>NC_064449.1:5500777-10300777 GCF_023343835.1 Lagopus muta | reverse complement strand
ATGACAGAGCTTTAGCAAATGAGAGCTGTCTTAGCAATGAGATAAAAGAGAAATTCCCATACGAGGGCTAACTTGTAACAGACCTTACTCGACTTGGAGAAGCCAGTCCTAGCTTTGTACTATCGCGTTTGTCTGTTATAGCAAGCGTTGACAGTTTTTCTTCTCTATTTCTCTTCAGTTGTTTATTTGAAATACTGACATATTCATCTTGGAAAATTCTTGATTTGAAATATGTTGAGCAGGTCAAACTCCGTTTTGCTCTGCGCTGTAAACGATTTGGACGTTATTTACACAATTCTGTATGGTATCCCCAAGTTATTATAAATAACTTTTTAGCTTATGACAACTTGTTGATAGTCAGCCTTTTGGGAAGGAAAGCTTTGACGTGAAACATGGGATATTTGAGGAGCTTATTTATCAGAATTCAACGCCTAATTAAATAACTGTTGCCATGGAAGAGGTTCTTGGTGATGTGATTGTATGGGTATTTTTTTAGTGCCTGTTTCATTTTGTTTTAAATGTATTTTTGAGCTAAGCAGTAATATATTAGCATACGAAATCTAACAAATGGATTGTTGATTGACTAATGCCTTAGCACTGAGCAGTGCAGGGTTAATCATTTTAACTCGTGTGTCCAAACGTTCTGATCCTAGAAGCTTTGTGGAGCTGAATATCTGCACACGATATACGTGCTCCATTTGACGTAGTTCTGAGGGGCGGAGGAAATCCAAAGCAATTTGTGGAGCTGTATCAGAGTACACTGGGAAAGGGTCTGGCCTCAGTTCACATGTGAATGACTTGCTTTTTCACCCCATATTCCTTTTCCAACTCTTCTGAGTATTTGACCTCTTACTCTGAGTTCTCATTTTGTGGATTTCCAGTGTAGATATAGTGAGATGAAATCAAGGATAATTAGGCATTTTGAGATGTTTGGAAACAAGATTCCTGTTTTCAGGGAATTATCTGGGAAAAAGGGGAAACTGAAAGCTGATAATTAGTTCTTTATAGTTTGCTCATTAGCAGTTATGCAGTAATAACGCAAGGTGTGTTGATATGAACTCTGGCTTGAAAGGCTGAGGAAAATTTCCACAGAGCCAAGAAGCATTTAGAGATTTTGGGTTTTATGGGAGTTCAGATCTTGTTCTCTAAGAACTTCTGTGGGAACAGAAGAGGTTAGATGTATGTCCTTGGATAATTGTTTGTCTTTTTTTTTTTTTTAACTTCTATTTAGGCCTTGCAAAGCCTATGGGATTAGTTGAAGGTCCAGGAGGCTTGGGCCAGGGGGGAATGGCTGCTACCCTAAGAGACGATAGCCATGAATCGGAGACTAAATATGAAGAATATGGTTACAATGCCCAGCTCAGTGACAGGATATCTCTCGACAGGTCCATCCCTGACTACAGACCAAAAAAGTAAGTTGAATTCCATATTGTTATTGGAGCAAGTGATTGTTTTTCTTTGGACTCTTGATGACAATTCATTTCTCCCATCCCTTTCCAGTTAGTCTGCCAACATTTAGTCATACACATACCCTTGAGTTTAGTGAAAATTAAAATGACCAGCTGCCATCTCAAGCATGAAGTGTTGTGTCAAAAACAACAGCAAATCAACTGCCTCTTCTTTAACTGCACTTGATGTTCTTAGAAGTGTGTAGTCAGGGTCTGCAATGCACTGAAACGTAGACTAAATATAATCCACAAGGGTCTTGTGATTGCAGTGAGATTTTTTTTTAGTTTCTAGAGTATGTGTACATTTTTATTCTAGTATTACAATCTTCATATGCCTGTGTTAAATTTGGAATTATGTGTTTATTGTATGTAATGGTTTATTATATTTTGCATTAGATGTCCTTATAATCTTCCATATTTGTGGAGTTATGCATCTTCCAGATGTGACATCCTCTCTGTCAGCCAATGAATGACAATCAGTAATGTCTTAATGCTGAGAAAATCAGCAGCAATGCCTAGCTACTCTCAGGAGACAGAACTGAAAAGAATACTTAATTAATTTCTAATAATAATCTTCTGTTTTAAAAAACCCACTGGGGCTCCTAGGCAGAACTGAAAGTTAAATAAAAAGTATCGTATTAAGCAGAGAGAAAAGTTTAGCCAAGCAAAACAGCTGTGCTCTGTGAGTGGATCGCAATAGAATTAGGATTTTAGGCAGCTCAAGCTGCCAAAAACAAAATCCAGCAAAACAAAACTTCATCTTAACCACAAATTTCATTAGCTGTGTTACATGTTAATCTAATCTCAGTAGTATTGACTCAGCATTTGTTTTCTCAGATACTTGCTGTACAAAAGAAAACCTAGATCAAAGAGGTGGTGAAGAGAAGGGGAAAAAAATGCTGCTTTGATGTCACATTTGGTCAATGTATAAAAATGTATAATGAAATTATCCTGGAAAAAAAGGTAGACTGCGATCGTCATGCAAATGTTTGAGTTGCACATCAGATTCTGGTTCAAAGTCCCTTAAAAGCAGTATGAATTTTTTCAAGTAAACGTCAGTGAGGTTTGACCAGGCCTGTTGTTAGCTGCTGGTCAGGTGGGTGATAAATTAGAATGATCTACCTGGAAATATAAAAACGAAAGCTGCAAAGTTTGAATCTAGCTTAACAGCTCTTAGAAGCATGGGAGCATTCACAGCATAGTGATGTTTGACTTTAGATCGTGCTCTTCCACAGTTGAAAGCATTTATGATTCTTTCAGCTAAGCTTTTTGATATGGTAATCTCATAAGGCAGTGCTACATGCATAACTGTCTGAGTTATGAAGAACTGCCTTCCTTGTGGTGTTCCAACATTCTTTAGATGGTTTTAGTTAGACCCAGATTCTGGAATAGTGTCTTATGGGTGGCAGGGTAATTGCTATGAAAAATGAGTTTGGGGAAGGTAGAAGCTCTTACATGAAGTGCTGATTTTGTATTTTTGTTGTTGTTAGTCAGTTTGCTTTTGTCTCTGACACCTTCAGATGTGCAGATAGTAAAATACAGGGTCTGTAATGTTGAACTCAGTTTTCTCTCCCTTCTTGTGCCATGTATTGGCATGCCAGAGTAATCAACCTCTTCTTATCCAACATGTCCTATAATGGATAATAACTGGATGTTGTGTTGAGGGACGTGGTTTAGTGGGAGCTATTGGGAATAGGTGAACGGTTGGACTGGATGATCTTTTAGGTCTTTTCCAACCTTGGTGATTCTATGATTCTATGATAATGCTACTTCCAGCTGTGCTCCATAGCCACAGGGCAAACCTGAGCCTGACTTTGTTTGGTTTGGGAAATAGCTGTGGGGAAACCAATGTGTCCATCCTTATATGGACAGCAGCTTCTCAGTCTGCTTGTGATTTATGCTTATGTTGTTCCCAGTATTTTCTGTCTTTAACAAGAAAGCACTTTTCATTCTTCAGTTGAGAAGCAAGGTAGAATTGATGGCCAAGGCGATGTACAGAGTCCATGGCGAGTCTCCGAAGAAAACCAGACTAAAATACATGCATATAGATTTGTCTGGATTTCGTAGACACAACTTAGGAAAGTAAACATGATTTTACTATACAAATATAGGACTTGTAATATTCCAGGTTTAATCTTGTTTTAGAATAAATTTGATCATGAATAACAGCTTTTGGTTCATTTTATCTTTGAACTCTTAGTTTATCTTTGACTCATTTTTTTCCAGTATTTCATTCTGGTAGAATTAGCATTTTTTCCCATCTTCTAGCATATATTCAGTAAACGTTTGGAAGTGTGATTGGTTTTCAGGAGGTATTTGCGTCCCCACTCAGCAAATTAAAAGTACATTAGACTACAGAGGCAGTGTGACTGTGAAGGTCCCTAAATTGGAGTCACCGCCATGTCCTTCCACTGCAGTAAAGTCTGCAAGCCTGTGTGGGCAATGCTGTGCCCAAATGCTTTTCCATAGACCACCGCTGGGTTCTACCTTCCTATCTGCTGCCAGCTCAAATATAACTGCGCTCAGAATGCTTCTCTTTGAGACGAGAATCGTTAAATCGGTAGCAGATTTTGTGTTGTGTTTGAAGCAATGACAGTAAATATCTTGCTTGCAATTACAATTCACATAATAATTGCAAAATGATAGTTTGATCCTAACGTGGTGTAATAAATGTCTCAGCTTTTTCTTCTCTATTGCACCTCCCACAGTTTGAATGCTTGCCCTGTCTCTCTGCAGAGAGCAGACAACCCTGGGGAAAGCAGTTCAAAAACATACTGTGATTTGATATTTCAAGCTGTTTAGTTTCAAGAGACATGTAATATATAGAAATTGCAATTTTGCAATGCAAAAAAAACAATGCAAAACCTCTCCAACGGTTTGTGAGTATATTCAATGTGACCTTGAACTGTATTTTCATTCCATGTTGGATTTCACATGAATAGAATGTGCTGGTATCAAAGTTGTGCTGATTTTTTAGCAGGTTTTTTAATTCTCGAGTAACTTTTTGCCTTGAAGCAGCTGAGTGCTGTGCTGCTGAGCTCAGGAAAGATGCAAAGACCAAGCAGCAGGAATGAAAGGTGTTTGAGTTCAGTGTGGAGCAGAATATTCAGGATTTCTTATGGCTGACGAATGAGTATTTACACACATTCAGCTAATAACCCTAGAATTGGACAGCATTGGAAAGCATAAGCACACGTATCTGTATCAGCTGACTTTACTGACGTGTGTAGGTGTAGAACAGCCTGGAATCCCTGTCCATGGATGTTCTGTGAAACCTGCTAGGCTGTGTGTGCATCCTCCTTACTATAATGTCAAAGGATGAGTGTTTGACTGAACGGCCAAAAGTAAGTCTGGAGCAACACAGCCAAGATTTAGATAGAAATCTCACACTTAAGCTGAAGTGCCCGGCATCAACCACCCAAATCCCTGCTAAGTTGTTTGACCTCAAGTGACTTCATTTGTTGTGGTTGCTGAGAGGGAAAAGAAGAGCAGGTTTAGCTGGGGTACACTGGACTGCTACAGCAGATCCAGGAGCAGCCATAGCCATCCTTCTGCCTTTCTGGGGATAACAGCCTTCACTGCTGCAGCACAAAATACAGGTCTGTGCTCCTGTAACAAGAGATTGCACTCAAACCTTCCCAGCCATGCATAAAGATAGAGGTGCTGCAGCTCTGTATATGGCAGTAGATTTTTGACATTATCAAGGATTAAGAATACAGAAGTCAGAATCCTATGGAATTTCTTACAAAGACATGGAGGGAAAAGGCCCTCAAGCTTGCAAAAACAGTTTATTTTGCAATGTGGCATCCTGGTAAATTGGGAAGTGTCAGATAACTGGGTACTTCAAATGTAAGCATCATCTCCCAAGAGAACATCAATTCCTGTGTTCTTTTGGATATAGAAGGGTGGATTGCAAGAGGTTGAAAACACCTGTAAATCCAGCCTTCTCTAACTTCCTAACATTTGACTTTACAATTCAAATAACTGTGGGGTTTCTCTGCATGCCAAACACATCCACACACATGCACACGTGCACTTGTCCAAACCACTTGCTGTGATGCATTATACGTACTTTTGAGGAAAGTTAATATGATCCTGGGGCTTCCATAAGGGCTGAATTGGTTTTGACAAGAAATTGTCGCTTGCTGGAGATCTTCAATGTAACTGATCTCTTCTGTGCAACTCGATGCCAAGAGCACTGTGCAGTTCAGTGATAACAATAATACTAATAAATGGATTCAGTCTGCTGGCTCTATCAGCCAAAGAAAATATTTCTTTGTGTTATGGTCATGGATGTTTGTACTGAGAAAATTCAACCCTAAAGAACAAACTTATTAATGCTGAGGCAACTCAAGTCTTTAGCCATAAAAAGCAGAGGAATCTAGGTCTCGAGGAAATTACTTTCATTTATTCAGTCCTTGTATAGAGGCAGGCGTTTCGTGGCTCGCTATAGAGTTTCACAATAGGAAAAGAATTGCATCTCTGGGGCTCTGAAGTGTAATTAATGGTTCACTCCACACTATAACTAAGGAAAAGCTTTTTTAATTACCTATCAGAAAGGATTCTGGAATTGATCAAATAGTGCTATCAAGGGGCAGACTTGGTAAATAGACATCTGATTTGTTCATTCAAGGGTTTAATAACCGCAGCTCATCTGAGGCCAGCAGATAGAAACGGCCTTTCTATAGGAGATGGTGCTCCAGTGCTGAGCTTTGGCTTTGGAGGATGCAGGAAGCTCCCTGTAACTTTGGCTCTTCCTGCAGGCTGCGGAGCCCTGCAGGCTCACTGTGACCTTTGAGGCATCCCCAAGGCAAATGATGCACACGTTATCCAGCTGTGTGTCACCAGGGCAGGAGCAGCAGCCTGGTGCCTTGGAGCAGGCAGCTCCTCACCATCAAGGCAGATGGTGTTCAGACAGCATCAACTTCTGGATCAGTGTGTTGGAGAGGGCTGGACCTGATGCTGTTGGATTTTCTCCACCCCTGCAGCTCTCTCTACCTCATGACCCAGTTTTCAGATCCTCTGGGGACACAGCGTGTTCTTCACATCACTTATGATTATGATGGGAAAATCTCCAAATTACCTTTAAGATTCCCCCCAGGTTGACCAGAGCGCACTGCTGTGGTTCCCTTTGCAGGAAGCATTTAAATAGAAATGGATCCAAGGCTGTTAAGGAACCAGGATTTCTGATTAGCAACTTTAAAAGAAGAAACTATGCTCTGTATCAGACTGAATTTCTTCTGTGAAATGATTGTTTTAAAAAAATATTTAGACCTATTAAGCATTTAGATTCCCATGAAAAATTTAGCTTAAATATAATGACTTTTCTAACAACAGCCTTTTCCAATATTTTCAGATTAATGTCGGGTTGAAGTGAAGTGGAACAGTCATTGAAATTAAACAGTTCCTCTTTCAGCTTAGTGTTTCACTGTTTCACAATCACAGTACAGGTACAAGTGTATTTTAATTTCAGTGAGGCTTATTTTAAATAGGAAATTTTTCAACCTTTTTTTTTCCCCTCTTAATAAATAAAATAAAAGCAGTTAAAATTCTGAAGAAAAAAAAAATTACATTCTGATTGCAAATATGAAGCAGGGAGAGGAAAAACCAGAAACAGAAAATGGACTGGTTAGAATCACCTCTGGGCAACAGATTGGGATTGTTTATTGAAGGGAAGTTGTGTTAGAGATGAAACTAACTGAAGTGTTCTAATTAGATCCCAAACCAATGTACAGATGTGGATTTTGAACAGACCAAAGGGAGTATCTGTATGTGCATGCTCTGGGACTTTCTGTAGAGCTTGGCCAGCTCTGCTCGGTTATGCAGGCAGGGATTTCCTCAGGCTGTGTTTCCCTAACAGCACAGGAACCTTTGTGCCTATGAGATGTGCTTGCTCTGTGCTGCCTTTCTGCCTTGCCTGGGAGTAGAAGGGACTGGTGTGGGCTGAGCAAGTCCCTGTGCTGCTGCTGCTGAGAAGAGCTGGGCTCTGACCACCTCACACTGCTTAGCACTGTGATTCTGACTCAGCTTATTGGGGATATCAGTTGACAATCTAAATTTGCTCATACTGCTGCCTGTGGACCAGCTGTGCTTATTTGTGTACCCCTGTGTAGGCCAAAAGCTCTTAGCTGCAATTTGAGATGTGTTTCTTGTTTGGCTGTAAAGGACTGAGACTGGAACTATGGAAGCCCACAAAGGAAGGGAAACATCATCCATTCCTTTGGCTGGCAAAGGAAACTGTGTGGATCACAGGTGCCTCAGTTAGACCCTGCGTTTGTACTCTACCTTCACAGCTCTCACCAAGACCTGTAGATGTTATTTGATCCTGGTTATGAAGGTACTGTAAGTCTTCTCCCAAGCTCTGCTGGAGTATGACTCTAATAGTATATTAATGGGAATGCAAACTTAAAATTTTGTCTCCAGCATCTCAGGTTACCATTAGGTCTTTGGATATTTAATTAGTTAAGCAATGTTAAATTTCTCCAGTGAGAAGACTGATTACACTATGATTCTGTTTTCCAATAATAAAAACTAATTATTGAGAAACTTTCCAACCATTTGAGGCCAGCTGGTCATCAGGAAGGTTCTCAAACTGCTTTTGCTTGATCAGCAACAGTAGAGCACGGCCATGAGGTAGGACCAGGAGACTGCCCAGGTAGCAGCCCAGTAATACTCTGCCTTCTACCTGCCTGTGTATAGAGAAAGTCACTCCACGACGTCTGGGTAGACAGTACCAGAGTTTTCTACAGCTTTTTCTGATATTCAATAGAAATTTTCTCAGCTTTTTTCCCATTTTGATTCATTATTGATTCTCTTTTGTTTAGTGCTAGCTAGGCTTTCCCGTTAAGTAGCAACTTTAATTATATCACAAAGTATGTAACATAGACCTTGATCATTAACAGTGGTCCATTGGATAATGAAAGGAGTATCAGCAAGTCTAAATTGAACAGAATTACAGAAATTAACAACCTTTTCCAAAAATTCATCTTACACATCTTACATGCAGTAATTTTCCTCTTGTTACATTTTTGCAGTGTCTTTCTGTATATTAATTGTTGAAGGCGAGTTCTGCTTGACTGTCAGCACTAATAAATGTAGATTTAGTGGAGGCTGAATTTGATTAACTAGGGAGCATGAACAATAACTGATTGCAATGTTGTGTTTAAATGCAGTAAGGCTGGAAGCCATTCCCTGTAATTTGTCTGCACCAGAAAGTACGCTTGAATGCATGAATAACTTACCTAAGGTAGGTTGCATAACAGTGACTAACAATTAAACATATAATTTAAAGTGGTCAACTAGGCTGCCTTTATATACAGTGGAGGAGGAGAAGATGTGGAAACATTGCTTTAGATGTGTGCAGTGTGTAATGTCCTCCAGAGATCTCTGCCCCAGAAACCTGGGGCAGACAGTTTAAACGGGATTCCAAGTGAATCCAATACAAAATGTTAACAACTTCAAGGCATAAGAAAATGAGGGAACTTCTGCATTGGTAACACATATTGAAAAATGATGTTCAACAGAGTTGCAAAGTTGGAGTAGCTTGCCAGCATTGGAAGCTGCACAAGGTCCTCGTGCAGAGCAGGGCTGGAGGCAGCGTGGTTTTCAGCTGAGAGAAATGGAAGAGATGAGCAAAAATCTCCTTTTCATCCTCAGTTTTTCTCACAGATCATAAAACTAGATGTGCCTCATGTGTCCTGCACCTTTACAGGTGTCTTAACCACCCTTGCCATTTTTTTTTTTATTTTTATTGTAGAATGTAGTAATTTTCTGAACTTGAGAGTTGTAATATTTTCATAGCAGGAATATTTTCCCCTTGAGAAGAGCAATTGTGGGGTGCTGTCTTCAAGTTGTGTGTGTTATTCTCTTGCAGATAAGTATCTGTAATGCTGAAGCACTACTGAGGTCAGCAGTGACTTGCAGCCAAGTGTCTGCAAATGTGTGCTAGCATCTTAGTTTCTTCTGTGCGCCTCCCCTGGGCCGGTGTCTGATGGTTGCCCACTATCAGTTCCAGGCAGAAAAGGATATTCCTGTAAATTTCTGAGCTGTCATGTTATGTTACACTCCACGGTATTACATTACAGAATGAAAAGAGGTAACAGAACAAGTCAGGCAATGAATTCAGAGTGGTGTTTCTTTTCCTTTTATGTCATCTTACATGTATCGCTATTACACTGTACCCAATATCTTTCTTACAGCTTTGAAGGAGTTCTCATGTTTTAGAGGATGTTCTCCTTTTCTTGCTTAAAATGTGCATGCAAATTTAGTTCAACTGATGATGTGAGGTATGGATACACATTATCTCCAATTGCTTTCATAATGTAATTTTAAAAATAATCGAATTTTGGTACTCATTGCAGTTGGGTCTGTTTCAGAGGATAAAAAAGTCAAGGTTTCAGGTCAAATAACATAAAGGTTTTTTAGTTGCTGTTTGTGTCTGTGCAGCAAAAACATGAACAGGCCAAGATGTCAGACAATTTACTCTTTTGTCTGAAATAAAACTGAGTTGTGGACTCCAAGTTGATGCCATGTTTCATTTTAATAGTGTCACTTCTTGCTTGTTTTGTCCGTGTCTCTTGTTTTGAGTGAATTTAGTGCTAATAAAAATGAGAGACTCTTAAAGCTCTCCTTTGCCAGAGGTACTGGACTGTTGCAGGCTGCAAATGTGAGCTCCCTGTCTTGGGTAGTTTGATCTAGATGCCTTCCAAGGTTTTGTTTCTCTGAAACAGCACCTGCCACTTAAAAGCTGTTTGATAGTTTTATGATGTTGAAGTATGGGCCTCTATTTTCCATTACTCTAGCTTTCTGAAAAAAAAATCTTGGCTTCTGTTGTATTGCCTCTAAACCTTCTGCTGTAGACTCAGAAACAAACCTGTGCCAAACCAGGTCACCTTGCCGGGTGCAGCTCCAGGGGAGGTCCCAGCACAGTTGCTTCCCGTGCAGTCTGTGCCCTATTTTCCCTTGATTGACCAACTGGCGACCATGGGAAGAAATGATTGTTCAGGTGAATGCGTGCAACTTTGATCTGTATCCTTTTGGCTTCAGGAAATCCTGCAGCAGTTCAGAGTCCCCACCTGGACACTTTGAAACATGGAGCAAGCCCTGAGGAGCTTCGAGTCTCTTTTGTAAAGCCAGAGCCAGGTCAGGCTTGGCCTCTTTGTCTGCGTAGGAACGTACAAGCGACCCTTGTGGAGCAGGCAGCTCACAGTGTGTGTTCCTAAGGCTCAGCAAATGCACTTTCTATGTGTAAGAGGAGATCAGTGTGTGAAATGTGGTGTAAAATCAGATTCCTGATTTCTGTGGTTCTTGACGATTCTGTGCGTTGGGAGGAATAGCCTTGTGAGCACTGTGGAGATTCAACTGAGAAATTTCCTTTAGCACACAAAGCTTGTAATGGAACTTTAACGAGCTGAAGTACTGTAACAGCAGGCCATTGGGGAAAAGCACGGCATGCTCCCGTTTTCTAGTGTATCATTTCTTTCATTCAGTGCTCAAGTATGTGCTCTGTCTTAGAAAGATGAGTGCCTACGATTGTAGTCAGTGATGATATGAGGCAAAGTTCTCCTTTGCCAAGGAACTTGCTATGGGCTGCAGATTCTAAAGCTAAGAACCCTCGGTTTGCCGTTCTGACAACCCCTGGTATGTTTGTTTGGCACGGACATGAAAATAGCATTGGGAATATGCTCCCAATCTGTGTTTCTTATCTCTCCTCCCCTGAAAGGAAGCGGGGAGGTCCTAGCTCACCAAAAGATTAACATTAGTGACAGAAGGGGAGGCAACATCTTTTCCAGTTTCTGCAGAGGATTTTAGTATAGTTGATGTATCACAAAGGAATCGCTTAAGCAATGACAGGAAGCCATTCCGTGGTGAACAGCAGGGCTGGCTACCCAGGCAGAAACATCTCTCCTTACATGTCTGAATTAAATGCAGAAAATGAGGACGATTGCCACGCAGTCAGCAAGTGAAATCCAAACTCCCTTGGTCTTAGCAGCACACACAAGGCATGAGGTAACTAGAAATTACAAGAAATTTCATCTCTAATTTTGTATTGCTTATGCAGAAAGCTCCCTCAAAACAGAGCCCTGTGTGAGCTGCCTTCAGATTGTCAACTAGTCCCTTAATTAGTTTATTTTCTTTGCTCCGAGGGATGAGTATATTGTTTGTTCTACACTTGAAGACTTCCGTTAGCCTGCAGTTACGTATTTTGTCTTCAAAATGACCTAGCACAGGGCTAGCCACTGGGGTAGTGTGAAGCAGACCTTCCTGGCAGCAGTGGCAGTTCAGACTTGAGTGATGATAACATAATTGTAATAGCAGCAACAATAATTAGAACAGTGCACCAAAATACCCTTGGGTGCTGTTGCTGAGTTGGGCTGTACCCCTTAAATTCCAAAGGAAAGCAGTAACTTTTAGTTACCTCTATCCACAAAGTGAGCAGCTGTAGCTTTTGTTCCTTCCATTGATGTTCTGTTCGGACACAGTTCTCACAGAGGGTCATGGTGCAGTTCACATTGAAGTGGAGATAAAAATGACATTGAAGCTTTGCTCCTGTATTTTCTACACTGCCTGGAAATAAATACATGACCTACAGCTAGTTCAGTGGCTTACTGCCTTGGTGTTATTAACCCAAGCGTGCCCAAGTGGTGAGGAATATGCATTCTGTTTGCTCATAGAGGAGCACTCAGCTCTTTGCCTGACAGATCTGGGAATCTCTGGGAACAAGGCGGGGAAAGTTTCCCTGTGAGATGGCTTGAGCAAAAAGCCCAGCTGCAATAGGTTGAGTGTGTCTGTCTGTAGGTGGGGGATGAAGAAGGACGTGGTTGTGAACAGGGCTTCAGTCTGCTGGGCAGACAGGAAACGGGAACAGTCTGCTCCTCCTGTGCAGAGCACTTAGTGCTACTTTTGTTTCTGGTGGCAAATTAATTTCACTCTTCAAATATTGAGGATGTGACTTCAAAACAGCACAGAATAACAAAGGGAATTGCTTCTAAGCAGGCAGATTTGGGCAAGAGCAGTGCATGAATGTTAAACTGCTGAAATGGGAGATGTGAAAAGCCAAGCACATGTACCTGGTTTGGTCAAATATTTGAAGTCAGAGTCAAGTGCATTGCCTGGTCAGGACAAGTGCCTGATTTCTATCAGCCACAGTGAAAAGAGGGCACACACTGAACTGCTCTTTTCTGAATTGGGATGAGAGCTCGTAAATATCAAAGTTCCCAGTGTGTTAAACTGTTTTGCTGTTATGAAGTGTACACCCTAGATATCAGTCCCTGCTAGACAGCAAATGTTGTAGGATTTTTTAAAATATTTTTATTTCTAAATGTAACAAAAATGGAATCTAATGCAAATTTTCTGAAGTGCTTGAAATAATTCTAGGGTAAGAAATTCTTCTTAACATTTAACTTCTAAACGCATGAAATAGTTGAATGCTGTGCTGCTCACCTCTAGCTAGCCTTTAATTTAAACAAAAGCTATAAAAGTGCGATTAGGCTGCAGTCCAATGAAACGCTTAAATATGTTCCTAGTTATAAGTGTATGAGTAACCCAGTGAATATGAGGCGTGCTTAACTGCTTTGTTTGAATGGGGTGTTTTGCAAAGAAGTTGTAATAATCGAAGAACAATCCTGCCTTGTCACTGAGAAAGATGTAAAGAGGAGTCAAGTCCCATCGGCACATCAGTATCCAGCTGCTGTGAGGTTTTCACAAGGCTGCTTGCCCAGTGATTTAATCAGCAGGGTCCTGCTCCCGAGTCCATGGAGCTCTCCAGATGTGCTCCATCATCTACAGTTAAAGAGGCTCAGTTTGTCGGGCAGTTCCCTCCCTCTGTGTGATGGGGAAAGAGCCCATGGCACATGCACCTTCATTTGTCCTCCCTGCCTGCCTGCCATGCCTTTTCATAAACATGCTGTGACTGCTGCCAGGTTCTCATATAAAGCATCTAAACATCATGGATTTAATACTCCCATTTTCAGTGCTAAATCAATGTTCTTTATGCATTTGTTCTTGGAACACTGCTCTGTTTGAACCATAATTCTTCCCACATACCATAAACTTGGGTCCGTTTTCACTCTGATAGAAACCGATCTATTTAAAGCTAGAGGAAAAACCCTGTGACTACTGCTTAAACATTTCAAGGCCGTTGCTTGTTAATCACATAGGCTCCTGCATCACCTCGATGCGCTGAGATGTCTGAGGAAGCGCTGCCTTTCGGGGCCACCACTGCTCTTGTTGCTGCTGGGGCAGGGCAGCATTGTGAGCTGCTCAGTACATGTTCAGCAGGCAGTGAGGGATGGGTTTGCTCCGTTTATGACCAACCTTCTGTTTAGTTGTTTACTCCTTCAGCCATCCTGTATTTGTACATAGATATAAAGAAACATTCTGCTGCATAACTGGATTGGACCAGAGATTAAAGCTGCTCTCCTGTGAAAAACACTGGAGCCCATTAAAGAAGAGATTGTTTGCCAAACATTGTTGTATGTCCTCCCGAGACCATAAAAAACGTTGTTAGCTGAAGTAATAGCGGAAAATGATTGCATTCCTCTATCCTCCTCCTTACCACCACGCTGCAACGTGACAGCAAACCTGTAATGAAATCTGTGAAGAGCTCTGCACAGTTACCTTGAAAACTTTTTTATTGCCCTACATTTCTCGATAGCAGTGATGCTCAGCTTCTGTCCAGCGCTGAGAGCGCCGGCTGAGCGATTGAGACAGAACTGAACAGAGCTACCTTGAATTTTTAGCATTACATACTTGCAGCGATTTTTTAATAGTCAAGGGTAACTTTCTGTATTTACATATCATTATCTGAATAACGAATAGCTTCAAGGACGCTTGAAAAAAAAACGCTTCTGTGCAAATAGGAAACAGTGATTTTACTCTTATAAAGCATTTATTGAAAATTATTCTTTTGGTTTCATCTCCTCCGTGTTTGTTTTGTTTTTGTTTTTGTTTTTTTAACATATGTCATTAGCTGGGAGTGTGATGGGAAAGAAATTGCCATACGAGGTGGCATCTTAGGATGCATATTCTGCTTTTGCATCTCTGGGCTGTCAGAAATGCAGCTGAGGAGCTGACTGCACATTGCAGGCTGGGCAGAAGGACACAGGGAAGCAAAAATCAGGTCTTGGTTTTGGCAAAGCACTGAGGTGAAAGTATGTTCTGTCTCCTACACAGAGAGTGTAGTTCCCAGAGTTCAGCTGAAAAAGTCATGCAAAAAAGGTAATGATTTCTGAATATATTTTGCTGGTAAGAACTTGGCATTGAATGACTCTTATTGTGAATTAGAAAAATTCCTTTGGTTCTGCCTTTATTTAGTACAAATTCATTGGGTTCAGAGATGTTTGTGTTCCAATTGAGCTTCAAGTTCAAAGACATCTCCAGTCTCAAAGCAGAACTTGTAAGATCACCACTGTGTGCACAACACTTGTCTGGTTTTCACTTACGAAGGGTGCAAGCCAAAAATCCAGTGGGAACAAGGGCCAGAATCTTTCCGAAATCTTGAGAGCCTAAAAATGCTGTTAGCGTCTAATAAATCATCTGAAGGCAGAATACATGTCACCTGAACTTTAGATGGGAATCTTCCTTAAATATGTCTAGTACCATTACAAATAAAGTCACATTGAGAATAAATTCTCTTTGGGGAGTTTTGAAGAGCACTGGAAAGCAGATTTCAACTTCTCCATTAATTTGCAATCAGCCTAATGCTTTGTGATGCAGCATGCATCCAGCCATAGGCAGATCTGGATGGGCACACTAGGGGGTAGGGTGGAAATTCCTTACAGATGGTATTTCAGAACGTATTGGTGATTCAAGTTGTTACCAAAAGAAGAGGCAAATACTACGGCAGGATCTGAACATGTGCTCTTACCCATTTTTGTGTTAATGAAGGTGCTTGTTTTAAAAGCCATTGGAACTAGTTTATAGCATTGATATAAATCAATATGTTTATGAGACATGCTGACACGTTTATGGTGTTATTTCCCCAAGGAAAGCCAGAAATACCTCACTGAAACATAGAGCCTCTTACTTGATGTGCGTGGCAGCTGTTCTTGAGGGGTCCAACAATCCTCAATGTAAGGGTTAATGGGCTTTGCAAGTGGGACCTCTTCATGCTGTGTATGTTAATTGTGCATATATAGTCACCCATCTGTCACTTATTGGCAGTTCTCAAGGCTTCCTACCATGCACATAAAGTAACCTATCCTATAGAAGGAAGGAATTAAGCCCAGTAGAACAGTAATCAACATCCTGTTTTATTTTTGGGGTTTTTTTCCCTCCCCAAACTAACTGCACAATGCAGAGCAGTTAGTCCCAGTTGCACTGAGCTGGCATTTAAAAAGAAACAAACAAGGACAAAAGTAAATGTCTGATTCTCATGACATCTTTTCTGATGAGCACCGCTGCAGTTTCATGAGGAGCTTTGTCCTACCTGCAGAGCTGCCAGTTTACCAGCCTGAAATGGTTCTTACTGGAAGCATTATAGGAGAGAAAGTTCTGTACATCCGGGCTGTTTCTATGGGAAGTGTGACAGAGAGCATTCCAAGGTATGAAAAGGCTGCTGCTGTTCTTTTTTTTGGAAATCCCATAGGCATAAGTTGCAGTTGTTCAGCCAGGGAAGGTGGGAAGTCGCCAGGAACAGACGTGTGCTGTGACACCCCTGGCCCTACTGCAAGGGGCATCAGCGTGGTTGCATATGGTTGTTATTTTGGCGTTGATTTAATGCAGCATAGGTTAATCAGCCTCCACAGGCTGCAATTCTTCTTCTGCCAGGTTACGTTTAGGAACACGTTGAAAAGCTTTCTGTTAAAGTTGTATGCAGCACATCATGGTAAAGCTGCAATTCATCTGGACTAATTGGTTCCAGGTGAGCAGTGCCAGGTGAGCTTTGGAGAGTGGTTGCTAAGAACAAAGTGCATAATTGATAGAAAATATGTTATCTTTTTTCTCCCACAATTTGTTTCTGATCAATATTGAAGGACAGTTTTCTTTGATAAGGTGATTAGCATATAAATAAGGATTTGGCCTGACATTTTTTTTCTGATGACAGTGAGTGACGATTAGACTTTCAGGTACAGAATAAGGAAAAGTGCATCAAGGAGGCAAGAGAAAAATGCTGCTAGGAACACTTATCACATGGGGTAGACGTAAGATCTGTTAATTGTAACCCTGAAAATGCTCATCAGTATCACTGTATACCGGACAAATTAGTAGACTTGCCTTCACTCCCCTGCAGTACGAAGTGCTGTGGGATGAGGAACAGTTTGTGCTGAAGAACAGTTAAGGAGATTGCTAAAATTTGATGGATACAGTCAGTCAGTGTCAATACCAGTGTCCAGATACTGACATACAGGAGTGTCGTAGCGCTTGCAGGGGTGGAGGGAAAACTATCCCAATTTATTTAGCTGTCATTCAATGGAGGAAAAGCATTCTCTCCCCAAACCCTTTAATGGAGCTACCTAGACTAACAAGCTTACAGCCCTAACCAGAATTGCACTATATCTTGCACCTGTGCTTCTCCAGATAAATCCTGGAAGAAAGGAAAGCTGCTGATGCTCTTTATGATAAATCAAAGTGAAGGTTATCCCATAATGGGAACGCTGGGAAGAGATAGGCTGGGAAGGGGTAGCCATGGTGAAAAGGCACTGATCGCCTTACCAGATGTCCTTGGCATTTTCTGAAAGCTGTGGCTCCTCCTATAACCTGGCCCTTAATTACAGTGGTCCTCTTCTCTCAAGACATGCAGAGTGATAGTTTTCTGCCACTGCTCCCTTGCTCGGTTCTATTTATGTTATTTAATTCTTGCAGTGCCCTCCTTAAGCTACAAAACAGGAAGAGAAAGCAAAAGTAGGCCTTGCACCCAAATGTTTACTATTTATTCTTCTTTCTTTGGGATAGAGGAGAAAAATCCATCCTCAACAGAAAAAGAATGTTATGGCTTTACACAGTTAACACCTTTGGGGAAGGAGAATTAATTAGGAAGGAGTTGGAGCCCTCCGCCTGACAGATTCGTGACCCATGAAGCAAATCAGTTCTGTAGCTTGTCACTGCCTTTTGCCTTGGACTGGTCAGTCTCATGAGCTCAGCACTGACTCTGACTCATGCTGGGGAAGGAGATATTTGCAACATGTCACATTTTCACTGTCTTGCCAGCTTCGAACAAAAAGTAATGATAGTTTATTTCTGCACCTGGAAAGTTACTATTGCACCTAGCACTGTTTGTAAAAGCTCAGCAGATTTCTGGAGAAATAAAGGAGGCATTGAACTAGCCTTTAGATTTACAGATTTATCTGCTGTAAATTGTCCGTGGTTACTAAATCAGAGCAGCATTAAGGTACTAAAAGGTAACCTTGTACGTGAGAGTAATCTGAGCCTTTGGTTTAACTGGATTCAAAATACACATTGAGCTGATGTTCAAAAGTAGTATTTGCCAGCACTAATGAACAAGAGATCCATTATATTTTAATATTAATATTTGTCTTTTCATTGGTCATGTATTTGTGGGCGCCTCGTTCCCCCTCTGTGGCTTTAAAACATGAATGCAAACCATCCTGCAGCTTTCAGGGTATGGAGCAGTTTGAGGCTTTTTTTATGCCAGAACTGCAGAGGAGATTTCTGCATGCCCAATCAAGTTTGTGAAGGAGAGAAACCCACAATCATTTCCATCCCAGTGGTTCATTGGAAAAACATGTCTTGTATTAAATACTTTAAAGATTCATGAAGCAGCTTTAATTTTGTTTGCATTTCTTCCTGAAGGGTAAAGCTGTCAGAAATCTCTAAATGTATTGCCTAATCCATTTCTAAACTCAGTATATTAAGATCTGCAAGCAGAACTCATTTTTGGTGTTAGCAAGTATACAGAGACGAGAGAAAGCCAGAAAAAGAGAATAGGAATTCCTTGCCTTGGAAATCCACTGAACTACCAGCACAGCAGTAGTGTCAGCTGCTCAAAAAAATAGTGCAACTCAATTGGACTGTAAGAGCAGCATAAAGAGAGGGCACGTATTTCTGCTGGATCAGATACGAATAGAGAAAATACAGCAACTGGGCAATGAAGGCTCAGACAAAAGAAAATGTCTTTCTCTTTTCTGCCTACAGGCTCACAGGCTACCATGAGCAGGCTGCTGTTCAGCTGAACAGCTTTTGTTTTCTCATTGTCTCTGTTTCTAATCTGTGACCTTTTTTTGTGTTAGTACATGATTTATGTCCAAGGCTCCATTTCCAAGCTGAAGAGCCTTTCCTCTTTTCTTGTGCCTGCACAGACAATGCTCACATTTGGGCTCGGGGGGCTGGCTTGGAAATGTTCATTTAAGGAACTGGTTCAATGCAAGGGAAAGAATGAGTGAAAACCATCTCCAGGGTAGAGAGAAATGATCTGACATCAAGCTCTCTATCATGTGCAAAGGAAATACCTCCGGGTTTCCAGCCAGGCTCTGCAGTAGCCAATGCAGAGCAAGAACTCTCAAAGACTCTTCCCAAGACAACAGCAGCATGCCTTAGGTCTGATGCTTAGCGTGTTGTATGAAAGATGCCTGAAGGGCTGTTTCACATATCAGATCTAATCCATCCTCAGCTGATCCGTGGAAGTGATTAGCCATGGCATCATCAGCCTTGTTTGGAACCACCGGTCCTAGATGCATCCAGTGGTGTGTTTCTCTGCAGTGTGCTCGTCTGCCCTGGAGAGACAGTACTCCTTGTGTGAGCCCACATCCTTTGCTGATGTGCACTGCGACGGCTTACAACCGCAATTCAGCATCATGAGAACATTAAACATGATCCGTGCCTGGCCAGCTTAGACCTTTGCTAACTGATATGTAGGTCAAACTTATGCTGTCTGTTCTCTCCCAGATCAGTAGTGCTGGTTAATTTGTTTTCAATACTGTAATTGTCGTCCTTCATCCGATAGCCACAGTTCCTAACGTGATCAGACCGAGTATAGAGAAACAGAGGGCATGGCAGCACCCTGCTCCTTCCCTGGCCAAGTGCCAGGCTTGGCAGCAGGACTGCCAGAAATGGGCAATTTCTTCAGTTCTGATGCTTTCCCTCCATCTCCGGGCTGCTACTCCAACCACTTTTTGGAAGGATGTCCTTTGCTGTTGTAAGTAAGTGGGCTGGTTATGGCCTTATCTTTTTCCGGGGACATCTCTGCCATGCTCTGGGGCCAAAATCAAGGGCTGCACCAAGGAGGACTTCAGTATCTTCCTGACACTGACAAAGGATTCGGTTCTCCATGCAATGCTCTTGGTCTGTTGTTGGTCTGCGAGACTGTCAAGGGGCTGTAAGGATACAGTGGGCATGGCTGTGCTTTCATGGTGGAGCATCTTTGGTTGTGACTTGCTAATGTCTTGGCTCAGAGTGTCAATTGCTGGTTAGAGTTTCTTGAAATGAAGGAAGTATTAACTGTAAATTGCTGCAGCTTCTATCTAATTACAGAATACGTTGGGAAGGGCTTGGGCAACAATCCAACAAAGCACTTAGGCACCCTCTGATTTTTAAGAAAAGGTCCCTGGTCTGGGATTGCTGGTGCTCTCAGACATCATGAGAAGTGTTTGCTAGTAGACCACTGCCTTCTCCTGACTACCTCAGCACATCCATCTCATTTTCTGAAGTGACTTAAGGAGCTGGGAGTTCAAGGTTGACTGGAAATCTTTAGGAAATGAACTCCTAAATCACTGCTGTAGTTTGAGAAGTTTACTCAGGCAGACAGCTTCTTTTGCAGCTCTTCATCTTGTAATAAGTAAAATGATAGCAGCATTTAAACCACCGCTGAGTTCTGAGGTTTGCCTTGGCCCATCTAGATGTTCCTGCTGTAGTCGTAGTTGAAATATTCAAATGTGTAATGGTTGGAGCATTTTCCAAATAGAAACATCATGGAGTTTTTGGTTATGTCCTGCTAACAGAAAAAGGGGAGAACAGATGGAAGGGAGACAGCAGTGAGAAATGATAGAAATTATTTAGCCTTGGATAAATTCAAAACAGCCCTTTATAAAAGCATCCAGTGTGGCTGGGTGTTCCACACCAGGTGTTCCATATACTTACTAGAAAAAGAAGTACTTCTTACCCCAGAAAGGCTCAGCCAAATTTCTTGATCAGAAGTCAAATGAAGGCCAGCATAAATCACTGAGGCCTTGTGCTGTTCTCCCATGTGGCTCCACTTTTTCCTGGACAAAATACTTTGGTCCATCTACCCATGCCTCTCTGCCCCTGATACTGTGTTCATTTTGCCTTGAATTGCTTGTCTCTCTCTCCACTACAAGTGCTGCTTTGGCAGCCCCCGTTCTCACTGCACTTTCTTTTCTCCTTGCCCTCTGCAGCTCTCAACACGATTCCTTCACTTTCCCTCTTCCCTTTTGGCTCTGGGTTCCCATGCAGGACTGCCCTCTGCCTCGCTCCACTGGCAGCACACCCAGCCCTTGGGTACCAGCCTGATTTAGTGGGATGCAATTTGCTGTGTCCTGCTGATATAAAGTGAGGCTCTGAAGCAAATTGCTGTCAGATCAAAGCTGTCCCTCGTCAGGGGAAATCTTGCAAGATCCCTGCTTTTAGCTGATGGCTCTTTTGTGTCTCTGAAGTATTCGTAATGGACTTCTTTGGTACGTTGGTGTGGTCAAGAGGAAAATCACGCTCAAGGAGAAATTCCGAAAGGAGGCTGTGTCAGAGTGTTCACACCTCCTGTAAATCTTTGTCCTTCTTCCAGGTGCATGTTTAGATTGTGTGAGAATGCAGCTTAGCCTGAAGCTCTACACAGAGGTCCTCTCAATGGTACAGGCCTTCAAGCGAGCTGTCAGTTAGCAGCTGTGGTAGCCATGGAATCAAAGGCAAGTCATCAGCTCTCTGTGCAAATAGTGCAGGAATGGGTAGGAATTATAAATAATTGCACTTTACTAGAATTCATGACAGATTTCCAAAGGTGATCCAGCAGTCAAGTGGCTGCCGCTCTCTCCACCCCCATGACTGCAGGTAGTGGATAGAAAGAGTCATCGTTATGCCAAAGTAATAAGCAAGAGGTCAGAAAGTTTGATAAGAGCAGGAAAAGTCATTTCCTGTGATGCAATTAGCAGTATTTTAGAGAGCAGGTTCAGAAATCACTATGGTAATTCAGAATGGCTTTTGACTGTGAGAACATGTAGGCAATTTTTTATAGTTGGCCTCTGTGCCAGAGGGAGAGAATTCTCCTAAAACGTGGCAGTATGGTGTTGCAGGGTACATGGACTGCTATCTATGATAACATGCATAAGTGGGGATAGCTGCATACTGAGGTGGAGCAAATTCATTTTGCAAATACTTCAGTAGGAGCTTGCGTGTTCAACAAACAGCATGCATTGGTTCCTGCTGCACAAGCTGCAGAATCAGAAAGTGATGCAAGTGCTCTGTTTGGGCACGGTTCACTTTAGAAGGTCCTAGTTTTAAAAGTATGAATTCTAGTTAGAGATTAACAGCAGGCTTTCTCATGGGTGCCCTTGGAGCACAAGCAAGCTCTGGGGTTGTGGGCTTTCTCCAGGATATTTATGAGCAAAACCTCTGATACTCCTGTTTTTCAAGAGATGTTTTTCACACCCCAGAGACTGAGATACATTAAAAAAGTATGACATACAGATAAGCTTTGCTTTTCGCCTGGTTGATAAGAAGTTAGCTGCTCCTAGCCATGTTGCTTCTTTTCAGTTTTTACCCCATCTTCATTTGATGTCAGAAGCAAGGAAGCCTGTAAACCCCTATTTGCTGGAGAGCAACGAAAGATGAGAGGACATTGTGCGGTGTATTTTACCTCCCATTGGCTGCTTGGGTTTTAATTGTTCTTTTCTTCTTTTCAGGTGCAAGCAGATGACCTACACAGATGACCTGCCCCAGATCTCTGTGGTCTTTATATTTGTTAATGAGGCACTGTCTGTCATCCTGCGCTCCGTGCACAGTGTTGTGAATCACACCCCCTCACATTTGCTCAAGGAGA
Source organism: Lagopus muta (assembly GCF_023343835.1). Lineage (NCBI taxonomy): Eukaryota > Metazoa > Chordata > Aves > Galliformes > Phasianidae > Lagopus > Lagopus muta. Next base: position 10,278,385 of record NC_064449.1, on the reverse strand, counting down.
TCATTCTGGTGGATGACAACAGTGACAATGGTGAATGCACATAAGCTTTCCTCTCAGTTCTGTATCTCGTGTCATTTGTGAGCATGAAATACAAATCAAAAAGAGTTTTGTCACTTCCACATGATGCATTATTATTATTTTTATCTTTGGATGAAGCAGCGTTGAGATGGCGTGTATTTAAACAGCTCAAGGAGCTGAACAGCCACTGATGAATGCTCACAACCACTGATTAATGGCTAATAAGGCAGACCGTACGTTGGTGTGAGTTAACATACCTCCCTGAAGTCAGAATTTCCAAGAGTTTGTGTTTGATGAGGAGATGATTCACTGAGCCACTTGCACAAAGCTGTCAGTAAATATTAACTATTTATATAAGAAATAAATACTCTGTGAATAAGCCCTGTTGACTTTGTTGGAATCCTCACAGAATTAATGACATTTGTACAAGTAATCTCTATACAGAGACAAAACTTTTGTCCAAATTTGGAGAGCCAGAGCAATATCAATGTCAGTAGACCAAAAATTGACGTTCTGTTTCCAGAGGAATGTGAAATTACAGATTCTCTTTGAAAATGGTTTATTTTACATGGAAGCACACTTTGCTGCTTCACAATTTACACATGAATTGACACAAGTTATGAAATCTGATTTCTTTCTTTTCATTTTGGTAGGAAAAAAATTAGACTTTGCAAATGCAATGCAAATGCAAAATGACTTTTGGGTCATGTAATTCCTTAATGTAAAAATAGCACTTCAGTTAGAGCCATCAAAACTCAGACTCTTGGTGAGCACGTAGGGTGCTACTGATCGATATATTTTATAGGATGGTTGGAATTGCCTTTAGGATACAGATAACTAGCAATATTGTTTTGCTTTAAATTGTTATAATTGAATCTTCTAAAAGTGTTGCAGCTTCTAAATCCTATTTATTTATTTTTAAGGCTCAAGTTGGGCATTTCTGCCGCTACTCAAGAACTTTAAATCTTTCAGTTTTTAGATGCTGTTCTTCTTCAGGATGCCCAGACAGAAAGGATGCTGAAAAGAACAAATCACTAAAACAAAAATAAGCCCCAGAATAGGGAGTTTTAAGAAACCTTTTGTCCAATTCTGCTTTCAGTTACTGGGCTGTAACCTATGGAGTAATTACGTGAGATTACAAAGTGTTTCAGTCAGCATAATGCAGAAGAGAATTGGATTCATTGTTTCTCAGTGAACTCTTATATGGCTTTTCTCTGTCATTCTTCTAGATAACTGGAGATTTATCAGGTCTTTTATTTGGATGGTAATGATTCTACTGTGTAACATAGATCAGAAGAATGAGGCTCCTGATATCGTGGAAGCTTCCTAAGTTTTCCTAATAAATATATTTGAGTAAAAGCTTCATTATGAGTAAGCTGTAGTGTAAATGAATTACCAAGCTAGATTGATTTTTAAAAAATACAGTGACCATTTTAGTAATTTGCCTGTTTGTAAGGCTACTGAAATGAAGGAGTGACCAAGTTCAGCTCTATCTGTGGTTGAAGCCTGAAAATGAAAAAAAAGAAAAGCCTGTTTTAAATCTTCAAGATCCATTTAGCTTAACAGAGAAGAAGCCTGGTATCACATAATATTAGTCGTGTCTAAGGGAGAACTTAGAGTGAAGGGAAATGAATTCTGATCTGAATTAGATCTTGACCCAAAATCCATTGAGGTTATTTTTCTAATTCAATAAGGAAAAGCGTAAATCAGATGCCCCAAAAACAGCAATAACTCCTGTGTTACTCTGCTCCAAGTTCAGAATTATTCCACCAGGGGCCACTTGCAACCTATTGCAAGTCATCAGAGAATTGAAACTGTAATTATTTTAAGATATTTAGACAAACCAGCTCTTCAAAACAATGCACAGATCCTTCGTGCCATATTCTGTCTTTGCAAGGCTAACAGCATTTGCTCTGATGTGCAGTGCTTTTTTCTGAGCTGGTATCTCAGGAATTGCTCTGTCCCACAGCTGTGGTTCTTCCTTTGTATCTGTGAAAGTGACCAAGGATCTGTTGCAGAATAAATCAAAGTAAAGCACAGCATTGCAAGACTGTTGCAGTGATTTCATTCTGAATGTTTGTGGGTTCTTATTATTATTATTTTTTTCCCCCTGTAGTTGAGCTCAAATTTAACCTGGACCAGTATGTCAATAAAAGATACCCAGGTCTGGTGAAAATAGTGCGCAATAACAAACGAGAGGGACTGATTCGAGCCAGAATCCAAGGCTGGAAAGCTGCAACCTCTCCTGTTGTTGGGTTTTTTGATGCTCACGTGGAATTCAACATTGGCTGGTAAGTCCTTGGCTGTTTCCACAGGGAGTGGGGAATACCGTGCTCTTACAGTTTGCCCTGTGTCTCACAGGCTTTGAAAAAGATTCACTCAACAGGGCAGCTGAAGAACTGTATGATGAGACAACTATAAGCTTGTGTTTTCACATTAGCAATTATATTTGAATAATATCTGTGATTATTGCAATATTGCCAGCAGTTTTCTGCAGTGGTTGCAAGATTCATAGGAAAAGCATTTGTCCCTGCTCTACTACAGCTTAGCGGAGAGAGAAGTAATTTAAACTGAAATGAATGCAAAGCTTCTGAAGCAGGCAGACGTGGACATTCCATTAGGGAGGCTCTCTGCTCATGGCAGATGCATGTTTTCAACTACTTTTATTTAATCTGCTTGACCTTTTCTTTCTTTCCTTCTTACAAACTTGAATATAAATCTGACTTGCTTGTAAATTTTCTTACATTTACATTTGGAAGGAAATATTTCCTGTATTTTTAATGGGACTTGAAATCAGTGTGCCTTTGCTCATCCTCTCCGTTTTGGAAAGGAGGGGTGTTAGCTGTGATTAGCACCAGTACGATCTTAATGGACCAGATCTTCACAGCACCACTTAGCGGCCAATATTTCGCACTGTTAGAACCTGAACTTTCAGTCAGCTGAAAAAGGGCTGGTGGGACCTTCAGTATGTAAAATGTGTATTTTCCAAAGAGAGTCTGGTATTTCATAATGATGATGGAAGGTTATGGTGGAGCTGATTATACTCTGCAGTTCTGAGAGAGAGATCCCCAAATTAAAACTAAAATTAGCTGTACTTGCAACCAGAGAGCAACTTAATTGCAAAGGAGTGGAGCGTTTATTTTTGTATGCTCATGAATGGAAGATGCAATAAAGTGCACCTGGTTTCTATTCGCCCTGTTTTTTGCCCCATCAGAGACTTTAATAACAGAGTTATTTTTTAGAAGCTTAAGATGTTAATTTGTTTATTTACTTTTAGGGCAGGTGGATCTTTGAAAACCTTGCAAAAGTTTATGTAAGGTAATATCAGCTACTGGGCAGAACTGGAGGCCGCAGCCTGGTGCTGGGGAGAGCAAGCTCCTGGTGCTTAGTCAGTCCTGAGCTGCAGGTTCTGAGACTTGCAGGGAATTTGTTACCTATTTTGTAAAGGACATTGGTATCTTATTGATGTATTCTACCTAGAGAAACTAGGCAGTGGTGTCAGGAAGCACAAAAAGGTTTTGTGGCTGCGTCTGGCTGTGTTCGTTGATTTTTTTTTTAATGCTTACTTTGCATTAATGTCAGAAGGAGTTGAAATCAGCACAGCAAGTTCGTGGACTACTCAGTCAATGAGTGTGTGTATATCCAAGATAAAAAGTGTTTGTGTTTACCTCATTCTCCCTGGTGTACTCTCCTTTCAACAAGTCTCAATAATACTGTTGAGCCAGTCTGTGCAGCTGCTTTGAGACCACTTGGCTTCTGGAGTAGCTGCAGAAGATGGATGAGAATAGCAAATGCATACAGAAATGTAATATATCCACTTGTTTGAGTTGCACATGGAGGCTCAGTGTGTTCCTTTCTGGTATTTCCTCTGTTCTCTGGTGCTGCTGACAGCCATCTCAATCCTCATCCTGTCTGTCTCCCCCTAGTTTAAGTTCTGCCCATCATGCATTGTGTGTTTGCCTGTCATTCCAGTTTTCATCTCATCTCCTTTTACTAGGAGGGACTGGAAGGTTTCCTATGTGGATTGCTTTATTTTTCCCACCAGGTTACCAGTACCCCCACTCAAGATCTCTGCCAACTTGGTAGTCAGGAAAGAATGGCTTGTTAAAGCACTGGTGTCCCATTCTCCTGCTAAGTCTTACCCTGTGTGAATATTTTTCCCTTTTTACTGAGTGTATTCATGTGTTCAGTGGCCAAACGGATTATTCCCACTCAGAACTGCCTATGGATTATTTGTGAGGCAATTAAAAACCAGCCAATTCCTTTACCACAGAAAAGAGCATTAACTTTCTGTTTGGTTTGTGTTCCATCTAACAGTCAGTTACCTGCAGTGTAATTTTAGTCTTCCATTCTGTGGCTGCTTTACCTGCCTAATCAGCTGGCAGATAAATTCAAAGGGAATCAGAAAAGGACTTCATCACTTTCTCATGAAATATGCAGAACTCTGGCAATAAAAAAACCTACATCTTTTCTTTAAGCAATAGTCATCCCATTGTGAGTGAGCTCTTGCCTTGGATCACGCAATAGCACTCAAAGGCTGCTCTCACAGCATAACTCTCTAGGGACATTTCTTCTAAACTGAAATACAATATGGTAAGATATTTAAAAAATACTCCACAACCTGGCAGGTCAAATTAACTGTTGAATTATTTATCTTACTGTGCTTAATTGCCGCTTTTCTGCTTCTCAGGTGTTAAAATGTGTTAGCACAGAGCAAAGAGTTTCTACTGACCCATTCCCCTTAAGGCTTTTGGCAGTGAGAGCAAATTCTGCTGCTGTGACAGCAGGAGTGGAGAGGAATGGAAGCATGGGAGGAGGCCAGTGTGTAACAGTTTACTGGAAAGGCAGACACTACAGTTTTCACAAAAACCAACTCCCAGGAAAGTTGCACATTCATGCCTGAAGAGATATTTAAGCTTGTACTGGTTGATTTTCCCTTCATTCCACTGCAGATTTGAGCACTCCTGCTCTGACTTTTGTGTTAGGTCCACCTGCTGTGCATGAAGCACTACACAAGTAACATTGAGCACAGACAATTGCATCCTGGCTGCTAATTATACTGCAGAAGATGTAGAACATTATACAGACTCCTGTCTTTGAGAGATGGGAAGGAATAATATGACAAGGAGAAAAGAACTTCACTACGTTACGTGTAGGAGCAGGAAAGAAGAGAGAGAAGAAATGGGGTGTTAATTCTGTCTATGAGAAAAGGGGCACATTGAGTGAAGGAGGGCAGAAGTCAGTAAGAGAAAGGCAGAGACCACAATATATTAGCAGCCATAAAAAGGATGCTAGGAGCCGTAAAAGAAGACATAATGATAGAGTATTATACTTGCTTTCTAGCTTAGGACTTGATTTTGCACGTATCACAGAAGTAGTATTGGAGGATTGAATGGAGATATGAAGTGCTGTAGTAATTAAAATTTTGTCAGACAAAAGGAAGCAGAGGAGGAAGAGCATTTCATCAAAAAATTTCAATATACCAGAGAGAGATAGAGGCAGCCCAACGTGAGAAGGAAGACCTGAAATACAAGCTCGGTATCCATCTGTCTGTGCTACACACAGCCCATCAATGTAGATTATCCCTGAAGTTGTCAGTGTTTTAAAAAGATAGAAAATGGGAATTTTAAGAAACTAAGAGCTGAAGATCAAGATGCCAGGTCTGCAGATAGCCCCTTGCAGATACTATTTCATGCTGTAATATGTACTGCAATTGGCTACAGCGGCCTTAAGCAGTGGATTCTTGAGAAACTATATAATGAAAAAGGAAGTTGCTTTCCTCCGAATCTTCTGTTTTGGCTTTGGTTATCCCAACTGCTTCATATTGGAGACATGGTTACATGTCTGTAGGACAAAGACATAATAACTTCGCTTCTTATGGAAGTTCCCTTCCCTATGCTTTCATGTGGTACATTGGAAGCCAAACTCGACCAGCAGGTAAGCACCCTGTCCTGCCTGTTCTAACTGAGCTCATGTGGTTCTTTGGGGGCCTGCCAGAGTCTGGGTGGCTTTTTCTTCTAGTGAGAGAAGCACTGAAGCCAAGGGTGAAATAGGTTGTAGTTCTCCTATGCAGTCCCTCCCTTAGGATTCACACCTAATTATTGCTGATCAGGCCATGCTTCATTGTAGCATCTGTGATAACAAGCTGAGTTTGACTTGGGAAGCAAGTTCTATTTATGCAAAAGCAAAGGAAAGGACGTGTGTTTATTGAAGGAGTTCTTCCTCATCTGAAGGTGAGGTTCGATTTGGTAACCAATTTATTTCAGATAGCGAAAGCAAACTAATGCTATCTGAGTAAAGAGGGCAGCGTGCAGCAAACGTCATGTGGGCCTTCTGCATTCTTGGGGCAGCGCCAGTTTGCATACAGAGAACACATGAGAAAGTCAACTTCAACTATGCATCTACCTAAACAACCTGGAATGCTCACTGAAGCATCTTCATTGCCTTTCAGTGGTGCTGAGAAGAGCTGTTCAGGTTTGGCAGCCAAACAGCTCATCTTTACTCTCCAGCAGGCACTGAGCTGTGCTGCCTCTGCTGTGGGCTGCAGGTCTGCACCTCCAGGGCACACAGGGGTGCTGATAGAGATGTCAGGGAGAACAGATGAGTAATTTCCCCTCCTCTTTGAGATTGAGGAGGGGAGTATGATATATAGATGTATATATATATATATAATCATTACGATGTATATTCATTTTTTTTAGTTCTTTGAACACTTATTTACTGAAAGGAATTCTGCATGAAATATTCTTCATGTGGCCTCAGTGGAGAATTATGTATGTCTTTAAATCTGCTTGTCTGCATCTGATAAATGTATATTGTCAGTAAAATCTGAGTTGGCGTATAAAATCACAAGCAGAATAAGCTTTCGGCTTACACAGCTTTCTTTCTTATATTTCTCTTTTAAGTTTTTAGTTAAAATGGTAACTGACAGTGGTACAGCCAGAGTAGAATAAAGTGTTAAACCCACTGAGCCACAACATTTAACAGATGAGACCATTTTGTCTTTCTTTTAATGTCATACAAGAACTCAAGGAAAATTCCTTGCAGGGAGAAAAGAGAATCCCTCCGGAAAGGGGAAAAAATTGTTTTTTATTGTTCTTTTTTCCTTTATTGCAGTAAAAATTAGAATGGTTATAATGGAGAGTAAAAAAAAGGTGTGTTTATCTCAGAACAACCCAGAGACCAAGATATTCAAACATCTACTTAGGACAGGGGCAGAATTTAGGCGGAAAGCTCCCCAGTGCGATTCCTGCTCTTTATGAAAGCGTTTGGTTTTGGTGGTTTTGGACAAATACATAAAAAGTGCCATTTAGGGGGAGGAAAAAAAAAAAAGAAGAAGGAAAAATGATTTCCTGTGGAAAGTCTATTAGAATTGTTGTATTTAAAGAACTGGAAGAGGCTGTGGGTCTGCTCCCCGGTAGAGCAGGTTGGCAAAGCTTCTTGGAAGTCATGAAGTCCCATGAGCAGAAGATTTGGGTAGCAGCAGCAGATCTGTCTTGTGGCATGCTTGTGGTTTCTTCTCTTAGACCACGTACAATTCTTCCTATGTTCATTTTAAAAAGTCTGCTTGAAGTCAGTAGGTGGCTTTACATATGAGGGGTGAATTACATACTCATGTGTGCTGAGGAGCTCATTACTAACTTGTTTTTACCCATTCCTTTTATCTGGAAGAAGCTGTTCTTTTAAGCGTTGTAAAAAATCAGACTTCCCCATTGGCATGAACTCTGGCAATCTGATAAGGATGCAAGATAGCATACAATTTTTGTTTGCCCTGATGTCTCCTGGGGTTTCTGCTGCTCTGCTTTGGCCCAGAGTTAAAGAGAGAATGAATATATTTTCATAGAAAGACTTACAACGGGATTAGGGAAGTGAGTATGATCACAGTATGACCCCAGCCTTTACTCTCAATCTTCTCACAGACTCATTTTAAACTCAGTTAAATTCTGCCTCCCAGATCTTTTTCTAACTCTAATATTTATCTCAGGAGCATTTACACAGTGCCATCATTGCTGGCGCTCCCATAGCGGTCAACATGGGTGCTCAGCACCTTGAAAACTCCATACTTTGACCTCCACTTTTCTCACTGGTAGGTGAAAACGTGACATGTGTGCGCTATAGTTAGAGAAATGCTGAACAGTCACTGTCGAATCAACACATCCCTGTGTTGTGATTGTGCTCCTGATCAGATTCTTGCCACAAATCCTCCAGGACAGTTTCTGCAAGGAGCCACTTAACAGAACACGTGGATGCTCCTACCAGCATGTCACTGTGCTTGTGGGAAGCCCACCAAGGTTAGGGTAAAGCCCTATGCCCTCTGGAGTTTCAGTCATGTACCGCTAGCCACAGGACTGAATCCTGGGAATGAGACATTTGCAGTGTGTTACTGCATTTCAGGAGCTGCTTCGGGGAAATAAAACCCAAGTGAAAATAGCCATTAGCTTAGCAGAGTCTGTAAGAGAGTTAAATTTACTGTCCTCTCTCTTCTGACTTATCCATTCACTAGCCATATATTCAGAGTGGGAGGACACAACTGACAAATATATTCTTTTAGTAGAGATACAAGGGAGGAACTTCTTTGTCACTCAAATTCTAGCCCAAACTGTCTGCCTGTTTTTCATGAGTGGTGGAAGGAAAAAAAACCACAGAGCTGTATGAGGCGAAGTACTACCTAGAAAGTTTAATCTTGTGACGATATTTAGCTTACTGAAATCTATCATGTCTGTGAATTTGCCTGGAAGAATTTTTTCTCTTGCTCCAGTAAATAACTTGTTAATCTTGTTATTATTATAACTTGCATCTGCTACCCTGTTCCTATACCTTGATGCAAGCTAGGAACCTTGTTTTTTTTTCCATCTGTGGAAAATAGGGATGAATCTCAAAATTCACATCTGGCTTAACTAATCAGGCAGAGCTGAAGCCTCACTGCCAGCAGTGGCCATGTGGAAAGGAAATATTCCAACCCCATACTGAGCCCACTTGCACTGCAGCTACCTCTTCCACTCAGTCCTTTTTCTTCTGAAGCTGCCAGGAGCACCTGCCATCTCTACATGTGCAGTGGAGACAATAAAGCATGAGGAAAGAAAATAAATAAATGAACTTTGCAGCCTGTAAAGAGGATGAGTAAATCCACATTTAATGTAGCAGCTTAAAATAAGGAAAAAAAATGTCTAGGAAAGATTTAATCATAATCCATTTGAAAACCTTAAGCAGTTAGACAAAGCCAGAATTACCAGCAAGGTTGACAAAGGATTTGATGACAGTGCAGCTCAGCCTACAGACACAAAGCTATCATGCAAGTCTGCTGAGTACAGCAGAGCTGTTCCAGGGCTGGACTTCTGTGGCAGTGAGCAGCAACTAAGAGGCTTGTGTTTCATGAATTACCTAAGATAAGCAATGTAAACACAATCTATTACCCCTTCCTGTTGTAGCTTGCAGTAGTACTTCATTAGACAGACTGGCTATTGCCTAGAGATCATGGCAGATAGAAAATCAGCACAAGCAGTGTTGGTGGCACAGAATGCATTGACGGAAGCTGGGATTTGAATGTTCCTGTAGGTCCCTTTGAGATGCTCTAAGGCTTGGTGTTTGAATACCCCTGACTATTTCTGCCATCCCTGACTGGGCAAGACAAGCTAAAAAATCTCACAGGTGTGCAATGTTAGCTGAGAAGTCACTCCGTTTTGAGTTTTGCCAAGTAACAGAGAACTCTGAACTGGATTTTCCCATCCCATCTATGACTGCTCTGTGGAGTGTGTAATCCCTCTACCCTGTGATATCTCTTCCACACTAAATCTGCTAAAGCAGTGTCCAAGAGCTTCAGAAGTGGGTCCAGGGCAATGCCCAGAGGCTGCTGCAGTGTTGGTCAGTTTGCAGGAGAGCCAGTCAGTTTTGTAACAAGTGGCCTGCTCCAACTTTTTTTTCCCCACAACTGCGAAGAGGAGGCTACCTCTGCCAGTTTGTCAGTGGCCTGTCACTGATGATGATGTTTAATATATTGAAAGCCTTTATTCCAGAGGCTAGAAAGGAGTGAGAGAGCCTCCTGTTGATATTATGAGTGAGGGTTTCCACAGCCAAGCATGGTGGCACACAGTCAGTGATGGGAGAAGTGTGTCTGGTTGATGCCTGCCTCTAGGAAATGTCTTCCTCTTATGGAAAGAACAAGCTAGATTCATCTTTTTTTTGTATTCTTTCCTTCTTTATTGGAGTTACAAGAGTTTCTCTGGTGGACACACACTGGGTTTTAAAGCAGTTAATCTCATAACTATAATCTCTTATTAATAGTCAAAGCTGCTTAGCCTGATTTGGCAGGTCATATTGGCTCTGTATGGGGGTGCATGTGTGTGGCCTCAGGACTTTCCAGATTGGCATAATGAATAATGCACTGCACCCCTGGGGTGGGGTAAAACAAGAGTGTGATGTCGCATAAGCAGTCAGTGTATACAAAAGAGGAATATTTTGGCCATACCTGAGTACAGAGGAAATGCTACCTTCTTACTGATGGGATCAGAAAATTTTGATAGTTCAGACTGAGGCAATGCAGAAGGGAAATGGAGGTTGAGTTAATTTCATAACTTGTCCCTTTCATTTAGCATACACAAGAAAGTACATGGTAACAAATAAAGTAGAAGATAACAGAACATAAAACAACCAACTTGAAAGCACGAAGGAATGATTGCCTTTTAAGCTACAAGAAAGGGAAAAGATCAGTGCTCAGCTCCTACTGCCTCTGTGAATCCCAGCAAACCCCCTTTCCCTCAGAGAAGGTACACGTGAGAGCTCTGCAAAATCTTCAAAGTTTGTTTCAAGGGGAAACAGTTACAAAAGAATGAAGTGATGGCTGTTTCTAACGCTGCTTTGAGAAGTGCTTTCCACCCTTATATATGTCTGTTACCTTTAGGATCAGTTCCTCTCAAACTTCTTAGCAATTTCAGACTACCTTGGCCAGAAGCGAGTGGTTCCTGAAAGACTTTGGGATACAGCTTCTGTTGAAAGCACACTGATGTTTTAAAGCCTTTTGAAATGATGGCACATTTCCTGCAGGTTGCTGCTTTGCACCATCTGGCTATTGAAACCTTCTCATCATCAGAGATTTTAGAAGACACAGTGCAGCCTTGTTTGTCATTCAAACAAGGTCCTATGGAGTCAGTCCTTCAAAAACAAGATTTAAATCTTTGAGTAACCCTCAGATTCGTTCTCTGTTCTGCATTTTGTTCTTCATACCTCATCAGCAGGAGGCAATCTGGTGCTGTAGACATTAGGGGACTGTTAATACTTAACTCTGGTCGTGGTGACTCTCAACACTTGCCCATTACAAATTGAAATGACATTCCCAAAGCATAAGAATAAGTCTTTGGTAAATCTTGTGTTATTAAACACAAAGTGGTACAATTCCATAGGGGCAATGATTTGTGTGAGTCTGCTATGTGAGTATTGCCATGCCAAACCTCAGCCCCTTTGCTCTAAGATGGTGACATGCATTTGATCTTGCCATGCTTGTTATGGTCTGCCATCTCGCTCTCAGGATTAGAGAATGTTGTTTTATCAGACTGCAAAGAGGGGCCCGGGATAACTGGATGGTTGCAAAATGTTCTGCTGTTTTCACTATTCTCAGGGTGGAACCTGCACTTACCCGTATCAAAGAAGACAGAAAGAGGATCATCTTGCCAGCAATTGACAACATCAAGTACAACACCTTTGAAGTGCAGCAATACGCCAATGCAGCCCATGGCTACAACTGGGGCCTCTGGTGCATGTACATCATCCCTCCACAGGACTGGCTCGATAAAGGGGACGAGTCAGCACCCATCAGGTGAACCTACATGCTGTCACTTTGTGCTACAACATCTCTATCTGCCAAGGGGCAATTGAAGTTAAGCAAGGCTGCAGACTTTGTGCCGGGGCAGTTTAATGAAACTGAGGAACATGGATGGGTCTGCAAAGATGGGTCTGAATGCATGTGTGACATTTCAGAGCTGCACCACAGAGTGCTGGCTCTAGTTGTAAAAATGTGATTCAAGTTCACTTTGTGGCCCTTGCTAGGATAGAAAGATCTTTTTCACCTGTGTTTTATTTTCCAGATGGACCCTGTCATGAGTAGTGAGTCAGATAAACATTGTATGTATGAAAAATGAAGGTATTTTGTGTGCGATTGCAAGGAGGCTGTTGTCACTTTGGGTCTGTAGGCAGCATTCTTGGACATCAGCCCAAACCAGAGCTTCCTGGCAGCACTAGTAGGAGATGTGTTAACCTCCTGGTCTCATTGGAGAGCTGCTCTTTTTTTGGAGAACTTTGTGCATGTTATGGATTTTCCCACTGGATGAATTTTAAAATGAAACCAGACCATATAAGCAGAGCATCACTTTATTTTCTTTGTAAGGTAACATTTTTCCTTACAGAAATGAAATTTTCTAAGGAAATACTGATCCAGGAATTGTCATAGTCAATTTGAGAGTTTTTAAAGTTACAGTGAGAAAATGAGAACTGAGGAGAATGAGTCTTTCTTTCCTTTTCTTTTAAAATTCACATCCGAACTTTCTTCTCTGGTGCAGATTGTTGTCTCATTGCTCCTCTGAAAAGTGCCATGCTGAGTGAAGGGTACTTTTTTTAGCAACTGCTGAAATAAATGATAAAAAAGATTTTACTCTAGGGTTCTCTGCCTTGTTTTTGAACTTTCCTAGGAAGGATACAAACTACCTTCTTAGAGGCATCTTCATCCTGATGTTTATCAGCTCCACCCTAAAGTGAGCTAAAACTCTATTGTATGGTGTCAGTGCAGGCTTTGGCAGAAAAGATGGTGTACGTCCCTTCAGCATAGAGCCTGAGCTGTCAGATTCTGAGATGCCTGTTCCCAGTCCATCCAAGCAACCTCAAACAACACAGCCAACTGGAAAGACCCTTGCTGGTCTTTTAGAAGTGTGAGGACACAAGGTGGGCTGTTCACATTTCTAAATGATTGGTTGGCTGGGACCATCACACAGGGTCTCACCCTCATACAACGAATATTTCAATCCATATTTGAGCAAGTGTTGCAAGTTGCTGTTAGGTTCATTCTCCTGCCCTGTGACTGCGAAACAGATACACAGCAACACTGACCTTCCTTATCACAGCACAGCACAGTCCTTCAGCACTGACCCTTCGCTCAGCTTGAAACCTCAATAAGCAGGAAAGTAATTACTTAGAAAATCACTGTTCTTGGATAACGTGCCCTGTCCTCCCATCATTGTTTTAAAAGCGCAGGCATTGTCTATCTATTTCACTCAGCTCTGAGAAATAGATATTGAAGAAGGAAAATTAATCAGCCAAAGCTTTCACTCTTGAAATCAGGGTTTCAGTCTTTTATTCCCAAAAGATTTTGCACACTTCATTACTTCCAGTTTATATATGGAATCACTATATTAATTTTCACATCGGTTGTTCTCATATTTGAGTCTCTTCTATTTTGGAGAAACATCATCAAATATCAGATAAGACCGAGCTAAGAGATTAAAGTTATATAAACCTCAGCAAGTTCCTTGGACAAGTTTTGTAGCAGGGGTAGTTAGTGCACTCACTGAAGTATAGAATTCTGCAAAGTATTTCTGGATTCAGCTATCGATCTTTCCAATAGAAATTAGGAGATTTCATCCCTGTGTTGCTGGGAGAAGAGTTAGTTTTCATTCAGCAATGTTGCCTCCATTACCATGGGCTTTCCTCGGGTGTGTGTTCAAGTACTTGCCAGAGTTGCAGTGGTGCTGAGTTGGACAGATACAGAACTGAATAAGGTTCACGAACTCGAGACACTGAGTAGTGTTGAAATCTGATGCACGTAAGCAGCTGGCTCTCAAGAGCTGTGATTTTATTCTGAGCAGAAACCCTGCAGTTCAACAGTGCATAAACTGCACTGAGGGAGATGAGGCAAGCAGCATGAGCAGGAGAGCGCCCGGCTCTTGCAGACGCTTCCCAGCAGCACTGAGATGTTCTGGATACAGAAGCACCTCTCTGCAAATTATGAATTACATGCTCTAAAATGCAGAGACATCAATGTTGAACCGTGAACACTTACGTGGCTCCCTGGGAACACGTGCTTTCAAAGCAGTGATCTAAGAGAGCGGGGCTTCTGCCTGATAGTCACGCTGCACTGATTTCTGATGGATGGATTTGCTAAAGCATTTGGCTGGGCTGTTGTGTTATGCTGGCCTATAGACACACAATGCAATTCTGTGGCTTTTAAATGAGATGCCGGTGTAATTATGGTGATGAGAAGAGGGAACATGTGAATTGATGAAAAGGATCATGAAGTCTGCACTAAGAACTGAAATTTGAAGGCACGCTTGATATGAACTTAGTAACTGTAAAAATGTAAGGTGTGTTTCTAAAAGCAAGGGGAAATCAGAAAAGTGAGCAGGCTTTCAGAATCTCCTCAAGTCTGATACAGGCTGATACAGGCCTAGTTTTCTAACCAGCATCCCACATGGTGAACTGCAACTGTATCCAGTTTTCAGGGCACACAAACTGTTCCACAGTGATTGTGTTTAGATCCACACATCTTTTCAATGCTTTCATAAGGTTGTTCAAGAACAGAAAAATTGCACATTCATTCAGCCCCTGTTGACACCCTCCCTCTCAAGGCTTCCTTTTACACTGTCTTTTCAAACAGGGGGTTTGTTTGGAGACTGTGTGCTCTATAAAAGAAAAGACCAATAATTAGTAACATTGTGATTGGTTTTGTGTTTGGCATAGCTGAATACTTACTCCTGGATCTCCCAAGGGACCAAAGGTTTTCAGTGGAATCTCTCTGTCCTGGTATCAGCAAGGATCAGAGCCTGGCTGCTGCAGTCCAAATGACAAAGGGGATGTAGCCTTGAAGTGCAAGCAGCAGTAAAGGAGTAGCAAGAATAAAGTGTGAGATTTTGTAAAGATTTCTGCCACAGTTCAAAGTCAGTTCCTTTTCTTCCCCTGTGCTAATAGTCTGAAATTTTGGAGCAATTGATGTTTCCCAATTCGGCTTCTGCAGGCAATTCATTTTGCATGTTTGACATTTAAGATGTGAAGAGCCTCTAACGTGAAGATTTAAATGAGGATGGTTATTTTGACACGCTGTGTCCATCACGTCATTTTCCATTTGTGTTCCTGAGAACACTGCCCAAAAATGTCCTTATCATCTGGCAACAAACTGTGTAACAAAGGATACTTTTTCAGAGGGTTTCTAACGAATTTGGCTATGCACTGAAACAAGCTGGATTTTTTTCTGCATACAAAAGATAATGCTGCATTTTGGAACAGCTAGGAAGGTGCCTTCTCTTCAGAGCTCTGTCTGGCTCCTCTTCCCTCATCTGCCGTGATTTTGATGGACTGCTCTGTTTGATTTCATGATCAGCAGCCACCAACACTGGAGTCATTAATCAGCCTCCCTCAACCAAGCACTGCACAGCTTTCAGCTTTATCTTCCTTCTGCAGCAGTGGTGCATTTCATTGTTGCATATGTTCTCACTTACTGCTCTAATATGCCATAGCTTGGTACTGCATGCAGTGAGTGTGTGTGTGCACTGAGTCAGCCATTCCAGAGAGCACGTGTGTCTCACACATGGATGCAAACGAGCACCTGACATGCCCACAGGCTGCCTGCTTTGGCTGGAGCCTGCGTGCCCTTCTCACATGCAGTCAGACCTTGTGCTGGTCCACCACACTGATGGTGATGCAGCCACCTTTAGGCATCCTGCCTGTTCCATAAACTCTACTCCTGCAGGGCTCCAGAATGTTATTCTGCATCCTTACTGCCCTGCCATTCCTAGCCAAGCTTTCTGGGTCGCTTTATTTCCCATTGCTGTTTCTCTCCAAAGGAATTAGCATAGCTTCCCTTCATTATGCTTGACAGTTTTTTTCCTGCAGCTCCTGAACAGCAGATCTATCCTCGAGTTCTGTTCCTATGGCCTGGTGTGACTCTTCTATTGCAGAAGGCATGATTTGTAAGAAAAACTAAATGCTTATGCAGGCTCCCTAACCTATCTGCCAGGTCAGGGTTGAGGTGCTGCTTAGGAACCTGAATTTCTGGCCAGTGCACCCTGACTCTGGTAGCCATCCCACAGCAGCACTGCTCGTGACCACATAGGTGCCCCTGATCTGGTAGCAGCATGCTGTGTCTTTCAGCAGTGCAAAATCATGCTATTCTATGTTGTATTTTAAGATTTTAGCTGCAAAAGCCATTTTAGTATGTTTCCTTTGTTAACTTTTTACTCCTGCTGTTGATTAAAATTGAAGCTGATCTTCAGTTCTGTGAAAGAATATTCCACCAATCAATTAATTAATTCTCTCAACACCTTTTGAGGTGTTGCTAATCAGTAATACACATCCAATTGCTGTTCTGTTCTGACACTTTCCTTCTAAAAATGTCCTATTTTACTATGAAGTCTTTATCTTAAGGAAGAAGATCCTTTTATAGGAAACGTCTGCAATGCAAGTTTATTCTACTTTGCAGCCACGACGTGCAGAGGGCAGGCACCTTCTTGTTTGTCAACCCTTGGGTGGTGAGTGGTGCTTAGGATGTGCTAACACGGTTTTGCTCATATATCTAGTGCTGACTTTCCAGGAGAGTGCCTGATGCACTGTATTGAAAGCAGTAGGTATACTGGGGTTTGTTAGGTGTGAGAGGAACCTGGTGCTTACAGCCAGGCAAAGGTCTCATGGTTTATGAGGGGCAGTTTTGTTAAAGGTGTTTGCAATATGGCAGTTATGCTGCAGTCCAGTATAAAATAAAGCTCAAAGTGCGTTTATAAATGAATGTTAGGCTTTTAGGCTGCTAAGGCAGACCTGAAACTTTTACCCAGTATTATCTGTGCTTTGCAGATAGAGAAACAGGGGCAGGGGAAGGTGATCCACTGAAGATCAAATGAATGACAGAGATGAGAGCAGAGTTGAGGTCTCCTGAGTCCCAGCACCGTTACCAGCTCACTGGGCTGTGCAATTGCATTACACTTAGTTTACAGTTGGATCAGTCAAAACACAGGAAAGTTAAGGGCCTGGGCTTGATGAGAACTAAATGTCCGAAACTCTGTTTGAACCTGATAGAAGTCTTGGCATGCACTGTTCAGAAAGCTCAGCATTGTGCTTCCTGGGCAGTTTCTTCCATTGCATCAAGATGTGGCTGGGGCAAAGCCTCAGGCTTATCATTTCCAGCCATCCCTGCACTGATCACTGTCCTGTTCAGCTTCCAGGGTTGCAGCCGAGCAGATGTGCAGATGTGCAGTGGCTATAGGAAGCCAAATTCAAGTGGAGATACATTACAGTGGAAATTTTTTAACTGGTGTCTCTGATGAGCAGGATGTCATTTCTTCTGCCATTGCACAGCCATTGTTGCTCATTCCTGAAAACATTTTTTTTCAGAATATGCCATGAGGGCTTGTGGAGTCTGTTTGCATTTGCATATATTGAATGAGAAAAAATAAAACATAGAAGAGAGGGAGGGAGTTGCAAAGGTAGTCCTCACTTTGTCTGTGAGTGATGATTATGTAGTTGCATCCAAAATATATTTCCCACCCCCATTCAATTAACAGGTTGGTATTTTAATGGACAGAGCTGGAAACTGCAAAAATCCATCTCACAGGGAGAGAGATTGCGGCACCTGAGAGCAGCCTGCAAAGCCTACATGTTCTGCTCCTCATTAGAAATTGAGGGAGAACATCTTCAGGGGAGCATCCTACTGCTTTAGGGAGCTGCCTCTGCAGGATTTTTTTAGGGAGTTAGAAAGGAAATGGATCCCAAATCCCAAACTAGTAGCTCCATTTTGCAAAGCAGTGGTGCTCTAGCACTCACCCAGTGATGTCTGTTCTTAGCTTTATGTGCATAGAAAGGCAAATGAAGATAGTGGCTAGTGCTTTTCTCCCCATTCCCTTCCCTTTTTGTCATGGTTAAAGCTAAAGAGATACCTAAACCCTCAAAAGCTTGTTTAGTTTCAGAGCTGTTGAGTTTTCTTTCTTTGGTCATGCAGTTCTTTTATTTCAGTTTCTAGACCTAATTATTCCTTGGATGCCTAAAAGTGATTTTTCAATGATGGAGGATCTCAGCTTTTGTTTAGGCAAGTCTGTCTTTAGACATGACTACTAGGAACTATAAACAAGAATACACGTTTTAGGAATTAATTTGTATCTGTAAGTTTCATCTCTCACAAAAATCCTGGTATGTAAGCATATACATTAAGAGAAGATGGATGTTCCAGTTTGTGGCACTCAGCCTCAGTTTCCTTTGACCTTTTGGAACAAATGGGTGCAGGAAGATGACTTCCCTAAGGCTGAAATTCCTCTGTTAGAGTTGATTCCAAGAGAACCAAACTTCATAGTGATTGATCCGTGGCTCTCGTCACAGCCTTAATTTTAATATGTGAATAAAGGGAGTCCTCATTTCTGAGAAAGTTTATGTTTTATTGTGCATTAATCTTCAAATGAATCGTTCTCTAGTTCTTGTTCACCACTATCTTGAGCAGCACTTCAGCTTCAGTGCGTTGTGTCTATAAACCAAAGGAGAAATAGGCCAATGTTTCACTTACTTGAAGAGAGTACTTAACCTCACATCCCACGTGTGTCTCATGGACAATTGGCCCAAGTGTGACTGGCAGTGTGCTTGTTTTTTGCATGGCTCTGATTCCACAAGTCACTGTCCATTGGAGGATGGAAGTACATGCTAGCAGATAAACTTTATTGACTTCAGGACTAAGCAATGTTTTGCGTGTGTAAATTTATTGTGAAATGGTTTCTGTAGTAGCTAAAAAATGACTTCATTTTTTTCTTTAATCTCTCTGTGCAGGACACCAGCCATGATTGGATGCTCATTTGTAGTAGACCGAGAGTATTTTGGTGAGATTGGCTTGCTTGACCCTGGCATGGAGGTCTATGGAGGAGAAAACATTGAATTAGGCATGAGGGTGAGTAAGGAAGAAGACACTTTGTGCAATGTTTATTTGCAAAGAAAAATGGGAGTCCGTGGCCCAACAGAATTGCTGCCTGACTGATAGGCTATTATGCTGAAGTAATTGTTACTGCAGTGCTATCTAGAACTGACATTCCCAGTAAATGGATGTTCCTGGCCTTACTGGCATTGCAACGACTGATAACAGTCAGAAATATGGTCCATTGGTTCGTTTTGTCAGTGTCTGAACTCAGTGAGACAGATTCGCCGCCTTTCCCAGTAGCTGGGTTTGTGATAAGAGCTGTGCTAAGTCTGTGTGTGCTCATTGTGCAGATGATGATATACGTATGTTGTCTTAGCAGATGCAGTGGTAACAGAAAACTGAGGCCAGGCTGAAAGAAATCAGCTGTAGTGTGCTATGTACTGCTCATAATGAAGGCAGTGGCATTTTAAAAAGTTAATGGTCTTCTTTATAGAGTAAGTATTACAGGGTATAGGTATCCAATCCTGCTGGCCTCAAAGGCTGTGAGAATAATGTTGGAGAAGTCACAGAGTACACATCTTGAGGAAGGCAACGTTGGCAAACATCAGCAATCTCAGAAGAATGTACAGAAATCAGTATACTTCTGTGTGCATCCATCTTCCCAACTGCCTCCACCCCTTTCAGCCCGGTGCACAAGGACTGCTATGGAATCAGAACTGAGCACCTGGCTGTCTGCACTAGTTAATATCTGGCTGAGCTCTGGGTGGGAGGGATTTGGGAAGATGTTCTTACATAAAATGACACTTCACAGATGCTGAAAAGGTACTGCAGGATGGAGGGATGAATTTTGCCTGGTTCTTACTACAGTGCAGAGCATGGACAGATGGCTTCTGCACAGCATCAGGCTTCTGAGCCTATAAGAGGTTTGATAGCTGTGATCCTTTGCCCTTGTTTTCAAGGTGCTCCTTTCCAGCAAGTCCTTCTAAAGTCCAAGGAACCTGCCATTGCTTAGCACTTGAAAATTAGTCTACTTAATGTTGCATGAACACAGTTTCCTCATTATAAAGCTTGCTGTTTAATTATTTTCCCCTTACTCTTTATTCCCTATTTCACAGTAACACGTCCCTAGCGTGTGTAATGTGCTCATTAAAGCATATATTCTGCTCACACTGAAACACTGACCATCAAATTAGTCCATCCTTTATCCAGCTCTTTTTTTCTGAAATGATTACAAACTCTTTCACACCAGTGGGCTGGGGGAGAAGGTCATCATCGCCAGCACTTGTTTCCACACATGGGTGTGTGTTTGTTATTCCAGCATCACACGAGGGATAGAGTTTTTAATGGCACCGTGCAGCTACACTGCTTACACTTTAAGGTTCAGAATTCACACAGGGGACAGAAAAACTGCTACCACAAATCATCCAATTTTCCTTAAGAGGGTCAGGCTATTACCAGGATTGTGTGAGCTTTCCTTTATCATTGTGCAGGGCTTTCAGCTGTTTGAAACTTTTTCCACATGGCTGCTTCCAGAATAGATTGAACGCTCTGGCAAAACTCTGGTGTGGCTGATGAATAAGTCTTCTAAGAAATCTGAAAGCTGTCGCTCTTCCTTAGATGAGAAGAACTTGCTGGGTACGATTAGGGCTCCTGGTAAACAGAGGCAAAGGTTTTAATAGGATTATGAAATGGCACTTGCTTGAAAAGCCAAGGATTTGAGTCTATGAGGACGGATTTTCAGGGGAAGGGAACATGTTAAAGTTGTAAACACAGAGGATCTAGAAACAAGTTCTCAGTCTTTGTACTTTGGCA
Organism: Lagopus muta; assembly: GCF_023343835.1. Classification (NCBI taxonomy): domain Eukaryota; kingdom Metazoa; phylum Chordata; class Aves; order Galliformes; family Phasianidae; genus Lagopus; species Lagopus muta. The sequence goes on along the minus strand of NC_064449.1, from coordinate 10,257,696 downwards.
CTTTTTGGTTGTGTTTTTGTCTGTGTGTGTGTGTTTTTGGTTGGCTTCTTTCTTTCTTTCTGTATAAGAAATAATGAACCCTACTCATATGTGTTTGAGAAGAGCTCTGTGAAAGCACAGGAGTATGAGCAAGTTTAGTCTAAAATGAGCTTGTCCATAACATGGACATTTATCTACATTCTCAGCCTGAACCTAGCACAGTGAGTAATGTGAGGTGTGCACCTGGTGACCCACAAGTCCTGCACTGATCCCCTCCTTTGTTCTCTCTGAGGTGTCAGAAACCAGCAGCATGAAAATGCACAGAGACCTCCTCTCTTCTCTGAAGGATATTTATGAAATCACTGTGAATTTAGAAAGATTTTTTTTAACTGCAGAATCTCAAAGTAAGTTGCAAAACTCCTTCCCAAGGCTGATCCACACAGGAGCTGCCACAGAACGTGGCCAGCTGCAAACCAGGGCCTTGTTCCTTGTGAGTGTGACTGGGATCCTGCTGTGTCTCCCTGTGTGCAGGGGAAACTGCCAACATGGTGCAGTACTGGAGGCTGCAAGCTGAGCAGGGAGCAGAGGCAGGCAGTCATCAGCCTGTCCACAGTGCACGAGGGATGTTGCTGCCCAGTGTGACTCTGTGTGGAGCAACGAAAGACAGAAAAGGAAAGTGTATATGGATGAGTAAAGAGCAAGAAATAATGGTGGTGGAATGTGTTCAGCTGAAAACAGGCCCTCTTTTAAAAAGCTGGAACAGTAATCCTTTAAACTTCTTTGCATATTATCACCATGTTATTACTAAAGGAAAAGGGATTAGGCTCAAAGTGTCTGAATTAGATTACACTGCATCTAATGAACCTTCCTTTAAATAGTTTTCATAATGTGAACTAGGGAAAGGCAGTGCAACTAATGAGCTGATTTGGGAGGGTACTGTTTGATAACCCAGCTAATCCCCCTGAAATCTATTGTTTATTAAAAAAAAATGATGATCTTGGGTATTCCACTACTGGCTTTTCCCTTTTCTAAATTCTGGAGATGGGAATAATTAGATAATTAACCTAGGCAGTTTTCTGTGTTGACTAAGCAGTGTGTAAATGGTCTGGGGCTACCACATGTATTGGAAATTGGACCCAGTGCTTTGCAATTCTTTATTGAACTCATATTCATCTTTCTGCTTAAATCAGAGCTGCAACGCTCTCCTGACAGCTTTGCAATGAAGCCAATGTCTGCCAGGGTATGGAGGTTCTGCGTTGGTTGAGAAAAAGCAGCAGCCAGTCTGGGAAACAGGAGGGAGTTGGTGTTGGTGCTGGAGTAGGAGCTGGACTTGATGATCCTTATGGGTTCCTTCCAACTTGAGAAATTCTGATTCTATGGGGAATTCTTCTCAGTGCTATCTCAAAGATTTTAAAAATAGTTATAAAACCAAAAATGACTTGTCCAGTTGAGGTTGATTTGTCCAGTTGAGATATCTTTAAGTAATCCCGTGTTTAAGAAGTCCTGGCCAGAGAAATCCATTGGAGGTATCCATAGGTACCAGTGTGACAACGTAGTTCTGTAGCTGATAGTCCAGCAGGGCTCAGCTGGATCCTTAAGGTTAGTTGTGACCACAGCTTGTGCAGAGGTGTCACACGTGGCTTGTGCCAGTTTGGGCAACTGGTAGCAGCGTGCCTTTGGGAACACACAGTACCTTGGGATTGAGAAGAATGCCTGAAAAGAGAATAAAAGTTCGGATTATTTGCTCTCTCTGCTGCTGTGATTTCATGGTTAGCAGTGCTCAAGCAGCCTAGCTGAAGGCAGACCTGTTGTGTACAAAGAAATGCAGCCCCAACTCAGACCATGCAGAAATACAGTTTGTACTGCTCAACATCCTGATGCAGCTATACTGGAATTTCTCTACCAGGAAATAAAACCTGTTACCTAATGCACTTTCATGCACAAGCAAATCATACTTTCCAAATTTATGTGATCTGACCCAGCTTTGCTTTCCTTAAAAACAGATGAACTGTATTTTCTCTGAGCAGAAATGCTAATGGCAGGTTGTTGAGTAGTGAATTCCTGACCTGATTTTATTACTTTCAGCTAAGGAGATTTAGATTCCTTTGAGCAGTCAGTGTTTTAAACACAGATTCTGGGCTGGTATGCTGTAATAAAAATGTCACAAGATTTATGTATGGCAAATTTTAATTCTGAATTCTGGATGATGCTTTTTACCCCAGTGATTCATGAGGTCAGACTCCCTTTGCCCTGGAGCTAAGAAGCAGGAATGCCATTTTAGAGAGTTTTTCAGAATTTCATGCTATTTTTCCCACATGCTGTGATGGAGTAGAAATGAAAATTGCACAAAAATACATGTTAATCAAAATGTTTATCTCAGTTAATAAAAAAGGCTTCATTTTTATTTTGACCTTTTCTGAGCTGCAATTTTTAGTATAAAGAAATTCCGGTTCAAATTTAATTACTTAAATGTCATCTAACATTTAAGTATTTTATTAACAATTCCTAGCTTCTGAAAATGCAGTTCACAGTGTCCTTACACATGCCTATTCACAGTGGATTGCAATAAATCAGCATTTTCAGCATGAAGTTAAATGCTATTAAAATGATTGTGCCCAGTTATGCACAGAACTCTGCATTGCCTGAGCAAAATCCTATTAAGTGATGTAATCTACTGCTAGTTGAAGTTACCCCTTTGCACAGGTTGCAGAGATCTCTGTGATAAATCTCCCAGTCTCACCTCCCAGATAAGCCGTGTAAGTAAAGGTGCCCTCTTTTCCATCTCCAGTTTAATTTAGCATTTTTATAGGCATTTCCAAAGGTAAAAGAATGTTAAGGTTGTAAAGTCAAGCACTAAGAAATCATGAAAGGATTGAATTCACGGTGTCTGGATTACATTAATTTGCAACTCCTTTTCCTCTTTAAAGGAGGCATTGGAAAAATCTATTCTATGGTGATGTGCATATATGAGGAGCCAACTCCTCTGCCCGTCTAAATGTTCAGTATCTTTTAATTCCTGAGAAGTTACATTGATTCAAACAGGATGAGATTAGGCTTGACATTTGTATAATGCAATAATGCATTCTGTCTGGAAAAGGAGACAGACTTGGTTGTAAGTGGAGATGGAGATGCTCTTGCAGACATTTTATCCCAGGATGCTGAATCCCAGGGAGGCTGAAGCCACCACAAGTCACCGCCAAGCCATTAGAGATGGCCTTTGGCCCATAGCAAACATTTTGTGTCTTCCTTACCAGAAATTTCTATATTCATAACTGTACTCAAAATGGAATTCACCACCTTTTTTTTTCTGGGGAGAGAATCCATCTCCCTACCTGCCTGCTATGTCTTTGAACCAGATGGTGCCTTTTTTAATTATTATTATTAAATTGAAAATAACTGTAACCTCAAATGGAAAACAATGTTTTCATCAGAACATAGTGCAGTGGTGCTCTAGCATGAAATTGCCAGCAAACTACAGAACTAGAGCTTGTGAATACTGTTAAAAACATTTTCTAAAGTGGAAGCATTGGAAATAGCTCAGAAAAGAGCATCTGGCCATTTGGCTTCAGTATCACATCATGCTCCATCGAGTGTAACATTTTATGTTACAAACTCTTTCATGTACTAGAACATTATAAAAGCACGAAGCTGGAAATTTCAGAAACAGATCAGCAGCTAAAGAACTGAGAAAAGAGAATGCCTCCTTAGTCCTCTCTGCTTTCTTCTCAGCCATTTCCTGCAGGTTTCATCTAATACGGGTTCTGCTGCAGCATCAAGCGTGAACTGAATGGCAGTGAGGAAAAATGCAGAGAAATTGTGTGTGCTAATTGTGCTGAGATTGAAATAGCTTTCCCCTGCCTAATGATGAGACTGAACCAAAAGCCTGGAGATGAGCTGCAGCTGGTGAGAAACTTCCTGATACAACCTGTTTTCTATTGAAAACCAAAACTCATCCAGGGCTCCAAATGTTCCCTAGGATCTTTAATTTTGATGATGGTTACTGAAAGCCTGACTTGGGCTGCTGTGTATCCAGAGGTTCCTGACTCGTCCCTTAGCTGCATGCCCAGCACACCTGGAAAAAGCTTTCTGTGAATAAACTATTTTGAATCTTTTTCAGAACTCTTAAAAATGTCCATAACATATAAATCTATTAAAAATAATTATGTTTCATGGAAAATATAGAAATGGAATGCAGTGTGTAAGGCTATCTGTTGTTCTCAGAGCACGGAGAAGCCCGTTTGCTAGTTGACTTTATGACCAGCTCTGCAGGAGGTTTTCAGTCCTGCTCTGAGACCCTGGGCAGCACTGGGCAGAGGCCACTTCTTGGCTCCAGTCATCAACTGTCCAAAGGGGAAAAAACAATAAAATTACTCATCCTACTGAAGTTTATCATTTCCTTCAGTTCCACACCCTTTAAAAGCTTTGTGGAATGTATCACGGCGATGTTTTGGGATATGATGTGTGCAATAATACATCTTCAGATCATATTGACTGCCAGGAGTGGGAAACTTGATGGCACCCATTTGCACATTTGCTTCATACATTTTATTGTTATTGTGGAGCTGAATATCAATACCTGCTTTGTTTCTGCATGAATAACATTACGAAAATTAAGGAGTTTTAGTACAGAATGAAGGAAATGAACAAGAATTCCAATAAGATATTGAAAGTCTCCGGTAAAACATCATCAAACTCTCTGATTTTGCATCCTCCATTGGAGAAGTACTGAAACAGGGTGACTGAAAGGCTTTGTTGGCACTTTATTATAACTTACACAGCTCCATATGTAGTGTCAGTGGTTGTGCACTGCAACTATTTTAGCTCCATAAGGAAGATTATCTTCGTATCACCATATGTCATTGTTTGTCCTCACTGAATATCAGATCAGACTGCGTGGCAATGTTAGGCACATCTGTGCCCAAATGCACGTATCTTCACTGGTAACTTCCTCCAACACAGCACGAAGGTGTTAGCTATTTCAAACAAAGGGAGAACCAACACAGAATGGCGATTCTGTCATTTCTGTTTCTGTTCTAGGCTTAGAAAAAGCAAATGCAACAGAAAAAGTACTAATACTGTGTACAGAACTTACAGTGTGAAAAATGCAGTCAAGGAGAACTCAGGGAAGTATCAAAATATGACTGTGAAATCTGCTGAATTGCAGAATTCAAGTGTTTTTGGCTGTAATAAGAAGGTATTTGTGTGTTTTAGCAAAACTGTAGCTGTGTATTTTTACTTGAAACGGAAGAGATTTTTTTTTGTGTGTGTCTAGTAGGGTGTCATTTTTGTTAATGTCTTTGTATTAACAGAAAAATAGTTAAATAAATTCGAAGCGTGTTGTGCCCATAATTCCTGGCCTGGTCTGGAGAGCAGATAAATACATGTATCTCCACCCGACAGAGGAAAAACTGAGCCAGGAGACTAAAAATGTCCTTGTAGGACATTTGAGTGTCATTTGATGACAAAGCTGAGGCTGGAACTATTTTAAATAGACTTCATTATATTTCCCTACCAATTGCTCTGATTTCCAAGCCTGAAATGATTTCTGTAGGATGCAATACATGTGTGTTAGAGGAACTGTACTTAATGGCTGTGTGTGTTCAGGTCTTGACTGAGTGATGAGAAGGCAAGAGAGATGGACTAGGTGAATTCCTAAGCACATTCCTGGGTAAGAGGGCACACTCAAATCAACTCTTGAGATCTGTTTTTCTGTTGCTGCTTCCAGCTGGCCTCACCGTATTGCATCGACAGGTCACAAGGTTTCTGGTGCATCTTCTCCCCACCCGCCCCTGAGTCCTTCAACCTTTCATGCTCCTTGTCTGGGCACTCACTGCTATCTGCTGGGCCCAGTGAGACTTGTGACAAGTTCAGCCCCAGTTAGCTGCGGTTCAAGGTCAAATGAGACTTTAAAGTATGAATAAATGTCAGGGTTTGCTGGCACATCGATCTCAGTCTTTTTGATTACTGCCAGATTGCATGAATAAATTAGCCTTGACAGGTGCGATAAATTGTATAGACTACTGATCTCCAACAGTAAATGTTAAAGAAGGACGTGGGAGGCATAGAGGGGAAAGTACCCTCTGCAGATGCATGTATTATACGAGGTGAGTTTTGATAGGGTGCTTCAGGGACAACATTTGGGCACAAAGAGGCCTTTTGTTCACTTGAAGGTATTTGCCAAGCTGGAATGCATCTCCTGCTGAAGTATTGCTTGGCTTTGTTAGGTGGCGTTTGGTCCCCATGCATTAAGAGGAGGTTTCAGCTGCCTTGCCCCCCAGCTGCCCTACCTACCCAGGGTGACTCTGAGATGTGTTGATCCTAGGCCTTCTGGCTCTCATGTCTGGTCATGGGCAAGCAGGTCTCTAACCGAAATAGAACTGGAGCAGAGGGCATTGGAAGTAGCACTTCACATGTGGTGACAGTGTATTTTGGACTATCAAGCTGTAATTTGTTTGCAGGTTAGATCTTGTTGTGAAATCAACACAGATAATTGGAGAAATTCACGTAACTCATAGTATATGCTTTCTTCTGCATGATTTCTTGTATGACATAATTGAGATTTCTTCATTTCCCTCCAATATATAGTATAGAAATCAATCATTATTTTATTTTTAATTGCTCTTTCGTTGACTGCTAACTGAGCATGTGACTACCAGAAAGTCAGTCTTTTTGTCACAAACATAACTTTTTTCTGTGTACTTTCATTCCCTTAAATAAGCTGCTTTTTGCAGCACCATGCACACAATGTCTCCCCAGATCTTGATAACTCATCTGCATGTCTCTGTATATGTGTTGATATGCATGTCGAGGTCACAGAGCAGTGCTTGTTCTGGGCCATCCCTCCCTTCAGGGCTTCTGTGAAATCCTTGGGTTTGCATAGAAATGCTGAACTTCATAGCATGATTAATTCAAAATGCACACTTTCAAATACAGAAATATTTTTTTCTTCAAAAGCAGGAATGTAAGGAAGTGTGATATTTTATAGCATTAGATTTAAAAGGAGAGTCTTTGTTTTCACTTCAAACAATTTTCTAAATGAGCAGATCTGCCTTTAAGGGGGCTTCAAGTTTCATTTCTCAATGCTTTGCGTAGCTGCAGCTCTGTTAGTTGTAAATATGCAATCATCACGTTGACATGAATGACTGCATTAATATGCATAATCAATAGCATATATGTAATTCAAACAGGACTATTATAAATCTGTCCTATATATGTCATGCTGTTTGTGTGCTGTGACAAACTCTTACACACTCAATCCATGCGAAGTGGTAGAATATGAAGGAAGGGATTACAAAAAAGCATTTTTCCTTTCAGATAAATACCTTTATTCATATAGAAATACAATAATTTAGCCAGAGGTTGAGAAAGAGAAGTCTGGGAAAGAAAAGGTGTTTCCTGTCCCAAGAACTCCAGCAGAGGGATGGTGTGCATCGTGCACCGTGCGTGTGGTTGGCGCCAAGGGCAGCCATGAGAATGGGTAGCATGGAATGCTGGAGGAAGAAAGATCAGCCACAGTGCTGAACCCTCCAAAGCAAGTTACCTAATGAGAAGAACTGTGAGAATGTGAAGTAGCTCTTGCAAGATTAGCCAGTGCAGGCAGGTGGCTCCAAGCCTCAACATGTGTGCTTTTCTGATTGCTGGCTGGGAAGAGGGGAAATGTTTACAAAGCGGCTGGGAGGGGGATGGAGATAATACTTCCTTGGCCCTCAAAATACAGCGCTAGATTTAGAAATGAGGCAAAGAAACTGTCAAAGTAAATAGATAAGAAAAAAGCAACAGGATTCCTAGAACTGGAGCTTCTTAAATGCACACCAGATGTAGCAGACAGGGGATTTCTCATAAGGGTCAGAGCATCCTCAGTCAAAAAGGCTGCACAGATTATTAAGGATATTTTTTGCACGCCCACAAAAATGCTTCTTGGTATGTCTGTTGTTTTCAGATCTTGTAAACATTAATTCTCAAATGGCAAACCTTTAAAGCTTCCGAGTAAGCCAGAAGATGAGCCCTGGGGGACTTTATTTTGTGCCACGCAATATAATACTGTGAGAGTGGATTCGCATGATAAATTGTGGCTGTGTGATTTGCATGTATTACACTGCTCTGACTTCTCTGCTCCTCCCCAGTGATCCCCGCTCCAACTGATGTGCCACTTTCTCAGGAAATTTAAATTTCACTCGCATTTAATTTTTGTCTTCTAAGCCATTTTGCTGATTTCTGTTCTGTGGCTCTGGGAAGAGGCTGGGCCATTGCACAGACATCTTACAGTCCAAAATAAACAGCTCTCCTTTCCCAGCCTTGTGACAGCCAGACCAGGAAAGAGAACTAAGGTTTTTCTCCCAGCTTGCCTATCCCTTATACAGACACTTGATGGTTGAAATGTTATCTTCCCATACAATATAGACATTAGCAATTCGTGCATACCTGTAAGGTAGGTGATGAACCTGTGTGGATTTTAATTAAAATATCAGTAACCAATTCCTCTAAAGACCTGGGTCTGGTTGAATCAGCTAATAAACATATTTTATGAGATCAGGTGCCTGCTCTCTAATAGACACACATAGCAGCTGTCAGATGTCCATTCTTAATAGATCTGTTGACCTATCAATTAAAAACTAGTGATCATTCAGTATGTCTTGAAATTTTATTTAAAATTAGATTCAACATTCTTAAGCTAAAATGCCTTCTGTATGACTTTGGCCAATATCAAGCTGTATAATTATTAGTCACGGTCATGTTTACAATTCATGACCAGAAACTTAATTATGAGCAATGCATGAATTTGTGGCAATGTTGCTTAAATTGTGACTTAATTGTAAACTGGAAAATAGCTAAATAATTTATTCTAAGTGATTAGTGGCATCAGTCCAAGACTCGCAGTTCAGTATTTGCAGCTCTCCTTTTCCTTCACGTGTATTCCTTTTCTGTTCCTTTTTTTTATTTCATCCCAGTTGGCACCCAACCTTCTTTCAGTCAGGAGTAGCAGGCAGTCAGAGCCTCCTCTTGTGTACTACCCTCCCTGTGTACAAGGACCAAAGATTTAAAAGGTGATTCTTTTGGGTGTCCAACTTAGTTCCTACAGACTGTAGGCATTGCACTTCAGCAGTTTAACTCTTAATGTGGCTGCCCAACAACAGGAACTTCAGGTCATCAGTGGCACTCAGGGACTGAGTCAGCAAGGCACTCTAGAGTGGCAACTTCATATTTTTCTCTGAATCCTTCAGCCAGGTTCTAATGACATTCTTGTATTGTCTCTTGATGCTCAGCACTCCAGAAAGTCACTCATAAAGGTCTATTTGTGTCTCATCCTCAGCACAGGATGAAGTGTTAAATGTCATTGACTGTGACAATGTGGCACCTAGATTTCCAGCCTAATTTTCAGACTTTATATTTATTGTATGTTCTGCTATATGTGGGCATGAGGAATCGAGGAGCCTGATAAACTGCTACTGGGGTTCATTTTCAGAGTAGTGTCTGGCAACATAGCTGGGCAATTCTCATTAATATTAATAGAAATTTAGGAGATAAATCTCCTTGAATAACTTTTAGAAAATTTACCCATAATGTGCCTTACATTTCAATAGGCTGAGTTGTGTTTTGAAATTACATTTGTGAAGGGTGATGTGATAGGTATAATAACGAGGGATATGCAAAACCCAGTAGGATGCATATTTCTACATGACATTGGAGGTTTACAGTACTTTTAAATCAGAGCATCCTAGAATACTATTAATGCAGCCCCCTTTAACCTTAAGGGGTAATTTTTTTCTAAGTGATCCATGGGGGATTTGACTGTTAAATTTCCATTAACGCTAATGGGATTCACAGTGTTAGAAAGCAAGTTCTCCACTAGCTGTGCTGTAATTTTACCCCCTGCAGCAATTAATCATGCCCATTGCACTCTTTAATGGAAGTATGAAGCAGATTATCTGGCTAATCATGATATGTGATCAATGGACTCTTCTGCAATAATTGCTTGCTGACTAGTTATAACCAACTCAGTTTTAGGATTTTATAGATGAGTGGCCAAAGACAGGGTGCCCCTATTACTGTTGTATGAGGATTAAAGACAGGAGGCTATGAAATTCACCTTTTTCTTTCTTTCCCCCCCCCCCCCCCCCCCCCCGGCCCCCCCATCTTGTGTGCTATGGTAAACCTATGCCATCTAACCATTGGTTTGGATGTTTTTTTTCTCTCTGGCTTTCTCTGAAGGCTTACCACTTTATCAACGTGCAGCTTTGGGCTGAAACTCTCCTCCTGAGGATGCTCTTTGTCATGCGTTATAGTATTATGGTTAAAATAACTGGCAAACATGCAAATCCAGGAGCACCATAGAAAATCAATAGCATCTCTTCAGGCAGAACACTAATTTGTAGCTACTCTGCATGACTGTGTCTTTTTCCTAATGAATTCTCCAGTGCAGAGGTGCACTAAACAACAAAGATAAATACTGTTGTGCAGAGGAGCATAATACAGATTTATAGCCTTAACAGAATTCAGAGTGCAGATGTTTTGCATATAACCAAGATTGCTTTATGAGTTTTTGCAAACAGGGGTATCTGTATTGTAGGAATTCTTTTAATTCCCCAGTGGAATTTGAAATGAATGAAGTCACAGAAACTTTGTAAGTACACTTTGGCACCATCCAAATGGCAGTGTCCTCCACACCCCAATGCAAGTGATTCAGCTCTTCTTAAAAGCTGCCTGCTAACATAGGGTAACTTTGAAGCAGAGGCATCATTGGAAACCAAATACTCTTACAAGAGCTCTTAAGCAATTTTGAAAATCCCTCCCAGAATATGCATTAAGTTAGCCAGGCTCCAGCTCATGAATAGCTTTATACTGCCCTACTGTCATTTGGCATGGAAACATTTGGTGCTTTGTTATTAATTCTTATATGTGCAGAAGCTGCTTTCTGCAGAAATCCTGATTATTTTTTTTCTTATGGGGGAAAATAAAACTAGCTGCTTCTATTATGCTACATTTCCATGGAGGAACCCTACTAATGTGCATAATATACAACAGCTGGAGGCAAGTGACGATCAGTTGCTTATACCAATGGAGGCCCTGCAATGAGCAGTTTACAAAGCTGGATAAGTAATGACAGTCCATGAACAAGGCACTCCACAGAGAAGCACGCTGACATAATTTTGGCTCCAAGCTTGATTCTCTTTGGTTGGTATTGGAAATCTATATAACACCTTTCCTTCCTGGCATCTTCCACTTTGAGAAGGTTCGGTTCATTGCAATAAGGAATTTCAGCTGAACTGCACAGCAGTCAATGGCCTGTGCAAAGGGTGGCCCTGCCGTACCTGGTCTCACTCTGGTGGGTGCTCCAGGACGAGGCCTTCAAGGTCATTTGTCGCTCCCTGACTCTAGGCAGGGTACATGTACTGATTTGTAGTTAATGTGGGTGATCTTTGTAGCCTTTCTGATCAATCCAACCTAATTAAAGGAGTAATTCTCAGGGTTTAGGGCCAATTTACCTTTCCAAAATGGGATGAATGCCTGGAGCTCAACTAATAATGAGTAACATCTTAGAGCCAATTAAGTGAAAATGAATCAGTAGAGCGCATTAGGCTTGATAAAGTTCAATAGGAGATAGAGCAGGTATATTTTTCCTCATTACAAACTCCTGTGTTTTATGGAAAGTTGGAAAATAGCAACTTCTCACACGAGGATGTCAGGCTCTCATTCCTGAAAGCAGTCCATGTCCTTTAGTTCCAGCCAGCATCCTCATGGTTTCCCAGCACTGAGCTGTACTTCTGAGGGGTTAGGGATGCAGAACAGCCCATATGCAATATCCTTCTAGATGTTATTTTAGCAAATGTTCTTGCAGATCAGCCCTCATCTATGAAAAGATTCTATTAATAAAACCAGCTGTGGAACAGGAAGACAGAATGGTGTTATTTGTAACTGCAAAACCCTTTCAAAGCACTATTCATCATCCAGATAACTTACTAAATGGTTTCTGAGAAGAACTATTAATTAACTGAGAAGAATGAGCCACATTAACATTTGTTTATTGCACTGTCTGTTGGCCTTGGGGGCTTGGACCTGAAGAGAAATGCCATGAAGAAACTGAGGGGTAAATTTTAGCTGTCCTCTCTGCGAGCAGAACACTGTGCTTCGTACTGTGAATACTGGCTTCCATGAAGGCCAGACATGAAGGTGCTGAGAGTCAGTTCTGCCCTCTTGGTGCCCAGTTGACTTCCATCCCCTCCAGCAGAAGGCCCTTCTATTTGGATCTGCCAGTGAGTTTTTGTGTGTTTTTGTTTTTCACTTAATTCTTAGCATTTATTTTGCACTGTAACTTTTTTGCTTTGTTTCTGGTGTTTTAAATGTATTTCATATCAATCTGTCTTCTAGAAGCAAATGGTTCATTCCAAGAGTGAAGTATTGAAGCTGCTGCCATTTTCACTCCAATTGCAGGGAGATCTTCTGAAGGGCTGAGGCCATTAGTATCATCCTTGCAGAATGAATCTGCACAAAGGCTTGCTATTTGTGGCTAAATTACATGCTACCAGGATGTAGCATAAAATCTGGAGTTGCTGTGTAATGAGAAATGTAAGGACACATAAATGTCCTGGCTTACATTGCACAGTAGCTCTGGGAAGCTGCTCTTGATAGAATTGGTGTGAGATCTCTGTATTTCTGCTGTATCCCTTCCCTCCTGACATTTAAACTAATAGAACTGTATTTGATTGTTGAGTCAGTGACTCAGCATCAGGAATGAGCATTTTGACAACCCTCTTCAGACCAGAAATTCTCTTGCTCTCCAGACCTGAGTCACAGCATATCTGTCGCCTCTCTTTAGACTGGTCAGTTTTCTTTTCCTCAGTACCAAGAGGTTCCAGAGAGAAATATTTTAATGGCCATACTCTAATTAGATATATAATACTGTGAAAATCAATTTAACTGGGAGGAAGAAAACATTCAGTATGATGTAATGTAAGCATTTGGTTTTTCGTCTGAAATAGGATAGATTTGAAGCATTTATTCTTTCTATAATTTGGTTTTCCTATGAGTAATGCCCTTTAATAATCACTATATTAAAAACAGATTTGTTTTCCCCAGTCCTTCTCTTGTCATTCATTCACATATATCCCTGTTTACATGTTGGCTTGTTTGAGCAGAATCACTGAGGTTTGTTTGTTCAAAAATAATACGTATTTGTTTGTACCAGAGGAAACCTGTTTTGGTTTTGTCTTAGGGACTTTTGTCTTAGACGCCACTTTGCCTGTAGCAAACTGTACAGAATCTGAACACCCAGCAGCAATAACAGCAGCCTTTGGTGTTCACTTTGTGTGTTCGTTGACTGCATCAGCAGGGTTTTACTGCCACTGGTAGGACAGACAGGGACAGAAGGGTTTGCTGGCCTCGTGCCCTTGCAAGGCAAGGTAACCTGAAGCGGTGTCAGTATATGGGATGAAAGCAGTTAAAGGCTGCAGTGAAAGGATCTGTTGGATGACTACAAAATAATCACATAGCATAGTAATCTGTCCCCAAACATTTACAGGCTAATGATTGTGCACTGCAGCCAACGTCTCAGCTTCCTCTGCTTTAAAGCTTTCTGTACCATCCTTTTCCGACCTGATGGCAGCTCCCTTTCCTCTCCAACAGAAAGAAAATGCGTCTCCTTTCCCCTTAGTCTGCTTCATCTGATGGCAGCAAGGTTGGAGGTGTATCTAAGAATATCACTTAGCACACAGAATTTTGTATTTCTTTGCTGCTGGCATATATGTAAAGCCTTGGTTTGTTCTTGCATACAAAGCATTGGTGGAACAAGGTGAACCAATTTCGTTTTCAGTTTTCTACTTGAAGTGAGGGAGTAAATAAAAACATCCTGGGTCTACCTGAATACTGAAATAACTGACCACACAGTGGCAGCCTTTGTTACTGTATTTCAGCCAGTTTACAAAGGGCTGGTGAGGCTATTTGTGCTTTCTAACAGGCTGTTCAGAGCAAGGTGTTTCTATGTAACATAAACCCTGGGCTCAATCCACTGCAGCTTTTCATGCGGGATACCCACAATGTCGTTCTCTCAGCATCTATAATCAGATCTGCACTGCTATTTTTCATATAGGTAAGAAAAAATAATTGAATATTTCAGATGCATGAACAGAGCTGGCAATTGTGAGTCTTTCATGACTTTGTCATGTGCAGATGGGAGAACATAGCTAAGTGTGTGATGAGTGTGTGAAATAGATCTATGACATTTCTTTTAATAATGAGATCTAAATCAGAAACACAACTCTGTGTTAGTTTGCAGGTTTATTTTTGATTAATACCTTATAAAGAGTTCTTACCAGCAGGTGCTGTGGGCAGTGATTCCGGGCTGGTCAGGTGCACGAGCTGTTCAGGACATGTGGCCCTCAGTGATCAGAGCTGCGTGTGTTTGGTTGGTTGGCTGTGGTTGGTTTTTGCTTGGTGGACTTTTTGTTGTTTTGTTTTTAACAAATCCTGGGTGGGGTGCTGGAGGCTTTGTGTGCACTCGTTTCAAATGAAGTTGTTTTCCTTGTCTTTTGTCTAAATATGTTTACCAACTCTGGTTTCAGACTGCTTTTCCAACCAGCATAAATGCATTTCGCTGTTCAGTGTTTCACTTCAGCATTTCAAAAAGGTAACAATAAACTGTTTACTTGTATCAACAGTAAAGACTAAATCACTCCCCTCAGTTACATGTCTGTGACAGATTTCAAAGTGTTTTCAGAATTTGACACATCTCTTCAGAAGAGGATGTTAAACTAATGTCTTGCTGATTTGACAGAGAGAATCAATTCAAAGTGTGAAGCTAGCAAATATGTGCAAAGTGACTCCAGGTTGCTAAACCAAGATCTTCAATGTAATGCTGCTATACACTCGAGCTAGAGCTTTCACAGTTGTCTAATACGTTTATTTAATTGTGTACATTCACTTTGATATCTTACAGTTAAATCAATCTTAATTATCCCTGTCCTGGAAAGCCCTAAAATACCTGGCTCAAAAGGAAAAATATGTGTTACATTGAGTCCTTGGCCACTGGAACCCTAAGGTGGATTTCCTGCGATGCCTGGGCCACGTGCTGCTCTGGTGGCAGTGTGTCACAGCCAGTGACTTTGTCCATGGGCAGATTTATGTACCAGAGAGATCTTTTTGTCAAATTGGTGAAAGAGGCAAAGGAGTTAGAGGGAAAATGAGTATGGAAGCATCACCTACTAAAGGTCATGCAGAAGGCAATGGGGATGGAGCTGCAGTGGCCAAAGAGCCCAGGCTTCCTGAAAATCCTGTGAGGACACACTGCTCTCAGTTTTAATTTGAGGTTGTCAAATGCAAATTCAGAGTGGGGAGGCATGGACGTGAGGGCACAGGTAAATCTGGGTTGCATTCTGCCTTCAGAGTCTTGCAGATTAAAAATTTGGTTCTCATTTCATTCTCCCCTATGGCAATTTATTCTCATTCTGCTTTTGGCAACCTGAGTCTTCCTCGAGAACTTTCAAAGTATCTGGTAGAAATGGTAGCACAACTTTTGGAGGCAAACTTCCATGTAGGATGAGAATCAGCTTGAAGTTCTAGACTGTAATCGTTATTCTGGCCATTAGATCTGCAAACCTCCAGCTGAAGATGGACCAAGAAAATAACATTCAGTCTTTTGATAGATGACCTCTGATTTACAGTGGTGACACGAAGCTAAGAGCTGAGTTATCATCATCACTGGATTTACTGCAGCACTGCAGTATCTCTCTTTTTTTTTCCATAGTGTTACTGTATGATTTTTGCATGATCTCATAATTTTTCATGCACTTCTGCTATTATTTGTCCAAGATTACATCATTCCCATTAGGCTTTTATTTATCTGTCCTGTGTAAACCTGCTGATATTGTGTTTTTTTTATTCCTGAGATGTCCCAAAGCTCTGCTATGGTGAGAGATGGTGGGGTTGTGTCTCATTCTCAGTCAGATCAGTGTGCTTTCCTGGAAGCCAGCGATGAGATGCCTCCTCACACCTGCCCCAGGTGTGCACTGGGAAGCTGTGATGTGCCCTGATTTTCAGCCTAGATTTTGTTTATTCTTCAGTTCTCTTAAATAGACTTGAGTCAGATGCATTAGCAAATAAAAAGCCGTTGATGCTTTTCTAGGCATGGTCCTTTTAGAACTGTAATCCTGAAGAAAGCTGAGAGGTGCCAGACTAGCTATTTCTGTATTCATGTACCGGAGAATCAGAACAGCTTGAATTTAGAGCTGGGTTCAGACAGCTTGGAAATGCTTCGTGCCTTTGGAACTCATACTCTGTGCATGTGCTGCTCGCTCCTTCACTTGCTCAGAGGACAAGCAAGAGAATAAATCTAGTTTGCAGTCTGCACCCACCATGGGCCAGTTCCCAGTTCTATGGCGTGAGGAGAAAATAAGCTGTTCTGAAGAAAATGCAAGAGAAATATATTACTTACGATGTAGTCCGAGATGCCAAGATGCTTCATATTTTCCAGAATCAACTTTGACAGCAGTCGATTCTTTCACTAGTAGCATCTAGTAGCAGTGTTATGGGACCATGCAGGCACAATTAAAGCCATGACAGTTAGAAAACTTACAGTAACTGTTAAGCAGCAATTGAGAAAGCAAGGAAAGAGGAGCTGGTGTTCGGGGGCTGAGAAGCCTATTCAAGTGAAAATTACTTCAGGAGCTACTACACTAATTTTTTTTCCCCACGTGCCTGCATTATCTTTCTGCCTCTCAGAACATCCTCGAGTATTACAGCAGCTGAAACTGCTGGAGGGGAACAGCATGAGAAATAACAGAAAAATAATCGCTTTGTAAGAAGTGGGGGCTGATACCCAGAGGCATCTTGACAACAAACAAGTAACAAATCCTTCACACAAAAGAGAGGTACTCAAACAAGGCAGCATGCCTGCATGACACCAAATCCTGTTGAACAAAGCTTCTCTTGTAAGCCCTGCCCACTTGCTTACAGTAGATAAATACTATTAAACATTTCCAAAAGAAGCTTTAAATAAAAAATAAAATTTGGAAACACGGAGTCTTGGCTGCTTGCCCGGTTGAATGCCCAAGGCATATTTTGACAGGCAACCAGTAAAGATAACTCAGAAGAAAACTAAGGGCCAAGTGTTCTGATAATTTAGAACTGCCTGGATGAATTCTGAGCCCCCCAAAATCAACTGGAGTGGAAACTAAGTAATTTTATTAATATATTCAATGCCATCCTGGCTTGCAATTTAATGTCCCTCCCTTTCTCTCCTACCTCCAAGCACAAGTGCAGTTGCACACATCTGTTCTTTATGATACCAGACGTGTGACTGATGTAAGAAGAAATCAGTAAATACAGTGAGATTTTCCAGATGACACTCAGTGATCTGGAAGTTCAAATTCCACTGGATTTCTGGTTGGAAATTTCACTACTAATTTGACCACAGTTCCACATCCTCCTTGCGTGAAGTTTGCAGTTAAATAACACATCTCATGTTTGAGTTCATATTTCTGTTGCTGCTTTTGGTGAGGTTTGTTCAAAATGGAATAATCTGGAAGCCAGCACTGTGACACCTCCCCTCAAACAGAAACTTTGTGGAAGTTGAAACTGAATTCAGTGCTTAGGTATAATTTCAATGGTATACGATTGCCTGGAATTAAATAAATATTTAGGCCCCAATTCAGCACAGCCCTGGTCTGCCTCTTAGCTGTGAAGCACTTCAGTCCCCTTGATGTCAACAGGAACTGAGTGCTTGGTTAAAATGAGGCACATGCATAAGGCTTTGCTGCATGGAGGTGAATGCAGGCATGCTGTGAAGCATCCTGCCTTAGCTAGTGGAATGACTGCCTGAAAAGAAGCAGCAAGTGACACATTTGACAGATGTCGTGGCGATATTCTGCACAAAGACATGGCAAAGGAAACAGCCAGTGAGAAAGCAGCAGGGAAACATTCAAAACAACATGGTTCTCCATTGAAAATGGAGGATACATCAGCTAGGAAAGGATAACAGTAAGAAATGACACCTTAACTGGGAGGGAGGAAGAAATAACAAATCCTTTCTTCAGATCGGAAAGGAGAATTGAATAGGAATATCAGCTCCACTGTTGTCTCTAACGTTAGATAAGTGTTGAGTTTATAGGGAAGGTTCCTTTCATTTATTTCCTCCATTTGTCTGCGAGGGCAGCATGCACCTTGAAGCGGGCAATTCTTTTCCTATGATGTGTTTCTACAGCAGCAAAGCCCTCGTGATGCTGTGCTGGTGTGAGCAGCTGTTGCCTACTGAAGGTGCATGTCACCACCAAATGCTGCCCTGGGGATGCATGAGCCCCATCCAGACACTACTAGGCTTCGATGTTTCAAACTGAAGATTATGTTTAGAAACAGCACTGAAAGATATGCTGAAGTATTTTCACTTGAAGTTCATCGAATTTCCCTTGCAGCTTCAGTTTCAGCTCAAGGGGAAGTGCAGGGTGCTGCCCCAGAAGGGCACAACCGCAGCACCAGGACATGCTGGGAGCAGCTCTGCAGACAAGGACAGCGAGGAGTCAGCTGCAGAGATGGCACAGGGTAAGAAGTAGCTTTATCTCTGGGCCATGGGTTTGAGCAGACTGGCTTTGTTCTCAGCACCAAGCAGCAACACAGGATCTGCCGTGCAGTGCTGTCATCCCTGCAATTCCCAGTTCCATGCAGCAGGGTTATTCGCCACCAGCTGTCAATGCCAGGCGTTTGTTGGGCAGCAGTGTGATTGTCACACTGATATTCAACAAAGAGAAATAGAGCAGTGTTGTGTACGTACTCCATCCTCAATGCCTTTTGATCCTCACTTTAAAATTTCATAACTGACAAACGATGCTACATGGCTTCTCAGCAAATGCAATGCATTACTCTTACAAGGACTTTTATCATTTTAAAACCATGACATTTCTCTTGTTCTTTCTTCTCTTTCACTTTCAGGAAGCAGATGCTTTATGTTTATAGATTCAGCTTCTGTATTGCAACTGATGAAAATGGATTTTCTTTCTTTTGAACTGAGGGCGTTACCTGCAAGCGTGCCAGTGCTGCTGATCCCCTCAGTGTGGGACAGCCAAGCACCTCCAGTGCGTCTGTGCTTGTAGTTCTATTTTCTCATATCAGCAGCTGGGCCAGCATTCATAACATAGAGGAAACTGGCACCCAGGGGACCACCTAGCAGCAGGGTGTTGCGAAGAGGCAGGAGAAGCCAGTGACTGAATGCCTTCTCCTCCAAACTTCAGTGAATCTCCTCCTTTCTACCTATATTCTCTCCCAGAACGGCTCTCCTTTATCATTTTGATGTAGAGAAACATGGAGAAAGCAGGGCTGCAGTACCTCATTACACAAGAGGGGAGCTGATGCTCCCCCAGTTCAGGCAAGACCTGTTCTGGGGCTGCAGATGGCTGGAAATGGTGGAGGCCATAAAAGCTGTATTTATAAACAGTTTAAATTACAGTCCTTGAAGGTCAGACACTTAGAGAGACGCAGTATACTTAATTCTTTGTGTAGATGTCATCTATTGCTGACATAAAATGCTGGTTTGTCCTAAGATGTGTTCTGTTCAAATTGCTGGGAGTCGTAACCATTTCGTACAATGGCACTTCAGTTAAGGCTGAATTATGAGAATTACATGCATTTATTGGCATATGCCCCTATGCCTGTGATGATCCATCTGACAAAAGGCAGTGATTACAATATAACATGCCACATATTAGGAAAAAATATGGAATGGGAAAAAAAAAAAAGGAAGCTGGCAGTCTGTATTTTAAAAAATCCGTGCCATTTTAATGACCAAAAAAGCAAAGTATTTTGTTTCTATGTTGTTTCCCTCTTCAGAGCCTCCTGTTTTTAAGAGAAGGCAATTTCATTATTTGCCCTTTATGTATGAGTACATGGAGGTGGTGAGGTTAACTTACTCAAATACTTCCTCAGGTTTTGGTAGAACAAAGGATTCAAGCAAGATCCCCTTCTCATAAAAATGTCCTACCCACAATGTTATGCCATCTTCTTACATATGTATATTATGCATAGTTAACATCCATGAAATCAGTACCTGAATTTTCTGCAGTCTCTTTATCATTCCTAGACATGTTTTTTCAGCTTCTTGCTTTAGAAAACATGCTTTATTTTGACTTGTTTCATAGTTTCTATTAGAAGTAGTCATGGTTTGGTATTAATGTTTGCAATGCTTTTGACACAGTCTAAGTCATGAATATATGAAACCAGCTTTCCTTTGTATATTTTGTCGGCAGTTTGATGTCATTTCAGCAAGGGAATTTATTCTGAATACAAAATGATTGTAAATACTTTTAAAAACTGTTCCTTGTGTAGTGACTTGCACAATTTGTGCAATATCAGAGAAGTGCAACAAGGCGGTATTTTGCTTTTGTTGATGAGTGCATCTTTTGCCAACTTAGCCTACTTTTGCAAAGCTCAACATTTCAGCCAAAGTAGTTCATCACATTTCACATTCATTAAGTGCTGTTGCTGTGATTATTTTTTTATTTTTGTCCCTGGGTCGTAGTCAGGATGCCCTTCACTGATTAAACACCATCCTCGAGTGTGTAAAAGACTCAGAATTTATCAAAACAAAAGGTGAAGGCTTCCTCCTCATTTGAAATCATGTAATCACAGTTAGGTCGAATTGTGTTTTGATTAAGTAGGAGATGATTGCAGAGATCCATCACTCTGCCTTTAGGCTCAGATAGTTTCAGACTAACTTCACTCCAGTCAATTACTTTATTGTAAATTTACAGCAGCTAAGCTGAAAGTACAATTAAGTCATTTGTTGTATGAAAGGTATTGGAGGAAAAAAACGAAGGTAATAGGGGATACAGACTGTGTGCCAATGATGGATTGAGGGCGTGTGTCCTACAAAGCATCAAAAGGGGAGTGTTAAGAACTTAGACAGCTTTATGCGTAGAGAGGCACGGACAATTGAAGCACGGGCATTTTCACAGGCAAGGAAAGGCAAGGAAGCCTTTCACCCGCTCTGACTGTTGAAGTTCTATTGGAAACATTCCTTACAGTTTTGTGAAAAGAAACAAATTGTTACAGTGCATCAGACTAAGTGCATAATGGAAAATTTTACTTGCACAAAAGATTTGTATAATTCCCTTGTGGCTGGGGCACTTGTGTGTTAGCAGGCTTTCAGGTGTGAGAAATAACCCTACCAGGTTATTGCTGCTATTGTGACCCATCCTCTTTTTATTCACTTACATCGTTTTTCTTCCTTACTCTTCTAGTTGAAGTATATAATGACTGCTTGATTAGGTCTGCTACAGGCTGCTCATGGCAGTGAAAGGAGGACACAGTTCTCCAAAATGAAGTTAAGTTTTTTTAAGAATGCTGATTTCACCTTGGGGATGGGTTACGGTATTTTCAGTTAAAATGAAATCCAAAGGTGAGACATTCTGTGCTTTTTCCAGCTTCACTGTTATGATGAAAAGGAGAGTTTGGAAAGTTCATCCAACCAAACCTACTGACTACACAATTAGAGGAGCTCTGCTTGCCTCCTCACTGTAATTCTTTGTGTTACGTCCGTTGTGAAAAGGGTTAATAATTAATTGGTGGATGCATTGCTACAGCCTTGCCAAATTTTGCTGGTCAACCAGATTGTGCTCTCTGGTTTTGTGAGGTTGCTGATGACTGCTCTAAGAATCAGCATGTACTCTGGGTGGCTCTGCACAGACATGGAGCTTTTCTACCTCAGGCATCTTTGGCCAGACTTCATTACCAAGAGGCACTGCTTAGAAGTGTGCCACTTTCTTCACAAAGTTTACTAGGTATTAAATCCTTATACTGTAATGTAGAGCATTACATTCCAAGCTTCTGTAGCTGTAAAGATTGCAGTGGCAATTCATGAGATTGAAGGAAAATCAGAGGCAGCAAGACTTCCTAGGTAATCAGAAAAATGAAAACCCACCCACACTGTATGTACTGCCCGAGGTGACAGCTGCTAATGAGGTAAGTGTGATGTACAGTTCTGCTATGAAAATTGCATAAATAGGAAAGATAACAGGTTCTTCAGTAGGTCTTCTCATGGGTGTTTTCAGAAGCACACTTACTTATTTGACTCAGAGTTAAAAGGTTTTTTTAGCTCCTCTTAACACTGAAGAGCCTGACAACAGCCTGACTGCATCAGGATCTCCCCCAGCCCAGCCAGATCACACCATGTAACCCACAGCTTTTCCTCAGGGATGTGCCACAGGCGGCCACAAAGCCCTTTCCTCTGTAATGATGCGGGGTATTCTCATCACGCTGTGCTGAGCATAGTGTCCTTCAGATAGTAATGGAATTACTTGGCATAGTTCAGTTGCAGAGCAGAGGCTGTGACCAACGTTGGTTGGCAGAAGGTGGCAGTGACAGGAGAAATGGGGAAACCAAAATAGTTGTTGCCATCAGCTGACAAAACAGATGATAAGATTGGAATTCCTCTGAAAACGCACACAGCAGGAGCAGCAGAGCATGTAAACATTGACACAGGGCAAGAAGGCAGGGTTTTGATACACTGGACACCGTAGTTAGAGAAAGCAAAGAAATCCCTGAGGGCCTCAGCTGTGTTTATTGCTTTTGTCTTATTTCATCTTTGTGAAGGTATTACCAGCCTGTGACAGCCTGGCTCTGAGAGAAGATGAAAAGAGATTATTCAGAGGCATTAGGACAGACAAGTGGATTGTATTCCATGTTGCTCACAGCAAAGATGCTCCAGGGCAAAATTAAATGAACTGAAAGTCCAGAGCAGCGCCTTCATAAAAATGATGTAGAGCTATATTCTTTTTTTTTTCAAATTTTCTTGTAGATGATAGGCAAAGCAATGCAGCCCATGTAATTGTTTTTCATCATCTATCTCATTTTACCAGAAAAGGTTTTTTAACAGTGAACTGTCTTTAGCTTGAAAAAGGATAGTAGGAAAGGCTCTTCCTTATTTCTTTAGCAGCCCAAATACTTTCCAGCAGATGCTCCATACACAAATATTTGGATAAAACCCAGAGCTTGGTAAATGAAGAGCACTTGTGACCCAGTGGGGTAAAACCCATCAGCTGTGCCATGAAGCAATTACTTAAACCTGTGGCACTGTCCCTTTCAGTTCTTGGAAATTCAAGATTTGATGAAGCAAAGCACTATTTAATGACTGCTACCATTCTCCAGAAATAAAAATTACTGTTTTTATTTTGTTGTAAGTGTATATTTTGGAGTAAAATGTTATCAGCTGTCTGAGAACTTAAACTCTTAAACTAAACTAGATCATTAACTGCAAGATGTCCAAATTCCTGTAATCTTTTCCATGCCAAGAAAGTCACGGAGGCACTGGATTTTGGTAACTACAGAGTCATCAAGGTGTGGCACAAAAAACAACCCTTTTCCTTTCCTAGTGTGCTTGATTGGGATGCTTTCCTCACTGCTTACAGTGGGTGTCTGCAAATCACTTTCAGGTGTCAGGACAAAAGTCCTTGCATAAAAGCAAGGAATGACAATACAAAATGTTTCTAACCTGTGCTGAGCTGTATCTTACAGTTGTCTCCAAGGACCAGGATGGAGCTTCTCTTGATGCTCAGTGTGATAAATGTCACCACGTGGCCCAGCATGAGGCAGTCCGATACAAGGGTGGAGAACAGGAGATAAATTTAGGTGAAATTCTTTTAGCTGTAGCTTACCTTTCTCTTTGGCTAAGCAAGAAGTAATGAATCCAAAGTGGAGAATGTGGACTTGGTCCAAAGCGTGGGGCTTTCTTCTGCGTTGTTTATTTTCAAGACTGTCTCTAACTGAAGGTTTTTTAGAAATCTGCTCAGAACAGAAGATTGGTATGTAAGCTCCTAGCCTAGGAGTGAAGGGTTGTGATAAATGACTCAATTGTGGGAGCTTTATAGCCAAAAGATAAGCATCAGTGTTTTCTCAGTAATCAGTTAGTGTTCTTTGAGCCTGCAGTGGGACAGTAATTTTCCAAACAATTTTTTGGGGACAAGAGAATGCACGTTTGGCCAAGGATATTTCATATCTAAGGTTATCCATTGATAAAGGAGAATACTTTTTTTTTTAACTATGTTCTCAAAAATAGCTATTTTCTGATGTTGATCTAAAATATTTTGCTTCATCTGAAATGACTTTTTTCCCTGTTTTAAGTTGCCCAGTGCTTTCCTGAAACCATATTTGTATCTCTTATATTCAACTTATAGAAATCTGTTGCAAACAAAGAACATTCCTTATACGCTCAAAACTTTAATAATATAGGACACTACCTTCCCAATGAGCTGAAGCCAATATTTACAGTGTATGATTGTGATGACACTTTTAGCTCTTGGGAAGAATTCTGCCAAATGTGTATTTTCACATTCTCATGCTGGATGGACGGTGTCCTGTTTAGTTTAAGGTAACAAAAACACACCTAGCTAGTCTTACAAGTCACAGTCAACATCTTTCTGTTGGTTTTATTGTGTGAGAAAACAAAAAATAAAAACAAAATCCAGAAAGAGAAATCCTCCAAACAAAACATTTGTCAACTAAACAAGCCTAAATCTTTGTGACTGGGAATAACGAGTCTTGAGGAACTGAAGTGACATTAGCCGATACAAGGCTGTGGCTGGAGATAGATATACCTCACTTCAGGTTTCCCTGGAGAGCCATGCAATCTAGAGAGGTTCTTTGCAGTCCCCAAATTTGGATGTTCCTCACAGAATTGTCTGTCAGATACTCAGACAAGATTTTTCTTTCACCTTTTTCCCACATCTCTCCTTTTCCAGCTCCTTAGGCGATGTGTGAAGCATTCTGTTCAGATGAAATAGCTCGGTTTGTCAGTCACTTTACAGCCTGTGATTGATGCCATTATCTGTTCATTAATAGCAGCAATAAAGCATATAAGCAGAATGAATGAGTGGGACATAATAGTCCTCTGCTAACATTCGTCTTCTCTGTGCCTTTCCTCCAACGTATCCAAAAACTGTTGCAGACCTGCACTGTCCTGTATTCAGGAAGATGGATTCAAAGCGTGCTCTAACCACACGCTTGTTGGCATTTTTGTTTTTGGCAGCCAAGCGTAGCAGGGCCTGGCTGGGAGGGAATGTAACACAGAGGCACTGCCTTCAAACTTCAGAGAGGTCTTTCAGTGTTTGAATTTGAGCTCTGATATTCTCTGTACGAGTTATCCTATTACAGTTTTGGGGCAACTCTCCTCCTGCGCCTTCTGATAGCACTGGGAGCTTTATGTTTTTTGTGGGAAGAGGATCTTAATCATGGGTTTGTCAGCTGAAGTAAATAAGCATTCCCAGTGAAGGTCACGCTCGGATCTGCATTTTATGTCTAATAAGAATTTGGCATTTATTGTATGAAGGATGACATCAGCTGAATTCAATAATCTTTCTTTGGTTTAGTGAGCAGGTGCCTATTTCCAGCAGATGAACTTGTCCATTATATGCACGTGATGATTTGTGAATTTGTTTTCTTAATATATGTTACATCTTCAGCTTGCTGAGGTGATTTAGGATGGGAAGATAGGAAAGGATGACTGGAATGTCTAAAATGATTTGTCTACTGCTGCTTTTTATCATTATTATTATTATTATTGCATTGCTCACCTCTTTTTTATTAATTATCCTCATAGAGATCGGTTTTCAGTAAAAAAAAGTAAAAATTCTACCTTCAGTTTGAGTTCTGCTAATGAGAGTAAAGGAGAGAATGCTTTAATGTAGTGTCACCAGGCTGGCCGTTTCCTGTACTTATGAGAGATGGGTTTGAGCTATTCCTTACGGCTGTATTATCTCTGCTGTGCACTTGAAGTACTAAGACTTAGTGAGATTTATAGAACTATTAAGAATGACTATCAGGTATATCTCCTAGATGATAATATTCATTGTTCTGTGTTCCTACAACTGCTCCCTTGGGAAGGTCATAGAGGAGGAACAAGATAGAATTAATGCTTTGAAAAACAAGAGTGCACCCTGCACCATCAATAACTCTGCGGGTCACATCTGACAAACTTGAATTTAAAGAGCATTCCCAAGAGACAGAAACTGGCACGGCTCCCCGAGCACTGAAAATCCAGCGTCAGAACTCACTGGGTCGCTTCTGCTTCATTCTGCCCTTTTTTCAAGTGATGTTTGTCACGCTTCCCTTCCTCTTTTTACGTTGGCACTTCTCTGGAGATGGTTGCATAGCGGAGCTGGTGGAGAACTCGCACCTCTCATCTCAGGTTGCTTCCACCGTATGTCCTGGTGAATGAGCACCTCTGCTGGTGAGGCCTCTCCACTTGAGGTGCCAGCACTTGAACAAATCAAGCGCCGTGTATGTCAGGCACCGAGTGGGCAGTGTGCCCCATCTGTGATGGCTTCGTGATGTGGCCTCTGAGCCCTGTGACTGACCAGGGCTCTTCTTTGTGCCTGTTAGGAACACTGAATCTCTGTGGCTTCTCATAACCGCATTCAAAGCTGTATTCAGACTGACAGCCCGGATGACTTCAGGGTCCAAAATATTAGTAATTAATCTGAGTTTGTAGTGTTTCTGCATTAGAGAAAGCTTTTGCTTGTAATAGCCTTTGTTTGAATGTATTATTCTGAGTAGATCGTCATGCTAAAATTTGCATTGTAAAAAAATTGTTTTGGAGCAAAGTAAGATCTAATGAGCACATAGTAAATCCCTTGGCTCTGCAGCAGAGTCACAATATGCATAATAGCTCTTCCTGAATGAATCCCTTGCAGCCTAAAAGCTTTTTTCCTTAAAATAAAATAGCAGGCCTGCAGGATTTAGTGCAGACAATATGCAAAGATCGTTTAAGGGGCTGTTGTGGAAAGAGAAAACAAATGATGACGACTCCACTTAGGCTCCTTTGAAAGGACCCTTTGTGATCACTTCATTAGGCAGTCTGTTTAAATATTTTCTTTATTCAAGAATGACTTTATTCTAATGGAAGCATCAATAAATTCCACTTTGTCTTTTCTTTCTCCCTGTGGTCTCAGCTGAAGTGCCAGGGAGCATTTTATCATTTCTCAGGCTTTTTACTGGAGGTTCAATGTACAGTCAGTATTATTCCTTTAGCAGAAGAATGGAAATGGGAACTAATGATATTACACAAGAACACTGAGAACTGTCTTTCATTTAAAAATAAACCAAAAGCTGAACTCCTGCCTCTTGCTTTCATCCTAAGTTAGCTCAGGTAATGATTGAAGTGTGATGTTAGTAGAGGTTCTGCCTAGTTTTTGGCTAATGTCTTTGTCAGAAAAGGCACCTCTGTGTAATGCGCTTGCTGTCTGCCCTTATTGCAAGGTTAAAAGTAGTTTATCTCCCAGATGTACTAGCTTAGGCATCCTAAATAATGTGCAAACCATTCCATTTGCCGTTCTGAAGAAAGTTAATTGAAATCAGAATGATGAGAGCCCAGAGAGGTTGTGGAGTTTCCATCCTTGGAGACACTCAAAGTCTGGATGTGGTCCGGGCAGCCTGCCCTGGGTAACCTTGCTTAAGCTGGGCATTGGAGCAGGCGTCCTCCAGTCATAACCACTGTTTTCTGGTTCTGAGTTCAGCTGCCACCTGCCCTGATATGTTTGACTCTGGACCTGGGATAGAATTTTTTCTTTATTTAACTTCTGAGTTTAAATTTGAAATCTGTGTAATGCTCAGCTGATCTTGTCTTGAGCCTCTCTTAAGCAGTGTCCACATGAGTGCTGGACTTCAGAAGGTTGTACACTGCTTTTCTTTCTTGAAAAGCTTCTGAAGGTTTTCGGTCAGCGTTGTTTGGTGTTTGGGCTGCAGGATGGTAAAGCTCGCAGTGTGGCAGAACAGGTATTTCCTTAACGCTGCAGGAGCTCATCTGCAGATTTTCTGATGTAAGCTTGATGTGTGCCTTTATCCTTTGGTGAGACTTTAATTTCATGGGAGAATTTTCTCTGTGATCTTTTGGGATAAATGAGAAGGAGCAACCTAAAGCAATCACACAAATGAGATGTGAGGAGCAAGGATGACTGACTGGTCTGTAATGCCGTTTCATGAATCCCACGTGGATTGTGTTTTTCTGGGGCCAATTGGTTGGATTTTAACAGTTCCTGTGCAAACAGTGTCTGCGCTGACAGATTTGCAGGAATGACTGACAGTGGTTCTATTGATTTGGGAAAAAAAGTTGAGAAAATTTGTAAAAATGCAGAAAAATTATTTTCATCAAGTGTATTCTGAAAGAATATATGATGAGGAGCATCTGGCTGAGACAATTACCAAACTAAACCGAGACACCCAACTGCATTTGCTTTGTGCAAGCAAAAATGTTTGGGGCTGCAGAAAATGACATTATCTGGTATTACACCAGCAGACATCTGCAGCCTCTTTCAGAGCTGAGGAGCATTCAGAGAAAGCAGAGTAGTTGTCACTAGTCCGTGCAGCTTAAGGGTATATCTCAAAGCAATCTCCTTGCCTGTTAGTTATGTGGTAGGAACTGTTAACGTCTCCTGGAGCACTCTGAGGTGCCAACGTTCATCCATTTGCTAAGGAAAAGAGGTGTTTGAAAATTAAAGCTCGCCCTTGGGTAGACTGTCCGTTCCCCACTCCCATCCCTCAGTCCTTCTGCTCCTGTCAGACCTTAACGTCATCCGTAAGCGATTATGTCAACAAGCTTGGTGGCCCAAAAACAGCCATACCTACAGCTGGCAACACAGCGTGCCAGCATTTCCCACAGCCCAGGCCTGCGAGGCTGCCCACTTTGCAGCAGGAAGCTGTTAAGTTTCCATCTCACAACATTTTGCTCCTTAAGTGGCAATAACAGATCATCATCTCCATGTGAGATGTTCTTTTAGTCTTTGAAATCCCAGTTCATGCCTAGTTAAGTCTGTACCCAAGGCATGGCCTATGCAGCATGGCACCTGCTGTGTCCACCAGCCCACTCTCATTTCTCTGAAGATTTTTCTTTGCCATTTCCAATCCACCATCACCAAGGCGATGCAGAAAGTCTGTACTGTTTTACAGGAGGGAATTCTGCACGGAGAAGCATCAGCTTCTTCCCCAGACAGGCCTGTGTCAAAGGTGCAATATCCTTTGCAAAGATGTGCAAAATGTGGATTTAAGGAGATCGGATTAGTGCTTAAAGTATAATGGGACATTTTAATATAATTTTAAATCCTATCTTCTCACTCCCATTGCAGCCAGCACGTTAAATTATCAGAGTTCACTCTTTACACACAAAATTTATCTTTGCAGCAAGATAGCAGTTGCTGAGTGTGAGTTTCTCTGGAACATGTTTCAATTTCTTCACACTCATCTATTTCTCTTCTATAAGAGGGTTAGTGGGAGGGTTTTAACTTCTCAGTGCTGTCACACCTGGGATCTTAGCTGGCATGAGGGCTGTGTCACCTCTAAGAATATTCCAAGGACACCCTCTAAATTTGCTCCTTGAAGAGCCACCAGAGAGAATGTTAAAATGTTCATCAGCTGAATGTTTCATTGCGAGATCATCACAGTGCCACTGCCTTTTTCTCAAAAAGCAACTCATCTGCAAATACTAGAAAACCCAGGGGAATAAAGCAAAGAGGTCGAACTCAATCGATTCTAACAGATTCTAAAGGCTAGTCAAGTGTCTGTGAAATGAATTTCTTGGCTTTCCTATGGCAAAAAAAAAAAAGGTCCATTTTAAACCTTTCATGAATGCTCACAGTAGGTTACTCTACAAGAGGATCTACCGTGTCCTGGAAAATAAGTTTCAAAAGCAGCCAGATTTCAAGTGCTCATATCGGGGCAACCAAAATAATAATAGCAGTAATTAGATAATGCTGATGCCAAACACATGGAAGTTATATGACTGCATCTACTTTACCCTCCATAACTGTGCTGCAAGTTTATGCTGTGGAAACTGCATGAGCCAGGAAAAAACATGAGTGCCCCGCATGGAATTCAGCCCTCCAAAATCAGCAGTCTGCAAATGCTGCTGCGTGTTCCCAGCTCCAAAGGCAGCAGGAGCAGCAGGGACTGGGTATTTACATATCCGTGTGATAAGACTATTCTGGGGACAGAAATAGCTTTTATGCATGAGATCTTGTCTCACTCCCTATATATCCACCAGTAGCAGATTATCTACAAACTGCTGTTAGGAGGAGTGGAAATCTCAAAGTCAGAGGCTGTGATAGAGAGTGTTGTGATCAGTCAAGCAAGGAAGGACCCATTTAGGTCCTTTAGTGAGCAAGCATTGTCAGATATTTATCCTGCAATCTTGAATGAAAACATATAATCTGTGAATCTTGAGATGTGATTTCTGCCTTTTTCAGTTTTGTTTTTGGCAGCCAGAAGTCTTTCTGATGTAAGCTGCCCTGTCCCAGCATGGAAAGACTTCTTGCTCTGTAAGTGCCCCATTAAATAGCACAGACTATTCTGAGATCCAAGAGTTGAGACTTTTTAAAACCATAATTATGGATGTTTTTAAAGCTGATCACAAAAATGCTGTCAGTGAACAACATGAGGCCATGTGATTAATTTTTCCGTATGAGCTGTTTGATTATGACAGCTTCCTAGTTTCAGATAGCTTCCAGTGTGGACTGAAAAGCAGACAAAGAGCACTTTATCTAGCACTTCTGATTAAATGTGACACTCCAGTCAGCACTGAGAATACATAGAGGAAAGAAAAGCCATAAAACCCCATTAGAAGAAAGAAAATGTCAGGCTATAAATTATTCTGAAATATCAATTTTCAGCAAGCTATGTAAATTGTCAATAACAGGGATGCAAGAACCATAAGTGTGCTATATTCATGCTAATTTTTTGTTACCGGAGTGTGCATGAGAAGAGTTGACACATCCATTAAGGACTGGAGGATAACTGGAGGGCTCCTGCACGTTGGGTGAACAAAGACCTTATTGGCACTGCTCACATTTAATTTGAAGGATGCTTTCTGATTTAGACCTTGTTGGTGCATGGCTGACCAGAGAGAGGCCAACAAAACAACATCATCTTCCTATGCATGTTTTTAATGTTAAAAGGCTTCTTTGACTTCAAGGCAGACGTTTTCCCATACCTTTGCATACAGATGGATTTTATGTTACACGGTGGTGTTTAAGAAGCTGTACCTGTTAGGACTGTGCTGCCCACGCTGCATCCTTGCCCTTCAGGTGCCACAGAAAGCTACCCAAAGTGCTCAGACTTCTTTCACCTTGAGAAACTGCATTATAAACGCTGTCAGATCTCCTTATCTATAGCAATGGTTTAAGGCATCTTTATCTCCAGGCCATTTGTGCGCTGAGAAGGGCTGAGAGCCTGCTGGCCTCCTCCAAATGTAATGGACAGATTTTCAGGGCATTTCCTGCTGATAAATTAAAACAAAAATGCTCCTGTGGAGCAGGCTGCATTTGGACAAAATTTCTAATTCAGAGCAAGTGCATCTCTTAATGTTGTCAAAATGTTGGGTTTTGCTATTTTTGCAGTGAAAATGTGGAGGATTGGTTTAAACTGACCTTTCAGTTTGAAATATGTTTATACTAAACAAGCTTTTAACACAGAACAAAACATCTCAAAATCATCACTGGTTCAATTTAGCAGAACATTTTGGGATTTGGGGGGGAGCAGAGGAGGTTTAGGGATGACAAAGTGCCTGCATTCCTACCAGTGAAAAACATTTATGTAATTCTTGACAGTTTAGGTCAGCAAGATTTCTGAAAGCTTTGAAAATTCTTTCATGATAGGAAAATCCTTTCCAGTCATTGTGGGGTCTGGAGGACATTCATCTTTGACAGGCTTCGTGTTGAAAATGGAAGAAAACCTGAGATTCCTGTCTTGTAAGAATTCCCATGCTGGGATATGATAAAACATGGGTATGGATACCTAAGCTGCTTTAAAATCTCTTTCCATCTCATCTGTTGGCTTCATGCGGAAAAGAAAGTCTGAAATCTGAGAGGTTATTCCTATGGAGTGCTGCTCAGGTGGAGTTCAGCACTTTTTCTATAAAACATCAGAGTCCACTTCTAGCTTAAGGATGTGCTGAACATCCACCTCTGAAGCACTGCCTCTGGCAGAAACCACTGTAGAAAGGCCAGGTAACATGCTCTGCTGGGCACAGCAGAACCGAGGGGACCTTGCTACCACGCACTGCTTGCAAAGCTGATTCTCACTGCTTTCTTACAGCGGCCTACGAGTGATTTTTCCTTTCAGCAAAGAACTGCTAAAGGTGCCACTGGCTCTTGGAAAAGGATGAAACACACAGCTGCTACAACACAACTGTGAGCTGTATGGTAACAGTCTGCACAACCAAGTTTCTTCTTGTCTGGCAGCAATTCAACAATGGGAGCATGGGGATTTACAACCTCTTAAAGTCATGTACCTTAGCTGCCTTCAGAGAACTTTGGTAATGCACAGCTTTAGGCCATGGTAAACAAGGCACTCTATGTCTCATCTTGGTTTTTCTATGACAAATAGGATACGGTGTCTAACTGGCTTCTTTATATTATACAGTGTAAATATATTACATGCAATAAAAATATTCTATATCAGTATAACATAATAGTTACATTGTAGGGCAGCCATCTCTCAGGTGTATAGGAATAGCTAATAATTAGCATGAGTGAATCGTTGTAGCACAAACCACAAACATTATCATTCCACGTGTAATTTATCCCTGATGTGAGTACTTGTTCTTCTTAATACTTAATATGTCTGTTTATAGAAAAGTTGATTGAGATAATTAGCAGTAAAAATGCTAAGGTAACACAGCTATGGTAACATTTATATTGCTATCAATTTTGTTTATAGCAGCCTAAAGACCAATGCCGAAATTAGAAATTAACTACAATTAGCAAATAAATTGAGTGTCTCTTGGAATTACTTGATCATGTCTTAAAACGCTGCACAGTGTGATGCTCACGGAGGCAAAGCCAAGTCCCTGGGCTGTGCCAGCTGCACTGTTTGCTTCTCTGTTCTTCCTGCTCATCAGCTGCAGCAGGGCAACTTTGCTGCCTGTATCCACCTTGCCCAGCACATGGGTAGATGGTGGCCTGCTGCTGCCCAGGGATCTACGTGCCTCCTGCGCTGTGCAGGGATTAGGAATGTCATCCTTATGCAGGGAAACATCTCCCACTTGTGTTAGAAGTTGCACATTCCCAGAGCAAACAAGTCATCCAAGGTGAATGGGCATCTTCGTAGGAAGCAAAATTTCCTTGGATATTTCCTAGCTGTCTCCTTTGTCAGAGGCTGTTTCATTCCTTTTCTCTCTGTAACACATTCTGTCACCTTAAAGAGCAAAATGGGGCTGTGAGGGGAGGGAAAGAGCTGACAGAATGTAAATGTAAAGCAATTTAGACGACCGCAGATGGGGCGGTCACAGCACGGCGCAGATCTGTGCTGACTGCTGAGCACCGGGCTGACAGCGGGAGCGTTAGCTGGCCTGAGGCTGCTGCTGGCTTCTCTTCTTTCTCTATTTCTTTTTCTTTTATTTTCTGCCCTGTTTTCTTCAAAGCTAGGTGTCTCAGTTCCCTGTGGATTTCTTCTGGGGAGAATTTATCACTGGTAAATAACTATTTGTGTTGAATTTGCAGATAAACTGAAGTACTTTCTTTAATGTTGCAGTTTAGTACCCTTTCCTTTTCAGGTTTGCATGAGCACAGGCATCTGAAGGCAGTAAATCTGTCGTTCAGATAATGTATTTGCCCTTGGTACCAAAATATAAAAATAAAAATTACAAGGTCATTAACCATATCGAGAGAAAGAAAAACGAGCTGTGTATTAAGAGCTGAATGCCGGGGTGGGGTGGGCCAATAGCAGAATACTGAAGGGGAATGCTCATCTGCCCTTCTCATCATGAGAATCAATTAATTCCTTTCTTTCTCGTAGCACTGCTCCTCTGCACTGGGAACCCTCAGCATATGCCAGTCCAAATTTATGAGCAGTGTGTTTTCTGGCATTTTTCATTTATTAAGTGCAAACTCCTGTGGCCAGTGATTTACTGTAGGACGGCTCAGAAAGCAGCAAATAAGTATTATCTAACAATGTATTAAAAAAATACAAACTGGAAGAGACAATTTTATCTCTGCTTCCCAAGCAATTTATCTCTGTCCATGAGAAGGCAGGCTGGGGGGAGAATAGCCCTAGAATTGTTCTGGAGTGTATCTGGTCTGGAAATGAGTTCTTACGTGCAGTAAAGGGAAGCTTTGGAAAGCAATAGATTATTTTTAAAGTTTTAATATATTTTATTTATTTCAGTTAGACTGCAGTACCAGGTGCAGACCTGAGAGCATTGGAACCTGAGGGTATTCACTGCATGAGTCCAGCCTCACTGATTGAGAGGCAGCTCCTCTTTGTTTCCCACCATGGAGTTGAGGCTGTAAATAATCAACAGGGAAAAATGGCACTGTTTGAGGGCAGTGGTGTTCAGAAGGGTTGGTATAGTCCACGCTCACCCTTTTATCCATCTTCTTCAGCTCAGAGGTATTTTCACTAACAAGGACTAGGTTAAATTCATCTGCATGACACAGGTTACCACCTTGTAATATGTCATCTTCCAAATAGTTCCAAGAACAGTGACATTATGGGGAACTTGGATATTTATGGCACCTAAACCTGTGTATCCAACACAGGCAGCAGCATTCATCTTTAGTCAACGAGGGTAAGAGGGGTTTCACCCTCAGAGCAGTCTCTGAATTACTCAGTAGTACCCATCTCAAATGATGGAACGCTGCACACATTCTTAATTGGAGCAGTTGTATCCACTTACAAAGAAAAGGGAAAAGAAAATTGTTTGTTTTTCCTCAAACTCTCCCAGGTCTGGCAATGTGGAGGAAGTATGGAGGTGCTACCTTGCTCTCGTGTGGCACACATCGAACGCACAAAGAAGCCCTACAACAATGACATCGATTACTATGCAAAGCGCAACGCCCTTCGGGCCGCAGAGGTCTGGATGGATGACTTCAAGTCCCATGTTTACATGGCGTGGAACATCCCCATGGCAGTAAGTATGGGCCACACTAGTCCTGAACAGAGGCAGAAGTCTGAATAGTTGTCCCTACTTAGCAATTTGGGGTGAAGACGTTACTACAACTGCATGCAGTGGGCAAAGAGTTGGAGGAAGACTTCTTTTGTGCTGGTGAATGCTCAGAGCAGAGACTTGTGTCATAAACTTGCTTCCTATATTGCTTCCTTGGTGTGTGAGTTTTGTTGTAGGCTCTGGAGTGGTGACACAGACTTACAATTTAACTGGAGCATGATGTTTCAGGTTTATGCGCTTTCTCAGAGAAAGTCTTTAATTTAGGATGCCATTAAACTTTGAGGTGTTCATATGCTACAGTACTGAGAACTAGAGAAATGTCCATAAATAAATATCATGATTCATCATGAGACTCTGCGGACCTCACCAGGATAAAAAACAATGTGTGCAATAAAAGAATCCCACATTAACTAGCTTGATTTTCTACAGGGTGAGAGTTGCAATGTGGACACGTTCCACTTCTTACTGTGCATGTGAATTGTTAATGGCAGGTGGGGGCCCCCAGGAATCCACGTAATATAAATATTAGATAAACTGCAGGTTCAATTTACTACTTGATTCTGGAAGTATATCTCATGCTATATTTCCACAGAGCGTAATTCTTTTAGAGAAGAGATATGTGTTATAGCACAGTCAGGTGGAAGCTGACTGCTGTTGTATCTTTTAGTGATATTTCCATCCAAATTATTCATGTGAAGGGGCACAGAGAGAGCAGCTGAGGGGAAGCACACACTTCTGTAACTAAGGATAGTTTTGTTAACCCTTACATGAAGGATTTGGCCAAAGATGATTGAGTTGAAGTAAATGGAAACAGAAGATGCTTCTATCTGAGCTGAAAAATATGCCAGTCCAGCTGTATCACTGTGAATTTTTACAGTTATGACCTCCATCAGAGTCATGGGAGTCCTGGCATAGATTTCACCAGATTTAGTTTTGTCTTATGCTTTGATAACTAGATAATATATCAGAAGGTATTCTAATTAATTTGTCATGTTTTTGAAGATACATACACCTAAAGGAGTCATGTTTCATTCTCCTCTGTGATGTCTGAGTACGTTAGATGTTCACACCCATCAGAATTTTAATTACTGCTGTTTAGTATTGGGCATTCTCATAATATTCACAATATTGTGTTGAAAGTTAGGTCTCCATGAAGGTGTGTTTTGGTTGCTACTTTTGGCTAATTGCAGGGAATTATCTTGCCTTAGCAAGGCAGTACTGCCTAACACAATGTTTTTGTGATAGTAGGAGGAAGACAAAGCAGGGCTCACCTAAGCTTTTAGGGGCATTTTTGGCCCTGCCTGCATCCATCTGAACAAATGGTGAGTTTCTAGCAGGAAGGTGAAAGAGAAATAATCTTTGAAAATTTGTTTACTTGATGCTCTCTGCAAACGAATTCTGAGAATATAAAAGACATTTAAATAAGCATTCACACCAAAACATGATTTCCTTTAATTTCTCTGAGATTACTTATTGATGTAGTTTTCTGCACGGAGCCATATAACAGTGTTTTAAAAAAACAGGCACATCTATATACAAAGGCATAAAATCAGCAGAAGTATTGAACATTAAAATATACTTTCCATAAAATAAATTGATTGATAAAACGTACATCATAAAAATAACCCCATTAGCTTTCAGGAAAAGGAAGCTAGCATGTCAGTGTCCACAGAGTCGTTCTGCTGTAGTAGTCAATCTAGTTGACCTAAGTAGTTTACTGGTCAAAGCCATAAGAAAAACTTTCTGTGAGAGAACTAGAAACCTTACTGCTGAGTGAAAAAGGATGAGTCTGCATACTACATCATATGGGCTCCTCATTCCTGTACCATCATGCAGTAACCCCGACTTAATGACTGTAGCTAGTATGGAACAAGGCACAGCATTTTCATAGCTGCTCAATTTGCTGCTCTTGTGATCTGTAGAAATAGCCTAGCGAGCAAGGTGTGACATTTCTTCACTATAGAATGGAAGAGAGACAAGGAAAATACATGTGTTCTGTATTTAAAACCCATCCAAATGAACCCTTTCATAACGCACACCATCTTTTCCCTTCTAAGTTACTGAGGGTCTGTTCACAGTGTGTACCTGGTTGGTGGCTGGACACACCTGCAGTCTTATCCCATAGCCCCCTGTAACCTTCAGCAGCAGGTCAGTGTAGCACTATTGCACTTTGCCAAATATTTGGTACGTCCTGTTTATGATCTATTCCTCAACAATTTTTATGATAAATAAATCTTATACTGAATGATTTATTGTACTGAGTGCCTCCAAGAATTGCTCTCCTTCCATTTAGCCTGAAGTAGAACATAAATTAACATTCATTTGAATGGATGCTGCATAGAAAGCTCATGACAAAGTATGCATCAGCAAGCAGCAGTGAGCACAGCAAACTCTTTATGTGGCAAATGGAAAAACCTGTTCAGTATTACACTCGTATTCTCTCCTGAAAACAAGGCATCTGTTGGGGATTCTAATAAACCCCGAGCTAAGACTTGCTGCTGTCTTGTAACCCTGCATCAGACACCACTTGGAAACAAATATTTCCTCCAGAAAGATTTCTGTACAGGGCAGTTAAGATAGATCCATGCAAAAGCCACCAAATTCACTCCATTTAATTCTTTCAGCATCAGAAAATATTTATAAATTAGGTAACTCTGTGTCTTGATGTTGAGCTACGATGATTTATCCTGGTTTATCTCTACAGACAATAACTGACCTGGTCGTTTTGAAACGTTTGAGTCTGATCATATCAATTTATTTTTGACATGCTCTTATGGAATTTTTTAGTCAAATGTGATTTAAATTCTGGGATTGAATTACAAAGAAGGTATTGAGTTTAAGTGCGTTTTATAGCTTAAGTCTGTGAATGAGCTCCAGTTCCAGTAAAAACTGAACGCTGGTCTATGCAAATGTTTAATGGGGCTTAATTGCTTTTTGAGCAGCTCTGCTTTGAAGTTTTAACAGGTCTGTTCTCATTTACATTCGTGAATACCCAAGGCTGTTAATAGTCTAAACCATGATCAAGCTGCTAGATTTTAGATCAGAATTACAGCTAAATTCCTTATAAATCCGAAAGCAAAGGAGTTCAGGTTTGATTGCAAACTTTTAGAATTGCTGTATGTTAACAGCATTCACATTGATTTTTTTATATTTTGATTTATGTTTGGGGTTTTTTTGCTTGTTCATTATCCTTATTTTTCTACTGACTTGCATTAATATTTATTGTCTGCTCTCCGCAGCAGCTGTTTGATGAGCTGCTACTTACAAAAGAGAAAGTAGAGAGGGAAATACAACTTGGTGTACAAAATGAACTCCAATTTGGTTTCAGCAAAACAACAACAACAACAAACAACTGTAAAGTCAATGTGGTGACTCTATTCTTTTTCTATTTTGTAGAACCCTGGAGTTGATTTTGGAGATGTTTCTGAAAGAATTGCTCTACGACAGAGACTGCAGTGCCGGAGTTTTAAGTGGTACTTGGAGAATGTCTATCCTGAAATGAGAGTCTATAATAACACAGTCACTTATGGAGAGGTACTGTATGTCTTTGAAAACATGATGGCTGCATTACAGAATTCTTTCCATCTTAGTGGTGGGTGCCTGTATTTGCTTCATTAATTCATTTTTGCAAATCCTCCTAGTTGGGGATAAAAAGCCACATGTCCTTGTTCAGATGCAGTTGAGGCTACCATTTGGCAAGCTTTTATCTCTTCAGAAAAAGCCATTAGAGAAAAATTATTCTGCTGTTTTGTGCTCAGAATCTGTATTTTAATTTCTGCCTGTGCACAGTAATAAGTAAGACCCTGGAACAGCTACTCTGAGACAGCTGAATGGCCAGTTAACCCTGATAAAATGATGAATCCAAATGCACTGGAGATGTGTAGATGATTTGGTTCAGGTCAGCTTTCTGGATCATTTCTTTTCCCCCTGTTAAATAGCCAAAACCACTGTATATGGTCTAAGCTGATCTTTTAGGTCAGACATGCCTTCTGTAATTTTTTAAGGGTTCATCCAGTGCCTGTAAGGTAAGGACTGCTATGTGTCTGTGAACTGGGACGACGTTCCAGGACAGTGTTTTTAAGACTCTGTGTTAATTGTCTGCCTGAATTAGGCAATAAATTTTCACACCAGACGACTACATGGACATTCTTTCCTGCTGTCCCATTTAAATGACTTCATATAAAAATAAGTCAGGCCCTTCAGATATTGATACAAAGTGCAAGTTTTATTGCATAACGCCGCTCTGTATCCTAATATAACTATCTCTGGCAGCAACCAAGGAAAGACATTTAGGAAGTTCAACAGGAGCTATTAGTTACTGTCAGCTCTGAAAATGCTGCTGAGAAGAATATTGGCAGTACTGCCAATGCTGTGTCAATTACACCAGACGGGTAGGAAGCTGGGCTCCAAAAATAAGTTTGTTTCTGTTCAGTGGTCGCATTCAAAGTTCTTAAGTCACACAGGAAGTTCAACAATGCAAGTATCCAATTCATTGAAATTTATGATAAATTGGAGCCACACAAGCTATCTAGCTAGTACAAACTGGAATCGTCCTCTTTCTTACATGCCCATAATAAAAAAACTACAAGCTTCATCCTAAATGATATAAAGCTTGTTATTAGTATTTTCTCTTAAGGCTATTTTTCCGGAGGAAAAGGTGTTTGAATTTTCAGGACTTTAAGGAAAATAAATGTATTGAGTAGATGTGAAACATATTGAAACAGTAGTAAAAATATATTTCCTAGTGACTCCATTCACATTTTTAAAGCTGTGTCATAAAGCTGTCTTCATGTTCTTTAGCCTTTATAGTACGAGTCATAAAATAAACCTCCTGAAATTTAATTGCTAGGGAACCCCCTTATCCCATCAGATTGCCTGTTATGTTCATGCACTACAACATAAAGGATTATTTACTGATTTTCCAACAAATCAGGCTGCAGCTATTCCTGTATTGTAGGGGTGGCCAGACAAGTTGTTGAGTCGAAACTCAAAGCAAGTTGTTGATCGATTCAAATCGCCCATCTAAACGACTTCTCATTTAAGAGATCTGTGAAAATTTTCTGTGTCCAAAATGTGCATTAGTACCTGCAGCCTGAAGAGCTCACAAGAGCTCCAGCACAGTTTCATGGACTTGTACACTCTTCTTGTCTGGGGAGATGCCTAAATTTTTGACTTGACTGTTTCTCTGAACCCCGTCTTCAAATATATGAACCCCTTCTGTGCTGCTTATCATTGCTGCATCCTTTCAATGATGTAAAATGTGTTATATTCTTAATTGAAATAAAATATTTAATATGCTCTTTTTGTTCTTATATACACAATAGGAGCAAATAAAAGTGTGCCACAGCCAACACCAGCCTGGGCAGTTCCTTTGCTGTTGGGTAAAGCCACATTTCAGCATGTAGGGTCTACCTCTTTTTCTACACAAGGGTAATTTGGAGCAAAATTTGGCCTGAGTTTATAGAGTGCATTTTATGGGGTTTTGATCCTTGAGTAATTGATGAAAATAAAACTCTGACTTGAGTTAATAATTCTGTAAAGACAGGAGGTTGTCCAAATGATCTGTCTTTTCCTGGAGAGACTGCAAAGTTAAAGTCCTGTCATGTATGGAGAATGTTCCTCAGAGAAGAGAATAGTTTTATCCACCATTTGTGTCAGTAGTTGTAGTACAACTAAGCTCTGTATGGGAAGGACTTGCATCTTACAGAACGGTTTCTGATACAATTGTTTTCCTTCTGGTTGGGCTATAGGTGCGTAACAGCAAAGCCAGTGGCTACTGCTTAGATCAGGGAGCTGAAGAGGATGACAAAGCAATCCTTTATCCATGCCATGGAATGTCCTCTCAGGTAAATAATTTAAATCCCATAATTATTGAGAAAACTGCAACTTTAAGAAATTTTCAGAAGAAACAAGAAGTAATTTATTGTGTTTGAGTATGGCAGTATCTCTTCATGTTGCAAAAGAAAATCTTTGACTTCCCTCTAGTCTTTTTGAGTGCCCTTTCCCAGATCTTACAACATGCAAATCTATACTCTGAAGATGCTAATAAGGAAAACAGAAAAATAATGATAATTTGTTTTAATAATGGAGAGATCCACTGCTGATTATCAAATTTAGACTGTTTGTTTCCACGAGCAGCTCTTCCCATTCTGACTTGGCATATTTTAGGAATCATACCTCTTTACCTTCAGTGTTGATTGGTCCAATAGGTTCCTATGCAGAAATGTTTGAGCAAGATGCTGATGTGATTCCCTGAATGGGCAAAAAGTTAAGCACATATTTATCATTAACTTCGAATGCAATTAAGAATATCTTTTAAATTGATACTTCTCTAAAATTGAACATTTGGGTTTTTTTAGGTCCCTGTGAATATTATTTTCTTACAGATGTCTGGTGAATTTGAAATGACATTTCTTCTTTCTTGCTTAATAATGATATTGTTTTTTAGATACAAGTTGGTTATTATTTAGACCTAGGACTTGAGCTACTTCTAATTAATCTAATTCTAGTTTCATTTAAAGTACTGTCCAAATCAAAACTACATTAATGAATGTTCTCATGCGTAAATAAACTCTGACCTTATCAGGGACTTATGGGAGTTCACCCATATGTGTATTGATTTGGAGTCCTGGCTCACACATTGCCATGGAAGCATAACAGGAGTTGTGAAATATAAATATTGCCTACTGTGGTTAATTGGAAGCTGGTTAAGAGTCAAACCTCATTAGAGCAAAGAGGATAGACTGTAATTCTTACTGACAAAATGTCCGGCCTTGGCAGAATCATTACAGTACTCCTGACTGACACTTTCACAGTAAAGGCAGAAGGGACAGAGCAAGGTAACAAAATAGTGTTGTTTAATTAGATGTAAATGAGTTTTCCAAGAAGAGTAGCTAGAAACATGGAGACACTCAGGGAGCTGAGTATCTTGCTCCATTCCAA
This sequence comes from Lagopus muta, assembly GCF_023343835.1. Classification (NCBI taxonomy): domain Eukaryota; kingdom Metazoa; phylum Chordata; class Aves; order Galliformes; family Phasianidae; genus Lagopus; species Lagopus muta. The sequence continues at coordinate 10,215,875 of NC_064449.1, read as the reverse complement.
TTTTGACCAGAAGGCTGCAAATCTAAGTCTTTCTCTAAAGTGCCTTTCCAACACATAATCATACTAGCACTGAAAGGAAAAATGAAATAGATATTTTGCAACCTAGATGAGATTCTTAAAATTTCGGGGCCTAAAGCAGCTCACCTCTCAGATAGCATCTAGCTCTGACCAGTTTCTTTCAGCCATCTCAACCAAGCTTTCTGTTTACTTTGGACTAAAACTTAAGGAACAAATCATTGCCTGTAAGTAATTGCTGAATAAACTGGGCAGCTCTTCTCAGGTGCAAATAACAATCTATAAGTTACACACTGCCCAAAACATTGAAGATGGGTGGTGACCAATTCAGTCTCTTCTGGCTCAGTTCCACTACTTGTCTCCAATATCTCATCTGTTTGAAATTCCCAAAAAAGCCTTTAAAGTACAGCCACAAAATGGAGCCCTCTTGTACTAGCATTTTATAAAGGCATAGAAAGAGAAAGTCACTCTTCTCAAGCCCTTACAATCCAAAGTAATCTCTGCATGTGAGAATTATTAAAGTATGAGTAAGGCAAGAAGTTAATCTACCAAGGCATTGTGCAGCAGTTTCCATTTCACTCAGTAAGAAACGCCAGGCAGAAGGCAAAGGTGATGTTTTATCTAAGTTGAGTATTTCACAGACAAGTATGGGTTGGAGCCACTCAAATGCAGCCAAGTTAATTAATGATTACACAGCTGGAAAAGTTCTATCATCTCATCACAATTTACAAAATTAATTCAGTATGAGAACTACAGCTGCACAAACCCTAATCAAGGATATTCAAGCACATAGCATAAAAGGTGTTGACAGCAAGCTTTTTAATATATTAAATAAACATTTTTAAAGCCCCTCTTATGATCATCCTGGGTGAGCATAGTTATCTGTTATGTTTAGCTTTCGGTTTCTGGCATTTTTCCTTCAAGCACAGGGTGTATAATAACCCTGCTGAGTTGAGATTTGGGTTAGTTGTACACGTCTACTGAATATTAATGGCAATTAACCTGGCGCTCATTCTCCCAGTTTAGGTTATCACTGGTGCTTGATGTATCCTACTGGCTTGAAAACTTCTCAGTAGTTAGGAATATCTATACAAGGTTTTGCATTGGCCTGAGTTGATTTCGGAACTCACTTTACAGAGGACTATTGTCATTTTGATGTGGGTTTGTGAGGCCTGGAGTCTAATCCCTCTCAGGAAAAAAAGATTTGCAAATGCTCTTGAAAGAGCAATGGGAAACACCATCCGTAGCTAGAGGAATTGTCAGGAAAAGAAAGGAATATACCTGGGGAACCCAAATGGCTTGTCATATGCAATCACCTGTAATGCCCACTGGGTCTACAGCAGTGCACCATACCCTTTTGTTTTAAAAAACAGCTTAAAAAAAAAAATGGAAAAAAGAACAACCCCAAAAGTGGCACACAGGTGTTGAACCATCTGAGAGCAACTTGACGGCCTCAGTGGAAGTATTCATTGTCCTGGAGTTTATCTTGAATGCTGCGATGTGGAGCTGAGCACACGGCATGTGAACTGAACAGCATCCCGGATGCAGGGCCTGGCTCCCTCCCTCCCTCCCACACTCCTCTCCCTTTCACACCACACAGCAGTCGTGGTGCTGAGAGCTCCTTGTGCTGAGATCAAGTAGAAGGGAGAGAGATCTCTGTGCTCAGATTCCTGGAGTTTGTGGCCATACAAACAGATGGAATAAAAGCAGATGAAAGGCCTCGCTTTAACTGCTGCTTCAGGGCAGATATTTAACATTTTTCCAGGCAGAGCTATGTTTTTCCATAGCACACTGGATAGCATATCCCATCGCTCAGAGCAGGGCAACGGATGGAAAGGAAATTGCTCGACAGAAGCAGTGGGTGGCATTCTGTTAAACAACCTGTGTTTGTTATGACAAGCATTCTGGATATTTAAGGCATTTCAGGCTCTGTTTCATTAATGTTAGCTTACAGCTCACCTTATCTGGCATTGCTGAGAGGCTGTTAAGTATTTTGTTTTGCTGGGGAAATAAGAGCGAGGGGTTACATTTCCCATGGAACCCGACTGGACTCATCTGTGTGTCTCCTCCAAAGTTACCTGCTGATCTGTGCTTTACTCACTTGACTGGAAATCGGCAGGGATGGGTTCTCTGAAGTCAAACCCTTCAATTAAGAGCTGACATTTACCCACCAGCTTATGCTCCTGAGGACCACCTTCCATAAGCATCACTGCCTGCTATTTTTTTAATCAGTTGTAGTGACTTTGGTAAACAACCTTTGACGTCTCTTCCATTCTGCTCAGATTTCTGAAAATGGAAAGGAAAAGTGTCCTGTGTTATCGTAGGCACAGCAGATAGCATCAGGATTAGATCCTGGAGTAGGGAACACAGCTCTAGGCTTCAGCACGTGAGGTCCTTCATCATTAATGGGGCATTAAAAATACATTTCTGTTCTGCAGCTTGGGAATGCGTGGGTATGTAAGGCTCACAGCCCACCAGGACTTGTGTAGAGGGGTTTTGTTTGTTTGATTTCACCGGGTTTGAATATGCCTCAATAAAGGGGGGCTGCCATTTGATTTTGTCTGACAGGGAATAGATTTGGCATGATGCATCACACCCACAGATCTAATGCAAATGCAGAGATTGTCATTTCGTTTTCAGTATGGAAGGGACAGTTGAGATTGAATTTGAACACAGAGAGTGTAATTTTCATTACTCCATTGATTTGTATTCCAGTTCCTGTTTTCTAGTCTGCAGTACTAAGCAACTTATTTTAATACTTATCATATTTGTGCAGTTTGTATTGTCTCTATGAAGTGATGATATCAAGTCTTTGGAGGGAGACATTATTAATCATATAATGAATCTTAATTTGAACTTTGATGAACCTTAATTTCAGATCTGATCTTGCAGAAGCAGGCACTAAAACGTTCCTGCATCACGTGGCTTGAATTGACATGATGGCTTGGATGCGCTTTGAGAATTTTGCTTTATTTTATTTCAGATGTGCCTAAGTTTTTATAATTTTTGGAACTCTCAGCAGAAAGTACAGATTCAGGAAAATTATGCTGATGCTGTTCCGTTTGTCTCATCATTGTAAGGATATCAATTTCATGTGCCAAGCCATCTTTTATTCTGTTGAGCTGTCACACATCTGCCACTTTTAATATTGGAGACAGTTGAGCAGAGTTACTGTGTCTTCCACTTCCAGGGCTCAAGCAGCAGCAATAGTTTCAGCTTCTTTACAACGCTGCCTTTCTGAGGTACCTGGCTGCTTGATGCTGAGGAATGCAACTCTGGCTGTAGAGATTCCAAAGACAAAGAATATTTTAGACCACTTTAATATCTGTATAGAAAACACTGCTCCTTGTGAACCACAAGAAATCAATCTGACAGAGCAGATAGCCCAATATAAAAGGTGGCCCTGATTATCTTGATAAGGCAAAGCCAAGCAGGGTGGTATTTGTAGACCCACAGATTATAATGAAGATGGCAAGATGAACATATTTCCTACCGAGTGCAGTTTTCAGCAATGCCTGCAGTTCATTTGAACTCTGCTGAGTACTCACTGGTTCTTAGAAGTGTGAAGTAGACATGTTTTACTTAAAAACAGGAATGTGGGATTTTTTTTTCCCTATGGGAAAAACACAAGTTCATGTGTCAGAGTCAGCAGTCCATTTGAATCACTTTGTTGCTGAGCTTCTTCTCCATATGTCCCCAGTATCCCTATAGGCAAAAAGAAAAAGACTTGATTCATTGTGCAGAAACAGTGCCTCGACTGATGCCACTGCTCATGCCAAGGAGAATCCTCCTGTGGTTATCCCTGTGCTCCCTGTGGTGTGGACTCTGCCCTAACTGTGTGCTTCACACGGATGCTCTGAACAGAAGTGGCAGGTGGAGAAAATGAGCACATACTCTGTCAGAGGGCATTTGGTTTGGGAGCGAGCAGACGGGGCTTTTTTACCAGCAGAAAGATATGAATATTCACAGCGTGGTTCTTCTGAGGTTAATAAGGACAGGTGAAGAAAGCTAGACTCTAATTCAGGTTTTTTTGATTGACTCTTAATGATGTCTCATGCACTGGCCAGTAGCATCCAATAAATGCCAGACATTTCTGACCTGCCTTCCCTTTCCTGTTAAGCAATTCCAGCCATATAAGAGCAGTAAGATGAGGCAGGCAATGAATTTCCCAGGTGATAATTGTGCCTCTCCAGTGGCTCCAGCAGCACCCCAGCCATAAAGCTGACTCTGTTGCGCAGCCTTTTGGCCACTGTGTGCTGCACTTGAGTACTTATAGGGCAAAATACTGTGCTGGTGGAATGCCTCTGGACTGCAACGCAGAAATGAGAAGTGGATGCTTCAGACTCAGTAGAGCATAATTCTGCTGTAACAAACCTGCACAGAACAGAGCCATGCTGGACATTTATTGAAGAGGTATCTATAAGTTAGAGAAAGAAAACAGAAATATTGTATTTCCAGCTGCATTTCTGGCTGCATGATCTAGAGAATGGAGAGCACAGGGATGCCATTGGGATGCCACTGGGCCTCTGTTCAGTCTGCTGCCAAATTAACATCATGCATTTTCTGTCTGGAATCACCCTCAGAAGACTCTCCCTCAACTGTCTGGAGAGAAGCAGTAACAAAGGTTTTGATGTTTGTGATGTATAAATGAGGACTCCATCATAGTTATCTCGGTGTTATGTGCTAGGCTGTTGGTACAGCCTGCTAAATGAACATCCTAAACTCACCCCACTCTGTAGGAGAGGGAAATCGCATCTTGAGGATCCGGCAGAGAGGGTTTGGAATCAGCCATCCTTCATCAAGGGCAGCCATCCACTCCTTTCACCTGGAGCCTGCTGTGGACACAGAGAACAGCTCTCTTCCATCACAAATTTGCATTGTGACAATTAGCCCTGCTTGACAGGAGCCACCTACGGATACTTTCTTTGTCCTTCAATATTTTTCCTTTGTCCAATATGATTGCAATAAAATACATTCTGGCGGTCTGAGATTCCAAGAAACCAATTTTTCACCTCTCCTACATACGGATTTTCTTTTATTGAGGGCCACTGATGTGAGACAGGTGAAATCATCACTTAAAATGGAATAAAGATAAAAATGACTCTTGCTTTGTAAAAATTCATGTCTGATTGTGCTGTACATGTTAAACCACTGGTACTCACCAAAACTTTTATCCTGATTAAAAGACAAAAAATACTCCAAAATAATCACTGGCTGTCACCTGAAGCATATTTACTGCCTGCAGCATTTATCACATCACCACATTTCAGAACAGGTAAACCTCACAAAAAGCTGAAATATCAGTGTCATTCTTCAGTGTGTTATTATGGTGACCTGAAGAATATGTTAGCAAATTATTTATTTCCCTCAGGATTTTTTTTTTTTTTCTCTTTTATTTTTGGTTACTGGATTTTTTCAGTAGCGTTTATTTACAAAAACTAATTAGAGCTGTTGCTATCGATAGCCTCTAACAGAGCTCTTAAGAGCAAACTGCACAGCAAATTGACATCGTGTCCTTGTTCCATCAAATCCTGCTGAGTGGGTATGATTTACATATTGATTACTTCATCTTCTTGATTGCCCTTTTGCACGAAATATTGGGCTGGGAATGGTGGGGAGCATACTGTGTCCTACGAGAGACATCGGGTTGCTAAACCAAGGTTCTCAGGCTCTGCCCTGGAGCACAGCGTACCAGAGTGGGAAGGGCCTGACCCACAGCACAACAAAGGACCAGAGCTGCTAGTTGGCCTGGTGTCCCATGGCTGGGACTGTGGAGCCATGGTGAAATTGTTCCCTTTGCTTTTCTCCCCAGCTCGTTCGCTACAGCTCTGATGGTGTCCTGCAGCTGGGGCCGCTGGGCTCCACGGCCTTCCTGCCTGACTCCAAATGCCTTGTTGATGATGGGAAGGGCAGGACGCCGACTCTGAAGAAGTGTGAAGATGTCCTGAGACCAGCACAGAGGTTCTGGGATTTTACACAGGTGCGGAAAAGCTCAGAGAGCCACACAGAAGGGAACTGGAGAGAAAGTGACTGGGAGGATGTTTAATGGAGATCAAGAAGGTCTTTAGAGGACTACTCTAGGAATCTCCCTGATGCTTTCTAGGATTTCTCCCCTTTAAACTTTTTATCACTTGAACTACAGACAATGTTCCAGGCTTTTCAGAGTGCTTTCTAGAAATTACAGATCTAGCACTTTTTTCTCCAAGTCTTTCCCACATTTTCTTGTCCCTTCTTCTAACCCTTCTTTCCTTTCTTTCAGAATGGTCCAATCATCAGCAGAGACACTGGCCGTTGTCTAGAAGTGGAAATGTCAAAGGATGCAAATTTTGGGCTCAGATTAGTTGTACAAAGGTGCTCGGGGCAAAAATGGATGATTAGAAACTGGATAAAACACGGCCGACATTGATTGCTGGGGCTGAGAGGCTGCTTCTCCTGCCATTGCCCATTGCTCAGTGTGCCATATCTTGCAAGGCATTTGTCCTAAAGCAAACTAGTTTGAACAGGACTTGGATCTAAACTCCATAGTTGAGTAATCAATGGAGGAAAAAAAAAGAGGAAGAAAAAAAAAAGCAAATACATACATGCTCTCTTTGACTATTTCTTGCTACAGTAGACAACCTGGGAAGCTTAAGAAGAGTTTTCTGTTTATTTGAAAGTCTTGGGAAGATCAGAAGACTCAGAAAAGTGTGTTCCTAAGCTCTCCTAGGAGAATTAATAGACAGATGTTTCTGTGAGTTGAGAGATCCCAATACTGCCTCATAAAGAGAGTTCTCTGATGGGTAGCTTTTTAGCTTTAAGTTATTGACTGGTGCACAGATCCTATGGTGAATAATCATGTGCCTTTTTTATTGTACTTCGTATACGAGAGGACTGGAAAAATCCTACCTTTTCAGCATGTCTGGCTCATTGTACTGAAACGAAGACCTGTAAATAACACTGGTAAACATGATACAATATATGAGAAATTTCAAGGTTGATTGTTTAGGAGTCTCTATCTCTAGAAAGAGACTATTCTGCATATGTTTACAGGTGGTTCTCAACCTTCAAGCTGCTAAAAGGCAGCATTTTAGAGACCTCTTCCATAGACACAGATAAACGTTGAATAGGTAAAATAACCACGTTCCATTGTATTGCCACGTTTTACATTTCTTGACTGTAAAGGAGTCACAATATAGCACTTGCATATTTAACTCTTTAGAGGCAGTAAATGTATGGGTGGATATGGAGAGGCCTCTGCTGGCCTTCAAGCCCCAAGTACAGGTTCAAGGCTCCCATCCTGCAGGGCTGTGCCTGCAGGTACACTTGGTGTTGTTCCAGCGGCCGCCTGGAAGCCGGAGGCAGGGAACACTGGATGCTCGTTACTTCTGCAAATAAGGTGACTTAGTTGCCAACTGTGGAATTCAGCAATTTGAAGCTTCCATTTTGTTGCCCATCTTGTGAAAATGTCAAATGTGAGCAAACATGCTTTGTGAGCACTGACAAATTTCCTGAACAAACCAACAAAGGCTTTTCAGTATTTGAAAACAAACACAAACCTAGTGCTACGAGAAGAAGTTCGAGCAGGCGTGAACTAGGCAGCTTATATGAGAAACGTTACTCTGAAATATAGATATTTTACTGTATTTGACCTGGTGACAGCGTATCTGTGAACCTGCATTTAATAATGTATCCAATGGCTCATGCAGTGTCTGTGCAGGGGCAGCCATAGCAATGGCAGAGCCTTGCCCAAGAGGCGGTCGGAGCCGATGACCACAGCCACGGTCAGCAGGCTTTGGGTGCGGGTCCACGACAGACGGCTTTTCACTGCAGTAAATTCAGTCACACTGAATGACAGAGACAGCATCTTAACTTTGTTGTTTAATATTTTATAGTACTTTTAAAAAAGGTTTTGTTTTGTTTTACTGAGCTAGGAAAATAGGTAATTGCAGACACTGCAGTACCATAAATCTTGGTGATCTGTTTCTTGAAGAGCTTTTGCCGTTCCTATTTCAAGGCATGCTGAACAAAATAAATTGGAAACAAAGTTAATTTTTCAAGGGCATGGTATGTAATAAAATATTTACTTTTAACATGCAAATTCCATCAGTTGTTGTCAACTCTTGGTTGGCATCCAGAGAGCACATCACCATATTTTGCCCCATTTTATTTTTGCAATTGTGTGTACAATATGTAATACAAAGTCTGGATTTTTTTTTTTTTTTAATTTTTTTTTTTGGTGGCTAATAGCTAATCTTTATTTATGTCACATGCACCAGGTTATGCATGAATATATACAAAAGAATAATTATGGCTGAGGTTCTAATATAAAAATGGTTTAAATTCTGCGTTTATGGTTACTTGACCTCTAGAACAGCGTGCAGGGAGGGGTAACATCTTGAATTAATCAAGCATTACGTTAAAATCATGGATGGGCTCAGTACTCAATCCTTCTTGCAGGGCTGAAACAGAGGTAGGAAGATTCAGGCTAAATATAGACTGGGAGCAGTTGCCCTGCGTTTAACCTCATTATGTTAATCTACCAGGCAATTAAAAAAGCCAGTCACCATCTACAAGGCAGGTGTTGAATTCTTGGTATAGAACTTCTATTTGTAAGTGACTTCTGATCTTCTCTCAGATACAATTTAAAAGGGGAAAACCGTATGGAAGTTTTATTCCTTCTTTTGTTTATTCTAACAGAGTGTTGTGGCATGGCTGAGGGAGGCAGGAAGACAGAAGGGAAAGTTACTTTTACCTGGTGAGTTCTGGGGGGAGTAAAGTGGCAAGTTGTTCACGCCTTGTGTAGTCTTTCAGTTAAACACAGCTAACTGTGAAGGAGCCACAAAGGTGAAAATAGTTATATGTGTGCATACAGTGTGGCAGCTCGATGCCTCACTCCTAGGAATGTAAAGTTACTGCACCCAGCAGAAGCAAATATGCTACATGTTGGTTGTGTTTTTTTCTTGACAAATGGTCAATCTAGACTTGATCCTTGGTTAGCAATAGGGCAGCAAGCTTTTCAACCCTTTGCACAGGAAAAAGGAGAAATACCAAATCTGCTCCCCTGAAAAATAATGCTGTATTTGCTGTTTAGAAGCTTTGAAGCTGAGAAGACCAGATAGATGTGCTTTTACTGTCAAAGATTTTAAGCAAAAATTATTACCCTTCATTATCACACCACCATAACGAACATGAATTGGCTGTCCTGGGAATTACATGGCTGCACTTTTTTGGTGCTCAGTGCAAAGCATTAGAACGTGGCCACGTGGTCTAACCAAGGGTCAGTCCTGGCAAGCCTTGAGTGCGGAGGTCACGCATCACTGGAAGCCTGCAAGAACCAGGCTTTCGGTATGAGAAAGAATGCAGCTTTCTGTGATAGTTAAATGGCTCTGAGATTTATGGAATAATATAAAAGAATTCAAATAACTTAAAGGTAAGGTTGGTTTTCTCTGTGATTGTCAGGGTGTTTTTTTTAAGACTTAATGAAACAATTTCTTATATTTAAGAAATACGTCTGTTGTGTTCTTTTTCCTTTGGTCTTTATCTGTCTGAACCACTGCTTTGACTGTGGTATTAACATGGTAAATCTGCATGTGAGAGAGTCTTAAATATTCTCTCATAAAAGGAGACAATAATAAAAAAGGCTTGAGTATTATCTGTTTTAACCAAAGTCTATGGGTCTCTTGTCAGTATTTCACCCGTAGTGTAATCCAAAGTCCTGCTTCATGTTGTTTCAAATGCTCAGTCATGTTTCCTGCAGTGCAGATAATCTCAAAAGTATTTAATGCCTTGTAGAGGAAATTCAGATAAGAAGAGTATTTTTTGTTTAAGAGATTTTGGAGTTAAACACTATCTCCTGGGACAGAGGAATAGAAGGCAAGGAGCACCAGTCTGAGTATGCTCCTATCGTAGGCAAGCATGACAAAAAATACTTCTGTAAGCATGTCAAGATCCTTTTAAAACGAGTTTGAGTCCTGTATGGGAAAAAAAACCTTTCAGAATTCTCTCCTTTGAGAGCTATAAACTGTCTTTCAAGCTGAATTTGTTCTTGGCTGGAGTGAAGCCATTTGTTCCTCAGCCAGACTTGTTAACCAGCTTTATCAGCTTAGTGGTTCTGAGGCATGGTCACCTCCAGTGGAAAGGAGCTGAGAGAAGGAAGAAAGTTTTTTAAAGGTGTCATTGAAGGATTTGATTGATTGCACTGGAATTAATAAATGTTGTACTCCTCCATGAGGCATGAGAACTCTTCAGGAGCGTCCCGCATCCCAAAACTAAAAGCTGGTTCCACAGACAGAATACAAAAACTGAGGCAGTTCTTCACTCTGAAAGCGTCGAACCATCTATCTCAGTTTAATGATTTGGAGCTTGACATGTCTGAACATCAAGCCCTCCTTGTCCTTTGGAAACTGCTCAGATCTCTTTTCATCAGCCTGCTCCTTTATAAAAACAGTTTCAGTAGATGAGAACCTCAAGTGCTGTGTGACAAGGGTTGTAATCCATCTGACATAGGACAGCCGAAATTTTAAATGCTTAGGCCACGTCTAATAAGCATTAGTGGAATAGCACAAGTCCTAATCTGTTCTCCAGATCAATTACACGTTCCTTCAATATCCATCATTTAGTTGAATCCATTCATTAGCACCCATACCAAAGCACCATATAGCCCGTTTGGGGACAAAATGAGTTCCACTGTAAGAACTTCAACAAAAATTGTGGTGCAGGGAGAGGTTGGTCTGTTGTTATTCAGGTAGGACACAAATAGCTCTGGGTTGTTTTGTGGTTTTGTTTGCTTCTTTGTTTTTTTGTTTGTTAGGCAAAAGCCCTTGTGAGGAAGAACAACTGTCAGAATTCCCTCAGTTGAAAACGGTTCTATTTTTGACTGAAGTTCCATTTTTGACTGCTGCTATTTTGACTAACTGCTACTTAGCACTGACACAGTCAGTCCTGAGGTCATGCTACAGATAAAAGATGGCATTGCAAATTGGAGGAACTAGCTAACAAGACGGATAGAAAGCATGGGAGGATCATGTCTTCACACATCTCTAAATGTGGATTCACAAAAATAAACCTAGTGTTATGTTCTCTCAGGATGGAACCACAAACTTTATATAGTTTTGAATTCCTTCATTAAGAATACCTGTTCAAGAGGCCAGATCTCACTTTACAGACTTTTTTTCTTTCTGATGATGTTAGTGGACTTAGTGTGGCAGCCGTAATCATTGGGTACATGGAAAAATGGATTGATTGGTGACAATCTACTGAAGCATTCATAGCATGCATTACCAATGCGGTAACACAGATATTCATCAACCCCCAGTGCACTGACTGTTTTCTCCTGGAGATGGGGTCTGCTTACTTAGTGAAATAAGGGAACTCAAGGAATCTCTACTGCAACGCTACAGCTAATAAGTCTCAGTGAATCTGGCACAAAGCACACCAATATTTACACCTCTAGACTCACGTAATTAATTAGCTTCAGGTTCTCTCTTAACAGTCTCCCATCTCTGGCAACCGTTGAAAATACCTTGTCCTTCTGAGTGCCTGGAGTACTTACACCATGTGAAGATTTTAGCTGTCTCTGCAGTGCAACAGCCTTAGATAAAAGATGTACGATGACTTCTCAATGCATTGTAACTGATATTAGAATGGTTTCACAAAATATATTGACTTATTTAAAAATACTACTAATATGTAACTAAAGATGTTGTCCTCATGGATTACCCTAAGCAAAAACAATGTTTTTTCTTTGCCCCAAAATATCTACTCATAAATATCCCAGTGAAGCAATACCTGCCAACCTGATTTCAAAGAACAGAGTTTCTGAATCACGATTGTGCTTCAGAGACGTGAAGAAGCACTTCTACATTTCACAGAGCTGCAGTTTTCTCTTGGCCATCAAAAAGTATTGCCCAGTTTTAAACTCATTGTAATAAGTTTAATTAAAAAAAAAAATAATAATGCACCAACCAGAAGGCAAGTTGTGACTGCAAATAATTTTTCATTATGTGGCACATCATCAAATCAATTTGTATTTACACTTGAAAAGTTAATAAATTACTATGCATTTTGCTGCTGGCAGGAGCATTTTTTATTAGTGTACATCTGGACACCTCATTCTAAAATTCAAAGCTGTCACATCAAAAAAAACTAGGAAAGCAAATACTCTACGTACATTTTAAAGTGTAAATTGTATGTAATGTGTTCTGAAAGGCAGTCAGGCCGTGTTTGAGATGAGCACAGCACACTGTGCAGCAGATTGCAGACTTTGAAAGGAGATGAGCTCTGTGCATGTCAGAGAAGATGCATCACGCCCTCATCAGAGACTCGGCCCTGAAAGTGCACATCCAAAAGTAGACTGATAAAATAACAGTACAGACTGAGAGCTGCTAGACCTCAGGGGTGGTTTGTCATGCAGTCGTGGTACAAAGACACACTTGTGCACATTATACTTGCAGGTACTGATCCACATGCTATTACAAGTTGTGTTCACATGCAGTCCCTTGTAACCAGTAAGTGCTCCACAACAAGCATTCAAACACAAAAGAAAAGTATCTCCATTAAAAAATTCTGATCTCCCAACCAATGTTCCTGAAATCATTGAACCATGGGCAAAAATAAGGTACAGAATCACAGAGAGGAAGCTTGTGATGGAAGTGTTCTCATGCAAGAAATTTTATATTGGAGCTATGTTCTGAATATTCAAATCTGTACAAGCACATCAATCTGTCACTGATGCATTACTGTTCTAAAGAACACTCCTGTAACCAACAAAATGAAAGGATTAACAGTTCCCAACTTGCCTATGTTGGTACAGGACAGAAGGACAGATCCCACACCCTGTGGTTTGACCTGTATCAGTCCAGAGGCTAAACTTGCAGATGACATAAAATGTCATTACTGCAGTAAATGGAAGTTCTGGGAAGTACAGTAATTTACAGGTCTGGTCAGTTTGTGATTGGTAATATTGTTATTGACTTGATTCTTTTCTGCTTCCCAAGTCACTTTCATCTTCCCAAAGGCAGCAGAAAGGGAATATGAAGTGCTAGTGCAATGCCATCATGCTTCTACCAGCAGCCTACGCAGTCCAGTACATCATCTCTGAAAACTGTCAATAACTGATGTTTAGAAGAACGAAAATGCAGAACAATGATCATGTATATTCCCCTCATTTCAGAAGGCAGAGAATTCCCAAGCTAGAGTCTATACACACCAACACTGCCTTTACGTAACTAATCCACTTATATCTCTAGATATCAAAACATCCTGTTGTAAAAAATAGCACAATTGCTGCGTGAGTCACTATCTCTACTTTTAAATCTACTTGTCAGTTCATTCCAGAGGATGCCCTGTGGTTCTCTTACAGTTAAAAACTGTGAATAATTGCTGCCAACTCTTCTTCTCACCTCTTCTTAGTTTGACCCCTGTCATCCCTTCTCAAACATATTTTAGAACTGATCAAATGTCACACTTATTTTGTATTACTGGCAAATAACTTCATAAAAGTGTAAGCACATGCTCTGTGTCATATATTGGACTGGGTGATAACACAGTGAGAACAGATTGGGTTCCTGAGCTGTTCAGCTGTATAAAACATACATTACTGTTTTTAACATTGATTTTGGAGCTCAGCCAGGCTGCTTCTGCCCTGCTAGCATGTATGCACAAAGTTTGCAATTTGTGATCAAGGAGCACAGAGCGTCTGTGAAAGCATCTAACACCTTTCATTCTGCTAGAGGCAGGAGAAAGACTTCCACACCTGGTCCCAAGGCCCACCCATGGGCTATGGCTGTGTCACCAAGCTGGGGACTGACTTCAGTGTCTCCCACTGTCATTCATGTCTCCTTTCAATTGAACTACCTTGGTGAGATCTGAGTGCAACAGGCTTTCTCCTTCCTGGTTTCTAAGAGGATAGTGACTTCACAAGTCAAAGAGCAGCTGCTAAGTGCTTCCCTGCTTTATCCATAGGAAATGAGGTTGGATGTAATCTTCAGGTGGGCAACAACAAAATCAGCCTCTGACGAATGCACTGATGCCAGTTTATTATTAAAATCTAATCCAGCATTTCTTGGAAGGAAAAATGTTGTCTTTAAAAGGTACCATATGCTTATTAGAAAGAGTGTTCTGTGAATAATAGCCAGCAAAATTAGGTTCATGAAAACATTTTGTTAGCAGTTCTGCATACAACAACATTTCACTATAGAAGTTATCAGAAGTCTCAGATTATTCACTGCGAAGGCAGTGTCTCCTCTATCTTTTTTAAATCAATAATTTGTTGTAAACCAAGCATGAATCACACACATGTGTCTATAACTGAGCACTAAGTAGCAGAGAGAAGGGTTTTTCAGCTTACATGTTGCTTGGCAAGTTTTTTGTTTTGTCTATCTGTTGATCAAGTAATACAGCCCATCACCTGTATCAGGCAGGCTTTGCACCCTGACTGGTCAGCTGGAACTTAAAGAAGACAAGAAGGACTGACATGATTTCCTCTCCATAATAGTAAGTAAAAAACAAACAAATACATTTTTATGCTAGAACATAAGAAAGATTCAAAACCTGTGAAAAAATCCCAAAACTTATTTCAGTGCCAGCAAACAAAACAGCCCTTTTCATGAAAATTCCGTGCAACTTTGTCACAGGCCATATTCTCTTCTTATTATAAGCTCGTCATCACTGTTTAACCAGTCTCTAGCTTTCGCTTTATGCTGTTCTCACTTTTTTCTATCATCTTATTTCCTTAATGTAATTGTGTAGGCTTTTTGCAGGAGGTAATAATACAGATGACTTGCACTGAGGAAAAGGGCCCTTTGATTAAAAGAAGTAATTCTGGTGTGTGAAGATTTTATTTGAGAAAAGCCAAACAAAAGCCTAAATTGGCCCTTACGTTGCTACTAAAGGAGGCTGCACCAGTGGGACTTCTCAGGTGAGGCCAATTGGCAGAAAGTACTCAAGGAAAAGTTCTTAATTTAGTTCCATAACTCCCAATGACAACACTAAGAAGATGAGGGAAGGACAGTGCACCCTGGGATTTCCTCGAACTGGAGAAGTGGATATTAAACATAAGAGACTGAGCTGAACTGTTCAACCTAGAAAGCATGATGCAATACACAGCAGTTCAACCAGAGAGCAGGACCTGGGTTCTTCACGTGAATAATTGAGTTTTAATAAAGAGACTTCGATCAGGATTCAGGAAAGATTTCTCTGCTTTTGCAGTTTATTGCAGTGAAATCTGTCCAATCAATTGACAGAGCTCCAAAACACACATGGGTTGGTGCTCTGGTAAGCTTGCAGTGAAGCATTTGCCAAAAGCTGTTGAAATTCTCAACGTGCTTCAAGCGTTGGCATTCTGTGCAGAAAATGGTGCCACCTATCAGTGAGAAGGAGGAACCTGAACAGCAAAATGATTTGTTTGAACTGAAGAAACTGCTATTTTCATTGCAAGGGTGATGGTTTTCTACTAATGAGCAATTAGCGAGATGTTTGGCTTGTTCAGAATGGTTTTGGGAAAATGAGGTTCTGACCTGGCTGGCCACTTCCAGGCTGCATGAGGGGGACTTGGCCAGACAAACACTGGATGTTCTCCTCTTGCAGACCGTAAGGGTAGAGTTCTGAGGAAAGTCTGCTGCCAGGGAGCAAAATGCCCGTCAGCCAGGTAAGCTGAGGTCCAAATCACCAAAGGTTAGTAGCTTTTTTTTTTTAAATCTGAATCTGAAGAGATTTTGATTGAAATATACATGTATCTCTTTTTATATGGTATAGGTCATTCTGAGATGCTCTCCAGAGCAGAATGTAGGCTTGTAAGTGATTCATTTCTCCATCCCTGTAAGCATTCAGCTTTTACAGCTTCTTACCTCTATCTAAGTCCACTGGAGAAAGTCTGTCTTAAAGAAGTCTTTATGCACCAAGATTTCTGTCTTACGGAAAGAAGCATACAAGGGCTGAATTTCCCCAAGCTATATTCTGTACTGTATGGACCATTAATTAAGAGACCTTTCAAAAAAATCCTCCTTCTTTTATTCCTGTGCTTGTGAAATCTGATTCCAGGTTAAGATTCTGATTTACTCCATGTGTATATATCAGAGATCTCATGATCTCATAGAACTTCTGTGTAGCAAAAGTATGCAGCAACCAAACAGAAAAAGAGCATCAGCACCATCATAAAAGTGAAGAAAAAAAAAAAAAAAAAGAGAAGAAAAGTGAAGAGTGAGTGGATTCTAAGCCAATTTTAACATGTTTGTATGGTTTGCACCTCCACCATCCTTCCGTCCCTTCCACAACATGAGGATCTTGCAGCCAGAACTCAGTTCTGTTGCAGTGATGTTTTGTTGTGCCATGGTAAAGTACACAGAAAAGCTTTGCCAAAATGTCTGTTACACGGAAGCAATAAAGTAACTCAACTCTCAGTTGTGGAACCCAGGCTTACAGGAGAGCATGAAGGACTCCCTTTGTAGCTCATGGACTGGGAAACGCAGGATGCTGTTCTCTGTAGGATATGCAATCTGAAACAATTTTATCGGAACTGCTAGGCAGAAATCTTAGTAAGTTGGAATTAAACATCTTGGTGTTTCTATCTTGGAGGCAAAAAAAAAAAAAAAAAAGTGCATTTAAAAAATCACCATATGCACAGTAAGTGGCAGTTAGTAATTAAATTCTCACAGCATCTTTTCACAGTGCCAGGCAGAGCATATTGGCTTAGCGTGGCCTGGTTGTCGACTCTGAACCAAAATGATTTCTAACAGCAATCAAATACATTTTGAGACATGCTCATAAAAACGCTAGCTCAGAGGCTCAAAGCAATAATGATTCATGTATTAGCAAATGAACCTGTCCTCTGCAAGCTAGCCCTGAAATGTAATAAGGGATCCAAAGCAAAAAGGAAGTGTATTTATTAAGATGCTGAGAGGTAATATTTTATAATGGAAGTTTTGGGTGACATCTCATCAGTGGAGTAGCTCTGGATTGAGGTGTGGGATTGGTCTCTGGAAGCCCTGTTCCATCATGGATGCCTCTATCAAATCTGTATCCATTGGGGGATGCAGGTAATGCAATGGCCAACAGCATCCCCATCACTGGGCAGCACCAGGAGAAGTTCTTCAGTCAGTGTTCAAAAGAGAAATCATGCTCTACCTTATCCCACTGGTTTTAATTCTTTTCTGGAAGCCATTCAGCTAACCAGCATTTAGCAAATGGAGGGACGAAGGGAGCAGAGCTCAGCTCCAGGCATTACAGAGCTGTGAGCTTTCCATGCACGAGGCACAAAAGCCGCTGATCTCCTGGTGAGGCGCAGCTGTGGCTGCACCACGCCCTGCAGCTGCCGCCATTTGCCAACCAATTGCTCTCAGCTGGGCTGCAGGGCAGGTTGAAGCACCAGAGCACGCCTTGCAGGGAGCGCTCTGTAGCTCAAAAGCGTTGAGAGCTCTTCCCTCGCTATGGCGGCGTTCTCTGAGCACGTAGCGAGGCACCGCGCTGGCTCCATCCCACCAAAGGTAAGCTGCCGGCAGCGAGGCGTACGGGATGGGCTGCGGTGCTGTGGCGGCCGCCATCTTGTAGTGCTGCCACCTCGTGGGGAGCGCGGGTGCAGATGCTGAAGAAGCTTCTGGAAGGAGGGTGAGGAGGACTAGCAGGAAGGAGGCATCTCCAAGGAGCTGGGTGGAGAAACGCGTGCAGCCCGGAGGGAGTGGGTTCTGTCTTTCTGAATGGTACCCCGAGGAAAACCTGGCTTTATCACTGTGTGCTTTGGAGGGCCTGAGAAACTGCAGCCCTTTTCAGGTAGCAGGTCTTCAATGCTGCTTTTAAGGGTTGTGGGGTAGGAGATAGAAAACTTGGGTGTGCTCCTTTGTTTTTTGCTGCATTTCGCTGTAATGTGTGTGCTGGAGCAGTCTTTATGCACTTTCTGCACTTAATTCACTTTCCTAACATACGTAGATGTATTTGTTTGCCTCTCTGCAGCCTGCTCGTGTCTTTTATGCTGGGTCCTACTCACCCCCTGTGGTACCACGTGTGTTCTCCCAGGTGCTTTTGATGCAGGGCAGTATTGAGTCAAAACTTAAGGAAAAATAATATTTTTCTTCCCCAAAAAGGAGCACAAAAAAAAAAAAAAAAGCATTTGTGGTGCTTTCAAGCCGGGAGGCAGTTAATAGGGCTGGCAGAGCCTGCAGTTCTCTCATGTGCAACAATGCTGTGAGATCTGTGGTGGAGATGGGATCAGGATGAGGGGCAGCTCTCAGAACAGGCTGTCATGCCTCGAAAACCTCAAATTATGTACTAATTATCCACCTACACTGCCAGAGTATAAATAACCAATGACTTCAGCTTGCTGAGCTGAGGATAGTTCCTGCTGTAACAAGTCTGTAGGCTGTGTGGGGTTTGTTGGTTTTTTCCCAATGTGCTGGAGGTGCCATGATCAGCAATGAATTTGTATATGTGGTGTATGTGCTGTTTTTTAGCAGTAAAAATGGTTAGTAAAAATGATGTAAAGGCAGTTCTCTATGAAATTGAGTCAGTGCTTAGTGTTTTCCTTACTGCAGTTGGTTCCTTAATTGTTCTACTTGCTTGTTCTGTAGTGTTGCATTTAGTTGTGGGAGGGAGAAACAGATTCAGAGGAGCAGCCTTTGTCCTCACCTTGTCCTTGCAAACCAAGGAAAGTGCTGACAAGAAGGCCCTTCCTGAGTCAGGGCATTAGAGGTGTTGCTCAGAGCTGTAAATTTCCAGGGCTGTCATCAGAGGATACCAAACCAGAGTATGCTTATGTATGGAAGCAAAAAATAATGCTAGAAAGGGTTTGAACGTGGATTGAGACTGCTGTAGAGCAAGGAACTGTGAAATAATCAATCCAGATGTTTTGACTGCTGAAAGCTTGCTTTCTGGAGGAGAGGTTTTGACCCAGTATCTTTCAAGTATGCTCAGTTTTTACTGTGCTTGACACTGGCATCTCTCATAGCCTTAGCTTTACTTCACAGTGATACCGGTTAAGAAAAAATAAATCTCCCTTGTTGAAGCTAGGGAGACTTCTTACGGCTATTGCAATTTTTAATAGTCACTTTATTTTCTATAAAAATATTCTATGGCAAAAAATGTTAAAAAATTGTATGGTTTGCAAACATGGTAATGTTATCATTTGTAATCACAATTTTCCATCAAATGAATGCAGTGCTCAGTGCCTAGAAAATAGTGAAATATGTTGCAAAGTGGCTGCCACGCTTCGAGTGAGAATAGGAAGCAGTGCAGCTCGGATTCAATGCCAAGTTGTTCCTGCTGTATTAATAAACCCCTCCTGCTCCCCTGCCTAACCCTGAAGCAGATCTCATTAGCTGGCACCTTTCACCAGATGAAGACAGAGGTTAAATCCCAGAACAGATGTGTGGGCCCACATGAAATTAATTCTGACCCTTCGCAGTCTGAGCTCTGTCCTTGGGGGCTGGGGGAGGGGAACAGCAGCTTTGTCCCCTTGTTCCCAAGGACTAGAAGCGAGCTCTGGGTACTGATTCAGCAGTCTCTCCTGGTGAGGTTAGCATGGTGGCAGAGTTTCATAATCAACTCTGATTGCATGCTCAGTCTGAGCTTGGGAGCTCTTCTAATTTTTTTAATGATGTCTTCCTGTTTATAAATACACTCCAGGTGCCATAATGCTGTAGAATACTAATTCACTTGCATTATTTATTGCTTTCCTTCTCTGAGACTGGAAACCTAAGTTGGAAGTGGAGGGTCCAAAGATGGTTTTAATTAGATAATTTAGATATCTTTGATTTCCCCCTTTAAGGTAGAACTTAAAGTGGGAGGTGGATGGGTGGGTCTGTATGGCCCACCCAGCTCTATCAGTATGCCCCCTCTTCTGGAGGCATTTAAAATGAGAGTTTGTGTACTTGTTTCTTTTTGTAAGTAAGTGTAGTAGAAATGCTGGGTCACAGCCTGAAGCAGTGATGGAGCACCTGGTGGGAAGGCAGGGCCAACCCAGGGGAGCTCAGGTGCAGGCAGTGTACCTCAGTGATTGGATGGGGTGGAGCCAGAATCCTCCCCAGACCTCATTTAAGGGTTGGCAGTGGAGGTGAGGGTATCTTGCTGGAGATCCCTGCATGCCTGAGGCTTTCTGAAGGTAAGCAGCTTTTTGCCTTCATTTTTATGTCCACAGCTGCTTCATTTGGGCTTGCCCTGATTTGCAGCAGCTGAAGACTTTGCCACCCCACTATTATCACTGTACTTTCCATCGTATCATAGTGTTATAGTAGGAAAAAGTAGCTTTTCCTTTTTAAATGTTCCATGTTCGTTTTGCTGAGGTTTGATGCTGGGCTGTTGGTGGGATTGAAGTGTGGCAGTGTAAAGCAAAACTACCATGTTCTACCGAATATTACTGGGCAAGTATTGTTATAGTTTAGGTGTTTGGATTCTCTTAATAGTATTCAGTGTTTTAATTGCTGTTATTTTTTTAATGCTATTGTTATTTTCTCCTAACTATTCAGTCTTAACAGTGAAACTTTGTGCTCTGCTCTTGCTTGGGAGTAAATAGCATCTGTTGGGATGGAGGGGGAGGGGGTTGGTTCAGACCTTGGAAGCAGGGCAACAGGAACAGCTGGCTCTGAGTGCTGGCTGTGCCCACAGGGTGAGCTTTGTGTGTGCTTCGTGTGTTTGGAGTCCTGGACTTGTGCTGTAAAGTATTGGGAAAAATGGCCCATGTGGGAGAACACTGACTGTTTGCCCTTCATTGGTAAACACTGCATGACTATCTGCTTGTTCTTTGAATTAAAGGAACAATCCAAAATCTATTTTGGTTTTCTCTATCATGTGCCAGTATGACAGAGCTCCTTCCTAGACTTCATATAAAGCAGAATCCAAAGAGGTTTCTTCTGTGCAGTGGATGACAAAAACCAGAGTAATATCTTCTGCAGAAAGTCTCTTGTGTTAAGCTGTTGTAGACACAGTTATGATTTTCCTTTTAATTAGGTAGCTGAGATGCTTTCAAAGCCATTTATGCAGACAGAATTGTATACCTTGCACATCTTCCTTCTTACCATTAAGATCACCTGGCCAACTCCTGAAAGATGTGAGCTATGATGACTTAGAAATATTTGTTTTGCCCATTTGTGAGCCAAGCTGCAAGCTCCTCACCTACAGACTCTCTTTGGAGCTTTTCAGAAATATATTGGCAGAGCAGAAGCAATGCTCAGCCTGCCAAACCTTGGTCTTAGCTGCAAGCTGTTTATTTTTTTTTTTCCTTTAGAGGAGCCCTGATGATCTCCGTGAGCAAAGTCAATGCAATTAAATGTGGGTTGTTTATTTTTTTTCCCCTAGAGTATAGGCAGTCTGGTTAGTTGTGAACATGGTGTGCACATTGCTGTGCCCTTGCCCTTCTGCTCGTGTTTCAACAGAGCTGGCTGCTTCTTCCCCACAGAGAAGTGATGCATCAGAAGTGAACGATGAAACGCTGCACAAATGTTAAGTGCTGTGGAAAAGGTGTTGGTTGATGGGAGGCTGCTGGATCATGGGGAGGGGATGCTGTTTGTGGTTGTGTATGGAGGTAGCTATTGACCCAGACCCCAGGTACTGTGTGGTGATCTGCTTGCAGTGATCTGAAGGATGAGACCTGATTTATTTCTTGCAAATCAGCCAGAGGAGAGAGGAGCCCAAAATGTATGTGATGCTTCAGTCTTCCATTATGCAGCTCATTGCAGCAGAATTCTGTTAAAACAGAAATATTCAGAATCTGTTTCCTCAGTGTTACAAACTGGTTGCTTTGGTGGTACTGACTTATTGCCACTGTTACTGCAGTCCCTTTCTCATGGCACAGAGCAGCTGGCTGAGGTGAAGCATGCATTGAATTGGAGTAGCTGATGCATTTTATGGGGCTACCCACTATATTCTAATTTCATGTCTACTCATCAGCTTTTTTTTTTTTCCTCTGGTGACATCAGACTGGGACTTGCTTTCCTGGATCCAGTCTGAGTTCCTCTACTGGGAGAAAAACTGGTAGCATAAGCACAACTTCTGGAAGAAATTCACTGCTCACTTGAGTGAGGCTTGGAATGTCTCTTGTAAGGTCTGAACTTTGTTACACAGTTCTGTGTTAATGATTACCTCTGTAATTGCTGAACTCTGAAGTTGTGACTGAAGGAATTTGAGTATTTTTGACTTTTTTGGGGGGTGCTTCATATGTTTTGTGCCATTTTCTTTGCATTGTGATGTCCAGTGAATAAGTGGATAAATCTGGCTCAGGAAATGCTCGAGGCAGGACTCTGGCCAAGAAGCTCAATTCACCACTAAATGGTCTTGAGGAAGGAAATTGGATTTAATTTAAATTAACATGCCCAGTGCCTATCACACAGCATCTTGCCAAAGTTCAGAGTGACCGCTTGGTAGACGAGGTGTCTGATAGAAGACCTGAGTGTTAACTGAGGATTTTCCTGTAACCCCAAAGCATTCAGAATACTGGTGCATGAATACACCTGTGGAAGGGTTCTGCATTGAGGAGAGCAGAGTGCTGGAGCTTGCCATCACCTGTAGCAATAGCTGGCCAAGCTCCAAGCTGTCTATTTACTGGTTGGTTAGCTTTATTTACTGCTTCCATCAACAGAGCATTTACAGCCCCTGGTTTGTTTCTTTGCTCTGATTGCTGTAAGTAAATGGTGATGATTTCTCTGGTTGCAGTGGTGAGATGCTCAGGTCCCAGACCCACACCTATGCTGCACAGATAGCAGTGTCTGGGCCTGGTCCTTCCCCAAGACCACAGCATGTTGGACTGCCAGCATGCACGTTTCTGTAGCAGTGCACCAGGAGCAGTCTGCCAGCGTTGAATTGCCTGCTGCATTTGCAGTGCTGAACAGCAAGAAACATTTATAGTTAATAATTGCATTTTATTATAAGGCTAGCAGTTACGGACTGTTTCTCCAGTACTGCCAAAGCTGGCCCATCTAATGAGAATGTATTGCCATGGCAACCAATGGCATTAGTATTTTTTATAAGAAGTAATTAAACTCTCCAAGTCAATTTGCCCTTACTTGTCAGATTAGGAAATAGAATGCTGTTTATTGCTTTCTGCTGAAGCTTTGCGGTAGTTGGAGGGCCAGCAGGACTGGAGCTGTGGAGGAGATAACAAGGCTGCAAGCCCTTTATTTTATGAATTATTCTCTTTCAAACATGTGACAAGTGTGGGAAGGCTCTGTGATGGCTTGGGAGTGCTCCCATTCCAGGGGGATCCATAGGATGCCTGCTGGGTGGGGACGTGTGGTTAAATATAGAGGCTTTGCTTTGTGAATATACAAAAATAGACAAAAGATCAACTTGCTGTTGAGACGTATGCGTGAACATGATATGGAAAAACAACATCTGTCAGAAATATAAGTAGAACGAGACAGATATCTCTGTTTTGCTGCTGCCAGATCTGTTTATCAGCCCTCATATGCTGCAGGAGGTGAAGTCTGTTTCTAAGACATGCCTAAGAATTTCCCAGAGGGAAGGGAGAACCATGGCCAGCTCTGGTGACAGACAGGGCTCTGAAAAGTATCCAGCTCGCTTTGTTTGCTCCAACGTGGCTGTTCGGGTTGTTCTGTACTCAGGGTGAGCTTGGAGGGTGCCTGGAACAAATGGGCCAGCCATGCAGCAGGAAGGGACAGGGCAGCCCATTTCGTGCCACCTTTGTTTTTTGCTTGAATGTCCTGAAGTGCTGTTACTTATACCTGTCAAACAAATCTTAGAACTGCAGCTGTCAGCAATCACATCCTGAGAGGTTTAGTTTGGCTGCCCTCCTCTTGTGCCCTGTAACTCAAAGAGACTCAGTCTCTAGCGGAAAAGGAGGAAGAAGCACCTTAAGTGTTTCCACTTCTAGCTGTGGAAGGGCTCTGTCTGATCAGCAGAGATGAAAGCAACCATCCCAGAAGGTGTTCAAAGTGCCCCTTGCTTTTTGCTACTTTGTTGAACTAGTACGAAAGGGGTATTTGATACTTTGGATAAGGGAATACTTACACAAAGAGCTTTGTTTGGTGGCTGGCACTGGAAACAAATTTTGTTTCAGGTTTGCCTGTCTGCCAGGTTGCAGTTTTGAGCACCAAAATGGAGTTGGAGCAAGACTGGACAAAGGGATCTGGCAAACATTCTTGTATATCCCCAGACTATTAACATGAGAGAAGATAAAAGAATAAAGCAATGGTAGCAGCTGCAGATATAAAATTATGCAAATATGACAGCAATGGGGAAAATCCTAAGAAATCTATTGCATCTGTGCTCATGGTGTCAGGACAGCACAGATAGCTGCTAGGAAGTTACAGAGCATCAACTCAGTACTTTTATGCAAAGGCTGTGGTAATGAAAGCCCCTCTTGCCAGAGAGTGATTTATTTATTTTTGTAAGATAAGCACAAAGGAGAGTTTGGAGTATTTTTATTTTAATTATTTTTTATTTTTTTCTAAGGACAATAAATTGGAGTGAGATGTTAGAAATGATCGCTGCCTAGAATAGTTTGCGTTAAATCAGCACAGGTGGAGAGGGGCAGGTTTGGGGCGGAATACATCAGGATTGAGTTTTGGCTCCTGGAATCACCGCTCAGTAGGGTCACTCCTTCCACTCAGTTCCCTTTTCCCTGCCTCCTCCGTGCAGTAACTCCTGCAGATAGAGCTCCAATTAATAAAGCGTACCTTTATGTATGCATTATCATAATACAAGGGCTCAAGGGGCGAACAATCCCTTCATGCCTGAGCAAATTTAAAACTCATGATCCTCCTGGGATGCTTGCTGGGAAATGAAGAAAGGGCATTGGAACACTTCTGCTGAATGATGACTATCCTTTGCAAAGTGCTGTGAAGCTTGTTAGGGTCTGAGCGTTTATGGGAACCTTTCTGCTATTAGATCTTGTGAAATGACTGTAATTTAAAATGCTGGCTCTCTTAAATGGGAGATCTGCATTATGCTTTAAATCATTCTCTTGGATGAGCCTGGGAAAAATTATAAATGTGATCACTGCAATAAGAGCAAACAACCAGAAATATTTAAATTTGCCAGTATCTTTAAATGCAAAGTACTGCTAGTGTGAGGTTTGAGTGCACAAGTATGTGCTCCTCTGCTTGCTCTGTGGGACACAGCTGCTGGCTGACTATTGCTGTTAGGAGGGAGTAATCCTCCCTTTGTGGTGGTTGGGTTGTCTCATGTGCATACAAGGCTTGGGCACATCCCAGCTCATGCTGTACAGCTTGTATAGACAGGCAGCTGCCCCAGAAACTGTTAAAATCTGAGGTGTAATGACAGTCAGTTAAAGAGATGAGGATGAGGGGGAAGTCAGTGGTCCAGTAATGTGCTAATGGCAGAGTTCTAATTAGTGATCAAAACACTCCAACTTCCTATATCCATTGCCAAGTGCTCTTCAGTGTGCCAGAAGGGAGAACTGTATGCCAGGATTTCACAATAACTTAATGGCATTGGAGGGTTTTTATGAGAGCATCTACTGCACGTGCACGTGTAATGCAAGTTGTTGTCCATTAGCCAGATTTAGTAGTGCTTTGCAGAAATAAGACTTTATTAATAATCACTTATTAATTCTTATTAACTTGATTCAGTTATTAATAATCGGGGACAAGTGACAGGATGCTCCCTTTCAATAAGTAAGTTCTTACAGCTTGGCCTTCTGAATGGAGGCTGTAGTGACTTCCAACTGCTGGAAGCGGTGCAGAGGGTCTGGGGGTGGTCAGTGCAGTGTGAGATGCTTACACACAGTGCTCAGTGCCCGACTGCCAGGAAGGTGTGTAGTGCCAAAAAAAAAAGACAACAGACTTGGAATCCAGTGCACTGAATGCCTGATAGTAATGTTTGATACAAATCCTTGGTGTGATCAAGGCCTCAGCTCCATGTTGGGGGTCATGTATCGAGTGAGCAGCCCGCCATGGTTTGTGTTCCAATTTTCATTTGTAGTGTTTCATCCAGTCTTGCATGAGCTTATTTGTAAAGAGCCCAACTGAGTGTGGGGGTGTTGTGGTTTTACAGCTTGACTTCGTGTAAGGTTTGTCTCCCTTCCCAGTACCTAAACGTTCTTGGAAAGACATAGTTGTTTCGTAGTGACTTTGTACACATATTTATTTTTACCAACGTGAGAGATAAGCTCCCATAGGGACCAATCTAATTAAGCTGACAATCTTGCTAAGTCATGTAGTTACTAGCTAGTAGATAAATAAAATGAACTCGGAGTTATTTGTTATTTGTTCTCAGTCTTTAATCACCCAGTAGTAATTTCATAATTGAATTAAAGTACTTAACCATTCTAATGCAAATTGACTGGCTTACAGTTCTTCCCTGAGTAAATTGTTGCAAATCTGGTACCCATGGTATCAACCTTACTCTCTTACAGTTAATTTATCTTCATTGTTGAGCTGCTTTTCCTTTATTGCAGAAGAAAATGTCTGGTTGTTGGCTTGTTGGTTATTTTTTGGTTGGCTGTTGTTTTTCCTGTTAGAAGTTGGAAATGCTTGAGACAAGAGGAGCCAGAAAGGAAGCAGGTGACAGAAGCAGCCTGGTTTCTGTTCCTTCTGTAATAACATGCAAACAAGTGAATGGTAGACACAAATTAGATTGCTAGAATGTGAAGAGGCAAAATGAGTCCTTATCAGAGTGCAGTAAGAATTCCTCTTTCATGGTTAAAAAGAATACAAAAGCTTGCCTATACAGAGAATTGTCCTCATGAGGAAGGTGTTTTAATTGGAGAATCTGCTTGTGGTTTAAGAGAATCTTTTAGCAAATTTGTGTGCCACTTAAAAGTTTATTTGACTATGAAAATAATTACTAGGAAGGATGTACCAAAGACAGTGTGTGGATCTGTCTAACTGCACATTGCAGAGACTCTTGAGTTTAGAAGGCAGGAAGGCAGGAGTTAAATTCAGACAGAAGATGGCCTTCCTTGCTGGTTAGCACAAGGTAACTGGACGTGCTACAAGTACTGGGGCTTTGAGAGTCAAGAGGTGGAAATGTAGCTTCCATAATTGTCTTCAATCAGCATTTTGTGAACAGGTGCCCTTACTGTACAGGAGGAGGTGGTGAGGGGACAGAGCTTTTGCTGCTGCATAGCTTATAGCGTTTCTGAGAGCTTGTTTGCACAGAAGCCTTCGGGAATCATAGCAAAAGGTAATTTATTTTTGTTTAGCTCATTATACTTAACTCTCTTCTCCTAGAAATGAAATAAATGCAAGTAAAATAAAGTACTTAGAAGCCTTCCTTTTTTTTTTTTTTTTTTTTTTTAGTTGTTTTGAGGGACCTTTATCAGAGGCTGGGCTATAGTTCTGGGCTGTAGGTTGGTGTAATTAGAAGAGGACAGTCAGAAATGAACTTCCACAGAAATTAAGCAGAAATTATTCTAATTCTAAAACAGTAGTCAAATCTCAGAGAGGAGAAGATAGATTGTCTTCCTTCTTTTGTCCTGTAAGATTTGCCTGCTGAACAACTTGGCCCAGGAGACTGTGAGCTGTAAGCATGAACATACTGGGGGGCTGATGGGGGCAGGCCGCTGGTGTGAGGCTGTATTGGGATTCTTTAGGTCCTGTGTTAGGTTGGCTCAGAATCTTCTCTTGTTCCTGCTCTTTCTTTGGTGACTGGATTTGTAAGCAGCTCTTCCCTACCAGGAAAGCCATGTAATCACTCAGTTACGCTTATCTGTACTAAGACTGCAGTGGCTGATCCCAATAGATGCTTGGAATGAGATTTGGGGCTCTTTAGCAGCATCTAGAGTACCCTTACTACTTAAACTTTTGGAGTTATAGCATGTTAGGTTCTGGCCAGGCACAGTTGGAGCTCAGAGCACATAAGGGCTTACTTGAAAGAATTTTAGTCAAGGTTAGAAATTAAGGTTACTGTCAAAGGCAGCTAATTGAATTGCAGGGCATGCTTCCCATTTAAGAAGCATCAGACATGCAGATCCTCCCACGTTTATGCTTGCCACGTACTAACAATTAAAGCTTCTACCTGAAAACACCAGATAATTGTATTCATCTAAAGGGTGGAGAGGGGAAATCTTTCTTTTTGTGATATACTGGAGAGAAAATGATGGCCGGTACCTGATTGGGGTAACAGATGCACGGGAGCTGTAAAACGCAGCTTCTGTTTTGTCTGGACATTCTGAATGAAAGGTTTGATTTGGAAACATTACGAATCTGACTGGACTTTAACTCTCGCTAACCTCTGGCTCCTCGACTTTCTACTAATGAGGTGCTATTTATCAAACTACTCAGCTGTAGTTTTTTGGGTTTTTTTGGAATGGTTCTGCTGGTAATGTGATTATTTGATTCTGAGGCTGTCACCTTTACAGTCTCTGTTCCTTGGAGTTATCTTCTCTCTAGTCAGTTGCTTTCACTCCACGGTTAAAAGTAATTTCTATCGTGACAGTGGGTATATGTGGTTTAGCCTGGAATGTGCTGGACAACAATTTCTTGAGCATATGTTCTTTTCTATCATATGAGAATGAAACATTTTGCATATTTAATGTTCCTGTGATCTTTGAGGGCTGGTCTCTTCCTGAATATTTTAGTGTTTTGTTGTGACCTTACCTGAGTGTAGCAACAACTTAGAGATCAAGCTGATGGCAAGTGGGGGTTAAGTATTGCCAGCTATTAAATACTTTCTGCTATTGCTTCAGCCTATCTACCATGTGTAGAGATGTGCAGGACGTATTAGCAAACTTGCTGATCCCCAGTTCTTCTGTTAGGAAGAACCTGCAATAGTAGCATAGATTTGTACATGACAGGGGAGGTTGCTGGAAGAGATCAGAGAAGTCTCAATATTTCTAGTGAGGAAAGAAAAGCACCAACAAAAATAAATGACTCATCTCTTATCGCAAACTGTCATTGGCCATGGGTTTCATTTCTGTGGTCAACCTGTGCTGATAAATCTCTGTCCTCATCCATGCACATGAACTTCTAGAGTGGAGGGTCTTGGTTTCTTCAAGTACTGCAGCCCATTCTGCAGTCAGTATCTCACCAGTGTTTTTCAAGTTTTGTCATTCATGTAGACTTAATAATAATAATAAAAACATATTGTGATTGGGTCAGAGTGATTTGGGAAGCTGCTGTCTCTGTTTTTCTCTCTCAGCTGAAGATTATGGATGGCTGTATGGTTGTTCCCCTTTATATTTAACTAGGTTACTTTTGGTCTCTGCAGCTAATCAGTAACATTTCACTTCAGTGATCTCATCTTCTCTGTGAAGTGGAGCTGTTGGCAGTCTTCACAGCTACTGGCACAGTTGGCATCTTGTGAGACATCTCTGCCAGTATAAAAGACAAGCTGCTGGGTTTTGGAGCAGTCTGGGAGGGAGGTGGGTATGCAAACTGAACTTGGAGTTGACGCCTTTTCTGCATTGTCTGTAGGGAGAAATCAGCATTCAAGAACAGCAGAGATTTCAGACTAGTTGTACAGGAAATGCATTTTTGTTGCAAGTCTTAGCATCCTTTTCCTAATTGTCTTCACACTTTACTTTCCTCAGTAATAATAGGTGGAGATGTTAATGATGATATCATGTGCTATTTGTGACTGTGACTTAGTGTAATTGAGAATAATGATAACATAATAATGATAACGGCCTCGTACTGCAGCTCTGATGTCTCTAGGCAATGGAAGTAGGATGGTAATTCCTTGTCAGTTAATTGAAAAAATAATTTTGCTTGGGATCTACAAAGGGAGGGAAAGGAAGGAAGGAAAACGGTTACAGTCTGAAAAATCGGGCACAATATGTTTAGGATGTGCCAAATATGTTCTGGGGACTGTAAAAAATAAATAAATAAAAAATTGTATTTAATGAACATTAGTGTGATCTATACAAACAGATGTTCTCCCTCAATGAGTCATTAATTAAAGATAAAGATGAGTTGAAATGAAGACTGAAAAACCTGCTGCTTTTGGAGTCTTTTAGGGGTAGAGCTGATTTATTGAATCTTGCCTTGGAATGCAAGTTCTAATGAAGATGAACCTTGAAATCGGGCAAGTAAATGTATTGTTCTATGGCCTAGCACAATATGTTCTATTTACATCATGTTGGAAGTTAAGCTTGGTATGAATTGCAGTTTGCCCTGTGGTTTCAGTGAAGGTACCTGATGGTGATAACAGCTTTACAATTGCTAAGGACACAGCCCTGTGTGGAGCACATTAGTTACAGCATGGTGGAGCTGCAGTGTGCCTAAATGAAAATGAATAAATTCAAGTGGGTGAATAAATATTGCTGCCTCTGGTTACTATAAAGTAAAAGAACTGCTTTAACTAAAGACAGAAGAGGTCAATTTATGGTTGGGTTTTTCTAGTCTGAAAAAGGTAGTAAATAGAGGCAGAGGACGCTCGCTCCAATAACAGCTTGTAAATTTAAGCAGGAGTAGTGGGCTGTGTCTGTAAGTGAATGCTGGAAAGTGGAACTCCAAACAATGACTGCAACTTGCTGGTAAGCAGGGCAGTACATGGAAATGTGGAAAATAAAAATCATTCTTTAAAAGCTTTTTATCTCTTTAATTAGTGTACTGGCTCAAAATCTCCTGAGTGTTGCTGATGTAGTTCAGGTTTAAAACAATGGCTAATTTGCTTAATTGCATGCTTGAGCTTCTTTTATCTCTCCAGAAAGCACAATTGAGTTCCTCTGTGCTGTTGCAGTTCTACCTGGCATACCCCAGAGCTGCTCGGAGGGATGCGAGCATTATTTTGGACCTGTTTTTCCTGTTAGCTCTGCCTGGGCAGTAGTAGATGTTTCAGCACATAGCTGTATGTACAGAAAAAGCTGACTGGCTTTTGTTCTCTGCTAACTTTGTTTAACACACACAATATTTTTATAAAGCAATTCAGAAGATTGTGCAAAGAAAATCATGTGGCAAGTTTTTTGGGTCCCGAGATGCATCTGTGCTGAAATTAGTTGGGAGTTTCATGTAGTTATGGATGGAGGTGCGTAGGTAAACCAGCTTAGAGTTCATCTGTTTTCCATCCTTAAAGGTAAAGAAAATGGGACAGAAAACAGTGATCAGAAATGAAATCTTATCTTAGAGAAGGGAGAGGAAAATGGAATTCTTCTGAAGGAAGAATACACATAGTAAGATGAGAAGAACTTATTTCTTCTGTTGTGGTGGAAGGGAAGAGGCCTAAGTAAGAAAGACAAATAACTGGTTTGAGAGGTGTTAGAGAATTCACTGTAGTCTCTTATGCTCACTGCAGTCATCTAATGATGTTATTTTATATTCAAGCAGGAGTTCAGAAACGGGCATTTCAAAATTTATTTGCTTTTTGGTCTTTAAGAGTAGCATGTCTTGCCTTCGTTTATTTTGTTCACTAAAACTTGGCTTCTGCAAGTTATGCATCTGGTAAATATCCCTCCTTATTTGTCAAATGATTTAATTCTGAAATAAAGTGATTCTTCCTTGGAATCTGCTTGCTTTTGTAGGTATCAGGATCAGAAAGTATCTTCAAGGATTCTTCAGTTTGTGAAGTTCATCTTTTCCAGGGGAATCTGAGCACAGGAGTAGGTGCACATCAAATTCCACTTGCAGTTGTAGGTGATCAGGTGTGCTGAGCAGTGTAGCAGCAAGGGTAAAGGCTGGAGGAAAACAGGCATTGATCACACAACTGTAAGTATTGGCAAAGTTGATTGCAAGAGGACAAGGGTCATAAATCGATCAGGTTATAATGAAGATTGAATGTGGAGAAACTGGGGAAGTAGTAATCTGTTCTTAGAACACACAATTCTGCTGTGAAGGAAAGAGGATTAACTGCTGCTTAAAATATTGCAACTCCTGTGTTCTGGGCTTCAAGGCCATAATGTGTCACAGCTCTCCCACAAGTGTTGGAGGCTGGTTATGCAGCCATTTATGCAGATCACACCTCTGATACCTTGAGGGTGCTTAATTCATCTTCCAGCACCAGCTCACTGCCTCCTCTAAGTCTTTGGGTTTGCAATACAAGATGCATATGAATGGCATTGCTTGGCAGAACTGAAAACCAAAGTACCTTGCTATGAAGACCCTTCAAGCATTAGGAATAACAGCTGATTCAATAATACAGGAAGTGTGTGGTTTCTTTAATTCCAGACAACCTGCTGAATATTGGACTGATCTGTTTTCTCTTTTGAGAGGGCTCAGATGGACTGAATTAATGCAAACATGTTGATTGTTTTCCAAATGATTGACAATAATGATATTTCAACTCCCCATGGGTTTCTCAGTGTTCTGGTAGTTTCTCAGTCCTGCTTCCAGTCTGTCAGTTCTCCTATTGTATCAAAATCTAGTTTTTGCATGGTTGCAGAAGGAAGGGTACCAGTGGACCTACTGCTACTTAACATTCCACAACATAATCCATGAGATTATGCATGGCTTGACTGGGGAGAGAATCCATTTTTGTTGTTTTACTCAGGGGCCCTCAGAAGTTTTTTGTTTTTTTTCTCGACAAGATGTCAGGATCCTAGCAGGCTTTCAGAATTCATTACAACCTCTCAACAGTATAAGACAAGAAGGCTGAGGTAGAGAGGAGAAGAATAATTGAAGATGATAGTTGTCAGAATAGTTTGCATGCCTGCACATCTGCATTGCTGTATTGGGAACTCTTCCTCAAATAAAAGCTGATGCTGCAGCAATGTGTTGGCTGTTCCTAGAGAAAAATGGTACTCCTTGGCTGATTAGCTGTCAAGAAAATGCTGTTCTCTTCCAAAAGCTCTTGATGAGTATTTACATCTTACAAAATAGGATTATGGAATCGGGCTGGACTATCATCTTCAGCTTTTCCTATGGAGCAAGTTAGAGAGAATCCACCTCTAAAATAACGTCAGTCTTGAGGGAACGTTCATTTCATCCTCTCATTCATTTGCTTTACTGTGTTCTTGATGAATACAAATCTTTAATTTGTAAACACTTTGCTGCTGCTGAAACCGATTTTTGCACTGATAACTGTGAAACGTACAGCTATGTCTGCTGTCAGCCAACTGCAGAAGTACAATTACTGTTCATTGAGGTATCCTTGACTGTGCTGACACTGGGGGGACTTAAACTCTGAGCTCTCTGATTTGTTCTCAAGCTCAAAACACTGTAAACAGCAAGGACCTGTAGTGACCAGCTTCCATGCACTTTATTCTGGCTTCTCCCTCTACCCTCTTGTTGCCCCAAGGCTCTTAGGGGGCAGTTCCTACCAATAGGAAACGGTGAGGAACAGAGCAGTCAGAAACTGGAATGTGAGCTTTTTTTAAAATAGACAAGGGTAGTTCCTGTGTCTTGTTTCTGAGAGCAGTATTCCTTGTGGGAAGAGTCCAGCCACTGCTCTGAAGACAGATTTATTCCCAGCTCTACCATTTCCACTGCAAATAGAGGCAGATGGTGCAGTGGTGTCTCTGGACCATATGTTCTTTGTTTGCTCAATTGATTCTTTTGTAATTCTGCACTGGTTGCTCCACCTGCTTGTTTGTGAAAGATGGATGGTTTCTTTGCTGATTTTTGTCTGATTTTTACTGTATTTTCCCTGACCACACTTCTAAATGTCACTTTCTTGGAATTGTTAAGCAGTGACTTTTTGAGCACTTAAATCAAAAGGATATGGCTGAAACAGCATAAGGTAGGAAGGTTGCATAGTCCAAGCAGTTGCAGTGTGTTTCTGTCAGATTTATGGATGCATGTTCTTGCTTATGCTGACTTAACTTCAGTGACTTTGCTGTAAGGGTTCCCAGTTTGCTGGTAGTTCAAAATAATTAATTGAAATTGTTTTGTTGGCATTTTACTTGGCTATTATACGTTGGGTCTGCCCAAGTTGGCCATCACTAAGAAAACAGTATAGTTTGATAAATATTTTTATTAAATCTTCATTCACTAGCTGGAAGGCAGAATTACCATTTTAAGATAACTGACAGGCATAGTGCTAAAGCAAGATTACGCTGTCAGGATGCAGAGATAAATTTAGTCAAAATAGGCTGTTAGTACTAAAACATCCTCTTCTATTCTATAACACAAAGTAATGCATATTCGTAATAGTGTTGAGCGAGCTCTTAAACAAGTAATTTCTTTTAAAATTCCAATTAGAGTAGATCGTCGCTAATAAAAGATACCGTTTTATCCTTTCTCTGACAAGCAGTAGAGACATAATTTATCAGTACAATGGAAGGAAGCTCCAAAGAAGGAGCAGCGTGCTTCTGGTGCCCACAGGCTTCCCCAGTTCCTTCTTTATTGTTCTTTCCTGGTGGGTATTATAAATAAACTCCTGCAGTTCTGTTGTGAGTGGGTTTCCTAATAATCCCACTGATTTAAATAGAAAATGGCGTGAGAATTAATTGAGGGAAATATGTAAGAAACAAATGAGTGTTTCCAGGGGCTTCTCTTCAGCATTGGTTGAACCCGCTGTTTTGGTACCTGCAGCCCTTGCTGTAGTGGATGACTGCAGGAGTGAAGCTTCTTGCTGAGCCCTGTTTGCTCGGCGTTGGCTGTAACAGGGCTGAATATCCCTTTCTGCTCTTCTAGTCATTCTAATCATTGCTATTTGGACTTGAATTCTCTTCACCAGCACATCCTTGTTGCTGAATGTGTCCTGCTACTGCTTGTATTTGGTATACTGTATGTCCCTGTCCCAAGAATATCTCTCTCTTGGCTTTGCTCTGCATCTTCAGGTAGGCTGCACTAGCAAGCTTTGTCCAAGTGTGGTCAGAACTGTGTTCTGTCTGTGGCAAGCTGCAGGCAGTCAGAGGAATGAACTGATAAAGAGGAATCTAGTAGAGCAAGTAACTGACTGACATGAATCTCCTTTTCCTTTTTAGGTGTATGACAGATGTTTACTGACATTTATGAGCAGGACAGATTTGATCTGGCACTTGAACCATGCTAAGACTAAGGGACATTGTAAAGGACAAGTTGATGAATAGGCCAACTTGTTGAGCTAGACTGGCTGAAAAGCAGTTTTGAGGTGCAGAAGGAGCTACAAATGTGAAAGATAGCTCTGAGATGAAGAAAAATGCTGGCACATGACTAAATGGAGCATAAGCTGGCCCTGGATGTGTGTGAATCCAAGTCTGAGGGCTTAGTTTAAATGATGAGAATAGCATTTTGTAGTTCAGCAGTTCATTTTGTCAAATCAGAGCTTTAGAGGAAGACAACTGAAATCTGTTCTATTTGTGGACAGCTGCACAGCTCCTGTGTCATACCAAGGAACAGGCTGCTGTTGTTTCAGGCAAACACTGAAATGTGCACAAGAAATCTTGAATGTTTGTCTGGAGAACTGTGAGATTTCACTTAAGATGTTCTGTTTGCCAGAAGATTATATATCTTCAATCTTTTAACTAAAAAAACTGATTGCTACTGATCTTTTCCCTCCCCCTTACATGCTAGTTAAGTTCAGAGATTGCTGTTTTGTTAAATTCAGCCGTTTTTGATTTGAGATGTGTTTTTTATATTATCAAAACTAATGTGAAATCATGCCTACTAAAGCAGGCTTCATAATGCTTACCTCAGGTTTCTGGGTAGTATTGTGACTCACACCTTTCCTTCTTTTGCATCTCCCATGGGGGGGGGGGATAATTGAAAGGCATTGCCAGTTGGCTCTCCCTGGTAGCACACAAATGACAACCAATGGAGAAAAGTTACCTGTTTCCACCTGTGGTTGTGCACAGTTGTGCAGTCTGAGGGTGTGCATTATCTGAAGGCTTTCCTGAGATTTGTTTTTTTCCATCTTTCCTCTATCACCATTAAAAGACAAGGCACATGTGAAGGCTGAGATATGAATATTAAAACAATGTCAAGAGGATGCTCCTGCAAACCAGTTCAAGGGAGGTTTTAGTAGTTTCCATCTAGATGGTGATGATGTATGTTGATTAATCCATATGACTTCACTTGAGTACGTGCAGCGATTCCATCAGATGCTTTATTGCCTACAGAGGGAGTTGCACTTAGAGTTCACCTGTCGTCTTCTCAAAATTTATTTAAAGAAGGAAAACAACGCTTCCCCAAAGAGCTGCAAATTTCCTTTCATTACAGGGAATACTCAGTCCCCTACCAATCATTGTTGTCCTTAAAGGACAAGGATGTTGCCTCATGTTTTCTTAAGAAACTTCCTTTTCTGAGATGCCAGATACTGAATGGGCTGTGGAAGACAGGTCCTGCTTGCTGGAGAAGAGACTTCCTGCAGACCAGGGCCTGGAGTAAGAGGCAAAAGTTGAGATGCAGGTAGGGAGATGAATTGACACAAGGCAGGAAAGTCTGCAATGGGAGGAAGAGTTGAGGTGTAGAAAGAGCAAGAAAGAGCTCTACTATTTGTTTTAGGTCTTCAGGATTGCATGCTGCTCTGTATAATGCAGACAGCACAGTAGTGCAGCATTGGGAAGGCTCGTCTTTCAATGCATGTTGGTACTTTGTAGTTTTAATTCTGTATTTGATTGAGGGTCTGAGATTACTTCAGGCTAAGTATTTTCATAATTAAAATGCCTCGCTACCTTTGGATGAAAGTGAAACTGCAGATGATTGTAGAGATGTGAAAGGAGCCTGCATAACAAGAGAATAGTTTCTTGCTTCTACATCCTTAAATAAATGTTTGTAGAAGAATGCAATGAACAAGACTCAGCATGTTTGTTGTGATTTAAGGAGTGAACACAAGTTGTGCACTGTGACACAACTAAGTGTCCATAGTATGGCCACTGTGCTAATCTGTGTGCTTATTACTGGCAGTACTCTTCTTAATTCTGAAGCAAATGACTTTTACAAGAGTAATTGTCATGAAAGTGAACACTTGAATTGGCAGATTCGTTTATAAACCCTTTTGTGGGGATTTCATGCCTTTAAGGATAAGGAATCAAAGATATTTTGTGGCAGAATGAGTACTGTAGTGAGGGAGGAACTGCTACCTGTGGGTGAATAGTCCAGAGGACTTCAGAGACTAACATCTTTCTTCACTGAGCCACTCTCCTTACTCTCACTGCTGTTTCATGTCTTGTCACTGATACAGCTGTTTCTTACAGGTGGAGAAAATGCAGTTTCCTTGTTTACAGGTCACTTTCTTGCCATAGTCT
Source organism: Lagopus muta (assembly GCF_023343835.1). NCBI lineage: Eukaryota > Metazoa > Chordata > Aves > Galliformes > Phasianidae > Lagopus > Lagopus muta. The sequence continues at coordinate 10,178,938 of NC_064449.1, read as the reverse complement.
CTAATCACCTCAAATGGTTGAGACCTTGACTTATGTTCTGTAAGGCTGCCTACCCCCAAGTCAACTTCAGGAATAAAATAATGATTGTAAATGAGCTATAGAGTAAAGTCAAACTATCAAGTGAGAAGGAAGAAGGGCAGTGTGAGGAAACTGTTTACCAATAAATGGCCCACCAGAAATATAAATAATTTTTCTTCCCACATCCAGCAGGGTGGAGAATCACTGAAGCTGCAGATTTATGTAAATGTGGGTATACATATGTATTCATGCAGCTAAATTTTGTCAGCATTCCTGTATATATTGGAGGATTAGATGACAGTTGCTTTAATTTAAGTAGTGTCTGGCATCCAGTCTGTTTGCTTTGGTTGCGATTATGTACTTGTTTTCCTTCCTTCTCCCCCACCATCTCCATCTGTGAACTCACTTATATCCACCTTTCACTTTAAATTGTAACCTCATCAGGAAATATAAATTGACCACATTGTTTTCTGGAGGACATGATGAAATATCTCTGCCCTCTGCAGCTTGACTTTTGCTATTGCTGTTGCCAGCTCCCCTGCTAGTAACAGCTTGGGGTGTTGCACTGTGAGCTGCCTGGCTGGGGAACAGGGACCTGGTCTGGGGCCAGCTGAGCCCCTAACCAACTCAAATGGTGTTCCCTGTGCAGCTGATGGGTGCTGTACTGCCATTCCCAGGAGCAGGAGGGAAGGCAGGAGATGCTGCCACAGGCTTCGTTCCTGCTTGGCACCCCTTCCCTGCGGCACAGCATTCTTAAGAGTTGCTCTACCTCTGTGTCTTTGTCTTACATTGCTACAGCATCAGTGCTTGAGCTATGGGCTGTAGGATTGCTGTATGTGTGACAGTTGAACTCAGATGGTTTGAGGTCCTCTGAGTGTTCCCCACCACAATGAGAAGGGAGCTAATACTTCTGTCTTTTCTTTTGGGGTAAATCCTGGCTCCTTTGCACTGCTTTTACTTTGTATTTTACTGAGCTGGTGTCTTCTCTCTCATTGGGACTGTGGCACCTCATCCATGCAAAGTTACCTCCCCAGGTGCCTACCACCTCCCTTGTAGCTGTGATCATGGGCACAGAAACAGGAACTGCACAAGCATGCCCTTGGTAACAGAACAAGGCATGTGCAGAAGTGCATTGCTGTCACCTAGTGATGAACAACGATGGACTTGCCAGTTGTCAATTAATTGTATGGATCACAAGCATAGCTAGTGCAGCTGTTACCAGGTTTTGTAGCCAAAGCTCTTAGAAAAAGAGCAATGGTGAGCTCTCCAGCAGATGCTTGGGCCTGGGTTGCAGCCAGTCCTGCAAGGAAGACCTACTAACCCTTCCTCTCTTGTGATCTATCCAGTTGGAAAGGAGTCTACAAGAGTCCCTGTGGAGGGGGGGGAAATGTCATGACTGTGATTCACCACTTCACTGTAGTAAATCCTTGAGGAAATTTCTCTGGATCACTCATTGCAGGCAATATTTCAGCATCCATGTGCTTTGATATTTGCTATAAGCTGTATATTTTACTAATGAGCTTTTTCTGTCCCAGGGGACTGCATGTTAATGTAACGTGTTCAACCTTTCCAAGGTGAAATGCCAGGAGCAGGCTGGGCAGTGTGTTCTCGCAGTGAAGAAGTACTGTCCCAGCATATGGGAGAAAACATCTCAAAGATTCTTTCTTTACTGTTTTCTTAAGGTCCCCATATTGATCCCTCCTGTTTAGCAGCAGGTACCAGCTCTGTGGGAAGATGCAATCGATAGTTCAGTGCAACGGCCTGACAGTTATTTACTCATCAGCTCATTAGGGTGGGGAGAGTAGATTATGCTTCTCATAATTTCACTATTGACTAGCACGGCACACTTGGCTTTTCTTGCCCATTTTCTTTTTTAAATTACCAAACAATGAATAAGCCTGAAGAGGTGGGGGGAAAATAGTTTATAATGAGAGATTCCTGTAAAAGTAAAGAATGATTCATAATAAGACAAAACTTAAACAGCGATCAAGTGAAAAATGTGATAGGAAGAGTGCTGGTAGCTCAGCATTGGATAAAATGGAGTTCCTGCTTTGCATTAATATGATGGATGGGACTGGAGCTGGCTGGGTGTGCCAGCTGGAATCCCTTGCTGTGATCTGTGCTTGTCCAGTGCTGCTGACTGAAGTAGGGAAAAAGCAAACTTACTCTGAACTCTATTAGTGCCTGCAAATGGGGGGGAGACAACAGCTTCTTGCTTCCCTGGACTGTTGCCATTGATAACTTGTACAGTTGATCCCCTGCCCCAAAGAGCCGTGCTCACCTCCCTGGCGTTGTTGTGACACAGAATATACACGCATCCAGTTAGAAACAATGGGATTTGGGCACGTGTCTCCATACTACAAAATAAGAGCACTGTTTCCCTGGTTCAAGCAGACCTATAAACCAGACTGTGGTTTCCTTGATTTCTTTCGCAGTCGAGTTGCTGCGTCTTTATTTGCCTATAGAGAGTGTTTTCATCATTTTGTACCTTTGTGACATGAAACATAGTACTGAAGATTGATCCTCCTTATTTGGTATGATTTTGTGGATTTTTTAATTTGCTTTCTGTATCACCTGTCTTGGGGTGAGCGGGTACATTGTCTGCTGGGGAGTGACTGGAATGTTGCATCCAGGCACTTCAAAATCTTTTGTGAAGAAAAGCACTCAGTGAAGCTAAAAACTAATTTATGAGAGCCATTCAGAAAGGGAAAAGCGTCAGGAGTAGTGTTCAGCCCTCACATTGATTTTCTGTGACTGCTTGTGTTCTGAGCTTGTGCTTACATACATTGCCTGAAAAACTGTCTCCTTTGCAGCTCTCCTCCAAGGTTGCATTTTCTATTTTTGATTATAGGCTTTATAAGATCTTTTTCTCGTCTATTTTTCATCGCTAGGAAAGAACCAATTTTCCCATTGTAAGAACTAAGTGGCACTAAGGGCTTTTTGTAAAGGCACTAACTACAAGTTTTACTTGCTGGGTATTGTGAAGTATTGAGGCTGGCTGATTATTGCTCGTCTCAAAAGCAATCTTCCAAAATTAGACTGTAGGCTGTATAAATGAGAAGGTTTATTGCTAAAGCACTGGAAATTGACCCAACAAAAAGGAAGCTTTCAGTGGAAACTTCTCCATTAGATTCAGTGAACCCTAATCATGTCCCTGTAATAAAGCAGCATTTCAGAAACAGGGTACTTCAGGAACAGGTATAAATTATCTATAGAGACCTGGATAGCAAATATTAATAAGAGTTAACCAGAAATATTTATGCAATCACATCCTTAAAGCAGCGATTTTCTATTCAGAGCCATTGCATGCAGGAGTTTGTCTGTCGATGCGCTGTGTTCTTTGGACAGTTAAATATTAATGAAATTAAAGCTCTGTAGCATCCCAGTGGGAGAATGTAACGGCACATCATCTTGGCGAGCGGTTTTATTTTTCAGTAAAGTAAGCTTGGTTCTCACACTGGTGCATGTGCTGAAAGCAGCAATGTAGCCATTACAAAGGCTGCTGCATCGCACCGGTGTCACAAGAAGCTGTGGAAATACTCGACGCAGCAAGGTTGCTCAGCACTGACTGGTAAAACGTGATTGCAGGCTTGCCCAGCTCCCTGTGCTGTTGAGAGCATGGCTGTCTGCTTCAGCAGAGCACTTTGCACAGCGCCCCACTTCAAGTAGCTGAGAGGCAGAAAAACTGACAGCTCTGTTTTATAGAAAGAGAGAAAGTGAGAAACCTCTAAATGCAGGATGATCCTAGACCAGTAGGATCAATCTAGACATCTAGATCCTATAAGCGGGGACAAGTTTACTGGCCAGGCCTGAGCTGAAGTGGAGTGCGTTGGTTTTGCAATGGAGGTATGTGGCTATAAATTCTGCTTGTTTTTTTCAGTTTCACTGGGCATAGGGAAGAGTCCTTTGCATGCATGGAGAGAACCCATAGCAGAGCATTGTTTTGGGGTGACAAACAGGCCCTGTGTCTCAGAGTTGTCTGTCACTTCTACTTGTTTACATTTAACACTTAAGAAATGCAAAGCATCGCTCTCCTTCCTAAAGCCCTTCAGAAGTGTCCTAATTGACACCATGCAGTAAAAGCCAAGTTGTTGGAGCAGTGACCCGTTGTCATTGAAGCTGAAGAGAGTCAGCAGTGGTTAATAAATCATAAACCTATTTTCCAAGCACTACCCTAATTATTCTTTGATTCTAAGATCATCTTGCCAAGACTTTTAAGGCAAATAGAGCTTGAAAGGTAAACGCGAATGGTGAGCAAAGCTGTTCTCAGGGGGATGTGTGAAGGGAATGGCTGAGAGCAGGAGCTCTGAAAGGAGCAACTGTGGGACTGACTGCAGTGCAGCCAATAGTGTTGACTGTGTTTCTGTGGGAAAACACAGTTGTTTGGTTGCTTGGTGTTTTTTTTTTATGGAGAAAATCTTTCTATTTCCCTTTTTTTCTCTTATTTCCTTTTTTCATTTTCTGATAATTAAGTGGAAATTGATGCCCAAAGCTGGCCACTGAGTTACTGCTTAGGAATAGTAGAATTCAGTGATGGAAAAAACACACAAATACAACAGTCTTTTGCAGAGTGGTCCTCTATGTGGTTTAGATGGCATTGGTCTCTGGTACCACTTTGCCACTGATAGTTGCTTTTGACTTTTAGTTTAACCAGATGTAGGGGGCTGCTTGCTGCTGGAAGTCTTGTGAGCTTCTGTGCCAAAGTCAACACATTTTTTTTCCCTGGGAAAGCTTTGCAATTTAGGAGCATCTTTGGGAGTGTCAGGCATTTGAATTTTTCATGGGTTCTTAATCTCTTCTCTGGATACAAATACGAGAGGAAATGATTGTGAATACTCTGGAGTAAAATCACAGAAAATGTCTGGAAAAATTAAATTAGCCAGATGGTTACAGTCAGCTTGTCTGGAATGCCACTGAATGCACACAGTCACCTTACACAGTCCTATGGAGGAGGACATGGAGCTGACAAGTGCAGTGGGGACCAGCAGCCAGGAAGAAGAAGCTGCAGTGCCCAGGGCAGGGGCTGCATGGCAGCAGGGCAAACATCTTGTCAGCAGCTAAAAGAAGACTGGGTGCACTCACCTAAGTGTGCTGGAGCTGCTGTATCTGCTTGGAGGTTAACTGAATTAAGAGTATGAACTAAATGTTGCTGTGCTGGATGTCAGTACTCCAGCTGGTATAGCACTAACTCATGGAAACACAGCCATACATTCAGCTCCAGTGGTGGTGACTCCTGTTGTGCTAAGTTAAGGGAATTCTGTCCTACATCTTATCCTGGAATGAGGATTTCTATAGCAAATGTGATCCTGCTCAACAGAACCTTTGATAAGCCCCACTTTCACTTTGTAGATTACTTGTGCCATTTTCTCTCCAAATATCTCAGTTTGAAATGGAAAGTGGTAATTTAACACTGGTCAGGTGACAAATGTGTTGCTCACAGATTCGGGTTTTATATATATAGATGCACACACACATACATTTTTAAAAAATCCTCTTCACATGATGCTGCAAAGCAGATAGAAAGCAAGTAGCAAGCTCTGCTGAAATGGTATGAAAGGAAATATAAATGCATATTGCTGCAACCCTTCCTTTCACCATTGATGTGCAATTCTGATGCTTGCAGGCCAGTACTAGAATTGTTCCCATTCTGCTGATGAAGACAGAATGAATTAGTTCATTTCCATGCCCTTTGAAAGTGGATGATAAGCACATTCACAAGGTCTGAGATGCTGTTGCACTTATCTGTGTGCGTTCTCTAAAGAAATTGTTTCTGTTGGCCTTTTTAAAGGAGGAGAGTTGAACAAAGCAGCGTGCTATCAGTTGAGTGACACTAGCTACAAAGCTTTTCCATGGGAGAAAGTATCTTCTTATCATCCTTGAACTTACTAAAAAGAACAAAATCCACCCACTTCACCACTTTCCCAATCAGAGCTCATTTTGGACCTGAGTTCATAACTTTTTGTGGCTCTCAATTTAGATTAAAAAAAAAAATTAATGGAAATCTGCAAATGGAACAGTGACTTTGGTTTTGTGATCGTGCAACACTTAAGCTTTTTGTATGAGTTATTTAGCACCTTAAGGGGCAAAACATTTTAAACCAGGATTATGTTTAGTCCTTTTGATAGTTAGGCTAAAATGAAGTTATCTCTTAATTAAAATTGATCTGCCATCACATGACATGAAATGGGTTTGTCCAATCAGGTTGGAAGAAGCCAGCACAAATGTTCAGGTCTTATTATGTCCTTTATTTCAAAAGCTGCTAAAACCTAATGAAGAGAAAAGGATTTTCAGCCCAAGGTTATAAGCAAAGGAAATTTTTAAATGACTAATTATTTTTTTAAGTGGGAAAATTACATCCTGCGAAAGCTGCGAATTCACATTTTTGAATGAGAGCAAGAGGGCTTTGGTTTTTGGTTGGCTTTGAGGCCTTTTTATCTGCATTGGTTGTTTTTCTTTAATAGCTGGATAAACCTGCTCTTTCTGTAGCTTTTGTATTGTGCACAGCATAGATGAAACACGGGAAGCACAGAGACTCTGGATTACGTGGAAGCGTGTCCAAACTCAGTGCTGTTTCCCTGAGCACATCCTGCAGGCAGAGCATCTTCACAGTGAGGTGGTGCTTCTGAAGTGCAGGTGACAGTGAGCACCACCAGAGGGCTCGTGAACGGTTCCAAAACAACTTAATGTCAAGTTCCTTTTGTCCTAGCTGTGCTTTCCCCAGGATGAGGAGTAGCACAGGTTAAGCAGAAATGCAGACCTTGCTATGTGCACTCACGTGCTGCTAGTGGATGCCTGTGTCAGTCTCCAGCACCAGGCTCTTCTCACACATTCATTCCCAGAGCAGATTGTGCTGTTCCTCAGATGCGTGCTCTTCCTGTGATGTAGGTTGTGTGGTTACAGACTGGATAGTTTGGAAGTTGTTGGCCTGTTCACTTATCTAGTGCAGTTTTTCCGGGTCCCAATCCCAATGGCTCTAGGAAGGGAATTAAAAAAAGGCAAAAATATCACTGACTAATTCTGAATACGTGGTGTTTTGATGCATGTGAGCAGACTGGAGCTGAAAGGCAGATCCAAGTTCTGATGTTTGAGACTTACTTGAGCTCATGCTTGTGGAGATGCATGTAGGTCAGTATCTTATCACTGAAGCCATCCAAGAGCAGAAGCTTTGCCTGCTTGCTTACTACTTATTGCCCTCTTGGGAACAATTTCAAATTAAACGTTACCGGTGCCAGCAATGCTGCTTGATAACTGAAGGATAAGGCTGAGTGGGAGCAGGATTTATTAATGGGCAATTACTAGGATGTAAGAAGTAGGACAATCTGTTCTGATTTAGTAAAATGAAGTGTTAGGTCTGGGAATTGAAACTGTTGAAGAGGTTTCTCTGCAGTTGGGAAGTGATGTAAGTAAAACTCATGCTGAGCTCACTGGGGAAGGCAGGAGCTACCTGTGTGCTTCAGTTCTAGCCTCCAAGTTTGTGCCTGGGAAGAAAAGAATGGCAATAGAAGATGAACACAAGACAGACAGGTTATAAGCAGCCAAAGATGTCTCAAGGCCCTTTTCATTATAGCATTTATTTGCAATATAGTTAGTCATCACTTGGTGGTTATATGGAGCGTGCGTGAGTGCAGCAAACACAGAGAAAAGGGATGTTAAAGAACGTGGGGAAAAACAGGCCCAGATCTCTATAGGTGTTTTGAAGCTTGCCTCCTGCCGGGCTGTAGGACTTCATACTTAATTGCTTTTAAGGTTTTTTTGGGGAGAGAAACTTCTTCCATTTAATGTTGGAGGTGATTCACATTTTAAAATAAACCTGCTGTCATGTCATGTAAAAATGTGCATTACTCACAGTTTGTGACAGCATAAGCTGAATAAAAAACTTGTTAAATGGATTTTCCAGATCGAACATTACTTCTTTGCATTTGAACCAGTGGAAAATCAATCACTGTAGCTGCCAGGAAAGAAGTGATTTACAAATGCAGGCTGAGTGGTGCGAGTGGAAAAAAAAAAACATGACTGCAACTGTACAAAGGCCTTCTTGCTAGCACAGCCTGCTTTGTATTGGGAAACCCATCCAAAAACCATGACTTGAGCCAAAAGTCCATATGGGAGGCAAAGCTGACTTGAGAAAAGATATGGAGATAAACATTGATACACGAGGCCAGAATCAATCCACCTTCTGATAAGGTTGTCGGGAAACATCTTGTTTTAAAGGTGATGTCTGGTAATGGCTCTGTTTGCTGCATGCTTTGTGCAGAACTAGCAGGTAACTATCAGGTTGAATATCTGCCCTTGTCTGTCTATAATGTGTACAATCAAAATGCTTGGAATTATTTGGAACAAGGAGCTCTTTGAATGCAGCATGCAGTTTGCTCTCTTCATGTTCTTTCACAGGCTGAAGTGAAATTTGTCAAATCATTAGTCCTTAAAGGACTTCTGTTGTCTTGAAATCAAGACCTTGGAAAGGCTTCATACGTTGTATTCCAGAAAACAGCGTATGTTTGTGTACAGCCAGCCTTGCATCAAGCATTTCATACATATTTGAGAACACTGAAATGCTCCAACCTAATAGACTGAAAAGGTTAGTGAAGTTAGTGCATGGATTATTTAACAGTTTTTATCTGCTCATGATCTCAGTACATTGTAAGGTCTTCTGTGGTAATACATTTGCAATTGGAAAAACCCATGGTTTTCTCTGTGGGGAGATGAGAGGATTTCTCAGATTCCACATGTGAATTTTATTTCTCATTCTAGAGGTAGAGTTTCAGAAGGATGAATGCTTTACAGGCTTACTGACAGTAAGTGTGTAAAAAGCTGAAGCTGACAAGAGAACTCATTTAAAGGAATTGGTATTGAGAGCTTTGGCAAAGGCCAGATTTTGTACCCCACTAAGTTCGCTTCAGTCGTTCAAAACTGAAACTGTCCCTAAGTACTGGCTCCAGTACTACTGCTCACGGTGCATGTTCCACAGTCACTTTTCTCTCATGTGCCAACAGTTGTGTGGAACCTGACTCGGGGTCTTCATGGTCTTCCATTTCTTGCCACGCTCAGCTGGCAGTTAACTGCATGCCCGGTTCAAGTGGTGGAGATCTACCTATCTCCTTTCTCTTCTGTGCTCGAGCAAAATATGAAATGAAATGAAGCTGCTGCTCTTGCTGCATTCTGTTTCAGCAGCTGACTTAAGGCACGCAGCGTTGTGCCTCTTGGGGACTGCTCTCCTTTGAAAAGGCTGGAGAGACCTCTGGGCAGGATAGAAATTGTGCTCAGAAACGATTTTTGAAAGTCACACTTATATTTGATGGCTGTTGTGTTGTCTAATATTGAGAATGATTTCAGTCCAGCTTCTCACAACTGGAAAATCTCATTGCGTGCTACAACAGAAGCAAGAATCCATTATTCTTGTTATTACCTGGATGTAATGTAAGGGCTGCTTGTGTGTCACCATTCTGCTCTTCCCTAAAAAGTAGATGCCTTTTTAACCAGACTCGTGTGTACAATCAAAATGGTCTTGACACATTCTGTAGCTGTTTCATGGATCTGATAGCTGGGAATTTGCAAGGTCTCCAAACACATGGAGGGATTTGAGCTGTATGGTATATCATCATCTTCTTCCACCTGTTCATACAACTGCATTCCATTTTATTTTAATTAAAACCTAGCAGGTGTTTCACTAGGGTTGATCTGAAGAGCAAGAATGCCAGTTTCTCAGCAAAACAATGACAGAGTAAACTGAAATATCTTGCCTGCCTATTACCTGGTCCAAAGGTAGTAATTCTGTCCGTAGTACAAACTACTTTGCTACATGCATAGAAACTGGTAGTTTGCAGAGATTTTATTTGTAACAGCTGCTTAATGCCTGATGACTAAGTACCTGTAACCACTAACAGAGCAGCAGTGTTCTCATCTCTCCTTGCTAGACATACAGTTAGCTTTGCTATACAAATCTTCATCCAAAAAAAACAAAACAAAACAAAAAAAACAAAAAAACAAGTTTTCCTCTACGTTATTGAGATTGATCTGAGAAATAAGTAATTTAGAAGGCAGTGCTGGACTTGTGAGGTCATAGGTTGGGAGGATGGGCTTTGTTGTGGTGCACAGCTCTGTATGTGACATGAGTGTACTGAAGTGCATCGGGCCATCTGTTACCTCCGGCTTCCTTTCTTTTCCACCAGCAATGCTGCAGAGAGAAGGGATGAAGATGGTGCTATCAGAAAGGGTTCTGGATAGCTACCATACCTGACTGAGTTCACTTTCAGCATCAGCCAGAAAGATGGGAGAAGTAGGAGCAGGAGGCATGCTTTGATGCTGAGATTACTTTTTTCCTTTTTACTGAAGTCATGATGTAAAGTCCTGAGACTTCATTACAAATCTTTTTTTTTTTTTTTTTTTTTTCCCCCCTATTTCCACAAAGCCCAAGTAAAGCAAAAATCAGGGCATGCTGGGGGGGACTATTGTCAATTTGCTAATCATGAAATAGTTCTGTTTTTCTCCTCCTTTCAAAGGATACGGTGATGCTTTCTGCCAAAATTTGATGTTTCAACCATTCTGTTTAATGTCTAATCATTATTCTCCAGGACTGTCAGTACAACTTGTCTGTGGCTGCCAGACAGCATTGTTCCCACCTCAGTGAAGCTGCTATCTACCAAATTTGATAAGACTATTAGAAAAAAAATAGAGAACAGTGCAGCTTTTAGAGGCCTTTGTCATGGCAAAACCATCACATTTTAACAATACTGAATTTGCTTAAAATGTGTCAGAGGGTTGTGAATCAGGCACCAAAGTATTGCTCCATAAGTAGTAGATAGAAGTGCTGTATGTGCCTGTCGATGGTCTCAGCTGAAATAGGTTGTATGCATGTGTTGTCTCTTCTGATACAAGGAGTAGAATCAGGGATTTCAGGCTGATAGTTTTGTGCTGAACACAGTAACTTGCTCTTGGCTATCACTTGTGTTATAGGATGAGCGGGTTTGATTTGTAAGCAGTGAGAGAATCAGCCACTTTTCATAGTATGTTTTAAAGGTTAATCGCCAATTCATGGCTGAGCATTCTGGAAAATGACTGCGTGTTGATTCATCTATTTCTGTCTGTACCAAATCATCAGCTATTCCAAGGCTTAGGTGACCTTGCAAAATATCTAAAATGCAATCTTTATTTAATAATTGTCATTTTCACCTTTGTCATCTCCACAAATAGAGTCAAAAGAACCTACAGAGTGTATTCAGTATGTAAGGAAGGGCCAGAACCCATTATATCAAGTTAGGTCGTCTTTTCCTGCAGTAAATTCTGACACTAAAGGTCTTTACACATCAGAACATCAATCCCTTTTTTCATATACACGTGTGTATACCCAGAAATCTTGCACTGTGTGCCATTGTGATTCCCACTTTTCTAAGAAAGATATAATGGAGGGGAAGGAGAGGAACAAAGTTGGATCACGCTGAAGGAGATGCTGCTCTTTCCCTGGTAGAGAGAAAACTTTATTTGAAGTGAAACATTTCTGCCTAGATGAAGTTTGTTACTGGGTATTTATATGAGGGATCTGAACCATAATGCAGGAGAGATTTACATACTTTACCCAAGCGTTCTTGATTCTTCATTCAGTGATGAAGTCTTAGGCTGTGCGCATACCTGGCACCTGGGCCTGTGCTACCCTCAAATCTTGAAACAGCAATAACAGTGCAAACCCAGCTTTCCAGGATCGGGGGAAATTTAGCTCTCTTGCAGACCTTGTTGTTGTTTTCTTCAGGTTGTGCTGGGGAAGAAATCCTGAGGAGCTGATGAATGTTTGTTATACAGATGTTAATCAGATCACTTGATATGGCAATAAAAGCCAGCTGCCAGGTGTGGTTGCCCATTGCTCTCTGCTAGCTGGGGATGGATGTGGTCAGCACTGTCAAACTCTCTACTGACTGCTGGAAGAAAAACCCCTTTAATTCCTCTGCATTTGAAGGCACAAGAGGTCTTGGTCTGTGAAGTACGAAGAAACGTTAGTGTGCAGAATAGGAATCAAGTCCAGGACTGAATAATTTCTGCTTGTTACCTCTCACTTTCTGAGAGCAGAAGAGCACATGCAAGTAGCTGTGCCTGCTGGCTCAGTCATGGGAACTAAGAGCTGAGCTCTGACATGTGCTGAAGCCAGGAGTGACCTTCTGCGAGCCTTTGGAAACAAGGAATTTTTCCATTCAAAGCACAAAAGACTTCAGTGGTTTCAAGGATAATGTGTTTGGGACAGCTCAATCCGCTGCGACCCACAGAGCTGCATAATATGGGATAAAATGTAAATGCTCCTGGAGGTGGAAGCTTGTGCCAAGGAGCCTTATGAAAGAATTTGGCCTCTTGCAGGCGTATACTATTATGTAAATTACTACTTTGTTTGACAACTGAATGGCATTAAAACTGTCTGGGAGTTTATTGCTTGGAGCAGAGAGATCCTAAGAGCTACATTTGACATCATTTAAATTGCAGTGATGCTGTGTACTATGTAAAATAACTATCTTTTTTCAGAAAGTGTGCTCGCTCTCTCCCTGAAATTATTTAAAACCCCAGCAAGATCTTTTCCCATAAAATTCAGTGTTGAGTAGGCAGGGGAGTACTACGGAATTTTTAAAGGAACTTGACAGCAATGCAAAGAGCCTCTGCTAAGAGCTATGTGGGAGCTGCCTTTACCTGGCTCAGGAGGAAACTTAAAGCTATACTCTATGAGAGCTATCATATGGCAGAAGCATGTTAATGAAGCTCATCACAAGAGCCTGCATTCGGCAGCATTAAACACTAGTGCTGGGTCCTGGCCTTGGGATGCCTTCTAGGAGGAAGTGAAGAGGGGATGGGTGACAAACTATACTGCAACAAAGGATGCAGTTTGCTGAAGGTGTTTTTGAAGTGTTGTTGATCAGATCTGAAGCAAAGCCTGAACCTCAGACTGAAGGATCTATGTTGTGTTCATATCTAGAGTACAGTGAAGAATGTTTTGCTCTCAGAGATGCGGTGCATGTACTGCTTTGATGGCAGAAGAAGGATTAGCTGCTTTTATGGAGCGTAACTGGATGAGCAATTTGCCTGAGACATTACATGGACAGAAATAGGAGATTTTTTTCACTGGAAGGTTCTGTAGGCAAGTAGCAAAAAGTTGTCTTCTGAACACACTGAGGATCTGAACGCTCCTCCAGTCCTGCTGGCCTTGTTTTTGTTATGGGGAAAGGTTTCCATTTTCCAAGCACTTCCAAGTTTGTGATGGGGGGGATGTTATCTGTAGTGCTTCTTAACCTTGCAGTGTATTACAGTGAAGCTAGGGCTTCATTGTTCAAGCAAAGAACCATTTAAATCTAATCATCTAACCCACCTCTCCTGCTTTCTAATTAGAAAATCAGTATGGAGCTCTTAATCTGCTCCTTATTTCCTTCCCCTGGCTGATGTCCACAGAAATTGTAACTGCTCTGGAAATGTTAGCAGACTTGATTGGAAGCATGGTTTGTTCCTCAGTGCACCTGTTAAATACCTTGGATGAAGGAAGAATAATACATTGACTTTCAGTATTTCCATGCTGCACCCCTTGGCTATTTAGTCATGTCACGAAGAGCCATGTAAGTTTTCAAAAACCAGATGGCTGTAAACCTCTGTAAAATCTGCATGTATTCCAGTGTCAAAGGTAGCACCTTTTTTGAAAAGTTAATTAATAGCTGTGATTTTGCAGGAAATTAAATGCAGGAAGCATTCCTTCAGACCTTGCTCCTGACTGGATGTCTGGAACTACAGTAATTGCCTTGTATCACGAATGTCATTTTTCATTTCTAGCAGGTCTTGTTGAACCAGACAGATTCTTAAATTGCTATTCATTCTCTGTTCTGTAGTGAAGCAAACCTTTTAGTTCAGCTTTTCATACATGGATGCATGAATTCCGAAGATAGCCAACATGCACTCTGTAAAGGTACGTGCTGTGCAAAGCTCTTGCAGCTGTGTAACCTCATCGAAGGATTATTGCCCAGTAATAGCAGGCTGCTGTTTGTCTTTCTGACTGATCAGAACAGAGAGGAGAAAATGAAAAATATCCCGCTGTTTTACAGGCTTCAAAGGCATTGGGGTTCTTTGCAGACCCATTGCATTGGTCCACAAATAATTTAGTGATTGGATAGAGAAGAGGGGAGAGGTCACAAATATTCACTTTATCTTCTTGATTTACATTTCTAAGGGTTGGGGTTCCGTTGGGTTTTTTGGTTGGTTTGGTGTTGTTTGCCCTGTTTTTCCATAACCAGAATAATTTGACCTTTACTAGCTAACAAGGGATATTTTTCAGAGCAAATCAAAAGATGGGGGAAAGAGTCCAGCAGGCTCAGTTCTAAGGCCAGGATAGTTCTTGGCCAAAGGGGAGTTAATTTTTGCTAAAAAGTAACTTTAAAACTTTCATTTTAGTTGAACCCAGCACTAAGTGAACATCTGGATGTAACCAGCCTTACCCATAGGGGATTTCAATGGGTTTGGTCATCGTCTCCCAGATGATTCCTTCCCCTTATCTTAATCTGAATAAACCCAGTATTTTTAATTGGGTGTTCTTACTTCATTCCTTGATCCTTTTGTTCTTTGTATCCTATCAACAGTTCGTGCGCCATATATGTTTTTCTTGGCTATCACTGATGTAAATTCTGCAGAGTAGTTCATGCTCTGAGAACTCCATAATCTGTGTGCAAAATCCATTTCCTTCATTCATGCGTGTTCCATGCCAGCAAGGTTAGGTTTTTCATTATTAAAGTCTAATCTGAGTCTCATGACGATTTGAAATCTTGTAGTGCAAGTGATGAGCACACAGCAGATTTTCATCACGTACTCTTCATTCATTTGCAGATGGTAGAGGAGCGGTGTGCAAAGAGCACTGAACTGAAGCAATCCAATGTTTAACCCACTGACGACAATATGAATCTATAATTCTTGTTGTGAGATTTTGGCAGAAAAGCATTTCCATTAATATCTGCCCCTGGCGTCAGTGGAGCTTAAGAAATAAGAATCTGACACATTTATTCGCCACCTAAATTTTTAAACAGCAAACACTTTTAAAGCACTTGCTGAAATATTTAAGCCAGACATATAATAGACAATGAATGACAGGAAGAAAGAACGCACTGATTTATTGGAGAAAGGGGAATTTGAGAACTTGATGTGGAGAACCTTTCTAGTTAAGCTGACTGGTGATAATTCCCAATTGAATTGTTTGTACTAGGTTATTGAATCTGAGAATCCTTAAATGAGTTCCAGCCCAAGGTTGTAATCTGAGCCATCTAAAACCCTTGCAGATGTCCTTCACTAGCTGAGATCAATCTAGAAAGTCTTACAGAGCTGTCAGCAACTTCACCCAGAAACAGCTTCTTGGCGGGAATGAATTAATAAGAGCATTCAATGTGCCAGCACTGCAATCTACCATCTCCTTCATCGTCTGAGAGTGAGAGAAGTCAGTTTTTGGGCTTATGAACTGTCATGCACTGAATTCTCCATCAAAAAGGAGTTCAGGACCTGTATCTGATTTAAAGCTCTTCATTCGCATCTTTTTTTTCCCTCCGCCTCTTTTCCCTCTTCAACAAGGAACTAGAAGGGCATCCTTCAGAAGAAAAAGGTAGCAGGTGGACAGCCCTTACAACACTCACTGCTGCTTGGTTTTTATGGGCTGCAGCATTTTACCATTGCACTTGATCTCTTAAAGCAGAACTTGATCAGTGACTTCTGAGAACTTCAGGCTTTAGACTTCCATATTATTTTGATCAAGTGGAAATCCCATCTTTCTTGGAAGTCTCCAAGCTTCCTAACTCTATATCTCAGAGCAAAAAATCCGAGGTTTTGTTGATTGAGGATGCTGCCTCTTTTGAAGGCAGAGTGCGAGTAGCAGTTATGCTCATTTCCCTTCTGGTTCTTATCCTGTGCAGGCTGAAGTGAGGGATGCCATACAGGCACTCCTTGTGCCAGCAGTAGAGCTCACTTGTCAGACCTGAAAATCACAGGGTCATCTTTCCAAGTGTCTGAGGTAACCTTGGCGTGTCAGACAAGCTTGCGCCTGATCCTGTAATGCATAAAGATGTCCTGCCAGGAGAAAAGCAAGAGAGCTTCTTTGCTGAACTCCAAGTGAGCCTTGTCATTATTTATTAAAGAGTATGGAGCCAAAAGCTCAACTGTTTTTGACACTTTAACCTCTTCTAGCTTTATTTGTATTTATGGTAAAGTCATTCACAGAGAAACGCATCGCGCTCATTTCTGAGGGAGCTGAAACAGCACCGTTCTGCTTGTTTAGGAAGGGCATCTTTTTATTCTCATTTAAAATACGGGACAACACAGTCGATTCCTCTAATGCTTTCAGCGCTCGTTCAGCATGCCTGAAAGGAGAACCCAGCAGAAATCTCAGGAGCAAGCTGTAATTAGCTGAAGTGAACAGATGGCTCCAACTTCTTGTGCCTTAGCAATGTGACAGCACCTCACGAGGAGCTGTGACAGCATAGGACGCTTGTAGGAGAGGGGTGGGCTGAAAGCTCTGCGTGTCTGCAGCACACTCAGGCAGTGCCTCATCCAGGCAAATGTTACTTGACCGTTCATTGAATTATCTGTCTAGATGGCCTTGGATAAAGGACAGCTGCAAAGGAAGGAGAAAAAGACAAACTAAGATTTAAACTCATATTGAAGAAAGGGTGGAATGAGATACAGACTTGGAAAGTAAAGCCATTTAATTGGTCCTGATTGGTTCTGTGGGTGGTTACTCTTATTTTGGGATTAGAATGTGTTTTCTGAGTAAGCCTCTCTTCTAAATGGATTAAGCAAATTCAACTAAAGTATTTTAAATACTGTTGAGGAGTGGGCGCAGTTGCAAGCGGAATCGGTGTCTGAAGCAACTTGTGGCATAAAGATGCCCTTCTGAGAGCAGTCAAGCAGTTCTGTTTCTGCTGTGTTTCGCACAGCCTGATTTAGTATCAGTGTTCCTGACATAGCGAGTAACATTTGTTTTATGTTCTGTTCCTCATATTTGAGTCTGTGTAGGAAGCGCTTCTCATTCTGAGAAGTTTCCAGATCTTCAACTTCTTTGGGAGGAATCTTGGTTTTTCAAACAAGCAAAGTTAAAAGTGTAAGAAGCAATTTAGGTCAAATAAAACATTCCTTTGTAATCTATCTTTGTATAAGTTCAGTTCTTAGTAACAGAAGTAATTCAGTCTGATTTTTGTAGTACTTATATTCTGTTTTCTCTGTGTCTTGTATTTGGTCTTTAACAGCTGTGAGGCAGTACTAGAGCAATACCAGGCCGTTTTTCATTTTGGTCTCTAAATGGTTCCATTTTTAACAAAATGATGGTGGTTAACTTGCTGGTAAGTGTACTCACATGTCTGAAATGAAGTACCTGCAGCAGGGATGTGCTGAGTGTGTGTCTGTGCTGCAGGTTGTTCATCTGAGCCTTTGCCTTGCTCTGGCACATAAATATTTATGTGAAGCAGTCTGATTCCCCATATGGAGTGCCTCTCACAAACATAACATCTCAGTCTCCTGTGAGACTAGAATGAGACGAGGAGTCGCACCAGAATCCCCAGAACTGCCTCTTTAAATAGCATCCTGCTTGAAATGAATGGATAAAATACTGTAGTAAAAAGGAAAATAGAAAATATTTGAGGCTGCATGGTTTAATCAGTGGAAGTACGGCATCAAGTGGCACCTTATCTGCAGCGTGTGTGTAGAATTTGAGGCAGGGCAAGTATTGTGGTTTTGAGCAGAGAAATTCAAGAGTCTTTTCTTTAGGAGGGTTCTTAAAGTTGCCTATAGTATTGCAGATGGGAGAAACTTGCTGAATCTTGGATAAATGCTGCACAATTTCTGTAAATATTGTAGGAGCTCCTGATAGCCAAAGGGGATTAAAGAACATTACATAGAAGGGGCAGAGTGCTTATAAGAAGGAACCTGCCTACAGGTTTGGGTCCTTAAGCTGCTAAGGAGAGTCTGTTAGCATCTGTTTCTGGAGGGGGGCCCTACAGCATTTCATCCTGGACATTATCTGCATGCTTTTGATGCACCAGCTTGTTTGCGGTGTCTGGTTGTGAGGACAAGTTGTCATGTATAAAGATTCTGTAGAGAAGCTCCTTACTCTGGATGAAACCAGAGCAGAAAACTGGAGAGCTTTCACTGAGGCAAACCTTCAGGCACGGTGGGGCCGGGCCTCTTCCTGACAGTGCTGAGTTCCAGTTCTGTTCTGCCATCACAACTTCTGAGCTGTGCATAAGCATAACTGATGCAGTCAGCATTGGTTCCCTGCATTAAATTTTTGACCTTCCTGACTCCAGAAGAGGTGGCCTCCGGTGCAAATATATTCTAACTCTTTTCCTACATATTTAGTCATTTCTGAAGGAAATACTTGCTTACGTGCAAAGAAGTTATCATGTTGCTTTCCTTTGTTTCCTAGCTTTTACCTTTAAATTGCCTCCCAGCAGTTTTTTCATTCAGGTGTGCTTATCAATTTTTAACAATGTCAAATTAGCATATTTATTTCTAAACGTTGCAAATGGAACGTTGCTGGTAGGAAACATTTGATTTGCTGCTAGCCTGCCTGGAAAAAGCTGAGTCAAAAGGGTACAGACAGTGATACAGATAGATCACTGAGTGAACAGTGATCCGAATCAAACTGCTGCACAGCGCACTCTGAGCAATGAGAGGAAATGTGGGCTGGCTCTCACTTTGTGCATTCCAGCCACTTGTTCTATTAAAGGTCTTTTCTGGAAATGCGTAGTATGGAATCCATGAAGGGCCCATATCCTTAATTTGCACTGCGTTCTTGGTTTCTCATCCACATTCTGCTCTCGCAGTTATTAAAAAAAAAAAAAAAAAAAGCATCTGAAGTTGAAAGAGTGAAAAATAAATCTGAAATAGGGGGAAACTTGACTCATACATAATTTTTCTTTCAAATTCTCCTTTAATTTTAAAAAGGTCAAACCAATTGGGAAAAATAATTAGCAGAACAAACACTATTGTCATCAGAGGAGACCTTGTCTGCCACGCCACTGGCTCAGGAGGATGGTTACAGCTGAGTTGCTGCCCAGGCCTCCTTCCTGCTCTGGAACACACAGCTGACCGATTGGCAGGCCCTGAACTCTGTGCTGGTGGGTGTCATGCTGTAATAAAGCACA
Source organism: Lagopus muta (assembly GCF_023343835.1). NCBI lineage: Eukaryota > Metazoa > Chordata > Aves > Galliformes > Phasianidae > Lagopus > Lagopus muta. The sequence goes on along the minus strand of NC_064449.1, from coordinate 10,159,793 downwards.
CCTCAGTTAAACACACAAAAACAGGCTTTAATTCAGAATGAGGTACTTAACTCTGCATTGTCAACCTGCCCTTTCTGTTTTAATCGCACCAAAATACATACTGTCTGCAACTGCTAATGCTCCAGAGCCTGTTTGACAACTGAATGCAGCTGAAAGCCCTTAATTCTTGATTTGTTTTTGTTTTTAACATGTGGCAGCAAATCTAGATGCAAAGAACCTGACTATCCTCCACTGGAGTTTGCCCAAAACAGAAAACCAATTTGAAAGAGCAGGCTCTGTTCGAGAGCTTGTTAAGCAGAGATTTTGAATGGATTGGCAGTTGTTCGAGGCTCTTGTCTATTAAAATAAATAAAAACTCTCAGTGTTTAGGAAACATTTCCAACTTCCTTGTTTATAGAAGAAAATAATTATGCAGACTATTCTGAATGGGATTTTAAGTCTGTTAGAATTAGTCAAATTTATCTGTGCTGTATAATGCCTAATATTCTACACAATAATGACAGCTCTGGGTGAGGCGTGCAGTGCTGCAGCCCCACCAATGTAGGTGGAGGTGTGCTGGCTGATGTCTGTGCCAGGGAACAGGCAGATGAGTGGGAAATGGCACTGCGGTGGCAGGCTGCCAGCGCAAACCTGACTGCAAAGCTGGACAGCAAAGGTGAGCATGGGCCATGAGCTGACCCTGCAGTGGACCCCATCCTGCCTTTTATGCACAGCAGCACTGAATCAGAGTAGTTAATGCTGGCAGCACGGTTCTGCTCCATCTTCACGTGCTGCTCACCTTTAGGAAACACTGCATGGCTCAGATTTTGCTAACATTGCAGGGCTTTGGGTCTCGGCCTCCAGCATTCCTCTGTTAGCTGCTCTGTACGGCTGCAGGCATTCTGGAGACAGGACTGTTCCCACAGCGTTTCACTCACTATGGGCAGAGCTGTTGTTAGCCATAACCTGCATTGCATTGCATCAGTGTAACCTGTATTGTTCTTTGTTTCCTTTATGGTTAGTTTCCTTTGAGCTGGTTTCAGAAACCAGCAAGAACCCCCTCTCTCTAGCTTTACTGGTGCTAAATCATAACACTGATTTGGGGGCTGAAATACTTTCAGAAGTGGCGTGCTCTCTGATAGTGACCATCAGAGGTGGGATGCCCAGCTCGATGGAGACGAGGAGCATCCATGACCAGCTCTTCTTCAGCAATGCCTTCTCTGATAAGTGTTGGTCCCATTTGAGAAACTTGAGCAGGAGGCCCATCCATACCATCCATACACTGCAGAACTAGGCAGTGGATAAGAAAACCTAGTTATGCTCAGTTTTGTTATTTGTCTTTTGACCTTTTGTAGTATCTGCAAGCTTGTTTGTCTTGCAGTGCTAGCAGAAGCATGAGTAAAGGAGCTAGAAAAAGAGCTGAGAGCTCACAAAATTGAGCACTGATTTAGATGAGAACAAGCCCAGTTTTTCTTGTGTAGATGTTCCTTATCAGTTCTTTACTCACTGAGGTAGGTCAAAACTTTTCAAACGGGGAAAATATTTTTTATTGTCTGTTGAACTCCATCAAGCCACGATTCAATTAACTGAACTGAGAGAGAGAAATGCTAGCAAGTTAGATGTGCACCTGTCAGAGTGTGTGGAATACTAATAGGAATGTTCTACAAATTCTTTATCAGCAGCAGCTGGAGCAAATTTTTTTGACTTTGAAAAAGAAAAGAAGAAATCTATTTCAGTGCAGTGACAGATGTATGTTTACTTTACAAACATGATGACTGCTAAGTGGTGCTGGAATTCAGCTGCTGGAATAAAGGCAGTGGCATTCGTTTAGTTCCATTTCCAGTTGTAAGAGATCATGTTTTTTGTTCTTTTCTCCCAAATAAAATCACTGCAAATGTCAATTAATTGCAAAACTGCACAGGCTGTTCCCATCTTGTCTGGTCATCCGTCACCCCAACTACTTCAGCTCATTTTGCTCTAAGGGAAGGAAGGGCTGTCTCTGGTCCCGTGACTGTTGTAATACAACTTGTATTTCCTACTGTGGGAGCAGGCAGGCTGGTGCTGCAAGGGGTGCCCATCCATGGCAAAGCAGGAACATCCATGTCCTCTTTGCTCACATCAGAAGCTGAATCTGTGACAAGCAGTTCCTCTGACTGGAGTAAATGGTGACATTTGTTAAGCGCTTCCAAATTGGTGCTTTGTGAATTCGTAATGCCCCTACCTGGTGTCTGATCCAATTGCTGCTGAAGTGAAGTCGGTGGGAGTCTTTCTACTGCCTTCAGCACAGCAAAGGAAGGCTCCTGCTGCATGGTGTGTGTGAGCAGGAAGCGGGGGGGGTGGTATAATTTACTATTGCTTGAGGATTTCTTGCAGCAACAGCAATTCCTGGGTGGGGTAAAGAACGTCAGTGACCTAGGGCAGCAATTCAGTCTAGCAGTGTACTGTCTGCAGCTCCCATTTGAAGACTGATGACCCAGTAATAAACATTATTCATTGAAACTTGATGGGAACAGGAATTGGTTGGAACAAATCCTGTTACTGAAGTTCTCCATTTCTTTCCACAAAGCTCCCAAATCTTAGCCGGGACCGCAGCCCTCTGACCTTCCTGCAGAGGGTTTGGGAAGCAGAGCACACCGTGTTGTTAGAGTGGGCATGATGTCCAGGATCTCCTGTACAGGGCCTAAATATCCTTCCCTCAGTTTGTAGCAGGAGGGAAATACTTCAGCTATGGCATAAAGCTGCTTATGTTTGTTGAGCGCAGCAATGCATGGATTTATTTGACTCATTAGTAAACTTTTGTATGCAGTGGGTCTGTTATTCCTTCAGGCTTTTGCTACTATACAGTGAAGTACATGATTAAATCCAGCAAGAGTCAGCTTAGAATCAATCAGTTTTGTGTAGGTCCTTTTGAACACAAGTTACTTTAGTGCTCTTTTCAGTTAGAGTTGCCATTTGCTGATTGTTCGAAGGGAATTGGTTGGTACAGATCTCAAGAAAAGTTAATTCTATTCAGACCTAGTGCAAGCAAATGTTATTGTGCATGCAGCTGTTCAAGATTAAGTAATTATTTGATGAACCTTTGGAGGCAGTGAGTCTTAGATGAAGCATGTACACATTTTTATTATGCATACATTTTTCTTGATCAGTTTTCTCTTCATTTGGTCACTCATTTATGTGGAAGCAATGTGCAAAATCTGCATATTTCACTCTTTAGGAATAAAATTTCCATTTACATAGCCTTAATGCTTTTAGCCAACATGTCCCCCGGTCCATTATCAAAACCCAATGATCTATTACACTCCACATGGCAACTTCAATAAGCAGGTCATCTCTAAAAGTCCAAGGTTAGGCTTTCTGCTGGGCTCAACCAGGCTCTTGTCCTTTGAGTTCTTTTTGAGCTCACTGAGAGCCATTTCACTTTCTGTTGGGCAGAGGTCGCTTGCAGGGGATCATGGCCCAGCTCTCTTCAGGAGTGTTCTGCCAAGTGTTCTACGTGCTTTTGTTGCTTAGAAAAGGACGACAAATCAAAAGTTAGTTCGCTTTCTACTTTGTTCTTTGCAGGCAGCTTGAAGTCCTTTCTGTTAGAACTGATTTCTGGGGGAACAAAAAGACAAAAGGGAGAAAATGGGTTTTGAAACAATGAGCTAAAGGGGGTATGTTTCTGAGAAAAAGAGCCTGATGGTTGTTTTTAAGCCTTTGAAATGCTTAACAGTCTGTGCTACCTAGAATAGATGGATGTGATATTGGTCAAACCTTCGTAAAGCCAATAGAAACAGTAGCTTTGGGTTCAGGACTCTGCCTGGGTCCATTCCTAAGGGCGGGCTATGATTTTGGCTCCAAATGATGTAGGATGGCATTTCCTGTCCCCCTGGTTAGCCTGGAGGTCTGCTCCTGAGCACTGTGTTCTGAGACTGTCCCAGCAAAGCCTGAGGGACCAACTCCTGGGCAGTTGCATCAGACCCATGTGCTTAGGGGACAATGCAGCAACACCAACCTGAACCATGTCAGGTCTGAGCATGCTACTTCACCTTTGCTGAATTAGCTAAAATATAAGATAAGGAGCATGAGTTTATTTTCTGGTAGCTGAAGAGAGTTTGGGATCTTGGCAGGTAAAGTGCTGCAGATAGATGGTGTGTGATCCAGCATAAAGCCTGCCTGTGAAAAGTTAACCTGTCAGTATTTGGGTTTTTTATTTTTATTTTTAACAAATCTGAACCAGCGGAGCAAATTTGTACTGGATCAGTGCTTTGTGTCTCACAGCTGCAGTAGTTTTGATCTAAGTTGAATTTATTGTATCACTGAACCGTGGTGCAAGTGCGCAGAAGATGTGAATACAGCTCCGGGAGCTGTATTTCTGTCAGGAAAACACACCCTTCACATACCTCACCCTGAAGCTCTTTGTTTCTGGCTGCGTTGCTTCTGAATCTCAGAGCCTTTCTCCTCGATTGCCCTTCCTTCAAACTCAGCTCCTCCAGCACGCTGCTGTGTGTCTCTATAAAGAGAGTTACATAGCAGGGTAGAACTGCTCACGTGCTTACAAGAGATAAATGGTTTGAAATTTGTTTAATCAGGGTCAGTTTGCTTTTCTGCATATATTTAAGAGGAGAGGATGACAGTTTGCTGTTTGTTGCATCTGTTGCCTGCGTGTGAAAGAAAAGCATTGACCATCTTCAGAGTGTAAAAACCAGTAACCAGTGCCATGTTGAAGGTATCTCACTGTTTGCTTTACCGTGTTAAACTTTTTCTGTGTTTGTGAGTAAATATAATAAAATATATGGGTGCAGATCCTGATACTAAGTGACATCTCTGCTCCCCAAGAACGTGGTTTGCCACATTGCAGGTAGAATTGCCAGCTTTCAGCCCTTGAATCTTGGTAGAGGTGGCAGTGTGAGCACAGCAGCACCATCTGCAGCACCAGGCTGAGTTCAGGGTGCTGTGCTGGGACAGTACGGCATCCCTGCTGCCCATGGGGAGCCCAGCAGCTTCCACTGAGCCTTTCATCTTCTGAAAAATTGCTTTTCATTAGCAGATGGTTCATGCTGAGAGAGCAAGCCTGTGCCTAAAAGCAATCTGCAAGAGGCTAAGGCTTTAATGATGAAGTGAGAGGTCTCTGTAACGAGGAGCGCTCTTTGTAGCATGCTTGTGAACACGTTCCAGGCTTCTTCACGCACCAGGGAGCAGATCGTTACGTATTCAAGATCTCTATCCATTCCCTTTTAGGCCCTAACTCTTATCAAAGTCAAACATATCGGTTTGGGCCTTAGGTAGGTTTCTCCTTTTCTCCCCTTTCGGTGTTTGAGAGCTGTTGTCTCAAGCTGGCAGCTTCAAATCCTTGGTTGATTCTTCTCCTGACTCCCCAGTCTACATAAAAGAAAGGTATGGAAGAAGGAGGTAACTGTGGGCTTTTCCCATGTCCGTGCCAGAAGGAGGGCTCTCTGAGAAAATGGGATTTGGGGAGATGCTCATTCATGTTCAAATAAATGCTTTTCTATATAAGCTCTTTGGAAACTAGAGGAAAGAAGGAAATAGCAAAGTTATTTGTTTTCTTTAGCATTTACAGGCAACTTGGCTTGTGGCCTTACTTATTAACTGGAGTTGGCTCCTTCACAGAAATGATAACATGTGCTCTGACTTTCGTTTCAAATCCAATTTTACTGGCAAAATTCAATTCTAAAGCTATTCTTCACGATGAAACCATATTTGCAAAGTCAGATGGGTAATGAGGAACCCCAAGTCATCAGCCTTCCAAGGCAGCCCTCAGCAGTACTGGGAAACATGCAGCTTCTTCCTGGCATGGCGGGTGTTAGTACAGTCTCTCAGAGAGCTCAGGGAAGATAACAAAAGAAAAAGGCGTAAGACACCATCAGCTCAGAGCCAGTTTCTGAGATTTCTGAGTGTAAAGACAAGAATAAACTATTTTTGTGAAAGATCTCAAACACCAATGGGAGGCTGCAGATGCCTGCATGCAAAGTAACCAATAGTTCCCATCAAGTGGTGAGCTATTAAACAGAGCTGTTAGCTCCTCTGCAGCTTATGAATCAAAGTAAGTCCTCACCAGCCCTCTCAAGGCAGCCACTGTGATGGCTCTGGATGAGAACTGAGTCCCCTCAGCCTTTAATGTGACCCCCACGCAGGCTGTTTGGCAGGCACAGCCCACGCTCCATCTGTCTGTGTGGCATCCTGCCCTCCCACTATGCACCATGTGCCAGGGCAGCTTTGCTAAACCACGGGTTGAGAAGCAGAGACCAGCAGACAGCACCAAGTGACCAATTGGTTTCTAGCTGCAGGACCATTAAGCGTCAGTCAAATTTCCTACTGCTCTTAGGGAAAATGTGGAGAGCTGCAGGGCCCAAAAGGCCCTGTTAGGCACCGTGAGTGGTTCTGTGCCTTCATTGTGGACTCACAGATGCAGAACCATGCTTGAAGCATCAGACTCCACAAGGCCTTGAGCTGACCTCAAGCAAGAAGTGTCACAAAGTGTGTGTGGGCCTGGGGGCTTCAGCCATGGCTGAGCCCTGCTGCATGCGGTTATCTCATGCACTCTGCTCTCAGCATGGAAGAAAAGCTTCCAGAAGTTTCAAAAGAGAGCCAAGTTAAATATTTTGTCATAAAAGGTTCAGAGCTTCTTATGTCTTAGTAACCAAACTCTGCTTTTATCTATGAGGTGTGCGTGAATGAAAACTTTAGAACAATGACCTTTATGGCATGTGCCAATATTTTAGCTTAATGGCAGATGTAAATTATTATTGCGTCCTATTTTCTAAAGAGAGCAAGTGCACAGAAATGTGATTATATCGAACCTCTAACTGCATAAACACAATACTAGCCCCAGTGGACTAATTCCATTAAAACTTGACCTATCCATCTCAAAGTTGCTCATGAATACAAACCAGAGCTGCTAGCACTGCTGGGTTTGCAAAACAACGTGTACATTTTTGTGTCAGATAATAAAAGCCAGCTTTATTTAGAGGGAGATTAAAATAAACAGGCTTAATAATATATTTTAAAACTTCATTGTTAGTGATGTGTTGTTTGTCTCCGCTTGAATGCTGTTCTTTATTACAGCTGTATATTACCTTCAAAACACCTCTCGCTCTGAACCTTGCAAGGTGCTGCATCTGTGAACGTATGATGTGTGGCACAGACAGGGGGAGAATTTTAATTCTTGCAGGAGGAAGGGCTGTTTCAGTATTTTGCCTATCCAAACTGTGCTCTGACTCACCAGTTTTTTAATGCTGCCTATATTTTAGATAACTCTTTTCTATCTAAATAACGTATTACTGCTGAGGTTTGGGAGTCATTAGGGAAGATCTGCCCAATTAGCATGTTAATTAGGACCTACCCAATTTGGTTGATAGGGAGGTGATTGTTTTATTAGCATTCTGTGAGATGAAAGAAAGATTAATGACTGTGCATGCACCCCTTGAGGGGTATGGAAGTAGCACTTCTCTTTTGAGCTATCTGCCTGTGAGAACAGGCATTTGAAATGGTCGGTCTTACTGAGGGAGTTACCTGCCAACCAGTTACGCCTGGAGCAGAGGAAAGTATAATTGAGTTTGTTTCTTGATGAGAAGGAAATGGTATTACAAAGCAAAGATCACAGGGCAAGAAGGTCTGCTTTTAGAAATAAGTGAAGTCCCATTGATGGACTGAAGTCAAAGACAGCTTTGGTCCCTTACGTTGGGTGAGTTTGTCAGTGAGCCAGCAGGACTAAATTCATGGCTGTTGTAGCAACTGTAGGTATACGTGGTGACTAGGTGTCTCGCTGCTGTGAATGGGAAAGGCTGGCCTCAGTCCTTACCACCGCCTGTAACATGCTCTCTGCAGCAGTGGAATGGGTGTGTTTTCCTAAGGAGTACAGTAAAGAATTCATCTCTGCTGGCCTTCTCTTCTGCTCCTCTTGTCTATCTGTGCTTTGTGCTTCTCAGCAGCCATGCTCTTTGTACCCCCAGGTACACCTCAGATGAGGCGCTACATACACAGAGGGATCTGCCTTTGCCTCTCCTGCCCCCTGTCCTCATCTGAGTTGGTCACAAGGGTTAAATCAACACCTCTGGATACCCCATATGTTAGGACCTGAAGAAGCAGGTCCTGAACACTGGGCATTGCCTGATGTGGTCAGTACACCAATCATGGGCTCTCTGCAAGCAGGCTTGTGTATTTCTTCCAGGTTCCATGATTTCTCATGGCTTCATGCTCCCATACAACCATGGAGCCTGACCTATTGATAGGTCATACAGATTATGCCCAAGGTATTAAAACTCAAAAGGCCTAAAATGAGGTCAGCTGAAGGAACAAGAATGAAAAGTAAGAAGAAGTCTGTATTCAAATGGAGAAAGAATGAACAGAAATAATAAGCAAAAAAGGGCTCTGGACAAAACCATCCAAGACAAACACATCTTTCTTAGAACTTTATGATTGCTGTCTCCTCCCACACTGTTTCAACTTTAATTCTGCAGCAAGAGAAAACACAGTGTGCTTGTAAAATGCTGAAGAAAGAAGCGAAGTGTTATCATCATTGATCTTTCCATCAAATTGTTAAATAATTGCTGTCTTGTTCTTGATTTAAGACTTGTCCTCTCTTGCTTTGGTTGATGAGCTGAGTCCTTGAGGTGATCAATAGCAGGACGCTCTCCAGTTGTGTTCTGCCAAGTCTTTTACTGTTGCTTCTTGTGACAGTGCCTACAAACTCCCACAGCCATGCATTTTGCGTGCTGCTCAGTGCTGCGTGCAGAAATGGAAAGCTGAAAGTACAGAAGGAACCTTGCAATGCAAGCTCCTGGGAGCAGGATCCAGCCCACGAGCAGGGACTGTGGAAGACTGGTAGCCACAAATGGCCATGAAGTGGTGAGAGGCCTAATGAAGGCAAAGAGGAAACAGCTTTAACTAAATCCTTCTTGTGGCCTGAGTTCTCTTTGAAAGCCCATCTTGTGTATGGTATGCAGTCACCTAAACAAACATCATTCTATTTCTGAGACCTGAGCTGTAAAGACATTCTTTATTTTGCACTACTTGAAACTTCTGGTTTAAGCAAAGCCATATGTGTGTGTGTGGTAACATCCATGAATCCATAGGGAAAATTATTTCACTGGATTCTTAACATACAGTTTCATAGCCACTGAGGGAAGCAGATACCACAAAACTGGACTCAGGAACCTTGGAAGTTGTGTCCCAGTCTGAGTGACAGTTGGTCCCACTCTGATTTGATCTTCTTTTCCATTATGTCTGTGAAACCAAAGCGTTCGAAGATTCTCTGGTAAACACACCAGCTGTTTATCATTCTGTTGGGAAACTGCAGCAATAATTTGTTCCAGGGCTCTCAAATATTCATGTGCCCAAGGGAAACAACAGAATGTTGATTTCCTTACTTACTCTGAGATCTCCACGTACAGCAGCTATTTTGATGTAGTTCTCTCTTACATGAAGTCATCCTCCCTGATCACTTTCATTAAATTTCTGAGTAAACAGTATCACCTTCTCAACATTCAGAGAGTTGTCAATGAGGTCTTGTCCATCAGTGCACAGGAAATTGCATTTCTGGCTTTGGTATTTGAATAATACAGAGTTCTTTCTCTAAAGCAAAGGATACCTTCTTGTCCAATTATACCCAGTGGCAAGGAGGAGACCGAAAAAGATCCCTGCGTATTGGATTAGTTTACCATAGCTTGGTCGTGTTGTAAATGCAGGGCGTTCTCTAAACCTTTGTTCTCCTGCTCACATTTCCCTTTGTGTCACCTGTGCAAATCTTAACAGTTATGTGAGAAATTGCTGCGGTTCCAGGAAGATTTGCTAGAAATAATTCTACTGTATTTCTCTGCATGTCTGTAGGCCCTGGGTGTCTCTACCATTAGATGACCATAAAGTAGCGCATGATGTAGGAAAATCCTGATGTCAGTTCCCATCAAGCGTGTAGGGAGTCTTATGCTTTCAATGGTTTGCAGTGTTTTTATGATAGTTTTTCAATCTAGTGTTGCTGGAATGGATTGGTTTATTTGTAGCCTCTGTTTTTTCTGTTTTGTTACGCTGTGTCTTTCTTACCCATGTGAATGTGGATCGGGATTGCAAATTAAGCTCTTGATGAATTTTAAATTGGGATATGAGCAGCTTGTTTGTCTCACTGAGAATGCAGAAAAATGGGATACGTGTCTGTGCTTGTGTGAGTTACAGCCAACCTGTTCAGTAAAAAGCTGCACACAGCAATAGCAATGTGTTTTTTAAAGTCACCCTGAGACAGAGTTTGCCATTTGTCAAGTGAAAGCTTTTTGATACCAGTAAAAACAGCATAAATTATGTTTCGATACTGCCAGCAGTACCCATGGGAGAGCACAGTTCCGTATGAAACAATTGATTCTACTGATATAAGCAAATTAGGTTTTTGCGACACAGGGAGGAGTTTTCCTTTTAGTCTAAAATGCTCCCCATTGAGTGCTCCCACCAGGTATACTGTGCTTTCTGAAGTCATTAATGTAGATCAAAGAATAATTAGGCTTTGGCAAGCATAAGGGGATTTGATTAATCAGACTGAACAGCATCCTTTTATCTCATAATACCAACAGCCTGTTGATTCAGCGTGGTGTGATCAGGTTTTAAGAAAGTGCTTCTGCAGTTATTTTCCCCTCGCACAAACACATAACATCAACAATGAGCAGAATCCATCCTTTTATTTCTTAGCTTTCCCAAAAGTAAAGACTGGGATCAAATTTATAAGCCATACAGCAGATCCTGGGTGAAAATAGCAGAAGGCTGCCATGAATTTATAGCTGGTATTTTCCAGTGGTTGACATATTGCTTATCTCCAGGAGATAGGTTTTCTCCTGGCTACAGCTCCATGTCTGTTACTATGCTCTGTTAGCCAGTAATTAACGAAATTAGACTTACATGCAATGAGGAAGTCTTAGAACACTTGCACTTGGCTGGATCAGCCGAAGGGTTCGGGTATCCAGATGATTCAATGTTTTTTGCATTGGGCAGAGTTGATCTGTAGCACAGTTGTCTCGGTGTGAGTACAAGTAAGATTTAGGCTGTTAATTCTTTTAAGAAACATCTTCCCTTTGTTTGTGAGGGCACATCACACCGAAACATTAATGGTGTGACTAAATCAGCCTTCGGTACACTTGTTTGTGTTTTCCCATTATGTGGCCCATCTTAAATCTCCTCAAGAGGACCTAAAACTAACCTGCCTTCATTGGAATTGTTATTGAATTGAACATGTACATTTTTAGCCAGTCTTAAAATTGCTTCAGGAGCATTCACTTAATAGATGCAGTTTTTAGATACTAAACCTGAACATCTAATTCTTTGTGATAGGCAGAAACCATCTGTCTCACCCTGCAGTTCACATGTATTTTAATACCTACAGAAAGTAGGAACATAGCTGCATCATTCCAGACTGCATGGTTGTTCTATACCTTTGCAAATGTGCTTTGTCTGTTAGCACACAGATGTAGAAGATCCATGGATTCATTGTTTGGGGACACAGTCCTATATATTGAAAGCCTGGCTCTTTCTCTGCTATTTTCTTATTCACTAGCAGGAGCTTGATTTATTCATTGAAAGCTCTGTTTGCAATTCATAGCCCATTTTTCCAAAGATTCCCATGCTCTCTGCCAGCACCTGTGCCATAGCTTTGTAAAAAGGCTATGCCCTGCCACCTCAGCTTGTAGATGACCTATCAATTCCTGGGGCATAAATGTTTATTTCAGATGGAGCAGGGCAGAAAGTCAGTGGTGTTAACATGAGTGTTAACCTCGTGTCTGTGGAGCACTAGGAAGACTGTAGCATAAAAACGATCAGGGCTTGGCATACAGAGACTTTATCTGGCTTAATCACCTGGCTAAACCCTAGAAAATTACTATCAACATTTTAAAGTGCATTGATTAGGCCAGGCAAGAGAAGATGAATCAAACCAGAATTTTTAAATTGACTTCGCACTTTAAAAAACAACACAAAAAAAGGAAAATACAGACCTCCTTCAGCTGCTTGGGTCAGTTCAGTTGTGCAGTGTTGATAGGGAATGGAAGAAAAGCTTTTATTGTTAACATTTAAGTTGACCTTAATGGCCAGCCTAGCATTTGAAGGAGTAGATGACGTAACTGGGAGAAATGCAGGCTTTTAGGAGACCAGCACTCTGGTGCTGCAATGGAGGGGCTGTGAGCACAGAGGAAGCAGAGGAGAAGCACACTGCCTGCTTCACCCATCCTGTTCCCTTCTTTAAAACGTCCCAGAGGACTTAATAGCTATTAGCAAGGCTTATTTTCTGTCACCATTATTACCCAGTCACTTCCAGTTCATTCTCCCTTTCCCAGAAACTGCAGGTGCTGGACAGGTTGAGAGCACATCTTCTGCTGTGATAAATCAGCCCATGCTTTTTGTGCACTTACTGCCTGACATTTACAGTGAACCGGGCAAACCGAAGTATAGCAACGCTATGAATTCTCACCTTCTTCCCAGAAATGGTACTCTGCTTTTCCCATCACACTGCAGTATAACAGTGCGAAACACCAGGAGGGTCACTGCTGCACGAGTGCATGTGCCTGGCAGCAGCCAAAGGCATCTGGGGTGTGCTGGGAGCCCCAAGGAAATGATTGGACTGGGAAGCCCTTGGGAAGGAATGCTGGTGTGGAGAGCGGGGTCTGATGGAGGGCTGGTAAAGAATTACTCCAGCAGTTAAAGAGGAAACAGCACAGAAAGCTGCTCTGTGTTACATTGCATTTCCATATGAAACACATCTGCGTTTTCCCTGGTTGTTGAGGTGGAAAAAATAGAGGATCATAAAATAAACTTCACTGTTTTATGATAAGAACATGATTTTCAGCTTCACTGGGAATGGGTTTTTCCTGCTTTTTAGTACAGTTGTGAATGCTGTCCTCTTTCTGGTAAACTGGAATACTTTCCAGCCCTCTGTGGTCAGCTGCTAGCAACCAGGAATGGCAGAAGGTCCTGGGGAAATGGGAGCCTTCATGCAGAGCACCCAAAGAGCCACTGCCAGTCAGGGCATCTGCCTTGCTCCAGTCACAGATAACAGAGTTTACTTGGACAAAAAGCCTTCAGAGGACGTCTGAAGGGTAACAGATTTTCTGGTGGGTTTTGTACCTGGCCACCGTGGAAGAAGGCTCCACACAGTTGGAGTCCACAGTCTTGGGGAAGGAGGGAATTTCCACCTAAGATTAATCCTGAGGTGTGGTCGAATGGAAGAAATGTACCAACACTCCTTGTACAGGAAATAGTCCTCAGTTGATGTGATGTAGTGGCCGGCAGCCCTTCTCATGACAGGGGGCTGCAGTGGATGATCTTTGAGGTCCCCTCCAACCTCAGCCATCCTGTGGTTCTGTGAGCTCAGAAGAAAGCAAGCACTCTCAGTTGCTTTTTCTAAAGAGAGCCTTACAATTGCTTGGCTCTCCACTGCTTTCCACCAGTCACAGCTTCACGCAAGGCAGCACGGCAGCGCCTGTCCTCTTTCAGCACAGCACATGGTGCTGGCTTCCTTCCAGCTCTCAGGGTTGGGTTTACTTAAAACAACAATGATAAAATGATCTTTGCAAGTGGCCGGGCAGCAAATCTCATCCCACGCTGCTCGGTGCTCCCTCCCAAGGCGCAAGGAGAGGAAGCAGTGCAGCAAGTAGGCAGTGTTTCCTTGGCAATGTTTTGCTGTTTGTTTTCTTTGCTTGTATCCGGGTGGCGTGTTTCCTTTCACCAAGTGGTGAAACATACCACAAGGAAAGCAGGAGGAGTAATGCTTTTATTACCAAAGTATGCGGAACAAAGTGCTTTCTTCTCCCGATTTATTTCTAAATCACATTCCCACTAGTAGTTGCATCTATTTCCTGCAGTACAGTCTGGGTGAGAGAAATCTGGGGAGAAATTACCTCAATAATGTCTTTCTAATCTTTCTTGTTTACAGCACGGGTTTTGTTCAAAGTCATTATGACAGGCGGTGGAAGATTCTGAGTATGATGCAGTTATTGAATTTTAAATGAAAACTAAATTGGCTGTGGTAGAGGGGAAAAATATTTCATAACACAGTAATTTTTCCTCAGGGTACAGTTGCTACATTTTATTAGAAATAAGCAATTTTCACTATGTCTCCGAAACATATAGAGCAGATAAATGTGAGATATTAATCTGAGGAAAAAGGCCTTTTATAAGTATTTAACAGCAAATGGTGGCTTAAAGTTTGCACGTTTCCTATGTATTTCTGGTGTGCCTGAGCAGCTATTCACTCATTTTACTGAAGTAAAACATGGCTTTCTGTATTGGACAAAGCTCTCTCATGGGGTCGATTAGAGGCTATTTGATGGACCTGTTTGTAGTATTTTTTTGCTTAATCTGTGCATTTGGGAAGCGAGGAGCATCATCTGCATGTGCAAGGTACTGCTTTGCACACACTGCCTTCTGCCTGCAGCTCTGCTATGGTAAAGCCTTGCAGTGCACAGCCCCCATTGCACAAACAGGGCTGGGCTTTCTCCCAGTGCTGCTCCACCAAAGCAGTGATGGGAGCACAGCTGCTGTGAGCGCTGACGTTCCTTAGCAACCCCACGTAACTTTGGGATCCTGCTGCCAACCAGGTCACGACTGTACCTGCTCCTGCCTCTGTGGGCTTCAGTAATGTTCACTCATTAGTGTTCCCTGCTTGTCTCCTGTTTGTTTCGTGGCTGTAGATCAAGATGCAAATCTAAATGCAGCGTGTGTTAGGTAGGGTAAACGTGGCAAGCAGGCAGGATGCAGTTCAATTTGAGCAGGCTTGCGACAAGAAGCAATTATGGAGAAATCCTGGTTTGTTTGGACTCAGGTTGCTTTGCACTTTGGAGAGTAAAATCTATGTAGGCACTGAGTGTAAAATGACGTGTTAGAGACACTTTCAGAAGAGCATGGGTATGGGATTTTGTTAGATCCTTGCAGGCTGCTGCCATTTTCAAACCCTGGTCTGGGGTTGGATTTTTCACACTTGTTTCAGAATGCAAAAATAGAGATTCAGGGGAGGTTTGCAAGCCAGCTTCCAGCAAACCTCACATTAAGTGAGCTAATTCAATTTATCTTTACTTATCGAATGCTGGAATGAGGGACCATTTAGAACTGAATATGTTAATGTAAGTCTCTTTCCAGATTAATCACGAGCAGTTATATTTTTATGATTTAGCAGTATTGTTTATGACTAACATTTACAGAAGATTACTGGTAGATTTTCAATAAAAGCTTTTCATCTAAAACTTAGATTATAACAATTTTAGAGCTAATTGGACAACCGTTGAATTCAAAAGCTGATAAATATAGGGAGTTTTTCAAAACTCTGTATTGCAATACTGCATAATGGCAGGTTAGACCTCCAGATGCATCACTGTGTGATGAACACATAGCTTCTAAAAATACTGTTGTTATTCATTGGTTGAAATATATCCTAGTCCCTGAGCAAATGGAAGTTCTCCCCCCTCAATTCAAATTAAATCAGTCATAAAAGCGTTTTCCATTGAGCAAGTCATTTCATTTTAGAGCACATAACAAAATCCCCAATAGCACATTTTTCCCTCTTTGTTTGTTCACTGTGTAAACGTGCCAGTGCTTTGGTGTCCATTGCCTGGCTTCCTACATTGTCTGTGTAGGCTTCACAAACAGAAATGGGGCAGAGACGTGTATTAAGAAAAATGAAGAGAACATGATTGCAAAAACCTGGAGGAAAACTTACGGATCACTTGCAGTTTCTGTAAACAACATTTTTTCCTTTTTTTGCACTGCCATGTGGCACATAAGCACCGGTGTCCCTCGAAGGCTCTGAGCCCTTGATCAAAGTGTTGGGGTCATCTCAGTGAAATGCATGGGGCAGCATGGCCTATGGGATGGGCAGCTGGGCTTACCCAGCTCCACCTGCAGGAGCCTTTCTGGACAGAAGGGCAGAGAAGAGAGGCAAACTTGTGGTCCGTCATGCTTACATCACTTCCCATCAGTCATGGAAAACTTCCTAGTAAAAACCCTGAAAAAGGTCAAAAATTTCTAGTCTGGGGAAAAACCTGTCCTCCCTCCCTCCCAAACTGGGATTTCATGGTCTTTACATTTTGGTGTCAGATTTGCCATTAAAGCTCTTGAATGTTAGCACAGATACTCTTTCCGTTAACTTCACGCATGAACAAACACTTCGGGACTTCTCCGTTTGCATGTGTGCATCGTTATGCAGACAGTGCTGTTTCAGACTATCCCCCATTTCGTGATATTTTAATTAATTGTTTCCTGCTTGTCAGCACTGTGTGACAGTCATTCAATGTTAGTTTTATATTTTGCACAAACCTTGCTGTAAATAGTCCTTCAGCATCTACATGAAGAATGTAAATGTTGTCCTAATTTCCAGCATCATTTAAAAGCCCACATAACAGCTATCCTCGCGAAAGCAAATTGAGTCTGTCACGTCATCTTCTATGGAAGTCTAATTCTTGGTAACAAAAGATATTGCAGCTGACAGATGGAGCTGCACAGTACATAATTAAGTCTCCAGTGTATGTCAGCTGTAGCCTTTCAGACACCATTAGTCTGACCAGTGCAGCCATTTAGGTACTCAAAAAAAAAAATTCAAATTCCCTTGGGTAGACCTGGAGGTTTATGTGAAAACTGAACTCCAAAATGTGCTAAAGTGAACAAAATAGGATCGTGTTCATCACCAGACCTTCCAGTGATAAAATTTGATACGATTCTTTAAATCCTCACTTTACTTCCTTTTCCTTTGCATTTATTATGTCCTGAGTGTAGCTAAGCATAAACTCTTCCCAGCAGGGAGGCTCATGGAGTCACTGGATGGAAAATACATTTTCTTTAGAAAACTAGCTCCGGGAACCCCCAGCTGTGCAGAAGATGCAATTGTGTTAGGTTTGTAATGGTAGATTGTAAAACTTAGGAAAAACTACAAAACAACAGAAAACTTCAAGGGAAGAAGAGATGCGCTTAGCGGTGCAGTGCATGCAGAATGAAAGGAGAGCCAGGCACCCTGCGATCAGATCTCGCTATCTGTTGTGCTCAGGGATTGCTGTGTTCAGGGCTTTTCTTCCTGCAGTCACAGAGATAAAAACAGGAGGTTTTTCAGTAAGCTGTTCCACGGCTCTGCTGATAAATGGTGGCACATCTCGCAGCACTGCCTCTGACTACGTGAGCTGCCCTGGTTTGCAGGAATACCTGAGCAGTACAAGATCTCCGTTTTTTCCTGTGACTCCAATGTTTCTAATTTGTTCCTTTTTCTTTCCTTCCTTGGAATACATACAGCAGTTTCCTGAAAGGCATTATTGACAACAGCAAAAGCAGCTCTCAGAGTACAACCCCTTGTTCGTGTTCCTCCTTGATTTTGGTGCGCCTTCTGTTGTTAAAGACAGGTTCCATGCTGCATGTATCATTCTAGTTATTAAGGAAGGTTAATTTGGAAGCTTTAATTAAATGACTGGCAGAGAGGCACAGAGCTGTACTCTTAAAGGTCTGCCCATAAGAAGTGCACAGTGGTACAGCCTTCCCCTGCAGCTCGGAGTTGAGAGGGTCTGTCCCTGCAGTCCTCCTGGTCAGCAGCCTTTGTCATGTGCTGTTTCCTCAGAGAGATGCACACTTGGCTTTGTTCTTTGGCTTATATTAGGCAGGTTTGACTTTAAGAAATAATCCTTTCCCTAAACAGAAGAGTGAATCTGTCTCGTTCTGGGAACTGCTCTTGGTGAATTTGCACTCTGTCCTACGTCTTTCAGGCTGCTCTCTAAGCTGGCGTAGATGTACAGAACTGGTTAGAAGACTCAGCTTTCTCACCCCATTTCCATGCTCTCCCACAACATAACCAAGTTATAACACTATCCTCAGGCAGAATGCATTATGGAGAGTGCCATTACTCAATGAACCACACATGGGGTCAGGCAGGAGAAATTTTTCCTTGCGATCACCTGAGGAGTAAGATGTCAAAAATCCCAATTTCATCAGTCAGACTTCACATGCTCTTTTCCCCTGGCCCATGCTGTTAGCTGCTGATGTGGCACTGCTGGCAGAAGGGGCTGCTTTGGTTCTCATGTGGTGGTGTAAGGCAGGGGGTAGCTCCAGCTAAAAGCTGTGATGGCTGTGATACATCAGGTGCAAGACCTGGAGAGAACAAACAGTCTTATCTCATACACCAAATTTTCAGCAATTAACAACTGTAAAGGCAATTGTGATATTTTATAGGCCATCCTTCCTACTACTGTGGAAAATGGAAGTTAATGGAAATACACTTGATAATACTTGCTGGCTGAAGGGCTTACATTAGTGATCCAGTACCTCCAAATGCACACTTAGGTAATAATGCAGTGAATGAATCAGGGAGGAATGAGATTTTTTCAGAGAAATAATAAACACGTTTCTCTCTCACCAGGCTCAGCTGGGATATTACTGCTGTTCATATAGCCAAGCCTTTTGTTGCGGAGATGAAGTGCTGCGTATAAACTTGTTCATTACCAGCAACCTGACAAACACTGAGCTAATATCATGTCAACAATCAGCTGGGGATAATGCATTTCCTCTCCTCCTAATAGATTTCCTTACATATAAGCAGTACTAAATATTACGGTGGGGAAAAAAGGCAGAGGAAGAATGTCTGCTCTCTGTGATACGCACTTCTTTTGATTTGAAGTACTAGGGGCAGTGAGGATTAGTTTGTTTGGGGATTATCTACGCACAGGAAGAAACTTGCTGATCACTCAAGTGAGTGGCTGCTGCTGGTGTTTGCTGCACTTTTGTCCAGCGGTCGCCGCTCTGTTCGGTGAAATCATTACATCCAGAGGTGGGGAGAGAAGGCTTCATCACAGCTGCTGTTGCCCTGTTGCAGGTCTGTTAGCAGTGCTCTGGGAGGTGTGTCAGTCAGATCTGCTGCGTTCACTGACCAAATTGAGAGCTTTGTTCTTTTTTCCTATGGGAAACCACATTACCACCACCAGCCAGATTTGCTGTCCAGACAAACTCATCCTCAGAAAAGGCTTAGTGCATCTTCAGCACAACATATCACTTAACGGCACATGTATAATTATGTTTTATAAAGGTTTTATAAGAATAGTCTGAACGATATTAATGATGTGTGAGCATAGGTGGCAGGACGAGATTTATGTTTCAGGCAATTACATTTTACAAGCTGAAGTAGAGAACAAAGGTAATTAACAAGAATAATGAAGGCACTATCTTGCCATAAATCACTGTTAAAAAGAGTAAATAATAGAAGACAAAGGGATTATGAGACAAGTTCGGTCATTATTCATCAATTTTAGAGTAGGAGGGTGGGTTTAATTAGCGAAATGGCATAGCACTTGTTTGGGGCTTTTCAAATAATTTTGATGCTCTTCTAGCGGGGGAGCAAACATCTGATGAAATGCAGATGACAGTGATTGTCTCCTCCACATTCCTGATCAGTGCAGGAAATTTCACTTCATCCTCCTTTTAATGAAGCAAATGGAGCTATTAGTAGGCGTGCTGGAATGAGGAATTTTGCAGGTGAGGGTGGCAGTCTCCCTGATTAGTGAAGGAAAGAGCACCTGCTTCTCCAGCAGTTCCAGCTCCCTATGAATTGCTTAGTTCCAGTTTTTTATCTGCCAGGCTTCGTGGATCAGAGAGCAAATCAGCCTCCTCTGGGAGGACTCTTATCTATTAATTACTTTTTCCTTTCCTTATCCTAAGAGAAGCTATTTCTCATGCTGAGCTACGGGAAGTTGATGCTGAAATGTTCTAACTGCAGATGTTACTGGGGCACAACCATGAGCTCACATGGCCTCTTTGTGGCAGTGCAGGCACAGCACTAGCATCTTCTCCAGGTGACTTCTTCACATGTCTCAAGGAAGCAGCTCACCTTCAGCTGGTTTTACCCTTTCTCCCCATTCTGTTAAGTCTTACAAGAGGTGAGAGAAGTCACCATATCTCCTCCTGCAACTGCCATTTGTAGAGTGGAAACCTTTGACCTTCACAACGCATGAGATCACAGCAGGTGACGTGTGGACTCACCATGGCTTTTTTTTTGTGGGAATTACTTAGCTTAGTCCTGGAGCATGAATGGTCCAGCACCCTCAAAGGCTATCAGAATCTAGGACTGGCTGTGTATTATGTGTTTCTTGCTCTCAGAGCAATATCATGTTAGTTTGTTCCCTTTCTCTAAGCAGGGATTCATTCTCAGTGCATGGAAGAGGGAGATATAAGGCTCTTCCTCTGCCTGTGTTTTGCATCTTGCTTTTACATGTGATGCCCTTTGGACAGATCAGTGTTAACTGCATACTAGAAGTCTCTGTCATATGAAAACCTTACAACCCATCTTCTGCTGTGAGCTGTTGGCCATGGTACTTGGACACCATGCTTGATAAGCATGATGTAACAGCTTAGAAAGCAGAGCATTAGCAGATGTCTCACTGCTTTGCACAAGCACTGCAGAGTGATGTGACAGGCTCAGCCGTCCTGATCAGGGATGTGAGCTGATGAGTTATCCCTCAGTGAGTTCTCCTTCATCTTCAGTGTTGTAGGAGAAAGAAGGCACTGTTTTCTCTGGACTCTTTATTATATAGGTTGTGGGGAAAAACATGAAAAATTGTGAAGAAAGAAATAACATCACAAATGCTTGTTCAGCACAGAGAAAATGGAGGAGATGTGTCTAAGTCCAAAAATTAGCAGCGTGTACTTGGGAATAAGCCCCAAATGTTGAAGCTTGGTAGGATGGAGACACAGAGACACGGACGAAGCCACATACCAAATAGTTCAGATAGATTTTCCCACAGATAAACCAAACATTTAGCAAAGTTTCTAAGCATTGTATCTTAAGATTTTAACCGATGCAAAGGCTTCTTTGGAAGTTGTTCTTTATTCTAGTCATGCTACGCAGGGCAGAGAGAATAAGGGCTGAAAGCACAGCAGTGTGGTGAGAGGGTCTTTCAGCCTGCTAGCCTGGGCTGCAATTTTGACTGACTTTCCAGAGTAAGGAATAAGCTGGTTGCTACTTGTAGACACATCTGATTTCTCATTGCCAGGAGGACATGCTGCTGTTCTGATAAGGAAAAGTAACACCAAGTTATTTCTCCATTCCCAGAACACAAATCCATTTTTGCAAGCTGTTAGCCAGATTATGATATGAATCAATATCGCCTCTGTAGTTATCCCCAGTTGAAGGCCGTTTCATTTACACTTGGTATTTGTCTGTTCTGGTTTAGTGTGAAGCAGGTGGGGGATTTCTTTGCACTGCTGGAGAATTGCTACAAGGCATCATGAGAGAAAGCTGTTTTATTGCAGGGTGAAAATCAGAAACATACGCAGCCTGTTTTGTAGAGCATTAGGGCATCCTCTGACTGAGAAGTACCATAATGAGAAATGGACTATTAACTGTTATTCATGGTTACGTATGCAAAGCTTGTGAGCCAAGTTTAATTAAATTCAATAAAGACATATGCAATAAAAATGAACAGTTAGCAGCAGTGAGGGGTTCTGATCTGAATCTGTGAAGGCTTTCTTCATCCCTGTTGTATAGTGAGAAATGAAAAGAGTACTTCATCTCAACTCCAACGTGTATAGAAACAGAAAGCATTGTATTGCCCAACTGCAAGGGGGTAAACTCTGTTTCCTTGTCTTTATCCTTGATTATATGCTCAGCATACCTGCCTAGCCTACCAATTCACCTTCAGATACCGACAAAATGCTGTGTGTCACACAGAGAACACGTCTTATAAATGTAAAATGTTACAATATGAATTGTAATAAACTCTTACAGGAGGCCTGCTAATGTGTGCAAACAATAGCCAGTAGCTAGCCAGTGTTCTGGCACGGTCTGTGCTGCTGGTGGGGATGAGTGCTGAGTAATGCTGCAGGGGTGCACTGCTGAGCTAAAGATGCTTGTTCAGTGTTCCAGGTTCTCTGTGCTGTGTCATCTCTGGTGATGCTGTGTAATAGTGCCGATCCCTGTGAGAAGGCTTGATCCCATGCACCAGTGAAAAGTGAGCAAGGAGAGTTTGTACAGGATAAATGGTGGGTCTTTGCTGGTCTGGCTCATTTTTACTGGAATGGGTCACGGAGAAAGTCGTATGAAACATGGTGCAAGGAAATCTGAGCTGATGTGTAACTTCTGAGAAGTAGTGGGAGCCCAACAGGGACTGCATAACCCTTCACAGACCAAGGCCAAGGTAGGGATTTGGTCTTGGGCTTCCTCCATGTGCTCAGCTGGCACACAGCACCATGCACAAAAAAGAAAAATGTGAAAGGGTGGCAGTGCTTCTTAGAGTCTCAACTTGGACACAGAGTTTTGAGAGCTCAGTTCTTCTTTCAGGGGGATCAGTACAACTTCACTTGTACTGCAGATAGCACCTGTCCTCCAACTTGCATAAACCAGCATGAAGTTGGTGAGAAACCTGCACTGGGAGTTTTGTTGGTAAAATGGGAATGGGATAATGTTTGAGCAGTATCAGATGGGGATGGCCAGCATGGGGATGCAGCATCACCTCTCAGCAAACCAGGCTGCCCATGTAGCCTCAGGTGATAGCTTCCTATGGAATACCCTCCTGCAGTACTGATACTGTTGTGTTCTTCGTAAAGATGTGAGGTCTGAATGCAGGTGCAGTGAGTACTCAGAATTTCAGACTTTGCTCACGTTCACCTCCCTCTCTTTGTATTTAGGCCTGGGGAGTCAAGCAGAGCTACCTTTTAGAGATGCCATTGAAAATTGGGAGTGGGAGAAAAGTCTTCAAAGGCTGTTGTGGGAGTGGAGAGGGATGGGGATTTCTAATGGGATTTAATGGAGCTGGGAGCTGAGTTATTTAAGACTGGAGCAAAGATCCTTTGTATTGACAATTCGCTGTATGAGCCATAAACTCTTCACTCTGCGCATATAAAAGATGAAAGGACCAATTACTTATTGAGGCATTAAACACCCAGGGGACAAGGACTCCTGTCTGGCAATAGTAAACATATCGACTGAAACCTATTTGAATTTCAAATTGCCAAATGTCCTGATTTTTGAAAAGCTTCCTATGATAACCAAGGTCTGGAAAGTCAATTGAAACTTAATTCTCCCCGATATCTCATGGGGATAAAGTACATGAATCCGGACAGATTCAATTATTTAATTTTAATGAAAAAATAGATAGCTGCTTTATAATTTCCTTACTAGCAGTAGATGGGAGTTCAGCTCCTTTTTCTCAGATGTTATCCCAGGATAAATGACAGTTGAGGTCTGCCAAACACAGGTTGCTGAGAGGTTAATGTCCAAGGATTTTCTGTTCCCCGTTGTCCCTTGGTCGCCCTTCACAGGTCAGGCTAATGTGTGTGCTCTGCCTGCAGGTGGTGCGGGTGCTATGGATGGAGTATTACCCAGGGGTCTGTTACAGGGTGCTCTACATCCACGTGTTGCAGAAGAACGTTTGCTGTCTCATCCATTGGAAAGACTCTCCCAGAGCAAAGCAGCCGCAGGTCACTGCTGCTGCTGTCTGCAGGGTGCAGTACTGTGTGACTGTTTGGAGGACAAAGTGAGAGCAAGTGGGGGGAAAAAGCCTCTCAGATCCTGCTGCTTTATTTCGGATGGCGGAACAAGGTTCTGTTTGGAAATGCCCCTAGTGCCAGCAGAGGAGCTTGGGTGCTCTGGGAGTGATGTGAGCCTGACATGACTTGCCTCAAATCATCTTTCACTGCTCTTGCACATTTGTTACTAAGATAATTCATTGTGATTGATGCCATTAATGTGAGTAACAATGGAGTCACTATTTCTCTGTATTTCACAGCGTTGCTTTAAACTTTGACTCCATGGGACACCATGAAAACAATTAGTGCAATGTAATCATGGGTATTTACTATTCAGTACGCTTTCCTTTTGTTTTCACAATAATGCTGTATACAGAACAAGATACACAGCAACAACAGGGTTGTTATCAACACCTCAGAGGAGTTCATGCTCCTCTTTGTATGCTCTGCACACCTAGAGTGAACATCCATAATTGTAACAGTTGACTGCATGTGTACTGAGGGGCAGAAGAGACACCTCCTTCTGTGTGCTGTCCTTGACCTTGGCATAATAAGGTTTTTATCAGATACAGTCAACAGGAACACCACACAGTGCTTCTGGCTGAGTACAACTGCTGTTTGCTGATGCTTCTGTTTTAATAGGTCTGTGCTAAATAAGAGAGGATGAGTTGCTGCATGTAAGATACGTTCAGCTGGTTATGAAAGAGATTTCGTATCTCTGCCTTTGTCTCCAGTGGTTTCTGTTGGGATTCCCATCATGCAGTCATTTTTCTGTATTCTGTTTTCTCTCTGGTCTACAGTCATAAATGAAGGCATGCATTCATCACCACGGCAGCTTTAAATATCAAATGCTTGATGAATTTACTCTCAGATGGCCGGAAGCAATACTGTGATTGCAGCGTTTTATAATCATCAAGACTTGTTTCTCTAAGCTGAATTAATTTGCATGAGCAATGAGTTATTAGAAAAGTTGCTGGTAACTGGTGTGTATGAGCAAATAGTGGGAAAACTATTGCACACTGTGCTTTCCTTGGGGAAACTCAACTTTGCAAAATGTTCTGAACCAGTGGGTGAAGAATTGTATCTGGGAGCAAAGGTTTAAAATAGAAACAAGGAATCCAAGCCTCTGTGGTCACATCTGCGGAGTCAGGCTCCCTCTGTGGCTAGATGGAGCATTCCCATGTTTCTACCAACACCCATCTCCAGCTATGGCCTTACTTTCCAGTAAATCCAGCACTGGGGTTTGAAATGCATGTCAAAAATACAAAGAGAAGCATTGCTCTTGTGTCAACTCAACCTGTCACTGAAGTGCACTCAAGAATTCTTGATGAGTTAATTGTGTAGCAGCAGATGAAATATTCTGTCCCCCTTCTTGTGACATCTAGGCTCTATATTCTGCCTGCTGACTCAATCAGTAGGAGTAAATGTCATGCTCACCCTTCTGTGATCCCAGTATTTACATCAAGGCGGGTTGGTGGCGTACAGATCTGGATGGATGATTGGGCTGGCATTTGTTCTCGTGGTGATGGCTTCTTTTTAAGAAGATTTCTCTCTTGGGACTGAGGGGCAACATCTGTGTCTGCAGCAGGATCTCAGCTTTTTTTTTCCGTGAAGGTGCTTAACCGCTTCTGTTAATTACCATAAGTGGAGGGCAGTGGTTACATTTTCCAGTTTCAGTGAGGTTTCTCCATCTCATCGTGGTATTCTTTGCTGTATTAATTGCTTACGTACAAAAGCTTGTGGCATTGTGCAGATCACTAATAACAGGTCTTAATGACTGTGTACCTCCCTCTCCTTTTCCAGTCCGTGCTTTATTGATGTTTTCATTAAGCAGACCAAGCAGGCTGGTTGCACATACCAAAATGTCTGCTTTGCCTCCGAGAGAAAGACAAATCCTTAAAGGAATTGGCTATGGGAGGATGCCAGGCAGCGAGCTCAAAGGGGCAAATCAAAACACTCTGAATGATCCTGTTGGAACTTCTGATCAGGAGAGATGGCAGAGGGAAAGACTGTGCACTACTAGAGTTTCCAGAAAATTCTTCCTAGATTCTACGTGTGCTGGGAGGAAGGTGATGTGGAAAGTCTGGCAGACCGGGGTGAACAGCTTTGGGAGTGTTGTTAAATACGGCGGGATGACCTGTTAGCTTAAGGGCTCGTGTAGCCTTTCTGAAATGGTTTACCAGTCACATTTTGTCATGTCCGCTGCTGTGATGATTTTTAATAATTCCAAAGAAGGGGAAAAGCCGTAGGAGGAAAGAGTTTGCCATCAGAACCTGTCGTGGTGGGACAGGGTGATGCAGAATGACATTTAGCAGGATCTGTGACAAATGAGACTTCCTGCAGCCAGGAACAGCAGTCCTTGAGTTGCTCTTGTTCTAATACCTGATACTTGGCTTTCTAGAAAGCACTGTTGCTGTTTCTTTAGATGGTGGGAATGATAAGAGGGCTGTGAGACCCTGAGTGGTTGTGTCTACAGGTGGTGGAATTTAATGATTCCCCATGAATGGAGCTGATTGCTCAAGGCCAGATCCCAGCAGGCGAAGTAGGAAGGGGGGAATGGAGACTTAAAGGCATGGCTGGAGTCAGAAGCCCAGTGAGCCTCGTGTCCTTAGCAATGGGGAGATCTTGTGCTGATCAGAGATCGCCTGTCAGTAGAGTGAAACCATTTTATTTCATCTGAGCATCCGGACCAGGAACCGAATACCACTGAGAACAAAGCCAAGCCCTTCAGTGAGATGTGGAGAAGTGGCTGCAGGTTCTGAGAATCCCAAGATGTTAAAGCTTCAAATTGCAAATATAAAATAAGGCTGTTTTAGGTCAATTTTATTCATTCTCAAGATGCATTAATTATATTTTTTTCTAATGCTAAGCTGTGCATTTTGACTTGTGTTGCCAAGGGAACTTGGCTGTATCAGTGGAAAGATGTGAAAAATAGTGCTAATGAACCCAAGTTACTTCTGAAGTGTTCAGAGTAGAGAACAGCATGGTGGATGTGCAAATTTTTATTGGAATTCACTTGGAGGACCTGAACAGCTTGCAAAGCCTCCAAGCAGAACTTGTTATTCTGACAGCTTTAACATGGACCTTTTCTTTCTAGCTGTGTGTACGTATATCTCTCTCTATATATTTATATACACATGAATTTATCCTTGGTTCGTGCTTCCTGATACAAGAAGGCACAATTCCTAAATTGAAGACACTGCCATCCCAGTTTTTATTCCCTCCTGGAGCTCTGGGGATGGTCTGTGCAAAAGGCACAGTGATGCTTTTCTTCACGCTTTTCTTCTCACCTTGGGAATTTTGTCAGGTGCTACTTCAGAGGTGTTTCATTCGTTGGACTCATGAATTATATTCAACCTTTATTTGCCTGTTCATCAGATCACCCTTTATTTTGTTATTCCTTTGAGAGAATCCAGCATGAATTGGAATTTATGAACTATCCATGTCTCCCATGCTCACTAAATATGCCAGCACTCCACCAAACCTGATGGATGAGCATGAGTAATAACTTGGCATTTTGTACAACTTTTCATCAGAGCCATTTCAAAGCCCTTCACAGTGGAAGTATAATTATCTCCATACGGCAGAGGAGGAAATGGAGGCACAAGGCTGCTCAGATCAGGAAAGCATCCAGGTCTCCCAAGATCTCCCTTCAGTGCCTTGACACTGCCTTCACTGTTGTTCCACCTTTCTCTCTTCATTCCAGGGGGATTGTCGAGAAGAAGGCAGTGAGTTTGTACCTTTTCAGTGCACAGCATTTCTAATACAGGTTGGTCAGAGCACTGTAAAGATAATTGAGTTTCAGTTTATATTCAGAATAATAACTTAAATGGTAGTAAGTGTGTTCATTGATATCTAATTTGGTGTGGCTAATTTCCTTAATGCTAGTGAACTGCCTGGGTATTTCTTATCGCCTTCACATGTTATCTGAATCTTGTTGCACATTTGTTCTGCAGCCATGTAACTATGAGTTAATTGCATGGTGACTGAATTTATGCTCTGGTATGGAAGGATTTCTCCTCTTGCAGATAAATGATAGATAATTATGATGTTCCTTCTTTAATTTATGTAAACTAAAGGGTTATTTGACTGATTTTGTGTGCAGATCTGGGGAGCTGCAGATCACTGCTCAAGCCAAGCTGAGCTCTCACCACTCCCTATGTCATCAGTGCTGCTCTGTAGATGTCAGGGATTTTGCATGGGAAAATACTGTCTCTGTAGCAGGGAATGTCATGTATGTAACATTAAATGTTTGCCCATTGTGGCACTTGCTGTGTTTCATCATGCCTTAGAGAAGAACATGCTGGTGTGCTGTGACCTATTTACAGCAAATGCAAGTCAATATCTATTAACTTCTCCCTGTTCGTTCAGTCAATACTTTGTCCTTAAAGCGGTTGTTTTCCTTCGCCAGCTGCACAGTTCACGATCACAGAGGAACTTTTCTCACCTCCTTCCCCTAGCACTTTTTCCCATTAATATGATCAAGTGGTGTTCATTTAAAACACACCTGAGACATGAAAGATAAGTGCAGGATGCAGACAGCCACCCGGCACTGTGGCTTTCTCAGCTCTCTTTTGCTGGATGAACGCTGATTTTCACACATTTATTTCTT
Organism: Lagopus muta; assembly: GCF_023343835.1. Classification (NCBI taxonomy): domain Eukaryota; kingdom Metazoa; phylum Chordata; class Aves; order Galliformes; family Phasianidae; genus Lagopus; species Lagopus muta. The sequence continues at coordinate 10,131,754 of NC_064449.1, read as the reverse complement.
CCCAGTGCCTTGGGTAGGGGCAGGGCAGGAGGATGCTTTGCTGGAGCACAACTGAAGGCGCAGCATGGAGCACTGACTTCCCCCCCCCCCCTTCTGCTGTTGCTGGAGAAATGCCTCCAAGAGTTAACAGAATTAATTAAAAACTCTGTCATGTAATTAAAACTCCCATTTGACCCACATCATCTCCTGTGCTGTGGAGAAGGAGACAGTGCTTGCTGGCAGCCTCCCGCTGCTGCATCCTGCTGTCCTCTGGCACTGTGCGAGCTGGACATGAAGGTGCCTCTGCTCCGTGGGGCTTTGTTGGCTTTGGGCTGAGCTGGGCTTTGTTGCTTTGTTTTCAGTGGAAGCATTTCTATCTTCGGTGTGCAAATGGAGATGCTGCTGTCAGGGCTCAGCCCACGGGAGTGTTGTACGGCTGCAAAGAAGAGGATGGACTCAAAGTGTCACTGCGCAGTGCGACTGCTGAGACTGTGGGGCGAAAGCATGCTGGATTGGAGATGCTGGGAGAAAGCACAAGCAGTCCTTCAAGGTACTTAAATAATGTTTCATGACTCAAGAGAAATGCTCTTGTTAGGCCCTCTGGAGGAGAAATTGACATGTGATTGTTGTGCCACCTGCAAAATTAAAAGAAAATGCTGTTGGCTGCTGCATTGTCTCCTGAAAGGCAGAGGGACTGGCAGAAATGTAATTAAATTACCTGCAGCATTCATCTGTTGTCATAGCAGCTCTTGCAGTGAATACAACAATAATTTCATCTACAGCTTAGCTTAATGCAGCCTCACCTAGACCAGCCTGTAGGCAATTTTTTATCCCATATCTGGCAGAGAAATAATTCAAGAGTTCCCATTTACAGTTTCACCAACTGTAGTCAACTGCAGTGCACAATCACAAATCATGCATTTGCTGCGTTACTCCAGCATCATGTAGCCATGACCATTACCTGTGGGTGCTCTTGTGTGATTCAGAGATCAGATTAGGTGCCTATATCTTCTTAAAAAGAAGATATAAAAAGACGCCTTAAAAATTCTAGTATCACTGCATCAACTTATATGCAAGTAATGAAGGCACAGTGCAGTGTTATTCTATCTTGACTAAGTCCAGGAAGACCTAGCTGTGCTGTAAGCCTATTGCAAGTAGTACAATTCTAACTGAGATGTTATTGATGGATCCAGGTGTAGTGGCTCTACACATCTCCTGTCTGCCTTCAGTAAATGTAGAATGAGCTCCATGGCTCAGCTCAGTGTCCCATAGGTAGGCAGCTCCCTTCGCTTTGCTTGGCAGATGGGCCAGCAGAATGTCTCTGCAGAAAGGCTGAAGAAAGGAGAGAGCACCTAATCCGTAAAGGTGGAGCACCCATTAAGTCCAAGAAAGGGTAGTACTGATTTCCACTGATTACTCTGCTTTGGGTACAGTGGATTTATCACTGTAAGAAATGTCAATAAAACTTGCTGATATTCTATTTTGTTCTATTAAAGAGCGTATTTACTATTTTTCTCTGTAAATGAGCTATTTGCCACTTCTCTCTATTAGTCACGCAGTTCAGATATGTGAGAGTTACATTTCAAGGGAGCAATTAAAAATAAATACAAAATGGAAGAATAAGGTAAATGAGACATATAACATCTGCAAGATATACCTGATATATAAATCAGATATATCTGGGAAATATCTCCTTTATTTTGTTTCTCTCCATTCCTGTTAGGCAGTTCTAGGGAGCTGAGGTTCATCCTATGATGACTTACTTTTATCTCACAGATTCAGGAATTCACAAGCTGAGGATTGTTTAAAATACCATGTGAAAAAGGCTACCCTGTGCATGGGTGAGATAAGCTGATTTGTAAGCTGGGGCTTTCCTGAGCCCGGTGCTTAGTGCATTCTTCCTTTGGGCATGCTCTGCTCAGAGCACTGAAGCTTTCTTTCTCTGGAGCAACTGTGCATAATAACCTCCTCAGGCTAAGCAGTGCAAAAATGAGTTGTTGGAAGTTGCTTATGTGTTGTCCTTTTACTTTTCATCGTATAAATAGACCCAATAATAAATCCACATGCACACTGCCTTTCCTGTGATGCTCTCAGGAGCTCTACACAGGAGCATAAATAGTATTTGTTCTTGTTTTATAGATGAGGTAGGAGGGATGGCAGTAACAGAAGAGCACAGCTGAATCTCAAGATCTCGAGCAAGGATAGCAGGAGTTTGAGCATTTAAATATGCCTTTGCCATGCTGGAGCATTCCAAGCAGTGTGTGCTTCAAATTTGGTAAGTATCAAATATCAGACTGTTCTGTTCTCAGACTGTACTGGATGTACTGGACAGAAAGCAAGCAGGAGGGATACAAGCGAGCACTTGTCCACCTCTGGTACCTGAAATGGATCACTGTCATACGTAACATTTGCCTTTCTTGGGCTCAGATACAAATTGTTTCATTGGTCAACTCCAGTTCCCATTAAAGCCAAATATGATAAATTCAAAGCTTTAAATAATCATAAGTGCATCCAAGTGATCACAGGCCTGCAAGGTTACAAGGGCTTAACCACTGAGAAACCCTGCCTGACAGCCATCTGTTGGTACTTGCATTGTGAAGCTGAGAAGGATGCTCATTTACAAAATGAAAAAAGCTACCTGCTCCACAGAAGTTTTGTTCTGGGTTTCATCAGAAATACTGCAAAATCAGAAACAACAAAGTATCGCATGATTTAGCTGCTATGGCTCGTCCATCCTACAAATAACTGGTTTTCCTATGACTTGCATGTCACGTTGAAAAAGCTCTGATTTCTGCTCCAGAGGACGTGGCAGCTTTAAATCAATGAAACCACCCAGAGGCAGCAGCAGCAACATGGTTCTGCTGCAGCCTGCCCCAGGCTCCCTGGCTGCTGCACTCGTGTCCCATGGGGCTGACATGGCTGCAGTCCATGGGCTCTGAGCAGCCTCTTCTGCTACAGAAGGAGCTGTAGGGGAAAAGGAGAGATCGAGCCTCCAGCATCTTTGTGCAGACAGACTCCTTGGTTGTTTGTAGCATATTGGAGTACTGGAAATGAAGATGATGTTGAAGAATTTAACGAGAGAAGCCACTGAAAAAGGATTGAATGCCAATACTATTTCTGATCTGATGCAAAAATGAGGTCAGTTGTGAGGGAGTAAACTAAAGAAAGAAGGAAATGTAAAGATCCAACGGTAAATATACCAAAGGTCGTGGGACATAACAAGTTAATAAACTTAAAGGGATAATTTAATTCGACACCGAGAATATGTGTCTGCATGCCCTACAGAGGAGGTAAGGATTTGACATGACAAGATGGGAAGGTTTTGTTATCCTCTCGTCTTGCTGGGATTTGCTTCAATTATGCCAAAGAATGTTACTTCATTCTTGCCCTAATAACGCTGTAGAAGAAATTAAATTACTCATATGTAACAAAAGTGAACTGATTTTGACATCTCTTCGAGGCAAAACTCCCTCTGTGCTGGCTCCTAAGCACATTCTCCTTCACTTAAGGTCTCATGCATATGTATGATTATCACTCATAGTAAATATAAGCACTTTGCGAGAGCACAAATTAACTGCAGAATGTAATGGAGGTTGCCAAGGGTATTTTTTATTGTTGACTGTAATATGAAGTCTACAGTATGGGTACGATAATGAATGGGTCATGAAACATGCAGAAGTAATCCCATCAAAGGATGCTGTGACATCAGAAACCACAGCAGCTAAACTGATGTCACTGGAATCCCAAGCTGCCTTTATTGGGCTTTTGTTGCATTTCATTTTAAGAGAAGCTTCGGTTTGACTTGAAGGTTTTCTTTATGTTTTTGTAACGCTTCGATTGGTAGAAGGAACAATTAAAGACAGTGGAGCTAAGAAAAAAATAATTTTATTTTTTAAGGCTGATAGACCTTAGCTTTTGGTTTCAGCTATATTAATAACAGTGGGTTGTCTTCAATCTGATTGCTTTTTCTTAGTGTTTGATTGCCTTTCATTGTATTGGCTGCGTTTGGGGAAGTTTTTTATCATAAATTTAGACTCCAGAAATAAACCTTACAACCTTGCAACTAAAGTTGAATCCTGCATGGCACAGCCTATTGTCTCAATGATCTGCTCTTCCAGGCTTTCATTAGGAAGAAAATAACATGTCCCCGACTATGTAGCATTTAAAACAAGAAAGCTTTATTTTTAAAACCCATTACTTTTCCCAGCCTATTCTGAATGCAGCTATCAACCTTTTGTTCTTTTGAGAAAACAGCATTTTACCTGACCTTTTTCAGACTGATCTTTATTCGGAACCTCCCCCCCAGGCCCTCAGTACCTCCAGCCTCCAGGAGGCATTCTGCTGCTGCTGTGTCTTTAGGGCAGTTCACCTCCTGTGAACCGTTGTCCTGGACAGCAAAGGCCAGTTTTGAGATGGATTTTCCTGAACCATTTTTCTGTCTTGAGCCTCAAGTCTTTTTATGAAGCAGGGATGGAGTTTTAGGGGGGAGCTGCTGAGCTTTCCATTTGAAACCAGCTAAAGAAGCAAGAAAGACTGGGAGATGAGTGGCAGGGAGCTGCACCAGCTCTGCATGCCTTTGGCTGACCATTGCAGCACTCGGGCTGCACTGATGACCCAGGGAACAGGCAACAAATCCTCATTAGGCTGTGATGGATCTCCCAGTGCACAGGGACACGCTGCCATCTCAGGCGTGCCCTCATTATAAGGAACAAATCCAAGAAAAGAAGTGAGCAGGTATATTGCAGGCATGGGAGGAGTGTGGAGGAGGAAGGGAGCTAAGCCTTCATTCCAGTTGACATTGTCCTCTCCATCTATGATTGAGTAGATGAGGAAAATGGAGACAGATGGCCCTGGATTAACTTTAACCATGCTTTGCTGCAGTTCAGCATCACAAGCTGCTCTGCACAGCACGTCGCAAAGGTCAGCTTGGTGCTGAGAAAGGGTGTGTGCGGGAGGCACTGAGCCAGCAGAGAGTGAGCATTGAGGCCCAGCAGAGCGTGGTGCTGGGTCAGAGCAGTGCGCTCAGAGCACCGCACATCCAAGAGCTTAGTGCTTCTGATGCAGCTCCCAAATAATATGTCCAAATGCCAAGCGTTTTAAAAGACATTTACAAAATAGATGAAATACACAAACTAATAGAGAATGAAATTTCTGCTTATTTTACCCGTCATCATCTTTGTTTCTAAAGCAAAATGAGTCTGGCACACAGACAACGGCAAACATAGCATTTTAATGACACTTAGAGCATCTCAGAGGACCATTCAAAGCAAGAAAAAAGTGGTGATGTCCTTAATGACAGCAGATGGTTTCTTCAAGGTGAATAATTTTATTGTTTATTGCTCGCTTTGTGTAGTGCAAGAAATGACATTTAAGAAACTGCTCGAAGATGTTGTTTCAGTGTACAAAGAAAACATTTAGGAACCAAATTATCTATACCAGTGACTGTGTCATCACCAGAGCTTTAAGTCTGGCTTGGAGGCACGTAATGTACTGGCAGTGGGACTGTCAGGTGGTGGGCTTTCAGAAAACTGAACGTGTGGGTCAGGCATGTGCTTGGGAAATGAGTCCCCTACAGTGTTTTGCAATAAACACCCTTACAATCAGGAAAGAAATGGGAAAAAAACAAACATACATACATACATACGTACAGATGTAGCTACCTGAGTTTTAGTAGTTAAGCAGCAGTAAAACGTGCCCAGTTATTGCAGCTTGGTCAGTCAGTCACTTTGATATCACTCACTGTGCTGCTGCCATGGTGGTATTTTAAACTTGGTTGCATGCAGCTTTGCTAAAGAAGCGTGTTAGAAGCCTAAGAGTGCACTAAACACCAAACATAAGGTCTGCTTTGCTGTATATTGCTGCTGGCAACAAAAGCCAAGGGTTGGGTGAACACTCAGCACTGGAATGCTGATGAAAATACGGCCTGTGAGGAAACAAGTATGTTGTAAGAGTAGGTGATCTTATGAAGCTTTTATTATGTTCCTTTTTCATTTTGGGAGAAAATGAAGTACTGTTCAAAAGTTTTCCTTTTCCAAGACCTAGGTCTGGAAGAAAAATATTGTATAATGCAATAGCACTTGAAAAGTGTTCTTAAATCTCCTGTAAGCTTGTGTTCAACATTTCGACATCTGGAGCAAAGATTTTAGTGCGTTCATATTTGGGAACGTCTTTCAGCTCATTTTCCAGGCTGCTTCTTTCTCCTTTTTCCTCTTCACATTCACATACTCCCTCTAATTCCTGCCTCAGCAGACACCTGTCACTTCTGCAGGGATCACACTGAAAAGAAATTTAAGTGTGACTTTTCCCACAGGTAAAATACATATTGCTCACTAATGCAAACTGGTTTGAGACTGTACCTTGCCTGTGTTCTGCCCAAAGCTATCTGCCACCCATGGCTTTGGCCATTTTCTTCTGATCTTGCAGTAGGATTTGAAGCCTGTAAGTAAGGTATATGCTTCTAGAGAGGAAGAAAAGGTCTCTGAAGGTAGAAGAAAGAAAACAGCTCTTTACAACTTTGTGGTTTGGGTTTCTTTCTTTCTTTTTTCAAAGATACTCCTGGAAGGATAGTGAAAAGGTCACAACAGAATTACAGGAGAAACTTGTCCAGAGATCACAGGCACAAGCTGTTTTCAGAGCAATTTTTCCAGACAAAACATAATCAAAGACAACAACAACATTTTGCCTTTTACAGGAAAGGCCGTGTAGGATTTCAGTGCATCAGCTAAGCCTGGAGGACAAGAGGACACAGGCCCTCAGAGCAAGGAGAGCCCTTCCCCATCGGCTCCTGGTGACTGCTCCATGGATGGTGGCACTGAGTGCAGTGGAGGTACGGCCTGAGATCCTGCCAAGAGCTGATGCTACAAATTATATGTGTTATTCCTCCCCTTGCTTCATTTAATTTACAGTAAAATTTAATTTACAGTAAAATACAGTAAAAAAAAGTACAGTAAAAAGACAAATACGACAAACCTGAAAACAGAGAGGGGGCTGAGGTGGTTTGCAATATGAGCCATTTCTATTGCTGTATCAGAAGTAACTAATTAAGCCATGATGTAAGTAGCACAAGCTCTCTGCACAGCTCTGTAATACCAGTTATCTGCCTCAGCAATTTCCAAAGCAATCATGGGCTTCTGTTGGTTGCCAAAGAATTTCTTGTGCTTGAAAATCAGCCTTCAGCTAATCCATCAGTGATTCCCATGGCACAACGAGTGGAACAATCGGATGAGCTCCGTGCCTTCTGGACAGGAGCAGGGATGAGGCTGCAGAGCAGTACAGCTGGTGATGATGCTCTCTTCTCCCAGAGCAGCTTTGCTGTGGGGTTGTGTTTGAGACGTGGACCTTGGCTCATAGTGGGCAAGCTAAGGCAGGGCTTTGTTCTCTTGGGTGCAGATCAGAGAATTATAGGATGGCTTGGGTTGGAAGGGATCTTAGAGAGCGTGCAGTTCCAAGCCCTTGCCAGGGGCAGGGTTGCCACCCACTAGAGCAGGCTGCTATGGGCCCCATCCATATAGCATGGAAAAGCACACACTGCCTTTATTCTCTCTAACTGTTAAAGCCATTTTTGTAATTGACTTACAACTGTGTTGTGTGAGAGTTTTAACATCATTGCAAATAATTATGACGCATGATTAGATAAGCAGTTGAAGAGCTTGGGGGAAGAGGGGTGTGAATCATGGCATTTCTTAATAGTGCTCTCTCACTTAGCTTTCTGCTAAGTGTATTTATTATGATACTGTCCTTGACAACGTAATAAAATTTTTTTGAAAGGAAATCTTTTTAATTAGCTAACTTCTGTGGGCTTTTGCCATAACCTCTCAGACAGGATCCAAGGCAGACTGGTAATTTAAACCACTGGGCTTGGTTAATTCCATTGCTTTAGATCAGTTTCTAGTCTGAAAACTTGTGTGGCAGGAGCATGATGGTCTGCCTTTAAAAGGTTGAGGGAATTAAATCTCCCTGTCCCTGAAGGGAAGGGCGCAGGTTTATGCTTTGCTGTGTTCCCTGGCTGACAAGAGATTACACTGAGCTGTAAGGAAGGGCCTGGGCTTTAGCCTTGTGTATACATTTCTTTTAAAGAAATGGCAAATTAAAAGTAATGACTTGGGCATTGCATGTTTGCACTTTCTGCTGGCTGTAATAAATCTCTACACGGAACTGTCGGACGTGTTAAATCACCACAGAGGAGCTTGTCCTTGTTCTTGCTACTGACACAATAGGATTTTAACAAACAGTATCTTTGATTAGGTCCAGCAGAAAAACGAAGGCTAACAGAGTAGTTGGAGCTGTCAGGGATTCAACCAGAATCCTTGCAAGTCACCGTAAGAGCAAAAGTGCTCACAGGCACACCTGAAACCTGACAGCAGGCTTTGGTTGCTGGGGCAGAGCCCCTCAGAGCCCACCAGACGCAGTCTGTTGAAAGCACTGAGGTGTTGTGCTTCTGTTGCTTTTTCTTTCCTTTTTTTTTTTTTTAAAGTTACCTTCGTACAATCATCTATGTTAGCTGGTGATTTAAGCCATATGTGCTGTGCATGGCTGCAGTCATGCCTGCTGCTGCCAGGTCTGCAGGTTGGCTCCCAAGGGCTGCGTGCAGATGTCGAATGCAGGCACACAGTGTGCAGCTGTGCCATCCCATCCTGAAATAGAAGTCTTGTCTTAAATATAATGACTTGAGTGTGGGTAGACAATATTATGATAGATAATATGCTTATTTTGATAAGTGGAGTCCTGTTCCTGGGAAGAAGCAGCAGAAACTCACAAGAAAAGAACTAACCCAGGAAAATGAGACGTGACGGGCTGAGCCAGTGGATGAGCAGTGATGATAGATAGCACTGAAACAGATCTGCAAAATGCACTTGGACTTAATTTTAAAGATTCTTAATATTCTCGTGAGATCTGTAAAAGTCTCCAGGATAGACTTTACACCACTTAATATTGTTATTTATGTTCTGGCCACAGACAAAAGGGCTGGAGTAAGGGGCCAGTACTTCAAGTGAAAGAAATCCTCAAAATAAAAGCGAGCAAAGAAACCTGGGCTCTTTTGCTTTGGAATAATGACTGTCCCAATGGGATAATTAATTTCTCTTAGAGGAGCTCGTTATTTTTCAAAGATATTATACTTATGCAGATTTAACTGTAGAAATATTATATTGTTGTAATTTCTCCAGTGTGATGTAGCTCTAATTACTCACTGCTCAGAGCATGAAAAGGAAATAAAAGATGAACAGCACATTAATTCTTATTTTTAAAGCAAAGAAGAAAGATAAGTTTTAAAAGAAGAAAAGCAGAGCCTTGTCACAGGCGGGGAGCCCTGGCACAGCTCACACAGAGGATCTGCACCAGCACAGTTTCTCCCAGGGGGACGTTGCCATAGGTGAGTGACAGCCTGCAAAGAGTGCTGGGGAAGATTTGCACAAGATACAGAAGATTAAAGAAGCATGGCCTGCAGCACCTGCTACCGAGCACAAAGCCAACATGCTGTGCTTCTGTCACCTCTTTCTTGGGAACAGCTCAACCACTGCCACCTGCCCAAAGCACACACCTTACTGCAGCTGCCCGCGTGAATTTAGCACAGCAGGAAGAGCTCTGTGTAGCTCAGGCAATGCTGGAGCCAATTTCCCCTGCAGTTTGCCCCACTGGAATTGCAGTGTGCCTACAGCAAACCCCTGGAGTGAAGAAATCCAGCAAACCTCACTCTTGGACATGCCCACCTGTATTGCTGCGAAGAGTCTGCAGTGGTTACAGTCCAAAGCAGCACCAAAACATCCATCCATCAAGTTAGCTCTAGGACAGCAATTATGAAGGGTTATCATGTGCTGGTCATTGAGGTGTGATGGGATGCTGACAGCTCCCTGTGTTGACGAGAGCTGCAGTGTGTGGTTGTCAGACTTAGGGAAATGAGATGCACTTTGGGCCAGGATTTCTAAATCTGCCATCTTACTTTCACATAATGAGGACCCAAAGATTCTTCATGGGAACAGTTCTTCTCTCACAGCCATGCAACCTTTAAAAATACTGCTGCTACCAATGGAGCTTTCCCTCAGCCCTTGAGCACTTTCTGCTCTATCCTCTGGTCTCCTGCACAGCCACCCCAGGTGCAGGTCCTGAGGATACAGGACTGAACAAAAGCAGAATGAGCTCTGCCAGCTGCCTACCTTGCTTCTGACTGATGGCCTCCATCCCCCTCCACCACCAAGAAGGGAGATGATTGAATTGCTGCCCAGCTTCTTTGTCGTGTGCCTCAGCATCCCACCAAGCATAGGCACTAGGCCACGTAGCTTTCATCACCTGCCTGACCTTTAGATGCAAGTGTCTCAAACACTGGGGAGCAGAAAAGGCTGCTTTGTCTTGGGCAAGCATTGCCTTCATCTGCAGGGAGCTGAAGGAGCATTCATTAGGCATGTTAGGCATACTACCAAAATTGAAGAATTGGATTCATAACTTCACTGTTTCCCATAAATAAGCCTCAGCTGCTACATGACTGGAAAAATCCTTTACCTGAGACCCTAAGGCTGGTACCACACAAGGCTCTTTTCCTTCCGCCCTCCACGCTCACTCCTCCAGCAGATAGATACCTGAACTTAAGGAAAAATGTTTCATTTTAAGAAAGTTGAGGGATATCTTTGTGGTAAGCAGAGACAGCAGGTACCTGCTCACCAACCATACGTGCAGATGGCTTGGCAGATCCAAAATTGCAGTGCAAGGAGGAACTGAAGGTTTTACAGGGGAAATTATTATTGTCAGTGTTTTATGGAGGAAATAACCCCATAGAACGTATTTTAAGGTAGTAGTTTAGACAGGAGCATGATAACATCATAAAGCATAAGAGGAAAACTTGAGGCATTCAAAAACATCGGGGGAAAAATGAGAGTGAATTACTGCCATTTCACTTCTCCTGGTTATTTGTTGTCTTAAATGATACCTGTGCTTATGTTTGTAAATATATTTCTTTAATTCTTTTTAGATAACATCTACAACTGGAAGGGCTCACAGTACTGCTGTGTTAAAGAACAAAGGTGGCCATGACTGTTCCCAGGCAGCAGCCAGAGCATGCAGGTAAGTGTGGCACAGCCAGAAGGGATGCAAGCATTCCCAGCGTAAGAGGACAAGCCTGAAAGTCAGTCTGAATTATATTTAAGCAAATCTTTGGGAATTTTCCTCACTTTTTTGAAAATATGATGAACATTCGCCACTCTTCTGAGGCTCTAGTTCAGCATCACTCACCTGCACAAGGACAAGTGGGTCTCTCCCTGGAGAACAGATTCCTAGGTGCTCTGCTGTAGCCTGGATGCTGAGCTCAGTGGGACTCTGCTGATTTCCACCATTTTCCAGCACTATTTAAGAAGGGTGTCTGCAGTGAAGCACCTCCCAAGGTATTTTCACATGAGAACACCCCTTTCCCAGCAAACTATCGGGATAGCATGAATTATTTTAATGGCTACATCGCTTCAGCCAAAGCTTCCACCATCTGCTGTACATTCTAATTACAAATGCAGAAAGCATAATTTGCAATCAAATCACATTAAAAAAAAAAAAGAAAGAAAGAAAAAGAAAATGAGCAATTAAAATGCACATTGTGCCAGGCAAATCCACCTCCTCAGCCAGTGCATCCACCACATCACTCGCCTGTTACAGACAGGGGCGGAATTAGTCCCAGGCCATTGGAGACTTCAGTCCTGCTGGTTTCCCTGACAGCAGCTTCCAGGGCTTGATCTTCTCATCTTCCAGGGATGCTCTGCAACTCCAGCCTATTGTTGTATTTGTTGGTGGCTTGCTAACCCTCAGGGTGATTTTTTTGGGGGGGATTAGTTTACTTTTCTAGTGCTTAGACAGACCTTGTTGTCCCTGCCTCTTCTGGGGTTCTCACAGCTCATGTGTCAAGAAAAGCTGGAGCATTTCAGAGCAGTATGCAGGGATTGATGCTGACACGTTTGCCAGAAAACACCCCAGGCTGAATTCATCTTTGGTGCGGCACTTCTGCACTTAGCAAACTTATCATCCTCTCTGTAACATTCATTTTGAAATGCGCATTAACATTCCAGCATCGTTTATACTCAGTAAGTAATCCAACCCTACCGAGGGCTTTTCGCACACGTTCAAAAAAAGTCTCTTGGAAACATAGCCATGAGGAAGGGCTGGAGCCTGGAGGGATATATGGAGAAGGGAGGCTTTGCTGGGAGCTGAGGAAGCCTGTGGCTGCTGTGCTTTCCCCATGAGATGGAGGACAGACAGCTCTGCCCAACATACGCTGATGCTTTTAGGCAGCCCAAAAGCACATCGTGTCCAGCCCTGGGAATCAGGGTCAGCACCCTGCAGTGGCTCACAGCAGAGAGAGGAAACTTTGCTTGGCTAATTCAAAGGAAAACTTTGCTCAAGGGATTCAAAGCTCTGCTTCTGAAGCGCCTGCAGCCCCTTTTCATATGGCACACTCCCACTCCTGTGTGGGTGGAGAAAAACTCCTCTGAGGCAGCACTGCAGTCTCCCTCTGATCTTCTTTCCTGCCTGTCCCTTCTCAGAGCCTTTAAAGTCTCTCTTTTTGGCAATAGCAGGTTCCGTGCTGGAGCTCAGGGGACACACAGCAGGCAGTTCCTGCTGTCCCCTGTCCATAGCAGTTCTGTACAGCACAGCCAGCTTGCACGGCAGCACTGAGGGCCTTACATACACACAACTGACTCCTATTGCATCCTTTTGTCTTGAAAGTATGTATCATCTTACCACAGGTTAAGAGCTCACAGCTAAACCTGACCCTACTGCTCGATGTTGGCACTCAGAGGCAAACACACAAAAGCTAATTTTCACTTCTGGTGCTCCAGCTATAAATGAATTCTATTTTCCCCTCTATAAGGCTGCTCAGGTAATCCTCCCTCACCTGCCTCTCAGAGTTGCTCCCTGAGATCCTCATCTGCAAGGAGAACACAAGGCACCCATACCTCCTCGGAAATATTTCAAGGCTTCACAACAGTTTTACAATATCTTACAGCAAAGTAGCAGATGGGATTCTGGACTGATCAATACCCTAAGTAGAGCCAAGTGCCGGATCACTGATCTGAACTGAAAGAATAAATGGTGAATCAAGGGAATACACAAGTACTATCAGTTCTGTAAGGCAATAGCAGTGCTGTGTTCTGTGAGCTCTCTGCTTCCTGGAGTTGTGAGGTTCCTGTACGGTGAGCTCAGCATGTTCCAGCAGGGAGGCATTTCTCTCCCTGCACCAGCCCAGCTGCTATGCCTGAGGACCAATCCCAGTCCTGCTTACTGTTGGTATTTTGTTTAAGCTATTTGGGGATTGTAAAAGCCAAACAAAGCACATGCAACAAGTTATAAATTCAAAGGAGATCTTTCTAAGAGCCCAAAAGCAGCTAACTGTAGTTATGGTTATTATGCAGAGACAGACATAAAACTATAAAGCGAATCAACATGTTTTATGGCAGTTATTCGACAACATGCCAAGTCCATGCAGTTAGCTATTACCTTTCTACAGCTTGCAAAGATGTACCATAGTTGCAGCTTAATCTGGAATTTTATTAGGTAGTTATTTTAATCTCACTTTGATAATGGCACTCCAAACAGTGATAAAACAAAGGAAGATCATATTTAGACCAGCAGTGTTAGAAATAATGTTAGAAATACCTAAAGCAGAAACAGAATCCAGCTATCTGTTCTGTTTTGCTGTACTCAGTGGGAACCATCGAGAGCCTTTATGAAGCATTCTGTGAGTGATAAAGGCATAGCTCCTACTGGTGGCAGAGACGAGTGCTTAATTGGATGTTCCCTGTCTTCATTACTTATCCACATGAACATTTCTCACCCATCACTGGTTTGAAAGCCAGCAGAGGCCATGAGACCATATTTTCTGAGCCTACACTGAGTACCAGGCACTTATCTGGCTATGCAAACTCCTCCATACGTTTTGCCCAGGTACAGTGCTTGTTCCAGCAAGACAAACCTCCTGCATCATGAGCTCCTACTCCCTTATTTTATCCTGAGGAGAATCTGGGATTCTTTTCTGAGACCAAACAATCTCAGTGCTCCCTGCATCACTATGGTGGGACTGATGCTAGGAGCACACCGCTTTTCTCTCTGATCATCTTTTAGGTTCACACAGGAGTTATTTAATCTGTTCTTCTCCATGACCATGCATGCTCATGGTTCAAAAAGCAGATTTTTCTACAGCCTTGTAACAAGGAGATAAGAGACTGGCAGCAGATAAAACTACTCAATAGCAATTTCTGCTGCCACGACTGCACAGAGCATGAAGGGCAGCAGCTCCATTGAAACAAGGGACGAGCACAGGGTGCAGGCAGGAGCCAGCCCTGCAGCTGCTCTCTGGGGTGGTGATGCTACAGGGAGAGCCGTGCAGGATGCTCCCAGCAGAGCAGCCGTGCTGGCTGCTGAGGATCAGCTCATCCTCTTCCCCACCACCTGCTCTCTGCAGGTTACACCATAACAGACTGCCAGGACTACAGCCTCAAGCATAAGTTACCAATGACAGCAGCACCCCCAAGGAGGAGGACCTGGAGCTGCAACCTCCCACTCTTTGGCACAGAAATAGGAGAGGATTTTTGCTGGGCAAACGATCCCTGCTGTATAAAAATATGAAATTTGTTTCAAAAGTATGAAATAAAGAGTTTTTCTTAAAACCAAGCCATAAATCTGTGGGCATGCTGCAATAGAATGAAAGCTCTCATCAATATTTATACTTAGCTCTTCAAAGAGTACAGGAGCTCATTTACTAAATATCTCTGAGAAACCAGGCCTTCAGCCAGACAGAGGAAAAGGAAGCATTTTAGCCAGGCAGGATGTCTGTCAGGAATCATCTTAATAAGGAAAAAGCTCCACGGGAGAGCACTGTTTCTCAAAGCTGCCCACTACTGCTTCACACATGATGCACCAAGTGCAGGACACCAGGCTCTGGGAAAGGATGCACCAGCAGGGGATCTGTCTGCAGATCCATTCCAGCTCCTGTTGGTTTCAGTGAGGCTTGGAGCCACCCCATGGAAATGTCAGATATCACTGATACATCAAACACGAGATCAGCATACACCGACCCTTGGATCCAGCCAGAGTAATGGAAGCACTTCATGAGGCCCCCATGATGCATAACCAGCAGCCATCCCCATGGCCTGCCCACAGGCTGGCAGGTGGTCACAGATTGCATCAACATGTAGAGACCTGGCTCTTCATCACTACTAGATCATGAGACCAAATGCCCTCCAGGTGGGAGCTGCAGTTTTCATCAAGTCTGTTTCCAGCACAGCAGCACATGGCATCTCCTGTGTCCTGCTGCAACAATTGAAACGTAAATCCTCGCTCTCCCAATCCGCAGGAAATTGATACAGGCAAAGGCAGGTGATGATTCATTCACTTGCTATCTCAGAGCCCAACGCTCTTTCCCCGAGAGCAGCACAGGAATGCACCTTGCCACCCACCTAAACATTTGATAAAAGTTGAATACAACTACCTGTGATTGATGCCTCTCCTCACATATGCACTCCAGCCACAATCTGGATAATGTGTAGCGTTATTAAAGCATCAATTATCTTCAGTACAAGTGGAGCTACGTTAACAGGGCTGCAGTCTGTTCATTTTGATAAGGTTTTCTCTGTTCGTTTATCAACAAAATAGGGACACCAGCAGGGCAGGGATCCTGCAGGGTTTAACTCTGCTGGGATGGAGTTGACGCTCGCATCCTCCTAAGTGCACTGTCAACAACAACACCCTGATGGAGAGGGTTTATTTCTCAGCAGTTTGGCACAGCAGCCTGTGAAGAGCCAGCGTTCATCTCTGACAGACACTCCAGCTATAAGGATGGGGTGAGCTCACTGGGTTGCAGTGTGGTGCCAGTGCCTGACCAGTAGCTCCAGATCCCCAAGCAGGAGGGTCGGAGACACCAGGCTGAGCAGCTGATGTTCCCAAACAGCTCAGGTTCTGCTCCTCTCTTGTGCATACAGGATGGTAGCTTAGAAACCACAGGGAAGCAAGGCAGTTACCTCTGAAGCCATGCACTAACCACATCACCGTTCAGCTCTGAAGAGAAGTTTCCCTCTGCTGTTTCTCTCTTCTGGATCTAAGAGTTGTGGCTCTCTCTCCTTTCGAAGCCCAGGGACAAGGCTACAAAACTACAGAAAAGCAGTTCCTTTTAGTTACAGACCTAAAAGTTCCTTCATAAACTACACCCAGATAGACACTTAGCTAATTAATGACAGAAAATCCCCACGTCCAATAGACTTCAGTTAATGAATATCGATTGTGATAGTGCTGGAGAAGGCTGCTGTCAGTCAAACTGATGTCTGGTAGTCCTCTTTTGTCTGAGCAGGGCTGTAAACTGCACAAGAGCTCATTCGTTCTTCAAAACTAGGCAGCAGAAAGGTGGTCACAGCTGCACTGCAGCACTAGGAGACCACCTTAACCTTAATGCTAATAGCAGCTGGTCATCAAGGCCAAGCACTCCTTATCTGTTGGCTTTCTGAACACTTGTGAGCCTGTGGGACAGGCCCTCTTGAAGCTAAAGCAGAGTTTATCAGCAGACTGTCCAGCCTGTGTGCACTGAGAGGAGCAGCAGCCACTAACCCTCCAGGCCACCCAGAGCTCCACAGAGCAGAGGACTCCCATTTGGCTAAGAAGACGGGCAGGGATTCCTGTTGGACACTTCCAAATACCCACCAGGGATGTCCAAATGTGTGGTGTGAAATGCTATTTTACAGGCACATCTAATTTCTTAGCAGGCCACAGCCAGCCTACAGCCTAGCCTTCTTACGTTCCCCTGTGCTGGAAGAGGACAGGTGAGCACTGACTGCCCAAGTAGATAGCCCTGTATTTCAGAGCAAGCCTGCATCAATCTCCAGCTGCATTTGCACTTTTCCGTCTGTTTACAGTCACTTCCCTCTATCCCCCAATGAACATCTTAAAAGTAAAAATCTAAGCTGATTAACACAAACACCACGGTCACCTGGACCTTAAACTCACATGATAAATCTCATCATGCTCCTGATGAGCAGTGTCACCTTTTACCTTTGGGCTAGGATGACTTTAAGCAGCTTTTAAATGAATGAAAGCTCAGAGAAAGAACCAAGAGCAGTCCACTGCAAACTAGAGACCTTATCACTGTCCTCTGGTGGGGGAATAAGGCAGTAACAGGTCAGGCAGGCAGGCTACGTCAGTGTTTTCTTAAAACCACACTTTCTGCTCACTGAAATAACAACAAAAAACAAAGCACAACAGCTCTGTCTCCTTCCCTACATCTGATAACAATCAAATAATAACAGGAGTGACTTCTGTGCTCTGTGCCTGGTACTTCAGTCTGGCCTTCCAGTTAATACACGCTATGATTAAAGCATCTATAATCTGCAGTCCGTGGAGACCTGTAGAGCACAGCAGCAGCGGGTGTGCAGCCTGATAAGGGTTGTTCACTCTGTGCAGATGAAACTTTCAATATTTATAACTGCTGATTTTTTTTATCCTGATACCTCCTATCGAGGGAAGAGGGTGAAAGTTTAAAGATAAAAGCTTGTTGAAAGACCAGGTGGAATGTTTTCCCAAGGACAAGCAGAGGCTTACAGCTCTCTTCTCCAAGGAGGTTTAAGGACATTGCTTGAGGATGTGCAGCATCAGAGATGGGGATGAAGTCTCTGGACTTGTGTAAAGGCCATCCAGGGTTTAAGCTGTCAACTCCACTGAGAAAGAGCTTAACCCTTCTTCCAGCTACAAGAACCCACGATAACTCCCACATTTTCCATACCATGAGACCGTGACTGTCCATTGCCCAAACAGTTTAATATTCGTGTATTAAAAAAGAATCCCAGCACTCCCATAGTGCCAGTACTATGGAAGATATGAATGACATTGTCTGGCAGTAATCTCAGCAAAACAGAAAGATGCAGAGAAAGGTATTCAACGTACACACATTTCTATGGTACACCATTTCATTTAAATGATGATACACATACATATGCATGTCCTTTAAATGTAGTCACTTGATCCGCATTTCTGCAGAGTAAGAGCACTTAGATATTTAATAAACAGAAACACAACATGGGTATAAGGAGACACATTTTAAAGCTGGAACAGGTTAGGTGAACCTGAGATATCTCTAACTGTAAGTTATCATCTCAGCTAATCTGTCTTTATCACACTAAATGGGAAAGCAGGCTGGCCAGGGAGGAGAATGCCATGCTTTTTCGCAATAACTTTGTCAGGTTCTTTAAAAAATAAAAAATAAATAAAAGGGGGAAGAAAAAAAAAGTCCGGAAAACATCTGACCAGAGCTACAAAGTACCAGAGGAAAAGAGGCAGAGCTCTGTGCACTGAGGACACGTCCGTTGTTTAGAAAGCATGAAGACAACTGGATGAAGAAAACATAACGCAGTGTGCCTGAGACAGCTACAGATTTTCCTGATTTATACAGATTTGTCTGCCAGAAATGAGCTTTCTTGGCCTCCGGACTGGATTTTTCCCCTCCACAATGAGATAACAATAAGTCGGTGAAAATAATTACCAAAATGGTCCTGAGTTCATTTGCATTCTTAACAAGGAGTTTACCTCAAACCAAGGCAGAGCACTTAACACCCTGGAAAACACTATCAGAAGGAAGTTCTGCATGACTTCTGGAACCATATGAAAAATCCAAATTAACAAAGCCATTCTAATATCAGTGGGGTAGTTAAAACTTAATTAGCACCTGCATACACACTGGCCACAGCTTCTGCAATGCCTGCAGGTCGTGAGCAAAACTACATTAAGCTGCTTATCATTCTGAAGCAAAAAATCAAGGATTAAACTACTTTCCATTGCACATCAGTTGGCCGCCCTACACAGTCACCATGATTATGCTCATTGCCAAAGCTCACGACTATTTTGAATTAAGAAACATTACAGCACGAGATGAACATACGTGAAGGAACATTAGCAACACATTATTCATGGAATTACTGAGCATCACCTGAGAGATACTTTTTGACAAACCTAAGCTTTCCGTGTATCAACATGGGCATGTTAAGACCGCTGTATAGAAGCTAAGTCATCTCTCTGAAGTGAGTTTAAAAGTAAATATGAAAAAAAATGTATAATTAGAATATGATGTTTACAGTTACCTATTGAGGTCACTCACTAAAAAATGGTTGCTGGCTCTTGTATGAAACAAACACACGTGAGACGTAGAAGCAAGACCACCCCTCCCCTCAGACCCTGAGTGGCAGCAAGGCACTGTCAGTGCAGTCACTGATCTCAGCCAGCACCTGAGAAAAGGGCCAACAGTGAACAAGTTCAGGAAACACATTACTTTGAGGGGAAACGCCTCCAAAACACCAGGCAGCAGTAAGTAAGCATGGGACATGCGGAACAACGAAAGGAAGTCCGTACGTAGATACTGGAAAAGGTCACTGAAGAAGGCTGCTCCTTTTGAAGGCAGTCCAGCTTTCACCACTTAGAGATATTTCAAAGGCAGAATTGTCCAGCAAAACACGTGAGTTTTGTGCAGGTCCTTAAGATCCGTGTGCTGTGCAGATGTGTTTTTAATTGCATCAATCTAAGGCAAAGTGTTCTGCACAGATATCATTTTTCTTCCCAAACAAACTTCGTACTTGCTCAAACTCCAACGGCACATTAGCAGATGTTTTCTTTATTTCTTTATCAAAAAGCTACAAAAAGAGAAAATATTGACAAAATTCAGTACAAGTCCTTTACCACGGCTGATACCAGTGCTCAACTCTAACATCATAAAAGATACAACAATAAACCTTTTAAATACAAGCCTGCCACTACTGCTGCCAAATGCTCTGCCTTTTAACTGACATCTTCCCCTTTTTCCTGGCTGTAGGTAAGCAAAAGTCTGCCTCACTCCCTCCTCAGCAGCAAGGCTGATTACCAGGACATGGCTATTGCATTCAGGAAGCAGTCTCCCTTCCTCTTATTGGAATCATTCACAAAAGCACAGCATCACTACCTCAGAAGCTGAGAGCTCCAAGAGTCCCGATATGTCATCCTCTATTTCAGACAGCGACTGGTTGAGGATAGCAGCTGCCTGGGCCACATCTGGATGATAATGGTTTTGTAGAGACTGCAAGAAAAAGAGGAGAAGGTCTAATGAGCACAAGGTAACACACATCCATCTGGCTTTCCCTGTGTGGGAACAAACAATCTAACAAACCGTTTGGTCATGAACATTAATTCTGGCAAAAGAGACAAGTCTGCTGTACCGTGTTACGATGCAGCTTCAAGAAATACGGATTTTAGCCACGCTTGAAACATATTAAAGCACCCTTTCACCAGGTTCACATTCAGCCCAAGACAGATGGACTCCGCCACTGGCCATAGCTACTACAGTGCACACCTCGATTCTGCTACCTTCCAGAGCCCTGATGCTGCATCTGAACTCCTGCTCTCCAGCAACACCCACCTTGCACAAAATCCCTGTAGCATTTAAATGGAATGTGATAATCCTACCTCTAAGGTTTCAGAGTCACCAGGAGTAATTTAACTAATTTCAGCCTTCGTACACCATCCTACAAATGTTCCAGGTTAAAAGTTAACCATTTCAATCTTCTCCAGCATTTTAGAAGTCATTTCTACAGGTTGACCTATCTGTGCTTAGTTTCCATCAGTGCTCATCATGCTCTTCTCTCCAAAGCAAATAAAACACCTCATACATTCGCCACTATTTACTCTGTTTCAGCTATTCACAGCCCACTTTTCAGCTGCATGATCAGATGTGTACTCAGAAGACTCCTACTAATTAGCAGGCACTAGTTGTCATGTGTGTAAAATCCTGCCTCTTACACTAAGGATGGAAAAAGATGCAAAGTAAAAAAGTAGCCAGAAGTTCATCTCATCTGCAAGACATGTGTCAGCAGGTTCATAGAAGTGATGCTGCTGACTGCCAAGCTGTGTCATTAAAGCAGCAAGGATGACATTCTCCTGAACATCTGTGTATGGTACCTTGTTAGATGACATACCTGAATCTCCCAGAGAGAGCTCTCCAAAGCCCTGCTCTCAGATGGCTCCTCCTGCTCCATGATATATGGATCTTCTGACAGATCTAAGGAAAGAGATACAGATTTCATACCTCCTGTGATGTCCATAATGCCAAAGGGAACTCAGGGAACCAACTGGGGCCGGGATCTCTCCAGGGATCCTGCTCTTCACGATGCCTAAAGGTGTAACACAGAAGTCCCCCCTTTCCCTCTTACCTTGTGGCCCATTTGGTCTGTGCATCAGCACTTTGCAGGCCGGATGCCTCCGAAAGAGATTACAGATGAAAGGAATGACCATAAGCAGAGCCTCAGGAGGAGCAGTGAGGGCCAGCCGGGCCAGGCGCTTTATGAATGCTGCCACCAGGTATGCTGGCAAGTGACTGTGGGGAAGGAAGAAGAAACCAGCATGTCAGAGTTCCAGCAAGTGAACCAACACACTCATCAACTCAGACAGCATGTCAGGTTAAGGACCAGTGGGATTCTTCAGCTTTTTGGACTGTGCAGTGAAATGGAACTACACAGCAAAGAATCATGATTTCAAGCAGTTACAAAGGGTCTTGTGTGCTGCCTGGAACAAATTTGGGGGCATTTCCATTCAGTGCATGAACAATCTCAGATCAGTTCGTGATTCAACCCAGACGCGTGGCACCACTCCAAACACTTGCTGCAGCCAAGCACAGCTCTTGTACACGGTCATTCACACTGCTGTCTTTATTCAGTCATTTTATAAACTTCTGAGTGCTTGGCCAGGCAACCTTCATTATATTTTTCTAATGTAGTTCTGTGGGTTTAATTAATACATGTGCCATGGTGTTAAATTTACATAATACTTCTAGAGCAAGCAGTGCAGCTGGTAATGGGAACATAAAGCTGCTGGAACGTAAATGTGCAGAATAGTTCTCTTTTATGGTAGAAATGCAAATTTTTAACAGCAGTCAGCTCATGTAGGCACGTTCTTCAGGTCAGCAGAGCTGGGATGAAAGATGACAATTTTCAGCCACTCAGCCTCCAGCCTTAGAGCTCACTACACCTGCAAGGCTCAGCAAAGCCACCCCAAGGTACAACCATCTGCCAGGTCTTGTTACTCCCTCCAGAGAACACTATGAATACAAGGGGGATGGTATTAAATATCATGTGCTGAGCATTATTCTTGGTTTATTTTACAACATACGATGGCAACTATATAACCAGCTGCATATCTAGTTTCTTCCCTGGGCATAATGACAGCATCGAGACAGAGTGTCAAATGCTTTATGTTTCAATATTACATGTCTGCAAAAAGGTCATCAATTTCTCAACAGATTTATGATGCTGCGTCTATAAAAAGCCTGCGAATGTTCCTTTTCCATATTCATAAAGACAGAGAGAAAAAGCATCACTTCCAGCCAAACTGGAATACAGATCAAAATACATCCGTAATGATTTGCCGATCAAACTCAGATAATGAACTGCATTTTTACGCTCTGAAACTAGACAGATGTGTGCTGCATCTTCAAAACCATCACAGGAAGAATTACACAGCACTGCAGTAACACTCTTGAATTCAGTTTTCTCAATCAGAAAACAAATTTAATTCAGCAGGCACTCTGAATACATTAAATCCAGACATGGGAGACTGTTCAAGAACAGATTCTGGCCAACAGGAAAGTAGGAGCAAAATACATGTATGTATATAATAGAGGTTCTACTTACGACGAAGACAAAAACAGATCAGCCAAATGGAAGAAGCGGGCTCGGTACTTCACGTGATATATAGAAGGGTCCAGAAGGCTGTACAGCTTTTTGTAGAAGTCAGGGTATTCCCTATTGAGAAGGCAGAAAGGAAAAAGACAACATCCTTCGCTGATCAGTGACATACAGCAGGACCACACTGTGTCTATAAATGCCTCTGTGTGTTGCCCATAAACCACCCCAGACTACTGCTGTGCTGTGAGTGACTGTTGAGCTTTCCTTGGTTTGTCTTCACAGCCACCACTTGAAATCAAGCTGTAAAGTGAACTTCTGGCTGGTGCAGTGTCCAGCTGTTCAGGAGATGTGAAAACACATCCACTGACTGCAAATGGCACAGGATCCAAAGACTACAGTGCTGCTACACCATCAGATCAATGGAAATTGATTTCCAAGAGCTGAGCAGTCTGAAGAAGAGGGTATTTAGGCCAAACTATCAGAACAGCTCAGCATCCAAACAGCTCAGCTTCTTGGGCAGGGCTTGGCTTCCTCACAGCCAAAGCCTGAAGATGCAGAGAATTCTTTTCAGTTCTGTTTACATGAAGATGTAAATGCAGACAGCCATGTCCCTTTACACAACGTGCTCCTTTTACTTACAGATTATGCTGATGAATCAGAATAAACAATCCATTTAAGGCTAGAAGACTAATTGCTCCACCTGTAAGAAAGCAGGCATCTATCAGTACAATAGATAGATAAAATGATCAGCTACGAACTGTTTCATTATTTAACCTTCCTGGAAGTAGCACAAAACCAACAATGTCTGTAAGTAGAGGCAGCATGATGGCTGTAAGGTGACAGAAGCTCAGCCAAAAGCTTCCTAAGGATCACAGGTTACTTGCATAGATTAAGCTGTAGTTTAGAAGAACAGAGAGACACAAACAGTCTGCTTTAATTTCCCAAGAAAGCTACAGTGGGAAGGAAAAGACCTCCTCAGAAAGACCATTTCTAAAGGAAACTGCACACCTTGTTTCTGGATACAGCCCAGGAATCAGCGGTGATGCCTGAACTGTGTGAAAACGAAATCACTCCAATATTCAACTCTTTGCAAATTAAAAAATGTAATCTTCCTAACACGTAACAACCAGCAAACATTGACAGATGCAGGTAAACATATCTCACTTTTGGAGACAAGAGAATTCATCCCAGTCCCTTAGCTTCATCCCACCCAAAGCTGTGGTGTTGCAACCAGCAGCCCTCCTAACTACATATGTACTGTGCTGCAGAGAAACACAAAGGCTAAAAGCCTGTTTTTGCTCACCTACTCCATAGGCCACTGTCAAGAAGTCTATCATGAGAGTGGGCTCATTCATATGAGGCAGGATGGAGTCATGCAGAATAACAAGAACTTTTTTGTAAAGGCTACTGGGTAGCTGTGAAGGACAAAGCAATACAGTCAAATCACCAAAATGAGAACTCAAAGAGCAACAGCAACATAGGGCTCAAAAAGACAAGGCAAGCAAAAGGGAACATGCGAGGACAAAACACAACGGTTCACAGCAACAGATGGGAGAGCATAGAAGTGACACCTGACAACTGTGTTCATTCTAAGAAGTGGGTGCTCAGCTGGAAGCATCATCACAGCTCAGAAGGAAAAGCAGTAGGAAAGTCACTAATAAATAGGCTCGGGAACATTCAGCTCGGAAACAGGAGTTGTTATGCTGCAGATAACTCCTTATGGGCAGGCTTGTTTAAGGTGGAGAAAAAGGCTGAGTAAGAAGAAAAAGACCAAACATGAGGTAACGTCCCCTTGCCAGGAGAACAACCCAGCAGAGGTGGTGACTGCGCTGATCTCATCTAATAGCAGAAGCACAGAGGGGTCCTACCAGGAGCACCATGCAAAGGATGGCTGCAGCCTCTAAGGATTGGCAACTAGAAAGCAATCTGGATCAGTGACTGAAGTACCCCTCACCTGGTGCTTCAGAAAAGTGAGCCACATTCTTTCAAACGCCTGCCTGTGTGCCTTGAAACAGAATTGCAAGTAGTGAGATAAATATGGGTGGAGATGAAGTTCTATTTTCAGTAGAAAATTGAACTCTGAAACACCAAATGAACAGTTACCTGCAGCTTTGACACCTTCCATTCCTCCTGGTTACCTAAGAAGAAAGGTAGAAGGGAGATGGAACTTGAAATGGATGTTAAAAACAAAAACGATGGCTTGTTCTATTTAGTAACAACCCCAGTTATTACAAATACCCACATAAAACCTAAGGAACAAAACCCACTCTGATGAAGGAGCAAACCTATATGCATAGGTTTATATGCATATACAAGGAAATTTGCATTATATTAGTCAAACTTTTCCCTCCTCCCCTAAGCTTAATTGGACACATTGAAAGTAAACGGCACTTTTCTTCCCACGCTGCAGCCCAACAAAATGAAGTGAGAGAGAAGCTTATGAATTAAGCAGAGCAAAGATCATAAATGTTCCCATGAGATGTTAAAGCTTGATGTCTGAGATTTCCCTCTACCAGATGGGTTGGGACACATCAGAATTCAGTTAATAGCATTCCAACTCAGAAGCATTCCTGTTGCCTCCAGCAGCCGCCTTCTCGCTCTGTGAGGAGCACTGCTTTCCTGGCTGTTAAGCTGAGACCAGGAGCACAAGGAGAAGACAGTGTTCCCCAAACCAGGGTCTCTAAAAAATTTGCTATAGGTTCTTTGCATTGACAAAAAGCTGTGACAGACCTGACTGCAAGTGTGTTATGCGGATTTTGTAATGCTGCTCAGAATCACTGTGCTCACAGAAGCACAATTTTTCATTAGCAAACACTGACAAAGCCTTTACACAATAAAAATCAGAGATACGATTTTCCTCTTCACGTGCAGTTCATCGTGTGGAGTTTACTAACCTTGCTTCACCATAAATTTGACCATGTCACGCTCTTTGTTCGGCATGTTAATGGGTGAAATGAGGGAAAATACATTCTGCTGGTAAAATGGCAGCGGCCTCTATAACAGACAAAAAGCACAGGATCAAGCATGAAGAGAGGTCCACGCAGAGGGAAGTCACACTGGGCTTCCACAGTCCCCTACTTCCCAACCACTGGATGTACGTAGGAAAGAAAAGCTCTGATGGCTGTACTGCATGCTGCTTCTCCATCGCTGCCTTATCCTGGAGTATCACTCA
Organism: Lagopus muta; assembly: GCF_023343835.1. Lineage (NCBI taxonomy): Eukaryota > Metazoa > Chordata > Aves > Galliformes > Phasianidae > Lagopus > Lagopus muta. The sequence goes on along the minus strand of NC_064449.1, from coordinate 10,105,954 downwards.
TCACAGAACTTACATCTGAACTGACTCTGATTTAACAGAACAGGTGGGTCCAACGAAAGAAAACAGACCCTCCCACACACTAAAGAGAATTAAACCTTTATGCCCTCAAGCTGCATATCTGAGCAAAACAGAAGCAAAAGCTCTGTGAGGTTCTAATCAACAATATACATATTGAACTATCCCCAGTTTCAGACTGCTTTCAGTCTTACACATAATTAACGTATGCTACAAACAAACAAAAAAAAGCCTTCAAATGGGTGCACTTATTACTCCTGCTTCCAAAGTCATTCCACATATCAGTAGTTCCTCCCCACTTCGCAACCGAGGTGTGTGCTCCAGAGCAACAAATAATTCACCCAGACCCATCCCACAGCCCAACTCAGCATTACCTCTTTTGTCTTTTGCATCACTTGTCCGATGCTCTCAGTGACCGCCTTCATGACGAAGTACCGAACGTCGTCATACTCCATGTATTCTTGGAAGCGAGAGATCAGCAGGGAGGCATCCTCGTGTATGGGAATTAAGCCGTTAACAACCACCTAGCAAGAGGGTGGGAGTGAAAAGCAAGTCAGTTTCTCACTGTGTTGGAGCAGATAGCTGAGAAGGCTGAGGGCAACCCCTGTCTGGTGAGCAGAGCTGTGTCCCGCCTGCAGTGCTCACAGCTGCCATGATGGGTGCTTCCAACACATCTTACACCGTAACTTAGAAATGATACAGTGGCTGAGCCAGGGGCAGCAGCTTCCCTCTTACCTCCCCCCAAAAATCAGAGCTGATGCTTCAGAAATACAAGAATCCAGCCAGGCCCCACACAAGGCAGCTGCTCCCACACCACCACCCATCAAGGGCAGCACCCTACAGACGTTTCCACCACTGGAGCCCACATCACTCTTCTCCACTCCAATCTCCTTGCCTGAAACCTCAGCTCTGCAGGTTCTGCGGCTCACCTTCAGAAGATGGCGAGGAAAAGCGATGCTGCCCTTCCACTGCTCTGCGACCAGCGGGTATTCTGCCTCCACCTCCACAAACTTCATGAGGGTGCAGAGCGATGATTCCTTTAAAACACAGATTAGAAAAAGCCCCGCATCAAGGAGCACGGCGGTACTCGGGCCCGCAGGTGCTGCTCAGCACAGGAAGAACGAATCTCTTCCGTGAGCCACGTGGATGCCATCACCATCAGAGCAGAAGGGCGTTAGAGCCCCAGGAAGCCCCGCGGCATCCCGCACCGAGCGGGGACTGCTTCTACCGCACAGACCCGTACCGCAACGACAGCCCACAGCTCACCTTCACCCGGAAGGAGTCGTGGCCCAGCAGCTCGGACAAGCACTCCACGCAGTCGTCGTAGCGGTGCCTCATCCATATTTTGTATTTATCCTCAGCGCTGCAGTTCCCTGCAAAGGCGCGGCGCTGACGCTCCCACCCGGCCGGTTCCCGGCTCCGGCCCCATCCCTGCCCCGGCCCATCCCCGCCCTCCCTTCTCACCGCTCAGCGCGTCCTCCTCCGCAGGCAGGCTGCCGGCCATCAGCTCTCCCCGCCGCAGCAGCGCGGCGAACAGCCGGCGGCACGTCCGCGCGGCGCACAGCGCGTCCTCCTCGTCCTCGGCCTGGGGAAGATCGGGGCCGTGAGCGACGCCCGGTGCCGCCCCGCGCCGCGCTCCCTGCCCCCCCCACCCGCCGCGCCCCGCACCGGCAGCAGCTCCAGGATCTCGAAGACGCGGTTGGCGTTGCCGCGGCCGCCCAGCACAGCCTCCAGGCTGGCGGCAAGCGCGGGCCCCGCCATGCTGCGCTGCGGAGCTCCGCCCAGAGCGGGGTCGGAACGCAGCCGGGTGGGCGGGGAAATGACGAGCAGGACGAGGGCGGGTTACAAAATGTACACTTTATTACACCTTCAGGTGGGATACAGCGCGATTCCTCGCAACGCCGCTGGGGCGGCTACAAACGCCCGGAGACGCCCGATAGCGAAGGAACGGCGGGCGCAGCTGCAGCGCGGAGCCAGGCTGCGTAACGCGGTGCTCAACGGATGGCGGCGCAGGGCCTGGGCCGTGGCAGCAGCGCAGGTCAGCAGCCGCACCGCCCCGCCTCGGAACAGGCTCTGCTCTGAAGAGTAAAAAGATCACAATGAAAAAATAACTTCAAAACCATCCCGGACAGGAATAGTGTAACTTTGTCTAGTTGTACACGTTGTGCAGCACGACGGCCAAAGGAAGATGAATCCATTTAAGCCAGCAGGAGTTTTCTGATTCCTCACGCAGTGCTGTTTGCAAAGTCTTTATGCCAGAAAAGTAAAGAAAAGCCCACAGTTCTGTGCAGCTTCTTGCTTTCTTCATAACAGTAAGGCAAACCAATTTGGAGGAAGAGGCATTCACATCCAAAATATCCACCTGAAGATACATTCATCATTAGCTTTAGTAAAAGAATAGTACAAAAGTTAGATCTCAATCTTTACACAGTTGTCACCATTTCCCCCCCCCCCCAGAGCTAAAAGCTGAGTAGAAAGTACTGAACATTTCAACATGTTGCAAGAGCAGAACAAAACCAAGTGGTTCCGTTTGATCCATGGGAGTTTCCCTGGCAGCAGTCCTGGGACAAACAGCTGCAGAGCCTTCGTTGGGCTGAACACACTGAACATATACAAAAAAAAGGCTACACTTTAATACACATCACACAGTATTTACTCAGTTCATGCCTAAAATATCCATTATCTTAAAGCGAAGTACGAGAACGAGCACACAGGGAGGGTGCTGCAGTAAACTGTACACAAAACTACTAACAAACATTTTAAAAGGCTTACAAAAATGGAGAATGAACCTTTTTTTTTTTCCTTTAATTACATATACTTACAGGTTTTCACATTTACTGGCTAAGCTTTTCAGGGAGCACTTCAAATGTAAGTTAGACCTTCCAGAGGTATCTGCCTGAAGCTAGAACAACATGCAGCTTTCACTGAGATGCAGGATACTTTGTGTTAACCACAGGAGGTTCTTTGACCAGCTTCAGCGTGGATACTGAGAGCACATCCCAACTCTAGCAAAGAACTGCACGGTCCCACTGGCAGCTTGTGGTATGCTAACACAGATGGATGTTACTGACATTTATGGCATTTCACCCATTTACTTTTGTGAAGTTGGACATAAATCAAACATTTACTTAGATTTAAGTTATCAGGTTTCAATCAGCACAGAGAACAGCAGCAAAATGCACCCATACAGATTCTGAGTGCTGCAGAGCTGCTAACACACTGAACTTATGTGAGAGTTTTCATGTCTAAGTGTTGCAGAGTCCTTCTGTTAAAAGAAAAAAAAAAGTGGTTTGACTTCATTTGGATGTTTGGAGTAGCTGCTTCTCACTTGGCTTAGCAAACAAGAAATGCTGCACTTCCCTGTTATTGCATTTAACCATTAGTTCAACTTGGTTTAGTAGGTGCCTTTAATCTGACAGTAGGTGTCCTCATTTGGACTTTTGCTTGCTGGTTCTGGGCTTCAGATGTTGCTGGTGTCTGGGCTGGATTCTGTACGCCTGGAGCCTGAATCTGGGGAGATGCCGTAGTCACAACTTGCTGCTGTATCAGTTTCTGCTGCACAACCTGAGCAGTAGCAGTTGTTGCAGGAATCACCTGAACCTGCTGCTGACCTGCTGTGGTCTGAGACAGGGTCACTGTCTGGGGTTGAGCTTGTACCTAGACAAGGCAGGAGAACAAGGCAACCATTAGATTCCCGCTCTGCAGAAGGTCTTTGCTGACTTGAATGATGAGCATCTTAGACAAAGAAGGACTGGAAGCAATACTGGCACTGTGGTTTTGGTAAGAAAGCGTTCTGTCACTTTTTCTTACAAATGATAACTAAGAAACAGGACGCCTGCAAGGCACACCTGCTCAGTGCAGATGAAACAACATGCTGCTGGATTCTTTGCAGAAGGTACGTGGAAGGTAAGAACACAGTCGATATGTAAGAAGGGCAGTCTTTGTGTGCCTTGAAGAGTTCTCCAAGAGCTCTACAGGCAATAACTCGCTGTGTGTTCACCAACGAGGCTCTGCTCCCTGCTGCTTACCTTGCCCTTGCTGCCTCACACCCGAGGTGGTGACCAGTCAGCCTACAACACTTCATCATCATTTTAACATAAACAGCCACAGATTTTATCCCACACTAAAACACTGCACTTCAAACCGGGTCAGATTAAGAGCTGACGGGTTAGATTTGTGAGAGTAACTGCTTCCTCCATCCAATATTAAAGATCCCTGCCCATCAGCAGTGCAAGTACGCCTGTTGCTAATGATCCAAAAGTTGTTCTAATCAGTGTTAAATAAAGGGAAGGGAGACAGAACCGTCTGTTCTCTTCCTCTGCTCCCAGTCTGTTGCCACATTTAGAACAGACACTGCAGCACTGACTTCTATTAAGCACTTCGAGCAGCTGTATGAACTGGAACTAAACAACTCCCAGTTTATCCCAGTTTTTGTATAACAAACTCAGATGGTATTCATGAGTTCCATTATTTGACTATACATCACAAAAAGCTAATATTTAAATTTATTTCAGCTTTAGAAAATATTTTCCTCAGTTCTTCTACATTCATGAAGAAAACACTGCTGTATCTACCAGAATTTTGACTACAGATTTTACAGCAACCTGACCTGGCTTTCACGTGACTCATTTTTATAGAATGGAAATGGTCACACCCTTCCAAAATTCCACCCGTCCCCACAAAGGGAAGATACACGCATTTCCAAATACATCAGCCTTCAGCAGGACCAGGCTTCTAGCGCTACAGGCAAAACGTACCTGTTGGGAAACTGAAACCATCTGTTGGATGTTGGCAACAGTAGCCTGCTGCTGGACCACTTGAGGAAGTTTTGCCACCTTCAGTGACCATAGAATAAAACAAAGATTTAGTCAGAATAAAACTGCTAACAGCTGCAACACAGCGTACATCAGAACCGCTACCAAGAAACCTTTCCTAAGTTGTGTTTACTGCAAGTTGGTATCTCGGCCTTCTCAGTGATAGTGCAGCTTTGTAAACGAAACAAGTTTAGAAGAGCATGTTGGAATAGCATATTTAGCTAGGAGGGAAAGAGGGAAAGGAGAATTTTCAGCTATAACTGTAATTACTGTTTCCTCTTAACTACATGTAACACTGAAGGAAGCACGGACATTCTAATGGACTAATTTATCTTTGATACAGCTTTGAAAGAGTAAGACTTCCAGTTCCTCATCCCCTTCCTTTCCATGGTTAGACTGATCTAATCATGCAGAGAATTAGGTAACCATCAGCTCCCTTTAGCTGCTAGACATCAGGCCAGGAGGCAGCACCAGAAAACAGGAAGAAATAAAGACAATTTAATTGTCCTTAATAAGAACAGTACGAATCCACTGCTAATAAAAAGGAGTGCCAGTTTATTTCTTTCGAAAAGACAAACTTTCCAGCTGGTTTCCCTGACCTGGCAAAAGGCCAGATATTCACCACCAATTAATCTTATTATAAAGTTAATTTAAACAAATATGTAACTGGAATTAACATGAGCAGGTGCTGAAGTGTTACTCCACCTGTTACCTTCAGGGTGATCCCATCACAGTAGTGTTTAGAAGCAAGGAATGGTGTTACCTGTACCTGAATCTGAGCCTGCACCTGCTGGGTTCCACCTGGCTTCTGGGTTTGGGAAATTGGGGTCGTTAAGAACTGAGTTTTAATGGCAGGCTGTGTAGTATAGGTCACTTTCTGTTGCTGCGACGTCTGCTGTTGGGTCTGGACTGTGACCTGTTGAGCATTTATCTACAGAAGGGAAAAAAGCATCAGTGACTACAAAGCATGTATTTCAAAGAACAGGTACATAGCTAATGAGATTGATTACATTACTGAAGTAAATCCTCTCAAATAAAAATAGCCAAAGGAGCTGGGAGAGAGAATTTCCATGCCTTTATACAAGTGTCCTCAAACATTTTAAAGGTTCTCTTCCCACACAGGCACAGTTCATATGGCAATACACTTCCAAAACACCACATTAATGTAACTATGTTTGTGGCTCAGTGACAGCCAAACCTATGAGATGGTGACATTTCAGGGAAAAGTGTATTTTGCACAGTTTACAATGTAAAAATGAAAGTCTCTGAGAATTTCCCAGACTTAGTTGCATTACAAGTGACTAAAGAGAGCCTTAATCTCTGTCACGTAACACAGAAGACAAAACCAACAAACTTACATTACATTTGAGGCATGAGAAATCACAAACATTAACAAAGAGTCCTCTCTAGATACATGTAAGACGTAATCAAAGGACTATTAAGTGCCCAGGAGTGCCACCACAATCCACAGCTCAAGCTTTACAACCTCAGAAACATCAGGAAACTCAGTGGAAGGGCAAACTGTGAGTACCTTCTGCTGCACAGTAGCTTGACCCTGTGCAACCTGGGGCTGGATGGCTTTCTGTTGCTGTGCTGCTTGATGATGCTTGAGCTTCAGAAGCTGCTGGACATGTAGTGGCTGGGCAACTACAGTCTGACCTCCTGAAAATTATAAACATAGTTACAACTGTGACTTTTCATTTACTGCTTTGTCCCAAGCAGCACAATCTGTGTTTGCAGGCTTTTACAGGCTTATACATCAGCACAGCTTTGAGCACCAACGACTCACTGATTTTAATTAGAATAAGACACGTGATTTTGACAATAGAGTTGCATGAGCAAGCTACAATTACGTTCTAACAATTATACTTCCTACAGGAAAACTTCTGTCTGCACTACAGGAGTCAGTTACAAAAGACAAGTTCTCCTGTATCTGCGTCATACTTAAAAAGAAGCACTTATACAGCTTTATTTTCAAAACCATATCTGGTCTTGCCTACTCATAAGCAGGTTTCTGGCTTAAGAATGATACTGACCTCCAGATTATGTGGAGTAAGCACAAGTCTCTTACCTCATTTTGGGAGCTCAGCCTCCATCACGTTACTTTACTGAAGTCTAAGTCCCACAGAAGACATTACTTGAGCACCCAACCTTTATGGAAGCGGAGTGTAAAACTGTATTATATTTTAGGAAGTGTTCTGACATACCTGCTGCTTTCTGTGGCTGCCCAATAGCAACACTGATGCCTGCAACAGTAACAGGGAGTGTAGTGACTCCTGCAGATGACACCACAGCAGCTGGAACAGACACCACTGGAGGTTTTGCCAAAGCAACCTGTGCTGCTTGTGGAGTTTGGGCCTGGATTTGTCCTTGTGCTTGAAGCTGGGAAGCAGGAACACGAGTCTAAGCAGTAAGGAATGAAGATTATTGTACCAGCCAAAAAAGTATTTGCTTCATATAACAGGTGATTAATAAGTGACAGTAGTAAATGTTTCTGAGTATGATTTCTCCTTTACACTAACACACTTGAGAGATGGGTCAGTCAATAAGTGCTATTAAAGCTACTTGTGTCAGAGGTCTTTCATACAGCCTAAGTCACACAAAGGGCACTTAGGTGCACGAATAACCAACATCCAGTTCATTTAAACCAGCAGTGAGAACAAGGTGTCTGCAGCTGTTTTAATTAAGTCAGAGACAACTTACAAGACGAGCAACTTGCAGGTTTGTCACAGTAGTGCCTGTGAGGACTGCGCCAGGACGAGGTGCTGTAACAGCAGTGAGTTGTTGAGTTTGCTGTTGCTGCTGCACTTGCACTTGTGCTGCTTGCTGTTGTGCCCCTTGCTGTGTCTGCTGTGCTGCCTGCTGCTGAGGAAGCTGTAGCTTCTGCTTCTGTAACTTGATTAGCTGCTCCTGAAAAAATACACCACTTTATTTTCCATCTTTTATAGGAATAAAGGAAAAAGAATGGAGATGGACCTGCAGCTTTGAAGTAACATTCTATGCCAAACTTTAGTTAAGGTCACAGAGCTAAGGAGCAACTCCTTCACACAACAGGTTGCCAGTGGGTAAGCAACAGTAAATGCTTTACATCCTGACGTGTGGCAGCAGAACTTCTATTTGAAATGGCTATCAGTCCTCCCCACCTTCATGAAATTTTCATAGAATCAACTGTAAGAGATCTGCATTTCATTCTAGCCCATTAAAATAGGGCATAACACAGTGGCAGCAATGCTTACTCACCTGTGACAGTTTCCCAACAGTTTTTATTTGAGCTGGAGACTGGGCTTGTGCCTGAGCCTGAATCTGAGGCACCTGCACCTGAGCAGCCTGCTGCTGCTGCTGCCTCAAAAGCTGGAAGTGAGCAGGAGTGATTGTTTTGCCAGAGAGCTGGACTGTTGGTGTTGCTGCAAAAGGAAAAGTAAGAAAAAGAAATGCAATGAGGACACTCCACATTGAATTTAATTGTCTGATTTCACCTGAGAAGCCAAGTGGTTAAAGAATGTTCTGCTACAATACATTTGTAGACTTAGTAGAGACAACAAGCCATTAGCATCAACACAACGAAAAATAACAAAATATATACTCCTTTCTTCATAGTAGTTTATGTTTGGTACTCAATATTTTACTGCTTGATTGCTAACAATCTCTTTTTAACTGTAACCCCTACGGGCTAAGCAATTCTCTACGGCAACACTTTGCCCAGAAATACCAACAAAAAAAGGTAATCTGAGCACCAACATTCAGCAAGTTAGGAATCATAGCACTGTCTCATTGTGCAGCCAACAAAGCCAGACTTTCAATACTATCAGGGTCAAGCAAACTTCAGGAGTTCTGCAGGACCCCTAGGAAACAACCCCTAAGCACGCAGTTATTACCTGGTGTCACTTGAGTCACCAGTGATCTCGTCTGGGTTTGCACAGGCGTTAAGTTTGTCGTTACCACAGCTGATGCAGTCACTGATGTCACTGCTCGGACCCCCTGTGTAGATGCTATGGTCACCAGCTCTGTGGAGGCTGCAGGAGCTGCCGCCCGCTGCTGGGTGTGCACAACTTGTGCAGCTGCAGTGCCTCCCGAAGTCTGAAGAGGAGCACAGTCACACGTTACTCTGCACAGTCTTTACATCTCACACAAAGCCATGAGCTTCCCAGATACAGAGTTTTAGAAATTGACATCAAAAAGCAAGCAAAAAAATCCAAACCTTTCTAATAAATGTTTGAATATATCTCACAGTTGGAATCTGATTAAATCTTTGTCAGGCTGATCACCAAACCCTACACTACACAAGTTTGATTTTACTACCTGTCATTTTTTGCTTAACCTTCTATAGAATTACAACCTTAAAACAAAAATCACAGTTACCTAAGCATAAAATATTAGAGGCTGGAAATTATATTGACATTGCCCATTTCTTCAGATAATGCTTTTGAAAATGGTTCACAATTAGGCACTGTCTCTTAGGTACATTATTCTGATTATCTGCCCAAGTTTATGCTGGTATTTTCCTATTGGAGAGCAGTTGATAGAGTCACGTGACACATGAAGTTTATTAACTTAACTTATATAAGAGTGGAATTTCTGATAATTAGTACAGCTAATGCAGGATACAGATCTAGATGTGCAACCAAAATGAACCCAGAGATGCAACCAGTATTAGTAGTGCAATCTACTCACAGTCAGTGTTCCAGGTATAACAGGTGAAGCCAGACGTTTATTGATGGGCTGAAAGGTAGCTGCAGGGACTCCAGCAACAGTGTTCACTATGACATTCCCACTCACTGTAGCTGAAAGCAAAAAAAAAAAAATCAGGATTAAAAATGATATTGTAAAAAAAAAAAAAAAAAAAAAAAAAAGAATGAAAATCTTATGTCCCATCATCTCCAATGCCCAATTATAAAATCTTCTTACCAGTCTGTATACTTGTCCCAGTGACTGCTGTTTTGATTGTGCCTGCCTATTGAGAAGACAATTGAGACAACTTCAGAAAACAAATACAAAAAAACTGAATATAGCTCTTATGCTGCTATGCTGTTTAACACAGTGCCGTATTCCAGAAATGACAGCTCAAGAAAGAGACCAGAAAATGCAGAGATAGTTGTAAAACTTGCTTTCATTCTGCATATCTTCTGGATAGGTCAGGATTCTGCCACGTTAATAAGCAACTGGATACCAGTCAGGTGTTGGGTAACTGGACATTTTACATCCTTGTCAGCAGAGGGGAGCGAGGTATCATCACTGGCACACACAGGTAATCTCTCACAGTGTTAATGTGTGAGAGGTTACCTGCTAGGAGATACAGAGCAGTGTTATCAGGACAGAGCCCTTTCTCTGTCTCTGGAAAAGCTGTACTGCTCTGGCCCTTCAACAAGCTTTAAAATCACTGCTCCCTGAGCACATTACTAAACAAACTGGACTGGCTTTAAAACAAGAGCCTTCAACCCGTTATCAGATTCACTAATAGAGACTCTACATTCAAAGAAGCCATGGAAGCTTTACAGTAATGCAAGTAATTGTAGGTCCTGTAGGATACAAGATTCCACTTTCCCAGCAAAGATTAATTTACTCACAGCTTTGTTTTTTAACCTACTTTAACAGAGTAGCTGTTACAGCTACGGTCTCTTTTCTGAGTTTTTTTGGATAAACAGTGTTAAATGCTAAACTGAAAATGCAAGATATCTGTACACAGAATATAGCTTTCTGAGGTGGAAAAATGCTAACACCTATTATTAAAATAATGACATTAACAGTTTTAATCAGTGAATAAAAAAAAAAAAAAAGAAGGTGCCCAGCACACTCAGGAGAGAAAGAGAAAGAAGAAAAAAAATAGCCTTTATTTCACTACACTGCCCTAAAATTCTTACTTTCCAAAGCAAGTAAAAGCACGCAGATGTAGTACACAGAAAAGAAGAACTGAAGTTACTACATCAGACACCAAGTCCTCCCTTTCTTACCAATACTGCTGTGTTGGCCACAGTAGTTACTGCAGTCTGCACTACTGCCTGTGGCTGCTGAACTACCTGTGCCTGAGCCTGTGGCTGTGGTTGGGCCTGTGCTTGCTGGACAGCTGGCTGCTGAGCTTGCTGCTGGCCGCCTTGCTGCTGCTGAGACTGCGGGCCTGCCTGCTGCTGTGCCCTCTGCTGTTCAGCCAAAGCCTAGGAAACAAAGCATGAGTTTCACAGTTGTCAAACCAGTGCATGAATTAATCAGGATGTATTTAAAACAAAACAAAAAGATTAGTTCAGAGCATACATGCAGACACAGCATGCAAGTCTGGCTTCCTTGTAAACACACCTAGTTACAAGATGTAAGTCGTTTCAAACTATGAGCTGCAGTCTAAATGTTGCACAGCTTAAAACATAACAGAACAAGCAATTTACCATCTAAAAGCAAGAACAAGCATTTCCTACTGAATAGCTTAAGAAAGGAGGAAACAGAACAATCAAGAATGAGATCGTTTCACATTTGCACCAGATTTTAATTCTCTTTTAAAAATACGTTTTCCAGAATGCTGCTTGTGAGCAGGAAGTATCAGTGCCACACACAGGCCTGAGGTTCCACTTTGGACCTTCTGTAAATGCTACTAAATGAACAACTCGCTACAATCATATCAGCAAACTTCTCCCAGAAGTCAAATTTTCCTCATGCTTCCTCTTATATTTTTTATTCTGCAGTCATACACGTAAGTGAAATGGAGATTGCACCTTTTTCTCTTTTGCAATACGTTCTGCTCGCAGGGATGCAACTTGAATTGGAGGAAGTGGCTTGTCGTAGTTGATTCCACTAGAAACAGTGATAAGAAACAGCATGAAATAATTGCACAACTAATTTTTTTATTTTTATTCTCTTAAGTAAATAAAGACAGAGTGCCCACCTTTCTGCAAGAACAGAGGCATGCTTTGGATTCTTCTGGAAAGGATTCATGCCAAGTCTGAAATTGAGAAAGATTTTATTATTGAAGACAGGAAAAAAAACTTTTAAGAAAGCATTTAATTTCTTTTTTTAGTAGGTGACACTGTGGTTTTGGTGAAGTTTTCATGATGCTCCCATCAGCACTGGAGCCTGCATAAAGACAGACATTTAAAGAGATATGGAATAAATGATAAATGAATACATGCAAGTTACTGCTGTAACTTCTGGACACACAAAGAAAACCAACTAAACAGCACAGATGTCAGAATGTTTGCAACACAAACGGGTGGCCAAGTTTACAAAGGATACCTTAAAAAAAATAAGAAGACTCTTAATCACGTATGTGAACAAATCATGCAGCGAATAAAAGCTAATCTAACCACATGGAATGTGAAGGCATTCCAATACCAGGCCAGAACACAAGGAGAGAGGTCAAGAACAGAGAAACAGAACAGCAGTTTGAAACAGATGAAAAAAACCTCTCAGCTGGGAGAGCAATTCAGAACAAAGCATCCAGGAGATGTGCGGTGACAGGGAGGCTGGAACATCCCAGTTACACTCACAGAGGTTTGATGGGTGGACTTCTTTTCCCTGCAATCATTTTCATCATCTCAAAATGGTTGGTGTAAAGCTGCGTGTGGGTGGCGCCTTCATCCTGAGCATAGATCTGATTCGTACGAAGTGGGCGACTGTTTTTAGTCTAAAAATGAAAAGAAACAAACTCTTAATGGTGAACACAGCCACACAGCATCTCGTCTATGTACAAACACATGGTGAGCTTGGAGATTGTTTAAAAACGAACTCCAACATATCTATCACAGACTGGTTTCTGCCTCGTGTCATTGATAACTTACTGTTACACAAAATTCTATGGGAAATGTATAAAGAAAGAGCAAAACAAGGAGCAGTTCTCACGGTCACACTGGCATCAGCGCTTGGGGACATACAAAATGGCAAACTAATTTGAAAAAGAATCTTTGCTTTAAGTTAAGTTTAATTCAGTACTCAAACCAAGAGCCCATTAGTTTACAGTTATGCACAGCGCACACGTCAGAGAGAAACACCATCACTGCACTGCTCTCCCAACAAAGCTATGTTAACATCCAGCACAGCATGCCATCCTAATTCTTGGCTCCTCCTAAGCAGAAGCTGCCAGTCAGGGACAAACCTGCTTAACAGTCAGAGAATGGGGCTACAGTCAGCAGTCCTAGATTCTCTACCCAGTTCTGTCACTAAATTGCAGAACGGTTTGGAAGACGTTGCTTATGATCATGGAATTCATTTGTGTTTCTGTGGAGTGTTCCAACCCTCACTTACAAAAAGGCACGTCAAGCATTAAACTCCCTACGTGTCTGTGAGCCGCTCAGACCCCAGCATGAAGTACATCCTCACACATCTTAAGTACCATAACAATGATCAGGATAAGTTACATGGTGGTTGTCAGGTGGAAAAATGCCTACTACGGTTAAAGTGAAATGAAAGAGTTCTTGCATGACATAAAATTAATCTAGAAAATCCAAAAGCTGAAGTCTGGTGTCAATCCACTGTATCAACAAAGAAAGGAAAAATAAATTTGGAATTTTAATTGATGTTTGAGAACTCAAGTAACACTGAACATGGATCTCATATGAAGTATCTGCCCACCTCCATTGCTGCTAAATACCACAGTGTCTAGATTTGATTTTGAAAGAATACCAATGCACACCTTATAAATACTTTTTGTCTTCTTTTTAGGATTAGCTTCGTACATTAGCTGTAAAATAAGAAGGAAAGTTAGATGATCTTTTGTGGAAGATTTTGTTCAGGTGCTTTTTCTTTTCAAAGAAATCATATAAAATAAGTGGAAATCCTGATGAGGATAATTTTATAATCTTTTAACGTTATTTATTTACACTGTTGAAACATTTAACAAAAAAGTGCTTACGAAGATAAGGAAAAAATACTCTACAAACTTAACGTAGCAAAGACGCATCACTCTAAATAAACTCACCTTTCCTTCTTCCCTGGGGATAATGACATTTTCGTATCTGTTTCTGCATTGTTTTGGTGAGCGATAGACTCTGCTGCAGGAGTTAACAACATCACTAACAAGGTCCCAATTGGGAGTGTGTGCTGGCGATACAACAGCAAGATTTAAAGGGAGCTCCAACAGCTGCTTCACTGCCTACAATACATAAGGTACAAAAGCTTCAGGTCACAAATCATTCCAATCCTCCACACCCACCCTTAGCTGCACCCCTCACCATTACTAGAATGAACAGGTAGTTCAGACCTCAGAACATGGCTTCACCTGCGTTCACAGAGAATAAATAAGCATCAAAGTTTCCTATGCAGATAGGTGTGCAAAAACGCACAGAGAGGGGTACAGTAGGAACAGGGAGCTGCCATTCAAGCACTGCTCTCTTCTCAAAGGTGAGGGAAACATTAGCTGCACTATCCAATATCCAGACTTATCTGGGCCATTACAGTAAGCAGTCTCTAAAACAAAAATAGGACTTCATCATCCTCAACTTTTAATTTCTCCTTAAAGAAAGAAGGGATGTGCAGTCTGCTCTGAGTTAGGTCAGTACCATATGAAACTGATCAGGAATTTGAAGTGACCTTCAAGAAAGAAAACTATGGAAAGAGCTATTAATGAAATTAGAGAGAAAACGTAATACAGAACAGCAAAAAGCCAGATGTCTGACCTGCAGAAGTGCCCAGTCCTCACTGATCAACCATTCAGGGTTATCCTGGCCATTCTCAGCAGCCGGTTTCACAAGAGTTGGCAAAGGCTTTGCAAACTGTGTTTGTTGTTTCAGTAAGATGTTCTTCTTCTGCTCCTTGCCCTCTCGGCGCATCTTCAACATTCCTGGAGTTGCTCGATCAAAAAGCGAACGAGGAGGAATAACCGTCTCTCCGTGACGCTGCTTCTTCTTCCTACCTGCAGCTAAGAGAAACCAAATTGTTTGTAAATAGACACAATCACTGCTTGATTTCTTTGTTACGCAGAGCTGCAAAGTGCTCCTGAAGGTATATATATGAGTGCATATATCCATTGCTACCTCTTAAAAGCACACTGCCAGCATCTAGATTTACTACGGCCAGAGCCTTCGTGACGTAAGACCAGCCTGACACAGCTGCCCCTCTTGCAGAGCTGAACTTCCAAAAGCAAAATAACCACATATGATGAAATCAAAAGATGCACTGTCTAAACTAGAGCTTGCAGTGATTGAAGATCACTGTGAGACAAAACTTTTCACCTCACACCTGCACATTTTGATCGTTATGAGGAGGAAGCAAAGACATTGGTATATTTTTAAAAAATTGTAGCAACCCAATTTCAAGTAGTTTTGGCATTTACCAGAAGGATCTGTTTTGTGCCGCTTGCGTTCCTTCCTGACATACACTGGAGGCAGTTTTGATTCTGGAATAGGGGTGGTATCATACATCAGGCACATCACAGAATCAATGTAGATATCATTGTCATCCTGAGGCGGAGTGGGGGGAGTCCAAAGCTGCAGAGAACGTAAACTTTTTAGTTACTGCCATATTAGCACTGATCTTCACACTAAGAAGTCTATTCAGGCTGCTGTTACTGATACTTACTGGCATTATTTCAGTTTGTCCATCTGGACCTTCATAGACATATTCCTACACAGCAAAAAGAGAATGCAATCAAATGACACGACTGAACTGTGAAGGAAAAAGCATTCTGAGAATAACTGAAGAAATACACAGTTCAGAAATACAGTAATCAGGAATTACTTTGTTGTATGCATCCTCCCGCGTATAGGTGAGAAGTTCCTCTTCATCCTCCCAGAGCATTTTTTGCTCTTTTTCCTTTAACTCCCTCAGATGTTGGACTTCCCACGCTTTCTTCGCTGTTTTCAGTTCCACCTGGGGGAAAAGTAAGAGGCCTTACAACCTTCATGCAGCAGCAGACACTGGATTAAAAGTTACTGATTTCTGGTATTTATGGATAAATCCTTTAAGCTGCAACATTTTCAGGCACAGAAATTTTGAAACCATTTCTTTACAAATAATTTCACAATCTCTTAAAGCAGCTTTTCTTGGTCTCCGTTGCAGGTATTTAAAAATATTGAAATAAAGCAAATTCTGGCTAAACATTCAAGACAACGAGAAGATCCTTTAACCAAATAAGCAGTCTCACCGAAGCTGATGACATTTTTGCCTGCTGCCAATGGAGTACAGCAAATATTTGCTGAACTGTTCTGAAGAACATCGCTCCCAATTTACAAGAAATCAAGAACTGATATGTTTAAACCAAAAGAATTACAAGACACTTCTCATAAAGCATTCTGGTGTTCAAAAGTAGAGCAAGAGGCAATAGCTGAAGTTCTTTACAGTGTGTCCCACATCACTAGATAAACTTCCACTCACACTGGAAATATCAACCCTCATTGTACACATTAGGAAACAACAAGGTGAAGTAGAAATATTTATCATTTTACCTCATTCAATCGTGGCTCATTCTCATCAACTGAAACATGGAAGAGCTCTAAATAGTTCAAAGCATACTTCTCAATTGGAGTCAGCTGAGAGAACACATTAAGGAAGAAAGAAGTTAGTATTATGAATAATAAACATAAAGGAAAATGCATCAAAGCACTCCTTCAAACAAATCTCTTTTCTGATGGCATAACAGCTCAAGTCAGCAGGACTTTCCCCATTTAATGAAGTATCAAACCAATTGAAAACAAAGTTGTTTCAAGGCAAAACTGCAAAGAAATTGAAATATTTGAACTAAACATTTCTTTTAACTAAACATTCATGGAAGAAGTCACAGTACCTGATCCACAACAGCAACCAACTCCTGCAGTGGTGAGGGTTCCTCATTGTATTTTGACTCACAGAGCTCTGAGACCAAAGCTTCGATGCTCGACTCAGATCTTATTTCTTGCATGCGATCATCTGGCTCTTCATTCTCTCGTTCAATACTGTTGAGGGCCTTTCAGAAAGACATTTTTAAAGTAATTAATACTTCAAAAACATGGAAAGAAACCCTTGTAAGGATTTCACTGTAGTCCAACAAAAGCTCCTGCAATAAATTGCTCCTTAAGCAACAGTCCCATGCAAGCTTACAACTTGCACTACAACCAAAGGGACCCAGTTCGGAGGAAAATTGACTGTCAAAACAACGTAAAACCAACAGAAAACCAACTGGCAGAGTTCAGCCCCACCTCCCCAGAAGGATAAGGCAGCCATTAAATACTAATGTCCTACAGTTGCATCTTTAATTTGGGTTAATAATTACCTCTATGAATGGTCTTGCAACTTTGGGTGAAATGGTTTCTGCTGGAGATGGCTCTTGAGAAAGTACTACAAACTCTTCTGCTTTCACTCTAAATCCAGAATCCTCCATAGGAGAATGAACCTCAAACAACTCCTGAATTGTTTGCTTGGTAATTGGAAGGAAAAACAAGCATTATTCAGCTTTCAGGACCATTCCAGTTTTTTATATTATTACTTTGAATAAACTGAGTTTCCAGTGACCTTATAAACTGCGTACTATTTGTCACTTCTGGAAAATTGTCCTTTTTCTCTTCAGTATTTTCTGTAATTTTCTCTTGTAGGAACACACAGCAGAATGAAGTGTCATCAGGCAATTTACAAGTCAGTGAGAAACACACCCAAACATTCTACATCACAACATCACCAGTGTCAGAAAGGGACGGATTAGCTTGGTCAGTGCAGTCACCATCCTCTGCACCTTCAGTTTATCTCACCAAATACTTCTAACTTCGCATTTTAGCTTTTTCAAAGTTGTTGAAATTGAAACTGATGCCTTTCAAGTAAGGGAGCAAGAGCAGGTAACAGCACAATCTCCCAAATGTTAACACCTAAGTTCAGGCAATCACAGTAACTACGACATTTACCACCCCAAACACATTTCTAGCAGTGTTGCTCTTACACCAACAAGAGTCTGAACTTAACACTGCAACACTGGTGTTTGAACATATTTTAATATTAAATATTAATAACTTACTTGTGTTAAAAAGGCCATTGAATAGTCATTTCCCTGAGCTGCTACTTCTCTGATCAAATCCTTTGTGCCATTTTTCAAAAGCTTCTCTTCTACAGAATTACCACTGACAAGTCTAAGAAGTGAAATAAAAGAACAGAAATTGGTTAAGTCATTTCCAAGCAAGCATTTCAGAAGCAAGGAGAGGAATTGCCATTCAGTAACACTGAACTACTGAAATGCAGTGATGCTTGCATGCTTGAACAAAACAGATGCTACCTGCTTTGCTTTAAAGCTTTCTTTCAACAACCAGTGTTAGGGAAAACAAAAAAAATGTAACATAAGGTATGGTAGCATCCAGAAAATTTGTACGTGATTCATACAATTAGATGTGGTGTTAAGACAGACTGTGTTATCATATGACAAAGCAGTGAGGGGGTATTAAAATGAGGTGGTTTTCAGCACTGTTTCCACTTTCTTTCAGATTACGTAGCCTTATCTGGGATGACCTTACATTAAACACAGTAAAGAAAGCTCATTAATCTGTAACGTCATTAATCACCTGTATATGTGGATATCTTTACACCTCCCAATTCTGTCACACCACTCCTGTGCCTTTGCATCCATCACTGGATTCAGATCATTGTCATAGAACACAACAGTGTCTGCTTCAACAAGATTGACACCGGTGGAACGACTGTGAGAGGAAAGGATGGCACAGAAAATGCGCTTGTCTCTGTTGAAGCTTTTCATCAGCTCCTACGTAGAAGGAATAAAAGCAAGTCACACACCACAATAAAAAGCCAAAGCAAACTCATTAGCCTAACTAGGAAAAAGCCAACATTTCAAAGAAACAGTGCAAATTTCTTTCCACTGCTGTAGCACATAGAAGCCTGTGCAGCACGCTGTGGTACCAGCAGACAACTGTTAGCACACACTTACCTGCCGTTGTTCATGGTTAGCATATTCATCAATCCTCACAAACGTGAGGAAATGGAAATTCAGGAACAATTCCAGTATGTCCAACATTAGAATCATCTGAGATAAAATCAGCACGCGGCGCCCTTCGGATTTCAACTTCTGAAGCAAGACAGCAAGAGCTTCTAGTTTTCCTATATTTAAAAGAAAGAGTAATGCTTTCATTTAGACGAACCACTGCTGCACAACAGGAAATTACAAAGCGTTAGCACTCAGTGTCCACCTTTACCTGAGTCATACTGCACCAGGCGGAGGTCAGGGAACTGCAGCAATTGTGGAGTTGTAATCCGCTGCAACTGATGTAAGTGTGGAGCTGCCTTCTGCTTCAGACTGTGTTTGAGGACTTTCAGTCTGTGACTGTACGAAGGGGGAGGGTTTGCTACATACAAGCATGGGGGAGCAGCAACTGCAGCTGGCAATACAAAGAGAGCCCTGTGGAAAGCATTTTCAAGTGTGAATAGCAGGTTGTGAAGCTACACGCAAAAAGATCAATAATTTCCAGCCTGTCAGCAGTGCAGTTTTGCTCTACAGTGCATACACACTTTGTTGAACTGACTTACTAAGTGCTGCAAATCTTAGGAATGTTAATATTCTCTCCATCCCTTTACCTTGGTTTTGTTTCATCTGTTTTGATAACAGATTCTGATACAGTGTTTGTTTTGTGGCTATTGTATCCAGTGACTGGAGTTCAAACACAAGAAACATTTGTAACACCAAACTCTTTTTTAAATACTTTTAGTTGAGTTCTTCTGACTGCATTGTGTCTCTAGAAGCAGTTATTTGCTCTGCACACAACCCACCAAGTGCCAGCTTTAGCTGTCTGCATCTGCATCTCTGTGCCTTAATGTGCCTTGTAGATAGCTAATGGCAAGGAGTCAAAACTAAACCCAAACCATGAGAACATGAATTGACATGTGGTCAGCTGAATTTGAGTCTGAAATTAGGAACAAGGTAGCAAACAACTTTGTTACCAAGATCCTAAAACAAACCAAAGGGATGGCTTTGTGAATCCTGCAAATCATCTACTGCTAAATCAATCAATCTAAACAACCAAGCTTATGATCAGAAATAAGGCTTTAGAATTCTGAAAAGGACAGATTAAGTAATATCTAAATGTAGTCAAGCCCTACGAGGACAGAGTCACACATTACCTGTCAATAACATCCTTTAGAGATTCTTGCTCCCGAACCAAAGTCTGGATCATTTCGTGCAATGGATCACTTGGGCCTCCAGAGGCACTGGAAAGGCAGCAGTTGACAAAGCCAGCCCACCTCCAACTGCTGCCCCCATAGGAGGACACCTGGGACGGCCTCCTTTCACCAGTCAGCGAACAAATACTCAGCAAGTCACTGCCGTACACCGGAGCCCTTGAACAGCGGCGCTCGTTGCCATGGAATATTCTGTCCAGGCGCTCCTTCAGAAGTCGGTTCTTTTCCTCATATGTTTCCTTTGCCAAGGAAGGTTGAAAAAAAATATTTGCTGCTTACAACAATTCCTTAAAAGTTTGAAGTTCTTTAGAATGAAGCTATCAGGATCTGTCACTTGTGTCTCACCCTGCTAACATGGTCAATTCCAACTGCTTCAATCAACTACAACAAGTTGAAGTTTCAAATAAAAACTGAAGATCATATTTAAATTCAACTATAAAAAGTCTATTCCATTTCAGATCAGTGTCTTGCTTTCATTAAAGTACATTCTCATATGTGAAAAAGTGTCATTATGAAAAACTTTACATTTCAAACACTTTACTAATTGCATTCATGTAAAGAAGTCGCAGTTCCTTACAATTTGTTCACCGTTCCCCGGTGTTTTACAGGTTGCTTGAGGATCTTTTTTATAAAGTGTCAAGATTAGAAATCTTGAGAACTTTGCCCAATTGCCTTTGTGTTCCAAAGACAAAATCTGATCATGACTACAGAATTACAATAAAGGAATGTATGAATATGTAACAGCTATAAGAATCTGTCAGCTGCCGTGGAGATGTATGCATCACATTTTAAAGGATGGACTATAAAGGAAAATAGATCAATTTGTCAATCTAAAACACTAACACAGAGAGGGCTTTTTTTTTTTCCCTTGAGTTTTTGATAATGAAAGTTCCTTATTAATTCCAGTGTTCTAAATTACAACTTACTACGAAGCCTGAAAAGTTCTGTTTCCATAAGAAAACAGAAACAACATACCTGTGACTGCCCATGCGTAGGTGCTGTTTTTAACACTGCTCCCATGTCACCAGATGACAAATTAGTAACTGCAGTTCTACCTGGAATACAAACTGAGGATAAACCTTGTGTTTATACATTTATTCTTCCAAGACTGCTTTCATTTGTTATTTTCAGCACATGGACATTTCATAGCTGCACAGCCCTGCAGTCAGCTGCACGTACTGGTGAGCCCAGGCACCACAGACTAACCCAACGCACACTAACAAGCAGGAGCAGCTCTTACATTAAGAACAGACTGAGGAATAAGCAGAGGTGAAAGCACATTTTTAGTAGACACAAACAACCCTAAGGGAATATCCAGCATACATCCAATTTTATTACACAGCTAAACCAGCTCAGCAATTAGTTTCCAGTCACTCCAAGCAACTGATTTAGCATTTTATCCAAAATGTAGGAAGTCAAAATAAGTATTTTCAATATGCTTTACAACTTCCTCCCAAGATGAAAAGTGAGAAGTTTCAACACTTGAAAACAATATTTATTATTACTTTTAACATACTTCTCTTTTTGTCATCATGAGATTTCGTAGAAATCTTATATTCTGAATGATCAATTTCTGTTGTCAGCTATGGTCATATTAGGAGCTCCCGTAGCATTATCCAAGCTGGAGGATGGAACATTTGAGCCACAGATCTTCTAAATTATGACAGAAATCCTTTACCTCCCAACAACTGGGAGACTGTTGAAGATGCTCTCTTTTTTTGTGATGAGACACCTAGTCCTCACAGTCTCAAAATATGAGCTTGGAGGGCACATTAGGACACAAACAGAAGCAATAAACAGCCTGTTGTAAGTGAATGGCTCATCTCCACAGAAATTTACAGCAGACGGCAATTTCCAAGGAACAAACTCCCAACATTGCATTTACCATCATTTAACAACCTGCTGTTAATGCCATAAGTACATCCTAGACTGCAATTTCTCTGTTGATCAACATCTTGGTTATGTTTTAAAGCAAGGCACTGATCACATTTGCAGCAAGGCACCAAATATCTGAACAGACTTTACAGAGTGAAAGGAAAAAGAGCGGCTTGGATAGATAAAGGCAAAGAAAATCAGAAAATCAGTGTGGAGAAGCAGAGGAGCACCAGACACTCTAGGTAGTACAGAACAATAATCACCCTGACCTCTCTTTGAAAATAGAAACGAAGTATTTCAAACTTGCTTCTTCCCACAAAAGTCTGACTTAAGACCTATTTGATAAAGAAAAACCTACACATTTAATTCAGTTTCAAGTTCTTCCAAGTTCTGAAGACGACTTGACTAAAACTTCAGTAAACATCACTCGTGTATCATTTGTCAGAAGGATTTCTTTCATAACTATGAAAACCTGCTTCTGAACTCAACTGAAAGAGGCGAGTTCAAAACTTTGGAGTATTTATTAATTTATGATGTTAGTAATTGAATGTTTAGATACATTTCTTAAGCTAGAAGGCATACCTTGCTGTGTTACTGCTGTGGAAGTCGGCACCCCAGCTTGATGCTGGTTTCCTAAAGCATTCAGAGCATTCTGAACAGTTCCAGCTTGGGAAACCGTCTGCATGACAACAGGACCCTGAGGTCTCAAATACTGCTGACCCGGTGCTGAAACTATCTGAAGAACACTTCCTGCAATGAAGGATTTTAAAAACATTAGACTGGAGGAGTGTAAAAGGACCAATAAAGTTCTGTACCAAAAAATACTGCTGTGTCATGGTTCTATGTTTTTTTTTGTTTTGGGGTTTCAGTATTCCACATCAGAACATCATGTAGTGTACGGGGCATTAAAGTGTCACTGCCCCAGTTCCAGGTTCCTATCCCTGTACATTACAGCAGTCACGGGATCTGGCCCTTCCAGGTGGGGGGCCGCTCTCTTGCTGCCTTGCAGTGGGTGCTGCAGGTGCTTTCCTAGCTGCTCCAAGCTGTTCAGGTTTGACTCGGTCCCAGGAACTCTCTCTCTCTCATCTTGTCTGATTTATTAACCTCAATTTCAATTAAATTGTATCTATTTGTGTTAGCTTGTATTCCAATATTACAGTAAAATAAGTTTTCCTCCATAGATTGTTGCCGCTGCTCTTTTCCTCCCTTCCTTCCTTCCCATTTTTGTGGGACTGGGGTGGGGGGGGAGGGCAGAGGCCTGTTGCCCCTGTCACGGACATGGATTGATCTGGTCAACTCCATGACATGCTGCTACAAACTACTTCAAGTCATGCCATAAACACATGGGGAGAAAATTTAACATCTATTTAAAATTCCATCATCTCTACCAGGAGAGATCATCCTTGTCTCCTGCCAGAGATTATTAACGAAGCCTTTATAGTTTTATAAAACAGGAGTTTTATATATTCAGGGTATCACTCTGGTTCTAGCTACTTTATATGGAGTTTGGACAAAACCCCCACTCAGGGTTTCATCTGTTTATTAGCCACAGCAAAAGATTTCAGGTTCTCCTGAATATGGTGACCCATGCCACCAAGAGGGTAAATGTGAGAACAAAAGTGTAAGTAGGGCATTCAGATCAGGGTAACAATAATTCACAAGAGATATTTACACCACTTCAGAACAACTGAAGAACATCCTCAGCTTTGTCTGTTTCTGCCACCCATTGGGTAGCTTATTTGAAATAATCTCACCTTACTTTAGCTGTATTGCATGTGTGTGAAAGCAAGTTCAATAATAAAATCTTCAAGTACAGTATTGTAAAGGAGTGTAACCATGCCTTTCACATTTAATCTTCAAAACAGAGCTAGCTCCTAATTGTGTCACACAGCAAAAAGGCAGACAAGGACAATAAACGCAGTAGGGGCAAAGATCTCAAGGTACAGCCACAAGGGATGTGCTGTCTGTGTCAAAATCCAGCGTTCTAAGTAATGAAAACTCACTGTTTTGGAATAGATACCTTGTAACTGCAAAGGCTGCCCTGCAGTGAGCTGACGAAGTTGACTATGTGACAAAGTAAACTTGTTGCCTTGGAACTGCAGTGTTACAGGGGTCTCTGGCTGAGCAATTCTGCCTTGCGCTCCTGCTATGGAAGCCAGCTGCGCTATTTTTACTACCTCACCACCTGTCAAGGAGGGAAACAAGCATTAGGAAAAACAAAGTGGGAGGAGAGCCGTTCAACGCTCACAATTTTAAGCTTTGGTTAGTACACTGGTGCCGAAGCACCTTCCATGCATAATTATACTCAGTGCATCAAAAGTGTCATATAGAAGTTAAGCAGGTATTGCTTTCTGTATTTGTTGGACAAACTGGAAAAAAGCTGATTGTTTAAAAGCTCAGAACATCAACATTTTAGAAGCTGTCACTTTCTTAGCAAAGACATAAGAGCGACCTGAAAACTCATGTGACACTTTGTAACAGGACAAGTATAGACATTGAAGTGATTTCCACTGCCTTTTCAAGAGCATAAAGGAAGACACAAAAACTTGCTATGCATGTAGCAATATAAATACACATTAAAAATAGGTTTCATCAGCAAATTTCGGATTAATTCATATTTCAAGCAATCTGCACTTAGACAAACCAAAAAGCTGTAAAGTGATGAGGACCAAGCTTTTTGTGTTTTAAATGCAGAATGGTTGGAGGCATGTAAGCATTAAGTTTGATGATCTTGAGAAAAGACTGTTGTGAGATTTTAGCTTTTGTAAAGGCAGCGCGTTACCCCAGAGATAAATTAATACATCAGTGCTCTACTCTACACACATGCTAATAGGCAGTGCACATCCAACCTTAAAGCAAAGCCTCATTGCTTTTCTCTGCCTAACAGTTGCAACTCCTCTCTGTGAGAGGCCTTTAGCAGATGGATTAGTGTTGAATACGAAAGGAACAATTAGGATAGAGCTAAAACGTTTGGTCTGAAGGAAATCTTGCCAGCAGAAGAAACATGCAGAAATAGGAGATTAAGTTGACACCGCTAATGTATGTCCACAGCAATTCTATTGTTTCTTATCCAATTTTCGATTTTCCTTGGTCAAAAGCAACATACTGAGCAAGGCTAATCAGAAGAGTGAAAAAAAACAACGATTTCTGTACACATTTTAGGGTGCCTAGTAACTTAACCTCGTTGTAGTTAAAAGGTGGGAGAAACCTCGAAAGGGGAGGCCACTTACTAGGCAACCGTGCCTGGGCCTGGGAGGTGAGGACCAGCCTCTGAGGCAGCACACTCTGTTGGATGGTGTGCGGGGGGGGCTGTGGCTGGGCCTGGCCCAGCTGGGAGGCCTGTGCTGCGGTCTGGCCCCGCTGTTTCACAGGATGGGCTGTGCTAGTTGCTGTGGTGAAGGTCGCTGCGGGCTGGTGTCTTGGAGCACTGGTGGAAGCCTGAGTTGTCTGAAACTGTGCTGCTGCAGCTGCAATCAATAAGGTTTGTTTGTGCAAGCTGTTAGAGGTTTTAACTCCACTGCTTTAAACAACCTGCATTGAAAAGAAACCTTCCAACAGGATATTAAAACAGCTACAGGAACGGCTTTTCCTTACAGACTGGGATTTCTAGCCATGCCTCCATCCTACTTTTACGACATCATTTATTCAGTAAGCATTGTCTAAAGGTTAAATAAATACACAAATGCACTGTAAACTCCCAGGTTTGACAGAATGTTACACGTGATCAGGTTTTAAATACCACTACACCATATTTACTCCACGCGCTATCAGTTAGGTTTCACAAAGCTTAGTTTTGCATTACACTGACAGATCATATCATAGAAAACTAGTGGGGAAGTTTACTGGCAATTAGTTTGTCGGTACTTTTAAGCCATTAGTATTCTAGACCATTAAGCTAGAGGAAAGAGTTCTATTACCAGGCTGACTGGTTACCAGCATTTAGAAGTCCATGTGATCAACAAAGCCCTAAAACTCTCTTACCTTGATTTGAGGACACTGTAGCTATGGGTGATCTTCCCCGTACTTGTCCCTGCTGAGTTACTGTTGCTGTGGTCACCGTGCGTTGTACCTGAGTGCTTGGAAAAACTACAGTCCTGCCCTCTGGTTTCTGCCCATACTGAACTGGCTGGAACAACCTGAAAAGATGAGAAGTCGAAGGCCACAGGAAAATCATGATTTGGCTCTTAAAAAATAAGTCCTGTCACTGGGGAAAGTATAAACTGATCCTAGAGTTACTCATCTCTTGCTCACAAAGGCAGGTGAAGCTGGCAAGACTCAATACCTAGCAGACTTCACTTACAGAAATCCCATACACTCAGTTTGCAAAATGTAAGAAATAAAACCACCCTTCTTGCCATGCATCCAGTCAGATGCAAGAAGCAGCAGAATTACAGCTAGCAAGTTCAAGTCTCCAGCTCCAAATCTAGAAAATGTATCACTTGTATCACTTTCAGAGAGATGCCAGCATGTCATCAGGCCTTTTCATCAGAAAAACACTTCCACATAACATGGAGATCACTATTGCCGTGAGGGAAATTTTGTTACTGACAAAACTTATGCCTCTTATATCTACAAGCACAGCTAACACTGTAAGCACAGCCAATAGGCTCAAAGAAAGATTTTCCAACTAAGTTGTAAAACAATGCTTCTTGTCAGATAAGAACCTCAAGAATAAAATCCATACTCTGGTCAAGTAAAAGCTTCAGGAAGTTGATAAAAAAATTTCAACTAGAGTTGTATGCCTAAAAAAATCCCAATTTAAATGGATTCCCTACTTCCAAAGGTAAACAAGAAAAAATACAAAAATACAAAGCAAAGCCTGAGGCATTATGTGAATCACATGACTAGATATGTAGACAGAAACACAGCAAAAGATCTACATGTTGCTCCCTGTAATTCTAGCTACAAGGAAGACATGCACATACCTGCTTGGTTTGAGCTTCACTGGGTTAGGCCTAGCTGGTGGTGGAGGAGAGCTGTAGATTTCTTCAATCAACTTTCTAGTAACTTTTTGTTTCGGCAACATTTGTGCCTCATAGTGAGTCATTTTGTTTTCCATTCCAATGAGATCAAAAAGAGAGAGGTCCGATTCCTAAGGATATCATAAAAGTAGATTCATTATTTTATATGATGGCACTGACAGTCAGTTACTCTGTGTTCTATGCTGAAATCGTTTTCTACATTTTACTTTTTGATATGAAATAATAACTTTAAAGAATTTGTTCATTAGTCAAAACTACCTGAAAACATTCATCAACACTCACTGACTGTTTTTGGAGACCAAACAGCAGATGCCAACACAGGGAGGCAGTGAGTGTGCATTTGAGCCATGGCTACAGCAGTGTGAAAGACAAGCCATGCTGATCTGCTAACAGTGGTGAAAACAGTGTTGCGCAGCTAAGAATTTGCTCTACCAAACAGTGTTACTGTGCTCTCTGTACTGTTGTGGTTTCCACAGAAATTAACAGGAGGCTTTAGTTCCTGAGTGACCTACATAAATACTGGTATTTTTCAAGGGCACTCAAAGAGGAGTTAACTATTCCACTCACCTTCCAAATATCCCTTTCTAGGGCACTCAGTACAAGAGATGCAGTTCTATATTCCAGCATTTCTGATACATATGAAGTACTCGAAAGCCGGGGGTTTATCAGATCTGGGTGATTACAGATCCTTTGCAGCTGCATCAGGACATGCAGGACACTGATGAAATGTCCACTTTTGAGGGCCTCTTGAGTTCTACCAAGTAAGATATATGGAAACACATCAATTTCATCACAGCTTTTATAAAGACACATGAAGATGTCCATAAGTCAGAAGAGAACACGTAGCACAGTATCTTATTCAAAATCCTTAGCACAACCTTAGACTTTAAGTGTTTCTAAAGCACTCAAAACAGCACTACAGTAAAAATCAATTTGGAAACACGATGTTTAGGCACCAGTGCTACCTGAAGTCAGCTACAACCTTGTATCCCTATCCTCAGAATTCCTTTGTTTTACGTCTGTACTACCCAACAATAACCACTTGGTATTACAGCACAAGTAACTGAGGGTAAAGGCAGACATGTTTTGGGCTTTAGGTAACACAGAACCACACATTTGAGAAAAATCTTAAAACAGAGGCAGAACTGACCAATTACTATTTGAATTTTAGGTCGTGGATGTGAAAGCAGGCATTTTTCATAAGGCTCGCAGCAACACCGAGCGTCATTGGAGCTCACACCAAAATCTCATTCTACTCCACGGTCACGGAGAAAAACCATTCTATTGGTCATCCAGAAAAGTAATTCCAGCCGTGACTTCCTAACCATATCATCTTGCTTAAGCACCAAAAATGACAGCGTCTTTAATTCCATTTTAACCCCTTACCCTGGTTGCAATATGACATCTTCATACATCGCTTTCTGCCGACTAGACAGACGGCACTTCAGCACGTGCTCGTATTTCTTTGTTAGCTGCTTTTCAACATCCCTCTTTGATCTTCGCAAAATAAACGGCTGAATCATCTGAAACATTTCAGAACTGAACTAAGAACTTCTCACTTCAAAGACAGCTTTACAACAAGAAGCTAAACTCATTTACACCCAATATATTTTACATGATAAGCCTCATAAGCCACAAGCTGAAAGCACACTGCTGTACAAACATTACTTGTTCTTTGATTTCTGCATGTTATGCTTCAAAACCCGAGCCTTATGCTTTTAAAACAAACATCCCCTCTTTCACAGTAGCAGAAAATCCTGCTTCCAGCTGGACTTTCTTCTGTCTGAACTGAAGAAAGTAATAAGAAAGGCCAAAAAGCAAGAGCTAAACCTTATCTTTTCCTTTCTTCCTTATTTTCACAACGGCCTTCAATACAACTACTGTAGAAGGGCAAATAAAAAAAGATAACGTACCCTGTGTAACCTGATGACCAATTTATGGCAATAATCCTGGTTCTCCTCATTAGGTGCTTTTACAGGAAAATCTAGATAAGGTCTGGAAATTCCTGGAATCAGGAAGTGCACCATGGTCCACAACTCCATCAGTGTGTTGTGCAAAGGAGTGTCTATCAGAAGCAAGCGATGCTGGCTGTGAACAGTAAAAGAACACTTTTAAGCAACATAGCATCATCATAAAAATGAGACCCATGTTCAAATACTGTAGCTTTAGGTCTGCCTGAAATAAGCAGTGCTAACTACGTTCAATCTAGAATAATTCATCTTTTTAATCTTGAATATGCCATCAAACTAGCTTCCTCATTGCAGAATACAAGAAGATACAAGAGAACTTCTCTTGAAGCATGGATTATCAGCTAAGAGGAGTGCTATTGTTACAGCAGAGACCACTAAAGGATCCTGAGCATTTCTCTGTATTCACACTGTTTCAAGCACGGATATCTCTACAGCTGAGTACTAAAGGGTATGGGAATTCAGACAGACCACAGTATTCTTAGAGTTTGGTTGTTGTTTTTTTTTTTTTGAACAGAAAACTCATGAGATGTTAAGAAATGAAAAAGCCACTGCCAGCACCAAAATAATGCTCTATTCCATACCTGCGCAGACTGAAAAGCGCTTCCCAGTGTTTCTCAGTCATGTTCTTAATTTGTTGCATCTCATCTACTATTAAGTATTTCCATCGCATTTTCATAAACGCTGGGTGGCCTTTGAACAGCTGCTTGTAGGAAGTGATACACACGTTAAAGCTGTTGGGTTCTGACCATTCCTACAGAAGAGGGAAGAAGTGACAAGAAGTTGAGGCGGAACGCTCTGTTATCTTACATCCTGCTACATCTTCACTATACTCTGACCCAAAGAATTCTAACAGAGAGCCTTATATTGCTGTTGGTTCAGAAAGCAGATTAAGTACTGAATGAGTTCATCAATACCAAGGGATTACAGAGATGCTTTACAAACCTAGAAGCATTAGATGCAAATCCTCTTGTAAAGCAACTTGTAGTCCTAAAAACTTTTCATACCCCATCAAGGTGGAAGGAGCACACAGAAATACAGGTTAAAAGTCATCTAAAATGAAAAGCATAACTGTCTAAGAGTTGCCAAATACAATACCTGTCTCTTTGCCCTTAGTTCTCTTTGGCTGCCAAAGTACAGAAGAATCTTCAACCCTGGGCACCAGCGTTTCAGCTCCAGCTCCCATTTCAGTATGTTACAGCTCCGTACAACAACAAGATGAGGACCCCAGTTACCTACAGTTTAAGAACAGGAATAGTCTCCTGATCATTTATCTTGACTTATCTTCAACCCTGATTTTTAAAGTGAAGCATTACTACACTCATCATTAAAAGTGAGATTCAACAGCAGATGAAATTAAGTAACTGATCTATTTGTTATCTCCAATAAAAGATACCAGTTCCATAAGCTTCGCCCTAATTGTGTTCTTAGGCTACAATTGACAAGATAGTGCTGGCCCAGTACCTATCTAAAATCGTGAGATTTAGATCATGTAAATTAACATACCTTCATTACAAGCCAAGTGTGCAAAAAAGGCAATAATTTGCACTGTTTTTCCAAGCCCAGCCTCATCTGCCAGAATGCCGTTGAGATTTTTCCTATACAGTTTTGCTAACCAATCCAGCCCAATCTTCTGATATTCTCTGAGAGGCCCATATAATAGGGATGGAGTATTGTATTTCACCTGTAGTGAGAACAAATTGTTACTCCCAGTTAAATTCACAGAGCATGTAACAAAACACGTTCATTCTGAGGCTCAATAAACAGGAAACATTTACTGTTAGTTGTGGCTAAAATCTGCTAAATGGCACAGAAGGCATTCTTCATGTAGAACACACACAGTAGCAGGAAATAGGGAGCTTTACCGCTGTTGTTATCCTAGAGCTGCCTTTAGGTAACAGCACTTCTGCTGCTGCTGCAACTTCTGATATGTCTCGCATGTGCTTCTTTGGAGGGCTTGATCTGTCTATGCTCTTGTACTGGTCAATGCTGAGCAGGGAGTCTATGAGGACAACCTCCTTCTGAGGGCTTTCCCTATCAGTCACATGGTCATCCATTTCTATGAAAGATAAATGACATCGGCATTGAAAATAAACTTAAGCAGCAGCTACAGAAAGTAATTGAGCTGGCTAGCATTCTGATAGGAATCTAAAAAGAAACAATTAGAAGATCATAAAATAGAATCCTAGAATCATTAAGGTTGGAAAAGATCTCCAGAATAATCTAATCCAACTGTCCTCCTACTTCCAATATTGCCCACTCAACCACATCTCTAAGAACCACGGCTACGTGTTTCTGGAACACCTCCAGGGATCCCACTGCTACCAGCAGCAGCCTCCTCCAGGGTCTGACCACTCTTTCAGAGACAAAGTTTTTCCCAATACCCAACCCAAACCTCCCCTGGCACAACTTGAGGCCACTTCCTCTTCTCATCTGTTCCCTGGGAGAAGAGCTGAGTACAGGGAGACGATCACAAGCTAAAATGAAAATGACTTAAGCTTGGGAACACAGCATTTTCCAGATGTTCACCATTCAGTAGGTGAGCAGGACCATCAGCTTTTTTCAACTTCTATAAAGGTCTTTTCATAATACCTAAAGCCTATCTTCAAATACTTCATTTTATCACCACTTCAGTGTAGAACAGATGGCAACTATGTAATAATAGCTATTATGTGTGCTGTTTTATTCAGTGTGGAGAGTTCCTTCATTGCTCACTGTTGTTTCTGACAGTCTCACATGCAACTGAAGCTGGCAAATTTTATTCCCTTTTCATAAACTGAGTAATGAAAAAAAAAGAGAAATCCTTTACAGACCATTATCTAAAAATATTCAGTGAGAACAGGAATAAAACTAACAACCTTCCTAAATGTTTAGTCAGAAAGTCACTGTATTTTGCATTCATTTTTATAGAGAACACGGCTCACTTAAAGAATAAAAATAATTACAGATACGATTCACTCAATATTTGTTTTCTCCTGTCATTCAACAAAGATCCTGGAGTCATTCAAGTTGCTTCACTTGTAAGTTAACATTTTCTCTGAGATAAAAAGTAATTACCTTCTTCACTGCTGTCCTCTTCACTGTCAGGTTTAGGCTGGGGCCAGTGAAAACTTTCAGAAAAGGCACCTTCATACATCTTCAGCAAATCATCCAGAGGCAATTCAGCTGCAAGTCGTTAACACGTCAGCTTATAAATTCCAAAGCTTTTAATAAATGATATCATTATTTTTAATCTCACAACATTCTTCACTCGTTTAAAACCAGTCCTCTAATCAGAAGTTAATTGAAGAGGTAATTACTACTTGGAGGACAGCAGAATTCATTTAATGACACAGATTACAGAGAACACTTGGCATTACACCAATAGTTTGCTCAACCAGCTTGCTTTTTACTACACTACAACCCAAGATCCAAACTGACAGTAAGCTACTGATTGGAAAGGGAGCAACAAATCAAAGGGGTTGAAAGACAGTTGAAGACTTCAGAGCTTCAAAACTGAACCTCACCTCAGCCTCACTGACCAGAATTTCTATGATCCTTTTTTTGTTTTGTCGAGGTAGGAAGGTACACACTGTTAAAGGCCAATCAATCAAGAAACATTCTAATTAGGAACTTGGCTGACCAGCCAAGAGTTATAATCCCTCCAACTGGCCAGCTGGCTGCAGCCACTAAGCTGCCAAACAGACCAAACAAACACATTTGGAAACTGCATATTAATTGCCAAGCAGGCCTAGCTTAGTGGGCAGCTTGCTTCTGAAAATCAGCAAGGTTTTTACCACGAAAACTGAAGTGATCCCTATGGGACACTTGCATGCACCAAGCTCTGTACAGCAGCTATTGTTAAGTTGCTAAAGAAAGCAAACTGCCAGCCCAAACACTGTGTCTCAAAGTTGCTTACCTTTCAAGTTCCTATAGCCCCCAACACCAGCCCTTCTGCATCATTTCAGACTTGCCAGGTGTACCACAAAACCCCTCTGAGATACTCAAGACAGCTAATGACAGATTGTTTACATTCAGTCTGACACACCATTGTTTTTCAATATTTAACATAACACATAACTAAAACTTAGACTGAGAGCCTTTTGGTGTGAAAGAAAAGCAATGCTTTGACAGACTTTCTCGAGTTACCTTGCTTGTAAACTAGTTAAGGACTCAAACTCCTTCCTCAAGTACAGATGCCCATCATCATCCCAATTAATCCCTAACCTTATTTACAAATACAATAACTACACCATGTTCTCTCCTGTTGTCATAGAACTCTCCAGAGAGAAGAGTGAAGCTACACACTTACCTTCCTTAACCAGATTTGACAATTCACTTTGATGGTTTATATTTCCTTCTTTAGCTTCTTGT
Organism: Lagopus muta; assembly: GCF_023343835.1. Taxonomy (NCBI): domain Eukaryota; kingdom Metazoa; phylum Chordata; class Aves; order Galliformes; family Phasianidae; genus Lagopus; species Lagopus muta. The sequence continues at coordinate 10,072,891 of NC_064449.1, read as the reverse complement.
TCTTCAATTGTTTCTTCTTCATCTTCAACTAAAATCAAAACAAATGCTAACTGTGGCATTCCAATTACATTACAATTTGGAAAGTTTATAACTATGCGTCCTTCAAGCATACTAACAGAATATCACATTAGCAGGTTTCCAAAAGAACAACATGTGTAGATGGAAGATAAAATCTGGAAGTACCTATGCCTAGAAGTTAAAAAGTTTACAAGAAAAATAGAGAAGTGCTACTGTCTGGAGACAGAAGGCAGAACAGCTTAGCAATGGCTGACAGTGGACCCCAGAGGCGGGTTATTTTGTTTTAAACTGGGGATTTTCCTTGTCAGAAACATGACACAGATGTCCCCACAAGAAAGCCACTGAAGTAGATTGTTACTCAGTCTGAAAGCTTCAAGAGAAGTTTAAGACCACTGGTACGGTTCAATAAAGGAATGAGGAGAAGCAGAATTAAGATGTACCAGCAAAGACAGTACTTTGTTTCCAGGGAAAGATTTATTTCCAAGTTTCCAATGAATTCTTTCCACAGTTGACTATTTGATCTAAGAAGTGGATCAGGGTTGCTGGTTGTTTTGTGAAAAGCATCCAGTCCATGCAGTAACACACTCAACACCAGTGGCTTCAAGGTTTTGATATATAACTTATTCTGCACTATACTACAGACACAAAACTTTGAAAAGTGGCATACCTTCCTCATCAGTCAAAGATGTGCTTGCCTTTCTTTTCCTCCCAGATGATGAGGAACTCTAGTATTCAATAAACAAAATATTTAAGATCATAGAGAAAACAAAGCTAGGATTTTTTATTTTATTTTATTTTTAATGAATGCAAGTGCCCTGCAATGGCAGCAACAATCACTAATAGACATTTAACACATATTAGTGACACTTTCCTGGTCACACAAAAACAGAACAAAACTGGAAATACATTTGCAGTGTCAAAACCAATTACTTTCTCCCCAGCAGTTGCTGCCAAACTCTCATTTTTATATTAATAACAAAGATAAAAGATCATTTTCTTTTTCCACAGTGCACATCAAACCCTGTAATTCCATCTAAATACGTACACTTTCAGCAAACTCAAAAGTAAAAATTCCCTTTGGAGTTGATACACATCCATCTGCTTTACTTAGTGATCTACTAGTTACTCTCAGCCTGCAAAAGATCACCACCTGCAAAAGCACACTGCAGAAACAAATGACCACCTCAGGTTCAGAAGATCGTTAACAGCTCTCAGCCACACATTTTCACCTGGCCCACTTACACAGAGGCAGACATTCTGCCCCTCTACTGAAGACAGACTGCAATCAGCCATGTCAAATGCTTGTGGACTTTTCCTCTTAAAAGCAGGACTGAGGCACAAAACTGCTATCATGATTAGAATCAAAGACTCAAGTATTTGCTAGTCAACAGAAAAAAGATAGCATGCAGACTTCCATGCTGGTTGGCAATCGTTCCATCTCAAGTGTCCAGCATACACCACAGCACGGCCCAGCCTGCACAAAACAGCCGCCAGACAGCATTGGGCCCGCAGTTTAGCTGAAGCACAGGCTAAAGCTTGTTCCCAACAGAAAATGCAGATGCAAGATTTTTCTGCTTAGAAACAGGGAAGCACTTCAGCAAGTAGGTATCATCTGTGTCACAGCAGATGGCTCAGAGCCACAGAACAATCCCTTGCCTATTCTCTGCTCCCTCTCCCCACTCGTACAGATGGACTCAAGGAGCTTGCTCCGCTCATGAAGAAGTGAAATTCTGAAGGGTTCTTGATAACACCAGGCAAAGCACTGCAAGGCAGGCCAACAGTCATACACAGAAAGCACAGCTGAACTCACCCAAGCGGTGAAGGGGCCCTGTGGCTGTACAGCACTCCCTCTCAAGAAGCACCCAAGTCCAAGAGCTGCGCTTCCTCCAGTGGCCGGCCTTTATATGAGCTCAGGGTGGCTCCAACCCTTCTGCTCAGGGTGGGGAGCACAGGTGCAAACAATCTGCTTGTGCTCCCTGAGCCAACCACTAACCATGCCCCTTCACCAGGTGCTTGATCAGCTGTTCTGACTGAGCACCTGCTCAAGCCCTGACCTCACCGCTCCCTTGCAGAGTCCCAGTACACGTTTCATCTAGGGCTAAAGACATTTAAGTTTGGTTTGGTTTAATCCACTCTGTAACATGTATCTAGCTATGCCAGCAGAAAAACTAGTAGGCTGAAGAAGAGACAAATACACACTTGCATGTCTCACAGAGTTTACGCTTGGCTACAGCAGAAGAAATTCCTGCCCAAAATAAAGTCTAGCAATCAGTGTATTTTTTTGTCTTAAAATCTTACAAGGACTGATTCAAAGCCACTGAATAAATATGAATACTTCCTTTAACAGACACATATCAGCTACAATCCAGTATTTTCTAATGACAGTAACCTGTTTGTCAGCACTGTATACTCAGGGAAGATGCTTCATGCTTATCAAAACTGGCTGTCATGCAGGCAGTGACATTTAAACTCTGTTTTTAAAGAGACAGAAGGACTTACCATTTCACTTTCTTTTTCCAATAGAAGGTCTTCTGAAGATTTTGCATCCTTACCTGAAAAATTATTACTCTTGATGTGAGTAACAGTTTTAAACTAAAGAACATAGAGTTGGATTAGACAGCAGGAAAAAAAATCTTTATTATGAGAGTGGTAAGGCAGTGGAACGAGCTGCTGAGAGGAGCTGTGGATGCCCCATCCCTTAGAGGTCCAAGGCCAGGCTGGATGGGGCTTTGGGCAACCTGCTCTAATGGGAAGTGTTACTGCCTGGGGCAGAGGGGCTGGAACTAGATGAGCTTTAAGATCCTTTCCAACCCAAACCACTTTATGATTCTATTAGTCATTTAGCCATTTTACACTTCCTGCATTAACTTCTAAAAGCATTCAACAGAAAACAGAATTGGTACTAACAAAATCAAGTGGAAAAGACTACCACAACTTACAGCTCAGATCTGAACATCATCTATTAGCACCGCACAATTCTATTACCAGCAAGTTGAAAACCCACTGAATGAAATTATGTGAAACAGCAGCAGAACTTACACTGAATTTCTTACAAAAAGAAACACAATTACCTTTTCTTGAAATTTTCTTTAAATTCAAAGCTTTTTTCCTTTTCTCTTGAAATTCAATTTGCAGTTTTATCTCAACAACCTAAAAGGTAAATAAAGTCTAATAAAATGCTTCACTTTTATAAATATGTTACTGAAGACTAAAAAAAAACCAAAACCCAACAGTGTGACCCACTGACATACCAGTAAGTCGACATTTTACCTGCTCAATGTTAGACCAGAAGTACTCTATTTCTCTGGCAATTGATGCAGCAATTCGCCTTAGTTTGTTTTGTTCTTCCCTTTTAGCTCGCTCTTCATTAAGTTTCTTCTCCTCATGATAACGTGCCACAGTTCTTACCATCTGCAATGCCATGAATACTGAATTAGCTTATTTCAGAATACACATCATTGTATTTCTTAAGTTTACGTTGGTAGGCAGATGTTGACAGTAGTTTTAAGATGTTAGCACTTTGCTCCATGATTACTAATTCTTACCATTTCAGTAATGCAATAGTTGCCAAATAGCTGCCAAGGAAAGGACGATTTTATACCTGCCCTGTGTGTTTCTTTGTTAAAGACTGTAAGCATACTTCACATATTTCATCACTCCAATTTTCATCCCACTGCTACATGAATGATACTTGCTGCATTACCCTCTTCCCCTACAGAAACAGTTCTCTAACTGCTGCCCCTGTACTCCACATGCGTTTGTAGCCAATAAAATTATCAGGTCCATGTCAAATCCAGGATATACAAAGCTGACAACATGGCTTCTCATTTAAGTGAAATCAGTGCTCTATATTCTCATCACTTACAGCCATAGAGGAAAATAGAAGAACAACGACCACATCTAAACAGCTTTGCAATAAAGCTGAAGATTGACTCTTGTCTAAAGCCAAGATCAACTGCTCTGATTCAAAACCATAAGTATCTCAAGTACCTTCTTAGCAGTTGCCATCTTCCACTTTCTCTCTTGGGCAAAATCAGTCGCCATCCATTGCATTTCTTCCAGCAAATAATCCCAGTGAGATTTGGGTCTTGGAGCCTCTTGGAGTTTAGGCAGTCGCCTCAGCGACCATAAGCCTTCCTTCCTAAGTTCTGCTATTCGCTGATGGATTTGATTTTCCTTTAAAAGAAGCACATGTTGTTAAAAGGATCTGCAGAATACACTTAAAATAGCCAAATACAAAAATAACTGCTCAATACTCAATCAATATACATCGACAGCAACAAAATTAAAAAAAAGCATAACAGCATGAAACAAAACTCATGTCTGAACACCACACTAATGGAAATAACATTAAACTAAATTCAACCTATGCAAAAACGTCCTTTAACCTTTACTAGAAGAGGTACTTTAATAAATAGCAGGATAAAAAGGCTCACCAGAAAGTCCAATAAACAATTTATGAGACAAGTAAGCTGCACTCGAATCATCCATTTTTTAATAAATTGAAACTGCAGCTACATTTATCCACAGCAAAACACAAAAGAAAAATATATCTTCATTGTTAATACAACTTGATTTTGTGGCAAGAAATGAAAACTGAAAAAAGACCAAGTTCTCTGTGATGTCAAACTTAAAGCACACTGCCTGTATTAACTGTTATCCTATGGATGTGTCAACTGTTCACAGGATTTCAGAAAAAAAAAAAAAAATACTTACCAGCTTGACTTGCTCAGCAAGCTTGTCTTGAGAATTGTCCTGTGGCAATACTGCTGCATTCTGAGCTGGACTTTGAGTTTTAGGTGCTGCTGCCACCGCTAAGCCTGGGGGTTTTGATGCAATAGGAGACAGGGACTTGTTAGTTGCAGGAGAGGTCCTGTTTGTTTGTACTGGGTACGTAGAAGGCGGTGCTGTGCCTGAGATAGCTGCTGGTGCAACAGATGAGGTAGGCGGTAGTATATTTGCTGTAAGACGCTGAGGAGTCTGAACAGGATCTGCAGATGGTCGTGTCAGAGTCACAGCCTGCCCAAGAAACACATCTGTTAGTGATGAGTTTGGTATTCATCACTGTCTTAGTCTACATGTCAGCAAAATGTAACAAAGACTTTAATTCTGTAAAAAAAAAATTCACACCTGCGTTTGTATAAGGAAAGACTTCTTGTTTGCAGGCTACCCACAGATGCATTAATTGTAAAAATACCTGTGTTGCGCACGTATTTTCAAGGAGACAATGTTCTCGCACTGTACTGAGCCCAAATACAGATTTATTCTCACCTCAACGACGTCCACATACCTGTTGCTGTATTGTAGCCTGTGGCTGCGGCACTTGGTTTGGTGTCTGTCCTTGTACATGGATTGCTGGTGGCACCTGCTGCTGAAGTGGAGCTGGAAGCGGAGCGGAAGTCAGGGGGACGCTTTGGGGCTGGATCTTCACCTGAATCTGGGGCTGAGTCGGAGATTCCACTATCTGTGGCTGCTGCTGCGAAATCTGCAGTGCAGCTGGAAGAGACGTCATGGGGACATTCACAGGTTGCAGCCTCCCAGGCAGCTGCGGCGGCGGCGTATGCAGACTTGCTGCGTTCTGCACAGGAGGGCCTTTGGAAGGGTCGTACTGCTGTTGGCTCTGTTTCTGTCCAGTCAGCTGCACCGTCTGAGGAGTGGGAGGCATTCCACCTACAAAGCAAAAAGAAACAACCCAGATTAAATCAGAGGGTCCAGTGATCTTTACTCATACAAAGAGGAAACCAACTGCAAATAGACTAATTTGTTACTTACTTTGCCACAAGACACCATCACTTGAAAATACCACATCACAATCACAAAATAAATCACTATTACAATAAACAATGAAACATTCCATGCACAGGACCGCAACTAAAATTTGGAGCACGGTAACTACAAAAAAAAATTATTAGATGTCTTCTGAATGTCCTCTACTTAAAGGAAAAAAAAAAAAGAAAAAAAAGGACTGGTGAGCAAATGGAAATTTCACCTAAAATAACTGTATTTAATCTAAATAAAACTTAGTTCTTAGCACATTGACTCTATTGCTTAGTCTGAAGTTTGGCACAAATAACGAATAAATTTTTTTCTTGAAAGTTGCAAATTAGAGGAGGTTTTTCTTTTCACAAACCATTGGCTCAGGTCCAGAATTCTCAAATTAAATGTTCTGCATCAGCATCTGTGACGTATTTCCATGCCCACATGCACTTCTGGAGCCCGTCACTCAGCTCCTTAAACGAACCAGGCATTGCATACCAAGTATTAATTTACAAGGAGAGGTAGGTGGTGGGGCCAGGATCTTGGAAGGCCGGGAGCCCAAGTTTCTAGTCCCATCACTAACGTCTCCTTGTTAAATTAATGTGCAACTGGCATGTGGTGACACAGTACCTTGTGCCGTTGGCATTAGCTGTTGAAGCGGAACTCCTGAAGCCACACACGGATGCTGAAAAACCATCCCATGACGGCCCACTTCAATTCGTGGTCTCTTAGACGAATCTGTGATATTCAAATTCCATTTATGACATGGTACAATGGAATGGGTTGTTCTACAAAGCAATCTACTACACATGATTCCAACGCTAGCTCAGAAAGCTATGACTACTATACATGTGTAGCATTTATGAAGAAGATGCTCCAAGGGCAGGGTCCCTTTAACTTCCAGTTGGCCATCTCCAATCTTCTTAGCCAGAACAAGCAACCTAACAGCACCTCCATGCTCGCCAGACCCAGTCCTATGTATTGTGAGCAGAGTGCGCTGTAAACGCGGCACCGTTCACAACAAATAGTCCTGAGGACCTGGGAAGAATTGTGTTTCAAGAATCACTGAACAGTGGGCTCCGTTAACTGTTTGGAAAGAAAAGTAATAAGGAAAATGAACTGAACTTCTTCCTGAGAAACATACCTGCCGGTGCCAGTGTCTGCTGTCTCTTAAAAGCCTCCATTTCTATGGTGTTCACAGTCCCTGTTACTGGAGTCCCTGTATGCGTTTGCTATTGGGAAAAAAGAAAACAAATCACAAAAGTTCAATCTGTAGGTAGTCTGGCACCAAGATGTTAATTTACAAATGGATCTACAGAGACCATCACAGAACAAAGCCTTCAGAACAGTGGTATAATGAAAGCAAGGCTGGTTCAATATCTGCCAGACGGTTTCAGATGCCCATGTTGCACTGATAGTCTTTGATCAGTTCAAACCTCAAAATTGCAACTGAACAGAAGAAGGTGGTTACACACAGAACATGTTTACAATTTAGTTTCATTTTTAATAAATGGATGTTTTTTTTTAATGTATCACCCTTTCTTTACCATTTGCACAAGGCTGCAATGAAATTAGAACAACATACTCATATAGCTTTAGAGCTGCAATAAAAGGCTGACAAGAGAAATTAAAGACTGCGTCTTCATTGTAGGATTAATTAGAAGGGAAACTAGATGAGGAAAAAGAATTTATGCAGAAACTGTCATAATTAAGACAATACAAATATCAGAGAGTCAATGCATTTGTGAAAGCTAATCCTTTTCACTGCGAAACATCATCAATTAATTAATTCTCATCCTGAAGATAGTTTTAAGCTTACGTGGGTCTCCACCACTGTCACTCTCAGGACAGAACTCCATAAGCTTTAGACTTGAAGCATTACAGGAATAACGGCTAAGAATAAAAGATGGAATAAAAGAGTGTCAGCCAATCTGCCAATTTCAATTCCAGTTTTGCAGCCACAAGACTTGTATTTGTTGGCAAAATGACACTCATTAAGTAATATTACAAAGAGAAACACAATATTGCTGTAACTCTAATGTCACCTCAGAGCATGTCAGAAAATGCCAGACATTTTGTTGGAGCATAAATATCATGCAGCTATGAATTAACACTGCAAATTGAGAAGCACTGCTGGTATCAAGATGGCTTTGATTCAGCAAGTTGGAGCTTAGCTTCAGCAAGATTATGCAGTGCATGAAGACTTTATTTTCATGTTACTGCAATTGATATTGACAAAGATGGCAGGTAACATCTCCTGGAAAACTCATTCAGTGTCAGACCCAAACAGCAGACACGTATGCAAGATTCACCAAATCAAACTTGGGGCTATAGGATGATTTCCATGTTCCTTGGGCTCTCAGTTTCGCTGGCAAGTTATTAATGCCACCAGTGCTTGTAGGAGTCCAGCTCTGTTCAGTGCATTTCTGAACCTTACTTTTAAATTCTCCTCAATTTTTGCCATGCTAAGTCCAATATTCTTCTATGAAACTTACCATGAGAAAAATAAGGGCTATCCGAAGAAAGGGTTTCACAGACTCTGTCAGAAAATAAAAAAGCAGCCTTTCTGTATTGTAACCTCTATACCCTAGAAAACGAGCTTATCTAAGCCTCCTCCAGTTCTCTACACACAACTTGCAGTGAGAACCTCTACCACATCCATCTATAGTAACCATTGTGGAGAAACATTATGACAACATAGCAAAGACAGAAATTTCCCAGAAGAATCTTCTAGTTTACTTACAGGTCTTTTTTTCACTAATTTTTAAATAGAAATTCTGCCAATGTAAGTTAAGCTCAAGGAAATAAACACCAGTCTATATTGAAATTAACTGGAGCAGCCACCACCCTTTATCCCCATTGCCTCACTGAACAGTACCAACAACCAGACCACGGCCACCCAGAATGGCTGGGTTTCAAACACAGCTTTCTGAGGTCTGAGCATCTCACAGCACTCAGATTCTATCAATAACTAGGAATTAATAACTTCCAATCTCTTTGCTGCTGTGAGGACGTTTGTTGGCTGCTCTACTGACACTGCCACACTTAGATGGGAATTCTGATTTTAAAAACATCTGTCTTGCACCCAGTGCTCACAACTTACTGCCATATCACACTTAGAATGGACCAAGCTTTCAAGCGTCTGCTTTATCACAAGGCAAACATGCAGCACATTTCAAGTTCAATGGCCAACGTCTGGCAGAGCATGAGATGCATAAACATTTGGAGAATTATTCAAAATAAGTCACAGAAATGTGCTTTGCACAATGCTCCTGAACTAATTAACAAATCCTGTTAATGCGCCGTTGGAAATCAATGCTTTCTGAAGCACCAACTGGAGGAGATACTTTCTGCAAACTGCTCTAAATGCTGCTTTGTCTTATCTGCACTCTGACTCTGGATGACTACACTCTGCCATTTTCTGGATGCATGTCTACCTCAGGACTTTTCGCTGGCATTTTCTGAAGTGCATGCCTCCAGCTGTCTGCATCACCACCACCTAATTCAGGCCAGGCACTTCAAAGAGCAGGAAGTACATCTTTACAAATCGCAGTCACGTACCACTTACATTAGACTAAAACTGTCCTAAGTTTCAGTAAAGCAACGTGGCTCTCCAGAGGTCATGGTTATGCAGCACACTCCCACTAATCATTCCAGGTGCTGCACTTTCACACCCAATTTGAATGATGCTGATCAGGACAGATTATTACTCTGTAAACAGTTACAAAGACAAAGCCTGAAGGGAAGAGCTGCTAACAGTTGGGGTTGAAGCGTATCATCACAACCACTCAGTTTTATACAATGTGAGCACATGCTCCAGAACACCTCTGAAATGTCTAATGCTTCTAGAAGTACTTCTTTGTTGGTGTAGCCAGAGCCCAGAGGTGAACCTAACCACTGCCATCAGTAACGTGGTACAGTGTGACATACTTTGAACAGCCTAGATGAAGACTTCATGAATGTGTCAGCATGGACCACAACATCAAGCTGTCAGTGAGAGCTGTCACTGTGCAACTCACTGCTGAAATGACACTGAGAACAGTCTGCTTGTTACACACGAGTTCACAATCCACCCTATGCTACATTTAACTCTCCCTGTCCCAAATCCAGGAGGAAGGCAGTGCAGTCCATACAGCTGGTGAGGCACAGGACAGTAACTCATCATGGGACATATAGTTTAAGTGTGGGCAATTCATCTAAAAGGTAAAAACTGTGGTTGCAGGGGAACAAGGGTATGGCTATGGGACTTCTCAGTCTGGGAACGCAGAGCTGGGGGCAGCTGCATAAGCACTCAGCTGCTCCACTGTGAAGTTTCTACCATCACTGATCCACATACAAAAAACAAATCCTATTAGATTTAGACAGAATCTCTGCTTTGTTCAGGGTCCTTTCATGTTAAAAGAAAAAAGACTTAAACAACGAAGTTAAACACTTCAGTTTCTTCTTTCCAACATCTATGTCAGAGCTAATGGAAAGGAGTTAGTTATTTAAAAAATAGCATTAGAGGGTTATCAGCATCATTTGAAACATTTCACAGAAGGTATCACCAAACCTTCTCTAGTCATACTCAAAACCTTTAATACATAAAGAAAAAAAAAAAAAGAAAGAAGGAAATTTAGAAGAAATCCACAATTACAACGCCACAGACAAAAGAATCCATGTTATCACTATGCAGAATGCACAAATGAAACAAATGCATTAGGGAAAATTAGGGAAACAAAAGACAAACAAACCAAAGCAAAAACATTCAAGCTGAAAGTTAATGAAATAAGCCAGCAACCTGGAGACAAAGATGCAACTTCCTCAGAGCTTCATTAATATTGATGCATTTGAAGATTGCAAAGTGTTTTTGGTTTTGTTTAGATGATAAGGGATGGGCTCTAGGGAAAATTCTAATTCATCTAAGAAATATCAAATCTGAATGAAGAAAAAAAATCTGGGATGAAACTACATTTTAGAACCATTGAAAAGTACCTGAAATGGTTGCTGCTGGGATGAAAAAGCAGCAGAAACATTTGGAGGAAGCTGGGTTGCTATAGCGACAGGAGTACCAGTCTGCCCATCCTTTCCTGTCACAACCTTTACCTGAGAGAAATATTTTGGGAAAAAAAAAAGAAGGGAGAATCATTTTCTTTTTAAAAGTTTTTTTTCTTCTTTGTTGTTTGCTGTTGTTTTTTATTGGCTGCCCAGCACGCCAGCAGTGCAGACGGCCCCTCACTGAAGAGGAGCTGACAGCCAGGCAGCCAGCAGCGTGGCTTGGGACGAGCTCTGCCTCACTGCAAAGAGCAGAGCCAGCCTTCACTATCTACAGCAGCTTCCCACCGCTGCAAACCTTCCGTAAATCCAGTTTACATAAAAGCGTGGTTTAAATTTAATGACTGCTGCTCCTAACAGACAACAAATCAGCGTGACAGACAGTTTGAACTGAAGAGAGCTCCAACATTTATTCAAGCGATGAGCACAGCCACCATTCGCTCTGCCTGGAGCCGCCAGCGATCGCCCTTCCAGGCAAGGGATGAAGCGCTTTGCTTGAGCAGGAAGTGATAAAGAAAGGGAGGGGGAAATAAAAGAGGAGACAAAAAAAATACAAAGAACATACTCAAAAGAAGTCTTAATCTCTCAAAAGGATTCGTCGTTTGAAAGCACACAGACTTTTGCCATCGCAGGCTGCAACATTCTGCAGCATTAAACTGACAAACGCCGTCACAGACAAAAGAGGGTCTGAAGAGCACAGAGGGGTGAAGGCTCAACTGATGTAAATTGTAGCAGTGCCACCGATTTCAGTGACCTTGTACAATTCACAGCCACCCAAGTTCTCTCAAAACTCACATATGTAGTTAAAAGGAAGAACAAGAACACCCAAAAAGCTGGACAAAATGCAAACCAAATGAAAACTCACTGGATTCCAGTGTCAATAGCTTTGAGGTTACTGAATATAGAAAGAAATGGTTTCCTAGTCAAGAAACTGAACTACAAAACAGTGAACTTCCTCTATTATAACATTAAAATTCTGCCCAAATTCCAGCAGGAGATGCAATCACATAAAAGCACCAACGTTCCCTGAATACTTTGATTTCTAATAGATATTTCAAAGCAATACCAATTTTATGTAACTGGCTTTGCTTCATCTTTTTACAAACTGGCATATTTGTGTCCATATTTACTTCTGTGCATTTCTGAAGGTATTTATCTGCACAGTGCCATCAGTTACAGCAACACTGTTGCAGCCACTTGTTAAGTAATTGGCCAGACAGGCATTGCTCCAGCACCCAGAGGTGCCCTGTGCTGCAGGTCAGGATCCACACAAGTAGGAGTAAACATGCAGGAAAAGTTGCTCTGCAAAGAGGGCAACTCTTAGCAGCAAGCTTATTGCAAGTCATTTGCCAGTAGTAAATAAACAGTGCATCCAAATTCTTTACTTGTTTTAAATCTTTGTGCAAAATAACAAAGTTAATGTCCAAGTACAAGTTGGGTTTTATCACTCAGACTGCAATGCAGGCACAAAGCAGTAAGACGCTCCAAATAAATTAATTCATTACTATGAACCCATGCACATAATAATTAGATTACTCCAGGGTTTTTCGCTGGCCACAGGAACACTAAGAACCAAATAAAGAGACTTTTTGCTTACTCTTTTTTGGTTTTTATAAGTCTAGAAAGTGAAATTTAATCTACGATGCATTCATTCTGAAAGCTTAGAACAGCTTCCATAGTAAAGCCACCTACGTTTGTGTGCAGGCTTACATCTGACTGGGACAGTGAAAGTTGCTTTCAGCTCTCTGTACTTTGCTTACTTTGCTTTTGCAGCTGACGGCGTGCTCAAACCAACTTGTCCCATCACACCACCAAGCAGAATGGCATTCTCTCAAACCTTTTTATATAACTGCCCTATTTCATCAATAAAAATGAGTTTTCAGGTACCATCACACTAGCTAATGCTTTCCAATTCAGGTGCCACAACTTCACCCACTATTTTAATCCAAAATATTAACACATCCTTACCTCATCATTGATGACCTCAGATTGTTCTTCCTCTTCTTCTTCCTCTAGATCCAAGTCATTTTGCCTCAGGTAGGCTTGCAGGGGAACACAATGTTTCTTCTTAAAAGCTAAAAAGTCCATCATATTCCCTTGAAGATGTTGCAGGAAAAACAGTTCAATCAAACATTCCTTAAAAGTTTCCTTAAGAATTTCCATCTGCTTATGGTGGTGATCCAAACACTGCTTTCTCATTTGGGCAGTCTCTTGGTTAGCAGGAGGTATCTCCTCCAGTTTTTTGGGTTGCTTTTTCACTGCCGTGTTAACCGTAGGCGTAAGAGGAAGACTTGACAGCCCCTGTGGCACCGTGGCCCGTGAAGGACTCGTGGGAGGTGGTGGCGATGTCATTCCAAACGCACCAGGGCCTCCAACTCCAGCTATTAATCCCCCAGAAGCCCTGTCGTAGCCAATGGGTCTGCTCAGCTGCTGTCCTTGAAGCACTTGTTGCTGCTGTTGCATAAGTTGCCCTTGGATAATATTGCTGATCTGGGGTGGCAAGCTCGTTGTTGTGATATGGCCCGGGCTAGTCAAGGATTGCATGTTTGCCCCGCTAGCTACAGGACTCTGAGGACCAAGATGATGAATGGTGCCACCGGACTGTGAATGAGGTTGTGAAAGTCGGCGCTCCCTTACCGTAGCAGGCGTCCCAGAAGATGGAAGTTGCACCTGCGCTGCAGCTCCTTGAGTAATCTGTGCGATTCCCGGCCCTTCTTGATACACAAAGTGCCCGCCATTCGAAGGACTCAAGCTGATTTGCCTCACAAGCACGCTGGCGTCCACAAATCCTCTGGTAGGGCTCTGGCTGCACATACCCAAGCCGGGGCCCGGTGTACCTGCCCGAACGTTCGGTAACGTCTGCACCGGCACGGGGCTGGGCTGCGTGGGGCTCTGGGACTGAACCTGCTGGGGCAGCGGTGACGTGACCTGGATATACGATGGGGATCCATGCTCAAAGCGCCTCTGCTGAGGGCTGAACTGAAAACTGGGCGATGTCGGGTTTGGAATTGGCAGTGGTGTCAGTGTGATCTGCTGGTTTCCCGAAGCCACCGGCCCGACGTTCTGCAGCGTGATGTTCACATTCTGACCAGCCACTGGGCTTCTACTCATTATAAACTGCTGAATTTGATAGCTGGGGGACTGGGGTGCAGATGGACTTGCAGAAGGTGCGAAAGAAGCTGCAGGGGACTGGGGTAGATTTGCTTGTTGCTCTTCTCCCTCACTGCCCGTGAAGGACCTGGACCTCTGGAGCTGGCGCTGGGCATTCTGAGGACCATTACCATGGTGCATTCTCAATAGTATATGGTGATTTGTTTTTACAGAATACACTGAAGAAATACACAGAAACAGAAATTCAGGTAAGGCAAATATTGTTTGTAACTGAAACTCTTCAGTAACTACATGAAAGAACACGTTTTCAGTAAGAATTCAGTTACCCTGTCCTTGCAGCTTTACTTAAGTCAGATCATGTGAAAACTATACTGACACAAACTCACTTCAATCTCTCATACATTTCCCTAACTTCTCTAGTTGTTCTAACTAAGAAAGTACTCTCAAATAGTTTGTAAATTATACATTCCTCCAAGCTAGCTAAACTGACTTAAAATAATACAAAGTACATATTCTTTATTTTCTTCGTAGCTTCAAGAACAAATGGTCTCCATTGTCCCAAAGACCTGCCCTTCTACATTTGTTATCCCTAGCACTTCATTGCTCACAACATTCAGTACTGGCTTCTTCAGAATGCAGTACACTTAGAACATAAGGCACGTTCAGTCAATGCTAACTGGAAACACATCAAATATGGACATACATTGGGTGACTACTGTTAGTGCTCCTGAAGAAAAAACGTGGAGTGAAAAATCTCCCCATCAAATAAACTCGAGCAGAGTGCCCGGTACCTTCCTCTGCCTTCCTCTTCCTTCAGAAGACCAACCCCGTAACGAGATGAAAACCAACGCAAACAGCATCTCATTTGAAAGCACTACTTATCGAGCCGAGGTATCCAGACACCCAAAAACGCTTTGATTTTCAATTGCAACCACCGACCAAAACAAAACTCCGCTGACAGCATCGAGAGCTTGCGCGGCGCTGGGACTCGTGCAGCAGTCCGAGGAAAAGAGAGCAGCTCTCAGCGCAAACAGCCGCTACCTTCCCCGAGCCCAGCCTGGGAGCACGGTGCTCGGCACAGCTCCCCGCACGGCAGCTCGGCTCCCCGCACGGCAGCTCGGCTCCCCGCACGGCAGCTCGGCTCCCCGCACGGCAGCTCGGCTCCCCGCACGGCAGCTCGGCTCCCCGCACGGCAGCTCGGCTCCCCGCACGGCAGCTCGGCTCCCCGCACGGCAGCTCGGCTCCCCGCACGGCAGCTCGGCTCCCCGCACGGCAGCTCGGCTCCCCGCACGGCAGCTCGGCTCCCCGCACGGCAGCTCGGCTCCCCGCACGGCAGCTCGGCTCCCCGCACGGCAGCTCGGCTCCCCGCACGGCAGCTCGGCTCCCCGCACGGCGCCGTCCGGCTCCCCGCGCCACCTCCACCCGAAGGCTGCACAGTGAGAGCGGCACCGCGACTCTTTCGTAACTCCGACACCGAGCAATTAAGATCCAAGCGATATCGCCTGTCGCCAGTAACAAGGCCCTATTATGTTGATTATTATACCTCGGTCACGCTCGCGGCCGAGCGAAAGCACCCAATTAACTACGCGCCGATAGGAAGCGCGCTGCCGAGAGCGAGGAGCGCCTTTTGTGTGCGGAACCGGGGTGGGCCGGACACAGTCCGGTGCGGTCCTCCCACAGGCCGCGGCCCGTCCCGGCCGCCCCGCCCCGCCCCGCGCGGAAGGCCCGTTCCTCCGCGGCCGCCCCCGCCGACGGGACCGGACCGCCGAGCTTCGGGCCCTAGGCCCGCGGGACCGGAGGAAGGGGGAGGAAGGGGAGAGAAGGAGGGAGGAAGGGTGCCCGACCGCCCCCCGAGCCCGGCGGGCCTCACTTACCGAAGGCGCCGGGGCCAGACTTTCCATTCGCTCCTCAGAGGAAGCGGGGGCGGGGGGCGGCCGGAGCGGCAGCCGCTACCACCGCCGGCAGGAGACAAACCGCGCCTCCTGCGCCGCGCTCCGCTCGCTGCGCATGCGCCGCCGCCGGAGGGCGGTCCGGGCCTGCGCCGATGTTCGCGCATGCGCGGTGTTGGATCGCGGGAGCTGCGGTGAAGGCCGGGCGAGGAGCGGTGCGGCCAGGGAGGGTCGGTGATAGATGGGGGGGTCCGTGATGTCTGCCACCGCAATAACAGCTGGACTGGCGGAACCGGTGCCAGAGCAGCGCCGCAAGGCAGGGCTGGGCTCCTGCGTTCTCCTCATAAACACATCTGGAGTTAAATGTTAGAGAAATAGCGATTACAGAGCTACAGCTACAGAGAGTTTGGAGACGAAGAAGAGACGGGGGTTCCTCTGTGCATCTTGAAGGTGTCCGTATCTGGGACCTCCTGGAAGCTGGGCAGACATTTTGGAGACCACAAGCCTTTTCTCTGCTGTTGCTCACTGCAAAATTTCATTTTCCTTCAGCGAAATTACTGCACAGTACAGAACCAAGAGATGCTGTAAGAAATGTGACGTAACAAGCAATGGGAACAAACAAATAGTCCTTGGAGATGTTGAGATCGACGAGAAGTTCATTGAGAATTTTCACAAAATTGAGATGCCTTGAGAATTGGCAGATGGACAGAATTCCCTGAAAAGGTCGCACAAAAGCTCATATCCATTACCTAAAAAACTGCATGCATTTAGCACGGCCCTGTTATTACCGCCTGTAAGTGTTCTGCAGCTTCTGGTGAGCACAAGCAGCACAAATTCCCACTGTGATCTTTCTACCTTTAACCTAAATATGTTACATAAAACGTTAAAATAATTGATTCTGTTTAATTAAATCTCCTTCTAGACCACCATTAGGAAAACAAATTCTGCTTCCCAAGAGGATCTGCCTCATTCCTTCTCGTTCCTTTTCTTCCTTGAAGAGAAATTTATACAGCATTTCTGCATCTCTAAAGGCACAGGAAAGCTGCAGCTGCTACGAGGCATTCTGAGTGTAACCGAACACAAATTTTCACTGCAAAGAAAGATTTACGACTGGCTGTTCCACTCAGCAGCTCTCTGAAGCAGATTAGCAGTGCTTGGTGAAACTGTTCACTCCTTCCTGCTCAGGCTGGGGGAAGAAGTGCCATCGCCTGCAGTCTCAGTGCAGCACAGAGAGCCTCCGTGCAGCAGCGCCCATTGTGGGCTGAGGGACCTCCTCTATGCCCAGCCGTGGTGCTCCGCTGGGCTTTGAAAGCTTGTTCTCCTTGGTACCCGATTCTTACAATTGCACAAGACCTCGCTAAAGCAATTACCTTTAATTACAACGCTAAAAAAACTTGCATTTGAGAGCGAACACTTTGCCCCAGATCGTTAAAACATGGAATAGGCGTATCAGTGTTACTTTACAACCTCTGGCATTTTCTTTTGTCGCCCAAACTGGCATCAAACCAAACGATAACTCCTACATCCATCCTCCCGCAGCCCGAGGCGAGGATCCCCTTCTGCCGCCTCAAAGCGCCTCGCTCCTCACGGCAGGGCTCGGCCGGCGCAGCGCCAGGCGGGACTGCAGCGCCCCCTGGTGGCAGCGCCCGTGGCGGCACTCTGCGCCCGTCGGTCCCAATGGAGGCGGCGCGCCATCATGGCGCATGCGCGAGTACTTCAGCTCTGATGGAGGCTGAGCGGCCACGCTCCGATTTCCTACTCCAGGAGCGGCGGTAGCGGGAAAGAACAGCAGTTTTCCCTCAAATCACGGCCTTCTTGCTGCAGAAAGCACACCGAGACCAGCAAATTAAAAAAAGCACACCTGCAAGAGTTAAGAAATAACCCTTCTTTATTTTCTCCAGAGGCAATAAACAAATTCCTGATGATTTTGACTTGTGTCTGTTTTAGTGCCTTCGTTATAAGTAAAGAAAGGTATTTGTCTTAGATTGAAGGAGACAAAAAGCTCTGGATAAAAGATTTAATACAGGCTATGTCCACAGGATGAGTTAGCAAAGGATGTAACAGAAAACCTGGGCACAGTCCCTCAGAACACTCAGTTTGCCATGGTAAAACAGAGAAAGGCCTTCGTAAGGATAAAAAGCTCTAATAAGAACCCACATGAAACAAGGCAATCCTTGCCGAGGGCAGCTCTGGCCCAGAACAACAAGGAACTGTAACATCAGTAAGCACTGCATGGAGGAGCACAGAGCCATCTCTAAAAAGTAACTCCACGTTCAGTACAGACTGTGAGTTTGATGCTCCTCCTCATGCACATCCAGTCTGTGTCCAAGGTGGAATCAAACCAAAGACCACAGCCCTTGCAGCCCTGGATTTGTCCCACGTGAGCTTTCAGAGCACGAAGAAGCTGCCACACAAACCCAGCCAGGGAAGATTGCTGAGCACATATACTCAACTCCCAACACTCAGAGCCTGGTTCCACCCCTTTCCAAAGGGTCCTACTGTTACAGAGGGCAGGAGAGCTACTGCCTTTACTCACTGGTTTTTTTTTTTTGTGTGTGTGTGTTTATTTTTGCTTTTTTCTTTTCCTTCCATCACCTTCAGAGAGAGCTGGCAGCAAGAAACAGGACTCAAACTGCAGCTGGCGAAAGGAGAGGAAGATTTCCGGAGTATAGAGATTCCCAAGACACAAATAAAAACTGATTCCCAAAGAAAGCCCCTAGGCACGTGCTCCCCATACCACTGCACATCCTCCTCTATCCTTAGCAGCTTGACAGAAATTAAGAATTCACACATACAAATCAAACGCAGGCTTGATTAAGCCCAATTCAGCACCATTCATACATGCAAAGCTGATTCAACCCCAAATCCAGCAGATGGTTAGCTAGTTTTCTTTTAAAGCAGAAATACTAAAACCAGCACCACCACATCTAGCAAAATCACCCCAGCAAACACAGAAACTTTCACGCTGGCACACTTTGAATTGCAATCCTGGCAATTAACAAACATGTTTCTCCTTACATCTCAACACCTCAGGCATTGGATGCCCAGCTGCATCAGGTAGCTGTGGATCTACATTCTAGACCCTGCCCAGGCATGAGGTCAGCAACAGGAGGATGACACCTTTCAAATAAAAAGCACTGTCTTAAAGAACATGGTTCAAGCCTTGTTACAAAATTAAGATCTCTCACTGAGCAAGGAATCACTTAAGGTAAAGTCTAAAAGATTAGACCTGCAAACCTTGAGAAAACAAAAAGGTTGATTCAATAGCAAAAATTTGTAGCAGTTAGCATGATAATGAATTTCTGTCCCATGCATATTATTTCACAAGAAAGCCATGAGTGACAAAAAATAAAAGCTTAACACGATGAGTAGAGACTAGACTAATTAAAGGTGAAGAAAATGGAAAGAAAAGTTCATGGAGTCATAACTTCATAAAAATAATCCAAAAAAAGTGTATTAAAATGCTTTGTCTCATCTTCATGTAGAGATTACACAGATTTAAAATACTATTTCCAGGTAAACGCGTAATAAAAACATGATTCAAATAGCAATTAAGACACCTTGTGTCACAAGAATCCCTTAGAAAGCTGCTTTCTCATCAGGCTATTTTCAAGTATCCCAGTCAGGTGGATCAGTCAGTGGCACAGCCCCTCATCTTCTTCCTGCTGTTCTGTTTTTTGGTTGATTTTTTTTTGCCCCGCTCATTTTCTCCTGGGCATCAACTTCTTGTTCTGCAAGTACGTAATCCCCTGCTTCATTGGACTCTCAGATTAGGAAGGCCACTTTTCTGCAGACAGAGAGCTGTGAGCTGTATGGGTACCAGGTGCAACCACGCATTGACTCAGTCAGAATCACCGCCACAACCATCGCTGCCTTCAACATCGCTGCTCTGGAAAGCAAAATGGAAAATGGTTTGTCAGCATTTCATTTATGTGACATTGAATTTAAACACCTCCACAAGGAAACAGGGCAAGATCCCAACTTCATGGCTTAGATCCATCTAATGCAACCAACTCCTGTGATGGTAGATGACACTTTTGATAGAAGAAAATGTTGTACAGTGCACTACACTCAGCAAGAGAAGAACTTTTCTATATTTGCAGCTGCATAATCACAACCTGCACTATGTGGGAAACTTAAAAGTAGCACAAAATGCTGGTACTGAAAATAAGCACCAAAAAAGGCTAATGAGACATTTCAGTATCTTGTTTGTGCTTTTCAACATGGCTGTATGCTTTGTATGCTAAACTATTTCTCATACTCAAAAATGGCAGACAGAATTAAACCTGATGTTCTCCAGAGCACGACTGTTAAGCTACATAAAATAAAGCTAACTTTAATGATTCTATTAAGCAAAGATGGACATTTTGTTCCGAGTTGTACTGCACAGAAACTTCAGCCCAGCCCATCATCCTCTTTAAGAACTGCCATCCTTCTGACCAAAAGTTCACCTGGAGTTGTTGGAAAACAAGGAAATGCACTGAGCCAGTAGGAAACTGCAACCCCAAAAGTAGTCTTTCAAACAGCTTCCCAAAAGCAAAAGCTGGTGCTGTTTCCACAACTTCTGTTGCTGGTGTATGACCGCAGCCAAACCAGCCTGTGTTTTACAGCACTGCTCCCTTTCCCCTTCTCAACCACCCCACGCAAAACCCCGCTTAAGGAACACTTTGTATCATCTGTTCCACCATCATCAAAAGACAAAAAGTGAAGCAACAGAATACATTTTATACTCCAGATGACTGTCATCTTCCACAGTATAGGTGGAAAACAAAAATGTTCTTACAGGAAAAGCCTTTTTAACTTAACAGCTTCCCTTTGTAAAAATAACAGCTTCAATCATTACCTTTGAATTTTTCTTGTTGGCTTCCATCTCAGCAGCAGAAGAGTTGAAGTCATGAATGGAGAGGGTGCTCAGCCAGCTCATCATGGACTTCTCCTCCCTTTCTGTGTTAATAATGGTAGGATAGATATACTGCTCTTTGAAAACAGCGATCTTCTCCTCCTCCTCCTTCCACTCCAGCGGCTCGTGCAGCCCATCGTTCCCAAATCGTCTGTTGTACTTTTCAAAGTGCACTCTTTCCAAGACCAGGCCAAGCCCCGGAGCTTTGGGCACATCCACTTTCTCCTCTCCCCAGCTGCGCTCTATAACAGACTCAGGAGCATAACCTTTCACAATAGCTATCACCAGTCCGATCATTTTCCTTATCTGGTGCATCATGAAGCTCTGCCCTTTCACTTTGATCACTGCGAATTCTATGTTGTCCCGCACGAAGGGCTCCCCGCAGTACATCTCCATGATGTATCTCCTGGCGCTGGGGTCCTTGGGTCCCTTCTGAGAAGTGAAGTTGTGGAAGTTGTGTGTTCCTTTATAGCAAGCAAGCAGGCTGTTGACCTTCTCAAGGGTCTCTCTGCTGAGTCGATACGCCTCTTCTTGCACATCGTGGTCTTTATGGGCAAAGGCAAACGTCGGCAGCATGTAGGCGTAGGTTCTGGCATCGCATTTGTTCTTGGAGTTGAATCCCCCAGTGACTCTCTTCAGCCCTTATTTAAAAAGCGACATCAAGTTTTTGAATCAGTAAGCTGCAAACCTGCTTGTGACTTCATGTACATCAGCAGACGTGTTCTTTCTTAAATAAAATGCAATCAAAAGATACAATTTATTTTATAGGACGCCGATTTCAAACCAGCGTAAGCGCACAGGTGCTTGTTAAAACTAAACCCCTTTTGAGTAAAATTACAACAAAAAGGGAGAGACTTTGCGCAGGAGAAGCTCCTCTTTGTCAAGATTTTCTCTGCCCGTTCCAGTATCCTTACCCAGAATTCTGATATGAGAAGGAAGATGGTTATTGATCTTTTCTAAGATGTCATCTATTAGCCTGACCTTTAGCGACACAATCTGTCCAGCTGCAGACACACCCTACAAAAATCATAAAACACGGACAGTTATGCACCTCGGAAGCTCCAGGTTAGCACGTGCAGAACTGAAAGAGCTGAAGAACGAATTTATTCCTTTTTTCCTCACTGGTCATTTCAGGCTGAAGTAAGGCAAAGGCAGAAACCCGAATCGGAATGCTCCTGGAAGGAGCACCTGGTGCTGCACAGCCATCGAGCACTTCAGCAATCTTACATAGCAGAACGCTGCACTCCCCTTCAGGACGCATCCCGCTATATTTGCCTGCTGTTAAGCACCAGCAGTAAAGCTGACTTGTACATAAGCCAGCTGTGAACCCCACTCCAGATTCAGCACCTTGATGTGGCGGGTTAAGAAATAAAGTGAGATGCAGTTCAGTTTCTGAGCTCCGCATCAAGCAGGCAGCAGCAGCAGAGAGGAGCAGCGTCAGGCTGGGAAGCTGGAACAGGTGAATGGGAGGGAAAGGCGAACACACGGCTTAAGTACAAAGCGCCAGCTTCACACACGCTGTCTAACCAATACCCCACAACTTCTACATGCTTGCTTTGTACTCAAGTTTAGCAGGGGATGAAGGGAGGAGTTTCAAACACTATTCACCACAGGTAGCACTTGCTATTGGATCTCATGCTGAACAACGCTTTGACAGCACTGGAGGGGCAGAGCCCGCTGTGTGAGCAGCCCTGTGCAATGTACCTTATCTGTCCGAGCACAGCGCTGGAACGACATCTTCTTCATGTCTTCACCATGGTTTTCTGGGATGCAGCCAGACTGCACGAGGGCAGACACCAAATCATCTTCGATGGTCTTGAACTGCGAAGAGCCCAGATTTCTCTGAGAGAGAATAAGAAATAAAACAAGCAGTAATTACTGGGCCACCACTCTGAAAGAAGTCACTGAAAACTTTTGTTAATTGAACATCACTGTGAAATTCATAGCATCTTCCCTCCTGGATGGCAGGTGCTGCTGTTCCTACAAAGCTCCACCAAAGCGCTTTGAGAAAATACGTACATTCTGCTTCAGCTTTTCCTGTCGCTGCAAGAGATGGGGCATTTCTGACCCCTCTGAAAAATGCTCCTGCAGTAGAGTTTTCTGGTAGCGAAAGCACGAAGCAGAACGACGATGTACGGCTGCGATGCCGGCGGTGGAACGGCTGCCGTTCCAAGCCCATTCATTGCATCGGCTGCCCGCCCAGCCCAGCGCCCCGCCCGGCCGCTCCTCGTCCTCCCGGTCTCCTCCTCCTCTCCCCCTGCACACCCCGTACCTGCATGCCGTGGTAGCCTTTCCCCGAGTACGCCATCAACAACACAATCTTCCTTTTGGGCGTCCTTTTACTCTGCTCCTCCGCATCCCCTTCATCCGCGGTTCCCTTCAGTCTCTTGCCCTGCTGCCCGTTCTCCTCCGGTCCCTCGCCGGCCCCGCTCGGCCTCTTCGCCATGGCGACCAGCTCCTGCACGGACGGAGAAGGCTGCGGGTCAGAACGGCGGCGGGGCGGCGCAGCAGCGGTGCGGATCCCCCCCTTTCTCTCCCCCGCGCTCCCCACGCACGTTCCGCGGTCGGAACCCTCCGCTCGCAGCGCGCAGCCCCCAGCGCAGCGCCAGCATCGGCCCGGCCCCGCCGCCACTTACAGAGCACCGCGCGTGCGGCGATACGGCGGCCGGGAGGGGGCGGTGCTGCGGCTGCGCCGTGCTGCTGCGCGCCCGTGCCCGGCAGGTCCTCCAGCGCCGGGCGGTTCGTGGCCGACGACCCCAGACGGGGAGGGTAAGGGGAAGTAGCGCAGGGCATCCCGTCCTGCACGGGCACGGTGTCGGCATGGGGGGGCTGCACCACCCCTCCCAGCTGGAGGAAGGTGCCGGCCTGTAGGGCACGCAGTGGCTCGTACGTCACCGCTCACAAAGCGACGTGCTTCGTGTGCTCCCAGACGGGCAGATGGAGCTCTGTGATCTGCCGCCCTGCCCTGAGCCCTGCCCGACCCCGCGCCTGCAGTGCAGCCGGCCTCGGGACGTGGAGAGCGCTGGCGCCGGCAAGTGGCGCTGGGGATGTCGGCGTTTTACTCAGTTAAGCACAGCAGCTGGAGTCGGGGCAGCTAAAGCAGTCCGAAGGAGAAGCAAGCTCCGCAGTCCAGTAAGGAACGTCTGGTTTTGCCCTCAGGTTCTGCAGCGATGTGGAACTGATGAGCTGCCAGCAGTGCTACTTTGGAACGCAGCCCGCAGAGCTGCCAGATGGGGTTGGGAGCACATTCCTCGCAGGGGTCTGAATGCTCCCTACACAGGAAAGTTTTCATTCGGTCCTTTTTTAACAGTGTTTTTTCAGACAGGCAGATGAGGAACAAGGAGAAATTCAGTGACATCCAGAGCTGCCGCTGTGCCCAGCAGGGCTGGGGGCCGAGGAACGTTGGTTCTGTAAAGGTTGAGTCAAAAAGACAGGAGTTGGTAACTGTAAGTGGAACACTCGATGTTATCGCCGTGGTTTAAAGCACATCCGCCCAGTTCTGCTTCCTTGATGTCACCAGGCAAGATCTGACTGCTGGCTGCCCAGGGAGCAGCGCTGCTGACGTCCTTCCAGCTGCTAAATATAATGTGGGAACAAAGGCAGACGCACCGAGAATTGCTTGGGATTGTTTTCTCCTGGCATCAGCAGCAACAGAACATCGCAGTGAACGTGCAGAAAGCTCTGCTGTTTGCACCGTGGCTTTTAAATCATTGCAGCCTCACGGTTCAGAGCTGCTATTCTGTTCTGTTGCTCAGTCTTCCCAGCCAGCGCTTTCTCCATTTGCTCTGCTGCCTGTGAGGAGTGCTGTGGGTTCAGTTTTCCCAGGGAAGGACACTGCATGCATTAAGAACAAGGACCCCTTCCAGCAGTGTCAGCACACAGGTGCATTAGCAGGACGGATGCTCACTCATCTCAATGGATGCTCCGTGGCCGCCCGCTCCTCCCCTTCACCACTAAGCAGGCTGAGCCAAGCACAGACCTTACCTGGCACACCCAGAGCCCTGCCGATGGGCTGCACAGATACTGAGAACAGCCTGCTAACAACTTCCAAACAATTTTATTTCTTAAATCGGTGTTGTACAATTTAAAGCCAAGAAAGAAAAAAAAAAAAAGTCACACAAAACACAAATAAAAAACGTTGACAAAGTATCGGGCGTTACCTCATAAAGAACATCATAGGCTCTCACAAACCTGAAGATACGTGTGATTAGGCTGAGGTTTCTTGAAATCTATTAAGACGCTACACACAAACGCTGCAACAGTAACAAAGCCATGACAATAGCAAGAGGACTATGCGAGCAACTTCAACAGTGCTGGGGGTTTTTTCTTTTTCTTTTTTTTTCTTTTTTTTCTTTTCTTTTTTTGCATTCCTTGTTGTCTACAAAGCAATAAATATTTTCCACCAAAAAAAAGTTGGTTTCACGCTACATGCACTTAGATAAAAAATAAAAGTCACCAAAGTGATGGCAAAATAAATCACCTGTCTGATTTTTTTTCTTTTTCTTTTTTTTCCTTTTTTTCCTAGTTTTTCTTTTTTTATATATATATTTTTTAAATTCAAGCACAGTGGCTAAGTTTCAAGTATTGAGAGAAAACATATATACACGTTTGTGTTTGTGTGCATACTATGCATACACACACACACAGCTTGTATGTATATACACAAACACACACATATATCTATCTCGGTTGCAGGGCTGTAAACCACGATTTTTTGGAGCAATATATATTCGTGTACACTGAATGTGGACAATTCTGATACATTCAAGTAATTAAGTACAGCTGGAAGGTTAGTGCTGAGCTTGCCACGTACACGGACCACGAAACCTGCGGCACAACCACGGAACCCGGGCTGCGTTCCTTAGAAGCAATCAGTGCAGGCGTGGGACTGCAGAGGGCGCAGGGCAGCAGCAGGCGCGTGCACGGCAGGGCAGTCCTGGCTGAGCGCCTTCCTGCTGCGCGCGTGCCCACGTGCGGCACAGCCCTGTGCACAACCCCGAGCCCTTTGGAAGCGATCCGCGTCTCTTCGGCCGTTCCGGCCACAGGCTGGGGGTCGTCTCGTCTCCTGGTTGTTGTTTTCTTTGCCTTGTCTTTTTTTTTCCTCCGGGCCCAAGCAGAAGCGGCCGCAGAAGGCAGCGGCGGGCTGCGAATGAGCGATGCAGCAGAGCCCCAATACTGACTGTGTGAGCTATGCCTAAGCCTCCCTGGTTGGGGGAATCAAAAATGTTTCTTTAATTTCCTTCTTGGCATTTCTACTCCGTGATCACAAACATCCACACTGCCAAAGATGATGCCGGCTCAAGCCAATTGAGTTGCTCCTGAAACCATTGTAAAGTATCAACGCTGAACATGCCAATATCAAGAGGAAAAAAAAAAAGCAGTGAGGACTTAACCACCGTGTGCAAAGTATTATTAAATCCCCTGAAACAAAGCCTGAGGTTTCGAGTTGCTTTCAAAGATCCTTTTCTGCCCAGCGCTACCAAAATACTGCCATGACTGATAAATTAAGACACACACATGCGCACGCAGACAGACGGAAGGCAGCTGCGCTCCTCTCACACATCTGCTCACAGCATCCGAAGCCTCAACCAGAACTCGAGCCACTCGCACCTGCAGTCACATTTGGCTACAGAGTCTCCTGAAAAGAAATGCTGAACATTGAACCGAACGCTACCAGATTTCTTTATAAAAAAAAATGAAGCAGCAAATAAAACTTAAAAAAAAAAAAAAAAAAAGGAAGAAGAAAAGAATCCATTTCCAATTGTGTGTAGGATCTTACACCTGTTCTCGAGCTCAAAAAGCACGGAGCTTCACACTGACTGTCCTTAAAAGAACACTTAAATAAAAACCCAAACAGACAGAAACATCTTGGTACTGCCAGACTGCGAGTCAGCGTTGCCTGGTATGGAGGAGGAACAGCACAGACTCTGCAGTGCCTCACACTCACAAATACAGTACAGTTAAATACGTACAGTTACACACAAACCATATATATCAATATATATTCAACCTCAGGAATACATATTAATATATGCACACACGTAGTGCAATAAAACAACCAGGAAACAAGGAAAGGAATAAAAAGAACAGCATTCCTAACAGTCGTGATGTTCCTGGGTTGTTGTGTGATGCAAAGTCAACTTCTGAAAGTTCCCATAGTGTGTAAAGTGCTCCTTTGATTCACAAAGCTAGTGTTCTCAGTTCGGGGTGAGGGCTCTGGGAAGGGTCTCAAGCCAACAGCTGAAAGCAGGACAGCGCTACTGCTCCCTTGTGGTAGATATGTACTGACGGGCTGAACTGACAGCCAGGAGTCTTTAATGCTGACCCCATTGAGCTCGGGGAACAAGGGAGGAACGGATTCGTTTTGGCTTCTGAGAAAGACAGGGAAGTCACGCTTTCTGTTGCCTTCCTGCTTTCTGTGCAGTCTCTTTCCCTGCGCCGTTTGTCCACCCGCAGACAGAGGCAGCCCAGGCGACAGCCGCGGAGATCTGAACATCCCAGACAACTCGCTCCCAGCCTCGCTCAATGCATCTGCAGAAGGCAGCCGCGACTTCAGCCACGCTCAGGCGAAGCGCAGCTTACTTCCTTTGGGCTCTGTGCACACTCCAAGGCTTCAGCATCTGTGAGACGGGATGAAGGAGACAGGCGGGGAGCCGGGGCTGTCAGGAAGCTTGAAGGTGCCCGGCTGTCAGCTGGGGTAGGGGGAAGTACACAAACTGGCCTTAATTTCTGAACAACAGCCTCCAACATTAACTGAAGCCAGCAGTTTAGGCACATCCATTGCCTGCAATGGAGACAGCACTGGAATACCCTGTTCTTAAGCAAGTGGACAGGCAGCAGTCTTATCCTTCGAAGTGCTGGGAAGAAGCAGACTGCTATCCTTCATCCCTGCTGCCGATGAGGGAAAATTTCCACATCAGCTTCGTCTTCGTCCAGGCCTTTGGACAGGGAAGCATTCGTGCTTCTACAGTCACACAGCCCCCACAAAAGAATCTAAGACTGTGGAACAACTTCCCAAAATGCCAGAACACAGAACATTGAGCAGTTCATCCTCCAGGTGTCCTGCTGTCAGAATTGTTTCCCACCACAGCAGCAGGCCATTGGAAACAAGGTGATCAGCTGGGATGAGGTGCGTGGAGAACATTACTCAAATCAGGCGCAGAACCCCGACAGCAGAGCTGATAGCCTGCGCTCGATGCACAGTTTACCTAAGAGAAGAAAAAAACAAAAACACAATAAATCAACTTCTTTTTTTCCTGGCAATATAAAGACAACGAAATAGGAAGGAGATTTGGAAAAGAAAACCAAAAAAACAACTGTATTTTAGCAAGGCTAAGCAGCCCGTCCAGAACCATTACCATGTACTGATTTAGACTAGGTGAGGACAACCACAAACGTCATGCTGGGAAGGGACAGAACAAAGAGATGAATAGAGAGCCAAGAAGGAAAGCTGTGAGCTGTGAGTTCTGACCGTGCTATCAAACTGTTCCAAAGGACTATCATCCAATGCCAGCAGTTCATACAAGGCATGGCACAGCCCAGCAGTCACTGCAGATTCTCACCTTCTGCACCTGACACTCTGTCAAAAGCTGCATATTTGGTGGAATTCACACCTCCAATAGGAGGACTTGCTTTATTTCTATGTTCACATCACTTTCCTTTTCAGAGAAATATCATCAAGTACTGAGATCTAAAATTAAATGCATACACATTACAGCCTACCAGAGAACAACTCAATCAGGAAGCTGGAACATTGGGTAAAATAGGGAATACCAGAATATCAACTGGGTGAAGAAATTCATTAGATGCATTAACTGTATCTCTGGACAAAAGATGTGATTTAGGTTTGCTAAGAAATGGTATGATAGAAACTACTTAGTATTCCCTATTCACTCAGCCCTCCAGTATCATACAGCACCTGCCAATCTCCTTTTGCTCTCCTTCAGTGAGCCTCATGTGGACTATTAAAGTTGGTGATAATTAACTGACTGATTGCCTGAGAGCCAGAAATCTCTCATTACCTACCCAAGAGCTCTGTCCACAAGGAGGACTGGAGCAGTCTGGCAGCACTTTGGATGCTGGCCCAAGAAATGCATTCACTAGCCAGCAGAGGGGGAGAGGCAGGGCTTGCCAGCTGTGTCCTTTCCCTTCAGCTGTTCCAACACTGCAGTGCTACAGTGAGCTGGTGTAGCTGTGACAGAGCAGAGCTGAGGCCAAGTCAAGCTGCTCTAACAGACAATAGCTGTCGGCCACCCCTCTGCCTTCCTCCCATTGAGAGAGAGAACAAAAATGATTAAGCCCTGTCCAGAAGGGCAGGCAAAGTTTACTCTGAGCAAGTGAGGTCAGTCCTTTCCACTCTGCACACATTTGCTGTGGAGCCTCCACTTAACAAAGGAAGGGTGCAGAAGAGATGACAGCAGCAGAGGGATCCATCAGTCTCTGGAAAAGGAAGCCAAGCGATTGCAGACAGGTAAAAGCCTAGCTACCACAATCAATTGCTGAAGAGAAAAATACTCGTCTGCTGCCTTCTTAGCGTGGCCTGGGGAACACAGGTGAGCAGCTCCATTTATAAGAAGTGCTGGAAGGAGCCCTAGCTGCGCTGACTGACCATCTCTGCCCGACAGGTGCTGCAGTTTCACGTTCCCAAGTGCTCTGTGCAATCAGATGGATGGTTCCGGATGGAAACCAAACCCAGCCCTTTGCCAAACCACTTCCTTCAGCATGTTCATTCATGCATCAAAAGCTCCAACAAAACCCTGGCAATTGCTCTGCAGGACAGATCGCAAAACAGGGCTTAGGGACTTGCGTTTCTAACAGTCTTCCAACTGTTACAGCTGCACGAGGCCAGGCTGTTAGGAGCTAAAACAAATCAAGAGATCTGTGCTATGACCATCAAGATGCAGCCAAAGGAAAAAAGGGATGCTGGGTACTAAAATTTCTGGTCCATGCAGCCAGAACAACACGACATGACCTGGTGGGAAAAAAAAGTCCTCGAGCACTCACATTTGTTGATGTTTTCTATGTCTCCTTGTTCAGTGATGATGTGCAGGAGCCCCTCCATCAGCAGCAGAGCCTTGTGGTATCTCTGTGCACAGTCCTCTCTGTGGTGGAACATCTCATCCAGGGCTGCAGACTGCACCTGCAGGCAAACCCCATGCAAAAGGTCACTTCCATACTAGATCCAGCTTTCCCAGCATGGTTCCTTAGCCTCCCTCACCCAACCTCCAGCACCATGAACGAAACCACCTGCTAACACCACCAGCAGGAACTGTCAATTTTTGGTGCTTGTTCTGTACTAGCCCTGTTCCCTGGCTCTATACAGTTATTACCATCTGCACAGCATAGCTGAAGATGAGCTTCTCTGCAGTGATGCTGTTGATCTGATCCATGAGTTTCTGTTTGTCCAGGAAGAACCTCTGCAGTCTCATGTTGAGGCAGTGGCAGGATGAAACACTAGATTTATACAGCTCATTGAGCTTCTTCACAACTAGAATAAAGGAAAGAAATGCATTGGGCACCAGCTCCAGTTCTCCCTGTGACTCCCAACCTCCATGCACAGGACTCCAAACAAATAACTTCAAGGCAACCAAGTTATGTTGCATCCAAACTTAAAACTGGCAGCGAAGTACCTGCTGCACCCATGAGGTCTTTTCCCTTTCCTTTGTCGCCCTGACCAATTGTAAGCCTGCACACTGCAACACCTACATGCCTAGTTCACCTGAGGCCAGGTCAATTTTTGTTTCCTTCAGTTGCCACCAGACACAGAACAGTTTGCATGGTGCAAGATGTCCCACGCGTCACCAGAAGCAACAGACATGCCAGATACAAAGCTTCTGTTACCTCATGGGTGATGACATGCTGTGAAGAAGTACGTGACTCACATGTGCTAGCTGCTGGAGCTAAGTGTGGCTCAGCAGCACTAAGCAAAGGAATCTCTCCTGGGACAATGCTGTCCCAGAATGGAAAGACACCAATGCCTGCAAAAGGTCAGCTCCTTTCCTGCACCACAGCAGCTAGGACAGGAAGATTATGTGACAGAGAACCAAGCGTCAAGTATGATTTAAAGGGATTGAATAACAACCCAAAACAGCACGCGAAGCCAGCTGTACTGCTACACGATGTACCCACTACAAACTCCCACCACCTGATGAGCAAATAACTGTGACACACATCTGAAACCTCCACACTGCACAACTTGCTCCTAGGGGGAGGTCAAGGAACCTCAGCGCCCTGCTGAGGGGCAGCCAAGAAAGACTTTGTAAAAAAAAAAACATTTGATGAAAAAATAGAACATTCCCACAACAACAACAAAATACAAGTAAAGCAACATCCTCATTTGTGGAACTCAGTCAGAGCTCTGGGCTATGCACAAATTACAGGAAGCTGATGGCTATGGGTAGGGACTCTCTGTCACTCACTGCCCAAGGATGCTCTGCAACAACCTTGTTGCACTTCGGCTTTTTCCACACATAAGTGAAAGAAGGCACTCAAGTACCTTGAGAACTCTCTTGCCCTCACAGTGCCCCATAAATCTCAAGGGAACAGTATTTTGTGGGAGGAGAAATAAGGAAAGACAGCCTTATCCTGTTCCCATACACTAGATTCATAGCATAACTGTTCCTACAAGTTACAATTTGCCCTGGAAAAGGAATAATTAATTTGTGTTATGTCAGCCCGAACATGTGGAAGAAGTGTAGCTAAACCTGTCCAGATGCAAACATAAAGCTGTACGACTAACAAATAAGTGACTTCTGTATTGCCAGAGTTTTGCTTCCTGTGTTTTTGCTTCATTTGAAAAATTATCATAGCCAAGACGTGTCTCAATTCGCCAAGTAAGCACTTACTGGGACATGTACTATATAATTAAGTTGGACTGACGTCAAGTACAAATAAGCACCTGAGATAGAGATGTACAAGGAATCAGATAAGATGCATTTCCCTCTCACTAATTAGGACTGAAGATTCTCACGGGGAGATGAGCAGGAGTTGAAGACCTGAAGCAAAGGCTGAGAGAGTAAGATTCCTGCCAGAAAATACCCCAGAAGGAAGGCCTGGCTATTTGAGAGCACAGTGAGCAATAACCCTGAGCACATACTGCTGGGTGTTCATCTCAACCTCCTCCCTGCCTCTGTGACACAGTTTTCACTCTTTCATTCCAGGCAAGTTCATTGCACCGTGTGCCCAGCAGCTCCTTACCTTGCTTGACAGTGGAGGAGAGGCACAGCTTGCCAGCCTTGATCTGCTCTATGGCTGTCTGCAGGCCTGAGGACAGAAGCTCTGCTACTTTCAGGTACAGCACGAGCTGCTCTGCATAGCTGCAAAGAGAGCATATTGCAATGCAAACTGATCACCAGGGCGGCAGTACGCGTCCAAAGGATGTCTGGCACAAAGGCACACGCGCGGCGGGGAGGAGCAGCCCACACGGAGCTCCAGGCCCTCTGCCCAGCCCTTACCTCCACTCCCGGCTGAGCAGGCTGATCTGGTCGGCCACCACGCTCTCCTGCAGCTGGTATTCAGATGCCGCTGAACCGCTCATCTCGCTGGAGTTGCCTTTCAGGGCAGCAATCTCCATCACATAGTGGACAAAAGCCAGCGTGAAGCGGAGGCTGCGCAGGATGTCGGTGTGCTCTTGCTGTTGAAGGGAACACCAAGGGGGGTTACGAGGGGAAGGCTGCTCACATAGAGCTGTGCCAGTGACTCATCCCAAATGAAAGAGATAACATCGGAGCCTGAAACCTTCCTACACTTCTTTTCTGTGCAAGGAAAACAAACTCAGCACCGAGCCCACACTGCACCAGTTCCTCCTCTGCATTAAAGGCAGCAAGTAACAGCCCCAAGCCAGAGATCCCAGGCCAGTCCCTGCAGAAGCTGGAGAGACTTGCTTCAAAAAGTGACATGCTGCCTTCCTTCCTAATTGCTCACAGCAATTTTGGGCTGTTTGGAAAGTCAGGCAGAAAGGTGACAGCACCGCTGGCCCAGATCCAGACCCCGCCACAGCCATGCTGGTACAAAACTGAAATGAGGTGTGCATTTTATGTGAGAGTGACCACCCCTTACAACACAAAAACCTGCTAACAGTGTGGCCCATCCCACACCCCAGCCCTTGTTTAGCTGTGTCTCCAGCTGCTCCTGGCCCAGTGCAGGGAGCCCTGGGTGAGGTCCTCTGAAGGGACAGCAAGGACAGCCTTTAACTGCAGCTCCTCTCAGCTGGTGAGGGGAGAGATGCATCCTCAAAGCACTACATCCACTTCAAAGCTGTTTTCCCTCTGCTATTACAGACCAAAGGGTATTATCCCATTTCTCAGAAGCTGTATTGCTTAAATCATAGCAAACATTTTTGGGAAATCAGTATTTGTGGAAAAACTGAACAGCTTTGTGTCCTACAAAATGAATCGCTGCCTGGATCAGATGCTGTGTGTACTCTGTGTAGTAAAGCAGCTAACATGCATGACCTTCAAATATTTAGAGGAATAGTTCTCTTACAGGGGCTTAGTGAGGCTGTTTCAAACATGACTATGAAGGAACGGTAGCCAACCAAACACACACATAAAAAAAACATGCTTTATGTTTTTCATTCACCATCTCAGGCACTTGGCTGCCAAAGGAGCTTTGGCTATCTGAAACATTAATCTCTCCTCTGCTATCTTGCTATCTGGACAGTCCAGTAAGGCAAGGAAGTGTTATCTCTGCCTTCCTCTATTTTCTTTCAAAGCAGAGGAGGAACTTGGAGATTAAGTAGCTGCCAAGTCATACAAGAATCTTGTGGCAGAGCAGGAATCTTCTAAGATCTTGCAAACCTCAGCCTCACATCTCTAACTAATGTACAGTCCTTCCCTTTGCTTATATAGTTAGCTTGTATTAACTACACTGGCATTTCTGGTCTCATTAGGCATCACAATAGTCTTGCCTTCCAAAGCCATCTCTGTATTGTGCCTTTAAAGCACTGCAAAACAACAAAAACCTTCAATTTGCCTTGCCTGTACTTCAGGAAACATTTTCAAATGATGAAAGAAACCACCACCTATCTGAATGCAACAGCTCTTCTCAACACAAACAGAGGTGCTTAAATAGCAAGACTTCATTGCCATGAAAGCATCAGCAGAAAGCAGATCTGCCAGGTTTCTGTTCTGGCTGACTCTGCAGAGCACAAAGGGGTCTCCAAAAATGCCAAAAAGGTTCAGTGTCAGGAAGGTTTTGTGAAGTGCGTGTGAATGGCTGCTGCACCCAGCAGAAATTGTGACCAAACCCAAATGACTCATTATAGACATGAGAAGCTGAACTGAATGGGATTAAGATCAGGCTGATACTTCTTTAGAACCCTTCAGATCCTGAAGAGCAGTGACAGCTGGCAGGGACCCATATTACTTGGACCTCACAAAGACAGTATGCTCAGTTACATTCACTACTGCTGTTATGCATCAATGTTTAAGTTATAGCCTTGTAGCTCTGCAGCTAATTGAGCAAATTAACGCAATTCAATGCATAATTGACAAAAAATTTGAGCTAGAAATCTGAAGCAGAAGAGCAAACCCACACTCTACAAACAATGCATGCAGATGTCAGCAGGTATCCAAGTGGATTTTGAAACACCAGCAAGATTCCAATGCAAAGAGCCTTTCCCAGTCCTAGGCGGTCCAAGAAGGCATTAAAATTGCGCTGAATCCATGACTGATTCAGTCTCCCACCTCTCCTGCAAATGGGCACCCTGACCTACATTTCAACTATATCTCAGCTACAAAAGCATTTGTTCTGCTTCAGCCAGCCTTCAGCCTGCAGAGAAGGGGAGTCTGGCAGTCTTTCAGCTCAGCAATCTGGTTCAGCTGTTCTTGTGCAAAGCATGTCACGTTCCACTTCCCCCCATCACCAACATAAGTGTCACGTTCACTTTTTTCAGACCCTTTCAGCTGAGGCTGTATCACTGACTGACTCTATAAGTGCATGCAGCAGGCAGGCATTTGATATACCCAAGCTACTCACTCTCTCAGGTCAGCTATTACTAACACTGAGCCTTTTAAAAGGAAAAGGCCCAAAGTATCCCAGTTCTCTTCGGAAACTGATGCAGAACACACCAGGTAACCGATACTTCCAACCTGCAATTTCAGCTTTTGAAATCATGTCTCAAGGACTAAAAAGCTCAACAGTAGGCTCAAAAACCAGCGCACTAAGCATGTCCTGAATCTCCTGAGCACTGTCTCACCCAGCTCTCCTGAAGCCAGTTCACACCGTCTTTGGAAGTGACTGCCTTGGCTACAAATGTGGAGCCAGAGAACCTTTGGGTACACTTTCCTTTTATTGTTCCTGTCCTTTGCCCCTAACAAGTCCCCATAGGGATATACCTACCTCCATGAGTGTCTCTTCAGGCAGCTCTGGTGCCTCGAATGTAACAGCACCTTCCAGGTTAGCAGTGATCGGATCAGCAAAAGCATAGCGGAGACTCGAAGGGCCCTCCAGAGCATCCCCACCAGTTCCCACTGCCAAGTGCCTGCCAGTGAATGAGCCTCCAGAACTGAGAGAGCTGGAAGACCCCACTGAAAAAAAGAAAGAAAGGAATTACTTAAGATATTAATATTAGGCGAGTTATTTCTCGCCCAGCACAGGGGATGCTTGTCACTGTAGGATCCAGGATCCTGGCTCTGGTAGGAGCCAGCAACAGGTACTCTAGAGGAAGATACAAAGATTCGTGATGCAAAATAACCACACCACATGCAAGATCCTCAGTGACTCAGGAAGACCAGTTCACAAGCTCAAGCAAATTTAACACACCTTTCTGACTGCCAGTGATTTATGGTGACAAGCCCAGAAGCACCTTTTTTTCTCCCTCAAATCCCTTCTGAACCCTGCCACAATACCTTGAGCTGAATTTATCATACACCACCATCATCAGCTTCAGCCTCATCATGGATCAGCACAATTTGAACCCTGGTCCCAAAGCTTTAATTCTGTCATTGAATGAGTACCTCTGATAAGTGAGGTTTTAAACATAGTTTTAAAACATTTGCCACTTGCATGCAAACCAGGAGAGCTTTTTGTTGCATGCCTTGTACTTCTGTTTTCCTCTCTTTACAAGTAGGAGGTTGGATAAAGCAGGTGATTTCAGCTGAACCATGACCCTAACCTCAGGATTCAGGAGTCTTTAAGTACTGTGTTCATCAGCCAATTCCACCACCATTGTCATCTTCTTTTCTTAGCAACTGAATCCACCCTGAGAATATACTGCTCATAAAAGATGCACACTTCAAAAAGAAGTTTCTGTCTCAGAGTACTGATAACACATTCATCAATTCCAGAGGGCTTCGTATCCCCAAGACACTGCTGCAGAGGGATATATTCTCTGTGTGTCAGGGGGACACCAATACCAGCTCTAACACTTTACTAATTCTCCTCTGATCCTCCAGAGGAAGATTTTCCTCTTCTATCCACAAACTTCATCTGCTGCCCTACCCTGACTTTGAAAGGCTGAGCAAAACAATGCACATCTCAACAACTGATCTGCAGTGATGTGCTGCCTCCTCTCCTCCCAGAGGTCTTTCCCACTTGGCGCACTTCAAAGCTAAGTGAGGATCATAAAACATTGGTAAAGTATTTCCAGATCTTTCAGAGAAAGGAAAAGACCAACACCACCACATTCTGGATACCCTGTAATTCTGTGGAACTGTTCACAGAAACTGTTGTGATGATTCATGAAACGGCTCTGTCTTTGTATCTGTCAAGTGATCTTACTCATGGATTGTCAACACACTTGGGGTGTGGAGTTCTAGCTTGCAAAGCTCCCTTTTTCACCATCTACTTTTATGCATGAACTATAACACAAGGAGCTATTGCAAAGATCTAATAAATAAAGCTTGTCAAGCAGCTTTGAGTGCCTTTACCCAAATCTGTGGATGTGTTGTAGGCTCACTATTCAATAGTCTTCTCTACCAGGAATTTCATCTGAAATTTTAACTGCTCAGCAGATCCTTAAACATCCAACTATCACTCCACCAAAGTGGCACTTGGATCTACTTCCAGATTGCTATTATTCCCTCAAAAGCAATAAATAAGACTGAATTCTCTATTCACAGCATTTCAGTGGCAGCTAGAGGCACTAGCCAGGATAGTAGCCCCATTGTGCTACAGGACAGTCAGCCACTTTGTATGAGAGTCCCTGCCCTACAGAGCTTACACTCTAAATAAAGGAGACAAAGGAAGGATTACAGAACCAACTTCCAGACAAGGATCGGAGTGGTTTTAGTTATGATGGAAATCCAAGCCATACCCAGAAACTGAGCCCAGTCCCCATAGTCTGAGTCAAGCAGCTTATTCATAGTTGCATCCAAACCTTCTGCAGTAATTAAGAACAACAGCTTTGACTACATTCAGATGAGGAATGGCCAGGACAAGAACTGAAACCAGCCAAAAACGCAGATAGAAGTATCCAAATAGTTTTTTGATTACAGATTCCAGCTCCCAGACACATGGCCCCAAAATGGACAATTACTGCAGCCTCAGCTGTTGGCTGATGAGGCCAGAGTGCTGGCATCTTAAAGGATCTGTCAATCAGGACTGCACTTCCCCATTTCCTACTTAAGTAATTCACAGCATAAGTAACACCACTTGTACTTTTGCATACAGAGCCCTTTCGTGATGGTACTCGTGCACTGAAACTGCTTTGCATGAATGGTCACACTTGCCTTTTATAACTTATCTGAAACCTATGTGGAAAACCATCAGAATACAGAGCAATCTTTATCTTTGTTGACCTACCAACAGCAATGGATCTATGAACAGCTGCAGCATTATTCCTGAAGCAAACAGAAATGAAGCAAAAGGAACAGTTTGCTTCCCTCTTCCAGTCTTGGAAACTCTTACAAGGCGTTAGTCCTTGTGCCAGCATGAAGAGTTATGAGCAGTAATTGGGGTTGGCAAGAGCCAGTACAAGAACCTTAAAGGCATTTAAACCACCGAGCTCTCTCTGGACAGCCTGCTTCCACCACCAGTACGCAGCAGTGAGGAATACAGCACGTCGCTCTGTCTCCAGATATTGGAACAGGCAGGAATCAGCCCTTTACCTGAAAACATCCTGGTCCTCGTGGTCTGTGGGGGAGTTGTTCCACTGGGAGGGGATCCAACAGTAAAAATCACTGGGGATGGGCTGGCAGAGCCCCCCGCCCGGGCACCAGAGTGCAGTGTCCCTCCGTAAGCACCTGAGGGAGCTGGGGAGACAGTTGAAAGGTGCAGACTTGACATTACAGGAAAGTTACTCGGAGCACGGTGTGCCTCACCCAGCGGTGTTACGTCCCTGCAGACTCTCTCAGGAGATGGGGGCTACCAGCACAGGCCAGCGCTCCCTGTGGAAGCATCCCACAGCCAGGCAGGCTGGCACGGACAGCAGGACGTGAGCCTGGGCAGCGTTACATGGTGCTGCAGCTGTTCTTCCCTCCTCACTTCCCAACCTGCACGCGCAGGAAGACCCACCCTTGCAGAGTCATTCATAGTCAAACTGCCTGGCAGAACGTCCCCACTTCCACACGATATCTCATTCAGAAGGGGCCAAGAGAGGAAGCCCTGCCTACAAAATCACACTGCTAGCCAGCAATTACACAGCACGCATAAAGCCACAAGCCTTCGAGCGCTCACAAAAGAAAGAAAGCATCACAACAACTCCTCACACACAGCAGTCATTTCCTATAGCAAAAGCCATCAGAAAAGAAGCCTCCCTTTCATAGGAAGCATGCAGGCAAACACTTTCCCCCACCACAAGCCCATCCTGTCAAATCTGCCCGTTCTCCCCACTTACCTGCAACTTCCATTGGCTTCTCGCTGTTCAGGCTGTCATTGCTGCCAGCTTCTGAGATCTGTGCCCCAAAGGCTGCCTTGAGAAGCAGGTCAGTGAGCCTGCCTGTGCTTAGAGATCTAAAAGGAGAACGTACAAGATGATGCAGAAACTCACCAGTAAGGTTCATGGGTTTCAGTTAGTCTGTGCCATTGCTGGTCCACAAACACTACACAGCAAATAGTCCAGAACTGAAATAACCACTAGCCCTATTCCTCCTCCAACAGAGTATCTGAAGCACCTCCTGTTACCTGCAGAAAGCTTATGATTACCATGACTTACAGTATGCAAGTACAGAGTACAGCATTATTGTAGCATAGTTTTTGTTTGATGGAAGATACAGAAATTAATACAAGAAATACGCAGAGGCAGGTAAGAAAAACTTAATGCTAACACCTGAGCAACCCTGTATCCTGCAACATTCACAACAGTCAGTACCTGGCTTTCAAACAGATCTTTGAAGACCTGTGCCCACTGTGTGATAGACACGGAACACACACCTCTCACTTATGACAGGCGCACGCTTCAAAAAGAATAAAGCACACATTTGCATAATTGCAGGGAGCCTGCTCTAATAACCAGATCCTTGATCCCCACTTGATGGAACCTTGGGCAGTAACAGTGTAAAGATGCAAGCAATCTTTCATGTCATAAAATCTAGGCCATGGCCTGCCCCTGTAGAGAAAAGTCTTTAAAAAATCTGCATAACATCTGCTTGCAACCCAGTGGTGCTAAGAGACGACTGCAGAATGCTTGCAGATACATGATGACTGAAATAGCTGACATTTCAGATTTGCCCCATCCATCCCATGTTAGGGAAGGAAAATCCACTGTGTACAAAGCAGACTACAGCTCACCTGCCCTTGATCTCCTCCACAGGCCTCAACCCCAAGCCAGTCTGCTGGCAGTGGAAGTGACCCATCTCCTTCAGATCTGGCAGGGTCCTGTTCCGTGTTGGAGTCATCATGACCCCCTGATGGGCCAAGAGAGTGAGAAGGTTCTGGGAACTTGGGGTTTTGGGAAACTCAAAAGGGGACACAGCCTAGGAGAAAGAGAGCACAAAGAGAATGTTTTAAAACCAAAGGTTCCCTCATCCTTCATTTATTTATCAAAATTAAATTGTACACATAAAAAACATGTCTGAAATGAAGAGGTAGAAATCCCAGCCCACATAATTACTTGTTCCCTGTCTCAAAAATGCTACAATGAAAGGACAACAAACTGCTGAAAATTCATTGCAGCTTAATAAAAGCACAGAGAAAATGCTGTCCCAGCACCAGCTTCACATCAGATGCTAGGGCTGCCACCCACCCAACAGCCTGCTTTCTTTGCTGGGATTTCTACTGCATGCACATTTGTGTCAAAAGCCTTGACGTGCAAATCAACCCTGACACTGCAGTTCACTAATGCGCTTCTGTCCTAATCTGGTCAGCTCCTTTTCATTGCCTGTTTAGAACCCTGGACTCTATTCAGACTGCAAACACTGCTGCCAAGTGAGAAGAATTAGAACACCACCATATTTCACACAAATTATTAAGCAGCCCTTGAAGAACAGTGAATAAGTGGTGATAAATCCAGGTCAGAGATCATACAGTGGTTCATCCTGAAAAAACACAACAGCTCAAGCCATGAAAAACCCAAAAGCAGACTCCTTGATTTACCTT
This sequence comes from Lagopus muta, assembly GCF_023343835.1. Lineage (NCBI taxonomy): Eukaryota > Metazoa > Chordata > Aves > Galliformes > Phasianidae > Lagopus > Lagopus muta. The sequence continues at coordinate 10,032,706 of NC_064449.1, read as the reverse complement.
TGTAGGGGAGCCCATGATAGTTGGCAATGGGCTTCTCTGCATGAACTCAGACAGCTTTGGTGAGGATCTGAGCTGCCGGCAGTGCTGCAGGCCATGAATCTGCAGAGGTTGGCTAACTGGGGTATGGCCAAAGTGAGCAACTAGAGGATCAGAGTGCTGCTTGGTTATCTTCTGCCTGCAGGAATGCAAATCTGACAAGTTGGGAGCACTGTGGAGCCGAGAGCCCATCCCTCGAGGAGAATGTTCGGGTGCTGAGGCACCTGGAGGCCCAAACACAGTGACAAATCACATCATTTTCTGGTTCTAAAAGAAAATGTCAGATTGATCACAAGATTCACTGATAAGACACCCAAGAAGGTAAGTCTGTACCAGGCATCTACAGATCAAACCTTTCAATTAATGGATAAAGATGGCACTCTGTGCCATAAAACTTCTATGCCTGACTGGGTTTTGACTCCACAGGAGGAACAGAAGGAACAACAGGGACATAGAAATGTAGTTTCCTCCCTTTATTGCAGCCATTACAAAGGAAATTAAACATTGAACAAGCAACAAGGCAAAAGAAGAGTCTGGGGCTTTGAGATGGTTTTCCTCCACTCAAATCAATTAACTGCAATGTCCCATGAGTGAGTTTGTCCCAGTGAGAGTTTGTGTGCCGCAAGATCTGTCAGCACTAGAAGATGGATGTCAGAATGTGAATGGATCAATTCTGACTCCTACCAGCGCACACAAATCCTGGTGGCCAAGCATCAAGAGAAGATGCTGAAGGAACACACCCCACACTGAAAGCTCTCAGATTATGGCTCTGGCCTTGTCCACAAGAGTCATGAAGGAAAGCAAGGACCAACTTACCAACTGCAGGAATCCGACTTCTCACTTCTGCTCCAAGAGAAGAGGGGATAACAGTCTGGCTGGGCTGCTCCGGGATCGTTCCAACTTTAAGTTAACACAATCAAAAAGTTTATTTGGTATTAAGTTTCCACAGTAAACAACACTACTCGCCATCTATTTTTAAAAGGGTGGTGCTTATCTCTCCCATCTCAGCCATGGTTGTATAGTAAAATAAGGAGAAAAGTTCTAGCTAGTACTCGTTTAGCCAAGTCTAGTCTGACTTCACACAGACAAATTAACTCAGAGGGCTAGAGCATGAACATTCATACAGCCACTTTTCATTAGGAGCACTGAAGTTTCAAGCCCTTCTAGAGCCGGTTGGAATACTGCTCTGACAGCAGTTGGATCATGTTTTTCCTCACTCCAGCCCAAACTGGTAAAAAGTTACTCTGTCCCTAGAAAAGCCTTCTGCAGAGGACAGCAACATGTTTCACACAGACACTAGAACACTGCTTACCTCTCCTGAAGCTAATAGGCATTTTCTGCTCCATTTTACCAAGGCCAAAACACTTGTTACTCTACCGAGAAGAGTCACGGCAGAACACAACCATCTGAACTCCCAATTACCTGACAGCTATACCTGGCCAAAACCTCCTCTTTGCAGGAAAGAGACATGATTGTATTAGAGCAGAAATGTGCCAGTTGACACCTTACCTTGTGGTGATGGCATAAATGGCTTGGCACCGCCAAAGGAAAGCTTTCTAGAGCTAGGCACAGATCCATGGTCTCCAGGATAAGGAGGGGAAGCACCAGTTTTAGGAAAACCAAGAGGGCTTGTACTGCTAGATCTCCGGACCGTAGCAGACCTTGCAGGAAACAAAATACATATTACTCCAGTTGCTAATAAAGAGGAGTAAGGAAAACACCATAACCACACACTCAAACACACAGTGCTATTTCCACAGACTTGGAGCTTCATGATTGCTTATTCTGGATCAAAATTGCACTGTGCCAGGACTACACAAATACAGATCACACCCAGAGGAGTTTTTCTTTGGGCTGGAATGGTCAGTACTGCCTGGGTGCCAAACTCCTGTAACATCTTATGAAACCTCTCCTTGGAGAATTCAAATCAAGTTGGTTGTGCCACACATGCAAGAACCTCAAGTATACCTAGCCTAAAAAGAAACAAAGAGGAAAGTAGAACAGGAGAATGTGAATAGAGCCACACCATCCCTCTGGAGAAAAATGGGATGTGAGTATACTACTCCTCAATTTTGAACAGTGTCATCACACCTCCAAGAGCACAGCCTAAATCCTATCTACGGAAATGCTGATCTATCACTGCAAGCTCCTTTCACCAAGATTCCCATTACATGCCTCTATATGAGACAACAGCTTTTCATCAAATACTTTATTCTACTCTTGATTTAGAAACAGTTTTTTCCATTGCTGAAAGGACCTCAGTCACAGCCAGTAGGTGGTGTTCTGGAGAGGAATCAATGAATACGCTGAAAAAGAAAACCTCTGCTCAAGCCACTGAAGGATGCTATCACCAAGGTACCCTCTTTCCCATCCCAGCAAAGCAGTATTAAGCTGCCCACACGCCTCCGAACAGCAGGAACAAAGCCAGGTTTCAGTAGTACAAGCAGGGCTAACTGCAGTAGAGGCAAAGTTGCTCTGATGAACTGTCAATAAATCTATTCTACAGCACTACCATGTATATGTGTTACTTGAAGTCACATTTCAGGGAAGAAAGCAACAACAGTAATAGAGGTAAGAGTGATTTCTTCTCCATTCTTCCTCCCCATCCTCACTCCAATCTTTTACTGTTTTTCAGTCAAACACATCCACACTATATTCACATGCTAGGAAAAAAAGAAGGAAAAAAAAAGGAAATCCTTTAATAATTTAACCTAAAAATCATTTCTGCTCAGGTTGCTCCAGATTTAGAGGTGTAACACTCATTAAGCACCCTGTCCTGAAACAAAATTGAATGCACAAAAAGGAAGCAGACACCTGGACACTCAGTGGCAGAAAGAAGGTATTGATTGTTCTGCCAAGTTTTCAACTCTTCAAAATATCAACCACCCAGGAGGCTAAATATTATCTGTTGTGAATGTGCAGGAAAAAAAACAGGAGCTGATTGAAGCTGCTGAAAGATGTGGAATGTTAATACTGCCCTGTAAGTAGATGAACGGGACAGGTGATGTGGTCAGAAGTAAACACACATAATTACCACCTCAATAGGCAAGATACCTGACCACAAACAAGCTGTGCCACACAGGCATCACCAACCAGTCAGATGACAGTGGTTGATATTTCAGAATCTGAGTGTAGGCCAAGGTTTTTAGTCAAATGAGTTCCAAACATGACAAGTCATTTGGCTGGAATAACCTGTTTGATACAGCTGATGGAAAAGTGGAATGACATACAAAATGCTGGATGAAATTTTCTTCTTCCATTCTTGAAGCATGTCTAATGAATTTGCTGATTAGAGGAAGTGATGATGAGAGATAAATATGGCTTCCTGGGGCAGAAAAACATGACGCCAGAGATTCGGAGGTGATGCTAAAAGCAGAGCATGAATCATCTGATTGGTTCCATTCCTCGAGTTCCTCTGCAGGGACAGTGCTAATCACACCATTACACAGTGCTGACTAAAAGGAGCAGAACAGGAGTTTGACCCCGGACAGGTAGTCGCAGGCTGAGCCTGGTCTCAGCAGCCTGTCATAAGCTTTGCAATATGAATTACAGGGCATGAAGGGAACTGGAAGCCAAACCATCACACATTCAAATAACTGAGTGTACAACAGTAGTAAAGCAACACTGGCAGAAAACAAACATCTTTGTCAATACACCCTGTAGATCAACGCGTGCCTTCATTTCTGGCGAACTTCAAGTAAGCCTTACCCTAAATTAAGCTGATAGAAGCCCAAATTCAGGCTCACATAGGCATTACCCTATTTCTGACAGCTAAACTTGAACTAATTCAGAAACTGTGAATATTCTCTGCCCTCGCTGTACAAAGTTTTCAAGATCCTGTGCAATTCTCCTTCCAACTAATCCATGGCCTGGGCTGCCACTGTTAACCCAGATCTCAAAACCATAGGAATCATCAATTACACATGTCAAGAGGCAAAAGCCTGGCATTTCTTGAAGGTACAAGACATTACTCCTGAGCTCGGCTGAAGGCTGACATCCAGCTCTTCCTGAGGACCCTCATAAAGCATGCTCTGCCTCACAGGCAGAGATTGCTCACGACTTAATCAGACTGCGTAACCACACTGCCATGCAACTCGTGTAAGAGGCGTCATCGATGGTGTGATTAGCTACAGGAACCAATTAAGCTCAAGGCAGGTAAGTTCTGCATCCCTACCCATTTTAGCTGTTTACCTCAGCTTTTGCCTTTTATAGAGAAATGTGCCACACGAATGACTGCCCTTGTTTGGACACCAAAACCGTAGGAAAAGCAGTCAGACCCCAAAGGGCTTTCAGTCTGCACAGAAAACTTAAGGGAACTGTCTCGCATATACATATATAGACAAAATTTACAGTACTTGGCAACAAATAAATTTCAACATTGTGACAGATGTTGAAAACTTCTAGAGATACAGAGAACCATAAAAGAACCCCTAGATGTGACAGAGTGTAACACACTGACGTCAGCCCTCACCCCCAGCCCCAGCACTCACCGAGGAGAGGCGTACTGGTGGGGAGACTGCAGGTTCTGCTCTATCCGACGGTAGTTATGAATCTGAGTTGGAACCGGGATGGGCACAGAGTGTCCGTATTTGCTGCTGGAAAACTGACCTGGCCGGCTGTTGAAAGGAGACAAAGTCTCTTGTAAGAGGTGGACCTTCAGGCAGGTAATTGGAGCTATTATCTTTATAAGGCAACCACACACGGGGAGTGTCCATTTTGCTCCTCTCAGGTTGTGGGTTTATCCTGGGAGGCAGTTCAAAGCTGTATGAATGGGAAATGGCACCGCACACCTCCTGGAAGCAGGCACCTTTCTTCCAACATGATTCCCACCCACAGTAAAAACACACACCCAAGCACACCGCTCCCTTCAGGAAAATGGGAGCCCTGTTATTTCAGGCCACAATTGGCCCAGTTTCCTACAGCCTCAGATCCACAGCCAAAGAGCACATAATTGAACAAAGGCCGAATGCTTGTGGCTCACACAGGACACCACCAAAGACTTTGGTGCCAAGAGGCACCACTGCTGTGGTGGTACTTCTTTGAAAGTCTTGACATATCATGAAGAAAACACATTTCTAAGAGCGTATCAGTGTATTTGCAAGTTAACGGCAGGGTGAAGAAAGCAACTCAGGAGAGAATAAATCCAGGGGACAGGAACCAGTATCTCTACGCCCATCAAGGTCAGCAAGAACATCACATCCACAGAAAGGGATAGGCTCATTCTGCAGACTTCAGACTTCCTTCCATTTCCATCCAAGCAGGTTAACAAGCTCATGCCTGCTATCTGTTCCCCCAGGTGACAGTTTTTCTGTTGTTCTTAACCTGTATGCAACTCCATAAAAAACACGCAACACAAAACCCATGCAAACATCACATTTAACTAAGTAGCTGCCTAAAGTCTTTTCCCAAAGGCTCCAGTATCCTAGGAGTAATTGCCATGGCAATGTTATTTACAACTGCCACTTTGCAGGGTGGTTGCACAATTACATAAAGATCTTATTGGTAATGAAGGCTTCTACAGTATTCCATGTTGTCAATGTACAACACACCTGTGTGTGCCCCTCAGAAGTAGGAGGCATAACTTCAGGTCTAGCTCTCAGGAAGGAGGTGCTTTACATGAGATGAAGATGAAAACAGACATGTAAATCCAGCAAGAACATACATATGTGCATTTGGGAAGAGAGAAGAATTTGTGTCTTGACAGTATGAACTGCCAAACAACAGAATTTCTTTTTTGGAGAATGTCAGCAGTACTTTGTGGCTTATGGGTATAGTGTTCAACAAAGCTGATCTGCAGGCTTGTGACTGCCATCCTCTGCACTGTGCCCAGGACAACACTTCCCTCAATCATAGGCTCACCAATTAACTGAAACAAGTGATTCTGATTTCTCTCCCTTTCTCAACAGGTCTTTTATTTTTATTTTTTTAAGTCGTACATATTCTTCCTTGTTTGTTCTTACTTCTCTCACCAGAGAACAGACTTACCCCTTGCTATCTGCTTCTAAAAGAGGGCATGGAAGCCTTGCTGCCTCTTGGTGCATACAGTAAAATAAAGGCATTAAAGGTTTCCGATTCCAAGTGGCAAGTGAGCTTTTGTTGTCGCTGCTTTCCACCAGCATAAGGCACGGAGGCAGACAGACACAGTGAACAGCTTTAACCAATAGATCTGAGGGCTGATGGCATACTTTGCATACATCCTGACTTTTGACACAAATTCCAAACCAATTTCAATCTGGCCAAAATCCTTTAAGGGAAAAGAAGATTTGGGGTGAAAGGATTCTCCCTATCCCCAAAGGTCATACAAGTTCCTATAGGAGCCAGATGTCCTACACAAGGTGCAAGCTGCAAAAGAAAGCACCCAAATTAGCTGACAGACTAAATCTGTTAATTGGCCTCAAGCCTCAAAGACTGCAATCGACCATAAATTTGCAAAGACAAAGAGATAAACCTGAAACAGGGAGTTTAATTACTTGGCAGCAATTAAAAGCTCTTTGAAATGGCATTAACCCATTGGTGTGGAGTACATAAAGGAAGTACCTTTGGTTAGACTTATTAAAGATCTTCAACATGGAAGTGTTTTTAAAAAAGAAAAAGCTCAAACTGTCAGCATATTTTAATTATACCTAATCCTAATGAGGAGAGCTGTTCTACACTATATCGTGATATTCTGAGGAAAGCCCATTGCCTGCCACAGACTGCTTTCTGTCCTACTTGGACTACATCCAAGCACAGCTTGCTAGCCTAGAGCCACACATGAAAAGGGAGAACTGCTGCCTGCACGAAAGGCAGAGGGAGAGAAAACCAGGAGTTTTCTGCACCAGTGAAGCCAAGTGCTGAACCAGTGGGCCACATGAAATTCATGGTGAAGAGCACTGAAAATCATGCTAATAACACAGACATGGCTGGCCGGCAGCAGTTAAAGATCACGCTTTTGCACTGCAGATTCAGAGTGGCTGCTGCAGAAATTAATTATTTAAGTTTTATTTCCCATCCTGGGCACATTAGGAAGCAGTGCCTCAGTCTTTCTTTAAAGCAGACAAAAAAAAGTGGGAAGGAGCTCTACAGCAGAAAAGATAGGAAAAGCAGAAATACAGCCACTGGCAGTGACTTTCTACCTTGTAATTGCCCAGAATTTGAGGCCAGTTTGGTGAAGGGAAGGCAGCAACTGAAGTGAACATCCATGAATTTCCACTCACTGCCTTCCAGAAACAAGGCCAAATCCTTTAATAAGGACTGATCCCCAGAATGCAAAGGAATCAGTTTATTCAGAATAAGCTGTTAAAAAGCTTAGCAGGTAATGGCATAAGAAGCCTCATGCAATTATACTCCACACTGTGGTATATGTCTGCCAATTAATCTGATCACGTCAGCAAGGCTTTGAGCTATATTCTTCTCCTTTATATTTGTATACTTTCAGGCTATGTTTTGTCATTTTCTGGGCTCTGTTTATGTGACAGCATGTTCAACACAGACTGGGACTACATTTTCTTTCTAAGTAAGATTTTAGGGTCTTCCTCCTCCCCGAGTGTGAATTCCCTTCCAACTCTCCTCCTTCAAAAGCCACCATATAGACAGAACAGAAGAAGAAAGATGTCTTGCTTCCTCAGCAGACAAGAATGAGGTTGGAAGCAAGCCTGCCAGATCCCTGTAAACCAAGTACATACCCTAAAGCTTCAAGCTCTAGAGTTTATGCGATCACGTTTCACAGACAAGGGAAGTTTCTCCTAGGTTGTTCTTGTTACCCTTTAATTAAAGGACAGATGTGGAACTTGCTCAGCACACCAATATCTCTTCCTATCCTAGAAGTCAATGGCAGTTTAAACAATAAAAGTTTAATAGTCACAACGGAATAGTCCTTACCTGGAGGGGCTAGGAGAACTGCTGTAAGGGGGAGAAGGAGATGGTGTTCTTCCCTGACTTTCCAAGCCAGCTGAAGTCACCAGAGAACTCCTGAAAAAATGATAGAATCAAGCTGTTAGAAATCTGTGAAACAACCCTGCCTCCCCCTGCAGAACACAGAACAGAGCTGTGTCTGCCCAGCACCCTCCCCTGAGTACTGAGTCTAGGAGCCCTGGGTCTGTCATGCTGCCCCACATACACTCCAGTGTTCAGGTGCCACACACTGATCACCTGGCAGTGGCATAGGACTGAAAGGCCCTTTAGATTGCACTGCTCTTACGCCACTTTAACCAGGATAAAGAGCCTTACAGCAAATGAATTGCAGTTTAGTTTTAATGGATGCAGTTCAGTTTAAGCACAGAGTATCAACTTCAGAAGCTGTGTACACACTAGCATACACACATTCAACAATTTCAGCTCCCTTGGTGCTCTTACCCACTGTACATCAGGCTGTCTTGGATGGGCTTCCCTCCTGCAGCCTCTGCAGTCATTTCACCTGAGGAACAACGGAGCGAAGAAACGTTAGTGATCACATCCCCAGAAGAGCAACTGAATTTCCTGCTCCTCGAAGATCTGCTAAGTTGAACAAGATTTGCCAAATTCATGCAGGCTGAAACTTAAGTTTATGGATGCTGCTGATCCTCATACTATGAAGTCCTGGATGAAATCACAGCATTTATCACCAAGTCCCAACTCAGCAAATTATCATACGCATGGCCAAGATTGAACAACATCCTTCTGCTGCTTAAGTACTTAGACATAAACATACGTAGGTCTGCAGCTGCACTGGAGCTCTGGCCCTTGTCTATGTTTCATGCAATTCCTATCAAAGTATAAACACACAGAGGTACTAATAACAAATTCAAGGTATTTGAAGAAAAATCCAACACCTCTTTTTTTTTTTTTCCCTTAAATTTTTCAAGTATAAAATCTGGTTTGGTAGTTGAAATCTTGCCTTTCTCTGTGCTGCTGAGTGAAACTGAACATAGGATAATATGGGAACATCTGGGAGTGGAAGTCACTTCTCTATGAGCCTACTTATCTCTTTTTCCAATTGGATTTCCAGGTTCAATCTCTTACTGCATTCCCCAAATAATCTTTACTCTCATCTCCTATCTTTGAAGATAATTACTCAGTATCCTGTGAAATTAACCAGACAGCCAGATGTCTCCTGCAACTTGAGAACGAGAGCATTCCCGCTATTCAGTCGAAACAGCTTTAATCAATGCCTCAACTGTCTATTAACTACCGTTAGGATCTACATCCACCTTTCCTCAGAAAGTCTGCAATTTCCAGAAGCCAACTTACTTGAGAACTGTGCAGGGACCATAACGAAGTCATCGGTGTCACAGGATGAATTCTTACTGCTGCTTCCAGCAGAGTCCTTCGATCCATGCAGGAAGCCGGGGGAATCCTGGGTAGGAGATGCTAACGCCTTCTCTTGCAGCTGCTGCTGCATCTCTCCAAGAGACTGCTAATTCAAGAAGAAAACAAACACTGGCTTCAGCACAGCTACCTCATCATTCTGCTGGATCCTTTAAATCAAGCTGCACAAGGCTACAGACAGCATTTCTCTCATAAACCAGGGCTGATAGCTTGCCAGAGGCAGATGTTCAGTTTTCCGAAAAGGAACAGCTTTTTATGTCAGTGTCAGAACTGTGCATCCTTTGTTATACAAAACACAGTGCCAGCATGCCTGATGCACCTGAGGTAAGAAAATTTCACTTCAGGTACCATACCCCTTTGCTACTGCTAAGGCCTTCCAGATCAACAGTGCATTTGATACAAACTCAATCTGGTGAGCTTGAGAAATAGAAAAGCTTTCAAAGCTTCTGTCTCCACCCACAAACACATACACAGCGTCTGCACTTTTGGGACAACCCTGTTTTGCTGTTTCGATATGAGGAGTTAGAGAGACCCAAAGGAGGCCCAGTATTCTGCAGATGAACATCACCCTGCTCTCAGAGGCACGACAGGCTCTAGACAGCTCCATTTTTCCTTCAGAAGAAAGAAAGCCCCATAATCCTCACCTCTGACAGACAGATGGAGGAGGCTGGAGATGGATGGTTTAAGAACTGCCCACTGTGCAGATCACAATCTTTATCCTAGTGCTTTTTTTTTTTTTCATGAGAAAGATCTGAAACAGCTTTTTCCTGAGCCCTATTTAGGCCCCGTTCGCCATAAAGCCTCTCCTGCTGTCCCTACAAGGGACTGACTCTCACTACCAATGCAGAATACACAGGCAGAAGGAATTTCCCAGCTATCAAAGCTCTTTTCCATGCAATACGCTGGCCCTGCCCTGCAGACAGGGCATTTTTCACATGCTGAGCCAGCACAGCTCCGTCAGCGTATCTTCCAAATGCAGACTGGGACGGGTGCAGTATACTTCTAACATGGAGCCCTCACAGTAGGACAGCGAGTCTCCACTGCTCCCTGAACCAGGAAAGCTTAAGGGAAGCAAGTCTGTTTTTGATATTATCTACCCACCCTTGGAGCCTTTTGGCCAAGGAGCACCCCAGCCAAGAACCCTTCTGTCTGGGGCTGCCAGGAATAAAAACGCAGCCAGAGACACAATTGCGTGACATTTAGAGAACAGACCTTCCCTCTCCTGCAGCCTGCACCAGGAGAACGTAAATCAGCTTCAGACTGAGTCCCTACACCTTTCCCTCAGCAGCTCTTCACAACAGATACAGTATTTTCCACAAACACAGAAAGGAAGCCTCAGTCACAGCACTCCCTGAAGGAGTTGAGAAGCCTTGGCAACCTCAGCGAAAAAGCAAAAAAGCAGCAGTAACAGGGAGAAGACAAGAACATTCAGTCCTTCTCCCTTCCACTACCCATCACACCACCAGCATCCCTCTGTTCAAAGTTGAAAGGCAGCTTCCACCAGCAGCCTCCAAAAACACGTTTTCACTTCAGCGAGCTGAAGGAATGTCACTGCACTGGTCAGTTCATGTCCTACCCTTCAAGACAGTTCTCATAATATGCGAGGCCTGGTGTGAGCAAACTGCCTTGCTGAATGTGTCTCTGTGGGGCTGGGAATGCTGGTCAGAAAGGAGCAGTGCCATCTGTCAAAAAAAGGGCCAATATGTTGTCAAGTTGCAAAGACTCTGCTTGAGAACAGAGAACTTGCAGCTGAATAAGCTATGCCTTAAATTATCAACTTTTTTTGGTTCCAAAGAGCTTCCTATCTCTGCCAACATGAGCAATATTAACACCAACTCCTTTCACAAAGGCTTTTCACATAATAGGCAATAACACTTTGAAATATTTCTTGAGAAGAGAAGGACAACATTCAGCATGCAAAGTATAAGCAGACTGGAAAACAGTGCACAAAACCCAGGGAGAACTCAGGTTTTCTGCCACTCACACCAGACAACAGCAAAAGCAAAGGCTGCATTTCTAAAGAAGCAAGCGAGAGGCCTGCAAACAGGAGTGGTGCATCCTCTGAGCTGTACTTACAGGAGGTGATGCCAGGTGGGAAGTAGAAGAGCTGCTGGAGGAACTACCAGAGCCTGAACTGGGGTAAGAAGGCATTGGCACAGAAGCAGCTAAAAATAAGGGAAAGAGAAAAAAAGAAAAATACATATATCAATACAAAATAACTTGTCAACATGAGTCAATACTAAAGTGCCTTTTTCATCTTCTTACATCAGGTTTATCTCACATACCAGATATTGCCAGCTAAAGGAGAACAGTAGAAAAATTGGCATTCTATTCAGTTCTGAGATTTGCATCCATCCACTCCTCCACACACTAGTTCACCATTACAGCTCTTAGGGTGGAAGGTCTCAGAACATCCAACCAAGATCAAATTTGAGTGTGCAACCATTTGGGTAGTTGAATAATTTTAAACAGAGATCAGATGGGGCAAGTAAATGAGAAGAACATTTTGCTTTGCTTTTCTTCCATTGAATTGGCAGAGAATTAGTATCTTGTGCCATTTTCTACCTTTACAGGATCTGTGCTAACGATTCCATACTTGTTAATTGAAAGAGAGGCAATAAAAGACCCTAAAAGAACACTTCTGTTTGAAGTAAAACTCTGTCATTTTTTGCATTAACTACTACAAAGTTCTAGACAACAAAGTGGAGCAAGCAAACCAAAACTACACTCCTCAGCAATTAACTGTTGAAACGGCGTTTTAATTATAAAAGAATGGAAAAACAATCATTCTAATAAAAGGCTTTATAAGGTCTTCCCTTTTAGCCTATCAAAGAGGGTTAAAGGATGGTGAGATCAGTGAGATCAGCACAAAGAGAACAGCCACTTAGAGGCTGAAGTCCTTAGTCTGACAAAGATGCAATGAAATCCAAAAGCAGGAAAACAAAGCCAAAAAAGTGCAGACTTATTAACTGGAACAGGGTCATGGTGCTCTTCTCCCCCTGTTTGTTAACATAAACAAAAACCAAATGTTTAAGTTGTACTGCAAACAGAAACCAATTCAGAGCTCTGGGGCTTGTGCAACAGAAAGCCCCAGCAGCATTGACATGCACACATGTACAGGTGCCTTCCCCAGTGCTTTAGAACACACACCAGGACACTGCATGGTAGACCCAGAATTAATGAAATCTTTCTAAACCTTCTGAGAGAGCTTTGTTTTGTTTTGGTTTTGTTTTTTTTTCTTTTAACCTTCCTTGCTGTGCTTGGTTTGCTTCTTGCAATGCACTGTTAAAACACGGCTCCAGATCCAGGACAGAAGCAAGCACTGTGGTGCCCTGAAGATGGATGTTTTGGGAGGTCGGTCAAGGGTTTGGCATGGAGAGCTACACCACCCACATCCCCTTCCAGCTCCCCAGGCTTCCAGCACAGCTGCTCCACACTGCCCACGCTCAGGGAACACACACAGAGATCTGGGAAGTTGCCTGCAAAAGAGAGAGCTCTGTCCTGCCTATACTCTGCTTCTGATCTCACAGACTCCCACAGAGGAATCCCTCAGACCTTTCTCAACCGCTTAATACCAGGAACCAGAGGCGAAGCTCCCCATTTTTATCCTGCCAGCTGCTCTGCACCACTCACCTTTGCACAGACAGACCCTCCCACTATGCAAAGGCTCTTAAGAAAAAGCAAGCAGCTTTTGAACTGCGTCCACATGCAAAAATTGTAGTGCTGGCTGTTTTTCCTGGAATTGGTATTTTCATTAGAGTCATATCAGTTCTCTCTCAAGGTCCTTTCCATTCTAATTTTGGTTTTGTGTTTATTATTGATTTAAACCTGGCTGAAATTGCGACTTTTCTAATTTTGTCTGTTTGCTTTGGCCAGCTTTCCATTAATCTAGAAAGACAAGTAGGCAGACTTCACTACCAACTGAAACTCAAATTAAAATGCTATCTGTTCAAAGCCCAACCTTCAGATACAGCATTTTTAATCACGTTCTCATTTTAAACCCAGCAAGCTCCCCAAATCCACGCTGTAATACCATGAGGTCAAATACAAAAGGACCTGATGCTAAAAAAGGACTTTCAGTCCATGCATCTCTGCCTTCCATGCACACGTTGGTGCATTTTTCCACGTAAGGCACATAAGACAGCTTGAAAGCACAACACTCACTTCCATCTCCTCCACACACCCTGGCACTCCCAGTTTAAAATTAAAAAGGCTGCAAACACTTGGCTCATCATGTTTTCAGCTCAAGTCTGAATGTGGGGAATGTTAACATGAATGGTAGGCCCCCACCCAAATCCAGAAATTGCTGGGTTGTAACTGTAATGTAAATACGTCTGTTTTCATCACTGTCCTCTCCATCTTGTTCCAGCAACAAAGCAGCCATCGTGCATGCTGCTCGGATATCCAACACCAACTGGTTTCTGAACTAGAGAGCTAGGAGCCACAAAGACAAGGCTGTGCTCCAGCTGCGTGGATCCTGGTATCAGATCCCACACCTGCAGAAATCCCTGCTGGCACATCATCCTACAAGGGACTCGGCTGCCCTAAAAATATCTGATCCTCCAGCTTTCTTCAGTTTATTTGGAATCAGAGTTTTATGCGCATTCGGAGAAATGTTTTTGTAATTATTTCAATTTAATCAGAACTAGTCATTAATAAGTCACTTAATTGCAGACAAGGCAATAGTTTAATAGTTTAATTCGCCTGAAGAACAAGCTGCTTTTTATAGTTAAAAAAATTGCACCACCACCATTTTGTTCACGTACAAGTCCAGGTGATTCTTTTGCTAGTATCTTGCAATGAGGCACATCAAGATCATAAAAATGCAAGAAGTCACTAAGTCAGACAGATCTCCCAGACACTGAACCACCCCACCAGCACTGCAGTGTTTGCCTATGAACCATAACTGCTCATGATTTATACTCTGAAGTCACAGTAAAGGAGGTACCAGCTTAGCATTCATTAAAGACAGGAGCAAAAGAACTCCAAAACAATCTGTGTGGGCACTAATTACCGTGTGTTTACTGAGCAGACTTGCACAAGCACCTAATTATGCCCTATTACTGTAACACACTGCCCCATACCACACAGAGAGCAGAAGCCTGGCTACAGAAAGACGACATCCTGACTAGACGGGGTATTGTAAAGACTTTATTAACAAAATTGTACACTTCTGCAGTACACTCTTAGTCACAGGTACAAAACCCACAGTACAAAACTAATTATAAACAGAGAAAAAGTGGATGCTTCAGTTAAGAAAACCCAAGGCCCTGAATCCACTCTCCAGACTAAAGCCAGTGGCAATCAGAGCTCAGTGGTCTGGATGTCAGAGGATTTATGTCCTCGCTTCAGAGTGAGATGATTGGAGAGCAGAGGATGAGCTTGTCAGAACAGCTGAATTTAAAAACTTCTGACAGAAATGTTGATTTTGCTGAAACGTCTTGAAAAGTGTGAAAATGTTTGTGAGTGAGGAAGCCTGGACCTTCTTGGCAACTTCAAAATTCTCCACTTCAGAAAACTGTGGAACTCCTAAATGTCATTCTGAATTCCAAAATTTCACTGTTTAAACTTCTTCTTTCGTCTGATTTCCCAGGATGGAGCAATAATATATTCAAACAGAACAAACAGCTCATGGCTCTTTGTTTTTTTATCACTATGTTTTAACCAGATCTGGATGACCCTCGGCAGCACTTGGAAAGCTAGATGATGTCTTCAGCTCTGCAGTCAGCACTGATCTGCCTGCAGGGGCAGAGGCCACCTCTACAACCAGAGGTTGTAGACCTGAACAGATGATGCAACCAACTCTCCTATGGGAAACTTGCACACTCAAATCTCAACGTGCTAGTGCCACTTCCACTGAAGTCACCAGTAGCACAGTTATCAGCTGCCTGGGAGAACAGATATAAGGGTATACTGTCCTTCTTCCAAGCCTGAGGACTCCATCATTCAATGGGAGCATGACCATCATGATTCAGATATAACCAGCTTTCTTCTCTTTGATACTTCCTGCATTCATGCTGCGGTGATTCATACAGATAAAGCAGCACAACAAGCTTAGTTCTGCACTCAGCTCTGGACTTGGCTTAGTTCTGCACAGAAAGCCATAGTAGGATAACCCTTCAGCCACCATGATCTTGTTTCATCATCTGGACCTGTGTAAATATGAACTCTGCTACCATGCTAAGCAGCATCCTGATATGAGTAATGAGTAAGCTTTACAAGGTCACCATGATGCAGGCACTCGCTTACGCAGTGGTTCTTCTCTCACCAACTGGCAAATCAAAGGCTCCACATGGAAGTAGTCCGGCTCTTCACTGTACTTCCCAGGTGCCTCCATACAGCACTGCCACCCAGCAGTGGTAGACTACAAGAAGGCTCTTCTCCAGTAGCAATCTTCTCCCAGTACACAACAATTTAATGGCTTCCCAAGATGGGAATGTATTTCTCCCATCATCTTTTCAAAACCAGTATTAGTGTATCCTGCCTGGGGAGGACTCCAGGCTGTGGATGCATGCCTGGCGATGGGGGAGTTATGATAGTCCTTACCTGCCTGCACAGGTGCCCTCTTTACTGGGCCGTGACCATGCACCATTAATTCTGGTGCAGCTGGAAGCAAAGGCTGAGCTACCATTCCCTGCTTGTAATGGTGCCTCTGGTTTCCACACAAGGGTGCACAAGCTGGAAACTGAGGCCAAGCCAGGGGAACCCTTCCCTGTTTGCAGGGGGTTTTCCATTCTCCTGGCCAGTGAAGCAGTGGAACAGCTGGAGGTAGGAGATGAGTTGGTGAGCATGCAAGGCAGAGCTGTGGGAGTCCTTCCCCGCCCATTTGGGGATCAGACTTTGAAGGCTTTTTCCCAGAGAGCAGAGGTGGAGCAGGTGCTGAGGGTTGAGCTGGCTTAGGAGCAGTCCTAAACAGGCAGAATCTTTTCCTGCCTGTGGAGCAGTCCTGTTTCCCAGGACTCACACCACATCTTGTTGGCTTGCAAGCTCCCCTAAACCAGAAGTGTCTTTTCTTGCCCGCAGGATGGTCACCTACATACACAGTTAAAAATCTGTATCAGAAATAACTCAGAAATTCTGCTCTGGGCCAGGAAAGAGGAGGCAAGAGACTGAAGATCAGTGCAGACTTTAGATGTGAAGGAATCCACTGCAATACTTGTCCAAGGGGCTCTGTGTTCAGAAAGCACTGGGCACACTGCCACTGAAACTCCCAGCCCTCATGTTGGGCACCCCAAAGCAGCCACTGCTGGAAATCTTGGCTCTCTTACTTAAGAGATCAAAAGCCCATGAATATCCTTCCAGAAGAAAGTAGATGACTACACAGAATTCCATCAAACCAAGTCACTTGGCCAGAGAAGAATTATAACCCATGCATTGGCAGCAATTCTGAATTACTTTCCACCAAAAATAAACCTCTGAATCGCAGTACACGTGGTTAAAAGTTTTCAAAAATTTTGATTCAGAAGAGGAAAGAATTTTCAATAGAAAACTGCTGTTCTTTCAACCAGTTTTCACAGAGCTCCAAAACATCCTCCTCTAAATTAAAATTTAGCGAGAATTTTGAGGTACGCACTGAAACTGTATTTTTAACCCACAATTCAGCAAAGCCAACCTAAGGTACCACATCTAGAAAGCAATGACAACAAGGTCAGCTTCCTTCTGCCCATTCACTGTACTGAGCTGTCCTACACATATAGGTGAAAACAAGATCTTCACACACAATCCTGTTTACCTGCAAATACCCCTACTGGACAAGCATTCCATAAGAAGAGTTAAATGCATTTCAAAGATACATTTACTTCTGAATTAGGTTTCTAATCAGCCCCCACATTCTCCCTTTGAAGATAATTCAGCAACATTAAATACATTCTGATGGCAAAATCTGGACATGACACAGTAATGACCCCTGAATCCACACCTGAACAACAAGAAAACATAAAGCAGCCTTTTTCTTTCCTTTTGAGCTAGCAGCACAGGAAGATGTCATGGTTTGGAAACCAGTATAATGAAAATGCAACACTTACATTTTTTCATTGAGGCACTTGCATCCAAGAATGGGTGATGAAAAAACTCATCTGAAAAAAAACCAACACGAGCAATGAGTCAGTGAAAGGAAAAGACCGTAAGAAGTTTACAAAGCAGTTCAAGCATAAAAAGGTACAGTAATTTTTATAGTATTTTTCCATGCAATCTAGTCAGTTAATCATGGAAGCTGACTACTGCAGGCAGCACTGGTAAAGAATACAGATGAGACGGGTAAAGATGTGGACTTTTTCCACAGAAAATGAAGTTGTCTGGATCCAAGGATCACTATTTAAGGATGGGTTAAAAAAAAAAAAAAAAAAACAACAAACCAAAGCCAAACAACAATAACAAACAAACAGCAGCTCGTGTGCTACCAGGCATCTCTGCAACATCAGCTAGGGGTGAGGAGGGAAACCAGGTGGGCCAATGAAAAAAGGCAAGGACAAAAAAAGCTTTGCTTGGTAGTGGTGGTGAGTCTCAAGCATATCCAAGTGGCTTTTCCTTTCCCACAGACTATTAAAGAATCTGGTAATGTTCTGCTGCAAGCTACAAGCCTGGGCTGCCAGAAGCATTCACTAAATTAATTGTGAATAATTCCATCTTTCAATGGCTATTGCAGTTGAGTCAGCTACTGAGGGCCAGAAACAACAGTGTCAATAGTTGGCATGACTGTGTCAAAAGCTCTTATCAGCAAGAAAAGGCAAATGCTAAGATGCCAAGTAGCATTAAAAGCCATAATTCCTAGTTGATCAGAATGACAAAGTCACCATAATTGCAGGGATCCAAGGGAGATATACATTTACTGTATTGTGCTGCCACTAATCCCACAAAAGAGACAAATGACTTCTATTGAGTGATATTCCATAATACACAGAGTGGACCTCATCCTGCATTCAAGGCAGAAGTGCATTTTCCAAAAGGCCACCACAGAATTACAAGCCCAAAACTCCTTATGGCACTTGTGCTGGTATATCTTCACTCATTACAGGAGAATTTTCTCATTATCCAGGTCATGAAATGTTTCTGTCTTGGCCTGCTGGAGACTCTCTACATGTTTTCCTGTCCTCCTAAGTAGCTTCTGATTCCTTCATCTCCAATCCACTGCACTTCTGTACTGATTCTTCCTCTGTCGTGACCAGCAATGCAAAGCAATTCAGCCTTTCAGAAGTATCAGTCATGGATCAACACTGATTACTTGGCTAACTGTGAGCTGTTCAACTTGTTTTCCCAGCACGAATTTCCTGTTGCATCACCCGAGGTTTGCAGATTCCTGAATTCTGTAAACAGCTCCTCTTTGGCCAGACAGCTTTCCAGAAAGCAGAAACTGGTTTCAGTTTTGTGGGGCTTTTTGTTTTGTTTAACATAATCCTCTTCCCGTCAGCCCATTCTTGCCAATGCAGTGCCAGAATCCTGCAGTCAGAGCCCACTGGTATGGTGCTCAGCACAACAGAAGTCATGGAATCCTCTGGCAGGGAACACTGGAATCTCAGATAACATTTGCTGTGGATGGAGAACATCCTTATTCATCAGGAGCTGCTAGTCCACTTGACTTTCATGCTGCTTCTTCAGCCCACTCCTCCAGAGGCACCACCCTCAGCTCAGCTGATTCAACCAGTTATGTAGTAACATCTTAGAGGGTGGAAGTGACTATATTTCTTTCATGTTTTCCCCTCCAAACTGCTTGTTAGTTGTTAGTTGCTAGTTAGTTGTGCTTGCAAAGCAAAATTTAACAAGAAATTGTAATCATAAGCAGGCAGCTTGCAGTTTGAAACATTCCTTGTGTTCCTCTAGATAATCTTGAGATTGCAAGTTCCTGGTAGAACATACAACACGTAAAAGGAGCTTCAACCTCATGCAGTGCAGCTGTGTGGAGCAGCTGAGATGTGGGGGAGCTCTGTGGAGAGCACTGCTCCTATCTCTAAGGGACCACAGAGGGCCAAAGGGACCAAATAAGAGCAGCCCTGGCTCAGCACCACACACAGATCCTAACCATCAGAGCACAGGAGGGTAAATGGGACAGCTAACAAAGGTACAGACCATCAGCCAAATTAGACTTTTTATAAATAGCGTAGGTGAGCAGAGCCTTCAGTTAGTTTGCCAGCAGCAAACCAAAGCACCTGTCTACCAGGAGAGCCATCTAGGGGAAGAAGAGGCGGGGGAGATCTGCTTCAGACAGGATCTTGAGCTGTAGGGCGTTAACACTTTGTGTGCAGTTGGCCACGGGCAGCAGTTGAAGACATGACAGAAGTTGGGCACAGGGAAGTGCTCTCAGCTAAGCAGTGCTACTGTTTTGGCAAGAGGCGCTATACCCAAGCTGACACTGAAAGGAAAAGACTAAAGGTCCATTCAGCGAGCGTACTTCAAACTGTAAGCCCCCAGGAACATAAAGGAGCTGAAGACCTAGCAGCAGAAGACAGCAGAGAAAGGAGAACAAGAGGGAAGAAGGGACGAGACAGAGAATGCAATTGGATGATGAGGAAGAAGAGATTGGTCTTTAATAAATCACTGCTCTGGGGTATGTTTTCCTCTTCACTGACAGGAGATACTGTAATACAAAATGAATAGATCTCTGGCTGTCTGGCATCCTTCTGTAATGCACAAGGAACATCTCTAGCATAAGCTCCTTTAACAATACATTCACAAGCTCTCCCTAAGAAATAATTACATATTACAAGGACACGCCAATCTATAGAGAAAAGGATCCTTTATGTGATTAGGGGGAGAGAATCTCAATCCAGTAAGATGTTCTGAAACTGTTGTCCTGAGTGAAATCAAAGTATATTATCTTACATTTTCAAGAGCTAGAGAGACAATGACTCATGCACTCAATTCTGAAGAAGTACAAAACCAGCTAACAGGGCTGCTAAAAAGGTTCACCAGACTCCATTTCTGACAGCAGGGAAATGGGAACCTCAAATGTAGTTTTCTTTTGAGATGTACAGCAGCACGACAAAAGAGGCAGAGATCCACAACCCAGACAGAAGACCTGCAGGGGCTACTGAGAGAAGTACTTATATTCAAGTCAGTCTGTCAATACTTTCAATAATTCCCTTTGGAAAAGGTTTGTTTTCTTATTTCTGCAACATTGTAAACAGTAGTCCTTTACATTCACCGTGCAATAATTACAATCAGACTTGTCAATCCATATGCTTGCTTTACCCAGATGACAGTGTCCCCAGAAAGGCACTCCCCTTATCTCTAATCCAAAGGAATAACAAAGGCTGCATCATCAACTAGCACATGCTGCCCCAAAGGAAACAATCCACCTGAGCTGATTAGCACAAAAAATAACAGAAAACCAACCCTTAAAAGACAAGTAACAAATCCTTTTATCCCAAGTTGGACTCTAAAGTAATATTCTGAAAGTATACATGAGCTTACCCTTATTCAATTTATTTTTGCAAAAAAACAGCCAGTTGTGTGACAACCTGATCTAGCTGTAGATATTCCTTTTCACTGCAGGGGAGATGGATTGGATGACCTTTAAGAGTCCCTCCCGACTCAAGTGATTCTTTAACTGTGTTGTGATACTGCTCAACTGATATTTCACACAGACCTGTGGGCTCTGAGACCCCAGCAGCAGGGGAAACCAACAGTTAAATAGGCTTGCCCAGTGCTAAGCACCACTCAAACAGATGCTGGGCAAGCAAAACTTACCATTCCACCAGCAGCACAGACCAGTGAGAGGCAAGCTGCTCACTGCTGCTCTCCTCTGCCTTCAGAGTACCACATGCTATCAGGACCTTAGTGAGAGACGCTATTCTTGTCCTGATTTTCACCTGAGAAAGGGCTGTGCTATCTTTACCCAAAGGGAAGGGAGAAGGAGAAAAGACCAGAGCTGCCTTAAGGTGAACTGGTCCTTTAAGGGACTTGAGAAAAAAATCCTACATTGCCTGCTTTTCTCAAGATCATGACTTTCAGAGAAGGCTGCAGGTCTTTCAGCTCACCTGGGCACATCTGGAAGAAGCTACTACAACCAGAACTTCCTGGCACCTAATATTTGTTCTCAGCCTAGAGGGTATTTAAAAAAAAATAACAATAAAAAAAAAGGGATTATCACAACAGACCCATGAAGAGGGGGGTTATTACCTGAACTGACCATTAAATTGATATAGCTTGCAGCTTTTGGAAGACACTATGACAGTTAAGAACTGGGATGCACAAGTTGCACATTCCACCTGATAGCACGCTGAACACAAAAGACAAACTTCAAAAGCAGAAGCCAGGAGAGGGAACATATATTAGAAAGCATTTGATGAAGTCTGCCAAATCTCTGGGTTCACAAAACTTTACTGGAATCCATATGGACCTTTCCAGCACATAAATAACTAAATTAAATCAAGATCATTGAGTCTCCCAGGCAGATAAACACAGGTACCACCAGTCTAGTTGCTTCTCCAAAACTACAAAGGTTTGTGCAGGAAATGGCAGAACAAGGCACAGACTGGCAGCAGAACTCAAAGTGGAGTGGTGTCTTACCAAAGTCCATGCGGTCCTTATGATTGCGCTGCAGGAGGCCCAACAGTAGCTGCCTCAGGTGGCTTGATGTCTCCCTGGGGATGCTAGGATTGAAAACAAAAGCAAAATGAGAGACTCTCAGTCTGTTTAAGCTACTTCTGCATATTCAGAAAGGCAAACTGCAAATGCAAACTTGCGTTGTCCCTGCTGGGCTCACTGGAGAGAGGCTAAACAGGAACATCTCTATTTGCATCCCTGCTTGGCTTTTACTCCCCATTGTAACTGCTAAGGCTACAACTAATCTAGCTGTAGTGGCCTCTCCCATGAGCACCTGCAATTCCCCCTTCGGCAGCAGTGCCAATACCATCCCTCCAGCTCTCAGCTCAATCCAGTCAATAGGCAATATTTCACACTGAATAAAATCTCTTCTACTTGCTCTAGTGGGAATAAAGAAGTCATTAAAATGAAGCAGTTCATGAGGGGAAGTTTCCAATTAAGAATCTGGTCGTGAATATGTATCACCAATTACTACCATTTTATTAAGGCATTTCTTTTTAAACACAGCTGGCAAGTGACCTTTGTCTATTTGCTTCCCTGATATACAAACAACATTTATTAACCAAAGGCCATTAAGATCTAAGCATCTGGCACCCAAAGCAAGCTAAAATTAGCACAGCTATTTCCCCACCTTCCAGTATGACCAGAAGAAAGTACTCCTTTCAATGGTCACTGCAACACAAGAGAGCCAGTAAATCACCGTTCTCACCCCAATCCCATAGGTAGATAGGAGAGAGGCCAGGGCAGATCTTTGCAACTCCAATGTACTGCGAGAAGCAGGGAATAAATGAATGGATTAAGGAAGGGAAAGCAGAGTTCAGCTCTTGCATAAGTGGATTTAGATCTGTTACTTTCCTCTGTAACCAACAGCACCGTTAGGGCCTGTAGCAGCAGGTCCTGCGTGCAGCCAGAGCAGAGCTCTCCAAATTAAGCCTAGGTGGCTCCAACTCCTCTCAGCATTAACTGTGTTTATCACGGCTGTGCCCAGCACGGCCCCACGGCCTGCCAGGCTTTTCCCAATCCCCACACAAGGGTCAGCCAAGGTAATGGCACGAGTGCTCAGCACAGTAATTTGAACTGCGTGGAGCCCGAGCCTGCTCAGTAGCACAGCATGTGGTTCACTTGGGCAGCGCTGCACTTTGCTGGGCTGGCATCACTTGCCAGCCTGCAGCCAAGGCTGACGGACGCTGGGAGAAGCAACTGTTCCTGCACGGCTTCCACAGACAGGGTGGAAAAGAAGTTGGGTCAAATGGAAGAGAGAAGGAGGGCTAGGTGGCTCTACCAGAATTCCATTCAGTCTGAAGTGAAACCAGAGATGTTGGGCAAGGTGTGTATTTATAGGCTTCATAACTATCTGGTTATTTTTCTGTGAAGTCCTAGGCTTCATCTGTGCAGGAATTTGAATCCAGTGATTCCTAGAACAGAGAATCATCCTAAACATACACCACCCTTGTTTGTATTGGAGGAGACACTTTTCCACCCCTGACACTGGAACAGCTGTGCGCTCTTCCCAGCCTGACAGAGGAGACCACAAGGACTCTGGGTGGGATGCAGATAAACTAAGAGTCAGTTTGAGCCAAGAAAAACAACCCCTTGTCAAAAAGCACGTGCCTTAGAAGCACACCAAGTCTACTTCTCAGGATACCCAGGATACCACAGCTATCAGTCTCCTGAAAAATACATTAGTGTCGGAGATCTGCAGTCCTCCAGTGTTATCATCATCATTTATTTATTCAAAACACAAAGCACTCATCCAAAATGAACCTGTTTCCCAGCAATGACTTTAGCTTTTGTATGATTTTAAAGCCAAGAAACAGGCAGGTCAAGTAGTAGACCTCAGATGCTAGAACAGACTGACAAGATGGCAGATTTACAGTCTGTTTGCCTCCTCCATCTCTCACCTCTAAAACATCAAGCTTAGAAACCTAAGCAACAAAACTGCCATTTTCCTTCCGTGATCTAGATATACTTTGCCATGCAAATCAGGGCAATGAATGTTAATTATTTAGATCAGTGCTATTAAAATTGTGAGGCCTTTGGGCTTGTTCCTACTGCCACGGGCTCCCCACCTCAGAATGGCATTTCACCTGTCAGCAACAGCATCAGCTTGGGAGGTAGAAGCTGCTGGTGAGGATTTAATCAGCTGTTCTTCCCCACCCCATTCCCAAGCCAAAACACACCATCTTCCATGGTGATGCTGGGGAGGTGGCTGCCAGCATGCCTAGCCCCAAGGAGAACAAAACCAAACACTGGCACTGCTGCTATCTGAGAATGAAGTCCTGAGTCGTTTCATGTCCCATCCTGTACTGGCAGGGCTGGTGGGGGCAGTTCATTCGTGTTTGCTCAGGAAATAGCACAGATTGCAGCTCACGTTAAAACTTACAACCTTCAGAAAGCATTAACAAAGGCCACTTTGGATCCAACTTCTACAGTGGAAAAAAAAAAAATGGGTTTGGATTTAAATACTGTGAAATTTGAGAGTTCAAAAGTAGAGTTGAGTGAAAATAGTAAACACAGAGTGTCCATAGAGAACTCACTACAAAAAAAAAGGACCAATCCCTATAAGAACAGACATGCAGTCCTCTTACAGAAAGGTTTTGTTTCTCCCCATGGCTGTCTCCTATAGCACACATAAGCCATGCAGCAGGGCAGTGTGATCAGAGGCAGGGAGCTTATTAATTGCAGTGATTTTTTTGAGTCACTACCTCAAAGGTGAGCAGCCATGTTTTACACTGTGTATGGGAAACAGAAGGTCTGCTTTCTGTTTACACAGACTATGTGGCTCCAACTATGTGTCAGTGGTTTTGCTTTGAATTGTTTCACTCGATCACACACTCAGATTCAATCTAAAAGAATACAGACCAACTTTAGTCCTGATCAAAATTTGCCTCTTTGCCATAGATCAAAATATGAAGTACTTACAGGAGAACTAAATGCTTAGCAGAAGCCATTGCTAATCACTCTGGCTTCTTTACAGCTTTTTCCCCCATCACTTGGACCTGTCTGAACTGATAAGGAAAAATCCATACAAAGCAACTCAAGGAACTTCCTGCACATGTGGCTGCATTAGCAGCTCTGCCAAACAGAAGCTAACTTTCTGGGCAAAAATGCCTTCCAATATTTGGATATGTAATCTGGAACTTCAGTCCTTTTCCTCTACTATGCTGAGATTTCCAAAGCATGCATGATGCTTGGCTTTAAGAACGTAGATCAAAAGTACAGACCACAGCAACAAAATCAAAATATACTGACAAATCAGAGCACTGATGTGCTAGCACATCACTAGGTAACATACACCCCTGGGATGAAAAGAGCTATCTTCACTGTATGACCAATGGAGACTGCAGCAGTGTCAATTTCCACAGAGGTTATAATATTTCCTCCTATTAGCAGGATGGACACAAGCAGTTGCTGTCCTGACACGTGAGAAACAGCAATGTGATCTACAGTCAGGTACAGCAGGTTACAGGAGAGAGACTGCAGTTTGGCCGCTTACATGATTCAAGAATTGCCATGATTTTTATTTTATTCTTAATAAAAGGCTGTTCTTAGCCTCAGGGAAGCCATACACCAGAAAGGACCATTGCCTGGTTCCTGACATCATTAAAATCCTGATTTTTATATATATTTTTTTGCAATAAAGGAGGGTAGCATTATCTATAGAAAGAGAGAACACCAATTATGGAAATGCAGTGTTCTTTCTCACGGGCCATATCACCATTGGTTTAAAGAATGGGGCAAGGCAAGTTGCCAAATATTTTTCAGTCATCTCTCAAGTGACAAGCTGGGAGCATGCAGGGATAGGTGTAAAGACAGAGTAAACAAGTGCATACAGACAGCAACACTGGGAAATGCTTACTTCGGCATCAGCATGTTGTTTTTCTCATAGAAGAGACGAAGATCCTGGGGGCTACTGGCCTGTAGAGGAAAAATAAAACCAGTATGTGAAACAGCTTACAATAAAGGAAGAGGATCAGCATTTCTATTTCACAGTTACTCTGAAGAGCAGACAGGCACTTTTCAAACCCTCACAGACACAATCAGAAGCTGCAGCTTGCTTTAGTCTAAAAAGCCAGCGCTGATCCAGAGTGAAAATACAGCATTTCAGCCTCCTGCCTTTCTGTCCCTGACCTGGTTCTGCCCTGCTCCCCCTTTCTGAGGGCTGAGCTTCATTTCAGTGGGCTCCAGCGCTCAGGTCAGAGCTGAGCTAATAGTCTCACTTAGGAGGCTAAACAACTGAACGTGAGGAGTCCCAGATGACAAATGACAGCTCCTGCTGCCAGCATGGATTACTGCTGCAGGGTATTTAGAAAAGAGGCAGAGTCTGTTGATGGACAAGGAACCTGAAGAAATCAGGAACATAAGGAAACAGCAGCAGAATCAGTTTTCTACTTTAAATCCAGGAAGCTAGAAGGTCTCAAGTTACAGGTCCTACTTGTGCATTAATGTACATAATTACTGGAGATGTGGACAAGCTCCCAAATTCTGAGAGAGGAGATTAAAAAAAAAAAAAGGCTTGGCACAACTGAGGTTAAAAATAACATTTCCAGTACAGAAACGCAGACAAAGATCTCCTAACGTCATTCCTCTGTTTGTTTTACACAATGAATAAATACAGGCTAGGAAGCTAACCCCAATGTCTTCAGCTTTTCTGCTTAAGCAAAGTCTCCTTATTAAAGAGAGAGTAGGCTGGGATGACACAGACAAGGTAAATATATAAATAGGGAAGGAAGATTAGAAAGATTCGCGTGCGAGCAATTAATGGTACAGCACAATGTTTAGGAAAGTGTGAACCAGGAGGCATCAGGCAGCTCTCCTGGCGTTGTGTGCTCCAAAAACCCTCAAGCCTTCCACCTACTGCCATTTCAAAATTGGAAGCATCTAAGGTCAATTAAGATGCTTAAAATGGCAAATCAGACAAGTAAACCCACAGATGGCCATCACAATACCACTAACACAGCACGGCTGGAAAAGCAGCCACAAGATGCTGTTTCAACATCACCTGTTCCCTCTGGCTGAAGATGAACATGAAGTTAAGAACTACTGAGAAAGCACAGTACAAAACTCTGAAAGAAACCAGAGGGAGCTGCTAATACCAACAGACTGCTGTAACACTGATTAGAGCAACACTTCTTGCTTAGTGTTAGCAAACCAAGCCTACTAACTTTTCTGTCAACTGGACCAAAACAGGCGTTGCTGTTTACACACTCACCCACCCAGATCCTTGCACAAACAGAGCTACTGGATTCCTAAGAGAAGGAAATCAAGCTTTCCTAGTTCTTTCTGTAATAATCTATCCTCCATCGTTCACAGACACAGCAGGGACTCAAACAGGAGGTACAAAATACATTCTTGGGAAACCACTCAAATGAATTGAGTTTGGCAAAGCATGCTGTTATGCAGATGCCGATCTCTGTCAGCATTTCCAGTCACTGCCATTCAATTTGATTTGGTAAAACTCCATGTTACACCTCACCCCTTGCAGATCTTGCACTTTAATTAGATTCCTAATATTTGGCAAACTTCAACGAGGCAAGTGTACACACTGCACCAAATGGCTCAGCCACAGCACTCTGCAGAATGAAAAATACGCCTGACAGACAATGAACAAGAAGGAACAGAGCTCTGCTCTGCTGCAGGGAAGCCAAGAGTCTGCTCACACGAGAGAGGCACAAGCCTTGGCTGTTTTCTCTGTTAGTTTCCTGTTGCAACAACTCAATTGTTTCACAAACACAATGAAGCTCTGATCTATTTCAAACACTGTTTTGTCAGAAATTTTCCTGGCAATGAAGATGGGGTATATTAAAAACAGCACATACACAAAACCATTAAGAAACCTCCTCTCAATAGAGGAGGTTTCCACCACGCCAGTGCTTAGAAACAACATCCTCAATAAAGATCCCCTCTTCACACAAGATGCTAGAGGAAGGAATTGAAGTGACAGTTCTAGGCATTAAGGACTTATCTAGAGAGATACTAATCTATAGAGATACACCCTATCTAACCAGAACATTAGGAAATCCTTGTATGCACTTAACAACTGGACCATTCAAGGTACACAGAGCCAGCTGCTACCTGTAGGACAGCACCCATCTGTCAGAAACCAGGTATGGGTACAGAATGGTACAGAATGGGTAATTCAGCTTTGTTTTCCCCACACGTAGGAGACACAGCAGCAGGCCAACTCCTGCCCTTGCTCCTCCTCTCACGTTTCTCTGGAGCAGCTGCACTGGTCTGGTTTTGTCTGTCCTTTCTATATATATAAGACAGTCAGACAAATTCAGTCTTGCCACTCTGCTCCTTTGTCCTGAGCAGCAGTGGAAATATGTTTAGCCAACACAGGCATTCAGCAGAACCTTGCCAAATCCCACTTGGTGCTGGCTGCCTGCAAATAAATTGCACCCAACAAGCAGTGGCGCTTTCAGAAGCACTCAGCACTGGATTTGTTGTGCTTGGGAGGAAGCTGGATGCAAAAGCACAGAGCTCAGTCAGAAAAGGACCAGAGACATTCACACCCTCAGTGAACAGCACTGTCTAGTCAACATTTCATAGCATACGTAATGGTATCTGCTCCAGTTAAGTGGCAAGCATCCAGGGGATCCTGAAAGCACAAGCAGCAGGAAAAAAAAAGTTATAGATATAGACAGCTATATCCTTTTTCCTTAGCTGTCCATGGAGGCTTTTCTCTCAGCTCCCACGAGAACAAATACAAGGCAAAAAGCCCGTGGCTCACTGACCACAGCAACAAGTTTATCACTGTGCCAAGTTTTGGTATAGCAGCCTACCACCACTTTTTAACCTCAGTGAGGAACACGTCTGCCTACAGACACAGAGAGGAGCTCTGGGAACAAAAGAGCAGCCCGCCTGGCAATAAACCAGGAGTTCAAATTCTGGGAATGAAGTCCTCCTCCCCCAGTTTTCTTCAAGGCCCATTTTACAACACAGCAGTTGTTTTAAGTGATATATAATCCTAGTACTTACGCCAATTGAATTGACTCAGAAACAAAGCAGCAGACTTGGTACGTCAGGCTTAGAAATTAATTTTTCATCTACCAGCTAGCTGGGATAAGAATGTACGCACACAAATTAACTCTTTCAGAGCTGCCAGACCAGCAACTTGTGCACACTCTCTCTCTCTCCCTTCCCTGCTCCTCGGCTCTCTTCATGCATCAATAGCACACCGCAGCCATACAGCAGTGAGGAGATTCGTGCAAGAGCTCCAGCAGCAGACAGCCAGGTCTCCTGGTCCTTAGCAGAACCTGATAGCCCAATCTTTTCATCTCTAAGCACAGGAGAAAGCTGCTACACTCTCAAGGCATTTCTCAGGATGGCAGCAAGACCTGGAAATGCACTGTTCAATTGCTGTCCTGGGTGAAGAGATGCAAGTGCAGACCACTTATTAGGCAAGGCAAATTAACAATTCCACATGAATACAGTGCTCAGCAAATCTTTTTATAGGGATTATGAATCCTATTAATCCCATCACTGTGGCAGACCCGCTGTTTTGTTTATGGGCATGTTTAATACAAAAAGCTCCTTATGACAGCTTCACAGGCCATCCTACCAACTGTTCACACTGAGCATCTGCAGCTTCTTTCTTCTCTGCATGCAGGGAAGGAACAGGAATGGCTTTGGGAAGTTGCCTTGAGTGACCCCGCTGCAGTTAAAATTAGAACTTTGAGACAACTATAAATCACATCCACAGACACACACTCTCATACACACATCTCTGTCTAGATTTACAAGCACTTTCTAGACTGACAGCTGCCTCAGTCTTTCCATACATGTTTGGACTTTTCTCCATCTAACCCAGTCCCCCAAAGCCCATTTATTTTTAGACACTAACTCCTTGCTACAGATAACACCGGAGTCCTTTGGGTTTGCATACCCATGAAGTTGTCCAATTGGCTCATAAACAGCTAGAGAGCCCAAATGCAGCACATTTAATTCCCATGGGAATCTCAGCTACCAGAGGTGAGGTGCTGTCCTGGACAGTCTGGAAGGGAATGCATTGTGAAGATTTAACCTCAAGAGGTTACCATGAGAAATCCAGTTGCTGGCTGCCCTGCACAACCAGGTTTGCTGGTGGCACCATGCAAAGCAAGCCTATTATCTCTCCATCCATTTCTAGATGTGTCCTCCCCATCAAAGCACCAGCTTTGGGGTCTCCCCAATAACTCTGGCCACAGGTCCACCACTTTATCAACCATCCTTGCCTCTCCTCTTAAAAGCCTGCAAACAACAGCCTGCCTATCAGCAAATTCTTACAAAACAGTCATGCCAACAAAGAAATAAAACTTGTTAACCTTTAACTAGATTTCCTACATCTGCCCTGGCCAGGCTTCATTCACCTGAAACTTGCAGCCTAGAGAAGGCAGTTTGTGACACAGTCAAAACAAATAGAGGGTACATAGAGAACCATCTGGGCTGAGATTTTCTTTCTCCCTAATCAAACAAATCCACAGCTGCTACTGCAGTAACAAATGAGGCTAGCATTTTGTTTCAAAACACAGACCCCAAAAAAAGAAAAGGGCATGGGGAAAAAAGTAAATCAAAACAGAGAAATAAATGACCCCCCCCAGCCCAACAGATGCCAAATGCATATGGGAGAGAAAGAAGTCATTGGGTCAGGCAAACACTGAGCAAAGCAATGAGCAGGGACTGAAGTACCCTTTCATTGCGCAGTGCAAAGCCAGAGAGTGCCATGGCTCAAAGGGACGCAGGCATTGCAGGACTGCCTCACCTCTGTGTGAGCCTGAGGACTCATGGTCAGAATAACAGCAGTCCATTGTCCATCTTCCCATCTAAAACCTTGGCTGGAGAGCTGAATGAAGCTGACTGGGATTTAATTTTATTTTCTGTGAGAAACCTTCACTCTAAGAGCAAACATTTTCAGAAGAACATTTCTGTGACGTGCTTCAGTGACAGATAACAAAGGCTACCTAACTCTTTTCAAAGAAATCAGATGCCCCAAGGTTGTATGAGATACTTTCAGTGGAAAAACTTAAGTGAAAAAACACCTGTGGAAGTCACACAGGTGCAAGCTAACACCACCTGAAGGAGCACAACATCACAGGCCTTCAGAGACTGAAAGGCTCCAAGAGACAAGACTTAATTGGTGCAAGGCTCCCCAGTGCACACAGGGTCAAAGCTTGCTTTCTCTATGCCCCCCTTTTTTTTTCTCCTTAATGCACAAATATTTTCTTTCATCCCAGCAGTCATTTTCTCCACTCAAAGACACCAACAGCAACAACGAGTGGATGCAGCCAGCAAATGGGAGCCATTCAGGAGTTTCCATCTACTTAGTAGGGATGTTTATAAAAAGGAAACATGCACAGGAAATGAAGCCTTGTGCTAAATAGAGACTAAGCTGGTGGGTAGAATGTAAGACACTGGAATGGAAGAGGCATATAGTAACAGGGAAAAAATTACTCTGAGGGGGGAAAAAAGTTCTTTGCTCTGAGATAAAAATCAAAACATACCATCAGTTTATTTCTGTATTTGTACACTGTTGCCTACAACAGACAGTGAATTCACTTTTTCCCTCCTGGTGATGTAACTATATAAACATTCAAGGTCTCATATGAAATTGTCAAGAGGTGTGGAGCTATAGCTCAGAAAATCCTGCAGCACATAAAGTTTGGCCTACTACACGAGCATAGATTTCACTCCTCCTCACCTTTGGGGGAAAAAAAAAAAAAACAACAAAACAGGATGAAGAGAAGACAGAACATGAGGGGAAAAAAGGCCACAGATCACATTTGTCCTAACTGATCTGAAGCCAAAGCACTGCCATGAACTGGAACTGACATCAGTATGCAAATCTGTGGTTTCCTGTTTTTCCATGGATCAGAAAGATGAGCTCTGCAGAACTCAAACATCGAATAAGTAAAGAAGCATCAACAACCTGAGCATCTCTCTGCTATGCTATAAGCCAGCAAGGAAAACACCTGCCAAGCACAGTGCTTTAAGTGGTTGTAAGGAAGAGTGTGCAGATCTCACCGGGCATGGAAGAAAAACTAAGTAACATGCAATGTACTCTGTCACACTAATGACTGGGAACAAGACAAACACACAGTTTAGATTAACTCCAGCTATATATGAGATTAAAGGTATGTGAAGTAATCTTAAACTTGTGTAAGATTGAAGTAAGTTCTCCATCAATTGGGAATTTAAAATCAGAGGATGTTTTTCAAAACTGATGTTTTCTAACTCAGCCAGCACTTGTGGCATAAATTACAGGGTGGAGTTTTACCAGACTGCACTGTGTTTGAAGGGGTTTGGACTTGATCAACTTAAACATTTCAGGTTGGAAAGGATTACTGTGAGATGACAGAAGATACTTTAGCTAAGAACCTAATTAGCTGCTCTAAAAACAAAAGTTACTTCAGCTGCTACACATTACCACCAAATCATCCTTAATATTAACTTGCAATTGTCCTTTCATAATTGGTGCTTGTAATTCTGTTGGGTATACATTGAGCATAGCATCATAAATACAAACTTTATTTAAGGAAAAAATAAAGCAAGTGTGTGCCTGGAAATACCACTGCTTTAGCTGGTCCATGATAACTTTCCTAAGGAGATAACCTTGCTCAAGGATTTATAACCATGAAACACATCTCATTGACATACAGCTCAGAAAAAGAAAGGGGTCTCATCTTCTGGTATCATCTCCAGCATTAAAATATATAAAATACCACATTGCCAGTATGCTGGACTGACAGACAAGGGCAAAGCTGGTTCCACGTGACAATAAAGATCACAGATACTTCAGAGGAAGTGGATTTAGAAAATAGTAATAGTGAATTTGGAGGAAAAAAAAAAGATCCAGAAACCTTAGATCTAAGCAACTCACCTGAAAAGGAGCCTTTCCTGTCAGACACTGATAAATGATGGTTCCAATACTCCAGAGGTCAGCTTTGGCATCGTAGTGTTGAGACATAATGACTTCTGGTGCCTTTTTAGGGAGAGAACACAAATTTGACTTTTACAAAGGGTGCAGATATTTTTGGCGGGTGCAAGAAAAGGAGCAGAAGTCACCACTATGCTTTAAAAACCCTTATGCTGTTACACCTCTTTTGGAAAAACACAGTTCTGTCCCACCCCAAGCATACCATTTTCTGCTGAACCAACTGCACTCAGAAGTTTCTTTGAAACCACACAGATATTCTGAAGCAAAGCAAACAGCAGGTAAGTGACTGAGAAAAGCAAAGGCTCACATTGCACAGGTAAACTTTAACTTCTATCCTGATCAGCATCACTTGTATTTTCCTTACTTAGTCCAAGATGGCAGCATATTAATCATGCTCCAGAGCTTGCTGCCAAGGCCACAGTTTGGTTTCAAAGCCAAATCTGTGTGCTGCAGTCCAGCAGTGTAAGCCCCACTGTGCCTCAGACTCTGCTTTCCAACCCCACACTGTGTCCTTGGCTGCTCTCTCCCAGGCCTGCTCCAGAAGCTGGACACGGTTCCAGAAGCTGTAGGTTCAGCACACAGCATGCACGGGGAGCAGCAGCAATGCAAGAGGGGCAGAAGGACAGGCTTGCTAATCCCACACATTTGTAACAACAGATTTCATCGTAGCATTGCCAGCATGGAACAGGATCAATTTTCTAGCAACGTTAGGAGCAAAGGCCACACGTAACAGAAAAAAGTGGCAGTGAGAAAGTTAGGGACAGACAAGCTCCTGTCAACAAGGGATGACACCAAGCAAAGCCAGAGGACAAGAACCGCAGATGAGGGTTTCAAGCCTCACGTGACATGGATCATATCAGCATTCAGCCACAAAGCTTGCTGTGGTTAACATGCCCTTCTTTGTAAAGAAGCAAAATGAAAAGAGCAGCAATGGGCTAGGAGGGAACAAGGGCTTGCCTTCCTGCAGATGTTCCCAGCTAATGCACACAATCCACAATAGCAATAAAGACAGGCTTCAAATATCCCCTAAATTTCAGTTTCATCCTCCCTACTGACCTTCCCTCAAACCTATCTATCAGTAACTAGAGAACAGCAACACGAAGCATTCTGAGATTCCCTGTCCAGAGGTCTTGAAATTAAAAATAAAAAATAGCAAGCAAGAGGTCATTGGTAATTTCTTCCAGGCCTTAAAAGCCAGACATTTTGATTTACTTTCACAGGAGACTCAGAAAGAAGTATTACTAAAAATAGACATTTCAGGAAACTCTCCTAGGAGAAAAAAAAAATGACATCATCTTCACATATAGCATAGTTCAAATAAACATCAGACTTCAAAGAAAGAGAAAGGGAGGAAGTCTGTTTTGCTCAAGTTTGTGCTGTGGAACAGACTACCAAACACACTCCCTCTGTGCAGCGCACCACAGTCCAGCCTAACTCTTTGCCTAAAGGGTTCAGACTTAAAAGCATGACAACGTGCCTATGGTCCCCAGAACACTTCTAAGAACTTTAGCCTAAACTGATCTATTACAGCTCTCTACTTTGAGCTCAGGCACCCACAGCCACCAGAACCATCACATGGCTGGCTTTGACATTTTTATTTCTAGCCTGGCTTTATCATTTTTAATTTCACAGACTTTATGCAACACTGAGGTCCTGACTACTTCCATGAACACAAACAACAGATCACCTCCTCATATCCAGGTTCTAGACTAAAACATGCAAAGGAAGAGGAAGGGAGCATTTTGTTTCTTAAACTCATCTGTTTCTCAACCTAAGGAGCCACCCTTGAAGTAGTTGGTTTGGTGGAAGAGTCAGTGTGCATAGGGTGGTTAGAGCAGTGAGAGAGAGCAAGTGAAACTCACTGCAAACAGAAGCAGATAGGCTCCATTTACATCAATTCCCTGAGTACAAAACATACTTTGCTGTAAGTTAGCAAGAAAGGCAATAAGGCAATATCTGTGTCTAAATACGTTCATAGGACTGAGAAGATTTCGCAAGACTGAAGAGCAAAGATCAGCTGGAATTTTACAAAACTACTGTTACACTGGGACCTTCCTCATTCCTCAGCATTCTAGCTTTCTCAAAAACAACTGCAAGACTAAGAGTGACAGTGGGCTTGTGGAACCACAGCCTCAAAAAGGCCTGCTGAAGCAATGATTTACTGAGGTTCTTCAACAAGGAAGCAACACTTGAAATACAGCCAGATGTGTGAAATACCATCCTGGCCCTCACTCATCGCTGCTGTTGCTTCGCTTAGCAGAGGAATTACATTTCATTGCCCAGTGCCTTCAGCAGAGAGGCTCTGCTCATCCCTGGGAGACGCAGTTTTTGGGAGCAGAGAGAAATGAATGTTCTGCTTTGTTTAGTTTTACTTATGAACAGCTCACCTGAAAATTAGACAACAACACAGGCATCTGTTGTCAGGCACTACCAGCAGCTAGAACTCAGAAGTATCTCTGCCTAACAGATGTTTGTTTGTTTGTTTTTTGGTTTTTGGGTTTTTTTTTAGACAAGTAAATAAAAATCCACTTTCAGAGGTGGGAAAACTAATGAAAAATGAAGTTTTGTTTCTGGGGAGACAAAGCAAAAGCAATACAGAAAAACTTGTAAGCAAGCACACTTACCATGTACATTGGTGAACCACATAAAGTTGCTGCCATCATATTATTCTGCAGGTAACGGGCAAATCCAAAGTCAGCTACGAAAAGAAACAGAGGTGGATCAAGATCAGACACAGCAGCTCCAGAAAGCCTGTACCTTTGCTGTTGATTCCCATAGTTCCTGTGAGCTCTCACAGCAGGTAAAGTACCCCACCTGAACCACAGAACAGATACCTCTCCCTGAGCAGTAACACTCATACACTCATTGCACAATACAGACACAAGAAAAAGAAAGACCGAGCTGCTTAAAGTATTCAGAAGAATAAATTCTCAACCATTTCCAGAAATCAGCAGTAACTTTTCTGTATCTACTGGCCTGCATTCCAGAATGCCAGCTGCTAAAATTTTCTTGACTTCAGAGATGGTGTGCCAGTTCACACTAGCCAATTCACCTGCTGCTGTCTCAGCTTTCAATTTGCAGAACTGAAAGTTACCCTCCATTGAAAAGTATAACAAGCATCCAAGAGAAACCACTGCTTGCCACCATCAACATTTCTTGAACCGCCCTCCTGAAAAACAGTCTTAGTCTGTTCCTTCAGAGGGGAGAAAGCTGAACCATTAGTTCACCTGACAGATGGAAAAGCCAGGGGCTAGGAATAAAATATGAATTACATCTACAGGTTACTCAGCATCTGATCATATGATATTAAGAGGTTCTCTCAAGGTTACTAGATATTTCAAGCCAGGAGATATCTGACACAGCTGTTTACACTGTCACCTGTCACTAACTGGAATGGCTAGCTATTCCCTGGACCACTTGTTTCTCGGGGAAGTAGGAAGAAGGCTGAAGAGCAGCCATGCAGCCCTCCTGTGTCTACAATTCCCAGTCACTTCCATCTCCCAGATAATTCTGCACTTCACAAAATCAATCAGCCATAGCCAAATTGGCAGCAGATTTTAAAAAACTTTTCCACTGAATACTATTTCTCCACTAAATGAGAGCCCTTGCAGCACACTGCAGGATTCAGGCAAGAAATAGTTGTATTTAATCAGTGTTAGCTTCAGTCTGTGAATAATACTATGACCTGACAGATTTCCACATATCTGTGGGTGATATTAGCCAGCACTTGTTTCTGAGGCCTACAAAGGATAAGTGGAGTTTCTGGAGCATTTCTCCCTGCTACAGGACCAGCTATGCTACTTGCCATCTTCCTTAACAAATATGCAGAAAGTGAATGTCTTCAAGACATTAGCTGGCTCTAATTCAGACTTTGAGATGCGCCCGACTTCCTTTGTGCTGTGAAGCCAGCCAGAAGAGCAGTGAGTTTTAGGCCTTAGAGACACCAGCATTTACCCTCAGCTCTAATAAAAGACATACATAAATCACTGCAGCTGCTCTTTTCTTGGTAAGCCTGGAGATTACAAACCTATTAGGGCAAGTTGGTATCTGTTTTTACAAAGGGAGGTACTGTTCAGCTTGGAAACAGAGCAAGACTCACTCAATTTATTTTGCATTAATCTGTGTCCTGACAGAGCAGAAAGCTCTGCTGACTGGAGGCTTGCTGAAGTTACCTGAGCTTGGCTATTTCTGGCAGAGAAACTAATTGAGGAAGTAATAAAACATTAGGACATATTAAAAAGTGTAGAAATTCCTTTTTTCCTCCTAGACATTTCCCAAAAGAAATTGAGGCTTGCCACATATCTGTAACCAAACTCCCTTGAGAGGTGATCGGGTGACACTTGTAACAGGGTCTTACCAATCTTTATGCGAATGTTGTTGGGATTTGATTTCCTGCCTCCAGCGTAGGAGAGGAGGATATTCTGTGGTTTCAGATCCCGATGGATGATGCCTTTGCTGTGCAGCATTTTCATTGCACCTGCTATCTGCTGGAGAAAGAGCCTGATGGTGTCTTCA
Source organism: Lagopus muta (assembly GCF_023343835.1). Taxonomy (NCBI): domain Eukaryota; kingdom Metazoa; phylum Chordata; class Aves; order Galliformes; family Phasianidae; genus Lagopus; species Lagopus muta. The sequence goes on along the minus strand of NC_064449.1, from coordinate 9,995,415 downwards.
CTAAGTGTCCGCATAGCTACAGAGAAGGAAAAAATAACCACAGATGAAAGAATTACAATGGTAGTTCTCCGAAGGGCCCAGAGGATTGATACTCTATAGCTATTAACCACAATTTGGCATTCTTTCCTTCCACATAGGGTTTTTTTTCTCCACACGCTATTTCTAAATTATTAAAGCAGACATTAAAAGAGACTTTTTGCATTCCTAGTTTATACAGTGGCCAAGGCTGTTTTCAGCCTTGAGAGTCTAACGGTTACGGTGAACTCAGGTCAGCAATTGATGCTGAATCTGGCTCATGAGCTGGGCCCAAAAATGACATTTGATGAGGTTTAGGGCTTCCCTCAGCAAGAGCTGCCAGCTAGCTTGAAGCTTCCAGCCAGGCAGAGCCTGCAGCCTGATGACTGGAAGGCCTTTGAGCTATGGTCAACAGCGACCAGACACCTAAGGTTACAGCTTCGAGGAGAGTTTTGTTTAAACCTGGAAACACAGGCAGGATTGGAATTTGTGCCTGTAGGAGGAATTAAGGCCACCAGGTATCTGTAGCGTTGGGATACAAATCCAAGCCTAGGCCTAACCCTCATGCATCACTACCCACTAGAACAAACCATAATTCCAATGCAAATCCAGTGTATTTGGAATATCCTTAATTCTAATAAAAGTACCCCTAGCAATTGGCCCCTGCCAATTTGTAAACATATCTAAAAAATAATCAAATTCTGTAAATATGGAAGAACTGAACTTCACTCTCCCAAGCTGCAGGCTTCCTAAAAAACATGGTGTGAGAGCTAAGAAACATTAAAGAAATTAAAATAATATTCAGCTGGACCTTCTGATCAAACTGAAGTGACTTACGCTCTTGTTATTCTAAGAGTCACAGGTATGAAACTCTTGCCAAAGCCAGGAACAGCCTGCTGAACAAACCACAGGACCAGCAGTGCTACCAGCCTGCTTCCTTATCAGTCACCAAGCAAGTCAGGCTTAAAGAAAGCACCATTCCACTTAGAGTAATTTCTTTTGTAGAAGGTCCCTGAAAATAACTTGGGACTTCATTAGTGTTTTTCCAGCTGCTCTCCAGTAAGACCTTAAAACAAACTGGCAGGAACTTCAAAATGCTGCTCTACTTCATCTGCTAGAAGGGAGGAATCCTTATGAAAACACACATAAGGCTGCAAGCAGCTTTAACACAACACAGGAAATTAAAAATCTAACTTTTGAAATATGCACATGGGAAAACAGCAAGGGACACAGATAAGTTAAACAGTGTTTAGAACAGAAAGACTCCCACCACTCCCAAAGCTCGCTGTTCTAGAAAGAGGCACAAGCAGAGCTGAAATGTCACTATAGCTATCAGCCAGCCCTGGACTCATACATGTGACAGGAGAGCACGTGTATATAGAGTTTCTCTCCCCTCACTGGGCCTTCTTCCCTCATGAACTGGCACTCAGCTGGAATCCAAAAAGAACTCTTCTGCAATAAGGAGAGGTTCTCTGAGGAGATTTTAAAGATATCAAGAGGCAGCTTAGACACAAGTCTACCAAACCTACTTGCATCTTCTGGGAAAAGCATTGCCTGCTCTTTAACAACTGCAGCAGGGAAACCTATTCAGAAACAGTTAAATCACCACCCTTACACAGAACAGCAGGAGTTCCAGAGACTTCTGCCCAGCTCAGCTCAGGCCTAGGAAAGGACAGGTTGTCTCATTTTCTCCCAGACAAGAAGCAAAACGTGGAACTTGGCAGTTCTTAACATTAAGCAGGCAATTATGAACTCCTGGCTAAGTACGCTTTGCCTCTAGCAGAGAAGCTGCTTTGTTTAGAGCTTTGTCCTGACCTGCAGCTCCAGCAGCACGCTGCATCCCTCCAGGCATCACCTCCCTTTTACATAATGTGGTGACTGCGAGACTAACACAACTCTAGCCATCATCCCTCAGCCAGGATCAGGAAAAAATATTCATCTGAATAAAATAAGGCCTTAAGTTACCAATCTCCAAAAGAGAAGTTCTGTTTGAAGTTCTTAACGCTACAAAACTGTTGTGCTCTCGATACATGATGCATTTAAGCTCTTGTCCTGAGCCTGCAGAGTCCTCCAGTTCATCTGCTGTGGCACAAAGAGGGCACCATGCTGCAGCACAGCAAAACTGGGCACAGATCTGCTAGATTCTTGGTAGCATGAAGTCTCAAGACTTGTTGCAGTGCTGCAAGGCAGGGCTGCGAAATTAAGAAGCTGCCCTCAGCAACAAAGTAAGCTACATCGGGAGCACAGGGGCATACCCTTTACCTCACTCCATCAACAGACATCACAACACAGAAAAACAAAGGTCCTTATCTCATACTCAGCCCATCAGTCTACAAAATGACAGCAGCAATCTCCAACTGAAGGACAGAGAAATAAATGCAACTGTCACTGTCAGAGACAGAAGACTCTGGAGAGTTCAGCAAAAAGGTACAAGTGCTATTCCTTCAAACTCAGGGATTCAAAACACCACAGTGGAAGCTTGAAGGGTCAGACTCATGGTCCCTTCACACTTTGCAGCACCTGGATTTTTCAGAGTACTGGCAATAACTCATTTTGACACATTCTTCCTACAGACATCTTTCTCATTTTCTTCAGACTAGCAGATTTAATTCCACATCAGGTCACCTTGTTCTACAGCAACCAGGAGAAGCAGCATTAGCCAGAAAATTTCTGACAGCCAGAAACATTTACACATTGGTCTGCAAATTGGTCTGTAGACAACTCCCATTAGCACAGGGAGAACATATAGGACACTCATTCAAGTCAGATATGGAGAACAAAACAACCCACTGTCTACTGCACCTCAAATGGGGAAACTTGCACTTCTGCCCCTGCAAAAAGAAGAATTAAAAAAAAAAAAGCAATTTATTTCTCATCCTCACCAGCAAACTGCTGGAAAAATACTGAGCTTGCACTGCAGTCTGAGCTTCTCCATGGAGGCCTGTGGTCAGCAACACATTCTTGCAGAGAAATGTTTCACAAACCTCACTTTGCTGCTCCTGAGAAGTAATAATATCCCCGTGTTTATTTTCATGGGCTCCACTTCAGTGACGAGGCACTCTGCTTACTGCCCTGGGAACAGCAGGTCAGTAGATCAGAACAAACATCGACTGCGGGTCAGCACAAGGCCTGCATGCCTGGTAGCTCCCAAGGCACAGGAGAAGGATGGAACCACCTAAAAAGGTGGTTTGTGGGCAGCTCTGTGCAGACATGCAGCGTGTTTCACCTGGCAAGGGACTGCTAGGCAAGCTGTAGCACACAGGCCTTGGCAGCTGATCCAGGGGTAACATCGGAGCATACTTGATGGTTATGCGACATTTTCCATTTTGGAAAAGTTATTTAGGAAAAATAACTTCTCTTACAGGTCCACAGGTATCTCAGACAGAGGCTTGATGCAGTCACACTTACTCCCCAGAGGCCAGGCAGATTTATCGGGGGTCCATCCCACAACTCCTCCAGCTGTGCTCACCCAGCACGTGGCCGGTGTGACTCCTGAGAGGGATCCTCCTGCACGAGCCACAGCACTACCATGAGGCAGACTGAGTCTCACCATGGATATTCTTAATTGCCCACCTGCAAGGGGCAGCACAGACGACCTCACACCTCACAAAGCACTGCCCACAGCTACTCCAGACTAGAAGATGACAGCTCCTTGCATGTTTCATGGTCAAATCAAGAAGCGTCCTGTTCAGATGCAAAGGTCTCTCCAGAGATGTGATCTCCAAGAAGCAGCTTTTTAGAAGAGTCAGGAATACATGCTTATGAACTACCTACAGCAGCCTGTCCTGTGTCAACACCAACTCACAGAATTTAAAGAAATTTTAGACCAACTGGCTCTGATCTCCTGTTATAACCACAGAACTCACACAGCAAAACCAGCAACTTCTGAAATGCCTCTCAGTTCTACCATATATTACAGAGATCCACCACTGCAAGCTCACAACATACCTTTTATTTAAAGCTGTGATGGCTTTAAGTGAAAGATCTCATTTGAACAAGATCTATCAGAAGAGAAATCATTAAACAACGCAGAAGCTCTGCTCAGTAGAATACTACAATCTTAGCTTGTACCAAAGAGGTGAGGCTGGCAGTTTAATCCGACACAAGTGCACGCTACATTAAAACGTGCACATATGCACGTCGTCCAGTTATAAGGACAAGGAGAATTAGAGTGCCTTTTGATTCAACACAGAATTACCATATTGCCTAATGCTTGTAATTAGAGGGCAGAATGGATTGGGAAGCTTACAAGCATCTCATTCAATGAGAACCAAGGGATTTGCATGTGCTGCTTGCGTAAGTGCTGCAGGAGCTATGAGCAAAAATGTCGGAGGAGTCAATGGGAAAGTAGATGCTGCATTGAAATACAATCATGCAATTATCAAAATAACTGAAGCAGCACAATAAGTGCTCAGTAAAGATGAGCTCCTGTGCTCATCCAGTGAAATACTCTGGAATAAATATGAATTTTCCAAGATGAACTTCCTTTCGGTAAAAAATTATCATCAAAAATCATCCTGAGTGCCTGCAAAAATGCACATCTTTGGAATAACTCCTCTCCAAGTGCTGGAATAGAGAAAGCCACACAATGGAAGAGCTGAGATGAGCATCCAGGCCTTAGTATTTGAAAAACCCAGATTTCTGTTTTAGTGATGAGAGTAACTCTCTCTCTTTCTGCTGACCTTTACTGTCCAACTCCTTCTGGATATCTGTGCCTGCTCAGCTTTCTTCTTTACTGGCAACTGGCATACAGATGTTGAGGAGTTAGCATAAAACTAAACAGCCTCCAGTTTCCCAGTGACAACCACAGTTGGGGATAAAATACTTCAGAAGTAAAAAAAAAAAAACAACAAAACACAAGAACAACCCAGAGCTAGTGGTAACTTTTTCCAACTAACTCGAGCATAGAAGGACCAAACCTTATCCCAGGCAAATTGGAATAAAACTCAGTTTTACTTTGCAAATATAATTCATTGTCACTTTCTCAGACTAGCCACCATTTTCCTGAGCACTCTCGTTTGATAAATGAGGAAGTGAGCTTTGCTAATAGCCTAGCTAATCGTACAGGATGCTTCACTTTTTGGGTGGAGGAAGAAAAAATACAGTACACATAAAAGCAGCAGTATGAGAAGGAAGTTCTTCTATAAACCCATGTTTTTAGAAACCGTTCAGCTAGAAGCTGTGTTCTAACTTGTACACAGCCTTGTCAACAAGCATGCACAACTCAGTGCTTTAACATCAACAAGGTTCATTTCATGTGACCAAAAGCTAAAACTTTACCAGAACACGGGCAACACTGAAGTTTGACTACTTTGAAAAGCACTGCATCATTAACATTTACTTCTTGTGTTAAATAAGCAGGTATCAAATACAAAGCCATTTCCACTTGGTATTCATAACAATATATCAAAGATGTTGCTTTTAAAGCATAGCAACAGCCAACAGATGCAAAACACCATCATCTATGTAAAAAAGCACACTAAACCCAGATTTAAAAAAAATAAATAAATCACTTCTATCTTATCCACATCTTAAACTAAGAAAACACAAGAAAAGCAGAACGTTTCTTCATTTGCCTTAACTACTAATACTTTCTGAAAATTTGCAATCCTCAGACAAACACATCTGCATGAACAGAGCGTGCAACATACTAGCATCAAGCCTGAAATAATCACTGTAAGGATATCAACACTAGCTGTAGGACAGATGTAAATTTAGCTTTTAATCCTTCAATTTCTGCCATTTCCCAGCATCGTGTACCTCAAATAAGCAGCCTGAAGGATTATCCAGCTGAATAGCTTTAAATTTTAACAATGAACAAAACTTTGTTTAACTATAACCCAGAGCCACACAAGAAATGAGATTAAAGTTATTTCCTCCTATTTAGTAATCTTTTAGTTAGCATGCAAAAACAAGAAAGCTAATTTAAAATAAGAAAAGCAGAGCCATAGACCAGCAGAAGTGTAAGCAACTTGTTAAATGTGTTATTCTCCTTCTGTTCAAAGAATTCATGAGGTCACCCTACACTGTACTACACCTACCTGCACCTGTACTGAGGTATAAACTGATTTTCATACACACCAGCATGCAGTATCTCTGCAGAGGGCTGCACTGAAAAAAACTTGCAAGGCTCCAGTCCCTGCAGCACAACTGAATAACGTGGAAAGCACACTTTGTTCAATTTAATGGCAAAGATACACTTCAGTTTCACCAAAAGAGTCTTTGAGACAGCAGTAACAGATATCCATGCTATACTACCTCAGAGATCCTGAAGCTTGAAGATTTCATCACCCCCACAACACTACCAGCTACACTACCTTCAGTATACTGTGAAATAAGGAAAGTGCCCTGTCCTAGGTGTGGCTAAGGAAGATATTGAAAAAACTGAATATACTCTTGGAACCCTGTTTTAATCCAACTCTACAGAAATGCAAGACCTCAGTATGAACTGCTTTTTTGCAGTGATCAAGAAAGAGGCCAACCACGTCCCCAGCAGTGTCAAAACATGACTGATCTTTAAGGCTGCTGTAACTAAATCAGGTATCTGCTGACTGAGAAGTCCACATCCTTCAGTCACTACTGACCTACATAGGAAAGACTACAACACTAGCTTTTACTGCCATGGATTCTCAGTCAGCATTTCCTTCTGAGTACACCAGACACGCTCCATGCTGTTTTACTCACTGTGAAGGTAGTCTGCCAGGTCACCACCATTGCAGTACTGGAAGGAGAACAGAAAGCTCAGTTAACATGAAGAAAATCAAAAGGTTTCAAGTTCAGTAGACTTCACTAGGATCACAGGTGATAAATAATCATATATACATCAAAATAAGTATTCATTAAGTGGTAGAAGAAAGCTTTTCCAATAGGTTCCCTTTGTGTCACATTTCCCTTACACGCTACATTGCATAATGATAAACCAGCATTAATTAGCTTTGGTGTGCTTGTGTATACATCTGTGTACATGCACAGAAAGACAAAACCAAAATAGAGCAGACAGGTCATCACTTGAAAGAGCACCAGCAAGCTGGCTAAGGAAAATTCAGGAGCAGCCATAGCTGAAAACTTGAAATTCTCCACAACATGCTTCATATTATTAGGGAAAGTCAGCATGACCTCAGAGTGAAGATTGAAGAGGGAAACAAACTAGCAAAAGCTTTGCAGCTGTTTTGTGTGGATAGAGTTTTCTTTCCACGCATCTTTGAAGTGCTTACTACTCAGTAACACCTACTTGGCCCTTGAAATAAGGCATCCAACTGATTAAAGCTGTACCAGCATGACCTTCTGACAACAGCAATATGAAATATCCCACTGACTGCTATCTTCCCCCACACTGCTCCAGCTCTAAGAGGTATGCAGCTGCAGATTAGATAAGCAAAGCATCACATGTGATGCTAAGCAGAAAGCCCTATATGTGTAATAAACTCACCTGCTTAACTCATGTTTAAAAAAAAAAAAAAAAAAAAGACACTCACCTCCATAACCAAGTAGACAGAATTTGCCACCTCCTGGGGAAAGAGAAAATGGAAAGAAAGGATTTATGCATCAAAATACTTCACATGCCTTACAACAGCTCAGTTTCATTTCAAACAGGTGAAACGTTCTTTAAGTAACAGATACTGGAGAAATTTTGTTACATATTGATTACTGAAGGATCACTTCCTTTCTAAGCATCAAGTACTTCTCCCCAGTTGAAGCACATTATTCCTTCCTGAGCATACACCTGTTAACAAAGCAGATCTCCTGTACTGTGCTTTGGGTCTTAACGTTCCTCTCTGGCTGTCGGGATTAACACCCAAACACAATGCAGATGCTGGCACGCTATTATCTTAGAGCCTTAATCATTTCCACATTTAACACAGACCTCTATAGCAGCTATGCCCACATGAGCAGCCTCGTCTGGAACAAAAAGATAAGAGCAATGCATGCTGGGGACCTGCGTTTCAATCCCCATGCAGGAAAGGTGCTTAACAGGAAGAGCAGATGGCGAAGGTTTCTGAGGGACACCGTGCCTTTCAGCTTCCTGTGAGGCCAACCCCAAGCACGCAGTGTGATACAGGGCTGTGACAGGAGCACGGCACAGCCTGCAGCTCAGCACCACCAGCTCAGCACAGGGCAGCGCCCCGGCTCACAGCAAGTTTCCAAGTCAGTGTTTGCAGCCTGCATGCAGTTCCTCATACCACAGCTGTACTTTTCATAGAGGCTCCTTGCTGAGCAGGCTGTAGACACTACAGCTCAGCAGCACCTCTAACCCATTAATACGTACAGTGCCAGCAGGGCTCAGGAAAGCCTATTATTACCTTTTTAGAAAATGAATAGGCAATACAGCTTACATATGCTAAATCCAGAAGTTATTACTAGTATCTTCTAAGTTATTAGCTAACAACTAGCACACACTGCATAGCTTGGTTATTTTTCCTCTGTGCTTTATTTAAAGACTGTGCAAACACATCATAAAGCAAGTCATTGATTTGTAGTCACCAGCGTGTACAGTGATGGGGTTAAATAAGGACCCAGGCAGGAAAGGGAGATGCTTTGGTCAACTTCCCCAGCAACAGTGACTGCAGTGGATTCATCTCACAGCACAGGGTGAGGAGATAAGAAGGCACTGCCCAACAAGAATCAAAAGAGAGGAGGTAACTCCCCAACCGTCTGCTGGCAACAGCACCCTTTGCCCATCCCAGTCTTATTGGGGAACATTCTTTGCTGATTATGCACAACATGAGCCTCACCAAATTTGTCTTCAATACCCATTGTTTCTGGTGGGAACCGAAATCGCCTTCCTTTGATTTGGAAAAATGCCCACAAGTGAGAACTGGAAGCATGGTTTTCTCTGTGGCTACATTAACAAACTGCAGAATGTATCCCAGCAGCAGTGCAGAATGGAATAACCGACACCAAGTACTCAACTTCAACACCAAACACACTGCAGAGGGCTTATTTTGTCGAGGTATTTTGCAGGGACTGTCAGCTCCCACAGTTTGCTAGCTGCTGGTACCCGTGAGCACAGTGCTGGAGCCCACCTCCTTCCAGCTTTACTTCCATCATGAAGAACCATTTGTGGGCACAGAGACCACATGAACTGAGCCGCCAGCACCCCGCTGTGCACACACCCGCTGCGGCTCCAGCACTTTCAGCTCACAGCTGCCTATAGCAGGGATGCGACAACTTCCATATTTGCAACTTCAGCATTTCAAGACTCACCAGACAGATCTGTAGGAATTTTACCACAAAAACTAAACATTTATTCAGGAAGGGCCCTAGAAACAAAGTCATGCTTGGCACAAGCCTTCAGCCAGTAGCTTACAGTGGCTAATAAAGGAAACAAGCAAGGAAAGAGATCTCTGTTTTCTCAAATGGGCTGATAGACTTCTCTTAAGCTGATTCAGCAGCAAAAACTATTTCTTCCCTTTTTTTATCCTTCATGGTACTTACGATTTGTTCATTAGGAGAACAAGCAGGGGAAAAAACAAAACACCATGAGGCAAACTTTGCAGGCTACTAGTCTCTCTAAAAAGCATCAAAAGGCCCAACTCATTTCCATACCAGTAACAAGAACAACATTACAGTTTGTTCTATTTCTGCAGAGGCTTATGTCCAAGAAGTGCTGCAGACAATTTACTGCCATGTGCCAGCCCTGCAGCCAAGGCCAGCCCTGCCACTTGCCTATGGACCTGCACAGAAATGACACCCTGACTTCTCTCAGTGCTCCAGCAGTGCCCTGCCTGCACTCAACAACAACACTAAAGGCCTCTGCCAAAGACATCAAGCTGATAATTAATCAGTCTGGATCAGTGCCTGACTTGCAGTTCTTTCAGCAAAGGCCCAAGAAGTGAAGTTACAATTTAATTGAGTGTAAAAACAGGCAACAGGCTCTACTGTCTACAAATAACACACATCTGCTGACGGAGGACAAAGAAATAAAGAAACTTCATTTAGCAACACAGCAGAAATCACCTCAGGACAGCATTTGTTCAGGTCCCCCACTGAGGTACTGAGTGTGATGAGGTTAGTGATGCTGAGGCCCAGCAATCCTGTCTCCCTTTACATTCTCTCTCCACCCACAGTAGAAGGTGGCATGATCCTCTTCTTGGAAAGTCTGTCTTTAGGTGTGTCCAAAGGGAAACATCTGGGTGTACCGGCACTTAGTCATCCTCCTGCCACAGCTTAAAAAGGCTGCAAGAGGAAACACAGAAATCCTCCCCTGTGCTCTACCCCAGCTCCTAGCCTGCTACCAAATTTAGAAAGATGTTCAGGGAGGGGAAAAAAAAAAAAAGTTTAATTACACAACACTCCAAAACCCTCACAATAGTGCTGTATTTTCACCCATCTGCGTGGAACCAGCCTTGTAACAGATGCTGAGGTAACAACTCTGCAAAGAATGGCTTCCATCTCACATAACTCATCTCTTCCAGGAGGAATAGGGTGCAGAAAGAGGATTTGGAAAATGAGCATTGCTGTGTGTTACATCCATGTGCTGCACACCACCTTGCTGGCAAGGCTCCTTCTACATACAGGAGGGAATATGCATGCACTCCAGTCCTCAGAACCATTCTTGTTGCCATCCTGGAGAAAAGCACATCAGTGCCAGTTTGGTCAGCCTCCCTCCAGCGAGGAGCTCCTCTTTTGTACCTCCAAGAAGATCACCGCCATGTGCTGCCTAATGCTGTCTCTCAGCACCTGCAGCAGCTGCCAAGCAAAGATAATCGCCTCAGAGACCTTTGTGAGCAGAGCTAAACCTCACCAGTTGTTCCAGCCAAACGGAAACACAAAACACAGGGTTAACTGGACAGTGGAAGATAAAGTTGACACCAACTGAAAGCTAAGCTTAACATTGAGGGGTTTTGTTTGTTTTAAATGCCACTTCCCCCCCTTGCTGCAACAGAACCTCAGCACAGAGGCACGCTGCATCCTCCAGGTTCTCATGAAGCTGTGCCCTTCTGGCATAGGAGCTCTATTCATCCCTCTTCTGAATGCAGCACTGAGTCACGAACATCAGCTGTAACAAACAGAATTTGGCTTTACAGACACCACCTCCTACACCAGAGACACCTGGAGAAAAGATCTTTTGCAGATCTCAGCAGGCAGAACCTGCAGTTCTCAAAAGAGGAAAAAGTCTCCCAACAGCAATCTCTGAGGAGGAAAGGAAAACCTTCATGCTACGCAAGGATTATCTCTTGACACAATTATTTGAATGGAAGCAAGATAAGAGACAACAGCACATTAATCTGAGTTATGGGAGCACCCACCAGTGCTCACCCTATGCAAAAGGGATCTAAAACAAAAAGGTAGGAGACATTCACGTGCCTCTTGAGCCCATACAGAAAGATGAAAAATAACTCAGAGCCCACTGCCTTCCTGTCCTTGGGCCCTGCTCCCTCTCTCCGCTCTTTCTGAACTTTATCAGTAAAGAACTCAAGAACACTTCAAGCAGTCTCATATTCTCTCCAGTATACTCTCCTCTCTGCACATAGGCACACTACCACAAAAAATTTCTTACGCCCACATGAAGCTTTAAGGCCAGACGAAAGCATTTTTTAGGACAGTGCTTTAGGATTCAAGCTGCACAGCCAACAATGTCCTGCTCCATAATAAGGAAGCAGTGGTCACTTTCCTCTTGTGCCAGGGCCACATTGGAATGAAGAGAGCAGCTTTGGGCTGTGGCAGCAGTCACACAAACACAGCTGAGGAGATGGTAAGCAACCAACAAATGCCACCATGCAACAGCCTACTCAGTATTTCTGCTTGTTTTGGAGATCTGAGTCCAGCAATAAAGCCTGCTGTTACTCTTTGGAAAGTGTTCTAACGAGCTCAGTACCATCTGCACACCTTTGACTTATCAAGAGAACAAGGGCTCCCAGTGCCTTCATGCAGATCCTATAGTGACAAAAGTAAGACCCAGAGAGGCCCAAAGACTTCTACAACAGCCCTCAACTACATTCTGCTCCTAAAGACCCGACAGCTTGTTCCAGGGTTTGCAGCACCAGCCAACATACAGGGCAAGCAGGAGGGAGGCTCTGCAGCACAGAGGTCTGTGGGCACCATGCTGAAGGTATGATTTCTATAGTATCATGATAAGTTGCAAGGGCCAGTGCTACTCCATTCCAGGCACTATGCTATTTTCTGCATATGAAACAGAAGAGATGTTTCAGGGCAGCTCATACTTCAGTGCAGGTTATTAACAGCAGGAGACCCATCCTCTGGTTCTGCACAGGCTTCAGGAAAGGAGGGAAAATACTTCCCATACAGTGAAATCCCCTGGCAACCGTCCTGAAGTCTGACTACGTGACACATAAAAATGAACAGGGTACTGTCAATTCTGTGGAGTTACAGTTTGCCAGGCAGCTAATAGAAACAGCGGGATGGTTATAAGACAGCTCAGCCTTTAAGATTTGAAGGAACTCCACCGCTCCCTTTCATGAAGGGATCACTTCAGGTTCCAAACCAAGCCCCACCAAGCAGAGCACTCACTGAATGACATAACAGCAGCATTTGCAGAGCCCAAACAGAACAGCACAGCTCCTTCAGGGGCACGCGAGGTCTCTGCAGAATAAGCAGCACAGCACGCCAAAGCTGCAAGCTCCATCTGATGTTAACCACAGAAACCAAACCAAGGATTGATGTCACAAGAGCAGAGAGAAGTGGCAGGTTCAAGACGCAGAGCTTCGAGGTGAGACCAGAGGCATACACCACAGCAAATTAAAGACTTTTGCTGCTGGGACACCGGAGAAACAGTCACTTCTTACAGCACCGTCTGGGGGTAGGGCTGTGTCACCTGCAGCAGCTGATGTCTCTGGCTGGCTGGCTCTTAGGGCAGTGCGAATGCCTCACCGCATGTCACAGACCACAGAGGAAAAGTAGCAGAGTTCTGAGAAGCTGGGACATACTGACATGGAATGGCAAATGCAGTTATATCTTTGCTAACAAGGATGAGTCCAGGAAGCCTCTTTGAACCAAAAGCAAGTGCCTCATTGCACATGGCAATGTACTGTGCAAGAGAAGAGACAAGAAGCTGGCAAGAGAAGAGACTTCAATGTTTTGAACACAAGATACTGAAGATCCAATTTGCTTTTCTATATTTTTTCTTCATCTCTTTTTTTATAACACAGCCACTTTATAAAATGAGCATTTAAGGTTTGGTCCCTTGCACACCAAGGGTCTGGCACACTGCTGAAGGCTTCAGCTGGAGTCAAACTCACCAAGGCATACTTATGGAGGGAGGTTCAAGTCCAAGCAAAGCCACTCCATCTGGAAGTTTGATTTTAGAATCAGTGAGTTCAGTTCTACTAATAGAGTTGGGAACAGCTTGGATTTTTTTTAATAGCAAATCCCATAAATGCTTAATCTGATATCCTGCAGGAGATTTTTTTTTTTATGCAACTGTAGAAACCACAGGCCCAACCCCCACTGGATTTTTGTTTTTTATATGGCTGCTGCATGACTAGCTGGCTCTTGCTAGCTTCCTTTTCATACCCATTTAGGAAAGCAGATATACACTCACAGCACAAAGGCATTATAACAAGGAACATAAAGAAAAAGTCTGGGTTTTCTTTCAGAAAGCAGTCTTTAAATTAAGAGGAAATATATCCAGTTACCAGAAGCCAGAGAAACAGGGCTTTAACCTACAGCATTTCAAAAGTGATGAAAATGGAGTACATTTTAACACACTTGCTACAGTTGCCAGTTAAATTGAAAATAACTATCAGTCACACAAAGGAAAAAGCCTCCACGAGAAAGTTACCTAACTGTTAGCTCTGCCTGCAGCGACATCACAAAGCATTCACAAAGGAAACAAAAGATATACCTTAAACCTCCCGAGTGGCACACTGCAGCTCTGCCTTGCACCACCTCACCCTGCAGCACCAAGGCATACCCAGAGGGCTGGCAGGCCTCTCCTTGCCTGCCCATGTAACACACTTTGCTAAGTGAGATCTCTTAAAACCTTGAAATTCACCATCTTTCATTCCGTGCAATTGCAATGTACTGTCTGGTTGACTTCAGTACGCCAGCCAGCTCTGCTGACCTAATTCCTCCCATTATTCTGATGCTAGGAGACAAGCCAGGTGTTCCTGTAGCCAGACAGAATATTTTTGCCCTAAGCCACCAGTGATGCAGAATTTGGTTTATTTCGCTCAGCCCTCCCCCCAAAACAGCCTTAGTATTAAAGCAAAGGCAGCTTTGAGATCCTCATTCTGCTTTTCAAGAGCACCTCTTCATATTTATGGTGGCATTTAAGGCCTGCACACCATAAAGCAGGACACATTCACACCATTAAAGCACCTCTCTGCCATGTGCTCAGCACAAAAGAAGCTCTGAAGTTATCTGTTGGCAGATAGACTGAGTTCAGTCCTGCTCAGCCATCACTCAGGGCATTCTTCCTGCCCACATACTTAGGAGGCACTTCTTCCCATCCATCTTCCAAATTTCCACCACCTTGCTTCACCCATTCCAACCCAACGTGTTCAGCCATCACAAGGACTTGCCCAGAGGAAATTTTCCTAAAGGAAACACTGATGAAGCTTAAGGAAGAGCTGCATGAATAGCACCTCAGCTGCTACCAGAGCCTTGCTGTCAAACTGCGAACACAGCAGCCTACCAGTTTCCAATTACTCCTGGGAAACATTCCTTAATCCTTCACCATAGTCTGAGTAATGCTGCCTTCCACGGGAGCTCTAAAGGCTATTAACCTTTCAGGTTGCTGGCTCTCCCATGACATCCTGATCATGTGAGAGGAACACAGGTATGTGCTTTACATACAGGATGAGTAAAACGGGGATCATCACTTCAGAAATGCAGCAAAGCCACTCCCTCTAAAAAAAGTTCAATGACTCCTCTAAGGTCTATATTTAGTGGTCAGCATTTGCGAGATGTTTCTGTCACCTGCACAGTGGAGTACTCAGCTAGAGTAACATAAAACAAAGATCAAGATGTAAAACACTCTACTTGCCATAAACATAGGTGTTTTGATTCACTAAACTCTCAGCCATCTTACAGAGCTACTGGCAGAGGGCAGATGGATTTTCCATCCTTTCCCCCCCTTCTAGCTCTAAATTAAGGCAGACTCAATCTTCAGTCAGAGTGACACCCCCCAGCAGATGCAAGGATGCTGACAGAGCAGGACAGCAGACACACCGCCCTCAGCCACAGCACAAACAGAAGGAGGATTGCTCGGCAGCATGCGGGAGAGCCTGTGCTGCACACCCACTCACAAGGCAACGTGCCAGCCTCGCTCAGGGATGGAATTAAAGCAGGATTTAACCAGGCAGCCTGCCTGACCTCAGGAGTGTGATCTGCCTGACAAAGAGTGCCTTCTTAGTCATCCCCAGTGTCACAGCAGAGCCTTGTCTCCTGAGACATGGCACCCAAAGAGTAATGCCCAAGGAACAGCAGATCCCACGTGAGGTGGCACAAGTGGTGGTGAGGAAGGTGTCACTGCAGCACCACTGATTCACCTGGCAGCACACAGATCAGCAAAGCACTGCAGCAGGAGCGAGCAGTTCTGGAGGGCACACCAAAGGACACTGCTGCTCAGTAAGCAGTGCCAGAGGACACAGGAGGTGGACTGGCAGCTAGAGGCAGCATCAGGAAAGGATGATGAAACAGAGAGCATAATATCACTGTCCCAAAGGCCAGGATCCTATTGATCATAGGGATTTTATAGAAAGCAACAATGAAATAAGCTTTGTAGAGCTTGGCCCCAAAGAGCAGCCCAGGTTAACTAGTCATTCAGCCAAGGAATGCTTGTTCTGCCACCCCATGCCCGAATCCACGTGCACAAGAAAAACTGCACTGCAAGAATTCCCTGGTCCTTGACTCCTCAGCAGGTGCTCCAGGTGATACAGTCACCCCAGCAGAAATATTTTTGGTGAGTCTTTACTGCACGAGTGATTTCAGTATTTCTCTGAGCTCATCCCTAGCTGATGAGTGTACCAACTCGATAAAATTATGGAAAGCAGACCCTCAGGTAACCAAGGCTGAATTAGAAACTGTGTGATATTAACAGCTATTTTTCTACAACCAGACTCACAAAAAAAATAATAAATATATATATGTATATATATATACACACACATATATACATACTCCCACAAAATCAGCCATAGCTTAGCTGCCATAGGAAGCTCAGATCACAACACACACCTAGGAAAAGTGGTCCTTCTTCCCATTTCACATAGGAAAATGCTTTCTAACATCCAAAGGATGCTTTATATCCAGGAACAGCAAATTTCCTGCATGCCCTGGGCAGCTGGGCTACGGCTGCTTTGCAACAGTCACATTATGTCTTCAGCTGGCACCTATTCAACCAAGCCTCCTGGTACAAGAGGGGCACAGGGAAGAAAACAGTGCTAGAGGAAACAGTCCAGCTCACAGTCCTTTCAGGATCCAACAAGTTCAAAAGTTACCTTAGTATCATTCAACCCTATTAACTACTCAAGTAATTTACAACCAAACTCAGATTCAACATCCAGTGTTAAAAAAGAAAAACCACACACAAAAGTGAGACTCATAAAGCAGACGACACGCTGCCAAGCTTTCGCTGTCGGCATGCACAAAAGGTTGAGCTGATCCTCACTGCTTTTAAAGTTCATGCTGTAAGAAACCTGTTCCAAACCAAGATCCTGTACAGTGGAAATAACTGCATCCTTGCTGTCATTAATTTCCACCTTAATGAACAAGGATTCACTGGCTCTCTTCAAAGAGTAATAAGACTCCCGCTTTCCAGATGCCTGCATTACTGCGCTCCTCTCAACTGCAGCAGTCTGGAAAATCCCAACCTCTGCAAGCCAGTCGAGGAGCGAGCAGCTATTCAGTAGCTACTAACACACCCTGAACAGAGAAGAATCTGGTTTTCACTTTATGCCAAACATCTCCTGTGCCTAGGAAAGATCTGCTGCACAACTCTGTACAGACACTAAACAGAGTGCTTTCAGAAGTGCAACAAAATATGGTTTATCCTTTTCTTGAGCAGGGGTTCTCTCTTTAGGCTCCTCAACTACTCACAGCACCTTTCATTAATATATGAGCACATAATAATGGAAATATGCATATTTCATTTTGTGAGCCGCTCTCACATAATGGTGCTGCTCTTAGGACTCCAGCAAGGGGATTTATAAAAGTCCAGACACTGCACTGCTGTGCATGAACCATTCATCAGTACTAATTTATCCCCTGTAAGTGCCTTATTTTGTGATATTGTGTCATAGGTCTTTGTCAGTATTTATGAGCCAAGGAGGAACATGGCAATTTTTTCATAAATTGAAGAATAAATTTAAATGTGTGCAATGGTGTGAGCTGCTGCTGGTATTAAATATCAGCTCTACAAGTGCTTGTCTGAGGCAAATCTGGCGTTATATCAAAAATCTTGATTTATATGAGGCCTGCTTAGTGTTAACTCGTAACTAGGAAAATGTAAACGAAAGCATCACTGGGTGTAATCAGTGACTTACAGCCACTGTGGGTTAGGCAACCATTTCCTTGTATGCAAGAAAGATGTGACAAAATGTTCAAGTCACTGCTGAGAGGATGTGCAGAGAAAAGGAAGACAAAACACAGTGACAGACAAAGCTACAGGGCAACAGTAAGATTTGCAGAAGCTATTTTTTCCTTTTTGCTCTTTGATGTCGTAATAGAAGAATAAACCCCCACAGCTTCAGAAAAATCTACCGGGAAGGACTGGCAACTGCCACAGTGACATCTGCAAGGGTAAACATGCATGCATCTATGAATGAAGCAGCTATGAATGAAGATGAATAAGCAATGGTCTTTCCCACAGAGGAAGGGCAAGGCGGGCAGAAGCCAGCTCTCCGCAGCACTGCACTATTACCTCTGCAGGTAATTTTCTCTCACACGACTCCGTGGCAGGCTGGGTCTGGTCACAGGCCAACGGGCAGCAGAGGAGATCTCACAGCCTGGAGTGCCACATCCCCCCAACACAACCTACATCACCTCATTCTGCCCGACAAACCAAGCCAGCCAGGCCGCAGAGCAGCGTGCCCGGTGCTGGCTGCTAACACAGCAGAGCCCGTAACGAGGAGCTCCGCTCAGGGCCGCCCCAGCTCCTCACCTCAGCCTGGGGGCAGGTAGCGAACAGGTGGCCTCTCATCACCCAGAGGGCATTTCCAAGAATCGATCCTGTTCCCAGCGTCCAGTCCTCCCTGTTGGATCACCCCAATCCCCCCCCCCGCCCCGTACACCCGCTCTCAGCACCGTCACACTCTTCGTTTTCCAGGAACCCGCCCGGCCGAGGGGCGCGGGGCGGTGCGGCCCTCAGGCCTCAGGGCCTGGGGGGGCAGAGGACTACAACACCCAGCAGGCATTGCGGCCGGGCCAACCAATCAGCCGTCGCGCCGCGCCTGACGCAGAGCCGCCGCAGCCAATCGGCGGAGGAGGAGGAATGTCAACAAACACCGGCCTCGTGACACCGGGCCGGGACCCCCGGCGCCGGGCGCTGTACTGGGGCCGCGTCCCCCAGGCCGCCCTCCGTCCTATCTGCCCACAAACTGAGGGTTTCCGTTTCACGCTCTGATCCTGCAGGGTTTTTCCTCACAGAAAGCATCGCTAATGCCAGAGAAATAGAACCCTGCTAGGCCACGAGGTTAACAAAATGCTCCGGGGAAAGAAAAGTCATTGGAGCAGTCATGTTTCAGAGCCCTTTAGATAGAGCTGGTTTTGAGGGAAAAATCAGCTGTGGGAAACCACAGTCATCTAAAAATGCCTGCCGCAATTTTTAAACACTTACTGATTGCCACAAGGACAGCAGAAAAACGCTGATGGAAATCCTCAGGAACGGAGGCAATCATATGCTACAAAGTCATGCTCACACTATTTCTATACTGTCTGGGAAAAATGAAACTTTCAGACCAGAGAAAGAAAAACAAGAGGCAGGAGTGCCCAGAGCAACTCCTGCAAGTTTTGTTTCTAACGTTTTAAGAACTTAAGAGCTTCCAGCACATTGCACTTTGCTGCATAAGCATCCTGAGAACCGGAGTCCCCACCCCAACTCCCAGCTGCAGAAGTTCTAGCCTCCAGAGCACAGTCCGTACACAATCTGTCACACTGTCCAAGGAGAACAGAGAAAACAGAGCTTCCACTATCTTGAGAGAAGGCCTTTTCCCCAGAACACATACATTTGATTACAAACATCTGTTGAAAAAAACAAAATGCCAAAAACTCCACTCAACCTCACCCATATCTAGAATGCTTTGCCGTAATTGAATGTACTTACCTGGAAGTCATACAAGGCAACGATGTTCTCATGTTTCAGTTCCTAGAAAAAATTAAACAAAGACAATAAGCTCAGAGCAACAAAGGGCATAGGTAACAAAGACTGAAAAAGGAAAAAGACCTCTGTCGGCCTTTACCTTAAGTATTTTAATTTCCTTGCCCAGCAGAGTCTGTGATTTTGCAAGGTTCTTCTTGTTAATGCATTTCACAGCTACTTCCAGCTCAGGTTTCTGAAAGCAGAAAAGTGCACGTGTAATTCAGAGAGCATTTCCCCATTAGCACAGGCCAGGTGAGCAGCCTCCATCAGGGTGCTGGCACTGCTGGAAGGCGTCCTGCAGCACCAGAAAAGGCCCGTGCTCAGTGCCCCAACGCATGTTCAGACTTGCCTCGTCCCAAGCTGTGCCAGCACAAGGAGAAAAGCCCGAGGTTTGGGGTTTTGTTGACGATTATCCCCTTATTTAACCACTAGAAATAAACGCTGTGGGAACCACGGCTTATCCCAAGACCTAACACCGGCAGGCCCGCAGCAAGCTGGCTTTCCCTGCGCTGTCCATCGAGCCGCTTCCCCTCCCGGTGGAGCACGGCGAGAGGCAGAACCGCGCCGAGAAGGAGGCGAGGACAAAGCGGGCCTCGCCGCCACCCGGAGCGCTGCCCCCAGCCCGGCACGAACCAGGCGAGAAAAAAAAAAAAAAAACACGGTAAAAATCGTCCGAAGGGCCGCTCACCTCTTTGTGCCTGCCTTTGAAGACGACGGCGAAGGCTCCGTGTCCGATCAGGTCCTTCCTGCTGAACTCAAACTTCCCCACCGTCTCCATGGCGCTGCGGGCGGCGGAACCGCGGCCGGGACAACTTCGGGGCCGGGAAGCGGCGCTGAGGGCTGCTGGCGGTGATGGAGGAGCTCCCTCGAAAGAAAATTAAATCTCTCCCAATCAAAAGACGGCGGAACGGCCTCCCCCCCCCCCCTCCTCCTCCCGGTGAGCAGTCAGGAGCTGGAGACTCGCTGGAGGGGGAAAGCCGCTCTCCTGTCAGCCCCTCGGCAGCTCGGCATCTGGCTCGGCTCCCCCGCCTCGCCTCCGTCCATGGGCCGCCTCTGCCTGCGGGGCTGCGCGCTGCTCATCGTTGGCGGCCGGGAGAAGTTGGCTCTCAGCAGCGGGCCTCCCCCATCTCCTCCTCAGGACGGCCGGCGCTGCTCCTCCGGCGGCCGCTTCAGGAGCCTCTCCCCATGCCGAAGCCCGGCCCTGCCCGCCCCGCAGGCGCGGCTTGGCGGCGAGTCCACCTTAAACGCGATCCACCTTAACTCCGAGTCCACCTTAAGCGCCGATCCACCTTAAGGACCGCCTGCGCCCACCGTCCTCTCGTATCCGGCGGCTCGGGGTCACCCCGTCACCCCTACGGGCCTCCCTACCGCCCGCGATCGGACAAAGCTACGCGGAGTACGGCGCCAACGGGAAAACAGCCGGCACCGACGGTGGCCGCGCAGGCGCGGTGCGCGACAGTGAGGAGGCACGGCACGGCACGGCGGCCAACTGAAGCTCCGGGGGCCACAGACCGACCATTTAAAGGCGCCGTCGCCGCCGGCACTGAGTCACGGGCACCCCCGCTCGGCGCGGTGCTGCTGGCGCTGCGGGGGGCTTCTTCCAGTGCAGCCTGCCCGTTGTCCACAACCCTGAGACCTCCAAAGTCTTTCAGAAATGACCAAACAAATGGCGAATTTCTCAATGTTTAGCCCAAAAAGCACCTGCTGGGCCGCAGGTCTGCCAGCACCCCTGGGTGCTCCTCCTCCCCCTGCCCCTGGCCTCACACAGTGGGCTCACTCACCTCTGCTGCTCTCTGTCGTCCTCTGAGAGCAGCAGGACGGCCCGCACCCAGGGCTTCTTTCTATATCCCTTACACACGCCGTGTTCCTGTCTGCATCCTTATCAAAGTGCCCACATGAGAACAAAATATTCCAGCACACATCTCACGACCTGTTGTGCATTTTGCTTTTTGCTCACTGGTGTGCCACTGGTTGGTGCTGGTGGGATGCACCCAGATGCCATCAGCTCTTCCTGTTGTTGTAACGTGGCTGTGCAAACAAACAAGGCTCTCAAACAAGACGAAGCTGACGTGCGGTGCTGAGGGTGCTCCCTATCGTGACACCCAAAAACTGTGGTTGTCACTGCTTGGGGAAGAAGTTGGGAACAGGCAGCGCCTCTACCCCAGGCCTTGCTCTGAAGCAGCGGTTGGAACAGTGTGTGGACTGTGGGCTGCTGCCCCTCGTGCTGCAAAGCTCACGGTGCTTAAAACATTGATAGAAGAACGGCAGTGTGCCCCAGACCCAGATACAGGCATTGCAGTGGTTGATCTGAGGTTATTTGCACCTCCAACTCCAGCAGTATGAGCACGAGTTTAGTGGGATTTGTCCACGTGAGGAGGACAGTATGTGCATTCGGCAGTGTCTGTTGGGACCTTTGAACCATCACAAGGCTGGGGTTTGTGTGTGATTTCAGTGCTGCCAAGCCTCACAATTAAAAAAAGGTTACCTTTTAAAACTAGTGTGCTTCAGCTGCTTGTGTGCTTTCTCAGTCCGAGGCCCGCGCTCTCCACAACTTCAGGCTTTTGTCAATGATTGCAAGGAGTGATTTTAAAAGTAAACACAGTAAAATGGAAAGCATCACAAAACTTACGAAATCAAAATCAAGCTAATCAACAAGTGACAGGCACAGGAATTTGCCGGCTGTGTAAGAGCCACTGCTGTTAACACAGAACGTAACGCTTGCAAAAATTTAAGGCAGGAAGTGAAGAATGCATGTTGAAACGTTTCAAGTTGGCAAAATCTCATATCCTCCTTCTCTGGGCAGCAGCCATGGCCCCAGGGCCAGATGGTCAGTGCTGCACAGCTGTGCTGGGACCACCGATGCCCTCAGCTGCTGCCTCCATGGTGCCATCACAGCAGACATGCAGCTCCTGCGCACGGCACAGAGGAGGCTGATATGAATGCTGTTCAACCAGAGGCTGAAATGTTGCAGTGGTGAATGTTCTTTGTTGTGTACTGCATGTACTTGTTTGTTCCTGCGTGTGCTGAGGGCTGCAAAAAGAAATGTGTAATCTAAATAGGTTTTATGAAACCTGCATTCTAACGTTGCCTTTGGCACACGTGGCCAGGCAGTGAACTCTCTCCACCGACATTTATTATCATTCTAAGCAAAGTGCTTTTGTTTATAAGCATGCCTGAAGGTTCACTGGGCAGCATTCTGGTGGATAAGTGGGGCTTCAAAGCAGCACAAAAATACTGAAGGTACTCAGAGGTCTCTACAAGGATCAGGACCAGGTGGTGCTGGATGCTGTGTGCACACCTGGTGCCCAGCATGACCTTGGTATTGACCACTTAACTTTTGTAGCACTTAAAGGGCACTCCAACTCATCTTCCAAAAATAGACTAATGAAAATATTTCAACAAATTTTGCAGAGATTTTAGATTTCCAGTTGGCAACTAATGAGGTACAATGCTACTTGACAGCAAATTCAGTTTGGAGTGCATCCTGCAGACACACGTTATTAGCAAAATGCTTGTTGATGTTGGAACAAAGAGGGCTGAGACTTATTAATTCACAGAATTCCTCACAATATTTTTTTTCTGTGGTTTGCTGATTAAATACTTATGCTCTATCAATTCCTTCCTGATGTCCAGAATTGAGTGAGAGTGTATTTAGGCCAGCATCCAACGCATGTAAATTCTGCTTTCCTCTTGTAGTCTCCCATTTGCTAATGGTATGAATGCTATCGCTAACAGGTATCCAGCTACTTCCTCAGATGGAGGCAAAACACACAGCACAATTTGCTAATGGATGGCTGAGGTAAGGCCTACTGCTGTGATTTACAATGGGTGGAGAAAAACACAAGCATACACCCAGCTGTGGGAACCCTCACAATATTTTCTCAAAATTCTTTTGCAAGTTGATGCAACTTTATCCTTTTCTGTAATTCACATGTGAAGACAAGCAATGAGGCAGCTGATATCCTGGTGGTTCAAACGATACTCTTTTCCAATAGTGTGTTGTAATCAGCAGGCATAAATATATCTGTTTCTGTCTACAGGAATCCAGGAGTGCCGTCCTTACCTCAGGGCTGCAAAGGTACACTGTAGCTATCTCTGCCCCTGGCTCGGTGCTGTGGAATTGGTTAAAGCTACAGGATCACGGGGGCATTATGTGTGAACAAGAAAACCCAGCAAAAAGATTTTGAAGGAAAACAGAAGGGAGACTTTCCTCCAGGCTTAAATTGTTCTCTGTCCAGCCTGTGGGTAAATTAACTGTATGCTCAACAGTGAAAGGTGTGGGGGGAATCCTTGGCTGGATACAATCATACAGAGCAGGTTATTTCTATCAGCACATATCTCTTTTGACATCAAAGTTCGGCAGTACACAGAAGGAATCTCCATGGCACTCCTTTGCAATCTTTCTGTATATGGTTGTTGCCTCACTGAGGCAATAAGGTCTCAGCCAAACATACCAGTGCTTCTGGAAGAAGGGAAATGCCAAACTGTGAGGCTTCAGCACATGAGCAAGATGTGGCTGCACAGGGGCTGAGACTGTTAATTGGCTACACATCTCCTTGTCATGTGAAATGGAAGCTTCAACCTTAAGATGAGCTTTAAGATGAGCTGTGGTGCAGCCATAGGTGGACACAGGCAGTGCTGCTCTGGGTAATAAATTTGCCTTGCAAAAATGGCAGCATCACATCTTGAAAATTATTTTATTTCTTGGCCAAGAAAGATGGACAGCCTAGCACGAGAGGAGTGATAAAGTATGGCTTAGCTTCAGAGCACATCTGGATGAAAAGCAGATGCTATTTTTGAAGATTAAGAATTGAATTAAAATTTTGATGTATTTAAGCAGTAACACACACATATGCTTTCCACAAACTTCCTAATAATCAAACCTAACCAGAAGCGTCCGGGCAGAGCCAAAACCAGCCTGAATGCTGGCATTTTTGCCAGATCCAGCAGGAAGGAGCAAAAGAACTGAATACGCAGTCCTTGGCCGAGAATCCCTTGGTGGAAGGAAAACACATAGTTCCACTAATATCTACATAGTGAAAGCAAATATTAGCTTAGCATTAATGGAACAGAAGACAAGCTGCAGGCTGTATTTAATGGAAAATAAAAATTACACCTTTTAATCTTACTCATTGCAGATACCTGTATCTAATTTTGATTCCGGCCCAACTATCAGTAAGGGCAAAACTCAGATCTCAATGGCTCAGCACCAGGCTAAGTGCATGCTGAATGCAGCCATGTCACAGAGCCTTCCTGGAGAGGCTGACTGGCTAAAGTTATTTGGAGCCCTGACAACATCTGTAAGTTTACAGCAATGCTTTAAGTTATGTTAGCAGTATTTGTTCATGTCTCACACAAGATCTATGGAAACAGCATTCCAGCTCCAGGAAAGCTCTTTTATCTGAGAAAGGGAGTGATGCCCCACTCATAGCAGCAGCAGCTTTTGGTGTTGGAGGCTCTGAACTAAGCAACGGAGTTCAGAACCTGCAACTGACTGCTCACAGCTTTGCAGTTGTGCACACAGCTAGATCAGACCTTTAGATGGCACCTAAACATGGGACAGCACGGCTGGAAGAATTGAAAGTTTGAACTCAAAGCACAGACTGCATTCCAATGGCAGCTGCCCCTCATGTCATATGCAGGAGAGGAAGTACTGCTTTCCCTGCACTTCCCTAGCCCTGTCACATTCAGTCTGGATTTATTTACACTGGGGCCCCTTTATTGGTTAATAACACTGAGAGATTTAACCAGCCACTCAATTATCCTGGCAGGCCAGCTCTGTGATATTTTATTACCCCCTCCCCACACGTACACACCAGCTCCCTGAACAGATTTCATGAATTATTGAAGGTGATGTTTTAATGCACTCAGCAAGGTGCTCTGGCAAGGGGCTCCACAGGTTCCCCTGCATTTTATTATCAGATGCATTTCAGCTGCTGGCAGAGGGCAGTGGGGCAGTACTTAGTGTTCAAACCTGTAAGTGCCCACGTGAAGGATCATTACCTAACCTGTCTGACAAACAGCTGATTGCATTGAGGTTTGCCAATGAATGAAAGTCTGCAAATCTTCCCCTCAGAGGAGTTTGTTTTCAGACTAATGGGAAGCTATTGCTTGCCAAAGTGCACACTGCTTGCCTGTGAGTCAGCAGGTTATCATCACACAGTTCCTTACATGAGGTGGGGTCCAGACAGGGTACAAGCAAGTCCATCACCAGCACCCCCAGCCCCCCACCTGCATCCTTGCCATGCACAGAGCCCCTGAGGCCCATCCTGGAGAAACTGAGGTTTGTCAGGAGGACAGTATTCAGGTAGGCACTACTCTTTACTCATCCCATGTAGAGACAGTGGAGAAGTTTGCAGACACGTAAATAACAGCTGTTTAGATTGTAGCATTGAGCAATGCACACAGGGATAGGACAAGATATAATGAGGTCAGGCAGCAATGAAGGAGCTCTGTCCCTAACATCTTATTGTGTGGTTGGGTCTGGATGCAAGCAGGCTGCCTGGGCAGCAGAGCACTGCAGTGTGGGAGCATTTTTGGAGCAGGTTGGGCAAGCATCTGGCAGAAATGACACAAGCAAGGTCAAAGCACAGCCTTGGACAAGGTGGATGTGCAATGCTCAGCTCCCTCCAGCCTCACAGAGCAGAGACTGAGAACATCTCTCTAAAAGCAAAATAAGAGCAGTAAGGACTAACTCTGGCCTTGGATGTTATCATTTCAGCTCCTACACATACAAAGAAAGAGCGGTTGGGAAAAATCAGGCTCTTCCCCTAGACGTGTTATCAATCAGCCTTTTCAACTGACAAGGACAGGGAGCCTCAAAGAAATGTACAACTGAGCACAGGTGCACAGTGTAGTAAGTCTTGACACTGCTGAGATCAGCATGCTCACTGCTACAGCCCAAAGAAACAATCCTTCATCTCTCCTTCCTAGAAATATGCAAAAAGGGACGATACTCCAGCACAGAAGCCCAAAGCAATGAGGAGAGGAAAACTTTCCAGTGGAACATCAGGAAAGTTCTACTGTTTAGTGCTTCCAGACTTGGTTTACAGTGAGAAAAGAAAAAAAGAAAACAAAAACCAATGACAACCACCAAACTAAGCATCCAGGTCTACTGAGATGTCTGAGTTTTAATTTTTTTTTCCTTGCTCAAATCTGACATTTTTGCTCCATAATTGAACACCTGGACACACAGCTCAGTTGAAGCACCTGGCTGGGGTTGAAGATATCCTGCTGACAAATGAGGGACGAGTTTCTGAAGGGCATTTAGGCTCAAGTTCCCTGGTTCCTGCCTCTTCCTCTCATCTGTGTAAATGACAAGGTCTGTACTACTTTAATTTTGGTATTAACTGTAATACAGTAATTGTTACATCCAACTAAAGATGAGAAATATATGCATCTTACCAAGCAGCACTGGATTTGTTTGCCCTTTACCAGAGGCAATGAGGTGCAGTCACCAATAAAAACATATCTGAACAGAAGTGAGAGCAAAAAGGCTGATCATGATTTAGGAATTCTCTGCCCTTAGACAGTGCTCCCCTTGGGTAGGTACGAGCCGGGTGAGTTGCTCAGTAACAAGGCAGGATAACCCTAGTATTTCCCAGCAGAAGATTCTGTTTTTGTTGACACAATAAAGCATTACTGGATGTGATCACAATGTATATGCAGGCACCCAACCTGGCAGTGCTGGAAAAGATCGTTCGGAACTGTGAGCACTACAGAGGCTTTCCATGACTCATGAAATTTCAGTCAAATGTTCCATGACTCATGCATTAACCTCACAAAACCCAGAGGGAGGAGAAGCTACTGGGCTGCTGGTTGACAAGAGGCTGCTTAAAACTAACACAGCATAATGAGCAGGACACCAGTGTACTCTTTTTGTCTCTCGGGAAACTTGTAAAGAGTTGTATCCACCCACATATTAACGGGGGACCTGAGCTGAGGTTGTGCAATTAGGATGGGATGTTTTTACAGCTTCAAGGCTTGAACAGCAATATTAATATAACCCAATTACAGAAAACATACCCAGATGCAACAAACTATTAATACGAGCTTATATTTAAACGTGCTTCTCTTTTATTCCACTGCAAATAAACAAAATGAAGACAGAGAAACCAGAAAGTAGCCCTAAGTGAACCACATGAGAAATACCATAACCAAGGTTGGCTTGCCTTCCTTCTGCCACAACATTGTATGCTTGTTGAACTCTGTAAAAGGAACAGCCTGATGCAGAGCTGGCCCTGTGCACAGGGCACAGAAGTGCAATCTGACTGCACCCATTAATTTGGAAATGCTTCCAAACTGCGTATCAGAGGCCATAGAAGCACCTGGTTCTATGGGATGTTCTCTGGGATGCTGGTTGCTGAACAGACATCAATCCAGAAGAGCACAAGGGGATCAGCAAAGGAAAGGGTGTCCACTGGGGGATTCCCAAGGGATAGAAAGTGCTCTGTTATTTTTAATTTGGTATTCAGTCTCAACCTAAATCTTCACATACCTGGAATCCTGATGGCGTATTTGAAATTCTGTTCTACAACCATAATAATGTAGACCCAAGTCCAGAGAGCAATGCAAACATGTTGCATTTAAAACATCACAGCCCGTTTGGTTCAAGTAATTACACTTTGCACCATTCCAGCAATGCTAAATATTAATAGAAATATAGCTTCTGGGGAAGAAAATAAGGATGAAGAAGAAAAGTAGGAAAAGGGCGCTGTATAAGAGGCATCAAGGAGAAAGAGTGGAACACTGGAACTATTTGGTACAAGAGAACTTGTTTATTTTTTGATGATGACATTATCCTGTAGTTTATAAGATGAGGATCTGTCATAACTTCCTTTAATTGCAGAGCTTATATTGAAAATCAGATTTTTCTGTAAACAGACCACTTTTAAACTAACATAACATCTTTCATGAAATAACCTCCAAGCACTTCATAGACCCCAGATCAAACGCTTTCAAGTGAGACCTTTCTCACCGTGCAGGCTGTCCTGTTGAGAGCAGGAACCAGAGAATGTAACATCTCACTTGCATACAAACCTCAAGCCTCATCCAGAGGCAACAAAGCCAACTGCATCGACCTGTGCCAGCAGAAGACCCAGTTATTGCCAGTCTGCATGTTTAGGAACAAAATCAACTTGAAAGTTGTGCAGCTACTGTGACATCAGTTTAAATGTGTCTTGTGACATCAAATTAGACCATGCTAAGAAATGTGCTGCTACATGTATGGGTACAGCTGTTGCATAAGGCACAGGTGCAGTATCCCCGTGATGATGACACAGAGCAAGCCATTAGGCACGAGCAGGGAGAGCAGCCACAGCAAGGAGCACACTCATGTTCTCTCCTGTGTGCATGTCTTGTGCTGACCATTGCATGTGGATGGGAGCTGGAAGGATTACATCTTTCTAAATGTGCAATGTAGCTCTTCTTACAGTGAGCTTCAGCATCTCTCTATACACAATTAGGATGCCACAACAGCATTCAGAGTAAAACAAAAACAAACAGGAACAATCAAAATAGAGCCACCAACAGCCCCTGAAAGTCAGCATGTCACTGAGGATGAGCTGCAGCCCACAGAGCCACCCATGTCAAACCAACCTTGTTTGAGTAGAGAAATTTTGTGGCTAAATTCAGTTAGACAAATACGCCCTGCAGTAAGTGATGCCATTTTAACAGCATAAGTGTACTCTTATTTGAATCACAGATGATCTGTTGTTGCATGACAAATCAGTTGTCCTCCCTATGATAATTTAGCCAGATCTCTTGTGGCCCAGAAGAGGCACATGTCTGCCTGCATCACACTGGAAACATCTCAGCTCTCTCTGTCAGCACAGCTTTGCCCACATAAAGGCTTCTCTATGCATGGCAGTAGTAAATTCCTTAGCATCCCTGCGTAAGCAGTAGCTGACCTGAGTAGCACATGCATGCTAGGTTTGGGCTGGCCCTTCACTGTGTTCCTTTAGCAAAGACCTTGCCAGCTCTTCAGCTTTGAACTTGCCAACATTAGACTATTTTGATAGTGGGAATGAAGAACCACTGTGCTGCTGAGATATTTTCCTGACCACCTCTGGCAGGGGACAAGATGCAAACACTTTCAGAGGAAGATAAACAAGGCAGCATTAGTCCGGTTCTGCGTCCAGTTCACAGTGACTGACTACGCACTGCTGGCTTACATAACATCTGCCCTTTTTTGTTGTTGTTCAAGAAACCAAGGCCTCTCCCACGTTGACACGTTAACTCCATTGAAGCGCAGTGCCCCTTATCAGCCAGCTCCTTGTAACCGGTTTGCTGTGTACAGGTGCTTTCCAGGAAGCTCCCAACAGTACTCCCAGTGCTGGCTGCAGGAGCTGTTATCGATCAACTGCTTCTAACCAGACAACGATAAATACATAACCCTGAAAAGAGCTTGTGTCACATTGAAAAAGGAAAGCTGTTTGCCAGAGTTTTCTCCCTGCTCTCGTTCCTTTGACCTCAACCCTCTGCCAGTGCAGGAGCCCCAAGAACAGGAGGGATTTAACTTCTACTGCCTCCTCAAGTGTCAGCAAACAGCAGGGTCAGGCCACCCTGTCAATTTGAGCTTTAGCATTTCTAGTGTGGACTTAACAGAATTGATCCACCTTTACGCTCTGCTTGGAATATCTGCATTTCTGCACATACATTTCTTGCAGCTCTGCCAGGCATGCCACTCCACTTTGTGAAGATACCTCAGTCCTCACACCATCTCAGCAGTGACCTCAGGAAGAAGCAGAGAGCTCAAGGAGCTGCCAAAACCCATCCTTTCTGAAAGTGCAGACAGCTGCTGAAGCAGACAAACGGTGCTTCTCATCTGTTTGTGTGCAATGCGTGCAACCAAAAAGCAAGTCAGAAAAATCCTCGTCTCCGACAATAGGTTTTTCCTGAAGCTCGTGAAGTTTTCAGTAATTTTACAGTTAGCTGAAGTAAAGATGATGTAATTTAATATCATAATAAAGAAATAAGGGGAGTGCTGCATGCTGCATAAAATGGAACTCAGGAGACATCTTCTGAAGTACAGCTTGAAGAGAAGGTAATTATAAAAGGTGGTTAAGACTGTAGAGTCAGTCCCTTACATTTCAGGGCTAGTGAATTCCTGATAAGAAATTTCTGAGGAAAAAAAAAAAAAAAAAAAAAAAAAAAAAAAAAAAAAAAAAGAATCGTGGGGCAAATGGAAAAATCCCACATGAACTGGAGAAAGCAGAGTTTGTCAAGGAAAGGAAGTTACTCAGCACAGACTGCAATGAGGGAGGGCTGGCAGCAATGTGGGGCTCCAGGCATAGCAGAGGATCCACAGCCCTATCGAGAAATAGGAATGGCAGGATGGCTTGCAAACTCCTGGTGCTAGGTATGTCTGTCCCTTCTTTATCCCCTCAGCATTGAAGAGGCCCCCTGATGACAAAGCAGTGCAGCTTTGTTGCTGAGTTCACACTTTGTCCTTTCAACTGTCCTTTTCCTGGCCCTACTAAGTGCTGAAGCACATCAGCTTCCCTGGGACCAAGCAGCAGAGATCTGAAGCTCATTCTGGAATTACTTTGCAAATATCTCATCCATACGATAGCTCCACTCCTGGAGAATCTCAGCCTTCCACATGACTTTGAGCTTGGGGCTTTCCAACAAAAGGCAGTTTGTATTGGTGTTTTTCCTCCCTCTTCCTCCAGGAGTGCTGAGGTATTTGAGCACAGACAAACATCTAGCAGCCCAGGCAGTAACAGAGCTCCAGCATTTGTGGTGACACTATGCTGCAGGAGACTGTGCACAAAGCACACACATTCTCCATTTGACACAGGGAAAGTCTGAGGGTTTTTTTTTGTTTTGTTTTGTTTTTTGAAGGCCAGATTTCAATCGCCCTCAGTCATTTTCTCCAGCTTAGAACCCAGCTGTTAATTGTAGGTATTTCATCTCGGCAGGGCCGTGAAGCCAGAGCCAGCCCAGCAGAAATCCCACACTGCCAGGCTCTGCAGCAGTTGGCACTTATTGCCTGAATGGAAAGAGCAACAACCAAGCACAAATATTTGAACTCCTCTTTGTTCCTGGTGGGGCTCTTGCAGCATACACGAGAGCAGATTGCATTTGTTTTGGCTGGGATGGAAGAAGCAATGCAGAGTGCCCAGGTATGAGCTGAATGCAGCATGCAACAGAGGCAGATGTTGTCCTGGCTGTACCCACATGCACAGGGCTGGAGCACCAGCATGGATGGTTTTATCAGCCAGGGAGAGCTGCTTCCTGGGGCCTTATCAGGCTGCAGGTCAAGGATGTGTGTTTATCGGGACGAGCAACTTCGGCAGTAAATCTTCTGCCTGCAGGTGTGCACAACTTGATCTGCTACCAGAAGCCACCAGTCACATACAAACATTTGAGCAGTCCAGACACAGACGTATCTCAAATCTGCTCCAGTTTGACCACTAGAACAAAGCACCAGGCAAACAGCAGCACCTTCAGAGCAAGGGCATTTTTCTGCCCTTATTTCAGAGCACAGCACTGGAGGGCTCAGTGACTCCAGCTGCATGACCCATTTATCCCCCCTTTCACATCCATCTGCAAGTCTAAATATACAACACCGTTGCTTGTAGGGCCCATTTGCCTTTACAAACAGTTCCAGCAGGGTCGCCTTGTATTTGTTGCTGTGGAACCCCATGCAAGACACTCACCCTCCCCAAGAAGCCCAGGAGCAGAAGCCCTACCACCTGCAGCCCCAGAGGTTTTGTTCCACTGATAGCACTGCTGCAATTGCAGCAGCCTGTGGAAAAACAAATGCAGCTGCTGGTCAATGAGTCTGACTGCCTGGCAGGCAGCCCAGGGAGACCAGAAAGAAGGGGACAAAAAAATGCCCTCCATCACACACTGCTGCAGAGGCTCACCTTCTAACTGGCTGCCCCAAACCCAGGATTTCTGGATCTCTGCAACAGGAAGGGGCTGCTCATCTATCACCATTAGAGTACAGGTCCTGAATACATCATTTGCAGCTGAGTTCATTTCCTTTTTTTCCCCCCTCTCCTTATTGCTCACCCTAACCAAATTTAGTGTGGTTCGCTAATTAATGTATTTCAGTTTTCATTCTGCCATGTAAGAAAATCCTCTCTACATTCCTGATTGTAAGAGGAAAGAAGCAAAGGAGAAATCTCAATAGCATCTCTACCATTCCACCATAGATGGGCTCACCCAGATGCTGCAGCTGCACAAAGCAGTCCTGTGCTGCAGCACTAGGAACAGCAACCCAAACCTCCAGAAGTTCAGTGGGAAGATGGATAATCATCAATACTGAATTATTCTGCAGCATTTGTCCAAGGACTCCATGCTTCTCTATGCCGAGTTCAAGTGAGGCCAGGGCCTTGCCACAGCCAGGAACAGCAAGGTGCTTTCCCTTTGCTATCAGCAGCACAGCTACACCCCAACAGCTCAGCATACACCTGCAGAGCCCAGTCCAGCACAAACAAGGCCAGAGGTAGCGTGCACATGAGCACACACGCAGCAAGGACAGGCTGGCAGCCACGTGGCCCTCAGAGTCCGCTGGCAGGTGTTTGTTTGCTCACCCTGGTAACACAGAAAGGCAAGCAGGAAGCAAGTTTGAATTACAATTGAAAGCTGTAATTGCATGGAGAGGCATGGCAGGAGCACGGCCCCTACACCTACAGCAGCACCCAAGGTGAGGAGGCCTGACCCGGGCGCCAGCAGGATGTGCACAGTCACCAGATCTCTGCATGCAGAAAAGCATCACAACCCATCAATGAGATGCTGCTCAGGGGAAGCTCAGTGGCAAAGCAGCACTGGGGCCATCGCCCTTCCCCACGGGCAGCCCAGCATGGATCAGGGTGCAGCTGATGGATGAGCCACTGCAGTGACAGCGCATGCAGACCACGGTTTTCCATTGCATCACCGCTACCTTGCTTGACCCAAAGGTTAGGAATAACAGTCTGCTGGGCTGCCAGAACAAAGCTATTTTGGGACAGGCTCCGGGCTGACTCCCTGCACAGGACAGCTCTAAGGCAGGCCCAGCAGCAGTCCCAGGAGCGTGCTGGGACATGGCTTCACTGCTGCAGCACAAGGCATATCAAGCACCCAGCACGTGCTCCATTGGACAGAATTAGCACGGCCTTGCAGAACGTTGCCCACCTGAGCATGGCTTTTGCTTAAAGAGGGCTGGGCAAACAGGAATTCTCCCATATACTTGGGACATCAGGAGAAGGAGATTCACTGCTAAACTGCTCTATCCTGCTTCATCTTCTGCACACCCATTTCCAATGCAGCCTGGGAAAGCAGCTGCTGCCCACAGCTGGACAGAGGTCTTAAACTGCACCACAAACATCTGTCAGATCTCATGTCATGGGCATCTCCCTCCGAACAGCTCCATGGAAGCAGGTAGGGAAAAAGAGCAGATGGACACAGCACTGGAAAAAGGGACAGTTAAAGCAGAGAATTGCTGTAAAACATCTTTACTTTTGTGTGCTCAGAAAAACAGAGCAGTTACAAGCTTGGGTTGAGCATAATGATAACATTTCAGAGAAGTTGAAGCACAACAATGCAAGTAAGTTGGCAAAGACTTCCATGGCTGCTGTAGAAATCTCTTCCCACAGCTCTGTCAGAAGACAGGCTTTTGTGGAGCCTCCACAGTTCTTCCCAAGCCCTCCTGGGCTGCAGTTAACCCATTATTTGGCATCTTCAGAAACAAGCAAAACCATTCTACAGTTCTGCCCCCAAGTGATGTGAATGTGGGCAGTATGTAGCCCATCAGCTCAGAGCAGCAGGGTGAGTACCCCAGCACAGAGGAGCTGCAGGATGCAAAACAGTCACACAACTAGTAAAGATCAATGCCCACATACCACCCAACACCGTAATTTCCTATTCCCCTGTCCAAAGCAGCCTCAGATTCAGAGAAGCCATCAATTTCTCCAAACTGTTTGGAGGAGGAGGATATACTGTTACTGAGTGGCCCCCATATAAGCTCCCTGGTCTGTTCCACAGGCAAAGCATGCCAGGGCCTTCCTGGCTCAGCTCTCTCTGCATTACAGCTGAGCTGGTGATCTGACATTTCCACCCTTTGAAAGTCAACATACAGACTTCTGCAATCACAGCTGGTGCTTCCACCTCCAAACCTCCTTTTAACACATCAAGTAACTGATCTCAACTGAGACCCTGAGCTTTCCAGCTGCACCACCTGTGAGCTGGTGTTGCTCAGCAGACACAGGCTGGGAAGGCTTCTCCCTAGAATGCACATTTCCTCACATGAAGCCCAAAGAGAAGTCACCACAAACCAAGCAGCACAACCCAGAAATCTTGCTGCAGTCCCTTGCAGATCTTTTGGAGTTTCATCCCCACCGTAACATAACAGCTCTGGTGCATAGGAAGTGCTAAGTACTGGTGAGCTGCTCAGAGCAGGCTGACTGCTGCTCCAGCAACTGCCAGGTCTTGGGGTCGTTTTTTGACTGTTGGGGGTGTGCATCCCCAAGCTCAAAGCTGTTTTAATTAAAACAAAAACAAAACACAACCAACAACAGAAAACCAAACCCAGATCCTTCCTATATCACTGAGGGACAAACCCACCAGAGCTGGCAGTGTAAGACTGAGTTGAGGTTTTCACTGCTGACAGGACTATAAATCTCACCAGAGGTTTAGAAGTTTTACTTTATTTCCAACTGAAGACCAGAAAACTGCATGGAGGATGGGGAGCTGTGCTGGCAGCTCCTGCAGTGGCTTTGTAGCTCCTGGCCTTGCAATTTCAACTTGTACTGCAGAAGACTCTGCTTCCCAGCTAACAGCTCCAGCACATGCCTACAGAAATCCCCCACGTACCATTCAGCTTTAATGGCCTCTCCTATTCTTAGCACAAGATTGTATTCTCAAAGCATGTTGCTCTGCCATGTACTCCCTGCTTTTGGCTGTCCTATACTCCTCCCTAGGCTGTACCAGCCCATGAGGGCCAGCCAACCGCCCCACACAGAAACGGCAGCAAAAAGCAAGTAAGTGATCCACAACACTGAGCTTACCAGGAACTGCTGGAACACAGAGAGCCAGGACAAGCTTCTTGCACAAGGCATCCCCCAGGCTTGCTGCTGGGTTCAGCCTGGTCCCACACCACGTGCACCTGGCAGAGGAGATGGAAAAAGCAAAGTGGTGGGGCTGGAGGCAGGGCTGGGATTTGTCTCCTACAGAGTCACCTGAGAAGCAAAAAACCATCTCTAAAAGCTACAGCAAAGCAGAAAACTGCTACAAGCACCTACCCACCTGCTCATATAGGGCATTAAGCTGAGCTGCTCCACCTGAGATATGGGGCTGAGCCCCAGCACCTGCTCTCCTGCCCACAGCTGTGCAAGGGCAATTGCTGCTTAAACCTGGGGGAGAGAACTTTCATCCTTAAGCAATCAGAATGACTCGCTTTAGCAAAACCTCCTGGGTAAGGGCTGAGTGTTCCCTTCCCCGGGGCTGCGGGAGGCAGCAGCCCATGTTACACACACACCTGATGTGTGATTTGAGTTAGAGGACAGAGGAAACCTTCTCGCAGTTTTATTGTGTTAAGACGTTGAACACCACGTCATGTCTGAGATTGTTCTTAATGTTATTATTCTTACTTTTAAGTCAGACGTTGCTATAGCTTTGGCTTTTGAAAAGTGCTTCTGCCCACCTTACTTTTTCATCTTTTTCCCTTTTTCTTTTCGTTTTTCTTTTTTCTATTTTTTTCTCTTCTCTCTGTCTTCTCCCCCTCCCCGCCCCGCTCCACTCCGTGCTGTGCCGGTTGGGGCGGGCAGTGCCGGGGCTCTGCTGCCCTCCGGCGGCCGCACGGCTCCGTCCCGGGGATGGACACACGGACGGAGCCTCGGCAGCCCCCCTGCTTGCTGCTCAGCCCCGCCGCCCTGCTCGCTTTTGGATCGAAACCCCCGTGGCTTTGGTCCCCCTGCAGCATCCCCGCGAGGGGAAATGTCAGGGTGGCTCTGCCCAGCGCAGTGGCACGATGACCCAGTCCACCTCAGCAGGTTTGGCCTTGGTATGTCTGCATCCCGCTGGATCTGGAGGAGCCATTCTGCCACCTTGCCCTCCACCGGCACCAAAGGGATGTCCCGGCACAGCCGAAACCTTGGGTTCCTTCCCCGCCCATTGCTGAGAGCTCTTGGTACAACGGTGTCTTTGTGCTGTGGACATCTGCTCCCGGTGCCCCGGCCCTCCAGCTGTGACCCTCGGGCAGCAGCGAACCCGCTGGCCCCACTCTGAACCAATGACCTCCCAGGGAGACTCTCTGGCTGCTATTTCCATCCCGGGGAGTGTGATCATCTCACATCAGCACCCAGGGCTCACAGAGCGCTATGGCAGCACAGC
Source organism: Lagopus muta (assembly GCF_023343835.1). Classification (NCBI taxonomy): domain Eukaryota; kingdom Metazoa; phylum Chordata; class Aves; order Galliformes; family Phasianidae; genus Lagopus; species Lagopus muta. The sequence goes on along the minus strand of NC_064449.1, from coordinate 9,958,820 downwards.
AGGCGTCCCGGTTGGCTTTTGTCCCACTGCGTTGGGTACCAGCAGCATCACAAGCGTGCTGCAAGATAGGAGCTTGCACTGGAGGCTCAGCAGGATATTTTTAGTGTCAGCAGGGACCAACAGGGGACAAAGGCGGGCCTGGTGTGATCATCACCCAGCATGGTTACATGCTCTGTGGTTGACTGTGCACCACTTGGGGTAGATTTCAACGGCTTTATACTCTGAACCCAAGGATACATTCAATAAGACATTTACTTGGCATAGAACAGGGCTGGCCCTCCCTGCCTGCCCTCAGCTTGAGCAGCACATGGACACACTGGGACAGCTCATCCTTCAGTGCAGAACTACCGAGTGCCCTGTCCATTCAACCATGAGTCACAATAACAATATTTCGTACTCATCTTCTCAAGGGGAACATTAAAAGCCACTGAACTGTTATTTATTATCTGCAGCCAGAGTCAGGAGGCAACTGTGTGCTCCTCCTGTACTGATGGATGTGTCCAAAGGGACCTCAGAAAGAGCCTGATCCAGAAATGCATCATTGAAAGGATGCTACCATCTGAGCAGGCAGGGATGCACCGGCGCAGCAAAGACCACCCCAGGCGGTCACTGTGGCCTCACTGTATAAGGGAGACCAAGTCAAGGACCATCCTAAGGCAGCTCTTGATCTCACATTTCACTCCAAACCTGTGGCTGAGGCACCAGGAGGAGCTTAAGGCTGATTGCATGCATTCCTCCTCCCCACAGCCCGGCCTCTGTGTTGCATCCAGCTATGACAGCAACACAGATCCATCCATTTCAATCCCTCCCAAAATGTAAAACAGCATGAGGCAGAAGCTCCAAGAGCAGAGGAATTCCGGTGCAGGGATGAGGCTGTTGGGGTGACGTCATGGTGTCCTGTTGGTAAGGCTGTGCCCAAGCCTGAGCAGCCAGCACCTTACTGAAGGTGGCAGGCTTGATCCAGCAGAGGACTGGGAGCTGTGTGTGTGTAGGCAGCCAAGATTTATTAGAGAAACTGTTAAACTCAAAAGACTTGGATACAAAGATAAGCTGCGTTGCCTTCTGAAAGGCAAAGCTGATTCTGACCTGTAGAATGGACACAGGTTACCCAGACATCAGTTACCATGGTGGATTGGACAATAAAACAATCACCTTGCAGTTAATCTTCGTGGTGTCAGTTTCTTTCTACCCAGTACATCCAATGGGATGTGTATGTGATGGCAGCACAGCCCGTCCTGCTGCCACCACTGTCCCCACTCGACCACAGCAGTACTTCCCTCCCTCCTCTGCAGTGTTTGGCATCCAAAGCTACACATCTCTATGGAACAGTTCTAAGTGCAACGCTAGGCTGCTTTCATCTTCAGCTGGATGGGGGAATAAGAAGGTGCAGAACTCAAAATCTGTTATTAGACCTTTAACTAAAATTAAAAAGAAAAACAAACAAACTAAAAACAGCCACTGTTCACTTCTCATGGAGAATTCAAAACCTTCACCAGCATGTTCCTAGGAATGTTTTTCTGCTTGCACCACTCAGCTGCACGGGATTGCATCCACCCATCGTCCTGGAGCACCACTGTCCTCTCCGCGGGGTGAGGTGTCATAGGACCACACACAGCAGTGCTGCAGCCCAGAGCAGCGTGAGGCCGGCCGGCAGTCTGAGCACAAAGCAGGCCCGCAGAGGCTCGGAGGCCGAGGTGCAGGAGCAGACCTCATAGCTGTTCTCTGAGCGGCTCTGGTCGTGCTGCCCGGGCTTGGAGCGTGCTCCAATCCTGCTGCTGCCCGCTGCCTCCGGGGCATCCGCCTGCATGTCGCTGCACACCAGCCAGTCCCTGGCGATGGACTGGGGGTAGCCAGGCTCTGCTTCCAGCTCGCTGTCCAGCACTCGCCAGTACTCCTTGCCCCTGAAGAAGTAGCTTGCACCTGGGAAAAGAGATGTTTCCTTTACCAACACTTTTTTTTTGCCCAGGTTTTCACGCATCTAGCTCTAAATCCAACCACACTCTCAGTGAAGCGCAAACCAGCAGATATCAGGAGACAAGTCACCACAGAACAACATCAGCTGTGTTCTGCTAATGAAACTGAGTTATGTGGCACCCAGGCGCTTTTGCTCCCCGCCTGCAATGATAGTGTTGCTCAGTGAGCAGAGGGAGCTGCGGCTCAGAGCCTGCCTCTCTTTCTGCAGCTTTTGGATGGAGGAAGTGCCAGCCGACCTGAGACATGGGACTGTATCCCAGAGCATTGCTTTTTTCCTCACTTTTTGGACCCATCTCACAGACTCACCATCTGACCACCTCATAGCATCATCTAAAGGGCTCGGTATTCCCTTCCATGGAATGGTCTCTGAGGGGTACCCGGCATCCATCCTCCTCTCGTGGTCGTTGTAGCGCCAGCAGAGGTTGTCCTTAAAGAAATAAGTCTTGTCATTGTGGGCCCAGGAGAAGGCAGCATCGATCCCTCCCGGCGGCAGCCCGAAGTCCGAGATGGGCCGCGGGTATCCTTCCTCCACGTTGTTGTCCTTGAACACCCAGTATCTGTCCCCTGAGGAAAGGAGAGAAGTGTGGAGAACGATCACATCAGTTTCGCAGCCAGGGCTGGCCTTCCCTGCAATGAACCAGTACTTTGTTACATATTGCCATGACAACCCTCTGCTGGGCTCTTGGCACCAGATGGGGTCGGAGGGGAGCAACCCGCTGGGACAGCTGCTGAGCTGGAGCTGGGCTGCCCAGCTGGGGGTCCTCATAGTCAGAGAACAGGTCCACATCCCTCCTCTCCCAGTTCACATCCTGCCATGGGGACAGGCACTCTGTCAGCTTCTGTATGAGGTCTCTGGGGACCTGATGCATCTGCAGCACTCAGGGAGACACCTGGCCTGCTTTAAAGGGCAGGCTTTTCCCTTCATTTTCTAGAAAACGTGAAGAAGCACTTAAACAGCAGCAGAGACTCGAAAGTCAGAGTAATTTGTGTGCTTTGGTTTGTATCCAGGGATCGATGAAACGATGCTGGAGAGTGAGAATGAGGCAGTGTTTTATGGCTGGAGAGTAAACCTCTCGTTCCATCATCACGGGCACGATGAAGAGCAGCACTGAGGGCTGCGTGGGAGGGCAGGGGGAAAATCAGGGGGCAGTCTGGATCCAGCATGCATTGAGGGCTGGGGAAGGCATGGCCCTGCTGAGAGGTCTGATGGGGTCCCAGGGTCCCCGGGGGAAACGCTTCCCTGAACACCGAGGTTGTGTGAGATCCTCTACTGAGCCCTGTACAGCCTGGCTCTGGTGATTCAGCACTTCTGAAATCAGTAATTCACCCCTGCTTGCAGCCCAGCAGCAGACAAAATGCAATTTCCAGCACCGCCAACTCCATGGCTGCTGCCTGCCTGCAGGGCCCTGTGCTGGCACAGGAGGGACATGCTGGGGCAGTGGCATCATGCAGCTTCAGCCATCGCTGTGGCACACCTGGGATGCTCAGAGGATATTGGTTTACGACCTGAGAGCTAATCTCTCTCCTCCAGCTCTTGCAGGAGAAACTGGAGAGCTCTTTTTTTTTTTAAAAAAAAAAAAAAAGAGAGGATTATATCATTTATGGTAAGAAAAAATAAAGTAGCAGAAATATAGCTAGCAAAATCAACCTCGTCAGGTTCTCATTTGTGCTCCCTCTGTGATTTCTTTTTAAAAAGACAAAAGGCAGGCTCTGTAAGGTGTGAGCAGAGGGTGTTTTATGCTTCTGTTTCGCTCTCAAAAAGCATAGATTTCCATTAGGTTTGGCTGAAGTGTGATTTCCCCCACGTCCTGCAGGACACTCTGCCTGCCTTCCCCTGGTGCCTCCTGCCCCAGTGTGGGCAACACCTGACCTGTGCTGGGAGAAGGTGAGCCCTGGGGTCTCTGCAGGAACAGAGCCATGCTGCACGGCTGTGTACTGGGGGCACACACCGTTGCTTGCTCTCACCTTTGAAGAACACAATCTTGTGGTCGCTGGTCCTCTCATAGACGGCGTCCACGCTGTCCAGGTTGAGGGGCAAGCCCCGCCAGAACCGGTGGATCTGGGCCGGCTGGAGGGAGACCAAGTGCTTATTGCGGGTCAGTCTCCAGAAGTACTTGCCTGGAGGGACAGAGGGCATTACTGACCTACCCCAGTGCCCACCGCCGTGCAGGACGGGCCGGCACCACGCCATGCATCGACAGAGGGAAGCGAAGCGTGCGAGACAGGAGCCACGGGCTCTACAGAAGCAGCTGCTGGCATTTTGTGTTTCTGGCAGCTCTTAGAAGAAATTCCCCTTCTGGGGGATCAAAACAACCCCCCAGCACTGTGCTGCCTGGGACTCAGCCCAGCTTTCTGCAGGGTGCTGATTTTTTCACCCCAGAGGGCTCCGCACACTGAGATCCCGATTTGGAGCAAGAAGTCTGAAAGCGAACCCTCAGCTCTGCCCCGTGTTTATTACTGCCCATTAGGAATGACCGTGTGTTATTTACATCTGCTCTTGCACAGGTTCCCAAGGGAAACAAGCAACAGAAAGCAGAGATGTGCCTTCAGATTGGTATTCAGCGCATTCAGCGCTTTCTCCGGAGCTGGCAGATTGTGACACTGTCTTTCAAAATGTTATGGAAATTGGATCCCGGCCTAATAATGCAGGAGGCAAAATTCTAACGCTTAAACATCTGCAGAGAGGGGTTTTTATTATAATTACAAGGATTTATATCATATTCTTGTTCTTCTGCTCCAGTTTGCGTATTTGCTCTATTTGACTGAGACCTACAAATGAATAATACATTCAGATGTGGTAGGAATTGCCATAATTATAGATTCTTTTTAAGAACGTTAAAAAGAAGTGTATTCAGATTTGGTGGCCATTGTACATCTATGGAAATGCTTGTAATTAAATAAAGATGATCTCTGCATCTCTAATTAGAGAGATGCTAGAAGAAGATGGATTTTCACTTTTTTTTTTTAAAGAAATCCATCTCAACGTAATTCCTTCTCTTGTAGGCACACATCTGAGCTTCTGAGAGCTGTGTGCTCATTGGCACAACGAGGGAAAGCCTAAATGCTTTTGACTTGATTGTCCTGTCCCAGCAGGGCTCAGCAGGGTGCAGCTGCAGCCAGTGAGATGCGCAGCAATGCTCAGGGGCAGCTGTGCTCAGGGCTCTTGGCTGTTTCAGTTGAAAACTATCAGGAAAATAAGATGAGAAAGGTAGCTGTATCGAGCAATGAATTCTTAATATGATGGCCCCGCTCTGCCCATGCTCGTGCCTTGTCGCAGCCAAGCCTGCTATCCCGAGTGCTGCAGTTGGTTGGACAGTATCAGCCAAAGCCAGGCACGGGGGAACGGCTGCCATCCGCATGCAGAAATACAACAAAGGAGAAACTCCCAAACCCCATGTTTGTTTAAAGAGCTTGATTTAAAACCACCCTCCAAGCTGGCAAACTGAGTAGGATTAAAGCCAAGTGTGAACTCCTGCCATCCCGAGTGTCTCGTTTTACATGGATGACGGGCTGAGGCAATTGCTTTCTTTAATACGAGGTGATTTTGATTCCAGCTGCGTACCATGCTCTCAGTACTTCAGATGCCTCTGGCAAGATAGCTGCCTGCAAACACGCACACAGGCCAAAGTTGTTCCAAAACTTCAGAAATTTGCAGTCAGGCACTGAAATCAAAGCAAACAGCACTGCAGCAGTGCAGGGAACCCATCACTGCTTTCAGTAGGGAAAGTCCTCAGGAGTTCGGGTTGCTGTGTTGGATGGCACTCAGCGATGCTTTTCTCCAGCCAGGGAACCAGCCATGCTAGCTCAGAACACAATGTCCAGCGGTGGATGGAGCTCATCCCTGGGGCTCACCGCAGTCCTGCCCAGGAGGAGATGTCCCAGCTCCCTGCTGCACAGCCGGGTGCTGACAGCAGGCTGAGCCCTCGGCTGCTGCTCTCCAGGGCAGTGTGCAGCTGGCACATGCTGACACTCTGCTCTTCCAATTTGCATTTTGGCCCGCAATAAATATATCCAAAAATAGCTGCCAAGATGGAATTCTCTTTAGTTTTCCATTTATTTTTTTTTTTAATCCCCTCTGCAAGACAGATATCCATTTATCCTGCGTACAAGTTGTTGTCTCTCATTTTCCTGTCTTCTCCATGGCTTCTGTACAAATACTTCAGGGGAACAGCCTCCATTTTGTTTCCCTCAGACAATGCCAAGTTCTCTGGAGCTCTTAATGGTTACAGTCAGATGGATGCTGCTCTTGATCCCTGGGGAGATGCTTTTGCGTCCCTGCTGGGTGGCTTTGGGGTCACTAAGCAGTGTCTGGGAATGGAAAGCACTGGGCGTTTTTCCATCAAGATGAGAAAAAAGCTCATGGAGGCCAGCACAGATAGGCTCTGTGCAGCTGAAGAGGCACCAATGGTATCCTTGTCAACAGCTTGCAACCCCGGGGACACACTGCTAGCAAGTGTTTGCTAACGCGGAACCAGATGGTTCTATAATTGTACGTGTGTTGTCTTTGAGTGATGCACAGCAAGTGGCATCAAGGAAGATGAAGTGTGGGAGGAAAGGAAAATTGAAGGCATTCAAGTGAAAAGCAAGAGAGTTCTGCTTGCTCCACCATCCTTGTTTCTACCCATACTTTGGATCTGATGGTGCACATTGTGTGGACATGGTGCAGGGTGGGCAGTTTTCTTCTGCCAAGAGGTTAGATGTGCACAGACATTGAAACATGCTCATCAGCCATCCTTGGCCATTGCGGGCTGATGAAGTGTCTCAGAGCTTTTACTTGAGCTGAAAGAATTCAGCAGCATGTGAAGCACCTTCCTGGGCCTTCAGGTCCTGCAGGACCCATAAGCGCTCTCCAGTCTGCAAACTCAAAGCCAGCTTATCCTGACTGCATGCCCTGGACTTTCCAATACCACCTCCTCAGTGTCATGTGAATGTCACCACAGGGCCATAGACATGCTGGGTTACTTACCTTTGAAGAAGAAAGCCTCTCCCCTGATCTGGGCTACCGCATCAAAGTGAGTGTTGCATCTGTTGGGCACATCCCGCCGCAGCCTGCACAGAGATGGCCAGTTGGTGAGCAGGGGCTGTGCCCCAGGTCCCCATCCTAGAGACCCCCCTCCCCACCAGCCATGTGCATGAGGATTTCCAAGGTCAACCTAGGCACTCATCAGCCTGCAGATGCCTTTGTGGAACGTGCATTCCCTGGACCACTGGTGAGCTGGTGCAGGGATGTGCTCTTCTTGCGCTGGCTCTACAAAACTAGTGGGGACAGAGGTGGTCCCACTCCTTGGTGGCACAGCACCAGCTGGCCCCAGGCAGGACACGTGAAGGGTTGGAGCCACTCAGCACATCACCACAGCAGCTGGGACTCAGAAACTCAGAGCCATATAGCAGAAAGCAGCAGAGACAAAACAGAAGGATGCAGAGGTGAGAAAATGCCACATGATATATGGCAAAAGCTACCTGGCAAGTGGCAGGCTTAGATGCTGAGCTGCCTTTAACAAGGTGGGTGGGAAAGGCACAGAGTATGAAGGACCTAAGAGCTGTGGAGACCATGTGAGGAATGATGATTGATAGAGAACAAGGAAAGGATGCTGGGAACACACAGAAAAGAGCTGATGTGGGTGACAGGGAAGCATAAATCTAATTTGCTGACAGAAGATCTGTGCAGCTAGCACCAGCTTAGGCACAAAGTGACAGATGTGGCAGTGAACTCCATTCAACCTCACGGTCACACGTGGGGCAGGAGGAGGAGGTCACTGTAAACATGTTACTCCAGCTGCTGCCATGAGACCACAGCTCCTACAGCAGTGGGGACCACGGTGCCATGGGCACCACACCAATCAGGACCAGGAGGGGTGTAGAAGATGCTGAAATGGGAGGAGGTAATTGTGCAGAGGTGCTTCCTCAATATTAGATTTTTCTACATCCCTGTTACTGTGGAAATATTTCACTGTTGATGCTCTCACTGCCATTATCACCTCTGTGCAGGAGAGGAATTGGGGCACAGGGACGTGAAGTGACCTCCTCAGGGTTGCACCCTGGATGGGCAGATCAGGGGGTGAAGGTGACAGGCTCCATCTCTGCTGCTCTCTCTTGGGCACTCCCCGTACCCAGCCAGAATGCGTGTGACCATGAACTCCTGCTTTTTGTTCAGTGTCCCTTCCTCTCTTCACTGTCCTGCTGCTCTGCTAGTAATATCTTGGTAACTCCAATGCTTATTAATGATCTAGATCTGGAGCTTCCCCTAATGAGGACATGCTGGCTGCTCACTGACACTCTTAGCAGTCCCTTGCCAGCTCAAACCTTCACTTGAGTCAGGCTATCGGACCATTCGCTCCAATATTCACCCCCACAGGTACCTCAGGGAGTTGTTCACCGTGGAAAGATTTAGGTAAGTGATGCAGACACTAATCAGGATACTGCTGAAGAAGTCTGATTAACATTTCAGCAAGGGCGGGTTCACCTAAGGGTGATGGGGACAAATTTCCATTAACATAAGTAAAATTTCAAGTCTTAAGGAAATGCAGAGTGTTTCAAGATAATGCAGAACTTCTAGACGTGCCTTGAATTACAAGAATTACCTAAATGATTAACAGCAACCATCATTTGTTGTTGCTCTTAACCACTTCAACTGTGGGCACTGCTTAATAAGTCCAGCAGTGACTGGAAGTGACTGAGAGATGTAAGGAGGAAAGGACACTCTGTGTGAGTGAGCTTATCAGATGGCAAGAGATCCAGAGGGGAATAGCACAGACAAGATCCTGATGACTAGTGGGGCTTTGCCATTTCATGTCATTCACAGGAACATCAGCAACAGCTGGAAAGAAATGAACTCGACTTACGGGACAGTGGAGCGGTTCTCAGGCAGCTCTGGAAGGAGAGGATGGTCCTCAGTTTTGGTCCCTTCAGGCTTGGCTGTGGGGGATACAGATTCTCTGACTCCTGTGTGTAAAGACAAAGAAGCAGTAGAGAGACACACACCCTCCCCACAGCCCCACTCACCCCAAAATACAGCTCAGAAACAGGCCATGGCTGGGCAAGGGACAAGGGCTTACCATAGAGCTGCCAGATTCTGACTTTATCTTCATAAGGCAGGTCGTACTTCAGAGGGTCCCCAACTGGACCTTGGTAGTAGGGCCTCATGATAGACTCTATGGCTGAAATGTGGGTCAAGCCAATGGCATGGCCAAACTCGTGGACGGCAACAGCAAATAGGTCCATCCCGTGAGCATCTGGAAATACATAATTGAAATCAAACTCATTATGTGTTGGATAAACTGGAAAACAAATTTTTGAATAGGTGAAGCGTGAAGAAATGTTCCTCCTGTTGGAAAAAGGAAGCAGAAGTGTGACATAGGAAATAGAAAACCAGGCATCAGTTCACAGTGTGAGCGCTCAGGCTTGGACATCAGGGAGAGTATATTGAACAATGACACCTCCCTGATGACTTCTTTTTTCAGTCTGAGCTCTCTCTCTCTCTTTCCCCAGATGTCCTCATTTGCCATCCAACTCATAGTGCCTCATATTGCACCCACACAGATCCACCCTTCTAACAAAAGGCTCACTCTAGAGCTTCAGATGCTCGGGTCAGATCTAGACAGGGCTTAATGTCCACTTTCAAACCTACATCATCACTGCCAAAACAAAGAACCACTCCCAGAAGCCCTGTGGGACCAACCTCAGTTGGTGCATCCCTACCACCTGACTCCAGATGGGCTGTGTCAAGCACACGTGCAATTGCTGGTCCTCCCTGCACAGCAGTGCCCTGTTGGAGCTACGTTGATGACTTTAAGTATGGTTCTGAGAAAGTTCACAACTGCAAGTGTTGTAATGGAATGGCTGGGAAACCGAATGGCTCTGCAAATCTCAGGGGAGCCCCATGTTTCAAATCAGTGATCCTGAATCCTGTGCTGTTCTTTGCTGTCTCCACAGGGCCTGAGGTGCTGGGGGATATTTTTGCTGAATTTTTGCTTTTTCCTTGATGACTATTATTTACAGTGCCTGTAAACAGCCAGGGTGTTTATAACCTGTGCTGTTTTCTTCAGCACTGGGCGAGAACAAGACATATGCTTTCTGACATTTTAATGCCAAACTGACAACCTTAGGGGATATTTTTATATCACCTACCAACCTGTTATTTTTGAATCACTGGGGAGAACAAAATGAATGAAAGACAAAGGTTGGGTAGCTCCAAGACCTTCAAAACAGAGGGCAGCCTTCTCACCATCAGATTCACCACCTTGTTCCTCGGGAGCACTGAACCCACTCCTCCACCTGAGTGCTTAACAGACAACTGCAACCAGCAGGCACAAAATGGGCACCAATCAATTGCTGATAATACACACGCTAATGGAAGCTACAGGGCCTCAGTGTCTGCCTCTGCCTTGTCTGTCTGCAATGCAGAATCCACTCTTGACTGCACAGCTCTGAGCCCAACCAACCTGATGACCGAAAGGTCCAGTATTCATCATCATCAAAATGAGTGTCCCCTGCTGTGTGATGGTCTCCAGGGAAGAAAGCGTGTGCCACCGTGCCTCCAGGCCCATCGAAGGGATAGCCGTCGTTGTGATCAGACTTGGAGAAGTCAATCTGGATGTCGGCGTTGTTGCCTGCCACCTCGTGGAAGTTGAGCGGGGTGATGTCGCTCCAGACTTTCAAGGCATAGTACATGAGGGCACGAACTGTGTCGTGGCCCAGGTGGGACTCTTTGGGGAAGGTGCGAACTCTGAAAGAAAGAGGGCAACAAGGAGGGGAGGAGAGGGGCACAAACGAGCTACTCCAAGGACCAGCAGGAAGAGACGTAGATGCACAGGGAAACCCAATAGAGATTTGCAGTCACCATTTATTTCCCAGTACGTCTGCTGGGGCAGCACATTCTGAAACCAGTACTGCAATCCATAACAAGGAGGAAGAAAGAATGCCTTTGATGTAAATCTCATTCAAAACTCCTCTAAATTCTTGCCTGCAGGACACAGACTGATGGAGCACTGCGCTTGAGAAGCTCTTGCCTTGCTTCTTGGTGGAAAGGGCACTAATTAGTTGAGGCTTACTGCACTACTGCACTCACCAGCTCATCCTCACTTCCAGCTTTGTCTTGCCTTGAAAGAGAACCAGGTGGGAGCAGCAGTGTGCTGGCATTTGTCCTGCAGCAGAGCAATTCAAACCTCTCTTTTGTTCTGAGTTGGAATGGAAAAAGCCAGCATTTCCTGCATAGCCAAACCTGGAAAAAGAATCCCTAATATTGCTGATTTAATAGGGTGAAAAGTCAAAGATGCAGTGAGGCACATTGGCTTCAGAAAGAGTATGTTTGGATCCTCTCTCGTTGACAATTTAGACAAAAATTAGCACATTTCAGGAAAACTTACTGTTGACCGAGTAATTACTGATGAAAACCAATTCTGCTTGAAAATTTCTGGCCAGCTCTACCCTAGTAATAATAGGCGCTTTATTTCTTGTGTACCAGCACACCAACCAAAGTGTTCATGAAATATTCATGGCCTGACAAATTTTAAAAGCTGAAGCAACAATTATGATCACCTCACTGCCCTCCTGCATAATATAGCTGGGAGAACATCGCTCAGCACGAGACCACTCCCTGGCCCCAGAGTGCAGTAATGACCTGAACTAAACCTCTAGAGGTAATTACAGGTGTCAGAAAGGGATGTCGTGGCACTCAGCTCTTCCTATGAATAGTGATTTGGGTATTGGGAGGACTGAAGTGAAGGGAATAGGAATGACTCATTGGCTGAGTTTGGATGCTCTTGCTTACACACATTTCCTTCAAATCCCATGCCCATGGAGCTGCAGCCCAATGTGAGTTATCACCTCCCAGTCTGGTCGAAGTTGCAAAAAAAGAGCAAAAATTGGTCAGAACCATGCCTCTGCTGTATCTATGCAAAGAGAGAATTTCAGTAGCAAAGAAAACATGTTTGCATACATGCAGCATCCGATAATCACAGGACCGCAAACAAAACACATATAGAATGGAGACAGAATGGTGCCAAATTAGAAAAAACACTTCTTAGGCAACTTTTTATGTATGGAAGGGACGATTTATGATCAAATGGTGGGCAGGTTCCCCTTAATACCACAGAACACAATTGATATTGCCGTGATTAAAAGCGTCATTGTGAACCTCCACAGTACAAAAAAGGTTATCCCATTTCCAGATATTCCTTAACTAAGTATTTTCACCTTCTGAAAGAGTTCTCTGGACTTAAGCAAAGCCTTTGTTGCGTTTATGTCCACTGAGCAAGTAATTACATGCACAAAGCACACCCTGCTTATCGCAGGAATTAAGCCATCCCTTGCAAAATCAGGGTGCCCAGGACTCAAGTTTTCTGTCATTATCTGTTCTTTCCTCCTCAAGCACTGCTCAGCCTTCTGCAGCTGTAGAATAAGCACAAAAAATCTGATCTCCCTGCTAATAGGACAGCGGATGGAAAGCCCTCTCTGAGTAGACAAACATCATTAATATTCATTCCAATCTCTGACTCCAGAAACATTAGATTAAAGCAGAAACAGAATCAACACTTGCTCTGCTTCTTATAAAAGGTCCTGCACCCCCGAGCTGACCCATTTTTATTAGCATGCCATAGGTGTAAATGAACACCCCCCATCCTTCATTCATTACCACTGTTATTTTTCAGGAGAATCCCATCAGGGTTTTCAATTCAACATCTGATTTGATTGCAGAAGCTCTGCTAATTGCTTGCAATGAGATTAGGAGAAAACTATTATACCGACAGGATGTTTGTTGGCATTATGTTACCCAGTTCCACTGAACAGGAAGCACATTTCCAGCACAATGCAGATGCACACAGAGATAAATAAGCTCCCTCCCACCTTGAGCATTATTATTATTTGTGGTAAATGGAGCTTAGGTACCCAGTGGAGAGCAGCTCTCCTTCCTGCATGTTAACCCTGATGAGACTACCCTTAAAGAGCACCTGTCATGGGTAAAAGCCTAATTTTGAGTAATTGGAGAGAAACCTCTTTCCTCCAGATAGCCTCAAAGCGTGGCGGGGTGTGCAAGCTGGAGCAGCAGCCCCTTTGGAGAAGCCCCTCCTCTGATGAAGCTGCAGGCTGCTGCTGCGGGTGGCCTCAGCTGCTGCCAGTCATGTGTTCCCTGGGTGCCCTTCTTCCTCAGTCCCATCTCAAGGTGATTTGGGTCCAAGCAGTGGATAACAGAGGTCAGAGAGGGCTGCTCCAGCTGGTTGCTGCAGGGAGCCAACCACAATGGCCATTTTGATTTCTGGGCTCCTCTTTGGGTTTTATCCTCAGAAAGGCAAAAGCGAAAGAGTATTAGCGATGCACGAGAAATCAATTGCTGGTTAATGAAAGCACTCCTTCATGTTGTGCAGCCCTGATACTACAGAGAACTAAAATAAATGCTGATCACTACTGAGCACCGCAGGCCATGGATTGCCTGATAAACCCACATTGATTTTTCTGAGGGGGAGGAGGGCACAATTGATGGGGCCACGGCTGTGGTGCAGAACTGGTGTCACCCATGGCACCTCAGTGTGACGTGAAGCACATCACAGGCATCACCTGCTTGTGCTCAGGGGTGAAAAGAAGAATCCTGAGCAACCTGCATGGCTGTAAGATGCTGTGTGCAGGGCAGTGCCTTCTTCACTGCTGCGTGTGCCTGTCCTTAGAGCATCCTTCAGTACAACTTTGCTGGAAGCTTTATCCCCACCTTACAGCTCTTCACGTTTTCTTCTTCACCTTTTAAATGCAAGGCATAATAGAGTTTGGGTTTGTTTGATTTTTTTCTTTTTTTAAACTTCAGTCAATGTGTAAAAGGTAAGCACGTAAAACTTTATGTCTCTATCGACAGATTTTCATGGCAGTTTCAAAACAGCTATTTTAATCTCAAGTGTTGGGTGTAAATACCACGCTGGAGTTTCTACACTGCTATAGCCTTCCCTTGGCTTATACAGCCCTCAGTCATAAAATACAGCTCTTTCTTGAATGACAGCCAAGACTCTGGGAAGGATGAAATGAAAAAAAAGCAGAAATAAGTTTGTCAGGAGATGGACTTTTTATACCAGGCATATAACATCATCTCAAACCTAAAGGCTTTTTTTATGGCAATGCATGCAGCAGTCACACAGCACGGCTGGGGGTTTCCTGGGGTTGTGCCCACCAGAAGAGCCCAACCCCTGGGATGGCCACATTTATCAGCAGGGACCGCCAAGCCAGGATTTGTCACTGTGCTGGGAGGTGGACTCGCTCCAGGCATGACTTCAAGATCAAAGGGAAGTTTATTATTAGTAAGGAGGCCTCGCCATGCCACGCACGTGGGTTTGCAGGACCTGGGGCATCCAGCTCTTTCCAGTGGTTCTTGGGAGAGCACTCACAGCCACACATGGGCTTTCAGGGTGGAAACACATGTCCCAAAGAGCACAGGTCTCGGTGGGACAGGGAGAAGGAGTGATTCATTTCCAGACCCTTACCTGCAGCCTGGCTCCAGAGTCAGACCTCAACTTTTGTATTTTGTGTGTCAGCAAACACACACATCGCTTCATGGCTTTAGGGGAAATATATTCTCCTGTGGCAAGGACTAGAAAAACGGGACCAGATGCTTCCATTACCCAAAAAATGCTCCCAATGCTTGGACTCAGGTGATAAGATCAAGGGAAAAAGACATATTTGTGCCAAGCCAAATCTTTGACAGCTGCTTGAGATGGTGCAAAGCCCCAGGAAGCTCATGAGAAATTACACTGCAATGCAGCAAAAAACTAGCAAAAAGCCTCTGCTGGCCTGTGGCCACGCAGGTCTGTGGTCCTGTGGTTGGAGCTCTTACCTCCAGGACAGGTTTCTCTTGTTCCACTTGGTCACAGCCTGCGTGTTCCGCTTCCTCCTGGCTGCTGGGCCAGCCATGTCGGGCAAGGAGCAGCGAGGGGTCTTCATCAGCTGCAGCGTGGCCTCATCTGGTGGTGAAGAAAGAGAAAAGATGGGTGTAACAGGAAAGCTGCAGCTATGGGATGAGAAATACCACAGCAGCCACCTCCACCAGCTGGTGGTAGTGACTGGGGCCATAACCTGAGCCCACCCATGAGTCCTATATGAGTCCAGTCCCCCTTCCCATGCAGCAAACACAGTTGCAACAGAAAGCACGGCCCTTTTCCTGGGCTTCCTGCAGCCTGAGAGGGGGTGGAGGAGAAATAATAATTGCAAGTGCTTAATTAGGAGCAGAGGGGAAAGTCTCAGTGCTGCTGAGATGGGGACGTGGGCAGCAGCTGCTCAAGTGGCACCGGCTGCTCCAAGGGCTGTGCATCTGCTGGCTAATTGTCTCTTTGAATGGCAGCAGGAGGTCATGGCCACGTCCGGGTGGCAACGTGCAGGGACAACGGCAGCCTGAGGGGAAACAGGGAACCATTCACCACTGGGATAAAGCTGGCTTTCTGCTGTCCTCAATAAGGCCATTGAGCGGGTGGCCCCATGCTGGGCAGCTCTCACCAGGCTTTGGGCAGCTCCATCCCGGTTGGATGCGGTCACCCCTGCTGGTGGCTGAGCCATCATCCTCCCCTGCACTGTGCTCTGCTGGTGGGGAAACCAAATCACTCCCTGCTCAAATTCAGAAGTTCAATCGGAATTTTTGTTCCATTCAAATTGAGGCTGCAATTAAAGCTTTGAACAGAACAACCTATCAGCCTTAGTTTCTCTGTCTCTTTTCTTTCCGAGCACATCAAGAGCTATTTTAAGCTATTTTAAGCACGACAGTAACCCCAAGGGTGTGTGGGTCTGGTGAAATAATTGCTTGCCTCAGGTTGCTGAAAGCACAAGGCAACAAAACACCTGAGCTATGTAATTACTCTTCCAGCTGCAAACAGGGCCGTCTGTCAGCCACATGTTGGTTCCTGGGGACGATGCTGCTCTGCATCGCGGCAGCTGCCAGCCCCTCTCCTCTATCCCCTGTTCACCCACCCCTGTGCCACCCACTGACCAAGGACCCCCGTTGCCTCCAGCCCCCCGAAGCGCTGCATGGCCGTGATGGCTTTGGTCAGCTCCTCCTGTGTCTGCAGCTGTCCTGTGACGGGATCCGGAGGAGGCAGATACCCAAACTTCGTCAGCCAGTCCTGTGACACAAAGGAAGGAGGATGAGAAAGGGGAAGGGGTGAAACACATATGTAGAGAGGGAAGTGTTGAAAGTCCTGCCCATTCTGCTTGGAAATGCCACTCCCATTCACATGTTTACAGCTGGTTTCCCTGTTGAACAGCGTGGCTCCTGTTGACAAATGAAGATGTCACAACGGATCTGTACAGACTGCTTAAGTAGTGGGACCTGGTGATCTTCCTGCATTCTGGTGCTGACATCTGTCTGCAGTGCATCCCCACTAGTGGCAGCAGCAGACCCTACCCCTTGGTGTAATCCTGTTGCCTTTTATTCACTGGCAGTGCCCGGGGAAACCTGCTGCTGGGATGAGCAAGGAGAGGGGATGAGGGCATCCCTGTGGGAACAGGACAGGGCCGCCACTGCTTATGAGCCAGCACCAGCTCTGCAGTCCCCTCAGGGCAGCTTAGGGACTGTGGTTAAAGAGCTTCCCCTTGAACTTCAGCAGCGTTTTGGTTGGAAACAAGCTTAACAACGAAGCCCTGAAGCTGAGAACAGCCCTAAAATTGGACACAGTCGATTGGAAACTGAGATTAATGGAGATCAAAGTGAACCAATGCTCATGGGACAAAACGAACATCTACCCCATTCCAAAGCTGGAGCCCAACTCCTACTGAAGCCACAGGGATGTCCCCTGAGCCTGTCATTCACAACCTGAACCACAGTAGCACCCCCACAACCCAGTGGGTGTGGGCGAAGCAAGGAGTGCTGAAGCCCAAGCAATGCCCACATATTCAGCCAGCACTGCCTCTCACCATCACACTGCCACAAGTGCCTCGTTAAAATGCCACTATTCGATAGGAATTCGTCTTTCAAGAGCCAGCACACTTTTATGAAGAACTTTCTCTTCCTCTTTTCAGCCTAGAACTGATGAAAATACTACCATAAATCTCATTCTTACTACTGCTTTTTAAAAGTCTGGTCAATTACCCTCCTAAATCTATCCTTGCCTTCCTACTCGCTGATATCTCCACCTCAGCACAGAGTAACACAACATGTCAAGAACGCCTTAAATGCCTGCCCTCTATTTTCTTTATCAGTATCAAAGAAACATTGATCCATTGAACCTCTTGAAGTCTGATATTGATCTTGACTTCCACCACGGTCGATACACCACAAATTTATGGTAGTTAGATCAGTGCCAGGAGTCTGTATTTGCTTATCACTAAAATTGGAGACTCTCATCTTGGTTTTTCCTACAAGAGCCATCTGAAATGCCGCAGAGCCCCCAGCCCTGCTCTGGCACCTCCTGGTAAGGCGGCCATAGCACTGAGCCTCCACATCCCATATTTGCTGGGGCAGAACATTTCTTTAGGAAAAAAACTCTTGGACTTGGAGATGAGAAAGACCAGCAGGAACTTTCCAGCTAATTATGTGTGCCCTGTGAAAGCTTCTCACATCTTTTCTTGTCTTTAACGAGGACAAAAGCTAAACTCATGAACTTTCACAAATGGGAAATATGGAAACATCTTCCACTGAGATAACTTCAACATATTCACTACTTATTTCAGCCTTTTTTTTTTTTTTAACATTAAAAAGATCTTTTTTTTTCCCAACTCTCATTACCTTAAAATGTTTAATGAAGCAGTGGTTTGAGCAGAATGCTAAAATTCTTAAAACGTATTCCTTGCCTGAGTTGACACGATAAAAACTTCTCCTTAAAAATGTGCTGAGTTGAACGAATTGACCTAATTCCATGAGAGACAGCAACTCCATGTTTTCAAGACAGAAAAATTCCTTCTCTAGAAGGTTCAGATTGAGGGGTAACTCCAGCTCCAGAGCAAGCTGGGATGGAGCAAGCAGCAGACACAGCCGTGGTGTCATCCCAGGTGGAGATGTGTTCCTTATGGGGCAGGTGGTGCCCTGTGAGTGTCCTACCTGCTGCAAAGTGACACAGCTCCTTTGAAAAGCTGCCTCAATGACAGTGCAACAGCACGCCTGTTTCCTCGTGTCCTTGACTAAAAATAAGAGGAACCACTTTCTCATCTGGGTCCCCCATGTTGCTGTGGTATAATGGGAAAAAGTATGCTTTGTGCCTTGAGCTGGGCATGCCTTTGTGCCCCGTGGTTAGCAGAAGCTGAAACTGTGGAATTTATGTGTATATATAATTTTTGTTTGTTTGTTTCTTTGTTCTCTTCAGAAAGCACAGATTTGGGAAAAACACTCATGAAGTCCGCTTATGCTCTGTGGACAAAACCTGCTGCAATTTTGGACTTCTTTGCTGCTCAGGCACTTTGAACTGAGTGCCAGGCAGCGAGGCTGCTGTGGAAGCATCCATGGATAAGGGCTCTCCAGGGCTAGAGAAAAATGCTGGCTCCAGCAGCAATGAAGTCTCGGTATCACTTATACAGAGCCAATTTTCAGATTAAAATGGCAATTTCATTTCTTTCATATCTCCACTTCATTTTTATCAGTACCCCTTTGTCCTAGAACCTACTTACCTGCTTCATTTTGAAACAGATGTAGATTTTGTCCCTCTTTTATGGAAGATTTATGAGCTCTGTAAGTTTGCTTTTACAAATATTAATATTATATAAGCTGATGGGCTCGCTCAACTGCTACAGGCAAAAAAAAACGAAAAAGACTCAATCAGCAAATTTTCTTCTAGAAGAGTTCTTAAGGGTCATAGGTTGTGTTGACAAGAAGACAGAAGAGCTCAGGATAACGAGGAGAGCATAAACAAGATAAACAGCAAAATCAGGACAAAGAAAAAAACTATGCCCAAGACTGTTCCACACTTCTGCTCTTGTGTTACGCTTCTAAAGCCCAGCCAAAAATGAATCAGGGCCTTGGAAGAGTGGGATGCAGCAATGCTGCCCATGGGATGCTGCCAGCGTTACATTGTGCAGGGGACGAAGAGCCAAACCAAAGTTAATGGCCCAGCTCACCAAAATAAAGCTACAGCTCAAACATCCGGAACTAATTTCCAAATTACATTTTGCTTTATCTCTATTGCTACCGTTAAACAGGTTGGAAGCATTTAAGAAAGCTGAAAAAAAAATCTCCACCACCGAAGGCTGGATTAAAGGCAAGCGACTTTTGTCTGCTTTGGTTTTCCTTCTAAGTTTTCAATGGTTTATAGTATTCAAATTTTACAGTAATTTTCATGAGATCAACAACCGAAGGAACAGCACCTATTAATTAGAGCACCGCATATGGTGCTGCAATACTCCAAGGAGCGTGCTCCTGTGATGCAACAGCCTCTGGGCCACATAAAGCCAATAATTTTCTTCCAAAGGTTGACACGTACCTCTCTAATGAGCTACTGTATGCACGTAATCAGCTGATTAATTCGTTAGGAGGAAAACTGCCGTTTGGATTAGAACCAGCATTCCGGTCGCCGTCACCTCTGAACCGCAGGAAGAGTTTCATTAGCTCATGCTGGAAGAGCTGGTAGCATCCAAACAGCTTTTTAATTGGCTGTGTACAGCATCCAGGGTGGAAGTTAATGCAGCTGCTGCCCATGCCCTCTCTCTCCCCTCGCTTTAAAGGCTCGCTCAGGTTAACAACAGTGGCACTGCAAAAGGCCACAGCCTCCAGCTCCTGCAGACAGCGGGCTGCTTGGCCAGGTCTGCAGCAGACAAATTGCATCGTGTGGTGACATCAGACACGGGACATCCAGGTCACTAAGGAGTATGGAGGAGAGCAGCTCTGCTCCTGCACAACTCAGTTCTCTGCCATCCCCAGGAATCAGCCTGGCTGCAAACTAGACTGCCCACTCTCAGGGCTGTGTTGCCACTCTCTTGCACGTTCATGAAACCAGACCACCTGAGTTTGGAAGCCAACATCCCCTGGATGTGATGCTACACACAGTACTGGCCTCCGTTTGGCTGGACACATCCTGAGCACCATCCCAGAAACCCAGAGGTAATCAAGGGATGCTGCAGAAGAAGATATAAATCCTCTGTGGACCAAACAAACCGTGTTTTCAGCTTCTTTGAACTGAAGATCAAAGAATCAATTCCCATCCATACAAGGAAGGCAGAATAGGGGAGCAGTGTTTACTAGAGCTGGTTTGTGTTTCTTTCCAATGAACAAAAAACTGACAAAACTTAAAAAAAATAAAATACAGCTACTTCTGTATTTTCAATATGAAAGTGTGTTTCCCTTTGCGAAGCTTTAAGACACTAGGCTTTTTGGACCAGTTTCAATCATCAGAAGTTTTTCATCACATCCCAAAAATTTCCATGCAAAGGCAACAAATGATGAAACATTTTGTGTAATTAAAACTCCACAGGACATCGAGAAAAGGAGCTTCAATGGGAATAGAAATAGAGGACTTTTTTTTTTTTTTTTTTAATCAAATAGTTTTACGTAATGCCGCCTGTCACGGTGAAGCATCCTTGTTGCCACTTAGTTGTTTGGAAAGGAAAAGAGGAAAATACAATAGCCCATGGAGCTGTGGTGGGATGCTAGGTATATGACCAAAGTAAGATTCTTTTCTCTCTCTACAAAAACGGCTCCAAACCACACAAGCTGTCGGGTAACATCATCTGTGAAGGTAGCCCTCCTCCTGTGCGGCTGGTGTGTGGTCAGTGCAGCCAGTGGGACATATCAGTTTGTCCCTGCACCAGGCTGCCCAGAGCTGCCCTGTGGGTGAGGCATCAAACCCAACCTCTGATGCAGCACAGAGTTAAAGGAAACGTTGCCATCTGCAGTTCTTCCAGCACTTGGGAATCCAGGAGGAGTCCCCTCCCTGCGAGCCTGGCCGCCATCCACACGTAACCAAGGGAGAGCTCTCCCTGCTCTGCACAGGGAAATAAATCAAGGCATGAGGTTGCCTTGTCCCCGAAATCTCTGTATGAAGGAAAATCCAGGCCAAGGCTTTTCAAATCCAGGGATTTCTGGGCATAGGACACAAAAATGTCCACACTTTCCTGGATGGATTTGCACAAGACTCAGTGAAGGGGGAGCAGCCGGCAGGGAGCAGAGCCAGCTGGAAGATGCTCCTCGGGAAACATCTGCTGGGGATGCACCATGGGAGCAGGAGCTCATCTCCTCCTGTGCTCCTCCTCCCTTCTGCCCCACACACCAGGAGATGGTAGGGACCAGCTGCTGTCCTTCGCCCATGGGGACCCACTCCCCTGGGAGCCTCCACCACGTGAGCCAGGACTGCAGCTCCGCCATGGTGGCCCTCCTTGGATCATCTCCACACACAGCTGTTGGGACGTGCCATGAACAGCTCCAAACCTCCTAAGGAATCGGTGCTGGGCTGCTGACATCACCACAGCAGATTGCACAGAGAACTCCCAAGCGCTCCCCACACTCCATCTGGACTGGGACCAAGATGAGCAAGAGAGTGATGAATTATTTTAAAAGAACAAATTGCTCTTCAGCAAAGTGAGGATATGCAGCAAGGCTGTCCTATGGGGTGACTTCAGAGGTCCTGTTATTGCTTAACAAGCCCGTGTGTCTCATTGGACCTGAACTGCACGTTTGCTGGCAGTGTGTAGGGAAAGTCAATGGCGCAATGAGAGCGCAGTGCTGTTCATCTGTATTCGCTGCTGGTGTCAACGAGATGAGCTCCTACTCTTTTGGTTTCAGTCATTAAACAAGCCATGTCTGGTAGCTAACTGAACAGACTGTTATACATCAAAACAAATCTCTCCCTCCTTCCATCTATTGTATCTTTGACCAGGACGGTGTCTCCTCCAGGACGGACTCCTGAGCTGACTTTCTGCAGTGTGACCACCGAGACCAGTTTGCTTTGGCCATCCACATTCTCACTCCCAGACTCTATCCCAGGCCTCAGAGTTGCACTTTCAGCACAGTTTTACTATATCTCCATTTACAGGAGCCATGAACATTTCCCATTTGTAAATCTGCCCAGTTGCACAGCCCTGCTCCATTCACCAGCTATAAGATTGGTGCTTTTTTGCTGCCTACTTCTCTCCTGCTCGGTTGCTTTGGTTTTCAAGATAACCTCAGGACACAGACTGCCTGTTTAAATATGCTCATGGTGTGGCTTGGTTTTATTTTTGAGAGATTGCAGAAATTCTGTTGTTCTCCACAGAATGGGAATTCAAAAGCTCTCATTGCCATGCTGTGTGCTAGGTCTGATGCACGGGCTGTCGCTGTGTTTGCTTCAGCAGCCCTCAGATCGGGCTTAGTTGTATCTTCCCATGTAGTTTTTAGCAACAAAAGTATTGCAACATTAAGAAATCAATAAATCAGAAGCTTTGCTGGGGTGTGAAATAGAGCTCACTCATGTCTCTTGTCCCTGGATCCATGTTTCTATAGGAGAAACCACATTTGCTACTTGGATGGCTTTGTTGCTTCTGCAAGCTTTTTAAAACAGCAGTATTACAATGAGCTTCCCTTGTTGACAGGATCTTTCTATTAGCTATACAAGTGTCTTGAGCAATTATTGATATTGTGGGCAACTGCTGAACAGAAAAAAATAGAGTCTCCTGTTCAGGGGCAAGGCTATTAAATCAAAAGGAAGCAGCAGTATGGCAGTCCATGGGTGACCAACCCCATGGTGAAAACAGCAGGAATTCTTCAGTAGTAGTACTCCAGGAGCAACCATGGGTTGGAGTGGCTGTAAGAAACTGCCCTCCAAATGCAGGGAGATGATCCCCGGATTGCTAGGGGATGTTGGACAATTTGCAAGCCATGACAAAGGTACAGGAATGTATTAAAACAAACTACCTGAAGTGAACAATGTAGGCTGCTCTCACCAGCCCAGCGCCCTTCCCTGTGGCCACGGAGCCTCTGCTTTTGGTGAGAATTCATGTTAATTGTGACCTTGGACCAAAGCAGTTCTGCAGAAAGCAGCCAGAGCAAAGCAGGAACGGACAAACACGCACCTCCTACACCACCTCTGAGAGATTAAAATCACAGAGTTCCTGTCTTTGGCAAACAAGCCAAACCCTGCAACATAGAGCTCGCTTTTAGCAGCGCCAGAACCAGGGTTCAGTTAAGCAGAGGCTGTTAGGGGCTCCCAGGACCATCTCCATGCTCCTAAGGTCAGCGCCTTATGTTACATCCCTCGTGCAAATCAGGACACCAGGCAAAAGTGATCCTTGTGATCCTAAAACCAAAGAGGGCACTGCAGGCCCAGTCCTGGCCAGGTACT
This sequence comes from Lagopus muta, assembly GCF_023343835.1. Classification (NCBI taxonomy): domain Eukaryota; kingdom Metazoa; phylum Chordata; class Aves; order Galliformes; family Phasianidae; genus Lagopus; species Lagopus muta. The sequence goes on along the minus strand of NC_064449.1, from coordinate 9,935,646 downwards.
GAGCACAAACAAGCATCGCAAGTGAGCAACAATGTCCATAATGAGCCTCTGCTCCTGGCTCCAGCAGGAGCAGCAAGAAGGTCCCAACGTGCCGCAGTGAGCGAAGGCAGCGGCCGGGCAGCACGTCAGTCATCCTGCAGAGCAATGCTTTATGCACAGCCAGCCTCTGGCTGCAGATAATAAATAATATTTCAGTGGCTTTTAATGTTCCCTTGAAGAACACAGGTACAAAATATTGTTGTTGTGACTCATGCCTATTTGAATGGACAGGGCACTCGGGAGCTGTGTGATGAAGGACAAACCACGCTGCCGTGCCCTGGGCAGTTTGGGATGCTGTTCCCCAGGGATGCCCCGACTGCTCCTGCGAAGCCTCGGCAGGACAAGGGGCGATCCGAAGCCCTGACACACAGTCCAGCATGACAGCAATCTGTGCCATCCCAGCCCCATGCAGCACCATGGATCAACTCTGACTGCAACGACAGCAACATCCTCATTTGCTGCTGCCCTACTCGTGCCAACGTGCAAATTAAAGCCGATGCCTGTGATTTTATGCTCCAGGCTTGTGACAAATGAGCCTGCTTCCCCCAGTCCTCCTGCCTGCATCTCCACACACCCCCACCCCAGCATGGCTGGAAATCGTCGCATTTATGCACAGAGATCATCTCTCTCCCGCTGTGCAGTAAATGATGAAATGAAAAGATTATAAAACTTACATATTTGAAAAGACTCTAATGGGAAAATATCCCCAATTCTCTGTGGCCTCTCCATGGCGCTGATACAGCCTGACACAGTCAGAGGCAACCTTCACCTGTCTGCGCACAAATAGCCAGACTTCACACACCTATTAGATCAATTGCAGTGGCAGACAGATACTGAGATGAAGGGATCTGGTTTTCCCAGCAGTGCCCCACACTGTGATGGTGCTAAGAAGACCCTGGTCAAGGTGGATGGCCCCAGTGCACTGCTGAGTTTTATGGGGAAATTCACCTCCAGCCCCCCACCCTCCCAGCCTCATTCTGGCAAGAACCGCCTGGGTAACGCCTGACACCAACCAAAGTCATCACACAGAGTTCTGCATTCATCTGTGAATGTGAAAGGCAGAGACACTCCTGGAACAACCCTCCGTCAGGCCAAAGCAGAAATCCCATCTGCTAAATTGCATACATTTAATCACACCAGCTTTGTTTTGCTCCTTTTTTCCTTCCCCCTCCTTCTTTTTTTAAGGACCATATATTTTGACTGCCTGGGCTCCGTGACACAAGTGCTGTCATCACATTTGATTGAAGGTGTCACGGTGACCATCTGCACCCCAGCAGACACAGCGTGACCCCACATGCTGAGCGGCCGCCGGATGGATCACATCCCATTTGTGAGCAGTATAGCAGGCAGCTGCCAGGCCCATTGCCTCCTAGTGCCTCCTGTGCACCACAAGGATGGAATCACCTGCTGCTGAACCACAAGTGAGAAGCACCCAGCATTGGTCTGCGGCTGCAAGTCCATTGATCCTGCACCCTATTGCCTGGGGCACAGTGATGAGGAGAGGTCAGAAAAACCCGATAGAAAGGTTGAAGATGGAATGAGAATGTTCTTGGAGGAAATAAAGCAAAGCCTTGGGTTCTGCCCTGAGCATGCAAGAGGATTTCTGCACATGACAGGTAATGGCCTTCTCTTTAATGAAGAGCACAGTGAGTCCTTGTTCCTCCTCATTTCCATTCCTCCTGCTTTGCTTGAGAGAGGTAAAGTGCTGCTGTGCTCAAACTGCAGTGAGCACAGGAGAGCTATAAAAACACCACTAAATAAGTGTTATTTCCTCTTTGACACAGGGAGCATGGCAACCTGACCTTTCCAGCTACCTGCAACCTTCTACAAATCCATACCTGCTTTGTAGAAGAAGTTCACAGAAGGAGCAGAGAGAGCATTCAGACAGCGCTAAGCTGGTTAGATCCCGAGACCTGTCTGACCATGATAACAAACCAGCTGTTTTGTTCATTATTTCCTGCAGGAAGCCACAGCCACCAGAGCAGACATTATTCCTTGCTTTTCTCCATGGCAAGGACGCAGACTCAGCGCGAGCAGATCTGCTGCTGGGAGCAATTAACCCAGTTGAGCAGGAAGCTGTCCCTGAGCAAACCCGGCAGTAGGACGCAGCCCCTTCCCAAAGAGATGCAACTTCCAAAAGAAGGCCAATTCAGTGTTCCAGCTATTAATCTGACTTAATTTTAATTGGCAAAATAACCAAAGAAAAATTTTTAAAATTGAATGTAATGCAAGTTTAAGCATTTACATTATTGCCCATCCCACAGGGAAAGATGAACCCTCTCCTCCCACCATTCACAGCCTCACATACCCCAGCCATTCAGCTTCCCCCAGCTCCATCTCTCCATAGCAGAAGGAATGGGGACATCTCCCCACAAGCCCTGTTTACTCCATTGCAGTGAATGCCATGGCTCCTGTAGCTTTGTAGCAAGGAAGCAAACCTCACTCCACTCTGGACAACCTTTACACCAAGCTGAGTTCTCAGGCAATAAAAGAGGATGTCCAAATTCTGTCTTGCAGACAAGGGAAGAAATCTTGCAGACATGGCTTGCCGCAAGTCAGGCTGGCACTGTTATGTATGTATTACATGAATTAATGCCTTTTAGCTAAGCTAGCAAGACTTGAATCTTTTCCAGCCCATAGGCTCACAGTTTTACTAAGTAGCAAGTATTGACTTTTAGAAAGGCCAAGATAATTTTATGACCATCAGAATAAAATTTTAAGCCATACAAAGCCAGATAATGGCATGAGGGAAAATAGAAAGAAATCAGATCAGTTCATATATATCAGGTCCTAATTACTGACTGACAACTGCCAGGAAGGAATTTTTCCATCCAGAAGCAGCATTCCTATGCTGATGGCCGCATGGTGGAGGGAGCCAGGTGCATTTGCTCTTTGCAGGACAGACATGGGGACGAGCAGAGGGAACCCTGCTCCGATGGGATGTGCTGGGGCACTGGGACCTGATCTGTTCACAGGCACAAAGTACTTCCACCACTGCTAAATTCCAAACTAATTCTGCTCTTTTCAAGCTGATCCAGCAGCACCGCCAAAAATCACACCTCACACAACTGTGCTACCCCAGCAGCCACCTGCAGCACTGTTCTACTCGATCCTGGCTCTGGTTTTTGATGCACTGAGATGCGCTGATCCCAGCACGCTCAGGGCTCTGCCTGGAAAGCCACCTCCCTTCTCTACTTGCCACTTTCTGATTTGGTGAACTTGGGAAGGAGCACATCAGGAGAAGGGCATGTGGAGTCACAGCTCCTCCGAAACCACGGCAACACCATGGGACTCAGCTGGGGCTGGGACTTCTCCTGCTGAGCATCTCCTGCATCCGTGCAAGGAGATGCTCAGCAGCTGCCTCAGCCCCCCGCCATCAGTGTGCTGCATGCCAAGGGAGGGCAGCTGCTCAGAGCTGCTCCTGCAGCACGCACTGCAGAGCCGTGCTCGCTCTCCGCACCATGCCAAGAGGTGGATTAGTTAATAGACAAGGAGGAGATATTTACTGTTGCTCGTAATGGGATGTATAAAACTCCCCTGGCGCGCCCTCCAAAGGCTGCAAGCACCTTGAATCAGGCATATGCTAACAAAGGGACGTGACAAAAAAAGTTTTAAGACTTCATCTTTCCACCTTTCCATATGTCAGCCCACTCTCCAAGCCAGAAATGAGAGCAGAAGGCACTGGCAGGACTGTGTCCCCAAGGGACCGGCGGGGCTCTGCCCCGCAGCACACAGCACCTCCCGCCAGCAGATTACTCAGCCTAATGAGCCGGATGAGATGCTGAAGCAGCGACGTAAAGAACACATCGTTATGCATCATTTTAATTATGCATATAATGGCTTTGTCTTTTTTGTTACCTTATTTCATTATTGAAAGCCTTTATTTTACACATACATTTTAACTCCAGCCACCGACAAAACTACTGGTAAATAATTCAGTGCTCCACGAGGCATCAGGTCCTCCAAAGCAGCAGGCCTGGAAGCCCTCTCGGTGGCTGACACCTGAACGTGGCACCAGAGCACCCCGAAGGCAACATCACCACTCGCTTCTGTGTTGCATTGCTTGGCTGGGAAGTCGTAATGAAGAGCCTCGGGGAGATGCAGCACAGCATCAGCCCCAGCTGTGCCAGGGATGCTGCTAGTTCTCCCCACACACATTTAATAAACAGGTTCTTTTAACAGCATTTGTCAGCTTTTATAATTATGCAATATATGCGGCACAACACCTTAATTTTTCATGTGGCTGCCTCCTTTTTTCCTTCCAATAAAATAAAATCAGAGGGAAATCCACCAGCGCAATCTGCATCCCAGCAGAACTATCGAGACTCAGCACAGCCATGCACACAGCCATGCTTTTACCTTCCCCTCCTTCCTTGCAATATTCCCACGGTGAAGCTGCATTAAAAATGCATGGGTCAAGCAAGAGGTGCCTCGAGGTGGAAACTTTTCCTCTTGCTGTCACTCCTTTGGTCTCGCTACAGCGAGCAATTCTGTCCAACACCCAATGAGGTCAATGAGAACTAAGCAGGTGCTTAAGCTTTAGGCGTGTGAATAAATTACTCATTATTGAATGGAATCCACGTGTGCTGAGTCAGTGATTTTAAGCTATCAATGTGGATCAGACTGACTGCCACCTGAAAGAGCTGTCCTTTGTTCAAAACTAGAGAAAATGTCCAAAAAGAAAGGAGGAAAAAAACCCAACAAGCTCCTACTCCACTTCCTGACCTGATATGCAGAAGCCAATTACCCAAATCAGAGATGAATCAATGGAAAAGGCTGCCGGGTGCTGGGAAAGCAGCAGCTGGTCTTTCCCAGAGCCGTGCAGAGCCCAGATCGATGCTGCCTCGCAGCCATTGTCCATATATTCCACCTCCACTCCCCGATTCGTTCTGGTGATGCATTGCAGAGGTGTCAAAGTCAGATCATTGGAATTTGTCTGGGAGCAAAAGGTACTCAAGGTTCAGAATGACACCTTGACCCGGGCAGGTCGTCCTGCAGCAATCATCACCAGTTCTGGGATGGAAGACTGCAAATGTTCAGAGAAGGAAAAAAAAAAAACTTGCCCTTCCTTCACCTTGCGTACAAATGAAAAACAAATGTGATCTTCTTGCTCTTGACATATCCGTGCTTTAAGGAGCTTCACAAGCATCTATTTCCTCATTTGAGCTCACACAGAAGACATATTATCTCTTTTAAATACATCTTCTCCTTGGCAATGTGAAGCCTACCTCCCATCTTTAACATTTTAAGGAGCCGCCAAGCAGTTATTTGCAAAACCGATGGTAGATGATGGATATAATCTATTTTAAACCTCAGCAAAATTGGCCAATTTCAGGAGAGTTTAATGTACAGATGAATTAATCAAGCTCAGCAGCTGATAAGATGGGAAAGGCAGACCCCGTCCCTCCATCCACATGTGAGCCACTTGGAAGAGACCCAGCAGCTCCCAACAATGCCAGGATATGACCAAAGTAGCTCTGCCGCTCTGGCAGTGAGGCCCAGGGATGGCACAAGTGATGCGCTGGGGCTCTGCACCCATCCTGCACCCCCTGTATGGTCACTCCCCCCGGGACAACAAACCCAGGCTCCAACACTGACCCCATTACAGGACTCTTCCATCTCACTCGATCTTGTTCTCAAGGTCTTGCTGTTTGGTTGCTTGGAGATTTCTGTTTATTTGCTTGTTTTGCACTTTAACCATGCAGAGCGTGGCCAAAAGTACCGATTCCCATGCAAAACCGTGAACTGGAGTTCAGTGTTTCAGCCCTTCACTAAGGACAGGTCCCAGTGGAAGCACAGGGCCCTGCACACACACCCAGCCCAGTGCTGAGCAGCAAGGTGCTGCCGTTGGACCTTCATGCTGTCTCTCTTGTGCATTCCCCAGCTGTCACCTCCCATCAGCCTCCCCACACCGGCAAATCGGCAGCGACGCGCTCGCCGGCAGCGTTCTGAAACCTATAATGCTCCATCTACGCCAGTGTGACTTTAAACACAGAGCATGCACAGGGTCGGGCTCACTGATCCCCAGCCCCCAGCCCTGGGGCAGGCAGAGCACCCCTTGGGAACCATCCACACGCTGCCCCGCGTGTCATCGGCACCGAACACAAACACACCAGGCAAGAGAAGACAAATGGCTCCAGGGGAAATCCGATGACCTCCCCAGCTGTGTCAGGAACCATTTGTCAAGTGGCAGAAACCATTAAGCTGTTTCACTGCTCACCTATGGGGAACGACGCAGCTCTGATGGTGCTGCCTTAATGCAGATTTGGGGAGCTGCTGCTGGCACTGCTGACGTCAGCCGTGGCTCTGTGTGCTCTCCAGTGCTTGGTGTAGATGAACTGGTCCCAGCAAGGTCAGATGTACCAGGAAGAGCTACCATGCTCCTGACACTCCTTTTGAAGGCATCAGGCAGCAGGTCATAAAGCACCTGAGATCTGAAGGTCAAAACATCCCCTCATCCCTACAGGCAGCCAGAGCTGCACAGGGAGAGCACAAGAGAGCACACCTACATCTAGAGGCCTGGCTCATTAACAGGTCAGTAGTAGTAAGCCTGACAATTACTTTCCAGCACTGCCACAACACGAGCAGCCCCCCCAGGTGCCTGGCAAGACAGCTGCCCAAGCAGGAAGATGCTCCAGCAGCATGCCACTACCCTGGGACTGAGCAATTAAGTAAGAGATTTTGCTTTGCTATTGCTTTGTAATAAGAAAAGAATTAATTTAAGCACACCCATCGTTGGATGTACAACATTAAGGTGTTACTGTCAAGAATGCTTTTGGGAAGACTGCTTGGACTCTCAAGAAAAATGGCATGCATAAGTTGGTCACTCCCAGATAGATTTGCTCCAGATTGGCCAAAAAGGGCAGAGAAAGACCATAGGGGTTCATCCAAACACCAGATGAAATGTAACCAAGGACACCAAGGCAAAGACTGAATGAGCAAATCCACGTGTTGGGTCACTCCAGGGAGGGGGAACACTGAATTAAATATGACTGCATCAAAAGGAGCTTTCAGGGAGGGCTGAGAAAATGCCAGCCCATATAGGGGAGCCAGAAGTTTGCAGAAGTGGAAGCCATGCTTTCATTTGCCAGTGCCAAAGGACTTCACCAGACAAAGGCAGCAATGATTTCCCATCCACAAAACACGCAGGGACCTGGCCATGCCCACAGCCCAGCACGTAGTGATGCCCCAGCACTGGCACAGAGAAAGCAAGAGGCACGAGCCAATGGGACAGAGCAAGGGAGACCGACCCCATGAAAGCCCCAGGTGCACTCTGCCATAAAAAGGAGCTTCTCCTCACAGATCTGTGCCCAACAGCCAGACAAATTCCCTGCTTTGAAAAGTAAAATCCATATAATTCCCACTAGACCTATCCACAGCTACACAAAGCACAAGGAAAATGAGCAGTCACAGAGCTCTGGCACTCATTGTTTCTCCCATCTCACCCTGCTCTCCCTGGCACCAGCTGCATGCTTCCAGGTCCCTGGGTACCATCTCCCACCTCGGCCTCCCCTGATAAGTTGTGCCTGTTGCTCCCACACCAGCTGCCTGTACCCTGAAGGCAGAGGTGCCTCCAGGGAAGTTTGCAGCCAAAAAATCCTTTTACACACTGGGCACCAATTTCTGCACGGCTGGGGATGGAATTTACATCACTGAGTGCCCTAGGAGGTTTCATGTGTCCTCATCTTAACTCTCAGTGCATTCCCCTGCATAAAGTATGACTACTCGCGTAAATACAGGCGATGTTCCCAGCTCACAGCTGCAAAATTTACCACCAAAAACCAGCTTCCTCCCCTCGCCTTCACCCTGCGCTTCCAACGCCTCCCTTTTTGCTCTCCTCATAGGAAAGCTGTCATTGCAACAACCTACGTCTGAATACGTCCCCCACTCTCGGCTCAGTGTGTCCCCTGATCCTTTTGTGTTCATCCCAGGCAGCACTCCCACCCCTGGCTCCTGGGGCTGGCAAGCAGATTGCTTTTGAGGCACTTCCAGGTTCTTGAACTCTGTTGTTAATGCAGCTTGTTTCCCATCAGCTGAGGGCAGCGTGCCGGGGACATCATTTATTTTCCATGTTTATTTATGTTGGGAGAGTCCTTAAAGGATTTGTTTGCAGCTGCTCTTGTGGCTGCTCAGCCCGAGGTCAGCTCCCTCCAGTCCGACCCATGGAATGCAGTGCCTTCTGTCCTTGGGTCAATTTTTCTCTTTTTCCTTTTTGCTATAAACCATTGAAGACCAATTTGCAAATGGATGTGACCTCTGCTCAGCATTCACAGCTGATGGCCACCCCACACCCTGCCCAGGTGGCCCTCCCTCCCAGCTGCCTCCCAGCTGCTCCCAGCACCATGTAGCATCCTGAGCTGGTGTGCCGGGAGCTGGCTGCCAATTTGTTTTCTCTTTGGGGTTCAAGGCTCCCCTGGAGGAGCAGAATGTGCCACATCGATCGCCTCTGCTGTCCTCACAGCCGTCTGGGCAAAGAAACATTTGTTATCTTGTGACAGTTCCCTGCAGAGGCTGCTCAGGCGTCCTATCCGCCTGCATGGTGGGGCTGGTAAGCTTGCCAGAAACTCCACTTTAAAGGGTTTTGCAACATCAATTAAATTTCTACAGTTGTGTTTATTGGCTCTGAAAGCGATCCAGGCTCTGAGCACATGAAGATGGGCTCAGCTCTCTCCCCCTGGCTCCCAGCACGTCTGGCTCCCAGCGCTCCTCATACGCAGTGTTGGGAATACGGTGCTGTCCCTCTCTGAGAGGCAATGAGCCAAGGACTGCTGGGGTTTGGGTACCGACTGGGTCTGGATAACCTAGAGGCTGAGAAACGACCCCAGAACTACCAGAAAGCAGATGTCCTTGCCCTGAGAACAAAGCCCTCCCAACAAACAAGCAGAAATGATGCTCTGTGATTGCCCAGACAAGCATGACACAGCAGGGCAGCAGGCAGGTCACCTCGAGGGCTCTGAGGAATTCCCCCTCAAGCTCCCACAGTTCCGGCTCCTGTCCCACTCCTACGATGCCCAGCCTGTGCCTCAGGCTGGCAGCAATGACCTCTGCCAGTGACACCAGGACTGTGAGAGTTCCCTCCAGGAGAGCCTGAGTGGAGGGCAGCTGCTGAATGCTGAAGGATGCAGAAGGAGCCAGGCTGGAATTTAAAGCAGAATGTGGGTTTTTTTTGTTTGTTTTGTTTTCTTTTTCTTTTTCTTTTTTTTTTTCAACCAGAGGATATTAACGCATGAGATAGGAGAGAAATGTGAAGGAGAAAGCCAAAGGTTATGCAGATACTGATGGAGGGATTTGCTGAGAGGTAGAGGAGAATTACCGCAGAGTAAGAGCAAGGAGCTCCATAAGGCATTCTGCAAACTTTCCCTGCTTAAAGCACGGGTTCTGCTGCCCTGCAGCCATTCAGTGCCCGGCACCGAGTGGCTCAGAGGGCTGGAGCCCCTGCCGCAGCCCAGCCGGGCTCCCCATCTCCCACCCGCAGTCCGGCACCGGCGCGCTTCCTAGGATGTTTCCCCGGTTTCCACCAGAGGGCAGCGGCACGACGCCGCCGGGACATCGCGGTGTCCCCGAGCAGCGCCCGCGGAGCTCCCGCATGGATCCCCGGCCGCAGCGCCGGCCCTCCCCGGGCTCTCCCGGCCGCTCTGCTCAGAAGGAGCAGAAGGTCTCCGGAGAGGGGTCTGGATGGGAACAGCGACCCATCGTCACCCATCTCCAGGCTGCTCGGCTCCAGCTGTCCCCGTCGTGCTGCCAGCGCGCAAGGGACAAACAGCCTTCAGCTCCAGCTGCCGACAGCAGCACAAGCGCTGGCGGCTCAGCTCAGACCAAGTTCACAACACCAGTGCCTGTGCAGCTTTCGTGTTCCTGCTGCAACCCCGACACGAGGCCGCAAACGCTCCTTCCTCCACTACATGACCCCGTGCACTGCCGTGGTGTGATGGGCAGCACAGCAGCTCTCGGGAGCCAAACTATGCAATCACAGAATTGTGGAATCCTTTGAGTTGGAAGAGACCCTGGAGCACGGCTGCTGATTTACTCTAGATTATCTTGATCTTGCTGGACACCGAGTGAGGGCAAACCAAAGCACGAGGGACGTCAGAAATGCCAAAAAATGCAACAGATTGTCTGATAGGGCTGTCATCCTGTCATGAAATAGGACGTGCATACAGCCCACGAGGAAGAGTGGGACTGCTCTGCACTTCATTGCTGGCTGAGGCCACGCCAGATGATTCCTTGTTTTGGACTCTCATTGATCAGGCCTGGAGGATACATTTCTGCAGCATAAACAAAATGTAGTAGAAGTCCCAACCCACCTAACTGTTTTCTGCTGCGCTCTTCTACAAAACACATTGCCATTTCATCAGCGTGTCTGCCAGGGATTTCCCTTTTGTGAACCCAATTTCCTCTCACTTTTGAACAAAAAAAGCATCTCTGACATGGAGGATGCAAAGGGAGAGACAGCACAGCTTGGTACAGAGCAACAGGGAATTTGCCAGGCAACAACAAAGTGGAGAACAAGCAAGAGAAATAAGAGACAATCTAGTGCAGAGAAATGATCAAAGAAGCAAAGATGTGTCTCAAGCAGCATCGCCGACCACCCTTCTGTGGCAAGCTTGCTAGGGGGACTGCAACCATACAGCAAACACAGGGAGCAGGCTGGGAAGGAGCCAAGGAGCCTATGCAAAGGTGGGACCTCCCCACCGCCCCACTGAGTGGCTACAACACCTCACAGAGGACTACAGAGAACCAGCAGAGGCTGCTTTATTTCTCTCTTGATAATAACTGACACCTGGCAGCCTTTCCTGTGACGGACTCCAGATCTCACAGGTAACAGACCATGAGCCACTGTGGGACCACCTCTAGCAATCACGGCGTCTTTTTTGCTCTCCGTTTTCCCCTTGGCATCAAAGTCTATAACCAAACTTCCCAGGAGCTACAGTAGGGCAAAAAGAGCATTTGGTTGTGTTACACCCTTCAGATAAACACCCCCCCAAGTTTTTTGGTATCCAAGTGATAAGCCTTTGGTGTGCAGGGGCCCAGCAGAGCTGCCCATGTGCCACAGGTTTGACTATGTGGGAAACACAAGAAGCAACCTCCCGAGGCGCCCTCCAGCTGGCACCCCAGCAGCAGTACTTGTGCCTGTGACAGCATCTCACTGAGAAACACACTTCTTTATGAAGGGTCAAGTGATATGCAGATACTCCAAGTCTGCCAACAATCAGTGAAGCCTAAAACTTGCAGTGCTTTGCACAGCCTGTAGTTGCCAATCAAATGCATGCTTCTTCCAGTGAGAGTTTCCAGGCCTTCCTCCCAACAGAGACTCCATGTGTGCCACTCCTTTCCATTTTTTATCCCATTCAGGATCCTCCAAGGTTGCTCGGTGCCAACACATCTCCCAGATCTGTTCTTCCAAGCACCAATGACAGCGAGGTCCCCAAAGGCAGGCAACAAGCCACTGGGTTACCTTTTGATCTACCAGCAATCTTCCGTCTCCAGCGAGGGGCATTTGGTGGTGAGAAAAGTGGGAAAAATCCAGAACTGAGTGGTTTAGGATGGGAAGAACCTGTATAAGGGTCGGATGTTTCCACCATAGTGCAGGACAGGCAACCTCCATAAATCAAGGCAGCAGCTACAAACAGTATTTCAGAACTCCACTGAAGCAGTCCAGACCTCTCATCTCTCCTGTACTTTGGGTAATGAAAGCATCTTGCAGTACAACACCTTGAAGGCTGCAAAAGATGCCCTCAAATTGCAGAGTTATCCGAGGGTGTGATGGCAGAGCCTGGGCTGTGGGTGATCATCAGCAGCTGGGAGGTGAACAGCAGGAGATGCCATTTGGGGGTTGTTAAATAACGAGACAATATAATCCAAACGTGTTCATCACCTTCCAGCACAGACCCTGTGACACAGGAAAAATTGCTTTTGTTCACCCAAAAGATCAATACTGTGAGGATGAAATAATATGTCGGATGGTGTGAAGAGCTCTGCCTGACCACTGGCAGACGACAGGCAGAAACTCCTCATGAAAAACAGTTTAAAAAAACTCCACAAAACTAAAATGCACCAACACACTGCCACGTTCCAAATCACCTCACTGGCACCGTTCTTGCCAGGTCATCTCCATGCTTCTTGGAAGAACGATTTTCTGTGCCCGTGGTCTGTTTTGATGCAGGAAATTCCTCCGATTTAATCAGGCTCTCTTCTGCTAAATCACCACAGCTAATCAAACTGTCAGTCCCATCTGAGACCACACTCCTGGGTGAGCTTCGGCCTTCGCTCCATGTTGGTCTCTGCCGGACCGCTGCACAAACCTGCTGTTGGAAGCGGCTTCTCGTGATGCTCACCTAAATCTCCCAGTTCTGCTCCACTTTGGCAGCTTCCTCCCTCGCCCCCGCACGCCTGCTTTGTTTTGCACTGGATTTAACTTCGTGTATGTGGTTTGGTGTGGTTTTTTAATGTAACATCAAATCTCTTAATTCTCTGACCCAGAAATCAGAGACAATCCTCATAAAAATCTGGGACAAAGAAGACACGCGGATGCACGCGCGCTTCGGAAAGGGCTTCTGGAAGTCCCAAATCTACCCATTTACAGTGATTTTGATTAAAGAAAGCATTTGGAGAACTGTTGCTATCAGATCTGGGGTTACTTTGAAAGCAAATCAGTGCTGCTCTCCCCTACACAAGGCCCTTGGGGTGACGAGAAAGCCGCCCAGGTTGGCCATCACCGCTGAGCCGCACATGGGATGCGCTGGGTTGAAGGGCAGCGCTTTTCCCTCCCATGCTGTCACCCCACGAAGCCAGATGTCCCTGGGTCCAGCTGGGCATCTGCCCACTCCCACAGCACTCCAGAAATAAAGGTTTCTTTGGTTACAGTGTGACCTTTCTGAGCCGCACAGTCCATTCCCGCAGCAGTTTTGCCAGTGAGTAAATAATGAGAAATTAGCGTGCGGCCCCACGATGACTCACAGCGAGCTGCCGCCAGCACTAATGAACTTGTGGGGACAAAGCAGGGTGCTGGGGACATCCGAGAGCATGGCTTCATGGCCATGTCACCCATGTGACACCCGCAGCTGTGGAGGGCAGCTCTGTGGCTCTTTGCTCCAGACCCAAAGAGCCCAGGCCAGCCATGGAAACAGGAACGTGCCATTTTGCATTGCGTCTTTGCGTGCTCAGTTTACTGAGGGAAAATAAGAAAATCCTGCAGGAGCAAGGCTGAGTCAGGTAGACACATGCACACAGCAGCCCCATCGTGTGAACCCCGTTATGTTCTTAGGGGAAATAGGCACAGAATTAAAGTTCCATGGCACTCTACATCAGTGCTTGGGGAGGAGAGTTCTGATCCCACAAAGCCTGACTGCATTCAGCCCACCCCAAGGACATCAGGCAGTTTGTACAGCAGCACCCAGCAAGGCAAGAGCTCCCCCAGCCATGGGAAAGCCTCCAGTGATGTGAAAGTGGAAAATTGAGCTTAACTGCCCATGGGTGATTCACACGGCTGGGCAATAGCAGCCAAGTGTAGGACAGAAGAGCTTTGCTCCACCTTGAATTCTGGGGAAATCAAATCTGAAAGGGAAGTAGCAGTTCAGACCAGCCAGGCTTTAACACCAGATTAAATGTTTTCACAGAAGCCTTTCTGTTTGGGAGCTCCCAGCCAGCCTTTTGTCAAGCCAGTTTACTTTGCATTGTACTTTGGCTTCAAGAGGTACCTTAAAATGTAACCAGCAGCATTTTTCTTTCCATGCTGGCTTAGGTTTTCTTGGATGGAATTCACGAACGTGGGACAGACAGTGCTCTGAGCTGGAGGGAACATGCTCTGGTGGCAAAGTCCTCTGCCCCATACAGTTGGCCTGAAAGCAGCACTGTGTGGGAACCCACTGACAATCCCATCCTGAAACTCTTGCCATTTCAGAAGGCTGAAGGAAACTCCAATGGTGATTATCAATTTTTTATTTCCCCATTAGCAACAACAGACGGCTACAAGTCTGGCAGTTTCTCTGGATAGAAGGAGCTGCCTATCTCCACACCAGGGCTTTGCTGAGGAGGGCCCCGAGCCAGATGGCTGCACGTGGGGGGCAGGAGGGAGGAGGCCAACATGAGCACAGCCACACAGCATGGCAGCAACAGCATGCCCTGCCCTCCTGCTTCATCTTGGGCAGCACGGGCATTGCAGAACACCAAAACTGAGCCCACTTCCCAAGATGTGCCTGGGTGGTGTGGGGGCTGCAGCCCTCCTGCCCCATCCCTGAAGTGGGGACAGAGGCAGCTCTGTGTCCTCAGCCCCCTGGCTCTCCCCACGGCACATCCTTATGATTCAAATAAGAAGCCGCCACAAAGGCGGGGGCCCTGCCCCAAACAAAGAGCCGCTTGGGGCAGCGAGGGGGACGCGGCCTCCACAGATGAATGCAAATGCCTCCATCCCTTGGGAGCAACTTCTCTGGGACAACACAGAGCAGCATTGTGAGCGTGTGGCTGCACTCATACGCAAACCCCCAGGAATGCCCAGCGCACCCCAGCTGGAGGAACTGGGGGCTGGGGCAGACCCTCCCGTTACCCCAACCACATGGGTGGGATCAAGAGGCTCCTACTCATCTTTCTGCACCCACACTCTTGCAAGCATTCTGAAACTCCCCCATCCTTTGGTGGCTGATGCTGGTGATGCCGCCACAACCACCACCACACAGTGCACTTTTGTTGGGACACGGCGTGCTCAGCTCTGGGCACAGACCCACACGCAGCTCCCCACTGTACAGGTGCTGAACCTGTAGCACAGCTAGCATAACCCAGGTTTACCATTAAGCTCATTTTTCTGCCCGTGGGTCTCCAGGTCAGCACCTTCTGCGTACGGATTCCACCTCGTCAGCTCTTACGAAAAATAGAAGCTGAAGGCAGCCCTCCCTCTGGACCTGGTTCAAAGCCCAGGGAAGGCAGAGTTCTCATTGCTTGTTACTGCCAACGTCTGTAAAGCTCTCGCTGCCTGGACCCCGGAGACCCAAGTCAAAGGGCTGGGAATGGATGCGATTTGTGAGCACTCAGTGCAAAGTGAGGGTTTGGGGGTTTGTTTTGGGAAAGACAGTGGTGCAAGAGGCAAAGTGGTAAAATTCCAACCCAATGAACTAAAATTCAAGGAAAACATTCAAGTCAGGCTCCAATCTGCTATTTTGCACTCTCTTTGTTAGAGCAGCTAATGGACAACAATAAAAACATTAATAATCAAGCTAGATTTATAAACTGGGCAGCCCATTCCGTTGGTAATGAAATCTAGAGAATCACTCAATACGATATTGCTTTGGGCAGCACTCTACCAAAAGCCGCCTTTGAATTATAGCCCTTTCTCCTTCTGCTGAACTTTAATTTGGCCCGGCACCACGGCAGCATGCAGCAGGAGCTGTGAGCACACAGCACGGCCCCGCGTGGCGGTGGGGGGATGCAGGACGTGGGAGCTCTGCTGACATTGTGCTCCATTTACTGCGGAGAACTGCTGGATGTGATTTTCAAAGGTTAGCGGAGCATTCTATTGCCATGGTTTCATGCTTCCTAGTTTTCAAATATTTGGTTGGAATGCATCACAGATCTTTAATTTCTTAGTTGCTTCATAAGGCGGATGTCAAATAATCATTCTCAGAGCACTCACTTACCCCACACTGCTATTTTCCTGACAAACACCTCCAACAATACCTGGCATTTTCTGCTCCCTGCTGCTCACTGCAGGGCACGAGCATGAACCAGCCAGTCCCTTCCTATTCCCAGCCGTGCTGCCACAAGCCTGCAAGATGGATTTGCCCCAGAAGCACGCCCAGGGGAGGGGGAACTGTGCACATCACTCAGCCCACAGAGGGCTCGATGCTAATGGCACAGCTCTCCGTGATGCCACGTCTGCCACACTCCTTGCATCTCTTGTTTGCAAGCTCCCACAGCTCTCCAGCGCAGCTTGGAGCCACTGCTGCTCCAACCCAGCCCAGGACAGAAAGCACCTCAGTGCCAGAGGGCTGCCTGCTGTTGCTAATAAGCCCCCTCAGATGTTAGCACTTAACCTGTAAAAGCTGTGTGCAGCCTGCACGGTACCAAGGGTAAAGGCAGGTCAAAGCCCAAGTTTGAGTCAAATGGATGGGGGCAGAATACACCAATTCAAGCTCTGTTTACATTAAATATTAAACCCAGCTTTAACATTTGGTTAGAGAGAAATGGAAATGCACCATACTAATGCAGATGTGTCTCATTTTCCCCACATTTCCTATTCTGCCAGAAAATCTTGGGAGCTCAGGCAGGGCTGGGAGGCAGCTCCTGGAGCACACGCTTGGTGCTGGCAGAATCCTGGCGCACTGCTCTGCATGAGCCCACCGTTAGGTAACCCCGCCGTGCTGCAAGCTGCCTCCTCCTTCCCAGCGCTGTGAAATCTGCTGAATTTCAGAGAATTTCCCCACAGTGGCAGCTCCAGCCCTGGAAATGCTCAGATGGCCATGCACAGCAGCACCGCTTCCTGAGGGCGGGTCTGGTGCGGCCGTGGGGTTCTCTATGGGCTGAGGTCTCCTCTTTGCCATCAGCTGCCAGAAAGTTTTCCTCCTCCCAGAGGGAAGCCTCCATCTCTCCCCGTAGAGAGCTGACACCACGACCCGACAGGGGCACGAGCTGACTCTCGTCGCCCGTTGACCGCCCCCATCCCCCTCCCTGCAAATAGGGCAAGGAACCGGGACCACCAACCACCCGGACCGTGCAAAGCACCGCAAAGCAGCCCCTACCTTATCCCTGTGCCTGCCCCTATCCCTACAGATGGCTCTTACCCCAAACGTGCCATTTCATCCGCGTGCCCCACCGCAGGCTGACAGGCTCTGCGAGACGCCAGCCCTTACCCAGAGCCCAGGAAACAACCATCCATGTGCGGTCGCCGCTGGGGCCATCGCTCCGCGCCCGGTGCGTGGGGGAAGTTGGGCCACCAGGCGTCGGGGAGCGACGGCTGCAGGAGAGGACACAGCGCGCACGGGGGCTCCGCAGAGCCGGGGCGAGGGGAGGAACACCGTGCAAGGGCTGCGGAGAGCCAGGGGGCTGCGCCCCGCGGAAGGCGCGGGGTGGGGGGGTTGCAAAGGGACGCGCCGCACGAGGGACGAGAGGGTGCCGTGCAGCGGTTCGGGCCGGAGGGGGCACGGAACGACGGAGCGCGCCCAGAACCGCGGGAGCGGGCGACGGGCGGGGGGAGCGAGGCGAAGCGGGGGCCGGGCGGGGTGGGAGCGAAGCGGAGAGGAGCGGGGGCCGCGGGTCACTCACAACTCCCCGGCTGATGTCGTCCGCCGCGGGGGTGGGCGCCGCGGGCGCTTCCTGCCACGCCAGGCACAGGGCGAGCACGAGGAGCATCTCCCGGCGGCGGGCGCGGGGCCGACCGGCGGGGCTCAGCATCCCCCCGCGCCCCGCGCCGCCCCGCGCCGCCCGCCCCGGCAGGGCCCGGCTCCGGCCCCGCGCTGGGCTCCGCCGGACCGCCGGGCTCCGCGCCGCATCCGCGCTCCCGCCCCGGGGCTGCGGCCGCCGCCGGGGGTCGGGAGGGCTCCGCTCCGCCAGGGACGCTCCGCGCCGCCGGGAAGCTCCGCGCTCACATCGCCCCGCCGCGCCCCGCGGAGCGGGCAACTCGCTGCGGGAGCGGAGCGGAGCGCTGCCCGGCGGCTGCCGCTGCCACTCGGGGCCGCCGCGGCTCCGCGGCTCCGGCCATGCACCTCTGCGGGCGGCGGCGGAGCGCCCCGGCGGCAGGAGGAGGAGGGCAGAGGAGGAGGAGGAGGAGGAGGAGGAAGGAGGATGCTAATGAGGCGGGCGGAGCCTGCGCTCCGCTTGGGGGGTGGGGGGCAGCGCCGTCTGCTCGTGGTGCTGTGCAGCACCGGCAGCGCGGAGCGATCGCTCCCCATCGGCAGCG
Organism: Lagopus muta; assembly: GCF_023343835.1. Classification (NCBI taxonomy): domain Eukaryota; kingdom Metazoa; phylum Chordata; class Aves; order Galliformes; family Phasianidae; genus Lagopus; species Lagopus muta. Next base: position 9,917,723 of record NC_064449.1, on the reverse strand, counting down.
TGTGCCACCCCCGCCGTGTCTGCGCCGCGGCTCCGTGCCGCGCTTCTGTCTGCGCGCCGCAACTCTCGGTTCTGCGAAGGAGCGGCCCCAGCTGCCAGCGGCTCAAGGTGCAGTCCCGCCGCCGCGGTCGGTGTGCGGATCGTCCGCATCGGGAGACCGCGCGCTCCCCTGGAGCCCCGCGCTGGGATGGGCAGATGGCTGCTGCCACCCCGACGGCCCCGCTGCTGCCATCTCGGGGGCAAACGCGGCCAACACGTCGCAGCTGCGTCCCCTCGTCCCTGTTAACACGTTATTATACTCCACAGCTTTGAAAATCGCCTCGAAAGTTGCTTTAGAAAGGAGCCTGCAAATGTGCTTTCGTTGTTTCCTTCTTTCTTTTTAAATATGGAAACGGAAATGATAAACAACGGCATCTCTTACGACAGCTGAGCACGAACCAACTCCATCCCTCTGTGCTGAAGTTCACCATGGTCCCCGTGCTGGCTGAGCAGAGCCACTGCTATGCAGCACCGTACCGCCCGGTCCTACAGCAGCCCCGATAACGCAGCAGGGTCTTACAGCAGCCAAGTGACCTCTGCTCCCATTCCGGGTGCTTCTGGAAGATGACACATGTTCCACTTTAACCTTCAATCCCATTTTGCAGCCAAAGGCAACAAAGGATAAAGGATCATTGTGGGCAGCCGTGGAGCTACTGGACCAAAGATAAACACCGAGCCCATCCCATCTGGAAGACTTTTGCTCTTAACTCCAAGGGGTCAGCCCTTCAGGTCACATGTTACCATTTTATCTTCACCTGCAGTTTTCATCCCTTCCCACAGCCCCACACCACAGACAAGGCTTCTCACTTCCCATCGGTGAGGGTGCATTAAGCAGAACAGCAGCAGCACGAAGGAGGGATGCTGCTCAATGGCGAATGGCATTTAATCCTCTTAGCTTCTTTCCTGTGGCACTGACTGCAACAGAGCACCAATTTCTACCAAATCTCAAAGACGTTACAGCTCAGCTGCTCTCTCGCAGCTCTTTTCCCACGGCCGTTTCTCACATCCGTGTATTACACACAGCAGGGCTGCAACCACAGGGTTCCCAGGGCTTGCAGAAGCCTTTGCTGCAGCACACTCAAGCTGGGCTCCAGCAGCTCAATCCTTGTGCCAAAGCTTCACAGAGGGCAAAGCTTCACGCCTCTGCACTGCCAGCAGTGCACCTGCAGGGAGCCCCAGCCTGCCTGGGTGGGTTGGCTTTGGATGGGGCAAGTGGCTCCAATAAGTATTTAAATAATAACATTAAAATAAGAAGTGTGTCCTATCTACTCCTGGCATCAATGCTCCTTGGGGAGGACTCGTGGCTCAGGATCCCCACTCTCATCCCAACTACCTTGGCGTGGGCATGAGCCCAGTGCTGGGATTTCCATGCAGTTTCTTTCACCTGCAATGGGGCAAAGACAGGTGGGAGAGGAGCTGAACTCTTTGCAGATCTGGCTGAGATTTTCCACAGGGGGAAAAAAAAAAGCAGCAAAATCTCACAGGTTTTCAGGTGGCCAAATCCTACTGATTTCCCAGGCACCAATCCCTGCACTGTGTCTCTGCCTGCCCAGGTAGCAGCTGTGCTGTGGGAGCATCTCAGAGCCATTCTTGCACCATAAAATCCTGCACTGGGAATAATTAAATTCACTGTACGAGTAGATGCTTTGTCCATTCCCTACAGCTATTCAAGTCAATTCCCTGCATACTTACAAACACACTTAGCAAGCACTTACAAATGATGGGATGGCAGACTCCAACACGTGTTAATCAAAAACTGCCACAACTCATGATACCAAAAATCCTGCCATGCTGTCAAATACAAACAGCTGGGAGTGATTCCTCCATAGTTCCACCGTGCGGTCGCATGAAGTTTCCTCCACTCACTGGCCAAGTGCTGTGACCCAAAGACAGCAGAGACCCAAGCCCCAGCTGTCAGGCTGCTGTAGGACCAATGCCTGGCTTCAAGCACATCCCTGCTGACATCACACTAACCAAGTCATGGTGCTAAAAGCACGTCTCTTTCTGGGAAGGTGGGAGCTATGCACTGCCAAAAGAGGCAAATGTAATGGGCACCAATGACTGCTTAAGTCTAGAGAGGTAGGAAAAAAGGGGGTCCCAACAGGAACGCAGCACCGTGAACATCCTCACCCTTTAGATTCCAGAGGATAGAAAGTGACCCCGATGGCAGAGGTTCAGCACTGTGCCTGTACTGCAAGAATAGCAGCGGGGTAGGGAGAGCACTGGTGCTGCTCATCTCACAGGTGAGTTCTGAATGGGATTTATTTAAGGAAAGAGCAGCGTGATGATTTCAATTCTGTTAAGTGTAGCTTCCAAAATGCATTCTTTATGCTTCATTTGTTGCAAATGAATGACTCAGTTAAAGCGTCATTTCAACATATTATAGCCAAAATATTTGCTTTGCACAACAACAAAATAAGAGATAACTGCAATCATCTGTAAGCGGGAACAAGGAAATGGACAGGCACAGCAGGCAGACAGTTCCACAGGTATCACAGAGAACAGCTGTCTTAGTGCAAAACTTTGATGCAGAAAAAGAAATTCCAGGAAAATGGGTCTGCAAGTTTGCATTCATCTAATTTGCCCACATTTGGATGGCATTGTTGGTGTTTGAAAGACTGCAAAAGGTTACACCACGTTTGTTTCCTTCCCTCACGCATCCCAACCAAAGCACACACCTGAAATATTCCCACCTTTGTACTCAACATCTTGGTGCACAAATTTAAAGCATTATTATCTTCCAGCTTGATACACGACATGCAAGATGAAGATTTTCCTCCTGTAATTCGGGATAATTAGCATGTATGACAACATTCAGACAATTTAATTTCCCAATTACACAGCGACACTGAAAATATCCTCCGCATTAAGCACGCAGAATCTCTTATCAGTAGATATCCTACAACTTCTGTGCTGTCACATCACTGCAGGTGCTCATGTTTTGGCACGTTGAGAAATAATCATTTTCTGCCCTACCACAGGGCTCCCCATGGCAGTGGGCCCTCGCTGTGCCCAGGGCTGCGCTCCATGGAATGAGGACATGCAGGATGGGATCCTGCTGTTCTCCTGGAAGCTTTGGTAGCCACAGCAAAATCTGTTGCTGGAATCTCGTTTACTTGCATGTAATCAGTTTCACCTTGAAACTTTTAGGAATGATGGGTGAACAATAACAAAGTCAATCGTATTTTTGAGACCAGTAGTTGGCACACAGCTGTACGTTTGTTAACTGCTACTCACGGAACTCTGGAAATCTTTCTTTGAGTAAAAATGGCGCATTTTTACTAGATGGAGCATTTACAGATGGCTGGAGTGCCATCTTGTTTTCTAGTCAGGAGAAAGCCCCCAGACTACCAGCATTTCCTCAGAAGCTTCCACAGAAGGACGCAGCCAAGGCAGGAGTGGGGAGGCCATTCTTCCTCCAGCCCAACCCTGAAGTGTGCTGAGCTTTTGGTTTTCCACACAACCACAGCACAAAGCGTTGCCAGCATCTCAGACATGGAATGGCCTCCCACCGAGCATCTCTCTGCTGAGCTCTGTTTATCAAATCAAACAAACTGCCCATCTTTATTTCAAAGGCTTTCCCGGACAGTTCTGCCTTGTCTTTTATCACCCATTTAGCAGTGGAAAATGGGCTCCTGCTTCCTTGGCACCCACCTCTCCTCCCACCCAGGGCTCCCACACAGCCATTGTCCCACTCTGCCCATCTGCACAGGGACTTTTGCAGTTTCTCAGCTCACAGCCACATTGCCACCAAGCAGACATGAGCACATCACACAGTGGTTGTGTGCTCTCACAGCACGGCGTTGAAGGCAGTGACACCCATGAATTACAGCAGACACACGTCCTCCAGGCTCAGCTGCATCCCAGTGCAGCACGACTCAATCCTTGTGCTGGTGGGGCAGAAGGACCAGGCTGCCTTATGAGATCATCTTTGCACCACCACATTCCCAGCCCTGCTGTCCTTGCCTTTTAATAACAGCAGCATCGCTTCACGCAGCCTTCTTTAAGCAATGAGAAGTCCTGAGGCTAATTAACCAGATGTAGAACAGTCACTTTACTCAAAACCAACAAATCTGAAAAGCCACAGACTAGCATTTAATAGAGTGCTGCAGTGGAAATGTACCAATTTTAACACTACTTAAGCACAGCAGATTGTCCTTCAGCTCGGAAAAATAAAAATAAAAACTCTTTGACCTGCTTTTATAATGCCTAACTAAGCGTTGGTGCTTTCTGTCAGTCACGAAGATGGCAGATGATGTGACACACATCAACACCACAGACCGGTGATGCACACGTGTACTCCACAGCCCTGCAGCATGGGATGGACAGCTCGGGAGGGGCAGGATGTGGCTCATCAATGAAGCACAGCTGTAAATCCTCCAACATACAACACAGGAGCTGGTTACCTTCCCTCAGCCAGCTGGGCGTGCTGGTGTGGTCAGCAATGCACACAACGCGATGCTCGCCATCGCTGCATTGCAAAGGGCTGCCAGGAGCTTGAATATGCAAACATTTTCTTCATTAAGTAAAAAAAAAACAACACACAAATCTTTAAGATTTGCTGCAGCCATTCATTTGGATTTAGAGCTGAACACTTATCCCAGGGCATGCATGGGGATTCTCCGTGGCCTGCTTACAAAGCCCAGCTGTCAATTGGGGAGCAATACTGAGGTGTCAGAAAGACTCAAGGATAGTTTGGAGCCAGTGGTGCAGATGCAGGGCTTTTTCTTGCTATAAACAATTCATCTCTTGGAAATACATCGCCCTCAAAGCTTGCACGGCCCCTAGCAGAGCAAAGCACAGCCCAAGGACAGCAGACAGGGCTGCTCAGCTTCCCTATTAGCGCCCTAACATGAAAACCCTGCATCTCTCAAGCAAAGCAACTCCAGCACATCCAACCCAGACAGACCAACCCTCGCAGGACTTCCCTCTGCACAGCCTCTGCAGCTTCTTAGCAATGCTGTTACCAAAGGAAAGTACAGCCCACTCGGTCTGTCCTCTCTGCTGGTAACTTGCCAGGAAAGTACCAATTAACAAGGCAAATCCTCCCTATGAACTCCGCTCCTGATGGCAAAACTCATTTTATTTTTAAGAGCCACGTGGGTATTTTGTCCTTGCGGTTATTCTCACCAATGGAAAAGTTAGAATCGAGGTCAAAAGCAAGCAGCTTTTGTTGGAAGGCTTCCTTGCTGAAGAGGCAAGGTGCAGACCCACGGGGTGTCCAGCTGCTCTGCCCTTCCCTGGGTTCACAAAGGATGAAGAGCAGAAGCCCCATTCAGATGCAGAGGATTGGAGCTCTGGATGTCAGAAGCAGGCGAAACCAGAAGTGTAACTTGCAGAGCAACTTTGGGAAGTTAATTATTTCTCAGGATTTAACTTTAATGACTCTTGCATATTCCCTGGATCCTCAGCAGCCAGCTATGTCACGATGCATTAAAAGCTGCAGCAGACAGCCCAGCACCAGATGTGGGGGGGAGAAAGAAAATAGGAAAAAAAAAGAGTCCCAAATGGTTTCCTTTTACCGAGATCAAACATATGCAATAGTACAGCACTTTGGAAATAAATTGCTCATGAACCTTCTGGCTTGAAGCTACCAGTAAATCTTCTTGTTTGCAATGATGCCCAGGTATATATGTCAGAAATCTCAGGCTCTATTAAAGGCCTTAGAGAAAAGTCTCCCTACTTCACAGAAAAGCTCTTATTTACCCCTTGTGTCCTCAGAATAACAGATTACCACAGCTCCTGGCAATCGCACACAGCTCAGCTTTGTGTCCACACTGCAGAATAAAGTCCATTACATAGATTGCAAAGCTGTTACATAAACCAAACTTTTATTATGGTGGTTACAGTGGCAAAACGTCCAAAGGGACGCTTTATGTACAACCTGCTTAATCAAAATACAACTGAATGCCTTTTTAAAAAAGAAAAAAAACAAACCTTCACTAGAGAAATGCTTTATTATTTTTAAATCATCCAATACTTCACCACTAATTCCCTGCGCTATTAAAGCTTGAACAAGGAGACCGGGGTCTGGCTCCTGTAAATCCTCCATCTATTGAGTGTGGGGTTTCTAAAGCCTCCACACCAGGCAACTCAGACCCAAATCCTTTGCATTAAAGCCATCACAGGAGAGGTGCTAGCAGGCAAGAGGCTCAGAACACCCCGCTCTGCTCATTACTGTCCCTATAGTATGCCCTGGAGCAGGCAGCAGGACAGAAGGTGGGCACTGCTGCATCCTGAGTACTCCATGTGAGTCTGGGCCCCCAGCAGCTGCCCACCTGCAGGAAAGGCTGGGGTCAGCACCTTGTTTGCCAGGGGCTTCCTAAGAAGGATATGGGCAGAGCATAAGGTGAGCTGTTAGCTACAGCCAGCCTCTGGAGTAGGAAGCCTGCTGCATCCCTCTGTCAAGCTGTTCCTACCGAGGAAATTTATGTAGTATTTCCTCAGCCTTCAGGGAAAAAATAAATACTATCTGGAAAATAAGAGACCTGTGGAGGCTGTGATTTGAAATTCATCACACCATCATACCTCCTGCTCCAGAGACATGCCTAAGGACACATACTTCAGAATGTATAAAAGTATTTTCCAACTTAGCCTCATCCTGCACGTCTGGTTTGCTCTGATACTTGCTTCAAGAGAAGAGCATCGCAGGGGTTGCTGCGGATGTTTGAAAGGGAGAAAAGAGCCCTTTGGTGCCCAGGGAGTGAGCAGTCCCTCAGAGGAGGAGAGGCACAGCACTGTGTTAATGTGGGGTCTGATGGATAAAAGCTTTTAACTGTAGAAGCAAGCAAAAATAATAACAACAATAATAAAAATCATCACTCACAATAAGCAGAGAAATTAAGAGTCTCTTGTTTCCCCCACAGCTCCCCTTAAATAATCCTGCCGAAACATTTTTCCTTCATTCTGAGGCTTAGAGGACAGCCAAGAAGATTTAACCGTTAAATAGAGCCATTTATTCCAAAGGTTGTAGTAAAATACATATAATTTTAGCAGCAATTGCCTTTGGGCAGCAAAGGGACGGCTGCTGAGTGTGCCATTAGCAGAGATTGCAGAGAGGGCAAGAGGAGAGAGGGGAAAGGGCTCCACTCCCCCCTGCGGGTCACAGCCCTGCAGTGCAGACTGGGGGTGAGCCCCTCCACCACGGCTGTGTGACACGACAAGGGGACGTGGCTTCAAACTACAGCTGGAGATCAGATGGGATGTAAGGAAGAAGGTTTTTGCACCAAGGGTGACGAGGCGCTGGCACAGGGTGCCCAGAGAGGTGCTGGTACCACATCTCTGCAGACACCCACGGTCAGGTTGCTTCGTGGCACACAGCCCACTGTGCTCACAGATGAAGGGAGCCCCTCATCAGCCCAGGAAGACCCCCAGCACACAGCCAGTAAGCACAAGACGTAATTGGACTTCTCAGAAAAAGAACAACCAACAATAAAATCAACTTTGGAGCATTCAGAAACCATTTGTCAGAAGTTTCCGTTTACCTGAAAGAGTTAGATGCTTGGGAAGCCTCTTTTGCTTCATGTATTTGTACACACATACAAATCTATCAGCTTTCTGCAGAGCAGGACTCCACACTTCAGAAAACAAAACTCTTTCTACTCTGAAAGTGCTGAACCCCTTCTCCCTGCTCCCTTTCCACCTTCACTTCCCCATCACTTTTCCAGAAATCACACACCACACTTACCCGTACCTCTGACACTTCCCAAGCACCTTCTGCCTCTCTCCAGGCCACATCTCTGTGTCCCTTCCCCTTCCAACCACGAGGCAATGCAGTTGCAGCACCAACCCCTCACTCAGTACACACCACTCCCTGCTGCCCCCAGGATTCCCCTTTTCCTCTGCACAACTCCCAGCCACCAACCCTCCCAGCTGAACCCTCCGCCCCACCAAACCTTACAGCCAAGCAATGCACACAGCCAAGTGTACACCCAGCTGCAGAGGGTCAGGAGGTTGACGCTTCATTAGAACACCTGCTGAAGGCTTTATGGAGATGTAAAAGGGCACTGTTTTCTTCCCTGCCAAAAGTATAACTTTGTTGTTTAATAATGTGAGCGAGGCTCTTGGCTGTGTGCTCAGCAGCTCACCTTGCAAACATGGTGCTAAAATCGGATCCCTCCTGGGATGTGTCCTCTCTGCATGGAGGAAGAGGGGGGTCAGGGCTGCTGATATGTTCTGCAAGTGGAGAATTCAGCTGCATCCCACATCTCCTATGTCTCTCTCTCTCTATATATATACATATATATATATTTTTTTTTTCCTGAAGAAATCACCACACTTGGGGCTGAGCCCAGCTTTATAGCTCCCCTTTAACTGTTTGGCTTTTCAAATGCTTTCATACAGAGGGAGACCAGAAACATCTCCCAGGCAAGGGGTTGTTGTTGTGTGCAGCCCTGCACATTGGGTGCAGTGGCAGAGGGGATTGCAGGATGTCCAAAGGCAGAACTTTCCCAGCACCGCTGAGATCAGGGATTGCTCCAAGGATTGCTTGGCCAGGGCTGCAGCCTCCTGTGCTCCATCCCAGGGAAATGGCCCTGAGCACAGTCATGGGCACAGCTCCTGGTTCAGCTCCTGGCGCTGATGGGTTGAGTTACATTGCATGTTTTGAGCTGAAATGTGTAAAATGTGCTGGAGAAAATGAATCACGGGGAGATGATAGGGTGAGAAATCAGCTCAATAAAACCAACTGCCCTGGGGGCTTCCTGTACGTAAAAGAAGTTGACGTATTGCTGCATGGATGGGAAATGATGGACTTGCAGAAGAAATGCCAGAGAAACTTGGTTTAAGCTTGGGAAACGACCAAAAGCAATGGGAAAACTGGTGCAGAATGCATCAACACCCTGGTCTTGCTGCCACCTCTGTGTCCCCACCTCTTCTCGGGGGTTCTGCTGCTGCCACAGGACTCATGTGTGACACATGTGGTGTTGTGTGCTCACTCTTACAGCCCTGAACACAACTGGAATCCCAGTGCATGCTGTTGTAAAGCAGCAGAGCCAGCTGACATGTAATCTGCTGCTGAGCCATCCTCAGAGCAGGCACACCAGACTGATCCTCAAAAGGTGAAAGGCTGAATTAAGAGACTTGAGAGTAAATTGCAAATCCTGTGTGAGCAGGTTCTGTTGGATGAGACTTTCAAGTTCTCCAGGGACAAAACTCATTTAATTGTGTGGCCGCTCCAGGGCTCTTTGCTGCCCGATGTGTTTTATCAGCTCAGCACATCTGGGAAGGGCTCAGGGGGTGCTTGGTTTTGAGGAGTTTTGCAGTGTCTCAGCCCTGCTCCCATGCACAGCTGGGATGTCACCCAGGAATGGCACTGCTGACAGGACAGCATGGTGGCCCAGGTGGTGACAACAACCAGATGCTGATCTTGGAGGTTTGGCCTTGGTTTAACAGCTCCCGCAGCGCCCTGGGGACGTTGCACTCAGCAGCTTGCATTTTATGACTGTTCCTGCAAGGCAAAGGAGAGCTGAATCTTGTGCGCACAGCCGTCCCACTGAGGGCTCTTCTGAGCTGCTGTGTCCAGCAGCATTGCTCTTCATTTTGGCCATCTGCATCCCCCTGATGGCTGCTGGGCCCAGATGTGCACTGCTGCGACCAGAAGCAGACTGCAAAGTATTTGGGAGGGGAGCTGACCCTCCCCAAGAACTCATGCTTTCAGTTTGTGCAGTTTGTGTGCTAACAGCACGCACTGTCACAGCTTTATTTTTAAATGGCCTTTCCCTTTATCACTGGAAAAATTTCTTCCCATTGACCTGAACAGAACTAGCAAAGTCAAGTGGAATATATATATTTTTTCCTACTCACTGAATATAGTCATTGTTAATCTGAGCATGTTAAAACCAAAAGGGACAGGACCTGGGAGGTGGTTAATGCCAACACGATGGGAGCAAAGGAGAAGGGGTGAGGATCAAGCTTGTCGAAGGCAGAATTAAGAGTTTAAAATGGAAGCAAAGTGACTGTCGGGGACGTGAGGCATCCACCTGTATCTCAGAGGACGTGGCCATGGCACAAGACTCAGCGCTGAGAAGGGAAGGGAAGCAGTGGCCTTGTGGCACTGACAGCTGCACGCACAGCAAGGAGACACGTAGGAAACCATGGGAGACCCAGAGCCAGAGTCAGCAAGAGCAGTTTGCACAGCACTGCTGAACACACGGCTGTCAGCTCACTGGGAGAACGTTTCATAGCCATGCTGAGAACAGCAAGCCAAGGCAACACATACTCAGAGACACTTTTTGAATGTAACATCCTTTTCTTTTAAGCCAGACTTGGTGTAAGTTCAAGGTCTGGGGGACACCATTTCTTTTCAATAAGCCATGACTTATTTTAGTCAGGATAACATTAATAAACAGCAATTAGCTATGCAAATGCTAATTTGCAAAAGCAGCATTTGAAGGTCAGTGGGTAGCACCACAGTCTCATATGCAGATGAAAGGAGGAACAGCCCTGCATTCAGATCTCAGCCTGCTGTGGATGCCCACAGCTCCCTGCTGGGGTGCTGCTGCCTGCAGAGGGCTGGAAATGATCTTACAGCTCCCCTGGAAATGCTCCTTGAAGCTCTTCCTTCCCAAGAGGAGTTTCCTCTTCCTAAAACAGAGGGGTAGAAAATCTCTGATCAAACCCAGTGCCAGAGCAATGGCCTGCAATAAACCTGCCTGGGCTGTCTCAGCATTAGATGTGCTTTGATACCACACATCTCCTCGAGCGTATTACATCTGCCTAAAAGCACTGCTCAAGTGCTCCAGTACAGAAAGATGCCACATCCCTGGGGGTGACACACGGGGGAATCTCCTCCAGCTCCATGTGGAATGGGGACATCTCTGTCACTCGTCCCATGCTGCACACTGCTTTAACAAAGTGCTCCTGGTAAAGAGCAACCCATAATGATTCTTTTGCCTTCCTCTGGCTTTAAAAGCTTTTGTTGGTTTAGCTGGAAATGCCCCTCGATGTGAAATACGCTCAGAGCAGCCCAAAAGCTTTTCTTCCAATCAATCACAACAACAACAGGAGAAGAGTCCTTGAAGGGGTGAAGGGGGAAATCGATGTGTGCGATATCCTCATTACTCCTCCAGGTGTGATGCACACACATGGAATATGTGTGAAGGGGTCTCTGGGGCAACATCCGCTTTTGCTTTGAAGCAGCACCAGAAAGCCAAGAGGAGGAGCTGCAGCATGCAACAAGCAGACGTGGCACCTGTTTGACTATAGGAGAGAGGGCAAATGGACTTTTCTTTCCATGCTGAACTGGGTTTGTGTGTTGGGATGATTTTTAACGCAGAAAATTCCAATTCCAACTGTGAAATTCATCTGTAGCAGAAAAAAAAAAAAAAAAGAAAGTACCAAATCACAGCAATCCATCAGGTTCTGTCAGAACTGAAAACATGTGCAACTCATTCACACAGTGCCAGACGTGCAGGGCAGAGCACAGCCTCCTGCTGAACTGTTTGGATGATATTTAACTGCAGCACAATTCATCCTGGGGGGATCCTGCCCGGTAAGCCTGGGAGGTGGGGAGGAAGAGAAGAAAAATGTACATGTGCTTCTGTGTGATTCCATGCAGCCCAAATTCAGCAAAGACAGTTGTTTGTTAGCCATACATTTTAACCTAAACGCTAATTAGAACTGTGCTGCAAAACTTAGGGGCTGAGGATGGTAAAGGTGAAGTTCAATGAAGGTTTAATTACTGGAACAATCACAGATCGTTTTGGTTTGGGTGCCTTTGGCAGCAGCAGGAGCTGCAGAGGCACCTCAGCTCCAGGGACAGCAGTGACATTCGGCTGAAATAATGGAACACTGCAAGGAACAGCAACGTTCAGGAGTCCCCAGCAGATGACGTTTTTGCACAGAAGCATCATCAGTGCAGAACAGAGTGAGACTGCTCCACACACGGAGTGATCATTACTCTGCTGCCAATGTTTTTTCAGCTCAGAGAGCCAAAGTGCCCTCATTTCTGGGAGTGATGAGCCGAGCTTGGCTATAATGGCCGTTCAGAGCATTAGTACCAACACCTCCTCTCTAAAAACGTGTGTTACTGGTCTATGGAAAATTCCCATTAAGATAAAAATCATTATAAAAATATTTTAACAAATTGGGACATGGCTATTTTAATGAAAATGGATGCATTTTCATTAATAAGAGAAATATTTGCTTTTTCCTAGGTGCACCACAGCAGCAGCCGCAGTGACTTTGTGACCCCGGCACAGAGCAACACTTTCTAACTGGAAACAGCATCAGCAATGCCCAGCACATCTGAAAACTTGATTTCTCTTTAAGGCATTGCTAATCACAGCAACGAAGGCCATAGTCACAGCAGATAAGACCCAGTCCATCAAGCTGCAGCATTAATTAATTGAATTATAATTAACTCGGGGTTCGAGTGAACATGAAAATGACAGGTCTGACACTGTATTTCTACCATTAAAAAGAAGATCAAAACAATAGTATCAGCTGTCTACATGAAAGTGAAAACAGGAGAGCACAATGCTTGTTCTGTGTGCTGAGTGCTCCTGCGGCCCCCACCCACCTCCATGGTGCTGGGTGCTGGGGCTCAGGGCAGCTCCACGTCCCTGGCATCTCCTTGTGCTGGTGAGGCTCTCTGTCCTGATCCAAGTTCCCACATGCAGTGCTGCCCTGGTTCTTTCACTCCTGCTTCTCCAGGCAGGACTGCATGCAGGAGCTCAGCCCATCACTGCCTCTAACCAGGAGTCCCAAAAGGTTTTGATCACATGTATTTATGTGACAGCAAGCAAAGCCAATAACCCAAACTCGTTTTTGTCACCATCTCGAGGTTCCTGCTCACAGCAAATACCTTATCAGCCATTTAACCCTCAGCTTCATGGCAAGGCACAGCAATGAGAGGAAATACAAAATCAACAAGGCAGCTGCAAACTATCTCCATGTTCTCACCCTGATTTAATAGAGATTCATGAGGCTTTGAACTAAGGATTAGTTCAACAATTGTTAGTTCAACTAACAAAAAGGATTACGGGGTTCTTGCACCTCACTCAGATTTAAGGGAGGTGAAAATCAGCCATCAGCATGCAGATGACGAAGAGCATGCAGAATTTGTCCCCCAAGACGATCTTGGCAATGCAAACCAAAGCAGCGCCACTTTAGCTGGCATGGTGCAGCCTGGCCAGGCCCTGCAGCTCTGAAGCTCAGCCTGGAGTGGAGGAATGGAGGACATGGGCACAATGTGGGGGAGTGGGAGAAGCCAGGCAGCTTCCCTCTGGACCCAGCCCTTCCCCAGTGTCCTCTCTTGCTACAAATGCATTTTTCCACCACGATGCCACGTGGACTTCAGGCAGAGCTGGGCCATTAGCAGGGTCTGGCTGCTGAACTCCAGCTGTCAGCGTGGTCAGTGGTTTGCAGTGGATGAGAAAGTCCCTTGTGCCAGAAAACACCTCCATGCTCATTTTTTACCCTTTTTTTTCTTTTTTTTTTTAATTTCAAGATGCAGTTCATTCACATGAAATGGAGCGTGCCCCAAGAAGGCCTTTCCACCTCGCATCCTCTGTTGCAAGCTCAGGAAGCCATAAAACTGGCTGCTATATATTTTCCTTTACCAGCCAGGAAACCTTGGCTGTCATTCAGGAATGTGCCTGGGATATAACAGTGCCACCGAGCCTAAAGCAAACCTGCGTGTGATAGGATTTATTGGCACCAAAACAACCCTGAAAGAGCTTCACCGGGACCAGGCTGTGCAATAATGGGTACAGGATACAGCTACAGAAAGGATCCTGAGCCTGAAACCCCTCATCAGGCAGCAGGAAGGAGACAGCACACGTAATTACCCTGTTTTATCGGTGTGGAAGCTCTTTGCCATAAATTGCACAAGCCTTGTGCTGAGCCAAGAGAGGAGTCCCAGGAACAAAGCCCATTTACTACACTGGCAGAGCCATGGGGCCACCAGCCTGCTGCAGGTGGGGACACTGGTTGTGCTGGGGACACGTGCTGCATGAACCACGCTCAGGCTGCAGTAAATAAAGTGGGGCAATGCACAGCAGTTAAACCAGTGCTTTTTTGCTGTCCATATTGAAGACACTGACCTCTTTATGCTCTGCGCATCTCTTATTGAAAATAATAGAGCAGATTTCACCTTTGTAGCTTATTTCCAACGAGCCAGCCTCCGTGCCCCTAAATGAATGATAACAGCTGCTGTGCTGCTGTAACTCCCGTGCAGCAAAGCGTGTTGAAGCCTGTTAGCTCCTGTTTGTTCTCAGCACGGATCATTGCTTCTTCCACTGCTGCGGGAGCCAAAACCAAAAGGTGGGCTCTATGCAGAGGGCTTAATGGCTGCACTGACAGCAGTGGGAAGGAAGCTGCAGCCGCAGTGGGCACGAGATGCACTGCAGGGCACTGGGGATGCCAGCACTGACTCAGGATGGGTCTCAGGTACAAAGCCCCACATATCAGTGGTTTCCAGCCACAGCTGCATGAAGGCACAGTGAAAGCTTGCTATGCTTACTGCTCAGGTTGGCTCTGTGAAAGAGGGCTGCTTCGTCTGTTTTGTACCTCTGAGCCACTGTCAGCCTTAAGCCGAGGACATACAAGGCAAGAATTATTTTGAGCAACTTGAGGATGCTTTTTATTGCCTTTTTAAAGAAAAAGAACTTTCCAGAAGCAATCATTTTTTATTCTGCACATGGTCCCATTCAATATCATGAGCACAGAGTGCACTTAGGCAAAGCAAAGGCAAGAATTCATGTAAAGAAAAAAAAAAAACCATGCTTTTTGTCCAGTCCTCCAATTAACTTTGCAGGCAATTTGTAACTGGGACTTCGTAAAAAATCCTGAGGCGCTTTTTAGAAGTAAGATGGAAAGTGTTTTGTTATTTTTTTCATCTCACAGGACTTTTCTTTCTCTGCAGCAAAAGCAAACACGTCAATAAATAAGGAATGAATCTCTAAAAACTTTCTTCGAGTCAAAGGCAACCTGAAATTATACAGCCTAATTCCTTCTGAGCACTCCAGCCTGGCCGGTGCCTGCGTCATTCCCGGAGGCAAGTGCTGCATCTCCAAAGGACAGTCCATTAACCAGCACAAAAGCCCCTCTTTCTCTTTGACATATCGGATTAGATTGCACGTTGACTCAGTGTCCTCATCCCCTCTCAGCGTCAAGTCCCTTAATTCGGCTCTGATTGCTGGCACAAGCAGCAAAGTCCTCTGCAAACATCACTTTTCCTGCACATCTGAAGGCTGGTGATGCAAAAAAAACAAATCCTGGATGGTCCGACTGTGAAATATTTTTTGCAGAAAAGGAGCTGCTGACTTCATTATTATCTCTGGGGCTCACTGTTCACGTTGGGATGGGTGTCGGTGGAGAGCAGCAACTCCCTTCCCCGCAGCCTCACCTGGCTCCTGTTGCTTTGGTGCATGGTGAGAGGACATTGGCAATTTCAGCAAGTCCTTCGAGTTGTCATGAGAGTTTTGTTACCGAGAGAAGAGCCAGATGTCATCTCCTCTGCAAGAAAAGCAAGTGTCATAAAAAGACACTTGAGCTGTTCTGGTTGTTGGCAGCAATCATGAATGTGTTGGGTAAGTTAGGTCGCAACAAGCATCAGGAGGGGAACTTATTTTGTCTTTCAGACTGTTCAGCATCCCTGTACCTGGGAGTCATTCGGAGAAGGCTTTAAACCTGGCACCAAAACAGCAGTGTCATTTCTAGTGGCAGGGAGGGGGGGATAAAAAAAAAGGATTATCTGGATTAGCTGTCTGCTCGTGGAATTAGACAGGGCTTGAGAATTGAGTACATTTCATGACATGCAGGCCAGCACAGCACTCAGTCCATGGGACAGACACAGCTGGTGCCAGGCAGTATGGGACTGCCTCGATGACAGCATGGCACAGAGAAGTTGTGTTTTTACTCCAGAATACAGAAACACACCTGGAAAAAATATTCCCCAGACCAGAGCTTTTCAGTTCCCAATAGAAGGAAAATGCTAATTCTGCTGGACAAGATCTGGTGGCCTCAGACCCCTCCTCCAAACATATCCACCCAAGCACATTTTCCCACTTCTCCTCTTTTATCAACAGTTACTTCACAGGCTTTGCTCTTCCCACATCCTTCTTTTTCTTTCTTTCTTTCATTTCTTTTTTCTTTTCTTTCTTTCTTTCATTTCTTTTTTCTTTTCTTTCTTTCTTTCTTTCTTTTTTTTTTTAAATCTCCCATCTGTTAACACCTCTTTTATTATCCTGTGCACTTCTCAAGTCAATGACTGCCATCCACATTCCCTTCCACCGTACATCTGCTGTCGTTTGCAGTTTGGACATATTTTCAGATGCCCCTTTGAAGGCTGCCTTAAAACCTTAATCACATCTGTTTCTCCCAGCCTGAGATAATTGGGTGTTAGAGGCTGCTTCTTTTGCTTATTTTTAGAAGAAGGCATGGCTCCTTTACAGGTGTTTCAGCACGATGGGGGAGGGAAGAGGAAAAAAGTCAGTTATATGATCTGAAACTCTCCAGTGCTTCCCCAGCTCCCTGCTCTCCTGTGCAGAAATTGTTGGTGTGCTGAGGTGAGAGGAAGTGCCCCAGCAGCAGAAAGGTCCTGTTTCACCTGTGCCCAGGGTCCTTGTCCTCAGCTACAGCCAGGTCTCCACCACTTCTATTCTGCAAAGACAGAACAGAAAATGCTCCAGTCTAAGTAATTTTAAAAGAATGTAGCGATTATTTAGCAATCTTATGCAAATTAGGGTTTCCTCCGGTACACTTAGCTAATTATGTGGGATTTAAAACTGGAAACACCACACATTGTTCAACAGCCAGCATCCTGCCCAGTTGTTAATTCCTCTTGAAAAGAAGGATTTAAATAATGAAGAACCATTTGATGTGTCTTTGTGGGTGCGGAAAGAAAGGAAAAACCCACTTCAGATCATGGAAACTTGCTTTGTAGAGAAGCTTCAAACATTAGTTCAGCGATGGCTGTGGCGATGTCTCGCTGCTGGCCAGGGCCAACCACCATTTTCCTTTGGAGCTGTGACCATGGGACAAGAGGCCCTATTAACTACGTGCCTATTTACGAAAGAACTGAGCCAAAAGGCTGCTTTGCTGCAAGTTACTCAGGGAATTTATTAGGGTCAAATCTCAGAACTAAATGCAGACTTCCTGAATCCCTCCAGGTTCTGTAGCAACCACCCTAGGAGCACTTGGGTCTGTAACAGGAAGCTGATGAATACAGAGATGCCAGGAAGGCAGCAGAATGGCACCCACCAGCTGTAAATTCAGCTCAGAAGCACTGGCTTCTGAAATAACACACATACAGCCATTTTTCAGAAACTATATTGACAGTAAGAGTTGCATGAATGCCAGTAAATCTGTCATTAGCAGTGTAAATTAGCATGATTTTTTTTAATAACCATCAGAAAAAAAAAAACCAAACTAATCTATATTTAGCAGAGGAAGAATATAATTACTTAAAGGAACCTCTTTGTTCTTCTGTGCTGTGTACAAAGCAAAGCCAGAATGTAAAAAGGGCACGGGTAAAACAGCCGTAATGAAAACTTCTTTGAACATAACACTCCTGTAGTGGTGGAGGGCAGGGGTGTAAAAGAGATGAGAGCTGGGTGGGGAATAAAGCACACTACCAGTTTTCCACAAAAAGCACTGATTCCTAGGATCAATCTCAAGGGCTCGGGCTGGGCTCCCACCCTAGAAAGCTGCTCTCAGTTTGTTAGTGTACACAAATTCACCAGCAGCTCTAGAAATATTTGTACAGGGTAGTGGAAAGGAGTG
Source organism: Lagopus muta (assembly GCF_023343835.1). Lineage (NCBI taxonomy): Eukaryota > Metazoa > Chordata > Aves > Galliformes > Phasianidae > Lagopus > Lagopus muta. Next base: position 9,899,958 of record NC_064449.1, on the reverse strand, counting down.
GGTGGATTTCTCCATTAAGCCACTTGCCTGTAATTTCTTGTTGAAAATTGTGTATCGCTTCAATTCTACCGAGACACATTGAAAGAAAACGTGAAGGTCATCAAAGCAGTCATTAACATTGCACACGTGTGCAGATGACAACGACAGCAGGTTGTCACTCACCAAGAGCTGCCAGGGTCCTGAGCACGCACACACACACACACACAGGCTGCTGAGAGTGCTGGCACTGGGCGTGAGGGTTTTGTCTGGGAGGAGAGAGGAAAACAAAGCTTTGCTTTGGATCTGATAAATGGGTCTCTCCTGAGTGCTCTGGGAAGATCTGCAAGGGAAAAAAAAATGACAGTCCTGCATGTACATGAATTATGTATCAGGAGCATTTGGAGGGCTGGGGCTTTGTTGGGAGGCAATAATTTTCAGGAGAATAGGAAGAGGGAGGCAGTATGTTTGTGAAGACTGTACTAATGGTATAATTCGTTATGGAGATAGTCATAAATGCCTGCTTCCTTGTTTGTATCTGTTCACACTTTGACTGCTCAGTTTTCCCTGTTCCTGCCCAATCCCGCTGCTCCTGTAGCTCCTCCCTGTCCCTACATCCCCATCCACGTTCTCCAGCTGTCCTGTTGAAAATTTTTCCCTCCTCTCAGTCTCTTTCTGACTTCACTCAGATGCTCCAAGGCATTTTGTTAAGCGCAGGATTTTCCCTTAAGGGAGGTAACAGGACTAGCCCATTGCCAGGGCTGTTTGATCAACAGAAGCCAAACAACGGAGCCAGGAGCAGAGCTGTGTGACTCATATTCCTTGCTCAACAGCTTCCTCAAACACGGTGCTGTTTCCTGGTCTTACCCTCCAGATCTTAGGACTACTACTTCCCAAGACTGGCCTTCTGGTAGCTAACAGGCTCCTCACAACTTTCATGTCTGCAAAAGCAGACTGTCACTACTCTCATCGCTGCACTGCAGCTGGGGACTCTGTGCTGACAGCAATAACAGAACAAAGTGCCAGGTTTCAGCTCCACTCACCAGGTACCTACCAAGAAGGCAGAGACCCCATCACTCAATCCATCTGCTACTGCTTCCACTCTGCCTTGCAGGAGAAAGCACTGGAAAAGCTACTGTGATGTGTGGTAATAGTCAATGAGTAGCTCAGAGTGGAAAGAAAACTGCACGCTAAAAACCCAGCACACTGATCATCAAATTCATTGCTGGTTTAAGAGAGCACAGATTGAACAGAATAAACGAATTGTGCCAGCTGCAAAACTTCTGGCAGATGGAGCAGGAAAAAAGCAGCCTAGGATGCTGGGAATGATCTTCACCTCTTCTGAGGGAGGTATTTGTACAGTGAATATATTTAAGAGATGAAAAAATATCTCGTGCAAAGATGATCCTGCTTCTTTTTCAATGTTTCTCTGAAATAATTATTTCAAACACAGCAGCTCTTGAGAAGATCAATGGCTAGCATTATAAAAATATCTCGGCACAGACAGATCACTGCTGAAGAAAGAATTATTACTAAGGTTCAACTTTACGTTTTGGTATTAAATAGAGAATATTTACAGCCCAGAAAACTACATGTTTCAAGATCTGAGATGTCATTTTTAGCTATGCATTAATCTTTTAGGTTCACATCAACCACCATCATCCATTAAGTCAATAGTTATTTTTCCTACCTACCTCCGAGATGCCCTGAATGAATCCATCAGTCATGTAAGTCTTCAGTTCTGCTGCTGCTGGAAAGAAGAAAAAAACATGCGGCAGAAGCCAGGCAAGAAAAGTTTCTTCATAACTCATCACTGAGCCACTTTTTTAAAAATGGGTACAAAACACCTCTTATCTACATGAAGATTTTTAGGACGTAAATCAAAGAAAATTGCTATGCCAGATTATGGGCCTTTGCTGTGAGATTCCAAGACACAAGTATTTAATCTATTGAAAATTAATTCCAAAGTCAATTTTAATGTTGCCGTGCAACTGAAACTGCAGGCTCTAGCAAAGGTGGAAGAGGATGCAGTTAAAAAAAAGTTAGAGGTCCTGTAGAACATCTCTGGTACTCATAACCCTCAATCCATCTCCACACAATTGGAAATGAATTTCACATCAAGTATGGGTGCATGCATGGTGTCAGAGCATCACATCTGTAGAACAGAGGCGCAGACATCTCCCTGTAGTTACTGCTGCCATTACAGTGTGGCCTCCAGAAGATACATCCAACAAATGTACAAGGCACGTTTCTTTGAGCAGCAGCCTCCAATCATGCAGTGTCACCTCTGCACTCCCTGCAGGGCTCAGCCTGAGCTTTTCCTTCTTGTCACCTCGGGGCTACAATGAAAGGTCTCCCCATCAGCACAGTGCCCTTCAACCCAGGTTACGTGTCACTTGAGCACAGCAAACAGTGCAATGATCTTAACTTTTCTGATGTTGAATTGGGCCATAGAAGTCTAATGCGATCAGAATGAAATCACACCAGTAGGCAGCGGCAGAGCTGGGATCAGAGCACACTCCCACCAATCTGATGCTCTGCCCACACCCAGTCCTGCCCTACTTTTAGACAGTTCCAATTTCCAAATTCATTTTCTCTCTCAGATCTGCTTGTCACGTTATTAGGATGTTGTAGGGAATAATGCTCCAATCTCCTGTTTCGGGAACAGGTAAGCTAAGAGGACAGTGACAGGTGAGAGGTACAATTCACAAATAGCTATTAATTATCAAAGCCTTCTGAAAATATTTATCTTAATAAATTAACAGGTAGAAAGCTCAGTGCAATTAGCAGGAGAGTCCACAGCCTGATGCTGTGCAGTTGGCCCAACTTTAATTAGTTAAATGGCAACATGTTTGCAGGAATCTTGACAACTAAAGGCAGCAGGTAATAACAATCACAGTGCTAAGCTAAATTGTGTACACATAGAAATTGTAATAAACTAAAACTGAAGCTATAATGCAACCTCTCAAGAATATTTCCTACAGATATCCTTAACCCTTTTATGCCCAAGGCCTCACACACAAGCCTCACACAAAGTGCTCTGTTTCCCACAAGACAGCTGAGAGATTTTTCCATCCCTTTGGTGAGGGTGAATGTTTTATCAGCTCTACTCAAAAGGAAAAGCTGATTGCTTTCTGTGCTGGCAGCAGCTACCTCCTCACTTCCCACTCAGTGCAGCATTCCATCAGCTTCAGACCCACTGGTAACAAAGAATGTTTTGCAGTGAGGAATCAGTCTGTTATGATCTATATTGATAGGGAGAAAGGGACAGACAGACCAGCACTGTGCTAGAAATTAGCTGCTTTACTGTATTTCTTTTGTCCCTTTTGAGTTTTCATGGGTTCCTGTAAGCACTGTGAGGTCTCACCATCCTGACAGTCCAATTAAAAGAAAAGTTAGATTTGAAGATGCAGTGTTTTAATACAAGCACTGTTTACAGCATTTTTCCTCATTATTTCATTACATCAACAGTTGGCAGAATAAAATCCATTTTATCTGATTTGTTGTTCATTGGCCTGACTTCCATTTGCAGACTGCTGAATTTTTGGAAAGGAACATTTTTACATCGCAGCAACAGCATTTCATTTTCCTCATAAAGGCAGGTTTTCTGATAGCTGCAGTTACAGCCACACAGTTGAACCAAGCTCTTAGGTATTTCAAGATTTAGCTCTTATCCCTTCCTCCCCTCTTAAATGTATTAAAATCTCCTGAACCTTTTGGTTATCAGCAATGGTTTCTCAAATGGCCCTGAGTTCTACCAGCCATGTCAGAGCTTAGCACTGTGGGAACCAGCAGAAGGTGAGACCCCACACAGTGCAGCACAGCCATGCATGCATCCCTTCCTCTCAGCCCCATGGCAGCCAGAGGCCCAGCCACCACCAGCTCTTTTTAAGTTATTTTTATACCACTTGGGCTGTAAAATAGGGAATAATTCCCTCTTTTCACAGTGTTATCTGAAGCCATGCCTAATAAACCCACACACGTGACTCAAATTACAGCTGCCCACCAGCAAACAGCAGCCTCTTTCCATAACATGGCATAAGTCGACATGCTGCTCATCCGGAATGCTTTTCAGAGTGCTCAGCTATGCAGTCAGAACTAAAATACCCCTCTGAGAAGGTGGGGACAAGCAAGAGATCGGCATGCCATTTTTATTTACTGGCAGATCATTCACAGCCCAGGCCTGTGCAGTATGAACAATGGCAGGATTTGGAAGGCTTTTTACAAGCGGCCCATTCTACAAAGATCACACGTTTTCAGGGAGGTTCTACAAAACCTCCTCACTGCAAATTTCTGTCTAGGCAATGGAAATGGTACTGAAAGCTTTTTCTAACAGAGTGAGCAAGAGTTCAGTTGAACTCAAACTATTTGATTTGGATAGAAAAAGTAACTGCATAAGAACAGGTAATAGAAAGCTGTTTCTTAAGGTAATACTTAATTTACAGAAGATGGCTGGGAAGTTGCTTTTGTACTGCTGACAATGCCACAATGAAATCAGTGACTCCACAGTGACTTAAAAGAAATTGCAGCTAGATTGTACTTTGTTGTATCTTTTATTAAGGCGTAAAACTCATTACCAGTGAAGGGATAAAAGGAGAAGAAGTTTGGTCTTGAAAATTCCAGTATTAAGATGATGAGGCCTCAGAAAAATGAGGCTTCAATGGGTTGTGAAGTTCAGAGTTGGAATAGGTTTAAGGTGTTTGTCAGAAACACAGAGATGTGGCATGCCACTGCTGCTTTGGGGTCATCAACACATTTGGCCTGATGACCAGAAAAATGTCATTCCTTCCAGCATGAGACAGGCACTTTCAGGAAGCCCAGGATGAAGCTGATCCAAATGCATCGCTAGGCAAATGGAAAACAGGCGAAAGGAGGGAAAAAACCCCACGTTTATAAGCATGTGAGGACTGGACATTGTCAACCAGGTTTGTAAAATGCAGGGTCCTACTCCCAAACATATTCCTAACTTTCTTAAATCATAACTTCTACTCCGGCCTTGGAGGATTGTCAAAAAGCAGCAGCAAGGACAGTGATTCTGAAGGTCAGTAGCCCGACCATTCTGTACAGCAAGCAGCTGACCGCATGCATACTGCCTGCTACCTTACTCTTCAGGTTCTTTGGCATAGGACTTAATACTCAGGAAATTGTCACTGTCACAATAGAACAACAGGTTCTCAAAAAACCATTATAAGGCCATTAGAATCATTAGGTTGTCAGAACTGAGCTGATACTTCTTTGCCAGCTAAACATCACCAGACAAATGCCATCAGATTTGCCAGCACTGCTCACTCTTTTTACAGTATTGTCTAAAATTCAACATGGAATATCAATACTCGTCCATTTTGCATCCTTATCTATGATGCCTGAAAATAGAAATAGCTTTAGGATAGGATAAAATATGTGTTTAATTTTTGCCAAGTGTGATACCACTGAAGTCATTAGCCAATATTGGCTCCAACAGGAGATTATGAGCAGCAGGACTTGAACAGGCTCCTTTCACAGGATTAATAGATACATGCCTCATGATGCCTTTGTGTGCAGTGACAGCTTGAGGCTGTCAATTTCTGCCATTTCCTGATTAAAAGCCATCAGATAAGCTTACAGCTATTCAAGAAGCATGAACAGAGGATGCAGTTGAGGACAAATAGCTACGCGATGTATGAAGACTTAAAGCATAGGAAGTTTTTGGCAATGAGATGTGCGGGTTCACAGAACATTTTAATTGGATCACATTCTAAGAATGTGCCAATATCCTGCTATTAGAACTCTCAGATTACATAGCATATTATCATTTTTAAAAAGCATCCTTTTTTGAAGGGAAGGGAGTTCAATGAAGGCTGCTTTAGTATACTGGCTTTTTTTCAGCCACTGAGACAATTTCTATTGCCTATTGTAGTAAGACAGAGATCATTCACCTTTGGAGTTAATATTCCTCTGTAAAGCTATTACAAAGACACACAGGACAGCTTCCCTTGAAACAGACAGACTGCAGGGCAAGGCAGTCATTTCAATCCTGATTAAGACAGCCAGTCTTCGATTACTAGAAGAGAATCACAGGACAGCTGAGGTTGGAAGAGATATCTGGAAATCATTTCACCCGAGCCCTCAGCTCAAAGCAGGGTGAGCTGGAGCAGAGTGCTCATAACTGTGTGCAGATAGGTACTAACCATCTGCAAGGATGAAGACAACAGCAGCCAGAGAATTAGACTAGAGCAGAGGACCAGAGCAACAAGACCCATTGCCTTGCACAGGCATGACTGGGAAAATGGGCGTACCCACAGCCTGTGTAGCAGGAACTGAAAGGCCAGGGCTGAGCTGAAATAGAGCCTCTGGTCAGAGGATGTGGGTGAATGGACCATGCTGAGCCATTAAGGTCTATTACTACATTCAGGGCCCTGACAGGGGGAACACAAATGAAATAGAAATATATTCCCACTGATAGATTGCAGCACTGCTCACAGGAACAGTATGAACGCAAACAGATAAGGGGCCTGCACAAAAGAATAATGATCATCTATTCTTTGCTGAGAAAACCATTAACTTACAAACTTAAACGCCTTCACTATTCATGATTCAACAGAGTAAACTGGTGGCTTCTTATTATGCAAATACATGAAATGCTTTGTTCTGGAAATATAAAACAAAACAATAGATTGGAGCATCTATAAAGAACTTTTATTCCTCTGTATGTCATTACTATATCAGACTTACATGTCACATATCTTCCCCACCATAACAATCCAAGGGAATTAAGAGGCTTCCCTCTGGTGATTCTGCACCTCTTAATAGCTGCCTGTTCACTATGTTGATAATACACTGGGAGAAGGTTTCTAGGTGAAGACGAGTTGCTACAGGTTTCTAACCCCTCTTGCAACATAGGCAGCTTGCTGTAAATGGACTGTAATGCTGCTGTAACATAGGCTTCTCCCACTTCCCAACCTTTCTTTAAATGCAACATGTGATTTTGATAAAAGTCTGTTAATCATTGTACTTGGTGATTTGTAACCATTATGCACAAGGTAGGGCACTCAGAGACCTGTGGACAATGCAATTCTGATTATTTCAATAGCTTAATGCTGAAATATTTTTTAAGCTTACTCAGGCTAGAAAAATACTTATCTTTTCAGCAATCATCCTTGGAAAATGAATTAAAACATTAAAGCTTCAGAAAGAAGGAATAGCCATTACTTTTTCCTTCCTGGTAAAGCCAAACACTGTGAGCTGTTTCTTAATCGCAGTTAAAGGTTAGTTTTCTTCAAGCTTTGCCATATCTGTAAGAAAAAAAAAAAAAATGCTGTTATACAAATGAGGGCTTAAGAGACATTCCCACAGTCACCAAGGCTACCACCTCCTAATAAATAAAGCAGCACAGACATCCTCGGATTGCATTTTAACAAGAAAACCTGAAGGCTGCATTTTAAGGATGAAATATGAGCATACACAAGACTTCTCCCTGGAAGAACACATTCTTAGAATATATTTTTAAAAATGCTGGACAAGAAAATGCTTGTATCCTTAAACTGTGCCAGTTTCAGTGAAGAAATGTATCACACCTGCCACTCATTGTGTTGCCTGGGGAAGTCAGCATCTGTCCCTCTCCAGTCTTGCATGCTGGGATGTTCCTCACTTTATCACCAATAGTATTTATAATACTGTCAAGTACCATCAAGAAATCATCACATTTTCTGTTCAGAGATTAACAGTTTAGTATTCAGTCTTAAAAATAAGTCTGTCAGCATCCATATACATGTGTGGCCGTTTTGTCTGTACCAGAAAAAAAAAAAGACACAGTTCATCTCCAGAGGAGAGTATGGCAGCAATCCAAAAATGGCAGATTAGCACAGCTTTTAAATTGGCCTGGCAGAGCTTTTTGTTATGTTTATCATGCTAAATGATCAGGATTAATGGTTGCCATGAGATTATCATCTTCATTCAAATTAAAGGTGTTAATAGCACAGAAGTTTCAAAATTCACTGGAAAGTTGAAGTGGATTTGTTATAAGCAGTCAGGAATTTGCTTTAAGATGGCATAAAATCCAGTCTGGTATTTCTCCATCTACACTCACCTCCTGTGTAATCCAGAGCAGGGAATATTAAGGTGAAATCAAAGACACTTTACATCAAGAATTATCAGGAATCCTCTGACAGAACAAACAGAATAACAAACAAAATACCACACCAGCTGACCATCAGAAAGACAGAAAGCTATTCAGCCGGTAGGCAGGTATTAGCCTCCAAACTGCTTCAATAGCATCTTTCCCCTTACACGAAATACACTTTCAGTGCTGACAGAGCACATCTATAACCAAAATGAAATATTCAGATCATGCTCACAGTGAAATCATCAACAGAAGAAACAAAGTCTGAAGTTCCAACTTTTAAGAGCTTCAGAGAATTTCCAAAGACTGTTTAATATAGTCAGATAAACTTATGGAACAAAAACAAGTATGTTAACAGTGTAATGCTGCACTGAATGCTTTCAGAATATGAGGCAAAATTAAAATTAGTGAAGAAGATGATGCTTTACTAACCTCAATCCACAGCTCTACTTCTTTGCTTCATGGAGTTAGTCACTTGGTAAGGATGGGAGAAGTTAAGCATACAGTAAACTTGATTTAAGTAGAAATTTAATTAAAGGGAACTTTGCGATGCATTTTCTTCACAGAAGATGATACTGCCTTAAATCCAGGAAAACATTAATTCTAATGTTATAATTTGTTGTTCCATTAAAAAAAATGGGAGTATGGTCTCAGCTGTCTTAATGCATGAAGGTTAACAAGTGAGAAAGTGTATGTTCCAAAATTATTGGTGGTGTCAAAGTGTTACAATATGAAGAGCTACAAGTGACAACTGATGTGAAATCGTGATCAACGCCAAGACACTGCAGGTATATTTCAACAGCTGTCAGCTTCTTCGTAGAGCCAAGTAGTTCAGTGCCAAACCATTAACTCAATTTGATAGTAGCTGCACTTTGTGTAAGCAAGGTCTCTCTACTTGAAGGAAAATTAATTTTAAACGTTCTACACTAAGATCCCCAAATAATCGACTTTTGGTTTTATAATTAACAGGTTATTCAACAGCTGACTGAAGAGCCAACTAGAAAGCTAAGTCATTAAAAATAGAGTATCTTTAGTAATAGATACTATGCATATACCCCTTAAACTATAAGAAACTAGTGAAAATTAGAACCAAAGTCATAGTAACTGCAATTTGATTACAGATCAGATCACAGACCATTCTAAATAAGAGATAGTAATTATGTCCCCCTATTCAGAAATCTCCACTACTAACATCCATATAAACAAGCATTCTTAGATAATCCTGTGCCTGAAGTGAGATTAAAATTATTTTTCATCCTAAAGAAGCTAGACAGTTGTTATTTCAAAACCAGAAAGAATTAAAGAAAAGAAATACGTAACAGAAGTCAACCTCAAACAGTTAAGGACTCTACAAAAACTCTGGAGCTAATGAAAGATGTTTCGTCCTTTATTATTGTGTAATACTTTTATCACAGAAACGTAGTATTTACAAATATACACATATAGACTGCTGATCATAAAATGTTACTGAAGAATTAGTCAAAAAAATCAATATACAAAAACCAAAAACTTCCCAAAGATATTCTGCCTGAAAAAATTTAATGAAATTTCAAGGAGACAGTTCTGTACAGAAAGACAGGTTTTAGCTCCTCAAGTTCTGGTAATATTAGAGAGTTGTGAACCAAGTGAGCTATGCTCAGCTGTACATTTGAGATGAGGCAGTTTTAACGTTGTTCTTTTACATAATTTCTTGATGATCAGATCAACAGGTCTCAGGAGGCACTAGTTTGAATGTTTTTGGAAGCTGCAAGCATTGCTCTCACTTTGGCCATAAGATCCTGCAGAACACAAGAGAAAAAATGATCAGGCTTGTCTGGGCTTTAAATAAAGATAAAGCATGTGACAGAAAAAAAAAAAACAACAACTGCATGAAGGACTCTGATCACGTAAAATACTGAAATTCATGATCACTGGATAATAACAGTTTCCAGGCTAAGGAAGTGAAATAATTTGGAGAACGTTCATATCACAGCAACTGTTCTTGCAAGTCTGTTCTCACTGCAGTGCTACCAAGTGCTGTGCTTAAGTAATTGGAGTCGTTTCTGAACAACAAAACACAGAAATCATCTTATCTGAAACAGAAAGAAATTATATCTTCCTCAAAACTGTAATAAATACATAAAACTACTAACGAATCAAGGTAAAGAAAAAGTGCAAGAGCTCATTAAGATGAAAGCACTAACAATTCTTTAACAGAGAGCTTTTTGTAAAGCTGAGCCCAAAATTTACATAGCAGCACTATTTTTACATACAACAGTGAAAGAAACATTAAGACTACTGTGAACCCAAGAGCATTTCTCCATCTTGTCTGAGTATCCAGTGGAAACAGCATTACAAAATTTTCCACGTACACACATCTGATAACTGGGTTGCAAAACATGATCAGAAAATAAAGAGTGTTTATCAGTAGTAAATTACAGATTAATTAACACAGTTCTTCACACATGTAACGTAAATAATCCTTGGTACTTTTAAAGCATTTTTCATCCAAAGCTCTCAAAACACTTGATGGTAGAATTCAGCATCACTATTTCACTTTGCAGATGTAAGGAAGTGAATGAGAAAAGATACTAAAACCAGGGTAAACTAGCAGATTGGCAGCAAAAAAATCTTTCTAATAATGAGGCAAATTAAAATTTCTTTGGACCTTCACAGATAAAAACACGCCAAACTAAATCATGCCAGGAAATATCTTGGAGATGCACAGAAGTCTAATTCTTCTTCCTTACTTTTTGAAAACTGTAAGAACTGCATTTTAATATCATTTCTAAGCTACTGAACAGATGCATTTTAAACTGTACTGCAAGTCAATGTGCAGTGCTGGTGATATATGCTCCTCTTAGAGCTGCCCTTTCACAGAATCATAGAATCACCAAGGTTGGAAAGGACCTCTGAGGTCATCCAGTCCAACCGTCCACCTACCACCAATATTTCCCACTAGGCCATGTACCTCAGTACAACATCTACACAATTCTTGATCACCTCCAGGGACAGTGACTCCACCACCTCCCTGGGCAGCCCATTCCAGCTCCTTTGTGCAATCAGATGAATACTAGCTAGCAAATCCGGTGGCATAAACAATATTTAACCCCAGAAACTCATGAACTTTACCTCTGTCTAAAAGAAGTATGTTTTTAAATAGGTAAGGCATTTACTGTACTTTTAAGACTTAATGTCTCTACTCTTACCAGGAATTTCCATGCATTTCTCTGGTAGTTAATGAAGTGCTACGGTGTCAGTATTCCATTTTCTTTTGCCAGTGCCTGCACTTCCTATTTGATTGCATATTCTTGTTTATGGTTTCTTTTCAAAATGAATGACATATTTTATGTAAGATATTAGTCTACTTGTATTAATTTCCAATTACTTCTATTTCTCTAGAGGAACTAAATCTTGGAATGATACTGAAAGGATAATCTACTCATTAAAAAAAAAAAAAAAAAAAGGGAATATAAAAAGCAATTCTGATTCTATATTGTAAATTTCCCAGAGCATAATAAAGAGCTTTCCTCCTCTACACTTGGCATACTGAATCGAAAGAAGTTCAAAACGCATGAAGTTTCTAAGAGGATGAGTAAAATTAAAAATTTTAGAACAGTTTTTACCAGGCAGTAGCTTTTAAAAAAGAAACTGTATTATTTTGACAGAATAGATATCTTAAAACTGTGATAAGGATAGTGAATGCATTTAATTTATGGCATGCCACATAGATACACATACCTGATACGGTTGTAGAAAGCTATGCTGTGAGCCACAGCAGGCTTGAATATAGCAACAACAAGTTCATAGGCATAAGCAGCACCAAGGGTAAGACAAATGAGCTGCAGATATCGCTCAATGCAAAGCATGCAAACTGAGTGTAAGAGGATACATTTTTCCTCCACTGACAACACTACAAACTTTGTTTGCCAAGACGTTCCTTCATCCTTTCATAGAACTTGTTAAGATCACTACATGATAAGACGGACTCTCAGTAATATCTGCTGTTTGCAGTTGGTGTACTGTTCTAGCATAACGTGGACTTTCATATCTTAACAGTATGCTGCATCATGATGAACAGGGCTTGATCTTTAAAGGTTTAATTAAACTTGAAAAGAGAGCCGCTACATAAGCAACAAAATTGCTTTTCTCATAAGCAAACAGATTGACAATAAACATGTCTCTATGCTGTATGCAAAGCTAGAACTGCACAAAGTATTAAGAATTTCCTATGATGGACACACATAATTAAGCAACATGTTTAATTTGTCTATTTGTACCTGAGTGATTTTACTCTGCACTGAAGACACAATCGCTGAAGAGATTTGGCCATCTTTTTCCTGAGAAACTCCCCTAAAAAGTACAATCAGAATTAGAATTCTACAGCATATGTTTTCAAAATGCATTTCACTCATCACCACAATTTGGAGCACTGTACAACTATCTTATGCATTAGTCAAAAGTTCTATCATTCAACCAGAAGGCAGGATAAGTCAAGGTCACAAGACTAACTCCTACACAACCGATTAAAAGAAATCTGAACAGGCTAGGGATTATCAGCAGGACTGTAGAATACTCTGTGGAAATAACCTAACTGTGAACTTCTCAGAGACCTGAAATTTAAACCATTCTGTTAAAATTTTTACTTCAAAGAGTTATCCTGCTTAATGAGAATTACAAACTTAGAATTATGTTGTGGGATATTCCACACAACTGTTATTGTAGGAGTACGTCAAGATGTATACTTGAACAAGAAGCAGAACCTGTTTACCACACATAAGTGATCCTATTTCATCTCAAATGCAACATGAAAAATCCTTTGACAGATTAAATTTGTACAGGGATTTTCTATTTAAAATAGCAAGTGTAGCACAGAAAGCGTTATGTGTTTTCCAGGTTTTTAAATCTGATCCTGGATTACGTGAAAACTCCAGCAGACAACAGTGTCATTGTTAGACTGATGTACGCAGCACTGCTCTTCCAGTGTTCTCTACTTTTAATAAGCACATGTATGTATTTGCACACAGAGCTTCTTACCATCCAAAATATATCAAAAGACACATTCATAGTCAAGAGTCATCAGCATAAGAAAGCGTATTACCTGGAGCGTTCCTGGCTGGATTCCCTGCTCTCCACAGGAGAGACACTATTTGAATGCACAGAATTTTTGTGTGTGGATGGTTTGCCTGGTGACACAGCAGGTGAAGGAGACCTAGCTCTGGACTTAGTTCGTGATCTAGACCTCCTCTTCTTCTTCTTCTCATGGGGACTTCTGTGAGGAGAAAATACTCCATTGAAGGGTATCTACAGCAGCATGAAACTAGCTCAGTGGAAGGCACTTTTCACACTTCTAAAAGATTATGCAGTCCTCTTCCATAGAGCACATGCACTGAGGATGCATTACAGTTGTACCTTGATATCATACTTTTAAGTCCAATACTGCATTTCTCTGGCTGTATCAGAAGCTCTTTTTAATAAATTGCAATAAGCAACTGCTAGTATTGAAGGAGCCCACATGGAATACTACTTCCCAGGTACAGAGGAATTACAGACAGTATTTGATAGTCTAAAGGGTAACAATGAAAAGTCTTTAATTGAAAATTTGAGGAATAACTTTGCTAGAAGTAAGTTCCTTTCCAAACAACATGAGTCACTTGGAATATAATGAGGAACGGAAGCATTTATATTCCCCTGTATTTCTTAGCCCATAAATGAACAAACCATGGAACTATAGATAAGAAAAAGATCTGAAATGCAAATCCACAGTTGGTTTGCTTGCTTTTTAAAATTATCTCAAGTTGATGAATATGAAAAACAATCAGCTGAACTATACTGATGATGTTCTCATTCATACAAATCAATTCACTGGGGGCTGTCAAAAGATGGAAAACTATCTTATGAAACAATACAAATATTTTAAAAATCGCAGGTGAAAGTGATTGCTGCTTCCTACTCCATGAGAGAGACAGAAAAACACCTTAAAGCCTAATCTTAATGGATGACAAAAAAATTCTGTATGCTCAGTTTAGAAACCTTAAGGTATTACTGTATTTTGCATATACATTAGCTGCACATATAATGAATTTTAAAAATTCATTTGCATATTGACTTTAGAGACAAAATATTTCAAGCCTTTTGTGCACACACTTTCCAGATGCTTTTATTTTGCAACTGTTGATCAGAAATAACGGCGGTTATACTACCTCGATGATAGCAGGTTCAGAGAGACTGCATGCAAGGTGCTCTCAAAACAGACATTACTTGTTTCATATTTCACATTCTATTCAGCCAGTAACATAATTGTTGAATGTAAAGCATACCATCTGCTAAGCTGGATTCTCCCCTTATTTGTGCAGATACAGTGAGTACCCAAGCAACTTTCAAATACCAGTAAGAATAACATAGCATATGACCTCTGTAGGGAGCCAAAGAAGATTTGAAACTCCAAATAAATCTCAAGTTTCACAGTCTGTAGACAGTAGTGTATTAATGCTTGCTAAATCAGTTGTACATTCAGCGTTCAAACATACTCAAGATCAGGTTAAGAGGAACCAGTGCTTGGTTTTTCTTTATCCTCCACAGACGTATTTGTTTATTAAAACAGAGCCCCATAGCAAAAACATTTGAATTTCACGTAGGGACTATGCAATACTTCAGGCAACATTTAAAGTATCTTGTGATTCCAGAACATAACCTTCACTTGGATGAGCTGTACTTACTTGGATCGTGCACGTTTCCTACTATTTCCAGGACTATTACTAATGCGATAAGCTGTTGGAACACTCCTTTCCTCTCTCCGCCTTTCTGGTGTGTGAGCTCTCCTCCTAGGTGACCTTGATCGTGACCTAAGCAGGAAAAAACATCCAAAGGTTTGCTTTTTGTTACTTATGTTATTTGCACTGCTATTTTTATTTCAGTGGAATTGTGCTGTCACCAAAAGCAAACATATCACCATTCATATTTTTATTTTATACCAACATGGGGTACCTATTCTCCAAGACTTGTCAGTTGCACAAGAATTTCTTACCCACCTCACGCATTTAGGATGTAGTTATGCTTTTCAGTGCCAACAGTGGGGAAAAAGAACTTTTTTTCTTTCTTTTTTCCAGTATCGTGTGCTAACATCAGTATTTGTATTAGTAGGTGGGAATGTTTCTCTTCAGTGCAGTCACCTATTGTGGCAACAGAGTTTACTAATGCTAGTACACAGAAGTCCAATTTGGCTTGAAGCCTGGAACTGCCAGGCTTAACCTTGTCTTCTCAGATTAATGGTATGTTTTCAGAACTGCTGCATCATAGAGATAAATGCAAGTTTTTGTTTTCAATGCATCTCCAATACTGACAAGTCCAGGAAATTTTATCCCCGCTGCTGCAGAATAAACCTAATATAGCCAATATTTTCACCTGTGCAAGTGACCAACTACCCACAACTGGCATTGTTTGGCACTAGCACTTCAACTTAAAGTATTTTTTCCTAGAAAAAGACCAAGATGAAAATAAAGAATGCATGCCCAGTTAAGATCAGAGATCAACTTAACAGCATAACTCTTTTTTTCTATGATCTGCAATTAAGTGGATATGAAAAAAAAGTGAGTATTTTTTAATAACCAAATAAATTGAATGAGAAAAGTCCTGAAGGATGGAAGGGAAAGGGAGATAAGGTTGAGAAGGGGACAAGATAAGGTTCCAGCTTGAAAAAAAAAAAAAAAAAGAAAGAAAAAACACCAGACCCAAGATGTACCCCCAATTCTTTGTAGCTGCAGTTAATTTTGATCCCACTGACCTATATAGTTCTAATAATTTGTTTGCTTTCAAGTTTATCTACGTACTACAGGTACACCATTCCATGTATACCAAGCACTCATTCTCTTTCATTCTCTTGCAGTGACCAAAAGAGAAGCAATTTGTGAAATCACTGATCTTCTGAAGACTTAAAACTGTATATTTAGCATATACACACGTTCCTGAGCCATTTCTCTTATACCTACAACAGAATGGATCGATTGAAAATGAATAAGTAATCACAATGGCAGTTAAGTGTTGCAAATTAACTGCTCAGTCCCTTAGAAATCTGATCTTTACCAGGCCTTTCAGAAGGAATAAAAAAGGAATAAAAACAACAGATCATAAAGTTTGGGTCAGTCAGACACCTTGACATTTTACCAGGATTTCCCTCAAAAGAGCGCCAGCAGTCAAATCTTTTCGTTGTCGAAGCTGCCTGATAACTTTCCCGCTCTGTTGCTGCTGCCACTGATGAGCTGCTCAGACTCGGTTCCATGCTCAGTGTCCCTGTGGATGCTGTGAGTCTGTGATACGGAGGCACACACTTCACATTCAGAATAAAATGTGCTAGTTTTGGTATTAACTAGAATCCTGAAAAGGCTCCCTTAACCAAAAGCTGAACCTTAGTGAAACATGCCTATATGGACCAGCCTAAAAAAAGTCCAAACAATCAGAAAGAAAAATGCATTAGCTTCATTTTTATGAACTGGATATGATGGTTTTGGTTTTACAACATTCTTCCAATCGCTAAACGTTAAGAACTTTGGCCATTAGTTTCAAACAATTAAAAACAGCTTAACAGTTTTACTGTGACATTACAATTATTACCTTCATTACACTATTATTTCAAGACACTCCATTCCTTTAAAGTCAATAGAACTTGTATTAAGAAGCGTCCCAGAAGTTCAAAGGATTACAAAGCTTGGCATGTCTCATTACAACATCAGAATTAAAACTAAGTGAATTGATACTGCCTCAAAAGTAAGAGAATTGGTTTGGAACAAAGAGCAGTTACTTCCACGTTTCATTTTTCTGCAGATGAGACAGAAAGTATCTCTCTCACACACACGGTATAAAGACAGTATAAAGAAATAGGATCAATATTCAACAGTTCCAAATTTCCACCTCTACTCTTGTTCAAAATAAACCTTCAGATTTCAACTAACCAAATCACTACACCATTCAATAAGCAAAGAGCATTTCTCCATCTCCTCCTCTCACATAAACCATACATCATTAGCTCAGACGCGCTACAGAGAGATCCACTGATAGAAAATTGATGCAGATAAACACAGTCGTTCCTTACTCTTACTGTCCACTTGTGAAATCAAACTTCCCACTGAGGCAGCATACTTCAAACTTCAGCAACTGACAATGTACACAATTCACATGGACTTTTTATGGCACCTCCAAGATGATTAGAAGAAAGGTACCACAAAACATTTACCAGAATCGACCAGAAGGCGCCCAAGTCTGTTTGCCAATAAAGATTTAACACATGTGCCTCATTTTTGACATTAATTACTTATTTATAATAGTTATCTCTTTGGTACTAACATCTCCAAAATAAGCCACACTGGAATACCCTACAATTAAGTTTTTTTACATGGCTTACTCTTTCTATGGCTTTTGTTTAACTTGTCATGTTGGTCTAGAATTAAAGCTGGACCATCCGAGGAGCTTTACGGGACTGTTTGCACCCCAGCTCCCTGAATTAGCCACAAGTTCTCACCCAGTGCTCAACCATTGTTTCAGGCCATAACTTGGCAATTACCATGCATGAGACAACAAATGGAAATAATTTTCTACACTAAATACGGGAATATGAAAAGAAAGAAAAAAATCACATCTAGCTAGGCACCAACATTTGCCTCTTCTGGGGAAATTACTAAGACAAGGCATTATTTTTCCAAAACATTTGAGAGACAAAACACTTCAGTGTCTCAATGGGTTTTGAATCAGCCTCCCACTCTTGATTACTTGATTATTTTAACACCTTTCAAGTTTCAGGAGCAAGAGCTTTAATTTTGGAAATATACTGTTTATGTTAAGGTATAGCAAACACTTTCAGCAAAGCTTGGCTAACTATCACAATCGTTTCTTGTACAATGTCAGACTGTGTGGACAATTTTTCAAGGACCTAATTAGAAATACAGGGCTAGAAAAACCTCAAGAAATCAGACTCCTTAATACTCTCCAAACCATCATTCTTAATGCAGAAATTTCCCATGATGAAGCTTTTACAAGCTGTATTAACCACTGAGAAACTATAAAAAGCTTTCTAGTCTCTCTTCTATCAATTTACATCCATTACTTACTGTCCAAACCCTAGAGACTGAAGAAGAATGTTCTACACCTCTCTTTTTGGCATACACAATGACTCAATTAATCTTTCTCCAGTTTTTTCAGTCATCATTCTAATTCTCTCCCCCTCACCCTATCTAAATCCAAACAAATCAACAATAAAAATATTTCCCATTTTAAACATATCTCTATAAATCTTATTTGCAGTTCTGGAACTTGTCTTCTAGCTGAGGATTCACTCTATCAACACTATGTAAGACCTGCTTGTCTTGCCTGACTTCTTCCAATGTCAAATTTTTACTATATTCCCATCAGCCTACTCCTCACCGATAAATAACAAAAAATATGTGATAAAATGATACGTTTCCATAAAAGTAAACCAATACAGTCACCACATCAAGATCCAAGAAGAAGGTATTCTGTGCTAATTAGAGAACCTCAAACAGAAGTTTAGTTACAGTCTTGTGATATGCTGTAGTTAGTAAGGTAAATTTTGATTTCTAACAGGTCTCTTGATCAGAAGTCTCACACGTGTCCTGCAGAAATCTCAAAGTGAACAGGTGACCACTCAGCACTGATGATACTGCCTTAAGTTCCCGTACTCAATTGGTTTCTGAACGGAAGACCCTCCAGAGGTCTTTGATCTGGTACACTCGGATCAGAAAATATGATAAATGAGAGTCCTCTCCTGTTCAGTTCTAACCTGGCTAAAGTTTTATGATCTGCAAAATGTTCTCAGTGCAAGAATTGGTGCAGTTCTGAAAATTCAGCCAGCCAGCAAAAACACTGGACTTCTCAAGTGTATCATTCAACAGAGACCTAGGAAAAATCCATCCAAACTTAATTAGGTGTTGTGTTGATTCATTACGTTAGGACTACTATGTAACTATTAATCAATTTGTGCCAGAAGGTGTGTTCAGCATCGCACACAAAGATCAGCGTCACTGAGCAGCATACACAGGTGCTGATAAGAATCTTCTCAGATGATTCTTTTTCAAGGTGCTAGAAAAGAATATATTTTTTTAAAATCATCACACTCATGTTACTAATTCTATTCTTATTTTTACCACTGATAAATAAAATAATGGATAAAAATACGAATCATAGCTTGAATTAAGATATGCTGGAGCTCCGAGTGAAGATACTTGACAGGGAGTCAAAAAAAAAAAAGAAAGTGATTCAGTTGATGAGATTTCTCCTCAAGATATCTTTAACTCTGAAAAGACTCATATTCAATTCATATGCAAGGAAAGCTTAATTTAGCACCATTCCATTTACACAATAGTTATGTACAAAAAAGGAATGGTACCAGATTCTGGAATGCAGCTAATAACATACATAGTACTGTGACTTCCAGTTAGTTGAATAAGCAGTGTGTCAGACTGATTGTTTAAGGCCAAGTTATGCTCATTTAATTTCTTTCATCTCTGAACAACAGAGATGTCTTCATCTCTGTAAAGTACCATACCAAACCTAAAAAAAACCAGTAGAAAGTAACATGTTGTAAAGCATTAACACTTGCTCACATTACCATACGTAGACACTTTGTTAAATAAACAGCAGCAACAAAAGTACAGGGAAGATATATGACGAGCAGATCTGTCACATCACCATCAAGAGCTAGAAAAAAATTGAGAAATAACTGGGCCATCTGTTTCTGGGGAAGAAGCATTTAAGCCACAGGCATGTCCACTAAGATAATAAATAATTCTGCATCAGACACACACATAGCTAAGGTAGTATTTATAGGCACAATTCATTTGAACTACAAGTTACAGAAATACTGTTTAGGTATTCTGTTGCATGATCCAGAGACTATAACCCCAATAATATGCCTTTCTGACCAACTGCAGTGACTGCTACGTGGCCTGATATTAGGACAACACAAAGTTTACACACAGCAAACTTTAAAGGTTCTGAGACTCAAAAGTCTTAGATGTAATTAACAACATTAATGGAACATAATATGTATTAGCTTACAGCTGGATAATTAACATAATGTATTTACCCTTATTAATAACCAAATATACAGTGAACTGTGCTGGGCTACACTCTCCTATGGCTTCCTTCACCAACTCTGTTTTCACCCTTCTTGGATGCCTGCCACATCTCTCCAGTCAATTCATCAATCACATCTTTTCATATGCTACCCAATTGCTTGCCTTCCTTCTGAACTTTGCTGTTCAACTACCTGGTTCTCTTTCCTTATTTCTTGCGTTAATATTGTGTCCTGGTTTCAGCTGGGACATATTGTTACTGTACTGCAGCAACAGCCACAAATTCTTCCTTTTGTTATAATCAGACTCCTACACAATATTGCCAAGTACTTCACAGACCAGAGTGAAATTTACTGATGAACATTTTGCACTGTGTAATTAGAAATGAATGATTATTCCATTAGAAAATATTTTCAGAGAAAGTTCATTAAAAAATATTTTCAGAGCTTTTCCACCGTTCATATTTGCTCACTGTCTTCAGGGTGACTATATCTCATCTAATGGGTATGAAAATGAAACATAATTAAAGAAGTGCAAAAACATTTTCAGTATTAGCCACACAGCACTAAAGAACATGGTTGGTTTCCAAACCCACCTTGAATGCCTGACAGTCCTATAGGCAGTGGGAAGTGAGTGCTTTGCTTTTGAATGTGATCTAGATCTGGTCTTAGATGATGAATGATACTTGAAAGGTGATCGAGATCTTGACCGAGATCTTTTCTTGTGTTTTTTTCTCTTTTTTTCTTTTTCTTCATCCCGAGGAGGATCTCTGCTTTTGCTTGAAGGCCTTTC
Source organism: Lagopus muta (assembly GCF_023343835.1). Classification (NCBI taxonomy): domain Eukaryota; kingdom Metazoa; phylum Chordata; class Aves; order Galliformes; family Phasianidae; genus Lagopus; species Lagopus muta. Next base: position 9,879,030 of record NC_064449.1, on the reverse strand, counting down.
TGCTGCAGAAGTTCTGCTAACTTCTAAGGCAGGTAACGTTCTGACTGCAGTCACAGGACATGATATACTACTGACACTCTGAAATTAAACGTAAACAAAGAACAACAGCATTCAGATCTTTAAGTTGCCTACAGATCTTCAAAAAGTCATACACGTGCAAGCAATGCGTAAGCGTCTCCAATCCTTTATACTAACAGAGGGCTACATCTACTACTGTGCATGACACATAAGTACACACTACCAGCAAAGAAACTTCAGATATCCCACTTGGTAGCCTTGTCAATATACATTTATATACATTTAAATAGAAGAAAAGCAGGATAACAAGTACAACAGCAAGGAAGATAGTAACTAATAATATTCTTATTTTTTTTTTTAACTCATTTTGTGAAAAATACAACCATCTTAAGAAAACAGTTGTTAAATCAATAACAGTTTAACCTTCCATTACTGTTTTAAATCCTCAGTGCATCAGCATTACGTAAAGCACGTGTAAGTAAGGTTCACATCTCCAAAAGTACGGATCTAAAAGCATTTAATGGAGGCTCATACAGTCCCTCACAGTTATACAGGCAAGCTGTAATACACATGCTAAGGCTGTCACCTTAACTAGGACATAGTCCTGAAGTTTTCATCTTTAACTATTAGAAGAAATGTATTCTAAAAAATGGGTACTATCAGATAGCTTTTTATCCATTTGTCCCTTCATTTATAAAGGGCTAAATTTAAGAATACAATCAGGATCTACTGATACTCAACATCAAGTTTTAAAGTCAGTTTCCTCCCTGAGCTCTGTTAGTTTGATAAGAACCTCAAGGAAAACAGCAAAATGAAATACAGCTGATAGAAGTCATTTGAAATAAGTTTTCTTGCATGTATAGGGTTGGAACAAAGACAAAAGTTATAATCCTAACGATGGAGCAGGTCCTTGCTCAAATCATGTTTAGTCAGTCAGTAATTCTGACTACAATTAAGTCAATTAAGCAAAACCTACCACACTCCAAGAAGTTTTCAAATTATCTGCCCATACCCAAAAGTATTCTGCTCAGCACCTTGTGTAGAACAATTCAAGTCAGGCACTGTCGATATGCTCCTCATTTCAAAATCTGTCATTCCCTCAGCTGCCATTTCAAGGCAACTGGAAAAAACAGTTTCCCTGTCATAATTTCTGCTCCACCTGATCTGACACTTTCACTGTTTGATACAAGAACGCTCACCGTGACCGGAATGGAAACTAATACATTAAAAGCCAAAGTAACCAAATTACAAGCAGGTGATCTTTTCCTCTCTCTTTACCCCTCTCCTACTGTGAATATGTCAAGGCAATAATTGAGTACGTTTGAATAATAAGAAATTTGGTTTTGCTTTACGTTAGAGCAATGACTCTTTCCTGAGATTTAACTGATAACTGTTATCACAATATTTACAAGAACAGCAATAAAGCAGCACTAAAGTGGTTTGCTTCAAGGGCTGTAAATATTTTCAGTCATGATCATTTGAGTGACTGGTTTACTGGTGGCCTATTTCCAATTTCACTAACTTCACAATCCACGTGCAATTCCAGACACCTCATTTCCAAACTCAAGGGTTTCCTCAGAGACTACTGCAGCCTACTTTTGTTCCTTTACAATGTTATTCATGTCTTTATACAGTACCCCAGTCTTTTCTTTGAACACTGCTGAATATGTAATAGACCATTTTGCCTTGAAGTAGATAACTCTAATAGCCTGAAACAAAATAGCTGTAGGCAAAGTAGAGTTAAGAGGCAAACAAGATGAGAAAGAAAAAACAACATTTTTCAGTGCCCGAGTTTATTTGGCTGCATGAAACATCAGCTATTATACCACTACCAAAAAGGAAGTTAATAACTGAACAACACGGGTACTTTTAGCTTACACTCAGAGACTATTTCAGCAATCAAAATGAAGAACTCCCTCCAATGCTAAGTATCCCTACATAGATACCAAAAGCACTGGGTGCTGAAATGGAGGTCTCCCCTTGTCTTACAGGACATTCACCACTCCTAGAGTGTTCATCTCTTAGCTGCTCCAACTTACTAATGAACCATATTTGGAAAGCTCCAGCAGAAACCATACTGAGACAATGGAAAGATCCTCCAAATGAACACGTAGGTCCCAAGTGAAAGACTACAGCTAGCACAGAGAGAGAAGCCACGTATCAGCCAAGCTGAGGCAGCACTGCTGGGACCAGGTGCTCAGAAGTCTTCAGGTTCCAACAGCAGGATCAGCTGCCAATAAGCATGCTGAGCCCCTCAGCTGCAGCTCTGTTTGCCATCAACACAAAAATCATCAACAAAATGGCTGGAAACAGACCTGGAGGCAGAGCTCTGTGAAATAACTAAATGCCAGCAAGTTGCCAGGGCACACACAAAAATTTCAGTGTATATAAATACTGCTTCAGAATAAATCTTTGAAAGAAAACAAAACTGCCTTGTGTCTCACAAATGGAAGATGCTGTCAGCGACTTGAGCTTTTACAAGGGAAAACTGATCCGTGCAAACTAAGGTAACAGATGCAAGAGATTGGAAGCGGGAGTGGAGGAGTGGAGCAAATAAACAAAAACTCAAAGCCAGTGCAGATACTGGCTAAGCATTTCCAAAATGCTGTTGTTACTGATCAGACTGTGCAAACCTGCAGGTCAGCAGAATGCAATTTCAGGAAGTGTGGCAGCAAGCTGGTTACCCGACAAGATTTATGATGCATCTCAAGGGAAGACAGATTAACATTTTTTGAGAGCTCTGCTAGGAAATTTTCCAGGAAGCGTTCAACGAACCACACTTCTTTGCCCACCTAGGACAACAGCCTCTTTTTTCAGCCCTCCTTAAATATATAGTGTCAGACTATAGGAGTTCCTCCTCAGTGTTGTATTTGGATCACTGAGGGAAATTCTTCTAAAAGAAAGCTTCCTAAAATAAACATTCCTTATGAGAAACAATTCAAACATGCTTCTTTAGAAAACAAAGATGACCAAACAACTCTTCTTTAGCAGCAATGGGTTAGGAAAGAGCTCTCTCTCAGGAAGGCTTTACAGCTACGTGAGAACAAAACCAGAAGACCAGTTCATAACAAGGCACTTATTTGCAGTATCCATAAGAGCAGGACACACACAGTTTTTCAGGGGTTACATTACCTAATCAATACTCAAAAGCAACATCTGAAGTGAACCAAAAAGGTGCCTATCACAGCAGAACAAAACACTGGCACTGTTCCAGGTGCAAATTAAATTAACTGGTAAAGAGCATTACAACTTAACTAACACTCCTGCAGCTGGACAGTATTTTTTCTGCTCCAAACAGCTTTATTTTGCATTAATTTGAATCTTTATTAGATCAAAGTTGGAAAGAGAGAAGGATGTTACAACTGCAAAGAGTTAATAACTCTACTGAAATGTGAAATCGCTTCACACCCTGCTCTACCACAGAACCTTTTTCACTGCAGATTCCCCCAAAGACTATGCTGAAATATTCCCTGACAGAGAAGTAATAAGTAACTGTCTACCAGCAATGAAAACATAGTATTGCTTTGTGCACCAAAGAGAGCAGAATTATTACCTTAAGAAGATTTCATTAGTCCTACCCTAAATAAAATAAATTACCCCAAAGCAATTAAAAGAGTGATAAAAACACTTGTTCTTATAGAACAAATTAAATACTAGATACTCAGAGACCCAACTGTTTCATCTCTGTTCAGCTGCTGCACGGATGTACAGCAATTAACACTGCACTGACCATGAGAATTTCTTTGAAAACAGAACTTCTCATTTTCAATTCTGAAAGGCCACTGCAAAAAAAACCAAAAAACCAAAAAACCTGTGGTTGTGAATCTGTGTTAGTTACATGGAGCTGTATGCCTTTTTACCCTCAGTAACACGAAGGATAAAATTCAAGCCGTAGAACATTCCTAGTAATTACAGTGTAAAGAATTACAACTCTCAAGTAGTTTTTTGTTTTGTTTTTAATGATAGGTTCTTTCAGTAAAAAAAAAAACAACAAGTTCTAAATGCCAGCAAGATCTCCACTACTTGTGCCCCCAGTGCCACACCAGTATGCAGTCTTCTGAAAAAGTAAAATAAAGGAAATTTCCAAACAGACTAGCTAACAACCCACCAATCATTCCATGTTAAACAGAAGATAATGATACACATATTCTGAACAAAATGTCAAGTGAGAAATGGATGACCCTAAAATGTTTGAAAGCTTTTTTGTTCCTCTGAATACTAAGCTTCTGGGATTCATTATGCAGTTACATTCTGATCACAAACCGATTTTTTATTAAATTTACATGCAAACAGAATATTATGTTATAAATGATCATTATTCTAGGGAAGCACACAGTAACACCTACTGCCTATTGCTCAGAAAGCAGGATCATCTACAGCAGAAAATGTGAAAGATGCACATGACCTGCAGTTCTTGATAACCCTGTTAAGCTTGGAAAAACTTGAATAACACCTTGTTTTTAAACCTGTACTACAACTTCTGTGTCTCTTGTAAACAGCCCAGTCTGCACACACACAGAAAAGAATACTGTTATACACAGGACGAAAGTAAGGACCAGCCATCTGAGAAACAAGCAAAAACCAGGTCTTCAAAAGAGAAAGGATGAAAGAGCCAAAACAAGTTAAGTATTGCTTTGTTCTACAGAATCTTTATATTTAGAGGCATGATAGCAGATGACATTAGGGACAAGCCAATCAAATTATGTGCTTGCTTGTTTTTGCAGCACTATGATAGTGGACTTTTTTCCCCTTGTTTAAGTTTGATTTTAGAGTTTATATAGGTAACAGTCTGGATACAGCCAACTGTCTTTTACATACAGATTAAAGTACTTATCCATAAAGCATTTCTGACAAGATAAAGCACGAGAGATGAGCAGAATACTCACTAGTTGATAACCATCATCAGTGATAACCATCACCAGACATGCTATTAGGTAAATCATGCCTCGTATACAAAAATTACACTGTCCTACACATGCAGAACACCCGCCAGTGCACTACATAGCTGCTTTGAAGAAGTCAAATAGACCAAGCTGCAGGGAGCACATAAAGCTCTGCCCAGCCAGCCACCAGCACTGCCCCCTCCTATTTTTGTCACCACTGTCCCATGTTGTCTGTTGTACCAGTAAATTCTAGGAGATGCCTTCTCTCTTAACTGACTCCAATGGTTGCTTAAGACTTCTTCCTCTGACAAAGAATATACCTCTGCATTTGTGTCTGACTGACTGCAATTTCTCTTTATTGACAAACCCCGTAGATTTCTCAGCATGATTTTCTTGCTACAAAAGCGTGCACTGATCACATACATGAACACAGAAAGGGAGAGGCTACTCGGTTGCTGTTACTCATGTCTCCAAAAAGGATGCTGCAATGTTACTGGAAGCTGATCAGCTTGGGAAACTGAGCTAGTGCCATGTTTTACTGCTCAGAGGAAGGACTAGGCTGTACCCCAACTGTTCTCCTGCAACACTTCAAAGAAGGGTGAGGATCTGTTTCAGAAAAGCTGTGCTGCTTCGCTGCTCAAGCTCAATTATTAGCTTTCTGCTCCTCTTGCTTCATTTCACTTTAAAGGAAAGCAGGAAACAATATAAAACAAAGAATTGAGCTAGGGGAAAAAGTGGATCTAACTGTTTTTGTGATCCATCTGAAGCCAAAAAGCTTCCACGCTCTATATTCTATGGTATCGACTGCCCTTCACATGCAGTTAGTGCAATCAATTGTTTTCAAAGATGTAACATATACTCAATATCAGCCATTTTCTTAAGAAAAGCAAGGTATCAGGAATATCTGACAGAGGTCAAAAAAGCTTTGCTCATTTAATGCATTTCTACACAGTGTGATAAAGGTTTTCAGCATCACTCTACGCTGAGAATACGCATAAATAGCATTACTAGTTTTTATGCAGTATTTTGGCAAGGACAATCTCATGGGAATTATGCATCTCCCATGGAAATTCTCAACCCACTTTCATGCCTTATTGTATTTTTCAACCACTTATGCAATGTTTGAGACAGATTTTAAGCTACAAAAAACCACTGTACTACATTAACTCTATGACCACTGCGTATCAACTTTTGCTCCCTGGATCCACACTGGTTGCTTCTATTCACAAAAGGGAGATGAAATATGCTAAGTGGTATTTTTGGTAGACTAAAATGCTTATGTTTTCATTTTACTAAATTTCTTTTAGTTCCACTGACCAAACTGCAAAATTAGTTTTACATCTCTCTTTCTACAGATTGCATGTATTTCCTTGATTACAGCTACTGTAGTGACCTTTTATTATTGGAGAATACTTTGACCAGCTGTGTTCTCAAATGAATCTTTCTAAAACATGACTGAAAAAGACATTAAAATAAAAAACATTAAAATAAAACATTAAATTAAAATAAATTAAAATAAACAAAACAAAACTGTGCTATGTATTCCTTTATAAATAGACGTGGATATCATGATGCAGCTTACTGGATTCTGGGCACTGACTACAGCAAATGCCTGCTCAGTAAGCCAGTACTGGCACTCCCAGTTTTATTTCAAAAACGAAGGTCACATCAGTAACACTTCAATATACAGTTGAAATTCTAAATAAGCCCATTTACAAACAAACAATTTTCTTCCCAACCTTTTCTACTGGTAAGAAGCAGTGAAAAAGGTTGCTTTAAAATTCTGAGATATACCAGACTTCATCTGTGAGAAAAAGAAATGCCTTCTCTGAAACTGCACACACGTGGTAGAAGAAAAACAGATGTTTTTAGCAAGTAAGCTTGCTTAGAAGTGGAATAAGAGTGAGATTTTGTTGCCAAGTTGACCTGTTTTCTAATAAGTTCAACTTAGAACTTCAGAAATTTCAGATGCGAGTGGGGGCACTCATCTGCTCTTCTGAAAAAGACACAACTGTTACTGAAAAATTATTGATTTTTTCAAGCATTCCCTTAAAGAAAAATGACAAAAGAATCTTAGCTTAGAAATATCTATGTCCTTGAAAAAATCCCTTAAGAAGAACAGACTGAAAGACTCAAGAATTCTGCACTGGCATGGTCTCTTTGCATTCACACTTCAACAGATAACTGGAAAAATATACTGAATGTGTGCCAATCACAGGGAAAATTCATTAGCATTAGCAATGAGAATCCTGAACAGGATTTCTTTTAGCACGTGGTCACTTCTAATTCACAAATCTGCCACCAATCAGACATTGCTGATATGGTTTAACTAAAATACATGTAATTCTCTTTCACATGTCTCTTCTCCTAGAAGTTTTTTGAAGGATAATTCATGATTTATTTGGAAAAAAATCAAGAACTGGACAATGAAGTATTTGCACTGGAATTCTTTCTGTGGGAGTGGGCATGATTGAAAGCCACATCATTCACTCATGTTCCAGCATGTCACAGTTATTACCTGAAATTTTCAATCACTACCCAAAGTTTTGCTCGATCAATGCAATCAAGAATTTCTTGCTGGCCTTTCTAGGAGTGGCATAGTTCCAAAACCAGAAAACTGAGGTTCTATTTCCCAACAGTATTTGTGTTTGCAATATGCACGGTAAGTCTAACTGCAGCACATATAGACAAACACAAAAATATCTTTCTGGCTGGTGTAAGACCCATAACGATACCTTGAAACTACATAAACTTCAGACCCAATTTATGTTGAGTTACAGGTACCTACACAGCCTACACCAAATCTCATTCCTATCTTCTCCCCACAGGCACTGACAGCTACTGCAGTAAAGCCCTGAGTCTAAGCCTATTTCACTGAAAATTGGTTTTGACGTGATTTTTTTTTTTCCCATTAGGAAAAGAGGTTGCCTGGACTTGCTGGAAGTGACCATGCAGATGCTGAAAACACACAGCCACATCTTTTGGCAGGCATGCATGACATCACACTGGATTGGAATGTGTTATGATGAAACAATGTTCAGGCTGAAAGAAAAAAAAAGGGTGACACTCCTGGAAGTAAAGTTATCACTTCATAAACTATGACAAGCACTGGCAGAAACAGAGTGGCTCACTGTAATAGCCAGAATGAGAGAAAAAAAAAAAGAACAAAAGCCAAGAAGAAAACCAGCTCCTTCTCCTCTAGGGAAAGGATGAAGTTAAGCAAAGAAAAACTTGAATGGAAAATACACAATGCATGTGGGAATGTGATATTTGGATTGAAATTACAGCTCTGCTGCCAAAACCTACAGATGGAGAGAAAAGCTTCAGGACAGAGCTACAGTGTATGAAGAAATCAATACTAGAAGGATTTTCCTATATAATAAATGTAAATCCCTTATTTAGGCTTTTAAAATTGTGATTATTTTACTGAAATCAAAAAGGGTTTATGTGAAATATGTTAATTCTTAGTTATCATGAATGGCAATTTTCATTCATTAACAGGAAAAAAAAGCAGATCTGTGGCTTTGATTAATCAAGTTTTTTAGAGTTTGTTTTATATTTCAAGAATAAAATTTGCAGAGAAGTATTTCTAGAACTAGCTAAAGAAGGGAGATGAAGAATGCAGTATTTGTATGCTTCTTATCTAATCCAGATTTCAACAAACTGGAAATGATAAATTCTGGAAACACCATCTCTCAATTTCTGTATAGTGATCTTGAAGATGCAAATCAAAGTTATGAATATACTGTTACAGTAAAGAGTCTACTGGAGTAAGTCAACAAAACTTATTTCACTGTTACTAGAGTGCTGAACGTGACTGAAGTACAATAAACAAAAATTACCAAAGGAAAAGCTGAGACTTTAATTCCAGTTTTGTCTTCATTAACATAAAACACAGATTTGTAATCTGAATTTCTCAGTAGCTTGTACTTCGAGTTCTTTTCTCTTGCAGACTATTTCTTTCTTTTTAAAACAACACAGAAATAAGCATTTTGAACCAATGTTGATCTCACTTGGTGAGCTCAATCATTTCAATTTGAACTTCTTGTTTCGACTCTTTATTGACAATCTGCCCAGAAAGGAGCATGTACAAACACGTTTGAATTTTGCACCACTGTTCATAAACTATTTTTAAAATCTAATAACAATAGCAATAATAAGTCTCTTATACTAAGTCTCATACTAAAATTTAGCCTAAGAGGAAAATCTCTTAGCATTGTCTTTTAAAGCATCTGCATGAAACATTCAACTAACATAATGATGAGTAACAATCATTATAGAGTCTAGATTCTTCCTATCTACACATTTATTTTCTCAAGCTAGAAGCCTTAAATTGTATGGATCAATTCCCTACCTTTCTGTCACAGTTTTACATCAGCTAAATTAATAAAATTAAATTAAAAAATAATCAACAAACGCACCAAAATAAGTGAAAAGTAAGCTCAGTTGCTGAGAACTATCTCAAAATCTTGAAGATGTCTACTCACAACAAAACACATTAAATAAGCAAACATTAAAATAAATACCTAAATAAATTTGAAAGGGAAACATTCAAATTCAGGGGCCACTACTGCAGAGTTAATTTTGTTAGCTTATTTTGCTTTCTCTAACTGACAAACTGAACTCTGAGTTTCACATTGTATTTCTCTACCAGTACTCAACTGACATGTAAGAAACATCTCAGATAACTGAAAAAGATTAATAGTGTTTAAAATATAACTCTCTCTCCTTCTGGAAACATCTTCCATCTCTTCAGTCAATCTGATAAAAAATACTGTCAGATTAACATCTTGCAAGTAAGTCTTCTGCTAGCTTTATGGTAAAGAGAAATTTATCTCCTTACCTCAACACTGAAGGAATTCTCCTCAACCTTCTCGGTTTCTGCCTCTGACAGAGGATTTTTCAGGGTCTGCAAGAACAGTGCAGCTTTCCTTTTGCGCTCTGCTTGTAGCTGCTTTTCCTTTGACTCCTTGGAGGCCTGTGCAAGCTTCTCTCTTGCTGCAGCTGCTAGTCTATCCTCAAGTTTCTGTTTTGCTAAGAGAGACAAACATTAAGTTTAGTGTGAACCACACATCTGCAACTTCAGTTTCCTTCAAAGAAACAAAACCCAACAGACTAGCCAAACAGTTCCCCAGCTATATACTCAAACCTTTTCTAGTACCTCCTTTCAAAGCACTAGTAAAAGGTACTTACTACCAGATAGCTTCAGAAACTGTTTGCCATTGTCACAAGCAACAATTACTGTTATGTGATTAAAGAAAGAAAACAACCCACTTCATTTAGTCATGCATCTAATGGAAATTTTGCCTAACCTGTTCCATCTTACACTTCCAGTTTTGTGTTCTGTGTGCATACAGCATAACTTATTTGGTTAGTTGCAGTTTACCCCCATACAGCTTTTTCCAGTCATTTCTCACGCTTCATGTATTATCATGGAAAATATTTCCTATTTGCTTTAGATCTGTACCACTACAGCATACTGAAAGAAACTACCACTCAGGAGTGAAAAAAGTATATTTTGAAAATGAAAAAATTAAATTCCTCTGGCATACTTACAGTTCTAAAAAAATATGAAGTTTTTAAGCTGGTACACATAACAGCATCTCTACTTTATTAAACAATCTCTACTGTGCAACTGCCTGGGGGATGATTCCTTTAAAAGACCATTTCATTCCAATTCACACAACCTACCTTTGTGCCCTTACATACACAAACACAGTAACAGAAAAACCCATACAAAGATTTAATGGCACTTCATTGTAAGAGCAGCAAAACATCAGCAAGGTGATATTAGTGTATATGGGCACGCTACATTATTGAAAAATAGCTGGAAGCATTTCACTGTTCTGCGAAGAAAATGAAAAATGGACATGTCTTTTTGTGGACTGTGTTAATGCAAACTGGAAACCAGAAGTTTAGTGCTTTATTTCAAGGCTGTGAATAAAATAAGTAACAGTAAGATCACGCATTAGGTCAAAACATTCAGTGACAACATATTACAGTGCCAGTTTTAGTTGAGCAACCAATGAAAATTCGTATTAAAAATAAACAAGGAACTGTGGGAATAGGAAAAAAGAACCCAATTCCTACTATCATGACAGAGTGATGACTGAAAATACTCCAAATGCTATGCTTTACGAAGGACTCAATCTGTCATTTTGTTTTTAGTGTAACATGAGATACCTTGTTTAGCTTCCAACTCCTCCTGTGTAAGTTGAGGCTTTTTCTCTTCAGCAGCAACACAAGGAGTGGTAACAGCTGGAGTATTATTTGAAGCACTATTAGCATTCTCCTGGCCTTCCTTGCCCTCTTCTTCCTCCTCATCACTGTCATCATCTAATTTGACACGGTTTTTCTCCAAAGGAAGAAGGTCATTTTCTTTGGCCTTGATTGCAAAGCTTATTGGAGCAAATGATGCTGTGAATGAATGGGTTAGATTTTACACATCATTAGACTACAGTGGAATGCAAGTTGAATTTGACTTAACCATCCATAACATCTGTAGCCTGTACTATGAAAGAAACCAACCAACCAACCAAACAAAAAAAGCTTGTAAGCTTGTATAATCCTCACACTGTGATTTTATTCTGGTGGAGAAGACAACATAACCATTCTTTCTCTTTTTCATTGAAGAAATTTTGGAAACTTCATTTGCCCTGTAATGTTCAGTCTCAAATTAAAAATCTCCATATTTCAGATACAAACCATCTTCTAGACACAAGCATATTATATGGTTGTTAAAATGTTTCTCCATTTATTCAAAATTAGCTGAGGGTCTCCCACACTCAAAATTATGTGTCTCACACAATAACAAGAGTGTGTTAGTGACTGTCTTTGAAGAAATCCTTCCACATTATCCCTCTGCTGCTACAAATGCAAGAGGAACAACAGTCCACTTGGACACAAAAACGGTCTTTTCCCAGTATGACTATTGTCCAACATGTTGATTAACCAAGTAATAAGCCTAGTGCACTTCCTCCACACGTGTGGTTTCTAAGAGTGTTGCTTTTATTCAGAAGGAATAACTCCTTTCTCATGCAGAGGTTATAACTGTCAAGTTTTAAATGACAAAAATAAGATTCTATTGTGAACACTGATGAAAGCTTTCAACTTCGCACAAAATTGAAACAAAACAATTTATTCTGTCAGACAGTAAATACCTCAGAGTCTGATAAAAAAATATGAAAACAAGCAAATTGATTATTTGTTTCTTTTTGATGCTTTTAATGAAAATGCTTTCTGCATGCTGAAATTCTTTCCCACAACCTCCACCACCCCCTTTTTTTTTTCTTCAATACGTGCTGACAAATATTTTTATGGCCAACAAACTGTGCCAACATACCTTTTACCAATTTGCCATCACTGACAGTTTTAGGAGGAACATCCTTTTTAGTTTCTAGAGCTCCCTTAGCACTCGGCTCAGATCCATCCTCAGGTGCATGCCCATCTGCAAGCTGAGTTTCACTTGGTGCATCAGTGGTAGAATCTGCTGGAACATCTTCGGATGAAGATACTCCCTTTTCAAAAGAAATACGCAAACTTACCAACCGAACAGCTTATGGCAGAGTTAACACAGTGCCTGGGGAGCTGCAATTCTGCCAGCCATTTCAAAAATCACTATCAACAGCTAATTGTACTCAGTAAGCAGTCAAGACTGAAAGCCTGCTTCTTATAACACACTGCTTCACATAAACCCACAGGCTGCATAGACAGAAGATCTGCAGCAAGATGTTATTTTACAGGTAAGGAAACGTTCTTCAGCCAGTACACTTCTGCCAAACAACTGTTTTAAAAATGGTGCTTTTTAAAACTAGACCCTAAAAGCATACACTTTCTTTCCAAAGTATATCCTTTTAGGTCTCGATCTCCACGGCCCAGGACAAAATCCATTACAGTTGACTGACAGTGACAGAATGAAAGCTCCTGACATTTTTTGCTACTATATAATTGCACGATACTTTCTTTACAAAGTCAAGTTATTATAGAGATGAACACAGGTTAATGTTTGATGACTTCTAGCCTTTTGCTGAAGAACATCAGACCTATTGATGGCTTTTGTGGCATTAAATTGATGTAGTACAGATCTTCTAAGATTTTCAGAACAGTAAGCAGTCACTGTTATGTGACTGAATCGTTCAAGAAAACTTCTAAACTCATACTATAAAAATACTAAGACAGATGTTGTAGAATATTAAACATATTTACACAGCAAGTTGGGTGATCAGATTAAATAATTTAACATTTAAATGAGTCTCTCTCAACATGGTGTTAAATATATTTAATATTGAAATACAAAGTGTTGAAGAGATTCATTGCTCCCTGAAGCCCTTCCCTTACCAACAGAACTAATTACTGAAAATCCCTGGGGAAGAAATGGACTTCGTGTATTTACTGAAGCCAATAGTACAATTCTCTATTAACTTTAATGGCCAAATTGAGAATAAACAATTGCATTAGTTGCCTATACTTATGTTATTAAAGCATAAAAATAATATTGAAATCTTTATTCTAAAAAATTAAAAAGAATGGCATTATGTACAAAATCTTGCAGTAGGATGATATACACTGCCAGATACAACCTCAGGGAACCTGAACCAGTTTTTCTGCTCACTTCTTAGCAAGCACCTAGGAGGAAAAGGCTCCTAAAAGGAACACCTAAAAGGAAACTCCTGTCATTACATTTTCGGTTGGGGTAATATTTATTTCCCCAGAAAGTAAATATTAAGTCCCAATTAATTAATTAATTAGGTAACTAGTATGAATTCAACAAACTAGTTTGCAAGTAAGAAATTCTAGAATAAAAGCTATCATTGTGGTACAGGATGATTTTGCATGTAACTTATCAACTGAATAAGATTATATTTACTACACCTTATCTTTAAGAACAGTGTTTTCAAAGCATTTTTCACAGTTAAAATATGAGACAAGTGTTTCAAACATTGAATATTATTGAATTTCTTCATTTTCCAGAAAGTTATTTTGAGGAGTATACCCACAGGCCTACCTTCTTTCAGTTTAAGTAATTAATTGTTGAGCACTCCAATATAAGCCTTGAGATGACAAATGACATAGGGCCTAAAAAGAAAATAGCTCTTTCCCATGAAAAGTTAACATCAGATAAAATATTTCTGATAATATTTGCAATTTTCTTTTCAGTAAGAGAACAAACAATCTAATGCTATTAGCTAACATGAGAACGGTTAGAAATAAGGATGCCAAGTCTGGATACTATCTTCTAATTACACGAGTAGAGTAAGCAAAGGAAGTAATAAGCTGTATGAGATTTTGAAGGTCCAGTATTTTTCAGTCAGTCGTGCCAGTACTCTTCTCTTATAAAATCTCCCTTAGAAAAAAATCATGCCAAAAACATAGTTTAGCTACTACTTTACAAAGAATCATGAAGCTGTTAAAAATTTATATCTCACCTTTCTGAAAAAAGAACACGAATCCTAATTCTACAAGCCTCCAGACCTCCACAAGGCATATATTCAAAACATTCATGGCTTGCCATTTTAGAATACAACCACAGTGAGTGGCTGATCACAGTAAAAAGCAAGAACTAAATATCACATATCCCAAATTAAATGCTATACAAAATTAAAAAGCAACAAAAAAAGCATTCACATCCTTTGCTGAACAAGTTCTCCATCATTCAGAGTTCAATTCTTAACAAGTCTCACAGCAATACACTCAGTAAGCAAGTCCTTTGCTCACTTACACTGCAGTTTAACACACATACCTGACAGTTGTCACTGCTCTCTTTTTGAAGGAAGAACTGTTTTTTAAATTCATAATATGGGTTATACTGGTGCCATGGTTGTAGGAACTCAAATCTGTTAAAGGAAAACTGAATCTGTGAAAATGCACATGAACACAGTAAATACCAACAATCCACTGCTGTCTAAATCTTTCTTGCAGATGGAACCCTATTCGGTATTTGGAAGGACTGTAATGTATGCATAAACTTCCAGGTCTTGTATGCTGAAAGCATGGTTTCTACAGAAGCTTTCTGGTTGCCTGGTTGCTTTGACGACTGGAGCAATAATACTCTGGCATTAGCTTTCAGTAGGTCCCCGAATTTCATTAAAAATAAATAAATAAATAAAAGTAATCCCCTTCTTGAGATCTGCACGCCATTTTAATATACTTGCAAATAAAATCCTCAACTTTTAAAATAAAGAGTGAAATAATGTTTTCTCTTACCTGAGATCATTCTTGGCACGAACACTTGTTTCAAATTTTATCCCATTCCTAGCAACATACTCAGCCAGCTTGTCAATAACAGGTTGGATATCTGGGGGTGGAGGTATAATGGCAACCACTGGAGTAATTGTGCTGAAAATATAAAAAATACACTGTTTTTATAAATAGAATATAAACACCTTTCAGTCTCCTGTTTTAACAAAAAACATGAAATAGAGGCTTGTTCTGGTCTCATTATGCAGTTAAAGTAACTGCTGATTTTCCAACTAGCAAAAACTTCATAGAAGACAAATAAAATAACCACTCATAATATCAAAGACCAAAGTGAAACCAGGTAACCAAAGCTGTACTGATAATGGCAACATGACTGAGGCATCACCAACCACAAAGCTGCCACTAAATATTTTGTACTGCAGTGTAGGAAAAGGATTCCTCCACCAAACAAGCATATCTATAAAATTACGTGGTACCTTGTAGAAGTTGTGGTAGAGGTCAACCCACTGCTGCTATCAGTTGTGTCAGGGGGAGGTGGAGGTGTCGTACCAGGTGGTGGAGGTACAGTTCCTACCCCTGTAGTGCTGGATACAGTCACCCCTGCAGGCAAGGCATTGTAGTAGGTGGCAACATCTATTCCTGGAGGTGGAGGCGCGAGGCAGTAGGTTCCATCAGGTAGCATATAGTAACTATAATACATGGCTGCCACAGTTGCTATAAAGAAAACATTTAAAACACTTATTTAAGAATAATTTTCTTTTAAAAGAAGGACATCTAATAAAAAAAATAAAGTAACAACTACATCAGTACAAAACCACAAGAATTTAGATTCATGCAACACACTAAGAAATGGTATCTAATTCATCATGTTAAAAAGTGAAGGAATGCATAGGTACAAAGACAGAATCAGAATATATTTCAGCTATTTCCAATATTCCAGCTGAGAGACAGCTGGAAGCCAAATAGGTAGAAATAATTTAAAAAAGTGAACCAGAGGAAGCCTACAAGAAACAACCTAATATGAAATAATTCCTCCTAAACTAACTCACCTCAGGCAGTTTAGCTTAGTTAAAATTGTATATGCATTAAGAAAGATGAGCATATATTCAAAACTAACACTGAGGAATTAGATGGCTATTATCACTGGCCAATTAATTAAATTACAGCATTGCTATAAGAGCAAAATGTATTTTCAATACAGAAAACTAACTTTAAAGTTCTGTTGTTTCAAGTTTCACTTTATTAACAACCCTTCTAAATACTATTGGTCAAAATAAAAGTATTACAGCTATGTAAAGCTAGTAAAAATCTGTTTTGAATGTTTAAACAGTTTTTCTTCTGATCTGGCAAATACATCTGTGTTACCAGGTTTGGTATCAATGTTATTACAACTGTATATCCACTTACATAAATGAAAAAGGTGTATTTTTATATTTAAGAAATCAAAGGTTTTCAGCATTAGGGACTTTGAAAAGAATTAGAGGCACATAAATACAACTAATTTTGACCTCACTTTTTTGGTTATGAGAATTCACAAGAACTGCATGAGGTTTAAATATCTGCCCACCCCCCCCCACTCCATTTAAGCTTTTTCTAAGATGGTAGCAATTTGATGACTACTCAGTGGAAGAATGCGCCTTCAAAGACTGAGGAGACTGGAAAAGAATAAATATCAGTTATGAGTGATCAAATATGAATTCAACATATTTTCCTCCCACTAGCCTCTGCACACCACCAGCTGCCTAATCACAATGCACTTACAATCAGAGGAATATTCCACTTGTGATGTTTGTACAGCTGCCCCATCTGTTGATTGCGGTGTTGATGAATTATTATCTGATTGTGCTTTGCGGACCAGCGCTGCAAGTGGATGATCAGGATCTACTACCTTCAAAGGCTGAACAAATTTTGAGAGTAAGAATAGGTTAAAACTTGAAGTACATATTTAACAAGACATGGTATGGTCAATCTAATTTGGATTACGTTACGTTAATTAAATATCAATAATATCGTCCAAATACTGAAATTACTGTTTCTGTAGCTCCTATATCAGAATTGGCTTATTTTTCAAAAACTTGTGTTAAAAAAAAAAACAAAAGCCAAACCAAACCCCAAACTTTAATTTGATAGAAACACGGATCCATATCATGAATAAATAAGTGCTTATTATTTTATTGCTTACATACAGTGCTGGAATAAGACACAGAATCTGACCTACACTTTAAGAGCAGCAATAATTTTGCTGAAAAGCGATTCATTAAAATTGTTACATTATGTCAAGATTTTATTTACTAAAATCTGAAAACATTCCATTTCAGTTTTTATCAAAATAAATTTGTTTCAAGGACAGCTAAACTTGTCAGCAGGAGATTAACACCTGCACATCGTAACCTTTATGCCCTGTAAGCAGATGTTTTAGAAAGTTACTTTAATACAATGGAGTACCTTCACGAGCTCTTCAAGTCTACTGGATTTTTTAGATGCAAAGAGACTCGGATGCAGATAGTTTCCATCATCGTCATCATCGTCATCATCCTCCTCCTCAGATTTGACTTTCGAATCTGAATAAAAGCAATGTCTGAATTTAACTTGGGTTTGCTACACATTTTTATTGGGAGAGGAAGAGGGGACAGGACAAGCATATGTTCTTTTAAGTAACAACATTTTTCATAAATCTGCTTATTCACAAAAACAGAGATAAATGATGACACTGCCAGTCATCAGTAAACCTTCTGTTGGACTAGTGCTATGGAAGTGTTTATAAAAGCTCCAAGACTGCAGCAGTTTTGTGTGAGCAAGTTTTCCTAAATTTTTTTCTTCTAGAAAAGTTTATCCAATTTAAGGAAAATTCTGAATCATCACATCAATGTCAGCTACAGTGTAACTGCTGCTACTACAATACCCCCAAAATATATGGCTATGTTACCTAAAAAGATCAGTGGATGCCCCAACGATTCACACCCCAAAGCCATTTATTTAACAAGCAACTACTTACGTTTTTTCTCGTCTGCTTTATTTTCAGAAGGAGCAGCGTATCGCCCCTCCTTCATAGCCTTCTGAATGAATTTGTAGTAGGGATTGAGGTAGTGATCAAATCGCA
This sequence comes from Lagopus muta, assembly GCF_023343835.1. Classification (NCBI taxonomy): domain Eukaryota; kingdom Metazoa; phylum Chordata; class Aves; order Galliformes; family Phasianidae; genus Lagopus; species Lagopus muta. The sequence goes on along the minus strand of NC_064449.1, from coordinate 9,860,832 downwards.
AGAAGTCAAACTGGGAGTTGCGTGCTTGCTTGGCTTTCAGCATAATCTCAAACTGAGCTCCCTGCTTGCAGACAAAATTTGCAGTTCGTTCTATAATCGCATGCATTTTTGCTGTTGGTGGCTGTGGGAGTAAAATAACATGTATTTATATTTTCATAAGCAGCTTGTAGAGTCTCCAAACTCCAGAAGGAAGTAGAAAGAGCAGCAGTTCCCTGACCAGCTTCTCAGCTTTCTCTACCAACAGTATCATCATCACTTTCAACTGGTGGAAGCATATCAACAATGAGAAAGAAAAGAACAGTCCCCACCTCCCCCAGCAGCTCATTCATTTTCTTCTGCAAAACGCTCTGCATCTTTCACACCAAACTGAACTAGGGAACAAATTCTGGTTGAGCTTGATGCAGCAAAAACATTCTTTAAAGGCAGGCACAGTCCAGAGCCGTACCACAGGCAGCACACGAGAGGAGACAGACATATTTGTTGACATAGCAGTGCCAACGTACAGCGGATCTACCTTCAGATCCACCATGGATCCTGGAGATCCACCACGCATGGTCTTATCTCTAAAAGTACAAGTATTGTCCCCTAGCTATAAAAATCTTTTACAACGTTGCCCTCGTGAGGCCCAATCTGGAGCACTGAGCTCAGGCCTAGATGACCTTTAAGGTGTTTTCCAGCCCAAGCTATTCCATGACTCTATCTTTTCTTGGAAGGGACATGTTGCATTGTAAGGCAAACATACTGCAGTTCTATGTGCTATCATGTCCCATAAAGAGTCATTAGCTACTTCAGCAATAAAAGAAAATGAAGAAATCTAAGTAGCATCTATGCATTTCCATTCCTGCAATCCTATGCTATGTCAAGAAGTGAGAAGAGCAAGAATGAATAAATTTACCATTAACTGTTCTTAATTTCATACTTTGATAGGTCTTTTTTTCTCGTGCTCAACAAACTGTGCATTCCTATAGCAAATGAAATGTCACACTAAGAATTCATTTCAGCTTTGAATTCTTATTGGTCCAAACGCAGATGTATGCCACAGATCTCAGAAAATCCTTTTCAGAAGATCAGAAGCACAAGAGATAGTGGTGCTCTATTCAGGGAGAAAGTCTGAATGACACTAAGCAGCACATATTTAGAAATTATTTTGGAATCTATATTAGAACAACATGTTCAATCAGGAAAAATAATTAGTTGTTTCAAATTTCACTTGTCCCTCTAGAACATTACTGAAGATTATTTTAATTAGAGATAATGAGGTTCTCAACAAATGGACTGTTTTGTTCATTGCCTGTTTCACAATTTAGTCGTATATGAAATTTATCCTCTCCTGCAGTTCTTACACTGAAATATAGCGTGCATTTCAAGGCCTAGAGATTTACGAACAAGGCAACAAATCAGCAAGGAAGCTCAAGAAATATCGTACTAGAAATTACTATCTGGCTTTGAATTGGAAACTGATATTGTTTATAAGCTCTGAAACACCAGTGATCTGCACAACTTCAGAAATTTTACAAAGCAAAATGCATTAAATCACCATCAAGTAAATGCAGAAGTCACAGATATATTTTACTTTCCTACAACATTTAATAAAAAAGACTGAATTAAACTAATTAGAACTATTTGTTATAACTTCTAAAAGCAAGACTACCTGCCAGAACACAGAAAAATAGTCAAATTATGGAAGTGCTACCATCTAGTCTCATATTCTGTTCCAATCTTTAATTACTATGGTAATTAAAAAATTTTTCCCGAGTGAGTATTCCTCACTGCTAGCTAAACAACAACCCTTCACTCTTGACTGAGCCTGGAAATCTTCTCTTGCCTCTCAAATAAGCTCTTTTTTGAGAAAACACAGCAATTTTCGAACTTTCTTTATAAAACTGATAATATCCTCTTGTTGCACACTTCCATGGCATCCACAGGCTTCTTAAAATGCAGTGGTGAAAACTCTGCCCATGAACCCAGACCACAATCTAAGCAGTAGATGACATGTATGCATGACATAACTCTTTGTTTTTTATGTTCCAGAATGACATCACTGCTGCAGCTGGAGTTCCGTACGCTCAACATTCAACAACTCAGCCTCTGGATCTTCATTTAAACAGCAGTGTTTACAAAATGCAATGCATCTGTACATGTTTGCCAATAAATTGTGAATCAACGTAATGGCAAATTATTATTATTTCTAGACAGCAGGGTAGAGTGTGCAATATGCTTCACAGCAATTGAATTAACACACGCAAAAAAAAACCCAACAGAATATAAACTTTCAACGTTAAAACTGAATTATTTGCTTGGAACAACAACATCATCATCATCATCACCATGGCTACAAAAATATTCCCAAAATTTCCTGTCCAGGATCAAGCACGCATTGTTTTTAGAGTTACTGTCTAGACTTTTCTGGATTTGTTGGTTTGTTTTAAAACCCAAACTAAACACCCCCATTCACTTTCTGTTCATTTGAATACACTGAATTTCCATAGCTGACTTACATGAGAAATTACTCCGTTAAGCACCAGACTCCAGTCTGCAACTGTATAATTTATAAGTAGTTTCAGAACAAAAGTCAGCAAAGCAGATTTCTAAACAAGAAAACTTTCTTTCACCTGCAGACACTTTTTGGAAACTGCACACAAATGCCAAATAAGCAGTTTCTGACCAAGAACTCAACACTCCTAAGACTAAAGGGTAACTGCTAATATAAAGGCAATAATGTACAAAAACCTGAACTCAGCAGCAAGTTTGCAAGCACTTAACTGTTGAAATATACTGTAAGATTGCACAGAAAAAAAGCTGGAAAAGTTGTATAATAGAGATATTAAACAGCTCTTAGTCATATATTAGAAACAAAACAAAGCAGGAATTTTCAATTAATGGCTAATGAAACAGATGAACAGTCTCAAACAAATACGCTGTGTTCATGATCAGTTATTCTAAGAAATTGCTTTAAGTCTTGACTAGCTAAGATTATCAAGCTGAAAAGGCAAGCCAAAGCCAAGCACAGTATAGAAGAATTTTATGAGACTTTCCAGTATCTTTCTGAAACTTGAAATTAAAGTCTTCATGTTTACAACTGTACTGAAACACCGGTATTACTTCGGTGAAGGATCTTGGAAGGAAAAGAACTGTTCAGCATCCCTCAAGGAAAACATGCAAGCTGCCATTAAGCCCATAGTTTAGAATGTAGCAAATCCTGGTACAATCACATGTAGGGAAAAGCTTCCACAACTCTGAAGTTATTTCAGAATCTTCTAAAAATAAACTATTACTTTCCTCTTTGTCTAAGTTAGTCTAAATGCAGCCTTTATGTCCAGTCACTTCCTATACCCTTCAGACTGGGACTGCACATCCATCTTTCCACATGATCTGTGACCTGAAGTGATACTAAATACACTTAGTGTAAGCACAGTCATAACTTCAGCACGAACAAGAAGATTCAAGAGACTTGAAGAAAACTTAAAAATTAAAGAAGTACATTTGAAATGAAGCTACAAGTTGAGAATAATTTCAAGTCCACCAAAATGAAATTAATAAAAAAAAGCACCACAAGCTCCTTGAAAATCCAGAGGAATGCAGTATATATTAGAAGTACACACATACCAGTTCCACATCAGAAGGTACATTCAGTCCTGGAGGGGCAACAAAAGGTTCTTCATTTTCTTCCGCATTTTCTGTCTGAGCTGTTTCTACAACAAATGACAGAGGAAAACATTAAAGCACATAACATGACAGTGTAACCAAATGTTAACAAAAAATTACTACAACAGAGTTTATCTAAAAGGATACACACTGCAGAAATTTCCCAGATGAAACTGTAAACAGTAACACTAAAGACATGCAGATATGATTCCTCTGCCTGATGTTACATGCAGTTCTGTTTATACTCAATTTGACTAAGGTTGCATAGATTAGGTATTAGGAAGAAGAGAAACCTATACACATCAGACCTGACTACAGAATTGGAGACAGATAAGTCTCAAGTCAAACTGAAAACACGCACTCTCATTACTGTTACTCCTTGTTTTTACAAGAAAATCTACACAAAATTAATGCATTGGGTGAATCTTCTCATAACAAAATATAGACACCCAGCATCTCTAAGGCTATTAAGATCCACGCATCAGGTCTGACTTCGGTTCCTTGTTATCTACCATTTTAGTACATACAAACAAGCCAAAGTACTTTCACCAATTCCTTACCCTAATGAAAACTGTAGAAGAACGCAATAGAGAGAATAAAACCCGCTTTCATAACCTATAGAGATACACCAGTAGTTGCCTTAATAATTGATTAAATAAACGTTGCTATTCATCTTAGAGCTCAGCCTCAAGTTGCTATGGTTGCTTTCGTATCAACTTCAGCATAGCCAAATATTTAACAGATTTATTACATGAATGACTCATCTAAAATAGCCATTGCCTTACAAAGGTCAGTTGCATCCTATTACGAGCTGTATCAGAAATATTACTCCAAAAACATCTTGCTTTATACAATATACTAATTCAAGTGGTTTACATTTAAACGCAACTTTCAGTATTGTCTATTCTTCTAATTATGGTTTAAACATTCTAAGGAAAAATGAACTTCAGTTGTATTCTAGCAATGTAGAGAGTACAAATAAAACAAAACCCTAAGGGAGATAAAATGTAACTTGGACACAGAGGTCTATGTGTATACTTTAAGGTAACATGGTATCATTCTGATGTTACATTTTTATTACTGGTCAGCTTCAAGAAGTTACAAACAGTTAAATGCACTCACTTTGCAGGGACAAGAAGTGTAAATAAAGCAGTGACATTTGTACAGTAATACATGCAGGAAAGTTCAAGTCAATATTTTGTGCCCTTTAGAAAATGCACGTGCAGTCTAGATGCTTTTACACACTGTAAACTACTAGTAAGCTCCAATGGGTCAGGAAAACTATGGACACAGGCAACAGAACAGCCTACTTGTGCACCAGGAGCCATAGTGACTGCTCGCATGCAAACTGTTACCATGCAAGAAAGACAGCAAACTTCTCTATTGTTATATGCAATTTTTTTTTTTTAATGGATTCAACCATTTTAAGTCCACAAAGGTACGCAGAAATTTCGACATTAGGGAAAGGAAGAAGCAGCAGACAAAGAACAGCTCTGTGTCATTTGGCAGCAGCTCCAGCCAGTATTTGAAGTGTTCACAGAAGTACGGTCTGTAATTCGCGTTACAGTTACATGCATCTTCCAATACTGAATTTTACTCTATTACAATCTATGATAACCAATTTAAGGATTTATAGTCCTGTATTATTGGAAATGGCTACCATACAACAATCTATTAAAAAGCTGTACAGTTTCAACTACAGCAAAACATGATACTGATGTTTCTCTCTTCTTCTCCAACTACTCTCAAATACCACTAGGACGTGCCCCTTTGTCATCCATCATTACTATAAGTTTTCAATTCATAGTCTGATAAGAAAATTAACAACTAAGATAATGCTCCCATGAGCTACTATGAGGACTTCTGCTTCTTGTCAGCAGCATTAGAACTCTCACATTACAATGAAAGATTTTGTAATAGTTTAGTATGGCGCTATCATGCAGTATCAAATATTGATTAAATAAATATTAACTTGAAGATTGGAATAATTCTCTTTTTTTCAATGACTCAGTAATGTTCAAGCTGTACCTTACTCCTGCAAGAATGATTCCACTAAAACTGAAATATATCATTTTAGGTATCTCACCATTCCAGAAAGAGAAACATGTACAGCAACCCACATAAAACTAGAACTCACAACTCTTACTCTTTTACTGTAACACTACAGCATGTTATCACAGCTTTGCAAATGCTTCTTCCAATGAAGACATGCTATACGGTTCAACAGATTCCATTTTTAGCAACCAACAGAGAGGAGAACATTCACTTCTCTAATGTGGCAGCCAAACTAAAAACATGTTCTTAACAATCCCCAATTTTTTTGCAAGTGCAAGCTGTACACAAATCCTCACAACATGCAAAACAAATATGTGACAAGAAACACTAAAAAACTGTAAGCAAAGAAGACATGGAAAGTATTCAGTTATGCAATCTACCAAACATAAGGGAATAAAACAAATTATTATATATTGAAGACGACAATGCAAATTCAACATCAGTACTGAAGAGGAAAGCCCCCTTGGTGGAATGCAAGCACCAGTGCCACTGCTCTGACACAGCCAGCCTTCCCACACAACAGCAAGAACAAACAAATGACCATCAATGCTGCATTATATCCCATACCTTGGTAAAACAAGCACATCTCCCATCTCAGTAACCCAGTAACATAAGTTAAGCAAGCCCAATCACTAATCAAACAATCCTAACTTCACTAAGACACTTGAAAGGTTCCTTAAGATTTCATGTTAAAACGCAACTGACTTCAACTAAAGATTATCACAGGAGACAGAAGAGCTATGCTCTTCCCCTTCACTAAGGCTCACTATTTTTATGCCTTACCTCTTTGTTTTGCAGGCTGATGCTCCTCCTCCTCAGTGGGTTCTGAAGGGTCATAATAATCACTGCCATAACGAAATCCCACTGCATTATAGGTACCATCTTCAGCCAAAGCTTCGCTCAGTCTTTTATATTCCTCCTCTTGAACAAAAACACAATTATCAATTAATACAACATATTTAAAAGCTTACATCATAAAAAATAAAATAAAATAAAAGGTAATGACTCTTACTTAAGTTTTCAGATGAGACGTTTTCACCTAATCAATTTAACTTTCATTAAAAATTAAATAGAAAAAGGCAGCACGTACGTATGCTGACTACTGATATCTCCCTGAAGAGATAAAGGCTGCTGGTTAAGACACTCTAACGCAATTATGCAGACAAGAACAATGGCTTTCAGTTATATGACACTGGAAAAGAAGCAGGATGTGTTTATTTTATTCTTTTTGGGGGGAGGGGTTGAAATCCCAGTGCCCTCAGAATCAGGGCAATTTCTGTGTGGATCTATATTTAAACTATCCTGTGGTCCTCTCACATACGCAAAGACTCCCGTTTTTCGAATCCACTGGATACTGTCAAGATAACATCAGAAAAAAGAGAGTATAAAATAAGTAGGAGTTAATTTAATTTCATAATTATTTATTTAAACATGTGCTAACTAAGGAAGTTTCCTTGAGCAATACCTTGCCTCGCCTCCTCCTCAAGCAAGTCCGTATGCAAGGCTAAATACCTCTCTTCATCACAGAGGGCCTCTATTCTAGCTTCCTCTTCAGATAACTGATAATCTCTGTTCCACGTAGAATATTCAGCATCATACTCAGAAAGGTCATGCAGGTGACCGCGCCCATCATACCTGCAGGACGAAAAAGCTGGTCAATGCAAAGAACTTAGGGCTTGAGTTCATGTGACTACTTAAATACTTACCCATTAAAAGTGAAAAAAAAAAACAAAAAAACAACAACAAAAAAAGCACTTTTATGTTAAAGCATATTTCCTTTTAGAATTTACATTTAATTTTGCTTATCATTTGTCACCAACTATTGAAAATTTGTTTAATAGTCTAAATTCCTCTCAAAGAAACTAAAAAATTATTACAATTAAAGGCAAAGCTATCCTTTAATAGTTAAGCGGGATCCATTTCCTTAACAGCTCTTACCGTACGTGGTTCAACCAACCAATCAACGTCACTTGCAAAATATCGTTTTCTGGAAAGTCAAATAGCTTACATTCACACAAACCCGAATACATAAATACCTATCCGTAAGAACCAAACGGTCGAAATTTCCTCGCTTCTTTCTGCTAGTCCCGAACTCTCAGGAGATATCTTCACCATAGAAACTTGCGTCCATTGGAGGTAAAATCATGGCTAGGCTCGGCCCCTAGCCATTTGGCTGAGGAAATAAGTTCTGGGTTATGTGATAGAGAGACACACATACATAGGAACAGTAACATATACATGCAATTTAAGGAGGTTCACCGTAAAAACGGCAAAGATCAATGATGTACACTTCCTTTCTACTACGCAGAAATAATTTTATTTGCAGGAAAAGCATTGCATTGGGATAAGGTGTGTGCATCATAAAAGAAACTGATTGAAAAGTGTCAGTAAAGTCCACTCCGCTGAGGTGTCTTCCCACACACAACTCTTGACTTGTGCCAACTTGCTAGACCAAAAACAAAGAAAGTAAATATTCTAATAGCAAAAAGTTAATGAAACATGTAGGTCTGGTTAATCAAGCTCTGTTAGAGAACCTTCAACTCATGTCTTCCCACAGCAACGTGCTTTTCTCAAAATGGTGAAAATGAAGACTTCCTGCTGCTGGAGATAAAAAGAATCTAAGCTTCTAAAGGAGTCTATAGGATTAGTAAATGCAAGCTTCCTTAACTTAAGCATGTATGTTATTTCAATTTTTGGGGTATTGTACGTATGTACGTACATGCACATACTTATTTTTGCTCCCAACAATTTCTGTGACTACCACAAACTGGGTTACTGTTGTATATAATCACAAAATGGCCTCTACCACAGAAGTGAGCTGCTGTATCGTAACACTTCTCATGTAAATAAGAAGTGCAACATAATATCAGTATACAATTGGTTTTTTTCACATATTCACATTTACTCAAATTTAACAAATAAACTTCAACCATAAGAATCCAACATTGCACCAAGGTTGTTTCTTTTTTCTCCACTCTTGAGGATTCTTTTTCAAGACAGTTGCATTGTCTTGAGTTGCATTAAATTGAAACAAGAAAAATCACGCTTAGCATTAAATCAACAATGAAATTGAGGGAACAAATATGCAGAGTATGCCATGTGATCCTTTTCAAGCCAAAATCCTGCCATCTTTCCCAGTGAGGTGGTCAGGCTCAGACATAACTCTTCTTAAATTGTATTGAACTGTACTTTTAGAGCTCCACTCACGTATACCCAACTTGACTTCTAATTTTCTTTCTCCAGGTAAATGCTCAGAAAATTTATCTGAATAAACTGTTTCTAAATCCCACTCTGCACCGCTGATATTGCTAAGAAACCAGAACAAAACTCAAACCACCAGATTCTGATACACTCTCTAGCCATGGTACTCTCTGGTACCTATTCCTCAACAACCTAAAAAGCCACCTACAACACAAAATTTGAAAAGCAAGCGCCCAAAACCAGGGCCATTCTGGTTGATACAGTGATTCACACATGGCACAAGGAAAATGCGATCAGACAAAGAATTGCTCTTGGGGTACTCCATCAACAGCTTGTAGTCAAGATTATACAGAAATAAATCTCATTTTCTGCAAGGTGGGTAGACATCTTTTCACTTCCCACACTGCACCCTGCTTGCTAAGAGAATGCATAACGCTCCTAATAAAAGCTCCCATGTTCTCTTGGTTTTCGAGTGAGAAAAGATGTCTGTGGTTTGCATGGAAAACAGATCATTCCCCCCTTCCACTGCGCAAACTCAGACCGAGCAAGTGGAGGAGGAAGACCCCGCATAATGGTGTCAAAAAGAAGGGAACTTCCCAACACTGCCAGAGAGGGGAACCCCAAGTTCCCATTGCCGAGGACAGCAGCATTCCACACACAGCACTGGAAGCAGCCTAGCAAGAGGCGCGGCCCTCCAACGCTGCCAATGAAGATCCCCACACATCTGGCAGCGAGCCCTCCGCTCATCCCCCGCCCTCACTTGCCCACAGCACAAGGGGAGGCACAGAAAGAGGCTATAACAGGAGATCTCGCAGCACAGTCTAGGGGTTGTGTTACACCGACCTATCGATCATGATCTTGGGGTCTCCCATCCAAGGAATAAGGTGTCGCCCCTGCTCCTGGTACTGAGCCTTCTCATCATCTCGAAACAGCTTGCAGGCATAGCCGAACACCAGCAGCTCCACACGGCTATTCCCACCTCCACCTCCTCCTCCTCCTCCACCTCCTCCGGGGGGCCCGGGAGCCGCTCCCCCGCCTGACAACAACATGAGGGGCGGCGGGCCTGCCTCTTCTGCGATCCGTCGAAAGCCCCCGACCCCTCCGTATATCGGCGGAGGGCGCGACGAGGAGGAAGAAACTCGCAGTAACAATGACTGTCCGAGCTGCGAGTCCCCCAGGAGGCCGGGCCCGCGCTAAACTCCACAGCTCCAGGACAGCACAGTCGCCATCACCCGAAACAAAATGGCGAGCCTTCCGCTTCCGCTGGCTGGGCACAGAACTGCCTGGTTTCCGGCACTCGATAGATTCGCCTCAAATTTCTGGGACTCGAGCGAGAAATTAAGCGAGCGTGCAGCGTGGACGGACTCCGTGCTGCCAACGGCCGCGGTGCGGGTAGTTCGAGGCGGCGTGACCAGAACGATCGGTTGTCTAGAGAGGATTCTAACGTCAAGGGCGTGGCGAAAGTGCAGAGTGGGGGGGGGAGCTCGGGCCTGCTTGAGGCGCCTTTCGCGTGTGCGTCAGGCAAAGCGCTGAGGCCGTGTGGGGCGGCGCGCTGTGCTGAGGGAGGGGGCGCGGGCTCGCGGGCGGGAGCTGAGCAGGAGGAGCGGCGCGGCGCGGCGCGGCCAGGGCGTGCGGCTGTGGGGAATTGCAGCCCGTCGGGTTTGCTCACAGTCGGGGCATAGCAACCCCGGAACCGGAATGGAGGAGGATAGCTGCTCTGAAAAACTACACTTCTGCTAAAAACACGTAGTCCGGGACGGAATTTTTAGTAGTGTTTACCTCAGCGTGATGACTTTCTTCACCTCAGTAAAGCATAGCTCTTCAAGAATTCGCTGTGAGGAAATGAGTTGTCTGTGTTGTAATAAACGTTGTAATTAAGCGCATCATGTTTCCCAGTCTGAAATGGGGGTTGGTCCATAGCCTTTGTTAACAACAATTCTGGACACACATGTTTTTTCTTTCTTCCTTTTTTTTTTTTTTTTTTTTCCTTTCTTAATCCTGTACAAAGAGTAGTGACATCACTGCGTGGAAGGGAAGACATAAAGCAGGCTGAGAAAAGCAGTGCCTGGACACTGGGAAGCAAACATGCAGCTTGTGTCAGCATCAAGAAATACTGCTACCGTGTGCCTGTATTGAAGAAATTAAAGCTTTCTTTGGACAGTTATTTGTTTTAATCGTGGCCAAGCAATTGAAAACAGAATCCGTTGGGATTCCACCATATCTGTGACACTGAACTGCAACGTTGAAGTAAACTTCATAATACTTCTTATAGGTAGTTGTGGTGTAATGCACCTGCAGTTCCACATCCAATAAAAGATGGTTAAAAAGTGAAATTCCTGAAGTTTACAAATTTGTAAATCCCCAGGAACAAACTTCATGATGAATATTGGAAGTTTTGGTAACTATCTGATGGCTTCACAGCCCTCAGTGAGGAAATCTGTTAAAGATCTATTGTTTTAAAAAAGGGAGAAGTCATTATTGTGTTCCTCTTTGAAAATATGAATACCAAGGAGATGCATGGGAACAGGCTTGAACATCACCTCACAATGTGCCCTTGGGAAAACTTGTAGTAAAAAAAAAAAGAGAGAAAACATCAGAAGTCAAAGGACAAACAATAGACTGTTTACGAGAGGGTGTATGAAAATAATTTAATATTGATATGCGGTGATGGTTTCATTACTTCCTTAAGTCTGGTAATGCAAGTGTCTCAGCATAAAGATAATACAGCACTGAAATGGCTCTGAGCAGCTGAAGTGATCTTCTAATAAGTGAACTTCAGAATATTTTACCAGGATATCAGCATTTGAGATGAGCGTGCGAGCTGTGCGTGAGTCAGATAAAGGACAAACATGGAAATCTTAGTTACAAAGAATGCAATTACAGAAAGATGGAGGGAATATTCTAATGAGTTCTTTAATGTTAAAATGGATAAAGGCGAACAAACAGCGAATTTCCAGTCAGCTGAGCTTTTTGTAGAAGAATCAAGAGGCAATCAGAACACCCAGGAACAATACGGCACCAGGTGCTGATAATGTTTCCACTGAATTATTAAGAACAGGAGGGGATATGCTAACTCCAAGACTATAAAAGCTAATGTGTGTTTATTTGGTGATGTGAAAATAATGTAGAGAAATGGGTAAGAGCAAGTGTGTGTCTGTTTTTGAAAGAGGATAAAGTGAGACCTAAGGGCTCTAGCATCATCTCACTGTTCATTACAGCAAGTGATGTTCTAGGCTATTTGTTCACATGTAGTTAGCCTGCTCAAAGAACAGGCGTGTACAGCACAATGATTACTTTCAAATTGTAAAGTACTCAAGGAAAAATGTAGGAACATGAGCAGACTACATTTAGAGATCTTAGTTTAAGAAAGCACATGATGGTACATTTGCACTGTAACAAAAATATCTGTAATAGATTTTTTTTTAAAGTGTAAGTAAACTAACCCATTTTTATTTTTTATTCTAATATATGTCATCATCATAGTCGGAAAGGAAACTTGGTGCTAGTTGTAGGGTATGTTGTGTTTTCTTATTTACTGCATTTAAAGACATTGAACTTCAATACCAGCTAATAAGAAAATACAACCTGAAATGATGGCAGGCTTCTATTTTGAGGTCTTTGTATAGTAGAATGCGTGTATTATTTCATGTAGACACTCAGTTCTGGCTCAACTGGCTGGGAGAAAGAGCAGCTATCTGTAACAAATGTAAATATGAATCTTTCTCCCTCTTGGTTTTTCTATTTTCACTCTGTTGGAGGTAGGAAGCCCTTCTTTTTGGGGCTCATACCTATCTTTTTTTCCTCCATCACAGAACTGTAGTCATCTAGTATCATGCAGTTTACCTTTAGCTAAAAGTGTAGAAAACCATATTATATCTCATTTCTGAAGTAGGTTTGAAAGAAAAGTGTGTTGGGCTGACTCTAAAGAAAAATACTGTTTGCCTCACTTTTTGTCCTTCAGCGATATAAAAGAAATTTCAAGTGTACCAAAAGAATGCGTCCAGTGTTACTCCAGTCAAACAGGAAAGAAAGAAATCTCAAGTGCTGGAGTTAAGAGACCTCACTGAAAACTAAGCAAAGATAGGGTAAGCAGTTCCAAATAGAAATGTGCTATTTTTTGGCAATGAAGAAGCTGCAATTTGGGGGTGGGAATTTATATAAATTCAAAGAAAGGGATTCAATTCCTTTATTTTGGTTATAGGGAGACAAAACTGCATATGAGAGTGCTACCATAAAAGATCATTGTTGATCAACACACACATACTGTCCTTTGTAGTAAAAATGGAAAGCTTACATATCATTATATCAGTTTTGAGACTGGGGCTCAAAGTAGGTTTGTTATTTTTGTAGAAAATGCTCTACTTAAGCTGCAGCCAAGATGTAAGGTTTCTTGTTTATTACAGAACATGGTGTGAACTCACACTTCTGTCAGATGTCTTTATTCTATCTCAGTGGTATCTTATAACGAAAGAGCTGCTGCGTTCTTTAGGGAAGTATGCATAGAATCAGTGAGCTTTACTTGAACATTAAAATTGTATATAATTAATCTCTTAAAGAAGATATGCTCTAGATTATCATGACTTTTTAAGCAGATGTTACTGTTACTTCTGCCGTTACTGTAGAATCCCCATGTAAAACATACAGTAATTCCAGTCCATTTTATCACATTTTAAACACAGAATTGCTATGAAACGTGTCTAGGTAAACAACTTAGAGGTATGGCAATGCTGTAGTGTGTAACTGGCCACATTAATGACTGGGAGCAGAGTAACAGAGTAATGGCTGAGGATTTCTGGCTCTTTCTATTACAAGCTTCCTGTAATTCATAGTTTAGTTACTTTATTTCTGGAGAGTTACTTACTGCTTACGTGAAGCTTATATTTGCTTGTTTGTATAAAAATATAAGGTTAAATGCTCTCTTCTTTTTGATGCAACCATTATATCTATTGAGGAATAGTTTTTTATATATTTTTTATGTATCCTCTGTTGGGTTCTTTCTTCTGTGTAGGTGCATTTCACAGCTGCCAATTTCTATGACTAATTTATCTGGTTACGATCTTCTGGCCATAGGTCTGCTTTATTGAGGGTGATTTTAAGAAAAAAGATGCACATGAATATAAACAGAAAATGTTATACTAAAGCAGGAATAAAAGGGAGGGGGAAGGGAGTGGGGAGCATCTGGGAAAATGTGTAATGTTTTTCCCTGAGGTGTTTGCCTTGAAAATGCCCATCAGGTTCTATCAGACACTCCTCGTCACAGGACTGAACAACATAGCTCAGCTAGTAGGTGCTGTCATTTGGTTGAAGAAATTTCAGTTACTTTCATTTTGATGGACTAGAATTTAATGTGCAGCTGATGACAAAACACAACAAAATTAAATAAACTTGTCCTTTTTTTCCCGTTCCATTTCTTTATTCAAAATCATCTTCACTGTTGTATCATCAAAGGCATTTTACTACTGTCTGCCTGGAAAGAGTAAATTAAGGTTTATGAGTAGCACTAACAATCAATGCTGAATTTGCTCCTGAATTCTCTTATAGCAGTAGCTGTGTTTTCATGCTGTTTTTTCCCCAGAACGGTGATTTGTGTATGAGACATTGCAGTTAAAATGTGTAACAAACCTTTTCTTTTACTCTCCAAAAGATTTAAAGAGCAAGTTAAATAGTTTTAAAATATATTCAGTTTATAATTAATCAAATTCCTTAGTTTCAGCTTTCGTTATATATTTGCTTTTGTTGTTATTGTGGAAGCCCATGGCATAAGTTGTTTGCAAAACATAATATCACTGGAAATTAGCTTGCATTCTGTTTTATGTCTTGTGTTCGTGTTGTTTTTTAAAGTAATGTTCCATCTTGCAGATAAAGTAATCAAATGGACTGCTACTTTCTCGATACCATAGTTATGTTTTAAGAGCAACCTTCAAAGTTGATAGCAGATCTGTCTTACTGCAAGGAGTTTTTATGCTGAATTCTTTATGCAACAAAGCTTCCAACCCTGTGGTACAGTCTGTCCAATTGTATTTAATCTCTTCTTAGCCATTAAGAGGAATCCTCTCTTCTTTTCAGAAGGTCATAGCTGAGTAAGTTTATTGCATGTGGAAAATAGGCTTATTTTTCCTGTGAGGAGCACCATTTGTTGTGGTGCAATAGCGTTCCTAACCAAACCTTGGCAACTGTTCATCTGCTGCTTGAAGAGAACCACGCTTCATACATGAGGAAATGAAAGCTGTCTGATTTTTATTTTTATTTTTTACTTTACACTGTTAGATTATACATATGTCAGAAGATCCAAGTCTGCCTCGTGTAAGCTTGGGTTATAACCACTACTATTTATTTATAATAGCACACTTAAAGAACTGAAGACATTCATTAGCTTTAATGGATTGTGAGGCTGTATTTATTACTAGTAACAACAAGGGAATACAGATTACAAATAGCTGTCATTTCACATTATCAAATGAATGTAGAAGCTAGTTACTTGCAAAGTTTGTGGTTCTGCAAATTCTTCTTTTTGCAAATGAAATGAATGTTACTCTTAAGGTGCCACTGCTTTTTGAGCCTTCTCTCTTAAATGATGCTGTGTGCTTTAGAAAAAATCAGTGCTGCACTCCAATGTGGACATAATTACTAAAGATTTGGGCCTGGTAGACCACTATTCATTCCTAGAGAAATAAAGATAAGGAAGCAGCAGTTTGTATTGCTCATTAGCTTTAATGGACTTTGATCTTCTGTTCTGTGGATTATTTTTCATTTTATTTGCACCTAGTTTTAAAATATTTTCCCAAAGACCTATCATTGACTGTAACCTGATAAAAAGTTTCATAGGTGGGAGTGTGAAAGCAGTCGCTGATGATGCATTAATCAGTGCCAGATGGCACAGTCGGATAACATGCTGCAACTGTTGTCTGCATCCTGAAGTTGTCTATTGAGCAAAGACCTTTAGCTGCACTGTCTTCTTTCTGTAAGGCTGTATGATTCAGAGAGATATCAAATGAGAAGGCTGAAGGGCCTTCATATTGTTATTGCCTGTTCAAGTAATCAGACCTTTTTTGTCTCTCCAATGCTTCAAGTTTTCTTGGATGAAAACTCCTTAGGTTTTTCTTTCAGTGTTAAATATTTAGCTTCCAAGTGTCTCAGCAGTGTCAAAAGTTTCATGCTCAACAGGTGGTGGTTTCAGAGTATTGTATGTACTGTGCCTTCAGATCAGTCTGTGTGAAACCATATGTAATTTGCCACTTTATTCATGTGCTTTTTTTCTCTAGTGCGATTTGTCATCATCCATAGCACACAACTATTGCCTTTCTCATTCACACTTTGTCTGGGATCAAGTGGTGAACACAGGAGTCCATTGGAGCTGTCAGACCTTGATGCTGGATCTGCTGTGTATAAACTGTCAGCGTTTCCATGGTGCAGTAACAAAAAAACTCAGTGCAGCTGTTTGTTGAAGTGTGCCTAAATGCTTTATCCTCTGCTGTTTGATTGAGGTAACATCTATTTCTGAAAATGGATGAAGATGGAGAAGATAGCTGTACTTTCAGGCATGCACTTGTACCCAGTGATTTGTAGGGGGTGTGGAACTAGGTGATCTTTAAAGTCCCTTCCAACCTAACTATTCTGTGATTTATTTCAAATACTTCAATCTGCAAAAAACGTTAATAAATCTTAGAGTAATAAATTCTGATATAGAATGCCTCTTTCATCACCTAATCATCGTTTTCTACTCAGAAATATCTCGGCACTGAGTTCAAAGTGGTGCCTGTCCTGCTGTCTTCCTCTATTGGTGTTGCTTTCCACAGCTTCTTTCTGCTGTTTTTAATTACTGCTTTTCATAATGTATAATTCTATGTGTAAGGCTCAAAGCATTATTGCTCTGAGTGGAAAAAAAAACTGAGCTACCACATCTGGAAAAAAACAGTCCAGATTCTCTTGATGCTTCTGAAAGATGCCCCTCTGCCCAATGCAATGGTTATGGTTTTCTTAACTTGAAAGTCTGAACTGCTGAAGGCATTGCAGTCAATATGACTTACCTGTACTGGAGAAGCAAAAACAGATGCTTCATCGTGCTAAGTTAGTAGAATCTGCTATGGTTACTACAGGCACGCAGACAGGATGCATTTACCATCTCCAAACTGTGTGTAATTTTAGCATCTAGGGAATGTATGCATAAGAAGAAGTCAGTATTGATCAGCATGATAAGTTGAAGTCTCAGTGTACAAGCAGTCCAAGTCTTAAGTCATTTTTCTTATTTTGCTAGGCATCATAATACAGGAGAACTTCAGAGGGAGACTGCAGCCTACCATCTGCATCTGTGCAGGCCAAACGATCTGTGTATCAGCACTGCCGCCCAGGCAGGTTGTGCCTGTGCTTGTCCAGCTGTAAGATGAGACTTTTAGTAAAGTTTTTTTCATGGCTTTTTAGTGTTTGCAATCCTAAATCTTTATTTATTCACATTCTGAATGTGAATATGTGTGTACCGAAGGCAGTCAATCTCATCTCAGAATTATTCAGTTACACTGTGATTCTGGTTCTTTAATAACCTGATGTGTCAAAGAAGAACTTTAAAAGAAATAGGTGTGTTGAAGGTCAATCAGTGTTAACTTCTTCAGTAAGCCCAAGGGTTTCCACTGCTAGAGACCTGAGGCAGAAGGACTCGATAATTAGCTCTGTATCACTTCTGTTCTGATCTGCATAAACTTGTTCATATCTTACCTTGTTAAATAGGTGTCAGAGTGAAGGAGAGCACACCTAAATGTTGTTAACACAGAAAGGAAATAAATGCTGCTCAGCAGTTGCTCATTCCAGAAGTTCCTTCCAGTAAAAGTCATTTATATTCAGTACCTTAGTGGTTTCTGGTTAAGAACTTAAGGGTTTGAAATATTGGATCAGACAGCTGGTTCGTGTTTCAAAGGGAAATAAAGCAATAACATAATGTAGGTGCTTGATGTGTCTTGGGAAATAAAATTGATGTCTTAGAGATCTAATTTATGGCACATGCAGCAGTATTTTGGTAATGGGCACTCAAGTTAAGATGGACAACAATAACATGCAAACTGAAATGAGAATGTTAATTATGCATGTTAGTATATTGTAAAACTCTTTAACTCTTTGATAAAACCAAGTAAATAAATAGAATCAGCCACACAGATCCCTAAAGTCTGGAATAATGAAACTCTTCTTCATGTCCTGGGTTGCTATTTCACAGAAAACCTCTAATTTTCCAGGATGCTTTAATGTTGATTTTTGAAAGCTTTATACAGTTTCTATATAATCAGTTTCTGGAAAGAAAAGCATCTTCAGAAAATAGTAACAAATAAGAAGTTCTGAAAGACATAGAATATCCAGCCCAAGGATTTGGCTTAAGCCTCGATTAACTTTGTCAGACCTCATAGTCACTGTTTCAGGCAGGAGGTTGAACTGATGACCTCCTGAGGTCTCTTCTGATCTGAATTATCCTGTGAATCCACACGTCTCTTCCACTGACACATACGTGGTGTGAAGGATACAGGATCCCATTAATTTCAAGTAGGTCTCCTGGGCGCGCAGGTAGCAAGGAGTAGAGAGTGGGAACTATGCTGCTATAAAACCAAAATGAGCCGTAGGGATTTTATTTGCTTTTGAAGTTTTCCTCTGTAGCTGGAGTGTTTCACTTGTTCACCAGCATTTTGACTGAGGTTACATTTTTCTTTATTATCAAGGCTGAAATAAAAAACATGCAATGCAGGAAGCTAGCATTGCTGAAGGGTCCTCATTTTTTCCCCTGCTTTTCAGAGCAGTTATTCTTTCCCTGTTGCATTTCCTGGGAACTCACTGTTGCCAGCAGGTGAGATGACAAGCTTCAAGATTAGCATTTCATTGAGCAACGTGGACAGTAGTACAGCTACATGAATCACTTTTCTGCACTTCCGCCAAGATGCCGATCAATGAAAAGCTCTTAATGTTAAATAGCATATTTGGGTATGTAACCCCCATACAGATGAGAGAGTATGATTGTCTTGCTAGCAACAGGGGAATGAAGAGTACTTACTTTCTTAAATTTCTGCTCTTGTTTTGTGACCCAAGAGTGGATTTAAAGGGCCTTTAAATGGAGTACCAGAGGAAGGCTATCAAGGATTACACCGTATTAATAACTGGTTGTGTTTTACTTAGGAATATTGATCATTGGACTTCTGTGTGCAGAAACCAGTGAAGGGACTGAGTTTGAGCTGCGAAGCTGAGTGAACATCAGCCAGCTTTGATCACTGAGCTGAGTGGTTGAGGTACAAACCAGGCATTGAACTATAGCAGTGAAAACTTTGTGTGGAATGCAGACGTTAAGCTGAAGATGTAGAACGTATTTTCTTTTAAAACACAGAGGCTAAAATTGAAAGCTTTTGTGGGAGATCTTTGACAGCAGAACAAATGTCTCAAACATAGGAAAATATCAGTTCATGTAAAGAGGACATCAGGATTAGAAAAACTGGAACAGGACAGCAGACTAAACTGGAAGGCTTTCCTCCACAACAGAGGAAAACCTTAAGAAAAAGCTGCTGTCAGACCTAGCAACTTCTGAGCAAATCTGAAGGAACCTAAATTTACTGTGCTCAAAAAATTACGTGATTTATTAGAGACAGAATGGGATCATCTTTATACTGTGACAGAGCAAAGACACTCTGCTTTTTTGCTTGTTTCGTATCTGGGTGATTCCTGACAACCTGCTGTCTTGATAATATTTGTTTCTGGGTCATTCTACATTAATTAATTATTGAACTAATTGTATTCACGAAGGGTCAGTATGGTTTGGAATATATTCTAGCAGTGGAGTAGTTTGTGGTGTTAGTCTTCACGGCTTCACTCACAAAACAGACTTTGTCTGTATTCTTCATTGGCAGCATTGAACATAAGCAACTAAGCACATAGAGGGCAATAGAAATGGGAAGTGAACAATTTTGAAGTAGAAAAAACTCTTGATATGGTGTTCAGTGGAGACATTGGAAACCAAGGCTTAGCTTTGCCTGGCTCTGAACAGGAGGTGAAATGCCCTTCAGAAAGCACTTTACCCCTTGGGCATTTGCTAGCCTGGTGCAATGTGCCCGCTTTTCACTCTTTTTTTTTTTTTCAGTGTAAAGAGGGAAACTTACAGTAAAACTCACATGTAAAGTAGTATTTCAAAACCTACATTTCACAGAACTAATACTTTTCAACCAAGGAATCTGAAGTTTTAGGCTGTGTGCAATTAGCACTATCTAGAGATCTTCACATTATGCCAGTTGTTCATACCACACTTTCTGACCTTCAAAAGAAAGAGCTGGCTTGCAATCTGTCCTGCAAACGTTTGCAAAAAACTTAATGCTTAGAGAAAATTCTCCACTTCTCCATTTCTCCTTGGCTTGGCAACTTGGAGCAACTTACAAGGGAGGATTTTAGCTGATCATTCACCTTTGGGGAGAAGAAATCCATAAGTGAATCATTTGTTCCTGCCTAATTAGTGCTGGATGTTTGGGGGAAAAAAGAAATCAAACAAACTGTGCTTATAAAAAAGTCATACTTCCAGCCACATCAAATATACCTGCTTGGAGCACGTCCATGTTTTTTCCTTGTAGTTTTACTGCACAGTAACTGCAGTACATTTGAAGAGGGCAAACTATTTTATAAATGCAAGAAGCAAATCTCACTTTGTTCTCAAATGCACAGTTGTCTGCTGAGATACTTTACCTGAGAAACCACTGCGTGCATTTCTGCCAACAAAGATGACTCAATCTGACCACACAAACCTTTCCCATACATGTACTCTGTTGGATTATTTAAAGCTGACTTTCTCTTGGGGAGTCTCTGTATTGGCAGGCTCATGAAGCAACACTTTCCTGTCACTCCACAACAACTTGTTCTTGATGCAACTTTACCAAAGTTCATTTCTTTCTTCTTCTTACTGCTAATATTATTGTTTTTCAAAGGCTTATGCTGAGCAGTTATTTGGAATAACTAAATGTTATAAGACTTCTTTTTTTAACAAAACAAGTCTTAAAGTTCAGGCTGCCAGAACTGTAATGCCAGAAATGACTCTATTCTCCTCTGTGGTAATCTGCTCTAACCACTCCTGAAGACTAGTAGGGTTCATCTGAGACTTGCTGTTCTCACAAGACAAGGAAATGATAATCTTTTCATCCCCTCCAACATCAATTCCACACTGCATCTGATCTTAGGTTTTCTTTAAAACAAACACAAGTCTTACGAGATCTGCAGTACATCTTTCCTTTACTGGATTTTGTATTTGTACCATAAATCCACTACAACCCACTTATCTCCCTGAGAGCATATCTTCCTCAGACATAATGAAGCTCACAATAAATAAAAATACAATTCCCAAATGATGTTGTGCATTCAGCTAGTGAAGTGTGACTTCTTAGTGTGAAGCTGCAGCATGGTGTTTAATTATTTTCTGTGCAATTATTCTGGCATTTTTACCTGGTTTCTTCCTTAGGCAACCATCTCCAATGTTACTGAGGTATTGCTGAGAGAAAGCTGAGTGCAATATGAGTATAAATAACTTCAGACCTGGCCAACCAAAACATAAAAAACCAAAAGTGTTAAATTAGCCTTGCAGCTCTTCTAAGGCTGCCTGAAAATGTATCCCGAAAAATAATTTTCAGCTTCCAAAACTGCCACACTACTGCACTTCAATGTTGAGTGTGGTTCAGCTTCCAAAACTGCCACACTACTGCACTTCAATGTTGAGTGTGGTTCTTTCCACTTCTGCATAATTTTTCATCCTGAATCTTCTTTTTCTACTTTTTTTTTTCTATTTTTTTCTCCCCGAAACCTGTTTTAGAAGTTAAAACTGTGAGGGACATGTGACATGTTTTGGCAACATTATGTGTATAAAGATGTGTTCTTTTCCTTTTAACTTGAGAGCACCAAGCCAAAGAAGGCCAAATGGTGTACTAAATAGTGCAATTAAAGACATATTCAACCTATTGTCTTCTTTGATAATTCCCACACATTACACCTGACTGCACAAGCCCCTCTGTTGTTTGCCTTTGCCTAATGCCAGGGTCAGGAAGGTATTCTGTCCGTTTCAATAGTGGAAGACTCCAGCTTTCAGTTTTCTCAAATAATGCCAACCACAATTTTACACTTCACTTAAAGGACTGTATGTTTTCTCTGCCCAGATCTGTTAGATGGTTTGGTAGGTCTCAAACAAACATGTGGTCCTGTGTAAGTTACTTCATTCCCTGATATATTTTTCATTAATTGTAAATTTAAGGACAAAATTAACTGCAATTTAAAATAAATTAAAATTTGCATAGGAAATATTTTCATGATTATGATTTAATGTATGCATATTGTACAGTCAATTTTCTGCTTAAAAAGTCTTCAAACACCAAGTAAAAGTTTACTCTTGATCTAATTACTTACACTATGCGACGAGGAATAAGAAGTAGCTTATTAGCCAGTTGTGACCTCTTCTGATTTCAGATGAATAAAATCGAATTTCATCTAAGTTTCTCCTTAACATGCTATTTTAGAACCGCTCTGTAAATAAATGCTTGTGTTTGAGAGATATGAAAGCCTTAATTAAAAAGACAGAACCTCTCTTTGACAATGTGTTGTAAAAAGATTCTTTTCGTGAGGAATATTCCCTTTTATATGCAATATGTGAAAATTAATCTTCCTTGTGCTTCTAAAAGCCTCCTTTTAAGCATCACCTAGCTATGGTCGCATTGGCATTGCTCTGTGTTAGCCGGAGATTCAGCCAAGCTCTGGGAAAGAAACGGGGCCTCCTGCCCCACGAGTGCCTGCTGCTGCCCTCAGCCTGAGACCTGCCAGTGCTGACTGTTGTGCTCTGCCCACTTCTCCAGGTGGGAATCTGTGGGACAAAATACATTTATTCTACTCTTACCCACCCCTGTTGTTTGTTAATGAAAAAGCGTGGACTTTAAATGTACGAGGGCTGCTCTGAAAGTAATGTCTCCTATTTTATTATGTTGGTCCATGATGTCAGAGGCGGATGCTAGTGGTATGGAAACAGAGGCTGAACCTTCCCAACAAAATTCCCTCACATTTTGTTGCCATGTGACAGATGGCAGCATATGGGCAGTCTGACAGAATGGTGTCTGAAGTGGGTAGGAAGCTAAGGTGTGCCATTGAATTCCTCCATGTGGAGAAAATAGCATCCACTGACACTTATCAATGCTTGCTGAATGCTTTTGGGGACCAAAGAGTGGATGTAAGCCAGCGAGGAGGTGGGTGGTGCCTTTTGGCATCAGAGACATTGGGTCACCTCTGCTGCTTCAGATTTTTGTGAGTGCTGCATGCAGGCTCTTGTTCATTGCCAGAAAAATTGCATAGCTAATGGTAATGACTGTGTTGAAAAATATTTTGTAGCTGAGAATTTGCTCCATCAAATTGTGCTCTTTTTACCTGTTGTATTTTCCATGAAAATAAATAAGAGGAGTTGCTTCTGGAGAAACCAACATACAAAAAGGCAGCTTTAAGCAGACAAAAGAATTGAAGGCTTTCTTGAAATTTCTGCCAGCATCTGCCTGAGCAGTAATTGCTGTGAATGTTACCATCCCTATCTTATTTTCCTGCAAGCATGGTTAATTAAAATTTTAGAATCATAATCTGTGAAGATAACTATCGTCTCTAAGCAGGATCTCGTCAATCAAACTCTCCCCAGTGAGTGCCTTTTATCTCCAGTCAGAAGAGGATCTGTTAGGAGGCTGCAGTGAATGCTTCTCAGCACCAGTTGAAACCTTGTTGTTTGGGGAAATTAAAACAAAATTAATTTGTATAATCCCATTTTGGGAAGGGAGGATGGTTTGGAAACGCATATAGCCAAGATTGCAAGTTTAACTGGAAGTAAGCTGAGCTTTTCACTTTTTTATTGAATGTATTTTTTTAAGAGATTGGAATGTTTCAATTACAATGAGGAAGCATTTTCATGGGGAAAATCTGTTAAGTCCTAAACAATGTTTTCATAGAAACTGTAAAATGGAAACTAAAGGCAAACATATGCCAATTAAAAAGATCAGAGATATGTTACAACTGCTGAGATTGATCCATAGTTCTCTGCCCCGAAATGTCTTTGAGCTAAGGTTAAATATCTTTCTGGAAGATTAACTTTAGCAAAATATGAGTTAAGCTTTAGTCAGATGTAAGTAATTGCTCTTGGTCTAAGTGTGATACTTTTGCAGACAGCCATGTGGTTCGACCTCCTGGGCAGCTGGCTCAGGACGGAGCACAGCTGCCTCCAGCAGAGCTCGGAGCAGAGCTGCGGAGCTGCAGAGTTCATGTTTGGTATTAGATCTTGGGAAAATGTGAATGGAAGCTGTGGGGGGCCTCAGGAGGATGTTTTGTTTGTGGAAACAGCCAGCCAAAGGGCGTTCTTGGGAGACTGAGCAACCTACATCACACACCATGCAGTAACAGCATTAGTACAGCTACCACGCTAATAGCCTACCGTGACAACATCTTGAACATCATGGGAGATGGGAACATTGCAGCTTCACACTTGTGTAGGCTAATGCACTCTCCTAAACGGGATGCTTCCTCATCAGCTGTTAATGATGACAAGGGAACTCACTGTTCTGGAGACTCCTTTTCCATTTATGAGCAATGGTAATTGAATAGCAGGCATTCAGAAAACACATAAAGAATTCCAACAAATTAATCTGTGAAGCAGAGCATTTGCTCAGCTCTTAATGTCTGCTGTTGTGTTCAGGCTGTATGCATGACTCACCTCTGCAGCAGGGTGTAACCTCTGCTATGCTTCACAGCCTTTGATTTGACTTTCTATCCATAGATCCAACTGTGTCAAATATATTGCTGAGCACTGTTCACCGATGATTTACGGGTCTTCATTCTCTAAGCAGTGCTCAGGAAATCAGCAGCATAAGTGTAATAAAGGATCTTAGGGCGTCCACTGGGGCAAATCAAATGTTTCTCCGCTCACATAGAGGAGATAAGCTGCTGTGCCAACACCCTTTGTTTTGCTTTTATAAAAATGTATTCTCGTGCTCTAAACTACTTGTTATTGTCTTCAGTTCTGATAGCACAGAGAAAGTGGCACACTTACCATAAATCAGCACATGGTGCTGCCTTTGTGTTGAGAGAAATATTGTTTATTAGAACAGCAGTTGGCAGCACTTGCTGGCAACTTTTCTCATCTATTTCGGTGATAGATAGTAGCCGTTGTGCTGCATGCCTAGATGCATCTTTGGTCGCGTGCTGTTTTGTGCTTCATGCAGGATTAATGTATGGTTTGAGACACTTTATGAATGTGTTGTAGTTTGTTACACAAACCTAATTTCACAGAAGCATATTGTCTCTTTTGGGGTTTGTTTCCTCGATTCTACACTACTTGTGGGGATTAAACCCCACAGATGTTTTGTACAGAGAAATCTGATCACACCCTGAAGATATAAAGATGCAAATAAATTGTCTCGAGTAACTTCCACCTACTTACTGTTGGTGATCTACCAACTGCAAGGACTCAGTTCCATGCGAGATCAAGGCAGGTCTAACCTGAGGAAAGGAGACTTTTGTCGTCATCCTTGTTCAGAAGATGTTCAAGCAGTGCACAAAGAGTACAGCAATACTGATGACTAGCTCCAGATTTTCAGTTCTAGTCCAGTAATTTGAGTGGAGTCCCAGTTTTTTTTTAAAACTTGCTGTCCCTCAGAGTGAAGTCAACATAACATAAAGGTTTTGACTTAGGAATTTTGTTATCTTTCCCTAAACTTTAACATATAATATGTGCATTACACTGAATTGTGTTCTGGAGCTCATGAAGCATTACTGATTTCTTTCACATTGAGGAGGGAGAGAAATGGAATTACATGATTGACATCATGTGTAAGAATCACAGATTTCTGCAGAAAGCCTGCAGAAATTGTTATCCAGCTGTGAGCTGAAGCTGAGCAATGAAACTTGGATTCTGCTCAACATTAATTTGTCACAAAAGTGTTTTGCAATCAGGGCTGGTCTGATCCTTGAGTGCAGTGGAAGACTTGTCACAAGCTTGACCACAGGGCTGAACCTGCTTGACTTCTTTCATGTAAGCCTTGGGCTGAGTTATCTGTCGTGTTTCAAACCAGTGTGGTGTCTCAGTGTGTGCCAGTCACATTTCTCACTGGGAAAACCTATGAGTCCAGGGCACCGAAAGGCAGGTTACATAGAGCTGCTTTACCGAGAAAGAGTCACTTAGTTACAAACAGCAGACTGCCGCATTCCCCCAAGTCTTGCCCCAGTAGTTATTAATTGTTGCAGTCGTTGTTATCCTTAGTCAGTAAGCCAGGGGTAGGTCTGATGGGATCGTTGGCTGCCTGCTCTATAGGCAGCGCATACTGCAGTGCTGTGAAGAAGCATCACTACAAGGCTTCAGGTCAGAAGCGATAGATGCTGTACAACCTTCAGCCTAATGGCAGTGAGGTGCCATAAAGCCTATCCTTAGGCATGACAGCAGTAACTATTAAGTGTGGGGCAGACATATCCAATTATTTCCTATTTATTATACTGTCTTAGAGTATTTAACTAAAATAATAAAACCGAACCGACTGTTGATAGCAGTAAGTATTAAAATCTTAAAGGGAAAAAAAAAAGCATTAAAAAAATACACGAAATAAGTCAAGGATTTTAGTCATTTTAGTTTAAAAAAAAAAAGAAAAAGCTTGTTATTCTTCTACCAGGCAGCTGCCGTGCCTGGTAATTAGGGGAAGAAATGAAAAGCCTTCAGTTCATCTGTGCACTTCATTTTTAATGCAGCAGCAGAGGAGCAGACACACCAGAGCCCGTGAGAGATTTTTGCTTGATCTTTGAAGGGCAGGGGAGTACTGAGCAAGGTGAAGCTACTGCTAATAACAGGCATGAACTTCGCACATCTATGGGAAGCTTGCTTGCTTTTTCTTGAAATTACCCAGTTTTAGGGTGCTCCCTTAGCAAATAAATCTAAGAGTTAATCTGCTCACCTTGCTCTCTTTCTTCATTCTGCAATGTACACGTGTGCATTAGGCATGCTTGATGTTATAGTAAGTTCAAAACTTTCAAACTTCAAATGAGGCTTTTATTTAATTTGAGAATTTGTTGGACTTGGTTTATTAGGGTCTTAGAAGGGGCAGAACAACACCTGATCTCTCTGACTGTACATAAAGGCACGTGTACCCCCTCCTTTGGTCTGTTCTAGGAACTTTGTTCTGTTAAGGAACTGTGCAGTCACTTGCATGTCTCAGTGAAAAGGACAGATGATCAGTAGTGGAAGTCAGCAGTCTGATGACTTCACCCAGTTGGGCCATTGCTTTCCTACTTGTCGTGTCTTGTTTTACGTCTACAGCTCAGTGCAGCATGGTGCCTCCTTGTACAAGAAATTTTCACAGCATCACTGTTATGTTTTCAGAGAACTGAGTCCAGTCCCATTTACAGACATGATACACGTGCAGGAAATTACTGCACGTGGTCTGCAGTTTGCTTTTCTGATCAGGTCAATAGCATCTATTATATTTGCTTACGTAATGGTCGTTAGAGACCTGTGATAAATGCCTGTTTGGTCAGTGTTCCATGTCTGTAAAAGATAAGTTGATGGAAAAGTGCTAGCAAATGATCACCACTGAAATGCTTGAGTAACTTGAAACAATTAACTGAGAAAGTTTGAGTCTGCATCAACCAGAAACCAACCTTCTTAAAAACAGGAGTGTGAGATACCCTGCGGCTGGTGGGAGTCCTCTGGGAGGAAGCAGCTGTTAATGAATACTGTATTACTTACTAGCCTTGGATTCTGTTTGGCACAATCCTTTGTTTGTGCCTCTTTTCTAGTCACTCGGTCAACCAAAATATGATCATGTTGCACTCTCAGTTATAAGCCTTACAGAAATGGGGGACTGATAGAAATTAGCATAATTGTTTTATGCAGTGGATCAGGAAAATGTCTTGTTATTTCAAAAATCAGTTGAATTTCACAATTCGGAATTCATTAAAGAAGTCTTCGAGATAGGTATCATTTGTTTCTTTGTATACATTATACATTCATGTATCTGTGACATTTATATGTAGAACACTGTATATAGCCTAAAAAGATGCTGATTGTAGCAGCATGTTTATCTGCAACCAAATATTATTCTGTGCCTGCAGATTACATAATAAATGACTTAAATTAGTGGAGATATTTTAATCAGAAAACGTATGCAGATTAACACCCTAACATGGATGGTACTGTACTTACATGGTGCAGTATTACTGTAGCCCTCTTTCACAATTGCAGTCTCTCTCTCTCTCTGTTGCTGTGTAACACGTCCAGCCTGATTACTGTATTAGAAATTTTCCAACAGAGGCAGAAGTTGGTGATAATTCATGCCAGAACTTCATAGTTTGAAGCTATCTGAGTTATATATAGTAAGAATCAAATCCTGACTTCATTAAAGCTTGATGGCAATATTCCCATCGACTTAAGTGGGACCTGAATTTGGATTCCAAAGAGGAAATTGTCCTAAGTGCATGTACTATAAATATGCAAAGTGCATAAGGAGGACTCAAACAGTATAGGATTACAAATAAAATACCTCTTTAGCATGTCACAAAAATTACTTGAGTAATATTCTTTCTCCACATCAGCTGAAGGTCTGTCTTTCAGAAATGCTTTTTTTCTTTCTACCGTGTGTCAGGTTAAATAACCTTGGTGAGATGATAACCCAATCACAGTTCTTTCCAAATACGTGGTTTGAAAATACGAAGTATATTTAATCTCATTAGGGGTGACCACATGAAAATAAAATCAGCGTCCATGTAACGAAGCTGTCAGTGATGTCATATGGAGGATGAACACCATGAATCAATACCAGTTGTTCTGCTTGTCAGCATTCGGTGAACAAGATGAAAGAAAAAGAAAGCTGAAGGCAGGAATCTATCTGAAGGACTCCCTTAAGGACTCACTTCTGCAGTGCTGCTCCAAAAAGGATGAGCCTTGGAAATCGGCATGAACAGGCTTAGATTGAAGTTCTCATATTTAGCAATGCTTCTAAGGAGATGGGACAGTTTTCAAGTAGCAAACTAACTTTAGGCTTTAGGATTTGGTTGGCAGATAGGTTTGGGCATGAAGGCCACCCTAACTTGCTGCTAGAATCACAGCTAAGGCCATACTTACATGCTGCAATGCAGCACAGTGGAATCGCTAGAGTAACTCTGGACAGCCTGGTGCCGTGCTGCATATCTCAAGTTCCAGAAGCAGTAGAAGCAAATATACTGTGTGTGGCCCAAGAAAAGTAACTCTCCGAAGTTGATTCAGGAGCTGCAGGAGATGTACCCATAGCAGCTCCAAAGCTTCTTTATCCAGCAAGGCTGAGAGATTGCATTGTGCTGACTCTGTGTGCTGACACCTACAAATGCTTTCCAACAGAGAAAAAAACAGGTCATAAATACACCCTCCTGTGCTACTTGTTGAGAGAGTTAATCATTCACAGATTTTGCTCTCAATGTGGTCTATGTTAGTCTACTTTCTTAGGGATTCTCAGCTTTCTGCACTTTAAGAATATAGAGGTGATGACTTTGCTACCAAACTGCTGTCACTTTTCAAGCAAAGCTTGACAGCTACTCAGCTGCTATAAGCAAGGCTATAAAAGTGCTGTACAGCAGCTAGCACAGCTGCTTATGTGCAAAAGAAAAGTGGATAGGTAAGTAGCAGGTAAATCTCCTTAATTAAAAATATAAGATCTTGCTAAAAGGAGGTTGTGCATTATGATGAACTTAAATGTCACTCTATGAGCTGTTTCGTACATCTGTATGAATCTCTCTGTGGAGTACTTGGCCTGATGGATCTGCTATTGGTGAAAGTAATTTGAAATTCTTAATGAGCATCACAAGTATCCCACTCAATGGGGAATAGCATCATTAGCACAACATACAGGATAACCAGACTTGCATGCCTAGTAATCGTGCTGGCTATCATGAATTATCAGTTCCAGAAAGTGCTTTAAGAGTATTGTAGGAATCTTCTATTTATCCAGTGATTGTTTACATCTGCTTAATGGGGAGGTCTGAATGATTTGTTGCCCTCAGTACTAAGCTGAATGCTTTGGACAAATGGCCTCTGATTTTTTTAGAGGGGAGTAATTTTTGTATTCTCTCTGGTTGTCAGTTTCTATGCCTTTTTTTTAATGGGCACGCTTGTAGTCAGGCAATTATAATTTTGTTATTGGGTTAAATTGAAAGGATTGCTGTACAAAAATGACAGGTCTATGCGTGTTTCAGTATTGCTGAACCTGAACAGTATGCTCTTCATCTCATAACCACATCCATCTGCAATCTCCCCTTCCTTCACTCCTTGTCACTAGAGCAACAGCAGCAGAGCAGCTGCCTGATCACATGTGGAGAGCATATTGTAGTAAGGTTTTGTAGTATGGTTTTGGCTTTCATTGTATTCTGTTGGGAACTAACATCTACAGGAAGGCAGAATTTCCTACAGTCAGTGACAGTTGTAAATCAGTTCCCAGAGGTGCAAGGTGTGTGCAAATTAGTGCCCTGCTGTGTGTGTATCTCTTTCCTAAATGCACGAACTCTGAGGAGCTGTTCATATTTTAGTGGTCATCAAGAAAGCTAGAAAAATTATTTCCCTTCCTGCAATGAATAATCTCCTCAAATGCAATATGGAACGAAGATTAGAAACAAGCTGTTTTGAAGATGTGTAAAAAATGGGCTAAAAATGTGTAAAAAAAAAGGGGTTTTGAGAAAGCCCATATTAAATGAGAGCAAGAAATCTGAGCTGCAGTTTTGTCTGCATGGAGAGTACACAGCTTGCCATGTAGTGTTCTATCTATTCATAGATAGATAGATAAAATATAATGCATAAATAATGAAAAAAAAAAAAAGAATGTTGGAGCTATTGGAGCTATCATGTTTAGACTTCTTGTTTATTAATTGGTAGTATGGAAGAATGCCTTTAAAATGAATATAACAGCTCAGTATGGAATAGCCTGTGACAAGAAGCACACATCTCTTCATCCAAAATCAGTCATAATCTGTGTTTTTTTTTAATCTGTTGAGGCATACAAACTAATTCTTCTTCCAAAATTCCTTTGAGGAGGAGGTAGATTTAATTTGATTGTCTGTTTTGTAATGTTGTCTGAGTATTTAGTTACAAGGATATCCACAACAGCATTTTATGATCCTATTAAGCTCTTCCTGCGTTCTCTTTTCTTTGACCTTGCTAATTAGAGTTGCTTATCACATGTGGGAGAAGACTATTTAAAAGAGAGATTGACATGGGCAGAGGGAAACCTTGTGTATTAGAGAAAAAAATTTCTTGCATGTTTATTTCCTTCAGATGAATTCTTCAAACAAGCTCCTCTGACATTTGGAAAAACGTGTAATCCGTTATGCTAAATTTGCCAAAGCTGCTGGGATTCTTGCTCCTTTAGTTTGTGAGTGCTCTCAGTGTGCGGAAGCCGTGTATGCGAGGAGCCACTGACCCTTTATCCTCACAGCTCCTTTTGGTCGACAGCAGGTTTTATTACTTTGGAGAGGAAATATCAATACAATGTAAAATCTAGTTGTAAGGCCACCAAGACTCAATCCTTGTCTGGGATGGTTACAGTCTTTACTCCTTTCTAGGCTTTCCCATGCAAGAGCATCAAGAGAAATCATCCCCCTCCCTACCGTCTCTGTCATGCTATGTCCCAAGCAGTTGTCAGAGCTGGGAATGGACCCAGATTTCTTAATGTCAAGCGCAGTGCTCTCCTCACTATGCTACATTTATCTTACTATGTGATGTGAACTGGCCTTTGGTTTTCTTTGCACAGTTGTTAACTTTGCAATCAACTTACTGGATGGCACATGCTTGCTAAATTTGTGTATTTGCTTATTTCAGTCTTCTGAAACAGTAGATACCTCTGTGTAATGAAAACTCAATAAAAATTTAATGGCTTAAAATCAAAACAAACAACACAACCAGCAAACAAACCCAGAACAGAAGCCAACCCTTTCATCAACAGATCATTATCTCATTGCTGGCAAGTCATGCCGGAGTGTTGTGGGCCCAGAATCTAAACACTGACTAACCAGGAGAAGTCATTCTTCAAACACAAGTCCCAGAATGAGCGGTTGAGCAGTTGTATTATATAAGATCAATG
The DNA here is from genome assembly GCF_023343835.1 of Lagopus muta. Classification (NCBI taxonomy): domain Eukaryota; kingdom Metazoa; phylum Chordata; class Aves; order Galliformes; family Phasianidae; genus Lagopus; species Lagopus muta. The sequence continues at coordinate 9,828,841 of NC_064449.1, read as the reverse complement.
AATTATTCATCTGCTCTGATTTAACATTCATCCTGCCACTGAGGCTGAAGCCAGCCATATATTTGCTGGTAAAAGAACCAATTTAAATTACAGTGCATAATAATGCAAATTGTTATTTTATCCTTAACTGACAATATCATTACTGTGATGACTCTACATACAGATAGAAATCCTATCACTTCATACTTTGTAGTCTTCTGAGACCCACAGTAATTCTTCTAAGCTTGTTTTATATACTTATGTGTGTGTGTTTTTATATGCATCTACACAGTCATATACAGATGAAGTTCAGGCTTTGGATTTTGTATAATACCAGAGAGGCAAAATAAAAGGACTGTGCAATAACAGTGTACTCAAAGAGCTAGTGTGGCATTATACTTTTGGTCGTAAGCAATCTTTCATGTCTGCTTCTCTTTCCTTCTCCATTCATTTTTCACCATGACTTTTCCTTATGCAGTGCACACCATGCATTCAGTATCTCCTTTTTTTCAGCTGCAAATGTTACAAATTATGTTCTCTGACTTTTTCCCTTTGCTTTTACATAGCAGCTGAATACATTGACTCCTGAGGGTAACAACCTACAGTGACCAGCTCTGCCTGGAATACTGAATGTATAAGTCAATGTCATCGATTGGTAGTATTAATTATTTCAACCAAGTTTCTTAGCCCTGTGTTGCAGCTTTCATTTAATTACGTAGTTAATTCCTGGTAGTTCTATAGGACAGCAGCAATGTGGATTATGTAACCTAAAGGATAAGTTCTTTTTATTTTCAAAGGAATTAGTGTATTCCTCCTGCAGTATAAAGGGTCCCAGCCCACAGGCCCATTGGGCTGGCTACAAAAGAAGGTCCACAGCATGTCACTTGCACTGCAGCATTCTAAATGCTCGTACACTGACTAGAATGGAGCTTTTCCTGTTTGGGCTTGTTTCATCACCCAGACAAACCAGTGGACAGTGCCATCAGCTCTTTCCAGTCTGCCCATCTGGCCTGTATAGCCCACCCTCCTGCCCTCACCACCTCCAGAAAATTCATTAAAGTCCTTGAAGTGGATCTCCAAAATAGGGCTGAAGAGTGCACTCACTGTATGTGGTTCGAGATGAGGGAAATAAATGTGATGTTGATAAAGGGGCACCATATTTCATTTTAAAGTCACGTGTTGTTTATCTAAGATTTCTAAACACATATAGTATGTCTTTAAAAAGTGAACGATAGGCAAATACGTTTGACCAAGGTCTCCTTTTTATATTGAGGCAGTGATAAATGATTGGCCATGTTAGTCTCTCTTGCTATCGTTACATTTTTCCCTTGCACTCCAAGCAAAATTCCACTTTGGGAATGTTCTCTTAGATTTTGTTTTCTTTGACTTTGTGTGGAATAATTTGTATGCAGAGAGTGCTGCAAAACAAAACCACCACTCCAGTGCAAGCCTGGTGCAACCTATTGTCTGCCTAGCCCCAGTCCCACTGGGAGCTGGACGCGCATACCAGAACAGCCTGCACAGACGTCGTTTTTCCTGGCAGCGTTAATGCTCTGAGTAGAATCTGCTCTGCTCTTATTAGTCTTCAGTCATCAGAGATACAAATATTGCTCTTTATGCACTGGCAGAAGCAGATGTTTCTGCTTGTACATAATGGAGAGACTTTCCTGTGGAGAAATAGAAATGTTTCTAAGGAGAGCTGCTTGTCATGGGGGGTGCGAGAAGAATTGCATTTTTTGGTCCTTGCAGTTAATCTTGATCTATTTTGTATGTTTAAAGCAGCGGAAAATCATTTTTAATCACTGTGGGAAATAAATAAATGTATGTTCCCTTTATCATGGGTGCAAGCTGCTCTAATCAGCAGAGCTCTTGTAAAACCTTGCTGTGTCAAACCCAGTGTGTTCTGCCTTTGTTATTTGTATGCGCCAGCTTGCTTACATGCACAGGCCATTTCTGTTGAATATTATTGCAGCTTTAGACATGAGACTGGAGAGTAGTTTGTCTATTTCTAGCAGAGACATTGAGTACTGGTTGCAGTGTCCCTTAGGTCTGTGGTAGAACAAACCAACTCCTTGGAGTTTTCCCCTTCTGCCCATCTTAATTCAACCCGTCTCGCTAGCCTTTACTCGCCCGCCTCATACGTATTGCACGGGACTACTGAGCAGATGTGAATTAGTGGCATCCCTATAGAACAGGCTAGAAGTCTGAGAACAGAGACAAGAAGAGGAATGGACATGTAGAGGAAGCACATCAGGGATTTAAGAGTTGTAAGAACCCAAAGGAATAACTCTGTGAGGATTTTGCCCCAGCCAGGTTTGGCTCCCACACAGGCAGTGCGCTTGTAGCCACAGCTCTGGGACTCTGCGATCAGACACCCCCAGTGCTTTCGTGGATCATTTGAATCCATGCTGAAGATTTCAGAAAAGGGCTAGAAAATGGTGAAGGTCAGTCTGTATCATGCATACATGAGACCTAAAATATAGTATCAATGGGCTTTGATGTATAAAGCAATAGGAACACCCTTACACAAAAACTCTGCTTCTCTGCTGTAGTTCATTTCGAAGTACTTGTCACTGGTGCTTTTGTACTGCACTGTTTAATAATCACCTATTAGATTATTTTCATTCTCTCCACAATTTCTTGCACTTTTTTTTCCTGGGTCCTTTACTGTTGTGCTAAGCCTAATGTTAGCATAGGAAAACTTGAGAAGCCACAGATGTATTATTATGAATTTGGCTCTATACTTTCTACTTCAGCACAAAACTGTCATGAAAGGCATCGCAGAGGCAGTTCCTGTCCCAGGGAACTTACTGCCATGACAGGAGCTATGATGGGACATTTCGTTTGATGCTGTGCTATTATCCGTTGCCATGTTCTGGGGCCAAGTCTGCAGCTGTTGAAACTAAATATCGTCAGTGGTTTCAACAGAGTGGAGAAAAAAACTGCAAATTTCCCACATTGTGATTCTACACCATGGCAGAAATAAAGCTCTTGCTAGTTCAAATGGATACTGGCAATTAAATTAAACAATGCCTTAAAATACCCAGCTTTGTGTAATTTTCAATAGTGGCTGATTTTTGCAGGGGGCACTTTCTCATGTATGTGTATTTTGCTAAGATGAATTTGACATGATTTCCATTATTTTAGAAGTTTAAATCCCTCAAGGGCTTTACCAGAACCTCTTTCTTCTAAGGAGAGTGGGAGGAGCAGAAAGGAAGGGAAGAACATGTTAACAAGGCAAAAAACCAACTTGGATAAGCAGCTAATTTCTATATTTCAGCTTTTTATTAAGGCTCCTTTGATCTATGAATCAAGGATATATAGAACATCTTTCTTGATCTCAGGAATTTATTATTCATAAAATAGTTGAAGTCGTTCTCTGTTATATTTATCTCGGTGAGCATGGTGAGGTATAAAGCAACAGAACATTTGGTAATGTGTACCAATATGCTTAGAAGTGTCCTAGTACTTCTTGTTATTTCAGATTAGAGTCAGATGTGTACCTGCCACCGGAGCATACTGTAGTTTTGTAGTTAAAATCTGTGCCAGTGCTCACTGCAAGAGAGAGCACATATTCCAGCAGATCTTGGTGTCCACCTCTCAGTTGTTTCAGGAGCTGATATCATAATCTGCTTTTCCAGAACTGGGTGAAGTGAGATTTCTGTTATCTCTTCAACGCAAGAAAGTAAGCATGGAGTTAGAATATAAAATATGGTTTCACTTCAGAGACTATCTGTCAAATAAACCGTCTACAACTACATTTTTCTTCTGCCTGCTTGCCTTCCAACATTCACCTAGTGGCTGGAATGGAACTGTAGGCTAACTGTAGGCTACCTTTTCCACACGTCTTACAGTAGCAGACTGTGAATTCTGCTCAGTAAGCTTCCTGAATTTCTTACTAACTACTGATGGTGTAAATGTAGTGTGATGAGATGCCATCCTGGATCTTGTTCAGTCTGCAGGTTCTAGGTGGGGAGTGTTGAATGGATTGCAGTGTGGGAGGTTTCTCTCAGCAGCAAACAGCTTGTGAGTGTTTCTTGGGCTGGCACCTCCTTCATGGCTCTGCAAGCTTCACTGTCTGTACAGCAGCTAGGGAGATGTGAGGCTGTCTGCAGGTGAAAAAGTGTGAATTTACTGCCATGGCATTACCATTTGTTTTTTGGATGTGTTTTTCCTCAATTTTCTGTGCCAAAAACAATTGCATCTAGGAATAATTTTATGGTAAAAGCAGCAAATTCTTCCTCTGTTCACAGTTTTATTTTCTTTAAAGTGCTTTTATTATGCCTTAAACACCTTTAAGCTGAGGAGAATGGTACTGCTTTCACTGCCTGGTTCATAAATGCTACAGCAGCCCTGGTATGGGTTCTCTGTGCTCGCTGTGCAGGAGAGGCACAATTTGTGTCACCCTGTTATTTCCCTACGGTCTCAGTAGTTTAATGCTGGTGAGAGGGGGAGCACACACACTAGGCCTGCAGTTCCCTATAGGCAGGGTCTCCAAGGCTGGGATGGAAGGTGCAGAGGAATTGCTGGCTGTCACAAAGTGGGCAGGAGTGCGATGTGGTGATGGCTGTTCTGAGGTCAACTTTTGCTTCCTTTCTTTCAATGGAAACTGTAATTTTGGTCTTGTTCCCTGCTTAGCTGCCAGTTTTTATTAGGCTTAGAAGCATTCATTTAGAGACCTTCTTCTCTGCCAATTTTGTTTGAAACCAGCCAACAGGTTCAGAATTGAGGTGGAAGGAGTATTAACAGCACATGGATAGGCAGATGGCACAACTGCATAAGTTTCATTTCCTGAGGGAAACCAGACACAGCTTTCCATCAAAAACTTGCAGTTTTGAAACATTTAATGGGAAGTCATTCGAAGCAAACTCTATAAATTGCAGAAACTTCAACGTAATGCGTTGGTATCTGTGCATAGTTAAGTGGTGTATGAATAATACATACGCTGGAGATAACTGTATCTTAAGTGACTCGCATTTTGCTGAATTTAGGGTTGCCTCTCTGCTGGCATTCCCCTTCTGTGAAATGGGAATAGCACTAACTCCTAAATCTACAGTACTGACAGAAGGCAATTTCACAAAAACGCTGTAAGAAGTGCTCCAAAAAGCCAGCAAGGAAGAAGAATTTTGTTTACAAACTAGGATTTACCTATGGTGCAGGGAGAAGGGTCAAATGAGAGGCAATAAAACAAAGATTACTCATCTGTCAACTAGAATGCTGCCCCTTCTGTGCATTGGATGAAGCTGGAGCCCTGTGGAAGTACCAGTATGTGGTCACATAACTAAAGACACAGACATAATGCATCCTTACAAGGTAGTTTAGCTAGAGTTGTGTAAATAACACCAATTCTGGCATTTCCTGATGCCTGAATGCTTGGCTTTTTACTGTAATAACACTCTTCCAAGTTTCTTTGCATGCGTCTCAGTATACCAGCTAGTTTCATCTCCCCTACAGGATTGCCTATCTGCATAGCAAATACAGGGACTAGCTCTGGGTAATGCAGAAGGTCAGCAGAAATTATTTGATTCTGGTTAGCATTTCCATCTCTATATTTTGTTTACATCTGTTTGTGCCACAAGTTAACATATAATCCAATTTTTTTCACTCTTCCAGGAAATGGCCCTTTCCACTGACAACCTGGCAGGATCATTATCCTGTGTCAGCATCACACTGAGTGCTCTGCCTTTAAATTCATCCCATTGCATGTTCCACCTCAGGCAAAGCCCTGTCAATCAGCTGATGAATAGAGGAGAGAAAAATGGAATTCATTTTGCCCATCAGTGAAATATCCACCTGTCCACAAAGCAGTTCAAAAACCATAACTGTTCCAGTGAAATTTACAAAAATCTCTGCAAAAGTACCAGGGTCACCACCAATTTTCTGCTTTCTTATACCCAAAATACTTGAAGCAGAAACTGTCTGCAATTCTTTTGCATTTCTTAGCTGGAAGTGCATTGAAGTACATTGCACTGATATGGTGAGAAATATCTGGGAAACTGCATGTCACAGCCATACAGCTGCTCTGAATACTTTTTTTTTTTATACTACAAAGATCATGGATTTCAGGAATGAATAACTCAGTATGCCACCTGGATTCTTATGTCAACAGTTTGCTCAAATCACGAGACAGTATGTGCAAAATGCAGTGAAAGAATCAATCCCTGGTAACATTCCCCTAACTGACTTTGACAAATGACACATCATCCTGAAAACATTCTCTACAATTCCTCAGTGTATCTGGAGTGCTACTGAATGTGTCTAGTCTTCCATGAGATCTCAGATCTCCCTGGGGCTAGCAAGCCTCATCAACTTTTTAAACCTGAGTTTTGGAGATCAGCTTGCCATGAGAGGAAAGACAAATAATTTACAGGTCTGACACGGGAAGGAGTTCTCATGTTCATGTTCTCATCTGAGGAGCAGTTACATGCCATGGGGATATGTCACAAACATAGGATTTCAGTCTTGCAAATCAATTAACTCGCCTGTGGTGGAAGCCTGGATAGGTTATGGAGGAGAAAATCCATATCAGTGTGTCTGTGAAAACCTGTACAAGTTTTGAGAGTAGGTAGAACACATCAGATACAGCCTTTCCCAATGATGCAATAGTTGTTTCTTCTGCAGTACTAAATGTTAATTTCTGCAGTACCAAACGATGATGTAGGACTCTTCTTTGTTTATAATCCTTGTATTTTATATCCTATGATATCAAAATAAACAAAAAGCAAAAACAAAAAACAATCCCACCAAACCACCCCATGCATCAGAGAAAACAAAAGAGAACAAATCCACATAGCAACCCACTGTGGGATTGCTGACACCTGAGAACAAGAACTCTCAACATTATCTAGGCATTCTTGGAATCCCCACTTCGGTCTGTCTCCATCTTCATTGTATGCACCTTCTTGTGAGTGATATTTTCTGAGGTACTTTCCGTGCTTGGAAAGTAACCTTTCTATCATTACCCTATCCTGCAGAGATGTGGAACAAGTGTTGAGATTTTATTCTCCTACTGCTCTCTCTTACTTTGTTTCATCTTCTGAAAGAGATGAAGAGGAAGAAAAACGTTAAAACCTGCAATACTGTCCTGTGTTCCTGTATTTAACTGAGCAAGAAGCCTCATCTTTGAACCATGAATAGGTGGCAAGAATCTAGCATGAAAAAACGTTATTCTAAGTAAAGATTCATTACAGCCATCCTCTTCCATTGCAAAGATTATTGCAGCTGTTCTTGATTAGGGCTGTGTTGATACAGTCCTTGTCTGCTGTGTTAGTTCCTCCTTTCTTAATTCCATATACAAGTTTCTGTACTCTGTTTTGAATGCTCATGTGCTCTGAGATGCTGGTGTGCTCCAAGCCATGGATATTTCAACAGCATGCACAGTGCAATCCATGGAGAATTAAATGAAGACATAAAGAGACAAAACAGTGGGAAATGAGGTACTTTAGAGAAGAACTTCAAGTGTGACTGCTGACGTGGTGTACCCTAATGCAGATACTTTGAAAGCATAGGCCACCTGTCAGTCCTGGGGTGTGGGACCGTGGTCCTTTTGTCTTCTGTCACAGAACTGTGACATCAGATCTCCTAATCTCCACAAATTGTCATTATCATGTCTCTAAGCTGATATCTAGAACAGACACTGTTCGCTGTGTCACTCTGCTCTACTGTTTTCTAGCATGGGCTTTTATTTAAAAAGAGAATAGAAAGGACATGAAGAAGGAGAATATTGCAGGGGCTGAGAAAAGTTTCTTCATGGGAACTTTACAAAATTCATCATTGTCTACACATGTGAAAATGACTGCTGTGTTGCCCTTGAAACAACAGATAGGCTAAGTTATTAACTAAAGCTTTTATTAATGGGGGAAAGAGGAAATGTAGACACCTTAAGAGCCTTCTGTTCTCATTACAGAAGGAATATCTCCTTTGCTTTTGTAATCTGTATAAGAGTAAAAGGTGCAGCTCCCAGATAAGAAGCAATATCTAGTTAAAGATGCACCATCACTTCTGCCTTTCCGGGGCATTATTTCAAATGAAGAGACAGTGTCTATAAGCTCTCAGTGAGGAAAGGTCAGCCTATCAGCCACCTTGCTTGTCTTATACCAGGCATGAATCACGACCGGATTGCTGCAGCAAGTTCTGAGCATTTTGCCACTGCTGTTGCCAATTCGGTGCCCATGTAGGTCCTTCAAACTGGCGATTTCTCTTCATGCTAGGCTGTGTGTACAGTAGTGGTTTCTTCCTCTCTGGTGTTCCTCCATGCACGCATCTGATGTGCTTGCTTTCTTCAGTGCACAGAAGAAATACTCTGGGGAAGGAGATTATCCCGCAGAATCCTAGGATGTGCTGATGACCATCATTTTAATTAAACTGTCTTTCTGCTTCCTCAGAAGTCAGGCTGCTGGAAGTATGGTGAATTAACTAAGACTGCACTTTGCACATTCATATGTAAACCATGAAGGCTGTGGGCTCTTGGGCAATGTGTACGATGTGCATCATGTAAATCGGTTCTGGTTTTGTGGTGAGCTGCTCAGATGCTCACTGCTAAGACTTTCTTAGTAAGAGTGTGGATTAATCAGCTGTCCTTTGAGACAGAGGCTGTGACATAAAATAATGGCTGCTTATTTTAAAAATGAAGCATGCTCTCTAGAATGGTGTGTTTAAGTTCACAGTGAATTAAAAAAGGCATAACACCAAAGGTGACATCTTGAGGCACAGAATCAAAGCTGACAACCTCTCGGAATGAATTAAAAGAGGGGGGTAGGCAAGTCGTTGCAATACCACAGAGCAATGATAGGTGATCATGTTTGTTGATGGAAGTTGAGTAATGAGGAGCAGTCAACTGAGGAAGAGATAGAAGGCAATAACTGCAGCGAATAGCAAAGTCTTCACAATCCACAGAGATTTTTCTTATTAACAAGAAAATAGCCAAAAGAAACCCCACTCATTCCTAAATAGCAATAGGTATGAGACTATTTCTAGAGAAATGCAGCAGTATATTGGAAGCTTTCACTATGTTTTGAAAAGGTAACTTGCACAGTGTTCCTATAAATTGGAATGAGTTTTATTTCCATGTTACACTTTGGAACTAAGGCACAGAGGGGTGAGAGCATGAGAGCATTTCTTTAAGGTCACACAGAGTGTGACTGTTCCTAGTGTGGACATGGTCCTTAGCTAATAAGTTGAAATGACTTGTTAGTGCTGATTTCTCTTTAGCAGCCCCCAGGCAGCAGGGCTGTATGGCACTGCAGGATGCAAAGTTGATTGCCAGTCTCATAAATTCTCAGCCAAGGTGCTTTCTTTTACTACAGATGTTCATAATGTTTGTTTGTTGCACTGTAGTAAAGACTATGGAATTAAATATCACTTGAAATCACACTGCTGAAAGTTTTAACCACTAACCAGCATCTTTTCATGGATGTGAATTTTCACAATAGCTTCAGGGCAGTTAGGATTCAATTAGCAGTGTAACCTATGTGATATGCAGAGCTCTCTTGAAATGTGGTGAAGTGAGGTTCGTATGCCCTGTTGGAGTAACTGCTACATGAGACATAGCACTTGGAACTAGCTGCATCTTCTGAAGAGTTTCCTAGGGAGACCAACAACTAGAGGAATACCAATCAATGCACTGGGTGACAGAGACATTAATCAGAGTAGTTGCTGCTTCTATTTGTACAAGGTCTTGTCTGAGATAAATTATGCACAGAAAGGAGACTTCTTGGAGTATTCTTGGAGTATTCTTCATGACATGTAAAGGAGAAAAAAAATCCAGTCAGTTCCTAAAGTTTGAAAATTGTTTTGTGTTTAATAAATTCCCTTATTAAAAATTAGTACATCCTAAATAATGCAGAACCTTGGGACTGTTCTGTTTGAATCAGTTCCTCTTTTGCTTGCATTCATTTGCTCAACCATAGCGCTTGGTGCTAGCCATCTTTCCTACACACATGAGAGATGCTTATGTATGTGGTAGAATGCTTCAGTGTGACCTTAATAGTAATGATGTGCCTTCAGTATAGTCTCATAACAATGCAGGGGACTGTACAGTGTTTAACAAAATATTTGTGGACCTGTTTTTATACCTTTGTGTTAGAAGTGAAGGTCAGAGTCGTAACTTGTCAAAGAGAAGGTAGCATATCTGGAGAAAGCCAGATAGCAGGAAAGAATCACGGGAATATGGAAAACCTTGAAACACTTAACATTGCTTTGGAGGTCATGAGGCAACAATGCATGAATCCTTCTTTCATCCACCGGTCTGTGCTCCAGTAGAATGGAGATGGTTATTGAACATCATCATAGAGCACAGGACAGAGCATGCCAAAGAGAGAGAATTATGCCTGGGAGGGCAGCAAATATGCTCCTAGATGATAATGGGAGAAATGGGAAAAAGCTGTTAAACTAAGGAATATTGTGTATAAATGCTTAATGGATTCTGCTTTGTCTTTGTTGAGAAGGCCAAAGGAGAAACATACATCTCCTCACTTCACCTTTTCTCCCTTTCTTTCTCTGTCACCTTCTCTTTTTCTCCCTTTATTTCTCTGTGCTTTCTTAAAGTGTCTAATTCATACCAGAGGGAAAAAAGGATACTGACACATAATTGACCCGAAGATTAAGTTTTAAAAGGGGAGATTAAAAGATAACTGGCATAATGTGCTTCGTGCTAAAGGCAATTAGGAAAAAAAAATCCAGTTTCTGATGTTTCTTCCTCTTTCAGTCTCACACTCAGCAGCTGCCCAGTAAAATCTTGTTGAGTAAATTCCAGAGATCGGGGTTTTCTTCATGTTCATATAGCACTGGTGTGCAGAGATCCTGGTAACTATGAACACACAATGCTTCCAGTTTTCCTCAGTTACTGTATTTAAATCATGTAGATTATGTCATTGTAGGGGTATCTGTGCCCATCACTCACAAATTAGGATCAAATCTAGTCCCCCCGTGACTTCTTGCAGCTGGGAACCTGAAGTGCATAATTCATGCATGAAAAGGTTACTATTGATTTTGGTATAGAATAACGATCTTCTTAACAGAGAAGTAGTGATTATAGAAGAGGGAAAGGAAGCTTTTCATTCTTCAGTAATTCACGTGATGAGTTCTGAAAAATTAAAGGAAAAACTTTAATTAAAGGAAAACCTGAGGTGCATGTTACTTGGTAGGCCCATGTGAGCAAAGAAGGGCTCCAGCCCTGATCCTCCCACACTATGCAGATATCTCAGCCCTTCAGCCTGTCATCTTTAGAGCATGGCTGTGTTTGTGCAGCAGGGGGTTTCCTGGTAATCGTTGGTGGAGGTGATGGTGATGGGCTGCAGTGACTCACAGCACAAACGAGTTCAGTTTGTGTTTGTAACTGCTGCTGCCCGTGATGTAGCTAACACACATGGGAGATGCGCAGACGTGAAGAGAGGTGAACCATCCAAGGTCTCAGCTTTGTCTCTGCTGTTGCACAGCATAATTATTCTCACAGATGAAGGCTTTTTTTTCATGAGGGGATAAGATGGGACTCTTTCAGATGGGCTCATTTTCTCCAGTGGAGGAGGATGCATGTTTTTAACAAATGTAAGCAAGTGGTCACAGAAGAGGGTCACCAATAACAAGGAGTTTCAGCTATTAGTTTTTATGGTTCAGAATAATGTCAGAATCACAGACCACCATTAACTTTCACTCCGTAACAGACCATAATACCAGCCAGAGATGGGATGCTTGGTTAGCATATGTCAGAGTAATTACAGAATTCATATGAAAAGTACAGCTCTTAATTAGCTCTACAGTCCAGAAGAAACGAATGACAAACTATCTGTATAATTCATGACCTGCCTCTGTTAATTTGATGCTGTGATGCATGAAGTTCAACTCCCCTGTTTCCTACCAGTCATTGAGAGATTGTTTATACTGATATGCCTCTGAAAGTACATAGATGTGAAGGGAGAGGATGTTGTAAACTTTGACAAAGGATGAAATGAGCAAAACGTTCCTAAACTATCATGCAGTGTCCCCTCTTCTACATCATGAGCAAAAGAGATACTGCTTGCATAAGCAATTGTCTCCAAGATGTTCCCAGAGACTTGATTAGAATCGAGTCAGTCCTTAAGTCAGTCTTTCTATGAAAGTGCAATCTGGTGTAACAAGTGTTCACATTAAACATCCCACGCTTAAGGAGACAGATGTCTTTGCAAAAGACTGAGAGCGTTGCCTTTCTGAGCTCAGGTGCATCACTTTTTAACCTATTTGGCTTTATAAAGAGTGCAGAATTTTGCTGGAATCTTCTCAGTGACACAAATGAATGCTGCATCCTGCCCTGAGATAATGAACAATCTGTGTTCATGTTTTCCTTTCAAGCGAGACAGAAAAGTAATAATTTGGGGTTGAAGTTACTTTGCTGCTGATGAAATGCTTTTTACATAACTTTGAAAAGTGTAGAAGTGTCGCTGTTCATGACTGCAAATGAGCAGAATGTGAGGAGGTATAATGCTCAAATGTGAGGAAGTATTGATGGGAGGGAGCCTTGGAACGCATTTTTTCCCCTGTTTTATTTCAAGACTCTGCAGATTTTTAGTCCAGTGCCTTGTTAAACTCCTTTCCTGCCATCACAACACTTGCACGGCATTCCAGCCTTACCCCAGCATCAGCTCCCATAGACTGAGAAACAATTTCAGCTTGTGTGTGCTAATTGTTCCATTTTTATTTTTGTGGGAAAAAATATAAATAAAAATCCTACATCATTTTGCTGTGAGATAATGAGGTAAAACTTATTACCCATCTGTTGTACACACATTTCAGGTAGCAGATTTTGATTGTGGTAACTCTGCAGAGGCTCTTGAAAGCAGAGGATTGGGTTGGTTTGATGCAACTCTCTGTGGTCCACGTTGGATTTTCTCTTGTCATCTCCCAAAGGCAGTGGGAATAATTGCATCCATCTTTTGGCACATTATGAAGCCCCAGTAATCACACTCCGCGGTGTGTTTCCCCAAGGTGTGCAGCACACGTGCATGTGTGGACATGGGAGAGGAAGGGGACGGAAGGAAGCAGCTGGGGGATGCTGCTGGAGGGGTGGCTGTCCCTTCGTGCTGCTGCTCCTTTTCCTCACCCCTTCCTCAGCTCCACCTTTGCCTCAGAAGGACGTTAGAAATGCAAATACATTTGTGTTACCCCTTGGATCTAATTTCATCTAAGTGAATCCTCATCATGTTACAAATCACTCAGACTGTATAAACCAGTAATTAGACATTATGACTGGAGTTAGGTGTAATTAGCTATTTAAGGGAGAGCTAATAATGCTGCTAGTGGAATTTCACACTGTGGGGAGAGAAGGGCTTTGAAATACATTTATAAGAAACTCCAGTTAATGCGTGGAAATAGCACTCAACTGATTTTCTGTGTTTTGTTCTGTAATTCTTCAGATAAAAGATGCTCCATTTTACTGAGAGATTAGCTCTAACTTTAGCTGATGGGAAGCTGTTTCTTGTTAAGTTAATGATAACGTAATTTTTCTGAGCTGTGCAGCTCACACTGCAGCTACTGCTTGCTTCCAGAGTCAATTTTTTTGTCTGATCATTTTATGTTGGTTAGGAAAATGTCTGATCATGTAGTCTGGGTCCCACAGGATGAGACATTTGTATATTATATATGAAGCCTGTCTTAGAATATGCTTTTACGTCACATATCTTGAGCCAGCCCAGAACACACTGAGCAGAGGGTAACCAATCTCTCTGAAAAACCATTTTGCTTAATATGACTCTCACTGGCTGTCTTCCTCGTACTCCTTGAAGCAAATAAATTGAAAGTGTTGCCTAGTGATGGGTAATGCTTTTTCCAGCTGCATGTGGAAGAAACCTGGACTGTTACTGCTTTTGATTTTCTTTTTTACTCTCCCCCTTATGCTAAATTTCATTTAGCAGTAAGTGATCCTCCCTATTTAAAAAATACTCTATGTAATTTCATCCATCTGTGTATCAAATGACTGTGAGCAGTAATATTTAACTTCCAAAGTGCCATAATTTAATTAGCCTTCGAGAGTCATATTTTCCATGGAATAATGTTAAAAAAAAAAACACAAACAAAATCCCCAAACCTTACCTTCCAAATCTTTATAACTGAAGTTGTTTCTGTTTGTTCTGAAATGTTCTTCCAGTAACTACTTGGAAAAGTCTTGGAACTCTTTGGTCAAAATGCTGGAAACATTCAGGATCTGATTCGTATAGTGGCAAGAAAGCTAGACTAAAGCTTAAAAAGATATGTGGAGAAGAAGCTGTAGGTTAGTTAAGGTTAGGAGGGACCTCAAGGGATCTCTAGTCCAACCTCTTGCTCTGACAGGGTCAGCTATGAGGTCAGACCAGGTGACGCAGGTTTGATGCCATCTGGTCCTGAAAACCTCAAGGGCTGGAGTCCAGAGCTCCGCTCCAAAGGGCCGGATCTACTGCTTGCCTGTCCTGGTCGTGACAAACTGTCTTGTTTCAACTTACTGCCATCATTTCTTGTCCTGCTGTGGAATGGCACAAAGAGCCTGGCTCTGTTGTCCTGATGGGAATTGGAAGGTGTCGGTTGACATTAGGTCTCTTTAGTATGACGTGCTAAACGTTATGCTAAATGACAAGGATTGTGTTTACTGCTCATGGTGGCTCCTCCAAACAAGAAAAATACTAAAAAAGAAAAAGAGAAAAACCTTTTCCAAAGGAAGGTTAGGTGAGGAATGTGCCCACACAGGCTCACAACTGGTTTTGAACAGCATCCAGAGATTTATCAAACTTTCTAAGTTTTGTGCAAAGTAATAGCTTAAAAATAGCAGCACTAGAGAAAAGGAAAACACTTGTAGCAAGCTTGGAAAGATCAATGATAGTGTTTCCTATGATAAAGAGCTAACAAGTCTCCTAAGGGCTTGGAGACAGAAATAAATATTTCAGCTGTAGGATCTTAGGAGCTGGGACCATATTTTATTCAGTTTAATGGGAGTGAGGGCTTGAACTACTGTGATACAAATTATAGTATTAGTAGAATCTGTACTTCCTAAAGTAAATTGTACCATAAGTTTGACAAGGACAGCGTGATTAATTCATTAAAAATAAAGCAAGGATCAGTTCAAACTCTGAATCTTCACTGACATGGTTTTGGGTGTTTTTTGACATACAAACTCTGCCATTAGAGTTCTCAAGTTCTTTCAAATACAGTTGTGAGATTAAGTTGTGGGCCTTTTTGCAGCTCCATCATCTGGCTTCTTGAAGGTAGGGATGCAAGCAAAAGGAAGAAAAACAAAGTTTCCTTCTGCCAAAATGGAAAGGGCAAGTCTGTGCAATTCTTTAGGCAGCTTGTGCTTTCTCCTCTTTACCAAACTCTCTGTAGTAGAATGATAGAATGATAGAATGTATTGAGCTGCTCGAGTACCATCAGGAAATCTACATGAAGTAGAAGAACTTTATTTAAAATCAAGCAGGAATGTGGTGTTGGTTTTTTAATTTGTTCCCCTGCTCCATCCCGGGAAATACCATTGGGCTTTGATTTGGGTTAATTGAGAAACAGTTTCTTTCTTTTTTCCCTTGCATTACATTAATGATTTATTCCACACAGAATCCCATTAAGTTTCACAGTGAAAAAACCTCTGTTGTGAATCTCAGTCTAGTTTCAGAAGAAAGAATTGAAGGGTGGTTTGTTTCTGTCTCTTGCTGAAGATGTGTTGCTTGGCCCATGAAGTCTGACTGGTAATGCAGCTACTTCAGGCTCCGTCAGTGAGTTGTTTTCTCCTGGAGCCCATAGGGAAGGAAATCTCTCTCCTATCCTCTGTGTTCTGAAGCAAGTTGTTCTGTCCAGTCTTTACGGTTTGCCTTTTTTTCTTTGCTGTTTCTTTCTTGGTGGAGGATACACCACAAAGCGCCAAGCAAAAGGCAGGAGACACAAATCTGTCCTGAAGCTTCTTCAGCAGAATCCCTGCTCCTTATCTGCAGTTTTTGAATAACAGCTGTACCTAGCCAGAAGTCCTTGGCATAAACAAGAATTAACTGAAGTCACATACTTTGTGACTCTGAAGAGAGAGCTGACATGCCTTGGCTGCCAGGAACCACCACAACATCAGATTCAGCAACTCACTGAAGCCAGTTTTTTGGGCAGGGATTCCAGAGACATCACAGAAGGATACAGGCCTGTTTTTTTTTTAAGATTACAGACATGACATGTTAAACAAATGCTTCCTGGCATTAAAAGCAAATTCATTTTGTAATGAAAATGTGAGGACAATAGACAGTAGGGCAGGAGGTTGAGCTGACTTTTGTAACAAGTGTGGAGCTGGGAGTTTTCAGGACAAAGTAGAGATATGTGGGTCCTGTGGAAGAGTTATTTTACATTTTAATCATACATAGAAATGGGATTCGTTTTCAAGTGAAAGCTATATCAAACCTGAAATCATAATCTCTTTAAAACATAAACACTGAACAGCAACCAGAAAAAATGACTGAGCCTCTTCTATTTATGTTTTTTAAAAATCAATTTAAATACCATCTGTCTGTTTTTGCAAAGCAGTGAAGAGGAACCAGTACGAAAACACCAGCAGTGTTTGGTGCACTTTCTGAACAGCCTATAGCTGCAGATTAAAGACAGTGCCACGTTCCCTCTGTATCAGGCAGTCTATTTTTCCAGGCGTACCACCCAGGGGACAGCGAGGATCGGTGTGTGACCACCTGGCTGGAAGGACGAGTGGCCTGGTGCTCCCAGGGGACACGAGGCAGCCCCGTGCCATGGCCTTGCCTAGGGCTGCTGGCTGGAGCAGTCTGAGCACCCAGTGCAGCCATCACTGCTGCCTTGCTGCAGTCGGCATTGCGAGCAGCTGAGGCAGGAGAGTAACTCATGCCCTCCTCTTGGGCCTTTTGTGATTTCCCCTCTATTTCCTGGGCCGGCTGTTTCACTAATGGAATGAATCGCTCATTCTACCATTTCTGCTCTCTGGAGGAGAGAAGCAGCTGAGTAGTAAGCAGCGCGTGCTTGGAGGTAGGCCCAGCCAGTCAGCTGAGCCTCTTCTCATTTAGCCAGTATGGGATTTATTGCACCTCTGAGCTCCCACCCAGAGGCTGGGGAAACAGAGCACTGAGTGCTCGAGCTTGCAGCTGCAGGAGGAAGCTGAAGGGAACCCAAGAACTACTTACAGGTCTTTTGGCACTAAGGCTTGTCCAACTGCACAGAAATTATTCTTCCCCAAAGTTTCGGTCAAAGAAGGAGCCTGGTCAAATTTACTGTGACTGATGTGCCAGCGGTCAGTTCTATGTTTAGCATGAGAAAACCACTGATGAGGCTTTCCAGTAAATGAAAACAAACCTTGTGCTGGAAAGAAGTAAAGCCACTGCTTCTCATCATTAGAAAAATCAATTGTTATTTTATAGTCTGAAGACATCAAATGGTGAGCGGGGTATTAAACAAACTTTATCAAAAGTGAAAAGGAAAGAGCTAGAAATTGTTCTTCAAAACAGCCTTGCTCAGCTCTCCTCTAATTTGCAAGGATATAGGAATACCAAAGCACTGAAATGCTGTTTTTGGTGTAATTTCAAACAATACTTAAGGTAAATATTTATTTAATTAATAAACAGAAGCAGAAATCAATCAATCAAGCATAAAAAAAGCAACTGGTATCAACATTTTATAGGCATTGTTGGGCAAGCAGCTTTCCGTGCTGCTGCAGATTAAGAAAGGTGGGCATTGAAAATCTCAAAAATAGCCCAAATAAACAAGAAAAGAACAAACCCAAACCTCTTTGGTGACATATTAGAGAGAGGAAATCTGAGAAGAGGGGAATGTACAAAGAACACCTGTACTCAATACCAATCCCCAAGCCTGCTTTTCAGGTATCCCAAATAATAGTTTCTACAAATTCTTGATGGGAATAGACATGGTGTAAGCAGTAGAGGCTCACTGTAGACTTCCAGGACATCAATTTGTTCATATTGCTTTGTGCTTCAGAATAAATAATTATGTTTACTTTCAGTTATATAAAGCCTTTTCCTATCAACACTACCTGACTGCACATGAATCAATTCCTTCAGGTCCCTGTTTTTTTTTTTTCTCTTTTCTGAATTGCGTGCAGACTTTCAGCTCTTCTGTGATAATGAATAATGATAATGATGATAATGAAATGGAGTGCTTACAACAGGCTAGAGAAGGAGGAAAGTGATGTGATTGGAAGGCCGCTATATAAAACTCATTTCTTTTGAGGTTTTTATTTTGCAGATGAATTTTTGCATCTAATTTGCCGTCATCCTGCATTTCTTTCACTGGTACAGTTTTCTCTACATCTCTCCCATTAAGCTTCATAATTGGCTTTATAATTGTTGTGGCTTCCTGTATGATGAACAATGTTTTTTTCAACTTAATCTCCCTGTGTTTCCACCTGTATGAGTGATATTTCTTCCGTGTACTCTTGTCATTGACTTTTATTCCAGTTTTCCACATCAAGATAATCTGCTAGCTAGTAAAACTACTTATGGATGGTACTTATTTCTGCTGCAGAAATGCTTTTCATGCAGCACGATGAGGCATTTTGCTCCCTATGGCATGCTGCTGCCACCAGCCTTGCTGAGGTTCCCTGCTGAATCCATCCCATCCAACGTGAGACCATGAAGGCAACCTCCTTCTCCCTGCAAGTTGCTCAAACCATCTGTCTGCCACTTTCTCATAGTAAGAGCAACAGCAATGTCAACAGACTAAATAAGTCTGCACAACTTTAAGACTAATTTCATCTCCGGGTTTTCAGATTGTTGCCAGGTATTTCCATCTCGTCCATTATTCAACCTTCCCCTTCAGCCTCAGACATCAGGCTGGGAAAGAAGGAAGCAATTATTAGAACAGAAATGATGTAGTTAAACATGTTACAAGACATCACACTGTGACTATATCAGCCATTGAATCTTCTCTTTCTAATTAGCCTGAATAATTAATAGCTACCTCGGAGCAAGCTTCAGATTAATTCATTCCCACCAAAGTTGCTGTCCAAAATACTCTTTTGACCAAATATTCAAGGTACTTCATTGTAGCTTGAAAGTAATCTAGGGAAGTGTTATTAGCTGCAGTGCAAATAGTGGTAAAGTTTGTAGTTTTGTTGCTCCTTTTTCCGCTGCCTGGGAAAAAGGAGAAGAAAACAAAACTCTCACCATAAGGCTGTATTAATTTCTATTTCCTACATCACCATGCAGAATAATTCTAAATGGCGTAGACATATCTTCATTAATATCTTAATGAAGGGAGGAAAAACAACCGGGTTCTTACAAACCATAGGTTTTCAGTTGTCTATTATCTTATTTAGCCGAACGTGCAAAGTGAAGAAGTGAAAGCAGACCTCAGGTGACCTCAATGGGACACCAGTGATTTTATCAGAAGTGTGATTTATTCTGCAGTCCATGTGTTATGTAGAGTACTGATCGATTGCATCAACAGTGATAACTAGAATTTCCTGCTTACAGCATTCCAAAAATTGAGTGATAAAGTACTAGATCTGCTGTTCCCAAATAAGCTGTTCTACAGGTTCATTCTCTCCATAGAACATGAGCCAAGATTCTTTTTCTACCTGCAGTACAGGACTTTCCTGTGTATTGTATTCCAGGGACATCAGTTTTTCTTTGACTCTTGAAACGTAAATTAATTGCAGATCCACATGGCAGCTTTCTCACTCGTAATGCCTTTAAAGCTGCACTGGTAATACATGCATGAGACCTTTTTACCAACGTTTTTGTTTTAGGAGTTTTACTTCTTCCCAGTCTATCAAACAAGAAAGATGAGCAGAGCTCCAAATCCTCCGAGGATTACATCACGGGAAATGATGAGGCTTTGGGGAGACTGCCTGCCCTTATCCCCTAAAATCTGTCTTGGGAGGATTTTCGTAATCTCTCTGAAATCCTGGATTTCCAGAACTCTTCACAGAACTCGGTAAAACCTCTCCTTTGCAAGAGCTGCACACACTGCCAGTCACGTTGCTCCGCTGCGATCTGGCTTTGTGCTGTTAATAGTTTCCCTACACCATCATGCATTTTTAAAAGTCTTTCTAAAGACAGAACGATCACATGAAACAAATACGTGTAAAATCTGCTTTGAAGAGTCTGATGCCTGGTTTTCAATTTAGCTTTTTATTTGGAGGTGGCAGTAGACATTTTGTTTAAGAATACAGGAAGAAAAAGGGTTGTAGGCAGAAGTAAAATCTTTTAATAGATCAAATGGCAAAGTGGGAAAAAATGAGTCTAATGTACCCAGGAACTTGTCTGAAGAAGAGATGTTAAAAATAAGTTGTATAGCTGTAACCTTTTCTAGTTTGTGCAAATACATCAGCTGGTCTGATACAGCTACTTGCAAACTCTGCCCTTAGTGTAAAGGAGAAATGAAAATCTTACAGCCTGTTGAATATCTGCAGCTCCTTTGGGATGATCAAGGCTTTTTATGTAAAAAATCTAATTATTATGTTAATCTCTATTCAAATGGCATGTAGTCAACTACAGAGCTCCAATTGCAAAGTAACAACAGGAAGATATCAATCATTAGATTTGGTTCTGGAATAAATGAATGTTCATGGCTTATTGAAAGCAAGCAATCTCTCCAAGGGAAAAATGCCTTGAAAATCAACGAGGTCATTGCAGTTATAATTCAGTGTTTTGATAAAACTGAAAACTATCCAGATAAAATTCTTGTCGGTAATGGCAGAGCAACACGAATGGTTGTGCAGAGTTTTCTGTGTGATTGTTTGTCTACCTGTGTTTCTGTGTAAGTATGAATATGTTTAATTTCTTTTGCTTTAGTCACAGAGACATAAGACATGTTTTTAGCAATGGAAAAGACTGCTCAGAATCAAAGGATGATTAAAAAAGATTCTTTTCTTGATAGTGCTATTGTGTTAGGGTAGGAAGAGGAGACAGAGAGCCTTCAGAAGTGCATCGTCGTGATGCTGCAGCACACGGGCAGAAACAAGTCTAAAAATAACAGCGTATGGGCGAAGTCAAAGAACACAAGGCTGCATCTCTGCAAGATGCTGAGCAGCTCCTGAGCATTTGGTACCTGGTGGTGCTGAGCTCCTGAACAGTGACACCGGGGTCCTGGTTGTCCACCTCGCTTTGATTTCACCTTCTTCTTTCACAAGTGTTGAAGGTGAAACAGTGAGACAGGCTGGGCTGAGCAAGAAAGTTAGACCTGTATAATAGAGCAAATTGAAAGCAGAGGGGGTGTTGTGGTCTCTAATTGTTGTAAGGAGTTATCTGCAAACGTCAGCCATCGAGGGAATAGCCCAGGACTTGGAGCATAGGGATATAATTTGGGAGAAAATCTGAAGGCTCACAATAGATTTCTCCTAACTTTAGAATAGCAACTGGGTTTCATGAGGATCGGTCTTGTATTTTGAATTCTGAGGTGGAAAAATCTCTTTTTACATACTTCTGTGGAAGAATAAGCATTTCCACACCTGCTCAGAGACAAAGGTGTGACATGTTGCAGGGGCAATGTAAGCACATTGGAAGTTCATCAGATTTGATATCTACATCACAGCTGTGACTTTCAGTTTCCATAGCAAGTAACTGGTGGAAAATTTGTCAGCGCCATTCATCTATACCAACAATAATCCAAGTCTTTTTGCTTGTCTAGAACTGCTTACCATGGTACAGCTGCTGCATTTCAGGTGCAGGATGAGCTGCTGGGGGTGTGATGGGTTCCTGGTGTCACATTTCCATCGTGGTGGAGGACATGGCCAGGGACTTTATTTGTAGCAGGGTAGGACTGAACTCTGTTCTAAATGTAGATTTAGAAGTAATAGTGAACAGACGGTGAATGTGCAAGACACAGCTGACATCACTGCTAGGTGGGCTGTCTGGAGGAGGAGCCTTGTCACATCTGCTCTGCATATAAACTGTGTGACACAGGAAGGTAACTGTGGATCACATCTCTCTGAAAACTTTTCTTGGTCCCTATCTGGGAGAAAAAGTTGGATTCTGCGTCCCAAACAGGACTGATCTTCCTCATCTCCTACAGGTAATTAAGAAAACCTTTCCTTGTCAAGGTCAGGACTCAGCCAGCAGCTCAGGGATGTGTTACAGGACATTTGTTGCTGAGGCTGCTGGTTCTCTGATGAGACGGACAGAACTTTGTTGTATGTCAGTGGATACCCTGGCAATCCCACACCGTTTACCCACAGAGGGAGCTATTTCCTGTGTTCTGGCTTTATTCCATTTCACACAGTTATTTAATTTCATGTCATTTCAATTAATGCTTGCAGGCATATGGTGACATAGATTGAAGGATGATTGAAAAGACTAGAAGCACACTAGGGAGCAGAGAATTAATTGGAGACATTGGTATGTTCCATGTTTGCTAAGGATACACCTTTGTCCAAATAGAGTCAGGAGACTTTGAGCCAAATTGAAGATGACAAATTGAAAAGCCAATGAGGAAAATGCACTTAATACAGCATATAAATAACTCGTGCTTCTTGGAAGAAGTACTGAATTAAACGACATAAGGACCTAGCATTACATAAAGGAGGAAGCAAAAATATGCCTCTCTAAAAGCTCTCTTCAATTTGACTCAGAGAGTATTAAAGCACAGACTTCTAGCTCATGAAAGCCTTGATTTAGTCAACTGCTTGAGCATGCACCAGTATTTTAGGCTCTAAAGTAATTCCACTGACTCCATTAGCATCCCATGCTTACTTGAAGTAAAGCACACGTGGAGCAACATTTCATTAGATGCTAACCCTAGAAAGCTGTTAATTATATGCAATAAGGAAGATTTGTTTCTCTGAGAGCTCTTTTGGAATTTGTTCTGGTGTGTTGCTTTTTTCTTGCAGTGCTCCACAGGACTGCCAGGAGACCTGCATGCATTTGTGGAGTTTGTTAGCCTTACTAAACGATATCTAACATACAAGTCAAAGAACTGAGAAGTACCATCAGTGCCTTCAGTTGTATTCATGGTAGACTTGAAGAACAAAGACTTAGAATCAGTGCAGGTAATGATGGTTAAAATAGAAACAACTTACATCAAATGATTTAGTGTCAGGCTAAAAATATTTAGCTTCACATTCAGGAAATTTCTGCAAATTAGGATAAGAAGTGAGAATGGACCTTTGGTGTCTTCACAGAGAGGATGCACTTTGTTTAAAATGCTATTAAATCAATAACAAAGCCTATGATCATTGGCTTTAAATCTTTGCATGCTGCTGCTAGGCTTCCTTCTAGCTGAATTTCAAAAAGAAACCAGTGGTCATCAGCATCACTTTGTGCTGACGGGTTCTTCCCTACGGCCCTCTGCTCCCATTACACACCTTGTACTGCCACCAAAGATGCTGATCTCTCTCCAGGGTAGCTAAAGGGAACCTGGGTCTATAAAGAACTTTAGCACCTGCTGATCTTCTAATTCTGCATTAATAACTCTTTTCCATGCATGTTTACGATAAAGCTTTGTGTGGAGAAGGCACATTGTGCTATCTCATGTATTGGTAATTTCTGCGGATTAATTTAATTAGACTTGTGTAGCATCCTGTGTGCCTGGGGCCAACTGCATCCTCTTCTACCTTCAGCATCATCAAAGTGGGGCACTGATCAGTGCCAGTGCAGGAAAATGACCTTTACCATGCATTTGTTCATCTTTGCAAAGCCTTTCAGTAGAGTACAATAACATTCAGTGTCTGTAACATGAAAAAGATCACTGAGGAGGAACACAGTATCCTATTACCTTTTTCTTATGGCAGTCATTACAAAATCAGTCACATGCCACAAAAGGCGCGCATCACAATTCATCAATTTCATTGTGTATCAGTAATAAATTTAATGTTCTTTTTACAAGAAATTCCATTAGATTTTTATGTGATGCAGAAATATATGGATTCTATTAAACCCAAAAGAAACCATAGCACTCCTTTGAAAAGGACTTACCTTAGAAAGAAACACCGTGTGATCCCCAATACATTCCTCCAACTTAATTTTCCTTTGCAGCATTCATTTTTATAATGCAAGCTTTACTCTATTAAGCTACTAGACAAAAAGGGAGCAAACAGCCTGGCCACATTTTCCTCTAACAAAGGATACATTTAGCTAGCTCAATTACTAGTGGAAGCCTTAGATAGAGCTACAAAAAGGAGGATGACAGAACGATTTATTTTTACAATAAAACTATTAATTCTTGCGCCCTCCCCTCCTTATAATATTCTGATGCTTAACACTACATTAATGAGACACTTTTAAAATAATTATGGTTGCTTTTGTTCCAGCTTCTCCTGATTTTTCGATGTGGCCTTAGAATTAACTGTCCTTGGCCAGAGTTAAATGTTCCCCTTAATTGGGCTGAAACTGTCGGCTTTTTACAATTTCCTGCAACATCTTGTGCTATATTTGTTACCATTTGGATTTAGGGTGAAGAAAGAAGAAAACACCATTTCACAATGCTCCTCTCTTCAGATAATTTAACCAATCTAAAATCTGTAGCATCGTTGCTGGAGACTGCATTCTGAAGCTCAGCATATGGCCACCCGACTGCTTTTCATCACCGTTTTTGCACACAATATAATTTACCCTTTTACAGCAGGCTAAAATACACAAAATACAACTCTTAATACAAGTAATTCATTAGCAGCAGGCTATGTTGATCCTGGAACTAAGCACAGCAGTTACCCAAGAGGTTTTTCTATTTCCTCTTGAACAGCTCTGTGAAGGAGCAGGTTATTCATGCAGCTGGCAGCCAGTGGGGAGCATTTCATCTTTGGGTTGCTGGTCAGCTCTTGGGCTAGGGCTGTGCCTGGTCTCCCTTGTTTGTGCTCTGTGACAGAGTGGGCTGGGGCTGCGCCCAGCCAGCCAGTTTGCAGGCTCAAAAAGAAAAAGGAATAAATGGACCAAAGCAGCTGAATTCTCTTTTAATTTCTAGCCTGCCTCCTTCCACTCAGTGCGGGGAACAGAGCGCTTTGTAATTCAGCTCACCGACCTCACTTGTGGCGTTTCCTTCATCACTATGCATGTTGTGAGCTGTGACTGGTCTTTGATATGGTTATGAAACGGCCTTTTGAATTACATCTCTCTATTCCTGTCTGAAATTTATACCATTACCCCCTTATGCATAGTAAGAGAAAACCGGTCTTTTGTTTCAGCACAAAAAGTGATCTTCTGAGCATAGGTGAGAAATTCCTCTTGTTCTTCATGGTTCAGTTCCCCTGTGAACTTTATGAACTGCGTACCACCACTATAATTCCAGCCCCAGCTCTTTCAGACATGTTACATGGGCAGCAGACCTTTCTCTTCAGTGCGCAAGAGAAATTCTGCTTCCTTTTTTGCACACTGCACACCCAAAGCCAGGCTCTAGCTCTGTTCCCCACCGACCTTACTGTGCACCTGAAGCCCTGTGCTGCTGCACGTGGCTCCTCAAGAAGCAGGTGTTGTTTTCTTCTGCTCCGAGGTCTGGCTTAATGAAGAGACTTGCTTAGAGATATAAGCCTCCCACTGGAGATGCGGCCTACTGCTCTCTTTCATAAGGAACAATGCCTTCAGCATTCCTGGAAAAATCTGATGTATTTGCATTCATACAAATGAATGTATTTTGCATTCATACGTGTAAGAAGTGTTGGAGCTCAAGGATCTTTAAGATCCCATCCAACCTAAGCCATTGTATTGATTCTATGATTGTTTCACATAACGACTGGTGGAACTGTGTTGTGCAGCTCAGGGACAGGACGGAGGTAATTCCACAAACTGCAGAGCAGTGCATGGTGGGCAAGCCCTGAAAGAAAGCCAGGGTCTGTGCTCTGGAGAGAATAAAAATGACAAAAGAATAATAATAAAAAAAATATTTGGCTTGTTTTAGGAGAATAAATAGCTTATTCAGATAATCCATTTGGGATTTGAAGGGATTCCTTTGGTTGAGAAAAATGATCAGGAATGTTATTAGAATTCTCTGGGTGGGAATGCATGAGATGGATTGAGGCTGTGTGGGTGGAAAGACAAAGGCCTGCTCTGATGCTTGCACAGAATGCAAAAGGGAAGATTTCAAATTAAACGGAGGCAATTGCTCTGAAGGCATGGAGGGGTTCCCTGGGGTTGCCCTGGCAGAAGGGAACACAGGTTTATAGGTTTCATAATGCAGTGTTTATGTGCCGCGCTCGTTTTGCTGCATCACTCATCTGAGAGCCCCGCAGCTGTGCGCTGTGACAAAGGCACCGCAGCGGTAATCTGCTGCTGGACAAAATGTGCTTTTCATTACCAAGGCGGGCAAAAAAGGGCAATAGAGACTTTCCTAACTTTTCTATCAATGCGTGGAGACTGCTCAGGTCTTGAAAAAAATCACAGCAGTCACTTGCTTCCCTGCCTAAGGCCACGTGCTCTGGTTGCTCCAGGGTAGAGATTAATATTTAATGACAAATCACTCTGAAACTGAAGAAAAAATTAACGGTCATCTTTGGCCTGCCGTGTTCAGGGTTTAGTAGAGTGCAGTTCTTAGTAAGAAGAAATCTTGGGCAGATATTTAAATCTCACATTGTCCAATGAATCATTCAATGATGAAATATTCTGAAATCGTTATAATTTTTAAGAATTAATCATACATTAAACTTTTTGCACCGCTTAATGTAGCAGCAAAGGATATTGTTTAGAAATTGTAGATCTCATTCGCTGAAAACAAACTATTGTTTGAAATCAAGTGCATGAATCTTCTCCTGAGGGAAATCTGACCTGTATTTTCTGCTACTGGAATAATTGTAAAGTGCATACTGCCATTGTTAATTTTGGCCTTGATGTTGGGAAACCTTGTAATGTTCTGTTTTGAGGTACAGGAGGGGTTGGAAGCTGTTTCAGCACTGAGAAATTTGCTGACTCTTCCTATTTCATTTGTGTCCTCTTGGACAGCTCTTATAAATATTTATTTTACTGACATCCCCCAAGAAACTCAGTTCTGCACAGTACCTAAGAGGTGGCCTGGATCAGAAGAGAGGAGTAAATATCCATAGTCACCTGATTGACTCCTGCACAATATATAATCATTTTTGTTGGTGTGGATATGGCCTTATCCAACAAGAATTAATTTCATCTGTATGCTCTCTTTCTGCTCTTGTACATTGTCTGTCTGCATGCAGCTTCTCAGCAACATGTAATGATAGACTGATAAAAGTATGCACTGCTGTGTACAGTTGAAAATGAGACACGAAAAATGCTAGTTTTCATTAGAAAAATGCAATGACTGTGTTATATTTCAATCCTACGTTCTGTTTCATGAGAGGTTCTGTGGGTGCGATCAGGAATGGTTATCTCTTCAGGTGTGTTCACATAAGATCAATAACTCATTGATCAAAGAGATAAGAGAATTACTATTGGATTTTATGAAGTCATTAATTAGCAAACCACCAGTAGTGCTTATTGAATCACTGGGGTATTATTCCTTAATTATATGCCTAACTAAGCATACCCTCTGCTCTAATTAGTGGAAAATGAGTTAAAAATATACAGGATATGGCCTACTTCTGTTCCTAGCTACAGCTTAGCTCATTTTCTTTAATTTCCAGGTATTATACCAACATTATAAAATATTCAACATGTGTATTTCGTAGCTCTGGTACCATTAGTGTCAATTTTTTTGATGTGCCTAACTGATCTAGAAGCAAGTTTAGAAATTAACATATTGCTTACAAAGTCTGCCATTTGAAAAAATTCTTTCATCATAAACAAGGCATATTAATTTCATGTGTTTATGTTAAAATACGATCAAATACCAACGGGGAAGATATTCAAGAAGACCAAAGGTACAGTGGAGAACCCCTTTTTAGTAAAAGACTCTTCATTCCTTCTACAGCAGGCAACATCCATGGAGGATTCAGTAGCAGAGATTGTGTCAGGTTTTAAATTACACTTGTTAGCTGAAAAATGCATTGAATAAATTATTTTCATCCATGGATTTAGCTGTGATCCATCAGTACCTTTAAGCAGAATTTACACTGTCTGCATCGACACGCTGCAGGAGCGAAGGAGACTAAAATCTGAATTCTGCCTAGCTCACTTATGTCTATTATAAACTTTTTGGTTTGGCTTGCATCTATTTGCAACCAGTAGGAGTTTCAGGTGATCATAGTTCAGAAGTCCAAGGTGTCATCTAGGCTGTGCCTCCACTTGCTGTCCTGTCGAATAAGAGTGCCCATGGTTAGGGTAACGTTGAAAGTGACTTTGGCTGGAAGTTATCTTGGAAATGTGAAGTGCTACGAAAAAAAAAGAAAAAAGGAAGCAAAATCCACCTTACGCTGCTAAAACCAACGCTAACCTCTGACTGCAGAAGCCTGAGCTGTGGATCCCTGGGTGCTGGGAGCAGTGTCACACTGCGTGTGCCTCGCTCTTGTTCTCTCTGGCACTCACTGCTGGAGCAGACTCCTGTGCTGCACGGCCCTTTGATCCGACCTGCTCCGGACACCTCTGTGTAATTAGTGCTTGTCACAGCCTGCAGCCATCGGTGTGATCCACCGCGTTTCTCTTGCTGCCTCTTGGCTACCAGGTGGTCTCTTGCTCTAGTCTCAGATAGCATACATCAGTGCCTGTACTGAAATCATATTCAGGCGCTGAAGTTAAAGGCCTCCTTCACCTGCATCAGCCTGCAGTTTGGATCAGAAGCATCAGTGTACCATAAGGGCACTTTTTTCATAAGAGTTTTTGAACGGCTATATGAAAGCTGTCAGCTATAAAATTAGAATGGATAATATAGATAAAAACCTACTTTGCATAATTTTTCAAGCCTTCTTTAGAAAAATTTGCATTTTATGCTTTCCTCTGCCACACATATTTTTGTTTTACGTATTTTGATTATCATTGCTGAGTTTTGTCTTGTGTGAGTACGTAGTAACTCGTTTTCAGTTTGAAGTCTTCTTCTCTCTTAAAAGATGTGTTCCATGGCAGGTTTGTAACTTCTGCACAGACAAAAACCACTTTTAAATCTGCACATCCTCAACAGAAGGGTACAATGTAGCTATTTGTACAGAAATCTACGGCAATTAAGACAAAACAATCTTGACAGCATGGAATTAAACATGACAATAAGAAACCAAATAAAATCTT
The DNA here is from genome assembly GCF_023343835.1 of Lagopus muta. NCBI lineage: Eukaryota > Metazoa > Chordata > Aves > Galliformes > Phasianidae > Lagopus > Lagopus muta. The sequence goes on along the minus strand of NC_064449.1, from coordinate 9,799,868 downwards.
TAAGTATCAGTACAGAGGGAGAGTGAGAGACGTGCTGGAAATTTGTTCAGCAGGAATTGGTGTAGTCAGCTTGAATGAGGAATATAAAACCAACGATGTGTGGATACCCCTGCCTGAACAGCACATAATTCCTGCAGAAGGGAAAAAGGTTTTACAGAGTCATGGTTAGCCCTCCGATGATCACAGCAATAAAATCAGTTCTAGGCTGATTCCACTGGGCATCTTCTAGTGCATATCGCCAGGACAGGCCATGGAAATGACTTGCTTGTGAATGCTTTATTATCCTCTCTTCTCTTCCACCTCTGTGTGTATTCAGGACTTTCTTCCCACAACAGGAGACTTCGGCAGATGCATCATAATCCAGTGCAGGACTAGCACCACTGGGAGTTTGTGCAGCACTCTCACTGTAAAGGTTCTGTATGGAGGAACAGAACAACAAGTTAAGCCTGAGATCAGAGAGCAACTGATCCCTTTAGAGAGTGAACAAGACCCTGAGCTTTGTTCAGCCCTGCTCTGAGCAGGGGTTTGGCACTGTATCATCTCCAGAGTCCCTTCTGACCTCTGCTGTTCTGTTATTCTGTAAAATTAGGTCTGTTAGCGTGCATGTCAAAGTGAGTTTTCTTGGTATGGCGGAACATCTCCCAGTAGGAGTACAGAAAGTATTCAGGCTCCTCTAGAGAAGTCAGTCAATCATAGCGAATGTCTTTATGTACATGGGAAATACCTGTGGGGAGATAGACAACTCTGTTATTATCTGCTGGCAATAACACACTGCTGCAAATAGTTTCATTGCCATCAGTCATATTTCCCTTGAGTGTACCCAAAGTCTGGGATATCCAGGAGATGACAAATGTGCTGTTATGGAAGAAAACTTCTTCAGCAGCATCAACTTCTGACACTTAAGAGCGGTGCACTGAATGTACATCTGTGCTTCCCCCCTCACAAAAGCCATTCCAGAAAAGCATAACAAGCTTTCTGCACAAACCCTTTCGTCCTGTTAGCTAGATCCTGGCTTTCCCACCAGTCTTGAGTCATACTGATCTGATGTACAGCAGGAAGCTCACACAGCAGGAACTTCCTGAATTCGTAGTGCCGTGACATATTTCATTCACATTGCACATTGGCTTAAAAGCCTCCCTCGAATGTCTGATATATTATGTATGACACGACAAAGCCACAAGTCCTTTCCAGTGTGTGGCTGTCATAAAAGTTCCCAATTTGCAAATTCCCAGTGGTGCAGACACTGCTCCTCTGCGCAGGCCTGGCCTAAAAACCCCAGTAGGTTAAGCTCATAAACTTAGATTCAAATTTCATTTATCACCTTCTGACCAATTGGCCTTGTGGCTTTACTTGAAATTCTGGTCACTTAACTGTTATAAACAAGTATAACCCAGAAGGCCTTGAAATCTGGAGATCTGTAAAGCATTGCCCCAAGCTGCCTACCCTCCAGCATCAAAAGAGCCATTTTAAAGTCTGAACCCCAAGCATTCTGACGTACATACCCATGAATTTCAGGTTTATTGAAGATGGTTGTTGCCAAGAAATCCTGAAGGGAGTCTCTGGAACTGAGCAGAATCCCTGGGTAACTCCAGCTTCAAGAACCTCTTAAATGAACATTTTATAGAGGAATATATCTCTCCTTAATGTTGCAAGTTCCTCCCAGAATGCATTTGCTTTCGCGAGCTGACTCCTAAAAGCATTTGCAGCAAAACCTACAATATACATAACAGCAACAAAGCCACCCAAATGACTGACTAAAGAAACGAGAACAGTAAACAAATGCATTACTTATGTGCTGAGGTTTTGCAGCTTGCCACACAGAAAAGCTCACGGAGCCTTACGTGCCTCGTGCGAGTAAATAAAAGGGAGAAGTTTTAATACAGAGAAGCTCATAGCTCTTAGAGCTTTTTAATAGGCTGAAGTTCTTGGGTCAAAGCTATTTAAGGCAGTCTTTATATCTGCTTGAATAACACGCTTTATAAAATTTCACTGTAAATTAAAATGTCACTTCTGATACTAAAAAGAGTTGAAAGGATATTTAAAAACATGTGGGCAGCACCTTTATAATTCATACGAAAGCAGATGTCTGAAAACTTCAGGAGATGCCTGAGCAGTCTGACCCCTTACTTTGCTCACCTTTGAATGGTACTTTGCTTACTTTTGAACGCCAGAAAGGAGGACATCATGCAGGTATGCAGACACTGACATTGCTGAAACATTTCCAGTGCAGACATCCAGTATTTGCTGCTATTCCTCTCAGAAGTCCTTGGGATATCTTTTCTTTCACATGGTTTTATTAACAGATTTCTTCTGAGTATTTGTCTGGTGAAGTGTCTCGAAAAATCCTCAATGTTTTTTCTTTTGATTCAAGCACTCTGTAATGGCTTTTAATTGTGTGACGCATTTGGAAGAGCTGGTAACTTTCATTCAGAAAATTGCCCTTTGTATTTCATGGAATAAAGCACAGAGCCTGGTCCTCGCTGTATCACTTTAGTGCCTGCTGTATGGGGTACGTCTAAGGAGGAAGATCAATAGGTGAGACCATTTCCTTTCACATTTTATGCTTTTCACTACTCACACAGTTTCAGAGATTGCTAAGGCAGCTCTATATGTTGCCTCCACATATAGGCACAGCACAGTGTTAGACTGTCATCACTTACTAAGAATTTTTCTTTCCCATTTTACTCTGAGCTTTCTCTCTTTCAACCATGCTGTCATTATCAGAAAGATGAATCTCACAGTGCCACAGTGGTTCGGTTTCTCCCTTCTGGGTTTTATCCACGTACATCCACTTGGGGGGGGGAAGAAATTATTTAATCTTTGAAAATGATGCAGCAGCAGAATATTCTTAATGAGGAAGGTAGACATGTTACAGCAAAGGAGATACTGGCCAACAGAAAGAGGCAAAAAGACAATCTCTACTCAGAGAAGTCTATTTTGATGTGCAGTCAACTGGGAATGGAACATTTTCTCTAACAGCTATCAGCAAGTTTTGTGCTGACCTCAAAATAAAAGAACGTTCTGTAGCCACACAGGCTACTGAGCCTGGTAGGTTAGACTGATACATAGTTCTACTGGAACAAGAAATGCTTTCAAAATAGAGGCCAAAACAAACCTCCAATATCAAAGTTGTTACTGGCCAACTTTGCTTGCACAGCCGCAGTATCGCAGGGGTTGGAAGGGACCTCTGGAGTTCATCTTGTCCAACCCCTCTGCTACAGCAGGTTCCCTGCAGCGGGCTGCACAGAAAATCAGGCAGGCGGGCTCTGAATATTCTAGGGGAGAGTTCACCACCTCTCTGTGCTGCCTGGCCACTTTTTTTGGTAAGGGACACATCTCTGTTCTTGGCCTGGCACACCGTTGTATTGCTGAAATACACCAAGCAGCAGAATCTTGGACAAGGCAGTGACTGAATGCCAAGAACTAAAAATATGTTCTTTTCTACTGTGTAGGTTAAAAAAAAACAACACAAAAAAACAAACAACCTCCCCCCCCCCCCCCCCCCCCCCCAAAAATAAATAAGATTTTGTTTTAAAATGCATTTTATTTGCATACTTTAATCATATAATTTGTACCTGTTTGCTTACCATTCCTCTCTTGATAGTTCGGAATAAAAAAATCTTATTTATCACAACAGGTAGGTCTTCAATTTCCACTCAAGTCTTTTAGAAGACAAATAAATTCCTTCTTTTCCAATTCATGGGAAGGCAAAGATAAATATAATCTTCCCTACGTGTAATTGCTCTGATAAACTGTATATATATATGTGGCCACTGATAAAAGTATCACATCTCTTTTAGGGAGTACAGCACTATAAAGATTGCCCTGTTCATTTCTAACCATATGAATCTGACAGGATCCCCTTAGATTTCTATTCTACAGCGTGTCAGTAACCTTTGAAAAATGCATTTCCCTGCCCTGCGAGACAGGGTTGATAAGGTAAACTATTAGAATGGGGTTTAAGTAGCTGAGGGAACTTCAAGGACATCTGCTGGGAGGAAGAAACTGCTTGGTTTTCTCTGTTTCTCCTTCATTACTAGGTTTACATGGATTACATGGATTAGCAGTGCTTGGAACTATCTGCATTATCTTCTTTTAAAGAGTTATTATGAATATGCATATATGCCTAGAAACAGGAAACCAAGCTGCATAAATTAAAGATGTGCTCTGTCCTTCTCCGGCCGGGGGCTTGAAGGTGACCTCCCTCTGAGCCTGGGAGCTGCTGTCAGGAGGGCTGCCTGCCCACAGCACTCCACTTGCTCTCTTGCTGCTGGGAAGAGGTGAGCACCTTTCCTTCTCCAGGCTTCAACAGAAGCAGCAGCACTTTTCCCACTACCACCTTGATTGCTGCTGGAAACGTTGCAGCAGAGCATGCTAGACTTAGCCCTTCTTACAAGTACCTACCCAAGCAGGGACATGGCCTTTTCACGCTCTGTCAGATAGCAGAACAGAGAGGAAAGAAGGCACTGAGTCAAATCAGTTATTCCTTTCTTCATGAAGCATTACTCAGTGATTTTTTTGTTGCTTTGTACTCCTAATGGAGCCCTGGTGGAGGCTTCCCACTGTTTTCTCCTGGATCTGTATCACAGTCCTTAGAAAATTTTCCTGGAATTCATCCTATGGATTTCCTCCCTTTTGCTGCTGTCGCTGCATTACTCTTGGCCACGTGCTCATCGATTCCCTTCAGTGATTTCCAAATGCTCATTAATGTGCTCCATAGATGCGTTGGCTTATCATGAAGTGATGCATTAAGTGGGGGAAGGAGAAGTGAAGCCAGGCTTGGTCTTGTCCTCCACGTACACAGCAGTGGGCCAATGCATCATTTAGCACATTTTTCATTTATAGGAGAATGTGGAAGGTGTGTACACTTCATGACAGTGGTCTGCACGCAAACAAATCTCATCACCAGCAAATTCTTTGAGGCTGGAATTCAGCCCAAGAGCCTTGTATTCAATCATACGTTGCTCTACCTCCTGGTGGCATTGCACAATATTTCCTTCCTTTTAATCTTGTGCTGGCAGTGATCAGGGGACTCGTAGTCACTGCTAAACAGAACAAAGGCAACCTTTTATCCCAGAGGTAGGAAAAATACCATGTCAAAAACCTAGTTCTATTTTATAGACTTCGTTTCCATCACTGCACTGCATATCACCCCAAATCTATTGACATAAATTAATTCATAGTTTATAGTTAGACAGTAAAAGATAGATTTGCTGGAATGTATGCAGACATTCTCCAAATATGAGGCTGAAGTTAGAAGTGTTGAAGTGAAGTGTTTAAGAGTCCATGAAGCGATGCTGAAGATGCTTGTTATTGTCTCCATTTTACTTTGTGAGTAACTCTTCTGTAAACCAGAAATAACAATAAATTATAAAGCCAATTGGCTTAGATTGAACTGTAATGAGAGCATTTCAAGCTATGTTCTGCATGGATGACGGTGCAGGAAAGCTGTAACTAATTTCAAATGTGCTTGCAAGAGATTGGGTTCTGGCCCAGCTTTTAAGCTTGTGCGTGTAAACTAACAGGTAGCTCAGGACTGAGGTGGGCCCTGACTCCAGCTGAGCACGTTCTCCTGGCTCACTGCTGGCTGTGCTGTGGTTACCAAACTATCTTTGACCCAGAAGCACCAGACAGAAGAACAGGGCGCCCTTTCCACAGCCAGCCCCACGCAAGGCAGCTTTATCCACAAACATGGCACAGCCTGCCTGCCAGCTGATGTTTGGAGGGACTGCAAGAACTGAGCTTACAATCTAAAGGAAGAGGAGCCACCTGATCTTTCAGTGGAGGAGGGAATTATCGGGCTGCTGGAGGGAAGGAACCAGCTGGAATAGCTGGGGTTATACTGAATAGCAATGACAAATGTGCAGTGGCAGCACCATTCAATTCTTCCTGCCCATGAGCAAAAATTAGCCTGTAAATTTTTCTTTTTCCAACTTTCCATAATAACAGGGCATTATTACCTAAGTGTCTGACACTTGCACTGCTGAGGTTTTGGCAGCATGTGAATGAAGTGCCTAGGTACTGCAATGCAGTCAGGTGGCAAAGGAAGTGAAATCTGTATTCTCTCTGGTGCATATATGTATATAAATATATATAATTGTATGTGATAAACATGCATTATGTTTCATGCAAATAATAAGCAATGAAACCAGAGCACACAACTAGGTCAGGTAGGGGAAAAAAAAAGGGAAATAGAACTGGCAGCAATATATTGCTCTTTAGATGGACTCAGAGATAGCCTTGTTCTGGTCCTACTCTTGTCCACCAGCCTAAAATAAATGAATGGACAATAAAATATGAAGTATAATAAAAGATCAGGCTAAACTGAAAGTGGTTTTAATCCCCCACCATCGATGTCAAAGAAAAATGGGTACAAAGCACTTCTGTAGTGACACAGTTTCACACTGAAGCCTTAAGGAAGTTCTTCAGTCATAGAACAATTTGAATGAATTTAACACTAGATAATCCCACTGACATCATAATCATTACTGTGGTGTTACTGGGCAGGGTACAGATCCTATGATTCAGATATTTAGAACCCAAAAGCAGATAACAGGTGGAGAAGAAATTAAAAGCCTGTTAGCTCGTCATAGTAGGCTGAAAACAAGGGAAATAAGATACAACCTAATCTTACGGTTCTCATGCCTGAAATTAACATTTACACCTAATTAGCCGAATGAAAGTTCTGACAAAGAGTTTGATTTCTAAATATTATTTTCCTACCTACATCTCAGTTCAGTTGCTGGCTGTGGTTGAGAGATTCCTGTTGGCTTCATAATGAGTGATGATTCAGAACTCATCTCAATTCATGCTTATTTTTGAATTGGTGATCTAATAAAATGAGCAGATGAACGACGACTACTTTTTTTTAAAGGATACAAGTGTTCTAATCCCTCACACGCTAAAGTTTGTTCTTCCGTCTTCACCCACATAAGCTGCATTTTAATTCAGTCGTGAAGCTTGCAAAGGAAGCACTAATAAATTAGAGTTAGAGTAGGGTTAGGATTAGGAACAGGGTTAAAGTTAGGATTAGGGTTAGGGTTAGGGTTAGGGTTAGGGTTAGGGTTAGGGTTAGGCACAGGGTCATCTGCCGTGCTGCTGAGAGGGGCAGAGGGAGCCCACTGTAATCCAGTCTTCTGCCTTCTCCCAGCACTAAGCTTCGTGCAGCCAAGAAATCGCTCAGTTCAGGAAACTGATCTGGCCCCAAAGCAGCAAAATATTAACATTCAGCTTAATCAGCCTCCTGATTAATCTGGCTGCAGGGCCCAATATATCATGCTGGTGCTGGCACAAGAAAGTGAGCATGCAAGCTTGCAGTTGAGAAAGAAAAAGGCAAGATCAGCATTAAATCAATTTGACTGTGAAACAGCATTTCAGGTCTAATAAACTACATAATGAATTGCTGTTTAAAACTCTGGTGTAAAAACCTTTAATGTGTGTCTAAAGCAGAGCTGCATTCAACACTAATTGGCAGAGAATAGCAAGCAGGGCATGCCGTGTGTCCGTCAAGGTGTTTGCCGGTCGGTCTGTTGGAGATGCACTCACTGTCTACATCAGAGCAGTGAGGGATGGGATGCTGTGTGAGTGACAAGCTCCTTGCTCGACACAAAGGTGAGTGGGAGCCCCTTTCTTTGGGGAGGGCACCTGCAGCCACTTTCTCTTCAAATTTGTCTGCTCTGTCAGCTGAGCATTCTCGAGGGGCTCTTCCACACTTTGCCACCAAGGCTTTCCCATATGGCAGTTCTGCAACGCAGATGTTGTTTATTTATTCATTTGTCACTTCAAAGGGAACAAGAGCAAGAAAAGAATAGAACGAGACAAGTTTGTTCTCCTTCAAGGAAGAAAGAAGGAAACTTCTCAGAGTTTCCGAAATTTGCCTTTTTCAGCTCCAGAAAGTTGTTGCAAACACTTGTTCCTCTCTTAAAAGATTCTTTTCCATTCTTTTTCTGCAAGAAAGCTTCTCCTCTTTGGGAAGCTGGGCTTTAGAAACTCCATTCTTAAAAGATCTGAGAGGCATTCCAGGGGAGCTACCGACATGATGTACCTGGGATACTTCTCTTCTGCTGATTGGGTTAACAGCTCTGTGACGGCCTGTGGTGGAGCTCCATGAACATCTCTGGAACGCCTCTATGAGACATGCCTGCTCCTGGTTCTTCCATGGGGTTAAAGTACAAAATAAAATATTTTGTAGGCACGCTTAGATGGTTGCCTGTCACATTAAATGTATGTAGGCAGCTGACAAGAGTTGCCATTTCATTTTCAGGGACCCATTTCAAAGCACAGTTAGCAATCCCCTGCAGACGGCCCTGCCAGATCATAGCATCTCTTATTAATATTGCAGAGAATCCAATATTTATGAGATCAGCCTTCGCAAGCATTTGAATAATAGCGAGTGAGGAAACCTTGGGTGCAAAAGTTCAAGCATCAATAGCCTTCCCTCTGGGGAGTTCAGGACCACTCACTTCTGGAGGTGATTCAAGACCTTTTCTACTGCACTGCTGTGCTGAATAACGGGACTTTCAGAATTGCATCATTCTTTCAAAGTGTTTCTAAAAAGATTTGAGAAGGACTTGGGCTGCAATCTCTGTAATGATATCACTATAAAGACTGAATCTCTTGTCCATTTGTTAGAAAGCATTTTTATAGCAGATACAGCTATAGAATGCTTGTCATCCAAGACTAAGTATAATAGCAAATTTCACACAGTGCTCCACATGCAGTGCAGTTCTCTTTCTCTGCATGGGACAAAGATGTTCAAGCAGACTGTGGTCCTTGACATTCTCACCTGTTGCACACAGCAGAAATAGATGTGCTGCATCTGAACAAATGCTGTCAAAGACAGTCAGTGCACTGTTTGTTTGGCTCTTGCAAGACCCAGAAGAGCCACACTTGTGTTTACTGATATGGAGAGTGCAGGTTGATGTATTTGTATCTTCCCTGCCCCCGATCACAGCAGCAGCTGGAGTAAAACTCAATCTCATGATTAGCAATGCTCAGAGCCTGAAGAGAAGTTTCAGTGGAGCTTGTGGAAGGTTTTTTATTTTTAATATATGTACATTTTTCTAGAAATTGTTCACAGTTGTTCATTGAAGCATCTTCTAGGAAAGCTCGTGGGCAATTTCGGGCTTTGACAGGATGGAGCTCATTAATTTCTACCCAAGCTAAATGTCAGTGTACAAAGCAGTGCCAATTTTTCCTTACCTCAGTGTCCTCAGGCACATTTTTTAGAAAACAAAATGCTTAAAGTAATTTTTAATCCGTGAAATCACAACAGTGAAGAAATCAGCCGCAGGAATATTTCTCCAACAGGAGCTGCTATACAGGGAATTTCAAACTGTGGGCTAGGGCCTATCTAGCTCTCTTAGAGAAGAAAGTGGTGTTTAAAGGAATTCTAGTAAGAGTCAAGTTTTATGGATGTCGTAGAAATAGATTAAATATGTGAGAATGCTGCAGAACACTGAATGTTGTGAGTTTTTTTCCCAACTTTAGATCATCAGAACAAATTAATCTGTAATTGGTGGTTAAAAAGATTAATAGAAATGTTGTAGAAGGCAGTGAATAACAATGAAAGAGAAGAGACCGTGTTTCTCTCTTTCAGTACATGCACACAGGAGGTAAATCCATAAGACAAAAATAGGAGAGCTTTTTGCATCCATAGAATAAACATGCCAAGCTTGCTCCCAAGAGATACAGTTAACAGAAGTTTGTTCGCATTAATTTAAGCATCCACTCCTTCAGGCAGAGATTTTTTTGTTGTAGAAGAAAATTTAATCATCAGAGATTCGTGCCATGAGCTCAGTAACAGCCAGGGGGGGAATATAAGAAAGGACTTTAAAACCATTTTCCATAACTCTGTTTTGTCGAGGTTTTTGCTTCTGTCTTTGAAGCGGTTTGTGGTACTTATGAAGGCAGGACTTTGTTCTAGGAAGACTCTTCCATTTATTCTTCATTTTAGAAATCAATTTCCTTGAGCCATATTTGTGGTTTGTCTTCCTTTTGAAAAGCATCGCTTTGCTGTGTTTCATTGGCTCTTGGAAAATGTGAAGCATCACGTTGCCAGGATCAGGAGCAATACAGATATCAATGCTCTGCGCTTGAGACAGAAGAGGCAGACATGGTACAAGTTCTTTGGCCACCAACTGCAGCCCAGTAAGAATTGCAAAGCAAATATTTCATACAAATTATTAGCAATCGATTTTTAGTTCACACAGTGTGGTGAGGAGCCTTGTTTTGACCAAATCTGGACCAGGAAGTCAGAACTTCCCCTTTTAATGGACATTTCAGAGTAGAAAATATTTACGTATAACACTGGAATTGCTACAAACGAATGTATTTCTGCTCCCATGTAAATTAAAAAGAATTTATCATTATTTTGAAGTGCAAGTAAGGCAAATTTTTGAGACCTTCCTCTCAAATACACGGGATGGGATTTGCTGCTGCTTATCATTGCTGTCCTTCAGTAGGACCCAAAAGTTGCCAGCATTTGCAGATTGGTGGGTGCTCCCAAAGCAGTAATTTAGTAAGCCCAGCCAAGTCACATTTGCACCACTGCCACTTTCGGGCACTGGCTGATGCTTTGTTGTTCACGTGCCAAGAAGCAGCAGGAAGCTTTCTTGACCATAGAACAGGTCCTTATAGGTAAGCTGAGAGCAGAGGTAAAGTAGCATGACTAAACTTTTCCATTTCTGCTGTTAATAGCTTCTGGTCTTGGTCCAGTACCTTGTGATCCAATTTCTAGGCTATGGAGTGTGTATGATATATATTTTTGTCACCTTGGAAACGTGAAAATACTTACTAACTGGCTGAAGAACTTCATGGTGAGTGGAAAGTAATTTTTTTTTGGTGGCTATAAGCACCCTGAAGTTTATAGACCTAAGCATGGAGGAAGCTACAGACTAAATACCTGCATATTCAGATTAGCACATTTACATAACACACTGAACAAGTGCCAGCCAGCTTGTCCACCCTGTACAGAAAGACAGGATGTCAGTTATGTGTAGGTGACAGGACAAGCTGTGTCCTTTGTCTGAGGCTGTCTGCATTCGGACTTATGTTTGGAACATTGACTGTACAAACGTTTGGTAACCTCATGAGGTTGGATTTGCTACATGCAGATTTGAAAACCTTGGCTTTGGGATGCATCTAGCAAAGCCATTGCTAGTGCCACCAGGGAATGTAGGCGATAGGCTGCGATGCATCCCAGTTGTGCTATTGTGACGGGTGAGAGCTGCCGTGTCCCCAGAAGGCAGCTCCAGGCTGATCTCCAGAACTGAGAGGGCTTGGCCCAACTCCAAATGGATTTCGTTTTAAAAAATGTTCATTGCACAGAACATCAGTAAGAAGTTTCACAAATCTCACTTCCCATTTTGAGGTGTTCCGTGATGGAGATGCTAAATGAAGAGATGGGAGAAGCCTCATACAGATTTGAGGCCATTATAGTTAGATTATTGATATTGTAGAAGGGGGTGAAATTTTGTTCTGTTGAGCTCTGAATTTTTACAGCAAAGTGCAGGAAAATCATTCAAATCAGGTGTTTCAGTAATTGCAGTGCATTAGGGGCAATTCTGAGAACTGAACAGATCCCAAATTTACCCTTCCAGCTGATGGATGCAGCGGTTTAGCATTAGTATGCAAGGTAATAAATTGCAGGCAGGCTGGCTTTAAACTGCAGTTTTAATTGCATTTTGTGTCTTTATCTTTTGCTTGCTTTTGTTTAGGCCTTTGCACCAATATGATATTATTATAATATGGTGATATGGAAGGTAAACCCTTCATTAAAACGGAAAAAAAACTGCTTATAGTGGCTACAAGTCAGCACTTCTACAGTATGCCCTCCACTCTGGTCATTGGCCCCGTGTGTGGGACTCAGGAAATGATAAGGTGATGCCCAGAAGGAGGGCTGGGAATTGAAAGGATTGGGAGAAGGGAAGGGAAGATGACAGGGCAAATTAAAAAATGAACTGTGAACTTCACAAACCTTTAGACATTGGGTTGCACTTCACTTCAAACACATCTTAATGAACCGTCCCACGGTACTGTTTGATGCAAGTCTGATGTTCTCTATAAAGCAGAGCAGATTTTCTACAATACAATTGCATATGTGCTATCTGGCTCATGCACATCTTTTTTTTCTAATGCCTGTGTGTGACTTCCAGTGTTGTTATTCAAATGTTGTCTCGGTATTTTAATTAGATATTTATGAGTACTTCCAGAGAAAATATTATCTCTTGGTGGAGTTCTTCATTTGACAGCCACATCTGGGTCCTTCTGACAGAATATTAAATCTGACTTTTGCTACCTGTCTTATACAGTCAGCTTCTGCATATCATTTCCAAATAGTACTCGAAAGGGCAGAAAAACAGGAAGGCAGCAAGCTCTGTAAATGAGTCTCTGGAAAGCAAGAAAAGTTCATGAAGCTTTTCAAAGTTCAGCCAACTGAATCCCAGATCTTTCCAGTTAGCTACAAAGATAGGTCACCGAAATTAAAAATAAAATTAAATAAATGAAGTTATCTCAGCTGCTGCTGCTAATGTAATTTTGGCTCATTTTTGAAGTCCTTCTTGAATATCCTTTAATTTGTTAAGTGATACAATTTATTTTGAAATTGGATTACTGTGGGATACGTTTGGCCTATTTCTGAAAGATCTAATAAATTTGCTATGATAACATCCATAGGTTTTATATATCATATAGTGTTTATATATCATCACTTATTTTAACGTATCCTAAGCCAGTTTTTTGAGTATTAATATGCAATTATGAGAAATGTGGAAAATAGAGTTTGCATAAGGAGATTTGTCTTTGAAGCAGCATTGGATAATCCTGTGCTGAAGCCAGGATGAGCTTTAGCAGAGATGGGTTTCCAGCACAATTGCCAGATTTAAGCCAGAACATCATTCTTAAAGAGACGAGATTTTGACATCTTGTATTTAAGGATTGAGCATCTCTGTCATACTAACTCTGATAAACCTTCCTTGTTTACAAGAAAATTCAATTGTTTGTGAGAATCATTATATCCCTTTCATGTATCATCTGCATTCTATTGTTCATGAAGAGGGCAGAAGTTTTCATGTTTTAAATCAAGTTCTTCCACATCTCTCAAAGCTCCCTCACTTTCCTTTTCATTTTTTTTTTTTCCCAGTAAAATGAAAACTTGTAAGTAATGGAGGTGTCAGGAATTTCCTGGGTACAATATATTCAGACGGCCCTGGAAATGAATCCTCCAAAGGTGTTTCTGCAAAGAGGAGGGGTGTCACTTTCAGGGCCTCATTTCATCAACCTCTCAAGCAGCTGAGTTTTGAAAGCCTGTACAGTGGATGCAGGGTAGGCGTCCAAGTGAGGCACTTGCAAGTACAAACATCTTTCCCAGTGAGAATTCTGGGCTTTTGTACGTCAGCGTTTGCAGTTCCTTCATTAAACATCTCTGCTTTGCTTGCTGGTGGGAAACTAACATAGAATCAGAATCACAGAATGGCCAGGGTTGGAAGGGACCTCAAGGATCATGAATCTCCAACCCCCTGCCACACGCAGGGCCACCAACCTCCACATTTCATAGCAGCCCAGGCTGCCCAGGGCCCCATCCAACCTGGCCTTGAACACCTCCAGGGACGGGGCATCACAGCCTCTATGGGCAGCTGTTCAGCACCTCACCACTCTCTCTGTAAAGAATTTCCCCCTGACATCCAACCTCAATCTCCCCTCCCTCAACTTAAAACCATTTCCATGCTGTTCAGCGCTGTACTTCTCTGAAGACATAGGTGTTCTCCTCCAGAACCCTCACAAAAGACACGGAGATGATGACAGTCCTGCACCTGGGCATCACCCTTGGGCTGCAGAACCTAGTGGCCTGGCTTTGCCTCACAGTTCCTGTTCCTGCCAGGGCTGGGTCTCTGATAACCTTCTGTAGGTCCCCAAACAGGAGCTCTTACCTCAGTGAAGATCATCGTTCAGATCCTAGGAAAAGCGCAGATTCTAGGGCAGTGGGACTCACTAGAAAACTATATTAACCTTTAATAAGGAGGTGAAGCCCATGTTTATGAACCAACCACAGCACATGCAGAAAGTGCAAATGAGTGCATAAGCCTTAGAGAAGCCACAATGATCCATGTGAGCAGGGATGCATGCTCCAGGAGGCTGTACATGGGCCAACCTGTACAACCTCTAGCTGTCAAATACACAGCATCAGGAAAGGAAGGCAAACATAACGAGGCTGAAGCATTCCACAAACAAAATTTATATCACATAGCTTAGGAGCTGCAGGCCTGGTGCAGTGCAAATCTTACATTGCCTTTTTCTGATCTGGTTCTCAGGTAAAGCAGGGTGGAATAGTAAACAAAGTGTATGGGAGGGAATATAAAAAGGAGCACAGATAAGAAGCAAAGGGATGTGATTATTCAAAAAAAAAAAAAAAAAGGAATAAAATAAAAGCATGAATAAAGCCTGCAAGATATAAAAATACTTGGCTGACAGCTGTATCTCAAAGGAAATGTAACAGTGAAAGCAAATAATGCTTTCTGCCCTGACAGCATTTCTCTCCTCTACTCTAAATCTAGTTAATTTTTTTTTCTTTGTCTCGCTGATCTTTTTATGATAGAAGGAGTGCATCTCCCTGAGCTGGTTCCAGAATACTGATTGTAGTGGTGCTTCCAGTGCTGCTGGGTTATAAAATGTGCTTAATTTGAAACCAGCTAAACGTAGTGGGGTTACTCACATGCTTAATATTAAGTGATTTACCAAATTGGGTCCAGTATTTACATCTTCAATGCTTCCTTGCCCTAGTAAGAACTTAGTCTTCTCACCACATAACACGTTGAGTTTGCATATTGTATGAACTACTACTACAGGGATTTGACAGGCTAGATTTCATTGTAGGAAAGGAGGATTAACTCAAACCCCATTGGTGTCATTAAGAAGGTTCCTACTGATTCCTATCGTTTTTGAATATAAACGAGAGAAATTAGAGGAGCTTTTCCAGGAGAAGTGGGAGGTTCTTGTAAGTTACAAAACAAAAGGCGTCTTATTTCTCTGTCAATTATTTCATTTGCGATTACTCTGCATCATGACCCTGCCTGCGGTAATTTAAATTATAGCATCTGTGGAGGCCTGGGAAAGGCATTATCTTTATGTGGTAATGATACACTTGAACTGAGTTTGTCTTCTGGGAAGCAGTGGGCAAGGTGTGAACGCAATGTGAACCACAGCATCAGTGAAACTCTCGTAAAATGCAGAGATTTTGCTGAGACGCTTACAGTTTGCTCTTGCTGCTTTCGTTTCCATACACAGTTCTCTGCACAGAGCTGCTTTGGCTGAGGGTTACTGCATTTCTGTATTAGCTTCTAACAAAACTCGTAAGGAAGGTTGCTGTGTTTTAGTGTTTTTTTAATCATTGTCATTGTTTGTTAGCTCGTTTTAAATAGAATCATAATGATGAGGAGGGCAAATACAAGCAGTTAATAGCACATATTCAGTGTAACTAGTCAGCATTCAAAGTTGTTAAAGGACACTATCAAAGGGATGCACTTAGCCCAGCATTTGTAATACAAATTGGGATCCAAGATGTATTTTTGCAAAGGTTTGTACAGCTGTTCTGTAAAGCTGCATAACAAACTGTCAAAACGTGAATGTTTCTGCCTTTTGTTCCCAGCTCTCTGTTAGTTCTTGTTCCACAGGGAGCAGCGCTCAGAGGAATAACTGGAGATGTTTTTCCACAAAAGGTCCCTTCACTTTTTCTCTCTCCCCCATCCCACGGATTGTTATTATGCTCAGATTGTTATTATTCCGAGAAGATCAAGGTCATTTACATGCAGATCTTTATCCTCTACACAAATAAAATACCTGTCATCTATGTGTGAAAGCTGCAGCAAAAAAGTTTAGTAGTTGCTAATGAATGACTGTGTGGCCACTGAATTAACCTTGATCATGAGCCAAAAAGAGATAGAACACTGGGCCCTGGTTTCTTTGTGAGATCAAGCTGTTTTTCTACATGGAATGCCTATGAAAAGCCTCTTACTTGTCATTATTCTTCTTTTGAGTTCTGTGTTCTTGTGCATCTGGTGCCTTTCCTACAGAGCTCCACTTGTGTTACTCCTTGAGGCACCTGTGATAATTCCAAAGCTAAGCCTTTCCCTCAGAAGTAAGGGTGGTGTTGGGAACAACGTGAAATGGGAAAACCACAGGAAAGAAAGACATTTCTTCTGTCTGTGGAAAAACTAAATAAACAAAAACCTTTGTTATTCATTAGCGAGTCAGTATGTTTTCTGACTTGGGCCACCTTATCTGTGGAGAAGGGCTCACAGCTTTACTGCTTCCTGTGCCTTATCATTTCTCCTTCCCTGGTTCTTCTCTGTTTTTCTGTCCATTCATATTCTTGAGACTAAGACTTGAATTTTTTGTCTGCATAACACCTAGGATATGATTAATTCACAAAACGAAACCCACTGACTGGAGGTAACTCAGCTGGGAAGGCTGTAAAAACTGCAGGAAGGAGATGAGAGCTTTGGCAATTATTTATTTGGGACATTTGGAATTCTTAATGGCCCCATTAAGCTCACGAATACCGTTGATCTGTTTGTGCACAGTGTCACTGAGATGCACCATTACAAAGCATTTCAGTGAGGGATGCAGCAGTAACTGTGACTTATTGGCCTGACTTTTATATACCTCCACAATATCAGTTAGAGAGGTAGGGGCAGTTATGCCAGTTTAATTACAGCCAGGACTGGGCCTATGGCAGATGCAAAGCCTTTCTGTCTGTGTTCATGCAGAGTCTGCTGGAGCCGGGAGCAGCACTTCTTGCTGGACTTGGTCCAGAAGCTGATGGCTTCAGCCCTCCAACAGCACTGGGTACTGCTGGTGGGAGGCAGCACTGCTCCCCATTCAACGCGTGCTTTCTTCTGGCATTATGTTCACTGCTTGCTGAGATGCACTCTTTATTTCTGGTGATTATACCATTAATATGCATACTATGCAAGTTGTGATAAGTGGTTCCAGAGCTATTTACTAGCAGGAATATGTAACGTCAGATGAGGCTTCTAACTGTGAGTGTTCTTTGCAGTATACTGCCCATAGTTCTGCTGCAACCTTCTTGGTTTATGTAAGTAAAACTGACAGTCGTATCATTTGTTAGCTATAACTGCCATATGATGTGTATTCTTACTCCCTTGAAAATCACAATTGCTGTATATTCCAAAGAGATCCACTCTGGAAGCAACAATACCACGTAAATTGTACATGCGTTTATAAAGTGCTGTGTAGTGAACTATATATTTCTTCAATTTTAATTGGGAAAGTTTTGCAGAAGGAAGCTGTAAAGCAGCAAGGCACACACACTTCAAATGCCTGCAAATGTGCTCCAGCTTCCAAGAGGAGACACAAAATCTTCTGGAGGGTGAAAGTGATTTGAATGGCGGGACGGCCTGAGTGCAACGCCGTGATGCAGTGGGACTGCCTCACCGTGCAAGAAGTCAGTGCTCACATTAACTTTCACTGAATTTCTGATTCTGATCACAGAATGCACGATCCAAACCAAACAAAAATACCCACCCCAAACTTCACTTTTTTTAACATTCTGGAAAAAAATGTGATTTTCTTCTGGAAGAGAGGTCAGAATGCTTCAGACTTCTTTCTTTATGATTAGCTGAAATTTGAGAAAATAAACAAATTTATTTTGCATATGAATAAAATTGGGCATTCGTAAGCTAAGTCAGTTGAGTGGAGCTTTATGGTGAGCTAATAACCAAACTGTATGTCTCTTACATTCAGGTATGACTGTGAACATGTTTTCCTGTCCTACATTCTCACAAGAAAGCGTGTTCTTGAATGTGGATTACCTTTTCTCTGATAGCACAGTGTCAGTTGTAACAAAGCCCTCAGTGTCTCTTCTTAAACCTTCAGCATCATCTCAGCAAAAATAAACACAACAAAATACAATCTCTAAATTTATCTTCTATTAACAATGTTTAATTCTGCATTCTCAGCCTAATTGAGTAAAGACTTTCGTATTTATTTTTGTGTGTCAGAGCCAATTAAGAACTGATAGAGTATCATAAAATGGAAAATGTTTCCTGTGTGAGGATGAGTAGCCAAACGTGTCTCCATCTCAGAGGGCATTTTTTTTCTTCTGCTATCAGTGGCTTAGAAAAACAAGAGGAAATTGAATCCAGAATTTTGGTGTGGCGCACAGTCTAGACAGGTCTCATGTATCAATAGAAAGAGAAATATTAAGGAAATGTGATTCAGCCTAAAACCAGATCCAGCTACAGCTGCTGAGGGTGGTGATTTTGTTCAGGGACTTGTGTGGAAGAGTTGTGCAGCGGACAGCAGGCAGCAGGAGATATATGACCCATCTCGCAACATGCCCCAAGTGCTAGGTGTTTTATTGCCTTACACCAAGAGTTACTTGCAGAGATAGTAAATCTCTTGTTTAAACTTCCTTTGTTGGCTATAATCCCTTTGATTTCTTCCTTTAATTAAGTCATACAAATTTTCTGGCTGTTTTTCCATTGTTCTTTTTAACTACTCACAGTATTTTTAACAGGATGGGCAGAGAAAGAATAAATGCCTGACAAATATACCTTGACAGCAAAACCAACCACAGTAAATCCTGTGACTGAAATACCAAGTTGTATCCTGAAAGATATTTATTGCATTTAGTCATCCTAGAAGACAGCTCCGAAAACTCTCATCTCCCCTAGAATCCCAGATCAGATACAGTAATACAATAAGAGATGGATACAGTTTTTAGCAATGGATTTTCTTCTACATGTTGTAATTGTGGTCTCAGGGTGCGAGTTCTGTCCCTCATGCTCCTTAGTGCAGTTACCTATTGATAAAACGTTTTTATTATTATGTCTCTTTCAGTAATGCAATGTGTGTTGAATGCTGCTTCTGTTCTTACTCAGTGTAAGTTTTTCTTGTCTTAGCAGCACAAGGAAAAAGGTGGTTAATGATTGAACTCAAACCAAAACAAACAAAAGACCCCAAAGACAATACTGATAACTAGTTAGAACGTAGCTTATTTTTGAAATTACTTATGGAAATGGTATTGGCAGCAGGAGATGACTGCCTTAGCAAGGGCTTGTCTGAGCATCTATCACTAGTCACTGATGATACCCTGTAAATGTTACAGCTCTGCCCAGTGAGATCATGAGGTTTCTCGAGATAAGTAACAGCGCTCTACAAGACCTTGGTACTGCAGCAAAGACTGATGAGAACTAACAGTAACTAAAAATAATGAATGCTGGTCAGAAGAATCACAGCTGCCCATTCTCTGCCCTGATTCTGTTTTCTCTTTCTCTTTCTTTTTTCTTTTTCTCTTTTCCTGTGGCAGTCAGCACATGGGACAATCAGGCTTTTGCTATCATAGACAACAGTTGGACAGAGTTTTGCTTTTAAAGCTGGCCTGAAAGGTACATTAAAATATAAAAACAAGGACCAACCAAAAATTGATTCACAAGATCTGTGAACTGAAAAGCAAATTCTGTATTTGATTTCTGAAAATAGTGCAGTTTAAATAGAGAATCATAGCTGCACTGCTCAAATAAACACTCCTTCAGTGTTTGCTTGTTTTGATGTACGTACTTGGCCAAAATTCATTTTTGGTGTTGATACACAGTTTGAGTACAACTGAATCACAGCTGTCTTAACTCTCTCAGTCTCAGAGGATCTCTGGAGTTTTGTAAAGACATATCTGAAGTCTCCCAAGCTCTTCCACGACTGAGATAAAGTGTTTAATTTGGCTTCATACAGTAAAGAATCTTCAGTAGCACGAGCACAAATGGCTGCGAGTTCTTCTGAGGGCTGCCTGGCCTCAGGCTATCGTAGCGGTTCCCAGGGAATAACTCAGAACGCCATGTGCCTCCTTCCTGCAAGAAGTGAGATGGTAAAACACATCAGTGCCTTCTTCAGTTCTTTGCTCATTATATGTGCCATACGTTAAAGTGTTTCTTAAATTATCCATGAATTCTAAATAAATGTAATTTATACTTATTATAGAAAACAGTTATTTCTACAATTTGGTAACTTAACCCATAATTATGACTAAAACTGCCTCTTCCTTTAGTAGAAGTTAGTGGTGGCATTTCCTCCCTAATAATAACGTTGTTTTACCTCCCTACTAATAATGTTGTTGAACAATGCGTGTAGCTGCATGGAACTAATTGCACACATGCAGAATGCCTCTGTCAGTTCCTGAATGCATGAATAAAAACTGCTGCAGTAACTTGCAGGTGAATGTGCAAAATTGCTCTTTGCAAGGATTTAGGCTACTAAGGAGCAATCTCAGTCTGCAGACAGAGCAAGGGAAAGTCTATTTGGAGTCCAGTAGGTGGTAAAGGGAATAATGTTCTGTCCTCTTCAAACCCTGTAGAAGTGCATAAACCAAATATATATTTTTAAAATGAGATATCAGTAGCAAATTCCCTGGTAAAAGGCAGAACTTAGAACATTTATAGTATTGGCGCTTCTGTTTTCATTCCATATTACATCTGACCTTCCGGGCCACTTATTCTGCGCTCTTATAATGCAGAGGAGGTTAATTTCAACATGATTCCATGATTTCATTGAAAATATCTAAAAAAAAAAAAAAAAAGTGACTTTTTTTTTTCCTGATAAAAATATGAAAGCAAAATTTCACAGTTCTGAGGTTTTTACTCCATGCCTCATCTATAACACCTGGGTCAAAATAATACTTGGTGAGATACTCGTTCACCTTAAATTCTCAAAGCATTTAAGTGTTAATTGCTGTTGGTATTTGAGAAATGTTCTTTTCATAGTCTGCTGTTTCTTTTCATTATTTGCTTAAATATTCTGATCACGCAATGATCCTAATTGGCCTTAAATCAATTCTGTCCTCTGGTTAGGAGCAGGAGCAAAAGCTCATGGATTATACATTTCAGATTTCTATCTTCATTTGCATCTGAAATTGTAATAAAGTAAAGGATCCTGAGATGCTTTCCTGTCATGTTTGATAAAACTACAAGAGAAATTATTTCCCCCCTTCAAGCCCTCTGCTTTTATTGTGTTTATTAAGATGAATGCTCTTAAAACAGTTCTCAAGAATAATCTCTGAGATTAAATAATTCCCATTGGCATCGCTCCACTAATGAGGAAAAAAGGTAGTACTGAGGGCCACACAGTGGAGACTGGATAGCCTCTATAACTTGTAATGCAAATTAATTTGCTTTGTATTGCAGTAAATGATCAGTGAAAACATCCAGCTACTGCACTTCAATAAGGACAAGCAACATTTTAGAACTGCTTCACTACAAGTGCAAACACCTGCATGTTCACACCCTTGTATTTCTCTGCACTGATCTAAAAAAAAACAGAGTAGGGATAAAATGGACAGCAGTTTCCATGCTTCAGATTGTGTGAAGTCTGTAGAGCTCACCTCTGAAAATAAACATGTGGAATACGAACAAAATAGAAGTCTGTGATGTGAAAGCTTTCTGGCCATAAGCACTATGAAGCCATACTTGGTGTATAAAAATCTTCTTGTGAAAGGATTCTCCACTGTCCAGCAGATACTGTGCAGCTTCTGGAGAGTAACTGTAAGATCTTAAAAGAGCAATGTATTTAGCAGAACACAAGAAGACATATTTGTTAAAACTACACTTTATGATGACAGAACCTGTGCAACAACCAAAGAAAGAAAATGTACTGCAAACTCAGACTGTTTATTTATTATTCCATTTAATGAGGGAATCACTGTTCTGTTTGGTTTCTAGCAATAGAACATCATACTGTCAAGCAAGCACTGGCTGATTTTAGGGCAAATTATTGGAATCAAATTTTATTCTAAATTAGTGAGTAGCTTGAAATACCTTTATTGTTTAAGGCAAAGAATACATTAAGCCTGTATCTTGTGGTACTTCACATACAGTCTTCTGGATTGTTCTCATTTCTGTGCTCAGGTGCATATCATGATGAAGTACTGTTTCAAACCACTCAAGGCCAACTCCAGGCTGGTACAGCTACACAGCAGACTGCCAAGCCTTGCAGTTACAGCAGCAAGGCTGTAAAAGGGGCTGCATGAAGGCACTGGAGCTGCATAAAGACTTGCTTGTTTGCACACTGGCATCCAGCATTCTGATACTGACTGCATATGGAAGTGGGTGACATGCACTGTGGCACTGCTTGACACTCCCTGACGGTGCTGTGCCCTGAAAATTGGAATCTCATGGGCTACAGTAATGGCACATCAGCCCAATGGTCTGCCTGTTGTTTTTTTCCTTCCTTGTTTGTCAGCCATTTCAGCAGAAACAGAGTATAGTGGAAAAACATTGTGTATGCTTTGCCTCTGTTTGCATGAAAAGACAACAAATACACAGTGACAATTAAAAAAAAAACGTTTTAGAAGTTTATACATAAATGTCAGAGAAAACTGTATCTACCAGTAAATCTTAGACTGCATTTTTATTTGGAGCAATAAATCTCCCTGTTGGTTTCCCCTCTGGTCCATACGGGAAATCATAACACATCACTTCTCTTCATGGACTGGCCATGCTTTTGGCAATACAGCCCACTGTGTGATTCTCTCCTTGTGCTTCTTTTTGAACTGGGAAGTCATTTGGAAAATTTCTGATATGAGTGAATGCATATGCAGGAAACATGAGGTGTCTCCAGTATTTCCATCACTTTTCCTCATCTCCAGCATTTCCATCATCTTTCAGTGGAGATTTATCTTAAATGTAAAGATTTTAAATCTAAGAAAGCATGTATAGAATAAGCCATGTCTTGAGAACACGTCCTCAGCTCTCATATCCAACCTATTTACTCAGGGTAGCTGTTTAGTAGCTGTTTAGTAGCCTTTCTGCACTAAGGTTTGTTGCAAAAATACCAGTGCTTTATTGCAATTACTTCTGTCATTTCCATCAGTTATATGCATAATCTCTGAGTTAAAATTAGTTTGAACTTCTAAAAGAGGCTGTACTTTTCAGGTAGCATTAGCCATTTCTTTTTATCTCCCGTTCTTGCTTGCAGTACTTTCTGCTGCCCACACGCTCTTTGTAATCTCAGCAGCAATTCTGACTTCTCTCCCTGCTGCTTCTTACCCTACTGAAATTTCTCTGCGTAAATCCTGGGCCAAGCAGTGAGAGAAATGTCTACTGCTTAGCTCACAGCAGAGCAGAAGCCCTCAAGACAAGAAGAGTAAAGGACGTTCTGGAGCTCTGCAAAAAGACATTGCCTATAAAGCTCTGCTTTCATGTCCACTCCTCAGTGTTCTGGGAAGGAAAGAAGTGCGCGTGAAAGATGGCTCCTGCTGGTACCAACCTGAAGGTTTTCAGTCAAAGACATAAAAACTACTTGCTGTCTGAAGGCGTATTTTATTTTACTTTATTTCAAATCTCTACAGAGACTGCAATATATAGAAAAGAGTCATTAAAGCATAGGGGTGTGTGTGTGTGTAGACTTTTCACTCTCTCAGAGAGTAGGAGAGGAAATGAGAATAATAATGAAAACATTTTCACCTTAAATCCTGCTATCCTAATCAGGACCGGGGAAAGAAATCAGTTAAGTCAGAGAGAAAAAAAATGAGTGAAATAAGTTAAAGGTGTTGAGAAATTTGAGGTATTTCCTAAATAAACATTTTTCTAAGGCGGAGAGCAGTTTTACAGAGGAAGGTGATACAAAGGAATGCAAATAGTGAGTGAGAGCGTTTAATGTCTTCGAATCACGAGGAGGAATGCACGAGGTGCTTTAAATCCAGTGAAAAAGAGGGAATGCAAATGAAGTTCTGATTAAACAACGCAGCACTCGATCCAGAACTCGATTCAGGAAAGCACTTCAACAGAAGCTCCAGTCCTGCTAATTTGGAGTGTCATCCCCTGCCTTTAAATGCACTTTTCAAAGTATTTTTCCTTTCACGTGCGCTTTACCGACTCAGAAAGAAAAGCAGGGCCCGCTTCCCGCCCTTTCCGCTCGGCGCGGTGCTGCACGGCCGCTTCCCGCCCTTTTTGCTCAGCCGTTGCTCCCTCGCCTCGTGCCGCCCCCGGCCCGCTTCGCCTGACGGGACCCCGCTCTGCTGCCTGCCGCTGGGCACGGGGCCTGGCACAGAAGCGGAAAAAAAGACCAAACAAGCGCGACATCACCTTGGAAATTTTTTCAGATGGTGTTGCAGCAAATCCTGAAAAGACTTGCAAGTAATTGCATGGCTCTTTTCAAGATAAGAAGGGACAGGAAAGGGACGATGGACTCCGTATGCATCTGAGGTACGGGTTGCCTGGGGCTGCCCTGGTGGCTGCAAGCACTCGGGTTAGTTGCGGATCACAGTGCTAGGACCGCTGGCTGCAGGCTGAAGGTGTTTGGTCGTCTGCCCCAGGGCTGACACAGCTACAGCCGGGCCAGTCCTTGAGGTGGTGCCGTCTTCAGTAACACAAATACATTGCTGGATCCCATCTTAGCTCCTGCATCATACCTGAGGCTATAAAGATAAAAATACTGCTTAGGTGTTGATAAAAGTTGCTTTATTTGAGATGAATGCTTTCCAGAAAGCAAAGCCTGCAGAAGGATTCATTAAGATAAGCTATGTTTACGTCAAGTGGATCTGAAAATCGAGTCTCTTTGCATGCAGCTTGGTTAATGGAAATATAAGTTGTTTTATTAGTCAAATGGCACAATTAATTATAGGGAAGATTTTTTTTTTCCTCTGAGGCTTCTTTATGATTCTGCTTACGCTGCTTACAATTAATCCTAGTGGAAAGATCAGACTAACAATCCACAGGCTCTTGTAAACTTTCAGAAGCTGATTATTGCTTCCAAGCGTCCAGTGCAATGATGCCTTTTTTGAGAAAATAAGCTTTCTATGTTTCATACACTGGATAGGCCTGTTTTCCTGCATCATCTGGTCCAGGCAGGGTGTTCTGGGTTCTGGAATTGCTGCTTCCTGCTGGCTGTTCGCGTGTCCTCTCGCTCCCAGTGCACCAGGGAGCATCGCTCCTTGCAGTGCTGAGCCACTGAAGCTTCAGCTGCAGGACTGTGTGGTCTTGTTGGTGTCTACTGATGTGCACAGCTGTGTGTGGCTGCTGCTCAGTCCACCACAAGTATTGCCACCTGTATGTTTGATTTATGCATGTAATGTGTTAGAGTTTTGTCTTTAAAGCTGAGTTCGGAGCAATGCTATTACAGACATGTTGCTTGCCTTTGCACTCACTGAGCTCCTTGGAAGGCAAGCAGCTAATGGCAGGGAAGGGACAGGGAACATGTAGAAGGCTAAAAACTCCTTTCATCCCGTTGCTTTATAGACCTTGATGTGTCCTTCCAATTTATTGAAATTGTGGTTACTTCTGCCATTATGAAGGCTGATGTTTTTGGAATATCATAATTTAGCTGTAACACTGATGTGTTGGTAGCAAAAACTCTTGTCGTATATTGCAAAGTGCTGTCCTCCTCTTGCTCTGAATGAGACTGAGGACTTTCACGAATCTCCCAGTATTTTAATATCATTTTAGTAGAAAATACATTATTTATTCTTTTAATGGGAAATGTATCAAATTGGGATGGCTCTTTTACTAGAACATCTGCTAGGGAGCAGCTCTGGCTTAATGAGAGTGAGCAGTAATGACCATTGCTCACTGGGGACAATGTCAGCAAATGCTCTGCTTAGTGGAGATGTCCTTAAGCAGTGCCCAGAGATACAGCGGTGATCAGTCAGACTCTGGGAGTCATATTTGTCAAAGATGGTAAGCTCAGACCTACTATTATGCCAAATAAACATTAAATGCAACAAATTTTCTCATACATTATTCACTAAGATACTTCATTGTCTTGTGGAGGCTTCTCTGAGTTGTTTTTTTATAACGTTCTTTCTAACTGCTTGGTCCAAAAGGCTTCAATTAAATGAGCATTTCAGTGATTGGAAGATCAAGGCCAGGGCACACTGCCTGTTGTTGTTGTTTTAATAATTTTAGCAGTCTCCAGGTATTTATTATGTGATTCTCAATTTTGCTGCAAGGTGTGATGAGATTCAGCTCAATAAATAAAATGGATTGTCACGGACAAAAAAAAAACAACACAGGCTTTTTGGCTTTTTTTTTTTTTCTTTCCTGAGCTGGTAATGGTAACATATGGAGTATCTTCAGGTTGGTGCAGTAGTCCTGCAGGTCAGGGCTGCCTGAGTGCACCCAGCCTGCCTCAGGTTGTGTCAGCACCATTCCTGCCTCAGGGTGAGGCATGGTCTGGGCAGTGGGAGGAACAGAGAGAGGGGGTCTTCAGGATCTGTGAGTTAATCAGCGCTAGAAAATGTTTTCTGATCCCATGCTGAAGCTAAATATTAAGGATTTTGGGATATCTAATGTGCTACACACACAGACCAGATAAAGAGTTTTAAATAAATGAAGCTACAGCTTGAGAACATAGAGATGAATCTTAAAATGCTTAAAAACCTCCAAAACTTTCCAAGCGTGGATCAAAAATGCAAAGAAAAAGATTTATAGTTGATCTTGACTGATTCTGAAAATGTAATATGTACAGCGGGCATGGGATTTTGTTCGAGTTCCATTTTGTCTCAGTGAAGGTGTTTTATGTTACTGTTAGGAATTTCCTGTCATACGACACGTGATGGCTGGCTGTAGCATGCGTAAGAGTAATATCTGTCACATTTTCTTTCCACAACCCTATGCTTCCTAACCCTTCCACTATATTCCTATAAAAAGACAACCCACATCCATGCCTTCTGCTCCCCTAAACTCCAGCCTGTTGTCCATTAGAAAGGCTTTGCGGAACTACTGATGATAACTGCTGAAAATGAGAAGTCAAGGAAGCATTGTAATGAAGTACTCATCAGAGAGAGATTCTTCAGCTCCCTTATTGTATTTATGAAGCTGAAACCCCTTGCCTGCTATTAACCAAGTTATTTGAAGTAACGATGAAATTGGAATGATGGGAAATAATTTGATCTTAAAACTAAAAAGATCAATCTGCGTATTTCATAGAGCTTCAAATAATTGTGACTACCGCCGCTTTACTACTAAGCTGTACTAATGAAGAGTTATTTGTGAAGTCCATACTAAATGCAACTGTGAGCAGCTCCGTTCTGAGAGCAGTTATTCAGTAGAAATAAGTGTAAGACCAAAGCTTTAGTTACTGTATCTGCTTTCTTCTCCTTTTGAATATAAAGCCTGGATTAGACTCACAGACTGCTCTGTGTTTCAGCCGGACATCTCTCAGCTAGTCATTGCGTTGCCTCTTGTTTCCCTCTACTGTGGCTGTGGGTTAGTGCTGACAAATGGGAGCAGTGGAGGAAGAATCATCAAGCTTATGTTTGAAAATTGAGCTAAAATGTCCAAATGCCTTCCTTATCCAAGCCTTCCCTCTGAATCTGAGATGCATGCATGTTGCACAGATATTAAAATTTCCTTTAGCTCTGATATGAATGTTGGTTTTTTTGAAAATTAATTTAGGGTATTTTGCTTCAATGATTTGCAGAGTGCAGGTTGTCCTGTCTGCTACCTCTCATAAAGCAATAAAAATAGCACAGTTGTAAACCTGTTTTTATTGTTCTTAGTCTCTCTCTCTCTATATTTTGTAACAATGTTTATTGTTGTAGCTTCTATCATCTAAAATACAGTATGCAACTTTTTATGGACAGAGGGCATCCTTCTGCAGCTTTGTATGATCTCCAGGCAGTTACACAGCTGGCAGACCTGCATCGGATGTTTTGTTCACTGTGTGTTGCATGTAGCCACAGCCATTCTGTTTGAATAAGGGCAAGAATTGCTATGGCCTGAATAGCCCTCCCTGAGGGGCAGCTATTGAGGCAGCTTAGAAATTTTGCAGGGCATTAACACTGGCCAAATTTGACAGCAGAGGATGAGCCCTCCTTGGTCAGGCAGTGACATTCTTCTTATTCTGCTTGCTAGAAGCTTGAGCACTCCAGCCTTGGCCCGAAATGCTGGCATGATTTACAGTCTTCAGTTCTGGTGTTTATTGCTGTGGGGCTGTAAGACAAAGCAGTCATCCTTTACGTTTTGTTACCTGACGTTCCTTCCATTTTGGCAGGGAACAAGCTTAGCAATACTGAGCTGTCTTAAGGTATGAAATGAGATGTTGCTGTTGTTATTAAACTAGTGAAGCGGGAGACAAGGAGGGAAAGAAACCTCTCTTGAAATAGCAGATGAATCCATGCCTGTTATTCATACTCAGTTATTACTGTTCTTACAATCCAAAATAGAATGATGCTATACAAAAAAAAATACATATAAAAGGAGAATCATTAGTGCTCATTTGTGATTATAGAGAATTAGCTAGATCCTGCATCCTATGAGAACTATCGTTTGTAAGAAGAATGTACTTATTAAGGAAAGAATGAAAGCTGTAATTGAAGGTATTTTTTCTAAGAATGACTGTAACTGCGTTATAGATTAGTATTTCTACAATAGCTTTCCAACCATTTGGCAGTGGATACGTGTAAATCCTCTGCATAACCTGCAGCAATAACAGCTGGTCGTGTGATTCTGAGAAATACCACACACACACACACACAAAGAAAAAAAAAGGCCTGAAGAATAACGAGAAAACTTTTAAAAAGGATGGCAGTGATACAGTGGCATCATCCCTCCTGGATAACATTCACCAGTACAGTGTATGGTCCTTTGCTGGAAATGTGGCAGCTGGGCTGTTATCTGCTGCTGAGTCCTGTACACCTGCGTGTGACTTCAGTGGCCCAGATAAGTTTTCTTAGTTCAAAAGTCAGCTGCTCTGAGATTCTGTCTAGACTCCAGCTTTAGCAAATTACAACCTCAGTGCCTATCTTTTCCTCCTTACTCTGTGCTTTCTGCAACATGGTATTGCAGGATTATTTTGCATTTGTAATTTGTCTCTTGTGTCAGGCAAAAATTTTTGTCTTTTTAGCGATTTTTTAAAAGTCAGTTTTCCATGTGTTTCTTTGGCAAGGGGCAATCAAGTAAAATTGATTCTGTTCTGTGTACATGAAGGTGCCCTGTAGTCTTACAGTAAATTAAATCACTACACGATTAATGTTCACAGTCAACAAGAATCCAGTTCATCTAGCTGTGAATATGTAGTACAGAGTTAGAGGGCACCTTGTCCATGCAGCTCTCGTTGCTTTTGTTGCAGAGAAAAAAAAATCGTGGTTCTCTGAAGTTATCAATAGAGCATAGATCTACATAGGAAATAGAGACTATTTGGATGTGCTCTCATTCTTACGAGGTTAACTATTTGTAAGAATTATTTATAATTCAGAAACTTCAATCAATGCTTTAAATAAATAGGGGAAAAATCCCCTAGAGGCCTTTTAGGGTCAGAGTAAATGAGAAAGATTTACAGCATCTAAGAACATACTGAACAGGAAACACTTTGGTAGAAGTGTGTGTGAAGGACGGTGTGCAGTGAGCCACACAGGTTAGTGGGTATCACCTTCAGCTTTCCAAATGAACTACACAGGCAACACAAAGTGGTGCCCAAGTGGTGATGTGGCAGGCTGGGATAGATTCTGCTGTCTTCCTTCAGAGCATCTATGGGTGAGCTGGCATGATAACTAAACTCCAGGAAAAGGAGAGGTCTTAGTAATTCATCACAAAAACTGGCAGTAATGTGCTTAAATGCAGTGGAAATGCTATGTAAATGTAAATGAAAGGGTGTTTTGAGCTTTTGAGAGATGCATTAAAGCCTTCCATCAGTGACAACTTGTTGCTTCTCATTGATGAAGCTCCTGCTGAGGAGTTAGCCAACTTGCTTTGCCACAGGTAGTGGGTAGAAAGTCCTGAGTGATGTAAATGCGATTGTTTCTGCAAGTTCTACTCAATTTTCTGCCTTTCCTGAAACAAGCAGTAGGTGCTGTGCAGGAGAGTCCAGAGAGCTTTGGTAGACTAATTTTCAAAAAAAGAGAAAGGGTTCTTGCAGCTCTGTGCTGCTAACTGTACTAGCATTTATTTTCCACCTTGGAAACTCTTCTGGTAGATGAGATGAGACTCCAAGAATCTTCTAGAACAGAACAGACTGTTTGGTTAATGTCTAGTTTGTACTACCTTTAAAAAAGATGTATTTAGACAGTCTGGGAGAACGAGATTTATATTTAGTGACTTTTTACATAAACTCCTTCATCCAACAAATTCAGCAATTTGTGGAATTATTTTGGCAACCGGAATTACTGTGAAAGGAGTGTATAGCTGCTCTGTCAGGTCACTGCTAATTTCCTAAATGCGGGAGACTTAACAGCAACAAAGGGCTGAGTGGACCTTGCCAGTCTCTTAGCCATTTTTTCCTGGGAGACTCTGTATGTCCAAACAGAACATTCTCCTAGGTTGAGATTTAAGCAATTGTGTGTTAAAATACAAGAGGGGCTGGTTTAATAGTGTTTGGAGAATATAAATGCTTGATTGGTGTATGAGTTGGATATAAGGAGCCTGCTGGGGAAAAATGTTTAGTGATTGATTGATTGAGAATGTGCTATTTAAACCTTTTTGGATTAGAGTAGTCAAATACAGTATTTCATAGTGAGCATACTGTCCTCTAGAGAATTTTGCTTTCCATTCCCTAATCAAGTTGATGAGCACATTAATATGCAAGTAAAGGAAATCTCACAGAAGAGTTGATTATCTTATCACGTGTGAAGCAGCTGATACAGGAACATAATTGAAGCAGTTCTAAAAAAGCTTTTTTGGGTCAATAGTTAGCAGTACCATACTTAAAGATGCAAAAGAAAACACTGTATTTTAACACAAGGATAGCAGTATTTTGAGAAAATATGTTGGTTGGCCTAGTCTCACCACATGGTTGCAGAACAGAGTTGTTAGCTACTTTAGAGACTTCTTCCTGCATGGTGTTTGCACCAGTTGAGAGACTGCAGTGTGTTTTTTAATACAATAAAAAATGAAAGCAAAAAGCCATCTTTAGAAAATGAAATACACTTTTGTTAGGAGAAGTTCTGATTCCTTGCTGAAGAAGACTGCAGAACAGGAAAGACCACACAGTCTGTCTTGGTTTTTATGTTTCAGCTGACTTAATTAAATTCCTTTCATGTTTTCCATGCGCAAATACAAGGTAGACATGAAGGACTGAGACTTCATTAGTGTTCTGTGTAGGGGAAGGAAGAAAAGGAGGTAGCGCTTCCACTTCAGATTTTATGATATGAACTAATCTGAATGTTTGTCTATGTCTTAATAAGAATATTTAAGAAAAAAAAATTGTTACTCTTATACATTAATATTATTCTGCATTGCTCTGATACTGCTCCTTCTTGCAGCAATTAGATCATCTGGAGGTCTCAGGCTTTTTCATTTCTCACAGTGCTGACTCCAGGAGCTGTTTGACAGGTGCCTGTGTGGTGTTCACTTTAGAGATGGCAGGACGGCGTTCTCCTTAGCATTAAGCTTTTCCATTCTTTTGCTCACTTTTTGCTTTTACAAGTCTGCAGAGTATAATCAGGAGGAGGTGATGGTTATGAGGAAAGCATGACCTGAAATCTGATTCTTGTTTGTACATTAGATCTGTGCTCAGTCTTTTCCAGCCAGGTGTGAGCTTTCCTCCCTGCCGCCCTGCACAGGAATGCAATGTGGGGGCACAGTCAGTGCCAAGCTGAGTGTGAGCAGATGAGACCTGTAGAGGAACTGTGTGCACTGTGAGGTTGAGTGCTGTGCTCCACCTGGACATTGCTGTGGCTTCCAGTCAGCTCAATCTGTGGCAGAGCCAGCTCGCCCCGCTAGCAAAAGGCCGTGTGCAACATAGGCATGTGCATCCTTGAAGCCTTTCTCGTCTCCCTTGTGCTCTTAGCTAATGATTCTAATTAAATATCTGATAAATTTTTAAAATGATGATATTAAAACTTACCATCATGCTGATTGGCTCATTTATGTAATCTGTCTGGAAGTAAATACAACTTATGATTCACTGTGTGGATACCAGTAACCAGCTGCTTTTAATCACTCATGCATTTAAAAGGGCACTGCACAAAATAACTGAATACTTTCCAATATTTATGAAACTGGTAATAAATAGCAAATGTATAAAAAGGTATAGAGACTCAGTGAATAAATTACTGTTATTAAAAATGGAACAAATAAAGACCAAGGGGCAAGACTGGTCCGCATTTTATGAAATATCCTAACTAATGTAAGCTACAAAGAAACTCCTCTCAAAAGCAAGCAAGCTGGGATAGAATACATTATGAGTAATGAGCCCACAGAATCACAGAATGATGTAACAGAATCACAGAATGATGTAACAGAATCACAGAATGATGTAAGACAGAATCACAGAATGATGTAAGAGAACAGAGATCTATTGTGGATTGATTAAACAGAATGTATTTATCCTGATCTTGAATCATAAATGTCTTGTGACATCTTGTATTTCACTTGTTATTTAACTTGTTGAATGGCATGGAGCTGCATAATGGGAGGTCAGATTGGATATTAGGAAAAGGTTCTTCACTGTAGGGTGTTTGGGCACTGGGACACACTCCCCAGGGCTGTGGCCATGTCACTGAGCTGCCAGAGTCTGAGAAGTGTTTGGATAACGTTCTCAGACACAGAGTTTGGAATTTGAGTGGTCCTGGATAGAGGCTGGAGTTGGACTCAGTGGTCTTTGTGGCTCTCTTCCAACTCAGGTGGTCTGGTGATCGTTACTTTTCGTCAGCTGCTCATACGCTACCCATGGGAAAAGATGAGAAAATGATGTAGAAGTTATAAGGGTCATCAATGTAAAGACTCAGGCAGACTCAGGCAGACCAAGGACTCTCAGACCTTGGAAGAGACTGCTAGAGCATTTCAGAGATCTTTCCACCTTTCTAATACAGTGTTTTCTGTTTCCTGTTACCTCTCAAATTCCACTGAAAAGAAGTCATGTCAGGATGTGCTCCTCCCTCTAGGAGGACAGATCATCTGTCAGCAATTTCTAGGTAGACTGCTTAGTTTTGTTTTAAATTTTCGGCATGTTTCAATAGCTGTTTTCACTGTTAGGCCTAGCTTTCAACTGAATCATCTTGCAAAAGATCCTTAGGAAGATACAATTCTCCTGCTTTTTCTTTCGTATTCCAAGCATGTTTCAGCTGTTACAGTGGTTTTTGACTGCTCCTTTGCATTGTCACAAATGTCTGTTAGACTGATTTTTGCTGTGTAGCTGTATGAATGTGAATTAAAAAAAATAACATTCCAGTGATGAACTGATTATCAAAAGCCTATGACTGGATACACAGTTACTGACATTTATATTCAGCTTAAAACCTTACTGTGGGGGGGTAAGAATGTGTGTAATTGCTCTTCTGGATAAAAAATGATTTTTATTTTACTAACGAATTTTATTTCATATTTTTGTGATCAAGGAAAATTCACACAAATTCTTTCAATGTAGTTTCTCCACGGATGATTGGCTGAAATAATGTATGTTGGGGACTTTATTCATTCTGGAAGCGGAGCCTGTTCTTGCAGATCACTTGAGGCTGGAAATTGGATCCCATCCTAGACATCTCACGAGGACAGTGCCGTGTCAGCAGATACTTTGCAAAAAACATGAGAGCAGCAACCAGTCTGCTCCTCAAATAATTTAGAGATAGTCATCACAGCTTATATGAGTAAAATTAAACCTTAAAATCTTTCAACCACATAACTAGAACTGCCAAGAATGCACTAGTGTGAGCTACAGTGTCCAGGAAAATATTGGCCCATGACATCCAAGTTTCATGATACCAGGAGCAGAAGTATTGAGAAATGATAGAACTATGGAAGCTCGTATCACACAATGCTAGAGAGAGAGGAGAAATACTTTTATCTCTGCTTTAGAGAATAGCAGTGGATACACTTCTTGCTAAAGATCACTCATATAGCCTGCAGCAGACATCCAAACTTATCTTGCTGCATTTGCTGTGTGACTACAGATTAAAAGTGCAGCTTAAGTGTGCACTGTGGCTTGTAATAAGACCTAAAACATTCAGAGCCTTTGAGCGCAGTCTTTTCTCCTAGCTCTTGTGGCAGCAAAGCCTCAACCATGACTAGGTTAGAGATTTTATTGCTTTCTATTTGTTATCAGAGTGAAACAGTTATTGCTATCGCAGTGCTAAATGAGTCAGGTGGGAATGGAGGTTGGTTACTGAACAAATCAGCAAAACTGTTGTTGAGAAGCCAGAAAGAAAGGACAGTCCTAGAAGAGAAGACATGGAACACATAGACCAAAATACAGTTTTGACCTTGATCAAGAGCATCATTGTCTTTTAGCTACATTCATGGGCAGTCAGAGAGTAAAGAATTCATCCATATTTCTTCCAGCTGAAATTGTTTTCTCCCAGCATGTGACTGGAAAGTTATTTAAGTGTATTGCTTTATTGACATATAATTCATTCGCTAACATTGTTTCTATTCCAAAAAAATTAGTAAGCAAAAATCATTCTGTAAATGACTTCTTCCTAGTAACTTTTTTTGGCATGGTTTATTGAGATAACTCGGATTAATGGTCCAAGAAATCGGAAGCCAAATATTCATAAATACTGATAAATGAGAGCTTAGTAACAAAATTTTTGGTGGGATTCCTAGGATTATTCTTATCAACTCACACTGCTAATATTAACATTCAGTGTTTATGTTATGTTAACAGGAAGAGATCTATTTCTCAACTGAGGAAATTATCTGCAGCTGAGACTGTCCTGTGCTTGAAGCAGGTGATGCAGGCAGGCCAGAAGTAATTAATATCTAAATCATCTCTTTGGGTCTTTGGAGTGCAAAGGAAATCTTTCCCCGAGGGAGCCTATGATCAGCTAAAAGTGCTTGTAGATAAGTTTTTGTATTTTTTTGAAAAGATTGTGTGTTTAATAGGAAAAAAAAACCTACAGATAACTGACACAAATTATTTACCAGGTCGTTGTAAAGTACTACCAGGTATTTGGCAGGAGCTTGTAGAAGCTCCAGTGGAAACAATGGCAACTTGTGTATT
The DNA here is from genome assembly GCF_023343835.1 of Lagopus muta. Lineage (NCBI taxonomy): Eukaryota > Metazoa > Chordata > Aves > Galliformes > Phasianidae > Lagopus > Lagopus muta. Next base: position 9,764,990 of record NC_064449.1, on the reverse strand, counting down.
AAATTGTGGTCCTCCTTTAACTGAAGGTAATTCTGTAAATAAGTGATGTCATTGTCCTCTGATGCTAAGGAAGAACAACAATGCAATAGAGAAGATATTCTTATCCCTTCATCTGGTTACACCGAAATGAGAATTAATGAAAATTTTAAGTGGTAATTATTCTTTTTACTATATGTAAGCCAGTCAAGGCAAAAACTGCCATGTTCTTAGCTCTATACAAAGAAGTCTGAAGTAGCAAACATCTAAAATCTTGGAACCTACTGGAACTTTAGTGCTCTAGTATTTTGTCATCATCCATTCACACAAAAACGTGTTGGACAAGCATTTTAACTTAATCATTTATTCTTGTTTAAAAAGCCATGACTTTGTACAAGGTTTTCATATCTTGTTAGAATTAGCTCCGTATTTTCTCAACTTGGTTTTATGTGACTTTATGCTAGTTGGCTTTATGCTGTGCGCTGAAAGTAATTGCTTACTCTGCTAATATGGTTGTAAGCCAGAAAATTTTCATGTTGCTCTTACAGAAGAGGTCCTGTCTGAAATGAGGACTCAGTTGGGCTCAATATTCTGTGTGCACAGTTATATGCAATCATTGTCTGAAAAAGCCATCTAATTATAGTTAGTGCCTTTGCCAAACATTGTTCTAAACTATTAAAACTACTATAAAACCACACTATAATCCAAGTTAAGCACACCACATACTGATAGAAAACTGTGTGGGATTCTGAAGTAAAACCCTAAATGGATTAGTTTTTTCTGAATAACTGAAACAGTTGAACTTCTGAAGCATAGATCCTACGTGGAACAGCCCTCCCTATGGTACAGAATTTTTCAAAGGATGCCCTATGCAAAATCTTTTACTTGTTGTTATTTTACAGAAAGAAAAATGCTGAAGTGCTAAAGTAATCTATTGAGAGCTTTAACAAGCAGAGACTGAGTCAGAGGAGGCTCTAACCTCCATTGAATCCTTAGGTTTTCTGTGGGAAGAGTACGGTGCCTGCTACAAGGCAGTATAAATACTTCTGTGGAAAACTGGAAGCTGTCCTCCATAGACATTTTCACAAGGCTGTTACAGAATGAATGCTGAGGCAAAGGACTATACTGTCATGGGGAAATTGAGCTTGAAGTGTGCAATTCCTCTCATGACATTATTGCTGCTCCCAACGTCCTTGAATACTTGTCTGACCATAGTTTTTGGTTTTTATTTTTCTTCTGTTAGTCAGAAAATTCAGAGTTCTTCATTTGTTTTTGCTTTGTACATCTCTATCTGAGATCTTTGGAAGGAGAAAGTCCCAAAGAACATTCCAGTTCTGCTTCCTGGCTATTTTAGTGTGCTGTGTCAGAAAAAAATAACCACATCTTTTTGTTGAATTCCACAGGAGTTCCCCCTCACTTCATGCTGATTTGTATGCTTTGCAGTTCTTTGCTTTTCAGACTTTGCAAGCTTAGTACTTTTCTGTTAATTTCCTTTCTAATAGGATTTTAATACATAGAAAGAAAACAATCTCTTTTGAATGTTTAAAGTCCTAATCTAGCTGTGTAAGTCTCTCATTATCTAAGCATTTCTTATTCTTGATAGCTATTTTAAAGCATTTTCTTGTGGCTTTCACAGGAGTTTTGATTTGCATTTGGTATCTAGGCATGTAGTCATTCAAGTCTTTTACAATATGCTATTTAAGTGTGTGCTTATTAGCTTGAGCAGCATTTTGGTCTCGAAGATAAGACAGTTGAAGTTAATAAAATATGAGGAAGTATGAAGATGACCAGAGTTTTTACTGAGAAATTTACTGTACTTAACATATTTTAACATTATATTGAAATTTTGGTAAGAATATTTCTTATAATTTCAGTGAAAGAAAGGTGAGAAAATAGAATAATGAAGTCTGAATATGCAAAACCTAGCAGAACTTACAGAAAATATGTCAGTGATCCTGAACCTGTTTTCTGGCATTTCTGCTTGCTGGGGATTGAGGCAGGTAGAAGCATTGCTACTGAGAGAGAGAACTGCAGTGTGATGAAAGCGCTGTGCATATCACCTGAAAACTGTAGGCCTTCGGAGCTGAAGGAAAGTGGGGAGCAGAGAGAAGAGTGATGGACTCCACACTGAGCAGGCTGTGACAGTGACAGTTGGGTGGCGGTTGGGGAGCTGCAGTTGCCAAGAGTGCCAAACTAAGGTACTCGTGTGACTTAAGAGATGGTTTGTGTAAAAAGATCAAAAAAGATCTTGTCTGTCGCTCTGGAAGAATATTATGTGGATATTAATGATGTCCTCAACAGTCTCCTCATTTTTATTCTTATAGTATATCTTTTTCTGTGCCACCGGATGCTTTGTACACAGAAGACAATCAGCTTTGTATTCTCTCTTGTCTTCCATTTCCTCATTCAGCTGATACTCCATATTACTCCCTATAGACAGCTTCTGGAAACAAGGAAATAAGATCTTTCTTTGCATATTGCTTGTGGTTGTCATATTACTTGTCTGCTTAGAAAAAAGTATGCATAGCATTAATAGCTGATGTGTATCACATCTAAAAGGCGGTGTTGTACCTTTTATTTGCAGTGTGTTGCCCTCTGTTGGAACATGTCACTGTCTATTCCATTGATGGTGATAACAAGGTGATGCAGCAGTTGTACTCGTGTGGTAGGTAATGCAGCACTGGGCAGAGAAGAGATGCTGTCAGATTATAATATAGAGTTAAATATTGCAGTTGGAGAGAAGTTGCTGTCAGCTTAAAAATGTTATAATACAAATATGCTGGCAGTTTGGGAAGGTGTAAAGTATTTTCTTCTTGATAATGAGCAGTCCATAAGACAACTGAAGTACTCTTTAATTTACCCTTTCCATTCTGAATAGTAAACAGAGTAGTAAATTCTGAATAGTTAAAAATAATTTTAAAGAAGCTGCACATAAACAACAACAACAAAAAATTATGCAACGATGGATGCGAAGAATTCATTGCTGAATGCATGACTGAATCTTGCTACTTAAGCACTAGAAACTACTTTTTCTAACAGTAGAGAAGATTTTGTCTAATAATGTATAAAAATAAGAAAACTAAGCACGCTTGCCAGCCGTGGGATTATTACATGTAATGTACTACATTAGAACATTTTAAAATCTGACATGTAATGCTGTACATACAATGTTATGTTCGTTCTGTTTCTATGTATAATTGATGAACGAATTAAGTAGCATCTCTCAGTGAGAGGAAAACTAACCAGGCCAACGCATGCATACAGTTTTCATCTTTTACTGTTGATCTGTCATTGAACCGATGAGATCTGCTGTAATGCAAAGAGAAGCATCAATATATTTTAGAATGTTTTAGAATATGATGTAGTGATTTTATGAATTTTTGGTAAATATTTGAATTGGGTTACTGGCCCACCTCCTGTGAAGAACAAGATGGTGTTTGAATATTAGTTACGTTCAGTTAGAATGGGAAAATGGCCTTTTTTGCTCTTAGTTTACATCAAAGACCTTCCTGCCTGCCTGTGGCTCCCAGCTCTGCAGGCATGCTCTGCATCCACACGACTTAGCTGAGGAGTTTTGTCTGGACTTCATCTTTGTTAACCTCACATATTCTGAAATGCTGAAAAGGAGAAAAAGATGGTTGCATTGTCAACAGAAAAATGTTTGAGAGCAAAAAATTTCAGCACTGATGTTTCAGTTTGCAGGGATATATGTAAAGCATAAACCTGTTATTAAAAATCATATTTGGGCTTTGTGAGTTAAAAGGATTTGTAAATTAATGTTTTAACTGATACCAGCCCTTTTTCATCGGACTGACTTAAGATTTTCGAAGTGGTAGCACTTCTTTTTGAACTAAGGTTGTATGTCTCTCATGTGCTTGAAAGTGTCTTAGAAAAGCTTGAAACAGGTGCTGCATAGCTGGAGTGTCACTTTTGAGCAAGTTGCATGTTGAGATCATTACAAAACACCCATGGCTTTTCACAAGAACGGGAGACATTTGGAGTTCTAGTTCCACCTTGTATATTGCTTTTAGCCAATGGATATTTTTCACAGCCTGTCAGTAGTGTATGGAAGTGAAGTGCAGTAGCAAATTATTGCTGTGTCCCACTTTATCTGATTCTTTCGAGGATATAATGTGTCCACTTTCTATTTTTCTTTCAAGCCTTTTGCTTTCTAACAAGGAAGGGACCCTGCTTTCCTTGTTTTTAAGGGATGCCTGTACTGTACGGTTTTACTTGAATCATTCCTTGAGGTTTCTGCAGACGAGAAGGAAACTCTCCTAGACCATAGCTGTTCTGTCCCCAAATACACCTGGGGGTCCAGGCATGCAGTGTGCTGAAATCAACCCAGATTACTTTTGCGTGACCAGTAAAGCTTCCTCAGGCTCACAGCAAGTGAGGGAGACATATAATGTTAAAAATAAAATGCAAATGCCTGAGTTATTTGAATATAATCACTTTATTAATTTAACTGTCTAACAGATACTGATGACAGTCTAATAATAAGGTCCAAAATGTTCTTTCTCATTAAAGGAATTAATGAACTCACACATCTTAAGAATTTCATTTTAATTAATTAGGAATAATTTCTGTAAGACAGAATGGAGAAAAAAAAGTGCCAATTAAAAAAAAATCCCTTCTGAGGAGTGGAAAATTAGTAAATCTGTTAATGAAGGATGCGGAATGTCAAGGTTTCATGAAATGGGTGCCTACAGTTTTCTGACTCCTGTAGAAAGTCACCAGGTGGTGGAGCCTTCCAGAATTTCGTCACTCTTGGCATTTCCACTCATTGCTTTGTATGTTCTAGTGAGTACATAACCCCTCCAGCAGACACAACGGTCATTTGCTTCATGATAACAAAAAACCAGTCACTGCGCATAGGTAAAGTATAAAAATGTGACACTGCAGCTGGCAGTTTATTTTTTTAAACTATGAGTTAGTAAGTATTTGTTAGTAATATAATTTTTAATAAAAACATAATTACGGAAATTAGAAAAACTAAACAGAAATATTTTCCTTGAATTGTAAAGTATGTGTTCCTCTTTTGAACTAGAGGCCTTTCAGAAATTAAATTTCCAGAGCTGCACTTCAGAAACACTCATTTTATAACTAATCATGTTCTGTGTTTCTGCAAAACAGAAATATTGACTGCCACTACACTGTATTATGATACTTCTTCATCTTTCAGAGCTTAAAAAACAGTACAGTGGAAGCATTTAACATGTACCTCTCAGGAAGCAATTTCATATATGAGCATTTCCTGATTTTATTATTATGTTTTAACATCTGGAATGAACTTTCATGTCTGACTGAAAATGAACAAACGGTATCATTTTGGTTCATGCTTCATTGGCTAAATTTCCTTCAACTGTCATACCCAGATTTTAGCACATGTTGGCTTCAGAATCTTGTTAATGTTAAAAATAACTAACTTGGAACTGTTGGAACCATGACTGATAACAGGTGAACATTAAATCTGCAGGAAATTCTGAGAGAAGTAAATTAGGAGTAAGTAGTGTGCAAACAGATGCTTTCTCTAATTAGGATAGTATGCAAAGTTCCTAGAGCAGGGTGGTACCAAAGGAGCACTTCCTGTTACAACAAGTTTTTTTCTTTTTTTTTCAATTTATGTTGCATGCTGTAGGTGCACTTCAGGAAAGACAACTCCAGCTGAAATTCACTGAACAGAAGAGTAGGGGACTGATGCAAGAGGAAGGGGCAGTGACTTTCATAAAATCAACCAGCAGCTCAGTGACACAGGTAGGTACAAAGTTTAAACCATTTGCTTTGTATTATTATACTATGACAGATAAGCTACATACATTTTGTTTTGAGTAGCAGCTGTTTCAGCATTGCTTTTAGCTTCTGCTTGGTTTTTTTTTAGGCATGGAGATTGTACAGCAACTATTGTGCAGAGTTCTGATGTGTGAAGCTCAAGCTGAAAGTGTGTGTGTAGTGCATTTGGTAGGAATGCTCTGTCCTTCATGGGGATGTTGCCTTTATTCTTAGGGACTGAATACTATTTTGACTTGAAATTCTTTGGCAAAGCACATGGAGTGAAATCAAAAGAACATAGTGATAAATGTCAAATAACATAAATTGTCTGCTGGGGTAAACTCCATTTGAATTATTTTTACACTGTGTGAAGAATGTAGGGCTATACATATATATTTATACTTTTACAGACTAAGACTTTCTCGTACTGATTAAATATTTACAGATCTAGTTTCCAAAGGCTTTTAACTTTCTGCTAAAATAATACACAAGCCTGCAAAGAAAGAAAAATTCAATTTAGACACATCTCAAAAGGATTGATAGAATATGGTTACAAAAGAAGTTGTTATGCCAAATTTGTATGTGTTCCAGAGAACAGGGTAATAGGTTGGAAAATGGGAGATCCACTTTTCCTTCTAATGTGATTGCTTTGTAGTTGAGCAAACCGATTCGTGGTTTAAAAGCTCTTCTGAGCAAAACCTACTTCTTACTCCAGATTTGTCTGCACAAATACACATCACGTTGCTCATCACCATTTATGTGTGGACATTAGAATAACAACAAAAGACAGGAAGGACTGCATAAGCTTTTAGACAGAATCTTAATGGCATGGATGGAAGCAAGTAACTAAAATTGTAGAATTACAACTTTAACATTTTATCCTGTATTGTAAAAATATCACCCAGTGCAGTCTTAGAAGAAAAGAGTGCTGGTGAATCTGCAGGGCTTGGTATCTGTGCTTCCTTTGTTGTGATGATGAGGAGTCAGCGTTACAATTCTCCATTCAAAATGCCAAATGGAGGAAAACTGTATTTTTAGGCAGGCAAACAATTTAAAAAATGTAGTTGAGTTCAGCAGCACTGGCTATTTTAATGTATAGAAACCTGGAGATGGGTGGCAAGGCATAATGATGGATGCTAAGAATCTTTTCATTAACATGCAAGCAGTGTTTGGGAAGATAATATAAATTCGTGAAACCTGGGCAGATTGTAGCAAGATGGGGGTGAGCAAAAGACAGAGCACAGTGCCACCTAGTGCCTTCGGCAAAATCAAACTGAACAGTCTCAGCCAACTTTCAGGCAGATACAACCTAAAAATAAATGAAATACATGAAAGGGGCATTAGTGTGTTAAAGTACAATTCTGAGGGCTCTCCATCGGGAAGCAGGTCTGTTTGGAGTTCCTGGGAGAACCTCCTAGGTGTGAGAAACACTCTTAATTTGAGGGGAGTGGATCCCACCTAAGTCCCTTTCTATGGTTAAAATATGGGGTGTACCCTGGGCAAAGAAAATGCTGTTATGCATTAAATCTCAGCAAAAATTTCATGTCCTAAAGAATATTGTACACCATGTGTACAGTTAGGCAGCAGGGTTAATGTCATGCTCGGAGGCCAGATGCACAAGTTCACTTGAAATTCGCATGAATAAGCAGAAATTCTACTTTGTATTATATCAGTCTTTTGTATCGTGTGTTTGATGAAGTGTGTGTCAGAAATTTTGACGTAAAGAGAGAGTAAACATGATTTAAAAGTGCACTGTTTACAGCACTGAAGTGTGATACTTGTCCTGGGAAACACAGACCAAGTCTGCTCTTTGAGTTTGATTGCTCTCAGGACCTGCCTCCCTCTACTCACTGCGGAGGGGGCTGGAAGTGACTGTCTCCTTTTGTTTCCTTGGGTGGGTGGAATGAATCCAAGCCAGGGCGTGGGATGTTTGGGTTTGTGTACATGTATATCTTTTGAAATTTCATGTGTATTTTCACGTGCCAAATACGGGGGAAGCAATAGCTACATGATTGCTTATAGAGGAAACACAATAGCTTAGCTCTGTGTGTCACTGTAGGATGATAATATTCCTGCAGTAATACGAATGAAGTACAGGCACAATTAGAGTCACAATGCTTTTCAGATTCAAAGGAAATGGGACAAACTTGAAGCATCTGATAAAATGGAATTCTGTTTTACTATCAACAAAGGAGTATCTCTGTAATCCTGACAATGCTTAAGTATTAGCAGTTACTTGTGTTATATTAATGAATCTAATTTCCCCAGAAATGAGCTAGTTGTAAGTGAGGTAGTGGAGAATCTCTGGAGGTAGTACCAGGGAGTGGATTTGCTTGGAGATGGCTTTAAAAGATATTAATCGAAGACTTATTAATTTCTTTACTGTTCGGATCTTTGTGGTCAACACCTCTTGGATTGTCTGCGTTTTGATGCTCAGAAACTTGAGATAGAACAAAAATTTGTAACTTTTTTTTTACAATTAGATCTAGTTTAAGCAAGGGAGATTATTTTAATGTTGTACAATTGTAAGCTGTGTGTTAGATGTCGGCAAAAATTAGTGAAATTTGTGTTTCTAAGGAGTCTAAAGTAGTTGCTGGTTAGTTGCTATGCCAAAGGTTTAGTTTTATTTTTACTGCTTGTCTGAGCAACAGGAAGAAAAAAAAAGTACAGCACATAACTTGTGAAAAGTAAACTGCTAAGTTTATTCTGTGATTCATAAGTTCCATTATTTGATGTCTCACTATTTGTATTATTCATCCAAGTTATTTAAATCACCCAGGCTTCTATCATCTTAGCAGGGATGGTTTTTTTTTTTTTTTTGCAACAAAATCTCTTAGCCAGTTGTTATCCTCTGCCTCCAGATATCTCAGTCATCCAGTACAAGGGCAGAAACAGTGCTGTGTGATGCTGAGTGCTCTATTAGACAATATGAATAATGTACAGCACATAGTCTAAGTATTGGTCTCTTGAGCTATCAGTGTCATTTAAAATAAGCAGCTTTGAGAAACAAAAATAAAAGAGGAAAACTGCTTAAGAGGTTTCCTAAATTGCTTTTTGCTTACTGGTTGAGCCAATAGTGTCATCAAAACTTAAAAGATTTTAGTTAATATCTTTTTTTTTTTTCCTGGTTTATTGAAATTCATTTTTCATTTTTATCACCTTTGTCATTCACTTTTTCACCTCCATTTGCATTTACCAGAGTTCTTCAGTCAAAGTACAAAGTGAAAACTGCAGCACTAATCAAAAGTGATCAGTTAAAACAGATGCATATTAATTAGACTAAATGAAAGATTCATCCATCCTGTCTTGAGTTCCAAAGCCCTGAAGCGCTCTGAAAGTTCTCTTCCTTTCCTCCTCGGTCAACCCACAGTGTACTCTGACAGCCTTTGTTCATGGCACGTAGCTCATGGCCTTAATTAAATCACAGATGGTAAGCAATTGTCCCCTTAAAGAATCATTTGGACTTCTTTTCATCTATTAGATGGTTTATATTTCTGAGGGCTTTGATACATCCTGGAGATTCATATCTACCTATTACAAAATTCTACCAGAATTGCTTTAATAATAGATGGGCGGTATTGTTGAAAACAGTTTTGACTTCATGTAATGAAAGTTTTAATGTGTCATTGGAGATTGTTTGAGGTTTAGCATTTAGCATGAGGTATTGTTTGTACCCCCCGGCTTAGCAGAAAAAATAATTGTAAGTATGCTGCTGAAGCCAGGCATTATCTTTTTATTGCAATCGTTTTTAAGAGTAAGATCAAGAATTCTAGAGTCTAAAACTGTGGATGCTGTTGGTAAACCACTTGAAATCATGTGGGCCCTGGACTCCTGCTCAAGGCGTTGTTTTATAACCGTTAGATGCTAATGACAGTGGGTTGTTATGCAGTAGAGTTTCAACTTCTTTTTTACTTTCTGCTTCACTGTTGCCTGACTCTGAACCCTTGTGGTTGTGTTTTATATGGATTAAAGCTATTGCATCTATTCTCCAGGAAATACCTGGAGCATGAAAACTGTTATATTAAATTGGTTCATTACAGCATTACATGCATAGCTGCGTAAACATCTATTTGGTCTTTCTTTGATCAACATTGACCTTGGCTCTTACTGCGACTGACACCTATGAGCCTTTTTTTTTTCTCCCTAGAATGTTTTTTAATTCTAATTTGGTGTTGTCAAGTGTAGGTTCTTTTATTTTCTGTGATAATGACTTTCCAAATTTTTTAAAATACCATGGAATTTAAATCAGTTCTACTGGAGGCAATTTCACATCAATGTTGAAGAGGCATTGATGTGCCAGCAGTGTTTTGCTGCTGCAGTGTGTTTCACCTGGCAAAGCACCTTGGTCTGTCACTGAAGGGCACTGCATAAATGCAGTATAGTGTTATTTATTTATTATCATAGCACCACACTCCAAGCTACCTCCCAAATACATCAGTAACCAACCCATCTTGGCAGTTTTGTCATTTCAATTTTCTTTGCTTTTTCTCCCTCTGTGTCTTTTTACTTATGGCTTCTAGTGAAATTGCTGTGGTCTTTCTGTATAATTAGGCACCAGCCTGCTGCACTGAGTCTACCTGGTTTAGGCCTTCGAGCCATTCATTTATTATTGTGCTTTTTTTTCAATGCATAGTTTTTAAGTGGCTCATTTTTCCCCTTAGTGTCATTGGTATTTTGACATTCACTATGCAGGCTTTTTTTTTTGTTTGTTCATAACAAGCAGCAACATTTTAGTCCTACATTCTCTAATGTCAAGGCTGTGTTTCTAATTAAATATTTATTGTACTCGCTGTTGAATTCCAGTGTTGAAGACAATTTAACGCTGCTCCAACATCAGTCCTAGCAAAAGACTGGAAGACAAGTAAGGTGGTGGGTATATCAGAGGGAGAAGGGTTTGCTTGTAAGTTTGAGTGGACATTACACTAGTTTTAGGTGTTTATGGTCACCACTTCAGGTGGAGCTTCAGTGGGGCTGTCCTCACTTCTGTTCTTCTGAATGCTTACTGCTTTGAGGGCAGGTTCCTTGCAGAAGGAAAATAGTTTGGTGAGCGCAGCTCATTGCTCTTCAAATGATGAGCTGAACTCATTGGTTTTATTTAATACTTGTTTCACTGTTGAAATGATACATCTTAGCAACAAGATGTGCAAGCTTAAGTTTAAAACATTTCTTAAATGAACAAGGAAGCCCACTGGTACAAATCCTGAATGTAAATATTGGAGATTTCTTGTTGTGGCACTTCACCTTATAAGAGCAGATATGCAGTATTAAGCTGTTATTACATCCTAACAATATAATAAAGTACTTCATGCAATGTAGAAATTTTATTAAGCATCTTAATCTTATCTATATTCATTACTAACCAGGTCAAGTTTAAACAAAAAACATTGTTTTTTGCTCTGAGGATTCTTTTCATAATGGTACATACTCTGAAGGAGGTTTCGTGTTGGATTCTCCTTTAAGTGGTAGGGAAATGACAGTTAATGCACTGGACTGAACCATCTCATGCAGTATAAGGTGATGTGTAGTTTTACATGATTTCCTCTGGCTTTTGTAGCTGCTCTGCTATAGTGCTGAAAGTAAGAGTACAAATTTTCACTTGATATTGTCTGGCAAAGCTGAAACTGCTGTGTGGGAAAAGAAACCCCAAACCGTCAGGAAACAAGCTTCTGATTTCAACAGCTTTAATAATTTTGTGAACATTCTAAACCTACTCATACTCCAAGTGCATACAATTATCCATAATATAAATTGTCTTAGTCTCATAATTGTCTTGGCTAATTACCTTTTTAGCAAATTAGAAGGTGAGAAGGCTGAATGCTTATGTCTGTATTTCTTTAGTAGTGGACACTTATATTGTTCTTTAGTTCATTGATGTGGATCTCTAGTTTAAAAATATTAGATTTCCAGTTTTCCTCAGTAGTCCAAGAAAAGCCTGGCTGCCCAAACTGCGGTGCCTATAAGTAGGAATGTTTTATAAATAAGATCCACAGGCCTCTCTTTCTGCAGATCTATTTCCAAATGGGAGAAAACACCCCGAATAAAAGCTACTTGCAATTAAAAATCATCTCACACCTTTACAATGCTTGCAGTGGCCTGAGGGATAGTTCTCTTGTTTTCTAACACAGCTGAAGACTGACTGGATTGAAAAAGAGAATGTATTATGAAGCAGAAAAGAGGCAGAGTAAGCTCATTTTATCACTAAATAAACGTAAGAGAATACCTATAGAATTGGCAATTCTGCCTTGACATTTTAAACCCTTTATGTTTCTGAATTTGCACAAATCCTGATCTATGAATATGAAGAAATGTAACAGCTAGACAGAGATCTAAGCTGCTTAGATTTGGTTCATCTTGTTTGGACAAGATTTATCATAACAGCCTCCCAGCCGGAAGGCAGAACCATAACAGCACTCCCATTATTCTTGCTATTTTCCATTTCTCTGGCAAAACTTTCAGACAAAGGAGTTAGAAAATGACTTGAATTTAAAAATGTGGCTCTCTACTGCCTGCCTATGAATTGATACAGTGTGTATGTGTACTTAAAAACTTACAAATATAATTGCATATATCCAAGTGTTGCAACTGTTTTGTGTTTATCTTGGGAACAAGGATGCATATAAGTGGTTTTCACCCGCATCTTCCTCAATTAATTAGCAATACTTCTGAAGTTCATTTCAACATAAAACCCCTGAATTTTCATGTCACTGGGAAGGGTTTGCAACCTATGTGCATTAGGGAGCTTTTTCTATGTAGTCTGTCCCTTTTAGATCTTGAATATTGGAAATATGAATATGATGTTTTCAGCACTGCTCCAGTTCACTCTCCTGTTGCTCTGGCAATCCACATGGGAAGCAGGGCTCTCTACAACTCACTGCCTGAAATGATCTTCGTTGGAAAAAAAAAAGCCAGCATCCTGGATAACTTACTCTGCTGTGATTATTTCTGCTTCAAAGCTATATTGGAGTTATTGTGTGATCATTTGCTCTGTACACTCTGCACAAATATATCCTCTGACTTCTGGAAGCAAATGCAATAAGGCAGAAAGAATCAGCTTTGATACTTTCCCACTGGATTAAGGGATAATTTGTTTGGCTTCTGAACATGTGATGAATTATAGGAAGGCACATGATAAGTATTTGCACTGAGAAAATGCTTCTAAGCTACTGCCTGGAATGAAAGCAGCATTCTGGTTTTCATTTACATCTCCAGACCACCCAGATTAACCCAACAGTAAATGCCCCCTGTGTTCAGTTAGGCGATCTTTTTGTGCCTGAATGAGAGAGGAATAAGAGGTTACATGTCTGAGAGCTTAGGTAAGTGCTCCAGTGAAGACTGTTGTTGCAATATGGATTGTGTAATATGCCATAAAGAGTGAGTATTGTTGTTCTGCAGATGACAGCTATACGGTCCTTTCTCTGCTCATGTAATTTCAAAATGAGTTCTGCACAGAGAGCTTTGTATCAGATCTGCATTGTTGCTTTGAGGTTTTTTCCTGTCATGTTTGCTGAGACTGGAAATTTGGTCAATCCAAGGCAAGCTGGAGACAAAGCACAGGACTACCCATATGAAACATAATCTAGTTGTGAACCCTGATAATAAAAGTGAATACCTAACAATATTGAGAATCCTCAGTGCCCTCAAACTCCCCTTCAGCTAGAATTGTTAAAGCTGTTTGAGCTTGGACCTCTGTGAGTCCCTATTCCTACTTTTTATTTAATGGGCTTTGAGCCAATTAGCCTCAAGGGGATAAATTAATTAAAATCAGCAGAGGTTTTAAAACATAAAGGTGATGTAAAACAATAATGTTACAGGCTAGATTCTCAGGTGGTCTGAACTAATGTATGTCAGTGGCTTCAATTTAGTGCAAGTAGAAATCCTTTTTATTCGTTTGTTTTGTTGTTTGTCTGTTGTTTTTTTAAAATCATTTTAACCAAATTCTGAACAGCAAAACTTGTAAGAGGCTTTTTGTTTGTTTGTTTTTGTTTGTTTTGTTTGTTTGTTTGTTTTTTCATGTATGGTTTTTCGTATCTGGTGTTTGAGCCCCTGCTTCCTTTATTCCGGCTTGCTAATTTTCACCTGATGAGGGCTTGTAGGAAAACTTAGAGAGATCTCCCCTGTGCAGAAGTTCCCTGTCTTGGACTTTCTTTGGCTGCTGCTTACCACTTCTGTCAGACTCTGCCTCATAGGCACAGAATCAGTTGCTCTGTGTCTAAGAGACTGTCCTCTTTCTGTTTCTTTGGGTAGGTTAATACTGTTGTACGACTGCATGCTTTGAGGGAAGGTAGAGCTGCAGTACTTGGGCAGCAGTTGCAGACTAGGTAATGTTTGATTAGCACTTGCAGAACCAGAAAGTACATAAGATATTCTTTTGGTGCTTTTGGCATGTGATATTTTATTCCAGGAGACATTTCTAACAAGTGCATTTCTTTGATTCTTTACTCTGCCATACAGTTGACAGAGAAAAAACTGATGGAATTGAAAGACAGAAGGGAACAGTACAGAAAAGTTTCCTTGGTCTGTTAGACTTTGCTTTCATTTATTGCCCTTCTTCTTAGCTGAGTGCTGTAAAAAAGCAGTGATGAACTATAATTGAAGAAGACAGTGGTCCTGGGTAACATTTTAGCCTGTAAGAACATATGCTTCTTCCAGCTTGGTGTCATTTTTGTGAGAATGTCTGCAATCAAGAAATAATAGCACATCTCTTTTGTCAATTAGCTGTCTGCTTCAAGATGTGAGTCCAGATGTCTTCCAGAAAACAGATGTACAAACTACAAAAAAAAAAAACAACAAAAAAACAACCCAACAACCCAGATATGACAGCTACGTTATTCAGTGAGTAATAATGTAAATCCTACTACATGCAACATCCTCATGCATTAAAAGGATTCCATTTTTTCACTCCAGAAAATAATTCTGATCAGAACAGTGACATGCCATTTTCTGTTTTTGAATTCTCTCTAATTTCCTTGCCTAATAAAAGTCCTAAATCTTTTCAGTCCATAGTATATTCCTGTTCAGAAGCCATCTGCTTGTTTATATATAGAAATATACTATGCTATCACTCTTTGTCAGCTTTGTTATTTCAATTTTTCTTTATACTTTTTACAGCAGTGAGAGGCATAACACCTTTGGCATGATTAACTTTTGTCTTGCTGACCTAATGCTGATATTACAGGAAGATTTTGAACCTTTGAGTGTCACAACTGTGACACTTGTGTTTTGAAAGTCCAAAGGAAGGAAGATATCTCAGAATGTGACAAATATCAGCTGTCTCACAGGTGCCAACAAGAACTATTATTAGAATTAAGTCTAATGAACACTGAACAACAAATCTATTTGTATAGTACATATGAATAGAAAAGCCAATAACAGAAATATTACAGATAGCAAAGAATGAAGAGGGACATAAAGTGGGTGGTCAAGCCCTGGACTTCATCCTAGTAAGCCTTGGAAGGCCAAGAGGCCTCTATACTTCAGTGGATGATCTATGAGGTGGGAATAGAGGGAAGTGTTATAAGAATGTTGCCCAAAACACCCAGCGTTGGTCTCCTAGCAGATATTAAATCTACAGATCCAAGTGAGAGAAGGAGAAAGCTGATACTAACACAAAGCTGTATCATGCAATTTCACTTATGAATAGGTTTCCTTCTTTAAGTTAAAGCTGAAGTTAGAGTAACAGCATTAAACATTTCAAACAGCTTAAAAACTGTAATCAGTAGTAAGAAGCTACAGAGCATGGGGTACTAAGAAAAACTGGAGTTATTATGGACTGGTGCCTTTAGTTGTCTTTTATTACACAGCTGAGTCCCCTCTTTCATGCTGATGTTAAGGTGAGGGTCACAGGTAAGCTTAACTTCACAGCCAAAGCATAACATTTTCATGTGTGCACTGCATGATCCATTTTTCTGGGGGGAAAAAAAAAAAGTGATTTATTCAGAGGTTTGGTATTAATGAGTCATTTTGTGAGGATGAGCCTTTTCTTTGTAACAAGGGGCCAGGTCAAGTAAAGGTTAGGCGATGTAGGAACTTGTATGTTTGGGCTGGGGAAAGATGTGGCTTGCTGTCGTGGATGTGACAGATACATTTGTTATCTTGTTTCTTAGCATTCTGTGTGTGTTGGAGATAGTTCATCTGTCTGTGTCATTATCATTGCTATCTAAATAGCCTGCCTTTCTTGCTGCATAGCTTTTAGATCATTAATGTTACCAGAGTTCTACAGTATAATTACTTCGCCATCTAAGTTCCTTAACTCCCTCATTATCTTTACAGTAGATAAGACTGATAACTTTATCTCGGATCACAGTCAACATTTGCAAGCCCTTATTTTACAGTCCTTTACCCTCTCTGTCAGTACTTGATCAATTAGTGATAGTTCCATTCGGGAGCATGAGCACAGATTGTAAAAGTTCCTTTTTGACTGGAAATGAAACTTGTCTTTCTGTGCTTGAAGTAATTAATCTCTTATTCATTTACTTTTGACTACTCAGGGCTTCTTCTTGTACTCACAATTAATTAAGTTGAGAAAAGTATGTTTCCTGCCTTTGACTATTAGTATTAAGACCTTTTGTTTCTAAGAAGTAACTCACGAAGATGTTGAATGAAACTGTCAGATAGTGAAGGTAGAAAAATATTTTGTGTTCCTCCATATCCTTACATTCAAATAGAGTGTAATTTTCCATAATGAAGTGACAATGATCCAGCTACCTGCCACTAATATATTCTTAGCTTATGTAGATACCCTCACTGTTGTTTTCAAACTTGCCTGTGCTCCATTACTGCCTGATGGCATTGTAGCCATGTCATGCTCTTTCAGGGACTTCATTGTTGTTGATGTTACTTGCACACTCACCCTTAGGCTTGCAGTCCTTTATCCCAGCAGTGCTCAGGAGTGTAATTCAAATATGATGTTTTTTTGAAAGGTCCACTAGGATAGAATGTGCACCCAAGATATTTTGTTGTGCCACCTCTAACTATGTGATATACCACATTGATTGATTTTTTTGGTGAGCTGTCGTTGTGAAAATTTCATGAGGTCAGAGAATGAAATAGGGAGCAGAATATTGGAAAGTACAATAGGAGATACTTTCATCTTTAGTGATATTCCTGGTCCATGTGATCTAGATTGCTTCTCTAGAGAGACAAGGATGTTCCAGTGTTAGTTAATTTAAAAAGTCTGTGAACTCTCTTTTATACAGCTTTGTAATATTTTGTCATTCCATTAAGGTTCCCATACTGATAATCAAATAGAAAATAGAAATTGCCACAGAGAGAACTGAAATACAATTTGTTGTCTGGATTAGAATTTTTTTTGTGTGTGTTTCGGATTCTTTTTATGAAACTGAAAACTTTCAATCATGATAATGCTTGAGTATTGATGGTGTCTGGGATTATCAGTCTGTGCTAATGTTTTCTGCTCATCCTCATTTTCACGGAGTGCTGTTCTGCCTGAGCTTTCTCTCAGAAGGGATTTAACATTTCTGCATTTTCCAAATAGAAAGTCAGTGATGAGGTCTACAGTTAAAGATGTGCAGTTGAAGAGCTCTTTACTCCTGGAGCCATCAGCACATGTGGTTCTATTAGAGACAGAAAACAAGCAGCTGCTGAAGGCAAGGAGCAGAATGATAGCAATAGGGGGCTTAATTATGCTCAAGCTGCACAGCATTTAGGTGCACCTGGCACCCCTCAGTTGGGTATGTAGGTTTTTATTACAAAGACATTTGTGAAAAAAAGCTATTTAGGATTTAGCAAACATTCTGTAAAGGTATTCTATTGCTATAAATGCTAATTCAGGGAAGTTGATGCTATTTTTGATGTCTACCTTATAGGTGTCAGGTAACACTTGTAAAAATAAAGTTTCATTGTTGTGGTTCAGGTCTGCTAGGTAAAGAGCAAGGAGCGTAATGGAAAAGCCTAATTAGCTGCAGGAGTTATATGTAGCTGTGAAGCATAGTGCAATAATCATCTGCAACCTATCTGAGTTAGAACGTGTGGGGTAAGTGTACAGCAGCAGAGTGAGAAACCAAAAGCCATCAGGTTTGTGTTCACAGCATTCCCAGAGGGTCAGAGTGATCTTACTCCTCTTCTGATTGCTTTGGAGATGTCTGTTGGGTGCACCTGTCTGCTACATCTGACATGCCTGTCCTCTTCAACTATAGAGATATTTGGGGCTTTTGTTTGTTGTTGTTGTGGTTTGGTGGTTTTTTTTTAACTTCTGTTCCCTGTTATTTCAAGCAGTCACGCCATTGTTTGCTTTCTGTGTCCTGAACAAGCTCAGTGTTCAGACCAAACAGATTTTTTTGTTCTCCTGGCGCTGTCATTTCCTGATCTAAAACTTCAGAGCCAGTGGAAGGACTGAATTAATTGTCTTTGGTAGTTCTGTCAGGAGGCTGAACAACTGAAGAAGAATTGATACAGGACTGTTTTCAGTCTTCTATTAGTTTTAAATTAAACAGGAATGATCCTGCAATATTTCAAAGTACTTGTATACAGACTCGTATCTGTCTTCATGGTTTATTTTCTGTCCCATTGAAAAATAAAATGAACACTTAAAAACAAACCCTAACTCTTCCCCCAAGCCTCACGTCTTCTGCTTACTCAGCACACTGGTCTGTCTGACCTTGAGTCCATGCTGTGTTTAAAGACTGCTTTATGTTTTACAGTGCGTAAGATGTGAATTTTTTAAGAAGTTATAAAAGTTTGAGTAAACTTTGTAACGCATTCTTAACTTCCAAACTCTTAATGAGTGAATTGTGTGAGTGGAAAAAATGAATGTGTTTTCCTAACTCTTATTTTGAGAAAACAAACAACGTTCTGAGAATTCTTCATAGTAATAGCAGGCAGTCCTGTATAACATCAACGAAAAATAAAGTAAAAGGTGACCTACCAATAATTTTTGAGGAAATATGCATCTATACATTAAGCACCTTTTCCACAGAAATAAAAATAAAGGAATCCTACATTAAACAAAGTCTTGTTTTCTTCTGTTGGATGAAAATCCATCTCTTTTGAGTTGCTAAGGGTTGATTCAGTGCTCTATGCCATCCCAGCATTTCTCTGGAAACTTCCATTACTCAGAGAGAAGATGACTGTGGTAGAATTCTAATGCAATAAAATGCATTAAGCTCAAAAAGCAAGAGCTTTGCATTTTAAAAAATAATAACAAAAAGGAATTTTGTAGAGAGCAATGAAAAATGTCAAGGTGGTGGTGTTAATACATCCCTCCACAGGTCATTATTTTACATAGGAAGTTCTCTTCATCTGAATAGCTTTATTTGTCATACCAGTAGAAAGAGATCTTGTTCTAATTCAGACATTTAAATTCTGAATTTGTTGTTGAAACAATGTCTGAGACTCGAGTTAAAATCTGGAGATTTTTTTAATAGTCTGGCATATTTTCCATAGCATTAAAACCAAAATATCTTAATAGGGTACTGTTTGTTTCTTTGTGACATTATTTGCAATGAATTCTTTTATTTTCATTTCAAACTGAGATGTTTAAATTTTACTCTGGTAGCTCTCGTAGTCATGCTCTACACTGCATAATTCTGACACTATACAATTGTATTACACTTGAAGTGGAGCTTGAAACATGTCTAATTTAGGAAATATTTACATATAATCAGGGAAACATGACAAGGAAATCTATTTAGTAGCAATGCAATCAACACTATAATTGATATTGGAAATCTTTCTAGGAGGACGCAGTTACTTTAGCAAAACAGTTATGGCTTCGTATCTTGCACATAAAGGATACCAGCAAATTGCACTCATTTATTTACCACCTTCATCATTTCACTTTGTCGTGATTCAGTAGACCAGCTGCATTTCTGCATTTTATGTTTGATATTCTTTCCATGGTTCAGTGTTGTGTGTGAGTGTGTGTTTGGGGGAATAAAAAAACAACAGCACCCAAACCAAACAACAGAAACCAAACTAACCAGGAAGGTAACTGACTTCCTTTACTGTTGAGTGTGTACAAGGAGAAATCACACAGAGGACAAGTAGCTCTTTCAATCAAGTGTCAGAGAGTGTGAGAATAACAAGGACATGGTGTTATAGGATACTGGATGTTGCCAGGGATTGAAATTGTATTAAGTTTTAGAATATGGTAACTAAAGTATTTCCCTACTGAGTTTCAAGGAGTCACTTTATGATCCACAATATCTTACAGTACTTCCAAATAACTATAGAGATTTTGTGGACAGAAATGATCTTGTTTACACCCTGTGTTTTGCTGGTGATTTGGGGAGCCAGCTGTGAGTGAGCATCACAGGTTGGCTGCTTAGTGAGCAAGTTGATAAGGATGCAAGGAAAAAAGCTGGTTGTTTCTGGAGTTTTCCTTTTGAAGGAACTTCTTCCTTCTCTTTCTACCTTCCTCAAGACATCTACCAGTATTGTGTAAATGTAACTTTGCCTACTATTTCCTCCTAATTCTTCAGTATTAAACTTGCAGCAAGTACAATTTTCTTTTCACTTCCTGTAATTTCACTGCTATACAAACATTGATGAAGCTAATATATTTGTAAGCAATGTTTTATTAAATACATTTATACTGTTCACGTATCTAGCATTGTGCTGATTCTTGGACAACAGCCATATCTTTAAAAGCTAGCACTACATTAATGCATTACACGATTTGTGAATCAGATGTGGGCTGCCACTTATTGAAACTAGCTGTGAAAATAATAGGTAAGTTCTAAGCTTGTGATGGATGCTGTTTATTTCCATTTATTTTTGAGATATCTCAGTTCTTTTCTTGAGTATGAAGTATCCATTGTCTACCAAAGGAAATAGCATATAAATCAAAATCTGGCTCCTGTGTTCAGCAAGAACTCGTAAACTTTTAAGTCTTTTCATTTTTTTTTCCCTTCATTTTGAATATTGACACATGTAACATTTCTTGAGCCAGATGCAGCAAGTTTTTCATGTAATTTAGTGACAGCCTAAGTAGCTGTACCAGCACAGAAGAATATCTTTCCTTAAATTGTAATTGCCACGACTGTGTGAGCTTAATATCAAGTTGCTAATCTGTTGAAGATGAAGGCAATGAATTTTACTACTGGTCCAAACAGAAAGTGTAAAGTGTAATACTGCTCTAGGGATCAAAACACAAAATGTAAATCTGAAGGAATGTAAAGGAATAAAGAGGGACCTCAAATCTTTTAGAAAACAGTGGGATTCTGTTTGTCTGGATGTACCTCACAAGCCGGTGAATCAAGTTAGAAAAAGATGCTTGTTCACCATTAGTCATGGAGCTCCCTAGCTGTGACAAAGGTTGGGGTGTTTAAACCTGGATAATTTGAGAGAAGCTATCTGTACTGTATTAAAAGGGAGTAATGAATTTCTCTAGAAATTGCTACGAAGACTGAAAAATATGCAGCACTTAATATTGTAGGAAAAAAAAGAACAAAGCTAATAATTGCGATAGAGTGGTTTAAAACCAAGTATGAGGGTAGTTTTATACTCAGTTCTTGATTACTTTCACGTAAAGATTAAAAAATATTAAATGAAAATGGAAATTTTCTTTCCACATCTATTACACAACAAGTGAATTAGAAAGAGAGAAAAAAAACCAAGAAAGCATTGGCTCAGGCAACTTTTTTGTGTGAAAAATAATTTTTAGTCAAGTCTGGTAGAGCACAACAATTTGCAAGAAGAACATGTTATGTTGCCCCTGCTTTTGTCAGGGGTATTTTCATGTCATAATTCTGATCTCTGACTAATTATTTCACAACAGGCTGAGGTTAGGTAAGCTGTTAGCAATGCTATTACATAGACAAATTTCCAGAATAGAAGGTGTCCTTAACTTTATTTTTTGATTCTTAGCTGTATTTGTTTTGAGCTATTTTTCTTTAAAAAGCTCAAATTTACTTAAATACTTTTGGACCAAAGGAGTCTGGATACTGCAAAATGTAATAAAATGTAATAATAGATTCATATATATTTTCACTTTCTGGATATATGGAAGACTACTGTTGGAGGAGTATCTTTCCATGGATTTTTATTTTTCCATGGTTATTTTTCCACACATGATATAGAAGCTTTGATCGTGGTTTCACATCCCTGCGGAATGTGTATCAAGTCTTATGCAGAGAATGAGGCTTTAATTCAAGTTGCAAATTTGTGCTCAGTGTCTCTCATCCCATATCTTTGGAGATTATCTCAGTATCTCACTTAAAACAATCATGCTCTCAGCCAGGATGTCAAAGCTAAGAAGGAAGGAATTTGCCTTTATACTGTGTAGATCTCATTTAGATGAATTACAGAGGGGTCACAGCTTTTCATTACAGACAATTGCTTTTATTGGATTGCAGGCACCATTGTTTCTTCCTTCCTATGTATTGAGAACCAGACTGGAAGTAATCCAAGCAGCTCCTTTTTAGCCTGAAGTAGTGAAAGAGGTAAGATATTGCCCC
This sequence comes from Lagopus muta, assembly GCF_023343835.1. NCBI lineage: Eukaryota > Metazoa > Chordata > Aves > Galliformes > Phasianidae > Lagopus > Lagopus muta. The sequence continues at coordinate 9,742,827 of NC_064449.1, read as the reverse complement.
TTCTAAACTGTATTTGAAGCCACTGTTATTTAAGGTTCTTAAGAAAAGTACAAAGGATAAAGATGGCTAGTAAATTGCTTCAAGATTCTAAGAGCTACAACTACAAAGAAATCTTCAAAGACACTTTCTTACATCCTGCTTCAGCATCACAAAACAGTTTAAGCATTGCAGCTATAGTATTCTCCTGCCCCAGAATAGCAAGCTCATGTTCAGTTCCCTCCAGAAGACAGTGCTGCATCAGTTCTGCCAACTGTTCCTTTGCTGTATCACTCAATGGAAAATAATTACATGGAACTACAGCAAGAAACCCTTGGGAAACTCTAGAAAGGGGCAGATTAGGATTCCTTTCACCTTTTCATTTCCTTCCCATCTCACTTCACATCTACTCTTGGTCCAATGCTTTTCATCCTTTCTATGGAAACATTTTTTTTGCTGATATTGAGTTAACTGGAGAAATGTATTTTCACTGACCTCCCTGAATGGGAAATCATAGAATTATGGTGTTTTATTGAAAGGTTTTCTTTGATATGAGCATACACAATAGAAATAAGGGATTGAAAACTTCCTTACTTCCTTAAAATGATTCAGAAAAAAGTCATGCAGAAGAGAGAACAGCATAATGAGAGTCCCACGACTTGTAAGTCTGAATAAAAAGCTCTTCTTTTAGGTTGTAATGGATTGTGAAGTACAAACGAGCAAACACAAAGATTATAGTACCAGAGAGTCAGTATGAGAATTTTATGAATCCAGGTGGATAAGAAAGAAGACTTGATCTAATGCTATAAACTCCTTTTCTGACCGTGTTACATGCTGTAACTCAAACTTTTCTTTATTCTGTTGGATCTCAACATGGAAAAAAATCCATAAAATGAAATGCAACGGTAAATAACAACATTAGAGTGTGGGAGAAACATCAAAACTGTCAGTACCTGTAGAAGAGTTACTTTGGAAAAACACTATTTTTCTTTGTCTTATTATCTTTGTGCCTCTTACTGTCTATTCTGAGCCTATGGAAGCTAGGGAAACTTCATATCTACTTTATCCCTTCAACGTAATGCACCTTATTTTCTGTTCATATACCGTCAGTGTTTCAGTAATAGCTCATCACCTGCATAGAACGTTGTTTCTCTAGTATATTACTGAAAAATTATGTAGCCATAGGGACTAACAGGCAGAGCTGCAGCAGCAAGCATTCTTTAAAATACTTTCAGTACTTGATGTCATTAAAAAAGATGGCAGTGGTGTACATAAAAGAATTGTACTTTATGTTTTTGAAAGTGAGGAACAAACTGTTGTTTATTCACTGGGCTTCTGCACTTCCTTTAAAAATACACTTTAAAAATACAGCCTTATGTTTGAAAACATAAAGAAAATGTAGGCATAAATGCTTGTGTTGTCCAGGAGCGTAAGCTGGCTTTGCTCCCTACATTTCAACTTATTGTGCCAGGTTTATAGGCTAAAAATTAATGCCAGAGTTGAAATAGAAAGATGGCTTAACAACTCAGAGGCATGATTTAAATGTCTAATTCACTTTGCATACCATGAATTGCCTTTAACAAAACACATCCAGATTTTAAAAGCATTTAACTTAAACATACCAATAAATACGTATACCAAATAAAAGACTGCCAGAAGTCCCAGAGAAACTAGAAATACACAGAAGTCATTGCACAAGCTGCAGTTTACTTTGCCATAATCCCATATTTTATAACAAAATACCATTTTAAAATGTTCTAATGACATGTAGTAATCCCATGGATGGCAAGTTTGTTTAGTTTTCTTCCTGCGATGCAGTGTTTATTTCTAAAGATATAAAGTAACATTTCTTTTTGGATTGGGTGCCAAATGAGGTAGGACCTGTTGTTTTAAATTCATATTTTAGAAGTGCTTTTATGAGAGGTCGGATCTTAGTGAAAACGGAATGTTCAGGTCCATAAGAAAACAAATGAAGTTCATAGTTAGAATTTATGTTGAATTCTAATTAATACATTTTGGGATCTATTTGCCTGTGCTTTCTTCTAGTTTTTGGTTGTTTTGTTGAATGGCTTGGTTAGATGGTCAGGTTTGTTCTGCTCTGAATAGTTCTGCTGTTTCAGATGTAAATGTTAAATTCTTAGGGTATGAACAATTCCTTCATGGTTTTCTTCAAAATCCTATGTGAATATGTTTAGTAATTCAGTTGTCTTCATACATGCTATACAACTGTACGTTCATATGGCATTGTGACACCAGAACCAGGAGCATGTGAATGTCTCATTATTGTAGTGCCCTGTCCCATTAAACACACTTGTGCAGAGCTGGGGGCACGTATGACCTTGCAAATCTCTTAAAGACAAAGAAATCTCACGTACACTAAGAAGGTTACTGCTTCTCTGTGGGAGGAAAATGATTTCCTGATGTTTATCTACAAATGAGGGTGTCTGAATTTTATTATCTGTATTTAATGTAACAAGTTCTAGCTTCTTCACCTTGATGCTAGTTGCAACTATTATTGCATTTTTTCTTTCCAGAAAATATACTTGGTATTACAGATATAAGTTCTTTTTAAAAAGATACTGAAAACCAGATGTGCAATAGGCTGCTCATTAAATAGAAGACATGTATACTAACATGAAGATCTCACATCCACATTTCTCCTGCTGTTCCTATCAGCTAGCTATAGGCAATAGCTAGTTACTGCTGTGCTCTGTTAATTACCTGCATTCTTCTTCCTTTGTCTTCTAATGGATAAAAAGTAATTTACATATTCCTTTCTATGAAATCTTTCTCTCAGTGGAGGTGTTTGTTGTAATTGAGGTGTCGTTTATCCAAGGCAGTGTCACTGCTGTTCAAGTGACTATTATGTGCATATATTTCTTCTCGTAGGATTTTATAGCAAACCAAAGAACACTGGAAATTTTACAGAACAAAAAAGAAGCCTTCTGTATGATGGGAATTTATCAGGATTTTATTATTATTAATGAGCATAGGGATGATCTGTAGTAGAGTAAACCCTTCCCAGCGAAATAGATTTGGTTGGCAGCACAACAAGTTTTTTATCAGGAACAGGCTTCCATGTAGCAATAATGTATTTTTCCTTTTCAAAATATGAATTTAATGCAGAAATTTCTTTTTTTCAGTACATCAGTGGCATGAGTAGCAGGTTTGCTCATGTCTTTGTGTTTGTATCTTATAGCCAGTCCATAAATTAATGAAATTACAAAGCCAATTATTAAAATTTCTGTGTCATTTCAATAGTGTGCTGTAATTTTAAAGAAGAGAGAAGAAATTTCTGTGCTTTCTTTTTCCTTTGCATTTCTCATTAAATCACCATTCTAGGCTAGCAGACCCAGAGAAAACAGCTGTGTAATATATTATACATAGATCTGACAGCCATACAGGAATTTATGTCATTGCCTGTGTTATTTGCTTAGTAACTCCAGCTCTTGGTATTTACCTCAATTTTAAAAATCCCTGAGCATCTCCAAATGACTGATGCTTGAAAACCAACGCAGCAGCAGGAAAGCTGCTGGAGATTATCAGCATTAAACTTCTTTCCAACCTATTGATACTCTTAAATATACACTGCATGCTCTCTTAATAGACAATGTTTATGATGGAGAGTTTTCATCCCTGGAGCTCATGGGGAGCAGAACAACCTCTATCCTGCTGCTGATTTTCATAGAAAGTACCCTATATTTGGGATGTCTGCTCTTATGTCAGGTTCAGTTGAATTCAGCTAATAATTAATAAAAATGTGAATGTGGAACAGGTAGAAAACACTGTAATCTAAGCCTAATTTTCTTAGGAAAAGTGGCTTAATGATGGCTTAATCTTCTGTTACTTTAATTATTCAGATAAAATATCACAGGATGTAATACAACTAGGTAAGAAGCAAATGAAATTTTCCCTGTATATTCTGTGCGATGGGTAGTGATGAGCACTGCAGAGTTCTTTTTCGGTGGGGCTCAATGTTTTTATCCAAGACAAGAATTATTATTTTATGAATTTCTCCACCTGAGCTGCTGTTCTCCTGTTTACTGCACAGTATGAATCACTTTGGAGTATATTAAAATGTATGAGGAAGTCCAGACACACGGAAGCTGAAATGCAAGCTAGAGCATATTAAAGCGCTGCAAATACCAAACACTTGACCCAGAACACTCAGGCTGGGAGACCTTTCTGCACATATTTTTCCTTTCAAAGTCTAGCTGGAAATAAATCTTCTCCCCAGTGAGGCAATAAATAGAACTTTATGTATTATGAGCACATACTAATTTGTAGCTGATCAGCAGGTAACATTATTCCACTCTGGGGCATCCATAGCAGATACGTGGCCTTTGTTCTTGAACAAATAAATCTGCTATGTGTAAATTTTGTTTTAGGTAGCAGATTGCTCTCCTATTGGCAGTTAATCTTCTACTGCTGATACTTCATAAATTCAGCATGGGTCGGTTGCACGTAGAGGCCAAAGTTATTGTCTTCTTGTGGTCTTGGTGTAGTATATACAAATAATCGTTCTAAAAACATTATTGGATATCAACAATAAAAGTTGGCAAGAAACGAATGCCAGCTTTTGGTCTGTGAGTTACTGCGTGTTTTTGTTTGTTTGTTTGTCTTTATAGCCAGTCGAACCTCTGAAACATGGGATCCCTGCCATAAGAACTGCTGTAAATATTAGTCATACTGAATGGTTCCGGCAAAACCTAAATCTACACTTCCTGTTTTTTCATTGAGTTCTCTAGTCAGTCTACGTACTTTCATTTATCAGTAGACATCATAGCTCTACCACCTGGCTTCTGTACTGGAGGCCATGTTAGAAAATAGATACTAGTTTTAAATTAAGCTCCACAATACGCTTTTATAATCCAAACAACTTTTATTCAAATTTAAATAAAACTTTCATGAATGTGAACTTCTGGACTTGACAGTTCCAGGCAAACATGTAGAGCTGAGAGCTGGAGGCTCAGAGGTCTCTAGTGCATAGTCAAGCAGTTAGTCCTTGGACACCTGAGGGCTATACATCCTTTGAATTCGTGAAGATGAAGATAAGCAGTATCTGTATAAAATGCAGAAGAAGAAGCAGTAACAGGGCCAGAGAGCTGTTGATGATCCCAGTGTGCCTATTCTTTCTCACGAAAATTTAAAGCTTCTGTTTTAAGATGGAGGGTGTAGGATCAAACAGACAGTAGTTGTAAGAAAAATGTAAGATATTCTGTTCTCAGTTTTGTAGTTTCTTTTCTTTTTCCCTTTCCTCTTCATTTTTCTGTGTGTAAAGTCCTTCCTGAGTTTCTGCATTTGATTTTGATGGAAAAGAAAAAACAGAAGATGCTTTGGAAGTCTAGAACTAAACTCTCGTAGCAGTTGAGTTGCCCGGCAGCCCGTGTGACGTTGGTTAGGCTGATGGAGATTTTCCAAAATTACCAAGCTGTTTTGTATCCAGGAAGTTCCATTGCTGTGAGTGTAGCTGTATAGTAGTGGACACAAGCTGGAAAGTCTGACATCAGATTTCTTCTGTCACTGTTGGAGAAATCTAGGAAGTTTGCTTCTACACAAAACTGGAAAGAGATCCAACTTCATGTAAACACAGTAACTAAAAATGCAGCAGAGCCATTAATGCAGAAAGCCATTAATTATAGCATCCTTGTGTAATCTGCAGTTGATTGCAGCAGGCTCTTTAATGTAGATAGTGATTGGAACCAATACAGATTTTATTACTCTTGTTGTAAAGCAGAAGATTAAACTGTTCTAAATTGCTTTATTTAAATGTCAGGCTGACCACAAACTAACTTGATGTGTGTAATATGGAATAAGTTTAATTTGTGCATTAATTATGTAGTCCCTGCTGAGTTCCTACGTTGCACAAGAGGATGATCTTTTTAAAACTGTTTCATTTTGATGCATCTTCATGTGTTAATAAGGAAAAAGATTAGAAGATAATTGTTACCATTCTTTACAAATCTCAAATTCTTCCTAATGTTACCTATTGTAGGACCATGACTACTTCCTTTGCATTTTAATCTGATTGCATGCTAGTAAGAGAATATTGTGAATCAGAGGCAAGACACCTTTGAGGTGAAACATCACAGAAAATACGACTACTGTGTAAGAAAAAGGCCATTCGTGCTTTTGAGCTTTTCCAAACCTGTGTTGGTGTAGACATATCTGGTATGTTTGCTGACACATTTCCTCATCTTCAGTTGCAGTTTGGAGGTTTTCTGGGGTCAGCTAAGCATAGCCCTGGTTCCCCCCTCTGATGCTGGCAATACATTTGCTTCAAGTAGAAGGCCGTGCTGGAAATCTCCAGGCTGTCCTCGGTGCCAACTGTGCTACGATACCATGATTTGTAGGAATTATGCTTTTCTGCACTCTTTTCTTTAAATTAAATATTTTCCTGTATTGATGCCAATCTTCTGAAAGAAATTTTCAGTCAACCTTTGTGTGTTCATCAGATATTCTTTTTGTTAAAGAGTCTGTTGCTGCAATAAAAGCTCAGAGTCCATGACGCATACAATGTATGTATGATTAAGATTTTCTTCGGTAGACCTTAGAGAAGCTTTAAAAGCATATTTTGTCTAAAATATGAATGTGCAAAGATCTTCTGCTTTCCAGGAAAGGAATTTGTGTAGATTAATTCAGACCTCATGAGATTTTTGGATTTTTTCTTAACCTTCCACTGTGTAGAACTAAATAATATCTTCATTTCTTCTTCTGCCTACGTTGAAATCCACATTTGATCTCTTTTGAGTTATTGTAAGGTACATAGAAATTTATTGAAGAAAAGGTAGTGAAACATAAAACTTATTTCTTTGCCAAGCAGAAACATCAAGAAAAAGGGAAATCTTGTGATAAGATCTACTTACATTTTATGACTTAGAAGTTAGTAGAATGGTCCTAGATACAAGCCTATTTCTTACCTGGTGACCAACCAATCATCTGTTGATCACATATATACAACTCACTCCAAAACAAAGCAGTTTCCAGACCAGAGAAATGACAGTCTATGGGAAAAAAACCCCACTTTGTTCTTTTTCTAACTTTCATTAACCTAATAGCAGTCTTATTTCATGCCTTAGTGTTCATTTCTAAAGTGTACTTGTAAACCCTGAAATTTACTGAAAGGAAAGACTGAATTATTTTTAGTATTATAAAGGCAAAAGTCCAAAACTGCCACGCCAGCTACTCTTTATTATCAGACAGAAAAATCAGCCATTAATCATCATTATAGTAAAATCACACTTTAAATACAGTGTACACATTAATCTAAGCACCAAATTATGAAGCTCTGTGTTGCCAAGTGAAAACCAAGGACTTAATCTTCAGTTCTTTATACTGCAAATAGTTCAGCTACATTAGAGAACTTCTTGTGTATAAGTCAGCTGATGGAAAAAAAACCTACAAAACCCCCACATGCTTAATGAGGCAGGCTGTAAATTAAGAAGTTAATGATTCCAGGACACTTAAATGAGAATGGTGGAGCTGGGCTCCAATTTCCTCAATGGAATTGACTATGCTCATTGTAAAGCACATGTCGTGCTCTGAATTTCAGTATTCCTTTGTCTGTAGGTAGAAAAATGGCACCCATTACGTTATTTATTTTCCATTAGTTTTCTGCTGGTTTAACCTCCCTGACTAATTCCTTTTATAATTTTTTAATTATAATAGTCAATACGTTCAGCTTCTCACAGATGATTTATCTCAAAGGCAGGAGAACCCGGTGTCCAAAGCACCTGATACACAAATAATCTTGTATAATATTCTTCTACTGATGCTGTAATCTGAACTATAAAAACCCAAAACGCTCTATAATGTTCTGTGTTTGCTACAGCCCACACCTTCAACTTCATTTGTTTTGAGGATTGGATACTGACAGTCTTCTCCCAACCAGTTTTTGTGGGATAATTATAGGCCTAAAAGTTGCATTTTTTTTCATTCCTGTTTAATCTTTTACACTGACAGCTAGGCTGAAACCAGTTTTAAGTGATAGCATTGGTTTGTTGGAACAAGACACGCAGCTGAATAGATTTACTGATATAAGACATATTAAGAATTTGCACAGATTATATTCATGAGTGTGTAATAAGCTAAACTGAAACTTCAGAATTTCAAACAGATGGGAATTTCAGTGCCTTTCAAAACATTAACTCTGTATCTAAATCCAAAGATTTGAATAGGAATTAGGGCTCAATCAAAGGGATCTAAAGTATCTTTCATTTTAGGAGAAATTAGTCCCATTTAGAAAGTTATATGTCTCCATGAGAGCTCTTAGAAGGATCATTCTCTGTTACATAGGGCGTAATTTGGTATACCTTCCCAGTAAAAGAAGAAAATCTTCCCTGCTGAATTCTGTGAGCTTTTCTTTGAGAACTGCCGTGTGAACACTCCTGACATCTACTTGGAATGTGCAGTGTAAGTTCCAGAAAGCTGAATTTTATTGTAGGGAGAAACACAAGTAACCTCCAACCTCAGCAGATCGGCCTCAAACCTTTAATGTTCACATCTGTATTTAATTACAGCAGTCAAGGCTCATCTGTAGTTTGCAATTCAAATTGTGACATTTGCTTTTGTTACTGCTTTTTGTTTCTGTTGCTGTGCAGTTTATGACTTTCTCTTCTGCGCTATGGGAAATAGGTAGAAGCTTTTAAGCAGCCTCACAGAAGCACAGGTGGGCAGTCCTCCCTGCACAGAAAGCAGATTACCATATGAGACTTTCGTTTTTGAGCTTTAGCTTGATAAATTCTGGAAAAAGTAGCAGCTTACAATTTTACAATTTAATGTGTTTGGTCTTTACACGTGGAGACCATCAATTTTAACCACAAGATTATATCCAAATTAATGTATGTGGGTTTTTTTTGTTTGGTTGTTTTTCTACATTTGTTCCACTAATTGCCACTGTGCATTTTGGTCTCTCAGAAGAACTCTTAAAATTGCCGACTTTCCCTTGACGTGCTTGGAAAACATGGTTTATATTGTCATTACCTCCACCTCTTACTTAAATTTCTTACATTCATGATCTATTACATCTGAACTGTTCCTCTGTGGTTGGAATCTGATAAGCACTAGTTTCACAAGACAGCCTGCAGCTAAGAGTTGATGCTCCCAGGCAGCCTTCACCTGCCAGCAAGAGTTATTCTCTACCACAACAGCTGGTCAGAGAAAGAAATGTTCATAATGGCCTGCTTACTGTACATCAAACCTGAAATTGTAGTTATTATAGTGCTCACATATTCACTGTGCTAGTTAGAGCTAAGCCTACTCTGAGCTAGCAGTGTAGTTGATGCTGTATGATGGTGCTAAGGATTTCCTTGTGTTGTAGAGCTTGGTATTTTGCCACAGTTTCTCTGTTTCATTTAGGGACAGGCTGAACTAACTGAGGAGTGAGAGGTTTCTGGTGATTTCCAGTTCTGCCAGTGATTCTGACAACATTGCATTTGAATTTGAAAATTATCACTCATGTAAAACTAAGTAAAAATAGAAAGGAAGGGGGAAATGTTCATTGGTTCTGAATGATTAAGTTTTAGCCAAATTTGCCTATATAATAAACCTGCCAGAACCAACCTTAAACACTGCTTGACAGTGTGGATAAACTCTGTGGGAACTCATAACAAAATGAAAGATAAAATCAGAACTAAAGCATCCTACAACAATCGTGGTCTGTAAGATGTATTTCTTGTCAGATGTTACAAACGTGCAGTTAATAGTTTGAAACTTCATGAATACTAATCCTGAGACATCAAAGTAAGATTACTGTGTATAACAGTGAGCTAATCTCTGAATTTAATATACACAGTGTACTTTTAATTTAGATAATGAAAGGCTTAGAGTTTTAACCAGTATAAATTCTGCATAGTGATAAAAGAATTGATGGTTTTACTTTGCTGATTTACTCTGATGGAAATGCTGCAGCACCCTTTTCTTTCTCTCTAACCCTAAAGCTTTTAATCTTTTTATAATGTCTCTTTTACAAATGGATCACTGGTGCTTTTAAGGTGATGTTTTAGGGTACCACTGCCAGACACATCACTTCTGGAAATTTTACTTATTTCAGTGCATGTTTTACTTAAGGAGGCCAACTAGAAACTGACATGTCCTCAATCATATTAGAAAACAACACTTGGATGTTTTAAAGCTTTTTGTTAGGAATTGAGTCTCCAGTCTCAGACCTCTAAGCAAGGACTGAGAATGAAAATAAAAGCGAGTTCCACCTGGTCAGTGCTCTGCTACTAATGTGATGGACTGGTGAATAATTTGCAGAATCAAAGAATGTCAAGGATTGGAAGGGACCTCGAAAGATCATCTCATCCAATTCCCTGCTGGAGCAGGAACACCCAGATTAGGTCACCCAGCAATGCGTCCTGGTGGGTTTTGGATGTCTCCAGAGGAGACCCCACCACCTCTGTGGGCAGTCTGTTCCAGTGCTCTGCTAAGCTCACGAAATTAAATAGGAGAAGGATATATGCGGGATACTATTGGGAAATTGATGAAAAATCAGCCGTTGTTTTCCAACAAATTAAACAAAAAAGTGTGACTAATTATCTGCTGGAATAACCTGACATAATTTCATCAGTTTCTGTATGGCAACAATACAGTTGTTATTAATTAACCATAAGAAATAATATGACTTTTGTAATTCTGAAGTGCATGTACCACGTATCATCCAAAAAGCCTGAAAAATAAAAGTCATATGATAGATGTTTTATACAAAGGGCATAATAAATTAGTTCACACTACCACAAATGGATGTGCAAAGGTACCACACGTGGCAGGAAAGTTTTGCAAACATTACGACTGAATTTTACATTCCCTTTGCACTGTCATCATGTAAAGTAGTCACCTAGCAAGCAACATTCAGACTGGGTAAGAGACTCTTACAGCTGTTTTCATGGTAAAAATTACAACTGAAGAGGAGTTCATATTTGTCAGTATAAATACTCAAGCATTTCTTAGAGCTTGAAAGCAAATGTATTTCCTGGGTGCGGAGTTGCAGTGTGCCACTGTACTCTGTCATCTGTCACAAAATTCACACTCAAATTTTAAAGGGTGGAAAGGACCAACTTGCAAAGAATTATGTGATTTATTATTAATGTATGTGAAAACTGCAAGGTGCTGCTGAACCCACTCTGCTGTCCTCAGTGGGATGCTAACTTGTGCTGCCTCTCAAGATCAGATTTAATATCTACTTTTTTCATCTTACACTGTGACAGGATTATAAAATACGAGGGCAGAGTTTATTACCAAGTTGTCTCTTAGCAGATGTTCCATACTGATAACAAAGTCTGCTTATTATAAATTAACCAGCATGTTTGTAAACCTTCAACATGTTGCAGTGTAGCTTATTGTCGTCTCTATTCAACATCTCTAGCCTAAAGGCCCTATTTGCAAGAAAAAAAGAAGTCAGGGCAGCGTTTGGTAAATTGTGGTCATGTAGGCAATGAGATTCACCAGAGAGCATGGCAGTGGCTGTTCCATAGTATCGACCAACTGTAATAATTGTATGTCATCATGAACAAGAGAATGGCAAATTTCTAAAGCCAGTATTATCTCTTTTCATTTCTTTAGTACTTTTTCCTATTGTGAAATCTGTCTCAGGTACCAGGAAATGTGTTTTTCTATGAGCTTGAAATAAATTGAGGAGAAAGCCCACAGAAGACAATTTTGGACCTCATAACCCAAGCTGTAGCATGAAAAATAATTTATAGATAACAAACCATTAACCTTAAAGAGGAGAAGGTCAGCAAACTGGCAGCACTTTTATTAAAAAGCTGTGTGGGAAGAGAAGAGCAGCATCACAAACACGTGAAATGCTATGATCATTTTACAGCTCAGTAAGCAGTGCTCCTTAAAGAATTCACCTATGTTAGACAGAATTATATAAGAACACACCAAAGGCCCACAATAGTATTATAGTACAATAGCAGACCTGCTAACAGTACTCTGAAGGTTCTGATATTCGTAACTGGAAGCATTTAAAGCCCATTAAAAATAGAATATGTGGTATTGCTACTTCACTGCTAATAGAAATACTCTTGCAGATTGTCTTTCATTTGCTGTCATCTCTGCACTGGCTCCTGCAGGAATTTAACTATATATGATCATCTGCTTACAGTCATTTCATGGAAAACACTCCTGAGTCCTGTTTCTTCCCCGTAGCTTTTAAGTGCTTAAATTGCATGCGTTTCACTAAGTGATATCATTGGTTTCTCAGCATTTTGGCATCATGTCTCCATAAATACTCCTAGTAATAGGATGACTGTATTGTTTAAGTAAGAGTATGTATTTCAGGTGAAATTCTAGCATAAATATTCTGAGTAATTCAAATTTCCAGCAAATTCAGAATGAATCAAAACTGCATGCAGCTTCCAAGGAAGCTCTCAGGAATAAAGGCTCACTCTAATATCGTTCTTTAGACCTTCTTTATTTCTTCTGTTGGATTAGATTGCAAAGCAGGCTGAGAATCCCATTCTTTCAACTTGTCAGCTCAACATCAGCACTGCAGTTAATAGACAATAAATTTAGACAGTCCATAGGCAAACTGAGGTACTTTAGTTAGCAAACTGGTGGATTGTCTTTCCTTTTGTGTTTTTTTCTGTTGTCTGCCTGTTTGAAAACACGTAAAAGTGGCAGAGTCTGTAAGTTTGTTAAAGACAGCTGTGCTTGGGAATAAAAATACTTTAAATGGACATGTTGGTAATGTTTCTTCCACTGTCACTCTTATCAGATGACTGCTGCCATCTGGGCAACAAGCAGCTTTTCTTAGCCATATAGCTGCAGTGAGTTCCCAAAAAAAGCTTAGCAAAACTGCCATGGAAATAATTAAACCTTTTAGATGAAGAGTATATACTGGTCTCTTAAATATAAAATATTACAGTAATAATGTTAATAATTTGTAATTTTTAAAATTATATACCATAACTACGATCCAAGTTAACAGTGTTTACTATTAAATATTTTTTGCGTAAATGTACTTATTTAAAAAATCTAACAGTAGATAAATAATGACCTTAATTCAAAGTACGTAGCACATAGGAAATGCATGGTTCTACTGCTTGTGTAAAAGGAGCAGTGTCCTTAGCCAAATCGTGTAACTAATATTATTAGCATGATTTTCCAAGGAAGCAAGACTTGTATACTTGTCCATCTGTCACCTCCTAGCTTTACTTCTTCCTTGTCCCATAACTTTTTGAATACTTGGAACAGTATTGATTAGAGAGGGAGACTTTGAGGACTTAAAGTACTTTCAGCTGCATTACTCAAAATACAACTCAGGAGATTCCCAGTCTTCAGTGCTGCTGGCATAGGAGTGAGCTGGTCAGGACACTCATAGTATTGGCCCCAGAAAAAGCCCTCTGACTCAGTCAGCAGGAGTAGAACGGCAGGATGCAAGGCATGGAGGCAGCAAGAGCATTTCTGCTTGGACTGCAGTGTGAGGAGAATCAGGAAAAGAGCTGCGTTAGCAGTGTCACTCAGGGAAATTCCCTCATCCATTACATCACCACTGTGGGGTTCTCTCTCTCTGTTGGAGAGGCAAATTGATTCACTCAATTAATATATTTTCTATTTAGGTAGATCATAATTTGAAACTTATTCTACCTCCTGGTTAGAGCTGATGGATAGAGGATTACAGTACAAATGCCTTATCAAATATCCAGCAAGAGCAGCTACAGACTTTTTAGGTTGACCTTGGTGCTGTGCAGAGCTATTATAATGAATTTTAAATAAAAGAGAATATCAAGAGATAAATGCAGATTGTGGCTGACAGAAAGTTGAGGGAGTTTGCCAGTCATGCAGACAGCTAGATTACTGTCTGGTAAGAGAAAAAATCCTTGTTGTATGTAGGAACAGAACAGGATATAAATTTAATAATATAAAGTGCAAAGTTATGCCTTAGGGACTGAAAATGAGGATGTCTTGCTACAAGAAAAGATCCTGAATTGCTTTGACGGACGATAAGATACCTGCCAGTGAGAGCTGAGCATGAAAAAGGAACTTCATATGCACTGAGTCAATTAGTGTGCTCTGGAACATGCATCCTTCTCTAAAGCACAGGATAGAGTTAGCATCTCGGAGAAGAAGGGAGCATTTGGACTGATGCTAACAAAAAAATTAGTACCTAACATTTTCTGATATGAAAGAATTCCAGAACATTTGTACTGCCTCTAGTTTTCTCTTTTTCTAAGGCCTATTTTGGTCTTTTGTGTATAATGGTTTTACAGTAATAAGGTTTTCTGTGATTTATGATACATGTATTCAATTCCATTTATGTTAATGGCTGATTTGCAGTGGTTTCACACAGTGACTCAGAGAACTCTCCCACTTTTATGTTTCAAGTTAGTGGTGCTACAGTGGTATTAGTCAGCATATCATTTGGACCAATATAGCTGATGCTGAAGTCATCTTTTTATACTATGAAGTTTTTAAGCTGAGTGACACGGAACCACAGAAAGTGTGGAAAATGATAGACTAAACTAATAGTTGCCATCAATCTCCATTTATCCTGGATTACAAGTGCCTTAGAAAGCATAGACAATGACAGTAATTCAGTGAAGATTATAGACTGACTACTGTTCAGAAAGTCATCTTTTTAACTACCTCAACAGATAAACTACATAAATGCATTCAGTGTTTCCCCCCCAACCTTTGAAATAGGCGCAAGTCTGGATATTGCGTAGTGCATGCTCACGAGGCAGCAATCATTGGGACTGTTATGCTCCAGCCACTAAATATATAGCCCTTGAAAGTGAAATATTTTATGCAGTCCCATCTTCCCTAAACAGTTATCGATATAAAAGACCATAATCAATCCTACAGTACACCATAGACATGAACTGCATAGGGGTTAGCATTAGTAACAATGTTCTTCAAACACTGCATGGACTGTTCTTTAGTAGAGAAAACATCAGCATTGCATACTCCTTGTTTATGGTCTGCTTGGAAATGTATTATTTCATTATAATGTAATGATTAATGAGTATGCAAATGTAGTTATGCTATGTGGTTGGTTACTTGGCTTGAAAATGGAGATATATTAAACACAGCGCTGCAGTAGAAGCACATGGAAGTCTATTCAAACAGATCTAAGTTATGATACCTGAGCATTTGCCGTCTGAGTGTTTGAGAAGGTAAAAACAGGTAAGTATTCATATTTAACTGGTCAGATTGAAAGTGTTATTGCAGTTGGGTATTCTGAGAGAGTTTGGAAGGAATCATAGGCACGGATATAAAAAAAAAAATAAAACCACTGCAGTCAAGTCTGTCCAGCCCTTCTGACTGTGAGCACAGAATGAATGTAGATGTTTAGAAGAGAACCTGTTAGTTTTGGTTTTCGTTTCTGGATTTGTTGCATTTTTTTGTGTTTTTTTTCTCCAGCATTATGAGATCTAGAGAACAGGTAATTAATGCTATCTGTCAGGTATTGGGAAAGGATCTAATGAATTTAGTCAAAGATACTGGAGACTGTAGAGGAGACAGACATGGAAAAAAAAAAGATAGTAACAAATAAAAGAATTAAAAAGAGAAAAGAAAGTACATATTATGAAGTATTGCAAGTTTTCTCTCACATAGCTCTTCTATTTTTGTAGAAGATTCCATGGGTTGCTCACAGGTGCAGAAATACTTAGGTTTGCTTTTTTTAATTTTAAATTAAATGTTCAGCTAAGTACCATATGAAGCTTGTCTTGGTCACGTCTGCTTTCTATGAGTGTTTCTTCTGCACTTATTCTTGCTGGAGCAAAACTATAAGAAGACTGCATTCCTTTGGACTTCTTCTCTTCAGCTCTTTAATCCTTCACCCTCAAGAGTACGGAACAGACTTGATTAATAAATCAAATAAGGTATGGAAGGAGTACAGAGGAGAAAGCACTTGAATGAATGCACTGCATTGCTGTCTGCATGTAAATAAGGCAGTAGAATATTTCCTGATCTTTTTCAGTTGAATTATCATTCTACTTATCAATATGTTTTTTCTTAGTTGCTTCAAATGAAAAATTTATGCGGAGAAATCACTGGGGAGAAGTGAACTGAAGAGTAAATCCTGGGTTTTTCTGTTTCCAGCACTGAACTATGCTGGTTCCATAATGATGGGATGTCTGCCTCTGCAGAGTATCCCAGTGACCAGAAAGTAAATAAATATGAAGTCACAAAGGAGGACTGGTGACACAACTGCTGCTGTCAAAAATTTCTGATTTATTCACAGAGAAAATAATGATAGCTTCATCTGTCACTGCATGAGAGCTTGTTCTCACACCTACATATTGATTTCATAGAGTTAAACTCCCCAGGCATGGAATTAGTTCATGCATTTGTTTATTTGCTGGCTTGCTTGCTCTCTGTGACCCGACACCCCACCACCGTCAGGAAGGTTTGTCATGGAGTGAGTCTTTTTTTAAAGATTATGAGATTGTAATTAAAATAAAGACGGTGTGGCCAGCAATATTATGCCTCATTAAACATTACCTTGAACACTTTAATTTAGCCAGTTTAAAATTTTATTAAAATGTCATTTATCTCTGACTATGAAGGTGGTAGAAAATGCAATGAGAAGAAATAGTCAAGATTAAAAGAAGAATTTATTCTGATTACAAATATGATAGATGGAATACTGCCCAGAATGGTGTATGTGAGTGTGTTTTACTCTGGGTGTTGACTTTATCTAGGGGATAAAATAAGAGTGCAGCTTTCAGAATAATGAGCTTGTTATGGCTCAGGCAAGTGAAACTAACAAAAAATCCCCAAACTGCCACTGCTATTAAACTGTAGCTAATAGGGACTGTCACTTCTGTAGCTGACAGGCCCTGAATTATCACATAATCTCCCAGTTCATATCAGTACTGGCACCATCTTACACATGGAAGTGAAGATGAATTCACAGTGTTGATGCAGATGAAGCATTTCTTAGCATTATACTTCTCAGTGTCACTTATGGATTTTTGTCAAACTAGCCAAGCCTTCTGATTCTTTGCCATGATTGGTATCGGAGATAATACTTAGATAGTACGTTGTGATGTGATGAGATAGCACAGCTCCTCTCCCCCAGTGCTGCTGTCCAGCTGTGTCCTGTGGCCATGAGCTACTTCAGGAAAGCCCTTACCAGAGCGCTTCAAGCACGTGCCCTTAAATCCATCAAAACTGGGCTGCAATCTGCTGCTCTGAAACACTGCACAAAAGGCTGCTAGAATTAAAATATGTAGCTCATGCTTGTGCTTGGAATTGGACACAATCGTGGAATTGTGAATTTACTCGAAACTGTCATAGCATGAACTGTTTTACAACCAGAGAATAAGAAGGGGAGACACGTATAGTAGCTTGGGAGAAAAACAAATAGGAAAACAAGTGCAGTTCTCTAAAAATAGGTTTTCTGTTTAAATCAGATGGATTTGCATTCAGTATCTTAAAATTTGAAATGATAACTCAGTGAAAATATCACCTGTTCTTCCTGTAAGAACGTTTTTTTTCCCTCTGTTAAGAATAGCTTTGTCAGTTTGAATTTGGTGTTATATTTTCATCTGATCCTATTTTCCTGCCAAACACAAAATAATCAGTGAACTTGCTTGAATGCCTTTAACCTCTAAAAATTATTCAGGAAGTCTGCTTCACTCTTCTAGCTCTTAAAAACACTTTGTATGTTCAGGTCAACAGTGGCAATTTCCACCCAAAAACCAGCACAACTGTGTCAGAGAATGCAGTCTTCACTCCTGCATTTGTTTCTTGCTGTAACACAGCTTTTCTCACCACGCTGAAATTTCTGAGGTGTTTGCATTCATGTCATGGGGTTGGGATGTTTGATAGCTCGTTCTCCAAAATGAATGTGTGCTTACTGTGTGACTTCTGGGCTCACCCGCACTGAAGTACACCTTGTCCAGTGTTTGCCAACTGTAGGGCACTTTGGAAGCCATGCAGTGAACAGTACTTCCAAGTACTTTTCACTCCTGGAATACTCTTCAAGGCTGAAAAGCTTTTTGTTTAAAAGCTATTTAAAACCCAGCCTGATATCCCACTGTGAAAGAGGACATTGAACCTCAAGTGGAAATTTTCTGGTGTACAGACTTTTATGTCACGTTGACAAATGCTAATATTTTTCAAGAGGAAGTGTGTACCAGACATGATGCCGGCAGTCCAAAATATTTTAAAATGATTTATTTTAGTGTTGGTAAAGTTCTGTAATAAAAAGTGTAATTGATACTTGACTTGTCTAACATTTGCTCTCTGATTGATTATGCTGATAGCTGTATCCATTGACTGAGAATTATTGGATTTATAAACAACTACAGCCTATAGAAACTGTAGTAAATATGTGTTTTTCTATTCCACCAACAGTAACTCGATATTCTCAGAATCCTTAGTTCTTTGCTACTTTCGTATCAGATAGGATATGCTTATCTAGCTCAAGCAAAGCCATGGTATAGATAAACAATGAATAAATACAGAAGTCTATCCAGCACAGTGTGCTGCACCATGCACAGCTACTACCTGCAGTCCTGGAAACACTATCTGCCTGGACTCAAGCCAAAGTAATTAGTTCTGCCTTTCTGGAAGGGTAATTAGTCAAAGCACCACACTTGGGCAGCCATGGTGCTTCTGCCTCCAGAGATAACCCCCACGGGCAGCTCAGGCGCTTCTGCAAGGTGCTGCTCCACAGAGCCCAGCACAGGCTTGTCTGTGCCTGCTGCAGCGCAATAGCTTTGCCTGCTCTGAACTGCTGTGCCTTTGAATCATTTCTCTTTGTAATCTAAAATAAGGAAAGCAGCTTTAGTTCTATTTTCCATATGAAACTTTACCTTTGTTTTAGTTAAGTAAAGGCCCAATCTTCCTTCTCTTCCTTACTAAGTTCTAGCAGCCACATCTGTTATGAAAACATAGTAGCTGACCAGAGGGCAGTTGTTACAAATATACAGCATGTTATGGGACGTCCTTCATACTTAATATGGGCAGTAGAATGATCGTTTAAATCGTTTATTTTATCATGTTTGCCTCATTTAGGTACTTCAGTCATTCCTTAGAAGAGTTTGTCACTTAGATGTGTTCTCTTGAAATTACATTGCTGAAATGAGGTCTGCCTGCTCTTCATGCCTGCACACTGTAATAAATTTACTGTAAATAATGTACTATTTGGCATATGTTCCGTTTGCTCCTCTTACTATTCTTTAATCTGTGTTTTCAACATTTTACATTGTCTTGTAAGATTTGTATTTTGAAAGCAAAGTGCAACAGGTGTTAGAACCTGGTTTATAATGTCTTGTTCACATGCTCAGATATGAGACTTATCTCTGCAAGCCTAAAATAAAGTAGCTAAAACTTCCAAGTGCTGAAACGGTCTCCCAGTGCTGACTCTTACTTAAATGAATTACATTTGTACCTGCCAGGCAGTGTTTGCAAGTACCAAAATTGCAAAAGACTTTGCTGAAATGCGACTGGTCTCATATGTAGTGAGCTGCAGAATCTCCTGCACGTAGAGCTGAGCATCTTGCCAGTAAAATAGAAAAAAAAACCAAACAACCCACCATACCTAGAATAGCATAAGTGGAAGAGAATGAACTACATGAGAATGAACACAAAATTATTTATAGGAAGCTTCTGGCACTGTCATCACTCACTTTCCATATTTTTCAGTCTTTTTAGCACTTTTTTGAAGTGTGAGTGAACATCTTCCTGCATCCTGATGTGTCAGTGTTCAGTTGCCTTGTAGTGACCGTAAAATTAAAAAATAACAAGCTTTTCTCTCTCTCGCCAAACTAGTTCTTCTTAGAATGGATATTTAGAATGGCCTGAGTTGAAGAGGACCACAACCATCATCTAGTTGAGTGCATTTTTATGTCTTCCACGTGTACTATATCTCTAGGCCACTCAATTCATTCTTCAGTAATTATGAGGACATATTGATCACTGATATGATAAATATGAATATCTAGCTTGTGCATCATGCTGTGAGTCATAAGAAGGAAAATTTCAGTTATCGCTGGCTGTGGTTTCTCTTGCTTGTGAGTATGCCTTCTGCATATCGACTGCATCTTATAACTTCTAAGTTAATAGAATTAATTCCCTGCAGACTACACTCATTTATTGAGTTTGCCAGTGCCCCAAAAACGGTCATGTGCTTTATGATCAGTGCTTCTTAATGCCTTCAGTATTCTTGGATCAAGTTACTCTTTCATTTTGGTAATAGCAGCTGATGCTGTATGGTCAGGAGAACTTGAAAAATTGTTGTATAAATGTAATGACGATTTTGTGTTCATGATTTGATCCACTGGCTGAGCAAGTGTCACCAGCTGCTAATGCACCGTATGCATGAGCCGAATAAAATGCAGAGGCAAGAACTTCAAAATCACCTACCTACCTTGACACTGATTCTCCCAGATTAAAGTATAGGATAAAGATTTAGTTACTGGCTTCTTTTCCATTACACACTTCAAAATAATTACTAATCAATATCAAAAAGCAACAGAAAATGGATTTCCTGTAACTTTGTAGATGGGTAGAGTGAAATTAATAGGAACAAAAGAATTAGTATATTGGATGAGATTAGGCCTATTTATCTTGATGCTGACAAAGATGTATATCAGATCTTTCGGAGGAAAACTTTTGGAAAGCAAACTTTATTTAAGTACATTAGAAGAGAACTGGTTCCTAAATCTGCTTTTCCATTATATTGCATCTGAGGAAACATGGTCATAAGGCAACAATTTTTCAGTGTTACTGAAATCAGATAGAAACTGTAAACAATACTGAAAGCCTGTTGGTTTTTTTTTCTTGCTCACATTTGCTGTTCTTTCTCTTTGCTTTGGTTTTCTTATATTCTTTTATCTTTTGTTGTGAGAATTCCATGAAAATGGTGTATGGTGTTCATCTAGAACTGTGCAGAACAATTTACAAACGAAAGCACTGCTTCATATTTCCTTTGTCTTGGAGCTGCAGTTACCGTACAAGTGTGTGCATTTTACTTCTGCAGCACAAAGAGAAAATGTAGCTCACAATAATTACAAGATTATCCAAAGGCTGATCAAATCATAATGAATTGTTTTTCTATCTCCTGGGTAACAGGTTTTGCTATCAATTGTTTATCATTTCTGTCAGTAGTATCTTCCAACATTCTTTTTCAGGAGGGAAGAAAAAAAAAAGAATGCCGAATTAGAAATGTATATTAAATATATTTGTATGGTTGATACAACGCTATTTTATTTGGGAGAAAGTTCAAGTTGATTGGTCACCTAAAGGAGATGATATATTTCAACCAAGCTGATAACAGACTGAGGGACTTCAGTCTTGCATAAGAGAAAAATGGTGGAAGCTGTGCAAGCAGCTTTGGGAAGTGTTACTGACCATGACCTTTTACAAGGTGGCAGACAGTTTAACAGAGGGTGAGCATTGCTGATCCCTCGATTCAGCCAGTGGTGCAGGATAACTTCAGGAGTGTAAAAGTCTGCAGTGCTATAAAAAGGTACAAAGTCTGTGGCCTAGCAAGCCAGTCAAGACAGCACCAACTGACTGCCCATGTAAGCAACTCTTATCTGTTGCAGGCATGAAATTCATCACAAATATTAATATGCCAAAAATATCCCCCATAAAATTACTGTTCCAGATACTAAGTTGTTTATGGAATGTTTCAGACCTTTGTATGTGTCAAAATCAACCTTCAGGATCATATGCATAACAAATGGATGTGAGGAAGAACTGAAGATGTTCATGTAATGTGAAGATTGATCTGATATATAAGACCCAAACATTGTTTAAAATCTAGTCCTCTGAGCTCCAGATGGAACTTGTTTATTTTAACAATATAGAAAAAAAGCAACAAAATTTGATTTCAGTTACTTTTTCATGACTAAAGCAAAACTCTAGCAGTCCTAAGAAGTGTGAATCAATCAGTATGACAGCTCTTTTAAAAGCAGGGTCTTTTTTTCTTTTTTTTCCCTTTTCTTTTTCCCAGAGAGAATATGCAAAAAATACTTAGCATCAATTTAAAAAACAAACAAACAAACTTAATGTCTTCCAGAGTGGGTGAAACTCTCTAAAAATATTTTTTTAATTAGGAAAACTTGAAAGTGCAGGCATTGCAGGGCTGCTCATGTGACATTTGGAGGAAAAGAGCACGTTATAGTAGGTTATATTAGGTGAGATGAGGTGCTTTGTGCTGATTCTTTCCTCCTGTTTTTAGAATGAAAAGATATTTGTTTTATAACTTTTGTTTCTGTATGCATCAACAGGCAAAACAATTCATATACTGATAGGCTTATGATGGATTTCAAGGTCTATTCGCAAAATAAGTGGAGTAATATGTGCCCAGTGCCTGTATGATTGGAATGACACAAGGAAAAGGCAAGATAATGCTCTGAGGAAAGTCCATTATCAATCACACGCTATATTCAGTGGAAAAATGTGCCATTCTATGAAAGACTGTAATGTAGTGAGTGGTGTTTTGGCAAAATATTTGTGCAGTTATGCAAATGATGGCCATTGCAGTGTGTAGGTCTGTGGCTTTACTACTTGTATTCTTGCTAAGAATTTGCATGCAGGATGGAAAACGTTTTGCACTGAACAAAAGATAATGATTCTAAAAGCAGATGCTTGAGGGCTAGGCTTTGATCTTGTCCTTTATCTGCAGTGACTCCCTCAGTATAAAGCCAGCATAAGAGAGAATTCTGTTATTTAACATTTTTAGAGGATTCCCTTGAAAAAAAGCAACTCTTTCAGCTCTTATTTTATTATTTTTTTGAAGATTTGCTAAACATCTTGTATTTTAAGGTGGAACTTCAGCGCATCTCCCTTCTCCCTTCAGATTACATGTTACCTCATACATTTACTTTAAGGATGTGCTCATTCTGAATTAGGTGGACAGTGGCTCAGCTGTACTACTGGTGGCCAGTGAATATTTCCAAAACCTTGGAATGATTTGGGGTGATGGAGAGGCACACAGCTGCACATGCAGCTGTTTCTAGAAGTCTGACACCACACACTGACTTGGGCACGCAGTTATTTGAATTGCACCATAGCTGGATTGAAGCTGTGTGGCAGTGTTTGGTTGAATCTGAACTGCCAAGAAAAACTTGCAATACTGACACAAGACTTTTATCATCCTGGTCATACACCATTGACATCAAATGCTTCATATTTCAATTTAATCAATGCTGGCAGGTGAACCTGGCAAGACATAGATTAAGAAAATGAATTAATAGTAGGATAGGAGTGAATGCAGATGTGGTGTAAAATGTATGGGAAGAAGGCTGTTCAACCGTTCGTACTGCAACATATGATGCAGTTAAACCACCCAGATCTGTGTAAACTCAGCTCTGCCTTCTTAATGTCGGTCCAGGGACAAATAGAGTCAAGGAAAATGCTTTTATTGATGTCGGACTGTTTTACCAGAGCCATGAATACCAAGGGAACTAGCACAAATTAAATCTGATTAATTTTTAAAACTGTTCATACAAATGCAGAGAACTTCTGGCATGGAGTTAAACTAGAAGCTGATCATCAGCTCTCAATTGTGAAAAAGAAAACTTAATTGCTTCAGATGTGTTTTGAAGTTTGCTTGTTGCAGGGAAGGACAATTTTCCCAGAACTGTGGAATTCTTACCACAGTAGTTATGGCAAACTCACAGTTGAGCCTCATATGCTTTAATTCTTATTTCAACTGTTCAAGTAGCTTTAATATAAAGGCTTTAGATCTAGTTGAATCTGAATTTGAGAACCTTTGAAATCATCCGTCTCAAGAAAACAAAAATTGTACAACTATGGGAGAAGTTGGTTTGCAACTTGAAGGCTTTTAGAGGTTTGAGATCCAGAAAATTAAACATCTAAAAAACTGTACAAGACCTCCTGTACTGATTAGCAACAATTGTCATTTCTTATGTTGAAGCAAAATGATAGCATCACTGCCTTTGTCTACTAAGGAGAAATGAGACCTAAAAGCGGTATGAAATCAATTACTTCTATGACTGTTGTCTTAAGTGTTATGCAATCAGGGGCTGCTTTGCATTCATAGCACATCCAGTCCCTCCTATCTGAATCAGCTCATTTATTCTAGCTGTTTCTCTAAACCTTTGTTTCTTCTGAAACTAAAATCTTTGATTGCAATAATAGTGCAATTTACTGCAAAACGCTTTTTCATCCCATGCTCTAAATTGGCAGCAGCAATATGTAATAATATTTTGAAGGTCATACATTTCAATTACACTCAAACTTACGCATAGGTTACAAATTGCTTTAATCAAGGATGTGTGAGGCAAATACATAGACTCTAGAAAACAGTTTCAGCTATTGACTCATTCTTTATTTCTTAATAAATGCTTTTAAAAGCAATGAAATTGTTTTGCCTGAGATGGCAGGACAGAAAACAAGGATGCTTTCTCTGGTGAAAAATATTGATTCACTCTTACAATATTTGGAATGATAGGATCAAGTAGTGGTGTCAGACTGCAATGTAAACGTTTCCTTCATTAATCACAATTGTGTTGAAGGAGAACTGTACTTGGGAATTTTCTGATTCCTGTCATGCAGTGGATCTGGGAAAGGGTTGGAATACATGCAGTGCTAAATTCCATCGTATTTTAAGCTCACAAATATGGCAATAGATAGGCAACTTTTTCTAGTTACTTAAAAAAACTCCAAAATCTTTACGTTGTAATATATAATATTTTCAGAGTTAACCTGCCTGATTTATAATTCTGAAGATACTAAAACTCACTCCGTTTGTTCCAGCATTATTAATATAGCATCTTGTTAAGAAGTTGTACTTGCTGGATGCACACAAATTGTCTTTTTTGTTTTAAATGGGAAGGGGATCCTGCAGTCCTGAGCCCTTTAAGTTGACTGGAGTTGTTAATGTTCTTGAGGACTGGGAGAAATGTATGGCTTTGTTTGGTGGAGTCAAAGTCTTAAGAACAGAACTAACTGAGATAACAAAAAGTAACAGATGCTCTTTAATGATGAATGTGCTCTTTTGCTGAACCTGAGAAAATGTATTGAGCTGCATAAAAATTTTAATAGGTTGAGTATCTGAGATCCAGGATAAAATGTTGAGAAGAAAACGTTCTTACATTTGCTAATTATGCTCTAGTGCACTCATTTGGTGCTGGAGGAATATGGTCAGGTTCCCGTTCTAGTTCGTTTCAGTCAGTCATCTTGCAGGGCCTCTTCTCTCCTTTGGTGCAGATGAGCAGCGTCAGAGATGTCAACTGATTTGTACAAGGAAACTGAGGCATTGACAAGGATTATCCTTTAAGCCTCATTCCAGTTGTTTTAACTTTCAACTTTCAAAATCTCTTTTCTGCTTCTTCAAACATGTTTCCCTTTTGGCTAGCAAATGTTCACATTTCTTCATGGATATGAAACTGGGCTTCTCCAGAAGATAGCATTTGGAGCAGCTGTTCAAAAAATCAGTGGTGGTGATTAGAAAGAAGTAGAATTTGCAAGTATGTGAACATGAGTGCTGCAGCAAAGGAAACAAATGAGTGCAACAACAAAGGAAAAAAATGCCTGGCTAAATCTCTGGCCACACATCCTACCCACTAACTCTTCTGTGACTTCTGTTGCACAGTAATTCCAGGGTACAGAGCAGCTCACTTTGTGTCCTGGCAGTCGTTTGGGTTGAGAAAGAATAGGAATCTGTAGATGTTATGAAATTCTGCAATGAATTTTTGATCAACTCTTAGGTAGTCTTAAAGTCGGACGCAATATTACTGGGAAAATCGTTTTGTAAAATCAGTCACTGCCAAAACAGTGATGAATGTTGCACAGGTTTAACTCTCCTATTTTCTTCAGCCGTCAGTGTGCAGTCAGAGGAAATACTTGGGTTTTACTGTGTCTGTTTCCAGAGATATGATAACGATGGCAGAGTAGGCTGTATGCCTTTCACTTTGGGGAATGACTGTTTGTTTCAAAGTCTTTATACCTCCTAATGTGTACAGAAGAAAGAAAATGCCATTATTTTTCAGAACAGCAGATGATGTCTGCTGCTGAAAATGTGCTTCTCAGAAAAGCAGATTGCTTTGGTGGACAGCAATACACTGTAATAAAGTTGCATGGACAGTAGATTGTAGATTTGTATGCAAAGTACTTTGTGGTTTGAGAAGGAGGAAAATATGTATTCCCAATAAGTAATTATTTATTAGAGATATTTGTGAAATATGATCCACTTACTGAGAAATTGCACAAAATTTTCCATTTATTTAATCCTTTTTGAAATCAGATTCAATTAATTAAGATTCAGTAGCATCAGAGAGAATCTCCTGAATAAGGATGTGACTTTAAATACCCCTTCTGTTCTGAAATGCCCTATTGCAACACGGATTTCTTTTTCATCAGGTGCCCAAGTAGATTCCCATATATTTATTTCAGAAATTATTTGTCTTAAAATGATTTCACGCATTATTTTATATCCTTTCGGTTCCTTTTTTGTGCTTAACAACTGGCAAACATTACTCTGAGCGCCCTTACCGGATCAAGTAGAATTTTTTCAGAATGAAAAGTAGAATACTTCGATACTGAATACTGTTAAGTACTGATTTGACACCAGAAGCTGTTGTCTGCCAATGGGTTTGCTGGGAGCTGCGGGAGCTCGCTGGAACAATTCCTGCTGATTGCACATGAAATCCAGCTGAGGCCGACAAATGCTGGATGGTCCAGCTGGTAAATGATTTCAGGGGTGTGGAGAATGGAAACGTCACTGACAGCTGTTTAA
This sequence comes from Lagopus muta, assembly GCF_023343835.1. Classification (NCBI taxonomy): domain Eukaryota; kingdom Metazoa; phylum Chordata; class Aves; order Galliformes; family Phasianidae; genus Lagopus; species Lagopus muta. The sequence goes on along the minus strand of NC_064449.1, from coordinate 9,716,177 downwards.
GATCAATCAATACAGGAAGAATATCTTCCTCTGTTTCAAGTGGATTCTCTTTCACCGAGATCAAACACTACTTACAGATATTCCATAATCTAAGAAGGTGGAGAAGTTCAATAAATCATTTTCCTGCTCACTCAGTGGAAGTTCAGATGAACAGATACGTTCTTTTCCATCTATTTTATCTTTTAATGTTAAAATTCTTGCTTAGTTAGGAATCTTTAGACATCAGTGTTCTTGCCAAATTCAAATTTTACTTCTCAGCATTTTTAGTGTTGATCTTTAGCTCAAAAATAGCTTTATATTCACTTTAAGCTTCTGAAGTTTTCTGTTTAGGAGTTCGGTCAAGCAGCTGGATCAGTCAGTTTCTTCTGTTTTTCTTAAAGGTCTTTTAAAAAAAAAATTACGTACAAAATCTTGGGGTTGGAGCATTTGCATTCATAAGCGGTACTTATTATGCTGAAATCTGATATGTGTAATAGCAAATTATTTGCCAAAATTAACAATTGTCATGTCAAGTCTTTTGATTTGAACATTTTATAGTCAGAACAAAACAGAATTGCTAGAGATTGAATGATGCATTGTGGTTTCTTCTGAAATCTTAAGTATATTGAGCATGACAGGCATTTTCTCTAAGAATCCAAGAACTCAAGTGCTTTTTGGAATACTGAAGACTCTAAGGCCTTTCAGCACTGCTCTCTTTCAAGAACAGTTACCTAGTGAATTGTAAAGTATCTCTAAAGTGATCTCTTAATGAACTGGCAATATTTTGGCATGATTTTTCCGTGTATACATCCATTTTCCTTGGGAAAGATTCACACTTTTATTTCATACAACCCAAAAATGTAATTTCCCAAGCCTAAATTATTTTTCGTTCTACAAAAGCCGTGGTTTACATTGGTTTCTATTAGATAGTAAAAATATGCATTACAGGAAGGAGTAGCTGTGATTTGTTTCAATTCCACGGACCATTTTCAGCTGAGATGTAATGCATTGTGTAAAACAGTAATGAAAATTTTCTCCCTTTTCTGTCCTGTGCTTCAAGCCAGACACCTGAGGCTCACTGAAAGATGAATAACCTCTTTTTCTTGCCCAAAGGCATAGCATCAATTACATCAGCTTTCCTCATGGCCAGTGTCTGTTTTCTTGGTTGACAATTGTCCCTTTTGAGGTAATCAGTAGCAGCATTCATAGGATTGTATGCATATATTTGTAAATGACGTTCTTCTTTTTTGATTTATGCTTTTGGGCTGTATGCTGGTATATGTGCTGGACGTAGGGCACATACTTGGGCAATTGATTGCAGTTAAAAATTCAAAGAAAACTTGATGCTGAAATGGCATTGTGGCACGTAGCTTTAGCCTGTATTGTGTCTGTATAGAACAAACAACTTGCATGCAGACTTACACCAGGAGCAAAATGCTTGACTTTAATGGAGGTATTCACCCAAAGCTACCCAATCCCTTTTTTTTAAATGGGAATCAATTGAATCTTACAGCACTGTTGGGTTGGTATTATTAAACCTGATGTATTATTACTGATGAAAAACCTCAGGCAGAGAACATGTTATTTTTTCCAGTTCCATTATTTTGAGAAGCAGATCCATAAATAATACATAAACTCATGGCTACTTGTCCTCTCCTCAAGCTATTTCTTCTACCCTTGCAGATGTATGATTTCTTTAAAGGTTAGTAGGACAACATCACAAAAGAAACACTTTGACCCTAGGAAATATAACTGAAATCATTTCTAAATTGTCGTGACCTTGTAACTTCAGCTTCTACTGATAGAAGTCTATTTTTTCTGAAGATCATGAGTGAAAAATCGTTCTCATACCACAAAGAAATCTCAGTTCTTGGTACCAATACGTGGCAAAGCAAGGCACTAGACAATTTTCTGAAAACTTGCCAGCACCAGTCAGAGAAATTCTGGATGGAGTTTAGCAGTGTGACATTGGTGTTGCCTAGCAATTGCCATGTAATCAGGCACTTGGCACTCCCTGATGGGCTTCAAATATCTAAACTATTATTTTCTTTCTGTCAAGTAGGTTGATACGTAAGTTAAATATTGGGATTCATGATCTAAGTTATCTTACAGCTCTCCACATTTTTAATAGTTAACTTCACCTGTTACATCCCAACCAGAACTCCTACTCGTTGCTGAACACTAAGGTATCTGGTTTGCTAATCCCATAAAGCTTGGTTCATAGCAGGAAGGCAGCACTTCTTCCCTGGGTGTGAAGGGTTTTGAAGAGCCGATGTCCCTCTGTCCTATGGAACAGGCTTTCCTGCGCAGTGCAAATTTTACTCAAAGCACAGTTTTCAATTTCATTTCTCTCACTCTGAGCCTTACTGCAGCTGCCTACTGATTTTCTAGTTGGATAAAGCAGAATTCTATTTCAAATTAAACTGAATTTTCACTGAGCTTTCACCACTGAGTCAACACCATTTTCCATGTAAATACTAGTCTGAACCTGGACACTATCTTAGAATTATTCCTGAAAGAAATGGTGTGGCATATTTTATAGTGAGAGCCATTCATAAAAGATTTTCACGTTGTTCATTTCTGAAAATTTAGTTTATGAAATGATTTTCTAATGGATACACTACAGATTTTTTGCTGGTAAGATTGATTGCTCTTTTAGTGTTTAGGATACTGGATATGTGGATGCTATCAGAATGGCAATGGAATGCTGGATCTTTATGGCTTCAAAGTTAATACTTTGACTGATGAAACAAGAAACCACAGAAGCCATATTTTAAAATGATGGATACAGAGTCAATACTTCTGGCTATATGAAAATTGCTCTGGCAGAATGAAGGAGATTCTTTACTGGTTAATGGTTAATGTGTGCTCAGACGTGGCATAGGAACATCTGTTATGTATCTAGGAGTTTCTTCTGTGTCCATCATATGTGTAAGAGTAGAGAATGTTTTCCCTGTATTGCTGTACAGATCACTCTCTCCCACTGCCCCTCTCTCATTTGCTTTAATTTATTTTCTTAAGCTAGGGGTTAGAAACAGCAGAAACAGACAAAAAACAAACCCACTTCATTTTTTGTCTAATGATAGCTGTCTTCCCCAAGAACTTTGTCTAAGACTTGCAGGAATTATTTCTTTGCATGAATTACAAGTATGTTTATAGCCAATGCTGATCAGCGTATGTTCAGAAAAACAATGAACAAAACATTTTCAGACTCTTAGGCATTAATTAATTCATTCCAAACAATACATTTAGGAAGGGAAAGACCATAAAATGTTTCACATGGAAATCAAAAGTGATACATAATATATGCAATTTGCTCTTTGCAAGCATTGGTGGAGAAGGTAAATATTGCATGAAAAGGCAGCGTCTGTAACAACAGTAATTCCTTAAGTTCACTTTCAGAACCAATTTGTTTTCATTGTTTGCTGAAAACGTATTGCTGTGATTATTTATTTACATCTGGCTATTTATGCAATGAATTATTTGAATCCAGAATTGGTAATTCAAATAAATGCTCACTGTCCATCAACTCACTGTCAATCAAACACCTCGGCAGAAGAGGAACTTCAGCACTTAGCTAGCATATGCTATATCTAGTATGCTATATGGCCTTACGTCTTGTTTAAAGCCACTTGGAATCAATGATTCATGGCTATGGATTTCCAGGGAAAGACATATTGGATTGCAACCTGAATAGTAGATGTGAAGCTGGTCTGTCTCAAACTGTGTGGCTATGGACTACACTGGTTCCCTGAAACCGCTGCTGGAAAAGAGTGTCTGCAGCTTAGGAAAACAGTGAATAAGTCAGCTGTCCACAGCAGTGGAGTAACCTGTTGTGTCCAAGTGTAGTTTCTCTGGGACTTGAAGCTGGCAGACAGAAACTTTGTTTAACAGTATCAGAAAACTCAGAGTAAAATCAAAACCTTCCCTCTGCAGAGATCCCAGTGAAGCTACCTTAATTGTGGAGGATTCTTTGCCTTTAAAAGTAGAAAAATAGAAAGCTACCAACTTACTGTGTACAGATGTCAAGCTGTACATATATATTTCCTTGGATTGGAAAATTAAATTGAACTAGTGGTATAATTTAATACTTTTTTTTTTTAATTTACATTACTAATACATTAGGTTGTAGAAGATAATTAAATGACATCATTTGAAAGCTAGGTATTAATTAAATGCGCTCTAAATGCAATAAGGAATCAGGGTTAAATTCAAAATTATGATGTTTACCGAACATTTATTGATGGTACAAGGTGACCAAGAACTGTAATCCATCTATTACTGTATTTGGTTGAACTGCTGATTAATGAAACAACTGATGAAGTGCAAAGGAAGATTACTTCATAGAGCCTGATCAGGAAACAGATGAGATTGAAAATGTGTTTCAGGTGTTTTACCATCTGTACTGTGACTCCTCACAAGCAGAGAACAAAATGGCTGGGCTCTGTAGAGACCTCAGTAGAGACTGGCACAGTGTTATTTCACTAGGAAATTAGGAATAACTGTAAGACAATCCAGTTCAAAGTCTGAGGCAGACCAGGATCTGTTCTGTGGAAAATGAAGCTGCCTCTGATTTGTATCTCATGATTAAACATTACATTTTTTAGTGTATGAGCTTGCATTTAAGAGTTGTCTTTCAGGTACTGAGGCACTGCAGGTTGTTGTTTAAAATATCACCTGCCTGAAGTACCAGTATATTTTCTTAGTTCATACTCAATTGGCTGCAAGTGTTACAAAACAAGTTTAAGATTTCTGGTTTTAGTATATATTTAACTCTTGTATCCTGTCTGTGTGAATAGACACCTTGCATTTCTAGAGTGTTGTTGCATCAGTTTCTAATATCCGTGCTGGCTTTGTAAGACTATCAAAATTAGCAGCATGAACTCATCTTGAAGATAGGATTTATCCCTAGGTTACTTTGATCTCTCTGTCCTTCTTCCCTCTATCTAGTATCCCCCCTTTTTTTTTTCTTTGTGACAGATTCTCTCTGCTTTACCTCAGCCAATAGGAAGCTAGCCACTGTTGTTCTCATTGGTACTTGGCATCAAAAGATGGTATTTTCCATTGCTATTGCTCTTGTCTTGTATATATCAAGTAAGAGCAGTGTGTTCGGTGGCGTTGCCATGGCTTACATGCATCTGTAGGCAGCTCTGTAAGGATCTAATTTCCTGCATTATAAAAGGGTTTTGTGGACATGAAAGTTCTCACAATAAAAATTGACTTTATTATCCTATTATCACTGGGTGTATTATTTGTCTGTTTTGAATTTCTGAAGAGGAGATTGCTGTGTTTTCCAGTTTCTTTCAGAGGATGGAAAACCCCAGAAAGCTACAGCTTGAAAAGATGACTTTCAAAAAAGATGTACAGTTCTGTTAGTATTTTGGGGAAGCTGGAAGTTACATCTCATCTCTAAAAACTAAGCTTATAAAAGCTTATAGCTTTTAGCTTATGCTATCGCTAACCTATAAAGAACAGAGCTGTTTACGTTTGTCCTGAAATTATGATTTTGTTTTATTTGGTTTTGTTCCAAAGGTCTGAGTTAGAACACACGTTTTCATTGTTTGCTGAAAACGTATTGCTGTGATTATTTATTTACATCTGCCTATTTATGCAATTAATTATTTGAATTTCTCTGATTTACACATATCCCATCTGCATGGCCAATTATCTGAAAACTTTTTTTGTTGTGGATTAAATGGTCACAGGATCTGCCGTGCTGTGACATCCAGCATAGAAAAATAGAAAAAGAAAAGAAAGTATATAGAAAATAAAAGCTACAGGACTTCTCGTAATTGAAGGACAGATATTTATGTATTCATTTATTTATTACTTTAGGGATTTTGTAATATTGAGGATCTCATTTTTTATGACGACAGGGGACAAGTTTTCTCAAATCTTCAGTAGACATTGGCTGTATGAGTCTCCCTCCATCCATTTATGCATTTTACATTTTCCCCAATTATTTTTTGCTCTGAAATAGCAAGTTCCACAGGAAAAAAAATAAGTTTTAATGATGGAGTGTGGCAAGTGGAAAATAAAGTGGCAGAAGCCCAGCAAAGGTTTAAATGTTCCACAAATTAACTTTGTGAGCAAACATTGGGTAAGACGTGTTTTCTCTCGAGCAGTGCTCAAAGGCCTGGTAGTGCTATTGAAAACAAATAACTTCTTCCATAGGTCATGAAGAACTGAACAGCAGAAAGCTGCCGTTGAGCCCCAAAGTCAATTGCATATCTAACTGAAAAGCAGCACATTGGTTTCCACCAGGTGTTGTTATTGCAGGCAGGTTGGTCACAGCAGCCTTGGCTCATTTCTGCTGCCTGCCAGGTGTCGCACTGAGGTATCGCATCCTTTAAGTGACAACAGAACAGCCCTGTTAAACACAGAGGACGACATAAATGTTCTCAGAATGCTTAAGAGTGAATTTTCTCCTTTCTGCAGACTTTTAACACAGTTTAGTACAAAAGGTTAATTGTGAGATAAGCTCCTATCTTCCTGTTTTGACTTTGCAGCTCTTGTAAAAACAGACGATAGGAAATAATTGCAATGATCTTTAGACCTCAATTTTAAAGATTTCATTAAACTTCAGACAATGCAATTGCTTCTAAGCTTGTTCTTAATATGCATTGTCAAGCAGATATTAATCTGCTTGCAGAGCAATGCATCTGATAGAAGATGGCTACTATGTGTTACTTCTCCAACACATTAAAGGAAGAACGTATCCCATTAATGGTTTTCTTGAAAATCTGCTGAATAATGAATATCCAGATACAAACTATGGAATGTAAGTTGAAAGGTGTGTAAAATAACAGACCACTTTCCAATGATTTGAAATGCTCTTACAGAATACTCTTTCTAAAATACGGTACTTAACTTGCAGTGATCCACAATTAAAGTGATTTACAGGAAAAGATCTTTGCAGTTAGAATCGCACTGGTGGAATTGGATCAACCTTGTTGTTAATTTTGGTTCCGTTTAATAGTCAGGGAGAGCATTTCTGAACTCCTTGCTAGCTCTGTGCTTCAATGAGGATGCCCCCAGATATTCAGACTTTCTAACAGAATACCATACATCTCAATCTTCTTTTTCTCTTCTGTGTTCTTTGAAAGAAGCCTGGTTACTAATCTGTGTTTCCAGCGGAGACACACATCTTCTATTTCTTACTGTTTATTTATTTATCAAGGAGCAATTATTTCCTCATTTTCTGAATTTAGTAGAACATTACAACATTCATTAAAAATAAACAATGTTTTAAAGTGCAAAATGCAATATGGTTTTTTCTTTCCTATGTTGATTTTTTTTTTTCCACGGAAGGATAAATGTATTGTCAAATTATAACAGAAATTGATTAATTATGCCACCATTCAGGAAAACCATCATTTTTTAATAGAAATGTCTGAGCTCGATACAGAAGGAAAAGAAGATAAATGTGTTTGTAATTTTATTTATTTCCTTTTGCAAAGAAAATTAAATGTCTTCAAAACTAATGTATTTTCTTTCTGTTTTAAGTTGATATTAAAAGTGCATGTCTCAGGAAAAAATACACCAAGTGCACCACTGTAATAATTGTATTGATCAGGCTGTTCTGCCATACGGTGGAATTGTCCTGTACTGATGCCCCTTTGTACTATAATTTTCTACCCATTCTACTAGAAAATGACGTTAGCTCAAAGTTTAAAATATACTTGAAATACAGCTGGCAAGGAATTGGAAATGCTAAGAGTCAACAGCAGCTCCTGCAACAGTTAGACCTTCAGTGAAGTGAGAAAGTATAAAAATAAAATCTGATTTTGGAGGACAGAAGAGGCTCAGTACTGTTTTGCTTCAGTATCACTGCATCACCTTGTTTGGTGGTGCTGGTCATGTTTTTTAAAAAGGACAAACCACCAGAAAAATGTAATTCTCAGACAATTGATGAAAAGAAGCCATTGTGCTTCTTCACCTGTGTATTGCCACAGCACTGCTTGGTCAGACGTTTCTTCATGCTCAAGGGATGCTTCAGACAAAAAGCACTCAATGCAGTTCTGACAGTGGCTGGAAGTACAGTTAGCACTGTAACCATGGCAAAATGCTCTCAGTGTGCACACAATATAGGTACTGACAGATTTTTGGCACGTAAAGCATTGCAGTTTCTTCAGGTAGATAGACTAAATCATATGGCATTCTGTGAAACTCATCTGTTATGTTTAAAACAATACATGCTGTGCCTTAAGCAGCTTTCTCTTTTTTGCTCTGCGTAAGGCTTTGTTTTCAATACTTCTGTTCAGTCTGGTTTTCCTTCCATTATGTGGTACTCTGCTATTCAGTTCTTCTGAATGCTTGTTTACAAACAAAGCCAGACAATAATTGATATGGAAATGCAAATACAGTAAAAGCAATCTGCCTCCATTGCATTAAGACACGTAGAAAATAAGTGTTTTATACCATTCTGTTCCCTGCATGTGCACACGAAATAAACAGTCTATTGCTAAATACTTTTTCCATCTCATAACAGGCCATTAGTGAGCTGTCTGTGGTGCAGTAACAGTCACAAGCAAACAGCTACCACCAGTTAACAGGCACTGCTCCCATTTGGAATTAGACGGGAGGAAAAGTTTTGACTGATTTCACACTCGCTCTGTATCCACAGCCACTGGCTTCTAGGGAGCCATCCTGTGGTTCTTACCAACTGAGGGAGAAGAAAATCAGACTAAAATACAGTTTCAGAGCATTATAATGGAATATATGATATAAATAGAGTAGGACGTGCTGCAGATGCTATCATAGCAGCTGTGCAGTGCCTAGGCATTTAAAGCCTGCTTAAATTATTTTGAAGAAGTCAGTCTTTCATTTGGAGAATGCTTGTTCAGTGGAAACTTGGTTCCTATGCAAAATAGAAAGTAGCTTTGCTCTTTCCTTCATCACTTGATGCTGCAGTTTTGAAAATGAAACATTTCTGCAGGATGGAAACTTAGGAAATTAGTGTCTGTCCTTTCACAAAACTGCCATGAATTTTGACAGAGAGTAATCAGCAGGCTCCAAATGGAGCTGTAGATTGAACATGAGATTGGCGGAGCAATTCTAAGGGAGAGAAGTGCGTTGAGGTTTAGCTTGAAACAGCCAATCAGCATTACAAATCAGAGCGATGGTGCATTGGCAGAGCTGTGCACTGGGAGCCTGATCTGGGTGTTTATCCTTCTGAACAAGTAAAACCTCACAAACATTCCCTGAGTGATTCAGACCAGTAAATGTACTGTACTCAGAGCCTAAGATAGAAATTATTGCCTGTATTTTCATCTAATTTGTGATGCGTGATGGTGATTTGTATCTTGCACTGAAATCTTAGGATTGCACAGGAATAAGAAGCAGAGCACAGAACAGAATGACACAGGATGAATTAGATTCTGAACATATGGCTAAAGCTATTAGCAGTTCGCTTTAAATCAGCAGGACTGGGCCATTTATTCCTTTTGTGTTTTGAGAAGAAATGCATATTTTGACTTTATACTTGTTTGGCATTTTCCAAGCATTCTTATAATAGACATTTCCCTGGTTGAGCTAGTTTACAACTTGCCAAAAAATATTTTCTTAGATCAACACAGATTTCTGCCACTCACTTATTGGTTACATTTTTTGTCTTTATGCTTTTCTTGCTACATTCTCAATAGGCTGAGAACCAATCTGTCAGCATGGCTCTTCTTGCTGCAGGGGCATGGTGTGCTGCAGTAAGGAAGACACTTGTAGGTCCAGGAGGTGACTTGTCACACTGTGTCTTGATCAGCTTTAGGAATCTGGTGGAAGTCACAGACATGTAATCTGTCAGTTCTGTGATCCACACAGAACTTTTCTGGTCAACAACAAAACCGTCTAACAACAAAAATTCTGTGCATCTTGCTCTGGACACTTGTGTCTCACTGAAGGAGAAAATTATTTAATTTTTACACTGCTGATTTCCATGATCTCATTTCTAATGAACAAGTTGAATAATTTTCCTTCCTAAAATGGTACTTTATTTCTGAGATGGAACATCACCATTCCAATCTTTATCCCTCCCCCACAAGTCACACATAGCAAAGGATGTTAGAAGATATTTTTGCTCTAGCTGGGACAGAATATGCTTGCAGTACTCCTAGATTAATGAAGGACCAGACAATAGCATATTGAAGAGCACCGTGCAATGATTTGCTTAAAAAAGAACAATTTCATTCCAATGTGCAAGAAGGAGAATGATAATCCAGTAGTATGAATACGGGAGTTGGAAAATCTGGGTTTAACTTTCTGCCTCACCATCTCTGCCTCCATGACATCTGATTCAGCAATGGATTCTGCTGAGTCTCTGCTCCCCTTCTACAGAGCAGTGGCAAAAACAGAAGATCTAGTATGGAGATCAGAGATGGGCTGACACAGCATGTGCTCATCATTCCCAGCACTCACACTTCTAGAATTCCTTGTGCACAAATCCTCTTACTGCAGGTAGCTTCAGTTCATCCTGCTATTTGTGCACTTTTGCATAAAAGATCGTTGCAACAGTGAAATGGGAGATGGTAGAAATTTTAAGCCAATCAATCCTGAATATATATATATTTAAATTAACATTAAATTTCATTTGTTCATAACGTGACAAATTGTAAGCACAGGATAAAGATTCTGAAGTACTTTAGATTTCATTAGGTGTTGATGTATATTAATATGTACACAGCAGGTCAAATTTTAAATTTGTGTCACAGCTGCACTGGCATTTCTGGAGCTATAATACATACTTAGCTCAGCTGACAGCTTGGGATTTCAGGTAATAGATTTCAAAGTAGCTGACAGAGATTTATTTTATTATCTCCTGCCTTTATCAATATTTAATGAAAGTAGCATTTACCTTAAAAATGCATCACTTTTTAGCAGAAGCTATTTATAATTTTATTTAAAAGTAAAACGTAGAGACCATTCTTTGAAGAGAATAAGAGTATATAAGTCTTTTAAATTGTAGTCTTTTTTTCTGCTTTGTACAGAAAAAAGTGTTAAAAATTCCATTCATTTCCTAATCTCTTAAAATAGCCCTAGAATCTCAATCCTCAAATCTGACAGAAACAGGTTCTGATGAATCTCTACACAAATGCTATTCTTTAGAGTCTGACACGGGTAGCAATTCATGCCATTTTGTCACCATTCTCTGTACACTCACTTGTGCTGGCTGTACCATCTCTGCATATTGCAAAAAAACCCAGAAGGCACTTAGGAGTTGTGAGGATTTGGCAGCCTAACTGGGCAGTGGCATTTTAACATTCCTGCTGGATCTGATTTCGACATGAATAACATGGGACAGCAATCACTGCTGCCAGAACGAAGGAAGGCAGAAGGGCGCTGTGTGTCAGGGCAGTGCCTCTTGCTGCAGCAGCACCCAGGCTGGCTCCCAGGCATGCACATCTCCTCTGCAATGCTGGAGGGGCTCCTCTTCCTCCATTCATTAATTGATGTGTCTGCACTGAAACTGGGGCTCAGTACTGGGAGAAAGATGACCTCTGCCACGCTGACGATCACTTTAGAACTTAAGGGAATGAATGGGATGAGGTTTGCCAGAAAATATTTTGTCTTTTTGACAAGTAAACACTTTAGTGTTTCTTTCAAATGGTAATAAAAATGGAATGGCTTAAAGAAAAAAGAAAAATCAAAAAGACATGTTTTGTATTTCAGATGTTTGCTGGCAGATCCTGAGGTGGTGTAAATCAACTGTGCTCCATTAAGTCAGCAGACTTCTGCTGATTTATACCACAAAGGATTTGTACCTTTTATGCTTGGTCCCATGGAAGGAATGCTTTACTTGGAAATATACAATTTCTGAAAAGACAGAATTTTAACCAAAATGGAAAAAAAAAGAGGAAAGAAAAAAAAGAATAAAAAAGGTGTATTGGTTGTTATTAAGGATGTAAATGCATGTGTACAAATGTATCCATTAAGGGGAGAAGGAGAATACTATGCACATAGGTTGTACTGGTTAGGGTTTATCTGCAAGTGCCCACTCAGCCCTAGCTATTTATTGGAAAATGGCTCTCTGTGATTAGTGGGAGGTCACTTTCCTGACACAGCTCTTATGAGAGGCTTAAGACTCAGTGCAGTGAATTTACAAAATGAGCTGTTGGCAGATTGGAGTAAATGTGCCCAAAGGTAATGGGGCTGGACACGCTGGTTGCTGCGTGAATGCTTTTTGCATGGACTGACCTGATATAAGACACAAGTCTAAGTAACAAACAAAACATAAGCTACTGTAAATGGAGAATTGCATTTCCCTTGATATTTCAGATTCATGTAGCAGCTTTGGAATACAGTGGGCTATGAATCTAGAAAGACAGAGGCATGATCTTATGATTGCAAGTAATTAAAATTGCTGTTGTCCTATGGGAAGACAATACCAATTGTATTCTGTTTTGGTTTGCATTTGAGTGCAAAGGAGGACTAGATCAGTGTTTTTATTACATTTGGGAAAGTGACAACCTAAGTAGTCAGTAATCTGTTATTTCTAATCATTTGACCCTCTAGGACTAGTGCATTTAGCATTATTTCATTAGACTTTAAAATTTCATTTACTGTAAGCAAAACATAGAAAAAAAATAGTCAAAACATTGTCTCTCATAAACTATTAGAAAAAAATATTAAATATACCTGTAACAGCAGCTTCTCTACAGTGGAAAAATATTAAATCTTAGGTGATAGTGTGAGAGAGGATAATTTCTGCCACATCAAATGAACAAAATGCTGAATTCATTTCAAATCCAAACTATTTGTAGACCTTAATGGCTGTTTTTCATACCATAACTATCTTAACATGTCAGAAAGACAGTTCTGTGTTCTAAACCAAGTTCTCAAAGAGTTTAGTTTGAACTTAAAAGTCAGCTAGGGAGGCTTTCATTTTCCTTTGACATTTATGGCATTGACCATTCCATGGCAGTATTGATCACGCAGAATAGGTCATCGATGAATAAGTATATTTATTATATTTATTTACAATATCAGTACACTTATTATTGATATTATTTGTTCATATTGCAGTACTGCCTGCAGACCCACATCAGAATAAAGATAATCCTTGTGCATGGCCTCGTTCAGTTACAGACACAGACTAAGTCTTACGCCCTGCTCTCAAGGTAAGTACAGTTTGAATAGTTGTGATAGATAAGAAGTGGAGAATGAAGCTAAATTGTTTAGGGCTTGCAAATGCACATCGAGAATGATTGCTCAGGGTCAGTGCCCTGGTACACGTGCCATTGCCTTCTTCTCATTCCATGTTGCTTCCATTGTAGCTCATGTCTACAAGAGCAGCCTTCTTTATTACAGACCAGTTTTTCTCATTGTGCTCTTTCACTATGCAGTCTCCTAGGTGATTGGGAAGACTAATTAAGTTTTGCTAATATTAAAAGAAAAGGCCATTATATACCTTGGAGAGGAAATGCTATACAAGGGTCGATTATTATAATGATGGTTATTAATAAGTATTTCAGACTATCTGCTCTATTGACAACCTATTTGCAATTATTATTTTATATGAATATTCATAAAGACTGTAGATATATAAAGTAGGATACTTGGCAACATTTATGCAATTAAATGCACATTTAAATTCTGCTGGTAGTTCTGGAAATTAAAATCTTCAGACTGATGAGAAGAAGGCTAGGGTCTATTAATCCCCACCATCTATACATCTATGCCTGTAACCTTCTGTCCTCTCAAGATGTTTCAAAGGTGTTCCTCTGTGCCCTTGAAGTAAAAAATAATTCAGACTCTTTTATCATATTATAAGATGACACAACTTCTTTAAAAATGAATATGTATCAGTATTATTTACATCAATATCCACATTAATGTCTTTATCTCTAAAATGTAAAAGTGCTATTTTTCATGCAATCAAAGCAATCAGTAGCTTTTCACTGTAAAGAAAATTATCCTGTTTGGACAAACTAAAAAGAGTAAAGAGAGATCAGGGCTCCACTTTTTTGATGGATATAAATTTCAAGACATGTAAAGATCAATGATTATTCCTTAGTTTCTGAAAGAGACAAAAATTAGGTTTCTCTAGAGTTACTTCTTAGCTAATTGGCACATTTCTTCTTTTCAACCTTGGCTCGGGGCTGCAGGAGGTGGTGATTGTTCCTGGTCTCTTACTGCACCATGAGAAAAGTAATCAGAAACTAACTTCAGTTTCCCTCTTTGCCATTATCATGCAATAAAAAATCAGGCTGTCTGCATGCTACATTTCTGAACTTTTCTTATTTTTCATATATTTTAAGGAAATTACAGACTTACAATAGAATTTTTGCCCAAATGAAATACTGCACTTGTTGAAATTTTGTTTGTATTTTACATCCATTGTCAGGAAAGAGAAAAGAAAGGTAGCAGTAAAAGCTGCCTTCAGATGTTCCTGTCTAATGTGTTTGAACAGACAGCACTCCTGCATTCATGTGAAGCATCCTCCAGAGTGGCTGCTCACCCTTTGCGTAGCCCTGAGAGTCCATTTATTTCACACATCAATTACACACTTGACATTTTAACACCGTGTCTCTGATTTTAATGGGTTTTAGCAACAGCATTATGATTAGAGAGAAATGTTTCGTTCAGGAAAGGAGACACCAATCTCTTACACTAAGAACAGAAAAATAAATTGAAAATGTTAAAATTAATATAGCTGGGACACAAAAACCAGACAAAATACCTGTAGAATTTCTATTTGTGAACGTATTTATCCCATGGAAGTCTAAAAAGTGCACTGCTGCTGTAACACTTAAAGATTTTGGCTCTTCACCGTTAAGAATGTGATTTCCCTCAGTTACTGCGTGTCACAGCCTTCAGCATTGCTTCCAGGATGATTCAGTGGAATTTGAACAGGTCTGAAATCACAAACAGTGTTGGTTTGAGCAAAAGAAATTCCCCAGTGGTGACTTCATGTTTTCAGCTTTTCCTAAGAAACGCTGTTTAGTTTGAGCACCAACTACATATGGCTGGTGGTTGAAATTACCTTTTAATGCTTTCCTCAAAGAGTGCTTTGCTGTTTGGTTATTTCTTATAATAAAACACTTCCCACTAGCAGCAATTAATCCAAAGTGAAGGTAGGTTTTTTAAGTACAAGAGATTCTCGAGAGCTAGGTTACATAGCCTCAGTTAAAAAAAAATGCACAAGTCGTTTTAGAACAGATTTGCTCTTATTTTATTATAGCAGTGCATATAAAAAAAAAAAAAAAAGTCTTGTACCAGATTGGAATCCACAATATTGCATTTGATTGAGTCTGCATAATCATGCCAAAGTGGCAATTAGTCTGTATTAGGGCTTCATCTCTTGACCTAGTAGTCTATGACAGATACCTGTGAGCCTCATTGCAAATCAAGTCATTGGGTAGACTGAGATCTGAAGTCTAAGTTTCACCTCCCTACTTGTTTGGAAAGAAGGCAGAACACAGCTCTAGTCTACAACCTTGTCATTAAGAAGTTGCTTTGCTTGGAAAGCAGCTCCTCATTGACAGTGAGTGGTTGCTTCTAGGAAGAGAGACTTTGTGATCTCAGTATTTTCAAGGCAGAATCTATAGCACTTGCTGTCTTATAATTTAAATTAATCTGATTGGTGTGAACTAATGAGATGATAGCATGTTTAGTGATTATTTCGGATGTGTTTGTATCTCATCACACATAGTGCTAATTGACTGCGCTACCCTGGGAGTTAGGACAGGAGATCCATATATTGCTGCCTTCTGTCTGTCTGTATCTCAAAAGCAGCAGTTCAGAAGGGCAGATAGGCAGTCACAGTTGCAGCTTCCAACTAAAAGAGAGTCATTACAGAAGATAACATGTTTCTGATGTGGAATATTTTTCTTCTTTTAATCTTCTGGAATCATTTCTGTTTTATAAATGAAAATGGGAAGTTTAATGGTGTTGTTTAATGTACTAAAGTTCTGATCTGACAGACAGTACTATTACTACATGAGGTAAATTAAAACCCAATCAAACTGTTATGCAGAGGTGCAGGCTGGCTATGCAGGAGAGTGCATGAGTTGTTACCACTTAAGCTGTTACCCAAGGCACGATAAATCATATTCTCTTCTAGGTACAATTTCCTCTTTGTTTTCCCTAGTTTCAGTGTGCCAATACAGGAGGTGAGAAGAAAGTTATTGGTTTATGCATGTGAATAACCTAGTTATCACAAGTAAATTTACAAATAAATTTTGGTTTGACTTCAATGGTTGTTTAAAATCTGTGTACTTAAAGTATATTCATATCAGCTTTTCAAGAGTAGGAAACACTGAAAATTAAACCTGCACTTGGCTAAAATTCAGTTGCAGGAATGGGATCAAGTAAAATAGCACACTGATTCTCAAAGTCAAAAAGCGAATGTTGGCTACAGGAAGCAAAGCAGGACAGACAGCAGCTGCACCACCCAGACATCTGCACATCATCTCCCACAGCCTCCCATGTGGCTGGAGAATTACAGATAGTGGGAGCTGCATGGTGGTTACTGCTTTTGTGCATCTGCAACAAGGCAATTGCATTAGACTTCTAAAGGATGTCTATATTATCTTCATAGATTAGAACATAGATTAAATTATATTTATGCCCATATGCATAAATATCGGGGAAATCTTGATGGCTATAAAAATGTCTTGATTAAAAAAAACAAGACATTTTGAAAAGCATTTAACATTTGTCACTGTGGATTTTAAATGATTCAACTATATCAGAATGACCAGAGAGTATTTGATCTCCAGGACTGTGGCAAGAGTGGCTGTAATTTCCATCTGCAAGTAGTTGCACACAATCAGGGTTGTGTGAGGTACTGAAGAAAATCTAATTTTAGACAGACAGACTTCAAAGACTAGTTTCCATGTGTTCCTTATGGAGACAGGCTCCTGCTGAGTTAAGCTCCTGCCTCTGACTCATTGTCTACAGACAAAATCAGGAGTCCAGAGAGTTAAGCTTTCTAAAACTCAATTTGTGCTTAAAAATAGATGGTAGAACATTTCTGTGTTTTAGATAACAAGTAGGCCAGGCTTGCTAAATTGTATTTCACTCGTGCACGGAAATGACTCAAAAGTTATCATTTTTCAGAGCCAGGTTCCTCAACAAACTCTACATGATACCAGCTTATAGTGGGCAGAAGAAGCATGCCTTACAGTCCAAGATGCAAGCATGTGCTTGGGTTCAAGCAGAAGTTTAGCACCCTCTTATTTTATGCAGCAGATCAGATGATGTTGGGCCCCGTTTAATCTAAACGTAAAATACCAATTACTTCAATTTTGTGGTCATGTCTTTGGTTGGTGTGCTAGTCCCTGAATGGTATGAATTGATCTTGAAGTATTTCTTCTTATATGAACATTTGTAAGCAGCTATTGCCCTGTTGCATTGCTATGGATATCCCCTATGTTTTCTTTCACACCCGTTATCAAACAGGTAATCTGTTTTGGGATGTAGAGGAAGCTGAGCTTTATCTCGTATGCTGTGGTTCTTTTTTTGGTCCTGTTTTGATGTTCTTAATTAGAAAGGATCACTTTCCACTACAAGTAGTTCCACTTGTCAGCTACACACCCAAACATGAAATGAACAGTATCTACCCAGACCTCTGTGTGTCAGCAATTAGATTCTGTATTTATGGCTCTTCTGTTTTTTAGGAACTCACTTGCCCTTCAGAAATCACTCAGAATAGTTATTACTCTAGGATGAATTTCATCAGTTTCTGGATGTATCTGAGTATGTCTGCTCTTCCTTATTCTGGCATGCAAACCTGTTTTTCATTGAAATTGGCACATAAAATATCTGGTCTTTAAGGTGCCTTCTGCTCTGCCAGCTACCTAGCTGAAGCCAGGTGTACAGAACAACACATTGCTTTTAAGCCATGTAGGATCTTCATTTCAAAACTTCCTGTAGCTGCGCTGGAGCAGCTTAGGGACCAGGTAACAGAGGAAGAAAGAAACTCTCTTGTCCCTTCTTTTTTTTCAGGAATAATTGTTCATCTGCCCATGGCACATTTTCCTCCACACCTGTTTAGCTGTACCTGGG
This sequence comes from Lagopus muta, assembly GCF_023343835.1. Taxonomy (NCBI): domain Eukaryota; kingdom Metazoa; phylum Chordata; class Aves; order Galliformes; family Phasianidae; genus Lagopus; species Lagopus muta. The sequence continues at coordinate 9,698,198 of NC_064449.1, read as the reverse complement.
TATGCAAGAATCTTTACTCTAGCCTTTTTTACTGCTCTTCCTCTTGTAGCGATGAGAAGTTCAGCTGAAGTCTAGGAGAATAAGAACTGTGATTTTATGTTAGTTTCACAGTGTAGTAGTTTATATCAGGAAAACTGAAACTTTGCAGGCATGGTAATTATTCAGTTATTAAAGACAGTAATTATTCAAGGTTAAGTGCAGTAAAACATGTAAGTTGAGCAATTAAATTAATGAATTATGTCAGTGTTGTTTTATTAATTTAATAGAAAATGAAGGGGGAGATATGACTTTGGAATGATTCATTTCTGATTCCTTGTGCTTGACTTTGTGTGTGTAATTTTGCAGTTCAGCTGAGAATTATAAACTGTAATTTGTTCAAAACAAATCCTAAAATGACTCAGTGGCATCCTCACCGCATTGAAAAACTGTGCTAAGAGATCTGCTTGCAATTCTTTATGTCGTTTAAAAGATAGATGGTCAAAGTTCTCCGTGGTATTTGAATGATGGATGCATCAAGAGGGCAGTGGGGTCCAGAAGGCCTGGTTATGCTTCTGCAATTTGATTGTTGCAGCATGTGAAGAACACGGGGCCTTGGCTGAAGCATCACGGTTGAAGGTTAGGAAGTGTTCCACTATGAGATTGGCTTTCCAATCTCCTTTCATATCTCAGTTTAGAGCCACATTCCTACTTGCTTGCTTGCCCTCCTCAGTCCAGCTAAACCTCGTGTCCTCAGCTGCAGAGTGGGGCACGGCAGGTCTGCAGGACCTCCTGGCACTTTGTGGCCCAGCGACACCCAGTCTGTGCATCCAGTGAAGCTGATGAGGAGGGCAGTGAGTCTCTAGCCTTCCTCTTATGGAGCCGGGGTTTCTCCTGTGAAGCCACTCTGCAATCTGGGCACTGGCGCTAATTTCAGCCACCACGTGTGAGCAGCACTGCAGCAGTTATATTTGGTTTAATGTGTGAAATGCCAGCAGTGTGTCTTGGGCCTTGACTGAGCACTTTGATCTGGGAGAGGGGATAGAAACTGTATTTCTATGGTGCTGCTGTGCAAGCATTAGCGTAGCTTTTATGGAATTTCAGTGGAACTTCTAGTAACTGAATTAATTTGGAGGGATCAGATTTATCTGGTCAGTACTTGGACATTTAATGTGTGCTGTTCTCATTACACTGCAGATTAGCTGCCACTCATTCCCAGGTAATTGCAGGTGTGTGTGTAACACTCCTTGCTGTGTCTGCAGCATGGATATACTGCACTTTCCAACAGGGAATAATAATGCTTCCCCATTGAGCAAGGTTGCAGTGAAGTAAGGAACAGATTGTTAGGTATATGAATAACCTAGCTGGATGGATGATAGAAAATATTACACATCTATGGAAATTAATAATGCATTTAAATCTTAGTTTCTAGTAATCTTCTTTTGTTTCAAAGTGGCACTAACAGTTATCCCAAGGTAAGGTCATATGTGGGGAAGTGAGGACAATGGGACAAATGACCTGTACAGCTGCACTCCAGATCTTTTGGCTGCAGGACAAAAGTTGGGCCCACTTTGTGCGTGTCTGTTCCCTGATCAGGAATGAAAAAAAACAAGAAAAGTATATGGCAGAATTAAATTATCTTTTATATACATTAAAAAGATGTTCCGGACAGATGAAATCTCTTTTTTAGTGTTTTGATTTTACTCTCTCATTGCTCTTAGTGTATCTGCAGGGTTTTCTTGCATTTGTAGGGAATTTACATTTTAAATTGCATGTATGTACTTTCTTTCCACCACTGATTTCTAAATGTCCTGTTGGTTATTAGTATGCTTTGACACAAGTGCTTTCTAGCTCCTTTCCAGCCACTGTTAGCTTCTGTTTTTCTCCCCAGACCATGTACTGTCCAGCATGCTTTCATATCCCTTCTTACAGGCAGGTACTTTTCATTTGTTCTCTTTACTTGCAGATTAGCTTATTTTGTCTAATCTGTTCTCATTTTTAATCCTTATACACCAAGGGTAATGGAAAGCCACGTGCTATCCTGAATTTTTAGCATTCTGAGGTTTATTTCAATTGACACAGCTCTTCACTGAAGAACAGCACATCTTTTTCCGCCTCTTGCTCTTCTCCAAAGGGAGCTAGAGGGCATGGAGGCCATCCTCTGTCACCACTGGAGGCCAGGGGCTATTGCAGTGCTCTGCTGCAGGGAATCCTACGCAGTGCCAGCCTCCAGCCCAGCTCTCTCATCTTCTTTGGCTTCTCCAATTTATTTCTTTGTCGTGTTTATTCCTGGCCACTATTGCTCACAGGCTCTTTGATCTTTACAAAACCTCTTGAGAAAAAAACAATTCATAAAACACCATCAGTCGCTAGCTCTGCTTCTTAATGACATTGAACAGCTTTTCTAAAATTGAACAAGTGTTTTGCACAGTTTAGTTCTAGGCAAGAGTCCAAAAGATGTGGTTCATGTCAGATACTGTTGGCTTGTAGCCACTTACCTTGTTGGTGTTGCCTTCTTGCCATTTTTTGTCTACTTGCTTAGAGTTTAATTTCTATGAATCTTACATCTCCGTGGCACAGTATCTTATGGCAAGAATTTCATGGAGAAGTTTGACTGATTTTTCTCTTTGTCTAAATAAATACTAGCACAAAATTGCCATGTGTTACCATTTTATAGTTTGATACATATTATGTGTTGGGTGAGAGTCTTTGTGACTGCTAATTGTGTTGGGATTTAATACTTATGCCTGCACCCTTGGGATTAATTCCTGTTTAAGGAGCTTAAAAGCACAGATTGGATCAAGTGGAATTTTTGTTTAGTGCTTCAAAATGGCACAGTCAGTGACGATACGGAGATGATCTCTTTTACACACTGAATTTCAGAAACTCATAGGAAAAAAATGTACATTCTGTTGAAGGAAAAGAGACAAGGAAGACATAATACCTGTCTAGACTTTATCCTGAAAAAAAATCAGACATATGTCATTTATGGAAATGACTTCTACAGTAGCTATTTCTTTTCTATTGTAAGTCTATCCAGTGTACCCTCCACAATTCTGTAGGTGGTAAGAGCAGCTGTTGCTATGTACTGGCTTGCATTTGTGATTGGACTGCCTTTAATAATTATTTGCTTTCTTTGTTGAATTTCAGTAAACAACAGTCAGTAAGAATGATATTTATTATCCTCATTGCTTTACAGCTCATCAGCTCATACAGTTGAAAACAATACCTGCTTTCCTCACAAATAAGCAAGAAAGAAGTGGCTTATATCAGGGTCCCTCTTGTCCTAGATTTCATTTCATGTGAATCCCAGAGTTGTAAGGATGTTTAGATTAACAACTCAGCTTTATATGAAATTTATGTGACTAAATAATTTAGAGGCTGTTTGACTTTTAAACATGGCTATTGAATCCCTTGATATTTTCTCAAGCAAGGCAGCAGTTAGTAAGAGACTGAGTTTCAGACTTCAGCTATTAAAGTCAAAATAAATTCACTTTATTTATGTGGATAGGAAAAAATAAATTTGTGGATTCTTCCTAAAGATGCCATTAAGAGACACTGGCTATTTATACAACACAGATCTGTCCCATATACCGATAAACATCTCCATCATTTTTGATTAGCAGTTCCTACCTGATTTTCAGCTATCTTTGAGGATACCTATGTTTCACTTATAATCACGGCACGCTGCCAAATAAGGGAAGCAGAGCACACACAGCAGGACTCAGCTCCATTCAGCAGGTAGAGCTGGCAGAACTGCAAGCTGAAGTCAGGCTGCCTGCCAGGACAAGGACACTGAGTGGGGCAGACAGGCAGCTCACCAGAGCTGCACATCCATTGCATTGCAGGGATGTGCTGGTAATAAAATGCCTGTGGTTTCTGTCCCAGGGTCAAGATAGATGCCTTCATACATTTCAGTCAATGGTGTCTGTGTTTGTATGTGTACGCCATGCTTCTCATGAGAACCAGGTATCTAACACACGCTATATCTCCTATATGCCTGTAACAGCGTAGGACACACAGATATTCTAAAGTTTGTTTTGGTTTTAGTTTCATTTATGAGGTGGCTGCTATCCTTACATGCACTCATCTCTAGAATCCCAGTTGTTACTGCAGAAGGTCCCCCTCTATGCAAGCCCAGAGCCTGCTAACATTATTAACACTGCTGACAATAACCTTTCTGGAGAGGCTGCTTGGTGTGCTGCTGGTGCTGTCCCAGATGCAGCTGCCTAGCAACCTCTCTTGCAAGGCTGCAGACTGGAGCTCTTGGCTAGCACCTTTTCTCATCTGGGTTTTCTTTCTTGTATTACCAGACTATGTATCAAAAGCTGTCTCATGCCTTTTGCCTTCAGCAATGCTGGCGAGGATGGTTTGTCACCTGTCTGACTCTCTTTATCAGTGCATCCTATTTTTGCCCCCTTTCTTTTACTTTTTATCTTTTTTACCTTTGTGTGTGTGTTATTATGTGTCAGGGGACAGTAGGCTATACAGTGCTTGAGTGTATCACACTGCAGCAGTGCCAGTTGCTGCTTTCTGGAACTCGTGAGAAGTGTAAGACAGGATGAGTTTTTATGGCCTTCTACCAAGAGCAGAAATTTCACTAGAAAACACAAAGTGAGAAGAAACACAAAGCAGTTGTCTTACCCTATTAATATTCATAACAGGAGCTTCTTCCTGAGGCATATCTCTATTTTTATAGAGTAATTTGGAGTATTTTTCAAAGCACAGGCAATTAACATTGACTTATTTTTTTTAATGACTCACTTCAGGTACCCAAATGTGAGCCCAAGTTGTCCTTTCCTAACATCCTCTAAGTGAACACCCCAACACACGTACTTCACTTTCTCAGGTGTAAAATGCTTGGTCTGGCATCTCCTTTCTCTCAGTCTCCATTCTCTGAACTTACCTGGCTGGTGATAGACATACTTTCTGAAACAGGGAAATATATTTCTAGAAAATATTTTTATTACCATTACTTTTATTTGATGGCAGTGTCCTGTTGTGCTAGACATTGTACAGACACATGGCATTAAGTTTTCAAATTGCTCAGGATTGGAAGTAGCCTGTAAAATTAGGCTGGAGTGTTTCTGAATTCTCAGAGGTCAGCAATGAACTGATCCTGACATTTGGATCTCAGAAAGCTCATTTTTTCTGTTGGCTTTCCAAAACTCAGTAACTAATCACTACAGCATGTATCCTCAATACTGGACCTGTGAGTACTGATTTGTGTGTGTGCAAGGGGCACCAGCACCATGGAGCTGGGCCACCTCCTCTCTCCTTGGGGACTGGAAAGCACCAACTTCAAGGAGTTGGAAATACCTATGTGCACTATTTCAGATGTGATCCAAGCACATGAACTTGTCAAGTGGTTCTCCAGGGACGACCCTAAGAAAGGAATAGCTTGCAGTCAGAATAGTTTAGGTCCCACAATTGCCAGATGTGCAAAGCACACACATACAGCTGTGCCACTCCTATTTCCCAGGTGAGAAACTGAGGCACGGAGGGATTGTGTGATCTGCAGAGAGTTTATTATAAAACTAGCCACAGTACAAATTTTGTCCAGATTTCCTGTTTCTATCAGTAATTGAATTCCTAATTATTTTCCTTCTTTTTCATTTTCATAAAGTGCTATGAATAAATCATATGCTGAATTTACTTTGGAGGTACACCCTTCACGTATTCATTTTACTTCTGGGCCCTTCTCGTGGCTCGCATTGCAGGTGAGCTGGCAGTAATTGCAGGAGTTTCCAGGACTGGCTTTTGTTTTAAGATCCTCTCCCCTGCAGTCCTTTCTGCAGTTCCAGAAGACTGTTTTTTCCATCTTTCATTACTGTGACATCTCACTGAGGGCAGAAATTTGATGTTGCCACTAATGCTGCTGTGAGGATTAGCTGGCAGCTGAGAGACTGATGGCCCCACCACTCTTCCCAGGTGGAGAAAACTTCCAGCACTGCCAGAGAAAATGTATCTCATGCATTGCTGAGAGCAGGTGGGAGGTCTGCTCTCCGCTTTGTACCCGGAAAGTCCATCACCAGCTTCTGGGGGGAGAGCAGAGATAGAAGAGAGTAGAGGTTTGAAATATACCACCCAGGTGCAAAATGAATGGAAGAAACAATACAAAATGAATTTTCTTATAACAGCTATGGAAAAGAAAAAATGCAGCAGCTGATAAATGCTCTTGTTTGTAAGAGCAACAGTCTTTGTCAGCTCCATGTTTTCAATTCTCAAAACCTCAGAGAATTGCTGTAAATGATGTGCTCAGGATTTTTAGGAGCTATGCTCTTGCTTACATTTGATTCTCTTCCTTATCTTATTTATGTGAGGTTACACGCACACATTATTTCAGCCCCAAGAGAAATAGGCTGGCTCATTTCTTTAGTTTTCAGAACTAGATGAAAAGGAGACTCCATAGTCTATATACTATTTAAAGCTCAAAAAATAGTCTCAGCACATTAAAGGTCCTCCTGAGATAATGAATCTGTCATTGTTTTCAGAGTGCAATGCAGAACATTATTTTTAAACCTGTAACTTTCAAAAGAAAATCAGGAGTGTCTTCTTCAAATTAAAATGAAATGTTTGACTGCCATTACACAGAGGACCTTTTTTTCAGTATAAATCACAGTCTGTTAGAATGTATATGATAGAGACCAGCGTGATCGCTCCCTAAACAGTAACAGATCCTGGCTGCAGTCCTTTCCAGTACAGCCACTGAGAGCTGCCCCAAGGCAATGTGGCTGTGGAAGGATCAGTGCTCGCACTCAGTGGGGTGGTGTAAAGCCTGGAAAGTGGAGGAATTCTTTGTTCCCATCACTTGGGAATAAGGAAGAGAAAAGCTCACACATGCCCAAAGACTGCAAAAGGAGAATGAAAAGTGCTCCCTCAACTAGGCTGAATTTGTGTGTTTTTCCTGTTCTCTGAAGATATTTCAGTTTAAAAATGCAGAACAAAATGAACGGAACAAAGTTCAGGTTTTTTTTTACTGGGGATCATTCTATCAAACGTGAACAAAATGTTGATGTTCTCCTAAACACAGACATCCAAATTCTGCCTCTGGTGAGGAGTCACCCTGGCCTCACTCTGCAGTCTGCACTGGTGAGATTAAAAACCTTTTGACGGTTTGCTTTTTTTTTTTCTTTTCCTTTTTGAAATGAAGCAAAAAGTCTCTACATTGTGGATATGGGTTTTGAGAAGCCTGTGTTCCTCGGCCCTTTCTCCAATGTTGAGCCAGCTACAGTAGCAGTAGTCCTGAATTTTCACAATGCAGCACAGCGCAGAAAGCGGGGTTAGTAAAATTAATTGCTTAAAAACATTAAAAATAGTATTTCTTTTTTATTTTGCAGGCTGCTACAACTTATCCCATTTGGAAAACCTCCAGAAGATTGAGCTTGTAGTACAGGTAGGAAAAGTTGGCTTTGCTGATGAATTTTGCTTAGCCACACTGTTAGCATGTCCATGTTTTCTAGGCTGATTGGGTTGTCTTCTGAGATGTATCTCTGTATTTTCAGAAGTTAAGGATTTATCACGAGTAGTGTACAGAGGTGCACTTCTGTTTAACCTGTGAATTGATAGTATGGGAAGTTGTACCTGGCTGGCCAGACATGAAAAATCCAGAGAATATGTTCCACAGCTCTGTGAGCAGTGCTGCCTGGTTTGAGAAGCGTGAGCATCTCAACATTGACACCAAGAGCCTTCTTAATTAAACATTCTGCTTTCTTTCATTGATGTTTTTTGCGGCTCATAAAAACCATGAAAATCAGAGTCAAGTGCCCTTTTCATTGAGAGTTCAGATCCATAATGTCCAGACCCAGGGAAGCTGCCTACCAAACACACAGGTCATGCCACTCTACCCAGAGACGAGAATGGGAGCTGCTTTGTAATTTGCCACGGCTGTAAAGTGGGAAACACCTCTACAGATGCAAACACCTGTGGGAAGGATTTGTATATCCAGTGCTCAATTATTTTTAATGGAGTGTGAATACAAACTGGTAGATGTCTCTGAGAATGTCATCATTGTTCTTTTGGGAAATCTGCCACTAGGGATGATGGTAAATGTCAGTGGTTTTGTTTGGAGAGGGATGGATGGGAACTGATTTTTCCAAACACCTGGCAAAGTGGGCTGACCTAGAGAAAGCATGTTCTGAACATTAAAATTTGGCTGTACAGCACAAAGTTCTGGAGACTATGAACTTCCAAATCACGTAGTGTCAACCTGTGGTTTTTGATACTGTGGTATTAATTACTACAACAGCTTGCTGCGTTTCTGTATAAATTGCTTTTGCAAGCAAAATTTTATTTTATATGTGAGATGTAGCTCTCTTGATTTTGCCCTTCTGTCACTCTCCTCACCTCCTCCTCCAAACAGATGGTCCTATAAAGTGATGTCATTTGTTCCTGAACTTTTCTTAATGATTGTGGTGGCATTTCTAATATTTCTTGGAGGTAAAAGCAGCAGCTGCCACTGTAATTGTTTCACTAAGTGAATGGAATATGTTTTACCATCAAAAAAAGTCCAGCTGTGATGTTGTAATTGTTGCTTACCTTGATTAGCTTCAGAACTAGACATTCACCCTGGTAAGTTTGGACACTGCATTGCTGAATCCAAGGTTTGTTCAAAGCTCAATTCTTATGCTATTTGTTATGCATAACAAATATTTCACAGATACGAACTTTGTTTCTAGAACAACTGGTTAGGAGACATTTTGACTTTATTTCTTTGCCCTGTTTTAAATTCTCCACCTCAAGTAGCCCTTATGCAGACTCATGATAGAGAATTTATGATATCATTTTGCTTTGAGCTATCATTTTCTTGTCCTACAAATAGACTTTTTTTTCTGCTGCTGATTTGCTTTTTCCAGCTCTCAGTGATTCAGCTTCCTTGTTTATATCTTCATCTGTCTAACCTCCTCTGGAAATAAAGTTTCATTTTTGAAAACACAGATATGTTCTCCTGCAAATATCACAATGGAATTTAGAAGGTGATGTTTACCTACTTCATCTACCCAGAAGCACTTAGACCTGGCTGTCTCTGTGTTCACTGATCCTGCAAAATATATTCTATATATTTTATATATATATATATATATATATATATATATATATATATATATATATATATATATATATATAGGAAAGGAAACCATGAGGTACTGTTAACAAATTAGTGATGCTCTCTTGTCTTTTCAGTTTCTTCAGTCATCCTAATTCAGTTTCGACAATTGAATTCATCAAAGAAAATTGCCTTTTTTTAAAAAATTTGCTGCTCAGCCTACTACTCACTGATAATATTAGAAAGAAATTAGGTGTAGTAACTGCAGCATTCACTTCTTTTCAGCATTGAAAACATTAGTGTCTGGTTTTGGTTTTGATCCAGATGGAGGTGTGGTGAATGCCAGGCTTCTGTTTCTCTTGTATTCCTTGCAGCCTGACAAATTATAGCAATATGGCAACTTTGCATCAAAGCAGAGTTCAGATTTGTTTCTTATACCTACATATGGCAAAATGCATTAAGATATTATTTTTTATTTATTTATAATATTTACTCTTTGTTTTATTTCCACGTTAAGCCCAGACAGAACAGTGGAAAGCTAACTATCCCTCTCCCAGTGCCTCATCTTTCAAACTACCCCTGAAAGCCAAGTATTGGTGATCTTGGTCTGAGGATTTTTGTACCGTCATGCCTGATTCCATTGTTCCTAGCAGAGTGTTCAGAAAACCTTAGAAAAAAAGAAAGGACTGCTTTGAGACTTTTTTTTGGAGTAGTCTTGGAGGAGCACTCAGAAAAAAATGGGTCAAATTTAAGAAGACCCCCAATGAGGAAGATTGACCCTGTTCAGTGGGAAAGAAACCCAAACCAATGGAACCCAGGGGACAAAAAAACCAACAACAACAAAAGAAAGAGGTCAGACAAAAGAGAACATTCACCAGTATCCCCTTCAAGGCAAAATAAGAAGGATGAATCTTATCCCTATACCAACTATTAAAGCATCTTTTATCCCGGCTAAATATTAGATTGGCTCTAACAATGAGATCAAATTACAGAGCAGAGTCTCTACTTTTGATACATTAAGAAATCCATGCATCTGGAGTACTTTGGTATACTAGAGATTTAAAAAGTTACAAAGAAAATTATTACCTTAAAATTAATTTCTACATATTACAGGAAAACAACAGTGTTGCATGTCTCTTTGACTGCTCAAAAGGCAATAGTGATTGACTAGCACTTGTGTATCTATGCATGCGGAGCAGGTGAGGGGCCTCTGCTGCAGAGACTAGCAAAAATGAAAAATAAACCCTGTAAAATCCGCAGAGTACCTCATCCCACTTTTAAGTGCTTCATTTTGAGACAGGCTTTCTGGAGCAGCAACTGTTTCATCCAGTTGTCCATGATCTGATCGCATATGGTCGTAAATCAGCCCTCCCACCACTGATAACAACAACTGGTTTCAAAGAGATGCATCTTTTGCTGGAAATGCTTTCATTTAAATGATTCATAGAATCATGTTTATTGTGTGAAAAAGGGGTCATTAATTTGTACAATTTATTTATTTGACTTTGTTTCCTATTCAGAATGAAAATAAATTTTGGAATTTGATGTGGAGGAGACATTTCATTTTCTGGCCAGCCCTAGGTTGCCATCAGTTATTCACAATAATACTTTATAACTTCTAAAAATTTTTCTTATAACAACACTTCAGATTTGATGGAGGTATCTATAATAAACAGAATGGCAAAGACAGGTTTGGTTGGCTCAGAGACAACAGAGGAATGAGTTGCAAACAGAACTCAGTTGATACATGCCATGACCTCAGCTGGGAGGTGACAGTTAACGTAGATTTCTTACTGAAAGAATAATTCTAGACCACTCAAATGGGGTGAGTTGTGCTGCCAAAGGCCGTTAGAGCATTTACAGAGGAAGAGATCCAATGCATACTGGCACAGGCATGATGGCACTAATAGATACAAGCAAATAAGGTGCCTATAGAACAAAACAGCAGGGGATGTTAGCTCAGAGCATGTAACACTGGACCAGCAACATGCCCTGATCCAAACGATTTACCTCTAAGGAAATGAGACTGGTAAGGTTGTTTTTGTTCAGTTTTAGTTTGGTTTGGTTGGCTGGTTGGCTGTCTTTACAGGACGTTACCTAATCTGTTGGTAAATATTCATGGAGGATGCAATCTTGTCACATCAGACATTGTGGACTTTCTTGGGAAGCAGCTTGCTTCCATGTGCAAAATATTCTGCTAGTAATGACCTGTGTAAGGGATTTGCATTTTCTTAGCTTTGACACCACGGCAGTATTTTCAGGCAACTGGTCTGATATCCATGCTGTTGTTGCAGCCCTCAGATGAATTTCTAGAAGATTTTGTGCAGCAGGACTTCCTGTGCTTATGCAGCAAACTCCCTTCTTGCTTATCTACACACATCCTTGGACTGTGCTTTTTCAAAATGAGGTCAAGTATACAGAAAGGCACGTGGCAATTAGAAAAAAATAAATACTTAAATTATTCCAGTAGCATCATAGTTCTTGAAATGAAATTGTCAGAATCAGAACCATAAGGGAGATATAAAGACAGTTAGTTGCTTTATTCCTATTGAGATAGCCACCTGAATATCCTAGAAAAAGCTGACCCTCTCACTTCAAAAAAGGGCTTCATTAAGCTCTAAGTGCAATATGCAAATTGCCTTTCTAACCTCTTCCTTTTTACTGTCTGCTTTTGCATAATGTAACAACAGGGCTTTGAGATTCATGCTGTGTTCTCTTTCTGCTGGGCAATCCATATAGCTACTGACTTTGCAGAACAATGATAAAGATTTTTTGTCCCCTGTAAGACCAGATCATTTACATAGCAGATGTCTTTCTTTTTAAAGGAAAAGACAGAGTACTTACATTTTGAATAAAAATCTACTCGGATTTTTTCCTTCCATTCACTATATGCCAATTCGAATACAGCAAGTAAAAGACTCCCCTGGGAGAAAGACTGAGTAGCCCTTTTTTAACACAATCAAATTTGAGATTTAATGATGTTAGGAAAAAAGTTTATTTTACCATAAACATGTTAAAAGAAAACAGTAAGCAGATCATTGATCTTTTGGCTGAGATTTGTTTTACAGAACCTTTCTGGTTTTCAAAGCTAATAAATTGCTGCTGATAAAAAATAACACAGAAATAAACAGGCATTATAGATTCTCCATCAGGCTTTTCAAAGTCCATTCAAGATGGAGGCAGCTTTTGCCCAACTTCAGTGAGCAGCATCTCAGATTTGAAGCAAGAACAGATTTCAGAAAGAGTGTTACCTGCTCCTTGGAAGAGGAAGAGTTGGACCCTTTCCCTGCCTCCTCTTCTTGCTTTGTTTTGTTTCCCTCGAGAGAAGCTGTGCAGTTTTGAAACGTGGTTCTCCTCAGATGAATTAATGCAGCGTATTTTCTAACAACAGGGATTTCAGCTCAGCTAAGGGTATGAGCTGTACAAAAAGATAATTACTTGCTTGGCTACTGTTTTCATCAGCTGCACCATATTTTAGAGATATGGGTTACAAATGTTCACAGTTCGTCACGTGGTTCCCACTGTGTGTTCTTACAGTACAAGCAGGCAAACAACAGGTACATTATGCAGAGCAGCCTCCACCAGAATAAAGCCATAATTGAAATGGACATTGATGTCACTGAACAATTTATCTTCCTTAAAAGGGTTTTGCTTTACAAAAGAAGCTAATTTAGTCTGGGAAATTAAATTGATAGCCATGTGGGAGCATTTGTCTAATTCACTTACAGAGTTGTATCATTAACCATGATTGTTTGATCAATATTTACAAAACAGTGGAATTTACTCAGTTGACAGATGTCAGAGTTCCTCTCCTCATTACTGGAAGTAGATTCTTTGTGGATAACCTGCAACATCCACCTCTTCAGAGACTCCAAATGCTAATACAGCACTAATAATGGATTTTTAAACACACAGCACCGTCTTCTGCAATCTTCCAACAGGCAGTTAAAACCAGGAAAATCTCTTCCCAAGTACACAATATTAATGTGTACCAGATAAAGGAGTTTCACTGTGACTTTACAGCATAGGACTTAACATGGAAGATGCAGGACCTACTACATCAAACACCTAGAAGAATAATTATTCCTTCTATCCTTGGGTTATGTGTGAATAAAAGCAAGGAGGGTGCTTCAGAGGAAGAAATCCTCCTGTAATTATATGTGTACTGCCAGGATTGCCAATTATCTTTAATCTTATTTTTCTTGTCTCCATTTTACTTCCATTGTGTCCATTGTACTTCTTATATCCACAGAACCTGATGAGAAAGATCTGTGAAGGCTGAAGCTATACCAAATGTATTCTAGATTATTACTAGTAAAATTCAGGCAAAAATATACATGTTCATAGTTAGTACAGAGAATATTAGTGTTCATTCTCTTCATTAAGAATGTAATTCATTCTTACAACTTACACCATCATGTATTCAACTGCACATTCTCTGAATCACGATCATAAGTCACTTCAAATGGCTTATCTGATCTTAGACCAGCATTGTCCAATTTTGGGAGAACTTTTTATATGAGGCAGCTGAAATACAGGGAAACTCTTCCTCCCTTCTCAAATAAACCTCACTTACTAAGTGCCCTTCCTTTTGCCACAATTTTAGCAAGTTCTTCATAGGATTTATCACTATCACATTCAGAATCTGGATGATCCTGAGATGCAGAATCTATATATTCATAGTAAATCCCAATTTCCTACTTTGTCAAATAATTTTTTATAAGGGAATTTGAAATTCTAACTACTAAATGTGCCTGTATTGATAGTGGAGTCTAGGCTGAGAAAAACTGGTGTGTAGACTTGGAAATTTGGAGCATGAAGCTTTCTTCAGTTGCATTACAGTGAAGAAGGCCAGTGTTGTTCCACTGCAGTCATCAGAGCAATGGAGATATGCAGAATGCAGAATGCAGAATGCAACTATGAATTACACCTGTTTGGGGAAGTTGGCTACAAATGTAATCCCAGCTTCTTTCTGCACACACAGGAACACAATGGGAAAATGAGAAATGCAGAAAAATCAGATTTTTCGTTTCATTTGTGCTGTTTCTTTGCTTTAACTCCGTATTTTGTAATTTTAATTCATCTTTCAAAGTTGGAAGACATCGTAACCTTTGAGATGCTACATACTAAATTCTAATTATAGGTCTGAGAGAGCTCTGTTTAAACAATATAACTGTTCTTATGTGAATCTTGACTGTTTTCACAACTTTTGTATCTTTTAATTTCATCTCTGTGGCTCAGATTTTCACTGAAGTAGTGTGAGTATAAAACTGGAAGAGTTTCTTTTGAAGTGAATGGAAGTTATTCCTGATTTGTCCTGGCTACACTGACATCCAATTTTAATTCTGTATTTATTCTTATTAATTTTGATCACCCTTTTTTTCTCTTTCTCTCCTCTTCCCTTTTCATAATATTTTCTTTCAGTTATTTTCTTTTAAGCATCTCCATGTGTTGGCCTGGTTTTAAAGGCAGTGCAGTTACTTCTGAATGACAAGCAACACAGATGGACTTTTTTCCAGTTTTTATCCTTTTTTACCACTTGCTGTGCCTTCTGCAGTTAAAATAATGTATTTTCCTCTTACATAATGTTATGGTCTTCTTAAACCAATATGCACAATAATAAAGCACAGGCAACTTGTCTGGCTCTCACTGACAATGCCAGAAGCTGACTACATTATGTAAAATACGCCTTTTCTTTTCACTGCATTTTCTATCTTATTGCTCTTCTTGTCCTGTAAACACTTTTAAAACATATGTACTAATCTATTAACCAGATATCATGGCACTTTGATGTGCTCAGCCATCGATACATGTAGTAGATCACAACGCCTGCAAGAAGCTACAAATCTGTGTGAGGAGGGACAGATCATCAGCAGTTTTACTGACACCTGGTCCTTGCCTCAGCATGCACTGAGTGTTTATCACACAGGTGGTAAATGTCAGTTCTATGGACCTATTCCAGGGTGTGCAGTGTAGGGGGGAGAGGCACCTGGCCTCTCATCCAGCTCCCCCTCTCTAATCAGTAAATGTGAAGGTAAACTGAAGAGAGACTTCTGCCTCGTGCTCATACTTTCATGATCAGCTGTTCCAGAACAGGAGTTGAAAGCATAACTCATCTGTGACCTGCTTGAGATTTCTTGAGTGGGCAGTTGAGTAATATAAAAACAAAAATACTTACTGCACTCCTGTTTTATTCAGTTTCTTTCTCTCAAAAATTCAATTTCTGTACTATGAAGAACTCTGGGTTTTCCAGGTAATGGGTTGCCATATGCTTGGACTTTGGGCTTTAATTAAAATTGTCGAGTTGGTACTTCTGTGAAGTTTATTTCTTTGATTTCCTCCTTCTCTCTTTGATCCTGGTTTGAAAGTAGGAAAATAGAGACAGACGGTGATAGAGTTGACAGCTGATCCATTACTCTCCAAGAAAATGATACAGTGATGGACCTTCACTAATAAGAATTCGGAAGGTATTAATGTCACTTTCAATCTAACAAATGTTTGACCTTTATTATGGTATTACAGAAATGATAGCTGCTCATACTCACTCTTCAATTTTAAATGCATACTGAAAAATGTTTAAATGTAGAAAGCCCACAGATTGAAGGCAAGTTCAAGAAATTGCTTCTGACTTCAGGCATTTTCATAATTTATCAATAACAGAATAAACTGGTTCATGCTGAAGGTGGCAATCTGAAGAACTGAAAATCCTGTTCATCAAAATACATAGCAGCTTTTTCCTTCTTTGGGAATCTGTGTGATATGACTCTGAAGACTTTCATAGGTGTAGTGACATTGCCTGCTCTGGGAAGAAAGCCAGGAGTTTAATCCCGTTTTATAAGTGATTGGGGCCAAATTTTATTCCCAGAAAATTAAAAGAGAATACTGTAATGGAGTTTGAAAGGATTGGGAATTGACCTCTAACTAATATAATTCAGAATAACTTTTTACAACTATTTCACCTTTTCCACTATTGTACTGCCCATGCAAACATGCACATTGGGTTTTAGACTCAGGTGGGGGGAAAAGCAGCTAAATAAAGATTGAAATTCCAATTATGTTAGCTTTATGCTTGATTTATATTGCTCCTAAAAACAATACGGTGCACAAGTTCATGACTTTATAGGAAAAATATTGCAGGAAGGACTATATCTGCTAAAAAGGATGTGCTGAATAAAAGAAATAGCTTGAAGCAGCTTGAAAAGCCCAATGCCTTATGCTCATTAAGTGAATATATGTAACTTGATCCAAACAAGCGGTGTAGGACCGGAGCTCCAGATGGAATTTATACTCACTCTTTTATTAAAATATGAAGTAGAAAAGGCCTCAAATCATGCTGCAAGTTTAATGTTAAACTGCAATTTCTGTAATACTTCACGTGGGTGGTTAATTCTCAACTGTGCAATTCCACCCTGCTCTCCTGGTTAAACTCTCTTTGAGCAACTTCTTTAGCTTATTACAACTCACTGCTTTATTGAACTTCTGTGCTAAAATATTTCATGCCATCAGCCTTTTGTCTGGAACGTCTCCATGGTGAAGTACAGTTGTACTACCCAAGCAACTTTGCCTGTAACGAATTTCTCATTACATATGGAGTCATTCATTCTTAGCAAGTAACTCGGTATTTAACAAATTCCTATCAAATATATGTATATGGATTAAGTTAATGCAGAGTCAATATTGTCATAATGAATGAATCCTTTAATGAAGAAGCAACACTCATTCTTTTAGATTAGGATTTTCAAAGTAGTTTTGAGGGATTTACATACTAAGTTCCAGTAGTGCTTTGAGGTAATGGGGCACCTAGCTTACTTATGTACACGTGACAAATCCTGACTGAGTTTTGTCTCTCAGATTTGGGTGCAAAGGTGAGAGAAGAGAGAATGAGGATGGGCTTTTCAGATGTGGGAATGTGCACATATTCTTAAAGTTTTCATTCCAAGAGGTATTTCTGCTCAAGAATGGAACTTTTGGTGAAAACCAGAGAGATCTGTTCCAATTTGACAGAACATCAGAGGCTGATGTGGACAGCCTCTATTTGAAGAAATTGGTCTGAATCAGATACAGCATAACTTTAAATCCTGGGCACCAATTTTTCAGATGGGCTTTTCCTTCTGTCATTTACTCATCCACAAAAACCTTTGAAAGACCTTGGTTTTGTTGTAATGTACAAAAAAAAAAAAAAAAAGCTTTTTAAAAGCTTAATTCCATGAGAATGGAACCATTTGCCAATTAACTTTGTTCATGCTGAATAATGAGGCCCTTACTAAAGGCTGAGGTAGAGTCCTGCTCAGTGACACAGAGGTAGTATAATTGGGCCCACAGTAAGAAATGGAGTGTGCATTTCGTGCTCAACTTCAAGCTTTTGCTTACATCCTCACTGAAGTTAGTTATTGTACTAATGCATGTCTCTCTTTAATAGCGCTTAATTACTTTGCTGAATCATGTCATGTTTTCTAGACACATAGAATAATTGAAGATAATCACTTTGACCTATTGCAACCTTGGGAAAAGGTTATTGGTACTGGGCTGGAAAACGCATTGAAAACTAAAGAGAAAAGGGGAATGAATTTTGAGAATCTTTGTGCTGTATACTGAGTCATCTGCATAAAACCATGAAGAACACTGACTTTCATTCCCAGGTACATTTGTGTGGGAATGTGAACAGTAGCAGTTGTAACTGCAGTGTAAAACTGAACTGTGGAGGTTTTGTTAGTCTTCCATTTTTTCAGTTTTATTTTGTGTCTTTTATTATTTTTTCCTTGCATTTGAAACGTGTAATTGGCAGTTCTGTTCACATGAGATCTTAAGGCCATAGACAGATGATGGCCCCAGTCCTTTTGGGAAATCTGGCTTTTCAAGTTCTGGAGACATTCAGATACTGCTGAGGTTGTGATAGCGGTTCCAGCTAAAACATAAGTGGCTGAAGACAAGGAGACAGAAGGCTGGGTAGGAGTATTTTTATTGAGAATGGTGGTGGAGAGGAATATGGACTTTTAAAACAGATTGTATACAGGTCAGTTAGAGATAGGGAACTACATAAAAATAAAAAGATATAAAAGCAACATTAAGAATCCCTGCTAAATTTAAGAAAATAAAATGCTTTTTGACTTCTGTTTGTGTTCCAGTCTTTTTGCTGGTCGCAAAGCAACACTCACCACTTAGTTTGGTACAGTAACACTCAGCAGGAAAAAAAATCAGAATATTTGTATTTTTAGAGAGGGGAAATGAGCATTAGCATTACCATAACCATAATAACTTCAGCAGAACTGTGGAGATTGTAAAAAATAATGTTAAGAATTCCCCCTCCTGGAAATAAAGAACTTGTATGATTTTGGCACTATTCTACGTTTCCTTTCATCCTGGGCTTCTCATATTTCAAGTAGTTTTGATGCCTAGAGTGAACTAAAAAGTACAGTAAGATATGCCATATTGACCCTTTTATCATAGCAAGCCATAGTGGCCACATGTTTGGTAATTCTTGCCTTGCTTTCTGAGTGAGAAATATAAATAGTTGATTAATGTGGTACTTCTCAATCAACTGATAAATTAGTCTTAATGTCTAGGTGGAAAAAATGCCAAATAATGTAGGCTCATTTCCTCTGTCTAGTTCCAGTGTCCAGAAAGCAGATCCAAGCCTTGCAGTTGAGATAGTTTTCCTGGCTGCAAACATAGCTGTCAAACCACATCAAAAATTGTTTTGTGATAAAAGAGAGGTGAGAGCATAATGACATAAGGGCACAAACCATTCATCTTTTGTTTTTTTAAGGCCACCAGCAGCATGGAATTGGAATTATAGATACATGTTTTCATTTTGCGTTCTATTTTGGTGCTGTCTAAATAGATTTAAGTAGAAAAGTAATAGTTAATTTATTCAGTTCTTAGTGCTTCCAAATGTAGCACTTCCCAAAGGTTCTGTAGCAATAATATTTTGACTACTTGTTGTATACTTCACATGAGAATTATCTGTGCATGAGATAACATTCAAGCATGTCCAAGATTTTAATCTTTTCCTACTGATCTACAAACAGAAGAGAGAAAGATGTCTGTGCTGTAGAAAATGATGATCCGTGCATAAAAGAGCACACTTAAGTGAAAGATTTTTCAGTGTCTTTATTGGTGGAGATGATGCCTGATATGTAAGCCTGGGCTGTGTGTTAGCATTAAGAGATGAGAGATTTTGACAAGGTGCCATGCAGACAGTTTCTGGAAAATATTTCAGGTGCTTCCACTCAAAATCCTTAACCTGTTTAATGTAATGTGTTCTTCCAGTTCTACCAGAAAGCAGTATTACACATTACATATGGTTGTTGTGATTTTACATTCTATGATTTTATCTTAGTGCTCTTTTTGTTATTACGTGTTGCCATAGAATTCAGCTGTATTTGCTAATAATGTTACTTCTGAAGAGGTGAGATGTGAGATCTCTAGCATCACAACGACACAGTGTGCTAGTTACTTGCATAAATCCACTAGCATGCTGTATCAGAATCTTTTTCTTTAGACTCTCATAATAAGTACACAGTACGAAGAAATGTAGCCCGCTGTGTTTATGTTTGAGTTGCCAGATTTAGTTATTTAACTGCATTAGAGAAACCATTAGGTACCATTTCAATAAGGGATAATCCTAGTTTCTAGTTTTCAACCTAAGCAAAGAGGAAGAGGTTTTTTTCTCTTAGTAGATAAAGAACCATCAGCATCGATTGGTTTTATTGGACACCCAAAGAACTGGGAAAGCATTTAACCATGATTTAATGCTTAAACTACAGGACAACCACAGCAAAGAATGGGAGGACACAGTACGTGTCTCTAGTGGACTACTCTGATCTAATATGATTGTTGACAAAACACTAGCCTTGCCTCCATGAAGTTAAATAGAGATAAATACTTATGTAAATACTTATGCCTGTGTGCAGTTTAGATCTGTAGCCAGAACCATCTGTGAAATAAAACTGGATATATTAAAATGCACCAGAGTACAGTGCAGTCAGATTGGTAAATGATATAAGTTCCAAGTTCTTGCTCATTTAACCAGTAAAATTGCATCCACACTAGAAAGATTTCACAGCTATAATTATGTTTTTGGATTAATTAAAGCAGTAAAACTTTCTAATGCAGATGAGCCCTTGTTCATCTCATTTCTCCACTTCCAGCACACAGTCTATTGAGTTTGGAGTGGAATTTAGACGCCCTTATAGCGTCATTTTGCATACGTCCTGGTTGAGTTCCTAATGGCTTCACCCACTCTTGTGTTAACATTTGCCTTGCCATTTTCACTTCATGATTGCACACTCATTATAAATCAGCTCACACTACAGCTTTTTTTGGAAGCACATTTTCTTAGGTTCTGTGGCTTTCAGGCATGGAGGGGTTTTATTAGCAAATTTTGTACAGTACAATCAGTATTACATCTGAAATGGTCTTATTTATCCTGTGATTATGACCCCTAGATGTCTGCTATGTGAACAAGTTCTCTAATACCTCTTCTACTGGAACAGAATTTGCATTCTCTCCACACCAGCAATTTTACTGAGGCAGTGAATATGATAGATTGTCCTGACATATAGGTCCAGTGGTATCAACATATTTATAATCACTTCTGTTTTTCAAATTTTTTTTTTTCCACTTTTGGGCCCAAATATGGAGGTTTTGAAAAAGATAGCAAGGATTAGATGGATAAACAAAAGAGAAAGAGAATGAAAGGTAGCAAACGATGGCTATGGATATTATACTTCAGAGGAGGTACAAGAAGAGAGATATGAAACAGTAGCTTTACGTATTTTCTTAGCTTCAGTGGGCAGCTGTGCTCCACACTTGCTATCCTACTTAAAGGCCCTTTCCAGTTAAGAGCATGTGAAATAACATTTCTGCTGCTCCCTGATGATTTAGTTGAGTTGCATGAAATAATTTTTCAGGTCTTGGCTTGATACTGAAGCAGACTCTGCATCAAATACTTCCATGCACGACAAGTATTGCAATGGGAATAGCAACCCCAAGAGTTCTAAGTTTATGATTAAGGTCCACAAATCATGAAACTGGATTAAAATAAGAAAATTTAAAATGAATAATTTGTTTTTACTTGGACCTTTGGGACTTATATTTTGATAATTTAAAAGCTTTTCTCTAGCATCATAAAAGCTTTCATCGTTCCTCTCACTTCTTTAAAAAATAAAGTTAATATTTTCACAAACTGCCCTATTTGCAGACTGGATGCATACACTGTGCATAAATATTGAAGCATTAAAACTCTCTTAAACATTTTAACAATGGATCTTGTGCTACAAAGTAATACCAATCAAAATAATTTCTACAGTTTAACAGCACAAACCGAACTAGTCTGAACCCTGAAATTATGGGCTTAATTATAGTCTTGCTTTTGTGCTGTGGGACAATGAAAGAGTCAAACAGAACTCTGCCCTGTGGCACTGTATAGCTGATGAAAAGCTGGACTTCTTGGTAATGAGTTATAAAGCTTATGCGTTTTCTGGTTTATAGCATAGCTCCTAAGGCAGTACTGGATCACTGAAGTGTTTAATGCATGCATATGTTAGTCTGATTTAATAACAATCTGCGGAGAAATAAATAAGCAGATGAGACCCTGGATGGGCACAGACATTCACAGGGAAGTGCAGTTGGATTAGCAAGTTACTGGTCTTAATTTTAGTCAAGGTTGCTGATTGTGTGATTGTCACTTACTGATAGTGCAAAGGAAAATGTCATTTAAATAATCCATGGATAACAAAACAAAGCAAATGAGCAAAAAACCCAACAAACTACTCCTCAGTAAATATACTTGGGTTTAGGCGCAGTGCGTTCATGTTTCTGTGCCTGACCAGACCCAGGATAATCATAACTTTTGCAGGATACAGCAGCTCAGGCCTGCTTGGGGAGCACATAGATTTATCTGTAGGAAAGATGCAATCACAGAAAGCACTCAAAGTCAAAGTTAATCCCATGAGCAGATGAGTGAACCCTGGCCATGTACTGGTTGACATTACCAACAGTTTCTCTCACTTAGAAACATCTGTGGTTTGTGTTGCTGGCAGGAATTAAGGATACTACAATACTACAACACTGGCAATTTCAGCCAGCAGAAATGAAGAGCACCTCTAGCCAATTCCCTTCCTTGAGTTCTGCAAAACTATGGACTAATTAGCTTTTATTTTTGAAGAGTGATACTCCCAATATTGGTGAAGTGAAGGATTAAAATATGGGACCCCCCCTGATTACAAGAAGATAAGCAGTTCTGTATGAGCACTGGATGTGTCTTAAAGGCAGTGAGTTCCACTTTTAGGCTCAAGTTCATAAACAGAGTGGGACAAAAGGTCAGTCTGACGTGTATGGCTCATTTACTCCTAAGTACCACAAAGAACCTCATAATATCTGGGTTTTATTACAAGTGAAAAAACAATGGATGAGTGGGTATGGAGAACGAACTTCCTAATTTGAATGTTATTGAAAACAATTATAATTATTTGAATCACTTACCTATATTTACTTGTTTTCAGTTTTCCCTTTGGAATAGCTCCTGGTTTTCTGTCACACATCACTTGCTCGTAAATACTAGGCTGCATTTGATAGCAGTATTATTTTGAGTACCTGAAAGTAGCAGCAGCAAAACACATCCTGGGTTGTAGTTATGATCAAATCAATATATTCATGCAAAATGAGGGAAAAAATAATGTTGTGTAGTGACTGGCTCTGGTGAGAAAATTGCCTGTTGTCTGCAGAAAACAAGAACAAAACAAACCCACAATGGTTGTAAAGAGCATCATGACACTGTAGGGTACATAAGAGAGCGTTGATATTCTTATCAAAAGGAGAAACATGACTTCCTCTATGATACGTTCTTAAGAAAATAGAATAACACCTACAAATAGATAAATATCCAGTGGAGAATGAGCCAGTCTGGGTTGTAGTCAGCCTTTTTATAATCATCACTGTGCCTCCTGGGTCAGAACTAAGCCTGATGGGGAAATGTGAGAAGTGAGGCAAGCTGCCCATTGCTGCAGGCATCAAGTACAGGCTGCAGGCAGCTTGCTAAAGGGTGGCAGAGCTCTGAGTCTCTGCAAAGCACTGCTTAGGGCCAATTCCCTTGTGATGTCTCAGCTCATCTCTCCATGTGGAGAGGATCTAGCTACAGGACTCTGCTGCCTTAATTTAGACATCTGCAGTACAGACAACTCTAGCTGAGCTAGGCATACAGCGTTCTTTATAGTCCATGGAGAGAAATAGGGAATGATTTGTCTTATTCTACAGTAAATGTCTAAAGTGCCATATAAGTCATGCTTTCGAAATGCCTATATCTCTCTAAGGGCTATTAAGGTTTTAGATAAGTAGTTCAAGACTTCTGAATTTACCCATCTATAGCAGGTGAGATGAAATCCTTTCCTTGGTGCTCCAGCAAAACAGTGAGACAACTGCTGGCAGGCACTGGCATCACAGCCATGTGTGCGCAGCCCTGGTTTGCACCCCTTATCCATGGCAGAGAGGCCATGCGTAAGGGATATGATCCAATTTTCAGGATTTTACCTTGCTTATTATACTTTTACCCACCTTGTCTTTAATAAATCCAGATAACTGCACAATATTTATCTCAAGTCCAAACCTAGCAGAAAAGGACATCTTCCTTCTCATAGCCAACTCTTGGGCTGATTTGTTCTCATCTCAAGCCCCAGATCTTTTCTCTGAAGTTTGTAGAGGAGACAAGTGCTGAGCTTGTTTTCTATTTCCTTGCACTACACAGTCTTTTACATAAATAACAGCAGAATTCTAACAGTTCTGCAGTCAAAATGAGGACTTGACAGAAATTAAGGGCCAGATTAAGTTCTAATTTGCATATAATTCTGGATGAAGTGCCCCTCCTTCTCTTTTCACTCACACTAGCTCTGTTTCAGTGTTGCTTTAGGGTTTCCTCTGTCCTCTTTTGTGTTGCAGATTTGTTCCTTGATTGCCATGTGATTTCGATAATATCAGTAATTGCTCAAGTTTCAGTAGCTAACTATGTTAATTGAAGTGCTGGACAGATGGCTTTAGCATCTGATACTAAGCTTACTGTGCTGAAATGATGTAGCCAGCAGGGTTTGGAGTGTTACCATGGGAATGCACTTCCAAAGGCTACTGAGTGCTAGAAGCATTACACAGTGACACTCGTGCCAGGGCTGCAGTGACACCAGCTTTTAGGGGATCGAAAAAGGCAAGGAAGGATTGATTTAAAAAATCCCTGGAAAAATACTGTGATATGTTGGTATTCTCCAGTTAGATGCTGTATGGTCAAAAAAGGTTTTTTTGTACAGTCACTTCCAGAAAAGCAACAAGGCTGTGATAAGCCTTTCTTCCTGGAATAAAGTAGAATTGTCATTGTACAACTTTCCTTTTAGACTTCAAAGTGAGATAAAATCTTTCTGGTCTTCTGAATCTTCTGTTCATCTCTTTGCGAAGACTTCTCAGTGGCATTCAGAAAAGAGGGGTTGTTTGGTAGCTAGCTAGCTAAGAATTTTAATGTAATTTTAGTGATACCTACAATTGCTCAGATTTCAGTGCATAACTGCGCACTGAGATCTGGACAGCTTCTTACATAAAGCTTACAGCACTGAAATGAGGTAGACATTAGTTTCAGAGTAGCATATGGCTCCTGCTTTGCATGCTTTTGAGCAAGTTGTTTTTTTTCTTCAGAACAAAATAATTGAATTTTAAGGCAGTGCATTTTGCCTTTGAGTGGGCAGAGCACACGTTAGCTATCCATAACCGTCTTTCAGCTGACAGAAGGAATTCATTACGTTAATGCATTCAATAACACAGACAAGGGAACAGAGCACAAATGTGGGCCCTAAACTCTTCTCACTTCCTAACCTGTGCACCCATTGCACTGCACTGCTGTGGTGTTTTCTGCAGGGAACACAGAGGATTTACATGGGGAGTGACATGTTCCAGGAGATGAGATTAGAGTAATGCTAGAGCCAGTTTATAAGTAAGGTCCAAACTGCCCCCTTGTCTTTCCCTGGGATAATGCTATTATGTGCACACTTAATCATGTGCACATTTAATCTTTCATATTCTACAGAGGGAAAAATAATGCACATGGGCCTAATACTGCAGATCAGCTGGAAAACCTGCCATTAACTTCGGTCGGTTTTCTTTGGTGAAGAAATTATCTAATCTGATTCATGCCCATCACCATGGTAACTGAGCACTGTGTAGAAAATTACCTATATCTGCAAAAGTTTTTGCACATTCGCTGGATTATTGCCTCCCTTTTTACCCCTTTATTTATACTATCAAAGATTTAGGTTTGTTGTGTTGGGTTTTTTTCTTGCTGTATGAGAGTTGCCTTAAATGGGGACTAAGATTTGTGTTTGCTTTGTTACAAAGCAGTTCCCTACAGTAAATGTATTTACCATTTGTTATCCATTCATACCTAGTGCACGTGTGTAGTTGAGCTGGCTAGCAGATAAAAAAAATTCCACCTCCCCTTCTTTCTTTTTAACTTTTTGCTGTAAAGATGTGTAAATAGAAATCCCATCTGCAGGTAAGGCATCTTGAGTGCTGCACAGTTCCAAACTTCTCCAGCAGCTGGGCTTTACATTGCAGGTCACCTACAGTTATTTTCTCATACTGAATTCCTGTGATGTATTGCAAGAGTTCTTGGGTGTGATGTGAAATACTTCTAATTGGAATTCCCAGCTAGCTCGTGAGAAATGGAGATGATGCAACATCATTTCTGCAAATTGGTGTGTGTTGTTTGCTTTTTTCAGCAGAAACTTTAAAATTGCTTTTTTTTTTTTTTTTTTTTAAACCTCATATACCCTGTTGAAAGGCTCGACTGAATGGTTTAAAGAATACTCTTCACCCCTCCATTTCCACCAGTCTTTTTCAACTAAAGAAGGCCTGTCTGTGAAAGTCTCTCACAAATGGACCCATATGCCATACTTTGTCAGTGAAAATACAAGTAACAGGAAGTGAAAAAAAAGAAAAAGAAAAATTGATGGGTTATTCTGTTTTCTCCTAGAATGTATTTTTATTGCACTGCTTTGTGTTGTGCCTGGTATTTTCTATCACAGAACACTTTTCTGAATCTGTACACTTATTGTGGCTTTTAGATTGGAGCTGAGATTGCTAGAAAATGTGTGCCTAGAGTAGAATCTTCACCAAGTGAAAGCCATGGAGGGAAGCAGGGCTGTGTGCCTGGGGCCTGGCCGCATCTCAAGCTGCTGTGGTTTCACAGCAATGCTGTGTGAAGCCACTGAGTGGCACTGGGCAAGATGGCCAGACGTGCGTTCCATTTTGTGCTCTTTCTAACAGCGCTCCCTTTGCAGGACTTGTAGCTGGCAGGAAATTTCAGAATGGTAAAGTATTTCAGTAGAGTAGGAATGAATCTCAGCATTGCTTGAGACCGGAGCCTGGACATATGAGCTTCATTTTCACAGTGCAAAAAATATCCTGGAGACTAAATGTGTTTGTGAACCAGAGGTGTAGGCAAATTCTAGCCCTGCGTGAATGCGATCTGTGACTTACAACTGTTGGTATTATAACCTATTGTTTTAATTCTAGTTTTGTACTGCTTATAAAGTGCTGCCCTGCATTCCCAGCCATAACAATTAGCAATTAAAATACTCTTGCTGAAATCAACCAAAAGCTCATCATGAGCTCTGTTCTTTAGGCCGCTTAGGGCACTGCATTCTTTTGCTCCCTTTTCTTGCGCTTTGTGTTACTGATGCAAATTGCTGATTTTCAAAAACCTCTACCTTGCCACACGTGCAAAATGGTGCCCATGCTTTGGATCTTGTGCCTTGTCTGAAGAGCAGTTTCAGTCAAAAAAGCAACCAGCATTTACTCAACCAAACAACTTCATGGGAAGCTGCAGAACATCTTAGTTTGCTAAGTTTGCACAAGCAAAACTTGTGCTTTTTTTCCTCCAATATTACGAAAGAAAACCAACAATCCAAGGTGTGTGTATTCCTCTCTGCTTTGCCTCTCTTTCTCAGTGATGTTTTGGTGACAGGAAATTCATCAGCAGACGTTGGCTTGCTTTTCATGCTCCAGGTCAGTCTTGCAAGAGACCTGCTTTATTCTTTGTAATGTTGATATTAAATACCTGTTTCTCTCAGTATGTCTTCCAAAATCCAAAATGCACTGAAGAAATAGTCTCCATACAAGTCTTATGCTTTATTTATCCACATTTCTAAAATTGCTAATCTTTTTTTTTTTTTTTTCCCAGTTTTGTTTCTTTTAAAGAAAGGCTGTAGGTGTTCCTTACTGTTAAAGTAGTAACATTTGATTTCTCATGACAATTCTTCTGGAAAATATTTTTTTGCAGTAGATCAAGTGGGAATTGCTAAGGGAATTGTGGCCACTCCTGAGTTCACATTTGAGTGATCAAACACAGTGTCAGATTTGACTGGGGCCAGCAGCGTAGGCCAGCTGTGAAGAAGGAGGTCAGCAACAAGAACACTGGGAAGGAGAGCTGGGACTCAGAAAGCTGTGTCATTGAATCACAGGACCTTGGTAACTATTTCCAGCATAATGCAAACTCTTTGTTACATTTTGCTTAAGGTTTTAGGTAGAACTGAAGTGTTGGCCCAAATTCCATAATAAAATTTTTAGTGGTCTTTGCAAAATTATTGAAAGCCTTTTTAATTGACTCTTCAAGATGTCTAGTGAAAATGCCAATCCAGGATGCAGAGAGCCGAGTTCTTTGATTTTCTCAATATTGCAGTGATGTAGATGATAATGCAGCTGGATCATTAACTTTAACAATGTCAGCGTGTTCTCACCATTGCATTTACATTAATTAGTCTACATATTATTATTTAACAGCACACTTCTCTTAGATGAATTTGCTAATGTACTTTTTGGCTTCCACTGTGTGAAGTACCTCTGCTTCAGAAGTCATTAAATGCCAGAATGTGTAGGAACATGGGTGGAAAAACACCTCAGAACACACCTATACATAATGCACATAAAGGTAATACTAAACAGTGTCTTTCCTGTAGCAATCTTGTGCTCTGTACTATGCAAGCAGCTTTGTTTCTTCCTCCCATTCAAGTAGGAGAGAAAGCAAAAGGCAGACTCAGAGAAGTGGATGTTTATGGACCTAAGACAATAGATAAA
This sequence comes from Lagopus muta, assembly GCF_023343835.1. Taxonomy (NCBI): domain Eukaryota; kingdom Metazoa; phylum Chordata; class Aves; order Galliformes; family Phasianidae; genus Lagopus; species Lagopus muta. Next base: position 9,670,069 of record NC_064449.1, on the reverse strand, counting down.
TGAATGATTCCAGCTAGATTGTTTTAGCATAAATTAAGATGCTGATCACAGCTCAGAAAATGAACAGGAAAATATGCTGAGATCTCAGTTGTTCCTTATATTCTAAGCACTCAGGTTATGAACATCTATTAATCTTCATTGCTTTCTTTAAGTGCATCTCTTCACAGCCAAATCCAGTCATTGAAACTGAAGTATGTTTGTTTGGATTGAGATGCAGTATCTAAGGGGCTTTGTTCTTATCTTTTTTAATCTGTGCTCATAACTGTCAGAGCTGAAAAAGGCTTCTTGGTCAGGAGTTCAAATGGAATATGATCTTTTAGATTGTGCCATATTTCATGCTGTCTTTAGCTGCAGAACTCAGCCTGGTCCTGTGGGCTGGAAAGTGGACATCTAAGCTCCATCTTGTTCTCAGTGTCTATGAACTTTAATTGATACTGCAAATAAATTGTAATCTAGTTTAAATATAAAAGCCAAAATGTGGGATCAATAGAGTAACTGAAGAATTGTGTGGTTTACAAGGAAGTATGTTGGATATGAAGAGTAGTGGGCTTCTCTCTTCTTTTTTCCCCTCAACTTTCTTTTGAAAAGAAACAAAAAACTCCTGTGTTGTACATTGTGTGATGTAAATCTAGCTATAAAAAAGGAAAATGCACTGGAAATGTAGGAGAGAGCAAGGCAGAGAAATCAGAGGGCCTCCATATCAGACTTATGTGCTAAGAGAAAGACAAATTTGTTAATGAAGAATTTGTAGACGGATAAATATTTGTTGAATCTCTTGATAAGTAAGCAGCATTAGCATGGGGAGAACAAGCCTGTTCTGAAGGCTGATGCAGTTTGACTAAACATAGGATGAAATATTAAAGGTTAAATCTTTACATCAGCAGTGTCATCTTTGAATATAAAGTTTTTCTCTTTTAATATCCTTGTAAAATAGCTTACAGTCAACTTATAGAGACAACTATCTATAGTGGATGAGATAATGAAAGGCAAGTTTAGCTATGGGAGCCCAGGTGTAATTTATTTTGCGACAGTAAGATCAGGCAAATATTCACAGCGCCTGGTGGTCATAGCATGGGGACAGCAGAAAGCCAGGAGGAAGGACTCTGAGAAGCAGAGTATCACCCAAGTACACTGTGCTGCTCTAGGTGAGGTAGCTATGGGACACAAAGCTTCCCGGGCTGAAGCAATATTTGAGAGGCACAATAAACACAGAGGTGTGTTTGCTCCTTCTCTTCTTTGGGCTGTGTCTTTCGTAGTTCAGATCTTGAGATGCACAGCACACAGTTGGGTGTGTGGGAGGCAGGGAATCCATGATTGAGCTGCTGATTTAAGTTATATATTGCCCTTAACTTGTTATTTTCTGGGACTCATCGTCTTCATTAAAAATCACTTTGAACTGAACATTTGTATTATTTTATCAGTTTGAAGCTGGCTGTTTATGTCTCTAAAAAAACCCACTCTGCACTTAATGAATTTTTAGACTTCTATTGTACACTTGTATTTAAAATATTAAAAAAAAAAAAAAGAAGACAAAAATAACATTTTTAAAAGAGATTTTTTTTTTTTAGTATTTTGGATGAAATCATGAGTGTTACAATGGAAATCAACCAGTTTGTAAAATTACACAAATCCAAAGGTAGCTGAGCTTGCTATAAAACCACTCATTATGTAATGATGGCCGTAAAAAAGCAATTATGGTATTTCATTCTGAATTTTGATTACATAATTGCAATGAATATGTTGATTGAATTCTTAGAATGTTTAATGATGTTAAAGAAAATATTATGACATTTTAACCCATGTTCTTCACAGTCCTTTTAAATGACATTGGAATTGCCATGTTTCCCTTCACTTCACTGTCATTTAAGGCGATGTTTATTTTGAATGAAGGAGAGGTGAAGTGAAAGTACAGCACGTTGGATCAGATTTCCACACCTGGATCCTCCTGCAAATACTATTTTCCACTTTTAAATGGGGGTTCGTACTTCGCAGCATCACACAGGCCATGCAGAATAAGTACATTAACCAATGTCTAATAAACACATTTCCAATAGAGAAGGGAAGAGCTGAAGCACTGAGCAATGCACTGATATGGCCTCACATAAAGTACCTTTGCAATTCTTCATTTGTGTTCAAGAAAAACTACCTGGAATTAGAAAAAGAGAAAAAAAGGTTGTAATATAATTAGGAAAGTGGAGAGATGATCAAACAGGAGGGAACAAGGAACTGTCTCATTCAGTCTTACAGAATGAACTCTGAATAGGAACAGGATTGCTATGTGGAAATGAAACTGCAGGGAGGGAGGATAATGCTGGTATATGAATAAATGGATGTAGGGAAGTCATTAAGACTTTTTCAGTATTTTGGATGACTGGCAGGTTAGAGGCAGGTTCCTATCCAGCACAGCACTGAAATGCAGCAACAGCCGTCCTGTCAGAGCAAGGGAGAAGAGCCCAACTTTTCTGAAGATAGACTTCAGTGCTTCAGTGGAGAGGACTCATGGGCACGGTTCTTGTGACAAAAGAAAATATAACCTTCTGATGCAGAATGACCCCTTCTGCCTTGTGTTTTATTTTTGCCTCAAGATGGCAAATTATTTCAGTAACTTAGAATCATAGAATCGTTTGAGTTGTAAGGAACCTTTAAAGGTCATCTGATCCAACTCCCCTGCAGTGAACAGGGACATCTACAGCTAGATGGGGCTGCTCAGAGCCTGGTCCAGACAGACCTTGAATGTCTCCAGGGATGAGGCATCCACATTTCTCTGAGCAACCTGTTCCAGTGCTTTACCACCCTTATTGTAAAAAACTTTTGTCTTATATCCAGTCTGTGGTTTTCTCTCTTTCAGTTTGATATCATTTCTCCTCATCTTGCCACAGCAGTCCCTGCTAAGAAGTCTGCTCCTTTTTTCCTGTAGCTGCCCTTTAGATTCTGAAAGGCCGCTCTCAAGTCTCCCCTCAGCCTTCTCTTCTCCAGGCTGAACAGCCCCAGCTCTTTTAGCCTGTCCTCACAGGGAAGTGTTCCATCCCTTGGGTCTATTCATCTCCATGGTTCTAAGTAACATGGTAACAGGGCTATTCTATCATATACTTTCTCAGCTACTTCCATTTTTACCTATTTTGAAAGGACCATGGATACTACCTCGTTTAGGTGGTCTGAGTAGGAAATAAAGTTTTCATCCCCATTGAGTTTATTTAAATAAATCTTACTTCATTTGCTTTTAGTTGAAAGCAAGATGTGCCAACTGAAATGACTTTGGGACACACCACGAATATCCACGGTTCCCAAAGGCATTTGATAGGGACTGTGTAACTAAATACCAGCACGGAATCACTTTCCTTGGATATCAATGTATAGCTCTCAGCTGCATCGAAGGCATATTTCATGCTTAATGTGATTGCTGCATCTTCTGAATCAGATGATACTAATATGCAGATCTCTTTGGGACTGGAGTTGTCACTTGCTGTATTATTGGACAGTGTCTGATACTGGGTTTGTTACTTCATTAAAATTTCTAGGTGTTACTGTGAGATCTGAATGTAAAATTGTAACCAGAAAAGCTTTCTGGCTTTTCTCCCCTCATAATTTATCAAATTGCTCGATATATTTCCCTCTAGCATTTCAGCCTTTTCCAGGGTTTTAATGGAGGTAAAAGTGTCACCAAAAAAAGAAAAAAAAGAAAAAAACCATATCTAATAATTACATGCATTTCTGTAACATTTACAATCCAGAAAGCTTTTATTTTGTTCCAGAATGAGAACATAAATCAATATACAGCCTGGGCTCCCTCTCAGCTTTTTAAAAAATCTACTCTGAGTCAATCTGAGTTCCTCTGGATTGTGGTAACCTTTATAAAAATGCCTGTCCTAACCAAGAAAACGTAACTTCCAGCTATTAATGTCAGCAGACATTTCACTGACATGTATCAGATATACAGGAAAACTTACAGGACCAATGCTAGCAGTGTAGCCTTGATGCTGTAATCATTATTCAGACAAAACTTCCTATAATAAATGGAAAATGTATTTTCTCTTAAAGATCTATGATCAAGTCAAAAACTTGGAATGGTAACATCACACAAGTCCAGTATAACTAGTGCTTCACTATGCAAAAATTGATCAACTTCTCTTTGACATAGCACCAGTGTTTTCTTTGGAATGAGGAGGCAGAGTGCAAACTACAGGAAAAAAACAAAATCAAGGTAGACAAGCTGTTACTGAGTGACTAAGCAACATCTCCATCTACCTGTCTCTGAGTTAATTACATATGGGCAAAGATACCTGTCCACTGAATAGTAAGCAAAGGCAATTTGTAAAACATCAGCTGAAAATGGATAAAAGCAGTGGTCTTTAGTACTACTTGTCATATATAAGAGTGCTTAAGTGCTTAAGTCTGTATCAAGCCAAGCTGAGTGTTCCCTAGAACAAGCTATCAAGATCTGGTTCACTTCAAGTGCATGCAGCTTTCCTTAGAGCAATGGCTTCTCCAAAGCGCACAGAGGAGTGAGAGAAGGACATTCATGGAGATTGTTTGATAAGACTGGCACACACGTTGTAATGCTAGTCAAATGCACACGACTTCTTTGCTCTTTTCGAGGTGTGCCTTTCTCTTGTCATCCTGCATGTTAGGCTATTGGGCATCAGGATGAATTTGGGAGGCTTTTGTTCCACCTTTTTGACAGCAGGTAGGAAGAGAAATTACATTATTCGTTCTCTGTATATTATACCTCTTGTCCCTTAAAGTGTAAAAAATAATTGTAATCAGATAACATTCTGATCGTCCAGATGCAGTTTTTACATGAGATTTTCAGCAGTTTGGTGCATTATAGCTACAAGGAATCTTTATGGAAGAATTCTATCCATAAACTTCCTTACAAGTCCATACAATTTCAATCTTATTCTGAAGAGCAAGTTCTTATCAGTGTGGCTGGTCTGAGCAGAGACACAGGGCCAGGAAAACTGGCTTCAGTCCCCAGCCCTTTGTCTTCTGGGTGATGGTAGGCAAATCAGTTGGGAGCTCAGAATCCCCATTTTTAAATGGATCTTAATTTTTTGACATTGATTTAAATCATTTTGAGATTTTTAAATATAAGATACTGTATTAAAAGTAGATGGTATATTATTGGACTTGCAATGCCCATTACAACTTGTCAGTATTAATGAGGAGTTGCCATATGATCTCAGTGAGATTACTCAAGGACAGGCATTTTAAAATAGCTGGAAACAGGAAAGAATTGTTAATTGGTGATTGCTTTTGGAAACATGACTGTTACCCTTTCTGCTCTGTATTCCTTCATTCTTCTTAAAAGACTGAAATTCCTTTTTCTCTGCCTTTTTTGTTCAAGTTCCAAGGCATTCATGTGTTTGTAAAGCACTTAGCATAAGGAGACCCCCTACCTGAATAACAGTTATGTCACAGACACATTCTTAGTTTATATAGAGGAGTCATTTCCTTTGCGGGTCAGGTGGAAAGGGTTGTGCTGCATGCTGCTGTTAGGCAATGCAAAGGACCATTTTCTTTCCCCAAAAGAAGCTGCTGCCCAAATAGATGTTTCAGACAACCTCAGTGTGAATTTGACTGCAGAATTTAAGATAAAAGCAAATACAGATAGATGTCAGCTCAACTTTCTAGCCTGATGATTTCAATCTAATAGTACCACTTATCCTATGCCCTGTGTCTTTAACAGCATTACATAACACATTCCAGAATGGGGGAAAGAGTATGTAAGAGTTCAAAGGCACCTACCTGGGGCTTCAGTTCTAGCACATAAAATGTTCCTTTCATGGAGAGCAGTAGTGTTTGAAACCCTGGAAAACTCTGACCTTGCCCAAAACAGTCTGTGATGTGAACCACAACATGCCCCAGGACAAGGTAACTCATGGCAGCTGGGAATAAAGAAATGGGCAAGCTGTAAAATACCTTTAATGATGCTGTTCTGTTTTACAAGGAAGTTCCTTCAGTATCAGTAGAGATCGAGGAAACCTCTAACTAGGCATATTCTAAGAACTGTGGGTTTTTTCCTTAAAGATGTGCGATGGATAGGCTATTCAGAAGGCAGTCACGTGGGCTGCCTTGACCATCATGCTCTGTCTGGTTTCATTAGAAACTTGCAACCAGAGTCACTGAGTGCCCAAAGCTTCTTTGGGCATTCATTACTGTGTGGTAATGAATGACATCTACCAAGGACAGGAGAAAAAAAAAGAAATTGATTCGATAAATCAGTGGTCATAGATTTGTAACAGATTTGTCAACTGTTAGATCAGGTAAACCATGACAACTCATTCTTCCAGTTCTTCTGAATAACAAGGAGCCTCTCTTCCTCACATCCCATTTTTTGTCCTACCTCTTGTTTGTGTTCTTGTTTATTTGTTTTCTACTGATAGACCCATATTTTTTTGCCCATGTTGGAGTGACGAGACAGTGACACCTGGTGACCAGTTGTGTGTATTTTATTTCTGATTATAGAGCACTTTCCTCAAATTCTGGTAATTATTGTGGAAAGAAAACCTATTAATAAACAGGCTGGTTATTTTCAAAAAGAAAAACCTCAGCAGGTCCCATAAAATGAATATGAATGTCACCCTCTTAGTCTAATCTGCTGGAGAACTACATATTAAGTAATTACATATCCATGTAGCCATCTGTCTGCCATTGTCACCAAGCTGTTTATGTCAGGTCCTACACTGTCCCCATGGGCAGGGAGCTGTGTCACTCACAGCTGCTGGATGTGTGGCCTGAGCTGCTGCCCACCTGCAGGCACACGGGGCTGTTTGTTGCGTTTAGACCTTGAAATATGTTGCTGATTTCTCCATATACTTCTTAAAATTAAACAAGAAAAAGGAAGGAAGGAAGGAAGGAAGGAAGGAAGGAAGGAAGGAAGGAAGGAAGGAAGGAAGGAAGGAAGGAAGGAAGGAAGGAAGGAAGGAAGGAAGGAAGGAAGGAAGGAAGGAAGGAAGGAAGGAAGGAAGGAAGGAAGGAAGGGAGGAAGGGAGGAAGGGAGGAAGGGAGGAAGGGAGGAAGGGAGGAAGGGAGGAAGGAAAAAGCTGAACAGTCAGCCTAATCTGCTGCCATGGTTCGGTGTTATTTTTTTTTCTAAGTGGGCTGCCAGCAGGGCTCCTGCTAATAGCCCGATGTCTCGCTGTGCTGTGCTTTTTGGACCTATTAATTTCATAAACAGAAACATCAGTGCTTCTCCTCCCTTCGGGCTTTAAGGGCAAGTGCATCCTCAGTCTCTAGTAGCACAGTGCTGTGGCTGCTGAAGATGCATCAGCTAAATCATGCAACTGCTTTAGCTCTGTAATGTTCCAGGGATTGTTCTGATGGTACTGGGGAGCTGAATTTATCCAGAGATTCATGAAGAAGAAAGAAATCAAGTGCAATAAAGTGCAGAGCTGACTAATCAAATGAGCTTTCTGCATTCTCCTGTAAGATCCAAGGATAAATGGTGCTGTTATGCTGTTATCCTTTGCACTGGTGCTGTCTATTAGGATAAGCAAGGCTGTTTTTCTGAGAAATGATATGTCCTGACACTTTAATAACATCCCCACCATTTCTCTGCCACCTGTGCCCTGGGTGCAGCCCATCTGGGCAGCAGCAGGGAAGCAGTGGAAGTTTCCCTTCTGTCTGCATCCCCGCTGCCTGCCCTAGGCAAGGGCAGCAGGCTCCTGGCCTCCCCTTCCATAGGCAAAATCTCTTTGGTTTTCCCCCAAATCAGCAGCAGTGCTTCCCTGGGGCAGTGCTGCTTCTTAGGACAAACTTGTGTTTCACTGCCTCTTGGTTTCAGATGAATATTTTTTTCATAAGAAAATGTTTAAAATTTTACTTGCTGATGGTATTTTGTATTTTAGTACTGCTTTCAAAAATTAGATTTCTTTATTGAGATTCCGATGCTTTTCCAATTTTGAGCAGAGGAGAGAAAGCAATGCTTTTAGAGGCAGATTTTCAGAATCAAATGTCAATTTAGGAATACAAGTACAAGCAAAGGGAAATCAATTTCATAATCAAGTTATAAACAAGGGCTACGTAGTGCTCCTGTGCTGTGAGAAAGCTTGCAGAAAATTGTCTAGGTGTGCTCTGGGGAACTGACAAATGAGTCATCTTCTCTGTGCTCTGAAAAAAATAAAAGGTATCATTTGTATGTGTACATGAGCAAAATCAAAACATGTGCTGCGCCAAGGAACCGGTTGATACAGCATCCAGGGATGCCAAAGCACCGTTCAACAAAGGATTTAACTCAGATATTTAAGGCAGCAGACTTTGCATCATTCTCCCTTGCCTTGCTTGGTGACAGACCCGTTTTCTTTTTTCATAAAAGTAGTTGTTAGGAAATCTGCTGGAACAGGGAGGAAAGTACAGCCAGGTATCAGTGAGACTGACGGCATTGCACTCCTTGACAAAGCTGTGATCTCCATCCCCTTCCACTCCCATTCCAGACCTTTCTCTCTGATGGTGGGATGTAACTTCGCATCCTGGGTCACACTGAGCTCATGTCAATGTGTGCAACTCTGGAGCTGAACCCTACAAGTACTGTAAAAAAAAGTAGAGGATCCCTGCTTGAGCCCCAGAGCTTTCTGCCCATGGCAGCCACGCTGCTAGCCCAGGCCATGGACCTTCTTTGAGTTCTGCCTGCTCTCCTCTGCCATTTCATGGTATTGTCTAGAAAGAAATGCAACTAATGATGAAATACTAATCTGCTATTAGAGTCTCCACTGAGGTGAATAAAGTGGTACAACATTAATTAAGTTTAATTTCTCTGCATATTTGTTCTTTCTATATTCCTAACTCCTGCAGGTTTTAGCAGATATGCAAATTATGTCTAATCCGTTATGAGAAATAAGTTTCAGTTATTAGTATTTTTGTAAAGCAATTAGAATACTTTTGGAGTTGCTAAGATATGTTAGGTCTGCATCATTTTCTTAACCGTACTGCTGAATATAAATGAAAATGGTTGTTGTACGCTCTTGACCTAATGCAGGTAATTCAGCAAGCTTTACTATTCCAGAGATTTTTTTCCAGGTTTTTTTTTGCCATCATCTGAGCAAAGATGGATTTTTCCAGAATATCATTATGAAGCATTCATAAAGAATAATGTTTTGTTTACTGTGAGAGATATGTTTTAAATTATGTTTAACGCATCTGACAGTGATTTATCCCACAGCTGTATGGTGTCACGAGAGCAGAAAATCAAAATTCTTTTTGCCTTTGCTACGACTTCAGTACTACTGTAATGGTAGCTGAAGTCGCTATTTAGAAAAATAAAGTCCCTAAGCACCTTGAGGTACAATGTCTGTGTGTGAGGAAACCCGTGTGATTCCATGTACGTAATTCCCTCAGCCTCTGAAGTACTTTAGAGCTTCACTTTCTCATTCAGGTGCCTTAGATTTCTATGACCTCGTGTGCACTCTGATGTACTTTCCAAAAACTACAATTGCAGCTGCAATTAAACGTCTGAATTTCTCTTTAGAGGGCTACTTTGCAGTGGCTATCACCAGCACCACATTTACTGGTCACTGGCTGTTGGTTTTGTGTTATTTACTCTTTACATTGACACAGAAGATGAAGTTGATGGAGTTTAATAACATTCTTTCTAGTGTGGCACTATAAGAGCTAAGGATGGACATTGCAGGTTATTTTTACAGCTGCTAAAGGAATGTTCTTCTGGGTGGTTTTGGGGCTGCAAAGACTTTTGAATCCCTTGCAAAATAATTAGGCTTTACAAAAAGAAATCAAGACTTACAAATAAAGAGGAACTAAAATCTCTCATAGTTTGATCTAAAGGAGACTGCAACAACTTCTTTCGGTTGCTTGCTTTTATATCTAACAAGGGACAATTTTCTTCAGATAGAGTTTTTTATAAGACCTCATGATACAAATGTGAGCTCCTATCAGTAAGTAAGGCAAACCTTAGAAAATAAAGGATTGTAAAAGCAGAAGAGTATTGACAACAAGCTTTGCATCTTTCTCTCAGCAGTGCAGACACTCCGATGGCTTAGTGGTGCTTCCCCAGTGAGAGAACACAACCCACAGTGGATGGCAGTCCCTTGTGGTGCTCAGCCTCACGTGTGGCACCAGGCAGCTGTAAAGGGAGCGAGAAGGCAAGACCAAGCAGTTTGTTAAAGTGAATTCCTAGCATGAGGAAATAGATGTCCTTGAAAGAAAAGAGGCAGAGGATGTTCTGGTAATTGGTGCAGAGAAACAACATGATCAGCACTGATTTCGTGCTGGGAAAGATGCTGATCTCACACACATTGAGAAGGGCTGGGAAATTCTGAAAAACTTGCTGGGATCGCAGAATGAAACCACTGCAAAATGTTTGATTGTCACGGATAGCATCATCCTTAATGGCAGAGCAATCTTGTTTAACCCAGTTTAACCCTTCCATCATCTAGCAGCCTCATTTCATTCTCGTTAGCTAAAACTGGGAATCTGTAATGTGTTGCCAAGGGGTAGGATTTGTTTACCAGAAGGTAGCAGAAATCTGATGGCACAAAAAAATAAGCCTGTAAGTGTTTGCAAAAGCCACTGTGTTTTCATTTCATTCACTTCAGTTTTTACCTTTAGCTGAAGATAGGGTAGGTGTTGAAATTAGTAGGCACTCTAGAAAAGCAAATGTCCAAGGGAAGATGAAAGTGAACATTTATAATTCAATTACTAATGGACAGAAAGTGAAACCCAGTAGAAATATCTACATATTTGTAAAAAAATGCAGTACGTTTTAATGATACTCTGAGAATGATCACTAATCCTTTTGAATCAATTAAATATTACCTGAAGTGCTAAAAAAACGCTGCTCCTCTTCAGGAAGCTCAGTAATGTCTGTGAAAATGAAGTAAGCAGAGAGGAAACATTGGCAGTCGTGTCAGTACAGTGTGACTGCTTACCAACACAGGCAGACATATCTTCCTGCTGACCATGAGAAGGTCTGACCATAATCTTTTGTTTGCATAAAGGCTACTGAAAGTCAGCCTCTCAAATCCAAACTGAGATACAGGATGACTCAGGCTGTGTTGTCTCCACCAGAGCTAGTTCCAAGCAGAGCATATCAGTGACCTGCACCTCTGTCCTTCTGACTCAGTACATTATTGATGGGAAGGATGTGAAAGCATTCAAAAACTTCGTTTCTTCATCTCCTTGTTTTGAGAGGAAAAAAGACACTCGGGTTGCTCTCAGTGTTGGAGGATTTGTGATATATTCATTCGTCAGTTTTTAGTTTAGTCTCAAACTTCTGTCTAGAGACATAGACACAAAATATTTTATGTTCTTTGAAGACATCCATCTGACTTCCTGCCTCACAGAAACGGAATGGGTATCTGAAGAAACATGCTGACAGTGGCGGCCCAAAGCATGAATTTTCTAAGAGATTTCTCAGGACCTCTGACTTCTGGCAGGAGCAGTCCTAGCCTGAACCACAAGCTATATCTTTTTAATAAGCTTATATAATTTCTGAGTGAAGTTTTTCTTTTTCTTTTTTTTTTTTTTGAATTACATAAGCCAGCCTGAACTCAAAGCATTTATAAGTTGGTGTAAGGAAGTACTGGTGACTTCCTTCCTCCTGAGCTACATCCACCCAGACTGATCATTAATTAATGTCATTTGTTTAGCTGTTTGATTCAGTGTTCATCCCAAATGGCTGAAAACAAGGATCACAATTGGAAAGAGCTGGATGAGTGATACTGATGTCTGATTGCAGCCTCACTGAACCTATTGCCTGGGCTTTGTGAATGCCACAGCACTCCCTCCTCGTCTCTAGGGATGAGCAAATTTCCTTGCTGTGGTTAGTAGCACGCATTTTTAGCGTGTTATTTCTTGCAATGTAGGTTATCTGTAAAATTCAATTAGGAACTAACTTAAAAATGAAAAGCAGCAGACTGTTTTTAGCTTCCACTAATTATGGATGGTAGAGGGAAGCCAATTAATGCAGAGTATTTGGAGGAACATGCAAAATGAGACCTGAAAACTTGTATAAAAGTTTTGTTTTGGCAAGAAAAATTGAAGAGAATATGGAAGGAATGATGGAAATTGATAAATATGATTTGAATAACTGAATAGGTTAGAGTTTGTAATATTCTCCATCTGAAGTGAGTGCAGACTTTGTATTATGTTATTCAAAAGCTTTTATGTATTTTTCTTTAACAAGGAAAGGGTGTAAGAAATGTGGGTCAATATGCTGGAAGCTGGCTTCATGACAAATATGATTCTAGTAGGACAGAAAACACCTTTCTATCTCCTCCTTTTTTTTCCTTCTCTGCAGTTCTACATTGTTGTTTGGATCATTGCCATCGATCATTAAATTATTTCCCTTTCAACTTTACTTCCAACTAGAAGGTGCCACTCTTTAGTTCCATTTATAGTGATTGCAATCCTGTTCTAGTACTGCAAGATGCAGTGGTTTATGGAATTATAACGGAGATGTTTCATGCTCAAACTAGCAGTTATCAGCAATTTTGATGATGCGTTGGAATCTACCTAACCGTAAAAGGCTCTTTGCAGTTAAGGAAGTGTTCAAATTAAGTTGAGGCATTTTCCATTGCAAAAATCTCTTTAATAGACTGTTTAAAAGCTATTTTATTCCAGTATAAATTCACCTGACTTTGCTAGAGAAAACTGCCACCCTCAACGATTTTAAGTCAGTGATGGCATATTTGGCCATTACTTGCCCCCTAAAGTCAATCCCAAAAGATAATAGTTAATTGTCTTGTATTTTTTTTTCTGGAAGGAGGCTTTTGAGCTTGGGTGTACAGTGGAGCCTGCTGATGTGAACTGTGTATCTCCATGTCATAATGATGTAAAGCACTGGCCATGAGAGATACGATGATTGATTAAATTTTGGCAGCAGTGTTCTGTAACCAAGTCCACGTGTGATTCAGTTCAATGCATCATTTTTACCGCTGCTCAGTGTAGTTTTAACCTTATTTGCTATTGGTTATGGGCCAGATCCAGAGCAAGCAATCTGGCAACCTTGGGAAAAATTGAAAGCTAATAGAAAATCCTGTGAGAAGTAAAGAATACATGTAGAATGAAACAGTGAGTGAAACAGCCATGCCTGCACTGCAGTGAGCAGGGCAGCCTGCGGAGGCAGTGATGCTGAAGGGCTCCTACAGGTCACACAGTGCTGTGTTTCCTGGTGACTCTGGGAATCTTGCACTGATGGATCCCAGCTGTCTGTCACTGCAGCTCTTCATGCATGGACTTTCAAAAGCCATGCAGCAGCACATTATTTTTCTGCCTGCACATGCACCAAATATATGTAAACAGATTGATAATCAATAATATATGGACAATCTCCAGTTACATGTTAATACTAATGTCAGCATGAGAAAAAGCATCCAATAAAGCAGAATATATGCTCATGTCGTTCCTGTCCTTGCATTTTTGGGCATTGCAATGTGAGGTTTATGAGCACAAGTTCTGTTCTGTATCCTTACAACAACATGTGCCGCCACAATTCATCATTTACTGCCTGCAACAAATATTGTTTACTAGAAGTTAATCTTTTTTTTCATACATAGCTGGAGATGCAAGAAAGGAAGAGATGAAGCAGTCAGGCAGAATTCAGTATTTTCCACTCTCTGTGGAAGTTTTTTGGCAACTGTTTTGTTTTGGTGTGTTTTTCCTTTTTTTTTTTCTTTTCTTCTGACTGCCGCACTTGCAGTGACAATACCTGTGCTGTTCTGGTTTAACAAGACATTGTATTTATCAGTGCCTGCAGAATACAGTACAGTGCTAGGACTGGCTCATGATAACCAGCACAGAGTTCCCTATGTGGATAAAAATGGATTTTGAAGCCCTTCAGACACAGACTTTGAAAACTTGGACTGTCTGTGAGGCAAACAGTGAGAAAAGCAGTGCTGCATGGATATCAGAGCCATGTGTTAGCTAAGTGCAGGTGGAAGGACCTCTAAGTCTTTTTCTCCCAGGTACTTTCTCCAGAAGTCCGTCATGAAGTGCAGGAAGTTCCCCATCTTTGATTTCTCTCATCCTTTCCTCCCATACTTATGTGCCTTTTTTCCTTTCCTTTCCTCTGTTTTTGTATCCTTCATCTTCCTCTGCAGGATTCAAGGAACTGTCTGATGAATTCTCTCATTGAATTGGCAGGAAAAAGGGAGAGATTTGGACCTTGTATGTAATACCTGGAGCTAAAGAAAATAAGCCATATGAAATGAGAATCCAGGGGAAAATAAGTAATATATATTTTTATTCTGTCTGTAGTATTTCACATAATTGCTATTGTGCTGTTGCTATGGTAATGAGAGCACTTCTCTATCTCAGCATTGTTCTCTGTTCCATCACTTAGATCTTTTACTAACAGTTGAATTACCCATCCAGAGGAGTGGGTCTTTTTAAGTTGTTTTTTATTTTTTTAATCCTTCTTTCCTGTAGTTAAAAATAGGCACATGCTTACAGGCTTGTTGGTTTGCTATCAGTGCATTCTCTATCACATGATCAAGATGCTAAAGAAGTGATCGAGGCTCTCTCACTCATCCCAGAGTGTTTTAAAGACCTCTTAAATTAAGGCCAGCATTGTCTCTTGAACTGCTTTAAAAAACTGACATTAGAAACACTGAAATGAGAACACATTTATATATATAAAGTCCACACTGTTTTAGCAACTGTGGACCTTCCACATCTTGTGCAATCTTGCATTTAGAACTTGACAGAAATTGAAAGGCTGTAAGGCAATGGACTGGATGCTGAGCATTAATCATCGTTTAGAGTGCAAAGCCAAGATATAACGTATGATCAGGACACCGACATTTTTCTTAGTTTGGAAGGCTGTTTCCAATAGAATTTCACAATCTGAATGGAAGAGTTCACTAATAGCGGGCAGCATATTATAATAATAACATATCATCTTGTAGTAGAAGCATCATCATTTCTCAGGCACAATGGATGCTTCATTTTCATGTTTCAGAAAATCGGAGCTAGTGACTTTTCTGGAGAAAGACAAGAGGATAATGAAGGACAATTTCTTAAGACAAATTTTATGACTCAGATGGTCTGTTACTCATATCCAGATTAACCATACCCTGAATGATTTTGTCCTTCCTGGTGTCAGGAAGTCAGTGGGGCAAGCAGAATAATCTGGGAGCTTTCATGAAGAACCAGAAAAATTGTGTTTCTGCTAGATAAGAAACCATAACGTAAGTGAGAGAGAAAACGAATCCAACGCTTCCTGGACCACTGAACCCATACTGGGTGAGTTTTCCCCATTTACATTGTGGAATTTGAGACTAGCTGATTTGGCTACATCTCATTAGAGTGATTGACATCCGTCTTTGTGACTCCTGCTCTAATTATGTTCTCCAGGATCTTTCTATCACTTATCAGCAGAGCATCTGCTCTTTTTTCCATAGTCAGGAATAACTTTGATTGGAACTCTGTCCCTTCCTGGATCACAGTATTCTCTCTCCAAACTGACATCTTCTGTGGTATAAGTATGAAAAAGTCCAGCTCCACTTTAAGACGCTTTCCAATGTGCCGTCTTGTCTCAGCTTTTTTTTTAAGCTTAACATCTGCAGCAGATTTCATTTTTTCTTGGAGAAAACCAAATGCATGCAAGCCCGAGAAAAGGCAAATATTATCATAGGATGGATTGAGACAATAAAACAAAGAATGCTGTTTTCCTTCCAATCTTCAGATAAACATTAGTCTCGCCTTATCCTGTTCATCTGAAAAGTATGGTGACTGCTATTGCCAGTTGTTCAGTGACAAGCTCCAACTTGTCTGCAGTCCAGTTTATATCAGAATGGCAGCTGTTGATTGAGACTGTAATTTCTCTCCTGCTAGGTTTTTCTTTATCTTTTTTTTTCTTTCATCTGTTTTCCCATAATAGCTGTTCAAGCTGCAGAATCATTGGCCATGACGATTGCACCTGGGTTTCAGCATTTAAAGGCTTGAACTTGGACTGGCCAAGCTGAGAACATCTCGTGTCTTGTGTGTAGCCCAGTCACAGTGAGGAGTTTAAAGCACTGTATGCTTTGAGTTTACACTATGTATAAAATGACATTTTAAGGTAGTGAACGAATGCAACTCATTGACAAAATCATGCAGAAGGGGGAACATGAAATACCACATGCCTTACAGCTTTATAAATGTAAAAAAAATAATCACAAGAAGTTCAGTTGGCTGCTAAAACTGTATATAAAGATACAGTTTGTAAAGATTACAGTTGTAAAGATACAGAGAGAAAATTCAGCGTTAGCTCCTTTCCATTTTTGTTTTGTACCTTGTAGTGTTTATATAAATATTGCCCTTTGGCTTTGACTCAGTATATTCTGGATTGACCCTTATATCAAAGCAGAGCTTGAAATGCAGCCTGATTTTATATTAGCAAAGATCTGATTGAAGAATCAAATTTTTGTGAAAGTAAAAAAAAGGGATTTGGGAACAACAAAACTATTGGCTTTCTGGGGAAAGAATATACCAAATTTGCAAAGAAATGAACGTGGAGATTTTACTTGGGAGGGTGTTACCTAGTTGGAGGGGACCCTAACACAATTTACACAGGATAATGTTTTCAGTAGTAAGATTTTTCTGAACAGGAGATGCATTCTGGCTCTTAGTTATATACAGCAACATGCTCAATGATGGAAATTCCACTCTATGCAGCCATTAAATGCTGACTCAAGAATTTAAATACTTAAAGCCACCCATACTTTTTTCCTTTGCTTTTCATTTCGTTCCATCAGCCTTCAGCTTTGGGAGGAATTTTCCTTGCTGTGTTTTCAGAGCCCGCTCCTGATCATTTCTAAAAATGAAACTTAAAAAATTGAAACTGTAGTTTTATTTTAATTTAAGAAAGCTTTAGTTTGAGGTGTAATTGCTACAATGTTAACAATTATTTATGAAAGTCAGGTTTTACCACAGCTTCCTATTTGCATCTTCTGATAGCAGAGGAAAGCTTTTTGTCTTTGAAAGAATCCCCTGATGTTGATCTTCAGGCTTTCGGCTGATCCAAGCAGAGGGATGTAAACCAGTTGCTTTACTGGAGCTCTGCTGTACTGCACACTGGTTAAAATAGCAATTTTTAACAATCGCCATAAATGCTGTTTCCGTTTTCTACAGATCAGCTGATCAGCTTTTAATGTTTAGACTCAGTGGCTCAGTGAATGCGATGGAGATTTCTAGTGGCTGGGCTCATGTATGCATTTTCATTTTTCTTGTCTTATGGCAAGAGCGTTATCCGCTGCGGTAGCTGTGACAGTAATTTCTCCTCATCGGTTCCAAAGGGAATTTCACTGTGTCAGAATCTGCGGCTAAACTTATTTCTGGTAAGGTCTTCTTGGTCCCTCCAAGTGTGTCCCTTCTGGTGCATGACCTTACTGTTCATTGTACTGCCACAGCAAAGGCTTTGTCAAAGAACGGGCCTGGGTCACCTAGGACTTGTGTATGCATATCCCAAAGCATTTAAAGCTCTTAGTTAAGAAGAAGAAAATACTGAAGGAAAAAAGTCTTACCTTACCTTTACCACAGGGAAGGGAGATATAGAACAGTTTAATTCCTTGCACAGATCTGTACGTGGGAGAGTGGGAAGTGAGCTCAGGTCTCCTGTAGCTCTAAAATGCACATCTATCTTTCCTGTTCAATTTAATTTAGAATAAGTGTCCATTTTAAACTGTGCTTCCATATAAATCATTTAGTAATAATCCATCCTCTTCAAATGAAGGCTATAACAATCAGTTGGGTATGAATAATTGGTACTAAAAGATAGGTAAAAGTGTCTCTTTCACTATAAAAATGTCTCCCCTTCTGAATCAATTCAGCATTTTCTCTCTCCTAGAGAGAAGGATATTCAGGATGGAAGACGAGTTTTGTTATCATTAAAAATTCTTTTTTTCTCAGATCAATAAGCAAAGCCCCATCTTTTCATTACAGGGCACGTCTGAAGAAGTGGATTCCTCCAGCAATTCAAAAAACATCTGTAGCATGTTGTCAAAATGCCTGGGGCAATTACAGTGCCAGGCAGATTTGGATTCATTGGTATTACTACCTAAAATGCTTACAATAATTAGCCAAGTCCCTCTGGTGAAGAGAAGATAGCCTTTATAACTCAGATGCCACGTCTCGTTTGCATAAAAGAAAGCAAGTTGCTACTCTCACAGGGTACAGCCTGTGGTTTGGAAGCACGTTTCCTCTAGGCAGTCAGCAAACCTGATGCATCAAAGGGCTCTGTATTTTTCACATCTTTTTGCACCAAAATATTTATTTTAGTTATCTTTGTTTAATTTAGCGACCCTTTGAATCAAAACTTTAACTAGAAGACATGGAAATATTCACTGAGTTCTTTGTGTTTAATAGAAGGTTGGTCAGGTTGGGTTGTTCTGGTTTGTTTGGTTGTTTGTCATGGTTCCCCTTCACACACACACAGAATCCCTGGCCACCCAGGAAACAGTGCATTTATCTCCTCTCCTGTGTCATTTTAGGCAGCATCAATTTGTAAACCATTAAGAACACTTAGGGGGAAATTAAAATCAGTGAGAACTGGAGATCAGAAGGCCTCTTTTCAAGTTAAAAGCTCATTTTAAAGCTAATCACTGCTATAGCAGAGGATCCTTAGAGGAATGTCTGTAATACCGTGTGCTGGTAGATAACAGGTCTCTGCAGATGTGTTCCAGAGCTTATGGTGCAGTTTCCAGTCGCAATCTATATGGCAAAAGAAGCCACATGTGGCATGAAGGGCTCACATTCAAGACGAGGATGAGTTTAATCCAGCTGAAATTGAGGGAAATTCTGCTAAGAGCTTCACTGGGGCTGAGATTTCACCTTTAGTTTTTGCAAAGGAAACGACTGCTTCCCAATTTAATGATTTATTCTTCCTCTTAAGTTCATCCTTTGATTAGCATTAAATTCGGGTTAGAGCTTCTCTCCTTCATCTGACAGAAAGCAGCAGTGGCAGCAGCACATGGCTGAAGGGAAAGGTGAAAATAGCTGCCTTCAGAGGCAGGAAAAGAGGTGGCTCTGTTTTCTAGACTAAACGTAGGTTTCTAGGCTAAACAATATGAGAATACCAGGGTAGTGAAGAACATCAATCATGGCATCTAATTCAGAGTAATTGAAATCATTAAAAGAGCACAGAAACCTTTGAAGAAAAATTGCTATTTAAAGATGATGTCTATGTTTTCTCTTTCAGTTCTGGATGTTTCTTAGGCCCTGAAGCCAATAAAGCAGTAAGGACTGGAGGCTCTCATAGCCTGCAGTGGGGTTAAAGCCTCCTGAGTGCTCCTGCTGCCATGTCCCATGAAATGAGGCCTGGGGTGAGGGAGGGCCAGGGGGACTCACAGGGGTCCCTTTATCCTATCGAGCTGTTTAGAGAATTCCTATGAGATAGGAAGCAAATAGCTTCCATTAAGATAGGGAGGCAGGAGCCAAGAAAAGCTTTGACTCCAAGGAGAAACATAAAATATTAAATTGAATGGTTTCTGGTGAGTGAATGTTGTACTGTGTCTTGTTTAATAGAAGGAGCAGAGCGTTGATTAGAGAAACTGAAAAAGCCAAGTATGCAGGAGTGTTTATTAATGCTGTCTGGTTTTATGCTTATCTTTCACGTGGAAGTCCTACAAACAGAAAATATGTACAAATACTTGAAAAGGGGAATCATCAGAGGGATGAATCGGTCTTATAGTGATTGTTCTGCTATTTAAAAGGGATTGTGAGGAATTCAGTGCTTCAAAAAAACTCATAAAATTGTATTTTGTGGAAATGGAGCTGAAATTTTAGATCTGTTCACAATGTCTGCGTTGTTCATTACTGAGGCCATGAAAGCTGGGGCAGAGTTCGGTGACTAAAAAGCAGAGGATTTTTGGTGGTCCTGAGTATCTCCTGTAAAAAATCCACAACACTATTGTTGTTCAACCATTGTGCTTGAAATGATGAGTAAATAAGGACTCACGGCCCATACATTCATTTTTAAGATGTTTAAGGCCGCTGTCTTCAGGGATCTTGCACAATCTGCTTTACAGCTCATTATTTCCATCCTGGCATTGGCTCTCTGCCCCATGTACACGTTTAATATGAAAAGTTGAAATACATAAATGAATTTCTGCAAGAAAATCATCCATGCAGATAATAGCACTGCTTATTCTCTGTCATCTTGGCATAAAATAATTTACCGTTGACACATCTGACGGACAATAAGCGGCCTGAATCATAACTTCTTATAAGCAACTGACAGTAAGCTCTTCATGGGAACCTTCATGTTTGTCATTTTTACCTGTTTTTTACAATGCAAGCAGGAAAAAAGCAGCGGATTTGGTAGCTTTTAGTATGTTATTTATTGCATCACATATTTAAACGTGAAGTTAATATAGACCACTGCTTATACGATCTCTGTATCTACATTTGTTTTTTCACTAAAGGTAAGAGAGGAGTAACCCTTCCCAGGCATCACTGAGGCTTCAGGCCTAATCTGAAATCAGAGGGACTTGTTTCTTTTCTCCCTCCAGCAAGCACCGGCTCTGCCGCATCTCGCTTCCCCCAGTGAGTTCTTGTGACATTTACTTCTGGCTGAAGAAAAGTCACATCGCAGTATTTTCTCTGAAATAGCAGCCCATTAGGCACTGCTCCGGGCATCGCTCTGGGCATTGCTGCTTTTTACAAGTGTGCCATAAAGTCTTCTGAAAAAAGTTTCACCCTGCTCTTTCTCAAATGAACATGGGTTACACAGAAATAATTTTTCCCTCTCAAAACTCTTGAGCAGCTTTTAGTAGTCGAGTGATACATTAGTCAATGCATACATACATGGGTAGTGGTGCATTCAGAACAGCTGGAAGTTCTCATTTCCATCTCATCATTCTCACACATATCTTAGATAAACCTCTAACAAGCTGAACTTGTAATTTGACATATTAGGTCTCATGGAATTTCACATCCCACTGTCAACAAGTTGTGTAACGTTATAAGAAGTCTCTTTGGAAACATGCTTGAGTTAGCCATTAATAATGCCTTGCTAGTGTCAAAATAGTTGATTTCTTTTCTTTGTTGTTTTTTGTTGTTGTTGTTTTGGTTTGGTTTGTGGGTTTTTTTAGGCTTAATAGCATTCTATCATCTGGCAGCTTAATCTTTGCTTTAACGAACAGCAGCAACACATTAAAGTGATGGGAAAATTACTATATTAACTTCACAGAAAAAAATATTAGTACAAGAAGCACATTAAATTCCTCCAGGATAGTTCAAGTGCATGGATTTAAAGTTGATCAGTGCTGATTTTGCCTGGAGGTCTAGCTGTGAACTACCGCCATATACCTGTATTGAAGATTTATGTGGAATTTTAGCACAGTAGTACTGAAAGTTTTAGAGATCTCAATTGAGACACTGTTTTTTTTTTAGATTATAGGAAGTTAATCTAAACATTTGGACTTCATGATAGAGGTGGTACAATAACAATTTTATCTGATATATGCTCATGTGTTCAAATGGCAATATATGTAATATAAGGAATTTATGCTTTATGTTTCCATGCATGTATAAGGTGACAGAGATGCTCTTTTAGTTGCAAAATTGTCATTGTGCTCTTTTTTTCCTCTAAGACTGTGCTGGTCTGTTCTGAAAACATATGTGATGGTCTAGATGTTGAATTGCTTTGGTCCATGTTTCTGAGAAGTTTGCAGGAGCTGTGTGCTTTACCACTGTGAGTTTTATAAGATGAATCAGCCTTGCTGGACTGTTGCAGGTTACCCCTGCTACGCAGAGCAGTTGTGCATTGGACACAATGCAATGTAAAGCACCTGGGCCTGTGGGTGAAATTCAAACGAAATTCAAATTCAAATTCTCTATGGCTGCAGGATAAAGGATTTTTTTGCCTTTCCTTTGCTTTCCTCCTGGCTCATCACTCGCTTTAGTAAGCATATGATCACTAGAATGTTCCCAGCATCATTATCATAAAACAACCTCCTGTGAGTCTTCCTCTGCCATCACAACCTTTGTGCTGAATTTGTTATTCTCTCATAGATCTAAAGGCCTGGAGGTAGCCTGTAAATCAGGCTGTGGGATTTCATTCTGTTATTCTTGCATTGAGCCCCAAATCTTGAGTTCAATTAAATCAGAGCTTTCCAAAAGTTATTACTTTGAATCTGAAGGCTTCAAAATGTGGAGGCCAGCTTCCTTTCTTGGGTACTCATCCCTCATTTCCTCTCTTTTTCCTCCTAACAAGGCAGCTGGATGAAGCTACAACTCCTTCCTGTGTGATCCTGCACAGACGTATTGCCTTGCCTGCACTGCAGCACTCTGACCTGTGGCAAAAGGGCTTTGCCTGCAGGGAGCCCGTGCATCAGCCACACCATAGCACTGCTGCTTGCTGCCTGGGTCTGTGTGCTGGCTCAAAAATGTCCTATTTTTATGAAAGTTTGTTGTCTGTCTCACTGATCATCCTCTTTTTTTGCAGACCACTCGATTTCCCTTGATAGTTCACCATCTGGGAATTCTAATCTCCAAATTTAAATGCTTTGCAGTCTCAAATGACACTTTGGTTCTTTTAACTTTTGGTTATTCTCTCTCCGAGTTGATTCGTATTCCTATGATTGGGTAACTCTTCTCATTTTTTTCAACATAAGAAGTATCCTGCTCCGAGCTGGGGCCAGTGATATTGGAGGTCTGGGCTTGGATTTGGTTTGGGAATCTCCCTAAATCTCCTAACTTTCTGCTGAGTTAAGTCAGGATCTTCTGGCTGCACCTGAAATTTGCACAGCAGATTAATCTCACTTGTGTCTGCATTAGGTTCAGTTAGCTGTCACTGCAGTTCCCCTCCCCGGGCACTGTCACGTAGGCTGGAGCACACACGATATTCTCCAGCTGTCTCCTCTGTTCACCTCTCATGCTTTTTGGCCAAGTTTATGTTATTTCTTTGGTTTCTATTTCTTAGATGTCCTTTGTAGTTTCTGAAGATGACTTTGGCTCATCTCCAGAGGAGAATGGGCTATGATGCCATTCAGTGTATTCCCTCAAAGCATTCAGAACACTGAGATCCTCTGTCTCAGACCTTAGTTTCTAAAATGATGTGACACGAAGCCTGGATACGGATACATTTTTCATGGAGACCTGAATTCCTTTTTGTACTTTTGCCTTTCTTCCAGTCCATGTTATTATTGCTTATTTTCAGATTCTCTTTATCTGGAGAAAATAAAGGTCAGTTTTCTATCCCCCGTCTGTCACTTAGCATGAATTTTGTCCCTACTGATAACACAAATTGCCAGGCGTACCTTTAACTTCTCTGCTTTGTTGATAAGATTGATATTAATCCCATCTTTCTTGGCAATCTACTGAAGTACTTACCTGTCTGAGATCATCTTTTTTATTTATTTTTGGATTCTAAATTCTATTTTTTTTTCAATATCCCTTCTATATGCTTTTCATTTCATGTTGTTCAGATGAGTCATTACTAATCTCGGGTAGGGAATGCATTTTCCGTGTCAGCAACTGAATAACAACTTTAGACCATTTCTTTTCCACAGATGATTTTTATGATTATTATTTTAGTCTTAGCTATGTCTTCTTTCCTGATGGGCTTCTGGGAACTAGCAATAGTTCTGTCTGTATTTTGCATTAGAGCTCTTTTCTGGCCATTTAAAAGGGCATTAAACTAGAAGTAAATTATTTGTTGCTTTTTTCTGATTCTCTTAAGCTGCCAACATGGTGAGAAAGGGATTTTGTGTAAAAGACAGCTATATTCTAAACACCTCTAAAGAAGTAATAAGCAATTGAGTCCAAAATGAATGAGGAATTTTCGTGTATTACTAAATAAAATATTATTTGCTGTAAGACCTCATTTGAAAAGGAATTGAGTTGTAACCCCCATTCTCCCAGGAGTAGTTTAGGAGAGGCCATTTCCAGCTCATCACAGAAAGGTGATCCTTTTCCCAACCGTTTTTCTCAACCTTGCTATCATGTAAACCTTAAAACATCATCACTGTGTGTCTTTAGCAGAAGGTGGTTTTCTGCTACTGTGAGGACCTCAAAGCTCTGAGTTCTGCAGGATATAAATATAACCAATACAAAACTTAGAGCAGATTTTGCACGATGTCAGTCCCTTCTCTGGTTATTCCCAGATCCCTGGGCTTGTCTGCCTTTCTCACCTTTCATCAATAGACAGCTGTCCCTGAGTAATTTTGTCTACAGGCCCCCTGCTAGGCTTCGTGTCACTTCCTGAAGCGCGTGTGACAGTGCAGGTGTCTGCATCTGAGCAGCCATCTAAGCAGCCAGCAGCACAGAGAGGCGCTGCCAGTCGCCTGGCATGCTTGAAGGTCCCTGTGAAGCTGAAATACTGATTTCTGTTTCTTGTCTGCTGGAGAAATCAGCCTCCATTTCAGATGCTGATTTCTGAATGGCAGATACTTAAATTCAGGTAAGTGCTGCCATACGCTGTTTTGGAAGAGGATTCAGCTGCAGCAGAATAAGAGAATCCTCATGGGATTCTTCAGGAATCCCTCTTGAAGTTCAGACTCCTACTCCAAATTCTGCAGCTAGACACTCAGCATTCCCTCAGCTAAGTAAGCTCTGCTGCCAAACACAGTAGTAAGTAAGTAAGCCAGTAGTAAGTAAGGCGTCTTGAGCGTACAAGGCTATCATACCTTTATAAATTTACCTTCCTGGTGTTGCAGCTGGCTGTTTTTTCTCTCCTTTCTATGCTACAAAAACTTGCATATGATGGCATTGTGTCAGCCACTGACCAATAAATGAAGTAAAACTTCAGCTGTCTTCCTCGCGTGTTATTTTTTGTGATGGTAGCAGAGCAGTACCCACAGAGCAGTGCCCATAAGAGCTTAAAGCCCAGTTCATAATGGATAAACTGCTCTTTGGAATTTTAAAAGTAGTTTTAGAATGTGTTCAATAGCTGGAAATAATGTAAAATACTAATTATACTGATTAAACAGCAGTTAAATGAAATGCATAACAAGCTGAATGAAAACCTGAAAGTATGAGAAATGAAACTTTGGGGACCTTCCCATCTATTTCTTTCTCCTGGAGCCCGCAGAGTGGAGTTTCGTGTTTTCTCTGGTGTAACTGTGTTCGCAGTAAGACTAAGAGCACACCAGATTTGTGCGTAGTGCAAACAAATTTGAAGCCAAAAGAAACATTCCTCAAAATAACAGAAAATCGCATGTTAAGTCTGATAATTTTCTCCCCCCGAGGCAAGTGCTACAGAGTAGCTGAAATTATATTTTAAATGATTTTCTTTTCTTTATAATACAAACCAATTACTTCTACAGTAAGTAAATGTGTTTTCCCCTTTCAGCTTTGAGGAGACTTTACTGATGTTACAGGTAAGAGCTCAATTCTGCATCCAGCATTGCATTAGCAGAGGAGCAGTTCCTCACACCTGGGGGCCCTGCCTGCCATCTGCACAGTTCTTGTGCCAAATGTGGACATCTGTCTTGGGGATGGCCATCAGCAAAAACGCCCATTAAAAACATCTTCAGGTTTCCTGGGGGCTTTCCCATAGTTTCCACGAGTAGATCTTCTCACTCGCACAAAAATTATCTATTATTTACCACCTGGTATTCTCAGAGACTGGGATTTCTAATATTGCCATCCTATAGCTTAGAAGCCTGTGTTGCTTCTGCTGGTGAAATCAAGAGAATTCCAATGTGTCCTGGTAGAAACTTACAGCCTTTATCGCTCCTTCTGAGTCTGCTGGCAGATCAGCTGCCTTAGTCCAAAGCACTTGTTGATGAAGTGTTAGCATTTATGACCGCTAAAGCATCAGCTTCCTCCTGTCTTCAAGTTAATACATAACAAGAACAAAAATAGTATGGAAATAAGTAACAGTTTGCTTTGAGTTTTTAATTAGGTTTGGCAAAATAAGGTCAGAAGAGGAGTATTTGAAGTTGCCGTAGGGATTTTTCATACTTTTTCAGAAAAGCAAAAACATAAAGGAAAATATGAGATACATAATTGTCATGACTTTAATTGCTTTGTAATCAGCCTGCTATTCCGAAAGAAATGTGAAAATTTTTTGTTGACAAGTTTGGAAAGGGAATTGACCCATTATTTACTCAGTAAAATGATTTGATGTGATTGTGATCCGCAGAGCTGGCTTCTAGGGTGTGCTGAGGCTGAGACTCAAACTGGGAAATAAATAAACAAATAAATAAACAAGCTAAATAAATGTTGAATGCTGACGTGGGGATGCTGAGGATGTTAAATGCTTATGTCAAATAGTCGTTTCTGCATTGTTATCTCCGAATTAACTTTCAACAGGCATTGGGTTACTTGGCTTCTTTCTTCTTCTAAACTGCACCAGTCTAGATGCTGTGTGACACTGCTGTGCTACAGGCCATGCATGAGGTTGTTTATCTTGCCAGGTTCCTCAAAGACTGGGTTCAGAGGAATGGGAGCTTATGTAGAAATTTTGTGAGGAAAGAGTCTAGTGAAACCACAGGTGAGATTTTCTTGTGTGACATTAGCCAGTTCTGTGCATCATTCATTCCCCATTCTTTTCCCTCATCCTGTTTGCTATGTTCAGCATTTTAGCAGTGGTCAGATGATCCCAAGCACTGAAAGTGTTCAGTCAAATCCACATCAACCTCAGTGACTGTTAGCTGTGTCCTAAATGGCTGTGCCAACTGCAGGTTTGCTGGGAGGGGCTGCAAGCCAAGCACCAGCTTAAATGCTGCATTACAGGCATACAGCCCTGAACACTGTGTGAAGAATGAGTTACAACATTTGGCCTGTTTTAATACAGTGAATTGGTAAATCGCATTTTGATGATCTGCTGTTTTAAAGAAATGCTACCGACAGCATTGGGGCAGATGAATCACGTACCACTTCTGGTTAGTTTGGCTTATTGCTGAACATCACATAGGAAAGCGTTTAACATTTCTGGTTTTAAACCTTAACAAAGAACAATTTTTTTCTCTCCTTTAAATATGCTGTACTGTAATTATGTGAGGCAACTCATTTTTACCATCACCTACAGGCAGAAGCTATAAACTGCCATTTCTTCCAGTACAGCTGTCTAGTTCAGTAAATACATCTTTGGGACTCATTTGCATTAGTTACCAAGAGATAATGTGCAGCAGTGAGCGGAGGGTTGTGCTTTGTAATGGTCTTCCTCAGCTCTGGCTTCCTAATGCTCTTCTGTTATTAAGGGAGGAGTGCGGACTCGGTGCTGTGCAGGAGATCTGAAGGTTAAGATCAAGTAGCACAGACATCCTCTGGCCTTCTCCTTGGTATCTTGAAACAGCCTGATGCCACAGCAGAATTTCAGCTGAGTTTCCCTTTTAAGGCCCCAAAGCTACTTTTCAGAGTTTTGTCAGTTTTACACTCTGGGAACTTATGGGAGAGAGTAAAGTGCACACTATTCATGTTTGTAGTTACCAAAGAGGTGGAACGAGCCAAAGGGGTCTGCATTTACATAATTTCAAAATGTTTAATGTGGAACATGATGTTTTCAAATGGAACATTTGAAA
Source organism: Lagopus muta (assembly GCF_023343835.1). Lineage (NCBI taxonomy): Eukaryota > Metazoa > Chordata > Aves > Galliformes > Phasianidae > Lagopus > Lagopus muta. The sequence continues at coordinate 9,642,668 of NC_064449.1, read as the reverse complement.
AATAAAATGAATACTGCCCTGGGAGGTAAGGCGTTTTAGACAGAAAAAGAAAGAAAAGATACTCACCCCTTCAATGAGCAGAGCAGCTTGTCCCCAAGATGTGTTGTCACATCCCTGCGCAGAGGTCGGGGAGTCATGGCACGGCTCAGCTGGCCTTCAAAGGAAGGGGGTCAGAGGGACACGTTGGAGTGGAGATGCAGATCTTGACAGTGCACATCCCACTGCTTTTCAACAAGTTGTGCTCGTTGGGCAAGATAATTTGTGTGGCTGTGATTTCAGGTTTCTGTGGTTTTCAGTAATACATACCAGGGCGTTTTACCACACACTGAAATCTTGAATTGTTTTTCCTGGCTGATGTACAAAAAACACGGCAGCGTGAATTTGCCGTAACAAGAAAACTCATTAGCTTCCAATAGAGGCTCTCTTACTGTGCACTTGGCATATTTCTGTGCTCAGGCAGGAAGGACTGCAGAGTAACTGCTTTGTTTATTGTGTACTGATTTCCCAAGTTCAAAAAAAATTGTGTTCTCACCGAATAACATTTTCCAGATTGATGTAGGTTTTGTTGCAGTACAAGTTGTTTGGGGTTTTCTCTGGCACAAATCAGATTGAGTGTGAACTAAAGGCTTTGTCTTCCAAATTTGTAACGGAATGGAAGCAATATAAGAGTGTAGTAAAATTATCTATATTTTATAAGCAAATATAAATGATGTCTTTCATTGTGTAACATGTCCCAGATTTCTTTTATTGTATTTGCGGTGAAGAAAGGCAAAGAAAAGGGGAAAGATACTGAATTTTAAAATATCATTTAAAAATATGAATCTCAAAGGGCTGCGTTCCAGGTTTTCAAAATCATTTGAAGAGTGTGCAGGGTATTTTTATTGTTCAGTGCTGTTGTCTACAGAATTGTTCAAAACCATATTGATAGGAAAAATCCAGCTGGCCCTGTGGGAACAGCTATCTGTAGCTGTTTTACCCATCGTTGTAGCACTTTTGGCTTTATCAGGCAGTATTCACTCTGTTCTTTCTGTTTCTTGTTACGCACCCCTGTTGCATGTGTAATTATTTTATACATCAAAGCTTGTTCTAATTCTTACATTCTGCAACTTATCCTGAACAGTTTAACTCTCTTTTTCTCAAGCTCATTTACTAAATGTGTCTGTCAAAAATACTTGCCCACAGCACATACAGTTTCAGAGTCGTGCTCCAGATGTGAAAAGGGCAATCTGTGTGCTACCAGCTAGGAACCGTTCTGCGGTTTATCAAAAAGAAAGGGCTTGTTTTGCAAAAATGGTGTTGGGATAGATGATTGATGTCACTAATTGGAGCCTGTGCTTTTACTCCCAGTAGATATATCAAAGACTAAATAGACATGAAAGCTGAATTCACCTCTCACCCTTGCAAATGAGCTATCTCTGCTGGGCTTGGAGCATGTTGTTTAATCAGAGAGGAGCAGCCTCTTCTGATACTCCCAATGTTGTTCCCATTTGTCATTAAACAGAGGTCATTAGTTTCTGTGACTCTCACTTTGACCTCAGTTTTAAATTTTCTTCAAGGGAAACAGAAGCACTGTTTAGTGAGGTCTGGAGATGTTTGCAGGGCTACAGGTGCCTTCCTTGACGAGAGGCTAAACCAAATTTTTGTAAAATCTAAAGCTTCCATTTATCTTGAAGGTGGGTGGTAGGAAGGACAATTGCAGCTAATTGAAGGTAGGAGAACAAAAACAGATCTAAGATCTGAATGCCTATTGTAACAACCATTGTACCCATCAGAAATGTTTTGGGTCACTTTTTTTCCCCCAGTTGGATAGTGTGAGACAAAGCTTACAAGGCTTGTGTTCCGGCAATATCCAATAACCTCTTTTTTTCCATGTCAGACAAATTGGAGGAATAGCATTTTGCTACATACATTGTAATGTGAAGCTGAGTGTCTAGTATCATGGCTTTCATCGTTATGTTCCCATCCAGACTGGGAAGTTTGCTGCCAAATATACATCCCACATTCCAGGAAGCCCCTTCCTTTCTTGCTTCAGCATCCATTTTGCATATCTCTGTCCTGTGCATATCTCTGTATCCTTCCCTCATCTCTATCATAATCAAATGCTGACATCTGGTAAGAAAATATTATGCTCTGCTTTGAAAGCTTTGAAACCATTCTCCTTTTCCAGCACTAAGTATTAAACTTTTCAGTGCCAGGCAGCTTTGTTGGCCTTTCAGCCATATCTGCCTCTGGAATCACAGTCTGTAAACACTGCCTGTGGTTTAATTTCACTTCTGTTTGTACTTCTTTAGCCATTTGAGTCTCCAAGTGTGGGGAGTAACCACAGATGCAGATAGGTTCATTATGTTTTAAAAGATTATATGTATGTTTAACTATCAGGAAATCAGAAATAAAAAATAAGTTATGCTTTGCGTTTGGGAATAATTCAGCTGAGAATAATATTCCTTCCTATTTCACAGTCCATAGGAAAGTGTGTTTCTCAATATTGATAAAATAAAATAAATTTTATTATACTATAATTGCAGATGGAGAGACAGAGGGGAACCCTTATAACTGTGAGAATTAGATTTGAAAGAAAAACAGTGTTAGACTGATAACTAAAAGAATATCGCTTAGATAACACGATAATGTTCTTTGTAGAAAGCTCTGATCAGATCAGCCTGGAACTTACTGAGTAACTCCTTTTCTGATTATAGCCCTTGGCAAATTCTCTGAAAGTATGCTTTGAATTGTATATAGATTTAGTTGCTAATCACAGTAGTTAAAGCAATTTTCGTGATCTAGCGCATTGCAAACCTTCATCTACCATCAGATTTTATTTCTTGCTCAGATCATTCTGCCTTGTGTGAGCTGAATACAAATTTCCACAAAACCTCTGGAGTTCTTTTAGAGAAGATATGTTCACCTCTAGGTGAGTCTACAAGCAGGAGAGATGAGTTCACTGAGGTGTTAGCATGGATACAACTTGACCTCTGTGTACGTTTATGATCTTTACCTGAAAGCTGATGAGGAAGTTGCACCAGAGCAGCTTTGGTGTTCATTTAGCTGGGAGGAATTCAGGCAGTTCGAAGGGCTAGTAAGCCACTTAGTGCCCTGTGATGCAGCAGTCTCTGGGTTTGCTTACACTGGACAGGAACAGATTTAATATTAAAAAGCATCTAACTACACCATTATAAGATTGTCCATACAGCTGTTGGCACCGCTTTAGATACACTGGTTTAAACTTAATGGGTAATCCACAAAATACTGTTTTCGTAGTGAATGACTTTAGTTCACTGGCACACTGAGGTGAGGAGAAGCAAAAAATAAAGCAAGGAAGTTAAAGAAATTAACTTACAATAAACACATCAGCTTGCAAGGATAGCTGCCATGATCTCTACTAAGTGGATGTTCTGTAATTGAGGATCAGAACCAGCAAAGGGATGAAGGGCTTACTGGAAGGTTTCTGCTCCAACATTCAAGGATTTAACAGTCAAAATATCCAACTCTTAACCGTACTAAATAAGAATTCCCATCAGAAAAGCTCAACATGGGTCCACCAACTCCTTTGTGTGAACCGGATGCCTGAGTCTCTGATCTGCAGTAGCTCTCAGTTTTGATTACACTGCGAGGATTACCAGCAGCCATCTAATAATCAGATCAGTACCCTGTCAATTCCCCATATCTGCACATCATCATTATGTGTTTACCCTGCGTTGTCTGTGATCACAGAGCAGCTGAGCAACCACAAGTGTTCTTCTTATTCTAGAATTGACATTTTTGAAGTTTCAGATGTGACTGCATATACCTTAGATATGAAAACTGATCCATTTTATAAGAGAGAAAATGTTATTTTGGCAGCAACGGAGCTTTTTTTGTCAGAGTTAAATTTGATTCAAAACTTAAATTTGATTCAAAACTTACACTGCAAAACAAAAGAATTTAAACAGGATTTAACTGGGCCATAACTATGCTATACGCGGCCACAAAGTAATTTCTGTTGCTTCCTGGTAGCTGGAAGGTGATGGATTTCTCCAAGGCAAGTTAAAGATGGAGAAGCAACGTCTCTCCCGGGATTATAGCTACTCAGAATTGCAGGTAGTCATCATTGTTGTATATTTACCTTGGATCCAAATTTCTTTGAGATAATGAAACCATGAATTAAATGTACGTCCAACCATTGAAACAAAAATTGAAGTAGGAGATTTCCAGAAATCCATGGCATTTTTCATTACCTAACGGGTGCCCAAGGGCATCAGTGGTAGTAAACTGAGTTAACCCATCCTGGAGGCATGAATGTTCAAACCAAGATACTAACAGTAACAGAGCTTGAGGTTTAGTTGCTGCTTTACTCCCAGGTAGTACCAGAAGCATTTCGGCAATAGGCTCAATCATTGGTTATGTTTGAGAACCTTTCTATGTGACACCATACTATTTTTTACACTATTTTCAATGCATAGCAATTTGGGAGCTTAATATTATATGAAATAGACCTTGTGGCCTTGAACATAAGGAATATTCTGGGTTTCCAGTTTGTGATTAATCTTATGTCCAAATCAATGGACTGGGCTGTAGTCTGGTTCCCAAGGCCTGCATACTGGCACAAGGACAGCAGCTTTACATCTGTTGTTTAACCTTTCCTTTATTTCTCTTGTCTGAGCTCTCACCTTTTCCTGGGAATTGGTTTGATCATGTTTCCAGCCCTTCACTTTCACATATCTAATGCATCATTCTTCTGTTCTGGAAACCCTGTATCTGGTTAAGCTCATACTGAGCAAAATGAAATAATAGAGGCGATGACATACCAATTAGATCACTAGAGAAATCACTCTCCATTGCCATTTCCAGGAACATGTAGTACTTCTGCAAGACAATGCTATTATTACCTTGCATCTGGAAGTGCTGCAGACTCTCTCAAGAACTTTTGTGGATGTTTGCTTCGGAATTGAATGACTCCAATTTAATTTAAATTTAAATGAAAGGTACATAGTGTTTAAATGTTTAACAGATACCCAGAGGATTTTGCACAGAGCAGATTTATTCATTTACTATGTTCTGTAGTGGCTATTATTCATTTATTGCCACATCTACATTTCTTAATCAGATCCAGATGATTTCTGCAGGTTCCCCCTCCCCTCCATGTCAGTGGCCTTCAGGAAGGCTTCCCAAGAGCCATGGCAGCTTGGCTTCTGCAAGACTCTGCTCGTTTCCTAAACTCTGGCTGGAAAATAGCTCTCACAACCACAGAGCATAACTAATGCCTTCTGAAACTTTCTTTGCAGTGATAAGCAAAATGGAAGCAAATGGTGGGCCCTAGTTAGTGCAGCAATTCTGGACTCTGGGAGATTCTCCTCGGGTTTGCTGGCCTCTTTCTACTGAAATAAACGGCATGTTTGAAAAGAAGGGCAACAGAGAGTCTCTTTAACTTAAAGTTTGTGGTAGTTTTCAGCTTTTAAAAATCACCGCTACAGTCGTAGAGCTGGGAATGAGAAGGTTTATCCATATCTGTGAAGCTACTTACATTTATTTGTAGGTGTTCCGTGTACTTGTAAAGGCATTACTACTGTTATTTTACATAGAACTCTGAACTGTCTGTTTATTGTTATTATGGGTTTTCACAGAATCACAGAATCGCAGGGGTTGGAAGGGACTTCAAGAAATCACTGAGTTCTACCCCCTGCTAAAGCAGGTTCCCTACAACAGGTCACACAGGTCGGTGTCCATCCAGGTCTTGAATATCTCCATAGAAGGAGACTCTACAACCTCTCTGGGCAGCCTGCTCCAGTGCTCCGTCACCTTACTGTACAGAAGTTCTTCTGCATGTTAGTATGGGGAGGAGTTCATATGGCCAGGGACTGGCTGGTATCCAACACATTGGCTGAAAACACTGCTGAGCCCAAAACACAGTATAGCATAATGCACTACATGACAACAGAAGTTCCTGAAGTAAATGTACTCTTGTACACCATATTTTCGCAAAAAAAGGTGTTTTTTTTTTTTTAAATTTATGATGAAGGCAACTGTGTGATAAATAATTTGAACCCTTTAGTTAGTCACTGTAAAGAAGCTACATAAATAATTACTGATTTACTGAAAGCAATTAGGTAGGCCTAGGAATCCAGGATTGATGACACACTTCCTCTGCTCATTCTCTGGAATAATGACTTAGATGCCATTTCTAAATATCATACATCTTTGTCTTGGGTTCTGATAACTGTCAGCTTATCCTGGCCAAAGAGACTATGAAAATGCTGCTGCAATGGAGATTTCCCTCACCTCAGTAAATCTGTCCCCCTGGTGCCTGTTTTTGCAATAGTCAGGGTTCTAATGAGCTGCTCTTAGTTTATTAGTTTTATCTGAGAAGTTAGTTGTAGGTTTTGGTTACACAGGTCAATGGATTTCGACTTGGATGAGATTTCTCACCCTTTTCAAGGATACAAAGAGAATAATAAAAATATTTTGACTGTTACTGTTTTAAAGGTTAAAATTCAAATGCAAAAATCCAACTGCAGCAAAATCTGTTTGTAGCAGCCTACCTATAGCTGTGTGCAACAATGTGAAAACATAATGCATTCGAAGATTGCTGCTACCTTAGAACCTCCTCCACCCCTCCATATTGTTATAAATTCCTTTTTGCAGGAAAGAAATAAGAAAGATTTCTGAAAGATTCTGGCTGATTTAGGAATCTAAGTCATATCATTTAAGTGTCAGGGGGCCAAAGCCACATGGCTGCAACTTCAAAAACATCTTTTGAAAGGAGAAGTTAGACTACAGTTGCTTTTTGAACGTTTTTCTAGGTATCCATTTGCATTTCAGGAGTTAAGTGGGTTTTCATGTCTGTGCCCATGCGATTTAAACTTTAAGTCCCATTCAATGCCTTTTACTCCTTGGCTTCCAGCTGCCTAGTCACTTATGAAAGTGGGATTTAGCTGTTCAAACCCTTTAGACTTTGGGATGCTTAGTGCAATGGCATGAAAAAAAATTGAGCTGGCTGCCTAAAGATACAGCTAAGTAAGTACTCAGCAGTATATCCTGAACTGCCTACACAGGTTAGGCTTTAATTCAGTTTAAGCAAAAATCACAAAAGTATCCATGCTGCTTATTGAATAGGGGCTAATTTGTACATAGACATAGCATTCCAATGCCTTTTATCCTTCTAAATCAGGAGTGATTCTCTGCTGGTGTATCCTGAAAGGTGTGCATAACTGCAGGAAAGTACCTATATAAATAATCAGGCCAAAGAAGCCACGCTCTGCCTTGGGCTACGTGACAGCTCCTGCCTTCCAGAGAAGTCCAGTGCCACTGCCTGATAATGCCACCTATTCATGTCTCGTATCAAAGGCACGAAGAGACTAGCCCTTAATGCTCTTTGTAGGTAAAACGCTGAGCAGCTTGCAGTGCTTGTGAGCAGATAAAGCTGTATCCTGCACACTCTACTCCAGCCCTAGCTGCCCTGCTTTAGCAGTTAAAAGAGTCAATGCCAGCCAGTACTCCAGCACAGCGTGTTGCTGATAATAGCCTTGATTGCTCATGCCTACCTGAGAGAAGGGTCTCCAGCCACAGTGTCAGAAGTGTGGCAGCTGGCTGCTCTTTGCCCCAGTAATGAAAGGATTTTAGACTGTTCTGTTAATGTTTGGCTGTTTGTAGTGTTCTGCTTTTATTCTAAAGGCTTTTATAGATCTGGGAGGGACATTTGCTTGACTTTTCAATTCTGGACTGCAGTTTAGTACACTTGGGTTTTGGAGTATAACAGCTTACAACTCTTTCCCCTCATCCTTTATTTAGAACGGAAATAAAAAGCAGGGGCTGGTTGAACAAGCTGGAGGAACACTGCTGCAACTGTAGCACTGCATCCCAGGCCTTTTGGAGTGCCTGGAAGGAGAGGAACAACTCTGGTGTCACTCCATGCATGACTGAGCCATCTCACTATTGGAGATGTAAATCGTAGCCAACTATCCACATCTGAGAATGACAGTCTTGATTTGAAGCTGTGTATGATTTCATCAGTGTCCACTGATTGCACGGGGTTTGTTCTAGTCTTCTGGATTTGTCACTGTTTGGATAAGGGTGTATTTGTCACATTCCCACTGCTTTAGTCAGTTTTTAAAATGCTGACAATGGCCCTGAAGTTTTATGCAAATTGAAATCCAGTCTGAATGGGTAAATAGATGGAGCATTTGCAAGTAATGTGAGCTGTCAACAATTCTGTTTCCTTTCAATAAAACATTGGGAGTTTAGCTGTTATCAAAAACTTAACTGAAAACCACTTATTACTTGAAGTCTGTTGGGAAATTAGGAACCAAATTAATCTAAGCAAGTTAATGCAGACACTTTATCCTTTGTAGATCTTTTGATTTGCTCTACATTGTGGCATAGCCTTTAGAGATGATAGTGTTGTCAGAGGGAAGATCCTTAAGCTGTCAGGGAGGGAAAGGCAAACCACTGGCTGCCAGTTGTGACCAAAGAGGAAGTCTTTTGCAATTCCCTGGTACTTGGCAGCATGTTCCAGGCTGTGCCAAGGTTCACCATGCAGATGAACAGGCAGCCAGTACTGGCTTAGCTGTACCTAAGTAGTAGGGGCAGGGTGAAAGGAAGGGTTCGTTCCTGGAGAGCAAAAAAGTGTGTGACACTGAGGAATGGGGATTTTCTGGGTTCCACACCCACCAGACCAGACTGCATTTTACAAGACTGATGTGTGGACAAGACTCACAAGTTTGACTCAAATATGTTAGCCAGTGCTGTTCTCATGGCTCATTCTTCAGCGTTCTACTTGAGCTACAGTGGTGATTTTAGGGGAAATTAAGGGATCTATTAGGCTGTGGATGAACTAGAAATAACGGTACTATTTCTAGATATAAATTCTTATTATCCTTTTGTAATTGCTGTGATATTACTATTAAAGTTGTCTTTACTATTGTGCTACAATAGAACTTCAAGACACTAAGCAGGAATCTAGATCTGGAGTACTATGTGGATTACATGCATAGAGCAAGCTCTTGCCTTATGCTTCAAAATGTCCTGGATTAGACAAGTCTCCAGCAGATTTGTTTCATAGCATCCTGCTTGGATTATAGGACCAAGGTGTTTTTCTCCAGCTTACCCTCGAATTAAAATGGAATTTTCTTCATGATGAAATACAGTGTAAGGAAGAAGATACACTTCACAGAATATACCTTGCTGCAAAGGATTCTTTTTTTCACCTCATTGCCTGGGAATGTCCCTAATGTATTCATTAGAGAGCAGATGGATCACTGTGACACAGAGCCAGAATAAGATTCACACCAGGAGATATGAAAACACAATATTGAGATACAGAAAGAAATTCTTTTCATGTATGGAATGGAAATAATCCAAATATACAGCCTCTGTGCTTGCCTTCCACAAATATTTTTCTTTCTCTTCCTACATTTCCATTTGGAAATTGCATTTCTTATAAATGCTTTTTTTTTTTTTTTAATGGCACATGCTATAAACTGATATCTTAATAATGACAGCTCTGAAGTTCTTGCTGGTGGCTAGAGAACCAAAAATGTATTCTGGGGTGAAGAATGAGAACAAAAGCTGATCACATTATGTATTTGAATTCAGCAGTGGATTCACCCTGGTTGCAGTGGATCTGTGTGTTTGTTTCCCATGAACATTCAAATGTTTGACCTGAATATGAGAAGCTGTCATGGCAGCTTGTGGGCGCTTTGCTCTGAATTGTTACCAGAAGTAATGTTGCTGCACCTTTTCCTACTTATTTGCATTTTTACAGTCCAATAAGTGATTAAATGGTTTCCATTTATATTCTATTATAATTCTCCTTTTTTTTAAGTAGTCCCTGTTTTTGCTATTAGTCATTTCTTAGTCGAGCAGAAGCCGCTTGACTCATGCAACAAAAACGCCATGTGAATGGCAAAGGATGAACGTTTGTTACAAGCTTTAGCAAACACTCTGAAGAATGGCAGTTACTATGAAGTAATTAATGAATGTCAATGGTTCACCCAGTTCCAGAATAAGAGAAACACATGACATAAATCCTATTGAAGTAGTGGTAAGTCTTTCCACTCCCTAACTGCATCTGGCTTCAAACTGAAGGAGTCACTAACTGAAATGGGATGGTATTTAGTTATTTGTTCTACTTGTAACATATTACTAATATTTTTTCTCTATCTTTGAATAATGTGGCAGATATTTGTTCTAAAACGTCATTAGCCTTTCTCTAAACAAAACGTTTGTATCACAAAATTTCTCATCCTGTATGAGACAGTCTTCATGGCAGCCTGCTTTTTTGTGCTTCACCTTCCTCTGTTGAACTGGAAGCCTTGCAGGGAAATTAACACTAATGCAAATTCAAGATAAGAATTCTAGACAGGCTTTAGGAGGATTTTTTGGAGACAGAGCATGCATATATTTTAGACTATGGTGTATTCCTCAAAGGAGATACAATAACCTCAGCATAGTTGTAATGCTGTAGTTTCCATGCAGTCAGACATACAGAAAGATTAAGTACCACAAAGGAAAAACCACAGTAGATTTCACATTCTCTAAATGCGGTCAGTATCATTCCTCTGTATCTGATACCAATTTTGTATAAATGCTCCTACAAAAATAATTAGTCTGAGATGCTCTACAAGAGTAGCATTGGATCCTTCTCCCATTTCTCTGACTATTAAAACTGAGCTGTGATGGAACAGCTTCTGTTGTTCCACTGTAGCATCCTAATTGACTACAAAGTGTTCAGTATCATCCCTAAAAAGGCTGTCTTGTTCTTCTATCATAAAAGAATTAAGTTCACATTCTGTGACAGTCTTAAATGATTACACCAGGCTCATGCTGCTAATGCAGAAATGAGGCAGAAGCAAACATGACCTGTTTCTTTTTACATTCCAGTTTCCTGAAAACAAATGGAGTGGGAGGCTATGCTAACCAGAATTTCACAGCAGCCAAATTATTCTTTGCTCACATTTCAGAGGCTCTTTCCTGAATACTTAATTGACCAGTAAACTTCCTCATGAGAACACAAATGTAGATAGAGAGTGCTTCTGGCTAAACATGGTGAGATGGGTGCTATAAGAATACTGAACATGCTTAGGTCCTTGTAACACTGAAATACATAGGCGCTGTTAGATTTTTATCCCTTTATTATGTGTGTGCCTGTTCTGTGATGTGTAACAGAGTCAATTTTCAGATAAGATACTGGCTTTTCACCTTTGGGATAAATGCCCGTTATTAAGTTTCTGTCCATATTCCCACTTAATGTGAAATGTGCTTAATAAAAGCTCTGCCTGGCTCTTCTGAAAAGCCTTTGGCACCTAAGAAGTTTTACTGACTTTCAGGACAGTTTGGGCCACCTTCCCTTTCTACTCAGGAAACGATCAGTATGAAAGCTGCAGAGGAGCGGGTCTTCCTTGGTGTGTGCCCTTATCTAAGTCACTGTAAGAGGTGCCAATGATGGCTATCATGCATGCCCAATCCAATCCTGAAGATACCTAAGGTAGATTCGTTCTGACAGTTCAAAGCAGACGTGACAGGGGCAGCCTCCATGCCACTGATGCACCAGAACAGTCCTTCCACCTTCAGAAGCAAAACAGCAGCATTGCTTGTCTCTCATGCAGTGTTACAAGGAAGTCTAGGAAACAGGTATCCTCTCTCAGGAGGTGTGTTCATCTGGTATTGATTCTGGTACAAATACTGTTCAGTTTGCATTGCCATGTTGTACTAGTTAAGGTTGTTTCTAGTTGGTTGTTGATTGTTCCAAGACTCATTTCTGTGAAAAAATGACAAATGTTTAGGTACTGACAGCTTTCAAGTCAAGATTTGCAATTTGCAGCAAGGCTGCAGATACACAATTCTGGTGTTAGGCACAAAATGCCTCAGACTTTCAGATCTGTATGTTTAAATGTGCATACACACATTGATATTGGTACTTACCATGTGCCTACAGAGATCTCCAAAGAGAAGCGGGCTTTCATTTGACTTACAGCTTGATGTACTTGGAAACAAGAGTTTAGCTGAAACAGATAAATAGGATTGTATTGACTTCATAAAAAAATATAAAGTCTAACTTGAAAAATTCAGCATCCGGTGATTCCCTCATTTGTCAGGCCAGCTTCTGTCAAGTTCGTTACTCATTCTTAATTAAAAATTTTCTAATGATCTCTACCTGAATGAGAGGCAGAGAGAAGGTAGTCACGAATCACTTCTGGAGCAGTTCCTAACAGGGATGTGTATGACTCATTTATGTTCAGCTGGATGTAAGTTCTTAATTCTTCTTCTTCACTGCACGGAAAAGGATGTTATCAGTAACAAATGTGGTAGGGTGTAAGGGAAATTTCTACTGCACTATGGCTGGAAGTTATTAGAATACTATTCTAAAATTCAGACATAAATACTGGCGTTATGTTTGTGCACGTACCTAATACTGAGCACTTTGCTTAGCTCTGGTCTGGATGGCAGTGCTGGATAGCATGAGCTTCTATCAGCACTGCAGGATCTGAAGGACGCATGCTTCACCAGGTAGCAGGAGTTGGAAAAGGACTACAGCCTCCTCAGCTCATCCAGTGAATCTGTGCTTAGTTGTGTGCTTCCAGTGAAAATGTGCTGAGTGCAGAATCACAGATTCCTTGGGCTTGGCCTTCCAGTTAGAAATGAAGGAAAAATATGTTATTTTCTTTCTCACACACTTTTTGCCCCCCCCTTTCTCTCTTTTATCACTTTTCCTCATAAGGTTGACTGTAAACATCACCTTTTCTGTCAGAGAACTGGGCTGCTCTGAGCAAGATAACGAGGTGTGTTTTTTCTCCTACCTTCCCTGCATAAAAGAACATTTCTTATTCTATTTGCTTTGTTGCCAACTCTTATCTGTAATTTGGATCAGAAGCCAGAACGTCTTTTTTCCAGGAACACTGAATAATGTAATGACTGCTAGATTGTGGAGAAAATTTTCTTCATTTTTCTTTTATTCCAATTTTTTTGCTTGTTTCCATTTTTAAAAAAGCAGAAACAAAGGCCTTTTCATTCCTAGCTGATACGTTTTTACGTGATGTCTTTCCCTTCTTTACCAAGTTTTTTCAGTGGAACTAGTGTGAGTCAAGGCCTGATCCACACCTGACTGCTGTTAGTGGCAAAAATTGGTCATTTTCTGCTGGCTCAGAGGACTGATGTGAGACCAGAGAGGCTGGAGTCTCTGGCAGAAGCTGGAGACAAATGAGTGCAGCCAGTGGTAGTTGGCCAGGGCCAAGTCACTAATTAGAAGATTCTTTTCATGTAGCTTTCTTTTCATGAGAGGAGCTTTGGACCATCAGTAAGTAAGCTCTTTATTTCTCTTGATAACCAACAAAACTGTTAATAAGATCAGTTTTAAGAGCTGTACCAGTTTGGATTGCCATGGAGACCACTGACCTGCTGCTGGAGCAGTGCAGGACTGGGAGCAGCCCCTGTGGTCCTGCTGATGTCTGAGCACATTCTGTGACCGGGATGAAAATACAGCCAATTACAGCTTGTGTATCTGAGGCAAGGGAAACCCAGATGTCATGAATCTCAGGTCAAAATCAATTATTTTCTCCTTCAAATAAATCCTTTCTTCACAGTGCCCTTGCAGACTATCAAATACAGATTGAAATCAGGCTGCAGATGACCTCAGGAAGCATCCAAGCACAGCCTGCATCGAATCAGGGGTGTAAAACAGGGCCCAAACAAGGCCCCATCCCCATGGCACTCTGCTGCATTCTCAGTGATAAAGAATACAGCCTTCATTGTAGGACTCCATTCAGCCTTCCTTTCCATATCCCCTTACATGCCACTTTGCTGCTGCTCTTAAAAGGCTTCAGAAACTTCTGGTGCAAAGTATACTTTTTGCAATATGAATTATTTTTAGAGAACTGTCTTGGAACAAATTCTAATAAATTCAGATCAGCTTGTGTCCCCCATCTATCTGAGTAGGAAAAAATATCTTCCATAGAAACTGGTATCTTCAGAACTCCAGAATCCAGCTCAAGCAAAATTCAACACATCAAAGCAACATCAGGCTGTGTTCAGCCAGCGACTGCTGACCAAAATGTGGGGCCAGCCCAGCAGGCTCCGTGAGAGCAGAATGGCTCCTGCCTTCTCTTGGTGCTGAAACCAACCCCAAGCAGGAAGCAGAGGCTGGGAGGTAAGGAGCTGAACCAAAGCCCTGTCAGGGCTGCAGGGTTAGCTGTGGCTGTAGAGGAATCAGCAGGAGGCTGGCCCTCAGCTATATCCCCATCTCAGAGGCTCATGAAGAGGGCTTTCAGAGAGTTCTCAGCCAGGTATGCATCCCTGCAAACGAGTGTTTACCAATAAAGCTTTTACCACCTGGGTTTACAGATAGCCTCAAATTTCACGTAACCTCAGTCTCCCCAGCCAGGCACAGCCGTGGCAAATCTTAAAGGAAGGAAGCAGAACATAGACACTGCAGAAATGAACATTTACAGTATCTGATGTAAGTGCTGGCAAGAGCAAGTAAGAAATGCCTGAGGAGTTAAATAAACTGAAGAGATATTTATGGGAAGGGAAGTAAGTAGCAAGAAAAATGAAGAAGGAAACTAGACTTGTGAACGTATTTGATTATCATAAACAGACACCAGCTGCCTCACATGTCCTAGACAAATACAGTTTGAGTTGTGATTTATTTTATTGTATAAAATTCACCATCTGCCATAAAAAGAAAGAAAAAAAAGCAAAAAAAAAAGCAGAAGGTATAAGTGGTCGTAGCATATCCTCTTCTTTGTACCAGCCCCAGTATTAACACTGCAACAAGCAGCAGTGTCCATAGACCATGTTGGAAATAAATCATAAATATGATTTATGACATCTGTGCTGGCTTCATGTCAGTGGATAAAATCAGAATGGTTTTGGGAATGACTACACAAGTGACCAAATAAATAGGTCAGTGAAGTTCTTAAAGCATTACAGGAGGTGCCTAGTAACTTGATGTACTTCAGAAAGAATCTTAGTTGTCAAATAGTTGAGATATCTGGAATTTGGGAGTGTTAAATGTGTTCAGTTTAAAATGTAACAAACTAGAAATACAATTCAAGCTCAAAATACAATGAGGAATAAAAGGTGTGTTTTCAGATAATGGTTAGATTAGAAATTGAGGTTTCAAACTGATTCAAACTGGATTGCTGTCTGTTTGTGCAGTCAAAACCAGGGGCTGGAGTTCTGATCCGGCCCCCATGCTCTGCAGAGGCACCACACAGATTTAGCACAGTAACTGATGCAGCTAAGAGGAACATCAAACACAACACACCTCTCAGCTTCTCCTTCTACAGACTTTCCTGGCTCTCAAGCATCTGTCAAACTGTTAGGTCTTTAGTGGCACTCACCCCTGAAGGTTGCTTAAACAAGGGGATTTTAACATGGATTACAACCTTATTGGCACAACGTGACCCAGTTTTTTTGGAAACTTTTTGAGTCATCTAAAGACAGCAGCAAGGAGGAGATCTCTGTTAGACTGAGACAGAAATAAAATTGCTGCTGAAACAGCAACAGAGTGGATGAGTGAGCACTTGCATTGATTGAGACAGAAGCAGGTAGGGCTCGACTTTACAGACAATACATTGTGTTGCTTTAGCAAAATGCTGTGTGTGAGAATTTTATTATTTCTGGTAAGAATAAGCTGAAGGAATAGCAGTGGTTTTGGCCTTGGCAGCAGGTGACCACTCCTGTGATTTATGGGAGTGCCTTACTAAACAGAACAGGAAATATTGCTGCTTCTGGCCTCCCCATGGCCGGTGTCCTCAGCAGGAACACTTGCACATTGGCACATCACTGCATCCCACCAGTTCTGCACGGACTGAAATCAGATATTTTTGGCTAAACTCTCCTACGCTGGCAACAAGGAAGGTGTGTGCATGCAGTACATATGTGTACAATGCAAATCACTTCCATAAGACAAAGAGAGTTGACATCTGTGACCCTTGGCCTAAACAGACTGCGCTCTGCCTTTGCATTACTCAATCAGCATAGCAATTTTCTGTTTATTTTCCTTTTATTTTTTTCCTTAATATGATTTTCTAAACTCTTACTTGCCCAAATTGGGGGGTACAATGTTTCACAAATTATAGTAAATAGGAGGAAACTGGAGTTAAGCTGGTCTGAACTTCCCAATTAACTTTTCTCATAGTGACATTACTGAGGCTGTTACCTGAAAAATTGCTCTATTAAATGAAGAGCTTTGATATGTAGGAAGAAGATTATCTGATGTTTCTTTCTAAGTGAGTTAAATTATTGTACTGCAGGAGGGACTGCATTTTTCCTGCAGAAAGAACCATTAGCTGTTCACAGGACCAAACATTTCGTAAGGAGAACATGTTGTTAAATGTTGTTCAACAAAATGCTTTGCTGCTTTTCATCATGCCTTATGGATAATGTAAAAGTTATGGGAGGAAGATAATCTGTCATTCACTAGACTGTGCACGAGCAGCAGATCTGCAGAGGGATTCAGGTGGCTGGAGGAAGAGGATGGCAGCGAGAGGAGCCTTCCTTCAGTCTATAAGCCAGGCCTCTGTGTTTGCAGGGAGCTAAAGGTGTTCTCTTGTGTTTTCTCTGAGGTACCTGAGGTGGTCCCCCAACTTCTGCAGGGTCTGCTGTAGGACACTTGTATGGCTGTCACCCAAGCCTGAGCCTGAGCACAGAGCTGTCAGTGCCTAGGTTTGCAGTACTAGGGCTTGTACTGCAGCAGACTGGGAAATAAGTTTGGTTTCAGAAGTTCCTTTGGTTTCAGCCACCTTGGATTCAAATGTAAATTACCACCAAAGTGACTTTCTTGAAGTCCTGGCACACTTACCCTTTGCCATGCACTGAAATCTTCCTAAGTGGCTACTCTGATCCAGATAAGCTCTGCTCTTAGCATGGCAGAGCACAGTGTGTTATTTTGCAGAACAAATGTATTTTGTATTGAGTGTCTGAGGCAGGCAATTCAGTAGGTGTAAATAATAACTGATTTTGACAGAAGTGCTTTGTACACTGGAGACACTTCAGACAAGCAGAGCACTGCTTTCACACGTTTTTACCAGCTACACTGGAAAAGAAAGTAGAAATCTGGATTTGTGAGACTACGGGTGATTCCTGTTCCCCTACTGGAAAAGAAGAAAAGGCTGCATTGCATCACTGGTGTGGCTTTTTGTCTGTGACAAATACACCGACATGGCTTTTCCTGTGATTATTCATTTTCCTTAGTGGGTCTGAGAGAGGAAGTTCCTTGACAGCCCTGTGGAAAGAGGCAACAAGTACACTGTGGAAGATAGGAGGTGAAGAAATGTGACATAGCCTGGCTTTGCAGCTGTGCTGTGCTGAGGAATGCTGTGCTCTCCCTCTCAAAATGCAAGCAATGCAGACTCCTAACCACTGTGGGGCAATCTGTGTTTTTAACTGGGGACGAGACTCTCCTGAAGATGACATAAGCTGTAAAGAAAAGAGAATTTTATTATTTTTTTTAATGAAGGTCATTTTTGTAAGAACAAATTGCGTCCTTCTCTTGGTTTCTCTCTTTTTTTTGAATGTTCACACTATGAACATGAGCTGGAAGGACAGCGTTTTAGGAAGGACAGATTAAATTCCAGAATGCCCCTCCATCATGGGGCTGGCTACTCATGTGAGATTTTAGTGTGTGTTTAATGCTGACACGCAGTACTAAATTTTACCAATTCTGAAATGTAGTCCACAGATATATTTTTTTAACAGTTATGGACTTTGCTGCAGCAGAAAGATGTCTGCACAAATAGCCACGGGTTCTAAGCCCACATGCCTGGGTCCCTAAGCCTCCTGTGCTCCCACCAACAGAGTGCGAAAGAGCCAGGGCACAGTGTGAGAACTAAGCTGTGCCCTTTTCCCTCTACAAACACATGCCCATTTCCACCCATCTCTTTTCCACTATTTTTTTTCCTTTTGAGGGCAGTAAAATATGACAAATCAGTGCTGCATGAGAGGCTGAGTGAGAAGATGTGCTCACATTCAGTTGACCTGTGCAGGATCTGAAACAAAAAAAGCCATCAGATAGCATTCTGTCATCAACATAATGTGACTTAATTTGCCTAAATGCTACAATATAAGGCCGAAATTTTCCAAGTAGTATTTCTTCTTTGCTGCTTACCTTGAGACACTGGTAGGGTAAAAATTTGCTTTGGTTTTGTTGTGTATTTTCATCCAGAGTATTAGGGAGCACTGGCTAAAACAAACCTTGTGTAATGACAGAGATTGACAGAATTGATTCTTGTGCCTCAAAGTCGGGTTGTTTTTCTTTTAGTTTTTGCTTGAATTGTTTTGTCCATTATTCCTTGTTTGTAATAAATAAGGAAATGCTTAACTTGGAGGCTGCTTGGAGAGACACATGCAGTGCCCAACACAACCTGCTTTAACCACTGGAAACAAAGTGGAAAGAGAAAGCTTTGTTGCCTGTGTCATAAGTAAGCTAGCCAGCCTGAAACTGCTCTAAGGCAATTGTCCTCAGCAAATCAGCAGCTGGTCAAGGACTGTTTCCTAAAGATGCACTGAATAGCGCCTAAAAGCCACCCTTATGAGTCAGTGTTTCTGTCATGTGTCAGCACCAGGTGAATACACTGGTGTCAGTGTTACATTTAGTGTTGTAATCATCCTTGACAAGATGAAATATGGTCTCTGAATTCCAGGAACATATGGGATTATTGAGAAAGAAAATTGTGTGAACAAGGGCAATTATAGCAGTAACTAACCATGGCACAGACTGCACTGAGTCATCCAAGCATAACATAGATATAATGAAAATATTTTTAAAGGCAAACATTATGTAAACCAGTGCTAAAATTATCTAATTTACTATTCTGACACAAGTGATAAATGTAAAAAGAAAAAAATGTATATCTCTATTTCACAGAGAATGTTCCTTTCTGTATTTCTTGCTACATGACTTGGATGTTTACAAAGGAAGTGAGGTTTCTTTGTAAGGGGTATTGAAAGGTGATGAAACACATTTCCCATCTGCATTCCAATCTATAGTTTTTCTGGATACAGTTGATCTTGTTATTCAACACCACAAAATTCCCCTCCCATCTAACTTTCCATCAACACCCCACCACATCTACACAGCTGTGCAGCACAGAGGAGGCAGCTGGCAGCCTATTTATTAGAATAGAACTGGCTTTAACCTTGAGAGCAGGGTTGCTCTGAAAGTAGTGCCCTCTATTTTGTTATGCTGGCCCACAACATCTGAGGTGAATGCTGGTGGGATGGCAGCAGAGCCCTCTCACTGATATTCCATTACATGCTGCTGCTGTGTAGATGGCAGCAGAGGAGCACTCTGACTGAACGGGAGTGTGTGTGGAGCAAAGGTGTGGAATTGAATTCCTCCACATGAAAGATCTGCAGCCATTAACATTCACTGATGCTTGCTGAACGTTTGTGGGTACCAAACAGTGGATGTGAGCACAGTGAGGTGGTTGGTGGTGAAATACTGAGGAACAGTGGATCACCTCCACCGGCACAGATACTCAGGAACACAGCGTGCAAACTCTTGTGCATCGCTGGTGAAAATGCACAGCCAGTGGTGGTGACTGTATTAAAAATAGTAGCTGAGAATTTGCTGATAGTCAAGTAGTGTTATTGTGTTCTTAGAATATGTTGTCATTTCCATGGGAATACATAGGAGGTGTTACTTTTCATGTGACCGGCGTAATAAGTGCTCTGCTTGTCAACTGTGAGTTACAAAGCACTTAACGAAGAAGACACAATAATTATTTTCATCTCCCTGATGGAATAAACACACAGTCAGGAAAAGCCACTTGCTGAAGGTCATGCGGTGGGGTATGAGCAGAACAATGATGAAAGAACAAATAATAAGTATCAGAGGCTTCAGAAATCTTCCTTATAGGGGGGAGCACGCCTGAGCTTGGTGTATCACATAGGTATCAACTGTAATGCAGAAATACCACCTGCACGATAGCTGTGCCATGGTAGAACATGTGATTCACATCGTAGGACTTTCAGATGAGTTGAGATCTGCTTGTTTGAGCGTAACATTAGCACTCGTAGGGATTTTTATACTGTTGTTTATAATCCATGTCAAAAGAATAAATTTGAACAAATACAAAATTATTTTAGGAAATTAAGATTTCTTATTTATCTGAGAAAAAAAACAACACAACAAAACTAAATTGTTTTCCTACTTACTGGCAAAGTCATTCCTACTACATTACATATTTTAAAACTCACATCTCATTCAATTAAGATTTCATACCATTGACAAAATGATGCTGTCCTGAAAAAAATATTGCAAAAGCCACAGTATACATGCCCATAAATAAACTGCGAGATTTCCAGGCTTCAAAGACTGAGGACAGAAAGAGATTGTTTAAAGATTCGTATGTACATTTTGCATTCAGTACATTTGCTGCATTCACTAACAACAAATACATTGAATCAAACAAAAAGAACAGATTTAGATGGCTATGGAAAAACAGTTTTTGTGTTTTTTTTCATCAGTCTATCAAACACGTAAGAAACCCCAGCCCCAAACGAACATAAATACCATGTTCTAACTCCTAACCTCATGTGACATAGACAAGATATGCTGCTTCATCACAAGTCATGTTCAAACATTAAAGCACGGGACACAGGTTATCCTCAGTGGATCTCAGTAGATGTGGGATAGTAATGCTCCCTTAATATCTGACACATCTGTAGCACATTTTGTGGTACAAAACCGAGAACACCTGCGTGTTCTTCTTTTTGATAAACAGATCTAAAATCTGGTCAATACCTGGGTGAAACCCAGATTTAGCTCCTTGTATCACTGTCATTTGGTGTTGCCATTTGTATCTCATGTGTTGTTTTCAGTTGGATCTTGGGCAGTGACATGGGTGGCCATTATACAGTCAGCACAGGAGGAAATGCATTCAATGAAAACTGTGTAGAAAGAATAAGTCTTCAAAAATAAGATTTAAAAAAAAAAAGCTTTGATATGTCCTTCTTATGTTACACTACAATGAATGGAGTTATGAAGGAGGGTTTAAATCGATACCCATGATCACAGTGTTAAAACAAACAGACAAAAAAACAACACGCATGCTCCAGTATCAAAAAATATGCTTAAATAGGTTGTCTGCACACAAAATAGACACTTTGAACTCTGCTATCACAGTACAGTTACAGTCTCCTCCATACATTCTGAGGGTTCCTCCTACTGTATCTTTTGGGTCAAACCAAACAAACGAACAGAAGAACGTAACATTCTCAGACCAAGAAGAGTCAGTATGTTTGTACAGCTGAAAGACAGTCCAACTTGTAAAAAAAACTAAGACAAAGCTATACACAAATGCTGAAAGCCATTTAGACATTTAGCTTTTACTGACCCTCTTTAGCTGTCAACAACTTGGGTTTATTTACCAACTGGCAACACAAGATTAGAAGCCTATAATTTTATGCACATGTGTGGATATGCAGTGTGTCACATTCTGCTCTGAAATTCAGCACAGGTCTGCAGAAACCAAGACAATTTCTGTAGACTTTAAACTTTAAACAGACAGACATGGGTGACTGTGGGCTTTCAGTTTGGTGACCATACCAAGCCTTGGTAAGGATGCAGAGGAAGCAGAGGGGATGGAAATGCTTGAAGAGAACTGAAATAGTTCATTTTCTCTTAGTGCAGGCAGGAAGCATGGAGAAAACTTGTTTTGGATCAATAACAAATGAAATGTGCCAATACTTTCTAAAATTTCAACTTCACTGCTTTTGGATTAAACTTTTCACTAAATTCAGTCCTAACTGATGAATGCTTCCTGTTCCTAAAGTTCAGTTGGTTTATTTTTTTTTCCACAACTTTACTGAGCAATAAACAATTTCTGCCCTGCAAATCACAGTGCGGGTATCTTTTCTCTTTGAAATCATGGGCAGATATCTTGCTAGATTCACTGGGACCAGATGTCCTCCTTTTGCAGTGGTTTGGAAGCCTGTTGTCTTACAGAGACATCGGGACAAGGAGACCTGGCACAGCCACTCTCTGTTGGAGTCGCATCATCACTGAAAACTACTTTTCAGATTCTGGCTGCTGAGTAAATCCTAGACCAGTATTACATGTGTTTAGGGACTCTGACCACCTCTGGGGCTTATAGCCATATATATAGCTTATTACTGTACCCCAGCTGGAAGGTTGCATCATTGGCACAGAATTGCAGCCCACTGCAGCCCATGTACTCCAAAGGTCACTTTGGTGGACATACAGAACACTAGTCTAAAGGAAAAATGCATTATTTTTTCTCCTTTAAGACACTTCATAGCAGTACTAAAGCAGAAGTTATTAGGTGTTGAGCAGAGTTTAAGACCACAGAACACTCAGTGGAGATCTGTTTAAAAGTTGCCTGTAGGTAACAATATACAGACTTATTTGCTATCTTCACAGTATACCATTGTGTAACAATTTTGTGGTTGCAGTTCAGTGTCCCAATCTGACAGGTAAAAGGAGAAGCGTAAGTCACAGCGCCAGGCTTTGATTTCCAAAAGGTACAAGTAATGCATTTGCAAAACGCATTTGATGGACAGTTGTTGATTGCATCCAAAGCTTCAGACAAAGCAATACAGATACTTTGTATTGCAGTGTGTCAGCAGACGCGAATCAGTGACAGGTGGTGTGGACTGCTATAGGACAACCATAGCCTTTTCTGCCTTCTATAGATACGTTGTAAACAGCAATAGCTAAAATACTAATAGGTTCGTGTATAGAAGTGTTACACGTTGCATGTGCTGTTTATGTGTGTAGGGACATAGGTGCTGCTCAGCTTTGCTAATTCCACACCCACATCTGGGAGCAGAGTAGCCTGGATTTGCTTCTCCCTCAAGTCTCGGTGTCTTTGTAGCATTTAAATGAACCACCACACTGTATTTTGAATAAGCTTCGCTTCAATAACTGGATTCTGTATGGTAATAAGTGTAAACAAAGTGTGCACAGCAAGACCAGAAGAGCCCCATTACAATGTCACAGTGGGAAACATTTCATTTTAGAGCTTAAAAATCTATCTTTTCCAAGGTATGCTGACTTTCCTCTGTTCTGGGATCTGGAAAGATTCAGATGGCAGTAAACCCTTCTTGCACACCTAGCGTTTTCATCGATGCTGACAAAACCATCCAGTGTATATTTGTGCTAGTTACTTTGACCAATAACACTAATAGGCAAGTGGTAGAATGTGGTAGACAAACAGAATAGGGCTATTTAGTCAAGAGAACAATACGGCAATTTCCAATCTAATAGTCAGTGACTAAACAAGCAGTTTTCTACTGGTATTGACAGTGAGAAAATACTGGTGGACGTTGTGTCAGAGGTCCTGAATGTATGGCTTGATTTTCACTGAGAAGCTGGCACTGCTGTCAGACTGCTGATAAATCAATGCGGTTGGCTGAATTGGTGCTTTTGTCCCAGGTGTTCAGCTTTGTGGGGGTTGTGCCCGGCCTGTTCCCGCTCATCTAGACAAAACAGCATTGAAAGTAGATTTATTTATTTTGCTACAGCACTCTTGTCTGATGAAATAAAAGCTTGAAAGGATCTGTTTACATTACAGCGTTGTCACAGAATCTTGAAAGCATATTCCATAAAGGGTTTTTAAGTTATTGCCAGAATCTAAGGTGATTGGCAGTGATCACTTAATAATACCTATCATTTCAGAAGTCTGGCTCTTTATAAAAACAAATATATTTAGCCTCAAGGCAATCTAAGCAAAGCTGGAAAAGCATACGCATGCATTGATTTATTTAAGAGTTTGTTTCTCAGACTTAAAAGTAAAAGTGCCCTATCAAAAAGGCATAGTCATAAGACAGATACATTGCCAAAATGCTGCTCGACTACATAATGTGGAGTTCATTACAAGTAATGCAGATGGCCTCATTGAACCATACTCCAGTTGGTAATGCCTGCTTACATTCATCTGATGGTTTACCAGGAAGTAGAATTGTGTCCTTTGCTTTCAAAATACGTACTGTAGCTGCAACATAATACTTGCTGATTCCACCTCTCTTCACTGTGCATTAAGTTAGGTATCCACACACCCTTTTGTGCCCTGTTCTTTCACCAGAATGTGATGTAGAACCCTTGCACGTACAATGGAACAAAAAGGACAAATACTCACAATGTCGGAATTGAAGGGTTTTACATTGATGTTGCGAGTTGAGCTACTGGTGAGGGACCACACCTTGGTTTTGTGCTTAAAAGCAGCTCTGACCTTTGGGAGGAGAAAGTGGTACAAGACAGAAGACTTGTTATGGAAAAAGTTGTGTGTATTTTCTCAAGTGCTGCCTACAAATACATCCCCATTAACCTTCCCTCACATTAATGTCACTAACAACTACATTATGTACTAAAAACAGCAGTCTGCTCCTACATTTTTGTTTATACTTTAGTTATTTTTCAAGTACTCACAGATTAAATACAAAACATTTTATAACCTCATTATGTCTCATTTCTCTAGCAGTATTTTCATGCTATCTGGGTTATCCCAGACTCCTAGATGTCCAAGCTATTACTATTCATCTTCTTTGAAAGAAAAAATGCTTTGTATTTGCAGTCCTTGTATGAAGGAGCACCTTTGGGCAGGCTCTCCCCGGTGATCTTGCAGCCCTAATGGTACCCAGACACCTTGAAGATATAAGCCTGCCTGCCCTTCTCTGTGCTGCCTGTGCATTTCTTGTCCTTGAACAGAGGGAAGAGCTTTGTCTTTTACCCAGCTACATGGAAATATCTGCAGGTTTTGCTTTACAGTGTCTGAGTTTTACTTCTGTGGTAAGAAGGAAAGCATTCTCACAGTTCAGCTGAAGTATTTTAGAGATGCATAGCATACAGCAGAGCCAATAGGACCTGCTCTCCAAAAGTGCTTGTTCACATTACCTGTACGTGAATAATTTTTTGAGTATTCAAACCCTGAAACGTTACTGAATTTCATTTCTCATGCCCATGATTCAAACATTATATTTGATATAAGAAGTGATGCTTGACAGAAGGAAGAAGGCTTTTAAGTGTGGGGCAAAATAGGATAGAGAAGTATTTTATCTCCTTATCTTTAGCCTGCCTGCTTAACTTTAGTTGATTCCAATAAAGATAAAGAATTTCACAGTCAGTCTTGGCTCTATGAACTGACTGTAGAAAAAATCACGTCAGTGCTCTAAGACTGAACATGTTGGTCAATATTAATAAGCTATAATTGCTTACTGAAACATCTCCTTGGAAGAGCTGGAGCGCTTTTGATGCATGGGAAGTAAACAAGCTACAGGGCAGAGCTATTCCATAACATCCAGATAGAGTAACTGTGGAAGAATCAAAGCTGTGGAAGTATTCCCTAGGAGGTGCCCACTGTGGGCATGCGAGAAATGCTTTTTGTAAGAAATTTTCATTATCAGTAATGCATATTGCTGAGGATTTTCTTTGTCTGCCAGTGGAAGAGAGGATGCAGTGAGCTGTGGGCCAAGCAGGGATGTCTCTGCGACATCAGCCCTGCCTTGGCTTTGTCCCAGCTGCTTCGAGACAGCCTTTGTGTGAAAAGATGCCTCTTGGTCCATTGTGAAAACCTCAGCTCCTAGCCAAGAAAAATACCTGGAATATGTTCTACACTGTTTAGTTTCCCATTAAGAACTGCATGAGCAGTCTCCTAAAGTATGTTTTGCTGAGATTAATGCTTATTTTCCCTTCTGGAACTGCAGATGTAACAAAGCCAGAGGCCCCCAAGCAGGGATTGCCAGAGTGAGTGTGAACACCAATGTGATCCCATCCCTCAGAGCACAGCCTGTGCCCTGCTCAGTCCCTGCAGCCCCCAGGAATGTGTCATTTCTTTAGTCTTAAGATGCCTTCACCTATCCCTTGGAAACCTTTCTGTGTTAAGTAAAATAAATGCCAAACATGGGTCAAAATGCTGCAAATCAGTAACAGCAGTCATACCAAATTTGCTAACGCCATTTTGTAACGTACCTCTGAATTCAGAAGACAATGAAACAGGAACATGAAAAACCCCTGAAAACAGAGAAAAGGGTCAAGGGTAAAGAATGGCTGTGAAGAACGACATACTGTAAGTATTTCTCACAGCACTGTGTAACCATAAACACTGAAAACTGGGATAAATTTTGTCCAACGTTAAACTGGAGAAAAATGCAACATTAGGTTTACTGTGGCATACTGTGCAGCTTGCCTAGATCTGTTCATGTCAAACACTGCCTCCTAAACTTTGGGGTTCTGCAGGAAAACATCTAGTAGAAAATAAGCCAGCATTCTTGTGGTGAGCTACATGAGAACAATTTGACTGTGCCTGAAAATGCAGAGGCTGAGGGAAATACTTCAGAGAATTTCCCCAATGTTCTTTTATAGAGTTTGTTTTCTTTTTGATGAAAATTTATTCTTTCTAATCAGTCTTTCAAGAGCACTGTGTTGCCATCTTTCCGTGACCATAGCAGTGCAGTATTTGTTCCTGAGGTAGCAAAGGATTTATAAAAGTTAACATTTTCTTTTCCTTTGTAATCATTATTTGGGAAAGAACTCACCTATAGATTTATACCTCTACTGGAAGCTGTGTTTAAAGCTAGGCAACGCTTGCATTCTTTCCCAAGCAGAACTCTTTTTCCAGATCAGTGTCTTAAGAAGTCACGTGCTGCTTTCTGCAGCATGCAGAACAGATTCCTTTTTCTCCTTATGCTGCACTGTTCCCAGCAACTTCTGTTTGTTTTCAATTCTTGGTAACGAAGCCTCAAACTGACGCAGAAATTTTGTTCTAATAAATTTACAAGAAGAATCTTGCCTTGGCCTTTAAGAATCCTGCACGTGATACCTAGTGCTGAAGGAGTTATCTGTTTCTGTAGCTCACTCTCTAATTTATTTAGCTATTGCTACTGGAAGCACTAAGGAATGAGATGAAAGTTCTCTTCATACAGAGATTAAACAATTGCCAGCACTGTGTGGTCAGCACAGCAACACTTAAAAGACACAGGAAGGAATAGAGAAAAATCCAATAAATGAAAGCATGTGAAAACATTACTAATGATCCATTTCTTGCTTCTCAACAGCAGTTCAGTAGCCACAACGTTTCCAAGCAGGTACTTACTTGTAGTGAATTGAAAACAGCAAACATATACTGAAATATTAGGGTGTGGGCATTGACCGCCAGAATCCCAAAGATCCATGAGCTTCCCAGGATTGGTAAGAGAACTGCAACAGCTTTAGCTGTAAGTCTGAAAGAGAAAATAGTGAAGGAAAACATGATGAGATAGGTAAAATTTCAGGCCACACACCAGGGAATTTATCAACTATTTCTTGGTAGAAGGCAGTGTGTCCGTAACTGTCTTTGCCATAACATTCCTTCAGTGGGCTGGTCTCCTAGTTACTCACTGCTCATCTATAAGAATGGGGATAACAGAAGCTTGATATCACATGGGATAAATACAGATTGAGAGAGTCAGTGACTGAGGGTGCCAGGGAAGGGATGGAGAGATTCTCCTGTAACTACTGTAGTTGTACCTTCAGTTTTCAGTAATGTATCATCACTTCAGTGAGGAACAGTAAGTGTAAGGGTCAAATGCAGAGGGCCAAAACTGAGAACAAGGGCAGTATCACGTGGAAAAGAATAAAACCATTATGTAGCATATCCAAAGTACATTTGCTTACTAGCAAGACAACTTGGTATTGCTCTTCTGGAAAGTGACTTGGGATTTTTAATCACCACAAATGGAATGAAACACTATCTACCTCTGCCAAATGCAAATCCTTTAACACCGCAGTATTATTCTGCTTCCTCTCTGCTTTGTCAGAGTTGATTCAGAGAAATATATGCCAAATTCTGAAATAACTTGTGTTTCTTGGAGGTGTCTCCTGATACACGTTCACTCTGCTTAGCTCGGAGTATTTGGCAGATTTTCAGTAAAAGATGGTGTGACAGCTGAAAATATAATAACACTGAGAAAATGAGAGGGATTTTTAGTTTCGCCTTAATGAGCTGTGCCTGGGATGTTCATTATGGTGGAAGATTAAAAGATGTTGAAGAAACTGTAGTATTCCAGAGAACCGTATGATCACAGAAAGCGTTCTGCAGCAGCTGAATTCTGAGGATCAAATTCTATATAATTTGGTTTTTGCATTTGTTTTCTGCTTTCACATAAACACTGCAAATATTTCTCTCTAAAACAGAATTCTACTCACCAACTTCCAAGAAGGTCAGGCTCAACTAATGAAATCTAGTTCACTAAATTAGTGCTTATCCTACACAAGTGTCTTCTCCTTATGAAGCCTTCAGAGCATCACCTTGGTGCTAATGAATTGCACTAAAGCATTACACCCTATGATATTGACTGCAGGAGTACTGCAGTGATATCCCGATAGAATGTTCCTAGTGTATTCACAGAAAAAGGAGAAGGGAATAGGGTTATGCTATGGAGTCCTTGCTAGAGGACCTTACAGAAGTCCAATACATCCAATACATTCACAGAAGACGGTTCTGCTGTGAATTGTTAAATGGTTCAGGATTGTTCAGTAGTTCAGGTGCAGCTGCTGGTGCAGAAAGTCCCTCATCTTTTGTATGCAAAAAGAAGGGAGTGTGCATTCAGAGAAGAATCACTCTGCTTGTCTTTTATAGTAGGAGTCTGTGGTTGGTGGTCCATCCACTTTAATGCAACAGTCGTTCTGTTCTCAGTTTCCATCTGCTTTTAGATTAAGACAGTAAACACCTTAGTTACTGTTTGCAGCAATTGAGCCAGTAAAGGCAGGTATGAGATAGAGCAGGGCCAAGTGACTCACAACAGAGTTGTTATTAAGTTCTCTCTCCCTTTTTCCCAGTGAATGCCATACACCTCATTCGCAGCACTGAGCAGCCCAAAAGCATTTGTGATGTCTGTCCACTCTGCAAGCTCTCAAAGTTCCTTATGGATCCCACAGGGCAAAACATGTTTGCTGTCAAAACACTACTAAGTAGACAGCCTGGTGCTATTCTGCCTGTCAAGGATGAACAGATATGCAAAGAACCTTTGTACACCCAGGCATCACATTTTCAGTGACAGCTATCAAAGGACAAACTCTTCCTCTGCAGCAACTGAGTACAGTGTTGGTGGCACAAAACAGAAAGCACAGGGAAGGAAACAGTCCCTGCTTGCAAGGCAGATAGATCTAATCTCTGTTTACCACAGTGCGTGTGAGCAGGTACTTAGCTCCTGTTGTAGCCCATAGGATCTAAGCACATTCTTACACTTAAATATGTGCTTAAAGTATTTTGTGAATTTAGTCTATGGTACAATTAGAGATAAAGGTGAAGGAGCAGTAAAGGGAGTACAGGAATGGAGAATCTAAAAGACTGTCCAAACTCACATACGCTCAGTTTCTCAGAAATTGGCAGATTTTTATTTATCAGGAAACCTACACAGAATAGAAAGTTGTTTCAGAGAGATTAATGTTGTATGTGTGCCATTTAGCTCCTCGTACAAGCTAAAGTAGGGGTTTGGGATAAAAGTGCACAGAACTGCATAACAAGCAATCACTTGTAACAAACATAAGACAAATGAGATTGTTTCAATTCTATGAAGAAATCTTTTAATTAAATGCTTAGATCCAAGACATCTTGTTCATTTCAGTGACCTGAGCACACACTTCATTATATCCTTTATTAAAATCTGTGCTGAAATACTGCATAGGCTTCAGTTTTATAGGGAAATCTGGGACAGGGAAGAATCAGAAATCTATTTTTTCCCTGTATTGATAAGTATCTCAATGTCCTTGGCCATGACTGTTTCTGCACAATTTAATTTAATTCTGCAGAGTCTGTTTAGCCAGAACAATGAAAAAATACAATAAAGCCTGAATTCTCTTATTTAATTACAATATGCATTTTAAAAGATACCATCTTAAAGCAACTAAGTGATAGAAGCTTGTTTTCACGAATCAAGGATGCTTTCTTTTTCTCTGTTAAGATTTAAATTCATCACCTCAGCTGCAACAGAAGGCACATGCCCAACCAAGGAGCTGCCAGCAGACCAACTTTTGCCATAAGTTCTGTGCAGAAAGATCTGTGTAATCCTACGCAGCCCTGGAGTCCTCAGGAAAATGCATCTTCCCAGAACTCAGAGCAGACAGAAGGGGGAGAATGCATGAGCACGCAGAGGATGGGGGAGCTTCCATCAGGCTCTGTGATGGTGTAGAAGTCCCCTGTAACCCAGCAGGTGATCAGTATGCCCAGCACAGCTACATTTGTAAAACGCTCTTCATTACAAATCACTTTTTTCCCTCTTTCATTCTCACACTCTCCATTTTTATAAAACTTGCAATTTAGAATATGATTTTCCCAAGCTGCTTTATTACTAGAAAGAAGTTTTCATTATCTCTTTTTTAGTTTTAGCATTACCAGCTTCATTCATTGTGGTCTGGGATACAAAAGAGTTAGGTTCTCAATGTCAGTGTTCTTAAAACCAATCCTACTGTTTGGATTTTCAAGAATTTTTAACATCACAAATGCCTTGAATATTTAAACAACAACAACAAAAAAAACCAAAAACAACACAAAAACCCACAAATACTGATTAAACTCCATTCACTTTTAAGCACAGAGTTCAGCAGAAATACACAGCTAAAGTGAAAACAAAATGCAGATATATGGGATTTTTCTTGCACATGTGTGCATGTTTCATGACTATTCACTTAGAAATGCAGCAGAGGGTAAGATTCATTTTAGGCCATCTAACAGTTACTTCTGCCTGCACATCAAGATCTCTCTAAGCCTGTTTTTATTCTCTTAACTGTTTACCTGCTCTGAATTTCTGTGTACGCGTTGTTAGTTCAAGGCATTTGTGAGCTTTACTCACCAAGCAAAGGCGTCAGCTCTGTTCTTCCCAGTCTTTCATTTTCTTCCACCTACCCCTCCCCTCCCCATCCTTATTTCATTTTGTCTTTGAACTTCAAAAAAATAAAATATTAACTGTAAAATGCTGTGTCAGAATACCACTAAGGCAGCAAGGTTAAAAATCTCCAAAAAAAGCCTAAGAAATACAAAAGCTGATGTTCGAGTAGGAACATTCATTCCATCATACTGCACGTACTTTTTTTCCTTTTATTCCCATTTTTCTCTGCTACATGAATATTTTAGATAGATTAGCTTCAGCACGCTAAGATATAGAGCACAATCTAATACATGTTGTGTTTGGAGAAGGAATACAGCATGGCTTCAACTGTGCAACATTCAGAACAAATTTTACTCCCGTCATTCATCATTTGAGTTTTCTGCCATCTGTGAAGTTGGTGATGTGAAGAACCAAGGCAGTGGGGCAGAGGCAGGTGTTGCTCTGCAGATACTGCGCCCTGCTTCAAACAGGGCTCCGTAAACCTTGCTGAAATCTTTCTTTGTCCTTCTGAAAGCAGAATGGCCTTTTCTCTAAACCTCTCCTGCATGCTCTTCTCATGCCTTGGCTTTTGAATTTAAGAGCAATGCAGCAGTTTGTTTTTCACACCTACTTTTTAAAGTTTGGATATTGTTACTCTTCTGCATGCTGATGGTATAATGTTCTATGAGTTTGTTGTGTCCCTGCATCTGTGTACACTCAGCACTGGGATTAATCAATTAAGAACAAAGCAAAACTAGCACAAAAGATTTATTTTATCCTAATGTTATTTCCTTTAGAGTGTTTTTATGTATGCGCCTGTTATTGCTTCATAATACAGAAAACTTCTGTGAAACACAAAAGAAACTGAAGTCTGATTAAATTTTCATATTCGGTGTATATGGAATAGCCCTTGAGATATCCTGTCTGTCAGTTCATGTGACTGCTAGGGTGGTTTCTCACTCTGATGCTGCACTAACAGCATCTGCAGCTGGACTCAGCAAGAGCTATTCTGGTGTCATTTGATTTCCTTACAATTTCCATGGCTGTATATTGCAAAACGGAAGCATCTCCAAACTGGCACAGCACAGTACCATCCCATCTGCAGTCCTGACCTGTGCACTAATCAGTTCTTAGATGAAAAGGAAGTCTGCTGAGTTGGATAATTATTGTAGCTGCATGGAAGTGCTGGTGCAGGTTTCAGCACCTCTGAGACGTATTTTATTCACCTACATCACATAAAGTCATGGCACTATTAGTAAAGTTTCTGCCAATGTTTTTCCAAGAGCAGAGGTGGACCTCATAGTTTTATTGTGTTTGCAATTGGTTTGGAACAGCTCTGCTCAATTGAGATTGCTCCCTTCCCCTTATTTAATCTCTGCCCTTTCCTGCTATTGCCCTGAGCACACTGTCGATATCTTATACCGATGCAGAATGACTACACTGACAGCTACAAGAAAGAAATTTCACTGCTTGCAGAAGGAAAATTTTATTGCTTCTGTGAAGGGGACCCCTAATTCACAAATCAATTTTATTGGCTGTATATGAAGAACTAATCCTTTTAAGACTCTGATATCCACTTTTCAGTGACGATGCCTGCTGAAGTAAGAATTAAATTCAGATCCATAAACAACGTTATATAATAGTGGAGGAAGCACTGTCATAAAAGAAAAAAACATTCACAACAATTCATCAAAATTGTTACCCTGACAAATAGGCCTTTTAACTGTAATTTCCCTCTTGTACTTAAACTCTTTGCTAGCCACTGTCAGCAGTATCCTTTATATAAAAAATAAACGACTCCTCTAGCCTATAACTAACATTTCAGACTAATGCTGGAAAAGGTTGAATTCAGCCTCAGTTTCCCATTTGCTACAGCTAGCCAAAAAGACACGGCAAGTGAAAAGCGTTGTAGAAGAGATCTAAGCTGTAACAGCAACTGTGAGTGAGAAGGGGAGGGAGCTCCTCCTTTCCTGGTACACTCAATGCACAACACACAGACATCTCACCACTGACCCTCGCAAGAAGGCAGTTGCCACCAAAGCAGTGGGACTTCTTATAAGTCTTCCCAAAAGGTAAAACTACCTCAGCATCCTATACATCTGGTAAATTAGAAAAGTTCCTCCTTTTGAGTCATCTGCCTATGACCCTGGATTACAAGATTTAAGGCAGTCTTGTTCCC
Organism: Lagopus muta; assembly: GCF_023343835.1. Lineage (NCBI taxonomy): Eukaryota > Metazoa > Chordata > Aves > Galliformes > Phasianidae > Lagopus > Lagopus muta. Next base: position 9,609,712 of record NC_064449.1, on the reverse strand, counting down.
ACTGCTCGCTCAGCAGCAGCTTTTGTGGATGGAGCCCTGGTGCTCTCCTATGCTCTGCAGTCTTCTCAGACACTCATTTTGCTCTTCTTAATAGAGGTACTAGTTTGTTAGGAGGAGTTGTCTTTGTCCTTTGGTACCTGAGCCCTCTCCTTCAAACAGATCAAGAGTTAAGCTCTTGTGTTCTGCAGGATGCACCCCATTCCCTGGCTAGGTTAGTAGATACAGCGTTGGCTCAGAATATACTGGGTCTAGGCTCAGATCACTCTTCTGACTGTGGCACAGCAGCTCACTTTGTTCCCCAGATCATTTTGACTCCCTGCTCGCTGCTCATTCTCTCCTATTGAACCTGCTCTACTTATACTGAATAATTAAATATTCACTGGGTCAGAGAGATTAGTTGTGAGGCACCCACTCGAGAGAGAAGTCCTACCTAGTCTTTGCTTTATTAATATTTCCTAGCTTATATTAAATATTCAGTGGAGCAGGAACTGAAATTCAATTCTCCCTTCAAAGCCTCATGAAGCCTAACAAAGCTACAGGCATGGCCAGAAGTGGAGGTGCTTCAGGAACTAAAGTGCTGAGAAGGCAGTCCCAGGGGATGGCAGCATTGACTTTTGGCTTCAGCACTAAACTAGGGATTTAGGAATCCATGCCTTGCTAAGGCCTCTCACAGATCAAATCCTAGGATCACGTCCTGATTCTAAAATTACAGAAGAAAAATAACACTTGCCAAAGAAAGTAACAAGCACTTAACTTAAACATGTCCTTCTCTTCAATTCAAGCCATTAAAATAATACAGGGAATTAAAATATAATATCCTTGCAAGCTGGATTTTCAGGGGTGAAGATTTGCCCAGGAGAACTGTGTTTGCAGAGGGATTTTTCCAGTTTACCTAGAATACACATTCTCCAATGTTTTTGACACTAATGCCCTCATTGCACTGCTGCTGAGACAGCATTCCCTGTATCTTGGTCCCCAAATCCAATGTTGAAGCTAATTTCCACTGAATTTTGCCATTGAGTCATCAAAGAAAATGATAACAAGTTAATCTCAAAGCAGAAGAGTGTTCCACATCCAGCTGAGGAGTATTTATAATTTGTTTTGGAAGAGGAGATGAAAATGCTACCTGCACTGTGAGGCTTTGCGCCGCAGGATACCCAGCAGTACATGCATTCATTCCCAGGAGAGAACCAAAAGCTCCTCTGTTCCTGCTGAAGTCGGTGTTGTCTTTTAAAGGTGACTGGGAGCTTTACTAGTTAACAGTCTTGCTGCTTTAATCAGAACTCTGTATTTGTGTCCATGTGTCCTGCCCTTCCTGCTGTTTGTACTGAAGCATCCCTTGAACCTCAGGAAGAGCCTCAGAGTAACTGAGGATATATTTTCTCCTTTATCCCATAATAACTTCTAATACAGCAAGCAGCATAACAATTTCTGGTTAGTTGATCTGCAGAGTACCATCACATACTAGCAACTATACAATCCTGCTGCATACAATTATTTATATTGGCCATCAATGGTCTTTTTTTCTTTTCCTTCCCAAAACTAAGTAGAGTAAGGGGTTATTTATTGCAGCTATATTAATTAATATATAATATTAATTATGATATTTCTTTTTTAAATAATAAATAATAATTTCTTTTTTAAATAATAAAAATATGTCTGCTGAAAAAAGCTTTTGGGGGGATTCCAATCCTTTGTGACAGGAGAAAAATTTCCCAGTATATGGTATTGATGACCATGGCCAGAAGACAACATAATCAAATTCTCAGAAACCTCTCAGCAGAAGATGAAAGCAATCTAACAGAAAAAGGAAAAGAGCAAGCCGTGACCCTTACCAAAGTATAGATTTGTTAATGTCTCAAACACAAACTGTTCATTTCCATAGTTCTTGCAGTGTTTGATTCTTCCTTAAAAGCTGAGTCTGGAATTATTTCAAAGGAAGCAAATGGAAACCAAAAAAAAACAAGAAAATCTTACACGATTTCACTTTAGGAGTTCCTTAATGGCATCACGAAAGCACAGTGACAGGGGAGTCTGGATGGATTAATTTGTTGTTTTAAAAAGAAAGCAATTTGTAATGTTGTAATGTGTTGGGTCGTGCCATCAGTAAAGGTAGGTATGTCTCCAGAAGTGGAACACACCTCTTACTTTCAGAGTTTCCCTGTACAGACCAAGCACTCAAGAGAAGAGCAGCATTTTTTCTCATAGCCGGAAAGGAAAAATTATGCAGGAGGATTTGTTTATATGCACATACTGCTAGCAACAAGCTAGTCCTGGGCTGAAAAAGGTCATGAAATTATTTCTGTTGGTAGAACAGATGAGCAGAAGATATCAAATCTTTTCAAACTGAATTGACAAAATATAACCATCAAGTTATTTGTAGGAGCAACATATTAATAGGATAATCTTAACCTTGGCTGCTGCTGAGGCTCTGCATATGTGGAAACAGATGTTCCTTCAAACTCTCCCCTTCTAATGTGGACCTGGTGCCTAGCTCGACTTTGGACTCAGCCCAGGAGAAGGAATTTGTTACAACAGCTTATTCCCAGAAAACTCATTACCTGTCTCTTCCAAGGACAAGGCAATGGAAATGTCCCAAAGGGCTCGATCCTGCCTGTGGGTGCCAGATGGACTGGGCTATGTGTCATCCACTTCTTTCCTCCAACATTTGCACCTAATTATTTCTTCCACTATAGCCTCCATTGTCTTAGCCATTTTCAAAGCTCCCAGCGCAGGACTTCTTCCATCTCAGGACAGCTTTCTGTATAGCCTATCCCTAGGGATCTGCTCAGCAGGAGGAATTGCATTGGCCTGGTGCTCACTATTTTTAATTGGCTAAATCTCCACAAGTCATCTTGAAACAATATACTGAAATTAGTCTTACTGTGCTATTTACAGCCCTCTGAATCTTTTTTATGTTTCTTATGTCATGCGGCGCAAATATTTGTTTTCTCAATGATAAAACAAGATGACGGACCAAGAGTTAATAAAGAGGGATTGTCAAACTATAGAAGTTATGAAAAGAGCCTCGTAATGTTCGCCTTCCCTCATATAATGGAGATTTGATGGTAGAATTCATATAACTTGAATTCTGATGTGAAAGGGCACAGCTTGTTCTGAAGGCACATGCAGAGAAAAAGAAAGGGGGTGTCAAAAATGTAGATCTGCTCAGGGAGCAAGAAAACATAGGCAGACAGATCTTTTGAAGGTATCTGTGCAAAATAAAGGAGAAAGAAATGGGAACAGTAGGGCAGCATGGTGTCTATTTTGGCTTGCTCTCCCATGGGGATAATGCAAATGGAGCCCTTTTTTCCTAAAGAGTTCAAGAGTTGTCTAAAGGATTAGATGTTAGCATGGAACCAGCTTGATTTAATTGATGATATTGTTACTGAAATGCGGAGTTTATAGAACGGTTCTTTTTAAGAAGAAGATCTGTAACACTGCAGACAGTGATGCAATCCCACTGCAGATTTGTTTTCGTTGTGTCCCTCACTATCAAACCAGGAACAACACACAGTAAAAACATACAGTTCCCTGCACAGTACCCTCCTCAGAGTACTGGCAGGTCCTGAGCTGCAGCATCATATTTGGATTTGGATGTCATTCTTCAAGGAAAATGTGGTCATTCTAGAGGCAAGGAACAAGAAGGATCATTGAGTTAGCAAGCATGGTCTGCTGAAAACTTCCTAATAAGGGTCTGAGGCTTTCAAAAGACAAGTTTGCTTCAGCAGGGAGAGAAAGAAACTGTTGCCCACATCCACTAGAGGAAGACAGTTTGTCGTTTCTTAAACTGCCCTTGTAGAAATGTCAAGCTTTTCAGGAGAATCCAATAGGAAAAAAATTCAGAACCAGCTACACCCTGAAGAGACTCAAATTTCTGTCACTGGAGGCTTTTAACAGATAGTGCTTTACACTGTATTCAAAATGATGAGCAGCAATTACACAGCCAGTTACCACGTTTCAGCTGACAAGTGGCAACAAGCCCCACGGCTTGGTAGTTTTTGTACCTGGGAATGCCCAGAAAAAGCAGCTTCATGGACACAGAGTTTATTGGAAATGTGTGGATTGAGTAAATATTTCTGGCTCTTAGTTTGGAGTCAATGAGGCTTAATTTAGGATGACAGAATAACAGTCACATCAACCAATACACAAACCTTCTGTGGAATAACAACATTCATCCCCCTGAAGATCTGAACTCTGAAAATGATCTCTTGACCTAAGCAGTCTCAGTGACCCTTAATTATGCACTGATATCAACAGAAAGATCATTCTTCTATTTCCATGGTAACGGTACCAGCGAACAGCAAAGCTATCAAGGTCAGGCGTATAGACTGAGAAAGAAAAGTAATTTTCTGTAATGGTTCATGCGAGCCTTAACTGCAGCACTGCCAAATAAATAGCCATATACTTGCTTGATCGCCTGTCTCAAATGTACGTAAGGGGGGAAAAAAGAATTGCCAGATTACAACTGCAATCACACTGCCTTGCTGCCTGCTTTCTAAAACTGCTTGCTGGTGACTGTTGCTTCAGAGGATAACATGAACTGCAGAAAGGCATTTAGCTGTGCAGTGCTGTAATGTGAGGAACTCATTTTCTTATTAAGCTGGTTTTAAAGAAATGAGGCAACATATGGTTTTTATTGTGTTTATCAAAGTTAATGTCATAGCTGACGCTGTATTACTTACAAAAAGCCCAGCAAGAGGTCATAAAAATTCCTCCAAAATATTTTCCAGCTTGTTGAAATAAAAATGTTTTACTTACGGGTTTGATTCCCACCTTCTCTAAAGGCCTACCTGCAAATGGAAAAACCAGAACAACCTACGTACTTTCCTACTAACCTTTCCAAAACGCCTGTAACACACCTATGGGTACTGGCACTTCATTACGTAAATGAAGACGGTATCTAAAAGCTTGAAAGGACTTCTCGTTCTAAAACAGGGCATTTCCTTTGTTGCAATTACCCATATTTTTCATTTATTTTCTTTATTTTGTGAATGCAATGTCGGGAAAATATGTAAATCACCCTTAGCTAAGAGCTGTGTCACTCTGGGCAGTGATTTACATGGCTGCTCAGAGCCCTGCAAAAGGTGCACGTTTAAATTAGCGTTTACTTTATGCGATGGTGTAACTATAATATTTGCCTTATTATTCTGCATAAAGCTGACAAAGAATTCTAGGATTATAAATTAGGCCAAGGACATAAAAGCAGCGGCAGTTCAAACAAGCTCTTGCAGTTATTGCTGTTCACAGTGAGTTGTACCATTTCATGATGAATGACCAGCATTTAACTGTTACTCTGGTACCGGGCACAAAGCTATGACTAATACACCACCCTCCTCCTGCTGAGACATTTATGGCTTAAATCAGGTATTAAAAGATTGAAATCTAAAGGAAATTAAGGCATTTTTAAAACAAAAGAATGTGCACTCCAAAGCACTTTTTCACCGTAGATCTCCAGAAGTTGACATTTTCTGCTGTTTTAAGTCTAACAAGCACTGGGCTGAAATCTGTAGCAGTACAAAGAATAGTTAAACCCCACTGAAGTCATCTTAGGCTCATGATGTCTCTTCAGGGACGTGAAAAGTACAAAGCAGAACACTGGAAAAAAAGACAGAAAGAGGAGGAAAGTGAAGGAAAGAGAGAGACTGAGAGGCAACAGACAGCAAGTGAATTGTCTCTTAGGTCACACAGCAAGTCCCCAGCAGGCCCTGGCACGCAAGGCAGTGCCCCACAAACCATGCTGTTTGTAAATGGGACACTGTGGAAAAAAACCAACAAAACTCTTCTCTCAGAAATGAGCAGTTCTTCAAGTAGGCTCCTGGAGCAGACTTAGAGATATCAGTGTTACGTTCACATGAAGCAGTGTTGGGCACTTAACGAAATCCCAATCTTATAAAGAAAAACCTATTGCTATCTCCAGGGTTCAGACATTAGGGACACAAGCAGTGAGAATTTTAGCTAAGCTGTCATAGCTCATCTGATTGTTTATCACTGTTAACGTCGTGTCTTTACTACCCCTCCTAATAAAGAAGAAATTAGAACATGGAGTTCAGAGTTCCTTTGGAGCCCATAATCAACAGGCCCTGCTCAGTCTTGAGCAGTAAATCCTATTTAAGGACAAAAGACAGAAGAAAACCAGCTCCCATAAAGGATGATCTTGGCTCAGAAGAAGGCAAGCAAGAAAAAATAAGCTGTGAAAGGACTCACAGTGTCATCTTGTCCAGTTCAGCCACAAGGCAGAGTCATTTGTCACTCCTGGCATCAGGATTAGCTATGACAGACATTTGTGCAACCACTTTTGGGAGCTGTTCAAAGACAAACTCAGCAGTTCTTCAGGTGATCATCTCCATTGCTTTGATACTCCCCTTCCACTATTGGAAGTTTGAAGATACTTGATTTTTTTCATCAGTTTAGGATTCTTTCTATTTGTCCCTTTTTCTGTGCCCTTGAAGAAGTGCCTCCTTCCTACAGCAGTGTTTTACATACTTGCAAACTGTTATCACTCCTCCTGAAATGTGCCTGAGCCATCGTACGGCCTGGAGCCTTTCTTCAGTGCTTCAATTCTCAACATCTGTACTAAAGAAAGCACTGCCATTACTGTCATTACGGTTACTAGAAGATTAGCACTTCCCATTAATACTCTTATTGCCAGCATTTAAACCCATGTATTTTTAGTCTAAAATGCTGAGTCTAATAAGAAGATACCCAAACTTCATTTGTATTTGTCATATTCAATGAGCCAAAAATTTAATTTTGTTGAAGACATTATCATTGGCAGTAGCATGTCAGCTCACTAATTGTCATTGCTTAATACATCCCTTTTAATTATTTCCTTTATTGCCAGTCACTCTCCTCCTTCCAAGAGTTTCCGTGAGGTACATCGCTCATCCTGTTTGAAGCCATGTACAATGAACGTGATTTCTTACAGTTAGAAATTGTTAAGAAAGAACTGCTGAGGGCAGATTCAACTTGCCAGACTGTTCTTTCTAACTGATGGCTCTCCCTCAGCAGACAGAAAAAGCTCATTTCTCTTTTGACAGAGCAGAGAGAAGCAGAGCTCCGTGTCTCTGAGGGATGCAGCTGCTATGTGTCAGCAAGGCATAGAAAGGATTTTCTAGTGCTATGGGTCTTGAATCCCCATGGACTTTTAGAAGAGTTTGACAAGATTGTGACTTGCTTCTCATCCTTGAAGGGAGAGGAGAGAAAAAGAAATTCTCTAATGGTATTGCAAAGGGGTAGAATTTAGTTATGTAGAGAGGTTATGGTATCTTCTTTGTTAGGAGAGCTCTCATGAGAGCTACAGGTTATGTGTCGTGATTGACAAGTGCATTCTCCAAAAATGAACAGCTGGAAATAATCCTTAGAAAGAGAAGTCTTTGCACTGCAAATGACATGAAACAGACATTGAGTTGCAAGAGAAAAGTGCAACTAATACACAGTTCCTTGCAGAACAAAGCCTCACATTAAAAGCAGCTCTGACTTGGAAGAGTGTTACCTGAGACAAAAGACAGGCAGTATTTCTACAAACAATGTAAAATAGTGATGTGGAGCTGTGGCATGGCATGGATCACTGATTAAAAGGGTGAGCAATTTGCCACAGCACATTCAGTGTGCTGCGGAACATAATAGATGGCTTCGCAAAGTGCTTCGGAACGGTCAATTACATGTTTAACTCTACAGATGTCTGCAGCATCATGAGCTGCTGGCAGGCAGCCCTCATGTATTTGGATCTGTCAAAGGGAAAATTCTTCTGTACGGCTTATTTCCCCCCACATAACCAAAGGAAGGAATGGACTTGCAGTAAACCTATGTACCCTGTTTTCAGGTACAACCAAGGTGGTTTTATGCTACCTTTGAAAATGCAGAATGAGCTGACCCAACAGCTTGACTTGCTTACCCTGTTGAACTCTTCTTGAAGCCCTTTCTTGCTACTGCCATTCATTCCAATATTCAGTCATTAATTTAACTGAACAGAAAAAGCATAACCCCTTCCCTCAGTAGAGAACTAAGAGACTGTTTCCTATTTTACTGAATGAGGATCAAGTTTTGAGGGATGAAGGAAAAGAGTAAAGTGATCAAAAAATGGAGTAAAAAGCAAAGAAATATTTCTAATTATGTTGTAATTGCTTTCTCTGTGAATGATTATGGTAGCAATAACGTCACGTTCACTGGCTTCTGAGCTATACACGTTACAGAGAATTTGTATCAACTTTTGCCACTCTTTGGGCCATTTCAGACCAAGGAATGAAATATATATATATAATAAGAGCTGGACTTGACAGTCGATTGAAGAAAAAGTTAATGGAATTCCCTCTCTTCTAGTCAGTACAGTGCAAAAGTGAAGTAGCTGTGGAAGCACAGAGATGTAGTTAAGAATGATATCTTTATTTCTAGATTAAAACTACTTTTACTTCTAGATTAAAACTACTTTTACTGCAACAGAGATGTGTTTGCGTTCTTCCTCTACTACAATCCCTATTTAACTAACTGAAGATCTAAGGTCAGTGAAAATTGCATTATAACCCCTGTAATCCAGGAGACAGGTAACTCCAATAATCAAACATCCTACCTGTGACAGACTTAATCAGGGAAGAGTTCTCTTGGAGTATATTACATTTTATTACAAACATGCACATTTCTGAAGCACTGTCATGTTAGACAACTTTTCTCACTGTAACAGAGAAGTAAATTCCCAAGTAAACACAGCACCAACCGAGGCTTCAAAGGGGTAGAGCAGCAATTGAAAGAAAACAAAACTGTTCTATTCTTAGCCAGAGTAAATGTATGCACTCAGAGAGGAATCAAGATTTTATATGCAGCAGGAGTAAGTTAAAAAGTCTAAGTGTTCAAATGGTCCATTACTGAAGAAAGTAATCATTTGCTTCTTCAAGCACATGAGCAATTGCATTAAAATAATCTGATTTAATTGCATTTAGTTCAGAGAGAGACTACTTATATGCTTAAACACAAACATATAATTAATTATTTCCCGAAATGAAAGACCAGTCAAGGAGAATGGATAATGTGCGGTTGATACGGTGGAAGGAAGGGATGCCATTCAGAGGGACCTCGACAGGCTGGAGGGCTGGGCTCGGGTGAACCTGATGAGGTTCAACACGGCAAAGTGCAAGGTTTTGCATTTGGGCCGGAAGAACCCCAGGCACCTGTACAGGCTGGGAGGAGTGGTCCTTGAGGGCAGCTCGGCAGAGAAGGACCTGGGGGTCCTGATGGACGAGAGACTGAATATGAGCCAGCAGTGTGCTCTGGCAGCTCGAAAGGCAAATGGGATCCTGGGCTCCATCAGGAGAGGGGTGGCCAGCAGGGACAGGGAGGTGATTGTCCCTCTCTACTCGGCTCTTGTGAGGCCCCATCTGGAGTACTGTGTCCAGGTGTGGAGCCCTCAGTACAAGAAAGACATTGAGATTGTGGAAAGGGTCCAGAGGAGGGCGACTAAGATGATCAGGGGGCTGGAGCAGCTCCCCTATGAGGACAGGCTGAGGGAGTTGGGTTTGTTCAGCCTGGAGAAGAGAAGGCTGCGGGGTGACCTCATTGCAGCCTATCGATACCTGAAGGGAACCTACACCCAGGAGGGGAGTAAACTCTTCAAAAGGGCTGACAACAGCAGGACTAGGGGAAATGGTTTTAAGTTGAAGGAGGGAAGATTTAGGTTGGATGTTAGGGGGAAGTTCTTTACTAGGAGAGTGGTTAGGCCCTGGAACGGGCTGCCCAGGGAGGTTGTGGATGCCCCGTCCTTGGACGTGTTTAAGGCCAGGTTGGACGGGGTCCTGGGCAACCTGATCTGAATGTGTATGTTTGGTGGCCCTGCTAGGCAGGGGGGTTGGAACTACATGATCCTTGGGGTCCCTTCCAACCCGGGTGATTCTGTGATCTGTGATTCTGTGATAATGCAAACAAATGTGCACGTGCATTTCAATTTTTCAAAGTATTTGATTCAGTATTCTATATAGCAAAACATTCAAATCAACCTTGTGGTGGGAAATCTGTTCCCTGGCTGCAAAACATTCTCATAATGCAACATCCAAGTCAGTGACTGCACAGCATTATTTTACTGAGAGTCAATAGCCCATCATCTGGCAAAAAGCTCAGAAACAAGCCTTCGCATCTAAGTGAAAAAGCTCAGACAAGTTTGTGTTCAGCATGTTTCAGAAAGAATACAAAAAGCATAATCCTCACTGAATTCAAGTAAGAAATAGGAACTTTTAATAATGCCTTGCTCTCCTTTCACCACCAAACTGCTTTTGCAGTATTAGTTTCAGGTGATAAATAAGGGACCACTCACACATACATACACTAATTATACAGTGACCAAATATCTCCTGCCAGACTGTCACAGGAGTCTGTTATGCATTAACTAGCATCTCTGATCATACACTGTTTAATTAATTGAATTAATTTTTCCTTAGATTATTGTGTGTTTTTTTTTTTAATTATGTATCACGGACTTCACTCCTGAATGCTTTTTCAATTTATATCTGATGTTGGAGGTATTATTATTTTCTTTTAAAAAACAACAAATAGAAACATGTCCACATCTGCCTGTATCTCCAGAAATGGGAAAATGGTCAGCAAAATTCTGTCTGACATCTTCATTATGACAAGCAACATCAGAACCTGAAAAGGTCAATCAGCTCATAATGTGCAGCACTTTATTCTGGGTGGAATGTGAATTAGGAGGATTATGAACTAATTAATTTTATGTAGAAATGAAGAAATGTTGTTAACGCTTTCCTTGTCTGCTTTGGCTTTTAAACATGAAGTTTGATGGAAGCTGCCTTCAGAGCTGAGCAGTGGCTCATCCTGATGCAAATTCTGTGGTCATATTTGAGTCAGCATTTAAGAGGACCTGTTGCCACACAGAAAATCAGGAACAATTACTCTAAATAATTACATCAGCTTATTGATGTCTGTTGCCAAGAGAAACAAGTCCTTGTTCATAATATCCAATCGCGTTGCCAAGTAACTTAATCTTTAGGGAAACTAAATACACTGCAGCACTAACACTTCTCTTACAATAAATGTCTTCTCTATTTGATATCATCGTGGCTCATAACTCCATCTTTGTTGTGACAGTTTCCTAAAGTAACCTCTGCTCAGTTACGGCCTGACGACCTTGAGGTGTGAGTTATGACACTGGGCTTGTTGGTGCTCAGGGAGTATCTGTGTTGGAGCCAGGCAACCTGGGCTTCCTTCAGATTCACTGAGGAGAAAGCAGAACCTTTAAGGCACGCGTGTCAAGCAGACGAGGACTGCAGGGCAGAAACACACATCTGTCCAGTGATCAGGGAGTGCAGGTGAGAAGAGGTTTCTGCTTTGAGGTGCTCTCCCACCTGGGCTGCCAGCTAAAGTGGAAGCCAGAGCTCTTCAATGTGATAGAACTCTTCCTTCAGCCAGAAAGCCTGGCGAGAGACAAGCCTGATGATGGGCCAGCTCTGTAAACGTGCAGGCTGAGGTTTCCAAACCTGAATGCCTGCAACTGCTGTTTGCTTGAACTCAGCAGGAGCTGTAAGGGTGAGGTCTGTTAGGTGCTTACAGCAGATGTAAATATTGGCCTGAGTTACCAAGGAGAGACAGCCAGCACCTCTCTTAACACTCCTATCACAGCACTTCAGATGCTCCTTAGGCAGTTTTGCAACGCCTTTCGGTTCATTACCACTTGTAACCTTAAAGCCCCCACTGTATCATCTAAATTGTTGCAGACAGAAACTTAAGGTTTCTTGTTGCGCTTTCCATATAAATTTCATTCTAGCTTGAAAAAAATGCATTGAAATCTCTCTTTCCCTTTCAAGTTTATTGGATTGAGCAGTTCTCATTTTCTTTATTTTGTCTTTTGCTTTACAAAACAGTGAATGCAGCCCCAAAAACCCCCTTCCTCCCTATGAAACACTTTGCTACAGCAAAGAACTCAGACACCGTGACAAAGTACATTCCTGTCTCACCAAAATCATGTTATGCCATATTAATTTAGATGTTTCCAAGAAAAGCTTGATAAATTCATTCTAACATATTCCATTTTCCCCCATAGCTAATGTCAAATGAATGGTCCTACCCAGATGGGAGCCTGACAGGCCCTTTGTTTAAGGCTTGTGATGCTTAATGCAGTTTGTGATCTTCATGGATTTCTCCCTAAGCCAATTGCACTTGTTGATTCAAAAACCACCTTGTGGTTCTTGCTGACAGCAACTTGACAGGAACTGCAGGGTTATTGCGTTTTTCTGTTATCTCTGTGCTCTCTGTCACTGATTCATTTTGCTGTGCTTATCCACTCTCATTTGTTAACAGTCTCTAATCAACATCTATGATTCTTCAGTGGTTGCAGGCATTTTCATTTCACTGCAAAAAACATTTCCCAAGCAGCTGTCAGAACGGAGCCCACTCTTGTTTTGTTCTCTTCCTTTTTGGAAGACAGTACTGTGGGCAGAATGATTTCACACCAGACACAAACTCTTCTCACCTGTATAAGGAGTACTGATGACAAGAAAATAAATCTAGTGCTACAAAGACCTTCTTTTTCTTTTCTTTTTTTCCAGCAGATATGGCAATCAGCTGTACAAGAAATTCTAATTCGGGCTCCCTCACTGCTATGACGAATCAGGTTGTTAACAATCTCTAAGATCTGATCTGTACAGCTATTTATGCTGTTCTCCTTTCAAGTTTCTGAGGACCCATTTCTGTAATGGTATCTACAGAATAAGAGCTATTCTGTCTACCTTTCAATATATCTTATTTAATCGATTTATTTTTATGATGAAAAGCTTATTCATGATTGTTGTCACATACACCTCGTTAATTATTAGATCAGATCCTAGAACTGTACTTTCAAAATACTTGACACAAAGAGCATCAGCTTAAGGCGCACAGACACTTCACATTTCCAGTGCAGAGCTCTACCATTCATGATCTCTAGCTGTTAATATTTAAGCTAGCAATCTCTAAATGCATTTCATCTTATTTCTCGAACAACTATCCTTAAACATTTTTCTTATTTATCCATACATAGCTTTATATAAATATATATAGAGGGAGGGACAGAAAAAGAGAGAGAGTGGTGGACAGGGTACAGTGTGTATTGAATCGGCTCTTCATAACACAAGCAAGGAAACACCTAAGTGCACAGAGCCATCTGTGTAGCTCCTGTTTGTGGATCTTCTCTTGTTTTCGTAATTCTGACAATGGATTCAAATTGTCATTGACAATACAGTTATTTGCTTCCCAAAGTTCTGTATTTCCTTTGTATTTCTGAAGGTCACAGAGACTCATCCAAATCTGAAAGTTATTTTAATTCCCAGTCTTTTCATTTTACTGCAATGTAATTATTGTATAGATTTTTGTGTAGACTTATTTACTGTTTTTCTTCTCCTGTGGGTGAGTGTACAATAAGTAAACTAACTTCTATCAGGTATCTGTCACCAGTATCGTAAACTTAATGGCATTTTAAAAACTACATAAGTAACTAGAGCATAAAAATGATTCCTTATGACACCAATTCAGATCAGTGGCGCCGCACCTTATCACACAATAGCCTGTGACTCAGAAACATTAAGCACAAACCATAACACATCCTTCCTCTACCCTATAAGCTATAAACTGCTTGAGATATACACAGTGTATTTTGTATTTGGACTAAAATGTCTTTAGGAGGTAAAACACAAAATGTAACATTCAGCATCTTACTTTAAATTCAATATATTAAGTTGTCCTCTTACTTAGCCACGTATAATCCCACAGACTTTAGACATCAGAATTTATCCTTACATACTCAGATGCAGCAATGCATCTACCTTGAATTTCCCCTCTAGCCTCAATAGCACAGTATTTAAAAGATGATACACTCAGAGAAGTCACAATCCCTGGGGGCTCAAAGCACCTTGATATAAAGACATGGTTGAGTTTAAGAACACATTTAAATCCAGTGTAAGTCTCTGTGCTTTGCAGTATCAAGAGAGCATTAAAAATAAGCATATGCCTCAATATTTTGCTAAACTGGGGCTAGAAACAAGTTTATCCTTTGAAAGAATGGAATGGTTGCAATACCCAAGTACAGATTAATCATACTTTGCGAGATTTATCTTTAAAAATAGCTGTAAGAGGAAAATCTCCATTAACAAAAAAGGAAAATAATGAATCAGCAAATGCTGGAGACTGTAATAAGCAGAAAAACAGCTTAGCTCATTCCAAACTAAAGGCTTCATCCCATGCTGTATTTGTCTTTCATAAAATATAGGTTAATTGGCTGCATTCAAGCAAATAATATGCTGCCATTATCATTATTTGCTTTTTATTAAAAAGGAATGGTATCAGTGTCCTAGGAGAAGACCATTATACATGTCCCTAGGCTGTGACATGGGAGATTACTAACTTGTTACAGCAGAATTCAAATATGAGAAACTTACTTGAAGGCATTGGCATCCCCGTGGACCTTATAGTTATCTGCACTGATTCTTGAGATAACTCTTGTAACAGCAATGAGAATGCCAATATTGACCTGAAGAAGAAGAAACAAAACTTGGTCAGGAAATTCAGAACTGACTGTGTCAGAGGTACAGAGTGCCCTAAGAATGTACCCTGCAAATGCAACAGAAAATAAGAGCTATCCCTGCTGCTTTTATTTAGTGAAAGAGAGAGGTTTCCAGCTTTGGACTGGTATAGTTTGATGTTTGTCAATGGATTTCTCTCTCCGCAGTGTGGTACCTGTGGCAGCTTGTGGTTTTTTTCTTTCTTCAGAAACAGCTTTGTTCTTTCAGATGAGGCCAGACTGACACACTGATTCACAACTAAAGTGTTCGGGATCCTTACTCTACAATTAAATACTCTGATAACGTACTGCCAGGTGACAAATTAGACAAGAACTTCAGTGAACAGGAGTCTGTCTGTGTCTGTGTGCTCTTCAGTTTTGTCCTTTCATATGCACAGGCTTCAGAAAATGCCTTTCTCACTAGACTTCACAATGTATAATTCTTGTTTCTTACCAAAGTCTGCTTGCAGCTTAAGCATGAGATTATTTTAAACGAGAAATGAGAAAAATATGTTAAGCCTGAACTCTGCTCTTCAAAAACCCTGCATGTTTTGATGTCAGGGATGAAAAGAATTCCCACCAGAAACCTAGGAATTCTTGAAACGCCTAACACTGAAAAGGTGCAACAAAGGGAAGTTTGCTCTGGAGTCACAGGTGAAGAAAGAAAGAAATCTTCATCATTCTAAGGAGATGTGGCAAAGACTGCCTTGTTTTGCAGAGACCTTAGGTCTAAAGAAAAAAGAAAAGCAGAGAGAGAGACTGTGAAGGTGAAAGACACGTCCCCTCTTTCTGTCCAAAGTTAGACATCAGCTACAAAGCTGATATTTAGCATCGAGAAAAAGGAAAGAACAAAGCTCTCTTAAACTAACATATAAAAAGAATTCATTATAGTACTACGGCTCAGCTAAAACTAAACCATCATAACACATTTTAAAATAAATTTTCTAATTTGGGTAGCAAGGGGGTGAGTTAAAAATGATTAAGTTTGGTGATAATTGTTTTTGTGTCATTTTTCAAATTTCATGACCACTTCTTGTAGGTTTCTAAGGGCAGATTACCACCTACTGTAAAGTGTAAGGATGGATGTGGTAGTTCGTTTCTGCCAAGGCTTTTTAGCCCATCCATGGAATTCCCTGTAGAACAAAACTGCTTTTCAATTACAAGTATATTCGTTGTTCAATCAGTTTTACAGAGATTAATAAGAAGTGAAATTGAATGCTCTTGTGATCATTTTCCCTATTTCCACCAAATCATATATTGAAAATATTTTTAGCATCACTTTGAGGCAGTAACAAGCATTTCTGAGAAACCCATTTATATGCTAAATATGCATGTTGACTGAAGCAGCAAATGATGAATATGAACAAGTTGCACTTTCTCTTCTTTCTCTCCTCCTCCAAACTCTCCAGTTTTCTGCTTCATGTCCACCAAGCAATGCTCTGCGGCTCTTCATGGCCATTTCACAGGAATTCTGTATCCTTTACTTCTTCCCAGGCCAATTATCTTTCACCAGCCCTGTTTGGTCTTTTATCCCAAGTATCAGTCTCCTCATCTGACACTTCCTTGCAGATTTCTCATTGACAGCTCAAGTTCAACTGCTGTGTGAACCCTTTTTCCCGTGACTGCAAACAGCGCTCCTGCCAAGCTCACTCACACTTAACCCCAGCCCTTACTTCCATTCCTAATTCTTGTTGGACAAATTGTACTCGATTTGACCTTCTGCACAGCAGTTTGTAAAATATGCAGGTTGTGCATAAATATTTAAAAAAACTGAAAAAATAAATTCCAGTGAAGCCAAGATGAAAGGATGAAACTTCATTCCTTAAATTCTGCATTTCCTACATCTTACCAAAGTCAACAAGAGCTACAAGCAGCAACGAAGGGATACTCAGATTCTTGCAGACTTTCACTCAAACTGGACAGGAACCTCAAGAAGTGGTTATCAAAACACCACAAGCAAGATGGTCTCCGTGGGGACAGAAACTAGATGGTTTGCTACAGCACAAACAGCTTAGCATTTCCAGATTACTTTTAATTTCTTATGTAAAAATAAATGAAAATGGAAATGAATTTCCTTTACATTTTGGCTTATATAAAGTTGAAATTTAAGATCTCGAGCTCCTCCCCTTGTGTAGTCAGTGTAATCATATCCCTGCCAGGGTGCTTTCGTTAATTATTTACAAGATGTGAAGGAAGCCCTGTGATCTGGCTGCTGATAAAAATAAGGTACTTGTGAAATTAACAACCAACCCTTATGCTCAAGTCCCAAAGTTCTGTTTAAATTTCCTAAACCACTTGAAAATTTCTGTTTAGATATTTTGAGAAATTAAAGTAATCTCACTCAGTCTAAATAAACAGGCTAACTATGAATGTCTTCTTTTGTTAACGTTTCGGTAAGCAAAGCATGGAGGTATTTCCACTGTCTTTAAATGAGAAACCAAAATCAAAATACAGCCACTGAATTGTTCCTCCCAGGGATTTTTTTGGCATTTGAAATAAATGCTTAACAACTTTAATAGCGGAATGATTAGTCGAGGAAGCACTCCTTATGTTTTAGCATATATCAGAATGTTCAAAGTGGGAGAACAAACATTTAGATAAGAAAACTGTATTTAAGCTCCTCTTTCTTACTTTTCTGAAAGGCCAGACTTCCTGTCAGTTGCAGTTATTTTGCCTTAAAAGAACACAGGAACATGGAACTGACTACATTCTACTTTTCAAGCACAGCTAATAGCAACAGCACGTTTCCTAACTCACAGGACTCCTTTCAAGGCAGCTGGTCTGACCTCAGGAACTATCAACTCTGTGAAATCAGCAGGAGCTGCCACTTCCCATTGTGGCAGGCTCCATCCAGAACCCACCAGAGCCCATGGAAAGATCCCAGGGGCATCAGGGAGCTGTGGCTCACTCTGGTGACAACCTGGCTAACCTCACCTGACTGAACATTGTCAGATCAGCAGAGAGTTAAATGAGTAAAAAGAACTCTTTCAATGTGAATATTTCTTGCCAACATGTCTTGGGGTCAGATTTTTGGACACAGAAAAACACAAAGTGCATGAGCCAAACTATCAGCATTTCTAACACCTGATGCCTTTTCTCAGCTGTCCCAGTGGGATTTCTTGAGCTTCTCACTGGAAGAGCAGCACGAATGCAGCAAACAATGCGATGAGATGACAGAAGTGATGAAATGTACTTCAGTACTTCTTCTCACTTTCTTTTCAGGGCTTTCACTCAGACTCCTTCCAGGTCTCATGAGATTTTTGTTGTTTCTTTACTGCAGTGCAGAAATCCCGTGAGTAAAACCTTCTGATGTGGTGTGTTACATCCTGGCCAAGAAGAGGCTTGGCAGCACAGAGGAAATAAAATTTTTAAAAATGGATTAAGCATATTGCCTTAATTAAATCTATTGACCAGCTTTCCTCTGAAACCATAAACTATTTTAAGCTCCACTTCAGTTTTGGACAGTGGTACAGGGAACTGTAATTGTTTCTTCAGGTCTGAGATTTAACATATTCTCTGACAGCACAAGTTACTCTGATCTCTGCCATGGCATCATTAGTAGCACTGCAAGCTGTTGGAATTGCAGCCCGTTGCCAGGTCGCATCAGAAATCAGGGAGTGTGATGCATTTCCATACACAGAGATGTTCAAAACTGGGGGAATGATTTTGGAAAGCCTCATATCTCACCTGCCAATGCTGGTCCGATGTCCCAGACCAAATACAGGCCATAGAGACTACTTCAAGTTGTTTTAAATTTCTTGTACATAACTTTCAGTTCTAATTTCTTACAGTCTGTCCCATTGTTCTAAAAATCATTTCGTGTTTTTCTGTTGGTTAACTGAGAGGAAATTTAATTTTAAAATAATGAATAAATTCAATTTTAAAATATTAAATTGACCTATAACTGAATGCTAATAAAAAAAGAGTAGCTTTGCTGCTGTGATCTGTTTGTCTGTGCTCTGTTTCACCACAGCACTTCTGTACTTGATTTCAATAACTGAATAAATCCTACTGTTTCTGCACCTTTAAACATCATCAGTCCAGTTCTGCCACTTTTTCCCATGACAAATGGTGTCTAATAAAGGGCACAAATTGCCACTTTTAAATCAGTGGGCCCATCTGCAGAGCAGATTCACGCAATACAATTCAACATACAAAAACGAGCTCAGTTCTGCACTGGTATATAAAGGAATGAAGAAAGGAAGACCATGAGGCTAAGAGAGCTTACTAAACATGTATGAGCAGCAGGTGTAAAAGGAGGAAACCTCCTTCAGTGTGCTTAACACTCATAAACAAGCACTAGTTGAAGCCAGCAATGGCAGTCTCAGCTTGAGATTCAAGTTTCATGGTGTCCTATCTGCAGACACTGGTTACAAGACTAACATCCCTACGGCACAGAATTATGTTAGCAGTATGCTATTGAAAATCATTTAAGTCCATAAAAATGCTGTTTATTAGAAAGACTTGTGAAAAATCACCAGGCAAGTAACTGCTTACAGAGAAAACAATAGAAGGAACTTGCAATCACAACCCAATCTTCCTCCAGCAATGGACTGTTCACTGTAGCACACCCACTGCTCTGCACACACAGATGCTTTGCGTAGAATTTCCTTAATTCTGCCATATCTATGGAAACAAACCATGGTAGCAGATGGTTGATAACAAACAAAGCCTTCTGCCAAAAGCTCTTACTGTCTTGTTCCAAGAATTCAGGTGCTTCGTCAAGTTGTGTTTGTTTGTTTTGTTGTTGTTGTTGTTGTTGTTTGGCTTTGAAGGCATATTTTCCCAGGCATTCAACACTGGCTGAGGTTAGGCTGGCTTACAGTGATGGTATTGAGGTTTGGTGTTGTGGCTGGGGGCAGGGGGATCTGAAGCGGATCCTTAAACCTTAAGGTGCAGGTAGAATTCCAAAGACCTACACATGGAAGGCACTATTTCTTTCCTCATATTCCTCAACTTTGGGTATGGGAATGGCTGGGAGGAGCTGCAGATTACTCCCCAGAAAAGTATGTGTGAGTATATTTTTCCCAGTCACACTCCTACCGCATCATTCTGCTTTAAGGCTCCGTGCTGTCTGTACTGACTGCAAGGCTGCAGCAGGACAAAAGCAGGCTGGGTCTGCCTATTCTCTAGCGAGCGGGAGCTGAAAGGAGCAGGACCCCTGTTTTCTTCACAGCATAATCCTTTTTCTTGGCTGAGATAAATTGTGGATGAAAGTAGTCAAAAGCAGCTTTTTGAGGCATATTTTCAGAGCTAAACACTAATTCACACAACTAGTGGCTAATTTTCTCTTTAAAGAGCAGAGGCACACATGCACGCACAAAATAGTGTTTACCCTCGTTATTTCCCTATAGGCACTAACGTATTTTTCATCTAGTATATTCAGTGCCCAGAGAGAATAATTTGTCAGCCAGCTTGCTGCTATTTTGCGCAGAGAGACTGGGTTTAGACTATTTAACAAATTGCTCTACGTGAATCAACCTTGTGAGCTCATTCTTTCTCTTTTGCAAAATGTTTGCGTTCCTACAAGAATATAACTTGAGCTGCACAAATATTATATATCATAAGTGATAGCCAGATAGTTAAGCCCTTACGTTCATTGGCAAGCAGCAATGAATGCAAATTATTGAAGGCTGTGCTCACTCAGGTGAGTAAGTGCTTCACTATCTAGCATGATTTGATTAATATCATCTTTGGACAGCTGCTGGGAAAGATTTGATTTTACAGGTTGCATGTCATTTCCTCCTTTGGTGCTGAACAGCGTCCAGAAAGCAAATGCTAATGTGAGAGGGGATGTACATTATTTTAATTGCTCTCCAGTCATCAATATCCACACATCTTTGAACATAAACTCACATACGGAAGGTCAAAGGTACTGGTGAACAAGACAATAAACACAGTTCAGAGCCGTTGAGCCAATTCTAATCCTGTGACCAACATTTCTTATTTACATGTTTATGCTTTCCCTCAGGTAAAAGAAATTCTGCACAGGGATTTTCCACTGTTGCCATTAATCATTTCATTAAAACGCTAACATGAGGCAATTTCTGCCACATTGACATAGCAACTGTTTCCAGTGTTTTTTATATATGTTTATACAGCCTCGTTTTTCAGAGCCTCTATCTCGAGTGGAAGACACTGGGCTAAGAGCTGCTGGTATTGTTGTCTCCATGGCAAATGTTAGAATGTCAACACAGGTGCAGTATAAAATTACCTGTGATGGTACTGGTCAACCAAAGGGTCACCTCCTGCTCCCCAGACAGTTACAGAGATGTGCAATGGCAAACACCAGCACTCACTGCACTACTTTATCTACAGCTCTCTCTTTGGCTGGATTTCTGTCAGCAGGTCCTGAGGGGTTTCTCTGTGCAGAGAAATTGGGGAATGTGTTTGTGCTTTCTGCAGAAATCCTGTCTTTCTTGGGGAAGTACAGGGCAGAGGCACTGGCTCCGATTGATGCTCATCCACACAAGTAGTCAGGATCTTATTTTACCTGACCTTCTTTCAGTGCCACAGCATGCTGGACTAGATTTGGGGTCATACCTTTCAAATCTAGCAAAGCTCTGAAGGCATCCTGGTTTCTCAGATCAGTGGATCTATTCCATGTTCATGTTCTTACTCTTGCATTATAACTTGCAGCAAAAATCATAGACAGCGTGATCAGTAACTTCAAAGGAAACAGTGCTGTAGGAGGAGAAATCTTCCACTTAATCCCTACAGACCCCTGACTCCTTAAGCAATCATCATGATTGAGCCACAGTGCACTATAATTTAATGTGTAGGTATAATTAAACTGCTGTAGAGCATCCATGTCCCAGTACTGCAGCCATGAATGTGCATGCTCCTCTGGAAAGATGGTGTTCATTGCAGCTGAAAGGTGTCCCGGTAGCCAGCCTGTCCTAACCCTGTCTCAGTCATCCCAACAAACTGCCACAACCAACATCAAACTCCCAGTGCAGAAGAGCACAAAGACATTATCACTGTAAGAAGGCAGATGTGGAGGCCACTTGTTACCTTCCCCAGAGAGGTGAGAGCTCAGGCTGTTGGTTTATTGCATTTCTGCCAGCTGCTGACTGCTTGCAAGCCCTCCTGAACATCATCTTCACTGCGGGCATTCGACTTTCACCCAGAAAAGTGAGTTCTCTACAAGCAACAGCTTCAAACACCCTCCAGCTGTGTTCTGCTCTGTGGCTGACAGTCATCCAGTATGAAACCAGCAGCCAAGTGTTTACCTACCAGAATTACAAACAACGCCGGTGCCACAAAAGCCCAGATTGCTCCATTCTCTAGGGAAAGCCAGCAGCTGCAGAGAAAAATAGAATGATTTTAGATGAAACACACAAACATTTAATAAGTAATGTTCTTGATTTAAAAAGAGACTGAAAGTAAGTTTAAAAACACTGATGAATTTTAAAAGCGAGAGTATCAATAGGAAGCTCCTCTTCCCCTCAAATTCTGAGTCAAAATCTTATTTAGATTTGCATCTTCCAAAGAGTCAGGGACAGCTACCTGCCTCAGCAGGCCTTCAAATAGCATTACGGGCAGAAAGACAGGAAGAAGGGAAAGGTTTCATTTGTTATTTGTTGTTCCTGCATCCACTCCTTCCAGTGCTGAAGGCACTGCTTTGTAGCAAGAGACAAACCTAAGCCTTTTCTGCCTTGCTCAGCTGGGGATGAGCAGGAGGTGGGAAAACACAGTCATACATTTTTCTTATGGCACAGGCGATGTAAGCCAGTTAACCACGCACAGCAAACAACCTGCTCCAAAACTTTCACTTACATAATGGCAGGATTGAATCCTGTGGTATTTTCTCAGATAATTTTGCTTTACTTTTTCCAACTTAGATTGGAAGAAGTTTGATTTCGGTTTTTTAAATATCAATTCTAAATCTCTGGGTGCTCAACTGCTGTTTTCTTCAAAAAGCTGAACATCTTTAACTGGAGTTTATTCTCATCTTGTCAGAAATGCTTCAGCCCCGGCTTTATTCTGCACATGATGAGCAGAGTGCTCCCATTGGGTGCCCACTGTCAGAGGCAGTGACCTGCACCCATCCTCCTGTACATCCAGAATGGTGCAGAGCTGCAGCCCTGCTCACAGACCTACGAGTTTTTCTCTCCCGCAGATTTTTTATCCATCCTGTACCAGATGTGGTGATATTTTCGTACTCACTTGTCACTTTCTCCATAGCTGTCTAAGGACGATGTTGCAGAAATTACACAAATCACCAGCGGGCAGCCTGTGAAAAGGCAGAGGTCATAATAGTTCCAGTAAACCCTGCAAATTCAGCCAAACTTTGCTTGGACAACAGAGCAACTCAGAGCAATTTTAGAATTAAGTCTAACTCCTTCTGCAGCTGTTGAATGCAATATATTTTAATCAATTAATGCTGGACAAACAAAATGACTTTTCAGTAAAGCACTAATTTAACAAGTAAACTGAATTAGTGCTAATTCCAGTGAGAATCGTAGAGCTTTTTCAGCTCAGTTGGTTTTCTTAGTATGATTTCTGTCTCTCACTATTTGAACAGTGGTATTCTGTGGAGGAATACTAAGTTTATTTTTACCACCTTCCCCCCAAGTAAGCTCACCTTGCTCAAGAATTGAGAAACAAATGAGTTTCTTACAGGGATACTGGACTAGCAGGTGAGAAGACAGAAACAGTGACTCTTAATGGCCTAGAACACTGGCTCAACACTGAGAAACAATTACGAATAGAGCAAAGCAAATTAGGATCCCACTCAGGTGCCAGACCAAGATTTATTTTAATATAAATATGTAATAGCCCTGCAAGATTTCTGAGCTTAAAGTAGATGATGCTTCCAGATAGCTTGTGACAGCTCCAGTATGCAGCATCTTGCGCAGTGGAAGAGTGCTTGATGGGATTACGCAGGGATTATCCAGAGGCAGATGAATATGGCCCTGCTGCCAGGGATGGCTGTGTGCTGCTGGCCTCAGCACTGTCCTGTTGTGCCACTTAACACAGCTTTCCAGGCAGGGAGCTGGAAAGGGAATGAGGGCTTTTTTGCCAGCAGTTCTGAATGTAGGGAAACCTCATCCCTTTAAATATTAAATGATTGTCTGTTAATCCCTATATGATTTAATAAAATGTGAAGGTTTAGGTTTCTGTCATCTTGTGGAATTTAATAACCGTGTCCCAGACAGAGTATTATACGTGATAGCCTGAGGTTTCAATTTTCTTTTAAATTCTTCAGGGTTTCTGCATAAGGTTTTTACAAAATTTTCTGACAAGCAATTTCTGCTTAAACTCATTGAGTGTTCTCGTAATCTTGTTAATCATCTTCACAAAATTCTGCAAAACTTTCTTGTAGTTGTAGAACAGTTATTCTTTGAAATAGTATTTTTGCTCTTTAACGCCTGTGCCTGGAATCACCTTGTCGTTAGAAATGGGGAAGACGCAGCATCCGCAGGCGTTGTTTGGTCTTCCACTTTGAAATTCACTGGGAGGATTTCAACAACCTTGGAACTTGCTCCTGTTCTCCCATGCTTGTCCAAATACGGACTTAGTCCTCAAAAGCATATTTGTGTAAGAACTAAGGGAAGGCAAAATTTTAGTTTACATCTGTCTGCTTAAGAAAGGAGAATCCCGTATGTATTCGAACAAAACCAAGAGTATTCAACATAGCAATTGTGCACTGATGTAAGCCTGTCTGCTGAAAATTGCTCTGCCTTGGTTTTGTGGACTACCTGGACTAACAGTCCCTGGGCTATGCCTTCATATCCCTGACCACAGACACTGTTGGTTGGCACTGTTTATCTGCTGATGCTGTCTTCCTTCAACAAGCAAGCTCTGCCTACACGTCACAGAAGCAAAAATACATGTGTCTAACTCTCCTCTACACTTTCTGCTTGCAGGTTTTTTTTTTCCCAAAAGCCAGATATTCAAAGGATTTACTGTGACATCAATTTTAAATGGCAGCGAAGAGGAAAATTAAATACAAAGTTCTTTTAGAAGATAATAAAACTTAGGCAGATGAAACACAGGGCAGTCATCTGCATAAAAAGACCTGTTAAGACAGGGGTAGTAAAACGTTCTGCAGCCTAAAGTGCAGTGGTTGCTTTTTCTTTGCATTGACAGGGTGTTAAATAGTAGATACCAACGTATGCAGCATCAAGGTTTTGTTACAGCGAAATGAGACCCTTTTTGCATTAAGAACCAATCTTTCAATAATTCCATAGAAGTTGAAATAAAACTATATTTAGCCTAGGAGGATAGTAAGATTTATTCTGGACTGAAGAATTCATATGGATTATATATTATACACAAAAGTAAATGTGTTTGCTTAATCTTTTGTCAGAAATAATTGTGTAAGAGCCGTGTAGCCTGCCTCCATAATAGGAAATGTTGATGTTGCGCTGGCACTGGCTACCATCCATGAGAGAATTACGGTTATGGTTCTTGACTGTATCTGAAAGTTTTCTCGGTTAGCAGATGCTGCAAATATGCTCACCAATTCTGCCCAGAATTGCTGTATTTATGATGCAATAGACCATGCATTCCAGAGCACAGGATCAGATAAAAGTGTTCTAGTACACGTTTCTGGCCGATGATCTACGGGAACGGTGTCATCTGTGTCTCTGTAGTCCCAGCACAATACAGTGTCACCTTTAAACGGGACAAATAATTCCACACACCTCCCTGTGCTGCTGTAGCTTGAGTTGTCCAGCTCCCCAGGCCTGCTAATTTAAAGCTGCCTCTCAATCTCAGAATCAAAATACAGCCTGCAGAGTGGGCATAAACTCTGAGCAGCTGGGCACAGGAAGCCCAAAAGCACCATCTTTGTTCAGATAGAATTCTCCCTAAATTCAGCCCAAATACAGTCTCAAGCGCAGAGCCTAAAACGAACATGAGATAGATTACCAAGTTTCCCTCCTCTTCTTCAGCATCAGACTTCACATCTAATCCATTTGCTTTGTGTTTTTGAAGGACTAACAATAAATTAAATGGACACAAATAAGTATATTCCTTTCTAATGCTTAAAAGATCTAATTTACTCAGTGGGGAAGAGTATATTTCCCATCTGTTTTGAAGAAGTTAGTTTTGTATGATTTCCTTTTGCCACATTACACTGTATCTATCTGTGGATAAATCTGGGACAGCAAATAAGGAAGCTTAGATCTTTTGACAGCTTAGAACAAAATCTCTATTCTAAGGTGGCCTTCAAAAAAAAGGAAATTGTCAGGGATTGGAAAACAGGTAAAGGTCAAAGTGCTGCAGCAAAATCTCCAGTATCACAGCCATTATCATCAGCACTACAGATGGCTGGTTGGGAAAAGTTTTGTTGCAATAACCTGTGTATGTTACACCCAGTCACCAGGGCAATAAAGCATTTTTTTTCCCAGTCTGTCTCAGGATATAAAAGTAGAATATTATCACCTTCCTCAAATTGCTCTTTTGAATTACAACTACAGGTTTTAAGGTAATTTTAGCACTCTTGGGACTAAAGATAATATACAGGAACTTCAATCAACTCTGCATATTTGGTATCCTGTCTCTCTGATTACTGTGAAATTCATTTTATAGAAGTTATATCTCTCAGGAGCCTCAATAGATATTAGCAAATCAATGGTAGTCAGTGGTGAGTTCCTTGTTCCCAACTCCTGTCAACTCATGCCTCAAGTTCCAACTTGTCATTAATAGTCTCTGCAAACTTTCATATATATACACATAGACCAGAGCTTCTGCTTAAAAAAAAATGTGTCTGAGTTTGTAATTTGAGGACTGGGGCTTCACATTATTCCAGGTCCTATGAGTTTGCAAAAGTCAAATGCAGTAAACGTTTCACATGAAAGTAAGGAATCAAAAAATGAACTGTTGGATCACATTTTTATAAGATCACTTTTTTACATATGCTTCTGAATTTAATCTTATTCCACAGTGAAGAGACTGAAAGCAAGTAGCAAATAAATGCTTACCCCATCCAATTCCATAATAATATAAGTGCTTGCTCTCTTCTGACCCAAATACTTTGATCACCATACTGTAGAGGTGAAATCCTTCCACCAGCATCCATGCAAAAGCACTCAGGAAGAAAAAATGAAGGAGAATGGCCAAGATCTTGCAAGGCACCTAGATTAACAACAAAAATTAATAGATACTTCTTTGTGATGCAGTCATATTGCTTTTGCAATTTTTTTTATCATTATTTCTTTTTACATTTACACTCTAGGCTAAGTCACTGGTTAGAAACATTTGTAAAGAGCAAAGCACTAGAGGACTTAATTTCTCGAAGGCATTTTGAGATAGCTTCAGAGTAACAAATTTTCTTCCCTTATTTCACAAAATAAAAATAAAAATTAAAAACGTACATTGCTAGAGGTGCTGTGGAAAGCAAAATGGATTATTTGTATGTGCGTAAGCAAAACTTTTCCTAACGTCTACAAGATATTTAAGAGTTCAAACCTGCAATTTCAATATCTTCTTGCCAAGTCTGTAGTGAACATAAAAGAACCATGGAAGTGGGAGTACTGTGCTGTGCAATGCTCCCTGTTCTGTAACGTTCTTCATAATGGAAATATGACAACACACAAATAAATCACGCTGTATTCCCACTTCTGTCTGTCCAGGTTTAAATTTTGAAAAGTTTCTTATTTTCTGCCATTAGTAAAACCAGCAGAGATTTCAAAAAATTACAGTAAGCTTTAATTGCCTCCCAAGTCCTAATTGCTGTGTGGTTTGCCTAGTTTGCCTGCATGTTTGAGTTCTCGGTTTCCCAGATTCCAAAACATGTATCTGCTCCATACAAAGCCATGTTTGGCAAGAACAATTGCAATTACGGCAAAGAACTGACATTTTTCTCCATAGAGACCTTACAGACATGATCTTTTGGAGGACTACGTGCTATCAAGTTTCTGGAAGCAGGAGCTAGTACAAAAGTTTATGCAATGGAAAAATACCACGCATAAAGCAAGCCTACCTGGTGTAAACCGGACTGTGTGCTCCAGTGTAAACTACTGCATGTGTTGAAGTGAAATAAATGCCTCAAGAGAGGAATTCCATGGTGAAGGCAATGCATCGAGAAGTAAAAGCATCCTCCACAGTTCTGCTTACGCTCACCTCAGTGCTTATGGCTCACTGTGGACTAGAGGAAGTGTAGCTTGAGCTTAAGGACCAGCTTTTCCTTAAGGACTTTCATAACAGCTCTACCAATTAATCTTCAAAGAGACCTTACATTTTTCTCTAAGTCTCCTATCAGCCTACCTTGTGTCAACAGTAAAATACAATCCTTTCTTCTTCCCCAATCCTCACATATTCGCACAGCACAATTCTCCTTTTCCCACAAACTGCTTTTGGAGAACTCTCACTGTGAGCTGTTTCCCTCGTCATGCAGTAACAGAACAGATATGACTGCCAATGGGCTAACCACACAGCAATCTCCTTTGGCTTTCTTTCACTTAAGGTACATTTTAAAGGTGCTGAATGAGTAGCAGCTGTATCTGAGGTTTGCACCCTGCAGCATCCCTTCTATCGCACCTCCAGAATTTTGGAGGGGTTGCTTGCATAATGTCCATGGGAAGGGTTTTGTTGTTTTCATGGTTTCACGGCCTCACCTGGACGAGTCACAGTGAGGTTCCCAGCTGCTGCAACCTGTGTGCTGAGGATTCATTACCACTAGAAACCAGTTTGCTTCCACAGCGTTCTTAATATCTTATCAGTTGTTCCCTTTGTTGTGTCAGTTTAGCTTCTCTATGGTGGCATTTCATTCTTTTTGTGGATATTTTAGGACTTTTTGTACAAATGAAAGTTAAAATGTTAGAACTTGATAGCATAATGCAATGTAAAGGCTTCCAGTATGTTCTCACTTGCACTCGGCTGCTTCTGTGCTTGTACAGGGACATTCCAATGCACATCCACTGTGATTAGATGTATTAAAAAACAGTAACTTTGGTTTTAATTTGTGTAAGTGAGATCTGTAAGCATTTAGTGTTTCAGAATGTTCTATGACATACAGCTAAGCCAGATTTGCTTATTGTCCACAACTGTAAAAATCTTTCCACTTAATTTTATCATAAGGCTGTGAAATCCATTTAAATTCCTTTTGATTTCCAGCAGAAGATTAGTCCACAACAGTATAATTGCAACATAAAGCTGACTTACAAGCTCCCCTTCTCAAATGGATGCCTTCAATTTTTCAAGTAGCCAAGCAATATGCATCACAAAACAGCAAAAAAAAAAAAAAAAACAAAGTGCAGTAGCAGGAGTCTGGTCTGCATACAGTGCAGGATAATACTCATTCTGCATTTGTGCCTTACTTACTTTGATAACATCCTTAAATGACAGAATAATAAAAAGATCTTCCTGGATGTATTAGAAAGATCAAAGTTCTATTCACAGAAGTAGAGATTTGTTAATAGTAAGCTAAAAATTACTCCTACGCTATAGAAGGAAAATTGCTGTAGTATAAATTGCAAACAATTAAATGTTACATCTGAAACTACGAGGGAAATACTGTATGCTATATCTGAAATCAAAACCTAAATATCAATAGGGGTGGAGACGGAAAAAAGATGATGAAGTCATACAAGAAAGTGATGCCAGCTCATGGCCTGTTTATACAATGCCATTCCTTATTGCACTGTATTTCCTCAAGCAAACTGGTACCATTTGTCCTCCGGAGCAGGGCACTTATAAACTGTTTAGCACTAAATATACCATCTTTGACAGATGCAGAAGATTAAGTTCACCTCCCCGTGTACATATTGCCTCTCTCTTTTTGTAAACTACCATTTAGCAGTCCGATTACAGCAGCAATTAAAGGTATTAAAATTGATGCCCAAGCTGGTGAGAATTGAGCATGCAGAAGGTAAAGATGCAAGACTAATAACAGGATGAATCACAACACCTCTGATCCCTAGAGGTTATAACAATACAAATAAAAGTGCAGCAGATACGTGCTTGGTGCTTTTCAGCTTCGAGATCTTTATAGAACTGTGCCCTACAATTATTGTTGTTACAGTTATTGCTGAAATATCCAGGGATTCTGCGAAACGTTTGAAAGCCTGGTGCATGAAAAAAGGGCTTGCTTTCTGGGAGCTGTGGTTTTCAAAAAGAAAACTTCACTTGTAATCTCCACTTGTAAACATGGTGGACATTTCAACCTCAGATATAATCAACTGTGGAAGAGATCACTGTCTGAGATGCGTGCACAGATGGACAGATGGATCAGTGGATGGGTAGACAGGTAGACAGACAGATAGATCCTTTGCTGCTCTCCACTGTTCCATTTTCCATTTAAATCCTTCCTAATTATTTTCTCCCTTGCACAATATCTTACTCAGGACCTACCAACAAAAGAGTATGAACTTAGATTCACAAATTGTTTTTAGATCCTCAGGTAGTAATAGCCTATGTAACATCAGATATTACTGTTATTTATAAACTTAAGGAATTCAATTTGAGATGAATATAAATGCAGACCTCATATTTACTTGCACTGGAAAAAAAAGAAAAAGATTAATATAAACTGTTGGAGCAATGGCTGACCACAGTAGCAACCCATTACAAGTTTTCCAATTACACAAGTCAAAAATAGAGCACACCTGAGGTTTGTTTTAAAATCAGGTTTTGCTTCTGCCTTTTTCAGGTGGCACATTACATTAACAGATCTTATGTTTAGAAATAGTAATACTACCCTACCTAAAATTCATACAAAAATTTCCAATACAGAATTCATACAGTTTTCAGTGGATGAAGTGGATGAGATACCATAAACCTTGTCAGGCAAAAGTCAGTTGATCCATTTGAACATGCAGCTCCATGTTCCTCATTACTATCATGACTTTACCATTTGTTGGGCTCATGTTCCCTTCTGTTCTGCAAAGAGTCAAACATGGACAGATACTATGATAATGCTATTTGAATTCACAGAAGGCTTTATCCAGTGTTGTGGGATGGTATTTTTTGCTTGGCATGTTAAAAATGGCAGGTCTCACATCCAATAGACATTGTATGTGGCATTCATACCATGCAGAAGCCTTGCAAAAATGTCATTGCTCTGTCTCACTTACTGTTCCAGGGCTGAACTGAAAACTGATGACAAGCAGGATCTGAGCTACCAGGACAGCAAAGGACAGGTTGGCATGGATATGATAGCGTTGGTTGCGGATGGTGCTCACAGACCTGGCAGAAGACAGAAAGGTATGTGAACAAAACAGTATTCTGAGATGCATGAACATATTTATGACTCATCAGAAATACTTCTGTTTGGCTTTTGGTTAATTGTTCTGGTGGAGTGCCTGTTGAGCACTTCTTCCACCAGGTCTGGGCTCCTGTATATTTTGTCACCATCCCAAAAGCAGTAGAAGTCTGATTTGCACGTTAACTAGCTCTGCTAATGAGCTTTGACTGACTGTTAACAAAGAGCTTGATTCTAAATGGTGCTAAGCTGTCGAGGAAATCAGATCTGTGCCTCACAGAAAGCATTCAGCAGTTTATAACACATAGCCCACGTTCTGGCACTAAGTTTCTGTTTGTGTTTTGTTTATATTTGCCTGCATTAGAAATAAGTAATTCAGAAACCTCCAGGTGCACTTCTGGGTTTACCAGTATCAGCTTTTTAGCACAGGAACTATGGCTTCATACACATATGGATGATGCCTATCTTGACAGTGCACTGAACATGATTACATTATTTGAACCTCTCTCTCTTGTCTTTGCAAAAACTGGCTGGAAATTTGACAAGAACACGCTTTCCTGGGAGTATTCTGACCTTTTGCTTCTGTAATCATCCAAAAACAGGAAGTAGGAAACAAACAAAAACATTTATCCAAACATTTCAGGCCTTTTGCATAAAGAAAAGAACATAGTAGAGAGAGGCTTTCTTGTTCAGCATACTGCCTGCCAGCCCCTCCACTATCAGAAAACCTAGATCATTCGGCTGCATGAATGGCACAACTTCCTTTGCACAACAGTATGAGCTTCCATCTTTTATTATGCTGCATTGTGATGACTTTTGTAACAGCTGGTGCACATTATGCATGCCCCCTTCAGCAGGGTGGCATAGGCTCAGCAATGCAGCTGATGTCTTGCTATTAGCCCTGTACTTTCAGAACAGTTTCAGCCACTGCTCTGTTAGAAAGAAGCGAAGAAGGAGGCAAAAGGAAATATTGATGCCCTAAAATTAATTCTGAAAGACAGGTTGTCCTGCTTGGTACCAGTGGCTTTCTAATAAAGAACTTCATGCAGTCACACAGTGGAACATCATTCCCCAGAAGGCAGTCAGGACTGCCCTCCTGGGAAGCAGCCTTCCTTGCCAGTACACAGAGTAGCAAAGAACTTGCCAGATTCCTCTCCACTTACCTCATGATCATCTAACACTACATTGCAAAATTTCACTTCAGCTGTCTAATGAGGCCCTGCTCTCCAGTGAAAACCTAATCAAATTATTTTTAATTGGTAGTTTGAATGATTCTGTATGTAGGTGGGGTGCTTAACAGTGTGATATTCAGCCGGATCCAAGCTCTCTTTCCAAGTATGCTCAAGGAGTTTTCAGCCCAGCTGCAGCAGTACCAGCTCTTTCAGCTCATTTTCCTCTCTAAACACTAATATCCAGTTCTACACTCAGACAAAAAATGGAGCAGATCGTTCCCCTTTGCCTAGCTATGCTAATAGCACAGTGCCAATTAGGCAGACATTGGACTTGCTTAGGGTGGATTTTGCCGCACATTACACACTTACTCCAAGTATGACCAACACATATCTTGAGACTTGGAAGTAATATGGCTATTGGAACAAACAAACATTGCAATCAGTTTACTTTGTTTAGCAAAACCTTTTTCCTAGAAACTGGCCTCTCAGCATGGTTTGATGCATAACAAGCAAGGAGACGAGAATCACATTCCTTGATATGATCCCAATCTGCTGCACAACCTTGGATGAGTTGCTTCACCCCTTGTTAGGTTTTCTTTTATTTGTTTAGACAGAAAATTCTATGAAAGCTTTTTTCCAGAAATGTTTGTATCGAGCCTAGCTGGGCCTCAAACTCAGTAGTCACTACTAGAACATAAATAGGCAAAAAGGCCCTAAAGCACTCATGGCAAAAACCTTCACTGTGCATAACGCCCTCAAAGGGGCTGCTGTGTCACAGGTGTGAGGGTGCAGAAATTCAGGGATTTAAATATGAGCCACAGAGTGAATTTCACACTTCATTCTCCTTAGCAACACGTTAGAAAGCCAGCCTAACAGAGAACAAAGGTACTCAACATTAAATGTAGGTCATGTGGTGTAATTGTACACAGTATTTAGGAAATAGAAACGAGGCAGCTGATGTTGACTGAGCCTTCCTTTCCAGACATACCTAGGCAGTTTATAAATACACTGCTTTACAGGCAAGATGGAAAGCAGAAAGTACTGCTTCTTTCACCCCAAGCAATCCAAAGATTGTTCTGCTGGGGAGATCCTGTGGTCATTGCTGATCCTGTACTTGCCTTGAGCTTCTGACAAGCATTCCTACAGCCTCCTTGCAAGATTCCTGATCATGGCAAAACATGGAGGGCTTTAAAAAAATCTAAAAATCTCTCATAGCATGAAAATAGCTTGCTATATAGGGACCACCCCATTTTAGGAAATTAATTTAGAAATAACCAGCCAGTACAAATACACGTGCAGAATCTAATTAAGGGTGTTTGAAAAATTAGTAGCCTTTGTTTTATTCTGGGCACCTGAAGGGATCCAAACCCGTGACCTGAAAGGCACTGTTTGGCTTTCTGTACCACAGCAGCTCAGCACATATTCAGTTAAAATCACTCACGACAATACAGCAAATGTGACCAGCGTGATCGTCAAGCAGAAGATGGACAGAGCACAGCCAATGTAAGTGATGGAGGAGAGGGCCACCTGGTGTTCTCTTGTTAGCTGTACACAAACAAAAGAAAAAGAAAACCTTTTAGTTGATTTATTACACCACCAAACCACAGCCCCCCTGCACGTAGCATTTCCTCTTCCATATACAAGCTGATGTTCATGATTGTTCACTGCTGTTTCTAACATGCAAAATGAGGAGCTGTCTCTGAATTGTAGTCACACGGCCAGGGAATCCACATGCCCATGGCATTTTGGTTCCTCGTTGTCCTTCATAAATCAGTATTTCCTCAAAATAAGTTTGCTTCTTCACGGCAGTGATAGAATCAAGAGATTGCAGCAGCTTATTGGGCTGCACAAACAATATTTAGCAATGGGATATTTCACAGCTTGCAGGGCACTCTGCAAATGCTCTCATGCTGCAATAATTTACATCATTGTGCAAATACCAGAAGTGCTTCACAGTGGTGAGAACTGACAAACCAAGATAACCCATAAATCATGGGCCATTTATAGCCCACTTGTTTTGTTTAATGTATCATGTTTTCAGTGCCTGTTGAAGGAGCTGGACTAACATCCACAGCATGGAAAACCAGAGAAAAGACCCAGTAAGAGCAGCCAGCATGTAAACCTTTAGCTTCAGCCTCTGTTTTTACCTACAGGCACCTTTTGTAAAAGCAATTCAATTTTCAGACATTTAATCTGTGACTCCTTAGTACACAGCTCTACAGTTCTTGTTGAAACCTGGACAGATTCAAAGGAGGAGCGACATTTTGTTCTCACCCTCCATCCTAAATTAATCAGCAAGTATGCCTTAATTTTCCATGCAAGCCCTCATAGAAGAGTGACAAAAAAAGCCACACCTAGCAAAGGGAGCCAGGCGGTGTTAATATATAATAAGTAGAACAGAACTAGGCAGGAAGATTCGTTCTCATCTCAGAAGAATTTTCAAACATTTCTCCTAACTTGAATTTGGACAGAGTTGACATTTTCATAAACTGAACATTTTGGGGGGGGAAAAAAATAGTCAAAAAGTTTTCATTTTGATGTTTGAAATACTGTGTTCTTATTTCACTGTAAGTGAAACTCCTAGCTGAAAACTCATTCAAAATATTTATTCATTCTGAAAAACACTGAAAGGAATGATATTTTTTCCAAATTTTTTAAACAGAATATCTGATGAATAAAACTGATCCAACTCATAGTTTGGAATTTTCCATTATTTCCACACACACACATTATGTTCCCCCACGTAAAGCATTTCATCAAAGATATTGACCTCATCAGTTCTACTGATAAATTTCCCCCTGAAATTCCTTTTAAAGGAGAAAAAATAAATGCTATATGGCTGTGAGGACAAAAAAATCATTTTAGATAAAAGCAAAAATGATGTGCTGTATAGATACGTTTTTCCTGTAATGATCCACCAACAGCATCAGCTCACGTGCAGTTTCATGGCAGAACAGATTGTGGCTCTGGGCAATCTGAGGACTATTAAGTGATACAGCAGCAGCACTGAAAGACAACTGTTGCTATGGTGTTACTGCTCCTAGGAAATATGCTCTTTCGTAGTTTTTTTCTCCGTCAGCTGAAGACACATTTCTTGTCCCTGACTTGGACAGCATCAATTACAAAGACAAAAGAGCTCGGTGTGCTGGACTATCTTAAAACGTCCACATAATTTCTGTGTAACAGAAGCCACATATAGCTCTTCTTCACGGATTGTTCCTGAAATAGGAATATCTGGCACAGTAAATTGGGTAGCTTGAAAATGATTTCCTCATCAGGGATATTCATGTCCAAAATGAATGGGCCTTATTCCCTGATTGCCCTGATGCACATACATTTCTGTTGCTATGGGTGCTTTGCAGTTCTCCAAAGAGAGAAGGGGAACAGAGGAAGCTTTCCTGGCTTCAAGTCACTCAGGAATCAGAATTTCTCAGCATTTTAAGGCTTTCTTTCACTCCTTTCCCAACAATGGCAGCCAGAAAATGCTTTCTCTGGGTTTTAGCGCTGTCTTCCTCCAGAAAACAGTGCAGGGCAAGACAAGGTGTGAATCAGACACTCCCAAGTGGAGCCTGTATGAGCTGGAAGCCACAAATAAATAAATAAATAAAATCACTCCTCAATAAACTGTAAATTAGTTATTTGAATCTGAAACAACTTACATTGGTCCCTGCATCTGTGAACTGGAAATTGCTCTTGCCTCTGGTAAACAAAATCTGACAATGCTCTAAGAATGATGTTCTAAAATCAACACCTACACCTGTCTGGTAACAACTACTGCAAAAGTAACATCATTGAAGTTCGATTTCTCATCATGCATAGTATGAGGGACATAAAGCATAAAGTAGGTAGTTTGAATAATTTTTTTGTTTGTAAAGGAAAAGGTAGAGCCCTGTAATAGCTGTTCTCAAATCGAAGAGCCAGGTTGGAGCTGTGCAATAGTCCCCGCTCACATTGGCTGCAGGCACTGCAGCCAACACCTTTGGGTGGATGATATAAATTGTGAAGAAAGGATACAGCATGAAGAGGCCTGGAATGATTTCCAGGGTGAGCAGCTTCATTTCTACAGACAGTGTGGGAGAGAAGAGAGTCTTTGTTTAAAATATCAGGTCTCTACTAACTTCTCACAACCCAGCTATTACAGCACAGCTAGACAGTGTGTGTTTATGTTCATTGTAAGGGATAATAAGCATGCAGTTTTTTAGAAATACCTGTACTGTCAAAGCACTGTGTATCATCAGTTGAGAAACAATTTCCTATAAGTCCCCATGCTCGGATGTGAGCTAATTTCATCCCACCTCAGCTTGTCTTTCTGCAGTTTTTCGGACTTAATGCATGACATGGAATACAAAACACTAATTTGGCATGATTGTATAGTCAGCACAAAAATGCTAATCAGGCTGTAATGCTATTACTAAAGGAAATAGCATTAAAAAGTAGCCAATAAAACATTGAGCAATCTGTGAAGTAGTCCCATGAGCATGATTCTCACACTTGTCCCAATCTACATCAAATTATTCTTTGCTTTTCAAAGAATTTGCTTCTTTGAGCGCATAAGGTCATCTTCTGAAGTCTGCAGCAAGCTGAAGCACTAGGAAGCAAGTTCATGCAGTCATGAGTGTTAGTAATCATGAACACTGTTAAAAAAAACCAGATGTTTCTCAGTTGCAGCTTTGAGAAACTGTTACATCAGAAATTCATACTCCACATAATCCCCCCCACACCCTTTTTAGCTTAGCCTGTGACAGCCTTTACCTTGCACGTGTCACTAATAGTGTGAACAGAGATCTGGCAGTTTCAGCACTTACACACATCTGAAACATTATAGACTATTGCCTTACCCCACTCCTACCTTGTACAAGAAGTTAGTACATTGCTTGACAATTTTATTTTGGAAACTCACAGGCAACCGGATGGCCTGAGA
Organism: Lagopus muta; assembly: GCF_023343835.1. NCBI lineage: Eukaryota > Metazoa > Chordata > Aves > Galliformes > Phasianidae > Lagopus > Lagopus muta. The sequence goes on along the minus strand of NC_064449.1, from coordinate 9,572,933 downwards.
AACAATCCTGGAAAGACTACAGTTCAGACTCCAAATATATATTTTTCTTTTATGATGTTGTTAATAACGAGAGAACGAGTGACACCTAACTCCTCAGTTTAAAAATAACTGCACAGGAAGATGAAAATATATTATTATAATGGGATGGTACTTTTCATCTCCAGAGTGCTTGGAAAAGGTCAGTTGAGGCTGAAAGACTTGTTCAGTAGGTTATACAGTGAAAATTGTTTTGTCTGTATATAGATCAGAGAACCTATTTCTTTATGTAATATTAACAAGCAGCCACATACACCACGAGGCAAAACAATCTGTCAAAAAGCTGAATGTGCTATAGAGAAACAAATTATCAACAGATCAGATCAGGGCATCTGTCAGGGCTCTCTCTGCTCAGCATCTCCTTCCAAGTGTTTCTTTGTTTCCTGTGAAATCTGTACTCCTATTCCTGTTTTTCATTCTTCATCTGCCAGTCAGTTGATCCCCATTTCTCCTTTGCAGAAGGTGCACCAGAAGGTGCACTTTTAGCTTTGTCTAGAGAAAGGATATTTTTGGGAAGTACTGATCTATGCTTCTGTTTTTTACATACTGCGTAATACCCCTCCATGTCTGCCTTTAGAGGCAGCACATCAGACACAGGGCCGAGTTCAGGAACCTAAGAGGAGGCTTGTTACAGATGAAAAGTTTTGTCTGTATACCAAATTATGATTTATGACTTCTCAGTTCAGCCACAAAAAGATGATTTTATGTTCTAATCTTCTGTTATGAAAAGCAATTCATCTTCCAAAAAACAGCAATTTTTGAAGCAAAAAAAAGTTTTGCAGCCTTAAGAAATGAAGCCTGCATTCTAAGAACTATATCATACCTATGATTTGTACTTTAGAGTGTCAATTACTGGGATAGCACAGAATTGATGCATTTATATAGCATAAACATTTTATAAAACGAACTTTATTTGTTTACTGGTAGAAATGCAAGGCATGAACGCTGTACTTTGCCATAAGTCGTAGCATAAGAGCAAATGATACTTTCCTGGTCTTCTTGGTCAGCTTTCCATGTCAAAGAAGCATTACTATCATGAAGTAATGTGCAATAATGTACGGTTTTTGCACTGTTTACTAAACTGGCTGAGATCTGCCATGAGATATCAGCCACCAGCCTGGTCTGAAATCCACTCTGTAATCCTTTTGCAAAGGCTTGAAATGATTTCTGATGAGACGTTTCTTGGGGGTAGGGAAGGGAGGAGAGGTAGGGGTGAAAAATTAAGGTTCAGCCAACCCTCTTGAAGCTGCACCTTTAAAATGCAATCTGAATCCAATTAAGAAAAAGATGAATAATTAACTTTGGCAGCCTGAGTGTTTCAGAGACATTAAAACGCTGGCCTTGGCTGATGAAGCTAATGGTTTTAATTGCCTCCAGAAAGGCTGCTGAAATTCAATTTCAGTCCAGTGAGGCCTTTATTTATATATTAAATAATAATAACAATACAAATCACTGTTTTCCTTCAGCTTGCCAAGCACTTTGCTATGTACATAACATTACGGTTTGTTTTCTTTCAAATTAACATCTGTGTTTGGCTCAGGAGGCTCAGGCACAACTCTGGTGGGGCCACACGTATGGGGGCTGCACAGTCATTACTCACATTGAGAAAGTCTCACTTGATTCAGGGTCTTCTCTCAAGCCACAGTATACCAAATACCACAGAAAAGAAACCTCTGAGCATCATGCCCTGCACTGTAATCATCTTTATCAGACATTTCCAGCAGAATAGCTTTTGAATTCCCATTCTCTGTTAACTCCACATCTCCAAGTGATCAGCAGTAAAATGCTACAAAGGGGACTTTTCAGGCTTTGAAGGAACATTTTTCTCCAGCCAGCCCAGCCTTGTGGCTGCTTATTTAAAACTTTTCACTGTGACATGTAAAATTTAGAATTTTCCAAATATCTCTGCCGAGGTGTTAATTAGTATTTTTTAAAGCCCACACAGACTTTTAAAGTACTTCTGGGCAAGATGTCCTCAAACAGTGGGTAATCTGCTCATTACAAATCTCACCCAGCAAGACATTTGTTCAAATGAAGCCTGAAGGAAGCATGATGGGGAGGAAGGACTCAAATTGTGAAGTTTGGAGATCAGAAAAGCAGATATTTGTGAATCCTTCCTCAAGTCTGTGCTTGGGTAACAAAAAGCAGTGCGTTTTTCTGCCTTCTTTCCAGGGCTAAGACTTTCAATGGTCATAGAAAAATGGTTAAGTGTTATGCTTACAGCAGATCATCCTAAGTGAATCTGTAAGAGTAACTTTTGCCCATGCACCTCAGATTTATACATCTGTTCTCTGCTTTCTGTTCCAACAAGAGCTGTTCTCCAATTAACAGGCTAACCAAGCCATGAGAGAGGCTTACGAGGAGAAGAAAAGCCAGTGTGGGTCCAGCAGCACTGGAAGGCCAAGAAATGATGGCCTCTTGCCAAACCAAGGCTATGAAATCTTTTAGAGCAGTTGTGGATAATTAAATACCCAGAGCCCAGCACAGTTCAATGAAAATGAGTATGTCCACCTCCCCTGTCCCAGCCCTGGGCTCTGATTCAGAAATGCCTGTTTCAATTTGGGGCTGCAGCAGCTGTGGAGGCCCCAGGTGTCCCGAGCTCCCCGGCAGCACACTTTTGGGGGGAAGGGACACCCAAGGTTGGCAGCTGGGACACTGACCTTGTGAGCATGGGAGGATGGAGTTCAGTGATGTTTAGCAGAGAACAGTGATGAGTAAAGGTGTGGTGTTGTAAGATTTTCATACTGCGTGGGGAAACCCTTTAGTCAGCAAGAATATCTAACTGCCAAGCGGCTCGGTGCTTTCATTTCCAACCTAGGAAGAAAGTCTATGCTATTTTGTTAAGTATTCTGATTACAAAAGAGTCCTATTTCATGCTTCTCAAACAAAAGAGCTGTTTGACCATTAACGCATTCTTAAATATTTGGTTCCTCCAAAATAGAAAGCAATTTTTTGTTCGTTTCTGCTCAGTGAAATTCAGTAATTGCCAAACAGTTCTCCAAGGGATGTCAAGGGTTTTTGTGTTCTGCAGCATTGGTCCAACTTCTTCTATGTAATTCTATGGGATTAAGGACAGACCCAGAGAGTCTCCTATTTCCTCCTATCAAAATGAACAGAGCTGCGCTGGCAGAGGAACAAAGGAGAAGAATGAATAATGGCTCTGAGTTAAAAATCAAGATCGGTGCTCCATTGTCAGGAAAGATGAGCATGGGTGCAGTACAGACAAAGACATACAATGCAAAGTCACTCTGAGCACATCAGGGAGATCCTCCATGGGGGCAACACTGACAGCAATAAAATGGAGGGGGAAGTGGAGAGAGTGAGGAAGAGCAAAGAGGAAAGCTTACAAAGCGATGTGAGCGTAAACACAGGCTGATTTATCTGTGTTCATCTGTGGGGAAGGGCTGTCTAAACTGTCTGTGGAGATCTCTTCAGTTAAATAAACTGTCAATGGTAATAAACAGGGACAAAACATTGCAATGCCTATCTGATTTTTAAATATGCAACGCACAACAAAATTACTGCACTAAGGCACTGTTCTTTTTTATGTTCTCAACAATGAAAAACATGCTGAGAAGAGTAATTATGTTAAAATAACAAAACAGCAACAAACCATGTTGCTTCCATTTCATCATCCCATTAGAGCACACAATCTGAACCACAGCAGTCTGAAAAATTGAAGAACAAAAGTTATCATTTCAGACTGCTGTTTTAACGTCCTCTGAGTGCAATGTTTGATTAATAGCTGGAATATTTGATTTAGGAAAATATTGCACCAATCTCACAAATTATACACTTATGCCCAATATTTTTTAAGCATTTGACAGCATTAGGATGTTTTCAAATAGTCTTTATAAACATGAATAAATGCACTTTGTTCTTTCTCAGTCAGGCATATGTTATCAAAAATTGCTCACAAAATCAGCTATAGCAGTGGAAATTAAAATAAAAACACAAATGTTGCCCCCCAAAAAATAATGGGATTTCTTTTCTTTTGTGAATAGAAGCCCATACCCAATTCTCCAAGCTTCTGAAAAACCCTGGGCTCCCTGATAAGCTACAAGTTGTCTATAGATCCATCTGCAAGATCAAGAAGTTCTACATATTTTCCCATTCATAAACTCTTCTCTTTTCAGGCCTGGTGGTGGGCATCTTCAACTGCATTGTTTGATCTTCACTTCTGTATTGTGAAACAAGATCTCCAAATGGCATGAAATACAGTTCTTGCTAGTTCTAAAAATGCAAAAAGCGTGTCCAATAAGATAAAACCATTACTTTGTTGTGAATGTCCATGCACATGTCGAGTAGTCATTTCTACACCCTCAGTTGAAACAAGACAGAAAGAGCAAAGCCCCTCAGGTAAAACCAACCTAAAAGAATGGTCTATTACTGCTGTGCCCAGTACTGCTCACTTACTGGAGAGGGACCCAAACTTCATGCTCTATTTTTGCCGTGGGTACAGTGATTTCTCTTTTCTAAGGCTTTGGAACTCAGGCCCCAGGTGTCCACCATGCTTTTGCTGCTGAGATGACATTTTTGTGGCAGATGGTACAAATAGCCTGGCATGCCCTGTAGTAGTTGGATCACTACAAAAATAAAATTTGCAAGATGCCTGTCATGTTTGCTTGGCAGGAGCACAGGACCCCACTGACTGCTGAGAGGAAGTAAAGCTGCCCAAATAGAAATAATGGCATCTGGAGTGCTTTTGAAATGTGGCTTGCTCCATGTTGGATTTGACTCCTGCTGGCTAGGAAGCACTTTGTGACATTCCTCTGCATGACTGTGCAGGAGGAACATCACCCACATCTCTCCTCCTGATGTCAGCTGTCCTTCCCAACCCAGGCGTGGGCACGTTCCTCTCCAGCAGGAGGTTGCAGGTTGAGATCTACCCAGCCTCTGTGCAAGTGGAGGGTGCTTAACTGAGGGAACATCTCATCTCCTGTCCTCTGCTGTTCCTATTTCAGGTTCAAATCTACAACGAGGACTGTAGTACTTTGAGAAAACCACCAAAATATCACTCCAGGTGCTCTCCACTTGCAGTTTTTCCAAAAGAAGCAAACATATATCAGTTTAGCTATACCAAACGAAATGGCTTATTTATTTTTCCTACCACAGCTATATTAATGCACCTTTGTCTCCCAAACTGTAGCACTGCAGGGCAGCTGGCAATACAGATGTGCTCTGACAGCAAGAAGGACAGAGTGAAATGAAAGGTGCATTCTGCAGGTCAAGAAAGGACAAAGACAGGCATGAACCCCTGAGAGTGCAGTTTCAGCAAGGATTTGCTACATGGGACTTTTTTGCTTTTTCTCAGTTTCCCCATCAGAAAGAGCATAAACTAATTGGTTGATATCTGCACATCTGCTCTGAGCATCACACTGACCTGTTTTGTCAGAGTGGTGTTTCTGTAAAGTTCTCAATCTTACTACATTGCCCAGAGTTTTGAAAAGGCTTCTCAATAGTTTCCACATTCTGATGGTATCCTGGCCTTAATTGCAACCTCACAAAGGCAATCAAGGGCTGAACGTGTTCCTTCAGGAACATTCTTCTCATCTTTAGTCACATTTTATCTTGGATTTGCTTATTTATTTAAACAAATTGATTGCCACAAATCTCCAAAACTCCATGCAAATGGTATGATAAATGAATCTCGGTAAGCAAGTCTAATTCTGGGCCAATCATAACAACAGAGTGCTGAAGACATGGATAATTTTGGCACTCCACGTGGCCAGTTCATCAGCAGGCTAACAGGTCAGTGCCAGCCTGTCATCTGAGTGCCACATGTTTGTAAGCTTTTCCACTGTTTTTTTTCATTCCTGAAATAAACTTGTTACAACTGACTCTCCTTCATGTCTGAAAGCAGCTAACTGCAGGCATGGATCTCAGGCTCATCAGCAGTATTGTTAGTACTGCTCTTCCACAATCATGGCAGCTTTAGTGCATTCAAGTTGTTGCTGAAACTAATGTGAAATTTGAAGTAGTGTTCAACTACACTTGTAATCCAAACTCAGTTTCAGGCTAACTCACAGCATTCAAATAAGTTCTTCTCCACGCACTGTTGTGTAGTGCACCGATATAAAAGTGGAGGTTAATTTTCTCACATTGAAGTTAGCATTCCGGAATGTAAAGCTTTCTTTTATGCACTCTCAGTTTCTTTCTCTGAAATATTGGGACAAAAATGCTCTTATGTCTCAGAGCTTCTACCTACCTACTTTCTTGTATTTCTGTTTAAATTAGGCCTACCTGACAGTCTGCCTCATAATTGCCTCTAACAATGTCAGCATTCCTTGTCTCAATATATTACAAGTTTTCAAGAGAAAGCACTACCAGATGCCAGATATCCTACAACTCTGTTCATATAAATGACCCTCTGAAAGAAAATAAAATCCGTATGACACGTTGTGATTCCTCTCCAAGCCAGATGCACTGAATATTTACCTAGATCTTTTCCTTGTAATAAAATTGCAATGATAAAGAATCTTGAGAATTTATAGTCACTAGTGCTCACAAGTGAATTAGGGCAGTGTTAGCAGGAAGGAAGGCATGAGGGCAAAATGCATCAAAGCTGGTGGGTCTGAATCATGCTATTGTTCTAGAAGTGGAAAAAGCCAGACTTGATCATGGGAAGGGACAAAGAGTCAACCAAGGAGATTCTTGCTTGAGTTTTGCATAACTCTAAAGAAAAAGTCACTATCCTTGGTAAACAACTGTCATCAAAACTCAGCTCCCTGCTTGGATAGAAATGCTTATGGAAGGTTATTTCTGAGGAAAGTCACTTACTTTCAGTCTTCCTTGCTTAGAGACACCTCAGCTTTTTCTGAACTAGGAGAGCACTTCATGCTGTCCTTTGAACAACAAATTCTCTTTGAATACTCTCAATGCCTAAAAAACACTTATGCTTTTTTTTCTTAAGCAAAAAGAAAACCAATCATCTCTTTCCCATGGAGAAGGGCCAAGTACATCAGAACACATATCACACTGAACTGGTCTTGAGCATTCATGGATTTCCACATCAACGTTGTTCTCTGTCAACCAATGCATTGTGTTAAAATCTGGGAAAAAGATGGATATTAAGCTTTCTATGCATCAGAGTGTCTTGGTCTACACATCTCACATGAGATTTTACATCAGTTTTGTTTTCTAACTTATCATGAACAAGTAAAACAGCAGTTCAAAGACATTTTACAAAAATTGAAACAAAATACTGAAAATAGAACCACTAAATGACTGTGAGGAACTGGACAGTGCATTCCTGTTTCCTAGTTATGCATTTCAGATCTCTTTAAGATAGTCTGACTCAAAAGGCTTTGATATAAAATGTCTTTGATCTCTAGTGACTAATACTGCATATTATTAAAACTTACCCCAACATCTCTTTAATCATAACAATCTCACATCTGTTTGTTTGAAAGTTATGCCTTTCAGAATTATTCCCTAATGGAAAATCAACTAATCTTTCACCAGCATTTAATTGGTGGATGCCCTGTTCAATTGTGCTAAATCATTGAATCTCTGTGTACTGCTCTTTAAAACAATTTTAATAATACCATATTTCTGCCATTCTATTTTTACCTCACAAGTGGGAAGCTCTGTAGGCAAAACTGCATTTTATTGTGAGCACAAAATGTTCCTAAGAAAATGATACTTAGAAACGAGCTGGGATCATCAGGTGCTTCATAAGTCACAAGGACAACAAAGGGTAGATAAAAACTGGCAGACCTGAACAAGGTGCCCTCCCTCTTCAAATGATTACACCAATACAGAGGACTCTGGGAATTAATTAAGTTATTTGGATTGCAGACCATTCTGTTCTGCACCCTTACCCCAACTGTGATGGCATGACACCACGTAACTGGGATAATCATGCAAGCAGTTGTGCTAACAGTGTTACTGAATCAGTAATTCCTAGTGGCAGTTATGAATCATTCATTCCTTGAGAAGTCTTTGCTGCAGCTCAGTGGGATAGCCCTCATTACCCTGAGCTGCAAGCTCACTTTTCTATCTGCAAGAACCTCTGAGCTGCCATCACAAGCACAGGCAGCTCATCCTGCAGCAGCAACTACCTCAGGGCTGGGCTACCATCTAAAATAAGAGCAAATCTATCATTCAAACCAATTAACAGGAGCCTGAGACCTGGCCCGCTAGTCAATGCAACCACACCAACCAAGCTGACAAAAACCCTCTAGCTGTACCACAGAGGACACTGCACTTGTTAGTAGCACACTGTGATAAATGTGACACTACGACTCCTACTGTCCCACTGCAGCTCTTCTTCAGTTGTTAATTTACATTGTTAGGATGGTGTCTGTAAAAAGCTGAGAATGTGCCTGAGAGTATAAATTTGACAGACAATCAGTATAAATTACTTTAAATGTATGGTCTGTAAATTATTTATATCATAGATTCATTATTTATCAGCTGGGAGTTTTCCAGAGCAGAGCTTTGTCGCTGCCTCTATAGGATCCTCCCTGACAGTAGCACACCAAATAAAGCAGTAAAATCATATTTCTCATTCTCATAGCAGTGCTGGCTGTTTGCCTGCTAAGACCCAGCAGAGGGTTGGCTTTGCCTGGTGCTGAGCTTTGGAGAAGAATTCCTTTGGGAGGCACAAGCCAGCACTTCACCTGCAAGGAGCAATGCTGCCATCTCTGAGGAAATCTCTAGGCATCACACAGCATTATGAAGGCAAGAACATGTTTGGTGAGAAAAGTGATGTGTTTATCATTAAACTTCATTTCAAAGCAGAGATGAGTATGAGAGTCAAGTAGAAAGCCTTGGTCACGTTCTGGCTTCAAAGAAGTAAATCTGCTTAACAACTCTTTGGACAAAGGAACCGAGCATAGAGAAACTATACATAAGGGGTTCACTGTCTAAAACCTCCATTGCTTTCTCACACTTCTACACAAGTCTTCGCTTGGCAAGGAGGTGGAGAAAGAGTAGCAGAGAGGCACTTGAAAAGCTGGCAGAGCAAATGATTGGGCCCAGCTGGCAGCAGTTTGCTTCACAGGGAGTTCAAGCTTGGCTGTTCAAATTCTGCAAGTCTACTTAGCAAAAACCTTGAACAGCCACATCTCAGCTTTCTTGGTCTTGAAAATGAATCATCAAACCCAGGCTGGTCTGTGCTATGTTTTCCAGTGCTTTTCCTGTCTACTACTTTAAGAAATAGTACTAAAAGGGTAATAATAGTGTACAGTACTTCAGGACTCCCACCTACCACAGAGATGTATGCTCCATTCAGTTCCCAAATGTTTTAGAAAACATACATAGTCCAGAAGGATTAATACAACATCCCAGCAAACAAGCTGTGGATTAAATCTAAATGGGACCAATACGAGCCCAGTTCCAATCACTGATGTGGTGTGTATTTATGTTTTGTTTCCAACAGTTACTCCTTTGCTTAATCTCACCTTCAGAGGCACCACTTGCATCAGAATGGCGAAGTTAGTGAGGTGGTTACAAAGACACACAGAGTAGTTGAGGTCCCCGCTCTCACGCACACAACCTTCGTTAGACCAAATACCAGTTCCATTGCTGCAAAGCACACAAAAATGGCACAGTCTCTATCAAAATGCATCTTATTCAGGTTAGTTTGACATGTATTGTACTGTACAGGAGATATAAAATTTGATAGCCATTGTGGGCTTGTGTGCTCATAAACACTCTTAGTGTCCTCTCAATTCCACCATGAAAATAAATAAGGAAAATATTGACCAAGAGGGCCTAAATCATACCCCTATCTGAATGTCACTAGAGATTACTTTCCAGTTTTATAACTAATGAATAGCTACATTTCTTCACAACATTGTGCAACTCACTTATGGCATTTTCTCTAGATACAGATTTCTGTATTTCAAGAACTATCATATCAGACAATAATCTTATCATATCAGACAATAAGTCAATAATCTTGCAGAAACTCAAAGCATATTGTATCTTCTGTCTTTCTCTTATTCAGTGTCCCACTTGTCCTAACAAAGAAAGTAATTTAGACTGATTGAGCGTGATTTCTAGTGAGCTGCCCATGCCAATCGTTTTTCATCATTTCAACCTCTGGGACAATGAGAGCAGCTCCTGCTCCACCGAGGATACGGCTGGCCTGGCCGCATGGCTCAGTCCCAAGGCAGCAAGGGATGTGATGCTCATAGTTTGCTTCCTGGAGCCAGGGAAAACCTGGAAAGCCTTGTGCTGACACAGCCCTGCCAGGAGTCCTGTGACAGAGCGGGAACATAGAAGCCGCATCTTGGTGGAGTTCTGGGCAACGTAGGTCACTGCACTGTTTTTAACTGTTTATTATTTTTTATATTATTTTGGGTCCTGAAGCTAGACTGAGTGATGAATATTTTCATCAGAGCTTATTTTACAATAGGTAAAATAATCATCTTTCAGTCTGTCCTACGGGACCTCCTTGAATTCTCAAAGGGAGCCTTCTGCACATTAGGAATTGCTTATTCTTTAACTACCATCCATCAGGGAATAGGAATATCTTGACACAAATGAAACTCATTTGGAAGGATAGACTTTGTATTTCAGTTTCTATCCCAAGGCACAGCCTCAAGGGCCCAAGCCTCAGTGGAAAACCACACAGGAACAATGCCCCAGCCAAATTAATTTGCTTCAGTAAAATCTGTTTTGAATTTATTGTAATTCCTGAGTAACCATAACGACAATTAACTGCTAACAGCTGGGACAGTTCAACATCCTTGAAACAAAACTTTAATAAAACAATTACAGTGACCTTCCCGTGTGCATGTTGGATAGGACAGATCACAGCATTGCAGTCCTTTGCTACACCAATTAAGCTTATATCATTACAGCACAAAAAATATTAATCTCCATAAAATTCAAGATTCAGAAAATACTTTTTGTGTTTTAACTCAACAGGAGCAACGTGCTCAGAAATCAAAAACAGGATAAATAGATTCAGAGCTAAAAAAATAAAAAATAAAAGCTGTTGCTTTTCCATAGATCCCATTTTCTGAGTGACATTTTATTTATTTACCTTTCCTTTTCATTTGCATTCAGGGGCATAACGTTTCTTCATTGCATGCATTGGCCAAAATTCACAGCTCTTAAATACTGATCTCACATAGCATTGTGAAACAGGCAGAGATCCAGTGAAACCAATGGCTCTGCTGGAGGCTTGCCATCTGAAAACATCCAAGTGTCTGCCCAAATGGGTATATGCATAAACCATCTTAAGCAGGATCAGTATCAGTCTGCATTTTAGTTTTGATTCCGTATTTTTCAAGCTCTCAATCCCCAACTTAACACAGGGTCAATGAAAAAAACCAACTCCTAGATATAGTAAAAAGCCACTGTGAGATTGTAAGCGTTGTAAACCAGCGCCTTCATTACTTTAACTGTTTCTATAAATGAAAGAAATCAAGAAGAAGATAGGCAACGTAAAGCATCACAAATGACATGCTCTTTGATTTAGCCAGGTTAAAGAGCTTAACTTGTATCACATACCTGTAGTCCAGAAATGCGCAGTAAAGATGGACTCTGTTACTCTTGTTCAGTGCTAGGCTGTATTGTCTGGGAGCCTGCAAGAAGAAAAAAAATAAGCCCTGAAGGAATGTTTTAAAAGAACCAAATTCCAGTATTCAACTTGTTCAAGTTCTTACTGTTCTAGTAACTGCATTTTCCAGATTAACCCACCGTAATGAAAGGAAATTTTTTCAGTCCTCATGGCTTTAGCACAAACCCCATACATGCAAGGGCTGCTGTTGTCTAGAGTTTAGGCAGGATTAAATTCGTGTCACTTGGAGTCAGAAATTGACGTCCTATTTAAATAATAGCAAAACAGACTTCCCTGTTGTACATAAGCAAAGTACAAATGTGTGTGTCATTTTTACAGCATGTATTTCACTTCATCGGGTTTTGTTCTAATAAAAATCTCACACTGTAAGATGAATAGCATTGAAGTACATTCAATTCAGTGACCAACTCACAGACATTTTCTTTCCACAATACCAATTATTTTTAAATATACAATCAAACTGAAGGAGCAATGCTGTAATCCAAGATCTTATTTTAATAGACTTTCGCATTATGACAACATAAATTTTATCTTTCACAAACAGATTTGGCAACACTCAATCTCATCCATTCAGAAAGGATGGAGCCCTCATTCTCAACTGTTACATCACTTTCATGTCAAAATCATTCAAACAATATTGGGATGAATTAGTCGTTTGTAACAGATAAGACATGCAAACAAGAGGTTTCCAGCATCTGTTCTACCCTTTTTAATATAAAAATCCCCCAAGTCTACTCTGTGTTTAATCCTATCTTAGGGCTGTTTCATTTTATTACAAGCATCTTCAACATAAATCCCTGCTGAATTAATAGACCTCATATCACTATAGCACAAGGTCAGTACTGCTGTGAAACTGTAACACAATCAAGAATTCTTCTCCTTGTTTTAGAGAAGAAAAACAACAAAACAAACAAAAACCCAACCTGCTGAAACTTGAGCAAGTACAAGAAGTCTTAGAAGCAATTTTCTTTCTCCTCTCCCACAAACCCAAGAACATATGTCAGGCACAAGGTAGCACAGCAGCCTCCTTACTAATCATAACAAAGCTTTTCTGCCCAGCCCAGGGCATTCACGCTGGAATTCCACACACTTCAGGTGGCTGTGCTGTAGATAAAGCCATTTATTTCTTCTTAATTTACCTCTGGGTAACGTAAATGGAATTTTCTTATCTACTTAAGCAACATCTCTGAATAAAACTTCTAATTCCCTAACTGACCCTGGTTTTCCTAAGATTTCATAGGAGAAACAGCTGAGATTGCAGGTCAGGTACTGCCAGAAGCTGAGCTTTGAGATGACAGACTGTCACCAATCTGCTGAGGGTCTTTGTTTTCCTCTTGCCACATCCTGTGGCCTCCTTCCTTGATGGGAGCAAATTAAATGGTAAAACTGAAAGTGTATGAGACCAAAACTGAATGCAACCAGATAGAGGAAGAAAAGCTGGCTGCTCCTTGTCTCTCTCCTCCATGCTCAGAACACAAATTGACCCTGTTGCATTTTAGGAAGTTACTGTATTTGAACCTATGTGTAATTCCAGCCGTGTGGTCTGATGACTAAGTGTCCTGACAAGGCACAATCCCACCTTTTGCTTCTCAGAGCATTTCCGAGGAGTTCAGAACCTGCAGACAACTAATGATCCATAACCCACAGCTGGAAAAATGCCTTCTGCAACTTCAGTTAACAGCGAGTTGTGTTGGCAAAGTTCACTTTGTTCTACCAGCTGAAAAGGCATGTAGCATAATGTTTGCCTGTTGTGCTGTACAGCTTTATGTCTGTCGTGACATAGCTTTCCTGAAGTGTGTAACTGAAAGCATTCATAGTCAGCTCGTATTACGAACTACTTCACTTTTATGACAGACAGATGAGCGGCAGTTTAATAAAAAAGAGAAAAGAAAGATCTGCTGTAATAACAAAGATTTTACAATAAGTGTCACTTCTGACTTGTAAAATATCTCTATATAAATCTCGATTCTTAATATGCTAAATGAAAAGGGCACCGCTGGGTCAGGTTGAAATCAGACGTAGTACTTCAGTTGTGTAGCTTTTCACACAAATAAATCCCAGATGTATGTTTTCTCCTCAGTGTCTCTGGCAAGGGACAAATTACTGTTTTTCTCCATCTTTGACTCTAAACACAGATGTCACCAATTAGACAAAGAAGCACACCAGGGGAGGCTGGTCGGACTGTCCAGAACTGTGTGCAAACTCGCATGGACAAAAACTAGATATCCAACACGCATTCAGGAAGAACCCACACTACTTTGTCTATTAATTCTCTTAAAGAATATGTTGTCTTGTTTTGACACACACAACCAGGCCTCACCAGTCCTTCTCCTGATAATTGCATAGCAGTCATCTTCTCGGACTTACAGGACTACTGGTCTGTAACAAAACTGTCAGCAGAGTAGAAACTCACACAGCCTATAAGAAACTGGCTACAACAAGGAATAAGCGGATTTTCAGCAGCTCTAAAGGACTCTGTAATCTTTGAAAAAACAAACTGTGTCTCAATACTGTATCTCTAAAGTTAAACTGTGTGTGACGGCTTATACGTGACTTGGATCCTGCAGCACTGAGAATATTGATTTAATATCATTGATAACAGAGAACTTAATATGGAAGTAGGCTTTTGCACTAAGAGATTAAGTCAGTGGAATGCTTATAAAAGCCTGTGAAAGGACAGTTTGTGCATCTTTTAGTGGTATGGAGAGGGAAGTACTGGTACAATATGTAAAACAGGGTCTGTGCATCAGTTCTCCATCATTTCAGTTCTTTATATAAATTCTTCTGCATGAAGAGGGTTACATGGTGCAAGATCAAAAAAGAATTACATTAAATAAAGCAAGTGTCAGGATGGTGGCAAGCAATAGCCAGAACAGAACCCATACTGCTGAGAAGCTCAGTGCAGACTTTGTTTCTCTGATGGACCTGGTAGCTTGGGGAAGTACTGTCTCTATTTACACCCCCAGCAGAAATACAGCTGTTCTGCATACCCTACACTAACCACTGACTCTCAGTAAGTTAGTAAGATTTACATGCCAGCCACAGAAACTCGCTGTATGTGTTGAGGATATATAGAGTATTTGCATGGTGGCAATATGGTCCTTAAACAGCTGGGAACTAGGCACAGGTCCATGGCTGGGGGAGGATGAGGCCAAAAAAGGAGGGCAGGGGACTGAAACGACTGCTGGAAACCTTCAGAAAAACCTAGTTGCAGGAAATGTCATGAACAGAATTGCAGAAGAAAAACAGTCAGCCAGCTGCTGCTGGGGAGCCTTGCCAAGGAGGAGAAGCCAAGCAGAGGGTGGGGTGAACCTTTGTGAGATTAGCTTTTTTCTCCTCTCCTCCCCTGAATTTAAAAAGCAAACAAATACTTAGTGACCACCAAGGGAGGAGGGTGTGCACTTTCTAATTCAGTATGTATTTTTCTCAAATGTGAAGAAGGAGAACTCACTGGGGTAGTTCTGCCAGTCATCTAAACGCAGTAGCTCCAAGCCCAGAGGTTAGGTGTTAGACTTGCTCTTCTCCAAACACTGATAATTTATTCTGTGAATATAAATTTGGAAGCCACTTGACTTTGTTCAGAATTCTGCCTAATTCAGAGATTTTTGAAATCTTGACATCTCAACATCCAAACACAACGGATTGTATCGAAGGTGTTGAGAAAGGGCTCCAGTACTGACAGACCACTTGTTTTTCACACACTTCACAGCTCCACTGAAATATTCTTACAGGTCTGTGAGACAGAAGCTCATTGATTCCTGTTTATGGATTAAATTAGAGTCTAAGCTACTAATTAGAGGATTTCTAACTGTTCACATCCTAATTGTTCACATGATCTATCCAGGACCACATGATCTACTGATTTTCCCAATTATACAAACTACTTCTAAGTACCTACAGAACTAAAGCTTTAAGGTACATCCATCTACTTTGTTCCATGGAAAAAGACAGACAGACAGACAAAGAAAGAAGCAACCACCTATTTTTATGTTGGCTGTATTTTTCCAAGTTGTGAGGATACTGCGTTGCAACTGACTTAGATCACTCAACTATTTTAATTTAGAGGTTTTTGGACTGATTCACACCAAGATGTAACTAGCACACATAATGATAATATTGTTACAAACTGTAAAAAAAAAAAAGAATTTATTTTATCAACAGGGAATTAGAAAGTGTTGTACATAAAATCCAGACCTTTAGTTGATGTAAATCAACTATGTTCCGTTGTAGCCAACAGATCTATGTGAGCATATGCTTGCTGAAGTGATGCAGTAAAACACTGTAGGACACAGGGTCAACGTGAAAGCTCTCAGAATATATTTCTTAATGGTGCAGACATGCAGTTAAAAATAAATTAAAAAATAAATAACAGAAAAAGTGACACAAAAAGTGGAAGGCTACAACAGACAACAATATAAAGGAAAAAAAGCACAGTTAAATATCAGATCCTATGAAGGCATATGAAATTAAAAGAGGTTGCCATATATAACTGAATATGAATTGGCTTTGAGTCTTCCTCTGCCTGAGGATAAGAATAGTCAGCATTTCAATTTCCTGCAAAAATATTGTTAATCAAACACTACTGCAGTATTTTCCCCCAGCTCTCAGAGTTCTCCATTCGACAGCTGCTTTTTCAGGCAAGCAGTGTGAAAACAACAAATATAATTTTAAAAGCCCTGTGAGCAACAGACTAAAAAATCTTGGCTTCTTTATTTGATAGCATTTTTACAAAGAGGAAAAGAAAATGAGGAGGGAATGGACAAGGGCATTGCCTTGGTACTCTTTCTCTGTTACTATGTATAACAAAAAAAGTTGGATTACTCCTGTGTGGACGGTATCAGAAGATCTTGCTATTTTTCTTTGAGTAGCAACTCTGCATCTCTTTAAATAAAAATGCCATCCTCTTTGCAGCATCCCATCTTTCTGATGGCAGTGAACAAGGGGCTTCATGGAAGCCAAGACAACATCCGAACACTTTGCACATCTCATGTGGCTGTCAGGCTGTACATCTGCAAACAGCTGTTTATGGTCTACAGGAACTGAAACTATCACTTGGTGCTCATCTCCCTTCAGCTTGTCTCTTTGATCTACTTCAGGTTAGCTGCTTATAGCACTGATAGCCATGATAGCATCTACAAAAGATGGGGCTGTGTATCATAAATGCACTCTAGGTGAAACTGTCAGTGTTAAAAAATGAATAGCCCTCCTCTCTGGTTTTGAGTATTAAATAGCATAAAATTCAGTTCTTCCCAAGGAAGGCTGCCTAGATGTTGAGCAATTTTGGCAATGAAAACTGAGTGCAGCTCTCGAGTTAAAACTACAGTCTCCCTAAACATGCATACACAGCTCAAAAATGTCTTTTCTGTAATTTTATGGACCCCCCAAAATCCCACTCTAACATAGAAGATAAATTAACACAGTACACCATCACTGGGTCAATATGAGGTCTGCACTAGGGAGCTTCTGAGCAAAAAGCACCTTGCTCACATCACGAAGCCACACATCCTCTATGGATGATACTTCCCTACAGTCCTCAATTTCAAAGATCTCAAAATTGCAACATCTTTCTTTCCTTTTTCTTTCTCTTTGGCCTGAGTGCACATGGGCATAGTGAGTGTTTTGTATGTATTTGCTAACACTGGGCAGTGACAAGTATTTGCATGCCAAATTCTTTCAGCTTGGATGCCAAAACTATTTAAGACACAGCACTGCAGTGTAAAACCATGCCAAACTCCCATTGACTGCAATTGGGATTAATAATACTCACAATATTGTTGTAAATTATGGTAATAAATGGAAAGCACAAAAAGGATGAAAATAGCCATGGAAAGAAAAAGGTTTGTTTTCATTACAGATGAATAGAGTTGACTTTAATGCAGGCATGCACAAAAAGAAACTGCAGGATGAGGGCCTTTGAAATTCAATTTTGGCAGCAATCAAATTACATCAGTAAATGTTTAAAATTTTGAAATGCTAGTCAGTGGGAAATGGGGCCTAGCAGGGAAGCTTTTCCTTACGAAAGCATTGGTAAACATGGCATTGAACTGATAATCTGGATCAAAAGCTGCTTTAATGCTTGGGTGAAAAAATGGTTTCTCATGTCCCTTACAGGATTGTTCAGTTCCAAAGAATGGAAAAGTCACTCTGGGCATAACCTCCGACTAGATATTACCTCTCCAGAATTACTGAATACAACCTGGCTCCAAACAGGTCTAATTGAATTCAGGTAATTTAAAATGCAAGTTATTTCGCTCAAGGTGCCTGTGTTGAAGCAGTTACTCATTGCTCTAAGAACCTTTTAATCTCATACAACCTTTTGGGGCACTCCTGTAGCAATGGCACGAGATGTGGGCACAGCCCTACAGTGTTTCTGCTCCTCCCTTCTCCTCTCCCCTCCAGCACACAGTTAGAGCTACCAGAACTTCACACCACAAGCTCTGTCTCCATTGTCATGGCCTGAGAACACTTTATCAGACTGTCAAACAGTTTTTCATTTTTTCATTTTTAGAGCTACTGGCACTGGAATTCGCTGAGAGGTTGTGAGCACAGAATCCTACCAGGTTGTTATCCCTTAACCCAGATCCCATCTATATCTTTTACTCTCTGAAGTCTTTCAACATGTCTGAGTTAGATGGACCAAGATAAAGAATCATCCTTCAGCACAGATAAAACAATGATAAAAATACAAAATTATCCCAGACCTGGGCATTTGGTATGGCTCTTCCAAGAAGTCATTTTGAGAAATGCTACTTGCCAAGGTTGGCAGTTAACACAAATTTTTGTCACTTTCATTGCTCATGTCCAAAATGATGTTGCATTTTGCTGCTTCTGCATATTTAGGCTCCTTGAAAAAGTTCTCTGTGCAGGTTGTCCACCAACCTTGAAATATCTATTCACATAAGCTCCTAGAAGCTTGCTGATCTTTTCGGATAGATGAATGAAATGTTACTTCACTTCTTCCCCACCCACCTTCCAATCAGCACAATAAAATAGAGTTTGTGGTCATGTTGGTACAAATCCACGACAACTTTCCAAAATTGCTTAGTGAGAAGGACTGCAGTGTATTTGTTGAGGCTTTTTGCTTCTTTTTGCTATGCCTTTTTCTGCTTCTCTGCATTATTGTATTAAAAATGCATTGCTTTTATAAAATGAAAAGCAGATGCTCCTTCCATACACCCTATTTTAATCTCCCTGAATTTGCTTAACTCATGTGAAAATACTGCTAAATGAAAACAACTGGTCTGATTGATATTGAGAAGGCTATTAAAAATGAACATACTTTCTAATCCAACAGAACCATAAGGAAAGACATAAACAAGTGATCTTTTCTTTTCCCCTGTTCACCTGTAGTATTTTGACACAGGCAGAAATATTTCCCTTTGCCATGCAATTATCCAGGCCTGTTGTAGAGCTCTGTAACAGGAAGCAGTGTCTAGGCCATGACAGGAGCTGTGACAGGGACCAGAAGGCAGGCACAAAGTACAATCCTTTAAAGGGATGCACTGAGTAGAACCAGTTTTAAGAATACTTTTCCTATTAGGTAATATTTCCACAGTTTCCAAAACAGTGCTTAAACTTTTCCTCCTTATAGCTTATAGCTTTTTTTTTTTTTTTTGTAAGAGAAACATTTGCATCAGATGATAACCATTCTAGTCACTAAGCTTTAACATATAAACTGCAGTTGTTCACAATCCCCTGGTGAATCAGGCAAGGAGAATTCAAACCAGAACCAAGGGGCCGGGGCACGCAGCTCTAGCAGGGATGGACAGCCAGCAGCACCCACCTGGGTTTGCTCCAACATCTGTTGTACAGTCACAGTCTCTCATATCCCAGCTCACACATGCATCGATTTTGGTAACTAAATTTCACTGAGCATGGCTGCAACTGAAAAGCCTTGAAACAGAGGTTCAGTCTCTATGACTAACTTGCACCAATAGCAATGAGAAAATGCTCTGAATTCAGAGACAGCACAAAGCTACCGAAGCCAACAGCAGCAGTAAGTATCACCGGCACTTCAGTTTTGCATACTTGTTTGTCAATACAAAAATGAAGACTGGATGAGTAAACATCCCTTTCCCAAAGAACTGGAAGTAATAATTAGGAGACCAATCAATCAATATTTATTCCTATCCATTGTAAAAGAGGCTTTAGATGCTATCAGGAAATTTTGCACACAGTGACCCATAGCTAGGCTAAGACAGATTTCCCAGTGAAGAATCAGTATGTATTGCCTTTTCTAAATATACAGAGAAGAAAAGCACAAGAACATCCTGGTTTTCCTATGCAACAAACAAAGTCTGTGTCCTTATTTTGAAGAGCAAAAGGACCTTGACAGCCTGGAGGAATGAAACATTAAAATTTCAGGTATTCTGCACAATAATAACAAGAACAAGCAATGTTTGTGGAATTATTGGGAATAACGCATTCATCTGTCTTTGTAAAGACTTCAGTGCCCTGCATTTCACCTGCAAAGACAAAAATAGCTATGGGAATGGGTAGCTTTGGGAGTCTGGGATTGCAAGAGGACTGCAAGAGACAAATATTGTGCACAAAGCAGAATTTGGTGGCCTTAGGAGATGATTGGACCTGATGATCTTATAAGCCAACCTACATGGTTCTGATGGTTTGGCAAGGGGGCAAAGCTGCAGCCTTCCTGAGCACAATCCCATCTCCAATGTACACATCTGCATAAGGAAGGGCTTTGCAACCCCTGATGAAGTGGAACAGACAGCAACGCAGCAAGACTTCAGTGCGTACCAATGGAGAGAGGTCTTCAAGGCACAAGCAGAAAATTCCTTATGGTTTTCTGTGTGCCCAGCACATAACTTAATAGGACCCTGGTTTTCTGCTGCAATACCCTAACATGAAAAAAAAAAGTATTCCTAAAGGAAAATGTCGGAGTCTTCAAATGTCAGGAGAAACCCTTCATCAGTGTCAGTGAGAATTTCATCAGGTCTGCATTACATGCTTTGAAAAATCCTTTTTTTAAGATGTTCAGTTGGTACATCATTATGCATTTGTACTGTCATCTTTGCTAGCATTTCTGTGCAAACAAAGGCCTATGTTTTAAATGGCATTTTGAAGACATGATTTAAAGAAAGCTTAGGCGAAGTTTTAATAGTTCACGTCAGAAACAGAGTAGAGGCTTAATGGTAAAAATATTTACCACTCAGTATGCCTGTTGCTAATATTTTTTTATAGGATTGAATTTATATGTTAGCATTTTCCATTCTCATTAAAATCCTGGCTATGTGAATGTTGAAATGCTCTGAAAAGCAATGCCTCACATTCTTTGTGAATTATATGTGGCAGACTTTGTTTTACATTGACCCTTTCAGCTCTTGTATCCCTTGATGAACTGCTAATCATCATTTATCCTTGCTCTGACTCCGCTAATCTCGGGGGAGCGGGTGGGATAGGCAGTCAATGGAGGCAATGGAGTATAAATAATGACGGAGTACAATAAGCATTCCAGTTGTAATGCCACAACTCATGACAAAGACTTTCAGAAAGATACAGCTCACAGCCCTTCTACGATAAGGCTGTTGTAACCAGACTGGAAAATATTACAAAAACCTTATGATTGCTTCAGCCCCGAGATATTCAGGCCCACTAGGTGAGATAAGGGAATGTTTATTTTGTGTAATCAAAAAATCACTTGGATTCGGGATTCTTGTTTTTATTCCCCAATTTATTTTCCCCACATGACTTTTCATAGGTCCTTTCCTAGCTCTGTTTAATTTCACACCCATTTTTCTACCTATTTGTTGTGTAATGTCTCAGAATAAAATACATCTCCTGAATCTTGTTATGCTTTGCGCAGTGGAAATCCAGCTAACATATATAAAAACCAGAGTAAAAGCCTGTGTTAACACACAGCCTCATACTGTGGCATTTTTTGATAAGCAGCATTGGATCATCTGAATACCTCATTAAGCATCCAGTGAATGCAGGGACTTTCTTCCCCTGACAAATCTCTCCCCAAACTCCAGATGGGAAACATAAGAGCACTGTTTCACTTGCTTTGTTTCTAGCAAGCATACAACCACAGACTAAAACTGACCTGAAAAAGAAACCAAAACAACAAAAAAGGATCTTGAGAAAAATATGTCTTCTATCATTTTAATAAACGAAAGCTGCTGTCTTAAGCAACACGATCTGTAATTGTGACAAGGATCCCATGGCAAACAGTGCAGGCAGAGGTGCAGGATTGCTCTGTTAGATACTGTCCAGACCCAATATTAATCCTCAGTCACAGATAAAAATCCTTTTCTGCAACACTTCCTGAGCAGAGCAGCACAGTGATGTTTCAGGCCCTCTTGTAAGGCTCTGTGAAAGGCTCTTTCCTAAACCTTAGCATTCTACAAAGACATCACACTCTCCTGTCTGGGTCTTTCTGCAACTAAGCTCGTGGTTTTCCATGAGCTTTTTTTTCTCTTCCTATTTCTATTGTGAGACAAAAGTCCTCTCAAGAACATTTACATTTTTCTTTCTCTGGTTTGAATCTTTTTCTCCCGTTCCTGTATTTTTGCCAAATATGAGTTCTCTTTTAGTCTGTTGCATGAATGGGGATGAAATGCACACAACTATTTAGTTCAGCGTCATTTTTCACTCACAGGAAATGTCAGGGTGCCAGAACTACTTGGTCTGTGCATCAGCCCCATTCAGTGAATTAAAAGCCACTAGGCCTGCTCTGGTAACTAGAGCTAAAAAGTTGAGTAACATGAGACCAAGCCATTGAATTTGCATTTTGAATGACAAAATGGCAGTCTGTAGAGCTTTGCGTGTATCTGCAGACCTACTGCAGACAGGGGCACTGTTGATGATATAACAGAGAAATAGCCAACTGGTTTAAGTTGTGGCCCAGCTCTGCACTGATTGCTGCCTGAGAGCAGCGTGCTGCGGCTGCAGGGCTGGCACAGCCACTGCCCTCCTCCAGCTTTCCACCGGGGCACAGTGGCACTCTTGAGACTAGCTTTGCAGTAGTGCAATAAATGCAGTGCTCTTGAGTAGCCAGGAAGTTCAATTTTTTGGATATGATTTCTTTTCAGCATAACCAGGATATAATTTTTAAAGTAGCAGTATGTTTTAGCCCGTTTGCAAAGAACACCAACTTTTCTCATATGTCCATAGGCAGAAGTTTACATGAACACCTGATCAGAAGAGCTGCGCAGCTGAATCAGTTGGGCAAAGCAAACCTAAAGCTCAAGATGAAAAACAAGTCAGGTATTACTGCCTGCTAACCCATTCATCAGGGAAGAGCACAAAGTGCCACATAAAATCATCTTCAGCCATAGATTTGAATACATTCAAAATTACTCAGCTCCTACTTTGCACTGTTTGCCTGGAGCTATTTTTCCATGTGATTCCTGAAATCAGCAATGAGTCCCTCTGGAAACTGATCTAATGGTTTGAAGAATGTAGCTGTGGTAATTGGAGCTTGGCAGTCTTTTTCTGCAAAATCTCCAGGCTCTCTTGTTGATTATTTAGCACAAAGAATGAGAAATCTCATGTTCCTCCTTCACTGGAAATGCTGCTGCACCCTCTTGTTTTCTCTGACTTGCTCTTGAGCGAGATGTCACCATTTGCTAGCCTGGCTTTTTAAGCATCTCAACAAGATGCAGTGGCCACTAGTTGAGCAATATACCAGAATCCAACATTCCAGTAAGCTCCTGTGTCACGTGCACCCTGCATATCGGTTGGCATATTTTCTTTCCTTGTTTTTAAGTAAAATATATTGCTTAAATAGGGGAAATGCTTTTAGACATAAAATAAAACTATAATCATATGCAAAACAGAAATGGCTGACTGCACAATTTAATTTGCTAGGATAATTCTATATAGCTTCTGAAAAAAAATACAAACCATAAAGGAAACGCCATCAGCAAACTGTGGCATGACAGCAGCTTTTAAAGGCAATCGTTCAGTTCCTACTGAACTTAAAGGGAAACTCCGTGTAAGTGCAGTAGGTACAAGGCACAGCATTTCTGTTCTGCTGAGAGTTATTAATAAGAGGGATTGCTCAGTTCTAGGAACTCTGTGTCTTAGAACATACTAGCAACTATTTCAGTCTCATAGCCATGGAGCATGGAGATTTCATTCTTTCACTAAATGTTATTTCTGGAAAAAGACCTCCTAGCATCCATGGGAATTTATCCAGAGGGGTCACACTTCAAATAGCGACATTCCTTTTGTAGTTTACAGATACCCTAATAAATGTTTGATGGCCTTAAAAATAAATGCGTTTTCTAATAAATGGATAATGATCAATCTGTCACAGAGTCCAAATAAGTCAGGAAATTCCTTCCAACTACTTACAGTGTTAAGGCCTTTTAGTGTGCTTATAACCAACAATGACACATGCTGCCCACATCTATTCCATGTCTGTGTAAATTACTGCTCTTTTAGGAATCTTTCGAAGGTGATTCATTAAAATAAAACCTTTATTTTATTAAAAAACAACAACACCAACAACCACAGATGAAATCTTCTTTTGCAAACACACGATAGGTAAGATAGGTAATTCAGAACCAAGTATTCAGTTCAAGTACTTCTAAAGCCAGAAGGAGAAAAAAAGAGGAAAAAAGTCCATCCCTGATGAAATAACATTAGATTCTCTTCAGTGCAGTAAGTTGGCATCAATGCAGTGGCATCTATGCAATCACTGGAATTCTTGGACAGCCCTGCACACAAAAAGGCTTTGCTGTGGATAGTGGGAACATAACACAGAGTCTCACAGGCATTCTCTCCTAACTGTAATCAGAGCTTTGTTACAGGTTTTCATCACATTTTCCAATAAATCATTAATATCCGTATGTTCAACCCTATCTGGCTATGAAGTGAGCATTATTACAGAATGTATGGCTTGATCCCAAAGCTATTTAGGCCAGTTAAGGTCTTTATTTGGATTTAAAAGAGTTTTGGACCGTTGTCTCTATCATAGGGCCAGTAAAATTTCTCATTGACACCCTCAAAGATTTTTGATACTGACAGATTTCATTACTCAAAAGTGCCATCAGACCAGGAGCCTTCCAGAACTGGAGCCCTTTACAGCGCAGTGGTTTGGCTTGCTCTGGGGATACATTTTACTTGTTGCTGTTATTCAAGGTTGCACTGTTTTCTAGCATTTTGTTCTTAATTGACCCAGATGCAGGCAGCCTTAATACATGCAAATGTGAGCTGCTATATTCAAAAAGAAATCTTTGCCTGGAAATATTCAGGACAGAAAAGAGTTGCTGTATGCAGTGCCTCCTCTACCCCCCCTCTGCCTGCTTAATCTCTTCCATGGTTTCCAGCTGTATCCTCTCCCCAAAAATACAATCTACTTTTCTGTGAAGAGGAATGTGCAGCCTTGCTGGAAAAAATTTCAACCACCTGCATTCAGACTTGGGATTGTAACTAGAGACTGATCCTAGACCACAGAGATATGAGTATTGTTCCCACATGAATCTCCCCATGGAAGGAAGGTGCAACTCAGTCAAAATTATGCGTGTATTTTGGGCTGCAACACTGTAAGGACCTTTTAATTAGCCACAGATACTTAGAGAATGCAACATAACCATGTGTCATAAGAACTTGCATGAAGAAATAACAAGAAAATATGTGTTAAGAAGTCTGAGGTACAAATGTACACAATCAGGTGTACACTGAGTAGCTATTTGATAACATACTGAGGGTTAGACGCAATCTGTATTGCACATGCATGTCTTATGCTAGAAGAATCAAGGCTATGGAAATACTATTTCTCCCCATATCCACATCCCACCTGTTCTGCTTGTGGCTTCTCTTTGTTCCCTACCCTCAAGGACTGAAATCATAAGAACAATCAAATTATTTTTAATTTAACAGGAAGAAGAGTGGAACTAATTCCAGCCTTAGGCAGTCCTAACAGCAGTAATCTCTCTCATCCTTGACGTTTTGTATGTAAGTCAGACTGCAGCCAGATTGTAGGGCTCCACTCTGTTCTTTTCAGTGGGTGCTCAGTGGAAGCATGGTAAAATATTGAACAAGCTAAAGATAAATGAAAGCATACATAGTAACATACTCCATGGAACAGAATTTGCGTAGATGGCTATATATGTTCTGCAGATTGCAGCGTATGGCTGTGTGGTGCAGGGATATTATAGGTTACAGCACTCGCTAGACTTGGATTCTTTGACTTCAGCTGTCAAAAAATGACATCCCAAATACCTACTTTTCCCTACTCCTTCTTAGTAATTAACACAAGCAGCCTTTAATGTATGTTGCACCAGGGGACTGCCGTCCAACCGTTAATAGCACACGGCCAATGAATGTAGCAATCATGAGACTCTGCATGGCAGTCTCTTGTTCCCCAGCATCAATTACTCACACAGCTCCTCTGACACAGGCTATATAAAGCGGTTTCCTGGCATGCTAAGGGCTGAGGCAAGGTTTAAAATATCTCCAGAAAACTATATAACACGTGCAGATTTCCCACAATTATAAGCAAGGGGTTTTCTACTCGTTCTGATTATAACCTTTATAATATTCTTTCATTTAACAAAAAAAAAAAAAAAGGGGGAGGGGGCTTATTTTGTTTTGTTGTGGCTTAGCATGCTTTTCTTAGAGGGTCATTTGATGGAAGCAAGTGAAAATGATCCTTCCCCTTCACTCCTTGTGGTGATAGAAAACTCTTTGAGAGAATGCTTCCATTTTAGGCTGAAACACAGTGGATATTACTCAAACAGAACTATTGCCATCTAATTCCAAGTTCGTACATCTAGAGTGGTGCTTTTTACTGTGTTCTCGAGCTGAAAGACAGAATGTGTTTGGGCACAGCACGAAGCTGCAAACTTAAAGACATTCTCCGGACAATGCCAATAGCATTTTGGCTATGGTTGGAAACTGCACAAACACATGGATGAACACAGAGAGACAGAGCCTCACAAAATACATTCTGCTCACAGAACAACCTCACTGTGATTAGCTTAGGCTCAAGTTTATTTGATAGTAAAGAAGGACCTTATCCAAAAAAAAGGGCCACAGCTACAAATATTGAGCGCACAAACAATCTGTGCTCAGTCTTTGCTCATCCTATTCAGAAGCCTGATGAAGTATGAAATTACCTACAGGAGGGCTTTGGATTACTTTCTCATGCACGGACACTGCAAAGAAGAAAATCACACGCATGCTTCTCCATCAAATTGTTTCTGTGATGTGAAACTACCCTTTTTCTAAGTTCATCCATTAGATTAAAAACTCTTCAAAAGGTGTTTTCCTTAAACTTTATATAAAACTTAAATACTTCCCTTTATGCCCTTCTGAGTGAAGAGGCAACTATTTTAATTTTTTTTGACTTTTCATTTTTGGTGTAATGTGGGACTGGAAAACTAAAACTTTCGTGGCAGTTTGAAAATCAAAGTAAGGAAAACTCCACATTTCCTACACTATTTCCTTGTGTAAAAATGCATGGGGTGATAAAGAATTGCCTCACTGGGGAGGGAATAAAAAAAAAAAGAAAGAAATTTTCAAACCAATTCAATCTGGGTCTCATCCTCATGGTTTTCAGCTTACACGTAACAGAGTAAATCATTAATTTCAATCACCTTAATTCTCTGCCCAAAAAATATATCTTGGCATCTGAGATGTTTACATAACTACCATACATTCCTCAGTGTGCTGACACAGAGACATCACCCCAATCTGAAGCAAACAACAGAGCTGCTTAACATGTTTCTGGATACCCTACAAGCTGTGAATCCTGAAGGCATGTTTATCACCTACATTTGCAAGGACATTTATGTCATTTTTCCTTTTGCACATTTTCCCTATTGATATCTTACTGCCTTTCCCAAGTTGCTCTTCCTCCAGTGTTGAGAGTTTTCTTTCTGATTTTAGTGTTGAGAGGATCAGATCCACCAACTCTGTAAACCTGCAGAAGCAGTCCCACTTAGGGTAATGATTTCCAGAGATGCTCATTAAAATAGAGAAACCAAGCTTTGGATTTTTGTTTGTTCATTGGTTGGGGTTTGTTTTGATAGATTTGTTTCATGGGTTTTGTTTTGAGTTTCAGAGCATGACAAAGCATGGCCTGAAGCCAACAGTGTCATTTATTTATCTAAGACATCTTGTTGTAAAGGGCTTTTGTCGTTTTTTAAGAAAAGGAGAGGGGAAGGGAACAAAACTTTTGCTTTGAGCCTGCTTCTATTACTTCAAGTTTCAACTCTGAACAACTTGAAGGCCAAACTGTAGACAACTAAAATACAGGGTTTCTAAAGAAAATGCTGACAGTCTCTGAACTATA
This sequence comes from Lagopus muta, assembly GCF_023343835.1. Classification (NCBI taxonomy): domain Eukaryota; kingdom Metazoa; phylum Chordata; class Aves; order Galliformes; family Phasianidae; genus Lagopus; species Lagopus muta. The sequence continues at coordinate 9,545,094 of NC_064449.1, read as the reverse complement.
AAAGTTATGAAGAACCCTGTAATAGTAATAATAACATCTTTCATTTATATATAGCACTTTTTCTCCCAAAACATCTCATAAACTGTAAGTCAAACAATCACATCTGTAGCAGTAAAAAAACCTGAAATCAGAAGTATTGTAAACTTCTGGGTTGGAGAAAGCTTCCACTCCCAGTTCTGTTGCTGGCCCTGGCTTTGTTTCCTGTAAAATTAAGTTCAACTAATCAAAGTAATATGGCAGTTCACCTGGTCACTAGAGCCTTCCCCTTTCACTGAATGAGAAGGGACACGCAGTAAGAGCAGTTGTCCGGGGCCTGGAGTGCTGAAGAAAAAAGATATCCCATAGGTTGTGAGTTCTGAGCAGCCCAAAGTAAGACCATAGGCGTGGGCTGTAACTCTGAACCTCCAGCTCTTGAAATTCCCCTCCAGATTGCTCAGGAAGGAGCAAGTCACCACTATAAAGACATGTAGGCTCTTTATCTGAGCACATAATAGTTTGGAAGGTGAAAAAGATACATTTTTCCAGCAGGAAGTAGTGAGGGTGCAATGACTTTCCCAGTTTCTGTTAAATCTTTCTGTTGAAATGGTGACTTCAACAGAAGAATAGATTTTCTCCCGAAGACCAAAGTGCAATAAATAATAATAATAAACATATGTTAATCCTACACGAATCTTAGAAACTAAGCACATAACTACCTGGGAAGAACGGAGGCAATGTCTTTGATGTATGCTATTTCCTATCACAGTATGTGGTATACAAGAGGTCTAGCTAAAAGTATGACATGACTGAGAAAGCAACTTTAGACTGAGTTAGGCAGTATTTTTTGCATAACAGTTCCTTCTTCAAGGATCCCACTAGCAAGTGAAATAGCAAACGTCTGATTCAAATGTATGATGAAAAATGGACACAATCCAAACAGAGAAATATTTGTGGCATATGGAAACCAGCAAGTATGTGAACTGCCCAGATTGCTTGCTGTTAGTTTGTCTTGCTTTTATTTTAAAAAGAAATAAAGAAAATATATATGTAAACAGCCAGCTGCTGGTCTCTTCGGAGTCACTGGAAAATTCACCAGTAAGACCAGAACAGAGATTTTGGAATTATTTTTTTGAAAGTAGGGTGGGAAATTATTGTGATTCTGTTGTTGTTTGTTTGCTTTGGTTTTTTAATGTATGTATTGAAATTTCAAAAGATTATACATTATCTTTCAATTAAAATCTATCAATCGTGCAACTGTAATGCATACTATAATCTGTTCCAAGTCTTATTTCTATTATCCCAGTATGCCAGGCACTGTGCACCCACAGTTTCAGCTGTGAAGAGCCAAATATTTAAATAGAAAAGAATGTTTAAGATAAAAAAAATTGATCATATCCATTTTACAGATGGGGAAATGGAGGCACTGGATTATTATAAAATATCTCTCCTGGAATTTGACTCTGTAATCCTTCTGGTTCTCTCTGGAGTCTTTCTAACTTGGGATATTCTAAGATTCTTGAGATAATTCATCATACTACTTCTTTCATCTGAGTGGAGGATCTACCTTTAAATAATTTGTTTAAATTTACACACCAGATCCAAAAATTAATTTTAGATATCAAATGTTCGGTTAGTGTAAAACTACCCTTTCACTCTTCCTTTGGAATTAAAAGAACCCACTTCTCAGAATGGCAGCAAACTAGCCATAATGACTGGGGGAGCACAGCAGCTCCAATCCTGAAGCCGCGTATAAAATGCCAATACATTCTTATTCATATTTATCCTTACAGAAAGCAGATTTTGCTACTCAGGACTGTAATTGTGAATGAAAGCAATTTGTACATAATCTCCGTAATGCTCTGGAAAACTGCATAAAACAAATGAGTATGTACTAAATAACTTGGACAGAATGTCATCCATGCTTTTGCCTCAAACCAAAGAGTCTGTGTAATGTGTTACGCTTTCTCAGAAAGCTACCAAGTGCCTGGCTTTCCAGAATTTGCAAGTGTCAGGTTTTGTACTACAGATGAAGCCCCTGTGCCTGCCTAAGATCAATACGCTCAGCTTTTCTGATGGCTCAGCTTAATCAAACTGCATCACAAAGCCTATTTACAATTGAAGTGGGCAGATCACAAGAAAGGGATAATAATGAGGAATGGTCCACTGGCATAAAGATGAACTCTATAAAAACCAGATCATTCCCAGTCCATTTTTTTCTTATTTTAAATTTAGAAAGCTCAGAAATCTGGGATGCTGCTTCAAAACAGCGTGGTTTACTTATAGCATCTCTGGAACTGGTCCCACAGGCTGCAGCTTCCTCACTTTCATGGGAACGATGGTTGCATGAAATTCCTCACAGTGCCTGGTTAGCCATGAAATGCCACATGAAAAGCTTTTTTTCATGGTATTTGCATTCAGTTCAAACCCAAATCAAGAAGTGCAGAGTCACACTGTGTTTTTAAGCTAGCAATATCTTTCTAAATCTCATTAGAACTTAGGTGCTGTTTGGTTCAGAGTTTGAGTAAAAGTTGACATCACTTCTCATTTATATTAACTGCATGTAAGCTTCTTGTGCTTTGTTCTACAGTCATTTGTGTAAGGCTGAAGAATCCACAAGACCTTCAAGGTTTTCTGAAACAGCTGTGTTTAAACTTTACCCTTGTAATTTAACTTGCTGGCCAAAACTTTTGTTTGTGTTAGGTTTTTCTATCCAAATCTTTTTTAGTACCTTTCCTTGCTTGTTATAAGACAGTCATTTTTGTGTCAGCTTTTTTTCCGGCTCTTGGCGTTCTGCATTTCTAGAGTATGAACAGATACACTTTGAAGAAAGGTCTTGCATGATATTAAGCTTAAGAAAAATGAGGATTAAACAGAAATTTAAAGGACATTTTAATAGAAAATAAGATCCATATTCTGAACTCAGTCTATGAAAGCCAAGTTCTTCTGAATTCGGGTTTTATGGCAGTTTGCACTCACTGAGCACATTGATCCCTGGGCAGCACATCTTGTAAAATATTACAACTGTTTTAGTTTGATGATTTTCCTCAGATGCTTCTATCAGTTACCCGTCACTGGGGTAGATTTTTGGACAAGAGCATTTATCACTACCAGAAAATAAAGAAGGCAGCCTGGTGTGGACGCCTTGTACCTAGGCTTTTCAGTATAGTTTGAAATGGTCAAAAACAAGACAAAATCTCATTGTAAGTAAGGGCACAGAGACAGTGATTAAGTTGTGCATAACGCACTTCTAACGCCCACGAGTACGGGCTTAGCACTAAGTGCAAATTCCTTTTGTTTTTGTCAGAAGCTATTTTAGATTAGCTAAATGACATTTCATGATTAATTATTTAAACGACGTGGAATGTGAAATGAACACGTATCCCTTTCTGAAATAAAAGAGCTCCATTTTTTATATCAATCGAAATCATTCTGTCTACTTGAAAGGGCAAATTACAGCTTGATTGTAGGCCAATTATTCCAGTGGATCACTTGAATGACTATAAATGTATTCTTTTATTGGCAGTATTTGTCATTTTAACAGCGACTTTATTTAATTAAAGGATACAAAATGTCTCAGATATTTTAGGTCAAAAAGTCATTGAAATCACTCTAGTGCTGCATATAAACTGTTGCACTTCTCTGGACTGGGTCTTTCAGACTTTGAGGCCTGAGTCTCACCTCATTTGTCCAATGAAAAGCAGTTCTGATAACGTTCATGGAGCAGCAGAGCAAAAAGCACAGGCACGAGCCCATAACTGATCTTAAGGTGTTGTCCTGGTGTCAGTGCAGCAGCTTGTAGCAGCGTGCCCACAGTTATGCAGAAAAGTGATGCACTCGTAAAGAACAAGTATGGGCTCCTCTGCTCTTATAGTCTAGATTGTGGTGAAAAAATTCAAGCAGAGTTTAAATTCTGAGCAAGAAGTTTTCTCTCTCTCAAAAAAAAGTTATATATCTAAGGAACAGTGATGCAGGCCTCACTATAAAGAGCAGATTAAGAAGGCTGTGAGCTCTGGGTTATTATAATCTGATTAATATAATAGCCTACTTTATCCAGCTCCATAACAGGTCAGAGCAGATTATCGGGAATACTTCATCTGGTTGTGCTAGCCCACTGAGAAGTCTTTCCAATGGCACTGTCTCGCATTAACTTCAGATGAAAATGTTTACTGTGTTAAAAATAACCCTTTCAGCATTGAGAAGAAAAATCCCTGTATTTGTGTTTATCTTTTCATTCTTCACATTTTGAGTCATGTCTCAAGATCAACTAAAGGAGGCCTTATTGTGGTTCCAATGATATAAATTCTCCAAATTTATGCCAATACTTTTATTTGTCATATTTATTGGAGCTGACATTTTTCTGGAATCTATTCACACTCTGACTTATGAGCTTAATTGAGTTTCATTTGTTTTGCTGTTTAAAATAAATTAAGACCAGGGTGTGGGGAATTTATTCCTCTCTCGTGATCTTTATTTTCTAATATTTTGCTATGTGAATTTGACATTCAAGTCACTATTAAATCATGCCATCTTATTAGAAAAGACCTGACCTAGCTATTTGAAAGATTCACTTCAGTTACTATTTAATTCAGTCCCTATAACAAAATATGGATTTCATCTTATTATACTCATGCTAAGGATGAGGAACTGAAGCAAGAAGACAAAGTAAATTAGTCTTTGCCTGAGATGCAATGGATACACATGGGACTAACGTTCAGTCTACAAAACCTAATCTTAGGTCATACACGCTCATAAAAAAAGCAACAGCAGAGGAAGAGGAACAGTAGAGCTTGCCAGAGAAAGTTAAGGCTTAAAGGACTTTAGAAAGTTGTAAAGAAAACAAAAAACATAAAAAGAATATGATAAATTATGCACTCAAAGAATTCTAAGTTACAAAACATCACAATTCAGGAAAAACTTTTCCTCTGATACTGCTAGTGCTGCAAACATCTGCCATGTGTCTAGACAACAAGATTTCTGCCCTTTCCTGATGGTCCTCTGCAGATATGAGCTGCTCAACAGAGGCTGAGAAGAGAATAGGGTGATGGGAGTGGTTACTGCCTCTGCCTTCCACAAAGCAGGTGCTGAGAAGCTGTAGGAACCTCCTACATGGGCATATTCAGCTCCACTTTTTTGGAATTAAGGTTCATTCATTTCTGCCACAATCCAACCACCAATGAAGCTAAATCCAGTTTACATCATGGTGATCCTCCAGACTGAGAGAATACCACCAGGTGAAATGAAAAAATATTAACAAAAATTATTAGGGAATGGCAGTGGTGACTGCTGCTAGTTATTCCCACAGGCCAGACACTCATTCCTCTTAGAAATGAGTTGAAGTCTTAAAGAGAGAATTGAAAACTCATGATAACTCTGTAAGATTTCAGTTGGGGTGGCCGATTTTTGATGAGACTGTATTGATGAAAAGTCAGTTCAAGAAAGTTGCTATTTAAAAGCAATTCTATCCTATGCCTTTGAAGCAAAGTTTGCTATTAGTTGAAGTACCCGTAAGAGAAGACACTAAGCAGTCCTGCTGGAGGAATAGCAGGGTGCTTCAAGGGCAGTGCAGACAGAGAAGGAAAATGTCGATGGGCTCCAGAACATTCTCACTAACTATTCTTTTGCTCTTCTTTTAAATCATGTTTCACAAAGTTTTATGAATCCATTTCTATTAAGCTACAGAGGATCAGACAAAACCAACCCCAGGATAATACTTGAAAAGAAACTGGATTTATGTGTGGGAAGAAACAGGACCACGATATTTTCTACATGAGATTTCTCACCAGCTATTGATTTCTGAACTAAGCTTCTGAACTTATGCTCCACTCTCACCTGATCGAGTAGGTCACCTTCTTCAAAAGCCTGTTTAGTGTACCTTCCATAGTGACTAGTTTCTCCTCAGCTTTCAGCTTGCCCCATTTTCCCCATCTGTCTGCTCTGCTGCAGTCACTTCTTTTCATAAAGTCCTGAATTTTTTACTGCTCAGTTCAAGCACCCACCCAATTTTCACCCCTTTCTTTATGTAACTGGTAAACAGCAAATTTAAGTCTTCCTTTTGATGCCTAAGATCACCTTAGACATGATGTCAATTCTGGGATTGTGCTTCTCAATATTCTGGGATGACATTAAATGTCCACTTACCTACAAAGGAAGGCATATATACGAGTTTTAGGTTGTTAAGAGAGTACAGGAAGGTGAATACAATTAAAGCTGTTGATGCCTGCAAACCCCAGAGGGGAACATGAGTACTGATCACTGGAAGTGTGTCCAAGTGCTGACCTCTACGTACATTTCTCTTTATTATGCATATTTGGTCTTGTACAATTGCTGTACTTCACTAGGTTTTATTTTCCATTCTATTATTTCTTCAGCCCGATCTAACTAGAAATTTTATACAGATGGCACTGAATACATTGATCCGTCTGTTACTTAATCAACCCAGTCCTGTCTTGACAGCAGGGATTGATTACATCATCCTGCTTCTCCTAAACTGTCTTGCCTGCTTAAAAGTTCCTGAAGAATCCTCCCACAGTGAATTGCTTCTTTATCCCTCTGTATAAAATTCTGTTATACCCAAAGAAGGCTGTAAGACAAGCACAGTTCATTTGATTTTTATTCCATGTAGGGAATGTCATCTTGTTAGCATAAAATCAGGTGTCAAATTTATGTCAGGCTAAAAAGAGGCTTAGTATTGTTCTGGGAAAACATTCTAGTAAGACTCAGTCTAAATTTGGCATATCTCCTACATAAAATTATGAACAGACTTTCAATATTTATCTTCTCATCCTTAACAAGTATGTATAGGATACTGTTTCTATGTTTTGCTTTCTAATTCAAGAATCAAGTTAGATTAGACATTTACTATTCTTGATACAGAGACTAGATCCTGGTATGCAGTACAGAAATTTGAATTTTGATTTCATAGACCTATTAAGGAAAATCAAAGATCACTAGAGACATACATAGCAGCAAGATAAAGAGTTGATGTATGTGGTTTTGTCTGTTGGAACATACATATCAAACCACATACGTGCTGTGTCATGGTCGATGAGGAGGAGGTAACAGTGCCACAGTACACTGATCTAAAATGTCTGTTTCAATATAAATTTCAGTTGAATCTGTCATAACTCCCAGAAAAACGGAACAAAACACAGATGTCAGAAACCTACAAAGAGTACTCAATGTTAACCTAAGAAGACATCTACTAAATATAATCGACCGTGTCAGCATGTGTTGGTAACGAGAGTGGGGAGTAAGAAAAGTTTTGGAGATTGTCATAGCAGCACAGATGCAGTTCCACTATTCTTTTGAAAAGGAAAACTAAAATAAAACATACAAATAAAAAAACTGCTTTTAAAATTATCTTCTAAGCTGAGCAACCAAATCTTAGTTCAGACTGAACAGGAGAAGCATCACTTCAGGAGCTTGCTTAAATTGTTTCATGAAGTACCTCTTAACTTTCCTGACAGTGAGGTGCTGCAGTGACAGAACTGCTTTCTTGGGCCGTGCCATTCCCTAGTAACCAGCCTCAGACATTTCCCTAGTTCTTTTGTTTTTTAACAAAAGGAGGAACAGAAGCAGAAACCTTCTGTTATCGAGGGCAGAGGCATGGTCTTATTTTTCTGCTTTCCACCAAAGAGAGAGTTCTGTTATTATTTGTTAGCACAGAACAAATTATGACCACAGTTACGTCAACATAACATATTTCTGAAAATCTTATTCTACATGCTATCATTTAAGCCTGAACAAAACAGATGGAGCATCTGCTCACATCAGGCTACTATATTTTACATGTGTTCTTCACAGTTATAGAGGGCTCCTACAGAGAGCAGACAGTAGTGAAATGTGTATAAGCGCATTTTTTGCCTTATTTATCACTATGTCCACACCTGGCAATATGGGAAACAGAAGTGACAAATAATGAAGTTGTTTGTACACTGAGTAAAAACTCAGGAAAGACAAAATATATCATCAGTGCAAAGGTATTTATGGAAGCATTCTCAATAGCGTCTGTGCATTTCTAGAATAGCTAATTACTTCATCATGAGCAAACAACCCATTTGTCTAAAGAAGTGCTCCAAATGAACACTGTTAAGCTCTTCAGAATTTGCAAAGGCAGTAACCATCCAAAAAAACCCAAACAAAACAAGCAAAAAACAGCATCTTAGTGCACAGAGAAATGTAAAGGAGCACAAAAAAGAAACAAACCCAAACTCCCTGTGTATGTGACAGGCTACTGCTTTCCTGAGTAACTTCTAATCTTTTCATTTAAAGTGTATTTTTTTGCTGTGTTTTAAACAGCAGGTGCACATGTAATTGAAAGTGGTTGGTTGTGTCAAACAAGATAAGTATTCCATGAGATTCCTTAAAGACCTAACCTATACCCTACGAAAGAGAGCTGAATTCACTGATCTGCCAGAGAAAAGCCCCCCTGACTGCAAAACAAGAGCGCCCATTTGGCCTTTCTCCACCACTCTTGATGAAATCATGCTATCTAGGGGCTAGTATAGTTTCACAGATGTGCTTCTGCCTCATAAACAAATGAATGAGGTGCCTTGGGAACAGGAGCTTTAATGCACTAAACAGATTGCATTCTGTTCTGCCACAAGCAAATAGATGGCCGACTGAAAAACTGATATCTTCATTTGCAGATATTTCCAATTCTTTCCTTGCACCAGGCCACCAACACTTTCATCACAAAACTGGTTTCTTCAGTTCCTGGAGCTTAGTCCAGATTTAAGGGTTTTGGCCTGAAGTAAGAGGGAACATGATGGATGTCCTCCTACCTGCAGGCTGGTGTAGGTAGATCTGTACATTACACAAATCTGCTAATTCTTTCACATGATTAAGAATATAAAAATAAATAATAGTAATAAAAGATCAATAAGATAAGAGATTGATTGGAACAGAGCCAGTTTTATCAAAAGGGTGAAGTGCCTGTGTGAGAGTTAGGCATTACTGCCAGCCAGAGCGTCCTTCTGCAAAAGAAGTCATAGTTAGGGTTTCTTTCGCAAAGCAAACTAAGAAGTCTGTTTGATGGCAAGGGCTGGGAAAGGCAGAACTTGGCCAAATTGAAAACAGGCTGAGAAGACTTGCCCTTATTGTTTTTCCTTCAGACCTGAAGGAGAAAAAATGAAGATGACAAGGAAGGAAGCAATAGAAGCTGTAGTCTCCATTTGGAAATTTAAAGGTTTCATATGCCCTAAGAGACTAAATAAGAATGGCAGCATTATGACTAATGCTTCCACATCATATTTGGGCTGCATGATCCCTAGCATTTTCCCAGCTTTGTATTAAGTACTCCCCTCCTTTATCCTTCCTAACCTAATTGAAAAAAACTTAAATTTTTGTATCCATGTCCCACATTCAAGCAAGAGCCTCCTGAGACCTCGCATCCTGGAAACATCCTGCAATGTCTGAAACACTGGAAATCTTAAAATCCTTTGTACCTTCGAGAGGATCTGTCGTTATGGTTCTAACGGGTGGAAAAACAGTGAACAATAAGGAATGGCTGATTGCTTAAAATTCACTGATTATCTTGGGATCTTGTTCTTTTTTTCCCAGATGTTTAAGCCCAATCTGCAATTTCAACACATCACCTATGAATCTGACTTTCTAGCCATAATGGGTGGTCCAAAAAAATCTGTTAAGAAGGGCAGGATTATATTACAGTGAAAAGTGCTTTGTTCTATAGACTCATCCCAAGCAACTCAGGTTTTGAAAATCTGATTGGAAGGACCTTATACTCATACAACTTCTACGCTGCAAAAACCCATATCAGGTCATGCCAACAGGAGATTTCAGCAAGTGCATTCCTTCCCCAGCCTGGCCTGGCACCACCAGGAGCAGCAGCACTGGAAGGCACTGCCTCATTGCTAACATTTTCTTCAAGTCTGGAGTTTTTGTAGTTGGCATGAGCACTGCAGAATGAACCTCAGAGAATACTTGCACAGATTCTACTGAGGAATGGGCTGCCAGGACTAAATTATAAACAAAAGTGACTACAAATAAAATATTATAACAGGTTGTGGGGATCATTAGATATGGTCATTTAGCATCTGACTTTCAAGATATGGTAGATGAGTAGGTGGTAGATACGAGAAGGAGGGGAGGACTCCTGGCTGGCCTGAAAGTTTATGTGATATCCCAGGTGTGATCTGCATTCCTCCTCTTTTTATCTCCCCAAATTACTTCTCCTTGACTTGGCACCTAGAAAATCTGGTCACCTTAATATATGGTTGGCAAGATTTCAATGTAAAAATCCACACTGACATCTGAAAGTGATCATTTTACTGCCCACTCTGGAGGAATGCATCCCCACAAGAATAAGGAATTTTATGAGTGTTATAAAAAGTTACTGGCACTACAACATATTATTACCGGGGTATAAATTACCGATCTGCACAGAGGCCAGCTGGGATAGCATCCAGAACCATTCCTCTGCTCTGAAATCTGCTTGGGCAACTACCTCCCTTTGTGGCCTTCATCCTCAGTGTCAGGCAGCGTATTCCTCCTCAGGAGTGATGGATATAAACCAGAAGGCAGAGAGGTGTGGAGCAGAGAGCTCTTACATCACATACTAATTGTAGTACAACTGTGGCAGCATTCAGTGTTGAGGTCACATTTGTCTTGCTGCCAATAAATGAAAGTTAAAAAATTAACATAGCTTTTCATCAAAAACTACCAAACTTGCAGTAATTACTTTGCTTTACTGGGGTAAATTAAACTGAATATACACAAATATAAGTAAGTGCACTTAGATCTTAAAATACAAGACACTTAGATTCTCATCAGGTCTTGTATTCCAACTGCACAATCTTTTTTCTCCAAAAGCTCTGAAGTTATGTATTTTTTATGCCTATACTTTCTTAAATCAGCAGATGTTCCATGACAGAGAGGGCATATATATTGTACTAAATGGGAAATACTGATATCTGTAGTGTCCCTCATATTCCTGTGCCAATCATGCTAGAGCTGTCCCACTGAAGCTGTTCTGTACCAGTGGTAGCAATGTGGGGGGAGGGCATTTTGCATGGGGCAGCTTTTTTCACCTTTGCAGGAAGCCAAGAGGTGCAGGCAGACATATACAGTACACAGGTAACACAAATGCAATTTATGCCCCGTGAAAAGGAGAGTATTGGCTCAATCGGGTCCCCTACTGGTCCTTTACTTTGAGAAAAAATAAGCAATATCCAATCCTATGCACTGAGAGTTGTATAACTAAAGCAGCACAGGACTGAGGGTCCTGTGACTTATACAAACTACAGGGACTTGATGCATCTTTATCTCCTGTTTAGAAAATCAGTACCATGAAGCGATGGCACAAAGAATTTTGTCAGACAAACTGCAGCTTGAAGTAAAACAATCAATCAGAATGCAGGGAGTGTCGTCATTTTCCATTAGCTTGGAATCTCCAGCCCTGTCAGTAATCCATCAGTGGCTTTAAGACACATTTTGTATTTCAGGGTTCTGTAGCTCTGGGCTAAAAACTCACATTTGTGGTGCAATCAAAACTTACGATTTGGTGCAGACATGCTAAAAAGTATGGGGAAAATAAAGGATTTTTATAGGCTTAAGTACCTTTTTCTTCTGATTTTTTTCTCTATCTTTCTATATGCGTTCACTATCTTAAATATGGTGCACTACAGAAAACCCAAAATGTGGCAACTTCTTATCATCATGTACTCCAAATTGTAATCATTAAAACAAACAGATCTCCCTATCTCACCTTCAAACAAGCAGGAATCGTGCAAGTAAAGATAAAGCACCACACCTAGCAAGAAAAGCAAGATTCAGTATTTCTGCTTACTCTGTAACTTGAAAACGTCCCATCAAGTTTAGGTAAATGTGGGTGCTGCTGTTTTTATCTCTGCTTTAAAAACGTATTTATGCATTGGTTAAGACTATTATATAAATAAAACCTTTTCCACATCAAAGGACAAAATCTTGTTAGATCTTCTCAGAGACAATAAGGAGTCTCCAGGACTAAGATGGCACGATGACAGCATGGAATAAGAACGAATTCAGGATATTTTATGGACTTCCAAAGTAGCAAGTAACTCTTTTCTTTTTATATTCAGAATTTGGCTGAGTTTTTTGCTCTTTGACTGTAGAGACATTCAGAATATATATCTATTCTGAGCACTTCAGCAACATGCAAAATTCAAGACACCATTAGCTGTGACAATCCCTGAAGTCATGGATTATAATTTCTCTGCAGAAGGAGCATAATTTTAAGTCAAAAGTCACAGTTAAACATTTGGCTTTTTGAAGTCTGCCTTCCAGGAAAAGTCTTTAGAAACCACTTAAAACTTGCTGTTCTGCTAAATATTCTTGCCTGTACATGTATTTTCTTCTGGCTCGTTGATAGTTACAGGGAATAAACATTAAGTGATTTTTTTTTTTTGCTTAGGTGGAAGAATATTTATAGCCACTTTATTATTATTACTATGTTTACTGAGCTCCAACTTTCCCCAAGAGAAAGTGAAAGAATGACTTAAAATATGTAAATCAAGTTCTGAAATACACAAAACATTAAAGTGAATTTGAAGGAAGTAAAAATCTAATCAACAGTCTGCAGACTGTGCAGGAAAGAGAATAGGCATATACAGTAAAGAAATATACTGTATACTGAAGTTGCTCTTTTATTCTCTGGAGTACAGACTTTACCACAAGAATAAAGCACTGATCCCCTCTAATTCATTTTATAAAACTTACTGAAACTGTTTCCATTCTTCCCTCAGCTTTGGAGTTTGCAGGATATGTTTGATGTTTGCGTGGTTAGCTGAGAAATACATGATGTGGCATCACTTAATCCAAGGATATTAGAGGAGCGGGGTCTCACATTCCTTACAATAAGTAGTCAGAGACTTAATATCACATTTACAAGGAGTTGGTACCTTCCATGCTGCCTACAAAGGATCGTGTGGGACTTCTGCAGCAAATGGTTTGCATGCAGCTTCACATTTCACCTTTGCCAGCTGCCCATTTCCATGCTACTCTTCATTCCTGTATGTTTTAATGCTAACAAAGAAAAATCTGCTACAGAAAAGAAAGCAGAAAATTCCCTGCTAGACACGTGACATACCTCTAGTTAGGATTTAAGGGTGGGAATTTCATTGTCCAGCACGAGCCTTTGCTTGATGCTGTGGCTGACACACTTGTGTGATGACTCCAAGCGGACACGTGCACGTGCAAGGTGGGTGGCTGCACAGAGAAGCACCTCCTTGCTTCTCTGTATGAATGCGGCCTGTATCAGTAAGCATCTTCAATGCTCCTGCCAGTTTGGCTGCAAATTCCACAATAAATGGGCCTTGAGCATCTAACTGAACCTCACTTAGCAAAAGCTTTGACCTGAAAGATCAAGAGTTAACCTAACCTTATGAGATGCTGAGCTCTGAAGAGAACAGGAGTTGACAGCACTCGGCCTTTTTGCAAGAGGACTCAGTCCTGCAGAGAATGCTGAATTTTTGCCTGTTTGTATCACACTGCCGACTTTTCCCAAGAGCAAAGTAATGCCTCTCTGAAACAGAAGTGGTGTTTGTGCCATGCTTTCTTTTGCTACATTAACTTATTCCCTGGGTGACTTTCTTCCTTCGCCCACACCTCTTTTACCCCTTCTAACAGTTTAATTCTTGGCGGATTTTCAAGGCAAATATTTCAAAAGAAATATTTCAGTAGAAATATTTCCTTGAAGGGATTTACATAGAGCCCAACTGCTTTGCTAATGAGGAATGTGTGAAGCTGTCACATCTCCTTAGCGACAGTTTAGGAGGACTCAGTGCTGCACAGACAGGACCAAGAAAGGGAACTTTTTCACCTCCTCTGCCAGTCATCAAATTTCAGCTCAAGGTTTAATTTTAAGTGTCAAAGCTCATTTGTGCCAGTCTGCCACAACCGTTGCAAACTTACTGGTGGCATTAAATGGATTCACAGTAGTCACATTTTTATGTATTTTAGTCAGTTTTGGAAGTGCAGTGGCTTTACAATAATGCCTTGAGAGCCACTGTGACCATGCCTGAGGTCTTCCCTATAGACATTCCTGACTGTGTACTAACTGATATCCTTGTATTAACTTCTGTGAGCTCCTGCTGCTTGAATCTACACAAGACTGTGGCCCCACTAAATGTTTAGTCAGGTTTTATAATCAAGTTTTCTCTCCAGCTTGAGCAAGAAAAAACAAGACTGTCAGACTAGAGAATAGATCATCACAATATAACAACAGTTCTGATGAATTTCATTAATTTAATATTGACATACGTCTAGGGGAAAAGCTCTGTATGAATCACAACTCAACTATTACCATTTATCTACCATCCACAAATTATTTCTAGGTTTGAGGGAAATGAAAAAAGGGGATTCCTTCCAAATCTGAAATTTCGCAACTTGTTGAGGGTAAAATTGCCATCCCTAATAACGAGTGAAAACCAGAAAGATTTCGTCAGTGCTGCTGAAAACATTGCTCAGGAAAACCAAATTCCCTGGTGTGTCTGATGCTTTCTCTATTTTTTTTATTTCTATATTTGCTGGCCATTCAAACAATAACTATTTGATATAAATTGTTACTGCACAAAGAAACAAGGAATGAAAAATACAGGCAGCAGTTCTTCTAAAGTTGTAACTATTGAAATTATTTAAAACATCCTTAGACTAATATAAAGTCCATCATAAAAACTGTTGCCAAAAAGCAGCATAATTCACATACTGTACCATGAACGAATCCATTTCTTAAGTGCTATAAGATATTGTTTCATTTGTTACCTTATTAATTAGAAATCTCCTTGAGGATTTAGCTCACACGTCCACCAATTTATAGCCACAGAAAAGTGAAGGAAAGTGTCCGTCATGCACAGCTGCCCTGCAGAAATGTCAGATCTTACAGATGCTTTTCACACCGACTGATACTGCATGTCACAACAATTTCTCCAATTCATGGAGAAAAAGCACTGTGTATTTCTGCAACCTCCATCCTTCCTGCTGTTTGTACAGAGCGGAGGTCTGCAGGTAGCTCACAGTAACATCTCCAAGCTTTTGGAAGTACCATGTTATTTCATTCTTGCGCAGAGCAAACAGACTGAGTCATACTCTACAGGATCAAATATTTCACGGCTCTGCATTGAGCATGAATGCAAATATTGGACACAGTGACTTACACTGAACTAAAAGTTAGCGACTAAATATTTATATCTAGATAATAAACAACTATGCATCTAGGGATTATTTCCATCCCAAATCCGTATATTATCTGCCAACTTACATCTTGTCATCCCAGCTCAGTAAATTCTTCCAACAGTGCAACATGCAAATAAAAGCAGTAGTCTAATTCTATGATGATGGCATTGTGCCTCCCCTTTTTTGTTTTAGTTTAAATTTTATTTTTTAAAAAGGTTAATATTCTGAATTAGACTTTAAAATTACTCCAAGATTTACTTACTACAAATGATTGGATTTCTATTTCATTTTATTTGTTCATGGGATTTTTCTGTTTATTGCTTTCTCTTCACTCTCTCATTTATCAGCACCCTGTAAAACACAACTTCAGCACAGCACTCAGCAGTGTGCTTGATCCAGATAACATGATTAATCCCTGTAAAACACACTGCAAGTTTTTGCTGTCTCACCTAAACTGTGATGCTCTGGTTGTCATGCTGAAAATATTATGATATAAGCCTTGCCTTGGTCTAACGTGCACTTTTTCCTTGCAAGCGTATGTTAGTTATTAAATGATAGCTTGAACAGATCAAGATTACTGAAATTTATTGTGAGTCACTGCAGAGGAGGAAGGTATGCACAGCTAGCTTCAGCATGAGTCACTGAAATGCAGATCCTCTTGGCTGGCCCATTCTGATAGGAATCTTGTTGCTGATCCAGCTTGTGTTAGCTTCTTAAGTTGGGAAAGGCTCTATTTTTTATTTTTTAAAAAGGGAAAATCCCTCCTTAACAGCCACACGTTGCCTGCTGAAAAAAAAAAACAACTCCAAGTTCCTATTACTAGCTGTTAACATCATTATCTACTTCTCTGTTGAGAAGCACGGGGAGTGGAGTTAGAATTTCTAATGTAACAAGTGGTGATGGGAGGAGAAAAAAGCAAAACCAGAAAACTGCCATCCACAGATTTCTTTCAAGTATGACTCCTCTGACATTCCTAAACTAAAATTAACACTGCTTTCTAAGCCAAACTTTCTATTTGTATTGCGTGGAAAATAGAGGGATTGTATTCGATTGGTGGTGTCACTTAGCAGCACATGGGCTTAGGGATACTGCTGCCTCAGATGGATGGAGGGGAGCTAAACATCTGGAGTCAGAACTGAGGAGGACCTAATGCTAATTCATTGCTGCCTCAATGAATTGCGCTCCATTAAGCCCAAAGGTCACCTGGAAATAGGCATTTTTCAAAGATGCTATTGCTGGTGTAGCAATAATTTGGCACAGCGTAAAGAATTTGGAAATTCCATCTACTTATCTAAACTCTGACCGTAAAAAATGATAGAGCAGTTACCACTTCAACAACTCAGCCAGTAACCAAGACAACAACTGACAGAACAGCCTGTGCTCAGATCCTGGATCCAGGTAGAATCAGACAGAAATGTTCTTTTCTGTCTGCTGAGATTTGCTGGTGTTTTGCCACAGCGAAGACAGAGGGAATATGAAATTACAGAACTAGGAAATCGTTTAGGCTGAGAGACATCTAGGGATCACCTCGTCTGAGCACCGTGCTGAGGCAGGGTCAGCTCGATTTGGGAGAGCAGGACTGCTTCCAGTCTGCTCTTGAATCGGACTTGCACCTCACAAAACTTGAACCTTTCTCTTCCCCTGAGCCATGTGCTCCTTTTCATCCTCGTGCTGAGGAAATGAAAGCAGAGCCTAAGGCCATGTATAATTTCCAAACAGGTTATTTTCCCCACAAACTTTCAGCTTCTCATTTCCTTTATGTATGTTCTGGCAGTTTTGCACTTCCAGAACTGTTCATATATTTATTGTTTCCCCCCAAATGCACACCTAAGCACGTTTAACATCTTGCGTTTGTCCTGTGCAACAGGCGGTGCTGTGGCAATCCTCTCTCTCAGATACACACAAGAAATAAGATGGAAAACTGGCTTATGAGTAATTTACAGCAGTTAGGGAAAGCAAACTTTACTTGTACACTTCCAAAAGCATTCCACTACTTCGTGGTGCCCTCACTTGTCACAGTATCCCCCTCAAAGGGTAAGGACTCATTCACAAGTATTGAGGGCAACTCATGACAAATGAGTGATAACACCTGCAGAGTGCTGCATCTCCAAACACTAAAGTCAGCTTTAACACAGAAAATAAACTTTCTGTGGGTTATAACTCACTGCAACGCAATCCTCATTATTACAGCAGGCAATTGTAAATGTGCTTAATGAAAAGATGCGTTTTTTATTACTGCGCCGTTGTGCATTTCAGAATGGATTCTTATGAGAAAATGAGTCCTAGGATGTTTCTGTTAATAACATTAACAATACAGAAGTATTGCTGTATTGTTTAGAGATGTCGTATATCACCATAATGACTATTGCTATTTTAAGGTTGCCTTGGAACAAGAAAATTAGCTGTAACGATGTTCATTTCTCATTTGAATTCAATTGATTTTCTGTACTCATTGTAGCAAAGATTTAACTTATGTAAGAAAGTACTGAACTGTGTATTGATTTTTAAATTAAAAGCTTTTATTGTTTTTTCCTTTATGTTTAATTGTGAAATACCCTGTATGAGCCACAGTTTTAGTTATATTGTATTCAAATTTTTCTAGCAAAATCTACCCAGTCAAAAATTATGCCTTTATTCTTCAGATGTGAGCAAAAACCATTGTTTTTCCACAATCAATACATAAATTAGTCAACACTTAACTTGCCATAAAAATAAATTGACTCCACATTGATTTGTCTCTCTCATGGTAGCACTAATATTTGTGTACAGATTGGAACTTGTTCTTCTCTCATTTTATTTTCCTATCAGTAATGTTAAACAAACGCTGGGACATTGCATGCTGCTGGCCAGACAAAAGGCAACAGGGAGAAGGATCCTGTCTGGGTACATTTAGAGGCAGCTCAATCTCATCACCTCATTAAGAGCTCAATGAAAATACTCCTTAACCTTTTCTCAGTCTCGGTGATCGGCAAGAGGACTTTCAGCCTGACTTCATGATGGGAACAGTCAGGAGAAGAGGTTGAACTTTTCCCTGTGCTTTTCCATCTGCAAAGGAGCGTCCCAAGAGAACACTTCCCAGGCACGCAGGCAACACTTACAGTAATAACACTGACATTGTCGTGTGGTTCCTGGCTCTGGAGAGTTAAGGAAGTCTCGTAACAGAATATGAGATAGGATTTACAGGAAAACCCCAAAAGGTTTCATTGAAGAAGGGCACCAAGGAGCAGGACTTTGTATGCACGGCAGTAACAGCATATTTGTTAACCATAAGGCAACTTATCCTTTCCTCCCCACAGCTCTGGCTTAGCTGGGCACTACACTGAGCCTCCAGCCTGCCTCCCAGGCTGGCCACCCACTAGTTCTTCATACTTAGTGATCACCACCCCACTGATGCTGTCTACGAAAAGAGGAATTAACATGTCACGTATATATTCACTACATCCTTATCTAAATGGCTACTAATATCAGTTTACTTCATGTTTCAAAACCAGAGAGATTTAATGATCTCAGTATAAGCCACCAACTTCTAAAAGCTACATGTAGGATGCAGGCAATTTCAGAGAGACCTGGAGAATTCTGGCCTACTGGAAGATTTAACAAGCAAATTGGTCTGTGGAATTATAAATGCTCTCTGAAATCTTGAATCAAACGTCAATACTCAGCTCACGGACATCTTCTTAAAACTATTTCCTAGAGCAGACATGTTTCATTTCACTGCCTTTTGCTTTCTGTTGCTCATTGATGGGCCTTCTTCCTACACTCACAGGAAAAAGAAGTCTTACTGAGCTGTGCCAAGCACCGCTACAATCATTGCAAGAAAACAAAACATTCTCTTTTCATTTCTCACATTTGCAGTCCCATGGGCTCCACCGGGGTGGCAATATCTGAATCAGTTCAATTGAAGGAAGTTAGCGTCAAGCTTAAATTTTCATAGGGAAAGCTATTTGTTTGGATTTGTTATTTTCTCCTTTGTGTTATTATTCTGCTTTCCTCTCTGTTAAAGAGAGAATACTAAGTGAAACTAACACAGCTGAAGGATGTTATTGGTATCCTTATTAAGTGTTACAACCATTACTATTTGAAAAGTAAGATATATTTTAGTGCTCGAAACACGTTTTTAAGCTGGATTTCTTGTTCTTGGTTTAACAGCTATATTTGGTCATAAATTTCTATAAATGACTGTTTTTAAAAGAATGTACATATTTTAACACAGTGAAATTGCAGCCAGCATTCCTTTTGAATTTAAATTCTACTTTTACTTCATCAACAAGCATATGGAAATGGGTGAGACCAGAGTGGAAGCATGATAGGAGGGACTTGTGCTGCTATAGTATAAAAAGCTTCAGAGACATCCTGTCATTTCACAGTCTACTTGAATAAGTTCAATTAAATTTACTTACGTAAATTACTTAAGAAAATTTAAGTATGTAAATTCACAAGTTGCCTGAATTTAAACTGTTTAGAAGTATTCCATGTACTTCACTGGAGACATTTAAAATCTACAGCAGTGCAAGAGAACAGGCCCACTGTCATCTTACATCAATCCATTCATCCATTTCTGGATTTTAAGCATACCTGATAATTAAAAGCAAGACATAAATTATACTCACAAAGCCATAAGTGTTTTAGGCAAGCAGGATTCCTAGCAAATCCAATGTGTATACTGCTTGTAGAGCAGAACTTCCCTGTACCTCTTAAATTTTTGACAAGTAATTGGGTGGTACCACTTAATTAGACATAAAAGCCAGCAGCATATTATTTCTAATGCTGAATAGGGTATTAATAACAGTTATCTTTTTAAATTAAATCTGCTGTTACAGATTAAGAAGATGTAAGAGCAATTGCAGCTTATATTGCAGACTGTAAGTTTTTTGGTCCGAGGCCAAAGCTCTTAACCTGTTGCTGTTATTTTGCAGGATTTTGGAGCACAAAGTAGCAGGTCTTATGCTAGATTGATGACATTACTCTCTCCCAGCCTCCCAGCTTGTGCTATACTTAGTGTTCAAATGTAGTCTAAATCAAACCCCACCCAAACCAAATGATCATGTGCTCATCTGTTTGCTCTTAACCTATAATAAGGAATTATCTTTGGAACCTAAGGCAAAAACAAGCAAACAAAAAACCTATGGAGACAATTGGGATGCTTTTCTTTTTTGTTTTGTTTTCTTTTTTTTTTTTTTTGAAGTAAAAATAGATGGTTTAAAAATACTACTGTGCAGTGTGCTGTGATGAGAAATGTGACATTTCTATCTGCATTCAAGGATCCCAGTAATCTTCACAGAGAACAGGCATAAAGAAAAAACAGTAATATTTGATGATCTGCTGGTAAATCACAGCACTAAAAGCCTGAGGAGGTATCTGGATAAACAAATCTAAGTGCACTTCATAAATGATCTTCACATAATACAACCAGAGTCCCACTGACCAGTTCCACCTCTTTGAGACCACCAGGCACATTCTGGAGAGTCCTCAGCTTGGAAATCATCAGCTAACAACACTTTTCATTTCTATGTCTAAAGTTTTTTCCTCAGTTCTTTTTCCCCA
Organism: Lagopus muta; assembly: GCF_023343835.1. Taxonomy (NCBI): domain Eukaryota; kingdom Metazoa; phylum Chordata; class Aves; order Galliformes; family Phasianidae; genus Lagopus; species Lagopus muta. The sequence goes on along the minus strand of NC_064449.1, from coordinate 9,524,403 downwards.
TCTCCTCCAAATTTGCACAAGGCCTAACAGAAATAACATGAGGTGCCACCACCTCAGAATTCAAACTACTGTTCTCCACTTCCACTGATGAGACAAAAAAGTCTTTTTCTCTAAGACTGAGCAAGACCAGCTATTCCTCTAGTTTCTTATTAGAATACATTAATTGAGTGAATTTTGCATGGCCTACTGAAATCAATCAGTTTGAATACAGTTTGTCTTGATGTTTGTCAAATTCAGAATAAGAGTTCTCTTCTGTAGAAAGGACAGGTGCTAGATCAGAGTTGAATCTGCTCCCTTCCCAATCAAGAGGTGCTCTGCTCATCATATTCAGAAGGGTTGTATCTCTTGGTTCATTCATGAGAACCTTATATTAGTGTAGAGAAAAATCAAAAGCAGAAACCATGAATAAAACATTTTCTGACAGCTCCAGTGTGAAAGCAGTCATTCACTCTGTTGCAAATTGCACAAGCATAACCATAGAACAAAGTATGTAGAAACTCCTAAAACTATACTTCTCACTTCATAGTCTTTTTCAGTGCATGCAGCCTTTTGCTGTGATGAAAACAGAAGTCATTTATGTGTAATGGCTGGAAAAATATAATATTGTAGTCACAAATGCCAGCCGAATTGCTACTTAAATTGCCCAGAGAAGTTACAAGAAACCAAGAAATCATCACAGACACTGAAGCTTTGAACAGCCCTCAGGATAGCCTAAACTGAGAGTTTCCATTTTACTTACCAGTACGTGGGTGAGCTGGATGGTTATAAGAGGAGATCCTGACAGGTTGTGGGACAACTTGGGAGGAGGATCTACTTTGATAGAGATGAGATAACTGGCTGCTGAGATCATATAGCCTTTGTAAGCAGCAGCTTCAGCAATCCTTAAGAAGAAAGAAATATATTAGATAAGTAGGAAAAGAAAGCCTTTTTAGTTCATGCTAGTATTGACCTCTTTCAACTTGGCCTGGGAAATGTTGCTCCTGTCTGAAGCACCTCTTGGAATAATGTCACAGTAGTGAATTATCCAAGCACCCACTTTCCCAACAAACTGCCTCAACCAAAGGGTTGTTGAGAGAGTGGAAGAGATCATTGGGGAGACTGCAGTGAAGTAAGGAGTATAAAAATAAACCAAGCAAAGAAACACTCGTGCAAAGAGAATAATTGAATAATTAAACACGCATACCAGTCTGAAGCATACCCTGGCATTGTATGCAATGAATAGATTACATATGCATATATTTAGAAACAATTTATAGTTTTACTTTGAAAACAATGACTATTTCCAGTAACATTTGTTAGAGAGCAGCTGGGGACAGAGTACAACAGAGGAAGGCCTGACTAAACATCTGATTAGCCCGGGTGACTTGTTTTTTTTCCTGAGCTGTATAGTTCTGCAGTACATGGTAAGAACATTAATTTCTGCCTTCAGGCCTATAACTTACAACTTTCACATTTCTGTGCAGTTAGGAATAACTAAAATCTATTCAGCTGCAGTGCAAAATTTTTTACACTATCAGTAAAAAAGAGTGTGCAGCTGTAAAACATTTTCTGTCATTCAACTCTTCGGCATATGAATGAACATTAATTACAACGAAAAATTAGAGCCAAGGTGAATTAACCATCAGCTTGGGCATCCAAACAAGGCATACTACTAGAAAGAGCCATATTTGAAAGACACATTAAAAACTATCTTATATCTGCCAACTTTTTGCAATGTTTTCTTGTTTTTCTTTGTGGAAAGAAGAAAAATGTCAGATATTAAAGTAACTTCATTCAGTTCCTCAGCAAGATCAAATAAAACAAATCTCATTTAGCACAACCCCAAGCATCAATTCTTAGTCCTGATCAGGAAGAAAAATCACTATAAGACATTAATTCTTATCCCAGTAACTAGAATGAGCAGCCCCTATTTCTTCATGTCAGTAAGAATTATTGCACACTAATGACGCAGATCCTTCACAGCCACCTGCTAAGTGCCCTTTTTTTAAGAGAGCAGGGAAAGCAACAATGCAATTTACTACATGATTTTAAAATGCTATTTAGTAGTAGTCATGTCATTATCTCAGTGTGATCAATCTGGTCATAAACCAGGAACCTTTACCCAGGATAGCACAAATGATTTCCCGCGATCATGACCTTCCATGTAGCTGTATGTAAAGAAAGGAAAGTAATCCCTAAAATGAATGACAGCTGAGATGCTTCTTCCTTCCTTCTGTTGTCGTACATAATATGATGAAAGCCACAGTATGGAAAAGACAGGAAGTGTGACCTAATCTAGGTATGTTAGTGTAGATCAATTGAAAACATACAGTCATACTATCTTAAAAGAAAAGTGCAATGATTTACATGAATGGCCTTGCAAAATTCTGTGGGGATCTCTCAGACTGAGAAGTATATGGGTCTCCATTTACTTTATCTTATCTGCTAACGATTTCATTGGTGCAGCATATAAAACAGAAGGTCTTTTAAGCATTGCCTGGTCTCCTGTTGTAAAATTATCTTACAGGTTTCCAGGATTCAGATTTTATCTATGGAGGGATGTTGTTTTCTTACTTGTTTCATTTAAGTGCAAACTTTATCTTTATATGTGTCAGGAGAAAAGATGTAATTTGCCTTTTATAAGACAGATTAAAGTTATGAAATTCTAATAGGAGATCTGATGAACAGAAAGGGAAGACAAGGAAAGACAAACGTTGCCATGGGAATCTATTTTATTATGGCATAAAATAAAGCATCTAACTTAAGATTTAATCTGACCCTAGTTAATGACTACATGTCGTCAATATTGCAGAATCAGGATCAAGGCTCATAATTTATTTACAGTCGATAAAGACACGACTGCTGTAAAGGTAATAAACAAGCTGTTACAGTGTGAGAGGACTTAGGTACTTACTTGGTATCCATAGGGTTGATACTATGAAAGAAGTAGTGCATGTTATGGTAAAACATGCCGACAATGGTAATCCAAGCTGTGAAAAGGAAAGAGGCAACAGACGTAAGCAAGAGACTTTTCTCTCCTAGAATTACAACTTTATTACGATCTTTGGCTTCTGTAACAATTCTCATTATTGAATTCTCAGTATTTTTTAAAATAAGTGAAGAAGTAGAAGTTAGGTATTGAAATAGAAGCAGGCTTGCCCTATGCAGCTGTACTTCCAAAATGAGTAAGTTGTTAAGTACTTGTTTGTCCTTGTAAAACTCCTACATGTCACCAGAATGGCTGCATGGCTTATGTAGTCAACATCTCAATGGTAGCTACAGTAACTTCAAGGCTGTTTAACCTCTATGTACATTAACATTAGCAGTTTACAAAACTTGAGCACGGGCAACTGGTTTCTGCTTCAACTGCCTGTTCACTGTCTGCATTCCAAGTATTTATGGGTTCTTCAGCATCTGAGAGGAGAGAGAGATGTGTATTTTATAAGTGCCCTTTATTATCCCTTTTGCTGGGTTCCAAGGATTTATAACGTGAAATGCTTGAGGCGGAGCAATAAATGTTTAGGTTAATTCTTTGGATTGTGTCGTTCAGCATAAGGCTGAACTTGTTCAGAAGTGAGTTTTGGCTGCAAAACACCCCTGCAGAGTATCTGCAGCTGACTTTGCATTGTGTGAATAAGGAACCAGGCTTTTTTCAACAGACACGACCAAGGAAAAGTCTGTGTGTGTGTCAGTTCTGTGGATTGTGGGTTAGGGTACATAGGCTGCATTTTCAAAGACTTAAGGATCCAGGTAGATACTTTTGTAAGCAGATTTCTTCAGTTCTTGATTACATCACAGAATCAGGTTAAAACATTTTTATTTTTTAATTTTGACTGAAATTTCGGATTTTTGCCATCTTCTCACTTTTTGAGATAAGCTAAAATTTTACACAGGCATGAATTTCTTAGTTCTGCCCCATTGCCTTGACTGTTGCTCACATCTTTATTCTGTTTCTGGATATGCTGTTGCTTAGCTCTGTCATTTTATAGATAAATTTCATTAAAAATGTTAAAACAGATTTTGCATGGAAATACAAGTAATGAGGGATCTGGTAACTGGAAATTTCTTAAAAATAACTAGTTTGGATGAATAAAAATAATTTAAGAAATGAAGGCTTTTCTCACATAAAAAGACATCATCATTAATAGCTGTCTTCTCTGCAGTCTAGCTGTGTTATTCAAGTTGAATTCAAGTAATAGGAATATTATTCAAGTAAGATGAAGAATTCTACCACGTTGGTCATTCATTAATGTGACAGAAGAGCTGTTGTTGATTTAGAACTGGTATGATCAATTGGTCATTTGTAAAAGTAGGGCAAACAGAAAACTGTTTTCAAGCAGAATTATTCTTGAATATTTACATACTCCTGCTCTCCCTTTAATTTTTTCTTACCTCTTTCTTGAAAAGCTTCACTGGGAATAGAAATATAACTCTGTCCTCGAGATGGAAAGCGGTAATGGGACAAATTCAGAGTCTTGGAATGCATTTTGGCCAAAGTGTAGTCTGTGTGAGAATCCAAACAAAAATAATGAGAGAATCAATTGCCTTTATTACAAACTTCATGAGTATGTAGCTTTGCTTTTCTAACAGCTATTGCAAATCTTGACTCTAAAATTCCATATGTTTGCAGAAAGTAGAATAAATTCCTTGCAAAGAAAATTGCCTTTTCTACCCAAATTCTTTATGAGAGGAAAGGCAGTACGCAGGGTGCTAGTATATGGTGGATCACTTCACCCATGCTTGAAAAGCAGATTGATAGCACCATCTTCTATCTTCCCTTTCCACTGACATTTGAAAGTGTAATTTCAGAACACTTTCATTGAGAATTCCAGTGTCCAAGACAGCTTAGGGAGTGTGTGTGCAGTGATTGATGGTACTAGTGACTGCTCAAGTGAGTCTCAATGAAGTAGAATAAAAATGCTGGAACAGATCAATTACTTTTGCTACCTGTAGCAGATGAAATTAGGTTGAGGATGCAAAACAGTGGTAAAAGAAAACATTCTCCTGAAAGGTTTAAACTAGACTCCTCTCCCCAAATTGAAGTTTTCTAGTATCTGTACAGTTGCAAGTTGCAAGCACTGAATAAAAGCTGTGGGCAGTACTTTAATTGCCTACTAGTATAGTCTGTGCTGTGCTAAGTCTTTCGTATAGTTTTACTGGGTTCGTATGTGAAATCATTCCCCAGATAAACTCAAGAACTTCAAGTGCAGTTAGAGATGATTACTTCTGAACTTTCTGCAGCTGAAATGGCATTCAAAAGAGAGAATAATTTGTTCTGATTTCCTCTTAAGTGTTAGCAGAGTAGAGGGGCTGCATGCACAGAAGCATTCAGGACACCCTGACAGGCCAAACAGAGAGAACAGCTCTGTTAAATCCTACCTGCTATGGATGATGTACCCTCAACAGTTAGAGACATCGAGTTTTCTTCCAGATTGCATGTCATATGCACCATCACACTGTCAATAGTTTGAATTAAGCTTCCAAATATGTGAGCAGTCTGAGAGAAGAAGAAAGATAAGGCTCTACAACAAGAAAAATTGAAGTTCACAGCACAAAATGCCAAGGTGCCATGATAAATTCCTGTGTAAGTCATTGTTTGTCTGTCCAAAAAATCATGTGATTTTCTCCATAACATTTTCCACATAGAGTGGATGAAATGTTATTTAAAGTGATGTCACACAGAGCCTGATCTTGTAAAATACTATGTTTTATGGAGCATCTCTAAAGGACTCTTTGCTCCTATCAGCATTTGTCAATTGTACTCAGGATTCAGAAAAATGACATCAAGAACAGAACAGATTATTTTGGCAATATTTAAAGACTTGGATCAGACACTCACTGGGACGTGATTTTAAACACACTGTAAACCAGCTCTTCTTTCATCTATACTAGAACATTCCCCAGTACAAAACTACGTGGGAAGTGTTTATATGTCTCCTAGAAAACAGTCATCAGAGTGAACACATGTTTTAATGTGGAAGAAATCTACTTGATTTGATATTTCCTTACACAAAAGGCAATCTAGGAATCTAGGATTTTAAGCTAATAACTTAAATCCATTAGACATCTATATGTCTTTCTTAAAAGTGCCTTAGGATTCAGTAACACCCTGATTTACATTAGTAGTTGTTCTCCTCACCCATTTTAAAAGCTTCCTATTATGAAATTTGCTTTCCATTAAGATTCAAATAAAAAATCTCAGGAAATGCCTGGGAAAGTATTTTTCTGCATTCAAATTCAGATGGGTGACCAGAAGAGAAAGATCACTGATGCAGGTTGCCTTTCCTATGTCAGATGATAGCTCTGTCAAAGGTTCACTCCACTGAATTAGGGAAGTGCTGCTACATCCCTCATGTGTTCTGAAAAAAGTCAAACTACAAAAAAATATGCACACACTAATTACAAAAGTGAAGGGCTCAAAAATAAAAAGCTAACTTTGGGGCAAGAGAGGTTAAATACTGACTTCATTGACAGTGCTTGTTATTTTATAAATACAGGTTTAGGTTGTTTCTTTCATCCGGAAATGTGTGGAAACATACATATAAAATTTACCTACTTTAGCCTTAAAAACCACATCTATTTTTCAATTGTTTTGTAGGGGGATCTTTATTTCAAATACGCAAATGGCATAAGACCAAATAAGTCATCCTGCTAGTTGTAGCAGGAATAGAGGCAACTGAATTCTTTACTGTCTACTCTAAATCACACATCTGAATTAACCAAGAAATCAAAGCTCATTTCTCTTACCTCAGGTATTTCAGGCCAGTTGGGTAATAGCAGAAAGTCTTCAATAACTTTTAAAAATGCCTGAAAGAGTGAAACAATGTAATTTTGTTTTTCATCTGGTACACCTCCTGGCAGGCACACAAGGCAGATTTCTTGGATTTCCTTTGGTTTATTTTAAGATTACAAACTTTATTTTTCATTCTAGCCAGGTTCATCCCCACTGCAAGCATTCCCATCATGTTTTATGTAGTATTTTAAATTAATGGCTTATTTATTAAAAGTATCACCGCTACGAAGCTCACAGAGTACAATAATTACATCTAATGTGACAACAATGGATCTTAGGGGAAAGAATTTATTTTCCTAGTTTGTCTAAACTCATATGACATTAGAATGCCTCTTCATCTGTGATTACATATTTCATCAGCACTGCATATAAATTTGGGCTCCATCAGCTGCTAAATTTGATTATTTCCTGCTTAACTTTTTCACTTTTGTTTTTGAGGTCAAGATCCATCATGATGAGCACTGTTCATGATACAGACTCTGTCCTAAGGAGTCTTGCTAACAGAGATAAATGCAAGGAGGAGATAGGGAGCAACAAAAATGACCAAAAAAATCAAAAGAAAAATCACATTCCTGCTTAAACATCTCTTTCACGTACCTTAAAAGCATTGACTGAATATAAAAGTCTCATTGAGAAACACAGAAGAAAGCAGCACCAGAGTGTTTTATGAGCACATTTTTATAAGCAGTGAAACACAGGGCAGTACCAGAGCTTTTCTATAGCCTTTTACTTCTAGCAACTGCAAGCTCTGTGCTGCCTCTCTGAAACACTGAGTGTGGCATGCATAGAGTTTATCTGAAAGCCAAGACCCAGTCCAGACTGCTGAGAGCTTTCAGGAAGCATCTCTTCCCAAGACTCAGCAGCACTTCAGAATTAACATAAAAAGGATGTATTAGACTGCTAGAAGAGGAGGGAAAGCAGGAGGACTGGAACTGCTAGGCAGAACAGAATTATAACAGAAAATGTGAGTAAGATTTGTCAGAAGCAATACATTATGTCAGTAATCAGACAGCTTATTGCATATCACTTACATCAGATTTTCTTGTGCTGTGAGGCATATGACAACCAGTAGAGAAATACCCTTACTGAAAATAGCATGCATGCTTGGTGCTTGTCTTTCAGGGAATTAACTTCAGACAATACAGAGCCTATCAGTCAGACAAGTGACACAGTCTGTGTGTATGAACAGAACTCTGATGTTGATTTCCCAAAACAGATTTGCTAACGATAATCATCTCCCGCTTTTCTGTCTGCACATTACTTTCTCAACTCACAAAGCAACAGATAGTGTGATTGAGCAATCAGATCACAACTGAAATGATGTGGGTGGCAGGTGTGACATCTGACAGGACGGTGTGCCATTGTCAAATTAGAGCCCACACAAAATTTTCAGCAAAACAAAGGGAACAGATAAGAGATTTTTAGAATGATTTTTGCTCTGCATTAAGTCATGACTCACAAAGGCCAAGCTTTACATTTTGTTAAACCTTTAACAGAAACTGTCAAATGCCAGCTGTGTGTTTTCAGAGGCATTTATTTATACTGTTGGTCCAAGTAAATAATCCTTGTCACCCTGGTATTACCCACAGGCTTAAAGAAACAATCCCTGGTGAGGCCAGAGCTGACGGTTACTATAATAGTATTTTACCCTGCTGAAATCAGGGAATTAGCTGCCCATCATATTACAGAAGCCTTAACTTTATGTTAGCAAAACGGGCCCCTTGTCATCAGTTCAGACCATGGAAAATGCCCTACACTATGTATGACATGCATTGATCACATAGCTGAAAAAATTAATTAGAAATTATTTTCTATTTTTCTATTTGCTGTTTAACTAAATCTTTAATGTCTAGTCATTGTTCCAAATATCTATAAAGCTTAAGCATTAAATACACATCCCCAAGAACTAATGGACTATTTTCTCTGGTTGTTGGCTCACTGCCTGCTATTCTCTAAATCTGCTGCTGCTTACTTCATACATAGATTCTGCAATCTGCAAAAACTTTCATAGCTGCATTCCATATTCCACCTGCTGGGGAAATTTGAATGTTATCTGGATCCAGACACAGAATTTAGAAGTTTACCTCTGTCAGGCTTAGAGCAGTATTTTCTGACAAGGATTTATTGGGCAAGCTGAATGAGACATTCTCCAGGTATTCCAGCAGGATGTCAGAGGAGTGGAAGTTGCCTCTCTCTTTGGTCAAATTAGTTATGATGGGATGATAGGCGTTTGTAGACAGCTGCAAGAGAGAGATACAACTCACCAGCTCATTCCAAACAGCAGGTGCCATTTGTGATGTTAGCTCAAAAGGGAGCTAAGGGGCAGTTTTCAGTTCTCCAGGAATCACAGTAGAATTTCTAAGTGGTGCAACTTCAGGGCTACCCATAAGCATTTCTAGGGCCAAAAAGTCTGGGTTGAACACTTCCCAGCACACAACAGAACCTGCTAATGGGTGTGGAGGGTTGTTTTTTTGTTCATTGTTTCTGTGTTGGTGCATTTTTTCTGTATTTTGAAGCACAGCAGACGGCTGTAAATTACACACAGGAAGTTACACAGAGTAAACAAATAGGATAGTCGGAATTTACATGTATATGTTCATTTGTTCATTAGCAATTCAGGTCCTATCTGACATGGTTTCCTGAAAGTCTAAGAAGTAATAAAACTTTGGCACTCCAGACAGCAAGAAAGTGGAAATTCACAGGAATAACTGTGCATGTAGGCTGCCTACACCTAATTGCATACAGATGGCATATGAAAAATAAGAGAAGTTATCAAAACTTTTTTGGATGTCCTCCATCTTCAAAACCCACTGAAATACTGTTGACCAAGTTTCTACTTTTTTATACAGAGGAATTATTTTTATTAACTTTGAGTTCCTGTTGTCTATCCAACATTAAGAGTTCTGTAGCTCTCCCACCTTTCAATGCTGGCTGAAAATACTCCCTATGCATATCTGAAAGCACTTATAAAAATACTCAAGTACTAAAATAATTGTCACTAATGATATCTGTAAAATGTAGATCTGTAACTCTGTATTTATCACAAATCCTCATGTTTTAGAAAAGAGTTATGAGGACTATCTTACCACAGGTTTTGGAGTAGTTGTCATTGTAGACCACGAAAGAGTTGAAGAGAGCAAAAACTGCACACCTGGGGAAAATTCATACACAAAGGAGTTGAATTAATTTAGGAAAAGTAAATTTTAAAAATCTCCATATCTTATCAAGTACAGATAACATATTGTGGGCACTTCTGATTCGTTCCTGTGTGGCCGAGTTCTATTTGTCTATATGTGATTCTTCTGCATCATATATTCTTCAGCATAGGGACTGAGAAGATACAGACATTGAAAACAATCAGAATACTATCAGCCATGGGTTCCAAATGCTAATGTTGTCTAAATAAATATTTATGTCTTGAGTCTAAATTTCCTGAGTGGCAAATAAAATAGTGCAAATTCAGAAAGACTGTAAAAAAAGCTCAAAATCAATGAAATATTTCCATTACTTTGTCAGAACTGAAGTATCATTCAAATAAAAGAACATGGGTAGAAACACTGGCATATTAAACCTAATGTGGCATTTTAGTTTTGCATAAAGCAACTAATAGGAGTCAAGGAGTGAAAACAACTTTCAATAGTAGCCAGAGAATATTGCACATAATGTGGCTGCTCAGTGCTTTTAAGTTGATTTGAAGCAACAGTAAGGTTGCTATTAATCAGACGGGCTTCAGCAATAAATATCACCCCTAGAACTACACCCACTGAAAATTACCATATAAGCATGCCATAAGTGATCTGCCAAGACAGAAAGAATAAACTCCATTTGGAATGGTTTTCAGCTGCTCCATTTTAAAAAATATTGATTCCTTTTCATGCAAGAGAATTTATGGGTCATTTATGGGTAGAGAAATAAAATTTTCTTCTCAACTACGTCTTCCCAAAAATTTATGTTTGCCCAAGAGCATGGTATTCCACCATAATCAAACAGTAGTGGAATATGCTGTGCATATTTTTATCACGGGTCCGAATGTCATGTGATTATTCATTCTGTTAAAGAACAGGCTGTCCTGTAAGTTTCTTATGTCAGAACACATTAGTCCAGTTTCATCACTGTTTTGAGATCTCCAAGCTCACTCAATAAACAGATACCAAGAATAACTGATTCACTGTGTTGATTAGTCTTGCGATGTCTGTTACTGCCTCTGAGAATGTCCCAGCTTTATTCCTAATTCCAACTGGAAATTAAAATAAATAATAAAAGAAAATCTAATCAGTCCGTTACTTTGTGAAAAATCAAAAGCTCAGTATTCCACATTTCTCCAGTTCAGTTTAACACTTTAAAATAATATTGCCTTTGTACTTATAAAAAAAATAATACATGATGCCCCTTTACATTTTAATTCCCATGCCTCTAGAAAAAAAAAAATGCACATCAAGTTTTACTTTCATTTTAGATGTTAGAAATTTATTTTAGATTTTTCACAAAGTTCCTGGTGATCCTGAAGGCATTTGAACCGAGGCTTTAAGAAAATTAAAACCAGAAAAACTTGGTATAACGCAAATTTCAGTAAACATTCAGCTTCACACAAGGTCACAGCACAGCAAGGAGGCGTTAATGTACAAGTCAGGGAGTTCGCTGTGTAACTTTCCAAAATCCAACAGGAATGGAGTAAGAAGATATAGGCAAAATTCTGTATAACTCTTCAAAAATTTAGACTTTATACAAATCATACTTCTCTAGATACATAAAGATGATTGCGTTGATTTGAAAGCATCCATTGCATTTGAATTTAGCAGCATAGCGTTCTACCCTAAATCAAGGATGTGTTTTGTGTTATCTTTGAGTTGGATACCGTTATAGTAACCCTAGGTTGTTGTGAAAGATAAAACAGCCAGATACTAGAACCGTGTTTCCAACATGACCAGAACATTATAAACGTAATAAAACATTTTAATTAATTTATTTAGATTTTCAAACATGGAATAAAAATTTGTGCTATTTCCTACCTTAAATGAGGTATCTGAGAATGTTTGAAGTGTTTCCATAAGAATCGCTTCATAAAGCATAAAACTTGAGCATGATTTCTGTATTTTGTGTTGCAAATATGATCTGCTTCATTATATACTAGACATAGGGTTTTCTTTTCAGTGGTTTCAATTCTATTTTATCCGTTCTATATTTTTTTGATATACTGTATATGTAAGTTGATTGCCATTATCAAACCTGGATCTCACAAATGCACACATTCTCATTTACAGGTTTGCACCTGTGCTGTGTTATTCAAAGAGTGTCCATTGTGAAAATTGCTCCCATGGGTTTAAAAGCACATGGGTAATTGAGTGTAACTGCGTTAGCTCTCAGTAACCTAATAAGAATTAATGAAAATAGAGGAACCACCGGCTAAGCTAAATGTTCCAGATGCCCCATAGCTTTATTCCTGAGAGGGACATTTTCTGATTGTTACTCACACTTTACAAACTTTTGACTGTTACAAACACTTAATAGCAACAGCCTCTCTTGTACTGAAAAGTTCATTATGAATATCTGTAGCACAGCTGACACATTACTGGCCACTGCCTTCTACGTTTTTGTTCAAATCCTGATTCCTTTTTTAATTTATATTAAGTTTTAGTAAATATCTTTCTTTTTTAGTTCACAAACCTATGTGAGTTATTAAATCTTTGTTGCTCCAGGAACTGGAGAGATGAGCATTATTATCCACATCTGTTGAAATACGCTAAGTGAGTTCCTTCTAAGATTACACAAGAGTGTTAGAAATCTGGAGTCAATATTTCTTAATAGCATTCTGCCTCAAGTCTAATTATTGCTCTTCTTCACTGAATCCCAGGGGATACAAAAATGGCTGCAGACTTCTAATCTTGGTAAACTTTTTTGACATTTATAAGGAAGAAGAAGCCCAGATGAAAACACTGCGTGTCCAAAGACAGCTGAATATTTCAGTGCCTTTCATAAATGCTTTTTTTCTACCTCTGAAAAAAACTATATTAAATAGCTGAAAGATATTAACACAAATCCTACACGCTAACCATTTTTAAGACAGCATCTTTACAGAACATGACTTATGGCAGTAAGAGTGCACATACTCACCAATAGCAGCTGTAAAGTACTGCTCAATTTCATTGGGGGTGAGTGCCCTTTCCCATATAATGAATTCATCAAATGCTCCATTCACATAGCGCTTCATTTGATCCCCTTCTGTTCCAGTCAGCAGATTTGCACTGGGGTCCCCATAATCATAGAAAACTTTCCCATCTGGATCAGTTGTGTTTAGAGTTCCATTGATGTAGACCTTCAGTCCTTCTCTTGATTTCCAAGTGAAGAGAATATGAGTCCAGTAAGGACCTAGAAAACAGTAAGTCACAGCAAAATCTATGAATCGTTTCCATTTAATGCCTCTCCTATTCAGTAAATTTCTGCTGACTTGTGCAATGCTATGGAGAAGTATAGGAAGTGCTAAAAGTGAATTATGGAATGCTGATGTCATGTATATTAATCTTTACACACATGGGGAAGCCCATACTTTGGCAGAACGCCTGTTAGCTTTTGTCTGAACTCTTACTGAGGCTCTCTGCAGTTCCATAAATTACACTTGCTAAGTGCTATTGGCCAAGACTTGAAGTCTCTTCAATACTGTCTCAAAATTCAATTCAGCAAGAACTTCATAAAGACCGCAGGAACTGGAGAGCAGGCAAACAGACTAATTAAAGCTGCCACACTTTCTTTGTTACAGTTGAAAGGCTGAAAAGATCCTACTCATTTTTACTTGGATTGAATAACCCACAAACGTGGGTTTCTCTTAAAACAAGATTTCTAAACTGATTATAAAACTTTGGCACTATGAGCTGAGAAAGTCCTATATTCCCAGTTTGCAGATAGTTAAATAATGGCAAGAAAAAACTTTAGTGACTGTCACTGGCATTACTCTAAGTCCAGAATTTGTCTCAGTCACTAGGTAAGAGTTTCCCAACAATACAAAGTTTAGCAGTAAGATATGTGATATACCAAAATGCTTCTTAATACCATGTCATGACATAAAATTTGACACTTAACAGTTGACAAAATGAACAAGGCACTAAATATCCAGTTAAATCATTACTAAATAAAGTCATTATTTTGGAGATAGTAGAGTCCTGTACATGTATAGATTTTAGAATATATGGAGAGACTAACCTGTGTTCCTCACCCAGCTGTTTCCATCTAAGCACCCATTAATCTACTTATGCCAATAGGAACTGCAATTCAGAAAACTGGAAGGCAGGTCTGAGTACTGCTGCTGAACAGCAAATGTTGTGTAGTTCAGTATCAGTGAGTTAGCAGTTCACCTTTCTCTCACCTTACCCCCACCATGAGAATTCAACCACAGAGCTCTAATTACTTCTATGTCCACATTTTCCTGATAATGCACCATTGGCTTGTAATGGCTTGTACCATTACATCTCTCTAATCTGTCTACAAGAATAATGTAAAACATAAAGGCAAAAAAAGGTGAACTTACCTGGTGGACTAAAACTTGCTTTCCACTTCATCATTGCATTCCCACGGGTATAAAATTCCACTGAACCTTCACCTTCACTTGAACAGATTTTGAAACCACTGGAAATCACTTGCCCACCAGAGGCAGGGGGAAATTTTGTCTGTTGGTCTTGAGTCTTCCAGAAAAAGGAAAACGTTACTCCTGATGGAAGGAAGCAAGAGTGGATTTTTATTGAAAATCTTCCATACTCACTGTGCTTTATGATGCTTGAGTAGCTTCATGAGGTGCTGACAAAGTGAACACTAAAGAAACTTCTCATTATGCTGAAAGACTCAGAAAAGAATGTTCTTGTTTGTAAGATACTGGGAATGCTCTGGTGTTATAAAAATAAATTATTCTGAATATTATACTATGGATGTAGAAATAATATGACTTGCAGATATTTTTTTTACTTTCTAGTGGTATGAAAATATATATCAGAAGGTACTGTATGTATCTGACAATATGTCTGCAGTGGGATAATGAATTCTCTTTTCCACTACCATGTAATAGAAAAGGTATCTTCTCTATGAGTTTCTCCTTCTTTCATAGAAAGTTAATGCATAGCTAAAAAAAAAAATCCTATTTAAGGTTTGAAGAATGGCTTAAATCAGTAAAAGCAAGAAAATTCAGTGTTAGCAACAGTGTTTAAGATTAGGGACTTCTGGAGGTTACATATGGAAGGATCAGTAGTAAATTGAGGTTTTTTACTTTGACTAAATCTAAAGTCTCTAATGTAGGTATTGATACTGACTGGTTGTGTCCTTATGTTGATAGTTGCATACAGCTTAATGTTCTTCTATAATCAGCGTGTCAAATCAGTGCACCCTTATAACACTGGTCATTTTGTGATCTTTACCCAAGAAAAAGAAAGGGAAGAGAACAGAGGGAAGAGAATTTAAGTGTCTGTGGATATGGACAAATGGATTCCACAAAATCAGAAATTTTAAATAATTGTCTCCAAAAATCAGTTTGAAAAAAGCATTCCTGCTGAAATACCACACATTTAAAACACAGTCTCCTAAATTTCACCTGTAGGATGACTTATATTTGTCACAGTTTTGTAGCACCATTAATCTCGGTGCTAGATGAAAGATTTATGGTAGCGTAAGCTTATTTTTGTTTTTGTTTGAGTTAATTGTACAGTAGATCATTGATCTGAGCAGTTAGTGATTACTTGTAATTTCAAATGCAGTTAGGAAAAAACTGCATGGTAGCAGAAATGCTGATTCAGGGCTTGAAGCAGTGATTGAGCACCTGGTGGGAAGGCAGGGCCAACCCAGGGGAACTCAGGTGCATGCAGTGGTTGTGTGCAATTTAAGGGTTGGCAGTGGAGGCAAGGGTATCTTACTGCAGATTCCTGTATGCCTGGGGCCTTTTGAAGGTAAGCAGTGTCTTTCCTTTATTTCTGTGTTTGTGGCTGTTGTGTTTGAGCAAACCCTCACTTACTGCAGCCTGGGACCGTGCTGCTGTGCTGTTGTTGTTGTGCTTTCCATTGCATTACACACATTTTCAGTAGCCTCTGCTCAATTGTTTTAAAAGCCAATGAAGAAATGTGTCATGCTGGAATTTTAGAGGATTCATTACATTATTATTGACTTATGTAATTTGATAGTAAAAGCTAAACTGTTGAGTTAGTAATTAGTTTACTAACCTTCAGGTCCACAAACTTCTGGGTTGCTAATGCAGGAATTTTGATATCTTCCAAAGAAGAGAAAGGTAACTCCTTTCTTTTCAGTAACATAAATTCCTTTGTTCACCATTCCTTCTACAATGTCTAAAGGAAAAGCAAAATATAGCTTAACACTTATGTAAGTCAAGGATTCTTGGAAACACGACTTTTAGCAGGCTTGTATGCTTCCTTAATTTTTTTCTCATCTACAGTTTTTGTTGTTGGTTGGTTCTGTGTTTTCTTTTCTGATTGTTTGCTTTTGAAGAGTCATACAATACAATTATTTTAAGTTTGCAATAATTATATTCTTCACCCCAATTCTTGCTTAACTAAAATGTATTAGCAGAACTCATACACCAGAAACAGAACCCAAAAATCATTATTTTGAACTACTCAGAACAAACATTACAATTTCCAGACTTCTGAATGTTGGGCACATCATGCAACTATTTCTGTCTTGCTGTTAAGTAGAGTTGGGCAAAAAAATCTTTAATCAATAAAAAAAAACAATATTTTTTCATTTTTTGAAAGAAGTTTTGTGATCAAAATCCACTTTTCATTATATATGAATATAAATAAAGCATACTTGACAAACTATACTTAAAATACAGGAGAATATCTTTTGATCATGCTTTGGTATGACGCCACATTTATATATGACTCATAAAAGCTACTCTCTTGTCTAACATGGGTAATGATTATTTGACTTGTGAGTTACTTGTGTTCTCTGCTTTAAGAAGCACTGTTTATTCATTCCCTAGTAACCGAAGCACATGAGGCACCCTAATACTCAGAAAACCTGACACACATTTACCATAGGAAACCTCACTGAGTTCTGAGAGTCCAGCTGGTGATAGGAGCTGTGCAATGGCTATGAAGATTCAGTATCTTGGTTTTAAGACCCTTCTCTGTAACTTCTTCTGACCAAAAAAAAAAAAGTCTAAGGGAAACATCAGCACTGAGCACAGTGTCTTCTCCTCTGAAGTGCAGAAATTGTCATCTAGCTGCTGCTTGATATTTGAGAACTGAATGACATTATAATGGAAGTGAGAAATGCACAAAAATGGTCTAGAACACCAAAGGGGTGGGACATAAAGGATTTTCCTTTGTATTTATATGTGTACATCTGCCTGACTTGATGTAAGACTTTGAACAGTGAAAATCAAACTGGGCCCAGGTTGATGCACAGGCAGTGCTGGAGCCAGACTGTGTGTCTGGAGTGATAATCAGAAATAGAGTTGTCACTGCTTCAGGGTGGTGCATCCCCTCCTGCAGTGGAGACCTGTGTGACAGGGAATATCACTTTCAGAATGTAGGCGACCAGGAGGAATGAAGGCAGCCATACTGGCCCATCTGCAGGGGTAGCACCACTCAGGAAGGCAGCAGATGCAGCATGTGGTAGTGCTCAGTGAACACACCCAAATGTTTTCTTAGTTCATCCCAAATCTCAGTGCAAATACTAAAATTCTCAGGTGTGCTTCCCTGCTTTTAAGCAAGAAGTCATCAAAACAGATGAGAATTCAGTTATTTCTAAAAATTAGAGTAAGTGCTATGGAGGGAAGCAAATATTCCTGAGTTTGTCATTCTGGCTAGATTAATATTTAAATAAATACCATAAAATATTCCATTTCTGTTTCCATTGCATTTCCTTTGCCATTTTAATTCGTGCTGAATGTGTCTTACTACATGACAACTATGCAGAAGTTCTATAAAGCAGATAAATGAGGGCTGGAAGGAATTGGGGTCACTTGACATTTGTTACAGAGTTCACTTTTGCCAGCATACTTTAAGCGAGCAGAAAAATAGTGGTTTATCATTCTCATATAGGCTTCTTAGTATCCAAATGACTTCCACCATTTTCATCTTTCTCCTTAGATTAGATTTTTCCAATGACTAGATGTGAGCTGATACTTAATCTTTAAGTGGACAACAGGTCATATGTCAATTGTACAAGTATAAACCCCTGGTGACTTCAGCAAGTGGCTTTGGTTACATCCACTTAGTTTCCAGTCTGGCAGGTTTCTGCATGGAATGTTGTCATTTTCTGTTCTTCCTCTAATATGCTACCATGTTGATGGGGGGAAAAATCATTAAAAGGCTACATATCTAAGATTTATGCTAGCTTTATTGTCATTATTAATATGGTAATCAAACATGTAATAATTGACAAGATTACTTCCAGGACTTACAAATTGACTTGCATTTGCCTTTCTTAATGTGTCCTTTAAAAATAAATATGAAGTGATGATAAATAGTGTTTTGTTTTGTTTTTCAAGGTTTAAAAAAAAAAAAAAAAAGCATTTGTTCTTTCATGATCCCTGAAATGTTATCTGTTTCCCCTACACCTAGTAAATAGTAAATAGTAATTATAGTATACTATTAGTAAATATAGTAAATATATTTATATATTAGGCTTTTGAGAGCTACTGGGGTCCATCCTTCCATGGACTATTTATTAAGGGGATGCCACTTCTAGTAATTTGAAGTAATGAAGTAATTCTGGTAATATTTTAGCAATGTTTTTTGTTGTTGTTGTTGTTGTTGTTTTTAATTTCAGTCAGTGTAAGCATGGATCTTTACCAACTGAGCAAAACTCAACTTTGAGTACAGTGTTACAAGAACCCTCCAAGCCTGACAAATGCACAACAATAAAAACGTAAATCCTCACCTACAGTTGCAGAGAAGTTAGAGTAGGCAGAGTCATTGGTATATACAAAGGTAGAATTATGGGAAGGAAGCACAGTGAAGTTGTGGATTCTTAGAGCTGGGTGAAACAACAAAAAAATAAGCAAATAAGAAAAACAATGAATAAACACAATCAGTAATGATTTGACCAGTTCATATCTCTCAATTTAGCTCAGATCATTAATGTTGGGCAGTAGCTTTTAAAACTGTCGTATAACAATGTCTTACCAACAATCTGTGTGGATGTGAATGTTGTGTCCCTTTACTGCATGATTTAAATATAGTATCACTAAGACCACTTTTCTTCCTGGCAGGAATACAAGAGGAAAAAGACAACAGTACAACTGCACTTGGATGAAGGGCTCTGAATACAATCAGGTCAGTAATAAACTCCTGTTGTTTCAAAAATCATTATGTGGTGAAAAAGTTACGGTATCTCAAGTCACTTGTCCATCTCTGGATTTCCCCAATGCAAGAGATACATGGATATATTGGAGCAAGTCCCATGAAGGGCCAGAAGGGTGATGAAGGGATTGGAGCATCTGGCACACCAGGGAGAGGGTGAGGGAGTGGGGTTGCTCACCCTGGAGAGGAGAAGGCTCAGGTGTCTTATCAAAGCACATGAACACCCAGTGGGAGGAGTAATGCCAGAGCCTCCTTGGTGGTATTTAGTGAACAGATAAGAGGCTATGGGAGCAAGTTGAAACACGGGAAATTTCATTTAAACAAATGCTTTTTGTCTAAATACTTTCAATGAAAAATTACGAGGGTCAGGTGCTGAGTAGCTTGCGAAGAGGAATTGTTGTGTCTCCATCCTTGGAGCAATTAAAAACCTTATGGGACACAGCACAGCCATTGACCAACATACTGTCAACAGGTCTGAAAGGACAGCACCAAGGCTTGTTTGTATCTGGAGCCATTCCACCTGCTGTAGTTCTGGGAGCTATCAAGTTAATTTAGGTATCTAACAATAATTTTTCTTCCCCTCCCCACTTTGATATTTTGAGAGTATCTTTCACACTAATTGTTTACCCAGGGTGGGTAAACAGAGCTTGATGGAAAGCCTGTGTAAGTAAATAGATGTGCTGATTTGGGATTTAGACCATCTGGGCTCACAGGAGGGGGAAAAAAAAAAAAAGGCAAATTCTCCAAAAAAAAAAAAAAAGTGGAAAACAAGGGGTGAGATGAAAACCTGAACGTGACCACTTTTTTTTTATTTGATGTTTTTCAAGTTGGATGTTTCCCTTCAATTCCTTTTACTGCTTTTATTTTTGAGATAACTGAAAAAATAATTTATTGACACTGCCTCTCACAACACAAATACATTGAGAGATATAAATCTGGCTTCACACACAATGACTTCAACAAATAAAATGGATTAACATGACGGACAGACTATGATGCTTCAAGTATTTAAGAGAAGAAACATGGAATGAAAACATTTGCATGAAATTATGATGAGTGGAAAAAACAGGACTAGCATAATAGAGTTGTGTAATCAGAATTGTATCAAAATCTAGCAAATTGTTACCTGCATTAGATTATGACAATTAAACTTTTCTTGTATCAAAGTCAAACGTCAGAGAGGTACATAAAACTTCTCCTGTACGCAGTGCAGAAAAAGAATTGTGCTGCAGGGAAAAAGATTTTTGGCCACCACGTAGTGAGACAAAGTCCTCAAAATCTTTTTTTTTTTTTTTTTTTTTTTTTTTTTTCCCCACCAGGATCATAAAGCTGGCTATTTATAATGTTATTTTACACATAATAGGATTCAAAGACAGTTATTCATGTAAGCCAGTCTTATTCTTCTTTGTGGGATCAGGAACTTTTATATATTCTAATTCACTCTTTCATGCTACCATTGAAAAGATTTCTGATTTCTGCTGCAATAATGTGATTTAACGAGTTTCAAAAAATAATCTTTCCAACACTGTGCAATTATAATTTGTCCAACAGCTGTAATCCATGCTAGATTTAAATATTCCTCAATTGCTTTGAAAACAACATGTTTGTAATAAGAATGTTGAAACAATTTAGAAAATGACATTCACACACTTTTGAAGAACTTGCATCTTAACTTTCTGTAGATCGAATTCTGGTCCTTTTAGAATTAAGTGGGGATGCTGCCATCAGCCTCTAGTGAGAACAGAATATTGCCCAGATTTATTTCTGGTCAGCTAATTTCATTCCTTAGAATAATTCCTGGAAGGATGGGTTGAACAGTCTAAGTTTAAAATACTTCAGGATTATGGAATAAGAGGTTTAAGATATCTGCAGATTTTTTTTCTTTACTTAGAAACAGAGATTTATGTTCCCATTTATGTATAACAAATAGCACTAGCTCTGCACTTAAGTAACATTTTTCATGTAAGATTGTAAAGGTCTCCAACTCTTGTTTTAATCTCTTGCTGTCATATTTCTGCATAAGAATACTATGGTCACCAGTAACAGTACTGCAGCTACTCTTCACTAGTACGAAAGTGTAGCTCAGTGGCCAAAGAAGTCAGCACAGTGTGGTAAGTATTGGGGAATGTGTGTATCAGCCCAACCTACAATTGGCTAAAAAGTCTCAAGGGAAAACAGTTCTCATGTGGAAACCACTAAAGGACTTCTGAGCCTCAGAAGGAAACAGAATATAGCAGCAAATTGCTCCCGAAAGGTATGACCCTGCAGGTTCATAATGCAGCAGTGGGATATTGTGGTTCTGCTGAAACTGCATCAGTTACATCGCTTGGGCATTCCTGGGAAGTCATCTCTTCTTTCCAAAACATCAGAACCAGAAAACTGCTGAAACCAACCATTCTAATATCATTCCCCATGAGTTCTTGCAGTTCTGACAACTGACTCTTTCCAATCGGTCAGGGTTTGGCTTTACCAAGTCTTTCAAGAATTTGCTCAACTGGGAAGGAAAAAAAAAAAAAGCACAGAACAACTCTTGCTGTAAGAGGGCTTTTAGAGAAGTATCAAAAAAATATAAAAATGATTAAGAAGTATTCAGATAAGAGCCTTGCACTTCTCTTTCTATGGGTACTAAATGTGATTTTTCAAAATTGCCTGTAGGGTTTAGGCATTTAACTACTCCTGAAAAGTTAAGAAGAACCAAGTGTTTTCACTGCTGGCATAGCCAAAGATCTCAGTTGCTGAGCTTATTTAGTGCATATTATGCATGTACAAAGTCAGCTAATAACCATGTTATTTCAGTGACCCTCTGGATCATGAAAAAATTCACTTTATAACCTTAACAATGTATATTCAGAATGCCTGAGAATGCTCTGCAGAACTCAGCTCTCACATATAATATCACCTGAACATGAAAGCACTGCAGAAGCATTAACTTAAAATCTCAGCTGCTGCGGTAAAAAAGCTAACTGCTCTCATTTCTCCAGTTCACTGTCTACTTACAGACTGCACAAATACTTATGTTATTGCCACTGTCAATGAATCCTTTGTCTACCTCCGTTCGTATCCCGAAACTCATGAATTCCATCCACGTCTTCCAGCGGCCAGTAATGGGAAGCTGATGAAAAAACTTTGAACCCTTTCAAGGAAACAGATGAAAAAGGTGTTATATCTCTTGTTGGACCGTACTTTAACGAGTTTCTACAAAGGAGAACTATAGAGGAGGTCAATAGGTCAATTAAAACAAGATATATTATCTGCAATGTTTGATAAGCAAGACCATGAATCAAAATGGCAGGGGAGATTAAAGCTGGATATCTGACTGACTGCTGTGGAAAACCTCTGCTTTTAGAATTCAACTGCTGGGTTTTTTTCCTAATTATACTTAAAATCTGTAATCATTTCTGATCAAATTTCTGCAGGTGTATCAGGCAGCATTTGTCAGCACCAGGTGAGAAGTTGTTCTGATAACTGCAGGGTTTCACCCAGCTTTTTAAACATACTATGGACAGTACAAAGCATCAAGAAGGGAATGTGGAGGGGGGATGTTTCGCCTCTGTAGAACAATTCCTCTGCTTCTGTCTCCTCCATACAGGACTCCAATACCCAACTTAAATTGAAATCGAGAAGATGCTGAAGAGTTCCAAAGACTCTTATCCTGTTCTCAAAACTGACAGAAAAACCAGTGCAACACTGTCAGATGATATTAATGCAAGCACTTTTCACTTTTTTCCTCTTCTGAGGAACAGTAATCAGAAATGAGCACTAGCACAGAAACGAGCACTGGTGTCTCCAGGTAATTCACACAGTGACTGAGCATATAGCAGAACTACGCCCTTTAATAGAAGGAATTTGATCCTCCCTAAGAGAAGCGGTTGCAGATTGCTCAGTTACATGGTGGGGAGGATGCTTGTGGCCTTTGTTTCCCTAAACGTCCTCCTTAACACCAGATATGCTGACAAAAAACCATCTGCTGGTTTCCTCTGACAGATTTAGCAGTAGAGCCTAATCGATACGAGTCAGAGCAGTTTTTAGGAATTGTGGTTACTCTAACCTGAGCAGAAGCGGGCAGTCCAATGCAATTGGATTTTGTGTTCATGTGATGTCTATTCTAAGGGTGTAGCATTAGGAAATGTGGGAAAACATGGATTTTTTTTTTAGCTGCAAGAAATCCTTTATTCTGAAAATAATTTAACCAGCTGTGCTAGGAGAAATTGATCATCTCCTGTATGCAGGGAAGTTTTAGAGGGTTGATACAGATACATGGAAATTTTACTGTGAATACAAAATCATGGCACGGGATCCTGTTAATTTGAGTTAATCTTTTCTTTTTTGGGGGAGAACGAAGTGAGTACTTAAAATCGGCATTTTTGATTCAGATTTCAATCAAAATGATTATTGGGTGCTTTCTGGTTCTCCCTTAATATCCCTGCCCTCAAATTAAAACATACTGAAAGCATCAAGCATTCTCTTTCCTTCTCCCCTCCTCATCTACATTCATACAATGAAGTTCCACAGATTTGTTTCAAAAATACGATCTCCCTAACCTCCTTGAACTCCCTGACTATGTTTTTTAATACTTTTCATAAAATGCCATTGAGATACAGCCCCATCCATCCCCTGGACGATGCATGAAGGAGAAAAAAAGATAACTAGCTAACTTCAAGAAAACCTCTCTGCCTTTCACATCTTTGTTCTTCTGATGGATATTTAATATTGAGTTTGAATTGATCTAACAAAGTGCAACTTTAACTCCCCAAAACTCTTACCAGTGAATAATCTTATTAAGAAAAAATGAAGAGCAAGTGCATCGTCAAGTGTAGGAGTAAAGAACTTCTGGGGTCTCCAAGAGAAGTGAAACAAACTTACTTATAAAGTTATACTGAACGTGTAGTTCTTTGCCCTTCTACCAGTTTGTTTGTTTTTGTTTTTACCAAGCAAGCTTTCAAGAGCCTCAGAAACAAAGAAAAGTTTCTTAAATACCACTTTAACTGTTGGACACCATACAAAAGCTCCCAAAACTGTGTGCAAAGTAAAACAAATCACAAATAGTGTCCTTTGCCACTTAGAGACTTTCTTTACTCTAAAGAGAGATTTGAACAGCTTGCCCATTTGACAATTATTCTACTATTTTATTATTCTGGATACAAACTAGGTTTCATTATAATGGAATTGCAGGGACAAAAATTTTATATGGCCTTAAGCTTTCTAGTCAAACCATGGAGCGATGAACTCTTGTGATGATTCTCATCCTCATAGTATAGTTTCAGAGCAGAGTATAGTTTCAGGGTTTAGGAGAGGAACCTAAGACCGAATGGAAGTATAAAACTGACAAAATTCTTAAACATCACAATAAACACTCATAGATCTGAAAGCACGGAACAATATCAAGCTTTGATTTTGTGAGAATGAATGAACATCTTTGCTTCTCTTCCAAATGGAATAGTACCAAAGATACCTAACAAACCGTTCCTAATTGACCAGGAACTACAATTGGCCTATCTAACTGGGAGTGTTTGCTGTTGACATAGAGATTTTCCCACATAGAGGGAACGTGAGTGTAAATAGATGAGATAGGGATGCATTTAGGGGTTCTGTGGTCACACTTCCTTTGGATACTTGAAAAAGACAAAGAAAAGCATAGTTGCTAACAGAAGGAGAAAACTACTGGCAAGGTAGGAGAATAATGACACAGAATAAGCATGCACAAAGCCAAATCTGAGAATTCCAAGCAGTCCAACTCAACTAAGCTTGTGTGGAAAGGCATGCTGAGGGAGGAGGGTGTAGGAACCTGCTTTCATTTACATAAGCCATATCTGGGTACGTGTTCAGTTCTGTCTTCAAAGAGTACATTCTAGCTGCTGCTGACATTAGAGTGATGAATTTCTGTGATATTAACAGAAGCCACATAGGTAACCTGTGCTGAAGGACTTCCATGCCATCCTCAAAATATCTATTTTGCAGAGCACAGAACATGCCTGCTGTTTCACAGTGTGCTTATCTGCAAATAACTCTTATTTCATTAACATTTACTCTTTGTATCAGGGGAAAAAAAAGATTAAAATTAACAGAAGTCTTAGAAAAATATAGCAAAAGAGAGGAAAACAGACAAACAAGAAAAATCTCTGGGAAGGAGATGAATTGATGCCAGAAATTGTATCGTGATATGGCGTATTTTATTAATGGCTGTAGTGCAGTTGGTATCAAACAGATTCCTAAGGAGAAGCTTCTAAGAGCCTTACATTTTGAAGCTGGGAAAAACGGGCAAAGAAAACGGGAAAGCAACCAGAGATGCAGCAAAGAAATGAATCTCCGAGAGCCATGTGGCTCATCAGTGGCTTTCCTAGCTGCCAGTTCTGAACTATATAAAGCCATGCTGCTATCCCTCTTACAGCCCCAAGAAAACTTCTGAAAACAAATACCTATTGCTTTGAATTCAGCTTATACGTGTATAGTTCTTTCAGTAGATAATTACTCTGCGTTTAGAACAAAAGCGCTTCTGAATTGTTTACAGTCTCTACAAATTCAGAAAGCATCATTCCCACCTACCTATCCCCATAGATTTGTGCTACAGACAAATCTCATATAGCTTGCCCCCCAGTGAGGAAGACCGTTACCCCCTTACTGGTTCTATTGGCCAGAAGCCTGTCATCCTTATCGATAGGAAAAGAGATGGTATTTCTTAGTCTGAATGAAGGTAGAACACGTAACTGGTCTGAAGTTACTGCAATAGCAGACAACATAACTCCACATCACACTGTATTTTATTTTGAGCATAATTATATATTGTGGAAACTTAACAGCACAAAGCAATGCATGAATTGCAAAGCAGTAAAATTGTACTTGTACACCACCATGAGGCTTGAGGTTAAACTATTTATATAAACAGAAGGATTCAGCAGTTACACACACAGACCCCAAATAAGCTTTGAGTGAGATTTTCTGCATTGAAAACAGATGAGAGATCTTTAAAACACTCTACAACTGATTTTAACTGAAGCATGATGGCTAGGAGGAGGGTAGATCACTTGATGCTGTGGCAAAGTACACAAACCAGCACGTCTAACTGTAGATCAAAGAATTAAAACACTGAACACAAGAAGAGAGAGAGAAAAAAAAAAAACAGCCTGTGTAGAAATCTAGTTCAGAAAATATGCTCTAAAACATAATAATAAGCACTGTATAGAGAAATTCCCTATCAAATACAAGCCATTTTTCTTCAAACATACTTCGGTGCAGATGTTTAGCAGATAGGCTACCGAATTTTTACTGCCTAGGATGGTCTGATACTTCGATAATTCAGTCTATTGTATTTTTACTAAAGAGCTGACATTCAAATGTGGGGCCACTGATTCTTGGAGCTACTAAACCAATGAAAAATACAAAGCAAGAAAACAAGATACAGTATGCATACTTATATAAAAGCATGGTGTCATAAAGTATAAGTAAAACATTCCTTACCTGGGTGTTCGAGTAGCTGGGAATAGTTTCCGTACACCTGCACATAAAACATTTTATAATGAGACATGGTGAGGCAAAACTTGCTAAGAGGGATCCAAACATACGTCAGTGCCGACCGTATTCAGAACATTACCTGATTTTTGAACTGCAATAAAATCAGCAAAGAATAATGACAGCAAAGCAGAGATAATAAATTCTTCATCGTCTATTTAAGGTTAGAAGTACAACCGAGATCAAATTCCTGCGGGTTTTCAATCATAAGTTTTCCTTAGCTACTTTTTGTATTAAAAGGGACATTTTCCATGTAAGTTCAAGAAGTCTGTTCCTTCAGTGATGGCAAATTATCCTTCCGACCCTTTAAGTAGTATTTGCTTTCTTCACACTTTGATCTCTTCATTTAACCATAAATAAATTACTGTGATTGCGGAAGAATTAGAAGCAATGTGCATCGGATCCGAAAGTTGTACCGTTCCGTGGAAAGAAGTCAAATATTTCTGCTAGAATCTGTGCCAAAAAGAAAATATCTTGTTTTCAACTTTCTTCCTATGGTTGTCTTTTCCTTTCAATTACTTTCACGTTGTCAGAGATCCGAAGCCAGTTTTGGTTTTGCTAGCAAGAAAATGTACTTCCTTATAGCGCATAAAGCATAGAGCTCTCACTCTCTCCCTGGGAAATGAACTGAAAAGACTTGCTAACTCCTCTCTTGTCCAGCTCACGTTTGCACCTCCATCCCAGATCTTTTTGGGTGGAGAGCAAGTCTGAGTGATGTCATGCTTTCTTCTCAAACTTTGTCCCATTCTGGTACTCTATTTATATCACGTTGCTGCTGTCTCTTTTCTGGGTCCTAACACCAGCCAGCTAGGAACAAGTGGAAACAAGCTAATGTGCCTCAGCAAGCAGATTAAAGAGATTACAGCTTTTAGCAATCTGCACATTCAAAGAAGAATCAAAGCCAGACCAATTGTTCCCAATTCAAATGTTTAAGAACAATATAACAGATTTTGGACACAAGTCTTTGAAGCAAAGCTAAGAGCTATTCATCAAAACAGCAGACTGTATTTGTTTAAAGGAACATGACCTTTATAAAAATACTGCTTTAAATCACACTGCACTGAGGGATTAATATTACTGTGTACCTGTCAAGGAGGGGAAACTGCAGCATTAAGCCATTTTACTGATTTTCTCAAAGATGCACAGCACAGCTAGTAAAATAACCGGGAAATCCCTTCTATAAGAGCCACAGCAGCGTCATTGCCTTTATTTTTACCAAAACATAATTGCATTTTTAAAAATTACATATATTATATTACATATTATATATATGTCTCCCAAATTTGAACTTACCTTCAGCCCCTGACACTTACTCAATCAGCGAAGCACTGCAAACACAGAAATGAACGCACACAAAAGATGCAGATCGATGGAAAAGTGACCACACGACCTGTTTCCATGTGTGTGCCCCTGCCCACGATGGCTTTTCTTCTGCCCATTAGCGATTCCCCTTCCCCCACCTATTTCGTGGCTCTTGGTCTTATCTCTTCAGGTGCCCTTATCAGCCTATAATGGCCTGATTCCTTCTATGGCATTTACCCTTCCTTACTGGTACATTTCATGGCATTTGCACCTAACTCTTGGGTTGAGCCAGCTTGTTCTGTTTTTGTTTTGCTTCTTTCTATTGACCCTTTCTATAAAGGTTCTGTATTTGGAAGCCCAGCAGGTTGGCCTTGTGACTGTTTAGCCAGCTGGTTCCACAGCAGTATAACTGAACTTCTGAATATTCTGGTGGTAACTCCTTGCTATGAACTGAGTAGATGGAACTCCAGAGTTGAGGGATGAAAGGAACTTTATTTAATTCAGGAAGTTGCACGATACGTATCTCATACGGCACAAATTAACTTGTGTCACCAAAATTAATTATAAATCTTCAGCATCACCAAAATATACATCTTTGGTTTGTAACCTCAATTTGGAATTTTAACAAAGCAGTTTTGAGAGTTTTTAACTTTAGTCCATTCAAAAATGTAGTTTCCCACTCAGCTACGCACGGTGTGGCTTCTGCTTATTTTCACTGAGTTTTTGAAATGTTGCTTTGTTTTGCAAAGATTCTTTCCCTCCCTCCTGTTAGCCAGAAAATCCTCTGTAACCTGAAAGTAGAATTCTGTGTAAACCCCAGGAATTCTGCATCACGTACTGACAAGTAGAGCCACCCTTAGAAATAATAGAAAGTTGCGGCTAAAAATCAGGAAAGCATTAAACTGTAAAAAGAGAAGGACAGGAATTTGAAATATTTGCCAAGAGGGGCCTGTCAAGGGAGAGAATATGCTTACCAAAACAATTGTGAGAATCCAAGCAAACATGCTCACTGCCAGGAATTTTTGTGGAAACAGCAAATTGCAACCAGACATCAGAGATTATTTGCAGAAACAATTTCTAAACATATTCGTATGATCCTCTGGAAACCTGATCTGAGAAGTCACACTGCTCCCACCACAGACCAGAGGTAGCACTGGGCACCTTGCGTGCAAACCCAGTCGCTGATCCAGCGCTCAGAAAACAAACAACCGCAGTGGATTGCTCCTGAGTAACCTGCAGATAAAATAATGTCCCTTTAAAGTACTTGCACGTCAATAAGAGCACAGATATACAGCAGGTAACTGTGCGCAGCCTGTGCTCAGCAGCTGAGAGGATTCTCCCCAGGACAGCTCTCCCACAGCAGCGAGGAAGGGAGGAGCTGCGATCTCATGGTGCAGCAGTGCTGGGAGGGCTCCCAGGGCTCTCCAGATTATCACATGCCCCAGGTTTCTTTTTTCCTCTTTTCCTCCTCTTTTCTTTGGGTGGGGGAGGAATGCGGTGGAGAGGTGTGTGGAGGGACACAGCACTTTCAGTCAAAAAGGTTTAAGGAAAAAAAAATCATAGTTTATGTTGGTGATATCACTTCCCACCACGTTAATGAGTGTGACTTATTACAGGGTGATTGAACTTTCAGTTTCAGCTTTCCCTGTGCAGCTCTTGTTCCTTCAGCATTAGTATGTTATTAAAACAATATTGGTAAATGCTGTGGTTGCCATTTAGCAGGAAATGTAAAACACTCTGATGTTAAAAATCTTTACTCCTTGCTATGTGAATACAAACAGAGAGAATAATTATTTAAAGCATTTATTGTACAGTGCAGAAGACAAACATTCCATAGTATGGTTTTCTTCCTTTATTTTCATTGGAGTCATTAACTCCCCACGAGAGATCTAGTGCATAACTGGGACCAAAATGTTTTATCAGACATCTTAGAAAGGAATATTTTAAGATTAAATCTAAATGCTGGGTTTTGTTAAACTTCTCTGATATCACAGGCTCACATGCCAGTACATATTCAGGATTAAAATAGCTCCCTAGTCAAACTCTGTCGGTAACAGAAATTACTAACTAGGTGGTTGCAGCTGATATATCAACACCAACCTGCTGAAAGTTGTGGTTTTAGTGCCAGCTTGACATGGAATTCCTGCATTTGTGGCTGTAGAACTGCTGTTACTTAACTTCAGTTATACAAGAAGTTGTTTTGTAAACACAATCATCTGTCCTTTGGCACAGAAGACAGCCAGGGCAACTCCGCTGTTTCTCTTGGAGCTGTTCAGATATGTACATATGCACAACTTGGTTATATTTGCACATCTGCAAGGAACCTGAACAAAAGTTTGTGACACACGTCTCCATCTCAGTGCAGATGTTCGTACCAGTGCAGCTCCGTTCATAATGAGCATGCTATTTACTCACTGAACTTCAAAGCAGAAGCAGTTTTTACAGAGGAATGGGTCACCTCTAGTGGTTTATTATTCTTTATGTTATGTTATTCCAATCTGGAGTTGGTGTATTCCAGCTGTGTTTTGCCATGATTCTGTCACTTTTGAGGTAGTGGTGTTTCTATAATTGCCTTCCTCATTTTTTTCCATCATAGGCAAACAGTATTAATTTTGATGAAAATCAACAAGTTTAAATCTTCAACACAGAGCAAAATATACATATATATCCAAAGATCAATTCTAATAAAAAGGAATAAAAGCAGCATTTTCTAGATGTTATGGGATAGTACTATGCGTACAAACTGTGTACAGTCATACAAACTAGTTTTGTCTCCAAGATGTGTGCTGACCATGGAAGAACACTGATATGGGAGGGCACAGATGTTTCACTAGCATGAGAAGCAGTTGCTAATAAGTTCTGTACGTATCTGTGGCCGTATTGCTGTGATTAACAGTGGGATGATCCTTGATGATATGCACCTTCTCAGAATGTAATCCTTTAATAATGCAACTAGAATGCTGGGTGAGAGACTGTTAGATCTAAGACAGCAAGCACCTTCACAAGTTCTTTTTGTGGCCCCAGCTCTGGGTGAGATCTCCCTCACAACTCAAATGCTTCTCAGGTCAGCAAAGAACGACATCAGCTATGAAAAAAGCTTTGTCTGTAGAACAACTCCGGCATTACAGTTCTTATTTGCGTAGTGCCACATTAACAGAGGACAATGTAAGGGTGGCAGTGACCACCGTGTGATGCAAGTCCTTATTTTATGTCAGTTAGTAAAAGATACTTTGGCAAAAAATGAGAAAGCGGAACTCACACTCATGAAAATATTGCATGAGATTTTCCTTGAGCTGATTGTGACTAAAGGACAAACAGAAAAGTGAAGACTGAAGAGAAAGCAAACAAACAGAACTCCTGGAGCTAATTCAGCAAGGCTCATGCTATGATGAAAAAATATTGTTCTAATTAAGAGAATGAGAATGTTCTGAGTTGATGCCAGAAAATAAAGACTATTGGCAACAGAATTTAGAACTAATCAAATGAATATACCTTTATAAGGCTAATATAGCATTATGCTGACTAACTAATGTATTCTTTTCAAAATCATTAAGAGCCTGGAGATTCAAAGACCAGCTCAGAAGGTGAATAACATCATATAATAAGCCATGCATTTGAGTTTTCTTTAAATAAAGTCCCACTTGATGGCTGTAGTTATTGGATTACTCTTTTTTTTCCTACTTATCGTATCATCCTACCTGACTTGTTTTTCTGTGGCAATTCCTTGAACATCTCAATCTATATACCAAACAAAATAGTTGATTTCTTTTTCTTTGCAAAGTAGAGTAAGCTTTTGTGGAAAACCTGAAGATTTAATTTTGATCTTTAATTATCTACGCCTTAATGTCAACACAACCTTACGTTAAATTTCCAGATCATATCATAAATAAAACACACAACTTTTTTGTTGTAGTTGTTTCATAAATATACATAATTAAACCAAGTTTTCTTTGCAAAAAAAAAAACCCTGCCTCTAAGAACTGCATTGTTGGCATCATACAGGTAATCAGGCTCTCTTAATTACAAACGTATTTCATCATAGTAAAGTTCTGTCTTTGGAATGTGTGCTAGTTCTCCTCTAACAGTCTTACCCAGTTCTGTCTTGCTCTTCTGGGTAAAAGTAACCATGAAAATTCCATTCAGCTGCTTTGTGAAACAAGTTCACTGCCACAAATGAAGTTGACCTACAAGATGTTTCTCAGCAAAAACATCTGAGCCTATTATAAACATGCATATTAAAGGCTTCTCCTTCTATGGGGAATAATTCACCTTTTGTCTTTTGTAGTATCTTACGTTAGATCTAAGTGGGAAAAGCAATGAGAGTGGGAACAGAAACCAGAGTGTTAACTTAAATATCACAGTAGCTTCCAAATTCACCTCCTTAGGATTTGAATAGTCTTCAAACCTGAAATGTTACTGATTAACTTGAGAGCATAAAATCTGAATTCCACAATACCTAATCTTCAGGTTTCCTAGTTTTGGGTACTGGGTCTTGGAGTTTTAGCCCTTCACTGACAGACGAGGGTCAGTACACACCTCACATCCTGACATCAATGCTCTTTCAGGCATTGCTGTCCACTTAACTGTTACTGGGCTGGTCCTCACTCTGCTAAAATGCTTAATAACCTGATGAGAGAAATAGCTTCTCTTGTAGAGAACCATGTAGGGAAATTCTCCGCTACCAGAAATCTCTCATTTCTGTCTTCCTCCAAACTGCTTTTTTGTTTTATTTGGTTTTTGTTTTCATTTGTTTTTTGTTTGGTTGCTTTGATATCTAATTGTGGACTTCCATTAAGTATAACTGTACCAATTAGTTATGCTTTAGATCATTGTGTTAATAATCATCACTTTGATGAGAACTTTGCTCTATGATAAAGTATTTATCTACTCTCCATGCCTTTTCTGGTGGATCAACTTGTACGTGTACTTTCTTCTTCCTACAGTACAGTTTCCTCACATTCCCATGGATTCAGTCCATTGCAAGTGTCCTCTCTCTTGTGGCTCGTTGCTTTATCTTATCAGCAGTCTAAGCTATACTTCTAAAGGTGCCACATTAGTTTTGTGCCACGCTGCCTTTTCTTCTCCCATGCAACAGCTGCCATTGGTACCACAAGCACTACATCAGCCAGGAATTTGCCAACATGCAGTCAGCCACGTGCTTATTTTTCCCTCTGCTGCAGGGACTTCTGCTGCACTGCACAGAGGTGGTTCTTCACATCACCAGTATCCCAGTATCCAAGCAAGGTAGCGTTCTCCAGCACGATCAGATCAAACTGTCACAGGGCATTTCTTCCAGCTGTGTTTCAAATCTGAAGGCCTGAGCAGGGAAAGGTTTGCTCCCCTAATTATAATTATAATGAATTTTTGTTATTTAAACAAGTCTTTCTTTAATTCACTCTATTTCACGTTTGGTGGATTTAACTGAAGACGAAGGAAAGACCCAATGAAAAGCACAATTATTTTTAGCTTATTTTACACCAAGAAAATGGTGTAGAGTGTTATCCAGCTTTAAACGTCTGTCAGTTAAGAGCTAGTACTGCTGCCAGCAGTCACAGCCATTTGCTACTCTCAGTAAACCCACAAGCACCCACATCACTTCCTCCAGGAGCGCTGCTGTGAGTGCAGCCCGCAGAGTATTTCAGTCGAGACGCTTCTGTTCCATCGCAGCAGCTGCAGACAGCGCGCCCCATCCTGTGGCTGAAACCGGTACCTCAAAAGCAGCTCTCATCTGCCATCAGGTTTAAGTAAAACTGGATTTAACGTGTTCTCAGGTGCTACGCAGCCTACGTGCACATTGCCAGCAAGGCAAAACAGTTATGCAGTAACCAGGATTATTTTTTTTTAAGGCTGTGTCAGATTTGATCAGACTGAAGTTAATAACTGCTCTTATAACCTGATGCGGCGCTCATTTATCAGGCAACTTGTACACTTCTGAGTGGCAGAAGAGGCATTTTGAATGGCTTTTACAGCACAGCATTCGACAACATAATGCACTCATTTACTACAGTTTGAAACCAGTGTTTTGCACGTGGAAACCAGTTTTATTATATAAATAAAACAACCAAACCCAAAAGAGGAAAAAAGTGCTGTGTCCAAAGTCAAATGGCAACAGATAATGTAAAAATAAAATATTTTAGAAGTGTTTTAGGATTGCTTATGTGTAGGGCCATGTGCATTTGCACATGTGTATGTACCCATGTCTGTGCATGCATGAGCTCATGTCTGCATGTGCGTGCCTTGGTTTGCATTCACTATTTTGTAACCTAACAAAAAAAAAAAAAAACTGTCAGAAAAGCTGACTTTCTTTTATAGCCTCAGCATAAGCAAAATACACATTCCCTCCAGTGCTTTTTTCAAGAGATATCATGATGTGAAGTCATCAGTCTGTTACCACCTTTGTGTAGCAATCCATCAGCAGACAAGCAGTTCCTGGGATGGTAACCTACATGGAGGACTTCAAAGCAAACAAGAACCATATACATTATGTACATGATTTGCTATTTTTGGTTCTGCATTTTATACAGAAAACCAAAATGAATGATTCTGATGCTTCAGAACGCAGTCAACAATTTTACCATAGACATCATTACGTATCACACAGTAGTTAAAATTTTCTTCTTTTGGTCACTAGCATAAGAAACTAAACAAAGGTAGAGGCTTCCTGTTTGTGACTTCGTTACCCTTACACATTCTTCATTTCAGCTGACCTTAGTGTGTAGTAGAAATGCTGAGTCACAGCTTGAAGCAGTGATGGAGCACCTGATGGGAAGGCAGGGCCAACCCAGGGGAGCTCAGGTGCAGGCAATGTGCCTGAGTGATTGGAAGGGGTGGAGCCAGGATCCAGCCCATCCCAGACCATTTAAGGGTTGGCAGTAGAGGTGAGGATATTTTGCTGGAGATCCCTGCATGCCTGAGGTCTTCTAAAGGTAAGCAATTTTCTTCCTTTGTTTCTGAGTCCATGGCTGCTGCATTTGGGCTTATCCTTGCTACCCTGCTATCGTTGCTGTGCTTTCTATCACATTATAGTGTTACAGTATTCTCACAGAAATAGGTAACAGAATAAATCAAGTTCAATGCCTCTTAATTTTATCATTACAGCTCCAAGTTACTAAGTCCTGATTTCTTTCAATGTTAGAAGCATGATTTCAGAGACAGTGGATCAAACACTATAGCTACTGTAAATGTTACATGAAACGTTTTTGGCTTTTTGTGATTTGGATTTTTGTTTTCTTTGAATGACATTTGGGAAACTTTTTCTTGCTTCTTTAATGTTTTGGTCCCTTCAAGTAAATAGTAGGAATGTTAAATTATACCAAAAAATAAATTACCTTTCCTTCCAGTGAACATCTACAGACACCATTTCAGCAACAATCTCTACAACACTGAGATCTGGGGGAAGTGTCACTCACTAAACAATCTGTTCTCTTTGTAACAAACTAAGAGGATTACCCACACCATTCAACCTTTTAAAAAAAAAAAAAAAGCCAACACTAGAATCTTGGTATTGACAATACAACTTTTGCTTCAACATTCATGCAGTAATTGAGTAATTAAGTATACAGTGAGGCTGTGGCTTGACTCATCACTGAGTCATTGTAGGTCTGTTAAATAGGTTCATGACATTAAGCCATGTTTTCAACCATGGAGTCCTTTCAAGCTCAACTTTATAGGACTTGTCAGTCAGTTAAGTTTGCTCCAAAGCAAAAAGTCTTTTTTGTTTTTCTTCTTTGCTGGTAAAGCAATAGCCTAAAGAAGGGGGACAAGCTGCAGACAGAGGTCCCCAAACATTACAATCACCATGGCTGTCTCCAGAGCAGTGGCAGAAAACGTTACTGGCCTAGGACAGCACAGTCACATGTATACTCCTCACATCGATTCCCAGCTTGAAGGGCTTCTGGACACACAGAGATTGTTAAAATTGTTCCAGGGCACGTGCAAGAGCTCCTTCATGGGATGCTCACATACCAGTTTGAGCCAGGAAAAAAGATTGCTAAAGGCAGGCTTTCAGATCAATGGAAGGACAAAAAAAGAGACAATTAACACACCCACATGAAAACCAACTGATGAAAGGCAGTGCAAGATTTATCTTTTCAGTTGTTTCAGACATTCACTTTGATCCCACTGGAGAGGCTTTTAAGGGCTCAGACAACTATTGCCAAAGGCCAGGTGAGAGAAGGGGCCGGTACTGCCAAGTGGTTTCAATTGAATTCCAGAAGAGAAAATACTTCTCAGCACTGCTTTTTTGTAGCAGTTAGCTTGAGTATGAGCAAAATGGAACCATGAAAAGGAGGGAGAGGGGGAAAGATGGAGGTAGTTGTTGAACTATAACTTCCAGACATAGGATGGACAGACTTTAAAAGCCCAGTAGAGTGAAGGGTAATCTTAAATTTCCTAAGGAGACACTCAACCCTCCTTCAATTAATGATACAGACGCAGCAAAATGTTTCTTCAGGTATCCAACTTGCATGCTGCCATTGCAGCTTTATTATTTATTGCACTTTATCCTACTTTTGAATGTCAGAACTGATTCTAGTCTAACAGTAAGGTACCCAAATACCTGAAACAAGGTTTTGGAGTGGGAGAACTTAGAAGTGATGTGTAGCAACACATCAGAACCCACATTTAACCTTACACAGCAGTTAGAGAGGCAGAACAAAGTTGGTATTGCAAGGGATTCGTCTCACATCACTAATGATATGATAATTAAATAGCTTAAAACAATTTTCCTCATTACTTGACTAAGTAATCTTATCTTGCTTAAACCCAACTATTGAAAGGCTGCAGAGCTGTAAACCTTTTACAATTTTAACAAACTGCAACTGAGGAAATTGCACATCCACATCAGCACACCTGCATTATTCAACCAACCATTAGCAGCTAAATACAAAAAGGAAAGTATAATACTGCAATGCATGCATTTAATCCCACTCCTGAAGCATTTCAAGTCAGGTTTACTTTGCAGGACTACAATTGCTGCCTACTCCTAAGTTTTTGAGGACTCTAACATTTAAGAATCTCACAGTCACATCAGTTTTTAAGGATGAGCTATCTCACTCTTCTTTAGAAGTCTTTAGCTGCTTGGTAATTCAAAGCCTAGCACCTGGGTGGAGCAGGGGAGTTGTAGAGATTACACCACATACACTATGAAATAATACAAATGTAACTCATGCTGTGTTCTTTTCCACCCTTCACTATCACCACAGTGTTATTACTTTGCTGAATTACCTACACTTCTGAAGCAGCGTATTTTTGTGAGATCACTTGAAGGCTTCCCCACCCAGTAAGTCAGCAGCAGGTACTCAAGCTAGCAGTAGCAACCAGGACACACACCAGTTAGTAAACTCTATAGAGAAGAACCTGTAATACGAAGCTGAAGCAAAATGATGCAGCAGGAAGTTCCAGTGGGATGTTAAGTCAAAGTTTTTCCCAAGGCAAGCGTGACATTCCTCCTTTCCTCTGCAGTCTCAGTGAGCTGAAGTGCTTGCAATCTCAATTTTAAAATCCCGCAGAACTTAAAACTTACACAAATTATATAATATTGTTCTCAAACATTTAATAGTCAATTCTTGCTGATATGCATCAGAATGAAGTGTTAAGAAATGGTCAAGTAGGAGTTATGTATACAAACATGCAAGTTAAAAGGAATGAAATGCTCCACTTTATTAAGAAACAAAAAATACAAAACTGAAGAGTTCCAAGGCTTCACATACTCAAACACTACTGAAAAATGGTATTTTTGTTTACTGGTAGTACTAATGCTGACCAAGATTATTCTCTATAAATGTTGATGTTTTCCATCATTTGTGCTGGAATAAGGTAGTTTCAAATTAAGAACTTGGTGCAGTTACAGTAAAGTCCAGGTATTATATGGGGTTTCAATTAATATGTTGTTCTTTAGCCAAGAGCATTTTAAGCTCATCTACGACTGCCTTCTAGTTAGTGAGGTTTAAGATGCTTAGTTTAATCAACTATAGCTCTACTGAATGATGCTCCATGCAAAGATACAGCTTGTAGTCACTTAACAGACCTAAATGTCATTTATTCTTGGCTACTTAAGAAAACAGCTCTGTGAAGGCATGTTGTAATAATGCAGTTAAAGTTAAGAGACAGTCTCTAAAGGTAGCATATGCCAGCTGAACTACATACTTAACTCTCAAGACACTCCTCAGAGCACATAAACATTCCCACTCAGTGTGGGTCAATTTATGCTTGCTGGCAGTCCAGCTCCACACACCAGTCAAGTGTTCACTGCTTTAGTTTTACCTGGCAGTTAGTTCAGCTTCCTTCAGATGCTTTAGTTATATGCTTCAGGAAATGAATGAAAGGTTAACTGTTAGCTCTGTTTTACTAAGAGGAGCATAACAAAGGGAAGAAAATATTAAGAATGCAGAGACAGACAAGCATTAGCCTCAGTTAAAAGACACCTTCAAGACTTTCTAACAACGCATGAAAATTCACTTGCTTAGAGATATTTGAAATACAACTTTATTATCTAAACAAAAAAAAAAAAAGAATGGGAATGACAGAAACAAGATTAACCACATAACACTTTGATGTGACTGCAGCAGTCTTATATTTGAAACTCAAAAGGGAAAGTAATTGCAGTCCAAAAAACAGCTAAATATGCAGGTCCAAAATTATGAAGTTTTGTTGGTTTTTTTTTTTTTGTTTTGAACTGCCACACTCACTCCGAAGCCCATTCATCTCTTTCAGCATCCCAAAGATTAAGCACATGTTCTGCTCAGCTAGATAATAAAGTGGCAAACACGCTGCACCACTGACATCACAGGACAGTTGCCTATAAAACTAGACTTCTGACGCTGGGCTCCAGCTTCATCCCTCACAGGTCATCATCTTCATCTGGCAGTGCAGTGGTTTGAGCAATCTGGAAAAGAGAAGTAACATTAGGAATTGTTCGTGGTTACTTGCCCCAGGAATCCAGATACTATCTGCCAGGTAATTATTTGACTTTAGCACTCTTCCTCAGTTACCTGTAAGTCTTGCTCATACTGTGCTGCCAGTGCTGGGTCCATAACAACTTCAGGTGGTGCAAGAGCAGGCATGGCAACAAATTCCAAGTTAGGATCTCCAATTAGCTTCCTAGCAAGCCAGAGGAACGGCTTCTCGAAGTTGTAGTTACTCTTGGCTGAAATGTCATAATACTGGGAAAAAAAAAAAGTATATTTAATACATAAGACTATCTACCACCAATATTAGAACATAATAAGATGCACACAATCAGCTCTAATGTCTTGGTATTCTTTTTAACTTCATGACTTCTATGCCCTCAGAAGCATTTGAAATATGAGAGACTAGAAATGTAGTTTCATACCAATAGGCAGAAATTGATACTCTTAAGAAACAGTGTGACCAAAGATGACTTCTGGACACAACAGCACCTCTACTTATTCCCTGTGACTTGGTCTAGTTTCATCTTATTCCTAACACTGAAGGACTGAACAGCACACAAATGCAGTTAACAGACTTAATGAATCTCTAATCCTGCAAACTCATGCCATCATACCTGGAGATTCTTCTTCCTGTGGAAGACAATGGATTTTGCCTTGACTTTTCTGTCCTTAATATCCACTTTGTTGCCACACAACACTATAGGGATGTTTTCACATACCCGTACCAGGTCTCTGTGCCAGTTAGGTACGTTCTTGTAAGTAACTCTTGATGTTACATCAAACATTATAATGGCACATTGAGCTGTAAAAAAAAAAAAAAAACCCAAACAATTACATCAGACAAGAAAGCACTTTCTTATAAAATGGAGTGGGAAAGAGTACCCACAATAATCACTTATTGGGGCATCAGAATTAGCTTTCTCCTCAGTCTCACAGTTGAAAATATGCTGTTTGCCAGATCAGATGCAGGAAGATCAGGGTGCAGGAGTCCACAGAACTCAGCCCATGACCCTGTCCCTGTCATCTTAACTTAAATGCCAACCAGTTTTATTCATGCAGCTGTCCTCTGAACATTCTGCTGTTGTATGGCATGAATTACATAAGGGTTACAAAAGAAAATTTTAATTCACCTAAATACCTGAGAAAACTATCTTAACACCTACTGAACTAATCTCAGCCTATCGAGGCTTTCAGATAAGTTGAGAGCTTGTAGTTCACATCTCAGAATGCCCCTGTCCAGAACAGCTTGCAAAACAACACTTGATTCTGATATTTCTTAAAGAAAAGTCAGTCTTTAAGCCTCCCTTCAGAATGTTAAGAGCTATGCAGGTGATTTAAGTACTCACAAAACAGAGCTTGAAGATAAAGGATTATCACTGCATCTTTAGAAAGGCAACTACATACACTTGCTAGAACTTTTTTATACTATTTCAAGTTTTACAGTTTGTTTCTTCCAAGTCTCTGCACCAGCACAAGATAGTAATACAGGCAATTTCTGCTCACTTAAGCACACTTATCTCTTAATCACTTAATTTCATGAGAACTATCACTTAAGGTGCATGATTACTCTCCAGTGATATCAAAGCAGCAGTAGACTGAAACTAAGTTTTAGTACAGAAACCTATCTGATCATATTTATACAGAGTTTGAAAACTCATAAAGCAACTCACCAGTGAAAGCCCCATTGAAAGCTTTCGGAGGGGTCAAACTGAATAGAATACAGGATCTCTCTACATATAAACGCATCTTACCTTGGATGTAATAGCCATCTCGCAGACCACCAAATTTCTCCTGGCCAGCTGTGTCCCATACATTAAATTTAATAGGGCCTCTATTAGTATGGAATACCAGAGGATGAACTTCAACACCCAACGTTGCTGCAGTGATAGGAAAGAGCACTCAGTAAGTTGAGAACTATACTTTCAATTGTAACACACTAGATCTTGAATATTTCTTCAGACATACCTACATATTTCTTCTCAAATTCACCAGTCAAATGACGTTTTACAAATGTTGTTTTACCAGTGCCACCATCACCAACCAGGACAAGCTGTTAATACAATTGAAAAAGAAGGTCAGAGCAACGTACTTTGTGTTACAAAATACTGTAAAGCAAACACTGAAGTTCCCAATGAAATCACTTACTGTGTTGGCCTCTAATTTGTTAAACCTGTCATTCGATAACTCCTGACCAAACTCAGCTGGTCCTTATAATTGAGAACTAGAACACATTGTCCATACAGTTATACTAACATACAAGCATCTCAATTACTGGAGGAAAGAACTGTAATCTTGCAATTGGAAAAAAAAAAAAAACTGTTTTACTAACAAATGAGATATACTGGATGAACAGTAAAAAAAAAAAAAAGTACTGTAAAAAAAAAAAAGTATCAGTCTTCCACGAAGCAGTCTTAATGACTTCTGGCTGTTAAGGTAACAACTCTACTCAATAATGCTCTGCCCCCAGTAGTTGATACAACATAAAACAGTTGCTCTAAATAACTCTTAACACTTTCTTTATTGCTGTGAATATCACTCCATGCAGTCAACACATTTTAAATGGCGCTTTATGTAAAGTTATTTTTATATAGAGCTGCAAATAGCACCAGATTGATAGTGCAGCAGAATGTTGTTGTAAAGCAATGCAGCACACAATGGGTTAGGCACACTGCTAAGAAGTCAGCACTTTAAAACCAAATCTATCATCCACAGCAGTTCTTGAGAGTTGTTCTTGCTACTCTTCCAAAGGAAGAGGAAGAACAATACAAAATTAAGACCCCTTACCTTAAACTGCACTTGGGGCTCTCCTTGGGCGGCCATGCTGGGTCTGCAGGGGAAATGGAAGCATGTGAGCTCACAGAGGCGAGCTGGTTCAAGGCCCCGCCGGAAGGGGCCGGCCGCCGCTTTCGGCTCCCAAACCGCCTCCCGGGGCGCGTGCTTCGCGCGCCAGTCAGCGGCCGTCGCCGCGTAGGCCAAGCTACGGTCCGGGCCGCCGCTCCCCTCCCCGTGCGTGGTCCCGGGCCTCGGATGGGGCAGGAAGAGCCTCCGGGCCGCCCCGCACGCGGCGGGAGCGCGCGGTAATGGCGGCAACGGCTCCCCGCCCGGCCCCGGAGCCCGTAACGGAAGGCCGCCGCGCCCCTCGGGCTTCCAGGCTACGAAAACGGGGCCGAGCCGCGGCCCCCGCGGGGCGCCTCAAAGAAAGCCGGCCTCGCTCCATAGGAAGCGACGCCACGCGTGACTCTCCCAGCCCGCTGGAAAACCCTCTCGGGCGGTGGAGCTCGGAACTCATCCCGCAGGGCTCCGAACGCGGCCCCCATCCCCGCGACGCCGGCCGGGCCCCACCGCACCATGACTGAGCAGCGCGCCGCCTCCCCTCCCCCCGCGGCCGCCCGGGCCGTTGGAGGCCCCACTCCCATTCTCCTCCCGCCCGCCCTTTCCTCCGAGACGGAGACGGGCGCCGTTCTCGTCCCGCACCGCTCCCATCGAGGGGCGGAGGCCAGGGCCGCCACGCAGGCACGGCGCCCGGCGCGGCACTCACGCGGGCCCGGCCTCGGCTCGACCCAGCCCGGCTCCCGCAGAGCGGCCGCTAACGGAAACCGCCCCCACCGCCCTATTCGCGGCTGTCCCGCTTCCCCCCACGCGGCCCTACAGAGAACAGAAGGACGTCCCGACCCCGTTACCTTTCCCGAGGCTTCTATCCGAGTCGCTCCGTGCCGTGACTGGGCGCTGGAAAGATGGCGGAAGCGCGGTTCAAATACCCGGAGAGCGACGCCGCGCGGCCGCGGGGAGGGGGAGGGGCCGGCGTCACGTGGGCGGGCGGGCGCGCCGCTCGGACCCGCGGCGGCCGTTGTTGGGCGCCATGGCCGCGGCTGGCTGGGCCGGCCCGGTTCCTCAGGATCCGGTGCCTCATGTCTCTGCGCGGCCGGCAGCCGTTGGACCACGCGGCTGCCGCTGGAAAGGAGGCGGCTGTGCAGTGCTTGGCTCCGCGCTGCCCCGTAGCATTTCTGTAAACCCTCACGTTCAGAGCGTAGCAGAACGAAGTTGTTTGTAAACTCTCTTTGAAAGGACGGAGCAGATGCTTTGCAGAGAGCGATGCATTCCAGTTTCTGGCTTCACACTTGTGTCCGTGTGCTCTGATTTTTCCCCTGCTGTGGTTAGGCAGTGTTCGTGTGGTCTGCATAATGCCAGTTGGAGAATCCATAATCTAGAATTGATGGATTTTTAAACGCCTCTGTCCTGAAATAACACCAGTGTTATTCAATGGTAGATGTTACATGCAAGTGCAGCTTATGTCCTGTCCATCTCCCACTTCGTAGCAAAATGGAGAGAAAATCTGCAGGAGCCACTGCACTTTGCTCTACATTTTGTTTATTTGATAGCAGTTGAGTCTTAAGCATTGCATAAGATTTTCTTTGTTGGAAAAACACTGTCTTGCTGAGCTGGTTGCTTCTTTTCTTTTTTCTTTTTTTGGACAAACTGGATTTTTGGTGCTTGTTCTGTTGGTGTTCTTTAGCACGTTTGCTGATCACCTCCAGGTGCTAGGAAGAATATGGAATATGTTTTGGAGTATGTAGCCCATACATTTTCCTCAGCACAGTAATACCTTTATAAAACCCATGTGAATTCTACTCTTCTTCTTGACTAATAGGTGTACATTTATAAATAGGAGCCCACAAAGCCAAGTTAATGGAGTTTGGCAGTTTTTAATATAAAAACTTCCAGGGAATAAAAAAATCAATCTCTAACTTTGTTTGCAGAATGCTCAGTGTCCTTCACAAGCTTCTCAGAGTAAGAAATTTTTTAAGTTAACAATCTTCTCTTTCAAACATGAGCAGTAATACTATTTGATACTTTAACTTGGAATAAGTAAAATCAATGGCTAAAAGTCCTTTACCACAAGTCTTGAGCTCCCATCAAATATTTGCAAATTCTTATAAATTATTGCATGGGATCCAGGTGTTATCATCATGCAAAAGTCAGTGTTCAGTTCAGAGGATGTACAAAACACCTGCTCCTGATAGCTTCATTCAGGAAAGGCAACAGAATGCTTCCAAAGTGTTCATCAGCAGTGTTAGATCACTATCTAAGAGATTAGCCAGCTATCACTAGATGATCAGTGGAATAATTACCTTTAAAACACTTCTACGTGACATTCCCCATATCTTGATTTGGGTCAGCCATGAACAAACTCAGCATCTCGCTGAGGCAGACAAGTGTGCAAGGTAAAAGGCAGACCCTTCAGTAAGGGTGTGAAGGTGCCCACGAGGAATGGTGCAAAAGGATACAGTCACAGAGCTGAATGGTATCTTCACTTACTGACTGCCTTATTAGCAGGAAACAAAATCAGTCTGTAAACTGTGACAAGGACAA
This sequence comes from Lagopus muta, assembly GCF_023343835.1. NCBI lineage: Eukaryota > Metazoa > Chordata > Aves > Galliformes > Phasianidae > Lagopus > Lagopus muta. The sequence goes on along the minus strand of NC_064449.1, from coordinate 9,480,244 downwards.
CATGTGGACATATCTCTCAGGTCAAGCCGTGATTGTGGAAGCATCTCTGGAATAGGAGCTCCAGCAGGAGCCAAGGTCTACGCTGATATTCAAGGCAACACCAGAAACTGCACTGAAAGGTTTGAAGGGAGGTTAGTGACTTTCAGCGCGGCAGGCAAAATGGATCACACGCTAGTAATAGCAGTTTACGGTGCTGTCATGAAGTTTACATTTGCAGTCTAACACTAGAATAAAATTCTTTACTGCTTTGGGGGTCCTATCACTGCAAGGCAATGCTTTTCAACGCCTTGTAGCTGAAGAGTTACAAAAAGTGGGTGCTCCATCTTCTGCTGCAGGAGAGTGTGCTTCTCCTTTCCACTCAGAAACGGGTCGCTCAGCTGCCGGGCGGTGAGCAGCAGCCCGTGCGCTGCTGGGACTAACCGTGATTTTGAGAAGCCTATCCACGTCGAACACCAGAGAAAAATTAAATGAAATGCAACGACATGGCAACGTTTTACAACTCTCTCCCTCGCGACAGTCACGGTTTCTTGAGGGTATATATTCGGCAGCACTGCCGCCTCGAGAGCGGAACCTCCCTGCGGGTCACTGCAGTACGGTACAGCCGCGCGCGCCCCTGCACACGCACGTACGCTTTCCCGCCCATTCTCCCCACGCCATAACCCCGCCCCCTCCGCTCGCGCAGCCGCAGATCCCTTCCCGCCCAGCATCGCCCGCCCGTCGCGTCAGAGCCAAGGCGGGCTTCCCGGTGCGGCGGGCGCCGCCGGGGGCTCGTAGGCCGCATGCGCGAGGCCTCGTAGCGTCACTCCGGGGCACTGGGGGCGGGTGCGCGCTGCGCCGCGGGCTCCGGTTCGTCGAGACGTCGTGTGGGGAGGGGTCGCAGCCGCCGCCCCACGCACCGCGGAAGGAGGGCGGGGCCCGAGCGCTGGGCCCGGCCTGAGCGGGGCGGCGGCGGCTACGGCGGCTGCTGCGAGCGGGCGGCGAAGGGCGAGCGGACCCGCGGGCGCGGCACTCGGCGAGGAGCTGAGGCGCCGCGGGGATGAAGGACCGGCTGGCTGACCTAGCAGAGGTGAGGGCGGCAGGGGCCAACATGGCCGCGGGGCGTAACGGTCGGAGAGGGGTGCGCGGCCCGGGCCGCCGCAGCGGCGCCACAGGCGTGTCCTCGGGCGGGAAATGCGCGGGCTGCGGGGCTCCGGCCGCGCCGGGCGCGTTTTGCTGCCCTGCGGTGCGGGACGGGAGACGTGTAACCGGCAGTGCGTCGGTCCAGCTCTCCGCAGGGTTTATTTTGCCCGTGTTGACAAAATGGAAGCATGGCGTGTTTATCCGTTCCCTTCCTTCCCTTCGTTTTTGTTCTGGAAACGACGTTCTGGGAAAGAAAATGGGGTAGTTAGAGGGAGGTGCGGCGATGCCTGTCATCAACAGGATGTGGCCTGGTATAAATGAAAATTTTCCTGCATGGCTTTTCACTTTTTTTTTTTTTTTTTTTTTTTTCTAATCTGAGAATAAATAGAAATGGTGAACGCCAGTGTATGTTGTAAATGCTCTCCCTTTTTGGTTAAGTGTGGTATTTCTTTTAGAGGAAATAGAAACTAAAGTTTGCACGTTGTTAGAAGTGGTAATGCCTTTCTTGAGCTCTCTTTTTGAAGAGGAGAAAAATGTTACCTGTCAGTGCTTGTGGTTTATTAAGGTATAACATTGTAGCTTTTTGATATTGTTGTTAATACATTGTATTTGGTACTAAAATAGTGTTAAAATACTTGCTGGAGAAAGAAATTGCTTGCCTGTAACAGTTACTATAGCCTTCAGGTAATACTGCATCCCCTTTGCAACTAGAGGAAATCATGCTTTCTATAGAAGGTGGGAACCTTAGTGTTGTGCTGAACCTGTTGGCTGCCTGGTACACCTTGACTGTCAGCAAAGGAGCAATGTCGGTGCTCTGAAAGAATCTCTTGAAACACGTGTGGTTTGAGTGGGGGAAGTCTGGTGTCTACAGATTTCATGACACCTGGAGCAACACCTCTGCAGTAGGAAATTCTCTAATAAGTATTTAAGGAGGCTTAGAAGACTTCAACTTTAATGTGGGACCTACGGAGATCAAGTCCAGTTTCCTGACCTCTTCAGTTTTAACCAAAAGTTAAAGCATTGAGAGCATTATCCAAATGTTACCTGAAGACGTGGGATGTCAAACCACCATGCCAGGTTGTCTGTTCTAGTTTCTAACCACCTTTGTGGTGAGTAACTTCCTAGTGCCTGATCCAAACCTCCCAGGTGCAGTTCTGTGCTGTTCTTGTGTAAACTGACATCAGTTCTATGAGAAAAGAGCCCAGCACTGCCTCTGCTTCCCCTCCTCGGTAAGCAAGTTATAGGGAGCTAGGGCATCAACTTAGTTATAGGGAGCAAGGGCATCAACTTAGTCTCCTTTTTCTCCAGATTAGATAAACCAAATGATTTGAGAGTGCATAAAAACGCATTAAGTAGTATTTTTTACGAGTTAAAGGTTGCTTGTTTAACAAAGGTAATGAGTTACCTGGGACAGGCAACCATAAAGATTTACAGTGTCCTGAACATTGCTTCCTTATATGCTGTTCAGTTCTATGAATAACGTGGGAGTGCGTGTGTAAAGCTATGATGTGCAGGGGCTGCTGTGAATCTGGTATTTGTGACTCTCAGACATGTTTCTATCCCAAATAACTTCAGACAGCACAGTTTATTTAGCCTGTAAGTTCTCCGTGCAATTTTTAAAGGTATTGTAAGTTGTGCATGGACAGCAGCTAAGCACCTGCTGCATTCTCAGAGTGGAGGTAGATGGGGTGTGGTGGTGCTGTACTTCAGGAGCTGATTTCACTGCAGTGTTCTGCTCCAGTGTGTCAGCTGGTTGGCTCTGACTCACTGGGGTGGTGATGGTCAGTTCTTTTTGTAGCCTGACACAGGAAGACAGCTCATGATCTGCAGTGAGAATGACTTTGAATTGAATTCAGGGGCAAGTAAAAGTCATTTTTAAACCAAAAATCTGTTCTATTTCAAAATTTAGTAATTAATTTGGTAAGGGTTTTTGAACTAGCCTTACTTCTGCCATTATGGAAGGCATGCATAATGTCAGAAGTTGAATAAAGCATCCCATCTCAGCTGGGAGCCGAGAGAAATATTTGCCCAAGTATCTGGATTCTGTCATTTAACCCCACCTTTGAAGAAACTTGATATGTTTTGTATGTCTAAATGTTAGAGGTGTATGGCCCAGATTCTCAATCCCAAGGTCAAGATTAGAGCTGCCAACAGACCATTAGCTTGCCGTTGGCATCAACATGAGACTTTTTTTAATCAGTTCTTTTTGTAATAGTACTTATTCTATAGAGATAAGGCTTAGGAATATGTTTCTGCTAAATTTCATCTTGGATGGACTGTGCTTGTCAAAAGAACATGTCACTTCAGTTGAAGAGTTAGTGAATAAGCTGTGTCTTAGGTATATGATGATTTAAGAACATAAAGAACAGAGGGTGACAAGTCATCAGGTGTCCTTCAAGCGCTGATGTTCAAAGTAGACAGTACATAAATCTTTCAGCAAATTGTAGAGAGCCAATTTATCTGTCATTCACGTCACTGCAACCAAACGTGAAGCGAAGTACATGTGGGACAGACTGCAGGCTGCCTGATGGTGCAGCTCAGCTTCGTTGCAGCTGCACTTGTACAGACAGGACTTGGGAGAAAGACTTCATACCTTTTGTTTGATGAAGATTGGCTCAGATGTTTAGTGTTTCAGTAAGATGTGACCACAGAAAAAGCTAACGTTTAATCTCTTAACTGATACTATTTTCTTTTTTTGTTTGTTTCATTATCTAAATAAGTTCCTTATAAATAATTAGGAAACATTTTTTATTCATTAAATGTATGCAGAAGGTGTTCTTTACATAAATGGTGGAAACAGACATCTTTTAAAATGTAGCTCATTGTTGCCTGATGGCTGGTGGCTTTTCAGCACCACAGTCTTTGATATGAGCAAAAGGTAAGTGACTTCTTTTGGGCATAGACTATCATTCATTTTTTTAAGCAAGGTTAATTTGTTGCAGCCCCTAAGGATGAATTCTTTAATATTGTCGTAAGGATCATCTTCCCACGAGTAAACCAGAATTGATCATGGAGTGGTCAAGGAGAGCAATAACATCTCAAGTCTTTTATTTCAGCTGGGACACTGGGCTCCTATGAGCATGAAAAGCAGCTGATTTCTGACAAAAATGTTATTGTACAACTTAATGGACTCCTTGGCAAAGTGTAAATGAAAAATTTACTTAAAATTTGGAGTACCCCTGGTAGATTTTATGCTCAAAGTATCATTGAATGTAACTTAATTAGACAATAACAAAGTTTTGACATCAGTTGATTGTGAAAATCCTTTAATATTACCTATCTTGTAATTAGTTTTTGTAAGGTGATAATCCCTTGTCTGTGGAACAATACAGTGATCTTGTTCTAATTGGATTCGGTGCAGTTCAAGCAGTCTGTGCACTACAGAGGGAACTAGAGAGCATGAAGCTGGAACTCCTTACTTCTGTCATGCATGGCTCTCTTCCCTTGACCAAATTTGAATCTATTTATATCAAGAAGCACTTGTGCTGAGCTGACTCATCGTTGAGGGAAGTGCCACTCAGGGAATGCACTGGGCTGAGCGCTCTGGAAACCTGCAGGAGCCATCACTGGGAGCTGCTGCTTGGCTGGCTCCCGTTCCTAGTGTTTATCCATTATGTAATGCATGAATGTTTAGTGTAACATAACTATCTCTAAATTGGTGTTGAGTGGCACCTTTGAAAGCACCCAGGGGTGAAAGTAGTAAATAGTTGTTGATAGCTCTTTGTTCTAGCTTCCAGTGTTTGAATCATTGCATCACGTGTCAGAAGGTCATCAATGCGGCTCTGTGGATATCACAGAGAAACTGTGGAAACTGGATATGATTTGTTGGTTCATGTGGGATTCACTGTGGAAATATCTTTACCAAGTGAGAGAATCTATATATATTTATTTGCAAAACTATATTTTAATACTTTTTATGACAGGGAATGAAAACTGCAAGAGCTTACAGACTGGTTCTGTCTCAGAGTTGTTTACAGAGGAAGATGTACTTTAGCTTCCTAGTTTTATAGTGGTCAGGTGACTTTCGTTGACCTCTGCTTATTTGTTTCTATATTGCAGTCCTCAGAAGAGGAACAGCTCCTAACTTATCAGACTGCTGGCAAAAACGTATATGCAGAAGCAAAAAAGAAACCTTAGTGGTGTCAAAATAGTATCCTGAGCTTTCGTATTTTTGTTACCTTTTACAGTGTAAAGGAAATGAAGATGGAGAGACTGTTGTTGTTGAAAAAGACCATTTTATGGATGACTTTTTCCAACAGGTAAGATTTTGCATACCTTTCTGCTACACATGACTTAAAATTTTCTTTGTTTATTAATTTCTGTTATTTCTGTAAGGTTCTGTTTTAATAAATAGTGGAGGCTCTGGACTGTGATTTCCTGTGTGCCACGCAGCCCCCTCCTCAGTGTTTTCCTGGATTCTTTTCCATGGTGCATGAAAGTATGAATGTGGATTTTATTGTTTTGAATGTAAAGCTGTTTAAATGTCCACGGGGAGTGATTGCAGTCTGAAGTTTGTCAGATATTTACTACTGTTGTGATTGAATACTTCAAGATTTTTAGTACCAAAGATGTATTACAAAGACCCAACAACTTGACATGTGATTGTTCTAATGCTTTCAGTGACATATTTCTCTTCTTCTAGGTTGAGGAAATTAGAAATAACATAGCAAAAATAGCACAGAATGTGGAAGAAGTGAAAAAACAGCACAGCATTATCTTGTCAGCACCAAATCCTGAAGGGAGTGAGTATCACTTCTTCTAGATTTCAAGGATGTGTGACCAGATAGCTGAAATAAATTTGATTTCAATCCATCAGAGTAGAACTCAGCATTTGTTCTCAACACCTCGTAGTCCAAGGCATGCCTGTGCTTTAGGCAGGTTTTAGTGAGCTGGAAAGAAAAGATGCAGAGGTATTTTTGTGGAGTAGTTTTTTGGGGACCTGATTCTTATGTTATGAACTTCTGTTTTTAATTTTTTTTCCTCTACATCTTCCTTATTTGTGCACAGATGTGTGTGTATTCTTCTGAGTGATTTCTGCTGATTGCTTTTTTTGCTTTAAGTCATAGAATCAATGATTGTCTGGTTAATGAAGCATTCGTCTGAATCCTTAAAATCCATGGTCCTTGCTAACTCATCTGGTAGAGCACAATTTTAAGCACAAATGCAATAATGCATGTGTAGTGTGTAGGAACATGACATTGCTTGTGATGACATTGCTAGTCATAGGCATTGTCTAAAGACTACTTGAATGTTTTTTGAGAAGAAAACTTTCTGATACGTTATCAATCATCAATAGTTCTGGACTTTTTTTTTAAGGAACAAAGGAGGAACTTGAAGAATTAAATGAGGAAATAAAGAAGATTGCTAATAAAATTCGAGCTAGGTTAAAAGGTAAGTTGTGGGGAGAAGTACTGCCGTCACTTGTAACACATTCAGGATGCTAGCAGTAGCAGTGTTACAGATGTAATGCATTGCAGCTGAATTTGTAACCTTTAACTCTGTTCTGTTTCGGTATGTTGGCTGATCCCCAGATCTTAAAAAAAAAAAAAAAAAAAAAAAAAAAAAAAAAGTAAGAAAATAATTAACTGTTTTAATCATTGAGCCCTGAATATAACGTTTCAGCTTTTTGCATGTGTTGATACAGATTTGGGTCTTGCATGGTTTTGAGTTCCATAACTCAACATATTTAATTACTGTTGGTATTGGAGGAGAGAACTGCAATGAACCATGACAAGGGCTTCTGTCTCCATACATTTTATGTGCTGCTTTTTTTTGTATACATACCATCAGGACCTTACTCTGTCTCTCTCACTGTTGTTGTGCTTCCTCCTCGTTGCTTAATATCTTGCTCCATGATGTCAACATTATACTGGAACCCTGATAGTGTGTTTTTGCAATACCTGTGTTTTCTTATTATTTAACCTTCTGAAAATAAAAAAAAAAAAACTTCCCCATTCTTGCCTAGTGATGTGCAGCTTATGTCACAGTAGTTATTCTCTACTTCATCCTTCTTTAACACGCTTCATAGCTGATAAATACCAGGTCTCAGCACAGCCTGCCTACTCAGGCAAAGAGCTTGTTTGCAGAAATAACCTAGAAAGTACAAAGTAATTTCTCTGTGTAAAAATTTATTTTGTGACTGAAATGTTGTTTTGGGAGTAGTTCAGCTGCAAAGAGGCAGACCGTGTGACAAATAAGAAACTGCTCTATAGCATCTTGTATTTGAAATTTCTTTAGGCCGAGTAATTTTATTGTGAGTTTCCCCATAGGTGTTCCTTTACCTCTTCAGCATAAGTTTTGAAGTATATTGATTCTTTGAATATTACTAGATTGCAATTACTGTATACTTTTGTTCTCTAAACAGTTAGATATGGTGTTTATCACTTAAAATGTAAAAGCAACTATTTTGTTAGATGTTTTTGAGCTGTCCACAGAGTAAGCAGATACTAGTGTGACTCTACAAAAGGTATTGACGTAATTACTGTTTTAAAAAAATAAGTTACTTAAAATAGATATAAATTTCACTTCCTTTCCCCCTCCTCACCACCACCACATGCATACAGAAAATGTGCATGCAAGAAAAGTTAAGCATGTTCATGTGGTGCTTGTATATGAAAAAAGTAAAAACGTGTAGTGTTTACAAAACAACTTTGAGCTGCACTGTGGAATTCACACTATCTCATTACTGTATTTGCTCTGCTGATTCACACTATTTTTGTATTTTCTCTTAGCTATTGAACAAAGCTTTGATCAGGGTGAAAATGCGAATCGAACATCAGTGGATCTCAGAATAAGAAAAACTCAGGTATGATAACAACAAATTTAAAGAAAATGAAAGGATGTTACTTAATCAGAGAATAAGTTTCACTTTCCTGTTTCAGAACTCCACGTTCTGTTTGATTGAAATTTCGATACCACTTTTGATTGTTGTACAGTCATATTTGCTCTATTAAGAAAGAAAATAAACCTTTTTGCACATTTTTAAATCCTGAAAAAAACAGCACTCTGTATTAGCTCACAAGTTTGTGGAGGTCATGACGGAATACAACGAGACCCAAACTCTTTTTCGAGAGCGCAGCAAAGGTCGGATACAGAGGCAATTAGAGATAAGTAAGTGACCTCAATATGCTTTTTTAAGATAAAATAAAAATAAATATTGTATTGTTATACCTCCCTTTTTTCTTATTACTTAGAGGTGGTACTGAAGACCATGCACCTTGGCTTCTTGAAGCATGTGAAAGGGAGAGGAAAAGAAACATTTCTGTTACAGAATATTAAATAAAAATCCTTTATTTCTTAAATTTTCAGTCTTGTAAAGGAAACATTTAGGTTGCATGCAAAAGCTGTGTTTTCAAGATAATGAATGTATTCTATAGTGACTGTTATGAAAAGTCATTCAAAAACATGATAATCAGGAAGTCATCCTTTTCATGTTGTGCTGTTTGTGTCAGTAAGAATCTGTTTGGTTTTTTTTTTTTTTTTTTGAAAACTCATCTGCAGTAAAATCAGTAGTACTGTTAGACATACTGTAATCATCTGTTGAATGATTCGCCCTCTTATTTCATTAGTGATAATTGATTCCTAAAGGCCCCTAACTTGGACCTACAGCATCTATTTCAGAATATATCCAAAGCACCCATAACACCTTGTAGCTGAAGTTAGACTTGTGAATATTTCCCATAAAAGCAAATACATATTTAATGAAAAATGCAAACAGAAAAGTTAGCAAATTGTAAGACTTCACTTCTGCTTCTCCTTTCTTTTTCTTTAGACTTGCATACTGAGTATGATTTAATTTAGCATTTCAGTGTAATTTTTTCGTCAAATTAAATCCTTTGCTCGTGTTTCTGAGGGAAGGAACCCTAATATCTCAGTGTCTTTTAAGTTAATGTCATAATGAACTAATTTGCTCCTTTAGCTTTTCTTCAGCCCTAAAATTTTTAAGGGAGGATTTGCCAATATTCTTGGGTATAAATGTAATTAGCATTAAAACTGTAATTTTCATCTGTTAAGATGAAGTTGAACTAATACAAATCTGTAATCTTCCTATGTAAAAAGTTGAATATCTGTATGTATGCACAATAGAAATAACTTGAATATGCAGTGTAACTCAAGACAGTTGCATCCATCTTACCACTGCAATGGCTAACAAGCAGTAGTGAACAGCGTAAGTTGTTAGGTGAAATATGAAAACTGAAAATGAGGGTAGTCTCTAGGTAGTAATCTTCTCTACATGGGATTTGAATGTAACCTTGGGTTAGCTGCTGGAGTCTGCTTTCTGTGAAGATTCTATCCCTTGCCACAGTGGCTGGTGGGAGGGAGGAAGCAAATCAGGTGTCAGTGCGACTTGGTTGCGTAGGTAAATACTGAATCTTATGTAAATACTCTGAGTTCTTCCTTGTGCAGAACACCCAGCTGGATTCAAATGTATGTTGTAAACATTTCTGATCAAATTCTTCAATTTGACCAAAAAAACATCAGGAATTCTTCACCCTACTTTTGAATCTAGTACATTTATCTGGCTACTACTTGATATTTTCTGTTTTTTAAATGTAAGGTAGTATGTAGGTCACTGCATAAAGTAATGCCTTTCATTTATTTCTGTGGAAACTATGACAGATACAAAGAGTGCAACAACACTATTTGATAGAGCAAATTCTCAGTTACAAAGCACTATTTTCCTGCATAGTTACCACTATTAGCTGTGCATTTTTTTTGCTAGCTTTGAACAGGAGCCTGAATGTAGCTCTTGTAAATATCTGCTCTAGTGGAGGTAACCCACTGTTGCCACTGCTGAAACTCACCATACACTGCCTCTCTGTTCATCCGTGAATGTCAGTGTGTGCAGTTCTTTCTGCACAGATGAATTCAGCGACACACCTTTGCTCCATTTGCATTCCCTGTCAGATGCCTTCTTGTCAGGCTGCCACTCTGCTGACATTTGTCATGTGGCAATAAAGGCATAAAGGAATATTGGCAAAAAGGTTCAGCTTCTCCTGCCACCGACATCTGCCTCTGACATCATGGGCCTATATAATAAACAGGAAGCATTACTTTTGGATTGGCCCTGATACCCAGTAATGGCTAAGTATTGCTTTTTTTATCTTAAAAAATTGCAATACAAGAATTTTCTCTTGTTATCCTTCTGCAAAATTGTATTCATTAATATGTGATGTTATATGAAGTACTGTTATATTTATTCTAGCTGGAAAGACCACCACTGATGAGGAACTGGAGGAAATGTTAGAGAGTGGTAATCCTTCAATTTTCACTTCTGACGTATGTATTTCTGGTCCAGTCACGTCAATAATCTGTTCTGTTTGTTCTGCTATTTAGAAGTATGTGTCAATGCTTAAGTGCTTATGTCTGTATCTTTTGCTCTACCAAAGATTATATCAGACTCCCAAATAACTAGGCAAGCTCTGAATGAAATTGAGTCACGGCACAAGGATATTATGAAACTGGAGTCCAGTATACGGGAGCTACACGAAATGTTTATGGACATGGCTATGTTTGTTGAGACTCAGGTAAATGAACCAATTAAAATACATTTACTGAAGTTAGATTTTTTTTGTCTTCGTCTTTAGAAATGTGTGGAAGTAATGCAGATCTGTTTCTTAGTGTTTTTGGGCCACAGTTAGAATATATGAAAGTTCATCACTAGGATTTGTGTTTTGTTTTGAACAAACGTACAGTTGAGATGTACTGATAGTGTGTGTTTTGGATAACTAAGCCTAGAATTTCTTCGAATTTCTCACTGATATGGTGACTTGTAAGAATTAAACATAGCAAGGATTTTTACAACTCGCGTGTAATACAAAGGCATGATTGTTACAATAAGCACAAATATAAAGGGATCAGTTGAAAAGTAATTCTGTTTGTCTCTCATTCATGTTCTTTAACTTGAGGTGTGTGTAAACTTGTTACTTGCGAAAATTGCATATTTGTATACATATTAGCTAACTGTAGTATTTTGAACTTCTGTTCTTAGAGGTTTTTTATTTCTGCTCGAAAGTGAGAGGAATAATGCTCAGGAGAAAAACTTTCCTGAAGAGGACCTTTTTCTAAATTGAGTTTTGTTTTTAAGTCCTGTGTTGCTTTAATATTAAATACATAGGCATGGAAAACTGTTAGTAGTGTCCTAATGAGCTAGAACTAAACAAAAAATCACTTGTGCATCATTCTTTAATGCTTTGCTGTTTAATGCTGCTGATTTTTTTCTTCTGATGGACAGAAATGCAGGTAATAGATTTACTGTTACTTTTCACAATCCTCCATTTCATTTCTAAATTTCATTCATCATAATTAATTTGAATTTATGTGTTGATGTTGTAAACACTTAGATAACCATTAGACTTTGTATCAAAATAGTCAATCTCTCTCCCCGCTTCAAAGCACCATCAGGAATGTGTGACTTTTTGGTATGTCAGTTTTAGACTGGACATCTGAAAACATATCTTTGAATGCAAGGTATGTTTTACCAGTCAACAGAAATACACCTCCCTTGCCCATGACCATCACTTCTTTGCTTAGACCTTTGAGCCCTTGCTTCTCATTCCCTTTTTTTCATTGCATATCAAAGCACAAAATGTGTCTGCCACTAATGTAAAATATTGTGATTAAATGATGTTGTTATCCTGTAGCCTTTTTTCTCAGATTCATGGAACAGGGATCCTGGATGTCAGTAATAAACTTTTTTGTTCAACATTTAAGGGTGAAATGATCAACAACATAGAAAAGAATGTGATGAGTGCAACAGATTATGTGGAACATGCTAAAGAAGAGACAAAGAAGGCGGTTAAATATCAAAGTAAAGCACGAAGGGTATGTGGTCTTCTTGTGATTGTCCTAGTCAGCAAGTTAACATTGTGTGCTGTTAAGCAGCCTTCAATTTTAGTTGAACTTTTTTGTCTGATTCAGGTAGAATTAATGGATGTACTGTACTTATTTTAAATATTTGGTATTTAAAATTAGATAGAAAACATTGGGTTATAGCGTTTTTGTTATAAATCAGTACATGGCAGAGGGAGATTTACCAAAGGATTTTGCGAACCAAAACAAAAACAGTGTGTTGAGTTTGTTAGATAGCTTTAATACTAAAACTTGGTGTTACTAACAGAGAAAGGAACTTCCTTTTATTCTTATGCCTGTTTTATTAACTATAGTTAAACGCCAGAAGAACCCACTTGTGTACTTGTGAGCTGTGTTTTTTTTCTTTTTGATCACTACATCAGTGTTAATCACAGCAACTTACATGTAAACACTGTTTAAAAATGTTTTTTTCTTATACCAGAAGTTTAGAAAAAATTTTAGCCAATTCAAGAATGTTATGAGCTTTAAAAATGAATGGGGATCTGAAAACTGACTTTTAAAAATTGAAAATAAATACAAGTTTTAATGTGCATGATATTAAAATAATACCTTGTTTTTGACAGAAAATGTGGATTATTATCATTGTGTCATTGGTGTTGATCGTCGTAATTGGTCTAATTATTGGTTTGTCTGTTGGTATTCGGTGATGCTTGGGTAACTTCAGCATGCATGACTTCCTGCCAGTGTGGCAGTAAGTAACTAATCAACTACTGTTTTGTTCTGGTAACTTCTTTGGTGTACTACTAACTCTTAATATGCTTTCTGTTACTTCTGGAGAGGGGAGCAAACTTGACACTAATCGGTGACTACTTCTCACTCTCTGCATGCTGTAAAAGTTCCATGCATGTAGATGCTGAAAACTGACATCTAGTGGTGAATTGCTAAATTTACAGATTGCAGTCGTATTCCTGATGATCTGTAAACACAAAATGAAATGAGGAGGGGAAAAAAAAATCCCGCAACTTATTGTCTCAATCCTTTGAATTTGTAATATATTTCAAGTTCACATCAACAGATTACATTAAGATACAGATTACAATTGGAACTTTGTCAGGTGTGGTCTTCTCTGGTTTTAAACAGAGCTTGCATTGAAGTAGGTGTCTGCAGCCATAAAGCTGGCTATTTTGTGTTGCAGAACATCCTAAAATGAAGCTCTTGTATTAATAGTAGACCAAATGAAACCAGATGCCAATGTACTTGTAAGAGAAAATCTGCAGAGATTCAAACCTGAATTTGAGGATGTAAATGTGAGAATTCTTTCAATCTTCGTACTTTTGCTATGCTAATCTACTTATCATAATAACATCTAGCCAGGCTAAGGAGATGGTAGTGATTAACTCAGAGTCCAGCAGAAACTCAACTTTCTCTCTCTGGGGTCTTCAAAATGTTTATGAAGGACCATGGGGGAGTGTGTTCATTTCAGACAGCTGGTCAGGAATTCCACTGTCTGTACTAACACCATTTTGGTATGCAAGTTTTTCAGACTTAACACTAGTTTGGAGTTTCTTCTCACCTCTGGTTTATATGCAGATAACAGGCTTTACTGTACTGTTGCTGACAGAACAACATGATCTAACGTCACACCTCTATGCATATTCATACAACCTGTTAATTTTTGTGCAGCGCTTCTGAGCTGCTAACTGTACAGTATTCTTAGTGATGGTTTGTTCAGTTCCCCTGAGTGCACCTGCAAAAGTTTGAACAGGCTACAAATATTTATCCAAGGTGGGCAGCTCTAGGCAGTGTTAGTATATTTGACTTTGATAAGTAGCTGTTTGTTGTTGTGGTTGTTATTATATGTAATACTTACGGAAGTTGCATATGGGTAATAATTATTCTCAAAATAAAAATACAGAATTCTTACACTCCTTAGCTATTAACTGTGATTGTGTGTTAGGAAAGAATGACTGACAACAGGAAATCATGGCAGTAAGTTTTATTCAAAAAGAAAATCTAAGCTTGAAATAGATACCGGTGTTATCAATTTGCTGTGGGTATGCAGGTATTTAAGTTGTTCTGTATCTGACTGGATGCTTCAATCTAAACTTCTTTTTTTTTTTTTTTTTTTTTCCAGAAATTGATATTCATAATTATATGTGTAACTGTACTACTTCTGATACTTGGAATTATCCTAGCAACAACACTATCATAGCAAGCGTATTCTAAAAGCTACACACTTCCAGAAGCTCCAAAAGATATCTTCAGTAAAACCAAACTTTTTTTGATAGAAGATGCCTTACACAGATATGTGATGATGACCTATCATTAATGGCTAAAATGAAAACAGTCACTCCTAATGTTTACTTATAAATGAAGATTGGAATGTACCAGGTTATGTATATTTTTGTCATAAGCTATACATTTACAGTAAGACTGAAACTTGCTTTTAATCGTTTTGAACTAAAGCAACTTGGATGCTTTCGTATTTCAGTGTTACAAACAGTTTCAATAGGGAGTTAAGATACTTGAGTTTTGACTGTTTGAATTTTTTTATTCCTATTGCCACTATAATTCTAATCACAATTTTTATAACCTTGCCCGTGCTGCTTCTAAGTTAGTACTTCTGTGAATATATTTTTAACTGTAGCTATGCCTCTAAATATATTTATTCATCTTAACCTGTCTAAGCTTATTACTTAAAGGTTATTTCTGGCAAGTGAGAAAATATTTTATCCTGAAACATCACTTTAGATATTTACTGGTCTGCCTCTTACATTACACTTCGAAAAGCAAAGATTTAAAAAAAAAAAAAAAACTTAGCAGTTTTTTTCCTATACGACTATGGCTTACTGCTTTAAATATTTCCTTGTCTTTATATTAGAAAATGTTTTCTGGTAGAAGTAATACAGAAACAAAGCACACAATTTGATCTTCATCAGGTAATTTTACAAATGGTCTTTGTGCAAAATAACAGTTCAGCCTCATTGCTTGCAGGAATGATAGAAATCATACTTGCTTCAATAAAGCCAAGTCAAGATTTGATTTTCAGAAGCTTGCTAGTGTTGTGGTGTGAATAGAGCAGACGGGAAGAATAAACACTCAGAAAACTTAAAAACATAATATAAACTAAGACACTGATTTGTTACAAAATGTCTGTACTATGTAACGTATATGAAGTGTTTTAGTGTATATGCATCTGTGTTGTAATACTAGCTTGCAATACTTGAAAGCATGAAAGACTTCAAATGTAACCAAATAACTGCATTTAATGTTAAAGGTTATTTTTGTATTTTGCGTGTAAAATATTTGTAACTTGAATTTTTGATTTCTCATTGTTTAGGATACCCATGTAGATATGTAGATATATTTACACTGTAAGAGAAATAGAGGAAATTATAACATGTGACTTTTAAACGCGATTTGAAACAGTGCTTGGTCAGTGTTTCCAAATATTAAACTATAACATTATTTGCAATAACTCAGATTAGAATCCTTGAACTGAAGTTTTATGGGAAGTGTCTGAGATCAGTTATTCGCTAAAATGTAATGCAGTCTTTTTGTACTTCATTAAATTCAACCAAGTTTACAATATATTATGTATGTATGAATATCCCTGCTTTGTCCGATTATACTGTGAATATGCTGGAGCTATTCAGATGTCAAACATTAAAAACTTAAAATTCTCTTTTGCAAGCCAGCCATAAAGAAATTGAAGAAATTAACTTCATTAATGAACTTATTTTTTTTTGCTTTGACATCCAGAACACTCACCAATGGTTGTGGGGAAGTTTACGTGCAAAGTAAGGAAAGATTGGTTGCGTGTTTAATCATTCTAGGTAATATATTTTCAATTCTATGGTTTTCTAGATTTTTAAAAATATTAATTATTTATACAAAGTACATTGGGAAGGGAGATCAATTTCATTCAACAGCTGGTTATCTAAAATAGTGCCCCAAATCCAGTCATGTCAATTCTTTCTTTTTTAATTAATGATGCAGTACTTCGCCCACTAAGAACAGAAATTAGAATGTAGCACTCCATGCCTTTTTATTTTCTTTTGTTATATAGCTGCCTCTGTTTTAAAACAACTTGTTTTTCACATAAACCTCTTCATTCTGTTAATATGGTGAAGAACATCTCTAGCCTATGCACGAATAAATTTATCTAAGCAAGTATCTTGTGGCTATTTTTATATTCATGATGTTATTGTGACCTTTGTGAATATTTCCAGTAAGTGTTTGAATAAGGCTGGTGTGCTTTTGCATACCAGCACACACATCAAACAACTGCTGTGTCTTATTCATTTACAGTATTCTCATGTAGCTTGATTAAATATTAAACCTGAAAAATAGAGTAATCGTATAAAGGTACTCATGTATTTTCAAAAAGATCCTTATAGAAGTGCATCTTCACTGTACTGAATTGAAATGATGACCTTGCTTGCCTACCCTAGCTTCTCAGTTAGTAAATAATTGAAACATTGGAATAGATTCAGAGTGTGTGTACAAGTGTGCTGGTTATCCACCAGTATCTTTTCAGTCACAGTCTGAAAGTGCTTGTCAGTGTTTCCAAATATTTAAAATTTAGATTGCAGATTACCACTCTAATAGCTTTTTGCTGACAGGGCATTGAATGGAGTTATCTGAGAGGTGATGTATACCCATTCTTTCTCCTCCAGCTGTGTGCAGTACTACTACCTCTCACCTGCCTGCTTGTCTCCAGCAGCAGTGTTGAGCAGGACCGAGCACTCTGCTTGGAGCTGACAGCTGCAGCCATGTCTTGGGAGGAACAGCTGCCACCTGCACTGGGGCTCGTCTTCCAGTGCCTTTTCAACCTCCTACTTGCATGTGTCACATACTGAGGTGGGAGCCTTTCTATGGTCAGTGCCATGGCAAAAGCAATACAATCCTCAGTGTAATATTATTTGAGAGGACAGAGTGGTTGTGCTCATTTTGTGGCTTGGGAGCTTTTCCAGAGAATTTTTAAGAAAGCGTGCCTATGGCTTCATTAATTTAATTTGATACAATGCAGTCTTCACATAGAAGTAAATTTTCTTAGCTTCTTTAGCAACCTCACACCAGTGGAGATGTGCATTGGGAGTAAATACCCAAGTACTTAGGCATTGGGAATTGATGAATTTGTCTGACTGTAAGATAATTGACCAGGTATATTTGACTTAGGTGGGAAAAAAAGCCACAAATACAGAAAGAAACAGCCAGCTGAACTTAGAGTAGGTTGTAAGAGAGAGCCCTCAGTGTTGTTTTTCTTTATTTCCTATTTCAAATTTAACCCAATGTTAAATTGATTTGATACGTTCATGTGGTTTGGTAAGTGACTACAAATAACCAGGCGTGCTTCTGACTGCAGTCAGTGGGTCAGCCTTTGCACCTGTGAATCTGCTCAGTCTCTTCTGTCACGTACAGTAGCTGTCTCAGTGGCACAGTGTCACTATTTTAGTTACCTCTGTCTAACGTGTGAAGTCCTTCCAGACGCACAGTGGTGGTTGTGCAGCATTTACAAATCAGCTTTTTGGAATAAAAGGCTATTTTATAAGCACTTATAACTAGGTTTTGGTGAACAAAAGTACTTCTCAAAGATTTTTTTTACCAAGGGAAACATAGAAATGGTAAGTACTTACAACATAATTGTTTGCGTATTCTAAAGAATGTTTTGATTGTATTTCTTGGCTGCTTTTGAATCCAATCTTTTTCTTTCATTTCTGTAAGTAGGAGAGGAAAGGAGCATTTTGATGTTCATTAGTAAACAGTTCTTAGAAATTGCTAAGTTATGATATGAGTAACTAACAATATGTAGCAGACTGTGGACTGGGAGGAAAGCAAGAGTTATGCATAAAAAAACAAACTACATTTACTATATACAACCTTCAGAGAGAACATGAGAGTATATTGGCTCAGCCCATGCTGGCTCCAGTGAACTGAGCCGGACCACTTTAACAGAGGGCAGCTCAATTTAGAGAATATGTCAGAACAGAGGTGGATCAGAAGAGGTGCCATTTATATAACAGCTCGTTTTACAGTCCTCGCATGTAATTTCACAGGCAGCTTCGATGCATATTTGTTGAGGTAACTTAGTCTTACTGTACAGAGCTGTTGACTTTTTCTAGTTAAAAGGAGTTGAATTACATTGTTCTAATTGAAATCTGATTATATGTTTAATTTCAAACTGCAGTCATCAGAATATACTTTAAATAAGACTATTAAGTTCAACACTGATATGTTAGCATTTGCTACAGCAGTGCAGTAGTATCTTATTAAGTGGTGACAGTTTAATAAAGGAAAACAAGTCAACATTTACCAGCCTTCTGTTGTAACGGACTCTTACAGGCTTACTGTTAATCCCAGATACTCCATCATGTGGAAAATGCCTATAAATGCTGACCTTGCAGTAACACAGTAGGTAGTACAATGAAGAATGCTTCCTTGGATTTAAGTATTTTGAGTATGCATAACTGAATGTATACTGAGAAAGATCCCTTTCCTCTATACTGTTCACTTTTTTTTAATGAGCACTGATTAGGGTTTGGAAGCTAACGTCTGGGAGGCATTTTCATTTCATTCTAGCCTTATCCATGTTGATAATTTTTGTTTAGTAGCACGTATTGAATAAAAATCTGAATTTTGCAGTAATAAAATATATTTCATGTCTATTACTGCAACCTTTACATACTGTAGGACTGTATCAGGGCATACATCGTCAGTCTAGTCATGCATATTTATCTAATATTAGCTCTCCAGCTTCTGCAAAACTCGTCTCCGTTCCCTCTGTAGGTTTTTACTCTGATTGTTTTTTACTGATTTCTCAAAATTTAAGTAATCATCTTCTTAAAAATTAATTCTCTTATTGCTGATTTTTCTGCTATGTTCTTTTCTGTCCAAAGGATTGAATGATTACTAACTTGCTCTGCAGACATTTTATTCTTGCTACTTTTTTTAATGGACTTCTGGCAAAGGCCTTTTAAAATACTGGGACTCTTAGCAGCAGCCTTCTGCAGTGCAGCACACCTATTTGGGACCTGATGAGTGAAACATTTGCCATTTCTTCATGGTGTTATTTTAATTACTGGCAGTACTCACAGAAAAAGAGTTGAAAAAGAGATACTCTTCAAAATGCAGACTTTCCTAGCTTTTGAACCATCTCACTGCAGGTCTTAAAGTTTCTTCCAGTTTCTTCTCTTGGTCTTTTGCTTTTCTTCTGTTGATGCCATTGCTTTTAGAGACATTGTCTATTCTAATAGTGAATCTACATCATGGTATCTGTAGTGAAGAAAAGCAATGGTATGCATGCCTAGTAAACAAGGGCGATTACTGATGACAGAGACTAATCTTAGTTTTATCCACATGGCTGCCAGCCATCTTAGAAGTGTAAATATAGCTGATAGGAAACTGATCTAACTGCATCAGAAAGCAACTGAGGAGAAAAAAATACATAGATTAAAAAATCAAACAGCTTTTAACCTTCTGAAAAGTTGTGGGGAAAAAAAAAATCAAAACATTCTGGTTCTAAGTTCATGCAGATTTAAACACTGCATTTGCAGCTCGCATCCTTTTGATTTTCCCTTTTGGCAGTTTGTTCACATTAGAGTCAGTGGATGGAATCTCAGAGGAGAATAAAAGCCAGTGTTTTGAAAACTAATGAAGTAATTATCCAAAGCATTATTTACAATGATTACTTAGAAGATAATGAGACCCTTTAATTATGTTTGTTCTGCATAGCTAGCTTTTCAATAATTCAGAGTACTACTGTTCAATTTCCTCTATATTCACTTTGCACGTTTTTATTTGGAAAACTGTCACAGCTGTTATGTGTGAGTATGGGCCCTCATTCTGAATGTTGTTTGTCACACAAGAATCACCTGCTCACTTCAGTTGGAGTAGGAAGCTTTTTAAGTTCAGTCTTCTCTGACTTTTCAGTGTAGCGTGGAACGAAATTGTGGGTGAAACAAAGCTGTGTTGTAGCTTAAAAGCAGCACCACTGTACAGTAATGTGTTAATCCAGTAAGTGAAGTTTGTGCTACTGTTTATCTCCTTACAGGTAAAGTTTGAGTTTAGTTTCATTTTGGGTATCATGTTGATTTTGTTTGAAGCGTTTGTTTGTTTTTAAATAGCCTTGCTCACTTGTCTATAAAAAAAAAATTAGATCATTAGTATTTTAGCAGGTAATAAATATTTCACTAATATATTCCTAAGCAGCTGTGAACTTGCTGCTAAAATAGACAATTCTGCTGAAGCACGAGCCTAAATGCTACGGTCCCCAAGGAGATCTGTCTTTTGTCACAGGCTTTATCTTGGTACACCAATGAAGCACAAACTCGCTATGTGCAGTGATGCTACTCCAGATTAGCAGGGCTGATGATGTAGTCACTGATGCCTAGAAATCAATAAGAAGAATGTTAATCTCAGAGAGGCTCCAAAAGCTTGGAGTTTGTCTGCTGGCAGTTAATTCAGACTCAAATTGACTCCTGTTGGAGTCTTTCCATCAACTTGGAGAGATGCTGCAAAGGGCAACGGATCTTATACTTACCTCTGATTACTTGGAGGCAGATATGCAGCCTAAGCAGAAGTATATTTTAATTAAACTAGAGTATATTATAAATACAGAAGAACAGAACCATGGTAGAGTGAGGTAGAAGTTAAAATCTCAAAGAGCTTATTAAGCAATATAGTTTTGTTTCAGTTGGTCACTGTGAAATTAAATTTAAAAACAATGCATTCAAGTGGTGATTACATTTACATTACATTTACACTGTGGCCATTAGCCATTACTCAAATATAAGAGGATATATGTTTCAGTGGCTAGTACAGAAAGTACTAGTTTCAAAGGGTAAAAAACACTGTGACTACTCATGTGCAATAAAACTTTTCAGAGGAAAATGGGAATCTTTTGAGTTCCACTTATTTATCCTGTGTTATTTGGGTTATCTTTTGTTATTTGGGTTATCTTTTGTTATTTGGGTTATCTTTTGAGAAGTCCAACCGGGAAAAATGGGAAGACACTTCTTTCCAGGAGTGTCAGAATGTTGACCCAGCCTCCCTAGACCTTGGATTAAAGACAAGGTGGGCCATGAATGTTATGGAAGGAAGGTGTTGAGAAAGGAGAAATATTTGAGTAGTATGTCTGTTGCCTTGAAGTTGTAACTAGTGAAATGATGCTGTCTGACTTCATTAAGTCAGAAGATCTGTATGCCAATTTAAGCTTCTCTCTAGGGAGTTGAAATGCTCTCAAGCCACTTTTCACCCTCTATTACAGAAGAAAGCTATCAGTCACATTCTGGATCATGGCTGTTCTGTACTGGATTCCCCCAAGGCGAATCAATCATTTCCAAAGGCAGCTAAGTCCTTGATTAAAGATTAAGAGGAAGACAAAGTAGTGAGTAACCTTTTCCAATCTAGGATATGTCAGAACTTGTTTGAAGGCTTGCCTGGTGTTTCTCTTTGGTTTTTTTTTTTTTTTTTTTTTTTTTTTTTTTTTTTGAGTTTAAGTTATTTGTTATAAGTTATAAGTTATTAAGAATTATATAAGAGCAATATAAAACCTTGTTACTAGAAGCTTTCTGCTACAGGATTAGTATGCGAACTAATTAATTAAAACAAGAACCTACTGCTTGGCACATAGTTTAGAAAGGGGAGATCAGAAAGCATCGTGTTTGTGAGCCATAACGTTATAACAGTTGCAAACCTCATTTGGCTACAAAGGTGGGCTATTCTGGATATACTGTGCCTGCAATCACACACTCATTCTATGAAAGAAGAGTTGCTCTAGAGGGTGTGAAACTTCTGACAGAAGGCGCGCTCTTGATGTCCCTGGTAAGTCTGAAGTGAGACACAGATCATGTTTAAAGCCGAAGCTCACAGGCCCAGGAGGCTGTCACTGCCCTCTCAATCTGTCCCTCTTTCTTTCCTCTCTGCTGAGGACGTGCTTTTTATCTCCACAACAAATAATTAAGGATTCTAGTTTAGATGTACTTCTCTCTGACTCCTGGGTGTTTGCCGATGGTCATCACAGAATGGTTTCCACACAATGCCTTGTGGACCTATATTCAACTGTTACCCAATTTGTATATCCTTGTGACCTTATTACTGCCCCTCATCAATAGATTCTTAGGCATTTTTGTTAGAATAATTGTAGATCTTTTTCACATTCCCCACGTTAAAAAGCTTCTTCTTCCTAAACTGCCTACGAAGTGGCACATCCATTTTAAAATAAATTAATTTGCATGTGTAGAAGAGTACATTTAAGTTACACCTACAATGTAAAGCTTTTTTTTAACCTACAGATACTGCTCACAAGGCTATTAAAAAAAAAAAAATCACCTACAATTTGGTTCAGAACTGTTATAATGACTGTAGCAGGTTCCCAGAAAGGACTTTGAAGTTATTTAGTAGCATAATGTATGATCTGCATTTCTGAAATGGTTGGATAGTTGACAGCCTACGTATGAATTTCGGAGGCTAATTTTAGGTTACAGTAATCTTGCCCTGCCTGAGAACTTGATCCCAGATGGTCGGGTCACCCACTGCCAGGACAAGTAGGGAGAATGGCCCTGATGCTCTGGGTCTGTGCAGAACATGACAGCTGGGCGTGTTTGTGTTCACTTGGTGCTGGAGCTGTTCAGGAGGCTTTTGTTAGTCATCCAGTTTTCTGCTACAGCATTCGGTGATTTTCCTTGCGATATGAGGAAAATAAAAAGGTGGAGCAAATTAGGAAAAAGAAGAAAAAAAAAAAAAACAGATAAAATCACAGGAAGATAAAATTCAAGTGTTGAAATGTACTTTTAATTACAGCCGATATGTGTGGGATTTTTGTTTGTTATTTATTCCTAAGAAATAGCAGACATTATTGTGAACTTCAAGTGAGTTTGAAGAAAATAAAGGCAAAGCCCCATTGCTGCCCTGTAATCCATCTGGATTTACAATCTTTGTACAGCAGAGATGGGTTTTGCTGACAGGTTGGCTCTCTACATTCTTCTCATTTAAGGTGGTTCACTGCTATAAGCAAGCATTGTGCTATGAACAATGACTCACAGTCTTGTAGGCCAGGATGCTTTTCTTGCTTTTCCCACTAAACGTTTTTTATATCCTACACAGACATAGAAATAAGCATTCTCATTGACTGCCCTATCATCTAGTATTGGGAAAGTAAATCTGAAATTATTTTGATTGCATTAAAATACTTTTTTTTTTTTTTGTGATTAAAGAACTGGTTCATTTCCACCTACAATAAACTTTTTAAGTCCTGTGCTTACTCGTTGATGTATATAACACTGCTACTCAATATAGTAACACGCAAAAGGAAAACAACTGACTTGTGTAGAATAGTGGTTATTTAAGAAAATAGAAATGTGCATGATGTTCTTATTTAAATGAATGATTTATTGCAGTTTGAGAGAAAGCCAACAGCTTTGTGAGGTTTCGGGGAACCTACTGGTTTGGAAATGGGAGCTTGGATAGGAAAATGGTTTTCATTTTTCTTTCCCTGCTCTTGGGAGGTGACATAAGCTATAGGAAGAAAAAGGGGGAAAGAGGTTGTGAGCAAGGCCAGGAAGTAGCAGATCCCTCTGAGGAAACCTTCATTTTGTTTTTCCTAGTGGCGGTAGTACATGGTGCCAGTGCCAACCCTGCTGCTGTGCAGATTGCTCCCATTAGCACCAGCATTACCTTCCTTCCTCTCACCATCGCTGCCACAATGAGCTGTGCCAGCTCTGGCCCCAGCCAAGACCTTGTTCAGCTTTATTTCTCTTTGAATCTGGTTTTATTATACAGCAATCTAGTAGAGAAAAGGAGTTCATACTTGTCTGCAGCGCCTACATGGATGATGTAAATGATCAAATTCAGTGTCCAGCAGTAACTTTCTGGAAAAGGTTTTCTAAAAAAATTGTTTAATTCTCATCAAAATGTTTTTATATGCAGTAACTTCCCCTGTATACAGTTCTGTGCTCTCATCTCTCAAATATGTTTCCAGTTATTCTATGTATTTGCTACCTTTTCTGTTTCTGTGTCGTTTGAAATGATGTTTCCCACTGGCAAAATGTCAGGTAAATGAAAGAGAGTAAGAAAGGAGGGAATGGTGCATTAATGGTTCAAAAAGGAGTTCTGGATTCCTCCCAATTGTCCTGGGCTATAACTAGCAGAAATCATCAAAGCTAAAATTGTGACAGATGGTTTGTGCTTGTAGTACAAGTGGTTCTAATGACCGCTTTTGCTTCACAATGAGTGACTGCAGAACAACTACTAGAAGGCTTCTTTTCAATCTCAAGCAGCTAACTGCTTTATTAGAAACAATTCACTTTTCCTTTATATTTGGGTTGTTTTGCTGCTTTTTCCTCCTACTGTTTTATGGCAGAAGTTAGAGCATTTTGAGAGCTGGCTAGAGGAGAGAATTGACTCAGAAATTCCTCTTCTGCAGAGCCTCTTGTCTGCTACTATAAGGTCCAACGTTTCCCAAACATGAAATGCACTCCCCAAATGGTACAAAATGTCAAGTCATGATGATGAAATAGAGACAACCTGACTCATGATTAGAGAGAAAGGATGACAATATGGGTAGTGGTGTTAGGGAAAACAGATGACTTTAGTTTACTCTTTGGGAGTGGTCTAGATTATCCCAGATTATTATGTTGTGCAAAGTAAAATACCATCTGCTTCACTGGTGCTCGTAAGACAGCATGCAGTGTGTGATAACAGGAACCTCCATTATGAAATTTCCTTTAAACATCTATGAGCACAGGAAAGAGGAATCAATCTTCCTGAAAGAAGGAATCCTGACCTGGAATATGGTGTGAGGCCATTTCCCTGGCTCCTTGATGTTGTTTAGGTTTCCCAGGTCTATGGTGCAAGACTTGCTCATATTGAATGTAGCACACCGTAAAGTTCATGTGATTTCAGCAATATCTTGTAATTTACAAAAGCAATGCACACTAATCTCTCTAGTATACTTCAAATAACAATGAATAATAATGCATATTTACTCTGTACCCTGTCTTTCTATATTGGGTAACAGCAGAGAGAACAAATGTCCCACGCTCTTTGTGCTTCTTTATCCCATTTAATTCCAGGGATATGCAGCAGAAAATGCACTTCTTTGCTAGAGTAATCTGATGGAGTAATACAACTTACCGTTTAAATGCATGCTATTTGTAACCCTGCTCTTTGACCCACCTTCTACAGAAACCTAACATGAGGTTCTTCCTAGAATTGACAAACAGACAAAATACCTCACAAGGAGCAAAATGCTTCCAATAATGTTTCTTATAATCTGGTTTGCAATGGTACCTAGTCTCCCAATTCCTAGCATCAGCACTATTGACACCATGCTGAGCACTGCACAGACCCAGAACTGGTGTCTGGGCTCTGCCACAAATGTATGCATCCACAGCCAATGTGTGAAGGGCACATCTCATTTGTCCCATCAGCCTTCTTCAGCTTCAAAGCTGTACTTTGAATCTGGTGCTTTACTATGCAAGAGCAAATTTATGTAATACCAGCCAACTCACTGAAGTATTTTAGATGTGTTGCAATGTGTTTTAATAAGATATTGACACGTTACATTCTGCAGTCCAAAAAGGGCAACAAGAAAGCAAAACAGACACCTGAAAAGCTCCCACACTTCAGAGCTGAGGACAGAAGCAGATGGAAAGGAAGCTCAGTAACTCCCAAGAAGAGCAAGGTAAGGAGCTGTTACGTGTGTCAAGTGCCCTCGCTGCTGATTGCTGAAGCAGCTCTCAAGGTGTTGGCCTGAATCAGAGGCAAACCAATTTTGCTTCCATGCTATGAGTATTCTGGTTTAATGGTCCAACTGCTGTGCCGTCTGCAGTTTTACATGAAGGAAACTGAAGATATTCTCAAGATGCCCTTCCAGCTGAGGCAGTGCCCCATTTCCCCCCCACAGGAAGGCTTGCTGTTATCAGTGGTAGGGAGATTCATCCGATGCTTGTTCCTCCTCATGTTTTCTGTGTGCTAATGGATCAGCTCTCCAGAGCTCTCAGTGCTTCTCCCTTCAGCAAATACAAACACGTTAAAATTGCTTTAAAAAAAAAAAATAATAATCAATGAACATTTAAGTGTTCGGCATCTTTACTGCACCATTTACTCAACAGCTTTATGCTTGACTTTCCTGTTAAATACTCGTGCAAATGGAACAGGTCTAACACATCACAGCTGAATTCACTCTTTCTCCCTCTTCGCGCTCACCACAAAACAAACGGTTTCAGAGCGCCGCGTGCAGCGGGGCCTGGCGCCTCGGACACGTGAAGCGGCGGCGCGAGAGCAGCGGCCGCCACGTGCACGGGAAAGGGCGGGCAGCGGCCGTGCAGCGCCGCGATGAGCAAAAAGGGCGCGCAGCGGCCGTGCAGCGCCGCGCTGTAGCACGTTCTTCCTGAAGGGGGAAGTAGAGGAGTTGGGAAGCAGGGGTGAAGCGGCTGAAAAGGAAGGGGGACGAGTAGGTGGTCTTTTAATTTAGGTCTGTGTTTTTCACCATCCAGACCTATTTTAGGTGCAGATACTTAGATTTCTTGTTCCCTACCCTGCTCTGCTTTGCCAGTGGCAATAACTGCTCAGCCAGCCTTTGTCCCATCCCGGTGCTGTTGAGGAATGCAGGCACGGTCACCCTGCACTGCAGCAGGTTCATCTGTGTGTAAGTCTCTATAACTTATCGTTTAGGCTGGTTAACACCAGAGAATTTTTTTTTTTCCTTTTAAAATTTAAATATGGCATCGTGCTGCTTGTGGGAATGTGAACTGTGCGTTAGAGCTCATGGGAGGGGTTTGGGCAGGTGTGGGCCGACCCTCGATGCTGCTGAGCTGAGGTGATGTTCAGGAAGGTATAAATGTAAATAGTATTAAAAAAATAATATTATTAAAAAAAAAAAAAAGCTGTTGACTGTGGGTGCAGCTCAGGAGGGTTCACGTAACGCTCTGTATTTGGTAAAGCTGTGCTCAGAGTGCCCACGTGGAGAAAGTAACCCAAAATAAACTTCCCACCCTCTTTTTTTCTTTTTTTTTTCTCTTCCACACTTCCAATACAGAAAAATTAAAAAAGGCCTGCAGAGATGAATAAGGCAGCAGCAGAGAGAGCTGTTCTTTGGTCATGCAGCTCTGACAGATCTCAGCAAAAGTGGCAAAATGTTTGTAGGGAAAATAAGGAAGCACTGCATAGACTGTGGGGTTTACATATCACAGAACTGAGAATTTAGTTGTTTTCTCTGGAATTAGGTGTGAATGACGAGCAAAATGTGAGGTGATAATGGAAGGGTTGTTTGACACTGCTGTAACTGAAGCCCTACAAGGCTTTAGATGGTAAGGTCAGTTTTAAGCCATGTTAACATTGCAGTGTATGACACCAATTGGGATAAATTATTATTTCTACGTTAAAGCTGCACCAAGCTCGACTTAAAGGTAGGCTGTGTTGAGAAATCAGCAGTTTCATCAAATGATGCAGTGGTTGCAAGTGTCAGGATGAGAGTGGAATGGCCATGCTTATAAGCATGTCGTAAGATGTTAGCATTTTTTGACTTCTGGCTTAGACTGAGCTTAACTGTAAAATGAAGGAGCTTTATATGTAGCTGCTGTTGTATGCCAATTGACAAGTGCATAGAACTGATTGCAGGTCACTACGTTTTTGCAAAGGTTTACCCTGATAACAGGTTTTGAGAAGGGTAGCTATATGTTACCAAAAAAAAAAAACAAAAGGCGTTTGAGTAGTTTGATGGACATACCAAGACAGTCTTATTTCCTGTATGTTGCCTAACAGGTGGCTCCCTTCCCTGACTGAAGGGTTTGCAGCATGGTTGAATGTGCCTTTGGAATACAGCATCTCAGGCATATCTAGAGCACGGCTGCTAAGTGAGGCACGTGTCCAAGGCATCTGCAAGCATAACTCAACTTGTTATGTGATGAAGCACCAGTAAGCAACCAGAAATGGTGGTTAAACAGCAGTCCTGTGTTGCTATCAAAGTGGTAAATACATTGATATCTGTATAATCAAAGTGGTTGTGGCTTGCTGCCATTCACTGAATGAAAAAAAAAAAAGCATGAAAGATTTTTTCTGCTTTTCACTTCTCTGAGTTGATTGGTTGAGATTATTTCTTGCTCATTGACTGTATCAGTGAAAGATCTTAAAAAGAGAATTTTCAAATAATGCACTTATGATGTGATTTGTGAAAAATTTGAATTACTCTCCTCCCCCAGACACAGTTTTAGCAAAAATGACATAAAAATGTGTTTTCTCTTTACTAGGATGTCAGCCCTTCAACTTCATTGATGTCGCCATCCAATAGCTCTGCTGTCATCACAAAAACTATTACCAGAGCTTTTCCTTTAAAGCAGAAAATGCACTTAGTCAATGGTAAGGCTCATCATCTGCAAAATATCAACAAACAGTCAAAAAGTACAAAAGACCTGGAGATCCAAGTGCTACAGATGGAGTGCGAAGAACTCAAAAATCGGCTAGGATGCTTAAGGGTAGGTTAAAATCCAGTTCTGATCTTAATACATAACTATGCCAGTAAACAGCTCAATCAGGTCATGGAAAGGTTATGGTTGAAGGAGACTCTGGACATCATCTGGTCCCATTGCCCTGCTGAGGCAGAACTCCTTAGAGCAGATAGCCCATATGAAGGCAGCTTTTGAAGATTTCCCAGGAGGAGATCCCACAACCTTCTGGGAAGCCTGTGCCAGCGCTCTGTTACCCACAGATTGAAGAACTGTGTCCTGATGTTTAGACAGAATGAGTGTGCTCCAGTTTGTGTCTGTTGCCTCTTCTGGCTCTGGCACCACTGACAAGAGCCTGGCTCTGTCATCACTGCATCCTCCCCTCAGGTATGTATTGATGAGATCCCCTGAGCCTCTACTTCTCCAGGCTGAACAATCCCAGCTCTCTTAGCCTCTCCTCTTAGGAGACATGCTCCAGTCCCTCTATCAGTTTGATGGCCCAAAATGTGACTCTTCCCAGTATATCTGTGTCTGTCTTGTGCTGGGGGGCACAGAACTAGGCACAGTACTCCATGTGCAGCCTCACCAGTGCTGGGTGGAGGGAGAAAGATCACTTCCCTTAACACATTGGCCATACTTTGCCTAATGCAGCAAAGAGATTGTTAGTCTTCATAGAAGCAAGGGTGTTCTGATACTGTGTAGTTACCAAACTGTTAATTACCGTATTAGTAACGAACTCTTCTCAGCATTATCTTGTACTCATTTATATACTGTTACCTATCAGCAGCATCTTACAGCCTTCTTTTACAGCAGCACATCATATAAGAGAACATTCACTTCCAAAACGTTTGAATTGTGCAAGTTGTCCTGCCTCAACCTGAGCTATTACTACTGGTCTTGATTAATAGGCAGAGGAGCTTAACTGCTAAGCATGAAGGAGTAGGGCAAAGTGGAGGATGTTCTGCTGCTGATGCTATGGAAGAGAAATCCCAATCTTCTGGTGGCAGAAGATTATTAAGTAAAGAAAGTCAAATGCATAAATACATTGCTAGAGCAAATATTATTGTTCTCCCAGAAATTTGGCTAAGAGAAATTCTGTTGCTATCGCCACGTATTTGAGAAAACAGAAATTGAAATATTTGTCATTCAGGAAGGCCTGATGGGGCAGAAGCTGAGCAACACAGAAGAGCTACTGAAACAATCTCAGAAAGAGCTGTTGTGGCTTCAGAGACAATTATCACTTATCTCCACAGGAAGCCCCACGTGTGTTTTGGCAGCTAGCAAGGTGAGTGCTGTTAACAATTCTTTCAATTCTAACTCCCATTTTACACTGAAGTAAGGAGGGGAGGATTCATCATAATTTTGTCTGGTTTTATTGAAACAATGCACTGCTATTCTAAAACTGGTAAGAGAAAGGTAGGCCTTCTGAGTTGTATTTTAAATAATTGTTGTATGTAACTTGTAGGGACCAGGAATAACATCTGTGGAGAGATTGCATTTGGTCTGTGAAAATGTATGCACTCTTGCTATTAAAGTGACACTTCCTAGACCCTTATTGCATACAGAAAGATGCCTGACGTCTTTCTGTATATCAGCAGGTATGATCATTTTATCAGGATTGTTATTCTGGGAAGATTTCTTGGCATGACATACAGGACTGTAATTCTGTCTCCTTTCAGCAGTGCCATTAATGTGCATTCCTATTTACCAGCAGCCCCTCATCAGCATAGCTGCATCCAGCCCTGAACAAGCAAAAACGAATGTCAAGCCACATCAGATCTGATGCTGATGTTTGGCAATATGAATTACTGAATGAATATTAAACTGTTTATGTTAACAATGACGTAACCTCCTCTAGTTTTGCTAAAATGTGAGTCCTCATCTGCCACGCCTCAATAGGTTGAATATTTCAAGTTTGAAACCTAGACTTCTAAACAGCTGCCTGTGGTAAAGCATGTATGTTAAAATCCTTATACCAGTAAATCTTTGCTGATGGTTTAAAAGACTATGTGCTATTTTTGAGTTATTTAATTTACTTGTATTTTCCATATTTTTGAACATGACGTTTCCAGAAAGGTTATGGTAATGTATATATTTTACACACCTACCCCCACACACCCATGTCCAGAGTATACGTGCTTCATGCCTGCCTATGAGAAGGAATAAGAAGAGTTGGTTTTGTTCAGTGTCCTGTATTATGTGATTTTACAGAGATCTGACTTATTTCCAGGTACCTGGCGTAGGAATTGTTTCTTTTGCCTGTACAAATGCATGTAAAGCAATGGAAATGTTCACTTAGTCTCTAGCTTAGGTGAGACAGATTTCTAAATTGTGTCACCTGGAATATTCTGCTATTACTTGGCGTCACATGCTGCAGATCTGTATTTGTTGCAAGTACAGTGTGTGAGGAGTGCTGATATGGTCGTACTTGGAAGGAATGTTTGGATTTAAAGCTTGCACATAGCTCAACTGAGGGAAAAAAAAATCTAACTTGCCAAAATAAGAATTGGAAAAATAAACAAACAAACAAACAAAAAAACACCCCAAAAAAACAATTAATGCCACAAATCAGTATAAAAGTAAGGCTGCACTTGCCTGGTGATCAAAGCCGTAATCTAATCTGGGAAGGAACATATGATCCTGAGTAGGAGCAGCTTTTCTTTCTGAAAATACCAGAGTTTTGTTTTTTTCTGGGTACATGAGTAATCTCTGGGGAGGTCGTTTGGGGCTGAGATTGGCACAGGAGAGGAGTGGTCTCGGGTACCTTATTTTTGGAAGTTGGACCTCCCATTCAGAAAGCTGCAGTCTTTCTAGAATGTTACAAATAAGACATCTGGGGTCTTCCCGAACGTCAAGCACACATTGACTGATTTTTATCTGTTTCATTCCTACAATGGGGGACATTTTTTAGAGGAAACTTGTCACTCTGAAGATCACACTCTGATCTTCTGCAATGTACTTTAACAGAATTTAATAAAATAGTGCCTTGGGAGCACAATATTTCTTTCCTCTTTTAAATGCAAAAAGGAAAACACACTCCACAAAACTTCATATTTTCTTGATAATTTAATTTTTCTGAGCCTTAAGAAGTCATTATATTATTATATCTCATTACATATATATGATGACATATAATGACATATAATGACATGATATGTCATTATACTCATTCCCACAGTGGTCAAATTCTGAGTTAGAATAATAATTTAAAAAAAAATAGATCGAAGTCAGGTGTTTTAAAACACATTTATTTAAAGTATCCCCTTAGAGTGCCTCCCTCTTGTTGCTGGGGAGAGGCTGGTGGCACACTCACAAGTTTTTGTGTGAATATATTGGATACGGCTTTCTTTAGGAGAGGAAAGACAGAATGGTTAGGATGCTCCAGGTAATCTGTCTTAATACCCTTCTGCATTTGAGTTTCTAAGCCTTCCATTGGGCAGGCTTGGCTGTGAAAAAAAATTGCAGCTCACATTTACAGTTCATTGGTTCGTGCCAGTAGGCCACAGATGACCTACTGAGAAGATCCTGTGATAGCATTACTTGGAGGTAAAATAAAATCTCCCAGCACCCGCCTCTCCCCGAGTCCTCCCTCACAGAAACACACCCTGCCCTGATCCCACTTGCTGCTTGTCAGCTCCTGTCTCTGCTCCCTGCTGCTGTGTCAGGGTTAATACTATGTGAAAGAGAAACTGGCAAATAGGGAAAGCCATCTTTGTGTGCGTATGTGTGTGTGAGCACTGCTGTTTCATAGGCTCTGGCAGCTGCTGCATGGCTGATGATGCTCGCTCTCTCTTTTTCACCCTGCCTCCCTGCAGACAACTAATGAATCATTTCTAGCCTGAATACAAGCTGTGCAAACACACCAATGCTGCTGCTGCTGCCGCCGCCGCCGCTGCTGCTGCCTCTCTCTCCAAGGTTGTAATCTGACACAGTAGACTGCAGAGCTCTCTCGGCAATGAATGCTGAACGTCGGAAGCACTTGATTTGAAGGTATGCTGAGATTTCACCTCTTCTAAAAATAGCTATTTCTGCTAAATGCTTTACAGGCAGACTGAGGGTGGGAGAGCTGCAGATTTGTACGTGTGTGTGTGTGTGTGTGTGTGTGTCAAGGGGAGAATTCTGTTTTTAGTTAGCAGTAATGCATCTGTAACTCTTATCAGAGGCAGACAAACTTTATTATTCTGCTGCAATTTGATGATGCCTTTCACTGAATGTTTTCTTGTAGGCGCTGCTTAGAATAATAAAATGTGTTAGTGTCATGCAGTAATACTAGGTAAAGGGATTAAATTCTTGCTAGATTATTCCATCCTCCCTCCTACTGATGTTTAATCTGGTGTCGTTTTCCTGTCATTTTTTATGGTTTCCTCTGAAATAAATACTGTATTCACAGGTTTAGTGGTGCCATGTTTCTTTCCTGTATTGGTGTCTGTGGGCAAAGTTAGCAATCATACTGGCTAGCAGCTTCCCCCTCCCCCGCAACCTGAGCCTCTGAGCATGGTGCATATCAGGGTCTCCTTTTGCTTTGCAGATGTGTATTGTCATGTCGTGGCAAAGTCATGAATCTCTTCCAAAGCAATGCTGTTAATTAAATTACTTGTGATGTTTGTCTGGCGTTTAATGCTAAATTAGACCCGCTGCAAGGAAATATCTCACTCTTTTTGTTGGAGGGAGAGATCTTCTGCAGCTGCACGTATGAACACTGTGTATAGCAGTGTTTGTGAGAATTATGCACATGAATACATAGAGAAGTACAGCAGCATTTTATTATTGGATATGCAAACAAATGCTAGTTCAAATACTAGTTATTATTAGCATGTGCAGGAATGCTGTTCTCAGTATTGGAGGGAAGACTGCAGTTTTATGTCGGTATTTTTCTAACCTCACAAACTGGCTGTCGCCAATAGGCTTGGGCAGACAAGGTATGCCTTTCCAATAGGAATATGATGATTGACATTACAATTGCATATGGTCTTAATACTGTTTTAACTGAGGGAAATGTAGGCACACGTTGAGGCTTTGGTTTTTCTTTTGTAGCTACTGATGCCTGTTATTTTAGTGGTAAAACACTGACTGGGTTTTTTACCAGTTGCGATACTGATTTTATATATAAAATAGCTCAGTGGAATAACTAATCAATGAGTCTTGTGACTGCATCTAGTAAATACAGAGTCAAGTCCTTAAATGACTGGAAATTTTTAGAAGAAATACATAAAATTAAAGCCCTCGATATGAAGAAATTCACTGAGAGTGTAGAGACAGGCAGATTATACCAGGACTGCAATCAGCAAAATTTGAATAAGGGCTGTTACTTAGCAAGGTTGAAAAGCTGCTTTAGGAAAACAGTGTGAAATATTAAAACAGAGGTCAATGATAGAGTTGAAGTTTCCAGAAATTAATTACAATAAAAAATAACAGCATACATGAACTGATGTGGAAGTTACTCCAGTCGCTTTTTATTTTACCTTTTTGATCCAGAGGTGTTACATTTTTGTTAGAGAAAGGCTTTCAGGTTGACCCAGCTGGCAAATGAGAAACAGTGATTCAGATCAAATCTCACAGATGACAGCCAGGATTCATTAGTATGAATGAAGTATGAATTATGAAATATACTTGCATTACTTTCAGTACCATAA
This sequence comes from Lagopus muta, assembly GCF_023343835.1. Classification (NCBI taxonomy): domain Eukaryota; kingdom Metazoa; phylum Chordata; class Aves; order Galliformes; family Phasianidae; genus Lagopus; species Lagopus muta. The sequence continues at coordinate 9,446,235 of NC_064449.1, read as the reverse complement.
AGGAGGACGTTGGGTCTTGTTTAGATGACTCTTGGTTGTTTTTCTTAAAGATCCGGTGGTTTTGTACACACTACTTTCTTTTTAAAAGGAAAAGGCCCTACTGCAAATTAAACCAGGGAAGCAGTCATGCTGCCTGCAGACAAGACAGCAACCTTGACTTTTCATTGCTATATACCCAAATGGTTTCCAGCTTGATAAGGTACAGCATGACTATACTTGAGGCAGTGAACAGAGATGCAGTGCTATTGCATACAAAGTGATGTGAGTGTGTGTACAGGGAGCACCTTTTTGAGAAAGGTGTTGAATTTTCTGAAATTGTAAGCAAATGATGGCTTTAAAATCAAGCAGCTGTCTGATACACATTACTCAGCTGTTGATTACAAGCTCCAAAATTGAAGCATCTCTCTCTATATGTGGCCAATCTCGTACTGATACAAGCTCTGTGAGTACTTTTCAGTGTACGCAGGATATGTATCTCTTTGTATGTCCATTCATTCTATTTTACTTATGTGTAAGATGCGAACACTCGTAATTTAGATAGCTGTGTGACACTGTGTATAAATGGAATGTTTAACCACAGAGGTGTTCATTCTGCTGATAGCTTGTTACAGAAGTGCAGGCCTTTCTGGATTGCTAGGACTTGGAATCCGATGCTTCCAATTGCTGGGTAATTCGTGTCCTCTGGTATTAAGGACTTTTCCTTTCTGTTAATCAAAATTAAATATCCAAAATCTCACTGGCTTTATTCTGAAATAGAGAACTGGTTTGTCATACATTGCTCTGTCCTGCCCATTCCATATTTACATTGAAAGAAGCATGAGATTTGAGAGTCAAGGCTGTTCTTTATTTAATTGAAAGTTATTGGCCCTCCTCGGTGCTATGAAATATATCAGAGCGAAATACCTGTTAGGCAAGACTTTTTTCCATGGACAAATTTGTGTTTCAGTATTCAGCAAAAGCGACTGACTAAAGTAGAATTTTAAGAAAATCCTTTGTTTGTTTTCCCTTTGACAGCATTATCTTGTCATGTCCTGTGAATGCTCTGATAAAGCGCAAACAGGTAGCGCTTCCTTTCTATCATTTTGCCAATCTTTCCATACCCAGATGCAGGTAACTGAACCCTATTTAAGATTTTCTGAAAAAATGCCAAGTACCACTGATGATTTTTCATCTGCTGCTGATCTTGTAGGCAGTCCAACACAGGTGAGAACTGCCATGAAGAACTGCTGACAGTAGCATATACTAGTTACTGCTAGAGTTGAAAACCATGTGCCAGAATCATCATTAAGAATAGAACATAGACACAGTGCTGGAAAATATTGTCTTGAAGAAGCTATGCGTCATGAAAACAGTTTGTGTTCACCAGGCTGATTTGCACGGTGGGTTCTTGGGAAATGACAGTGACAACATTACTCTGGCAGAACAGTTATGTTATGGAGCAGGTGGTGAACAATGAAGTTTGGATATGGTCAGTGTGGGCTTTTTGCTAAATGTAACCATCTTCTGCTTAATTGCATGTTGGATATGTTTTCCTTTTATAAAGTATGATAGGAAAACCACCTGTGGTTGGCATTTTGATAAGGAAATCAGAGTGGCACGTAGGCTTGCATCTCAGCACATTGGCTTCTGCTTGTAAGATGGGACTTGCTAAGGAAATCAGAGCGTGATTTCCAGTTCTGCCACAGATTCTGTGAATAGCCCTGAGCAAAATACTTGGTATCTCTTGGGCTCTGTTCTCTTTCTGTAAATGGGAATAATGATGAACACTTTCCACTACATTCTACTTATTTTGTTGGCTTCAAATATGAGACCTTCAAACTGAAGTCTTCTTAAAACTTACAAATACCACAAGATCTATAAATCACTTATAAATCACTGGGCAGCCCACACTGTACATTGATGATCTGTTAAATATATGCATATATATGTGTATTACATACATATATATGTGTGTGTATGTATGTGTGTGTGTAATTCAAGGACCAGAAGAATCTGAACTGATTTTGAGCTTTTTGGAATAACGTTTTATTTGATTTGCTAAAGTTTCTGTTGTGCTCATGGGTATGAAATAAAGAGCCTAATTTCCTTGATAGAAGCAGTGGTTTGGTAGAAAAATTTGCAGTGAAAAAGAGGACTGCAAGTCAGATTTCATTTTAATTTTTTAAATTGTCATTAGATTTTGTCTTTACTATTTTAGAAACAGTACAACACTTCTTGATTCTGAGGCCATAAGCACTCCTGTGCTGAATGTTTGATGTTGGCTGGCTAGCAGCAGCAGTGTGAATGTTATGGTGAAGAACAAAGAGGAAACCATAGGAAGTATGGTAGCACAGCAAAATCTCTCTTCTCTGTTTTCACAATTAGGAAAATAGCTTTCTTTTCTTTTTTTCTTTGAAAAGCATTCTTTATTTAAGCTTTTCGTTGGTGTGCCTTCATAGAAGCCTGAGCTGGGCTCAGTGCACTGGTGGGCAGCCTTCACTTGCACACTGCTTCCACTGAGGCCAGAATTTTATTTTTTTGTAGAGAAGCATAAATAACTTTTATAGACAGGTTCAGTTACATTTTTACACCTGATGTGTGTGGGGGGAATAATGACAACATCTACTCTTGCCAATTCAGGAAGATAAGGGAGCCCTTTCTGAACCAAGATGCCTCGTTTAGTGCTGGCTTAGAAAAATCCTGAATTGACCCTGAAGTTCTCCAGAATCAGGAAATTATTCCATAATTTCACCATTTGAGCCCCTGCTGAATATTTCTTTACCTCTTTTTCATGTACTTGAAAAATGTTGTTACTTCTGCACCCAATATCATGATGCCTTTTTACAGAAATGGAAAACACATCTCCAGTAAGTATATTGTGGGGCTTGCTTAAAAATACACTGTAGCATTTATCAGCAGGGACTTTTAGAGAAATCTGTTGTAGTTTACACCAGGAAGGATCGCAGAGCACAGTATCAGCATGCTGATGAGTTAAACTCTCCCTGAAGATTAATAGTTGGTAGTGCTTAGAATTCAGCTGGATGAAGCTTCTGACTGTCACTGCCGTAAGCAATGTGTGCATATTTACTGCGTTTTCCCTTTTCTTTGATAGTCACAATTAAAACTATGTGTTAAATCCTTCCCGTTCTCCTACTCCGCTGACCTCAATTCTGTATATAATTTAAAACATTACAAATACTGTTATTTCCAAGAGTATATTTTTTTTCTCTTCTCTCCTGTTTACTGCTTGCTAATTAAATTTTGTAGGTGGCAGTTTGAAATCTTAGTGGGACATGTCATGTGACTGCTAATGCTCTGCAGATCTCTATTACATAACCTTTAAGTAGTTTGGGAAAATGTGCTTGTGTCATACTGGGCCTGACATAAGGCTCGGTCTGAAGCCAACAGTCTGATAGTGTTGTTTTTCATATATATATATAGAGAGAGAGCAACTGTAGAAATCTTGTGGATGGTTTGTTCTGGCACAAGATCTGTGCCCTCAGTCGTCAGGCCAATTTCCTTACTTCCCTGCAGTGCTTTGCAGTCTGCATTTTCTGCCTTTCCTTTAGCATAGAAGAGGGGAGGAGTTAGATTTAAACACTGACATAGCAGGTAATGATTACATGAATATTAAATGTAATGTGCTGAGATCTGTTCTCTTTTCCTGGTAAGTTTGTTCATTTTAGAGTTGAAGTGACCAGAGTACAGAACAAACACAGAAAACATCTTTATCTCTCTGACCCCTTCCCCTGGCTATGAATCTTCATTAAACTCTGGCGCATTATGCAAAATGAAAACATAAATCAATAGAGAAGTTTAAAAAAAAAAAATGCTGTGCAGGGATGATCAATTTTTAATGCATGGAAATTCATTAGGTTGCTGTTCTGCAGGAGCATTTTTATAAGTGACAGCAATGTGTCCACTAAGAATTATAGCTCATCTCTCTTTTCCTGAATCAGCACCATCTTTTGCTCCTACTTTGCATAGTTTCACATTTTTGTTGCCTGAAATGTGTTTATATGCTATCCAGTGCAGCTTAAGCATTTCACTGTTGACTGACCAGCGTTGTTCCCCGGAGAAAAAGTAAATCTCATTCTGGTTTCTTGGCCAAGATGTGGGTCTTATCTGAGGCTCTGATACTTGATATTCTGTGTGTTCAGAGCAGGTCAGAGGAGATCTTTTCTACTTCAGCATTTTTACCTGCTGGGAAGGCTCAGTGAACAGGGGCTCCAACAAAAGTTGCAGTTAAGAACTAGGAACAGGTAGTGATGATGATGGGCAGTGTGAGTTTGTTCTTTGTTTTTTTATGAAGATATTTTGTAAGTTTATCATTTCTTATTGAAATGCGATTGCGTGCTTCTGCGTTTTGTTTTGCCTGTGCTTTGTGATAGCTCTTCTCACTAAAAGCTCTTTACAGAGTCCTTAAGAACAATTAAAAATGATTTCTCATCATTTTGCAGATGAGAAATTTTCAAAGTACTTCAGGGTTTTTTTGGCTTAAGGTCTTTCATCTGGATCAGTGGTAGATGTGTGGATATTGTTTGTGGAGCCACGTCCAAAGCATTTTCCACAGCATTGGTTCTGTTAATTAAATGTTGGCTAAGAGGGGAGGAGGGATAAGTATTGATATTTTTTAAAAAGCTTCCTTTTTTTTTTTTTCCACTTTAAATTAATTGACTGTTTCCCTATGTTGTACTCATAGGAAACAGTTAGGAAATTGATAACTACTATTTTTAAATTACTGCTATTGTGAATCATGGAGGCTATAGTCTGTCAGTTCTCCAAATGGCTGCTTGCTTATGCTGGGTGTACTGAAACTACAAGTGTTTCATTGCAGGTAGGGACCTCTGTTGTTCAGCTGCTTTAAATTATCTCAGTAAAGAAAAAGAAAGCTTCCTGTTTCTAGGCTACTGCCCCTCCACAACTAACACTCACAAGTAAGCACAAAGAACTGTCCTTGACATCAAATCTGCCTTGAGGATAAAAATGGTGTTTTGTTTGTGGTGTGTAACAGTTGCCAAGAGGACAGAATTTTCATAGCAATCATGGATCTTTAAAAGGAAAAAAAAAATACAGATCTGAGACATATAGCACTACGCAATTTATTTTTACTATCTGCAACAGCTATTAAAAGTATAATTGGTGACACTATCTAGGAAGAATAATGCATGTGCATGAGCTGTATTGCATTTAAAATTCCACGTTGTTCCAATTACTGGAGTTTCTTAATTTGTATCAATAACTGCAGGGCTTAGAAGATTTTTATTTGTAACGGCTCAGAGCAGCGTATCTTCTTCAGAACAGTTGTAAATCTTTGCTCGTGCATGAATCTTACTGGTGTGATCCACTGTGCCTGGGAAGTAACACTGGGAAGTAATTTTTATAGTCCCATCAAGTCTCCTTCGTGGAAAACCTGCAAAGTCCCACAGGAACATTCAACTATCTCTATACATCATTATTGGATTGATAATAGAATACTATTACAGAAATCATAAAAGCATCAAATAAGTAACTTAGGGAAATTAACACAATATCCTACTCAGTATTGCATATCACTTAAAATTACCACACATTTGAAAGGGGAGGAGAGCAATGTTAGAAACAAGTGCTGTTCTCCCTCTGCTTATCATGCTGCTCAGTCCTGCTGGCACCAGCTGTGTCTGGAATGGGCAGCCCTGGCCTCACCTCATGGGGGCCCAGGGCTCACACCTGGGTTCAGACACCTGTGTGGTCATCAGAGAAATGAAAAGTCCCTGTGCACACGTATTTGCCAGTTTCTGACAGTAACACATGGCTTCAGCTTCTACTTTCATGAAAAGCCTTCAGGATTTCCTATGGATGCTTTTGGGGAAAGATCAGGGGAAGATGGATATCAGTGGTGCAGTAGTGGTTTTGCTCCTTCCATTTCAGTAAGTAAGAGTTGTGGGAACTTCTTTCACTTGATTGATGTGTGAGGTTCTGGTAGTAATTCTCCTTTCTAGAAAGGATCTTAACCTGGCTTTAAAACAAAGAGCTTGAAGAAACATTCAGCACCAAATGCTTTTTAAAGTGAGTACTGTGCAGTGCATGCTAAGGATAAATTGAATTTGCATCTGTAAACTTAGTAGCAGAACTTTTTAGAGTTAAAATAGCAGTTAAACCATGTCTTAAAAGAAATACATGTACCACAGTCATGTGAAGGGAGAATGCAGAGCAGGCAAGGATGGCAGTAGTTTATTTTTTGTAAGGATGGGCTTTATGGTTAAAAACTGTTGAATGCATTGTTGCATGGACATAGTGTTGTAGGTTTTATGGATTCGTGTGGTGCACTTGCAGCTTGAGTTTTCACAGGGCTTGCATACGTTGTCTTACTGCACAGGTGTTTTGTAAGAACGATTATCAAACCCATTTGTTTTAAAGGGAACATGATTTCTCCAGGTTTCTGCAACAAGTCAGTGTTAGAGTTAGTAAAATATATGAGAGGCTTTTACAATTTCCAGTTCTTTACTTTCCTGATGCAGAAAGTAAAAACAACAAAATACTAATAAAAAAAAACCCCAGCCAACAGAACAACACGAAATTGTAGCAGTTGTATACACTGCGTACAACTGGTAGAAATACAGGTGCTTGTAGTTCCCTAGGAGAAGATAGCATCAGTGTCAGTCTTGCTGTGCAGATAGTGCTTCTTAGCCCTTTCCTCCCTACAACACACACAGAACTCAAGAATAGGGTTATCAAGAAGATGTAATATGCAACGTGGCGTATCCTGCATCTCCCTTTATGTTGCCACCAAATGTTTTCTTTTGATATCTCAATGAGAAGATTTCTTCATTTGTTATATTATGGGTCCCCCTCATATGAGAATTTAGTAGTTTGTAACATAAACTCAGTTTAATCACTTAGGATTCTGCTGTGGAGTTAACCTGAATTCAGTACTCCAAAGCTTTCTACATTAGATTATCTAGCTCATTATCAGGAGCTGAATTTATGTCTGACTACAAATGATTGCTAATGACTTATTCTTTTAGTTTGCGTAGTACAGGTTAGCATTTGGCTTTAAATTCTTCAGCTGTTTGTAGAGGTACTATGGGTTTACTATGACTGGGATCTGAACTAAGCATGTCTGTGATGGTGGAATCTGGTAAATCTGCTGCTCCTACCTTAAATATATATATATTTATATATATATATATTTATATATATATTTATATATATATATATCTTAATCTGATGGGGAATTCTCCTGTTCTAAGATCTTGCAGGGAAACAAGAGATCGCTGATGTTTCTAGGGAATGGTTCTTCCTGAGAAAATCAGGCCAGGATCAGTCTTTTTTATTTAGGATTTAGAAGAGAAAAGTGTATTTCAAGACTTCCTTTCTTCTTATGTGAACAGTGGCTGGATTTTAGCATACTATCTGCACTGGGAATTTATTAATATAATTACTGAAGCTATGTATAGTTAAAATATTAAAGGAATCGGGCTGACAGGAAGTGTAATCAATGTACAAAAACAAGCCCTTCTACAACAGTATTAGCCTTTACAGTCTGAAGCATTCTTAGTTTCCTTCCAGTACGTTTTTCTACACTTGCCAGCAGCACGTGCAAGTTGAGGACCTAAAGGTGATGTGATGTTTCTTTTTTGTTTAGTCATATATTCCAGTCTTTGCAGTAATGACATTCCTGCAGAAGTAAAGTAGCACGTGCACTGATCTGCAGTGTTAAAGGTGAAGAGGTGGAAGGTGAATGTAAAAATCGTATTCTGATTTCTCTGGTTGCCTTGTTCTCATCCTTAAGAAAGGATATAGCAAAACAAAGCTTTGTAACAAATCACTTAATATACTGTGGTGCTCCCTTTAACATACCCTAACGAGGATTTAGCAACCTATTTACAGACCTTACGAATCCGTCACTTGGGAAGTGAAACTTTCACAAGCTGACTCAGTCTCATTCTCTCCTTTCACCTACGGCTGTTTCTCTGTTGTTAACACCATGACATGATGTATTTTACTGATGTCATATACTGAGTGCATCTTGGCAGCCTGATCTTCTTACTTCCTACATTCCTTAGTGTCTTGTGAACCATGGAATAGTGAAGGGTCTACAGACAGATAAGTTACTGGGAATGTGAAGGCCTTTTCCAGAGGAATTAAAGCTTTAAGCTGTTCACGAGCCAACAGTAGCCTTGGTCTTTGCTGTTTTGTGACCTGATTACCTTGTTGTTGTTGCTGACTCTTGGAGAAAAGAAGCATCTTTCTCTGTACTTATGAATGGACAGTGCCCTGAACTTCTCAGCTGCTAACTTACTGATTGAAATATTGAATTAATGAGGACTTCTTGTTAGTCACCTCAGAATGTGTGAGGTCATACAGTAAATGCTATCTCAGCACATGTACCAGTAGTTAGAAATATGTCATGCTTAAGAGAGAGAGAAACCAAAAAAACCTCTCTCAGTGCAAATTCAAGAAGGAGCTTCAGTTTGTGGAGCTTCAGGCAGAAGATTTATATTGAGTTATAGTGGCAGTGATAAAGAAGTACGATATCTAAAACTAGAATCTGGTTATGAGGAAGAATATTTTAAGCTTTGAGGTATCTTCAGAGTAACTGTATTCCTTAAATGATGGAAAGCAGAAAATTGCAGTGGATTTCAGTTTCATTAACTGGATCAAAGGGGACGATAGATGTGCCCTGTGTTATCATCCTTTTGCTCATAAAGTATGCAGATGGGGATTGGAGGAAAAGAGACAGTCATTTAACTGATCTTCATGTGACTTAACTGGAAAGTCCTTTTCAACCCAGGCCATTCTATGATTCTATGATAAGTTAAAATAAATTCGTTCTCACTTCCTGGACTTAATTCTGGGACTATGATTATTTAGCCATTTAACTTGCCTTTATTCAAAGAGCTCCCCTAAAAAAGGGCGAGAGTCATCAGCTACTGTAGGCACAATTTCATGTGAAATGAATGTGTAAGCACAGATGTGAGGTTTCAGTGAACTGAGAAATGACTGGTAAGAAAAGCAAATAGGAGGTCAAAGTAACTTTACTGTAGCTTTAGCAAGAAAAGAGACTAGTTATAGCAGCAGTCAGAGAGAGCTTGCAAGCAATGACTAGTACTCTGTCAGTGTGGTGCTTGTGTAATATGTGATAAAAAATTAGCTGGAGAAAAAAGCTTTCTTTTTTTTAGTATCTGTCATATAGTAGAGGTGAATTACATGCTACAAGTGCCCTTTTTTCCATAGGCTGTAAGAACGCCCAGACAACTAGATCCAACTTAGGTGATTATATACCTCTAAGATAAATACATTATGCCTTGGAGATTTAAACATAAAATTTTGTTTAAGAATGTGATTCAGTTTTAATAATAATAAGCGCCAATTATCTGTGTATAATTGTTCTTTATTATTATATCTGTATAATTTGAATACGTTTGGGAAAATTTATTTCATTTCATAATTTCTACGTAGATGATCCAGAATTATTTCTATCTGAAAAAATGATTATTTCTCAAGTGGTGGGTAGGACCTGAAGGCTGCAGTCTGGTGTTGATGCTTCTCTCCCTGATGTTAGAATGAAGCAGTCCTACTTTGTACTCCACAGGCTGAAAATCTCTTTTGATTAGCCCATTAGTGCATGGCCAGAATGACAGATTATTCACCTGTAGAGTTAAAGCTGTGGACTGCAGTGTTTTTGGAATGCAGGGGAAAGCCTGCAGTGCTCAGGTGGCGGTGCTGTAGGACTAGTCTGTTTGTTAATGTTTTTGGCTGCATATGTAGGCACAGATCCAGCAAGGCTAATGCCAGAGGACTTGCACTTGGAAGAAAAAAGCACAAAAAAACTACAGTGCTTTTTCTCTGCAGGTTCACTTTCTGTTTTAGCGGATACATTTAAACTTAGTCATTAAATCATCTATAGCTATCAACAGAGACCAGGTACCAGGTGATCACAGAATTAACAGAGGTTCTGCTGTTTACCACATACGTTGTTGAAAGTAGGAGAGAATAGAAAAATTGTGGACTCTACAACAGAAGCTCAAGATGTTGTTTGTCGAGTGATAGGAGACTGTTTTTGCCAAAATTATACATTTTCTTTTGCCAAAATGGGGATGTCAAACTCAGATTATTTGGCTATTGAAAGGTACCAGCTGTTACCAGATGCCTTCTGGCTTTTGTTTGGGTTTGAGAGTTCTTTAAAGAGACAAATCTTTAGCTTCTCTACAGTTGTTTATGTCAAAGGGAGTTAGACATTCTTCTGTCATTTTCATATGAAAATCCTTTCTAGAAGATTTGCATTTTATGTTGGTAATAACTTTAGGCTTAAAGAGCTGATTCTTCTTAGAATTGTGGTGGTATCATTCTAGGACCATGCCAATAAGAAAGGTATTGATTACACGCATGCAAATGAAAGAAAAATTGGTGGGGCTGATACATAAGGAAGGAAGGGCAAGTAAGAAGGGTAGGAATAGATACTGTGGCTCATTTAATACCAAATCTGATGTCCTAAATTGTACTGCCTCTGTGTTGAAGTGGTACAGTAGTGGCAGAGTATAAAATATTGTTTTTAAAAAGACCAAAGCTTAAGCTAATTTTTGTTCTTTTCTTTTGGGAGGAAGTAGTTCACTTTGCCAGGTAGTTTGATTATCAACTAAAAATAATGATTTTTTTTATATGTATTTTTTTTTTTAATACAATTTTGTTCATTTTTTGGGCTATGTGCACTGTTACTTATCAGGTTGTTTCCTTGTGTCATCTGTCTGTTTTTATTTTATTATTCTGGTGATGTAGACTGTGAGATGTTTCTGTTCCATTGCTCTGATTGCGTGCCTGGATAGCCTCCAGTGCATCCTATTGTTCTTTCTTTGATCTGCAAGTGACAAGTGAGCTCTAATTTCTACATTTATTTATTAAAAACTCTAAACAACAATCTTCCCACTCACAATCAAGTTCACTATTCTTCCAAAGCTGAATCTGTGTAATTAATCCTCAAGCTAAACTTAGCATTTTCAGTAGCATTTGCTTTCTACTCCCTGTCACAATGAGCATTGTTCGATCTGGCTAAGACTGGGAGGATATTTGAACAGAGATGAAAGGAATCAAATACCATCATTGAGTGGATTTACTGATATGGACAACTAGGAATCACTCCTCCAATTTCCACGTCATACCTTTTACCTACTGAGATATTTGTATAATCTGCCATGGCTATGGCACTCCTCTGGCTCCATACCATCATATTTTATTCCCAAACTGCTTGCTGTGAATTTTTTCCTCTTTACACAGAGGCCAAATGAATTATACAAAGTCAGTGGTTTAGTGAGAAGAACCAGGAAGTTGATCTGCATTCCCTGACTCTCACTCCTGTGCTCTGATGACAAACATTTATTACTCTTCTATTCTTCCTCATTCATTTTATGAAAGAGACGTCAGTCACCAAATATTTGTCGTTAGCAGCCCAAACTAGTGGATCAAGCCTTATTATTGAAGGACACAGGACACATAGTCACATCTAGCCTAGAAAATAAGTTGCACATTTGCTTGATTATTTGAATATGATTGGAGCTTATTTTCCAAAGCAGGAAGTGTTTTGTTAGTTGAAATCAACAAGGTCTTGTGTAGTCAACCTCTTGGAGGTTTCAGTTTACCTCATCACCACCTCCTTGTTGTTACTCTGTTGTTACACTTCGAGTTGTTACTGTTCTGCACATCTACCTCATGGGGAAAATTAAAGTTTGAGAGCTCTTGAAGATAAAAAGAACTCTAGAACAATCGTCAAATACCTGATAACCCCAGAGTATGGCTTAAAGATTTCTGTCCCATTTTTCTCTCTTCCAGGAGAGGGCAGTGACAATACATCAGTCATTTTGCAATGTTATGTTTAAAAATTGAAAGTGGGTTTCCTTCAAGATGGTAGACCTTGTGAGAGACCTGTCTAAAGCACTGAGTACTGGGATGGATTTTAATAAATGAGTTTAAGTGTAATGTAGAAAATAAAGGGAACGATTGACATATAATTTATCTTGCAATTCCATCCATTTCAAACATCTGGCTTATTGCAAGATAGCTCTTCAAATATCTTTATCTCAAAATACAATTTAACCCATATAGGCATGTGATATTCTGTCCTCTCTAGTTATGGAATGGTGTTTTGTGTGACAGGAAGGTAATTTAGTAAATGAACAAAATGAAAATATTCTCTTTTGTATGTTCGAGGCATATTTGGGCTTGTGAAAAGGAGGGGAACACAGGCAAAGAGTGGCAGAGCCCTTGCACATCTTGCTGGTATGCTGTTGGCTTTTGATTCGTGTTATCTGTCCTTTCCTGCAGGAAGAATTCACTGTAAGCTCTCAGAGTTTTCTTGCATTGCTTATGGTGTCAAACAGAATAAATTGCGTGCAAAGAATCTGTAATTTCTGTGGATTTCAAACTAGAGGGACGTGTATTTAGTTTAATTAAAGAGACTAAGAGCCAGGAAGGAAGGGAGATTATGTAGCAAGAACCCTTAATCTGCTGAGATATTGTGCTGTTGACAGTAGCCAGTTAAAAGATGCAGCAGGATCTGGAAAATTTTTTGCAACGTGTCTCTGCTTTACCATACTTGCAGCTGCTTCTCCTCCCTTTTTTTTTCTTATTTCTTTTTCTCTATTTCTTTAGAAATGCTCACAAAAATGATGCATAGTTCCATCTACTGTTCTGTCATTTGATTTGAAACTATTACTTTCATCACTTTTTTGGCAGCTATTAAGAGTTTGAATTTCTCTTCTGTGCCTGTGTCCCAGACCACACAAGTAAGAGGTTACAGATCACCTTTTTGTGCATCCTGACTCAGATGTCAGTAAAATGCCATGTTTTGATGCTCCTTTCCTTCACGTTTTCATGAATATTTTCATTTTCCTATGTTGTACATGCACAGCTGTCACACAGCTCTCAACCTGTCCTCTCAAACCTCTCAATTACAGCTCCCTTGTAAGTATTTAAATGGCAGCTCAGCTTTCAGACAGAGTACACCAGTGCCAAAGATCAGGCCTTCTGACCTTGTCCAAATTTGCTCAGTGAAATGGGATTCCCCTGGTCCTGGGGTGTTATTGTTTACTTATTTCTTATTGTTTTCCTATTTGAAGAAGAAGTTTGCATGTGGAGTGGGTGTTGGCACTTCTCATTCTTATTGCTGATTTGCTTTTCGTACGTTTGTTCTACTGGCTCATAAACATCACTTGAAAACTTTATCAGTTCAAATGATACTAGAAAGTTCTATTAGTTATGCATGAGAAAATAAAAAATATAATTAAAGTAATATATCATTTTGATTCTTTATTAAGAAATTACAAGAAATTTCTCTATCTGTAACAGGATAATTTTAAGCAAACAAAATAGAAGAGGAAATATGCCTGGACCAATGGGAAAACTTGCTGCTCTAGATTTATATATTTGATGTTTCATAGCTTTCTGCACTCCTAAGAGACCAGTTCCTGCTTAGCACATCAGAAAACTCAAGAATAATTTAAAAGCAAAGAGTATAGTAACAATAGCTGCTCACTTCACAGATAGAAAAGGGCAGATTTTGTCCTTGGCGTGGCAGAGATTTTGCCCTAATCTGAGCCTGAAAGTGAGTTTAATGATCACAGATTTGGAGAGAAAGGAATGAGATTTAAAAAAAAAAAAAAGAGTCAATGTGTGGGGGGTAAAGTAGAAGGAAAAACCAAAATAACTCCCAAACTGTAAGATCTAATGATCTAATCTGTAGCGATCAACTAGATCATCTGGTGATCAGGAGGATATTATGGCTGTGCTGTCTATTGCAATGATGAAACATAAAAAAAGCTTTTGGCTCTCTTATTTCAAATATAAGAATTAAAGAAAAGAATTCATGTAGAGGAGCTAGTTCAAGGACAGACCAAGGCTATTTGGTCATTCCAATTTTCCCAGGCCACTGGAGACCAGCACTTGGCCTTTGTGCCCAGTTGAGGAGTTCATATACTTAAAAGTTGATCTTAGCAACTTCTTAGGGACAGAGACAGGTCCTCTCCTGGCTGTGATCACATGCTCACCCAATAAGAGAGATTCTGCAGGTTAATGGAAAAATGTAGAACTTCACTGGAATAGTACTGTTGTTGCAAAATTATTACTGATCTTTTCTATTAAAATACCAAACATCAAAAACACGGTGTTACATTAGGTGTTGATATTGGGCAATTACTTATCGATGCTCCTCTGTTTAGAGGGAGGTCCAATAGGTGTTCCTCACCTTTTGAATGCTTATGGTTAATACATTTCTGGAGTCAGTGTTTAGCCAGCCATTCCGCTGACACGTATTCAGAGGTAATGTTCTTGAAAAGTACAAGCACTGCTCAGCAAGAACGTTTCCATCTGTGTTATCAGCATTATTTTAATCCAGAATCCAAAACACAGCATCATTCCAGCTACTAGGAAGAAAACTATTCTAGCCAAAACCAGGACCTGTGTATATTTAAAAGGAAGTATTGCTTGCAGGAGAGATTAAGGCCTGCCAAATGCTATGAAAGCTTTGCACTGGCCTTATAGTTTTGGAAGTTGCTCTTTCTTTCTTAGTTAGTGCATCCATAAATGAATGGACGTAGCTATAGAGTTGATTAAAGAAGGAACATAATTAAAGGTTGTAATTTTAAAAAGTGGAGAAAATGACAATGGAGTTGAAGATTCAAAATGAGTCTGTGTGATGTAAATGCTAATGGTGCTAAGGCAGGAATCTCGATGAAATAATTGATGCTGCAGACATTTGTCTTTTCTAATAAGATTAAGGACCAGGTGGTGTGATCTTGCTAACTGACTGTTTTGTGACTTTGAAATATGAAGTAATAGTACAAACCCAGTGATTGTTTAATCCACCAGGAAACTCTCAAATCACAGGTCAAATACCATCAAAATATTTCTCTATTCTCAGTTGAAATAAGGTGGAGGTATTATTTAACTTAATACCAGAATATTAAAACAAGCATATGTTGCATGGGTTGAAAGGATATCAGGAGCTGGATTTTCCAGATGGTATTTGAGATATTTTGTGAGGACAAACTAACCACTGCTGGTGCCAAACCTGCTTCTTAGACCATTTTTAAGATCATCATGGCTTCCTCAGACAAGACTCCATATTTCTCTCTCCCCACACATTTTTTTTTTTATAACAGCTCCATGTTTCTAGTGAATGTTACACTGATGTTCCTCACCAATGAATCAGCTGTGTTGTGTTTTTCCTCCTATATTCCAGTCAGAGAAAATATATCCTCTCATTTCCTGTAGCCAAGTACAGTACAGTTTTTAGAGTGCGAGACCAAGGAGTAGTGTAACTGAAGAGCAAAATGCTTTCAGAATTGGAAAAAATAAGTATGCATTGTTGTGGTTAACAAGTTCAAAACTGCAATGCTTGCTGTTTTTCTTTTTGAATCCTTCGATTAACAGTGAGCATGATATTGAAAAGAGGTAATAATTTTCCAAGCGACTAAAGGATTTTTTCTTCCTCAAACAGCTATTTTTCATAATTCCTTAAGGCTTGCTTCTTAGAAGATAGCAGTATTATGAAATCCTTTCCCTATTGTAGAAAGCATGTTCCCTCTTCTCCAGTCTATCTCCTGTTGCTGTCCATGTAACTTGTAGTTAACCTCAGTTACACCCCTGTTTCTTTGGCCATGTAGAGCGGCTGGTTTAGATAAGACTTGGTGGTAGAAAAGACTTGTAATAAATACTGGCTTTTTTGCACCGAAAAACTAAAAACAGAAATAATTGCAAAATGCATGGAATGTTGTTTTATTTTTGTTATTTTTTTCTGGTGGCAAGCCAGTCCAAAGAGCACAGTGTGTGTATGTATGTGCGGTGTTTGGAAAGGTGGCTGCCTGCGGCCAAATTACTGCACTGTGACCCTGTCAGATCTTATAAACTGCACAAGGTTAGGAATGTGGAGGAAAATAAGGAACCACCCCCAGAAGCTGCAGACAGTTGTGCTGAAAAAATTATAGCATTCCATGTTTCCTTGGGCTTTGGTTTTGGATCAGTGCCAGTACTTTGCTGCAAATCTGGGAGGAACTGTTGGGGTCTTCTGGAAGAAGTGGTGGTACTGTCTTTTGGGTAGGATGCAGTACCCTGGCATTGTTTTTTTTTATGGTCATAAAGACCCTATTACTTTTTTTCATGTCATACTGTGCTTGTTTCAGTGCTGGAATGCTAATTCATCAGACTTATTATGCAGACTTTCATCAAATCAAACTGCAGTAATTTCACATTGTTTTGGTTGACTGCAGTCTATTTTTGCTTTCACTGGCCATAAGATTCAGAAATTGTATTTCCTGGCATTTTTCAAGAATCACTGGGTTTTACATCAGCCATGCTCACTGAGCAGCATTTCAATCATGAACGAAATGAATTGTGTTTCTGTAAGAAATTGTACATGAAAGCAGTTTCCACCCAAGTGAGTGGGTGCTATGAATAGGGATAGATACGTGTTATTCCATATGTCCTGTGACATCTGTATGGAATGGGAAAGTATGTTATACTGCTTACTTAAATGTGGATCTCAGGTTCTGACAGTGAGGTGTTTCCCCTCTGGAAAGACTAGAATTTCAGAAGACCTTGGCATTTGTAACAAAATGGGATGGAGCCCTTCAGTCGTGTTTTGACTGCAAATCCTGTGTTTGCACGCCAAGCTTCGAGCACATCAGAAACTCTTCTGTTCTAGTGCAGCAGTGAGCCCTCATCTTCAAGGCCTTTGCCTTTAAAATATTCTACTTGCCAACGATGCAGTCCTTGCGGCGTTCTATTACTGGCAGGTGTGACTATGCTTTGCTTCCTTTGTTTTTGTTTTTAAGAAATAACGTGCCCTCTGAAAAATGAACTTTGATAAACTTATTGATCACATAAAGTGACCTTCTCTAAGCACATATTTCCTTAACAAAATATACTTGTTATGAAACAGAGTTCTTTAGCAGTAAGCTTGCACCTTAATGAGTCATTCAGATAAACAGGTTCCAGTGAAGATTGAATTACAATGCTATTCAGCTGACACAAAGCAACCACTAGTTCTTCTCAGGAAACTCATGAATAAATAAAAGATGCTTTGCTGTCAGGCCTAAGACTAACAAAAATGTAAGGGTTCACGCTTTTCAGTGTGATTTCCATGCTCTACAGCCTTGATGTTACCATCAGAATTAGATTGGTGATGAAGATATTTGACATTATGTAAGTAAAGACATTTAAACATAGATAGAAATGTGGGGGTATGAGTGGAAATATCTATCATTAACTCAGAACAATCTGTTGGATAATAACCTATGATATTTAGCTTGTGCATATATGGTACAATTCATATGCCTTGCCATTTTACATGTGAAGGGGCCATATACAAAATTATTTTTAGAATTCAATTTTAGTGAAAACTAAGATGTTTGAAATATTTCAAAGGACTTATTTATGCTTACCATCTACCAAAGCCAATGAATTTCTTGCAGGATGTTATCCATTCTGTTGCTGCATTGTTTTTTTATCACGATTTCAGACCAGAGGTGTTTATCTTTACATTTACACTTTGTGTTCATTTTGTAATTACTGTTGAATAGTCAGTTTCTAATGTTTGTAATGAATAATGTGCTGCACGTGTGTTAATTCGAGGGACAGCCTGTTGAATATGCATACTAATCTACTGTACACATGCACTGCTCAAATACAGTGATGGTCATTGTGCATATTTTGGAAGTACTGTACAGAACTGAAGTTTTAGAGGTGATTTAACTATACCAGAAAAGAACACTTTAATTACAGTGTTGTAAGTTGCATCTCATTATGTATTTATTTTTTAACAAACCTATTTCTGATGCTTTTCTAGTGAAAAGAGCTCCAGCTCACCTATATGTTACTATCCACAAAGTGGATAATCCCATAGATATCCTTATGTTGATGATTTTGACACTGATACACTAACAAGCCAAATTCTGGGAATAAGAGAAACAAATTTGTTGTATTTGTGCTCGCTTTTACATTGAGCTGATTTGTTTGAAATTATCACAGTACTGATACTGAATTTTGTCTATTGCAGTAATTAATGGTCTTTATAGTGTTGTTTTATAATTGTAGTTCTCTTGGAAAAGAAGATGCTAAACAAAGGATTAAATATTTTTGAAATAGCATCAAATTCTCTAAAGATATGGCAGAAACAGGTGCCTCTTCAAATTATATTTCCTTGAAAATGTAGTGTGTTTGTCTTTAGAAAGGATTTTGAGAATGTTGTTGTTGCTGGCTCCTTCCAAAAAACTTTAGAATAGCAAACCTGAAGATGCCTCGTAAGTGCTTGTAGGTGAGCTGACCAAAAAAAACCCCAAAAAACAAAAAAGCACAACACAGGGTTTCTAATGGTACTTTGTATAAGGCTGATGTCAGACTTCAGTCTTTTTGCTTGCCCTGACATTGTCTTTAGAGCATTATTTCTATTATCCCTTTCAAGAAGTTTTCAGGGTAACTTGCAGTGAAAAACATGTCAGTGAAACACACTGCTGTAAGAAGGGTAAGTGCTACTCAGCTCATGCAAACACAGTTTAAATGAACTGGTCACTCATTTGTTTTGTTTCTTTGTACACAGTTTGGAAATGATCCATCATGCCTGCAGTCTGCAACTTCAGCATGCACATCTGATCAGGTTGAGTTTATAGAAGAGACCCAGATTTCTAAGTCTCATGTCACCACATTAAATCAAGAGTATCATCACTGGCTGTTTTCAGTAAGTTCTGTCTCTTTCTCTTCCTTGCATGAGTTCTAGCAACAGCGGATTGGAGATCTTTTGAGGCAGATAGTTGAGGGAAGGAGAGTTTAGCTCCACCATCTTTATAACGTTAGATGTTGTATTGATTTCTTAGAGTATTGTAGATACAAATGTGTACTTAGGATATAATTTTAAATTTGAAAGGAGAATTTGGGAAAGGAAAATGTGATATAAATAGGAATTGGAGTGTTCCATTCTGTATACGTGTACACAAAATTGCAAGATCCAATGCTGGAGGGTTGTGTTCAGAACAGTCCAGTCTGCTCGGGCATGTACATACGTATGGACACTTGATTCTGAATATCAGCAGATTTTTCTGATTGGACTTCCGTTTACTTGCATGTGTTCTAATTTTCAAGCACCTTTAGCAGTGAAAGCACAAAAAAAACATATCAGAGGTTCTTTGGATATAACAACTATAGGATTGTGTTGGTGTACCAGAGGGTATTGGGGTGTGGCTCAAATACAGGGCCTTGGTTTCTTCTCAGATAAAATACTGTTATGTAAGTACAAACATCTTTGAATACAGGAAGGGACAAATTTCTGTTTATTTTTAAATTCAGAGTTGTAGATGGAACACTACATTCTGTTTTCTGTAATTAATAGCTGTTTTATCTGCTTTTGCTTTTATTACATGAAGTATTTTGCTTCTTTCTGGAATGTAAAATTATAGTGTGGTTTTTTTTTTTCTTTTTTTTTTGGGAGAGAGGAAGAGATTGACTTAATAACGAAAACAAAAGTATTGAGAAAAAGGGAGACAAACTTTCTAAAGTTTTTGTAGGTGATACATTGAACTAGTTGTGTTGAGCAGAATTTTGCAGTCTGTTTTCAGCAGCAAGTGCAGCTCTGCATGTAGAGACCTACTGTGTACACGGCTAAAACTTGTCAATTGCCTGAGAAAGCTAAGCTACAATGTCATGGTTTTCCTTGCCATAGAAATGCTTGCTTAATCAGGGTACTTCTTCCCCTGTCCACCCCAGCATTATTTTTAGCACAGCTCACTGCCTTATGCAATTCCCTGTGCAGATGCAGAATCAGTTGTAATGGCACAGCTGAGAACTGTGGCATGCCTGTGGGGAGGGAGCAATGGGCAGATGTTTGTTCATGCTGCTTCCTGCAGAAACAAACCCTGGCATTTAATAATACATTGTAACAATAATGGAGACACATGAAAATTATTATTGGAAATTCAAGAATTTCAGGAATTGTGTATATTTTCTATATTACTTTGGAAACACTATAAAAGTCCTAAGACACTTAAATCATTGACACAGGAAAAGCTTTTGATAAGTTTGGATCTCTAGATTGACTTTATTCTTAGTTTTTTGTTTTGTTGATGTGGAAACAGAACAATTGCTTCTGAATGCAAAGCAATGTGAAACTTTGTCATTTGGCAAGGAAACATCTATCATCTATTAGAGATTTACTTTTTTTGTCAACAGCTAAGCCAAGTTGTACTTCAAATTTTTGTCTTTATCAAGAGCATAATGTCAGATATTCATTTGCACATACTAGTTCAAGATGAAGTAGCTTACATCATTCCTGTTCTGTAAGTTCAGAATTACCTGAAACAGAGTAAACTGAAAGTTCCAGACCTTCCATTTAGGTATGTACTTGAGGGATTTATTTCTCAACCTGAAGCAGGTAGATATATGCATATATATATATTTTTTTCAGATAAATACTGTCTTCAAATGAGACAGAAGAGCATTATTTGCTAGTGCTAGGCCAATTACGCATCTTAAAATTCAGTTTACAAAGCAGAACCTCAACATTGAAACTTGTTTCCTAGATCTCTTCATGTCCCAACATTAGCAACTGTTGCTCTTAATTCTTTCAAAATGAAACAGATAATTTTATTAGTCTTGAGTTACTGTTTATCACAGCAAACCTATTTAGTATGGTGGTGCCTCTTGAGTGACGTGTAAGTAATGACTGTCTTGATACGTTCTGCACAAAAACAGAAGACTGTGTGTTCAGGGATAATGTAGTGCACTTATTAGTCTTCAAAAAAATGTTTCCTAATGGA
This sequence comes from Lagopus muta, assembly GCF_023343835.1. Taxonomy (NCBI): domain Eukaryota; kingdom Metazoa; phylum Chordata; class Aves; order Galliformes; family Phasianidae; genus Lagopus; species Lagopus muta. The sequence goes on along the minus strand of NC_064449.1, from coordinate 9,425,479 downwards.
TGGCTAGTGAACACAGGGCCAAGCGTTTTGCAGAGATGCACAGTGAAAGCAAAATAAACAATAGGCTGCAGCAAAAGAAATTCTTATTAGATCTAAGCCAAATGTTCTTTCATCATCATTAGATGATGGACAAACACCAGGAAAATTGACAGAGAGAGCAGTAGGACAATGACAGCGAGAGCAGTAGGTACCTTGATGGCAGGATTATGGTTTCCTGACAAAATACTGAACAATATTTCTTTCATATTATATTTATTTGCAGTACTTTGGGGCTCATTTTAAGTTATGTTCACTCCTATTCACTGTTTAATTGCAAATATAATACTTATAATTAAATAATTATATCTTATAATATGAATAATTAAATTATAATCTAAATAAATTTATTTATATCAGAAGAATTTTTAGAAGTGCAATTCTTCTACTGTATGATTAGGCAATGGCTTCACTGCTAGAGGAAAATCCTCTAGTATTTTAGTAAATGAAGACCAAATATGTATACATTTTTAATCTACATACAAAAGTTTTTTTGTCATTATGTATGCTTTCTGCATACATAAATATAGCAGACTCACACCAGTTACCTGTTAGTTACCAGGCAACAGCAGCATTTGACACCACCTGCAGCTGCAGTGAAAGACGTGCAGGTCCTTGATTGTAAATTAAAGGGCTCTGAATGTTGAACTAAGGTTGATAAAAAGGGCATTAGTGCAAGTACATTGCCATTTTCACCACGGTAGCAATATGTCAGCAGAGTTTCTCTAACAGCATCAGTTTGCTGAGATATAACCATCTCGGACACGCTCATGGTGGAAAAATTGTAATTACTGTATTCTTCAGCAGTACAGTTTTCTCTGAAGTAAGCTGTATTCCATGTAAGCCTTTTGCCTCTGTGCAAAGCAGGAATCTGTCATGATGGCTTCTGAAATATTTTCTTGGATTCCTTGTTTAATGAGGTGAGTGCACTACATGTTCATCATGTCAGGCAAAACCTGGGCTGAAAGGAAAAAAGAAAGATTTTTTTTAAATTCATGAGTATTATGAGCATTCCGTGCTATTCAGAGGTACTTTGCAGTCTCTTAATGATGGCAGAGCAATGAGGCTGGGTATTAATGAGATAGTCAGAGTGATTCTGATCACTGTGCTGGAGTTCAGCCTAGCTGTCTGGCTCTCTTGCTATTGTATATAGAGGTGTGTGTGACTGTATATGCAGCATCCACTATACAAGTGGCCACAGTTTGTCTCCATGAGGAATATTTACTGAAAGTGGTGCACTACCTGTGACCTTGGTGTAGCTTATTCTGGGGGGGGAGCGGGGGGAGAAATTAGCCCCAGCATATCTTGTGATGTTTTTTCATACTCTTTCCACAGTCACCCAGCTGTCTGTGAAATACTTACACTGCTCTTAAAGAAAGCTTGACAGGTGATTTTCTGTGTTTAGCGGGAAGGTTGCGATCTAAATGCCTTATTTCTGAAACCTACTGAGAGTGAGATATCATGTTAGGATTTCACTGAATGTTCCTTTGAAGTTTCTGTACTGGTTAAGCTTTTACCTTCTTGAAAAAGCAGTCGTTTCAGACACATTCTGCCTGTTAGTTCACTGTTACCTGAAAGGCGGCGGGTGGACAAAGGAAATGAGTCGCATCTAACAGAGCAAGGAGATAATGAGCTATATAAATAATTAGCAGTACATTTTATACACGTGCTCATACAGAGCCAAAAGCACGTTGGCCTGAGAGCATGATCTCAACAATGTAGGTGAGATTACCCATTTCAGCAAGTCAGATGATTTTCTCTGTGCAGCTTTTTAGAATTCATGAAATGTTAAATGCAGTCATAAAGGAACAGAAGGTGATCCACAGCAAAGCGCGCTGCATTAAGACCACTAGTGGGCTTATTTTGAAATTTACTTCTTTTTATTTTCTGTTACCTTCTGTAGCAATAGATGGCATGTTTCATATAGCTGCCATGAAAATTTGCAGATCAGTTCTCACGTGAAAGTCCACGGGGGCGGAAAAAGGGCATAAAAATGTAACATATAAACAAGGAACACAGATGTGAAATGTACTCTACCATCTGTATTGCTTCAGTTGACAAAAGATAAAATCCAATACTGGACCCAAACTGGTCTTCCAGAGAAGACTGGGGGTGAATTTCGGTGGGAAATTGTCTTCTCCAAAAATCCAGGGCTATTATTTTTACTTTTATATATATATTTCTTTTCATTTAGGTAAGAAAGTAACTATGGAATATCTATTAAGTATAGGATAACTCAGTATCTCTTTACTAACAGTTTCCTAGTCTACTGTAGGCAGGCAGAATTTTACTTCCGAATGTTAAAAAGATGTTAGACTAGCAGTTATCATTGTGTAATGGAAGAAATTTCTGGCCACACTGATTTGTTGTGTTTATGTAGCTGTCTGACTAAGGCATGTGACTTTATTCTTAAGAATTCCGCCTGAGCTACTTCTAGTACTTTAAAATCCTGTGTTTGCATTTGTTTATTCATTTCTGTGCTAGCATTTTCTTCCCTAATTGCTGGCCGACTTCTGTACCGCTCAGAAAGGGCCTTTGTTTTTTAAATTCATAGTTCAATTTTATAGGTTTGGACTGGTGATTTGAACAAGTGTCTCTGCCTGCTCTTTCAGATGTGATGCTTGTTTGTTGTAGCTTGTTCCAGTTAAATAAGTACATTCTAGAATGATAATTCCCAGTATTTTGGCCACGCTGCTCCTGAATTATATATGAAGTTTTGTAAATATAATGAAACTTGAGAGTTATATATCCATCTTGGGTAAGTTTATTCTGATCAAAGCAAACCTCTGCAGGAAGTATGTATTATTTCTGATGGGGCACCCAATAAATGAAAGCCACTTGCTTTCATGAGAAGGGTGCTCAAGCCAAGGCAAGCCTAGTGACATTAGCTCAGTTCTTTATTAGATGAAAACAATCTATTCGTTTAACTGCACACTTAAAATGCACATGCTGTCTTTAGAATAATGAGTGCTGCAGAATTTAAATGTGTGTGGGTTTTTTTAAGGGTTCTGTGAAGCAGTTCATGGGGTGCAGGCCAGTCCTAGAAATGCATCATTTTCTTATATCATTCTCTCTGCAAGTAAAAATGCGAAGTGAGGCAAGGATGTATGCCAGCCAAGTCCGGCTATTAGTTTAGAGATACTATATGTATGTTGTGTTATTCTTTCTTTCTCTCTTACAGATTTAAGTTAAGATAGACTGAGGGGAAAGTAGCTCAACTACTGCCCTGACAGTGCCTTGTTTTCTTTGTGGATTAACAGGCAACTCCAATCTGCAAGGCCGTCAATCCTGCCTGTTTTCATCAGCACTGGATCACTTTAAAAAGAAAAACAGTGCATGTGATTATCAAAAGCATTTCCATTTATAACACACTATGGCAGTTCAGCTCAGATACCAGGAAATAGGAGTGTTATACATGAAAGGGATGTTAAAGGTAAAAATTTTAAAAATGTAAAGCATACACAAACGTAGCAAGCAATAAAAGATAAGTTTCTCTGTCACTTTATCGAGATGTGAATGCCTCCTGACACTGTAAGTGCAGACAGTGATCCTTTACTTAGCCTCTCTGTTGTAGGTTCACATCACCAAAGACATTTGAGACAGCAGTCCAAAGCAGCAGCGATTAGCATATTTTAAAGTTTCCTGCGCTGACTGCTTAAATAAATTTGCATTAAAGAAAGATGAGACTCTTCCTAATATTCTCTGCGTGTTGAAGGCTAAAAATAGTTCCATCAGTACTGTGGTTGCAGTTCTTCTAAATTTTAACAGTTTAGAGGAAAAACAAACACCGCTCTTGAAAGGTTCTAATTAATGAGTTGTGTTGTTGTTTTTATAAGTACACCAAAATAACATGAAGAAATTGGGACAAGTAAGCTATTTTGTGCCTTTGGCATTTTGATGGTGAGCAGACTAGCTTCCCACTTGAGCTGGGGGCGGGCTTTGCTGTTGCATGCTCTTAGCAGCTAGCCCTCTGCAACTGTTTAGAGAGGAACTTGTGGCATATACTTGAAGATGTTTGTAGAGAAAGCGAATTCACTTCTGAATTTACAAAGCAAAGCGTTGTTTGTTACTCTGTTGTGTTGTAAGAAAATCTAGAATGGTGCAACTTTCTTTGAGAGACCATAAATTGTAATTAAATATTTGATCATAGTAAATTAAACTTCTATTAATAACGCAGAAAAAAAGTGAGATTTGGGAACATCCATTTTCCTGTTGTGCTGACAATACATAAATAAATCACCTGTGCCACATAGGGTGGGTTTGCATGTGAGCGAAAGAGAATCCAAGCAGGGTGCTGATGTGGAAGTAGAGAACTCAGGATTTGATAAAGCACTGAAGCTGTGTTGTGTGGAGGGGTTGCTGTAGGACTGCTAGTCACAATAGGTACTGCCTGAGATAAGAAAGGGACATTCAGAAAGTAGAAACTGCTGTTTCCAATGCACTGCTGTAATTGCAAATCCAGCTTTTCATTTTCTTTATGGACATTCTCTCTGCATTCTTTATTTCTTCAGTTTACCTCTTGTATTCAAACAATTACAAGTGATCCCATCCACAGTATTATATTCTACAAGTAGTTTACCATGTCTATGCCCTTTTTTTCTTGTTTTGTTTTGTGGATGGGTGTTTTCTGAAAATAAGAATATAATAACTCTTTTTTCACGTTTGATGCACACTCAAGTTTTGACATCATCATATTCATTAATATAAATACTACAAGAATTTGCTGTTAGCCAAAGACTTTGAATGACACAAACACGTCAGCAAACTTAAGCTCAGTATCTTTTAGACTTGTACTAGGTCTCATTTTCACACTAGTTTCATCATTTTTACCCATGAGTTTCCTTTAACAATGAAGATGGAGTGTGGTCTTCCAGGATAAGTGCAAGTATCAGGAAGGAGCATATCTGTGTAATAATCTTGTCCATACTTTTATACAGTTTTATACAGCAGCTTTATACAACGGCTGTTCTGAAAGTAACGCCTCTTGTTTTGTTATGTTGGCCCATGATGTCAGAGGCAGCTGTTGGTGATATGGCTGTAAAGGCTGAACCTTTCCACCAGTATTCCATTAAATTTTGTTGCCACGTGACAGATGGCAGCAGATGGCAGTCTGCTCTCAGGTTGTTTGGAAAAAGAAAAAAGAAGATAACAATCTGACAGTCCTCAGTGCTGCAAAAAGAATCATTTGGATGTACAAGAGGCATTGTGTCAGGTGTGATATAAATATGGATGGGCGTCAGAAAAAGAAACAAAAGGATGATTCATAGTTTTAGGATAAAACAATGACAGTAGTAAAGTAGGTAAGCTGCTCTGACGGTTTTCCCCAAGGTATTCTGGCAACTGGTGGTTGTTTGCAGAGAGTTTGGAATATTTCAGTCTAGCTAAACACACCATGTGAGAAACTTACTCATATTTTTTGGAATGGTTAGAGCCTTCAAATCTGGCCTTGAAAGCTAAAGGTAAGAGTTTTTTATGCCACTATTTCTGGTATAACATTTTGCATTTCAACACTTAGAACTGCAGTACTTCACTGGTTGGCGCCTAGCAGAAAATGTAGGCTGATTTTATTTTTAAAATAATCAAGATTTTGTAAATCTCAGAATTCTAATGAAGGCTCAGAGCATAGCATATTTTATCCTTATGTGATTTTCTTAATCTCTTTTTTTTTCTTCTTTGGCTGTGCTCCTATAGAAAGAACTCTGCAGTCTATTGCCCACTGTGGGGAGAATTCTGAATAGAGTTAAAAGTATATGTGTATTAAAACCTTTCATCTTTTTAAAATTAATTACTTTCCATATTTACACTGTGATTTTGAAAGACAAAACAAAATGTGCTAGTCACACACTGGTCTGTATTTACGTGCTAGTCCTGGGATTCATGAAATAGTTTCTTCAGGAGATTTAACTGGAAGAGGAGGGAAGAGGCAAATGTATGTATTGAACTTATGGCCCATAACTTTGTAATTTCAGTAATAAGCTTCCTAGAGGCAGTTCCTGACTATATACTGCGAGAGATCTTGGATTTGCTGGATGTTGATTATATTATGGTTCTCTGAAACCTGTCTTCAGATGCAGCAGGCTCTGCAGCAATATTAGGCTCCAGAGCTCCCTACCAATTTCATACCAAACTTGATTAAGTCATTAAATTGTAGATCATTGCTGACAGTAAATTAATTCTTAATCCAAGTCCTATTCTGCACTGCATTGAGAGACTTCTGCCAGGAGGCCAGTGGCTTGAAAATGGATAATTAAATTCTGCTGTAAGTATATTTTTTAATCCATCTTTCTCCTTTCAGGAGCTGGTGAACGAGTGAAAAACATTAATTAATACCTATAACATGGTTTAATGGTTTAAGCTCTGTTCCTGTCAGATTCTGAAATATAATGAAGTGGGGAATAAGTAGCATACAAACAAAGTTGTCAAAAATGTATTCATGAGAGAGACTGTTTTTGTATGCTTGTAAGGAAAAAAAACCAACACATATGTGTGTGTGTGTATATATATATATATATATGCATAGAGGTTACTTTGGTAATTTGGCACTATATTGATCTGGAGTTAGTGTAGAAAAGGTAAGTTAGAGATAAAAGACACCTAAATATAGGAGAATTAATAATAGTGGCAGTGTGTGTTCTGGGTGTTTCTGCAATTATGTAATTAATCCCATATGATGTTACTTTACTACTTCAAGAGGGAATACCAGCATGTTCGTCATCTCTGGTGCACGTATCTATCTGCATTGGTTATCACACGCAGTTTTTATTGGTTGTAGCATTGTTTGCAGGCTTTATTTGGTAGTGTAAGAAGAAATATGGAACCTTGTTTGCTCATTCTGTATCGGCACTGTTCTCTCTCCATTGTTCTGAAAAAAAAACCCTCAATTTTCCAACTTTTTGTGTTGCTTTTTCATTTTCTTAGAGCTACAGGAGAGTCCTGAAAGTTGGACAGCTATGACACTCATTGTTCAGATAAGGAAAGATACCTGCTACATTCTCATTAGAGAGAGCAGCAAGCTTCAACACATTGTTTTCCTTTGGTAAATACAGTTTCTTAGGTCTTAATGGCTTGGAAGTACTTCCAGCTCTCCACACTGGTTAAATTCTTTCATAGGGAATTTGACTTCCACTTACATTCTCCAAAGAATTACATCACAGGATTGAGGCACTCCCAGGGCTCAAATAGAAAGAAATACTGCAAAGAGGAGGCCAAAATTTTAACATGTCCTTTTGAAAAAAAGGGTGCAAGAGAGCAAGGAGAAAAGATGTCTAGAGAAAGGATTGAGTTTGAGCAACTATGTCCACTTCTATCAGTTGCGTGTATGAGGTAGTGGTGGGTGTTGATGGTTATCTTCATTGCTTTTCTAGTACTCTTCTTAAAATGTTTTGATTGTTTGAATAATTTGCTAGGAGCAAAGAAGCAAGAAGCTGTGGGGATGTTATAACAACATTACTGTCTGGCTGTCTTTTGCCCTAAGTCAATAAGAATTACATTGGAGGTGTCTCTTGGCAACCTAATTGCACTACCTTGGGCAGTGCTGTGGGCTATTAACTCTTTTGTGGCCAGTTGAGGTTTTTTTAAACAGATGTTTTTAAGTTTTGGCAGCAAACATATCTGTGAAAGTTATCTGAAAGGGTCGTATAACACAGAAGATATCTGATAGTGACATCACGAGGAAATTTTCAGTTCTCTAGCAAAAATAATCATGAAAAAATAACCTAGTTCCATAAAAGCAATAATGCTGTATTTAACACACCTTTGCTTTCTAAGGTTAATATAGTTAATAAACCCAGAAGAAGTATAGAATTAATTTGAAGGTCCAAGAGAAGATTGGGTAAGTTGTTCAAATTCTAGTCTGGCAAAAGGCCTAAGAGAGCCACAGAGAGACGAGGAGAGCACATAGATACAGCTTATCTCTCCTGGGCAGTATGCTGTATTTAATGATTTACAGTCTCAATTAAAGATCGTAGAATTGCAAAGTATTTGACATTTGAGGGAGTAGTAAGACTAAAATGAATTAATTGCTTGGAGAGAAAAGCTTTTAAGGTAAGGACAAAGTAATTGATAGCTGGCTTTGCACATGAATAAAATGTGTTTACTTCATGTGAGGTTTTTTTTTTTTTTTAAAGTGTTTTCCATTAGAACTATGAAATGATAGTGAGCAAGCCTGTTATACTGCTGATCTGTAGTAGCCTCATCGTTCTCCTAACTGACAAAATTGCACTAATTGTAGGTATGGTAAGAACATACATGTATGTATGTATGTATATATATATATATATATAATACATACATACATATACATATATATATGTATATATATATAAGTATAGTGTTTTTACATTATATATGTAGAAAGAATTTTATGCTATAGAAGTATAAAATCATCCTATAAAATAAATAGTATATTATATATATGTATAAATGCATGCATATAAAGCTGTGTGTGTTTAAATTTTACAGTCCAAGATTTGCTGCTTTGCTTTCCAGCATTATTAAAAATTTAACTGTATTTCCAGCTGAGACACCTTGTCATTTTGAGAGCAGTGTAAATGTTAGCAATTAAAAGCAGCTAAAAAGCGTGTTAAAACTCATGTAATTTTTATAGACTGGCTGACTAATTAATGGATGCCTCCTAGATTTTCTAGGGAGCGAAAAGGTTATAAACAAATTGTTCAGCCATCCTAGATGTCCTGTTCTAACATATTTTGTGTATTTGAAAATTGAGCTGATTTTTTTTTGAGTGAAATTATAATAATCTCTGGTGAGTCCCATGATGCTGAATTATGCCTGCCATGAAGGATCTCTTTTCTTTTTATGGATTTGAATGTGTAAGATTCTGAGAGACAGCTCAAGTAAAAGGAATGCACTGGAAAAGCATCTTACAAGATGAAGTTTTACATATGCTGCAGTGACCATAATGCCTACACTCTAACTACCTTCTACAATGCTCAGAAATGAGTATTGTTTTCCTAGGAAATTTAGATCTAGTTATTGCTTTCTTAGGGAATGATGAAAAACTAAGAAAACAAATTGCCCCCTTCCTTCTCTTTTCCTAAAAGTAAATGAATCAACCAATAAGTAAGTCGCAGCTGCGTGATTGGGTCAAGAGAGTTTTACAGGGCAGGTGTGAAGCTAGCTTTAAGGCAGTATTTCTTGACTGCACCACTGTTTTGTAGAGCTAAGCCTTTCTGCATGTACTTTACACACAGACCTTTTGTGAGGCTAAGTTATGTAATCTTGTTAAAACACCAATACAGAAAATTTCTAGCAGTTGTCTGTCCCACTCCCTCCATCCTGCCCCCTCCCAACTTTGTTGCTGTAATGATATTTTTAAGTTTTGTGGGCTTTTTAAGCTTCAGTTTAAGAATTTTATTTCAATGCTATTTCTTGGATTCAAGCCTTGTGAGTGCAGCTTCTTGTCACATGAATAAAATGAGATTGACAGATGAGCTGGGACATACGTACAGTCACCCTTTTCAAGATCTCGATTATTCAGATTCTGGAAATAGTTTTCCTGAAATAGGACTGCATCCTTATCTATAAAATGAATAAGACTGCAGTCCTCCCATGTAACAGCATTTTTAGCACATTACCATATAATTAAATTTAAAAGCAAGACAAGCCCTCAAGTGTGGTTGGGAAATCTTTAACTCCAGGAAAAAGCAGCACCATATTTAGTAAAGTATAAAGAGTAGCTGGGAAGGCACTGTAAAAAAAAATTTTGTTCTGCCACGCTGAAGTAACTGAGCACCATGGAGTGTTATGTAGGTGAGATATTTTATCTCACGTAAAATGAAGCAAGTATTTAAAACAAAACAAAAATAAATCAAGGAATGGAAAAAAGTTTTGCTGTTGTAAAATACTGATGAAATACGAAGCTACAGGAGCCCTGAAAAATTGTGTTCGTTGTAATTTTCCAAAGCCAAGTTGCCAACTGTGATCTGTGAATCATTAGGAATCCTCTGGGCATGTTGCTGACTTCTCCATCTGGTTTCCATCAGTCGTGTCCTTCTCCAGTCTTCATAGTTTTAAGAGCATCTGTCAGTGAGGGAGAAGGGAGCTTGTATCCTGGTCAGCAGTTGCAGTGATGTGATATGGTTGTGAATGGGGTGGTCACAAAGGACAAAGGCAGTGGTGTGGTTCCACATTACTGCAAATGAATGAGTGGGTTTCTGCAAGAGGATTGTGGTTCACTCTGTGGAAAAGGGCTGCTTGCCTATGTTCTCAGCCTTTTAATGAAGTGAAAGATACAGACATTTGGTAGGAATGGATACTATATTTAACCAGATTGCACTTTAACTGGTGCCTTGAAAGAAACAGAGAATGTCCTTTTTTCCTTTTATTTTTTTCCCTACTCACTAACAGCAAGTTAATGAATAAAAGTGAGACGGTTATTTCTGCTAGTGAAGAAAAACTTTAATATTTTTCTTTCCAATTTTCTTCCCCCATGATTCCTATTTTGAATCTTTTCTGTTGAAAATCACAATAAACATTTTTTTTCAAGTGGGTTTGATTCAACTGACTTAAATGTTTCCCAGTCTGCAAATGCCTCTAATGGTTCCCAAGCAGGTTGAAAAACCAGAGCCTGGATTGAGCTGTTAGAACACATGCAGAGATCTGTGAAGAAAAATTAGCCTTTCTCACAGACCATAAGAACAGTGAAAAGAAGAACAATGACAAAAGCTATTGCTGAACAAAGTGAATTATTTTTAGAAGCTTTATTCTGTTAGCTCACCTAGTTGAAAAGAGGAGCCGTTCTGCGCCTACCTATCTGCCTGTCATTGTGTACTGTAGATGCAGTGAGTACATGTAATAAAGGTTTATACAAAAGAATAGGAAGAGTCCTCTATAACTGATACGCTGTCTTCTCTTTTGAAGAATCACTGATTAAAGAACAGTGAATTTTAGGTCACGGTGACCTAGCCTTCTTTCATAGGATTAAATATGTCTGTTGAACTCCCTAACACAAGCCAGTTGTATCTACTGGGGTTTGTTCTGATCTGTATTTTTGGTAATTTTGGTAATATTTGTTTTTATGTCAGGCATGAACCAAAATGGTTTCAGTTCAAAATGAAAAAAAGAAATGTAGAATTCTTCAAAGGCTTCATATTTTTGCCTGTGGTTTGTCATAATTCTGTAGTAACTCTATTCATATAAGTGCAGTTTCATGGTAAGCAGGAAAGGCCAAAGATTATTTGATAGATCCTTGTCATAGTCTTGATTATTTATGACAGTGCATTTTCTAGATTTGAAAGATCAGATTGTATGTATATAGTGTCAAGGCCTACAAGTGATATGCTGCTATGTTCAAAGCTCTGGTCCAGCACTAGAAGTGTACGTGCTGCTATTCTAATCTGTGGTGACTGTTCCCTGCTGTAGTAGATATTATCCTTGTTAACAGTTAATTTTTGAATCTGCAGAACTTTGCTGTAACTTGCACATTTTCTTCCTTATGTTTTAAGCATCAACACTTCAAATGCAATACAAAGCATTTTACCTTTACCTTTTTTTTTGCCACTGAAAAACTTTCACCTGTGTGAAACCCTTGCTCTCCAGGGTTGTGACTTGCCCGCAGCTAGCAGCCTGACTGAATCTTTTGAGGGGGCTTTCTGTAGGAAATAGGAGCTTTATTCTCCTAAATTTCCTCTTCTTCCCACAGTCAGGTAATACTCAGAGGCAACAAAGTACTTTGGGAGTTTGTTATCACAGAAGCTTTTGCTTATCTCTTGGTGGGAGACCTGTTTTCTCCATTAACTTTTGTCTATAATTTCAGTTCACAGACTGGTTTGTGCAGTTCTGTTTTCACCGTAATTCTTTCTGAATACCAGTGAAAACTCATTGCGTGGTTTACAGTGGTTTCTAGCTTTTGTTGTTGTTGTTGTTTTCCCAGCTGGATTGATGCCCTATCCTAATGAATTCTAAAATCATTTCAATGTGGAATGTGTTCATCTTTGAATGATATATTCTGTAGAATATTAATTTCAGAATATCTTACAGAAGTGAAGCTAAAGCCTATACGTGATAAATGCGTGTAAATCACTGCTGATGCTTGCGTAAAACCATGAATGGTACTGATTAGCCTGTTGGGGAACTAGCAGTGCGTTGAAGACCCGTAACATAGGGCTACTGAAAGAGTTTAAATGGGAAGGTGGCAAGCTGTTCTGTTGCCAACTTATTTGATAGGTTGTTCTCTAGTCTCTTCTGGATCTCAAAAGCTTGGAAATCAGTTGTCTGAAAGTCCTGAAATGAAAGGCTCAGTGCTCCTGGGGTTCAGATTTGGATGGAACTGCCCTATGGCAGCAATGTCAGGTAGACTGTATTTAAAACAAGAGCCTTTCCTTTCCTTACATTTGCACAAAGTTAGAAATGTGAGAAATTTTGTTCTGAACTGTAGTGAAAGCACACGAGGAGAAGTTGTGATTCTTCATGAAAAGAAAAATCTGACGGTCCTGTATAATTTATTTGGAAAACAATTTGAATGATAGTGTGGCGATAAGTATTGTTACTTTGTTTTTGTTGTGACGCAGAGCAAGCGCCAGTGCAACCAGCAAGCTACAGCAGTGGCCTTGTACAGCTTTTTTTCCAGAGGTTTAGTGCCTGTGTTCACTGAAATCTGAATTGGAGTTTAAAATGAGGTCTTGCCTAGAGGAGATTATTTTTATAGTGTACATTTCACTGGACAGCAAAGCAATTACTTCCTAAATTTAGAAATTATTCTCTTCCACATTATGGCGGGGATGGACACGTTTTTGCATTTGAGCAACTTTCAACATACATTTTGCACATAAGAAATAATGCTATTTGACAATCTGGCAGAGTAGAGAAAAATATTCCAAATTTGTTTTTAACCAGGGAACACACTAGGAGTTTGCAGGTTTGCTGTGGCAGAACTGCAGATTGCCATAATGTTCAGATTGCCATCTTCTCTGCACGAGCATATCCCTTCACTGTGGGTTGTTTGGGACTCTCAAGGGAAATGCTCACTCCCTTCCTACACGTGGTTCAGCTAGCAGTGGTTAGCAGATTGAGTTGAGGAGACAGCATTAATGTCAATCCAGTTGTTCTCAATGAAAGAACAAAATTATGATAAGTCATTTGGTTAATTATGTAGCTAAGACCTATTTAAGGTGATATGGTCTTGGCAGCACCAAGGCTTAATCATGCTGAATTATGCTGAAAACTGTAAAGAAAAGGCCCAGATTCTGATGCTCTGAATGGAGCAAAAAAAGAACTGAATACAAAACATGCTGGCAGTGAGTTTCGTTTCCTCTGGTTAAATACAACGTTGTCTGAGGGTTTGAAGGCTGCAGGAGCTGGCATTTGGTTGAGTTCCTAATCAAGTGGCAGTTTCCATTTTGACAAAGACTGAATCAGAATCATAAGTTTGAACAAATGGACTTAACAAGCTTGCCTCATCTGCCTGCTTTTCAGCAGAAAATAAAAGGAGAATGGTAACATGAATTTTCTAGTGAGTTATAGTACCAATAAGAGAGAGAACTCAGAAAATCTCACTTCTTTCTCAAATTTATTATGCTTTTTTTCTTTTTTTTTTTTTAGCCACCCAAAAGCTATATATTAATTTCTCCTGACTAATTTTCTATTTTTTGAAGAGCTTCATAGTTTTATTGAGCAGAACTAAACACGGCATAGCTGCATAAAACCTAAAATGCCTAAAGGAAGATATGCATTCAGCAGATAATCTCCTATCATACATCAAATGATTTGAGGCATAGGTTTAAGATTAGTGATTTGGAGAAGTTTCAAAAAAAAACAAAAGTTGTGTTTGACATGTTGCCAATGAATAATGATATTCTTTTCCTAGAATAATTTCAAGGGAGTGTCTTCCCATTTTGACTTGACTGTAAGTAGATTATTTATCCACAATGAGAAGAATTTAGGCTACATCTACTTCAAATGAATGATGACTTATGAGTGATAATTTATTTCTAATTCTGTCCATTCTCCAGCATTTACTAGTGATAATTATGAAAGAAAGAAACATGGGAGGAGTTTGTGCCTTCTGCTGCACACTGGGTGGTAGTGCTATCAAGGGAATTTGAAGGGAAAATAGATTATCTTTTGTATATATAGCAATTTTGATCTTCACAAGCTATTCCAGAAACTATTTTTTTTTTAATTTTTTTTTTTTTTTTTGAGAATCAGACAAAGATGGACAGGAAGACTAATCCTAATAACCATAGTATAATTAATTTCAGACATTAAATGTGGAATAAAGTAGAAAAGAAAATATGAATAAATCAGATGGTCTGTAACATGTTTTCCTGTCAAACTCAATTTCGTAGTTTGCTGGGGCTTTATAAAATAGAAGGGTAAACCACTAATGGAGGGAGAAGATTGCTAATGAAGGGATATTCAAATTAAGAAAGTCAAAGCATTGTCATTGTTTTTGAGATAAATGATAAACCAAATCCTAGGTCCAACTCTCTCTATTCATGCCCTGCAGGCTCTAGAAGGTTTCTTGGAATCTTGAGTGAGAATGCATGTAGAAGAGGGAAAGAACTGTCTGTGGTGTCCAGTTATCCTTAAATGAGGTGCACACTGATATCATAGTTCACTAAAAGGCAGCCTCTTGGATATCATTTGCAACGAGGTGCTACGAAATGGTTCTCATAGATGTATATTCTAGTCAAAATATTTGTAAGAAAATAGAAATTAGTTGAGTGCTACAGGCAGTATAAACAGTAATTCCATGGTTATATATTTTGAACTGTGAAATTTAGGAGAAATATCAATATTTCATATGCTGTTATGCCTATTAGAATGACTGACATTTTGATTGTCACTGGAGCAGGGGAATCTGTCAAGACATCTGATCTCTGGAACCTCATCAATCTCAGGTAATCACTTTTTTGAGGCAGATGTCGTTACTCAGTAGATGGGGAAAAAAAAGCTCCTGTTTTTAGAAAACTTAATGTGCAGCTGAATGAAATTTTCAGTTTCATTCTTCACTTTATTGATATCCATAGCAGTCATGATCAACTTAATTTAACTTAGTGTCAGTATGAGTTTCTGCCTAAATGTCATGTAGAGAAGCTTAGCAATGTTTACACTTGCTCATGGCATTTGTGAACTACAACACTACACATAGATGCAGAACAGTACACTTTATTTTAAAAATAGGGAGGGTAGATGACTGAATTATTGCTGCTGTCTTGGGGTCTACTTTTGTTTTTCTTGAGTTTTATTCTGAAAAACATCCTGATAGCCAGCCTTCCTGCATCCACTTACATTTACATCCCCTTTTTGGAGTTCTTCATGTCCCTAGAAATGCTTCCTCATTTAAGAGTCCTTATTCGTAATGAGAGAAAAATAAAAACTTTTTTCTTGATTAACACTGTGTTTTGAAATTCAGCTCATTGAAATTCAGAAGCATCACTTAAGTTTGTTATATGTTTATATTTAACTGACACTAATTTCTTTTGGCTTTATCAGAGCTAATTAGTTTGCTTGAGAAATGAAGATTTTTCAGAATGCCTTGGTTCAAGTAAATACATTGAGGGGGGGAAAAAAAAAGTAATTTAAAAATACTTAAATATGAATAAAATTATATAATAATGACATTTGTCATAGGTAGAAATACAGCTGACAGGAACTGATCTCAAGTGTCTAAAATGCTGGAAGTCTTGTGTAGTTTTTAAATGTCCTCCATGGATTTATTTTGCTTACAGAATTATAATCAACTTGTGAGAGATCTATTTCATGCTTCATGAGTAGATTTCAGCTGTAGGTTCATTTTTAACTGATGAGCTCAGAAATTATGCTAATATCCTCTATATATTACTTATATGCTACTATGAACCACAAGGCTTTTAAAATTTAATATCTTATTTTTAAAATTTCTTTCATTTTTCAATTGATGATTCATGTGGAAACATAGCTTTGATACTTTCTAGAAATACGAAACAAAAGCAACTTTTCCTTTTGAATCAGTAGAGATAAATTACTTGTGTTCTTTGTTTTCCTTAGTTGCACTGGTGCGCAGCGTGCAAGGTTCGGAAATTGTGAAGTGATGAAAGCTCAGATGAAATAAAATGGAACGAATCTCCATATTCCTGAAACTTAAACTGAATTCATTCTTCTTCAGATTTTGGGATAGTGTTTTATAAATGGGGGCTTCTCCCTTTCATACATCTGTGAATGGAAAAAGAAACAATTGGTGAAGCAAACAGTACAATAAATCTAGCTTACTATTTATGGTACTGTTTGCAAACCTAATACTTCATACGAATAATATCCTTCATTAATGAAATCATTACTCCTTAATCTTTTTTTCTTTTTTTTTTTTTCCCCTCCACACCTCACTGGCCTTTTCTTTCTTAAAACTTAGATACTGGTCTTCTGATTTGGGCTGTACACCTTTAAATTACTTTAAAAGCTCTTCAGTGGATCAAATAAATCACTCCATCAGTTATTTGAAATGTTATATTAAAAAAAATTATCAGTTAAGCTTTGATCAGTCAGTAGATGTTAATTACTGCAGAGTCTTGAAAAACCTTCCTGATCTTGAGGTTTCTAGATCAATGTTGAACGACACCTGAACAAAAGTGTTGCTCAGATGAAGAGCTGTACAACTGTGAGAATGGAGAAAGCTGCCATTAAAATCTCCCTACGTTCTGTCGCAAAAGGCGCCCCAGCAGCTGAACTGTATTTGTTAGTAGTACAACCTGGCAGTGTTTTGCAGGAAGATTAAAAATCACAGTTTGTTTAGAAGTTAGCTTTGAAATTTATAATTGTGGGATCAGTACTTTTGTTAACATTGCTTTGCTGTGTAGCAGCTTGAAACAGTGCAAACGCAACATTCCTTGTACACTTGTGTTCATCAGTATTTCACTTGTTTCTGTCCTTTGAGCCTTAACTGGGAACTTCCATGAGGCTTTTGACTTGTGACTGCCACAACAATTGATTTTTATGAACTGAAAAAACTAAATATGACAACCCCTGAAGTTAAGTATTACTAGCATTGAAATTATTTGCTTTTGATCATTAATTCAGCATGAGAAATTTTCAGTGTTCAATTGTATAAAGTGGAATAGTATATTCCAGTAGCAGTGGCAGTAGTAGCATCAGTGCTTTGCATCGTCCCACTGTGTTCTGAGAGTTCCTTCTGCAGGGTTTTCACTGTGCAGAGTTTAATTTTATTATATTTCCCCTGCATGTATCATATGAGTCAGTATTCATTTTCTGTTAATCACAAATCAAAACCAGCTTGCGTCACTTTTCCTCTCCTTTGATTTTTCTCCTTAACAAAGATTATTTGCTAATTTGGTAGTGTTTTATACAAAAGATTAATTCTGTGCTCTGATTAGAGCGCAGCCTGGTTGGTTAGCTTAAAGGTCTTCAGAATTACAAACTGCTTTCAGGTTCATATTTTAGTGTAAGACTATGATTAAATATCAGTGAATGTACAAATTGCAACAACAAAGACCATGCATCTTTTCAAGATTTACGTAATACTACATGAAATAAGAGAGAGAAAGCAATTTTAAAAGTTATATTTTGGATATGTATAATGCATGCTTGCATTAAAAAGGTTTTATGCTCAAAGAAATTAAATTTCCTATCACTTAGATTGTTTTGAGTGACAGAAGGCAAAAACCTCTTGCTGTCTCTGTAACTATTTTACACATCTTATAAATTCTGCGCTTTGCTGACATGTCAAGATTTTATCCTGGAAACAACTGTGAATAAACTTTGATTATTTACGTGAATATAAATGCTTTAAATCCTAGAATACCCTGGTCTAGTTCAGGGTTTAGGAATAGAAAGCTGGAATACACAGACAGCGAAAGCTCACAGAATCTTTCTGTTCAGCCTCAAGCAGTTAATCATTGACTTTTAAAGAATAAACCAAAATGTAAATGTTTACTGACATTACAGACCACAAAAGGCTTCTCTGCTGCAGGTACTTAGGGAAGCGTGAAGCTGAGCATGGCTTGCCAGTCTGCCCTGTGTAAGTAAAACTAATCATACCTTACCAAATTACCCGTTTCAGTGTGCTTTTGCCTCTTCTCATCTGGTGGCTGAGAGGTGTCATGCGTGCCTAACGCCCTCCCCTCGAACAGCCCCAGGGGAGTGATGTTCCCTTTCCAGCCAGTGGCTAAAAGGTCAGCCTCAGCTGGTAAGGAGGATTAATTTTAATTTTGCAGTATGATGCAGAGCAGCATGAATGAGCAAAAAAAGAATCTGACTCTTTTTCTTTGCCTTTGTCATTAAGGAGGGAAGATGGATGCAGTCGTGTATACACAGGACTACTTTCTGAGTAAGTGGGGGTGAAATACATTTCATTGCTATCACATGTGACTCTAGGAAATGAAATAATTAGTGGCTGTGGGTTATATACACCTAATTAGTCACGTTGAAGCGAATTTAACTGATGCCAAATAAATAACATGTTTGCAAAGAGCTGGGAAATAGCAGAGAGAAGTCTGATTGCAACTTTAATGCACGCTTCGAGCATTACGTTTATTTTTTTATGTTAGAGTTTAATGGGCAGGAAAATACTATGGAGATTTGATAAAACTTCAATATTCCACAGCTCTTAACTAGTTAGTTCCTTGCCTGAGTTGAGGCCTTGTTGATCCTTTGAGTTTATCCTAAGGAAAGTAGAATGATAAGTAAATATCTGCCTGGCTGCATTAGTTGGACTTAGTAAAGGGAAAATAATGAGAAATAACACGTTAGCTATGCTGTTCGATATTGTGTTGCTTTTTATAATATGTATGATGCTTGTCTACGCTCTGTTCTTCTCAAAGGTGCCTATAGAAATGCAGAGCAAATTTATGACAGCAAAATAAAGTAAGAATCCAAGGCAGTTGTGGTAGTTTTCAGAGGCTTAAAGACTTGCAAATTTGCATGCAATACCATACAGCAAGATTTCTGTGTTAGTATCTGGCTCTGACTGCTTTCATGTTGCTGTTCAGTGCCAGTCAAATCGTCTGTGAAACATTTCCAGAAGTGCTTGTTGCTGCTGGCTGGCTCTGTTTTTCAGGGGTGTTTCTAACCATTGGAAGAATCCAAAAACAATGAACATTTTTTGGTCTTAATTACCACGTGCATCTTGGTGAAACACAAGCCTTGTGTATTCCTTCAAGGAATACTGTACAAACTATTGACATCCTCAGGGTGTATTTATAGATATTTTCAATATTTTTTTTATGGTGATCATGTGCTGTCATCATGTCTGTCTGTGCTCTGTCAAATAACCTTTCTTAATATCTTTGTCACTCAAAGCTGCAAGGAGTCTTCAAGCACTTAATGCTATTAAAAAACTGTAAAGCTACTGTCCTTCTTCTGTAAGCAAAGGATTATTGCTTCCGAAATTATGTGTATATTAATTACACTTAATTTTAGCAGTTTTGTCTTTTGCTTTGAAAGACAAAATATATTTAGGCGGGGACTTTCTTCTAATTGGGTAGAGCCTACCTTGGTCATTCTATGATTCTAAAATGAAATTTGGTCTTTTACTAAGATTCAACATTGAATTAACCTTAAGAAAATTCAGAAAATATTGACATGTTTTTTGAAAACCAAAATCATTTTTGGTGAATTATAGTTTTCCTAGCTGATGTATTTTTCTTGTTCTTAGGAACAGGATGGGGATGAAAGGTTTTAAGGATGGCATTTAGCTGTAGCTAGTGTTGAGGAAGATTTTGTTGGACTACAGAATGATCACCATAGCATTTTGTACAGCTAGGAAAGCAGTGGTCCGTACCATTTTGCTTAGCTTAATGCGTGATGTTATTTAGTGTTTGGTTTTTACTTAATTTAGTGCAAGTCCTGAAGGCTATAATCTCACCTGTTCTGAAACACAACTTTTGGAGCATGAGTAGCTGTTGATGAATGATACTTCTGATGCCTAAATCCTAAATTATTCTGCGTATTTTTCTTATGTTTGTATTGAAATGAAAAATTATTTTCTGCTTGCAAGTCACTTATTTTTTGTACTGTGCTAAACTTTTTGTAGGTTTTCAGAACTGTGCACAATGTCGAGTTAACCTACCTAATAAAATTACTGAGACAGCTGTGTCATTACTGCTGTCACCAGAGCTCACACTTCTTTTTAACATTTGTCTCTTTAAATTTCTTGCTTAAAGAGTTGGCAACCTCTGAAAACATCCTCAGCTTGTTGAGCTGGAGCTGGTGTTATGCTTAGGTTCAGTACATTTCATCCTTTTTTAGTGCCACAGGACTGCATTTTCCACCTGCTGGGGCATGATGTTGCCATGACAACAGCTGATCTTATTTGGTCTTCTCTCCTCTATGCATGATGGAAAGGAAAGCTTTTTGAGAAATGTTTGTGAAAGCTGATCTAACTAATTGCATTTTAATTATCAGTGAAATAGAACAAGAAGGCTTGTTCTATTTCTAGAAAAATAAGAAATTTCTATCATAAGAAATAGCACAGTGGGACAAACTCTTTAATCAGAGCTGACAAGATTTCTCCATGTATTTCTATATAACAGTGTCTGCAACTGTTGTGTTAGCAGAATATTAACATAAATGGTCTGTAGAAGTCCTGTAAGGTGTTCCACTGAGATATCTTCAAGCCCACACTGCAATTCACCAGTCTTCTGTATGCCTTCTGTTAATCAGCAAATAGAAACCTTAATGACATAGTAGGTAATTAAGGAGATGCAGCAACCTTATCCCTAATGAGCTCCAGTGAAGATCAGAATTACTTTGTTCATGTGTTTCTAGCTGACGTGCTTTGTTTGTTCTTCCACTTGTGAAATCATAGCAAATGGAAAATGTGGACAGCAATTTCCTTCTGGATAATCACGAAGTTTGAGTGGAAATCCACACATTTATAGAAAACAGGAGGAAGAACCACACATTTTTAATTATTTTTAAATAATTGGCTATTTGGTTTGACATACTAAGGTATGTCTTTGGCACATCCATTGAAGTCAAGGCAATAGAGAAAATAAAATCACTACCTGTTGTAGATGTGAAACCAAATATTATGCCATATGATGGTAATATCAATAAGAAAATATTTCTTCAGGGAACCACTGGGAATGTCCCTGTCAGACAGCTTGCTACCAGCATTTCAGTGAGCTTGTTTACCCTGCACTGCATTTCCTTTATGCCTTTCTTCAAGTAACTCCGTGTTCACTTATTTCTCCCTTAGAAGTGGATCATTTCAGATTATTTCTTTCTTTTGCTTGTTTATAAGTTACCCATGAATAAACTCAAATTGTGCCATGGGAGATGAGAATTTAGACCTGGCCTCTCAGATGTGCCAGTTCATTTGATGCATTGAGATGTGAGCGTAAAAATAATTGAAAGGAAAAGCCCTGAATAGATATTGATTTTATTTCAACCCATGAATCAAACTGATTAACTTTCTAATACTGTCCAATGCAGAGCACTGCTGGATACTAAGTTTAAGATTGATTCTCTACTTATGACAGCAGAAGCGTATTTTTATGGTATCTTTGGATGTGTTTGTGTTGCCAGCAGCTGCCTGTTATCTGACAGCATGATGGAACATGAATGCCTGGTTTTTAATGGAAATGCTAAACAGTAGCTTTGACTATCACAAAGTGAAGGGGCGTCTTCAAGAGAGTAACCTGACAAAAGCTAAAGCGCGTTATGTGGGAGCATTTTCAGTGGTAGATTACTGTGCTATAAAACTATTAACATTTATGCCAGTTATTTTTTTTTCATATGGTCATTGTTGAAAGCATGAACAGTATCGTACAATTGCAGTGATTGGAACAGCTCATCTACAAGTATTACTGTGTTAAGGTGTATAAATAACCTTCTGGTGTTGGGAATTAACCTCTGCTTTTTTCTTTTTCTTTGAAATTAATAAGCCTAGAATTGCTTTGAGTTGATTCTTTGCTTGTCAGCTGTACATCTTTATATTTCTTTTCCATGTCAAGTTTAGGTATGATTTTGCCATTAATTAATCACCTATCCGGTAATAACATTCCATAGCAGATACTGGGAAGGTTCACAAACATGTTACTGAAAATTTGGGCTTGTGTTACATAATGCTTCCTGCAGAAGCTAACCAAAAGATGTAGTGCCACCTGCTGCCAGTCAGAGACTTCGGTCTGTGCACGTTGTGAATTTGAAGTGTGCCAAGACAGTTGGCCTTTGTGTGTAGCTGAAATATTCCACGTGCCTCACAGGCAAACCAGCGTCAGGAAATACAAACATAATTGCAAATACTAAATAGTACTGGGAATTCTTTGTTTTTACGATGTTCATGTTTACTTCAGCCAGAGTAGATGTAAATCCAAAATTAATGAATTGAAGGGAACTTGTGTGAACTTGTGTATTTGATAATTCACTGTACACAGCTGCAGTTGGATCTGTCTGGGATGTGTTATCAGTTTGTGGGGGTGATAATAAAACTCTTGTATTTCACATATCAAGAATTATCATTTATTTTCATTGCTGATGAGAGGGTTTTGTTGTTTTCATATGATGTGGTGGAGAATAGAGAAAAAAAAGAAAAAGAAAAAGAAAAAAGGTATCTGTGGTCTGAGAGCAGCAAATCAAATACGGATACACAAGATTCCTAAACTGGGGGATCTTCCAAGTCTTCAGATACATCTGATGTTGAAATCTCCTTTTCCCTTCTGCAAAAGGTGGTCTGGGCTGCCTTACTGTGTAATGCAGTGTTCTGGTGAGGCTGGCAGAGCTGTGGTGGTAAGAAAAGATTGTTCAAATAAATTATGAGAAACAGTGCGTGAAGAGCTAATACTCCAAAAGAAGCATGAATGGAATGAGTTGGTAGTGCAAGCCTATTACCTTAAGAGTCTTACTAAAGTGAAAAATAATTCAGTACTTTAATTATTTATGTTTCTTAACATCTGGTCCTGGTCACTGCAGTGCCAAGTGATTGACTGGTGATTTCCAGATATGATATACTGCTGCAGTTCCCGTGTTCCTTATTTGGGAGTGTTTTTAAAGTAGTGCTATTTTTATGTAGTGTTTATTATGCTACATTCAGCCTACTGATTAGAGGGTAAAGCTGCGTTTGTTTTCTTTTATTTGAATTAAGTACAATTTGCATGAAAATGTCTTTTTTAAAAACGAAGAAAATTGGGAAGGGTGTTTTTTTTTTTTTAATTGAAGCACTTTTAAATAGGCCTTCCTTTGTCCGAAGAGTAGTAGCAGAAAAAAAACGCATGTCTGTTAACATTCAAAGTAAAATTGGGCTCTTTAGTCTTTAAATGCTAGCATCATAAAATGTTAGACTACTTTCCTGCACTGCTTGATAATTGTACTTGCCTGTAATTCAGAGTCAGAATCACAGAGGAATATTAGATAAAAGTCTTTAGTTTGTCAAATGCAATGAAAGACAATCAGCCTTCCACTAATCTGCAATATATATGTTATTACAATTGCATGGTTCTAAGTGTTGAGTAGGTAATGGTGGAATACAGTACTGGATAGAGCTGTACTGCACCCTTCATGGCATGGGGAGAAGGGAGGTATTCAGCATCTTTTAGGGCTTTCTTTGATCCTACATTTATGCTGTAGGTATGTTGGAAATATTAGAATGAGGATGAATAATCTTTGCCTTAAAATCTATCCCTTAAAAAAATAATGATGATAATATAAAAGAAAATGGTGGTGTTAAACTTGACCTTAGTAATGAGTCATGTACATGGCAGAAGTATGTAAGAAAATATCAGAAGTTTATTCTTTCCTCTTTCTTTAAGCACCTCTAGACTACTGGTTTTTGGTTTTCTCCTGGAATAATGTGATTCTGTGCGTGCTTCTCAAAATAGAGGAACATCACATAGGATTACAGTCAGTGTGTTCTAATGCAGTCACTCCAGGTAACTGGCAAAACAAGTCTCAAAGAAAAAAGGCTACCAATAAATGAATAGTGTGTAACTTTTTTTTTTCTTTAAAAAAAAAAAATAATAATAAAAAAAAAAAAATATATATATATATATATATATATATAATTGATGGATGAGCAAACAAGCACACAGGGCAACAGATGCCTTTCTCCAGGCAATGTAGAACCTTGTTACCCAGACAGTGGTGTCAGATTGTATTAAATCTACAGAAGTCATCCTCCTACTGTGAATTTTTATATCCAGTCCTCATATCTGCAGGAGAATTTCTACTTTTGCTCTACTAGAAACACACATTTTTTGCTTTCATTTCTGCACTTTAAAAGATGCAACTCATATATAAGGTAATACATTTATTTCTAATATGTTTTTATTTATAAGCTTTAATGGATATTTTTGTTAATTGTCTCATTTTTTGTGAAGGATATGCTGGTGTGTCTGTGATGCTCTGGGCATCCTTTAAAAAATGGCAACACTGATTGTGTTTTTATACATTCGAGAGGGCTGTCAATTTTCTGATTCAGTTTACTTCAAAGATTTTGAAAAGATCATCTTTAGTGTTGTTTTCTTAAATTGAAATGCCTGAGCTGAAAATGCCTGAAGCATTTCTTACACACATCAGTAAATATCCTTGCTGTTTGGGATTTTGTCTGACATGCTAAAGACAAGGTTTGAGATTCGTTTGGCAAATTACTCTATAGAGTCCTGACATGAATACATGCTGACTGGCACCCTATCACATATGTGATATATGTAAGTATGGTGTGCGTTTCCCATATTTGCTTGTTGAAAAAAGCTTAAGTAGAAGCAATCTAAGATTGGTGTGATTTCTACCTAAATATATGATAAAGAAGTTTGTGTTTTGGCTTGTTCTGTCACCAGCTGATTATTATCTGTGATAATTTTTTTTTTTTTTTTTTTTTTTAGGAGGAAAGGAAAACTATTTCTACATAGTTTCTGTTTTTTTCCCTCCTTATAATTCACTTCCCATGTTCATTTCTCTCTCTAAAATTTCTGGATGCATGCTATCTTTTATCAGACAGTTAATTAAACTGCTTCAAACCTGTGTTGTTTATTTTGTCTCCTTTGTTATGGCTGTTAAAAAATGTGCTGTGCAGCAGTGTCTTTAGAAAGGGATAACAGGCAGTTCAACTAATGCTTAAAACTCAGTGTCAAGACTGTGGACTAGTGAGATTTTTTGGGAATGTGAAGTCCTGCTTCCTTTCCACCTGCTCATTGCTCTGCTAACATGCAGTCAGCATTTGTCTTGGCATAAGTTTAGTTCAGTGTCTTGGAGTAACTGGCCTGATGAGTTGTTAAACTCTGCTCATCTCAATTAACAGCTGTGATGGTTTGATTTGCATAGATTAAATGGTAAACCTAATATGGCTCCTTATGCACAATTAAATTGCTGGAATTGCTACATACAGTGAGTAAAATAAGAACAACCGAGAGAGCAGCTGGAGAGAAAAAGGACAAAACACTCATTAAATTTGCAACAAGAGTCAAAAGTTATTTGTATGAAAATAGATAAAAGATGAGGGAAGACTGTACTGGAGTGCTTTGCACAGGATTGGGTTTGGGTCTGGTGGTGGTTCATTGTCATGAGCTGACAAAATCTGAATCTTATCAAGTCCAAAAATGGTCTGCAAAATTCCACACAGTCTCCTCTTAGATCCAAGCAGTAGGAGAGGGGCATCCTTCTGTGTGTTCCCTTTAGACTTCTGGTAGAACTATTAAACTGAGAGTAGGGAAGGCTGTAGGGAAGAAGCCCTAGCATTCATTGACAACCTGGAGGCACGAAGCGTGTATCCAGCCCACTGCCAGGAAGTCTGTCATTTGTGATGGCTGCCCTATGTATTTGCTGACCTCTTTGTTTTGTTGACTTGGAGGTTCTGTTTGAAATTGGCAGTTGTAAGAACTGAAGTGAGAAGTGTTGCCCTATTGTTAATGCATTCAGTGCTAGCTGTCAAGTACATGAAAGTGAATGGAAAAGGATTCTATTTATTTCTGTATAGCATTTTCAAAAGACATCTGTCTCCTTTAAAATATATGTGAAGCTTCAAAACTCTCAGGATACAGCCATAAAATCCCTGTGAAGACAACTTACAACATAATAAGATATTAATCTAATGTGTTGAATTTCCCCCAAATGGAAAACAAACCTTTTTTGTGCTCCTCTGGCCCATCACATGGGGCATATACAGCATGCTGGTGTATGCAGGGCAGCCATGAACTGTCATCTTTCAGAGACTGACTGTGGGCTACTGAGATTTTATTCTACGTATCTGAATCTTCTGTTTCATCCATGGAAGAAAACTGTAAAATGTCCTTTTCTTCTACATGACTTGAATTCACTTTCAATATATCAATTTTCTATCATGTGAAATTTAGTTCTGTGATGATTGAATTAACTTTGGTCTTCTTTGTTGAAGTCTTATATTTAGCTAATCTGGAAAATATTGAAGTCAATGGATTAGGAAAAGAATCACTAACTGCCATGAATATTAAACAATGCATAACTATCATCTGCAAAAATACAGGTGCTATTTCACAGCTAGAAGAGAAGAAATTCCTTCTGTGGTGTGAAGAGGAGATGTGAAACAAGTACTGTTAAAAGTGTTTCTCCAAGTACAGTGAGCATCTGGAAGTGCTCAACACTGCAGAAACTGCCCATGAGAAATTTTAAGAAGAAGAGATTTTAATCTTTAAGAAATTTAATCCTTAGAAATCTTAAAGAAATTTTTAACTTTTTTAGAAGACGTAACTGTTGAGTACAGTTCATGTTTGCTATACGGAAGCTGGCTTGTGTTCCCATGTGAGCATTAAGTATGTGCTGCTGCAGTTAATCCGTCACAGGTTACTTTCAGGATATGGCAGATGACTGGAGTAGTGTGTGGGAAGGCAGATTTGGGGTAATTCTGTCACTAAGCCACCTGGTTAGGGGCATGACCTTTGGCAAGTGCCTTGATCTCTGCCTTTCTGTTTCCTCTTTTTCTGTTTCTTTATCTTAAATTAAAAGATAGACTTTTTTGGAGTACTGGTAATTTCTTTTGTATTTGTGCAGTGCACAGACCTGAGTTTCAGCTAAGGCTTCTGTCATATAATAAATAAACTTGCTTCCTCTTTCTATGGATCTGATAGAAAATCGTTATTCCAAGAATGCTTTGGGAAAAGCAAGGGTTTTATCTGTTGGTTTTCTTGCTATGAGAATTTCAGTACTCTTGGTTGGTTTTTATTGTGTTCAGTTGCTTTCTCGTATTCAACAACAACTGCATGAAAACAGCACTGTTTAAAAACTTTTCCATACAGATAAGTGAAAATATGGGCCAAGTAAAAAACAGAATCACCTACTGGATGTAAAATCACTTTACATGAGTTGTGTGAACATCAGCTTTCTCTGCCTTCAGCTAATAAGTGTTCAGTTGCTGTGTGTTCTTGTATGCCAAGCAAATATATTCACCATATGTAGCAGATTCATATGACTGTTGCATAAAAGTACCCAGAGGAATTTCAGTAGTGTGATGGATACTTCATCTGTATGCTTCTTTGTTATCTTCTGCAGTAGTTTTCCTGTGAGCAGAACACACACCTCCTTTCTCCAGCCTGCCAATGATGCCTAAAAGAATTATATATTGTTTTCTTTCTAGATCATTTTTCATGTGGGTATAAGGGGAAATTCTGGGTAGGCAACTTATTTTAGATTGTTAACAATATTTGCCGTGATCCAACTTACTGAAGTGTAATCCCAAAAATCCCAAGCACATCTCAGAAGTTGCAGAAACCTTTTAGGAAAAAATTGCATAAACTTGCCATCCTTGCGGAGATAGATCAAAAGCTTTAGCAACCCAAGCCCCTGCTATTTAATTACTTTGACCTATGATTAGGAGGTGTTAGAACTAAACACCTGCAGCTGAATCTACCAGAATTATTCTGTCAGAGCCCTCTTGTAAGGGTCCATTGTTGAGAGATGCTTTAAGTCGTCAAAAACTAAACTAAAACTGTGGGAAATTTTGAATTGATGGTAATGATGACATCTTTGGCAGACATGGCTCGATAAAGGAACTTGGCTTAAACTTACAAGGCTTCCATTCATCATTGCTTTTACCACATTATTGCTCTGAGACCTTTGAGTTGTTTATTCTTTGTTTCCTTACTGCTTATTCTGAAAGCAGTCAGTAGGAACGTTGTCAGTGTACATGTATATATGTTATTTCAAAGCATACTGATAATGTGTACAAATGTCTTTCAGCTAAATGAACCCTGCATCCAAGTTCCTTTCTTGTTGGTCT
The DNA here is from genome assembly GCF_023343835.1 of Lagopus muta. Taxonomy (NCBI): domain Eukaryota; kingdom Metazoa; phylum Chordata; class Aves; order Galliformes; family Phasianidae; genus Lagopus; species Lagopus muta. Next base: position 9,397,305 of record NC_064449.1, on the reverse strand, counting down.
TCTTTACGTGTATTTTCTGAGCTAGAAATATGCCAGTAATTCTTGCTACTGATCAAGGGATTCTTGATTTTTACGGATTTGATTGGAATGGGGAACGTATGTGGTCCTCTATCCTGACAAGTGCAAAAGAAGACTGAAAGAAGTTGCCACTGTGAACAGACATTGAAGCAAAACCAGACTGGCTAACTACTAAGGACCAATGAAACTGAGATAGTTGCTGCCTTACTTAAGTTCATCCTTGCAAATAAATGTGTTTTCTTTGGATAGGATATCAGCCAGCCCAATTGCTCTGCCATGTCTCAGAAAGCATTTTTTATTGTGGAGAATTTAAATAGGATGTGAAGGATGCTGGTCTAGATTCCCATCAATTACTGCTTTGCTCCTCGCTCTTCCTCCCCTCCATTTCTGCTTGAATTCCTTTTAATAACCTTGTTAAAAACTGGTAAGGCATTGTCACTTGTTCCCCATTAAAGTCAGCTGAGCAATATTGATTCATAACAAATGCAAATTGATCTGTTGAAGTCAGTGTTGAATCTCACTTGATAGAAGCCTGTGGTTCTAAGGATTTCTCAGGGCAGCCAGTGTAGCTTATCTTTGCCTACGAAAATGCAGAATAGTTACACAATGCTTTACAAATAACTTGCAGTAATTAATAGAATTTGATGATTTGTTCACATATCCAAGGAACTGTTCAGTGCAGTTTGCTTGAATTGTAAAAATATTTGCTGATTTAATTCACCCCTTTGAAAAATGTAATGTGAGCTAGTAAATTGTCATTTTGTCCTTCAGAACTGTCTAGCATTCAGGATCTGACTGTCACTTTTAATTGCATCCTAAACAACAGATTTAACAGAACTTGAGAAATTTTAATTGCTGATATCCTTAAGTGTGAGATGATGGGTGTAACTGCAACTAGAAGGTTGAAAATTCTGTGATTTGATGTCTTGGTGTAGTTCAGTAGTGTTTAGTCAAGAGAATAGCTTCCCACCTGTACGCTGTAGTTAATATCTTGATATTTAGACATTGTTGTCTTCTGTCTGCATTTTGGCTTTGCTTGCCATTGTAGCGTGCAAGTGTTCCACCCAGACTCTAAAAATGATTGAATTTAAACGTGTATCTGTGCATTTATTATAAGCAGACATGCTACAAATAGAAATAGCTATCATAAATCTAGTGCCATATGAATATAGACATGTACGTGATTACACATCCCCATTCTTGGCTTTTGCCCTCAGAATGCCTTCTGAAGGTCTAAGTTTGAGGATATTGCTTTACTCTGGAAGCCAAGTTTCTTCCCTGCTCTCAGTAAGGTAGCCAGGTTTGAGCTCCTTGTTGCATCTGCAGGGAGACATTTTTTTAAAAATATATTTATCTGCACCAGGCCTGTGATGTCAGGTCATCTGTTTGTCTGCACATCTTTAATCAGATCATCTACTGAAAACATGTGGTTTTATGATAGAGCCAACTGTAATTGTAAGCTAATCTTCTGCCTCTGCACCTTCAGTGCCTTTGGCTCCATGCCTGGTACTACTCTTAATGGTATGTTAATACCAAATAATGCAAAAACATTGCTTCCTTAAGAACTTAATAGGATGTACTGTCATGGAGATAAGTGCTCTGTAACACACACTCTTTTCTTGTGTTTTAGAAAAATGAACTGAAGGATGCTGTGCAAGAAAAGAATCGCCTGAGCCTTCAGTATGCAAATGCACACAAAGCCCTGCAATATGACCAGGTACCAATCCTAAACGCAAAACACATACGTTGATTTGTTACAGTTGTCAGTCTTCAAATTGGATAAAGATGGATTGAGTTAGTCACCTCTAGTTTTTATTTTCTCTTAGAAAACACAAAGTACTTTAATTTAAAATAAGTTACGTATGAATCTGACAAACAAATGTTATTTTCAGGTGAAAAAGACAGACTGGTAGCTGGTACAGAGGTTATCCCTGATGCATCTTTCTTTAATATCACTAATTGGTATTAGGCTTTGGAAAAAAGATGACTTTTTCCAGTAATTTTGATGAGACTTGATTGAAAAAAAAATCTCTGATTTTTTCCAAAGAATGCTGACAAGAAGGATTTCTCACTGGCAGTGTCTTTTCCTTCCCTTCTGCATTTTTCCCTTGCACTTCTTTCATTTCTCAATAAAATGTTGAAATGCCATTCATTGTCCAGCAGTGAATTTCACAAATTCTGTTATCAGCTGTTATTTTCCCTGTAGCATGACATATGGCATAAGTCTGTGTCTCAGCTATTCTAGGTCCTGTTTTCATAGTAAGCTTTTTTCTTTTTTTTTTTCTTTTTTTTTTCTTTTTTTTTTTTTTTTTCCCTGTTTCAGGACAAAAGATCTTCCTGAGTACTGAGATTTTTATCTATGGCAAATACTGGGTGGCTTAAGTAGCATGGGCTGACGTGCCTTACCTCATCACATATGTATTCAGTGGAAGAAACATCATGAACCAGCCACTTTACAAGGCCACATTTAGCTAAAAATAAAACTCCAATCTGGGATTTCTACAGGGCTTAAGTGAGTTGCTCAGCAACCTCATTCACATCAGAAGAGCTGTGCTCATACAGACGCTGATGAAAGCCCAAACCCCAAGCCTTGCAAAACGGTGGTGGCTGCATGCTTTGATGTCTCTGACACACGTGTCATAGAGCACTGTATTTCCAAACCAAAGGAGGTCTGACTTAGTCCTAAGACAAAACAAAATAGTGAGATTTAGAGATGGCTGTGCATGTACTCAAAATTTTCCATGTAGCACCCGATATCAAAGCAGACTGGAAATTTTTAGTTGGTGAGGGTATAAATTATTTTTATATACAAAAGCAGCATGACAGTGTGTTATACTGGGTGGAAGGTGTGGATCATAGAGTTACTCAATTTAATTCATCCATCTATCTGGAATTTCTTCATCTCCTTAATGTTTTTCTCCTTTTAATATTGTTTACACACTGCCCCTACTGTTTGGTTCACAAACCACATAAACACTTACATAGGCAGTTTTATATTCTAGCTGGCAAAGAAATAGCATGCCGCATTAATACAGTGAAGGCTTAGTGCTTTGGTGTCAGTAAGAAGATCAGCTCTCTTACTATCAGAAAGCGATGACTTACATGGTTAATAATACCTTATGATAGGTAACGTTTGTTTCTTTCTGAACAGCTTGAGAAACACTGAAAAACCTAATAAAAGCAATTTAAATACAAAGGTGTGGTATCAACCTTAGCCACACTTAGCTGCTAAGTTATTAATAAAATTACCTTTCACCACTACAATGTCAGGATTTATCATACTATGAACGTTTGTAAAATGCTATGCAGGGCACGTTACAAAAATTCAGTGTGTCTGTGCTACTGATTTTTATATCCCAACCTCTGTAGGATCAAAGACTTCCTGTAAGTTACCCTCTCATTTTCAACAGTTTTAAAAATAAGTGAGATATGAGGAATTTTGCAGCATACCTTGGCTGTTAACAAACCTTGTTTGTTCCTGCTTGTCTAACAAGATCTCTAAGGAACTGCTGTTTTTTCTTTTTTTTCTGCTTCCCCCATACATAAAATGAGACTGAGGTAGTTTGTATGGTTTAGATTATTTCTTACTATTAAGAAAGTGTGAAACTAAACACACATGAATGTTGAGTGTAGAAATGCAATGGAGTTAGAGCTCAGCCCTGAAGGGGAAAACCTAGTTTGTTCTTTTCCCCCTTGAGAGCTGACCTGAAAAGCAGGCCAACTTTATCTGAGCAATTGGAGCTGGGAGAATGTTTATGCATTCTGCTGTGTAGCACAGATATAACAACTGCTCATTTATGCACAGTGTAATTGTTGAAATTCAGCTCTAGGAAGGGGCAAGTATGAGTTGTGCTACTTTGGAATAGGAACAAAATTGTGCTTAATTTATGCAGTTTTGTGTTGTTACTCTGCATAAGAGGAACAAAGTTACATTTCTGGTGCAGAGTTCTGGTGAAAAGGTTTGTACCCCTAGAAGTGCAGTGACACCAGGCTTTGCCTTGTTTTCCTGTTCAAGTGAATGTGCATGTTAGTGTTCTTATATAAAAAGAAGGGTCGTTATCTCTTTGGAATCTATTTCTGTGATACCTGATATCATACAATTTTCGTGGTATTTTCTGAATCATTTTTTTCTAAACAGTATCAGTGGTGTGAAAAGTTGACAAATGTCTAGAGTTAGGGCAGAAGGTGCACTTCTGTATTCAGGCACAGTAGTCGTAGCTCAGCATTTGTGATTTATGTACAACACAGTGAATTTGTGAGTGGCAGAGAACATTTTTCAGCCCAAACATGTCAATAGAAGAGAACTATCATTTCTCATAGAATTTCTTTCACCAATTGACTGACAGTTATTCACTGATGTAACAAAAAAAACCCCTGCAGTTTATTTTCCTGGTCTGTGTAAGTAGTTTTGGCACTTAAGAGTTCAGAAAGTGAAATATACTTGAGCAGTATTCTGGCCTTCCTAACAGACACAAATGAAGACACATTTAGTAAGTGGGAAGTTGTGAGATGAAAAATAAATCTGTTGATGCACTGAACAGAGAAACATCACAGATCAAAATGTTCCCTAATTTCTGACATGAAACTAGAACTGTTTGTGATGGCACTCAATTTAGGTCAACTGGGAATATTGATGTCTTGATGTGCTCTGTGTAATTCAAGTTCATGCATATGCTATAAGTTCTTACACTGTGGTAGGGAGCATTGCATTTGCACTTGACAAGTTTTGTCCACGCAAAAGCAAACAAACAAAATATAGACTCATTAAGTTTTATGCTGTTTTATACCATTTAAATACATTTATCATGCTACTCTGTGATATACAATATTCAGAAGAAAAAAGTCCTGGCAATAAGGCCCTGCAGAAATACATTAGATTTATTAGTGTTGCTGGAAGTAACAAATTAATTATCAGAAGGCAACTGGTAGAATTAGTTGTGTTATTTCTGACCTAGGAAACAAAAATATACACAGAACATTGCTCAAAGACTGATCTGTAGAAAGTAGAGAATCAGATTATCACTTGGGTGATCTTAAATTTTAATTAGTCTGAGTATGTGCTCTTTGATCCTGAACAAAAATCCTGAGATGTGTAACTGCAACTCTACCTCTCCCTGATTCATTTCTTTCCCAAATTACATTAGCAGCCTGACAGGTGCTGTTTGTTCCTATAGACCCTTTACTCCTAAAAGGGAAGAACATGTATCAGAATGCTGCCATGATGACCTGCTCCCCAAAATTATTCAGACTGCAGTGATTATTTAGCGTTAGAAGATTCTTTACAAAGGTTGCCAGTATCAAGTATTTCAGAGGCAGAGAAAGTTAAAGTCTAAGTAATATTTTCCTGAAGCTTTTCCAAAATATTCTACTTCATTCATTCTCAGTAAATTAACTGAGGATCAGACAATAACAAGCTTGCATCACTGAAGGTGATACTTCATCGCTTCTTTTTTTCCACTCCATTGTTCTTCAACAATATACATTGGCTGATCTGAGCAATGAAATACAATTCGAAGGATGCAGGAAGTTAATAGATTATGAAAATCAGTTGTTTAATAGTTTCCTTAGTTATCAAGAAATGAGGGAAGAGGAGAAGAAAAATCTGTTCATGGGGAAAAAAAGTCCTGAGTTTGATGATATAATTGCATCAGTTCTTGTGGAAAACATGATTTGTTTCATTTTCTTCTTTCTTTTTTTTCTAGTCCACTGCTCTCTAAAGTGCCCTCTTACAAAGACAAATATGAGGTCTGGCTGCAACCATTTAGATTGTTTGGTCCATGGTGAAATTTGCAAATTAACAAACTGTAGCCAGAAGGCAAATAGTCTGAATCAGTTTCCAAAACATCGCTTTGGAAAACATCTCAGAGAGATCCATGTCAGAGATTGCTTAATGCCTTTGGTTCTTAAAGAAAATGGAATTACGGTAATTAGATTGTGAAAAAGAACTTGTCACTTCTCCTAACTGAAGCTAGAAATAAGGATGAGCTACGCCTAGATTAAAGCCAGTCTAAGCATTATCCCGATTCTTCATACTGCTTTGCCTGTCCTTATTCAGTAATCCTGCAAACGTTGTTCATGCATCTACACTTTGTATTGCAGTTAACGAAGGAAAACAGGTACTTCTTGGAACATTGTTCCATGAAAATATTTTTGCTCTTTCTTTTCCTTTCTTACCTCCTATTAGCATTGCAGAGAGGAGAACAGCAGTATTTATGAAACAGAATGTGAACATTTTATGAAGATACGTATTATGGACGACTTTTCATTATTAACATAAAGTTGTTATTCTTGATATGATCTGAGCTGTGTAAGAATCCTAGTGCTGTACATCAGTGTAGCATATAAACTCATAAAATGTTTATGTTATTTCCTATAAATCAGACTGTCATCCATTGCAAAGTCAGGAAATGGCATTTCCATGGTGCAATAAAGTAATTCATTGTTATATTGTCTTGCTTTCTGTGTGCACTTATAAAATAGTTGATTTTGCTGGTGATCTGTGAAATCCTATAAACATGCTGAAATGGTTAAGTTAGCACCAAATAAATTAAATAGGAAAACAAATCCTATTTGGTGTGTATCTGATCCTTTAAAAACCTGCAGTATTATAGAAACCCTGATTTAAAATACTAGCACAGGCTGATTGTGCGCTGTCCCGTATTAGATTTTATCCTGATGTCAATTTAAACTAATGAATAGTTCAGGAGATCTAAAATGTGTGAGCTGTATTTCATATATACGTACGTACCAAAAGCTCAGTCCATTTTTATATGGGAATTGCTTTGATTGTCATCTATTGTATTTACTGTATGATACATGTATTTATTCAACTTGAGATCTTTATGCATTGCCACAGTTTGGTTGCCAGATTTTAGACCTTTAGAAATGTATTTCCTACAAACACCTATTTGGGTGCGTGCAATTTCCTCACAGGAGAACATTCCCTTCCATCTACCTTTTATTGTTTCCTTTTTCTTTGAACTTCTTTCCTTTCTCGTTTTCATATACAGAAATGTTTGGGTTTTTTTTAGATATCCAAAGGTATTCATGGATTAATCATGTATTTATTGCTGTAGGTGAAGTCAGACTATGACCATCTTAGAGAAACCCTTATCAGAGTAACCAAAGAACGAGATTTGGCTGTAAAGGGAAAACACCAGCTCCAAGCCAAGCTGGAGAACTTAGAGCAGGTCCTAAAGGTATGTATAACACTGTGAAGTCCAGCGGTGCAGTACAATCCTCATATTAATTAATTATAAATTAATGGTGTCTATGGTGTTAATTATAAATTAGTGATGTCTAGCCAGACTTGCTTTCTAAGATGCAGTTGTTGGCGTATCATCAATCTGCTGCTTCCTTTTCAATTTAGAAAAATTCAAAAATGTGTTTGTACTCACAAGTGCCTCAGTAGAGGTTTCAGTGTATAGTTGAAGATGCTGTCCTGCTTGTGAGCTGGCAGAGTAGCTTGGAGAGGCTTGAAATCCTACAGCTCCTCCTTAAAGCTTGCCCAGACAGATGCAGGTAATTGTGTATTTCATGTGTCCTCAAATGTTCAGGAAATCTGTGGTTTAAGAAATGCTTTGTAGCTTTCCAACCAGTGGAAGGTTTTGAGAAATACTTAACCTAGTTTCTCTGCCAGAAGAGAAGTATAGTTTACTTTCTATTATCTCAGGATATATCAACAAAGCTGAAAGGGAAAGATGAAAAATTGCTGGATTAGCTAACTCATGGGAATCTTCTGTGCTTCTGAAACAGAAAAGTTCTGATTTTCTGATGTATTCAGCCAGCTTTTCCCTTTCATGTCACTGAAGCTGTTCCCACCCATCTGCACGCACAGATGACAAGTCCTTTGAGCAGAAAAGTACTTGGGTGAAAATTAAATTTGCTCCCCATTCAACATCATGTATGAGTTCTGTGTCGGAACAAAACTCTAGTACTTAAAAGCCACTTGAGCTTTTTCAACATTGTTTAGCTGCACATTTTGGAAGTGTAAAAATCTCTGCTGTAAGATGTAGTTAGCTACTTTGTTTTGGTTGCAGCTGTAGGTAGTACAGTGTAAGAAGAGAGTGGGCTGGAGCTAGTAGGGCTATTCATTGTCACATCTCCCTGCTGCCCATAAGGAAGCTGGAAAAACAAGTGGGATTGTTAAGAGCCATTTCAGAAATGTTTTGTACTACAAATGCCTAGCACAAGTTTCAATGAAAACTGAGATGTCCACGATGTCATCAGTTAATTCTCTGTGGCATAGCAGGATTCCCACCTTTGATCTGAAAAATGCACTGAAAAGGTTCCTTCTTCACAATTTCTTTGAAGGACAGAGGATTATTTGCCAGTTGTTTTGAAATATGAAGACATTACTGTATTTTTCTGTGCTCCTCTAGATATGGATTTGCTTTCTGATGTTAGAATAACATAGTTATGACCCCTAGAAGGGTTGCAAAAACGGAAGTGCAAATGTATATGCTTAAAAAGTTCTAATTTTCCTCACAAATGATATCAATTACAAGGGCAAATGAATTGCCACCACCTACGCAAGCTGATGGCAGTGTGATCATGCAAGCCACTCTTGGAGGAAGGAGAAAGAATTCAGCATCTCAGAACTTCCTCCTTGCAGATCTTCTAGGGGTCTTTGCAATCTTCCTCCACTCCCCTAACCTGTTCCCTTAGGCTTGGAACAGGAAATGACACCAGCTGATGTGTGGATAGGAAGCGTGAAATAGATTGCAGACAGAACCAATTTGTGAGCAGAGTGGGAGCAGAGGGAACATCTTCTGGTTTGGGGGAGATTTAGTTGCTGTGCCAAGGAAGGAACAGATGCTGGAGTGAAGAGATCCTTGCTGCTTTGTATATTAAGTAGATCACAGTAGTACTACAGCACCGTGACTTCTGGGTTAGTGTAGTTGACCAAATGGCCTTAAAATCTGCCAACTATGGATACCACATTGTTATTTAAGGAAACAGAAATTAAAAGTGGGGGAGACTCACAGATCATGTATCACAATCTGTTTCTTTATTACATTCTGTAGATTTGCTGTATGGTCACTGCATTAATTATTTATCGATCTTTCCAAAGGTTTATAAATGTCCTCTAGTAGCTTTTTTAAGAATAGTAAGAACTTAAAAATATTGAAACGCGCTGTACCAAGTCCTCTACTAAATCTTGAATTGAGACTTTTTTTGATATTTAAAGCTTTTCTAGATTAGCAGTGGGAAAATGTCTTGATTGCCTCATCATTTCTTGGATGTGAGTCACGTCATTGTCAAGTCGTACACGAGATTTAATGGAAGCTGCTGAGCTCAGTAAATGTAGCTTCATGCTAATTTAAATACTGAGTGGTGCTAGTCAGCAAAACAGGCTGTTTGTTTGGTTGAGAAGAGAATTGAACCATCAGTTTTGGCTATTAAATAAATAATAAGCATAGTTCAGAAATGTTTACAGCCTCACTATGCTGACCTTCTTTGTTATTTAGTTACGTGTAGCAGAGAATTAGCAGCTCCTAAAAAGTCAGCAATATGCTGGATACGGTTTTCTCTTGTATGCAAGAAGAGATATTTTGGCCTGTTCGAAACAACTGCCACCATCTATTTCTAACTGCATATTCCTAATAGGTTCTGTGTAATAGCTCATGGTGTGCAGATAAGGCATTGTGTCTCAGAGCAGAGTGTTAGAATATGTAATTTAGAAAACACAAATCTGTAATATCCATTTTGCCAGAAAAGATATCAGAATCTCCAGTGATCTTTCTTAGCTCTGATTTATTAAACAGGGTGTTTGAATGGTACAGTGCTGTTGGAGAATAATAACCTGTAATGAAAAAGATTTCTATCTAAGAGGGTATCTTGACATTGTTCAGCTTCCCAAGAACTCTGCCTCATACTGCTTTGAATCATTGCTTGTAACTGTTCGTAAAACTATTTTTTAAATACCGTGAAGTCATTTTTTTCTAAATCTGTTTTTGTTTTACTCTGTATGATTTACCATAACTAATGAGCAGAGAATAGCAAAAGCAAGCTATTTTTGAGGGGTCATCATTTGGAACACAGAAACAAACTCTAGATAATGAGGTATGTAGGGAATTGTCAAGCTAATTTTTTTCCAAGCTTTACTTCGGTTTAGATGTCACGTATAAAAATGCAACTGATGGATAAAAAGACTTCTGTTCACTTAGACATCATAGAGGCCACACTGCTGGCAGTGACAGTCAGATCTCCTAAAAGAGATTGCTGTCAGAATACCTGAATTTAGCAGTGACAATATTCATCTTGGTACCGACCAATTTAAGATTCTGTTCAAATTCCCTTTTGTCTAAAAGTGACACCAGAATGTTTTTGTGTTGACCGTCTGCAGTCCTGGGACTGGCAGTATGTTTGTCTAAGATATGTTGAATCCCCTGATAGTTTTGTCTTCCACTCTTTGAAACAGCATATGCGAGAGGCTGCTGAACGGCGGCAACAGCTGGAGTTGGAGCATGAGCAAGCCTTGGCTGTCCTCAACGCCAAACAGCAGGAAATTGAACTCCTGCAGAAGGTAAGCAAAGGAAATGAAAGTAAGATATAACGGCAAATTGCAGTGATAAAGCACACGTCACAGCAATCACTAGGGTTAAAGAAATTAAATCCACAGCTACATAACTAGTTCCTATTTTCACCCCAAAATCCCAGCCCGTCTTCCTTGCCTTTACATCAAGCTTGGGAATATTTTTGTATTCCTTAGAATAGAATCCAGCCTTAATTTTGTGGTAATTGAAATGCAGAGAATCTACCGTTCCCTTCTCAGTTTGATTAACTGGAACAGTTAATCGTTCTCATTGACATTGAGTTAGGATTTCTTTGGCTTCCTCTTCTTGTCACTGGTGAGTCACACTACTTTTTCCCCTATATTAGATTAATGCAACTCCTTCTCAAGGTCCGTACACGTAACAGTTGATCTTTTTCATGAACTAAATGGCTGTTTAAGTACTTCGTTGTTAAGCTTGTTCTTTAATTTGCAAGTAGACATATTTTATCACGGTGCATCTTCTCAATATTCATTATAATACATAAAAGCATGGTATTGAGTTTCACTTTTGCCAAAGTCATTTGAAGTTGGTTTGGTGTCAATACTAATGCTGATGTTTCCAATTGCTGGAGTAGATCAAAACACAGAAATAATAACACCAATGGTAATTTGAGTAAGTGTTGGCATGGACAGACTTTGTCAGCAGAGAAAAAAATGTACATAGCTACAGTTTTGCTTCCAACAGAATGTTTCGTTTGTCCAAAATCTTCCAGTTAATTTTCTTTCAGTCTTTTCTATTTTATCTATTAACTATATTTCAAAACGTCAGTTTTAGCTGCATGTAACTGCCATTATTTGAACCTCCACATAGATTTTGAACTTAATTTTTTTTTTGCTGGTGATGATGGTATTTTGGGATTTTGTTCATTTCCTTTTTTTTTTTTCCTTTGGTGGATTTGTGTATGTGTGTGCATGCATGTGTTGTTTCTTGCCTTTCCATGCTCAAATTCTTTTCCACTGTGTTGCTGTCATGATGGGATGAATCCCAGAATTTTAGACTTGAAAAAATGTGCATTACTAGCAGAGCCTGATGCATTTGCAGTCACATTTTGATATTATAAATAACAATTCATTCTCTTCTTTATATGTGTACGAACTCCTCAGATTATCAGCCTAAAAGGAAGAACGTAATATTGTTGATCCAAGTTTTGTGTTCAAGGGAAATCAGGTGGTCTTCTCCAAGAAACCTTAATATAGGGTGGTTTGATGAAAAAGAGAGATAGCTATTGACACAGCTTTCCTAATCATTTATCAAGAACTCATATTCTGGGTGGATTTTATTAAACTTGCAATGATGGATGGCACCAGGCTTTCTATTACCTGCTATGTTCACTAATGCTCTTTGAGCCATTATTTTATCAGGTGCTAGTAATAACGTGCATCTGTAGTGCAGGAAGAAGTAGGATTGTGTGTCCAGAACCAAAACAGGTTTTATTACCGTGCATGACAGTGAAGCATAGCTTGAGTATGTGGTTTTTGTTGTGACTTTATGGCCTGACCAGCTTCTCTTCCAGCCAGCAAGCAAACATGATGGCCCTTGTGAATGAGGATAAGTTGTTACAGTTGTGTCAGTGTCCTTCATTGCTCCAGATTAATCTAGAAAGTTTGTGAGGCATTGCCATGAATGAAGACATTTCTCTGATAAGAAATATTCTGAATGTGATCTTTGATATACAGCAGTGAGAAGTGTGCAGTGCACTGCCATCACCCTGATACAAAGGTTAATAAATAATTTCGCTCATCTTGGTCAAGCTTCAATAAAGAAGACAGTGAAAATTTAAATGGAAGTAAAGCAAGGGCAAAAAGAGATACTGAGTGCTGCTTTTTTGTGTCTTTATGGCTTAGACACTTCATGAACAAAATTTGATTACTTCTGAGCTATTTAAAACAACCCCTCCATGCTGTCAATGACTCCCTCTTTTTTCCTTTGGGCCAGTTGATTGAAGTCTAGATGTTGTACTTCCCTTTACAGACAACCTTTCTTATGGTTGTCTTTAAGCGTTTTGTAAGATTCATGCTTCATGTAAAGAATAAGTTTAATTTTTGTGTCACCTTTTTTAGCAGTGTGTTGAGCATGCTTGTCTTGGCCCAAATAAATACTGATGCTATTAACTTTCACTGAGATTCTGTCTCTGAAAATAAGGCAGATATTTTGATGGCTTAGAACTACAGTGCTGGAGTGGATTGCCCAAGCCAGCCCTCCAAGACTGTAGATAGCTTTGGATTTGAGTATATGGTATGCTACTCTTTGTGGTTAGAACATACTATATATGACATGACTAATTAATTTTTCTTTTCATTTTTCTTTTGTTTTTTTCAATTTATATAAATAAGGCTCAGGTTGAAGCTAAGAAGGAACATGAAGGAGCAGTTCAGTTGCTAGAGGTAAGAAGATACCTTTTGTATTACTTGTGGTTATGGAGGTTTCATTCTGAAGGCAATAACTGTATCATCATTTCTGAAAGATTTGATTCTTTAATCCTGCCTCTAATGCTATTGCTGTGTGCCACCCACTGTGGCCTCTCTTAGCATTTCCCAACTGAGTGGGAATGAGTGCTGGAATTTGTTTTTGGAATTTGCCAGTGACTAAAGCACTTATTAAGCAAACACTGCTAAATAAATAAAGTTTTTAGAGATTATTCAGGTGATATTCCTTGTATTCCCTTCCCAGGCAGCTGTTTAGAAATGCATGATGTTCCACAGTGCTGTATAAGATAGTACATACAGCAGACATCAAAAGGTCCCTACAGCAAACAGTTCCTTGCTAGATTTTTCAAAGCTAGACTCAACAGATTCTTTAAGTTCCAATTACATCGTTTGACTCACTTGGACAAGTTAAAGTGTCAGAAAATATAGATACAGAAGTAAATAACATGTTTTACATCCAGATCACCTTTTATTCTTTTTTTCTTCACTTTTTCACATATAATAGGTTTTTTTATGATAACTAGCAAAGTAGGTTTTTTTGCATGAGGAAAGGAAGAAGCATTAAATGCATACTAATACTTAACATAAATTACTAATCTAAAGAACATACAATGCCACAGATCAAGTATAGCAAATGCATTTGTCAATTTTAACTTAAAAATCTGCTTTTAGTGTTTTTTTTGTTCTCATGGTAGTTTTTCTGTCTGTGTACCTATTGGTCATGTGCTAATTGGAGGTGATCTTTCTGATACATCAATAATCTCTTAAAAAATGTTTAGTTCCTTAAAGTAATATGTCCAGATGAAGGCTTTTGCTCATATGCTTTCATTATTATCATATATATTAAATTTGTGCCTTTAAGAATATAAGATAATAATTTAATGTCTGGTGGAAAGTATATGATGCATGAAAATAAGTAGAAACAAAGGAAGCAAGTGATTATTTACCTCCCTCAAGCTAAACAAAATTCCTATTTAGCTGATTTGTTTGCAAACTGATTTGCGTAACCCCATCAAGGTTTCTGAAGCTTTTGCTTTTTGTTGCCTTAGACGCATTGATTTTATTTGTTTATCTGCCTTTTGCAATTCAAGATCAGCAGTGATATTGATTTCTGAAACCTTCTATAGTGTGATTTGCGTTAATGCATGTTTGGTTTTTATACCTGTTAACTGTTTCAATGTATTTTACTTTGAAATGCCAAAACAAAAGTGTTCAGAACTGTCTTTATTTCTTTATTTCATATATCTTTGTTTACTGTGTCTTGTTTGGAATTTATTGCTTTGCCCTTCATCCAGAACACCCTGGACAGCATGCAGGTATTTTAGGGCATATATTCTGCATTCCCTGTGCTGAATCCTGCACCTTTCCCCTTACAATGAATACACTAGTCCTGTCTAACCTTGCATGGGATGCGTGCTAAAACCATTGTTATGCAAGCATGCTTGGCATTGATTAGCCTGATAACAAATCATCAAAATCAGATCCTTTTTCTTCAAATATGATATGTTTCAATGAGGAATAAGGTACTGTTTCTGAAAGTAAACTTCTGACAAGCATGCCCACTAAGAATGGTTTGATAGTTTATTCAAGACTGTAGCTTTCAGACTGTGGATTTTGTTTGAATTCAGATTGTTTTGTGATTTGTACAAAGGTTGTTTTATGTTTTCACCTTGGGTTGATTTATTAAGCCCCTTACTGAAAGCCATTGCTTCTGCATAAACAGTTAAGCTATGAAATGAATTACCTGAATTCAAACTGTCCGCTAGAAAGCTGGTCATCATCTTATCTGTCTTGTGCAAACAATATCTGTCTTGTAATAGATGAAGTCTGCTTTGTTTTGTATTAAGCTCACTGTATTTTATGAGAAACTTCCCAAGTCCTGAGTGAAGTACTTCCAATATGGTCCGCAGTCAAGTGTGTCTTTTCATACAGAGACTGCTATAGGTGTGTTCAGTTTTAGCTAGATCAGGTACACTTTGTGTATTGAGATAGACTTTACAGGCAGTGCCATGATAAAGAACACAAGTTCAGCTGTTCTGAGAGTGGGAGCACATGCTTAGTTCTGCACTGACATGTAAGCACGTGGGCTTTCAATAGGAGAGTGTGTCAGGCTAATGAGCAATGAGTCAAGCACCTCACTGAAGTCAAGAAACAAAGGTGGGTACAGGATGTCTCCTGTTAGTACTGCTGTGGATCTTATGACAGTTTTACTTTATACAGTAACAGCTTTGTGCTTGCTTCTAAGTCTCGACTTCGATTAAAAAGGAAAGCCAAAGAAGGCAAACACTGAGCTGCAAATAATCTCTAAAATAATAAATAACACAATTTTAATTTTTTTTTTCAAAAATATGCCTTTATGACAGCCTTAGCATCTTGTTTGGGTCTGGATTGTGACGTTTTTATTTTTTATATTATGCTTGAGTTTCCATAACTGTGTGTAGAAGGGGCAGTACGTATATTAAAGAACTGAGTAGCTTGTTCTAAAACTTCCCATTGCAAAGGGGAGGATCTAAAAACCCGAAGCATTTTACTGCATTGTCCATCTGATGTTCTTTTAAAACTGCATGTAGATGTCTTATTCATGCAGCAAAGTGACAAGTAGCAAAGGCTCACATTTCAGTTGCTGAAAGCCACAGTGAAAATATAAAATCAAAGAAAGCACTGAATATTTGTGTAAAAATCCCACAGTATCTCTCTATAGTATTATTATGTTTCATAATCAGTCAGATAGATACACTGAGACTTTTTTAACAGAACTAAATTAATCTGTGTTTTTATCAGTTCAAAGAAATGGCATCCTCACAATTCATTGTAGCTGTAAAAATCTATTTATTTCAAAAAAGGAAGAAGCCAAAGCACAATCTTCAGTGAGAAATTTGGGCTTTTGTGTTCTTTCAGGGACTGCAGGGAACATTTTGTTTATCTTTGGTTGTTTCAAGACCCTTGTATTGGTGGTATGTAATAGAGGTAGTTTTACTCCTATGTAGTACGTGCAATTTTTTTTTTTCATATGAGCTGAGAAAATCTTCCACTTTCAAGAATAAGAAACTTTTAGTACAGTTGAATGGATCTTATCAATATCCAGCCTTCCTTAGCACAGCTGCTTAACTAGGCATATGCAGTAAAGGGGATTTTAATGAAGGAATGTGATATTTGTTCATCATGAAGTACAAGATTAGGGTATAACGCATCAGCTTTCCACAGAAGGAGCCTATTACTGCCTCTTTTGAACTGTGTCTGCTTGCAGTGTTTGGGTCATTGCACATGAGACACGAGTGCTCACTGTGTCTCAAACATCAGTCTTTTGTCTGGCATATTTCCAGAGTACAGGCCAAATGTTTTCCCCTGTAAGAAAATGAGACCTCACAAATGACATTCGCAAGAATTTTGCTCGTTCTTCAGTTTTCTCAACAGGTATTAATTAATATACTCTTTCTTATCTCTCTGAACAATCTCATTGAGAGTTTTAGTTCTTCAGGAATGCTTGATAGTGTATGCAAGCAGGCTGCTTATAGGCACAGATTGGAATTTAAATGCACTGTATTAAAAACTTCAACATATTCTTAATTCAATTGATGCAGTAATTATGCAGTTTTGGGTGAAATAAAAGGTAGCTTTGTGTTTTAGTCTCTTTGCCAATCTTACATTTTCTTAGAATTAAAGTTGTAGAATCCTGAGTTCCCATGCTCTTTATTGTTCCTCTCAGCCAAGGAATCATTCTTTTCACTTATCCCCTCCATTTTTTCCATGTCAAGATTTCTTAGACTGTATGTAGGCAAATTTCACAAGTCAGCCCAGAAACTTATCCTTGATTCTGCTTTGTTACTTCCTGATGCCTCAAAATTAAACAGAAGTGTTTGCCCACAATGATATTTTTGTACTTCTCACAAGCTTGCAAACAATCTCCTCTTGATTGGTGTCTGGATTACTTCTGTGTGGTTTGGCACGTACCATAGGGAATGTTATTTTTGAAAGGGAATTCAGCCAGTAGCTAATCCTACATTCTGCATGAAACACTGTTTTTTGCTGTTCTTGTTGGTTTTTAACATATAAATGTTTATTTAGTAATACAGGATGATTCAACTTATTAGTGAGGATGGGCAAACCTCAGAGAAATACCAAAGATTTTAAAAGTATTGGAAAAGGAAACAAAAGTCACAAAGCTATAGGTTCTGTCTGAAGGTGTTCTTGGCAATGATGTTCTTCGCACTGCCAAAAAAATACGATCAGGAATTTCCACTTTGGAAACTGGGAGTTAAGTATTTATCCCAATATTGCAGAGCTACTAAAAGGTTTTCTTCAAAATGTGAGAACTTAGGGGGATAAAAGAAAATGGAGACAAAAAAAGAAAAAAAAAGCCAAACAAACAGTGGGTGCATTTATCTCAAGTAGTTTGCCTATCCTGGATTCCTGGTACTTAACAAAAACTGGCCCCTATTACAGCTTGCTCTGATCTCAGTTAAATGTCTGTGTTTTGTCTTGCTTGTGCAGGCCAAGGTCCGAGAGCTAGAGGAAAAATGCCGGACACAAAGTGAACAATTCAACCTCTTGTCCAGGGAGCTAGAGAAGTTCCGGCAGCAAGCAGGGAAGATTGACCTCCTCAGCAGCAACTCATTGACATCCTCAGATATCTCTGGTTCTCCCAGTAAATCTTTATCCCAGTTAATGAATGGAATAGCCACTTCTTTAGGCAAAGGTAAGGACAAAGATTTTATTTGCAGGTCTGTTCTGCCCTGTAGGCTTTAAGATGCCATTCAATTATGTAAATAGAGTTTGATTATACAAATGGAAGATAGAATTTGGACCTAATCTTGTTTTGTGGCTTGATTCAATTTCAGAGTATTTCTTATACCTTTACTGAGATTGTTCTAGTTTCATTCAAGTACTGCTTGGAGCAAAATTATCTCTAATCATTCTTAGGAGTCATGGTGAAAAACCTGTTCAGTGTTAAAATGATATATTTCTTATGGAAGTATTTACATACATATATACACACAGCGTATAAATGGTTTGTTGCAAAGCCTTTCCGGATTCGGGGCAAGGGTTGGTCTGCTATGTTGTTTAGTTATTCATGGAGAAAGAAAGAATAGAGACACCTGTGCTGTGTTAGCCATTGCATAAAAAGAAATCTGTGGGTCGGGGTGGGCAGTAAACGGGAAAACTGAATGGAACATTTTGAAAGACATGAAAATGTTTTTGGTTTAGTTGTTTGGTTTAGTTATCTGTAGTTACTTAATTAAACCATACAGATGCGTTTACATTTTTTACCATGCTTTAATTGGCCGAACACTTAGCTGCTAGGTATCTCAGAAATCAAGAAGTTGCACAAAAATATTGTTGGTGTGAATTTTAGAAGAATTGGAGAATGTGAAATTAAAAAAATAAATCTGTATTGGCGTTCTTATGCATGTATTGTGATGAATGCTCAATGGAGTGTGTTTTGCTCAGATCTGTTTTGAATTCTTGCTAAGCCATCACTGCCTGTTGCCAGAGGCAACTACTCCTCCTAACTACACATCTTTGTTACATCTTTTTGTTACATCTTTTACACATCTTTGTTAACTATTCATTATTCATAAGAAACTTCTAGGCAAGAAGTCACCTGAAGACACCTGAAGGGAACTGGCATATAAGTTGTGTTGGACTCTGTGCAACAATCTAATGTTGTTGTTGAGGCTGAGAAATCTACTCACAAACAATTGAAACTTAATATCATCCATGATAGATGATTTTTTAACTACTATTTATACAAAAGAACGCTCTCCTGTTGCTAGGTAATTCCCATAGCTTACAGATTCCCCCCAAACTGTTTTAGAACAGATACAAAGAGGAACTGGACAGACAAAATAGCCTTTTCTTATTAGTATTATTTTTTCTTCCTAAGCTTCTAGGAAAATTCTGAGGCTTAGGGCCTAGAAATCACAAATCATTTCCCTACCACGGTAGATGAGTGCTTATTTTTGGTGAAGGGTGCTGCGCTCAGTGTGAAACCAACTCAAAAGGAGCCAAGGTGACATCCTTCTTTCATTTCGCTTCAATAACTTAGTACTTTGTGTGGCTTAGATTTTGAAATACAAAATGTTAGCTGTTAGTGGACTGACTGCTGTGGTACATCTGACTCTGTAGGCTTTTCTGGAGCTGCAAATCATAGCCACGTGGATATTAAAGTGCATTAAGGAGGGAATTTAAAAGACAACATCTGATGGCTGTAAGAATTTAGTAGAAATTTCCTTAATAACAAGAGGATTAGCTGTTGATGTCTCCAGAGATAAGATTTTCAAACAGATAAATATTTTAAAGTTAAGGTAATCAAGTATGGAAATGTCTATTTAACAACTCATGAAAGTCTGGTCTGTATCTCTGGAGTTCATGTAAATGGCCCTAGACCTCACATAAAAATCAACAGAATCTTATGGGGTCCTGAGTCAGCCTTTCCATGCTACTTAGTATTTATTCTCAAGTACTAATAGAAATAGAAGACAAACAAAACAAAAATCCATCAAAAAGTGCTCGACTGGAAACACAAAAAATACAAGATCTGTTCTAAAGACATTTTAGAGCCTTAATCTGTGCATTTTAACCTACTGATTTTTATTCTTCTTAGAGTTCAGGGCTTGCAGCACTGGAGTATAAATGTCAGAAATCCTTGATGATATTTGCTCTCAGTATAAGCGCAGTGGTAACAATAAAATGGTGCTTAAAGAAATGGGCAGGGTGTCTGATTCTCAAATTCAACTATTCTGAAATAATGATGGTAGTGCTGCAGCAAGTTCTTCAAACAAGAAGAATAATTGTTTGCATTATGTGTGAGGAAGAAAAGAACACGTGGGGAAACGCAAGGACAGCTTTCAAAGCAAAGCAAATGATGGAAATGAGATCAGTCTATGACCAGCTGCTTTGCCTTAATTGGTGATGTTTTTAATGTATCAGGAAATGGAATAACCTAGCCAGAATAGATTAGAACATTAAAGATTCACTCTAAACATATATTATTGTCACAATCCAATAGAAAAACCTTCAAGATTTATTATTCATCAGATAAAAGGTGCATTTAAATGGCCTTTCTAGATCATTTGTGTAGTCCATAATGAACCAATGGTCCCATAAATAAAATGGCATGTCTAATTGTACTGCATGTATGGTCAGCTTCAGTTCTCTCTGAGTAATTTAAATTAAGTCTGGAGCTCTTCCTTGCCTCTTTCCTTGAAAGGATGTTCAGATTTCCTTGACAGATATCTGCCAGTCATGACAAAATAACAGCTATTTGATGGTCTGTGGATTTTACAAGATTTTACACACAAGAAATGTGGCTTTTTTTTTTCTTTTTTTTTTTTTTTTACATTATTTGATATTTCAAGGAAGAAGATACATTTCCAGAAACTACTGTGTTTTCTTAAGAACTGATTCCTTGCATTTTTCCTTTCTAACTGTTAGTTTTGTTCTTAATGCAAAAACAACGGGGAAGATTTTTTTATTTTTTGGATAATGATTTCTAAAATGCAGAAAAAAATAACCCCTTGTTGTTATTTACCAGTGTTTCTTTTGAAAGCAATCATTTATTCAGTTTTGTTCATGCCAGGTCATGAAAGTCCTTCTGGAAGTCGTTGTGTAATTTCGGAGTTTATTCGTCCCCTTCAAATATCTGGAGACAAACCAGAACAGTTGTCAGTCAAACCTACATTCCTGTCAAAGTCAAGATCTGGTACCCCAAGATGCAGATTTGATTCAGACGTGAGTCTTCTTAAATTTCTTGCTGGAAATACATGGTGTGGGGCCAGGATCTCTCTTCTTCAGAGGCTGATGCAGGATCATCCACCAACTTTTAAAAAGAAAAGACATGAAAATTCGTATTTTCTGGGACAAATTGTGATTGTGAGCAGTGGGAATTTCACAAGACTTTCAGAGTCTTAAAATTCTATGGATGTATCTAAGGCTTATTCACAGTTAAATACAGATGTGTCCCTACCAAGATGAAATGTGGGAGAATTAACTGCTTTTGAATAGGCTGCAAAAAAAAAAAAAAAAGCAGCCCATATTAGTCAAATCAGAAAAGGTAGATTAACAATGAGATTTAGGGAAGCAGAACTAACAGCAAGAAACAGAAAATGTGCATGTCAGATTTAATTCCATCTTTCTATTATTTTTGAGTTATCTCACTGAAAATGTCAAGACCACTTTTGCAGTGTTGCTCATTGTGTGCCTTCTTGAGTGTAATTATGTGATGCATACTTATATTATGCAAGCAAACAGAAATTAAGTCCCATTTTTTTAATAGGTATCAGGCATGGGAGGAAGTGTATGGATAAAATCATTAGGAAATAGTCTTTTAAGAAAATAAAACCTAACAGTGGGACACTGCTCTAAAGTCTTACATAATACTATAAAAAAGATATTTTGTGAAATTCTCTCTGCAACTTCTCTGTTCTTAGTAACAATCTTCTGGAATAAGCATTGGGTAAGTTATGAACTTTCAGACATCAGGACAATAACCCTTCAAAGCTGCCCTGCATCTCCAAAGCGACATGGGGGAGAACACTTGATAGCTGTTGTTGTCCACTGAAAGTGGTGCATTGGCAGGATAGTGTGTACTGTGCTTTCCTAGCAAGCTAACCCATCTCTTAAGAGTTAATTCAGAAGAAAGGTGACTTGCTTCAGTGTTTTTCTGGGGCACCTTTGGTCCATACTGGCAACCAAGCAGGGACAAGTTTAGGCCAGAAAGCTGTATTTCAATATTCACTCTGTCCAGACTGTAAAATGACCATCCAGTTTTGGACGATTTACCTGTTTGACTCTAATGTTAATCCTGGTATCTCCACCTTAATGAAAGTCCTCCAGATCTTACGGGAAAAGTTCATTTTTCCTGAAAGAGTTCAAAGTAAAGCATGAAATAAGTAAAGTACATCCCTCACTATCTTTTTTACTTACTAAATGATAAACAACCAGTCTGTATTTGGGTCAGTTCTGCAAGCTTTTGAGGGAAATTAATGTCTAGACTCTGATCTTATCTGAATCTTTAGGATGTACCAAGAAATAGTTCAATTTCTTTACCGTGCTGGAATTTGAATTACAATTGCTTTATATTCTAAACCTTTCTAAGTAAAATTAACTGATTTTGATTCATATCAATGTTAATTTTCTCTTCTTAATTACATGTGCTTCGATTTTTTTTTCGTCTGTCAGGAGAATGATGCATGGAACTTTTAGAAATCTTTTTTGTCTTTTTTTTTTTTCTTTTACAGATGGATAATGATCAGAATTCCAATACCTCGAAGCAGAGATATTCTGGGAAAGTCCATCTTTGTATTGCACGTTATAGGTAACAAACATCATTAGCTAGAGCCAGTTCTTCTTCCTGGTCAAAACCCAAGTGCGAGAACATTTTTAGCAGTGAAGTTTTGGCAGGTGGATCTACAATCTATGTCCCTGCTTTCTTTGAGCACTCTTTGAGTAGTTAAGTAACAGGCTGCAGCTATTCACACTAGTAAAGGGAGAAGATAAGGACTGGAAGAGACCTCCCGAGTGATATCTCCTTAATTCACTTTTCAGAATGGAAACTTAGGCCAGGGTTATATATTAAAAAAAAAAAAAAAAAAAAAAAAAAAGACTGAATTACCATCTAAGGTAGCCTTAGAACTGTACACCTTTTTCATGTTAGTATCTAGTTATGTGGGGGTTGTAAGTATACATGCATGTTTTTCATCTGTACTTCTTTGCAGCTACAACCCTTTTGATGGACCAAATGAAAATCCAGAAGCAGAGCTCCCTCTTACAGCAGGAAAGTACCTTTATGTGTATGGAGATATGGATGAAGATGGCTTTTATGAAGGTAGGTTTTTGAATCTGTGTATTCATGCTAATTGATGCAGATTTAAATCAGTTCACCTGTCAAACACCCTCCCTGTGCTCTCCTTCATCTACTATCAAATCAGTTGCTAAAATTAGCCGTATCATCATTATGTTAATTAACAGAGTTTCTGTACCAACAAAGCCGCTCTTTGCAGGCAGAGCTAACTATAAGACATTTTATATTGCCAGCTTTTCCTGCTTGGTAGATTTAAGGTGACAAGAAAGCTTACTGGCAGTTCTGGGTTTTTGCTACACTAAATTTTTACTTTGTCAAACTCCAAATGCTGTTCTTGTACAGTTTTCACCTCTATCTTATCCACTTACCACAGGACATTAACATGCAAGGGCTGTGCTCCTCAAGGACTTCAGTGACATTTTTCTTTCTCACCAGGGGAGCTTCTAGATGGACAGAGAGGACTGGTCCCTTCGAATTTTGTGGATTTTGTTCAAGACAATGAGACCCGTTTATCGAGCACATTAAGCAGTGAACAAGATCAGAATTTCATCAACCATTCGGGTTCTACTTTGGAAGGAGATATCCTGGAGATAAGTCCACCAAGTCACATAGACTCTAGCGTAATCAGCAACGGTGCAGGGACTCTGGATGTGAACATTGATGAAATTGGAGAAGACATTGTGCCTTATCCTAGAAAAATCACCCTTATTAAACAACTAGCCAAAAGTGTCATTGTGGGCTGGGAGCCGCCAGTAGTGCCACCCGGATGGGGAACCATTAACAGCTATAATGTTCTGGTTGACAAAGAAGTACGGATGAACATAGCCTTGGGAAGCAGAACGAAAGCTCTTATAGAAAAGCTTAACATTTCTACTTGTACATACCGCATCTCAATTCAGAGCATTACAAATAAGGGTAACTCAGATGAACTGCAGTGCACTTTGTTAGTTGGGAAGGACGTCGTTGTAGCCCCCTCTAATCTCAAAGTGGACAACATAACCCAGATTTCTGCTGAGCTGTCCTGGCTCCCTACAAATAGTAATTACAGTCATGTCATTTTTCTTAATGAAGAAGAGTTTGACATTGTCAAAGCTGCTAGCTACAAGTACCATTTTTTTAATTTGAAACCCAATATGGCCTACAAGGTGAAAGTCATGGCAAAGCCCCACCAGATGCCCTGGCAGCTTCCCCTAGAACAACGAGAAAAAAAAGAAGCCTTTGTGGAATTTTCTACGTTGCCAGCAGGTTTGGTATCTTTCTCCCTAACTCTCCAGTTATGTTTCTGTAAAAATTCCAGATAAAATAGCCTACCCTTTGCTTTATGCTGTAATCAGTGTCGCTTTCATGAACAGGCTGTGGACTATTCGATTGCTTAATGGTACCTATGACTCATTCCTCTCCTGTATTACTCCCCTTCTTGTTCCTTGGTACGTTTTGGGAAGATAAGTTAGAGAAAGACATGCAGAACATCATCACATGCTAGAATGTATTTATCAGAATAATCTCGACTTGTTTTTAATTAGTTTAGTTATAGTAGTTCTGGTAGCAATTTATTTTTGTTCGTATGGACAGCTCTGGGTAGAAACAATTATTATTCTAGCATGTTATTTGTGTATCCAGATGCACTTTTTATGGAGATGATCCATTTCTTCCCTGGAATAGAAAGCAGTATAGATAGCTTAGAGGATCACAGTGATTTAGGGGTGATACAGATGAGTTTTGGTTGTGTGGTTGTAATCACAGGTACAATTTGAATTTGTGGAGGTAGTGAATCGGTTGTGTTTTGAAAAGTCAGGGCCTTTTTTTTCCCACCTTGCTTTTACATTAGAGATGTAGATAAATTATGAGTCTTCTCCCAGTGAACTGTGATGTAACATCGAAGACTAGAGCTGAAATAGTGTACTACATTGAAAGGGTAATGTCATGATTTTGGAATGTATGGTAATACCTAAAGATATGAACACCTCTTCTTATAGACTTGTCTAATCAAAGACAATTAGGACATTTACTTTATATTCATACTTCTAGAGCACTGAATGCCCCTGAAACAGAGACAGTCAAGCACAAGTGACTCCTGGCAAGTGAAATTCCAATGACATCTACAGTGCAGTGTGTTGATTGACTCCCTGCTGGGATTCAATTCCAGCAAGGAAGCAGGAATTATTTCTGGCCTCTTCCTTGGGTTGAGTGACTTACATGTAAGGACACATGCAGGACAGTTGGTTGAACTGAGAGAAGGAATTAAGCTTGTATGTTTTGTATTTGGGCATTTACTGTTTTGATTTCAGTCATTTCAGTGGGATAAGTGGTGATACTATTGCAGCATCTGCTAGGAGGAGAGCATTTTAAACTTTGTACCTGGGAGATGTTGCCTGTACAGTGAATTAAATTTGTTTGACTTCTTTGTTATTTGGGAAATGCCTATCGAGTGAGATTTTTTCAGGCCAAACTCTTAAGAGTCTTTAACTCCCTCTAGTTGCTGAAGCATGCTAAAGCAATAATGACATGTTCTCTGTTGAGATGCATTGCATTTTATTAAACCAATCTCTGTTACAGGCTACAGAGGTAGAAATAAATTCTCTGGAGATTGTTTGTTTGAGAGAATGGAAGAAAGGTGTCGTCTCCTACAAAAGCAGATGAATGTCACTGACAGAGACAAGATACTGGAACAGATCAGTTGCCTTCTTCCTGTAAACTGAAGAATTATGCTGAATTGCTAATACAGGCTGTCAGCAAAATAGGGAAGATGAAACTGGCTCCTAATTCAAAATCTTATCTTGGGAAAAAAGTCGGTTAGGTTAGATTTACTGCTTTGGTCTTGCTAGTTAAAAATACACTAGGTGCAATGGATGTTATAGGGAAAAAAATCATGTTCTGCCTATGGTGTCCTGAACATGACCAGAATTTTATTTCCAAGCATGAAAGGCAGTGATAACAAACCACTGAAATGCACTGATGGTTTTCCAGTGTATCTGGAGGATGAGGCTTGTTTGATATTTACACTTGTATGATGATCTGTTTGGCAGCAGTGAATGCACGCAGAATATTTGTAACTTTCTGTCTCAGTAGATGAATAGAAATTGGAGGTGCTTTGTTCACTGGAAAAAGCAAACTCTCAGCTGCTAAGGTTTGTGTTCTCCCAGCTTTTACCCAGGTGTGGCTGCAGCTGAAACCTCCTTCGGAAATGTTTTATCATGAAGCACTTCCCAGTGTTTGATTGTTAAATAACAGAACAGGATGCCTGAAATATTCATGAACTAATAAACTATGATGTTTCACTTTGGTTCCTGTCCAAAGTAGAGCTATTTATAGTAGCTTGATAACGTCTTTTAATTAAGGATGTACTTGGTGTACTATTTCTCTAATGTATGCTAAATGCCTTAAAAAGTTAGTAGATATATATTTTTCTTCAGTGCAGATAAAAGATGTTGAATCCAGTTGTCTTTAACTAACATCTGCTGATTGAAAAGGTTCCAGTTCTGCCTTGCATCCAGTGCACCTTAGTGTCACTGTGCTTCTGACCTGTGGATCTTGACTTGGAGGCACTGATGGTCACTGATGGAAGCAGAATTCCAAAGTCATTTCTGTGAATGCCACATGCATTCAGTGCAAAGATACCAAAACGTCACTTGCTGTCACTTGCAGCCATTTTTCATTAACAGTGTCATTCTGGGTGCCTTTTTCCTCACATTTGTCTATTAACATTTCTGTTCAAAGTAAGTAGCAGTTATGCAGCCTGGTGGGATAAAAATTGGAGCAAAGTGCAACGCAATTGCAAACTATGTTGTAAATGGAGCTTAGCTAATGTCTGTAAGGCCCAGGATCAGTTCATGTTGAGTGTACGCTTATGTTTTTACACTGTAACTTAGCAATGATACTTTGTCTTCTTGAAAAAAATAAGTGCTTTGAGGTCTGTAGTTTCCAACTCTCAAACTGATCTACAGACTCCAGTCTAAGGCTCGGTGATGACCAGTCTTGCATGTCTTAGGTCCTCCAGCTCCACCTCAAGATGTTACTGTCCGGGCCGGGTCCACCCAAGCAACCATACAGGTGTCCTGGAAGCCACCAGCCCTGACAGCAACAGGGACCTCCCACGGTGCCAATGTCACAGGCTATGGTGTTTATGCAAAAGGTCAACGGGTGAGTTCCAGCATTACAGGTACCATCTGCGTTAGGTGAATTTCTGCTGGCAGGCAAAGGTGGCAATAAATGTGTGATGGCACTTCAATGTCTGCTATGCTTTCTTGCTTTTTATCAGTACTTGTTCTTTTGTTTGTGCTATTTGATCATTAGCACCCTTTCTGTACGCATTTCAGCTTTTGGACAGAAGAGTTGGAAAGAATTAAGAAGACTGGTGCTAATTGTTGCGGTGCCCTAACTTTCACTCCATGTTAAAACGTTGAAGGCTCTTCATCAGTGTGGTTGAAGGGAGGGTAACATATCTTCATGCTAGTATGTTGCTTATTTGTGTACACAGGTGGCAGAGGTGGTCTTTCCAACAGCAGAGAACACGTTGGTGGAGCTAATGAGACTAAGAAGTCTTGAAGCAAAGGAAGTTACTGTTCGAACACTCTCTGCACAAGGGGAATCAGTGGACTCTTCTGTTGCTGCCATTCCATCTGACCTACTGGTGCCTCCATCCCCTCTCCCCAGAACCGCTCCCAAATCTAAGCCATTAGCAAGTGCCGGAGCCCCAGAAACCAAAGAAGAACATTTAGGTCCACATGTAAAAATAGATGAGTCATGGGAGCAGACTCGTTCAGCATCCCCTGTTCATGGGCACACACTTGAACCACCTGTCCCTAACTTTCACAGCTCGCTTCAGGGGAGAAGATCTCCATCGCCTAACCGAATACTCCCTCAACCTCAAGGCACACCTGTCCCAAACACTGTTGCAAAAGCCATGGCAAGAGAAGCTGCGCAGCGAGTTGCAGAGAGCAATAGGGTAAAGACCAACTTTTTTCTTGCAGCTTTTAGGGCTTGCTTTATTCATTGTAGAGCTTTGCATCAACTATACTTTTTTTTGTAGTATGAACCTTACTTAGCTTCTGATAAATTCCCAGACCTGAAGATCAGTGTTTTGAGAAGCTGTATATTAAAATTCTGTTGTATCTTCAGCAAATATGCCTTTAACCATACAGAGCATTGATCAACCTTTGACCAACAGTAGAAGCTTCATAACTGTACTAGAAATGTTTCCAGAAAATAATTCTGGGAGGGTTAGGGGAAGAATGGGGAGGAAGCCTTTCCTAAAAGGTTAGTCAGGAAAACTAACACTGCTTTAAACCATGAGCATATGAAAGCGTTGTGCTCGTGAGTTTTTATGCCTTATTTAGCCATTTCTCCATTGTTTGCAAGATGAAGTCATCTTTACAATTTTCCATTTTTTGTTGGTTTGATAGATGGAGAGGAGGAGTGTTTTTAGTGAAAGGAGCAATGCAGCACAGTACGCTAACTCAGATGATGAGGAAGATGGATATGATTCTCCTAATGTCAAAAGGAGGGGGGCTTCAGTTGATGATTTCTTGAAAGGATCAGAACTTGGAAAGCAAGTGAGTAACCTGGTCTTTTTATTGTGTTGGTTATTTAATATTACATGAGTTATTTTGTGAAGCTCGGCATGATCTTCAGGGCAACTAATTATTGTAACCATACTGGTATAATTGTGTGGCAACAGATTAATGTCCTGTTACTGCTGCATTAGACTTTCTGATGAGAACTGAGTGCTTGGTACCATGTATCTATAGACTGTTACACTACACAGCTGTTTAAGTACTGGAAATGCTTTTTAAAAAAAAAATGTCACATTTGGGCTCTGGGATTTGGGATTTGTGCGTTATTATTGTGTATGAAAGAATGCTGTAATGTTTTGGGGGGAAAGAACGGAAAGAGGGAAGGATTTTTTAAAGCCATAACCTGTAATGCTAATTAGCAGAAAATTATATATACTTAGGGAAGGATGCTGTAAGGAATAGAAAGATGTAGCAAAAGAATTTTCCACATCTGTGCAGCTTTTAGTTTGATCCAACTCGAAAAAAATCAAGAAGTGATTTCATAAGTTACTTTCAAGGGAGTTGTAAATCCTAGCTAGATGCTTTCTTGTGTCTTGGGATGGCTGAAGAATCTTGCTAGCCAGACATCTGACTTCACATTTTGAAGGCTCTGAGCAGTGCCTTTCTTTGTACCACTTCTAAAACCTTGTGGAGTTTTGGTTCAGCTCATCACAGAAGCTCAATTATTTATTTATGTACAAACATTGCTCCAAATCTCAGGTGTTCCAAATCTGGAGCTTGAGGATTTCATTTAGTGTCATCTTTACATGGAGTGGTTTCCTTTTTTTTTTTTTTTTTTTAAGATATCCAATCATGCTATGCTTACAAAATGTGTTCACGAGTGAGACGCATCTTTACATCTGTATACAATTAAAATGGTTCTAGATGCAAAGAGACCAAGATTTTTTATCAGGCCTAGTGATCTCACTAAGAAGGCTCAGTGTAAACTGTGTAGAGTGTTTGTAGTGGGACAAAGATAAAATTAGGGCTTTTTATGTTAACAAATATATGTATCTTTGTACTTGACCAAGTTAAACAAACTTGGGTAAATCTACTGTAAGCATACTAAGTTGCTGCAAGTAGACCTTGGATCATCCAAAGATTATTTGGAATGTGTCTGCTTTACTGAGCTCTAAAAACCAATGCAGACAGCTTGGATATGAACATTTAAAGTCAGGGAACCCTTAGATTTATGTTCTTTGAAGCCTAAAGAGATTAAACTTTGCTATCTACTAGTTATGTCCTCAAGGCCAGATTTGAAATCTATCTGGCTTCAAGCCTTCTCAGATATAATTAGAATTTTGTGTGTGTGTGTGTGTGTGTGTGAGGCTGAAAGAATTCCTCATCGCTTTAAACACTAAAAATGTGCTCTGAGGAACAGCAGCCAGATTATATCTTGTGAAACAGCTGCAGTGTGTTAAGTGCAAATTGATTATTAAACGTTTGCAGCTTAGTGAGATACACCTATTTGAAGTTTAATTGCTCATTTACGTTGTTTATGAAAGATCACTTTTACCGTGCGGTTTGTTAGTAAAGAAATAATTGGAAAAAATGGAGAGATGTAATCCGTGGTGGTTTTCTCCATAAGAAATTATTAGTTTGATATTTTTATTGTAATGCCTTTGTGCTGGTGGTATCTTCAAGAATTGCTATTCTGTATTCTGATCTGTAATCAAATGTCTCAGGCTTTGTATCAGTTTACTTGCCTTAATTTATAGATGAGTGGAAAAAAACACCTGCAGATAGATGCAAGTGTTGTTAAGGTTTTTCTTCAAGTGTTTGATGAGCATTAGATATGGCCACTCATGGAGATCCTTCACGTTTGGTGTTTTGTGTTTTGGAGGTGGAAATATAGATTTTAAGCTCCTCAGTTTGAAAATGTCCCATGAGGAAGGGTAGCATGGATCAGAGATCTGAAACAGTTCAGTTATTGCATGTGAAGTTTGTGTGCCCTTTTCCATACAGATTATACAGATACAGATCTTAGGCAGAAGTGCACAATTGTTCCTTATATAATATGTCCTAGTTACATTTCATAATTTATTTAATCTAGTGCTTGTATTAAAAGATTTCTTTAAATAATTGGGTGGCTGTTTAGCAGGACTCTACTGTTGTTAGTAGCACACTAGATAAGCTGTGGAGGCAACTTGCTAGGTGTGATGGTCCAAGCAAGCATGGATTTATTGCAGCAGTACTGGCATTTGATAATCTGTGAGAGTTTTTTATTTTATTTTGTGATCTCAAGATGTTTTACTGCAGACATTCAGCTTCATTTTAAAATGTATCCTTGGAAATACAATGAGTTTAGTTTATGATCTGGTTTGTTGGACATAGCACTCTGGCTAAGCAGGAATTAAACCAAGGCCACACCTACTTAACAGTTTAGTAGCAATTTAGTGAGACATATATTTTCCTCTTTATCTTCCATCTCATTGGAACTTAAAACATTCAAACTAGTTATAAAAGGCCATTACAACTGTAGCCAGTCCGTTCCTGCAATGTTTAACAGAATGAAAGCTTCAAATTCCATCAGCTAGCTATATTATACAATGATGGTAACATGCTGCAATAATTAAGTGCTGATCACTTTTAAATCATTATGTGATGTAACAAACAGCTGTGAAGAACAGATGATATGTGAATTATCCTAGGGCTTTTACAATTTGGTCAGCAAGTCTACTGATGCATGAAGGACCTCTTTAATGGAATTTCATCAGGACTAAAGCTAGATTTGATGCTCTGAATGCATCTTTTTGGATCACCTATGGATTTGAGACTGGGTTTCTTGAATTAAATGGGAGTATAAATGAAAAAAAAGGTTTTATTCATAAAACAAAAGAGCAACCTGCATGATGTCATTTACATGCGGTATTACTATGATGTTCAAACCAAGGAAGTACTTCTGGTCCTCATAGGTGGTTCACAAGGAATTTTAATTTCAGTCATTAAAGATTTTTCTTTCTCATTCTGCTGAATAGCCTCACTATTGCCACGGCGAAGACTACCATACAGAGAGCAGCAGAGGTTCTGATTTGTCTGATATTATGGAGGAAGACGAGGAAGAGCTGTACTCTGAAATGCAGCTGGAGGATGGAGGAAGACGGCGAGTCAGTTTGACTTCACACAATGCACTTAAGGTAAGTGTGACTGCAGGGAAACCTTAAGAGTACCTCCGTGGTTTTTTTCTTCCTTCAAAGCACTTTTTCAGTCAATTATGGATTTTGAAGATAATTGAAGATTTGTTGGATATCTACTCTTGTAGCTAGTTGACTGTTTTTCTATATGAAATTGTGGAAGTTGCAGTTTTTGCTCTGTATCTGGGATCTTTTTCCTTGTTTATATGACAATATATTGCAAGTACTACTCAAATAACGAGTTGATTATATAAACATGCATACCTATAGGGGGAAAAAAAATCCACCTACAACAATTTAGGCTTTTCATATCAGATGTGTTTTTTCCTATTCTCAGTGCCATCTCTTTCTCTGACTCCGAAGCACACTTGTAAGAAGGAGATTTGGGGTAATTAAGGAATCACCAAACAGGAAATAAGTGTCAGAAATTCCGTTTTAAAACTGTATAAGAATATTAATCATGAAAGACAACAATTAGAGTATATGTAGAACACAGAGCTTACTGAATGCAGAGCGTGCATTTCCCATAGTATGTCTGCTCGTGTAAACTGTATTTGCTTTTTATGTGTATATCGATTACACTAAATTCTTCTCTTAGCAAGCTGGATAACCTGAATGATAAGGAAAACCACAGGTGGATTTTTCTTCTAGTATTTAGTTGTTTAACAAAAAAACAGTGCTATTTTCACACACATAAAAGAATTGACCATCGAAACTGCTTTCATGTACTGTAAACTCAGCCCTTCTATTCTGACACTATCTGGAATGAGAGGGGTACTTTTTCAAAACAAAGCTAATGGGTGTTTCAGTTTTTCTGCTATCATAAAGGTTGAATCTGAAATCCTTCTGCATGCTGCTTCTGACCCTTCCTCTAGAGAAAAAGTAAATTGTCCTCAGACTGTTCTTGTGATTCATGCTTCAGAAATGATACCTATTCCTTAGTTTTATGATAGCATCGCTAGTTTTTGATATCTAACCAGGCCCTTAATTGGTGTGATAAGTCATTCTAGACATTTTGAATTCTGCTGGCATACCTCTGTTTATGTTGTGGTCTATGTGGAAGGTGTGGTGCTTAATCTGCAGAAGCAGAACTCAGAGTGTGAGTGCTTCCTGGGGAAGGGCTCATGGATGTCGGAGTCCCACGTGGAGAATATTACCCACTGTATTGTTAGGGTTTTGGATACATGCTTCACGTCAGATTCTGATCCCAAAGTGCTCAGTAATTTCCCCTTCTTTCACGAGATCCAATTTTGCTTTTCAGCAGCAGTAGTTAGTTAACAGCAACAAAAAAAAGCATATTTACTAGGTTTTCCACAGTGTAAACAGGTTTGTGTTCCTCTTGCATCTGAAAGTATGCCAACCATGCACTTTCAGCTGTAATTATTTTCTCCTAAGGAAATAGATATTCTCAAGTAACAAGAAAATGTTTTGCATGCAGGTAAATACTTGCTTTATTGTGAGATTGTTATTTCCTCCAGTGGTTCCTTAAAACAAAGGCAGGTGTCAGTAATAAAGGGAAGACTGAGCTAACTTACCAGATCTGAGTATTCTAAAATGAGGAATACTTGAACTCAGACAAAACTTCCTGCTCATATCTATTGACTTTTTCGTATTTCTATGGCAGTTTGTCATAAAAGTTTCATGGGACTGATGCACGTTTATAACTTAAGACAGATCAGACATACATTGTCTCTCCTTGGAGTCCAGCAAAGATGCTACACAGGTTTCTTCTGTCCCACCAACATGTGTTTAGTGTAATTACAACACAAAAATGTCAAAAGCATTATTGTGTTCAGAATGCTTATTTTATTCAAGATGGGATAGTTTGTACCCACTTCTGGTATAAACAGAGACTTTTACTTAGTTCTGCTAACAGGCTGATTTTCAAATACTGGCTTTATCAAGCAGGTACAAGATTATAATGGGAGATTTGAGGACAGTGCCAGACCAAGGGGCATCAGAGAGCAGCCAGCTTCTCTGGCTTCTTTCTCTGGAAGCCAAGCTTTGAAAATGATGCTTTTTTTAATTTTTTTTTTTTTTTTTAATTTTCTAAAGGAATCTAAAGCTTCTTTAATGATGTTTGCAGAATTTCTCTACTGTGGCAGGAGTTCTAGGGATATTTGGTACTAATATAGGATAATATAATAGATGCAAAGCAAGAAAGCTTGTTAGAACAGAATTTTCATTCTCAGATATGGGTTCTGGCTACAAAGAAAAATTAAATTCCAATTTGTCATGTGGTAAGGATCATACTCAGCACTAGTGCCATGTTTTAATGCCATTCTCATTCACCATGCTGGAATCTGTATGCAGCTTCTGTTGCTTTGTTTTAGATGCATGGGTTTGTTCTCGTTAGAGCATCGCTCAGTTGTTTGTACTGACTCCTCGTGGTATCTGACACACAGAAACTTTCTTAATCATGTCTTTATTTTTCACAGATTCTCATTCAAAGCATGACATCCTTTTCACTTAATAAGCTGCATGTCTTATGTTTGCCATTGCTCTAAGACTAATTCTGTCTTTATTTTTCTTTTCTTCTCCCTTTTCCCTCCCATTTTATTTTTGTCACACACTCTTTATTCCCTCTCTGGTTTTTAACATTACATAATCTTAAGGAGTGCAATAAGAATAAGACCACTGACGCCACTTTTTTGGAACAGCCTGACTTTTCACAGCAGATACATCACAGTAAAAAGCTGTTCAGTATTCCAGAAGTAGCTGAAGAGGATGGTGAATACTCTGAACTGCTGTACAAGCAGGGTTTAGGTATGCCCTATAAAAAGAAATCCACAATAGCTAGAGACTCTAGACCACCTAGGCCCTACAATCAAGATCAGCAGCACAACTTCTGGTACCCAGCCAAGCACAGAATTTCAGACATGGAGGATTTTGCTGCAGATGACAAAGGATGCAAATATAGCCGGTCCTTATCAAGAAGCCCAGACAGTGGACTGGACTGTGGAAGTGAAGAAGAGGAATCTCGTTTTACGTTCAGATACACTTGCGATTCAGTTTCTGCCAGTGTTGCATCTAGCTGTTGTGCAGACACTGCTGATTGTTCCTGCAGGAAAAGCATGAGGCCATTGCTTGCTCGCAGGAAAACTTTAACAAGGCAAACCAGCATTGAAGAAGATTTTGGTGACTTGGGATCTTCCTTTGTAGAGCCCAGGAGTGAACAGGTCAAGTCCAGTTACGAGAAAAAGTATGAGACTCAGAAATGTAATAGACCAGATAATTTGTCCAATGAAGATGTTCAGGGAGGCTGGAAGAACGACTTAAAAATGGCTGACTCTAGGGCAGCTGGTCCTCTTGCAAAGTCATCCCACAGAGATGCAGAAGACTCTTTGGTGTGTGAAGTAAATCTTCCTTCTAACATCTGCTTGCCAAATCAGTTTTCTTTCTCTTGTATTTTTTTCTGTTGGTTTTGTTTTGTGGGGTTTTTTTTCTGAATTAATTTTTAGAGTCCATCCTTTGGACCTGTCTGCTGCATTTTTCCCATTTTTTTCCTCCCCATTCATTTTTGTTTATTATTCTGCGTTTTGCTTTACAGTCATCTTTTATGTCATGCTAAAATCAGTTTAATTTGCTTTACAACAATTTTCCCACAGAAAAAATTACAATAATGGCTGCTTTTATTAAAGGACAACTGAATCTAAATTTTAATTAAGGGTTAGCTGAACTACAATTTTTCCCAAAGAATGTTTTACTTTATTTTGCCCATCTAAATGTTGCTTTAAAAAAAAAAAAAAAAAAAAAAAAAAAAAAAAAAAAAAAAAAAAAAAACCACTGCATTTTAACTGGAAAAATATTTCATCAGTAATTTTTATTTTAAATATCTCAAAGAATCCATTTCATCATATTCTTTTTGTTCATCTCACTCACTGAATTTTGAGGATATGCTCTTTATCATGAATCATCTGTGGACAATCAAGACTCCCCAGTGTAACAGTGACCCACGTTTGTTGAGTCACAGGTTTCATCATATTTCCATTTCCTCCCTTCTCTCTGCGCTGTTGCCACTTCGACTTCCTTTTTAGATCATCTCTTCTTGCCTTTGAAGTTGCAGTCTGCATCTCTGCATGAGAATGCAGGCAAACAGCTTCTTCGAAAGGGAGAGGACAGGGCTGTTCCATATCTTTCAAGGATGCCTCTGTGTAATCCTGCCTAATTGTGTTTCTGTCCATTAGTCTGGCAGTCTCTGTGCTTTTATAGCTGTATCCATAGGCTTCCCAGCTCCCAAAAGTTCAAACAAGTTCTTTGCCCGCCCTGTGTGCAGCAGTCCAGAGTGGAAACCTCAGATCAAGCGTGTTTCATAGAACTGTAGAAATCAGCTGCCTGCTCTTCTAGCCCAGCAGTCTATTCTGAAATGATCCTTAAAAATTTCTCCCATTAAAACCGATCCCCAAGCTGTATTAATCTCAGTGGCTGCATGATGAACTCTGGAGAGCATTAAAATAGTATCATTTCATTATTAAAGTAGCAGTGTTTTCTGCAAGGGTAATGAACAGAGGGAGACAGCTGTGATGTGAGATGAAATGTGTCTACATTCCCTTCTACATGTTTCAAGAACATCTAAAAGGCTTTAACAATCAAAAGCCATTATAGAAAAGCAGCGTGCTCAAAGGCAGAAGGATGTACACTTGTTCACATGCTGCAAACTGGTCAAAGCTGCACAGCTGACAACAAAAAATTGCTTACCTTTTCAGTGCAGTCCAATATCATGAACTCTCGTGACTGGTCGCATGACTCTTCAGGAGGTTATGATGTCATTTTAGCAGCAACAACAAAGGCAAAAGAATGTTTCCAAAATTCTTTTCTTTTCTTTTTGTTCTGATGTGTGACTACTGGTTGCAAAACTGCCATAAATTAGGGAACCATTTTTGCTTTTGCAGGTTTGCCAGGCAACAGTATTTACTTTTCAGCTAACCTTTGAGTTAAAAACTAAGTTTAGTTGCCTTTAGAGCTTTTGCTTCCAAATATGATTGACCTGATTAATGTCCAACCATGTAACCATAATGTTATCATGCATGTAATTTACAAACCTGTTTTTTCTTTTGTTGTTTTTTTAGCTTTTAGGTAATCCATCATCTGCAGGACGGCCTGAAAGGGTGGAGCATGCAGGGCGAAGGTCCTCTCATGGCAGTGCAGTGCCACAAAGGTCTCGACCAATGTTGGTCCCTTCCATTGGTTAGTTGGACAGATTGGTGCATTTCTGTTCTTTGCAGCCTCAGAGTTGGGGAGGCGATCCTTACAAAGGACACTTGTCTTGAGCGATGGGGTGAGATGGAACTAAAAGCTTCTCCATCTAAATACGAGCTAAATATAAGTGCACTAATATAAGTGTCTCATGGGGGCTGAATTGCTAGGCACTGACATCACTGGGATTATTTTCATTGAATTTAATGGGTGTTGCTGGGTGTTGCTTGGGTTAGATGCTGTTAAATCTTACCTAAAAATAATAATAATAATAATAATGCAGGCAGGAATCCCACCAGTAAAATAAATGTACTCATTTGATGATCCATTCAGCCATCCATCTTCCCATTCATCAACCGTCATTTTGCATTTACTTTCCATTTTCTTGACTACTTTTTGGAATTCACCAGGAGAAAATTGAAGCTCTTAAATGTAACAAGTTGGTAGAACTTGCATATGTTTACTATTTTTCATCTCTATTTCTGGCTTATTTATGACTTAAAATTTATTCTGGTGTATACCAGGAAATCCAAAAAGTCGTGCAGAAAAGATAATGGAATCAAGATAATATGGCCAAATACATATTTGTAAAACTTGCACTCTATGCTGACAAATAAGGAACATTCAGACTGAAAAATCGGGAAACACATGCAAAACAAATGCAGCAGGAGTAATGTGAGCTGTGAGCAGAACATTACTCCATGAAGACGTAAAATCAGTCTCGTTCTTGTCCCTAAACCATGCTTTAATTTTTGAACACTGTTCACATCAGCAGCAGGAGCAGAAAGCAGTGTTAGGCAGTTCTCATCTGGCATCTGTGTGGATGAGAGGCATCACCAATGGGGATTATCAGAAGGAAAGAGACTGATCATAAAGGAGTGCTTTTTTTAAAAAAAAATACTGAATGATTTTCCCTTTGTATGAGCTTACACTAAAATGCCAGTGCTGTCAAAAAATAAAAAAATAAAAGCAAAATCCCCTTATTGGGCACAATTATTTTGATACTTGTTATCAGGAGTTATTATTAGTGCAACTGTAGGTCACAGTACACACAGCTGTAATACAAGAAACTGCCTTAATAGCTGCAGTGTAACAACATGGTTTGTCAGAGGCCTGATTCTCTCCCCACATCCTGCTATAAACCAGGATCATACAGATATTAATGGAATAACTCTGATGTGAAAATGGCATAGAGGAGAATCGGCTCCAGGGAGGCTCCTGTGCTTCTGTTGACAGGCTGCTGTTAGCTGAACCAAACAGCATTCAGATGGTGGTGGTAGGACTGTTAAATTGTCATGTCTTTTTTCTTTCTTGTCCAAAAGCAGCCTTTTTTTTCTTCAAGAGTAAAGATTCTGTTTACATTTGGACTACTTAAGCCAAGTATCTAATTTTTTTATATAAATAGTGAGAGAGTAGGCAGGCTTGTTTGAATTAGTACTTTGGGATTCCTCTTAATTAAAAAATAGGGAAGTAATTTGCCAGAGTTCATTTCTATCAACAAAGTGAGGACACAAATGGCAGCAAGTCATGACTGCTCTTTAGCGGTTCAGTAGCAATCAGTGAGGAGTCAGATAAAGAAATTAATTGCTTATAATCAATCAAACATTATTAAACAGAATCTTAAGTCCTACATTTGTTCTCCTTCAGTGCAACTTAAAGTATAAAAGGCTGAGATATCAAAAGGCCTGACTTCTGACTAAAAAAATTGGCATTTAAAATAGCTGGGAGACATTTCTCACTTCCAGCATCACACTGAAGTAAAATGCTCTGAGAATAGACAAGGGAGATATAATCACTAGGTAAAACTCTACACAAAATTTGCTTCCTAGAAGTTTACTGGACAAAATTGTAGAAGATATGAAATGTCCCAGTTAAATGTATTTAACTCATTGATCAATAAAGCAAGTTAAAATTATGCTGTCCAAAATCATACAGTAGAGGATTGCATAAACTTGAACTAACTTTCAGAACTTCCACTGACACAGAAATTTCCCTTGAATAAGGGCTGCACATAGGATATTGGAAGAATGAAATTACTGTAGTTCTACCATTACAATATGCCAAAGTTTGGACTGCTTAAATATATGAAACTATTTTATTGGCTTCAGTATACTGCTCCAAAATGTGGATCCCAATTGTCTTGGCAGCAGCTTGTTCTTTTACGTGTGTGCCTGGAGCATTTATTCTGCATCACTTACTACAGGAAGTTCTTAAAGCAGCTCTGGAAGGTTACATGAGTGGGAAAGAACTTCAGTGCTATAATATTGTCAGGATTCCAAAGATAAGTATTTAGATTTTCCAAAATGTAAATTATTTGAGGTATTTTCTCCATTAAGCTATAAATACTTTGGATTAGTTATTGTTGAAGGTAGGATTTAAGTAAATTAATTAATTTTTGTTTTTAGGTTGATACTTTAGAAGGTGAAACACAGTTTACAGTGCTCTTGACCTTGCAGATCTGTCAGGTAGGATTATTTGAACCTCGTAATAAAAGATGATTCCTATCCAAAGATCTAACTGATAATATTTACCCTGTTTGAATTTTAAAAAGCACAAAATTTAGAAGCTTTTAAAAAGGAGATACACCTTTCTGTGATTCCCCTGCTGAAGGAGGATCTCTAGAAGCTGAGACGTCTGGCAAAGCTTCCCCAGTGTTTAGCCTTCCTACTCTATGCCAGTCAGAAGCAGGTAGGGCAAAGCCTGCCCACAGGAGCCTCCACAAAGGCAACAGTGCGATATGTTTAATAGATCATTCCCTTTTTCTCCATAGAAATTACAATGGACAGTAACAGTGAAGGCGGGCGGTCTCGGTCAGGTAGTGAGGGAAATATTTCACCTGTAAAAGAAGAAGCTTATTATCGCAGCATTGGTGGACACAAGAAATGGCCTCAGCAGCGTACCTCTGAATATAGATACGGTATGCCGAACATTATTCCTCCTTTGTGACAGACACCTTGTAGAGCTGCGTGTTAACAAGTGCGGTTTCTGTATGACAACATTGCATGCAATGCAGAATGCCAGGGGAATAGCTCTTAAATCCTGTCTGCTGCCAGGTAAGTTCCTCCAACTCAGATGTGAGGGACAAACAGCCCTTAGCTCTCTGTCCCGAAACTGCTGTGCAGCCAGCCACCTTTCCATCCTTGGCTGCGTCCAAGCACACTGCGTTGCATGAACCTTTGTGAAGCTACCTCTGCTGCTACTAATGCCAGTCAGTATCTCCTGCACATACCTGAACAGCCATTCATCAGAATGAGCACGCTTCCATACAGGCTGGAGAGGGTCAGCTGTTATGTCACAACCCAGCATTTGATAATAGGAGAACTGATGGTATTTGTTGCTTCATCAACATAGAAACCATTACATGATCAACAACTCAGTTTTCATAGTTCGTAACTCAGTGAATTGGAGTGTCTTTACATTTAACCTATAAGAGCAGCCTAGGTCATATATAGAATAGGAAACACTTTTTTCTTTATTTCCTCATTTCTGGATGAAGAAAATGGGCCCTGAAAATTTAAGCAAATAGTGATTGACTGTTGAGTCAAAGCAAATAGTGATTGACTGTTCAAAACATGACTTGCTTGCAGTCACCAACTTGTGTAAATCAGTGTCTAGTAATGAATTCAATGCAATGGTGGTAAATTGCAGCAGCTGGGAATCTGGCTGGCTGCATCCAAAGACTAAGAATTTACATACACAGTTGTATGTGTGTATGCGTAGTACATGTCTCTGCAGAGAAATAAGATTTGTAGCTAATGAGCTAATGCTTTCTCATTCAGTGAAGCAAACGTTGACTGTTTTGATTCAGATTATTACAGGTCAGTGCTTTTAACTGAGGTATGTTTGGCTATACTTTGTGTTTGCACCTAATTCCCATTAATTGCAGTCAAAGTAGGATGCAACAATCTGTAGTTTAAAACGAACGAACAAGAAGTCCCACCTTTAACCCATCAGTTTCATATTACCTGTTGGGCATGAGTACAAACCACATGCAGACTGCAGACTGACTGTGAGAGAACACAACAGAGGAATCCCACCCTTTGTGTCCCATTGCTTTCTGTCCCATACGTGCATTTCTCCCTGACTTCCTTTCTGTGCTTTGTGTCTGCATAAAGCTTCTTGGCTGGAACTTTTCCCTGCCCTTTTGCTGTTTTGCATTTTTTCCTTACTCACATTATTTCTTGTTATCTGGACCCAAGAGTCAGTAGCTGTTCCCTTAAAGCTGCGACCCTCTGAAAATATTTTCTGGTAGTTTAAACATCTCAACCATTGAATTTAATCTGGAGTTGTGGCAAAAAGAGAAATTTTAATCACAATATTACCTACTGAATATTTAAACTATTAAGAGAAATTCCTTGTAAGAGATTATTACAGTTAAAATTGTATTTGGGGAAACATTGATAGAGCTACTACATTTTCATTGTTCATAATTTCACATTCTCTAATCTTGTGAAAGGTCTTGTAAACTAGATGATCAGTGTTGGTTTAGCAAAGAGTAAAAGTGTGTGGCTCCCATTTGAGTGAGTGGGACTTGCACAATAAGTTTTACTGAAGTGGCCTGTGATTTTAAGTGCTTTATTTTGGGGTCTGAGGCTTCGTGTATGTTGAAAGAGCATGTTTGTTTCTGCTGTTCTGTTTTTGTTTCTGTGGAAGTGCTGCCATGTGCTCTTTCAGAGCAGAATTTTAAAATGTTTGAAACCTGTCAATCAAAACACTCACTGTCAGCTTTTCTGGCCTAGTTTTCTAACTCAGTTTTACTGAAGTTCATCCTCAAGTGTGTTGTTGATTCATGGACTAAATGAATTCTCCAGGTAACCTGAACAGTATGAAAGCTATGAGAAATGAAAAGCTAGTCTTCACCTTTAATATCCTAATTGATTGGATACCTTGCAGTGGACTGGCTGCAGTACAGTTGCAAGTACTGTGATACTCATGGATGATCATGGATGATCATTCCTACCAAGCCTATTAAATGCAGTCATAGCTAACCACTGTTCCTGGATTTTATTACATTTTTATAGTGTTTGTGTTGGTTTGAGGCACTGCTGGCTATGTTAACTGACTCGCTTTAAACAAAATAGTAGTGTAGTTCCAACCCTGGCATAATTTAACACTGCTGCAATATGTATCTTCCTACCTGTCTGGAGAGAAGAGATTAGAACTGTGTTTTAAACCCTGCACCAAAAACATGGTATGTCAGCACAGCTGGGATGTGCTTTCTTATGTTTTGAAGAACAGAAGCAGCTGTGCTGGAAAATAGTTGGATCAAAAGCATTGGTTATTTTTGCAGCAATGGCAAAACCTGTCATTCTGTCACTCTTAAGGTGCTACTCTCATTTGCAGCAAACTATAGTAAACCTAAAAAAAAACCAATTGTTTTGTTGAGCTGTATTCACTTGTGTAAATGTTAGTGTGGTGTGCAGATCAGCAAACCATTCAGTGCAAGCAGATGATGAATATACTTTAAAAAAAAAAAATTAGTCTTACTGTTAAAAAAAAAACATTGAACATGGTAGGACATGCATTGAGTTTTCACTGAAATGCCCAATACGTTTTAAATATTAACTGGAATAGTTGAAGAATGAAGCCAAGTTGTATTACTGAGTTGTTGTTTTCTGAATTTACTTCCATAGATGGCTATGGTGGCCATGACCATCTTTCTCCAGATATGTATGAAGAATCAGAAACAGATCCAGGGACAGAAGATCTTTCTACTCGAATATTTGTTGCACTCTTTGACTACGACCCGCTGACAATGTCCCCAAATCCTGATGCTGCAGAAGAAGAGCTGCCATTTAAAGAAGGGCAGATCATTAAGGTGAGATCTAAAGACAAACAGGGCTAAAACAAGGTGTGCTTTGTTCCTACTGGAGAAAACAGCTTGTGTGACTAGAGTCCAAGATTATTTTTTTTGTTCTTCAAGGTTCTGGCTGTAAATCTTGTTGGATTTGGAACCTAACACCTCCTGCTAAGGGCTTCAAAATGATTAGGTAATGGGCAAAAAGCTCAAAGTTGCCTTAGGTAGTTGTGGCCAGAGTTACATGCTGTGACAGAAGCCCCCTATGTCCATTGCTACAAAGCCTACAGAGAAAACTGCTAAAGGAAATTGTCCTCCAAAGGTACTGTGAAAGTGCTTAGAGTACCTACAGCTGCTGTATCAAGGTTCAAAATCAGGTGTCTCTTTTCCAGAGTCTTCCTCTTTGAAACTGGAAAAGTTATTTTCTGACTGATCAGTGTAAGGTGCAAAAGCTGATCCTTGAAGAGGCAGCAGAAGAAAATCAGCTCTGTTCCAGGTGGCAGTGACAGTGTTATGCTCCATCCGTGTCTTTATTCATGCCCTCTATCACAGCTTGCCTCATTATGATTGTGCAGCTGCAAGGCAAATTTGCTCAGCTTGCTATTCAGATTTTAAAAAGCTGGCAGATTTTTTAGTTGAACCAGCAGATGTAAGCATTTCCTCCTACAACCTTGTATCTAAGCTGGTGCAAAATGGGTGGAAATGAGGGAGAGGTGGGGCTTCTGGTACTTAGAAGTTTAACTGAGATTTAAGTATTATCTGAAATTGAACCTGAAAAAATATAGACTCGCTTTTCACAGTACATGCTTGAAAGATATAATTAATTGTAACTTAAACTATTAAAATATTTACTTCCTTCCACTGTGTTGGATTGCATCCTGTCTGTATACAAAATAATAAACGTTTAATGTTAAATACTTCAGATCTTTTGCTTACCTCCTCACTGATGCAAATTTATGCCAAAGATATGGAAATTGTTTAAGAACTTTTCTCTGCTGCAATATCTATTTGATAATTACCAAATTTTTTTATTTAAACTATTTCCTCACTAATATGTACATGTTTGCCACTGAAATGTCTGGAGAGACCCTATGTAAGTTATTTATGCTGACTGATGTTTAGTTTCTGTCTGGGTCCGTGGTAATTATTATGCAACCTGCATTTTATTTCTCATGACATTGATGTGAATGTGGCTTAGTTTGCATTTCCAAATTGCTTTTCACACATCACCTGAGCTTTGGGGTGGTGGTGGGTCAGTTCCATCATGAGCTGTGTGAATGTCCTGTCCATGCATTGCAGTCACAGATGCTGCACTGTGAAGTAGCAATGTGCCAGGTGAGTGGTTGAAACTGAAAACATTCCTGCTCTATAAAGTTACAGCTGATGAAAGGTCACTTTTTCAAACTCTGATTTGAACGGAAGCCATTGGATTTTTGTTTATTTTTAATAAAAAGAAATAAGGAAATTATTTTGCCTAAACAAGAAATAAACTAAAATTAATCATCAGTTCTGCCTTAAAGTCATCATTTTTGTGTGGTACAATCTTAGATAAAGGCCTGTCATTGGCAAACATGAATTTTTAGAAGGCAGAAATTTTATTTAGCTGTTCTCACTGATGAAGACTCGTGCTATTTTTGTAGCTTAATTCATGTTTCCTAGGAAAGCTGTTGGCTTTCAGTGTTGTCACTGAATTTTGTGCTTTTTTAATGCTAACAGAAAAGTCCCATTTCTGCTTAGAAATCAAAATTCAAATTAACCTAACGGTTTCAGTTCTTTAATTAAAATCGCATCAGTAAAAACTAATATAATCTTACATTTGAACTGTAATCATCTG
Source organism: Lagopus muta (assembly GCF_023343835.1). Taxonomy (NCBI): domain Eukaryota; kingdom Metazoa; phylum Chordata; class Aves; order Galliformes; family Phasianidae; genus Lagopus; species Lagopus muta. The sequence continues at coordinate 9,352,987 of NC_064449.1, read as the reverse complement.
TGCCTTGGGAACCATTTTGCCTTCATAAAGAATCCTAAAGGCTAAAACTTTATTGACCGACATTATTATTATTTAAATAACAGGTTTATGGGGACAAAGATGCTGATGGATTCTATCGTGGAGAAACGTGCACAAGGATCGGCCTTATCCCATGTAACATGGTCTCTGAGATCCAAGCAGATGATGAGGAGATGATGGATCAGCTTCTAAAACAAGGTTTTCTTCCTTTGAACACACCGGTAGAGAAAATAGGTAAGGAGCAATATATGTGCTTCAGTTCACATATTCTTGGGTGCTGTTAACTTGGCTGGATCTGCTTTGCCTTTTGTTTTTATTATATGCAGATGCATCTAAATTCTGCAGCAATTTCCTACATTGAGGGATACATTCTGTGTCAGTAACTGGATGACTTGATTCAATATTTAATCTTGGTCTTTTGCTGCAAAGAAGGTTTTCTATCTTCACTACCCTGGCATTTTTTTACAACTTTTTCCTTACCTGAAAGACACAGAACAAGATCCCTGTGCTTTGGAGCGTGCTGTGCTGAGGTGCCTTGTGATATGCTCACTGCTGCAAAGCATACAACGAATCACTTATTTGTCACTATTTATACTCTTCTACGTTTTCCTACTTTACCAATAATTTAAAGGGATTGTGGCAAAGGGTTATGTGTAATGTAATTTGGGACAGCACTACATATTGTGAGATTTAATGGATTTTACAGTAACAAACCCCTGAAAAAGCAGATTGGCCAAATGATTCCGTTACGAACCACTTGCATTACGTTGTTGTTACAGTGTTGTACAGAGGTACACAATGCAAGTATCTGACTAAGATTTTCTTCTGACTGTACATTTCATAGCAGTATCTCAACACGTTATAAAGCTTTCAACATAATTCAAAAAAGTAGGAAGGGCTGGAACTGGTTCAGTCCTGTTTAAAAGTGAACTGTAAAAGTGGTTGCTAAAAACAAGTCTTCCACAATTGTTTCCTTAGATGAAATAAAACCTGATTGTATCCCAAAACATTAGCAAATATGAGACAAATTATTTTTGTTGCTTTTCAAGATATTATTTTCTAAAGTTCCTGTTGTCTATGAAAGGAAAGGACATCTTAAGTTCTTAATTGCTGTCATCTTAGATCTATTTGTTGACTTTTGCTACAGAAACACAACGAATGCTCCCAGTCATGCACTTGTAAACCCCCCTGCCCATCCGCTCTGTAGGTACAACACAGACACCTGCACATCCATTTCAGAAGCTTGGGACTGGCAGACAGTGGGTCTTACAGATGTGCCTGAATAGGTTGGCTGTCCGCAGCATTGTTTTGCAGATGTAGTTGTTAACATGAGTCTACATTGTCTGAAGTCTGTTGGAATCGGACACCTAACCTGCTGTGGTTACACCTGTAAACACAACTGAAGGGCTGCTGGGATTAAGAAGTGTCTGAAGGTACTTCTAATTCTCTCCTGAGGACAGATTCAAATACAGAAAATGTAATCCTCAACAGCCATATTTGGAGCTTACTGCTTTAAGACCTGCTCAGTGCTCTCAGTTCTTACTGAAGTCACTACTGAAGCCACAAATGTATTTAACACCCTATAATTTTAATGTTTTGGCTGTTTAAGGGTCATATTGGACAAGTATCTTTTTGCAGTGCACTCAACCAGCAGCGTCTTCTGAAAGAGCCGAGAAATTCTCTTGGAAGGAGGAAGGCAATTTGAAATGGAAATGTTGCCCTGCTTTACGTTTTGAAGCACTGAGTTTTATTCTGAGATATTTCTGAGAGCTGTTAGCAACCTACCCCCAGCAGTTCACCTTTAAATATTTTAGCAATTCAAAAGCATCGTGTTGTTTCCAGTTTAACGTGGATTTAAGTTGTTAGCCACATTAAAACAAGCAAAAACACAACAAGCCAAAACAAACCAAAAATGCTCTTTTTAATGGATTGGAGAGAGCAGGTAGTTTGGCTTAATTTAAAACTATGAAGTCTGAATAGCAGAGATCCATGTGCTCAGATCCTTGCTGTCACAGAAGCTGTCCACGTGGATCGTTTAGCAGGCCGTTAGTCTGCTTCATATTGTTGTTCATAGTCTTAATGTCATATCAGACACTTTACATGCTGTGTTCATATGGCTTTATTTTTCTTAATCCTTTGCCCACATTTAATCCTTAAAAGCAGAACTTTGAACAGCTTCACATCTTCTCTTCTTTTATTTGTATGCATTCCTTTCCTGAAGTCAACTGTGACCGTTTCAAAGAGAGCACACGCTCTGTACACCGCAGATCCAGAAAGTCTAAAAGAGGTCTGTGCTAAGAAACAATAACTTGATTCAAGCTGTAAATTAGCTGAAATGATTTGAGCTGTCTAGATTTATATATTTTTTTATGCCTTTGATCTCTTGGAAATCAGAAGCTGGAAAATACTGTCAGATAGCAGATACATAGGGAATCATTTTTGGATTCTTTCCTTGCCCATGGTCCTTGAGCCCAGACCGCAGGCAGCGTCCTGCCCCAGAGAAGTACTTCAAACTGAGAAGTGCTACTCTTGAGGCAGTCGTCTAAGTGTGGGTTCTGGGAAGCCAGGGAACTGGGTCCTCCTCCTGTTATGGTCCATGCCTCCATTTTGGATCTCTTTGTGTTCTGTCTATTCCCTTGCATTGGTAACTGGAAAAATAACTCAAATCCACCCCCTGCAAAAGTGATCTCTGACTGAATGCCTCACAGGGTGCCTCCCAACCTCAGGTTTCCTTTGTCACACTGCATAATGCTCATCAGGCCTGCCCTCAATGCCTGTCTGTAAGTAGTACTAACAAGCATGTTTCTCTTGCTGCAGCAATCATTTGCAAGAATCATGCTAATATCATTCAAATTTAAAATGTGGCCCATTTTGGACATTCCTGGTAAATGTCAACAGCAATCAGTAAACATAGCATGTGGTTCCTTTAAGCTACTACTTCACTCCTTTCTTTCTGTTCCCCACGAATTAGACATGTAAAATTAAACAGGACTTGAGAGTGAGTTTTTGTTGTCAAGGAGTCTTGAAAAGTATTGCAGACTTCTGAGTTAATGGTAACCTCTTTTGTCTTGGGACAGCTGAGTGCCCAGTTCTCACTGCAGTCTCCCAGCAGAAATTTGAGTAATAATCCTGTGACCAGGGGAGGGCAGAGGAACAGGCAGTAAGTTTGGTAGCTGTACTGAAATGGAATGAAGCCATAATCAGAAATGTTTAGCTTTGTGCATCCTCACGAACTCGATTCTTCTAACCAAGAATGGCAGACAATTTCAGAACACTTGTTTTGCATTTGCAGATAAATACTGCTCAGATCTGAGTAGCTTGAAATGAAGAGTGCGAGCAAATTGTTATTGATGAAATGCATATGCTGGTTTGAAACCTTTATCTGTGTTATCGGGTTTGTGGTAATCCATGGCATCTTATCTTTGTGCTAAAGAAATACCAACATTGTCACTGCACTGTTGTGAATGATGTGGGGAAAAAATGCAGACCTTGTGGCTTGTGTTCAAAATAACTTTGATAGCTTCCCTTCCCTTGCTCTCCTTGTGACTGGAACAGAAAGAAACAGGCGCAGTGGCAGGCAGCACTCGGTGACTACGAGGAGGATGGTCGCGCTGTACGATTACGATCCAAGAGAAAGTTCTCCTAACGTTGACGTAGAGGTATTTACATAATTTTTTACTGTGTTTACCATTTGTGGAGCCATAATTTAATTGAAACACAGCTGGTATTAGTAAGCACTGTTACACGTAACAGCTAATGCACAGAAAAAAATAATTCAAAATTAGAAATGTAGAGTATTTTCACATACACTCGTATTTACAGCAAATTCATACAAGTAGAATTGTGTTCGTTGAAAAACAACCAAGGAATATCTTTGGTAGGATTTGTTTATTGTGGCTCTCCACAAATTGTCAGTTATGGAAATATGGGCACTGTGTGTGTGCAACGTCTGTAAATCTATCCAAAATGAATTTCTGTAAGGACAAAAACATGGAGTTGTTACAAATAGTAGAGAACGATTCTTTTCCATTCGCTGCTTTGTGTTTCCATGTAAGATGGTTATTTCCAAGCACTGTTCTAGCTCACGCTGACAAGCCTGCTATCAGATGTCTGTAACCTGCCTTACCATTCCTTCAAAATCAGCCCTTTTTTGCAGCTCAAACCAGCCTAGTTTAGCACAGAGGAGCAGCATTCATAGTATGCCATATTTTTTCTTAATTCATGTTTCTGAGCTTTTGTGACTGTCTTGTCTCCAGCATTTTTTTAATAAGAATGTAAAAATATCTTAAGCAATCACTGAACATTAGCTAGATTTTCATTTAAACAACTGAGCATTAGCTAGATCTTCATTATGAGTTTATCTTCCATTTACCTACGTGCAGTCTCCCATCTCTGCATATTTGTCACCTTGTGATCAGCAACAATGGAATCACTTTTCACATTGTCTCTGATATTACATGGTAAGTTCATCACTCAAGATCTGATGCATTTGTCATTTATTGTATGCAGTGAATGTCAGTACAATGAAAGCTATAAAGAAAATACTGCAGTTAGGGGTTTCCCCAGTTATGATTTCATTTTTTTGGTAACTTGATTTTGTTTTTAGAGAGTGAATTTTGGAACATTTGGTACTTTCTATATCAAAACTCAGCCAGAGTTGTCCTCTATGTCTTGGTGAACTAAGTCCAGTTCAAACTTACAGTGTTACAAAGTAGTTTGGGCAACAGATGAAATAAATTTCACTGATACATTGCAAACTTTGTACTCACTCTGCTGCTTTCCCACAGCCATCAGAATTTAAAAGCTGTTTAAATTAAACACTAGACAATTAAACAACTGAACTCTGTCAATCAGAGACTGGAGATGAGCGTTCCACACGTTTACTAAACAGAATCCAATTCAGCTCCATGCTTTTACTTCTTGTTTTGGAAAACAAAACCCAACATTCTCAGCTGCTCTTTCCCCATGCGTCTCCTGTTCCTCCTCTCCAGAGGAGTGACTTTAGGGGAGCTCTGAAGCCAGGCAGTTCACCACCTTACTCAGCACAGCACTGGCTTCCATTTGGTTGCATTGCCCAGTTCTGTGCAAATATATTTTGAGTTCCTTCAGGGTGGGGTTGCATTCAGCTTGTTTGGCACAGTGAGTCCTGCAGCTGCCTGCAACCTGCTAAGAGAGGTGCTTCAATTTCACATTCTAAGAAAGCCCAATGACTGCTCTCACAGTTCACCTCAGTTTCACTGACTGTTTTAATACAAAAGAGTAAAAAAATATTAAAAGGACTTGCTGTTAAAAAGAAAACCATTAATGTTTGTCTAACAAAACAAATGTTTTTTTTGCAGGCTGAACTTACGTTCTGCACAGGGGACATTATCACTGTCTTTGGTGAAATTGATGAAGATGGATTTTACTATGTAAGTTGGCCTCTGCTTGTCCCTTCAACCTGCTGTAAGCTCACTCAGAGCTGGGCACGCAGCTCCTGCAGTTGTGCAGCAGAACCCAAAAGACTTTGCTGTCACTGCTGAGGGTGGCTCACTCTTACTACTTCATCACAGGCTTATAGGGTTGATGCAACTCAGAGCTACTGGTGGCATTGTGTAAGTAATAGTTCCAGTACACAATTTGCAGGAAAATGTGTACTTTGATCACAAATTAGTCTACATGAATGTATAAATGACTTTAACGGATAAGGCATTTCATCCAGGAAGAGAATCAAGATAGATTCTGCTCTGATGCATTGAGATTATTTTGAGATATTGATTTAATTGAGATTAGCAGTTCAGTAGCGTTTTGATCAGGGAACTGATCCCTACGACTCTGTCATTTGTTTAAGAGAAATAATTTACTCCTGAGAAACAGCATTCCAGCAGTAGCTGTCGGTCTGCATCTTCAGCTTGGATTTCTCCATATCCACACCATGGTAGCTGCAGAAAACAGCCCTGCCAGCTCCTTCAGTTCCCTTTTACAAGTGACTGCTGCTGAGGGCCAAAAAAATAATTTGATTGCCTCAGAATTGCTTCACTGGCTGTGAAATGTAGTCAAAAGTATTTTCTTACCTTCTTGGTAACCTGAATTTCATTTAATTAAAGCATTCCCCCAAACTTCCATTGTGTTACAGGGTGAGCTGAATGGGCAGAAGGGGCTGGTTCCTTCCAACTTTCTTGAAGAAGTGCCTGACGATGTTGAAGTCTATCTGTCTGATGCACCCTCACGCTACCTTCATGACACACCGATGCGCGCAAAAGCAAAAAGGGTAAGCAACCAAGTACTGAAAACTTAAATGTTTATTTTTCATTCCATTCTGTCTCATATATAATTTGGACATGAGTTTTAACATTTTAAACCCACTTGCTCATTTTAAATTAACTTTCAAGTATATAAAACATAAAAAGTAGCTTGCTACATTTAAAAAATGAAGAATCTAAATTAGCATTTGATTGCAGTCATAGAGAATCTCAGTTATCATCTAAGTTTAAACAGCTTCTCCCTGGTGAAAGCAGTTACTGCCAAATGCTTCTGAACCAATCTTTTCTATGTGCACTATTTAGACAAAGGCAAAAGTTTTGTGAACAACAGAGCAGTAGAACCATTCCTTTAAGTACAAACTGTAAATGCAGCCCAGTGACAGTGTTCTGCTTTTACTCCTTATGGTTTTCTATTCCAACCAGCATTAACTGCCTAGAGACGTTTATGAAAAACTAATCATGTTTAGTGTCTCATTTTTTGTTTTGTTTCATCACTGCAATACTTTTATATATTATATATTTTATATATATTTTTATTTCTTTGCTCATCTGCTTGGAAACAGAAGAAGAGTGTTCATTTCACACCTTAATAAGGCAATGTAGCCTTCACGTAAGTGAGCAACTGAAGATACCAATAGAGATTTCAATTAAAGCTACCTGGCTATCTAATGCAAGTCTTGAAACTTAATTGTGGGGGAAAAGAAAAGAAATATGTCTCCAAAATGACTGGCCACCGAAGAAAAAGCTGTATGCTTTTGCTGTATCTACTGAAGTCAATTTAGGGATTTTTAGGAGACAAATCCTTTAACAAGGAATTCTTAGAAATACATCAATTAGACCTCACTTTATGAAGGTCAACATTTGGAACATATTTCTTCATGAGCTAAATGTTTATGTTAACAAGGAAAGGCGAGTTTGATGTCTAACTGCCCTGCAAACCAAAGCTGCATATTGCATTGTTAGCCAACCTGAGATGTGAGAATTCCAAGTCCCTTTATCAAGAAGCACAACACCCCAACCCTCTAAAGTGTCCCAATGAAATGTAAGCTGCGGCCTGCTGCAGTGTACAAGGGTAGAGCTGGCTCAGAAACTCCTTGTGATCCAATATAGCTACTTCAATTGCCTTAAAGTATGTTTTCCATGATCAATTATACCCCAGTTTGCCTGAGACTGATTTTGAAAAAATTCTAAAAGAATAAAGTCCCTCCATATGGCCCAGTATACTCAGATGTTCCTTTAAAATGCTCAATTAAAATACCAGAAACTGTTTGGTTTACCAATGCAATAGAAGTCTCAACATGAAACATGCAGCTCACTCAATGAATGCATTAGACTAAATATATGGTATCTTCAGGTGTACTTTGGGGTGCTTTACCAAGTTGGTTTTTTTTTTTGTCATTAGGATTAGACCTTGATTTAAAATCAAAGTAGGCTTGAAGCCCCGTTGCTTAACTCACTGTTGCACACGCCAGTAAGCTGCTAATATTTTAACTTGATCTACAAGCTAAGAGAGGTTCCTAAAGCATGGATTCTACTATGACAACAGCACCTTAATAGATACTGCCACATTTTGTCAGCAGGGCACTATAGTTAGGATAGGATGAGTGTAAGTAAGTAGTTTTAGCATTTTCATTCAAGCACTTTTGATGATTAAAACAAACAGCTCTTTAAGATATCTAGGAATGCTGTCATCAGTTATCGTGCAAGTATTCACCTTCATTCAGCAACTCACAGCTGCAGCATACACATCAAGCAGTCAGGGTCTTTAAGCTTTCTTTGATTGCAATTAAGGTTCATTTTAGCTTTTTTGTTTTTCTTTTCCTTTTTTTTTTTTTTTTTTTTTAAAGCCAGTGTGCCATCCTCTCAAATATGTATATAAAGTAATGTAGTTAATTTTAAAGAAAAGGCAATTAAAGGACATTAAGAAATGTGTGATCATTCACTGTTTGAGTAATTCCTCCTGGAAACAGTTTTGTTTCTACAGAGTGCTAATCTCTAGTACTGAATATATTTGTTTTTTCTTAAACCTATATTTGAATGTGTCCCTCTTCATTTCTGTACTAGAGCATACTGAAATGCAAAGCCAGCTTTGCAGCTTCTGTGGCCAGTACTGAGGCCTGGGAAGCACAGCCAACTTTCTCTAAAAACGTATGAACAAAATAGGGCTTCATTGGCATGTTTTCTATCGTCTACACTTTTCTCAAAATGTATCTATTTTCCATAAGCCCATATCATATTTTAAGCCACAAACAAGAACTGAACCAACCCTTTTGTTTAAGTGGGTAATGGGACAAGTGATGTTGCCAACTTTCTTGATGCTAACCGCTTTTAAGCTTTCAAACATTCAATAAATTATAACAATGTACCTAATAGGTTCCTCCTGAGAATACAGGTACATCAAGGAGAGCACCATCCCCCACAGTTCATCTTCATTCTGGGTCACCTACGTCACCTATGGGTTCTGGTAGTCCCGGGAGAGGCAGGGATATGTCCTCGAAAAAGAAAAAGGGGCTGCTTTCCAAAGGCAAGAAACTGCTGAAAAAGCTTGGTGCAGTGAAATGATTCATGTGCTCCTGGACAACTTGTAAAGCTTCCAGTCTGTGTGTTTTTTTTTTTTTTAAATATCAAAACTAGGGCTTTCATGACTATGCAGTACAACTTCACCAAACCTTTGCATTCTTAACTCTGACATCAATAGAATCATCTGGATTGCTTAAAACAGCAAGGAAAAATAGAGGTTTTTCTTTAAATTACAAAAAAAAACCACAAACACAAAAACACAACAGCTTTGTGGAATTAAGACCAGAAGAACATGGTTTTGTTTGAAGTCCATTCAGCACCTGCAAGTATTGGATAAATCTCAGCCTTTAGTCTCCTTTAACCATACATAAGGGGGAAAAAAAACCAAACACCATTAATTCACTGACTCCCAGTTCAGAGATCATCCCCACTGTGTCTACTCTTACTCATTAAAGAAATGGTCTTGAAACTCCTAGTTTAATCAGCCTTGATGTTTTGCCTTATTAATGCACAATGATTTGTACTGTCTAATAAATATACAACATATACTTTGTACGTACTGTGTATTCAACTGTCTCCATCCTCCCTAAATCATGGTAACTTAAGATCAAATATGATGTTGCTGACTCCATTCAGTGTCTGATGTAACTCCTGGGAGTTTGAAAGTGTTGCGCAAAATACTTTTTTTTTTTTTTTCCATATTTCTTTTTCCTTCTTCCAAACCAAAACTCTTCCGTGGATTTATTTTGTCAAGATAGTCACTAAACTGAAATCCAATGCATTCTAAGTTATTCAGAGCCTCACCCTCAGTTTCAAGCACACAAATTCTACCAACTCCAGTTCTGGAGGTCCCTGGCTCACTGTTCTAAATCGCCACCAAAAATAATAATAATACTTTTGCTCCCCAAGTTTGCTGGTGGAGGCACAATCCTAAATCAAAAGGCATTTTTCATGTTGCTGATGTCAGATTCAAGGTAAAATATTGTCTCACATCAAAGATGTGCTACATACACAAGCCGTAGCCTGTAAAAAGGCTGCAACAGGTGATAAAAATAACAACTGCAATATTGGCATCTCAGTAAAAAGAATCTTACACTGATGGCAGTCATTGGCTGTTACTATTTTGTAATTCTTGTCCATTTGTAAATTGTTTTTACTGTTTATACATACTTTTCAGACTGCCTTTCTTTTTGTAACTTATGGAAGGTTTGTAAATGAATGATCAAAGCTTCCCCATTGTGTCTTCAGATAATACTGTAAATTACTGTAAGATACTGTGTGCTAGATTGTAACATTAAAGAAAATAAATGGCCTAAATTTGTGGTAAAGTACTGTGTGGGTGTGTGCATGTGTACAACTGTTGTGTAATATATTTTATATAAATAAACAATTTGATATTTTGTAGAGTGCAGCATTTTTGTACCTCCTCTGTACCCACCTTCTGATCTCTCTGAAGAATGAGACATCACAGGTAAGACACGCACAGCACTGAGTTATGCTTACAGCAGCTGTGCGTTCAAACACTGCACCCTCGTGGAGGAGAAGCAGGATGCAGCAGCAGCCTCCGAGCTGCCATGAGCTGCCTACAGCAGCAGTCACACTAAGCCCACATTCACTGACCTCAAACAAAAGAAACCACGTGAGAAGGCACAGCCTGGACAGGCACAAGGAAGTAACACTTAGCCATGAAGAAATAAGGGACACTGCGTACTACAGTAGCACTACATGGCACCAGTAAGGTGCAACACTTCCCCAGAAAAACATACACCTCTCCATTACAAAGTACAAGTGCCAGAAAGAGCTTGATATTCAAAAGCCTAACTGAATACAGGCTGCAGAGCTTCCTTGTTTTCAGAGCTGTAGGAAGCTGCTCAAGATCATTAAAGAATAAACCTAAATGCAAAACTCCAGAAGCTGTACAAAGCCAAAAACTGGTTACAGAAGTTACACTAGCATGGCACAGTATATGCTAGGGCCAGTCTTTACTTATGCAGAACAAATACATCTAACATGATCAAGGGAGCAGGATTACAACTTTATTTGAATCTTGCAAAGAAAAGTAACAGAGTTTGTGAGTCAGTTTCAAAAAACAGCACTAATCAAACACTTCTGTCTGAGCGAGTTTAACAGGATAGCTGGTAACACAACAGCTGAAGGAGTCCATGTTTTGCCTTACAAATTAAGCCATTCCTGCTCAACAGTTACCAGCAAGAACCTCAGAATTACAATCTGAACGGACACCTAAACCCTTCCAAATATTTGGAAGTGAAAAACCAAAAAGCCTTGTAAATAGCACAACTTTTTTTTTTTTTTCCCCAATTCAGTGCTGATGTAGATACTATGCTCCTCACAGGAAATTAAGTGAACATTTGTTAAATGAGAAAAATAATGAACAATCTCAACCAGCAAACTGCATTCATTCCACCTATGAACCTGTAGCAGTTTCTAACACTGTTTTCCTCTATGCAGTTGAATAAAGTCTTATTCAAAACACAGGTCTGCTATCTTTAATCTTTTTCCTGCTACAGTGAAAATAAAGTCCCACAGCTGCACATACTCATGCACATGTCTCATGGGAACAAACAAACCAACCCAAACCACACACTTCTAACTTCCCAAGAAAGGAACTTTTTTGGTTAAACTGGTAACTTCAGAGATAGTAAAGTCTGTCTGAAAGCAACATATTTGGTTCCCTGTGAATGCTCTGTCCTACAAGGAAAGCCAGTTTATGGGCATACTGGCAAGGAGCAGGTACTCTGATAACACCCTGCAGAAAGGGGGAGAAAAATAAAAGAATTACTTTCAGTTAACAAAAGGAGTGCTGGAATTCACAAGTCACAATTCCCTGCCACTTATGCAGATCTGTGAAACGTTGCTTATACTGAATGCATTAAAAAGGACTCTGCAAGCATTTTGTATTTGCACTGGTTTTTATCAGATACCCTTTTTCTACCTTCCCGTTGTTTCAACACAGAGATGCTCAGAACAAGAAGAATTCTCCTTTCCCCAAGGAAATACTTACCGACCAGTTATAGTACATGTGGCAAAGTTTGTAGGTTAAACGTTGCACGTGATCTGGTTTCAGCTTGCTTGTGTCATATATTACGTTATAATGAGTGGGTGCAACACAGCCATTTCTCACTGCCTGACTCACAATAAAGAAATCATACCTGTAAGAGAAGAAACAAAACCCAGAAGTCTGGCTTTCTTAAGAAGAATGGATGCACCCACCAATTTCTCCTGTTTGTTTCTCTAGAATCACTTCACAAACATTCATTAAGCCCCAAAGCATACGTTTACAAAACATCCATTTCCTCTGTTGCTGAAAGGCTAGAAGATCTTCAAGAACGTAGATCAGACCATTTCCATATGCTTAGATGAAGACCATGAAGGTCTTCTCCCTCCTGATGTGCAGCACAGATGCAGCTTCTATTCCTCATTTGTGTATTGTTACTGCAGAAATGCTCTGTTCTACAAGAAAAACATCATCCTTTGTGTAAGAAATACCTGCTGGCCACAGTGCACGTGCAGTACAAGAAAGCACTGGTAGTAAAATAAAAAAAAAAAATAAAAATAAAAAAAAAAAAAGCAAAACTGGCTATTGTAACAACAAAACTGCATTCTATCCCATGTGCTCCAGCATCCTTTGGTCAAATCTGGGCAAACTGTGGCATTTTGAGCAACCTCTGCATTTTAATCAATACCCAACCTGAGTTCCATGCAGTCTAACTTGCAAAAATGGAAAGGTGAGGGAAGTCTAACAAGATGTATCTCTCTCTTTTTTTTTTTTTTTTTTTTTTTTTTTAAAATGTGAACACACACAACGGTGCCATTCTAAGTCTTTTTCCAGTGATTTTTCAATCACCAGCCAAAGAAAATTTCCAAGGTTTGCTCATAAAAGTGACAACATTTAAATCCAATGTCAAGAACTAAAGCCAGACAAAATTTAGTTTCAGACAAGGACAGTTAGACAGTCCTATCAGCAGTCAGTCAGTACTTAACCTTTAAAAGAAATAAATCAAGAAAAGAACTAAAACATACACTTACAACATATATAATATTATATTTCTGACAGGTGCAGATGAAAGCACTGCAGAATAATAAAACTTACACCTTCTCATTTCACAGTAGGTCTCATTTCACAGTAGGGCATCATGTCAAAAGGGCACATGTGAGGAAGTATTCTGCTTGATCCCACAGTCCATTTAATATTGGATATGTTTATTTCATTATCAGGTTGCTAACAATGGCAAGAATACCAGAACTTACCATTCTGGTCTGGTCACCTCTATATCAACAACAGTACCAGGGGGTGGGTTTTTAAGTCCTCCAGCAACCTGTGCAAAGAATCTGGTACTCACTCGTTTCTTCACAACAATCACAGTCAGTCTTGGACTAAAATAAATGAGTAGAATTAAGAGAAAAGAAAATAAGTCAGTCAGTCCTGGGGAAAACAAACAAACAAACAATGTAGAATATTTCAGGAGCAGATTCTCTACAGCTTCCAATTAAAAAATAACTAGAGTTCTGCAGGACATCGATTTCACAGGGAAGCCTTCATTAATTTAGATCAAGTTGGACCTTGTTTGTAACTTTAGATTTTCAGTTTCTGGTGCAACTTCGATACTATTTCCCCCCAAATTTGTTTGTATTTAATTTCACTGGGAGACAAATAGATCAGAAATGTTCTCCTGAATACAAATTTGACTCTATTATCTGTCTCCTTTATCTTTCATAGATAGAACACACTGTGTGTTAACAGTATTTTTGATAAAGAGCAAACCATTACAGAAACTAAACAGAGGAAGTGAGCATTCCAGTTTTGCCTGCTTGTAATTGTTTATAGTTGTTCTGTGTTCTGCTTGTCTGTTGTTTCAGGAAATAATTTCATCATTCAGACCAAGAAAGAGATCGGACAAGTTAAAGAAATCCCGTAGCAGGGAACATTTAAAGCAGAACTGGGCAGAACTTAAGGACTGTCTTATTGTACAGTCGCTTTCACTGCTACTAAGAACAGTTGTTGATTACCATATGCATCAAGAATGACTACAGATCTGTACAGGTCTGTACATTGGGCACTGAACAATTGTGGCACATGTATTTAAAACATTTCCTATCCTATTATACAGTGGGTACCTCAAATCATGTAAACAACCCTCAGAAAAGCAGCTGTTTAAGCACAAGCAAAAATAAACAAAGATGAAAAGAGCAAACAATCTAAATCAGCAGCCACTCTTTGTAACCCGTTTCTCTTGTGGTATGAGACAAGGGGCCAGTAGGAATGGACTTACTTGTAGTCTTTACCAACGGTCTTCAAGCAATCCAGAAACTGAGGCACTTCATAATTCACCAAAGTATTGAGCTGCCCATCTCCTACACCATCACGATACACAATAATGCGAGAGGGCAAATACTTATTCCACTTGAACCATTCTCTTAGAGCAGCTAAGAAAAAAAGAACAGAAAGGCACTTCTGAATCTGCACTGTTCAATAATGCTTCTAATAACCATCAAGAGAAATAAGCAGCAATCTCATGGTGATGCAATGTGAATATACAACAAGAGCAAATCAATACTCCACTAGAAGCACTGTTCACTCCACCCCCGAATGTTTCAGGACTGCCAGTTCAAAACAAATCCCTACCCTAGACAGAAAAAGAAAAAAAGAAAAAAAAAAAAAAAAATCACATCTATCTTAGAATGTTGCTTCCACTTGTTCTGCAGGGTAACTTCCTTAATAGAGATGCTGATGCTCCTCTAAATATTTCTTGATGCACACTGACAACAGTTATTAGCTATTGTTAGAAGATACAGGAATCAACAACAGAATGTATGAAAAATAATACACATCTTTAGCAATACTTATTAAAAAAAACATTAATATGTTATCTAAGTACAGGTTGGTAATGCTTCCTTTCAAGACACATAAACAGACATCTTCTGAGGAAGGGAATTTGTCATTCCTTAACTCCTTCTCCACAAGAGCAGAAAGCTTTCCCTTACTTTGCAAGCAGGCTTTGAGCCCATCCACAAGTTCCTGCCCACGGCTTTGAACAACACAGCGTGAAAACCACCTGTGAACAACAAAAAAAAGACAAGTTTTGAAGCATTTACAGGGCTTACTTCTAAAAAAAAAAAAAAATTATATATATATATTTAAATTAAAATGGCTACAACTACTCTCAGACTTTATGGTTACTGTGGGTCAAGGCAGTCAAGCAGGAATTAGTGTACTATGAGAACATTCTAGCTGCAAAACTCTTGTGGTAGACAAGACCCTGAGCACCACATTAAATTCCCTTCAATCAAAAACACATCATTCAAGTGAACTCAAGTGGGAGAAGAGCTGTCGCCCTGACACCCCCCCACACATCCCACTTGCTCTCACTGCCAGGTGCTCTGGAAGAAGGACAAGGCTATTCTTTAGCAGATGTAGTGCAAGGAAAAACTCAGGAGCAAAGCAACTATTCCTATTCACAGACAGTTGTTAGAAATACAGTTAAACCAATTACATAGGCTTTCACAACAGCCTTCCACATTCCAGACTCTTCTTGGTTAAGATCCCTTCTCTTTGGCATTCCAATCTTACCTTGTCATTGTTTCATTCAGGCTAGCGACAAATCCAGCAATCGACTGCTTTCCAGCTAAAGTATCATGGTAACAATCAATGCCCACAATCATTAATTGTTTCAGCTTAAAAGGAATCAATACATGTGTTAGCATGTGCAGACATGACAGAGCCCCTATCATCTCCATCCTAACATTTATCAAGATGTAACAACTTGCAGTTTCAGTTCACTTCAGAAAAACACAGAGCCAATTCTAAGAATTATGTTTCTTTTATGTGAAATTAAGCTTCATGCTTCTTGTCACAGGCAGAAAACAAACCAGACCAAGAATACCCAATTTATTTTTGCAAAAAGGATTTTGTTTTTTTAAAATAAGACTGAATAAAGAAAGTAGCAATTAAAGAAAAAAAAAAAAAAACAAAAACAAAAAACCACTTACTGGGATCTCAACACTCCAAAGTTCTCCACCCATCTTACAGTTCATTTGCAAGGCAATTTTTGTCACTATGGCCAGAGTTGTCTGAGGCTTGCTTAAAGTACGAGCAATCACACACTGACTTGGAACGGGACAATCCGTACATAGGTATTTCTTGATGGCATCATACTTATCCTTTCGGGTACTAGACAAAATACAAACTGCCTTTTGAAGGGAAAAACGTTATTAAGAATCTGAATTCTCAGAATTACACAGCAGTTATTGCTTCAAAGTTTCTTACACTCAAGAAACAGTCAAACACTGATAGTGAAAGAGCTACCTGGAAAGTTTCAGTGGCTATACTTGCAAGGCAAGCACAAGGGCTTTTTAAACAGGAGGCTACTGGTATGTGCACTGGAGTTTGAACAGCACTATGAGAGGGTGTATAGGAGATGGCAGATATCCTCAAGCCAACAGTTTTATTTCTGAGAATTAATCCACTAGTGTGAAAATACAAATTAGAGATGAACATGCTTTGAAGTTATACATACTATGTTCGTGTCTGGAGTAATACTTTGTTGCAAAACCCTTAAATAAGCTTCTGTTCTATCATCCACTTCAATCCTGAAAGGAGGAGAAATGTTTCGTTTTTCTTCCTGCAAGTATTAATAGTTCTAACAGCTACTGAAACCTCAAGCAAAAACAAATACCCATTACGCACCAGCACGGTATGATGTGCCCTAATTACAGCTGTTAATAAACACATAATATTTGTACTTTCTGATCACTAAGAAGTCCCTCCCTTAGGCTTCCAACAGCGATTAGCGATAAAGTTTAAAACAAGAACAAATATTCAGTGCTATCTGTAAAAATGATAAAGGAAGATCTGGTGAAGGCCGACATTAAAACATGCCCTTCTTGTATTGCACAAGTCCATCTGAGAACATTCTGCTCGATAATCAGATGGCTAACGCTATTTGACTTTGCATGCCTCAGCCCCACAGAGAAAGCTTCCACAAAGAGAAGTATGAGTAAGAAACATCACTTGCTTGAGTAACCTGCAGAACCTGCAAACTGAAAGGAGCTTCTTTTTTAAATTAAAATCTTACAGTAGAAGTAAGTAACTTGAGATTCAATACTATCTCGTTTACCAAACTAATCACGTTAACAGATAGACCTTACTAAAATAAAATGATTTTCCATCAGACTGACATACTTACATGGTTGCCTTGTTCATCCTGATTCCCATGGATGGTGTGACTTTGAACAGATTCTGCAGTAACGTATTGGCAGCATCGTAGTTGCGCCGCGTGTAGATCAGCAGCCAGTTGTCCAAAGGCTTGGCGCAGATTAAGGGAGCCACCCTGGTTTCCCGTGACCAATCAGCAAACTGAGGATTGTAATCAAACTGCAAACAACAAACGGAAGAGAAAGACCACTTTATCAAACACTTCAAAGACAGGCTGCAAACGCATTTGCCTACAACATACAGAAGTACTTTCGTGTTGTCCTGTGGGTGTTTTGTTTTTTCCCTACTAATGTCACTCTGGCATCAGCAGAGCTTTATCCAACCCTTTCAAGGCATCCTACACTCTTCAAATGTTTCCCTCACTTTAAGTCGCTACTTGCTGTGCAGGCTTTGGCTGGATATAGCTACAAAGCTATTCAAGTATTAAAATCTATTTTCCCTAAATAGAAGGTATGAGATGTTTCCAATAAGAAAAAAATGCTTTGCTAAGTACTGTTAAAAAATACTGTCTATCTAGCATCCAATAAAAACCATCAAATCCTTTCTAGCACAGACTGCTACAAACCAAACTTTGTGTCTTACAGAAATTTACAATTTAATGGAATCTCATTAATTCATATTAAAAATTTACGCAGCTTGGAGCGAGTAGATTCTGTGTGTGTTCTGCCCACAGAACAACTTAGTGGCTTTTCATTTCAAAGCCTTGGTATTTCAACAATTGGAAAGCAGCTACAAACAACTGTATTCTCCTACTTTTGTATCTGAAAGCACTTTGTTCAGACAGAAGGGAATGTTTTGCAAGGAAGACAACTGTAATGCAAGCCAAGCATTTTCAAACAGAACTTGTGGACAATCACATTTAAAGCATACGGACAGTGACTTGCGTGCAATTTTCTCTCACAATCCTTCCTCCAACAAGCAGCATTTCATCCTTTAAGAACTTGCTTCACTGGTGACAGATCCTGAAAATTTACTTACCACGTTTCCTGATTGAAGGATCTTTTCAGCTTGAACAACTCTTCCCTTAAAGGATAGTAAGTTAGAATCAAAGCTTAAACCCCAGTCCCGGAGTTCCTTCTGAACACATTCATCTCTGTTCAAAAACAGCATTTCAATTACAACAAGTTCATCCTTGCTGAGACTTTTTTTTTTTTTTTAAAGTAAGATTCACAAAAATTTTGCAAGAAATAAGGTTTGTCACAACAAATGTGTGTGACAAGGAAGTACAGGAGATATCCAGGTAACATACTTTTTCATGTAGTCAATAAGCTTTCCAATTTCACGTTGTCTTTGCTCAGGCGAAAGTCGTGTATGAACAGACAAGTCTTTCATCATGTTAAAATCATTCCTCATCTTCTCAGTTAATCCTGTCAATACAAAAACAGATTAGACGAAAGACTAAGAAGGAAAACTAAGAGTTTTTCCCTTGTCAGTTCACTTACAAGCTGCATCAGTTGAGACATTTAGATAACTTTACTGGATTTTACAGTTTCCTTACTGCCCCCGTTTGGTTTTCCTAAGGGCAAGTAAGCAAAAGGAAGTTTGCTAGACAGATGAAAAATGAATCCCTACATTGGAAGGCATCATGCTAGTGTTAATGATTTCTGCCAGAACACCAGAGTTTCGAATTCATTTTCCCATGCAGTGAAAATTACCAGTAAAGAGCATATTAATAGTGCCAAAGTCTAGAAGAATCAGACTTCAAAAAATAGCTTAATTCATTCATTCCATAAGCAAAAGTAAACAAGGTTAAAATTCCCTACCTGCTGAACACACTGGGATCAGCTCTGCACTCTCAAGCTCAACATTTAAAAACCAAACTTTATAATATCATGATACCAAATCTTCTTAAAGATCTACAAGACTGTCTTTAAGCTTTCTCTGCCAAGTTAAATCATTAAATTTCAATGCTCAGTAATCCCTTCCTGGAAGCACTGTCTCTTCATTTTCTGTCAGCAAGACTGCCCAGTTCATTGTGTAAGACAGGCACAACTGTTGCACTGATCCATGATCAAAACATGCTGAATTCTAAGGTGAATAATGGGCTTTTAGCATTTGCTACAAGTTCAGGAGCTACTTAAGGACAAGGAAGGTGCCTCACAGGCCAGGAGAGCTGACTAGGATGTCACAGCTGACAGTGAAGTCGCCTAGTCGAAGTATTGTGCTTTTATTCAGAATTTGAAACTGAACAACTTGCAAACCGCTCCGGGCATCCACCTACAACTGGTGGAATTCACCAGCAATTTTGAACTTCAGGTGAGGTACCTGCAGCAGTTACCTGCCGTCCACGTAATAAATATTTTCCATCTATGGCTGCCCAGGAAACAGTCAAAACCACATCCCACCACTTCAAAGGGGTTTATTGTGGTCCAGAGTCTCCCAAAAGGAAGAACCACCACCACCACAGCAGCATATTTATAATGGATGCAGTCAAAATACCAGTTACAGTGAGAAGCATAGCTTGACAGTTGCTTTGACATGAAAAAACTACTGCTACCATACCTGTTAGATAGCACAGCTCTGGGATCAGAACCACAGGTCCTACCATCACATTTCCTCTCTTCCTCCGACACTGACTGATCAAGACAGGCTGGTTCAAGTCACTGATTTCTTGATTATATTGCTGTATGAGAAATATATATTGTATGCCACTCTATTAAACACTAAGTTTTCTTAATGCTTATTTCAGAAAATTTATTTTAAAAAGAAAAAAGCAGCCATCAACTTTTTTTTCCCCTCCAATTTACACTTTAACTTAGAGGAAATTGTTTTCATCAGAAAAAGCCAAACAAGGAAGCACTGTCCTCTCTGTTAGTGAGATCAGGTTATTAATTTGTAAGATATTGACTTGCAAGAGACAACAGAAACAGTCCTGCCTAGCTTGAGGCAATACCACCCAAAGTACCTAAAACAAGATTAGGACGCTCATTTCAGTTAGTTAATGGACAAGGTTCCTATCCTATAGAGCAATTTAATTCAGTACATCCCATGAATCAAACAAGATTCCACACAAGTCTGAAATTCAACCCTCCTGCAACATTTCCATGCATCTGGCAAGAGTTGGTCTGTGTAGCAGTCACTAATTTAATTTAGACAGGAAAAAAAATAAAGCTGACAGCAAAACATACTTCACAGTTTAACTCCTTCTTATTCTTAAAGAGAATCACAGCTCAGGGAAAAAAAATACAGTTTAAAAAACAAAAGAGTGAGATCACAGCAAAGGCTAGAAGGGAAAGAAAACTCATCCTAGTTCATAGATGTATAAAGAAGCAAAATCTTAATGCAGCCCCATTCTTTTTTTACAGTAGAAAGTGATGTTTACTGTTCCAAAGGGTGGTTTAATTTTAGAGAAGGCCGAGCTATAAATTCATACATAAACTTTGTCTCAAATGGCCTCAAACTAATAAAATGTTACTTCCTTAAGGTGCTGTTCACATGTTTCACTCCAGAAGATCATCAACAACCTTTCTGCTGAAGGTACGCTGTGCCCATTATCCAATTAGTAGAGATGTTAAACAGGACAGGTTCCAAGACTGAGTCTCTAGTTACCAACCTCCAGCCTGATTCTACACCTTGGAGCCCAGCCATTCAGACAGTTTTCAATCGCCATCTCTCAGTCTCTCATCCAGCTCATACCTCATCCACTTCTCCGTGAGGATCTTATAAGTAAGGCTTTCAGCCTTGCCTTCTAAGTCTAAGCAGACAATATCCACTGGCATTCTATCATCTAACAGGCCAGTCATTCGTCACAGAAACTTACCACACCAGTCAAGCATGCCTTAATGAGTTCCTCATCACTCATATTACTAGAAAGTTTGCAGAATTAGCTTCTCCAGCACCCTCCCAGGGACTGAGGTGAGGCTGCCCAGCCTGTAGTTCCTTGCATCCCTCTCCTAGCCCCAATTCAAGAAAGTCACATTCACTTTCCCCCACCACCAGGGCATTTGTTCCAGCTATCATCATCAAAGATTTCTCAGAGGCCCCACAGTATCATCAGGCAGCTGTCTCAGAACTGGGTGGGTGCAGTAGAAAGTACTGCTTTTACTCTGTACACATCCATTCTGTGTTTGAGTTTTGCCAGGAGCTCCCTGCTCCCCTTCCTGGTCTTACTGCACAATTTCCTACTCTCCGAGATGGACCACTAATGGTGAACTCATGCCAAGTAAACAGTTACATTCAGATTACAAATTATTAAAGACAACTGCATCATAGGTAAACCTTCCAACAATTCTCTAAAATTCCACGTCCAAGCATACCACACAAACTGACAGGTGAGCTTCCATACCCTTCTGTAGTAGTCTATATAGCTGATTTCAGAGCCGTCTGCTCGTCTGAAAGTACACTGTGGATTGGCATCCCAGTCGATGTCATCAACTCTGTATGTTCTGTTATTGTACCTAAATAAACCATTTCATCAGTCTTTGGTTTGGATTTGTTTGTTTGTTTTTTTTTAAATCATTAACTCAACTACAAATGAAACAAAACTATGAAGAAAAAATTAATGGCAATACTCATATAAGTTGCAAAAACTTACTTCGTAAGAACAATTACACCTATCAGC
Organism: Lagopus muta; assembly: GCF_023343835.1. Classification (NCBI taxonomy): domain Eukaryota; kingdom Metazoa; phylum Chordata; class Aves; order Galliformes; family Phasianidae; genus Lagopus; species Lagopus muta. The sequence goes on along the minus strand of NC_064449.1, from coordinate 9,331,413 downwards.
TCCTTTGCACAGGCATCTCTAAATCTTCTCTCTTCAACCTGTTCATAGAGGCTGTACATAGAATCCAAAACTGTTTCACTGCGAAGAATCTTATGGCTCACATCTGCACATAACATAATGTTCTCCTCATACTGGAGAATAGAACTTGTGAAGCCTGGCCAAACCATCAACCTATCAAAAGGGAACAAACAGGATTTTAAATGCATACAGTGATTTAAAGCATATCTATTCGGACCCTTGAGTCATTTCTGTCCACTGTCTCAGACACTCGAAGCCATCAAGACACAAAGAAACCATTATCCAATACAAATGAGATCACAAAAACTAATTTTAAGAAGTATTTTAAATGCAAGTATCTTTAGACAACTTAAGATTTAACCAATTAGTGATACAGCAATATAACCAAGCCCCCAGAAAACAGCGTTTCAAAATTCTACTTAAGTATCTTAAGTATACAGCATATGAGCATTCAAGGGATGTGTTAGAAAGACCAGCAGTTTATTAGAACACTGTCTAGTTTCTTACACCAAGCAGGTTAGGTAGGCTAGACCAACAACCAGGTGTACACTGCAGCCATACCAAGGGGCACCAGCCAAACACAAGGCTGTCAACACGTACAGCAGACCGAGTGCTACCTAGAAGCATCAGTCACATTCTATGGGCTCCTGGTGAGGGAGGCAGAGTTCAAACACATCATCTCACAATCGGGAGCTGCAGAACTGTCCACTGGAGCATCCTGATAGGAATTTCCTCAGCAGCTTAAATGGCTGTCAAAATGAAGGCTGGACATTCCTGAACTTTAGTAGTAAAGGGTTCAAAGGTTCCAGCTTTATGGTCATTTATGCAGGGTTTCTGTCATGTGAGTTCAACATAATAACAGAACACACACTGCTAAAGAATCATCAGATGTTATTCCCAAGGAGCATGAGACCGTCCTTCTGTGTAACATTTTTAAAACCTATGATGTTATTATAAGATAAACAACTGGAGCAACACTGAAAAAATCATTCTGTCTCCCTTAGGTGTCCATTTTGTCAAACCTGTGATTAGGGATGCTGACTGGGTCCTTAGGGTTGTAATAGTTACGTCCAATTTGCTGCAAATTCATCATCTTCAAAAGCCTGTAAGTTGAAATAAAGTTATTATTTACCATTATTATTTATCAAACTACCTATGGTCCCACCTCTCATACAACTTTTCCCATTCATGGTCCAGAACTGCTGTTTGCTTTAAAACGCAAATTCACACACAGAAGAGGGCAGGGAAGGGGCTAACTGCCTAGATGAATGAGCACTGCAGCGTTAATCTACCTGCACAGGGAAAAGGCATAAACTAATTTTACACTAACATGTACCAAAATCACCAGAATCATAGAATGGCTTGGGGTGGAAAGGACTTTAGAGACCATCCAATTGAAACCCTCTGCACGGGCATGGCTGCCAGCCACCTGCTCAGGGCCCCACCCAACCCAGCCTTGGCACCTCCAAGGATGGGACATCCACAGCTTCTGTAACAACCAGTGTCAGTCCCTCAACACCAACGCACGTCACACTGTGCATGCAGCCACACAATAACACATTACCAGGTGTGGCTGGCCACACAGAAATGGTAGCTACAAAGGCTTGAAAGTTTAATTTCTCATATTGATCTGCAGTCCACTCTCTGGAAATGAAACATTAAGACACCTTTTCAAATCACTTCTTACAAAGATATAGCTGGGCAAACAAACCTTCTAAAAATGATGTTGTAAAACTGCAGACACGTAGGTGAAGTAGGTGGTAACTCATTAGTCAATGTGATTGTGATCCTCACATCTTCTCCATTTCGGGTCTTAGAAAATACTTCAGTAACCTGAAAAAAAATGAACTTAGATAAATAAAACTAAAGGCAAACAGGCTATACCTAGACTTTGCTTTATTAATATCAAATTGTACTAGTATATTAAAATTTTCATTAATAATCTTGAGATTTTACCAAAACAGGAATTAGATTTCCTGCTGTGACTGCAAACTGCAGCCTAGAATGCTTGGTTTGTTTAGGTGAGAGACAGAATGGGGACTATGCCCAAGGCATCCTGTGCAAGATACTGGGGGGCAGAGAAAAACATTAAAACATTAAATGGGAGTAAACAACTTTCCTCCTTCCCTCCAAACTCTTTTCCCTTGCCTTTATTAAAGCCACACTCAGGCCCTTCAGTAAGAACAGAGGCAGAACCAGTTGATACAGTCAGCAGTTACCCTCTGTTGCTCCTTTCTTCTCACACTTGCACTGCTCAGACTTTTCTGCCCCCCTTTCTTTACCATGCTTTCACAGAGGTGCCACCAGCTCTGCTGACAGGCTCAACACTGGTCTGCTGCAGCTGAAAATATCTGTATATAAGCAGACTTGAACTCCTCCCACACGGGCAACCCCAGAGCCCCCCCCAAGCTACTAAAACCTTACTATGTATACCCAATACATCCAGCCTTTCCATGACAGTGGATGTGAGAACATGCAAGTTATGATGGAAAAATACAGTCTACTACCTGCTTCTGTGCAGAAGAATATGCCAGTCTGCAGAGTCTGAGCATCAGAACCAGAAGTTTATTACCAAGTTTCTCTACAGAAACAAATTAGCTTATACTATCATTCAATTCAACTAAATGTTGCTCCTGAGACATCTATTCCTTTAGTTCAACCACACTAGTAAGAAACAAGAAATGTCATGAAACACAAGCCAAGAGAAAAGCAAGACAATACTCTTGTATCACACCTTATTCAACAGTCTTTTGGGCAAGAATAATATTGATCCATCAAATGCATGTGTCTTCCCAATTAGGTCTTCATGCTGAAAGAGCAAAGCTGATCGAAGGCGGCGTGCTTCCATCTCAGGATTGTAGTCTATATGGTACTGATACAAAGCCCATTGGGGTCGAGATGTGAGACGAAAAAAATTTGCAATTAATTTTATCACAGCACCTGAAGAGCCTAAAATGAGAAGCAAGCACAGTAGTAATTACATCAGCTTTACCATTCTACAGAATTTTAATAACTCTAAAAAATTAAAATATTAAGTCATACATACAGCCACGTTCAGCATCCGTCCTACAACAGCAACATTCATAGAAATCACTCCACATGGACAGCATTATTACTGTCACCTGGGATTTTCATAATTCCTTTGTCCCTCAGGAAAACTCCCACATCAAAGGAGGTATGCATTCACATCTCTAACTTAACCTCCTAAGGGGCAGCTACTACATACTACAGAGATCTGCCACCAAAACACAAATGGACAAATCACTTTTTTGGTGAATCATAAACATTGAGCAGGAACTAACACAAGAACCAATCAGTGTAGATGTCCACTTTCCCACTCATACATGATGACATGTCCTTTGATATCTCAATATTTAAAAATAAAAACACTACACAGTGAGAACAAATTTCAGGTCACATTTTTTCCCCCCCCTTTTTTTTTTTCCCCCCAAGTTTCATTTCAGTTTCTTTTAGACTTAAAACCACAAGCATAATAATAATTTTTAAAAGCATACTGCAGCCAGTAAGGATTATGCACTTTAATTTGATTTGGATCACCCATTTGTCCTATATGAAATTTAACACCTCAGACAGAAACAAGAAGTCCTACGAAGCACATACATTCTACCAGAAACCTGTACAAAAGTACAAAGAGAAAACAGAAGGCTAGCAATACAGCTGCTTAGGTACAGCAAGCCATCATCTAGTTGCATTAACAGAACTCTGAATAAAAAATACAGGTAAGAGCTACTCTGCTTCTGGCCCAAAGTGACTCAAGCAGAATTACTTGTCACCACAGCTGGACCATTCAGTCAGCACTGACTGCTACAGGTGCAGTTGTACTGCTGTGATATCTCAGTCATTTGCAATATAAAACCATTACCAGCACAGAACTCTAGGACAGTGGTGTAGCAACGAGGTGGGACCACTATGGCAGCCCGCTTCTACTTCTTTTCACATGACTTCATCTTAAGGGCAGTAGTTAATTACCTTCTACTTAAACTCAACTGTTTCTTCAGAACAGGTCTCAAGTTGCATGCTTTTTGCGGGAGATCTCTGCAAGTTTGTTCAAGTGTGTTATGAATCCAAATGTCTATAAGCAAAACCTACTGAGTCCTGCAGTGAAGTACTGCTTGCAGAAGTCAACATCAGGAACATACATTGACTACCACTTATGTCTGAATCCCTGCAATTTAAATGCTACACAACATTTGTCACACATCATCTTACTGTTCCTCTTCAGGTGTCAGGAACAACTCATATCTTTTTCTAGCACGTAATAAGGATATACATATATTTTTTTGAACTTGGCTCCCAAGGGGATGCTAAAAGCAGAAAAAAAGCAAAGCTACTGTTCATTTCAACTTGGTTGTATTTGTTTATGATCCAACCTGAACATACCAGTTTTTGATTCTCGAACGTGTTCTATGGCTTGCCGAGTATTTACCCCGAGGTCATGGAAATCCCGACGACGTCCACCCCTATCCGCTAAGGACAGCTCCTGAAACCCTGCCGAAATCTGTAATCCTGTTGTTTTGAGACAGAGGAAAAGAATCTTATTTATTTACTATTTTGATAAAGAAGATCACATTCTGTTCAAACTCTACTAAAGTTTGCTCTCAAAAGTCATTCTAACGCGCAGCATCACTGAACCAGGACAACACCATCATCACAAGGTAAACATTCAACTTTTCAATAACAGATGTTCTTTTGAAAAGGAGAATTGGAAATGCAGCACGAAGAGCGTATTAACTGCACTCTCTTCAAAATACATGTTCTTGTGGGAAATTAACTTTTTTTTCCTCCTTCTGACCTAGTGTCTTTGGAGCATCCTGAGGGCCTCTCTGTCGCCCACGGCCACCAGGTTCTTCTGCCAGTGCTGGAGGACGACACGGCAGCAGCGATTGCTGCTGCCCAGGTGGACGACTGGGCAAAGTCTTTTGAGCCTGCAATAGATGAGAACAACTTTTTCCAGTGCAACTGAAGAAACAGCATTTTGGGTATACAACAAAGCAAAGCCACTGATCAAGTCCCGAATATCCATGCACCCAAGTGTAGCAAACGTATTTGAATTTCTTTCCCCCTTATAGGTACCAAGAGTTATTACTACATGCTTTCAGTACTAAAACAACAGGGTTTGGGATGATGCTCATTTAACAGCAGTAAGTGTAAATCTTCTCTCTCCAGGCCCTGCACAGAATCTCTGCACTACTCTCAGCATCTCCACTGATATTCCAAGTAAATGTCTATTTTATAAAAACAGCTCTTCTAACTTTAGTGTTTAGTTCAATTTATAATATTAATATTTAAAAGTGTCGTGCTTGCACAAATACTTCAGAATAAGCTGTACTAGCTCGAGATCTTCTCCCCTCAAACAACTCAAGTTTCCAGGGAAGTTATAGAGTTTTATTCTATTTAGCAACTACAAAACATGACTGCTGGCCACAAACAATCCCACAATTCAAAACATTGACCAGATTATCAGTTTGCCCCATAAGTATGGTTAGTTATTTCCCAAGTTGAAAAAAATCAAGTTCACTATTTTAAGTACAAGCAAGCAACAGGCCAATACCAAGGATAATGGCAAAACCTGAGCCAGACAGCTGAAAGGCTCTGTTCTACAACAAAGCAGAACCTTTTGCGCTGTCACACAACCTGCCAGCATTTCTCTCCTGGAATTCCTCTATACCTTCAGTCTAGTCAAAACAACTCATTTGAATTTGTGCTCCCTCATATTCCCACCATGCAACATAAAGAGCCCATCTCCATCTTCTTGACAACCTCCTCAAAGGCTGCAGTTTCCCCATTCAGAAAGGCTCCTCCTCCCCAAATAATCACAGGTTATCAGAAAGTTATGTAAAGAGATCTCTGATCTCCTTTAACCTCACTAATTCTCTCTGATAAAAACCATGAGCAGAATCAACTTTGCGGTATTACAATGCCTCTGTATCAGTCTAGTGCCAAAGACAACAGGGATCATCTAGAATTCAGCTCTCTTCTTTCCACAACCTCCTTTGGAAACACCTCTGAAACTCAGCTTCACAGAGGAAGATGCACCCATTCTACATGGTATGAGTGCCAGCCTATATAGGAGTTTCATTTAAAACATACATAGTACAACAGTGAGCAGCAGTAACATCTCAAGGCACAGCTGTGTCAATTAAAAGAGAATCAACTTACAGATGCAGCTCCCACAGGAGGAATGGCAGCCTCCTGACTTGGAGGCCTTCCTCTCGCTCTGGCTCTAGCTCTTCCCGTCATGTTCCCTTTGAAGAAGAAGCACCCATTAGTGCTCAGTCTTATCCAAAGGCACATTATAAGCAGCACTGTTCCATCTGCCCATCCAGTGGTAATTAACAGATCCTTACAGCCAAGCCGAAACCTAACAGCACAGCCCAGGCAATCTCAAGCCGTGAAGACACAGCCAGAGCTTCTAACTCTGAGCCCACCAACACCACTCTGAAGTTGCACTTACCAAGTCGACGCAGACTAACTCACTACATTACCAGCGGAGCAGCATTATTTGTAGCACACAGCCACCTAAACGGCCCCCAGAGACACCTGGCTCCTCACGCAGCGCCCAATCCCTTCCGGCTCCGCCTTTCTCGGCCGCAAATCCGCTTCCCCTCCCCCACCAGCTCGGCCATGCCCTCAGCATTACCTCAGTCAGAAAGCGACGCCGCTCCCACTCCGGCGACACACGAGACCGCCGTCTCCCCAATACCACACGCCTATCTCCCCGCCGGACTTCCCGGACCACAACAACCCACCACCACCGTCCGTCGTCGCCGCCTCCCTCAGGCCCGGCCCGCGGAACTCTCCTCAGCCTGCACGCGCTAGCGAGCTAAAGCGGGAACGCACGGAGTTCTCTGATTGGCTACCGAAGGCCGAGAGCTGCCGAAGAGTGCCGAAGAGTGCCGACGGGGGTCGCTGGCACCGAGGGCTGCCTGCCAGGCGCGAGAGTTCAATCTTGTGGCACGGCCTGTGGAACGAGCGGCCGTTGAGGGCTTGGTAGCTTTTCCGAGGGAGTTTCCCTGCTAGGTATGATTCCATTCCCGCTCCAGATCTTGCTTGAAGAATAAACGTGAGTTAACCAGAAGGTGGAGCAATAAAACAAGAAATGAAAGTTGTTTCTGTGAAGGATCGCGTTTGTCAGTAGCGTTTACAAAGCTGCTGTTAAAACTTGTTGTTCTATTCCAGGCACGCACAGAATGTGGACAAAAATAGACACAAATGGACTTAAATATACTCTGCGTAGAAGCAGTTGGAAGGAAGGACTGGACACAATCCAATTAAGCATCAACAACTAAGAACACGTCAGCAATCATCCCTCCATTGAGAGATGTTCTTCAGCAGACAACCATCCAGCTGAAAAAAAAAAAGCCTTTTCCTAATTGCCAAGGCTGGTTCAATTGCTGTGATTGCTTCCAGAGAATTGTCGTGTCTATTTTAGGTACCACAGAACCAGCAAATCTTATGGCTTGAAAGTAATTGGCCTTCAGTGGGAATTAGCTCTGTCTGCAAGCCTTCCCCACTGCAGTGGGGACACAGCAGGGCCAGGCAGTGCCAAGGCTCACGTGCACCTTTCTAGTGCTGTAAGCGTGCCTTTACGTGAAGCTTAGGTGGCTGTGACGCATCTGGAGATAGCGACTTCAAGAGACAAGAGATAACGTTATCTAATTAAAACCATACCTTCATGAAAGACCACAGGGATCTCGTCAGGTCACTTGCAATTTTTCAGCTACCTGCAATGAATAGAGGACAAAGTTGCTTTGCTTTGTTCTCTGTTATTCCAGGTGGAAAAGGAGTGGTGGTATTAACATAAATAATAAAAATACCTTCTTTTGTTTGATTTGGATTGTCAGTTTGCTTCCAAAGCCTTTTTTGTTGTGCTTCTAATTAATGTCAATGTAGTAACCCTCTTAGGAAACCAGATTCTCTTTTACAAACTAAAAATAAAAGCGTTCAAACTGCGGAAGTGTGGATATTGCTGCTTAACGATAGTTGAAGTACTTCCAGCATGTAATTTTTATTACTCAAATATAAATCTGGATAAATATTTAACAAACTCCACACATACACTTACTTAGATGAGGCAAGTTTGCTGCTTTTGCGAGCGCTGATTACTGCTTGCCATGGGCTCTTTACCCACAGAGGGAACTTTCATTGCTCGGTAGCCTGCAGAACTCTCCAGCGGGTCAGAAGGTTGAGCTGCAGAAACACAATATGCAGATTTTCTTAGCTCAGCTCTATTTAACGATAAACAGAATGTGAAGATGTTGTCAAAGCCGTTTACATTATGTAAATTGTGAGAGAGGAGAATGTGTGTGTTGGAAATAGTTATATTTGTTTATTCACTTACAATATCTGCCATCCTTAATGTTTATTTTTTTTATGCCAGATTCCTTCCATTTCACTGCAGAACTTAATTGTCTTTAGATACAAATTGCTAAAAGTACTTAATCATTTTGGCTACCTACAGCAATACACACACATCGCCGATAACAATACATCTGCAGTAAGCACACTAATTTTTGTACGTGGGTTGTCAGACAGGTAATTAGTATTTAATGAAAGATGGGTTCCAATTTGCTTTTCACAGTCTTTCAGACTTGTTTTTTTTTTTTTTTTAATCCAATTCAAGTCTGGTTAAAACCATCACTACAGGTAGGTTAATGTATTTTCACATCTTAGAAAAGGTAGAAATGGCAATGCACTGACTGCAGCAGGTGTGTTGTGTCCATAGTCTTGTCTGGTTTTAGTAAAAATGCAGAGGAAAACGAGATTTTGAAAGTGGTAGCTGCTTGTGTTTTGTTTTTTTCTGTGTTGCCAAAAAATCTACCAAGGTTGGATTTCAACACACTGAAGTATCACATATGAAATAATTTTTTCACAGCTACTTGGCTTGGGCTTCGCTTTGATGTTTTCTTTACCCATGATGCAGTTGTTTTTGCTCCTGTCTCCTGTTGCTACAATAAGCCATTTCCCATACATGTCATCTCCAAAGGGGAAAAGACTGCATGGAAACAGAACAAAGAAAACAGAACAAAAGAAAATCAGGGATTTTTCCAAAGGCCCATCTGATGTACAAGTATAAACAGGAAAAAGATGCCTGAGGAGGTAGGAGCCAGGAACTGTATGAGCAGACAGCTGTTAACTTGTGTAGTTAGCAGCGCTTTGCGATCCTGAATGGTAAATAAATAAATGATTTGAATGCATACAGTGAAGAATATGCTCACTTCAATACCTTTAGCATAGAATATAACCATATTGTACATTCCCAGCAATGTGAGCTGAATGTCTTGCCTTTATACTCCTTTCATAACACCAGGTTCAGGTATCCACAGTTCTTTGGTTCTATCCCCAGAAAAGGCAATACTTCAAGATATCAGATTTAGAAGTATTGTCTGCTGTGATGAAGGAAACAAAAATAAAGGAACATCTCACAACAGAACACAGTAAGTCACATGTGGCCCTATTCTCAAGAGACCAACATGTTGGGCCTGAATCCTTTTAAATATTTTGTAAAAAAAATCAAATAGGAATTGCTCAAAAATAAACTTTAAAATTCACATTCCTGTGAGAACTCACAAATCTCAATCACAGTATTTTTACATTCTTATCTTTTTTTAATATAAAATGAGAGAGGCAAGGTTTTAAAAGCTGACTTACTATCAGAAATATCTCATGAGTTAACAGTCTTGCTTCATCCCGATGCAAATTCTAATGTCACATTTAATTTACTGTAATTATGCTGAGGGTAGAGGATCTGGTTGGCCTGCACAGTGGGGCCTGGTGTTTGTGCTACCGTGAGTGAAATGTGGGGGATTGGGAAGCTATTATTTATGTACCATAACAGAAAGCAAAAGGCATGTTAGGGAAAAAAATCTGCTACTAAGGAGATAATACCCAACTCTCTACACAACAAATACAGTGTGTGCATTTTCCCTTGGGAGTAGAGAAACATTTTTCAACTCTGTATTTTCTCTGCTGTTCTGTAGCCTATTGTTTAATCCCTAATCTCTGTTTTTCCTTAAGATTCTTAATTCTTACGTCTAAACATTTATTGCCAGGAATTCCCCTCCTAAACTTCATCGACTCCCTTCTCATCTACTGCATAGGACTCTCCGCTGCTCCTCTCGACAACAACTTGTTTTGATTCAATAGAAGAAAGCTGTTTTTCTGTTTCATGTGCTCACTGTTTACCAGAGTGTCTGATCACTACAGTTATCATCACTGCTCACTCCAAGCCCTGTTTTGTCAGACAGTGCCCTGAGCCCTCTTTTCCTGAAGAGAAAATGCCCTTTTTGTTTATGAGCCATCATATCCTGGCCAAAATTTCCCACGCTGAATCAACTCAGCTTTATTTTCTCTTAATTTCTGCCATTTCACATCATTTTGAGCTGACATCTAATGTGCAGAGTGAGCAAGAAGTGATTTGATGTAAGTTCTGAATAAATAGTAACATTGAATTGAAGAGGTCACATTAAAAAAACAGAACCAGAATCGATTATAAATGATTTGTAAAACTTGTTGCATGAATATAAGTATGCAATTCTGTAAGATGTCGTATTGCTCTCTTTTATCTACATTTATAAATTATAAGAGGAGACAATGTTAGTATATGGAGTACACTGGAATGGAACTGAACAAGACTTTTCAATCAGGTATTACATAGTGAAAGTATTGTATTCCTCCAAAGAGTAATGGGACGTATTTCAGAAGAAAGACTGGTGAAAATTCTCAAGTTCAGATAGATTGATGTCAGCTCATTTAGCAAGCAGGTTTGATCTAATTGTCTCTTTATTGCTCTGAACGTTCCTGAATTATGCAGAGAATTTGGGTTATGTGATTTAGCATTGGATTAAAAAATGTCATAGCTTAATTTTCTTTAAAATAATGTGGAACTTTGTTCACAGTCAACGAAGTTCATTATTTTTTTGTTCAAAGCCCAGCTGCAGGCCTGGAGCATTTCTCATAAATATCAGGAAGTACCTGAAGCCACAGTTAGGATTAAAGAGTTGATCTGAACCTCAGATCTCGGCTTTAAAGCTGTAATGTACAGTGAATTTGGTTTCATGGTAAAGGAAATGGTAATTGCTAAAGTATGTTTTCTTAAGTCGCAAAATTATTTTTGAAATGTTTTTACTGAGACATTTATCAGTGCTATGCATGCATGAGAATGAGTGGACTTGCAGCACAGTGTTTTCACAGGATCACAGCGCTGGATTTATATACTGGTGTCACTGATCCCGTGTCAGAGGACAGCCTTGCTTCTCCCTTGTGCACAGCATTGCTGCTGAAATTATCAGATCCACAGCCACAATCTTTAGAACTATCCAAGCAAATGAAGTAACAATTTCAGTATGCTATTCCAATAACTTTTCAGGAAGAGTGGTCAAATTCCTGGTTATCTGGCAGATACACTCCCATCAGAACAAGGAACACAATCCACAAGTGATATCTTTAGTTAGTTTAGTGCAGATCAAATATCTCAACTAAGACATGAGAAAAATCACCTTGCTCTTTGCTCCCTGCAAACAGTATCTGATCTGCATGGCTGAGAAGAATGGAGGAGCACAACTAAGTACCAGACACGCTTCTCATGGCTTCTACACTTGGGTATCTGCGTCCACCAAACACATACCCAGTATTGTTTCCATAGTAGTTTAACCTGAATGTTTTATTGCATGAAAGCATCTCTCTTTATTGTATTTAAGAAGGAAATAGAATGTGAACATTTAGTAGGATGCTGCATTTATCCGTGTACATTTAAACATTTCCACAAGTGGCAGTGTTTAATCACATTCTATTGCTTCATTGTTGTAAGCGATCCAGAGAAAATATAATGCTTAGAACTGATTACTGCTCCTGAAAGATGTGCACATTTTGTAAATTGTTAAGTCATATTTCATATAGCATTTGCAAAAGTGGGAATCACAGATAAAAGTGATCTTTTCCTCCTATATTTGATTATCAAGACCTGGCGTCACTTTTGTCATCTTGTGTTCTGATGGGGTGAAGGGAGAGCAGATGGACTCTGTGTGTACGTGCAGTGTAGACATACACTGAACACAGAACTTGACATACAAAACCACAATACTGGAATGCCTTGCTTAGATGCTGCCTCTTCTTGAAGGTGCCTAATTTCATGTGCACCGAACTTTCTGATTATAAATTTCCCCAGGCACTCCAAGTTACTGTTTTGTACTTTCCCAGCACAAAACTCCCTTGACAAAACTTGCCAGATTCTTTACACCAGAGGCAGTTCAGGAGCAAACAAGACTCTCAAGTTAGAAGTACTCCCTATATGGATTACATCCACGATAACATGGGAAAGACGCTGGAAGGCCAGTGAGAAAGATAGAAACCAAGTATGAGCAGCAGCCAGGAATAAACAGCTGTCACTGTTAGAACATCCACCTACAGACAATTTAATTTTTCCATGCTCTCAAATTCAGCCTCAGCAAAGAGGTTTGTAGGCTGCATGAAATCCCATAGAGCATCCTAACCTCAACCATTCCTCATCAGGGATTATTTCCAAGTACACAGTGGCTTATTTGCATGAACCATAAGCAAAGTGAGTCCAACTGTGAAATGAAAAAGCGAGAGACAAGAGGAGACATAAGAATCAGCCTTCCTTGTGAAAGATCCACCTTGTGTAATCAAAAAATATGGATGCTGCTGTTTGAAGATAGATAAGAGCTGGAGGATGCTTGGCTTGAGAGAGAGTTCAGGGTGGAGTCTCAGTGGATGACTGCACATTTGCAGCCCTGAATAAGAACAAGACTTAACTCACAGTACAAGAAACGACTGTAGTCTCCTCCTTGGTATGAACTAGTGCATGCATTGCAGGCAATATGGGGAGGGAATTACTGTTACTCTGCAAAGCTTTCCTTTATTGAGTCAAGCCTGCATCCATCTTTATAAATGCAAAGAAGGGGACAGGTAGATTCAAGTCCAGTATGCAGAGTTTATGCTGGCTCAATGCACTGCTACCTAAGGCTTCTTCCTAGTCCTGTTTGCTATGAAAGGGAACTCTGGACCATAGCCAGGCATCTTTATTCCACTGAGTTTCAATTTGCCGAATTCAGGGGCAAAATTTGAAATCCTGCTATAGTTTCCATCTGAGCTACAAACCGCTTGAAGCGGGTTTTTTCAGTGACAGAAGAATTGGAGTGACCGAATCTGCAGGACCATCCCTGAGATAGTGTGGGAACCTCTATAACCGCCTGTGAAGGGTGTTGGGAATGCACAAATCCCTGCCTGCCTGCACCCGGCGAGAACACAGACAGTGTTATGCTATTTCTTATGTGCTATGTACACACAGACAGGCAATAGTCAGCTCCCAAAAAACATAGGCCAAAAATGTCACACTACATTCAAGCTTCTGTCAAGGAAAACAAAACCCCATCCAGAACCCTGAAAGATGTGAAAACAGGTTCTTTTTCACGCTGCTTTGTTCTGTTTTTCTCAAACATGCAGTTAACTCCTGCCTGACACTGCGCCATGGAAAGGAGACTGGTAAAACCACAGTGATGCCTTCCAGCCTCCTGCTATCACTCAAAGCACCACCTTCCAGCCCTTTGAAGTCTTAACCACATTTTAAAGTGGATTTTTTAGGAGGAGACAGAATTATTCTGAACTCTTAAAGAGTTCTTCAAATGGTTCCCACTAAACCCAGTTTTACAGCCTTGCAGCGACAAGAAGGACTTCTGATTGCACAGACAACAAATACAAATCAGTCATTGAATCAATAGATAAAATTGTTGGAGTCATTGGTACATTTTCTATATCGTTAGCAGCACAGTGAAGAATAGAGCTGCGGTGCTGAAAGACTGATCAGTGTTGGTTTAAAATGAACGGCAACTCTAATTCTTAAGATTTATCCTTTGTGATTAATGAAGCCAAATTCATGCAGATAGGTCACTGTACCACAAGAGACCATTCCTTTTTTTTCTTGATTGCAGTATGTAACCTAAGAGTAAAATTTCTATGCTTCTAAAATCAGTCTTTTTCAGTGCAGTTTAATGAAAACTTACCCATACCTCTCTGATGAAATAGCCAGAAATGAGTGCAGTACTTCAAGACAAGATGAAAAGATGATGTCAACATTTCCCCATACTTGATACTGGTTATTATTTTAAGGATCGTCCCAAATTTGCATTTTTTCAGTCTGTGATTTGCTTATTTCTCTCTGTCTCACTTCTCTGAGAGGTTCTACAAATACAACTATTTTAAACAAAATTTGAACAGAAAGGCTTCTTTTCCTGAAACAAAGAGGACTGATCTTGCCTTGGATCCAGCAGCAACAATCAGCATGGAAAAAAAACAAAAACCATCAAACTTATTCATTACTTGGTCTACATCAACTGTTTTTATTAAATTCAGGATTTCCACACAGTAAGTTTTCACTACTCAGGGCGGCTGTGTTCTTATTTCATCACTGCCACTACTAACCTTTTAATTTCCACAGATTCTCATCTCTAAGTATGATAATTAAGCAGAAATAATGAGCTAGTGAACTCACTGGATAGCAGCTCCTGAACAAAGTGCAAGTTGGGTGATGCTAAAACTGCTTACCCTGCACATTGTAGGTAGGAACCATGAGTAAAATTTCATTGCTGCTATTCGAGGAAATAAAAAAGAAATTCAAAATGTACATACACAGATTCACTGCCAGTTTTCCTTTGTCTTCTTTCTTACTCTTCTTTGGACTGGAGAGATTGTCTGGACCATTGCTTTCAGGCCAAATAACTACCTAGATGATAATTAGAAATGTATGATAATTAGAAATGTAGTTAATTTTTTGTTAATTTTGTGTTTAGCAGATTCCTCACCATGGCTATATTGATATTGCCTGACAACTTGTTTTCTTATGGGCTAAACAAATGCAAATCCTTTATTTAATTAAGAAGATATATAGATTAAGGCATATGCAATGTCTTTTTGCAACAAAGAACCCAACCAATGTCTTTTGGAACCAGACAAAAAAAAAAAAAAACAAGACGTCACATTTCAGCCAAATAAAAAAATGCAAGTAGGGCATTAGTCCAATGCTTTTGTATTGTGCATTTCAAAGTTTGTCACCAGTGGGTAGGGCAAAAATAAATCAGGGCCTCCTATGGTGAAAATGTATTTGGGATTCAAGCATCTAGAGTCTGACCCTATCTTCTGCTCCCTGGGATTGTCAGCTGCTTCAGGGGTCGTCTGATATATACCTCTTTTTCTCACTTCTGAGAATTTTTAGCTTAGAGTGTGTTTGAAAACACTTCAGAAAAAGGGTGGAAAACACAGAGTGCCTTCTTTGAAATACACTCCTTTGTTAAATTCCTTTCCCAAGGGTAAAGAGGCTCTCAAACACCTGAGGGTAACAAATGACTCTATTCAATGGTCGCACAAATGACCTAATAAACTCCCAAAGGGTTACAATAGCTTATTTGTCATCATTTCTTGTCAGCTCCTTATACCACCAATGTAAATTGAAGTAAAACAATAAACACCAGAGTTATTTTCTTTATTCTGAAGATACTTTAATGACCAAATGGTTTAAAAATCCCAATAATTAATTTTGCAATCGAATTTAAATCATACTGACGCATTTCATCTTAAACAAAACACGCATTTACCTACACAGATAACATCTGTCATCATTTCACTCACTTTCCTTGGAACATTTGCAGGCCGTGATTTTATAAGATTTTACTTTGGCTAACTTTTAAAATGTTGGGTTCTTGCCTGATGCACCACGTTATAAATGCTCCTGCCTGCATGGATTCCCAACAGACTGCAGTGGCAAAGCATGGTGATGAATGCAGTAGTGAGGATCCTGATCTGTATAACATTAATTTGAAGATGGAGCAATTCTCTTGTATTTAAAATCAGCTGGACTCTGATTCATGATGCCACCCATTGCAGGGCTCTTACAAAGAAAAGAGCTTATACAGCTGACATAACAGAGGAAATAGAAACCCATTTGTGTTGTTAAGCTATTGTGTTAATTAAGAATATAAAACACTCATTTGAGGCACTGTTGTGCCAGCTGAAGACATCGGATGGTTCAGCACTGTTATTTGTGCATGGGTTCTAAAATGCGTCATATAAGCATCATTGTAGTGGGTATTTTATGGGTGCAGTACCTTCCCGTTCAGTGCTGCATTTACCTGATTCTGACAGGGATAAGTTGTCGATCAAGTTCAGCAGTGAGCACCCCTAAGTCCTCCTAAGCTCCTTGTAGGCAGATGGAAAACATCCCGCAGGAGAAGCATAATTCACTAACAGTATCAAATGAAATATGTCTTTCTTGCCTTTTCCTCGGGGATGAGAGCAGGGGACAAAAGGGAAAAATCAGTTCATGATAGCTGTTAAAGATGAATGATTGATTGCGAGCACTGCACCAAATCATCGTGTGTCTCAGTATGTCAGTCTCTGCCATCTAAATGTTGGGATTTCGATTTGATCTTCTTGTCTGGACTCCATCAGTTCATGCACTGAGCTCCATAGCTCAGGAATATTCTACAGAATACTGTTGGCATGGTAATGTTCTGCAGGTGCTGGTTTCTTTCTATCAGCAATAGATTATTCTAAATTATTATCAAGATTCATCCGTGTTTGAGGTGGCTAAAGCAAAAAGAATCTAATTGGGCCCTTTTGTAGCCATTATAACTCCATATCTATTCACTGTGTTCAAGGAAGAATGAATGCCTAAAGGCAGCTGGAGACAAAGGAGCCAAGGAATATGTGTATGCACACAAATAAATACCTAGAAAAACTTCATGTTGCCATTGTATTCCCTTGTCCATAATATCTTACAGAGCTGAGAGACCTCACATTTGTAGGGATCTCATCTTTTGTGAGATCAGATGACACAAAAGTGGACTAGATTTTAGGCACATAAAATTGTGTGCTATTTGCTTTTGTTCTGCACAGGCAAAACTCCCTTTTCATTGGTTCTGAAGCATTAGCACTGCAGGTACAGCTATTAACAACAATAAGAGATTGCAAACAAACAGGTAGCCCACACCAAATAACAATTCTGTTCAGACTAGGTGCTCTACATGCTGAATGCCGCGATAATAAGTGCTGTTGAAGTGTTGTTATCACAGACACGTCCCAACATACATCCTCTACACCTATTTTAACCTAATATATGTGATAAAAAAGCATCAGTGAGACGTAAAGAGAAACAAGAAAAAACTGAGATGCTATAATACAGCCTTAATATAATGATAAGATCGAGTGCTCTCCAAGTCTCAGTTTACGTATTTAAATGATCTTTGCCTTAAACAATGGTTGTAACGAGACAGACATATGGTAAATACATCCCAATCCATTACGTGCTATTCAGGGCAAGAAAGCCAGTTGGAGTGGGGGAGGTTGAGTATTAAAAGTGATCTGGTGTTATGTACACTCAAGTAACCCCTTCATAGGGGGAGGAAAAAAAAATAAAAGTTTGTGAAAAGGGAAAAAAATCTTAAAAAGCAAAGCTGAACACTTTGCTGCTGAGCAGTGAAAGTGAGAAACGGTCCCCCCTGCCGGGGAAGTTGATGAATAATCCGCAGATCTCAAGCTGAGCCTTGGGCTCAGAGCGGCTGGTATCCCATACTAACACTAATCAACCAGTATGAAACATCCATTTTAAACGCAAATGAGGGGGGCCTTTTCAAAGGAGACCCAGAGAGGGGAGGGAGGGGGAGTTCAAAGCTCAAAATGGTTCTTTCTTTCTCTCTCCCTCTCTCTCTCCCTCTTTTTTTTTTTTTTCCCAAAGAAGACAGAAATATGGTTGGTTATTATCTAAGTTATTGCTACAAAGAATTTTGAAATTAAAAGATAAGCTTTCAGAGGAAGCTCAGTAATTTTCATAAAGAAGGACTTAAAACAGATGTGCCCTCTTTAATCGGGGTGTGCTTGAAAAAATATAAATGCATTTTTAACATAGCAGGGGGAAAAAATCATATGGTTACACATTTGTCTCCTGGGCAAAAATAATTTTTTAAAAGTCTCACTGCATTAAGTATCTCACAAATAGCCACTGCTGGAACTTTCTTATCTGACAAAAACTGGGGTGAATGATTAGCAGCATTTAGAAAGCAGATAAAATATCTCATTTGCCTTATTTTTCCTTTTTTTTTTTTTTCTCCCCATTTTTTCCTATTCAAATAACCATTAATGAGAATTAACATCTTCATCGGGGTCAGTATGCGACTACTAATAAACCTCTAATATTTACTGTTAGATTATTTGTTGTTTTTCTTCTCTGTTAACTTTCTCTGATAATTTCTGCCTCTGGTAACAAGCTGTGGCTGATACATTCTGTATTGAAAAAGTGCCACTGATACAGAAGAAGGTTTTGTTGATGTAAGGTGACAGAGGTGTCACAGATTCAAAGTTTTCTAAATGCTCTTCCTAAATATTACTAGCTTTAAATAAGTTGTTTTTGCCTTATTTTCCGTGCTGGAAGGATGATACGTTTGCTGCAGGAAATCATGGTTAGAACATGGAATAGAGAGGAGTAAATTTGATTTTCTGGAATAAAGGAGCACAACGATGCTCACAACAATGCTTTCCCCAAGAAAGCCACAAGTCCTGACTGGTTGCTCCACTGCAGCTTATAACAAGCCTGACAGCTGCTGACAGGGGAAAGGTTTTGTGTAGAACGTCACTGATGCGTTGTGTTAAGTACACAAAGAGCTGCAAATCCTGCAGCATTAGACCTGTGTGCACCTTCTGGCTAGAGCAGCAAGAAGCAGCATCTTCCTTTTCAGGAATACCTCCTGAAGAAGGCTGCTCCACCAAATATCGCCACAGCCTGGAGCACATCACCATGTGTCAGAGGGAACAGTCTACATCCATGCTTTGTTCTCGTTGCTATCTAGTTCAGGCCACGGGAGGGATGTCTGGAAGGACCATCTCTGTGTGCCACCCACTGCCTGCTCACAGGTGGTGGTTGGGGACACACGTCTGTATCCTCTCAGCACAGAAGCACCTCGAGCAGGGCAGGTGCTGGCACAGCCCAGCAATGCTACTGCTCTAAACCCTTGCCTCCCTAGGGCCCTTCGCCCAGCACAGCAAGCTTTTCTGGCAGGCATTGAACTGGCATTGCCACCTGGAGCCTTTGAAGAACTCGTATGTCAGGATGGGAAAGTGATTCCTCATTAGCTATCAGACCCAACAGAAACTTCTTGCCCTTCCAAGTATCACAGGAGTCTGTAGAGTGTGTCTGAAAAAGGATGATAGGATGATAAAACCCCTTTCAGACAGAACCAAGGCAGGCAAGGCATATGGCTGTTGTACTTCCCTTGAGTGAATATCAGTGTGAGCCCTCTGCCTACACATGCTCCCAACAACCTTTGCAGCTGTCTTTTTTTTTTTAAATTTTTGTTTTATTTACCTTGCTTTTTTAGCAAGCTGCTAAATTATGTTAATTATTTCTTTCTCCAAAGGTCCACTGCAGTGTCTGGGGACCCAGACTGTGCTCACTGCTGCTTTGTCCCTGTCCTGTACTCTCTGTGACCTGTGTGAGAGGGAAGGGAGCTGAAACCAGTAGAGCAGGGTTATGCTGTACAGCAATTCCAAGGAAAAAAGAGTTCCCAGTGGGGCCATGAAGCTGTTTGCTTCTTCCAAAGCTGCACAAAGTATGCTTGTAGCAGGACAGAAGCTCTGATCCTCTTTATTTTCCTTTTTCTTTTCTTTTTCTGGTGGGGGAAGTGAGGTTAAATACATATATTTTAAGAGCGCAGTAAAGTAGGTTCAGATATAAATATGCTGCGCACAGCTACAGTCTGGAACCTGATACTGCAAATCTGATGGCAGTAAATATGTCCTGAATTTTGAAGGGAGTTGTCTAGCTATAAGGAATGTGGTCCTTCCATTACCAGTTATGTCAGCTGACAGCTGTACTCACAACTAAAGCCACAGAACAATAAAACAGCACCTAATTATTAGAGGGAGTCAGGCACAGTAGGAGATCTGCTTTGACATTTGCCCATTTATGAGTTAAATATTAAGGCCACCCAGCAGTCAGAGAAAAGCACTACAATCCTCTTGACATAAGAAGCACCTATTATCTAGTTTTCCTTTTGTATAAGCAAAATAATGTGACAGATATACACTAACAGAAAAGTCACAGGAAAGAAATTTGCTGAAGAAAATGGGATTCCAAATGCTGATGTTTCTGTCCTCAGCATACTGAAATCACTCGCGAGGTGCAGCTGTAGCCTCAAGAACTGCGTTCACCTCTTTGTAAACAAGAACTCTTGGAGTTGGCACAATTTTAGCACAATGAGTGTATAATGTTCCTGATGCTCCTTTCTTTCTGTGTTCCAGTTCCTGATGCTCCTTTCTTTCTGTGTTCCAGACCCCTCTTTCCAGACTGAACAATGCCTTCTAATCTCTATTACTGACACTTCACATGTTTGCACAAAAGCAGATGCTTCCCATAAATTGTTTGTGGTCCTAAAGTCCCTCATCTTTATGTCTCACATTAGATTTCACTGGTGACCAGTAGCCTAAGAATGTGCTAAAATAAAAAGAAAAGTTCTGAACATAGGAAGCAAGTTGTTGACCATGATCAACCTTTGGGTAAGTAAGGCAAAGAAAGGGACAAAAATTAGAGGACTCACAATACAGAGTGATGTAACTTCTCAAATCACTGTTTCTCCACTCTGGCCTGTAGTGAACACATTTTTCAATAAAATGTTTTCAGTATTTTTAGAATGCATTGTGATGATGATGATGAATGAAAAGTCTCTGGGTTTTGTTTATGTTTTTGATTCAGGATTATTCCAAGTGGTTCTTTGACCTTTATATAGTATGTCACTTATTACTTTGCCTACCTGATGAAATTTGGCCGGTACACTGCTGCTGTTACAACAGTACACACTCATTATAGATACAGTATGTCAATCAAACAGGACTTAGAACTACACATAGGAGCTTAAAAGAGTTAGTGTTATTGATGTACCTCTACATTAAGGATTATAACAATACAATGTCCTAACTTCAGTTATGCAAATGTATTTTATAGAGACAGGAATTTGTGAAATCTTTGCACTTGTAGCTCATTGCAATATTTACCTTTTACATTCTGGATAAAAAGCCATGATCCCATGAGATGTCTCATTGAATGAGAAAGTACATTGGACTGCACTTGAGCCAAAATCAGTGTATTCCAAAACAATCTGCTGTTCTGTGTGCCTCTCAAATGTCTTTGGAATTCTAATTCAAAATTCTTTTGGCCTCTTCAGCTTCAGTGCAAGTTAATCCTATAATAGAAAAAGACTCATTAAAATTAAGAAAATTACACTGCATCTGTAATTAAAAGCAGTCATTGATGTTATAAGAGCTGTACACTTTTTTGAGATATAATTGATATCCATGATGATTTATACAGTCATGTTTTGCTAAATCTTTTAAACACTTCACATTTTCTTTTTAAGGAACAGATCATTAAAATGGTGTAATTTCTGCAGTTTATATCATATGCATTTTATGGTCAACATCATTTCACGTTCTATTACATAGAACATTAAATGTCTCTTGATTCTGTTTACGCATTAGTTTGAGTTCATATGAGCTGCATAATTCTTTAGTGTCATTCACAGCTCCTACTGAACTATAGTCTTATTTCTTGGATGTCCAGCATTTGTGAAATAAATCAATGCATTTAAGCTATGCCTGGTTTCTAGTCAGAAGCTATAACATGAACATTTTTGATCTGTCACATCAGTGCTAAAACAAAACAAGTATGAAATCTCCTTCAGGATTTGCTTTTAAAATGCAACTGAATTCTGCAGCCAAGTGCATTAAGTGCGGTTGGTTATTTAACAAAAGTTTCCAAATTTGTGAGGTACTTTCTGAAGTTAGTATTACCACTCTGTTTTTCTTAAGAATGATTATTTACAGCCAGTTTGGATAGGGCTACTAAGCAGTTGGGTTTTATCCTCAAGCTAGAGAGAAGTGGGTCATCAGGTCTCTTGGTTTTTGCAGTGTTCGTCTGACATGCAATCTCTGGAGAACTCAAGTCAGATCAGAATACACAATTCTTGCTGAAATTAATATCTTAGTTTGCTTTCATGTAGTATTTTGTAACATCTCAGCATGTAGGAACTTCCTTAATTTTTTTTTTTTTTCCATACTCAAATGATGCTACTATAAAATCTTCAAGTTTAGATGAAGAAATAGTACTTCCCTATTTTTTATGTATCAGCATTCATGGAGGACATCCTACTCCTGATTTCCTTCTCTTTTCCCCCTTATTGACTCCATTTCATGCTGGAGCGACCATCTGAACATTTCTGTGGTCTTAGTTCCCTCCCCAGCTGGAAGGCTCCGTGGGTTAAGATTTGACTGCATAGAGGAAGCATGAACTGAAGCTTCATTTTGGGTACACACACATCTCCTCACATCAAGCGGTGGCTAAACAGAAAAGGCAACATAAAATTGAGAGGAAATACTTGTCCCATAGAGTGCTCTTTCAACATAATTCAGTAGAAATTATGTCTGTAAGATTTTGTGGAACAAGGCAGAGCTTTACAAATGTGGTAGGAAAAAGATGCAGCAGATTCAGAGCAGAATTTCAGAGGTACATGGCCTGCACTGATACAGACTCTTCTTGCTTTGAAGATGTGTGTTTATTGCCAGACTTCAAAAATTCTTCATGAGATAACAAACCTTGTGTTAAAGGATAAAATCTCTCAGAAGTTCCTCACGGCGAGGAGACACCGTGTTTTCCTCTGGTGTTCTAAGCAGTGATCCAATCCTAAAGCCACTGAGAGGGATGGCTTTCTTTGTAACCTAAAGATGCCCTCATTCTTGCCTCATCTCTGCTTTGTCTGTGTTAGCAGAATGGGTGGCTCTCCTTGTGTTTGCCTTGCACTGGAGCCAAAGGAAATATTCACTCTTATCTAAGTCAGCATTGTGGAGGAAAAGGGAAAATAAACATATGAATAAATAGAATAGTGGCCAAATGCAGATCGATCAGCGTTGCTGAGATCTGTGCAGCTGGGGAAGGGAAGGTTGGGTCTGCAAATTTATCTGCTTCAGCTTTCTCTTTCTAATAACGGAATTATTTATTACTAGAAAATGCATTTAAATCTCTTGCATCACTGTTAATCTTATGCACTGAGAAACTTGCTCAGCAAGCTTGTAAATGTGGGTAGGAATGACGACCATTTCCAAAAACACACCTCTGTATTCCACGACCTGAGTCCCCTAGTGCCAAAAACGTGCATTGCTGTGTGCCTGTGGCTGTAGTTCTTCAGAAATGAGAAGGTAATAGATTGTGCTTCTGATAGGAAAAAGTGAAACAATATTAAATTATTCTTGAGCTTAATTAAAATCATAATTATTAAAGGGACTTGCAGACAAGTAAATTGAGAATCCAGATTGTTTGAGAAGAAAACTTCATAGTGTTTTGCATGTCCTATCCTCCATTCAGACATCAGATCCTTGCTGAGCAGCAATGGTACTACACTGGAACCTGTGCCAGGTTACAGCAATAATTGCAAGCCCCCCAGGATCCAAGCTCAGAAATTTTTGTATGTTCTCAGGAGACAAAGATGAGTGATCATCAAAGGCAGAGGAACACAGCATGACTGTCATAAGCCTGAAGTTACAACTTAGACATGCAATAGAAAATATCATTGGTACCTCTCCAGTGCATAGCCTGTAGTAATTAAAAACTTGATCCCTGCTGTTTTATCATCTCATTAGCAATGGGGGCACAAGACTTTTATCCTTGTTTGTCAGGAATCAAACATACCAGAGGAACTCTGATTATAAATTGATGAAAGTAAAGTTAAACTTTTAAATAAGAGCTGTTTCAGTTCACAATGTTTTTTAAGCTGATTAAAGAGATCTCTTTTCTGTAAAAAAATAATATCTAAGTCCAGCACAGATAGTAGAGGTCATTGCTAGGAACAGGACATGAAATAACATTTGAAAATGTGCACACACTTTTAAAATAAAGATTGTTTGAGAAGTAAATGCAAGCCCCTTCTGTTAGTGCTCATACTACAGCATTCAAATTTTTGATGAATCTTAACTCTTCAAACCTTTCAGTGTTGAATTTGTGATGATTTTAATTGTGCACAGCTATCAGACGGAGAGGTATTGTTACTATTTCAGCAAATACAGCGTGGTATTTTGTTTCTATTAATGATGAACTCTCTTAATAACAGCAGTAGCGACTTCTTGAACACCTTGCCAACAACCTTTCAGCATTCATTTGAATGATGCAGTACCATGGCAAAATTGAAAGCCTCTTCAATTCAATGGGAAGCATTTACTTCTGGGGGCTTTGGATCAGACCCTTTAGGAAGAATTCTTGAAGTACTCCAGGATGCTTCAAAGTTTCCAGAAATGCTGTTACTTCATTGCATTTAAAAAAAACTCTGACCTAAGTGGTGGTACCAGGATTGAACTGGGCAGAGGCAAATTTGTGGGAGAGAACTGACAGTAAGATACTTTACTTTTCATTTGTTTGATACCATCTAAAATCACTTTTTGCTCTCCCTCTTTTTTTTTTTCACCTGTGAATCTCTGTTTCTCCATCCCTGTCTTCTTCTTAAGATCTCTGCCTTATCTCATCAGAGGTCTAGCAGGCTAACATAGCCGAACCACTGTGCAGATTATGTTAACAAGTGTTTTATCCCAATGATAAAGATGGACCTATGTCTTCTCATAGTGAGTAGGAAGCCACCCTTGATGTTTTGTGCCATTATAGAAAGGGATACGATTCATTATTTCAGAGCAATGCTTAGTGAAAAGTAAAGAATCTGACTAATTTTTTCTTTCAACCTGGCCAAAGACAAGTCTTTTAAGCCATGAAGACTAATCAAGAACTCAAGGACTTCTTTCAAGTGAAAAAGGCAAGCAATGAGAAACAAAGCAAAAGTAATGATACAGTAACTCATTATTTTACTGTGATTATTTTATGAGAAATAAAGTTATCAGATGCTGCAGAATTCATTACGTCTGAGCAAATGATCCATCAAAGACAGACGAGAATTACTTGTTGAACTAGCTTCTTTCATGGAAAATTGCATGCTTAAAATATTGTTTCTACAGCAGATAAGTGAGATGGTTGCTTAAACAATCTCTCATCAGTGTGAAAACTCAGAATTATTCAAAGTGAGAAATAAAGAACGGGGCGGGTTCTATGATATGATGAAGCTATGATGAGGAATTTATTTTTCAAGATGGAAAAGTATACTTTAAATTTTGACCATTTAATTAAATTGAAACAGACCAAAAAGGAAAGCGACTGAGAAGAAATTTATTTCATAACTGAACATAATTGGGTTATTGAACTCATTGTTACCCTACAAACTGTGGAGGCAAGAACTTAATGGGACTCCATGAAGAATGACATACTTCACAAAAACTTTTGAGAAATTATGATAGCTATCTAAAAAAAAAAAAAAAAAAAGAGAGAGAAGGAGAGAAAAAGAAAAAATGCAGTTTTTTGAGGCTATAAAGCTTTATACTTTAGGGCATAACTTAGTCTCCTACTGCTAAAGCTTGGGGAGAAATCATTCCCCATAGGCAGGTTACCCCTGGGTTCCTAACTGAAGCATTCCTTTCTCCTTCCTATGCAGCATCTGTTACTTGCTTTCTTAAAGACGGGATACTATGGCACTAGTCTGATCAAGTATGGAATTTTGGCTATGTGTCTAAATGAAAACAGAACTCAGCAAAGTCAGAAAAAAATTGAGCAGTGGGATATTCTTTCTGTACAGTGATGTTTGTTAGAACTGTGCAGCTCCCAGAAGGGCAGCAGAATAAGAGGAAGCAAACAAACAAACAAAAAAGATTTTTTGTTATTCCTGAGCATAGTTAAGAACATATGTTAAAAGCTTGAAGACAATGAGCTTAGTTAGATAAGTGGAGAGGTAATAATATCGCTCTGAGGTTTCCATTACAAAAGAAAATGACAAATTAATCTTCCTAAAATCTTAACTGTCCAGACACAGATGTATATCATCAAAGAAAGTATTTCATTTTATATGTACTCAAGACTAAAAAGTACTTATTTTTTTATTTTGTAATATATAAATTGTTTTTCATAATACCGCTAACAATCTGAATTCTAATATTAAATCTTGGTCCTCTTGATTTCCAGATTAAAGAGAAACAGTAGATAGAGCAAACGAGAGTCTTCCACCAAGTCACTCTGAATCCTCAAACTGAAAACACAGATAGCCCAGCTTAAGTTAACCCACATGGAACAGCATGACATTTCCAGAATCTCCTCTTTTCGGCTTCAAACCCCTTAAATTAACAACAGTTGAGGAATGCATCATGGTATGCATGCTGCAGCTTAGGAAAGAGAATGGTCTGAGAAGATTGCCATTCAATTCTATGTTTAGCCTTACATAATGATCAATAGTAGCATGAATGATTCTTGCACTGGGTTTGTTCTCAGGTCTGTGTGAGGGGAGCATTGTCCAAAGAAGGAATGTGAAACCTGCTTCTCAGCGTGTCATTTTTCAGGCGGGTAGTTGTCTTTATGTTAGACTGAGAGGTTTGCTTCGTTAACTTTCCATTTGTTTTATGGGGTTGGTAAGATTAGGGTGTGTACATGCGTTAGGGGTTTCTTAACAAAATAGCAAAAGATGAACTATTTCTACTTCTTCCATCCTTTCATTTAACCCCTTAATCTGTTAAATCTTATCCAAACCTTATCCAAAGACATCTCTAAAGAAAAATCTTATTTTATAAGCAAATGTCCTGTGGTCAGGGATATGTGCTTGAACACAGAATGGTGAAATGAAAGAACACAAAAAAGAGACATCAGCCAAATAGCCCAGATCTCACCTGAGAGCACTCTAAAGCCCAGCAGAGGACAGAAGAACTAATTTTTAAACAATTAATACTTTTATCTACATCGATTTCACAAGAACTCACAACACAAAGGTTATTTAGTTGGACTACTCCTTCCACTGAATGAACCGTGTTTCCTCCCATAATCTGCTCACATGAATACTGCTTGAAAACCAGCATGCCCAGAGAGCAGGGAAGTAGATCTGCAGAAGTCATGGAGCTAAAGCATCTGTGAGAAAACAGTCTTGAAATAGTATAGTGAGTGCCTGGCTTCCACAAAGCTTCAAGAAATACAAAATCACCACAGAGTTTACAAGAGATGGGAGTAGCAAGTAGGCCAACATCCTTTTCACCATCTGAGAAATCAGGGACAGAACCCCTCTCAGCAGAGACAGCAAACAGCAGTTCTCTTGCAAGGTGAAGCAATAGTTGCACACATCATGCACCTTTTAATTAATTTATTATTTTATCAGTTCCAGGGAATTTCCTGTTCCTTCATCCAAATTTCTCATTCAAGGAGAGTTAAGAATTTTGTAAGTAGCAGCTGCTGTGGTCACTTTGACTTCAGCCTGGCTTATGTTCTCTGTGCCCACACTGATCTCCACTGCATGTCTTTCTTATCTTGAAATTGAAGTTAGTTCATGTGGGAAATCTTGTGAAGAGTTTCCATTGAATTAGTAATACTAACTGTTTAGTTAGGCTCAGTGTGAAAGCAGGAAAAGGAACTAAAATAGCTAAATTAAAGTTCACTGCAGTGTTCCTCAAGTGTACTTAAGGTTTGTTCTTTCTTGTTTAGACATACTGTGGTCTCAGAAGAAATGGGTAGTTCAAATACCAAAGAAAAAGGAAGCAAAGACTGCTTGCTCTGAGACTCAGAATGTTGTGAGTTTCTTACCACAGGCCTTCATATACACCATACAAGATCTCATAGAGGAGAGACAGGCACTGGCAATGCCAGGCATACTATAGTCCAGTTACGATGGGTACAGCAAAAGAAGACCACAGAAGCCAAGAATATTACAAAGACTCACGTCAAGATGTCCAATATTCCCAAAGAAATAAAGCCAAGGATAGCATATGCTCGCTCCCACTGTGCACAGCCCTCTGAACAGTCAGGCAGCTGCACTGATGGCATGCTGTCCTGCCCACAGGCACAAACTATGAGAGGACAAAAGATTTCAGTCTTGACAAACTTGGACATACCACTTACAGTCTGAGAACCAACATATTTCCAGGGTTTTCTGTCTTTTAAGCAGTTTTGTTTCCACCAAAACTGCAGAAGGAGGCAGGAAAAGGATGTACAGATCAAACCATGCAAAATCTCTGTTTATTCTTGGTATGCATTCACACTGTGATGTGCACTACATTTAGCTTTTCCCTTGGGGCATCAACAACAAAGACTCATTGGCCCATCTCAAACTGGGGATTTCAAAGCTGCCTACAGCATTTGCAGGCCTGCTGAGCTCTCTCTAAACCCATGTATGGTTTTTCAAGAGGATTGCTCCCTGTATTGCTTTTTCCCTTTCACTACCCGACAAGTGGTCCAGATTAAGGCTTGAGTGCTTCCTGCAACTATGGAATGCCTGCAAAAATAAAACACATCTTAAACAGGGTGAGGACTGGGTCAAGTCTATCTGCTGCAACAACTGTCTGAGCTGAGCAGAGTTTAGAGCAAAATCTGGAGCACAGATCTCTTTCTATAAACAAACTATAAACATTGTCATAGAGGAACTAAAGAAGTCTCTTAAAATCTTATATGTACCAGCAAACATATAAATCAGGCCTGCTATAAGGCAGGTTAAACAAATAGCTATTATTGCCTCCCTTTTTTTTCTGGTTTGTTTTTTTTTTTAGCATTTCAATTATTTAAAATGTCTGTCTTCTGAGATGAGGAGAAACACTTCATTCCCAGGCATGGGGAGAACTTCAAAGATAAATGTTTCTGACTCACCCAAATTAAAGCTGACCCTGTGGTTGAAGTTGGTGATAAAATAAAAAAAAAAGGAGAAGAAGAAGTATTCTCCTTCACTATAAGGGAAAAAGAAAACTTCAGCAAAGATAGTGTAGAAAAGGAAAGAAAAAGACTGCTCACCTCAGACCAGCTCTTTTAGGATCTTATCATTAATGTAACATTTAAGAAGCAGCCTTCTCAAGCGTGAAAGAACCATTTCCCCCCTTGAAAAGTCTCTTTGCTTAGCTAAGCTTAAGAAACCTTTTTGTGATAAACATTACACAAAGTCAAGTGTGAATTCAGGAAAAAGTCTCAAAGTTGCAGCACACAACCGGCCTGCATAGGGTGTTATAGCACTGTTTTTCCTTACACTTACTTGTGACTCATGCCCAAGGCCTGATCCAAAGCCCACTGAAGACAACTGAATGCACCCATTGCATTTCTGCAAGAGGAAAGGATGCAGATGAAAACCCAGGTAACAGCCCTCTAGAGGGATTCCGTAAGTCCCAAAGCAGGAAATGATGTCCAGGTGATATCATTGTTTATGCATCTCTCCTCAGGTTCTGACTAAGATACTTCTGGAGAATGCACTCCTTATCCTGCCTAACTGGAAACCCCATCAGACAAATCTGGAAGAAGGAAACATTTCATTTTCCAAGGAAGAAGTGTTTCTTTTGTTGTGTAGAAGCTACTCTATCCCAAATGGATGCAACAAACATGGATGCCCAAATGAAATAATTGTATTTTGAATTGTTTGCATTAAGCCCTATTATTTATTACACAGACATAGGAAAAAAAA
Organism: Lagopus muta; assembly: GCF_023343835.1. Lineage (NCBI taxonomy): Eukaryota > Metazoa > Chordata > Aves > Galliformes > Phasianidae > Lagopus > Lagopus muta. Next base: position 9,301,822 of record NC_064449.1, on the reverse strand, counting down.
AAGTTAAAAGAAAATTATTCAGGTCAAACACAAGCACTTAAAAATAAGAAAATTCCAGCAGTTGAGTTGCTCGTGAAGCAGCATTAGCCTCCTGCTGTTTATACATTATGGCAGAATTCTTAATTACATAATTACATTCTTTTTCCCAGAGAACCCATGCCTCATTCAGCACACAGAGACAGATCTGTGCTGTTCAGTGCTTCCCTTCATCTCCACTGTTCAGTGTGTACCTCCCTGCCTTGTGTACCAACTGCATTAACTGGCCTTGAGACACAATTGTAGTTTCCTAATGGAGATTTCTGTAGCACTTATCATTACAGTATCAGCATTAAAAACATCACTTATGCTTTCAGGCTCTGTGAAGACAAATGACAGCTTTATTGTCTCTTTGTCTGCCAGAGCACAAAAACACAACAAACTTATCCTTCATCGTAATCTCAGAAATGACTGCAGCACTTGGCTGAGATCACACATTTCGGGACAAACACAGTTTGGCAGAACTATGAGTGATTGAGAGGTGTCTCATGATAGGAAGCACTGGGCAACCTGTTCAGCAAACAGTGACACTGGCTCCGTTTGCTATTTTGTGCAGGAAATATATGCTTCCTCTTGCAAATAATCAAATAAATAAAGAAATGAAAGAAGGGATAATGGTCATGCCCTTTTATCCTGCCCCAAAGAATTTACGGGCTAACAAATAAAATGGTTCATTAGAAGACAGGGGGACATTATTTGCTATAGTGGCACTATTACAAACTTTCCTTGAAAAGAAAGAATTAAAGAGATCTGTCATATTTGGCACATGCAAGAATGTATATACACCTTGTGCAAACAGTGCTGGATTAAAGGTAATTTTTTTGGTGAATGTTGAATCTGGCCAAGAGGGAACAGACAGAAGAGATCATGGATGCGAGTATGATGGGGTGATGTTGGGTGAATGACACTTTGGGGAAAGTGGCCAAATTTGTTTGCTGTTGTTATGTATTAACAGCCTGGTATAAGTAGAAAAGGAACTCCACAGGGATGAATGGGGTACGCCTAATTTATTCTGTAATATGGATTCAAAAGCGCAGATCCAATAGTGCTGTTTTAGGGGATGAATGACAAGAGATCAAATACAGTAGATTCTTCAAACTACATTACCCTGTTTCTACAGCTTCTATTTTAAAAATGCCTACTGCCTTTCTTTCCAGAACATCCCCATAAACTGCACTGAACTTCTCAGCTAGTGCTTTCTTATCCCATTTTATACCCAAGTCAGTTACAGCAAGTAACCAGAAGTGTGGGCTTGTGTTAGAAGTTTGCATCATGGCTGTTATTAGAAGATCCCAACACTGGCAGTGCTTTGCTTTTACAGGAACAGGGCACTTTTAGCTACTTTAGGACTATTGGCAACTTTTGGCATTTAGGATTGGCTTTCTGTGAGGTCTGTGTAGAAGGACATGTCTGTTTTTTTGATCTTCCCAACACAAATGGTCACTATCCCCAGCTCCTCCATGGGAGAGCTGAGCTTCTGCAGACTTGTGCACTGCTTGCAGCTCACCGACCTCACATCACCCTGTACACACACAGCACCTGGAGTGGCACCTTTATGTGGCTGTAGGAATGTTCCCTGTGCCTTCTACTTACTTTGCCCAAGAAAAGTTGTATGGACACGCAGAGAATTGAGGCGCTCAGTCCTCAGCAGGCTTCACTGTCCATGTTCAAGCCTTACTATCAACATAAGGAAAAAGGCTGAAGGCTGGCTGTGCTGTGGAGGCTGAACTGTTTTCTCTCTGAAAAAGAAGGCAAAATATACTGAAAGTTTTGTCCCTTTGCCACACACGCACACCAAGCAACATGGATTTACATGAGCCTCTACCACACAACTCAGCCAAGCGCATTAATCTTTCAGCACATCATCAAACCATCACAAGCACTTCCTGCCTTCCTTTTCCCTCCTTCTTGTTATTTACCCTTTGCCAGGCAGCAGCAACCACAATCTATAGCTTAACAGCTTGCGCTACACTGAAAAGAAACCCTTGCACAAAGAAGTGTAACCACGAAGTTATGTCACTCGGTAGCAATTAGCTTTGTTTTCAGCAGACACAAATCTAGGGGCTGGGCAGGAATTAGAATTATTGGCAGTTGTGCAGGGCAGCAGGTGGGTGACTTGGCACCTGGTGATGGGTCTGTCTCTGTCTCTGCGTGGTTCTCAGGACAGACCAAGCCCATACTTCACCAAAGCAAGTCCAAACACTTTGGCACACAGCAAAAGTAATGATTTGTATCTGATCTGAAACCATGGAACAAATAGGAGCAACGCTAGAGACTTTTGCCCTCATGCAGTGACTGACATGATTTTTTGAACAGCTATTACACGTCTGAAAATTGACATATTGCTGGTAGCAGCACAAAAGGCAGCTCCTTTCAATAGCCGTTACTCAGCAATCAGTGTCCAATCCTCAATGTTTTCTTTCGTTTAGAGAAAAAAAAAAAAATCACAAAAACTAAAGTAAACCACAGTCTGGTTCTGTGCCAACAATATTAACCAGCTTCTTTTGGAGCCTTTGAAGTTAGCAGGGGGCATCCAATCTTGTGGTGCAAGTAAAGAATGATACTTTAAGCGATTCCTTTTCATCCCTTTAACTTAATGAAAGATTAATAGCCTTGTTATTTTTGTTTCTGCTTTATTTTTTATATTCGGGGGGGGGGGGGGGGGGGGGGGGGGAAGGAGAATTTTTGGCACTTGTTGAAGCTGAAATGCTGCCTATAATGATTTTATGGATCAGTGAAGCACTGAATTGTTTGTTGGTGGGTTTTTTGTGTTTTTTTTTTTTGCCCTGTCTGTGAATCCTGTCTAACAATGCCAGGCACAAATACAGTTACATACTGCAAATCCCCAGAAATAGCCAAGCACACACTTTTGGGAAGTAGGTGAAAGAAGGTGGAAGCAAGCTTTAAGAGTGCACAGACCTAAAAGAAAACGTAGTGAGGGGGGGTTTAGCAAATCTTTTCAGCCAAAGTGCTGTGGATTAGTTATAAAAATGTAATCCACTTCCTAGCTGAAGAAAGCAGCTTTGTGTCGCTGCTGGCTGTGAAGATACAATGTGGGTTTTATAACCACCACTTATTTGTATATTTTCAACCAAAGCCAGCAAGCCAGCACTCGTGGCTTCTTGCCTCTCAGGGCATAGGTAATGAGTAGGTTTTATTTTGTCTTTCTGTTTCCTTTCTGGGGTGCAAGAGGGCAGTAAATTTCACCCCAAACATTTTAGTCACCTATTCTCTCTGCTTTTGTATTCTGAAGTTTTGGGCTCCACTGTGTAGTTTATGAGTTACCACATATGCAACCCTGTCCAAAAACCATAGCAGACCACAGGAGAAGCACGGTGTAATGCCAGGTGAGCCACAGGAGTTTCATTTTACCAGCAAAGGATCTGATCTGACCTCCCCTGAGTTGCACAGTGCCTGCCCATGGAAGTGTAGTTGGTATTTCAGTACTGTGCCTCAGACATGTGGGCTTGTGCATGGGAAGGATGTGGCCCATGACTGAGCGAGAGCTGATGGTACTCCCAAAAAACCCACTTCCAGTGTGTTGGTTAACTTTGGATCTTGTATTCCAAAGCTCTTAATGCATGATACGCACTGGGTAGAATACATGCATTCACTCCAACTTATGCAAACCTTAAGATGTATTTTTGCTTTCATTTTTTGTTTTCAGTGTTTTGCTTACACCACCGGGGCAAAGCAGCTTTACCTTGAGTAGAACTTTGGATTCTAATATAAATAAATGTCTCATGCAAAGATCTGCAACCATACAAATATCTATGATGGAGCCAGGACATGATTGCAGATTTCTCATCTCCTAAGCCCAAGTTTTATCCATTTATCCAGCAAAAAGTATTACATTTCAATCAGAATTTTGCTCTTGTTAATGGGCTCCCTATTACCTCTTACAGCCATTATTTACAACAGTGCCATTTTAAAAAAATCTTTGTATTGTGATCTGTTTTCCCTCAAATTTCCTGTTTGACGTGGTACTAAATTTTCTATCCAATGTCCACTTTAATTCTTCAAGTAACTGAATCAAATATGCTAATACAAATGCTGGAATCAGTGACTGAACTCCTTTCATCATAAATTATTCCTCAAGATCTGAGAGAGAAGAAGGATGGGATCCAGAATTTCAAAGAGGAAGAAGGACTGAGCACTGTGATGTATGTTAACGAAGAGATTGTGGCAAAGCAGTGGTGGATATCGTGTGCACAACTTCACTGCAATCCAAGAGCTACACGTACTGGTCCAAAGGGTAGCAACTCCACTGAGCCAAGCACCTCCCTGACATGCACCCATTCTGACAGGCAGAGCATTACATGCTCTAAAAGTTGTCTTCATCAGAACTCAGAGGAAAGATGGTCCCAACGTACAAAATAAAACACATCACTGCTCTTGATAACTAGTCTGTTTCAAATGAGAAATCACAGTAGTGTAATACTGCAAAAATTAAACAGAATTTTTCTGCTATTATACCAAACAGCCTACTTAATAAATGGGTAATGAAAAAGAATAATTTATTACAGCTTGTGAATTTTGACAGTTCTAAAAAGATGTTCTTAGAGTTTCCCCAAAGGGAGACGAAGGATGTTTCTTCCTTAGCATACTGGCGTTAGATGTAATTTCTCTGTCTGTAGAATTTTGCTCCTGCCTGGTAGAAGGGATTAGGTTTTTTTTCTTACATCATAACCTATTTTAAGCAATTATAATCTATGAGTAATAAATCATTTTCATTCACCTCTCATGGGGAGAGAAAAGATGTGAGAAAGCATTCTGGAGTTTTAATTTATATCAATGTTTGCATTACTATTAAATGAATTAAACGCATTCTACAAATGTTCTCTCATATATCTGCAATAAATTATGGAGCATCTCAACCTAAGACACTTAATTGTCTCTTTTACAAGCATTCTGTTTTGTTCTGTTTATTTTTTAAACTGGATAGCACAAGCAGTTATAAAACATGTCGAAAAACTCAAAGGCTCATGGGTATTGCAGAATAGGAATCACTTCAATCATTACAAACACTGCATGCCCATTTGGATTTCAAGAACTTGCATAGAGCCAGGTTCTGCTTCAGAAGCAGTATGACCTCTGTGGGTCCTGACATCGGTACAGCCTGTTCCAAGGTAATTCCTAAAATGAAATGCTGGCCCTAGCAATGTCTAATGGGATTTTTTACCCATGGTTTATTCCTAGCTTATTTTCTGATAGCTATTTTGACGGCAAATCTTTTGAATGGCAAGAGGGAATAAATAAATTAATGTTAGCAAGCATATGAAGGTAGAACTGGGGTAAAATGTATGCTTGGGCAAAGAAAGATTTGAATTTACATTCCACACTCCTGTTAGACTTCTAAAAAACCCAGAAGAGGAGCACAGGGATTCCAAAAGAGCTCCAGAATTGTTCTTAGAACGAACCGAATTCGCTGGGTCTCATCGGCGCTGTCTCTGCCTCTGACTGAGCCCAGTGTCAGATGTTCCCTAACCAGCTACAAGCAATCACATGCTGAACAGAACTGGTATTATCTGCTGATAGAAGATTCACAACTTCCTGCATATATCATCAAGCAAAACCTTTTCAAGGTTTTTATTCTAATTTATTTAACAGAAACCTCCCCTAAATTATTCCCTCAAATTTTTGATCCATTATAAGGGATAATTCTTCCTGCAATACACTGAAGTGTTTTCCTTTCTTTCTTTTATTCACTGAATAAATCAATTAGCATATTTTAAGAAATGAAAACTAGCACTTAAGACTTTATGCTCACAAAAAAAAAAAGAAAAAAGAAAAAAGAAAAGCTTGTAATCTTGTTCTGTTTATGTCCATTTTTACCCTTTGAAATGATTCATCTTTGAAAAAGGAACATTTTGATGGAGAACGAAACTGCCAGCCTTGCTTCCATCTACAGTCTCTGTCCAAAACATTCTATTTCTTCAACTTTTCAGGACTGCTTTGCAGCAAACTATAGTCACTATGTAATGGGATTACTGACTACTTCTGAACAGCCAAACAGTTTCTCTTCAAGTTGGCCCTAGCATATGACTTGATACTGAAGGTTTTACTTTGCTTGTTTATTGGATTTTCTTTATCTGCCACTGAAACACAAATCTTTATACTGAACACGTTTTGAACGGGAAAATAAACTCATTCCAATTCAGAACAACTATTCCAAATGGTTAGTCTGACGTAGAAGATCTACTTAATTATTATAGAATTTACGTGCACACAAACCTGAAGCAAAACCCTTTACAAAGATCATCACACTTAATTATATTAAAACTCACAACTTTCCATTTCAGTTGTAAGTTTTAAAGGTAGTAATGGACGTGAATTAGCAAAGTAAATTAACAAAACTGAGCAGGTGACTGAATTTTGCTTCGGTTCACAAAGCACTCCACACAGAGTCCTGTGCTGCTAAGGCCACTTCCAGTACCAGAGCAACAATTTTTTTTAACGTTGCTTGGATATTTCTACCATTCATTTCCATGTGCAATGTCTTCTTAGTGACTTGAGTAAAAGGTTCCATAGAAAGCACTCAGAAAGACCCAAGCATTCAAGGAATTCCTCCCGTTGAGGAACTCCTGCAACTGATGCTTAGTTGAACATTGGTTCAAGTTTTTGTTTTGTTGCACACATCTGGGTTTTGCATGTTGCTATGTACAGAACGAGCCCTAAGAAAACCTACACTTTTTTTGTGGATCAACAGGGGTCTACTTGAACCAGAATACAGCTCATGTAGAAGAGAACAATTTTTTCACTGCATTTTTCTTCCAGTTTCAAAGTAAAGGACATGGTCATTAGATCTACAGTAAACACCTATAAATGAAAACCAGAAAGCCAGTGATTTGAAAAAAAGAAAAAAATTATTCTGCTTTTCAGTTTAAACAAACCTGGGGCTGCCTTACAGATAGATAGATATGCCAAAGATGAGGATGGCATTTGGCTTCATTTCGATGCCCCATTACTTCAGAAATACACCTTCAGAAGGTTATTTTTAGTGTCAAATTGCCAGAGACAGGATTTTGAAGAAAGAAAGCAAGAGTATAAGATATCAGGAATAATAATAATAATAAAATAGCAGTGATACCAAGGACATAAGGACATAATGGTGTAGCATATGATTCAATTAGGAGCAGCTGATCCGCATCCAGGCAGATTCATGGAGCCACCATGAATGTTCTTAATAATGCAATTCAATCCAGACTGTGCTATTAGTTCAGTAGAGATTTTACCCCCAGAGGATCTGCAGACTTTGATTTGGATCCAGGGAACTGCTTAACCGCTGGAAAATTTTTAAAGCTGAATGGGAACTCTGTGTTATGTAATTTTCTCATCTTGATGAATGAGGGAGTTAGAGATGTGACATGAGTTAGCACTCAGAGAAGTTTCAGTCTTTTATAAGGATGCACTTAAGTAAACCAGCTTTTTACTTAAAAACTATCTTTTTCTAAGAAGCTCATAATACTTCAGGATTTCTTATAATTATGTTTTTTTTGTCAGAATAGAAATCTGAGATTTCAATTGAAATTTTGCTGAGTACTAGCAATATGAAAGCCCTTTACATGAAATATTTAATTTGGAAATTAAAATCTTCACAGAGTTTAGGGATACTTACATCATATCATCAAAGAAGCTGAGAACAGTTTTTTCATACTCATCTCCTGTAGTCAGTAGAACCACTGTAAGATCTGCCATTTTTATGAAGTACAGCAGCAAATGAGTCTACCAGAAAAAAAGAAAGCTCTTCTCCATTCAGTCAAGAGAGCTGAGGCAGTTTAACCAGGAGGGTATGACTATCTGCCTGAGCAGCTATTGCCCATAGGGTGAGCATCCCCACAAAACACAGCCAGCATAATGGCAGGATTCAGCCTGTACTCCTTGGGATTTTGAACCGGTACAATTGTACTGGGGAGCTGCTTGTGAGGGCTACATATGAGTGGAAAATGAATGATGGCTTGTAGGTCTTGCATGTGACATAAGTATCCACAAAGTTTATGACCGCAGATCTTCGTTTTCTTGGGTCTGGCACTGATATGAAAATCCCTGAGCATTGTATATCCTGTCCCTCCGCATAAATTTCTTGACGTGGTTCTTCAATTAACACTAATAATGTATTCAAAGAAAGAGCAAAGATGTTTCTATTTTTCTAGAGGGGGTGAAAAATCATGTTTCTCTGAGCTTAGCTTTAATATCTTTGCATCCTCATTCTCTATTTCAAAAGCAAAGCTGATGCCATGAGGCACTGCAGGAATTTGGAAAAGATGCTTTGCTTTAGAAACAGAAGCTTCAAATCCACTTTAAATCCCATATAAGAGTTAGTCCAAAAAAGTCAATGAATGGATCATGATCAAAGTCTCTTTATTGAATTTTCTAACAGTTTCAAACAAAATATGTTCTAAAAAGAACTGACTGTATCAAGTGCTTTCCAGAAAGCTGAAATGATAACTCTCAGTTCATAATAGCTGAGAGAAGCAAGAGACGAAACCTCAGTGCCTACATATAATATAGGTTGCTTTATATGGGTTGCCAAACAGTTGTATCGTTGTAAAATGACAGATATTTATACTTAACTGAAGAGAAACTGAAATGGGTAAATGAAGGGGATAGTTGAGATTGCTGTATGTAGGGCCTCCATTAAGATCCTGGGTTGAGAAACTGAATGGCCAGGTCTGCTTTTCCTGAATCTGGAATCCAGCTGAGGGCTGCTCTGTGAAGTGGGCAAAGAGTGCCCTTCCAAATGAATCTTCAGTAATTTTTTTAATGCTGATGCTTTCCTTCATATAGAGTTGTAGCACCTTAACTCATGTTTCTGTAGCATTCAACAGGACTCTTCACAATGCTAACCAATAACAGCAAGGGTGCCAGAATCCAGCCTTTAATCTTTTGCTAACGGAGTTGTTGCTGAGGTTAATAATTTACTAAGAGGACTGAAGTTGAGCAGTGATGGAAGGAATTTGCTGAATTACGATTTCTGGTTCCTTTCTACAGATCTCTGCCAGTAACAATTCTGGATGCTGAGTTGGACAAACTTAGGTTCAGTTCATTGTTTCAAGCCTGCTGTACCCAAAGTGTTTTCCTGCATTTAAATTCCAATCAAGAATTGTACTACACAACAAATACCAAGTAATAATTCACTGAAAACCTCACCTTCAGAAAGTATGGCCCAATGCACATGAAACTTACCCTGCGTTTAAATCATGTCTGCAGCTTAACATAGAATCAAAAACACTCATCAGCACTTAACCAGCACTTACTGCTTTGTTGGTTTAACAGTCATGCCTCGGTATCTCTGAGTCTTGTCTATCTGTTCCCTAAAGATAACAGGAAGCACATAATTCTGATTGTGAAATGCAGGATGGTGCTGAAGTGGAAGATGTAGAAGTGTAAAACATTTTTAGGACCAGATTCAGGGACAAGCTATTTACTGCTTTGCTAGGCTCAGAGGTACCTCTGTTGTTTTGTTCCAGGCAGTCTGGCCCCCATGTATGACATGATTACATCCATTTAATTCTCTGTTTCCCCTGTATCTGCATCCTGTTTCACATACAATCATGTGTTCCTTGTTTTTTTAAACTGTAACAAAATGTGATGTGAAAAATAATGTTTACCTTTAAATCATTTTCCTTGTAGCCCTCTTTTATTCTGTGTATTTTGTGCTAGCTTCAATAGTTGAGCACCCTTCGTTTTTAGCTACCACCTCACCTGACCTATAGCATTCCCCATATTGTATATAGCCACAGAGAGGACTGTGATGTTAAATACAAAAGAGAAATAAGAGTGTTGTAAGGTCACATGCTTCTTGCATAAGGGATTTCAAAGAAAGCAATTGTTTAAAGGACTGGAAGATGACAGAAAATAATCTGTGTAATCCAACAATCAAAACCTGTATTCATTAGCACAGGGAACTTTGTTGGGTGCCTCAAAAAATGGAAAGGTGAGTAGTCAAACTGAGAGCAGCTCTTTAATTTCCCACATTTCAAGGTGCAAAGAATAGGCTCTGTGTGTTTGGACTATTGTAGTTTTGACTTTCATATTTCTAAACCTCGGGATTTAGATCTGAATCTTGAAAGTGATTCAGACTTTCGCCAGTTCTCCTGTCCTCAGCTGAAATACAATGTCGAGTTTTTTTGAAATAATTGTGCAGCTATGACCATTCCTTCAATAAGGCATTTTCTACATGAGCAGAATTCTTTGAAGTATGGAGCCATGAAGATGGCGAGGGCCAAAGGTGAAAGCTGTGCAATAGAAGTTTACATTCCAGTCAGAGAACGGGTTGGAAGGGTGAAGGAATTAGTCTATTGATATTCAGTGCTTTGACCTGCTAACAATAACTGTGGCGCAGGGGTTATAACAGAGGCACATCCCTACATTGTGTGTCAGTGGAGGGAGACAGACCTTATCTGCTTTGGTTTGCTTCGGAGGAAAAATCGGCGGGGCTTTTGCCATGTGGTCACCAGTTGTTGCCACTGGGAATATGGGGAAAAAATTGGTCATGATTCCTCCATCATTGCACTGGGTCTAATAATAAGTCAGCTACAGATCTGCAATCTGATGGGCATCTTTCAAAACCTGACTGATGCTGGGAAAGAGAAAATAAATTAATAGGGTATTCTCTGCCGGATTTTAAAGGGCATATAGACTAAGGAAAGCAACACCCTGCTGGTTTTTTCCCTTTTAAGATTAAAAAAAAAAAAAATCCTCTTTTTCACTTTGAAAGTATTTTTTTTTATAAAAAATAATCAAAGCAACACCAACAATTTTCTGACACCAGAGAATACTTTTCCCTTGGTATAGAGCACATTTATAACACAGCTCAGCTAGGCCTGTGGGTAAAATTTTGTGCTGGGGATCTGCAGTTTCACTAACACAAACCCAACAAGATTTAGCTCATTCAGTGGAAGGGGCCAGTAGATATTTAACAGCAGGGCACGCTGGGCTCTGGTTGTGGTTTTACCTCCATCCTCTCTCTCTAGCAATCACTTCCCAGATCCCTGGTTTTGCGTTGTTTCTGACCATTTGTCACTACCGTGATAGCGAGACAACAGCATAATTCACAAAATAAAATAGAACAATATCATGTGGCATGAGGCAAAAATCAGTGAACAGTTTAGATTCTCTTTAGGAATTTATAATTTAGATACGTAGACAACTTGATTACACCATCTAGTTAATTTTTTGCCTAATGTCCAGCAGTTTTCAGGCACAGGCATGGCTCTTTATTTTTATGAATTCAGATTGGAAACATCTTTCTTTTCCCCATATAAAATAAATCTTGAGCTTAGTATTCTATATTACCTTAAAAAGTCTCCATAGCTTCCTGATCACAGAAGTCACAGGCTGAGATCACGGGCTGCTTGGGCTGTTCATTACTCAGTGGCAGAAGTATTCTTTATCTAGAAGATGATCAGAGATGAAACACCTGATCAGGACCTTTTCTGTTGAGTCAAGCTGCACTTTGTTAACATGGTCATCTCCAAAGAGATAATCTCACTTCTCCACAAAAACTCAAGCCAGAAAACCGTATAGAATCTTTGTCTGACATATTCCTAATTCCTTTAGTTTTAAACATGCTTATTCAGAAGCTAGTGTAGTTGGAAGGAAAGGTATTTGAGTAAAACCAGCATTCTGTGTGGTTGAAATTGCAGATGAGGTGCCATCCAGGCAGTCACCAGCCTTATCTCAAACACAAAGCCAACTACAATGCTGACTGTAAAGTTACTACAAAAACCTACTCCTGAGTGAATAAGAGGCAATGATAGGTTTTCATTCCAAATGAAGATTTTAATCCTGCCAGTGTTGACTTCAGTTGTGTGTTAAAACAAAACAAAACTTACAATCCTTATCAATAATTCCTAATCATAGCAAACATGCTGAGGTAGCAAACATGCTGAACTGTTTGAATGGCCAGTGCAGAGCATTCAGCTTGCTTAATAAAAGCAGTATTTTTCAGAATACCATATAAATAATCATTTCAGTAATCCTTTTGATATGTTGCTGCAAAAACACATGGCTGCTTTCAGAGACACTGATAAGTGAGCATTCGCTACATGCACTGGGGACCCATGAACTTGCCACAATGCCTGCCAAAATCAGAGGCTTTGCCCAGTGCAGCATATTGTTGCTTTACAATGAGCTGAAGTCAGAGGGAAAAATCATGAAGAGAAACACTCCTGATCTCAGAGCAGGGCTTCACTATGCCAAAGGCTATCTCCAGTCTGTAGGTAGGTAGATCTTACTTTAGAAATGGCCAGAGTTCTTTCAATTTTAATTACAGGTTTTCATTTGTGTTTTGTTTTGATTTGTTTTTGAAACAACAAAGCTGACTCGGTGGTCATTAGATGAGCCCTGTAGTTGTAAAAGCTTTATCCAAGATCCTGCTCTGCCCAGACCTCCTGTGTGACCCTGGGTAAATCACACCTCTCTGCCTCAGTTTCCCATTTGTGTAAATTATGTCTAACTCCTAGGGACATCAGCAGCACAGTGATGGTCTGACACTTCTTGGACTCTGCTGTGTTACTGTAGAGCTGAGGCCATGTCACTAGGGCTCCAGTGAGGGATGTTGACACTAAAAATAAGAATTTGAAGGACTTTGTCTCAGAGAGCTGCAGTGTGAAGTAAGGAATGGGTAAAGACAGATGGAGTCGTCCTGTGAAATAATTAAACGATATTGATCACCGTGACAGGTTGTGAACTTCAAAAAACAAGCAGCCAAATGGTTAAAAATGAAAGTTTCAGTTGGGTAATGTGAGGCTGCCCCATGAATATTTAAGAGATGCTTTCCTCCAGAATGAGGGACAGCTTGGGAGATAGCACAAAGGTGTTTGTTCTACAGTGAACAATTAAGTTGATCAGTTAAAGCTTAGATATTTGTCTCCATGTGCAGAATAAACAACGAGCACACCAGTGGGAAACAGCGAACAGAACAGCTCCATCAAAAGTGGCTGATAACACTGCTCTGCTGTTATCTTATGGCTGAAGCTGCTCACAGTCCTGGTTGGCACCGTGCAGGCACTCAGCTGGCCCGTGGTCAGTTAATGGGTGAGCAAAGTGCAAGGGGAGAAGCCACATCTTCCTCTCAGCTGCCCCTGCTTTGCTCCCCTCTCCCCACCCCATACCGAATTTCTAGTCGTTTCCTTTAATTTCACATGTTGAAAAGACTGAGTGATCCTTTCCTCAGATGGTCTTTCTAGAACCCCCAACAGAGTGTGAATAATTATTCCCACTCTGTTGGGGCTTTGATAAGGCTCTTATGGCTGCCTTTTGCTCAGCCTCTCAGCCTTTGTTCCCGCTAAAGTTATTTTCTTACTTAGGAAATGAAAAAAAAAAAAGGTAAGAACTGTAAAAATGATCAACCATAGTTTTAATAGTAGTAATAACAATAAAAATGTTGGCTTGGAAACCATAAATGCCAAATCTTTCTGTTAAGTGGGCAATTATCATGTGATTATTTCTATTTTACAGAGAGCACAATTTAGAAAAACAAAACAATTGCATGGAGCAGAGTCTGAGATGTCTGAATATGAACTTTGGCTTCTGTCAGGGAGATCTGGGCACCGTTTGGGCCAAATGCAATGGGTGAGGTTTAACGATGTCACAGGTTTTTAATGTTTGTAGCTTTTGGTGAGTGCAGAGAATCAAGGGTGTTTAAAACCATATGTGAATAAACTGGGAGGCCCTATGATTTAGGAATCAAAGCACAGAGCTGCCTTCTCTTCTCCATTGAAAGAGGTATCGGGTACTACAGTTGACTAAACAAAACGCTTTGTCTGCACGTATGTATGCTCTGATGCTCGGGGGACTAGGGAAAGAGGTTAATCCTAAACTCAAACATCCCTTCAAACACTGATTAGCTGTCTTAATACAAAGGACCACACATCACAAAAGAGTCCGTTTTAACCTTTCTACCTCCGTTTGTGTTTTACCAAACAAACAGGCCAAACTGTTCACTGTTACTGGCACTGGAGCCCAGGTAAGTGGAGCTGCTCAGCCAGGTGTGACGGCACACCATGCCCAGAGCACGCACACATCACAGCGGGATGGAAGGAGCCACGGCTTCGAGAAAAAAAAGCTTATTCCAGACTTCTCAAAACCAACCTGTAGTCGACATTTGGGTCTATTATTAAAAGGAAATATACCTGAAGTCTAAGGTTACCACAGCCATCTTGTAGGCATTGCAGTGCTGGGGAGCGGCATGAGATCAAAGTAGTGGCACATGCAGATATATTGGCGTTTTGAGATTGGAAGATAAATAATTCATATATCGAAAACAGGGCTGGGTTGGGGATATTATAGATTAATTCCATCTCACACTTTTTTTCCCTCTCTCACTCCCCCCCCCCCCCTTTTTTTTTTGCTACTGGGAGACCTACTGCCCTTGTCCCTTTCTTCTGATTTCTGAATCTGCCACAGGCACTGTTAGAATTACAGCAGTGATAAGAAAAAATCAGGCGTGGGATTTGAATTAATGCTTTTAGACAAATCTCCATTCCATCTCTAATTCTAATGCTAATTACATTTGCAGATCAAAGCCTCTTCGTTAAAGTTTTGCTTTTGAATACATGTAAAGATTTTACTTTTTTATTTAATATTTTTTTCCCCCATTTTTGGAGAAATGCTTCTTCCAGTAGAGACCAGATGTTCTAAAATACCCCTTTAGAGCAGCACTGCCATGGTTCTCTGTTTTCCTCTCTTTGAATCTTTTGTACACACTGGGTAGAGCATTGTTCTGATACCGTATAGGCAATCCATCTTTCTGACTTACTTGGTTTTTATTTAGAAAAAGCCAGTGATAACTTAATAAGTGAACACAAGGAATCACAAATACGTTTGATTACATATGCTCAGCATTGCAGATATTCAAAAACTGTATCGCCTTCAATAAGATTAAGAGATTGCAATAAAGAGATTTATATAGAGAGAGATAAAGATAATTGAGTTATTTTTATGTTCCCTCTGACTCTAATGTTTGTATAATTTGTATTTTCCACCTGCTTCTACAACTAGGAGAGCTAGAAGTTATTTCTTCCCCGCCTTTTTTTCTCCTCTGTGAAGCAGAGCATTTTTAACGTGGCCTCCTTACATTTGGGCTTTCAGAAACAAAAACAAAGATCCCATGCCTCGAGAGAAAACCATAAAAGTTGGCAATACAGACACAAGTCTGATTGCACTCAAATTCAAGCTTGGCATGTCCACACATGCTGTAGGAACAGAGCCTATTTTGCAAGTGTCAGATAATGAAAGTCAGAGAAAGTCAGAAATTTTTAACACCACAACATAAGTCAGAGATTTTTAACACCAGACCCTCAGGGGTTGTAGCAAAAGAGTACGAGCTCATTTCGGGAGGAAATAAAAAGAAGGAAAAAGAGAATGGTGGAATCGAAGTGTGAAAAGAGGGGATTAGGTGGTGAAAGGGGCTGGATTGCACGCGGGAGGAAGCAGAAAAGGTTCAGAGGGTGAAAAAGCCAATTAGTGGAGTATAAATCTAAAAAAGCCAATTTCTGAAATAAAGAGGTGTTAACTTAAGGCAGCAAGAGAGAGGATTAGTCAAGGAAGTGACAGGCTGCAGTTAGGAAAGAGTGGGATTCTGAAAGCTGATCGGGACTGGAAACAACTACGATATATTATATATATTTATAAGGTATTTAAACTGTGTAATGAAATCTGGCCCCTCTTCCAGGCTCCCTCCATCACATCCCCCCAGAGGTGTGCTGCAGATAGCCGAGCTCTGGCTTATGCCATCTATCTGCAGGCAGCAGCAAAGGCCCTGCTGACTCAGGCGAATTGCTTGTGGAATCTCCTTAGATGTCAGGCACAGTGTGACTCTTCCTATCTTTGCAGCGAAAGGAAAACAGTCAACAAGAATCATTACCTCAGCTACGACAGAGCTGTTCAGTGGTTTCCATTCCGTCAGATCTGACAGTCACAGGGTACAAAAGGTCCCCGCTCAGCATGGGGCAGCTTTTCTGCGCCTTTCCCCTGTACCTAGGAGTATCTCAGATTCGATCCTGGTACAGTAGCTAAAATCCTCCTGCATACAGGTCAGTATAAATTCCTATAACCCCTCCAAAAAGCCCTGGGTTCCCATTCACCCCAAATCCTTTCTTTGGAATTTTTTTTTTCCCAGTGTTTGTTGGGTTTCTCCCACAGCAGACTCTGTTCCCATCTACCTGTCACTGCAGAAAATGCAGCTCATCTACTCGAGCAGACAAGTGATTCTGTGATTCCTGCCCATTTTTTTTCCTCATTGGAGGGGAAAAATCAAAACCAAAATCGAATTCTGCTCACACACGTCCACACGTGTTTGCAACGAATTCAGTTATTTACAGTTTTAGTAAATGTAAGTAAAGACTTTTGGATGTAAATTGGCAACCCTGAAAAATCTCTCCCCAAAGACTGCATGTTTGGCAGGAAGCACAGAATTACCTGGGCGTTAAGAAATCATACAAAGCACTGCCAGAAAAAGCTGCTTGCAATGTACAGCTTGCTCTACTGATATGTAGGAATTACATTATTTATGTCTGCCTAGCATTTGCTGTTCTCTCATCTATTCTTAGAATTTTATGTACACAGACACAGATCACACTTGTGACTATGGGGATGTCCCATTGACACAAGACTCTTGGAAGATATTTAACTAGAAAAAAAACCTCTACCCTTCTGTATTCTGCAGTGGAGAATGAGAGAAGATATGTTATCCAGATTCAATTTGCCATACTATATCTATACCGTTGGAAGATACAGATCCATATGGAAGAAGAATAAATAAAACATGAACTGTAACAGGCCAAGCTTTCAGCTGGGTTAAATCAGCATTTCTTCCTTAAACACACTGGAACTGTGCCTATTTATATCTAAGAATCTAGACGGTTATCTGGGCTTGCCAGCTCACTGTAGGGATAAACACAGCTCTAACCAATTATGTGTTCATTAGAGTCAAGACAGAAAGGGTAGAAAAAGCCAAAACTCAAAACCAGTCAGCATTTATGCTCTTGTTCTTTTACCGAATGAAATGTTAACATTTCAGGGAATGCTTTTTCCATGTGGATAAATGTAAAGTCTACTGTCAGTGCTGTTTCAGAGCTACCTCAGAGTTACTCTATGAATGGGTTTGGGATATTTTTGGCTTGTTGGCATGTCAGCCTTCTTAGCATGGCAGTTACCCCAGTAAAAAAGTGCTAACACTATATCACTAAAAGTACTTGTCACGAAATGTACAGGAGTTATAGATGTGGTACAGATACCTTAATCTCTAAAACTGCTTCACAAAATTTCAGACTAACATACTGAGGTACAAAATCGCATACATACAAGTCCTAACCTGCAACCTACCACTAGCGTTAATCTGACAGTGAACACCTGGAAATCAGAGAAGGACAGGAATTTAAATATAATTCACATGTTGTGCCCAGTAACCTGAAATGTAGCCTAGTATAAGAAAGCAGCAAAAAGACTCATGGACTGTGGCTGTCCCATTTAAATCGTGTTCACATTAAGCACCGACTGGCCCTCCACATTCACCCTGGATTTATGCCCTGCTACTTAATGAACCAGCTGCAAGGAATATAAACCCATCTGTGCACAAAGTGTCAGCAGTCCCTGACGTTCACCCTTACATTGGTTCTATCACTTGAGGTGCCCTCCCCCAGTGCTGGAATGCCGCCATTCTGACTCGCATACGATTCTGCGTGCAGAGTTGGGCACACGTGTTACAAGTTGTTTCTTTGAAGGACTATAAGAAAGTATTTCATAATCCTGAAGCAAAACTCTTTCAGAAGGTATGCAGCCAGGACGTGTTGGCAGTTTTTTCAAAGATGTTAGAAAAGGTGATATGAAGAAATTAGAGCTTATAAAGAAAAAACTAGGCAGATCTCTCTCAAAAGCGAGCAAACAAACTAACAGCAAATCCTTTTTTTTTTTTTTTTTTAAGGTCAGTGCTGTATTTTCCCAATGCAATTTCTATTTTAGCTGTTGGTTTTACACTCAGGCTCTGAATCTTTTGTTTCACTATGATGACCTATAGCCTCTTCTCCCATGAGGACGGATGTGGCAATGTGCTCATAAATCTGTGACACTTTTTTGTAGTCATCACCCTTAGGCCATGGCTCACACATTGAGAATGACTGTCCTAATAAATTTCTCACTCTTCTGGTTCAGAGTTCTGCTTGCAGATTGTCATGGATTTGGAGGTTGGAGGAGGACAGGAGGATAATTTCTGTGAGCAACGTGCTTCTGAAGGCATGAAGAAACTCGGTCAGTAACAAAGGTATTAGGATTTCCTGAAGATGGGTGAACTGAGGAGAATCTCTCTGGCAGAAGAATGAAGGAGGAAACCTAAAAGGACTTGTCAAGTCCTTTTCTAATATCCCTGGTTTCTCAACTAATAATGAAGACTTCTTATCGACATCTTTTCATCCAGTGATGTATCTCTCTAAAATGATGACGCAGTATTGCACATCCACATTGCTGGCATTGGCTATCCTAATCTTGAGCAATAATAGATGGAAGAAGTAAAAGCAGCACAGCAGGAACCAGCAGCACTGCCTCCAGGGCTGCCCGTCGGGGAGTGGCTGCAGGTGATTCTCCTGTCTGACAGCAGGATCGCTGGGAAGCAGCAGCAGCATTACTGAATGATAAAGGACTTCTGTAGAGCTCTCCCTGCATAGTTAATAGCTGTTATTATCAAGTGAGCTCTATTTTGGCTTGCATATCTTATTTTTGTATGATCTTTGTCATTCGGTACATAGATTATATTATTTTTCTTTATATGTTTTTGAGATTAGAAAATATGGTCCTTTTTAACAGCTGGAGAATTGCACAGAGATATTTAGGCTGGAAGTAGTCATTTATTTAAGCTTTGAGACATGGAAGGCCTGATTTCTTTCAGAGCAGTTTTTATTATAAAGTATAAATTGCTCTGCACTTCTGCAAATCAGTCTTAAGAGCCTCTGTTTAGCTGTGGACTAGAGACAACAAATTAATAATCTTTTCTGAAAAATACAGTGTAAGTGTTTGCACTGCATCACATTCTGCAGCTGAATTCACCTCCCCAGGACAGCTTCCTTAACTGTGAAACCACCTTCCATCTTTCTGCAAGCATTTGATGAAACATGTCTTAAATTCTTCATGAGCTCTTCTTGTTCCAATTCCATTGATTCCAAGAGCCAGTATCCGTTTCCTGATAATTCCAGTCTCACTGAGAGCTTTATGCCATCAAAATTGTCAAGGGGCTTCACAACTCCCTCTTATTTGACAAATCTGTTTGCTCCTGACACTGCCATACTGATCTCCTCCTGCAGTTTTCAGCATCCTCTTGCTTCAGTCATTCTTAGGGATGGAGACGGTGAAAGGCAGTTCAATCAAATCCAGACTCAGTAAGAGATTCAGGCACTGACAAACCATTAGATGCTTTGGATGATGAACTCTAACAAGTGTTTACTGTGTATGTGTAAACCACAATATCTTCAGAGTTTATATTTTGGATTGCTTAATGTGAGCTTTCAAAGGGAAAACAAAAAGCCTATGCACAATGTGATGAATATCCTCCTGCCAAGTCCTCACTACGAGCCATTGATTGCTTCAAAATAAACCTTGCCAGAGTTCTTAGCATAGGATCATATTATGACTAATATGGCTATCTTTCATAATAGGTTGCAATACCAACTCTGCCTATGGTGCAAGCCTTTCAATCCATCCACTCTATGTCACATTCCCAGAACCATATCTGCAGCTTTTAGTTTCATCCGTGACTGCCACATGTGTACATCTACGTTTGTTTTTTTTCAAATAGAAGTCAGGATTCCGGTTTGCTTTCACTTAACCTTGTAATTTGTTCCTAACATCCCATATTTCCTCACATTATCAATGAGGTCTGATCAGCTGACGGCAGCTGCAAAATAACTGGCAGAGAAAATCTTTGTCTTTTGAAGTGTCTGTCCTTTCTGCTTTGCTCATTTTCCACTTGCTGTAATTTCCTCCACCATTCAAGCACCACGGAAGTTCTAAGTGGGAAATGGGAAAACTAATCTGGTTATTAGCCAAAGCAAGGGCTGCTCAGCAGCTTCCCAGGGTGAGCTGTACAAAGAGCTTTCTTGCTAGGGAAAATACTGACCTGGGCATTGTCAGATCTCTTGCAGAGACAGGTCAGGTGAGTCTGTGATCATACATTAAATAAAAGTAATTATTTTAATCCAAAGAAATTTAAAGGAGAGGGAGAGATTTTAAATAGTGACTTTCTAGGACAGATTTAAAAGGAAAATTCATATTAAGGTCTCTGACTGTGAGTTCTCAACAATGGAAAATTATTATATGAAATATGCATACAAATGGATGTTTCTCACAAACAAGGGTAATTTATGGTTACTTTAATAGTCTAGGCAGCTAAGGAACAATTTAATTGTCTGGGAATTCAGGAAAAGAATCTGTTTACAACGAGTAGAAAAAATTGGCCAAATTCTGTTTTCGTAGTGAAGCTGACAACTGTAAAATGTCCACACGTTTTGTAGAATACACCTGGCAAATGTATGCAGGCTTCATTTGGACTCTGCTTAACAATCAAGTTTGCTATGAAGCAAAATTGGCAGCAGAATAAACACTGGTGTGTTTTGCTGTAGATTGCCAGCATCTGCCTTTTCATGCACCCTTTCAACCTGTTAGTGGTCCACACACTGTGAAATCCAAAGTGCTGGAGAAGTAAATTTGTTTATAAAGTCATTATATCTGAACAGATTTCTGTAGCACAGCGTCTTCTAACCTCTAATATGTTCTAATCCAAACCTTAGTCTCTTTATTCACTGTTCTAATTCATGAAGTTCAATCCTGAAAATATGAATATCATTCACGAGGCAAATACCTCATTCTGGCTCTTGTAACAACTCATGATGAAGTTTTGTACCTGCACCTGACATACCGGCTTTCATCTCAATCCCTGTGCTGCTACAGGAGGAGTAAGAAAATTATTTTCAAGGAAAATAAATTGGTCTTGTTTAGAGTTGATGAATGTCTTTATAATGAAAGACAGCTGAGCTTGCAGTGACCCAAAGAAAAGATGTTTGCAGCAAACTGACAAGCCTGCATAGCTCCCATTAGTGTTGCAAGTTGTGCACATATTGAGTGAGGAAAATGGACGCCAATTAATGTGTTTTTAGTGGAAAATGCAGCTTCCAGTATACTGTTCCCCAGCTGAGCTGAGAGTGACTTCCCAAGATAAGACCCTGCTGTTACTCAGCTTCTAAATAAGGTGAGAGAAGATTGGGTGATGGGAGGTTCAGATGGCAAAGTGAATTTGCCTTGGTGAATTTGAAGTGCTTGCATTGCAGTCTGCAGTTCAGCTGCTTACCTGGTTTCTGGGTGCTTTTTTTTATTTACTGTCAGTACAACAAACCTTGTCCTGTGTTGATAAGGAGCCTTAGTGCTCAGCTTAGTCCACCAATTTTCCCTCTGCCTCCCCACGCTTTTATAGTGTCACATTTATTTTGGTGACTACAATGTATTTGTTTGTAAGCCCCCTCACCAGGCTGCAGTGCATGTTAATTCATTAAGCCTGGCTGAATGTAAAATTACAGTACAACAATGAGAATGTTGTCCCCGTGCTGCTGTATAATTGGTCATCCAGGGAAACCTGAGTTCCCTTCTTCAGGGGAACATTTTGTGATTCATAGCAGTTAAAACCACTAGTTATTCAAGTAGGTTAATTCTCTCTCCAGTATCTTCACTCAGATAGGTATCTTGTAAAGGATCTCTGATGTGGGCAAATAAAATGATCTGCATCTATTCTACCTCAGGCTCTGATTTCACAAGCTGAACAAAGCTGGATTCACTCCATACTGGATTAACAGATTTCTAGCAAAAACAACTTGCGCTATAGGAAATGTGGTGACATAACAAGTTCAGCTTGGTCCTGAACTCATGTGGTCATCAGAGGATACGTGGGCACTTTCGGTAGGAACAGAGGTGCTATGCTATTCCTGTGGGTGAATCCTTTCCTATTCTCTTCTTCAAAATGAAGTTACACTGTGCCTGCTTGCAGCTTCCTTGCAGCTTTAGTTATACTGATCTTTCTCATTTCCTATCCAGAGTTGATTGAGCTGGCTCAACTAAGTGACTGCTATGCCTTAATTGAGGTATAGACTGAGAAGTACAAGAAATTATCTTTAATAGACAAATACAAGAAGTATACAGATGAATTTTAACTTGGCTCCTTCTCTATTTCTGAAAGGTGATCACGTAGTTCACAAGTAAATTAAACCAAATACGAACAGGACAGGCTCCTTCTGTCAGTATGGCAGGGTGAATTGGAGGCAGAGGTGTGAGCTGCTATCGTATGTTGCTTCCTCTGCAGGGCTGTGGAAGGCATTAGACATCCTGCAGAGGGGCGAAGTCTCGCCATAAGCAGAGCACACAGGCAGTAACAGCACAGGCGGTCTGCAGCCACCTCACCTTCTGGCAAAGAGCAGTGCTCCCCATGAAACTCATTTTATGTACATGCTAAGCACAGACGATGTATAGTACTTAAATTCCACCAGCCATGATATTAGGGCTTCTCACAACGTGCATAAGATGTAAAAGTCTGCAGGAGTACTTTGCTGACATGGGCTAGGAATTGACAGAGTGATTAGAGACGGCTAATTTTCCTTTCAGCAACTTAATCTTATGGCAATAGAATCCCATTGTACGAGGAATATACTGCACCCAGCTCTACTTCTCTATGCCATTTTTGCTCATTTTCTTTGAGGCCTATATTTGCTGACCATAATTACTGCGCCTGCACAAGTCCATACGAGCTGTGGAAGCACACAGAAGTGGTTGCGTGAAGCGGAATTGCAATGCTGTGTATTCTGTTTTGTGATGTGTTTGAAGATAGTGGGGACAAATAATCCAAGGGAAAAATAGCTCCCTCTAACCGCCCACACTTCCATCTTTTCATATTTTAGCATTTTGTTTCTTTTGATTGCATGGTAAACTGGCTGAAGTTTTCACCTGGTATGATTGTGGTGAACTCAGTTTACACTGGTGGAGAACCAGGTAGTAACAGTGAATTTTCAGGGAGTAACAGGGAGTAAAGAACAGGGAGAAAATGGAAACAGTTCATGGGGTGTCGTATATTTTAGAACAACAGAAACTTTCAAGAGTGTCAGAAATGTTCTCCCTTTCTTTGCTCTTACTCTTTAGTTTTTTCTTCTTGCACCAAAATAGACTATTTGTTTATTACGGCAGGAACTAATATTTTCCCTGTAGCCATTTAAAAGAAATACATCCTCTTTGTGGCTTTGAAAATCCCTACAGGATTATGAATGAATACTTCAAGAGTGTATTATAAATTCAGACATGTCTATTGGGCTTTCAAGTATCACAGCGGGAGCTTCTTACTGAGGCAACCTGAGGGTAAAGGCTTTCCCACCTTTCCAAAGTGACTCCTCCCACAAAATTTTCTTAGGCTGAAGTTAAAAAAAAAAAAAAAAAAAAACACCCTACCTAGCTGAGCTTCTTAGTGTTACCTCATTCTAAGCAGACTGAATATAGATATAATTTAGTGCAATCACATACCCAGCCTTCGCTCGGGTGCCTGCTCAGCTTGGCTGCCACATGCAATGTCTTGCATGCTTTTCAGTGGTGGTTTGTTGTTTGAAATCAATGTGCTTTATATTTTAAAGTCTGGGCAGGCTGGTTAAAATATTTGTTTGCCAGCACTTGCTCTTCTAGCTGTGCTGTGAGCACCTGT
This sequence comes from Lagopus muta, assembly GCF_023343835.1. Taxonomy (NCBI): domain Eukaryota; kingdom Metazoa; phylum Chordata; class Aves; order Galliformes; family Phasianidae; genus Lagopus; species Lagopus muta. The sequence continues at coordinate 9,278,067 of NC_064449.1, read as the reverse complement.
CATTATCTCGTCCAAATTCCACTGTTGCCCCTTCTTGCCAACTTGCAGCATCACAGCGTTGTGACAGCGATTACAAAGTAGGATTAGACATAGCCCATTTCTCCCAGCCCCTGCTGCGAGTGCTGAACCAGCAACTTTGCCATGTTTTGATCAGATGCACTCAGCACTGACATATAAATCAGGGACAGTACTAAAGGGATAGGGGAAGAATCAGCAACAAAGAGCCAAAATCAAGGGCAGCTTGGAAAGAAAAACGGGACTAAAGAGAGCTTAAAAAGCACATAGCTTTGGATCTGTATGTACTCGCTTCTAAAGGGGATAAGGGGAACTGTTACCTTCAAATGAATTCATACATTTTCTAGTTTTTGAATGCACATTGCCCCAGTAAGAAACCTCCAGTGGGCTGAGCCTCAGAATGAAGTGCAGGATGAAAATGAGTTTCAACAGGGAATTGTTAAGGGCAGCTGTTAAGATCTCTGAAATTTAAGAACCACCCACAGCAGCTGGTGTAGGTGGTACCTGTAGCACTGTGCTTGATGTTGACTTAATGTTGGCTCAGCTGATGTGTATGGGTGTAGCTTCTTCACAAAGACTTGGGAGCTTAGAAGCAGGAGGGGGACCAACTTTTTACACAGTATGACAGAGAATGGCTTTAAACTAAATAAGGGGAGATTTAAGTTAGATGTCAGGAAGAAATCTTTTACTTGGAGGGTGTGAGGCTCTGACATAGAGGTGTGGATGCCCCATCCCTAGAGGCATCCAATGCCAGGTTGGATGGGGCCCTGGGCAGCCTTAGCTGGTGGTTGACAGCCCTGCCCATGGCGGGGGGGTTGGAACTGAATGGTGTTCAAGGTCCCCTCCAACTGAAACCATCCCATGATATGATTACCAGTAAGGCTTAAAGACATAAATGCATTACCTTTATGGATGCCAGGCTAAAGTACAGGGTAATAGGAAGAAAAAAATTGAAGAGGATGATGATCTTTCATGGATCTCATGGTGATCTTTTGAAGATTTTATTTGTTCTTTTAGTTATCAGACAGAAACTGTGGTATTATGGTGCTCCAGCACTGCAGCAAAGGAGAAAGATCTGATGTTGGTAACTATTCTTAAAACATACAGGACACAGATCGTGAGGAAGAGGAAATATGTTGCACCGATCATGTCTGCTGTCTAAGTGTACCTTCCCAATACTTTGCTAGCGTTTTTCTGAAAGTAGCTGCCATTAAAGAAAGTAATTATTTTTCAAAAGGAACAATCTGAATAAGAGTCATGAGGAGAACTTTCAAAGTCAGACATACACATTTTTGCAATATATTGCTATGCCATTTTTCAGTTTGCAATTGTACTTGTTGACTGTATAAAGCCTCAGTTTACAACACAAAATCCCATGGGTGCAAAAGAAAAACCTGTGCTTGATAACTGATACACAGACATACCCACAAATTACTGCATAGATACTCAATTTTAAACTCTTACAAAAATCCTACCACATCTCCTGAAGAACTATTTAAATCTTAAATGTATGGAATACTCAGGCATCTTTGCAGTACAGCAGTCTAAGACACAACTACTCCTCAATTACTTTACAGTATGGTCTATGATTGAACTTCAGAAGGGTGTAGGAGAGGAACCATGTAAAGCATCTGAAGTGAGTTCATGTGATTAAGAAGAAGAATGGCAGAGTGGCAAAAAAAGCTTCTGAGTTCGGCCAGACATAACTATTAGACAAATACCTTCTCTCAATTATTCCACTTCATCGTGAATTTTTCAGTCTGAATACAAGAATTCTGTATTACCATTGGTGAAAAAGAAGCTCTTTTGCTGCATGTGGCTTTCTAAACCTGATCATTTGTATTTATGACTACAAATAGAGATCATACACGGGGTCAAGCATTTTCTAAAATCCTCTGGTGCAGACTCACTCAGTACAATACATCCCGTAGTTTTAGTTGGCAAATATAGCGGAAACAAGAATGAAAGCCATAAGATCTTAGGCACTTGAAAAAGAACAAGATTGTTATCTCCAGTTTTCAATTGCTATTAGTGAGAAAAGTAGCCAGCAATATGTAGGTCAGCATCAGTAGCTGCTTTGGTAGTCTGAGAACAGTTTAAAGGAAGGAAGAGGTTTCTCTTTGTGGTTGAATAAGTTACTCTATATCCATGAAGTAGCTGTGTCTCATTCCCAAAGGGAGAAGCATTATCAGCAAATGAATGAACAGGGCATTCTGTGTTATGCCAGTAGCACTGTCTTTGAAAACAAGGGAGACAAGAAAAATAGATTCAGTGTGGCTTTTATTTTCCTGTCTACCATTGTAAAGGAGCTCCTCCATTAACTCATTCTTGTCAGGTTGAATTGAAAGTGACAGTTAATAACTGACACCAGCATCTGCTTTCACTTGATGGAGCAGCAGAGCTCTGCAGTGTCCTGACAGTGTGTGGACAGACCTGGTTTGTCAGCAGAAGTAATATCTTGTATGAGAGTATTAGGTACAGCTTGAGAAAAAATATGGGTATGTTCTTGAGCCAGCAAACTCTTCTTCATGCTACCTGGAAACTCCGGTTCTTACTGATGCACTGGTAAAATCTAATGGGTGTAAACATTCTGCTTCAACTAAGTTATCAGAAGTTCAGCTCTTCACTGATACCACCCCACTCGCTTAATTAAGCTGCACTGAGCTTTCCCAGCAGGCAGAATCTGGAGCTGAGATAGGAAAATAATGAATAATTTTATTTTACAGACTATGCAATGGCTGATTCAGATGATAGCCTTTTCAGCAGTGTGGGAACCAAGCAACTCCAACCAGTGACAGGGAAACCACATCAGCCTATGAGTGGTACTGTTCCTGCAGTGAATGTGCTGAGCAGCAGCCTGCCAGGTGGGGACCTAACAGCTGAGGAATGAGTGGGGCCTGGGCAGGCATGGTGCCTGGCAGTTAGTGTGGCTGTTCTCCTAGTCATCTCTCTAATCCCTGCAACAATTCATAGTACAAACACTGTATATTATACCATCTCTTTTGATACATTCTAATCTGGAAAAAAAAATTGCATGAATCAATGCTTTGCTCTGCCTAAAATGCGCACTTGGTCTTTTGCATGAGATCTTGTAGTGCTCAAGTCATAGCAACAGATCTTTAACAGGCACAAAGCATGCTTAGATTAAACCAATCCTCACTGTTGCGTAAGGAGATGCATCACACCCTGTACTCAAATTGTCTGGACATTCCTTAACAGTGTTTACTCTTGTCATCATGCTTTCAGTAATTTTCAAACATGAGAAAATATTGATGCCAAATTTTATTTTGCTCTTTCATCAGTGTGTAGGACAGCATATTTTTGTTGCACTCACTTTATTCCCTCTGTCAGGTAGGGCAGATTTTGCCTTTAATTATACCCTATTCTAAATGAACACTTATGTCCAAAGTGCTGATGTCTCCTAGCATTTCTACACTGACTGTCTCACAAACCATTAGGCTTGTTAGTTGTTCCTTTTTCTTCACACTGTCATGTTGCCATTTTTTGCAGTGTGGTTTGTACTATTTCCCTTTCATCTTCACCTGAAACCTTTTCTGAGCGGAACACATAGAAAAAAAAACCCTCAAAAGTGGGACATATTTTCCTAGTGATGATCTTTACTGTTTTTCTTTCTTTCCTTCCTTTTCCATCCCTCCCCTTATTTCTCCAGATTCTTTTGCAGTGGCCTAGATTTAACATCCTTTTACAGACTATTCTTGTAACTGCAAAATCCTGCTAATGTCATATTGTGCTAGTCAGAAGAAGTTATTTAAGGCAGGGACAGTCTTTTTGGACTGTGTTAGCACACAGATGTCCCAAGCCAGAGCTGAAAGTCATAGACAGTGCTATGATATGAATGGTAGCAGTGGAACTAAATATATCTGTATACCTATATCTGCAGGGGAAAGTAAAAGTATCTGACATTTGAATGAAACCTATTCTGCTTACTCACTTAATCTCTGATCCATTACAACACTACTTCTCCTTTATTTTTTCAGAGGTCACCTACTTCCTTTCTTGACCTCCTACAACCCCAGTCCTCAGCCTGTTAATTGTTCTGATTATTGCTGCAGAATTATTGCTGTATTTTCACAGATACTCACTGTAGCAAAAAGGAACAATGTTTGTGATCCACTGGAACAACTCTCAGAACTGTCACCTAAAAGTTCAGGCCTGAAGGGGACAATACATCAAAACAGCAGCTTGAAGTTAGGATTGTGTTGTTGTTCCATTGGCCACAAGTCAAGCAAAACTGATTCCCAGTTTCCCTTCCAACAGCTGCTCATTTCTGCTTGTTCATCACAGATTACCATCTGTTCAGTTTTGTTGATTCGGTGCTTGGATGGCTTTGCTCTATACAAGACCTTGTGTAATTTTTGGAGGAAAAGCCTAACAAAATAACCCTTACTTCTTCCTAGGTTACTATCTGTAAACCTGAAAATCTCACAGTTCTTCTTTGAGAAACTGCCAAAATAAAACTCTGATTGAGAAGAAAAGAATAAAAGGGACAAGAATAAACAGAAATGAGAATTCCTTCAGTGTGTTCTTATAGGACATGGAACCACAGGCTAACGGTATGCAGAAGCTATATAGAAAAAAGCCTTGTTTGATGAACTTGCAAGTAACTCAAGAGCTGCAGTTCCATTCCCCTCAGTTGAGGGACTGTGTCATCAAAGGGCTTTTTGCATCCATAGCATCCAACTAACTAGCTTGAAAGTCTCAGGAATTTAGGTAGCATTCTCTTCTTGGATATTGAGTGGGGCCTGCTGGATGTGATACAACACTTTGCTCCTTGGTAAGCTAAAGATCCTCTTCTCTATGTAAGTGCGTGTGTGAAAGACAGTGGCTATGTCAGAATGGATGATCTCAGCTTAATTGTATTGCCTAATCATCCCATACAGGCTTATTTCATTTACTCTGTCTGACACAGTGAGTCTCTAAGAAACACAAACAATACAAGAATAAATAAACCCAAATATTAATCATTCCTGCCATCATAAGTGTTGACTGTTGCAGACAACCTAGATGAAAATGCTGACAGGTGATGCAGGGAGAATTGGAAAAGGAAAAACATCTCAATTAGTATCATATCTGTATTTTAAGTTATTTTGGACAGATGAGTATTTATTCCTTAGAGCTTACATACCTGAAAAGCATCAGATTCATATTTGAAATGAAGGGAACTGGACAGGCATTCAGTACTTTTAGAGTATTTTCAAAAGAGAGGGTAATCCTGTCTGTGCTGTAGATCCTGGTTGTGGAGTATGATCAGAAAACCCAGGATTAATCCCTCGGGGGACTCAGGCTTCTTATGTCAGAGAGGATGAGCTAACAACTACCTTCTACATTTCTTACAGTGTTACAAACAGAAAACTTTAGTGAACCTCTGCTCTCCGAATAGTCCCTTCCCTCACTCTTTCACCCAGGTTGTGCGTGTGAAATGTGTTTGTGCAGGACAGTAAGGACTTTTTAGCAAATATGTCACACATACCTTAGTATGGAAACTGCTGTCATTAGAATGACTTGGGAAACAGATCCGACTACTCACTTAGCACCTACAGAAACTTAATCTCTCAGTCACAACCCAGATGTGCAATTTCTCTTCCTGGGCAGCAGGAGGGCTCAAATACATTTGTTTCCAGTGCTGTCCCTCTCTATGGTTTGCTTGCTTGCACTTGTCACATTCTAAATGTCTAACGGTGGGCACTTTTTCAAATGTTCATAGCTTATACTTGAGCAGCATCTCAGAGTTTGTTACTACATAGAAGAGCAGGGTTAAAGCCAGGTGACAAAGAATGGGATTTGCAAAGCCTTCAAAACTGACATAGGCATGAATGGCAGCTAGGCTGAGACAAAAGGGGAAGGGATACCATAGACTGTCACTTCTAAAAATGTATTTAATATAATGAAGTGTGATGTTGACTCAGAAACAGAATGAATGCTTTAGAGGCAGGCAAGAAGAAAAGGATGCACTTGACTGCTTTTTTAAGATTGCTTACAAGTGAAACAATAATTCTTTCACAACCAAAGTGACAATCAGCTGATATCCTGAAGCAGAATTGATTATTCAGCTTACCAAACACAATGTACGTTGTCACCCAATTACATTGAATTGTTATAATAATGTATTATTTTCATTGCAGTCATGCTATAGAGCCTTAGTGACAGACCAGAATCCTATTTTCAATGCCTCAGCACAGAGAAGAATTGGAGATTCTTTCCCCAAAGACTTTATGGAAGATGATTGATGGGAAAAATACATGGAATCTGGCCACTTGTATTGGTCAGCACAAGGAACAACCTTATTACATCAACTGTTTAACGAAGGCATTGCTGGGGAACAGACATCTGAGAAGGTATTACAGGGATTACAGTGCAATTACTTAGAAGATGTTTAAGAGATGCTCCACCTGTACACAGAAGCTTGGATAAGAAAATAATAATTAAGTGATAAAGGTGGCATCAAAAGGAGTAATTGTGGAAATAACACCTAGCTAGTGTGTGAAATGTTGGGTAACAAATCCACAAAGAGCCTTGAAAGTAATTGAAGTGGTGAAAAAGGGGCATGTTGTAAAAGCTGGGCACAAACAGATAATGCTACAACACAACCAAGAAATCAGGAAGATAATCTCTGCAACAACGTGTTGATGATTAAATTTAAATAAGATGGAATTTGTTGGTACTGGAAGAAAGAGGTTGTACATACTAAGCTACAATTATGAGGAATCTTCATTTCTGTATGTGGGGAAGAAAAGGATTTTAGCTCTGTTATGTAAGTAGAGAACACTGCCTTTCTGTACTGCTTGGATATGATGATCTACAGAGAAATAAACAAGCTAAAAATACAGTTCAGTTTGTACCCTGTTGAAGATGGTAAAAATAAAGGAAGCACGAGAGCTTGTAGGCAAATTATTGTCAGAAAGCAATGTTGAGATTTTAATTTGTAAAAACTCAAAAGAATAAAAACAAATAAAGATAATTAAGATTCTGTTTTTTAAATAAAATAATCAACCTTGAAAATTTATGTTGAGATGCTGGGGAAAGAGATAATAATACATTTCCAAGGTTAAGATAATTTATGTGGACTGCATGATGATGTTTTCACTGAAGAATCACCAGCAGATAAAACAAAGTGAGCTGCTAAAAAGTCTTATTTTCCAAATACTAATGTGAAGTACTCAATTTCTAAGACTAGAAGAATGAAGAATGCAGACAATGTTGAATATTTCTATTATTCATTACTAAGAGAAATGAAGAGACATTGCTTTCTGAATTGCCTTCTTTAAAGCCCAAAAGAAATCTGTGTCCTGCAGAAAGTGAATTGAAAATAAATTTTAAAAAAAGGAATATTTCCTAGAATGAGACAAAGTTTGTTCTTGGATATACAGAAAATGTCCCTTATAGCAGATAATTCTGCATGGAAAAGGATCTATAAAAATGCAAAAGAAAAATCTCATGAAGACAAATTGTGTCAAGATTGTAACATCAACAGTACTTTGGGGCTTCTGTAGGATTGTACACAAGAGTTCAAAACTGTCAAAGGAAAGAAATGCAAACGTTTTTCTTGCATCTATCTTCAAATGCTTGCATCTGGGTTTGCAGGTGGGGCAATTACTGCCTAAATTACCTGCCTGCATATGTAATTAGTTAATCTGCTCCATTTTTGTGGTACTGACAGCCTTTGTAATGGCGCCCTGTACTTTCACCGACATCTATTAATTAAATCAGAGGACAGAGCCTAGAGGTTTCTGCATCCTCATGTAGGCTGAGTCACATGTTGATTCTGTTGTTCCATGTGATAACATGAACAGGCAGCTAGGTGGAATTAATTAATCATTCCCACTTGGGAACTAGTCATCTGCAGCAACAGATATTACTGTGTTTACAAGTATCAGAAAGGGGAGGATTTTGAAGCTTTCTACTGTAGGATAAAGCTTAGTGGGGACCTAGAATCTTTCCTCCTCTCTGTTAAATTCTAGATCATCTGAGGTTAAAAGAAACAAATGATATCTGCCAAATACCTCTTCTTAATCCAAAGACAGATCAATTGTCTAGCTTCGTAGTGGTAAAAATGCATTTGTTTCCAACTTTTCCCTTTCTCACACAAACTTGTTACTAGACCCTTCACACCATCGCATGGTAAATTTTACACCCGAAATAAAAGATCAAGGAACACAGTTATGATTGCCATTAGAAGTAGAATAGCTAGATAGACTCCATACTCAATGGTGTTAATAAAAAATAAATAAAAAAGAAGCATGATCAACCAGATGTTAAGCAGCTTCTCAAGTCCATTGGGGGTAAATATAAACCAAAAACTCATAACTTAAAATACCAGGTAAAATGTCTGCCTCATGATTCCCTGTCAAACTGTGATCTCTTCCATACACTGAGTTCATTTCATTTTCCCTCTTCTTCAGCTTCTGTGCCTCATGGTGGAAAAAAATGCATGCTTTTTTAACAGCGTCTAACTAGGGAAAGAATAAAAGAGGAAAGGTACATACATAGTTTATGAGAGTACACTCAAAGGCCATTCTCAGCTATAATAGAGTACATTCATACACCTTGTTGAAGCTGATGGGATTACTTCTAAACGACACTGCTATCAGAAACAGCAGAGTCTGTCTCATCAACCTGAAATTATATGATCATTCTGTATGGTCCATTACTGACTAAAGCTTTGCCAAGAGCTGATTGGCCTTGATCCACTCAATTTAACTAGCACCTTTCATCTAAAACTGTGGCTATTGAAAGCCAGTAGAAGGATGCACTCCCCTCTGATAAATGATATGCTATACTCAGGACTGGAATTGCTCTCTTAAAGCCTGTAGCTCACCAAATGAAGCCTCTGGTAATTAGTTTAGCTTGGAATTTATGAACTGGAATAAGGAAAGAAAGAAGAACGAAACATTACTGACAAAACACTGATTCTACAGCAATTCAGTGGCTTCAAGTCACACATTCTTCTGAGCGTGACATCCATGTAAACCAGTGGCATCTATCTTGCCCTCTGTAATGAGATTGACACAAACATCAGCTCAGCGTAGGAGACGGACCAGCTAAGACCCAAGATTCCTGACAAATATATATCTATTACTTTTAGTTTTGCACATTTTCCAGCTCAACTTCCACCGCATAGCCTGAGTTTTATCCCACCTGCCAATATCAGTTGTTAATAGATAAGAATATTGATTATGATTGATATCAAATTAATCAACGTTCAATAACTTTATGAACCTGGTCATTATGCTTGTGACAGTGTAACGATGAACAGATCATTTATAATCCTGGATGAGAGGCAACAGAAGGTAGGAGCTATTTCAGCTGGCATGTGAAGATAGCACAAGTCATGAGTGAGTGAAGGAAACCAAAGCTTGGGTGGAGTAAAAAGCAAGGGGCTGGGTATTAATTGAGATGGTGGTGGATCTGCAAGGCTGTACACTTATTACAATGCTTTTAATTATTTCTCATGCTTAACATTCCTTTAGCACCATGCTGTCACAGGTGGAAACAGATCAGTGGAAAGGGTCATCATTCTCCTCCTTCTTGTGCAATTCAAACCAAAGTGATAACTGGTAAATCCCTAGAGATAAGAACCTTTTACTCATTCATCCCTCCCAAATGTAAGTTAAGCTTTCTATGGATGTTCTATGTTTTCTGTGTCCATTAATTTTCTTCTGCTGAAGCCTAAGTATGATAGTCATACCAGTTTTTGCAGTTACTAAGATCACTAAAGCCAGTTTTTCTTGTCCATACGATGCTCTCCTAGGGTGTGTGGGCTAATTAATAGGAGGAGTAGATAAAAGGAAAATGTCTTCCTCTTCTTTGCTGGTAAAATTCCTAACTGACAGGAAAATATACTTTTCCAGTGTTTTCATTTGTTCTATTTCTGATTGGCATAGGCACTGCCGAAGCAATAGTGCCCAGATTGTGCCAGGTTCGTGATCAAAGATAACTTGTTTTAAAACTGCAAGAAGAAAAAAACCCCACAAGTTTCCTGCAGCATTTTTACAGGCTCTGCAATAAAATAGCTGTAGTCACATTACTTTTATCGTGTGTTAAAAATTTTCTATTTGGGGAAGAAGAGCTAGAAGAGACTTTGTGAACTCATCTTAGAAATTATCATTTCCTCTAGGTGGATAATTCACCATGCTGATGGGATCAGCCACCTCAAATCACTTCTGTGATCTGGCTTTCAGGAGCTCTATTTTGATTGCCTCCAGTACCTCATCATAGGTATATTAGGCAAATTTGTAAATTCAGAAAATAAATATTTAGACACCCAAACTTGAGAATTGATTAAGCCATCAGGCATTCATATTTCTTCATCATAGGAAGCTCCAGACTCTTCCAGGCTTCTACCACTTTTCAGTGCCTTCAAAACCCATATTCTTCCTCTTGCTCTGCCTTATCTTTCAGACTGGTAATTCAAGGTTTGGTTCTCACTGAATTTCTGAAGATGAAAGAGCCAGCACAGAGCCAAGATATCAGTCTTGCCCTTCCACAACAAAGCTGGTTTCTCATTACCCACAGGAATCCAAGAGGAAGTACAAGCCTCACCAAGCTATCAGCTTGCCCCATGAAAGAAAAGGGGCCCAGTGTCTTCCTGAATTTTCTGGAGCTGGTATCGCACTGGTCAGATATCATCAGCAAACCCTATCTTGTTCCTGAAATACAGTGACACTCTGGCCCTGCTGTGCTCCCAAAGCACCTGTGGGAACCACTGCTTCGTGCAGAGGTTGTTGGTGCTCTATCTGAAAGCTGCGGCTCGCAGCTCAGCTGACTGGGGTGATTTACCCCTCCACCTCTGGGTGAGTCAGCTGCTCCACAGTGCCTGCAGCGATCTGCTGTGCCTCCCTTTTAACATGTTCTTGCCTCACTGACTGGGAATGACTCATCTGCACTTTCAGTTGCATTTCAGCTCACTGTCTTTAATAGGATGTTATAGTTTTGGTGTTAATATTCTGATTAACAGATGTTACAGTTTGAGGTGATCAGATATTACACTAGCTGAAACTGTAAAAAGATCTAAGACAAAAGACTCAAATTCATGAAATTCTGAAATTTTAATTGCTGCTTCATGGTGCTGGGCCATACTCAAGGGCCCAGCTTATTATATTCTACACCATGGAGTGCCACGATACATTTTAAGGGATTACTTTTGTTTGCCATTTTCACTGTGCTACCCTTTACTTTTCATCAGAGGTCTGAGATATACTAATAACGCATTTAACTATGTATGGCTCATCCCATGGGAAGCACAGAAAACAAACAGAAACCAACCATTTCTTTCCTAACATCAACCCCTCTTCTTACCTTGGGAATTTGTTCTACCAATTGCTTCTGTTGTTTTCAGAAATTACTTTTACAAATGACCAGAATGAAAAGGAGATAATTCAGGGAGGCCTTCTTTGTAAGCAAAAGGAAAAGAAAAAATATGACTACATAGTTTCTTGATGCAGTATTTCAGTGTTTAAAGTACAAATCCAAAAGGTTAAACTTGCTTTGGGATATGATTTCCTGATTTGTCATACTGTGATTTTTAGGTACTTGTGGATTATGATGATAGAAAGGGATATTTTGTCATACACATTTACTTCTTGAAGACTTCAACTATTTGAGTACTCGATGTTTTTCAATTGATATAATGAAAAATCAAGCTATGAATCACTCATTATGGTAACTCGGGTATTGCTGGAACCTTTTATCTCTGTTGCAGCCTGATTCTGTACTAGTTAGAATCAATCACGAAGTTTGCATAGGATCAGTCTCTTAAGAATAATAGTTGAGGAAAAATACATGACAATTGTGCCCCTGCAGTTTCTGTTGTCCTTGTTGTTTAAATACCCCCACACTGTAGGAGGAACAGATTCCATTGACTGAAATTTTACCTTTTGCTGTGTGTACGGGATGAGAGGTTGAGCACCAGACCAGACAGATCCTTCTCCCATCAGTGACAGAAACAATGGTGCATTTCAAAGGAGTCTCCTTGCAAGTCCAATCAACTTTTTGTTATGTAAATGAACAAAATTTGTTTGTTTTGTTGACGTTTTTAGATGCCAAGTTGTAGATACCTCTGTTGTGTTAAGCACATCAAACAAGCAACCAGTAGTCCGTCTCCTGCATTCTGAGTTCTGCTGTAGACAAGGATAGTTTGCTTAAGGATGCATTTCAAACAGCAGCTTCTTGGTGCTGTAAATGCCCAGCTGACCAGGGATCATTAACACAAGAAGGTGAGAACCAAAGAAGGCCGACAGAGTGACATTAACAGGGCTTGCCGAAACGAAACATCTACTTTATCATTACTTCAAACAAACCATACACGAACCCAGAAACAGTCGCTACCATGTAATGGAAAGCAAAAAACCCGAGCTGTGCTCCTGACTGTTCTCAAAGTAGGCATGTCAATGTTATGCAATGGAGATCCCCGAAGAGCACAGGTAGCTGTGTAGGAGTACAAACCCATGTCACAGCATTTCTCCAAGTTTCACGTAAGTGTCATTATGACCTTTCCAATCCTTTTGAGCTTTATGATTCTCAAGATAAAAAGACCATTAATTTCACTTCAGGGCTCCAGAGACACCGTGGGATTTTCAGCAGGCAGAGATTGGAGCACCAAATTTGTACAAAGGAAACAAAATCTGGAGTTCCCAAAATAACTTCTAAAACACTGCTTTCAAAACTTTGTTTTTCTGGGAGACACAAAATATTTATAGATAAATTGAATATGCTTTTTTATCAGAGAGCATGTGGTCTCCTGAGCATTCATACTGGCTTTGGATTCTGCTTTGGTGTTGTGTCATGCCTGAAACCCTGTGGATGGAGGCAGTCTGAGGAAGACAAACCCACAGCTGTTCTATTTCATCATTTTTCTAATAAGTACATGTGTAGAAGAGAGCGTCTTCTGATAATCATTCTTGGGCTGGTCTCTGCTTTATTCTTTAAGTATAGCAACTCCCCAACCTCCTCGGTGTTTCCTGTACTACTTAATAAACGCGGAATCTGTTTCATTAAGTACCTCGCTCAGAGGTCACTAATCAGTAGTTCGTAAGAAACCAAACTTGGATATTAAAAGAAGGTATAAAGAACATACCTTTTTGTGCCTTTAACATTTTTGCTTTATCATACACTGCAAATCAAGGACTCTGAATAATTTTCCGAACTGATCAAAGAGCTGCATAATACATCTCTTCACAGTCCAAACTATGTGGGCTCTAAGGCTCAATATTTCAAAGCAACGTGAAGAAGAACCTGTTACCTCAGATAAGGTAATTAACAAAAGCAGTAATGGTTGAAGTTTTAAATTTGATTTAAAATTTTTCAGACCTTCTCTTGTCACTGCATTGTAATTTCTTTCAAAACCACAGGCTGGCAACTTCAGTCTATAAAGAAATGTAACATAGTAATATTCTTCCATTTTAATTGTGCAAAATACTGTGCATAAAACTAAATGATCAGATTCCACTGTAATGATTGCAACACTCACACATGATAACAAGAGAATCATGAAATGAAGATCTCTAAACATCAGTTCTGATCTGCGAGGAGAGTAGAGGGTCAGAGCACTATGATGGAAAGCAGTGCTACTGGGAATCAGATGATACTAATTTAAAATAATTAAGCTGTTGTGTTTGTGACTCTCTTCTTTATGACTTACATAATGACAACTCCCTTGAGGCTGTTTGTGCCTTCCTTCCTCATCCCCCAGCGCTCTGTTCTCAGTATCCTTAACCTACTTACTACCTATGCTCAATTTTCTTTCTCCTCTCTCTTTTGCAGAAACACAATTTGCAAAGTTTCAGCTCCTCCCATATAGATATATTATTGTGAAATTTGTTGTCATAGACAACCACATAGCATGTAAACATCAGCAGTCCTTCTTATAGTTTCCTTCTTAGGCATTCAAAGGCATTCCTGAAGAGCTGTTACAGATGAAGATAAACATAAAACTTGGTCCACTCCTTGTGTTCCTATCTCAGCAGCAAGAAAGAAACAAAGCAGAATACACAACTCAGGATCACAACTATTTCTTTGTAGAAACTGTGTAGGAATATAATTTCCACAATGCATGGCTTCATTTTTATTCCCTACTATTTTTCAGCAAATAACTTGTGAAAACATTACCAGTGTCTTCTAACAAACATGGAAGGTTTGTTAAACAAACTAAAAGCTGTACTGATACTGACACAAAAGGCTGAGAAATCTAGGGAAGTTGCCATATATGAATAATAAATGAGTATCCCAGAAAATAAAGAAAGTTATTTTATGTAATTTAAAAAAAAAAAAAAAAAAGGTGTCCAATAGGAATTTGTCCTTTACTTAGAATTTACAAGAAAAAATTCTGACAACACAAATTAAGATTTTGAATAGGCTGAATAAAGTCTTTAAAAGGTGAAAAATGACATAACAAAAAAATAATATAAAAAAATCCAGATTTCAATACCACAACTTCTAATGTTATCAGAAGATTCTAGTGGTCACAGTTTAGCTTTCAAATTTGCTTTGAGAGCCATGAAAGTCAAAGTCAGTCTCATCGTTACTATTCGTAGCATAGCTCTAAGTGTAGTGTTAAGAGTTCTGAGGATTTAAGGACATGAGAAAAATGAGCAGATATGTCTGTTAGTTCAGCTGGGTATAACTGGGAAAAACTTGCAAGCTTCAGGCGTACAAACCTCTCCTCAGGCTAAAAGCTTTTGAATGTTTGGGTGGGTTTTGTTGTTGTTATATTTTTTTTCCTGTTTTATCAATTGATCCAGTGTTCTTTCTTCCTTTCCTGTTGATAATTTCACACAGATAGGTATTAGACTCAAATAAAGGAAATGTGAAATAACAAACATACAAGACAGAGCCAAGCTTGTTTTCAGCAAAAGAGCATTTTCAATTTTAAGGTGCCTGCTCAGAGCCAACAGTCTCTTCCTGACGCTCTCCTGTGTTCATCAGCGCATTGGTAGCTCAGAACTTTGAACTTCTGTTTCTTACCACACTCCTTATCCAAAAAGAAAGCTAAAAAACAAGTTCTGAAGTATCTTTTCGTTTATACTGAACAAAAAAAAAGCCTCAAAGCAGTCCCAGCTATGGGCCAGTACCACAGAAAGCGGTGTGTGGGCAGATTAGAGGCTGGAGGGATGGGATCACTTGAGAGGAGGGTAAAAGAAGCAAGTCACATGCAGATGATGAAAGACTGAGACGAGGGGAAGGGAAGTGCTGATCAGTGAAGAAAGAAGAAATGAAGAGCACGTTGTAGGCTACACTCAAAATGTTGCTCTTCACCCTTAGCTCCCATTGATACCACAGGTCTGCTCCCTTGGAAGAGGTGACAAAAGGCTCATGAGCAAAGATTTAAACTGATTGAAGAATTTTTTTGAAGGGGTATTCATGCCAGGAAACATAGATCTGTTAATACGGAACATTCTGCAAAAAAACGTAAGAGCAGTGCTTAAAAAAAGAAAAAAGAAAGAAAGAATTTCCATTTTGTTTCAACATTACCAACATCCAGTATTTCTGAATTCCATTTTGAAAATGACACATGATTTTGGAACGTGCCATGCATATTCTAACATGGTAGCATGTTTTTAAAACATAATTGTAATAAATTTCCTCTCTTTTTTTTTTTTTCATATTATGATTTCTTTTTGTAAAAAAAAATGTTCTGATTTGGAAAAAAAAGCCCAACAAACTAAGGAGTTTTCCTGTACCATGTGGTTTCCCTGAGATAGGAAGTTTGGTTCAAAGCACACACTGAATTTAGTTGGTCACCCATTGATTTCAGTGGAGCAGATCTATGAGGAGATCTTGAAGAATAGAAGGAAGAAACAAGTGATAACAAATTGAAGGAATTCCTTTTTAAACAATGCCCTACAAATATACACAACCACCACTCAATCCTGCCTTTGATGTACAACTCCCCAAAGCCTTAACTTTGCTAATACAGGAAAGGCAGAACTGGGCTCCCCATCCAGCAGCATGAACAACATCTGTTCCCAGATACACTGGAATTAACTAATGAGACACCACTGCCTGCGGTGTGTATTTGTGTCTAAGCCCAACTCATCCGTCCCAAAGTCCTGCATATACAACACTAAATAACCAATGGACACTGATTCCTGTAGTTTGTCCTGTGCTTCTTGTTGGTGAAGTTAAATCCTTGTTTTGTGATGCTTTCTAGAAATATCAATTACTTCAAAAATAAGACAAAGCTACCTGAAACAGCTTAAATCTTTTCTACCATATCAGAGCCATTTGTTTCACGAATTCATTCACATGTCTCTTCTGAGTCAGTACACGAAGACATAGAAACTGATTCATAGGCAATCCACACTATTGCTCAGACAAAATATGAAAGAGGTTAATATTAGCACTCGGGATGATTTTAACTCTGTAGTTCACGGAAAGTAAAAGTTTTATAATGGGAATGTTGATACAACCTTAAGTGTAACAGCACAAACTTCTACCCTACTCCTACTGAAATAGGGGTTTGAGTGAGCTCCATCAAGGAGTGTTTTGTAAATGAATAATGACTTTGCTTAAAGCCAATCAACATCAAGTGTGTTAAAAAAGATGAAATAGTGCTGGAAGGCAGTGGGAGGTAGAGGAGGCTCAAAGTGCAAACAGGTGCTGATCTCCCTCCAGGGGGGATTGAGTGGCACAGACCTTACAGGCCTGTCACTTCTGATCAAAGCAAGCTCCAAGACCACATAATCACCATCACCCACCTTTTAAAGGATGCCCTGATTTATCATCTGTCAGTGTTAATAACTCGGCTACTCTGTCTGAAATACTTAAGGACATTACACAAGGATAACATTTCAATTTTTTTTTTTTTTTTTAGAGAGAAATGTGTAAATGTTTTAAACTAAAATGCACTGAAGTTTCTCCTTTGAGGCCATCTGTTGTTGGAGACCACCTGTCATCAAAAGACCACCTGAGCACATAATATCCCATCATTACAGAACTATCCCCTTGAAGCCATAGATTTTAAATGTTAGAATAAGGAGGGTGTATGTTACAGACATTGTTGTTACTTGGCTTTTCATACGGTTTGAAGCCATGGGATGACAGCCATATGTGAATAATGGCTTCATAATAACATACATATGAAATGCTGCTTTGGGAAAAATCTGATAAGAGATCTGAACATTCCTTGATTGAGCTCCTCACATCCTTTCAGCTGTGCTGCTTGCACCGTACTGTTCAAAGTGCCCTGATATGTCATACCTAACACAAAACTTCTGAAAGCACTGAGCTTAATTTTCTATTTATAAGAATCACTGGCATTTTACTGAAAAGCAAGATAAGTTGTAACAGGAATAAACTTTGTGCTTTTTCCCAAATCTGATTTTTCCCCGCTGATCTCATTTTCTCACCCCAATAACACGTATTCAACAAAAGCACTCTAACAAGTTACCCTCACCAGAAAATGAACTTTCTGCCTTTCTTCTACCTGTCCCTAATATATATACAGATGATACCTCAGTGTGCAGATATGATCTGCATCATCATAACCTACTCAGTTCAAGACAATTTCTACCCTCTACAGCTCTTATGGGAGAGAACAGAGCCCTCAGACACAAGCTATGGCAAGCATTAGATTCCTGGTTACCACATAAATCCACTAACAGGATTTTTTTGGGGGGGAGGGAAATTTTTAACCGAGCAAAACTGCATCAAGATAAATGTCACTGCACTGCAGTAAGATCCTCTCCAAAAGGAAGTTCTAGGCTTGCATTCCTTCCTCAACAAGTTTCCTATGGAGTGACTGAACTGTTAATATATTCATATATTTTTCTTACAAACCTACTGATAAGCATATAGCCAAGGGGGCTTGACAGTACGTGGAGAAAAATCCTATCAAATTCAACATGCAAAAGTACCAACAGGATTTTACTAAAATATAACATTCTAATGAAAGTTAAGAAGTTTAATAGAGAATATTTTTGATGTACTTTTTTCAAACACTTTTCCATTGTTTATTATTATTTCTAACTAATGTGCAGACTTCTAGGACAAGAATAAGTTATTAATACTATACTAAATCACTGACATCATAAAAATAAGTATGTTTCTCCTTAAAAGTTGTACGCTTCTGATACCTTATGTAGCAACTTCAACATGAAAGTATTAAGACTCTTAGAGGTTAAGGGACAGCAAGAAGTACAATTTCTGAATGAACTTGTTTTTAATGTTCTTGTATTATTATACTCTGCTACATTTCTGTACATTATCCTGATGTAAAGAATTCAGTATAACTGTATACTTGAAGACTCTCCCACAGCAACTTGCATTACACAGATTATAATAAAACTTTGTATTTCTTGGGATCTAATGTAATCGATTTTAACTAGAAATACACAGATGCTAAAGCATTAATTCAGTAGTTTCAGAAGTGGATTTGTTCAGTGCAGTGTCCTACTTTGGCTCCAGCAGGGTGTGCTCTGACAGGATTAACATACAGAGCATCTACAGAGCTGTGCATCCAACAGTGGCACACATGCACAAAGGCAGAAAAACATCCACCTCCCCGTCCCCCTCCATCTAAATAAATTTTATATCGAAAGCTGCTTCGCATGTGAGCATTTCTGAAGATGTTTTTGTCATTCAAGTTCCTCGGCACTGCCAGAAGCATTTAAAGACTACAAGAAGAAAAAAGCACATTTGCAGCTCTGCACATACTCCTGACAAACCAGGCCACTGAAAGAAGTCCTTGTGTTGTAACCTTCCCAGACACAGCAAGCTGACCCTGTGGATGTCGCATTAAAACCTCTTTTCTTTCTGCAGTGAGATACCTGACAAAGGGCTTCTACAAGAGCCTGTGTGAGAAGGTGAGGCTGTATTGCTATCACTCCAGGTGATCTCACAGCCCACTTTAATTCCATGGAAAACTTCAGGTTCACAAAACTCGTATTCTACTAAAAACTTTCTGAAAACGGATTTACGGTTTTAATCAGATGGTTTCCCTATAGCAGTATTCAAATCCTGTATTTAGATTTCTGCTCTTCTTTCCCCTCATCTTTCCCAAATAACATGCATTCAGTAACGTTAGAAGGGAAAACCATCCCTGAAGAGCAGAGGCTGAGCTGCATTCAAACTGCTTTAACATGCTGAACGTTCCCTATGCAAATTCTGAAGGGGTGTTAACCAAGGATCATTGTTGTAATCTCTGTGCTTTGCAAACATGGTGCTACCCTACATGGCCGCAGCTTTTTTTTTTTTTAACATCACCAAAGCTTTTTCCCATTCAGTTTCCTCAACTGCAGAGGTTCACAGAAAGACGTAACTTCAAAACCCACTTATCTGATCTCAACTAGCAATTTCTTTGGAGGAAATTTTTGTTCTATCTGATTGTACGCGCTGTCCAGTATAACAACTACTGTATTCAAAGTGTGCTTTTACCAAAAGGCTGAAGGAGCAAGTTTATTAACCACAAAGCACGTTAGAGAAAGTTTAGAAAACACAAAATTATCAAACTAAAGAGCATATTTTATTTTTAATAAAATAGCGGAGCATGAAAAATAATTGTATATTACAAATATATACAGCCAAAACTGTGCACCCCCAGCACAGTAAAGAGCATCACTCTATACAAAGCTTCCCTTTGCAGAATCTAGTGCTTCTTGATCTATTCATAGTGAGAATTTGTTTAACAATAGAAAGAGTCAATAAGCCCTTTGGGTCTCTTTGAATTGACACCCCCCCTTCTTTTTTTTTTTTTTTCCACAAATCAGTCCAAACGTGTATAACATTGGCTTGATTTCCATTAAAAAGCCACAAAATGTAACACTAAAGGGTTTCTGAGGACTAGACCTCTTAGTTCTTTTGTTAAGAGATTTCTTTTGTTGTCTTTATGTACAGCAAAATACTTGTTTCTCTTTTCATGTCATGGTAAGGAAAAAAAAATGTATTGCACATTATTCTTGCTCACAAAGTTTGTGTCTGGTGCAGGAAGTTTCTCTTCTAGTGAAAGAATATTAGTGAGCATTATAGATTGAACCTATTTTTAGGCACCACAAACCCAACGGTCTGGGATGAGTCGTAAAGGATTTCTCTCTCTCAAAGTTAGCACGGAAGTTGCTTTCCCAGAGCAGTGAGGACAAACCTCTGGGGACTTTCCTTTCCTTAAGAGACAATGCTCACTTGGGTGCTTCTAAAAGAAAATCATTGCTCCATAAAACTTGGCTATATCTGGTTACTCAGAAACCTGTAGGAAATCCAGCTCAGCTACATTAAAAAGTTAAACAAGTTATTTTGTTGTTGTTGTTGTTGCTTTTTGTCTGTTTTTCTTTAACTATCTGAGGGCCGGATTAAGTACATAACTAAAAATTAGTAACAGAAGAGGCTGTTTTAGTTCACAATATTTCTTTCACTGAAAACCTTTCCACAAGTACATTTACCTTCAGTATTTAACCAGGTCCTGAATTCAGTATGACATTTTGCCTTGAGGTATTAAAGTGTCCTCTGCCAAAAAACAGCACCATCTATTTTTTAATTTTGGACCTCTACTGTGGATATTTGTCAGTCTCATCTAAAGCCTATTCATACACAGGTGGGTGGTTGTAACGTGGATTCATACTTTGCAAGGTGAGTTTTCTGTGGATGCTGAGGTTTTTTGTAGATTCCACTACTGGTAATAACGCTTGCAGGTTTTCTCCTACTTCTCTTCTTTAATCTTCGACTACAAACGTTCTGCCAGGACTGAAGAGTCTTGGAAGTCCAGATCCACATCCCACTAGTAATGCCCACAACTAACAACATAAAAATTTTGACCATAAAAATTTCTACTGCTGGAATGGAATTATTCATCATGCAGTCTAAATTTTTAGTCTGATTGTTCATCTTGCATTTCTGTTGAGTTGCCACAATTTTCCAGTAATCCATATTAAGTCTTTCATAAAAATAGCAAGCTATGACACAAGTTGCAGGCACTGTGTACAAGACTGAGAAGACACCAATCCTGACCATGAGTTTCTCCAACTTGTCGGTATTTTCTCCACCTGTTTTCATCACCCTTCTGATATGAAAAAGGGCCACAAAACCAGAAAGAATAAAAGAAGTGCCAATGATTAGATAACAAGCCAAAGGAATGAGTACAAACCCGGTCAAGGCATTCACATCCATGCTTCCAACATAGCACAGCCCTGTCAGCTCATCTCCAGCCACCCTTCTCATAACTAGGATCATTATGGTCTTCACAGCTGGAATGGCCCAGGCTGCCAAATGAAAGTAGCTACTGTTTGCTTCAATTGCTTCGTGCCCCCATTTTTTCCCAGCCGCCAGAAACCAAGTTAAAGTCAAGATTACCCACCACAAGGAACTGGCCATACCAAAGTAATACAGAACCAGGAACACAATGGTGCAGCCAGTGCTCTCCAGTCCCTCTTGGATGACATAGAGCTGGCCACTGTCCCTGTCGCAGGCAATGCTCTCAGCACCCGAAAAGAGGCGGATGATGTACCCCACAGAGTAGACACAGTAGCACATAGAGAGGAAGATGATGGGCCTCTCGGGGTACTTGAAACGCTGAGGATCTATCAGAAAAGTGAGTACAGTGAAAGCGCTGGAGAAAAAGCACAGAATGGACCAGATGGCAATCCAAATGACAGCAAACTGCTTGTCATCCTTGCTCCAGTAAACATCAACCCCCGGGGTGCAGAGCGGTGCGCAGGAAGCGCTCTTTTCCACGTGGTGGAACTTGCCCGGATTTTCACAGGAGGTTCTGCTGAGGCTGTCCTTGTGCTGCTGCAGGTCATGGCCACTGCTAGGCCTCTGTGGCCGGAACATGGGTGGCAGCATGCTGGATCCCCTGGGCGGCTCGTCTGACCCGTTGTTGGGGGCCTCCATGCACAGGTAATTGGGGTCGTTCTTGTTGGGCAGCTTGCTGCAGTCTAAGGAGTCTGGCCATTTGAAGTTGAACTGCTCCATGATAGGAGAGCATTTCAGCCTCGCCTGCTCACACATGACCCTGCAGGCTGGGATCGGTGTTGAAACCTGCTCAGTGCACATAGGGGCATAGAGGGAGCAGAGGAAAAATTTCAGATGGCTGTGGCAACCGTACTCCACCAAGGGGGCAAACTCGTGTAGTTGAATGGCCGCTTCCCTTTGGTTTTCGTGTCCCATCAGGTTCGGCATCCTCGTCATGTTGTACCCTATATCCTTGCACATGGGGATTTCGATCGGCTGGCACCTCCCGTCGCCGGGGCGCTCAATGTCTATGGAGCTTATCCCCGCGCAGCGCTCTGCGAGCCAGCAGAGCGCCAGGACGGCCCGCACCAGGTTCCCTGCGGCTGGCCCCATGTCGGCCGGGGGTCAGTGCGGCGGGTCACTGCGGCGGGGGCTGCATCGCGTCCGGCCCCTGCGAGGCAGCGCGGAGGGCACGGCGGGGCTCAGGTCAGCATCGCCAGGGCCGCTCGGCCCCGCCAGAGGAGCGGGGAGGCGGGCGGGGAAGTTCGCGAACAGCCAGGGGAGGAAGAAGTGCCCCCAGCGCACCGACGAGCCGAACTTACTGCGGGGAGCCCGGCAACTTTCTTTTCGCCGGGCTTCCACTTTGGCGAGCCGTCTTTCCAGCACCCTTCCTGCTCCTCCTCCTCCCTCGAAGCGAAGGCAGAGCGATCAAGGCAGATCCGAGCGATCACCTCTTCCACTCGCACATGTCCCGGGCGGCTTTCGGTGCAGCGAGCTCCTCCGGGGATTTTCCTCTTCCTAGAGCGGGTCACGGCTCCGGACTTTTTCGCCGAGAGGTGGGGATTGGTTTATCCGAGCGTAGAATAAAGGAGGAGGAGGAAATATCTAAGCCATTGAAGAGGGGGGCCTGGAAGATCTGCCCCCTCGGCTCTCCGGCCCCGCGCCGCGCAGAGCTGAGCCGAGCGCTGCCTGCCTGCCTCCCCCCGCAGGGAACTCCGGGCCGAGCAGCTGGGGCTCCGGGGGCGGCTGGCTCCGAGGAGAAAATAAAATACAACAAAAAAATAAAAACCTGTGCAGGATCCGCCTTGCATACGACATCCACTTTGCATGAGAAAGGTGAAGCTGACACGGTGATTACTTTCCAATCACTCGAAACGCCTTGAAACCTCCTTAAGGACCCCTACAGGTTCTCCTTGATCAGCACAGATTAGAAAAAGCCCCATTTGTTTCTCTCTCCTCCTGTCTTTCCTTCCTTTCTCCTCTCTCTCCCGTTGCCCTCCCTTGAAAGTTTAACAAGATCCTTTCTCTGGAAGGCGTCAGCCTCTCCTCCCTCGCCCAGGTAGGAAGCCAGGCAGGGCGAGAGCCGCAGACTTCGTGGCTCCTAATAAGAGGGCTGAAGGTGGTACCTCCTTGACTGCCTTTATTGGAGGGAGGGCAATGCTTTAGCAGGGAGGATGTGGGGAGGAGGAGGACGCATTTTATGGCGAGTGCTGTAAACTCTTCGCTGCCAGGGTCATAAAATATGCTCGCTTTCAGCCTGGAATCTCAGCTGTTTTCAAACGCTGTGCTTTGTTTCGAATTGCTAAATGAACAGGACAGATAGGATTGCTGGAAATTATGTTTTTAATCACAGTATGGCATCTCTTGAAAAGTAGCTTTTTTTTTTTTTTTTTTTTCTGCTTACATAAGAAGCCCTAAAAGCGGCATACCCTTAAGAAAGTGACTTCATCCACTATAGAAAAGAAACATACAGATTTTGGAGACAGAGATCATTTTTCAGTGAGTTGTGTGTACTTTCTGAGTTAAGCTTCGAGATTTACACTGCTTATTGGTCCATCAGACATAGAAGGAAGAAGTTAAAGCCCCAGCCAAGCTAGAATTCACAGATGTACGGACCGAAAGGAGCGCAGTGATCAGAAGTCAAAAGATGAGCCCTACTTTACTGTTATTTTTAATTATTATTATTTACTTTGAGCTCAGTTTTAGCAAACATATTAATGAAGAAGGAAAATCTCTCTCTTCACTCAGGCTCGCCCACACAAACTGGGCTCCTCTCCATGACTGCCTGTTTCTTATCGGAGCGAACACGGATTCTCCTGGAAACTACCAAATCCCGCAGGGTCAGAGCTAATACCCCACCAGCCTCTAGAAAGGAAACTGTTGGCTTCCTCAGCTGTGATAAGGGTGAAACGGATCCAGGCAAGGACAACAAACCAGGCTAGGGCTTGTCTTTGAAAAGCCTGAAGATGCAGCTAGTTTTTGCTCAGGAGTAAAAGCCATCATAAATTTGTTTTAAAACAGTACATATATATATATATATGTTTTAATGGCTTTTGGGTGGATTGAAGAGATCACACTTCTAAGGCAGTGGTCTTTGGGGCTGACCTTTCCTGGGCACTCAGAGATTCCTTAGGCAATGTTATAAAAGCAGGCAGTGTTACGAGCAAAATAAGCTGTATTTATTTTAGTGGGTCTGTGTGTATGTATGTGTGTGAGAGCGAGTGTGTGTTGGGGCATTTCCATTCTTCATTAATCTAAGCCTATTTTCTTAGTATTTGTATGCATCCCAATTCCTCTTCTGGAGAGCTCAGCTGGGGGTGGCAGAGAAGTGTGGGGAAAGCTTTCACAAGGGACAAACCACCTTTTAAAACTTCCCTATTGCTTAAGATGAAGTTATTAAATATTGGTTGTGTTCAGCTTGTTTTTGAGGTTGATTTTCCTATTTTCAACAAGTATTTCTGTAGAGCACTTTATATCACCATTCTCATTTAAAAAAAAAAAAAAAAAAAAAAACCTAGAAAAAACACATTAAACAAAACCCAGTGTGTTGTATTCTATAGCACATAGAGGCCTTTTTCTCCAAAGTGGCCAAAAGAAATACAAATAAAAATGAGGATAAAAGGAAAGGGATAAAAAAAAACCCCACAATCAAACCTTTGTAGTTGTGCCTCTCTTAATTGATCTTTTATGTGCCAATTTAAATCAGCCTTGTTTTTCTAGCCATTATTTTAGCCATTGCATCTTGCTTTAGATCATTTATTTCACTTCCTATATTTTTGAAGAGCCATCTAGGAGCATATTCCATTCAACGAGCCTGAGTCGGTGAAACTAACAAATAGAACGTTATTATAGAAAAATGAGAGCGCTGAGAAATCAGCAACTGGAAGATACCTCTGTAACTAATAAATGAAAAGAGCCTTTTGATGGCTCCAGCTGAAAAGATATTTTATTTTATTTTTTTCTCCTGTGTGTGGGATTTGAGATGTGTGATTCTATGGAGCAGCCAGGCACCCCTGCTGCTAGGCCCTGGCTAGGAGTTGGCCCCCCTCTGGCAAATGTTATGGAGAATTGGGAGGAATTTTATGGCTGTCTTTTCCCTCAGCTCTTTTTTCTTTTGTCTTCTTTGAAGAATGACTTTAGACATTTTATTTACATATTTAACCATGGATGAAAGAGGAAAAAGAAAGCATTTGGGCCGTTGTGGGAATAGCGATATGTTTAAATTAATGGAAATCTTATTAGGCTTCTAAAATTTTAAGCAAAAGATTTTTAATGAAACTTTATAATTAAACATGATTTCAAATAATGTGCCAACTCGCAGGAAAGATACGTTTCTCCCTCCAGCCATCCATCTCCACACCTCCCCAAAATGTGCAGAGGAATCGTCTGTATTTAAAGTCCAGCTCATCTTCTGTCCCATAAGCAAAAGATTAAAAAACCTGAATGTTTAATAAGGCATCTCAACATTTAAACCGTAACTGAATATTTTGTAGGTGTAGCAAAGCATAAACAAGACAAGAAAAAGCCCACTCTCCCCCCATCCGTGGAATGGCAAAGTTTAATGCTGTGTAATCTGCAACAGTGGCAGTGTAATAAAATACTTTGATATGGGTAACGGTGAAAATCAAAGTTGCATCTACTCTATACATGTTAGAGTCAATGGAAATTGCAGTGCTAGGCAAGGTTTTCTGAAATGGGATTAAAGAAAACCCAAATAATCCCTTTGAGATAAAATGTTCTGACGCTTCAGCAGTAAAGAGAAATGAAATGATAGGCTTGGGGAGTTAAAGAGTTAATTAATACATTAAAGAATTGTAATGAAATACACGAGCTCTTATAATAAGTGTGTTGTAATGGAACGTGAACTTATACTGCTGACCTTCAGTTTAAAAATTCTGGATCTATCACTATTTCAGATTTAATGTTTTGTGGTCTCTGTTCGTCACAAAAAAGAGATGAGTTTAATGTTAGTCCTATTCAATAATCCTCTCCTCCTCTATATTTGGTGCTGATTCATCCGGACACCTTTTAACTGTTTGCATCTGCTAGATTTTGTTACCAAAATGAGATGTGTAACACATATGTATGTATATATACATGCAGACACATATATATATAAAAACCATACAAAAGGTGCTGACTGTAAAAGAAAAAGATCACACACCCACAAAAGCAATCTGATAGCAATTTTATCAATTGAGAAGCCTTCCTTCCTTTCTGAATTTCCACTAGGTATTCATAAAATTAAATGGCACGCAGCAAATGTTTGCTTTTTAAACCAAATGAGCTCATTTCTCCCTAGCCACAGAATCTTTGTAGCACTTTTCCTCCAATATTTAAATAAACACGTCTGCCTAATAGGACAGGCATACTGAGAAATATTCCCATGCAAGTGCGAATATTCACAATGCACAAAAGTTTTAATTACCTTAGAAAGCCACCACCACCAACAGTTAAAAGAATTAAAAACAAAAACAAATCATAAATGGATGAGTGGGCTGTATAGTATTGCTCTAATACAATTTAGCTGGCTATTTTAAGGGCACTTCCCTTGAAATGTGGTTTGAAATATTACCAAAGGTTCGACGGGGTGCATTAGTGTGAATTGCAAATCAGAACATTTCTTTAATCCCCTTTTCATGGCCTGGCTTCGGATCAGTGGCATCTAAGGGACTCCCCACTGATTCTGGCTCAGGAGGAACCATTCACTGGGGCAGCTTCCCTCCTCTATTCCCACAGTCCAGAAAACAACACCACAGACAGACACCCTCCAACTAAATTAGATTAAACTCCTTCTCTTCCACAGCACATTAGCCTTTTCACTGCCCAAGATTCATTATTCAGCTACTTCTAATTTAAAGATACAGTATTTTTCTCCTGTTTGGAGCAAAAACAAAAACAGCAACTTAAAAAAAAAAAAAAAGAAAGAAAGAAAATCAAAGCCAAAACAGAATAAATAAAAGATTCCTTCTCAGAAATAAATGCAATAATTTTAGAAGTATGTAAAAGTAGAATATCCTTCTCACTTCTGCTCTCATATTACCAGGCCAGTATCGTCCTAAAGCACAGGCCACAGCAGAAAGTTCTGTAGGGACTAAAGAAAGGAAAGGCCCAGTAAAAAGGAATCACACACAGATTTTCTTCCCTTATACACACTGCCCAGTAAGCTTCACTTGCCATTCCTTTTGCATGCATTCTTTGCGTGATACCTTGCAGCCAGATCTAGACTCCAAAGGCACACACATAGTGAGAACTGCATATGATAGCAGAGATTAATTAGCTCTGTTCTAGTCACTTACTCTTTTTTTTTCTACCTGTAAGTTCCCCTCTCTTGCTTTCCAAGGGAAAAACCAATCTTTTAATGGCACCCTCACTCTGTTTCCAGATATGAGTGTGTACTATGTTCACTCATAGAAACCCAAGTAGCTATGAGCAGGCAGGAGCAGTAAGATCCCAAGGTCTGGATGACTGTTTCTGCACTTGCAGGTTTGCATCAGACACTGCAGGTTTTCAGCATAGGAAGTCCCAATTTTGGTCACTGTTTTACATAACCCACATTAACTCTGTACCTCCTGGATGGTGCAAAGGAGAAAAGGGATAATCTCCGTCCCTTAATCTTCTCTAGTGTAAGAAAAAAACAAACAAGGATGTCTTCTACAGAAGAATCTCTGCTCCTCATGCTGTTTGTAAAGCATCAACAAAGTATTTTTACAATAAGACTCCAATACAACCATTTGCAGCATCCAGCTTGGAGAGAGCTGGAAAATGAAGTTGAGTTTTTCTTGTCTGGAAGATACTCTTAGTGCCTGCAGCTCCCCGCTGTAGTTTCAGTGTCTCTCTAAATTAGCAGCTGGATTATGGAAAGGTGACTGGGAGATGAAAGCAGTCTGAATTATAAACCAATATTTCTGACTTATGCATGTTACCCTATTTCACCCAAGCTTGCAGCTGATCAAAGATGTGGTGTCTGGCTCTCCTTGGTCCACCAAGGACCTTCACAGCTAGGCAATAATCTTGTGGAAATCTCCCTTCTTTGCCGTTAAAATTTTGCAATGCTGTAATTTTCCTTCTCATCATTCATTCGATCACCTACATATCGTTCAATTCAGCTTTCTTCCCACTATTATATCTTCTAATTGCCTATGCAGTGCCAAAGGCTTTTGGGTGCCTCTGGTCTAGGCAGGGAGTTTCAGAATTAGGATGAATAAATGTATTTATTACTGTAGAGTACAGGAAGGTCTATTTCCCTAATACTAACTATCATTCATTCATGAACTTCCAGAGCAATTTACAAAAACCCAATTGACTGAGAGGCACTCTGCTTTGCTCATGCGAAAGCTTGATTGGAAAGATCAGGCTTTCTTGTGAAGGTTCCAGGACTGATGTATGCTGTTCAGGCCTGAAAGCTATCTCTATGAAAAGAATGGAGGGGGGCAGAGTTGTAGTTATAGACAGGCCTGAGGACTGCAAGTTTGGGAGGCTTAGTCTCTCTTCCATTAATACTTCATGCTGTTTTGGTGGTGGAAGAAATTGCCTGTGGGCACTGATGCAAAAGATAATTTCCAGCTGTCTATAACTGTTGAAGTAGTCACATCCCAGCTTCTGTACCCAGCCTATAATATTCAGAACGACTGGGGGCTGGCCAGAAGTAAAGAATTAGAATATGCAATTAGAAAGGGAATGAGGTTTGTCAGACTGGTGCCAAAGTAAGCAAATATGAGCTGGAGATTGCTGGTGCCCTGACAAGGAAGTGTTGTTTTTCCTTTCAAAATGCCTCAAGGATGGCACAAAGAGTTTTTCTGTATCCACCACTCCTTTCCTATTTTACTTGTTTAAACTTTTATCAGTACCTTAATGCTTAGGTGGTTTTGTTTTGTTTTGTTTTGTTTTGTATTTTCACAACACTTTCTACATCAAAATGACATTTAAACTTTTCTAAAGCTTGCCTAATTTGTGCACATAGAAGACACTAAGTAGGATCACATATTCTTTTGCTGGAGATGATACACCTATCCAGAAACAAATAAACTAGAAATCAGCTTGGTTTTGGACTTCTCCAGTTCTTGGAGTATAATGGTTTAAAAACTATCTAGAAGCTTTGACCTACAAAAGTTGAAAAATCTCCTTCACTGAAAATCAGTGACAGGAAAAAAAAACTCATTTTTTTCATCTCTACTTTAATGTCAAATTACTGGCCGTAAACCTCAGAGGAACAAAAGCAGATTGGGAGAGGGTTGGAAGGTGATTCACAACTTAATGCAGGGGCCATTCTGGCTCAGCACCATCTCCTGAGACAATTACAGCAGATGAAATGCAGTAGCTTTCTGACATATCTCCCTTTGTCCTTATCTTTGATGCTGCTATGTGATCCTGGGAGGGCCAGTCCAGCTCTTTGCCCACCGTAGTGGATACCAGGTTTGTTAGCTAAATAATAATGATATCTCAGCTTTTTTATCCAACGCAGTTCCTTTACAGTACTACATGTTGTATTGCATTGCACTTCACAGTAAAGGTGGTGGCAGCCTCAATAACACCCTTTTCTGAAGTTCCGTATAAAGGTTTTCAAATCATTTTTCGGAAGTCAGGCAAGGGACGTTTACCTGCCTGCTACCAGACTGGTTTTCTTTGATTTATCACTTTACCTCTTCAGAAAGTTTTTTACTCTAACATTATTTTAAAAACTCTGAGGGGAAAAAAAGTTTGGAAATCTGCAGTACATCTCCTCTCAACCACTATAATATAAGAGCAGCCTTATTTATCAGCTGTCTTAGACTGCAGAAAATAGAATCCTAGCATAAGATGCCTTCATCTTTCAAGTTCAGTTTCCTTTATCAGAGCCCTTTAAAAGTGGCTGCAGTACAGACCCACGTCTCTCAGTGATTTGCAACTGTTAATGTTCATGTTTTATTACTGTGTAATTTCATGTTTTAAAAATCCTTGTGAAAGACTGTAGGTAACTGCTTCTGTACCTGGCATAAAGAAGATAAAGTAGGATACAAAACACGGACCTGCATCAGAAACTGAAAGAACGTCACAGAAACGCAGGCCTTCCATTTGAATTCCAACCCGGCTGCCACTGACAGAGAAAATAAATCTTTTCATTTCTCAGATGTTTACCAAGAGCTGTCATTTGCTGGAGAGCACTCCAAGCCAGGCCTGAAAGACAAATACGGTGTGCACTGTACAGATAGAGTTGACTCTTGTCTCCTTGAAACAGTGTCTTGAGATACCAAAACAGAGAATATGGTTGTTGCATATTAACATCACGCTGTACAGTTAATAGTGTGCTGCCCAACACATACCTCTTGTTAAGCAAAGGGGAGAAAGCAGAGCGATTTTGAGAATCACTGCATGTCAGTGTTAGGGAACAGCTTTTGACAGACAACCATGGATTTCTCCAACTATTGCAGCCACACAGTAAATCCATGCACATCATCAGCAGCAGAATATAGGTGTGTACAAAGCACATCTCTGAACTTACTACTGCTTACACATGCTTTGCAAACTCATCTAACAGCCTTCAGGATATAGAACAAAATTAAGCTATTTTGTTAAGCATGCAGAAGAATTAATGAAAACAAGAGGAGCATGAGAGCACACTGAAGCTTTGCATCGGTGCTACAGCTACAGAAGTGCGTGCCTTCAACAGTGATGTTATGAGCTCTGCTGGCCATTGTCAGCACATGGCCAGCACAAAGTGAGCCAGATCACACATGCTTTTTCCCTCTGTTGTTTTCTTACCCAAACAGTAGATAACCATCACTGTTAGGACTAAACCCGGGTTTTATTGGAAGCAAAGTCTTCGCTGCACATTTCAAAGGAAGCAGTTATTGTCTTTCCAATTACATCATACTTCAAAATCTGTAGTGCTATCACAGCACTGGCCCACACGTGGGGCACAATTGAAACAGGTTAACTCTAGAGCTAGAGTCTCTAGTCCAGGATGTAGAATAAGACACAAAGATTTCCAAAAGAGTGAGGCCATACCAGCATGAAATACAGTGAGAGTTACATTTAGATCACTCTCAGCTGTTTAGGTTTTTTCCCCAGTTTATTTTCATTATTATTATTTGGAAATTATTTAAATATGGTGGAAGACGGGACCTCTTAGTCTGAAATATTTGCCTCTGCTGAATGAACTGCACAGTCAGAACAGCAATGATTTAATTATAACGATAAGCATTAATGGAAAAAGCTTCTGTGTACACAAGCATTTTGTCTGACTTTGTTCCTCCTATCTTAAAATGAAGAATATTCTATTAGTAAATGGGAAGTGCTCTGACGCTGTAGTTTGGGGTGTTCTGTTACTTCATGAGAAGGTGATCAGAAAATTCAGACATTTGGGACGATGCAGATGGACCTTTTAAGATTGGCTGCGAGTTCAGGACACATAGTGTTCCAGTTTTGGCAATCTCAGGGGCACAGAAAGAGCATTACATGTCGCAGACATTAGGCAACCAAGTATACAGAATCAATTCAAAGCAGCTGTCCAAGATCAGAAATTTTAGAGGAGCTATAGGGTGAATTCTTCCATCTATGCATCTTTTTTTCGGAAGGGGGATTGCAAAGGAGGAGGGAATGAAAAATTGATACTGCTCTGTGCTCCAGATGAAAGAACAAACATAATTTTATTTTCTTTAATGACTGTACTGGATTCTGAAATTAAACCCAGCGGGTAAAAAGATCCTGTGTAGATTTCAAAAGAGATCATGCAGTCTGTCCATGCGCTAAGTCAGGCACATTTTTTAAGCCTTGCCATGTTCTGTAAAAGTGAAAAAGGGTTATCCCTCTAAGCATTCCACTTTTCAAAGACATCTATCTCTTTCTACCTTCCACAAGTCAATGGATATTCCAAAATAAGTGTCATCCTAACTTAATATATCATTTTCTGATTCCTCCCTCTAACTTTATAAGGAGAATCCTGCATGTTCTGCATTATATTTTATTAGAACTCAACATACAGACAGCACTCTTTTTAAGCCTCGCAGCAGAACCAGACAGCAACAACAAACAGCCATATAAACAACTGAATATAATTCTCAGTACAGATTTTAAACCAACTGAACTGAGAATAGCTAACCTTCACTCTGAACTCACTCCAGCTGCAGGTTAATGCAGTTAATTGCAGAGCACCTGGTCTAAGCCTCAGGTATATGAATCATCCCCACAGCACACCTTTCAATCTTTTATTCTTATGTAATTCCCCGGGGCAGCTGACAGTGCCTGTTTAAGCTTTGTTCCTAGTGGGTGTGCCAATATGCTGTCAGAATGCCTTTATTATATGCAAAAGAATGGTCGTACTTTAAAGCATGCTTATGTATTTCCAAGGCTGTGGTTGGAGCACACACCGACTCCAGCAGCGATACGGACCTAACAAGTAGCTTCTGTCCCTCCAAAGGAGCTTTGCTGCGTGCTGCTGCTCCCAGGCTGGGTGCGTGTTGCACCTAACAAGCTTTGTTCCCCAGGTCATGCTGTGAACAGGGCAGGAAATTGAGATGTCTCAATCAACCCCAAAAACATTTACAGATTTATGACACCAAAACAGTGTATAACATCAAGCTGGTATTTCTTCTGGATTTGGCACGTTCTCACACGGCCTGTGAGTGTGGATGCATGTATGTATATACGTGTCATTTATTTCTATGTAAGACAGAAATGCATTTCAGTGTTTATGCACATGTGCATTACTTCAAACAGTCATGCAGTACATCCTTTGAGAACCAGAGCTAGTCCTCTTTAGCTTGATAAACTTTTTTTTTTTAATGCCACAGGTAAATTGCATAGCTTTACCCATGGAAAACCTGTTCTCAGACATAGATTTATTTCCAACAGCAATAAAAGACATACTGAATTAGCTGTTTACTTAAATACCATAATGTATGTACATATAGCATATGTACAACAATGTGAGTTTTATAAATAACTGCATATGTATAAATAGACATATCTGGCACTGGAATGCCTACAGAGTCTTTTCCCTATGGGTGAACTACTTGTAGATACTTGTAAGTTCTTGCTAGTCTGGGATTGATTACGTCTGCTTATTAAGGTGGTTTTCAGCTTAAACTGGTAAATATTATTTAAAAAAGGGTGGAACAGTGTTTTGAAAACAGTTGGTCACTGCCTTATCTTGCACAAAATGTAACTGTGAAAGCACCATCTTATTTATCTTCATATGTATTCACTGAATTACATTTTACATCTGTTTAATGCAACTGTGTCACATGGAATCCTTCAGCTATCAGTGATAAACAAAGAACATGAAACTGAAGACCTGAAGAAAGCTAGTGGAGAAACAGTTGTGAAGAGAAGGCAAGTGAGTTGCATTGAGCATGTACGTTGTGCATAAAATTAATGATACCCTGCTCAATAATTGTGTTATAGGAACGACAGTCTGGAAATTATAAAACTGCCCTCTCTTTGACAGTACTGATTTCTTGCTTCTTTGATGTGTGTTAGCACAGAATATTAGGTTACTCCTTAAATTACACACAAATAACAATCAGACGTTGCCACAACAGTCCTGACGTCGTCATCTTTTCCATTATGCCATTCCACTACATTTGTTGGCAAACTACCATTCAAATATCAAAGTGCACACTCGTAGTATTTACAATTTCAATCTACTTATTTTCAGCCAGCCTGATGCACTTTGCTCTTGCTTCACTGAATGTCCACATATATGAGTATATTGTGAGTGTAAGATACTGAATTTCTGTTTTCAGAGCATTTGATGTTTGCTTTGCCCAAGCATCAATGAAAGTGCAAAGCCACAGGAAATGTTTAGCTATGCCCTGCAATGAGTGGGAGCATTCTGAGGATACAGATCTGTGAGACAGAAAAGGCCAAAACTGCTTTCTCTGTAACTGACATCAAAATTCCTGCTGACTTAATGGAGCCAGGACTTTGTAGCCCAAGAAGTCATTTTCAAATGAAGCTTCTGTGCCTCCAGTGAGACCACGTCTGAAGGGCGAGTGATGGATCCAACAGAGCTGGCCATTAAGCCATCCTTACAGGCTGCAGATAAATTCTGTTATATAAACACAAGCATTTCTATCTACGATACCTGGCT
Organism: Lagopus muta; assembly: GCF_023343835.1. NCBI lineage: Eukaryota > Metazoa > Chordata > Aves > Galliformes > Phasianidae > Lagopus > Lagopus muta. The sequence goes on along the minus strand of NC_064449.1, from coordinate 9,243,806 downwards.
AAGTAGTTACCTTTGATGTCTGTGAAGAACATTGGTCACCTTATTATTATTATCTATGAATAAAATCAAAATAATTTAAATGGCTCCCTTAGTTACATGCTATCTACAGTCAATCCTAGGGCTTTAATCCAATCAATATTTAGGCAATTTGAAATCATGGCAGCATGTCCTCCCCCTTTATAATCCCTGCTGACTAGTACAACTGGATGGGATACATCTGCATTCTACACTGTAATGACACTGATGCACATCTTCCTTGACGTGACAAGAGAATCCAAATTATGCAATTTATTATCTAAAAAGGTTTACTCAAGTTCAGGCATAACTCACCTACTATAAATTAAAATGAATTCATTCTTCTTCAAGGGCCTGAACAAGGTCTCTGCATTGCTATAAGCTGTTTCAGTGATGCACAGTGGAGAATTTCACCATGAGCATTGGGACCCATTTTATAATGTCTCTAAAGTGGAATATATTAAAAAGTCAACAGTGATTCAGAGTCCATGAAATAAATGCAAAGTTGCTCCAGCAGCTCTAATTTTGTTCAATTATGGAGTCTAGAATTTAGTCTAATGTCTTAATGTGTTCACTGTTCTTGTGCTTATCTTTACATAAAAACCAAACCAGCTTGAAATTCAACTGATTTTTTTGTTTGTTTGTTATTGGAGTAAATATAATTTTATCATCAATTTGGTTTACTTCCCTTTTTGCTTTTCCATACCAAAACAGTGAAATAATATAGTTACCATACCATAATCTTTCTATTTCCAGTGTATTTTCCCAGGTACTTCTGCAGAATCTTCCTTACAGTTCTAATACAAGTGTTTATAAAAAATGCTCTGTAAAGGTAAAGCAGAGAATAGACACATCCCTTCTCGGCTCTTATGATGAATGCTTGCTGCCACAGGTCATAAACTTTAAAGCATTTATTTCAAACAAAGGACTGTTATTATCTAGGGGAGTTATCTGTTAAAGGGGAAAGCAAAGAGGAATTCTATAATTTAGTTTAGGAGTATTCAGCTGGTCTTACAATTTTTTTGTTTGTTTTTTTAAGGTGAAGAAAAAAGTGTGGAGTTCGTTTTACTTAGCTGCTAACCTCTTGCCAGATGAATGGGCTAGAAGGGATTTATATAGACAAAATATAAGCTAAATTGTAGCAGTTCAGACTCATCTGTTGCTGCCCCGTCTCCCTTCAGAATTAGCTTACTGTAGCCAAGGAAAGTTTTGGTCCACAGAGTATCCATTAATCTTCTTTATTAGTGGAGATCCTTTTTGAGTCTCAGATCTTATTGCCTCATGAAATGGTAGCACAGGAGAAACCCACCCAGCTTTATGGGCTAAGGCAAGTAATCAATCAGTGCAAACGACGGTGCCAAGCAGACAAGATTTAATAAAAAGAATGAATGGAACCAGCTAAGCCTGCAGGGACAGATGAACCTACTTCTCATTTTCTGTTTATTAAAAGCATTCATATCAATTTGTCATGTGGAAGCATTTAGTTCATTCGAGCAAAAGTGTAATTTAAAAATCCTATTAATAATACTTTAAAAACACAGACTGTCAAATTCTTTAAAAACAGATGATAAGGAAACTAAAGTGGCAGCTTAAGGCATCTAATTCCAACCCCAGTGCAAGATTTACCAAACAATGGGGCAAACCTTTCCTGCAACTATTCTGAAGCTAACATAGTCACATGTTTGCAGAAGGCATGGATTTAGGAAAACTCTTCCATTCTCTGCCCTCCAAAGGCCAGATATGAATTTCTCTTACATTATAGATTTCTTCAAAACAATTTCTGAGATTTATCTTTCCATTTGCTCCAACTGGCTATGAACTTAATTCAAGAGACTTGTAAAAGGTCCTGAAAAACCCACCAGGCTTTTTTTTCTCTGAAATCAGAAGCACTGTGCAAGATCCTCCACCACTGAGACCAAAAGGCTCGCATTCTGGCTAAAGGTACTTGCTGTGTTTTGCATGATCATGCAGGTCTCATTATCCATGATACAGAAAGGAGCCTAAATAGTAACTTGTTCACTGGGCAGATCTAAGTCAGGCCAAGTCAGTCCATTAACAGCTGTGGTTGTTGCTCCTGGGAGAATACTCTTGGCAAGTTATTTTATGTGACAATTCATCCTCTTCCCCATTCCCAACAACCCCCTCCACCCCCCTCCCCTCCAAGAAAAACCTAGAAAGCTAACTCTGCTGCCCTGTTTCTCTGTGTCTGTAATCATGCAAGTTTTATTTTTATGAGTTAGAATGATGGTGTTTGACTCATTGCTGTCCTTGTCTCTGCAGTAAGATATGCTCCTGATCAGTGCCTGCTGAAATGACAGTCCTTTCACTTACTTGAGCTATCTATGATTCAGACCTTATGTTTTGGTTTAAGGATATAACAAATGACTGTTTTTCCACAATGGGAATGGAATTCCAAAGAGAAAGTAGAGGTGTAGAACAAAAGTCTTATTGGGATGGCCTTGGCTTTGCCTTATCTTCTTACATTCATCGCCAGTAAGTCAGACTTCTAGCCCCAGCCTAACATCCATCTTCACATATATAATTAGTATCACACCTACAGGCTGAATTATCCTTTGATGAACGCCAGAGATATTAAGCATACTATTAGAAGGCAATGTTGCTTAGAAGAAGCAAAATATGGCATGCTCCTAGAGTGCTTTGTTCTTTTGAATTATTGCACTGCAGAAAAAGAAAACAAACCTTGTACTCTTTTAGCAAAGAATACAGAAATTGCTGTTACAGATCTGGCTGACCTATTTCAGGTTTAAGTAGGTACTAATAATCCAAGGAAGAAAGGAGAGGAAAGGTAACCTCAAACTCTCAAAAATATTCAATAAACTCATGGTTCAGGAACAGCTCAGTAGATGACAGCCTATAAACCTCAAGGCTGGGAATTGAAACAACAGCTTGGTATGAAGTGACCAGAACAGGCCTGCCTCCATAAACTAAGAGAGTACAGAACCTAGTAAAGTTTTATAGCCTTAACAAGATCTTTAACAAATTAAAGCCACTGGAACTATGACTTTGTTCTTTCTTTTCAAGCTGCCCACCTTCCCATTCCTATCCAGCAATGCTGAAGCCTGAAGGATGGTTTTAATTCTGGTCCCAGAATGGTACAAAGCTTGTTACTCGTTCAACAAACATTTCAAAGAAAAATTCAGGTTTATTGAAGTGGTATAATTGTCATAGAATTGTCCACAAAAATAAAGACTTCTGTATTTTTTGTCTTTGTTATAATTTGCTAAAACCATTGCAATGTATTCGTAACAGAGGAAAGATTGCACTTACATTTGCATTATTTATGTAGCAACAAGAACTAGGTGAGGCAAAGAAATAAGGTCCTTGATCATCACCTCCTTTGATTAACTCCCCTTCCCCCCCTCTCATGCACTGTGCACCATAAAGGTATTTTTGCTCAAATCTGAAGTTTCTTATACTCAGTTCCAGGAATACTACTTCAAAATTTACCCAGTATTTGAAAGTACATGGGATTGCTGTGGTTTGAAGCTTAACTATAAAACAATCTTTGTGGCTGTGGCAACACTTGTATCCCATATAATGGCAAAACGTTGTCCTGCAAATAGCTGAGCAAAGATACCTGCATTATCAGCTATATTCTCTCACCTTTCTGCCCAGTAAAGAAATAAAATAAGAATGTAGTATGACCTTGAGAAGGAAAAACAATGTAAATATATCTTCACTGGAGTGAAATAAACTGTTTGTGGAGAAAAGACCTGAATCAGCAGCAGTTCTATTTATGCTCAAAGTTGCACCAGCTCACAGTATGCACGCAATTCAGCTTCTATCTGCTTTTGCTGCTCTAAGTTATGCCTGAGCCCTACCTCCCATAGTGCTGCAGATATCCAATCCTTTCCTTTCTTTCTCTAAGAACCTTCTGTTTTCGAGGCTTTCACTGTTTAAATTCCCAGCCAAAGATGCCCATCAGAACTCAAGCAGCAGCTCAAATAAGTCAGTTTGCATACAAATATGAGAAAGACAGAGTGAGCATTTTATTTCATCTGCAGTGTAAGAAAACCATACACTCTTAACTATTCTTTTCTCTTCAGGGTTTTTCTCCTTTTTAGCATGAATTAGGTAAGAAATTGGTACAAAGTAGAAAATTGGTACCAAGACTTCACATTCGTAAAGCAAAGGAAAAGCACATCGGATATATAGCAGAATGTAAAGAATTTAAATGAGCTGAAAGAAAACGTTAGGAAAATCCTTGCCTCTCACACATACAGAGATTTGGGTTTAGCTGTGGTTAGTTTGCATCTTGAATTTGTAATCAGGTCTGGCACATGCCCTTCTGTTGCTTACATAGAAGCCTCAGTTGAACAGAAATCCTGAGGATGCCGCACTTGAAATCAGATCTGCATTCGTTAGGGAGCTTTCATGGTCCAGGTGTAAAATCTCCAATGAACATTAGACATAACTCAAACAGAGAAAACCACCTCCTAGTCTGACAGGGTGCCAACCACAAGGCCTCCAAGTACAAAGCAGCAACATCTGACAAAAAGACACATGGTATTCTTAACTGACACCCGTAAAACTAAATTTAGTCAAATTGCATCCTTACCAAGGCTTAGAGCTCTGTTTATTGCACACTTTGAATAAAAATCCCCAGAGAAGAAATGTGAAATTCCAGTTGCTGAGACTAAACTTGGAAATTACAGTCCTGAAATATCCTCACTGCAGTTTTAATCTTATTTACTGCACTTTGGGAAGCTCTTCACTGACTTCAGTGATCATTCTTGAAAAAGTGAAACAATGAAGAGAGCACAGGAAGCGAAACAAAACATAGGGAATCCTATTCAGGAACACAATTCTCAACTGTTCAAGGTGTTGCTGTATTTTAGAACTATAAGACTGACAAATAAACTTACTAATAATTTTATTAGAACACACAATGAAAGTCTACACTAATACTAGGCCCAGTGCACTCCACTGAACGTGCCATCATTAGCACTAGGAAAACACACCTTCCAATGACACTCCAACCATCAATGGCATTTTCCTATGAGATGCTAAATCTCCTATGTAATGCCCTGTTCTACGCTACCTCTGTATTTCCTAGAGTGTAGTGGTTTGCATTTCATGACTCCCAGATCTAGCAGAGCTTTCTTTCGAAGAGAAATTTAACGTATAATTTATCAGCAACGTTGGAATCTTTCACCTCAGATTGTTTCTAATTCCTTTCACAAAACGGTGTGTTTGATTACTGAATCAATGAAATGGTACATCCACCAATGAGAATGTTCTTTTTCCCCCTGGAAGCTGTGTCACAACACCAGAAAAAATGCAATAGGAAATCTAAAAAGTGAAGATATCAGAAGTCTGAGGAACCGGGGAAGGAAAAGAATGAGGACTCTTAACTATCACTGTTGTATAATGCAGATAAAAACAGTGACTGACTCCTGTTTACTACCTGACGACCCCTTCTAAAATCTGCTGAAATCCATCCCCATTGACTGTGCTTGGCTTTGGATCAAGTTGTTAGCAGAGAAGATCTCTAAGCAAGTGCATCTTTGTGTCAAGCACTTTTCAGAGAACAGTGGTGGGTAATCCAATATTCTGATGTTCTTGAAGATAATAACCGCCATAATTAGAAGTTTCTTTTCTGGCTAGTCCACAATTCTATTTCTGCACTGTGAGTCTGCAACACCTGAAATGGAACACGCAGCATTTGTACTGCAGACTGTGTGGAAATGTACACACACTTTTACATTCAAGTTCAAATTACAAGCAGTTAATGAACAGTGTGTTAATGCACGGCAGTTACTGATTACTGAGTTTAGGAGTTGAGTCTGGTGGTTTATAACTACATGTCTACGGGGAATCTATTTATTTGTTGGCTCTCCCCTGTGATTTCCAGAAGTGCTATGCAGGACTGCCTTAATGAGTCAGTGAGAATATCACCTCTGCAGGACATGCCACAGCTTTCCAATGTGCTTCCACACATAGTGACCCAAAGGGAAGCTACAGGTCCTAGTGTATGTTGTACGAGGCCCAGGTGTGCTCAGCTTTCACTGAGCAGGTGACAGTGCAAAGGCACACGGCCTATTTCCAAACAAAAGAATGATGCAGCTCAGACGCTTGTGTAACTTCTTCTCATTGCTAAGCTAAATTAAAACATGACAGTAGTATAAGATTTTACGACGCTTAGAAACAAGAATTTGTTCTCTTACAAACTCCCTTGATACCAAATTTGGTAAGGTAAAAGACAGAGAGGTGAAGCTGTGCGCCAGTAAAGCTTTGTTTTCTTCTGCCAAGGAAACTGCTGTTTTCAAGGCAGATTCAATTAAAGTCAATGGATGTTACCTTGAGGAGCTACTTTGTTTACATTTCAAAGGCCCAGTCCTCTTGTTAGGCCGATACTGTTTCATGAAGCTCCTTAATGAAAAGCATTTGTTTGGGATTATACCTCAACAGCAAATTAGATTCTCCCAAGACAGTTTGACTATGTGAGAAAACCTTTGTGACTGCCCAGACTTCTGTGGTGTCATTAAGATAAAGACCCTCACATCTGCTCTTTCAAACGCTGTTCTCGAGGAAAACACACAACAATATTCACATCTATTAAAAAAATTAGAGGATTTATCACATTAATTGACTTAAAATATTTTATTTCCCTTGGAAAATAAACTGAACTTGAAATACTTTACAACAGTGAACATTCTGAAAGTCACTTATCAACTTTAACCACTTTCCCTTTCTGCCTATGACAGCGTCTGGCTGTAGCAAAAAACAGTGGCAGCGTTTTTAAGAAAGATGCTTTTGCAAAGGTTCTCACTTTACTGAGAAATAAAAATTAAGGAAATGTGGCAAAGAAAAATGGCTGCAACCACATTAGATGTTTCCTGCCTCCTGCTTTTTCTGCACTATTAAAAGAAAAAAAGAGAGAGAGAGAGGAAAGAGGGCTTCCTTTGCCTTTACTGAATATTTCCTCTACCAATGCCTAGAAACAAAAGTAAAAGTCTACCTGTATGTTACAAGCAAGAAACCTTCATAATGAGGTCCAGAGAAAGCAACAGAAACTCCACTTAGTACGGAACTCCACTTGCTTGAAAGCAAAACGGATATGAAATTGTTATATATATGGAAGCTAGCAAGAAAGCGTTTTAATACCCATGACTTTAGTGACAAGCATATGCTAGGAAACAACTGTAATTTACATGCTGAAAGATCTCTGCAGTGAATTCTATTCTGAAGTTCGTGCTGATCATAAATCCTTTCATGTTGAAGTGAGTGGCTGAAATCTAAAAGCCTTCACATCTTTTGTGTTATTGCTGGTATGTTATTGATTTCACATTTGGGGAGCTCCCTGTGTGAAGCATGGAGGATTCACTCTAAAACTGCAAATATGTTTAGAAGAAGAAAATGCCACAACTGTGATTTTGTTTATGTTCAGTCATCAAAACCACTCCATTCTTGTTTCTCACAAACAGAAACTGAGCATGCACAAATCGTTTGGCAACATGACAGGGGCCGGGTCTGCTAGGCAAAGTAATTTTCAAACTGATGGAGAATGTTAGAAACACTGTAACCTCAACCAGAAGAGCTTGAATGACAAGTGGCTGGAATTAGGAATTCCTTGTGTTCAATCAGCTACCCTCGATGTGAGATAAAGAGAGCTGATGAAAACTGACAGAACCCCGTTTCGATCTTCTCTTGGGAAGGTTGAAGACCTCTTTTACATAGGGACAAATTCATTCCTGGCATAAGGATTTTTATTTCAATGGAATTATATCAAGGATGAAAACAGGTCATCTTGTTTTGTGCTACATGCTTCACATCAATGATAAAATAAAACAGGTCTCAAAGGAGAGGTGATGAAAAGTCAGTACTCATGCTTTGCTGTGATTTCTTTTAAACTATAAAATCTTCTAAAGCTTAGTTTTTAAAATATATTAGTTTGATTTATCCCTGATTTATGCAACACACCATGCAATGACAACTAAAAGCTTTTCATGTAAAATAAAGCACTACTTTTTGAAATCATCCAGATCCAGCAAAATGTGTAGTAGCTCTCACAAAGAAATCACCCACCTTTCAGCATCCAGCTTCAAAAAGGGAAGGGAAGGGGTACAAAGGAAGGATGTCTAATTCTGGATCTGTGTGCTTAATTTGTGATGCTTTTATGACTCTCGCTTCTCAAACAAATTGGTAAAAAATAAATGTGGGGTGCCTGTTTACCAGGAATTAGGCATGTCAAAGTGGGCATCCAAAGACAGTTTATGGGGAGAATCCAACAGGGCAAGCATAGCTGAATGCTTATGTTATTTTATGATCCTAACCTGAACAGCTTTTTCGTACTATTTGAAATACATCTCTATCTTGTTCTGTACGTATATATATATGTCTATATACACAGAATATTCTGTAGCAATGGATGCAAACGTTGCAGTCACGTTGTCATGCAGAGTTGGCTGCAATGCTTTGACCATCCTGTTATGTGGGTTATTTTACCAGTTCCAAATGGCATTGAGGGGACTCGATTGCATCGTTACTCCTGAACAGCAACTACATGTTAACAGTCTGAAACCACCCCCGGCAATGCAAACAGGAAGCCTGGTGGTGGAAATCCATTTTGAGGATTTCCACTGTTCTTACAGCAAATAGTTCACTGATCCTAGCTTAGGAGTAGAGACAGAAGAAAAGAAAATTATCATGAAGTGTCAGTTAAGAGTTTTAACTCTTACTGGACCAGAAGATATTTTTAGCAGGTCTTAAAAGGTGTTTGTGTCATTAGATTCAACACGAAGGAATTAAACTGCTGGTAATGTCTGTAATAAAGCATAAGTATGCATTTTTATGATTAAAAAGATATCTACTAAATATTACCAAGATTTAGCATGATGTAACTTCAAATTAACCTTACACCTCAAAAAACACTCTCTCCAGAGTAAAACAGTAATAGGCTGTTCTTACCCTGACTGCACATCTATAATAATGATATCCAGAAAATAAAATCTAACCCTCAAATACTGAATATTTATGCCATGTTTTAAAATGTTCTGTATTTGCAGATTTTGCGGGGTTGGACAGTTTGGGATTTTTTTTGTTTCTTTTGTTGTTGTTTTGGTTTATCTGAAAAACCTTCTATAGGCAGTTTCTCTGAAGAAAGATCTTTAAAGTAACGTACAGAAATTCCCATGACATTGTCTAAGATCAAGCGTTTCTACTTGGATAAGAAATACATAGAACAGAAATTTGTAACTGCAGGCTTCAGCCACTGCATTATGTAAAGTACTGAAAGGAACAAGGACACAAACAATAGTGATGATAGTCAGGAAGACGTCACTGCAAAAATCAATCAATAACAAACAAACCCCAGCAAACTGTAGCAGAAGAATCTTTCTAAAAAGGTACAGCGTTGGCCCCCAATTCTATAGGAGCGTTATTTTAGAAAAATGCAGAAGTCAATTCCTACATTTAGTGGTATTTCCAGGCTGTTAGAGCCTCAGGAGAGTGCAGTCCAAAAAGGAATCGATATCCCCATCACATACAGCTTCAGACCAAGAGAAAGGATGCAGCCAGTGCCCCAGCCCTGCAAGCATCCCGCGTGTACAGCAGACCTCTGACTGTCAGCTTGCTTACTGAACTTGCTCTCTGCACCCCCCACAACTCCCTCAGACCTTTACTGAATTTTTCAGCTTCCTTGCCAGACCCATTCTCTTCTCTCTTCTCCCTAGGATGTAATTTGCCATGGCCACAAAATAGAACTGTATTTGTACTGCTCAGAAGCCTTGAGCCAGTGAAGTACAATTAGACTTTATTGCAAATACTGCATTCTGGGTGTTCAGCAATCATGCTGAGATCTGTTTAAAGGCTTTGGCATTTCTATTGACCCAACCAACTTTGAACAGGAGTGTTAGTGACCTAAAGAAACCAAGAGAACTAATTTTCTACTGTATATTCCAGCCACCCTGAGAAAAATCTATAGAACAGAACACACCAGATTTTACTGAAAAGCAATCTCTATTTAAACAGCAGAAAAAAAATAATCAAATGAAAGCACAGCAATCTGAACAAATGTTTTTAGCACTAGAAAGTGTAAGGCGAGCAAATTGCTGCCCAAGGACAAGGTGAAAATCCCTCATCTTCCTTTGCAAAGCAAACAATTAGTAGTGAAATGCAACTTGATGCTTATTTTCACAAAGCGAAAACATTTTGTCAGCCACCTTTTATTTTGAGGTTGTCCTAACATTGTTTTCTTGTAACCTGATACTAATGAGAGTTCTCAGAAACTCTCCTAATGACTCCCAGGGGAAGGCAGTTGATCAGCAAGTGCACTAAGGCTGAAGAATGCTGCAGCCTCTAGTGCTCACCTTGCCCAAAGATTCTCAGACAATTTAATAAATATTGGGTTAGACATGTTTTACTGCCCTTGGCCAAGGCACCCATTTTATTTGTGAATAAAATGGGTTTTTCAAAAGCATCAGTTTCATAAGCAGCTGCATGCTCACAGACCTTAGGAACTCTATTGAAGGTACAGGTTCTCAGTGGCTCTGAAGATGTTTCACCTTGGATTTTAAAACACCAAGAATTAAGAGCCTTAAAAAATAGGCATATTTGTTGAAAAATCACATAATTACCCATAGCAAACCTGGAAACAGTATCCAGAATTTTTTAAATTTAACACCCTGCACCATCCACGTCAATAGTGAGCATCTTGATTGTCAGGATCGCCTCACTTACACGTTGACCTCACTTCTTTTAATGCAGCCCAGGATACAGTTGGCTTTCTGGCCTGTAAGGGAACACTGAACTATTCATCTAATCAGAACAAAACTCAGTCCTGTGCTGAGGGTAGGACCAGACCTCACATTTTGAACGATGCAACCAAATGCCCTAAACTATGGGTGCTTTTACTTCTGCTGCTGCTAAAGGATAGGATTGACAGTTCTTAGTGCTACTGCAGAGATGGCTTTCCCATCACACTCCTTTCCAAAGATCATCGCGTCCTCTGCATACCTAACTTAATTGCTACTTTGGTTGCAAAAAAAGTACTAAGAAGGGGGAAACAAATGGTGCTCAAGCAGCTGGTTCCTTCTTGCCCAAGGGAGACAATCTGTCACCCAGCACTTTGTATCCTGCATACGCAGAAAACAGCCTCCTGGATGCAGACACACATTCACAGGAACTGGAATTTCATACTTCATATGAGCACACATATACACTTAAAATGAATGGAAGTATTTAAGTCTCACATAGAAGAGTTTTTAACTGTATGATCTAGAATACACAGTTCATGGCACTCATCAGGACAGCAATAAACTTTGGAAATGGACAGAATTTTCTAAGATTTCTACTTCATACTTTCATTCTCATGCACAGTTTAATCTGGAAACTTCTAACATACATGCATCAAAGCTTAGAACTCATTTTCATGCCAGGAGAAAGTGAGTAGCAGCCATCCAACAGAGTCTATTGCAGTCAGAGCCCTTTACATTGATTGTCAGTAGTAGTAAAGTTTCTTGTTTTTACTCAAGCAATACATGTCAGCAGGAGCATCATTTGTGTTAGAACCACGGTTCATTTGGGTACAGGGTAGGCATCTCACATACAAGGAGCTTACACATCAGTGACATAAAATCTTTGCGTGCAGTAATATATGTACTGGAAAGTATTTCATCACACACCTTTTTTCATCTTAAGCTGTCAGAAACCAGAGAATTAAACAGACTTCTTTTCACGTGATAACTCTTAACAGTTACAGAAGTTCACCTTTCAAAAGGTAAGGATCTTTTAAAGTACATCTGAACTTAAAAGAGCTGCAGTGTTTATGTGGGGTTTATACAGACTGATCTACAGTAATCTAGAGTTCTTTGCCTTGATGAGAGATCTATGAAGTGGTCCTTACTGTACTCTGATGCTGCACCCATTGCATAAAGAGCTGCTTCTGAAAAAGCCCATGGATGTAACACATCAAGAGCAATTAGATTTAGCAAAATTATTCAGAAGAGGCCCAAGATCAAATAAACTCAGCTTTTTCATGGCAGAAGGGAACACTCTTCTTTTTTTTGCCCAACAACAAGGTACTGACAGCAGTGTTTCAAGTGGGATGGGTCCAGACTTTGATCTCAGCAGGGGGGCTTGTGTTAACCACAAGTGCAAGCTGTCTTAAAACCCACAGGTCAAGCAGGTATTTTTAGTTTTATTTTGAAGATGTAGAAAGATACCTTCTCTCATTTCAGCAGCAGGTCTATTTATTTTGGGGAAGGAAGAGAAGGGGAAGCTGCAGACAGATGTATTGTTGAGGTAAAGCAAACTAAAAAAGACATCCAATATTTATTCATAAAAAAAATAGAATACTTCCTGAGTGACAGATTGCCCTCCATTCATTTAAATGAGCGTATTATCTCATGTAAGTTACTAGAAAAGAATTAATGTTCCACAGCAATGGTCCTAAACACTACTTTAGTGATAATGTAGTATTTTGAACAATTATTGCAGGTTATTTCAGTAGTCATTTAAAGGAATCAATCAGATCAATTCAACATTAGAAATACTGTCACACTGGGCTCAAGTTGTTTTTTAATCTGACAAAGTTAAATCTTTCAGAGTATTCAGCTGTCCCTGCAGCACAAACTGGCAGGACTCTATGCTTGTCTTCTGTCTGTATTTTTACCCTAAGGCCAAATAACAGTGGGAAAGAGAGAGAAGCACCACCTGTTTCCTTAGTTTCGCCCTTGGAAAGGCCTGGATGCAAAAGAAAAGGCTGTACTGGAAACAGCCTGCATGTGGTTATGGCCCTAAGCCTGCAAAACTTGCACACTTGAGTTTCCCACCAGCTTGGATGGGAATTTTGTGCATAATCGTTTCAGTGTCTGACCACAAAAGCCATAATTGGAATTAAAACATCAACTAAACTGTTAAATATCCAGAACTTTGGCACCAAGATAATATGGTTTAACTTTAGTCTGAATACATGACATTTACATCTCTATATTATCTTATGTGATGCTGGGCATTTCTGTAGACTTTCATTTACTGCACAGAAAGAATAAATTAAAACTTGCCCTATATGGTGGTAATAAGGATGTTATAAACCCATATTTTAAATATTAAAACAATTCCTCCCCAACTCATGAAAATTATTTTTAAAAGAAGAGTGCAAACCACAATATTTCCTTGTTCTTATTATAAAAGCTTCTCCAACCCCCCCATAATGTTTTATCTATCTATAAAAGGCAAAAATATTTTGTATGTAAGCCTCAACCTTTGGCAGTCAACAAAGTGACTAAGTTTCCTACAAATAATTTGTTGCCTTTTTGTTTACCAATGTGCTTGTTTCCCATAATCCCCCTGGGAAGACATTATATCCCAGTGCAGATGTTCAATGTTATGATTGGGCAACATTCAGTAGAAATGTCAGTGGCACAACGCTTTAAGAATAAAAGCAAATGAAACCGACATCAGAAGGGACTCCCATTTCAAAGCAAACCTTCAAGGATCTGAATGGGAAGCATATTCTCCATTTTACAAGTTCTCATTTAAATTACAAAAGTACATCGACATTTATTTCCTGAACAGATGAGTTTATCACCAGTTTAGGAATGAGCATCAGTGGCAATTGAAATTACAATTCCTTTCATACCGAGCTTCTTGTGATAAGCGCCTTGTTTTACTTTCCTTCTCACACAGATCTTTTATTCTGACCACAACATCCAATGTTTTGCATATATATGAATTTTCATTTCAACAAAAATAGTTGCTGCAGTAACAAATGTTTTTCCAGAGCAGCATGAAAAAGCCCTGTCTGGACTTGTGCCAAAAGTGACTTAACCATCAGTCTAGATTTGTTTGTGTACCTCATCTCATGCTCTAAGAAATCAAAGACAGATAGCAATACTGGCTCCACTATGCCATGCTTGCTATGGGCAACAGAAACTGATGTGCTAGCAAGCTGAGTCTGAATGCAGCACCTGGATTCATGGGAACTGTGTTGAAATGCCTTTCTGTTCTTCAACAGTTATGTCCACACAAGTGAAAACATGAGAATTGGCCATACAGATACTTACTGGTTTCTTCTGGCTGTTGTGTGACCACCCAGTCAGAAATCCAGGGACCTCTTTACCATGAGCCATCATCTCAATAACAACCAGCCACATGTAGATGGATATCAAGGGTGAAGATCTACAGGTGTGTCTAAAAAGTTTCAAAACCAAATTCTGCCCTCAGGTATCTGCAAGGAAAATCCTACTGCTTTTATATACAGGAATTCAGAGAAATTATGTGGGTTTGAATTCAGAAACAGAACAAGATTTGGTTATCTGTATTCCATCAGCTTAATACAGAAGACAAGTAAAACTGGCTTCCCTACATTCTCTCCCAGAACATGCATGGTGGAGATCCCTGCCCAGCTAACTAACAGATTAGCCAGAAATGTGTATAAGTGCTACCACAAGTACCCCACAGGAGAATCTTTGGTGCACAAAAGATAGATGCCGCAAGCAAGGGTATTCCTACTACAGATTTACTTCTTCAGACTGAGAGGATGCACTGATAAAGGTAACTTGACATCAATAAAATATCTAATTTTTGTTAAATGCTCAGCAAAGGCAATACATGAAAGTTCTGTGCTGTCTGACCTCACATTCCCTGCGTACAGAAGTGCGCAGATTCAGAATCTCCAAAGAAGGTTCAGGAGAATGATCCTCAATTAAACTCATCACAGCCAGAGAAGGTTTTGCATTTGGCTGCAGAACAAATAAACTAATGTAGCACAGCTCTGCAAAGAAAACTTTGAAGTAACTGCCTGATGCAGTCTGAGGTATAATGTGCTAAAGAAGCCTCAAATGAAAAAGTGCAGGAGACCACAATAGGGCAGGGCAGAGGGAGGCATGGATGAAGAGGAAGTATAAAATGGAGCAAGGAATTCACACAATACATTCTCCTTCAAAGTACCATATATATTTGTAACATAGGATGACATAATTTGCAGGATATAAACATCTCTGTAATGCAGTAGAAAAATACCCACATCTAGTCTGCAAGAGGAAAAGGTTCTCAAAATATTTTCAGGTAACCCAATTATCACTATTTTAAATGCTACAATGTTTTGTTTTTTTTTTTTCCCCCCCCTACAGAATTGGAATTCTCTTGGAATTTCTGTTACCCACCCTGGTTCTATTTCATGCCCTCCTGGAACTGGACAACCAAGCAACACAACCAATAAAACAAATTGCTCAGCTGGAGTGACAAACATAGGAGGAAGGACTCTCAATCTCCACAATGTCACTCACCAGACTAACACACCCCTTAGCTGCTGCACTCCTACAGAGTAACAAGAGAACAAAAAAATTGAAACTCCTCACCTGTCTTTCCCCAGCAGAGTTTTGACCCCTCCAAAAGAGATGGTCCTGAGATTTTATAAAGTCCAGCAGGAACTTGTTTTTGTTATTGATTTTACATGGAAGCCAGACAAATGGTGCCAAGGATAATGGCTTGAAAAAGCTCTAGAGAAGTGATTGCTCACAAATGACCTTCAATGATTGAGAAAGAATAAATACAGTACTGCAACCATCTCCTGTGCCCTCCTCAACTCAAGCCACCACAAGACTTTGTTGCTTTCTTAAGATCTTGCTGCTCTGACAGTGTCTCTTCCCACCTTCTCCAATCCTTTCATGCAATTGCATTTTCTACTGCCCTAAAATCAAACTTGTTCAAGGCTCCATGTAGGTGAGGGCACAACTACATTTCTTACTTCATTTTCTCCTGCCTTCCTCACTCTCTCTCCCAGAGGTTCCCTTAAAATCTCAAGTCTCCATGCCCTTTCCTACTAAGTCACACTGATAACAAAGCCAGAGGTTCACCGTGTCCCCTTTCTATTTCTTCTATAAAAACAATCCACACACTCTGCAATGATCTCCATATCAAGCGTACGTAATTTTTTCCCTCTAAATCCTTTGGGGCATTTGCTCAACATATTTTCTCCTCTTGGACTCCTGCTGTGAATAAACCAGCAGAGAACTTCGGATGGATTAAAGTGAATCTGGTTCAGTTGATTTGTGCTTATGCTGATATGAGGCAGTGCATAGCAGATTTCAGCTAGGAAAGCTTTTTTCTTTTTTTGAAGGAATATGACACAGGAGGTCACGTCAAGAGACAGGTGTTCATTTATCTGCTAATATATATCTAAACAAATACAGGGGATCATGAGCCATAACCTTAAAACAGACCTAACTCAACATCCTCAAACACCTCTGCAATTTCAATGGAAAATTCGTGCAGGGAAGTAAACTCTCTTGTTATCTTACTACTGGTAAGCCCAGATGATATGCTTCTCATTAGTCCATTTGAGACTGGAAACTGCTAATTCAGCCACATGTCAGAAAAACATCACATGATATGTGACATTAACGTGACGGTGGGTCAGAGCTGGCTTCTGAGGAGAAAATTATTCCATATGGAAGACGAATAAATCACCCAAAGCCAGAATGCTAAGAGGAAAGGGAAGGAAAAAAAATGGAAAAGGGCAGGGAAAAAGGTGAAAAAACGAGAAATAGGAGAAATGGATCAATTTTGTGTGGAGGTTCTGAAAAAAATCAGCAGACTCTATATCTGTTACCTGTGACCTAATTAAAAGAGCTCCCTTTGACACTGGAAATCTTCATAATTTGAAGAATAATGAAAGAGGGATATGGAATAAAACTTTCAGGAACGTAATCATAGAAATGTGGTTTTCCCAGATAACACAACTATGAGATAATGATCTGTTATTCTGGATTTAACAGTGGAATTTCCAGAATTTGTGAACATATTTTATAAGTTACATTACGTATTTTATGATGAACCAGACATCAGTTTGCTCTTTAGTATATCAACAGAAACAAAGCAGCTGGAAATAAGAAACTCAAGAACCTACCCTGCAGTTTCTTCTGCCATATCCCATAAACTTGGATTCTTCATTCAGATCCCTTAAAATAAACTATCAAGGGCAGGAGAAGGTGTTGAAAACAGCTTTTGAAAGTTATCTCAAGTCCTCTAACTACAATGTATGTACATCTGTGCTGGCTGTAACAGATGTTGGAAAGTTTGCTTTTTTTTTTTCCAAGAGAAAAAGAGACAACCAGGCCTCTAACAGACCCTCTTTGATCTCACCTGGGAGGAAAGTTATAATGTGTCCCTGAGAATCTCTACAGTTCAGGCTTAAAAGACAAAAGGGAGAAAAATGTGAAAGGAGCAGGAAGCAGCACATAAAATAAAGCAAATGGGCTTTGAAAAGCAGCCTGGTTCCTGGGAATGGCACTCTGTCTAGTTATGTCCTTGGAAGGTTGTGTTTTACAAAAAAAAAAAAAAAAGTCTCAGAGATGTGCCAAACCACTTGCTTTTGATTTGGGTGGCAGCAAATGGGACATGACAAGTAGAGCAGAGCATAGTTGTTACCCTGCCCACAGCAAAGAGAGTACCACTTAAAGGATAACAAGAAATGGAGAGGTGATAACCCCTGAAATTGCCCATCTACAAAAGAAAGGGTTTCAAGAAAATCATATTTTAGAAAATACAGCCAATCAGAACGTAAACAATATTAAAAATTACTCTATTTTTGTTTCCTGAAAGCACTCAAAATTCTCCCCAGTTATCATGATTAATAGTTCTAAAATTGCAGCCAAGGGAGAGTTTAAAGAGGTTCCGAAAATCAAAAATGGAAAATTAACTGTAGCTACTGCACTTCAGAGTCTGCCCATTTATGTCATTTGGCAGGGGCTGCTATTGTCCCATCACCATCCTGACAGATTGCACAGTGGGGGTGTAGCACAGGTACTGCAAACAATTATGATTCATTATCAAAATAAGTATGATACCTGCCCTTTTATATTAGTCTTAGGCATTTTTAAAACCTTGTGAGAATCCCAGTGTACAAAAGTAAATGCTACTCACTTTATAGAAGAACATAAGTGCTATAGAAGCCAAGGCATAGAATCTGTATCATTGGTGGGGACCTCTTTATGCTGCACTGAACTCCTTATGGGACCTTACTTGACATGTAACAAATTGGAGTCACAGTCTTTACCATCAGTACTCTGTGGAGTTGCACAGAAATCATGTATCATGGTTAGTTTGACCAAGTAAAGTATATGTAACTAAATTACACGTGCAGATTACAAAACATGCAAAAATGCTTTGAAAACTCCCAAACAAAGCTTCTTGTTTCCTCATCAATTACTGAAATGTTTCTGTAACACTCTTGTATACTTTACTAACAATTTCACTGTCCAGTGAGAGAAATTCTGGCAGGGAAAATATTATTTTAGGATCTCTACTCCTTCACGGAAATTGTGAGTGAACCTCACATATCCTGCAGAATGAGAAACTGGTCTGGATAATGGGAAGAAACTGGTCTGGATAATGGGAAGAATTTAGAGGTGCTGCTGGAACAGGGAGGGTAGATGGCTAACAAGGCTAATAGCTGAGAGTTTTGTTGCAGTAACGGTTTATTCTGTAACCCTCATGTGTGCCTACATTTCCCTGTCCCACATCCTACAGGCTGCCTTCAGAATACAGAAATACCCAATGTTTTAGCTTTGGGAAGCACTCTACCCTTTTGCTCATCAGTTAGATCATCACACATGCCAACATGTGCCTGGCTATTTTATGCTTTTGCTGGTTTCAGACATTCAGTTTGGACTTCAGGCCTTTACAAACCTCACTCAACCTGCCTAAAGTTAATTTGCACCTACATATCAACACATTGAATCAAATCAGTGTTTTTGGCTTGAGTTTAAAAAAAAAAACTAGGAAAGACTTACTACATCATTCTCTATGTCTTCTTATGTTAGCTTGCTCTGAATAGATTTTATTCATCAGAACTTGTATACGATGAAAGAAATATGGAATGATAGATTGTTTTTAAGAGGAGCTCTTCGCTTACAGCAGAAGTACCATTCAGTTACCAAGAATTTCTGAACGTGTACTTTTCAACTTTCCTACACTTCATTCAATTCACCATTTTCATCAGTGCAATGGCATTATTAGCTCGGGAAAAATGGCTTAGCTCAAATGACTTGAAAGCTGAAGCAACGTACTCTCGCTGAAGATCCAGCATATGGAGGTAACTTATACCTGATCTACAGAGATCACTACCTATAACAGAATGAGTGCAGAGCCCTAAGCAGAACTATTTCATCATAGTAAAACTTAATTCTGCTTTATAGAAGATTGCAGACAATTCTCAGGAAAGGACAATAACATTTAAATGAGATTATAGCTGATGTATAAGAACACAGTATACAGTAATAATATAATGTGCATAGTCCAAAACAAATATGGGTAACACCATGCCTTCACAGATGACAAGGTAGTGATGCATCTCATTGCTCTAAGAAAGGACTCAAAGCTGTACTTTTAATCTGTCTCCACTGTAAATAACTGATCCTTCTCAGTTCGTGGTAGCAGGGAAAGAACTCTACTAAGTTATGTTTTTTGAAGTCTCTATAGTTTTACCTCTAGCTTCATTAATGAGCTGATGACCATCACACAGCAGTAAATCACTCCACCTTTCAAAAGTAGGTTAGCAGTCCTAGTCACAGTGATTCCACTACAGCAATTCCACCTCCCTCACCATCACCCTTTTTAATTGCTTGTTTTCTAAAATAGTCTAAGACCAGTAAATGGGCATTTTGGTGGTGCCAGCACACAAAATATTAATGTCAAAATGTCCTATGCCAACTTGAATATCACATTTGTTATATAGAGACAGACTTGTGCTTGGTTTTAAATAAACACATTTGCAAGCATATTTCTTCACAGCAAAGCACCTTGCTAAATATTTTTCAGCACAATATATTTTTGTTTATGTTCTCTTCCCCCTTCTCCCCCTCATTAACAAGGCAAATCTCTTTTCCTCTTATTTACCCTCAAGGAATTCTGTTACCACAATTATTTTCATAATTATAATTGTAGTGCAAATATATGAAAAATGTCTTTCTAAAATACTAGCAGTATTACAATAACAATGGTCCGTTCCATATTCAGGGCCTGCTGTATTACTGTTTTATTCAGCACAGCAAGCAGGACATAAGCAGCCACATTCTAGAATCCTCATAAAGTTTGGTCTCCACATTCAGGGACACATGAGGTCATGACGTTCCAACTAAGGGAACTATCAGGACAGTGACAACAGACAGGGAAAGTTCTGAAAAGGCCAGTCTGTGTGTTAAGCACAGCCCTCCAGAACAGCTGCTTCCAGGAACATCTCCAGGCTTGGGCTTAGTGCCAATCAAATGCACAAAAGCAACTCAGGTATATTTACACCAGGCTTCCCAAAGTTTCTAGTTCCAGACACATGGCATAGACACACCTAAACAAGCTTAATATCTGGGTAGATTTATTAGCCTAGGCCCAGCTTGACATGAACAGAGATCAGAGCAGACAGCAAGATCCGTGCACCTGCATTCATATCACACGGTCTGAGCTAATAAGCCCTTCTAGGACAGAACCTGTTCAGAGCTGGTTTGAGCAGCTCAGTAGCTGTGATTCTATCTATATACAAGCCAGAGAGAATCAGGCTGCAGATGAAGAACTGAAGGCAGATAGTGTGGACAAACAGCATGCAAAGACAAAGAGAAGTGAAAATGCTTCTTGAGATCTCCACAAATTGCTTGTAGAAATGTTTACCACTTTTTCCACTCATGATCTAGATCCTTAAGTTTGTAACTAACCCCTACATTTATTTTTTCTTTTCAAGCTAAAATGATCAGTCTTAGATTTGTTTTTAACTACTCTTACAATTTAATATGTTATGAAGCCATTAGCTATAGAAAATATATCAGAGATACATCAACATGCATTGTCTTTTTCTCCCTACAGGAAAAAGTTTTGTCATAAAAATATAAATCTTATAATTTCACATAGTGAAATAAGGGAAGTTGGACTGATAACACAGATTTCCTATATGAACCAACAGTCATTAAACACTCCAGTTAGCCAAAATCTTGTTCTAGTTCATAGGATGTTAACATACACATTAGCAATAGCTCTGAAATTGTCACTCTGCAGACATGAAATCTAGTTTGCATTGGGAACATTAAAACTTATCTTGATTTCCATAGATCAAATTTATAATCTTATTTTGATTCACTGGATATCAAGTGTCAATTTAAAGTGGATGTCAAAGAACTTTAATTTTCAGCCCTCCTAAAAGAAATCCCCCCTAAGCATTCAGCAAAACAGATCATGTTTCCTATTCCAAAAGATTCTACTGATAGAACTTTGATGCTAATATAAAACTCTTTAATCTGTGGCATAATCCTGAAGACAGCATGCTGAAACTTGAAGGACACCAACATGCAGATGTTTTAAGAGACATGTTTTTAACCCCTGGGCTACCTTGCTTGCCAAGACAATTTAATCTTTTAACATGTACATTCATGAACAGTTGCCTGTTAATAGTATCCATGGGAGATCAATGCTTCCTGCCAACAAGGGTCTGATCCTGAAGCTACCACACCTGATATCTAGAACGGGTAGAGAATTTAACAGGAGGCTTGGCAATGAGTGGACAAATGGTTTGCAGATCCTGGTTTGCATACTTCCTAAAAAACTTTAATGAAAACAAAAAAACAACCACCACTTTCTCATATATTCCATTAAAAGTTTCAAAATCCATCTCAGATTTGTATGTCTGATAAGTGGTAAACTTTACTTGGAGGGGCTCATTTTAAAAACGAGAGATAACTGCAAATAAAATGAAGCAGATAGCCAAGGTTTTACATAGCCAAGGCTTATATGCAGTGAACATAACAGTATCCTTACATTTAGATAAAATGGACTGTTGTAGCTCTTCTACTTTATCTTCAAAATTAGCACAAAAAAAAAAAAGGTAAAAAATGGCATGCAAAGAGCACATTACAGTTTGGAGATATGCTCCCTAGCACAATCACAATGTTTTATATGCAATCCCTTTTAATTTGTCTGATGCTGAGTTAAATGCTTATTCCAGAAATCTCACAAGGGATGTGAATTGGGAATTTGTGCTGGAAGAAGAAATAGATGGTTTGTTAAGAAACTTCACCCTGTCATTTATAAAGTGTTCTGAATCTTCCCATTGTGGAAGAGATGGAGAATGACAGGTTGCTGAGGTGCGTATATGAACTGTCATTTGGTGTCAAGATCACTGCAGGCACAGCCCAAAGAATGCAGACTTTCAGACTGGAATGATGGCTTCATATAGCTCATTTCACAAGAGCATATAAGAGCATGGAGAGTCTGAAGATGACAATATAAACAGCACTAAGCAGTGCATTTGAGTAAGCTCTCAGTTGAACAAATGTTTCCAGAATAATCCATAAATCGACTCCATACAATAGATTTCAAAAACTCAGCTTATTTGAGTAAAGGAAAATAAATGTCAGAACAGACTTATGTTCCCTACTAAAGCCTGGAAAGTGTGTGGGACTGAATTTTGATCTTTCCAACCAGAATCTGTGCAGTATTTCAGCTTCCAGATTTCTTTTATGCAAGAGCCTCACTTTCCAGATTTCATCACTTTCTATTGGGTTTTATATTGCACATTTTTTTTTTTAAGTATGCTTTTCAGGGTATTCCATCTAACACAGAGACTGATGAAGAGATGGACTACAAAGGTAAATCTTACAACGATTACATATCATGGCTGCAACAATTAGATCTGTCAGAAAGCTGCCTGTTGGAGATACTCAAATTCCTTTGTAATTAGCACATTGGTAAAATCCAAATGCCAAACCCTAGCAACCTCAAGCAGCGTGCAAAGGAGCTAAGTAACATAGCAAAGAAGTGACATCAAGATGACCCTGGCTTTTTTTTTTTCCTACAATATCAGGCAGCTGGAAGACTGCTATTCCTGGAGGAGGAGGAATGGGGGAAGGGGAGAAAGAATTACTGAAATTATTGCTTTGAATATACAGTACTTCTGTAACTGAGGCTTTGGCCTCAAGTAATTTTCCAGGATCAGGAAGTAAAATGGGAAGAAATTCTTATCTCATCTTGGCTTAATTAGTCAGTGAGCAGATATCATCAATACACAAATAATCATCAAACTTAAGGTATATTTTGACCTGAAATTGTCTGAAACTTGAGTACGCTCATTTTTCATTTTAAAGATGATCTCAGAAAGTGAGCACAACTTTGAAACCATTTTTGAGATGCCATTGTTACAGAGCTACATTAATTTTAAAGGCTGCATAAACTTGTGCTCTGCATTTGCTACTGCTGATCCAAGTTAGGATTGCTTAATACGTGCTTCATAACAACAGACCCACCCCTACTAAATGCCACCGATACAAAAAAGATCTCACTAGCTTGATAAGCAGCAAAACCTCATTTCATGTACTCCTTTACACTTCAAACTGCCATGAGATCAATGGGAGTCATCCAAGGACTGCTGGTTCCACTCATAGATTTACGTAAGGGAAACAACACTGAAGAGGACCAAAGAGCATGAATTGCCCCAAGCCCAGACTACCTCAGTCTTTCTTAACAGTGAGTATTTGAGCCCCAACCCTTAGTTTTCCCCACATATATTAGCAAAAATGAAATATTACAGGCTACATGTTTCCAACATGTGGAGGAGCTGATACTTCAGACTAGCAGGTTAACTGAGGGTGGATAGTAAAGCAAACTATTCTGGAACTGAGTACGATATTCTGAAGGCTTCAATAATTTGCTTTGCAATGGAACTTGTTCTAATACACTTGAGCTGTTTCCTTTATATCAGGTCATTGGGCAACTGGCTACACAAAGAGCTGGCCTCTAAGGAAAGATATATTCCAACATAGAGGAAAACTGATTCAGACCACCTCTAGCAGTAGATACTGAGCATATGACTACATCTGTTTAACACTCAAAATCTATCTGAAGTCCATAATGATGCAAAATGGAAAAACAGCCTTTATCCACTGCTTTATGTTTTGGAGAGTGATAAATATAGCAGTTATGGATTTTGTGCCTATGAAATCATGACTTGTAGGAACCTTTAATTATGCTTTGTAATAAACCTACTTTGGATTCACAAAGTTAAGCTTGGGAAAGAAAACTGTTTCCAACTCAGCTACAGTTCTGGTGTGAATGAAAAGCTGCTGCCAGCTCAGCAAGCCTAGCACCTCCCTCCCTCCAGTCCCTGTTTGTAACCTCCTGTAGGCTCTGGCTGTACTTCTGAGAGACTCTTGCAGCCCAGATATAATACTGCAGCAGGAAGAGGCAGTTGAGAAACTTTTTGTTCTTGTTTGTCACACAGGCAGTTCCTCAAAGCTGCCTAGCATGCTGGAAGGTTTTACTTGCAGGTTTTCTTATTATTTAAAAATACACTGTATTTTTGTTTCTAGCAGAGCAGCAGCAAAAAGCACTATTCTAGCAGTTATTCTCCATTAAACTCTTAATTCTCTTACAGGTCACGACCTAGAAGGGCAAAATCAACTCTACTTGTACTCAGGCTGTAGCACGCTCGTATGGACTTGTAACCATTACAAAGTACTATTCTGAAGAAGTTTAACATTTCAAGTTTTAATCTCAATTTGTGGAGAGCAATATTGTTTTACACTTAGATCTAACTCCAGTCATCTTAACACGCACCTAGAGAAAGGCAGGAGAGCTACCTCAAGAAAAGAACTTCATACTGACTCTCATCTCTATTCCAAAATGAAGCAACAGTTGTACTGTATATGCTGCATTAGTTGTGTTTACACAGATAAATTCATGGTTAAATGTACTTTAGCAGGTTTCCAGATTTTCTTTGTTTGCTTTTGTACACTTTGTCCTTCCTGCATTTTGAGATTTGGAGTACAGTTCACATTTCCTAAGACTTACCCTTCGTTGGAAAAAACAACAGAAACCACCCTGCTGCCTTCCCCCCAGCAGTGTTTTACAGCAGGACAGATAGCTGTAATTTCGTTCCCTTCATTTCTTCCACTCTGTTGTGTACCTTTTGGCACAACAACAAAGCTTGAAGCAACTGAGGTTGAAACATTCAAGTATTCCCGAACATCTCTGGCAATCTTATTTCTTCTAGTATTTTGCAACTCAAGTTCACACAAATTTACATGGTCAAAATACAGCATGTAGAAACAGCAGAAACAAAAATTAGTCCCTTGCCATATCAGTGCTCAATTCCCTTCTTAAATACATCTTTATGAACCAGTGCAAGGTGCAAAATTACCTTTGCATAAACTGCCAAAGCTCATATAATTGTGCATGGTCAGTGATTAAGTGCCATCATCTCAGTTTCTCACATGAAGCTTCAGAGAGCAGTCAGATCTGGTGCACTGTTAAGCCTCTAACAAAAGCCCGCAGCCCATTGTAATTGCATGCAACAGGTTATTATGTCAGAGACATTTCTACTAATTTTCAATCTGCGACACCACGCACAACTTTCTGAAGTCTACTTGCAGCCCAATCTTTTCAGTGGTGCCTAAATATTATGTACACACTGTGGAAGACCTCTGCTGCCTCTGAGAAGAACGGCACTACCATAAAGCCAGGCAGAATCAGGCTGGATTACTCAGCTCTTGCAGTAACAGCAAACCAGTCAGATAAAAACTTGGAAATTAAACAACTCTATTCCTGCTTTATTTTCCCAGCTATAAAATGGGGATAATTATCAGCTACTTATCAAGTGCAATTTGCAGTTTAATTGATGTTTATCACATCCCTAGGTATTCCTAGATAAAAGGTGTTAAGTAGTCTTTGCATATTTTAATGAATAATATTTGGTAAGTAGAGAACAAAGGAAGCCAAAAATTAAAGACAAATTAGCATCTGTTTAAGGATACTTTTTGTAGTAGTTTCTCTAGAGTACCAAATAAATCTGCCATATTACACCACTATGTATTATAAGTAAGACATGAAATCTCACCTGAAGTAACTGGGCAGTACAGAGGAAAAGATCTTTATAAACAGCTGATGAAGTTAGAGGAACAAAAATCCTTATTGTCACTGACCTGCTGTGAGCCTCGAAACAGACTGCTTTATTTCTCTGCCCCCTCCACATTCCTTTTCATCTTCATATTTAAACTTTAATTGCTCAGAGACAAACTCACAGATTTATTTATAATAAGAATCAGCCTCCCTAATAATTTTTGAAAATGCCTTCCTGAGGGTATTCTGTTCTAGATAACGTTGTGTTATAGTTATTCCTGGCATAACACAACCTCCCTCTTGCCATCATTTTCATCCAGACAATAGACAAACATTTGGAGCTATAGAAGTGGAAAGATCCAGGGAGTTTTGACCAAGATTAATTCCTAGATGAAGAACAGAATCCCAGGTCCTGACATCCACCTGCTTTATCTACTGAACCACATCATCACTGTATAACAAACCCTATACTTGGTCTTTCTGTAATTGCTAGATGGCACATTGTGCTCTGCAGAGCACATGTAAGCTATGGATCGCGTGGTCAAATACTCTGCATTTTGAAAACATGAAAAAACTCTATTCAGAGCGGTTGTACAGTGCAGACAGTTGAAACGACTGAAAGCAAATGCAGGTAGGAGCACCAAAAATTGTGTGGTCAGCTCTCCAAAGGCTCAACAGAAGTGTGAAGTTTTTTTCCTATGTCATTCAGAGAACAGCTCGGTAGCTTGCAGGAAGGTGGAAATAAATGCAGCTCTGTGCCAGGAGCAAACCAGTTATACCCAGCTAAACCAAAATGATAAAAATGTTTGCAGTGTGTTGTCTGTGCTGTTATATAGCTCTTCCATGTAATGAGAACATACAACTTCTTAAACTTTCCTTTAAAGAGACAGATGGCAGAATAATGGAAATACTGAAAGCAGATAGCTAACCTCTCCTCCACATGGCGACATCTCCTAGGAAGAGAGAAAGAGCTGTCTCATCACTGCTCAATTTCAGACCATCCAGGAAATCTTTAGTGGTAGGGATCAGCCATGTAAGTCACATAGAAACCACCAACTGGTAACAAAACCAATTAAAAGCTCTGGGTTTCAATTTTCACTTTTATTTTCCCTTCACTGTCCTTAAAGATTGATGATAGTTGACAGAAATCCTACACTTCACCACAAGTTAAGAGCAGTGCCAGCTTTCCCTATCAATTCATCCATAAATATTCTCTTTCTCTGACAGGACTTCTTTTCAGAGTATTATCACCCTACATTTATTCTACACACCAACAGAAAGTTGGCCTAAAAAACAGCCAGTCAAGCAATTTTGATAGCTTACTTTCTACTTCTATGTAGATATTCAAAGAAGTTTTGAAAGCTAGGACTACTTACATTGCATGCATCCTTACAAAATCGTGTTAGAGAGCAGTAAATACAAGAAGGATGTGGTGCTTTAAAATACAAACTCAAGAAAGTAAAGCTGAGGTCAAGAAATGGCTGTCCTGGTTCTAGTCAGATGTTTTTCCTCCTTGACCATCCACATGGAGCTGCAATAATTCAGCCCTTTATTTGGCTTGTAAAGCGTTAAGGAATGCTCAGTAAATCAAACAGGTGTGAAGTAGGTGCAATAAGTCTAACCCTTACCTTCCACAGAGATTTTGTACAAAGGAACTGTGCCTGAAGAGAAATGTAGGTTTTTAAAATTAGGCTTTAGATACTGAGGGAAAAAAAATAAAGGATCTGAAGTGCTTTCTAAGTCTGGATGTCACTGAAAGATTTCTCTGAATTAGAGCATTTCTTGAAGAACATAGATACAACCACATGTGAAGAGAAGCTAAACATGTTTCTATACACAGTACCTACATTGTTCACAAGGCAGCTTCTGATTCCAATCAAAGTAACCTAGGACTAGCATAAATGGATGGCACATAAATGGAAAAATCAAAAAGTGGCAAAGCTTCTTGCTCACCCTGATTCTGTACAGCTTACCCCGGGCATTGTGACACCTTAATGCCATTCAGCAGCTAGAGGCAAGTGATCTTCCTTCTCTTCCTGCAAGCTCAGGGTGCACTGTAGTTCTGTAGTTTCTTCTCTCACTACCACTGTGCATTTTTTATAAACTATTTTATTTTTAAATATTTTAATTCTTTTGGTTGTTCTGGTATCAAATTAAACTCTGAAACTGTACTTTACTAGATATGTTCTATTGCGCCTAATTAACACTGCCTCCTGATGGCTCACTGCAATCCTAGGAGCTACTAGTATTAATATAAATATTGCAGTTTGACAGCAATTGCTGAGCCAGTTTCACCAAGGTTGGATTTAATCCATGAGTATTTTGAGTAGCAATCCTATCTGTGGTAACTAGATACAGCTCAACGAGTTCAATGCAGCTTTGCTAATCAGAACCATAGCTGAGGTTCTGATGCATTAAACTAAGTCTGAACTGATTTCCTCTGTAATTTCATGTTTTCAGTTGTTTCTAGGTTTCTGAATGTGGTTATGCTGACTGGTTAGCCCACATGAGCAGGCTTTCTGGAAAGGCAGGATGAACAAGAAATAACTGTTGATCTTATTGATAATACTACCATATAAAAACTACTGAATAAAACATGTAACATCACAGCAAATCACAAATAGGTAATTCAAAACACAAAGTCACGTAGTGCAGGTTTCTCTCACAGGTAAGGATTTTTTTGTTGGTTTGTTCACACTTCTGCCCCAGTTGTTATCTCCACAAAGCACTGAATACAAGGCTTGCAGGGAGAAGTGATATCTTCTATTGGATCTGCCTACAGGAAAATACAGGTAAGGTCTCATGGTCTTCTCAGCAGCTCTGACAACAAAGCAGCTAAAATGGGTTTAATTTAATTATGTCAACCACTTTAGCAATTCAAAAGAAAAAAGTTTGAGTGGAATAGAGAGAAAACGGTAGCACAGAGAGAAGTTTCTGAAATCCAATCTTAATCTAATGAAGTCAATCCACATGCAGTTTCTAGGCTCCCAGGAAACCATGCTGACCTTTCCATTGAATAAATCACCTACTGTAAATAAAATATGGCAAAATTAAAAGCAAAAAACTATACATTTTCTCCTCCCTTCTATTTGTCTTATTGTCTTTGTTTTAAAACCAAGAATAAGAGCAAGCTAGCAACACTGAGAGTACTGTTACCTGTTGAATTCACCTATTTCTGTTTCTTCACAACTATTTTCATGGTAAAACCAAAAGCAAAAAATTCTTGTACCTTTTTGGCAATGTCAGTGGAAAATATTCCTCGATCCAAAACAGTCATCGCTGAATGACCATTTGGCATGTGGTCTTTATGACAAAATGAGCTACATCAAAGAAAGGACTGCAGGAAAAGGAATGCAGGACAAGGGCAGGGAGCACCATTATAACACAACAACATTAAGCTCAATAGTTTAGGGCAGAAAGGGCAAAACAGCTGTGAGACACCATCTGAGCAAGATGAGAACCTCGTTAAAGGGGCCACGCATTTAGATTCTAAAAAGATGAAATGAGTTCCTAATCTAGGACAGCTATCAACAAGGCTACCAACACAAGATACGGATTAAGGGCACTTTGGGCTGGACTATTAGATATCTAACTCACATCAGCTTTATCTGAAATTATGTCACTTTCAAAAGCACAGGAGAGCACAGCGTTTGCAAATTCACTACTAGGAGACAGATCTTTCATTTTTAATTTATACTCTGCATTTTTACTTACTCAAAGGCCTTAATCCCTAACACCTATGGCATTTGAATGCTGCAGTATTGCTAGATGGAATTCCCCAAGGTATACTTAACTCACATGAACAGTAAGAAATTTATCAATGGGAAAGCATTAATTTTTTAAAAAAATTATTATTCATGTAATAATCATTCAGTTGTCAGTATCCACCATGGAATTTATGCTTCAGCTTTACAGAATGTTCAATTGATAACACTGCCCCTATGTGGCCACAATAGCATATTAATAAAAACCAGTAGGCCTTTAACTTGTCTTTTCTGGCACTCTTCATTTATTGGATGTTCTGTCAACATTTAGCAGAACTCATTTCAGGTGGCTTTCCATCATCCACAGCTAAGACATTATTTCCTTCTCTCTGCCACACACAAAATCTTACTTAATTCTGTGATTTAGTAAAAACTTTTTTACAATAGTTTCATGAGGCTATCATTAAAGTTATACTTCATGAAGACTTCCTGAAAGCAGTAAAAGTTATGTATTAAAACACATTTCTAATAGTTGATGCAAAGAAATTCTGTAGATCTCCCTACAAAACTAGCCAATGAGACGTCGTCACCTCCTGTTTTATCACATCATTTTTAAGATCATTCCTAACAGACATTTGGATATTTTACACTTCACACAACATGGCAGTATAACTATTACTGCCTTTGCAGCTGTGAAGTTAAATGCAATAGCATTGAACATAAATGAAACAGCTATGCATTTTCATCACTTTTATGAATTTCCCCCTACACAGAAGGGTTCAATTCCATACCTTTGTTTCACACACACTTGTGTCAGATGCCACTCTGTCAGACTGCCCCTGTGCTGTACTGCAATACTGGGGAGAAGGTTTACCCTCTACTGCCATACCACCAACATTCACCTCTGACACCATGGGCCATAATAAAATAGGAGGCATTACTTTTGGAACAGATATTTGTATTTTTAGAGTCTTCTTATACATGTTTTCACAGAAATATAACCAGTAGCGAATAGAAAGCTTTATTCGTCCAATATTTCAGTTGGAATTTAAATGAAAGATTACCTTTCTTAATTGCAGTTTCAATAAATCTTAATCTGCAGAAAGCAAATAATAGAACTGTTCTACTTGAAAGAGGCACTGGGAAGTATCTTCTCTGGAGACGTGCTCGTACCGCTTGACAAAACCAAAGGAATGAAAATGAACAGACTAAAAGAGTAGGAATCCCATGTGTTTATGACATCTTTGACACGAGACACTGAAGCAGCATATTTCCCACGATATAGCTTGGTGGTGTGTACGAGGATAGTACAGAGCTGTTCTGTATTAAGGTCTGGACACAACCTGTACTGGTACTACAATCTGAGTTGTAGCATAGAAGAGGCCAAAAGCTTTTGCTTATGTCTAGCTCTGTACTCCTATGGGAAAACTGTCTACTGCATACTGTAATGAATATGAAGCAACCTAGCACTGCGTTCATTATTTTTAGCAAATACAGACTAGATTAATGAGATAAAACAAGGGGGAAATGATACCCACCAATATATACATCTAAATTCTATCAAACAAATTAATGACACAATAGACTTTGTCTTGCAACTAATTTACATTTCAATATCTCACATATATCCCCTCTGCTGACTGTGCCCAAAGGACATGCTTTCAACTTGGTTACAATCTGTTCTATTCTGCTACAGATTCAATTTATATTAGTTTTCAGATCTACAGACTTATATGCAACTTCCAGTATTAGGCAGGATTACCACATTGCCATGGGGTACTCGGCTGAAATGGAGCATATGGCTATTAATATTGTTATGAGTCTGTGCTTCAGGCTACATTCAATTGCCTTTGGGGTTCTGAATCTTAAGAAGAAAGGACTGAACTGCAGTCATCTTTCTGTTGGTGAAAGAGTTTTGGAATAGATAATTGCTTTTGCACATTTGTTTACAAGCCTCATCTATGTAAACTACACAGTAAAAACGTATATAGGATTCTGGCTTTTCGTTTGTTGTTGCCTATTTATTTGTTCTCCTTCTATAAGAAAAAAAATCTTGATATTAAGAATATTTAGTCTTGGAATTGCCTGCTTCACTTCAGTCCGATGTCTCAGTGAATTACTTCATCTTTATGTACTAGGACAGATAACTCGAGTTTCTTTCTTGAAATAACATCTTTCAAATTGTTGCATCTTGGCTAAGAGTAACCAAACTGAAAAACTTTGGTGTGCAAAGAGAAGCTAAATTTACATTCTATAAGTGGGGTAACTTGAAGAGCTGAGAGCCAATTACATCACAAATCAGTTGCAATCAAAGCTTCAGCCTCTCCTCAACAGACTAGCTAGCTTGAATTTAAAGCATCAGTTAAACTGAATTAGATATTTGCATGTGTAAGAGTTGAATTAAAAACAAATTTGAAGAGGTTGGTTTTTTTTTTTTTTGCCTTACAATGTACAGAAGGCCCAGATTTTCATCTGACACCTTCATGAAGATGTGGAGCAACAGGATACAGAGGAACAAAATTATGTCAGGGGTCTGGAAAGTGTCAAAGGGTATTTAAGTTGAATGGAAAAGTGGTATTCGGAGGGATAGATTTACATAGAATTACTGACCTGGACTTTCTAACTTCTGTCTCTACTGACAATCCCCCTTTCTTTTCTCAGTAAAATGAGAATAAAAGAATTTTCAGAGAGAGAGGGGAGAACTGAGATTGCTTAGGACTTTAAGTTCCACAGCATGAAAAAGCAAACCCTGTTGAAAAAAGAAAGAGAGCAGGAATGAAAAGACAGATTTACCAGAATAAAGGAGTGTATGTAGATCCTATAGTTCTGGAGTGGCTTTGATTTACAAGCCATAAATAACAAACAACAAAAAAAAGAAAAACTACTCAACCATTCTTTTAATTAAGACTTCACATCATGATTACTTTCTACCTTTCCTCACACAAAAATAACAATCTAACATGACTGTGCTTAATTGAGAAAAATAAAAAAGTGATTGATGGCATTATAGTACTTAGTCACCTGAATATGAGAAGTCAGCAGATGCAGCTGACAAGAGCAAGATTAAAACCAAGCCTTACCCAATGCATAGCCCTGTCCTCAGGGGACCATGCTGCTATAGGTGGGGTTGATCATGTTTTACAGTTTGGCAATACTCAGCACAGATTGAAACCACTGGTATGTATAAAAACCCAACCGCTGAGCTCACACAGGACTGAACACCCCAAGTGACAGTACCCACAAAAAATACAGAAGCCATCAACTAATTGCAAACTGCATGTCTGAGCAGGCCCTTCAACGTGCTAATGATATTCCTTTGTAAGTACAAGCAGTCATTCTACCCACTCCGAGCAACTCTGCCTCCAAAGACATGTATTGTGTTTTACAGGTACCAGTTGACACACCAACCTGCACAGCCATTAAAGAATATCTCATGTGTGATGAGGCTGTGATACCTTTTCCTGCACCTCAAAGTAGTTTATGACATATTTTATGAAGATGTTAACAATCATTCACATTTTTAAGACCTCCTTCATTTAAGCCACTGCAGTCAGAGTGCTTAGCCCATATGCAGCAGGCTTTCAAAGAAGTGTTGATTTAAACCCCTCCCTTCCCCCATCCCTCCCTCCCAGATTTTGAGATACATTCTCCCTGTAACCGACACTTTCTCATCAGATTTTGTTTTGATACATCTTTTGTCCTGCAATGTTTCACCAAGCAGCAGCACTCCGCTAATCTGCACTTCAATAGCAGAATCCACCAGAGGTACAGGTTTAAATAGCACGTATTGAGACGGAAACAATGGCTCTACAACAAATAAATAAATAAAGCCCTATCACACACTTAAAGCCAAATGCCTGCTGGGACTTCGGTTCAAAAGCACATTTGGAAACTGATCCCTTGAGAAGATATGTTTGTTACAGTGTTTGGCCTCAGGATTTAAAAGGATTTGCTTTTAAACTCTTACTTTACTGCAAGTATGTGACTGGAAGCCTCAGGTGTGAAAGCCTTTTGATGAAAGGGACTGGTGTGTGCCAGATACAGTGAATGAAAAGCATTAAGTCTAACAGGAGCTGGAAAGTGGGAAGCAGAAAAAGGAGGTGGATGAAGTCCACCAAGTTGAAGGCAAGCAGATGCTTGGAATGCAAGTAGGGTGGGAAACCATGAAAGCCCTTGAACTCCTTGCTTTGCATACATGAGATTACAATAACAAACATACAGAATCGAACCAAGTTGCAAGGAAGGGTCATTTCCATTTAATCAGGTAAAACTGGGCTGAAATCCACACAACTATACTGAGATATGATTTGTTTAACAGGATCAGCATATTAGCTTAAGGATCAATATATTAGTTTAGCAAAACGAATCAGTGAGTGCCAATTTTAAAACTTTCCATTTGCTGTGTGTACAGCCTCGCTTTCCCTTAATTCTGCTTCACAGTAGGCCATTTTATCTTTTGCACCCTACAGGTGCAAGGACATCTACCTCAAATTTTTCATATTGTTTTGGAAGTTGCTCATTATGGTCTAACAAGCAATGGAAATTGGCCAAATTGGAGAAAAACAGCTAAAGGTCAGCCAAACATCTCAGTGATGAAGCTGATGGCAGAAAAATGAGGAAAAAGTTGGCATACAACCACCCTAAATGCAACCACACGCGTCCAGAGGAACATTAACATATGTTTAAGAGTTCTTGGAAAACTATGACTACGTATGCAGATGTATTGCATATGCATGTCTTAACTCTTTGAAAGTAGAAGCTGAACTCTGAGAGCTCCTGCTTGTTTGTGAAGTCACCCAGTAGGTACCCTGAGGAACAAAGGATTGCTGCTTTCTAACACTGCACTGGAGTTACAGACTGTTCATGGCAGCTTTCAGGCCTCTCCAGACCTGTACACCATATAGCTTCTGGAGATGAACATACACTAAAAATCACTTTCTCACTTTCTGAAAAACAACTGCAGTCCAGGAGAGAAGAGTCCTGTCTAGCTTTTTTTTTGTTGTTGTTGTTCAGACAAAGATTACACAAGCTAGTGAAAAATGTAAAACAAACCTACAACAAGGGACCCAGTGCTAATCATACTGGATATTGTACATCTTGATTCAATGTGTGGTGTAACTCATGATGTAAAAACAAGGCTTTTCAAAATATGTATTAAGAAATAATTATGCTCTCTTTGTGGTAGAGAAAGGATTCAAGCACACTGGAGAAGCACAGAAGTTTGTAGGCCTACAAAAACCAAAGCTCTAAAACAGAAGCTCTGCAGAAACTCTTCGCTCTGAAAGATTGCTCTTGTTTTCTTATTATTTTACATCTCAGGTAGTGTCTAATATAAACTTGTGTCTAATAAGCTATTTAAATACCAAAGTCATTATTTTGTTTGATGTCAAACTATGTCTAGGTTTCTCAAGTTTTCAAAGCCACACCAACTGTTAGGAGCCCAGTCAATCTTAAATGTAAAATATTCAGTCTTAGGGCAGGAACTTGAATCTGAGTATTTTGGATAATATCTTCAATACTACACTAACAGAACTCTCTGAATGGCCACAGATATTTCTCTTATGGTCATCAAAAAATTCTAACTTTTTTTATAATTTGCACACAGTTCCAAGTTCAGTGGACAAAAGATTTTTGTACATATACTCTTCCGTCCCTCGGCTACTAACAGCTGTTATTTTACTTTGAACAAACATTCTTAAAACAGCATTTAAGCCTCTAAAAGCCTTCCTTGGCACAGAACTCGACTTTAACCGTTGTATGCAGCTCCGCCTCGTGGCCAGATGCACGTATTGCAACGGCGTTAGCAAAACGAGCAAACTAAAAACAGAAGATATTTGCAATAAAAAAAATTCTTTTCTGGTTGCTTTGATCGGTGACATCAAGTGTATTAAGTTATCTTCTAGTCCCAAACTACAAAATGATTCTTTAACCCTAGTAGTGCCATTGCTCTGTGTATACCTCACTTCTCCATTTCACTTTCTTCACCACCTGCCACTTTTTTTTCAACATTGAGTTATTCCATTTATGACAGGGAAGAACAGCACAGAGTTTAGACATATGCACAGTTCAGTTGGGATATAATCGTGTTTTTTCCTTGTTGGATTTCCATTAATATGGGTTGCGGGTTTTTTCCCCCCAGTTTCAGTTAGCTGAGATATTCTGCACACACAGCATTAAATGCTGAAGTGGGCATCTTGACATTCTCTGTATTTCCTTTTTCTATTGATTTCTTTCTGAAGAAGGAAATTAAACTGACGTGACACAAATGGTAGAATACAGAGGAAGAAAATGCTTAATCAAGGCAGACAATTTTGAAATCAGCAGCTCATGCATGCCAGGAAACAACTTTAGGCAGCATTTAGAACATAACAGACTTATTTCTCCATATTAGGGCATCTTATATTCTTATTCATTATGCAGAACTGCAAAGTGCAAATATAATTAAACTCAAAAGCAACAAGGTGGAAAAAGATAGCTGTGATACTTAGTTAAGGATGCAACAGCAGAAGACTTCAGGAAGCAACAGTGCAATTCCTTTAATTAGGAATAATCATTTACTATCTGCACCAAAGTTACAGGAGCTCAGCACCCCATCTCTGGTCATGGCCCAGAAAAGGCTCACCCTCTCCCCCCAATTACTAGCACCAATGATTGACAAAATATCAAATTAAGATATCAGAATTTCTTAATGTACTTCTCTGAACTGGGCATCAAGATTTAGGTGCTTCATTCACCTCAGTATCTTGAAGCACACAGTGATTCAATAACTGGGTCACAGCTGAAAGATCCAGTGCCTTCCATATGACACCAGGGTACTTCCCTGTAGAACAGTTACCATTTAAAATCTTTTTTACTGCATTCATGTTGGATAACCATACACATTCAGATGTCACTATCCTATGAATGCTACTGTTCCCTTTGAAGCAGATTACGAGACACTAAGATTAATTACAGAGGAGAAACAAAACTGATTTTTTTTGTTTATCTGGACACAACTACAAACCCCATAGAAGTAAACAACGAAGACTGAAAGAAACCACATTTAAAAACCAAGTTTGTTATTTACCTATAAGTTATAGGCACATGTAGGGCTGAAAAAACCTTTTATCCCTCTCAACACTCCTTTACAAAATCGTAGATGACTGAGATAACTTTGAAACAGCACTTAACATACAGACACTAGATGTCAGCATTTACTGCCATCATCCTTTAGATGTATTGTCCCATAAGAAGTGAAAGAGGATGAGGATAGCATGTGTGAAGAACCGGGATTTGCACCAAGTTCTGGCATCCCCACATTACCATTCACCCTATTCATAGCTTCACACGTAGAGCTTATATCCTCATACACGTAGATTTGTCACACCGTTGATCTCACTGAGTTTTTGGCTAGACTTTTTCTTAAGAAGCAATCATACAACACTGTGGTTTAACCTGGCAGTCATTCACTGTCTTCTCCCTTCCCCACACACATCTACAGAAAGAAAAATATATATGTCAAGTTGTACACTGACACCAAGCAGTCTTTTCTGTGTAAGACTGTTCTCCTGAATTTTAAAACAGGATTGAGCCAAAGCAGATCCAGAGAAAGCACATTCTATGTTCTTCAAGCTGTGAGCATTATATCACATCACTTCAGCATCAACGGTCTGATTAATAATCCTGATATTTCTCAAGTTACCAATTCTTCCTTGCTCAGACATGACATATTGCAGAAGCTATTCTAGGTGTCAAAAGTCTTGTCCACTTAATCCCACTAAATTACTCCTCACCCATCTTTCTTTCAGAGGGTGTGTTTTAATGGAGCCACATTTTCAATATGAAGTATATTCTTACCTACCAGGTGGTATGCTGGCAGATGAAAAGAGAATACGTAACGTAATCCACGATGCCAACATTCACACACTTTTAGTAGAGTACTTTGCTCTTCACAGAATTAAACCTAAGCACAGCAGACAAGTCTAGTATTTCTACACAAAACATTTCCAATATATGAAGTCAAAGCTAGCAGTGAGTTAGGAAAATAAAAATTAAGTCACACAAATATCTTTGGAAAGAGATCACTCATCGTAATAAGCACCCAGACCTCAGTTTAAGTTTCATTGGTAACATACTTGTCAACTCAATTGCAATTATGTCTATCTCATCTTCTTTCCTTTGTTGAATTTGTCTAACACTTAATGTTTACTGCTGAAGCTCATTAAGAGCTCCAGTCCAAGCTCTGCTGTAAGGTAATGTTGTGCATCCACTTGTCCTCAGGGTCACAAAAGGGGCCTGGGATGAGCTGCAGACCTCAGTCCCAAAGACCTTGTTTACACTAGATTCCTATGTATTTCTTAGCACATTCTCCACAGATAGAACATAACTGCATCTCAGCCAGTCGTGTTCTCAGGTCATACAATCCAGTAACTATTTAGACAAAGTTTTCAGATTTGGAGCCACGTGCCAAATCCTATTCAGAGTGCCTAACTCTGCTAAGTGGCTTTGAAAACCCATAACCTAACACTTGCTGCTTCTTAATCTTTTTTTTTTGTGTGGTTATTCTACCAATACTTATGGCATACTGATTAAAAATACAGACCAGGATCTGATAGTGATTAACAGTACCTCTTCTCAGTACTGAGTTAGTCACAAACTATGACACAATGTAAGAAATCAAAGCTATGAAATATCTGGAGCTGAAAGGGAACCCTCTTTACTTTGATACAGAACAATGGAGCAAGTAGCTTTTAAAATAGTTCTGTACAAGATTAACTGTAAGAGAAGGCATAATTGAAATAATATCAAGACTGAAGGTTTTAGTAGTTGTCCTCATTACTCAAATAAGGAGAGTTAAATGTTCACAAATCCTTTAAGAAAAAATGTCTGACTTTAAAAATGTAAAGATCACATTTCCAAACTGCTATTTCAACTACTATTCTAGAATTAGAGTGTAGTAGATTCCATGGAGTTACAATGTATCTTAAAGCAAGCCTATGAATTTATGATCTTTTCAAGTAGAAGTTCATTTAAGAAATCCTCATTTGTCAGAATTTGACTTCCACCAGTTGATGAGATTGAGCCATACATTTTAATCAAGAGTTGATTAATGCTTCTTCTCTCTCTCCTCTTTCAATAAAGGCTCAATAATATGTTCTGCCCAATGACCCTATACTCTATTATTCCCAATTGAGACAGATGAAGTCATGCTCTCTTCAGACAGCCTGATTTCCCAAGAACACATCAGTTGATCACCTGCTACGTTGCCTTGTAGCAAAAATGTTTATTATCTATATAAGTTTCTATCCAGCATACCTGAAGTGTATGATTAAAACCTGAGGTAATCACATTGCTAGAAATTCACATTGAAATTGTTGCTTGCATAAAAGGACTAATAAACAATTTGCTTGTAACAGTGATGCCAAAAATAACCAAAAACTCTATGCAGCAAACAAGATTACAAGGGACAACCAGCAGATGACAGCACACACTTAACATTAAGTTGCTCCCAGCCTTCAATCTCACTTTTTCCATTTATTAACCTGTATGAATACACCTACAATTCATTAGATACACCTGATAGCCAAACAGATGAGAATACTTCAAAGTGCTTACAGCTCAAGCATACCACCACAATTAAAAAAAAAAAAAAAAAAGATTTCAACTTTTTCAGAGCTTTCAAGCTGGAGGAAGTGGAATTGTAGTGGTTGATACACCACAGCATGGCTTGTTTAGATTAGTGGACCTCTACATGTTACACCAGCAAAATCCCTGCTTTGTGAACCACAAGCCTACAAAACACTTTGTCTTTGTTTCTGCTTATAACCAAGTCAGGGGAAACAGGTTTTCCAGATACATTTTGAAGTTAGATCGGCTCTCTCATATTAAGCAGCCATGTGTCCTCACATGCTCTGAGCCAAAGTGGTTTTTATTTTTTAAGTTCAGTTTCTGAAAATATCTCTCTACACTTAGTATCACCTACCAGGTGCGGGCACTGAAGAACTGGCCCCACTCACTGTGAAGATTCTTCTATATCCCCCTTTCCTAAGCTCCTAGTTTATTTTATTTATTTTCAGATAATAATCTTTTCCCTCTGCTTTGTTTCATCCAATTTAGAGAAATCATCACACTTCCTCTTTTCATTAAATGTGCTCAGTACTCTTTGCATAAAATGAATACTGACTGGATCACAAAAATGTATATTTTTGATAGGAGAAGGTTTAAGCCAAGGCTCTAATTAGCCAACACAGATGCAGGAAGTTAGATTCTGATGATGCAATCAGATATAAAAGCAAATAATACCCGGTCAAAGAGGGAAAAATGATGCATTATACCCTCAAGAAAGGGATTTGATTTGTTTGCCTTTTAAAGTCAACTGCTGAAGCCGAATGAGCTGATACCCAGTTGTAATGTATGGAGAGGAACATCTGTGATGGGGATGGTCCAGAATACACAGCATATGGAGCGATCAGATATAAACCCCATCTCAGCTTCAGAGGAAAAAGGCAACCCCTCTCTCCAACTACAGATCCTAGCAAGAGCCCCACAGAAGGGAGGGCCAGTGGTAATCAGCAAGCACTAACACATTTCAGGTGTATCTGTAATACACCTGTGTAAGAGTCAGCACCTTGGTCTGTCTCTGTGCTAAAGCAGCTATTTTTGCTTTTAAAAGCAATAGTAAATTCATTTCCTCTGAGGAGCAGGAAAGTAGAAAGTCATAACTCTCATGGAGCAGAACTGCTGTGTTGCTGTTACATCTGCAATTCAGTCCTTTGGTGCATAAGTTGTTCTTGCAGATAACGCTTTGTCCACCAATCTAGAAAGCTCTAACACTGACAAGAACATCACCAAAATGGGTGGATTAAGGCAGAATGCCATTATTATTCTGAAGTTTCACCAAGAAACTGCTCTCTAAATCTTGCTCACCCTTTTCACGTTTGTTCCAATAATTTAAATACTGAAAAGTAGTGTGCTACTCAAAACCTTAACAACTTCGAGTTGTTTTTCTTTCCCAGAAGTTATAAACCACCCTGTTTTTCTAGACCCCCTTTGGATTGAGTAACTGTCAAAAACAAATGCTTCAGAGTCTTGCAATCTTATGGGGTCACCCTTAAAAAGCACAGGGAGGGACAAGGTTCAGTGGGAAATATTGGTGGTAAGATGGTGGTAGGTTTCAATGACCTTGGAGGTCTTTTCCAACCTCGGTGATTTTGTGCTTGGGGCCCTGATGAATTTTGGCAATGCAGACCTCAGTGATAAATTTATTACC
This sequence comes from Lagopus muta, assembly GCF_023343835.1. Lineage (NCBI taxonomy): Eukaryota > Metazoa > Chordata > Aves > Galliformes > Phasianidae > Lagopus > Lagopus muta. The sequence goes on along the minus strand of NC_064449.1, from coordinate 9,203,003 downwards.
ACCCATCATAATATAAAATGATTAAATACAACACAACTGCAGTTCTTCCAATAAATTCATGCCAAAATTTCATTCTTTCCAACTCATGACAAAGGTTGCATACAGAGTTCTTCCCAGTTAGCATAAGTTTTCAAGCTTTTACTATTTATAGAAATCAAATCTGTTTTAGAAAATCAGATCTCTTCATGGAAGAAAAACTGTTTACTCAGCCACACAGCTTGTTTAATAGAAAACATTGAAATTTCTTCAAATTCCAGCATATTGTTCACTTTTGAAAAACACTTCTAAAACACCCTTGAAAGTATTTTTTACAAGGAGAAAGTGACTGCATGCTAGAAATCATATTTAATCACACTATTCTCTTCACAGCACCCCCTTTGACTAAAAGCCAGAAACACCAGATATTCTATTCAGTTTCTAGGTAGAAAGTTGGTACCAGTGATGATAGTTAACTCTAATTCTGGTTTCTTGCATGGGGTATCAAAACAGGTGAAAGAGACACCTGTTATAGTCTGATGGTTGGAGGAGTATCTCCAAAAGCTGTTAACATATAAAAAACATTTTCATAAGATCAACTCTTACCTTCCAACAGAAGTCTGAAAACCACTTTACTTCGGTTCTTGAGGGACTCTATGAGAGAAAAGAATTTTACATACAGTCTCATACAGTTAATGTCCTTTATGTTTCTAAGGTGATAAACATACTTTGTTCTAACAATTGAGTCTGTAAGTAAATCCTTCTTTTCCCCCCAACCCTCCCCAGTTTTGTAGGGAGAAACAACAAGTGTGAGGACTCTTCATTACCTTCAAAAAAAGCTCTTGAAAGGCACATCATTATTATCATTATTTCTCACAGAAAAAATTGATGTAAACAGATTTTTTATTATTATTATTTTTTTAAGTTAAAGGCACTTGTGATAACAATTAGTGTAAATGCTTAAGTCCTAAACATCATCCCTTGTATGTCAGGCTGCACCAGTAGGCCAGTACCAACCACAGCAAGGATTTTAGATATTCTGATACCCAGTGTAAAACAACAGAAAGCATAGCAACAATAGCAGAGCAGTAAGGTCCTAGGCTGCAGCAAGCAAGGATTTGCTCAAATGCAGCAGTCGCAGGCACAGAAATAAAGGAAAGAAACTGCTTACCCTCAGAAGGCCTCAGAAATGCAGAGATCAGGATACCCTCATCTCCCCCTGCCAACCCTTAAATGAGGGCTGGATCCTGGCTCCACCCCTTCCAATCTGTGGCTCATTGCCTGCACCTGAGCTCCCCTGGGATGGCCCTGTCTTCCCACCAGGTGCTCCATCAGTGCTTCAAGCTGCAACTCAGCATTTCTGCTACACCCAGCTTGTGAATCCCCTACTGGTTTATGCATCCATTTCTAACAAATAGCATGACTGGAACACCTACATAATTACTATACATACAGCACTTTTTTCCCCCATGGTAATAACAAAATATTGCTTTTTCCTCAACTACATTTTTCAAATACTGAGTGGGTATTCTTAGTGAACAGCTAACATATTTGTTAGCATTTATCATAGAGCATTACTGAACACTTAGGATTAAACACCAGAGGCATCCTAAACCAGGACAAGGATTACAGTAGCCTTTCAGGAAGCTGCACTTTCAGTGACGTTTGCAGTTGTCATTTCCCACCCTAAGTCTGGCAGCGTGATTATAGAAGCATCCTGAATTCCCACTTCTTCTCATCCTCATTTAAATGCAGTTCTGACTCATGAATATACAACTGTAAATACAGCAAAACAAATCTATTCAGGTTACCTCAGACTTTTTTGAGGTAGAAGGAATAACGCATGCAAGTCGTTTCCTGTTTAAGAGACAGAACAGCTCTTAAGGCAGTTCTGACATGAAATATCCTTCTTTCTTAAGCTCTGAATATAGAACCAGCCACTAAACTCACATGGACAGTGGTGAAATTGGCTGGAATGAAAAATTAGATTTGTACATGTCAAAACCAGAATGTGCTATCAGAAGTAAAGGCAGATTCAGAAAGGCTGCTAAGGAGAGCAGCAAAGAAGCTTTAATTGCTGAAGTGAGACATCCAAATTAACACAAGACCATATCTGCATAACTGAAAAGACCGTGATATAAAATAACGTATGTTCAAATAAAAAGCCATAAAACATTAAAGTTCCTTGAAATTTCTATCAGAAAATCAAATGCAGGTATTCAAAGAGAAGCGATTTAGGCAATTATTTTAAGGTTACAAGATCAAATCCCCTTTTTATTACTTTATATTTGAGCACATACATTAATATCAACTAGTTTTCCAGTAAGAACAGAAGAATTTACTCCAAGTATTTAGAAACAGGCAGGAATTTACTACTTGAGAACAAAATGTAGAGCACCACAGTGAAATGGAGGAGAGTACAACAGCAGTTTTTACTGACCCTCTCGAGCACACAAAGATCTAATCTCATTCCCAACTACTTTAAATTACACCTGTGGGCAATGACTGACAAAGAGCCACCTGTGACTTGCATAATGAAGTGAGGTGAACTCCAGTACTCCTTGTACACACACGTGTGTTAGAAGGAAGACTAGAGAAGAACAAAGTTGCACTGATTAGCTTTGCTAAACTAAGCTAGATTCTTGCTGATCCCAGGCATATTGTCCCCACAGACCTGTATTTCTGGGTGATCTGACACCTTTAGCTTAGCAACATTTGGCATCTCAAGCATTGGATTCTGGTTGAAGGAGCCTACAAGTAGAAATTCGATGGAGGATCTTCAAAGAAAAATCCTGCAAACAATTTTCTGTGTGTCCAATAAAGCTTGAGGAAATGAACTTAAGCCTTTGATTCACCAATGTTTTACACTGTAGTGCAACCACATATACCCATATAAATCCAATGTACTGTTAACATTCACCTCCAAAGTAGAACAGTACAGATTTCTACAAAACCTCCAATACTACTGTGAGAACCTTTAATTTTTTAACTCAACAGCAAATTGTCAGAGATGGAGATGCAGTCAACAATAAAAAGGAATAATAAAACAATAAAACTTTCATTACTTAGTAGTAATGAAATATTGCATTTATATGCTCTTAATATGACAACAACTTTTTCCCTATCTGAAACTGCCAATATGCAAATTTTGCCAAAGAAAATTTGTTCCTTGACATTCAAGACTTAAATTTCTTAAACATTGAAAGTTATTTATTTGATACCAAATAAAGATTCACCCTTCATGCGAGTGTTAAATAAGGAGGTGTTCAAATTCATGCTTTATAGCTCAAATAAGCCTCAGGTTTCTGTTCAAACTCAAGAAGCAGGAAGTGCTTTATTCCTTGTGCATCTTTATCACAGAGCAGCTTTGCCACTGTTTGCTTCTACACCTGAACAAGACATTACCACTCCAGTTTTTACTTTCAGTGTCCCTCTGGTACTGGTGGCTGCCACCAGTTCAAATCAGAGCACAGTACTCTGCTCATGGTACAGCACAGAGCAGCCATTTTACCTCTGGGAGCTCTTTCCTCAGTCCTATAAAACAGAGATGTATAGCTAAGAATTCCGAAACCCTCTTGGAAATTTAATTGATTTCTAATGTAATGATGATCTGACACCTGCTGGATCTCCAAGAGCAGAAACCTGGCATGATTTATATTTCTATAAGCATTTTTTTAAGGCCCTGGAAAAAAAACTGCTTGAAAGGAAACATTCCATTCCCCCAGCAAATTCATGCTTTGCTTGTGTCCTGATTACTATAATTATTCTCTACTCACTTTGAAATATACTATTATGATAGTTCAGATTTATTAACGTGGCAAGACTCTGAAAGAAAGTGCTAAGCTATTTTATGACATGAAGCACAAAACATTTATTGTTTGCATAATTTCTCCCCCAAGTCCTTTGAACGTCAAAAGCTATTTCCTCATACAGAAAGGAAAGTACTATTCTTAGAAGACAACACAAAGAAAAGTTCATGTTCTCAGACTTCAAGCCACCCCTAAAATAGCAAGAATAAACTTACCATTGCCTTATCTGATTATTTAGTTGGAGTAAATTCGTATTCTGAAGTCACATACAGCTTCTTACCTTTGTCCAGTGGGTGCAGAGCAGTCAGTATAAGAACAAGGATATGTTTTTAAAAGGAATGCTCATTGTGGGCTTGTTCCAAGCCCATCTAATAGTGGCAACTACAGGGTAAGAACAAGCTGCTTCATTTATCCCACGCTAAGATAGCGAGAGACTTCAGAACAAATATGCCAGTTTAGCAACAGGGAGTGTGCTGTTTTCACACAGCTACCCCCAGGGGGTCAGAGTTACTGTTATTCCAAAAACAATCTACATTTCAGATTCAATACAATAATCAGCATTCAAAGCTTCATTCACAAAAATTGAAGCTTAAGACCTGTTTGTTAAAAATCTCTAATTTAATAAAAATCACCCTTCATCCCACATCAACACGAACTATTTTATGCAACACAAAATTACTTGATGAGTTTTTATAGAATAGAGTAATATTGGCATTTCCATACATTAGAGGAAAAGAGAGAAATACTCACTGATGATAGCAGTGTTGTTCCAAATAGGAAGGCAGGCAGAAGTAATTACTTAAGACTTCCTTAGATACTTTCTGGATGCTGGATCACCCAATGATAATATAGCTGGAGATGAGGGAACCCTTCCCAAAGTACATCAGCCTTTCATGGTACTCTTTCACTTAATGTAAATACAGATTCTAGGAGTCTAGACAAGGTAAGGCTGCTTTGTTACCTCAATTTAATACAGTTTTCCTCACATACAGCTCTGCAACCACTAACACAGGGAGGCAAACCTTCGTGGAGTCCCTCCAAGCATGCTGCATGGTTTGCTCCCTCAAAAGATTACTTCATGAAATCAAAACTTCTTCCCACTGACCACCGTGGCTTTTATTTTAACTTTTATTTTTTTCAGATCAGGTTTGAAGTGTGAACCACATAGAACCACGTTTAATTTGCTGGCAAGCAGGGCACTAATTAGTTACAATTACCAGCTGTAAAAGCTTCACTAAGTAGAAACAGGCATTAATTAGGTTTGCAGCTCCAGAGCCAAGGAAGGTCAGCACGAGGCTGATTGGACGCTTGTTGGATCAGTGCACACAAGGAAAGAAGATCGAACAGGAACATCACAGCTTATCACACATGATAAACAGCACGATTGCAAATCAAGTTGGGATGGCTTATTCTTTTGCAGGGCTTAAGCTGTGCGTGCAGATCGTGGTAACGCACAGCGATCACCGCTCTGCCAGCAAAGCAAACGCATATAGGAAACAATGTTTCCATGTGGGATCGTGCCTTACCTGCTCCACTATCTCCTAGCACAGACACATCGAAACTCGTTACAATGGATGAAATCGGTCCCCATGAAGGGTCCAGCATCCCACACCAAAAGAAGGGCTCTTACGGGTGGGAGCAAAGAGCACAGATAGTGAAGAGCATTGCAGCGCCCTGCGCTCACCTGCAGCGTATGGTCAGCAAACGCACGCCGCTCCCGCCCGAGGCTTTCCTTCACCTGCCGAGCGCTGATTGGCTGCTGGCTGCCGCCGCGCGCCAGGTTTGCAACGAGCTCGTGCTGCTCTCCTCAGGTGGTGCTCGCGTGGAAAACGGTGGGAGGAAAGCTGAGAGGAAGAGATGGGTGCTTCTACCCGAGGGATTTTGCTAAATTTGGCCGCCAGGGATTTCGAGCGCGATCTGACAAATTCGGAAAACAGGTGTTTATTTTGGAAAGTTTGCATTCAGCGCAAAAGAAATGAAAAAGTTTGGAATGCAAGCTCTTGAAATGCGGTAGAGAAGGAAAGGAAGCAGAAGAATGACCCGATGCAGCTTCCGTGAGCAACAAGCTGCTGGTTGTCCGAACGACCTTTCTGATGAGGAATATAAGAATACAAAGTCTTTGCTTTTTCTGCACATACGTCAATATGCAGCAGAAGGATGAAAAATAGCTTGTGCCGTCCTTGCTACTTCGTATAGGAGATAAGAGAATACGAGGTAATAATACGCAGCAGCATGAAAAAGTGCAATTGCACAAATGCTGGATGCTCAGTGGTAAAACAGTCAGAAGATCCAGCACCTCTCACCAGCTGGGCTTCTCTTGGAAGCTGTTGCTCACAAGGTACTCATGCCTTGTTTCAGTGTATGCTAGGCATCTTTTGAGCGTGATAACAGCTTAATCAGCGTAACTTAAATAGGCAAAAGTGATTTTCTGCCTTGTACCTTTCCCATCTTCTAAGCAATATCACCACATACATACAGGATCTGTTAGATTGTGGCATGAGCCGGTGATTGTGCACCTGGTGAAAGCACGGCCAGCCCTGGGAGCACAGCTGTGAGCAATTCACCTGCGCAGAAGTCGCTCCTCCCCCAAACCCATTTAAGGGCTGGCAGCGAAAAGGGAAGCACGTTTACTTGGACATTGCTTCCCATAGAAGTTTTCTGTTCCTTGGAAAGGGTAAGGTGTTTTTTTATTGCCAGGTTGTGATGGTTCCTTTCTTAGGTAGTCTAAGGTCTGGTTGGTGGCAATTATTTTCTCTGCCTTATGCACTGCACTTGTAGTTGCTCATCTATCAGTGAAATTCTGTGAGTAGTTTCAGCCTACTGGTATTAAAGGGAGGAGAAGGAAGGGAGGGAGTTATAAGCACTTCCTTAGTTTAGTGAGGTTTTTTTTACTTCTCCACTTGTTAGTTTCCTTACTAATGAGGTATCCTGTACTGTTCCTGTATTATTATTATTTTTCTTGTTGCTGCCTGCCTTTTCTTCTTTCTGTTCTCTTACTTTTGCTGAAGTAACTACTGACTTCAGGTATCAAATGTGCAGTTCACATCAGTTTTTGTCCTTAGTCTTCTAAAACTTCAGTGAGGGTAGAAGAGCTTCCTCTGGGAAGAGAACTTCTGATGCTTCCCTCTTTTTCTATAACACTGATGATATTTGTTGCTCAGCCACAGTTGTACTATTCCCTACAAATCTATGCTGTGTTTTTTCTATGGAAGGTACTAGATATTTCTTATATCGCTTATGGAAATGTGTAGAAAAAAGGTTTTCTCTCAATGTGCTTTCTGTTTTTCTTAGTGCAAAAGCTGACTGAGAAAGGCCTCTTATTATGGAGAGAAAGTTCATAACTTCTTGAAGAGAAATCTTTGTCCCTAAATACTTAAAATCAAACTTCTAATGATCAAAATTAATGATTTTGCTGGTAGTTTTCCTTAGCACTAATTCCATGCACGTGCACACCTCTATACACAAATCCTCCCCGATATGTGGAGTGATGACCATGCTGTTGTTTTGGGTGATGGGTTTGAAACATTCTCTTTTCTTTTTCCAGGAAGTTACTCTGCTGGAAACAGGCTTCTGAGATGTATTTAAAGGTAATAACTTCAAATCCACTGGAACTCTTAAGTGTTTGTTACGTGCTCTTAAATATCTATAATTGAATATGCAGCTAAGAATTCAGTCAATTTTTCTGAAAATATTTCAGCTCATTAGCTTTGTAAAATCTCCAGGGTCAGTCATTAGATTACATTTACTGAATACCTTCTTTTCTCATCCCTTTCATTTTCCAGTCAATGCTCAAGCCTGTTTCTATGCAAAGGACTTGTGCTTGAGAAATGAGCAAACTGCATCTTGGTTTTGTTTATATACATTTAAGTCCTAATCAAAACTCTTATGCTGAAAATATTTGGGTTAATTTTAGGCAGTGCACTTAGCAGGATTACTCATGAGTAAATATTTCCATGATTACTTTTGTCATAGAATGTAGAGTTGAAACAAAATTTGAAGTCTTAGTATATTTCTTTATTTTGTGAATGTAAACTTCACAGGAGGACACAGTTTTTTGTTCTTAAAATATGGGTCAAAATTATGAATTTTTCTAAGGGAGTTTATCAAGATATAACTTCAGTGATTATATGAGAATATAAAATACAAATACTTCCTTTGTGTTGCTATCCTTGGCTTTCTGTAAGATTGCTCAAAGTTAGGATTATAAATCTTACCATAGTTTTGCATTTAGTTCGAACAGAGAAATCACATTATTTTCTGACAAATCTCATGTTTAGCTTCTAATGAGCTAGCAAATGTAATTGTATTTTGATTAATTCTTGTTTACATCTCTATTTTTTTCTGAACTGTAAATGATTATTTCTCTTTACCATGTCCTAAGCTCAATGAACTGTTTAGGTTCTTCAGGTGAAAGCATTGAAGGTATTTGGGATGATACTTTTTATCTGTGTGTTAAAGAGGTGAAAATAACACTGGCAAATAGAAGATCAAGCAAGTGGGTAGAACAGACCTAATCACAAATGTGAATTACAACTCGCTTTTGTTGAATGGAACGGAGATGTTTTCCATTCTTCCTTATGCTATGTTCTCCTTTAAAATAATACAAATGAGGCAAAATGCGTAGAAATGGTTAAAGAGGAAAATTATTCTGAAAAAGCCTGACAAAAACTTGATTGATGTGCTAGCAAAGCAGCACTTTCTCCCTTACTGATTTTGGCTTTAGCTGATTTGTAGAATTCAGAGGAGAATGTGTTCAGATCTAGTCGGAATGGAAGTGTCTGAAATGTGGCTTGACTTCTGTGGTTTTAAATGCAGAAAACTCTACATTTTGTGTAATTTCCTCTATAATTCAAATCAACTGTTCTGTGCAGAGCTGTCTGAAGAGCTTACTGGATGCTCGTCTGAGCTAACTCATTTCTTCTGGATGCAAGCTGAAGAATCTTCATACTAATGCTAGGAGTTCATAAGTATTACAAATAATTGCTAGTAGCTGGATGAACTTACATAAATACCCAAATAGTAGCCAGTTTAAAAATGTCACCTTCTGTTTCTTTGAATCAGACTGTGGTACATAGAAGATTATAACCTGTCATTCCAATATGCTCTGCACCCCAAGCCAACCAGTCCGTGTATTTGATATTGTGAACGCTGCACTAATTGCCTTTCAAGCTACTACACGCAGCTGAAGCACTGTATGAATTGCCACTCAGGCTGCCACATGCAGTTAAAACATTTGTGTATCTACAGTATCATACAGCTGTGACTCAATAACTTCATGGCTATCATGAGAATTATGAAATTGTGCTCTGCTTGCAAAACACTCTGTCTTTCCCTCTACACTCAGCCCTGATTTAAGATATAGCAATACAGTCCTCTCACTAAGGACACTTCCTGAGAGGCTCCATAGTGAGTCTTGCTTTTGGTCACAAAAATAAGCTTTTTCTAAGCTATACCTACTCAAACTGAAGTCATTCCAGGAAACTCAAAGGCTTTTTATTAGAATCAAATTAACTGCACATCCTCTGTAGTATAATTATAGAGCTTTTGCTGTTTAATTAAGGCACAGAAGAATACCTATTGCTTTTTCTTTGTGTAAGGCTCTGGTCAAAATAACAGCTCCTATGTTTTGTACCTGTTCTGCCTACTAGTGTAAGTTAGGAACTATTATTTCTCACTACTGGAATGTGAACCAGAGCAATTAACATCAGATTTTTTTCTTTCCTGATAAAACTGTATATAATTTTCTTCCAGTTTTCTAGCCTTATTAGTGATTATTTAGACTGTGCTTGTTTTGCAAATCTTAAGCCAAGGAACAAAAATCTCATAAGTTCAGTGGTCTGTCTTCCTATTGCTGGTGAAAAATGTGTATGTAATGGGAATAGCTCTCCAGCTACTTTCGATATCCAAATTCTGTTCTAGAAAATTCTGTCTTAATGATTGAAGGTAGTAGTGCTCCCATGGTACCCAGTCATTCTCCTGTCCTCAGAAATGCTGCCTTTCAGAGATTTCCAAAGCCAGAACAAGAATAAAGGCCATAGAGAACATACTTCATCAACTGTGAAGTTACACAAAGCTGTTAGGATTGTGCTTAGGTTGAACTAAGAGGTAATCCTATCCTATGGGATTACTCATTCTTTTAATCTGAGCACACATAATACTTTCCTGCATTGGTACTGTTTCAGGCAAATATCTATTTAATATGTTTGTAATAGTCAGCCCATGCATGAGAAATCCATCTTTTTCCTAAACTTCATGCACAATTTTGCAGATACCATAACACAAAATGGCAGATAACCATTACCAAAATACAATTGTCCTTGTATTTCACACTAAAAATGTAATTATTTTCAGTGATATTTGCATTTTCTCATAAAGTCATAAATGTCACATTCTTCAGAAAGAATGATAATACTTTTAATTGACAGATGGATTTCATACATAGAAACCAGAATATAAAAGCATTTCAAAAACTACTCAATTTTCTACTGTGCTCACAAACTTGTCTACCACTGCAGGAAAAACATGATACATACACTGTATACTATTCCAGAATTCCAGCTGTTTCCAGTTAAATTGTTATTGACTTAATCTTTGTTTTTAGTAGTTATTTATTGTGAGTATGAAAACTCACGAAAGTGTGGTACTGTCATACAGAAGTATCTTGAGGTGTTGTAACTTTTGCTCTCAGTGAAGAACAGGCATTTCTTTAGAAAGGAGATGAAAAAGATAGGAGGCTCATTTATTGCTCTTTTCCCACAGCTGTGAAATTTCTGAAGTTGGGCAAGCATAAACTATTATTAAAGATAGTGAACTGAAGAATTTGATTTGATTTTCTGAAGTAAGCATTGTAGTCGTTGTTCTGTATTAGGCATTACTATGTTTAGGGTAATACAAAAACCTAACTTAGAAGAAATGATAGATAAGTAGAAGAAATGATGAGACTCCTACAAAATCAGCAAGATCTAACTCGGTCATTTTGTTACAGGCCTATGAGGAAAATGAAGGTGAATTACAACTGAAAATCTGTGAGGCATGCCAAATTAATTGAAAAGAACTTGCTCTTTAAAAAAATCTCATGGCAGGGGAAGCATCTGTTGAAACACTTGACTGTTTGATTCAAATGTCAGGGGAGTTGATTGCTTGGAAGGCTAGAGAGACCTGATTGTAAAAGGCAGATAAGGTATAGGGTAAATAGCAAGAACGCTGGAGGTATTTATGTCACTAAAATTGAACTTTAGCCTGACTTTAAGTGTTTTAACTTTTGTGTCAGAAGAAAAATATCAGCGTGCTTGAGGTCATTTTAATGCCTGTATTTACTACATCACTGGCAAATACTAGAAACTAATATAAATATCTAACTAATATAAATATGACCACTAAGCTTGTAAGACAGCATGTATACAATCCATACAAAAATATAGACAACCAAGTCACCTTTCTGTATGCAGTAGGATGTGTGATTTATTTATTTATTTTTTTTTTGCCTCAGTGGCTGCAAAGGCAAATGCAATTCAGATTCATTTATCTACCCTTATTCCCTCTAGCTTAGATGGAATGGTAATTCTGGATAGTTCATGATTACGTTGCTGTAAAAAGTTAGAAGCCATGTCAACAGTGATACTGGCAAACAACTGTTGAAATTTTTCTTTTATTATACAATCTATGTTTGCTAGGTATAAACCATGACTTGGATCAACTACATACTCATTAAAAAATCTAACTACCTCTACCTGATACCTTCACTCTCCAGTAACTGTCACACAGTTTATTCCCTTATTCCCTCTACTTGTTCCTGTGATAACTTCTTGATACCTTGAGGGGGGAGAAAAATTAACAGGACGCCTGGACTGGAAGATTCAAACTGAAAATTAAAGATAGTATCTCAGGTATGGTTCTAAGCAAGAAATGAGTGCTGTCATTCCTAGGTCTGCATAAAAACAAGGCAAAACTATGCATAGACTTCAGTTTGAAGGAATGTTTGAGCGCATCTGAAAATAAAAAATGCTGAATGGCCAGAAGAAATGACTGTTCAAATCAATATGTAGCTGGCTACCTGAGCAGCTGCAGATTGCATCCTTGAGCAGACAGATGGCCAGATGCTCAGTTATAGCTCCATTGAGGTCAGTGGATGGTCAGACATATAACAGAGCCGACCTGTTCCTAGCTGAGACAAAGCCAAGCTCTTTTCAAATTCAGCAGCAAAAAGCTCTGGAACAGCAATGAACTCCTGAATACAGCTATCTGAAGCTCAAGTAATGCCACTGCCTGTATTTTGACCACTTAATAGTGCTGGTATAAATGCTTCATTTAACAATGATTTCCTGTTTCCTTTGAAGTTCTCTGTACCACTTATTGTTCCCAAGGCAGCTGTCTTGTGTTCAGGTGCTTGTAATGCTTTCTAAAATTTAATTTGGAGTTGATATTTTCAAAGTGAAGGGCAGTAAAAGTGACTTAGCTCATCTTACTTAAGGATATTTAAAAAATAAAAGAGACATTCAGGAGTTTGTAAAGTATATTTAAGTGCTGAGATAATCATGGCCATCTGAATACTTTCATACTTAGAGGCTAGCAGATTCCACTGAGTTTGGAAGCTTATATCCAAAAAAAGTCTCAAATATTTTCACTGTAAGCTTAGGGTGTGCAAAATGGGATGTTAGTAGTTAGCAAGGGATGGGCAATGTTGCACATGGTCCACCAAAACTGTAGTGCAAAACATTAAATCTTCAGCTTTCAGATAGGTCGCAGTGCAAACTGGAACTGATGTTTGTGTAAGAGCAAACAGCTCGTTCATGTGTGACTAAAATAAACAAACAGTTCAACTCACAAGCTAATTTCCAGACAGGTAAGGCTGTCCTCTTAAATTATATTTCAAACAGTGCTAACCTACTTTACTTTACTGTTACAGTCACTTCTATTTTATCATGTTAACTAGAACTGTGGTTTCAAATGTTCCCGATGCTTATGTTCAGGCTTCTCTTCTGAGCAAGGCAGCTTGTTTGGTGCACTGCTGTGAGAGGAAAGATTCTTTTTGTTTCCTCCTTTCTTCTCTTAATGAGATAATTTATCAAGCATGAGTGAAATTCTGTTTCCTTCAACTCTTCCAGAGGTAACTGCAAGGATAATGGCCCTAATAACAGCACTACTGAACTGTAGAAACAGATCAAAATGTCGTCTTAAAATTTAATTGCCAACAGAGCCATGAACTCTGCACACTGTAGTGGAGAAAGCCAATGGGCTCATCTTATGCAAAAAGATTAAAAAACATTAAGCACAAGGTATTAAGAATTGTTTTCATTTTCAAATGTGCTGGAGTTGATTAAGTAAATTCCTATGATGTCAAACTATTCTTCAGATTAGATGTTACATTTTGCAAATTAATTCTCTGAAATGTGAACAGGGTTTATAATTGTATTTATTAATGGCCTGCTTGTAGATCTTAATGAATTAAGTTAACACAAAAATAAGAGAGATTCTTAGCTTTAAGGGAAGAAGCCAGAACTACTGACAATAAGTTTAAAATGGTAGCCAGCATTTTTTGAGATGACTTACTATGGAGACATTTACATGTAGCAGGATGACAGCCATTTTAAAATGCATGGAGGCTTTCCATGAGTGCTTCTGGGATTTGAATCGGAGGCCTCTGACGTGGTGGACTATGACAAAAATCCATGGAGCACATAATGAAAAATATCAACGCATCAAAGAGAATTAAAAAAACTACTTAATGAATTTGTCTTAGTAACTTCATAAGTGACACTATTAGAATTACAATAAAAATACCAGTTTGAATCCTCTCTTTTAGAGGTGTATTATTAGCTTCTCGAGATTATAGTTTCAGGTAATTCAATTGTTTCTCAAGGAGACTTTGTTTTGCAAGAACAAAGCTTTCTTTACAGTCTTGTTCAAGACATAATTAGAACAATTAAGTCAATTTAGGTTAACCTTAGCAGCAAAAAAGCCTGCAGATATTAATAATAGCAGAATCAGCTTTGAACTAAGCTTAGACGTATTTTATTCCTATTCCTTTGAAGGCACAAATAAAATAATCTCTCTCACATGGATGGATTTGCTAGTTAATTATCCACAGCATCTGTAGCACAGAACTCACTCTTCTGCTGCTTAAAGTTTGGCAGGACAAAAGTATGACCACAATCAGAAAATTGCATCTTTGATAAAAACACTTTGACATCTTAAATTACCAAGGACTTGATGTTGGCTTGATTTGGTGAACTTACCTGTAGGTGCCTCTATTGCAAAGTGACTACGCATTGCATACCAGCTTATTGGTGCCCACGCTTCCCATTGCTATGTGCTTTTGAAAATCCTGAAATTGTTTTATTTCTCTCTAGCCTGATTTTTTTCTTCATTTTACTCTTAATGGTTTTAGTCTGACATATTACACCTCACCAAGATTTTAGGTGTGTTCAGAAGTAAGACTTGAGTTTGTCCTTTCTAACAGATGCTGTCACAATATCTGGATCAATTTCAGATAAGAGTTAAGGTATTTGTAGCTTTTGTAGTTGTAGTTGTTTGGCTTTATATGGACAGAACTTTTTTCACCGCTATGTAAGAATATACATAAACCTGAAAAGACCTCATCTATCTCTTTGAGTCATCTGGACAAATGGTCCTAGTCCAAAAAATGCTCTCACCTGGCTTAACAGGAATGTAGGGTGTAGTAAAGGTCACATCTGCATCTACCCTTACTGCATGCTTCCAACAGCCAATGCAGTGTCCCTCTGTTATTTGTGTAATTTCTAGTACAAACATTGCCAATGGTTCAGTCTCTAAATACTTTGTCTTTTTGTCAAGTTGTCTTTAGGGCTCTTTGATACTGTTTTATGTGAAATGCCATTTGGTTCATTGTTATTGCAGATATTCAATGTTGAAAATGCAATAGGCCCCACTTACAGAATTATCTAGCAGTCCTGTTATTGAGATAGAGGCTACTTGGAAATGGATGATATTATTCACCATTTTGAGAAGTTACCGTTCCCTGAGGAAATGCAAACATCCCACAGTCAGTTACTTTATTTAAGTATAATTTAAAACCAGCTCTCAAGCATAATGGGATGTTACAGCCAATATTTATTTTTCTTTCATTAGATAAATAGTATTAAATTGCAATCCTTGAGAAAATTGTACAGACTGTATCACATCTGAATGTGTTCAAGCTTGAGACTCGCTCAGGCAAATTCTCATCGTATTCAAATAACCATCATTATGCAAATAAGAACATCCTTGTTGCCAAGCAAGTTTAAAATGGATGTTTGTTTTTATCTTGATGAATTATATTCCTCCTGGTAGCAGATAGCTATGTGCAACTCAGAACAACCACACAGGTCCTGTTTATTCTTAAGAATTCTCTTGGCTGTTGCATGCTGAATTGCTGCTAGTTGGGTAGTCTGCAGTAGTTCTTCCCATGTATCTTGCTTGAAAAGCAGTGTAGCCCAGATTTTCTTATTACCACAGTTTTTGGCTTTTTTTTTTTTTTTTTACTGAACTTGCTCTGCCACATTCTGTATTGAAGATGTTGTACTAACCTTGTGAAGAGAGAGTAGGATTAGTAAATGGAAGTGAAATCAGCTGCTCTTAAATGCATAAATATAAATTGCTAAAGGATTTAGCTTACCTTGCAAGCTCCCTAATGTAATGACAATTGTTATTTTACTTTATTACTGACAATGTATTCCAGCAACATAAATCCCTAATGACACATCAAGATCTTGCTGTGTTTTCTGACAAGTACTTGTGATTTTTTTTTTTTTTCTGGATTACTGCTTATTAAACAAAGATTAAATGTGGCTATTAAAAATTGGCAATAATGTTCCAGGAAAAGGGCTCTATTTTTGTATGTGAAAGAGATATTGGGAAAGGATTCTTTAACTCTAAAAAAGTGAAGGGGGAAAAGAAGGCAGTGACAGAATAGATGTTCTATTATATAAATAGCCCAATAAGCAAAATTTTATTTTCCTTGGACTACACAGCTACAAGATTCTCAGCAAGACAGAAAGCAGGGAAAAAGTGTTCATTCCTGTAGAACATCATTTCAGATATAATTGATGCAATTTATATCGTTCTGTGTCTGGAATGATATTGCTTGATTAAATCACCTAAACACGCATTGCTCAGTGTATGATGATGACACTAGTCTGACTAATGTTAGTGTAAGCTTCTGCATTTAAAACAACTTGAAATTAGGCAAGACTTTATATTTTTAAAATTGCAGTTTAGGAAATCAGTGCCAGAATGCTCTCACTCCTGCTCATGATCAATTATACAAAGAAAGGTTTTTTTTACCTACATGTAACCACCTGTATGAGCTGATGTTCATTACAGAAGCAGAGGTCAAATTCTTGACCTTAAATGAGACTTTAGAAGCCTGGTGTGCTACAGAATAACTACTGAAGGATTAAACAAATGCTAAGAGCATATCCAAAGCTTATACATCTCTTAGGAAAGAAAGCTAAGCTGATACCAATAAGCAAGAAGCTCAGCTGTGTGGTAGAGACTGAGTGTCTCACAAATTTGAAGTCCACAGTTAATCTTATGGCTGAAGTCTAAGACTAAGGAAAGGAAAAGCAAATTTCCTGGGTTTCCAGACAAGTCCTATGGACGAGATTCCATAAAAGCTTTATTTCTCCTAGGTTTAAGGGGTTGACACTGCTATCTCCAATTCCAGTCTACCTTTCTTTTTGGAACTAAGCCATAGTACATTCAAGAATGGAAAATGCATGAGCCTGGAAGAAGGAGAAATAAAAAGGAGCTAAACTGTAGTGACTGGGGTGTGTGACAGAATGGGGAGTTCACATACTTACATACCTGATTACTGGTGAGCACTGAATGTAAAATTAACCTGAGAAAGTCTCCTCGTGTTGGAGAGTTTCACAGAAATGATTATACTCTCATTTCCTGAAGGTAATCTCCTATTTTATTGTGGTCTAGTGTAGCTCAGTAAGCACAGTTTGGATAAGGGGGAACTTAGGTATAATCTCAAAATAAGCACAGAAAACCCTTGCCTTGGGATTTTAGGTTTACTTATCTTGTTTCTGAAACAATCTGAATGCTAGCAATCACCTGGCAAACTGCTGTTTGTTGTTTGATGCAGCTGTACCCATTTTACATTCACAGTTTAACTAGGCTCATCTGCACCTGATTAACTACAGTCGATGAACTCTGAGCAGCTGTAACTAATTAGTGCACTGAGTAACAGTCAGGACTTTGGGAGGGTCAGTTTTTCAGAGGTGGTGCTGGGTGAGTGTCAGAAATTTTTGAAATAGCTGGGGGATTTCTTTGCCTTTTTTTCCTTGGTGTATTTGCACTGTTGTGGATATAGTATCATCTGTTTATCAGCATTCCTAAATCCCTACTTGACTTCTGTCTACTGGTGACCACAGGACTGATGTTTTTAAAAGCTAGATGAGCAATGACTCTAATATCTATCTTTTAGGTATTGAGAGTTAGAATCTGCTAGGATATATTTTCCATTCAGGCACCTTTTTCCCTGTGTTCTTCTCTTTGACTCTAGTCTTGCTCATCACTATCATACTACCATTCACACTGGTGAGAGAAACATAAATGGAACCATACTCATTTCTGCTAGTATAAAAGACTTTCAAGAGACTTGGTCAATTTAGTTTAAGGTTTTTTTTTTTTTTGAAAGAATATTATGAGTAGTTGGATCTGCAGAAAATAGATGTGTTTGTCCTTAAGTTCGTAATGGGTTCATTTTCTTAATAGAGCATTTTGGTATTACAGAAGTTGATAACAAAAGAAAAGATTTTTATGGAGTGAATCAAATGTAAAATCCTTTCTGGAATTGAATTTGTCTTCTGCACAGCTTAGGTGCATATATAAAGCTAATTAGAAAAATGAAAATATGCTACAATGCTTAATTATTTTTAAAGAGCACTTCAAGGCTATATAGAAGTAAGAAAAATCAGGTTTTGCTCCAAACTCTGGTAAGGTGTTTCGTAACCCATCTTGGTTATTTCATTTCCCATGGTGTTTAAAATTTCCATTTTCTTAACAGAATTTTTATTTCTTACATCTTTTTATTTGTAAGCCATATTGAGATGGATAATGCTATAAATTGAATGCAAAGCATCAGTAATGTATACAGATCAAGTGATGATCATGGCTGGGGCATTTCTGGGAACATTCATGCTACAGAAGACGTTTGCTTCTGTTTATTAACCTCAGGGAAAGCTTGCTGTTAATGGCCTTAGGCACTAAGGTGCTCTCTGAGCTGTGTTTGCTCTCTGTGTGCTGTGAGCAGATAGTTAAGAATTCAGACTGCTGTATTTCCAGAGGAGTTTATTTTTGCATTCACATTACTGCAATATGGGCACTTGCATGGAGTTGATTTCCTTACCTGGTAGATTGAATCAAACTTCCTGAAAAAGAAATCTAGATTCTATTAAAAATTGATAATTTCAAACCCTGAGAGAGCCATAGGTTACGAGTAAAGCCTTAGGAATCTCGGCAGGGCAGTACTGTCTGGAGAGGAATTACTTTTGAGGCAGCAAAGCCAAGAGTGTTATGCACAAGGCATGCAATTCTGGATGTATCGGAAAATGTAAATAAATTTATCTTCAAGAAGCTACCATCAGTAATGGTTGACCTTGATGGAACAAAGGCAACTTAAAAGATGAGTGTTCAGTGTAGCACTCCACTTATATGGAGAGCCTAAAATGGTATTTGGAATAATGCCACAGGAATTTTAGTCTATGTTTAATTACTGTACTGAACTTGATTCTGGGCATCTGATTGGTTTAATGCAGGTTGAATCAGGGTAGGGTATGGATAGGCTGATATATTGGAAAGCTACATCTTTATATTGCAAAATAAAAACTTGCTCAAGCTTTGGTGATTAAGGTACTCATTTCTTTCAGTGATATGAGATAACAAGTATGTGCCATTTTTTATAGCTAACACTACAGAAAATGCTGTAGTTCTCAAAGCTGCGTGTAACTGCATGGATAACACTGAGTGGCCACTCAAATAATGAAAATACAAGCTATGTGGAGAAAGGGAATTTGCAGCTGCAAATATACAGCAGAATTAACATTGTTCAGCATAGTGGAGAAAGTCATTGCTTTATCAGTCATTTGCATTATCGTGTGTTTTCAGTTGGTTGACAGAGGCCTTCCCACTACTACAGAACAACAGGCTGTTTACAGTAAGATATCTGCTGCCTGATGTTTGGTAACTTGGAGATTTTTGTTGATGTACATGGAAGGTTTTCTTTTGGATAGATATCCCTTATTTTATCTCGGGGTATAATGAAATCTTGTTATTTTGGAGGGACAGAAGGTCAGGCTAACTCATCTTTTTTTTCTTTTTCCCCGTCTAAGTTGACAATATATTGATTTATATTATCTGCTTCCACAGGAAAATTAGTTTAACTACTTCATTTACTTGCTCCCTATCAGCCAGGCTCCATGATAGTACTGTTCTTCCTATGATACACTAGAGTGCAGTATCAATTCAGTTCAGTGGACTTAAATATTTACACTTCATTGTTCTGGTAGAAACTGAGAGAGAAAACCAACATTTCTCTCCCTCCATATGGGCTTTTTGTAGGCTGTTGGAGTTGGTATGCAGCTTTTATTCACAAAAGGAATGTAACAACCAGCAAACTTGTGCCACTTCTGGGCATTGGGGACTGCTAATTAGAACAGCAGTGTCTCCAGACTGAATGTCAGCAACTCCCTTCAGGTGGAATTTAGAACATCATAAGGTAGTCCTTATAAACCTTATTTAGGATCAAGATGTTAACAAGAAGCTGGATTTTATTATCTCCTAAACCATCTTATTCTCTCTTTTACCTTTTCAACTGTAAATTTTAATGCCTCAGCTTCTCAATTTTCTATGTGATTTTAATTCTTGTTAATAGGACTTACTTTCAAAGGTGCTTTTCTTTTGTTCTTGGGGGTTGAATGTTCATAGGGCTAGTGTAATTTCCCACATTCCATTTCCTTCTCCAGCAGCTTCAACTGCAAGGAAAACCGATGTTTATAGTGTGAAGGTTAGAATACTCCAGATATCTTCATTTGCTTCCTCCTATTTACTGACTCTGTGGTTTCA
Source organism: Lagopus muta (assembly GCF_023343835.1). Lineage (NCBI taxonomy): Eukaryota > Metazoa > Chordata > Aves > Galliformes > Phasianidae > Lagopus > Lagopus muta. The sequence continues at coordinate 9,183,129 of NC_064449.1, read as the reverse complement.
ATATGAAATCTACTATAATGTGGAAGCTGTTTCCAGTGTACTCTAACGGCTTCCTACCATATGTTCTCCCATCTGTGGTAGGAGTGAGGGATCTGGAAGGAGGGGGGGAAGGCAAAAACTTAAGAATGAGTTGAACTGTGTGCAATGTTTCCTTTCCTTAAGGAGGAAGTAAATATGCTTGTAAATATGCTTGGAAAGTGCATGTGTTTTACACATCATGAATATTTCTACCCCCTGCTTATTCCAGAGTTTGCTGCACAAAAATAAGGGTTGTGAGGCCTGGAAAAATTAGCAAAACTGAATACATCTCAATAACTGAAGTGGGGCAAATGATTTGCAGTTATTTCAATTGATTGATTTTTTTGGAGAGGAGGAGGCCTTCAATGATGGTTAACACTCTGGACCTTTGCTGAGGATAAACCATAAAAATATTTTAAATAGAAACGCAAAAGTCATAACTTGAAGACTACCTACAAAGCTTCCCATCTCTGTTTACAGCTCGTATCTCCAATGTAGGTAAGACTAGAGCAGGAGGAGGTTATGTATGTCTGCACTGCATGCCCTTATGAACAACAAGAAACCACTAAGTGTAAGAGGAACTGATTAACTTTCAAATTATTTTTATGGAACGTGTTAAGTCATGCAAGTTCATGTGTTTTAGGGACTTTTCCTCTTTTCCTCTTGATGTGTGTATGTTCTTCTGTCTTTAGAAGGTACACTTATACAGAAGGCTTAAACTTGGCTCTCTGTATCTTTTGCTTTGCTACACTTATTTTAATCTCCCATTCATAAATAGCTTAAAGAGAGCCAATAAAGCCAATAAATAATCTGTGGAATCATTATAATATGGGTATAATTATAAAAGCTATAATAAGCAGGTAAATGTCAGACACTAGCTATAGGCAGGTAGTGGTATCCAGCATACATAACCACTGCTCATCCTTCATTAAAGATCTTTTGGAGACTGAGGCTTTGTGGTTCAGCCCTGAATGTAAAGTAGTCTAGGAGAGCTAGAATTCAGTACACAGACAAAAATATTTCAAATTAATTGCATTATTTAATTGCTAGTAGTTTGAGGAACAAACATTTTTAATGATCTTATGCAGATCCAAGAAGGGAAGCAGGTATTATCTGTATCTATCAAAACAGTGTTTGCTTAGCTGATTTAAGAAACTTAATTTTTTTGGAACCCATATTAAGCAATGTGGTGTCAGCACATTTCCGGGCACGTGGATTATCCATCTACAAACTGGAAGTTGTGCTTTTTACCCTAATGGATTTGTTGTACTGTTTCTACACCTTCACACTTCTGTTATGCCAATTATCATTAGATTTTAGATAAGTAAATGAGTTGCACCTCTGACTTGTACTAATGAGCCATTGTTTGTTCACGCATCACAACATGTGTGGCACTAGAGGTCACCAGCGCTCCATCGTTAGTGAGCATCTACTGCAAAACGTGGTTGAGTTGGGTCTTAGCAACGAGCTCGTTGTGCTGTGGAGTTTAGTAATATTTGCACTGCCAAGCAGCAACCGTTTTAAGGTCTGATGTATACGCATAAGTAGACACCATATGTGTTTACAAAGACATGTTTACAAAAGATCGCAAACAATTCAGAGCTGCTTTTCTTCACATTTGGATTTCTTGTCCCTGCCAAATTCTTGGGTTGTATTTTATTTTGTTATAATTTAATTCTAATATGCAGTCAGCCCCTAAGTGTTTATACCTTATTTCCCTGAGTCTTGGGAAACTGCACACCTTTTAAATCCATCTCCCAGCATGTGGCACTAGAAAATGTTGCGCTTCTGCTCCTGAGTTCTAGGAGAGAAGTGCCAAATGGGAGCTTAGACTCATTTATTTTATTCCCCAGTTATCTGGCCCTAGTCACAACATTGTGCAACAAAACTATAATTAGTGTTTTTCCTGACTGTTATGTTAAACTGTCAGTTGAGTAAGCACAAAGTTACATACTTGAATCCTTTAATAAAAATTACTTTTTTCAATATTTGCCTCTTCATTACTTAGACCGTCAATTAAAAAAAAAACCTGTAGGTCATCAAAATCACTATCAGTAATAGCTTATTAATTAAATGTGAAAAATTGCTGGGATGGAATTCAGCAGGGATGATGGGAAATAACTATTTTTTAATGTGCCACATGCTGGGATGTTCTGATTAGATGTCTCATTCAGCCTATATAAAGATAAGGACATCTTAAAACAGCAGATACTCTATTTCTGGTTCATGTTGAAAACACTGTAGGCTGTTAGTGGATGATAGGGTAGGTCCTGTTCCTTGTCAAAACAACACTAGCATATAGCAGAGGTTGGTATTACAACCTTAATAACAGAAGAGATGTGGCAGACGACTGTAAAATGAAAAATGTCGTGGAAAAAGTGACTGGGGATTGATTGATTGCTGCTCTTTTCCAGCAGAAGGTGGGTGAGAAGTTTGTAGAGTGGGCTGTGGGTAATGGTCTTGCATGTGAGGTGCAGCTCAGATAGGGGCATGGTTTGCTTGAGGGCCAGAACGTTGATGCCAAAAGTTACTGAGGGTTCAAGGGGAGACCTATGAAAGGAAAAGTTGTCAGAGTTTTCCAAATGCATAAAGCCCACCTGTGGCTCAGGTGTTGGATGCTGAGGGAGCATTAAGGGAATTATTTATTTTGGCCTTGTTCTCGGCTGTGCATGCAAAAAGTGTTAGCTTTTTGAATCAGTGGGAGACAGAACAGCAGGCTATACAGAGCCTTCATCTGTCCCATTCCTATGTTCATTTTCATTTGATATCAACAAAGGCATGCAAAAAAAAACCTAAGTAAACTCTCAGTGCCTGCAGGAAAATTTTAAAATCACCCTGCAGCCATGTCAAATGGGCTTCATCCTCTCAGCAGCTTGTGAAACATCATGTCGACTTGTCTGTGGTTATGTCTCAGAGCAGTCATGGTAACATCCTCAGTGCTACTGTCTCATGTTCTGCTGCTATGGAGCACTGTTCTATTTGAAAGTTACACCAATGAGAATATTATGAGGTTACAGAGTGGACACTGTCCATGTTAGCACTGGCACACATTTGTCTTTTAGGTTGTTTCATCTCTTGTAACTTCCAAAGCGCTCATACTAGTGCATAGCATCTCACTGCTATGGAGACCTGAGTTGGATACAACCAGGCAGATGGAGTTTTCATTGTGCCTATTAATTTCCTCCTTATGTGTTTCTTCCTGTAGTGATTTTCTGTCTGATGTGTGCACTTACTGGTTAGCCTATTTACTGAGATTTTATTTGAGTTGGCCTCTGTGTCTTACAAGATTTTGTGCATGTAAATCTGTGCATTTAATGGTACTGTGAGTATTGTAACTTGTAGCCAAAGCTGCTTTTAAAATCCTGTTGTCAGATGAAGCAGGTTGCTGTATTAGTTCATTAATTAAAAGAAAGGCTCTTGATACACTTTTTGTCTATCAGACTGCTGCTGATTGGCCTAATAACAGCCAGACTGTCGTGATAAGGTTCTTTGTTGCTTGTAGAATTCATTTGGAACCAAGCTATTTCAGAGTTTTCATTGGAAACAAGTAAAGGAGAGTGCAAACTGACTGACATCATCTACTTTTTCAGCTACTGTGAACTGACAGCAAGCCCAGCAACATAAAGTAGCCTGATAGGAATGCTATTCACCGAGAAGGTTAGAGTTTGATCATTAAAGAGATAGGCACTCCAATGGGTATTGCCATTGACAGTAGAACTACAAGCTGTCAAATATATTTTTGAGCCTGGCAAAGATTTTGAACTGAATCTGACTCTCTCATATAACAAAAGCACTGTAAGCAAACAAAGTGATTTCATTTTTCTTATTTTCTTGTGTTGTATGAGTGAACAGATGAAAATTAGTTTTAAATGCATTAAAGATTTAATGTCTCATCTTGCTTTCACTGAAACAAAAGTCTAAGTGCTGGTTAATTTCAGAAGGGAGTAAGATCCATACATTAATATCAAATTGAAAAGTGTGATTCGGTTTGGTCTTTGTGGTGTCTTCCATTATCACAATCTGATTTTCATGTTGTTCATGTGGAAGCATCACAAAGAGCTTTCAGCTGCTGCCTGTGACTCAGTTGGCCGAGATGCAGTGTGCACATGTGACAAAAGGAAGTCCCTGAAATGCTCTGCATAACCTCAGCAGAGAGAAGAGAAAACAGATGGATGTGATGAAGAAATGACTGATAGATGCACAAAATAGCAACTTCCATAAGTGGAGAAACTTGTGTTTTGTTTTATGAGCAGCAGTTACAGCTACTGCATCATGACTATTAAATGTTTTGAAGACAACACATCAAATTATATAAAATTGCCAGGAGGTCAAACTGATCATGCTGATTCCTTTTCATCTTCTGAGTCTATAATTCTAATTGCTCTTTATTTTGAATGTTGTGCAATAACAAGCCCAAATAATCCATTTCAAGGTCCTCTGTGCACTCTTCAAGCAATTGAGGGAGTAAGAGGGAGGAATAAAAATCTGTTTCTAAAAATCAATTGTCAAGTATACAGGGGCTTCAGTGCAGAGGATTTTTCTCTCATTTTAATGGGAAGTTTTTGGAGAAAAATGTGTACCTGTTCTGTTTAGAAGGCTCCTGCTCCACTTAACATGCCCCAATATTTCAGCTCTGTGGACAGAAAGAGAATTATTAGAATACAATTGGCTTTTGAAATGACTTGTTCGTTCTTAGATCATGGAAGTGTTCTGTTCCTACATATTCATATATATATATATTGTATAAATATGTATTTATATTTTTCTGCTTCTAAAATACTTGAATACTGAGCAAAATTCTCCACTGATGTGCAAATACGTAGGAGCGAAAAAAGAGTGGGCTGAGAAATACTTTTTCCCAGCCTACCTGGCTATGTTCTGTTCTTAAGTCTGCTCTTTGCTGTGTTTATAGGACCTCTGCTAGACTTGTATTTCCATCCTGTTAGTGAGGGAACATTGTTGGAGCAGGCTGCCCGGAGGAACTGCAGAGTCTCCTTATTTGGAGATATCCAAAACCCATCCGGATGCCAACCTGTGTGATCTCTTGTAGGGAATCTGCTTTAGCAGGGGGTTGGACTCAGTGGTCTCTTGAGTTCTCTTCCAACCCCTGCAGTTCTGTCTTGCAGGGGGAAAAAAAAGAAGCCAAACAGAAAAAGGAGGTGAATCAGTGAACTGATTAGAAGCATTAGTAATTTTAATTACATAAGCAGACCGTATCTATCCATTGATATATTGCATTGACAATGAAACAGTAGTCTCAGAGTAACAATGGATTTTCCCATTACTTTGTCAGATACGGATTTTTCTGCTTTTCTGGTCAGCCATAGGTTGTGGAGATGCAGTTCTGTAAGACTCTTCATTGTCACCCTTCATTGTCTTGTTTTCCTAAAGCCTGTTTTTCCTTCACAATTAGTTGTGTTAATTGCCCAGAAAATTTTAGGCATGCTTGCCTTGCATATTGCTAATAAAACAAGAGGTTTTCTCATTATTGAATAGTGGGAATTGGTATCTGTTTCCATGAGAAGTGTCTAGGAAAGTTTTCCATCACTGATCACAGAGCATCAGATGCCCAGGTTGGAGTTTGTATTGTTCAAGTGTTGTCACCTGTGCTTACAGTGAGACATCAGAATTGGGACACAACACAAAGTGGAACTTTGCAAGTGGCCTCACCTTTAGCTGCCCTTTGGTAAAACAAAGCAAAGGGAGGACATCTACTGCACAGGGAGTGCAGGGTGACTGCACAGGAGTTGCGTCCTTGTATCTTTGGCATCTGGAGGCAACAGAATGCTCATAAGGAAGGCAGCCTTGGAAGGGTTGGGGCATGGAGCTGGTTGATGGGGATAGGGAGAGAGTGGAGGAGGAGGAGGGTGTTGACAGGACACTGTGTGCATTACCTCCTACTAAAAGTTAAGCATCTGAAGAGCGCTTTGAGGTGAAAAGGCCAGTGAGGCATAGAATTGAATCATTAGTTGCTGACCTTTTAAAGTGAATTTACAAACATTAAGGAAATAAAAAATAGGTTGAATTTATGAAACTGAATTTAGAAATAAATCTGTGCACTAAGTAACATCCTGGAGTTGGTTCCCTGGATTCCAATGTTTTTGCTGGAAACTTAAACAGTGCTTCCAGCTCTGCTGGCTCACTGATGGTGTTGCAGAACAGCAAGAAGAATAACGTGATCTTGCAATATGCAATATGCAGTATGGTACTAAAACTTCCTCTCTCTCTGCAATTCTCTAACTGCTTCTGCAGTTCTATCTCTGTCCTCTTTGTTACTTCTGTGACTGGAAGGCAGTAGGACAAACCATCCTCAGTTTTGTATGAACAGCAAATACCATGTGATGGCCATAGAGCCAGAAACTGTAAGGAAAGAACTATCTTATTTTTTTTTTTTTAGTCCAGATTTTTTTCCTCAAAGAAAAGCTGGTAACAAACTCATTGCCATGGCACACAGCTGGAGAGAAAACTCTTCCTTTGTGTGAGGTTTGTTTTTTTTTTTTTTTTTTTTTTTTTTTTTTTTTTTGGTAGAATATGTGAAGCTTTATTCCTTGGAATGCAGATGAACTGGTAGGTAATGCTGGCACACTCCACCTGCATACTGAATCAAGCTGGGCATTGACTTCCACCCCAAAAGCTGATTGCTTTATCTTGGATAGGAGAATTACTGTAGATCAGTTCTCTTCATGTTGGATGACACTGTAAGGATTTTGGCTGTAGGTTGTGTCAATTGCATTTTCTGTCTTTTTTCAGAGAGTTCATGTTCAGGGATGGTCTGTCTGCTTCCTCCATGCCATTTCCAGAGATTTGTTTCATTTAGCTCTGGGCACCTCTCTGGGATTGGTGCTACTTCTGAAACTGACACTAACTTACAGAACGGATCTGCACTGTCACTTGAATACAGCATTTTCTCATTGTGTGGTTGATGGTGTTTTCTGAGTGCTGGCAAAGTATGTAGTCTCAAAGTTTATTCTGAATGACCAGCCTTAAAGCTTTCAGCAGAGCAGGTGTTACTGCAGAAAAAATATCTGTATTCCCTAGCATGTATTCTATGAAGGGACAAAGTGGTTATAAGTTCTTGTAGCTACATTTTTATTTATCTTGTTTAGAGTCGGCTGCAGTAAATTGGGTTTTGCTGCTTTTCTGTCTGCCAAGCATAATGCAAATCTCATTAAGCTCAACTAAAGGTTTGGCTTAGCAGAACTGTTCTAGCACTCCTATCTGCTGCAAAGGGAAACCTCAGAGCAGTTACTTCTTGTAATTTTGTGAACACTATTTAGGTAACTGTATGCATTATTTCTGCTGTTCTTGCAATAGCTATTGCGCACTTTTACTAAAGAGTCTTCACGTTATTTTCCTGTTCTGTCTGCGCTTTTTTTTCGGCTCACGACAGATTCGGTAGACGAGGGAGAGCTCAAAACGCGAGAGAGAGCTCTAAGCACAACCACGTGCTGCAGCACACCGTGCCAAAGCAACGTGCTCGGCCGGCTCCGGCAGCCCCAGCCGCGGGGTCGTTTGGGTGCCGGCAGCATCGCGGCGGTTCCGGGCGCCCGGATCGGGGCTGCCTCCTGCGGCTCCGCTCGGGGCGGGTGGAGCCCCGGCAGCTGGGCAGGGGGCGGCGGGGGTGGTGGCTCTCGGCTCTCCGCTCCCCGGGGGCCGGGGCCGGACCGGGCGGCCCCGCTCCGCCCCGTTCCGCCCCGCTCCGCGCCCCGCTGCCCGCGGATTGGGGCTGCCGGGCTGCCCGGTGCGAGGCGGGGCTTGGGCGGTGGGCTTATTTATCTATTTGTTTGCCTCGTCGTCTTTTTTTTTTCTCTGGCTATTTTCGCGACGCTCCCCGACTTAAATCTCTGCCTCTGTCAATAGCAAGCGCGGCTCGCGTAGGATGGGCCGGGGCCGGCGGAGGCGGGCGGGCGGGAGAGCCGGGGCGGGCGGCACGGGCCGGGCTCCAGCCGCGCTGCATCCGCTGGGGCGGCAGCTCCCCGCCGGCCGCTGCGCCCGCCGGCCCCGAGCGCACTGAGCGGTCCGCGGCCATGGCCTTCGGAGGGGATTCACGTTCGCCCCCTCCCTCTCGTGCAGAAAGTCAGATAAGTCTATGAGGGAACTGAGAACTTTAGGAGAGGAGAGGAGAAAAAAAAAAAAAAAAAGCAAACGCCAAAAAAGCCGAGAGAACAACGACAGCAAACCTGCCTCCGTGTTCGGATGATCTCTGGGCTGATCAGCAGCAGCCAGAGGTAAACTTTGGTGCAGCGGCACCGCTCCGGGCTGCGAGCCGAGCCGTTCCTATTTCTGCATTGACAGGAGCGGGTTTTCACGGCGTCATCTGTCTTGAAGCTAGGAGGGAGGCTAGGGGAGGGTTCGAGGTGAAGAAGTCAGTCCTCTCTCCGAAGGAAATGTTTTTTGTGCTCAACATGACCTCTTCTGAAAATGCAGCCTCTCCAGCGGACTGATTTTTATTTTGACTGGGAAGTGTGTGAAACTGAAGCCCTAACTTCCCACAAACCCTAGGATGTGCACTGCTGGGATTAGCAATATGGGGCATCTGTTGTCACCTCTCCTCTTGAGCCTGGCAGCACTTTTTTCAAAAGGTAAGTCTCCACCTCTGTCTGTCTTATTGCATCTTGTTTATTTTCTATACGCAGATCCTGTCCCATCTTTCTGTGATGCCTTGAATGTTGTTACTGACAATTAATGATTGGAGGATTTGGGACAAGTCAAGTGTTAGTAAAAAAAAAAAACAGATATCTTGATGGGAAATCCTAAGTGGCAAGATTTTTCCTTCCTGTACCCCTTTATTGGGACATTTTTTACCTGCAGGGTACTTTTTTGCTCCTGTAGATGCTGGTGATCACATGAGCTGGTAATTCAGTTTTGGATAGTGAAGGGTTCTGTTGAAATCTGAAATCTCTGGGGTATGGGCTGCTAGAGTTTGCTGCACTGCTGTTATCAGCTGTGTAATTTTTCAGATTAAAAATCCCGTATCTCAGGCTTGGCAGTGTTTTGCTGAACCGGAGAAATATGTGCGTGCTGAAATGTTTAAAAGCTGTGATGTGAGCCTGAAGCAGGCTCCTGGTGTTCTGCACGCTGAATAGAGTTTGAATGTCCTGACAGCACCACTTCGGAGTACTCCGTGTTATCTTGTTGCCCTCAAGTGTGTTTACAGTAGAGAAAACCAGCATGTATACAATGTACTCAGTTCTGTGGGCCTCTTTTGAACTTCTCAGTGATGGCCTCGGCCAAAAGGTGAACGCATTTCTTGCAGTAGTTACTTCAGATGAGCACTCCTGTGTGATGTAAGTTGGGACAAATGTACTGAGAAGGCATTGTACATTAACAGCTATAATCTGGCAGGGAAACAAAATCGAAAGCTCCCACCATGTGCTCAGTCTTCAGCAAGGAATAATAGCATATGCATTTAATCTGTGAGTTTGCAAACATACTGGTAAGGAGTTCTGCTCCGAGAGAGCTCACTGATCAAATTAAGTGTTGCTTGCTTTTGCAACACCTTTTCATACATTAAGATGTCAACACTTTCCTTTTTGATGAAGTGAGTTATTTTTACTCATTACTTTGTACCCAAAACTGAACTGACAGAAGGGAAAATACACAGCTGTCTATTTCTCTGGTGGTTCCCTATAAAATAAACAAAACACATCCCTTTCTTCCTTTAGAACAGGTTGAGAAGGAAGGGAACAAAATAAGTCTTCAGTGTAACTTAACTGCAGTGCCTACATGAGCACAGTTTAAAAGTTGTGATTGGAAATGCATTAGCAGCAGGAGTTGGAACTCTGAGACTGCTTCCACTTTGCACACAAGAAGCTTTTGATTGCCCAGCTAGACTGTAAATCATGTACTTCATTATAAGCAATATCAGTGCTTCAGATAGGCTAACAATGCAGTAAGAACATGAAGTTTTTCATCTTTTTTTTTGTGTGTGTGTGAATGTGTTTCAGTTTGCAGCTTTAACACTGCAATAACAGTGTTTGACTGCGATGGCAGCTTACTGAAATGTCAGAGTATGAGAGGCATTGCAGTCCCACAGAGTTCAGTGCTTTCTTTACTGCCATCTCAGCAACAATAACACTCAGATACGAATTTGTTCTTAGACGTTACTTACGTCTCCTTTGAAAGATAAACAGGCAGAAAATTGAGCTTGGATAGGAGGTCTCTTAGGTAGAAAGAAAATGCTGTAGAAACTGGTGGGTGAGGGTTTTTTTCCTGGATATTATGAAGTCTCATTAAATCCGATATTTCTTGAAACTGGATACAGAAGATCCCATTAGAATTACTGGCATCTTCTGTGTTATTTATTTTGCACTTCAGATATCTACATGCTGCTGTATGACTGCAGGGATTTCCTGCTCTTCAGTAATACAGATATCTTCTATCTTTAATGTAATTGTCTATGTCTGTGCTGGGTAACAGACTCTATCTGCACTTCTATGCCTTAGCACACTGTGAAAAGACCAGAGTGCTCTGGAGATTTACAGCATGAAACAGACAGTGTGTGAGGTTGATTCTCCCTCTGCCCCCTTGAAAAAGATTAGAAACCAACAACAGGACATACTTTTTACTGCTACAGGGCATGTTTCTTTGATGCCTTTCTGTTACTAATAGAAAAACTCTAATTTATGACACGATAACAAAGTTTTCTTAAAGAGATACAGGATCTTCTAACCTACAACAGCAATCAGCTGTCTATTGTGCACAGGTCTGTTGCTGATTACTCAGAACCATGGCAACACACCTTCTCACTGCACAGTTTCAGGTAATAATGTTGAAGACTTGAAAATTCTATTGCAGTTTTGCTTTGCTTTTATCTTGTATACAAAGAAAATAGCTCCAGCCAGAGAAGTGAAATGTTGTTTTCAATAAAGAGCTTCATGTTCTTATCAGACAATTTGTCACTGATGATATAATCCTTGCTTTTTAATAAGTTTTCAGCCTTAAAATATAAGCATGCATGCATACATATCTCTCTATCCCCAAGAGAGGCTGTAAGGCTATATAATTGTAATTAGGGACACAGGTCCATTTTGCAGCTTTGTCACTGACTAGGAGGTTTTTGAACCACTTGGAGGGGGCTAATGCTTGCCCTCAGTCAGCTGGGCTTGTTGCTATTTGGTGTCACCTGTGAAACAGATTGCCCAGAAAACTTCATTTAAATGTAGCCAGGCCCAGCTGATGTGGAAACTCACACTAATATAAATGGGTTCCATAATGTGGGCATTTGGTCCCTTGCTAAAGGGAAAGATCTCTCATTAGCTTTGTTCAGCTAGAACAAAAATTGTAGTACTGTAAACACCAAATTCCATGCTTGGTACAAGTTTATTATATACTTAAATCTCCTAATATTTATACATCCCATAATATATATATATATATTTACATAGGATGTATACCGTGAGACTTAAGACTAAGGAACCTTTTACATTATGAATATATGTTGTCAAATTAAAATATTCATTTCAAATTTCAGCTCTAAGTTGAGAGCAGCAAAACCAAGAATATTGTAGTGACTTACAGCCTGCGTTCTGATGAGCTTTCCATGTTCTTTGTCATCCTGGGCTGAAATTTTCCTGCAAGCCTCTTTTCAATGAGATCTCAGGTCACATAGCTGCTGTTCTAATTTTTTTTTTTCCCTTGGTTTTTATAAAAGCATGGCTTGGCAAATGTGTTGGGCAAAATTACCTTGCATGCCCTGAAGAGTGCTCTGTACAGGCTGTGGATGCTCTGTTCACAGTGATGCCCATCATCTGTTATGGGAAGGCTGGGGGGGGGGTGAAATCTCCTAGAAACCCAACCCTAAAGGTTTAGTTTGGTATATTTTAGTACTGTGTGAAACCTCTTGAACCCATGGATTCTCATGCTATGGCCAAACTTTCTCTCTGCTATTTCACTGATTTTTGTGATGATACTTAATGGCAGAACATGTTGAATATGCTGAAAGAATTCATTATGACTTCAGTGCATTGCATCCTTATGAACTGTAGCTGTACAGGAAGCCATAGTCTCCTTTCAGCTTCCCTTGTACATCCACTGGCTTCAGTGGGAGCAGTGCTGCACAAAATGCAAGGCAGCTGAGCTCGTTGGGTGTGTTCCATCTTCAGAATGCTGTGGGCCATTTTGACGATATTTGTGTGCAGACTGAACTGACAGTGAAGTGTGTTGTGAACCCAGTGTAAATAGAAACGGAAAATGAGAAGCTGAGGAGTGCAACAACTTGTCTTTCAGCATTGCTTACTTTGTATCATTACTCTGGAACACAGATAACACAGGGATGGAAAATGGTATTGTACGTGAGATTAAAATTGAATGTTATTATATTTAAGATATATTTCTCTCCTCCAACCCTCCCTTATGGTGCCTAGATGGGAGTTCAGAATCGAATTTCAATTCGTGTTGACAGATTTTGATGGTGATGATGAGGGACATGTGGCTTTTCTCAAAGTAACTGCGCTGACAGTACTTGTGGGCAGACTGCTCCCAGGCACCTGCTGCTCTTGCTGTGCAATTGGGATGTATAGAAAACACACTGCATGCTGATTTCAGATGGCTGCTACTTAGGTGATCATAAAGTGCCAGTATGGTCAGTAAGAGCATTTCTCCTAGGCGCTGTCTATATGCAGAAATCAAAACAGGTTAACCTGAAAATCCAAGAGATAGAAGAAATCTTCCTAGCTTAGTGTTCAAGCTGTTTCCATAAAGGCAAAGTTGTTCTTTGCCTCAGCTAAACCAAACTTGCTGCCTTTTCAGGCGTTATGCGAGGGAAGGAGAAACTGAGTTGCACATCGCATTCTGTTTCTTGCCAGCATACTTCTGGGAGAAGCCCAGTTCTGGTTTCTTTTAGAAAAAGAATAAATTCTGTAAAAACAAAACAAAAACAAACAAAACAAAACCAAAAAATTCTACAGCTAGCCCCATGTTTTATTTGTCAGCTGCAGTACTCGCTTAATGTGATTTGGCTTCTAGTATTTCCCTGTAATGTTCTCATTTTTTACTTGTGTCTTTTCTATTATTATTTCCCTGGGACTGTCAGGCTTTGTGACACCAACCAATGTTTTAGATGTTAATAAAAGCAGCTTTATTCAATAAGGACGAGTTTTATTTAATAAAAGAATCGAAAGATAACCTGACTTTTCAGCTGCATTCACATTAAATCAACCTCCTGAGGTGGTTGTGGATTCCACGTTTAGTGACAGTCTGTCACTGGTCCTAGGATGCACAAACCTGACTCCAGACAGATTGGTTGCAGAAAAGCTCAAGAGGTACCTGAGATTCATTGCAGGCTTGGTTTATAATGCATTACATTAAAATACTTGATTTTCACCAATCTTAATAATGTTGCCTGCTGCAGTATTAATGGTAATTCAGAATGAAGTGGATTTGAAATACTTCAGAGACATTTAGATAATGCTGATTATTATGAGTGGATTTGAGGTTCATATTTGAGTATGTTAGGCTGCTTCAGTCTCCTGTGTAGGGAGAAATTTTACTCTAGAAAGACAATTGATTTCTTCTTATATTGAATAGGCTTGGTTCCAATGTAAGGTGCTATGTTCCAATGTTCCAATGTCTGGTCCTGCAGAGCTGATGGATTGAAAGCCTTCATACTCCAAAGAGTACAGCTTGGAGGCTTGCCCAAACACCACACATTCTGCAATTTAGTAGTGCAACATACACAAAAGGATGACATAACTTCCAGGTCTATGATAGTCTATGATATAAGATATTGGGTGCAGCTGTAGGTCCACTGTGGGTGTGATCCCAGATCGTATTTAAATCAGTATACATGTTTTCATTGCCTCTGGCAAGCTTTAATTCAGAGTGTAGACAGAGTTTTCTGGTGCAGTGTTTTTCAGCCGTGGCCCACACAGCAGCGGTGATTCATGGAACATCTGAGCAGTGTTGTGAAACCAGTGCCAGACATCTCATGTGTGCAAGCTAGAAAAGAACACTGAGAAAATAAATGTAGCAAGGATGCATTCAGAGTACATCCAGGTTTCTCTTTGGTTGTAAGCTAAAACATTTGTGACAGTACTGTGCGAGATGGTCTAGATTTCTTTCAGAAATATTAGTTTGCTCTTGTCCTTAAAAAGGTTTGATGAAAAACCACTGTAGTGAGGCTAACTGCAATAATTTAAAGTACATTTCTCTGAACAGTTTGGTATTACCTTAATACATTGGACACAGCAGTTGATAATGTGAATGTTTCTAATCTACTCCAGCACAGGTTTACTAAAATCAGCATTGAATAGTGGCTCAGTGAAGCAAGGTAGGAGTAGTCATGAGCAACTCAACCAGACATCTGTGCTGCAGGGTCAGTTAACTTCCTAAGAGGCTCTTTCTGTATTCTCTGAGGATGTATGTTGGCTTTCACACTCCTAGACTAGATTTTTTTTTAAAATTAAGATTTCTAGAAAGATTTCTGGAGGTAGTTTTCTGTATTGCAGATGATTGATTGCCTACATGAAAGATGCTCAGCAAGATTGCGCTCATTTTTGGTTCTTGTACAGTCCTTGTAGAAATGGTTGGCAGTGGCTCAGCTAGAACAATGCCATACTTCTCTAAATTTGCAAAATGTAGGCCCTCTTCTTTCCTTCTGCTGTCAGTTCTCTTTCTCACAGGTCCTTCTAGATCCCTTTTTAAAGTTTCTTAGAATTGACTTGAAAGAAGTCTTGGTGTTATTTCAGTGGATTGTATTTTGAGGCTCTCAGTGGGTGAGGATCAATGTGGAGCTAAATAGCTCTGATAACACTTCATAATGTAATAAATATGTTTAAAAAAAGGAAATTAAAAACCACCCAAAACAACAGCAACAAGCCACAAACCGAAACCACGTTACCAGTTACCTGCTTGTCATCTTTAGCACATTTACAGAAGCTTGCTTGAGTTCAGAAGCGTGTACCCCCTCGATCTGGCAAAGGATGTCTTGATATGATCAGCAATACGGGACTTAGGGCGAACTGAGCAATTCCTATTCTGTCCAGTGGAGGGCAGAGGTGCGTGTGCATTCTGTAAGTTTATTCCCACTCTCAGTTACTCTGTAAGCAGCACAAGATGAGGACTTCAAGAGTTTTCACTGCCCTGTCATGTTTACACCAATTGTCACTGTCTTACTCACTTTAGGGTCTCTTTTAACTCAGATCATAGGAGTTGGGCTCTTTGTTAGATATTGTTTGCCTACAGAATTTGGCTCAAATGTGAACATCAGAAGAACTTGGCCTAGCCTCTATAGAAGAGTTTGGAAAAGAAACACATACAAAGGAGGTATCTCCCAATATAGTGAGTTGGTACACATCTGATTTATGACTGATTGGATCTTGTCATCTAGATTCTAGTGGCAAGAGTGCTTTTTCCAATTTAATGGACGTTTAGTTGGTGTGAGCTTTGTGGTGTCCTTGTTAGTTGAAACAGTTGTTATGCCTTCAATGATTCACAGAAGCCAAGTATTGCTTTTTAAAGCTTGATACAATGCTCTCCATAGATCATTCCCTTGCTTACTAAGGGTTTATCAGTTAAGCCTTTTTTATTCCATACCCTTGTCCATACCATTGGGCAAACAGTTGTACAGGGATCATGACTTCAGCTGTGCTCTGCTCTCTCCTTTGTGGTTGACTGTGTCCCCTGCAGCACTTGTCTGATAAGAGATGATTTCTTGCATACAGAACACTTGTGCACAGTAGGATGCTGTTATATACTTCTGACTCTTTGACACCATCTGCCCACTAAAGTGGTTTTAATGGGTTTCCACTGAGCCAGGCTGTACTACAGCCCTGACAGCATGCTCCCTGTTCTTAAAAAATAAACAGAATCTTTTTAGAAAATCTATCTGTGAACATTGGCTTCTGCAAGAAAAATGATGATTACATACCACTTGATTTTCTGGAATCAGAAATATCTCTTTTTGATGGGAAAATGACTGATAGTGCTAGGTTGCTTTGCTGTTGCTTTTAATGATCTTATTAAGCATTATTTCTTGTCCCTTTTTTTGTCAGATATTACTGTCCATTTGCAGAAATGCAGTGGTTTCCCCTCACTGGCATTCTCTTCTTTCTTTTGAAAGCTGAGGAATGCAGCGCTTTGCTATGGTGATTTAGGTGTCAGGGTACCCGCTGGCTTTCTGTAACCTTTGGAAAATTACTTCAACTGTCTTTCTCTTCCCCTTTGTCTACTCTGAATGCAGGTTCATTAGAGAAGGATCTGTTTACTTGCTGTTTAGCTAGCACCTGACCCTCTTCTCAGATGAGATGTACATTTTACCATGTTAGAAGTGATTAATTACTTCTCAGTGGCTGAGTTACAAATTGGAACATAGCATTCTGATTGCCCTGGTCACTGGACAGCATTAAGAACTTTGAGTTCTGTTAGAATAGAGAATAAGAGCATCTTAATGGAAAACAATGAAAATGAGATAAAAGCATCTCTGCAGTTAAATATGCTGTAGAGTTTACCTAGATCCCATTCAACCTAGATAGATAATGTTAAATTAATAAATTATCTAAATCTTTTCAGACAGTGACATGATATATAGGAAGCAAAGCTCTTTATGAAAAGGGGTCATAAAGATGATTTTATTTCCTTTCATAAGCTGTATTACTAATCTGTTAAAGAAACCCACCTGATTTTAAACATCTGTATTATCAGTGTCAAAAACCACTTAATCCTGTGTGGTTTTTTTTTTTTTTGAAGGTGGTACAGGTGTTAGAAATATTGCATTCTTCCTGTTCCCCTTCAAGTCTTTGGGGTTTATTTTAAGCTCCTTCATATGAGTAAGATGCAAACGTGAAGGATAGCAGTGCTGTTTGAGATGAACTCATGAAAGGAACTTTGGCCAGTCTCTTCTGTTATTGAGCTTTGGTCTCCTCAGCAAAACAAATGAAATATTCTGAAACTCTTAAATGGTGGAACATCTCTGGTGGAGGACAATGGAAATTCTAATGTTTAGTTTCAAACCAAAATATTGAAATGTCAGAATTTATCATAACACAGATCAAACTTAATTCCATCCATCTATTCTTAACTCACGTTGCAAGCAGATAAAATAGATTTCTGCTTTTTTTTTTTCTGTAATTGTCTGGTCTTTTTTTTTTTTTTTTTTTTTTTTTAGCATTCCTTTGCATAACAGAAGCTCTTACATTTTGCAAATGCCCTTGATGTCCTTCCTTGACCTGCTGGCAGAAAGTGATATAGACATGGTTTTTGTTTACTCCTCAGTTGAAATTTGTTTTCAGAGGTTGCAAAGCTCTTGCAGATAGACCTTGCCTTCTGCTCTGGTTCTGGTAAAAGAAAAAAAAAGAAAGGTGGTGCTGCATTCTGAGGTCCTACAGACACCCTGCAACTTGGAAGTGATAATGAAATGATGTAGTATTTTATACTCAACTAAAACTGTTAAATGCTGTGAAAATACAGAACCAATAAATCTTTTGGAGTCAAGATCCAGATTTCAAGAGGAAATGTATGGAAATAATGAAATTTGAATGTGGAGAAAGTTATAAGAAGACTCCGCTAGAATTTAAAAACTGCATTCCACAGGCATAGCACTGTCACTGTACTTGAGCACCTCCAGTAATCTGTTCCCTGGCATTTTCATTTTCATTCCTTTGTAGAAAAACTGTGATTAGAGAAATCAGATGTAGAAGCTTATAGATTGGCATGGGAATGAATCCTAAATGGTTAAAAGCATGACATTCATCACTTGGAATATCTGTGATTGCTGTATTCAGCTGATTGATTAGCCTTGTCAAAGTAACTTCACATTCCATAATCAACAAATCATCAACAGTTTTGAAAGAAGTATTAGAATAACGAAGGCAAAGTCATTCAAGTTAGACGAAGACATGACTATCAGTAAGAAACACTATCCTAGTTTTCCCTCAGCATATTCCTTTCCGTGACTTAGCTGAAATTTTGAGAGGGGCAGGAGAGGCCACCAAGGAAGTTGATAATGTGATCGCTGATCTTTATGCCTTGGGATTCAGCTATAATACTCCAAACTGAAATAGACACTGCTTGGCTGTATGCTGAATGTTTTGATGAGTGAGCTGAAAGGTTCTGAACACATCTTCATATTCTTCATCCGGCCAAAATTCTGTAGCAGTGATAAGAGACCTCAGTGTGATACTGGAGATCACATGGGTGTTTCTGGGAAGAAATTTGGACTTCAGTTCCTAGCCTCAGTCATGTAGCTGTGATAACTTTCAGTTACCGCCAATGGCTGCTGTTTCAAGTGTTTCCAAAAAGCTGAGCATCCCCTTTTCATAATCATGGACCCGGGCCAGCCTAGCAATTTCTCTTTGGCTTTCTGTTCTGTATTGAGCTTTACAGACTACTATTGTATGAGATCTCTCACATCTGCCTATCACTCAGGCAGTTCCCAGTTCTTAGTCACTTGTTTTTTTTCTTTCCTTATGAACTAGAGCTGTGACTAAATCGCTTAGTCTTAATGGCTCATCATATCTTGTGTGGGCTTCCTGTTTCCGACCTGTTTTCTCTTCCACTGCCAGAATGTACGCACTAGTAGACAAATGCCATCTGGGAACTATAAAGCTGTCACCAGTATTACTGCTGTAGTTTGTGTGTATAGAGATGCAAAGACTATTAAGAGGGCTGACTAATCTGCATTGGAGTAGTAATTTTCTAAAATGATGTCCGTCTTGATTCTTGAGGCATCCAGCTTTTTTGCTCAAAATCTGAAAGCTCACAAGAGTTTTATTTTATTACAGCTGAATGGTTGAACCAGTGTGGTGTTAAATGGCTGTTTGAGCCATGGTCCAATACCTAATTAATCCTTGATGGGATGCAAATAAATATTTTTGTTGTGTGAAAGCAGTATCATTATACTTATTTCTAAATTCTTTTTAAGATGTCAGCATGTAGCCTTAAGGATGTGAAAGACAGGTAGAGCTTGTCAGCTTCCCTGCCTGCTCAGAATTAGTCTGAGCCTATTGGAAATGAAAGGTTCAGAGAGCACAGATGGAATAGATTGAAGTAGCAGCTTTGAGTGAATTGAAAGGGCAAGCTTACTGGCTAATAGTGATCTCAATGGGCAGAAAGATACCCAATAGATATAGATTGCAATTGTCAGACTTGAAGTCCTCAAAGGAACTGCTCACGGATTTTGCTTTCCAGTCCCAGCCTATGGTAGCCTTTTTTCAACTAAAATATCTTTTACTTCCTTGTAATAAAAATAAAACATGGAGTATATAATATTTATTGAATTATTGAGGCAGAAACTGTTCTCTAATTGGTTGACTTCTTTAAGATAACAATATTGTACAGACACATCTATTTAGAGTTTATATTTCTTCATTCTGTAGACGAAAGCTAGATTTGCAGAAGCATTTTAATTTGAACTTAGGCACCAGAATGAGTATTGAGATGTTGAGTTAGTCTCAGCATTTTGATGCGTGCTTTCAAGAAAGTCCATCCAGAAATGTTGCAGTGGGAGGTGGTGAATGCTGAATGCTGTGAAACCTCCCACACCAACTGAGAGAGCAGAGCAGAGCAACAGAAAATCTGGGTTCTGAATTGTCTGAAAATTTAACTACAATTCCCAGCTCAGTGGACCGAATCTTGGCTGGGCTTTAAGAATGCTGATATGATATTAGGAACTATTAATATTGCACCAAAATTTAATCAAGTGATCTTTTAAGTTTTGGCTTCAATTGGTTTCACTTAGAGAAGAGAGTGATCTCATACTTAACAGCTCTATTTAAGCAGTACTTTGACTTAAACCTAGAAAAGAAGTGTAGCCTCTGCTTTTTTATGTTTTTAAATCTGTATTCATGTCTTCAAGTTGATCTTTAAGAAATTCAGTGAGCTGTTTGAGATTTATATACCATTTTATTATATAAATTTTTAATGCATGAAGATAGGAGACAAAAAGTAAATAGTGCAACTGGTTGCCAGTCTATGAGAGGTGCAGAATCATTTGAAATTGTGCTATTGTTTTCATTGTAAATGACCTTTGTTTTTAATTCGGATTTTGTTTCACTCTGTATACTCAAATTCACTGTTAGCTTCTGCTAGAACTGGGGATTCTCTCATATCCCCTGCACCTCAGCTTGTCACTATACTGCGGTTTTCCGATATGTGCAAAATAAAAAGCTTAAAATGAAAGGATGGAATACATGATATCCCTGTAAAGTTCCTAAAGCAATACAAATACCAGGTGAGATTATGGGAAAAATAGCAGAGAAGTATTGTGGATGTCCTGTCTACAGAGGGGCTGGAGTGTTGAGAAGAACAAGATGGCAATAAATGATGAGAATTGTCAGTGGCATGGGAGGGTGGGGACCAGTATCTGTGTTGAATCAGCCTTCCTTTTTCTTGCCTTCTATGGAGCAGCACTAAGGGACTGAAAATCTGCAAGTCCTTGTGTCCTTTCCAAGCAGCATCCTATTGATTTCATTGTTCTTAAGGCTTTCATTGATCACAGAACTGAACAACCTTCTCCTTTACTAGGGTTAAGCAAATTGCTGATACCATGCTAGGTAGTTTTTTCTCATTCCCAGACAAAGATTTTACATTGCATGTACAGCAAAATGCATATCTGCTTCCTGAAGTTTAATTCTCGCTACAATGATTCTGAGCTGGTTAATATCACAATATCCACTTCCTTTTTAGGATTTCCTCTTTCCTCAAATTGATGCTCCCAGAAAGGAAGTGGTGCTTGGTTTTCCTCATTTTGCTTTCTTACATTACTTTCTTATAATTTATAACATACTGTGAAGTCAAATTTATTTCAAAGCTGACCAAACTTGCAGTTTTCAGGAAAAATCTTTTTTTTTTTTCTCTTAAAAATCCCCAGGCCTGCTATTTTTTCATGTGCTTAGAAGCTGCAGGTGGGTGTGCTGATTACAGGTCATTTAGAGACACTGGCTACTGAGACATGATTTAAGACACGAGAATAATTCAGTAGTTTCTCCTGTGTGTTCCCATTGAATATCTAGTGGGCAGTTTGTTCAGAGGCAGTTTTCCCTTGGGGGGGCTGTTTGTCTACACAACCCCATAGTTTACATGCCAAAGACCTCCTTGTTTACTTTTATTTCTTCTGAGGGGCCGGAAAGAAAAAAATGTTGTAGAGATTCATTCATTTAGCTGCTGTTTTTGGAACATGATATAGCAGTTCAGAGCATCTCCATTATATTAATATGGCATATTAATGCTGTTAGGTGTGGTTTTGATGGGTTTCTGTTTTGTTTTCCTGCACTGAATACGTATGGGCATGTAATGCTGTCATCTGGAGTTGAGAGCTAAATGCTAATGACCATATTCATAACTACTGAATTCTTGAACGCTTGCTTGTGGTTGAATACAATAGATTATTGCATGAAACTACATTCCTAGCTTCTGACAGCTCTTGCACCATCCTCATAATGCCCACCTATCCCACGTATCTTCTTTTCTTTGGTAACACATCTGATAGGTTTTAGCACAAAGCAGAATATTTAAAAAAAAAAAAAGCATATATTAAAAAAGAATATGTGAGACAATGTAAAACTATTCGAATTTGATTATTAATTCAGGAAAAAAATGGAGCAAAATTAACACAGCCTTGGCAGAAGTTTACAGCTTTGAAAAAAACGGGGCCTCGGAGGAGCAGTAGGACTCAGGTTTGATTAA
This sequence comes from Lagopus muta, assembly GCF_023343835.1. Lineage (NCBI taxonomy): Eukaryota > Metazoa > Chordata > Aves > Galliformes > Phasianidae > Lagopus > Lagopus muta. The sequence goes on along the minus strand of NC_064449.1, from coordinate 9,161,490 downwards.
AGTGGGATTTCAGAAATTCTCTGCACTGAATGAAATAAAAAGATATTCTATTTAATTAGTTCTGTGGAGGGACAAGAGGTATTTCTCACTCATTGGCTTTCTATGGAGCCTTTAAAAGGTGGAGTATGTCTGTAACTATTTTGGTAGACTTATTTTTTGACTCAAGGGAATTATGCTGGATTTCAAACTTTTTGATAACTTTCCACAGACAGACTGGGGAATGTTCCTATTAAAGCACACAGGCTTTCTGCAGTCCTGCTCTGTAATTTTTCTTCCTGATGGGAACAGTTCATATTGGGATCAAATACCTTTGAGGGAGAGATGCTCAGAAGGAAATGCACCTGTTGATTTGTCTCAAGATTTCCTCAGTGCTGCTCCATCTAGATTGCTGCTTGTTTATGTCAGAAGATGCCCACAGTCTAGAGCCACCTAGCTGGAGCTACAAGAGTCACTTTTTTTATATACTAATGACACTTTTTTTTTTAAATTGTAATGCAGGAAAAGAAACACATTTTACTGGAACCAATCTTGGGTTATGCCAATATAACAGAGATGAAATTTAATTCCAAAAATTTATTTGAGTAAAACTGTGCCTTTCTTTAGTATAGTGCTTTTGATCAGGTAATTTCAAACTATTTCCTGAAAGAATTTTATGCACAGAGAGACTAAAAGAATTCAGGTATGAAAACTGGCACAGCCTCAGTAGACTGGCTCCTGTTCCAGATGCAGGTTAATTGCTTTGGATTTACATGGCAGTTCACAGGGTCAGAACTTGGCTTACTCTTAGAAAATTTAGCTTTCTTTTCATGTTGAAGAGCCTGGTTAAAATCCATTAAGTTTGGATTGAATGGCTTATTTTTCACATATTTGAAGGTGTGCTTGAAAGAATGGAAGGTTAGAGTGCTTCATGTTTTATTCTTGGCTGGTTTGATGTTCAAAGGATGTTTGAGAATTCTAACAATGAAATAAGTGTTATACCATTGATCTTAAGTAGAAAACATGATTTCCATGTTTTCCAAAATGTAGGGCTACTTGTGTGTTTTTCTCTTCACTGTAATATTGAAACTTTCACATCTAAAAGCTTAGATTAATCCAGGTATCCATTAACAGAAACAGCAGCAAAATGTTTAAGATAAGAAGCACCTGCAACCCTTTGTTAATAATAGCCCACCCTCTACCTTTAAGTGTCCAATTGTGGTAGTGCTTTTTGTTCAGGAATCAGCTGTAGCAATTTGTGTAATGGAGAAAGCAACTGTTACAGAGCAATTCTGAATGATCAAATTTTATCGGTTCATAAAAACCTTGGAGGTTAATAACTTTGTTTTGTGAAACAGATGCTTAATTCTGAGCCTGGGCAATTGCCTCTTTTATGTTTGGAGAGGAAAAAAAAAGGATGTTTTGGACTACAGTTGACTGTGTAATTGTATACGACAGATGTATTAAATTAGCCTTTCTCAAAGCTTTTGGAGTTCTGCCCCTCTGAATTGTAAATTTTACTTGACTTTCTCATTTGCAGGTTGCATGAGACCATTCTGTGCGTTTCACATAGCTTGAGACAAGATATTCCAAATTTGCTGTGAGCTTTCAGACTTACGGATAGAAGACAAATTCTTTAGCATTTATGATTCAGATTATGAAGTAAATGGGCAGATAGGAGGGGATCCTTAAGAAGAAGTGCTTGCATGCTGTTGATTTGCCTAAATCCAGAACTTGAATGCTCTATGTCTAATGTTCCAGTTTGTGCCACAGTCTGCTTTCAGTGCACCAGGGCATTCTGCACACATTTAATGAACCAGGCGCTTCTGAAGTCATATTAACAATATCTGAATTGTATTTGAGCCCATGTGCTCATACTCTGTTGAAAACAGGACAGTCTTTTATGAAATGGGATGCTGTGTGTGTGAAGGTAGGACTCGTGGAACGTAGTTTTCATCTGATTTTCAAAGGACCCCTACTAAATTCAGCTATGTCTCATCTTTATGTGAAGGTGGAGCAGTTTCTGTGGAATTACTATGGGTTTACTTTGCCTAACAGGAAACAGATTTTATTCCCTTGATTTTAACAGGAGAAACTTTAGTTAGAAACACTTCTGCCTTCACAGCGCACACCTTTGATACTTGTGCTTTCCCTGGTTCTATTTCCTGATATGCTAAGCTTTTTCTGAATCTGTTCCTCAAAAGCTGGCATCTGTTTTTGACTTTAAAGATGACCTTAAAACTTTGTGTTTGAATTGCCCGTTTTATGTTTTCGTCTTTCCAGTGTATCAAAAAAAAAAAAAAGAATATGAATTTCTTATTTGGAGGGAACATCTTTGGTACAGTCATAAAATTAATTTCTTGTTAAAATAAAAAAATGGACGTTAAAAATTATTTTTCAGTGAAAGTGCCAATTTATGAAAGAACTGTACCAGGTAACAGTTTAAAGTACAAGTAGCTTATAACAAGAAAATTAATGTTCTCCAATTACAGTAGTGCTTACAAAAAATTAAGCTCTGTTGTTCTCAGGAAATTGAAGATTGCTGGAACAGTGACTTGTCCTTAGAATGGAAACTTATTTGACTAAATGCATACTTACACAATTATAAGCTGAATGTATTCTTGAGACGTTTTAGAAGGACACCTCAGAAAAATTTGATCTGATGATAGAGCAATGAATTCACTGCATTCTGGATTGAGTGCAAGGAACTTATTCCTGAAGAAGAATTTGATTCTTGAATGGCTAAGAATGAAAGTGTAATACAACACTGAATTTCCTGTGATTCAGTAAGATCATTTCTCACCATTAGAATTAACTGGTGACATAAATACGTGCCAGTTTATACCAGTTATGAATCTGACTCTTGATCCTGGAGGTTCCATTAAAACCAGGCATTATTAATTGCAGAAATATTAAACCAACTTCAGTGTTTTTACTCATGAGAGTAGAAGGGAAAGCAAGCTTGGTGTTAGCATTTGGGTTTTTTTATTCTGTTCTGTAGTGGTTAAAGAATGTTGTGTGTTCACAAATGGAAGAATACAAATACATAGATCACAACTGTTTTTCTACTGTTCACTTATCTGCCCTGCAAACTTTCACAATGCTCAAAGAAGATTCTTTTGTGTGATTTTTCCTATTCTTTGGAAAGGTTGAAATCAATTCAGATGGATTTATTAATGGCTCTCTTAATTAGTTTGTTAATGGCTATATCTGTAATTCTTATTATTCCCTGCTGGTTAGAGTACAACAATTATTGATCTCTATGCACTGTGCTAGAGAAAAATACATACAGATTTTCTGTTAACAAAAGAAGCTTTTGAAGATAACTCATTCAGATTTTGGGAACGTATTTGTCTCTGTCTTATGAGTTATTAGTGCTAATGGGAGCCATACATACAGTGGGAGTTGAAATCAGCTATTAACCTACATAGCAAGCTGTGGAGTATTGTAAATCCTTGCTGTCTAGGTTATGGTGCGATCCATTTGTGTGACAAGCAGGATGAAGATGAAGTAATCATGTATCTTTCAGACACTGAAAGACAGCTGGGAGAGAACAGGCACAGCAGGGCCTCCACGAAGATGGAAATTCTGCCTTCCTACCAGTTAGGCTGTCTGCTTTGTACCATCTGACAGTGATCTTCCTCTAAAATACTCCTTTCAACTTACTTGAGGAACCCTTCATTATGTTGCATTTCATTCGCTTGCATAAGGGAATTGTAAAACTCTGGCAGCCTTCCTGCACTTGTGTAAGTCAGTGTTGTATTGATCAATTAGTCCAAGAACAGTGAGAACTTAAGTTCAGGACTTTGATTAATACACGACACATCTTTTATCTTCACTAGATTAGCATAATTGTTATAGTCTCCAAGTGTTTTTTCACTCTTTCAGTATCCTTCTGTAGCAGTCAAGGAATTAATTGCGCAAAGAGAGGAGATGATTATTTGCTAAGAATTTTGTTTTGGTTATTAAAATCACAATCTCCTGCTGAGCCTGCAGTAGAGCTTTGCCAAATGGCAGGAGTAAATCTATGAGCTGGTGATGCAAACCTGTGAATAATGGTAGCTGATTATCTTTCTCGTTTAGAGATGAATTTCCTCTGTTTAATCTGGAGGAGGCAAACAGGAGGGGACTGATTCTGCCCACTGTTCTGGAAGCCTGTGGCTGTACAGGTTTGTCCCTGTTCCTATTCAAGACCTGACTTCAGGGGGAGCAGGACAGCTTTGTGAGATTAAGGCCTTGATCCAAGCAAGTAGTGAAATGAGCATGAAGGAAGTAAAAGACCAATTTAAAACTTCATGAAATTCTGCTTTTAAATACTCCTGTGTTTTGTGCTCTTTCATACCTAGTTGTTTTGCTCAGTGTGAAGTGGTTTGGGGTGAAGGTACGCCAAGAGGGAAAGGGAAGAAGATGGAGGATAAATGTAAAGGTTACTTTTCATTTGGAAAAGTAATTTCAATAGATAGAAATTGTTTCATGACAGCTCTGCCATTCTCACTTAATTCCAAGCCTATACTTAAATTTCCCTGGTGTGGCCTTGCCCATATTTATTTCTACAGGAATAACTTCATTCTTGTTTGCTTTCCAGCATTTCACAAGCCTTTATAGTAGGAACACAAATTACAGAGATGAGATATTCTGTTGACGGATGCCAGAGGCAATCAAAAGGCTACTTGGCATAAGGAGAGAAGACAGCATCCCTCCACACGTAGAATTATAGACACATCTGTGGAAAGAAATACTGTGAAGTTGTTAGCTGATAGTTATGGGTTTGCTCTTCCTTGACTGTTACATGGGAAGGATTTTGTTAGGTAAGATGTCTCAGAATTTTACTGTGAATGAAGGGAATATTCTGGCTACCTTTTTCTCTTCAATCACAATTTTAGGATACATCAGAACTTAATGGTGTATCAGCCTTTGCTAAGCCATATTCCCTTGTCATACAACAGTAAGGCTGTGTCACAGTGGGACTCGAAATACATTCATAATTGAAATAACAGTACTAGGAAGATGACACCAGAGGGGAACAAGAACATCTCTAGTTCATGGCTCTGTGATATGAGGAACAATATCTGAGGAGGAGCAGGCTGGTCGTGGCTACCATCCTCTGATGGAGTCCTCATAGGCCTTTGCAAGGTAAAAGGATTGACCTGCACTGTGCAAAAGTTTGAAGGTATAAAGGTATAAAACTTAAAGAGCTTGTTGTCATGAGCTAGGATGTATTTTGCATTTCTAGACTTTGAAATATTGGAATGGCAGTATGGCAGCTGTTATGGTTTGCAGAGCATTATACATGCCCCTGTGCTATGTTTTTTCCCCATCCTGCTCTGCCTTTACGTATCACTTGTGCAGTGTTTTCTCTGCATCAAAGATACGTGGTTATAAGGCACGTGCTCTGAACCTGTGTAAGCAGAAGCTTTCATTTTCTGTCTATCTTTAGGGCACACTTCATTTCACTTAGAATAAATTAGCATACATTTATCATTAGTTTGCAAGCTATTAACAGTAATATAAACAAATACGTGGCACATGTCTTCGTGAAGATTACCTTTAAATCATGTAAGGATTGTAACACATGCTTCTGCTTGTTTTATTTTTAATAGAGATATTTTCTGTTTCCACATACGTGCATGCAAATGTGAAGGAGTCACAACTGATCCTCCATATCAGGAGGGGATTATGAGGAAAAACATAAAACCCCAATGACAGCAAAATCAACAACAATAGGATGCATACAAAAAGAACAAATAAGAGAAAGTATAGGTAATATATTGAAAACAGTATTCCTTCCACTTACTTGTGTGGAATGCTTCAGTCTTCACTGTCATTGCTATGTGTGTTTTTTGTTTGATTTGTGATGTGCTGAACCTGGAAAAATGGGTGCGTGGTTGCAGCAGGGGTAGATAACCTGATATGGCTTTCCTGTAGCTGATATGGGTACCAGTCCTATACATTAAAGCCATTGGAAAGCTGCTGCAGAATATGCTGAAGCCTTTAGTTGGTAAATTTACTGCTTCTTGGTATTAGTGAGGAGCAGTGCAGTCCCAAATCATTTTTCTCCTTTACTTTCATTTCTCTGTGAAGCTGCAAAGCATGTCTCCCTCCCACTGTTCATCTTACCCCCTACTTTGAGATTTTTCTTCAGATTCTTCTTCCTCAGAGAACATATGAAGAGTGCTGGTAGCTCTGAACGTATGTTTTCTCTCTTGCACAGTATTATTTGGGTTGTGGAATCTGCAAAACAGATTCAGGTCTTCTCCCTCTACAGGCTGTCTGTCCATCTGTATATCATGCATATTTTGCTCTTAAATGGAAAATCCTTTCTAACAGCTGTGATCATTCATGCATGAACACAGCGTTTCTTCCCATTTTACCAAAGGCTGTTGTGAATATCCTACTGGAAAATGTACAGTAGTACTGATAGGCATGATTAAAAGTATGGTTATATTCTGCTGCCCCAGAATTGGCCATCTCGTGATATTTGATACTTCTCAGAAGTTATGGATTTAGGTATGAACCCCACTTTCATTTATTAAAAAAACTTTAAACCTAGGTAGTTGTGGAAGAAACTGAGCATATTTGAGTCTTTAAGGCTTATATCTGAAGACAAATAAAAAGAAATCCTTAATATTTCTGTGTAAGTTATTGCAGTTCTTTGTGAGGCAGCTATAGCCTAAGTCTGTTTTTCTCCTATAAGATGTATTAACTCTTAAGCCTCTAAGGACTGAAGCATTAGAGCTACAGTTGTTTTCTTTGCAACTTGTTTTGGATTGTAGAAGGTGTTCAAGAAGGACAATGGAAGTCTCTGCTGGCTGTTTAGCTCCTTGTTTATTTTTCTGCAAGTTGATTTAGACAACAGTATTTGTTATAATGCCATCAGCATCCTTGAATAAGGAGTGTTACAAGAACATAGCATCATGTTATACTGTTTGGTTATTGACTTCATTTCTGGTCTGTGCAGACAAGTGCTTTGAAAGATAACTGCAAACTTGAAATTGCAAACAGTATGTGTATCTACTCCAAGCATTTATTTTCTTCCCAGGGACACCTGATAGATTTTCTCAGTTTCTGTAGAATATTTTACTGCTGTTAAAGTTTTCTAAGTATCTGGTGCTATGCTGGGGTCTTGGCTCTAATATCTTTCCTTCTGTGGATTCCCTGAATTGCATCTTTTTCTGCATTTACATCATTCTTATCTCTTTAACGCAGATAAGAATGAGATGCATGACACTCAAGTAAGCTATGGAAGAATCAGGAAGACTCATGCTACAGTTTTTCATATAGATCTTGCATAAACATGGATCTCCTTCCCTTCCTTCACAAGTTTTCTGTCTAGTTAAGAAAACAACAACAACAACAAAAAACCCACAACAAAACAACATTAAACTAAAATGCAATTGTTCAGATGCTTCATTCACTGAGTATCAGATTTCATAATCAGGCTCATTTATTCATTTTATGCAGTATTTTTAAGACATTATGACACTGCAAAAGCATGTTTCTCCCAAATTTTGTCATAACAAACAAACAATTTATTCTCTTGGCATATATTTCTTCCCAGGACGTGAAAGAATGATTAAACTGGATTTTTCTTGTAAATCCAGCTCTTATTTTTCCCTCCTGGGAGAAGAGCTGGTGAGCTTGAGCTAATGGATGACTGATTAGAGAGCAGTACAACATTTCTGCTATGAACTTATTTTCTTTCAAGTACTTTTGTCTGAAAAGCACGTCTTTCTCCATAGCAAAGTGTAGTTGGAGAAGTGATTTTTAAGAGAGAAAAGGTACTCCAGTGCCTGCATTGCTTTTCTATTTAATCTGCAGCATTAGTGTAACTTACACAGTCTCCGTTGAGTATTGTTCAAGCATAGATACTATGAAATAAGCCTCACTACAAATCTATATTCTTACTCAACAGGGCCGGTCATAATTTTACCACTTCAAATGCTGTAGATAACTGATATTTTCTTTTATTGAAAGGCATAAGGAAAGTTTTTATTTGTGAGCGTATTTTTCACTTTTCTGGTGCATCTTTTCTACACTTCTGGAGCACTCTCTATGCACAGTGTCTAAAGTCTTAGTTGCACTGAGGTTAAAACTGCTGATGTTTTTACAGCTTTGTCTATCGTAGCTCCTGCAGACAGATGAAGCTAATTTGATTGTATCTTGCTGTGGACTCTTAACTAGAATTCTGAAATCTAAAGACAGACATGATGAAAATTACAGGTAATTACAGTAAAATATCCAGCAGAGAATAAGAATTGGAAACCTGTTTTGAAACAGACAAACTAAAGATGTGGAGAAAAAAAAAAAAGTAATCCATGGAAAGTGATTGAAAGCTAATATAAAATCACTTTTTCATATACCTTCACAGAAAACTTTTCCATCATCTAGGCTTACCTCCAGGGCAATTGGATTGATGATCAGAGAAGAATTTTTTTGGAAATAAGAAACGGTCTGTGTCATAAAAGTCAAGCAAGATTTGACCCTTCGTACTGGATGTGGATCTGGTATAAGCCCCAGGAATTGATGCATTTTACACTTGGTTTATAAAAGGCCTCTTTTTGTCTCCAGAACTTAAAACTGGATCTAATGCTTGGTTGTTTCAAAGAGCTAACTGGTGCAGAAAATTCTTTAAAAATCCTGTAATGTGAAGTATTATCATAAGGCCAAAGAACACTGCCATACCAGATCATCTTCTCATTCTTTAATCCATATCTTTGCTTAAAGCATCGTGTTTTCTTGCTAGTGAGCCTGAGTTGGATAAGGCATAGAAGAAATGTTGAATGTGTTCCTTAATATTCAATTTTCCAGCAATTTTATTGGCAAACTGACTTTCCAAAGGCTCAAGGCTGTGTTGTTTTCCAAAATTACCTCAAGCAGTAATTTTACCAAATATTAAAAACCACGTAGCGTCTTCTATGTACGTTCTTTAGTAGGTGATGAAATGACCTGGACATTTTAATAATCTCTGGCAAATTATTTTAATTTCCCTCTTTGTATGATTAATAATAGATGAGATAGACACATGGATGGTGTCTACTTACTCTGTGGATTTATGTATATATGTAGTAATATGAAACTAGGATGGATGGAGAAACTAATAAGCAATCATTATAATGGCTTATAGTAAAAAAAAAAATTGTAATCTCAACATTAAAAATCTTTAGAAGACTCAGGGTTTGGAATGTTGAATTATTTTTTTACCTATACAGCTTCAGTTAGTCACTGCTGAAAATTGATGCCCAAGACAAAAGAGGCAAATTCTTTTGAATGGAACCTTTTGCTGAATTATTTTAGAACGTTTTGTCTATCCAGGGAATTTCCCATATGCTCTTTGTTCTCAGTGAGTACATATCTCACTCAGGGAGAGTGCCACTACAAACCAACAAACCATTGTTGTCTGTAGATTGGCTTTAGATTTCAATTTGATTTCCTTGGGGACACCACATTGGAGGAGTTAGGAATATTTAGAGTATTTCCAAAAATGCAGTCAACAAATTCCAATGCAAAAACCAGAGTGTTTGCAAATTAAACTGAATCAGGACTTCATTAAATCAATCACTTAAAACTCCAGGTAGTGTTTTGTAAATAACTACCAGAGAGTCACTCAAAGAGAAAAGAAATAGCAAAAATATATCATGGATATCTCAACCTCTGCATGAGCAACAAGGGCAGCTTGCTTAAATGCTCCTTCACTCAGCCTGTGGACCATTGTTTTCAGTTAGTTTGTAAGCACAGCATTACTAATGTTCCTTGAGTTTGTGTTAATGACAGGTTTGCCAAATCCAAGATTTAAAATACAACTTGGTACATATCAATGCTTTATTTTTGTTCTTAATTGTGGTCCAAAGGCCAGACTGAATTGCTTGAACTGCCTACTTCACAGCATGCAGCTTTCCAGTATTTATTTAGTGCAAAGCTGTAGACCATACAAAGTAATCCCACTGCAATATCAACTCACAAACAATTTTATAAAGCATCTTTAATGCAGAGTGTTACTGTACCCAGAGGTGTAGGAGAGCAGTATTAATGCAGGCATGATAGTTCTGAGTGTTCGTATGAGTCCTCAAGGAATAATAAACAGCTTGAAATAACAACCGACAAATTCTCCAGGTGCTTTTTATCCATGTGTTGGCAACTGTGTTGATTCCAGATCAATGCAGGATATTAAGACATTTATATGATTGAGCTAAAAAGCTGCCAGGTTGTACAAGCATCAAACTTGTATAAAGCAGGAGACCTGAGTAAAGACAATTGTATTCTGTTCAGCAAATTCAGGAATAGAACTTTGTGGTAACATCAAAATCTTTCCTCTGACAGTATTTATTTTAATTTAGTGGGTGTACTGGCAAAGCTGAAATATTTGTAAGTCTCTCAATTACTGGAATCCCAATATTTGAATATTTTTCTGCTATAAAATGAGTCCTGGCAGTAAGGTGCAACTCATTCCTTAGACAACAGAAACACAAAGCCTTTATTTCACATGCAGTCCCAACAGAGCCCAGAGCATACCTGTCATAACAATTATTGGTTTTGACTCATGTTCCTGAATCAGCAGAACTGTGTTTCTTACTGATGCCAAACTCTGGCATCATGGAGCTTTGTTGTGAAGCACTGAGTGTACAGAGTAGTTCTGTGACAATCAGTTGTTGTCTTGGCTTGTATCATGGAATGAATCCTAGACAAAGAAGCTGATCTAAAAATGATGGAGTCTTTTGGAAGCGCTTTTAATTGGCTGTGTGGACACTTGGGTCACATTGTATTTTTTTTACTGCGTGTGTCAAAATCACACACGGTTGCATAAAATTAAGTTTCATTTGATTTTCTTAAAGTTGTTCAATAATATAAAATCACAGTAGCATAGCAGACCCAGCTAAGATATTGACACAGACTGCTATACAGTGAATTACTATAAAGTTCAACATCTATGGACTTTTACTTTAAATTAATAAAAAAAATATTCAGAAAGCTCAAACTTATAACATCTTATCAGAATCTTCAAATCCTGACCACGCCATTAACCATCTTCCTTTGTGGCATGTTTTTGCTTTCCCCTCTATTGGGTCTGCATGTAGCAATCCAGTGGTATGTGGTCTAAATTAAGAAACTGTGTATTGAAACCTAATGTATAAAACTATCTACGTAAGAACGTGCTTTGAAATCCAAGCAAACATCTGTCAGGCTGGAATTTCTCTATATGAGTGTTAGTTTTGAAAATACAGAATATTTTCAAGGCTCCATTGCTTAATGTGATTTTAGTCCCACCTGGGGATGTACCATGGCAGTGGCATCGAGAAAACACTAAGAAAGTGTTGTGGTCCCATCTGTACGGTTGCACAGCGTGTCTTACACACTTGTAGCCTCTCTTGAAAGTTCACCCGCAAGAGCTGCAAACCTTCAGGGTCTCAAAGATTTTCACAGGATTTTGGAAAGTCTTCATATATAAGCTGCACTTTCCTGAAATGTCTGCAGCTATGGTGCTTAGAAGCTCATCTTGTCCAGATATTCTTCTGGAAAATGGTAACAGGTACCTCTTGGCAAAACACTGCAAAAAGATATTTTTTTCTTAATTATTTGTTCTTGCATAAGTAGATATAGAACCTTACTCTATTATGAAGTCATCAAATATATTTCAGCATATGAGAGCAGTTTCTGGGTACTCATGAAAGGTGTTTGAATTACGTATTTTACTGTAAATAATGTTTTCTGTGAGAGTATGTTGTTTGTTTGCTCCATCTGTTATTCTTCCGTTTAAAAACTTATCCAGAAAGAGAAGACTTAGGAGACTTAGAAGTATTTCCTTGATGTTGTTGATCTAATTTTGTTTCTACTTGCTTTTCCAATTGAAATCTGAATGAGGTGATATTCATCAAAGAGGCAGAGAGAGAAAAAAATTTGAAGACTTTTTTGGCTTTTGTGCTCCAATCCTGATCAGGGGAAAATATTTTTCAAGTTAGATATTAGGTTTTTCATAACTTCCAGTCTTTCCTGTTGGGTTACAGAAAACAACTTCTTCAGAACTGCTTTACAGAGTTTTAGCTAGGTAGTGCATAAAGAAAGCTTTCTGAATGTTACTTTTGTTGTGATTTCTGCAGCCTTACTTCTGCAGTGTTACTTCTGTGACAGATTTCCTTGCACACATAATCTTGTTGACTTAAATTTAATGCTGTGGGTAATACAAGTGTTTGGGTAAACTAAAGATTATTTCCATCCCCTTTTCTTTGAAAAAGATGTTAAATACAAACTGTTCCTTCTTAAATATCTTTATATCTTCTCAGTGGTTCTTGCACCATTCAAGTTACACAGCAGTAAAATTCATTAGGACTCGATGATAAGGCCCATTAGGCAGATGTTGGCGTTTTGGTTACCTTACCAAGTTGTGAAACACATTCACTTATTATCTATGGTATTGTTAAAGTCCAAATGGATCAGTGAAACCAAATACAGCATAAAAGATGGTTCAGATCTAGGGATCTTTGCCAAAAAAACCTGCTTTAATTTATCTGCCTTAAAATCTTCCTGTGCTACATTCGCGGCTGAAACACAAAGGGAGAACTGTACTTTGGAGGTGATAATGAAGTCAGAGCACCTTTGACAGATTGCCACTGCATGCTGGCTTATGGTGGGCTTTATCCTTTTCATCTCCTGAATTTTTTCAACACGTGGAAGATGTATTTATCTACCTGTGCACCTTTATGTATGCTCTGGCTTTACTTTCTTAGTTAATTAGCCATGAATTCTATGGCAGACTGCTAGCAACAGCAGAATCTGTGACAGGGATTCAAAGTTGCAGAGCACTCTACACAGCTACCAGAGTAATTTGTCCTGTTTCAAGCAGTCAGAGACAGTATCTCCACCCAGGATGGCATTTACCAGCATTCAGGAGCTTCTTTACTTAGTGGATCATTGAAGCATACTGCAGCTGATCATTTTGAAGACTGCATGTACTGTTGTAAGGGTGCTTCCACGTGTGAAGCTGGGAAACTAGGTGAGCTTTTGGGTTTAATTACTTCCTATCTGAAGCTGGGATTTTCTCTTGCCTCAGTGAGGATATGTGCTTGTAAATGTTTTAATATTTTCTTGATGTGCTAATTATTGCAGTTCAGGCACTGTAGAGTAAGACACAATGTGCATATCTCCTTTTGGTGTGCCTTTATCAACTTCAGTAGGGCAAAACAAATCTCAAATCTGTTGTTTCTTGAGTTCTGACAGTATTCGCAGTTCTGCCTTAAATTATTCTTCTTGTGTGTCTGTAAGTTACAGACTCCTTTATGCACCTGAACAGGATCTCTCAGAATCTGGTTCCATCTGCAAGTTCAGGCTGAACATCAATGGCACATATAATGAGGTCAAAATTGAAGAGTTAGATTGACTTCTACCATATGCCTTTAACCTAGTGAAATTCACTGATCTTATATCTTGCTCCTATTTAGGAACCACTGTCTCAGTGTTATGATGCCACAACTCACTTAGATAGCATTTACGTTATACAGTGATTGTTTTGATTTTCTGTACTGCTTATATCTTGATGAGTCTATCACAGAATAACAGATCAGAAGTAACAGCTTTGAAGTATTTGAATCTAGGCACACTGCTGATGATGAATGAAGGTCCCTGAGAAGTGCATGACAGGTTTGTTTCCTGTTCTGTAGGTGAAAACCACTGCTGAGCTTGACAATGGGAATTTTATGCTGATTGCCTATGACATGTAGGCTCTTAGGGTAAAGAGAGGACTTCCATCAGTCTAGCACCCTTCATCCACATGTGTAAACTTGAAAGATTCTTAATGCCCCAAAGATAAGAAAATGCCACTGAAGTGTGAGGAAATCAGAATAGTCTGGTGCCTTACTTCTCACGTAGCCTGGCTGACATCTGTTGAGCTACTCCCCAAGTAGTTCTCTACTTAAGTGTGGTGCATGTGATCTGATTCCAATTAAGGGCTGCTTTTCCAGCCTAAAGCAGGAAGTGAACTTACCTCTTAGTATTCCCAGGAGTGTATTGACCATATTTTACTTGTACCCCTGCCACTCTGTCACAGTGAGATGAAAAGCGTTGTGTTTGTTCTTTACTCCCCTCCTCAGTGGCCAGGGTAATGAATCTCCTGCAGACTGTCAATGTCTGCGTCCTCTCCACTCCTGTGAGACACTAAGCAAGATAAATGGCACTGTGTAATGACTGTGTAAGGATTCCAGTCATGATTTGTCTAGGTGGGCAGAGCAGCTCCTGGTGTTACACAACATCCTCCTGCAGATCCTATTTCAGCTGGACTTTGAACTTAGCTTCTGATGGCTAAACTGGAGCTCTACTCCCACAAATCTCAGATTAAGTGAAGTCTTTTATAATGTCTTTTCTTGCATGGTCATTTCTCATTACTTCCTATGTTAGAAGGTAATGGACGCTGTAAATTCTCCTTTAAGAGCACCTGTGTTAGTGAGAAACTGTGCCCTAGAAAATGAAATTCTTCCACTCTGTTAAATGTTCAAATTTCAAACTGCAGAAACCTTCCAAGTAAAAGCTACTCAGTGCATTGTTCCTGTGTGAGCAAAGTGCTGTATACTCAGAAGCCATGTTGTGTGGTTGCCTCTCCCTTAGGTAAACACATAAAATAGATGTGCTAAATCTACTTTCTGGATATTCAAATCTTTTGTTATGCAGTAGCTGTGAATCATTCATGTGAATGGAAGTAGCTACTAGTTAACAGCTCACACTTTGGTTAGCAAATGTATAATTGTCAGAAAGATAGAAATTCCAACAGCCCCTTTGAAATTTCTTGCTGATTTGAGCAATATAAAGCTTTCTGAGGAAGATTAAAATAATATAGGGAAGTCTTAAATTATTCTTTCACATAATTATGGTACATTTAAATTCTTCATTTCTATTTTACTTACAGACAAAAAGGGGTGTTACGTGTTAGTAAGTGCTCCTCTGCTTGCTCGTATCACTTCCATTTCTCTGCTTGGTCAGCTTGTGTTTAAGTAGGGTATACCTGGCCTTTAGTTATGAGGGATGTAAATAGTAATTTAGTATTTGGGTTTTTTTTTCTATTGCTATGGAGTTTTTATGATTTTTATTCTATTTTCATGTAACTTTAATTATAAAAATATTGTTTGGACTTGCTATTGGCATGGAAACATACAACAGATTGTTGCAGGATTGGCACAAAAGAAACATGTTTTTTTAAAGATTACTGTCTGGTTTTGATCAGTCATTCATGCTACTATAATACCTGCCCATTGTGAATTGGTAAAAGACCAAAACTTTCATATAGGCCAATGAACATAGGATAACAACTTTATTTAAACTTCATTTCACCATGGTACAATGATCAGCTAATTGATCTCCTGTACAAAAGACTGCAGATCATTAAATACTAGAAAGAATGATGTGAACTGAGCTGTATTTTGTTAAAGAAAGCCCTTATGGGTTGTAGCTTTGATTACATTCTTTGTCTTCAGAGATTATTTCCTTTTAACTCACTTCTTATGAATGCAGAATGCTAATGGTAAGAGGTCATTATAGCTAAAGTTCAATCAAAGGAGAATTATTTTTGGATCTTGACTGCTTGGCCATAGTTTTTAATTTTTTTTCAAAATAAAAAAATAGCTGTAATTGGGTTTGATTTAGATGAAGTTTCTTTTGCATGAGATGCAAAAATCCAGCATATAGTAATCATTGAAAAAGTCAATTGTGTACATCAAAGCACAAATAATAAAGATAGTTTAAGATGTGGAGTAATAAAATATATATGTATTCATGGAGCACTGTCATGTCTACTGGTCTTGATCTTCTGATCTTATGGCAAAGATGCTCTGCTGAGTGAGTGGATTCACTTTTGGTTTCCTTGGAATCAATTTAGCCATAGCCAAACTCCAAGTCATTGAAAACTTTTCTCAGTTATGTCAGAGCTTCAAAAACTAGAGGAAGAATTGTAAGGAGTTGTACTTCTTTCAACACTGGGGTAACAGAGAGCAGACTAATGTTCACATAGACAAGAATCTTCTGTGAACAGTGATTTAATTATGTATTTCTTATCACAATTATGATGGAGCTTTTGTGTGTACATATGTACATCTACACTCTGGGAAGTTACACTCAGCAAATCCGTATCGTTTGACAAAGAGAAGAATATATCTGACTTTTATTCTACGGTGGATTGCATAAAATCAATGTTAAGAATCACATAAATACTTTTGCAGCAGCCTGTTTGTCACTCCAGATCGAACAGGCAGTGGGCAGTACTGGACCTCCTCTGGTCCAATGCCAGATCCATCCTCTGATCAGAAGGTATGCGCTACCTGTATGTGCTCTGTCTGTCCTGATGAAGCTGAGTTTCTTTACAGTTCATATCAGGGCTTCAATTAATACCAAGAGGACCACAAGTTTTTATTTCTTTTTTGTCTAATCTTCTGATGAAATCATAGTAGGGCCAGTTAAAAAAATATATGTATATTGTTTTTAGCACTGGGTTAGGATTTAGTAAGGTGGAGCTGAAATAACTCTCTAAGGAGTTTGTTCTCTTTAAATGCTTTGAGAACTAATACTTCACCCTGAGCAGTGGTAAAATACTTCCTCTAGTCTTTAGTCCCTTTAGTGATCTTATGAGAATTTTTGGTCTTTGCTCTGTTGTTCCACACCCTTAAATAATGGGAAACCTTTCCTACTCAGGTCTCAATCAGCCTGCACACTAATTAAGCTAAGTGGGAGAAATGTGATGCACTCCCTAATTACAGCTGCAGATTTTTTTTTTTTAAGAACAACCTTACTGCAATTTTTCTTCCATTAAAAAAAAAAAACAAAAACAAACAAAACAAAAAGCAGAACACCCCCCACCTCCCAAACTTGAACTATTCCCTGTTAGGGTTGCCAGTACGTTTTCAGAAGAACTTGTTAAGGTGGCTCCCTGTCTTCCTTGTGTTGCTGAGGCCTCTCACTACTATCCAAGTATGCCAGGTAGCCAATTTCAAAGAATTTTCTCATAGGAGGATTCTGCTAAATAACTCTGGGTGGAAAGAGGTGTCAGGAAAGGCATTACTGGAGTGCATCAGAGTATGAATACTGTAAGAAAAAAAAGTTTATGAAAGACCCTCACAAACTAATTTAATCAAGAGCAGCCTTGGAGTTTTGCTAGGTCATGCAATTAACTAAACCATCCCCTGGAGTGGGTTCTAATTAAGTTCTGAGTTCCTCTGTGACCCCGTCATCCTACCTAGCGATCTCACCTATCAGTTACAATAGCTCTGAAAGGACAACCTATTATGTATTAGCTGCAGATCCTGCTGAAAGCAAGTTTATTCTCACTTTCTGGTCAGGGTTGAGTGCAGACAGGAGAAATCTCAGGATTTGAATTGAGCTATTTGTAGTAACTGATAATGACATACTATTTGCATTTATAGAAAAGGCCTCAGTTGTTTTGGTTTGTGAATTAGACTGACTTCATCTTCTGTTTTGTTTTTCACTTAAATAAATGTATCTTCTATTTTAATTTCATATTTCCTGTGGATTGTTGGTTTTATGCATAACATTTTGCATCTAGTATTATTTCAACCGAGCTGCCTTGACTTATTTATAATCAGTCTCCAAGTGCAGTACCAGATCTAGTCTTCGTATGGAGAAGTAATTTCTTGCCTTCAACCTTGTAACTAGAAGGGAATAATGCTTAAGCAGAGACACACATACAGGAAGGAAGACAATGACTTCTAACACTGTTGAAATGTCAGACCCTGACCTTTAAAAAGACTGAAACAAACCAGAGGGCATAAGCCCTAAGGGATGTTTCTGCATGAACAAGAGTGGGAGTTGACAATTTTTGTATCTACAAGAAAAGGTGATATATTGCTGCCCTCATTCATTTGGTCTATAGAATTTATTACCGAAAACACATGCTCCTAAGCAGGGATCACATCATACCAGTCGTCTTTTCAAAGATCAGATCTGTATGTATTTACATAGGAAGACTCACAGTCATAATACATAAGTGTAATCTGAAACATTTCATGCTGAACTGCTGCAGCTACTTTAAAGCCTTGTAGTAATAGCAAGGCAGGATTGAAGTTATTTTTTACTGAGAAAGGAACTGCACTGCACACATGCAGCAGAGATGTAACATCAACCCGAAAAGACCGGCTATGGAACTGTTCAGCACGCTGTCTGCTTGTGCTGCTAATTCTCATGGGATGTGATGAAGATGATGTTGGGAACGTTAATCTCATTTCTGTACATTAGCTGAGATTCTTTTCCACCAACTGTAAATAACTTCTCCCAAGATATCGCCAATGAACCTTATCTGCCTTCCTTCTTCAGGCTGTGTTGTAAAATTATTTAACATAAGCAAAGGTCTTCAGTTTCAGTGCTTATAGTCTCATTAATGCTACTTGCTACTTACCCAATTTGAAACCCTCAAGGCTTAAATTTTATATGTGGCATCTCTGTGAACCATATGTAATTTGGGGAATGCTTTTAATATATCATTTTAATACTTTTGCTTTCCTTCACTTTCAGTGGTTTGTCTTGGTTGATTTATTCCTGCATATGTCCTAAATTGCCAGCCAGTAAATGTCGGTACACTCCTGTGATTTGTTTGAGCAGTTTGAACCATTTTTTCTGTGACTAGGAAAGGAATCGTATCTACGTATCTGTAGACTTTAGGCATAGATATGCAAAGCCTAACTTAATTTTTAAACCAAGTATGGTACTGTAAATTATAAATATAGTTTTGCATTTTCTATTCTGTCTTAATTATGTTTGTTGTCTTCCCAAGACAGATTTAATCCTTATCTTTGTTATCTAGTAACACAGTAGTTGATAGTGGCTTGTGGATCATGGTAAATAGGCATAGAAAAATCTGCTCAGCTATTTATTCCATTTAGCCAGTGATTTGATTATTATCCAAATAGGTCAGTGAGAGATAGCTAACGTGTTCAACCATGCTTTCTGAAGAATGGCTCCTCTCCAACTCTGGAAGACTTACCTTTGTTGCATGCTTAGGAGCTTAAAAACAGCCTGATACCTCTTCTAGATGTCTGTTTCGTAGGAAGGCTGAAGGAATAGCTTTCCCATGGAAGTTACTATGAAGATGGAGTTTGAGAAGAAAAGTTAAAGGCTTTGTATTTCTAATTTATATAAATATGTCTGTAAAATATATTTATATGAATACATTACCGTATTAATATTCATTCTTGAGGCCTTATTGGATTTTTCTTTCATGGTTTTTCTTCAATATTGATGGGGAATAAGAAAATTTCACTTTGAATTGACTTGAGATCATTGGTTTTTTTTTTGAGTCAGTTTAGCTGGACAGCTGAAAAATAAATTATTCACGAGTTTAGAGTAGAATATATCAAATTGCAGCATCAAGTCTATAAATTATTCCTACTGAATAAGATCTAGTGGCCAGTGCAAGTTCTAAATGCAACTTAATTTGGTTAATGCCTTTCTATTGGTTTTCTGCTCATAGAAAAATCCTACCATCTGTCTTACTCTACCTAGTAGATGCTGCTCTTTACTCTGAGGACATTCAATTAGAGGACTTCATCTTTCAATCTGTTATTTACAAGCAGTGATTGGAAGCATCAGTCATTTATACGACTCTAGAATCCATCTGGTACAGACTTAACGTATACAGCAGGATGTTTGCATTAGGATTTGCTCATACCCACACAAATGTAGATATTAAAAGTGAATTCAACTATTTTAAATATGTGTGTGTGTGGATTCACGTGTGCACACATGAACTGTGACAGTGGTGAGGATAATTATTTTGAATGCTCAGAGAACCAGGCTCTGAGAGCTTGCTATGACAGAGACTTCAATTTGTGCTCTTTGTAAATGTGAAGACCTGCTTGGCAGAAAATGTATCTGTAATTTGTTTTATATGTAGGATTGTTATTGTTTCCGAGCTTTCTATTGTAGGCTTTTCACCAGTTCCTCTGAAATCTTTTGTTCGAAGCTTCTCAGTGGGACTAGAATGCAGAACTATTCATGTCCGTGTAGCAGGGATTTTTAAGTATCCAGGATAATTACAGGGTAGAGAAAATAATTCGGGCTCTCAGTGGTTCTTGTTCAGCTCCCCTGCAGTCTTCATTGCTGCTGAATTTCAAAGATCCTCTATGTTTTCTGGGAGAAATATCCTTGCAATTAAATAGACAGAGTCCTCAGCTCCATGCCTCACAGCATCCTCCTTGGAGGAGTCTGTCTGTGACACCAAGGGTATAACATTCCAGTTTCCAGTCAGGCTTCAAAAAAACGAACATTTAGCTGAGGCAGATTTTAATATGACCTTTAAAATCTGCGAAGAGATGTGAAACTGGCTCAAAATTGACAGAGCAAACTCCCAAAGAAGTGCTAAAGAAAACATTGGAGGGTTTATCAGGCAGGGGAAGGGGAAAAGTTCCAGTTTATTTTTTTATTTTTAGGTGTTTATGGAGTGTCAAATTGTGTAGCTTCTGTATCCTTACCTGCTTCTCTACAAACCACTTTTCTTTCCATCTCATACCTATTTAAAAAGGGATTTTAAAAGGTAGAATCTGTTTCTGAATAGAACTTTGGAGATTTGCATGAGCAAAGAACTTTTCCTAGGTTTGGTTAAATGAATATTAGATGAGGTCTTGGCCTTCAGTTTGCTTGCACTGGGAGAAAAATACTTTGGAGTTATGAAAAGATAATTTCAATTTTTTTTTTTTGAGAGAGAGAGAGATGTTAGCTCCCTGCTTAGTTGACAAAGTTGGAAGTAGTCAGGAATGTTCTCTTCCTTCTGAGAACACACTGAAGTATGTTTCGGTTGCACTTTCTCTAGTGATTATGAAATAGGTGTGTATTTAGTGAACATCATTAGTTTTCTTAACATTCTTGGAAATATACTGCACACGCCAGTAAAATAGTATTTAAATGAGACTTTTTAATCGTTACTGATCTTCCATTGCTAACATTAACTACTTTTGTTTGTTGGCTTTACAAATTCAGTGTTAGACACAGAGCCTACAGCAAGATGTAGAGACCTAATATGGATTAACAAATTTAAATTTCCTCTTCTTTAAGCAAACTGATGGCTCTAGCACCTTTAAGAAAGCAGGAGAATGATCATCCAGAAGCCATGAATACTTCTGTGCTGCAAGTTCACATGCAGCTAGGATTGGATTAGGGCAAACAGTCGTGTTGGCCAGCGGCAGAAACTGGCCTATTACTTTTGCAAGTCAGCTGTTAACTTGATGCATAGAATTTGTTTCTTTCCATCTGTAAAGTCCTGTTAGCAGAACCTCAGCATCTACACAGTCACTTCTATAAGTATTGTCATGGGAGGGCAGGGAAGGGGAGGCCAACTACTGCCATTGAAAACTCTGGTCGGAGCCTGAGAAACCTTTAGAAGCATTCTAGCGTTTCTGCGGCCTGTCTCTAGCTCTTTCACCACTAGGGTGCTGGGGCCCTTTGGTACAGCACATAGACTTGTACTAAATCATTAGAGATCATCACTTCATGACTTATTAAATGCATCAGAATCACAGAGAAGGCCAAGACCTGGTGTGTGTGTGTGTGAAGGTGGACCAGTGAGTTGCTATAATCAACACGCAGGGTTGTGATGCCATCTTATGTTTCACGTCCTTTTGATCCTTGTATCACATGCAGCTGATGGATTGGGGACACCTCTCTGTGATTATTGATATTTTGCATCTGGAGCTAGGGAAAAGTCTTAGTTACTCATCCCTCAGTACTTACTGTGACTGTATTTTTTTCTTCCTTACTGTAAACTTTGTGGTGTCCATCACTGCTTTGCCCTTTCATGTTCAGGCTGGCATCCGATCTTGTGTGAAACTGTCATATCCTTTCATCTCAATATTTTTCTCTGTGATTATTACTTTGCTGCCTTTTCAGGTGGGAACTTTCCTTTGTTATGTGATTTCTCTCTGATCGTTTTTGTATCACTTGGTAATATAAAGCTGTGTGTGTTCCTCTGTGGGCCTTTCTGTTTAAATGATTTTTTTAATCTGTCTGTCAATATGAATAACAAAATAACTTTGGGATTGTTCATCTCTCACCTAGTAAATGGTGGGATGTAGTCTGTTCAGACGTCAATGATAAAATTGTGGAGGTTTCTACAAACTTCAGTAAAATGAGATACTCCAAGAAAATATTGCCATCACACTGTACAGCTGTTGTCAAAAATCTTTTATGACTGATAATCATATTTTAAGAGCATGATAAATGTAGTGAGGGACCCAAAACTGAAAACAGTACTTTAGGTTCAATCTTACTGGTGCTGAGTACAGAGGAACAACCATCTCCTCAGTCTTGCTGGCTGCACTCTCTCTGATACAAGCCATAATGCTGTTGGCTTTCTTGGCCACCTGGTCCCACTCCTAGCTCATGGTCAGCCAGCTGTCAAGCATTCCATCTTCTGCTGCACAGCTGTCCAGCCACTGCCCCAAGCCTGTAGAATTGTGGAGTATTAGATCAAAGACAAAATTCCAAGGCATTACATGTGCAGGAGAGGAGAGACATTCGGAAGATTCAATGTCCAAAAGTAACTAAAATGTAGACTTTCTTTCTGAACTGGAAAGAACCACCTATCTCAATCTTAGAGATAGAGCAGTAAACTTCATATATTTTATTACCAGTCTGATCTTGCAGCTGGTAAGGCAGTTTTCCTAAGCAGTTATTCCCAGCAGTCATAAGAAAAAAGCAATTATTTTTTGTAAATAGTAATATTATATAATTGATTGGAAGAGTGTTTTATTTATCGTAAATGTATGGTCATGGATTGAACAGTTTAGAAATAAAGTGTTAGGGCAATGAAATCCCAAGGATCCGACAATACAGAATGAAGTTAGTGGTCTGTCAGATTTCTTCAATTTTCAGAAGCCATGGTCAATAACATTGCAGTAAAACTGAGCTATGAATAGTGATTTTGTCATTGACCGAAAGCTGCTGTTACATGATATTAAAGAAATAAAGATTTAAGATTTTTTAGCCAGACTGCAGTACAAAGTTAATAGCCTAATCAAGGAAGCAGTCTGAACTCTTGGAGCATAAATGCAGCATGTTTACAGTGTCATGTTCAGGGATATATCACATGCACAAGCCTTGGATGTGGCGGAGAAGACTGAATATGCTGCTATTTTCTTGGGTTTTTTAAACTTCACTGACCTGCAAGGAATTTGCTTCTTCCATCAATGACAAGTACTTTTTAAACAGCATCAGTCAGTGAAGGTTTACTAAAGAGAAAGGAAAGAAATCCACCATCCTCCAGCATCTCATCCCAGGTGGCCACTGATTGAAATCCTCAACAAACCATTCACAGCATGAGAGATCAAATACAGATATAGTTTTTAGGGGTTGAGAAATAATAGCTCCTGGCATAAGTGCAGTGTCAGAATTGGGTTGTATTGGCTTGTTTCAAACTGTTGCGGTTCATCTGGAACCAGAGTACTGCAACACCAGTCCACAAGTTCAGTAGATACTTAGCAGACTGAGCAGCCAAATCATGCATTCCCAGGGCAGGGTCAGTCCCTTGAGTTCAGTAATGCTGCACAGCAGCAGTCCCTCAAGACCCAACATTGCCTGCTGTAGTCCCTTGGGAGAATCTCTTTTTCCTCTATGATGTCTCAGCTTAAGAAACTGATCTTGTATCAGGCTTGCCACAACTAATGAATTCCAAGTTGTGTGAACTGCATCTGAATGCTGGCAATCTATCCTACTGTGGATGGACTGAACTCCTTGAAGGCTGTTCTGACCTGGTACCACTGATTTTTATTTTCATTTTTTCCCTGGGTTATCCCCGTGGAATTGTAATTATGATGTTAAAGATTTGATGTAATATATAGGGTAGATGGTGTAACTGAAAATTTTGAATCTGGGTCTCATCTGAAAACACGGCAAATTGTAATCTTCTGCAATTTTTCCTTTTTGCTGCAAAAATGCATAATGTGTGCAGAAATTGCCATGGTTGCAATCAAGGACTCTGGTAGTCTTTGTGTTTAATTTCCTATCCTTCAGAATCCTTAATAAACTCTCATGGTCAAAATCCAGATGGTACATCAGAACTCAGTGTAGTTTTTTGAGCATTTTTTTTTCTGTTTGTGTTGATTATAACTCTTCCCAGATAAAGTGTAAAATTGTTTGAATGTTTGGCCTTTGGCTGTTTGGAAAGCTGCTGTCAGCTTCCAGCATGAATATGAATTCAGTGCACAGCGACAGCTTGCTGGTAGGGCAAAGCACAGCCATGAGCAGACCAGTTTGCAGTTGCCCAGGAGTTTAAAAACAAATGGACCCTTCTCAATCCGGTGGGACTGTTTCTTTTTTTTAGTAAGCACTTGTTCTGTTCTGACCAGTCACTGATTTACAAACTCTGAGGAACACTGTCCTATGGAGATGGGGAACATAGAGGGAAGATTTTTAAGCCCTTAGGTAATTAAGCTTTAAAATAAATGATTAAAAAATTATGAGGCGAAACACTCTGTTAGTTTTAATATAAAAATAATGTACTTCTCCCCGTGGAATGCAAGGGAGGGAGCTGCAATCAAAATAAGGGAAATAAAAAATTGAATACCCTGAGCTTTTTTCCTCTAAGTTGCCTCCTTGATGCCTCTCTGTGTTTAATGGTGCTTTGCCAAGCTGTTGGGAGGAGGACAAAATGAGCATGGAATTTATAAATGGGACATTAGATGGAGGAATGATGTTATGGGCTGGGTGATATGAGGAAGTACAGCAGCAGAACAGATTTTGCCTTAGGGCTGGATAGGAGAGATCCCTGCAACTCCAAGTACTAGCAAAGCCGTTTAGAGTTGTTAGATATTCGTTGGGCGATTGTTTAGGAGAGGGTCTTTAAAAACTTCAGCTGCTGTCACTCACTGGAGTGGCTAGAGAGAGAGAAAGTGGAAGCCAAATGATACAAAGACCAAGGCTAGAGAAAGGGGGTGGTTTTGCATCCAAAGGATTGCTGCGGTTTACTCTTAGAAGAGGAAAAGTTTTGGGTTTCAAAACAGTTCTAATGTTCCTGCTCTGTTCTGAGCGAGATCTGCATTGGCTGCTTTGTTGTGGAGGTACACTGGTGATGGGGAGCAGCAGCAGGCTTCCTCTACCCTCATCTGCTGCAAAGGCAAATTTCCCTCTCAGGTCATCCTGCCTGTGGGTGGAGAAGATGGTTGTTGCTCTGAGCGGCATTTTCCAGCTTGTTTTTGGTGAACAGTCTGAAACCAGTTTTTAAAGAATACCTTCCCATAGGATCTGAAAGTAACAAGCCTCATCAAGCGTATTTGAGCCGTTTTACAGTGAATTGCAGCACATAAGAGAGAGATTGGTAGCTAGACAAAGCTGTCATCAGGTTAGGCTGCTGCACTTCCTAACTAGGCAATAAATATTTAGGTCAGATTCCAAACAAATAATAAGGGCTAATAAAGCATCTGTGGAATACACCTTGGGAAATTGGGTTGCTTTGGATGTCATCCATGTAAACCTTTTGTCATTTTTCTGAATAAGGTTACAGATTTGAATTTACTGTGGAAAAATAATGCGATTTACAGCAGAATTGGACTGTGAAGACATGAGCATGAAGGTCAGATGTTCAAACAGGGAAGGTCGTATTGTATTTACATCTGTATTTTTTAACAGTGTATGTCTTTGCTCTTTGGGACTGACAGTTCTGAGAAAGAATGGAGAGTTGATTCTTTAATATGATAGCCTGCCTCAGGTAATTGCTTGGTGGCACAGTTAAAATAGATGCCTCACAGTGAGAGGCTCAGTGTCATTGAAAATGTTCTTTCCATGTGCAGTGGTGTACAACCTACAGGTAATGCATTTGTATTAAGGAACAATGTAAGGTTGGGTAACAGCAGTGATATGAGGCTTGATGGTAATTTACTGGAGGAAAAAAAAATAGCACCCGTTTTCATAAATGCAGTTAAACAGAAGGGGCCATAAATGGGGTGCAAATAAATAAAACTCCTTTTGAAATCTTGTAGCAGGGCTTTTGTGCATTGCTTATTGTGCTAACTATTCTCCAGGAGAAATTCAGCTTTGTGCAGGAAGCCACTTGATGACCATGCATTGCTTGACGCTGCTGGAAAGACTGCTGAAGTGGAGTCTGAGTGGTCCATGTGTAGCATTTGATATAAATCATGATGTTGATTGCCTGGGTAGGTGCAGCTTGCTGTAATGATCAAATCTTTTTTTAAATGTGCTTGTGCAGTGGTCTTATGCTGCAATTGCTGACTGGGTAATTTTGCTCTCCAATAACAAATGTATATTGCAAGCGAAGATGTGACCTTTGGCACGAGTAAACCTATACAAGCTGCTCTTTTTATCTATCTGCCATATAGAACGTAGAAAACCCTACTGCTTTCCAAGCAAGCTGGACAAATCACTGTTTACCTGGGCTACTTCTGCATGAGTTGATAATGCTTATTATTGCCACTAGTACCACCCACATCATTGCCAAGCCTCCATTAAAGTCAGGTAGGTTATGTCACAGTATGACTTGAAGGTTTGATCTTTTAAACTTTCCTTTCCTTTCAACAGTGACTGAGAGTCGAGGGATCCTGGAAAGCATACAGAGGTTTTCTTTACTGCCAACTTACTTGCCTGTGACATATCGTATCCACAATGCAGATGTTTCCTTCTTTCTTAAGGAAGCCAACCAGGATATTATGAGGAATTCTAGCTTGCAGTCGCGAGTGGAGTCATTTCTCATCTACAAATCCAAGAGGCCACCTGTGCTAAATGCCAGCTATGGACCTTTTTCCATTGAACAAGTAGTGCCCCAGGACTTAATGTTGTCTTCAAATCCATTTGAATCTACCAACAAGTTCTCATTTAATTGGAAACTTAAGGCCTTCATAATGAGTGACAAAATCTACCCTAGCAAGCCCAAAGTCCAGGTCCTGTTCTACATTGTGGGCAGGGACTGGGATGACTATAGCACGACGGAGAGGCTGCCCTGCCTGCGGGTGTTCGCCTTCCGAGAGACGCGGGAAGTCAGAGGCAGCTGCAGGCTGAAGGGGGACCTGGGGCTGTGTGTGGCAGAGCTGGAACTGCTGCCAGGCTGGTTTAACCCCCCCACCGTTGTAGCTGGCCGTAAGAAACCAATGGAGCATTCTGAAGGGAGTCCTGTGGAGCTGTACTATGCCATACAACCAGGAGATGAGAAAGGGGAATGCACCAAGGAGGATGTTAGGAAAAGTAATGGGATCCGACCAGGGCGCAATGACATTGATGAGTCGGGACCTCCCTTGCAGAGGATTGGAAGTGTTTTCCTTTACCAGACACATGCTGTCCCTTCCTTAAATGAAATGAGGTTGGATAATAATATTGCCATTTGGTATGCACCAAAGACTGTCAAGCAAGGTGACATCTTGACTTTCCTTGTATCTATTGCTAAAAATTCAACAGAAGATCAATTCACACTGAGGTAAGGCTATTTTTTTTTCTGTACCTTTCCTTTTTTTTTTTTTTTTTCCTACTCCTGCTATGGGAAGTCACTTCCTCATGTATGAATTTCACCAAAATTCTTCAATTACTTCTCAATGGAAACTGAATTACAGTTGGTTGACTTGATTCTTTGTGTACTGTTCAGTCTAAAACTGTATGAATTGCTGAGATGTGATCTCTTTCAGTGCGAAAGGACAATTTCAACAAAGGGCCTTAGAATACTACTTCAAAAATATTAAATTAGTAGACCTGAGACCCATTTATGTGCTAATAGGAGATAATATGTAAATTCTCCTGAACTGAGATTTGTGGTACTCCTAATCTCTCACTGAACTCATGTTAAAATTAGTAAAGCTCAAATCCACAAAGGTATTTATAGGAATTGAGTAAAAATTAGGCATCTGAGCAGGATTTATATGCTTAAATACCTCCCCACAGCTTGCTGTAGACCTGACTCTGTTTTATACTTTGGAAACTCAAGCATGCTACTACTGACATACAAGGACCAAGTCTGGAAATGAAAAATACCTGCTTTGAGTATAACTTTAAATTTATACTCAAAGTGCCACTTTCCAAGGTTTGGAATGTTAGTGGGAAGTTCACTGTAACTGCTGATATCATCCAGGAGCAAACATATCCAAAATAATCCAAGATCAAAGGCTATACTGTGGTAAACTGAGAGCAATTGTGCATTACATGCAAGTGAAACTGCCTGGTTGTCTTTTCAAACCTGAGGCTCTGCGTGCCAGCACTGCTGTGTATCTGACAGTACTGTGGAAGAACAGTGGGTGCAGAGCTGGTTTCTTTCTTTTAGCCCTTATTAGCGAGTCACAGCAGCTCTGTCAGAAGTGGAGCTGCGTTGTACTGCGGTTACTGAGATGGACTGCCGTGTCCTGAGTGTTTGTTTCGGAAATGAGCACTGTTGCCAAGGTTCCCAATGGCTCACAATCTCGCTTCCCAAAGAGGAGGTGCCTCATAAACACGGGAAGCTCACTGCTCCCTTTTACAAATGTCACAGTTGGTGGCTGTGAAGGAGGCTGGAAGTGCTGGGTACCTTCACCTAAGGAATCAGCTCCTACTCGGACTTGAGACAAAATACACTCTCTTTCCTCTGGTGTTCATACATCTCAAACTCCAAAAATCTGTCTCTCTTCACCTAGATGTTTCAGGGCTCAATCTTTTCATTCTTAAATTTTTTTCTGGGGGGGTGGTGATTTGTATGGGTTTTCTGGAGAAAGAGATTTGCTATATAAATCAGGTCATTTTTTCCTTTATAAATATGTGATACATAAAACAAATAACCACAATGCTTGGTGGCTGATTTGAGGACAGTTATTTTCTCTTCATCTGGTAGAGGATAAACGCCAGGAGGATATCCACTCTCTTTACCATAGCAGGTTTTCATTTTGAGTCAATCTGTCAAAGATTCAGGTTGCTCTGAGTGACTGGTTTCAAAACACACAATCTGAATTCCTTGGAGTTTGTAAGTGTTCAGGGACATCTTTCTAGCTTTCTGTATTCTAGTGACTTTAAAAGGATATAATTTCAAACACACATGGAGACTGCTATTACATTTGAAGATGCATTTAAAATATTAAAAAACTTTTCTATCCCAGGGAAATAAGGTTAAAAAATCTTCACTGGCTCATACACCATGAATTCAGTGTCTTAGAAATCTGACTTCAAAGCCATCCGTATTTCTGTGAACTGTGATCAGTTAAAACTAGAGGTGGTTTATAACTAAGATAATTTTGGTATATGTAGGTTAATAAAATTTTCAAAAATCTTGTTTAAATGGGGATGAAAATAGAACACCAACCTTCTAAATAAATGCTTCTAATGTTTATTTTCTGAAACAAAATGTATTTGATTTTTGGTTTTAAGATTCTGGCTGTTTCCAAATTCAGTGCTCTCAGGCTGGGAAGAGAACCTCAGGAATGAAGGGGAATCTTGCTAGATCCCTAGTTGGCAAAGAACATAAGTGATGTTATATCTGATGAATATGTACAAGAGGCTCACTGCCAGCCATTACTATATGATGAAGACATTGTATTTCATCTAGGAGACAGATTTAGTACCCAATATGCCAAAAGCTTCCAGTGTGATTTTAGGCCAGTTAGTTAATCTCTCTGCCTCTTCCTTTTGCTCTTCTCTAACCTAGTGGTGCTGGTGATAGTGACTGCTCCATGCCTCTGCCTGCAGCTGCAGTACAGCTGAGCTCCTTGGGCATACAGTGTGCACATGGTGATGGATATTGGTCGTCTCCATGTTTGCTGCTCCTATGCTGCAAATATCAATAGTGTGAGAACATGCTGCATCTACGTGGTCTTTTACGGTGCTGATCTCTCTCATAAAGGAAAGGAAAGCAAAGACTTTTCCTCATGATGTAACTTTTATGAGAAAATTGTACTAGCATTAATCTTTATTTTGAAACTGTCTCTTACATTTAGGAGTCTTAGCCTGAGTGGCAGCAAGACTTGGCAACTGTATTCATAAAGCAAGGCCAAGGGCTGCTGGCAAAATGCTTTTACCATTGCTTTTGCTCCATTGGACTGGAAATTATGACTTGAACAGATGGAAAATATAGGATGCACAGGTCAAAAAAGAAGCAACAGTAATGTAAAGCAACCACAAGCAAAAAATAAATGAACACACAACTACTGAAAATTCTTTGTTTCAGAATAATTATATTGAGAGTAAACTCTATCCCCTCTTCTCGTGGGAAACGATCTCCAAGGTGATCATTCTGGAAGATGCAAAATGTTAACCATATAGGCTACTGTTGGGTACCTTTGCTCTTTCTTCTTCTCAGACTTTTCTTCTATGCAGTAAAATATTTCAAGTAGTGAATGCAAGATGGATTGACTGTTTAATTTTGTGAGAGTTGGGGCAGAAGGACCAATATCTAGCTTTTATTTTTAATGAAAAAGAGAAAATAAAAATGCATCTTGAATGTATGGATGAGAGGGAAGAAGAAGATAAAGTGGTGAATAAATATAGAATGCTCACTAAGCCCCAGGTTTTGAGCTTATACTGGATCACTGAGCCTTGAGAAACTGATTTCTCAGCTAATATCACACACTTGCTTCCTCTTTGGTCTTAGCCAAGTCACTTATCTTCTCTGAAGCCATTTTACCATTGCTAATATAAACAGGTATTTGAAGATAACATGTTGTATACAAGGAATGAGCAATATCTTCCCAGTGAAGCAGTGTTAAATACCTTTAGAGAAGAAATAATCAAACATCCTGTGCCTTTTATTCTGTTGCTTCTTTTGAATGCAAATTGTTTGTTGTGTTCTTTGTAAGTGGCCACCTGAGAGGGTTGTATGTGGAGTCAGTGTTAATATATCCCAGCCCAAAGAGAGCAGCTCTGAAGCCCATAGCCCTTCCTCAATGAGGCAAACCTCAAAGTTCCTTGATACTGACCAGCTCTGGACATGTGGTCTATGCTGTCACTGAAACTGTTTTATCATTATTTTACATGCTGATGGCTGGAGAAAGGCTGTCCTTTGT
The DNA here is from genome assembly GCF_023343835.1 of Lagopus muta. NCBI lineage: Eukaryota > Metazoa > Chordata > Aves > Galliformes > Phasianidae > Lagopus > Lagopus muta. Next base: position 9,130,588 of record NC_064449.1, on the reverse strand, counting down.
AACCTACAAGAAAACACTGGGGGCTTTAAAGAAATGCTGAGCTCTGAAATTAACTTTCAGAGGAGTCTCAAACTGTGGCTAAAGCCATGATGGCAGCAATAGTGGGACTGCTGCTGCATGGTGATTTGGATTACAAGGGGAAGCTTTGGGCATCATGGCTGCTGCCACAGGAAGCTCAGGATGGAAGTACATTCAGCCACAAGTTTAGAAACATGAACTTTTTGACTTTTTTCTCATCTGCTAATAAGAAATCAGCAATTTTTAAGCAGCCCATTCTACTGATATCAATGAGAACTTGGGATCTTTGGCTCAGAGGTATTCAAGAAGTAGAAAGGATGGCTATAATCCCAAACCACACAGAACCACGCTTGCTTCTGCAATAGTGACTGATTTGATTATTGGCCAAAATTTTATTTGTAATTTGAGAGAGAAATATATCCTATTGCCAACGAATTACAACACTTCTGAATGTTTAACTTTTCATAGCATCTTTCTTTTGATGTTAAAAATTCCTAAGGAAAATAAACTCTTAAGTGAAAGATAATGGAATTGGGTTTCAGCTAAAGAATCTTGCCTTTATTTCTTGTATTCTGTCATGTTTGTAGCATTATGGCCTTCATTTTCTTTAGATGCTGCTGCTGAGTGAGTAGCTGTTGGAAATTATTTTCATTTGGAGCAAATCCCGTTTAGCTTCACTAGCAGCAAGAAATGTCCTATTTTATACTAAGCAGGTCCACTCCATTCTAACCTTTATATAGGTTTGAGCTTTGCTGTCAAAATCTATCACTGGATTTCCAGAAGAAATAAGTAAAATGTATAAAGCAGCATTATTCTTATGAAAGAAGATTATATTTGAAGCTTGTGAAACACTGATGCTATTTGAAAAGATGAACTCAAGTTTTGTATATGATACTACTACATTTATAAACCAAACTCAGGAGTCAGAGATATCTGGGCACCCTTTTTATAAAGAGTTTGTCTGCCTTCTAATGCCTGCCTTCTAATGATAGTTGTGTGAATGCAGTGACTAGTGTGAAATTGTGGTGGTGAATAAGCGATGTCCATCAATAATCTGGATAAACTGTCCTAAAAGGCCCTGGAGTTTAGGTTGCATGAACTTCTGTTTGTTCGTTTTATCTAGCAATCAATAAAAGCCAGCAAACATGAAAAAGGCTGCATAAATACATGAGGGTGGCGGAACTGAGATCATTACCACTCAATTTATACAGCAAGAAAATTTGAACAAGACTGACATTTTATCAAATTGCTTGTATGCTCTTCTAGTTCTGAGCTAAATCATTTCTTTTTCCTAGTGCTGAATTAAATCATATTTTAGTGGTAGAAACAATCAGGCAGTAACTAGTGATCAGGAAGGTTACCAGCCACATAAAACTGTGTAATGAGATGGGCTTTTCTCTACGCCTTAGGTTTATAGGGCTATTTGATGGCATCCCCAGCCCTGAATATGTACATATTCTACCAGATTGAAAAGAATCCTAATGTGCATCTTTTTCTTCCCCTGGTAGCTTTGATTTCTTCTGTTATTTAAGCAGCCTGTCTGCATTAGAAATTAAACAAAAATATGAAAATCTTATCTTCTCTGTGGTATATGCAGCTGACTCTTTTTCTTCCCTTTCAACTACTCTTCTGGCCTGATAAAGACAGAAGACATTGGCCCCTGCTCTCCCAGCTGCACATTTTCCTCTGCCCTGTCATTTTTTGGGAGTCTCTGCTGTAATCTCTTCACCAAGAGATGGTACTGCTGGGAAAATGAAGTTTCCGTTGGCAATATGACCTTGTTAGGCCAGAAAGTCTGTATCTTATTAGCAACATCTAGAATTCCTGTGTCTAAAGTTAGAGGCTGAATGTCTCTGATTTTTAAAAGGCATAAAAAGTGCATTTCAATCCACTGGGATGTTTAGTTAAGGATAAGTATTTTTTTCATTATAAATTTCATTAATTTAGGGAGAGTAAGAACACAGAACTCAGCTTAACTTGGCTGTAGGAGGCAAATATTTGTTGTTGTTTGTTTTCCCTAGGAATGAGGAGATTTGGGACAATACGAGTTAAATTTCTGGAATGAATGTCTTTGAGTTTTATTTTCTTCCCATAGAACTTCTCAGTTCTCAACTGAGAAAACATTAGAGGCTCCTTTGTGGTAAGAAATGAAACAATATGAAAGAAGGCTGTCAGGTCTGTGCTAGATAAATGGAAGACAGATGGTAAGTGTGATTGGCACTGACAATGTGTGAGCTGCCTTGTTTGCAGGTGCTGCTCCTGTCATCCATCACACTTTCACCTAATAGTGGGAGATGTCACTGTGATGTACTTAAATTCCCAACTGACTGATAAAGCAAAGCCAGCAGGAAGAAGGACTTGGGTAAGAGCAGTTTACAGGGAGCAGCCTGACTTTAAGGTGTGTTAATACAGATAAAGAAGTATCAAACATTGTGTTTTGAGATAACACACAGTGTGTGTTCTGCTCTGCTGTGCACATGCTCCTCCTAATGCTGTTTGATCTGTGTGAGGATTTCTTATTGTTTTATCAGGACCAGGGATTATATATTTCACACCTAAGACTTTTCTGAGGGAGACAGGGACAGCTCTCACAGTGGGTCACTGCCCATCTGCCTCCTGTTTCTTGAGAATGAAACTCATGTTGTTGTTCTGGGACAGGGAAACCTGCACCCTTGAGGAAGTTCAGAGGCTCACAGTGCTGAGCTCTTGTCATCTTTGGATGTCTATTTATAAAGCAAGGCTTATCCATAACCCTTTTCAAAGTTTCTTTCTAGGTCTGATGTGTCCCAGTTGCGATGTGGTGTCACCCAGTGACAAAGTTATACAAGTCTTTTATCAGCCCTCCAAATGTCTGGTTGTTGTGATGAACACATCCATTCCAGTTTCTTGCACTTACCTTGTAATTACTGACAGCTTAGGAGCTGGATGCTGGGTCTTGCATGCTCTTCATATATCCTTCTTGGTGCTTACTCCTTTTGTGTTAATCCTAGTGGCCAAATACACAAAACACCTTGTTAATCTTTGGATGAATGAACTTCCTTCCCCTTTCTTTAACATGCTAGGAAAACAGAAAACACTCTGTTCCACCCAGGTGAGGATTTTTTGTTTCTATTTTCAAAAACACTTTTCTAAAATAAAGCGCGTTGAGGAAAACAAGAGCATTTCATGAAGGTAGGAAAAATCTTCTACTTGAAAGTATTGCAATATTTTGACTTCTCACATTGTTTCATCAACACCTATAGCCCATGGCATTCAAATCCTGTAAGAATAGAGTAGAACAATTATTATGAAATCCGCATATATTCTGGCTGATTTATTCAACTCACAAAGAGTATCAATAATAATAGCTTATGGTAGATATTCATTACAAAATAATTGATTAGAAGTGTATTGTAGTAGATAAAGTATGATCTAGATATGTAACAGTTACTTTAAAATGATGAAACTAAACAACAATGACTTCTAACACACGGAGTACTGCCATCAGAATATTAAAAACAGCACCAGATACTGAGATTAGATATTTTGTATTGTTGCCCAAACGGATCTTAGAAGCTTCTTTACTTAAGCATACAGTTAGTGCAATATTTATGGGTATTTCATAGCATTGTCTACAGAGTTATTGTGAGAATAATGTTAGTTTTCTAAATTTTGATTGAGGTTGACATATTTAGAGCTTGTTTCCAAATTAAGTGGTATTTTGTTTGCATTGGTTGTTTAAAAAACAAACAAACAAACAAAAAATACATTCTCATAATCTGCAAGACCAAAGGGCCAATTCTTCCCAGATTCTAGCAAGGACAGTGCAGTGGATTTGATGCTATGCAGGCTGTATGGGGGAGAGATCCTCAGCTTGGGCAAGTTGCTGCTTTCCATTACAATGAAGTCAGAGGGTCTGACCAGCAAAATATTACGGAGCTACCTAAATGGTTCTGTGACTCATCTATGTGACTGTGCATTTATCTGAAATGCAAGGAGATATGTGGAAGTAACGCAGGGAAATCTTATTTTCCTACTGTTGTAATTAAGGCCTTATTCCTTTTTCAATGGTACTGAAAATTTGAGTGCAACGTGCATTATAAAGCTTAGCAACAAGAAGTTCTCTTTACAGGTCTCTGAACCGAATACCCAAACTTTGAAGTGTTTGTGTATAAAGATTGTCTTCTTGTTTGAGGAATTATTTCTTTCAAGTCTTCATTACTCAAGCTAACAGATACTGAAAATGGCTTTAAATCATTGGGGTTTTTCCCCGTTTCCTTGCTTTGTTTTATATATATATTTTGAGAGAGAGAGATATATATATATATGTTGGTGGGAATGTTTGCCACTGGTTAGTGTTCATGTGTTAAAGCATTTTTTCTCTGCGAGTAGAAATGGAAATAGGTGTTGATTTGCGTTACCAATGTAGAATAGAAAAACTTCTATGTTAAAATACCCTTTCAAAAATGTGCCTGTGATCTAGCCTTTGCAGACACAGTAATTGCTTTGCCAGTTTGTAGGCTGGAGCAATCTGTAAAAACTAAAAGAAAAATGTCTGTCTCCACCAGCTGAAGCAATTGTTTGTGGACAGATTCAAACCCAGATGCAGAAAGTCAATTTTCAGCATTATCACTGTAGTTCAGGGAGACATTTAAATAGGCCTTCCACTGCTGAAGTGGAAGGGGGAGGGAGGTGAGCTATAGATATGTGCTAAAAGAGAAAGGAGGAACAATTGAAGAGCAATAAACATCAAAGCTGCTGGAAGCAACAATATGAACTTACAGCTGGGTTTCAGCAAAAGCAGCTATTGTATTTGACTCTTTTGTATCATGTACTCTAGTAGATTTTTCCCCTTTTGATTAAAATGCCTTTCTGTGATAATACTTTCTCTCCTCCATTATCATTTCCATCTTTAATACAGATGCTGGAGAAGCAGAAAACCCTTTTTTAGAAGTGCCAAAGCATTTAGGCAAGTGTTAAATTCAGCTCTGCTATAAAATACTGTGAGGGGCAAGGAGGACTGGAGGGGAGGAGAAGGGAGGATTGAAGGTGCTCAACCTTCAGGCCACCTTACAGAGGAAGAATTTACCAACGCTCATCTGGAAAGACTGACTGCTGCAATTTCCAGCTGCTTTTTTTTCTTTCTTTCTTTCCAGAAATACGTTCATTTCTTACTGAACAAAATGTGATGGTACTTTTCAGCTGTGGGTGAAGATGGAAAGATCTTGGCTGCTCGGTTTTTTGGTTTTTTTTTTGGAAAACAGGTTCCAAATGTCAGCCCGTGAATTTTTTAAAATAGGAAACTATTTGCCACAGGGTTGCAAATGAACAGTTTAGGACTTAACTGAATAAATAAGTTAGCTGCAGAGAAGAATTAAGAGAGGGAAAGAGGAGAAGAAAGAAGGGCATTCCCCAAGATAAATTAACATCTGTGAAATAAAACACTTTTAAATGTATGCTAATGGCCTAAATGTTTCCATATTCAATTAAGTAATAAGTCCCCAGTTGGCAATATCGTCCCCAAACATTCATTTACTAAGTGAAGGCTCCACTGGGATAGCAACGGGGCCATAATGAACTGACATGGGCAGTAAGACATGATAATGCCTACTTCAGAGGGAATTACCACTTTCATAATGCAATTTACAACGGGAATGTAGTTGTTAGAAGGGCTTTTTTTTTTTTCCTCTCCTCTTCATTATGACAGTGTAATTATGACTCTAGTGGCTCAATAATTTCAAGAGGAGTGAGTTACCAAAGCTTTTGTACTGAGTGTTCTCAGGCACTTTTAATATGGGACTAAGTGCTGCTGCTTTGATAAATAGTAATCAAATGGAAGGTTCACATAGAACAGCAGCCTACTTAAAGCTGATCTCATCCTCCTTCACTGCTTTCCACTTAGAATTTACTTAATGTTATTTCTTTTCCTATGTATAATTATTTATCCATTTTATCCAAAACTCAAAACCATATGATAGTTGTAGATCAGTTTAGTTCAAATCAGCAATAACTATAGCAACAAGCAATGTTAAACTTCGTAGACTTATAAAAATCTGACTCAAGAAAAGAAAAGAATGTGTGGCTGAATTGCCCAGTGTCAAGTCAAGACTAGAGTTGATTATTTTTCCTCTTTCACTGTACCAGAATGCCTCTCAGCCTCCCTGTTTGATATATGAAGCACACCAGCAGGTTTTGAAGATAGGTCAGACAATACATGGGGAATAGCTAGGATTTTTTTCTTCCTTGTCCATTTAACAGACTTCTCTTCTGTTTGCTCCCAAAAAGAACCAATAGATTTAATATCCACTTTATCTCTTCTATCAGAATGCAAATGCGATGCCAGATGAACATACTTGCAAGAATCCTTAACCTAACGGGCATGTAAAGCCTAGTAATTATCAGTTATTTTTCTGCTCTCCTACATAACTGTGTTCAGTAACAGGTACACACCACACACCGAGAAATCTTTGTGTGGGCCAGTGACAGATTTCTGATCAGCCTCTCTTCCCCTTGCTATGGAACGGAACAAAGAGATGCAGCATTCTCAGCCATTTTCAGTGCTCTGTGAACGCAGCTTGGAACATTGCTGTTTTGAGTACCTGACCACGTTAGTAGCAAAATTTAGCACTGAATCGACCTGTGGTCCAAGATGTGTATCCTTTTCATGTGCTATATGTGCCACACAGGAAAAACTGTTGGAAGAGCAGGCCATGCTTTCTGGTTGATGCACAAAGGGTGCAGCTCTCTGTTTCTGACCCTCCCAACCTCCTGTGCTTGAACACAAGAGATGTAAACCAAGAAAAGGCAGTTCAGCAAAGTTGATTAACATCATGTTTGATAACAATGGTAAAAAGATAAAAATAATTGGTAGAATAACAGCGAACAGACAAACCAGAAATGAGCTATCTGGTTCCCTAGTTGCACTGTGCAGGCATGTTGATGTTACAGCCATTTGGAACAACTAACTGCAGAGGATTGACCTGGAACTGCAGTACAGGTTACCTTTCACATTGTATGTTTTCACTGAGTGACGCTACCACTATTTTTTGAATTATTCTTTTATTTCCATATGCTGAAATTCTTCAGCGGAACTCAGGTGTGAACAGATAAGCTGCTGTTATCAACTGCCTCTATCTTTCCAAAGTGAGTTTGAAAGTTTGAATACTGAATGCTTTCTCCTGTGGCAATGGTCTAAGTGCAAAGATAGAGTTGCAAGATGTGCAGAAAAAATAGGGCTCACAGATTCTGTTTTCTGAAGGCTGCTACCAACGCAGTCCTGTGCCTGCAAGGTGCATACCTCCTGGTGTTGGCTTGGGGCTGTCAAAATGAGCTCTGTATTTGAGAGTGGCCCTGCTGCTACAGCGCTGGCACTTAAACATTTGCAGTGCTGAGGTGTAGCTCCTCTCTCAGTTGTATACTTCATGATTTGGCATGTTGCTTGAACAGTAGCCTCTAATTAAATTCTTGCTTTTTACCACTCATCCCTAGTTGATGACATATATAACGTAGCAGAGTTAGGACATGGCATGATATTCTAGACCAGTTTCATGGGTAATTTGCTTCAGAGCATTTGTGAGTATATTCCTCTTGAGACCTGAGTTTGCATCTGTGGGTGCTCAAGGTCTCAGTGCCAAGCCAGGTTGTACTTGTAAGGGAACTTTTTTGTCATGGCCTCGACTGATGACTGAGCACCTGGTGGAGGGAATGGCTGGCCCAGGAAGCGCAGATGCGAGCAATTCACCTGTGCTTTTCACGTGACTGGAAGGAGTGGACCCAAATGAGCTCCCTGGCTTGTTTAAGGGTTAGCTTAGGAGAACATCTCCTGAATGAAGGCCGCTTCCTGACAAGAACGGTTCTGTAGCCAGAGACCCTATCACCAGCTGGGTGAGTTAACTTTTTCCTATGTAAGACTATTGATATTTCTAACAACAATTTGCCTGGTATTGCAAAGAACTTATCAGAAGCAATTGCACAGCTTCCAAGGATCAGCAGTGCTAAAAGAGCAGTGCTGCAGCTTTCAACTCATGTTTCTTCCCCTTGAGGCTACAGCCATGAGGAGTTTAGGAAAAGAGAAGTTATAATTTGCTTTCACAGACGTTTCTGTGGCTGCAGTGATCCTACCTCAGGCTGAGTGACATTCTAAGAGGTGTGAAATTCCTTCCTGGCTTTGAAAATACAAAAGAAAAGGCATAGGCATCCCTCATATGCATTAGGGACAGGTGCATCAGCCTCAGCAGCAAATGGCTTTGGCAGGGATTGCTGATGAGCTGGCAATGGCTGTTGCAGGAGAGGGGCTCAGAAGGTGACTGTGGCTTCATTTTATTGTTTCTTTACTGTGTATGAGGGACATGCAGGGGATTACTTTTTTATCTGTCTTTTGGCTTCTGTAAAATTACTTTCGCTAATTGCTGTATGTTTTCTGAGACAGCTCATGCTCTAACAGTATAGTTTTTGTCTTCTCATAGAGATATGTGATATTTCCATTTCTGTGGCATTATTTAATTTTTCTCTACTCCTGAGAAACGAGCTGCATTGCAACAAGTACGAACAGAGCAATTCTGAACAGAGGCTTTGGCCAGATCTCAGAAATGAACACTGAGAGTGAGACAGAAATAAGGCCTCACTTAACTTCAAAACTACCATGAAGTTCAGTTACCTAGAGCTGAAAAACATGAAGTTACGCTGGCACCTGGCATTCAGCCTGTAACCAATTTGATTGAAATGATTCAGAAGAGGAAAGAATGTATTGTGTTCCAGCTTTTTTTTTTTTTTGGCATTAACTACTACTAAGAGATCTCAGTTCTGAGAAAGACACGCTTGGTTTATCTTTTCACCTGGTATAGCATTAACAATGTGAAAAGGTCTTTAAGCAGATGATGCTCTCAAAGCATGAGTAGAAATAGCACTTTGATAACACTGATTTCAGCACAAAGTTTAACAGACACAAGCTGTTTGTTCAGGGCCTCCAGCAGCGATGGTGGCACTGCATTGCTAGAATGAATGATTCTTGTATTGTCTTGTAAAAGGAATGCATGAGCTAGAGGTTTATGCTTGGATTTTCCTCTCTCCTGCTCCAGATAGCTGGAGTAGAAGGGTAGTCTGCATAAATTTATCACAATATCAAGAGTGCATCTCTGGGTGCTTGGGGGATCCTGGCTGGAGCACACTGTGCTTTTCTTCTTGCTCACACACTTGGTTTTCCTTCCTTGCAGAAGTAGTCACAGGAGCTCATATGCACCTAGGTTTTGTCCCAGAAGAAATTCAAGTGTAGGTGGAGCATCCTGGAATAGCTTGAAAGTGCTCCCTGGTCTCTTAGTTTTGATGCAGCCAGTGATACCTATCTAAGTGCTGTAGAGCAAGCTGGGTCAGAAAAAGGACTTAAGATTGCCTCTAGCATTTCCTTATGTCTGGTTTAGTCATCTCTGTGCGGAGCACTGGGGATCAGGAAAGCCATTCTTGAAGGAGTAATCCTGCCCTTTTACAAGGAACCAGGATGCCTAATTGAGTCCATAAATGTAACTCCCTGATCACTCTCTCAAAGGTTGAATGCAGTGTAATGTTCATGAATTTTCAAGTGAGCAACCAAAAGTTGGAAATGAGCTGCAGCCTGTGTTTAAGAAGCCATATTTTCTAACTGATTAGATCTCGCTAAATCTGTGTGGCAGCATATAATCAGTAGCAAGCCCAATTCCTATTAGAATACCCTTATTTATGACTGACCAACATACTCTCATCTGTCATCACTTCACTCTCACAATCTGTTTTCTAAATAAAATCGTAACTTAACCATATGCTTGACAGAATTATGTAGCAGCTTTAGTGTGTTTATTTTTCACTCTGCAGTATGTATCAGTCTACACTCAGTCTCAAAGTCTGTTCTTTATTACTGCTGTAAACTCAACTGGGCCATTTGTATCCTGTGGGCATTAAGAGAACAGCCGTTTAGATTCAGATTTGACCAGTGACTGAGTATCAGAAGCAGCATTTGAGATCCTTAAGATGTGCATTACTTTTCCTTCACAATGATTACAGTTTAAAGGCTTGGAATTTAGAGAGAATTGTTTCTCAGAACTTATAGTATACTATTTTATTTTTACTATTATTGGCAATCAATATTTCACAGAATGAAGCAGAAACAAGTCGTTCAGATGCTAGCCTTCTCTTTGGCTCCTGGCACATCATGATTTAATCTGTGAAGAATACATTATCAGCTGATTGGGGGAATTAAAACCTGGCCAGCTGCCATATGAAACTCAGAAAGCAACCACTAAATCATTGTGCTTTATAGGGAAAAATCGGCATGAAGTCAAATGCTGGATATAAACAATGAGAGAAGACAGTGGGTGTATTCCAATCCCAACAAAAAGGACTTAATTTCAGATACACGTCAGGATTGCTACCTATTTCTTTTTAGGTGATAATTGTAGCTATTAAACCTATAGCTATTAAATAAGAACTGATTGTCTCAAACCTTGGTACAGTCACAGGAGGAGAAAAATGATGTTTTACCAAGGTAGAAAATGATTCCTCTTTCTGTTCCAGTCACTTAGGCACACTTTGCAAATGGAAGTCATTCAGATAGGCTGCAGCTGGACTTGGAAAGGGATGTGCCATGGGTTTGGCACCTGAATGTGCTTTGTTTTGATTGTGGATGTGGAATTCTTTTCTCTTTCATTTAGGGGTAATGCTTTTGGAATTCTTTCCAGTATCTAAATTGTTCTGTAGACTAGATCCTATTGACTGCTAATGGTGGTGTGTTCCTATTGTGTTCATAAGCTCGTGAAATTGTGTTATGGTTAAGGTATGTGTCAGAATGGAGGCTGCATAGTTGGGATTTCTCAGGTTGTCACAGAGCCAGCATTTGTAGGACCTCACTCAGCAGAGAACTGTCTGCATGTGGTTACTTTGTCCATGTGAATGATGCCTTCCAGGGGCCAGTAGGAATAAGCAGAAAAATGTCTGGTCTGAGGACACATTCTTTAAGGACCAACTTGACCCTTTTAATCTATAAAACTACTAATAAACAAATGCCTCTTTTCAATATGACGATGCATGTTTTTAAAACTAGAAAACTTCTCAAAGGTTTCAAAAATAATTTATTGGAATGTATGAACATGTAGTCTACCATTTAACAGAAGCAACTTGAAAAATATTATTCACTGAGGCACGTTTATTTAGAACTGTGTACTGGGAATTACTGCGTTATAAACCATGGTACCAAACCGTACCAAGTGAGGCTGAAGCAGATCAAATGCATTGCAGTGATACAGAGCAATTAGATGTCAGAAATTCTTGGAACCCCAAACTTAGGTGACAGAATTAAAATTAGTCTTACATATGTATTATTTATATTGTTATTAATAAATACTGCTTCAAGCAGAACTCGCAACTAGTGTTTCTCTTTTTAGTGATATAAAGTATAAAAATGGGCTTATAATTGGAAAGGTGAATTAGTGACAACAATTTTAGAATAGTAATGTGCATATTCATAATACAAGTAGTGCCATCTCTTCTACATTCCTTTGTGAATGCTAAGAGCCCTTTCTCGTATGGAAATTATGTACTTCCTTGCACTGTCAAAAATTGTACTTCTCTTTCATAAGCAGTAATTAGTAACCACATGGTGAACTCCTCTTAGTGGTCTAGTAACAAGACAACAAAGATGTGGCAACAGTGCTAGAGCAGATCCTTTTCAAGAGTGCAAACTGGAGATAGGCTGTGCAAGCACTTGTGAAAATGACAGGGGTGGATTGGTGCATCTAACAGGTGAGCTGAGGGTGAGAAAAGTAGTTAGCTAAAAGCAGGTTGAAGTGCAAAATTATTATTTAGATGAATGAATGTGGAGAAGGTTTGGTACCTTTGGAAAGCTAATAGACACGGTACCTCTCAGGGTGTAAAAAATGAGTGGTTCCTCCTGTTTCCATGAGAAATTTATAAGATCAATTATATGCATCTGTTTGGGAAGATTTATTAAACTTCTTCAGAAGTTTTATAGACGTCTCAAACTACTGGTGAAAATGATGTGTGTTCTGGAAGCAACACAGCTTGTTTTGAGATGCATTATGGATGCTGCAGGTGTTTCCAACCTTGAATAAATCATTTCAAGTATTTTTAACTACCTGTCTAGGAATCTTGAAATGAGAAACGGGCTTAATAAATAATTTATTGTGCAGAACAGGAGCAAATATGTATATTACACCCTTTGATTTCCAAACACATCTTTCTAAGTAAAGCCATGTGGTTTAACACACCTTTGCAGTACAGTGCTGTTTCAGTAATGTCTTAAAATAGACTTGTATGCAATGAACCTGAGCTATCCTCAGTGACCAATGAAATCAATGGGCAGTTTTCTAGCAATAGTAATGTCAGCTTCACAATTTGGTGCTCTTGAGTAAAAGCCTTTGTCAATTCTTCTGGTGCTAGCGCTGTTTTGCAGGGGTTGTTATCTTATTAGGTAGCACAGTTTTGAAGCAGCTCCAGTATATGTCAACAACAATGGCTAGAATTTCTAAAGGAAATTCTAAGGAAGCCAGAAAGAGTAATGGGTAGAGAGTTCCTTAACTACGAGTAAATCTCATAGTTTTATCGGGTGAATGCTAAAATGAAAAGGGCAGAATAGAGCAAGATAAGAAATGCTGAAAGTGGAATGGAGTTGGTGCACTCCTTGGGAGTGCAGATGTAGGAAAGAGGGTTGAAAATTGCTTTTTTGTAGAGATGTAAATTGCATCTGTTTTCTTCATGAGTTAGTCTTTCTCTGCAATGCTGCTATCAGTGGTAGTCTGTTTCATTAGCCCCTAATTTTGAGAAGAGCACATCCAAAGACAGCTTAAGGCTTGCTGGTCATTCAGTGCATAAAAGGATATGATAATGCCTCTGATATGCAGTACTATGCTGAGTGCTGCAGTTTCCAAATTACAGTCCAAATTTGCTCCTCTTCAAGGAAAAACTTAAAGAGCATTTGTCATCAGATAATTCATTCTAACTGTATGTACCACACCTATTGTCTCCCTGCTAATACAAAGAGAATTTGTTAAGCTCACTGCTCATATTTGACTCTTAGGTGCTGTTAATGGCTTTTCTTCCCTTCAGAGTGGGTTTGGTTTTTGACGAAGTGGACTGAAAATTAATTAGTGCATCATTTGATGCTGTTGCAGTGTGTGTGTGTGTATGTGTGTGTGTGTGTATGTATATGTAGTGATAGTTCTGTCAGAAAGTCTCCTAGAGGGAAGGTCTTCAAATTGCCTTCAGGAGGCCTTGTCAGATTAAATTGTTGGGGGTTTTGTTTCGAGTGTGCACTATTTTAGTAAATCTCCCCAGCAGTCACTCCCTGACTTCCAGGCATATGTTTTTGGAAAAGGAAAAAATTCTTTATTTAGAAAAAAACCTGAGGCAGATTTATTTGCCCTTTGTACCCACAGTTTCTCCCCCCCGCCCCCTACAGTGAAGATGCCCTGCTTGGCTCTACTCTGTGCATGCAGTCATTCTGTGTGCCACATCTTGCACAAGGGACCCAGTGTGCCCACGATGCTTGTGTATTCTGGTTGATAGCATCTTTTTTTAACACTTGAGTAGGAAATGCCCAAATAAAGATGATGAAGTGCCAGTGTTTTTGCTCAGGAAACAATCTCTCCAGTCAGACTCTGCATCCCCATGGAGTGGGCAGTGCGTAGGTTATGTTACATGTAGTGACTGGTGGGTTTATGCCATCCTTACCCAAAGTGGCTCTTTTGCAACAAGCAGCTTCTTGATGTTTGCAACACAAGCAAATAGTGATTCCTAAAAAAAACTATAGGAGACTTTGATCACTGAGATATAACTAAATTACAGGTTTTGCCACAAATTTTGTAAGATCCTAATAGAAGTAATCCTAATAATAAGACAGGTTTGTGATGATGATTGCTAAAATGTTTATGCCTGACATCTTTACTTCAATATATTTGCTTGCAAATGCAATATGTCAAGAGAAAAAGGGTCTTTTTGTCAATCTGTAGAGGCAACCAGTAGTTCTGTCAACCAGAAAGGACTTTTTATACCATTAATTATGCTTCTCTTTCCATGTCTCCTGGCCAAAAACAGCAGTTCCAAGAGAGTCTCAGTAGCCACAAAGTGGAGGCTGCCACTTGCTGCTTTCTTTCTATAAGTGCAAAGGCACCTTTGTTTTCCCAAGCCCTGTATTGGCCTTGTGTGACTGTGCAGCCCCCTCCGAGTCCCCTTCATGGCTCTTTCACCACAGCACAGTATGGTGGTAAGGAATACATTTAAATACCAACCACACTTGCCGTCCTTCCCCCAACCCTTTGATTTCTTGGTTGTTGTCATGGTTTGCTTGCTTGTGCTCTTTGCTTGCAGCACGTGTGTCACGTCATCATCAGCTCTCTCACAGCAGGACCCGTGGTGGCAGGGGCCATTGTTTAATTAGTTCCTCTACAAAGTGCCTCAAGCTGCAAAGACAGTTGTTCAAAGGATCGTGCAGTGGAGCATGACGCACAGAGCTACCTTTATTGTGGACTTGAAATAGGTCTTCAAAGAGAACTTTTTCTATAAAGAATCTGTGAAAGGTAGCTCATGAGCTGCTAATTTCAATGAGGCTGAATGAGCTGCAGACCTAATTTTTCATTACCAATGTTTATTGATTCGTTTACCTCTGTATTTGGGAGTATAATTGTGTGTTTTTCACAATGATAGCCTTGTACACACCTTATTTACATGGAGGTTCCAGCTATTGCTAGGGAGATGTTCTTTATGGAAAACATACCTGCCTTTCCTTTCCCTTAAACTCATTTAAGAAAAAAAATATATCAAAGAAGGTGAGAGTAACATCTGTGACTCTTCACCAATTACCTGGAAATACCTTGATCTGAAGGCTAAGTGAGGATGGGTTAGCTCTGTTCTTGCACTAGAAATCTCCAGAGAAGTGTTATACCTGGGATCTGTGGGATGTGGGTACTTTGCTTTTGAATCAGAGTGGTTCCACTGCCCCATTGTCATCAATGGGACTATTGTACTGAGTCTCCTCAGTAAATATGAAACCAAGGTTAACATCTCTGCGCTGTGTTAGCTCACTAGGCTTTGTGTTTTCTTATTAATGTCAATTTTAACCCAGTTGTCAAAATACTATTATTATATTCTGCTAACATCAATTGTCTGTGGTGCTTCAGTTGGTCACAGAAGCTTGTACAGTACATTTCATGGAGTAGAACATACTGAATGCCTCAAAGTACCTATTATGAGAACAAATCTCTGTTGCTACTGGTATCTTGTTTGGAAAAATAATTTTTATTTTTGTGTATTTTCTTAAATGGGTAATACTCAGCCACATGTAGTTTTTTGGTATCAGATTTGATATGTAAGCATTATCGAATGTTCAGTTTGCATCCTGAGCATACTCTGAGTTTCTCGTTTGCCCTCATCTAGTGTGCTCTGATCTTTTTCTGAACATTAGTGCTGTCAATACGACTGTAAGACCTCCTCCAAAAGCAGGTTTGAGTTCTGCAAATCCACTTGGCAGGAGAGCAGAAGTTAATTGATCAGAGGCGAGGCTTAGCCAGCATACATTGGGGTTTTACTGGATCTGAAAGATGCCTTAATCCCCAGGCAGACTATTAATTTCCTTCTCACTATAACCATACAGGTTTCCCATGCTGAATGGTAGTGTTATGCTCTGTTGTAAAATCCTTCCTTTCTAATAGGAGCATAGGGATTCCTGAAACAAGAGCTTACATTTCTTGTGATTTAAAGAATGAGAGAAAGTTGATCTCTGATAAACTCATGGTTGAAATTATTTTCCTAGATCCTTTCTCTGCAGATTTTCTCTCTGCATCTTGGTTTATTCAGCCCCCTTCTATTCTGTCTCTCTCAGCAATTTGTCATTTGGCCATTTCATCCACAGTGTTGATGTTTTGATTGCCTTATTGCATTTATATTTGACCATGGTTATGTGGGCAGTAGTGTTTTCCTACCCATTCGTTCTACAGCAGGTTCATTTGAACAGTTGCATGTAATGAGGAGAAGCCTCCACATCCTTCTCATCTTTCTTATATTAAAATGCACAAGTAGAATAAATCAGTCCATGGAAATGCATGAAATCTGAGGCTGAGAGGAGGTGCAATTATTAATTTTTCAGGATTTACATGTGGAGAGGATTACCAGCTGCTTTTGTGTTCCTGCAAAATAGCTCTATCTTGTAGAGCAGCTGACAAGGAGGGTTTTGCGTAATACCAAGTCATCTCTGTTTCTGCTTACTTGGGATCAGCCCAGCCCTCCTCTTCGGATCTTCCCACGTAAAAATCAGAATCAGAACTGTGCTGTGACATGCACTGGGGTTAGCTGCTGCTGCTGGATACAGGCAATGCTGTGTGTACCCTACATTAAGGACAGAATAATTTTGAACAGTGTCATTATTGCATTAATTGAACTCCCTTCTGCATCAGTGGCTGCACTGAGATGTTAGGGTTTGCCTGCAGCAGAACTCCTTGCTATTATTTAGCAAATGTTGCTTTAGTAGCCTCTCATGCAAGTGGCACAGAAGTGGTTAAATGTGTTAGAATGGATGTATAGCATACAGCCCCAGATTTTGTGTGTATAACAAAAACCACTGTTTGATTTGCTTAGTGAATATCCATTTAATACTGATAGCAATGCTTTGAAGCAACACAGGCTATTTCTCTGTTAAAGAATTGGAACTCTTTAATTATGCATTAGTTTACATTTTCTTTACTATAGATCTGAATCAGTAAACCTTAAGTAATGCCATTAGGAATCAGCAAAATTGCTCCCACGAGTGAGGAAACGCATTTTTGAAAAAAGGGTTTGCAGACTCAGGGATTTTGCAGCAAAGATTGTGATATGCTGCTTTTTTGCTTCTCTGATGCTGTTCTTTGAACATCTGACATGCGTGTCATTGAGTGAAGGACAAACAGAGCTCATATGGATCCGTGGGTCTTTTTTATTAATTCTGGGGCAAGATAATGCTATGGTACAGCTTGCTGTAAATTGCTCCTGTGTTACCTCCTAGAGGGGTCTGCGTGTAGGAAATGGATGAGAGAATTTGTATTTAAAGTAACTGTATTCGCAATTCGTATGATGTCCATAAGATGATTTTGTCTGCAGCTGTGGGAAGTTGCTAGGGAACGTTGCTAACTCATTTTCACTGATCGGTCTTCGTTAGCACTACTGAGGTAATCTTCTCATTTCTTACTCAGTGACACTGTCATTTCGTTTTGCATTAGGATGTGATTTGGAAGTAGTTCAGAACTGTCCCACTTACAGATTTTGAAGTAAGCTTTCCAATAATGAATTGGTACCACATCCAAGTACTGCATCTTTCACTAAGACTGCTGTGACTCTCAAGTTGTCACTGTTGGGAAATGAAAGGGCAAATTCAGAGCTGGGGCTGACTTCAAAACACTACTGCATCAGACCCTGCTTTACAGGTAAGCTCAAAGAAGCAGTCTTACCATCCCAAGTGGATGAATATCTCAGGGTAACTGCTCTGAATAGAGCATGCCCAGATGCCTTCAGAGAGATGAGCTTTTCACCTGCTTGCTGTAGCTCTAAGTCTGCCAGGAGCCTCAACTGCAGGTTGAATCTGAGCTGTTTTCTCTGTGAGCAAGTCCAGAGATTTCCTGAGGCTCTTACGTATTGATACACACTGCTGTTGCATCGAGGAATCTATTCCATCTGCAGGCTAAACCTGAAACTCTTCTGGCATCTCTGACAGGTACAGTCTCTTCTGATGCCTGAGACTGTACAAAAGCACCAGGCAATTTGTTCCAGTGCTTTGCCATCCTTCTTAGTCATAAAAAGCTTTCTTGATGTGTAAATATCCCTTGTCAAAGTGTAATCCCATTGATTCTTGGTAGATACAGAGAATATTTCTGCAGCTGCTGTCTTTGGAAGACTCATGCTGTGTGGTCCGTCAGCCTTCGCTTCATTCACTGTGCTCCTAACATTCTCAGCCCATTTAAATGAATCCAGGGCTCCTTCTCTTGTTGCTTGTCTGCTCAGCATAAAAATGTATGCACATTCAGAGACACACATATAAATAAATGTCCTTTAAAACATTGTTATTCCTTGCTTGGTTTTACTCAGCCTACAATGGGTAGCTGGATAATCCCTCATTATGTGCACCTTGTGCTCTGGATGACTCTCTGGGCATTGCTCACAGTCAGCTCCCTTTGCTTACTTTGGTAGCTGTTACCTGCTGTTTTTTGCACCTGTAATATAAGGTAAATGACACTCGATTTTTCCGTGCACAAAATCTCCAGTCATTTGGTAAGTTTTCACCCCCTTCTTAAAGCAAAGTCTTATTAAAGAACTTGTCTGAAGTACAGGCTGTGCTGTTAGCTGTTTTGCTGATGCCTGGTCAGGAAAGGAAGGAATTGTGTTGCATTGTTTTCCTTTTACAGGCAATTTAGAAAGATACATTTCAGACCCTACATCATATTTTGCATTTATTTTGGAAACGATAGTTGGAAGCAGTCTGGGCTCCCAACCACTTTAAGTCAGCAGGCAATGCTATTCATCTTCGTCTTTCATTTCTGTAAACAAACAGCTTTCTTCACATACTTGAATACATAAATATTTAGTTTAGCATTGTTGCTCATTATTTCTCAGTTTTCTATTCCTGTAGGGAAAAAGTGCCATACAGCCTGGAGAGGTGACAGTAAATCACTGCTCCATTACAATACTCTATTTGGTGAGTAGCTTGGGGTAAACAGTGTGTGGACTCCCTTCTCACCTTGCTCTCAAACCGTGAACCTTAAGATTTTATCTCCCCTTCAGCATCTCTATGCTTGCTTCATCATTTGTACTGATATATGGCTACAGGCTGGAGCACCAGCTTGTCCATCAGTACAATAATAGCTCCTTAGGACAACTCTTCAAAGTAATGTCTCCAGTTGTAATAGTGGTGTCTTATCTATCCTGTTACTGAGATTTTGCCTGCTGGTAGCCTCTGTTTCTATAGTGTCACTTCAGGATACATCACTGCTATTTTCTTCCTTCTTGCTGCTTTGCCACTTATCTGGCATTGCATACGTTCCACAAGATGAAATCAGCAGGAAGGTGCAGCAGCCAGACTGCTGCACACCCATGAAGTACATGAAAAACCTTTTCTTTTGTGCTGGGAGTCCCAGGATGACAGCTGCTGGGATCTCCAGGGAGGCACAGTGCTGCTATTCTTGTTACTCACACACCTTCTAAAGTTTGCTTCCTGAGCTCTGACTCAGAGCTCGTCTACAAGAGGAAGATCCAGTTCTGCAGAGCATCAGAAGTTCTGGTTCCTACTGAGAATTGGGGTGTCTCGTGACCTGTTTAATAAACCAAATAGAGGTCAGACTACAGACCGTACGTTTCTCCTTCAGATTGATTTGTAAATGTACTTCACTTTTAATTCTCCAGACACTGGTGTATTTTGCATAATTTAATATGGCCTTCCTTTTTGAAAGCCACAGGCATAAAACCTAAATCTGTATGCAGTGCTTGCATTTATACATATATCTACGACAGCATACATGTAAACCACAAACACCACGGGCAGTTTTCTCAAGTCCTGGAGATACGTATTACAGAGAGATCTATTTCACTTAACTCCTGGTGTGCAAAATTCAGCTTTTGAATCCTAAATATGTACTGTGCCCTAGTACTAATTGAAATAAATCCACCTGGACTATATATTTTTTGGTAATATCTCCATTTGAACGAAGGTGCTTTGTTGTCTGGGTGGAATGGTTTTTCCCCCTGAAATGTTAATTAGATGGGGAACGTGTTATACTTAGGAAAAGCTGCATTGCAAACCCACAGATAAACAGATTGATTTAATTTTAATCTGCTTTCATGGTGATGCATAATGATAACCGGTTTCTGTCTCACAGGGCTGAAAACCACAGACCTTAATAAGAGTTTGTGGGTATATTATACAGCTTTAAATAGCTTATGTTGTGCTAGATCGCTCTCCATAAATTATTCTAACTCCATCAGTATCTCAGGGACTCCCGATTCTCTTCTGTTGTGGATTTTCAATCAGTGAAACTATTAGTGTAACCTGAAGAAACTTTGAGGCATCTTCTGAAAACAACTGACAGCACTGATTTGTACGTGAAGTAGTCAATGGGGAAAATAAGTGCAAGAAGGCCTTGCAGAAGCCACTCTGTACGTTATATCCTGCCATCCAAATCCTCATTTTTTATAAGCTGGGTCAAGGTTGATCTAAAACGAAAAGCTCAGTCTTCAGATGGTTAGTATGAAGTCTCCTGATATATGATCCAACTAAAGGCAGAATAATTGGCAGCAGTCTAAAGGATTGGGTTGTAAGACATATTTTCCCATATCTGCAATTAGAATAGAACTGGTGCTGAGGTTGCTCAGCAAAATTAAGACCTTGGAAAGGGAGGAGATTGCTGCTGGAGGTGAAATATTGGCATAGAGACATCATGTGGTCATTGCTGGGTCAAGATTAGGCTCTGGGCAGGAAAAAGCACTGAAGATAAATAGAAACTCCCTCACATTATTTCTGAAGAGCTTTCAGCAGCCATGGTGATGAGTCAAATCCAGAGCATGCTAAGTGGCAGTGATGTCTGCTTGGTGCCTAGGAGCTCCTGAAAATATACCCTTCTGCAAACAGTTTATCTGCCACCTTCCTGACACCACTGGTAACAGGATGATAACCAGGGGTAGTACCAGTGTTAACAGTCTTTCTCTCTTTTTTTGCCTTTGCTTTAACGTGAAAAGTAGCTCACTTTCTCAGAAAGAGCGTGAAGAGCTCCTGCTTGTCTTTGCCCTGAGTGCTTGCAGGAATAGAAAGCTAGATTCAATGTCATGGATCTAAAACACCTTTATTTACATCTGCTTAGGGGTTACACTCTGTTTACACACACTTTGTTTTGGAGTGAAGCTGTGTGGTGTTTGTGTGCTGCATGCAGGACACAGTCAGGAGTGAAATGAGGAGGGGGAGCCATGCCTGTGGCACACAGCTCCTGTGTATTCCTTGCCTTTCATCTCTGACATGTCTAGAGGGTGAATTTGTGTGTTCTGGCTCTGTCTTTCCCTTCTCTGTGCTATTTCAAACCAGGCACTTTGTCGGCAGTATCCCATGGCACTTAGCACTACACGTGCTGTAAGGCTGTTATTTTTCACCAGCCAGCTGTTCCACTTTATACAACACTTAAGTAACAATTTCACAGCCATTATCAGCCTGCAGTAATGACATGGGCTGAAAGCTAAACGCTCGCTGGTTGTAAGCTGCGAAAAGTGGGAGAAGCTAAAATATGCTTTGATAAATGGAAAAGGACAATGCCTGCGTTCAAATCAGCTGAGTTGAAGCCTCTTTTATCACCAGAGTAAACTGTGGCTTGAGGATCATGAGATAGAATTGGGAATTGCTATCTTTATGCACTTAGGGAATGTATTTGCTTGATTTCAGGTGTGATGTATTGACTGTGGGACTTCCTTCTACGTTTTTCTTTCTCCCTTCCCTTGCTTTCTATCCTGTCAGCCTTGACGGGTTTTCAGGGATCGAGAGCTCCCAGGGGTTTTGTTCGCTGTGATTGATTTGGGGTAAGGACTGAGCTACTTACAAGGCTCAGAACACTGCTCCAGAGGTAAATAACAAGCTGTAGAAACTGCTACGAATATATTTAGCTGAATAAACTCATCGTTTTGGGGGAAAAAAAAAAAAAATTGAAAAGTTTAGTAAGCCTTTTCTTTCCTCCACTTTGCCAGTATGAAATCTGGCCCAAAGTAAAGTGGTGAATACAAATAATCCAACAGCTTTACTTTGTGCTGCCCAGCCGTGGTATTTTAAGCAAACGTGCAATGAGATGTACTTAACTGTTAACCGTGAGCAAATACATGAAAAACCTGTGTCATCAGCCTCTTATGTATATGGCACTTGGGAAATCTTGCCAGACTGAACTGTGCCTGAACCAAGAGGCGGCCTCATGAGCCCTCTCAGGAGCAGCTGACAGGTCGAAGATCCAGCTTGCCCTCTGACAGCCAAGCAATTCAATAAAGCAGATTTGCAAGACAGTAGCTGAGCCCTGACAGTAGCCCTAGTGTTTTCATCTCAGGTATCTTCAATTTTATCCATTGACAAATAACATACCTTCAGTTATTATTAACCCTGTTTCATCCAGGTCATCCTTCGGTAATTGCTCAGTGCTATTGCCATCGTAAAATGGGTGAATAAAATTCTGCAATTTCTCCTACAAGTAGCAAACACAGCATCAAGGCAAGCTACGGAAAAATGTCTTTCCTGGGATCGTGGAACTGAAACTTTAATCCTAAATATAGAGGGATATTTAAGTGATTCTTCCAAGAAGAGTTACCTCTATTTGTGGAAAACACTAATTTTGTTACTTTTTTCAATAAAATTAGATTGGGTTTTATTGGATGACTGAAGCAGACCTTATCAAAGGCTCTTCTAAGAAATGCTGACCCATAGGCTGCAATTATTGTAAGGAGTATACCTAAATATATCTAATTGAAACGTTAGGAATCAGTTCTGGATGGCAATCGCTGAATAATGTGAGTGTCAAATATAAGCACACTTGGCTTGGCTTTCTGGTTTTGCGTCCATTTTGCTGCTGGTTTACATCATCACTGGCATTTCAAGGAATCCAGACACTAAATAAGAGGATGATATGAGTTACTGTGTCTGGACACTTCTTTTGGTCTGCTTTATAATGCTATTAAAAAAAAAAAAAAAAAAATTTCATCAATTAGCTGGATTGAGACCCTGTATTGCCTTTTCCATTAGATAAAGTTATTGCGTATATGCCAGCACAGCAAGGTAGAGTATGAAAAGCCCAAGGCTGTTTTTTGTGTGTGCATCCTGACCAGACACCATGCCATACAGAAATCCTAGGCATACTCATGTGCAGACCATAGGGACATCACAGCTCAACAAATGTGCTGTCTGCTACATCCACAGTGACTATCTGCACAGCAAACCCCAGGAGCCAAATGTACGGACAAGTTCAAATGCAAGCAGTTACTCCCTTGCACTGTCACAAGCAGTGTCTGGCTGTGAGGGGAATGGATGTTGCCCTGAGGTGCTGTGAATTGGCTCCATTGGGGTAACTGGCTGTTCAATACGTGCGTGCTCAGCTCAGCAGCTGAAATCACACACTGGCATCTTCTTATTGCCCATAATCAGCTTTTGGAGAGACGGTGACCACGTTACAGACCTAGAAGTATTTCTTAAGCACAGCCATCTAAGCTTGGAAGGATGTGAGCCACCTCTATTTCCCTTGAAGTGGGAATTGTATTTCTCTTGTGGATCTTAGTTGACACCCAGCAGTTTTCCTTTCTAGAAGTGGAATGGGAAGATGGGGCCAGATACAGGTCACTGGCACTGGGCGCAGCCATATGCTGAAATGTGTTTCATCCAGACCATCTGGCCTTTTTCCATCTCCCTTCCTTTCTCTCTGATGCCAGGGATGCTGTTCAATTTCCATTTTTTGACCATTGGTCTCTCATCCTGAGCGACATTCATGGTCTAGGAACTGCGTCTGCTTAAAGTATGTTTTGTAATATTAGCACAGAAACAGCCTGAGCACAAATTGGCAGGTCCTCACGTTGTCCTTCTTCCATGTATGCTGAAGAAATTGCAGCTACTGCTGTTGAATTAGTGGAAGAAGAAATGAAATACTTTTTGCCCAATGTGGTTGAAGAAATACTTTGGCTTTTTATTCTGCAAATTTGTGCGACGTTGTCCTCCAAAGATTTCTTGAGTAGGCAGAGATGATAGTGTTTCTTTGACTGATATTAGCATTCCTGCATGGCAGCAGCAGTTTATACAAAAAAAATCACGTATGTTCTTGTTTTCTCCCCCAGAACTGAGAATTTGCCCTAACATTGAATGGATTTTGTGTATGAGATTTTAAGCAAAAACAATTAAACTGTCATCTCCTAACAGCTCGTGTATGAGGCTGTTTGACCACAATGGGCTTTGTGGTTTTGTAAACACATCTGCAAACAAAAAGTTGACAATAACTGAAACTCCTAATTCAGCAAATTGGCCAACGTTACATCTTGGAATAATTCAGTAGTGCCTTGAGATATTTGGTTAAAGAAGGGGAGAAAAAAGAATTAAGGATTACAGCATTGCCTAAGAAAAAATGAAACGGATGTTTTAAAATATGGATGTGATTCCTCCTCTTTGTTGAATATTCAAAGCTAAAAGAATTATGTCAGTATGCACCAACCACAATTCATTCCAGTCATCATGGCTGTAACATTTTGTCATACGTGGAGATCGGCTTCCAAGGAAACAGTTCTCTCTTGGAGAAAGAATATTTTTAAGTGTTTTTAGGGCCAGAACTGATACAACATTTAAACTCAATACTACTGAAGGACAATGAAGAAATTTTGTGCATTCAGAAAGATGATGGGATTTGGAAGGAAAAAAAAAAACAACCATTAGTTCAATAAGATTTTTATCTTGGTATTATTTTTTTTTAAATGTGTAATGCTTAATTACTTCTCTCATCTCTTTCCCTTGTAATCCTCTCAAACTCTGAGCTGTAGCATTTTCTGTGGGGCAGAAAGGAGAAAATGAAGCAAAAAGTAGCAGATCAAGCTGGTCAACTGCACTCTTGTTCCTCCTAGGGCAAAGGTGAAGAAAGGTGTGAATGTTTTCAGCGTAAGAGCCAGCAGCCCATACTTGTGGGATATCAGAGAGAGTGTGGATTATACGGGGAAATATGCACCAGCTGTTATTGTTTGCCAGAGAAAGTCTGCTGCCTCTGAAAACAGGTAGGTCATTTCCAGCATTCTGCCTTTTCATAATGGATGGTTTTTCTTTTCCTTTTTCAAAGCACCGTGGCACAGTTTTAATAAATTTTATTATAGAGAATGATAAAAATGCTTTTGGAAAAGATGAGGCCGTCTTTGTTTTGTACTGATTGTAAATTGCGCCGCGTGCGCTTTGAACAGAAATTGTTGTTCAGTCTTAATACCCAAAGAAAGTTTTAAAGCTAGTAGGAAATACCATTTTCAAATAGTATTTGGAAGAATGTGTTTCATATCTCAGCATCTGGTTGTGACTTATTTAATCTTTTCAAATTATTTGCTGCCAGGCATTATACCATGGGTAATTATAGGGTTGTTTTGGATTTTATTTACTTATTTTAAATTCAAAGATTTGCAGAGGAATCTAAAACCTACAGCATGAAACCCCCAGTTTTTTTTTTCCCCAGTGTGATTTATATGAGTTTTTAACATGAAGAAGAATAGAAGTTTTCCATTTTCCACTCCCATTGTGCAAGCATTTTGCTAGGACCCTGACCTCTCAAACAGCCATCAACTGGGAGGTGGATGTTCCTATTCTAGTCACAACTGAATGCTGTAGTGAATCAATTTTGATATCATTTTCTGCTGCTTGTCCATTGCTTCTGGAAATGTATGTCAAGTGTGTGTTTACAGGGATCTGACTGCCTGCAAATGTTTGGTATTGCCGCTAGGAAACTTACCATACAACATGAAAATTCCAATTTTGCTGTGATTTGCTTCTGACACTTTACAAAATCTTACAGGTTTGAGGGATTTATAATGGATTTTTGATTTATTTTTTTTTTAAATAAATATCCCCTAATAAGTAGGAAACTTTATGTCGTAAAAAGGAGAGGAGAATAATTATGATCTATCATCTGTTGTCAGACATCTGACCTAAATGTTATTGGTTAAAGAGATGTATCCACACGTGTCAG
Organism: Lagopus muta; assembly: GCF_023343835.1. NCBI lineage: Eukaryota > Metazoa > Chordata > Aves > Galliformes > Phasianidae > Lagopus > Lagopus muta. The sequence continues at coordinate 9,104,882 of NC_064449.1, read as the reverse complement.
CATCACACCTTCCTATTGCCTAGCACAACCAGTTGCATTCTTTAAAATTCCAATTCAAAACTACATATAGACAGTGTGAATATTGTTGCTGACTGAAATAGGCATTGGATCAGAACCAAAGATTATATCAACAATGAGTTTCCCATCACACTTTATCTTGTTGGTTCCATGGAATGCGTTGGCCCAATTTCTCTTCTTCATCAGGAAAATATAATGCAACATCATGGGTGAATTGAAGCTTGGCATCTTATTTCTCTTCAATATTCATCATTCAAGAGCAAGCTTTCAAAGTGACCCTTTCTTGTACTTTCATGTGCTGAATACAAGCATGGCTTCATGTTTATTAAAATATATGTGAGCTGTTACATATTTTGGAAGGAAATTCAGGAGCAGACAAGATCATACATCATACATATGTATGCAACTCATATTTAACTTTTGTTTTAACTTATTTCATGTGAATTCACCAGTTGAGCTTTCTGTGCTTTTGAATTTTGAAAACAACTTAGTTATTTTTTGTAAACAAATACTATCATCAAGCATATTTGCAATTCAGTATGATGCTTTTCTCATTAAGTTTAGTCATGCCTGCTTTACTATTCATTTTAGGAAGGATGATCAGTGTTTTATGGGAAACAATTTTTTTTCCCAGTTCCAGAAATGTTTGATGACACTACATATGCACAAGTGGATAGCAGTTAAATATTAATGCCTTTTACCAAATTGTTTGCCTCTGTAGTTCATTTACAAATTTTACAAGCTCTATTTGCATATTATTTAATAATTCCTAAAACTGAGAGATCTGATCATATGAATGCATAGATGGCAATGTTAATTAACGATTTTTACATGGATCAGAAGATAGTGTTGATAAAGCTGACTTTTAGTGACAGATGTAATTTCACAGATTAAGGAGACACGTGTGCAAGTGACAAACTTAACCAGGATGCCCAAGTGTTTCTCTGTCTAAGTTTGAAATATATCAGTCATTTTATGTGGAAAGGTTTTGGCACCTAAAGCTTATCATAACAGGATTAACATAAATATTATCGCAGCCAGCAGGGTGTTTTAGCATGAATATTAACAGCAAATATTGTGAGTTTGTAGGAGAATAACTAATTAAGCCCATCTGTCAAATATGATTTGAAGTTCTCAGAGCCTTGCTTGTTGTGGATTTGTGACAGTGTTCCAGATTAGTGGTGAAGCAATTATGAAGTTCTTCCCAATTCTTCTGATCTCATTCTCAGATGATGATAATTTTGTAACACTCCAAATCCTGACCCATGATATTATTAAATGGGCTTAATAATTGCATCATCTGTACAGCTCTTTTGTTCTCCTTTGAGAACTATCTATCTTCCATCTCTATTTCCACGTAGACAACCATTAAACCAGATAGAAATCTGTGTGATGTGAATTAATCAGTGGCTCAGAAATGTGACTTGGGAAAAATTTAAGCAATGATTGAATCAGGGAATTTGAACCCCAATATGCGTCATCCTTTGCTTTTTCTTTTCGAAGGTGGCTGATATTTGTTCTCCTTAATGAGGTGAATAGAAGGATAAGATCCAGTACTGCAATTTAAGAATGTTTTCCTTGATTATTGTTGTTTCTCAGTGTTTCTGAATCTGAGCATTCCTGCTCAGCTCTCTAGTGAGAACTGATGAAAGAATTGGCAAAAATGTGAGATCTGGATTCTTGCCTGCTCTTCTCTTTTGTTCCCTGTTTGATTGGAAGCAGACCAGGTGCAAAGGATTTGGAAAACCATTAAGGCAGATGATGATGTAGTCTTAGTAGGTTTTATGACATGCCTAAAACAAACTTTGAATAATTTCAGGAAGCATCTAAGATAAATTCAAGGACATCAGTCCCTTATTTGGTAAACACTACTGATACCACTTCCCTGTATCTGTAGCTGTGGAGACAATAAGCAGGATGCTCTGATGTGATTCTAATATCTAAAATGATGCTTTTAAAATGTTTTGTGTTTAGATCTCAGAGTACAAATGTTTGCCAGTTTATGGGAGAATAAGTTGTTGTTTTCTGTGCTTGTGGAAGAGTGAGACCGTTCATCCAAGCACGTATGAAATAGGCAAAGCTTGGCCTCCACCAAGTAGAATCTTTGAATATGGCTGTTTACTTTCTTATCTCCAAATGCAACCAAACTGTATCATGGATAAGCTTTGCTCTCCTTATTGTTGGAAATGTTACAAAGCTGGTATTTCATCTGACACATTCCTGATTATGCTTTTGGGTTACAGCTCTATGGCACTAAAGGACTTATTGGCTTGTGCTGCTGGGAGCTAGATGCTGGTCGTGCTGTTGGTGGGGAAACTTATTTTGATTGTGAACTACAGGGTGGCTGATTCAATCTGTGATAACACTGACACAATAAGAACTATCAACAGTATTTCCTGGGCTATATCCCTCATTTGTTCCCCTGTGTCTCATTGTTTTTGTTATACTGTATCTTAATGCTTAATATTCCTATCATATATAATAAAAGAAAGTAACTTGATATTAGATAGGAGGCAGGAAAATATATGGCGTAATTCACTTTGATTTTCCTGCTCAATGCTTTATTTTTATGATGTTTATACCTTTTACCTTAATGCTCTCTATATTTATCATTTTCACATTTATTATGGAATCTCATGGTAAGTTATTTAACGTCTAGCTTTTATGCTGTAACAGCAGTGAGCTGCTGCCTCATTCTCGTATTTGTTGCATTTGCCAGTACGTATGACAGACTCTCAAGAATGCTATAATTCTAAAATACTTCTGATTATTGCAACAAAAGCAATGAATGTGACATAAATAACAGCCTGATGGGCTCAATAATTATATTGTGTGTCTTGCTGGTGGTCATAAAAATGTTTCATACACACAGTTTTATGATTTAGATTACCATTATTATTTTTCTCCTTGCTATTCATGTGTTCACGTGCCTTTACCAACCAGAAGTACGTTATTTCTTGGAAATAAATTTTCCTACTCATTGGAATTACAGAAGTGATACACACTGAGGCAAATATAAGCTCCAGTGTATGTTGCCTCATTGCAGTGTGAATTACATGAACTCATCACATGGTGTTGTTTCCTCATGAGAAACTCATCATTTGTCATGAAGAAACTGAAGCAAAATCAAGCCTGCCTTCAGATGGTTACCTGCAAGTATGGTATTAGATCAGGACAAGCAGGATCAAAGTTGAGGGAAGGGTTGAGCTAGTCTGTATGTTTGTTAGGGCAAAGCATCTTCAAAATATTAAGTGATGTGGGAATGTGTATGATTACAAACAAAACAGATTTATTTGTGGTTTATATTATTAGGGTCTGAACAGATATCTTACATGGCTTCAAACTTACTTTCTGAGTAATGATTTTATCATAAAAAACTGGCCATTCCTTCAGCATCAATGAATTCAGGCAGATATAATATGTTAGTTTAACCCTGAAATAGCAGAGCTTGACTCCTCCTATGCTTTCCAGTTTTCTAGCTGTAAAGGCATTTATTCTGGTTAGCTCTGGAGTTTCATACAGTTTCTTATTTCTAAGAGTTCATATTTTGTGCCGATGTGAAAGTACGAATGATCTCAGAAGTCGTGCTTATATTTCACATATTTGAAAGCAAAGATTCTGTTTCTCATTTCTCATTTTAAAATTTGAATTTGCCCTCTGAGATGAATTTGCCCTTTGAGATGTCAAGGCAAAACACGTTTGTGTGAACCAGTGCTCAGTGCATCACTCTTGTACACGGTGACCCACTTTTTTTCATTCTTAAAAATATTTTATCAAGCAGTACCGTGCTTCTGTTGAAACCATCCTCGATGCTAATACCCTAATTAAAGAAAAAGGTCTGTAGTTATTATCTTAAGGCAAATCAAAAGGTGAAATATTAATGAACAACTGTTAGGTAAACGCAGATGCCCTAGATATGAATAACTGAGAGGAATAATTGAAGCTTTCGTTACATAGCCATCATGTCCTTAGTTTCTAAAGGTTATATTTGGGTCAGAGGAGATAAGGGACAGAGAGCCGTGTTATTCAGCAGCAGCCCAGGCTTGGCTGATTTTGTAGGGCTTGAATTCTGCCTGGTGTTGGAGTAGCTAAAGGACATTTCCAATGGTCTGGATAACCTCATGCATATTTAGTGTCTTTATTTTTACCCTGGTGTTATCCACCATGATAAATATCATTTTAAACCTGAGGAGGAAAGATTTCCCTTAAGAACCTTAAGGATTCATCATCATCATGCTTGCTCTGTTTGCCGTACTTATCACAGGAATCCTTAAAGCCTGAGCAGCCCCAGGGCTCAAAATAACAATTCCACTGGGACAGAAACAGTTTGCTGCCTATTAGAAAGGAAAAGGCAACTGAGTAATCTTCTGTCTACTAAAAAATCTAATACTGAATGCAAAAATGTGTCTTGTGAAAGTATCTCTGACGGTGCTGTTGATTTTCTGCTCCTTGGAGAACAGCTTGTAAGAAGTAATACTAATAAGACTAATTACTCAGACTAAAATGTTATGCTGAGAATATGCCAGTTACTGTTGAAGTGTGAGGATTCCCATTTTTGGGAATGAAAAAAGGTCAGTGTAGGCTAGCTGTCACTTGTATGTCAACAATGCTTGGATCAGAAGGTTAACATAATTATGTAATTCAATTTAGCATCTCCATAAATTGTTAGGCTATTCCTGCAAGTACAAGGATGAAGTTCACTGGGTATTTGACTTAGACATCAGCTCTGAATCTATAGATTTACTGCTTATGTGAATGAGCCAGGATTGCAATATTTAAGGTGTGTATGTTGTTGATATGAACTGATGATGCAGATACAACTTATCTTTTAATTATTTGAAATTAGTCACCTCTCAGTCTTTAATTGCATCCGTAGGGATAGGATAAGGCTGCAGATTGATGGAGGCATAGAGGGGAAGTGGGTTGAACTTTAAAGACAGTTCTGATAGTAATGCACAGAATCACCTATTGGGGTTTATGGGCATGGAGTGAAATGGGGTTATGTAGCTGGGCTTAGAATGAATTGCATAAAAGTCGATACCCTGAGCAGGGAGCTGCACTGAGCTAATCACTAAGGCAATGCAGAGGTCAATGGCACGCTGTTTTATGACTCACTGTGACTGGGGAAGCCTTAATAACTTGCCCAAGGTTGCACATGGTGTTGACAGAGCGGGAGTCTTTGTGGGTGTCATTGATTTGACCACGCACACACATGCACATATATTTGTAAGAAACAAAAAACAACAAACAAACAGCAAAACCAAACAGCGGTGGGACAGAAAATTGAAGGTGTCTGATTCCACAGGCAGAGCTGTGTGTGATTACTGAGCATTTTGGCTTACATGAAAGGAATGTGTAATGTGATTCATTCCTACCCCTGCCTGGTGATCTGCAGCAGCAAGTGATACTTCCACCTCTTCCACCCCATTCCACCTTCTGCAAGTATTTTCCATGATGCCCTCACAGTCCAGCAGTGAATTTAATCATAGACAAAGAACATGTCTCTCTCTTAATTTCTGCATTCATCCTGACAATACAAAGAATAAGAAGCGAATTAGTTGGCTGTGATTTCTTTATGGTTGAAATTCACTGTCAGAGAGATGGTTGAAGGATTGCTTGCACTTATTATTCTTAGTTTCAGGGATTACCTGAAGATAATAATCAAATGTGCAATTAGCTGAATGGGTGACTATCATCTCCATTCTTTCTTGCCTCAAATTCTCTGGCATCTTGCAAATGAACATGCCTGTCTTTCCTCAGATTTGTCTGAACTATCTGCAGAATACCTTAAATATTGACAAGATACATTCAATGTTGGCAAGGCACTGTCTGTTATATGCTTCTGTTTATTGGAAGCTTTCAAAAATATTAGTGTTGTGAACTTCAGCATGGGGACTGTGGAACAGGATAAATATTCAATTTGTAATGTGTAGAAAGTGAGACAATATTGCTTTCATCTTTTATTTCTTATACTGCTTTTCTAAATCAACTGTAAAATCAATCCCGAGTCATGTTTCTGTTATACCTTAAGGCAGCGGTCTCCATATGTTTATTTAGTGGTGTTGGCATGTGCAGGTGGGCTCTTATCCCATATAAAGGTGGAGACCATTGTACCACAAGTCCTAGGACCATGTCTGTGTGGCACAGAGCAGTGCCACGTGGAGCTAAATGGGCTGCTTCCACCCAGCCCTGCTCACAGCACCGTAGCAAATAGGTCTGTATCGTACATGGCATGTCACTGTGGGCTCACAAGAATGTACAGTGCTGAGTGGTGGTGGTACTTCATTTTCAGTTTATTTAAAACCTACCTTTAATCTTATACTAGAAAGAAAATAATTAGTTTCAATAACTTCTGATACAATTAATTTATTCCTAAGTGGCAAATATTGTACCTGGAGATGAATCGATTAAGAAATATTTCCTCTGAGATGTGTTTTTTTGTTAATTGCTGAGGCAATTAATTTTCTTACAAACATGTAGTTTTTTCTGTCAGGTTATTAAGGCGAGGGAATTGAAAGGCACAGGAAAGTACAAAAGATGATTGTGATAAAATGCTAAATGTAGGAAATACAATGGGTAAAATGTATAATGTATATGTATAATCTATGCATCTTGTGCATTTGTCAACATCTATAACAGGAAGACTTTCAAAAGTTTCAGAAGTTAGGACATCTTAGAATTAATCTCATATGAATATTCATTAAAAAATGTTTTACTTACATGAACACATGGTATTTTTTCCATAGGGTTCTGGGCCGAGGAGAATTTGGCAGACAGGCTCTTGCAAGTCTCTATATAGTGTGTTTTTAAAATAATGTCTTTCTTTTTCTCCTTGAGACTTACAGTTTAAAAACATGTAGGCAGATTTTCTTAAGGGAAAGAGCAAATGCATTTTTTGCTATTTGCATGTGAAACCCCAAGTTTGTCCAAATGCCCAAAGACTTCCTGCCTTGCCAGTTCCTGAGTCCTCTCTGGGAAGCATAAAGCCAGTAGGAAGTTCTTCAATTTTATATTTGTTTTCCATTCTAAACATTTTCTGGTGTGAGAAAAGCCATTCTCCCAAACTCCACAGCACGTGGCTATGTGGTTACACTTTTTATTTGATTTTTTCCCCCCCAATATTTCACAAGACTGGCAGCTAATGAATGGAGAACTATACAACAAACCATCTTGAATGGTTTTAATTATTCTTGTAGCTGTCAAAAGCACAGGGAATATATTCCCATACTCTCACTGATTACTCTATTTCATTTAGAGATACACTTGCACACTCACTGCGTACATACTGTCTATATGCAATTCCTTTTTCAATCCTTTTAAGTTGAATCAAATATGATTTTCTGCACATTAAATACCAAGAACATGTGCTCAGTGAAAGAGCGAGGGCGTGGGTGTATTCTGCATTTATTTTATGTATTTCAGTGAGATAAACCCCTGATTTAGTCCCTAAGAGTCTCAAAGAGAATTACAACGTCTTGATGAAAAATTACTATTTGTTCAAAAATTGAGATTTTGTTCTCAAGAATGACATGAAAATAAATATTGTTTGCAGTGAGTCTAAGGAACAAACGGAGAGGGTTGTAGCTGTCTCTGCATGCACAGTTTCAGAAATGTAGCCTTCTGAACAACCTTTGAGCTGGTGGGCATCAACAATTGTTTTGTAAAGGTAGTGTTTTTGCTCCTTGCTTCAGTATTCAGTGTTTTGGCACTCTCATTATGCTTATGTAACTCTCCTAGTTAAATATCTCCTGTTCAGGGATTTAAAGGATTAATCTCGTTTATGAAAAGAAATGCTTCTTCTGCCTTGGATAAACCACAAATAAGGATCTTACTCTACAACTGTAATCACAGCTTGTGAATTTACTGAGAGTGGTCCTAATGAACAGCTAATGATAATCTGGGTGCTTCCTTCACCAACATAGAAATTGAAGATGAATTAATGATGAATGCACCAGACAGCTGAAAACTGCTATTGTGTAGGATAATTATTTACTGGCAAGCATGGTCCTATGTATATAGGCTTACTGGCTGGCTAGGGTGAAAGTTGACACTGACCCCACTTTCACTTACAGTACTAAGTTTTAGCTTTTCCATAACACAAATATACAAGAAACAGAACTTTTAAGAGTGGAGGAGGTAGACTTTACTCTGCTATGGGCAGAGTAAAGAAAGCAAACATTGTGAAGAGAGAAAACGATATGTGTGTTATGAAGATCCTTATAATTAAATTCACGAATTGCATTTCTTGATTTGCAACCCTAACATTCTTTTAATGTAGTTAAAAAAGTCATTATTCTCAATAATTTAACAGAAAAGTTTGTATGTCCAACCAAAAAAAATCTGATTTTAATTGCTAAAATACTGTACTGATGGATGTTACTCTTGTTGCTTGCTCAGGCTTCCCAGTGCTGCAGCATTGGAGCTATGGAAGATGTGCTCCCACTCATTTGGAGCCTTACTTTTAGCTGGGGTCAAAGAGAGGGATTCCTGGGAGCTCGAATTGTATGTGTTTGAGCATTGTTTGATTCTCTTTTTCTGTATTTACCTTTTCGGTGGGACTGGGATTTTATCAGAGCAAATCTGGTTGCAAGCAAAACACTGCCAGAGCACTGCCAAAGAGTGCAATTGGGAAGTAGGTCAGTGGGAAGGAAGGAAACGCCGCTTTCCTGACAGTACAAGAGGGAGTTAATGATGCGGCCGTGTAAGATGCAGATCACAGCATGCACCAACCTCATGGCCAGGCTGTGAGAAGCTCATCTTCCATTGGAAGTAGATAGGCTGTAAGCCTGCCTGCTGTCTTCCTCTGGAATCAGGGCAATTACCAGCTGCAGTGTGGAGTGCTGAAGGGAAGGTTAACCAGAGCCATTTTAAACAGTCATCTCCCAGGGAAAAAGCAGTCTGAGGATTGTTGTTTAAACATCTGACTGTGAGGAAATGTTTCTAAACACCAATTTATAATGGCAAGTCTTAAGTCGCTCAGATTCTATGTCTTTAAGAAGTGAAAATCTATACTTAAGTCAATTAGAAAAGTAGCATTTTTGATCTGAGAGTGTGCAGAGCTCTCCTGTTCTAAAATTAGAATGTCAATTTTACTGTTAAGCCAGGGGAACAAGAAGCTCTACCCTCTGAAATTAGCAATGAAGAAAGTGTATTGAACTCATCTATAGCTTTACACCTTCAGGGCAGTGGTTGGAACCAAGGTAGGCAATATTTCATAAGGCTGTCTCAGTCTTTTACAAGAGGAAAAAGAAGAGAGGGTGGAGGGATTTGCTTTGTTCTGATCTCCAAATGAAATAATCAGCTGAACTTTTAAAACCATCCAGAAGATTAAAGGACACTTCAAATAGTGTACTATGTCAAGTTCTAATTTATTCTTCTGAATATCTCTTTCCTAATTGTGACAAAACTCAGACATTAAAGCTAGCAGTCATGTGCTCTGTTGAAAGGTGCTGTCACTTTAGAGGAAGGTGCTGCTGGAGAAAGGGAACACGGAGGGAGGTCTGTCATGAAGCAGAGACCTAGAAAAAAGCATTAAGAAAATACTTTAATGCTTTTGACTTTATATGGACAGTACTTGAGAAGGATTTACTATTATGGAAGTTATGCAAAAATTGGTGTCCTTTTGTTGTAGCTGAAGCTAGTGTCCTTGCACAGGCTGGCTGTGAGCGGTATTATTACGCAGATATGAAGGCAGGGGCCGTAAGCAGCTTGAATTCCCATAGTCTTCAACAAAACTTGACTGGAGGGGTCAGGGGATGGAAAACCCAGAAATTTTCAAGGAAAAATTGTGATTTGTGTACAATGAAGGGTATCAAATGTTTGCTGGTTATTTTTTTTCCTCCCAAAGACTCGTGTAACAGTTTGAAAAGAAAAGAGTACCGTATGGCTGATAAAATTAATGAACTAAGTTATGTATTTTAGACATTATTAGGTAATTCCATTCTTAACATATTTTAAATTAAACTCACCTAAAATTTGTGCTGTTCTAACCAGTTCATCAATGAATGTGCATAAAGATGTCAAGTTAACTTTTCGAGCACTTCTTTTTCCTAAAATGAGATTTTTTTCTGTAGCTACACTGGGTCCTGATTCACACGCTGCTTCTGCATTCTGTGGCTATTACTTTGGTTTTTGTTTACACGCCAATAATATTCATACTTTCTATTTTTAACGTAATATATGTGCTATTTTAGAGAAATGTCAGCAGCCAAATATATATTCAGGTACCTGAGCATGCTATGCAGATCTATTGCTAATAATAGGTGTATCTGATATTTTTCCATGAAGGAAAGAATTTATGCTTGTTTATGCCATAAATTGCTTATTTTATCAGTGCTATCTCAATAATACGTTTGTCATTTTTAATGAGTAAAGCAAGTAACTCCAGCTAGGTCAATTTTTTTCTGAATTTAATTGGTTTTTCTTTGGGGGGAAAAAGGGAAATTTTGGTCAGGATTTCATAGTTAATGAGTCTTATCGTATCACGCTGCCTGTGCATGTGTGGTTTAAGTTTGACAGCCGCAAAGCTGACCGAAAGACAGTTATTTTATGTTTCGTGAGAATAGACAGACAGTAGAGGAAAAAGGCACTGGAATCCCCAGACAGCTAAATTCTTATCAATAGCTAATTATGGAAAAATCTTCAATAACAGCTTGTACTTTCTTGGGCATGAGAGTCAATCAACTGTGAGACAAAGCTCTGTAGGATACCAGCTTTTACTGGCTCCATCTTCATGAAGCTGCTTTTTCATGCTTATATTATTCACCGAAAATCTGTTCTCCATGGTGCAGGCCTGGCTTCAGTGCACAGCAATTGTCAGTGCGGTGTTGCAGTGCTGAAAGAGCCCTTTGTCAGAAATAAGGTAGGCTGGATTTGGAGTTCAGTAAAGGTTCAACTTTTATGTATCCTAAAAGGGAAGAGGGGGAATTATTAGATTGAAATCCAGTCTGTGTCTTACCTCACTGTTAACATTCTAGTGCGAAGCTAGAAAATGGAAAAGCTAGAAGCCACAGCTCTGGAAACCAGACGTGAACATCTCATTTCACTGGAATGTAAGGGAGGTGTTTCCATGGCCCTTGGCTCTCTTGCTCAGTGCCGGGACAAGTGTGCTTGGAGGGCTCTGTTCTCAGCTGGCATTAGGCTATGATCCCTGTTAGAAGAGAACATGAGTGCTGTAGCCTAATGCTCCCAGTTTCAAGAGTTTAACTACCTGGCTACTGCAACAGATGCTGCAGTTGGATTCTAATCTGAATAACATCTTTGGTGCTGTATACAGTTGCCCTTTTTATCCTCTCCCCGTTTTCCCACGAATGGGATTTATTTATAAGTGCATCTCTCCTTGTTGCACTCTCAAAGCTGAGAGCTGATAAAGTGTGGTTCAGTTTAATCCCGCTGTGAATGTCTGTAAACCCAGTCAAAGGATGCCCCTACAAGGACAGTCACTGACCTTAGTTGAAATGGGCCAAAGCACAAGTGCTGGGGTCACTCCACATGAAGTGGTTCAGGACAAAGGGGTTGTATGAGGTTAGGAAAATTGTAGAATCCTAGAATGACTTGGACACGAAGGGACCTGGTAATTCTCTATTTCCAAATCCCCCTTGCTGCAGGCAAGGCTGCCAACCACTAAACTCAGCAGTACATCAGGCTGCCCAGGGCCCTATCCAACCTGACCTGAACACCTTCCAGGGATAGGACATTCCTGGCAGTTACCAGTGCCTGTTCCCCTGTGATCAGGAAAGTGTGCAGCCTATACCTCTAGCCAGGAAATGTGTATGCTACTCCCTCTGTGTTTCAGGAGGTTGCAAAGTGGAGCTGTGGTGGAACTAAGTTTGTCAAGCCTGGGGCTGATAAAAAGTCCGTTGGGTACAGCAGCTGTGTGAAGTCCTGCCTTTACAGCAAGGGGAAAGAACTGACCAAGTCAGGAGGAATGCTTCAGAGGACAGTAATGTCTGAATCTTGCAGTTCCACCTATACTGTGAGGAGCTTCATAAGAGCATTCAAACATCACAGTGGCATGGAGGCACAGCTTGCTAGCTCCATTTGACTCCAAAATCTGAACTGCAAATTTTCACACAAGCAAATGTCTTAGCAGGGGGAAGATAGAAGTCAAATGTTCAAGGTCACTTTTCACATTATTGCTCAGAAGAATTAGTTTTGGAAGTTAATAAACCACATGCGTTCACCTCATACAACTATTTCCCTCTCTGAACAAATTGTTTTTATTGTCAAAACCACAAATTTAGGCACTGTGATCAATATCATCATTTTATGAGCTGTCTGTAAAGGGACTTGAAGATGCAGCCTTGCTTGATTGTCTAGGAATAAAGATTGATCAACCCTGTTGCGTCTTGCGTATAGATCTTCGGTTGATTCACATGCAGTAGACAAAGCAAAGCACTATCACCTCATTCCTCTCCAAAATAACATAGTCAATAGCTTTCCTTGGTGCATTTCTGCAAACTCTTGAGACTACAACCCCTATTAATATGGTAAAGAGGGCAGAGAGAGGAGGAAAGAGCTTTGATGTTGGGGTCTTTCCCTGTTAGGAAATGATGTGGTTTAAATTCCTAACTTTTCTTGCTTCGTTTCACAAAAAGTATTGAGCTGAGACTGTTTCTACCCTTTTGTGTTTTCTTTTACTGAATTAAAATGAAGACAAGAAAAACAAGCATGCAAGATGGTATTGTTGTACTTATAACACAGGTGACATACTATGCTTGTGCATGATACAGGTCATATATGGTCAAATTACTTAGAGCTTAAGTAAGCTAAGAAATTATGTGCCTCAACTGCAGAATTGTAGTGGGGAGTAAGATAATCTCCCCATTCTTTGTCAGCCTTATTAAAACTATAAGCTCTTCAAGGCACAGATGTCTTACACTGTGACACTTGGATCTCATAAGGTAACTGATTGATAGCATCTGTACTACTCTTATCCGGAGAACAGCACTGGTCACTTTAAGGTGTACAGTATAGATTAATGTGTAGGTTAGATAGCTAAACAATAATATGGTGAAACTCAGAATATTTAGGAAAGAAAGTTACTGGTAAGATGTATAAGAATAGTGCAGGAGGTTGCAGAATGTGACATGTTAGCTAAGCTTACAGGAGAAGGACTGGGACTTGGGCAAGCAGCTTGCCCACAAGGATGTAGTGCCACAGCAGTGTCTGAGAGCACAGGGGCAGTGAGTCCAGCCCTGCCAGCAGCAGCAAGTTAGCAGCATAATGCTTGGTGTGACCTCAGATACGTGGTGACATGTTCATGGCTTAATTGTTTTCATGGGGTAGAGTGGGGAGAATAATACTTTCCAGCTCATAAGGCTGGGATAATAATATTAAGCATTACATGCTTTTAAGGCTTTTGAAAACCTTAAATCAAAGGTATATGAAAACCAAATATACAGTGGACGTGATTCTGTAGCAAGTCTTACAGTCCTGCACTCAACAATTGGTGTTAGTTAGTCTTTTCCATAGGCACATTAACTTCTCTTCCAGTCTATCAGGAGGCACTGTGTTTAAGCTCTCCCAGCTCAAGGTTCATTGACCTATAATCCTACTGAAATGGAGTGGAAAGCCCATGAAAATTTCCCTGCATTTGCACTCAAGTGGCATATGGCCATGGTGTTAATTAAAAAAAATAGTGATAGTCCTCCAGTCTCCATGGAGACTAAGCATATTGAAAGGGGTGGGAGCATAGAATAGTTCATCCTAGGTTGAAACGCAGAGATCAAAAGTTGTTCTGGTTAAAATGCTGCGCAGATTTCAACGTGCCAAGTAGAATGATGTGACATTTTGTACAAAGACTTTGCAAAATCGTTCAGATATGAGATGAAGAGAATGTTTCCTGTACCATTCCTGGCGGGTTATTGGAATAGATCTTGAGGTATATTCTCTGTAGTTCTGTTAAATTTCTACCAGAAAGCATAACCTCAAAAGAATAATATCCAACCTGGCAAGATGGAATTTTGTTTTACAGGGTGCTATTTGAATTCTTTTAGAAGTTCATAAAAACGAAATCACAGAAGATCCAGCAAAAAAAAATTGAGACGTTCTATGTGATTAAGATGTCTGGCTGGCTGTAAAGCCTATGAAATAAGCTTTCCCAAACATCTGCCTGAGGAAGACTGAGAAAGAGAACTATAAGAAAAATATTCCCAAAAATGGAATAGTGAACTCTTGGTTTTATTGATAGTTAGCAGACACTGGTTTGGTGTGATTTTTCAGTCATCTGGAGAGTAACAAAGCATGCGCATGAAGCATTAAAAATATTTGAAGCTAGAAAAAAATTACTTTGCTTGCTAAATACAAAATGGGAAGCAAAAAGTATACAGCAGTAATATATCAGTGACATCCAATTCAGCATGTTTTACATGTTATTAACAAAAAATGCATTCTGATATGGGTTCTGGTATTGAACAATCTGTTATTATTTTCTGTCTTCTGTCTCAGATAATCGCATTCTCTAACGATGTATTGAGGTCAGAATCGTGAAAGCAGAGGCACTTTCTTGAAAAATCATACTGGTCCTTCTCTAAACTGCAGTACTTCAATAACTCAGATAGTTATGAGCTTGGATATTTTTTCAACCTCATGCCCTTCTGCAGTGCTTGTAGTATTTATTACGTACCTCCTAAGTTCCTCCTTGTTCCAGAATTTCCTGCTCCTCTCTACGTTCTCTCATTAGAATCCAAACAAGCAGGTAATATCTCTTGCTGAATTGATGCTGCTGCTGTCAGAATGGGAGTGACAGATAGATGGGCAGACAAGATGCCTCTGTAAGATTGTTTCCATGGGAAACACAGGATAAAAACAAGGAGAAACATCTGGTTCTTCTTGCTGCTTATGATTAGGACAATTTATGTAGTCCTTGGAAGCTGATAGCTGTTTGCTATGATGTTTTGATCTGATGGATTTTTGGATAGATTTTTTTGATGTGATGCTCTACGTTCCATAAATGTAACCAAAGATACCTGTACATTTGATAGACTGAGCTGGAAAGAAGAGAAGATAAGATGATTTGAAAGATTCATGCAGACGAGTCGTCCTGTTACTGATATGGTAGTGCCCAGTGAGGATTTTGGAGTCCTCATTTGTTGAGCAAACACTGCAGGAGGTTAAGTGTAAAACATGAGACTTAGTTTTCCTTTTTGTTTTGGATTCTGAATTTGCCTGAAGAGGGGTTGTGAGACTGAATCTCATTGCTGTGAGGTGGAGTTTTGCCAAAGACAGAATCCCAACAGGAATTCTATATTAAATTTTTTTTTCAGCATTATTCAAAGAAAACTTAGAAGGTCCTGTCCTTTGCTATCAGTGGGCCATAGCTGAATAGATATGTTGTTTGGGGAAGACTTGGAAGAAAAAGTAAAAGCACAAAATGCAAAAGTGCATTTCATACAGCATCGCTGTCTGCTTTGAAATTGGTTTCCTCTGTAGATAAAAAAAAAACAAAAAACAAAAAACTGAACAGATGGAAAGGGCCTGAAACAAAGGGAAAACAAAAATGGTTAGCGCTGTTATCCAGAGAGTGTTTGAGCAAAGGCAATCTTAATTTGGGCAAATAAATGAAAGATTGGCTCATAACATTTTGTAAGATTAATTAAAAAAAACATGACATTGTCAAATTTGGTTTTATGAAATGTAGCAAACTTGAAATGAAAGAGAAGACATTTCATAATATAGGTACAGAGCTCATTTGCTGGCACTACCGAAAATACAGATGGTTGTGA
The DNA here is from genome assembly GCF_023343835.1 of Lagopus muta. NCBI lineage: Eukaryota > Metazoa > Chordata > Aves > Galliformes > Phasianidae > Lagopus > Lagopus muta. The sequence continues at coordinate 9,089,139 of NC_064449.1, read as the reverse complement.
TAGCTGTTAATGTCTCAGCAACCCGTGCAGCATTTTTCTTGTCATGTTCTGTGTGGGAAATGTCACTAATGGACTGCTTTGCCTTGCCTGTTGTTTTTGTTCCCTAGAGTCACTCTGACAGGGGATTCCCTGAGTTTCTCTATTTGCCTGGTGTAATTTAGTAACGAGGTTGACTTTTTTGTTATGAATGCTATTTTGTACTTTTCTGACCCCTTAATGAATTGGCATCAAGATACCTGCTTGAACTTTGGGGCCAAGTTTTTCTAAGCATCACTTCAGAAAGGAGTTCTTTATTTCCCAAAGGCTGAAAGAGTACACCTAAATTTTTAGCACCATTCTGTTGGATAGGATATTCATATTGGATCTGTTTATTCTTCTCTACTTAAACTCCTTTTGATAAAATCTAGATGTGTAATTAATTTAATAGCAGCAGTTGGGTCGAAGGAATTACTCCATGCCACCATTACAGTTAGTAGGAATTAAGACATTTAATTTGAAGTCTATTGTGCATACAGGCATTTTCTGTTTCAAAAGGAATAATTTAAGCTATTGTTAAATTAATTGGATTTATCTTTGGCCAGCTTTACATCCTGGAATGGTTAAGAAAAAATAGTTAGGACATTTTCTTCGCTTCATCATCACCATGAGCATCACAGTGGCTGCTCAGTTTCACTGCACGGCCGGCTTTGGATCAGTCATAGTCCAGTTGCTTTGATTTCTGTGATTAGTGTAATTTGAAAATTGAGACTGCAGCTAATATGCGCCTGAAAAAACATATGTGCTCCATTCCTTGTTTGACTTCAATCACACAGCCAATTTTTACTAAACTTATTTTTTCATTTACGTGTTGGTGCGCACTGGGCAGATTCAAATGGAATGCACTCTGAAAGTTAAAAGCCCTAGGCTAACCTCTGCTAGCCTAGCTTTTTGTGTGTGGTTGTGGAATAGGAGAAAGTTCTCCCCAGCCCCCACCCCCCAAAGGGAAACAAAAACCCTCATTCTTTTATATAGATCAGCCCACAGAGCTCTTCAAAAACACTCTTCTGTGTTCACTTGTAACATTAATTTGTTTGCCAAAGCTCTGTCTGGGTGTTTAATTTCATTTAAAGGACAGTGTGAATACCCTCTGGTGCTTAATTTAGAATTTATATGAATTCCCCCTTCTCTTAGATAAATCCAACTGAATGAGACATCTTTTATGTGTAAGGGAAGTTGTTTTTTCCACCCCATTTATAACCATGTTTTATTTAGAACATTCTAGTTCTTCTCCTCTTGGGGCAATATCTAAAATTCCTTGTCAGGTAATTAACCATACTGGATGCAATCAGATTAAAACTTCTAAACATGTTTTTTTGGTTGGAGAATCAGCATTTAATGAATTAATCACGTGTGCTTCTTTAGTAAGAGCTTGTTGCTCTTTTTCTTCCTATTCAAAATTGAAGGAGCTTTTGCAAGGTCTCTGAAGAACACAAGTAGGAGGAAGCAGTAACCCAATCCTCTAACGCACGCCAGGGGACCAGGAATCAACAGACTGGAGGTCCATGGGATATTTCAGCTGTTGCCACTGCAGAAAATAGGGGAAATCTACCTCGCAAATTAGACTCACACATACACAGTAGAAGATGTGGGGAGGACTAACTGGAATTGCACTGTCTACGTGGAAAAGGACAGGAGTGACCTCTTTCTTGGAAATAGGCACTGCTTCATTGCTCACCCCCATACTGAAATTTGAAACTTGCTTTGACTGATCTGTTATATTCATATTGATTTTACAGTTTTCCTTGCAATTAACAGATAAGGTGCTTTTCTACCTCCACTCGGCATGTTATTTATCCTTTCTAGAAAAGGGTTATTGCAAGCTGTCTCTTTTCCAGGCAAAATCCAATACATTTCCTGGTCTGCTGTAAAAGTGGGCCAAATGGATTGTGCAAGGGAGTCATCTGTCATGCTTCCTTCTTAGTGTCTTGCAGGAAATGAGTAGCTATACCAAGGCTAGAAGATGGTATTTCCTTCCATTAGCTCAACCTCAAAGAACAGTCTCAAAGCAATAAAGTTCATATTGTGGAATTCACAAACTATTTCTCTTTAACTTGTTTTAATGATAAGCCTCACAAGAAGTTCTGTTTGTGAAATATTTGGTGAGGTTTTGAACAGAAAAACCTATCACTCCAGTTAGCATTGGCATGATTCATTTTATTTGGTTTTAATTCATTAGCATGCACATACTTAGTCTCCTCTTGATTGCTACAACACAAGAGGAGGTGGGAGATTAGCCAGCGAATCTAATATTCATCTTGTAAGCAATAGATAAAACCATGGTAAAGTTAAAGGGAAGAATAAGTGCCCTTCACAGAGCATCACAGGCTGATGTAGTTAACCAAAAAGAGAGAGCTCATTTTCCTTTAGATTAAGTTTTAGAAATCTGCTTTTTACGTAGTTACTGTACTGCCAATTTCACAAGTTGGTAGCCTTCTGTGAGGCCAACCCTCAGCATTTGTTATATCTCTCCCCTTGCTTCCACTTCACTGAAGTAGTTAAGCATAGTCTTAAATGTTACTGCCATCAGCAGGACTTGCTTCAAATTCACCATGATGCTTTCTTGAAATTTTTATTTAAAATTAATCTTTTGGTGAAGTGGATTTAAAAGCATCTATTTGTATTAAAATGGGGACAAATTGAAAAAAAACAACGACGATGAAGTACAAAAGTACAAGCTATGGAATCATAGCAGCAAGGATTTTATGTCAAGGGATACAGGTAAGGATCTTTAGCTACATTAAGTCATTTGACATCTTTTACTTAATAGGATAATACTAATTTGCAGCAAAGTCTGGATTAACTATCACTTAGGTCAGTAGACTCCTCTAGACTTTAGACAGGCTGTTGCTGCATCAGCACCATTGGGACAAGCAGCCTTGGAGCTCTAAAATACTGTTGGGTCCTGCAATAAACATGAAAAGATTTGTTTAAAGTGAGTAGTGATTTAGCTTGCATTGAACTTGTCATGTAGAAAATTAATAGATATCTGATTTTCAGAAGTGCTTGAATGTTGCCATGTGGAGGAGAGTAGGAAAATAAAAAAAATCAGACACAGTGTCCCAGACAGCACATTTATATCATGCGTTTCTTAACAAATCTGGAATAGGAATCTTCCTTCTTTTTTTCCATTCTTTGTCCAGTTTTTTCCTTTTGCTGTTTTTCAGCAGTGATGGTATAGAACAGACACAGAAGAAAATTTTCTCCCCTGTTTGTCATCTGCTTTCAGGGTGACCAGTAGGAGATAAATCTGTCAAGTCTTAGACCAGGCTATTGTGGCAGACTTTCTCACTGAGGACATAATACCTCAGGGACAATGGTAAGAAAGAGGATCAGTCAACTTCAAAGTTGTCAAGTGACAGTTTTCTCAGCTCCTCTGAGAGGTTTGGTAGGTTACCTACAGCTGATTTTAAATTAGTAGACATAGGAGACTTAAATGTATGAGGAGTTTTTTAAAAATGAGAGTTTGCATTGTGAATGTCACCAGCACTGGCTTGACAGCAAGTTGTTCTCAGTCTATGAAGATTAACATAATTTAGATTCTGATAGTTAGATAACACTGCACTCAACACATTGTGGTATTTGTGATATTTTAATAGTAAGCTCAATTGCATGGGCATTTATTTCATAGGGGAAGTTTATGCTAGTCTGGTATAACAGCCAAGTGAGCTGACTAAAGTTTGGCAGACCCTATTGACATTTCTAATAAAGAAATCACTTACCACAGCATTTTTCTTGCTTAAAGAAACAAGAACAAGAATGGTGAAGAAATAAAACCTTTAGAGACAGAAAGAAACTGTTGACAGCAGCTTTTAATTTCCTACATTTAATCAGCAGTGCTCAGCTTTTGCCACCACTGTAACATATAACACAATAATACTGGTAATATATTCATTACCTGTCATTTACTTGAGCGCCCGGAAATTAGGAATGTGTGGAGGCTAACTTATGCATAATGCTATAAGTAGAGAGGGGAGAGTCTATGCCTCAGTCACAATAAAGTAATTCTATGGCAAATTTATTCTAGGCTTTCTAATTGGCTTATTTACTTAGGTTTTCTGGCCTTACTCATATTGCAGATTTCCCAGTGGGAGCCTCATGGTTTGGGTCAACACGTGTTACTTGCTGTGTAAACCACTTCTTGCTGTGTACTGTGCAAACTCTAATTTGCAGTGGCTGTGTGAAAATGGTCCCTAACACAAAGCTTGCTGCTGAGTTTCGAATGGCCCTGGTATCAATCATGATGGCTAAGCATAGGAATGGAAAGGCACAATGAATACTGGATTTGACTTTATCATCTAGACATGAAAGGTTACCTTATGTCCACACCACTAGGTAAATTAGACCCTGGGGGCATTTCGTTAATCCTTACCATGTTACTACAAAAACTGGATTGTTATTTACACAGTACTATTAATTCTGAACTCGTGTAGTGCTTCTCATTTCAGATTTCCCAAGTATTTTATTAGTGGAAAAAAAAAAAGAAATCTCAAATCTTTAACAGTAAAACATAGTTGTCTGGCATATTTTGGTTTAATATTATGATGCAAAATCGATTGCATGCTTCAATAACTAAGAGAGCACATCTAATGCCAGAGGTCTTGAGGGGCAACTGACTCTTCAGTGGATTAGCAAACAATATGCCACCGTGTGTTGCATCTGAAAGTATTACTGAATTGTGGGCAGAGAATGATGTCCTTGCATCTAATTGGAAATTCTTGAACAGGAAAGAAATGATACTTTAGTAGACTTAAGTCTAAATAGCATAAAGTGAATTAAAACCAAACCAAAGCACCAACAGATGCAGTATATATGAACAGATACTTCATCTATTTTATTTTCATTTTCTATACCTAGTTTCAAGCACAGGATGTTCTTTAGTGTGATTGTAGAATCATTTAGAGGACCTAAAGTTTCAAATGGGCTCAGAAACCATTCAGTTTTAAGAGTAATCAAAGACTTCAGAAGATATTTCGATGCCTGTTTTTATCCTTTTGTACTTTAGAGCAACTATTCATACTTTGTATAGGCTCACGGTGACCACGTACACTTTTATAGGGTGCTGCTTCTGGATTTTCTCTTTCATTATCCTTTAGAAGTAAAAATAATTCTCAGGAATATTTCTAAGTCACGTTATCCTCCTCAAAGCCTCACCTTAAGAGCTCTCCAAGTTCACCAATAGATTAAGTAGCTTGTCTGTCCAGACCTGATCTGTGCCTCTTCCCTTATCGTGTATCATTCCTGTGCTTCCCTAGATGTCTGTGTGCAGGCTTGTTCTGTTTTTTCATGATAGCATTGCAGCCTTCTGGGGTCAGCAGCCATCTGTTGCTCTGTGTTTGCTACCACACCTACCATGCTCAGGTGTTTGTGTCGTGTTCTGCATGACCTCAGCTGCAAAAATGAATAATTAAGTATATGTATGTCCAGTAGTGCAGAACTGAGTTAACCATGTCATTGGGCATTCTCCTGGGAGCATTTGTTGATGAGAAAAATTTTATGAGCAGCATTAATCAGATGCGCTGCTGTACTTCTAGTCTTGCTGCAGTGAGTGGCAGTACTTGGTTTTAAATTTAGCTTTGCCTTTATTGCATTTATCCTTCACTTACTAGGTCTTCATTTGCCTTAAAATAACATGGAATTGAAGTACTGCGGAGAATAGATTAGGTTTGTGAACTATAGCAATATTTGTCCTGACCCTCCCAAGTTTGTCTTCCCTCTGCTCTAAAGCTGTATATGGATCAAGAAAATGAGGAAACGTGTGTATGAATTCTCCAAAAGTTTGTCTCACATGTGATACTTATTACTTTTCAAGCCAGCTCTTTGCAGCTGCCTCTTCTGCTGCTGTATATTTATGATCAGTTACTTGTGTCTTTTCAAGATAGCTTCATAATAAAGTTGTGCTGTCCAAGCTATCTATGTAACACACAAAGATTTATGTACCTCAGATGTGCATGCAGCAGACAGTAACCTTGAAAATCTCCCCATTAAAATATATACCATTTGGCAAATGCCTTTGTCGATAAACCCTAAGGAACTGGCAGATCTTAGATTTGAAGTTATCTATGCATCTGCATGTAGACCAGCTTTCTGTGCTTGTGGCCTCCTCCTTTGGATGAACTTTTGTACGTGTGCTATGTGACAGCTTATGTGAAGAAGTGATTTTTCAGTGTGCATGGTTTAGCACCCTGTAACACATCTCCTGGTTGTCTACAAAAGGTGCAAAATTCAAATCTAAAAATATGCCAGAGTGCCAGACTAAATTAAAATTCATGCTTCATTAAGTGGGTGCTGTACAAATAAAGGAGGTCTTGGTAGAAGTAATCCTACTTCTTCTGTGTAATATTTTAGAAAACTGGGACTATGGAGCCTCAAATCCCTTTACAAATGGTGGTATTAAACTATAGGATTAGGTCTTACAGTGCTACGGTAAAATTCCTAATTTGCCAGAATACCTGTTTTTTGCTTTTACAGTACTCATTGCTGCCTATCTCCAGGAGTTTAGGCTTCATACAGTCCCTTTAAACTGAATCTTCCATTTCCTTCTTATGCCATAAATACATGCCAGATGCTGCAGCACATCTGTGATTTGCCAACTGCTACTCTCACATGATATATCAAGTACAACTATGGTTAGCTGGCTTGTGTAATGTGAACACATACAGCATATGTAGCCTCTGTACTGGTTAAATTCAGTGTAGATACAGTGACTTGAACATGTATGTGTGCAATTCTTTTTTTCCTGCCTTTCAAGTTCAGCGCTCAGCCATGTTTTAAAGAGAGCTTTCAGCAAAACAGCTTTTTGGTATGAAATTCTGAGAGCTTTGCATTCAGACTAGGATTTTTGCCATGGTCCAAACACTCCTGAGCCTTGGCACAGAAGCGCTGCAGATAAATGTCCTGCATTTTCAATTTCTGCTGTTTCAGCAGCGGAGATATCAGAACATCTATTTCTGAACTGAGGGCCAAAGCTTCTTCCAAAACATAAAATCCAGTTGGTTTCTAAGTGAGCAAGTCAATTTCTGGCACAGAAGCATGGATCTTTTTCCTTTGAGCTGGTGTTTTTACATTTCCTTCACTTCTGAGGTTTTGCAGATTTTGGTAGATGAGTGTGATGGTAGGAAGAAATATATTTCACTGAGTCAAAGATGATCCAGAGAGGAATATGAAGGTCAGCAAAGGAAAAGGTGAAAGAATGGACTTCATGTCTGTCTTTAACTGTTTAACTTTAACTGCCATTTGAGTTATGGACTCTTGGGCTGCGGTATGGGAATTCTCTGTGAAACAAGCTTTGAAGAATCATCATACAATAATTCTCAGTAATAATTAACTGATTCTGAGTATTAACTTTATAATGCAAGAAAAGTAAGAGAAAGCATCTATTCAGTGGTGAGAGGATATTTTACTTCTCAGTACAAGGAGATGGTGTCCACTGGTGAGGCAGGTGCCCAGAAGGATGGATAGGTTTCCCATGTAAGGGCATCTGTGATAAATTATTTTATTGCTTTGATGAATTCCAGTATGCATTTTGTCACTGCACTCTGTGAAATACTGCAAATATGTGAGGCCAGGGCAAGTTTTCCATGGAAAATGATAATGTTCTTCTTGCTTTATTTTAATTAGGATTTTAGTGGAAGTGAGAAATTTGCTGATTTATGTAACTCTTTAAACCAGGGCAGCAGGCTTCAGAGTAATTTATTTCTTGACATATATATTGGAGTGATTTTGAACACTTTTTGCAGCAGTTTGCAATCTTTTTCTGCAGAGCAAAATATTCACCTCAAACAGTGGAATTTCACAAAGTCATCACTGGTTTATACACTTCACAGTTATTTGTTATTTTTGCAGCCTTGTTTGTGAATTCTTACTACGTGGCTTCAGCAGACATGGGCATTTATTTGCTGTGCTGAAGGAGTTGTGTGGATTGTTTTAAGAATACGTTTTCAACCAGTTTAGGAAAAAAAAAAAGATAATACTGATAGTGATTGCAGAAACCAATAAAAAGAAATCTTTGGTTATCATAGATTATACGTGCCATTAGTCTTCATTTGGCAAGATCTCCTGCAATCCCTGATGGGCGTCAAAATGGGAGATAGGAGGTATAATTCTCTCTGGTGTATAGCTGCTGTGGGAGTTAGAGCAGCAGATTTGTTTTGCAGACTTTCTGATCATTGTTTGTGAAAATGTGATTGCGTGGCACCCTGGCTTTTCAGCATCATGTCCTCTCAGAAAATCAGCTGGTGAGAACATCAGTAGGCTGAGCCTTCAGTTCCGTAATGCACTGAGCATTGCTGCTACACACAGCTCCAACACAGAGATGTGCTCAACCAGGGGAATAAGTCTTTCTAAGTGGAGGTTGACTTAAGCATGTGATTTTGAACTACTTTGCACATGAATACTGCCTTAAGTTGAAATTATTTGCACTGCTTAAATACTTGCTTAAAGTTTTTGCTGGCTTTTCTGCACAGTGAATGCAAGAGAGTTCAGCATCAGGTAGTTTGTTTGAATGGGTTATGGCAGCTCTGTGGCACTGCAGAATGCTTCCCCTTCCCTGGCACAGGAACAAGTTGCAGTAGTGCAAAGCTGACCTTCCAGAGAGCATTCATAATAAAACTTTTTTTCTACATCAACAACAGGTATTGTAGATTTGTAGGCAATTAAGCATTGTTTTGCTCTGAGGGGTAGTGTAAGTCTTGCTGGGAGGCATCAAACCCTCCTCTTTCTTTGCTGCTTTCTTTTTTGCCTTTCCCTTTTGGTTCCTGGTCTGAACTGATCCTGGACATCAGCACCTGAGGCTCACTTTGCACCACAAAGGTTTGCTGCTGTCTATGCGGTGAGGAAAATACAGGTTAAGCAGATGGACTGCTTTTTCCATATGGCTTAAAACAAAATGAAATCACTGCAGTTAAAAAAGAAATCTATGTTGTAGTAAGTCTTAATGTGGACTTGCATGTTAAAGACCAAAATAAGAATGTAATGTACAGGGCTGAGCCAGTGCTTAACGAGTGCAACTTGTGCTGCTGGGTGAGCTGCTCCTCTGCTTGAGCCCTGATGTTAAGCTGCAAAAGCCCAGCTACGAAGGAGGGTTCGCTGAGGGATTGTAAAAACATTGTGTTACCTACCTCCATCCTGGATTTCTACTATCCATTTCAGTCTCCTGGTGACTGTTTTATAAGTTTCAATCTGTGAATAAGTGAGTAATGTTTCTTTTGGGAATGTATTCCTCAACACTTAAGTGCTGAGAACGTTCCCTCTGGGCAGTCTTAGCAGTCAGTTTGGGAGCATCATGTTGCTTCCTTGCAGGGATATAGGAAAGAAAATAGTTGCCCAGCAGGAAATGTGCCACATGTGGTGGTGTTATTTGAAGAGGCTTCAGGAAGATTGATTTAGAGCTTCACCCTCAAGGTGAAAGTAATTCCTCTCCTAAGGTAAGGACAACTCCACAATAGGATTGCTTACAAAAGAATCTGCATTTCTTCTGTGCTGTTCTGTGTTTGTGCTGTTTATTTGCTATTCAAAAATGAAGTTGCCCTGCTCATCTTCTTTCACATAAGATGTTTATTAACTTAGCTTATTAAAGAGACAGAGTAGAGAAAAGATATGTGCCCTATTTATTTACAAGCAAACAATCTGCAGAAGTATGCTAAGGATCTTCCAGGAACAGATTATGCCTTGAAAGAATAACAATACTTAACAAAAACTTCGTCTGGCAGATATCACACCTGATTTTTCAGGACATGGCATAATGTCCTGAATTCCAGTGGAGTGTGCTATGGGGCATTTATATGTCTGAAGCTTACCTTAGTCTTCCCTTCCGTAAGGATTCTTCTTTTAATTTTTCACATGTTTAGGTTTTAAATGATAGCTTATTAAAAAAAAATTGATCTATGTTCTTTCCTAAAAATAGAAAAAAAAAAAACAAGTTTACCTTACTTTCAGGAACTTTTACCTTGGCTTTTGACCCCCTACACGCTGTGAGTTTTGAAGGGACAGACTTCATTCATCCAGCAACCAGAGCTTATGTGGCCCATGCTGAGCATGCCTTGATGTGACAAGGGGCACTGTGGACATCCGTGTGTCAGTGAATTTCAGGACCTATGAGTGCCTGTGGCATTTGGATAGTTTATTGAACATACATTAGCCAAGCAAAGACAATGCCACAGAAACATCAGCGTGTGCTGATACTTTCCTGGTTGCATTTAGCCCATATAACTTACAGCGATGCTTCATGTTGTGTTAGTAATAAAAAAAAATAATAAAAAAAATGCAGTTTGTAAAAGTAAGTGAATTTTAACAGGCAGAATTCAGTGTGGTATTTGACACACGCTGAGAGGCCAGCACATCAGGCACATTATGAGGGCTGCGCTGGGTGCTGTTTAGCACAGTGCACTTCAGCGTTGTTCCACTATCTGTTAATCAAATCTGAAGGTTACACATTGTTTTTGTAAAGTCAGTGACAATTTAGCACCACAAATTATTGAAAGTGATAATTCAGTGGAGTGATTCATCTACACCATGCTCTGGTGTTTGGGGAGGGAAAGCATAGCTCTCGTGTTGTTTAGCTGCTGGCACAAAATGACAAGCAATTGTCAGGAAGCATTTATTTTTCTCTCTTGACATTTCCTCCAAGTAACATGCAGTATATATATTTCCTATAAATCATAATGCTGCATTTTTCTCCTTTCCTCCTCCAAGTCGGTGAGGCAACTGCAAAATATTAAGCACAGGGAGAAGCAGAGCCAGGCACGTAGCGGGGTATGACCCTCAAATCCTTGGGGAAATTCCTTCTGCGAACCTCCAAGCTGTGGTGTTTGGAAGGCATTCAGATTTAACTCATTCATCTCTTCTAACCACAGCTCTGAAGGAGATTGAAGAGCCTCCAAGAGTTTTGCGATAGCTCTTGGGAAGCTAAGAGCACAAAATAATCAGCCCTTGGAATTGAGAGAAATAGTGTATGTGAATGACTTAAAGGATCTCATAAAATCAGCTCAGTTTGCAAGAGAAAAATAGAAGAGGCAAGAGTGTTAATATGTTCCACAGTATTTTGTAGAATGCCATTATATCAAAAAGTGAAGTAAAAGGTGTGTAAGATGTGTTCTTTAACCTGAGTTAGAAACTGGTGCCTTCAGGTTCTGGACTCATTCTGGTTTCATTCCAGATCTCATGTCAGCTATTGGAAATAGGAATGAAGAACATTTTTCTCCACAGATACAAGTTGCAAAACTTTTCCTTTTTCTTTTTTTAGAAAAACCTCAGATTCTCATATCCCACACCTCAGATTGTTCAGTTTGATTTATGTTTGTGAGCCACTTACCCACAACAGCTTAGTATCTCAGTAGACCACAAAAGGACTGTGGCCAAGGACTTCACTTCTGTTTCTCCTAGAAGTGATAAACTCTGCAGATGTGACAACTTTGTGCAGCACTGCTGCTGCTGATGGGATGGTTTGGAACCCAATGAGCACTGCAGCATTTGGAAGTGCTGACTGGGTTTAGCTTGAGCCCTGCAGACTTTAGGAACCCTAAGGAGGTTTCCGATTATCTGTAACTTCCACTGGGACAAGACAGTGCTGCATAATCTTAGAAAAGCCTTCTGGTAGAAGGAACAGCTGGAAAGGAGAGTTCATGGCAGGGGGAAGGATAATCTTAGGTATAAGTCACTACAGCTTAATTCAGCTTTATGCCTGACTGTCTGCACTGATCTCCAGCTGGGCCATTCCTCACTCAAAGCAGGCAGGCAAACTTGCAAAAAAATGTATTAGCTAGTGTGAAAACAAAAGGTATAAGGTATAAAGAGAAAAGAATTAAACAGGAAAGGAGGAGAAATATGGAATTGTGGTGATGTGTCTTTTATGTCTGGAAATGACCCAAGAATATTGGGTCAGAATATGAAGAACTGCAGTGGAATCAAAGGGCACCAGACCTGCATTTCTTGAGGGTGATGGTGAGTTCAGATTTGGTCTTGAGTGTCACTGTAGCATGGTTTGATGGATACGACAGCAGTCCAAGGAGTCAAGGCTATTACAGTGGAAACTGCATCCTCATTGAAATGGCAAAACTCCCATTTATTTCAGTAGGGACTGGGGTTTACCTCTTCTCCGTGCTCATTTAGTAATCTGCTCTGGCTCCAGCATTACACTGAATACCAGTGAGGTGCCAAGCAGGGCTGGCCCCCCTGGGCCAGTGCTGCTTCCAGTCTTGATGGCAGGCAGTCACCAGCAGCTCATCTGTGCCCCACTGAGGGCTGCAAAGTTCCCAGATGTGCAACTCACTGTGTTTCTGTGTTTTGTAGTTTTTGCAGTGTGTGAAATGCCTGCTGGCTATACCTGCATCTTCATAAGTTCTATGCTTGAAAGGCACTAGACAGACGTCAATGTTACAATTATTATTGCTACTATCAAAACATTTTCTAACAAATGGTCAGAATCATATGTCAAAATGCGTGAACATATGGATAGAATCTGTATTCAGGCTAATTTGCTTCAGTTTTTTTTTTTTCTTTTTAAGCTCTTTTTATGTCGCTCCCTCCTTCAGCATCTGAAATAACTGCTACCTCTGCAAAATTCAGGGGTAAGGCTGCAGCTGGCGTGTATGAAGATTTCTTTTGCTCCCACAGTGAGGTGTATAATTGACAGTAATGGCTGTAAAATGTAGAGCTCAGAGACTGGGCTTTTTTTTTTTTGCTTTCTGAGCCACCGCTGTGGGAAATACACAGTTTGATCTATGGCTGAACATTTCAGACTAGTATTAATAAAAGCAGAATGTTAAAGATCCATTTCAAGAATAAATTGTCTAATTTGGTTTATAATCCTAACTGTTGTTTAAAAAGAAAGAAGAGTAATAATGAAAACAAATTGCTCCTGGTTTAAATATTAATCTTATATGGTAATTGTGTCTGAATAAATATTTCAGTTACACAGAGTGGATTGTATTGTCAAATGTAGGAAGCTGTGCTGTGGCTGAATTCAATGCCCTGTATTTATGTTTTGTAAAGAAGAGCTGAGCTGCTTTGAAAGCTTTCTTCTGCTCTGCCTGCTCTGTGTGTGTCACTGCGGATTATGGCATGCCTCCATGAGTGATGTGTGCTAGCTGTAGGAAAGGAAGGACACCAAATTGTCACAGGCTCCTCGCTGAGGTTGCTTCAGCCAGATCAAAATGATCTATATCTTCATAAAGCCAGCAGCATCCACAGCACTGTGGGCTTTGTATTGTCTAGGAATGGTAATCGCAGCTAGAAGTTCTCTGTTGTAGTTTCAGGCAGAGCTACTGTAGCTGTTACTGTAAGTTAACCTAATCTAGTTATAAAATTAAGTGCCACCAAACTTCTCTAAATAGGCAACTTACATTTCCAGTCATTTAGAAAACTGCATTGTCAATTACTGCCTTCCTTCTTCATCACAGTTCCCTTCCCCTGCTGAACCTTGGTGGTGTCTTCACCGCTGTGTTGGTGAGGACTGGAATTACTGCCTGCACAGTCCCCAGATACAAAGAGCCTAAAAAAAAAAACAAAAAAAAAAAAAAAAAGAAAAAAGAACTTAATATCTTTATGTGGAAGATACCAATGATCAAGGTTTGCTTTTTGCAGATCCTAGTTTAGCCCTGCAGTGCCTTAGCAAAAATATCAATACATTTTCAACATACAACCTATTCTGAAAATAGGAGCATGCTTTAATTAATGCTCATTAGTACTGGTGAAGGTGTCACCATTACTTAAGGGAGGAATATCTGCTATGGATCTGAGAACTGCTTCAGTACTCTTCATTTCTATTTCTTGTACAAATAATTCCCCAGTTGTTTCTACTTCATCTTTTCTCCACACAATTCACACATTTATCACATTTTTATAAAAACTTTCTTGTCAATCCTCGACTGCTCCACATTTAAGAATATTTAGTGGTAAAGCTAAATTACTATTTACTAATTGCTGGTGGGCACCAGTAATTTTTAAATTTGCTGCTCCTAATTTTGCTTCTCCTTGAATTTTGCAAAAGATTTTGTCTCTTTTATGAACAAACAGTAAGAACTCTAAATTATTAAGAAAATAATTAAATTATTAAGAAAACAGTAAGAGGTAGAAACATATTTGGTAGCTCTTTTTCTTTGGGAATTGTCAAAGAAATGCATGGTTCACTTTGGTTTCAAACCAGAAATTACTGATTTTATTTTTTATAAAGAAAAAGAAATTGCTCTTTTCTGTTCCTTACGTTTCAGAGATACTGCTATTTGTTGTGTATCCAAGCATGCTGTGATGTGGAAAATAATCCATATTACCTTTTAAATCCATGTTAGCTTTGCTGGTGTTCATAAGCAGCCCACTGTATACCATCTGTACTCTACTTTGAGAAGCTTGGTAGTCAGAGGGAGATTTGTGTTCGTGATAGCATTCTGAACTTTGTTTTACTGCTTTCTTTATATAGTCAGGATGTCTGGGAGCAAAAGTGTAGGTCATGCTCTTAATTATGTGGCAGACCTCTTTGGAGGGTTCTGTGTTCCTTCAGGGGTCGTTTTCTTGCAGCATTGAGCAAAGGTCAGGAGTAATTCTCTCCACATGTAATTTGGTAAATTTACTGAATTGAACTGGCGAATTTGCTGATAAATGATAGCCCAGCTCAGCAGAATATTTAAATTCATTCCTATTTAGTAGAGTACTTACATGGATGCTCACTATATAAACCAAGATTGACCCACAGGAGACTGAGCAAGCTTGTTTCAGTGGTTTGCTGAGTAGGGATCAACTTCTGTGCTGTGGCTTTAAGAAAAAGCAGTTGGCCGTGCGCATTACGGAGTGTTCCGATGAGCAGCCAAAAGATTGAAGCCTGGTTTTCTGTAATTGCTCCTTTGGATTGAGTGTGTATATCAATTCTTAGGGAGTGTGCAGCATCCTTCCTGTCAAAGGATTAACTGCTTCCTCTTTTTTCCTCTCCTGGCTGCCTGCTTCCCAAAACTTTAATGACCCTCAGCCACCAACCTTCTGTCCAAATTTTGTTCAAATTGGTCAAATGTCGTTGGAAGGAATGATAGACAGGCAGATTGATTACATAATCCTTTAATTCTTAAGGAACCAGGCTAAAAACAAAAAAGGCCCATCAGAGTCATATCTGTCACTGCAAAAAAACCAGTATTTTTTCTAAGTATTTTACCATATGTAATTGCAAACCTTTCTTATTATGGTGTCTGCCAGTTTTTCTGGAGACTCTACAACTGTCTTTTTGCTCTGAACTTGCTCCATATTTCCTGTTGTTTCTAATTATACTCTCCTACCTACCTGCTCTAGCAGTTTTCCCTCCCTGACACTTAAGTCCTTAAATACTTGTGGAAAGTTAGCACTTCCTGTTCTTTCCGTCTTTTAAACCTCACCTACTGTTTTGTTTTGTTGGTTTTTTTTTTCAGAGTATTGCCACCCTAATCATAGAATTGTTTGAGCTGGAGGGACTTTAAAGGTCGTCTAGCCCAACTTCCCTGCAGTGAACAGGGATGTCTACGGCTTGGTCAGGAGGCTCTCAGAGCCTCGTCTGGCCCAAGATCTACCTTCTGCTCTTCTTCATATCACTGCAATTACTGCACATTCAGGCCCTCCAAAAATCCCACACATTATTTCTTTTAGTGATTTTATAAGAATATTTTGATTTTGTTATCTTACAGGGGCTCTTATTCATACACCATTCTGTTGTGCAATGAAAGCAAAGCTAAAGTCAAGAAGCTTGAGTAAAGTAAAAAGTAAAACCATGCCTAAAAATCTAGCTTAAGTGAAAATTTTGTCAATGCTGTGTTTTAGTTCTCCATGTCATTTGAATGCTTTTATAATTCCTAACAGCTTCCCATTGAATTTCTCCAAGAATCATGTTGGTCTGAAGGTCTGAAGTAGGGCCTGTCTGATTTTTTCCAGCTTTTTTTTTTTTTTTTTGCTTTGAGGTGATATTTCAAATTTATACTTTGCTGGTGGTTGTGTTTTCCAGCTAGTGCACCTTTGTGTATTTTCCATTACAATGGAAGAAGATTGTCGTGTACATTTGCAGTTGTTTCATTTTAGCCTTGGAAAGAAAGAGATTATAGGTTCATTTGAGACACTAAAGACTCGAAATTGGACTATGAATCTATAGTGCAATAGCAGTGAAAGTATAAAGCAAAGAAGAGTCTATAATTCAAGCAAACTAATATTTAGTCAGCTACCATGAAATGAAATCCTGCCTGTGATACTTGACTTTTTCCTTTCTGGTCTGATTGTCATCTTCATGTCTAGCTGTGCTATTTATGAAAGGAAACACAATTCACAAATTTTAATAAAAGGGCCAAATTTTGCAACACCTCTGAGTGAATATTGATCTTCACTCACTGCTTTTCACATTTACGTGAATGATTTATGAACCTGTTGAAAATATTAATGATTGCTAGCACTAGTGAATTCAAAATTCTAATAATTAGGGTCTCCCTTTCCTCAGTTCTTTAAAATCTATATTTCTTTTTAGAGAACTAGGTGCACAGCTTTCCTCTGTCAAATATAAAGATTTTTTAAGTACAGTCGTGAGATTCTTATAAGTGGGAGCAGTGCAGTTTGTACTGCTGCCCAGGCCCCAGAGTTGGTGGCTGTTTCCTAGAGAACCTACTTTCAAGATCCAAGATGAGTGTCTTCAAACATGTTGATAAAAGTGACTTAAAAGTCCAAATTATATTAAATTGAAGATTATCAGATACTAATGAAGCATTTATGATTTGATACGTGCGCCTTGACACGGGATTCTCTCGTTAGGTTGTTTCATGAACTATCTCCCTAATTCATGTCATGTCTGTTTCTCTCTCTCTCCTCCAGTTTTCTAGTTATCAGCTTGATCATATTACTGCTTTTACTGAAAAAGTGCTTTATTTTTGGAAATGGCAAACAGCTGTGTTGCATTCCAACCACATACTGAGATAAGGAAATGAGAACCTACCATTTCTCAGCCTGCCTCGTTAGATCAGTGGGTTTTCAAAGCCCTCTTAAATTTATCTGCAAAAGAATTCTTTTGTTTACAGCTAAATTGAGGTAAGGAAGGAGGCTGGAAGTCATTTGAGAATGCAAAAATGTGGAAGGAATAATTTTGAATGAGAGAGCTATTATCAGCCATTACATGTTTCCAGAAGGTCTGCAGACTTATTTAATGTTTGGCTATGAGGACTTGTTGTAGGAAGTGAAGCTGTGTTTGGCCACAATGTCCATCTGAGTGTCTGGAGCATGCTATGATCCAGTTGCTCTGAAGAATGGCTCATAGAAGGCTTCAGATCCAGCCAGGGTGGCTCCTCTGACTGCTTTAACCATTGGAATAATCAAGTTTTGGAGGAGACTTTCAGGGCAATAGAGGGATTAAAAAGCTGTAAGTACTTTTGTAAAATGGAGCTTGATAAGTTTATCAAGAGATTATATGGTTGCAGTAG
Source organism: Lagopus muta (assembly GCF_023343835.1). Classification (NCBI taxonomy): domain Eukaryota; kingdom Metazoa; phylum Chordata; class Aves; order Galliformes; family Phasianidae; genus Lagopus; species Lagopus muta. Next base: position 9,071,698 of record NC_064449.1, on the reverse strand, counting down.
CAAGGAACAAATCCATATGGACCAAGATCTCTTCCTGCCCGGATCATCATATAAGTGCAGCTCTGTCTTCCTTCCTGTGCTGACAGCTTTTAATGTAGAATGAGTGATCATAGCTTTCATATTCACATCATGTGTTCTTCGTGTCTGCTTTAGCAGCTCCCGGACTGTTTGGCTATAGAAGGTTAGGACTGCTGAATAATCAATTGCTTATGATCAGATAGAAAATATAGAGCTCACCAAATGATAGCAGTTGAGTGTACTTGTGTGCATAAATCAATGCAAATTGTTTCTGTTGTCTGGAGACACATTCACGATTATCTTGGGAGTAGTTTGCTGATCTCAGAGTACTTTCTAATGGATAATTATCTGCAGCATAATAGCTGTGGTCATAACTTGTCCTTACTATTTTCTTCATTGCAATTCCTCAGAGACTGTGCAAGGATTGCCAAGCCATACATCTCCTCTTATATCTCACTAATTCTGAGCTCAGGTGAAGCTGAGCCTAAAAAGGTGTGAAAAGTCAGGTGTGTCAACAGTGGTTGGAGTGCAACCCAAAATGATTATATCGCTTGATTTAATGGAATAGTTTGTGCTAATGAGGATGTGGGTTCTGTGAACTTCTTGACTAGCACATCTTTTAATGTCACAAGAACATCAAAAGTAATGATTTGTTTTGACAGAGCCTAGAATTCAACTGCAAACCTCTCTCATCGTTCTGTCTGTATGATTTCGTCATGACTACCAGATTATCCCAGGGTGTACAGTGGGTAAACATCTGCTCAAATACGAAAACTATGCCATAGCTGGAGTGGAGAAAGGGTATTGTATCATTGGAGCTATAATAATTTTGTGAGCATATCTCTTTGCGTATGAGGCCATGTTTGAAATATGTAGCTAAAGCAGAGCAGTGTACAATTCTGGAGATACTTATTTCATGCTGCCCTCTTTAACTTGTAAAACATACAAACCAAAGATGCATACTTTTATGTGTATTTGCAGTCATCATTGGTTGCTAAGAATTAGTGGAAAACAACACATTTCATTGAAACAGTACAAGTTTTGTAACAGGTAGGGAGCTGGCTTTCTGTATGTCCTTATCACGCCCAAACAGTTAGATACTTCACAAGATTTTCAGTATTTAGGTTCTGAATGAGGTTTTTAGGACATTTCCTCCTGTATTGTATGGTTCTTTCATGAAGTTCTCATTTCCCCCTAAAGAGTAGCAGATATAAATGACAACAATGAAATTGATGCTACATTTAAACACTGGGCGTGCTGAAGTTTGCGAGTGCTGTGCAGCTCACAAATGTGGTTGTGAAGGTGAGTGAATGAAAAGCAGAAGTAAGAGGTCGGCACTTAATAATTTTCATGTTCTAGTAAATGTAGTCTTTTGATAGAACCTTTCTGAGCATACTTCTTGATCCATTATTTTCTGCATAAGGATTTGTTTATGAAAGCAGCTTTTTTTTTTTTTTATAAATAATTTTATATCAATACTTTCTTCCATTTTAACTTGAACACAATTATTTGTCAAATCACATGTGGTAGAAGAGAACAGAAGCCAACAGGCAACAAGATGACCTCTGGTTACCTGGTAAGTCAAGTTTCAAATCTGTAAGAGTTGATGGAAGTGGAGCTGCCTCCATTCTTATTTCTTCCTGTGCCCATATATATGAACACTAATGTCAGTGCTCAGACTATCCCAGCATTTCCTATCACAGAAAGGGATCTAAGTTCTATACTTTGGAAAATGATGTGCAAAGATTTAAACTCTCATAATTTAATCCAACTTTGAAATTTGTCCCACTCTGACAGAGCCTTAGACCAAATAGCTTTCAGAGGTCCCTTTCCAAGAAGGATTATTTTATATTTTTTTGTGTCTTTTAGCCCAAAGATTTTTCAAAAGAGAGCGGAAAAGGCAACTGTAGATATTCTCTCTTTGGTTATTATTATAATTTTTTTTCACAGTAATGCTTAAAAATAAGTTAGAAAGATACTTGAAGCTCTTATAGTTTAATATCAAGGAAGCTGGAAAGCATATCTTTTTTTAATTCTAGACTCAAACATTTGGGAAAGAAAATATGGTTTCTTTTTTTAGCTGAAATGAACTTTGCACTTTTGTAAGATGTTTGAGTTCAGCAGAAACACTTGCTCAACAGTTCATTGCAGAGGAAATTCCTATAGCAAGGGTGCTAATTTCATATATTGAATATATTCCAAAACAGGCACTGATTTTAAAATATAATGAATCTTGGAGTCTTGTGAAATGTAGTGCTGCTTCCATATATAATTACATTTGTTGAATAAGTGTGGGCTCTAATAAGCAAGACATGAAGAGGATATGTTTCAGATTTAACCTTGGAGACAGAAGGAGCCTATGTGCTAAGATGTTGGATCTCCCAGTCTTGATATAAGACTACAATTTCAACAATAAAAACATGTTAGGAGAGATAATTTTCAAATTATTTTGGATTCCAGAGTTATATAGCCCGAGTGGGCATCAAGGAGAACAGCTGATGTTTGGAACACGGATCATAAAGTACCAAAACATTGCACCCTTGCTGTGAATGCAGAAATAATAACAGCCTTGTGAAGTGTCATTTCTTGGGGAGACTCATTCTTGAAGTACCTTTTAGACAAGTTTCCCAACTTTCTTGCGCTGGGGATTCTTCCTGACCTTTTAAATGTATTACATTTGCTAGAAAAATAAAAATAAATGTTGAATCAATGGCACTAGTGGTAAGATTATCTAAGAGATTCATCTGAAGATGCGCAAGAGATGCAATCATGAAAGGTAATAACAGGTGGAGTTAGGGGAGTAAAATTTTTACTCTTCAGTGCTTCATAGCTTATGTGATTACTTTTCACCAAGACTGTGATCGCTACCTGGAAAATGCTGTAAACTCCATAATGGGCACTCTGTAGGAGACAGAATTAATTCTGCTTATATGCATTCTACATTTTGCAGAGGGCTCACAGGACCAGAATCAGTGACTGGATTATAACTTTGCTCAGTGTGGTTTTGCCTGATGGTATTTGAGCTACTTGGGCAGCAGTGCTTTTTGTTGTGAGTTTGTATGCTGGGAATACTCAAGAACAAGTATTTGTGGCACTGTGCCTGTGCCGTCTGACTATGAACGTCCTGGGTCTGGTTCCTTGCTGGTTGATGAGCACTATGTTGGTATGGCAGCTCCCTCTCAATAAAGGGTTTTTTCATTTTCGTGAGACAGTGATGTTGAAGTGCTAGCGACATTGATAACTGCCTGGGAATTTGTGATGTGAATGAAACATCCAAGGCTTTTTCTGTTAGAAACATTTAAGACTGGTATTGGCTGGTGGACTTGGGCTTATGGGACATGATTTGGGAGTAAAACTCCTAAAGCTCTACAAGTCCCAGAAAAACCAGCAGTCTGCAAGTAACACATCACTTCTGTATGCACTAGAGAGTTATTTAATTGCGGCTTTTATACTTGGTTTTTCTACTCACAAAATCAGTTACTTTTCTCTTATTTGGCATTTTTGTCAGTTCAGAAAACAATCATCAGTTTCTGCAGTTGACTTGTACAGCAGTGTCTGAGCCTCAGATGGACCCTGTAGAAATTCTCCCAATTAATAATGATCGTTCTTTGCCTATATATGTGGTTTGCTCTTTTGCAGCTTTATCACATGTATGAGTTGTGCTATATTTATCATTATTTTTATGCTGAGGACAATAAAAAGCAGCAGGTAGAGAAACCCAGACTGACAATGTCTTTGCAGGGTTTTGTTAGGCTTAGTGCTGTCAGTAAAATTGTTTTCTTAACCCAGCTATTCAATCCCACCTGCATAGAAACAGTGATTTTTCTGCCACTGCCTCATGATTGGGCTACTTCAAAAGTGCTTGATGTTTACTGACGACTGTGTTGAATAATTCATTGAGTGATTATTAGACTGGATGTAATAAAGTCAATGTTGATTTATCATTCCCTAAGCATAATGTAGTAAGTGATTACTGGATTTATTACGTCAAGAGATGCTCAGAATGATGGTTCTGAACTGAAATGCTGGGTTAGTGGGGAATTACTTTTCAGATTTATATTATATTTTAAAAATTGTTAAATTTTATTTACTTTTGAATGGTTTTAATTATTTGGGAAAAGTGCTATCAACAGCTGGGTAATTGTATAGTGAATAATTTATTTGAAAATAGCAAAAAAAAAGTCAAATAAATAATTCAGCAAATGTTTCTCGACCAGCACTGCTGATGCCGTGGTCCATAAAGACAAATCAATTTTTTTTAAAGAACTTTATTACATGATTAGCAGACTCACTTGGTAATTTTTCTTGTTAGTTGGTTCACTTACGCACCAATTCCTTAAGAAAAATGATTTTTCATCTTACCCATCGCTGAATTTTTAATACAAAGATGACAATGAATACAATTAAATTTTAATGTAGTACTCTATGTATCACCTTATCTCGATGTATCAGTGTTGATTAATGATCTTCCCTGTAATACAGTGGGATTGATTCTAGAGACATCAGATTGTTAGAATTCCCTCTCACCTTGGGAAGGTCAGAACCCCATGCCTTGGTCTTTCCTGTCCGTGTTCAGAATATTTCATCCTTTTTGCAATTTGTTATTGGGCTGATGTGTTCAGCACATCTACTACTTTACAAGTCGTGGATGTTGCAGGAATTGCACCAAATTCTTTAGTTTTATTTTAACAGACATCTAAATGTTTTGTGAACTCCACCATTTTTTCTTCAGTAGAATGGAGGGGTGAAAATCTTGTTTGCCAGTTAGGGTCATATCTACTGAATGGATTGGTGGATCAAGCATTGGATGTGTGGAGTTCAGCAGCTGAGCCAGCTCCTCAGCTGGCAACAAGAAAAGTCACGCTGTTGTACTATTTCATGTCAAATCTTGCAATATTTGATTTTTACCTTACATCTCAGTTTTATGGGTAAAATCGTTTGCTGAAATTCTGCAATTTTTTCTTGTATGGATACTTGTCCAGTAAAGCTTGAAAATATTCATTGTTTGCACTCTTGCTCAGAAACTAGAAGGAAAAGACAATCAGATTTGTTAAAACAAAGAATATATCTTTGCCTGTAAGACTGTTTTGAGGGCTTTTAGCTTGTGGCTTTTGTGCAGGGAAGACTGGTAAAAGAAGCTTATCCCAGAGACAAAGTTTCCAAGGACTCTAAATCAGTAGCAGAATGCTTTGTCTTCCTATACTGCATTGAAGAGTTCAAATCTTGCCTGAAGCAGATATGTTTGTGTGCATTGTTCTAGAGTAGACTCGCAAAGGAAAACTGAAGGTGGTACATTTTGATTGCTGAGGTTAAAGATAAAACAAACAAAGAAAAATATAAAAAACAACATGCACACAAATATTAAATGTGGATGTGAAGTTTAAGACCATTATTCACCATTTGAATGAAGATGAAGTTGAATTTAAGACATATTGCTGCTGCTGAATCTGAGCAGTGGCAAGACAGTAAGCCATCCATAAACCCTTTCCACAACCCAACTGATAGAACTGGAAACAGCTCGCATGGTGTGTTATCTACTATGACAAAACAGCATATTATCTTACTTTTACCCAAAATTTTGTACTTGTTTTGAAATGACTTTATTTCTGAAGTTGTTGAGGACAGCCACCACTCTGTGGTGGGTAAGTCATTTTTTTTCCTTTTTATATGGGAAAGTCATTTTCAATTTAATTTTTTTCTCCTATAAAATGGGAATAACTGTTTTCACAAACTCCCTGAGGTCTCTCAGGGTCAGCTGTGCTGATGACTGCCTTCTTTCATGCTGGAAAGTTTTCTGCAGTTATCCATGGAAATATTTCTTCCTTTTCTGAGCACTGCTGTTCCATCTCAGCCTGACCTGTGCAGCATTTCAGGCCACAGGTTCTTTCAGTACCCTGCAAGAGCAGTACTGGAGATATGGGAACATGTGTGGAGGTAGAAAATGATCAAAATTACCTTCTTAGTTCTTCTCCCTTGAGGCTCTTTCATTAACATTCCTATGATATATCTTATTTAGCATATTCATGGCTTTAGGCTTCTCATGTCTGCTGTAGCCTTCTAAAGACAGTGACAAAACTTTGCATGAAAAACATTAAATGCCCAGTCCTTTTAGTGGGTTCAGAACAAATCTTGTTCTACGAGCATTATATAAAGACCAAAGCTGATACCACAGCTCGTGAAATCATGAATGGGATGCTTGAATTGACTAACTGCCAGCATCCAGTAGCTATTCTTGGATTTACTGGGTCTCTGCTTGAAAATTGTCCTGCAGGGCATACCAGCCCTAGAGACCCAGAGGAGTGACTGGTTCTTTCCTTAAAGAATCTTGGCATAATGACTTAGGTGTTATAAATTGGCCTTGGGCCTTGAAACCATCCTGTCTGATTTAAAAGGAGTCCCAGGCCAAAAGGGCAGAAAAGAGATTAAAAAAACCCAACCAACCATTGGCCTCATTTGGGGATGTCAGAAGTAAAAGATAAAGAATGGCTCTGCAGAGGAGGAAATACTCCCCTGGAGAGAGGACAGTGTTCTGCATTCTTAATTTGTTTGAACTGCTTGATCTCTTGGACAGGAAACAAAAGGCTGTTTAAGAATTACAGTGTAGACCTGCTTGTGGTGTCCTGGCTGACAGGAGGAAAGACCAGCCTATTCCTTTCCAATCAAGTCTCCTGTATTATTGTTGTCCCAGATTTTTTTGCTTGTCTTTGCGTTGAACTGTGACTGTTTCTAAGTGGGTTTATGTGATGCATGGCTCTATCAACAAGGAGACTTTGTTGGCACCACGATCTGCTCTGTCACACTTTAACAGTAAATCTATGAAGTAGTGAACTCCAAAGTGAAGGACTGGTCTTCAGGTTATCATCAAGAACTGTTCCACTTTGACCACTCCTCACCTCAGCTTAGATTGCTGTCGTGAACCATTGAGTTTGGCCAAAAATTAAAGGAAAACACATTCAGCATTTTGGTTAATATTTTGTAGTTGCACAGCATGGGAATAGTTGTTTAAGAATATGCAGATCATGCTCCACTTCTCTCTTACCATCTTTTCCATTCCCATTCACTCCTCCTTTGTTTTCCTAGTATTCTTCCCCCTTTTCTCTTGTGTCTTAATTATTTTTTTCTCTTTTTCTTCTAATCTCTAACATACCTGGAAAAGGACTAAGTTGATCACTTTTTTTGATGATTGTCCTGGCAGTTTTAAGTTTTTCTGTCATGTTTTGCCCTGCGGTTCTCTCTTGTGCAGCAGCATCTCATTGCTGTGACAGGACACATTGCTGGTGACAGCACCAATTCTACAGTGCCGATGACTGGTAGCAGCAGACACCAATGCAAAAATAAAGGCAAACAGCCCGAATAGAATCTCAAAACCAAGGTTCATTATATGATGATTTAATTAGTTCTTTACACACAGAAACTGTGACAGAACAAGCTGTACAAAACAGGACTGCTGCTAGGTATTTATAGGCAATGTGTTGCCCATTCCTAATCATACAATTAAGGTAACCGAGTTTCCATAGCCACAGCTGTATGATCCTACCTTGGTCAGCATGAAATAAGACTGCATTCAGTGCTCGTTTAGAAATTGTGCTCTTTTTTTCTTTCTTTCTTTTTTTTTTTCCTACATGAAGAAATGAGAAATTGAACACAATGTATTCCATTCTGGAAACACACGGGTTCCTTTTAAATTCCACCCAGGATTGCAAAGGACTCAATACATCCATTAAAAGACAAACCTTAAAGATGATCAGATTAAATTCTTCAAGCAGTAGCTTTAGATAAAGCATTGAATTTAGCCAGCATGATAAAAATTCTGAGTATCTTGGGAAGAATCCCAAACAGGGGCTGTTGTCAAAACTAGCCTTAATAAAGAATATGCCTAATGTTAGCTATTTCCCACATCAGCTAAAAAAACCTGCTGGGTTTTGAGCACATTTTTTTTGTGATTCTCTAATCAGTTCCTGAAAAATGTTTTCTTTTTCTCTATGCTGCGACACTTCAGTATTGTCCCCTTCTTTCACTCCTTGAATGTCATCTTGCTGAAAGGAATCATGCTCTTTCCTTTCCCTCTGCACTAACATTGATGATCTTTTTGGCCTTCAGTGCTTCCAAAGTAAAAGCACTGTCATTCTCAGTGTTCCCTGGATTTCTGCACCATTAAGAATTTCTGCATTCCCCAACAGCTTTACAGTATATTGAGTATTTTCATGTCTCTATAAATGCCACTGGACTATAGAGCTCACCTTGCCAAGATACGCAATAGAAACTTTACTGCATTGCTTTCTATACAGTAGCTGATTTTATTACAAGCTTTGGAGGAACAGCACCTTTGAGCCCCTTTCTAACTTCCTCTCTTTACAATTCTGCTTTATGGTATTCACTTACGAGAACTGTGTAACCTTTTATGAAGGACAGCATATAAAGACAAAGTAACATGGACAAGTTGTCAGTAACACCAATATCCTGGAAAATCACGTCTCAGGTCTTTGTTCTTTTCTGGTGTTTTGACTCGAGGATCCTGGCCAGATTGGCCAATACTAAATAGTCCTGTTTTGTAACTCTCCCCCAGCTGGTTATATTAGATACTCTTGGTTTAGATGAGGACAAAACTGAGCTTCAGGCAGACATTCTCAAGGTAGCAAAAAATCATTTCCGTGTTTTCTGACCCTCTGCTCTGAATTGCCCACATTTACAGATCCCATCCAGAGCTTTAACCTCTGTTGTGTTCCTCTTTTTCAAAAAGCAGACGATAATTTTAATGCAGTGCTTTCCCCATTTCAATGACCGACTCGCTTTACATCTGATTATATTTTGCTTTAACAGGGAGGAAATAACAATTTGCTCATCAAGGAGAGAGCTTTGGAGTCAAATTTTTTGGTCTGTGCAGATAAACTTGCATGTAGCTTTAGCCTTGAATTTATGTTGAACTGCCTTTTTTTCTGTAACCGTAAAAGGGAGCTGTGCTTGGCGATCCATGTCCCTGAGTATTACTAAGTCACTTGAATGTATGGAAACTACTCTGAGATCTTAAGACAAGTTCAAATGATTAATTCATTATTAAACCCATCATCTACCAAATCCTCTTTGTGGAAGAGCCTCAATCCAATGTTTTATTAACATAAAAGCAATTATATTACTGTCTTATCAGTCATGTGTGGATCCTTTATTTTTTTTTTTTTGCTTGCTTCCAGTGCGGATGGTCCTTCCTCCGAAATCATGCAGATTGATTTTGAAATTGAAGACCTTCCTGACCTACCTGAGACCCAGCTCATCACATGGCAGGTAGAATATCCTGGAGATACAACATCTGATCTCGGAGTCTCCAAGATTTACGTCAGCCAGAAGGACCTGGTAGGAGTTCTCCCTTTGGCTATGGTAAGAGAATGTCTGGCATTCTACAAGTTTTGAATAGTGGTTTACAGTTCTCGAGTCTGATGGGTGCAAGTGATCTGCTAAGAGCCTAGGGGATGGTTTCAGTTCCTTGAGAAACAAATTCTATCATGTGAAATTTGCTACATAGCAGCGCAGTGTTTGAGGGCAAAACTCAGCTTCTTGTGGAAAGCAGTGCTATGCTCTCTTTGCTGTATGCACTGACTTCTTGGAGGCAGGAGCTGAATTTGTGGCATTCCCAGTGCTCAGACTTCACAGTTGTTTCATGGAATAGCATCCCTGGACAAACATTTCAATGTGATGTGTGTGCTAGTTGAGTCACAGATAATCTTATCTTTGTTCTAGGGTTAAGGGCTCCCCAAATCACATTTTTTTTCTGCCTTTCAATTCTGATTCCAGGATTATTTTGGAATAAGAAAAGTAAAAGTCATGGTATGACTTCTGAGTGATTTTTAGTTGTCTGGAGAACCCAAAGTATAGTACACAGACTTCTATTTTACATAAATGTATTCAGATGGGCTGCTTCACCACCCCAGTGCAAACCATAAGGTTTCAAAAATGCCTGATTCTTTAGACTTTAGCTTATCTGAAAAATAACAATGTTAGGTAACCAAATTCCAAGTAAAAACTGTTTTTTGAGCTGCTTCTTCCATCTGTGTTTCTGCATTGTCAGGGATGGAGTATAGCAGTCTATTGAGTGACTTGCTCCATTTTGGTTTTTAGACAATCTACTAAAAATATTGACACAGTGTTATTTAACAGTGAAAAGAAAAGCAAAAATCAATCTCAGAGTCTTTAAAAAAATGTAACCTGGATGGTTGCCTAGTGATAACCTGTTAATTATGCCATTACCGAAGGCTATGAGGTTGTTCTATGCACTTTCAGATTCAAAGAAGTGATAATGGCTATTATTATAATTTACCAACTTTATAACTACTCACATGTTGTGATGCTTTAATTCACTAGAGATATTTCTTCCCATTTGTAATGGCTCATGCTTTCATTACCAAGCTGTATGACACAGCTGAAACAGCTCTTTCCATCTTGAATCATGGCCATCTAGCAAAGCAGAGCTGTATATCTTTGTTTCACACGACTGTTTTTATGGACTAGTTCCTGCTGTTGAACAGTAGGTAATCTTTGTTGTTTTGTTGATAAAAGAAGAGGATTTCAGGTCTTCAGGTTGGACTCTGATGTACAGTCACATGAGTTCTGGAGTGCTGAGGACTAAGGCTGCAGAGGTGATGTGATTTACATAACCCAAATTGTGCAGGGGTTGGTTATATTAGTCTCCTAAAAATGAAAAATGAAGGAACTTATTTTTTTCTTTTGGCACTAATGGTTGCAGAAAATACTGAATCTTCTCACACATGTCCATGATCCGTGACTTCTTTAGTACAAAGCAATACAGTAGCCAAAAATAGCTAATAAGAACAAAGACAGATTCTCCTGCAAGTTGCTACAAATCAGCTCACTGTCTTCATTTCCATTAAAAGAAGAAAAAAGCTAGCCCAATTTCAAGAAGCACAAAATTCAAAGGTCATGTAAAGTCTATAAAGTTATCAGTAGGTGACATTTTACAAGGCGACAGGTGTTGGAATAATGGGTAACAGAGAAAGCAAAGATAAATGACAGAGATCCCCTAATTACTGACAGACTCAGAATAGTTTTAACCTTATTTGCATTAACTGGAGTGTCAGGGAAGAAACTCCGGAGTATCACAAATCTCCAAATATTTGTGGCACCACACTTTTTACTCAAGAAATGATGATTCAGGTGCAGACCTTTCAAGATGTGTAACTGAGCTTAGTTTGGTACTTCAGATTTCCCTGTGAACTTAGCAGAGCTGGTTTGTAATTTAAAATTTAAAATAATTGTAATAAAAAAGAATAATTTATTCTGTTTAGGAGGAACCACTGTGAAGGCAAAGTACTATATTCTCTCCTTCAGTAGACTGGGGTTAAGTTGGGTTAGTGTTTCTGGGCTTCTCAGCAGAACACGTAATTTCATGTTTAAAAGCACCAAAAAGAAATACTCTTGAATATTTCAATTGCAGATTAATTTTTCAAAAGAACCATTTTACTGCTTCAACATTAGACAGAGCTTTGTTTGTTTGTTTGTTTTTTAATAGACTAACACATGCCACCTCTGCGCCATCTTTTTTTTTCTGTAGTCTTTTCTGACAGCTATTATGGATTTGTAAATTGCAAAGCAGAAGAATGGCCAATTTAGAGCTTCCTGTTTTCTTTTTTTCAAAATCTTGTAAAACGTTGCAGCAGCAAGACTTAAATATCCATATCAGGAGACACCAGCAGTGCCTATTTTTTTTAATCTATATAAAAAGGGGGACTGACTTTTTATTCATGTGGATAGCGATAGGACAAGGGGGAATGGATTTAAACTGAAACAAGGGTGATTTAGGTTAGATGTTAGGAAGAAATTCTTCACTGAGAGGGTGTTGAGGCTCTGTGGAGCACACTGACCCAGAGAGGTATGGATGCCCCATTCCTGGAAGCATTCAAGGACAGGCTTGATGGGTTCCTGGGCAGTCAGATCTAGTAGCCATGCCCATGGCTGTGGCATTCCAGATTTTGATACCCCTGGAGGGTTCTAACCCAATACCAGCAGCACATGATGCAGCAGAACGCTCTAAGATGTTGATAAAATCTGTGGGGTGCATTTTAAGGATGCATGGGTACCATAAATGCTGGTATTCCTGACACTTTAATAACGCTTTTTCTAATTATGAATTGTAACAAACAGAACCTTGGTACATCCTGGAACAATCTTGGCATGCTGTACATGGGACCCCAGACAGCCCTTGTTAGCAGAACGGGGATGGCATGGGAAAAGATGTTTAATTTGGGAACATCTAAAGAGCCTATGAGCACCTGTCTGGATATTTGCAGTGCATGATCCTTTTTTCCTTTAAGTCCAATGAAATACAGGCAATGATGTTTATCCAAGGTTACAAAAAAATATTGGCCTTTTACCACGATTGCTTTGTGGTGCTGTATACAGCCACCCACTAAACCACTGGGAGTATTTAAATGGCATAATTGTCTCCACAAGCCCATTTTGTGCTGTCATTCAGGCATTCCTTGCATGGCCACTGTCTACTCCCTTCTCACTGCAGGGTCTGTGTCTATTGGTAAAATGTGTTTAGAGAGCTGAAGAAGAGGGGTCTTAAGCACGTGCTGGTCAATACAGGAATGATAGAGTTCTGGACTTGGGATGCCAGTAAATTACTCCATGGTAATTACTGCAAATTTGACACTTTGCAGAAAGAAATCTAGTAATGGCATAGTGAAGAATGGAAAAAAGATAAGATACACGTTGAGATACAAACCCTAGCTCCTCTTAAGAACTTTGAAATATGACAATAAAAAAGCATATGGTCCATTTGTTCATTAATTACCTTGAACATGCTGAACTACTGAGATTTTCTGAGTTGAGGATGGGCAATGTAATGTGACTGCAAGTGAGAATGTATGCTTGAACCTTCTAGAAAATGATGTTTTATATTTTACTGGTATACGAAAGAGTCAGCTTCCAATTCCTATTTGACTTCTTTCTGGTGTTTCTTTCCTGTTCTTCTTCTCTTCTGTTTCACTAGGTGATGAATGGCATGGGTTTAATCACTCAAATTGCACATTTGCTGCTATTGATTCTTATTGTTTTTTAAATATTCTGTGAGCTTTTTCATAATTGTCGTGTTCACCTTTTGTTGAACCTTAATGATTAGGTGAGGATGAGAGGCACATGAGCCATCTGTATACGTACAAGATAATCCCTAATGAGAAAAGCAGAGGGCAGATATGACATACTGGTAAATGGATAAGTTGAAATCTGTTCTGTAAATAATAATAACAAAAATGATGAATAAAAATATACCTTGTCTGGTTCTTAACTGAACCAGCTCTGGACCTGTAGATCACTTGCCTTTGCTGTACATGTGTCCCAAACCTACTCTGTTGGTGTCCTCACTTTATTTAATATATAAATTTAGTACATGCTCTCAGTGATGAGGAATCAGGGCAAAATCTCTGCTTCATAAATCTCACAGGGGGATGTGTAAGCACTAGGGCTGATAAATCCCTTATTAGAAGACTCCTTTAACTGGAAAATGTGGTGTTAACTTCATTTTTTCTTAGAATACAGAAAAATACTTTCTGGTTAAACAAACAAACAAAAAGAAAAACCTTCCACTTATATATATTCCAGCAGAGTTATCAGAGAAACTTTGAGTACAAACCCTGTCTCCCATTGCAGATGAATATGTTCTTTTCCTTGGACCCATTAGGCCCATTTTGGCTTGTGAGAAGCTATATTTATGGCAGTCATATTAAATAAATTTTACCCAAAACTTGAACACAAATTTAACATTATACCTTTTGGATAATTTATTGATTCAACTTGCTTGTGGTGTTCTTTATAAACATTTAATGAAAATGTTGACAGCATATAAACCGTTCTACCGTCAGCATAAAGAGCTGGATGAATAGACCAAATAAATAAATAAAATAAATTGCTGCAACAAAGAGGTTATCTATTATATAGGAAGTGTTCCCACATTAAAATAATTTCTAATAATTGCAGGAATCAGATGTAATGGCAGTAGCAGCCACTGCAAGATTTAAAATGCCTATGGTATTAATGCCCATATAAATATATCAATATTAAAGATTTCATTTTTAGCTAGTGCCATTTATTTTCTGGTAGAGCCTTGATATCACACTCAGACTTAGCCACCAGTGTGCTCAGCAATGCACAAATACAGATTTAATTCTAGCCTCACTCTGAAGAACTCAGAAGATAAACAGACGAAGCCAATCATCAGGATGGCAGAGGGCCCGTGCTGAGGGACCAAAGTAGGATCCTTACTATCTACCATCGTAAGCTTGCTATTAGGATGCTTTTAGGTGAACTGAAGGCTTTTCTCTGGAAGAGCTGAGACCTCAGTTCCCATCCACATGCACGATACAGTTGAGATCACATCAGCCAAAACCAGCTGCTCTCTTGAAAGCAGCTTTCATTAACACTTGTGCTGACTCTCAGCTTTGTGTATGAGATGTCTACATACTACTTACAAACTTTAACCTTCTTAATCCATGGATTTTAAATTAGAGTTACAGTATTAGTCAAATTTTTACAAATGTAGTTTAATGGCATGCATTTCTCAAGAAGAACCTTTTAAATTGAGATATTAGTAAATCTGAGACAAAGTCTGCTAATGGAAAAGGGAGAAACTGCAAGTAATCATTTTCTTTTCATAAGCATATTCTATTGCCTCCATAACCAGGTAGGTCAAGGCCAGTTTTTTTCTCAAAAAACAGATTTCTCAGATCAGGTTGTCACTGTAACTGTTGATGCCATAGATTTACCTGGCTCAGAAAGCCCACTCTATGGATTGGTCCTCTGTGGTTCAGGCACTTTGACAGGAAATATTGAAAAGCCAATTAATTAGTCTTTCTGTGATGCATGAGTCCGTTTAGTTTCCATTTCATATTCTAATAACTGTAATGAGCCTGTACAGCTAATAGGAAAAATGTTTTATCCAGTAAACACACAATAATCTGTTATGCTTCAGAAACTAATTGAATCATAGATATGTGAAACTACAAGACATTTTTGCTTCATGTAGATTTGAATTTTTTATGTCTTGTTGGAGCCTGTGATACCGGCACTGATCTGTATCCAAACAACAAAGCAGGGAGCTGAGCAGTGCAATCTGGAGTGACAGTCCTGGTATTCCAGCATGACTGTTTAAGAAGAAAATATATTCAGTTGCAAAGGGAGTGATGTATAGAGTTTATTTTCCCATTACAATTGCCTGTTAAGAACTTCAGTCCTCTACTTATTATCACTATTATGTTAAACATTGGCCTTGCTTCTGGCAGCCTTCTTCTGCCTAACTACCAACACAGCAACAGATGCACATGTCACAAGAGCATAGAGTTTTGGTTTGCATAGAGAGGGGAATGAGAAAACAATGCAAGCACTTGATGAAGTGGTTGTTTCTTACCTCCTTCCCCGATGATTGCCATATTCTTTTGATTTTTTTTCCTTCTAGAATTACTGATGACACTGGGTCTCTTAATATTCGAAATAACAACCATTATCAATCTTCCTTTACAATTAAATATTCCATTGACCTCTTGAACACGCAATGAAATAGTAACTTTGGTTCATTGCAAATGTTTTTGCTACATAAATTACCGAGCAAAGAAAGCCATTAAGCAAGTTTTCCAGCATCAAACATTTTTCTTTTGCCAAAGGTTACTATGGGTTCATGGAGAAAGATCTTAAGGATGATGTTGTTTAAGACAAGAAGTTAGAAATCTTGTTTTTGTATCTGGAGCTGCAGTTGCTAGCTGACTAATACTGTAATCACCTGTAATAATAGCAGGCAACTGTCACCCTGGTTTTGTCTGAGTGGGGGAATGAGTAATGAGGATTCAGACTGGCTGCTGGCAAAGCTGCTGACAGCCACACAATTTGATGCGGAACATCGAAAATTAGGTTCCCTAGAGTAACAGAAACAAACACAGGATATTTTTCTTATGAATTAAAGTCTAAGAAAAACGGCTTTGCATAACAGCTGCTGTTTTTTCTTAAGTGCAAGTTACATATGTTTTTCTTGATTAGAAGCGTGCGATTGTTTTGGGGTGAAATAAGCTCAATCCTTCAGCCCTTGACAGTCATTCTGTGTTGCTCTGAGGCTGAGTGAGATGCAGAAGGTACAGGAAAACAGCAGATGCTGCAAGTTCCATCCAGAACTTGTCTCTGCTTTGGTGGACACAGACTTAGAAGATGTGGTCTGTCCATCACAGACCCAGTCTTGTCACACTGCTGGAAAGCCATTGGCATTAAAGTGTTGTGCGTTTAAAACAGATGCAGCTTGGTGGTGAATTGAGTTTTCAGAAGGAAGGTTTCAGAAGTATTTGAAGGTTTCTAAGCAGTCTGCTTTCAACAACTGAAAGGCACCTCATTTTCAGTAGGCAGGTGATTTTAAAGTCAGGATGTTCTAAAGTGCCCCACACTGAGCAGTCAGGATGATAAACACTGGTAAGCACTGAAAGCCTCGCAGCGTCTAATCTGGATTGCTTTTGAACACCTTTATATCCGTAAGTTAATCAGACTCAATACTAAAGAAATTTTGAAAGTTGTAGATTTTAAATTTTATTTAATTTTTAAATGAGGGCTGGTGTTTGCTTACTGTTACAGAGGTAGTCAGATTCGGTTTATGGAAGACAGATTACTGCCTTCTGTTCCTCTTTTGTTTCACATCAGGTTTCACTCACAGGATTTTTAGCAGTGCTGCCATACAAGGCAGCATTGAATATTCAAAACAGTCTTTAATTCTGACTGATAAATTGCTTTCACTGAAAAAAAATCACCACTTTTTCTTCTGTGCTCAGATTCAGTGAATTTGGTCACATCAGGATCCAGAGTTACAGTGCTTTAAGAAATTTTCTTCGAATGCATATGACACCTCCTTCCCCTCCCTTTGGAGCAAGCCTTTCCGAAAAGCAGTGAGATTCGCAGTGTAACTGAGGCTGAAGGAGCCCCAAATATTAGCTGCACAGCTGGATGGTTTCATCTTCTCTGTATGCTCTGATCAGGTGGCTACAGAAAGCAACACGTTTCCCCTTTGCCTTCTCCTCTTTGGGCTGAACAGGCTCAGCTTCCTCCTTCGTGCCATGTACTCTCAGGGCCAGCTTGGTGGCCCCATGCTGGCCTTGCTCCAGCCCATCAATATCCCCGAGTTGAGCTGCAGCCTCTGTCGGTTTCCCACCTCTTAATTTATGTGGTTATGAGAAGATTTTTCCCTTTTGGCATAGTGAAAGGGATGTTGCCTTAATTGGTTCCCTTCAGATTAGTGGTTTGAATAAAACATTGCTGAAGAAGGAGCAGCAAATTTCTTGCTGCTGAAATACACACATCACCACTGCTAGAGCAAAGCAGGCAGATATCACCACACTTTTCAGCTTCTTGACATCATATTCATCTGTTTTGTGATTTTAAGGGGCTAGGGCTTCCCCTTTTCCCCTCTCCTTTGAGGATTAAAGCTTTTGAAATTATTTATTTACAAGCCATGGAAATCTCCCCAAAATGGATTTTAACAAGTGTGTAATTGGATAATTTGACAACTGGTAAGCCGAAGCCCCAGAGATCAGGAATTACACTTCACTACAGAATAGTCGTACTTCATGCAGAATTAATTAGATTTCCTCTAGATTACAAGTAGCAAGAAGAGTAGTCAATTAAGAGAATTACTCTCTGACTCTTCCATCCTCCTTTTAATTGTCAGCCAATGGTTTTAAGAATTCTTTACTCTCTGTGGGATATCCTCAGACGCAGCAGTCCAGCCAAAGAGGGTGAGGGACAGTGGATTAAACACTGGGCCAGGATATGGAAGCAGTGGGCACTGTGTGTAACTGGCTCTCATTCTGAGGGGCTGACTGTTTGCTGGGTCTGAGAGGTGCTGGCTCCATGGGAGGTAGACAGTAAGGTGAATACTGGCTGCTGACCAGGTGAAAATAATGTACTTCAGCAGCACTGCTAGATTGAGTAATGCTCACTCCTCACCCCACCTGGCTCTCAGTTGGGTTACTACAAACACTCATGCAGCCGCTGCAGGACTGGGCTGAGGAGCTGAGCTTAGCTGAAAATCTCTCCCTTTTCCACTGGATCTTTCTAAACCCAGCTTGCTTCCTCACCTTGATTTGTCACCCACCCATACAAGACCATCAGCTTGACCTGTGGCAGATGCCACTTCAGCCAGTACCACTCTGGAAATGACAGGTTCAGGAGCAAAATTTGGGCAAAACTTGCAGGATTGGGGTAACTTCAACCTCTGTTATATAGAATTGTAGAAACATCAAGGTTGGAAAAGACCACCGAGATCACCAGTTCCAACTGTCAACTCGCTCCCACCGTGCCTGCTCACTGTGCCCCTCACTGCTGCACCTCCAAGGTTCCTGAGCACCTCCAGGGACAGTGGCCCCATCACCTTCCAGGGCTGGTGCTGACTGCTCTTTCTGAGAAGGGTGGGTATTTGGATATGGACAGGGCATGTGCTGTTGCAGCACGTGGAAAGCAATCAATTCTGGACATTCCTCTCCCAGAGCAGGATCTGTGGCACGCAGCCAGCAGAGGTGTTACCTTTGTGGTGATTTTTGTTGTTTTGCTTTGTGTAATGAATTTGAGAAACTGAGTTTATATGCAGTGTGTGTCTGAACCTTCTCTTCCTAATTAAGAATTTATGTTCAGGGAGCTCTCTGGTCCTGTACTGCCTTTCTCCTTTCTTTCACGCTGGCTTTCTGCAGGGGACAGCAGAGTCCCAGAAGGGGAAATACATTTGTTTAGGAAGGGATAAAGCAAAGCAGAAGACTGTGATCCAGCTGGATGCCTGAGTCATGCACTGTACTGCCTAGGGAGAAATTCAGTTACTGGACTGTGCAGAAGGATCTGTTCAGGTGCTGCTGAGCAGCATCAGAAGGAGCAATATAAACCCATAGCATCCAGGAGTGGTTCTGCTCATCTTGAACCAGGACCAGGGGGACTTGGCTTAAAGGTAGATGGCAGGACTCAAACCATGCAGAACCAAGATCTCAGTGCTTCGTGTTTACTGAATGCAAAGAAAAGGAATGTGTAAGAGGTTGTTTGCTTCATTTTTATTGTGACCTTCAAAAAGGGATGAGGAAAATCAAAGTAAAATGTTAAACCTCTCTAGCAGAGATTTCAGAGTACCTAACATGTTGTTTTGTAATTGCTGATGTCGTTGGTAATTGTGAAGAGAATACAGAAACTGAAAATCTTAAAATGTGAAAAGTGTTCTTTTAAAAAACCTTGACATTTAAAGAATCTAAATTGTAGGCATGTAAGAAATGTAAATGCAAAATTAAAAAAAAAAATCACATTCTTTTTCATACCACTTACTTGCAGCTCTATCATAACATAACAGAATCACTACCCTGGAGTAGGATTCTGCAAAATTACTACCCTGGAGATACAGTAGTCACAGTTCAAAGTGACTTTTTTCTGCAGTGCTAAACTTCTGTTTCTTAAACCCGTCAGCTCCTAACAGTGTGAAAGGAAGTATTTAAACCACTATATTTTGTATGCAAATCAGTCCTGACAAATTGAAAATAGGTTACACAACTTTCAGATGTTCAAAATCAGTAGTACTTAAAATAAAATAAAATTTTACATGTATATAGAAAAGAAGTGTACTTTCATAAAGTACACAACAGTACTTTCATTGTAAATCCTTCTGAAAATCCCAGTTTCTGCTTATGAATTTGTAAGGCAAATTATCTTTGAATTTGATAACTATTCTTTCTGTTATAATGGAAAAAGGTGTTTTGTTTTCAGGTATGGGCTTTCTCTCTTATCTTAAAAACAGGAAGATGGAGCTAAGTTTCATAGTCATAATTGGGTGCAATCTAATATATAGCTCTGCTGAATTGGTAATAACAGAAAGCATTAAAAAAATAACAGAAACAGACATTTAGACTTGAGGGGAAAATCGAGCATTCCAACTTATAAAACAGGGAGAAGAAAAAGTATATGTAAAAAAAAAATTCTGAAGTATGCATCTAATTTGGTCATAAACTAAATCAGAATTGAATAGATGTGTACTGCAGGTGGTACGGCAAGAAAACCAGAGCTCTCCTACACTGGGAACTTGGTTGAGCAGATGTAGTAAAAGTTACCGTCACGTTCTGTAATTTAGTGGCATGTTTTACTCCGTGGTCTGTTAAATGATTCATTAAGTTCTTATTGTAAAAAAATTACTTTGGAATTTAAACTTCTGAAGTGGTTCTCACCTTTATTTCTGTAACTCCCAACTTTGTTCTCCTTGTGCCCACAGATTGAGTGGAAGGTCTTTAGGTGAAAGGAAAAGTGCAGTTCCAATGCTCTTTGCTTCTAGTTTGTCTTTTCCTTATTAAGATGGGAAGAGATGCACAAGGAATGAGCATTTTTGTTGGTATTTTGTGGGAGTATAGCTGAGCTGTTCTGTGAGACTGATGATCTTTCCATTCCTTGCTTCCACTTTCATCTAGATACGTCTCTGCTTTCTTAGCAAGCAGTGTGCTTTCTGGGACAGAGACTGCTTTATATATTTATATATCTATATATTTATATATCTATCTATTTATATATCTATATATTTATATATTTGTAAACCGTGTATGTAACAGTATGGTTCTGATTTTGGTTGGATATCATATCAACTTGGGTTGGAAGGGACATCAAGGATCGTCAGATTCCAACTCCCTGCCACAGGCATTGTTCCCAACCACTAAATCAAGTACTGGATCAGATTGACCAGGACCCCATGCAACCTGGATGGCAATAAACATTGGTCATTCTGAAAGTAATTCATCCTATTTGTTTCCCATATGTGAGTAAGCTCAGGTAATGGAGATTGTCTGCTTTTTTTGCAGAAGGACTTGAGGAAGTAATTTGGGACCCTGAGATTATGAGACCCAGTGAACAGAAATTTTTACTAGGAATCTGAGCAATAAACTCATCTGCATGAAAAAATAAGAAGGAAAAAAAAAAGCCCCAAACCTTCATTACTTCTCAGCAGCATCAGCTTTTTCCCGTTGTCTAACATGCAAATGTGACAATATCCAGGCTGACAATTATGTTTGTTTGTTTTCCTTTTGAAAAATTCATGTACTCGGATCACTCTGGTTGCCCTTATTCTGGCCCAGCACAAGGCTGCTCTGTATTGTCTGCTGGCATCTGTGCTATGAAAGGAAAATATAACGTGATTAGTCCTCAAGCAGAAATTTTACCTTTTTCTTTTCAGGAGGAAAATCTGCCAAGTTAGCCTGTTTTTATGACATTTCTGTTTAGAAGAGCAGTAAGATACAAAAAAAAACCAAAAAAAACTGGAAGGGTTTCCAGCTGAAAGATGATATTCTTCTTTCAGGATGAATTCAGCCAAATTATTGGAGACATAGGAAAGCAGTGGTTCTGCAGTGCAGGCTGAGATGGCAATTTCTGGCATCCCAGCAGCTAAGGATGAGGTTGGATCTCACAGAAACTAAGATTCTGTAAGTTTGGGACATACTGGGTAACTGGAAAAGATTGGGAAGCACTGCAGAAAATATTTTTCTCTGACTTCCATAGATCCCAATAATCCAGATTAACAAGAATAGGAGGAAACACCACCAGATAAATTGTTTTAGGAAATTGAGGAGGCAGATTTCACTGTTTTGCACATCTCATATGGATTCTTGTAGCCCAAAAGACTTCTAAGATTAAGGTCAGAAGGTATGCGCTTCTCTTTATTTTGGTGAAATTGCACAGGGATGTCAGTGAAGAATGTACCCTGCTGAGAAGCTGAGAAAGAAATCTCAGAGTAAAGAAAGAACTGAAATCATTTTTCTTGCAAATCCCATTTATCAGTGGTACTGAGGTTTCTATGTGGAACGCTATCACCTTTCCCTGCCCTGCTACAAGCAGAATCTGAATAAAACAGAAGCCAACACTCTTCCAGAGACCTTGAGAGTTGACCTGATTTCATCACTGTAGTAAAATTCCCTCTGGGCAGCACGCAACCTGATAGCCAGGGTTTTTTTGTTTGTTTGGTTGGTTGGTTTTTTTTTGCTTTTGTATTCCAGCAAAGCACCCCCTTCTGTGCTTGTGACACTGAATGGTTTAGCATGCCCAAATAAACAGCTGGGTGGTTATCACCTCTGCAACATCTGGCAGGCCAAGAAATGCTTTTGCTCCCTTGTGAGCCGATTTCGATCCAGCACTGTCAAGAACAAGATCACCTGCTTTATCTCCTGCATGCAGCATGAGGTGTTGCTCTGATCATCTGCTGGTTTTCTATTTATATTCTCTCTGGATTCACAGATTTTGTTACTTTCTGAAGTGTCCAGCCTGGATGCATATTAAATGTCAATGAGTTTGTAATAGTATTTTTGCTCTCTTTCTGGTAGGGAGCAGATCTTAATTATAAGACTTCTTGCTGATGATGTCTGACAGCAGTTAGTAAATGTGAATCTTCTAAAAAAAGATTTGATAACTAGCCAAACTGTTAGTAATGCTGTCGTATGTCATGGTACAGTGTCTGTAGATACATGGGCTGCTTGTTTATGCCCATAGATGCTCGTAGCTTAACAAAGTAAAGGCCCCTTTACTTCGCCGTGTCATTAAAAAGCAGTTTGGCTGCACAAACAGAGCTGGAGTTTTTGCTGGTAGCATTGCATTTGGGTGGTCTTGGTGTTTTCAGACTCTCAAACAGTATATCTGGTAGAAGGCTGTTGTGTAGGTTTGTATTTCACAATCCTAATGTTGGACAGGAACAAATATATCCTTAATGTAATGAGGATATTTATATGCAGTCAAAGCCATGCTATAGCGTATAAAATCTGAATTACAACAGACAAGGATTTAATAGCATAAAAAAAACAAACCAAAAAAGAGCAGTATGTAATCTCCAAGAAACTATCTGAAACTTTGGATGTCATTTTTTAGACAAGATCAATTAGATAATTTCAAGTACTGATATGGAAGCAGATCTTGAAAACTTCAGTTGCAGAATCAATAGAAGGTATTTCAGTTCCTCCTCCAAAACCTGGTTCTCTAAGTGCATTTAAGCAATTCTATCATTTCTAAACCCAGCAGGCCCATCTATGCATCCACTTCTTCACCTGTCTAACAAGGATTCCATGGGGTTTTGTTCTGTTCCTCTCTTTTGAAGAAGTACTAGTTGTGGTTATATAATATTTCCCAAGCTATCTGTATTCCTCCAGCAGAAACTTCTAGAAATGCTGACGACAGAGGGGAAGAGTTTGGATACTCTCATAAACAGGATACAATAATTGTTTTAACTTCATGCCTATCTTCCCAGTGCCCTCTACTGGATGCCTTATCTCACCTTTCCACGGATATAACTGCATGCAGTTCACTGTGTGCAGTTCACATGTGCATATCTTCCTATTTGCTTTTCCTTACTTGTCTGATTTGCACTGTTGCTGACCAACAGAAAGGTCACCCAAAGTAACAAGAACAGAGAATGTCTGTTCCCCTTCAAAAGACACTACAGGTACTCAAAATTGTACATCTGCTTAATTCTTTTAGTAGTGTTAATTAATGCACAGAGAGGACTGAGGGGCAATAGTAATAAAACAAAGGATTGGAAGTAGCCAGGAAAAGGAAGGATGGGAATATTACTGTAACTAAGATGTGTTCCATTAACAAACTGACATTTAGAAATACCTGCCACTCGGCTCTCATTGCCTTTTCTTTTAGTTTGTCTTAATTGGATTAATCAAGAGTTGCTTTATGCATAAATTGTTCAAAGAAGGCGTTTAACTAATTTCCCATTTTTAAGAATCTTAATACCAAGTAATATTGAAGAGTTCTTGCAATAAGTGCCTGCAGAATCTAAGAAATGCTCATGTTGCATTTACTAAATAACTCTCCAACTCTCTCAATGTTATGATCTTTGATAGACCTGCCCACTTTTCACAAGGATTGCACTAGCAGTATTTCCGTGGTATCATAAGATGGAGCACTTAATGTGAGAGATTCTCTCTCATGCTATATGGAGCTCCTCTGCACAGTAAATGCTGACTCTTTCTTTCTTTCCACCTGGATATTGGTAGAGATCTGTAAAACATGAGTATATACAACTGAGATGCCAGGGGAGTGCCCGTCAGAGTGAGAGGTGAATCAGAGAGCATAGAGTGGCACCTTGAGAAGGAGCTGGTAGCACTGGTGTCCCCATGGCCCCCTGTAGGATGGGATGGTCCTAAAAAGAAACCACGTTCCTTTTTTCTGCTCAACACCAAAAAGCCCC
The DNA here is from genome assembly GCF_023343835.1 of Lagopus muta. NCBI lineage: Eukaryota > Metazoa > Chordata > Aves > Galliformes > Phasianidae > Lagopus > Lagopus muta. The sequence goes on along the minus strand of NC_064449.1, from coordinate 9,047,460 downwards.
TGAGAAACCTCTTTCCATTTGCTGGACCTTGGAAGAAAAGAAATTGGTGTGAGCAGCGGTTAAATACAGACTGATGCTGCTCTAAAACATGGAAAATTTAGGATCAGCGGCTTTGATTTCGGCTGTAGTTTGAGATTCACTTGGGGCGTTTGACAAATAACTCTAAACATCAACCCAAGAAAAACTGCTGTGGAAAACAAGGGTTAATCCAGCTGCAGCAATTGCGAGCACTTTACCTTGTCACTGTGTTCTTGAGGGTTGTGGAGGAAGGAAAAAACTATCTGTTAATGGGCTCCAATTGGTTTTATTTAAAGCAAGATAGATCTCTGTGGTCAGGAAGCTGTTTTTGTTTTGTTGCTCCTTTTTGTGTCTGTCTGATTCTTTTTCCACATAAATTTTCTGCCTTTTGGTTGAAACTCAGGAGAGAAAGCCAAAGCGAGCATTTCACACCTTGCTTGTATAAATGGTTCATATTGCTGGAAAATCCCCAATGCTGAGCAAATGCAATTATTTATGTAAGAAGAGATCCACAGGAGCTGTACTACTATGTGACCACAATTTTTTATGGCTGCACAAATCACTTGCAGCTGCCCTCCTCTAAACTGCTCATAGGTACTGGGGAAAAGGATTGATTTTCAGAATTTGCTGGGAAGAGATGAAAATGAGTTTGTTAATAAAGATATCGTTATCAGAGCTGTAAGCTACGAGCCTCTTGATACTTCTGAACACACCTATAGGCAGACTGGCAGCTTACTCAGGTAAGCTGAGTGTTTAAATGATGAAAATGATGCCCTGCCTTTGCTGGGTACGGGTGTGGAAGGGAATTGAGAGATCATCACAAGTTCTTCAAGGTATATTAAAAATACTCTTCCAACTATCAGTTGTCTGCACCAGAAAGCATGCTAAGAAATTAAAGGATTTACCATGGAATTCAGAACTCATAAAACATCTGACTTTTGTCTATTTATAAGTGTTTTGGGTTTTTTTTTTCTTTCTATTCAGCACTCAGAGAGTATCGTATGCTTAGTTTTTATAACCATGGCTAACTTCTCTGCATTGAGCACTACTGTATTTAGTGAAAAGTGCTGCCAAGGACATCTGAGTGCAACATAATGACCACAGCTTTTCCATTGCTTTTATCTGTACAACTTAGTAAATGGGTAAAAAAGTCATTACTAGTGTGCAAGAAAATTGTAGCTATATAATTAGTAGCTGGATGTTTTAGATGGAAGAAGAAAACTATTCCAAAAGATTGATTTTTTTTTTTTCTTTCTCCTGAGAGCATCATTTGTTTTGCTGCTTCTCAGTTGCTCTCCATATTACCTGAGCTTCCAAAGTGTGTGTGTATTTTGTATGTAGGGGGGGTTATTGCTATGTCTAAGACGAAACCACTGTTTGGACAAGCAATAATACTTAGATTTCTGTGAATGGGTCTGCAAAGCAGAGAAACTCCACTCCAACCTTACTTTGTGGAAAATTTGTTGCTAATGTCTTTAGATTCATATAAAAGATAAAGGTGAGGTGAGGAGTGGGTTGGGATGGCCAAGAAAAAACAAAGCATTTACCTGTAGTGAGCCCAAGAGTCCTGGAGGGTACAGGGCGCAGAGAAGGCACGTAGTCCCCTATTAGCTTCATCCAGACATACCCAGATTGTGCTAGAGAGTCAAAAGCAGAGTAAAGTCGTATATATGAGTTACATCTCAGTAGCAACTAGCTGTAACTGCCCTCCGGAGGCAAAGCTGTTGCTGGTCTGTTGTCCATTAAAATGCTTATTCACCATCATATGCTAGTAAGATGTTTAATGCAGTCTTCCTCTCATAGGACTTGGAATTTTACTGCTCCTGTTCTTGTCTGCTACAGATGTCAACTATAGATACAGGTTATTTGTAGAGCACACTTCTCATTTCCTTCAACATTTTCATCATTATATTTGATTTTAGTTATAAAACAAATCCTACTTCATGCATTATTTCTATAAGCGGCCTTAGTTATGTTTCTAAGTACTGATGTGCAGTACTGGCAACAGATCTTCTGGGATCAGCATTTCTGTAGGTGAGGCTTCTGTAACAGTACTTGTGGGATGTTCTTTAAGGGTTACAAATAGGTTTTTGCTGTAAGAAATTTGATTAGTGAAGTAATGCAGTATTTATTTCAGCTGGTCAGTGCTGTTAGGCATATACAAAAGTGAGTGCTCTTCTTTGAAGGCTTTTGGAGAGCATGAACTGTGACCTGGGTGTAGGATGTTTCTCTTGGGCATTTCTGAAGAATAGATTGAAGGATTCAGAGCATATTAAATCCATTTCCTGACTATATCAATAAATACACTATCCTTTCTCTGTATTCTTAAATGGACCACGTTGAAAAATTGCACCAAAAAGAATCCTACATTTATGCCAGCAAAATGAGTAATTGCACTCTGAAATACCTCTTTAAGGGCACAGGTACCCATTTTGCAAATGTTAATGAGCCTATGCAAATGCTGGGTGTGAGGAAAAAAAAATTGGCATCCTTTGAAAATTCATCCCTTCAGACCAAATTCTGTCCTTGAATATGCACACAGAATTCTCATTGACTTTGATAGGCTGTGCATGAATACATATGTCAGAAGGATTTCAGCCTTAGAGTTCCTTCTCTGCAGCTTGCTGCTTGGTTCTAATGTTAAGTTTGTATTTTCTTTATTATGTCTGATTGGAGTATTCCTGCTACATTAGATAGAAATGTTCTTGAGTTGATGTAATGCTTTCTTTAAAGTTACTATTCTTGAAAATCATTTAAGTGAGATGCCTGCCACGATGCAATAAATCTCTATTTTATTCTGTGTGTACCTGGCAGATAGCTGATACAACAGCTTTAGAAATTGTGTCTCTGTATAGTTACAATTGGAAGGACATTGTGCTTTTCCGTACATAGAAATGAAGCACAGATAATCTACCCAACATCTCTAGTTTTAAGGGGGAGCTCCATGTATTAATTTGGGCATCAGCCTTATACCTTGGTAGATCACAGACCTGTATATTGGATTCTACTCAGCTAATAAGAACTAGCTGAATTCACAAGTGAAGCAAATCATCTGGAGCCAGCTGGTGGACTAGAAGAGATTGATTTGTTTTAAAGCATTGACTCCCACTGGTGTGACTTCATGTTACCCACTCCCTCCAGCAAGGCGTGAGACCTTGTTAGGCTTGCTCTGTTTGATGAACGTTTCGATCAACAACCGCTGCCCTGCTACTGCCAGTTTAGTGCCTTGCTCAAGCCATCTTTTTATCTTTGTGAGGTGGACAGATAAGGGAGACAGCCAGAACTCCCTTCTACTGAGGTTATAATGGGGTAACTGGAGACGCTCCCTACGACAGACTGAGTATATTGGCATGGCTTGTAAACTCTTTGTTTTGCTGTAAGCCTGTTTCTGGTTGTAGTATTAAGAAAGTAGATTGTTAAAATGCATCCATTCCAATAAGTCAGCCAAAAAAAATTTTTTTAATCCATATTATACGGAAAATGTGGAAATGCCTCATTTGTTTGCTGATGTCAGATTTTAGGTGATACCAACAGTTGTTACAAAACCTCAACTGGGAATAATCAGAGTCTCACTCTCTATGGCAATTTTTGGAAATTAGTTTGTGATTGACTATTTAATGAAGTAGAAAGTAGAGTTAGGTTTGTGTTATAGGATAATACTGAAATGAAATGAAATCTCCTCCTCAAAAGGAAAAAAAAAACACCCTAACTTTCTAGTTAGTCCTCTCCTTCAGATGTCTTCATTTAAATGCAAATAGCAGCTTCATCCACAATGAAATAAAAAAAAGAAAAAACTTTTTTTCCCTTGGAAACAATAATGAGGATAAATTTAAGTCATTTCATTTTTGTAATAAGATAATCCTTTTCAATGCTCATGGTAATATTGTGATAAAGGTTGATTTCAAAATTATTATTTTTGGATAGAGCACATTTTTTTGGCTTTTAATTCATAAAATGGAAGCAAGAACTCTGAATTCACTGTACCTCTGCCTGGATGCTGCCCTTGGTGTCAGTAAGTTCAAGAATCTAATTTGGATTCTATTGAACACAGTGAGCAGGTACCCCATAATGCTGTCTGCACCTAAATCTTGGCCCAGACATTTCCCTACACTTTTTCTGGCTGATGTAAATGACTCCATGGTATTTATAGGATTTTTTTCTTGTAGTATTTGCTCACAAGCAGATTTCATCACTTCAGGACTGGTTGCACTTGTCTAATTTATTGACATTAGCAATGGCAGAAGGAAGGACGTAATATCAAGATGGCAGTGAGACTCTTGAACAAGTATTCTGTCTAATCTTTTACTTTCACTTAGCATCTCAGTCATTCTGACCTAGGCTGTACAGAATATGTCCATCTGTGGTGAGGGTAAACTGACACTGGATTTCTGCATTCCATAATACAGTTGTTTGTTTTTTTTTAAAAAAACTGATAGGGAATATTCATTTTTGTTTATAGTGATTGTATACCTGATAAAATGGTGTAATTAGCTGTTAGCATGGACATTTGATAACATTATCTGTCAGTTCTCCTTGTAACACGTTACCCAACCTTACCATCTTTCCAGACTCTGAACAGTTTCAAAGTACATCTTTTGCTTTAAAATATCCAAGAAAAAGAAACAAAAACATTTCTTCTGCCAGTAACTTCGCAGTCGAGTGAGTCCAGCACAAATAAAATGCAATGGAAAGAAAATAGGGATTGATAATAGAGCTATATGAATCTTCTTAATCATCTATGGGCATTCCATGGGCAGAGCACGTGTGCACAGCAGGAGCAGCACAGCAATCCAAACATATATTTATTAATGTGTCCTTTGTTTATCAATAATCAAAGTAACTATTCACAGATATCAAAGTAACATTTGATGTAGTGACTGAAGAAATGGATTCCCGACTTATCACAGGTGATTGGCCAGTCTTTACTTGTTTGTTCTTGGCTGTTTATTTACTTATTTTTTGGCTAATCCAATTTACATCCAGACTTTGTTTCACTTTGAATACATATCTCTAAGGGTATTTCATGTTCATGTCATTAAGTCCTGATTGCTTCTTCAGACACCATTGTTTGAGTTTTCTGTCGTGCATTTTGAAGTCCCTGTAAGAACATGAGGGCAGTGAAACTTATGTCCAGGATGGTCGTTACACTACATTGTGGATATAGATTACCTGCATTTTGCTTTTCTTTCTTTTGCATATTTTTACATTGTTAGACTTTAATTAGCACATTAAATACAATAGTTTCCCTTTATGAAGCCAGAAGGGTTTTCTTTACAGTGAAAATGAGTGGCTCAATTACCCTCCTACTAATGGATAAAACGTAATTAACATTGTCTTGAGGCTAATTTTCATTTATGCTGACATTCTCCATAAGCTGAACATCATTCTCTGAAAAAGCCAATGTGTCACTTTTATTAGCCCAGTTTGCACTTTAACACCAGGAGAATTAATTCAAGATACATTAACGTACTTGACTTCAAATACGATGAAATGATCTGATGGCAGAAGATAACTCTAACGTGTCCTTTATGAAGTCATGTAGTTTGGTTGTGTGAGTGCTTGATAAATGTGAGTGTATTTAGATGTGTGCACCTTGTGAAAAGAAATATGGTGTAAAAAGTATTTCTAAGCCAGCTGCTGTTCATAAACTGGCCAAGGTTTGCATCTCTGACATGCATCCACATGTCAGCAGCAGCCAGAAAACTATTTTTAGGTGGATGTTTCTCCATCAGCTATGTTTCCTTCAAAGGCCACAGCTTGCAATCATCTCTAAGTTTTTATGCCTGAGAAATATTGATGATATTTCTTATGTTCTCATAGCAGAACTGCAGAATCGTTTCCAGGAAGTTTTAGGGCATAGTTTAGTGCTCAAGAAGCAAAAATGCTTCAGAAATGTATGCAGTGTTCCAAATCTTAAATGGTTGTTATATCCCTAGGTGTTCATAAATATCTACATAATGTTCATAAATATCTAGTCTACACTAATGTGTATGAGACAACTGGGACTTCACTGCTTTTGAACTGGGATTTTGCAGCCAGGTGTTTGTTAAGAAGTGTTTCCCAACATTTAGTGTATATTTTCATTATCCATTTTAATCCTAAAACTCCTAGCTGTAGCACTATCCACAGCCCTTAACAGCATCTCTTTTCCTTCCCTTTACTTGGATTAGGGCTTAGGGACTGGTTTCCTTCTATGGAAAACACCGGGATGTAAATACAAAGAACAGGTCCGTTGTGTTTCTGTTAGACTCTTTTAGCAACTCTACTCATTGCTGCCACTATTCGCAGTGGTTTACCCACATCCTGAGTTAATTGTTGAACATGTTGCACTGTGAATAGTAGTACAGGATAATGAACCTCTCTTTGCCTTCAATTCCCAAGAACACACTGCTAAATCAGGGTGACATAGCAGACCTCTGAAATCTTGATCATTTCCTGAAACAATGCTAACCATGGTGATGAAGAGAGACTGCAAGGTTGTTGCAGTTTTGCTTTGCCTTCTATTGGAAGCACCATTTTTAGCAGTAACCTCTCTGTGTAAGACTGAGAAAGCACGTGTGGATGGGAGGATGGAATACCAGGTGTTTGGAGGGAGATAAATTCAGATTGCAGTACATCATGACAGCAAAATATACTGCTTTCTTATAGAAAAATGCACCTTTAAGAAAAATCCAGACATTTCCACAATGAAAAGCTCAGCAACTTCAACTTCTGCCAGTGCTGCAGAAGCAGGAATGAGGAGTGTAAGGCAAGTTCCCCAGCGGTCCCCTTTCCAGCCCTTTGCTTTTTCAGGGCTGAGTGTCTCTGCTGCAGGAATGATTCTAGCCCTATGGAAAGTTAGTCATCTTGAGCCTTGCCATTCTTTGAGAACAGGGTTTGGCATTAGCTTCCACAGAACATGGGTAAAATGGGTCAGTATTTCATCGTGTGATGTACAATGTACATTTGGTCTTGGCATTTAGGAATAATTCTACATCCATCACCTGCTTCTAGGGTGAGAAAGCCAGAATTAATCAATGGAGAACGCAAACATACACATTCCTGATAAACTTTTTCTTCTCAACATACTTTCAAATCTGTTTTGCTTTGGATAGTTACCCCAGTAAAAGCATTGTGTAGCTCTAGTAGGAGTTAGCTTTAATTTGGGGCAAGTGATCATTCTTTGACCAGCTGCTTGCCTTCAACCAAGGGTCTGATTTCAGATTGCTGTTTTGCTGCACGTGGGTCATCATGGGTTAATCGGTGCAGCAATGATTAACAGTTGAACTAAATGTGGGAAGGTAAGAAAGAGTATGGCTCATGCAATGCTTTTCTTCAGCAGACTGGTCAGGTTGGTAGGGGTGTGAATGCTTGAGTGGTTCTGCCCTTTCTGTGTGGTCCCTGCCATAGTTAAGGATGGCTCCTTCAGCGGCTTGGCACTGGTAGGCAGAGCCAGATTCATCCTGTCATTTCAGTGATGTGCATATTGGTTTGAAAATGTGCTTGCTCAGTGTTGAATGGCTCATGGAAGTTTTGGCAGAGTACAATAGGCACTAGGAATGTGTCATAGACACAACACAGCTACTTTATTTCAGCATATTTTGAGTAGTTGTAGCTGTGTACTGAGAATGTGTTTTACTGAATTTGGCCCAAATGCATGAGATCTGTTAAGGGATAAAAAAAAAAAAGGAAAAGCACGTAACTCCAGAGATAAGACACAAAGCAAGAGATTTTTTTCCTTTTTTCCTGCATTTGAATGTAGTTAGAGAAAAAAACATGTTCAAAAAACTCCAATCATTGACTGTATATAGATATGTTAGTCACGAGGCTGTTAGAAGCCTGGCTGATAAAGTTAAAATGAAAAGATGCTTTTCTTCCTGTAGTGCAAAACCTGGCCCTGTGTACAGCTTGTGTTAAAAAACATTTCCCAAAGGCCATTGGCTGCTCAGGATCTAATCTCAGCAGGAATTCTAAACCCACCTGCCCCTTATTGCTCTCATTAAATCAGTGTGCCCAGCCTCAGCACGTTTAAAGGTCGGTCAGTGTTTCCATTTAATAACCATCACATGTAACACGTTGGCCTCTTTCTTTCTGTTGCACAGAGGTTATCAGTATGCTGTGGACACTATCGTATTTTACAGAGTATTAAGGAACAACAGGATTTAAATTGGGTTCAACAGTTTTGTCTGAGATGCTGGATTAACATTTCAAATATTTTTTGTGCTAACTGCTTGAGTAAGCCTTAATTATTTAAAAGTAAAACACTTCAGAAATAGGTGACATCTCTAACTGAAACAGAAATAAAAAATAATGTAAATGCTGCAAGTTAATCACAATGATTTGCTATCTATAGGGACCATTATAGCCATCAGAGGTAGCTTAGATATGGGGAAGAGCAGGAGGAATCAAGGAGTCTGTGGGAACGTAGCCTAATATCTAAAATGTATTTGTTAGAAGATGAGTGGATCAGTCTCAGTACTCAGTCTTTCTTTTATTTGATGATGTGTAATATTACTGAATTTTATAGGCAGGCTAGGTAATTTCATAATTGCTTTCCTAGACAATTACATTTTATTTTCCATTTTTAAAAAGTAAAATATAATAAGCAACAACAACAAAATTCATAAACAAATCAGTATCTTGGAAACCAAAATTCTGCTTGTATTTTTTTTATACTTTTAAGAATGAGAGTGATTCTGAAACATCCCTTCAAAGCTGGACTTTGAAACTTACCTTCCGAATAATGAATTAGTGCCACAGATTGCTTTTATGTCACCTTCTGAACTTCTCTGATCATTCCAGTTTGCAGTGGGATGCAGCACTGGTTAGATATGGATCACCATGAACACTGAGGCACTAATAAAAATGATCTGAGAATTTCAGCTTCAGTTTCTTCTTCCTTTCTCTTCTAAGTAACATAGAGGGTGCTGGTTTTAGACATCTCATTTACACTGAAGCTTGAATACAAGAAGTAGTTCAAAATGTCTAGATTACATGGGAACCAAAACTACAAGGTATCCATTTGACTATAACTTGAATGCAATAAAATGCTCTTGGCAGTGTGAACAGCAAATGAGCCATGAAATCTTAGATCTAAGAATCATTCTAGTCAAGATCAAATTTTATTCATCTCTTTCTCTCTATACATCTACCTCTTGTCTTCAGTGCCTTTTCTCTTGCTTAATCCGTGTTTCTGCTTTGGCTTGTAAATGCAGTTTCAAGCATGAGCCAAAGGCCGTGGGAATAAAATTAAAGCCAGGAGCTTTAGTGCCATATTGCCTCCAGTCCTAATCACCTTTCTGCCAAGCAGCAGGCCAGCACTGGCATCTCCGTATTTCAAACCTGAAGTTGTACTTTTCACAGTATTTTGGCTATTATGAATTGTTCAGTGAGAAGGGAAGAAGATGTCATGGGCTGTACTGTTGAACTCTGTTCATCCTAATGCAGTTTCTGAGCAAATCCCTCCATGCCATGTAAGTAGAGCATTAAGGGAAACAGCACTCAAGATGATGCTGTCAAATGTGCTTTAATACCACAATCATTTATTATGTTCATGTTGTATCTTTCATAATAATCATGAATTTGAAAGCAAACATTTATGTAACATAAACCTAGCTTAAGACAGACTTTAGAGTTTAGAAAGCTTCAAATGATGTCCACAATCTCTCACAGGTGCTTAAAAAGCTTAAATTCTCAGTAGAGGGTTTTTTTCAATGAAATCTCTTCCTTTTCTTCCATTTCATCTGCCTGGGTGACTGTATTTCCCTGAGGTGGCTGAGAGAGGGATATTTTTATGACTGCTCTTCGACCTCTCTCAAAGCCTGGAGAAAAACCCCAAGAGCCCAGCAGCCTTCAGGCTCATGTCCAGCAAAATGTCTGAGTGGTGGCAGCTTTGCTTTAATAGGTTGTGTCTGCTGAAGGCTTTAATAGTGCTCTATCTGCTCGGCATTGCCTTCATTGCTACTAGATGGACTTTCCCAGTGCCTCAGATGGCTGGAGCCTTTTATAATACAGATTAAATTTGCCCAGAAGGAGAAAAATATGAAAGGAGTTGTTTTATATCACTACAGGGATGTATCTTTCTCATTTTGATTTCCCTTTTCTGTGCACATTGGAGCCATTATTGTTTCTTCATTTCTGTGACTTCTAATTGACCCCTGAAGTTGGTACATTTCTCACTATCCAAAGGCATGATCAGCTGCCCCACTAAGGTGTCTTCACTGCTGAGGGCAGATGATGGGAGAGCAGCTGGGTATCAGAGGAAGACACAGCACTGGGCATTAAAGGAGCTTGGGCCAAGTGATCAAGCTCCTGTTGAAATTAGAGAAGTTTGATACTAGAGGTTCAGGACAGAAAACTTTTTTTGTCCCCTGTCAGTATTATGTGGTAAGCCAACTCTTCTTCCCAGATGTGAAATCTACTGGTAGATGTGTAGCAGATGACTCCTTCTGAGCCTGAGCTGTACGTGACGTAAATCTGTTGATGCTTATAGTAGAGAACATGGCTGTAGGTTTTAGTTTGGAAGATTTCCTGTTTGGCATCAATTTTGTTGATTATTTTAGCAATCTTTGCACACATTTCTTTGCCAGTTTAGGAAATAACTGGAAGCTAATTTTATTTTAGAGTACACTGTAATTGCAGAGTGTGAAAAACACTATGCCCAATTTATTGGCTGTATTCATAATTCATATTCTTATTTTGGCAAGGGCAGCCTACCTGGCAAGACACAGCTCATAGGAGCTTTCCTGAAAGTGCCCTATGGGATCAGGATTATAGTCCATAGTGTATTTTGCGTTAAAAAAGGAGATGGGAAAAGTTGAAAATTAATGTTCTCCTTCCAACTCCCATTTGACTTCCTGGAGCTTCAGCAACATTCTTTTGATGTTAGAAAGAAGTGAAGACAGACAATCTTACCATGTCAAATGCTTGAACTCTGAAACTGAAAGAATATGTCACCATGAAGCTATTTTGACAATTAGCACCCCCTGCCTCTCCCATATCAAGTCTCTTTCAGTTGAACGGCAGTGGATTATATTTTGTATAATGAGGCATGATCTATCCCAAGTATTTAGCATAATGAAAGAACAATAAATCATTCTGGAGGTGCCAGCACTAGAGTTGGATGCTTTACATTAGCTAAATAAACGGTGCCTTACTATATTCAGGAGTTTGTGTGAAATCAGGAGGCAGGAATTGTATTATTGTGTCTCCAGACAGTAAGTGGTTGGTAATTATCTTAAAGCACTGGTGTGAATAAGTTGTAATTCATTTGTACCTCCCTTTTGTCTGCTATTGAAGAAGACTTGAGAAATATCCATGCTTGTAAGCACTACTGTGTGCCTGGAACTGATAAATGTATCAAACATTAGCGTGACTTTATCTAGGAAGCAGATTTTGATACTTGGTAAGATTTAGGTCATTGGATAATTCAGTGCAAACTGCAAATCTTAATACTATTGACAAAAGATGGAGCACAAATAGGCAGCACTTTTTATAAATCCTAGGCCTTTAAGTAGCTTTCTTTTCACAGGCTTGTAGTAGATGTCCTTGAAAGCTATCTGGATGGGGAGGCTGGAGGGAGAACCCGCTGGGTCTAGATTGACAGGTTGCCTTTTCGGATTTCTTGCAGCCATGCTTGCCCTGAAATTATGTTGCAGAAGACCTGCTCTCTAATGGAATGTAAACCTGTGCAGAGTAGAAATTTCTAGGAGTCAGATTCTCTTCCAGTCTAGTAGATGAACCTCTCTGGAATGACTAGGGTCACTTGCTTTCAAGCAGCCATTTCTTTTTTTCCTTAAAACATATTAAAAATGTAAAGCGTATTTTAAAAAAAGGCCAAAATACCAGTGCATTTAAAGTTATTGTCAAAGAGAGTAACAGTTTCTGCTGTCAAATAGTGAATCCCTGCACAGGACTGCTCTCTGAAGTTTCCAAGTTACTTTTAGCAGTGTTCAATTCCAGCAGTCACACACCTGCGGCATTATAGGAACTGAACTGATATTTTGGCAGATGGAAAAATCTGGGGATATAAATTAATCATTCTGTCAGATTTAAAATTGATTCTTGTACATTTTCTGCTTACTCTGTGATAGTAGAAAAGTTTTCTTTAGATGCATGTTTCAGAACTGTTCATTTAACCAGAACAAAATCAGAATAAAACTAGTCAGAGTGTAATGTGTACATCATCTGCAGTAGCTGCGATCAAAGGCAGAACTTGTCCATATGTCATTGAGAAGCATCATGACACTGATCAAGAGCTGGCTGGAATCTCATGAGATTTGAATAGGCAGGGTGATGACCAGTGTATTGAAATCGATAGTCTGGCCTCATATTTTTAAGTTTCTACCATGGGTGTTCTTGCCTTTTTCTTCTTCAAATGCTGTCGTTTTGTTTTTAGAGATTCTTTAATTCTTCATCAGTCATTCATTTACTTAGAGCTTCCAGGTGGGGTTCAAGTTTCATCTTCCAATGCGCATTTTGCCTAGGGTTAATAATGACCCCAAAGTTGGCAGCACTTAATATCCCCAAGCAATTACAGAAGGACTGAAAGGAAAATGAAGGAAGATGAATAATAGCTCTGGACATCAGCAACCACATAGAAAAGAAAGTGAGTCCTCCTGTGATGCACGGTCAGCAGTCTCCCTGCCATAACTTCCTGTCCAGTGGTTCAGCCCTCATCAGACCCAAAGCTGAGCCATTCCAGCTAAGTCAACAGAAAACTAATGCAAGAAAGTCTGCTTCACTCTCTGCTAGTACAGCAGGGACAATTGATCCACACAGGGGCTGAGAACTAGGATAGAGATGGGGCTGTGGTTGTCTTTTGCTTTCCTTGGGGAAGATTTACATTCTTATTTCACAGTAGCATGAAATTCAGTGCTGCTAGCTGCTGCAGGAGAAAGTGCTCCGAGGCCTCAGCTCTGCCTGCTTGCTGTCCTTCAACCTTAGTCTGTGCTTCTTACTTTCCCAGGAAGGATTTCAGATTCGCGTCTCCTTGTCACAAAACACGAGGCTTTAATCTCTCCTCCACTTCCAAACAGCTGTGGGCCCAGTTTTCAAGGTGCTGGGGCTGAACTCACAAACCAGCCCACCTGACCTCCAGCATGGTGCTGCTGTCACTCTGGCACACCGCAGCACATGGAAATGTTTTGTGAGCTTCATTACATTTGCAGGGAGGCAAAGCTCAGCTCCAGCATTATTCATGGGCAGCTTTCAGAGATGTCCATTTCCAATAAGGACATCTCCTTCTCTTTGAACAACACTCTGTAAGAGGACATTAAAGATACTGCAGTCAGCTTGTCACCCAAATGTGATATGGAGTTCTGGTAGAATGCCTCTAGTATTAGGAGTCTGTAAATGCTTTGACCCTCTGACTTAATTAGAAAAAGATTATGTTGGTTCATTGTAAAAGAGCTCCTGACACCATTCTTTGCTTCCAGTGTGGTCTGGGTGGGTAGTTTTTGTCTGCTTGTAGCCTTTAGCAACCATAAACACAACTGAACCTGCATGAAATCTCTGCACACTGCCCACACATGGCCTGGAAGGAACCAGGTGATAATGTGAATACAGATTAAATTTCATTTTGAGTATTACTTTTCTGATTGCAATTTTGCATCCTCCTGATGAAGTGGTCTGTGTTTTGTTTGCATTATCAATGGGAATGCTTTGAAAATTGCTCTGGTGCTCTGGAGAGCAGGAGGAAAACATTGCTTTATGGTAAGCATTGTGAAAGGATGTTTACACCCAGAGCATCAAATTAATTTCCCTAAAGTACAGACTAAGCTGAGCTGATCAAAACCAAAAATGATCATTGGTTTTGCACATATTTGAATACAAATAATTTAGTTTCAGATAGTCTGAAGCAGCTCATGATTATTTCCATGTTTCCTCAAGCACAAAATAATTATTTTTCAGGCTCCGTTTTCTTGGTTTCATTAACCACGGTGTAGGCTGTGGCATCCCTTTCTGTGGGATTCAGCAGCGTTCAGAGGCAGCTCAGTGACCAGGCAGAATCAGGGCACGGCCGAGACCTCATGCTTCTAAACACAGCTGAGCTTCCAACGGCGGCGGTAGAGCTGCAGCACATCATCTGTGCCTTTTCTTCTTCTTCTTCTTCTTCTGTTTTTTTCTTTGGTTTTTGTTTTGAAGTTTTGCTGCAAAGATTTTCATTCTTAGTTGAACTTATTTGGAAATCCCAATGGAGAAGTAGTTGAATGCATCAGAATCTCCAGAAATTCTACCATATCTTCATACGTCCTGAGGAAGTCTTCAAAACTTCTGAGAATTGACACCCACATTCTCAGCTTTTCATATATATATATATGAATGTATATATACATTTATATATATATTTACTGAAATGACCAACCAAAGTAGTAGCAGGGGAACCACATCTGTTCGATGAGGTGATGTGAGAATGGCAGTGCTGAGAATATGGGTTTACTTGGCAGACATCAGTATTCAGGCTACTGAAGACAGGGTTTTTGGTAGGTGATCATGTAGAATAAATAAGCCTCATATGGAATCTGTTCACATAGTTATAAAAAAGCAGAATTTAAGGTCTGGGCATTATAGTTTAATGTGAGAAGAATATCTAAACAGAGAGTTAACAGTGTTAACAAAGGTAATATTAGATTTGAATGAGAAACTTTGTACGGTTAATTAAAAATCAAAGACACAGTTATAATAGAAGTAATTATCCAAGAGTATTAAATCAGTGGCAAGTCCAAGCCCATAAAAGAATTAATCAGCAATAATTTAATATTTTATATTGAGGGCTTATATTTTCCATAGTACCAAAATCCATTCTGCTAATACAGTTCTTCAAATTTATCTATGAAAGACTGAAAACTGGACAATAGATGGACAACTCTGTGGGAAGCAGTTTTAATTTTGCTTTTAAACTACAATTACAGCAAACAGAGTACCGTTCCTACCAAGAGAATTGCACGGGCTAAGGCTAAAAATATTTCAGATCCAGTTCCTCAGGTCTGACAGTGACTGATAGCAAATTCCATCGTGATAATGTAAGAGCAAGGAAAGCAGCTTTCAAGGCTATGTACCTCAGCATATTTGTGATCCAGAAGTGTGATCTGTTCTATTACTTCATGATTTCATCTAATTGCTCTTTAAATTGCAGTTGAAGTCAATCTATGCAAACGTTCCTGTTCTCTGCAGCAATGAATTCCATGATTTAGCTGTTATGTGGAAAATCATCTTCTGTTTGTTTGGAGGCCTGCCACCTGATAGCTTTTCTTTTCTCTTTTGGGATGTGGTGGAGGCTGTCTGTTCCCCATCTCCAGACCAGTGACCATCCCATGGACTTCTCTCAGCCTCTCTCAGTCATCTTTATTTTATACCTGGCTCTTTTGGGGCCCTTCTCAATTGTTCTAAATGTGAATAGCAAAAAACTTAAAGCATGTTTGAAAAGAAAAGCAAAAAAAGGTAATCTGCTTTTCATGGAGAGGAAATTCTAATATAGAAAGCAGAAAGGCATAAAAGAAGCATTGATTGATGGGGAGATTGTGGTTACCATTTACCCACTGATAAATTACCAGCTCAGCCTAGTAAATTCTGCTCTAACCAGATCTTACTGAAGTCAGTGCAAGCCATCACAATAACTTTGATTCTTGAAAACAACCTTTTCTTGAGCAAAACTGTTATTTTATTGGCATAGGTTAGAAGTTGTGTGCAGTTATAGCTGCAGGGCCTCTAACTCCTCATAGATTTTGAACCAACAGGAGAACCTAAGCAAATAAAAGCCAAAGTCAGATTGTATCAGTCCCATGTGTCTGGCAGCACCTTGAAGAAGAACCAAGCTTTTATTGCTGTCATCTAAAGATTTTCTTCTTTTTTTTTTCTTTTTTAACCCAATAAATAATTTTGTCACAAACCAGAGCTGAGCCTACAGCAGCCGTTTATCAACTTGCCTCCTGTGGGAGCAAATGTCTACAGGCAGTCTGTATGGCTGGTAACAGGGTGATAAACGGGCACACCAGGCACAACGTTGGCATCTGGCATGGTTATTTATCAGATCAAGTGCTTTATAAACTCTCCATGAAAGGCTTTGTGGGTTCCCTTTCCTTCCTAAATGTAAGCTTTCTTCTGAACACATTGGAAGGAAGCAAGATTTCCTGAAGAGTTTTGTACTTAATTTGCAAAATTTGCAAAAATGGTGAATACGTCGAGGTACTTTTAGTTGCATTTGATTAAAGTTACACTTTATCATATTGCAGCAATATCATCTTAGTTTTCAGGCTTATGCTAATTTTTGCTTTGAAGCCATCAGACTCAGTGCGGGTCCCACTCCTTTCCTTATGTCTGACCTTGGAAACAGCCTCCTATACAGTCACTGAACACTGCAGATAATAATATTAATTATTATTGTGTTACAGACTGAAACTATTCTGGTTCACAACTTCATAATTATTACAGAACGACTAGTGGTTAATATGTGATTGTTTCTCAAATTTTAAATAAGAGGAAGCTGAAGGAAACTGCTGCTCTTGCACGACATCAGGAGAATTATTGGATAGAGATCTCTGCATCCATCAGATTAGGAAAATACTTCAAATGTCCTGGTTACAAAATATGTAATTTAATGTCAAGTCCAGAATGTATTTCCTTGAGGACGCTGGACTGACATTAACATAAGTTCTTTACCAATCATTCTGGGCAGATTAGACTTTAAACAACTGTTGCAGAATGTACAATATAGTCTTAAAATCATTGAATCTGAAGCAGGCATGTTCCCCAGGATATTATTACAAGACTCTTCATGTCTTTTTTCTAATGGCTTTTTGGATTCTCTGCTTTCAGCCTGCCACAACCAGCATTACAAGTGTCCAACCGCTCTCTTTTTCTATGTTATTAATATTTTTTTTCTATTGTAAAACATTTCTGATCATTCTTCTGTCTGTCTAATTGCTTCTTAAGTTTATTGCTTTGCTGTGGTGGTTTTGGGGATTTTATTTCCCAACTGGTATTACTTTTTAACCACTCATGTAAATCTGTATCAATTCAAACTCATGCAGAAAAAACAATTTGTCACAAATCTGCATAAGCTAAACCTTCAAAGCAGAGCTTGTGGGCTCACTCCTTTTTTTCTCTTCTCTCTTCACCAGATCTAAAAATACTCTGTCTTCATTCAAGTCTTACAGTGCCCTGTGCAACATTCTCCACATATTACTGGGGAAATTAAAGTATGGTCAGTTTCTTGGCGCATCAGCGAAGCTGTATCCAAATGTACCTACAGAGGATCTGGCAGTAGTTGTTGTCACAAGCTAATCACTCTCGAAAGGTTCTGAAGCAGAAGTGCCACTAAAATCCAGGCATTGAAACATCTTCATGGGCATGGGGCTTGTGACTAGTCTTTTAGGGGTAGTAAGATTTTGGTTTCTGAGCCATATCAAATATATATATGTATGTCTCCAAATTTCCTGACCAAAACCAAATGTGCTAAGGTGGAATTTTGAGCCCCACATCAGGACCTGTAGCCTCCATGGTGTTCTCTATGCTGGAAGTTTCTGAGGGCAGATGAAGGACACTATAACTGATGACAGTGAAGCTAGAATTTGCAGTCCAGTGGGTTAACATCCACCTGTGTCACCAGTGTTGCTGGTCTGGGGATAGCAGTGGCTGGGTGCAGTGGTGGGAGGTACAGTGCTCCTCAACTGTGGGATGGTGGTGTTACTCCAGAGGTAAATGGCACTCACCTACTTCTGTTCCTAGAGATGTCAGGGCCCTTCTCAACGTATGGCACAGGGAATGCATGAGTTCACTCACAGTTGCATGAGTTGCACTGTCCTCCATCTTGCCCAAGCAGAGACTAGTGTCCTTATTTGTTCCCTGCCATGAATTTTTTCTAATGACATACTGCGACCCAAATTCTGCCCCTGGGCACCATTGTGTCCTTATGAAGGTCATGGCCACATGTCCCAGAGCAGACTTTGGCCCCATTTGCCATATGGGAGCTGGAACATTATATGTTTGTTTTTTTTTCTTTTCTTCTGAATGTCCCTATTGTTTATTTTTGTGTTTCTGTTAAAAGTTCAAATGAAGAGCTAATTACTGACCCAGCAGAGCCGGCTGGCTGCAGGCGTCCCTGCTGTGAGTCTGCTCATGAATGAATTTTTGGTTTTGAGGCAGGTTTCCAAGGCTCCTGTGATGGTCCCAGTTTAGCTCTGTTTGTTTATTACTTGACATTCCTAAAAATGAATGTACTATTAAAATTACACGGCCAATCTGTAAGGAAGGATCAAAATAGGTAACTTAGTCACTTCTCCTCTGCAGGGTGACCGGGACAGCATGAATTCTCTTGCTCCTCCCAAAACTCTTATCTCTCTGAGAAGTGATCTGTAGACAAGGAAACTGAATCTATGTATGCATTTAAAAACACCACATGTGCACTTTGATTTAATTGTTTTGCTGGCAGATCTTGCTTGGTTTCACAGAGTTAAACCAATGGTCAGAGATGAGAGGAGAGGAACAAACGTGTTTTAGAGACTTGAAACTTTCTATAGTCACTATGGCAGAGATGAGTTTTAAAGAGCACTGTTACGTAAGTAGCTCTGCAGGTGTCCTGGGTAAAAACATGGATGTGCAGGTGAAAGAGCTGACTGGTAGGCATTAAAAGCAGGGAAAATTGCAGAAGATGATAGAGCAGCTAGGTGGGATGGGGCAAAAGTGTCACCTTTGAGCTAAACATGAGGCACTTGCCTTGTGCGCGTAGGTTACAAAGCTCCTCAAAACGCCAAGTACATCGGTGATGCATGTTGGGTGCGTGAGCTTTGGGCAGAGCTGGGCAAAGCAGCACAGAGAAGGGGAGTCCTGTGTGGATATCCATCATCATGACAGCTGCATCAGTGTGTCTGCTGATACCTCTGCCCATGTGAATGCAGATTCAGAAGGGTCACTGTAAACATGCGGCTAACGGAGGACGTATGAGTCACCAAGGCAAAAACTCATGGCAGTAACCTGGTATGTGAAAATAATTAGATGTCTCCCAGCAGGGCTTGAAAATACAAAGAAAACTGCATAAAGCACTGACAGACGGACCTCAGCAGATGTATCATCCCACATTACAAGATGATATTGAAGTTGTTTTCAGGTGTGAATTTGTTTGTTGATAAAACAGCAGAAAAATCTAAGCATGCTCAGAAAACAAAACATCAAATCTCCTTTTGTTCCATCTGTTTTGCCTATCTCAGAGGGCTCTGCTGGGCATGATTCCCAAAAGGCCTGCATCTAGGGAGGCTTCTGCAGAAACCTTGCTTTGCTGTACATGATATACCCATCACTTACACCTCTGTGATAAGCACTCAGAAATATTTTTTTCTGAGAAAAATATTTTGACTTAACTGGTGGGATTGTTGACTCACCTATGCCTTCCTAATCTGTGTATCAATATTTCCAGTTGGTGCAGAAACTGGCGAATATTGTTATGTGGGAGAAAGAAAACAGGTAGCAGCATAGTGGAAATGCTAAGTCATGACCTGAAGCAGTGATGAAGAACCTGGTGGGAAGGAAAGGCCAACTCAGGGGAGTTTAGGTGCAAGCAGTGCACCTAAGTGTTCAGATGGGGTGGAGCCAGGATCCAGCCCTTCCCACACCTCATTTAAGGGTTGGCATGGAGGTGAGGGTATTTTGTTGGAGATCCCTGCCTACTTGCCTTCCCATCTCCCACTAGTACCAGCCTCAGCTCTCTTTCACTTATCTTTTCCTAGCTGCAGCAGTGTAGAAATATGTTTGTGGCCAGAATAGAGAGCTGAGACAGCAGGGAGCCCTCATTGTCCCAGGGCCCTGCCCCTGCTCTGGGGACGGCCATGGTGAATGGGCCAAGGGAAGGACACAGATGTCATCACTGCATGGCTCTAGAAAGAAGAGAGTGACAAAAAAAGGAGCTGTCAGACTTGTCTGCTGTAGATGTCCACATCACAATGGTTGCTGTAATCTGTTTCTTGCTGGCCAGCCCCCAAGGAGCTGTATGGCAGATGGGAGCAGGATTCCCTGGCTGTGCCCTTTTGTATTCCCTTCAACCCACCAAATGCACGGGGGTTAGTGCTGCGTGGAAGAGGGAAAGGGTTGATGTGCAGCTCTGAATCCAGTCCAGGAATGACAAAAGCAAGTGAAAGAAGAAAGAGAAGATATATTAGACAAGGGCTGTGATTTGTTTGGGGATTTTTAATACTTCCCTCCAGGAAGGCAAAGCGCTCTCAGTCAGTTTGACTCCAGTTATTCTGGCTCTGCTACACATTGCACCAAATATTTACTCTGCTAAATTGCATTGCAAGAATCTTATTGACATCTTTTCTTTGAAGTGATCTCCTAGAGCTTTCATTTTGTTGCTGGAAATCCTGACATCATATCCCATCGTCTGCCCCTGACAGAGCTGCAGACCCCTGCAGGCACAAACCTAGACGTTTGGCTCCTCCACTGCAGGCCTGAGAATCAAAAAAGCCTTCATGCTGGCATGTCAATCTGGGAGCTGAGATGCTGACCCTATGTGTGAAATTTTGATTGGGTTTAGCTAATTTTGCATGACGTGTCCCTACCAGTCTCTCAAGTCTCAGCAATTCAATAGCATCACACAGAGTGTATTGCATACCTTCAGCCCAGCTCTCCCAGCCCTGCTCCTCTGAGAGACCCTCCTTTGGCAACAGGACATCCCTGTCCCCCCTGCAAAGATGTCTGCTCAGGGAAAGCATGGAATCCCTACCCAATTTTGTTGGTTTGCTTTTTGAGGAAACCTTGATTATCAGCTAAAGCGGTCTGCTGAGAGACCAAAATCAAGTATGCACACACAGCTTCATGGAGTTACAGTTTGGAGCCTGTGAATTAATTAGCAATTTCTCTGAAGAACTGCAGCCTGACGATTCATAGTCTTCGTAGCTGCTTGACTTTGATAAACAGGCAACATACATGGCAGCTTCCTGCAATCATAGTAGCACTGCTAACCATCAAAAAAACAAAGCAGGACTTGCCAAAAGCAAGCTAACACAATTCCTAAATGCTAGACATTAAAGCAAAATGTCATTTCAAGTAAACTAAAATCTGTGTTTACTCAATAGATAGGAAAAAAAGTGACCTCCCATGTGAAGAATTTGACCCCTCATCTACTTGAGAGCAAAGGGAATCCAGTATGACTTGGGCAGCTTCCTGGTACTCTTACAAACGGTCCCATTCCTGAATAGTAGCAAGGCTGTAAGTAAGAGCACCAAAGGCAGGATGTCCTATCACCCCTTTTTTGTTCTTGCAGTGGTAGCCTGTGCTTGCTATGTCTCACCCCCATGACAGCAGTTACCTTTTTTGGTTGGCTCAGCAGCTGGAGCTCAGGGCAGAAGTGTGAGCTGGACACTGCATAAATACAAAAACCAATCAGTGTGATAATTGGAAGGACTGACAGCCTTATGTGATTATCCCATGTTACTTATTTCTCTACAGCACAACCCAGCTGCTGGCTGTTCTCTCTCTTTAACTGGAACACTGTGATTGCTGTGCTTTGTATTTATATGCAGCTTCATTTCACTGCTTGTCCTCACCAAATTGTTCATTTCTGGAGCAGAACCTCCTCTGTCTCCATCATAACCCTATTCCAATGCAGTAATGTTCTTAGCTTCAAGAAAGACCACATTTTGAAAGCTTCAAAATCAAAAAGTTTGAAGAGTAAATATGCCAGTAGAGCTCTTAGTTTGTGTTTTCATTTTTGTCTTGCAAAGAGGCTACCTGCTGTGCCAGGAAAGAACTGGCCATTGGTTTACTTTTCTAGGACTGCTACAAACTCGGTTTGGAAATACTTGTATGTCAGATATGGCATGAAATGAAGTTGTTCATGTTAATTCAGGAAGTGAGATATAGCCTATAATACTTAGCTTTGGAAACAACTGCTGCCCATGTTGTATGCCTGCTGTGCTCTTTGTGAAATCCCGTTGTAGAACTGCAGCCTCTGAGCCTAATTCATTCTGAGAAAAGCAAATATTGATAAGTTGGCTTCAGTGAGGATGCACCTGCCTGCAAGATTAATAAATTGGCCGTATGTCTTTGCTGAGCCACCATCATATCTTGGTCAGGCTGCAGCTGCTCTGCTGAATTTTCGTGGTGACTCTTGGAAACCCACCAGCTTGGTTTTCTGTGTGACCTTTTTGGCCCATCGATATTTGACTGAACTTCAAAGACAAATATGCACTCCTCCTGGACCTTCTGGGCTGCTATTATAACTTCCCTCTAATTCCTTTGTTTGTGGTATTTCCTAGACTGTAATACCCCAGCAGTCACAATTTCTCAGAAACAGGAACTAAATAGACAATATTTAGCCTGTAGTATAATTGTCTTGGCACCTGTAAATCACTGAAAAGGTGGTGATTGATTCTCAGAAGAAAATGATTATCTGTCAGGCCTACTGGAGAGGCAGCTATATTTCATCATTAACTTTTAGCAGCCTTTGCAGAACCTGGATAGGAGACTTATGATTTTAATGTCACTGATTTCTCTAGTGTTTAAAGGAAGTATTTTTTTCGAACTACAGAAAATACGTGGTTCTGTGAAAATTGAAATGTAGTTAACCTTGCGGTTTGTATTGGATTTAGTCCATAATAGTTCATTGCTGATATTGTTTAGTAAGAATTTATTAGTTAAACTCATTATTTTTATTTACACTTTCAGCTCAAAAGGCAATTTGAAAGAATGCTTTTAGCTGACAAGTCTGGGGAGGATTGCATTATAAAACAGGGTAGCAGGGCTGGAAATTATTTTCATGTTTGGAATAAGTTTGTGCGTGATTTGTGCACGGCTGGCTGGAGGATGTGTGTGCATGCATTGCTCTTACAATTCAGCACTTGCCTCTTTTTGTGTATACTTTTGGATTACTAAAGGAGAAATTCACTTCGGAATAAGATGTATCAATAAGAGAGGTCATTTTTATGCAATATATGTCATGAAGCCAGCAGCCTCCCTTTGCCTTTGCAGGAGACTGTGTCTCTGGTTATTCTCTTCCTAAAACTCCCTTGAGTGTTGACTCTCAGATTCTGCCCTGAAATTTGAAATGGTGTGAATGTCACCTCTCAGAACAGCAGTATGAGATGGTCCTTGTGCCCCAGGAGCTGGGTCTGATGGTGCATCTTCTGCAGACAGCAAAACACAACATCTCAGCTATGTGACAAAAATCTTACCTGAGTCCCTGAATCGTGTCAGAGATCAAGGATTACAAACCAAGAGGATGAGAGGATTAATTAGTAATAAGAGGTTAAACGGGTGTAATGTTTGGAAGAAAGTGACTCTTGTGTTACTTCCTTTCTATGCCAACAATTTTAGGCTTATTATCATATGTAAACGAGGTAGGAAAAATAATTCAGCTAATCAAACATGGATTTTGTTTGGCTTTGAAACAACTGCTAGCAACCTGAAATTTGTTTGTTTGCTCAAGCTGAAGTTTCATAACATTCCCAGGCAATGTAAACACAGCATGGAAATTGGTCCCCCACCTCTCACCCCAACTGTGCCTCCCCAGACCTTCCCCATGTCCAGACTCCATCTGAGGAGTGGTGCTGTGAAGCGGAACAGGGAATGGATCTGGCAGAACCCCCCAAAGCAACAGAAGAGATTGATTTTTGGCCACATGGGTTGTTTAATCTTGCTGGCTCTGTATAAGCATTGATTCTGCCCCAGTGGATGAGGTGTGAGACAGTGGCTGGAGGAGACACCCCCCGTTGCACGGCATTATGAACTTTTCAAGGGATCACAGCCTGCAAAAAGAAGAAAAAATATATTCAGACTAATTCTGCCACCCATTTCTTTATCAGCCAAGGTTTTGCAATCACATTTTGCTGTTTAAAAAAAAAAATCCATTTTTCCCTGTCTAGCAGCTGTGTTGAAGATTCAGAGTCAGCAGGTAGATGTATCCAGAGAAGCACACACCTGGGTTTCATTTTCTGTTCCTTTTTACCCTGTGTCCTGAAGCTGAGCACATCTGAGCTGTCTTGCTGGTACTGAGTAAAAGCAAAAACCATTTAAGTAGCAATTTCTTAAATAAAACATAATTAATATGCTCCTCTCCCATCTTCCATTCCCACTTCAGATTCCACTCTTCACAATGAGAAGTGCACACATTAAAACAGTTGGTTTTGATGTTCGTGTCAGCATTCTCGCATTTCTGCATTCAGGTTTCATCATTCTCGTACTGGTAACACTGTCAGCTCTTTCATTTATATTGCAGACTTCAGAAATTATTTTGTGTGTGTTTTATTTTCTATCCACAGTTCCTTTGGGCACAGGAGAACTGCATCTAATTTTTCAATTTCTCCTTTTTATTTTTTTGCATCCTAAAAGATTAGGAACCACAAGGCAAGTAAGGAATTCAGAGTTCTTTCATTTACTCCAAGCTTTTAGACCAAACACAATGACATTTTAGGCCTGAGCTCAAGCTGTTTGCAAGCTCAGATCTGACAATAATGTAATACAACCAAGGAAATTTGCTTTGGAGCATTTCGGCTCCTCTTTACCACCGTGTATCTAGCCTCCCCAGCTGCTTCTAAAACTTGTACTTCAGCTGACATAATCTTATCATTAAAGGTGGATTTAAGTTTTAAGAACCTATGAGCAAACCTTTGTACTTGCAACCAGAAGCTGGGAGATGACTCTGCACTTAAGGTGCAAGCTCAGCTTTACTCCCGTGTTGGCTGCTAATCCAGTGCAGCCAAGTGTTGGGTGCTGTGACCTCCCAGCAGCTCCTTCAGAGGTGCGTCTTTATTGCTCAGCTGCTGCGTTCTGACTTCTCAAATCCCTCCTATCTTGTTGTTCTTGTTTTCTACCCTTGCAGTGGTAGCATAAGGAAAAAAAAGCTGAGTTTGACCACATCCGTGAGGATGTCAAGCATTTATACTTTATTGGTTTAGAAGCTTACTAAATTTAAACAGAAGCATTAGCATGGCCTTAGGCTCTCTTGACAGTTATAAACTCTTCCTTGGGGGGATTTCGGTAATGCTTTCTAATCAGCTTAAGGAGTTAATTAAACAGCTGTCACTTAGCTTCTTAATTCTGAGACTTGATGCTAAATAAGATTTGAAATTAGTTATGCATGACTGAGGCGTGGATCCTCTGATACAAATAGGATGGCTGCTAGCTGAAGAGGTGGAAAATCTGGGCCTTTAGACATAAATAATGGATATATTCATGGTGGTACCCTGGATTAATGCTGTAATGTCTGATTAATGAAAACAACAGCAACAGCAACACTGTGAGGAAAATGGAAGGTGCTTGTGTCCAAACAGGGCAGATTTCCAGGCAACCATTCATTCCCTCTTGCTGGCATGCCCTGTGCTTCAGGAGATTTCCATGATCATTTTCATCTCTTCCCTATTGCAATCTGTCGATGGCAAACTCGAAAGCCAAGATAGCTATTGAAAAAAAAAGAAGAACCAAGCATCATTTTAGAAGCTAGATGTTTAGCCTGGAAATAATGTATTCTACCACTGTAATCAGAAATGCAACTGGAGATCTGCTGTGCTTATGAAACGTGATTCGTAGAGCTGCAGTGGCTTTATAATACTTCTTCCCTGTTTACTGTGGTAGGACAAATATTCCTCCTCCCGAAGGGTACGAGCTGCAGATCAGCCCGAGTTGTTCTGAAAAAATATGTCTGGAGGTCTGTTTGGAAAGCAAGCTGGTGTCTTACTGCTGCTTGTGAGCCTTGTGAGGGCTAACAAGGATTCAGCATTACAGCCTCCTGAACCTTGCTAAACGCTCTTGGAAAAGAATGCTGACAATCACTACCAGCTTTTCCTTTGCGTTTTACTATTAGACAAAATGTTTCTGATACAAAGCTGATGTGGAGACTCAAAGAGGAGTGTGAATCGGTTGTATATTTATTTGTTTTAGCAGTCATCATTAATACAAACATTAGGAAACAACGTTTATGGAGGGAGAACAAAGGGAAGAAGAGAAATGCCTTATGAGTTATAAAGATATTGTTAAAGTTCTTTCTTTCACCCCAGGAATTATAAGGTAGGAGATATCCAAAGGTAAATTAAATTGCACAGAAGCTACCAATTAAAACTGAAAAACTAATAGGTGTTCCCTTCTGCGTATCTACTTAAATAGATACTTACTGTGTGCATCTTCTGAATATGATTCTGCTGGAGGGCTTAATATGCTCAGTTATTTAATATCAATCTCTTCAGCAGGCAAAGAATGCTCACTCCAGAATCTTCTTGGACAGTATTACCATTTTTGAATGCAGTAGTAATTTCAGAGTAAAGATTACCTGGTCTTCCATTTCGATTGTGAGAGAAAAATGTTTTTCCCTGATTGCTCTTCCTATTTCCTTTGGTTATTTTAGGGGATCCGTGTACGCGAGCTATGCTATGTAATGGTTAGAGAAAGATCAGCAACTTTTTAATAGCTGCTCAAGGAAGCAACCTTATGTGGTCTGAGTACTTTTCTATAGCTTTGCAAAACCTGTAAGTATTTCCATCTTGCAATGCCCTAACATGATATCTCGCATAATCTGTGTTAGTTATGGATAAAGAAAGTAATATTTCTTCAGAATATTCTGTTATCACTTAAGCAGCAAAAAGTAACACTTTTAAATTAGAAACTATTTAGATTTATAGCTTTTACATGCTGAGACTCTGATCCATAAATCTCTATGTAGCTAAATAAGCATCATGTTTGTTTCCTCAAATGAAATAATTTTCATACGCTTTCACCATGGGAACATTAAGCCCTTTCTACCATTAAACAAATGACTGAAAAAACATTTTGCTCTGCTCCCGCTGCATAAATTGGTGTAAATTGTTATTATGCCTCTACGTTGAAGGGAGAGATGCAAACCAGGTGCTTAAAGAAATCATCCACCAGACCCCTGCGTGTGGACATACTGAAGACTCTGCAGACAGAATGTACAGCTCAGTTAGTCCAGCACAGCTGCAGACATTGCCTGCTTGCTTTGTGTTTGTTTTGCTTTAGAGAAGTACTGGGTGATTTGTTTTCCTGGGATTGGGCACGCACTTACTGATAGAAAAACACTGTGTTTATTTCCATGAACTCCAGACAATAATTTTTTTCACCCCTCTTTTCTTTTGGACAAGAAAGGGATGGACATCATTACGACTGCCTAAGAATTAGCAGCACTGCCACATGCTGAACACTGTACTGATGGGGCTGTGCACAGTTCCATAAACACTTTGGTTGCGAACATACATCTAGAATGTGAATACAGACAAAAGCTATAAAACCTTGACTCTGGAACCTTTGGTTTTAGTAATAAAACATGAATTTACTTCCTTCTCTTAGAATCAGCAATGCATACACTCATCTCCTGGTATTTAAGCATTCCCATTAATGTCTTCAGGATTACTGCCATGATTGGTTGAAGTTCAGCTCTGTTGGACCGTGGCTCTGGGGGCAAGATGTCAAGATGTTATGGAGCTTTGAAGCCAGCTGAGACTTTGGGCATGCAGAAATTCCCTGTGTGTTAGATGTGCTTTTCAAAAGTGACTGAGAAGGAACAGAAGCTAGTGACAGTGACATAGCTGATGTACTGAGTAACTTGGTTTTGCATGCATTTCCAGGGAGCAGCAGGTATCGTGTACATTAGGATGTAGTCCATATTCAGAATGTCCAAAGCCAGGACTTAGAATTTGGAAACACAAATTCATGAAGCTTTTGAGGAACGTTATCAGTTACTAGTTCTTACCATGGGAAATTACATTTGCCTTTGGTGAGCAGACCTCATTAATCATACTGTTTCAGAGGGTTAGTTATTAAATCTCTCTTTACTTTATAAAATAATTACAAGGTTCATTTTGTAACATACTGACTGGGGGAAGAAGGGCATTTCTGCTTGGGGGAGCAGGTATTTTCAGCTTGGCACTAGTTGCAAGCAGCTAGGCATGTGCTGTGGCCTCAAACAGTCCCACTGAAATGCAATTCGTGCAAAATGTTTGTGAGATAGGAACCTAATGCTTGGATTCTGTAATTATCACGGATGCTTAATAGCACTTGTTCTGTCAAACTGCCCCATTTCTAGCTCAGTGGAGCATACAGGAGAGTGGCAATTGGATCTAAACAACCTGCATGTGGTAGCTTCGCTGCGAAGCTCAGATCTGAAATAAATAAGAGAATCTGGAAACTTAATTGCAAATCTTCCCAAGATCTCGGTTGCCTGAGTAATATATCCTCTTCTGAGCTCAAATGTGCACTCATGACAGATGGGCCTTACAGTACAGTTCTCATATTGATATAAATTGTAATTTCAAAATATCTGAAGGGCTTTTGTGTTGAGGGAGGGAGAGGATTTTCATAAATTCTCTTTTTGTGAAATCCTATTTCACCCTCCCCTAAAGATCACGGGGAAGATGGGAAAACTTTAGCAAAGCAGCTATCAAAAGAACATGAGCTTTTTTCTTTCTTTACATATTGCTTTGAGTCGGAATAAAGTATCTCTATTTCTTTAAGTGATAAGAAAAGGTCTCTTTGATGCATACCCTTTAGATGAGAAAAGTCTCAGCTTCTCCTCCTTAACCCAAGAGGCAGTAGGGGGAGTCATCATCTCCCAGTAACTCAATTTCAGTCTCTTACTTTATTGTCTTCCATGAGTGAAATCAGGTCAATCTCAAAGCTCATAGCGTGAGCTATTTAGGTAATGAGCAGTTAGCACTTGGGGGGCTTTGGAAGCATTTATTTCACGAGAGATAGCTGAAATCAAGAGCCTCTTGTTCTATGGGATAGTCTGTGATTCGCAGGCATGATTCTGAAAAGCTCGGAGACCTTTCCAGGAGTGAGCAATATTCTACAATAAGCAGATGAAGAATTCAGGGACCAGTTTGGGCTTCCTGTGTATCTTGGCACAAGTCAGCTGTTTCTGCTGTGCACGGCTGACATAACATCCAGGTAACTGAGGGTGCTGCTTAGCCCTGTACTCTTCACATAATCAGAACTTGGTGCTAGAAGTAATAAATCAAATGGAAGGTGCAGATTTTGCGATAATCCTCACAGTGATGGTATACTTGTAACACACGTCACTGCAGAATTTGCTTAAGGAGCCTAAACCTTCCCAGCATCCTTCCTTTTTGAGAGAGGATGGGTTTGCATGAGCCTCATTAATAGATAAATCATAGATTTATATAATGACTTGAGTTGGAAGGGACCTCAAAGTTCATCTGGTTCCAACTCCCTTACCATGGACAAGAAACAATTGCAGACAGTTCTTGCCCATAACTACCCAACATGAGGAAGGATAAATCCGAAAAAGCCTGGCTAGAGTCTGATTCCCTACTGCCCTGCATTGCATGAAGTCCTTTTGATGAGGCCAGAAGGGCAGCACTCTAATTCCCTAGGTAGTAGAGCAAGAGAACCCAGATCTTTCCTGTCACAAGAGGCGCTGCCACTAGCCATTCTCATTAGTTGTAAATTAGGGGACATGAGCTGGATCTGCCAACTTGCATCTTCAAGGCCAGCCTAAAGCCTGCATTTAAGGCTAGAATTTCTTTTGTATATATGTATTTTGGATAAAACAGCCAAATGTAAGGTATGTTATTTTTTTTTTTGTGATCAGCATGGTCACTAGTGAGCTCAGGATGGAGTCTTCACTGTTGCTAGAAGCAAGAAATGTCTTGTTAGTATGGCACAGAATCATGCCTTGGGCGCCAGGTTGCTCTGACACCTGATGAGTATTCATGAAAGAGTAACGAGTATATGATGAATGTCTTAACAGTCCTAGGTCAGAACTGGAAATTTGGTTCCAGGATTGAAGGGAAGGCATTTTTTTCTTTCTGCCTACCGTGTTGGGAATAATTCTTAGAATTGTCTTTAGAAATTAATGTAATGCTGATTCTAGGTGGTATTAATGAAGTAATAGTGAAATATGCTAATCAAAAGGGCTTTTTTGTCTCTTAGGAAGCAGAGATCCTGAACACAGCTATCCTCACTGGGAAAACAGTGGCTGTCCCTGTCAAAGTGATCTCTGTAGAAGATGATGGGACTGTGACTGATCTTCTGGAATCTGTGGAGTGCAGATCATCAGATGAAGATGTCATTAAGGTAGGTTCATACTGCTTCATTGCACCAAGGGAGAGGCCCAACAAAACAGTCATGTTCTCTAATGTGACAAGTTCTTTCTTTTTCTAACTGTTATACTGCCAAGAAACTAAGGTTTATTATCATTGTTATGTGTAGATTGGTTCGGTGGAGCAATGAAACAAACAGGAAATTGCATATATTCCAATCTACGTGTCAAATACTTGGAACTGCCTGTCACTTCCCACCTTTGAAAAGTATTTTCAGAGTTCATTCTACCTCTCCTTTTTACTCTTCAGTTATATGGGTTGTGTGGGGTCAGGAAAGTTGGCAGCTGATCTTCTAGAAAAGGAAATAGTTCCTCTGAAGTTTGCCACACTGGTATAGGAATTGTGTGTCTCAAAGCTCATGTCTTTTCTTGGTACTAAGCCGGTCATGTACTGCAAACATTAGCTTTGAAATTGTGATTCTCTGCAGCTAATAGAGTGCCCCACAGAAAGCACATTGCCTGCCAGTCATGGACTGGAAACTACTTGATAAGACACTTGACCAATGGATTTACTCTGTACAACAGCTATGTAGGCTGATCTTTGAAAGATAAGCAGCAGCAGCAGACAGTATAATGGCACTCGTACCTTTTACTCTCAGTGTATGCTTCTTCAGTAAATGATGAGGAGACATCTTGCAGGAAGATTTCTAAGCCACCATTTTTGTTGAAATCTTAGGGTCAGGATGGACCCTCAAGAGGTGTACTGATTCATGAAGACATTCATCTTGTACCAGTAAACATTGAAAGTTTATAAGAAGCCCTGAATATTTCTGCTCAGGTTAGTTAATGGCTCATGTACATTAATTGCAGTGGAAGCCACAGTCGACCATGATGATTATTGGAGATAGTGGAAGGCATTCCAGTGTGGTGACAGAAATGTTGGCTCATGTACAGCAGCTTATATGCTTTTGCAAACTTATGCATGGCTGTCACATGAGAAGACAAAATAAGAGACGTGGCTACAAATAAATGTTCTTTCTTTTTTTAACATAACCAGCATGTCACAAAATGATTAAAAATACTCCATGCCACCCCTCCAGCTGCTGGAAACCACTGTTTTCCCATTAACTTTTGTGAACTGCACCATATTGAGGACTTGGCCTTTGTGAAATTTGCCTTAGACTAAAACTGACTGGAATGCTAAGCATTCTTCATCTTACCTTCGTTCATTTTACTTTAGATTGAAATGGCTGAGGGTACTGTTTATCTCTAAGCAGGCCTCTTTGGGCCCCATTAGCTGAAAAAGACTCTTCCTGGTGGAGGTAGTTGTCTTTAAAGGAAAAGAAGAGTGCAGGCGCTTATTTGTTACTGTCATATGGGAGAACTGCTGGAAGTTTGATGTGTAACTTTATGTCACAGAGGGAATGACAACCTGGAGCAGGGTAATTGAAGAATAGAGCTGGGTACGGATTTAAATAATCTCCCTTGAATTTTTTCTAAGCAGATTTAGCTTTTTGTCAAAATGTTGTAAGGTTGATACTTATTGGCCTTGTTTTAAGCAATTTCTTCATGATAATTTCTTTTACACAAGATGAGCCCATGCAATTTAGAAGTCCATCTTCACTTATGTTTTCATTTTAGAATCTACTCAGGTCTTCTATTTATCTGAATAGCCACCATGCTGGCATTTTCTGATTAAATGTCTTTCTGACTGTCTTAATCTAGACAACTTTTTTGCTTCTATGGAGCCCCTTAGAATCTGATAAATCTGCCAAATACAGCAAATTGATGAACTGAATCTAAGTTTTAAAATATAAAGAAATAATTTGTTTTTCTTGCCTTGTGTTGTTGAAGTTAATGAGCTAAGTCTTCACTCACATAAATTAATTAACTTTTCAATTTATTCAGAGAACTGGAAAAATAATTTGAAAGCAAATAT
Source organism: Lagopus muta (assembly GCF_023343835.1). Taxonomy (NCBI): domain Eukaryota; kingdom Metazoa; phylum Chordata; class Aves; order Galliformes; family Phasianidae; genus Lagopus; species Lagopus muta. The sequence continues at coordinate 9,015,529 of NC_064449.1, read as the reverse complement.
ATCATCTGGAATATATTTTAAACATTAATTTTATTTTCTGCAGTTCTTGTTTATCAAATCATTTTGTTTTGGCCTATATAAACCTCCAACTGTTTTGGTATATAATATATTCATCTCTTACCCTGGCAAAGAACTTAAAGTGGTAGTAATTCCTATGTATGTATCTGTCATCTGTAAATTCATTAATGTACCTATAAAGGTTTATGTGCTTTTGATATACATACCCTTTCACATTGATGCTAATGACAAGACCTACAGCAAACAGAAAATCTAGTCAGAGAAAAGATGTTCCAGGCTTCTACAAACATCCCACTAAAGTTCACTCCTCTGCAGTAGAATGGCAGATTTCAGGAGCATTAAAATGAGTCACCGGTTTAAAGTGAGCTTTTAATTGAAAATGTCTGAGTTTTCAGTTTACCTGCTCTGTTTCAGACCAAGCCTTATTCACAGACATCTTATGTAATGAAGATAAAGCTATACAATTAGTGGCCAGCCTTCAGCATGCAACAGTAATTAGAGTTTCTATTCTCTGGGCATTAGAGAAAGGAAATAAAAAATGGGAGAAAATGTCTGCTCTAAATGCCCATTGAAATATAAAGTCTTAGGTTTCTATGTCTTCACTGTTACAGGATTTTCAACACATCTGTCACGTAACATCTTTTATTCCTTCTGTTTTTTGTGTTGTTTGATGAAGAATTTAAGCTCATTTTCCCTGCTGGATGTTAGTATCTCCACTTAACTTCTAGTTACAGGAGCCACATTTATTACTCGCTTCTTTCGCTGCGGATTTCAAAGCACTTCTACCAAATTGCATCTACCTGAACTTGGTTGAATAAGTCAGAACAGAATTTAGTCCACTTAAACAATATCACTAATGGCAAAAGATGGCGTGAAATGATTTAGCCTACACTGATGGAGGAACCATTCCAAAGTAAGGGAGGCAAATTACAGACTGCTTCACAAATGAGAATGGCCCCTTTTTTTAGCCTTACCAAAGCAGAGAAATCTCCAAAGCATCACTTTTCAATGCTCTGCATTTTCAGTCTTTTCAGATAGAGATACAAACCTGTTCCAACCACATCTATGTAGTAGGTAGCCACTCCCAGTCAGGTGAAGGCTTAATAGCTGCTTTATTCTGATTGCTGTGGAATGTATGAAGGAGGTAACAAAGCACATGGCAATTTCTAAGATATTACTTCAGACAAACAGAACTTCCAGTAACACTTAGCCTGGTTCTATCTGTGGCAAAATAACATCTTTCTAACCAAGTGATAGACTTAATAGAAAGTGAAGTATCAGAGCACCTAAAACAGCCTGAAGCAAACAGTGTTTTAAAACATTAAACTTTCAGCAGCTGCTTCTCTTCCTCCTTACTCTGTGTGCACTACAGGGTAAAGTTGAGTTCTTTTAAAATTGGTGGAGTGACAGAGTACAAAATCAGAGGAGAACGTAGTCAGGTCCAGGATTTTATCTGCTCCCTGGTTTAGCATTGGCAGTCTCAGTGCTGTTGCTTCTGTCATGCACACCATTGAGGGCAGTTCATTTGAGATTCTTTTTGCAATACAATTTTGGACACATCATGACACAAGTTTTCAGCTGGAAAAGATAACCACCATGTGTGCAGGTGAAGACATGGCCACAGAAATGGAGGTGTTGCGAAGATGCACCAATATTTAGAAACAAGTGTATGAAGAATCCCAGTTTCCCTCCTATTTCTTGAGTTTAAGCCACGGTAAGAGTGATTTGTGTTGTGTGTTACAGCTTGATTGAGTTTAATAGCTCACCTGGTCCAAAGCAAGAAGCCTGTATTCATCCTGGCCTTTGTCTGTCCAGTGAGTCACTGGGAGGAGAGGGCAGAGGGAGAAATGCAACCTGCAATGGGGGTAGAGCAGGGCAGAAGATGAAGAGCAGCAAAGAAGAGCAAGCCCCTGTTTCAGAAGTCACAGTCTATTCCACTAGCTAACCACAATGTGAAATATTCAGGAGAGGTTGTCACAGAGGTTTTATAGCTCAGGGTTCAGAGCATCCAAGTGGAAGGGAAAAGTGGATGTGGTCAATGTAGTTTGTTGTGTGATATGAAAGAAGATACTTTCCCATCAGCAAATGGGATTTTGTTTAGATTGAACACTTGCACAGAATATGGTTGTTTAGGGCTGAATTTATGGAAAAATAAATCTTTGCCTGGAGGTTTGGGTGAAGATCAAGTTCAATCTGCCATGGTTTTCCACAATATAATGTGGTTTTTCTCACCAGCTGAACTGCCTTATTTCATTCCAAATAACTTTGATCTGTCTTGAAACAAACATTTGATTTAAGTCAGCAAATGGATGTTTTTATTTTCTGCTACGTCTAAACATTTCATTTTGATAGAAAATGATGAAATCATGTCCTGTCATTTCAGCTCAATTTCAGTATTCCTGACATCAAAATCTTTCTGAACTTTTTACCTTAGGAGGAAGCAACTGTGAGAAAGAAAATACTTTTCCTGGTCTGATCTAGTAAAGAGGACAAACTCAGAAATACACAGTACTCAAAATAAAAGTTGAGTGCTGCTGATGTTGGTTTTCAAGGTAGAAGGAACAATGCTATTATCTCTCCAGTATGAAGAGCAGTCATGGCAAAGATGAGTTCTGAATGTAGAAGTGATGTAACAGTCCCACATCTTTCAAGAACCATCCAAAACTCACCCAAAGGTTTATTGGTGGAGTTGTTTGCCTTTTTCTCATCACCCATATTGGAAATCCCAGTATGAGTGGGACAGTTGAGTGCGTAATTCTTGAAAAGGAACTTTTTCCAAATTCTGCAGAAGATACCAACAAGTCTGTTTAATAGGAAAGGATGTGCATTCCTTTCGAGCCATGATGATAATCTTTCTTTCTGTGGTATTTCTGTTACATTGTGGGGACAAATGTATTTATACATAAGAACAAGACAAAATTAAAGAATGCCAAAACAGATGTCAAAGAGGATCTGAGTGAGGAATTCTGTTGAATACGGAGTCGGGGATCATGGCTTCATGGCTTCACTTCTTAGTCACTGATATGAACAGTTTATGATGAGAGGAAGACAGCTAGTAGTCAGCAGTGATTGTGAGAGATTCGAAAGAAACTATAATGACCAGGTTTGTAGAGCTGTTCTTTTTGCAGAAAGGCAATTTCGAATTTCTTCTTCTATTTTTTCTTGGTGTTGGAGATGAGGTAGCTTTTGAGTACAAAGATTTGAAATTCTGGAAAGTGTTCGATTTCATAGCTTCAGCATTGGAATGAGCTGGCATTGTATAGGCATTTCCCTGCTGCTATATCGTTAGTCTGGTGCCATCCATGTGGAAGGCTTATCCTGGTCCTGTGCCTATGAATCCCTCTAGTAAAGATACTTGGGAATATGTTCTTCCAAGTGTTTTGCCTATTTCTGAGAGTCAGATTTGTACAGCAAAAAAAAAAAACAACCATGTAGAAATGTCAAAATCAATTCCCTTTTCAAAGGGGATTATGTGTCTTACTTTTTTCAGCTGCTTTCAAAACTCAATTCATTGTGTGCTGTATCCCAGCGCTGAGAAGTGCTCCATCATCTCAATAAAAAGAGATTGGATGACCTCTAGAAGGACTGATGTGAAGACAAAGTAGGGAGCAGACAAGCTGAATGCGAAAAGAAATTTATTTTCTTCTCTATTCCACTGGGCTAAGCCAGCAGTGCCTTACTGAAGCGCATGATGTTGCACTGATATAAATGAAAGCTAAATTGGGCTCAGAGCATCCAACAGCACCTATCTCCAAAACTGAACCTGACATTAATCATTATAACCTGTGATTCTTTAAAAAGTTCCCTTTAGCTTTAATACTCATTGTGTTGTTCAGTTGCAGTGCCTGTCTGCCACTTTCTTTTAGAAGATGTGCTTTTTATAGCTCCTGGTGCCTGCTCTAAGCCATCCTCCAAATCATGTGCTGCTTTATTGCTACCTAGTAAATAGTTACAAGATGCCATATTGTCCTGATTTCAGCTGGGATAGAGTTAATTTTCTTCCTAGAAGCTGCTATGTAGCTGAGTTTTGGATTGAGGATGAGAAAAATGTTGATAGCACGCTGGTAGCTGCTGCTGAACAATGCTGCACAAAGCCAGGGATGCTTCAGCGCCTCGTGCTGCCCTGGCAGTCAGGAGCTGGGGTGCACACATGGTTCAGAGGGGACACAGCCACTGCCTGTAAGTGTTGGGTAGGCTGAGATCAAAAGGACATATTGAACTCAGGACTTACAATGATTTCTAGTGCTCTCTTCACAGGTAATGAATAAAGAGTCCGCACAAGTGGTTAATCTTGGGTTGGGATTTTAAGCATTACAGATCCTAATAAGGGCTCAGTCTGCATACATTGTGTGACTTTTGATTTTCGTTTCATTTGCCTGTGCCTTAATAAGATTAGATAACAATTGGAGAACCCATTGGATGGGTTTTCAGATGCTATATTGAAATGTGCTGGTTGTAGTGCAGGCTCTGGCATATGCTTTTAGATGTGACATCGGTGTGCTATTGTGGTCTTTGGCATGCCATTTATTTGATCTATCTTAGCCTAGACACATACAAAAGATATATAATGGTTTTGAATTACCTTGACAGATAAAGAGCATTAATATTAAATCCTTGAAAAGTGCTTTGAGATCTCTGAATAAAATGTACCCTCAAAGCATCATCATTATGTTTGTTAATAATATACATACCCCTAACTAGGACAGAGCACAGGCTATTTAGGAAGCACTCCTGTTAAACTTAACTTAATCACAGCACATAAAAATAAGTGTCATGATGTAGTATTACTGGCTGAGTAAGGATTTAGAAACATTTTCAGATTTCTTTTACAACAGAGGACATGCAGATCTGCTGACTGAAAATTTCTTCCATTTTATCCAGTTGTGGACCATTTTGCATTAATTTCTAGGAGTAATCTTGCAACTCTTTTCATGGAGCTGAACAGATAAGGACATCAGGCCACAAACTAAACAACTTTGTCTTAGGCAAGATGGGATAGACTTCTCTCTCCAGTCTCTGTTGATGCTAACAACATGACTAACACCCAGCTAGCAGTATGCAGCCCTTAACTCAGCCTCATCTTTCACTCCTCTTGTGGTTCTGCAGTAGCTATCCAGTTGTTCAATACTGTCTATTATTTGGTCCTTGCTGTTTCTTAAATACATTTCTGTTCTCCTGTCCTTACCTACCCTTTGAGTTGTCAGCTGTTAGCCTTCTTGTATCAGTGCCCTTGGTAACCTTTTCTGAAAACTTCCAGACAATGAAATATTCAGCGGTATCCTAATGTCTCCTAAGGCCCATATATAGCTCACGCAGTTTCTTATTCAAGAAGGTCTCAACTTTTGCTTAGAGAGCGAGGTAAGCTTGGGCAGAGTCCAAAGGTATCCTGTGAAGGGCCAATTCATCCTTTCTCTGAGATGTTTTTGCTGTACAATAATCAAATTAAAAACAGCAACAAATGCTGTCCTTAAGTAATTCAGCAGCCCTTTGTTTCAGAGGCAGATGTTGTGGAGTGGTTTTCTTCTATCAAGTGCAGTGCAGTCCTGGCCTGTGTGCTCAGCTCTTCACTGCTTTCCCATTCTGACATTCAGCTACCTGCTTACTTGTTCTCTTTGCAGTTATTTATAACATTGATGTAGTGCTTCTGAAAGACTTTCAGGAGCAGGAGAAGGTAAACAAGTAAAGCACATCTGAAAAATGCTTTTAGATGTCAGAATACAAGGGGTTATCTGAGTCCAGTTTATTTTAATAAATAATTATCTGTAACAGTCTCATTCTTTACACGTGAGAGGATCTGGTCTCCTGCATACTCTGAGGTTGTGGCATGCGTGCTGTATTTGTTTGCAGGAGACAATGATGCTTTTATTTGTCTCATATCATCTACCGTAGAAATGCTGAACAACTTTCCAATTTCAGCCACATTTTGCATTATTACTTTAACTTATTGTTGGATTGGAGCTATTTAAGCACCAAATCCAATTGATTTTACCAGAAATTACAAACCTAAAGACTAACCATAACTGTTCTTAATGGTTATTCAAATTTATTTAAAGTACAAACATGAATTGTGAGCAGATGGGATTTCAGAGAAAGTTTACATTTTCTCCCAACTTATATAATCTCTTCTTTCTGTTTAATCTCAATTTAATTGCAATTGACTATCGCTCAAAGAAAGAAGTCAGGCCCAGTCTCACACACACATACAATTTCTGCTGATGATTAGATCTTATTTCTGCCACTAAAAATCCGAAGTGAATGCAGTTTACTTAATGAGATTGCTTTGGATTTTATTTGATGATCAGAAGAGTCTGTTCCTTGCAGAGAATATTTTTTGTGTCTGTGTACAGCTCTCACCATCACTGGAGGGTTTGGCATCAGCTTAATGCTGAAAGCAAAGATCAGCCCGAGCCAATTTTAGCTGTTTCAGTGCCATAGCCATAAGTCAGCACATGTTTCCTTGAAAGTTCTTCACACGTTTCGATGACGCCGAGCTGAGTTTCAAGCTTGTAACAAATCTTGAAAGCAGCTGTTTCCCTAGGGCTGAGAATTTCATCACAAGGATTTCACACAGTTCTGTAGACAGGATAGGAAGCAGTCCCTCTGGCAATACTGCTGTACATACTATGCTAATTTTTGAAGACACCTTGACAACTAGTTTTCCAAATTGTGCCCTTTGTTGCCAGGTTAAACAATGTATGTGTCGAATCCCATCTCCCACTCTCACTCTTCTAAGCAGATTCAGCTGGGCTACATTCATTGATATTTATTTCTTTGGATCTCAGGCTGTGGGAAAGCTGTGCACGGGTTTGAGTAACCTCTTCCTGCATTTTTAGCATCCAGATCCAACAGTTATCATTTGATCTCACAGTTTCCTCCATTGGCTGGATTGGATTTCTTGTTGTTGTTGAGACTCTGAGAAAACTGAGATATAAAACAAGATGTTGAAATTAAATGTGTGCCCACCACAGAAAAAATGTAGAAAAGAGAACGTGGAAATTACCAGAGGGCATGAATCAAGATGATTCCAGGTTAAGATGAACTGAGAGAGGACGTCCTTTGCTTAGCAGCACAGGAAGCAAATCAAGAGGTAATGTTTTTTGTGCTGGGAGGATAAGAGTTATCTGCAGTGGAAGAGTCTCTTTCCCACTCTGTCATCAGCAAAATATGAGTCATATGCTTTACATACAGTCAAGGGTGAAATGCTCAGCTGTTTGCAAACTTCTAGTTTAAAAAATTGTGTATAGTCAGATACTTTTGCCAGAGGTTGCTGTAATATGTCAAGACTATGACAATCCTCTAAGGCCATAAACTACCCCCATGGATATCTCTGGATTTGGTAGTAATTGACTTTGTCTGTTCTGTCATTTACTCTGTTTTTTTAGTGAAATGATCCAAGGAAGAATTAGAAAAACAACTTGGATTATAATATTGAGGTTTTGTCTGTGATGTGAGGTCACTGAGCTTGCATCGTCTAACAGGAGTTGAGCACTGGGCTTCAGGTTTTATGGCAAATATAATTCAAGAGATCATTTTAGGTGCGAGATCAAGATGAAATCTGTGCTTCTCCCTGGCAAAGTCTGACAGCAAGAGTGCCATGTCCCACCAGCTCTCAGGAAAGCTCTCATTCCCCAAACAGCTGCAATAAGTTGAAGATGTTCTACTGAATCCTCAGATTTATCATAATAATATAATAATAATATGTAATAATTACACTTTTCTTTTTCAAAATAATTCAGATGCAAACCCTCTGTTCAGCCCCACCTGTTATCTGTAGCACACAGGATGGAATTAGTAGGAACACTTTTATGTTTTCTGGAGCCTGGTGTCTGTATAGATCAGTTGTCTGCTATCAGATTTTATGGGTGCTTCAAGGCTGCCCTATGGTTTTAATGAGTTTTAATGAGCTAAATGTTAACGAGACTATCACTCAGGCAGGCCTCACTGTATCTTGGCATTTTTCTCTTCCTGGGAATGCCCCCGAAGCTCTTCTGTCAGAAGCTGACACTGCAGTGACCACTCCAGTTATTTACAAGTGAAAACACCTTTTATATTTTCTGTACTCTATAGAATGACAGGAGTGCAGGTGAGCCAGAGCTATGGGACCAAGAGCAACTGAGTACATCTCCTAGGTCTGAGGTGTTCCCTGCTTAGCTAGGAAGGGAAATAAGGCAAGAGAGTGTTGAACATAATGGGATTCTGCCTGCATTGGTATAATCATAAAACAGAGCCAGATTACTGAGAGTGGTTCTGTTATAAGGGTAGAAATGGGAATAAAATGAATGCCACTTTCATAGGGGATGGGGCACCACCATGATCTCCCACTGTCTAATTGTCTGTTCCACTAAACACTTATCTAACTTGCCTGGGGCGTTTGTGGGGTTGCATCAAGTCTTTCATTTGTTAGAGTCATATTATTCCCTTTCACGTGAAATGTAGCTCAAAATAGAGAAAAGAGCAGTTTCTAATTAAGCTCCTGCCTAGATCCATTATAGCTTCTGAAGTGATTGGAGCAGGGAGATAAAGAACTATAATGAGCCCGGTATGTAAATATAGATGTAAAGTTTGTTTGGAGGGATGGGGGTTAGAGGCCAGATATCGTGAAACCAGACATAAAGCCTCTGGGTAGAAATTCAATCAGTGCATTAGTTATCATGGATTTTCATAAAAATAAAGTAATAATGCACATTCATGTTTCAGTTCATAAATGTGAAGTGACAGGCTATGACTTAGCCACTGAAATGATATTATAGACCCAAAAAAAGAATAATAGAGGAAATTGAGAAAGCAGAAGAGATGGTTGTAATAGAATTGAGCATTGGTATAAATAAAAATCATGAAAGGGAGATTGATTTAATGCAAGATATGAATGTCAGAAACTCAAGGTGTTAAAAAGATCATTGGCTCATCTGGTAAAGCATCCCTAAGGCTGCAAAACTTCTAGCTGAAAGAGCCAGGTCTGCTTGAAGTAGATGAACGTGCTTTAAAATTGTATGAGGAATAATGTATTGGGGGAAACATGCTTCTGCTCCACACACAGTTCATTAATAAGTTGTGCAGAAGAGGAAGAAGCATATATTGATCCACTGGAAAATTATCTTTTCTTGCCTGTATTGATAGAAGACTTAAATGTAGATATGGGAGTGAGAAATTGTTTTAATTCAGAAAGTCTAAATGGCAAACATTTCCCTGCTAGCTAGTTACAAAGATTTGGAAGAAAACAATCTTAGTGAAGTAAGTTGGCCAGGCTACATCTGTGATTGGTGTTTTGTACATAAAAACAGGTAGGACAGGCACAGATTTCATGTGAGTGATGTCTCCATTTAAGTGTCTGCTAATGTGGAAAGATTTATTTTAACTTGTGAAAGTCTTTTAGGCTTCACACACACCCATCTATCTCACTGCAAAGAAGCTAAAATCTGCCTTGTTTGCACATGTCTGAGGGAAGAAGGCTCAAAGTTCCAGATGTAACTGTGCTAAGTTCTCCTCACAGTAGCTGAGAGTGACAGAACAACTCTTTTTTTGGTACTGGTTTGTGTAAAAAAGAATATAGCAGCCAATAAATTGGAGTGTGGCTTGGTTCTTATCAGTCCTACAGGCATGAGTAACTACACATTGAGATTTTGGAGCTGTCATAGTTCTGTTGATAGTTTTGCATCTTTAATTTTCTCTTCATTATATGGAATTCTGCTTTTCAAACAAACAGAAACAAAAGTCTTGGGAAGGCTTTTAACAGCTGGGTGCCAGTGGGAAAAGTCCATATACCTGCACAGAGTCTGGGTGCAGCACAGGCAGAAGAACCCAGAAGAACCTAGGGAGGAACTGTACATATCCTGAAATTTTCTCTTTCTATGATTTTTCATGCTGAGGATCACCTCTGCTTCTGAAAAAAAAGTAAATAAAATCTGAATAACCTTAGTGAGTCCCTCATATCATCTTCCTGGGGCAGACAGCCCTCATTGACCTGAGGGTGAAATAGGAAGTGAAATGGCTCACCTACAAATCTCGCAGCAGATAATGAATTCCCAGGGCCGTTCAGAAGGTTGTGTGGAGCCTGTGGAACACCACCTGCTGTAAGGACGTGATCCCTCTTTGTCAGTCTTGCCCTCCCTATGAATTGATGAGCAGCAATCATCAAATGCATGCAACTTTGTTCATAACAGATCTTGAGGCTTAGTGTAAATGAGCAATGGCACAAGAGGATAGTTGGCAGGGCACCAACAAAATTTCTACTCTTCTGCCAGTGACAAATGTATGCTTAGCCAACACAGTGATACCAAATCAGCCCAGCTTCTGCTCTGCTTGAGTGAAAAAGATAAGTCTGTGATCAATTGGAATTGCAGTAGCAGTTTGGGCTCTGTACAGTTGCAGTAATATTTAGCCCTGTCATCTGTGGTCTGCTCAGCCCACTGATGAGTGTGAAGGATAAAACCAGGGCGGTCTCCTGCCAGCTCGCCGTGCTCAGAGCTTGGCATTAATATGTGCATTTTTCCAGGGAGCTTTACGTATAGTTGGGCTGTCCAGTTTGTTCACATTGTTTGGAAATCAAGAGAAGGCACAGCTGCCCAGCTGCTCCAGGTGCCTGCCATTCAGGCCAGGGTATGCTTCTGCAGGGTGCTTGTGGATTAGCATAAGTGAAGCAGTAAAGTCTGATGAAGCTGAGCATGTCTGGCACAACATCAACGCTAAATACGTGCGTGTTGTTGGGTTTTGGCCATGAGGTCTTTGTAAAAGAGCAAGAGTATCTGCAGTGCCAGAGATATGACAGGCTGCTCTGTCCTTGGAGTTGGGAGCTCTGTAAAGGAGTGAAGGCATCACGTGTCCATCAGAATCTTGAACGTGAAATTCCTGAAGATCCTTGTGAAAGCAGCTCCTCTCACCCTTACCTTCCCGGGAATGTCTTCATGAATGTTTTCATAAATGGTTCTTTGGAGGTGGATATAACTGTCTTTGAAAGGAGGTGAAGGTCTGTCCAGGGCACTGCAGAACTTGATCAGGTTTTTCAATTTAACTATTAATATAATTCATTTCTAAACACTTAGACCATGCAAGATGTGTCAGGGCAGCGGGGCAGTGTGCTTTCAGATGCCAGCAACCTGGCTATTTTTCCTTTTGGTTGTTTGAAGATAGTTCAGATAACAAAATTCAGGACTCACCTTGATTTAACAGTGAGCAGATACAATGTGTGAGTGCTTGTCAGGTTGGAAAGCGTGTGAAAGCATCTGGAAGATCAAAGCAGCATGACTCCTATCAAAGTCAGTGGGGAACAAGCAACTGAAATCTTACAAAATGCTTACAAACTGTCCTTTACCTTCCATTCCCTGTCCTCGTGGAGGCCAGCTCTTGGTACATTTTATTGAATGTGTCCCTATTGTCCTTTCATTGAAAGTGAAAGGAAGCTCAAAGCAGCTGTAGGCTCAGGTTAGCAGCAAGATCAACTGTTTTGAACTTGAAGGCCAAATGCACCTTGACTGCAGTGCCATGTAACCCCATTAGTTACATTAGAGCTGACAGGGAGAGAGCTAGAGCACAGTTTGGTTTTCTCTTTGGTTATAGTGACAAAAGCCAAAGTTTTTCTCATCTCATAGCCACCTCCAGTGTGTTTTAAAAACTGTTGTTGCTTTGCTGACTGTTAGCCCCAAGCACATCACAGTCTATGTCCCATGTATCTGGTCTGTTCTTTCCTGCCCTGGAAGATCGATAGGCATGAGGCACGGATACTTGCTCTTAGCACATCTATGACTGTCTCTTTCTGTATGCTTACATTACATAGCACCTCTGTCTCCCAGCAGTACTGAACTTCAGTGACCAAGAACTGCAGTTCCCTGTTGCTGATAGTCCTGTGGCAATCTAAACAGCTCGAAGTAAAACATTAAGGAACAAAATGAGCAGATAATGAACCTTTTCTGAAGTCAAACAGCAGAGGAGAAATAGAAATTGCTTCACCAATCCTCAGCTGGCCTGCTGTCCATTCTGTCAGTGTTTTTGTGTCATAAATTTTTCTGGGATGTGTGTGAGAGGAATCAGTTTCTGGCTTGGCTTTCCTATTTGTGTTTTCATGTTTTGCTTGATCATTCTCAAATTTCTGACAAACAAGGCCTCAATTCCAGCCCCAGAGAGCATTTGCATGTAGCACTTTGGGACCAAGGGGAAGCCACTTAAACACTGCATTCCTTCAGTTGCACGTTGAGGATAATAATATCTATGCCATATAAACATATATTTGTATGAAAAAACACATACACACACACTTATGTCCACTAAGCTTTGAGATTTCACTCTCACTTTGCAAATGTAATTTGCAAAGCCTTGGAGAATTTTTTCCTGCAAAATGTTGAGACACTTAGATAATAGGAATAGTTCAGATGTAGAATGTTCATCATCATCACCATTGTTATTATTATTTTATTCGAGTGCACCAAGAAAGAGATGCAGAAATGAAATAATATTGATCTGTGGCAATTTAACTGATCCTAAATCAGGTCTTTGTTTAGCTGCCTGAGGAAAATAAGATGCCTTTGCTCCCGTCTTTTTAATATGTTTTTTGTTTGAATTTTCTTGATTTAATGAAATGCAATCGATTTTCAGGCAATGTCTTGTCTTGCACATGAGAACACAAAAGCAATGTACGTTATTGTCGCTTTTGCTATAAATACAGGTTAGTGTAATATGCTTAGTGTTTTTTCACATCTTATTAGGAAAGAAGAGATTATGAAAGAGCATTTGCTTTGTCTGTGTGCTGCAAACTTATTTAATTGCATTTGAGGAGCATTAATTATGTTGCCGCAAAGACTTCATTCTAAGTCATCAAGAAGGGAACATTTGGCTCCTGTTCAGAAGAGCTCGAAGGGGTGGCTTTCACATCGTCTTTTGGTGTCCAAAATACACTGCAGACAGAGAAGTTGTACATTACATGGTTCATACCTGAATATATAGCTTAAAAATTGCTAAAGGTTTTGAAATGGGCTGAGGGGGGCACAGGTGTGGAAACCATTCCTTTTTTCCCCACTGCTGTCACAACACTGATCTTTTCTCTTCCTCTACTCTGTTATTTTTACCCAACTTTTTTCTTTGCTCTTATCTTTCTTGAATTGCATCTATTTATTTCAGAAAACTTTCTATACTATCACATCATTCTGAATGCTAATCCTGTTCACTGAACTACTTAATACCCCTCCCCGCTTGGCATGATCTGCAAGTTTAATGAAATTAATTAAATGGAAATTAAACTAAAGACTCCCATTGACTTCAAGGGGCACTGGAGTGAACCCAAACTGTCTTACATCTTTTAGAAGTGGTTCAAATGAAATACACTTATTGCTTTACAAGCCATTTTTGTAAGGGAAAAGACAGATGCATGCTGAATAATTCAGAGTCATTGTTGCTGACTGAGAGAGATTTAACTAATTTATCAAAATAATGACCTTTGTTCACAAAGGGGAGCAAGTGGCTTTAGATTGTTTCTGTCCCCAGAGGGATGCTGAAGGAGCCTGGGTTTTGCTCAACACCATTGCAAGGGGCTTGTGTGGAGATGTAAAATGAGCAGTGAACATTAGCAGCAGCAGCGTTTGCAGGTGGTTGGAGATATGGTGGAATGATGATGAGATTTTCCTTGAAGATTGGTGCCGCTACTCACTGTGTGGGAATCCTGGGGATACAAGGATCACTCCCATCCTGTTCCCAGCATGCACACATAGATGCATTGCTGTTGTTTCTCACCCTCTCTGCTAAAACAAAACCACTGGGCACTGAGAACTTGACATCTTCCAGAAATTATTGCAAAGAGAGCATGCACCCAGTAGAAGAGGCAGAGCAGGCAGCCTGCATGGAGTTTGCTTGATAACAAGCAAGCTGAGGACAGCTTTTTGGAGAGGAGTTTGCTAAAAACTGGTGGGTCAGACAGTGAACCCCCAGCCATGGCCACCAGCTGGCCAACCATCAGCACAGCCTGACATCTGTGTGCCACACCTTACTGGTGTGAGGGGCAGCAAGCTCACAGCAATGTGCCATTTTGCAAACCAGTAAGAAAGTGATTTATCTTCAGTTGTTCAGAAATAGGCATCCCTAATAAGAGAAGGTTGTGGTAGTAGGTCAGGCAAGGACAGAAATCTCTTCATTGCTCTCACATCCTAGCCCACAGCTCTGGTGGGAAAGGACGTGTTCTCCCATTCTAATATAAACTTTGCAGTCACTTTTATAGTGAATGTGGTTTGGAAAGCACTCTCTGGCATTTCAGTCTGTCCATGCTGACTGATGCCAGCTTTCCTCTGATACTTGCGTGTTATGGGTACAGTTGTGCTGTTGAAGCACTGCCTTGGTTATATGTTCCTCTGCAAATGATTTTTGGCTTAAAAAGCCATAGGTCTCTGTGAGAAATTTTTCATGCTTTACTGTTGCGTTGTTTCTCTCCAGTCACTGCAAGGTGTTGGCCAGCTTTCCAGAGCTTGGCGTGCATGCATGAGTGTATGTATATAGCAACAGATTTTCCTTTTTCTTCTAAGTGGTGATGTTGGATATCTGCCTGCTTCCCAGAGCAAGAGAACTAGGCCTTGGCTGTGCAAATTCAGTGTCAGAGGAGGGCTGAATCTTCAAGATTTTTTGAAACCATACTATTACCAAGATGGAAATATCTTTGTCCTTGTAACACTAACCTCGAAAGACTGCCATTGCTAAACACATTTCATCTTCTTTTCCCTGTGTTGAAGTGACTAAAGTGCAGTGCATTTGCTCAGGATGGTGTCTAAGTTACAAAAGTAATTTCAGCAGCATTTGGTCATTATTCTATTAACCACCAGCTGAGCTGTGGCTTAACTCAAGAAGCTGCCTGCAGATCTATGCTCATGGGACACTAAAGTCTGAGAACACTGAAGAGTTCAAACTCTCTACTCTGCTTTCATCATGGGCTTCTCTTCTCCCTGCAGGGTCTTTTCATTTGCTTCTCCTGCATGGCTCTCACCACCTTTAAGTCAGTGGAGGTCTGGTTTCATGCTTGGCTTGGGTCAGACCTGTTCTCGGTGGTGTACCTCATTAAAATTTATGGATAACCCACTCCTTCTTGGAAAGAAATTTGAACAGGACTCTTCTTGTTCAAGGGCAGAAGTGCTTGCCCTTTAGGGTGGGATTAAAGCCTACCAGAGTCAGAAAGAAGTCTGAGGTCTGGATGAAATCCTTGGGCAGAAATATTACGCCCCTGGGGCTCCAACCACTAATTATATTCTCTGAGGTAATAAGTGCTGTTGTCCTCACTTAATGAATGGAAACTCTACTGAAGAGTGATTCTTTGAGCATCCTATTCAATCTGTTGCTGCAGGGCCTGGCACATGACCTGCTCATGGCACCTGTGGCATGCCAAGGTGCAGAAATGCCCAGGAGAGTGAGTCTTCCCCTTTTCATATGACTGCCCTCAGCATTCTTCTGTCTTCCCTCCTTTATGGCTATTTTCATCAAGAACACGGCCCAAACTTCAGAATCCATTTGCAAAAGTCAAAGTGTCATTTCTGATTTTTTGGTAACCACCTGTTGCTGCAGCACGAGCTGCATAATTAGAGCTGACAAACCCTGTCTAGAGGTTTTTTGGAAGCTGAAAAAATGAGAATGTTGTCAAAAAAAATAGCAATGCTTCTAGTCTGCAATGCAGTGATGGAGATGAATGATGAGTGATTCCAAGGAGGCAGAGCATATATCAGCCCAGTGCCTTTTGCTAACCAGTTTAGAAGTCTTAACTAGTTTAGAAGGTTTTACATTTCTCTTGTAGCCTTAAACAAAATTTATTTTTTAATGGTTTCTCTGTTTCTCACTTTTTACTAAACCGTAGCAGACATGCTTAACGCCTCAGTAACAGTGGTAATTCCTTTTGCATCAGCTGATACAAAAAAAATCTTTAGATGTTATTCATTTTTTAGTTTTGGAGACTCTTTAAAAGAGAGTCTTATTTTTTCAAGGGAAAAAATAAATTTAATTGGAGTCAGTGGTGAATCATAGCTTGTTCACAGTGCTGAGTAACATGCAAATTTTAGAATACGATATGAAGATTTTGTAGGTGGACAGTGACTTTCATTGCACGTGTTTCAGGGTGGAAATTGGTCAGCTGGTGAGGAGGGGATTTCTCTACAGGTGTTGCTTAACAGATATGTTTGTAACACTGTCATCTAGGCAGGACTTCGGGAACTCCTGATTTAGAAGTTCCATCTGAAATAGGGAAGCTCAGCCCCATGTCTTGCCTGGCAGTGGGATCCTGCACTGCACAGCTGGGTGTGTGGAGGAGCTGCAATGCACGCTGCTTAGCACAGCAAGCATGCTTTGTTTCCATTTTACCTATGCCACTAAGAGCAGCATCAATGTAATAGTCATTTGAATTTGTTCATGAAGTAGAGTTCTGCTTCTACACTTGTACAGTCTATCAAAAATGGCTGGATAAGGGTAGATGAGAAATGACTGGAAGTTTGTCTCAGGGTAAGGAAGAGAAAAATAGGAGTTCCTTAGGACAGGCTTGTTAACATAATTGTAATATATGTGATGGCAGTGCCAAAAAAGAGAACTCAACATAGCCAATGGAAATACTGTACTATATAAATTGCAGAGTTTGAGACAGCCCAATCTTTCCAACTGCCCACGCTGTTATGCTGCAGGGGTATCACCCCAAAAGAAAAAGTTCCCATGGCTGCTGAAGCCTCGAGAAGCCATGGAGGTGGCAGCAGCCTGAGCCAGTAGCACCAGCACAGTGCTCCTGCAGGCAGCAGGCAGGGAACACCTGCCCCGAGGACACAGCTTGCCTTGGCAGAGTGGTGCTCTGGTTCTGAATAACATCTTTCTAGAAGAGCCCTGGGATTTTGGAATTGATTTCTTGACTTGCTTACAAATATTATGTGATGCCTTAGGCATGTCGGATCTCCTTCATCTGCCCTTTCTGCATGTGGTGAGTTTCAGCATATCCTCTGTTCCCTCAGCTGCCACGGGAGAATGTAGGAGTAACCTGAAGCACTTTGCTCTCCCTGTGTATTCTCAGATCCCTGCCACATGTGGCTTTGCCCATTTTCCTCTCTCCCAAAGGGGACTCTCATGCATGATACACAGAGACCTTACAGTAGGCTATTTCAGGCTCTGTGTGCTGCAGTTCCCTTCCTCTCCCCTGTGCTGCTTCACTGACCTGAGCTGACCAATGGTAGACTGTCTGTCCCCTGGTTCTGTGTCAGTGTGTGGTCCGTCCTGTTTGTCCCTCCATTGGCTCTCCTTCACTGGGCAGCCAGTATTTATCATAATTGCAGCCTGAGCATCTCCATTATTTCATGAGTGTGAAGCATGGTTGTTCTACTGCCATTATTCCTCTTTAAGCTTTCATGGAAGGAGGGAAGAAATGGCATTCTCAGTGTAGTGACAAACCGTAGGGTACTTGATGTGTTTATCGTTCTTCTCCCGCTTTGCTTGGGCAACCACAGCGAGTGATATGGAGTTCATGTGGTTTTCAGATCAGGAGAGAGGTAGGAAGCTGTAACTTCATTAACACTGGCAAGAAAGCATTGTCACATTTGTTGCAGCCAACTGTGGCTTCTAAAACCTGAGCATGAGGTGGTGGGTTGAGCCCACAGTACTGGCGAGCAGTCAGACAGCACTTGTCTAATGGAACGTTGGCATTTCTGTGTGCCAGCACTGACATCCTCATGTCCCCATGATGTAGGGCAGCCGGTGCTGAGGCCGCTCCATCCTCCTGCTGACCGCGTGCTGGCAGCAGTGATTTTTAACAGAGCATCCTCCTGCTGATCCCTGCTCTCCCAGCACCAGGAGCAGCAGGTGGGCAGGAAGGCACCACCTTCCTTTTCCAGCTGGAAAGCAGGGACGGCAGCACAGCCAACAGCAATAGGGATGGCTGCAGCCGCAGAAGGAGCAGAGGACAGCAGGAGTGAATGAAGCTGTTTGATTCCTCTTGGCTTTGCCTGCTTGCCAGGAACCCTGTGGTGCATCCCACCAAGCTGTGCTGTGCTGATGGAGGGCTCTCGTTGGCTGCTGGTTCCTAGAATGGGTGGAAAAAGGGAAGGACTGTTCTCTAACTACGGAGAAATGTTAAGCAGAGGAAAGATGTACTTGTGTAACCCCAGCACCTTGTTTCTTATAAATTAAGCTTTGCAAAATCCTTGTAAAACAAGGGGAGAGTATTCCTCATTTTACAAATACATCACAAGCTGATTCAAGCCCAGATTCTTAAAGAGATTTAACCACCAAATTCCCCTGAGTTCAATGGGAGTAAAGACTTCAATATCCTTGAGAGTACGTGTCTCAGTAAATTATACATAGCTATCTTGTAAGCGTGGCTTGGGAATTAATCCCAGACTTCCAAAGAGGTTGTCCTGTGCCTTTGCACTCCTTTCTGCAAATGAAAATAGCACTATTCATTTCTCTAAAGATACTCCAGATTGCATGAAGTGATTGGATTTTAATTGAGCAGAGTTTTCTTGTGATGGTTTTGCTTTGAGTTGTGGCCCCAGCTGATTAAGCTTATTGGGGAAAATTTGATAGGATATATTCTCTCAGAATTTGTAGTTCTGTGAAAACAGTTTCAAGAAATTATGCAAACTTCTCTGGAATTTCATCTCTGAAAGAAAGAAAAAAAAATGCACGATAACAGGTTCCTGTTGTGTCAAAGAAACATCTTGTTTTGACATTTCCAAAGTGAAATGTTTTGATTTTTTTCATTTTAAAATAACTTCTTTCTTGATCTCATGGTATTTTTACATAATTTTAATCATTTGAAATTGAAATGAAACCGAATTTCTTGACCCAAAAATGAAACCATATATAGGTGTCTTGAAAGCCTTCTTACAGTGAGGCTTCGTGCTGCAGGCAGCCCTACTGCCAGCTCTGGGGAAAGGAACCACCTCACATCCCCCAGAGACCCAGAGCTCAGTGGGGACAAGGAAGAAGCTGCTCTTCTCTCACTGCATCCTTGAAAAACACATGGCTGTGCAAATCCACTGCATAAAGATTTATCTGATGGCTCTTTGCACTCAAAAGTGAGTGCAAAGCTTGGGCTTTGGAGGGAAAAAATCCACCAAAATTATATACTCCAAATCTCAATCTTTATTTATTTTTTTAAAGTTGATTCTTCCGAGACGCTTTTAATGAGGGGATTTTCAGTTAGTTACACCAACACGCTGCAAACGTTATGTCAGACCCATAATGTTCACAAAAGAAGTATTAAACTTGCAGCTAGAATTGGATGTTTGCCCAGTATTGTAAGGTGTTTTGAAATGTGCTATTTTACATTTTGCTCAGGTATATTTTGCTGAGGATAATATATTGATATTTGCCACAGAGCTGTAGAACAAACTAAAAATTCCTTAGAAATAAATAAGCATCAGAGCTCTCTTCATCAATATCACCTGTAACGTGCTTCAGATGGATTAGTGCAGTAAAAAAAACTATCAAAGAGACATTTCTTCAATTGCACATCTCATTGCTAACGTCTATTTTTTGCTGAACTTCCTCTGAAGCATTGTCAGGAATGCTTGCAGCATGATGCTATGGAGACGTGGCAGAAAACAA
Source organism: Lagopus muta (assembly GCF_023343835.1). Taxonomy (NCBI): domain Eukaryota; kingdom Metazoa; phylum Chordata; class Aves; order Galliformes; family Phasianidae; genus Lagopus; species Lagopus muta. Next base: position 8,995,978 of record NC_064449.1, on the reverse strand, counting down.
GCTCTTAGGAAGGCATTTGGGTAATAAAAGTGGATGCAGCTGTGGATAGCAGCATTTTCTGGTGCTGTGCTGCTGCAGGAAAACTGCTGCGAAAAAGTGTGGATACTTTGAAGGTGTGCCCCTTCATCACAGGAGCTGCTGGGATTATTCCTTAAGTGCAGCAGTTCAGTGGTTCCTACTTCCAGCAACATCCAGAGTGGCTCACAGATCTGCTGCCATTGGATCTCAGGATGATGATTTCGCATCCTCTGGGTCCTCACAAAATCCCAGGCCAGGACATCTCCCATCTCTAGACATACAATGGGCTTAGGGCAGATCTACGCCCCGTGCTGCTGCTTCATTGCAGCCATTTATCTGCATTGCCTGATTTCAGGCTGCAGTGGGTTATCGCGGTAACCGCACTCCTCCAGCACAGGTGATTAAATGTGGCTCCGCCTCCCCTGAGTCATTTCTAAGTGAGTTATGGAGCTAATAACAGCCTCATCCTTTTGTACCTTGGTACACAGCTTGTGTTCTGAAGTCTTTTATAGCTCAAATGAGCTGCTTTTGCTTATTTATTTCCCTCCTCATTCATTTTTAATGGTTATAAGAGACTCCTCCATTCTTCTTCTGACAGTGGTGATTTAGGCAGGACTCATTAACATAACTTACGTTACTAAATATCACCATTTATGCTGGTAGACCAAGGAAAATGTGTGCAGCGCTAAATCAGAAGAGATCCCATGAGGTTGCCAAGGTGGCAAGGCTGTGCTTGATGCATGTTTTAGAAATGGAGAGTGCTTGCATGGGGGAAGGAGCACTTGCAGAAGCACAGATTGGAGGCAGAGTCCCAGTGTGTTTCCAAAATACAGAGACTTGCTTTCCTAATTGGCCACCCTTGAAATGGCTAAACCAGAACTGCTCCAGATGCGTTTAATTTTCAAAGACTTATTAGCTGTGACTTTGTAAGGGGTCCAACAATTACTGCGTCAGAAAAGCAGTTTCCTGTAAGGATTTTACTGTTGTCCCATGGGAATTTAGTAATGATAATGAAGTGAGAAAAGACAGTTACAGTTATTTCTGAGAGCTAATGGTGAAATACTGTGTGCCTCTTCTGGGAGTTACGGTGTGCATTCCCCTTTCCCTCTTTCTTTTTAGATTTTTGGTTGCTATTCAGCCCAAACCTCACATAGAGTATACAGTCTTGAAGGAATAGTCAGCTACAGAGATACCTATCTACCAGAGATGCCTTCTTCAAAAGGGTTATGGGAAGAGCACTAAAATGCTTTTAGGGAAGGGATAGGACCAATATACACTGCAGGAGGCAGTGGGTAGGGAGGATGTGTAATTTCTGAGCAACCTTATTGCTTCTTTCCATGTTTCTCCCGGGCTGGCTGCAGCTCTGCTTCAAAGGGCTGAGTGTTTTCTTCCACAGATCGCCTCTCAAACCGTGAAATGAGGATAAATTAATAAAATCTCATTTCCCTTTCTTGTGATCACACCTGAAGAGTATAGAATGTGGGGTGTTTTGAAGGAGAGAGAGCTGGCATCTTTACACATAAAACAAACAGACGTTTTAAGTAAACATAATAAAGAAGAGCCTTGGTGCAGCAGGAACCCCTCCTTTCTGGTCAGTGATTGTTTGCCAAGGAAACAGAGTTTGTGTGTTCAAGTGATGCAGCAGCATCACTTTCACAGCTGTAGGGCTGCTAGTTGAGTTTTGGGCACAGCTTTGGGTGTACAGAACTGCACTTGGGGCTGAGGATTGAATACTTATGATGAGGATTTTGTGGCAGGAATCGGCAGCGCTCTCGCTCTGCTCCCATTCAGAGAACAGGGAAGCTGAATGCAGTGCTGGGCACAGCTGAAATATCCTCTCTGCACATTTTATAGTGCTGATGATTGAACTTGACATCCAGCTCGCCAGAGCCACGTGCTTGGTATGGACATGGCGTACCTACCAATCTAAGTCCTAATCCTGTGCTATGCTGCCAATAAGGGACCTCTGACCTCTGCTGCCCCAGTGCATGGAGATTAAATGTGTGTGTGGAGTTGTTCACTGATGTAAGGAAAAGAGGTGGAGCTGCAGGAGCCCAGCAAAACTCAAAGTGCTTTAATATCTTACCAAGTTTGTTCCCAAAAAAAACATTCAGATCTCATCTCCCTTAAGAGATAAAACTCCCCACGGTCCCCTTGTGTTGAGAGAATTTGCAGAGCATCTTGTGAGTACAGCTGCCCTTAATTAATAGCAGGCAGCTCAGCGTAGATGTGTGAAAGGCCCCTGTGACACAAAGCCCAGAAAGGCTTTAGCAAGGGAGCACAGCACCAGAAGAATTTAATGGCATTATAATGTCCTTGTATTACAGCCACAGCATGCAGAGATGTATTCCAGCATTACATTAGCAGGAAAAGAAAATCTACTCCTTCCCTCAGGAGCCCTTTTCACCTTTCCTGAGAACCATGGAGTGGCCATCCCCGTGAGATAGGAACTCAAAGGCGGGGGAAAGGGAAAAGACTGATGGTGAGAGTCCCCGCACTTTGGAACCACAGCACGTCGCTTTTCCCTGCACCTTGCTCCAGCCCCTTTGTAGCTCCCATTGCATTTTATAGTGTGTTTAGTAGTCTTCTGTTTGGGGGCAAAGCCTTTGCAGCTCTGTAGTTAATAGCAGGCTGTTGGGGAGCTGTCTGTTGATAGAGCGCAGACTCGCTCACACGCTCGTGCACCCACATCCGAGGGTATGTGCAGCCACTCCATCCATGCGTTTAATAAACTTGAGCCACAGCCATTGCTGCTGTGTGTGGTGAGGCGTGCAAAGCGAGAGCTGCGGTGCAGGAAGGGTTGGTGGTTAAAGGCTGGTTGTGTGAATTAACGCAAAAGAAAGGGAGCTGCTCGATGGAGTGACGGGTGGAAATCCAGTTCAGATTGAAAAGGCAAGCATGCTCGGGAAAGGCAGCAGCAGCAGGGCTGCCTTGTGCCCCCATGAGTGTGACGTGGGGCAGCCCGGGGCTGCAGGGCACTGGGGATGCTGCTGCAGGGCTGCCTGGGGCTACCAGCTGCTGGGCTGTGCTCACAGCTCTCTGCTCTGCTCTGCGTGTGAGTGTTTGTCCTGCAGAGCCACGGCTGAGCCCCGTCCAGCTTGTTCCACAAAATCTGCACTCATTTCTAACAAACAGCTTAGAAAACTCGGTCTCAAAAGAGACAGAGGAGCTCGATGTTTCTTCCTTCTCTACATCTTTTTCCTCTTTCTCTTGTGGTGGAAGATGAATGGTTCGGATGTGTCTGCAGCAACACAGGCACAGCTAATCTGCCTTTCTATTGATGACCTGTTTCTGAATGTCCTGGCCCGATTTATGAAAATGTACTGTATTTTGCACCATGTTTTGATGCTGCTCTGTTAGGACTGCATGCAAACTGCAGCAGAACAGTGATGCTTATTCATTCCAGCAGTGAAGGGCTGGCTGGGAGCTGAATGAGCTCATAGTTGTTGCTGTCTTCACTTACCGAAAGGGAAATGGGAGTAAGTGGGTATCCCAAGCCCAGTCTTTTTTTTTCTCTGACCATCGGTTTGTTTTGTAAATCATTATCTTGAAAGCACAAGGTCAGGGTATTAATTTAATCTTTCATATAGTAGGTTTTTAGGGCTGGATTCTTTTTTTAACTCACTCCTAATAACCTCTGATAAAGTTGAAGCTGAAGTCTCTTTGTCAAATGTTCTTTCTCTTGCTATTGCTTGAGCATTAATGAATTAAAATCCGAGTTGGATTCCCATCACTTACTGGAGTAATACAGCAGTTCCCTGTATTGCCTGGGAGAGCCTCAGCCTTGCTGCAGCCCCTGTGTGCTGATCTGCTCTTCACACACAGGCAGCCCAATGAAAGCAACAGCCAAACCCCACCTGTGTGGTGCAGGAATGCTTCAAAGGCTGCTGCTTCTACAGGGAAGCATTTCCCAGAGAGAGGACTCTTGGCAGGAGGCCTGCCAGAAGCCCTATTGCATGAGGGCTGGACAGCAGGGCTGTGGGTCCTGGGGCTCTGCTCTGCAGAGGACTCCTCAGCTGGGATTTCTGTGCTGCAAGGCGTCTGAAATCACCAGGAAATGGTTTCAGCCTGAGGCTGATCACCCAGGGCGACATTTAATTGCCAAATGCATTAGCTCCCTAAGATTCACAAACACAAGGTGTTGCTGGCTGGAAGCAGAAGTGGTGAGCAAAGCACTGAAACCTATTGGCTCTGTGCTGCTCTGAAGAAAATCCTTATCTTCGGGCCATTCTCTAACAAGTGTGGTCCAACCTGCTGCTCACAAAGGTGGGTGAGGGACCTCAGGGCAATCAGCCCCAGGCTCAGTGCTTTCCTCAAGGCCACCTCCTCTTTAGGTTAACCAGCTGCCTCACAGGTGGAAATCAGCACATTGCGACTGCCCAGTATTTCTTGCTGGCAGCCTAGGGAAAAGAGGAAAGGTATAAAAAGCAGCAGACATTGCTTTATAGCACATGGGAGAGTTGTCTGGTCTGAGAGCAGTATTTAAAATAGAAAAAGGCAACAGGGATAAGTGCAACGCCAGCAAGGAATTGAAGTTTTTCACTTGCAGAAGCAAGGTAATATGGGTTGAGAAAAGGAGCAGATGTACCAGGCACTGCCTGAAGCTCTGTGCCTGCCTGCCGGACATTCTGGTAATGTTGCAGGTGGGAAGTAGGATGTAGTTCTTGCCCTGAGTGTTGCACTCACATTAGTGTGCATTCTGTAAGGATGCAGGGGCATCATGTCTGTTCTCCTGCATTTCCCAGAAGGGAAACATGCTCATGCCTCTAGCCTTTCCCATGGCCATTTCTGCAGGCTCACTTGAGGCTTCTCTCACAGCCCTGCACTCTCATTCTCAGCTCAGCCAGGTTGGATCAGCATTATGGCTGTTACTCTGTGCTCCAGCCTTCTGTGAGGCCCTTATGGTACATTCACCCATGCCTTGAGGCTTTTGTGGCAGCAACTAGTTTCGCTTGTTGTACAGCACAATGAGATTGGATCCTGATAGGAGCTGTTAAGAGCTCTTGTAAAACATGCTAAAATGAGAATATCCCTAACAACATAATTCTGGCTGTAAATAAATTCAATATTCTCCTGCTGAAACCAATAGCAGCTGCAAGATTTTGACCTTAAGACAGCTATTGCTTGCAAGGGAGGTATTGGTAGAGTCATGATAACCTTTTTTGTACACTACCTAGGATCAGAGAAGCAAGGATGGAAATGGATTTGCTATGGACTGTCTGCAAGGGGGGTTTGTTGTTGTTTAAAGATAATAATATTAGAAATGCAAATTACCCCACAAAAGCTGTTGATATTTAAATACGATTTAAATTTATTTAACATTTAAACAGAAAAGTAGAAAATGGCATTAAATTCAGATGAGGATGAGACTGCATTCTGGAGTCAGAAGTATTAAATACATCCACAGAATGGAATAGATGGCCTGGCTGGTAATGGATTGTGAAAAGAGTTCAGGGATTTAATAGATCATTCCTTCACATCATCAGCATGGTAAAGTGGTAGTTAATAAATTATTTGACGTGTACATTTACTCGTATATTTTAACTAGCTGTAATGAACAGGTCCTGTCAGCTCACCTAGATGCTTGCAATAGCTGCTAAATTGCTTGAGTGAGATTTAGTAACTCTCAGCAATATTGATGTCCAGAGCTGCAGGCTATAAATAAAGTGACATCAGGACTAGCTTGAGCAGCACGGTGTGTAAGACCTTTGTTGGGCTTGCAGTTGAGATGGAGATGCTTGGCCCAATGAACATCACTGGGCACGTCAGTGTGAGTCCCTTTCCAGTGTGAGTCCCTTTCCTTTTCTAATCCTTTTCCAGTGATTAGTACTGGGCTGATGCAATCACCCCACGCTTGCCACCCATAGCAGAAAACGCTTTGTCCCAGTTCAGAAGTGACTATACAAATTTGTCCCCTATTGAACTGCATAATCAGGCAGTTATCCACCTGCTCCTCCCCCAGGGCACAAGGAATTCCTTGTGGAGCCCATAAAGTCAAGGAGGACAAAGAGGAATCCTCTCTTAAAACCATTGTCTCAGGACAGTGGTAGTATGGAATGGGAAGTAAGGAGAGAAAGATGTTCTTTTATCTCAGGTTATACTAGAAATGTTTATAGCAGAGAAAGCCTACCTGTTAAAATGATGCTAAATTACCCAGCCTGTTACGGTCACACCAGGCAACCTTCTTGTTATTCCTAGTTGTCCTCTGAACTTGGAGCTAGTTTAAACTTATATTCTTTTTCTCCCTCCCACTCACTCTGTGATGTACTTTATAATTTGTGAGGAGACTCATTAATTGTTTTTTTTCTTCCTCTTTTTTTTTTTTTCCAGGTTTCTGACAGGTGTGACTATGTCTTTGTCAATGGGAAGGAAATGAAAGGCAAAGTGAATGTCATAGTTAATTTTACTTACCAGCATCTGAGTGCCCCTTTAGAAATGACAGTCTGGGTTCCTCGTCTCCCGCTGCAGATAGAGGTCTCTGACACAGAACTAAATCAGATCAAGGGATGGAGAGTCCCCATCATCTCTAATAAGAGGTAGGTTTCATTAGAGGATGTTCATTCTGGGTTGTGCACTTGCCAAAGACCTGTCAGAGGCAGTGGATCTGAACATGCTCATTTGGCCTTAATGCAATTCCAGTGTAAATTTGAAGGTCATCAGACATTTATTCAATAGGCTACTTCACTGGTCTTATAAGGGAAATGGAAGATGCAGGTTGCATGATCCTTCAGTGGAAATCAATTTCTGTTTATAGTGCGAGGGAGTGAGACAAAAAGAGTCAATTGCAGGGTTGGCTATGGGAGCAGCAAGAGGCACCCACACTGACCAGCTCTGGCCAGGCTCCCACCTGGTCCACAGCTCCTGCCAGGTAATTTGGTCATTTTTAATGGCAAACAGTTGGTGCATGCTTATTTTGCACTCATGTTGTAGGATCCAGTGACAATGATCATGTCCCACAGTCAGGGTTCTGCTAGAGCAAGGCTTTAAGTTTGCTGTCTGCACCCACAGATAGTGAGGACAGGACGGTGAGTGGATACAGGCAGATCTAGGCTGTCAGTGTTGTAAAGCAGAAGAACAAATGGATAAAGTGGGAACTTGCCGTTCTCACCTGCTGATGAGAACATCACTTATTACCAGGTTTCTGTTAATATCAAAGCAGAAAGGTGAGGACGTTTGTGGAAAAGTGATTTCAGCCTGAATGCCATACAGAAAAAGATATGTAAGTAGGTGTAAACAGAGGAAATTTCCATGGCAACACCAAGATGTTTATGGGCAGATCCAGAACAAAAAAAGTGCGGATGTCCTGAAAGTAAAGACTTAAGTTTGGAAAGCATGAGAGAGGTTCAAAGAGGACAACATAGCAGTGAAGCTAGAAGGTTGGTGATTTTCGAGGCCATGCTCTAGCATGGAGGCCTCAGCTGTGAAAAGCAATTTTTTTTTCACCCCAAGGGAAATGGGGTGAAAGCAGGGTGGCCTGGCTGATTTCAGAAATGCAGACAGAAGCAGTTTCAACAGAGACGTGGGGGGGGGAGGCAGCAGCTCTATATTCCACCACCCATGCTACAGACTGATGTCAGCAACAACTTTCCTTTTCCAAACTCCCCTAGCATCAATTTTTGTTAATTTTTGGCTCTTGATGTTCTACCAGACCAGCCAGGGACAGCGATGATGAAGAAGAGGACGAACGGAAAGGAAGAGGCTGTGCCCTTCAGTACCAGCACGCGATGGTCCGGGTCCTCACGCAGTTTGTGGCCGAAGCCCCAGAGCCTGGTGGCCAGCTGAGCTATTTGCTGGGTTCTGACTGGCAAATCGACATCACCGACCTGGTGAGCGACTTCATGCAGGTAGAGGAGCCAAGAATTGCTAAGCTACAGGATGGACAGGTTTTGATCGGGCAGGAGCTCGGAATGACAACAATTCAGGTGGGAAAAATTAATTATTTACTCCCTTTCCTCTGTTAATCCATCGCCTCTGAACCAATGTGCTGATCAGGTGTAACGCAGCTTCTAGCATTAGCAACAGACACTGGAGATGGATTTCTGAACGGAGCACAGTTGCAGCAAGGTGTGGAGGACACAAGATTGTTTTTTATGCGTGACTTGTGCCATGAAATATGCAGACTGCAGTCCTAGGAAATCTAGCCCAGCCTGTGTAAGTGCAGGTTATGATTATTTTTGTTTAAGGCCATTGCTGAACATGGAGCCAACATATGGGCTAGCACGAGGCATGCAGCTGGTGGAACATCTGTCTAATCAAAGCCTACAGTGACAGAGGAAAGGGTAGAGGCAAAGTTAACTTATGTTGGCTGAGGAACCAAGGCTGAGTCACATGGCAATGAATCCTCACAAGCCTCCTGAGCTCAAGCAGTGTTACAAAACATGAACGTTAGGGTACATTTCCAAATACACATAAAGCAGTAATAATAACAAGCACTTCTAGAGTGATGTTAAAAGATCAATCAGTGACAACTGAGCTGTATTCTCCAGAGGTACAGATTTTGTTTCATCAATTTCAGCCAATATGGCCAAAAATATGGCCAGTAAATGCCACTGTGCCTCAGTTTCCCCATCAAAAGCAACTCACCTAAACCTATGCATAGGGTCATTGGCAGCTTTTCACATATCTTTGCACATGTTCTTCCTGACATGCAGAGAAATACTGGCTCAGGAAATGGGGGTCCCAGAGGGGAAAAAGAAAAAAAAGAAAAAAAAGGGGGGGGAAGGAAAGAAAAGGAAAGAAGAAAAGGGAAGGGAAGGGAAGGGAAGGGAAGGGAAGGGAAGGGAAGAGGATAATTTATTGCTACTACAAAGTAGAAAACATGTTAAGAAGCACTGGAACAGTTTTTAAAAAAAAAAAAAAAAAAAAAAAAAAGCTTACATCTCCAAATGTATTCATTATCAAACCAGAAAACAGCCATCACAGTAGTTGATAACACATATTTTCAGGTTTGGAGAAATGGGGTTTGAGATTATGAATTTCTGAAAAATCTGTTGATTTTTCTAAATGACTTTCCAGAGCTTTGGGACTTCTAAGGCTTCCACAAATGCACATTAAATTTTGGAAGGAAAAGTCCAATGGCGAACAGCAGAGAGCAAGTTCCATTTAATGAATACCTTGTATAATTAAATTAAACTTACTTGCTAATGGACATCTTTGGGTGTCATATGTCAGTTCACTGATCTCCATGAATGCTTTATTAACTAAAACTAGTTTTCTTTGTCAGTTCTGTACATGGTACTGTGACTGTTCCTTGTAGCAATATGCAACAGAATAATTATAGTGTTGTTTATTCTAAGGACTGTATGTAAATTTATAGATTGCATTATTCACATGCTATCCAATGGCATTATCATTAAAAAAAATTGCTTTTCACATAAAGATTGCAGTTAAAATATTCAATGTATCTGAAACAGGTGTGGCTATCATATCAGAGATGTGAATAGCATAGCTGATTATAATTACTATAATAAAAGATGTTATAAGCACCCTATTATTGCAGAAGACTTATACAATGTGACTGGCTCATTTTTCATCGTATTTTAGTAGTGTCTGTTAAAAGCTAATAGCATTTGTCTGTGTAACAATAGCTTTGCATCACCATTTTACTTTGCATTTTCTTCTGCTATGCAGAATGGCTGTAGCTAATTTTGACTTTTCTTTTCAGATCTTGTCCCCACTTTCAGATGCTATTTTGGCTGAGAAGACAGTGACAGTTCTGGATGAGAAGGTGACAATAACTGACCTGGGAGTGCAGCTGGTAACTGGATTGTCACTCTCCCTGCAGCTCAGCCCAGGAAGCAATAAGGCCATCTTTGCTACAGCAGTAGCACAAGAGCTGCTCCAGTCTCCAAAACAGGTACTACTGTTCACATGTACTTTGTTGTGAAGGGATGCTGCTCTGATTCACTACACTTAAAGCTGAGGGGATGGAGCAGACTTTATTAACAATATACTAATACAACATTTTCTTTATGGGCACTTCTTAACAAAGACCATCAGGTGCCCTAGTAGAAAAACAAAGATCTCACAAAAATAGCAAAGGCTAAACAACACAAGTCAGCAAACAAGCCTGCCACATCTGTCTTGGCTGCAGCCCTTGCATAACCCGTGCAACTCAATGATGTGTCATAAATAAGCAACAGAAGTCACCTCACACACACACACACACCCCTTTCTGTCCCATCCGGCTCCCGTCACAGCAGTGGAGATGATGCCAGTGGCATTGCTGAGTTCAGCCTCCCGTCGAAGTCAGCTAAATCAGTTCTAAAGTCCATCTTTAAAAAAGAAGGTATTTTGCATAGTGCCTGACTCTTCCATATATATGTATTTTTTTACCATGTTAAGTATCTGGGGAACATCCTTTTCATTCTAAGTCATTACTAGAATATGATACATGATTAAACATAAATACGTACATAAATCATTTTTTCCCAGTTATTCTCAGTCCCTGTATCAGTGATCACTGTTGTCTGATGTTCCCTTTTTCTTCAGTCAGATCTTCGCAGGCTCTCGTGGATATGATAAATTTTGACATGTGACAAAGGGGAATGGGAGAGTTTTCTCTCCAGTGTCTATTACCTTTGATCCTACCTTTGCAATGGGGTTATTCTGTGAGTAATACCAGACTTCCCCTCTTTTTTCTTCTGGTGCTAAGAATGGTTCAACCAAACTTTGCCTTGTTCAAGCTCCGGCAGATCTGAAATCCTTGTACTGAGCCATCCATATGCTGGCAAAAACACTAAGGGCTTTTGGACTTTATCACCTCTCCATCAGGTCCTGCTCAATAGTTGTCCTTGTGCTGTTGTCTAGATTTTAAATTTAAACTTTTTTTCAACCATATCCATCACTCTGGGACTAATGTCAAGGATGCACCTGGCTCTTAACTCTTAAACATGATCTGAGCTTTAAAGGTAAATGAGCATGGCATGCATGTTTGAAATCTGGCCAACTGTTGAGATGCTTTAATTCATCATTGGGTCTTATCCTTGGGATGTAAGATGAGAAATAATGCAGAACTGCCATCTTTATAGGGTGATAAAAATCAGGCTCCCATAGTCTTCCAGGAGTTAAGAAATCAATGCCAGGCAGCTAGAAATAAGACCACTGAGCTAATCCATTGCTGACATGGAGAGTTAAACAAACTACCTTGAAATCAACCCAAAAGCTGTGTTTGATGGCATTTAGTCCCAGTATGCAGCCCAGCCCCCAGAAATGGAGTCTGGATGAAACCCTCTCTTGCTATAGGACTATAGACAGAACGGCCCTGGATCAGTACTAAGCCAGCAAGGAATCATGCACCCTCTGCTCTCCAAGGACTGACTCCACTTTGAAAGACATCTGATTCCTTCCATCACTTAGTACACGATGTCCAGAGAACAATCCCTATAAGCAGAGCAATGCAAAATTATTAAATGATTATGCAGGTTTAAGCAACACAGTGGGAGGATGAGAGCCGATGATATAAATTCTATGCGGCCTTCAAGAAACATCCAAAGATTAATAAACACAAAGCCGGGATTTATGACAGTGTCAGCAAAGTCTTAGGGCTCAGTCCTGAAATAGAGACAGAAGCAAATCTCCCATTGAAGCATAGGGAGCTTTATGGCTGTAAGGATTTCGGAATCAGGCCAGTAGATTATGCACAACACAATCCCCAGAGACTGGAAGCCTGTCCTCTGTGATTTGAACAGGTAAACGACTATGTGCTGGAAATGATTTAACAGGAAATGATAAATATTTATTCTCTTTCTGTATGCTGAGTTAAAATGTAAATACAGTCTGTCTGAAAAGCTGTTTATTTAAAGAAACAAGACTCCGGTAATGCCCTTCCAGCAAGTAGGGTTATCTGCAGGTTAGTGGATTGGTTGGTTGTCTGTCTGTTCATCTGAGCAGGGTGAGCCCAGCTGCTCCAGGCAAGAGCTCCCATCAGTTTGGACACCATAGAATCCACTCATCAAGACAGGAGTTTTTCTGGTATGGTACCTACAGTGTTTAAGCAGGTGCAGATATCCTGACTGAAACAGAGTGAGTCAAACCGTCCAGAGCAGGAGTTGGATTCCAGTGGAGCTATCTGAATTTTACCCACAAGTGATATATATGTGAACACCAAGATTTTCTCAGGTAGCATGACCAATCAAAATCGAGAGGACCTTAGAGGATCAGACCTTCTGAATTGGGTGACAGCATGTTTTCTGAAATGTAAGAATTCTTTAGAATATCCTGGTTAGAAGCTAAAAGCCAAGGTTCCCAGAAGACGTTACACACACAAATACAGAATTAGTACCCAGGTCTGACCCAGTTACTATTCCATAAACTTCCGTGTACTGTGAAGTACACAGTTTGTGTTGCACAGGATTAAATTTCATTACTGTCTGGCTTTTAATCGCTAACAAGCGTGAAAATTACTCTGGCCATTTCCTCAAGAAGTAACTGGTCTGTTTCCTCTGCTTCTACAAAACATTTCATTGGAGAGACAGAAATCAAGGACTGGATGTCTGAAGCCATGTATGGGTCTATTTGCTATATTAGATATGTTTTAACATGTGTTGTGTGTAACAAGAGGAGACTTTGTATTTTAAGCACTTTAGAAATAATGCAATATATTTTTTCATTTAAATATACAACAGTAAATGATCTCAGTAGCTGGTAATGCCTTCTGACATGCAATTTATTATGGTGCTGTAGATTCTGTGCAGCCCAGGGGATACAGCTCCCTTAAGCACCTTTGGGGAAAGAAACCTTATTATCAATGAGTGTTTTAAACTAGTATTTCTCCTAGCATTAATTTTCTTGCCCTGCTTTTTTATTTCTTTTCTGGTTATAAATGGTATATGGATCTTGTGAGGAGGAGGAAATAGACCGGGACAGAACGTATTTCCCTCGATGTTTATTCTGAGTGTGTGTATATTTGTTTTGTATAAAATAGGAAGCAGCCATCAGCTGCTGGATCCAGTTCAGTGATGGATCTGTCATGCCCCTGGATATTTATGACTCCAAAGACTTCTCCTTATCAGCTACATCTCTGGATGAGAAGGTGGTCTCCATTCACCATGACCCCAAGTTCAAGTGGCCTGTGATTGCAGCTGAGAGGGAAGGCCAGGGGACACTGGTGAAGGTGGAGATGGTGATCAGTGAATCGTGCCAGAAATCCAAAAGGAAGAGCATCCTGGCTGTCGGAAGTGGTAGCATTAAAGTGAAGTTTGGGCAGAGTGATGCCAACCCTAATATCAGCGATAGTAAACACAGGGGTGCTGGTGTCCACCTAGAAAATCGTGCTGGCGACCGGCGTCAAAAAACCACTTTGCAGGAAAGAGCTGGGCCAGATGGCCAGTATTACAGCTCCTCCATGGGCCAAGAGCAAGGCAAAGGGACCACCACTCAAAAGTCTATTCTAAGTAAAAAAGAAGACAGAGAGAGCCTCCTGGATGATGACAGTCATCTGCAGAACATCCCAATAGATTTCACGAGCTTCCCTGCACAGGTGGATCTGCCAAGAAACAATGACTTGGAAGAGAATGACCTGGTACAGACCCCCAGGGGGCTCAGTGATCTGGAGATAGGAATGTATGCTCTGCTGGGAGTCTTTTGCCTGGCAATTCTGGTCTTCCTTATCAACTGTGTCACTTTTGCTTTGAAGTACAGAAACAAACAAGTTCCCTTCGAAGAACAAGAAGGCCTGAGCCACTCTCATGACTGGGTTGGGCTGAGCAACAGGACAGAACTTCTGGAGAATCACATAAATTTCTCATCTCAACAAGACGAACGTATTACAGCCATTGATAGAGGAGTGGACTATGAAGAAAGCAAATATCTCCTCAACACAAATGCCCCCCAGAATATTAATGGACAAGCTTTTAGATCTGCTGAGTCCACATTCACTGAAGGGAAAGAACAGAAAAGTGAACCAACTACTTCTCCTACCTCTAAGAGGAAACGGGTTAAATTCACCACATTTACCACCATCTCCTCTGATGATGGATGTCCAACTGTCAACTCAATCTTGATGAACAGTGAAGATGATATTAAATGGGTTTGCCAGGATATGGACCTGGGAGAGTGCAAAGAACTTAAAAACTATATGGAGAGATTACATGAAAATGTGTAGTAAGACACAAAAGACTATTTGGTTTGGTTTGTTTGTTCATTTGTTTTTCACTCACCTTCTGCCTTTAATTTTGGGTAGTGGGGCAAAATGCTGTATTGATCACAAGAATCAGCTGATGGATAATAACTCCATGGAGCCCCTAAAAGCCACCCAAAAGCAGCTGGGAGACCAGAGATCCTGGGCAGCTCTTAAAATACAAATACAAGTCTTCTCTGTGCTCAGAGATGGGAATGAGAGATGTGTGAGATTTTTTGATTCATGGTAACATGACAAAAAACTTAGCAAAATAATACGGTCTCCTTCTCTGAGCTGTCCCAGGAAATCAATAAGTATAACAAACTCCAGTGCAGTTTGGATATTACAAAGTTCGTTCAGCTCTACTGTTCAATATTGCAAGCTTTGTTTAAAAGCAAAAAAATTGGACTAGGAGTAAATAGATCAACAAAGAGAGCATGTCATTCAAGCCACATGCAGGGCATATCCATCTGAGAATGTTAGTTTAAAGCTGAGAAAAATCAACAATGTGAGCAGAGCAGCTCCCAGTGATGCAAAGTCATGAGTTTCCAAAGAATCTGATGGGAAAAATGGAGTAACTGGGCTGTTTACAAACCAGCACGTTTGCCTCCCAAGCACTGAGAATGGATACACGTATACAGTTAAAACCGAAACTGTCTTTTTAAGTAGATGCCAAGGTAATAAACGTTGCCAGCTAATTTTCAGTATTTCTTAATTTGTAAAATAGAAGAGGATAGAATCTATACTCAGAATACCACTCATTTAAAGGAAGGTCCATTTTGGAAAGTTTGAGGGAACAAGCTATTTTTAAAAGCCCACTTTCTTTGATTGTCCTGTTTCAAATTTATATTCCCTGCCATTTCCCTGGAGCACTCCCAGCCAGGAACCCTGAGGGCACTTGCTAGCATCAGTCATATCTGGAAGCGTGGAGGATTCTCCCTCCCCTTCCATGCACACTCGCTTCTCCATGGTGTGCTCTCTCCAAGCACAGGCAGGGTTGGTACCACGCTGGTACTCGCTTTATGTGCTGTCATTTACCAAAGTTGACTGCTCTCTCTTGGGTAAGCATGACTTGTGCAGGACTCAGACACAAACAGCAGCTGTCTCTTTGTTTGTCCCCTTCCCTGGGAGAGGTCAGGTTGTTTGGTTTCTTCTGCTCATGCTTCTTTAGTCCCCTGCCCAGCACGTTTAGAGGGCACTGAAAGGCCACGGAGAAGAGCTGCACAGCCAACACTGTTGAAATCTGAACAGCTAAACTCGTTAGATAACGTTTTGTTTCTCCCAGAAGTGATGGTTATCTTTTGTTTTCCTCTGATAAGGATGTACATATGGTAAGATTTCAGTGGTTTCCCTTTGAGTCTGGTATACCCTTCAGCCCTAAAACCACAGCGTTTATTGTGAGGTCCAAAAGCGGTTTCCAGTGACCGGTGGCAAAGTGCCAAAGCATTAACTAAATTCTGGCTTATATTTCAAGTTTTCCTTTCTTTTCCAGAGTGAGCCCTTGCCCCCCTTTTATTATTAAGTCTCTTTCTGTCATTGAATCTAGGTTGCTCTGTTTAATACACACCCACCCTCCCACAAACACTTAGATTGAATCCCTCTATATTTAGAATGTACTGTAGATTGTAAGAATGTAATATATATATTTATAAATATGCCAACTGTGAATAAAATTTGCATTTTAGTGGCTTCATCTTTTTTCCTACTCTGAACGCCTCTCTCCTTTCACTGTCAGAACATTTACCCTAAAAGAGACTGGCAGCAGCAGGGAGACTTGTCCTCCGATGAAATGGTGAATTATGACTCTTGGCACAATCTCATTACAAAGTTTTGCATTCTTCTGCAGTGCTGGTGGGAAAAGGTATAACATCAACAGCATGTTATACAACAAATGTATTTGCACCAAGTCGCTCTTCCAAGGCTGGAGACTAGATGCAAATAAATCCATATGCATATCCCTGGTGTGAGGGTCTAATATGTGAGTTTGTGCTCTGGATGTATTTGGAAAGATCCATATTTGGCTAAATGCATTTGAAGACAGTACTAAGAGAGTAAGTAGTTGTAAAAAGGGCGAATGTGGTGAAGACTTCGGAGATCAATACCTGTGTTTTGGAGACATGTGTTGTATAATTCCACACAAGATTTTGAAAAAAAAACCTGGATTACTGAGTCCTATGTAAGCTTAACACTGGCTGCAGCAGTGAGGACAGCATGAGGCAGAGTCCAGGCTGCCTCTGGATGAGTGCTCACATGTTGGAAGCAGCTTCAGGCTCGCCAAAAAGCCCTGCAGCTTCCCAGCAAGTTCAGCAGTGTGCTAGCCCACTGATTCGCTTCCCTTTCCTGAGCTATTTTGGGTGCTTTTTACACATCACTAATTGTGACCGCAGAAATTCACCCTCAATAACGTGGAGGTCAGGGTAAAGGTGGCCAAATTTCAGCAAGCCAGCAGTCTGTGCAGATGAGATTCATGCATGCGTGCAGGGTTGCGTTGCAAAAGCGTCATTCTGTGGCCAGTCTTCCTCCTTCAGAAGGAGCAGGTACAAGCCATGCTGCGAGCAGGCTGTCAGACTTGCTTTACCAATGAGCTGCAATGGTAAATCCAGATTTCTGTGTTAGCTGCCTCTGGGGAACGTGGAGAACTAACAGCAAGTTCATCTGGTAGCACAAACCACTGAAATGTTCTCCTTGGATGAAACAGCCACTAGCAATGATGCTAAGGATACTGACATTCAGATTTATGCCTTTCTGCTTGCTCAGACATCCCTAACGTCTCTTAACAGCTGCAGCTTGCTATTATCCATAGGGCAATACTATAAATAATGCCTAGTACTAGAGTTCTCTGTCTGTAGATCTCAAAGTGCTCTGAGCAAGGTGGATTCCTTATTGGCATGGAGAAAACTGGGATTAAGTATTTTGCCCAAAATAACACAGGAAATCTGTGGCAAAACCAAACGGAGACATCGTTCCTACGCATGCTTTTCAGTGGATCAGGATTGTGAGCTCAACTCAAGGAGAAATCAGAGTGGATTGTGGCTGTCAGCATGCAAGCAAGCAGACTCAATCTGCTAATAGGTTAATAACTCAACTTTCTGTAGAGATTTTTGTACATATGTAAGTATGTATCTGTCATGCTGTCTGTGTGTGTATGTATGTATCTGCTTTTCTCACAACACTTTCAGGTGAAAACTTCTGAACCGTGAAGCATATCAAGAATGAAACCTTGTGTTTCAGGCAATCAGACAAGAATCCTGTTTGGTGAGTGAAAGGGGATAAACTCTGCTCCCTGTCCTAAAAGCAGTGGTAGGATGTTGGTGTTTTGTGCACATTTTGCAGCTGTGGCTCCCATTGGCAACCTCTCAAGCCTGAAGAGCCCTACTGTAGCAAGCAGTCTCCTCTGAGAGATATAAATTTGTTTTTTTGCAGTTGCTTCCTTGTTTTCATATTTGAGTCTCCTTTTATGTGATGCCTCTTTGTATGTGAGTAGCTAGACTGATAGACTGGTACAGGCATTTTAACAAAAGGAAACGTGTCTGATGCAGTTTGGCTTTTTTTTTTTTTTTTAGATGCTTTATGCATAAATACGAGGAGTAGAATTTCAGTTGTTCTATAAATCAGGTAAGCTGGTTCTTCACTGTCTTTCTTCTTTTTAAGGGCTTCCCCTTCAGCAGTCATATATATACATAGTGGTTTAGACTGAGCTCCATTAGTACACCAGCAAATTCAAGGTCTGAGAAATGCAGGTAAATAGTTGTTCTGGAACAAGAGTTCTATGGAGGTAAATGACTTGAAAAACCAGAAGAGGTATTAAATTGATGTGCAGCCTGCGCTAAGTAGCTCTAGAAACTACTTTCACACCTCGTTTCCATAATGAATGAAACATAAATGAAATGAGCACACTAGAGACACTTCAGTTCAGTTCTGGGTATGCTCAGCTTCTCCAAGACTGCCTGCTGGCATTCCCCTGCGTCTGTGGGCACATTTCTTTGTGGAGGAGCCTTAACAAGAGGTAAAGGAGCCATGTGCTACAACACAGGAGACTTCACGTCACTTAGGAGATGAACTCGGCTGGACTCACATGTGTATCGATCAAGCTAAGTCTGATAATCATCACTGAGGAATTAACTCAGGCAAGCAGCAATTGTCACCAAATATTGTGTTTAGAAAATGCCTCAAGCACTTTCAAAATACTCTCAGAGATTAATTTATTTAGTGCTTGGAAATCCAAGAGCTATGTCACGTATTTCTGTCTGTGTACTGCTAGCACTGTATTTCCTTCCATGCACAGCTTCAGAGCACTGCAGTGCTGCATTTAGTGATTCATCTCATTGCCTACAGTACAATGGCTGCCATATAAAGCCAGTTGTGTATTACTGCCAGCCCATACTGTGAGGAGTAGAAGAGAATGTCCCTATTTAAAGCAGCAGACTCTTTTGGCCTGCAAGCTTTTAGCAAGCCAGGGCATGGCTGGTGAGGTGCTGAGATTTGTGTTCTGCTTCCAGGTGTTTCCTCGCTCTTTGAAAACACTCTGGAGGGGTTGCTTCTGCACTTAGCACAGGGTGTGTGGTTAAGCCTGTGGTTAACACCCTAAATGGGTGTTAGGTCTGCATCAGCCATCCTCTTCATCCCGTGCAAGTAAAGTCTCTGTTCCATGAAGTTGGTGAGCATTACTGCTCTGCGTGGCTTCTTGGTGAAAGCTATCATGGGTGAAGCTCAAAAGTGGCAGCAGTAAGGGCCTAAAAAGAACAGAGAGCCATATACATTGTGCCCGTAACCAGGAGCTCTAGACAGGCCCAGGTCTAACTAACATGCCTGAGCTGGGATCACTTCCCACCTCTTTGCTGATTCAATAGGGAAACCTCTGTCAACAAATCCTCCGTTATGCAGGCTTCCTGCTCAGGCTCTGTGAGGAACAGCAAATTAAGCAGCCCACCTATGTAATATTAATGGCTGGAATAGCAGCACTGCTACTCTGTTTTTATGTACTGCCAATGCTCATTAAGAAATTCCCGTTGCATTTTAAAGATGGCTGGTAGATTGCATACGACAAGTTCCTGCATCTGTCTCCTTAAAACCTCCCTGTGAGCCTGGAGGGACATGTTCAGCACCGACCCACACTGCCTGAACCGTCCACCAGCGCTCATCCCCTCCTGGTTTTGGTAGGTGCAAATGAGGCTTCTCGTTGTATTTCCCTTCTGCAATCACAGCCACTTCTCTTAACACACACTGAGGTGGCAGAGCTGGATCTCAGCAGTCTGGAGCCTGAGCTTGTGGCAGAACTCAAACCACTGATACCAGCACCAGAAAGCTGTGAATTTGAAGTGCAACAGGGACTTTGTTTATTCATGTTTGCATCTTTGTTTCTAATAGTTAAATTCGAGGTTCCTGAAGTCAGATATTAATGATCCAAAAACCAATCCAAAGAGCTCCATTGTTCATTCTTGAGGGTAGGTGCCTGCAAATGTGACAGAGATTCTCATTTTCAACATTTTACAGTGCTCAGTAACCTTGGATGAACTGAGAGAGGGAAAGAGAAATAAAAAATAGTAGTAAAGGGGCTGTGCTCTCCATTAGCAGGGTTCAGCTTAGCAGCTCTGAGGCAGTCTACAGCCCCCTTCAGCAGAAGCAGAGGTTGAATGATGGCTACAGCTTTCTGCTGTAGCTAATTCCCCCATCTGCTCCTGCACATTTGTGTTTCAGCCTGGTTACACAGGGACCAGTGTCTGGACCTGGTTCTGGGGGCCCCAGCTGCTGCCCTGCATGGGGATGCTCAGCAGCCAAGTACAGAGCATCTTCTGGTGTGCCACCAAGCCCAGGCATTCTGCTGAGTACATCAGCCCTTCTTGCAGCCCTGTGCTGTGCCTGCAGACCCCTCTGCAGGACTGACAAGTATCAGCTGCTCCAGAGATGTGTCCTGAACAGTTTCTTTCACTTCCAAAGCAGGCATTCGGTGTTTTCTAATGTCAAAATGACAGTGCTTCCCAGAGCCACGTGGGCAGAGGGAGATTTGGCCGCATTCCTTGGACAGTTTTCACTGTGTAAAGTAACAGCAGGAAAGGGAAAAGGGTTCTCCCACATGTACTCGTCTCATTTCCCTGTTTTTCCAGCAAAGACTTTGGCTGACTGACAGAGGTCACCCATTATCCGTTCTTTCCTCATCAGGCCCTGAATCCAAATCACTGTGCTCATCTCTGCCCTCCGTAACATTTTACAGCTTTCTTTCATCAGTCGCCCTTCTCAATCCTAATCGATAGCTTTGCTCTTAGCATTTGGCATTGCATTCTCTTCTGCTAGTCAGGATGCCAAGGTCGAGTCTGCCCCTTCCGTATTTCTCCCTTAAATAACATCAAGCTGTCATGTATTAGCTCAAGATATTTTACAATATTGGAAGATCCCAATTATTGATCTAGCCCTGTACCCAGCTCTCCCCAGGCTGGATTACATCTTCAGAACAACACTCAGTAGTGTTTCTTTTGCAAGGCCAACTCACACAGCTCAAGAGGCATTTTTGGCAGGCTGCAAATGAAAGCTCCAGAAGCTTTTTTTCATCACTCCGCCCGAGCCTCACACAACCACGCAAATCCCTGAAGAGCAATAGGATATTAATCATCTCTTCTAATTGTTTTGGTCTAGTACCGAGTCAGCTGCTGCTTGAATCCCGAGCTCCCCACGCACTGCCAGAGGGGATGGCACTCCTGTGCTTCATGCTGCTGCAAAGCACCAATCTCAGAGGGAACTGCCCCACTCATTAGTGACAGCTGCTGTTTTAGCTTTGGGTGGAAGCACAGGGTGGTAGAGCATCATCTCTACTGGGAGCATGAAAATACATGTATGTCTATCTGTGTGTACCTGTGCTTTATGTATGTGCAAAGCAGACTTAAGCTGTCCCCGTTTCTAGCCTTAATTCATCTTTTGCTTACTACAAGTTCCCCATCCCCCACTTCAATATTTTCACTTACAGTACTTTGAAGAGCTAGGAATAGCTTGTCAGATTGAGACGGCTCTTGAGAAGTTTAATTTTCCTAATGCTTGTTGGAAATCCCCTTTCTGAATCTGCAGGAATATTAAGGTTCTTAGCGTGAGCTGTGCAGAGAGGGAATTTGCAAGAAAAGCTGTCAGTGAAATGCAATTGGGTTAGGAGAGGCTCTATGGGCAGCACAGAGCAGTGCAGATCCTTTTCTCTAGGAGCAAAGGATTCTTGTGGGCTGCTTGCTTGAACAGGGCTGCAGGTGAGCTGCTCGAGGTGCAGATGGCTCACATGGGAGTGCAGAGGTGCAGGAGAGCAATCAGCCCATTTCCCTCCATCTTAAGCAGAATCAAAATAGTTAAGTGAGACCAGAAAGGATAATAATTCCTCCTCCTCCTCGTTTATCACCTGCTATTTTCTACCTGAGTATCTGGACTCAAAGAATTACTGAAATTAAATTTAGCAATTCAAGCTGCCCATTGTTCCCTGCTCTGTAATGTTCCGGAGTGGCACCTTTGTATTCACCCATCCATCCCCATCTCCTCAGATGTGCTGCTCACACAATAGTTATTGTTGTAGAAAGGAGCTGGAATGAGCTCTTGCATTATTCACTTCATTTATTTTGATACAATATTTGGAGCCACTTCATTAAATTCTCTTACAATGTCCTGTCATTTTTTTCTTTTCTCATCCCCTTGCCAATGTCTGGCTCACACAGATAATAAAACAACAACAATCTGGGGCGTGGAGAGCTGGGGGAATAGACTTGTTTTCTGTGAAAGGGGATAGCTGTGAACTATTTTCCTTGATCTATTGATCTCATGATCCCCTTTCCCCCTTCCCACCCCCTCAAAAAAGTCTACTTGTTAGAAGCACCTCATTTGCAAGTAGCAGATATGGGCACTAAATACTCAGGACAATTAAGTGTTGAACAAAGGAAGAACACACATGTACAGACAAAGTGTGGATACGCACAGACAGGCTATGTAAAGCCCTGCTTACTAGCACTGAAAAACACACTACAGCTTCTCTGCTCTTTCAGTCTTTTCACTAATGCAACAGATCAGGCTCACAACATGATTTATTTTTTTTTTTCCTTTTTAATGCTCCAAGTGCTTGTGATCTGAGGCAGGGCTTCCCCCTTCACTCAGGGCCCAGGTGATCACATCTTGTGTGGTTTTGGAGCATCTGCTCAACACTGAGAGGTTCTGCCTGCAGTCTGGGGGTGTTGCTGGAAACCCTGCAGTTGTGAGCAGCTTATTATGCTGCAAGACAGAAGTGAGGAAATAAAACTGTAACAATCCCAGAAGTAGTAGGAAATAGTGGGACAGAGTGTCAATTAAGACTCAACTCTTCACTGCTGAGAAGTGTGCCTTGAGCTGGGACACTTGGGGGTGAACTGTCTCTCCAGATTAGGTGCTAGCTCTGCAACCACAGGTGCTTATCATTTCTAGTACGTAATTAAACCTATTGTGTTTACCTAATGCCTGTAAAACAGATATTAAGTTTCACCTTACTGTCCTTACATTTATCTTTGCTGTTCATCATGCAAAGCAAAACACCTGAGGGGAGGTTTGTACATATCTGACCTGGAAAATAAACAGTAATCTGGAGGTAACTTCAGTTCTCAACAAACAAGCTCTAATTTTACTGCTGATATCTATGCTTTCTTAGAACAGTGGAGTTTCTGTCCCTGAAAGGACAGAGCTGCAGCTGATAAGTCAGATTCTGAACTCCTTTAGCAATGAAGGTCTTAAGCAGGAGCTGCAGAAGGGAGGAAACCAGATGAGACAGAGCAGAAGGACTTCTTAATACCTGTGAACATCTGGGGCAACAACCATAAATAGGA
Organism: Lagopus muta; assembly: GCF_023343835.1. Taxonomy (NCBI): domain Eukaryota; kingdom Metazoa; phylum Chordata; class Aves; order Galliformes; family Phasianidae; genus Lagopus; species Lagopus muta. The sequence continues at coordinate 8,973,028 of NC_064449.1, read as the reverse complement.
GACATGAGACAGAAAGAACCAGTTGTGGTGGCAAGGAAGGTAAAGTAAAATCATACTTTCTTATTGGTGTTTGAGGGCTGTGCTGACAAAAGCTTGTCATTGCCATGTTTTTGGCACTGCAGAGAAGCTTCTGGCCGCTGCAGCACCCAAGAGCCATGGGGCTGTGCTCTCCTCCCAGCCTCTTAATGCAGGCTTCTGCAGCAGCATAAATTTCCCTCTGTGACAGATGAGAGCTGCTGAGCCAAAGGCAGCCAAAACTCTTTTTCATCCTAATTGCTCTGCAGACCGTTCCTCCTTCGAAAAGTGCCTTTGCTGAAATATTGCAGCATCCATAAATTTTATATGTATTGAGAGAGTAGCGTGATTATTTGGCTGTTTAGACTGTTTTGTACCTAAATGCAGAGCATGGTTGATATCTGAAAATTGTGTGCTGATTCATTGGTAGGCAAGAGGTTGGGACAACTTTTTGGAAAAAGAATTGTTAACAGCAACTTCTTTGTAAAGGTTATTGTTAATTATTTGCCTTCCCAGTGGTGCCAGGCTTTGTTATCTAGCAAGAGAAGCTTGGGACTTGCCTTTGTCCTGGAGCCCTATGGAAGCCATGCCTGGCTGGTGATGCTGTGTTTCAGAGGTCAGTGGAGGCAGCTCGGGGGGACAGAGCTTGCAATAAAATAGAGAGTACTCTGGTTAAGGGGAGGATCTCTTGTGCTCACAGTTGTTTTAAATTTGGTGCCAAGGGAGAGCAAAGCTCTGTGAACGTCCGCCTCGGTTTTGCTCCTTTCTTTAAGCAAACCTGTGCATCTTGAGCTGTGTGAGACCCCAAATGGTGGGGCACAGGGCCACTGGAGCACATCTGAACAGCGTTACCCATAGCATTCCCATTGATTTTCAGCATCACAGTAGCAGAGCAGCTCCACTCTCTGGTTCCTTTTGCCTGGCAGTGCTGCCATAAAACAGGCATGCACCTGAGGCAGCCGGGCCATGCCAAGCTCTCCATTCTCCCTAACCTGTTCAGAGTCTTAAACATGGACTTATTCTCCTTCTCACTGGCTTTATTTTGGAGTGAATCAGACCACCCTGGCTGCCTTTATTTTTATATAACACTGTATTTTCTTGCTAGGGGTCTTGTCTTCCAGAATACTGCATTAACTGTTATCCTGTTGGTGGATTCCGCCTGGCAGTAGGGAAAGGAATTCAGACTGCCATCTCCTACACTTTATCCTACGTTTTATGCAGTGGGGACGAAATTGCTTGTTTTGAATAATGCTGTGTGTATTCTCACTAGGATTCTGAGCCACAGCCTTAACCTTCCCAGTAGTTCACAGTGGTTACAGCTGAGTTATTCGATTAAAATATTATTTTTACCAGCTGCTTGAAAGCACGGCAGCAATCTGATTTATTTCCATTGTTGCTGCCTGTTTGTTTAGCCTTTGCAATGAGATGAACTTGCCGTTCATTTAGTACTAATGCCAAGAGAACTCTTGTATTCAAAAATAATGGAGCATAATATGTAGTAGAATGCACAATGAAACGTGGGTATTTTGCTCACGTGGCTGCATATGTACACAATGGAAACCATTTGGCAGCTTATGGGGTGATAATCTGCTTCTGCTGTGAGTGGGTGCTGGCAGATTTTATCAGCCCAACATCACCTGCCCAGCCCAGAGGAACTCTGTGCCCACAAGGCCTGCTGCAGCCCGGCTCTGTGTTCCCCCAATCCAAACTCACTAGGCACTAACGTAGGTCTTATGCATTAACCTCCTGCAAGTTATAAGGCATCTTTGCAAGGCTGATCCTCTTCAGTAACGTTTCTCTTTTATTTTTTAACAATGTGTATTGTTGAAAATATCTTCACTCATGAACACGGATACTCCGTTACACGTACAACCCAATGCAATTGTATTTTAACACTGCCGTAGGAAAATTAGACTTCTCATTACAAGCACCTCACTTATTTCAGACTTGCAGGCAAAGAGGTTGTAGCACATGAAATGAAAACTTGCAATAAACACAGGGAGAGAATCGCTGGGGTACCCTCATTATTGCAGTAGCATTAAGGAGCTTATCCACTTTCATCCTGTCCAACAGGTGAAGCAACAAGGTGTCATTTAAAGTTAGTTTGTCCTACTCAATCATAATAGCTCAAAGTTAAAGCCCAGAAGGATCATATGACTTATTTTATTTCCTAAAGCAGAGATGCCCCACGAATCTCTCCCTCTGCTACTGCCAGATTCCACAATCTTCCACAAAACACTGTGTGCAGCAGTTTGGTTTTGCACCTCCTCAGCACAGGAGTGTGTACCTGATTTTCCTGTTAGGAACAAACATCTACTTCAGCTGTAAACTCTTCTGACATCTCTGATGGATATAATTATAGTGCTCTTGGGGACTTCTGGCCTTGCCAGAAATAGATGGAAACAGGGAGACATGCATTTGCAGGCAAAAATAGGAAGATGCTGGGGAGAACAGAGTCTGTGTTATGTGACAGCACACGAAGAAGCCTGCTTGATCTCCATGCCTTCATTCTGCTTTGCTTCCCGTGATTAAATTTCTGTCTCCCCAGAAATCTTCCAATATTGAAACATATTAATGGATGGGAGTCCTTGCATGCGCAATTAATTGTTCATGTGACAGCTTTGTTTGTGTAGAGGATTAGGAATGGCCCAGTGTGACACCTTAGGAAGGTCCCAGCCAAAAAATCCTGTGCTGTATGCAGCAGCACTGTGCAGAGCTGAGGGGGTGGGCACAGGTTTCTGTGGGGTCTGAGGCCAAGCCAGGACGTGGCCTTTGCTTTAGGCAGGGATTGGAATATGGAAATATGGAAAAATGAGCAGCGAGGAAATAGAATACTGTTGAGAGGAAAAATGCAAGCTGGGCTGTGGCTAAAGCCTGGGGAACAGTTCTGCTGCTCTCTCATTGGATGCATATCATTGCCTGCTCTTCTGTTTTGCTTTGCTGTATCCCTGGATTACACAGCTGCTAGTCAGCAGCAAGTGATACCTGCAGCCAGTTTTACAGCCAGTTTTACATCGCACTTCATCTCTTGATCAACACGGAACCTCTGTTAAGTAATTGCAGTATCACCTGTGGGTAGCAGTTAAACCACAGCAATCTTCTGAAACAAAGGATGGCTGATATTGTGATGATGTGCACATGGCAGTGACCCTGCACAAACCATATGTGCAGCAGTTTGCTTGTCCTCCTTACCAGAAATTGGTACCTGAATTTAGGGTAGAATTTATCTCACTCAGCTGTGCATGTTGAAGGGTCTCTCCCTCCTACAGAGACAAATGCCATTCTTCAGTGACTCCTCCTCACCTGAGGTCAGGTTGATGAACTGTCCTCTTGATGAGGCCCAGACCTCTCTACTGACCATTACGGAAATCTGAACAAACACTTTGCTGTATTTATGAGACACTCACATGGAAGTGAGATTAATCTTGCCAACCATAAAGCAGTTTAGAGGAAATTGGCTCCTGACTATTTGTCTCCATACTGAGGATTCATTTCTCTTCCATAGACCCACGATTGCCTCCGTTTATGTCTCTACAAGTTGGACAAGAACTCGGCTCATTCTCTCTAGCTGTGCTGCTGTGTGTGCCTGTTGCAGCCTGTTCTCCTTATAGGGGCTCAGGCACACCACTGCTTCCCTTCTTTGCCTAAAAAGGTCACAGACAGGAATTTGGCGTCTTCTGAGATGGGTCAGCATTGCATGAAATCTTCCCATTTTCCCTTGAGCTGCCCATCAACTCTGCAGATGCCAGCAGAACCTCGGCTATCTGTGTTACGTCTTCTAATATACTGGTTCAGTTAACTGTCTGGGGCTGAGACTTTAAGCAAAACACAAAAATAGGAGCTACACACAAGAATTAATAACTGCTTAAGTACTAGACCTGACAATCAATTTTTCCTCTGTAGAAATGGACTTTAGCTTTACAGCTGTTAGCAGCATGAGGTAAGGGTGTAGTGAGAACACAGACTGATTCTCTTAGACCGCTCCTTCCATGTAAAGCCTGGTGAAGCTGAGATCTTGTATGCTAAATCTTGTTTCAATGGGATGAAAGCAGTTGGTCTCAGCTTGGTCCTTATGAACATGCATTTGCATTCAGCCCCAGCAATCACAGTGCTGCAGCTCACTTAGCTGCAGACTGAGCGCAGCCCAGGATCAGAGCATTTATTCAAATCCAGTGAATTGCTGCTGCATGATATGTCCCCTTCCACTCAATAGTTCAGCCCCCAGCCTCCTCTGTTGTCCCCTGAGGTGACATTTGGAAGAACATTGCATTGCACTGGCAAAACTCGAGTGAGTGCTACAATGTCAGCAGGTGGGAGCTCTTGCAGTCATCTGTAGAGGCATGGGCAGACATTGGTCATCAAGAGATCCCAGCCTCACTGAGGAGTGTAAGAGGCACCATTCCTTTAAGGAAAAGAGAACAGAGATAAGTGAAAGCCCTTGATTTGCAGTCTCACCTGTCAGAGAAGGGAGTGGTAAAAGAAGACTGCAGAAGGAATGCTCTTTTCCTCATCATCAAAACAAATGCAAGCTTCTTGAAAGGCATAACTGATAAGCCCTCTAACCTTGCCCTGCTTAGCAGAAAAAAAGGGTTGAGGCCTTGGCTGAGCTTCCCATTTCATTTATGTTTTTTTCTGTACATCCATGGGAAATGTCTGCAGCTCCCACCTCTCAGCAGCATCCTGGGCTCCCATGGCAGCAGAGCTGGGTGAGGTGGCTGCTCCTGCCAAGCATCTGCCTGTCGGCAAAATTTGAGCTTGGCAAGCTCTGAAATGAAAGGGAAGAAGTAGTGTCAGTGTGGAACAATGTTACCTTAACAGTGATGTCTGGGAGACTTCCTCCTGTGCAAGCTTAAACACTTTCTGATGTTTTATTCAAACAAATGATGTGCAGAGACACCACATGTTTTAAGAATGGAAGGGATAGAAAAATGATCTCATTAAGTTGCAGAAAAGTAACTAAAAAGCATGGGAGATGCACTAGGTAACTAGATGTGTAATGCCCCAGGGACAGCCAGGAGCATCTCCCAAGGCTACAACAATAAAAGGTGCAATCAGTGAGAAGCAGCAGCTACAAAAACCACAGTGAGCCACAGCCTTTGTGGAAGACATTAAAACTGTTCAGAATAGAATCATTACTAAGGTCATGCTGAGGTCAAAAAGAGAGTGAAATGGCATTAAAACGTGATGAGTATTCAGAACATGTAATACTAATATTTTCCCATTTCAGAAAGCGATTATCACATGTTCCCTTTGCCTCTTTCTTTGCTATGTTTCCATATAGAAAAGGAGGCAACTCTTGCTTGACCTTTAGAGTAGTTTGTAAATAGCTTTACTGTCACTAACAATTAGCCAAAACAAACTTATTTATGACCACATTACGAAGTGTCAGACAGCCTTTAATGCCTTTGTTCACGTCAGATCACACCTTACAACCCTGAGGTTTGAGGAGTGAGAGGTCTGAGCTGCAGTGGTGTCACACGGTCTGACTCCCGGAGCTTCTAAATAGGGACCCAAGTGCTAATATTGTGTTCTGATACCTGGAAGCATTACTGCTTCATTAACGTGTTCCTTTCACATCCTTACCTTCCTCTTGAAGATACTGCTGGATATTGCCAGGTAGGCAGATAGGCATTGTAGAGCCAACAGTTATTGCTGCTGGAACCCATCAGCTGTGCTGCAGCCCAGCGCCAGCCCACAGCCCTCCCTCCTCCAGGCTCAGGCGTGCACTGCAGTGGATGTGATTCCAGGTTATTTCTTACTTGAATATATTTTTAAAAGAAAAACAACTGCAAAGTAAGAAGCTAGGAGCCTGTAATGGATGGCAAAGGCCGTGCTCTGAGCATATAAGCTTTTGATATATTACTCAAGTTAAATTAAAGATTCCGTAACTCATTTCACTTCATTAAAGCTACTAAAATAACAGAGCAACTTTTGCACGGCAGGGATTAATTTCTGAAGCAGCACAGGGGCATTTCGTTTCAGTGCCTTCAGTGCTTGATGCAAGATGATTGAATCAGACAAATGAAAGAAGAGATCTCTGTCTAGCAAGGTGATAGTTATAACTGGGCATGTGTCTAACATTTGTGCTGAAGTACACAAGAATGGAAATTGCAAGGTAAGAAGCGTGCTAAAATACCATGGAAGGTGTGACAGAGCTGCTCCTGGAGCAGTAGGAAGGGCTAAGGGGGCTGTGAGAGTGTTAAAATGCTGATTCAGGTCAGATGTTCACTACTGCGATTTCTCAGCAGCCAGATGTTCTCTGCTGTTCTTATTGGAATGTGCTGCTTGATTTTATAGAAATGTTTTAAATTAGCTTAATGGGAGTGCTTCAGGGCACATGAATTTCCTGGACTGGACAAAACAAATGCTGTCCTACATTTTTATAAAGGATGAGAGATCTCAAGTGTCCTCAATATTTAATACCTAAAATTAGATGTCATTCCTATGAACTATGGAGTGACATCTAAATGGATGGAATCGTTCCTTGGTGAAACTAGGGTTCATTTAAAGGAACTTCAATTGCACATAAAAATTACTCACCTTTATAGAAAAAATTTTAGATTGTTCAAATATATCTATATATCTTGTTTTTGTCTCACAGTTTGTTCTTATGTTGGTGGGTATAAGTTGCTGGGTTGTCTACAAGTAGAACCTTTGCTCTCAAATTCTGAATGCAATTCAATGTTTGGAGAATGGAGGCTTTCTGGTCGTGTATGTCAGGCAGCATTCAGTGGGGTGTGTGCATGGAAATTCCAAGTGCTCGCTGACTGGGCTGCAGGGGCTGCTGCTCCGTGGGATTCTGGTTTCAAACATTAAAGCAACTGGGCATGGAACAAGCAGACAGAGGAGGGCTGAAAGGAAATACATTCTGGAGTGATGAAATTACTTTGGACAACTTAATGAAAAAAAAATGCTCAGATCCCACTGAGCCATTAAATGATTGATTTCCACATGGAAGCACCCATCTCCGCTGACAGGCCTTTGACAAAGGCTTTAATTTCATGTGGAATAGTTTTTGACCAACAGATTAAAAAGACTGAGGGGAGAAAGGGACTGAGCAGGTTATGAGCCCAATAGACAGGAGAATATGTGTCATAAAAGAAGAACAAAGTGCTGATGTATTCATTAAACACGAAGGCAGACCTTACAGATGTTTGGATTTTAATATTCAGACTATGCTGATTGTAAATTATGTTTGCAGAAAGAGTACAAACACTTCTAAATCTCCCAACGTACAATTTAGCGTTTTCTTTTGATGGTTGCCTTTTTAAGTCCTGATATGTCAAGTAGGTTAATATCAAAACTGATTTCCCTGAGATCACCAAGTAATGACCTTTGGTTAATTTGGAGCTCTGAGGCTGCTGTCAGGACTTTAAACAGTGGTGGTCAGCATGAGATCGAGGGCAGCATCCCTAAGGGCTCTGAATTAATCTATTGACTCAGCCAAGCTACCGAGCAGATCCTGGCTGAACATGAAGGGCTCCTACAAACTCTGGCATTCCTGATAACACTTGTAACGCTGTTAATTTCAAAGGTTAACACTCCAAATGCTGTGCTACTTTAATTATTGTTGGAACCAAGCCCCCTCAAATACAGACTTTACCAAACTATTAAAAGAATGTCATAGCCATATTCATACTCCTGCTCCTTGAGAGTGCTGCTTTTTGTCTGATTCATGACTACTAAAATGAGCTGTAATGAGGCCAAAGAGGAGCTTGACTTGTTATCTTTAACATCTTAGAGATCTGTATCAAAAGCCTTTCCCCACTTCCCCCCAGCCAGGTGGCACAGCCCACTTCCATGGCGCTCTGCTAACCGCTAAGAGTTCAGATCAGCATGATCTGTTTTCCAGAGGCTGGCGCTCAGAGCCAGCTGTTGATTGCAACATTGGCGAAGGATAAGAGCTGGCACATTCTGTTTGCTATGGGAAGAAAGAGAAAGTTCCCTTTGCTTCCTTCAGTGAGAGTCAGAGCGGGGCAGGAAGGGGAACAGCAGAGCCACCACAGCAGAGCTGGGAACTGCATTATCCTGGCTGGGTTAATCCAATGTCAAAGCAGAAAGCAGAAAAAAGTCAACTTGGAAACATCACTCTTTGGGCCTAACCTGGCTGAGGATAAAATAGGAACGCAGCAATGAAGCCTAAAAGCTCCAACAGGTGTGCTGTAGGGCTCATTACGATGAAATGTTCATTTGGGAAGCTGTCATTTCACAATGCAGGCTCTAACTGGGCTTCGCCGCACAGTACCAAATTGTCTCCACTCCTGGAGCAATCTTACCAAGGAATGGCACAGTAGTACCCATTGTACAGGTCCACAGCTTTCATCCCGTTCCTGGGGATTCAATGACAGAATGAATTGCAAAATAGAACACATGTAATTGGATTAATTAACAGTACATTTCAAGGTCCTGAAATGCAGAATTAGCCATGGGGCTAAATGCACAATGCATTATGTTTTCCCTGTAAACAGGACCTGTGCTATTTTGGCTCTGTGTCTGTACCCCAGTGAGGTGTGCCTTGCTTGAAAAGCTGCTTGGATAAGAAATGGGGCTTCAAAAGGGGAAGATAAATACTGTAATTAGGGCTGCAGGACAACAAAAGGATTATTCAGAACTGTAAAATCATTTGAGTGAAGTCATATGAAAGATAATTATACCTAAAATTGCCTGCACAGGGTCTAATATTTTCTTTACGAGGACTTACAAGATTCGCTGAATATTTATGGGCCTGGAATATAAGACTGGATGAAATTTAGAACATAAATTCAATGGTAATTTATTGTGATGAAATTCCCTAGCAGTTGTTGCCCCAACCTTTTAGCCTCACTAGACAGGCTTCATGTTGCAGAACACAAGCCCATGTGATAAATGATATCGAAGCTGAGTGCCCTTGATTGATGAGTGCTGCTTTGTCTGATGGCTGTAAAGCAGTCCTGAGGGCTGAGCTCACCACTGTTTTGGTTTTCTTCCTTTTTTTTTTTTTAATGCATATATTGCAGAGGGTTTGTTTGTGCTTCTGGTATGGTTATCACATGCAAATGAGCACGCTATTTCCCAGATGCACTTTTCATATTTATAGATTAAATACAGCCTGAAAAATCATATGTTAATTACATTCTGAGGGTATAGCAGAATTTCTCACTTGCACATGTTTTGTTTTGCTGGAAATAACACAAATTCCAGTTCAATCTATTTAGTTCCTTGAAGCTTGCTGATAAACATTCTACACTTTGGGAAAAGCTTTCTAATTGTGACTGTTTCCAATCATTTATTACCATTAGCTCAGTGCTTTGAAGTATAGCTAATTTCTATCGCACGTTACGTATTTGTTTATTTGTTAATAATCTGTATTTCTCAGGAGATGATAGATGCCACAGGAGTGGGGAAGGCCAATGGATTAATGCCAAATAAGTGGAGTATCAGAGACACATGGGCAGAGGAAACGTGAGGTGTTTTAGGAGGACCAGCACAGCCTGCAGTATGCTCAGTTAGATTAAAAAGACCATTTATTGCTATTGTCTATCAGTGTCCCCTACCACATTCATCATGCTGAAATCAGTGTCAGAGGGGTTCCTCCCTTAACACAGAGCTTGCTGTGCCTAAAAGACAGACTGCAAATCTACAAGAGGCCCTGCTAATCCTGCTAACAGAGAGGTCCAAAGTAAGATGCAGAGGCAGAATGAGAAGCTGTTCAGTGGTAGATGCATTCTAAGCTGAGAATTAGTGCAGGCGCGCTCACATCCCAGTATGTCAAAGGGCACAAGAAAGATTTCAGAGAAATGTGCTTAAAAGGGTGTGTAGCTATTCTCTGATTTGAGATTAGGCTGCTTTTGCCCTTGGGGATTGTGATGTCCCACGTTATCGAAGGCAATGCTGAGCGCATTACAAGCGAAAGGGCAAAATGTTTTAGAGAAGTCAACACAGAACATTCAAATTCCTTTTTTGTTTACTCTCCCAGTGGTTGCAAAACATTCAAAATACAGAGGAAAGCTTAAAAGACAGAACTCCATTATTACAAAGAAAAGTCAGACAGAATAGCCATTCAAATCAATAGAAAATTCACAGTCAAGGGGACGGGATCAAATCTGTACAAAGCATACAGTTTGTCAGTAAGAATTGAAAGTATGACACTCTTTCTTCTATTTGATGTTCTTTGTTCTTTGATGACCAGTTATGGAATCAAAGATATGTCCATAATCACTGTGCTAGCCAAAATGATTAGCATGGACTTCAAGTATAGATAAGTCTCCTTTTAAAATAGCCTACTGCAGTACGTTAAAATATATCCTGAGAACCACAAATGAGAATGAACAGTTCCAAAATACATGGTAAACTGAAAAATACTTTTTGTTCCCCCCTTCATTCCTTTTTATAGCTCTCATAAATCTTTTAGCAAATAGATAAATAACCAAGGTACCAAAGTAACTGGCAAATTAAGAGGTAGTTTATGTAACAAAGCATCTCTGCCTGCGAGCACATCTTGCTGCCGAGGGCAGTACCATGCAATTCTGGAATGAGAAACCATGTATGGCCCTTGGGTGCTGTGCCAACCCACATGGTTACAATCAGGACTCAAGAGAAAATGCAGACATGTGACTGTTCAGCCATACCAGCTTAGCTGAAAGGAATCCAGGTGCCTGTAGGGCAGTAAAAAACATTTCCTATATTTTTTGTTTTCCCTAAGCATCAACACTGCTAATTGATGTATACATTGATAACTATATCAATAGATACATCTGTCTTTTAGTCTGAAGGAAGCTTTCATCTTAATAATCTTGTACTCTGTATATTTAGTCATGGCTTTATGTACTTGAATTGTGCATGTCACACGTACCCAACCATATTCAGATTGGTATAAGTGGAAAGAAAAACTGCTTCTGGAGGAATGACTTTAAACTAAAAGAAGGGAGGCTTAGATAAGATATTAGGTGGAGATTTCTTATGAGGAAATTGGTGAACTGGTACAGGCTGACCAGAGAAGCTGGGGATGTCTCATCCCTGGTAGTGTCCAGGACCAGGTTGGATGGGGACCTGGAAGCCTCATCTGGTCGTTGGCAACCCTACCCACAGCAGGGGGTTGGAACTGGATGGTCTTTATGTTCCCTTCCAACCCAAGCCATTCTATGCTTCAATGATTCTATACTGCATTTTGTTAGGATGCAACAAGATCACAACATCTAACATAAGCTCTTGGTGGTGAAGTGCTGCACTGTATACAAGAAATCATCCTCCTTCTGAGGACTTTACACAAAAAATATGTGTCTGTTCAAGGAATATATTTCTTCTATGTGATCTTACAAACTGATACTGGTCTGTGATGAATTGGTACACTAGAGACAGTGTGCTGAATTAGATAAATTTGATAGTTTGAAGTAGCAGGCAACTCCTGTGATGTTGCTGCATTTGAATAGAATAATAATGCATATCTTACTATCTCTTCCAAAAAGAAACCCAGAGAAACCCAAATCTAATTACATTTCCATCATGAAAGTGCTCTACACAGACTGCTGGGTCTGGCAGTTCACCGGAGTCTTAGGACAAGATTCTGATAGGCTTTTCTCTCACATTCCCATGAGTGATATTTCTTCACGTAGTCTTTGGCCCTTGTTACAATTTCTCTTTTCATAATGGGGTCATCCATCAAACGCTTGGACAGCACAACAAACTCCTAAAAAAGATAAAGAAAATAATAAATTAAAAGTTCCTTGAAGTTCTTACGATACTGAAATAACCCGTGCCTGTATCTTAGCTACAGTAAAACTCTTCATCTGTGTGCCAATATTGGAAGCTGCTTAAAGTCATTTTTTTCAAGGTCAGATATCATAGTTTATTTATAAACAATGATTAATAAATAATTATATCTTTTATTCAGCCCACCAAGTCATTTAAAACCAAAGATAAATCCCAGGAGCGTTAAGACAAATACACATACAGCAAAATTTAATGCCACAAAAAGCATTTGCTTACACAAGTGTTACGAAGCCAGGCCAGCTATAAATTAATTAAACATTCACCTGCTCCCTTGCGTGGAGCACAGCTGGCATCAGAGTATCTGATCTTAAACTTCATTGCTATTGTAACATCATTAGTTAATTTTGTAGTGAGACTGGAAAACTCACTACATAAAGACTGTGACAGTATGAATGTAAGAGCAGGCATGTGGCAACAAGCTCTTACAGAGGTGTTGCAGATGGACAGTTGTAGATCCAGTGTAAGCTCAACATGCTCTACAAAAAAAAGCTGTGTACAACTTTCCTATATTTGGCAAAATACTAGAACTGGCAGATTATAACAATTCCTTTTTCTGCTCATCTGCCACTCTAATTTACTTCTAGGGAAGAAAGAGAATTTGTGAACTTCAGGTGTGTGAAAGGAGATTTGATGTCTGAACTAATCTGAGCAGCTGGTCTAATATTCTATCGAGAGACAACTTCTGATACTTCAGCTTGATTGCAAATGGGCTCTGATCTTTGCAGAATATTGTCTTGGTTCAGCTCAGAAATGAAGATAGCTATTGTGCCAGAGGAAAATTAAGATCCTACACTGGTACATAATTGATAGTGCAGATAAGTGTATAAAGACAAGGGGGACAAGAAGGGATGGGAGAAGGAGATACAGTTCATACAAACTGTCAGCAGTAAAAGGAAATATCACAAATAAGCCCAGCATTTATATCTACACTAGGTGAACTAGTAAACTATACTTGGAAACCTAGGTGCCCAATGTATTTAAACAAATATTTAGATATAAAATATTTGGCTACCACAGAATCGATGCTGTTGCTGTAATGCAAGTTATGGCTATCCATAATACATAACTATAGTGGGACCCGTGGGAGACAGTGGTACATGAAATCACATCAAACATGTTATAATCACTGCCCTGATTCTCACTGACAAGACAAACTATCAATCTATACAGCTCTGACATGAAATTTAAACAAGAGGTGCACAGGTTGGTTCTGTTGGAAAGATGTGTAACTAACTGTAGATACTAGACAGATTACTTTCACATATGAATTTTAACAATAACCTCAAATTTAACAGTAAAATCAGCACCAGGCTGTAATCTTTGCACAGATGCTTTTTAGCTTGCATGGCTAATGGATGCAAAACCTACTCTCCCTGCCCAGAGATCTCAGCACATTTCTCCCCACACACACTTCACCTGTGCCCAGCACACCACGTGCTCTCCTCCCTGCATTTGCAGGACTCCAGCCAAACTTCAGGCTCTCTACTGCCTTCCCTACCACTGCCTCTGGAATAGCCCTGATGGCCACATACATGCTTCGTCCAGCCTGTTTTCCATCCAAAACTACCCTGCACTCAGGTGTTTTCTGATAAGTAGGTCTGGTCTAGTGAGTAACCTGAGGCCACATCTATCCGACACTGCAGATACAACCAAGGACTCCAACTCTGGAGATTTGTTCTTTTCCTTCCTCCATATCTGCCAAGAATACAGAACAGGGAAGGTGGGAAAGTCTTACGTGACTTATGCTGGTTTCATCCAATTGCCTGTATAATCATGGTAATAAATACTCTTCACACTGAACTACATTCCAACTTTAATTTTATGCTCCTGTGGAGGATTTTATTTAAAGTAATGTTTAAAAATAATTTATGTAAATTACCTAAGAACAGAAGCAGTAATGTAATATTTCTTGACAGGTAGTCCTATTAGCATTCTTTTAAAACGTGGCTATAGAGGACAAAAACTTGGAAACATGTAAATGATAGAAGAAATGAGATCCTTATTCACAGTTACAATACTAAGAGCTGGCGATAATTTCAAGAAAAATGACAAACTGAGTCCAAAGCATGAAAGTTGAGAAGCTGCAATAGAGAGTAACCACAAATGGAAAAATACTGGGAGGCTGGGAATGAGGATTTCTCAGCTTTATCCCTACTTCTGCTACTCAAATGCGACCATCAGCTAGGCGTTCTCTGACTGGAAGCCAATGGGAAGATTTGCTATGACTTATCTAGGTTTTGCCTCATATTCCCAAAGCATCTGGCTTAGCTTGTTTTCAGTTTTGGCTACTGAGCTCAGGTCAGCATTAACTTCATTTTTCAGGTGTCACCCTTTCTTTAATTGGAAAAGCCTATGATGTGTGAACTACTTAAGGCATGGTACCATGCCTTAATCAGCAGTTATGCTGTATTTGTGCAATTGATATTCACATGAACATTTGTGCACTATTATTTTATTGTAGATGTGAAGTATGTTTCACGTTTGGTGAAGGAGGAACAAAATTCATGTTACTTTTCCATTATCAAACATGGTGATACACACTTCTAAGGCTACCATGAGAGAGGTGATACATACACTAACTTAATGCTTGAGGGATAACAAGATATCTAATAAACCCTTTGTTTGCATATAGGAGTAAAATTACTGTAGATGTCACAGGAAAACACAGTGTAAATTCAGCAGTTAGCCATAAACAAAATAGGGGGAAGATCATCTTATGTATATCCAGAAGTATATTACATGTGCTGTGTAATGGAAATGCTGACACATGACCTGAAGTAGTGATGGAGCAGCTGGTGGGAAGGCAGGGCCAACCCAAGGAAGCTCAGGTGTATGCAGTGCAATGCACCTGTGTGATTGGAAGGAGTAGAGCCAGGATCCACCCCCTTCCCAGACCTCATTTAAGGGTTGGCAGCCCAGGTAAAGGCATCTCAGTGGAGATCCTTGCATTCCTAAGGCTTTCTGAAGGTAAGCAGATTTGTTTGTTTAATTTTATTTCTGTGCCTGCAGCTGTTGCATTTGAGTAGATCCTCACTTGCTGCAGTCTGTGACCTTGCTGCTCTGCTTTTCACTGTATTACGGTCTTCTTTATGAGTAATGCTTCACAGGCATTTTTCAGCAGTGATATTCATGTTATGTTTTTCTCCTGGTAAACTGGCCAATCATTTTTAAAGACAATACCAACTTATCTAATACCTAAACAAAGTTCAGTGAGATTTTTTTTTGCAGAAGCCCAGAAATACCAGTATCTATCTAAAAAACAAAGCTAGAAAATGAACTGAGAAAAGAAAATGAATGTTCTTTCAATTACTACAGGAATCATACTGATGCTATGGTGATGAAAGTAAAATGTGTGGTTTATTTATTATTTATAGAATGAAAGTAAGTCTGCAATTAAACCATTTTGTATCAGCTTCAGCAGATAAAAGAACATGATTCTTAAACATCAGAGAATCACCCCAGGGAAGGTAAATGCCAGCTGTATGTAAACTCAGAATAGTGACAGATCTACCTTATGGCAGGCAAAGCCGAGAAGTTACCTGGCATGTCTGTGTATTTCATAGAGCAACAGGTCAGTATTGCTGAGGGAGCGTAAGCAGTAATTGCTGGCACTGCACACCGTCACAAATTAAACTATTCAGTACCAAGGTTCAAAGGGCTTAAAAACTTCAGCTATGTTCTGGCTTGATGTCCTGGTAGGAATGGCACTGACCCATGTTTGGCAGAGGAAAGCCATGTGCACTCAGTGTGTTGCTGCCAGTAGCCAGCTGAGCTGTATTTCCCTCTCGCAACTTCAAAAGTTTTCTCTGCTAACAGTAGTTCCTTCCAGGTCCTGCATGCACTCAAACTCAGTTAGTGTTTGGCTCCTCTCTTTCTGGCTTTGAAGTTTGTTTACCTACTTCTGTTTATTTGGCTCCTTTGGTAAGTTTTCACAGATGCTGGACATATAATTTTGAACCTTAGGGTGCAGAATAATTCTTTGTGTTTTCTCATTTAATGTGGTTTTGCATTATTTATTGCCCCAAAGTAGCTGGCTGTTCTCTCTTCCTTATCATTTTTTCTTTCAGATCCCATTAACTCAGTGTCAAATATTCCATAAACTTGCAAATTCAAGTAATGGCTGGATCAAGCCATGATTTAAAAGTAAGGTGTGCAGATGATGTAGTATCAAGGACAAAATGTTTCATAGCTTTCACCTTTAGTTTAACTGCTATTTCCATCTCCATATTATCTTCAGTGACTGGCAAGACTTTATATTCAGACACGAAGCCTCAGCATATATGCAAATAGTTAATGGTGACTACAAGTCAGCCCAAAATATTTCTACTTGCATATAAGATGTGAAAGTTCACTTCCCAAGTATAAATGAAGAATACCAAATGATCACAATTGAAAGTGATGTCCATTGTATAAGAATCAGTGTATATCCCTCTAATTCAGCTTTCAGTGGATAGAGCAGCCCACAGACCAGACACAGTGACTTTTAAACTAACCACATTGTGAAGCCTCTCCTACCCAGATCAGTAACAACTTGAAATTAAGCAATGTTTTATAATCCTGACCTATACATACATCACAAGGAAAGAGAATCTGCTGAACGTAAGCACTGAATATTTCTTCAACCTTTTTTCTTAAGTCTTTGGTGGCCCAGGTTCTTCAAGATAGGGACAGATTTTCCCAGCCATGGACACAATACTAATCTTTCCCCAATCCATTTAAACCAGTTTCTTTGAAGTGTAACACACTGCAAGTCAATCACAGTGTGAAGGACTGCAGCCATTCACATCTACTAACCACTTTGAGTATCCTACATGGTTGTGGGGTTTTCTTGTTTGTTTGTTTCTGGATTGAGGTCTGTTTTTAGCTTTGGGCTAAAAGAGAAGAGTGGGTTTTGTGTGCAGAGCAGCATTTTACCTTCTTTTGTTTGACTTTGCTGAGCACAGATTTTGACAGTTTGTAGTGTATCCCTTTAGACCAACCTTTCATCCTGTGATTAAAGGACAAGGCTGCGTGACAAAACAGACATGGCAGTGTCTGTAAAGGCCTGTCTCTGTGTGAGATGAAATAAACACTTAAATTTGCAGGACAGAGACAAAAGGACAGAAGAATGAAATAGTCTAGGAATTTGAGTATGATGAAGTTGAGATTTGGCACCCCCCTCCTGAGATGACAAAGCCTCTACTTCAAGAACCCTTTTTTCTTCATGGAGGAATGGGTAGAGTTGAGCAGCTGAAGAGAGACAGTTCTTGTGTATGTAAATAAAACCTATTTTTTCCAGTGCAGTCTGAAAAGGGAAGCTGCAGGAGAAGGGAGGACAGAGCAGTTTAACAAATTGCCCCAGAGATGGAGATAAGAGGACATATGGACATCAGGATGGGGAAAAGGGGGAGCAAACTGAGTTTTACGTGTTCCTAGTTGTTTTGGTGTTTTGTTTTTTCCTCATTGTCCCTGTTTTCTTAAGAACAAATGAATGTATTGAAAAGGAAATGAAAGTATGAAAGGAATTTCTTGTGGAAGAGCAAGTTTCTTTAACTGCTGTCTATGAGAGTAGCTATAATTACCAGGAAGAACATGGCAAATACTTAGGAAAGCTGACAGTTTCCAAACAGATTTGGTGGATTTGTTTCTGATAGAACTAAAGTAAGAACAAGGAAGACTAATGTCACTGAAGTTGTAGAAGGATATTCTACCAGATATCGAAGGTGTCAGAGTAATCAGAATAACAAAAAAGAGAACGTTTTTCCATCTCTGTTGTCACGCTGAATCTTTAAAGGCAACATTTGAGGTGCTGTGGACATTGTTTTTATTTCCAAGATTAAAACAAAGAGAAATGCTTTGAAACTGAAAGTGTTCTGACTGAATCACATTTTTTGATCTAATGTAGCTCTTGACTTCTGATAGACAGTAAATAGTGATTTTAAACCTGTATTATGGTTTGGAGAGAGAAGAAGCTACAAAATGAAATGGTTACTTTATCTTTAGAACCATGAGTGAAAACGATTGGCATTTTGTGCATGTCTGTGCAAGGAGAAAGTTCTTCAACTTCGCAGTGGGATTAGAATGTTATCCTGCAAACAAAAAGTCTTCTGGCCCATCAGCAAACGTTGATGTTTTCCACATTATTTGACACCAATAATATTATAAACAGGCTTTTATAAAATGAAGTGAAACCAGTCATAAATATCATTGGAACTACTGTGCTTAAAACTAAGCCTTTCTCTAACTAAGGAAATATATAGCATATTTTAATTGATCTTGAATTCCAAATAAAACTTGGAACGTAAGATGCTTTGAGATCACAGAAGAAGCTTCATACAAGAATGTATGATGAAGCTAATTGGGTCTGGTATGAATAATGTATCTGAATTCTATGCCAGATACAAGCAGAATGTAGAGGGAAACACCAGAATGAATCAGAATTAATATCAGTAGAGCCATCTCTGTGCATGTTCAACATGATGATTTATCCTTGAAGTTTTGAAGAAGCGTATGGAAGGCAAAGAGCTGTTTGCAGGGAATAAATGTATAAATAATTTTACAAGTACCTTTACATCTCAGCCTCCATTATCCTGAAAGCATCCCATTTTGAAAGGGTATTTCAAGAAGAGAGCATGCTTCCCCAGCAAAAAACATTCCAGAAAATTTGCTGTAGAAACCACTGGAAACATTGAATATTCCAGGAAAAAAAGGAAAAAAAGAAAAAAAACATAACCTGCATGAATGTTTCCATGTCTTTAAATACAATGGAACTAACAGAACTCACCTGCCTGAAACACCACTTAATAGGATACATTAATCACACACTCCACAAAGTGGTTAATATCATACATCTTGTACTTCACAAAATTATCAGATACACTGTTCCAGTAAACCGTATTTGATCTTGAGTTGGGTAAAGCACTAAAAATTTAGCTAATAGTTAGTATCTAGGGCATTCTGTTTTATGGAATAATAAACATTTTTTAATGCTTTCTTCCATAACTGCTACCACGTTTATATTATTGGTTTGGGTCTCAAATTCTAAAATGAGTGAGTTCTTGCAAAATAGGTTCGTAACTAATTTGGAAAGTAAATATGAGATTTTTTTTGTATGATGGTTTACATATGATGGGAGCATGAAATGATTTAAGAAAGTATACTAAACTAAGCAGAAATATTCCTTTAACCAAATGTTAATGTTAGTCCTTAGAAAAGGGAAAAAAAGAACCAAAAGAATTCTCTGTGTAATATTTATGAATGGGGACTTTCAAAGTAGCTATCATAACCTCTCTGGTATTTCTTCTGTAGAGGAACTCTGTAAGAAAAATGAATGAACTGAGTACAGGAACTTGTGTCTGAAACACACTTTTTTTCTATACATCTGTATAAATACATAACAGCAAAGCCACAATGCAGAAAAACAAAAAAACCAAAAACCAAAAAAAAAAAAAAAAAAAAAAAACCCCACCAAAAAAACCCTCTCTCTTCCCACTGGAACTTTTCTTCATAGAAACTCTATTCTGAAACTTTGCTAGATTTTAGTCATTAATTATTTTCTGACTAAGCAATATCTTTGACTTAATAATGCTTTATATTAACACTTACTGCTGGACATTATAGATAATATATTATCTAAGACTTCAGGCTCATACTTCTTTCAGTTAGCTCTGGGTTGTGTAATACAAGTTCATATTTAAGTTAGTGCTCAAAAGGAAAGACGACAGATGCGTAACGTTTATTCCAAGGCTTTCTTATGGAACCTTCAAAACTGAAGTGCTTAAGTTGATGAGAACTGAGCCCCATTCATTTGGCAGGCTCTAAAGCAGCACAGGCTAGACAAACATTCAGCAAGGCTGACACCTAGTAAAAGTTCAGCGAATTGCAAAGTGAATGTGAGGCAACAGCAGAGCTTCCAGTCAGGCGATTTAACACCTAGAGTTTTAGAGGGATCTGAGGAAAACTGTTCAGTGAAAAAGCTGAGTTCCTGGAGAGACATTAGCATGTAACAGAAAGCGAACCTAACTTTTGAAAGGGAAAGAAAATTAGTTTTCTTATTGTTTTGTTACCTGGGGATCTGAAAATAGCAGTCCTGTATCTTTATGTTTTATTATTGCTGCATTTCCAGGAATGTTCCTTGCAAGCACTGGAATATCCAAGTCCATTGCCTAGTGGAAAATGGAGAAAGGAAATAATAGTTTATTAGAATACAGCTATTTTGAGATGTTGATGACAATTTTAAAATGAAAAGCAGAAGCAATTCAAGTTCTTTCCCATTTCTTCAGCATTATAGCTGAAAGTTATCATGTCGAAGGTGATCTCCTTTATGTAACTTCTCTCAAATATTTTCTACTTCTATCAGCCTACAAGTTTATTATCTTGTAACTTTGTATCAGTCTTGTAATTTCAAAAGCAACCAATCCAGAAGGTCAATTAATAGCTGTTTTATCCTTTATTCCTTTCCTTCTCAAAATATGTGGATTGTTTCCTACTGGAAGTTCCCAACATATGGAAGGCTTTAAGAGGATAAAATTAATGTTCAGACCAAAGGTTGTCACTGTAACTCCCACCATTATCACACACAGAGAGATTTAGTTTATAGCACCAAAAGCCAGCTCTCTTCAACATAAAGTATTTGCTCTTTTGTTCCATAAAATGCATTTTATCTCAGACTTTCTACAGCATGTGCAGAACTGGAAAGATTTGGGCGGCATCAGAATTGGTGACAGTGGAAATCGCTTGGCTCCTTTCTTCAGTTCTGATTCCTATTGGTCATATAAGACTTTTGAAGGAACTCTGCTTTTGCTGGCCGCTGTCATTAAAGCCAGGCTTGTCCTCTGAGCATTCAGGGAATGCAGGAAGGCGTGCAGTGACACAGAGCTTCCAACTGAACCTACCATGCAGAGTGGAGAAAAGATTATGCTTTCAGAACACATCACTCTTTCAAAACATATTACCTACAAAGCTATTGGTTCGCAATTCCTCACTGATCAAGGAATTCATTAGAAGTAGCAGAATTAGATTATACCACTTGTTTGGTTTTTTTTTTTGCTTCTTTATTAATTCATGTCTTATATACATGCATGTTCACGTGTGTATATTCATTATTAGGGAAGCGTGGAGTTTCAACATGGCAGCACTTCAGGCTGCCTGCAGAATCAGGAGCAGAGATGTAGCACAGCATCTGTTCAATGACAGCAAACCATTTCCAAGAGACTTCAGGCCAGGCAACTTCAAAAAATATGGCTTAGATTTTGAAGTACCCAGTGTGCAAACCTGGCCACTCAGCGCTGTTACTCATGCGTACCCTATCTGAAATTTCAATTGCTATCAATGAATTTGGAAATCTTGAGGTACACTGACCGACTGTAAACCTAGAAAAACTCATATTGAGTAAGTATCACAGTGTTAAATGAGAG
The DNA here is from genome assembly GCF_023343835.1 of Lagopus muta. Lineage (NCBI taxonomy): Eukaryota > Metazoa > Chordata > Aves > Galliformes > Phasianidae > Lagopus > Lagopus muta. The sequence goes on along the minus strand of NC_064449.1, from coordinate 8,951,870 downwards.
AGAAATTCACTCCTCCAAATCTTTAATCTGTTCCGTGTTCCATACTGATTCCCTGTCGCTTCTGAGTGAATGCAGTTTTAATTACTGCTATTACACTCCCGGATGGGGAGTAATCTTCCTTCAGTCTGTGTAGCAGGAAAATAAAACCCCAAGGAACAAAACAAGAGAACATGTCATTTGCTTTTTATTTTTTTATAGTTCAGATAAAACTGGAGGCAAAAAAACCTTGATACCTTGACTGATACTGTACAGAACCAATTATGTTTTGAACAGTGAAGGAATGCTGCAACTTACTGAACGTGTTAATAGCTTAAAGTATCCATGAGAAACTGTGCTTAAATCACCTCTACAGATGAATTTACACTGGACATAGAAATTCAACGGTGCTTATGGCACAGCCATCTGCTTTGCTGCAGTGAGGTCTAGAAATAATAACAACCCTTAATGACATAACCTGTTCTACGCTTCATACCAGAAACTGTGTCAACTGGAGGTGATTCAGACAAATAGATTAATGAGACAAATGGGGAGTATTAAAAACTACAAACCCGATTTCTGAATGTAACAGTCTATTGTGATACTGCCTCTTACTGAAAATTATTTGGTGAGGAGAAATACAGTTTTTAGTCATTATTTTTGTCATAATTTAGACAAATTATTTTGTCGTTTCCTCCGACTTACTGTTAAAGAAAATAGATATGTATGTTTTCCAAAGATAGGTTTTAGAAATGTATACAATTACTGTATGTAATCAGTACAACAAAGTTTATTGAATGCCAAATTTCACCCAGGAGATGGGAGGTGCAGTGTCTGACAGGTTTGGATTGCTTTTGGCTTTATTTACTCAACTGCAGACCTTACTTGGGGTTACCACACAAGCATCAGCTTCTTTCTGATTCAGCAGACTTTAAGCCATTCCCACTGACAGGCTGAAATGCCCTTGTGTTCTGTGTGCTGGCTGTTGTTGGTATCACTCAAAAATGTTCGTTGAACAGGGAGTAAAAATATTGCGCTTGAAAATCAAGAGCTTGATAATGGTTTTGAAGCATGTTGGCATTCACTGTCACTTGCCTAAGGCCCTCTCCTCACCTCTTTGCATCTCTCCCTTTATAAAACAAAACCACAGGAGTATTTCAGATCTGGCTACTTTCCAAACAAGCAATTGTTCATTCAAGAGAAATCCCGTTAAAGATAAAGGAAGAAAACAGACAAAACACAAACCCCAAGACCAGCCACTTATCCCCAGGATAGTTACCTACAAAGCAGAGGAGTTTGTATTTGAACCCAGGGAGTAGTGGAAACTGTGCCTGCACTGGTTGAATACAAATATGGTGCCTTGAGTCAGGTCTGTCCTGGGCTGTGATCTCCTTACAAGGCAGCATAGCATCGCTATAGCTCAGCCTGGAGTCTAGAATACATTTTTTGCTTTTATTCTTTAACTTTACAAGGTCTGTTCATTTACTTGTTTCTGAACGTTACTTAGTTGATAACTCACTGAAGTTGGTCACTAAGTCTGTATTTAGCTTTCTCTAATTTCTGTACTGTAAAGGGAAATACATTTGTTCTGTCTCAAACACTTGTAGGGCAGTAACTGCTACACCAGAAAACTTCAGGTCCCAAAACACATAGGTACCAGTGAGTTATAGCTACTGAAAGACAGAACAGATGGCTAAATACATAAGATGAGGGGCTGCCTTTGCACTAGCTAGCCTTAAACAAATGGGTTGTGCTGTAAATAATTACTGCATGAAGTGGATTAGAGTGTAATTTAGATACTTAGCCCATTTTTAAGCAGTAAAAATAATCATTTGCATTGTTGAGAACATGTATAATTTACTGACCCAGGTTCCACAAATAATAGCATGAAGTAACATGTTAGTCCACTGGCCATCTGTTTTGTTACATTAACCTGAATGCAAATGTGCTTTAATGCTATTTCAAAAGAGTACAGGATGGAGATTCAAGCTTAGGAATCAAGCTGCACAGTAAGCATTTCTAACCAATAGTGTGGGGCAACAATATAAATACAGGTTTTATTTTCAATTCTGTCTTTTGGATTGACCCTTATTTTCTTCCCCCCCTGACCTATGGCCCCTCTTCAATTTCAGTGCTCTGCAAGATCTTTCTCTTCACATGTTTAAGAATGAATTATGCCCTATGGTAGAGCAGACTGGCTATCTTTCACTCCAATGTTTACTTTCTTTAAATTGGCTTTTATGTGTGTATGTGTAAATCTAGTATGCATGGCAATCTAATGATTTTTAGAACAGTTGTAGTATAACTGAAAGCATAAAAAAGAATTAAATGATTAAATGGGGTGGATTCAAAACATTTTGCTTTCCAACTGTATAAAAACAGATGAAATTTTCTAGCAGTAGTGTTTGCATGGGAACATGCAGAACTCTTCAGCTTTCTGAGTTTGGGATGTATGCTAAATGTTTGCTTCCACATTGTTTTCTCTGCTGCAAATGCCAGACAGAAAACAGGACAGTTAGAGCAAAATCACCAATACATCAGTAGTAAATGACAAGGTAATTAGCAATGGTTTCTAGTTCTTTCATACCTAAGGCAGGTTTGAAATTGAGATGGTTATATATCTATTATATGCTTATCTCATACTGAAAGCAAGCTAGGAGTGTGCTCAGTGTTTACAAATTCATGATCTAGTTCAATTTTGAGCTTTCAAGAGAATGAAAGCTGCATTTCCCAATTCAAGCAAGATGTTACAACCAGCGTAGGACTGAAAGATTTTTATGCATCGTTTTCTGCCTTGTTAATTTAACAAGATCTTAGCAGATGGCTCTTCCTACTGCTGACCATCTCGGGCAGAGACTTCACTTTATTAGAATGACACTTCCTCTGAGAGGGAGAGATTTTTACAGCAGGGTAATTTATAAGCAGGTCATCAAATCCCACTCTACAACTGTGTAGTGAACAGATGCACAGTACCCAAATCTTTATTGCTTCAGAAGAATCCTTCAAGCAAGTCTGAGGTACTGAGTGGGCAAGCTTCAGGTAGTTTCTTAAGAAGTAACTAAAAACCAATTTTGCTTTTAGAGGTGATGGGAACAACTCTAAAACGGCAACATAGCTTGAGCTTCCTCCCAATTTTACATTGTAAAAGATGTTGGGTTTTTTTTCTGATGCAAACCAACAACAGCAAAGTCAGAAGTGTAGGAATGATCAACTCTTCTGCCTGTGTAGAGATTTGCAGTGAGAAAAATGAGTGTTGTGTTTTTTTTTTTTGCTTTTTTTTTTTCCAATGGACAGAGATTTGCATCTTGAATTGGTGATAAATTAATCAACATTGATTGTGCAGTGGGAACTTAAGAGTAGCTTTCCAGTAGAGGTGATATTTGACAATCTAATAGCCCTGAAGGGTTAATTGAATAGTTCAGCCACTCAGGGAAGAGTGTAAATAAAAACTTTCCTTGTTGATTTATCAGATTCAAAACTTGTTGGAATTGCACTTCAAAAGAGACTGAAAATCAGTAGTCTATGAAGCAGGCTCAACATCCTTTACATCATTTACTTCTGAAGTAAACTGGCCTTATCATTTCACTTTACGTTACCAAGTATTTGCTAAGATGTTGTATGTACACTCCCTATCCTGAGAAAGGCTCTTTCCTTAGCTTTAAACTGCTCACATGTGATGGGAAAACTATTCTCATAGTCTCATCAGTTCTATGCCAAGCACACTTGCACTTCTGTTGCAGATGCCTTCTCATTTAACAGTCTTTGTTTTGCTTTTTTTTTCCTCCTCTTTAACTCACTGACATTCTCAGGAAGTAATCAGATTGATTTTTTTTTTGGTCAGCTGTTCTTAGTGCTCCTGAAGGGAACATGCAGCTGGTTGGAGGAGGTGACAGGTACTTAAGTTTACTTCTCTGAGTCAGGGACTGGGTGGGGGCTGTGCACTGTGTTGGTAGCACTTCATTTCATCTCAACTACTGAACATAAGTACTACACTACATAACTACTACTACATGTTTTTATCAGCCACGCTGATAGACTTGGAAAATACATTATTTGTAGTATTTTTTGTTTATGTAGACAGCGTTGTTGCTGTGAAGAAGCACATTCTTCTACCCCTGCAACTTCTTTTTTGAATAGAGAAAGAAATTTGCCATCTAACCAGCATTTACAATTTGTAGCGTGCTCACTCCCTTCTTACATCTGATGAACTTTAAGATGCATGCTGAAGATGCAACATGTGATTACTCATTAGAAACAGCAATAGGTAATTCATTACTACAGATTATATAATAATTTCTGAGATTTTCTGAGATCATAATGAACCAACGTTCACCAGCCACCAAAAAAAAGAGAGTGAAAAAACATCAGCCCAAAGAACTTCCCTTTTAAGAACACTTTTTTTTTTTTTTTCTGGTAAGTATCTGGCACTAAGTTAGTCCCACTCTATATATGAAATAGATCTGGTTATTAACTTTCAATATTTATAGGAAAAAAATAAAGAGAGAGCATGGAATTCATTTGAATGAAATAAAAAATACAGGTCTTAGATTGCTTTTTGAAAGGATGTAAAAATAAATGAGAGTCTATTTTAGTAACATTATCAGGAAGTGGATGTTGAATTAAGAATAATGACAACCTCAGAAAATCAGAACAACTCTCATGTCGTGTCTGTGTTGTTAATTTAACAAGAGTGATAAAATTATATTCTCTCCTTTAAGAAAAAAATGGGGAAAGCATAGAATTTTGTCAGATTAACCTATGAATACCATAACTAACACTTGCAAGAAGAAATAGTTTTGTTATGTCTTCACTGGCTTTGAAACATAGATGTAAAATGTTGACATGCATTTCTAGTGAGAAAATGCAATGTCAGATTCACTGTAACCTCAGTGAAAAACCTCACTGCTAAGATGCAATTACCTCCAGAATTGCAGCAGACATCCCCTCTGAAATGGAGCTGTTCACTACAGCAAAGCACCTTCTCATAGCAGCATGAAGATCATCCTGTGGCATCTCCTGTAATAAATGTACTCCAGGTGCCCTAGGAGTAAGATGCATACAAATAGGAGACCTCCTATGAATGTGTTAATGTGGTCTAAGTTTTCTTGCTAAAACAGAGCAGTGATAGAAGGTAATCTGAGCAGTTCAGACATGGTTCTGCTGTTAACAATCGCTTGCATGCGTGATTAAATAAGATAGAAAAGAAGATAAAACGTGAAAAGGTCTACAAAGGTCTAAAATTTACAGAATACCTGTTGTGAGAAAATTATGTCAAATGTGTTTTACCTTTTGATTTTCTCCTTCATCTCATGTGTTAGAAGTGGATCGACCTATACAAGGAAAGAGAGGTCTGATTAAAGCTTCCCCTTCCACTTTCCCTTCCCCCTCCCTCATGATAATAATTACATCAACTTACTGCAGGTCCAATAATGCCCAGGTGAACAGTGGGGTCCTTTCTGTGCCAATCTAAAATAGAAGAGGAAGATCTTTTTATTAATCAAAATTCTTCATTTTTAATACCATTTTAAAACACAGAAAATATTCCTTTTCCTCTAAAACCAATGTAAATAGCTGCAAGAGCAAAGTTTAGCTTGTTAAATAACGTATTTCTACATAGAGGACTGAATATGTATCTGATTTCATGCTCTGCCCTCAGATTACTCATCTGTATTCAAAAGATTGGCATATCTGAAAGTTTGCAGTTAGCATTTCTGCTTCACGAAATGCCTTATGATTCAAGAGTTATTTAACTAAGCTCAGATTGTAATTTTAAATCATCTTTAGAGAGCAATGCTTTTTAGGATGCAGTGACCCTGGCCACTAAGACAAAATGATTTGAAGTTTACCTGTTTTGTAAGCAACTGCAATCATTACAACTAACACTGAGTTATTACGTACTCAAGAGTAATCTGCCATTCTTCGATGACTAGAATAGAACTCTATAACAGAATCAGCTTTTTGGCATTAGTCGACCACATGTATTGGTTGATTGATTAGGCATTGAAGGCCTAACAAAGTAAATGGAATACCTGAGGCTATATTTTCAGCTTAGAATATTTGAATCTTTTCAGATACAAGCTGAGAATATGAAAAAACATTCATCTACGTGAATACAATAGAACTTTATAACAAGGGGGGATAAGATTTGCTTGTAACATTTATAATATTACTTAATACACATCAGATCAGTGTAACATCCACAGGACAGTAAGATAAAGTTATTTTGAAGTAGACAAACCCTTCTTTTGTCTTCCATTAATCTATATTGTAGCAGCAAAACAGTCTTCCTAAGAAGTAAAAGCATCAAATAATGCTTTGATTTTAACACTCTGTTATTCCCAGCAGGCTGAAAAAGACACAGTAGAGAAACAATGCATTCAACTGATCAGTGGTTACATGAGCATTCTTTAGATATAGTTATATTATGAAATGCTGGGCATGAATGAAACAGCTCATAAACATTAAATTAATGCATCTAATTCTGGGAACCAAGCAAGGTACCTACCTGAGAATTCATCTACTAAATACAGAGGGTCTTTGACTCTTCTAAGTCCGCATATAAGGAGAAATATATGTAAATCTTCTGTATCTGCAGGAATGTCTGCAACAAAACATTTAAAAACAATCTGAATGCAGATAAAAGAAAATCAAATCAGTGCAGTGGAGAACATAATCATGCATATCATTCTACAATGCATGTGAGTTCAGTCCCAGGGACAGCAAAAGGATAGGCTTTGGATGAATTAAAAAAACTGGTGATCAGATTTTTCAACACCAGAAATCAGCTTTGGCCATTATACATGAAATGTGTTTCTCATTTTTTTTCTACCCATGAAAGGAGTAACTTGGTACCCATATAACAATTCAACACCTGTTTCAAGAATATTGTAAGGCCTGGGCAGACACAGGTTGCTATGAAAGATCAGGTAAAGGTCAATAGTTATCTAGCCCTAACATGCCAGCAGTGCCACAGCGTATTTAACCAGAAGTTCAATTGTCACAAAGCATTTATTTTAACACTGTTGTTAAGAAATACGAATATAAAATAAGTCTGGAAAATATCTCAACCTGTTGGTGTTTAGCATCAAAAAATCCCTCATGAAAATCTACAGCAATAACCCACAAAAAGAAAAAAACATTCTTGAATATCTCATGTCAAGCGCTGGGATTCATGTGAGCCTTGCATCAAAACTCTGTCTACTGGGGGAAAAAGTCAGAAGTATGGTGAATAATCAACTGCTATTGCTTTTAAAATTAAAATCCAGTTCGGGGATTTTTGTGTGCTCCCTGTCGCAGGGCTCATTATTGAGTCAGTTCCATTTAACTTTAGCAGCTTGAGCTGTCAAGAGTGGCTGCAGCAGACAAGGTAAGTAATATTTTACTGGTTATTGGACCAAGAAATAATATGTAATTTATAATATACACAAACATTTGGACTGAAAAAGCCATTCTGGTGCAATGGTCCATTAATGCTGTTTGTTTTCAAGACATGCAGCACTGGTCTCGATTCATGACAAACTCAACAAAACAAACAACTAGAACTTGTCAGCAAAACTGAGACTGCTGACACCAATTGCTTTCAAATTTGGATTTTTACATTTGAGTCCCATGGCACTTAAAGATACTCCTCTTGAGAATCTAATGACTATCAGTTTAATTATTTAACTAGTGAAATTACTTAACGTAATATCTAATAAAGGAAATAGCCACTTATTTGACCACTATTATTTTGAATAAACAGGCAGATTATTCACTTTGTGCAACTTTACCACGACCTCCATCTCTACTGTGGAATGTTTCTTCTCAAATTGCAGACTGTAGACACACCACCCTGAGATTGGATCCTGCACAGTCTGTTAAAGGCTGCCCAATAAGAGCTATTTGAGCAAGGATTTGCCTCTGCTATTCGATTTAGTGAAGTGAGAGCCCGCTGTAGTTTTACTTTATTGAATGCTGTAGATCTTTCTCATCACCTAATTCATTTTTACAGGCAGACATTCACCAACTCAATCCACTTAGGAATATAAAGACATTCCTGAGAAGACTATACTACCAGCACATCGCAGCCACTGTTTAGTACTGTAGACTTTACTCATTCTCTGTCTGCTTAAAATCAAGGTTAAGTAGCACCTTGTTAGCTTTTTCCTCATTCACTGAAAATTATTGGATTTACATGTCAAGATGATGCCTGCATCAGTTTTTTTCTCCCACATGTTGTTTTCTCAAGCTATGCCAGCCTAGTGTGAGGAAAAAATATAACTATTTGTACAAGAAAGCAATCATTTAAGTATGTTTTGTCCTCATAAGAGCTCTAATAAGGGAAATAAAATAACTGCAACAGCTGCCTTTACTAACTACAGCCATCAGGTGGGTGAAAAAAGGTATTCAAAAGAAGTTTTTTCTTTTTACTTGAGCTTAAACAAGATACTGAGTATCTGAGATTTTGCTATCATTCTGCCTTTCCCAGATAGGCTGCTTAATCTGTAATAAGATACAACAATCCTTTTTGACTCCCTTCTAAAATGGAAATACACCAATATGGCACAATTAACTGGAGGTATTCAGTTATGAGACAGAATGAATTGTATTAAAAGTATCCAGTGGGAAATATCTTGGTAATGGAAGGGAGTTTATTATTTATGATTTCATTGGCTCCTGGTTTGTTCCTTATCTGAAATTGTGCATCTTTGTCACATCAACTGTTTTTAGGAAAAATAGTAACTTTAGTACTAAGATATACTATAACAGTTGGCATTTGGCACTTAAAAAAAAAAAATCTTTCCTTAGATGCCAGCAAAAAGAAAGATGAATACAGGCAAACGGATAACATGAAACTAGAATCATTTCTGAAGCATGAGTAAGGACATCACTTTTCTAAGAAAGTAAAGAATAAGTAGAGATGTTATCTAAATTGATTCTGAAGGAGCAGATTCATTTAACTCCATGCCTCTAGGTGCTATCAGGAAAACATGTAGAAATCATAGATGTATGGTAAAAAAAAAAATACTGCAAATCTTTAATCTTATTGTAATGCTGCAGGCCTAATAGTATCAAGCACTAACTTGCTGAGGGGTAAAAATGCAATTGAGAACATTGTATCTTAAGTGACATATTTTAGAATCATACAATATCACTGAATCTAACTCCTGACTCCTCACAGTCCTAAGAGGACCTCACCACCTGCTCAAATACAGAAAATTAAAGTATTTTTCTTATTCAAAAGTCGTCTCCTTACTTTTATACCATGTTTTCAACACATCTGTTGGGCTCATTAGTATAGACTTTGTTAGTTATCTCCTTCTAATCACATGACTTCTAAGTGTTTACAAGAGTGTTTATTAGGGTTTACAGCTTCAACCACATTCCACAGAGATCAAAAGGAGCCTTTCATCAAGGTACGAGGACATCAAGCCTGCCTGTGATCTTAACTAGCTATATCCTATCCTTGAGCTAAGTTGTTAGAGATCAGACTCCATTTTTGCATGTACTTAGGCTGTCATTTTCTGTGATCTACCTTTCAGCAAAAACTTGAACTTTCATTGTCTCTCCAAAGACAAGCATCTTAATTCAGAACCAATTATGAGGTAAAAGATTTCCAGATTATAAGGACAGACAAAAATATTTTGAGCATGTAGTCTGACCTCCAGCCTGACCCACGCTGCAGTAGTTCCCTAAGAAAGTATTGAGTTACTAAATAAACTGAAATGATTGTCTTGTTGAAGTCCGTGTTGAAATTTCTACTTGCCTTGGCTTTTTGGTTTAGCTACTGTTGTTTACAGTCTCTCATACACTAAGACAAACACTGCAACTAGACTGCAAATTGTCTTTTAAAATCTTTTGTTGTATATTTTACCAATAAATATTTTAACAGCAGCCCCTGCAAACAGCACAGCTTGCACACCAACACCATTCAAATATTACTCTCAAATCTGCTGCTGAGACTATGAAAAAAAATCCTAATTCCACAATTTTTGTGCTTTGATGGTAATACAGTTTTCTACTGATTGCTCCACGTTAGGAGAATTTTAAACATTTTAAACACCTCGAAATTCCAAATCCCTAGGAAAGCAATTCAAATGAAACTCCTAATTGGTCTGCAGTAAGTGTAAGGGTATAGCCAAAAACCTGCCTCCATGTGCAACATTAAGTGGAAATTTTAGTGTGCCACTAGCACTGGAAGCAGAGACAAGACTGATGAGTTGAAACAGTCATTAAAACAAACAAGCAAGCAACAAACACTGAATAATCTGATGCCAGTGTTCAAGTTATAATTTAACAAGCACAGATGCTGAGTTATATTATTGTTTGCTTTTCATATACTTTACAAATTATTTTGCATTTTTTGTATTAGTACAAACTAGGCAGAAGCTCTCTCTGTTATATTAGATGATATGCACCTTAGGGGAGCTTCCTTCTCCCCTATCTGTTGACTGTTCTTTTAATCACAAGTTCGTTGGCAGTCCACTCAGTGCTTGGGCTGGGCTAGCAAGAGACAAATCATTTCACTTCAGAAAACTATTAATCTTGGTGGCACTGTGCTTGTGTGCCATGATTTACTAAAACAAAATAATCTCATAGTGCTCAACTTAAAATTAGACACCAGTCTCACATAATGGTATACATTTACGTATATGATAAAGCAATTGAATCATGAGGATTCATTAGTAACAGAGGGAACAGTTGTACTACAAGAGATCAAATTGATGACTACTGAAATGTTTTCACTGCTGTAAAATGCACACAAATTCTTTTGGGGAAAGATAGCTGTATTAAAGTATTTAATTATAGTATTGCCAAGATCAGGTGATTTAAAATTAGGCCATCAGCCCTACATGCCATTGCATTAGTGAAAATAGAGACAAACTGTACATCAAGACCAAATAATTAAAAATCAATACGAATTTCCCTTCTCTACCAGTTCCTCACCTCAGCTGCTCTTCTACAAAGGACATCCTCACTTTCCATTACACAGCACGGGCAGGTATTGGTGCTTTAGTCTAACTAATCTTCTAGGGGATATTGACCCATACCAGGAATAGTTCACCTTTTGGTGTAATTCAGAACTGGGCGAACTTGCAATCTGGAGGCATTTACTGATTGATGTTCTACCTGAATCTAGTGACTTTCATATCATTAAACTATTTTATGACATGATCAGTTAGCCTTCACATTCTAACATTCCAGAATTATGTCTATTTAAAATAAATATGGTGAATACAGGAAAAAAAAAAGTGAGCTATACCTGCATTTTGTAGAAATCTACACCAGTCAAATGTTTCAATGGGAGTAGTCCTGATTCCTGTGTTGAAGAAAAGAGAAATATGACATGTTTGTTTCTTGGATGGCTGAACCATGCCTCTTAAGGTCTTGCTATAAGAAAACATATTGACATATTTCTCTCAAGCACACCTCATTTCATACACAACAATACAGGCAATGGCAAAGAGTTCGACTTCAGAGGAGTCAGCATTTCAAACCAAGGCCCATTCCAGCAAAACATTTCCAGAGAAAAGAAGATAGATACATAAACATACAGGTACTAAATATATTAACTAAATAAATTGAATGCATTAGTAAATATTTCAAAACTCTCACCTTGATATTGGACATATATTTTCTTGCTAGCATCTGGCTTCAAAGAGAAGGAGAAGAAAAGTGATTTATAGTTCATCATAAAAGATCTGCTCAGTCTTTACAAAAAAATCTAGTATAACAATATGCTCATCACTGTGATTTTCTTTTGACAAGACAGATCATTAGAAAGTAATATCTTAATAAGACTAAAAGCCAACAAAATCAAAACTTTAAATTACATTTACAACAAAAAATTACAGTATCAAGGGATTAGTTTTGTAATTAACACGATTACCAGGTCAGTAGAAGCACGTTTTTTTAGTTTAGCTCTGTGTACTTTCTCATAATCATTAACTTGTTTACGGCACAGAAAAAGAAAAGATGTTCAATTACAGAACAGCCCTAGCTCCCAAAAACACTGGTTTTCAAATAAAAAGTACAGCTTGTTTTAGAACCACAGACACATCTATCCGTAATAGAAGTTTAAAACACATCAAGCATGAATCCAGCCCTTCTTACCTCTAACCTTTTCAAAGGCTGCTGCCAAATATACATAAGACTTGCCTATACAGGAACATGGGCCAGGAGTAGTTACTGCAGTTATTCCCAAATAAGAACTGCACATGAAATTAGTTGAAAATAGATATAGTAAAAGTGGTAATTGCAACACTTCCAACGTTTCTCCTGAAGAGTTAGTACACTAGTAATTTAGCATATTATTAAACAAACTAGTTCTTACTTCATTGCCTTTCTGTAACTCCAACCATGAATTTGTGGAATACGAAACTTTCTTTAAAAAAACAAAAAACAAAAAACAAAAGAAATCTTCTCAGGATCTTTCAAAAAGGACAACAAAACAGAACAAAAACTAACAACCGAATGCACTTGCACTCTTCCCCTCCAGCAAAAAAAGCACAGTTTCTTTGAGTTCAATTGTAAACAGTCTGTGTTCAGACAATTCCTACTTCTTTTAAATGCACTGGTTGCCTTAGGAGTAAGGAAGGGAATTGCTCAACTCACTCATTCTCCAACAAATTTGCTCAATATTACCTCGCAAGTTTCAGTTTGAAATCACATTCTTTCAAGCAGTTCTAATGACACTATTGCTTAGTGTACCATCTCGGAGTCCCAAAACAACCTTTGCTAGAATATCAGTCTTTGCTGACTTAGGGCTAAATGCTCTTTGCTACCATTTCACCATGGAGAGAAGCACACTCCCCCAACAGACTGACTGAGTGAGTCACACAGGATCTGACTATTGTGCCTCTTTTTAAGGTGCTAATGGGAAAAAGAGTCCCATATTGCCCCTCCAACCACCCTGCTTTTGAACAGTGGGAAATGGCCGACACACAGATGATGCACTGCTGAACTCCTCAAGCTAAGAACTGCTATGCAGACTTGTCTCAGTGTGGTGGCATAATGCAGGTACAGTTACATGAGGTAGAGCACGATGCTGCTGGATCACATCACTCTGCACATTAGTTTTCCCTTCTCCTCTCCCATCTCCACTCCAACCTCAGCACTGTGAAATCACATCCAAAGGATGACTTCAGGGTAGGAAGAAAAAACAAAAATTAATGCAGAAACAAACTACTAAAGCAACAAATTCCTGAACCAGTCCACACAGGAAATAAGCCAAAGTAGTGGCAACTTTTTTTATTCTTCCACTTGAAGGCATTTTGTGAGGATTTTTTAATTCAAAATTTCTACATGACTGCCCCTACAGTTCACTGCTCGGTCATAACAGTCTATTTTAGTTATTAAAGATGTACTGGAGAAAGAAAAATAGTAAAAGAAATGGACAGAAAAGGGGTCAGGAAGAAGTGAATAGTCATCAACAAGCAGCTCACAAATGGGAAGAGGACAGTTCCAGAGAACCAGAGAATCCAGAGTGAATCAGCCACATCACAAAAACAACGTGAGCAAGCAGGTCCAGTAATAAATGAAGTGGGAAAAATGTAATGCTGTTTATGTTACAGTAGAAGACTGAGGACATCTTTCAAAAGACAAATGAACTTTTGTGATCCAACAATTTAAAAAATAAAGAAGATGGTTTCATATGTTGTTTCATTACTTAATACTTCTTGGCTTTTTTTTTCTTTTTAACTGTGAATAAGTACCATTTTAAATTAAATTGGATTTTTCAATCCAAAAAAAACCTTGCTAATGATGGAGACAGCACTGCAAGCTGAAGGACAACTAATTTTTAGGACAAGTGGAAGAGCTTAAATTCAGAGCTAGGAGTTAACATGCAACGAAAGAAAAAGTGGAAAGAAGGTAGATGGGGCAGGGGGCAGATTAAGCCAGCCTTGTCTCTACAGCTGATGTACTGCATAATCCTGCCTCAGACTTTGGGGCTTAAAGATATGTTTTTTACTTCCCTAAAACTGTTACATTTCAAAAATAAGCTGAAATTAATTAATTATTTGGTTTCGTGCTCTGCAAGACTAAATATATTATATATAATATAATATAACTAAATATATTCCTGCCAAGGCTGGGATCATCAAGAAGAAAAGAGTAGAAATTGTGTAACACAGAGTACAGATATATTCACATGTTATAGATCAATTTTATGTTATACTCTTTATTTTAAGCGGTAGTAAGGAGAGTAGAAAAATGAAATTGAATACCAATAAAACTAGCTTAGGTAATTCTTAGGTACCAATTTTACACTATTGACATAAAACGCTGACCATAAGCACAAGATGTTTGAAAGTATTTCACACTTACTTAGAATACAGATTATTACAGAAGCTGTATTATGCAATTCATAATTAAGGATAATTTATCCAATGTAATAGGAAAGAAGTTGATGGAAGATACAGGCCTCGAGCACAGTGCTATTGCTTACATGTTTGTAATGTGAATTATCGGCTAATTAATAAAGCACACATTATAGGAAAAATGTATATCACATTAGGGTGAATTAATACGTAAAGAGTGGTAATATTCTGTGAGCTGTGTTATGGAAAGCTGTATTTATGCTTTTCAGTGTTTGAAATAAAATGTATGACACTTGCTCTCACCCTTTATATGAAGGTACAGATATGAGGATCAAGTCCAATTCCTGACTCCACACAAGGCAACCTAAGAATATCTCATCACTGGTTCAACTATAGGAAATAAAAATATGTTTTTTACTGATATTTCACAAGATAAGGTGAGTTAATAGGGCAGTCCTGACCTGCTCTTTTTATCCCAGTTGCCCCTTATTGGTGGAAAACTAATAAGCATGCCAAAAAAAACCCCAACATCTGGGCTAACGAGGCAGTGCTGCTTCATGCTACCCAAAAGCACTTGTACTAAGATGCCTGACAGCTCCTTATTGCCTTACCCTGCTCTTCAGAAACCAGCACTGCCTACTTCCAGGATCTGTCTCTATTTTCTCTACTGGCAGTCTGCCATCAACTCACCCACATGAAGGTGATAGGGTTGACCCAACCTATTTTCCAACAGCAGCATCAGATACTACAAATAATTGCACTGAATGAATGAGTTAGAATTGCAATCCAGCAGGTATAATGGTACCTACGAAATAAAGAGTACTCAGAAATTCTAAGACCGTGGTCATGGTATATGGGCCAATAATGAATGCATGGAAACAAACTAACAGACAAAGATAATCCTAATTAGTGTTAGCCCATATATTTTTAACATGTATAACCACTGGGTTTCAGTTGTTACAAAGAAGTTATTTTCAAAAAACAAGAGGAAAATGAAAGGTCAGCTCCAAAAGTAATGCCTCTTATTTTGTTATGTTAGCCCACAACGTCAGAGGCAGATGCTGATGGTATGGCAACAGAGGCTGAACCCTCCCACCAATATTCCATTACAGTTTGTTGCCATGTGACAAATGGCAGCAGAGAGGAAGTCTGAAAGAATGGTGTCTGACATGGAAGTGCATATGAAGCAAAGGCATATAACTGAGCCCTTCACATAGAAGAAGTTGCACCCACTGACATTCGCTGATAATTGCTGAACATTTATGGAGACCAAACAGTGGATGTGAGCACGGTGAGGCAGTGGGTGCTGCTTTTCAGCAGCTGGCAACAGTGACATGAAAGACAAGCCACAACCCAGATGGCCATGCAGATTGTTAGGAGTGTTTATCATTGGCAAGCATGCACAGCTAATTGTGGTGGGACTATGTCAAAAAAAAACAGTGTTTTGTAGCTGAGAATTTGCTCTATCAAATAGTGTTATTGTGCTCTTTGTACCTGTTGCAGTTTCCATGGAAATAAGCAGAAAGATTTGCTTTCAGGGTGACCTATGCATTTAAAATTACCTAATTATCACACTATCTCAAAGGCTAAATGAAAGACTAGATGAGAGAGAATGAAGAGATGAGGGACACAGGGAGGTGTCCCTGCCAATAGCAGGGGGCTGGCACTAGATGATCTTAAAGGCTCCTTCCAACCCAAGCCATTTTATGATTCTATGAAATTAAAATATTATTTTTACTCTCCTAAAAATTGTATGTTTTTTCATTTATTCTTTATATTCTCCCTAAAACTTAAATTCCTGCCCCTTTGGTCTTATATTTCAAGAACAAAAAAAAAAAAAAAAAAACTACAAACGTATTAAGAAACTCAATCATATCAGTCAAATTAACTAAGTCCTGGAGAAATCACTTGAGTTTTTCCTGCTAAAGACTGCCTGAGCTGACACTTTCACTGCATACACAGCACATTATCAAAGCAAGCATGCTCACCTCACAAAGAAGTGCAAGAGGCCACTGCACTCATCTTATGTAGCACTTAAACATTATTTAAACAGCCTGTGGAATGAATTAAACTATCCAGTTGCAAAGACCTGAGATTAATATTTGCTGAGAGACTGAAAAATTAACCCTAAGAGCTCATTGAACTCAACAGCAAAGCCATCAGTTACTTTCAGCAGTAGAAGATAGGGATTTAGCATATGTAAGTCGCAATCTTGCAGGGAGTTTCTGGGCCCTTGGAAAATATGATTGATAGCAACAATCAGATATGGAAACAGATGAGTTTTCATAGCTCCCTACCAATCCAGGATTCATTACAATTAATATGAAGTACATCACACATTTACTAGATAAGGGGATTTTTGCTAAACACCTTTTCTAATAAAATAGCACGGCAGCTCAGATACGAGGTTATCAACAAAACTGTATTTGAGAGGTCTTTTACATTTTTCTACATGTACTGATGATTCTCTCCATGAATGCAATACCTACCTTTAAATTAAATTCACCATAAGAAAATTTATTCCACATGGATAATACGTTTGCTACTAGGAAAACATTCTGTAGAATATCCTTTTTTCTGCCAAACTGAAATTTGATAGTTAGCTAACTTATTAGAAGAATTTTGTTTTGCATTATTACTGCCAGCACTTTGCTGGCAAAATCATCTTTCAAATGCACTGCCAAATGTGTTTGAACACTATGATGTTGGATGAAAATAATTCTATTCAGTATTTTTCCATATTTCATTTAGCTGTGTTTATTCAGTTTTCAGAAGTAGAGATGAGTTTTAAAAAGTGCTTTTAGGAAAGTGCCATTTGCATGCCCTGTATCCCACAAGGCCTGGTCAATCATGCTGTATTATTGCACACCATTGGGCTTAGCACAACTTCAGTTTTAAATTTGCAGTTCACCTTCAGAAGTTCATTCTATTTCTAGTGTTGATGAATGCTCTCACGTTATTCTTCCAAATTCTTACTGTAAGCTTAGTGCAATTTTGTCAACGTAACAAAGTTTATCAAATGATGCGAAAAGAAACAATGCATGCACATAGTATCAGGAGGAATCCAATAATAGCAAAAATTATTAATTTCAACTGTTACAGAGAAGCAATTTCTCTTCTCAAATACTGAACAGCATTTAAATCCCAGATCTCTTTGATCTGTCAAAGCCCATAAATATGAAAAGCTTTCTCTATAAAGAAAAAAGACCAAACAAACAGCATTAAAGAATATAAAGATGATTACAATTCTCTAGCAATTTTTATGAGACATTTTAGGAGACTGAGTAGTTACTAATACGATAACCATCACCATCATCACATGAACATACCCACGCTGCTGCTGCCAGTTCCTTCATTTTCGTCGTGAAAGCCACGGCAAACCTAGTGAAATGGACAAAAATAGCTGGGATCTACTGCTTAAAGTGTTTAAACATAACAAACACAGAAGTATTTCAGAAAAAAAAAAATATATATATATATATATATGTAAGAAGAATGGAAGCTTATAAAAATAATGATAGATGGAGAGACAGAAAGCAGGCTTTCTATTTTTACTTAACCAGAAAACATTGGTAAAACAAATGGTCTTTCTTCAGACTTTAAGTGAATTTACAATTTAGAGCTCCCATGGAGTTAAAGTGATGATTTTCTTAAAATAGGGGGAAAAAAATGGGAACACCCTGTAGTTTGTCTGGAATAATACACGCAGCTGCAATCTACACAAATCAACATGAATAAGCAAACAAGGGTGTACCTGAACAACTTCATGGGTAGGACTTTTTCACCTGGGAGAGAGAAGAAAACTGCTCCCGAGCCTACTTACACTTTTCCCTTATGTCTGCTTACCAGGGCTCATCCTGACACTTACTGGTGTGCCTTTGAGAAAAATTCAGCACACTTCCATCCCACACAACAGAAGAGTTATTTCAGAAACCATTTAAAAGCAGCATTGATATCTACAGTCCTCCTTTTTAGGCATCTCTCACAGAGAGATTTCAACCACAGAAGTCTGATATCTAAACTTACCAAAGAAACAAGTTACTCTAACTGGGAGCTTGATGTAATACCCAGAAGTCATATGAGATACTTTTGTGGAGTCAGATTTAATAAAGAATCTTTGTTCATCCTGAATTTTAAGGTAACTTTTTAGATGTCATTAAATACAAACATGCTTTGACTGTTCTTAAATGGAGCTTCAGTCTTAAAAATAGCTCATTCCTGAAGACTATCAGTCCTGTAGAACACATAGGTTTGAATGGCTCATTCATATCAGACATAATTTGTCTCTTTTACTAAATTCTTTTTTTTCATCACTTTTAAAAACATTAAATATAAATCATAAGTTATCAAATAAAAAAACTTAAGACTCATGTTTCTATTTCGTGGTGTTAATGCAACATTTCCATTCTGAGATATCTCTGTAGTATCACAAATGCAAGAGGTGCAGCACACTGCTAAGTCCCAGCCAAAACAGTGCTTTTCCACTGGAGATGTTACGTTACAATTCGAGGGCACTCATTAGAAGTCACATAAATGCTGAGTTATAACTCCTATTTTGTTTGTTGTGAGCAGACTTACTCCCATACATTTGTTTTGTAGTGTCTGCTTTATAGTTTTACAATGCATTCTACATATAAAACACGACAGCTCTACGGTTATTGAGGCCTTTGCGAATGCTTGTTTTCTCAAGATGCATCTGTTTCCTTTCTAGTTTTTGCAATTATACTTTCAATACATCATGTTAACAAGCAGAAAAAAACTGTTGCTCCCAAGTCTACAAAATACTATTCAATAGATTTAAATACCCTAAAGGAGTACAGCCACCATTTAGAGGAATTTGATTAAAAACAAAACACTCATTATAAAGCCAGAGAGTGCTCAATACTTTGTTTTATGGAACGTGGTGTATATTGTACTGGACAAGTAATCTACAATTCATTGTGCTTTTTGCTTAGAACCCTGCAATCAATAAAGAAAAAAAATCAATTTTTCTTTTAATAACTATGCAATGAATAATACCAGTGATAATATTGGGGAAGAGATCCATTGAGTGTAACTTCTAGAAAACTGAATTACTTTTACTGCAGTGGAGTTATGAATTGCATACAGCATGCACTAATGCATTTTGAAACATCAGAGGAAATCCAAAACCACACCTCAAGTACCTAAATTATTTACCATTAAAAACAACACAAAAATTGGTTCAGTATGGTTTTGTATAAGCTGCATGAGCTGCACTGGTGACAGATCATGCTTAAAACACAGAACTGGATCAGAATGGACACTCACACATTCTCTTCTGAGATACTTTTCCAATTTCCAGTGCTGAAATCTAATGTTCTCATTGTAACCAACACATTAAATGACTTTCTTCTCTTTCTTAAGAACTGTTAATACAATACTTTTTAATCACAGGACAACAAAAAAGTATAAACATTTTGTTTTAAATGAGGCCATAAGGTGATTTTCAACTGCAAGTCACATTAAGACATAAGAACGTGCCCTACTGATTTTCCAATGAGCATCATTAAGCGCTGTCTTTGAAATCTGTTTACCTACCACATTTCTCAAGTCACTGTAGACAGAACAGCATAGCAAGGCCAGAGGTAAGTTAGCTAATAGTAGCGAGAACATACTGTGGTATTAGCAAAGATAAAACCACAAGATATAAGCCTGTTGCAGACACTGAACACATTTCCTCATTGCTAACATGAACTAAAATCCATACTGCCATATCTGAAACAACGTAGTTCAGATAGTTTATGAGAAGCTGTGAGGAATAGAGATGATATCCTGAGCAGCCTTTGTTCAGCAATGCATTTAAGCTCTGCTAGAGAAGGTATGCAAAGAGCATCAAGGATGAGACAAGATCTAGATGCTTCCATTTATCACACCTGAGTGCACACTGAGGGCCCCCTTCCCTTAGCAGTGCTCACTCCTGGAGCAAAGCCTCTGCAGGGTACTGAAGTCAGCAGAAGCTCAGACAGAACACAGCTCCATACAGCTGAGTGACCTGCTGCAGCAGATTAGTGCCACTAAAATAACATCTTTGTTGACTTTTCATGTTAAAGCAGTAGAAAACTAATCCAGATGAAAAGGTCTAATTTTACAGCAGTTAGTGAGTTAGAGCTGCTCTGAAAGCAGCCCTGGCACACAGAAGCCTGGGACACAGCTACAGGAAAGAACTGATGTAGGACAGGAAGTCATTCTGTCATCAGTAAGCAATTAGTTGGACTGCACGTGAAGAGACAACAGTGTGTGTCTTAATAAGACTTAGGCCATCTGTTTAATTTTTTACCCTATTTGAAACATTACATCCATTTTACTTTGGATTCAAACACAAGAAAGGACTATAGCCTCACTATGGCTATGATCAAAGACAGTTAAAATCAACTGACTTTTGGACCAAGCAGAAGTTTTTTTCAGGGGGATGTTGAAATAATGAGAAATGTTGTAAAATCCCCTCTGGTTTTCTATTGTTTTCACTGATTTCTGATCAGTTCTTAACCACATTTGATGACTCCACTGACACAACACTGGAATTTCTCCAGACTTTAAAACCCCCTGAAAATACTCACTTCTCAATTCACCAAAAAAGCAGAGAGAATTTGTGTAAAGATTTTTTTCTGTCTTTGCTTCTTTCTTTATGCAAGTTAGAAAAAGGATCACATTAGCAGGAAAAAAGAACAAAAGCTCTCTATACTTCAGTCAGCCGCGCACGCTGTCAGCACATCAAGTGCAAGGCCTCTGAAAGCAAGTTTGACTCTGGGATGCAACCAGATAAACACCAGTTATTTTTAGTTGTCTGCTTCTCAAACTGAGGAGCATTTTTATCTGTGTGTGTAGATAGAATTAATCTCTGAAAATATAAAATGTCTAACATAGTTTTAGTAAGACTTTATAATGTGACTGCATACAACATTTGTACCCCAAACAAACAGATTAAATAAACCACAGCCAAGCTTCTACAATCCACAGTTATACTAAACATCAAAGACTGTCTTTATAATGCCTACCTATGAAGTAGATATGCTGCCAAGTCACAAGTTAAGTATTCTTGCTATTATTCTTCTCATTTGTACCTGCCTTAGAATTTTATACCCTCATCACATGCATAGTTATACTGTTCTAGAAAACAGTTATGATTCAGTAGAGAGAGCACAGGACTGGTACACAAAAGCACAAAATTCATTACTTTTAATGTGATTTGAGTAATTTTGGAAAGTTGCAGCCAAAGATGCCAAGCTTTACCACTACTTCTGCCAACTCTTATGTGGACAAATACAACGAACAGAGGAAACATAAAAAGAAAACAGTGCATACAGACTATATTTCTATAAAGAAACTGTATTACAAAATCGTAAGAACTAGATTGAGCTCACAGCGATGTCAAGCTGCTTATCCTTTGTCCATTGGCTTACATATCTCCCAGAAACTCCAAGTATTTATGGAACAGTTCCTACAAAATCTGCCTTTAAGATATGTAATTTCCTGTCACAAACCTTCCACACATTTTACCTGGCTTCTCCTAGCACTGCTCCCATTACCCGACGTTTCTCTTCACATCTGATGTCTTCATTTATATCTGTTCCTCCAAAGATGATTCCAAAAGGAATTCTGCTACCTGCAAAACAGTGACCAAGGTGAGAAGAGGGCATTAAGAGTGAAAAAGATATATTGACAATACCATACCACATATTTAAGCAAAAGGCTTTGAAATTGAAATGTGCAGAAACTTATTTTTTATGGTTTTGGCACTGACAAGAAACATCCAACAACAGCATGTCAGCCTGTTTTGTAGCTATGAGACTTTCTTTGGCTTTGTCCACATTTAATAATACAATCAATTACTTTCTACATTTGGCAGCCCACCAAACAGCATGTATATTTCAAATGGTATTCACATTTTCATAACGTACAGTACCTCAAAGCTGGGTTTGTTCTAAGTATCTAGCCTCAGCCAATCAATCCCTGCCCTCCCAAGCATTCCAGTATAATGGTTTGGTTGGCCAATGTTATAGCTGCTAAATTGGTACATGGAGCCATACCATCAGAAAGTCACCCAACTAAATAAGGCAGTATATGTGAAACTTCACCAAAACCACCATTTTGCTTAATTCCACCCAAAAAAGGTGGATCTGTGTTTATAAGTGGTTGCTCCAACACCTTCTGTGATACCCAAATTCTGGAAGGTGCTGTAGGATGCCCAGAGCTCAGAACAAGAGCAGAAGGACGCATGGTGACTCTGCACAAGATCTTATCAACACACAAGTTTTAAAGCATGAGTAAAAGCACAGATGACCCACTGTGGTAAAAGCTTAGTTTTGATACATGGCATCACAATAAATTAATATTTGATACAAGCCATGACCACATGATAGTGTAGCACTTCCCTGCTAACAGCAGTAAGCCTCACACAGACAAGGCCAACGACGGTGAAAATACAAAAGCCAATAGCAATTTAAGATTCCTTTCTAATAGCATTTGCTTTCCTGGTGTCAGGTTCTTTTTAGTGACTGACAAGATACCAAAAATGTTCTCTCCTTAAACTCATGAAGGCTGCAGTCAATAATGTTTACTGTTGATTGTTTCAGCACTGAAAACAATTAAGTGGTCAGTTTCCACCACATTAAGCTAACAGGTAATAACCTGAGGTGGCTAATTACTACATGCCTAACATGGTTTTAAATTCTAAACAAATGGCACTCCAGCAAGAAAAGCCCTAGTACATAAGGTAGCAGAGATCATCACACAGCATTATTTTTGTATTTGTATTCTCGGATCCCTACTGAAATCAGAGCTCTATTATCACAAAAGATACACAAGAACACTAGACATAATAATGCAGGCTTTCCAAAAGCTCACCAGCATGAACTGTCTGGGGACTGCTAAGTCTGAAACCAAGAACCATGCAACTTACACTGAGATTTGATGAAACTATCAAATGATGTACCTTTGTCCATGTGAATAGGTTTGGACAATGGGAATGTGATCTCAAAAATGGATACACACTTGCAATTTCAGTAGGTGACAGTGTCTGTAATTCTGAAGCTGGTGCTTCAAGAGTATCATTAATGACAGACTAAAATTTCGTTCTACATGGCCAGTTACTACAGAACATCTTATTATTTGTCAGATAACATTATGCCTCCTAGAATTTAGCTGGCATAAACAACAACTGCAAGTTATTTCACGTCCCCAAAAAACTCAGACTCATTTTTCAACAGAAAAATCAGATTAGCCTCTGCTTTTTTGAGTTTGACCTGAGCTACACTTAGCCAAGCTGCTGTCCTCTGGAAAAACACCTTTGTTTAAACTATCTTAATGCTAATATGATGCTCTTATCTTAATGTAGTTTAAGTACTTAATTGTAAAATGCATTATGTGCTTTAGAAGAACCTTTATTTAGATCTCCCATAGAGAAAGACTTTCAGTGTTTCTGAATACTTGTTGAAGTGGATAAAGAGAATAAGTTATGTGTGGGTTTATGCACGTATTGTCTTTTGTAGCAGTTTGCACTTATTTTCTTCTTTTTCAATACATTTTAGGAGGTACTTCTAATGCAAAAGAGGAAGAGAATTACCTTGCAGATGTCTGCCTCCTTTATAAAGATGAATGGCCAGGGCTGCATCAAATTGATCTGCAGAGGTTAGATTCGCTATTTCAGTCAGACTTTCACACCTGGAAGCATCTTTGAGAATGCAGATGTGACCTGCATCGTGCAGATGACTCCTTCATTATAAGAACAGATAGAGAAAAAAAAAAAAAAAAAAAAAAAAAAGAATAAAATGAATGTTGCAGGCATTCAATTACATAATGTTTTCCCTTAGTTTTTGTTCCTATATTAATTGTCTTTATAATAATTTTGTTCAGGTGACCATGAAGCTAAAGCAAGGGGTTTTCCTGGAAAAGGTCTTCACCACTGTGCACACAGCCATACATTGTAGCCCATACCTACTTTAAGGCCCAAGACTATCAATGCTTGGGGAATCAGTGGATGTGAACTCTGGCCCAGCACCTCTCCTGTGTCATTATCTACTCAATTTGCTAAAAAGATTACATTTGAATAGAGAGTGAAAGTCTTGGTCTTGGATAACCTCAGACCCTCTTCTGGAGAAGGGCCCCAACAAATACGTCCAGCTAAATAATGCTGTTAAGAATACCTGTTCCTGTTTGCAGGAACAAAACATGAAGGCATAAATAAAAGTGGAAAGTTAAAACTGTTTTCCTTCTCTGTTTGATTGTGGGCTCGTCTCCTGCACAGGTTTATCCCATTTGTAAAACAGTCACAGGATAATTGAAGTTAAAAAAAGACACCAATGTAATTACACGGAAACTTCCACAGTCTTCAGAAAAAAGTCTCAATTGTTACAAAAATTCTCACCACAAACCACCTATCTTGCTGCCAGCTTACCCATTCATCTTCATTTACAGCAGCTCCTCCTATTAAAAAATTGATTCAAATACTGCTGATGGATTGCAGGGAGCTCTGCTTTCAGCATTTCCACGAGCTTTGTCTCAGACTTTCCTTAAATACACTCACCTCATAATTCCTCCTACAGAAACCAGATCCACTTATCAGTTTCCAGTGCCATCAGCCAAAAAACAGGAGTAAAATCCGTGTTTTGATAGGAACTGCACAGCTGACATGGAGATAACATCGCTTCAAACAACTAACGTTTATGTTTTCAGTATTACTAAATACCACAAGGATGTTTGTTATGTATTACATATAGTTCCAGCTGATCTTTTCCTCACAGAATATTAATTGTTCTGGCACTAAAATCTTGCTAACTCAACAGCTCCTTGGATGATGTTGGCTGTTTCCTTTCTTGATCATTTCATATCCTCCCCAGGAAGGGAGGATATTTTCTGTCCCGCAGAAGTTAGTCATTATAGCAGAAATCAGTGCTAAAAATGTTGTAAAATATCGTGAGGTCTCAAAAGGAATGCATTAGCACTATGTCACACAGAGCTCCATCAGCACAACATATGGTACTGTATTTCTTCTTCACTCTAAAAAGAAACTCATTTTGCTTTTAATTTCACCATTTAAAAGAGACCAAGGAATTGCAACAAGCACTAATAAATAACAAAAAGCAACCAGACCAAAGCTCTTCATTTGCACTCTCCAGCAATTATTTACTTCCATTGCCCTGTGAACTCGCACCAAGCACTGCTTGCCATCTGAAAGAAGCTCTCCATTTGTATCTCAATAACAGCACCCAAGCCTCACTGCTGTGGAAGGAAAATCTCTGGGGCAAGTAGCTGGGATGCTGGTGCATGCAATCCCGAAGTTCACAGCTGCTCATTAAATAGTGTAAAAGGTGCTTTCCCCCATCGGTGTTCCAATTACATAAATCGCTATCACATGCAAGCAATATGTCTGCGTAGTACAATTAATTTGAGAATAACCCTCTCAGGACATCAGGAATCTAGAAACTCTGCTAAAAATTGTGATCTAAATCTCTTTTTTTTTGGTCACCTACCAGGAACGAGACTTTTCTCCACATCTCCAAACCATGCAACTGAATGACAGACAGCTGCTTGTGCTGTGAGCAGAGGGGGACTCCCTCGTGTGCTCCAAGGCTCACAGATTGTGGATTGTCTCTATTGCTTTTTGGTGTTTATTTTTTCCTACACAAAATGACTCAGGAGTACGTAAGAAATTTGCATGTGGCTTAAGAAGGAGAAATTATGTAATCATCCCCAGAATAATTTGAATTCCCAAACATTAAGAGACCATCATCCCATAAATGTACCACCGAGTTCAATATGATTAGTCATAAGCTCCAAATTATGCATATATGGAAACATATGCAGAGTTACAGGGTGGTGTTTGAGTACTGAAATTTACAGTGCTATTTTTCTTTTTTTTTTTTTTTTAGATGACTTTTCATCTCTATAAGCAAAAAAAATAAAATAAAATAGCAGACTGCGATTTTCACACACATTCTGTTATCATGAAACACGATAAGAGGGTGCTGCAAAGATATTGCAGGAAATTTTTTTGGAAGGCTGGTCTGTCTATGAAGCCACAGATGTCTCTGAACAAAGCCAAGACATTAGAGGATCACCACCCCTATCTTTTCTCCTCCTAGAACTGCATATTCGCATTATTTCACCGTCTCATAAACAAATAACGTCTATGTGAAAAATAAAAGTAAACTCCTCCTCTCTGTGAATCTAAAGCCAGACTGAAAATGTCAAATTCCAAGGCTACACTTTCCCTCTATCACAATTCTGAACACAGCAAACAGATTTCCAATCAACTCCCAATAAGCAGTGCGTGGATCTGGATTTTGCCCTGCTTTGTCATACCTTCCTCTACTACACAGAGGCCAACAGTCCTACGTGGGGAGGAGGATATTTCTAAATAGGAGTTTGGCTGCCAGAATCCAACCTTGGGTGTTTTGCTAGAAAGTAACCCATCTGGGTACATCTCAGACACACAGTAAGCTTGGAAGAGAATTTCTTAGAGCAGATTGTAATAGTCACATCTTACCCTGTGATCTTTATTTACATCTAAACACCACTTAAACATTTCCCAGCCTCACCTATTTTTGTACTAAGAGAAGCCACCTGGATTTTATTTTATTTTCTTACTCTCCTTGGAAATCAAGAGACATATAACAGACACATACACGTGTAAGTGCTCTGGATCTATACAGTGTGCAGAAGGATATTGCTGAAAGTTGCCATCTCGATGATCTGACGCACTTTTCACTTTGTTAAAAACTTCTACAGAGAAACAGTTTTTTTCTACCACACCTACAAAATACCAGGTGATGCTTTACTACATCTCATTTTTTCTTTCCTATATTATCGATCGCTATTTCTCCCTTCTTATCCTGGCTCAGAAAGCCTCCTAACCCTGCATTGTAACTTCAATTCAGGGTCTCAGAAACTCTTCTGCAGCTCCAAACAGCATGGCTGGAGCTAATTTACAGACAAGTTAGAAGTGTGCTTGCTCATAAGATACTGCAGTTTTCAAACCTGTTTTCTTTTCTTACATCTCCTTCTCAGGAACATTTATGTTCTGATACTTGAATGGAATTACTCACAGCACAAAATAGGGATCATCCAAAAATATTAATTACCACTTCCCCTAGGCTGCCTACTCTGTAAAGCAGCTACGCATGAACTATTGTTAAATCTATACAGCGTGATCCAAAGCTTATTAAGTCAGCAGAGCGACTTTCTGAGGCTTGGCTACAGTCGAATACTCACAATTGCCACTGAAACTGGTCGAATTACAAGACTTGAAACCCCACTTGGTCTTTTCAGTTTCCTTTGTAAATTGTACTCTTCTGCTGTTGTTGTTGTACTGTTTTTTAATATTCTTTATTTTACTTCTCACTCAAGCTTCTCCTTTAAACAATGCAGACAATTTATGCTGGCTGGAAGGAAGCATGAATAAAATTTACTGTGAGTAAGAACAGAAATAAAAATGAGACTGATACTGCTTCAGCCCTGAAGTCCTCTGGAAGGCCAAAATAACTCTGCAGGGTTTAATCCTGCCTTATAAATGGGTCCAGCCACAGGAAACATTCACGGACATAATGCTGCTAGGGCAGAAGAACAGCAGCCCAACCAATGGCTTTTGCTCTGCCTTTATTCTCTATCCGCTGCTCAGATTTTTCAAAGTGATTAAAAATTACGCAGACCAATACAAATAAAGCTCACAGCACCTCTATCATACCACTTGTTTTAGCGAACTGACTTCAGGCCAAATTAGATTCCGGTATCTTTGTCACCAGCTACTTTAAACTCAGGAAATGAATATATTATTTATGAAAATAGCTGTAATAACATAAACATAGTATCCCCAGTGATATTAAGCCATAAAATTAACCTATGCTGGCAAGTGTCCAACCCAGAGGCAACATCATTGTTTCATGTATACTCAACTGAAAGTCGGGCACAGTTCAATTTGAAAGAGGAAAAAAAAAAAACAAAAAAAAGGAAGATTGAACAAATAAATTCAGAAGCATGCAGACAAACACAACCAAAGCTAAATATTAATCTGAATATACATTCTCTGCAGGGTACAAGTTAATACACAAAGGTTATCCATATGAACCTGACTTCAAGTATGGCAAATTAGAGAGGGAAGCAACACACCCAAGCATTTAGCCATACACGTTGATACTTTTAAAAGGCACAAAGTTTTAATAAAACCCATGTTAAGTAAAAGTATCTGAGTAAGATGGTTTTATTGGTTTAGATGCTGTACTAAATGTTGGTACCGGATGATCTCAGAGGTCTTTTCCAGTCTTCGTGACTCTATGATTCTGCTGGTAGCTGTCATCTAGCAGCCTTTTAGTCAGGGAGATTTAATTGATAGCTGGTACTCCTTACTCCTTTTCCCAATTAGATTTCATTTCTTAAATGGGCTCCTTTATATTTCTACTATAAACAAAATTTATGTTGAGTGATAAGATAGCAACTGAACATGACATAAGCTACTGATTCTCAAAGACTACTTCTGTTAGAAATCTTTAATCTATCTTCATTTTGAAAATGAATTAAATTAGCCTTTCCTTTACAACTTAACTTTCTGTCTGAAGGTCTATGAGTAAGCAGCATCCATTTTGTGCAAGGCACGACTGTGAGCACTAGGATGCTGAAGCAAGTTGGGGTACTCTGCACAGATACTGCAGATGCGCTTACACAGCTGCAAATGGTTGCACTAAGATGGTAATACATTAAACCATCTGCCAGCTGAGCTGTTCTATCTCAGCAAACCTACACTTTCTTGCACATTAGCTCAGGCCATACAGGAGTCACACACAGCTGGGGATGACTAACCAAAATTGCTGGTTACTGCCACTCTGACAAAGGTACCTTACTAAGCCATTGCGTCTTGGTGCAACATACAGATGTGGTCATAATTAATCTCAGTTTATTGAGAAGAAAATTTTGAATAATATGTGGACGTTTGATTTGCTTACTTATGCTCAGTTTAACTAGAAATAAGGCAGACCCAGCTTTCCACTGGCTTACCTCTGAACCGCTCCACAGTCTAAATGCGAAGTGGAAGGCGAAAGTAAATGAATATGCGATTTGTAAAGGTAGAAGAAATAATCTTAGGGAGGAAGAACGTGCATAGACTTCCCCAAGAATAACCAGCTTTGTTTCATCCAGACGCTCTGCTCACCCAGCCCAGCCCAGCCATGCCCATTGACACATCCATCAGTGCCACGTTTGCACAGTTATGAACCACTTCCTAGGGACAGTGACCCCACCACTTCCCTGTGCAGCTCATACCAGTGCTGATTGCTCTTTCTAAGAAGAATGTATGCCTAGTATCTAACCTGATGAAGAATGTCGAGTTATTAGTGTATTTTAGGCCCTTAGAGGAGCCACGTGCTGCACTAGGATGGCTGCACGGGCTCTTCTCTTGTTTCAGACTCCACAGTTGCTGCTGCAGCTCACACTGACCTTTCAGCTGATGGTGGGCACTTCCAAACCAGCAACCGTTGGGAAACCCACCACCACTGACCAAAACAGCGGCAGAACGCTCCAGCACTAAGATAACGAGGGCACCTTTGAGAGCTCGGATTCCCCTACAGCGTGACCTGCCCCGTGCTGAACGCAGCCTTATTTCTTCATTCATTTACCTGTTTGGCGGGGGGCTTCTCCCCTCGGCCCTCTCGTGTTGCGAAACAGCAGCCAGCCCGCTATCTCCGGTGTGCGGCAGCTCGGCGGGGCCGCAGCCATCAGCGCGGCTGAGGTGAGCCACGCCGCCGCCGTGCGCCGCAGCGGGCAGCGAATGGCGGCCGGCTCGCTCCTGTGAACGCGGACCGCGATGCGGCGGAGGGGACCCGATCTCCTCCCTCGCGCCGAGCTGCGTGCACTTACTGTATCCTGGCCGCCGTGGTCGCGTTGCCGGTGTGCGTTCGGAGGCACGCCAGCAGGAGCAGCCTCATAGCGGTATTTCCTTCCTCCCTCCGCAGCGAGGGGCCGTGCCGCGGTCGACGCCCGCCCGTCCGCGAGCCTCCTCACCTGCCGCCGGCACGGGCGCGGCCTCGCGGAATCCGCTTAGCGCTGCGGGCGCACACCTGCATCGGCCCTGCCCCGATTGCAGCGGGCTCTGCGTGCGGTGATGGCGGAGCCGCTCTGTTTGCAGGGCCCCCGAGGTCAGAGAGCACGCTGATTATCGGGAAGAGCAAAAGCCAAGGAGAATAGCAGCCTCGGCTACAGCAGGCAGTCCAACCAGCCTGGCCGTGAGCACCTACCAGGGACGGGGCATCCACAGCCTCACCGCCTTCTGAGTGAAGAATTTCTCCCTTAAACCCCCGATTTTTAATTTAAAAATTACCCCTTGTCTTGTCAGTATGCACCCCAACAGAATCTCTCCCCTTCTTTCCTGTGGTCATCCTTCAAATACCAGGCGACTGTAAGGTCTCCCCCAGTGCCCTCTCCTACTTAAATAACCCCATCTTTCTCAGTTTTTCTTTAGAGCACTCCAGTCCTCAAATCATCTTTGCCTCCAGGGAACCCTGGGATGGTTTGTGCTGGAAGGAACCTCAAAGACCACCTGTTCCAACCCCCTGCTGTGGGCAGTGCTGCGCAGCTGGGCACTAAATCAGACTCCAATCAATCTGATCTGAAATACCTTCAGAAAAGGGGCAAAGAAAGAGCTCAGGACCAGGAAAACCACATCCCAAGCAAGCACTCAAGACAAGCCCCAGTAACCAGAAACAAAGTGAGCAGCCAGTAACACTGTGGAATCCTCTTCAGAGACTGATAAAAGTCAGAGCGCAGATACCCATGGCCTCAGACTGGATTCTGTATTTTGTAAATACACTGACAGCACATACAAGGTGTTTGGCACTGTGAGGTAGATAGAAAGATGGCTTGATCTAAGAGGAAGCTCACTTTTTTTGCTTGCATGTTTATAACCTGGACTGCTTCCCTGATGTAATTTACCACAGGGCCACAATGATGCAGGTTACCTCAAGGCTGTAGGAGATAGAGAGATCTAGGTCTGCAAACCGCAGTGCCTGTTTATTTTGCTTTCAACTACTCTTCAAGTCTCCCCGTCAGATAAGGAGACAAAAACACACCACTTAAAGAGAAAGGTTCCTAAACTTCCTAATTTAAAAATAATAGTTTTTTAGATGCTTTCTGTGGGTATCTGAGAATGACAGGTATTCAGGAATTGAGGGGTTTTAGAAGGGAAAAAGATGTACCACTTTTTGGAGTGTACTCTGGCAAATTGTGAGCATTTTGATGAGGAGGCTTGAGTTTTGCTAACACATCTTCATGCTGCAGAGCCATGCTCAACTGCCTGCACTCATGAGGCTCATTTGAAAATTATTCAGCACAACATCCTGTTCCGACCATCTTCATCTTCATGCAGACTTAAAGAAAAAAAATAGTTTCTACTTGGAAGTTAAAAGCACCAAGACTTGCATAATTGCTGAAAATAGCATAAATGCTAATTTAAGGGTAGGCAAGATCAAGCTGTTTTCATTACTGTTTTAGAAAGCGTTTCTGACTTCATGGAAATTTAAAGGATTTTTGTCAACCCACTCAGCATTCTAGCCTTGAAGTTTGTTTCGATGTAAGTGGCCTATACAATGCACATCTGGGCATCTGAAAGCACCTACCACCCAAGCACCAGCCATCTCTGCTTTAAAAGTCATTGCTGCCTTGTTGTCAGTATGTCCAGCAGACCTGTAGTACATCACAGAGACTGCTTCAACCTTAGGCAGCTGCCTTTCCTCTCTTGACATTATGTATAATATGTCCATTACCAGCACTCTCTGACTCCCAGACTCCACCCCCACAAGGTATCTCATACAGCTGTAATGCATCAAGAAAAATTGGCAGCACCTGTGCCAAACAAGAACATCATTCCTTGTTCTTGCAGCTCTGCTCCACTGTCCTAAAATGGCTCATGTAATACAAAACACAGTCATTTCTTAGTTCTACAGCCTAAAGCAGGATGGAGCGATGCTCAGAAAGAATTGCAGTGAAAGTGCCTATTTCTCAATACCTGAAGACTGAGGTAACGTTTTACAATGTGTTTTCAAACATTACCAATATAAAAGCTCACCTCATTCTCTAAGGTGAACTACCAAGGGCCTAGAATGCCATAACTGCATATACTGAAGCACACAATAACACAAAGTGTGATTAATTACTCCGTAGTATCCAGGAAATACTGCTGGACTCTCTAGAAAATGTTATCACAAGCAGTACGATATGCTATATTAAGCGGAATAAAACTGAAAAGCAATGGTTTAAATTACAGAACAGGTTAAGCTACAGTAGTTCACCAAGAGATCTCTGTAAATCTGCTGGTTGTGTTTTCCTCATTGCCCTTTGACGTGATGTATAACCACTAAGAGAGCAAATATATTTACTGAGTCATTTCTATGGCATATGTTATTTACAGAGGCCCATCATTAAATGAAAGCATTTACTTTTACAAGCATCACTTGCTCAATTACCAACGCTGCTCCAAAAATTTTAACTCATACCTACACACTGGGTGCAACTACACCATGTTATTCAATCCACCCATGGGAAGCAGCTTTCCCATTCGGTACTGGTCAGAATTGCAGCTGTAAGTTCCAGTGCTGGAAGCACTTAAATATACCTTAATACCTTTACTCCAGCACATGGACTGGTGGAACAAAAGTATATTTCAGTGCCCCAATCTCATGACAACCAATGTTCATCCTCTCCAGTCCCATTCCTTGTGGCACTGACATCAGTCAGCGTTCTCCACCTGCACTAATGACTCAGTGTGACCACATACAGCACTGATAAGGAGCTCTGCCCCACACATGGCACTGTGACACAGGCAGGATGCATACAGCACATATCCATGGCTGTTCTCCATAATGGCCATTGCATGACGACAACCCCAGCTCCCACTTTTCCAGCTGAGAAGCAAAGTAGGAAAATAAATCACATTTTAATTTCACTGTCCTTATTATTGGAGAAAAACCAAGGGGAAAATGAAATGAGGGCTCTAATGGAAGCCAGGGTCAGATACATGCAGTTAACAAAGACACATGGTTCCATCTAAAGCCCAGAAGGTAACTCTCAGCCTGAGCTAAAAAAACAAGATAACATTCAAATCAATTTTCTCTGCTGCAGCCTCCACCTGCGACACCTTTTGCAAGACAAAACGTTAGGAAAAAAAAAAAAGCAAAAAAAAAAAGCCAAGCGTACAATCGGACCGAACCGGTCTGCACTGAGGAGCACCTCAGAACCCGCCGCCCTCACGCCCGACCTCACACAGCCCCACCCCTTCCTGCACCTCCCCCAACCACTCCCACCCCGCCGTTCCCGTGACGCCCCCCTCACGTGATGGCGCGGCCGGTTGAGCGACACCGAGCTCAGCCAATGGCGTTGCGCCGCCCCCACTTGTAGGTGGGTCCTGTGGGGCCCTGCCGCGCGGCCGCGACGAAGTTACCTCCGGGCGGGCCGGGAAGCTGCCGCTCCGCGGCTGGGAGGCGCCGCTATGGAGGAGGCCGAGCCGAGCGAGCGCAGCCCTTTGCTGGGCAGCGGGGAGCGCGGACGCGCGGCGATCGGCGCCTTCCACGGGCGGAGGTTGGCCTGCGCCGCCGTATTGCTGGCCGAGCTGCTGGAGCGAGTGGCCTTCTACGGCATCACCTCCAACCTGGTGCTGTTTCTCAACGGGCCTCCCTACGGCTGGGAGGGCGCCCAGGCCAGCCAGGCTCTGCTGCTCTTCATGGGCATCACCTACCTGGTGTCGCCGTTTGGCGGCTGGTTGGCCGACGCGCTGCTGGGCAAGTTCGGCACCATCCTGCTCAGCATGGCTCTCTACCTGCTGGGCATGCTGGCCTTCCCCGTCATCGCCGCGCCGCATACCCGCCAGGGTCTCTGCGGGGACATCCCGTTGTTCCCCGTAGAGAACTGCTCCTCTCCGGCCGCCAACGCCACGCTGGCGCCGTGCTCCCAGCTGGGAGCCACCCGTTACTGCGCCGCAGCCACCTTCGTGGGACTGGTGCTGGTGGGGCTGGGAGTCGGGTCGGTCAAGGCCAACATCACCCCGTTCGGGGCAGATCAGGTCAAGTATTGCGTGGTGGCTGCCACGGCGTTCGGTGGTGCTGGTGTGGCCCAGGGGATGGGTGTCGGCCACGTTCAGTGGGGTGGATGGCGTGCCAGCTGCCAGCTGCTTCACGGAGGTGTTAAGCTTGGAGGGACTCGTGGCTTCCAGTTTCTGTGTAATGCAGGCTGCTGAGCCATGCCCTGTTGGATGGGGTTTAGGAGTTTGCATCACGCCTGATCTCTTATGGCTTCTGTGCAGCCCAGGGATCCAATCTGGCTGAGAGTGTCACCACACTGAGGAGCTGGATTGGGTTCTTGGTGGCCGTGGAGTAGATTGTCAGCTATCCTACTTGGTGGAGTTTGCACTGAGTTAATATGATCTCAGAGCTCAATCAGGTGCAATACCTGATAGATGTTTTAGCTTTGACAAGAGTAGCACAGGTCTTCTGAGGCAGCGCTGCGGGGCCTTTATCATCCTTCTGTGATGAATGAAGGATAGAGAACAGGCGTTGTTTAGCTGTAAGGTATTAAAGCACTATGCCCTGCAGTGGAATTTTTGTGCAGGCTGATGCTGTTCCAGATGACTGGTGGGAATTTGCTCTCTTAGCACTAAGTGTATGACCTGATCTGTTCTCATAAGGACTTGTCTTGTGCTGAGATCCAGTTCAGTGATATGATTCACAGTGTCATCGCTGCAGAACCAAGAAACTTTACAGACAGTATTTGACAGATAGCTCATAATTCACTATGCTCTGGAATGCGCTGTTATGTGTATTTTTTTTTGTAGTCTTATGCTAAGGTAGGATGTTGATTGTGAGGAACTCACGTTTAATTCCTGCTTTACAAATTGAGAATTTCAGATTGTTAGATACGAGCAGCTTTCCTAACAAATGCAGGTTCTGAAGAAGGGAACATACCTTCAATCCAGCTTACTGGTCCATTGAGTGCTGGCAAAAGTACCATGAAATTGTTTGTGAGAGGTTGGAATCTACTACAATCTCCTTGCCAAGTGTCCCTCTATTCTCTGTTGTGCAGTTTACATTTCTCATTCTTTGGCATCTCACATATTATAGATTCTAGAGTGAAAGGCAGTATATAAATGTAAAACGTTATTATAGACTGGGATCGTATGTCTCCAGTGTATCAGCTCTGTTTAAACCAGCACAAGCCCATCAAGTGAAATAGCTTTAATATGACTTTATCTTGTAAGGTGTTTTTCAAAACTGACTTCTTATCCTCAGGACACTTTATGACCATTAAATATAACGGATAAATAATGGCAGGGAGAGAGCAAAAGAAGAACCATTGCCAATGGAAGCGTAGCTGCTGTCGCTGGAGTTTTTATGTTTATTTTTTGTCTTTTCCCTCAGGATTTCAGTGAAAGCAGTTATTGGCAAGGTGTGCAGCTAATTCCCAGTGATTTATGTAGGATGAAGCACAAGAAATATTCCTGCTGGTTCATAATCACTACTGCTCTGCTGAGGACCAAATTTTTCTTCTGTTTCACTAGCCTATGTGTTAAATGTGTGACAGTGTACCATTTACCTCATGGTGCAGTTCTGGGCCTTATAAGTGGCTTCTCCCCACATGGTAACAAAGCAAACTGCTGGGTACATAGGTACAGATTGCTGAGAATAAAGGTGTTTTTTTGTTTGTTTGTTTTTGCCCCCAGAAGCTGCAGACTGATCCAATGCTTATGTCTAAATCTGAGCTGATGCTTCTCAGAATATGAGCATGTGCTTATAAGCATGTGATGTGTATAACCTGGCAGTTTCCAGTTCCCCTTTTGGGTGGGAGTTTGCAGTCACTTCCTGTTCTGTGCAGCAGTTCATGACTTGTTAGAGTTGGGAAACTATATGACTGTCCCTCGTTGTTGTGAAAGCTAATCTGAAGCCAAAAATCAGTGGTAGATGACTGGTCTGGTGTCAGCTGGTACCGCTGTTCTAATTAGAGATGAATCTGGTTTGGAGTTAAGGTGATTAGAGATGCTACTTTTATCCCACACAGTTTCTCCTTTCTAAATTGCCACTCTAGTCATTAAATATATCAGTCCCTCTCTTGCCAAAAATCTTCTGGCTTTGCTACCTTAACAGCAATGTTTTCAGCATTGCCGAAGGCAGGGTGCTGTTGGTAGTTGCTGGTATGAAGTGATTTTCAGCCTTTCTTCTGGGGAAGGATAGGAGACCCCATATAAAGAAAGGAAGGCTGCTAACAGCAAGTTGCCTTTCATTGTTATTTAACTTGGGAGACTGGACCTCAAACAATCTGAAGGCAACAGTTTGAAAACTGAACTTGTAGCATTTGCATGTGCAGTATTAATTTATTTGCTTCCAGGACAACAGTGAGAGGAAGCAGGCTGGCAACGTGGAGTGATCAAATTTTAGTATGAAAATTGAAGGTTTTGTAGCGACAAAGTAGTTGTGCACAGCTTTGTTACAGAGCTCCCTCCAGTTGTTCTCAAACAATAACTGGTGAATCGTGGTGTGCTTGTATGGATTCCTGGCTCTTCATGTAAAAATCAGGAGAACCTGCCTAATAGAACTTCAATATTTGAGCAGTGTTGTCAAGCTGCAGGGACTGCTTGGGTCATCTTCCAAGATACTGGTGTTGAAAAATGCAGGAGAGGGGTAATTCAGCAAGTGATCATCTTTCTTCTAAGTCAGAATGAGGACTGAGTGGGAATGTCAGTGGCAGCTGGGCCATGGAGGTTGCTGTCAGTCACATATTTTTTTAGTGACCACTTTCACAGAATGCTGTAGCTGAAGAACCAGTTATTCTCTTAGTTTGAGCTGTGTTTAACATTTTGGTCACGACTGTAAGATGTTAACCTTATATCCTTAGCAGGCTTAGAGCATTGCAGGGCAGGGTTACAGGGCTCTTTCCTCAACTGAAAGTGGTTGTAAATAACCTTATTATTGCACAGCTCCTGTAGCACAGTATTACAGGCCCTTGAGATTCTTTAGCATGAGAACTGTGGTGGTAATTGCATCTCATCTGACCTTAGGCAGTGTAATATACGTGTTTTGTATTCAAAATTTTGGCTCTGAGAACCATTCCTTACTGTTTTGAAATCCAATGCTGTGTAGGTCCAATTATAACACTCAGCATGCCATATTGATTTTCTTTCTGCATTTGGATTAGCTACATGTAAAGGATAGTTATCAAATACATCAAGAAAATGACCGTTTGGACAGCAGAAATTTCAAGGCTTAGGCTAAACTTTCTTTTGCAAAAATGATGTTAGACGTCTTGAGAATAGCAAGTTTTATTTCCTCTTTAGGGGCCACCTCAGTGCAGGCAGCCATGGCAGCTGGTCAGTGATTGACGATGCAGCTGTGACCAGAACGCTTACAGTTACTCATTTTCTATCATTCTTTGCGTTTGGTTTTTTTTTTTGTTGTTACCTACAGCAGTTACATTGTGTGCATTAGATATTGGCTGTTGTTGGTTTCAGCTGGGGCACCTTTGAAACAGTTTTAGTACAATGTTTTAATTCAGTGATAGGCAGTCTAGCACTCCGGCCTTGAAGTATTACTGATGTTTCCATTTCACTGGTGTTAAAAGTCAATCAAAAATAAACTTCAGTATGTTTTTCTTCTTCTTGGCCACATATTAATCATCTACATCTGCAGTATTAGTAACAGAAAGGAGAAATATATACTTATTGTTCATTCAGTGAACACTTGAGAGAACAAATCTATCTTGTGCTGTTACAGAGTTCAGATAATAGCCAACAGGGAGAAACTTTGTATGGCCCTCTGTAAATATAGCTGATACTTTGGGTAGACCTTGCAATGTCTGAAAGGAACTACAAGGATTGCCTTTTAATTCTACCACGTTTTCTGTTTCTTATGAAATGTCTTTGTAGCTCTTCCACCAGCTAGTCTGGTGGGATTTTTGGTGAGTTATTAACGTTGGTCAATGAAATGCCATAGTGACATTTCAGGCATGGCTGTATGTAATTTTTTGTGCACATATATATACCTTGATAGGAAAGCAGAACATGAACTCTTTTCTTTGTAGTCCTGTGGTGTGTCTATGTTCCTTTTTTGTGACTGTCTCAGAAGTGATCCTGGAGGATGGGAGGGAAGTTCCAGGGAAGAGTCATGGTCAGTGGTTTCTGTGCAAGAAACCATGCAAGAGTCTATAACTTCCTGTACCTCAGAAAAGGCAGCTAAAAGGAGGATGTAACAGCAGTTTCTGGAAATGAGAGGAGTAGAAATGGATCATCAGTGGGATAAAGCTCAGCTAGCTGCCTTCTGTTGTCTTCTGGAGTTAGGGAACACAAGTGAGGTTAGTGTTAGGCAGGTTCAACATGGATAAATGGTGATGTTTGCAGTGTGTAATTACCTGGTGATCTCTTTGCCACAGGCTGTTGTGGATTCTAAGAGCTGACCTGGGTTCAGGGGGCAGGCTGAACAAGTTCAGCAGGGGAAAAATTCAACTGCAGGTCATTAAGTAGATGGAGGCTGTCCTTGGATCAGGAAGTTTGTCAGGAGCTCCAAGTTGGAGGTTGGATAATACTTGATAGAAATCCCATGCTGTGCTTTCCCTGTTCTTATACTGTAACCAAAGTTTGCTTTCATGTCTTCACTTGTCTTTGCATAGTCACGAGCAAGGTCATTTGTGAGATAGGATGGGAAGTCATTTTTTTGCACTAAGAGAACTGAGACTTTATCATGAAGAAATTAAAACCTTTTATCAAAAAGATTGATAATTCATTACCCAAATTGGAACGCTTTCCATGGTATAATTCTTTGCTAATACCTTGCTATCATTTAGGATCTGGGATAAATACCTACTTTAATACACTACTGCACTTGATGACCCTTAAGATGAAGGAATGGGTACCAATCTGATGCTGGAGAAGGGGAATTTCTAAGTTGCAGGCTCTGAGATTGTATCTGACTTGCCAACAGACATACTTCAGTGCCTAATAATGCTATGAACCATGCATAGGAATAAATGCTTTAATATTTATTTTGTTCAGTTTGCTTAAACAATACAGTAAGGTTTCTGCACCACTGAGAAACCTGAAGCTATAAATCAGAACTGACAACGTTAAAAATGTATTTCAAGATATGGTTTGTTTTTTTGTATTGCAAACTTAACACAAATCTTTTCAAGATCTGGCAAAATGAGGAAGGGAAACTTGAAAGTCAACAACTGACTCAGCAAGTCCAGTGCATGGTACTTAATGGTCAGTGTTAATGGCTTTTCAGTCATAAAACAGTGACAAATATGGTGTTATGGAATCTTCTATAGACAAGTTGATCTTTTAAAATGTATTTCACATTTTAACTTGTGTAATATCTCTTACATCACAACTTATGAGTTATCCTGAGTTCTTGTGACTAAACGACAACCACATGGGGTGACTTATGGTAAGCAGTAGAGAATGAGGAGTGATGATAAAAACTGCAGGATGATTCTATAAGGTAGAGATGTCTTATTTACATTTGAGAAACACTTCAAATAGAAAAAGAACACCGTGAACTGGGCTGACCTGATAGAAGGGAAAGTGTTTAATAGGGTTTTTACTGCCTGAAACCTCAAGCAGCTTGATTTTTATGTTTTTTCTTCCCTTTTAAGGTCAGAATGGCAAGTCTTCAATTTATGTTCTGATGAGAGGAATTAGGACTGTGTTAAAACTTAAATTTGGAATTTGGGCTTTAATCACCAAATAGTCATTTGAGGCTTGGAAAATGGAACGTGATTAAGTGTGAGCTATATGCAGTTGGAAGAGGCAATTGTAATACAAACAATGGATGGATTTGGGGGTACTTTAACTTTTTTTTTTTTTTTTTTTTTTTTATCTCAAAAGAAGCTATTTCAATTTGTGTGTGGTTTATGGGATGGTAATTTGAGCAAAGTTTGTCTAGAGAAATGACCACATGAGATACAGCGCAGTAGAAGTAATAACAGCCTTTCTGGAGAAGCTGTGCAGTTTAGCCTTAATCTGACTTCAGTCCAAATACTGAACTTCTAGAAGGGCAATAACATCACAGGATGATTTTAGTAAGGCATCGTTACATCACATATAATGCTAAGCCAAAACAGTTACATCTGAATTAAACCTGAACTTTTCAGTGTGTTGTAGTTGATTGAATTGTAATAAACACTCTGAATTTCCTTCAGAAATTGAACAACTTGTTTTTAATTTTTTTCAGGTCAAAGATCGAGGTCCAGAAGCCACGAGAAGATTTTTTAATTGGTTTTATTGGAGCATTAATTTGGGAGCTATTCTGTCTCTGGGAGGCATTGCATACATTCAACAGAATGTGAGCTTTGTTATTGGATATAGTATCCCAACGGTTTGCATTGGGATTTCATTCATGGTTTTTTTGTGTGGTCAGAGTTTCTTCATCACAAAGCCACCTGATGGTAGTGCCTTCACAGACATGTTTAAAATTCTTGCATATTCTTGTTGCTCAAGAAAAAGACATATGGAACATTCGACTAATAGGTTTGTAATGAGCTCTTTTGTATAGTCTGAATTACAGTGAATCACTCTAAGAATTAAAACTAATTTGCACAGGTTAGCTGGCAGTAAGTCATAGGAGAGAATACACCAAAAGAAATTTGGTTCCTGGGGATTGTATTGTGGGACCACTGGGATGAAGGAGATGCGTTTCGAGATCACTGAATCTCTGCTGTTTTCAACTGAACTACTGGAATATTACCCAACTTTGCTGTTTTTAAACATTAGTGAGCTTTCCAAACTGCCTAGATACATTTATGGGGCACCATCTGATTTTATATACATCTGCATTCAGTGTTTTCTTATGAGGTTTGTTGGGTAGCTGAAACATATGACCATAGCACACTGGTGGCTGAATTTAGGTCACTGACTGTAAAATGTGTGAGGTGCCTCTGCAGCAATGGCTTCCACGTATTCACTTTGTAAGAACTCAGTGAGTTAGAGTAACAAATTTTGTGGTACTGTTAAATTCTGCATACTGCAGCCCCATTTATTTATACATGGGGATGAATGAGAGAAAAAAGAAATCATTATAATGAACGTCTCACTTTGTGCTTTCACCTGCTACTGATCCACTCTGGTCTAGTTAATTTGTTGTTAAGAACAACTTAATTTTGAAAATGCATGATTTTTTTTTTATTTTTATAATGCAGGATAGTATTACAAGATGTCAAGTCAGGTGTTGTTGTTATTAAGTGAACCTATCCATCATCTTTTCAACAGTGAAGGCCAGGGAGTCCTTCAGCAGCCTCGTAAGCAGAGCCTGTTTGAGATGGCTAAGCTGTCACGTGGAGGTCCATTCAGAGAAGATAAAGTTGAAGATGTGAAAGCTCTCGTGAAGATTATACCTGTCTTTCTGGCTTTAATACCTTATTGGACAGTGTATTTTCAAGTGAGTAGTTTCAAATGGTTGTGCACTCTTTGTCATATGTAAAAAAAAAAACCAACTATCTCAAATGTAAAGGCCATAACTGCCTCCTCTAACAACTGCATTTGAAAGATCTGGGGCTATATTGTTAAGCTGTAGTTCTGAGCCCAGGCTGTAAACCTAACTCCTCTCTGAAAATTTCCTCACAGAGCTTCTACTTGAAGAAGGTACATGAAAGTTGTTTTCTAGTAGGGAGGGGATGCAGATACTGTTCTATAAAGTTTGTTTACAGTTACCATTTAGTAGCTATGATTCTAGAGAAGCCAAATATTGAACAGGATCCTTCAGAACTCCAGTATTGATTGCATGCCTTGTTTAATACCCATGTGTTCAATAATGTTATTTACTTGCCTTTTACATACTAGGGCTGCATCACATAATATTCTGTTAGCAAAAATAATACTGAGCAATGGTAGCTGCTTTTGCATTTTTGCTTTGTTGGATAAAATTACTGGGGAAAGCTGAATCAACTGATCAGTATGCCAGTGTATGTAATTTTACATTTCTTCTGGGCACTCTTCCCTGTATATGAAGAATTTTTAGGCTTTTCCCCTGAAATTGAGACATGAAAAGCAGTTACAGGGAATACTTTATAATTAAAATGTTTCACAGCTGTACAAATTAATTTATCTTAAATATTGCACTGTTTCATCTTGTAGTTGATTCACGTAGGTCAGGGTCAATGGACTGGATTGCGTTTTTAATTAATTCCTTTCTAATTCTTTCTTAGTGGGATGGAGTAGCATATATTTGAGGGAAAATACTGTAACTGTATTTCAAATCACAAATGAGTCTTTGTGCACTTTGTAAAATTAAATTGACAGCTTAAAAACAGTTTATAATGTTCAAACAGTAGTTCTTTTTGGTTTCTTAAATTAGCAATTTACTTTTGGTGTGATCTTTGTTAATTATTAATAAAGTAAGACCATCTTGGTGTCATTTGGGCTTGTCCAAATAATCTCAACTCATCTTCCTTAATACTAGATGCAGACAACATATGTATTGCAAAGTCTTCACCTGAAAATTCCTGAAATAACAAATGACATCAACTCAGTTCATACGGTAAGTAGAACACAACAAGTGAAAAGTATTTTTTCTTTAGTGGAAATGCAAAACAAATTTGTACAAAAACTCTAGAAAGTTAAGGTAACAGCTAAGGGGAATCAGCAGCCATAAACATGGGACATTGAAAAGCACGAACTGCATGTACTACATTGATTTAGGCATATGTTCTAGAATATAGAGTTCACGCAGTGGATGTGAGCACAGTGAGGTGGTGGAGAGGCATTTCAAAAGTGGTGACAGTGATGTGAAAAGCAAGCCATGTTCTGAATGGCCATGCACAGCTGTTACACCACAAGAGCATTTCAGATAACTCATTTCAGAGCACAGATCACAAGAGCATTTCAGTCAACTCATCTGCACAAATCAGCTGATGGTGGTGGCTATGGTGAAAAATAGCATTATGTAGATGAGAATTTGTTCTATCAAACAGTGTCATTGTGTTCTGTCAATTATAGTTTTCATGGAAATAAATAGGTGGCATTACTTTCAGAGCAACTTATGTGTATCGTTTAATAAATATAACAATATATGCAAGAGAAACTGAAAATACCTTCAATCTCAGCATTTCATCAAAAATATTTTCTCTCTGTTACACAATGGAAGAAAAATCTAACCCT
Source organism: Lagopus muta (assembly GCF_023343835.1). Lineage (NCBI taxonomy): Eukaryota > Metazoa > Chordata > Aves > Galliformes > Phasianidae > Lagopus > Lagopus muta. Next base: position 8,908,466 of record NC_064449.1, on the reverse strand, counting down.
TAAGCATGAAATTCTTAACTTCAGTCATCTATTCTTTTAGTTTCCAGCAGCCTGGTTGACTATGTTTGATGCAGTGCTTATTCTCATCCTAATACCCTTAAAAGATAAATTAGTGGACCCTATTTTGAAGAGGAATGGCTTGCTCCCATCATCACTGAAGAGGATTGCAGTTGGGATGTTCTTTGTGATGTGTTCAGCATTTGCTGCAGGTAAGAAAGCAACTTGGAGATCTGCTTATTTAATCAGCAATTTGAAATAAAGTTTTTGAAAGCCTTGAATCTTTCATTCAAGAATATTCAAGAGTCTTTTTCATGAGATAGCTGGAATGCAACTGCATGGATGCATTTCCTACAATGAAGGACTTTTTATTCAAAGGTTACTAGACTGGTTTGAATTTTTCCAATAAAATAGGAGCATTTTTCCTGCCTCAGATAGGCTTTGAGGATGCCTTTTAAAATCAACTTCTAAGTTAAGATTTTCAGGTTTATGTATTTGCTTAATTAACTGCCAGCATTACCTTCTACTATGCTTGATGCAGGACAACAATTTATCTTCAACCCTACTTTCATAACAGATGCCTTATCTTCACTGATCAGTGCTTGGCTGAACAGTGTGTTTAGCATTTGGATTTGAAGCCTTTCGTGCTGCTAGTATAAACTTTATTATATTATGAAAGACCATGTTCTGTGATCTATTACTTGTTTATCTTGAAGTTGAATATTTATTTATCCTGAAAAACAAAGAGGTTCAGAAATGAAGTATGCTCCTTCATGCAGTCTGACTTTTGAGTTTAAAATAATTGAATTTCTACCTAAAATCCTTTCCCTTTTTCTGAAATAATAAAGTTAGGTTATTGCTGAACAAGACTTTCTTCTTCCCACTGTGGTTTTTTTTTTCCCTCCCTTACCTTAATGTTCCCTAATGTTTGGGAATTACTGTAGTGTAAAATAGCTTAGCTATAGCATGAAAAGAAAAAGATGGCATCTCTGTTCAAACCATAAATCAGCTGCTTTTGAGATGATTTAAAGCTGTTAAGCACTGCTGATGTGGAACTGAACATCTCTGAGCAATGCTTCATAGAATGAATAGCCTTCACCCAGTATCACTGTAATGAACATATTGATAAAGCATGATAGCGTTAAATAAATTAATTTTAGCAGTTGTAATCTCCTATATTTTAGGGAAAGGGACACTTTATATGGCTATTATGATTTCTTTCAATGAGAGAGATAATTACCTTATTAGGTGAAGGTCACTTTGTATGTGGGCAAGTAAAGTTCTTTTAGCAAAGTCATTTAAACTTAAAATAGGAATGTTTCTCTCATTCCATGTTACACAGGACACTGCTACCAGCAAAAGAAGGTGATGTAAAACAGTTAAATGTCAGCTCTTTAAATAGAACCTGCTGGCTCACATAGAACTGAACTCAAAAACAGTAATATCAGTATTAGCCCTGGGAGGGCTGAAGCATATTGAGCATGGATTGCTAAGTTGGGGGAATGATTTCATGTAGCAGAATCCTTAATGTCAAATGCTTTCTGTTCTACTCACCTACAAAAATGATGCATAATTCCGTTGGTTTGATCACCTGGGTGGAAAGTTGAACCTTGTAGAATAATTTGGCATCCATTCATCATAATGTGAATTCGAGTGCTTTCATTGTGGCAGCTTTGAGGCACAGGGGACTCTGTTTAATGGGGAAAAGCTTGTTGTCTCTTTCATAATTTTTTTTATTTTCTCATTAAACTTTATTTCTAGAAGACATAATTTAATGTTTCTAAAATACAACAGTGCTTGCCACAGTTTCTGCATTAGAGGAAATGATTCCAATTTTGAGAACTTAAGGATGTTAATATCTTAGCTTGAAGTCTTGCAAAAGTGTACTAATTATTTGTTTGGGCCATGTTTCCATTTTAACTTGCTTATCTAACTGGCATTAGTTCTGGATGCTGTTATGGCTTCCTATTAGATGCTTAGATTGTATTAAATACCTTATAAACTGTGTGAGACTGCAGCTGATGAGACGTAGCAAACATTTGCTGCGCTTCATGCATTTTACTGTGCATTCTGAGCAGCAGGATTTGAGGTTATTCGGCTGGAAAATCTACTTCATTTATAGAGTTTAAACAATTATTTCAAGAATTTAAGATTCTTTTAACTACAAATAAAGTAAGATTAGACTTGAAGTTTGCCTCTCCAAGACTAAGATGGAATCAATCGATTCTAGATTCTATGGCAGTTTAGTGTAATGTAGTTACACTCCTGTGATGCTAAACACCAGCTAAACTTCTTACGATGTGAAGAATGTCAAACACATTAAGGATCTCTAGCTTTGAAGAACCATAATTTTGTGCTAGATATAATATGAAGGAAGTTATGCACGAGTTCTTGGCTGAATCTGCTGCTTTGTTAACGTTCTAAGTTCCATTCTAAACTGTTGGCTATGTTAAAAACAAAACATGAAGATATACCCTGCTTTATTTTAATTACTTCATCTTCTCATGGTTCAGAGGGCACTGAGTTAATTGAAGAGCTAAAGAAAGATACCTTTAAGAAAAGGTGTCAAAGTGATCACCTGGAAAGAAACAAGGAAGGCAGAGAAAATGTGGTGGCCAGCACTAAGCACTGAGTTCAGAATAGTCTTCCCTCAAAAACAGATGGTGTGAAGGAAATCACTCTTTATAGCACTATTGGATCCATTTTAATAAGCAAAATGGTTCCAGGCTTACCAGCACCCTATGATACTTCAAAGGAGTAGTTTCTGAAAATGTATTTAAAAAAGAAAAGCAATGACAAAAATGCCACACATCCCTTAAAAAAGAACCAAACCAAATTTTGTGTGAGAAAGCTGTTAACTAATCCATCTGGCAAAAGGTTAAGTATTTTTATAATTATTGCTACTGAATGAGAATAGAACTGCTGCAGTTCTCTGGCAGAGGAACTATGCTCCTTAAAGTAACTATAATAAGAGTAGTCTGTAGTGATTTCTATTCAGAAGAGGAAATACATATTCCTGTTTAATAAATTGTAATTGACATGCAGGACTGAATGCTTATTTAATTCTTAATTCCTCTTAATTCTTAAGTGTTTTTTTTTTTCCCCACTCCATGTAGGAATTCTGGAAAGCAACAGACTGAAGATTGTAAAGATCAAAACAATCAATCAGACAATTGGAAATGTTACATACCATGCTGCAGATCTGCCAATATGGTGGCAGATTCCTCAGTACGTGCTCATTGGATTCAGTGAAATATTTGCGAGTATAGCAGGTAAGAGATTCTGTGTCTTAGATCTGCTTTCTTCTCTATCACAAATGATGGGTTCTAGAAAATACTTCCTTCTCGAATCATTATAAATGAGCACTGATGTCCTCAAATGCAATATTATGCAGTATAACTTAATTGCTTGCTTTCCCTTTGTATGTTGTTTTTCCCATTTGAAAATTGGCTTCGCAAAACTGAGTTTCAGGCAGAGCAGCATTTGAATGTTTGCCTGCTATTCAGTTAGCATGGGATATGCGCAAGCCCTAATGGCAGACAAGATAGCCTTTCAACAGTGTGTTTTAAAAAGAGTGGTTTTAATGCTGTATTGTTTCCTCTGAATTGCAAATAAAATTCGTTCTATAGCTTTTCCTCTTAGAAACTGAGCTCACAGTTCAGGCTGTCAGTTAGGATGTGGAATCTTCCTTTCTGAAGGCAAAAAGGCAGGAACCACTCTTTAAAAATCAAAATTTATTCCCAGCTTAAATTCATGTTGCTTGAGTTTCTACATCTATGTGATAAGAAGAGTTAAGTGACACTAAACAAAAAATAGTTTGTTTTCAATTAAGCTAAAAGTGAAATGGGAGGAGAGGGTGAAAGGAGTATTAAATCTTATTTTCTGGCCTGTTTCATATACGTACATGGCTAGTTAGCACAAAGAAAGCACAGCCAATTTATCTGTCTCTGGTGTGGCTAATGCTGCCTTACTGCAATTAGACAAAGTGTTATTGTGAGTCTCTTAGTGCAGTGTTTACATATCTAGTGCTTGGGAAAATGCTTAATAACTAATAATAGAAAACATTCATGATCACATAAGTAGTTATTTTGGTGCTATTTCAGTAGAATTGCAGCACTACCTGATGTAATACATTGCAAGCTCCAGTGACTCCATTTCAGAATCCTCTGTTACCTGCTTAACTACAGTTACTTATTAACGTGTTGTAGTACTGTTTCAGAATTTGAACTTAGAAGATCATCCTTTCAAACTGGCTTTATGCTTAGTTCTTTCCCTTAGTTTGCTTAGAACAGAGTTTCCTGTTTTCATTCTCCCTGTGGCTGGTCAGTTTCATTCCTCACACTGGGAAAGCTCAATGAGTAAAACAAGATCCCCTGATTCTTTGAGATCTTGCTGGCAGTGGCCCCAGCTGTCACATGTTCTGTGGAGGAGATAACTTTTACTCTATCAGGTTTCTAGTTATGTGTGGTTGACTGTCATCACAGCTGTTGGGAAATGAAACAAAGTGCCTGGGTTTCTTTGCAAGGAGAAAAAAAAATGTGGCTTTCATGGGTTGGGTTCCTACTCCTATTTCTGTTTCTGAAACAGCTTTATGTGTTTATCTGCACAGGTAGTAGGTTTCTGTAAGTTTTTGTCCAGCTTGGTAAAAACTGCTGCAACTATTCCAAATGTAGGAGATTTGGAAATTGCTTGTCTCCATGCCCCGCAGTGATGTGTAGACAAGTCCTCCCTTTGCTTCAGCACTTGGAAGGCGTGGGGAGAGTTCACTATCTTTACAGCACAACAAGACTCAGATGCTAAAAGCCATAGATTCTTAAATGGAAAGTATAATTTGGTAGCACAGTATCCTCTGCAGAGGAACACAGCTGCATAGCCACTGCTGTCCTGTATTACAGTGCATTTCAGCGTGTATGAACAGTAGCCATCACAAATCCAAAGTAGAACAACCTGAAGATGGAAGTCATGCTTAATCAAGTTACTTACTGCAACTGAGGCCATATTTAACTTTAATCAAGAGTAAAATTTTTTAGTTTTAGCTACAACATCAGGGACCATGCCAATTAAACTGGAACTCAGATAAACAGATGATTCATTGTAATACCAGTATTCATGCAACGTAAATTTCTTCTCTTACACATTGTTGTTTCTCCTTTTTTATCAGTCTGCTGCTGGTTGAGCTCCAATTTCAGGATTGGTTTGGTGGTATTTCTGTATTTTTTTTTTCCCTCCCAACTGCTTTACTGGACTTCATTGTGGAAAGCAAAGTCTTTAAGTCTTACATTATTCTTATGAGAATACCCTGCTGTTTGTTTGCACTTGCTGCATCTGTATCAACAGCTTTGTGACTTCAAAAACTGCTAGTTGGTCAATGTTAAAAAAAAAAAAAAAAAAATGCAAATGCTTCTCTTTGAACCAAAAATTCCATGCAGATATTAATTGCTTTTGCACTGCACTTTCATGTGGCTTGTTTTACAGAGCTTTTTTCCCCTGCCTTCTGATTGTTATCTAAACTGAATTCCCAGTATCTTTAAGAAAGCTCCTTAAGACTTTAATAGAATGAGCTTTACCAGTTTGATACTCAAAGCTGATAAATGCATCTCTTTTGCCATCTTTAAAAAGCCCACACAAAACTGAACTGTTAATGGTCACAAAACTATCTTGATTTGAAAATACTTACTGCAAATAAAAGGGGACTAAATATCATAAGAGCAGAAACTTAGATTTGGTAGCTGTTGGTTCTTTGTTTACTGTAAAACTAAACTTATTAAGTCACAGTAGTTACACTTGATTTGCTTTTAAAAGATGACACACATTGCATTAATGTTTTGTATTATTCTGTCAGTCCTCTTAAAGCACTCTTATTTAGCTGGGAATCATCATCTCACCTGACAACACCAACTGGAGGGTTTAATATCAAAAGTGATTGTTTGAGCTAGCATGAAATTGTTATCAGTGGCTGCCAGCAGGCAAGAGCATCTCTGAAGGCAAAGAAAAGATTTTGTATTCTTCACGCTAGATTAAATTCTAGGTTTGTTGGAAACATTATTCAAGTTTAAAGATATGCTTTTCCCTCTCCTAAAAAAAATAAAAATAAAAAAATAGTGCTGTACACATTCTGGATTTTTGTTTTGAGTGTTAAGATTTTCCACCAACCCAATCTATCTGTGCAATGAACAAGAGAAGAAATGGTCTGCACTCTTCCACGTGATGTTCTTGAGCCTAACTTACACAGCATACGTGGAAGCCTGGGGTCCAAAATATGAACGATACTCCTGACATTTGTAGCAAGAATGATTACAACAGGTTGAAGAACAGGCTATTGTATCCCAAGAGCAGTATGCTTGTTGTTTTTTTTTTTACTATTTTTTTTTTGTCAGACTGGCCAGGTAAATAGTTCTTGAAAAGTCTGCACTGTTATTACTAGCAGCAAAAAGAAAACTGACTTTTTAATTCTCAAAATAAATACGAGGTTTTTGTGACTCTCTCTTTCTCTGTAGCAATTCTCTCATTGTGGTTTGAATTTACAGGAACTTACACAGCTGAGTTGCACAAAGAATGTTTCAGTTCCCATCTAGAATCACAGACAGGTTGCTATAGAGCCATTCAAATGTGTTTTGCAAAGGAAAAGAGAAGTGTGTTTGTTATCAGAGATTTCTCAGGTGGCAGTGCAGAATGCTGTTAGACCAGTACGTGAAAACACGTAATTCTGTTTCTCTTGGAAGAGCTCCCTTCCATCATGCAAACTGACCTGTTGCACTTGAAGTGTTAAGTCTTCTCTTGATAAGAAATGCAGTGTCTGTCAATTAACCTCTGCCTGGAGTAGCAGAAGTTAAATACTAATAACAGCAAAAATAAGCATATTTTTATTATCTTGTACAATATTTTTGCTGGTTTTAGGTCTATAACTGTAAATCTGGCAAGAGAAGCGTTAGATGAGGCAGTGGATTCAGTCATTAAGTTCAGTATGAAGCGGCCTATTTTGAAACAAGCCTTTCATCTGTCAGAAGAAGCTCTGTGATTTAACTGTCTCTTGTGAATAATCCCTTCTGACAGGAATATTGCTTTAAAAAAAGAGTTAATAGTGGGCATTAGTCATTTCAAGGCAGAAAGTTAACCTATGTGTCCTGTAGGTATTCAATTTCAGTAGCACAGATTGTTTTCAAATTGATGTTATTGGATTGGATTTTTTTCTTTAGTTTTCTTGGTTGGAATTGGAATAAGTCTAGCTTAAAGTTGAATTGTCATTTATATAAGCCTTAATAAGAACATGCATGCAAGCAATGGGCTCAGAATGTTCTAAATCAAAGTTAAGTTGCAAATAACTGTTGTCTTCTCAAACACAACTGATTCTTCTGTTTACATCAGAGATACAGACAGGGAGCCTATGAGAAATAAATGTTCTTGGTCAAGAACAAGAGAGCTTGTTTTTGATTACTTTGTTCTTAGTAAGGAAGGCCACTTGCCTTATAAATACTGCACAACAGATGAAATGCATAGAAACAGGTGAACATGGACCTTGCCAGATTAGACTTAGTTTAATATGTATCTTAAAGAATAAAATTAGATAGAAAACTGAATAGGCTGGATCAGAAGATTCCTCGATATTGTACATGTAACGTTAATGAGATCAAAGCACTGGTCTCAGATGTTGTCTGTTTGAGAGTTGATAACTGTAATGCTATAATGGGATGGAAAGTACCACAGTAAAAGCAGGGTGGCAAAGTCCTTAGCTGCAGCAAATGAGAACGAACCCAAATGCAGCAGACACAGAAATGAAGGAAAATTGCTGCTTACCTTTGGAAGGTATGCAAGAATCTCCAGCAAGAGATACTCTCACCTCCACTGCCAAGCCTTAAATGATGTCTGGGAAGGGCTGGATCCTGGCTCCACCCCTTCCAATCACTCACGTCCATTGTCTATACCTGAGCTCCCCTGGGTTGGCCCTGCCTTCCCACCAGGTGCTCCATCACTGCTTCAGGCCATATCTTACATTTCCTCTACAATATCTAGCAGGATTCATAAAGTAGTTAGGGAAGACTAGGAAATAGTAAGAATTCACTACTTCAGTCTCCTATGTCTCCCAAAATCTGAGGCTAGTTTTGGATATTTAACATACCAGAAATAGTATACATATGTAAATTCTATAACACTGAATAGGGACAAATTACTATGGTTTCTTAAATCTCTCAATAATATACGTTTTTTTTTTCTTTTTATACAGGTCTAGAATTTGCATATTCAGCTGCTCCCAAATCCATGCAGAGTGCTATTATGGGGCTGTTTTTTTTCTTTTCGGGGATTGGATCATTTGTTGGATCTGGATTGTTGGCATTGGTGTCTATTAAAGAAATTGGCTGGATGAGTAATCACACCGATTTTGGTAAGTTATCTGCAGCTTATTTGTAGTCTGTGAAGTCAAATGCTTTTTTCAGAAACAGTTGAGCATCAAGCATGTGAACTGTTGAATCTTACTGCTTAGAAGATACATACTTGTCTACTGTTATGTTAAGGACTACGCTTCATCTTGCACATAGGTCTGAACTAAAGTGACAGGGCAACACAATTCATTGTTCTCATGAAAGCATGGGAAACACAAATTTAGTATTTTGCCAAAGTGCCTAAAGTACTGAAAGTACTTTCTGGAGACATGGGGAACAAAATGTACCTAAATCTTTCTTAGTGATTATTCAGCTTCTTAGTTTCAAGAGTCTCTGTGGCAATTACTCAGAGTTAATTTTTCCATTTCTGTCTGCTAGCTATTTTTACTCTTTTCAAGTCCAATAGAACTTCTGCTTTGTATTGCCAGTTGAAGTTAAAAATAATTATTGGCACCAGTAGGTGGCACCTTGGGAATTTCAGAAAATCCTAGCATCATCAATGGTTTAATTAGTTCCAACAGAAAGAGCATAAAAAATCCTCAAAACATATGCCAGGCCTTCTGTAAATGGCTTAAACTTGCTTTAAAATTGGTATGAGAAAATTCCCTGTTTGATTTGGTTTTACCAAAAAGTAACACTTTCTGGAAGTCAGCCTTGTTTGATAAGGCATTCTTGTAAAAAATTGCAGAAGATGATAAGTAGCCTTGGCTTTATGTGAGTGTCCTCACCAAAGGGAAGTTTAATCACATGCCTGGCTCAAGGCTGAGGCACTCAATGGCTGCTTTCCATTTGTAGCGTGTTCTATTGGTACTACTTCTGTTGTTTATATCAGGGGAGTAAACAGACCTGCTGCTGTTTGATTTGGTCTAATGCTATTGAAAGCCATTACCAAATTCTCATACAAAATTCACTTAGGCCTTCAAGAGCAGGAATCGTAAGGAGAAGACTTTATTAAATGAAAGACTTCCAATTTTTTTTTTAATTACTGCTGCACAATAACTGTAAGCATGTGCACCAAGTTTATGCTGTTTGGTGCCATTTGATGTACCTACCTGCCTCCAAAATCTACTGACAACATTTATTCTCTGCTGGCACGTCAGTGTTGATTGCTGCCTTTGAAATGGCTGTTATTTCTCTGACACAAACTTGAGGTTTCGTGGGTTTAATATCCCATCTCATAAAGGATAATGACTACTTTTTAACCACATCTGCTCTTGAAGTGGAGATTCGCATGTATATTGTATTTTAAATGTCAAGGAAAGACTTGGTTTAATTTTATTGCATTTTACTAGAAATTCCTTTAATTGAATCATACGTTTCAGTAATTAAAGTAATTTAATCAGAACGTTTATAGGCACACTGCATGAACAGCTTGTTAGGATAGATCTATGCTTCAGGATTTTTACACCTTCTAACCTTTGCGATAATCTTAATGGTCTCATTGGCTGTGGCTCATGTGGCATGTTGGAAATGAGCCACAATATATTTGTTCTGGAAGTACAGCAATAGTGGGTATTTCTTAACGGAGGAATAATGTTTTAGCAATGAGCTTTCTTAATTTAACATTAATTAATGTGCTACAACTCACTCATTTATATCAACTTTGAGGGACTGTCAAAGGTGAATTGAACCGAAAAGAACCACGTATCATTTCATGATTCTTAACTTTGTTCCAAGAGAGGGCTGGGATAACTGCTGTCCTGTACTTACAGAGCTGCCAAACTTCTTCCCTTGTACCATTTATTTTTTGATTCTTTCTATTTTCATTTGAAATGAGTTGTCTCCTGAAAAAATGGATGTGATTTCTGTTACTTACATATATAGAAGTAATCGTTGAGATTTTCAGCTGTTTTGTTTGAGGTCAGCAAAGCGTTGCAATTTTGCAGAATGAAGGGGGAAGAGTGGAAGATTATTAAAGTTTTAGAATTGTTCTGACTCTGGTGAAGCATGCCTGTTGCTACATATATACTGTCCTGGTTGGCATAAAGTTCTTACAGTGGTGGGAGTAGCTTCCTGCCATTCTTTTTATAAGGGGCATAATGCAGTAAGTGTCCACCTCCTTCCTCAGAGACATTACATGGTTTAGGGCACTGAAACACTGCAGAAAGATGAAGTGTATTTTCCTGTAAAGTTCCATCATTTATCCTGCATAACTGTGCTGTCAGGTAGGAAGGTGTTTAGGTCTTGCCCATGTTTTGCAAAGAAGTCTTCACTACTTAAACTTGAAGGGATTGATGTTTTCACTTGTATATTCTTTATTAATGTTTATTTTTTCCTCCCTATTTTTTTTCTAGGTAACATTAATGGCTGCCAATTAAATTATTACTTTTTTTTACTGGCTGCCATCCAAGGAGGAACCCTCTTGCTTTTCCTTATTGTTTCTGTGAAATATGATCATCAGAAATCAAAGATGAATGACGTAGCTGCCAATGGAAGGATCTGATGTCTGTTACAGAGCAGATTATTACAGCAGCTCATGCTGAGTCTGTGAGATCTTATGTTTTCTCCAGAGAGACTCTTATTAGACTTGCATGTTACAAGAGTTCTCGCCCCTGCCGCTCTCAGTTAACGTAGGTAAGTGCCTTATGATGGTGGGGCTCATTTCTTGCACTATGTCCTGGCAGAGGACAAACACAAATCTTGGAAGTGTATTAACCCTAGGCATTCAAGTTGCTCTTTGTAATCATGTGATGTTTACTAAACTCTTGAAAGCTGGGACTAATGCTTGGAAATAGAGTGCAGCGAGTCACGTGTGGCATGGGTTAGGTCTGACTGAGAAATTGCTAAGTGAAACACCATGGATCTACAGAAACAGCTGCCTCAAGCCCTCATTGAGGATGCATAGGAAAGAAAACCTTTCACAGGAACCCGAAGTAGCGGTCGCAAGAACAAACATACATAAGCCACAAGAGCCGGTTTTCTTGGGAGAAGCAGGGACAAATTAAGTTGCAGATCAGCTGTAATTAAAAAAAATGTAATCATCTTTCACTGGAAGTGAACTTAGCCATGAAGATCCAAACTTGCAGTCAAGAGTGTCTGATACTGGAGGCTGAGTTGTGAATGTACTGGTTCTACGTGCTGCAGTAGCTTGGCATGCAGCTGCTCTAAGTTTTGCTGCATAGTAAACATTTGTTGGCAGAGAAATGGTTTCACTTCAGAATTGGTTTTGAGTTTGCATTGGATGTATTAGGCCAAAATGAAAACATACATCTTATGACAGAGTATTCTTCAGTCTAACACTGTTACTTCCCTAAGGGATATTTTAAATATTTGCAGAAAGGACTGGGAATGAATTCTCAGAAGATGAATGTGCAGTAACAATTTAGAAGCCTTTCAAGCCAGTTCCTTCAGTTCTGCATCTTTGTTCTGGCTACCATGCTGCAGGGTTTGCATCTTTCAGCAACACATTCCTAGAGCAGAGCAAATGGTTTCACATTTGGCCTCCTGAATTTTAGTGATCTTAACAACTGATTGCGTGCAGGCTGGGATGGAAGATGATATTTTGCAAGGAATTAATGTGGAAAGAAAATGAAAACAACTTTTTATTAATATATTGGATTTTATAGTTTCCTTTGCATTTATGTTGTCAAAATGTCCCTTTTTTTTTGTACACGGGCATCTTTTTAATGAGTTTACAAAATAAAATGAACTTCCTTGCTGTGACTTTTGACCCTTTGTTTTAGGTGAATAAAATTGTCCTACAACTATGCTGGTTTTTAGCCTTTATTTCCTGAACATACACTGAAATTCTATTAAATGTCAGTGTGCACTGACATCCTATTAGCTTTGTCAGGTAACGTAAGAGTACACATACTGTCTTGGATGTGATAATCAGGGGAAATAACAGAATAGAGTTCTTTCTTAAATACATACTGTTTCAGGTATTCAGTCTGAAGGACTGTTGCTGTTCTCAGTAACTAAGTGTTTCTTCTGCTGCTAGATATTGTCAACTCTGGTGTCCCTACTTGCTCCTTTTGCAGGAAGTGAACTTCATTTCACTATTTTTCTCCAGTCTTCATATTTTTACCAGTGCTCTTGTATCTCCAATTGGATGCTGGTCAGCTCCAACCTGGTTAATCCAAGTTAAATGAAGATTACCAGAGAAACAAGGAGCCTAACACTGTGACAGCCCACACAGGCAAGCTTCTGGGAAACTTCCAAACCTTGTATGGAATATTTAAGGAAGAGTTTAATGAATTAATAGTAGGTTAATCCACATATTAGGCAGATCTTGTCACAGGCATACAGTAAGTATCTGCAGGTTTCTGTAGGGCTGTGCTGGTTCTTACACTCTGGAGATGACTGAACGTGCAATCAATTGTACAATTTAATTTTTATTTGGAATGACTTGGCTGAGCTCCAGGCACAAGTAATTATGACCATTTATGAAGATTAATCTGGCACTTCTCATCAAAGGGATGATGAAGGCTTATGCTCAGGCTTGTGACTCAAAGACTTAGCTGATTCTTCCAGTCTTTTTAGTGATTCCACTCCACTCACAGAAATAAGACTCATCAATTAACTTTGTGACTGAGCGCTGCACCTCATTAATGAAATACCTTGAAGTGGTGCTGTTTGAATTTAGTTATGTTCGCTCTTAGATTGTTCCAATGTAGAAGGAAGATCTGATGGGAATCATTCTAATGGACATTTCTAAGCTCCTGATTTTCCAGATGCCTGAAATTCAAGGCACAGTGTTGGAAAGGAAATAGTTGTTAAACATGAGAGCGGGTATCTGACTAAAATTCGTTATTTGTATTCACAAGGCATTATGAAATGTGCCAATGCAAGCTGTAATCTAATCATGTATGGAAACAGCTGCCTGGCCCCTTGTGTGCCATGCAGGATGAATGCATTGTCCATACAACACGTACAGATCTTTTAAGAATGCAGCAAAACCTCTTCTCTTATGTCTCTTGTACCTACACTCCATCCTGAATATACCTCCTCAGAAAAGGGGAGGTTTTTTCCATCTGCTTATATAAGCCCCCATAGTGAGTTTAATTACAGTAAATGAGACCTCTGTCAATATTTCCCTTATAAGTCTGTAGTCATTTCTTGGAAGAATTGAGGATTTTTTGGGTTGTTATTTCAGTTTTGTTTTCTGCAGCAAAAGTTGCTCAGTGCTGACACGTCAGGCAAAGCTTCAACTTAACAATAAACAGTGCATTAAACAATAAACCTGTATTAGAGATGCATGGAGTTCCTAACATCTTTTTGTGTTTGAAATTGCTTTTTGAAATATTTTATCTCAGTGAATTTGTTTATATGCAGGGCAAGTTCCGTTAGTGCAGACAGGGCCTCGGGGGAAGATTACATTGCTTTTCATTTCAGCAGTCAATAGTCTGAGATGTAGATTTGTCTCTGAGGAAGCAGAGAATTTGTAGACCAACGCTTGCATTGATGGAGGAGTAATGCACACACCTGACACTGTGGTACCTGCTGGCCCCGCAGCAATGATGTAATTGCAGGGAAAGAATAAGAAGGGATCTGCAATCAGAAGCTATTAAAGGATAAGTTTGTAAATAGGAGCTTTGTCCCAGGTAGTGCTACATTCAGAATAGCAATGAACGATGCTTTCAGTAAAGGCTGCCTACTGCCAGTTCATACAGTCTGCCTGGTGGCTGTTTTCTCATGTGGTGCATACAGCATGGCTTAGCAGTCCTTCCCAGCTTAGACTTAATTTTTCTGCTGCGGTCTTCACAGTACAGATATTTAACTGAACAGAAAGATAACAGGGCTGTCAAAGTCCTGTTACATAGTCATCAGATCCACTTGGACTGGTTTTGAAATAAGCCTTGTTACCCAACTAGCAATCTTTAACCTGCAGTCTGCTGGACTTTCTCAAGTCATCGTGTCATCGTGCAGGATAAAAAACACCATATTTTGCAATTGAGAATTAACTACAATCCATCCCACCACCTTTTTCTGCCACTAGCTGCACTAATGCTTGAAAAAGAGGCAAAGCAACCAAGTGTATTGAGGAACAAGCCGTTTAACAGCAATAAATTCAAAACATGTACATAACATTAATGGATGTCCTTTGGAGGAAGCAGTGCCTGCTCAGCTAAGCTGTGACTGTTTTGTTGAGACAGTCCTGAGCTAGCTGGATGCCGAGTAGAGCTACAGCATCAGCTGCTCCTTGCTGGCTCTGCTGCTTCAAGGGTCATCAGCATCCAACCAGTGGCCTTAGATGTGGTCTACACAATCACAGGGACATTGAGACTGCAGCGTAGACACGTCCAATACTGTGTTCCTTCTCTGGTGCACAGCTACAGTTCAGTATTTTACTGATAATGCTTCTCATCCCTCTTACTAGGAAGCGTTAGTCAGTAATGAGATTTAGTGATAGAACACAGTCCATAAATCACTTTTGACAGGAAATAGAACGCTTTAATGAACAAGGGAAAACAAGGTAAATATTGCTTAAGCTTTTGAAAATGGGACTTCAAACAGATAACATGGCTTCTGAAAGCTGAATAATGCACTTGACTATCTCTGCACATTTAATGCTGTACATCACAATCTCTTCCCATCTATTCTATCCCCTTTTCATGAGCAGTTTTTCTCCTGGCTCTAAGTCTCAGGAGACCTTGAGGTCCTGAATTGCTCTGCCTGCTGTTAGTACCATGTGTCAACACAAAGGGACTAAAGCATATATATAAGTAGTGGTAACTATTAAGACCTTCATCATAATTGCATGCACTTTTTACCTCCCAGTCATGAAGCAACATAAACGAACAACACTTTTTAGTTGTATTGCAAGTATTATGTTCATGTTTGTTGTATCAAATCACAGGTAGAGCAAGCTGAGAGCTCTCCTGGAGCTACTGACAATAAATTAGGTACTGCAATTCAAGCCTGTACCTGAACCCAAAGCATCGCTGTAGTGAATCAGAATAGACAAGTGATCATACTATGAAATAAGCAAAACTTCAAATTTTAAAGTATCTTGTCAGCGTAGAGAATCCAAACATCCCATAAATCTGGAGGATCATGGAATCCCTGTTTCAGCAGACCTGAATCCTGGCAGTTTTAATGATCACTATTTCCCCGACCTGTACTGGCTAATGGGAACCTCAGTTTCAGCTGTGTAGCACAATGATGTAGTTTCTAACACTTGTACTGTAGTTACCCAACAAAAGTGGATGATGCTGTTACAGGTTTTAAAAATAATTATCTCAAAGCATTATTTTGTGCCTGTTTCCAGTCCTCATCATTTCTAAATTCCAGCATATCAAGTTTGATGAGCTCTCGTACTATGAAATTGTTCTACATGAAATAAAACTGTCCAGATTCAAGTACTTATAAAAGCATGAAGTGCTGTAATAATTTAAAATAGCTGTGTGCTTTGCAAAGCACTCACACATTTCTGGAACATTTCAAATACTTTGATAAGGACATAAGAACTGTAATGTGGTCAAATAACTTTTTGATGTAAAAGTAAAAGATGTCAAAACACACTCAGCATGGTGTGAGCAGCACCTGGAGTGTCTTCAAAAATAATAATGTCAGGTTGCTGCCAGCATGCACCTCTCTGAAGCTGCAGTCTGTGTGGTGGTGCAGCTAAAGCAAGAAACTTGTCTCTTGCTGAAGCATTCCAGAGTTCAAGAACTGGTCTGCAAAGAGGTGCTTGTTTTTGTAGGTCAGGGTACTTGTGACCCCAAAGCACAGCACCCTTTGTGGCTTACTGATGGATGCCATCTTAATCAGGTCTTTCAACAAGTCCATGTCAGTGGGAGGTATGTTCACAGCCAGCATTATCTGACCAAGGCAGGGAACCTATCTAAGCTGGGAAGAAAAGAGCATTGCTAAGTACCAGAGTTACATCTGGGCATCACTTTCTGCTGGAATGGGGATAAGACACAACCTGCAGATCTGCCCTGTCCCAGTTCCTGTGAATTTCCATACTCAAGACAGCAGTTGGCTGTCAATGGAAGTCTATCTACTGAGCTACCACCCAGCTCAGTACACACAGCCTTATCTGCATGTACACACAGTGTGCCTGCATGCAAGTACATGGGGAGAGTTCCAAGGAACTTCACACGATCTTCCAGCAGTAAATATGCTGAACCTGGCAGCCTGCTTGTGTTGGAAAGGATGGATAGTTTGGGGATCAAAATCCTTTTTTGTTTTGCACATACAAGCAAGATTTGACAAGATGTGCCACTAATTAAAGTTGTGCTACTGCATCACTCGGTCCTACAGGACACACAGTCCTACGTAGTGGGAAAATGAGCCATGATATGATCCTCCTTCAATTTCCTCTCTAATTTTTGTTACAATAGGTCTGTTTTTTTCTGCCTTCTAAAGAAGTGACTAATGCATCTCTGAAGTTAATAAAATGGTGTGGGGTCATTTTTTATTAAAAGAAAGTTAAACATCTGCTGTGTCTGTTTGAATTGTATTAAACAATACTTTATTATTCTCACTTTCCTGACCTGATTCACGTGCCTGCCTGGCAGAGAACCCTATTGTCTGCTTTTCGTGTACATGCAGCAATTTACAATGGGCCTGTGAAATAAAATTTGCAGTTGCAGATCAGCTGCAGATAAAAGCAGTGGGAGACAAGTGGTATCAATGGTCTCTAGCTGTTCTGTATGCCCATCCAGCTCGTGAGCCCTCCCTGCTTACCAGCCTCTGAAATGAAAGAGGGAATGGCAGTGCATAAGGCAGCCTTTGGCCACTACAAGCTGCCCGTGGCTTTGGACAGCTCTTGTGTTGGCAAACCTCAGCCAAGGGCAGTGCTGGGACTAAACCTGCTCACCCCTCTGCATCCTCCAGCAGCTGCTCACCCTTCAGATCCACCCTGCAAAATAGGGGTGTCTGCAGATTCCCTTACAAGGGATCCCTCCCCTTCCATCAACCTCTAGGGAGGCCGGAAGAGAACAGGGCTCACACTGGGAGCTGAGCACAGCTGGGGAGAGGAATCTCCTTGGTGCTGCCCTGCCTTGCTGCTGGATGCTGTGTCCTCATCTCTTAAGTTTGCTTAAGGTCCAGGGAGGGGAAAAAGAGTTTTTGGATCGCAATCTGTTTGGGGTTGGGTTATTTTGTTTTTAGTTGTGCTTTTGAGGGGGGGGGAGAGGGGTTGTTGTTTGCTTGTTTCTCTTGAGCTTGGGAAAAGTGGTAGCACAGGAAACAGGGTCATTTTCTTTCCCTCAAGCTTTGTTGAAGTCACAGCAAGTTTTAATAATGCTTCAAATCTACAGTGGGGAGGCACACGGGGAGAAAGAAGGCGTATGAAAATTTTTTCAGTCATTTTTCATCCAGTTCTGTTTGAGGCTGGGAGCTCAGGGACAAGCATGAAAGAAAAACACTTCACTTCACATTACCATTTCCTTACGCCCACTTCAGAGCCCGGCAAAAAAAAAAAAAACAACAAACCAACACAACAAAACTGGAGCATCCGTGGGAAGAGAACACAAAAGCAATGTGAGCACAGTCAAAGCTGTGCCCAAGTGCAGTCTGCAGAGGGGAGGAAGGCTGGCTGAAGCATCTACCCAGCTCTGCATATTTTAGAAAGACATTTACCCCTAGCTGCCAGGATTTAAAATAGATTTGTTTATAGTGAGCATAGCAAAATGACTGACTATCGACAGCGAGACTGACAGCTGCTATTAAATCATCACTGTTGGTATGAGATATAAATTAAAACAGACAGCAGGTTCAAGTTGTAGTAGAATACGCCTGTCCATTCCCCCGCTGCTTTTTCTTAAAACCAGCTGAATTCAGTCCACATATGAACTGAGATGCACAGCCCCTGTTCAGGCCAACACATCAAGGTGCAGCACATCTGCCCCTGTGCCTCAGCCCAGCCCTGAGCGATTGGGGTTTGCTTCCATTTCTGAAGCCATGGGGTCTGGCAGCACCCATTGCTTCACTTACTAACACAAGGTCTATGCTCAGTCCAACTTTTTGCTCTCCTCTGCTGTTACTCTTGCTGTCACCATGGAAATAGCATTGTAACTATGGAAATGAATGGCTTCGTGCTATTAACGTGGACTGTGGAAGGCACACTGCAACAGCTTTACTCATCAAGGCATGAGGGTACCTGGGGGACATCAGTCCCATTCCTGCCATTGCTGCAGCCATTGTGCCTCAGCTCCCCCCATTTCTGTAAGACTGTAACAACTCATTTATCTGACAGGGGCATTTTGAGACTCTTCAATTCATTAACATCTTAATGCACCTTGAGATTCCTCCTTTTAGAGAATTAAACTAAGAATTAGAAAAGAATTAACATCTTGCCTTCATCATGTGAACTGTAATCACAGGCCTAGGTGATTACTGTTCCTTCTCCATGAGTAGCAAAATAAGAGACGACTTCCTTTGTCACGTGAAATTCTTCTGGCAATTAACACTTTTTTGGGCAGCAGAGCCTGCTCATGTAGCACAGCGCTCACAAGCCACAAGAACCTCTTCTGTGTTCTCTTCCCACGCAAAACACAGGATTATGAAGGCTGGAAAAAACCTACGTACCAAAATAAAACACAAGATTGCACTGCTCATGTTCTCCTACCTACTTCAGTTGCAGCTCCGGTCCGAGGGCCAAGAGAGCGCTCTCTGCATGGCTACACCACTCAGCAACCAACAGCAGCTTCTGCTCCCAGGAGTCCTTCCAGACTTCATGAAATTCAAGAAAAAAAATGAGTAGAGTTGCCACTATCACTCTGCTCTCTGTATCTAAGGGAAATGTTTGAAGGAGAACGTTTGAAGCGTTTCCACCCTTCTCCACCCCCCTAAAATTGTTTCCATCTAACCCTTCACTAGCGAAGTTAGTGAAATTTTCCAGCTGGGAAATCAAACTCTGTTTCCCCTCAGGGCAGCTCAGGTGATAACTGCTTAGCCACTAGCAAATTTTATTATACCAAGAAATATTCTCCTTTTGTTTTCCATCAGATTGATTTTCCAGCTCTACTCTGCATCAGTCAATGCATTTGCTTCTCTATTTCTTGCTTGTCAGCTGTGCCATACAGTGCGGCACGTGCAGGTGTGAGAGCCATGAAGCAAAGCTGAGTGCTGCTGTCACCTGCAGGGACACAGACAAGGCAAAACCTCACGGAACCAAGACATGAAAATTCATGTATTAAAATATTAAAAATCATCTGTGCTTGGAGTGTGTTTTCAGAGCTTATGGTCACCTGAAAGCATTGATGCATTAAGAGGGAAAGCTGTTTTACTGAATAATATCAAGAAGGTATTTTGTAAAAAATAAAGGCTGGGGGACTATTGAGCTCCAAGAGAGGCACAGGCACAGTTCAGCCTGTTTGTTAACTCTCAGTTTCCCAGCACTTTCCAATGATCCTATGCACACAGTAAAAAAGACAGATGAGTTCGTTTCTCCCCACAGTTGTTAAAATGAAGCCTGGACTTCACCTAAATACACTCCCCTTGCACACTGATTGGGGACATCTGTGTAAAGCTGAGGGTCCCTGTTGCTCCCTCCAGGAGGGCTGAGATGGGCACCTTCCCATTCCTGCCATCCCCCAGGGAACAGGGAGAGCCCTCCTGCCTTAGGACCTACCCTTTGCTGCTCTTTGCTCTGCAAGGGACACAGCTCAGGAGCAGAGGGGAGGACCTGAACACTGGGACAGCACCTACTAGCAGGGCAGAGCAGCTCCAAGCAGGCAGCAGGGCTCAGCCCTGAAGGAGGGAATGCTGCACATGGGACTGCCAGCTACTCTGCGCTCTATTTGCTTTCTTATTACCTCTGAGGAGCTGAAAGCCTCCCAAAGCAGGGCTGTTTTGAGAACACTTCATTTTCGTAGTGGCTGATTTAATGAAGGTAAAGACCCCACCAGGGAGCATCTTTCCCTCAGTGTGGAGCACAGACCTGCAGCACGGGCAGGCAGTGCCCAGTCTGCAGGTTTCTTCCTCAGCACTGTCCAAATATTGACTGTGCTCAAGTACCACTAAAATAACAGCCAGGCTTGTGCAGTCTCTTCAGGCTTTGGAAGCTGTCTAGCAGAGAGTAAATATTATGCTGGAGTGCAGCTCTTTAAAAATGGTGTTATCCCACAGTCAGTGCAGAACCTCAGCAGGACAAAAAGGAGCACTGCGCTGAGCAAGCTGCACAAAATCAGGTTCCAGGGAGCTTGGGGGGAGAGGAGAGCAAGCACGGGTCCACATCTTTCAGAATAGCTTTGTTGATAGCTGAGTTATGAAGGAAAACATGAAGTTCTGCTGCTCTTGAAGGTAATGCTGGAATCCTTCCCTCTAACATAATGAGTAGTATGAGAGGTGAAATGGATGACAGAGAACAGGAAGATAAATAATAAGGAATGGGAAAGTGAATGGGGGAACAACTCTCCCATTGTTAGAACAGTGCTAGTGGCAGCTTTATAGCAACTTATCATTTCTATTTAAAGCCTGGTTTGGGGGCTATAATGTCTCAGCTGTTTTCTGGCTGAAATTCAGCATAAAATTTGTTATCTCAGAGGTAAATTAATTCTTTTCCCTTTATCAGAATAGCAGTATTTGGGCAAGTAAAGCAAGATATAAAGAAACCCACATTCAGGAGCGTTTTTGTCAGCTCTAGGCAATCTTCCCTTTAAAAATACACAGCTTTCTGAGATAATCCGGTCACAGAATTGATGCCTAATTCTCCTGCAATATTTTTCAGCGTTGTCTCTTTGTGCTCTAAAAGCCTCACGTCGACGGGTGCAGAAACAGCCTACAAAAGCCCTGCCAGGTCAGGGCCATACCCACATGGAACCTTCCCCTGCCTGCACAGCCACACACCAGGACTCACAAGCAGGAGGACCCCAGCCCAGCTCTGAGCACTGTGGGAACACAGCTCCAGCAGTTCAAAGCTCCCATCTCACAACCTGTGGATGCTATTGCTCTGTTCCATGCCTCACAGCTGAAGATTTCCCTTGAACCCCATACAGTTACTTGCTCATTAATTTTACACAAGCCTGATCGTTCCCTGCTCTTTCCTGCTTCTCCTCACTATTACTTTAGCCACCCTTTGGGCTGAAGGTAGAGATCTATCAGTCAGAAGTCTCTATTTTTCACCCTGGACTTCAGCATGCAGCAAATAATACTACCGAGTGGAGGAAGGGAGGTGGAATTATTTGTATCTTTTATACAAACTGATAATAAAAATTTAGCTTCTTGATGCATTTTTCTCCCCTAAACCGCAGTTATGTTTCTTTGAATAGATAAATGCAAGATAAATTCAATTATAGCATAATTCCTCCCAGGATGAATAACCTTTAAATCAGCTCTGATCTCAGAACACATTATGAGATAACATACTGTCCATTACATTGTTGAAATCGGGGCTATGGCAGCGCCGAGAGTTGTCAGTATGAATATCAAATTATTTATGTTCCTCTTTGCATCCTTGAATACCAAATAAGCTCAGGAGCACTGAGCGCAGGAAGCCTGACTTAAGCACTGATTTTTAATGGAGGTGAGAGGTGCTTGCTTGACAGCTCTTGGAACTGCAGTGCGCTATTTATCAGGGAGGCACACAGCAGCACGGTGAGCCCCTGCCCTGCTGTCACCTTGCTGAGTTCTTCACTTATGGGGAAGAGTTTGGAACTGAGAGCTCAGCCTCCACTTGGCTGACTGCACTGCTGCTGCAGGAACAAAAGGGGAACCTCCATAACAGCTTGAGCTGCTCATCAGGAGCTTTTGGGTGCCTTTCCCCATCACCCAGCCACAAGATTTCAGAGTTGATCCTTTTTAAGCAAAAGGGTGAACCTACCTTCACTTAAGAAACAAACAGAACACCAAGGCTCTTGCAGAAGAGAGCAGTCTGCCTGGTCACACCATGTAAAGCAACCTCTGAGCAGACAGTTGATACCTCTTCTGAAAAGCCACCAGATAGAGTTAAAAAATAATCATCTAATACCGTGTAAAGCATGGCATAGAGGATAAAAGTCCGTATCTAAACAGGCTGTGCTTAGGAATGGTGTTGGTTTAAACAAGAGGCAGTTTTTGTCAAGTTTAATAGTTCCTTTCACATTGAAAGAGACGAAAACAGTGCTGAACTTCTGGCAGAGGTGTGGGAAGGAGGTGGGGAGGACAAAGCAGGCTATGACTGTCCCCAAATGAATCCCCTTCTCCAGCCAGCTGCCCGCTCAATTCAGTGACTGGGAAAAACAAAACTGAAATATTAGAGAAGCTTATAGGGGAGCTCTAGAAAACAGCTTTTTAGCAGTTATTTTCTTCCTAGTTCAGAAGGCCATCAGAATGTCAAGCAGAAATCTCTCAGCTGTAAAGAGCTGTAATTACTGGGACAGTTTACAAGAAGCTTTGATGGCAACAAGCCTTGTGTGCAGGAACACATTCACCACCGAAATGATTTGAGCATCACCAACTCGAGTGCCTGCACAGCTCGTTGTTGCCTAATGGAGTTGTGGGGCAGAGCAGGAGGAGTGAGCAGAGCTCCTCCAGGGAAGTGAGTGGAAGGAGCAGCTCTGAGAAAGGAGCACTCATCCCTGGGAAACAGAGAAGAGCTGCCGTGAGGAAGGAGGAGTTTGTTGGGGTGCAGAGGTTGTTTAACAGAAGGCCCTGGAAGTTCTTACTCCTCATGTTGTTGTAATTTGCATTTTCTTAAGCACTTCATGGCGCTGAGGGGAGCTGCCCTTCCTGTGCAGCACCAGGCAGCCCTGCAGGCTGCACCACCTGCTTTCCATCTCCTGTCAGTCAGGGCTTCCCCTGAACCCAAAGCCTTGTGATTTAACTCTCTGTGCATCCAACGCTGCTCTGAGGAAGCATGGGGTGCTCTGCCTGCAGCAGGAGCTGAACTTAACAGCACACAAACTTCTCACAGTCACAAAGCAGCAAGTGCCCTGCGTTCATCACCAGGATCCAGGCAGCCCCATCTGACAAACCTCCACCAAGACACTCCACAAATCACTTTCCATTTCTCTGCCTTTGTTTTCCTCCAGCCAAGGCAAATCACTCTGAAACAGCAGCTGTTAGCCACAAACTTCCAGGCCCGGGAAAACAGCATAACTTATTTCATAAGTCTGTCTCGTATAATTTAGCAAAGAGGGAAAACCGTTTAAGTTTACTTGACATAACCAACAGTAATCATTGTGTGTGTCTGAATTTCATTAATGCCCATGCACTGCTGGTGGTGATGTATGCAGATGAGCTGATGCTTTGGATCAGAGAGATGAGGCTGTCCCTGCAGGGCCTGATCATCATCCATGTCAGATGTGCATACACGCAGCCAGACGTGCCAGCTATATGGCAGTGAGGTCTCTGACAGCAGAACTGCTGTGGCAGCAGCTTCCTGGGGAGGCTCAGGTGTGGAGGGGAAGGTTCCTACAGCCTGCAGTCAGCTTGTTCTATGCCAGCAAGAAGAACTCATGCACATTTTGGCAGCAAGAGGCATACAAAGATGGCATGGGGCTGGATATATCCTGTGCACCAGAGCTGCTCTTGCCCATCCCCTCCTTGTGAAAAATCACCTCATACCCCCACCCCAGTTTCTCTTCATTTTGCAAAGGGCAAACAGTCAGCTCTTCAAGTCATTCAGTGAACTTCTATGGTGCTTTAAAGCACCCAACACCCAGCGTTTAACACCTCCCTCAGCCCCACACTTCATGCGCACAGCTGCTCCATTGCCAGGCAGTGTGACAGCCTTCTACCAGGGGATGTATCCTGCTTAATTACAAAGCTTCTGCAGTATAGCCTGGCTAAAGGCTACACTGACACTCTTCAGCATACATTATGAGGCAAAACTGAAGCAGGTTCAGAGAGGGCAGGCCCCTGCCTCCAGCTGCCTTCCGTGGTACCCATTTCCCTCTGAAGATGACAGCCCTGTGCTTAAGGTTTCACAGTGAGGTCCAAGTTCTTTCCAAAGCCATCAGGAAGTGACTTTCACTAACACCTACAAACCTGTTAAAAGACCCTTCAACCCTGCAGAGGAGGAGAACATGATCAAAAACCTTTTCCACTCCTCTGAGCCTCATTTTGTGATTAGGAGCAGCAGGGGAGCTGCCTGCCTCCCCTCAAGCTTTCCTGTCTCTGCAGAACCTCTTTGAGGAAAGGTTCCCTCCCATGCACACCCCCAGCTTCCTTCCCAACTTATCAGGGGAGTTGGCACAGTACAAACCAGTGCTGCTCCAGGGCTCTGCAGGTTAAATCCACTGCTGGAGCCATAGGAGATGCCTGAGGTCCAAAACAAAAAGTAGTGAAACACAGGCAGGTAGAGCAATAAAACTAGAATAGACCACAAAGCCTTTGCCTACTGCACTGGTATCTCTCTAGAAATATGCTGTCTGGCCATTGCTACGCATTAAAGATCTTTGAAATCCCCAGAATTTTCCCAGCTTTTGCTTTATACAAGGACTGGCTAAGGAATGCTTCTCTTCATTCAGAAACACTTCTGAATGTGATTGGAACGTGGATTCCAAACCAGAATCAAGAAGGCACTTATAACAAAACTTCATCAAGGAGAATTTACCTTTAGACAAGCCATTGTTTTGCTTGTATTACTTAATGCACCACAAATGATTTAAGATGGTATCTTAAGATGATTTTTTCACTTGCACAATTAAGCAAATACCAAAATGCTCAGCACCACCATGGACTTTACCCATAAAGATGTTTCTTCTTAACCTGCCAATATTCTCTTACTTTTTTGTTGTTGTTGTTCAGTAGCTGTTTATAGCATGTAGAGAAACAAAACCAGTATAGCATGTGCATACACAGCATCACGGCAATGAACTGCAGAGCAAAGCCTTCAGTCACAGAAGGCCCTGAGTCAGGGAGCTCCAAGGATTTTGCTTTTCCCTTTCTGTCTCCACACTACAGTGCTTTGCTGCTTTGTTTTGCAGTTTCCAGCTTCTATGAGTGGGGAAGAGGGAACCAACCTATGCTAATGTATTTTGAGGGTCAGGCTTCCCTTTGATAGCCTGAGCAGAGAAGAGTATAGAGAACTTTGGTACCTAAGGATAAAAATCATTACCTGGTTAAATAAATGATAGCATACTGCTATGTGAATCATATGTGAGACTGGCCCACCAAACACCAAATGACACAAAGCAGATCTGCAGTTGTAACAGCCCTCAAGCTCGAAGGAAATCTTTCTAAGATTTCCATGTAAAATCTGGAAGCACTGGAGAGATAGGACTGATTTCTTCTTGGAAAAGTGATTTAAACCATACTCAGGAAACACTTGGCATTCAACCATAAAGGCAGACCAAGATTTCTGAAATGCTTCTGGGAAAAAAAAAGGAATTTTAAGATGTTTCTGAACTGCACTGTTTTGGTTTTTTTCCCCGTGTGAACACCTCGATCACATTATTACCTCATCTCTTACACTGATACACAGCTTTCTCCTGGAACAAAGACTTCCTTCTGTATGCACTGCAGCGTATGCAATGCTCAGTCAAGTTAAACGTGCACATAATGGGGCACGAGAGGAAGCAGACAGGCTTCACTTACAGCACTGCAAACCTTCTGAACACAGAGCTGGAGGGTTACAGCCCCGTGTGAAGGTGATTATAGGCAGTGTCCAGGGCAGAGGTGCGCAGAGGAGACCAACACAGTGACAAGGGCAATTGAACAGAGCCTGTCAAGAAGGAGCAAGACAAATGTATCAGCGCTCAGGTCCCAGCCTTCGTGTTCCATTATCTACAGGCACTGGCTGAGTAACCCTGCCTATAACAAGGGCCTGGGAAAAGTCCCATGAGATGCACTGGACAAGATAAAAACTAAAGAGCCGGAATAGGAGACTGAGTGGCATAATGAGCTTCAAAAGCTGACCGAGCATCACAGGAACTGTCACTGGAAGGCAAAGGCAGCACTCCTAGGGGATGTGTCAGAGGCTGCAGACAGTGTTGACAACACTGGGAGTTCTACCCAAATTTTTTTGGCCAACATCTGTATTTAAAAGACAAATCCTAGAAGTTTTTAATTGAAGAAAAATAACGTCTAAAATTATTCAGATCAGAAAAAAACAGAAGACACCCTTGCAGCTGGGTCAGATCAAGAGATGGGCATGCATGAAATCACAAAGAGGAAACAATTTGAGAGGCATGAAAAGCAGCAATCAAACTTCAGAAGACTGATCAAAATTCAGTCTTCCTGAAAAGGTCGTGGTATTTCCCTTACGTTTGTTCTGTCCCTGGTTCTAATCTGCCACTTTTTCAGATCTTCTCACTCCCTGGAACACAGCAGCTCCCTTTGCCCGTGCAACACAGCCTGGCCAGCAGAGTCCAGCTCTCACCATTACCTTATTTATTCTATTGAAAACAATGAAGAACCACTTCCAAGAAGCAGTATATAACGCATATGAAGCAGGTACACAGGTGCTCCAGTCCATAGCCAGAGAAGTACTGGCATCTGCAGAGATCAGTAACAACATTGGCTTTTCTGATCTTTACACTGAGCAGGAATACAGAAAGTAGAAAAATAATTTTACAAGTGTTTGTCTCCCCTCAAATTACTTTTCTGTTTGTGAAAGTGGTAAGAAAAAAAATGACCAACAGGAGCATCTATCTGCAACCTAGCTACAAACCTTTCCCAGTCACAATTACCACTTCTCATCTTAATTTTTAAACCGTTACTCCTTCAGAAAAGCATTCAGCTCCTTCACACACACATTTAATCCTTCTCCTGTAGCTACTACATCTGCTACATTCAAGGTTCAGCAAGACTGATGACACCACATCTGTATTTGTAGACATGAATTTTATGCCTTCTCTAAATTCTGTTTCATTTTTCATGCACATTCATGCATTGCTGCGCTACTCAGAGGGCAATTCCTATTCCCAAGGGATACCCAGCAATGCCAAAATTACACTACAAACCCCCAGCGTCTCCCAAACAGAACTATTTTCCTGCATGATAGAACGCTTTTAAGCATAAGGATGCAGCTCTTTACCAAACCCATGCTGCATTGGTTATACAGAATTCCACACAATCAGAGCTCTGGCCCTGCGTGTGCATTCATTGCTACCCAGTAGATGAGGATCGAGTAGAGAGGACTCTGAGATACGAGTGCCATCTTCTGGCAAATCGCACTGCATGCCTGCGATTGAACGGAGAGCTCTCTTACTTCACCAACGACAGCAACACTTAAGCAGCTAACCATGTCTAACAACCTTAGGAAGAATTTCTGCCTGGGTGAGAACTTGCTAGTTTCACTACGCCCAGTCAGCACCCAAGAAGTATCATTGCACTATTCAGGATTATACCAGTTTCTGCCATCGTGGTTTTAATTAACCTTGAAATTTTAGAGCTATTTTTTTCTCAAGATAGGTGCATTAGAGTATTTCTTCATAAACATCATAAAGATGAAAGCTCTGGATGGAAAAGTCCAGGGCAGGCAGTGCCGAGTCCTGGGGGGCACTCCACAATGCCAAACGAGCCCTGCTCTTTCAGCTTGAAGATTTTCTGCCAGGTAATTGCTAATATTTCTCCTAGATGAAGAGCTATGTGACCAGGATTTTCTGGAGCTGGATTTTACTGACTCAGAACTCAGTACTTGGCATGATTTCAACTGTTTTCCACTAGATCACATCCTTGAATCCAAGAACATCAAGTTCTCATTTAAAACAAAGGACCAAGGCACTTACCAGCACTCTTCAGTGCTCAGCAGCACTCCTAACACCCATGTTTTGACCAAACGCCCCAGGCTGAAGGGTCTCAGTTCCTACAGCTCTGCACTGAGGGTCTGCAGGAGCTTTCACATTGCATTTTTAACCAAAATCACCAATAGCTGAGGGAGATTTGGGAGTTCACAATTCCAGCACATCAGCAACATGCATGGGACTGAACTGATCAAATGTGTCTAATTAGGTGATGAGGCTCTGGTGGGAAATTGCTAGCAGGCATATCTGCAGGCCTTACAGAACCTGGCTTGCAATGAGCCCTTGCTCAGCCATCCATCGTTGTTTAAACACACAGTTGCACTTCTTTGTGCGAGGTCACACAATTTGCTCCCAGGATCAATTCCTGCATTACCCGTAAGTGAATTCCAGCCTTCCAATAAAGGCTCTGGGCTGAAATTCATGATTATTTTTGGTTGCCTTATTTTGCCCTTCCCACCAAAGATCCCTTTCAGGATCTGGTGTTCACTGTGCAGTGGGATTCCCTGGTCCACGTGCAGCACACATTTGCAGAGATGTTATTCTAAAGGGTGACACTACTAACGACCCCAAAACCCAAGTTATAGCATTACCTACATTGTTTTTTTTTTAATCTAAGGCAGGAAATAACTGTTACTAGAACGACAAGTGATGAGAAAAGAGACAAATGGGCTAATTAAGTTAATACTTTTTCTTAAAGTGATTTCTCAGCATATGAAGACTTTTATGTCCATTATCTCAGCTCAAAGGCTGACATTAAGCTTCCCAGCCTCTCCCTCCCTGCCCTCATGTTGGTACCAGCCTATTTCTGACAGAAAGCTTACTGCTAACAGAGCAGGTTTGGCTAGCTAAAAAGGTCCTTTGCTATCACCTTCTCAGTGCCACAAAGGATCATGCTGGCAGTGCAGGACACTGCTTCACAGGGATGCTGGTGCTGATGAAGAGAGGTGAGAAATAGCTAGCCTGACTCTGCCCAAATTTCCCCAAGTGTCATTGTGATAACTTCAAGAGACAGAGACACTACAGCAATATGATGATCAGCTCTCTTCCCTCCCTTGTATGCTCTCTTTCTGCCTGTATCAGAGGTAGACATTTGTATGTTCAGTAGTAACATCCTTAAAGCAAACACCAAGATGTGAATATTTCACCTTTCTAAAAAACAGGGAGTTCTAAAGAGAAACAGAATGGCACACGGCTCAATCCCTGCCTCCAGATCTGGCTGGAATATTCAGTGTCATCAAAAGAAAGGAGAACGAGACCTGACTGAGCCACACATTTGCTGCTGATGCTGGTATTTATATACAGCATGTACATGCAAATCAGCTTTCTGCATTTGTCTGCACTGAGGTACATCCCTGGGAAGGGTTTAATTTAACGTCCCATCTGCACCTACAGCCCACATACTTATGCCCTTCACCAGCAGAAGGGTTCTGTTGGCCGAAGCACTGCTTTATATCATCAGCTGAAAGGACTTGGCTCCTCCATATGTTTTTCCAATGAGACCAGCACAGAGCAATTCCTCTTAGCATCAACCCTATCATTGAATTTGATTACCTGCTGGTTTAATTTGGTGAATTGTTAATACGAATCCACTGATTTATAGATTCAGTTTTAATCACAGGCTATGTTTGATTGCAGCATTATTCCATTCTGGTAGTTTAGTGAAATTGTACCAGATTAGTAACGTGCCTGCTTCATTTTATATTTATTTGCTGGCCTTTTTAATAAGATCTGTAAGTACGTAGGACTGGATATTTTATCAAACCATAACCTGGTTCACAAAACCAGAGCTAAGGGCAATTTAAACTTGGGTATTAAAACTATTGAACTGAAATAAGGCATAACAAAAGCTGGGAAGACAGACAGCCCTTCTCTCCTCCTCCTGCCCTTTCATATTCCCTTCCTCTCCATGCCTCTGCATCTTGTGCAACGGGGGCATAGCCTGCTGTATGTATCTGTGCAATGTGTGCCAACCTACCCAGGGACAAGACAACTGCAGGAATATGTAAGTACTGTGTAGCTGTTCTAGCCCTGGAGATGCAGTTCCCATGTCACTGCCCCTGTCTTGCAGTATCAGGAAGAGACTACATGGCAATGCCCTGGTCATTTAAAAATTGAGGGGTGTGCCCACACCTGCAGAATGTGAACAGAATGGCACTGACAGCTTCAGCTTTAATCCTGCTGCCACCTCAGTTTAACTAGACTGAGCTTTTCAGCCCAAATGGCTCCTGCTGGAGGGAACAGAAAAAAGATCTGAAGAAGAAAAAAAACCTGAAAGCAATGTCTTCAGCCTTTTCTAAACAAAACAGATGCGTTTTGATCTGCTCCTTTTATAGCTAAAAGCTAAATAAATACAATCCCTACTAGAGCAATTAGTTCACAGCCAGATGACGCTACTTTAAGGACTGCCAGGAAGGAATCTGAAACACAGAAGGCTCTCTGAAAACCTGTATTACAGGAGGTCTGTACTCAGAGACTCACACAGACACAAGGCTCTGCAAAACACATTGGGAAATGCTACACTTCATAACCATTCACTGCTGTGAACCATAGCAATCACTCACAGTCCCACTTTATCACAGCTGATAATTCATTCCGTCCACTTCCACAGAGTGCCACACTCTTAATTCTTACAGAAACATTTTCTTCCTACCTGAGCTGAGCTGCTTATCTCATTAGCACAGCCTAGGAATCTTTCCTTCAGCCACAGCTGTTAGGCCCCCAACAGGCTGTATCACCCATGTCCAACAGCTTTTATCATAGGGCAAGAAGCAGGACAGCCTCATGGGAGACAAAGTAAGAGAGCAGACATTCAGGTTCCCTCAGTTTCCTTGCAGTGAAATCCTCACTCAAGTACATTGACTACAGCTACCTGGGTGCCATCAGTACTACCTGATGGAAAGTAGAAGTCTACAAATCTCATTGCAGAGGTTTGGTTGACACAGGTCATGGAGAACAGTGCTCCTGTATGAGAAATATGCCTGGATTTATTACAGGTTTTTTGTTCTTTTTTTTCTCCAGTTGAGAATAAAACCCTCCTGCTGCATGTCTGGGGCAAACTCCCAATTTTTTTTCTACATGGTACATATCCAAAAAGCCCCAAAGCTGTCAGTTTCCCAACACACTCGCTTCTCTCTTCCCTCGATACCATCTTGCATTTTGTTTTTGTAATGGTAGGCTTTAAAAAGAGTAAAACACTTTCCTGCAAAGCAGAGAATATGTCTTTGAGGTGCTCCAAGAACGTGTGTGTAAAGCTCATGCCACATGATGGATGTGGTATGACTAACCTAGGGGCATGATGGAAAAAGTAAATGGCAGATCCCAAAATGCAGGGGTGGAGTGAAAGAATGGGAACTGGTGACTTGATTTGCCAAATTGTTTCTGTTAAAAAAATATTAATCTTTTCAGACAATCCACAAAAAAAACCCCTGTAGCGTTATCATATTAAATTAATAGAGCCTCATCATTATGGTAACCTCAACTCAGTTTTGTAAGATCTATAGTGTCATCATAACCAGAGAGGAGTCCCTGAATAACTCTGTTCCTATAGCAATTGCTGCTAAATGGCACTGAAGTGATAATTATTAGCTACACAGTGTTTTGGGCAACTGTGTGTTCAGACTGGGGCTTTCTGCCCACAGTGTAGCTAAGCTAGAGCCTCACACACAGTGCAGTTCTGTCTGGGAACCAAAAATCTCCCCTAAGAAAACATTTAGCTGTGGACTGCCTCAAAATAATGAGCCATCACAGAATCAGCCCTTACCAGCAGTGCTGTTCACCATGCAGTTCCTTATATGTTGGTATCAACTGTCAGATTGGATGCTCCAGTAGCTGCTGTGCTGCTCCTGCCCCACATAACAATGAGTAATAAGTAATCAGGAGGGAGAGTTATTTGCTAATTTGCATCATAATGTGTGTCTGTTGTTGCATTTTGCTGACAGCTTATTTTTAAACATTGAAATCCAATTTAGGAGCATTTCAAAACAGAACAGTCTTCTGGCTGCTATGGCTACTTTCCTTCCTTGCCAAGAAGGAAGGAAAATGAATATGTGCAAGAGTTGAGTGTCACTGTCCTACTGCTATCCCAGAAAGGAGGGCACAGCACTGTGAACTGACTACAAAAACCTTTTCCAGGTTAAACCAACATCAAAGCATTTCCTGAAGCTGAGGGCAACTCA
This sequence comes from Lagopus muta, assembly GCF_023343835.1. Taxonomy (NCBI): domain Eukaryota; kingdom Metazoa; phylum Chordata; class Aves; order Galliformes; family Phasianidae; genus Lagopus; species Lagopus muta. The sequence goes on along the minus strand of NC_064449.1, from coordinate 8,876,354 downwards.
GCAAGCTCACTGATTGAAGGAACACGCACTTTCCATAGGAATCTTTCGCACTACAGTTGAGCTATACCAGAAAAGTTCAGGATCCAGCATCTGATTTAAGAAGATTCACCTTGACTTTCCTTTCTCAGGTGTTTTTGTGTGCACATTTCAGAACACAAATGATAAACAAAACACTTCGTAGAAATGATTCAGAATTTCCATGGAAGATGTGTTACATGTCACATGCTTATAGCCCAATGAATTGGCACTCAGCCCATCCCCAAGTCCTGGTCTCTTGAGCCCTCAGGTGCTATGCAATCACCTACCACCTGGGTGCTCTTCTGAAGAAACCTTTGTAAAACACATGCAAGACTGAGACAGGTCACTCCAAAGACACCCTTTAAGTAGACGGGGGGGGGACAAGACTTACCAAAGGCAAAGCAGAAACAGCACAGTTTCTCACTTTTCCCCTGTTTGGGACACCTAATCAAGCAGGAAGATTTCTCCTTCCCTCTAAACAGCCTAGTGATAAGAAAATCACAAAGAAAGAAGGACCTTTTCACCAAGGTCTACATTGTGTTGGCAACTAACCTCCCAGTAACCAAGAACTTCTCCTCTCACCTTCATCCATTTCCTCAACCCACAACCACCATTCTCCTGTCCCACAGTCACTTCTCACAACATTAACACCATCCCCCCAACAGCACAACTTTCCAGTCCCACCTACAGAAGCCTTCAAGCAGTGCTCACCCTTTAGCTGCAACAACCCAGATACTCTTCTCTTCCTCAACAAGCTGGATTCCTCGTTACTGACTGCACCAGGTGATTTCACTAATTACTTCTCTGCGGCAGACAAGTCTAGGCCTTGCACAGGTGCAGCTGAGTTTCTGGGCCTCAAAAAGGGAGTAATATACTCTCTGGGTGCTGTCTGGTTTGAAAAACCAGGTCCTCTTCACGCTGCTTGCAGCTTTACCCTTTACCAACATTGGAAGTCATTGATCTTCTCAGATGAAAGACTCTCTTCTAAGTGAAAATTATTATTAATGAATTTCTATCTTGGCTCCTTGACAGAAAATTGTACCTTGCAGAGTGTTATCTTTGCAACCATGCACCCCTGGCACTTACAGATTCCCTCATCTGGCAAAGTGAGGCACACTGCCAACAGTGATGTTCGGAGGGGCTTCCTGTGCCTGATCGCAGTGCCTTTGTAACTGCAGCACAGCAAGGCTTAAGAAATGTAAATCCTGGCATTTGACCTAATGTGAATTTCTCAGATAAATATTTCCCAGCCTGGTTTCTTCCCAGCTGAGATTATCATTTACAGAGTGTCGTTAAGAATTGGATTTTGACAGTATTTTTGGTAGTGGAAGATAAATTGAAAAATTTCAGCATCTGCCTCTGAAACTCTTTGTTCTGTAGCTTCCAAAAATTAAACGTGAAGGCAGAGCTAAGTTATTTCTTTCTTTCTTTTTCAATTCTTTCACTTGTCTCTTGAAATATACCCCTTCTTCCTTGTAAAGAGCTAGATATTTTGAAGACACGCTCCTGGTTAGCCAGCTGTGAGTTACCGGGGTCAAAATCAGTGCCCTCTTCTAGGCTTCTTCTGGCCTTGAGACCTACAAAGAACACAGAGAACCACAATACCATGAAACACAGCCCTTCTGCCTCTTTTTTTCTCCCTTTGGGAAAAAAAAATAAAGATTTTACTCTACATCCTACAGAGTTTCCTTGTATTCAGTACATCTACGTGGATAAGTGAGGGCTGCTCTTAATTTTCATTCCATGAAATGCTGGGAATCCTTACCACACCAAACCTACAGAAAGGATGTGAAGCAGCATTTTTGGACTGGAGAGAATTCCTGAGTGCCATCAACCCCCACCAGCACAGGCCTTGCACCACGTGGGCCAGTTGTTGAATACCTCATGCCCCATCCGAACGGATTTACCACATTTCAATTGTTATCACATATACAGAACCTGGAGCAGTTGCTCTTTTTCATAATAATTAGATGTCATATTACGATGGGCGTTACGTCGCGTGTCTTCCACTTGGTCTTTCATCTCCAACTTTTTGCCAACGTGTAGATTAGCAGAAGTTCATTAGCTGATAACTCAAGGACTAAAAGACATCAGTAACAGGCATGTGTTAGTGAAAAGAAACACCAGAGACAAGCATTTCAAGTCCTTTCAGGGATATTCAGCTTGCATTTCAGCTTGCCTGGGGAAGGTGGTTGCACCGACTGTCTCAGCCTCTCAAATTGGCCATGCATGTGCTCACATGGGCAGCTGTACATGATTGATTGTCAGTTTGAAAAATGATTATTACAGCATAGACAAGGTAAAGAGTAAACCAGAATTGTAATGAATATCCATGGTAATTTTCGATGTCTGCAAAATGCTGTGTGTGTGTAAATGGCCGACATCCAGCCCAGTGCTATAGGCTGCAGTCAAAGGTCTGTATGTGTGCAACGTCTCTGAAACCACCTGCTTCAGAGAGGCTCTACGAGATTACATCTTCTAATGCAAATATATGGCAGAATACTGTCATTGAGAATTGTCAAGGGCTAATCATCAGTGAAATTTAGCTTCCAAGGAGGCATCGTTTGTGTTGGTCAATAACATAATGACCATGACTACACATTAAATATAAGCTCTTTCCAAAGGGGAGTTATTTCAAACAAACAGTCTAGCTCTAAATCTGAACAGCAAGCAGAGAGCTATAGATGCAGTCAATAACTGGAAAGGAAACGATGATTATCTTAACAAGTACTGAAATAATGAATAAGCTATAATTTTCCTATTCTTAACAGAAGAGCTCTGTTCCTCTTTGGGAATGTTGAATTCAATCTGAGTTCCATTCATACAAGAATGAGACTTTCAACAAAAATTTACATCACTGTTTTTGAGAAGGAATTGCAAAACAGTTTCTCATGGGAAACTGATTTTTTCATTTTTTTAATTACAATGACGATAAGCTCCTTTCTTGAAAAATTTTTTTGAGGTTTTGGAGAGGAAGAGGTGAATTAGGAGTAATGTTTTTGTTCGCTGTGGCATTTCGTAGACAATACAGTGAGATAGCGAGATTTTTATATATATATATATATAAATAACAATCATATGCATTCCATTATGAAGAGTAAGATGAATTCTCCTCAACAGATTTTCTCTCAGCAGCTAACTTTTTGCTATGTTGGATGGAGATATCCTTTTCTCTTCTGATCCTATATAGCCTCAGCTGCCAAAAGCAAAGATAGGGTGCACAAAGTAGAAATAGAGATGACCATCATTCCTTTCCTCTCCACCAGTGCTGTACCAGTATCGCAGAGAGCGCTTGGAAGCACTGGCTTATTGGAGATGCCATCCTTCATGCTGTAACAGGAGCTGCTCAGCACATGAATAGCTTCTTAAAAATGCATTTTGAACAACTGCATTGTGTATGCCTGTGATATCACGGTGAGCTATTTTAATTCCGTATATCTTTTTTGTTCCACTCCTGTTGTATTTGGAGCTCGGCACTGTAAATGTCTTTTTCACCTCAGAGGCACTTGCATTTTCCCAGGAAGATATACTGATCCCTGAGGTGTGGCTGATGCATCACTGCGCTTAGCTTGTGAAGTAGCTTGGGGTCCTTTGGGACACAGGGTGCTTTGTATTTGTCAGTTGTGATTCAGCGAAACTTGCTTCCATCTGAACCTACTGTATCAATCAGAGGAGCAACGTAATTAATCATGACTGGGCTGCACGAAAGTTGCACACATCAGAAGCAAGAGTCCTGGATTTGTTCGTGCTGATGGTGGGCATGGAGATGAGCAAGATGAATAGTGACACTGCCATGAACTGTGCCTGACTGCTGTCTTCTCCTGCCATCCATCATCATCACCACATGTTGGGTGGGAAAGGGAAGCAGTTCACAAAAGAAGGATCAGAACAGTGAAAAACTTTCATACATCTCTATTCTCTCCTCCAAAAGCAGATTAAATTTTGTTTCAGCTGTTAGGCAGTGGATGCAGTACATCAACACAGAAATGACAGAAAACAGCCCCCTCCCCTCAGAAAAGAGAAGTTAACTTGTCAAGCCATGTAAAGCATTTTAATTACAATTTGTATAACATGTATAAATAAATATTACATTCTTTCAGTCTACAATGCATACTAGGCTTATCGTGTTAAAACGTCCGTCTATGTTACTGGGTGGCAGGATTGATTTTGTCTGAGTAAAAAAACAAAACAAAACAAAACAACCAACAAAAAAACAAACAAACAACAAAAAACAACAAAGGAAAAACAGCAAAAGACACCTCCCCTAACAACAAACTATTGAGTTAATAATTAAAAGAAAAAAACAAAACAAAACATCAGTAAAGACAGGACGATGCAAGTGCTTCCAGCTGACAGTCAAGACATAATACTGCTTTCCAAAAGGCTGGATATACCATCTTCCTTGGAGTGACCAAAGGTTTGGGATGTCAGAGGTTTTTTGATCTGTGTCTCCACTGGTGTGAACTGGCACTGAGTCAATGCAGTTCTGCCAGTTTATACAACTAATCAACTATTTTGTATTTCCTTCAGATTCACTACTGGTTTTGTATTATTTTTTTTAATACAAAATAACAGATGTACTGTCTAAAAAATTCAATCTTAGCTGGTTTAATGGCAAAAATATAAGTATATATATATATTTTTAGTTCAACACAGAGCTCTAGGTATTCCTTGATCTTGCTTCAGTAGCATTTCTCCCCCTCTGAACAGCAATCCCAGTACAAGGAAATACAAGTCTGGGAACAACTCGTGTTCATTCTTCCAATCTCAAAGCTTAGTGAGAGCTGGTGACATAAAAGGAACAGAAACTTACAGAATGAAATCATGAACTCATGAACTTGGAAAAAAAACCCACTGAAATCCAGGCTGTATATATTTGGCCTGTGATGGTCTCTGTTCCAGGTACACTTAAACCAGTGGATACTTCCACGTGCTAATGCAAAACAGCACCTTCTTCCCCAGGTGAAACATGGGAACTTTGGTTGTGGAAATGTAAAACAAATAACGAAACAAACAAACCAAGCCTGAAATTAAAGTGAACATTTCTTCCAAATGGAACATATTTCTAGCTAGAATGAAACAACTGAGGCTTTTGCTTTCAAAAGAGACACCAGATGAAAACTGTTCCATATTTGTCCTCTGAATTCTTTAAGTAACAGGAGATTTTTACAGCCAACTTAGAAATAAAATATTCTTGGTCCACTGCAGACTTCCTGCACTGAAAATTTTCCTGATTTTAAGATAATTAGAAGAAAAATACGAACAGGAAAATGACTGTGTTTCAATCTAGAAGACAAACAGAAAAGTAAAAATAAAAATAGCAAGTAATTTCTTTCTCCTTCATATTTCATGCCAAAGATGAATCTTCACTTCAAATGAAGAGAAAGAACCAGACTGAGTTACAGTATGAAGTCTTCTTATGGGTCATATGTCCATAACTGGGATGTTCTATTGAAATATGAACAAGTCATTCTTTGCTTCTTGCTTATTCTTTTTAAGGTCTTATATTCTCTTTATCTTTTATTCTTTTTTTTCCTGAATATTTTTGGTACTTTGAAACATCAGTATATTTATTGTTTCTGTGACCCATAATATATATTTTCACAACCTCACCTTGCCCAGTTCATTATACTGGCCACACCATCTCCTTGTTCCTTTCTGCTATTTATATCCCAATTCCTAAATCCATGAAAAGCTTTTGGGAAAGCAAAGCAAAGTGAAAAACCTGAAGAAAAATACACGTAGCCACAGACAGTTTGGCAACTTTCTTTCCCTGATTGTAAAAAACTGCCTCATAATTTCTCCTGTGGATCCTTTTCCCACCCCCTCTTCTGTCCCAATATATACTGTAGAACTGAAGGCATCAAGGTGTGGTTAAACCCCTTCTTCCCCCCTCCCAAAAAGAAAAAAATCCCAGCAAGGAGCTACACTTTATCTTTGAGTTTCTCCATGTAGTTTCTTATCTCTTTGGAGTCCCCCAGGTCCATATCCTGGCACACCCACTTAATGTCATCATCATTGCTACTTAGGATTGAATTGACAGTCGGACAACCATCGTCGGGTGGGATGGTGGTGAATGTTGTGAATTTTACCCGCTTCCTTTTCGAAGTTGGCGAATGTAAAGGTTCGGATTTCTGTTCCTTTACGAGCTTGCCCCCTGAGTCAGCGCTCCTGTGAATCTGGCTCTGAATGTTCTTCTGAGCACTGCCGTTGAGGAGCTGGTTGCTCTCCTCACAACCCGTCCCTCGGTCAATAATAGTTGTGTGTTCATCCTGCTGAGGCAATGCATCTGCTGTGTTCTCCAGCAGTTCTGCTTCATTTCCCAGCCAGACCCAGTCGTGGGAATGGGTCATAGTGGTCTGTCCTTCTACCAGAACCTGCTTGTGACGGTACTTAAGTGCAAATGTTGCACAGTTTATTAGGAAGACCAGAATTGCCAGGCAGAAGACCCCTAGCAGAGCATACATCCCAATCTCCAGATCACTAAGGCCCCGAGGTGTTTGCACCAGATCATTTTCCTCCATGCCTGCGTTGCCTTTTGGGAGATCTACTTGAGCAGGGAAGTTGGTGAAGTCTATAGGAATGTTCTGCAGCTGGCTATCGTCTGAGAGTTTGCCACCTTCCAGCTTGTTGTTTTTAATCACTTTATTTTTTATCACAGATTTTGCAGTGGTGCTGACTTTCCTGATGGTGCTTTCCTCTCGCTCTGATGAAGAGCCACCATAATACCGTCCCTCCTGGCCATAACGCTCCTGGTCAGGCGCTTTGTGCCGGCGGTCGCTGGCATGGTTTTCAATCTCCTCACCATCGTAATCTCCACCTGTATCAGAGTCTGCATCATTCTGGCCAAACTTGACTTTGATGTTGCCATTCCCCACAGCCAGGATACTTTTCCTCTTAGACTTCTGGCAGGCTTCAGAAATCATCATGTCCACCTTGACTAAGGTGCCCTGACCTTCACCTTCTGCTGCCACAACCGGCCATTTCAGGGCAGCATTCTGATGGACCGAGACAACAGCTTCATCTAATGATACAGCAGAAAGAGAGAAGTCCTTAGAGTCATAAATGTCCAACGGAGTAACAGAGCTGTCACTGAACTGAATCCAGGTGCTTACCACAGCTTCCTGAAAGGAGAGGGGTATGGTTAAAGACAGGATCTCAAATAGAACAGCTAAACCCACGGCCGCTCACTGATCTCTCAACTCTGAATGAAAGCTGGAGGAAATGGGAGACAAAGTCTCTGCACTGCACTTAGAGCAAACCAGCCTTCAGCCAACAGGGCAGAAGGTTGGTCTCGTTTTTCACAGACATTCCACTGCTACCCTTCCTGCAAGTATTTTGCAAAAGAACATATGAAATAATGCATGTGAGATGCCCGCAATACCAAAGTATCCATTACTGAGTTACAATTTACATAATTAACAAAAAAAGCCATTCCTGTCATACAAAACCTGGAAACGACAAAACAGAAAAATTACTATAGGCACTTGAAAATAAGAAGTTTTCCTCATGTCGCCCATGCACAGGTATCAGAGGGAGCTGTCAAATCCAACAAGGCATAAGTATCTTTGCAGGAATAAAGAGCTACCTGGGTATCTTGGCAATGGTTTGAGCAGAAGATTCACCTGAAAGAAAAAGAGCCATGGAACAATTCCATTTTCAGGTCTGTTCTATCGAAATATACTTTATCCTTGAGATAGTGAAAAGCTCTTCTGCATTTCTGTGTCAAGGAGAGGAGGATGAGGATTCTGGTGTGATCTCTATGATATTAACAGAAATGGCTTGGATTTAATTGGACTGTCTTTGTTCTCTGCAGGCAGCACTGCTAGAAGTCATCATTAGAAGAAAATACAAAGCTAGAGGTCAGCTGTTTGCCATTTGAATCCAATCCAGATGATATAGATATTTACTTCTCCATGTCTCAGTAGCTTTGTTTGCAGGAGATTTCTTTATTTTTTCATTTGCTCTATGTCCTGCCTCTTAAGCCAGCAGACATGCAGGCAGATTGCTGGAGTGCAGCTTCACACAAAAGCTAAGTTCTTTTCTTCACCAGACTTAAACTGCAGATGGGCCTAATAACTTTACACATGGGTACATCAGAACAACTGGGCTGAAAATCACCACTGGGGAAAAACATTGCCACCCTGTTACCATCCAGGCATAATACAAATTTACAACCCAATATGGTTTCCAATTGGTTACAATTTGCTATGCTATGGTTATAAACAAAGGGAATTGCTACCCTTCTAGTTAAATTTAAAGCTTTTCAATGGAAACAGCAAGGGGAATTTATCTACTCAGAAGGTTGGACTATACAGAATACATGATTTCCAAAGTGCTATCAGCAAGTTCCTGAGGGACTGAAAGAAGGAAAATAAGTTGTGGCACAACAAGAAAGAAGGCAAAGTTCTCAATGATTCACATGTGCTTCAAATAGCTGAAACAGAGCCAAAGTAGCTCAGGAGCTGTTAAGGGTAAAATGCGTAAGGAAATTTAAACAGCTGATGTTTCATTAGAGAAACAGCCCTAAAATGGCTGAAAAGACTGAAGCATAGAGCTAGATGGCACAGCTTAAACATACATCATAGAAATCTGTAGCAGAGCAAACTCAGCCATGGGAAAATAAATTAAAAAGAAGTTCTATGGATATGAGTAGGGAGAAAAAGATGCATCTCCACTTGTAATTCAACAACACTATTGCCTTCCTTTACCCTAAAAAAGGAGGAGGTGTCCAGCATGGAGAATTTCAGCCCAAATGGCAAGAAATCTGCAATCAAATTTAAAGCTTTTATTTTGTCCACTATTTCTTTATTAGACTGCATGCCTGATTTTATGAAGCAGAGGTAGAGAAGAAAGAAATGAGATGAGATTTCCAGACACACATGATTTACTACAATATCAGCGGTATGCAATACCTTAGGTGCTATTTTTTCCAGTACTGAGTTTTTTTGTTTCCAAAAGACCATTTTTTTCATAGGAAGAACCAATTTATTCATGACATGACACAACACAACACACACTGTCATGCTTATACTATGGATGGTGTTAATTAGAAGGGTGGGAAAAAAGAGTGAAAGAGAGATGGAATCTCAAATCGTGCCAAAATATACTGCATCAGCCCCAATATTCCATTCAGCAACAGATCATTTCCTCTCATTCACATTGTTAAAGGCAAGCTGAAGGCAAAGGAAGGAAGTGAATTTCCCAAATGATTATAAATTCTGAAAAGCTAAAAAGAAAAAGAAAAAGAAATGATTTAGTACCATGTCCTTCAAAGAGCTGTTTCTGCAAATCCTACATACCGCATCAATAAATCCCCTCCGAATCTCTGACAGGGACCTCCAATTACTATCAGCAGATGAAGATGGATGGGAGCCTTCTTACCTGCAAAGCTCTTGCCCTCAATCTGACGCCCTCAAGACTGAAGTGACAAATACTTGCATTCATTAATTATTAAGCATAAACAAATAGTCTGAGGGATTCTCTCTCCAGTCTTTCTTCCCTCCACTTTTCCTTTCACTTATGCACACACACACACAAACACTCAGTTGTACTCTGTGAGCAAATGAGCCACAGCTACACATTAGTGTCAGCCTCTCTTAGAGAGCAGGATGATTTATATGGTGGCTGTGATGATGTGAAGTGAGTCAGATACTGCATATTAGATCACATTAATGACAGCACAATCCAAAACAGAAGAGATGAAGAAACTACTTTCCACAACCACTTGTAAATACCATGATTTTCCTAAACACATAAAATATTTATATCAGGATATATTTTGTCTATATTTTTTCTTGTGCTTTTGCCATTCTCCTCCATTCTAAGTACAATTACATAGCAGATCAGCAAGTGTGACAGTTTTTCTTCATCTGCTGCAGTTTCTCACCTTTTCTAGCTCTGTATTATGTTGCTGTTTATCAGTCCAAGGATGCCACTTGATAAATCCTCTTGGATAGCCCTGAGTTTTGCTTTCTACTAGTATTGTTATCTTTTATTATCTACATAATGCTTAGGTGGATAAAAATAGGGGGAAATCACCAGGGTAAATAAGTGACATGGTATTAGTGGAAACTGAGAAGATATGTATTGCCTGATCTGGAATGCTCCAACTCCCCCCCTGTATGAGTCAACCAAAAACACCACTGCTTGCTGGCTATGCCTGTTCCACCTAGGGAAAACTACCAGGCTCACTCTCCAGAAGGCAACCTGAATGCAGGAAGCACAGCTGGTTGGGAAGCTCAGCAGAAAGCACATAAGACAGAGACGTAATGGGTCCTGCAGAGCTGGGACTTGCACAGGTTGCCTGTGGAAATCTAGGAGCCAAACTACTGATTGTTTTGCCCTCGGAAGCCTCAAATATGCTTTGAAAGTCTGGCATCTTATTGTGTTTCACTGAGCCCATCTGTGGCATCACAGAAACCTTTTGGCATGAAAGATTATGATTACAAAGCATCCTTGCTCAAAAAATCTGGGGTTAGCTTTACACCAGGGCACGATACCTTGTATTCTTCAAGCAAAAATTAGTGAAATAAGATATGTAGGACTGATTGTATTTTAGAGAACACTGATGCTTAGAAACATGCAACTTATCAATATATTTTACCTCATCCCATGACAAGGGTTCTTCAAATGGCCTTCATTCACCAAAGCACATGTAACAGTAGCTGTGAATAAGCCCTAAACTTCTGGTGTCAGCTGCAATAGTCTTGGAGTGAGGCAGGACACCAAAGGAAAAAAGGACAGCTGAACAGCTCTGCAGAAAATACACCCCCCCCCCAAAAAATATATATATAATAATAGTAATAAAGGAAAAAGTAACACTGTTCTCAGCTTCCTCTATTAGACCAGCTCTGATAGTTTCATCTGGGGACTTGAATGCTGAAATGGGTTTCCCAAGAAATATCAAAGTATTACATGTGCATTTATTTTTAAGCCTGTGGCTTGTGTAGTAAAAATTGGGCTTGATCATTATGATGTGGAAATGAAAAGCAGCCAACACTCAGATCTTAATTCAAACCATGCATTCCCTTACTGTGTATTTCTTTCTCTTCTTTTTGTCCATTCTGCTAATGTGACATTCCTTTCCAGTGGGAATTTGCTTGTATTTGCAAGGGAAGAATTCAGATTCTTATCTAACAACACATCGTTTCTCTTTCCCATGCTGCTCAATCCCGTTATCATACAAGGTGCCATTACATTCATTGCTCTATCAGTTTAAAGAATATAGAAACACAATTTAAAAGTAATTTACACTGCAAGAACAAAGTAATGAATCCACACCATAAAAATACCCTCAATATCCATTACTTAACTCTGAGATGTCAGTGAACTCCCAGAAATAGCTTTCATGAAGGACACAAGCTAAAAAAGGACACTATTGTGTCAATCCAAAGGGCAGGGATGTGTAAAAACTCCAGCTTGTCATCCTGGCTCAAGTGACACTGAGCACCCTCACCTCCTATCAGGGGGAAAGCTGACATCTTGCAGGACACTCCCTGAGGTTACAGATGACCTCATAGTGCTGGGTCCTGCCACTGATGTCAACATGAGCTACACGCACAGAGGAGAAGAACTTGGCCTTTAAAAAGTGCTAACACTGCTCTTTTTGATTCCATAGAAAATATCTTCAGTTTTCTAGTAGTGCTGAGAGATGCTTTAATACATACAGTTATTTACTAAGGGCTTTCTTTTGTCTTTCTTCCACTTTATCCGCTGCCAGTTCATTACACTACATGCCATACCCTGCAGTGACGAAAAAGCTGTGATATGACTGAGCTTCCCCTGAAGAGCTAGCAGAAATGTAAGAGTCCTTGAAGCTCATTCAGATCTGAAAACACTTAACCACTGAAGATTTTCTTTTATTTACATTTTGAAGAAGGTTTTAAGATAGCAGTGTTTATTTGAACAAGTCTGCAAGCCAAATGGAACAGCTTTCCTACCTGAGCAGATTGCCACTAAAAACAGACTGTGCACAGCTACAGTTTCCAAATTTTGAGAAAATATTTCAACTTACTACTTAAAATTTGGTTAACCTCCACTTATTTTCAGGCACCTAAATCATTAGTCCATTTTCAGCATTAAAGAACTAGCCATTGATTTCAAGAAACGGAGGTGTGGGCTCAGCATCCCACAAGGTCACCTCAGGTAATTAGTTGCCTAATGATAGATAGAGATACCTAATTTCAGGCATCTGAGAGTAAAAGGAAGGAAAAAGTGGCTTATCTGTTTTGAATTGCTAAATGTTTGGGAAAACTGTGAACCTTTTCAGGACTTGTGCTTTGGTTGCTGTGTTACCTGTGCAGAAATGATGTGTGTAACCAAGGAAATAATCTAGTCATTATGTTCACTGAAAGTCACAGATAAAACACTGAATTCATTCCTATGATATTGAAGGATCTGTAATATCACAACTGTAAAGTGCTGTGCGTTTTCTATTCCACAATGGAGATGTACTGCTTAATCTGGTAGGAACAATATTGTGCCTGCCAGAGTACCAAACACCCAAGCATGTTTGTTGATAGATGTTGAGGCTTGGCCATTGAAGATACTAAAGTGGAGCTAAGGAAAATACTTGACTAAGAACACACTGACATATCATAATATTGATATATATATAATTATTCCTGAGGAAAAGGACTTCAGCTATCCTAACTTCTATTTTGTTTCTCAGCTGCATCTGTGTGGCTCTTTGTAGGCTCAGGCAGTGGGGACAGCAGCATCGCCATGCTGCTCAGCACTACACCACACAGAAGATACTGCTCAGAATGGAATATGCCCAGTCATTTCTGTAACACAAATGTGCCACTTGGAGGAAACAGATGCTGTTTCCCACAAGAAAATTCAGCTTCAACAGGAATATTTCACTAACATTTTGTTCCAAAAGACAGACACTGGGAAAAAGTATTTCAAAACAAAACAGGTTTACATGTTATTTTTTTTTTTGTTATTCCATAACTTGCCAATTGACGTGATATAGAATGTCATTTCATATCATACTACCGTGCCATAATACAATATGAGATGCCATATTGTACACTAATGATGTCATGTATTAGTATGCCTTAATACCTTGTGTTTTGATAAGTATCTTTGCATACTCAGGCCTACAAATCTGAGTAATTGATGATAAATCTGTCAAACTTTCCAGATTCACAAGCTCTTTTATCTTGCAATCAAAGCCATGATTCTCCCAATGATGCTGCCATAGAAATGGTGTTCTGTCTACTTAATGCAATTGGATTAGGCATGCTTTAGCTTTTACTTTTACGGTCTTTCTCTGAAGACACCATGTCAGAAGTGGTTTCTAAGCCCTGGAGAAAGGGCATAAATGGGTTAATTAGATAAGATTCTTATTTCTACAGGATACAGTAAATTGAGCAGATGGGCAGCATGTCCTCCTAGTTTAGTGACATTTTCCTGTCACTAAGTTATAAAACAATCTAAATTATTTTCATGTTCCAGAAAATTAGGTAGCAATAATCACAAAAATGGGCCATTAAGGTTGACTTGAGATGTAATACAGTTTCTCTTAGAGGAGTAGATGTAGGCAAAGTTAACTGCATGGTCCCCAGCCCCACTCCTCAAATTGGCTAACTGAGCAATGAACACAGATACAACATGTTTTGCTGCTGCTGCTGTTTTTAATCTGTTCCAATACAACTGTTTGCCTTGGTCTGGTGTTAATCCTTTTCCCTCTTTTCTACATGGGAACTGAGGACTGCTTGGAAGCCTCCTTTTCCAGAGATGGAAATTTGCTGGCTTAAATTAAGAATCACCATATTGACACCCTAATAATGAACTCCCCAAAATCTATTTGAAAAATAGAAGGACAGAGGAGACTGGAAGCCTGCTGAGAATCCAGGAGGAAAAAGAAAAGTATTTGGCTTTCTTCTGTCTCTACTTTATAGCTCTTCAAAATATAAAATTGTTGTGATACACAGAGCTCTTTGCTCTCTGGCATGGAAAACAAGGGCATGCTCATAAAGCAAACAGAGATCACTGTCCAGAGACTGTGTTGCAAAAATAACAGATGTTGCATTATTTAAAGAAAGGGTACTAAAAATGTAAATAATGAAAACTTTAGTATAGCCAGAACTCTTAGTGTGGATTAAGTCCATATCTGAAAGGAAGAAATGAGAAGACAGATCCAGAGTAACTCTACAGAAAAGCAATTGCTGTAGACATGAGCTAGGATTACTTGTACACTTGGTACTAAAATATCACATGTACTTTGCATTGATAAAACACTGTCCCCATTCCAAAAGGCAACAACAGTAAAAGCTGAGGTGTGAACTACCTGCTTAGGAGTATGAAGTAGCTCTTGAGCAACAGTTGTAGCCACAATGGCTCGACTACTTGCTGCGCTTGGCTGAAGAAAGAGTGAAAGCCCAGCCACCATCTGGACTCCAAGGTCTGTTATGGTCACTTTGTCATCTAGAACAGTCACTGTCTTCTCTGCCAGGATGGAGTCAGACAGAGGAGACAAAACCTGTAGAGAAACACAAAAGAATCAATTTAGAGAAGGGCCGATAATTTAAAATAATATCTCTTATGTTGATTGCTCTTCTTGTCTCCAAAGCCTTAAGCATAAAACCTAGTGGGAGAGTGCGCTGAAAAGACAGTCTGATTTCAAATGGTGTGTGGAAAAAACATTCAGTACAGAGGTTATTCCTAAGGGACATTAGACACATTTAGGATTTGTCCTTTGCTTCTTTGCCTGGTAATTCCTGTAGTAGGATATCCTTCCCTTTATCACATTTGAGAGCCATACTGCTGTCTTTATGGGAACTTTGGAGGGCATTGTTCACATATATATTGTCCTTTCCACCTTCCCCATCTCATAGGCAAGCTTTATTCAGATTTCGTGCATTGGGTTTCCTCAGCTGGAGAAGAACTGAGACATGGTATTGTCAATTTCCACTATTGGCCTTTCAGGGTTAATTCACCAGGCTGTATTTTTGTTTCCTGAGTTAACGTTTAACTAAGTCAAAAGAAAATAGGCATTATCTAAAGGTCTTCGTGTCATAAAGTCAAAATGATGCTCATCAGTTGACTGGTGATAGTC
The DNA here is from genome assembly GCF_023343835.1 of Lagopus muta. NCBI lineage: Eukaryota > Metazoa > Chordata > Aves > Galliformes > Phasianidae > Lagopus > Lagopus muta. The sequence goes on along the minus strand of NC_064449.1, from coordinate 8,861,269 downwards.
TGCATCTATGTAGGACAAGGACTCTGACTTCTCACAACCTGCAATTGCTGCCTTTTCTAAATGCCTCTGAAGGCTGCATGTCCCACTCCTGGTCATTCAGCATGTCTTGCACTGTCACTAGCTTGGTTGAATGTCCCCTCACTAACTCTAATGTGTGTGACACTCTAGAAGGTCACAGGAATGTAATGGGAAACTATCCTGTTTCAAGACAGAGGAAAGCTGTACTGTATTTTGTGCCCATGTACAGATTCTCTAAGTGAATGGTAGAATGTGGCAGCCCAGAGCACAGTACCTGCATTGTTGTCATTCCTACTTCTCGTCCGATTAAAATCCTTCCTTCCTGCAGCTTTGCAATATGAGGTTCTTCCAGCTTCATAAAATCCATTACAAGGTCTGTAATGTCAAACTGCCAATCCGAGCCCAGCAGGTAGCTCAGCTGACCCCAAGGGCTAGAATCCTCAGCTACAAACTGTGTCAGGACTCGCACCATGGCATGCTGGTACTGGAGAGTGCATCCTCTTCCTTTCCGTTCATCTTCATCTTCATCATCACTGTCTCTGGTGGGTCTTTTTGATTTAAAAAAAAAAAAAAAAAGAATAAAGAATTGTTTTCAGGAAAATTAGCCAAACTAACACTGGAGTGCTAGTGGAGAGCATTCCCTTAAGTTATTAAGCCCTCCCTTCTGTTGTGTTAAGATCATTGCTAATTCGTGGCTATTCAGCACTAAAAAGAACAACACAAATGAACAACAACACTTCTTCATCTAAGTTGGTATGTGTGAACAACAGTTACTATCACAAAGTTTTATGCTCTGTTGAGTATGATAGACACAAACACAACAAGAATTCCATAGACTTTAAAACCTTTATTAGACCTGCAAATGTCCAGAGCAAAACTAAAGCTGCCAGTGCTGTTGTTACACAAGGAAAGATGCTGCATTTTGGTGCAGAAGCAGCTGTTCTTGCTGAGAGTTAAAATCAACTCTATTATTTCACAAAAATACCCAAGAAATCGAGCATCTCAAACACACCTTTTGTTGGAAACCACGGGGACTCGCCAGCCTTTTATTTGGCTCAGTTCTGTGTCCGAAATGTCTATCTGAAGAGGCAGGCGTGGGACCCAGACTGTGATTTGCAGAGGAGCGTTCAGATACTGATACGTGAAGTTCACGAGCACATTCACCTTGCCTTTCATTTCTTTGCCATTGACATAAACATAGTCACATCTATCAGAAACCTAAGGTGAGGGAGAGAGAAAGAAGAAAACGTAATTGTTGAAACAACACAGGCTCTAAGGGTAACCATCACAGCTCAAAACAAAACAAAACAAAACAGAAACCCCCCCCAAAGACACTCTTTTTGCATGTTAATGACAACCTTTTAGAATGGGAACAGATAAACACAAAAATTAATTGCCTCTGCAGGTGCCTGAAAATTGGATACCAGTTATGAAAGTAGTGGTTGATCCTCTGTTTGCTACGCACTGTTCACAGTGCTGTGGAATTTGAAATGAGCGTGGCTCTTTCACAGCTTGGCCAAGAGGAACTTGAGAAACCATGACAGGTCTCAATGGTGGCAAGCAACAAATCGAAGCCCTACTCCAACAAGATTTGATCTTCAGCAGGAAGTGACACTGCTTTCAGTCCTGAAAACAAAGCTGACTTTGGAGTGGATTTCAGCCACTGCAGAATAACAGAAATCTATTTGTTCCCTCTGCAATAAACATTATTTGTTTGTGAATGCTTACATTTTAGTTAAAGCTGTAAAGTATTTCTAAACACTGCAGTAGATTTATCATTAACATGTAAATACTGTCTTGAAATATAAGCAAGTATTATCATAGCCATGTAAGAGTTATATCAGTAATCACATCTTTAATCAATGTTGTAATTTACAGACCATTGAGTTTTCTCATTTATTACTTTACTGAGTACCAGTGATAAAATCACTCCCAAATATATAAATCATTAAGAGGGATGCAAATAGTATGAAGTGACTTCACGTGATAAAGTCATTGTCGTATCTATTCCTAAAGGTGTCATAAATGTCTGGGGAAATCCTGTGGTACATTAATCATATATTAAGTGGCTAGCAATGGGAGCTGTTATATTATTAAATGAGCTGACATGTCTGCAGAAATTAACAGTGAACCCAGCAGATTTCTTCCACTCCTGTTCTTGCTCCCATCCCATCAGATATATTTCATCACCCATAACAAATATTGGCAGTGGTGGTAATGTGTCTCTCCACCTGAACACATACCATCATCTGCTCCCTTTTACTTCCACTCAACACCATTTTATTCTAATGAAGATTTCCAACTGGAAACTTTCACATCCTCACACTCTTAGAACAGATGGGTGTCCTTTGTGATCACAGATACAGGAGCTGAATTTTTCCCAGTTTGACATATACACCTCACTTTGTATCCTTCGTCAGGTTTAAGTGCTGCCCACATTCTGGTAAAATAATTGATTGCAAAAGGAAACTTCAGAGAATATAATACAAACATTTTTATGACTCATTTACTAAGAAGGTTATGCTGTGGCTGGGCTGTGTTACTGAAAACGGTTCTACAAGCTACAATAGAAGGCCCACCAGCTTTTCTAGGCTTCTCCCTCAGACCAAGGTTTAAAAGTCCGATGGTATCAACACAAATGGCATGCCCCATTTTTACACATGTTAACTTGAACAGTAATCAGAAATGGTCTTTGTTCACACTAGGCTGTCTCAGAATGACTGCTCATTTTAATCTATGGGTACTATGCAGCAGAGATGTATAATGTGATACATACTACAATAGAGTGATTCACAACCCTGTCCTATATTTGCTGCTGTGGCTTTCTACAGTGCCTTTGCATCAGCTTCACCCTGGGAGAAGCAGCATCAGGAAAATGTTTCTCATGAAAATTACTACAGAACAGGCAAGTGAAGGCTACATGTCAGGAGTTCCAGCCTGGATTTCTAGAGCCAAATCAGAAATAGTGCTCCTGGAGGACAAGATTCTATCTCTGGGTCAGCTGATAAAGCAGCTTCAGATATGACTCTTCTTTCCTTAGCTCTACCTTCCTCTGAGCAGAAGTCTTTGGGGAGGCTGGTCAGTGAGATCTAATTGAATCATGCTTGGAGCAGTAGCCACTCTCCTTCTGAAACTGGCTCCATCCTCTTCATTTCTATGGAGCTGATCCCAAAGGCAATTGGATGAGCCTTTGGAGTTAGTTGAACAAGCTTCTTATTTATACACATAGTAAGCCACATGCACATGCTAATAAAAGATTCCTGATAACATATTTAGCTTCAGTCCTACCTGATCTGGTCTAGGTATATGATTTAATATTATCTAAAGCCCAACATTGTCAGTAACAGAACAAATGTATCTGTCAGGGAAAAAATGCAATAACAATAGCAGCAAAACTGCAAGTCCTAAATGGTCCTGGGCTGAGATCCAAACTCTATCTGTATTTGTAAAGCTGCTATATCCCTTCATGGGTACGCAACAAACAAATGGCTAAACAAATACATATAGCATCCTAAGGTAGTGGCTGCTGCAGCTAACAAGCAGCCCTTAAAATTGCTACAGGTTAATATTTAGTACTAGACATGCATCAGCAACAGTGGCAGGTCTTTATGACTTGCACTGAAAAAAAACATTACTCTTTTCACCAAGTACAAGCAGCACTAATGTCCTTACACATGCTCCTTCTTCTGTTCCTTTATTTCCTACATAACACAGAGGGAGTCTAGGAGGAGCACATTTGATATGGTATTACTGCATGCATTTCAACTTTGTGCCTTCAGGTATTCACTGTTCTTGAAGTAACACTGATTGCTTTTTACAAAGAAAGGCAACAGACTACCCAACTCGTGCTGTACAGGGGTGAAAGGGAGAAGGGAACAGGATCTCAGCATCCAACTCACAATGCGAAGGCTAACTTGCAAAGCGGATGCCTGTCACCAAAAAATGTAGGAGTTATGTGTGCTGCATCAGTCCACTTAGCTCAGACTAACTCAGTCAGATGGAAGTAACAGCACAGCCAACTTGTTAGGAACAATTCAAAGCAGCCTTGGTGACACTATTTTGATCTTTACACACACGGGGTTTAAAAAAGATGAAAACAAGAATGATGGGGACAACTAAAAGCACTGTCCTGTGGAATCATAGAAGAAAGGTAGAAGGGAGATTAAAAAAGGGTAATAAATTAAACAGGATCATGTTAGAAATTCACATTATTTTTAATTTAAAAGGGATTTTTGTTTATGTATTTTAGATAGATAGATGAAAGTCTCTGTTTCCTCCAGGGCTTTGCAGTGCTTCTGAGAAGGTCACCAAACATCACAGTGACCAGCACTCGTCTGCCCACAGTACTTCAAGAAGTCTCTGACAGAGAATGCAAGGCTGCAGACTGAGCAGAGATCTTGTCTCTTCTCTTGTTGTATTTATGCTTTGACTACGAAGACAATTTCTGTCTGAAATGGCTTTTTATCTTTAGCTACAGAAGAAGTGAGAGATAAGGAAGGGAAAGGCTGCTTAGCCACCACCTTTAAGTGATTGTTTTTTCCTTTTGCGTAGCAGATCAGCGAGGAGTTTTGCATTATAAAGAGATTTCTGGTGGTATTTCAGCAGTTTCTTTCATTATTAAGCCGCATTCAGCTACTTTCCTCCTTTTCTCCATTTTTCTAACTTCTTTCTTCAGATTAAAACTAAAATAACGGAGCTAGATGGCTGAAGATGGGGCTAAGCACAGTTCTCTGGGGCTTTCTACTTTGTTTCTCCTTTTTTTCTGGCATTGTATTTTTGTGTCCCTTTGCTACAAAGGCCATTGTCTTTCCAAATGGCTTGGACAGATTCACTCTGCAACAAATCACATTTTATTGAGCTGACAGAGCAAACTACTGCCTGGAAATCAAAAGAAGAGTCATTCTTGAATCGCTACCTATGGCACTCTGACTTTGTGATCTGGGGAGTGAATGTACCTTTCCACCTAGTAACAAACAAATTAACTGCAACAGATATTGGGTTTTCTAGTACCAGTCAAATGCAAAACCTCTGGGTCTTCCTTTCTCTTACTTATTTCAGATTAAGGTCTTGATCCCACAGTGAGGTCTGTATTGCAGAATTGCAAGAATCGAGATGGCTATCACAACATGAGCTGCCTGTCACACCATAAGGGGTTTGACAGTGTACTGCCTTGGACTCTGCAGCTATAAGAGGGCTGCTGACACTTCTGAAAGATTATCTGCCCTTTGTTGGCTAATTTCTGCTACAGATTACTAAGAAATTTTCATCCAATTACTGCTGGAGGCAGATAGTTTAAATAAGACAAATATCATGTCAAACAAGCTGGGACTGTCTTTCAAAAGATGGCAAACTCAAAACGCTGTCTGCTCTGGTTTGTGTCAGTTGTACACAGGAGTGGAAAGAATGACAGCTATAAGATCCACAAATAAATGGTACCAACCATGTGAGCCTAGCATATAGCTTGTTTATCATCCAAGCAATTTTTCACCTCTAAAGACATTAATCCTTAGCAACAGGTCCCTGAAGAACAGTCCTGAAGGACAAAAAAGAGAAGCTTTTAATATGGCAATGCTGTTAAGTTTATGAAAACTGCAAATTAGTGAAGAATCTATCTGTTTTCTAGGAACAAATCTCTCCGGTTTACCCTTCACTAAACACCCTGAGGTTTAAAATTCTCAAAACTTTTAAATGGAACAGAAACGAAGAGAAATGGGAAAGCAATTCTAGGTGGACCTGCTTGAGTAGGGGAGCTGGACAAGGTGACCTTCAGAGATCCCTTTCAAACTCACCTATTCTGCAATTAAATAATATCATGTTATGATAATGGTAGAAGTCCTTGTATTCATTAGCCTTCTACACCTAGAAAGGCTAATTGCAAATAAAGACATAAATATTTCAATATCTGTGGGATAAATATTTTAAACTTTACTTTCGGTAGAGTTGCTTCACAAACTGATTGGCTTCCATCACTTGAAGGTATGAAAAAAGCAGAAGTGTCAGAGAAATCAAAGGGAAGCAAATGCAGTAGAAAAGCAGCTTGGTAAGTACTTCATAGGATGTTAGCTGGCTACTGCTCTGTAAATACAGAGGGAGACTAAAATGATTAGAACTAACTTGTATTCTTAGAGAGAAGCTTTAGGTGTGACTGGCATGAGCAGTGACTGTGGGTGATGAGAACCTTGCTGAGATACATGCATAAAGTGGAGGCATATTCAGCTGGAGGCCACTTTAAGTAAAATAGGCCAAAATGACTTGTCAAAAGCTTCTGCAGGTCAGGGTTGGAAATGTGAAGAGTTGTGTTCTTTCCTCCTAGATTGTTTTTTGAAAAGTGAGGCTGCTCAGCCCTCTTCAATGAAGTTTCCTTTGAGACAGCAATACATAAATCCAATGTAACACTGGGTTCAGCACCTGGCGAACAATTCGATGTTCTCAACTTCTCTTGGAAATAACATCAAGATGCCAAAAAAACTGTTTCCCTTCAGAATAACCCTCAGAATAATGTGTGGGCTGCAAGAGCAGGAAACTTGCATGCCTGTGTGCCACTGCCCTTGCAGTCCTTCACGTCTGCCACACCTGACACAGAGTGCTTTTCTGTCACTCACAGCTTTAAAACGACAGACAAAAATAAGCTTGCATTTCTGTTAAGAGACCGTACCTCACAGAGAGGTTACTCCTGCTTTTTTTTCCACCTCAATCTGCTTTTATTGTTGGAAGAACATACTTTATACTTCGTGTGACGAGACCAATATTGCAGTTTTGAAGAATCTCAGGTTTCTTGAAGGACATTGTCTGTCAACAAGACAGAGCAAGAATGGACATCCTATTTCTGAACAGGTCTGGCCTTGATGCGCTTTCTTCTTAGGGACCTGGCCAGGCCAGTTTTGTGATACATGGCTTCCAATCTATTCTCTATGACTTGGGCTCACATTCTCCTCACTCTGTAATTTTGACAAGACAAAGAAGCATTGGTGTGTGTCTTTAAACAAATTTATTTAAAATAATAAACTTTGTAGTGGCTTCTCTGATGATCATTCCCACGAGGCTGGAAAGGTCCAGAATCTGTTATTTTGAGTAAACCCATTTGCTCATTTCTGTTATACTAATGTAAGTGTTGCTATGTATTCAAAGGTTACATAAATGCTTAAATATTTATGAAAGCACTTCTATGAGCAAAAAGCTTTTTTCAGTACCTCTTAAAGGAATCTCAATTTCAATGGGAAAACTTACAGGATAATTAGTAAAGAACAGTGATGCTCAGCAGTTTTCAAAGATATAACTCTCTTACAATTTCAGCTCAGCATCATCACTCTTATATACCAGAAGGGCAATTGAAGTACTTGAAGGTTAAGCTTTGTGAAAAAAAGTCATTCATCCCATTAATAAATACAAAGCACCAGAATGACTTATCCATTAAGTATACTAACACTTAAATATCAGACAGCAAATGCTAGGCAGTGATAAACCATTCGACGAGATTTTGAGGCATTTTTCCAGGATTTTGAAATATTGGTATCCTTGCTGTAGAATTTGTTCTACAATAATCTTCCAACATTTTCTGCAGAAATTTTAGAGGTTTTCAGACTGTGGTTCTATAGATTAAGAAAGTCTATGTTACATTAACATCACCTGATGGCAACTGCTTCATAAGAGGGATTTCAGTGCCTGATTGAATAACTCTGCGTAATCAGTAACCTGCTGCTGGAAAATGGAAGCAGTCTCAAGGTCCTTAGTACTTATTTTCTCATGCTAGGCAGTTTAAACCTGGTAAGAGTTAAAGCTTCAGACACAAGTTCTTCCACAATCTCTGGCCTGATATTTACAGCTCTGTCACACTCAGAGCAGCCTTTATAAAGGAGGTATCCATTACAGGAGTTGCTAATTGCTAGTGTGCCTTAACTTGCCAGAGCTACTCCCTGTTTCCACTGACTTCAGCTGGAGCTGTGCTCAGTGACTTGGAAAGTGAAGCCAAAAACTGCCCTCATCAGGACAGCATTAAGACAAATACAGCAATGAAGACTTTACCCTGATAAGGCTGTCATATAAACGAAAGGCTTGATTTTTTTCCTCTTGCAAGCAAGAATAACGCTGAGAGTTGCTTTATACCTATGACCCAGCAGAATAAAATGAATTTGTTTCTGCAAAATATTGAGGACTTATCACCTCCACTCTGGAAACAGTGATGAGGGAGCAGGGCAGCTATTACACTTTAGTAAGCGATTAAAGCCACTCTTAGAATTAACTCTGCAGTTTTCAGTGGATAACATGGCTTCTGCTTTCACGTTGCATTGTGCTTGTGAGCAGCTGCCATGTTCCAAATGTGGTTTCAATTCCTGCAATCAGCCCTTAGGCAAAATTCCCAGCAACCCGCACTAATAATGCAGGGAATGAGCCTGGAGCACTGAAGAAAAGGAGAGGACTCTGTAAAGTCAGGGCCACAGTTTAGAAGCAATTTGGACTCTCTTCTCTGAGAAGCATCTGCATTTTCAGTATCAGCAGCCAGATTAGCAAAACTAACTAGAAAACCCCCAAAGCTAGAGAGCATTTCTTAGGGAAAAGGCTGTACATTATCTAATCTCATTACAAAGATTTTGCTGGCAGCTTTGCAGAGCAGAAGCAGTACATTTAACTAACTGAATATCATTCACTATGACAGAACTGAGAGAGTAAAAGGGGCAAAAAATGCCAGCTGAGGCTGGAGGGCATCTATTTGCTCCCAAATGACCAGCTTCTGAAGCTCAACTGTAGCTGTGCCGAGCCACAGGAGCTCTCTGCAGATACCATTATCACGTAAAACAAAATCTGTCTTGTTTTGTGCACTCTCAAGTCAAGTAATTTCTGAAAATGGGGCAGAATAGAGAGTTTGGCTACTGCTCACCAGGGATGCACCAGTCTACACATACAGTGCAGTCCCAGATTTCTTTCATGCCAAAGCAGGGTGAATGCAGAAACTTTTAATTGCTTCCAACTACATGCTTTGGACAGTAGTTGCACATCTGAGAACATCACATTGCTTGTGGTTACCTAGCTTCATATGTATCTGCAGTATACAAGTTCACACTGTGTATATTACAGCTATTGGCAGGAAAAAAAGGAAAAAGAGAGGCAAAACATCACTTTTTCTAACTATATTTTTCAAAAAGATCTGGAGAAAACATCTAATCCTCCCATCAAATCTATAGCTGCCACAAGACTCATTCTGTTTCTCCTATTCTCTTCCCTAGTCTTGAACTTGCAGCTTTGAAGTTGATTTTGAAGCATTTTCTGTGGATTTTCAGGCATTGTTATTGCCACTTTGCTTTGATTTTTCATTTGGGATGTATAGGTTTTTCACTCTGGCATCACTAACACCAGCAGTGAACTGCGTGAAGGCAGGAGATGACAGGGAAAGCAGTCTGCAAGGTTATGGCTCAAATGCTTCATTAGCTGCCTTTGAAATCTTTGCCTATTATGTGATGGCAAGGTATTTACACCTTTTATTGCTGGATTCAAGTAGCTCAGATTATGTCTATTTTGAGTTTCAATTTCAATTGCAACCGACTGTTTGGGCAATACTGTTATACGTGAATGGCAGAACATCTTCTATGAAAGCTCCACATACGGCTGTCCTCTATGTTGTATTTGCATCTGACATTACTGTGCAATCAGGTTTCGTTTTTCTGAAACTCCTCTGAAGTTTTTTCACTTTGCTGATATGTACTGATCCCTGTAAATCACAGGGCTATGAGAAATATGGAGGAGGGCAAGGAGGTGGATTTTCTCTTTGTTATTCTGTTCAGAATACATATCATATTGGATTTACCAGAAGAAAAGCCTACAAAGTAACAGGGCTTAAAGAACAGCAAAACAATGGAATGTCCATGCTGTGACTTTCCTTGTGTTTTAAAAGCTTTTTACTTTCACACAGATCATACAGAAACACAGTAATAGAAGCAGAAAGAGGAACCATCAGATAGAAAAACTGCTAGTTTTGCACTCACACAGATACAGCTTCTGCTTTCAAGGCTATATCAGAATGTGGTGAGTTGGAACTGTATTTGCAGTTCATCAGCCACTGCACATTCATTTCAGGAAAGCGATCTGTGCTGGCCCTTGTGGTTTCTGCACCATGGGGGGAAGCACTGACAGATCCTATGCTTGTTCAGAGCCTGCTGCTGTGTTCCCTCAGCCCCATGCAGGGAGCATGCCAGGCTCACACACAGTCCAAAAGCAGCACGGTTGTGATGCTTCTGACAGCAGTGTCACATGAACTGGGCATCCTGCTCTCACTTCTGGAGCTAACCAAGGGAAGGCTTGCATCCCTGAGAATGAACACAGACTCCTCACAAGGCAGAATGCAACTTTTCTATTTTCCTTCCAGAAAGTTTCAGCTCCTAGTTTTTCTTATTTTTCCCAGTGCGAGCGCTGCTGCAATTTTGGCTATGTGAATGAAGCACCTGAAAGAGGCGTCGGAGCTCTGTGAGCAGCTGCCTCCGTGCCACAAGAGCAGGAGGACTGCTTGTAGCTGTGGGTGCTTCGACTGAACCCTTCATGCTCCCACCAACCACAGAAGACAACATTACATTCAAGCATATGGTCATAATGGATTTCAGGAAACCCTGTTTCATTTTTCCTTTCATCTCACAGGACTGAGTTAGGAACAAGACGTGTTTTAGTCTAAACTTCATCCTCCTACTTGTTACTTAGCATTGACATCTCTAGAACAGTTCCACCTACCTAACAAATTACAAATACAAGTTTCTTTGACCTAAGTAAAAGCTGAGCAATAAATCAATTGCATTGTATTCACTATAGCACTTTTAATTGGAGGGGGGGGTAGCACTTTTCCTTGATCAAAAAAGCTGGTAGGAACAACAGGTTCTCATCAGCCCCTTGTTCTTATTTTCTCCTACAACTTAAAAGCAGAACAATAAATCCTAAATCCTCTGAGTCTTGAAGGCTTTGCAGTAAAGCCCCATACACAAAAAGCATGCATGTGCTGAGGTGCAGAAATGCAGTAGATGTTTGGATGCTTCCCCTGCTATGTGTAGAAGGACTTGAAAGGGTTGAGAAAAAAACGCAGCGTGCCCATGATGTGTCAGGGTTTCTAATGGGCTGATTTCTTCTGAAACTCTGCTTCCCTGTAAAATCACCATCTGCATCATCACACTTCATCACAGCCATCACCACATCATTACTCGCCTCCAGATGCAGAGAAAACAGAGGGAAGAAACCTCGGAGGCCATGGGAAGCTTTGTTTGGAGCGGACTTTTCTTGCCTCTGACTGATACAGAGTTTCCTAATTCTTGTATTTTGGCAATATCCATAACTTTTCGTTGAACTAAGTACAGTTATCTCCAAATTATGCTTAGGAAGCATTGATTCTCTATGAGACCACTGTAACACTAATAGTATAACCTTTTAATTTCAACAGGAAAGGAATCAGATCTTGAATTAGTCCTATGGAAAGTGACACAACAGATATTTAGGTCATTCCTCAACAATCTCAAGCATTTCCATATCCTTCCATAGATATTTATAGATATATATTTTTATAGAAAGCACTTATTTTTGTTATGGGTTTTGTTTTGAACCATGGTAGTATGATGAGCCATGAAGGAGCCCGAGGGACTGTCCCTATACTGTTAAAAATTCAGGGTGAGCTTTCCTGATGGCTTTAATGAGTGCAGCACTTTAATGAGTGCAGCACTGAGCCACAAGAGTTCGATCCTTTAGAGCTGCCTGCAGCTCAGCCTCTCACCTTGGAACTGCATTCAATCTACTGACAGAAAAAGAGGTAACGCAATTTCTAATAAAACTACCTAAAGATGATGCCAACGAGTGGTTTCAAACCAAAGTAAAAGCAGTGCTTTCCTTTTCTACTTGTAAAATACACTGTATATTTTGCTAATAGTGGAAAGCAGTGACATTTCTTTGCAGTTATCTGAGCAGCAGCCCCTGTCCATGGCAGGGGTTGGAACTAAATGATCATAGAATCATAGAATCTTCAAGGTCCCCTCTAACCCATATCATTCTATGACTCTATGATTACTTGAACTGAAGGGGTTGAAGCACAGCTATTTATTTAAGATTGAGTATATTAAGACAATAGAAAAGCGTCTTCTAAATATGTATCTTCTTAACAAATGCCGATGACTTCTCTGAGAAACAGGTTTTGTGTGTGATATGGTGCCAGACATAATGTTTAAAAATTAAGTTACTACAATTAGCATACAACTATTTATTTACATATTAGGACCCCATGTTCATCTGTCAGCTTTCTTATTGGCAAACTGAGATTTTCCTCCATCAGGCGTCATAAAGCATCCAGAATAGTCTTTAATCTGACTGGAACACAAATGAACAGCAGACATTTGAACATAAGCTGTGTCTTTTTAGTAAGAATTAATTCCATCATATAAACTGTTTCCGTCACAAATGGCAAAGTCTGTGAAACATTCGTGAGCCCTAAATGACAATTTCATACGAGTAGGTTCCCTGATGTTAGTAGTATTCATAGCAAAGTTACTCATGTGTGTAAATGAATACTGTATTGAGCCTTTAAACAAGATCCACAACCTGGGCAGTTGTCTGTGAGTCCCATCACTATTGCTTTCAAAGCTTTGCAAACAGCATTGCTTCCAGTCTTTTAAATACTAGAGTTCAACCACAAAAACCCTCAGCGAAATTTTCGGCCCCCAACAGTCCAGTGTTGCTTTGATCTGGGATTTTGTTTCAACTTACTGTGATAAGAAAGGGGCAGCTGTGACACGCTGTCCCAGATTTGGGCTTGTAAGAGAAATTCCTAGCATTCTTCCAACGGCTTTACCTGCAGTCAGTGTCTGTCTCTGCTTGTCGGCTCCAACGAAAACAAGAGCCCACTGTGCATTAACAACTGCCCAGGGATATCTTAAAGGTGAGAACTGTATTTCTCTTCTCACTGATGGCCATAGCAGCTGCATATTTGAGCAACTGTTGTGTGAATCTATGTTTTGAGCTTAAGACATTATTAAAGCTATTAATGTCATTTAAGAATGAAAGGAAACTAGTAAATAAGGTCTCCAGAGTATTAGGCTACTACATGCAATTTACCATTTATAAGTAATAGCAGCATAATAAAAAATATGATATAATGTGTGTAACATCACTTCATGTAGCAGTGGGATACAAGCTAGCCCAGAAATGACTCCTGAAATACAAACAGCACAAAAGATTTTGAACTGAGATTATTTTCATGGAAAAAAACAACCACAAACCCACATCCACAAGCTTGTAAGCATCAAGGGTTTTCAGTCCGGAAATGTCACAAGGTAATGCAAGTCTCCTGAAATTCTGCTCTTCTTCACAGCATGAAACCGCATCTGTTCCAGCAGCCAGGTGACCTGGGAACCCGGAGCAGTGTTTGCCCTCAAGCAAACCACACAAAAGCTCTGGCAAAAGCAGCCACATTCCACTTGAATTTCTAAGAGATGAAAAGGAGCCTATGTATGCAACAGCAATCACTGTTAATGAATACAGATACACGGATCCTACCAGTAATTTCCATCTTAGCAAAGCAGAATTTGGCCGTTGCTTGATTTTTAGTACCATAATAAATTTTTTGTCCTCTTTTAAAGGTTGGACCCCTGTGTGAAGGTCTAGAGCACTCAAAGACTTTTAAAGGTCAGGAAATCAACAGTAAATTTGGAAGTAAAGAAGAGTGCTGCTCTGAGCTGAGAGCAAGAGGTATTAAAAAAAGTAAAAGGAGTAATAGTCAGCAGATTAAGACAGGATGCAGACAATGCACTGAGCTGCCTCGAGACCAAGCTTATCACTGGGGAAACTATTACCTGTAACTTGCAGATATATCTTATCTTTCAATCTCCACTGGGCTCTGTTACTGAGAATAATGTAACAGAAGCCAAACTGAAGGCACCGTAAAAATTAATACAAATAAGCTTTTATCTGATGGCCATGTAGCAGGGCAAAAACATTACCTCTAGGCTGTCTGCAGGACCCATACAAATGGACACTTATCTGTTTGACAGATGATTCTGCTATGACAAGGATGCTTGGGAATATTAACTGTAGACACATGCACACCTTTGTTGAGAATTTCATGATCTTGTACAAAGAGGTATCGTTTATTAGGACTAGACTTTATCTTGTAAAAGAATGGTAACTCCCAACAGGATATTCAGATGAGTATTTTACAGAGGAAAATGATAAACCTACAGAATTCAGTATAAATTCTGCCCAAGGAGGTTGTGGATGCTCCATCCCTGGAGTCGATCAAAGCCAGGCTGGATGCAGTTCTGAGCCTTGTCTGGTGGTTGGTGAGCCTGCACATAGCAGGGGTTTGAAAATGGATGATCACTGTAGTCCTTTTCAACCCAGGCCATTCAATGATTCTATGATAAAAGCTTAATTGAGAATTTCAAAAGGAATTTAGGATGGAATGCTTTTGTGCTCCATGTGAAGCTTTCCGAATATTTTTTAAACTCAGAATACATAAAGACATTTTAGTTTAACTCAAAATCCAACTCCAAATGAAGTTTGGCTTCATTTCCCTGTGTAAAGAGATACCATGGGAACTAGAACATTCTAGATTTAAAAGACCAAAACCTATTCCTTTATGATGAGATGATAATTTTTTTTTTGCTTAAAGCATGGCGTTGAAATCTACTTTTTAACTTGCTGCATGATTTATAGCAGTTAGCATTCTTATTTCACAGATGCATTCCTCCAAGGATTCCTCTTATATTTCTAAATATACAGAAGATATTTTCCCTATTCATCTGAGCAATTTCAGAACATTTCTGAAGAGGAAATTACACCTGAAAATTTTCTCTAGTCAATTCCAATAATCACTGTATGTTAGCCTCCAGTTATTTGTTTCACTTTAACTTCAGAGTGGCTAGATAGGGAGGCTTCTAGACACCACTCAGAAATGTTCCAATAGTGCAAACAGACTCCATTTTAAGAAATCCTTTTAGTGGAGATAAATTATTTCTGCAGAAAAGAAGAGCACAGCAGGATCCCAAGTGCTAATCAAAGGATATAGTGCTAAAAAAACCCATTCTTTCCAAGCAAATGGTTGGAGAACTGCAGTAATTCAGGATGTACAGCAATTACTACAGGAAGAACATTTTTGTAAGGTTTTGGAATTCCATTTCTCCTTGATCAATATGTTCCAAAGCTATAAAGCTCAAAACATAACTTTGCAGATGAATTTTTATTTTGGAAATCATTGTGCTGCCATTTTCTATGCATTGTCTGGTGATATATAGCAAGTCTCCAAGAAGATCTTAACAGTAGTCATTTTCACTCTTAGGAAGAAGAAATTCCTGTGAGGCTGGAGTTACATGGTGAAATTCTGTAAGCTCTTTAAGCAAGAGAGCTAGTCTACATGATCAAAGTAGGTCTTTCTGCACTTTGTTTATTTAATTTTTGAATGCTGTCCTGTATTTTAAGTTTCTCAGTCCTAGTTCCCATGTGTTTCTCAATGAGGTTACAATCAGAATGATACTTAAATTAAATTCCAGCTACAATTTTGTAATTAGATGGGTAATCAGATGTAAGTAGGAAAAAGTTAATAGGAATTCTTTCAGGAAAAAGCTCTGTTAAGCATCTGATATATGGGAATACATCAAGCTCTGGCGAAGTGGAGAGATTTGCTTGGCTGTGGCAGATCCACTGGAAGCAGAAAGCTATCTCTGTACAAATCTTCTCATTACAACAGCTTCATTAGTTCTAAGAATGCCTATTTTTCATACAACCATAGAATATCCCAAGTTGGAAAGGACCCAAGAGGAACATCAAGTCCAACTCCTGCTAACACACATGACTACCCTGAAATCAGACCACATGTCTGAGAATGTTGTCCAGACACTCCTTAATCTCCAGAAGATCTGTGATCTGACCACTGCCCTACAGAGCCTGTTCCATGTCCCCCACCTTTTGATGAGGGACCTTTTCCTGATATCCAATCGGATCCTCAGTTCAAGCTCAATGATGTGGCAGTACTGTGTGTGTACTATCCATCCAAGAGAGCTGACAGCATTTTAAAGACACTTAAAGATTATCCTCATAAAGCCCATTTGATATAAAGTCACATAAACAATAAATTCCTCCAAAGATCCAAAGACCTTATGGATGCAGGCTAATATCACCTTTGCTCAAAGAACATGAATTATGACAACCTCATTTTGCAAAGCTGCAACAGGATTCATGCACAGCACTTTGTGCTGTGTGTCTTTGTGCTGACTCTGCACACCCTTAAATTCCCTTCAGGCTTTCACTATGGTCACAGTAGAGGTAGCTGTGTTGCCATAAGACAGTACCACACCACTGGTGTTTTGTTTCTTTGTGACATCAAGCTGCCAGTGCTAAATTGATGTATTGGGTCATGTAAGTGTTTTCTAGCCACTTCTGTGCAGAATCAACTTCTTAATTCACAACAGAATTCAGCAGAACTTGCATTTCACCAGGATAACTTTGTATTGCAGTTACTGGGGAACGCACATCCAATCCATTCCACTGATGCAGCTGTGGAGGTGATAATCACAGCTGGCAAGGTAATAAGAAACATCTGGAGAAGCAGAACTAACAGCAGAGCTGTTTTTGCAGTGAATGAACTCTGTGCATAGAGGACCTGAGGTGGCATGACAAAGATCTTTTAAAATTAGAACACAAAAATTAAACACTGAAATGTTATTGAAATTTAGTGTGGTGGCTGTACTGATGCACCTAAATCTCTCTTCTCTTAAAAATCCTTGTCTTTGTGCTTTTGAAACAAAAGAACAATTAATTCGCAGGAGCAGATTGAGTGTTTTTCCCAGGTTGTTATTATATAAAAAGATGTGAAATTTCAGAAGCCAACAGGGAGGCATGAGCTTACTTTGATGACGTCTTCATCAGAGGATTTGCACTCAACTGATTCAGAGATGTCTGTCACAGCACTGTTCTCCTCAATGGAGACCACTTTGATGGGCACTGCCACAGTTTTTCCTGTGAGAATTGCGGTGTTCACAATTTCTGTATCCTGTGTACAAAACAAAGCACAGCACTGTTAAGAAATGGCTGAAAACATTTCCGAAGAGCAAGCATCAGTTCTTCAGCAGGACTTGTACTCAAGAGGGATGCATTAGTTCTCAGGAGTTAATGACTTAAACACACCTTTTATTAGGCACAGCTTGGTAATATGCAGTAAAAGCCCTTTTATATTTCACCTGTTCAATAAACACAGTCACCTGTATTGTACATTGTTAAACAGCAAGCAAAATGACTGCAGCTCAGTTCAGTCCAAGCAGGCACACATCACAGGTAGCTTCTACATTTAAGAATGTGGGGCTTTTCCCAATATTTGTCTTCTACAGTGTTCATTTGGGATTATTATAAAACTAGGCTTGACTGTCAACATTTGGAACAGGTTGCAAGAGTACTGAAAGTAAAAATATTCCTCTCAGAATCGAAGCCCATTGCAAAGACATGGCCTTTCTGTGAACTCTGTATCTGGAACTGTTTCAAGGCGATTTAATTTCCATTGATATGGCCAATGAAGAAATATAAGGAATCCAGAAGGAGTTACAAGTGCTATTAACTGCAGGGAAAATAACATGGAAATCTGAAGTTTGCACTTGGGTCGTGGCATACAAAAGCCTTTTGATGCACCATCATCTAAGCTGAACTCCTCTAACTGCTGGACTGTTTCAGCATCATTGTAATCCCAAGATTCTCAAGCAGGAAGAACTTCAAAGTTTTCTCCAATTTTTTGAAATTCCAACTCCATAAAGTGAATAAAATATTCATCAAAATTCTCAGCAGCAAAATCAACAGCAGTGCAGGAAAACGGGGCATTGATACTACTGACATTGGCTTTAATTCAGGTTTAGTGAGCTTGAAATCTAGGTCAGACTTTATTTTCATCTTGCAACTTGCTATTTCTCAGGTTCTCCTACTGCTCACATAAGAAACCCCACCAAATATTAAAAAGAAAAGTATTAAAAAAGGGATGTTGACTGTTCAATGAAAGTCATTTATGCAAACAGAGAGACTCAACACAGTAAATTAGAGCCAGACATAAATACCATTGATGGAAAGTCTAAGGTCACTCTTAGAACCCCCTGACCTTCAAAGCTGCTCTTCTATCAGCAGACTTCCAAAGCAACAAGCATGCAGTAACCTGCATAGCTTCACCAAAATCAGGTTGAACACATTTTCTGCTGTATATTTGGCTATTGCAAATGCTGCATGTCCTCTGAAATTAATCTTTTGCCTCCATCCCTTAGTGCCTTATTTTTTGTGACTCAGAGTGTTAAACAGTGTGAACAAAGGACTGCAGGGTGAAGGAGCAGCAGGAGAGTTTGTGGAAATGACAGGACATCTTTTCAGGCTATCTCAGCTCTGCTTTGAAACGATTCTACTCAGATCCGCTTTGTCTTTAGCAACTCATATGAGTTACTAGTGGAGAAATCTAATTTAAAGGGACGGGTTCAAAAGAAGAGCAATGCCACAAGTAGAAATACTTCAGATATAAAACATGCTCTTTGGCTTGGGGATCCATTCATGTTTGTATTTAATGACAATTCACGAAGTTTTACACAAAAGTAAGAAAATCAGGCACACAAAACAAATAGAAACAAACACCACATCACTGTTACGAAGAAGATGAAAAACAAAATGTGATTATGCAGTGAAATGAAACTTCACTGCTACAAGCAGGAGAGCAAATTCATTATCTGGCTTTAGCTTGCAACAAAGTGCTTGGGAGTCACTGGAAATAGCTTTGCCTATGTCACAAGTTGGTAACTGCATGCTGCTTTGGTTAAAAAAACAAAACCCTCCCACAAAACAGAGCAAAACAAAAACAACAACACTTTGTAATAGGAATATCACCTGTAAGATGTGAAGTGCTCCTCAGCTGAGCACTAGCAAGATTTAAATGACTGAACTAAATGACTGTGTCTGGTTTTGAGAAATGTTCAATAACGACTTTCTCAGCTGAAGAAAGATTACTGTCTCCATATACACAAGTCTTCTGAAAACCAGGAAGAATAAACTATTTTCTATGTTCATGGACAGGGCTTGAATAATGGGCTTAAGCTGCAACAAGGAAGATTTGTTTGACATTAAGGCAGTCTTTATTATACAAATAATGATGGAGAATTTCTGGAATAGATTGTCTGGGACAGAATAAAAGACATCATCTATCATGAAAGAATTCTGAAGAAAGCTCACACTATGTATCTTTCAGAAATAACATCTGTTCTTTGAGCTGGGTAGAAGAAGAAAGGGAGCAGGTGACCTCGTGCTTCCTTCCACCTCTCTTTGTTATGATTCTGCAATTTTCAGAACTGAGTGGTAACACAGTAACCCATATATCTGATATCCTAAATAAGCCTATTCTGCTTCATCTGTCCCAAATAATATGATCCATCCTCACCAGACAAAAGAAAATGACCTATACCTTTAAAATGAAAAACCTGATACGCAAATGTGAATGATTTTCTGCTTTCTGCACCATTTAGTGCAGAACTGTTGCACCAATTGCCAAGTAATAATCTGTCACTTCTGTTTCTCTCTTTCCAATAAGTCATTATCGGTGTATCTCAATTCTAAGTGGGTTTGATATAAAGCCACTGCTACAAAGGTTTGAAAAACCTTTAGAAATTTCTCAAGACCTTTCTATAGAGAAGACAGGAAATTTGACTACTAGTGCATTATCAGCAATTAGAAAACCTCAATCTTCTGTCCTTTGCTAATGGTTGCACTAAAGGAAGTCGTGCGCATATGAATGAATTTGTTTTGATTAATGACTTCAGAGCTGCATCTGCACCAAAAATCTGCTAAAGGAGGTTTGCTGTGATCAAGATTGCTGAAGTTTTACATCTCTTCTTTGGCCAGTCACATTCAGGAATGTCAGATGCATGATGTGCACAAAGGGAGGAAAATACACTGGAAATGTTACCCAGTACCTTCCTAAATAGGACCACTGCAAGCATTAGAGAGTCTCAGCATTACAAAGAAATTGGTAGCCTCCTCACTTCAGCTTGCTGTATTTAATCTCCACTGATAGCAGTCACAACTCACTGCTATTACACACATTTGGAAATACTGAAATACAACAATTAGTATACTATATAGCATGGTAAAAGTAATTTTCAAATCTGTCCTTTCCCTTATTTGGTCTGTAGGTGCCCTGTGCTATTCACCTGTGATCTTTAATAAACAAGATCAAGGAACTGAGTCTTCATTCTTCTGCCTTCTTCTTTAGAACTAAAATAGAGTAAAAAGCATCCTATTTCCCTCTATATGGAAGAGCCTTGTGGCACAACTTCTGCATCCTCTGTGTTCCCTTTGTATTGCTCCAATACAGCCTAAGGCTTTAATGTAACTCAGATCTGACCGAATGCCTGCATCTGCACCCACACAAGAGCTGTCAGGCAGAAAACTAAATAACATAAGGAAGGATCCATAGTCCAAGACTCTCTAAAAGCTGAATTGAAATTCATAAAAATAAAAGGAGCTTAAATAGAGTGGTCTGTCTGTCTGCTCTGTAACACTGAGCACTCTGAATGTGCACCACAGACAAGAGAGATAATAAAAAAGATTTAATCAAGAAGCTCACAAGCTAAAACTGGTAGGTTACATCAGTCTAATTGTTTGGAACTCTTCCATGCGTGACTGTAGCAAGCTACCACAGTTACAAACCCTGATTTTACATCTGTGTGAATCAGAAAATGAATTAATGTCCATCTCAAAGAAAAATGGTGAGATTGGAGGCAGGCAGGAGTCAGACTCTACATTACATTACATTACATTACATTACATTACAACCTGTGTTCAGTGAGAGCAATACACGGTATTTGAGGCAAACATCACCAACCTACAGGAAGGATCAGAGCTTTCCTGCTTACAGCCAGGTGGAATTTTGGCTAACCTTGATGTCATAACTTGAAGTACCAAGGATATTGCTCATGCTCTGGTTTTGGTTACATCAGAGTTAATTTGATTAAAGTCCACTAGCAGTAATGTTGGTCTAAACATCTCCTTCCACAGCTGCACTCATTGTGCTGCCTCACAGAAAATTCAGCTGAATTGTTATTCAAAAACATCAATACATTTCTAGAAAGGGAAAATGACATTCATAAAATAAATGTGTTCCAGCCATTTGAAATCAGGGAGAGCTATGGCTGACTCTGCAGGAATCTGACTGCTCATCCCACCACTGCTGCAGTCAGGGAACTTTCACCAATGTCAGTGGGAGCAAGAGCACAGAATCTGAGCAATAGCTGCTTGCATTTAGCTGAAGAGCAAAGCTCGTGTTCATCCAACCTCTCAATTGTAAGAAGGCAAGCATTCAGCCATGACTAATTTAGGAACTAATTCAACATTAAATTGCGGCAGAATGTGGAAGCAAAGTGACAGCTGTTTAATTAAAGTCTAAATCCGATTAGATGGTGTTATCAAGAGAAATCCATGGGAGCCTGAGGTCATGAGAATGGTCCTGTTTGCAGGCAGAAAATTCTCTAAGTGGGATCTCATAGAATGATGTTAATCATAGCATTATGATTTCTCCTTCACAAACACAACACCTGATGAGCAACAAACCCACTTAGACCTGAAGGAATGACACAGAAATGGTAATTATGCTTTACTTCATAAGCAAAGTTTATATTTAAAAACTTTGTGGAAAAGAGACAGTCAAGGCACTGCCCACCTTAAAATCAAAAGACTATTTGCCTTATGGAAAAAGGACAGAAGAAGCAAGCCCTTGCATGTTGTTGACAGCATTTCAATGAGTGAAGACAGTGCCTTTGCAGGAGAGCTCCAGGAGCTGTCCTGTGCTTCCAACTGTTGTTCAGCCCATCACCCTTGATGAGCAGTGACACCCCGGCAATACAGTCACAAAATAAAATGGAGATGTGGGAAATAGAAAGTAAACTCCACACGTACCAGTTGCAAACAGTATAAATATTCTACTGATGAGCAGTAAGTTATGCATTACAGGTTTCCAGGGCATCCTAGTTAGAGAGATGCACAGAATTGTTCTGCTCTGCAGACAATTGTTATGCTGATTTGTGAGTCTGGTGACATGATTTGGGTTATTAATACTACTAAGATTACAGCTGATTAACAAACTGACATTGTTAGGCAGCAGATTCTGTTTATCTACATTAATTCCATGATTAAAAATAAATTACACATTGAGCTTTCTGCCAAATGGATTCTCTGACACTCACATTCACGGGCAGTATACCCAGAAAAAAGGGAAAGAAGCTGACATTGCTCCTAAATTCTTAGCACACACTGCAGAAAAACAGGAAGGTTCCTACAGATGAAAGTTTACACCAGAATAGAGGACTTCCCTGAGGCAAACTGACCTCATGGCAGACAGCTGGGGAGGACAAATTTTGTTAGTGGGATTTTGGCTTGTTCACTTGATCCCAATGCTATCAGCCCACCACTTCTAAATCCTGTTCTGCTTTGCTCATCTTCATATAAACATGAGGACGTTTATTTTGTAAGTAATGCCACACTGCAAAAGAAATGGGGTAATGCCGTTAAGCAGTAAAATCAAGAGACCCACTCTTACTTAATAGCATCTGTCAGTGCTCAGACATGGATCCATGTGGAATCTAAGTGATTCTATGACCCTTAGATCCATAGCATGATGGCAAACTGAAAGAAATGAGCAGATAAATAGTGGTGAAAAATGAAGCCATTCAAAATCCCATTCAAAAAACAGATCCATTGAATGTAAGTGGCCAATTCTGCAGCCTGTTTTTGACTGGGATAGCAGTGCAAAAGGTCCCTGTATCTTTTGGAAGTTAATTCTCTTCGACACACGACAGCCCTATGAGATATCTTCTTTTTATTAATTCTTTGTTAAACAGCCAACAAGGGACATGGCACAAAAAATTAAGGACAGTACCTTCCCTAAAGAACAAACAATCCAGAAGTCAAACACAGATAAAACATCATCCATGGAAAGACCCGAAGGTGGATGTTGGCACTGTTCTGTCCCCAGCATGCACAGCATTTGTTTGAAGTGTTTGATCAACATGATGTCTGGGGTTCTCCAGGAGTTTTAAAGAAGGTAAGTGGAGGAAATTTGGAAACAGGAAGATAAGGAAACAAACTCATTTTTCATTTCCCAGCAAAGTAGCTTTGACACAGGCAAAGACCATCAGACCAAGCTGGGCACTCTCACTCTTTCCTCATAGGTTGGCCCACTGCTACAAAAATAATGCCTGGAGCCAGAAGGAGAGAAAGCAAAGTC
This sequence comes from Lagopus muta, assembly GCF_023343835.1. Lineage (NCBI taxonomy): Eukaryota > Metazoa > Chordata > Aves > Galliformes > Phasianidae > Lagopus > Lagopus muta. Next base: position 8,838,012 of record NC_064449.1, on the reverse strand, counting down.
AGGCAGGATGGGAAAGGCTCAATCTTTTCTGTAGGTTTTGTGAGCCATGTAATTTATTACAAAGATCTGAGTGTCTTTTCAAAATGGGAACTCGGTGTTCTGCAAATGCAATGCCTTTTTAATCAATGATCTCGTCTCTGTTTACAGTCTATATATTGAGATAAATCTTAATTACTGTCCCCCACCCCCATTAGCAACAGATCGTTCCATTTTCTTCCCTGCTTGTATGATTTTCATGTGCACTGCTAGTGAGAATTTTGAAACCTCATAAATTAAACTCTGCAGGCAGAAAAGGGGAATGTAGAATATATTAACAGAAATGGATGCAGAAAAATTTATTTGGATTCTTAGATGACTAATCCACACTTTGCAGCAAATCTACCCTGTTAACTTGCAGACCTGTGAAAGTACTCAGTAATTACTTCTACGTAGCAATGAAGACTCAATTGGTAAATGTAATTCTATCATCTCTCAAAAGTGAGAATTTCCTTTAAAAAGTAAGAAAAAAGCAACAGCAACTGAACAAAATTAGGTATGTCTGGAATTGCTTTGTTCGCAGTACAGCTCGTGACATAATTTTACAGATAGATTGAAGTTATAAAGCCAGTACTCAGAGCTTTGTATCTGTATGAAGGCTTGATCAGATACACATTGACTTGGTCAGATACACTCTATCCCCACTCTATCAAGCTTATTATGACAAGAATTCACTTTCTGTTCCTCATAATTTTGAATTAAAAAAGTAAAATCTTGTTAGAATAAACTATTGCCACCTGCGAACTCTACAAGTGGCATTCTGGGTAACAGATAAACATTCAGTATGAGAATGTTCTGTCGTAAGGAGAAACACTCCAAAAAATATGGTAAGAAACGTTTTGCTTCAACTTGGAGGCTGAATCTTTCTTCAAAGCTGATGGAAACAGCGCATTTACTGTCAGAAAAGGCAGAGCCTTGTGATCCTTAAAGATGTCCCTTCACTTCAGCTGTGTTTGAAGGTAGGTGGAACAAAGAAACCTTACTAGCTGGTAGGCCCAGAAAGGTATCGTGACTCTAAAGGTCTGTACAAACCTATATATCTCCTATATATCTCTTCTGCAAGGAAAGAGACGTCAGAGTCCCCCGAAGCTGCAGACAAGTGAGTTAACTGTCTCCAACACTCCTTCCTTCCACCTGTCATAGAACAGTCACACTACTTGAATCATGAGTAACACGCTCAGCTCATGTGACAACACATTGCACTTGCATTTGCCACATTTTTTAATGAATCAGGGCCACAAGAAATAACTTCAGAACTTCCCTTCCACCCTAAATTACTCTGACAAGATGATCTCATTAGATAATCTGACCCCCTAGGTGAAGGGAAATGCAAATTAATGGCATGAAATTCAATCCACAGAACATTTTCATGCTTGACTGTGTCTTCCTTTACTGTCTCAAAAGCTGTAAATGTGCACAGTTTGTCTTTTCTATGTGTCTATCATAATCAATGTGTATCAACAGTGATTGAGCTGGGGGACTCTGCTTTGTAGGAGCTGTGACACTGAATTCAATGAGGTATAACTCACTAGAAAGACAAGTATTTTGCTAAAGCTGTCTCTATTTCCTGTTGTCTACAGTGAGTACGTTAAGATTGGGTGGTATATATTTTCAAAGAAAGAAGGTAGTTCCTGCTGTGTGGAGGAAGTCTATAAGTGAAAATGATTTCAAAGGCAACAATTCTGGGACCACTTAAAACACAGATGAAAGACATAAGGATAATGGCAGGTGACAGTAAGCAGAAGTATACATTTCATCTTTCTATAACCAAAATAAGGACATAAAGGCAACTGAAAAAAGATGGGGAGCAGAAGTCCACTTTCTATTTCTCTTCATTTGGGCATAAATGAACAACAACAAAAAAATCCTGGTGTTTAAAAAGATGCGTATCTGTTAGACAAGAAAGAACCTGCTCATCCTTTTGTATCTTCATTCCTTACTTGCAGTAATTTGTTAAACTGACTCAGAGAGAACTTACATAAAATCATGTCATGTAGAGAGAAAAACCTGTAGTAATGGGTTGGAATGTGTGCGATTACCCGAGATGTTCCTACTGCAGCACATTACTGGTCATTCTGAGTATAAAGAATATAAACAGATGAAAAGGTGTGAAGCGACAGGTAAAAAACCCTTATCTGGAGACCAATATAATTGGGAGACTTTGCCCTTCTTGTGTCAGAGCTCTGCCATTGTAAGCAAGCTTACAGTTACTTCTGAATACATGTAAACCTCATGTATATAAGCAATCAACTGTCCTAAATTCCACCAAAAATTCATATTTTTAAACATCTTTATACTGCAAAAACTATATATGTGTCATCTATAATAGACAGGTGACAACAACTACAGTTCTTATCCACACATATAATTACTTCTAATGAGCACTCCTAGCAGAAAAGGCAAATGTTTGGAAAGGAGTGATGACAAACATATCAAAAGCAGTAGCTCAGTGACTAGCTACTTACAGCATTCCCAGGGAAGGATAAATATTTACTACAGATTCCAAAAGCTACATCAATAAATGGCCTCAGAACCTGCAACATGTTCTGTTCTTTATAATCTCAGAACTAGTTTTTCATTTACTCAAACTTCTAAGGAATAATTGTCTGAGAAAGCCTGCAGCTATGATGAATACCTCTCGTGTTTTTCTCTATTGCTGAATGGTCCTATTAAGCTTATCACAGATGGGAGCCTGAATGGGAGAGAAAAGCAATAGCCACCTGGTGATCTTATAATGGAATGGTTCATGGATGCTTAAGCAGCCATGGATGGAGCTATGTAATATCTTCTTGCTGAAATCATTTCATGGCTTACAGTTCTCTTTTGTTGCAAAAGGACTAATATGTGAAAATTGTCAATTTGTGAATATGTGAACGTTGTCAAGGCATTTCCCAGGCTCAAGACATGTCAGCCATTTCCTTTTTTTTTTCATGAGTCTGAGTTATTTGGAAAAGGACCCCCCGATAAATTGAGTTTGCTCCATCATTAAGCAGAACCAACACAGCTCTGGTGATGTCTCCAAACTGTGTTACTACCATGGGAATACAGCCAGTAGTAAAAAGGCAATTTTCATTAACAGTTTGAAATTCTTCCCATGCTCATTTCAAATAAACCTGCGGCACTGTTATACAGTTGGCTATATATCTGTAATAATATTGCTGTAATTGCAGTAATCAATAGATAGTTGCAGAATGAAAACTTACAAGCATATTAGGACACATGCATGGGCACACACAATTCCACTGCTTGTGGAATTATTACATATGTCAGTAATCCATATCCTCAGATGCACATACACGTATACAAATACAATGGAAAAAAATATGAGGCATTCTGTCTTAATACAGCCACATACTTATTTTTCATTTTATACATCATATCCTTTCCATTTCATATGTAACATACTTCTGTCTTGTGTATTTCCTATATTTTGTAAACATCATGCTTTAAAATTCTAACCCACTGAAATCAGCAGTTGGCTTTAATAAAGCCAAGATCTTTTCCATCAATTGTTTCATAGTAAACCCTAAGGAGTCCCCCCTAATTTACTTTCCTCTAGTCAGACCCCTGCTCTTCTACATCACCTGCTGACTTCAACCTGAAGTATGGGGGTTCAATTCCCCAGATAAAACTGGCTGACATAATTGCCTGTAGCAATACGAACGACACATACAAGGACTTTTCCACCACTCAGTGGTGATATGCATCAGAGTGATACTTGTGCTGTTATGAGTTTGTTCCTTCACGCATTACAAACGTTCACTGTGGTCAAAATGAAACTACTATTACCACTGACATGAGCAAAGTCTGTGCAGACACAGAGCAGAGCAGTGCTCTAAAATTATGCTGGGCAATAAGGGTGGAAATCTCACTGTGATTTCTCAATGCTGGGAGTCAAGAAGCCTCACAGTGAGGGCCTGATGTTTACAAATACCCATGCACACTTTTTATTGGCTTCAGTGTGCAGTGCTGTATAGTTTACCAGTAGCAGGAGAAATGACCAAGAAAGTAAATTCTGTGTAAAACTGAATTGTTCTGTGTCAATTAGACTATACACCAAGGAAATCCACACAGTTACAAGCAAAGAATTCGCACTTTCAGAGATGTGCTTTACAACAGCTTCACTTGACAGTTTGCAGCTCTGAGGAAAGATTGCAATGCCTAAGAATAGAGGGTCATTTAGATGCTCATAGGTATTATGCCTGGCCTCCAGATGTTCTTCCAGAAGGGCACAGGTGTCCTGTAGGCCTGTGTCATACCTGGCAGTCCTGGATGGATGGCTGAGACTCTACAGCATCTATAATGGCATTAGACACCTATGTGCTGTCACCTGGATTGTTCCCTCTTTTCTTCTCCTTGAATCAACTTATGCAAGTTAAGTTTGCAATCTGCCAACTTCATGCTACAGGAACCTACAGCCTTTTCTCTTTCATGACCACTACGGAGCATTGTGAACTTGTTTTATTTGTGTAGATTGATATGTTATTGATTATTTGTGAGTTACTTTCTCCTACAGGGAGTATTCATCTTCTACAAGTTCTTCAGACTCCTCAATCTTTGGCCATGGAGCGCACATGGGCACTTGGCTCAGGTTTCTGGATTTCAGAACTCTATTTAGAACACAGTGGAAGTGAAGCAGACAGCATCTGCTAAAATCTTTCATTTTAATTTAGTCTATTTTGAAACCAGCTAGAGAAAATTTCTACTTGCTCTTCCCTATTTTGGCTGTACATCTTTAATATTTGATAAGCACAATCTGTAACCCATACACAGTAGAGCTTCTTATAGAACTGCTATGAGAAAGTAGTAATAAAAATGCAGAAAATAATCTTTCTATTATTCCCTATCCTTGTCCATAGATTATTCTTCCTTTTCTAATAGTTTATTGATTTCACTGACTTCACAGCAGGTCCACATAAGCAAAGCACACAGAGGGCATGAAGAAAGATTATTGCATTAATGAGAGAAGGTACTGTATGGATGTCAGAAACTTAGTGCATCAGAAACTTAAAAAGATGAGAGTGTGGCACACATGAAAATTAGATTATTGACTTGACACATGTCTAACCATTCTCACCATACATAGGAAGTAAAAACAACATATATGAATATAGGGGCAAGGACTAGAGACTGTATAACCACAGATCCATTCTTTCCTCCTGATTCAAGCAAAGATGTCCTTTACCTTCAGAAGTTGCTTTAAGACATCATGCTAGCTAGAGATTCAGGGCTGAAGAAGCATCCTGGAAAGACACTGCTATGACAATTTTGTGTCAGTGACATGAAGGACAAAGGGATCAAATCCATTTGCTTAAAGCAGTATTTCATTTGTTAGTATAACCTAAAGCAACCACAGTGACCATTATCTTTATCTGAGCATCTCAAGGCAAGTTACAGCACTGAAAGGGGTTTGGAAAAAGGTTTGTGTGCTTGAAAGCTTGTCTGTTTTTTTTCTAACGTCATTGGATGGCTTCATAAAAGACATTATCTACAAACCTTGCTTTGCTTCTATTTTTACTCTTCATGAGTAGAGCATAATTGCCAGAACTGAGTGTGGAAGACTGGAATTCATTTTTAAACAGAAAGCTTTCACTTTTAAAGAATTTGCAGTATGTAATGATCCTGAAAGCCAAATACCTACATTGCAACCTAGGAAGTACTATTTACTGTGTCCATTTTAAAGATGAGTGGACTGGTGTCTGAGTTTTGCCAAGATCCAGAAGAGACAGAGACAATCTCCAGACGTGTGGCTCCTGCTCCATCAGACAGCTCCTACTTTTGCACATCAGAGTCTTAATGAGCAGTCTGTAATTTGAATGAGGTAAGAGCAGAGATGAGGAATTACTGAGTCTCAAATGACTTATTTATTTCCACACCAAGCTCACTCCTGAAGCTTCCAGGCATTCTTAAAACATATGCCGTGGGACACGTGGTGCCAGCTGGCAACTCCTCTGCTAGTCACCGCTTTTCAATGCTTGCAATTGACATTTTGTCCCAGATCCAGAATCTAAAACACAGTGTTTTCTGCAGGCTCAATCGAAGCTTCAAACCCTATGAAGCTTCTTGCTGCTGGCACACAGGCACACAGGACCCTATACGAGATGACTCCAAAGTACATCCAGGTCTTAGACTGATCGGTTTGGTTTCTGCTGATGACATAATACATGCCACGGGAGGCCTTCTGCCTTCTGTTAGCTCTCCAGAATGAGAATTCAAGATCACTAAGAGGTTATAGCAGACCTTTTGGATTTCGTTCAATTGTGCAATGTTTTAGAACACAAAAAGGGAGACAATTCACCTTTAAACCAGTCAAGGTGATTTTGTCCACATGCACTTTCCCTACCCGCATCCTGGTAAGACCTGGTTTATGCAAATGGAAATAGAAATGTTATGTCTTGGTAAAATATTTCCACATTAAAGAAAAAAAAAAGAAAACGAGATAAACTAGTTCTCTCTGAAATGGCATCCTGAGAGGAAAACTTCATAATGAACTTGAAGATTTAGACTGTCAGAAGTAGCCAGGGGGTACAAGAGTAGAATTAAATGGGAAACGCTGGCTGAGGGCAGGAGAGACTATTGCTGCAGAGCCATATTACATGTAAACAAAACATTGATGTGGTGGATTAACATACTGGTGTGTTTTTTAACACTGAATTTACAAGTTTCTGTTTCCCTTTCTCCTTCCTCTCGAAGTCCCCGGCTAACTTTTTTTCACTTACTTAGCTTAATCTTCAATCACTTCACTCACTTAGCTTAATCAAAATACTCATTTCACATTCTCCAAAACTTGTATAGATCTTGTCCTACAGGGCCCTGCAGAGCAATTTACAATGTACTCCCTAATCCTGATAGTGACAGTCAGCATTCAATACTCAACTACTGTAATTAATAAAACTGCACTGCTCCTATTTTTCAACAATAGAGGATTTCCAAAACTAAATTGCAGCAATAAATTACTTCATTACAGCCATATTATTGTCCTGTGAGGTAACAAATCTTGCGGAAAGACAATCAGCATTGATAAAGAAAAAAATACAGAGGACAGATCAGATGACAAGGACTTGATTAAAATTAATGCCAGTGTTACTTTTGTTCCTCATTTGTTTCCCAAAATTCAGTGTGCTGATGTACTGACACTCACAGTACTGTGCTGGTGCTTCAAATATTATGCACAACTTGTTTCTGATGGGAAAAAAAAAAAGTCTTGATAGATTCACTGTTCTGATTTACAGCAATGGGGCCTCTGCTAAAGTGTATGAAGTTTTGGTCTGTTAACTCATAGTCATGTAGCATAAGTGTGTCAACCTGGAGTGCTTTGGCTTTGGAGAAGGACTTTTGCGTGCTGCTCCTCCAGCTCAGCAGAGTACTATCAGCAGCCCAGACTTTGGTGCTGTGCTGGTACCCTTTTGATTCCGAGATTATACACAGATCAAACCCTGCCACCACTGCTGCTCCCCATGCCTTTATAGCAGCTGTTGCACAAAGCAAAGAGAAAAGCCAGAAGCACAGGGCTAGCTTTCTCACCAGGACAGTACTGAACTCTGTCCTAGGTTTTACTTTTTTATTCCCCTCAGGCACAACAACACAGTTCAAAGAACAGACTCCTAATGACTTCCACGACAAACATCCTCAGTGCTGAGAGTGTGGCTGGATAATGAAGTGTAAACTGAAAGCAGGGTAAGGCAAACGTGCATCTCATAACAAACCGAAGGTGAAAAGTTGCTGGGTATTTTAATCCTTGGGGTAGCTCATTATAACTCTGAGGCTTATGAAAGTCCTGGTTGGTTTTGTGGGTTTTTTTGTTTTTTTTTTCCCCATACTCACTGATTACCTTACATTATAGTAAAATCTCCTTGTTGCCTAGTTATTCTCACTGTCCAAGCTAGAGCACCTCAGGACCTCATTAATTAGGGTCCAGCCTAAACAATTCATAATTCTGCTAGGTGAGCGTTATGGTGAAGAATTTAGTATTCCCCAGAAACTTGAAAACTGTCATTATAGATCAAAACCAAAATTAAGAAGTTGCCAATTAAGATAAATTGTTCTTGTTTTTCCATACGGGTCACAGCTAACCTACTTAATGGTTATGTTGGCTGAGTACCTGCTGTGTTTGCAAATAAACCTGGTCTGCTCTGACTGTCACCATTCCGCCTAGCATCACTTTTAAGTGACAGCATGAGAAGGTGGAGGCTGTTTTATTCCCTAGGGAAAACCACAAATATTTGTCATCTGGAATAAATGTGGGCAGTGTGTGGACTTGCATTTATCAGTTCAGACAATTGACTGATAGCTAAAGCTAATGAAAGAGCATTAGTTTAGACAAAAACTAATACATCAACTTTCACAGGAGAAAGCATTATCTAGCAATCAAGACTCCCAGCTCATCCAGCAGCTCATGAAGGAACTCTGCAATACTCTCTGCTCTTCTTTCTCCCTTTCCATTTCTTCCAAATCCTCCACAGACAAAGTGCAGTGGAGCAGGAGAATCAGAATGAGGCCCAGCATTTGCCTCCTATCATTCGTTACGGGTGAACTCTGGCCAAATCACCTAACTCACATTTCAATCTTACAGGTCAGTAATCTCTCTGCCTTTAAATTCCAGTTGTTTCAGCTGCAAAACTGGGCAGAATGTCAGCATCTTAAAGCAGCCTCCTGTCCCTGCTGAGAAGTGCTTGTCTTCTCTCCATCTGATCTGGCACTGAAGGCAGCAGTAGAGGACACATATGGTGAATACAGTCCTTAACAGATACAGCATCGAAACACACAGCCCTGCAATGTCCTTCTCAAGCACTCATCTGGGTCCAGAACTCAATTTCTGCTGGCTCATTACTATGTCTGCATGGTTTCTACTCACATTTTCATGGCAGCTGTGAAACTCCCTTTGTGATTATGTCAAACAATCAAAATTTTAATCAGTGTCATTTCAAATATAAACTGTTACCTCAGATATCTTCTTCTGATGGAGATGTACCATAAACCTGAGCCAATACCTACAGCAGCCCCAAATCTAGCCCAAAAAAATCACATGAACTGAAGAATCTCCAGACTTGACAAGTCACACAATGCAGTGCCATGAACCAATACCAAATAATCTTCAGCAGAAAAAGGAGTTTGCCTAGCTCACAGTGCTGAGATGAAGCTTAGAAGCACCTGGCCATGTCTACACAGCTCTGCACTGTGCCATGCTGTCAGAAGAAAGAGACCATGACCAGAAGAATTCTGGCAGCAAGTGCAGACTGGTAGAGGGATCCAGAATATCTTTCACTGTGTTAGGATGAAAACATGATTCAAAGTGCAGTACGTCATGGAGTACCTCCTTTCACCTTCAGTTTCATCCACCCTTGAAGCTGAATTTTATCAGCTTAGCTTGTGGACTGAGAATTTTCTAGAGAGGATTCTGACATGTCAGTCATCCATCTGTGCAACATATAGTCTTAGGAGATGTCTTAGTCCCTGTTCAGGTGTTGCCATAAGACCACAAGCCCCATTGAGTTGCCAGCTGTCTCACTGCACATTCTGTCTGTTCTGCAAACTTTTATTTGGTTCACAGGATTTCCCCCTTTTCAAGTCTGAGAAGCTCATATAGATTGATATCTCTCTACTACAAACAGGGATATTGCCAAAGAAAACCACAATTTCTCTATATTTTAAAGATCAGATAGCTAGCTCTCCCTCCTCAGCTGTTTAAAAATTCCAAAGTAATCTATTCAACAGCATTGTCAGATATGAAAGATGCTGAAGGAAGAAATTATATATGCCATTTTGTGCTGCACAGAAAATGACTTATAAGTCGATCCAGTGAAAAAATTAATTCCAGCCAGCTGAGATAGCCTTATTGATCCATCGCCATTTCCTGCAAAGGCAGGACTGAATGTGACTATAGGAAACAAAAGAAAAACAGAAGCTAGAATCAAAAGTGCAGTGGTTATAGAAATGATGACTGGGACTTTGAGAGAGATTGTTAAATTGAGCCATTCTGAGTCCTTTGTTTGCATTTTCTGATCAAGTTAGGATCGATAGACAACAGTTCACCATTTTTTCAGTTTTGTTTCCTGATGGGTAGACAAAAAAGAGCCCATTCTTTACAGATAAGATTAATCAATATGCATTGCTATCTTAGCTCAATGCACTATGACATGGCCAATTTGTAAGCAGAATCCTGAGTTTCTCTGTTATAAATGTAGAGCAGTGACAAACTTTGTTTAAATTATATACCCACTGTAAATCTAAAAGAAACAACTAACCCACCATGATAAAAACTGAAGGCAAGTAAATGACCTGGGCTTCTGGCATCAGAAGATTTTAAGTCCACACAGAGCAGACTCCTGTAACTAAACCATAAAACCTTTTATTCATGGTAATAATTAGGGCTCTACAGTTCATTTAAGTTGTTAGTATTACTCATAGTAACGGGATAGGTTTTTTAAAATCAAATAAGTTTGTTTCAACTTACATTATTTATTTGATGCGATTCATGATTTCATTATCTGATACAGTGCCTGTCAGCTGGGAAGTTTAGCATGCAGGTTATCTGTTAGTTTGTTTGTGATAAGCAAAGTGGAAAATGGATGTGTTTGGACAGCCTCCTCACAGTGAGCCCTCTCAGTGCCTGCTGCCTCCTGCTTTGTTCAAGTCTCAAAGACTAATGGGAGCGAGAATTCTGCACTTCTGTGACCTTGAAACAATGCAGCTTTACGGTGTGAAATCACAGACCGTGCAGGGATGAGAACTTTATTTAGGGCTATATTTTAAAAGGGTATCCCTTGTTGCAATGAAATACCTCAAAAAGTCTTTGTCATAAAGAATGGCATACCTAAAGCAACCCAAGTTTTGGGAGCTAAATTTTCAATCGTGTTGCAATGGGAGGCAAACTAAGAGGCATGCATAAAAATGTAAAATGGCATTTTCAACTGAGTCACAGCTCTTCATCTTAAATGTCCAATCACTTCTGCAGCAGAATCAGCATTACATTGGCTTCTAAATGTAAAGAAAGGCACCTGAAAACCAAACACTTCCTAATGAAATAGCTGACTATAGAGCAAAAAGTGAAGCTGTGCTGCCTAATGATAAGCAGTGGAGACTCAAACAACCATCTCCTCCTACCTGTTCTATCCCAAAGCACAATTTAGTGGTATTGAAATATGTATTACTCAGTTAAAGCATGAAATCTCTTGCTAGAATTCCTAACACAATTTGTGTTGAACACAAATATACAGACTTAGCTGAGATTCATGTGTGTGTGCATGCTACAATTGTGAACAATTTTGGTTTTGTTTTTTAATCTAATCAAGTGGCAAAATCAGTGTAGTTGACTGCATTTCCACATAAGAGGATAGAAATCTAAGGAAAATAGGGGAAGTAAATTAAGCAACCTTGTATACTTTAATGGTAAGCTCTGAGGTTACTTGTGATTAATTAAAAAGGTTTTCAAAATCAGCTTAGCAAATAATTAATTAAGCTCCTATGAAAGCACTTTTCTAATTGATCTTGCTACAAGTAACACAGAATCAGAAATGCTTGAGTAAGATGTGGAAGGTTAAACCTTTGGGGTAGATTTTTCTTGTCAGAAACAGTGGGCTCTATCCTCAGTTTGACTTTAAGAAATCTTTTTATTTTCTTATTTAATTCTTCTAATTGTTGAATTTTACATCCCTGGGTTTCTGTAGCTGTAGTATTTTGCAGCTGCTGTGATTTAGGTAAGTGAGGCAAGAGATCAGAAGGAGAGATTGTGTGCCTGAAGTAGCAACTATCTTTCTCCATCTGTATCAGTTGGTCTAATAAATAACATTACCTCTTAATAAATCTTGCCTCTGTTAATCATTGCTACTCAATGATGGAAATACAGCATATACATTTAATCTCATCCTTTGATGAGCACATCAAGCAGCCTGCAAGAAAGATACAGGGAGTGCACGGTTACACCAAGTGCCATGCTTAAGATTTTGTCAAAGAACAACATGTGCATACATGTACAGTGAGGAATTCCCTGCCGCACATACCTTAGAAAATCATCATACGTGAGAGTTTGAAAGCAACAGAACCTTTTGGAATTACATTTTCCTAACTCCTCTGCCTCATTTTTCTCTCTAATAACTTGAAGGGTAAAATGTCCTCCAAAATTACTCAGATTGATCAACTTCTGAGCTTAGGAAAAAATATCCTTACTTCTAATTTGCATCTCATTTTTTTTTTTTTTTTCTGGGAAAGAAGTTATTTAACTTATTCTCAACTTCTCTTTCTCACTTTTTTTTCCACTTTTGGGTTCACTGTAGTAGCGTCTCTGTGCTGCTGCTTCTTACACAGATACGCTATTTAGCAGCATACTTAAGCACACAGAATCTGAATCCTAAAACCCTCTCTTTTGACCGTATGACGAATTCCCACTGATTTTTCAGCAGCTGTGTCCCACAACTTGCTCTACTGATCCAAGCTCTTTTAAAATTTCAGATTCAGTTCTTACTGACGATGTCTTTTCATTAATCTCTTTCAATCCAAAATACCGTAGCAGCAATACACTAATCTTTAGGAGGCACACTTTTTCTTCATCTTACTTCTTTCTGTACCATAATCAAGCACTGGCCAGTTAAGGATACAAGGCCTCTTATGCTTCATAAAATTTTGCATTCAGAATGGCTCACATGCGAGATGCTTTTCTCCATGAGTCAAAGACAGCTGTTAGGTCACTCACAAACCACTCAAAGGTTTGCTGCTTTCATCTCTGGAGCACTGACAAGGACACCCATCAGACCAGTGGCGTGGACTCAATCAGATCTTGGGAATCCCACATCCTAATCCAATACAACAGCATTAGGCAGCTCCTTCCCTTCCTTTTCGACCTGCTCCTTCTCTCTGTCTCTTTTATTTATTTATTTATTTTTGGCCAACTTCAAAAACACTGAACAACAGATTTTATTTTTGATGTCAGCAGTTTTGCTGTAAGAACACTCCATGCTTAAATCAATATAATCTTCTTTACTCTCCAGAGGATTTATGAAACACACTTGCTGATAAACACTGTGATCTAATTTCTGTACACAATAACATGCTGTGGCTTTGCAGTGTGCGCTGGAGATAAAGAGCAAGGTCTGACTTCTCAGTAGATACAGTATCCCCCTCTCCCTTTTCAGTGTGGCTCTTGTTTCTGAACAGGAGCATTGCCAGGTAATCAGCTCAGCCAGCTATTAATGCCTAAATGAAGAAAGCACGCTGGCTGGATCTGCAGTCTTAGCTAACAGAAAACTGTGAAAATTCCCTTTATCTACTAATATCCTGCTAGCAAAGCCAATTTTGCATTGCTATCCCATCCAACTGGATTCTATTAACACAGTATATTTTGGCTCCTGCCAAGTGTTATCACAAGGTACAGAAATGAGATAAATAAACACAAGAAAGCTTTGCAAAGAGAACGGTTTAATGATTTCATTGCTTGAACCCTTTGGAAAGCCCTACATCTGCTGGGAATAAAGGATCTCACTTTATATGATTTATACACCACTAAATTCATTAGTTCAGACCTTTAGTCCTTTGAAGAACCTTTGTAAATGCAGAAATTTTAATCTAGAATAGCCACAAGTCTGGGCATAAAGCTTGAACCTTCTATGCAGGTGCGAAGGCATTAGATCCTGCCACGTGATATGAAAAAAATCTTGCTTCCCTCAGGTGTGAGATAGGGAAAAGAAGAAGCTGGTAAATTCTTTCCAAAAAAAAAGAAAAAAAGAAAAAAAAAAAAGGATATGTTAAGTCTGCTGGCAGACAGATGCCTATCATTTGGTACTGAAAGATACAGAAGGCATCTACTGCAAAATAAAACCTGACCAGAAAAGACATCCTTACATATATTCTTAAGTCTTTGAAGACAGACACTCAAATACACTTAGCTCCACAGATAATGAGGACAATTATTTCCCTCCCAGATCCGGAATGCTGCACAGGCTTTCTGCTGACTTAACATACTTTGGATCAGGAAATTGCTGGGCATGACCTCATTTGTTATGAGCAGCAGTTTCACTTCAAAGGGGAGGCATATATTGGAGATTAGGACTTCCAGGAAATAGTACTCATCTTATTATCTCCTGCAAACCATAGAATATTACTCAAAGACTGCCAGAATTTCAGCTCGAAGGTTATGTGCACGAGAGGCAAAACTCACAAATGGGATGGATATGTCTTCTAAAGCCTGATCTCTGACATTGATTTTTCCTCTGTTTAACTGACACTCTATCCTGCTCTAGATATCTGTCAGCTTTGAGCTTCCTGAGGTCTGAGACTTCTAAAAAAGGTGCTCAGAGCTACTTCTGCATGCACCTAAATCCCACTGAAGATAAAGTGTTTGCTCACAGATAGTGCACTAGAGACATAGGTTCTTGATTTGGAGCAGAAGTGTAATCCCAGGTTGTTTGTATGAAGGAGTGGTTCCTAACTGCTAGATCTCAGTGCTTCCACGGTTCCAGCATTGCTTTGCAGAAGTAATTGCATCTTCACTGAGCCAGAGGAAGGGAAGGAAACACCTGCTTTCACAAATCACATTTGTAAGCCTTGTAAAGACTGGCAAAAGTTATGATGTCACTGGGAGGTAAATAGCCCACAGACTCATGCTGTATGGGCAGGGCAAGTAGATTTTAACCCAAGGCAATTCTTCACATGTAATTCTATACTATGCTAGCATAGAATTTTCCTTAAATACATTATTGAGACTTTATTATTTTCTGTTTCCTCTCTGAAATAGCAGGCTCTGAAACCACCAGGGAAACAGCTAGCAAAATTATTATCAGCTGCAGCCTACTAAGCACCGAGCAACTCATTCTTCAGCAAAAGGTGTTCAAGGCACCTTGCAAGTTCAAACCTTGTAACAGCAAAATAAGAAATGGGAGGGTAAATCTACCTGGCTCTGTGTTGCCAGCTGGTAGCATGGAGAGAACTGATCATTACAGAAATTCAAGATTTAAAGGCTGAGGGATTTCTGAAATGGCAGCACTCCTTTCTTCTGTGCTTTTAAATTGTGTGACATACTGGCAATTAAACGTGAGTATGATTTTAGCAAGCATTCCTATAAAGTTCTGCAACAGGAGGGAGGCAGAAAGCATTCCTTTGCAAATCTATCTGAGGCCTGGTATGTGTTTTCTCAGACTACAGAGAGATCAGATGGAGCAACATGCTGAAACAGTTTCTTACCATCGCCAGTGGAACAATTCCAACAAGATCCTTTTGGCAGATGAAGATTTCAGACAAGGTTATGTCTGTTGTCCCCTTCCGAGGGTATTCCACCTGCCAGGTGATGGGCTGCGTTCCAGACAGGCTGCTAAAACTGGCTATTTCAAAGTCCATCTGCACAACCTCATTGAATAGACTGTTACTTCTGAAAGAGGAAAACAGGGAAAGGAAAGAGCTATTACATTTGCTGAAGAAGGCAAATGAAGTGAATCATATCAGCTACTGGAGAACGCAGCTATTTCAATGCAGATATAACACAGGGCCTTTTCCAACTTACAACTTCTTCAGAGCATACAAAGTGGAATTGTTCAAAATGGTTCAGGTGCTCTTAGTGTGAATACCTTGTAGAGGGATAAAACCCCTGACTTTGTGTCTAAAGAAAGCAAAATATACTTAGTCCATTATACACTTATGATTTTTGCAGGAATAATTCAACCCTACTACAAGACAGATTTGACCCTGATCAGACAAATTTAAGCCCAGTATAATTTATGACAAGAGAGACCAGAGTTAGCCTAGGCAAGAAGAAACAAGATTACTTGTATATGTCTAACATCAAAACTGTATAAATCCTCAGCGTAATTGAAGCTGATATACACAGCATAGAAGCCATTAAAAAAATAACATGGTTAAATGGCAAAATGAGGAAATTATTGTAAGCTTAGAGGTAAGTTCTGGAAATTTAAAACCCATACAACTGAAAGCAAGTAGAAGGAGCAAAACTACGAGTGGTAAAGAACACCTTAAATCAGGAGGCATAAGATCATTTGAATAACAAATAGGAAATAGGCTGAAATTCTTTCCCTCAAATTTCTTTAACTACATTAGAATTAAAAAGAATACATGAAAGGAATTTACTGGATTATCTGCTAGTTTAATTTTTAAAAAGTAATTTAAAAAAATAATTAGACGTATCAGAAAAGAAACATGCACTTTTCTGGTACTTTCCAGGCATCTTTCCACATCACAGGAAGTTCTGATATTTCATAGTGTTACTTCTACCAAGTCCTATGCCGTAATAATTATAAAATGAAGAGAAGGATGGGCATCACTCTAACTTCATCAGCTCAAAGCTTCATCACACCTTTGGAGGCATTCACCAAATGACAGCTTTTCTTCTGATTTTATTTTTTTCTAATATACCATCAAAATACACAAAGGTCTGTTTCTGAGAAAACCCATCATGAAGGGATCATGTACAAAGCATTCACATTATCAAGTTTTCTTTCTACCAGCAGAAATCACCATTTTAAATACTTAAGACATATTTTGTGTTATAATTTGCATGACTATTTTGTAAGTAAACGTGTTCCCCTGATAATTATTATTTTGATCACGGGTTTTCATTTCGGTGGCTTCCTCTGAAAAGTCCTAATGCTGCCTAATGCTTGTAATTTATTTCCTTTTGCTGTTTTCCTGCATTGTAACACTTCTCCAATAGTGGCCAGGTTCTTTCATGCATTTAAAGAGTGATTTTGTGTAGCAATGGATTAGATGGATGGGTTTAGCAATTCATAAGTCAAGACCAGCCTATTCCCATTTGAAGAGTTCCTACTAAATAAATCGTATAGTTTATAAATACATGGCAGCTGTGATAACTGCACAGTTCTGGGGCATCCCAGAATGAACATGTACTGGATTGAACTTTGTAATTTATTTGAAAGCATGATAATATGCAAAATACCTGAATCACCTGAGCTACAGCATTCATTTAGCTCTAAAAGAAATCATTATGCCTGAGATTAATGACACCTGAAAGGCCATTATTTCCTCCATTTCTAGATCTCGTGCTTAGTAACTGACAGAGAAAAAGTTTTTACATGTGATTGACTATCTCAGTGCTTTCACTTATGTTAAATAGGGAATAAATTTGTGCACACATCAGAGCTGTCATAAGAGAGAAAATGTCAGGAAAGTTTCCCCGATCGGAATGTCTTTAAAACGTTGCTAAAATATTTATTCTCTAAGATACGTGCCAGAAGCCAAGAATACACACAGTATAAGAGAAAGGTTTTATTGGTACTTTCTCAGAATGACCAGCAATTATGTATTTCAATGCAGGCATTTGTATGGAACGTACTCATCTCACTTTCATAGCAATAAAAACTCTATACAGTGCCACTCTGCCACCAGTTTCCTCCTTCCCTCTTCATATGGAAGAAATGGAGAGATATCAACAGCTGGGAAAGCATCCACTTGAAAAAAATATGCCTTGAGAGATGTGTAATGGCTGAGAAAAAAACTTCTCATGAAGCACATTTAGTGTTTAGAGCTTGCTCACTGACTGAAACAGCAGTTCCTTAATATCTAACATTTAGAACTGTTCAGCAGCCGAAACAGCAAGCAATTATAAAACTTTTCTGAAGTACACAACACGTAGTGATTACAAATGAAGCTTTGTGAGGGCAAAGCTTCTACGAAATTGCTCTGAGGTGGATATATGAGACTAATTCGAGTGGACTGAGAGTTCCCCTGGGCCGGTTCAATCCTTGGATTTATTCTGATTTATAAATATGCTAATAATTCACGGCTAGATTGGACTGAGCAATTGCAGAAGGGAGGAAGGACTCCCTTCGATCTGCTAAGCAGCCACTCCAGCACATGGGCATCAGAGCAGAGCGCTGACCCCATGGCCACTCCCTTGCAGGAGCAGATGGGCAATGATTATGTGCTACTTACAGGTTACAGCAGCTGAGCCAGCAAGCCAGTGATGGGGTTAGTAATTTACTACTGGCATGGGCTAGCAGTTAACCCATTAACGTTGTTAGCCCAGGAGGATGAGGGGGAACTGTTTGCAGATCTGTATGAACACTTACAAGGAGATCAGTTTTAGAAAAAGAAACGTCGGAAACATTCTGTTAATGGAAAGTTAATAAAAAATGCATTAAACACTGGGAGAAACTCATGGAACTCACCAGCTCTTGCTAGCTGTATTGACAGAACACACCCTTTTGCTATCAGCTAGAGTAAATGTAACCATATTCTTGATTTTAAAATATTTTTGAGCGTGATGATAACCATTTCTTTAAAACTATGAGTCATCCAAACCTTCAACACCCTGAGATATATTTTCTTTTGGAAGGACATTGTCTTTCCACAGGAACTCAAGTCTGGCCGTATCCAAAGCTACATTTAAGTCTCTTCAACATGGGATACACGAGCCACACATAAGGTAGAACATAGGCAGTGCTAGAATGAAACACAGGTTTTGTTTCCTTGCAGAGTTCTAGTGTGAAGTGGAATGGTGTTCAACATGTGGGTGCTGAAATGGCTTGTGCTGGGCTCATATGGCAGTGCTCAGCTCAGCCCAGAAGGCCCAGTGCTACCAAGGCTTTCAGGGTGCAGTGGGAGCAGGAAAGAAGATAACTGCTTCAAAAAGCAGTGTAGAGTCCTCATCTGATGTAAGATCCACACACGAATGGAAATCTTTGTTGAATGCCTGTCTACATGCGTGGACCAGCAGTCTCTGATGAGAGATTTCAGAGCTGGGTTATTGCTCTGAGTAATAGAGCAGTTTCAGCTCTTAAATAAGTGAACCTTAAGACTGCTGTAGGCTAAATCAATATTCTTGATTTATTATGGGGGCTCTCAAAAGAGAAATTTTTAAAAGCCTAGATTAAAAACATTTTTTAGACATCCTTTATTCCAACAGATTTTCACTGACAGTCCTTAGAGGACCAAGGCTATTTTGACCTCCTGAAAATTTAGCAACTCTTTTCCTTTTTAATGCTGCCCAGTTTGACAGTGACATCTTAATGCAAGATGAGCACTTAGTAAATGACATAAAAAATTGAAAAGATTATAAACCCCATTTCCCCATAGTTATACTGCACATCCTAGTCTTCACTAAAATTAGTGCATGTTACTACCATGAGCAGAGTCAAGCTCTCATCAGAAGCCAATGGCCAGACTGGACCAAGAATGATCTGTACTTCAGCCTGTGAATGCTTCTTCCCATCTTGGAAAAGTATGGAATGGAGTAAGACATGCATTCCTGCTTTCTTCAACTTCAACTTCTTGCTCCTCCTGCACTCCTCCTAAACATATTTGGTAATGAATTACAGCAGTTTAACTAAAATTGTAACGGAACACAGAGGTTAGAACCTGATCTGGAACATGACTTAGGATGATTTTAAAGATGATGAAATTATGCACACAGCTCTGTACACATCAATTCACCTTCACAGTCAGTGCTCAGCTCTAACGAAGGCTGGGTCATTAGCAACCCAGGTCCCATTGAATTAGTCACCTATGAGCGAAGTGCTGTAATATCTACCACTATGACCTTGAGCCATCCATTCCTATTCTGAAAGGTCTGATCAGCAAATGGAGGACAAAATGCTTAGTATCAGCTTCTTTCAGCAGAGCTGTTACAAAGGTAATCCCCTTTGCAAAACCGTATAAAGCATGTAGTAATTAAAGAAGAATGTCAACTATTGTAGGCAAAACAGTGTAAATTTCTTATTTGCAATATTACCCTAGGTTTCTTCCTTAAACCATAAAAACTAGCAGAGGAGAAAAAAAAGGATGATCTATGTTGGGAATTTACAGACAGGGAGGACAGTATTTCATGGAAAACTGCCACATTAAAAGTATCATGAAGCTCTTTGAAGGAAAATATCTGAGGTATAACTTAACAAACTCTAGGACAACGTAACAAAATATGCATGCAAATATTTAAACAGATGATAAAAAGCTGTACTTGATTTCTTCATACAGTCCAGATAAGATCTTGATTAGTTAATAAGGTTTCTTAGCTTTCTTGTCGTAAACGGTGATATAAAACAGCTTTTTGATTAAGGGATTGGTCTGAGACGGGAAATCTTATTTCATTTCCCAGCTCTTCCACGGGGTTCTTTAATGACCTCAGGCAAGATACTAAGATACAGATCCTTAAAGCCAAAATAAAATCAATAGGAATTAGGCATCACAGAGCTTTAAAGAAAAAAAAAAAAAAAAACCAGAAAAAAAAATGTATGTCTGCCACTTCAGGTACCTAAGTATAATGCCTTTATAACTTTGATACTGAGCCCCATGATCTCAGTTGGGTTCATATAGGACAGAGGCAGAAGACCATTCACGTGGTTGAATTTCTGCACTATGCTGAGAGCTCCACATGATAGTGACATCCTTAGCTACTGAAATGCAGCTGGGTCATGTTGTTAATCAGAGTATAGAGAGGAAGAAATTCCCCTCTCATGGCCAAGCAGAAAGCTGAATGAGACAGTCCCCAGAGAACAAAGACCTAACCTGATCACAATAACTCACCAATTTCTTCCTTCTTAGCAGAGCATTTTTTCAGAGTCACTAATCACTAATATATACTGCAGTCTCATTAGTTTTCTCTGATACTACATCACACCCAGTCACAAGGTACACGAGATTGATTTTCCCTTCTCCCAAAGGGTGTGTGACCCTCCACCTCAGACTGCTGCCATCATATAAAGGCTACGTGCAAATACCCCAGGACTGAGCTGCCACCATCTCCCATTTCTATTTCATTTTCCATTCTGTTTCCACAGGGTTTTAGTCTGCTAATGTCTTCATTATAATTTTGGAAAAATAAATATGCAGGCAGATTGGTCAAGAAATAAGCTTTCTCTGTGATTCACCATCTCTTCCTGCCTTCGAGAAGGACGTTTTCTATTTAGTATTTACTCAGTCCTGGAACCTCTCCAGAACCCCTGTAAGTAAACAGGATTTTCCTCTTTCTGAGATCAGTTAAAGCACTGAAATTATCGCAGAGGACATCATTGGAAAGGAGATTCTGAACATAAATGTTCAGAGGGATTCACTGCAAATTTACTACCTTCATATGGAGCAAGGAAGTCAGAATCCTTCTGATCATCAGCATTACATTGTACGGCTCTTTCAGCCTTCTAAAAGCATCAGGATGAGATCAAATACACAAAAGCACATTTTAGCATTCACTTCTAATTGCTTAGTTTAGTAGTTTGGCAGCAGCCAGAATGAAGGATTTTCTACTAACAAATAGCTGGTGTTCATGAGTTTGTATTCCATTTACATGGGACAGTGCTGCTGCAATCGATACAGAACAGAATACTGCACATACTAAATCCACATACAAGTCACTGCTTTTGTCCATCACTCATGCCAAGCCCTATTAGCAGACACCACAATACAGCATGAGTCAGAAACAGAGCACCAACTTCTTGGGCATGGACTTCTAAGTGTTGAAGTCTCTGGAGAGAGTTAAAAACAATCAGGGTACCCAAAACTAGCAGGGAATTTTTGAAAATCTGATCCAAATGGCAAAAAGATGTAGAGAGACCTGGTTCCTGGAGTAGCTCCTAAAAGGCTACCCTGTCCAATGAAGATGTGTCAGTTGCTGTTGACATTAGCAGTTGCTTTCTTCATCAGATAGTTACTAATGCTGGACCATGTGGAAGATATGTAATCTGTTATGCCCTCAAATGATGCATTGATCAAAGGAAACAAAATAGCCAAAATGCTGATTGCTGTGCAAAACATGCCTCCAGGTATTGCTTGTGTAGATGTGTGTATATTAGGCATTCGCATCTGTTTTGTAGTTGGAAGTGCATTATGAATCTGGTCGCAACACAAATCACATTTCTTTATAAGTAACAGTTTAGGTAAATCAGATGTTTGATACACACATCTGAGTTAGAAGTCAGATGTCTTCAGATACCAGTTCCTGTGGGAATTTTGTTCTGCTTTGCTAGCATAGCTGCTGCTGGGCTGTGCTTGAAATACAAAAAATATTTGGGCATACAGATCCCCATTCTTTTTCAACTACATATTTGCACATGCCTCCTGGTAAAAAACACTTGCCAAGTTAACAGTCTATCAGGCAGGTTAAGCTGATAAAAATATCTGCATTTTTTACACATTAAGGGTATAAAGGGATGTAAAGGAAGCATGCATTTAATGGCATAATAAAAAGGAAAACAACAAATAATTAAGTGTCAAATGTGGTGAAACAATTAAGTAAATAACCAAAAGATGAAGCAAATTAATTTTCCAAACGATGGACGCAGGCAAAGGTCAGGGGACAATGAAAAGCCCCAAGTTTGCAAGTGATTGCCCCAACTCCTTCCCTACACTCCATTTGGGCACGACTGCAGCTTTTCTAATTCAAGAGCATGAAGAAGGTAAAGGGATTTTTCATCTCAGAAGCAGTGATCAACAACTGTTCAGTGGCAGCTATCCAGAGAGACCTCCAATTTAGCTGAAGAGCTTTTCCAGGTGCCTGTGAAGCTGCCTGAATAGAGTAAAAGATCTTGAAATGAACCACATCCTCTGAGAAATAAGCTCAACAGATGCAATTTCATCACAGAGCAAATTCAGTTTGTGCAGAGTCCCTCAGACTAGAAGCTGCAGGGAATTGAATAATACTGTGTACAGTCTAGAGCTAGAAAATATCAGCCTGGGGAAGGTGGAGAAGTAGTTTTATTTCTTGAAAGTCAATATATTTTTGCAAGCTTCACTAAGGAGGAGTCTGCAGCAGGAATATACCATATCTCATGTGTCAGACCATATTGTTCCCCTTATTAGTATTTGCAGAATACAAGCTGAGCTATTTCCATCCTACTCTTACCTTGTAAATCCTCTTCAGTGATGTATGCTGCTCATGCATCCTCTACCATGCTAAGGTAAAATAAAATTAGCAGAAATCCAAAGTAGTCTAAGGAAAAGTCTAAGCATCGATAGTAAGATAAATATTGAACTCAGCTATAATAGCATATATCAGGTGAAGCACCACATAAATTGAAGGAATTCCATAGGTGAAAATCGACAGAGCAGGAGAGGTAGGCAGTGGCCTAATTCAGTTCTATTAATTATCTGTAGATATGCTTACTGTTGAGGGCAGTCCCTGGATAATAGCAAGGCTGGTCCACTCTGTGTCCAAAAGTTACCACCACAATGATGAGTAATATGTTGCTCTCTTTCAGATTCTGTTGATTACAATTATGCAGTATGACCTTGCAAGGTCAAACCTGCAAAGAAACATTTTATTTATCTCTTGGCATAGCTTTGTTGCAGTGCATTGAGTTTATAGAAGAAAACTGCAACAAGCACTGTAAAACCAAGGCTGTGCATGGGAAAGTGTGAAGAACAGGAGGGCAGATTTGAAAATGCTGTTCACATTAAGCCTCCTAACCCCAATTCACAATTTTGGCATCATCAAGCTGGCCTGTGCATGATGATTATTTTTAAAAGTTCAGAAATCTAGGCAGAATACGTGTTCAATACCCCTCAGTGCACATTATGCAGCTTCCTAAACCTGCCCTGACGTTAGTAAAGACCCAGCAGGGACTGGACAAAAATTTGATCAATTCTGCAGTTATAAATCAGCTCTTATTCAGAGGTACAAAAATCATGGACCCTAGGGCTTTCAGCATCTATAGCTCTGGAAATCTGATGGACAAACTTTTATTTTACAGTTCATAAAACGAAGCTTAACAACGCTGCCTTCCAAACCATCCATAGCTCTAAGGAAGCTTATTAAAAGCTAAACCAATATCAATATTAGAGGTAGATCCATTAGATTTCATGATACTGTTATTTGGTGGCTAACTATAGTAGTTCATTTCTATTGTTCAAGGATAATAAAAGGAAAAATGTCCCCATGACATTCAGTGGCAAAAATGTCATTGCTTAAACGCCTATGATGTGCAATTAACATTTTTAAGGAGTTGTTTAAAAGCCAGGGCTGATAGCTTTGAGATCACACCAACTAGCTCTGTTTGGATATCTGCATAATTCAGCATCACTTCCAGAAAATTCATCCTTTCATTCTGGATATTTATATTTTTCTTCCTCCTCGTGTTCACCCAGTTGAGGATACTGAATGTATTTATCATTGGCTTCTCCCCCACACTGTCACATGAAAATAGTGATCATCAGCTTCTATCAAAAAAGTGTGCTGTTTTGTTTTGTCTTTTTTTAACATTCTGTGTTCCACAAGCAAGTTGAAATTCTCTTCACAGAACACGTGAAGAAAATTGCTTTGCAGAAAGAAAAGTTCTGGGGCAGAAGAAGTCTGATGTCAGGGTGAAGCTAAAACTAATTAAACAAACAAAGTCATTCTCTTCTACTAATGAAGATATCATCTGCAGGATAGAGACTTAAGGTCTAGGTTCAGCATTTTTGCATGGAGAAAAAAGCCCTGGATCTTTGGTTTTTGGCAGCCCCATTTAATAGAATAAAAAAGAAGAAAAATACAGAAAATATTTGCTATTGTAGCAGAGCAAAATGTTCACTGAAGTTTCTTGAAGGTGCCAGCTAGTTTTAAAATATTTCATTGGACAACAACTGAATATTTGTATTTGTAGCTAAAGAGCTGATAGCAGGCATCAGTTTTCAGGCAGAGTGCAGACGTTCCTGTCTGACTGTCAGGCACACGAAGAGCAATGTGTCCTCAATATTTCAAGAAGACAAATGAAGGAGACTCAATCCTAATGTTAAATGGCCTGTGAGAAAAGCAAGTGCCTACTCGATTGACAAAACACTTACAGATAAACTCCAAGAGCAACTTTGAAGTGATGACTCTGACATCTCTGGTTCTTTTCAAACCTGTTTTTTCCCTACTGTACCTCAATTAGAAAACAGCTACGCCCAATTTGTTGGGAAATCCAGGTTTCAAAGTTTCTAAATTAGGCTCTGATTCAAAGCAAAAAAACCCCACTTCCTTTCCATATTGAATTTGGATGAGGTTTTTGAGAAACATTGTGCTTCGTAAAGGTGACTTTCCATTGCTAGTAAAAGATTTTCATTTTAACTTGGTCCTTAGGAAGGGTGTAGGAGTGCTTGGAGGAATCGTGCGCTGCATGGTGTCAGAACACTGAACAGCAGTTAGTTTTTCATAATGGAAAGCAATAAACAAGAGTCTAGCATAGAATCTCTCCATGCACCATATAGTTATGTATTTGTCTCACAGCCTAAGGTGAAGATTTTTAAATATAATGCGAGTTTTTCCAAGCAACAATTACTGCCTTTTTATATTTTCTTTTTCTACGCCTTACTGCACTAGGTGAATCAAAATAGGTTTATCTGTTATTATACAAACAAGATTCAGAGGACACTGTCAAGAAGAAGGAAGAAAGATTCTAAAGAGTAAACCTTCCCTTTGGTATTGAAATCTGCAGCAACATTAGTCACCACTGCTGCTCTTTGCTGACTTTCGATGCTTCACTCGATCAGAGAGGTAGAATTAGACTGATGAAAGACCAGTTTCCAAGACTCTGACTAATGCAGAAACAGCCAATCTCAGCTGAACAGACAGTGCATGCATGTGGGATTAGAGTGTGTAAAAACCCATGTGAGATGAGAAGGAGCACGAAGAAGCACGAGTTCACGGGGAATGCTTCAGTTTAAGATAATGTCACTGTCACAATCACAGCCAGTTTTCAAAGGACTGATGGCGACACGGGTCTGAAATAGAACTTTTTGGGATGTATGAGATGAAGTAGAGGAAATTAATTATTTGCAGTCACATGGGACGAAATGCATCATTGTGTGACTTGGTCCCACTGAAATCTGAATACCAGAGTTGAACGCAGACAGTCAGACTGGAGGGTGAAGAATGTCTGCTGACTCATTTCTGAGCTCACATTCACATACAGGCTTCCTCCTGCTGCCGCAATCTCACCAGTAGACAAGTCCAACAAGCTTCATTCTAAAACTAAAATTAAGAGTTCTTTCTAAGTGAAAAAGAAACAGGTAAAGAGTAGAAATTCAGTCCTACAGGGAAATCCTCACCAGGGCTTGCATCATCAGATTCACAGTGTTCTCTTGGAAGGTCTTTGCTGGAGGAGATTAAGCTTGATGAGATTTGCAGGAGTAAGCGTGCCATGGGCTCAGGTTCTTTGCCAGTTTTCTAAGGGCAAAGTTTGTTACCAAAGAAGTGCTCACATCTTACTATGTGCATTAAATTATTGATGGTCTGAATCAGAATAGAACTGAATCAGTGTGAATTTTGTGTATAAAAGTTCATTTCGTTTTATAAACAGGTTGGAATTTGGATCAGTAGTAACTACTAGGTAATAGTCTGTCAACAAAAACTCTATATCTCAAATCGTACTAATAACCCTTGTCCCTGTTTGCCCCCTTATAAGTTTGCCTCAAATTATTTTGCAGGAAGCAAACGCTTGATGCCAGCAAACACTGAAAGAATTACAGATAGCATTAACAATTCCTGCCATAACCTCACATCAGAGAGCACAAAGAGCCTTGTTGCTAAAGTACTGCTGAGCCACAACAGTTCATGTTAAATTGTGATAATTCCATTGCATTTACACCTTTGTATGCATGCTAGGGAAACCTTCTTATACTTGTTAATTGTTCCTGTATGAAAACACCAGCAGAACTGACTCCATAGCTGTGCGAGTGTCAGATAAGAGACAACTCTTAAAGACAAGCATTACTTTTGTCAGCACAAGCCGTGCCATGCTCTAATCTGAGCTGTCAATGGGAAAACACAGTCATGGTTATATGCAAATAAAATCAGGAACGTTGGCATGGAGTCTTACTTGGTAAAGCAGGCCTGCAGGAGCAACACTGAAAATGTAAAAAATTGGGAAGGATGACAGCCAACTAGATGGAGTGGTCTTGGAAATTACCAGCACAAATATAAAAGACTTTGCACCTTCCAGCCTCTTCGCAACCACAGATCCTTAATCTAATTTGATTTTCCTGTGGTAGCAATCTGTCAGTTGCATCCTC
This sequence comes from Lagopus muta, assembly GCF_023343835.1. Lineage (NCBI taxonomy): Eukaryota > Metazoa > Chordata > Aves > Galliformes > Phasianidae > Lagopus > Lagopus muta. Next base: position 8,811,060 of record NC_064449.1, on the reverse strand, counting down.
TTCAGAACAAGATTATAAAAGGAGTGAATCATGGACACATTATTATTCCCCTCAGCATGCAGCACTTTTTCTTTAAGTAGAGAAACCACAGTGTGCAGGAAATGATCCATCCTTTAAAACTTGTGTCAACATCTCTGAAAACTCATGGAGCTGTACAGTGAATACTGGTAACCGTTCTCCTGTGTCTGAAAAATCAGAATGATGACAACACTGAAATATGTTACATGCAACACTTTTGTCCTGACCTTCCTTTCACTCAAGTCGACAGGCGTTCTGCTTCTGATTTTGATGGCAGTAGGACTGCTGTTTCATTGTCACCTTTCTCATACCCTCTGGCATGCTCTCTAGCAGCAGCAGCTTACAGAAACCACAGCAAGTTCAAAGTATTTTCTGATGCCCAAGGCAAACCAAGAGATGACCTTTTTGACCAGCAGAGAGCTACTATTGAATATTCCACCAACTATAACGCTCTGCTCCTGGAGCTGACCTGGCTGCACTACATATGAGATGGGTTTTACTTCTGTTGTCCCTCTCCTCCTCCTAATTTAACGAACTAGGGTCACATTCTGATTCTTCTCTGCTCCACACATTTGTCTGCACTTTCATTTGTGACAAGGCATGTGCTTCAGTGTCACTTGGCCAAGTATTTAATGTCAGACTGCAAAGGACTGCACAATAGTATTCCTTCCCTTGCATTGGGGTTTTCTCAACAGTTTTCAAGAACATCTATGGCCGAGTAGTTGGTCACATTTGGCCACAGAAAGAAAAAATGCTTGTGTCCAAAGTCTTTGGTCACCAGGTAATAAATGAGTTGTAGCTTCCCTCAGGTCACTCAAAGCACCCTGCTCAGCATGGTGCCTCCTCATCACAAACAAAATACCGGTGTTGTTACTAAACTCACTGAACAAAATCTTTGAATTTCAGAGATAAGAAATTCAGACTAATGCAGAGACAAAAAAATCTCTGTAGAGTAATTTGACATTAAGATTGGAATTTCCAGGGGTGTTCAACTGTGCTGCTCTGGTGAGGGAGCAGTGCTTAGCCCATATGGTGCATACAGAACTGTCAAGCGTGGGTTATAAATTGCTGCAAATATTGTACTGTTGCTGACTGTAGAATACACAGTTTGTACCAAAAGAAAGAGGTTAGCACGTTCCAGATGGGATGGCCTGAGTCTATTACACCATTCACTTCAAATGATTTTTGAAAATAGACAAATATTTTCTTAAAAAAATTCAGCAGCATTGCCAGCTCTTCCAAAAAGCACATTTTGTTGGGAAGTTGCTTTTAATTTTATAGATAGGCTGCTCATGTTATTCCATTATATCTATAAAGAGAATTGGCCTTTATGACTAATTTAAAGGGTTTCCCAAAGCAGATGGAGCGTTTTGAATAGAGAAAAAGGGAATTACAGGAATACTGATCTTCAAATGAAGAAAATGAAGACAAAATCTTGTCTAAGGCAATACTGGGCAGTAAGACTTGCTCTTGGCTATTAGAGGTCATATATTCATCATCAGCAAATGTCACACAGGGCAAATTGACATTATTTTCTTACATCAGTGGATTCTGATTCAGTTCCTCTCAGTGATGGTCTTGTACACAAAATGAGAATGTCTTGATGAAATGGACAAAAAAAGTAAAGAGATAAAACAGAATATTTTAGCTGGCTATATTAAATTAACATACACTACTTCCATGTTCTTCCTGTGCCAACAGAACTACTGACGCAATTTATTGGCAAGCACAAACATATCTATGACATGCCAAAGAAATAAGAAAACTGAACTTGTGGATGAAATGCTCCGTGTTTATGTACACATACAGAAGGAAATAATAGAGATGTAAAAAACCTGTTGGTCGGGCTGAGTTTGTCAAGCTCACATTACATCTGCTTCCTTTCCCCTTTTAGATTTATGTTACCCTCAGCTAGCCAAGATCTACCATCAAACTGCTATGAATATTAACTAGGTAATATCAGCCCTTTTCATACAGGAAAATATTGCTGGAGGGTATTCAGATCAGATGATCGACTTACAAATAATTTCTCCTTGCTTACCTACTGCTCCCTTCTCTTTCCCTACTTCAAGGCTCTGGGTTAAACACCAACCATGCTTGCTAGCTGCGTGCTGCTTCCTTACGTTAGCACCATGTGCTCTGGTGTTAAGAGTCTGTGTCAAAGCCCTTTCCAGGGTCATGGGCTAACCGTATGATCTCACACCACTCATTTATCTTGCCCGTCCTTTTATTAAACCTGTTAAGACAAATGGTTCAACAGAAGAAAAACAGAAGCTCCTTGAAGACATATCGGCACCATCTGAGTTGAACGTTTTTGGGTGAAGAAGCTATAAAAAAAAGACTCTGCAGTGAACTCTGAAACATCAATTTGTTTAAAAGGCAGTGATTGCTGTTCCTGTGCAATGCTTTTCGTGGTGTGAAGTACTGCAAAGGGAAAAAGGTATATTTAGAAACATCTAAAACGTATCTATGAAGAATTGGGTGACGAGAAATGTTTCAAAAATATTAAGGCTGCAAAAATACATGTTGTCTAGCAAATCAAAGTTACAATTTGAAATCCCAGCAATATATTTCTCAAAATTTTTATTTCCAGTTGTATTTCCTGACATGCCAAAACAGAATTCTGTAGAAGGTCATAAGAGGATTCAAGTATTATTAAGTGTATGATTGAATAAACAAAACAAATGACCTTCATTCACGCTTGCCTGATCATCCTGTGAACTCACAAAGAATAGATCCTGTCCACTATCTGAGACTCAAAGAAATATCTATCCATCTTGGGTGAAATCATCCATACGCAGAGAGTCAGCAGAAACTTTAAATGCCTTTAAAGTACTTCAAAGCAGGATTGAATTATGGCTTAAACTCTTTGAAACTATTCTGCTCGCTTTCCTTTCACAGTATTCCACGGAATACTGGCACACTGTTGTGCTAAGTGGTGTGTTAGATAGATAGTAAAGGATGGCTTCACATAGTAAGAGGCCTTGTGGCCTCACACAGACAAAACACATCCAAAAAATAAGGAAAGGAGGTTTATTAGTTCTATTTATAAATGGAAAAATGAGTTGCAGAGAAGGTGGATGATTTTTACCATATCTCACAGATTATCTGCAGCAGTTAGAAATGGGACCTAGCTCTCACTTCAGTGCCAGGACCTCAAGGAGCCTTTCCTTCCATGCTCTTGAACAACATTTGCAAAGGCCTGACTATCTTTGTATTTCCTTCACCATGCAGACATTTTGTTTCATTTCTCCCACGTTACTACTCAGACTTCTGGAGACTTTCATAATATCACACCGAAAGTTCCCAGTAGCAGCCAGAATTACTTTTACTGCTATTTAACACAGTACTGAATTTAAATGCCGAATGTATATGCTTTTCTCACAAACTGCAGCATAAGAAAACTTTAATTTATCAAATTAAAACGCACTATAGCACAAATTTATTGTATCACTGCTCGTGAACGTTTTTATGTGTTTGATTGTGGTGGGGGTTTTTTTGTCTTTTATGGTTTTGGTGGTAGCTGAAAAGCAATCAAGGTTCCATTTGAAGCAGCCGTGTAAGCAATTCTCATTTAACAGTAGACAATGAAAAATTAATCTAAACTGAGTGTAACTAAGTTTTCATAGAAACAACAAAACCACTCAGACATTATCATCTTCAGCATCTGTTTACTGTCTTCATTTACAAAATTACCCATCAAGTTTTACTGTATCTTCCGGGGGAAAAAAAGAAAAAGCCAACTCCAACTGTCTTTCTGAGTTAATAAAATGCTCCACATGTAACAGGGATATTAAGGATTCCTTTCCTGTAATCATAATACTTAGCAGGGATGATTGAGGTGAAGAAATGTTCAACACTCTCTCCCGCAGGTTTCAATTCTACATCTTTAAGCACAGCAGAGATCAAACATAGCTGGCTGGTAGAAGCCTGGCTATTTTCTCCTCTCCCTCACTCCCTCACCTGTCCCCTCTTTTTGATGGGCAAAGTAACACTTATGTTCCTGGAAGGTTGCTTACTGTGAAACAACCACAACTTCCTTTAATATGAAATGAAAACATTTGAGAAACTGCAAAAAGGGAGAATGGAATATTTTCTGTTGGAAAATCATCATCTGGGGATGAGTCTCCCAGTGTCAGTTTCTTTCAGAATTTTGGGCTGTGGATTTTATTAGTGAGAGGAACACATACAGCTGATTAATGCCACACAATGTGCATTGAATCACAGAATCATTTGATTTGAACTTGAATCTGTTCCCCTGGCACAGAATTGCCAACCTTCTGATAACTGCAGGAGTGGTTCCTTACCAAGTCAGCAGCTTAGTACCTCAGGAAAGAGAATAAGATGAGAATAAGCACAAAACAACTGAATAAATTGTTCCTCATGCATATGCTCAGAATGAACGCCCTAGAAGTTTATCTCAAATGTTGTTGCTGTGCCTGACCTTTGATTTAGGAATTGGGAAGGAGTTAATTACTGCGGGGCAGTTACAGTATGTGGGATGCACAGTTCCCATTGACTTCCTTGATTGTGGTAAAATGTGCAAATCCTGCTCACTCACAGTTGAATTCAAATTACAATGATTACAAAATACAAAGCCTAAAAAAGAGGATTTATACATGAGCAGATTTAGCCGAGACAGACTCCCTTGAGACCTAGATTGCGTTTACATGCAAAGTAGACTGTGCCTCCTGAATGATCTTAAATCCTGATGACAATTATTTAGATATTTAGCCACACATATACACACCAACGTAGCTCTGGAGCACAGTTCCTGTTGTTAGATGCCCTGGGGAATATCTGCTAGTTATAGGCTCATCCCTGTTTTCTGGCCATTGTCCAGAAAAGCACTTTCAATGTGTAAACAGTCCCACTGCCCTCAGTGGGTGTACTCATAGGATACATAAGACCGTAAGAACATATCACTTAAATAAATACACAACAGCAACAACAATAGCAATACTAATACCTCCCTCTTACTGCTTTTGGATAGATATTTTTATCCACAGCTCTTGGGAGTAAAGTGCCATTATCCTATTTTATTATATGCAAGCTAGGGAACAGAAAAATGAAGTGACTTGCCCAAGGTCATGCAGGAGGTCCATCAGAAAAATGAGGACACAAACTGTAAGTGCATGGTTAAATTGAGTACTGAAGATTTAGCAGAGCTCTGCCTACTGTGTAAGTAAGGCTTTGTGTATTCTGACATTCATTTAAAGGAAAACAGCGAGCTTATGTAATGGGAATCAAATCTTTTTTAAAAGATTTACATCTCCTATCACGTCAGCCAATCTACCTCCACCTTCTTCAGGAAGCGTAACTAACATTTAACTCATGTTCAACCTAAGAAATCCCAAAATGAAGGCTTTTATATACTTCTGATCCAGCTGCAGTATTAAAGACATTCCGTTGTTCTAAATTCCTTAACAATCAATGCACCATTAACTATAAAGGATAAAATAACATGCAGTATCAGTTTTGGACAAAAACTCGTAGCCTAATAGGTTTGAAATTCTAAAAAAGGGAAGTACTTATAAAGGAACAGAGATACAACCCAACAAGCCCTCACAGCCTCCCACAAACAATTTTCTACCACAGCCACATCTATGCATATTTTATGTTCCCTAACAATGTGTATCTACCAAAATCTTTCTGTGGTTAGGCTGACTGGTTTGGGAAATGAGGAAAAACTGCTACAATCTGTATGCTGTAAAAGGAACTGGTGGCAGGCTCAGACTATCATTCTGTCTGGCTTACTGGCACGGTACTGTAATAAACCTTGGCAACTTGTATCCATGTCATCTGGATCCAAGGATGTGACTGGCTAAAATCTGCCAATTAAATGTTATTTTCTTTGGTCATCAAAACATGCACTGGCATCAAAATAGAACTGTTTCCATCTAGCAGTATGAGTATATGAAAATAATATAACGCTCAGTATTATACGGACTTCTCTGAGCTTTCATTATCCTTTTGGTCAAGGAAGGGAGGACCAGTCAGAGGCTGGTGCTGTTTGCTTGTCTTTGATCAATGAACTCTCTGCAGCCTCCAAAACTGTCAGAACAGCCATTCTCAGCAGCATCAAAATCACTGTCAAACTGAAGAAAGGTGACATAATCCTGGAATGTTCTGGAGATTCTGACTATCCCAAATAAAACTGGGTTTTGAAGCATTATCACATTGAGAGCTCTCATTTTGAGCCTCCCCTGATGTTAAACAGCCCGGAGTTTGAAGGAAGACACCTTCAAACTGCATTCTGCACTGTTCCCCTAGACCAGCTATTTCCCTTCAAGGCACAAAATTAAAGCAGTGATAGATGAACTGCTCTGCTGTTTACTGGACTCAGTTTAACAAGGCAGCAGCGAGGAACTGTTGCTCTCCAGCTGAAACAAAGGAGGTGCAATAAACAGCTTCTACAAACATCCCCATCAAGGCCAGAGGCTCAAAGCCTGGTATACTTCCCATGTCGGGCTCTCCTGTCCATGCTCAGTTTGAGCTGCTAACAGAAATATTTCCCCCAGTGCCCCAAATGCCCAAGTTTTCACTCTCAACCGTGTCCTGCACGCATTGTTCTCAGAATCTACAGCCCAATTTGCAACAAGAGGTTTCTATTACGTATGCTAAAAATTTTCCATCTCGCTTCTCTGCCCTATTTTAAGAAATAATCTTCATTGCCAGGTTCTATTGTCAGATGACTGGTTGAGCTGGGAAATAAGATTTCTGGAAGTACCTTAGTTCCATTTTCAAAACTGATGGGGTAGCTCTGGGGTTTTCAAAAGCACAAGATCCCTTCAAACTACACTTACTTTCAAATGCAACTGTATTCTCCCAGGCAGTGGGAATTCTGAGGCCTCAGAGCTTCCTAAAACTCCAATAGGTGTCAAATTGTTAAAATAACTGCTTTTTTAAAACTTAGGTACTACAAACTATAGTCATCAAAGTATTTATGCATTGCCTCACTTGGCACTGCAGAGCTAAGTGAAACAGATGGCCAACTCAAGTTTCCAAAAATGACTCAGATACTCAGGAGCCCAACTCACACAGGAAGTCAATACCAGTTAATCTTCTAAATGTCAAATGGCACTTTGAAAATAGAACATTCCATTACCAATAAGGACCTGAAACTTTGTGCTTTTTAAATGTTTGCTTTGTACCAAGTAATACCCCAGGCCCCACCTGTCTGTCATTTCATGTTCAAAGGACATGTGAATACTTGGGTAATGCAGTCCTCACGGGCAGGTCACGAACAAATCAGCCAGCTCTGCAGCACTGCAGATTTCTTCATTGTTAAGAGCATTTTCAGGCAACGTGCTTAAGGTTTGGTCAGGGAGAGAGAGGTAAAGAGCACAGATACTTTGAGTTAGCAGCACAGCCCTCCCTTACTTGCAATGGCTTTAGCAGTAAAGCAGCAGAGACTGTGACCACTCTGTATTCCAACAAAGTCCCCACAATTTAATCAGTGTTTAAAAGGAATTTAACTGAATGAAGGAGGGCTGTGTTAGACAAGCTTGGGACAATGGGAGATTAATACATGGGTAATGCTGAAGCTTCTTCTGGATCCTCCTGATATGCAACCAAACTCTCCCATCGAGTGACACTCCCAGGGCAGGGATGGATTTCTGGTGGTGGCCACATGTCATCAGAGAACATGACTCAGACAGATGCTGTTGAACCATAAGGAAACAAGAAATGACTGAATTCTATCCCAAAATGCCACACTTAGGAGAAAGTGCACTGATTTTAAAGTGAACGTTGTGGATACAAGATAGCAGCCTTTTCCTTTTCTTCCTCCTGTCACTACAGCCTCTGGGACTGGCACAGGCCAAAACCCTTTTTATGGCAAAGAGTTCCCACGTGTCAGCCATTAGATGATGGTCATCCAAGCAACTTCTGGTGTACTCCAAATGGGTAATTAATCAAATCAGTGTTCTACACAGAAATTGACTGAAGCAGGAGGGATGATTGAGCTGAGTGCATTTGGTATTTTTAACCTGAACATCAAGCAGATGAATTATGGTCATTATCTCCAGTACATATCTTAGAAGAGGGAGAAGTTACAAAGGTAATTTCTACCCACATCAGTAGGTCTAATACAAAGTAAAAAAGAAAAATGAATATGGAAACTGTTCTACAGGAGATACTAGAGGGAAATCAGTCCTACAAAAATTTTAAGGTTAATTTTACAGATTTTTAGGATGTTCTGGAAGAGACTGCAGATTTAGTACTTGCAAAACTAAGTTTTCCAGTATCGTTGCAATTTATTTCAATTTAAATGAGAACAAATTTAGGCTTGGATATATATATATCCACTATACCATTGTCAAAATGTTGTCAACTAACTGATAGCAACATGGAAACGCTCTGTTTTTCATGGCCTAACAGATAGTAATGCACAAAAGGGAGCCAACACCACAAATGGTGTACAGTAAACTATACAGTTATACATTCAAAGTATATCCTTCTCTCCAAAAACTTAAATTCCTGCTTACTCTTAGCACAATGTAATTTTTGACACAAAGGACTTCACCATATCAGCTCCATGGAGAAGGGTGACTTCCTTTACAAAAATAACAGCCATTATAGCTCTGGATTCTCTTCCAACAGTTGTAATTTCAATACCTTCTTTTAAAATTTAAATTACATCCAGTTAGTGAAGTGAGAACGGCTTCTGGCATATTTTCCCTGCATCTAATCATCACTTCCATTCACTTAAACTCTCTTTTTCCCTACAGAGGATTATTATCATTAAGCTACTCAGAGAGTGACAATAATTGAAAGATTTTGGCTATTGGAGTCAGAAGCATCAAGATCTGAGAAAGTAATACAGAGACAATGAAGACAGAAGTTGAAATGCTCACGTAATCTGCACCTGATTTCAATTAGAGATAGAAATCTCGTAGAGCCTCAGGAGAGATTTGGTCTGGACAAGCACCTCCTCGTTTCTATCCTGCTCACACATAGCGGTTCTGCTCCTTGCACTCCCTCCAAGCCTGCCCACTTGGTGACCCAGCTAATTACCCCTCTGAATCCTTCTCTTCTTCAAACCCACACTGCTGAGATCAGGTACACAAGGTCAGGTGACTTAGTGCACAGGTCAGTGCTGATCTGTAGAGCATCTGAGGCTCCTGAACTGTGCAGAAGCCTTGGGATATGAAGAGCCCATCTTTTCCTTGCTAAAGATGAAAAAGGAACTACAAAATTAAAGGGTTGACATAATTTACTGAGTATGTCTTTAGAAACATCTGGAATTGTTCTAATTAACAGGCTAAAGGAAGAATTAGATTTCAAAAACTGTATTACTGCCTAATTGTAAGAATCATTGTTTAAATAGCAGCATCTCTAAATCTTGCAGGGTTCATAATGTCAAATCTTCATATAAGGAACTGGACTAGAAAAGAATTTTCAAAAACCTCTCTAAGATTTTCATTGGACCAGAAGATCTTTCTGTACATTTTTGACTTCACTCAGGAAATACCAAATAATCAGGTTCAATTGTAAAATAGCATACAGAAATTAAAAATCTAAATATTTCTTTGTGAAGATTTATCATATGACAAAACATTGAATATATAGTAAAATAAGGAATAGAGGAAATTAAATGTAAGAAACTGCAAGAAAAAAATGAAAGATGAAAAAGAAAAAAATATTCCTAAATAAGAAAAACTTCTTATGCAGAGCTGAGCTATTCAGTATTGATTAACATTACAAAGGGATGAAGTCTCCCAGCAGTCTGAGCAGTACTTTACCCACCACAGCCCACCAGCACACAGCTTCAGAGTAGTCAGGATTAATGGCCTTGCTTCCTGGCAAAATGAACTCATGCTTGTATATACATGAATAATTTCACAGAATGCAACAACAGCTATAATAGTGTCTGACAAATATTCCAGTCAACTGTTTACTCCAAATAAAATAGCACTTTTTTTTTTTTTATCTGGAGAGTGTCACTGGAACTAAATCTTCTTTCTCTGTCTGAGGTACATGGGGAATTCAGAACTGGTGGCAGAGGAAATATGCCACCACTGAATTATGATTTACTGCACTTCAGTATTTAAAGCATTTATCTGTCCAACCAATGGGTCATGGCCAACTGCAGGATCTGGAAGCACTCCCATGCTCATGTGCCTGCACTTTTCCAGGCTGCATCCCTGCTCAAGTGACTCCAGTGCAAATGTAGCCTTTCTCTTCCAAGCTTTATGTGAAGCAAGTGAGGCCACGGGTCATAATGTGCTCCAACTCCACCAGATACCTCATGGCTCACAACACCCTTACAAGAGATGTGCTTTCTTAAAAGGAGAACTGTGAGGGTTCAGATGATTTCAAGAAGAAAGGGACAGAACAGGAATGTAACAAACTGAATCCCAGAGCTTCACTTAGTAAGGAGGGTAAAACCAAAGTGTTATGAAGTGGTAAAGGTACTTACAAAAGCAAACAGAAGGAAGAGGGATGTTTGAGCCTTTGATTGAAGAGCTCTAAGGGAAGGATGCTAAAACGACTTGGGAAAATCTGAAGAAAACAACAGAGAGTTGTTAAAAGGGAAGCATTTCTTTTTTGTATCCTCTGTCCTCTAGGCAGCTGTGTTCTTAAATGGATTGAGATGTACAAGCTGTTCTGAAGCAGTTCATCAATAGCAGGACCTAAAGCTAATGGACATTTTTCTCCAGACTTCACTGAATGCTGAATAAGGCTCCGAATTCAAAACCTGCTTACTTTTTTTAATTTTTTTTTTTAATAGTTAGATATTAATTTGCATTTAAAGAGCACAACAACTTCTACTGCCAACTGCAGATACATCATTTCAAAAACAGCTGTTGAGGTGTAGCACTTACGCCAGTGAAATCAGCATTCCTCTGAGAGTAGATAGTGGTGAAGAGAGTTTACACTTCTTAAACATTTATAAAGTCAGAGCCTGTTTATTTATGCACAGCGTGGTTGGTCAGGTCTGTGAAAACCACTGTCCTTGAATGTCTTAAGTTCTACCCTAAATGGAAATCTGTGCTGTGACTCTGGATATCTCCTTAGGTGTTTTAGTTTGATTGCTTGGTTGGTTGTGTGCTTTGTTTTCGTGTCTATGTATACTTATTTATATACATTTTTATATTATATATAAATTCACAGAGTGATTTGGATCCGGAACAATTCTCTACTGATTTGCATCACTGAAGGATGTGGCAATTCTGTTTGATGACTGTATGTTTCATCTCACCTCAGCAATTCTATCAGCCCCAGGAATAGTGAAAAGAGCAGGAGAGGCTGCCTGTCAAAATAATTTATACAGATTTAATTAAAAGAACATGGCAACAATCCCCTACTTGAACGGTTCTGGGAGAAATGTTAGTAAAAGCTGAGTTACTAATGTGATCAAGTCCCCTGCAGTTACCATTGCACTTCTAAGTGAACTTTTCTAAATAAGAATACTGTTAGGAGCTGCTTGCATTTACTACTACTTATCTTTAAATGCTGTTCATCTGAAATGAATAAGAGCTTACTGCTTCACCACGATCACAGCAGGTAAAACCAAACTGTGGAACTAAGCTAGTACAGCCAAACAAATATCCCCTCCCAGTCAGTCTCATTCGATTGCTGTGCATTTCTCAAAACAAAAATTGAGAAATAGCATCTCCAAGTGGAAAGCATTGCCATCCTATCAGTTTCACACAGATAACAAAAATGCCATAAGAAATTATAATCAAATACAATTAAAGACTCTAAATCTGGCTGAACAATTGCTAAACTAACCACAGAGTATGTTCCTTTGGGGATTGTCAGCAGTACTTGCTGAGCTCTGATTTGGTTGAAATCTAATTGAGCACAATATTTCTTGCAAATTATATACATCAGAAACATCCTTTGCTTTGTGTATTGCATTGAACATTGCCACACAGAAGCTGTAGACTACTTAGGTAAGAGCACAGACACAAACACTGAAATTTTTGTTAGCTGGCTAAATATGCCAGTCTCATTAACAGTAAGTTGAAATCGGAATGAAATCAGTGTCTGAGGTCACTGAAATACTCTGGCAGAGCCATTATTGAATTTCTACTTGTGTGATTACAAAGAGTGCATGCTTAGTCCATTAATTTACAGCATGGAAACCAAAAATCAATGAGGTGCTACTTAAAACTGCTTTTGTAATAATTACGATCATGTATGAGGGTATACGTGTGGTAGGGGAGTGTGTAAGCTGTTGTTCACAGTCTTGAACAGGAAAGCGATTACCTAGCTGTCTGAGCTTTATGTCAGAGACAGGGGTAGACAGAGCAGCAAGAATTTAACCTACACTTTGGGTGAAATTCAGACTGCAAAGGAAATGTTGCTATTTGCTTCACTCAAACTAAGACTTTTTCCCTGGAAATTTAACTGGAACTGAAATTCCCAGCAAGCAGTCTGGAATTCAGCATTGATCTATCCAAAAAACAGTGGCACAACAAGCATCTCAGTTTTCTTTAATAAAATTGCTTCCCAGCGAAGTTGCAGTCATGTTGGTAACGCAATAATGGAAAAGTTCTTTGTGAATGACAGTAGAATAAACTGACATCCTTTCAGTGGACTACACTGATTTGTTCTAGCTGTACACACTACGCACTTGGACCCTCCAAAGTAGTAAGGAAGTATTACAGATTTTCCCAGGAAATTTCCTTAAGAAAAAAGTGCATTCAAAGAAAATTGGCAATTTTGTATAAAATTGCAAGTCCAATTTTATTTTCCGCTCTTAATTTTGAAAGAAAAAATGTTATAAAAGAAAATGCTTAATTATCCAATATCATCTACTGAAAGTAACAGAATTCCAGGCATCTTAGTCAGAAATTGATGGATCATATCTAAGCTTATGAGAACTTACAGCCTTCTACTGCTTTCTAAAATAGCCTACTTCTCCCATTGCTCTATTGCCAGGAAATACGCAGTATCCCCTAAAACACTCCTTATGTCCCTTCAGACCCACCAACGTATGTAACCAAACCCAACTCAAAGCAGGTGATTTCTACATGCATTTGGGACAGTAAGATAAATTCTATTCTGATTTACACTTAAGAGACTGTGGCTAAATAGAAGCTGTAGGAAGAGCACTGTGCTCATCGGAAGCTTTGCTGTAACTTTTCTAAGATAACTGCAGGAGAGTAAGGTTTTCCAAGCACTGATGTAATGTTGCTGATGCACTACGTGTGGGAACAGTGTGAGAGGAAGTCTGTAACTGAATGCTGGAGTCTGGCACCACAGCCCACTGCAAGATTCAAACTGACACTTCAGTGGAGGGCAGTAAGAAAGGCAGGCTGACTCTGCAACCAAACACACGTGGACCGATGCACTAACCACAGGTGTCAGATGAGGTCTTCAGATTGTTCCAGTTCAGAATCACATGCTGGTTTGGTACCCAAACTGATTCATTTATAATCACAGAACTGGATGCTGCAGATGAATTTAAACAAACATCTTATGACTGTGTAAAACTTGATCCTGTTTCAAATTATAGAAGTGGGAATAAGTAGCTTAATTCCACTCAACTCAGTGGAGCTAAACCAGTGTAAAACTGGCATTAATGAGACAACAGTCAGGTCTGCCAAGTGTTTATGAAGACTAAACATCCTCTGTGAACCCCATATCAATCATATGAGTGGTTTTAAGTGATAATTTTAATGTGCTTATAAAACCATTTTTTCATTACAACTATCTCCAATTGGAAGACATGCAATGGCTGTAATAGCAGAGCCTAATAAAATGCAGTTGAATTCATTCTGAATTTTCTTTCTATTTTGAAATTCTTTTTATTAATTAGGCCTTGTGAGAGGTGCAATAATGAAAGATAGATTATGTGATCTCTGAACAAAGGGGAAGCAGTGCAGCAATAGTGCTTAACCACCCCTTGCAGCAGGTACACAAGTAGCATCACTTATTTAATTACACTCTCTGGCAGCTGAGGTTAGTGATTGCAACCAAAGTGACAGCCAGGAGGGGTGCCTGGAGGGATAGCACCACACAGCACCACCAACACACCATAAAATCCTCCCAGTCAGCAGTTACCATCATCTGCTGGTTTCCCACCAACATCACTTAACTCATAAGACTTGCAACTAAGTCCTCTATATGAAAATTCTGTCTCAGGTAGCAGTCTGCATTATTATATAACAGCAAAGTAAGGAAGAAGAGATTTCATCTGTGTTTTAAATAGGTAGTAGTTCATCAGATTGAAGAGTCCTTGTGTGGAAAAGTAAATTTCAGTTAGCCTGAAATAAGTAGCTCACCTGTCTACACAGCATTCTTTGCCCCCAGAAATGGAAAGGTCTCAGGTAAACAGTGACACTTGACTCCAGCCAGCAGGTTAGCTGCAGCTGATCTGACAGAGGCAGAGATGGGGAAAACATTCAAAATTATCCAATTCTCTTCTATGTGATTATAGTGTATTTTCCAGAGGCCTTTATTCTTCAGTTTTAAGCACCTTGAAAATAAGATGCCCATCAACTTCTTGGAGGAAATGAACGCGGTACTTGTGTGCTTAGGATCACTGCATAATAACCGTACAATAAAACTCAAATGAGCTCAGAGGAGTTTCGTTCTTACAGAATTCCTCAAGAAGCAATGGCATAGAGGGTACACATGTGTATGAAATATTTCAATTTGCTCAGCTGAATGCTAACAAAGATCTTATTCACTATATTCTAGAAAGTTTTGGCTTTTGGCGCATTTTCCTAAATTTTCTTCATTCTTTTTTGCCTGACTGATTTATTTCCTCTGCTGTGAAAGTTACAGAGAAAAGCAGAGTTGCTTGGCAGCGTGATGTGGGATTGCTGAACTCAGCTGTTTATGGCTTTCAGCAGATGTTTCTGCTTCAAAGAGAGTGTGAGAAAAAATACACATGCACAGATTTCTCCCCCTCCCAGTTCTGCATCTTTTGTCTCTTATCTTCCTCTGTCTCCAGATCACAAGGACAGCTGTGTTACAATGGCTGCTAGAACATCCTAGCCATGGCAGCTCTCACAGACAAATAAGAGCTGACCTTGCCTAAAATTAAAGCTCAAGACTTAACGTGAAAAGTGAAAAAATTAAGAGAAGTGTCAGCCCACGAACATGCTGCATCAGAAAGACTTTCACAGACAACCTAGCCATGAATTGCATCTCATTAAAATGAAAAGCAATGAGGACTGCTGTGTGTGAGAGGCAAGAATACAGCAGCTTTCTGTAGAGGATGCAAGTGGGACAGGCTGCCTTCCCTACTCTATATTCCAGGCGCTGTGCAGAGCACATGCTCAGACATAAGCCAAAGGCTGAAGAGTAGAAAGTACGTTTTCCAGCCAACCTCTGAGAAATGATTATTTTGTCAGAAATCAAAAAATAATCTCACCCTGGCTATCAGAAATTATAGTTATTATTGAATCTGCCTATCAGTTTGGAATGGATATAAAACTGTCCCATTACTCCACAATTGCACACCCTGTTCAATTTAATACATGTGGGGCTTTGCTCTATTTACATAATAATGAAATAAAACAATACTTTCAACCTGACTGGCAGAGAGGGAAGGAATTGGCAGCATATGAGACAGTTTTCTCAGCAAGGCTGGGTTACTGCATGAATTGGCTAAACATCCAGAATTTGGTTTTGATAAGTATTGTGAAGAGCTTTTCCAAACTCTCTGGATTTGCTGAGCAAACAAGCCTGATGCTTTCATTTGTGCAAGAAAAATGTGAAGAATGACCTTTCTCTTTGTGTTCCGGTCCTTCTGCTTCCCAACAGACTCAGCAACTCCAAAACAGACAAAAAAATGTAAGAATAAAAAATAAAATTATTGGAATTAGGCTGCAACATCTGTAGAGATCATGAATGCATCTAATTTCATGTATCTCATTGTCTCCTCTTTATTAACTAATTCCTAAAATGTAAATATATTTAAGTGGTATGTAACTACAGGCTTTCAAACATATCAAATTATAGTGCCTTTTTCAAGCAGATGAGAGAGGATCATGACCTCTGATAAGAAAGAAAATACTTTCTCTTTAGTATCTTCCACAGCACTCGTGCAGATCCTCTTGGCTTTCTGGCTTGGCCTTTTTCTGTCCTAAAGCAGGAATCTGTGCTGATACAGGTTAAGCACAGATTTCTAGCAAAACTATTGACTGATAGCAGTGTTATTTATTTTGACTACGGCAGGGCCAAGACACACCAGGTATGGAGCAGGGCCTTGCATGGAGGTGTTAGATGAACACTGAACAGACATGCTGTCATCATGACAGTTACAACGTTAATTCAAATGCAATCTTTCTGAACTCGTACTGCTGAACACATTGAAACAAAAGGGTGCATCAGCTTCACTCAGAGTGCTTGTTCCCGTGGGCTCCCAGCAAATTTACTCTCCCCTAACGCAGCTGAGGGCAGCCAATTAAGTCAAAACCACTCAGGATTCATATGGCTCAACAGGTTGCCCTGCTTCCCACAAGTACCTGCTCAAACAGCGAGGCATAAGATACAAATATTCCCCCTGAAGACAGCTCATGCAGACACTGCAGCAGACAGACAAAGTGAGGCAACGGAAACGGACTGTCTGCCTCCTTCCTGCAGACAGCTCACTCTTGAAAGAGATCCGAAAGGCATTCTTCATCCTTCCTCCGTCCCCAGCTCAGTGCTTTGATAAACACTCCTGACTTTCAAAGCAGCAAAAGAGGAGCCGTATGAAGGGCTCCTTTGGGAAGCAACCTTCTAACCCTGCTCTTCTGCGCCCTAGAAAAGACACTATTACGAGGCACAGCTGGCTGATCCTCTGCCATATGTGCAGATGTCCAGCGAATCTTTGGCACCTACAGCGTGCGCTGGAGACATCTGTGCCCTAATTTGACCTGAAGCAGGCATCCTAACATAAAGAGAAATCTTAAAATGCAAAGACAGCACGCAAAGATAAATCATTGGGTAAATCAGATGAGAAAGCGTGGAAGGAAAGAACCTTTAAAGCAATAGGTAGAGGCTTAGTTTTATTGTTCCTGAAATCGTTATTGAAAGCTGCATGTGTAAATTCCTGTGTGCCATTTTAAGCAGACAGATGCACATCACATCGTGACTGGCATTGGAAGCTCTGAGGGTTGCACTGGTAACCTGCCAGCAGCCTAAGAGACTGCATCAAAATACGCAAAATGCTTAAAATGCAATACTCAGAAGGCCATAACGCTTCTTGACATGTGACTTTCATATAAATGAAAGGAAATTAATTCTCTCCTGGGCTTCAATAATAAAAGATATCCACTGCTGATGTCTTCCTTATAAAGCATTTCTCAGGTCTGTACAAACCAGCTTCCCAAGCATCTACTACTATACTAGCAGCACCATGAGCCATGGGAACTCTGATCCTGCCTCAGTTAACAGTCAGAAGGACAAAAAAAAAACTGCAATGAAAAATCCTGATTCATGAACACCAAATCTTTGAGTTCTTGTGAAAACTGTTGTCTTCTGCTCAGACTTTACAGTAGGGCTTTGTGATCAACAGATACTGCTGCCTGTCTGCTGAGCTTTGCAAACCACACTGACCCCAAACTGTGCCAAGGGAAGGTGACCCGGATTCCAAATAATTAATAACTTCAAGCTCATTTGTAACATCTGGACAGTCTTCTGTGTATCCACACACTGGGCACAGGCTGTTTGTCTTCAGGTATGGCCAGCCACACACACTGCATGGCTAGCAGTTTTCCAGGTTTCAGGTGTGCTGTACACATATGCTTTACTTTTATGTTTTCCATCACTTTGCTGAAATCCCCACATGGTGCTTCCAGACAGAGGAAGGGCCTGCACACAACTGTAAAGGCTTTGTTGCTTTCCTCCATGCCCTGACGATATGAAACATGAGCTGGCAACATCATTAGCTTTTCCCATGCGATACTCAGCCAGAGTTCAAAAAAAATAATAAAATAAAAGTGTGTGTGCTTGTGGCAAGGGAAGTAAGTGATTGTGACACAGTCTGAAACATATAAACATAACATCTGGAAGCACTCTTCCTGAGTCTGCCTCTTTATCAGACAGATGGCTGGAGAGCTGTAAGCCCACGGGCCTCTCAAAAGGTTCAAGGCCAAGAGGATAAAGTGCTACATCACAGCAGTTTTCCATTATGTCAGTTTTTCTAAATGTCTCTCCATTCTCCCACACTCTGTTTCTCTGCCCAGTTAAGGAGACAGGCACTGCTGCGCTAGCAGAAATCAGGAGCACTGGGTGACTCCGCTCTTGTGCAAAGTAACAGAGTACAACATCCACAGGCAGAGACATCAGCCCAAGAGCAGACTGAAGCAGCTCGTACCAGCCCACCTCTAGGTTTGAAGGAGTAGGAAGAGGAGTCAGGCCTAGATCAGACCCTGTTGCTGCCTCTCAGTGCAGGTATAGGATATCCTGGCTTTAGCAGAGAAGCCAGCTTAAGAAATTCCCCTAACCCTTCATGATCCTACCCTTAATCTACTGTTATCATCCTCACACCTGACATCACACCAGCTGCTGGTTAAAAACAACCTTTGATCTCTCTCAGAACAGCTTTTATATGCTGTGATAGCAACCCAGAACACAGCAACTGTGAGACCTTTTACTGAAGCTGCTCTCAGCATAGATGTGGTACATCATAAACCAACCATATTTGCCTTAGACTGGAGCCAAAGGGACGCAAGGCTAAGACACACAACTGGTAGTAATAGCAAACAGAAGTCTCTCTTTATCTGTCCCGAGGACACATTTTAAACCCACCAGCTGTCCTCCAGACACAAGAAACAACAAGGGAAAACAAATGACCAAGCAGTAGTCTGTATCTTGTTTTCACTAATCAACACACTGTTGCTTTCTTCATCAACAGTTACTAGAATCTCAGCACAAATGGCATTACGAGGCAAACAAACATTGCTGATTTCAGGCTGTTTTCAGTTACTTGCTGTAGTGCTTGTCTTTCTGAATAAATCAAAGCTAAGCTATGGCTTGTGGCTTAGTGGCACAAATTTAAAGAGAACAAATATTTGTTAAAAAACTAAAAAATCATGGCCCACATATCCTCAATATTTAGCCATAAGCCATCACTGATATGATTTATCTGAAAGATGTCCCTTTGTTTTTTATTACTTCCATTACATCATGGCTGTTAGAAGCTGAGTGGTGCTGCACCTGGATACAAACTGCTTGCTTACATCATACTTAACTGCAATGCTTACATCATACTTTATCCATACACTAACACGACTGGAAAGAGGCAAGGAAAGGAAAGCAACACAGCAAGAAAAATAAGTAGCTTTATTGAGTCTGGGTGTTTGTTTTCACGGATATGAAGGGGAAAGAGTGCAGTGGCTCACCATAGTGTGCCTAGGAGAAATCCCCACTAAAACAAGCATGCAGAGAAATGCCAGAAGTTCCAGAGTATGTGCTTAACTACATCACACTCCTCATTATGATCAGAATGAATCCTGGGATACAGATTTATCTAGTTTCCACAAGTTTGTAGGAGGCAGCACACCAAGGCACTAAGAATTTACTACGTATTTAAGAAATATTCTGACTTCTCAGCCAGCATGGCATATGCAAAAATATGAAGAGAGAGCCAAACTGCACCTGCTGGTTGCAACTACAGAAGACCCCTTGTTCTTCTTTTCTGCTAACTCAGTTATCTGAGCTATGATAGAAAGAGCTGGTCATGCCAAAGAGAAGAACATGCTGTTATCCCTCATGACAAACTGTGTGAATGTTCATGAGGCATTCAAGAAGTGTAAATGTTTACTACTTTTCAGAAACTCTTTGGCAAAGGCTATAGAAAATACCTCTTGCTGCTAAAATTAACCAATATCTATGAATTTGTTGCAGGAAAAGATTATTCTGTGTTGATGCTGGAGCTCTAACATGGTACCTCACATCTGTGCTGACCTTGCTACAGAATTGCACATAGCCCAAATGAACTGCCTTGCTAAACCACCCTGAAAAAGTCGGTGGCAGCACAGAAAGAGCCCAGATGGGGGTTGCAAGTCCCAAACAAATTTGATCAACTAACTAGAATATTTGTGCTCTGCACAGTGGGTTTCAAGTGACACTGTAACTGCAATGCTCACAACACCCTATGCTCTACCAGTGGGATCCCAGTACTGCACCTAGGTTTCTCCATCCAGCTCTTCCTCATGCATTGACATTTCATTCAAAACTAGGCTTGTCAGGCTTTCAGAAGACAGGGACTATTTACATATACAAATATAGAGAGGCGTTCATTAAAGCATTGACTTTTATTTGCATAATGAGCACTAAAAATATTTTTATAGGTTAATTAGATTTCATGCAAATTATATTAAGAAGATTTAATTTGGAATTCGATAACCCAACTATTATAGCTCTGCAGTTGTAAACACACACATAATTATATGCTGTTCTAAAGCCACCTTTTCCCTTTCAAAACATTTTTTTTCTTATTTCTGGCAGAATCCAGTGATTTATTTTTACTTTTCGTTTTCCTTCCCCTCCAAATTCTCTGCTGGAAATCTCACTAGCTGCAATGTTACCAAGAGTGAAGCACATTGCATCAGTGAGCTGCTCATAACAATGGAAACTTCCACACTGTATGGAAATCTAATGCTTCCCATGCACTCTGACTGGGCACAGAATATAAATGTTCAAACCTGCTCAGCTTTCTGTACCTGAAGGTAGTAGAAACCCACTGCA
This sequence comes from Lagopus muta, assembly GCF_023343835.1. NCBI lineage: Eukaryota > Metazoa > Chordata > Aves > Galliformes > Phasianidae > Lagopus > Lagopus muta. Next base: position 8,790,399 of record NC_064449.1, on the reverse strand, counting down.
TGGGAAAGCAATGACTAACCTAACATCCAATGAAGATTTTATGCCACTCTTCAACTAACCCAGGTTTGAGGCCAGTAATAAGTGCAGAGCAATTGAAACATCGTTCAGATGTGTACTAAAAAATGCTGGGCATGGACTGATGTACAGCAGTTTTCTAAGAGTTCATTAAAATGATACCCAGCAAGAGCTAAATGATTTCCATTGAAACCAGCAGTAAGTGACTACGTTAGGTGTCATGGAAAAGTCAGACTGACTGTAAAAGCACCACTTTTATGTCCATGGAAAGCCAGACCATGTCTCAGCACAAACCCATCACAAAGCAAACAAACACTGGCAGTCCAGTTCATACGAGCTCTCACTGGAGTGCATGGCTCTGTCTGTCTGTTACCATACGAAATGCAGAGTACCAGTACTGAGTTACCAGTGCATGGCCTGCTAGTTCTGGAAGAAGTACTGCTTTGCAAAAGGGGATTTTTGCTGTATTGCAAACAAGACACTATATTCTAAATCTTTAGGTTATTTTGTACCAATGCCTGAAAGCTACAGCAGCAAGAATTGTTTGCTTGACGAGCCATCCACAGGGGCTGTGATACGTACAGAGAAACAAGCCAAACATTATGTTCAGTAAAAACCTCTTAAATTAAGGAATTTATATCCATGTCAAATGATCCCATCTCCCAAGCCCAAGACCTAACCTATTTTTCTTTCCTTTTCCTAATTTAAACTGATTAATTTTATTACCAGGAAATTGAGATGTCCTGTTACAGATCAGCAGATGGTACTGCAGTTAATGTAAATGTCTCCAGATTTCCAGGCTATAGTTTTAGTAGCTATGAATAGTAGTTATGATCACTATGTCTTCCAACGAGTGAATGCTATTATGGATATAAATGAGCTTCAAGTGCCAAGAATATGGGGTTTCATACCTGTTCCTTGAACTTGGTGCCATCCTCTGACAAATGACTGTTGTGGTTGAATGCTTTCCACCATTCCCCACCTCTTGTTTCACATCCCATTGCTGTGGGTCGCTTGTCTTTGCGTTGAGAATATTTACACCTTTCTTCACCTTTGCCCTGTTTGAAACAGAAATTGTAGAAAGCTTTTAAGACGGACCTCCAGGACTATGATTTTCCTAATGTAGCACGGGCATAGAAGTCTCAAGATATCAACAGTAAGCTAAAAATCAAACACGTTTCTAATCCATCAGTAAATTAAGAAAGTGATTTCATGAATGCGGATCTAAGGCAACCTATTGTGTTTTTTGGACAGAACCAACTAACTGTGCGCCTTTTGATGTTCTGCCAGCAGTAGGCTGGAGATATGACAAAAACTTAACTTGCAGGAAAACCTGCCCTTGAAGTTCATTTCTCCATTCCAGTAACAATTTCTTTCAAAGATAAATTTGCCCCAACGTAATAGACTTGGTAAGGCTCTGTTCACCTGTATCAGGACAAGTTTGTAGTTCATTGTTGCACAGATGAATATTTCTCTAGAGACTTTTTGAACAATCCATTTATATTTCGTATGGCATTCTTGTAGATACCCATGGATGGATTGTTGCTCTTCTGCCTGGCAAATCCATCTCAATGACAGATTTCCAAAGAAATTTCTGTTTCTTTTGAAATCTCCAGCCTGGAGAGAATATTGGTTAAGACAAGACTTTAATTTAGTGGTATTCTTCTAGGATACAAATTTCAGCCACTGTTAGTTGTTATGTCCTCTGAAAAATTAACTGTATTAATGCAGTGATGCCAGTGTCATCTGCAATAACTGTACGGAGGGTTAATTAAAGAACATTCGCTTAATTAAGTAACATTTGTATGAAGTCCCAGTAAAGATGCTATTTGGGTGCAGAACACTTAACTGCTGACCTTCAGCTCTATTACAAAGCATCAACAATAAGCAATAAAGGTATTTATGCAGACCTTCCTTTAAGAGACAGAAGGACAAAATTCCACCAGACCAGAGGACTGACGTAAGACAACGTGAATGCATTTCTTCAGACACTAAACACTTTTAAAACACAGTCATGAATAATTTGAGACAGCGTACTTGTCATCCTGCAGCCTTTTTGGTTTTTTTTTTTTTTGTTAACACTGAGACAAAACATAATTTAAGGCACAGAAAAAGAAAACCTTGTTTTTCCTCAGTAGAAAAGCAGAGTGCTTAATTCTCTCATTTGCAACATGGAACAGGATGGACCGTCGCAAATCACAGTCTTGTAGCAAAACTAGTGCAAACTTGACAAACCTGATGCATCTCTAGTGCCGTCTATTGAATTACTCAGAAATAAAGCTAGAAAAAGTGAGCAGATAATCAATTCTGTTACTGAAGGTTCATTAAAGCATTAAGCCCCATTAAGCTTTTCAGCATGCGGTTCAAATAAATGAACAATATACAAATAAACATGTCGTGCATAAGAAAACATTGCCACCAGTCCTGACATCTGTGCAAATTCATCCAAATGCTTTGGAAAGTATGTGTTTAAGAAGACATGTGGACGTATTTTAGGATACTACTGTTGCCTAGGAAATGAGGAGGAGTGAAAACTGATCTTTTAAAGACTTTGTTCAGCTGCACAAGATGGGCTTTCGAATGGTATAATGTCAGTCAAAATGAAGTTCTTCATGTTTGAATTTTCAACAGAATTACAACTTCCTCAGCAGCTGTAAATTGCTCTTTCCATCATGTAGCTTGACATAGTCAATACCTGGCCTTCTATTAATTAGGATGGTCAAGGTTAGCAGTAAAATACACTGCCAGAGGACAAAAGACCACAGCTACAATGCCATTTTGTTAATTAACTACAATATGGGGCATTAAGTTGAGTGGTTTTTCACATATGCCATTATATAAAGCCCATTAAAAAAAAAAAAAAAAAATTCCATACCAGAGTAAAGTAGGTTATGTTTAGTGAGCAAAATCAATGTTGTGATTGCACTTAGCACTGGAATTAGGGTATGAACACCCAGAAGATTGAACTTCCTAAATAAATATGCAGAAGTGCAATTTGCAACTCTCCCTCTAAAAAGGACATTAAGTTTTATATAACAAGGTCAATGGATGAATCAGAATTAAGTCAGACGGTACCGAGCCCCATGCATTTTTAAATGCAATCTGTATCCATATGCTACGAATGTTTTCACTTAATTTTTTATTTACTTAGGGTTTGAGTGCTAGCAAGGAAAAGTCTATTTAATTCCTTAACAAAAATCTATTGACCTTGTTGTATGCTTGTGATTAAATATGAATTTTTTAAAATCAGTAGTGCCAACTTTGTATATAAAAATTTGTAAGTTATAGTTATACCTCAATAAACCCTGAGACCGACGACCTGAAGGCCAAATTGTTTGACTGTCTCCTGTATTTACCCACCTAATCTATGCAATATATATACTCCAGCTCTGTTTACTTAAGTGAAGCAGGCACAGCGACAATAAATGGAGATGACAAACAGCTGAAGTACTCCAGGTTCCCTTAGTGCAGGGCTCCCAACTCCGACTGGAAAATCTCCCCTTTGCTGTGTTTGCTTATATCTCCTGAGAGGCATTTGCACAGCTCTACAACCCATATACCAGCACAGCCAGAAGCTGTCACTGGAACTTCCATCCAAGTAGAGTTAGAATCTCCCACTCCAATTTTACTCTTGATAAGTACTCTATTTTCTGTGGGTGTCACTAAGTTCTTCTGTACTCTCCACAGTAGTACTGATGAACACAAGGTCCAAAGCCTGCTGACCAGTAACCAAAGTCCCCTTATCGTTCCTCTGGATCCAAACCCAGATCCTGCTAAGCAAGCCACCTACACATGCACAACTTCAAGGGCAGCAGCTAATTTATTTGGATTTGATGAAAAGTTAAGCACAGTTTTCGATCTCCTGTCGAAAGCAGACCTTACAATGGAAAGATAAAAGAAAGACCATCATTAAGAACGGAACAGAACACCAGAGGTCAGCTTCAGTCCCACACTGCTGAGAATTCCATCTGAATGGGATTTTGAAGCTTTACGAACACATGGTAGCCAGAGTGGTAAGACTTCCTTGGTTCAACTTCTAAGGTTGTTAATTCACAGCACAGGAAATCCCTTCCTCAACTTTGTCTCAAAATGACTGGGTAACTTAATTTTCTCTCTTTAATTCTCCCAAAGGAAAAATGATAACATTCCACTACCTGCAGAACAAGAAAAGTCTCCAGCAGCTCACCTAGATAGCATTACATGATTTTCATCAAGACCAAACAAAGATGTTGACTTATACAATCTCAGAACACATTTGTCTAAATTTGCAATTTCCAACCAAATAATTAGTTTCCAATTCGAAGCTGTATACAAAAACTTTCACTTAGCACCTTACCTTCCTAAAGTGTCAAACCTGGAAGTGATGTTTCTAATTCTGCATGCTGATCAGCTGCAGATGAAAATCTTACCGTTCCATTTCACTGTCCTCAAACTACAAGATATCTCAGCAGTCATTGGACATAATAGTATAGAACTGATAAAGAAAGTAACAGAAAAGCAATTGAATCAACAACAGCCAGAGCTGAAGATGTGACTTACAATTGCAAAAGCTCAAGCAACAGTTCCCTATTTAAATTTAAATTTTAATCTTGCATATGTGCTTGTGGCCACAGAAGGGTTCTACCACTCGCAGCTAGTGCTATAGACAGGACAGATTGGTCCCTTCCAACCCTAGTTACTCTATGCTTCTATGATCACCTCTGTTACTGCAAAGGAAGTCATCCTCAAAGCACAGACCTGAGTGAAGATGTGTTGTCTGGGTGTGCTGTGATACAGATAAGAGATCTACCAGCAAAGCAGAGTCTTTCCTCATGTTTCTGCACTTCCCTGGCACAGCCATTGCTGCTTATCTGATCTCTCAGCGATCCAAGCAGGAAGCTAATCTTCTGGAGATTAATGCTAGCACCTTATTCAGGCAAAGAAGGAGCAGGCTTATGCCTCAGCAGCAGCAGCTGGCTCCAACACTGGGTTAGCAGTTGGCAAACTGCACTCTAAGAGAAAGTTTACGCAGCAGCTTGAGCAGACAAAGCTGCCCTAGAGAATAAAAAGCTAAATCAACACTAAATTCCTAAGATCAGTAAGATCCATAGTATCTGGAATCGTTTTCCAGACACTAAACCTTCTGGTCCTGTTAGACTGTTTCTTTTCACGGGGTTATACTTAGCTCTGCATCTCCTCATAAATGCCATGCTATTCTCAGCATGCTGTACTTTGATCTGAGCGCAGACTAGTTTTAGATCAGTGACCACTACATTGCACAGACAGCGTCTTCAGCTCACATCTGTTGTCCGAGCTGCTGTGCTGGAAGACTTTTCTTTAGGAAACATTCACAATGTAAATATTGAAGACAGATGCAGGTTTGGGTCTAACTGGGGGCAGGGGGATAAGGGCATCTGTGAGGCAGTCCTGGGGTTGTGAGAGCTAAGCATGGGCACGCCGCACCACACCATGCTGGACAAGGGGGAGCAAGAATGCTGGTGCTAAATCCTCTGCATTTCCTCATGTAAATCCCCATCTATTTATATTTTTCAAATTGGTGCTTCAACTTAACAAATACTGACCCCTTTTGGTCAGACTGCTGTGGAGTTTTAATGCTTCTTGCAGTTCTGCCATTAGCTGCCCAGGCAGGGGGAAGCCCTTGAGACTGGAGGTTACATTGTAAGAAATGGTTTTTACCCTATTTCCTGAAATGCTAGGAGCCTCCCCTGCTGGCTGGTTTCTGGGCTGCGCTCTACAACAAGTCCCTAACCTTCTTGGGTTTTGCCAAGAAAAATTTCAGCTTCTTCCTGCCATGATTTAACTTCACTCCTTTCCTTCTTTGTTCCCAGCGTAAATCAGGAGATTAAAGCCAGCTGCAGGAACCCATAAAACCAGGCAGGAGACTAACCACAGCAATTAAGCAAGATTTGTTTTATTAAGTAAGTCTTTTCCCTTTCATCTTTCTATGTGAAATGATTTGCTACATCTCATCACAGCTCTGAATGAACTAGACAGACATGTGTCTTGCAAAATAACGTTCATTAAAAGCCTTGTTGCTGGCCCTAGCTGAGAAGCCACAAGCAGAACAGAAGACTATGACCTAGTTAGCTGTGTCGACCTTCCAAATATGCTCCTTTAATTTGCAAAGTACATGGGCAGAGTAAGTGTGATTAAGTGGCTGCAGCCCTGCTTAGGGAATAAGGGGGATCAGATGTCAGCTCCAGGCTTCCTGCACGACTCTGCACCAGCCTCAGGGGCCCTAATTGCCTCCATCCTACCCTAGCAAGAGGATTTCCACCTGTGCTTCATGTGGCCACCTCTTTTCTTTAGAAGTTTTCATTTACAAGCCAAATACACAGGTGATCTCAACTGGGGAATTTAAGTACTAAATGTAGTAGGGAATACACTGCTGCTAATAGTGGCATTTCAAGCTTGTTTCCCAGTAGGTAGGCTAGTGTGAAGGGCCATCCATTCAACAATTTAGGTTGCTCTGATTGTTAGATTTACAATATGGGATAATTATTAGTATAATGGAAGACCTTGCTCCTAGGAGCATTTATTTTTCTTCAGGCATTTTCCTTCTCAAGTATCCAGATAAAGCCCTCACAAAATAATCTGAAAAAAAGGATAAATCGAGGTATTTAGTCCTCAATTCAGGTCCCTTCACATTTTCTTTTCACTTTTAAGAATGTCGGCCTATTTGAGAAAGCTTTGGGAAAAAAAAAAAAAAAAAGCCATATCAAAACAAAAAAAATGAAATGTTTCACATGAAAATGCAGTAATGAAATCCTTGAGAACCTCTAAACCAGAATGTCTAAGCTTCTTGAATATAGCTTTAATTCTGAGAGCAGCTGAGGCAGATTTCAGTATTTCTGAAACTTCCTCTGTCAGCTGAATTGCACTAAATTCAGCTCCCCCCCAAACTGCATATTTTGGTACTTCACTGTCCATCAAAATTATATAAATTCTTTCCACCGCCCGTGAGGAATCTTGGGATTTGAAATTGCTCAGAGGCTGTTCTTTTATAGTGTTTCTTACATAACTGAAATTCCCTGAGACACTAGGAAAATCAGCTATCTTTTATTTCAATGAAAATAGGTGCTTCAAATCCCTTAGGAAGCTTTGAAGAGCTCAGCTGCAAGGCACGATGTGGATGCTGTCAGCTGTATGTTGTTTTTTTTTTTTTCCTCCAAAAAACAAATTAAATGTGCTTTGGGATATTCAGAGTTTTTGGTTCTGGTCAATTTCCGTGGTTAACTCTTCATTATCCTCCCTAGTCCTCTTGAAGTATCCATTGTTTATTTAAAAAGAAAAGGAGAGGGAAACATTATCTGTGAAGCTTGGATGCTACTAGTGAAGTGTAAGAGCTACTCATTTAATGTTCTAATACATCTTGAGGCTGCACTGCTTTCTTCAGATCTGAATGTTGATAGACAAACTAAGGAAAGACAGGAAAATACATGTAAATAAAAGCATGAGAGAATGACACAACTACACAATGCAGACAATCCGGATTTGTCTTCCAAGCTGAGAGGAAGCCCAACCTGAATTTACAGCCTGTTAACATAGCCTTTCAGCAAAGATAAACACTGTAGGCTTCTAATGCTCACAGAAGCTACATCGGGGCTGCTACTAAGTTTAACTTGCACACCTGAGCTCATCCTGCTTCATACAAACAGCCACATCTCAATTTAGGAATCTCTGATTTGTTCTCAAATCCACCAGCTGAGCATTTAAACTCACGGCAGCTCACAGGGTCTGTAAGCATAGGGGACTTCTTGGCTACAAGAAGCTGCCCCTGCCTTGGATAACTTATAATTCTTATATTTTTGCAGTGCTTGACGTTGGCATCCCAAAATATAAAAATCCTTTTTCATTAGAAGGGATGGAAATTCTGTTGCGACATTAAGTGCTGTTCAAGGATGGAGCGGAAAGATCTTCCTTTCCCAAGAGTTTACCATATAACTATTATTCAGCAGAAGAGAAGGTACAAATCTCTACAAAAATAAAGACACAAGACTGCTCTTTGATCCTCATTTACATCACACTTCATCTGTTACTCACAGAATTAGCAGCAAAACCAGGCTGACGAGGAACACAGTTGGAGCTCTTCCTGAGACAACCTAAGTCTTGCAGCAGAGTTACAATAACTGCTGTACTTGGTGTGGGGAGCTTTTCAGACACTTAACCTTAACCGAAGAGGGGACAGTCTGAGTTTGCAGTTTTCTTGTGACTCATTCACCCTCCACATTACTTTAAGGAGTGAATGAGTGGAAATGCTCTTTTACGGATACAAGCCAAAGATCCATTTCATGGCCCCCATGAGGAACTGAAGGAAGTTACGCATAACCACATCCAAGTAAGACTCCTGAAAAGTTCATTAAAGCTGAACACTCATTTATAATGAGTTATTACTCCTTATATAAGCAAACATTGGAAACTACGCTTCTCTGCTCTGTTGAACAGTGAGCTGGACTAAGCAGATCTCACTCCAAAACATGCTTGCAGAGACAGAGATGGGTGTTAAGTAAACAAAAAGCTACCATGGTGAATCCAAACTGTAAATTCAGCTGCATGTGCTTAATACAAACTCACTGCCTTCACAGATCCAGTTCAGAACCACTTTTTGGATAAATAAATGCACTGAGATTTTATTTGCTACTCCATGCAGTTTCCCTTATTACAAAAAGATCTCTAAGCAGCATATCTGTGACATTCCCCCATCTGGGAGAGCAACAGCAGTGCTGAGGAAAATACTTATGTTTGCAGTAGTTATTAGGATTATTACTCAGACCCCAAGTGACTTTTTGAAGTAATCTTCCTCTGCAGTCCCTTTGTGTTTCTAATCCCATCTGCAGTCCCCCTTCAGCAGCTGTTATGGATGCAATCTTGCCATCAGCCATGAAGCATGAGGGCTGTGTTTCCTTTTCTCCTAGAGAAATACAATATTTCTGAGATCAACTGCCAGAAAGAGAAAGGGGCAGGCATCCTTAAAACACCAAGAGAGGAGTTATTCAGCCAAAATTTCTTTTGAATGTTATGTACTATACTATGTGTTTTTTCAAGTGCTTAAAAAAAAGGGGGGGCTGGTTAGCAGGTGGTTCACCCCCAGGATGCAGCACTCTTTTGTACTCAAATCAGTCTAGCTTAAATTGACTCAAGGATGGAACATTTTAACACTGTCCTGGAGAAGACAACCCCCCTGATGTCCTACACAGCAGGATTTTGCTGACTCTGCAGGTGCTATCATAACTTGTGCTTCCATCCATTTAGTCCTGCCTCCTCCCCATCTCTTTGAAGTACTGACCAGCACCAACCAGCCAGAAACAGCCTTTTGGCACAGACGAATCAACAAAGGAGAAAGATTGCTAAGAAAGATAAGTGGAGATTAAAATGAAAGTTATGGCAACAGGTTTCCTTCTTATCCCTTGTATTCCATTTGCTTTGCTCATCACAGTCTTCACACTTACAAAGAGTCACTGCAAGGCACATTAATGCTGCTGCTATTCTTGCACACCTTGTTTCTAATCTGTATGCTAAGTGTGAGATAGTAATGCTACAAACATGGTCTAAGGGGATACGCAGACAGAACTGCTAGCTTTTATGTCTGAATTGAGTCTTTAGTAAAAGCTGCCAGTGATCTACAGCCTCCAAATTAGGTTCTTTCATGCTTTAAGTTTACCCAGTAAGAGCACAGAATCTTGCTTCCTGAGGCAGTTGTAGGTAGTTTGTGCATTTAAGTACAGGTCTAAAGCCCTTGAGATCAGCAAATCGTTACAGAAGCAAGCACAAATACTGCTGCCTTGGCTCAGATTCCCACAGCATACATGGGTTTGCACAGGGCCACCAGCAGGAGTCAGAGCCAGTGGGCACTGCCAGCAAGAAGGGCACGCAATGGAGACTCATGGCTCTGGAGTGAGAAAACAATGCTAGTAAATTACAAATGAGTTGTGGCTTAGGGAGTTCAAGTAAGGTAGAAAACTACTCCTCTCTTCCTGCAGATTCTTATGTAGTATAAGCCCATATTCCTCTTTTTTTCAGAGTGACTGAGTGGAGAGGCTGATATTTTTCTAATCATAAAGAGATGCTTTAAAACCTGGTGTGTTTTACCTTGCATGAGGTGTATATGCTTGTAGATACGTACACTCAGTATTTCATACAAAAAGGTTTCTTGTTTCTCTCCATTCTATCTTTTCCTCCTCATGTCTCCTATTTCCTTTTTCTTGGCTTTGTATTCCTCTGCAGCTCCCTTTGTAACACTCCTTTTCCACTTCTCTCACTATGTTCACCTTGCTCTGTCATTTATAGGTTTCTCCAGCCAGCCCAGTCACCACCCTGTTGCAGTGAACTTACACCCTGCTCATCCCTGCTTCTCTTTAGCCGCACTGACAGGTAACCTCAAATCCAACCCTAGAGACTCAGCTCATTTGTTTGGATTCAGTTTGCAATTGTGTCATATAATAGTAGAGGTGTTATTTTATTCTATTCTCCAGCAGTACAGTTATTTTCAATAAGCATGGACTTAAGGCCCGTTCATTGAAGCTGCCAGATTCATTTGGAAGCCTTTTTCCACTTCCCTTTTGTACGTGTTCAGTTTGTTTTATTTCAGGCTCAAGTACAAAACTGCAACAGCAATTACTGCTGCAGAACACCTCAGCCATCTCTGTGCTATGTGATCACAGAGGGCTGTACACAAAGTCATCTTTTAATACTAATTGCAGATTATCAAAGAAAGGATTTCTCCTATAGAAACACACCAGCAAGAGCTAAAAGATACAAATACTACAGTCAAAATAAAAGCGTGACTTGACACTTTTTTAAACAAGGTACTGTTTGCCCTTTTCTAAAGGCTGAGAAGGCTTTTCGTGGAGATAGGATTGCCTTAGGAGTGAGCAAGAGGTCTGTGTGCTAGCAACCAAGAGCCTTTTGTTCATTGCTGCACAGCTACAGGAGCAGAGGTTCTACACCTTTGATTCACCAGGCCCATTTAGGTCATCAATATCATCTCAACAAACGTTGTCTGACGTGCCCAAGGGCAACAGTTCCCTTGGGCTGCCATCAGCCATTTTAAAGACCTATTTTTGTTTTAGGCTGAACCTGCATTCGAGGACAACCGTGGACTTCTAAAGCCATAATAAACACTGAAGACTAAGAGGTCAACAAACTGATCTCCTCTGACACACTGTAGGAATCAATGGGATGTATCAAAAGAAAACCAGCTGTTGGTGAAATCCAGGGACAACAGCTCCTAGAGGCAGATATTAAGGTCACGATACATTAAAAAAAAAAAAAAAAAAGAAAAAGAAAATACCCACAAGATGAAATGGAACAATATATTTATAACACTTTGTGTTTATTCCTTTTTTTGTGTGTAAGGATTACAAATCAGCATAAATTGCGTTCCCTTTCTCATCTCCTGGGGAGTTTTTTCTCCCTCCTCCATGACTCTTCCCAAAAGTCATTTCAATTTATCCAACTGCAGCCAGCTACTAACTGCAGGGATGAAAATCATTTTGTTTCAGCTTGATGCAGCAGAAAAGCACTAGACCTAAATAGCATATGACAGGGCAGAACACAGGCACCTGATTTAGGGTTGCACAGGCTTCAGCAGCAACAAAGGATTTGCTTTCTGAAAATGCTGAAGTAGCTACTCCCAATAGTGTCTGTTATCACACTATTAACAGACAAAATGATACTTTCAGTAAATAAGAGAATGCATGCACACATAAATACACATGGCAGCCTCTTGCAATCATACATGAAGTGCTGCTACAGAACTTCATTTCATGCCCTCTAAGTTCTCCAGCCTTCTATGCAACCTCAGTTTATAGTTAAAGCCATCTGTGGACATAAGTCTCATGTGGACATCAAGCCATCATGTGGACATCTGTGGAAAAAAGGTTGGAAATGTCAGAAGTGCATTACAATGGCTCAGACAGCAGCTGCTGAACAAGAAGAACACATATATATAGCATCATACACCCTTCCTTCGCTTCCCTCTTATTTGGAGGCACCTGATTCATGCCTTTCACATACATAGGACTGGTGAAGCTGGTACACGTTCTTTTTTTTGGGGGGGTCAAAGTCCACAGTGGGTTTGTACTACTATGGGTTTGTAGAGATCCTCCACTCCATGTCTTATTCGACGAAGTAGGTGAGAAAACCTTGGCCTATAGGCTTCACCACGGATGGAAGCAAAGCAACTGGATTACCTGTGCCAGGCACCCTGCTGAGAGCCAAGGTCACCAGGAAAAGATTCTCAAAGAATGAGAGCATGGCCCTTCCTCCTCCAGGCAAATCAATGCCTCTTCCTTTGTTCTTGCAAAGCTTTGCACCCTCTGTGCTGGCTGGGAAGGGCTTACCCACATTCCAAATGCTGGCTGGTATGGGCCTGATCCTGCAGTCCTTGCTATCAGCAAGCTTTGCATTGACCCGAATGAATTCTGCCTGAATGTGGACTGAAGGACTGTTTTCTTCACCATCCAGCTGAATTAGAGCTGCTAAACAGTGCTTTTAGTCACCATCTAATTTTATCTGTCGCTATCAACCTGCTCTCTGAATCTAATTTTACTAATTTTTAGGAATCTTTTCCCTCCTAATCCTATTAAACAGTTGTTGGTTAAAAAGATTATGGTACCACTGACCCAGAAAAAAACAAACAAAAAACAGCACCCCTGGCACCCATTTCTACCCCTTTGTCTACCAAAAGTAATACACTGATCCCTGAAAAGTCTTCACCACTTTGGAATTTCTTGGAAAATAGATGCTTATTTTTTGTCTTTTTGTGAAGCCCCTCAGGCTGGAATTTCCCAGCCCCATTTGCAAGGGTGGCATTTGGAAGACCAGTGACCTATTTCTTTTATTTTTTATTTATACCTCTGCTATTCACAAAGCTTAAGGCCCCAGGATGAATACATTTTCCACAGTGCATGCTGGATTCTCTATCAGCTAATGCCATTTTGTCTAAAGCTTCTGGTAAAAATAAGGACTGCGAGCTGTGCTGCAGTAATACCAAGGGTAATGCGATGTTCACAAAGGCAATAAATCCATCGGGTGAATGGTAGGGGGAGATTTACTTTCTACTGATAAAGCAGAGAGCTGAGAACTGGGAGGTTAGGAAATCATTACGGTGTGGGAGAGGGGTTTAAAAGAACAAAATCGCTGTACTACACTGTTTGTATTTCAACTTTTACAAATGAAGTTTAATGAGGGGAGGAAAGCAGGGAAGCGGTGTTTTTGTTCCTGTAGCAGAATACTCATAGTACATTCCCATTATTAGACTTTTGATTGCCCTCTATATACACATTAAACGGGGCTTCATAGCAGCAGTAACATTATGAACTTTACCTAAAATAAGAAGCCATCTTACACAAGCGGACTGAAATGTATATGCTGATCTCTGCCCTCTCACCGTGGATTCCATATGAGAATCAAAGGCTGCTTTCACTGACAAGGCTGAGGCCTACAGGCACACAGCTTGAAAAATAACACCATCTTTTCATTTGTAAGCTGAACAAATTTAATGTAGAAGCTATTGATGGAAAATGAACTTAAAGCTTCTCATTTCTATTTTTTCCAGGGTGGAACTGCACTTCAAGTCGCAGGCTTTATTAATGGAATAAGTGCATTTCTCTCTCGCAGGCCTGAAAATAAAGTGCTGAGAAGGAACATATGGAATATGCCTTGGGTGAGAGATTTTCTTCTGATATTGCTGTATATCTAATAGAATTGAAATCATGGCATGAGTGCACGTTTCTATGAAATGTTTCACAGAGGGTGGCCAAGAACAGAAGCACCCAAAGATCACGGATATTTATGTAATATTGTAATCTCAGCTGTTCAAATTATAATGGTTTGAAAGAATCTAAGGAGGGAAAGAACCAGGAGTCTTTGAAACGCTGCAGGAAAGTTTTCCAACAAACAGTCTCATACATCAAACCACTTGGAACTGCAGCACTCGCTACCATCTCTTATTTCAGCTCTTCAGCCACAAACTGTGACCTACAAACCTGATACAGTGCCTGTCCCCCCCAACCCCACCTCAAAATGAAGAAGAATTAAAATGTTTACCTTTCCAGCTTTGGTTTTCTCTGCACAATAACTATGATATGAAACAAAAATTTCTCCCAGGTCCAAATGCATATTTTGGCTAATAAAATGGAGTAGAAACCACAATCTGAAGAGAGCAAGCAAGGAAAGAAACTCAGATCACCGTTTGAACGAATTGGTGGAACTGCATTTCACACAGTGTGTTTCTGTCTTGCAGCCAAGTCGTGCCAGCAGTGCATAGACAAGCTCTGGGTGCACAGCACAACTCAAGTGAGTGGTAGCACAGCCCCAAGCAGAGCCTGAGTTATGTAAGAATTGCAGTGGAAGTGCACAGATTTGCCCTACCACTCAGGACAGTGAGTTATTTCTGGGTACAGCATTGCACTGATACAACTTTTCAATCTTCAAGGTCTGAAAGCCTGCACAAAAGTGCACTGGGCTGAGACAACCGGAGTTGCAAAAATCCTCTGCTCCAAGATAAGCAGAAAGGACAGTGAGTTGGCACCCCAGGAAATAAGGAGGGGCTGCATGAAGCACCTGACACACTCTGCTATCGTTCATGACAGTTAAAGTCCCATCTAGCACTCATAGAGCCCATGCGTTACTTAACACTCGATGCAGAACCCGTAAAGGAACATCATCATCTAATGAGCAAAAGAGTTGGAACAGAGGTTTCGCTCCTCAAAACCCCTGGATCAAATAAATAAAGTGATTTTTTCCTTTTGATGCCTGTGTGATACTCCTCAAGTAATATCTAGCAAGGAACTGATTTGATGATGCCCATTATCATTAAGCAACAGGAGTTCTATTTAAACCATATGTGTATGTGGCACCTTATGCACAATAGTTAACACCAGCAACATACCTTGTAAAGTATTAAGAATACAAAAAAAAAAAAATCTGCTCTGTAAATGATCTGGCAGCACAAAAAATGGTTTGCACAAACCCCAGTTTCCATCATATGCATCGCTGTGTTAAAGGACACATGTGGCTGTTCTGACTCTGAAGCAGAAATATAATTTATTAAATGGAGGAGACAATGAACAACAAAATTTAATAAGCCAAGTTGCGATTAATGCCCTGCTCCCTTCTGAGAATTTAGGTAATGAATCTGATTTTACACTTCAGGTTTTCGACAATGTCTGCGGAGACAGAGTAATGGAATGTCCATTACTCCAGTGTAAGATTGCCATATTCTCATAAAATGCTTTGTGATTGTATAAATGGCACCGAACAAAGAAAAATCAAGAGCATATAGCACATAAAATGTCCATAGACATCGTTTTTTTTTCTTTCTATTCAGCGGAACGCAGCGAATGAAAGCAGAGAACTGGAAGGCATCTTAAGAGGCATTTGTGCACTTCAGCATTTCTCTCTGTCTTACCTGAAGGTGCTTGATAAATCCAGTGCATATAAATAAAAAGGAGAGGGGATGGAATGTATGTGATCCTTGGTGCCGATGCTGACTTTTCATTCGTAGTGTTCTATTTCTATGGTCCATATTAATATTATTTATAGATGATTATCAAAGCTGTAGCACTCGCAGACAGGAAAAGCATTTTTGTTTACGACTCTCAGCACACTCACACTGTTTTGCAGAGGGCAGGCAGCTCAGGAGGGCTGAAGGACTTCCCCAGGGTCACAGACTGACTGCTCGGGAAATGAAGGAACAGAAGGCACAAGACTTGACTCCTTCTCACCTACTGCCTTGCACACCATACAATCTAATATTATCAACGACTGGTTTGTGTGTTTGAGTTGGGATTCTGTCCATTCATAAGAAGAGATATCTATTGTTTATCGGACTCCCCAAGAAAAAGGTCTAAGAGCAAAAAAATGACAGCTAAAGCAAAACCACTCCACTTCGGATATTACATGCCTGGATGAGATATTACTGATAAAACTTAGCAGTTTCCTTCCATCATACTCCACAGCCTTCTAAGCAGATAAAGGATTCCGGGTCAGAGACATTTCCCAAGCCAACTGTGGAATTCCAGACAAACAAATAATGAAGGCTGAGCTTTCTGATATCTCTATCAGGATTTTTTTATTCCCTGCTGCTACAATTGATATTGACACGGTCATTTTCTCTCGTATTCTCCAAGTTATTCAATTTATGAAACCATCAGTCCTTCACGACATCCAAAGCAACTTTTACAAGATGGAGATCCAATTTTTTTTTTAGCATGTCAAAATGATGTGATGCTTTCAAAAAAGCCTTAGAAATTTTGCAGGCATTTCCACTCCCCATTTCAGGATGGAATAAGCTTAATGAATGGTACAGAACTGCCTTAAAATAAACCTTGCCTCTTTCTGATGAGCCTTTACCTCACCTGGAGTGAAATTCATTCCCTTACAGACCACTGGCTTGAAGCCTATTCACCATTTAAGTCTTCAAAATAGGATTAGGGGATTTAAGAAGCACAGAAGCTTTGCATTTTCCAACTCATTTCTTAATGAATTTTTTGCATTAATAGGAGGAAGTGTTACAACTGAGTATACAGCACAGGGAATGCATGAGCTCTGCAATATTGAGCAACGAAACACTGCTTACTTTTGTGCTGAGACAAGATTTGAACTCAAATGCACAGGAGTGAAAACTAAGTGACACATTTTTCCTACCTTTTCATTATTATAATGCATTTTGCAGCTTGCTCTTTCAATCTGATACTCAAAGCCAGCCTTGCACAGCACTGAGCTTACTACTTTTTAGGTAGAACTAACTTAGAAGCAGCTCCTGGCAGTGCCAGTGACCCAGAGAACCCACAGACAAGAGAAGAGAAAAATCATCTGTCCACATTAATTAGCAGCCATTTACTCCTTTTTAATTAGCAAAGGCATATAAAACTGGGAGTCACCCCACATCACAAGCTGTGTTAATCTCAAGATACCCTGCTGCACAAGCAAGTTTACTGGCTGTACTTCTCAGCACTTTCTACAAGCATGCAGACTGACTTTTATCTAAGGAACTGAACACAGAGCACAAGCATTAGCTAATTAGATTTCTTGCAACTGCTGTAATATCAGAAGCATTTAGGAGAGAAATAACAGTAGGGTTAAGCCACAGAATCAGCTCTCATGAGACTTGTATATCCAACAGAGCTCTACCACAGGCCACTCGTATAACTACAGGACTTGTCTGTGTATCAGCTCCATCACTGTTGTTTGCAGGTCTGACACGGAGCTTTTTCTTCCATGGCATTAAGTTCCCAGAGGCACGGGTCGTAGCCAAAACACCAGACAAACTGACAGGAGAAGAAATTCCCTCCTGGATGTCAAGGTGACAAATCCACAAAGCAGGCAGCACTGCAGCGTGCCCCAAGATGAATTGCTTTGTCTAACTTGCCCACATCTGCCAAAGAGCTGCAAACTCCACTACCATTTCCTATGATCTTTTACCTGACAACAGTCCAGAATGCCTTGGATTTGCTACGTGTACACAAGTCACCTACACAGGACATGCCAAGTGTGATACAAACACATCTGTCCCTGTGTATGCATGGCACAAAACATGCACACACTGAAAAATGATAAAGAACAAACTCTTACCACTAACACAATTAAATCTCCTAAATGACTGCTCAATGCCTGAATGTGAGTAGAATAACAAAGAGAGTAGTAATACAGAAACCTGTAAAAACAGCAACCTTCCCTCCCAGCTAGGAGAGATGAAATATGACTAATCTTCTAATTGGAGTATGGGCTTCTTGTCATTATTTCAGATTGGTGGAGGGTTAGGAGACGTTTTTAGGATCCAAAATGCAAGCATAAACTAGGCTCACTAGTTTGTAATTCACTGAAGATGTCAAGATGTGATTATATTGCGAAGGAAAAAGACAGGAATGGAATGAGACCATCTAGTTCTCTTCTTTAACCTCATGAACTATTTCAAAAGAAAATAAGTGCAACATGAGTGTAAGGAGGTCCTTTCTCCAAATGAGACAAGTGCCTGCCTTTCATTTGAGTTCCTGAGAGATGTAAGTCAAGAGAACCAGACCCCGAATAGGGATATAAAATCCCAGATCACTTCAGAGACGCAATAAAAACAATAGGGAAAGTTTATAACAACCCAGTGTAATTGTGCAAAGGTAAATGCTTCAAGGACTCTAACGAGACGTGTAAAGTTCCTTCAACTGATGAAAAAAGGAAATCATTTTAAGATGGGATAATTTAGAGCACTGTTCAGCACAGCTCTGTAGGTAAATCAGATACTGACGAGCTTTGTGTTGGTTGCTGAGTAGCCACTGGAAACTTAGAGAAGCCAACCTTGCTAACAACATGCATTTATTTTCACACAAAATATTTTTGAACAGAAAAACTGCCTTCAATCTCTTTAAAATTCTAGAATTAAACACTAAAAAATAGGCCTTAGACTGACGACTTCATCTAGGTGCAGGAAGACATCTACTGTCTCGATCTGTGACATTTTCAGAGCTCTCTGCAAGGAAGGTAGGGCAGTCATACAAACAAGTCTGAGTACTGCAGTGAAAACAGAGCTTGGCATGTTTATAGTTCATGAGTGCTTATCCTTGATGAAACAGGTCAGGAAAGCCATACATTTGGTAGTTGGAGTTAGGGACTACAAATGATGTAGTCTAGTCCTTTCTCTTCTATTTACTCACTATAAAACCGAGACTTTTAACCTTCTAACTCATTGATGTGCTGTCCAAGTAAAAGTGGCATGACCACGGTTTTAATACCATGTAGGTGCCCTGCTAGAATAAACACAATGTTTAAATGAAAGTCACTATGAAGTTTTCTGCCAGAAATTTGGAAATAATCAATGCTGCTTGCAAAGCTGTCCAACCTGATCTGAATTCTACTGTATTCATGGAAACCATTATCACCTGAAAAGTAGTTTTACAGGCCTTTTTTAATAGCTTATATGTGAAAAAAAATTCCTAGCTTCAGGAGATTTAGGATATTGTTTTTACACTGAAAGTATGAATCTCTTTCTGAATAACCTTCTTAGGCATCAGAGTTTTTCCTCTTTATTAACAATGCATTATTTAGCTTCATCTTGTTTTAATCATAACAGAATCAGGGCAGGTTTTCTATGCCTTTATCTGATAAATGCCTTCCCTCGACACGTGAATATATAAATAGGAGCAGAAACCAGAACAACAAATACTTACATTCAAAAAATAGCTATGAATATTGTGTGATAAAACTTTCCTCACTGGGAAGGAACATCAATACTATAGGAATTTAAAAATATATATATATAAAAGGGGTTTTTTACAGCACACTTATTTGCTATAATACAGTTGTCACGTTTGCTTGTTTATGCCTACTTTGAATTTTCTGAAATTACTGCAGGAAAACGTTAAAGCCAAAAAGATAATTAGAATCACCAAACCTCGTGATCAGTGTTTCAAAGAAATGAAACAAATGCGTAAATTATAACAGCTTAAATCAAACTTAGGTCATAAAGAGTAGCATAAACTAAAATTACACTCTTTGGCCAAGCCACAAGTGATAGCAAAGCAAGACAGTTGCTCCCTGCAAATGGTCAGCGTCCTGCAAATTAGGTGTCAAGGTGTGCACATATTTTTATGAGACTTCAACAACATCCTTTGCTGACTAGTGAACAGGGACCAAAAATGATCTACACTGAGTATTATGGGTAGGCACCATTGCCAGCACAAGGAATGAGCATGAATATAAAATAGATGCAGGTGCAGACTCACCAAGGAAATTTTGTCTCTCCTCTAGCAGAAGCTGCTGATGTGGTCATGGCTCTGCAATGAACTCTTCTCCAGTGATGCAGCCTAAATTCACAGGCTTCCTCTTACCCTGGGGACCACAATTCCTGTGCAAAGCACTATCCTGGATATCTTAGGCCCACTACCCCAGGGGCTTCAAAGGGAGAAAAGACTGCCACTTTTTGTTACAAAAGAAGCTTTTGTGAGCTGGAAATGTCTGCTGTTAGACAGAACTGCTTCATATCAGAAACAACCAGAGAAAAGATACTGAGATCATTAAATCTTTACAGGTACCTTAAAATTCTACTGACAAGTAGTAACAGAAAAGATTGAAGTGTGGTAGCCAACAGCCATTGCACCACAGGGAGGGGGATCAGAACTGTTTGCAAAAGTGATTGGTAATTCTCATTATGACTTGATGAGAGGGGGAGTTTTTGTTTTGTTGTTTTTAAACTTTTTTTACACTAACTCGAGTAAAAAAAAGTATGATGCATTAGAATAGATGATACTACACTGATCCATACTCTCTTACAGTCAGTTTTACTCTCTTTTGTTGACTTTGTGCATCTATGCTCACATTCTCCTTCAACCTTCACCACACCTCCTTTCTTACTGCTCTTACTCTTTCTGTACTACCACAGAACCACGCAGGTTAATGGATCCTGGGAGTCCATCAAAGTCCAGTCCTATGTTTAGAACAGCATCAGCACTTTAAAGTTTTGAAAACTCCAGCAACTGAACCGCCACAGCCTCTCTTTTTCTTTTTGCCCTTCCCCAGGCCAAACACTACACACAACTGATTTTCACTACTTTCCAGAATTAATTTTACTTTGTCATTTCTCCTTGTCTCTTGCTTTAATTCCTACAGGAAGTATGAAGACAGCAAAATAGATGAATCAGAAAACTTTGGTGACACATATACATGAATCCCTAATGAGGACTCAGCTTGCCAACATTTGCTTGAAATATTGTGCCATACAGGTTTGAAAAACTTGAAGAACTCCAGAAGTAGCACCGTATATAATAAATGCCTTACTAACACACAAGACATATGATGGTAGACTATGTTCGAAAAGTGAGCACTGAGGTTGAGATCAGCTTTTTGACTCTGTCTAGATGAATCATTGTGTTGTCCATTTCTGAAATGAAATCAACCAGTAGCACATCAACACTGTCTTCCAAACATGAACTGAAATATTTGAGTATCCCTGGAAAGGTAATTTTTTTTTTTTTTTTTTTTTGACTCAACACTTTGCCATCTAACCTTGAAATGCTAGGTGTTGTAAATATGATATACTGCTGCTGTAAAGGTGGGGGAAGGCATCTGAAATTCAAAATGAGAAGGCAGTGGGAGAAAGATGCTCCCCCACCTCACTGCTATATCATTCTGATACTTAAAAAAAAAAAAGTTAATAATCCCAAGACATGATCTTGGACTACAGGAATAGCAGTCATTCTTTGTATTTCAAAATGCCTAAGTGAATATACAATGCTATTCTCTTGATCACAGTTCATTTCACATCCAGTTTGCCCAGGTGTAAAAGCATTAATGAAAACTCACTGCAGACAACAGGCAGAGCTGATTGTGGCAGGTTTGGAGCAAGAGGGGAATTTTGCAGGGCAAAAATCCACTGGATAAATTTGAGAGAAAAAGAAATTTGGGGGTTTAGGATTCTTCTTATATGCTTCATATCAACAGGGTATTATAGTACAATCGATAGTCCTTGTGCTGAATTCTTTTGTTACCAGCTCACCTCTCAGAATAATAAGAAATCGTGGTAGTTTCTGTATTGAGCCTTTCTCCCTTCTCTAAAAGTTCAATGTTTTAACAAGATACAACATATATAAAATCAGAAAGCTGTTAATGGTGCTGCACTTGCACTCTCATTATTTCAAGTCTCTGCGGCAAGCATTATTAAGAATTGCTAGCAAAATGCAGTGTGGGCTCACTGTCATCTTTAAGGAGAATCTTCAAAACAAATCATGGTTAGAACTTTTTACTTGAAAGCCTGAACTCACTTCAAATCAGTCCTTAAAAACGAGAACAAAAAGGAAACATAGGAGCGCAAACCCCTTTAATGTCTGAACTACTCAAGTTCCTAAGCTTCTCGAACTCCTCTTCCCAATTTGTCTGTAAATCACTGTTTACTGTCAGGACAGTGCATAAATCACAGCGGGTTCTTCAGGATTCAGCCCACCTTTCAGTGTACAAAGCCTTTCTACCACCCAAGGCTCTACGGAGGTACAAGTAATATTTTCCACATAATGGAAGACGTTAAGGTAGTGATAAACATCTGTTAATTTTTTGCTTAGGGGAGTCTAAATACTGTTATTAAAAAACAAACAAACAAACAAACATGCAAACAGGCAAAAACTTGTTTTTATTCCTCCTTTCAGTGTAAATTATTTATGGCTGTGGGAAGCACCAAGGACAAAACAGTTGCAGTGCTGCTCCAGGTGCCATGTACAAAACTCCCAGTGCTGCAGCCCTGCCTCTGACCTTAGTTCTGCTCTTGCTCATCACCTGGCATACCAGAGTTCCAGCTCTGGAGTCCCAGAAGAGCTATGGAACTCCATTCTTACACAGATTTCAGTACTCCCTGGTATGTGGATCACTGGAACCGTGACAGAATATTTACTGCATAAAATCAGGATAACTCTCAACTAACCAAGAAACAGTGATATCCACAGCTATCTCAAATTAGCCGAATTTTCAAGATACGTTGAAATTGGACAGAAAGTTAACCAGAAAAAAATAGATAATAAAGTATAAGGGAACAGAGGGGAAAAAAGCTTCCTGTCTGCATAAAGATAAACAGAGCCAGATAAAAGCTATTCCTTGACTTGCGTTCCAGTGCTAAGAACCAAAGGCAGACAGTGTGCTTATACTGCATTCTCCAGCCTTTCAAGGGGGAATTTCTGGTACTGGATCCAAAATTAAAGTAAAACTGATTAACCTCTGCTTTGCTATCTGACCTTCAAAGCTGATAAAAGCATATTTTTTTTTCCCTTGAAAAGAAATAAAATCCTTAGGAAGCCAGGAAGTGCTTTATCTTCATCTCATGACTCTCATCCAAAAGCTGGCATTAAATTTTTCATTTGTGCCAGTTTGGTAATATGATTAGGGGATGGTATTACTGGCTCAAGCACTGCCAGTCAGGACAAGAGAAACTTGCTCCACATCCAACAAGAAAATCCATGTGAAAAATATAAATATATAAAAACACACTGGTGAAGAGTCAAAGGAAAAACTTTGTAGAGATTTCCCATCAGTATCCAACGTAACAGTGCCAAACTAGCAGATCATTTAGTTTTCTTTCAAGCATGAAGTATTCAGTATCTTACATAAGTTCAGGCCAATTCCTCTGCATACCTGACTGCATGACGCCATGCTTAACGCATACAACAGCTATTTCTCCAATCAGAAGTCACATTTCATATACTTAAATGTTACTGAAGTGGGTATGAATGCCTTCAACAGCAACACCTTCTACTTATGTGGCAGGAAGTAGAATGGTATGCATTTCCCAGATGTTTGGGGTTAATAGAGAAAAATCACATGCTTTCAAAGGGGAGAGTATAATTCTCTGTGGAACAACCAATCTCCTGCCATTCTAAAGGTATCCCCCTATTTTACTGTCCACCAGGGGCTGTTAGGAAGAAATTAACTGCACAGGAATAAAGCATAGATTGTTTATTTAATCTTTAATTAAAGGAAACGACCACTCATCAGGAAGATAAACAGAAACCTAGAAGTACTCTTAATGTGGCTGCAGTACATTACACAACATGCACACTGTGAATTCTGTGATGTCTGGTCCCTAAGATGGACAGCTTACTGTTGCTGGTTTCTAAAGCTCTACATTTTGCATACAAGTTAATCATCCCATGCAGTGGCAAAGTAAATGAAGTCCACAAGACTGCAACTTACTGTTGCTATGCCAGAAGTCTAACTTCAGTATTTTAATTCCAGCTTCTCTGCTGAACATCTTAATCTCATGTCTGCAGAAGGTCTTGAGACAGTGTTCCACTCGGCACTTCTATACTGTCTTCTCATAATGAGTTCACATTCATTAATTTCAGGGATTCTTTATCTTGTTAGAAAGAGAATGTTTGAACCAGTATATAAACACTGCATCTACTACAGTTTCTACCTAATTCTTTTTGTTCTTGGAGATATTTCTTGACCCTCTCTTTTTAGGAGATTTTGTGCCACCTAAGATATAAATTTTAATTTGCTGCTTTGTTGGGGGAGGCTATGAAGAAGCAGGTTTGATCACTTGACTTTTTCCATCTCTTCTATCTTTAGATAATCTACGCTGTTACAATCTCAAATGCTGAATGCTCTCTGCAGCTGCATAATGCATCACAGATGCACAGTAAGCTCCTCTCTATATAGCAGCATTGTGTCACAGCATGGTGCAGTGGAGGGGAAGCTATTCCTAGATCCAGTACCAACTTCTTGTGTGACATTGGACGAGGCCTCTTAACCTTTGTTCTCCATCCTTCTTCTCTGAAATGCTGACGATGATATAAAACCACTTGATTGCAAAGATCTTTGAAATTAAAGGAGGAAATTTCAAAAGAAATGCTATTTATTTCTCAACCAAAACATGCACATCTGTGATGAATGAAGATTCTGCTCTCAGTATTTTTTTCTCCATCCAGAACAGAGATGCTGGTTTTTTTCCACCACTTTCTTGCCAGCTCTATCACTCCCTCACTCCCTCCCGGCCTTGCAATAGATTGAAATTTGGCCCTTATATTTTTAAGGGGCTATATAAACATCTGGTCTAAAATTCAGTGCTTTGGCAATCACTGGAGCCCAACTATAACTTCCCTATTCAGACTAATCTCCTAATATAATCCAGATACCCTGCAATACTTACCTGCATTCATTGCTAATATGTTTCTTTCATTAAAGCCTCACTCAAAGTTCTTTAAAGCCTGTTATGCCCACAATGAAGGCAGAATCTGTCCTTTAACACCCTGGAGCAGGAATTCTGACCTGGCCACACTGCAGTTAGGTTGGAAGGTGATGAGACAAACACTTCTACCTCCTGTGAGGCTGCCCTAGAACCACATGTGGCTTTTTCTTTACTGATTCTAGCCTCACAAACAGTAATGTAATACTTCAAAGTCCAAGGAATCCTGAGAATGTGAATGAATCCCCAGGTTTTAAATGGAACTTTTGACAAAATAGGAGTTCCAAGATTTACCCCTCTTCCTCTGTTTATAGGATCTATCACCTGGATTTTGACAAACCAGCACTCCAAATAACATAACTCAGGCATTCAAAATAATAATAAAGTATCACATGGATCATTACAATGAGTCTGAATCATAATTTCTCCTTTCAAGATGTCAGAATTTTCTCTACTTTGGTGAGCACTCTTGGCAAGAACCCAAATGCCATGAAAGGACCAAAGACTTTCACTTAATGTCATCAAGAAAATGCGTGAGGGCATCACAGGACTCGGATGAGTCTGGTTCAAATTCAGTCATGATAACATTAAGAGGTAGCACCACATCAAGAGTAAACACTGTTTCCCAGCTCCAGAATGGAAAGTCAAACTAGTTCTACGTCTGTACACCTTGCTCTATCACTCAAATAATTTGACAACTAATAGTGCAATCTGAAAACAGTTTTCTTAATTTAGGAAAGGCCAGAAATTGAATGCAAGCTCTGAAATGGAACAGAAGCCAAAAGCAGCTTCTGCCTTGCACTGCCACCAGGCACTGCAGCTATCGCAGAGGGCAGGAGGTAAGAGCAGTGTGGTTCCAGCTAGGTCCCTAATGAGCAAAGCATGCTTCCGAGGGGAAAAAGCCAGTGAAGGATGGTATGACAGCCATGCAAATAGAGATAAGGGAGCAAGAATCATCTGCAACTGTTTATGCAACCTGTCAAAATTTACACAAGTGCCACTTCAAAAGAGGAAGTAACACTGGGCTAGAATGAATCTATTGAGTATGTAAATGACAACAGCAAAATCTTTTATTTTATTGCAAGAAACTGTAAGAAGCAAAGAGAAAGCAGAGTCTTTTTCTCCCCAAAATATTTTTTTTTGAGAAACTAAACAAAACTAATTGTTACGTTTATATTCATCTCTATTGCACGTTACTAAGCCACCATGCATAATGCAGAGCATTTGACAGCCTGCATATTAAACATGGTGCAAGTTTAAGCCAGCTTGAAAGAGATACTCCAACAACAGAATGAAAAACAAGTACAGAAATTATTTGTCCTTCTGTACGCCACTATTTGACCTATACATTGCTTTCTATAGGTGCACTTGGCAGAGGATTTTGAAGATAGCTTCAGAGAGAGACAAGAACAACGTCTTCTCTGAGCATGGATTGGAGTCATAGCCCAAAGCCTTCTGTGGGTGACCATGAGAACCTGTGCAAGTTGTTTAGACCTTGTACACATCCAAAGGACAGAGGGATGTCAGAGGAGCACAAAATAATGACAGAGACAACTCCAGAGGCTGCAAATATCATGTGACAATCAGTACTGCTGTTCTTCCAAAGAGCACCTACCATCTTACTTGTCTTAATTATCTGAAGACATTCTTATCTGCTTGGCCAACCAGTAGGAGGCATATTTGAAACAAGTTATATGTATGAAAATAGATCAGCTTCATTTCTAATCTCATACAACTGTATTGTCAAATGTAAGACGATTACAAGAAGGGGCTTATTTTTCAAAGTATGCATTCTTGTAACATCTAGTTAAAGTGTCTGTACTGATATGAATGAATAATTCTCCATCTATGACTGCCTCTGCATACAAGTATTAGATAATACAATTAGGCAGGTAAAATCTAGTAATTGATTGATTTGCTACTCCATCAATGTTTAAGAAGGTGAATAAGTGTATTAAAATATACTCTTTATAAGAATTGGGATTTCTAAGTGGGTGCAAAGAAAATTAAAAAAAAAAAATAAATCACATGCTAAGTAATGATGAAGGAAAACAAATAATTTTCAGACGTAATCAATGAGAATTGAGCACAGTCTGATCTGTAGCCTGAATTACGTCTGCATGTCATTCCTGAAAAGATACCGCTCATCATTTCAATACAAGGAATGGAAGAGTAGTGTTGACTCTCTTCAAGATTTTGTTAATGGGATCTCCTTATTTAAGGGCAGTTGGTTTCAGCCATACTTGGGAAAATCAGTTTTTAAGATTTCTGTAGTCTGGGCATAGCAGGAATACAACTGCAAGAGCAGAAGTTGCCCCAGAACGATACTTTAAATTGCAAAAAGAAACTCAATGTGTTCTTAAAGTATTTTTAAAAATATAAAATCACAGAATTTCATGAATAACTGATTCAGGGTCTACTGGTCAAGTTGAAGTATTAAAAACTTAAAATGATTGCAGTCAATACAGTTTTGGGGGTTGTTGCCTACTATAAAGTAGGAAAAAATGCTATTAGATGAAGTGATAAATATATATACACAGAAATAAAACCCTAAAAGTTTTCTTCTATTTTCAGATGGCTCAGGTCTTAAATTAAAATTTGACATATTAACATCTTTGTTTGCCCTAAAGATGAACACACCATTTTACCATGAATTTCAGCCAAACTTAGCTCCTAATGATCTTTAGCTATAAATGCAACAGTGAGGTTTTTTTTCTACTACTGGAAAAAGGGAGCTATATGACATTTCACATAAATAGTTTTTCTTTATATTGATGGGAATTCACAAGACAAAGCAAGCTCAGACTTTCTAAATTTTCTGTTCTAATTTAAAAAGCCAGACTCCATTTTTTGCCTCAATGGCAGACCATGAGCTGTCCTAGGAATGGTATTGCAAAATGATAAATACTCAAATCTTGCATTATGCATCATCTTTTACTACAAACCAAATTGTTTCCTGTGATTGTGAAATACATTGCTTTCAATCTAGCAGACATGGTCATTTGTTCTGTTCAAAGCTGTTAATAGAATATTCATATCCTTTATGCTTATGCTGTATGAACTAATCACACTTCCATTTTATGCGCGCCATATGAAACAAAACTAATCTTCAGGCACAGTAATTGTCAGCCAACATTTTTCCAACCTGAAAACATCAAATTCAAAGGCCAAATACTTTGTCACTACATTGTCATAAATTGAGATTCTGATTATAATTTCAACTGTGTTAAAAACTGTCCATAGATACAGCTTTCATATTGGTCTCCTGAAAACAACACATGACCCTGCTGAGTCCATCCAAAGGGAAGCATCACATTATTCCTAGTGCTTATGCCCCATGCAAATGAGACTGCTGCTTTGAAGGTTGAACTATTTTTGCTTACATTTTAATGGCATGACTGATCATACTGATTGTCATAGAGTGAATATTGGCAAATCCACCTCCAATTTTCCTTTCACTGCTCCATCTTACAAGAACTCGTGGTAAAGCACAGGCTGGTCTCTTGCACATCTGTCATATTCTCTGAATTTTTACCTGCTTCTGTATCGCTTGTTTTTACAACACTATTTCAGAACATTTTCCTACTTGAAGGGAAATGGGCCCTTGGCAAATGACTCCTGAACGAGCAATGGAAAAATTGGCTCTATCTGGAGGAGTGACACTAACCACTTGGGGCACGGTACAAAATTGCATTTGCTCACAGAAAAGTAATTTTTGCAATGAGCGAGAAAAAGATGTGTTACTTTTCTATCACCATACTATTAAAGATATAGAAGCAAGTTTCATTTCTGAGCTCACATATTTGAGTAATGATTTTGCAAGGTAGACTTGACAACTATTATATGATAATTTGAGCGAAGACCACAGTTATCTCTAGTGACTATTAACCTGGGACACCTAATCTGAGCAACTTTAAGGATCACAATGTACACCCTGTAGGAGGGTTTTATATTAACCATGAAAAGACAGGGTTTCAAAATTGTAGTAATATCTCCCCACATCTTTAAATGTATTCGCATCCCAGAAGATGGATGTAGTGTAAGATCCAGTCCTAAGAGACTGATACTCATTCTGAGCTGGGTATTTCACTCTCTTCAGAAATACAACCTTCTGAAAAGGTGATCCAAGGTCAGTTTTAATGAAAAGAACCTCCATTTGAGTTTCCTAATACTGCATTCTTCTTAGGAAATAAATGTGTTTTCACCAAGACTTAATAAAAAATAGATGTTAGGGAAAAGAGCTCCGGGTTTTCTCATGTGGCAGACTAAACCCTTCCCCTGCTAAGGAACAAGCAGAAGTTCTTACATACTGTAGTGTGGGAAAATACAAGAGCCTTTATATTGCTGAATTTCCTTCAAGCAGGCCTGATTTCTTTTTTAAATCAGTAAATGAGCCTAAACAGTGCTTGGACAGCATCACTATCACTCCTTTGCAATTTTTCCCACATCATGAAGTATTGGCAAGGAATTCACTACCTCTGACCCTGTTCCTTACCAGCAGGTCACGTCAAAGCAGAAAAGCACATTTGGAGGGTAGCACTATTTGCCCCCTTCCCTCTCATTTTGCTATTTGTACAGCAGATTTTAAAGGATGCTTTTACTTTTTGAAAAGTAGAAAGTGGCCAGCAAGGTAATTTTATGTGGTGCCTAGCCTGAGTGGCATGATCATTTGTCTTTTGTTACTATAGAAAACCCTGCATAGAGAAACTGTGCATGGGCAGCCAATTAAAATGTCAATAAAAGTAAACACATTTAAAGAGGTCACGTCCATGCATTATGCAATGAGCAAAGAAAAAGCTTCTATTTGTATCATGCTAATTAAATTGACACGGTTATTGCAAATCATTGTGTTTCACCTGGAGCTGTAATTAAGTGACCCCACTTAACGAGAAGGAACCAGCACTGATTGAACATACTTCTGTATTAATGTTCCCTTGACAATGAAGGATGTTTCTGTTTACATCCCACATCATTTTGTGTTCTCCAATGTCAATGCCTTCAGAGTGAGTTAAAAAAATAAACAATTATAAGCATTTGTTATTTTGCATGGACTTTAACCCAGCTTTTAGCTAGACAAACACAACCAAAACTAACAAAAACAACAAAGAATACCTTTGAATTAATCCGTACTACTGGAGACAATTTCTTAAAAGCAAATAACAGGAATCAACACAAAAATTAAAGTTTTAATTGCCTTTCTGGTATGATTGATTAAACATGTGAACTACTAAGTTGAATTCCACTGTTTCATGATGATTTCATTGGGATTAGTCTACATTTAGAGCAGATCTAAAAAACAGTTTGATTCCAGAGCTTGCAAAAGAAATCAGTAGTTAGACATTTAGAACTACTTGCATTACATGCTTATATAGTAGGAGAGAGATGAGAGAGCTGCACTAAGAAAGCTGAGTGCTACAGTTTCTTCACGCTCTGATTTCTTTGCTTGAAGCTAGTTTTCACCTGAATGCAGAGCACACACCGAGTTTATTTTAAGGTGCAGTGACAGCTTCTGCTGACATCTCCTGCCACTATGTGGAAGTGTGATGGATGGCAGTAAGATGACACAAGCAAGACTTCAAAGGATTTTTGCCAGCATCAGCCACACCAACCATATGTCCATAATTTGCACAGCCAGACGTGGAAGAACTCTTATTACTGTTTGTTTTGTGGTCCCTGAAGATCCCATAAATGCTTTTCTACATAAAGGAGCTTTACCACATTAATTATGATAGGATTGCACTGAATGGGAGCACTGCCAGGATCCAATAATTTGGCATCTTAGTGCTCAATAGTTAGAATAACTGAAATACACAATGCATCTGGAATGCCTACTAGATCTTTCATCTGTGCCATCAGATTTGGATCTTTAAGTGATTTTTTTTTTTTTTAATGTTTTTAAACTTGAAAGTAAATTCAGTGCCTTAAGAAAAGATAAATAGAAACGCTCTGAGCCAGGAACACTGTTGGCAGCATCTGTGAAAACTCTTTCACCCAGTTCTGTGAGAAAGATACTATTTTTATCATGGGTTGCTCTTAAAAAATAATAATAATAAAAAAGACCATCCTTCAGGTTTACTGTGTAATGCAGTCAGAACATGACTGGGCAGGGAGTCTGACAGTATTTTAAATTATTATGGAAATCATATTTCCTAAACAAAATCTAAGCTTGTCTGGAGAGAACTCTCCCTAGGAAAAGCTCGTTACAACACTGCATCTTTTTCTCTACAGCGAGGAGAGGTAGTTCAGAACCTCCACGTGGCTTTATGTAGTGGGAATCAGCTTCTTTTTTTCTTTAGCCAAAAGGCTGAAAACTAATAGTGAGACCTGATAAAACTAGTTTTTATAATTTTTATAATAGGTAAGAAGGCAGCAGGATTCATATCTGGACTAAAAATGAGATTCAAGCTCCAAAGAACTCTAAAAGTGAATTCAATCGTGAGGAAAGCTTATTTCCAGAAGTTAAGGTAATAAAATCCCAAACACAGCTGACACTTCTGCCATTTTGGACTCCAAAAGTTCAGGAGGTGTCAAGACCTGCGAAGCCAAAGTCTGTCACTCACCCAGCTGAGTACAGAACACCAAACTCCATTTACATCAGTTCTGCATAGATACATCACCTGCATGGCAGACTACTGAAGCTTTCAGCTCCAGTTTAGCACGGGATGTGAGAAGATATTCAAAGAATCTAAATGCTTTTGTGGAGGGATAAAGCAGCCCAGCAGTAGATCTTTTAAAAAATTCTCATTCAGTTAAATAAAACCACAAAACTGTGTATTTATTTATTGACCTTCCCAGTCAACCAAAATCACGGATACGGTCCGATGACAATGAAGGCAAAATAAGATGTCAGGACATAGAGTTCACTGAGGGCCACACAGTGAATGCATACCTTCTTTAGTTTGATTAGGAGTCATTAAAGATCAACTCATGACAAGGCACAGTTGGAAGTCAGAGCAGCACCTTCTGCCACATCGTTACTGAAGGTGGGTAATCAGTGTTCACACAAGACAGACGGATAGCTGTCTTGAGATCAGTCATTAGCACAGCATTCTAATAAGTGCTTTGCAACCACGCGTCTTTGCAGACAGATCTGTCTGCTGTCTTCAAATCACTAAGTAAAGTGGCAAACAGCCAAAGCCTCTGCTTTCTCTCTCCCTCTGTTTTTTGGGGGGCCAGAAGGAGAAAGGAAACAATGCCAAAACAATCTTGGCCATTTTCCCTCAGTCTGTCACTACTATCCCGTTTCAGCCATTAAAAGTATTGTAAAATATATTTCAGGACAAGAAGGGCACCTACATGGAGGGGAAGACGAATGCAAAATGAGTCCAATTCTTTGCACAGCCTGAAGTTAGTCCCAATAGACACTAGAGAGGAAGTTGTTAGGAATGTTTATCAGAGGAACAGTGAAGGAATTCATCGGCCCTTTTTATGCATAAATGAAGAATATTTCAAAGCCATTTATATATATTTTACACACACATACTTGTATACAAATAGAATGTATGTATTTTCTTCAGAAAGCACCAAGAATAATAGAGACTGGTTATTGTCTTGCAGGTAAGAGGCTATTATTCCAGTCACAGGCATGCCCATGGTTTTGGACCAAGGCTTTTAAAGGTTTGTATCAATTTTGTTGACTGTAGACCCTTGATGACACTCCAAATCAGTGTTTTAAATGCACTTTACTTGATTAGGTCTCAGTGGATCGTTTGCTTTCCCAACTATTATATACTTAGGAAGAGGGGAATAAGCCTGGCCTGCTTTCAGCCACTCTTTTATTGATCCAGCTCTCTCATATCAAAGGTGGTGAAGCTTGACTGACATCTTTTTGTTTGTAAGAGAAATGGGGCCAATATGTTTGTTTAGGAATAAAGAAAGCAAACAATCAAATAGCGTTGCGTGTACAGAGTCACTATTTTGAAAAATAAATAATAAAATATAATTATATAAATAATGCAAACAATATCATAATACAAATGACAGTTCTATAGCAGCTCAGGAAAAGGCAATGGAGCCAAAAGAGTTCAGTGAATACAGCCTGATTTCATTTTATCCTGTCCCACCTTCAATTTTAACTTTGCTAATGAGCATTTTTGAGATGCACAGCCAGAGAAAATTCCTTCGTTACTGCTATCCAAATGTTTTCTGTAAGTGCCAATCAGTTTTAATAATGGCTTTCAAACCTCAAAGTGGTTTCAGGCCCCTGTATTCCAGGTTCTTACAGTCGCCTGTCACTTGCTGTCCTTAGTCCTACAGACCTTTGCACTGATGGCAGAACCTTGGAGGAGAAGGATTTTCTTTTAATCACTTTATCCTTCTTCCTGTCAAAATAAATAAATACTCCCATTTTAAATATAAAATGCAGCCAACTGGAGAATAATAAAAGCAGGAATTTTTTAAAAAATGCTTTAAACATCACATTGCTGAAA
The DNA here is from genome assembly GCF_023343835.1 of Lagopus muta. Taxonomy (NCBI): domain Eukaryota; kingdom Metazoa; phylum Chordata; class Aves; order Galliformes; family Phasianidae; genus Lagopus; species Lagopus muta. The sequence continues at coordinate 8,757,297 of NC_064449.1, read as the reverse complement.
CTAATAGAGACCACGTTAACATAAGTATGCGTATTTAAGTGTTTCAGGTTTAGGCTAAGAGCACTTTGCCAAAAATGTGGCAGCTCTATTTGCTAGTCTCCATGGGAAATGTTATAAAGAATCAAAAGCAAACAAGTTTTCCTTTCAAATAAACTTGACCCATATGTTTCAGGCATATGTTTCCCTTTGAATCCTTGTCCCTCTTTGATGGTTCTACAAACTCCCTCCCCTCCCTCTCCCCCCCTCTGTTTAAGAGCAAATACTTTGTTGTTCTAACAAAACTTTCCCACAATCCAGGGGGCTCCGTGGTTTCTGAAGCTGGGGATCAGAAGTCCTGCACAGCCTCTGCAGAGGGGTGTCCCAAGCACTTTCTATCATTCCGCATGCAAACTTCAGCTACTGCACTGCCATCAGAACTATTAACAAAAAAATCTCAGTGGCACACAGAAATGAACCTGTTTCACCCTGTGCTGAATTATCTGAGTGCTTTATTACTCTCTCCCTGCGCATCAATTAATGGGTGTTTTCCTCTTGTTCACAAGCTTTCTATACGGAACCAGCTCTAATCCTCCCCCATTAATTCAGATGACAATTTTGTAAAAATATCTGGGAAAATACATTTTGCTTCACTTCAACTCACACAAAACTTCTGGGCTGTTAACAGCACACTGATTGTAGAAACGTATCCCACACAAATTAACACATTGGGTAACAGGCAGTAAAGGCTCCACAGACTGTCTAGCAGAATCAAACAGAACAACTCCACATCCAGATGTAGGAAATTACAACTGTAACATTAAACCTTTTCCTGGGGGCAAAAGGACATTTCAGACTTCTCTCTTAAGCCAACCCCACCCACCACAAGTTAGTGATACACGTGTATTCTACATCCATAATTCCATGCATTTTTCCCTCCCATCTTTCCTCATCTCCACCAATGAGCAATTAAACAAGCCATGGTGCCACCTTCCCCAGTTTACTTCTACATCAGTCCTGTCTTGCTTCTGTTCAGCCTGACTCCTGCCCTCATTAGCACTCCTGCATCAACAGCTTGAGTACTTGACTCAGTATAGAGAAGTTGTTCTTCTTCCTAGATCTGCCTCAGTTTAATAACCCATCTTCAACTGTTAACAACTGTGATAATAAGAGGTTGCAGTTTGTTGTTATAGGCTGCTAGTTCTTAGCAGAAGTTGATCTGACCACGTCCTCACTGAGGTCAATGGAAGCTTTGACATGGATTTAAATTGTCACAGGATCAGATTTTGGATCAATTGAGATCTATGCCATTAACAGCAACCTTTACACAGCATTTACATGGATCAGTAGCTGAGTTTTATGCACTATCACAACCCACCAAAAAAATCCTCGGACTGTGAGACCATTACCATGAATAAATTCCTAGTAATACCTAGGGTAAAAAATTATCACTGACTGCAGTAAGATTAAGGCAGAGGATGCAAAGAATATCATTTTTACTAAGGATCAAGATGATCATAACAACAACAACAACAACAAAGTGATGAAGACAGAAGAAAAATTCCACTTATCTATACAGAGTTTTATCAGGGAAAAAAAAGCTCACATTTGGGAGTAGTATTGCTTCTGAAATGGACACGTGAAAAGATTCTGGATGAAACCCTTTGTTATACAACTGGCATTTCAACAAACTTTAGAAAAATACACGTTTCAAAGAGGAGAAGAAGAATATTGTAGAATACAAACATTGTGGAAGTGTAGGATTGTTTTGATTAATAACAATCCAAGTTCTATTGTACCTGATGCTGTACAAACACATCCCTAGACATTTTCCTCCAATAACTCTTCTCCTAGATTGTGTGCTGGAAAAAAGAGATGCTAGTTCATATGCTTTGCAGACTGAAACAACCCTCAGGAGAGCTTCATCTTGCAAAATAAATGAGCATAGATATCTGAAGTCAGTTACATGCCTCATCTAAAAGTTCTGTTCTTTTAATTTCTTTCACAAGCCAGAGGCTGCAAAGAAAATGCACCTTATTTTATTGCTGCTCATTTCTTCTCACTTTCCCATCTTCCTAAATTTGTGAAACCAGACTGTGACCGACCTACGCAAACACACAGAGGTATACAGGCATACATTCACAAACAGCAAAAACAAGAGAAATGCCTGTCATTTAGCCTTTGCACAGGGGCTCAGCAATCAGCTCTCAGACCTGTGAATGCAGAACCAGTATCTAGAAGACTACAATAAAAAAAACGAACAAAAACCACCAATATACACACTTCCTACTGTCTATTCTGACCCTAGCAGTCACCCAGAACAGCAGAAACCAACACCACCACATGGATGCAGACTGGCTAGATCAACTGTAATTGCAAAAAGAAAAAAAAAAGCATCCCTTGGGAGAGACACATCTGCACACAGGACAGTCGAGGTGTCCTGCAGATGGAAGATTTCAAGTATGAAACTCTGGCTCTAGGGGAAAAAACCACTAGGCTTTGTTAGCCCTACTAGGTTTGTCCTCTGCTTGCACACTTTCACTTGATACTCAAACACTTTGGTACTTTATGTTTAAGCTACCAACATACACGTATTTCATATTTACATATATTCTGTATATACATGAGATGGAGAAATCAAGTTGTACTATGATGAGATACATTAAAAACTACCAACTGACCACTGGCATCCATACCATACATTCACATCACAGGAGTGCGAAGGCTGAGAAGCTGCTGGTTTGCAGCTGCTGATGGCATCTTAGTCCACGATCCAGTGCTTTAGTCATTTCACCACCACTTGCTAATCGCTGTATAACTATATTTTATTGAACTGGGTGTGTATGAGTATGACTTGTCCAGGAGGCTAGCATTTTAGAAAAGTCAGGACCATTCTCACATTATTGTTTTCAAGCCGACCACACAGAAATTTAATATACAAACTGTGATAACATTCTGTCCCCTCTCATCACATGCTGAAATGATATTTTTCCTCTTGTATAAGGGAACCCAAGCCATATCAGATCAAAACGCAAGCCTCACTTTGTATTTAATCAGACAAGAAAAATTTCAGCTCCAACCTCCTCATTTCTCTCTCCAGCAAGAAGAAAAGGGGCAGAATGCACACATACAGCAAAAGAATTGAACAACTAGTTTAAATAGAAATAAAAAGATTTAGGCAAACAATGTGTATAAAACCTCAGTGTAACCAGTCATTCCTTTATGTAAATTTGCTCATCTGAATTTACAGCTTAATTGCGATGATCCCCATCAGGATCGCACAAGAAATGTACTAACTAGAGGTAAAACACAAGAATAAAGGCTCAGCACGTGAAAGGCTGGGAAGCATCATCCTGTCTCTAGAATGTAGAAAAAGCAAGCAAACTTCTACAGCTGCTGTTTCAAGATCTCTGTTCCACATACCCACATCTGACAGTTACACCTCTACAATGACACCATACTTGTGCTTCTGAGAGAATTGTTCTAAATATATTTCACAGCAGGAGAGGGCTCCATTTTTCAGGGACTTGTGCTAAGTCTATCTCAGGCATGTACAACAGGTGGTCAGTGAAACCACTCGCTAGGTTTGGAAACTGTTGGGAGGCAGCGCTTCATGCTCTGTGCTGGGGCAGCAGTGCGCAGCCAGCCTTCTGCATGCATAGCCACAGACACAGGCAGAGGATGAGCTGTCTCTCACCTGATCTGTTAATTAGAGGAGTATTGCAGATAGACTGTGACAGGTAGGAAACGAAGGATAGTGTAGTGGAAAGAGTAATGTGGGAACAAGTCTAAGAACAGGAAGTTTTATAATGATGAAAAGGATTCAGCCCAAGTTTTTAATCACCTTGTTATACAGTCCAGCATCTCTACCCTATATTATATGGGCTCCTCCATTCTAGACCTCTTGTTCCTAAACAGCTTGAAAGTGCTTCAGAATAGCTTGAAAACACAGCACTCAAATTTCTTCCCATCAGATAAGGCTGCTTTGCCCAAACAAGGAATTTGTGCTCCAGAAATCTACCCCAACATCATTACCACTGTCACAGGAGCCTGCCTTGGTGACACAAGGATTTCAAGACTCAAACATTGCCAAATCACATTTAATCACAAGTAACAATCCAAATGTTTAGAATGGAAAGCAACCCAAGTTTGGTTATTAATCTCAATTGGCTTTACTTACCAGGAAAACTCATTTGGAATCTCAGAAGCAGCACTCTGCTATTGGTGTTCAAAGCCATAGGCAACATACCAGAAAAGATGGTCAGGTTTAAAAGCCTCCTACCAAAAGGTAAGTCCATCCATGTTCCAATTTTGTCCAAGATTATCTACCCAGATTGAATTCCACAGAAGTATCTTTTCTGTTCTTAACGACAAAGCTCTAAAACTGAACTAAGATGAGAAAAGTCTGCAAATTATTCTTTCTTTTCCTAGATCATAAGAACATGGTCAGATTGAGTTAAACCCAGTTTGTTTTTCTTGTTCTCCTATTTTGAAAACAGAAATAAAAGTAGAAAGTTACTTATTGAGTAACAGCTTTAGTACATATAGATGGTGGAGTGACGATTGTGATTTTTTTTTTCATGTGACCGATTCATTTCCTTATGTTTGTACAAGGACTCACTCACTGCCATCCTCCTGCATTTTTTTTTCCCCACTCTTTCATGTTCTTGACACAGAATCAATTGAGTATTTGGCAGGAAGAGGCAAATCACGGAGACAATATAAGTAGCCCAGGGGGCCCCTTAAGCACCATTTAAACAATTATCAAAGTAGCATTTCTTATCCCTTGAAGCTCTTTTGGGCAGAGAACAACGCACTCATGTTCACTTGCTCCTGTCACAAATCCCTTACATTTCGCCTTTGAATAGCTAGGATTTAAATAAACAGGCATAATAGAAGCGAATAGCAGTGAGATACACGGTGCAGGATATAATTATGCCACACAACAGGACAGTCTGAGATTTCCAGAACAAGGATTCCCTGAGCAGTCCCATTCCCAGAGATGGCAGCAACTCCAGCTGAGACTGAGCTGTGCCTTGCTTAACACTGCATAGCCAAAGTTGCTTTTCTCAGCCAGTACTCCTACCTACTGTGCTGCCATAATACAGTGCTATGCAAGGCATTCCCCAGAACAACGCCTTTTGGTATCAGCCTTATATTTTTATTCACTATTGTATCATAGCCTCAAACTACAATAACCAGTATTATTTTATACCCAGCTAACTGCATACCTTAAAGTGACTGCACCAGCAGAGAAGCGGACAATTCACATCCAGTGGGTAAGGAGCCAGATCCTTCACAAAAATAAATACTAATTGCAGTAGATGGCACATTCCCACCTGAAGGATTGCTAATATAACGTGTGATCTTGATTTTAAAGTTACTGCACATACTTGGCCACGGCACATAAAGCCAAGGGGGTTTGTAGCTTCAAACACTTCTGCCCACGCAGTGTTTTAAATGCAATCATTCCCAGCACAATGCTCTATCGGATTAGATCGCACTTGATTTTGGTGCAAGGAGGTACAGCCAATCGCTCACAGGGAATCCCTGTAACAGTTAACAGAGGTGAATCTAAAAGAGCTGTGAAGATGTTTAATGAGGTTCCATCTGAAACACTCAAAACACATAGAATATAATCCAGAACATGCAAGCACCTTCTTGTAGAGTTGCATCTAATTTTTACTTAAAACAAAGGCAACATTTATCCAGTTCCATCACCAACTGATCTGATGGAAGGCAGAAAGAACCCTACAAAATACTTGCAGAAATGATTTTTCCAGGAGGATTTTCCCCCCTGAGGAGCCAAACCTAACAGCTCTCCCTGCATGGAAGAGGCCCATGGATCTGCTGGGTGTCGGGGCTCAAAGCAAACCAGCTCCCCTGCTTTAAGGGAGGAAACAGCAACGTGCTCTGCATTTGCATTGGTCATGTAGCTTTAAAGCCACAGCAATCTAAAGGGAACTGTGCAGCAAAGCTTTTTGGAGAGGTCTGGGGCTGTAAGAGCTTCAGACATCTTGTCAAGTGACTTATTTTTTTTGAAGGCAACAGTATCGTAGTACTAGCAGAGGAAAAGAACAGCTACTCCATCCCTTGTGTTCAGAAAAGGCATAGGTGGGAACTTGAACAAATGCCAAAAATTCATGGGATCAGTTCAGCTTCAAAGGCACAAAGTTAGCACGCCTCATCTGTTATGAGGTCCCAGTTCCCATAAATGCTCATCAACAACACAGGCAGGGACTGCACCCCCCTCTCAAGTGCTTGAAATCTAATTGAGCACAGGTAGGAGTGAAAACAGTTGAAGTAGCTGACAAAGTTATGCGTGAGCTGAAAAGCAAAACCCGTTTTAAACCAGGTCACCAGACTTAGGGTTTATTGCTCTCTATCCACTACAATCATGACATATTTGCACAGCTACGATATCCATTAGGTATACACTATGAATAAAAGGAATGCTAGAGAGGGTTTTATGTCAGTGTTTACTTTGAGTAAGAAAAACAGTGTTGTTGCCATAGCAATGGACAAAGCACCCATTACCTGAGATGCTAGGAAAATTAAAGAATGCAAACCATAAATGACAGCACTTTAGTCATACTTGAGCATCATGAAGAGAGGCAAGGCATATTAATTTCCGAACTCTTGCAGAGTTTCTTTACAGATCTTCCACAGAATTAATATTAAAATTAACCAGCTGTCACTGTCTATAGACAGCAGATAAAGTCTTCTCTCTGCTCAGTCAATATTTTCACCCAGCTTTTACTACAATAGCTTTGTCTGAGACGGATAAAAATTTCAAGCAGTACCCTGGAGTCTTAGTAAATGGAGATTATACACCTACTTCATGTATTTATACTCAGGCTAGACTGCTGTTTGCAGTGTCCTTTCTAAGGTTTTGTACAGCTTGATTTAAGATACAGAAGGTCACGGAGGAATTACTCTGAAACACGACCAAGAGCAGACCCTAATGGACTAGGCTGGAAGGTTGCAGATACCGTTGTGAAGTTGAGCTCATTAAGACTGGAATTACAGCTTTCATGTCATCGTGAGCACAGCAGTATCCAACAAGAAATCAAAACCCATTGTCAAGGATGCATGCAATGCACTTGAATGCCACTACCACATTACCTACAAGGCTGCGTGACCCTCCTGACACTACAACTGGCTGGTGTAATTCTACCATCTACTTTCCATTCTTGTATCTGTTCTAAGCCTGCCTATTCAGACCAGCTCTGTCCTCTTCACAATGCACTGAGTAGACAACTGAATTCAAACTATTTTATCATCTACTGTCTCAGAAAATGTGCACTTACATACAGACAAGTGAACATTGTCCACTATCACTGATAGAGGCAAGCAACACCAGCTAAGTAAACACAAAAAAAGGCGTTTTGTTCATTCCCTCCTCTCCTACAAGACTGTAATCAGCCTGCTATGGAAGAGAAAAGAAGCTGGTACTAATGTGGTCTCATGAATGCCTCATATCTAGAGATAAAAAGCAGCCTGTGAATATTCTCATTACTTTTGACAGGACTAAATTCGGGAACATTCCTAAGCGACAGCCTCCCACTGTGGATTGGTGTTTCCTTTCCAGAGGAAAGGCTCTCTACACAGTCGGGGATTTTTCTAAGCTAGACATAACCTCAAGCAGAAAAACACTCGTGGTTGTATTTCTACAACCTGCTGAGACCAGGCACATCACATGACTGACTTCAGCAATTAACATCACAGCATCTAAATGCTTAAAAGCTAATGCAAAGCAAGGCCTAAGCAGCCATGTGCTCTACATGAAAATTTACCCTCTTAACATGGGATCCACAAATGCCCTATATGCCAAATGAGGAACCCCTCTGGCAGGTCAGCAACATCTGTGCCTTAATGACCAGCTAGAAGGCTGAACTGCCTTCTCCAGCACTCCTGGGGTGAGTGAAAGCCAACATATGACTTAAGACTGCCTGACACACTGGACCATAATCTTTAAAGCCAAGTTGTGATTCATGATCCACAGCTATTTATGTTGTCTAACGACTAATCAGAGAGGCTGAAGAACTGAGCTCTGGACTTCAGTGCTTAAATGCCACATATTCCTTTTTTAATGATCCTCTCTTTCATGCAAACAGCTCGGTCTCATTGCACTTTGGAAATCAAGGATTACATCCTAATTTGTAAGAAAAAGCAAGTCTTTTTAAGCAGTCTGACAGCTGATAAGGCAGAGGACCATGTCACTTCTCCACTTATTCTTCCATGACACTCCCCAAGATATGAGCTCTCTTCTATTCTCTTGTCTTGCTGGATTTAAGCAGCAAAATGAAAACCTGAAACAATGCTGCTGGAGATGATTAGACCGTTACTGCAAATTAACCCCCAGCAGCTTTGCTAATAGAAACATTTTGTAACCCACCAGGAATCAGACAAACAAACAAAACATGCTTAATTTCTTTTTAACCCAGTCTAATATAAAGCACAAATTAATCAGCTTTTCCGTGCAGTGAAAGCTTATGAAAATGCAACTTTCTTCTCAAGAGAGTATTACACATCCCAACATATCTCCCTGAAGATGAACACAGGACAGAGCGGGATTTAGAGGAAGCACAGAGCACTCCACTGGGCTCCCAAAGGGAATAGTGACAAAGATGAGGTCAGATGCCCTATATCTCTGTAAGAACACTTAGCATTCTTCAGAAATCAACTCCTGAAGCAGAGCAGCAGTTCCCACCATCCTCATGTCTTTTGAGGAAGCTTCAACTGCAAAATGTCATAAGAACATAAAAACAATTCAAGTTCCTTGTGTACGTGCTGTCATGAATGAGGAGTGACACTCTGCCAAAAGGAACTGCAATCTGATGGCTTCCATCTTAAATAATGACCCACAAGCACCAGTAAAACAAATACAGATGAAAACAACAAGCTTTTATGGTTCTACTGGACCAAGTACCTTGGTTTATACCCCCATACCACCCTCCCTCCTCACCCAAAAATTGCCACAAAACCCTGGGCTATGACTAGATGTCCCTTCCAGTACCATGCCAGCAAGCTGCTACTGCTTTTTCAGCTGTAACAAGATGCACTAGGTTTTAAAAGCTTTTCATATTATTTTACTCAGGAATACTCATTTCCATTCAGACCTACAGGCTCACACACTTTCTTGCTTACAGTGGCCTTGGACCCCAACAGCTCGTCAGATAATCACACTGGGAATTCCCAGGAGGTTCCCGAACGAATCAGATCACAGCCTTTCAAACAGCCAGAAAACACCTCTGTTCAACTAAAATCCACTCTCAGTAACATGAAGTTTCCCTCCTTAGTGCTGCTTTGGGAGGACTTTGATTTATATGGTACGATCTTTTAATGAGCCTCCATTGTTTCTAATCAAGCAAATAATCAAGGATTTAATTCACTTTTGTAACTTGAGTAACACAAGTGGCTAACAGTCTAAACAAGAATTAAGTAAAGGTGCCTTTCCTAATCTGCAAGCAGCCTTGCACACGCACAAGCTTTTTTTGGAGCCACCCTCTGCCCCACTACCAACCAGGGCATTGAGCAACAAGTGTTGCTGCACGTTTGGAAAAGATGACAAATTACTGTACTAGTTTGCTGAGACTGAAGGGAAATAAGGAAAGCAAAGTATTTCTAGGAGGAGGTTTTAACAATATGTTTCAGTGTAACATTTCTGAAATTTATTTTACACACAAACATTCACCAAAGATTAAACAAAAACTTCAGCCCCAGCACTCCTGCTGCAGAATCTACAGCAAGCCATGCTGTCAGACTGCCAATGCCCTGATACCACACTGTTACTCTTTCCCTTTTATGGACTCCTCCTAAGATAACCCCTATCAATTTATCCTGCTTTTCCAATCAGTATATTAAGGAAAAGTCTTCAAATCTACCAGCCTGAAGTGCAGAAGTCAATTTCACTAAAGGAAATAGCCCTGAGTTTGGCTGAAGGAACTCAGAATTTGAGAATGCACTGTGGAAGTGACCGCTTTCACAATACAAAGAAAATCCCTGCAAAGATCACACTATTTAATGAAGGTTTTTCTTGTTTTAAGACTTCTGCACAAAGCTCCAGCTTACAGGCAGCTGATCAGGGTGTTCAGGACAATCTTTTTAAAAGGGAGGTGATAGCTTTTGATTCTCAGAACCGAGTACTCAGATTTCTATGAACTTCAGCATCACTGAACTTTACTACTCAGCTCCTGAACACAGCAGTATATGTGCATCTTCCCCTAGATTTAAACAGGTCTCAGTATCACCTAACACTGCCTGCTGTCAATACTTATTAGGAACTGACATATAAAGCTGTCTCCACTGATCAGTTTAATAGCTTTTCTCACTGCATTTATCCTCTATCCTTCATCCAATCCGTAGATTATCACTACTAATTGCCCATTGTCTTAGGCTGATTTGATTGCTGGACAAAGGTAAATCAGTAACTGTTTATAACCGACAGTTTGTTGGATTGTTGGGTGCAGTTTGTTGCGCTGCAAAAGTCTGTAACAATAAACCTAAGGAAGGGATAAAGTATCCATTTTTCAACTCTTCCCTCTAATCAGGACAGATAACTTCATCCCCTTTCCCTTTACTTATCTTCCTCAATACCATCAGTACATCGGTTCAGCACCCTCTCCAACTCACTAGAGCTCAGCTGCTGCCCAGCAGAGTAACACAAAGCATTCAGCACTCCCAGTTTTTGTTTTGGCCCTGTGCTGTACATTGCTATCCCAATTCAAATGTGGTATATCAAGCCATGGAAAGACAGATGGAAAGATCCTTTAATGTCTGGAAAAGTATTTAGAACTGTAGAACAAAGCCAGCAATGCACACAGGCCAAACTTTTCAAAGCTGCCTAATGCTTTCCGCTCACTGGCTCCCCAGCACTACGAACAGAAATTGAGTGGCCAGCTTCCCAATAACCTTCAAATATCTCAGCTTACACATGCATTTCTTTCTGAAAGTTAACTTCACAAGAAAGACTTGTCTTCAGTACGTTATGATCTTTCCATTATTTGCAGCCTGCTGGGTGTGAGGGAGGTTGACAGAAGCATTCAGGAACAAGGTCTCGCCCTGAGGATTTTGCTTTCTAATCCTTACATACAGTACACACAAACGATGACTCAGATTAGAAAAGCCTGAATACACAGCAATTGGTGAAGTGACAATCAATCAATGCAGCCCTATGGAATCCAGTGGTGTTAACTTACAACAGCTCCAGGAAGTGCACAGAAGACTTCAGTGATCTGTATTTTAGGAATTTATAGTTTTTTTTCTGTTTCCCTATCCTGTGCTGTCTTACTGTCTACAGACGTTACAACGATGCTGCCTTATTTCTGTTCAAAGTTTACCCAACTGCTAGAAGTAACACGAATTTTCCTTACTGAGCAGTCAATACTCAGTGCAATTCATCTCTCCTTTGGGGGCCCAGAAGTCCCTCCTACTGGGAGGAATACAGCACAGTGATATTTCCCTTCTTTTCCATTTCTTCACTTCTATTAAGATTTTCCCATTCACTCTACCACTGATAATATATGGCAAATCCAAAACCCCTTTTATTAGAGAAAGTTGAAGTCTTTTAGGAACAGGATTGACACTCCTGAGCATAATGCTGACCAAATTGCTTACATTTTGTGATAAGCATATAGAAAATACTTGCACAGACTTCACAAAGGTCACCCAGCAGGAAAGGGCTGTGGGAAAAACTCAGATCTTGTAACTTATCAGCATTGTTTGAACTGCTTTCACAACAGCTTGCACTGACTAGATGCATGGGAGGAAGATCTGTTTATTCAGACAGCGCTCCTACTGTGTTAATGCACTACCATGCATAATGCACTTCATTCACTGTCATGTTAGTCATTTTCTTCGACTTTACTTGTGTCATAAGGCTGATAAGTGTATGGATGCTGTAACAGGATTCTGAATTAAGATACAATTTAAGAACACAGTTTCAATTCCACTGATTTGAGGATATGAGGTCATTTAGATTTGTCTGTTTCACTTGTGCCAGAGAAGATTTGTAGCCATTCTTTTCCTAAAGCAATGATCACATGTTGTTTACTTCAGCACTGGGATGTTGCAATACCTCAATGAATACTACACAAGAAGCAGAAAATAAACCCACAAAGCCTCAGGACAGTGTGTGGTGTGTTTTTCTTTAGGATGATTAAATGTGAATGCATGTCACAGGACGTAGGGATCGCTGTGCTGGGAGCCCATGAACACAAGAGGATACAGCCCTACATCTAACCAGGCAAATGGCCACAGAGAAGGTTAAAGCAGCCCCCAGGCAGAACCAGCATATGTGCTCACTTCTCCCTGCTTGTTGCAGTCCACTGCTCTTTCCTGGGAGGTACCAGCACCTCATGGGTTGCTGGGTCACATCCCACACTTGCACATCCACAAAGTTTTTACTGAAAAGAGAGATTTTAACCACAGAATCAGGGAACTGAACTGTGTTTTTCAGACCTGCTACCAGCACTCAAGCACTGCCTCATGGGACAACAGCAAGGAGCAGAGGTCACCAGCTGTCCTTTTCTACAGCAGGGTCAGGTAAGCTGTTAGAACAGTTTCTTTTTTTGTTTTGTTTAAAAAAAGAAGGAAAATAATGCCAAAAAACACCACTGCACAAAACCATGGAATTATTCTTTCATGCCTACCAAAGCTTCCACTTGATGCCTTAACTGCACAGATCAGCGTCTGCAGTAGATATGAAATTTTAACGTGCCTGCAAGACAAAGTTTTCAAAATTGACAGCTGTTTTGGAATATTGACATTGGTTTGAGATGTAGCACAGGACTGACTTGCTTTCTAAAGCTCAGTGCCATGTGGTGTGCTTTCTCCTCTCTCTCAAAGGAAAGAAAAACAAACACCACCTCTCCACCTCCACTGGAAGTTAGCAAAGAGCTTAAAATCTTCATCTCTTCCACCTTTCATGTCTTTGTGTCTTGAATTTTAAGCAAAAAAAAAAAAAAAGCAAATCTTTTCCACCAGAAGTGTTTCAACAAGAAAACATGGCCTGAGCTCTGCATTTATGATAACACAGATCAATATACCCACAAATGTCAGAGTATTTACTTCAAATAAATCAGTTATCTGTTCTCAAAACCAAGAATAATTCATTTTGTCCATAATGCAAGTGACACTACTGATATCCCACGTACCATTTCTGTACGATAGACAGAAACCATACCTCTCAGCATGCTAATGCAATCCTTGCCTAGGCAGATTCATTTCAGAGCAAAGAAATACATCATCAGATTGGAACAAGCTTGTTTCATCTTCCAACTCGCTTTTCAGGAAGATAAAGACTGAAACAGACCTTCAAAGGGTGATCCCCTCCTCTCCCATCCACCCAGCAAATATCCAGTTCATTGCCTTTGGATTTCTTCTTTCACCACAGCTATGCTTGTTATGTGGAATAGTATTCTTTTTCTACTATTTCAAGAAAAAGGATTTTCAATAGAAGATAAGCAGCGCAGTCAGAAAAGACTTCTGTAACGGAGGTTTCACTCTGTAAACAGGTGTCTGAGAGATTATCTCACCAACTTCACCAAAGCTTCAAACATGAGAATGATTCCGGGATAACTAAAATCCCAGTTTTTAAATAAAAGCCTTTTATCTGCCAAGCAACTCTTCCCGCTCTAAAGGCTATTCTCCTTGCTAGTTGTCAACTATGTATTAATCTAATTCATATAAGCCTTAGAAATAAATACTTTCATGTGTAGAATCTTTTGGGAAACTCTGATTCCCTGAGGCTTTAAAGAGCAATTGTTATTTATCACCGTGGAGATTTCCCTTGAATTCAAAGCCTGGTAACCAAAAGAAAAAAATACATAAACTATCTCAGTGATTAACAAGTTTTCTAGTCTGCCATCCTCAAAGGATTTCCATTTCGTTGATAGGGAAACTGCTATAGAAGGAAATGAAAGTGATCTGACCCAGTAGGGTGTTTCTTATGTTCAGAGGTATTGCTTTCACCATACCTGCCCCAAATAATTGCAGTTATTTCTAACAGTCCTTTACAATCAATGGCAATATCAAACGCATCAGGATTTATTTCAAAGGATACACATATTGGCAACGACAAACGATGCTTAACCATAAGGAGACAGTTAACCCCCCCTTAAAGAGTTCTCATAACAAAACCCTCTCTGTGTGGCAGAGGCAAAGCACTGTCAGAGCACTTAGAGAAAAGCAAGCAATTGAAATTTTGCTACATTTAAACTATGCCTATGCAACAAAAGGCAAGTTTTAAAAAAGCTCTGTAAAACAGAGTACTTTCCTGGTGCCTTACAGTCTGTTATTCCACAGAAATGGCACCACTAAAGCAGCAAGTTACCATATTCTGTATTTTACTGCATGATACTAACATGTGTTAAGTGGCAGGGCGTACATGTTAAAAGACTCCTAGGGACAGAGGCTTTCAAGTCCTCTTTTCAGTGCTCATGAAGGAAAACAAAGGATTTCAATGATTAGGTGTAATATTCACCTGAAGAAAAATATGCAATGTGGGTAAACACTAAATTGATTTAGATTTGCCCACTATCCCCAAGTGTGCATCAGAAACAGGAAAAAAACATTCTACTATACCTGAGTATGAACTGATCCACCGTAGAATTGTTGGCAATTGTCACATAAACATTCACCACCTCTCCTTGTTTGACAGGCTTTGAGGGCAGCCAGACGACGATGTTACCATCCAGCCGTAGCTCTGTTAGCTGAGAAGTCTCCTGGCCTCGATAGAGGCTGATTGATCCAATCCGCTGTAAGTGGGACATGCTTTCATCCATGCCATCTTTTCCTGGCCGGATAGCATTTCCTTTCCTTACATCCTCAGCAGTACACTCTCCCTTCTCATCTCCTGGTTGGACAGTGTAGTAAAGCTCCACAGGGCTCCCTTCAGTAAGATCAAGTGGCTTCTTACGACCTGTGACAACGGTGGGGGGGTTAAACCAGCCTGGCAGCAGTTCCAGCTCTGCCACACACAGCCCCAGGTCCCCCTTCAGCCTGCAGCTGCCTCTGACTTCCCGCGTCTCTCGGAAGGCGAACACCCGCAGGCAGGGCAGCCTCTCCGTCGTGCTATAGTCATCCCAGTCCCTGCCCACAATGTAGAACAGGACCTGGACTTTGGGCTTGCTAGGGTAGATTTTGTCACTCATTATGTAGGCCTTAAGTTTCCAGTTATAAGTGAACTTGTTCGCAGATCCAAAGAAGCTGGAAGTTATCATTAGGTCCTGGGGCACAACTTGTTCAATGGAAAAAGGTCCATAGCTGGCATTTAACACAGGAGGTCTCTTGGCTTTATATGGGAAGAATGATTCCACCCTGGATTGCAAACTGGAATTTCTCATGAAGTCTTGGTTGGCTTCTTTGAGGAAGAAAGAGGTCTCTGCGCTGAAGATGCGGTAGCTCACAGGTAGGTAAGTTGGTGAAGAAGAAAATCTCTGATTATTGTCCAAGACCCCTCGATTCTCTGCCACTAATAAAAGAAAAGGTGACGTTGGTTAGATCAAATCTACTAATAGGCTTAAATAAATGTTTGTTACAAAGTTACATGGAGCTAACCAAGGAGCCAAGGACTGTCATTAGATGCAAAAAAATATATATAGTGTAATTAAATGTTTAGATATAGCCAATTCTTTTTTGCATTATGTACACAAAAGAGAAGCAATTCAGATTTCAATGCCACCTTGCACTGATCATAGTTTTAGTTCTGTTACACATCCACAGGTGATTGTTGCCACCAACGTTCAGACAGCAGAACTGAAGCAGTGCACTTCATCCTTTTAACTGCTGAACATCCATATGAGACCCAGTCCTATCCTATACGTATCCTTCAACTGAGGGCAACAAAATCTTGTGCCCCTCTAAGTTTAGGCTGACATTCAGTATTTCCCCACCACCTGGAAGTAGGAGGAGGAAGGTTTGCACAGCAGAATCAATGGCTGTCCCAGTAGGCATTTTACACAGCCAAACTGCTGCAGTGCTTTCCTAAAACACAGCAAAAAATTAAAATTAAAATAATCCCATGGAGGAACTGACTTTGCTGCAGAAGCTCTTTGAACACTGACAGTCATCTGGATGAGAAATTAACAGATTACTTTTCACTCCTACACATCGTCTCATCTCCCTAACAATAGACCAAACAAACATGCAAGTTTGCACACATCAGTTCTTTTACATACTTGCAACAAACGGCAGCCAAAGCTTCCCAAAAAGCAATTCATGACCAAACAGAGTGTACTGAACTACTGGCAAGGTCATTTTCCCCACTATACCAACCCCCCACCCCTTTTAAACTTCCCACCCAGTTAAAGTTCACTCCTGCCTATGCGATCTTTCTATTCGCTCACAGCACACCTATGCACGCAGCACATCTGTAAGGTGCGCTGAACCTCCGCTCCCCCAAGTCTGCTCATTGCTATCCCTGTAATGAACGCTGCCAGGAAATCAAAGACAGTTTTTGCTCTACAGCCAAGAACAGAAATTGCTTTTCTAAGAACTGACACATTCCATTTTATTCTCTTCCTCTGTCAAGAAACCTTGCCCTTGCACTACTATTTCTAGCACAAAATCTACAGCTTTACAGGTATATACTGTCAGTAAGTCAGCTTTTTAAGTTGTTTGATCACACACATCACTGGCTAGGAATATCTCAACAAATGCTTTACATATGTAAAAAGTTAATTACATGCAAAAATTACGTATGTTTCAGTACATGTAATAATGCATGCATATTACACATTTATATTTGTATATTAATGTAACATAACTTATATACGTCTGTTTTATATACAGACATGAAACAGACATCAGTATCATAGCACACACTGGCCCAATTTGAGATTCAGCTAAGTGCCAAACTTGATTTGACCAAAATGCTGTTCATCTTCATAATAGGCAGATAACATATACTGGTGTCAAACAAGATGAATGAGAAAATTACCTAGTTAAAGTAGATAAGAATTGAGGACAGCCTTATATACAACACGTGGATTACTTAATACTCACAGCCCCTCTTCCAAACTCATCATGAAGAGATTAATTGTAGGTACAGAGGGTAATTGAATGAAAGTGCATCTAGTGCTAGACTGTCTTTAGTACTTAAAAATGGACCCTGCCCTCAGACATGTCAATTCCTACGTCCTTGGGGAATCCCAGAGTCAGGATTTAAGGTTCTGTATTCATTTACCACTTTAAAGATATTGCAGTAAAGATACTGCATCTTGCTCAGAGTTGACTGAAAATCAGGCACATCTAAAGAGCTCTTAAAAGCTCATTATGTCAGCTTTCCTACAAGGGTCAGTGGGATTTTTTGCAAATAATAGATTCACTGCCCTTCTAGCTGCTAGCACGCTAATTATCCAGTCAAACTTAATTAAATGTTTGCGAGTAATAAATAATCAATATCTGTCATTACACCAAATGGCTGCCGCTGACAGAGAACTTCACGGCAATCTTGTTGAGCATGCACACAGCAGTGTGCACTGCCACTACTCAGGAACTGAATAGCTTTGGAAGGCAGGTGTGAGCAATTAAGGAAAAGGGAACAAACAGGAAGGA
Source organism: Lagopus muta (assembly GCF_023343835.1). Classification (NCBI taxonomy): domain Eukaryota; kingdom Metazoa; phylum Chordata; class Aves; order Galliformes; family Phasianidae; genus Lagopus; species Lagopus muta. The sequence continues at coordinate 8,739,762 of NC_064449.1, read as the reverse complement.
GGGGGAGAATCAGAACTCTCAGTGAAAATACCAGCACAAAGTGAACTGCCAGCATGACACTTTCTCTATCAAGTAGAGCCATGCTTAGGTTTAGCACAGGTTCAATCCTCTGGCATACTTCTAAATTCTGCTGGAAAGGAATTTACAGGTGCCACTCCAGGTACGTTTTGCTGAGGAGGTTCTTCAGAACTGGCACCTTAGCTATTGCTACTGAGGGAATACCTTTGGCTTCCATAACTCTGAAAAAGCAGAAATAGAAATAAACCCAGCAGGTTGCAGAGATGAGCAAACTCCTAATTTCAAAGCGCCGCTATCAGGATTTATGCTTGAAACTCAGCAGCTGTTTTCCTGCCATTCCCAGGACTTCATCTGTAGCATATTACGCTCAGACTGACAGTGGTCTCACTTTTTCATTTACCCTCAATCAATCAGATGCTAAGGTATGTAGGACCTGACGCAATATTAAGGAAAACAGCCATGCAACTTCCACTTTGGTAAGCTGAAGGAGAACAGCAACATCTATTTGACAGAATGACAGGGGGGGAAAAAAAAAAGCTTTGCCTCTTTATCATAGACCAAAGATTTCCACCCACTGTTATTTTTTACATAATGGAGTGCTATAATTGTATAGCAATGGCTGTACTTTAGACAATCTACTGAAACACTTCAAGCCTTTACTGATAAAACTGGTAGTGCTTTACCCTCATGTACTGAATAAGAGTCTCAAATTGTCCAGAGATGAAGTCCAGCATTGAAGAGATAGAGAACCATCAAACAAAGCCACCATTAGACAAGAACAAAATGTTAAGGCTTACAAGTAATTACTCCTTTGTAACAACCTTGTGACTTTCTAATCCTCCTTTTGGCATCTCGTGCTTCTGCAGCACTTCATCAAAACCTAACAAGGCATCTGCTAAACACATCACTGGCTCCAGCGTAATAAGCCAGCTCAAATTCCTGTAACCTAGCAAGTCCATTATTGGAGATGGATTTAATGGTGAATTTTGATCTGAAGTATTCTTTCCTGGATACCAGCATCAGAGGAATTTTATTTTGGGGAATTTCACATGGAACTGAAGCCCTGGGTGCTGGATTCACTAGAACAGTGATAAAGGCTTAATATTTTTAAGCCATCTTTTTATGCCATTGGTTTCTTCTGGATTGAAGAATTAGGAATTTAGAACATGGGTGGTAGGTCAGCAGACAATGGCTATGTATCATCACTGACTGAAGTATGAAGGGCCACTGAGCCTTCAAGGAAACCATCTGCCCATTCTGCAGCCAGAAGGCTCCAAAGCCAGAGAACGCTGGATGGAAGCAGAGGATATTTCTCTATGCACAGGAGGACCAATGTGAAGATCGATCTGCCCCTTGTATAGTCCTCAAAAAGGCACACTCACAAATATTTTTTTCAGGAAACAAACAATATGAAAACAGGTTGATGAGTTTCCATGCATTCTATTACCCCAGTCACATCAGTACAGCTGAAGCTTCAACTAAGAATTCTGTAACTTCCAAGGCAGGATCTTTGCCTTCCTTTTTATTACTGCTTTACCCTCTGAATTGTCCTTCCATACCTGAACATATCTGTAACAGAACGTTGCAACATACTGATTTTTTTTTTTAACCCTAATTTCACACCATTAGACTTTTCAACAAAAACCAATACTCCTTATTTACAGCACCACACCAAATGTGTAAAAACTTAAACTCTCCTTCTTATTATGGATCCCCATTTTTGCGTTACCCCTACACACAGAGATGCTATTCTTACTGTCAGGTTTTATACCAGCCATCCTCTCTTGGTCCAAACCTGCCTATGCAACAGCAGGACAATTGCATATTTCAACTCAGCAAATACAGAATAGGAAAAGAATACAAGTACAAAAGATACACTTCAACCAGGACATTTCCTTTACCACAAAACATGAACAGCTACGTTGGCTTGTTCATTTTCCCCTACATTTCTATATTGGCACCACGCTTTATAGCTGCAGCAAGTAATTTTCTTAGAACTACAGCTCAGCAAATACTGCTAGAAATAAGTGCCCAAAAATATTCATTTAGACTTCAGGATGACCTTAGTTGTACTCTCATACTTCCTAGAAGTTCGGGAAAGGGAGTTCAAAGGATATTTTCCTGTTAGAAAGGCAGGCTGGAAATTAAAATAGCAATAATTATTACTATGAATAAAAAATAAATATCAAAGGAACTCAAATTGAAGATATGGAACATTTACTATTTACATTAACTGTGAAGTTTGATTAACCACTGCATGAGTAATGGTTACGGGCAGGAATATTGGCTTGTCTGTTTCTAACTATCAAGACTGGATTCATGTCTGAAAGGTAAGTTTTTTCTCAGCTCAGTTAGGCTTCAGCTGTCCCTGTACTGAAACACTAACACTCCCTCCTGGCTTAAAATCTATAGATCTATTTCCATTCAAAAAAATCAATTGGAAAACTGACATGACAGGGTTATTGCAGAAGCCATGTTTTCTGCTCTCATGCTTGCCCATCAGATATGCTTTCTCATCCAGTGAGAGAACAGAGAGGCTCTTTGACTAATTGTACATCGGCAATGTCAAGTGTCAAATGCTTACAGTGAATGCTTGAGACCAATTTGTGAAGTTAAAAATAAACTGTGGAAACAAATCTGTCAAAGAAATCCATACAGTGAACATATTTGAGGAAAATTACAGTCTAGTCACAGATATTCTGTGAGCACCCAGAGAGGGCAATTTCATCAGATAAATGATTGCTAACCATTTTCTCAGGTTTTTTTTAGAATCCAGGTTTCATTAAACTGAGACCCAAAGTCCAAGGATAAGTATATAATTGCAGTGTTTTTTTGATTGACTTGGAACAGCATATTCCCTATTCACATATATGGGAACAGACAGCCTTGTTAACCAACCAGACATATTTAAGCGCAGGCAGAGATGAAATTTAACCTAGCCTAGATTACAGAACTCAATTATGCAACATCAGATAAGGACTGTCAGGAGACAATACAATCAGTTTTTATGTACAAATTCCCTATTTTATTTCAGTATGACAGAATACCTGATTTCACTTGGTTTACTGTTACGTGAAAACCACAGTAGTATTCCATTAAATACGTTTCTCTGATGTATCAAAAGCATATCCCTAATGAATCTGTCTCCTGTATTTCAAAACAGCCAAAATTCTCAGTCCATCTCAGACACTCATAGATCAGTACAAATAAACACACTTCATGTATTTTTCTCCAGCAGAAGCAGAACAGTTATTTCAGAACTGTTAAGGAATATGACAAAAGTACCTAAAATAACAAATGAAGATACACCACTTCATTCAGTAGAAGAATGAAGATACTGCACTTCTTTAACATTAAAAAGCCAAGGGAACATTCAACAACATTAAGTGACAGAAATTCAAAGTAGACAGAAGAAAGTGTCATACACTCATACACCCTGTGATTAGATGATGGAATGCATGGCCACAGAGGAACGTATGGAGCCCAAGAACTAACCAAGATTTGAGTTGAGGACTGGCACGTTTGGAAAGATGGAGGCTGTCTAGGGTAATAACATTAACTCTGAGAAAAACCCCTTGTTTTGGTGTTTATCTATTAGAAACTAGGATTAGATCTCTGCAGTACAAGGCATTATCCAACATCTGTTAGGTTGCTCCATTTTCCTCAGGATTACTGAGGCTACAGGCACATGTGTACAACACAAATATCTGTTTTGTGATGCAAAGCCTTTTCACAAACAAAAATGAAATTTGGAAACACAAAATGAAAACTTTCAGGAAACCATACTTAGAACTACAGTTCCAGTCTTGTAGGCGCAGCCTGAAAGCTTCCATTTTTGATGCTCATAATTCTATACATTACCATTTGGTTGAAATAATTCCAAAATATCCACGTATTGCAAACCAATCTTCTGTATCACCTTCAAGTCACATAACTGAGACGTCGTTCAAAGATTGTCAGACATTCGAGATTGAAATCTATATACTTGTTTTCTCAGAACAGCTGATGACCTTAAAAGTCTGTAAAACAACTGTATAGATGCAAAGGTCAGTGGAGGCCTCACAAATAACCCCCACTGGCAGCGCTGACATTACCAAATGCCTGCTGCACTGCTGAGGTCTTCTGAGTGTTTAAGCTACTTTATTGTTTAGAATCGATGATAAATATCTGGAACCAAATATCTGCTAGAGACAGCTTTTGTTGAGAGATAAGGTACTAAAACCTTCCATACAGACACCATTCATGTGCTCAGGTCTTCCTCCCCTTACCAGTAACTGCAAATGTCAGTGCCTCCAGAGCAACACACAGTAGGCAAAATGTCATACAACAGCCTTTCCTTACAGCCCTGTTTGTCTCATTGTGGTCAACTCCATGGACTTGGTGTTCATTCACTGTGTCAGCACAAGTCCACAGCAAATAACACTTAAGCTGTTTCTATGCGATAGCTGTAGGAAAGAGAAGGATTCGGGATACCAGTTTATTCCCAGTTTTCTCAAAAACATGATAGCAATAGGAAAGCCCGGCAACCCAGTTTCTCTAGGTATGAAAGAAGAGCAGCTACCACTAAGTTCGACTAATTTATGGTCAGAACCAACACTGAAGTTATCAGAAGACCAGTCAGACCAAGCACTGACTAAAAAACAGCAACAACACAGGAGAAATGATACAGGGGTAGCCACAAAGCCCAGAGGAGTGGACAATAGCCAGCTTCTCCTAATGTAACCAACTACTTTTCAGAGATCTGGATTTTGCTTTTACGCTGAAGACGCTGCTAAAGGCGTATCATTTTTGAGGGAGTACAACTATTTGAAAGGCAAGTCTCTGCAGAATGCCTCAAGTGTGACCCCCCCATGAAATTCCAAGCCCGTGCTCAGAGCATCGCAGCGATCAATTACATTAATATCTCAGTAAAATAAATAAACTGAAGCGTTGCAGAAATGGGGACATGCAAATTACAAACACTGAACAAATTGCTTCGGCCTTGGCATTGTGCCAGCCCCTCGTCCCGTGTCTTTCTCTTGTTTAATAGCACTGCGCTTTCTCTGCTGCTTAAGTCTTTGTTAGATGCCGATAGGCATCACTCCTCTGTTTAGACATTAAATTGCTTTACACAGGCTCCTTGTTTAAAAAGAGATTAGAGTCCTAGAGTCTGAATGGTGTAATTTGCTCAGCACTTTCCAGGGCCACAAAAATCAACAAGAACTGAGAGTAAAAGCTCAGCATGAGTAGTGCTCAGATCTGTGCGGGATGGAGCTGTGAGCTACACAGGTGTGGAAGAGGACAGAGGATTCCATGAACAAATTACAATGCTTTTTTCCCCTACCATTCACTAAGAAAAAGAAAAAAAAATAGTTTTTCTTATTAAGCAGGTACATCCTGAGAAGCCAATTAAAAATAAAATGAGACAAACAACAGGACTCTGCAGTACACTGGTGCCAAAAAGCACACACTGAGATTTAGTCTCCATTGTGCTCTGCATTACACAAATATAAAGGATATTACTTACAGAGCTAGGTATAATCTGATAGAGAATAATTCTATGGTTGAAATGGGAAAAAAAAGAAACCATCTCCATGATGTATGTGGGAATCTTTCCCACTACACAGATTTAGAACTGAAGAACAGGGCAACTGAACTGAGTTTTCCAGGAGTTCTCAAAGCTGAGCACAGCAGTAGACAGCTTTAGTCTCACGTGTTTTTATCCACAAACGCAGCCCTTCTGTTTTCAGGCCTAAAGGATGGGTTGATAACGAACATGCAAAATGCATCCAAAACTTCTGGACAGCAGTATCATTTCGTTGATAGCGCTTTCTTTAGATACACCATCTTAACAAACACATTTACACAGGAGCACTGATAACTGCCTAAAGGCAAGTGACTTGGATTAGCAGTAGTTTTAAATTGCCTTCAATAAATCATTCGGCTTCTCATTTTATAGTCGTGAGGGGCTTCCTTTTCAGAGGAAGAAAAATGTTATTAGCAAAGACCTATCTCCATCATCCTACCCAGTACTTTTTTGTACAGCTACTTGTTTTGTTTGCCTTAAATTAGGTCCTAAATCTGCAAAGCTGAAGCTTTTCTACTTACGTTTCAATTTTTAAGATCCACACACAGGGTCACATGGGAAAAAAAAAATCTGATGACAGCCTAAAGTAGTGTCACACCATATGGCAGCTGCACTGCTTTTGCATTCTGGGGAGATGCACCTTGGCAGACAGGAATCCAACCAGCTGCATTCAGTAAGTGAAGCAGGAGAGAAAGCGTTGCACCTCAAGAGCATCAGGTTAAACTACCAAAGGAAGTTTGAGAAGGTAATACAATGTACAAGCCATGGTGAACACCTGAAACTTGGTGAGACTGTAACAAATGCCTCTAAATTACACTCCAGTCTGTCAAGTCTTAGTGGAGATTTATGCACAGTTGCCTCTCCTACCTGGAGCCTATAGGCATCCATGTAAATTTGAAGTAAAATATCTCATTTGTGGCAAAAATGACCACAGCAGTACTAACTTAAATTAACTGATGCAGAACTTCACCCACAAGTTATATCTCTACTGCCTAACAAATGCAGTTCTGTTTAAGGTCAGAACAACAACTGTATGGGACACTAGAGCTCCAAATCCAGCCCTCAGAGATTATTTTTCTAGTTGTTTCCTGAAAGGAAAGTTTAATATTTGCAAGAGAACTCCATTTGAGATGAAAAGACAACACTTGTGCCAGACTGAGCAGGGACAAGGAAACTTGGAACAGTAACAGATAGAACACATGCATATTTTTAATCTTACATGTAATGCTGAAACTTAACATATTGGAATATCCCACTACCTTGGCTACAACTCCGCTAATCATCTCCATTTCAAAAATGCAGTAAGGATTTACGAGGAGATTAACAGAGAAATGAGGCTGGGTTTGGGGACAGCTTTGCCCATTCAGGAAATGAACTCAGTGTCACCTTTAACCCTTTAAGTAATTCTTTGTCACCGAGAACAAAGGAAGCTCACCATACCAGAACTGCGGTGGGACAGAAACCAAGCAGAAACCTCTCTGGTTAAACATTGTCTGAGGGACTAATTAAAAGGGATGGCTAAAGCACGGGTTTTATTGTGGTCATGGCATCTTTAAGAGCTCCTTTTAAGATGATATCACCTAAAAAGGTGACCTTTCTGCAGTGCCTATTCCTCAGAACTGCGTTGCCTTTCCCCCTTCTTTCCAAAGGTCCCTAGCAAAAGAAAAAGCAGAAAGGGAGAACTGCTACTGGAAACAGTACTGAGCCTGAGGAATACTGGGTGGACAAAACAGCACCAGAAATATCCCTGAATGCAACCTGGTCTGCAGCACTGTTTCAGAGGCAAACCAATAACCTTGCCTCTATGTGTAAGCAGAAATCTGTGGCATCCAACCTGCCAGTAACCTCAGACACCAGCGCATCAGGTGCTAGTGACACCGATAACAAGGTAGAAACTGCATCAGCTTCTCTGTGCTGTAGGAGCTTTGCCCAAGATCTCAGTCTTTCTACAGGAAATGCTCCTAAGACTACTACCTTCAAAAGCAACGCTGGGCTTGGACGCCAGTTTTACCATTCCTGCCTTGCTGTTGCTTCTTTAGAGTCCTTAACGTCTTTGGCAAAGATAACAAACTCTCATCCATCATGATCATTTATGCTGAGTGCCACCAAATTACACAGACCCCTACACTATCTTTCTAACAGGTTGAATGTGTTGTGCTCCTGAAGTGTTGTTGCTCAAGAATTGGCAAGACCTCCCTGCAAATCAATGAAGTAGAGCTTTCCTATACATTTAAGTCCTATTTTTGTCCTTTCCTAATCTAACTTCGAAACCTCGCTTCTCCCCCAAGTGTCTGCCACAGATTCCTAGTTCAACTTAACACAAACGTCTCTTACAGTTTTTTTCTAACAGGTGCAGTCTTTACAGACAATTTTTCTTTTCCTTTCTTTGAAAAGCATCTTCATTCAACCTGGCTCTCATGGGAAATTAATGAGTGCTCGCTGAATATATTTACATAAGATCTCCTTAGGAGTTATGCTATTAAACATTAGGAGTGTTTTAATCTGCTCCCTAAGGGCCAGGGAAGCTGATGTGGCTGGCTAACAATGTCTCAATACAATGAACACTGTCCATTCTCACTACTGACAGCGCTGACTGCACTCACACACTTTTGACTTTGCAAGTGTGCAGCATCCACCCCATTGGCTCCAGTGACAGGGGAGCAAGCAGCAGAGGAAGGGGCTACAGCTGAATAAAAGCAATCTATTTAATACTGCAAATGTAATAACAGCAAATACTGTTCCTTTCTGTATGATGTCATACTGCCATGTGCGAGCAAGGAAGAAGCTTGATACCTTCCCCCTATTTTAACTTTACTGAAGGCAGAGGTCTTGCTTCAAAAAAGCCTTTGTTTGACCATTGGTACCAACACAGTACAATTTTAATAATGATTAAAGATACTTGTTTCTTCTGGCCAGGCAAGAGCAAAGAAAACCCTTTCATTGGATGAGTGTTAAGGTAAAATTCACTGCTGCTTCCAGCATTTGCAGTTTTGTTTCCTTCATAGCTTAACATGACAACAGAGATACGTTTTGCTCTTAACTCCTCTATGTTAAAAGCACTTTGTCATTCACTGGTCAAACGGTGACCATTTTACCAACCCTATCCTGCAGTTCCTTTTGATACCATGTTTCCCCAGGTAAGGGGAAACCGGAGGCATCCTTAAGCTTGTCTTACAGACAGATGTAAGCATCGTACATCCTTGATTGATAAGGCTCTTACAAGGACAGACAACGGTAAAGAGCAGAACCAGCTTCTTCCTGGTATCTACGTTAAGGGAGGACCTACAATATGGAGTAATCTTCAAAGGCCAGACAGGTTTCCAGTCCAAAAACCCTGCCAAGCATTCCTTTAATCCTTTATTTACCAGTAAATCTGCCACTCTGTTCAGCAGGCTTTTACTGGTGTTTGGTTTCATCTTGAAACCCAAAAGCTGTAAGCATATGCTGTGCAGTCCTAATGAGAAACTTAATCTATTAATGGGCAGACCTTCTCTGCAGGACCAGGTCTTGGCAACATGAGTCAGTTCCTGATCTTTCACCTCCCGCTTGGCAGCATACCAGACTAATTCCACATCTCTCAGCTGGCTTACATTATCAGCTCATTATTAACATACATCATAGCCAGATCTCTTTTACATGCACCCAGCAAACAGGAAACTACACAAGGGGAGGGCTCCTCATTTTTTGTCTGACTCTGGAGCTCATAAAAATGACTAATTAGAACCAGCTATAGTGGAGCCACGGTGCAGATTTGCTTGCATGCTCTCTGCTTGTGAGCCTTAGTCCTGACTTGGGCTAAATACACTACAAAATGCTACAGCAGCTGCCCGTGGCAATCTGCAGTAATCAGGTAACCCTTCCCTCTGCCACAGTATCTTATAGTTCTTATCACCAAGAACTTGTGGAAGGCAGAGATGTTCTACTGTCCTTATTTTAACATAACAGAATAATTAAACAGTTGGAATAATAAATGGATTAACATCATACCAAATCTACAGTAAAGAAATCTCAGTTTATTGAGAGTAGTTCCTGTGCACGGACTCCAATCTATGATAAAGGCAGCCATGGGACTCTTTACAGCCAAATTCAGTTGATATTAGTGTATACTTTACATTTACACAGTTGCGTGGATTCAAAAACTAGGTTTGCAGGCCACTACCAATGTATACATTACATTTTGGGAAAATGATCTCATTAAGCATAGAAACTAGTTCTCTTACGCAATAAGCTTAACAACATGCTAGCATTTTTTTCCTCCTCACAGAACTCCCTTTCATTTGACCTCAAGTATCAACCACCCCCATCTCACCAGTCACCATTAATGCTCAGAAGATTTGGCTAAACAAAAAAGCATCTCTCTGCCAGATCACTTGTGCAAATCCAGCCCAGCAAGGCAATAACCAAAAGCTGCATCCTCCTGATAACCATTTCCATATCACCCAAGCACAGATGCCTGTGGAAGAACCTGTGCCCATACAGGAGAGTGCAAGTGGAGTCACAAAGAGCAAAACAGGTCAGAAAAGTCCCCTCAGGTCAGAAGGGGGCCTGGTTATTAATAAAGTGGATTAAACTAATACTGTTACACACAGCACTCTGTACCTGCAGTCATCTTAGGTTAAGAACATACTCTTAATGCATAGAGCTCACACCTGTCTTGAACATTCAAGGAAATTAGCCTTAATGTGAAGCAGTATGAAATACAGCAAAATGTAAGAACACACATGTCTAAGAATTCCTTCGGCTGCTCAAAAGGTAATATATATTCCCTTAAGATTAGTTTTGATTAGTATTACTGTTCAGAGTTTATCTCATTTCACGACTTGCCTCCTATTCAGACCAGATTTATGCTCAGAGCCAAAAAACTGTTCCTATTTAATCTACAGCAGGACAGGTAAGAAATGTATATTTCACACAAGTCTTTGCCTAGCTCCTTCCAGTCAGATGGAAATTACCAAGTCTAATCAGGGAATGCAAAAATAAAAAGTACTGTTTCCCATGCTGTGTTCTTCTTTTATGGTTAGAAATCTAAAGGAATAACTTGTATCTGTGAGTAAGAGTACATTGATTTTATTCATTAAGTCCATGCTGACTAATTAGATATGCTATCAATTTCTCATTACCAACAGCAATTATCAAGGATACCTGCAAACTTCTAAAACTTGTAGCCAAATTGGAGTCATTCTTTCTAAAAATTTGTACCAGCCTCAACCACGCACAGCACAGGAGACTCATCTTACTTGGTTATTTTGTCCATCTAGATTGCAGAAAGAAATGTGGCTCCTGTTATTCTTGGATCAGATGATGCATGTGCTTGCAGTGACAGGAACGTCTTTTATATCTTTGTTCCATAGCTGCAATTACAGAATCAGCTCTTGGCTGTCGCAAAAACCAGTACCCAAATCTGACATGGGCTAAGAACATCATTTCCTAAGATGTGAAAGGTTTAGCTTCAGCTTTTAACAGAAACAGCTCTGCCAGCTTTCCTTCTGCTTATATGCTTGACTTACTGTATCTCCTTAGGCAGCAACAAGCCCTAATTGCAACAGTTGTATGAAATACTAGTGGCACTACTAATGCAAACTACTTTTTAATCTCATTTTTGACATTATTAATGCAATAGCATAAATGAGCCCCTTTGATGCAATATTAGCAGCATATGCCAAGCAGGAAACTGTAGTTAAGTAGGTAACTTTTTGGGCATACTTAACTCCTGTAAATAGCAAATAACAGCACAAACAACTTTGTCTTGCTCAGCCTCCTTCTGTTCTGCATTTTCATTTCATTTCCTTCCAGCCACAGCACTATCACCAATTCAAAGAACTTGTACCAAATCATAAGAAACCACAATAATTAAAAAAAAAAAAAAAAAAAAAAAAAAGCAGAACAAGAAACCTCATAACTTCAGTAACTGAAGAAAAACTTCCCTTTGGCTTTTTAAGTTTCTGCAGCTCTCATTAGAAATGCTGCCAATTGAAACAACAGTTCATGAGAAAAGCACACTTAGAGTAATTGACTGCATACCAGCACACCTGGATTTTATTCCTACATCACTAGATTTTTCACCAGGACATCAAACACTGATGGTTTTCAATCTCATCCAAGTAGTAACTACTAACAGTCAGGATCCTTCTTTCTGCATGAAGCAGGACAGAACTTACCATGACTGATACACAAGCCACAGTTCTCCTGCCAACCTGAGGCAAAACCCTCCTCCTAGCCACAGCTCAATTCATGCTTTCAGTGTGCTGTGGAAGAAACTAGAAAATTACACAGCATTAGACTTTCTGTCCTTCAAATTATAGACTCGTATGCAACCTTTACAACAGCCTTTCCAACTGAAAATGCATTCTCAGCAGTAATCATCTGTAAAGATTCTGCCCTGTTGACGTTCCCTTCTGAGCTCCTTCAAATCCCACCTTTTACAAACAAATTCTTATTCCTATCTTCTAGAATTCCCTTGCATCTGCTATGAAAGCATCCTGAAGCACTTGGTGGTGTAGGGAAAGCAACTCGAAACAGCTCAAAGCCAACATTACACCTGCACGTTTCCACTGTAAGTTTAGATCTGTGTAGGTGTTTGGGTTTTTTTTTAACTACACAGATGAAGTGAGCCCTGGGTGCATCAGACCTTACAATGGCAGGCAATCAACAGCAAAGGATTAGAGTTCAAGCAGCAAAAAAGAGAATTGCTTCAGGGAAAATAAGTGAAAGCCAATCTCATGAGCTAACAGAAGGAAGTTGCAGTGCATCTCCTCTTTAATCAGTGTGCCAGAGAGATTGGAGGAGGCACTTCAACCAGTAATAACATTTTGTTTCTGATACAGTATGTCAGCCAAAGAAGTTTTGAGAAACCTGCTTTAAGTATGTCCTAACAGGTGCCTCAAATGTAAGCAGTAGTAGAAACTTGCTGCTATGTACTAAAAAATTACTGAAGATGTGACTGCTGGATCACGAAGTTTAATGTGATTCAGTCGTTCAACTTGTTAAAACCTGAATCAAAAACCTTTTTCAGATCACTTTGCTAACTAGAGAGATTAACAACATGAACTGCTTTCCCAAATTCCTTATTTAATATTTAATACCCTAAAAGACAAAAAGATAATGCAGAAACTTGGGATTTTTTGTGGGTTTTCATCATTTCTGTTATCTGCCCCAGCTTTGTATCTGGCCGTTACTACTGCAGATGATCTGGAATGCACACATCGCTACAAAGAGGAAGAACATAAACGTGCCATTTGTTTATCTAAAAAGTATTTTCATCACACTGTCTAGTAAAATGCAACCGACTGGAATCAATGATCCATCAGCTATACTTACAAAACACAGACACCTGTTCTATTTCAGAACCACTTCTTTTCCCAGGGGAAGTCTTCCTTCAGAGACAACTGAGATTTCTGCTCTGTGTTCTTGCCCCACCACACACTTTGAAATCTTCTGGGTATATAATCACTGTATATTAATGTGCCAGGAAAACAGAAGGCTGTTCTGGTGTTCAATTCCCTAGTTACCCAGATAACTGCTTTCTCCATTCTTTTGCTAGTTGCCAGGAACCTGGAGGTTCAGTGGTAATTGCAGCAGTTGAGACTTCAGCGTTACCGGAAATTAAGTCTCTGATGTGCAGAGGGAGGTGCAGACTGTCCCAGTGTATTCACTGTCCAGGATGATATCTTACTCCCATCACTAATGCTCGTAAATGGGAAAGTGGGGTTTTGAAGTTTTTAAGTGATCCTAAAAAACACAGTGACCTCTTGCTTCAACAAGGATGCTCAGGAAACCTAGCAAAAGCGTGTTATGCAGACTCAATAGCTCCTTTATTTTATTTTTAGAAGTGCCCTTGTCTTCCCTGCTCTCTCCCATACACTTTTTTGGCTTGCTCCTTTGAGAGCCGCAGGTCTTGCACATTGTTCCCTTAAGTAAAATCACAAAGATTTCTACTGCAATGACTGCACAAACAGGAATCTCAGTTGAGACAAGTAGTTAACCTCTGAACAAATCTAAGTAGCTACGGTAGTTTTTTCCTTTATGAACTATTTATAACAAAAAAAAAAAAAAAAAAAATCAAGGTGATCTTTTTTAATCCCTAAATCAAGCATGTTTTCCATTGCTTTGGGCATTTACAGAATACACCACGTGTGATAAGCACACAGATGTGCAAATGCTGCTGTTGCCCACTGTTAGCCTCTGCAAGCTGTACTGAATGACAATTATTTGCAGCTTGCAGTAGAAGTTTAATACATCTATCCACAGCTAAATCCACTTGGCTACATTCATTCACTCACTTTTAGTTTTGCCTCTAAGCATCCCTAGATGCCTGAAAAGAAAGAGATAAAGCAATTACTTGATTTCATCCTCAGGATTTTAGCTCTCAGCCTCGGCATGGTGCCTCTTTAGCACTTGATTAGTGTCTAAATTCTCCACAGATTAAAGACTGGTTGTCTTCTTTCTCAGTGCATTATACACAAGAAGAAAAGAAAAATCAAAGCAGTCCTACCTTCCACGGGTATAAATTGCCTCAGATTCTTTCAGCTCTGGAGAGGCTGTGTCAATTTACACCTGGTAAAGATCTGTCTCAAAATATTTTCAATCAGACATACATGCTTTTAAATAGGCTGTAAAATCTAAACTGTGAATTTAGAGTTTGAATTAATTCAATAATAAATAGCCTTTTAAAGAGATGAATATGCTCTCATCAAGTCAGCTTCTAGAATAAACTCTGCAGGATGTTTTCAATCTATGCCCCAGAGATTATTGACTATAAATTGGAAGATGAGGAATGGTCTGCTCGATACATGAAGTAGGGCTGAGCTTGGAAAAATAATTAGAGAAAGCTACTGTTACAGTTCTCTGGTTTATTTCTGTCTGAAAGTACTTGAATAATGATCCAAAACACACCACTAGTGATTACTGTTTCCCAATGATTAATCAGCTGCAAAATCATCATTTTTTCCCCCTCATCGTCTCCCATAGAACAAGGAAGGAAACCATGCAGTAACTTTCTGAAAAAAAGCATTTTTTGTTTCAGCTGCTCTGTATGAATTGCACACAGGCCCATACATTTCAGTGTTGAGCCTCTCTCATTCATCCAAAATCCTTAATCTGTAAATCATTTGTACAAAAGGAGATTAAAGGGAACTTGCACTCCTTCCCTCAATCTCTTCAGTGTCTGCATTTTTAGGACAGCTCTCAGAAGCAGACTTCTTCTGCTCTGCAGAATTTACGCCATTGTTACAAATCTCAGGTGTGGGAGGAACATCACAGATAAGAACTCTCCTAAACAAATTCCAATCTTACAAGACACCAGAACCACCCCCTGCAGCTATTTTCAGATCTTTCCACAGCATAAGAAGTTATATGAAACACTGAGGTTACTCAAATATCTCAAGAATGATTCCAGATATTCTTTTTCTGTGACTCTTAACAACTCACTCAATTCTGCTATAATTCTTACTAACGTTTTAACATTTAGTACCAAGGAATCATACCTATGTTTGACTGTAGGTATACAACAGTAAAAGATGATCCAGTCTTAGGTTTGTAATGAATGATCCATAACATCAGTTCTGAAGTTGTTGTCCTCTTTTTTTCCCCACCCATTTGTAGCTGTAAAGCAGTACCTTCGTGTCCATTTTGGAAAGCCCACAGAATTACACATGAAGTTATAATAATGAAGCAGTTAGATATGGATGCACAATAAGATACTGAAATGTTCAACCCTACTTTGAAGAACAGGAACATTATGAAATAAAGTATCACCAAAAGTTATTCTAAAATAAATCACTGGGAAAAAAAAAAATGAACACACTTAGTACTCAAATCACTAACAGGCCATAGGTTAAACAAAGCAAAATACACAGAGCTAAACCTTATGAGAAAAGAGAGAGGATGCAGACTTCAAGAATGAGAGCTTTAAGAGAAACCTGACAGGCGTTTCCAGCTCCACAGTGCTACACTACCTGACACCATGGTTGCACATAACACATTCCAGCTGGGAACTGGTGGTGTTCATCATTAGCATGATGTTCAAAAACTCAGCTCTTGATGCTCTCCTGAAACAGACTGAATTCCACCTCCCTCCCGCCCAGTCGCATACTTTGCTGCGCAGCAAACCAGCCTTACAGAGCAGATGCTGGGTTCTGTTCTTTTGGTCAGTCTCAGCTGGGAACGGCTATGTGACCATAGGACAACTTCTTTCTGTGTGACTGGAAATACAAAAGCAACTAAAATAATATAATTCATATCTGAAGAAAGGCAGGAAAAAAAATAGGGTTTTTAAAAGGTATTCATAAGGCAGCAACTAAACTAGCTAAACAGCCTATCACCTCATGGGAGAAAGAAACATACTTTGACTTCCACAAAAACTGCCTTAGAAATACTCATAAGTGAGGTATATTTGTGATTTGAAAAGCAGATTTCAGCTTGCTACTCCTGTCCCTGAAACTGCTATTAAAAAACGCAGAACAAAATTCTTGCAGTCAGCTGTTGACAAGATTTTGTTTTATTTAGACACACAAGTCAGTGAACCTTTGTGCTTCTCTTTCCTCCTAACATAACTTGACCAGAGAATTCAGAGGGGTCAGACCACACAAATACATGAATCAAGTTTGATCCCAGTTTATGTAAGTCAGTGGAGTCGCACCACAAATGGCTCTTAAACCTGCTTTGACCTGAAGAGCTGATCAAATAAACTGGCTGAAGTAATGCACTTTTTTTTTCATTATTTCATTTTGCCACTGTCACCAGTGTCTCACTCCTAAACATGCTTACTTCCAAAACACTTTAGAGACCAATACTAGTCTCCCTGTATCAGAACACAGGCATGACTTGCCTGAGGCTACACAGACGTTGGTGGTGATGGAGCAGGGGAATTACCTAAATCACCTAATTTTACATTTACAAAACAAACGCCAGCAGATAAGGTAGGTAAGTGAACCCTTTGAACCATCACTCAGATGTTACTCACTGGTACCATAGTGACTGAGAATCACGAGAGCACAGCCACATTTAATAGCACAGGTTTTTTTACATCCTCATTAATAAACTCATATAGCCTCTCATATTGTTTTGATTTAATATAGGCATAGGAAAGACTGCTCCAAATCAATTTAGAACTCATTCTATTTTTAATTACTCATTTTAGGATAAAGTAAACACAAGCAGCATTAATGAGGTAAGAATGTTATTCTGCCATGAAACTCAGCCAAGTTGAGCACTAACCTAAGAAAGATCAGAAAATGAATGCCATTTTAATTCAAAGCCACAAACTGAAATCAGATGCTCTTATACCCTAATGAGACTAGTCAAAGTCAGAAGTTTGTGATAAAAGTCAAATGCATTGCCACCAACACAGTCAAGAAAAGATGAAACTATTGCTCATTTTAAATACAAATAATAATGTGATCCTAGAACTGCATCAGCATCCATCCCTCCAGAAAGGAAAGTCCTTGCAATAGCTGCCAAATGGAAGACATAATTAAGAGGGAATGGAGGAAATCCAATGAAAGAAAATAAATCTCATCACAAAACAAAGCAGTTCCCTCTCCCATCCTTCAGTTTTAAAAGTGCAGATCTATCAGCTTGCAGCAGACACTAGGTTTTATCTCTGCGAGATCACTTGGAAAATTCCATTTCCATCTTTGCTGCAGGTTCATCTGCTCCAGCTCCATACAGTTACATGAAAGGTTTTTGCTCCTCTAAACATCTACTTAAGTGAGCGTACATTCTTGAACTGCCCTCACCTCATTTTCTATTTCACCAAAAGTAGAGAAGAAAAGGATTCCCTTTAATTTTCTCTTCTTTTAAAATCCACACATTTCCTCCCTGCACTCAGCAATGGGAAACAGATTCAGACAGCCTTAAAACACTATCTCAGCAACAAAGCATGCAATGTGCTCTATCTCATCTCTCCACTCCAACTGAGTTTACAGCAGTGGGTGGCTTTCAAACCTAACATTTGATCAAAATGAAAACTGGGCATTCCTTTCACCCTATGACAGGCAAGCTGATATAAATCACAGCCTTCCCAGCAAGGGTTCTTCCACAGACAATGAATTGTTGCAGTGTTTCAAAGCTCAGCCCTGGCCATTGTAAGAGAAAGTTTTGGGTTTTAAAAGCTGGTGTGGGCTTTTTACGACAGCACTAAAACTACAAGAGGGAGAAAATTTATGATACGGTTATTTGTGCTTCCCCAAAAAGTTTTATTTTCAGTGCTTTGCTCCTGGTAGGTTTGTGGCAGTTCTTTCTTTTAATAATTATAGTTCAATATCACTGAAAGTTCCAAGTGAGCGCATCCTCCTAGCATCCATACGTGCATGCATACTGAATGCACAGACAAGTCACAGTTTAAAACAATGAGGGAACAGTGTATATCAGTAGGAATAGTATATATCAGTAAACAGAACAGTTTCATTACTAGCTCCAGAAAAAGTTCTGATCTGTTCTTGCCAGGACTGCACCGCATACAGCCTCTGATGCTGATTTAGCAATATGGACAGCATAGGTAAGCAGTAAGCAATAGCTGTCAAATCTGTGTGCACACAAGCATGCACGCAACACTACAAAGCCTGATCAAAGCAAAGCTGATACCATCCACAGTACCAGTGTTTTTCCCTGCTAACCCAGTAACCTATTAGCAATGCCCTCCAGTCTCAACAATTTTAAGCCTTAACTTCAAAAGATCAGCTTATCCTTCAGGGCTAAGCTGACTGACAGGTGGGGGTCAGGAAGAAATCCAGTTCACCCCCTCCAGCCCTATCCTACAGAGATGCACAATTGGCTGGGCACCTTAGGGGGTTTCTTCTGCATTCCTCCGAGGCATTTGAGAATGGCCACCTCCAGAGTTTGGACACCGTGTTTGATGGACACCTCATCTGTCCCTGCATCCCAGCTTTGTGCAACAATAGCTACGTTTACATGAAGGCTGTAGCATGAAGAGGCAAGAAGTTGGTGCTCCTGTTGAAATGAGCTATTATACTATTCAAGGGGGCTGCAGCAGTCATCTGCAATTAGATAACTACGTACCCATCAGAGGGGATATGAGTTTGAGTAATGCTGTACACATCAGCTGGTACCCCTTAAATACATGCTAGACCCCTCAAGGTGTTTAGAAAGCAAGCACTTGTATTTGTATCCTGAAATTTACTGTGCTACAGAACAAGCATTAAGAATACAATGAACATAATGAGTGCAGATAAAAGGACAGGCAGCCTAAAAACATTTACAGAGAAAAGAGAAAGCGAGAAGGTGTGTGTAACAGGGAAAGGTGAGGTGCACGTGATCTCAGTGCAGAGTTTGTGAAGAGCTCTTCACTGAGCAGCACATGGAGAGGCACTCAAAGATTTTCCCTTGGGGTATATATATATATATATATATATCTATCTGTGATCAAAAGGTCAAGAACTACTGCAACAGACACTACCCTTCCAGCTGCCTATCAGGCTCACCCCCAGAAGGGAAGTCACCAGCTTTACACTCTATAGCTTTGTAATGCAAATGACAGAAGCCACACCTGGTCAGCATTTTAGTTTATAAAGCAGACAAATGCCCCCTACCCTCACAAAGGCTCCAGCTGTAAATCCACCCCCAAAAGGATATTAGGACACAGCAAGAATTCCATGGAGCTGGAGACTTTCATCGAGTCCTACACCCATACTGAGTTTGTAAACGTTCCTTTCTGTTAATGATATTCTTTCCTACTTCCAGTGTATCAGTTAACTTGAAGCACTTTGCTGACTAAGCAGAAGCCAGCAACACAAGAGAATTTGCCATCAGCTGAGACCTCACCAGATTCAGGAGTAGCACTGAATGCTAAATTTCTCTCCACAAGCCTTAGGACTCGAGCCATGCTAACACAGGCAATAATTAGCTAAAGAATGCAGAATGTTGTTTCTCCAGGAGATGAGAATCTGCTGTACAGAAGTCTATTTCTCCTACAAAACAGAACAACATAAAAGAAAACCAAATAGCAATTATTTCCTCAAAATACACAGGTTTCTTTGGGGAAAATCCAAAATTTTAGGGAAAACTTCCTATCCACCTTTACAAAGAGTCACACACAGAGTTTGTAGGCTATTCCAGAACCCTCTGCTACCCAAACCGTACCAGAGCTTTTATCAAAAGATGTCACAGTATTCACTAACGAAGGGACAGAAGTGCAGGTCTTGAACCAGTGTCTGGTCTGGGGTCTGTAGTTAAGACAGCTGTGCTGGAATTACTGCACAGAGGTCCACAGTGCAAATCTCAAGTTATTGCACCATATGCATCTCATAAATGATTTTTCAAATGTGAAAAATGTCAGTATGACGAGCAGCAGGAGGAGAGCAGGTAAGTAAGTTGTATGACAAACAGCTGATGAAGTTAAGTTTGTCATCAACAGTATTTTAAAACTCAAGGAACAAATACGTCAGGCTCCCCAGAAATTCATGAGATGAAATCTGAATAGAGACAGGTATTCTAATGTTTAAAAATATTTCATTGCCCATATCAGCATGATGCCAGTACAATCCAATGTGTAAACTGTAACACGCAGACCAGGTCTTCAACTGATTTACATCACTAGCTTTCAATAAGAATGCTTGAATGGACAAAGTGCCTGTTTTATAGCATCCTCCCTTTCAACATTTCCCTTGTCTCAGTTCATTTCCCCGTGGTATGCTTTGTTCTTAAAGCAGTCTTAACCACTCATACATCAAAATATTTAATCAACTTTTCTTAGTCAGAAAATAATCCTGCTTTAGACTAATTCAGTGGGAGACTGCAGTGGATTCAAAAGGAGGGGGGGGAAAAAAAAAAAAAGGTCAGAATGCATTTCCGAGGGTGCTTTAGAAAAAAAAAAAAAAAAAAATCAATGCTGACATGTTTTTAATGAAAATCAATAAGTGACATTAGATAATGAAACAAACATCCAGCCGACAGACCATTTAGGCAATCAGTTTAGAAAGCAGCCTGCGAGCGAGGTTAAAGCTCGAACGTACAAGTAACCTGTGTTTAAGTACCGCACTCTTTTTCCCCATCTCTTAAACGAGAATTTCAGAATCCTCTTCCTGTGAACAATGACCCAAAAGCTTACAATTTCCCTTCCCCCAGCTCTAAGTAAATCAGCCTTAGGAACCAGCGTCACGGTTCCTCTAACAGTGTCCCTCCATTGGGAAGCGCTGACCCGTGCAGCCGCCTCGAATGCTTTGACAAGCTGCGGTGCAGCCTCAGCAGGGGACGGAGATCCATTAAAAGCTGAAGTTGTGAAACTCTTTAGAAGAGGCCTGTCCCTTCTCAGAGTAATTAATTCTTTGACTGCCACACTGAGACGCAATGAATGAACACATGCTCTCAGGAGTAACAACTATGCTAATGGAGATAAGCAGCGCGGACAAAGAAGCCTAGAATGCACTTGAATTAGGTTAGACTCTAGGGGTAAACCTACAGCGCTACTCACGCTTGCCTGCAAATCAACACAACTCAGAAGAAACCTATCCCATAGACCAACAATTACGGTGGACATTAAATTGCACTCGCATTCCTTATCTACGTCCAGGAGCAGCACTTCTGTACAGCTCATGCAGCCTGCAAAGCACGCTGCCAACACTTGGGATGCGGGCAATCTCAAGGTCTTTCCCAGCCACCACAGCACGGCCACCGCTCCATGAAAGCGCAGCACACGGACCTGCTGATGGCAGCAGCTTGAAGAGCACATTTCATGCACATTTTATCCAGGGGAGGAAGGATCCTATTTACTCAAGCTGTGCACATTTGATTAGGATTGCAATGTCATTTCCAGTACTGAGCTGCCCATGAACCCACTCCGTGTCTCCCTGGATTTAACTACCCACGCTGCCAACACGCAAAACAAAACTTATCCTGTTTGCAACTTAAAACTGAATGAATCAATCAATCTGGTTGTAGAAAAATCTAAGGGAAAAAAAAAAGAATGGTGTTACTGATCAGAAAATACAAACAAATATTCTCAAAGGTCTACCAAGAAACAAAAGGCTGCACAAATAATCCTTTCCATCTAGAGATACACAGCAAACCTTCACTTCTCTGCTAGTTCAGTCCAACTCATATCTTAAAGAAACAGAACAGAAAAAAACACCATAAAACTGTAAATCAAAACCTAAACTGCCCAATACAAGCAGGTCTAGTCGGCTCCACTGTTCCACATCCCATTGTTTGAAAACTAACAAGGAAACAGCCTCGAGGGTACGAAGCATTCACACTTCACTGGAAAGTCAGTAAACTGAGTAATCCCAAGCACAAATGTAGGATGTGTTGTAGGTTTCAATGAAAACTAGCAATATCTGAGGACAGATTTGGAACAAAAGCTTACCCACGGAGTCAACACGATGACTGCAAGATTCATTACAAAGTCAGACATGGTGTTTTGGCTTCTGGCTGGACAGAAGGCTGTAGCATTAACACATGGTTCATTACAGCAGAATTAAAGCCTGGTTATTCAGTACTGCAGAAATTAGGGATGGTACACATCAAACGGATTTTCCCATGAAAATACAGGGCCTCCAGTTCAGCACGAGAAATTGCCACTAATTACGGTGCAGAACCTATTTGCATTCACAGAACACAACTTCTGTTTGGCAGTTCTTTGTCTGCTTTTTCAGAATCCTCTGCAGCAGAGAAAGTCATGAAAAGCAGTTGAGATTAAATTTTTAATATTACAGCAGAAATTTAACCATGATTAAGGTGTAGGATTGCACAGTTACATTAATGATTTTAATCTTTTTTCTTAACAAGTGTACAGTGATATTTTATTGACAAGATAAATTATTTTTTTCACAAGCAACAACTGGTACAATTCAGAGAGTTACCTGTAACCAAAGAAGATTTTAGGCCATTACTGCTTAATGGCTAAAGGAGCTCAGCCATTAGTTTCTTACAGTGCAAAAGTAATGATAGTGTCTCAGCTAAACATACTTTCAAATGTCAAGCAATCAAAATACTTCCAACTTGTGCATTATTCTAAACCAATTTCTGCTGAAACACTCAGTGTTATTGTGTATAATGAAGAACACGACATGATTTAATCTGCCAGGAAGCATTTGAACAGGTTACTGAAATCAGGTTCACGTCACCAAGAACAGAAAACAGTTGTAAGAATGCCTCAATTGTCCTAAGCACTATTTACAGCTGATCACAGGATTCGAAAGACAGTAATACAAAAGCTTTTTCCACTAAAGAAATCATATTCACAGATTTTCATATAACCTCAGATTCAATTGGTATAAATCAAAGGGCTCCCTCAATATTACCAGAGCTATTATTTTTTCCTCTATCTATACCTTCTTGGCATTTGTACACAAGGTTTTACAAATGATACAGATAAAGCAGGCAGTTGATCAATAGCTTGCATCTCTGGTTCTCTATTATCTTATAGAAAAAGTCATGTTTTTGATGTTTTCAGGTGACCAGTTTCTGTAATGTAATTTCTGCTGAGTTCATAAGCCCATTTTTAAGCATCACTCTCCTTAGCTTGCAAATTTCCAACCATCTCCAGCTTGGAGGATAAAAAAAAGTGATGGGGAGTCCAGTACAACCCTTCTCATCATTTACACATAACAGTATCAGGAGTCTTCATAAAGCACATGAGCCTGGGGGTAAAAATGAGGTAATACGTGAGAAATACTTGACTGTACAGAGAAGTGATGTGAAAGAAAGCAACATGGGAAGAGGTGGGAAGAAGTGAATTCAAAACCCCATGTGTCAGCCACTTCAAATTGATCCATGTACAGGCACTGACATGAAAGCATAACAGCACTGCAATAAGGAAACACGCAGCTAAATGCCTATTACTTGAACTGTCTTATACATTAGAAAATACTAGGCATTATACCTGTTGTCACTAGCCATTTTTCTCTTACATAAGTTACTTCTTCTTGTGACCACATGGTCAGTTCTCCTCTTGAACCTTGTTAAACTAATCTGATTAACAAAATGAATCCCCAAAAGCAGCTAACACATTTTCTAAGTGGTTGGCTGGCAGGTTTCTCCTGCCTTATTTCTCTAGCTGACTCAGCTGGATGGATGGCTGCCTCTCCCCAGAGCATAGCCAAATGAATGGCTTTATAGCTCTCGTTCCCCTGGCAATCTGTCACTGAGTTCAAAAGCAACCTTCCAATTCCTCATCCCTTCTGGCTGTAAACCAGTTCATCACTAAGCAAACAAACCTGAAGTAACATCCCTGCCACCCTTCATCATAAGAACAGATTCTCACATAACTTGTGCATGCCAAGTACAAGTCAGTTCACCAAAATATTTCCTATATTATACATATATGTTTATATACTATACGCATACACACATTTTTGCAGAAAGGAAAGGAGCTTGGTGAAAAGTCAGAAATGCAATTTGAGCATGACATTTTTAAAGCTGAAAACACAAAGTGATCAGTTAAATTAATGTACTGTTTTCCCTGACATATCATAGTATAATGAAATGAAGCCTTTTCCTGTTATGAAAGGAAGAAAATTATGACTTCTATAGCAAGCCAACCCACACCAATGCTACACTAAAGCACGCTTACTCAGTCATCAGCTTAGGTATTTCTTTATTTTTAAGTACCAACCTGGGAATGGCTAAATAAATTATCATACACCTTACTTTAAAGCATAACTTGAATGTAGCTTATCATCCATATCCCCAAGCACTCATTTGATCCTCTCTGGCTCTGGGATTCCTGATGTCAGACCCTCCCAGAGCTCACTCACTGCCTTTCAGCATCAACTCCAGAGCTCTGCATACTCTTCAGCAGCTTCACAAATTCTACCACTTCCCAGGTGATTTCATTTACCAGCAGCAAATGTTTAATTGCTTAAGGATGATACGAAGCAGAGGGAGCAGTCCGAAAATTTTTCCTTTTTCTCTTCCAGAATAGCATGATTCAATTTCATAAAAGATTGAGAGGAAACCTGTATGTCAATTAGTAAGAAAAAATTATAATGAAAAAGTCAGTTGCCACTTCAGTTACTGCAAGGAAACAAATTAATTCCACAAAGGAACAAATGAAAGCGATCAAATTCACTTTCTGCACAGCTGGAAGGCAACAGTCCTAAGCTGAAAGGATTTATTTATTCATTTTTAAATTTGCTTCCTTCAGAACCAATCTGTTTAAATAAAGAGAACCCACCTTTAAACTACAAGTTGGCAGAATCATCAGACAAATGCTGTGCCCTTCATGGCTGCTAAAAAAAGTCCCGTATGCTTTTCAGAGGTAGAACTCCTTCCACATCTTCAATAATCAACACACCACTCCTCTATCTCCTGCACACTAATGCTACTGTGGTAGGACAGAGATCATAACAAAACACATTGCAAACGACATGCTCAGCTGATATCTCATCTCAGAACAGCAATTAGATTAATTTTCTTGCAAGTGACACATGAGATAATCCTTCCAGATGACATCCTGCATCTGGCCATATCACACCACACATCACTCCAGCAATTGGGGGCAACTGAACAGCCAACGGTTAACAAAAGCATCACTGCACTAACCAGAATATGCTCAAAGAGCCCTTCTAAAATCTTCCAGGAATGTTCTTTTAAAGGCTTCTTGGACTTGGCAGTTTGGTGAGATGTGGATATTCAACATTTCTCTAAAGCGTAGTTCTAAAATTCTCAGGAGGCCTGGTTCACATGACAAGAAAACACTTGTCAGAAAATGCTGAGAAGCAAAAGGTACGTAGCTGTACGTTCTGCTTGGCTAATACGCATGCAACTCAACATTCTCACCTTTCTGAGTCAACACTGCAAGTGTCAATATGAAAAAATGCACCTGTGATCAATTATACAATTTTCAATGAATAACTGATATCTTGCCTATGCATACAGAATTTGTCAACTGTTAACCAATCCAATCATGCCTACGTTCCCCAATACCTTCATATGTTAAAGATATTATCACCAAGGAATATAGACTTTCCTTAAAAGCGCATCAAACCAAAACCTTCATACATAAGCTTCTGAAAGAAGAGTTAAAAGTCCACAAGATAACTGGAATCCACTTAGCATACATGAAACTCAGTGTAGCTATACAAGTAATGGTGAAAAGCACGCATTAATGAAATACTTCAAGGGAATGGAGAAGACCAAGCCCTCTCTACATTGAATTCAGACTTCACTAGCAAGCACATCACGCTTGGGAATGTAAAAGAATAAATTACAGGCTGAGTGAGCTTTTCACCTTGAACAGTTCTTAGATGTCAAATAAGATCATGGTAACAGTAGCATTCAGCTATCATTTTAAAAAGACACAGCTGAAACAGTTATTAAGAGTGGTGATGACTTAAACCAGGTACAGTGGTATCATGAGCTATCCCAATCAGATGGAAATCATTGTCAATAAGCATCCTTGTTGTCTTTTCAGAATCCTTACAAACAGTACACCACCTCTTTTCTCATAGTTTCTCCCACAAGTCATAGACCAGTGAAGAATTAGAAGGAACCAAGAGATGACCACATACTTACAAGTCTTTATTGCGAATCAGCAGTAGACACAAACATGGTTTCCATTCCCAACACAGTTCTTACTGTATCACACACTAACAAAACTACTCATTTGTGTGTACCTTTCTGTAAGCAGCTACTGAATTATTTTAGAGGTCATTAGGATTTTGATCTTAATGTGGTGGTAAATATCAATAGTACAGGATCAGACTCCCTTCTCAACATTGCCTTCCCCTGTTCCCACGTACCTGGCAGCATTCCCTAGATGCTCACCAACTGCTGGAGAAGAGAATATCAACCCTGTGAAATCTGAGTGAGGGCAGAATACAGGAGAGAGATGCAGAATGTGAAAATACAGAGAGATGCATGGGTACAAGTAAGGGCAGAACAGAACCTTCAATATTAAGTCTTCCCTGAACATTTTATACTAATCGTTTAAGTCAAGGCCAAAGACTGAGGAATTATCCAAAGCATTCCAGTTAAACTAGTTCTAGGGACACAATCAGTTTCTCTCCTCCCCTAACATCAAGCAAAGCAACTCAGGCAACAGTTAATAAACCTGCTATGGAAAAACAGTTGGGGAAAAAAGAAAAAAAAGATTTGGAGGAAAACCTATCCACTGATCAGAGGAGCCATAGTACTAAATTCAGCTGGCAAACAGCATCATGGAAAAGGACTCACTGAGACTGCTTCTGAGTGTACTGTCACAGCTTTGTCTGGTGTTGCATTAAGTAACTGAGTCCAAAGGGCAGCATGTTCTTCTGTGCATCCATCCGTCCAGCGCTAACAGCCAGACCTTCTAGACACAGTTTTTCCATTCAAGCAGAGCCACACAATTCTGTGAAAATCCAAACTAATTCTGAAAACTCTCAATATTGAAAGCGTGAGAAACAACCCTGAGGCTCAACTCTAATTTGTATACCATCGTTCTGAAACAAAAGCAGGCTCAAGATGGAAGAATCACTACTTTCCTGCACTGATCTTTCCTCAGCAATTCACAGTAAAACCACACTTAAATTTAGGAACCACAGAACAAATAAACATTTCCCCTATAAAACTACAAAGAAACTCAAGCACAAAGATTTGCTGAAGAGTAGATAGGGTTAAAATCTGCTGGGAATGAAAAAGAAAGCAAAAAACACTATTTCAGGCAATATTAAAACACCAGTGTCAGGCCATTTGTGCTTCAGAGTCATTCTACTTTTAATTTCTTCACTGAAATCACAACCATACTAGCCATCAGATGCACATGCTACAGCACCATCAGCTTGTCTTGGACACAAGTTACAGCATACACTGAGGCTGAAATGCATCTGAGGAAGTGATGGGATCTCAGAGATAAAGCAGGCAAATGCACTTGTTGGTTTCTCAGAACACAGCTTTCTCTGCTGAAACTGGAGGGGGATGGAAGAGGACAGCAGCGTTTATGAATTCTGAGCAGCATTAGTGTATGAGCAGAACAGGGAAAAATGTACATATCTGAGAGGCAAAGTCTTCACAGATAATTATTATCTCCTTACTGTCATTGTATATAATCAAATAGATGTTATAATACCGAGACAACGTGTTACAGAGACAGCTGTAACAATTAGAGCTTTAACAAGCTCTAACAAAACACGATGATACGGCAGTGTCATGCTCATCTTCACTCTCAAGCTGTCCAACTGAGAAGGGAAGTTGTGCTTATATTAGCACACCACTTATCAAGTTGCTAAAAGCAGAATTAAAACCTTCTGCCATGTGCCGACACCTGGCTGCTGTCAAGCTGATACTTCATTTAGTACTATTGCTGAAAAATGGAAGGCTTAAGGTAAACTGGGGGAAGATCAGAAAGACAGTTGCCCATTACTGTCAGTTAATTCCATGTAAGCACTTCTACAGCCTTCAGGAGACAGGACTTCTCCAGGAATCACGTGTCAACTTGGTTAATTTCACAAATGTAGGCTTCTGACCCCGTTGTTTCGTCCACCAACGCTTATCACAACATGAGCTCTATACAAGCAGCCTGGATGTAAGTTTTATCTCAATGCTGAATATTCTTGGTCTGCAATGTAGATCTGATGCATAACCAGTGTTCCTACAATGCATTTTCTGACTTCACATTTCCACAAAATTCTCGTGTTTTTTCTGAATCCCACAGGTAGGTCTCACACAAGGTTTCTTACATGAATTCCCACCAATTGACTCCTGCTATTCATAGAATAAAAACAAGTAATTTAGCCTTTTCCCAGTGAGACAACGAAAGCAATCATTCACTTCAGGCTAGGCTGAACACACTCAGTAGTGCTTTCTAGCTCCAACGACAGCACTGTTGTTGGTTTTTGCTTTCTTTTTAAAAATATCCTTATTTTAAACAACAGTATTTCGTGTCTGCTTCATTATTTAATCTTTTTTTTTTCCCCATATTACCAGAAACATGGGAAATGAAGACCCATGGTCTACAAGGGTTGACCTGAAAGCACATGCCTTCTATGTTATTATGTTGGCCCATAACATCAGAGATGGACGTTGATGGGATGGCAGTAGAGGTTGAATCTTCCTGTCAGTATTCCATTACATTTTGTTGCCATGTGACAGATGGCAGCAGAGAGGCAGTCTGACAGAATAGCATCTGACATGGAAGTGTACATGAAACAAAGGTATGGAATTGAATCCCTCCATGGTGGAAATTATGTTGAAAATAGTGTTTTGCAGCTGAGAACTTGCTCTATCAAACAATGCTACTTTGCTCTGTTGTAGTTTTGATGGAAATACATAGGAGGCATTACTTTCAAAGTGACCTACATAGTTTGTGAGCCTTCAGCATCCCTCTTTTCTGCATTCTAGATGTTTCCAGAACCTTGGCAGGTCATAGTCTTTCACATGCTAAGTCTATCCAAATTACATAAACATGAATACAGTTATCCATTCACCAATTTGAACACATATCCAGTCAGGTTAATATAAGAGAAGTACTGAGGAAAGAACATGACAGCCCATAACAGAAAACTAATAATCAAACAGGAAAATGTACGTCAGCAGCTGTATAACCAAGATGTTATAATCACAATATAATTGTGTATAATCAATAGATATCAAGATGTTATAATCGCAATATAATCAAGAGAGTAAGGCAAAGCAAACAAGGATCACAAAAAGAGAATAAGTGAAAGAGCTTACCCTTGGGTTGAGCTCACCAAAGGACACCAAAAGAGGGGATCTCCAGAAGAGATCCTTCCCCTCTGGTAGCCAGCTCTTAAATAGGTCCAGGAGCCAGGGTGCAGCCAGGCTCCACCCCTTCCGGCAGCACAGCTGAATTGCCTTCACCTGTGCTCCTCTGGCTGACTCAAGGCTCACCTCAGGTGATCAATCAGAGGTTCAGGCCATGACTCAGCAGTTCCCATACAGCAGCATACTCTCCACGTTTATAATTAAAAGGAACAATGTTTCAGAAACCTTATAGCAAGTGGTTCTCATCTACCTAGCGCGAGCACAATTCAACTACGACAGACCTCCTCCTGAAAGAAATTATTTTTAATGTCAAAAAAGTGAAGTACAAATCACATGCTTCCCCACAAATTCTTCTCATTCACTGGGGGGGGGGGGGGGGGGGGGGAAGAGGTTAAATAATATCTTAATATCTTATTAGTTAAATAATATCATTGTAAACAAAGGTCCTATGAAAGGACCTAAAGGGAGAAAATTTTTACCGCTGTTAGTTCTTTGCTATTTGACCTACTAGATAACTTATTCCAAGAAGTTATGACTCTGCTGTCCCTTTCCACATGCCTAGAAATTCAGAAGAAAGCAGATCCTGCAACATACGTGCATACGAACAGCTCTTATCCTCAAGAGTAAACAATAACAAAATACAATAAATAAATAAGAAAATATAAGCCCTGGCTACTATCTTTCATCACTTTACTCTCTTGAAGGTCCCTCCCCTTCATGCAGTCTCACCCTTTCTCTCAATGGGTCAGTTCAGTGCATGGGCATAATTAAAGCTTTAATTGCTGCTAGTCCAGTGCTTGATGAGCTACAAGGATATTAGAAAAGGTGCGTATTCCAGAAGAAACAAACAGAGACACAGAAAATATTCAGTCACCTGTACAGCTTTCTTTAAGGAAATGAACTTTGCACAGTTGCTTTTTCCCTTCCCTGATTTTTATATTAAAAAAATATCAAATCTCATCTCCAGTGAACAAAAGATAAGACCACAAACGTTCTTATTTTCCTCTAAGCATTCAATGTGCTAACACATTTTAGCTAGAATTCCTGCTTAGTCATGCCTGACACAATCTAGTCTTTTAGGCAAACATTCCCTTCATTCTATGTGCTATGGCTGCCAGCCAGTTTGCAGTTGATGTACTTAGCGTTTCTGCTTGTGTCCAGGCACAGTGAGATCTCAAACCTGCTCTTGCGCATCATTTTTATCCTTGCATATGCTCTTCATTTATACAAAGCATATGCATAGTTATATATAGATAGGTTTAAATATGCTAACAAAATTTTTGAAGATATCAACTAGAAAAACATTATATCCTATAACTAAGGCTACAAAAAGGAAACATAACTATTTCCTGAAATAAATGAATCTTTCTGGAAAAAAAAAAAAATACTCTCCATCCTGGAATTAAAGCTTTATTACAGTTTAAATAAACAGCTTTTATACATAACATATATTGCATATAAAATAATCATTTCCAAAAGCAACTTTCAAGTCTTATATAAAAGGAAAATGAGATAGGGACGTATCCAAACCTCCTGCTTGCATTTCAGCCTCAGAAATGGTCATTAAAAATATTATTCAGAAGCACATCATCAAATAACTCCTTTAAAATGCAGTTCTGCCTAAGATCAGAGAAGATTTTATTGATAAACATCTTCACTTCTAGATCCTGCCTAATTCAGCTAACTACTCACTCTTGATATCAGTGGTAGGAGCAGATAAACATATTCAGAGAGAAGGAAAAGACGAAACAAAACATTTTCCTGTTACCTGCAACAGAGCTCTCTGGATGGTAGATGGCAAAGCAGCCTCCAGAACACTGCCACAACCAGGCAGGTTCACATTGGAAAGCATGAACAGGAAGTTCAAGGAGCCCAAGGCATAACACGCATTCACTGATGCTGAGGTGAAACTCTTCTGCTCCTGGCAGCTAGCTAG
Source organism: Lagopus muta (assembly GCF_023343835.1). Classification (NCBI taxonomy): domain Eukaryota; kingdom Metazoa; phylum Chordata; class Aves; order Galliformes; family Phasianidae; genus Lagopus; species Lagopus muta. Next base: position 8,708,584 of record NC_064449.1, on the reverse strand, counting down.
TAATTCTACTGGAGCCAAGAAAAGCTGGGATAACATCTCAGCTCTTCAGGCCATCAGTAGTCTCTTGTGTTACTGGTGCTATACAGTCACATCCTGCCCCTCTGAACACCCAGGAAAATTATGGGATTCCAGTTCTCTTCCTGTGCTATTCTTAGGTCACTGATGCCTGAAGCTACAAGGATATCGAGTTTCTTTAGGTTGAAAGAGCACTCTGAATACCTCTGAACATTGAGTTCTTTCTCCTCCTCTATGAGCAGCAAATGCTTTCTTCAGCTGTGTCTGCCCAAGGTTTTCCAGAAATGCAACAGAACAGCTTCTGCTCTGGAAACTTAATTGCTCCCCAAAATGTGATTAATTTGGGAGTGATTATTTTAATACAGTTGGTCTGTTGCCTCAGCTCTAATTACATTTCTCTTGTCAATTAATTAAAACCATGCTAAATGAAATACCAGTATTTACTTAAAGTTTAGGGGGAAAAAAAAAAAATCATGGGATACAATTAGATATTACCAGACATGATCTCAGCAGGTTTTCAATTATTCTATGTATAATAGGTCCCTAATTCAATACAAAGCTGTAATTAAGAATGTAATTAACTTGTGGCATTCTACTGATGTCATACACCACAAGAACAAATAACGAGCTACAGTTTTTAGTGCAGAATCCTTAATGGATTGGTGCGTTTCATTGAGAATGAATTAGATACATAAAAATAATTTATTATGGGTACTTGGCCAGTATAATGGCCACGTCTGAAAAACAGGCAAAGTATAAAACAAGAGGCAATAAACTTTGTTTTGGCCAAAGCCCAAATCTGCACCTGGTACACACTGTGTGGAAATGATGGACTTGCTGTCACAGGTAGGAGACACAATGCCTGTGTCTACACAGCTCTTGAGGACGGGTCCAAGGATTGGCAAGATACAAGGATAATTGCAGATGTGTCTACATATAATCTGGATGTGAGCGGCTTGAGTAGGAATAGCAGCAAGTTAAACTGTCTGATGCTGTTTTGGTGATATACTGAGCTGTTCTATGTACAGAACAGACAGTCCAATGTGCTTCATTCAAGTCCAGACTTGAAAGAAGCAGATCTTCTGGATTCACCTGTATTAAAACTCTGCATTTCAGTCTAGGTTTCATAATAGACCATGATGCTTCCAACCCCACTGAACTTATGAGAAATCCTCCAGGTCAATACTGCTTATCAAAGAAAAGCTTGTGGTTCTGTCACACAGACAGCATTGCTGAACTGTCTAAATTAAAGACTTCTGTTCTCAGTTACAGTTATTTGAATGCCACATTTCCTTCAGAATGATTTTTTTTAACAGATGACATAAGGAAAAAAGTGAGAAAATGAGCCTAAGGGAACTAAACAGGTTTCCAGAAATTATCCATCTGAGCTACAAATAACAGGTCTGTGATAACACTGAAAACAAAAGAAAGCACAAAGCATTTTAATTTCAAGATAGCCCTCTTACCAGAAATATACTAGGATAAAATTCTGGCTTACCAGCTAAGGAATCTTCTGTACTGAATTTAGCTGGTAAAGAGCAAGTAAACAGAAGAAAATATAATCACATAGGGCGAAGATAGGCACTTCAGAAAGCATTCAGGAACTCCATAACCATCAAATGGACTTCTGATTCCTCAAAAAACACTTCTGATTTGCTCTCTAAATATTTAATTCTTCCCTCTTCTGGGAAAACAGTGAATTAATGGAGCATCTGCTACCTTCCATAGGATATCATCACCTTCAAAGGTGAAAAGTCTCCCTTTCAGTCAGCTCACTGGAGCTTTTGTTTCTTCAGGATATCATTCTCTGCAATGAGCTATCAAGCTAGTGAAACATAAACATGCATTTACCTACCCTAAAATCAAGTCACTTGAATTCAAGAATGCTTTTGTGTTAGTGACACACATCTACCTATTTGGACAATTTTTTCTTCTAAGTAGTTTTCACATACTGACATACTGAAAAGTTAACCAAGAAATACGTCGTTTCCTAAAATATTCCAATAAACCAGATCTAAACACTCTTTACACTCTTTGATAATTAATGCTGAGTATTTCTCAAACTAGAACTGATGGAGTTAATGGCCTTACTTAACAGCTAAAGTTCTTTGAATCACAAGATGCCTCTTTCAGATTAAAGTGGCACTGAAAGAGTCCGAGTTCAAATCCATTCCCATGTATTCAGCATCTTTAAAGTCTTTCTCTTTTTCCACAGTTCAAGATGTTGGCACTTCATGAATCAATCTCAAAGGATATTAAAAAGCAGCAGGAATAGCCTACAATGAGCCAGAAGGTTTCTTCACAAAAAGAAAAAAAGAATGTTACATCTGCCAAGTAAAGCACTAAAAAAAGTAATAAGGAAATCCAGACTTAACTTAATTCATGCCCACATACATATGCATTCAGATACAGCCTTTAATGACATTCATGCTTCCAAATAAGATCTTAGGCTGAAAGAATAGACAGCAGCTCACCATTTCTTTATCATTACATATAACCTTATGTACTAATCCAAGACAATATTTAAGTGTTGCACTGAACTATTACTACCCCAGTGTCATTTTGTGTTGCTTTTCATGGCATCCCACAGAGCATTTCAAAAATATTAACTCATTTACTTGCACAACACTTCCCTAGGACAGCATTTTCTCTAATTTTAACTGCACCACAGCTAAATTAGTAACTTAACTCAGAAGTATCTGCTAATACAAACTCCTTATTTAGAAAACCTATAGCCTCATTTCTCAAAGTATTAGTGTTAACTCAGAGCAAATCTCTTGCTTACTCTAAGGACAGATCTAAAAAATGTAAAATTATGGCATGAAAATCTGCTTTCTTTAAAGTATCACATCAACTCCATGGCAGGAACAAGAATAGAAAATAATTCTCCACAATGTTACTGAGCTGTTCTAACCAACATTATCTTTCTTCAGTCATTCTTCTAAGCTAACCTGCAAACCTATCCAGCATGTCTGGATACAGAAAGTAAAAATAAGGTAGGGATTCAGAAAGCAGAGCCCTGAATGCCTAGGGAAGTTTTTGAGCTATAACATAACATGTTCAGAATCATATATCCTCTATCTTTCTTCTGCAGTTTGCATTTGGCTCTCAAGGGCAGTCACATGGTCTTCAATGGGCTACCGAAAATACATTCCAGGATGCTGTCACCAACACCAAGCGAGGAAAAAAAAGATGAAAATTCTCTGCATAGATTCAGAAAAAGTCGTGCTGAGCCCATTACATCCATGCACCTTCCAGATTCTGTAACTAATGAAGCAGAAGGCCACAGACAATAACCTCATTCAGAACAACAACAAAGTTATTTTTCCCCCCAGAAAACTATCCATCCTGTGCATGGAATGAGACAGCAGAGCCATAAACAACCACCTGTTCCTTAACCCCTTTCATCCACTGAGATTGTTTCCACCCTTGCTCAGCATAGAAATGAGCAAAGGAATGAGACATTCCGAGAGCACGGAAGGAAGCTTCTGTAGCTTCAGTTTTTGCCCTAAAAATTGGTTCCATCACGGCTTGTAACAGTTAAAGGGAAACATCTCCTTATCTGAGATTGCGTGCTCCACAAAGACAAGAACCACATAGCAACATAGCTGTCAACCTCTTGATTTTATATTAAAAATAGAGTAAACTCAATTTGCAGGCTCAAAGCTCTGGCAACTTAGAATAGAATTCTCATGGAAGTTGCCCAAAAGTTATATGGTTTCAAAAGCATTTTTATCCCAGTTTTGTGTTGGTTCTTTTTTTTTAATAGTGCTGTGACACACTTGCAGGTATTATCTGCAGTCATGAATCTTATGTATGAACACTAGCCGTCATTTTTATTCATCACCATTTCAGAAAGAGATTAAGGAAAACACCATTTATCTTTGCCTCTAACAGTGAAAATTGCAGGATTTAACCCAAATAGTACTACTCAGAGAAATGATTCTTGCTGGCTAGAACTCAATTTTTAGCTGGATTTGTTCTTGGAAACAACTGAACCACTTAACAAAAAACTTTCTCAAATCAGTGAGAAAATATGCAGCTTAGAAAACTTCAGTTAAAAGCGCTACAGCTTGAGAAAGTCCCACTTTAAAAGGGTATCATACTGTACGGAGCTGACCAATTAATCTATATCTGATGTTCTGACATGCAGATATCTGCCACTCAAAACAATTGCAAGTAAATTTGTTCCCTAAAATACTCACTCAAGCCCTCCACAAAAAGAAATTTACTCCCCTGCCTTTGATATAAAACTGATCGAGTAGGAATTATCACATATGCAATGAATTACACCACAAACTTTTCATCTCAAACTGCTTTGAAATATTGCTTAGTAAACCTACTAGAGTTAGTTTTTCCAATGAAAAAAAAGACTTCTTAAACGAAGTCTTCACATTCTGAGTACTCCATGTGGTTCACATTTACTGTTTCTTGAAAACAGTTTCCCTAAAACTTACACTATTTGATTTCATTTTCAGTTGAAAGTTATAAATGCTGAGGAGGGAGACAGGGAACAAAAAAATATATTCAGAATGAACTCAAATATTAGTGTTAATTATACTTATAGCATGCTAGCATAGAACTTAAATCTCAATAAAAACCCAAAGATGTGCCTTCAAAAACTGTCAGGAATGAATACAACCAGAGAATAGCAACCCACAACTGAAAAGTAACAGTAACAGCATGGTGACAAAGCTCCTAGCTACAGCAGATAAGAACAAACCCAAATACAGCAGATGCAGAAAAAAAGGAAAATTACTACTCACCTTCAGAAAGCCACAGGCATGCAGGGTTCTCCAGCAAAAGATCCCCTTGCTTCTACTGCCAAACCTTAAATGAGGTCTGGGAAGGGCTGGATCCTGGCTCCAGCCTTCTGGTCACTCAGGTACATTGCCTGCACCTGAGCTCCCCTGGGTTGGCCCTGCCTTCCCACCAGGTGCTCCATCACTCAGCATTTCTACTACAGATGGTATGTGTTGGATTTACAGTTTTGAGTAACCAAATCCATAATAAGTAGAGAAAAGGTTACAGAACTGATCTTTTCAGCTAGGACCTCTAGCACTCAGCATAAAGAAATACTAATGGTTGATTTGGTTGTACTTTGGAGTCAAAACAACATATCAGTTTGAATAACCCTCTGGAAACAGTTTTTACTCACCTGTGGGTGAGGGAACAGTGTACTCCAGTGGCCTATAAACCTAAGTTAGAGCTCAAACAGAAACAGTTTTTAAGGAGTGTGACCACTTAAAGGTTCCAGGTGTGTCTATCTCCTCAGAGAAGTCTCTATGAGTTCAGTTAATCTCACCTGTACTTACAGTGTTATAACATCAGCATTCATGTGTAGATGAGTTGGTGATCCTATTGTAGGAAAGGTACAGACAGCACCTTCAACTGAAGCCCACAAAACAAGTCTCTTTAAAGCAGACATCTGCATTTGGTCTGATGAATCACACACGTGAGCAGTACACATTATTATCTAGATCATTTCTGCCAGTAATCACCACATCAATATTGATACTCCAAACTGAAGTGAGTTTTAACATTCGAACAACATGAAGAACTAAGATATTCTAATTCTTTAGACTACCAATGAAAATATTGCCCTTCCTTACTACCATCTCTCTTTTGTATCAGACAGCTATTCCAGGTCGTAAAGAATACTAACATCCAGGAGTATCAAAAGTGAGATGAAGACAGAAAGGATGAAATGATCTGTTAGGAGATAAAGTCAGAGATAAAAACTATGTTGCCAGAACTTCCACCAAAATGTCAGATCCTCTCTCTGTGCCTCCTGAATCCCCATGCAGGGCTACAGCAAGATGAGGGATGGAATAATAGAGCTCTAGTTGTATTTTATCATAGTTTTCACCCCAAAGAAATACAAAAGCATAAGTTATTTAAACTCCATTGCTTGTAACAATCATGTTATTTTGATTAAACATTTTCTGGAAAATTTGAACAGACTCCAAGGAATTGTTTTAAACATTCTCCAACAGAGGATGTCAAAACAGTATTTTTCAAACAGCATCTACCACTTACAAACAGACTAATTAACATAAAAAGACGTCCAAAGTCAATTCAACTCTGACAGTGCCTAGCAGTGCCAAATTAGATCTGGCATCTTGAACTAGCTTCTCTCTTCCAGCAAATGAATATATGTAAATGCTGGAAAAGGATTCACACAAAACTGCTCTTTGCCCATGAACAGCACTAGAAGTGTCCTCTTCATCCAATCTGTTTAATTTCATACCATATACATGGTAAAATTAGGTAGAACAAAGATACTTTACCAAGCATCCATGAATTGTTAGATACATACAGACTAATACGTATGTGGGCTGAAATCTTGATGAATGGCAAGGCTCCTACTGAAATAAGTAGATAAATTTTAACTTGACCAAGTGCCCGTGGTGCAGAATTTCCTTAATTACAAAGGAACTGGGATTTGATGAGCTAACAACTTATGCCAGTGTCTCTGTAGTTATTTCATGTACAGATTCTAAAACTCAATTTTTAATTTCAGAAAAGTCCAGTAAAATAATGAATTACAAAAAGTCACGAGTGCATTGTGGTCTAAGGCTTCAATGTGACATAATCTTATTAAATGATAAACAAAGATCATGCACAAGAGACACGTAGTACAAAAAAAGATCATAATATTCCTAAAATATAAGTATTTGGACCACTCCTAAACTATAAGTGCATTTGGACCACTGTTAGTTTGATTCACCATACAAAGATGAGATCCTTTTCAGGGTCTAGGTCAGGATCCAAAATCCTACAGACATTCTGAACTTCATGTTCAACTGACAAATGTGGCTCCTCCTGATAAACACAAAAACAAACCAATGTAAGTAATCTTCAGATAAACTGTTTGCATTTTGTGACCCTCTTGAACAACACTGCCTGAAGGCACAATTTTTACCCCAAACCAGTTTTGACATTGCAGCACTACATGATCATGTTTAAATGTCATCTGATGATTCCTATTAAAGTGTCACAGTTCTGTTGCTACAGCTAATTTAATTCTAAATGAATTTTCAAAACCAAGACTAAAGTTCAATGGAAGCCTGAAGCTTTGAGGAATGGTAAAGCTTTGAGCCTGAAACACAGTGATATCCAACTTCAATCTGTTAAATAGCCACGGAAACATCATGAATCTGTGATTCATTGAATAATGGTACATAAAGTAATGAAGTAAGACCTTCCAGATTGACATTGCATTACACATCTTTCCAGACCAGCACTCTACTTTCATCCACAAACTGCTCATGATGCTCCAGATGAAAAGAAAACAACATACTCCTTCCACTGTTTCACACAGAGTTGGAAAAATTCACTCTACCATTTCGCTGATACATTAGCTTACAGATTCAATCTAAACATATGACTAATGAACTTATCTAGTGAATTACTGAGTACCATCAGGTGATGCTGATCTCATATCGGGAGGCTATGTTTGGTTAAAAAAAAAAAAGTAATAATTCATATTGCTTTGTAACCAGTTACAAATCTTGTAAAAAGGACTTGCAATTTTACCCCCTCCTAATTCTTTTTTCATTCATATTATGAATAACAGAAAGACAATCAGATAATAAATGCTACAGTAATTGCCATTTGACAGATGAGCAAATGAAATCAGAGAAGTTACCTAAGCAATCACACACACACAGCTGGAGGAAGAATTAAACCTGGGAACCCTGCTTACTATTTCTTGCTATTCCCCCTAAGAAGGATATATATTTTCCCTTTGCAGACAGAAGAACAAGAGTATATAGGAAGAATGTACCTTAATTTATGAATTCTTTTAATAATTTCTTTCTGAAGTTATTGACAGGATGATTATGAACAACAGAATCATGAAGGCATTTAAAAGCACTAGAAATTCGACAGTATTTCTAACATAGGTCTTTTTTGAAAACATCAAAGACGAAAACAACTATTAGAGTCACTCTTCTAAATTGAACACTTGTTTTAAAACAGTAAGGTTTGTCACTATTGTGTATATTCAAATCTCAAGACATACCAGGACAATTACAAGAGACCAGTCAAGAATAATCCAACTCATGTAATGTCACATCAGCTTTTACGAGAGGCACAGGCTTTACAATTATGTTAGGCATGTGTGCTGCCAAAGCACCTCACGTACAAATTCTTCAAGCAAGCAATTCATGGCACAGATGCTGTCTTCAGAAAACGTGCAGCCTTTTCCACTCACGTTTCCCATACTTTGTATGATTCATTTGCAAATCCCAAATTACACAAAGAAAAACATCTTCTCAGTCCAATCAGTCCACTACTGCACATCAGGAGCAGTGAAACAATATCAAATATCAGGGTATCCATTAGAAGTGCAGAGCATACACAGAAGAAATCCTATATTAAACTCATCATTGAAAATGCAGAAGCGCAAGCATTGACAAGTTCAGCTCTTGCAAAACTAAGTGAGATTTAAAAGACTTAAGATGGATAACGCATAATTAGATTCTCCACTGGCACATACACACCAATGACTGAAAATTCATTGAAGATGAGAGCAGAAAAGCACTGTAACAGCCCAGTTACATCATGGCAGTGTCATCATTCCAACACAGGTCTCAGAGTTGTAGTACACCAAACAATTCAGTTGCAGACTACAAGAATTAAAATCATGAATTAAAATGGAAAGCAGCTGGGCCTGAATCCATAGCCATTCATGTCAACAGGAAGGTTCTACCTGATTACAGAGGGCCTTGGGGCAGGGAGACATCACAGCAGACCTGCTCCTAATTTGTGTAATGGTTTCATCACCATGTACTTCACTTCACAGTCCTTTGCTACAGGACCACTTTACATTCCAGACTTTGACAAGAAAACATATCCTAGTGGCTGTGTACTTCTAGATCCAACCTGCTCAGGCCTTAGTCCCTCTTTCTATCAGAAATTGATCTAAACCCAAATGTGCTCCCCTACACATTTCTTATTCCAGTCTTAGTCTCAGTCCCAAGACATGACCTTGACACAGACCTCAGTGCTATTTCCCCAAGATTCCTATCTTTCGGCAAACCCTCACCCTAACCTCCTCCTCCACACCACCTCCAGGCAGATCCTTCCCTACATTTCTAGTCTCCTCCTTACACAGAAAGCCTGACCTTCTTCTAGCCATCCTCAGACCTTGCCCTTGCTGGCTTTCAGACCACAATTTCCTTTTTCATTTTTATTTTGCTCACTTCGCTCCACATCTTGCTCTCTAGTTTTTGTCCTTCCTTTAATCCACTAAAGCAACTTCATTTTCCAGAAACCACCCCTGCAGCTAGGGAAGGGGATGGAGCACTTTGAGAGCACAAAGATAGACAGTGTCCCTACCCACACCTCTTACACTTTGCCCAGATCAAACTTCTGCAGCTCAGAATATGCAATCACAAGGAAAGAAGGGCTCTGTCACAGAATATGCCTAGAGCATAACAATTTACATAGCATTAACTGTAAGGATTCATCAAGGCCTTCCTTGTCACAAGCAAACATTGTTTGTAACATTTCTGACTTGACATCCCACCAAATCAACCACAGACTTTCTTCAGATCTCAAGTTCCATAAGGGTATCAGCACTTCTCAAGTAAGAGTAACTATTTTTAAACAAAAGAAAATCCATGCCTCCCTCCTCTCCTTCCCCCCACACACACATAGATTTGTTCTTGTAAACCACTGAACTCTTGGCTGAAGTTTTGGAAAAAAAATTAATAAATAAATTACTCAATCTGAGGCAGATGCTTGGTGTTAATGGAGAGAGAACTTAAACTAAAACCTAACTCTTAATGTTGATTCTAACAAGCAATTCTACCAGTCCAGTTTGCAATAACAGTACCGGCTTTTTAATTGCATTGCAGTGTTTTTAATTCATTGTTGGTTTTTTTCGTTGGCTTTGACTTTTTTCTTTTAGTTAAAAATAAGGCGCTACATCAATGCAACCATTACTATTATTTGTACAGGACCAACAATAGGAGAAAAGCACCCAACACAAAAAATTAACGTGGCATGGTTCACCAAGTGCCTTTCATTCTCTAACCTCTTAGTGTTTAATATCCTGCATTGGATATATAACGTAAGCAGTTCCCATAACAATCTCTTCTTTTACTATGGTGTCACATGTACAAATTAAAGCCATACTGCTCTAAGCGTTAGGCTGCAGTACCACAATCACTTCAGCAGTCTCTCCCCAACTTGAGTCCATCCTTTTTTTTTTTTCCTTATACAAGCAGTCTGTTGATCCCATGGTGATGCAAAATTAAAAAACAAAAAACAAACCAACAACAATCAACACATTTTTTGTGTGTTTTATCTCCCTGAAGCAGCTCTCAGAGGAATCAGGCATGTCAGATGGTTGTTCGGTTTGGAAGAGGGCAGAAACAATTTACTCTGGCTCAAGCCAGTGAGGTACTGATGCTCAGGCAGTGCAACTGGTTGGAAAACAGAATTTCATAAGGACTGAAGCTAATGTTGAAGCTTTTCTTGCCATTGAGAATGGAAGTAAAAGTTAAATTGTTATGTAAAATTAAAATGCTTTTCAATAGACATTTGTAATGATTAATCTTTTCACACAAGTCATACTGAGGCAATTCATTTTTGCAATATCAGAACAACACTATAGAAAAGCACTAATGATGTGCTTTGTAGAGTATCCATGCTATTCTAAGTTCATATCTGAATACATTTACAAAAAGTCCAAATGATTGTTTTCTGAAACAGTTTCCTTAATGAAAAAGTTATTGAATTTAGATGCAATAAATAAGCAATAAAAAAAGAAATGACTTAAAACTCTCTCCCCCTTTTTGTTTTGCGATTGTATCAGTTTTTAAAATACTTTTGAAGAAAGAACAGTTCAGTTGAAAAGCATTTATCAAGTGGAAAAAGGCAGCAATTACATAAGTAATACATTAGAAGTACTGTGGTAGATGCACTTCTGTATCTGTCCTCTATGATTCTGTGTTGCAGCTGAAGAGCAGAATCGAGTGGAGCAGCCCCTCTGCTGCACCGGTATCACAGGATATCAGCTTACCTGTTATTTACTTAAGGCTTCCTCTTCATGTACAGAGAAGCCAACTTCCACTTGTGCTCGAGGGACCAGTAAGGATTTGTTCAAAAAATCAGCAAGCTCTCCCCTGGCTTTTAGATATTTATTTAACGCTGAAGTTTCCCTATAAATGCCAAGTTTCTAACCACTGTTTTGTGACTTAGAATTTGCTTCAAATGACTGAAGAGGGCAATTCACGGAACAATTCTCACTCCCTTTGCAGCAAGTTTGTGTTTCCCAGTCTTAGAGAGGAACATAGGATGTAAAGCACTGAAACGCTAATTCTGGTAGCAACAGAAACCAATGGATAAAGTAGTACTCTGGTACTACTACAAAATATTACTGTTCTTCTACAAAACTGCATGTTTAATAAAAATTGCAGAAGAAAGTGAAAACGTTATCTGAGAAGAAACAACAAACAAAGTGCTTGACTTTATACATGGCACTTGTAGCACTAACTGATGGTAAAATCCGATTAAATTCTTACTGCAGCATATAATAAAGTGTCCACTTAAGGAGCCATGTCTAGCTGTTTACATCTGTCAAGCTGCTGAAACTGCAGCTGTAAAAGAATGCTTTTGATAATGACAGCGGAACTATGATTGGTATGATCTGTGTTATTCAAGCAAAAGTGCCAGAAAAGGCTGTCTCCAAGCACAAAGTTACTGACCCAAGATCAGTGGTGCAATAGTACAACATTAGCACATTTCTTAAGTGTAGTGGCAAAGGACTACTTAGTCAAAGTGTACTTCCCTAAAGAAAAGCTCAGCTAATTGACCAGTGGTGCAAAGATGCCTGTAATTTTACTGATGGGGCTGACACTTTGTTTATGGAATTCAAGCTCAACAGATTAATACGCGTTAGAACAGCAAAGAAAATAGAAGAGTGGATGCGCTGGGTCATTTCACTAGAGTTGAAAAGAAAAATGGTGACCTGAGGCTGTGTACTGACCCAAAAAAATGTGAACAAATAGACAAAGAGGGAGTATTTCCATTTACTAACTAAAACAGACACAGGCAGTACTTGAGTAAAATTATTTTCAAAGCTAGATACATCTGCAGGCTTTTGCCAGATACCTCTAAGTGAGGAGACTGCAGAAGCTATGAACTTTCAATGCACCATTTGTCCGTCCTGATTTCAAAGGGGTCACATCTGTCACTAGAGCCTGAGCCAGTCCACAGAACACAAAACAGTACAACTGCTCGAAGAGCTGAACACTGTGAAACTGTTTTGCCAGGGTACTGAGTCTGTAAGGGAGGCTGAATAAAATAGAAAGGACTCAGGCCCGCAAGAGCAAGTCAGGACAAGAGTTTGACCGAGACAAAGGCCAGTAAGTTACTGCACACCACTGGGAAAGACAGAGCACTCAAATTTCAGTCAAACACCTGAAGTTAACATCCGATTTTCCTATAGCATTATAGGATACTACCCGTATTTGTATTACTATAGAATTCTGATATTAAAAAGAACTGAAAAGAACCTACTGGACAAAATGGCCAAGGAAAGATCAAAAGCTAGCAGACCAACTAACCAACAGATGATCACAGCGAACAAGAGAAACAAGGACACTACTGATAAAATCTCAGACAGCAAGACAGTGGTGTTCCTGACTGTAGAGGCAGCATCTGATTAAAATCTCGAGATTTTGAACTTTAGTTCACTTACCTGTCTCTAGACTAGTTGCCTTCAAAAAGACAACTCTAACCACAACTACGACCAACAGCTCTGAGACACTTACTGTAGAGGAGCCTTACTTTGAAAACACTAGCAAGGGAAGTCTGTATGCCAATACTTCTGGCAAATATACCATTATTTACAGTTTCTAGCTGTTCATTAAAGGACAACTTCTCAGTGGTGCTGATGTACTTTTTCACTGGTAGAGGTAAAAAATGCAGAACTAAATCTCAACTCTCAATAAAATCTGCATCTTTAAATCTCAGTGAGTATAACTTGGTGATGCTTAATAATACTTAGAAATTTATGAAAGATTAATGCTCTGCTGTTTATCAATTGATTACATACAAATGAAAGTTCCATTTATCACATCGTTTTAGATTTAAAAAATAGCAGAACAAAAGCAGGCAATATACCAGCCTCTGGATGCATAACTGTGCTTGCATTTTGTAAGAAGTCTACCTGAATACCTAGAACTCTGGTAACACCACGCAAATGTAACACTTGCTCACGTTCAGTGCTTTCTTCCATGTATCTACATACACACACACTTCTCAGCAAAGGAATCAATCCTCCAGCTGTACATCCTTAAACTCATGTTTAGGTGTTACTTAGGATTCTTCGCTCCTGATTGCTATTATTCTGTTTTAGTTCAGAAATGAAATGAAGCAGAGTACATATATTCTGCTTCTCTATCCATTGTACAATGAAATAGGTTCATACACTTGCCTTCACTTCATTTGTGCTCAGATTCAAGGAAAGAATTAAAAATATCTAACCTTGAACCCATGAATTCTTCCTACTGACTACAAAGAGGCTTAAGCACATGCATTAGCACTTTGCTGAAAAGAGGCCATTTCCTGAAAGGAATATATACACTTAGGATTTGCTTATGTAAATATGATTTCACACACATACTCTCCACCTAGGGAACAGCACCCAATAATTGGTATGCAAAGCACGTGCACACACCTATATGCAAGAGCACTTTTGCACACTGACTTTTTATACATCCTGGTCTAACTAGAGGCATGGCTTAAATGAAATGCCAAGCTTCTTTCTTGAGATTGAATGAATTAACATTATTAGCTTGATAATAACCACAGCATAATGACATGCTGAGGCCTAAGGCAACATTTCAGGAGAATTTTCTTAGAAATTCAGGCCTGATAGGAGATGTTAATGAGTTCAGAGAAGTAAATATAGCTCTTTAAATAGCAAATGACAACTTGTCTATAATAGTAAGTTTCTCAGCACATTCACAAACGTTTCTGCTTACGAGCTATAAAGTGACTTTCATTTACTTGGACTTTGGCTCTCGAGAACAATCGCTATCCTAACACACCAACAAAAAGAGTGCAAATACACAAGGGGACCGCAAATGAAACGCTTGTTAGGGCCTCACAAGGAAACCATACAAACACCTTATTTAATAAGTTTAATTAACCAGCTCTTTTCTCAACAGCACTGTGCCCAGCAATGCAGAAAGGCAAATTCTCTGCTCAGAAGCTCTGCTTTCCTTCCCTGAATTAATAATATTTTCTCTTTTATTCTCAAAGAACGCAGCCCAGCAAACCCCAGCAGCAGCTGCTGTTAGTGGCTGGCTGTGGCACCAATACTGACTATTTTTTACAGCATGGCTGAGTCAATGCTGACCCAGGCTCCAGCAAAGAGAAATGGCTTAATGAGGTTGGGTTGTTTATAACCTCTCACTGTAGCACTTTCTGCCACCCTTACGAAGCAGCACCTACATCTTTCTCTAACTGAAAATATTTTTACAAGAAAGCGTCCATACATCAGTGCCCAATTCTATTAAATCTAATGCAAATGCTGACTGCAGAAGACGCATTTGTAACTGTAAAAGCTGCATGGCAGAAGAGATATGGTGCCCTAGAAAGGTGCCAGGCACTCCTTAAAATTCTTAATCTCCTGCAGACTCTGAAAGTGAACACAGGCTAATACAATTCTCACCTCCAGATCGCAGCTTTCAAAACAAAGTCCCATAATTTACATACTTCACATTGCACTTTCATGGCACATTGAGTCACAAGGATGTCCATTAGTTTTAATGTACTATATTAAAATGACTGGCAGTAAGAGGCCGTGCAATTTCCTGCCAAGTACTTTATTTTCTGCACCAATCTGAATGGGAAAAATATTGCCACCAGTTCAGCCCTTGCTTCATTCTTAAGATGCTTCTGTACACATCCATGGTGCCTCTCCAATCAACTGCCCCGGTAAGAGGTCAGCAGGACTGGATCAAACTAAACAATGAAAAGCCTTTTATTAGTAATCTTCTTATGTCAGTCAAACAGCATCACTAATATTAAGAGGATAAAAAGCAAAATGATTTCTTTTCCTATTGCTAGGGATGACTACAACAGCTGGAATTGCAAAGAGCTTTGCAAGTTTTCATCCCCAAAAAAGCAGAACATGTCCACAACTAACGCGACCAGAGCAAGATCACAAGATGTGCTGAGATATGGCAATAACCTACAGCTCTGCATGGAAGCCGCTGCTTGGATCTCACACAGTTTACATGCCTGGGTCACTTCAGAGATCTCCCTCTATCAAAGCGACTCTGATCACAGAAGTTCAGTGATAAGACGAAGCATCAGATCATTCCAATGACCTCTGTGCTAAAACAAACCTGCTCCTCAGCTGTCCCTGTAATCCTGATAACAATCTTCTCGTTCCCTCCAGGTAATTGCTTCTATCCATTCTCGGGAGCTTTTACTGCACAACTCCAAATTCCAAGAGTGATGTTCCATAATCTCAGCACTATCACTGAGCCCGGTGCTCCTTAGAGGTTCACCGCGTTCCACACGGGAACACCATTCCCACAGAGAAAAGCCCTTTATAACCAGGCAATAACGAAGTAAACACCGCGAAAAGCGAGGAAACTTTCTGCTTCTCGTTTCAGTCATGCGAGCTCGCAAGGTTCGCTCCCATTCATATAAACACGAGCGCAGAAATAAGAGGATGGAAGGGAGAGGGGGAAAGGAGCAAGACAACACAGAAGGGATGTGAAAAGGAAAAGAAGAGACACGGGGGCGGAGGGAGGGGGGGAGAAGGAGAAAGATTTAACGCCGCTGCGGGGAAAACAAGCGGCCATCCCGAGGAGCTGCGAATGAGCGCAGCCCAAGCGCGATCAACTGGTGCTGCGCTTCCCGCTTACCTCCGCACAGCAGCGCCCCGAGCAGCAGTCCGACAGCCTGCGGGCAGCGCGGCCCTCCGCCGCCGGCGGCCCCCGCCATGCCGAGGAGACGGGGCCACGTCCCGGGAGGGGCTCCGGGAGCCTCCGCAGCCGCCCGGTCAGCCCTCCCTGCG
Organism: Lagopus muta; assembly: GCF_023343835.1. NCBI lineage: Eukaryota > Metazoa > Chordata > Aves > Galliformes > Phasianidae > Lagopus > Lagopus muta. The sequence continues at coordinate 8,692,515 of NC_064449.1, read as the reverse complement.
GGCCATCGCCGAGCGCGCCTCGCTCCCAGCGCCGCTCAGCGCCGCGCCGGGCTCCCGTCCATCCCGCCGCGCTCCGTTCCTCAGCCCTCCGCGCTCCGCCCGAGCAGCAGCGGGCCGGGGGGGTTGGGGGGGCACAGCACCAGGGGAAGCCCGGATTGACAGAACCGCGCCGCGCTCTCCGAGCAAAACTTTTCCAGCAAAGGACGAGGGAGATCCCGGAGCCGCCGGAATTCCCCGGGCTGCTCACCGCGGTCGCCTTTCGCCGCGGCTGCGGCCGGCTCCGTTTCCCGTGCCTTTATGTGGGGGCCGGCGGCAGACGCGCGCACACAGACTTTTCCCTTCCAGGAGGAGGGGAGAAAAGCCCCAGCGGGGAGCGGAGGCGGCAACCTGCGGGCGGCGGGCGCCAATCAGGGGAATCGCTGTCGGACCCACGCGCGGCCGGCCCGCCCGCCCCCAGCACCCGCGCGGGAACTCCCGCAGCGCGGCGACCGTTGGTCTCGAGCCGGGCACCACCTGTGCCCACCTCCCTCAGCGCCCGGCACGGGACCCTGAGAGCGGAGCCGCGCGCTGCAGCGGTGCTCTCGCGCTGAGAGATGAGGGGAAGTGGTGGCGATGAGGCGATGTAGTCGCTCAGAGCACAGAGAAGGAGAAAGACTTAGGCAAATTGACTGGCTGGAGAGGGGAACGGGAATGTGAGCATAGCTGGCCCTGCAGCACTGAGAAAGCGCCCTCAGAAACAAGGGCACAGCATTTCACCACCTCGTTCCTTCAATCGAGCTCTCTGAACTCCTGGTATAAAGTGACACGTATTGAAAGTACCAAACGAAAGGAAAAGAGCATCACCAAAGCAGGGAAGTTTGCTGCACATGAATGCTTCCATCCAGAGAGGGCAGGAGAAACGTGAGACAGGTTTTAATCATGTCAGTCCCATGCCTTGGCAGCACAGCCCACCACAACCCCTCAGGTGAGCAGCTCGCACATAGACTTCACTCATCTCCAGCTCAGTCTTCCCCCGTTGCCCTCTCCTGCTTTCATTTCCATTTGCACTTTTAAGTTCTGTCTTCCAACCATAATACTTTAACTTGGTGCTTTCAGTTGGCTGCTCTGAATAACTCCAGCTGCTTTCTCCACTGCTCATTTACTCATAGTAGGAAAACAAGTAACTGCTCCCCAACTCCATTCTTTAAGGCCTCTGGAAACCTTCTGCTTTTACCCTAAAAAACAAGGGCCTCATCCCTCTGGCAGCAGGCACAGCCCATCCCCTTGTGACATCAATGCAGTCCTCTGGCCAGGTAACAAAACAGCAGACAAGGCTGATTTAATAATTTCATTTAGCAAAATATGTAAATATATCCATGCTGATTCCATACAGAATATTGTTTATGCAAGACATTATTCACAGTTTGATGAGCCAAGCCAAAAAGTCTGCTTTAAAATAGGGATTTCTGATGTCCGACTGCAAAGAACTTTGTCAGGAGAGGCTTTGCACTGTTATGGTTTACATGAGTTCATTGTATGTAGCAGCTACTTAAAACACAGGAAAAAAATAAGCAGAAAGAATTGGATATGGATGCAATTGAGGTAATTTTTTTCACAAGAAAATGAAGAAACATTTCTATGTGGAAAGAACAGCGTAACAGCTAGAGTCTCTTCTGCTTGATTACGAATTCTGCACTACAAATACTTGTTAGAGTCTAAATGTAAGAATCCAGTGGTCAACAGTAGAACACATCAGCTAACACAAGTATGTCCTACCCACACTTACATATGTAGATATTGTCTGTGCTTATACTGTTTATATTTGACTAGATGAACTTTAGAGGTCCTTTCCAACTCAAATCATCCTATGATTCCATGTGTAAGGACATTGCAGTCAAGACAAAAGCCTTTACAAGGCAAATCTTACCAGGAAACCAAAAAACAATGCTACCATCATTATTCATTTTAAAAAAATTTAAGCTATGAAGAAAGTGTCATTAAAAATTACCTGGAGAGAACGTGAGGTTATTCAGAAACATTGACACATAGGGCTATGTCTTATGTATCAAATCTGACCTGAAATGCATATTGCATTATCTGAATAAAATGCTCTGAAGAAAGCCTTAAAAGATATATGTAGAATTCATTGGTAGATACTTTCATGAATAAGTAGTCATAATGAGGTGGCAAAAATGTAGAGAAGTTTGAACAGAACCCTTTTTTCTGCAGTTATCATTGTTCTTTTGAAGTTTGACTTCTCATCATTGTAGATACAATATTTCATAAGCAGAACTATCCATAGAAGCTATGCCTAAGACAATTTGTTTAGGCCAGTATCTCCAACGAAAACCAAAGGAGTTACGTGCAGAAGTCACAGTCAAAAGTTGAATCTCTTATCTTAATTTATTTCATTCCCCATGTGAAAATAAGTGATGCTGTGAAAAATTTGAAGAACAATGCAATTAAAAACAAGCACAAAGACAGAGAAGCAGAGAGCCTACATTGGATCCTGAAAGTGGCAACTGTAATAAATTAAAAAAGGGAATTGCAATTACTATTCATGCAATCTAACTTATGCATCTAAACATGTAAGCAAGGGTATTTGGTATATGTTAAATTATATCTAATATTAAGTCTAGATTTTGTTACCTGCTGTTCCAGAATTACATATTGAATGTAAGATTCCAACATTTTATTCATCTTGATTATTATGCTACTCAGATTATCCTGTTTAAGTCAAGGAGATTAGTCTGCAGAAACTATGTAAAATTAATGGGTATGAATGTAGTCCTAAGGGTTCAATTCTATTCTCAACAAAGTTTATGGAAATTTGATCCCTAAGCCCAGATCTTACCTTTTAAAAGGTTATTCCTGTGAGTGAAGAGAAATGGTTAGGTAGCTTTGTTTCTGGTGATGTTTGCCGTTAGGCTGACCCCTAGACTTCAGCACATCATAGCATGATTTGTCAAGGTCTTTTTCTGGGTGTAGAGAATGAATTGCATGAAATTTGTTCTGAGCCATATGCAATTTAATTCCACCAAGATTGTGACAATTATTTTGATTTTTACTTGTAGTAAATATTCCACCAGCAAACACCTTTAAAGTAGTTACATAACTTGATCTCCATACGTGAGGACATACTGCATAGGTAACTGAACACTAGCTGTAATAGCAGTACAGCTTTTTAATTTGCTATTATTCTGTTTGAGAAAGAAGCTTAATATTTACCTTATCTTGAGCATAGAAATATGTAACAAGCATCCTAAATAGGAAAATAGTTGAAGAACAAGATCTTGCATATTTTCTATTCATGAGAGGAAAAAAATATGCTTATTTCAGGTAAAAAAAATAGCCTTTTTTTGTGCTATGCAGATTTCCAACAGTAGACTCCCATAGCAATTGAACAGGCCCATACAATAGGAAAGGCATTACAACAAATGTGTGATAATAGAAAGCCTAGCACAAAAGAAAAGCACAATAAAGGAAAAGAAGAAGATTACTCACCCACATCAGAAGATTCTGTGTTAGTAGGGAAAGCTTCACCAGCAGCAGATCTCCAGAAAGAAATCCTTCCCTAATGGCTGTTAGCCCTTAAATGAGGTCTAAGAGAGCTGCAGCCAGGCTCCACCCTTTCCTGTCTCACAAGTGAATTGCCTTCACCTGTGTTCCCAGGGATGATCAGGTCCTTTCCCCACATGCTCAATCAGTGGTTCAGGCTGGGACTCAACAGTTCCCATGCAACTTCCAACATCACAATCGTGTCAGCCATAAGAGTGGACTGCAAGCAAAAGTGTGTCAGAAGGAATAATTGAATAGAATGTTAGAAAACAGATGTTAGGGTTGTGAAGGCGCCAGTAGTTCAGCACTTGTGATGTAACAGGCATTATAGCCTGCAATCTTGATTTTAATGAAAACAAGTTTCTAATGAAAACAAGTTTTTGACAGCTACTCTGTGATTTAGCTGTAGAGCATAGGTTGTCCTTGATATATGTGAGTGGTTTTAGATGTGATCATTTAGCACTGTATCTACTGCTCAAACACCCATTTTAGTTCTCCATTTTAGTCAGCTCCTTCTTGTTATCCTTGGCACTTTATCATACATACGACTCAATCAGTGTGACCTTAAACAAGTCACCTACTCTATTCCTCAATGTCTTTAAGTATTTAATGGCATAATGATACAAAATTGTTTTTTACAAAGTGCACGGGAATAGGGAATATAAAGCTACATATATGTTCAAGTATTCCTTAAAACTAATAGCAGTATCTAAATAAATACTTTCATAATCTCATGTATGCCTCTCTGCTCAGTAATTGTTTTTAGTTATTCATAACTGCACTTTTCTTAACTCATTTCATAGGAATCCTTTCTAAATCCTTTGAACATTCTCATGGCCAGTCCTTACCAAAATTGTATTCCTCATGACACCAGGTATATAGGATTCTAACAGAAAGTAAGAAAGGGTAGAACACCCAAAATTTTGCTAAAGTCTGGAGGTCACAGGAAGGAATAGAATGAAAAGTTGTTCAGGATTCAGTTTTACATCATCCTTGTACCTGGGTCTGTTATCATCCCTTTCTGTCTTCCATGCTTTGTTTGCACTTAGGTGTATTGCCACTTGAACTGATTTTATTATACTTCAGTGTCACTATTTCTCCTTGAAATAGAGATATAACTTGAATCTCTACAGTTATTCACTTGTGTTTAATGCAGGTAGATTTCTATTAATGCATAGATTCAGTACATTTGAAATGTATCTTTCTATCCCAGTGCCAGTATTGTTATCTTTTTGATTGACAGAAGACCTTTGGAACATATGGCACCATTGCTTCCAAACAAGTCACCTTACCTAGTCATTGAAATCTTTCCTAGTTACACTTGTGATTGTAAGCAACGTACTCAATATGTATCCATTTTGTGAGTCAACAATTTGGAGAGTCACAAGTGTGTACTTGTAGGGGAAATGCTGTCATGGCTTGAAGCAGTGATGGAACAGCTGGTGGGAAGGCAGGGCCAACGCAGGGGAGCTCAGGTGCAGGCAATGGACGTGAGTGATTGGAAGGGGTGGAGCCAGGATCCAGCCCTTCCCAGACCTCATTTAAGGTTAGGCTGTGGAGGTGAGGGCTTTTTGCTGGAGATCCCTGCATGTTTGTGGCTCCCAATAATAAGCAGATTTATTTTCTTTGTGTCTCCTAGTTGTTGTCTTTAAGTATAAACTTATTTGTTGTAGCTTAGAGCTGCATAACCCTATAATTATTGCTGCATTTTCCATTGCATTACAGCACAGCAATGCTTTTCACTCTAAGATCTGAAGAGAAGGCTTTCCTTCATAATCTCACACTTACAGATGTATGTGAAGACATTAAAAAGCAGTAGATGTTCAAATCACTGATATCAAAATATTTGAATATGTGGACTTCTGCCCTACTACTCTGTTTATATCAAAATTAAGTGAGTTTGGGGGGAAAAAAATTGGAGGCTGAATAGCAGGTTTTTAACAATTGATTTAGGCATTTACTGTCAACTTTTATTTACAGATTCTTTAATAATATGAAGGAAGTGTCTTTTGTCTGACTTCTGGCTGAATGAAGAAGCTTGAAGGAAACAGAGGAGCAACAACAAGGTAAAGGTTTTATTGTTTAATATATGGCCTATCTTAAAGATGGTATGAGATCCCTGAATCTTTTGACATCTTAAATTCTGGTTGCAGAGACCTTTCGCGTGACATCAGCTGGATGCAAATATGTTTTTCTGCATTTACATTAAAAAAATGCTAATACAAAAGTTTTTCTGTAATTTTTAATAATTGAAGTTTTTGAAGAATCTGATCTTTTTTTCCTGTGTACTAAGAATCTAATGGATGGAGCCATACCAAAAGTACACCTAGCTTGTTTCTTGTGGTGGCCAAAAGCAGACTGCTTGGGAAGAGAGCAAGAGTGCAAGTGCACAGTGATAATTCTTTCCTGGGCTCAGAAGACTTGAGGCTCTAAAAGCCATCCCCTGTATTATTATCCTTGATAGCTTTCACTCCTCTAATTTATTCCAGATTTTTTTTTTTTTGAGCCCATCTACATTTTAACATCCACAAATCTGGTATCAGTTCTAAGGCACTTACAGGTGTTTTTATACATAAGTAGTGATTCTGTGTTCCTTAATTTTTGGGCTCAGAATCTGTCAAAAATATGTTACTATGTATATAATATACATAACTATTTTTTTCAAGATGTCCATATGTTTAGTAAATATGCAAGTTAGCAATAACATTTGGGTTTATTAGCTTCCAGAGTTGTAAAATACAAATACAACTTCATCATTTGTGGAAACCAAATGTGAGCAGAATTTGAATAGAGCCGTGACTAAGTACTTTCACACAGGAAATTATTGCTGAATTCCATGGAAGCATTTTTTTTATCTTCTCTTTATTTCTTTGTTTCATCCAAGTACTACAGCTTACCCTAAACTTAGACTGTGAACTCTTGGGAGGGGCCATGAGGAAATAATTATGATCTCCTTGTTCTGATGCAGTAGAAGTTCGTAATCCAGTGATGCCTGTGTCTTATATAGTGTTTATCACGTGTGCAGCTTGTAGCATTTTCATAAATGAGTGACAGTTGGAGAAATTCATCCCCAAGTGTTTCTGATCCCACTTATTACTTTTCTTACCCCTTTCTTGTGTTTTTAATATTTAATGTTGTATAAATGATGATATATTGACAACCTTAAAATGTATGAGGGCTGCTCAGAAAGTGATTCCTCCCCTCTGTTGTCATGTTATATGGCAACAAAATATAATGGAATGTTGGTGGGAATTATTGCCATACCACCAATATCCACCTCTGCTATATTGGCCAAAGTAATAGATAGGAAGCATTACTTCTGGAGCAGCATTCATATGTAATGAATGACGTGTATTTTATGCAGTGTCAATTACTTGTTTTAACACAGAAGAATAAATATAGAAGAATACTTGTTAAGAAACAAGTATTCAGTCAGATATGATAAATTTCAAAGGTGTTTGTAACTTTACTACAGCATATTTTGACTTGCTTGCAGTTAAGGCTTTGAAGTACTTAAGACACATCTGTTCCAGGCTGTATTCTGGAAAAAGATAGCTACTTCAAAGTACTGTGCCCAGGATAAATTACTAATCCAGGTGAACTCCTTGACACTTAGCTTGAGTTCAGCCATTACTTTAAACATGTGGTAACAATTATTAGACTCCAAAGCTGTATTATATGTACAAGTTCTGTTGTGATTGTACATGGAAATGGTCATATTAATGCCATATTCTCTGAAAGTTGTGACGGAGGGAGCAGCATCTGAACAGGGGTTAAAAGAAATATCTATTAAAGTGGATTATTTTTAAGCTCCAAATTCTTCTGAGGGAGTTTTGTTCTAAGGTTTTGACTGATGGGGAGTTTTCCAGCTTGGTATTTGCTTTGCCAAAGGCAAGTGATTGCTTTTTCAGTGCAAGCAGTGCCCCCTCGTGCATCAGCTAGGGCTTTCTGCATCATGCCAGAGGGAAAGCAGGAGCAGAAGGTAGGCTTGTTATTTTTTCCAATGCATCTGGTATACACGAGCAATATGACAGTGCCAAGCCTTGTTAATGTGGCATACAGCTAAACAATATTCGGATCGTTCTCTGATCATGATGGATTATTTGGTCATAACAAGCATATTATCCTTGCTTAATGAATGGAACATGCCATTTCTTCCTAGCCATTGTCAGTCTTTGATGCAGTACAATTAGCAGACGTTCTCATTTAATTACCTAGTATAATAGGACCTGAAATGCTGAAATTTAATCTTTCATATAACTACTGCTTTTCAACAGTCCCCTAGGCTAATGAGGATAATGTTCTAACCTAATGCATATTATTTATAAAGAAAACATTGCAAAACAAGTGCAATCTTACAGGAGAATAATGCTTTGAACTGCTTTAGGAAATGTTTCGATTACTGTGGCCAATAACTGCTGTAAACTGGTAACAATACAATTAAATAGTTCTAGTTAAAAATTAGTAATAACCTAGCCAGGAGAAGGAGATTGTTTGTTACTTCTATCTCTCTTTTTCCAAATCAAGTGAAGCAAAAATATGTACTGACATTCCAGATGCAGCCATCTTATTAATAAGAACGCGGACTCTTACCTTGGATAGGAAAAATTTGTCTTTAAAAAACGAAGAAATAGAGAAACAAATTGTGAAAACAACTTAAGTGTCTAAAAGATGAAAATAGGTGTCTAGACACATTTTGAGGAATATATACAATTCTGCAAACTATTGGAACTCCTTAGCAATTCTGAAGATCCCAAAGACCTTGTTCTATAGTATGACTTGTAGGAAGTTTTTGACAATAAACAGAAGTGCCTAAATCATATCATAAAATGAAATGATTGTAGAATGAAACCACTCTTTGTCTCTGGAAAACATTTCAACATTTCAAAATTAACTTCACTCTTCTATGTAGGTCACTCTGAAAGCAGTGCCTCCTATTTATTTCCATGGAAGCTACAACAGATACCAAGAGCACAATAACGCTATTTAATAAAGCAAATTCTCAGCTACAAAATGCTGTTTTTCAACATAGTCACCACCATTAGCTGTGCATTTTCACCAGCAATGGAAAAGAGCAAGAGCCTGTATGTCACACTTGTGGAAAAATCTGCATGGCTGTCCATTCTTGGCTTGTCTTTCATACTGTTGTTGCCATTGCTGAGACACCCCACCCACCGCCTTGCTGTGCTCACATCCACTGTTTGGTCTTCATGAATGTTCAGCAAGTGTCAACTGACATTACTGGATGCTTTTTTTTTTTTTTTTCCATGGAGGAATTCAATTAAATTCTGTTGCTTTCCAAGGTCTTCCATGGTAGGTGTTGTTTGTCAGACCGCCCCTCTGCTGTCTCACAGCAACAAAATGCAACAGAACATTGGTGGGAAAGCGCAGCCTCTACTTCTTATTCCCAGCATCTGCCACTGTGGGCCAACGTAAGAAAATAGGAGTTACTTTTGAAGTAGCCCCTATGTTGATTATTTACCTTTCTGCTGAGATTGTTGTGAAGCCTACAGATGTAGCAGGATAGTTATACATTCCAAATGAAGAAACAATGGGAGAAGAGTGCGATTAATTTTCCCAGTTTCATTCTTCAACCTTAGCAATTGGTAACACCAGATAGAATTCCCCTAACGCTCAGTTCAGTGCTTATAGGCCCCCCCAGTAAAGTAATTTAAATCTAATAAGGGCAAGTACTTTTCTGCTTGGCTGACAAAATAAATCAGTTCTGTGAAGATTTCAAAAAAGAGCCACAATCTGTGCAAGGGCAGCTGTGGGCAGGCAGGTGAAAAGACAGGCAGAGAAGAAGGGAAGAGGAAGCAGGTCTGGACCTTTCTGGGTACAGAAAGTTGTTAGGCAGCCTAGGTGTGCTGTGGAACTATACCCTAGGGCCCAAGGAAAGGTCAAATCTGTCCTTTCTGAAACCATTATAATGGGATAAGATGATCATCAGTTATCCTCAGTTCGCAGATTCAGAAAAAAAAGCAAATTCGTTATGTTGATTTCTTTTTTTTATTTCTTTTTTTCTAATTCCAGAGATTGAGAGAAATGTTTTCATCTTTCATAATTAGATTCAGAACAGTAGCTAAAAGGAGTTTCCTCTTAGGAGAGATCTTTTTACTGTGTGTTCCAGGTGCCTGTTCATTTCTCTTTTGATCATGTGAATGCTTCACTTCAACTTTCATAAACAAACATTTGCTTTAGATAAAGAAGCCTTCAAGTATTATGAAAACACATTCCACCACTACAGAGTACTGTGAATGGTCAGATTTACAAGGTCAAGCGTTCTTGCCAAAGACCAAAGAGATATATTATTTAAACAGAGAAACAAAGGGTGAAAGGGCTTAGCCCGTTGAAAAGGCTATTGTCTCTCTTTGAAAGGACTGTGGAGTTTAGTTTATGAAACAGAAATCAGATCAAACCGAGACTGAGTCAGATGGCTTTGCCACCTGACAAGGTTAGGTGATCTGTCTGACCTTGTTAGGAACCCAGAGTGAGTGGTGAATAATGCCCACTTGCCACTTGCTCCTAAAGGGTTTTTAAACAATGGTGAAAACCTAATATGTCAGTTGTACAGCTTTTGCTGCTAGAACTAATGGGAGGATAATTTTCCTGGCCTATGTTTATTCTGTTATTACTATGAACTGCACAGCAGAGGGCCCTGTAGTATAACTGCAGGTAAAGAATGTTATTTCATAAAGCTCCATTCATTTTCTGATGCTAGCTGTGGTAGCTGTTTTAAGCAACTGGAACCCTGCTTGTAATTTGTTCGTATGCAGTTGTTTTCTGTCATGGATGAAACACCAACCGTTAGTAAATTGATGAGCTAACGTAGTTTTACTGGACTAAAATTCAGTACTTGAATAAATAACATTTTCTGTCTGAGGAAATTCAAGATAGGCACTGTTTCTCTAATAATTCATATAATCCTTTATACTCATGCAGAATACACTTGGTGTCACAAAATCAAAATGGTAATAATGAGCAGTTTGGTTGGAAGGGACCTACAGAGGTTGAGCCCAACTGCATGGCAACTTCAGAGTTAGCCAGCACTTTATTAAGGGCCTTATTCAAATGCCTTTTGGATGCTGACAGGCATGGAGCATCAACTGCCTCTCTAGGAAGCCTGTTCCAGTGTTTGACCTGCCTCATGGTGAATAACTTTTCCTAGCATCTAGACTGAACCTCCCATGGAGCAGCTTTGTGCTATTCCCACATATTGTATCATCTGTTACCAGGGAGAAGAGACTGGCACCTCCCTCTCCATTTCCCCTTCTCAGGAAGCTGTAAAGAGCAATGAGTTTGCCTGTGAGTCTTTTCTCTGAACTAGACAAACCGAGTGTTCCTAGCAGCTCCCTGTAGGACATGCCTTCCAGCATTTTATAAGCTTTTTGCCCTCCTCTGGAGGCATTCAAGTATACTAATACCCTTATTGTGAGGCCCAAAACTGAAAACAATCCTGAAGGTGAGGCTAAACCATGTAGAGGTATATTCACCTGTTTTAACTGACTGGCTAACTATCTTTAATGCAACCCAAAAGCCAGTTTTATTTCTTGACAACCAGAGTGCATTCCAGACTCATTTTGAGTCTGTTGTCAAAAAAGGGCAAAAGTGACCCATAACTAGATTTGCCAAATCTCTGAACCATAACCTGGAGTAACAAAACGTATTCCAGGCCAATAGAATTTCTGTTTAGACTGTTACTTATATTCAGAGATGAGAGTTCGATGCAAACATTGCCTGTATTTCTGCAGTGGTTGGCCAAGAAAATTACCTTGGGGCTATTGTGTACTGTTTTTGTGGAGAAGCAAATAGAAGGAGCTGTAGAAAAATATAACCAGATGAAAAGACTTAATGCTCCTCCCAGCAACTCTGGGTAACAGTTTAGGTTTACTCTTCTGTAAACTTTAAGGGTTACGGATGTATTTATAACATAGACGTCTGCCAAACTGGAATTCATACTGTCCCAGTTAAGCCTTGCACAGTGAAAGCTGAACTAAATGAGCAGTGTCTTCCTAGCAGTGACACCGTTGTAGCAGCTGTGAAGCAGTGGATCAGGTCTGTTGGTGAAGATCTTGTTGATACTATTGGCAAAATTTCCTAGATTTAAAGTAATGTTTAATATTCTCATGGCAAAAAACTCATACCTATTACTAGCATCAATGCACATGACCCCAGAATACATTGCAACGATTACTGAAAATTATTTTCATATTTTTTAGATGGGAAATCCATATTTCAAAAGTAGCAAACATGCACACTACTTTGTGAAGTGGATTTCTGCAGGAATGAAGTCACATGTAGAGCTAAAAGGATGAGCTAGGGACAGTGTTTTGATTTGGAGACAAGAGAAGAGTCAATCTTCTGTCTAGTGCAGACAGAGGTAGATATTCCATCATATTATGTACACATTTTAACTGCTGTAACAGCAGTTTATCAGAACAAGTAGTAGCTAATCAAGGTTTTCTCTCCTGCACTAATCAATGGCATGAGAAAGAAAAAGTCAAAATCATGTGTACGGAAAAGATCTATGGCTGATCTTTTGACTGAATTTTGACTGTCAAGTAAACAGCGCACAAATCCTTTTTACGTTTAGAATACAAACTTTAGGAAAAGATAGGTGGAAGTTTTAGAAGTGAATTGCTGGCTCCTGAGCAGCTGGTGCCTCTGAAAAATCTTAATACTAGGAACTTCTAAAAATGCCTCCTATAAGAACATTTCATTACTTTTTTAATGCTGTTCAGATATTTTTAAATGACATCTGAGTTACTGCAAATAATTCTGAAATTAATGTCGCATACACTGCATCCTGCTTTGCCTTTGGAATATGGAATACTATCTATCTATGTCTGATTGTGATACAACTGAAATGCTAGAGCTTTTATGGTGATTTATTAATTGATTTGCAAATGGTACTGGCTTTATGAAAATCGTATATGGTTTTAAGGGAGACCACAAATATATTATACAGAGGAAAGAGAACAAAGTCATCTTACCTTGATCTGATGCATCAGATACATGCATATATCTGATTTCAAACCTAGTCAGATTTAGTAGAAATCATTAAGCACTCCCATTTACCCACTGATATCATTATTTCAGAGGGAAGATAAAGCAGGTGCTGGAAAAAGGAATATTTTTCTCATCAGGAGTACGTTTTGTGTGTTAAACTGTTTCATCTGTGCTATAAATGTTTCCCTATTCAATTCAATATTCCTTCCTCCCTGCATGGAGAGAGTTAAATCACAGTGGACTGTAAAGGGGTTGTTAAAGGACCAAACAGGAAATGTAAAACAATGACACCGATAAGAATGGTTTCAGATACATAGCTTCAAAGTAGTTAAGATAATGGCTGAGTCATCACTTAAAGAAAAACTAATGAGCTGGCTCCATGCAGGCTAGAATAGGTACTCTTCCCAAGACTAAGTGGGGGATCAAAGAAGCCTGAAACCTCAAAGAACTAGAACAGGGAGGGAGCTTTGGATGAGCCAAGAGAGGTTTCCCAGAATATGTCAATTACAGAGCTGACAGGCTGGGAAGTCTCAGTCTGAAAGAATGTGCTGTAAGCAATGTAGGCTGTTCCTCCTGAGAGGGAAACTAATCTGGATTTATGTTAATTAGAGTTTAGAACTTTAGCCAGGAAATGTGCATGTGGAAATTTTTCCCCTTATTTTTCTTTCCCATTGTTTAACACCTGGGCCTGCAGTGTTTCTTTGAATTGGTGAAGGAACAATATTTTGCTTTAAAATTAGTGCTTTTTCTTTAGTCTTTCTAATTAACCTCTCTAGTAGTGCCAGCATCAAAGCTCCTTCAGTAACCAAACCAAGTGAACATACTGAAGTAATCCTAATGGATACTCAGGAACTGTTATCCAGCTACAAAAGAGAACATTGCCAAATTTCTTCTTAGGAAAGTAAGCGCCCTGGGCCTATCACCAGCACAAGGACATAACCTTGAAGGGACAACTTCCAGTAACAGCTGTGCTTCCTATGATGGGTCAAAATGTTATGTGAATTTTTAAGCAGATTTGCTGTGAATGACTAACACCTCTATAGTAAAGGCTGGTGCTATCCCTGTATTAATTTGTGTGCATATTTTTAGGCACACTCACTTAAGTTTTTTAAGATAATCAACAGTTTTTGTGGGAGTTTATCTCGTACACTGCATTGAACCTGAAATTCAACTGTTTTGATCATATTATTGTAAAGTAACTAAGACATAGGGTAATATAAGATTTTTATGAGCTTCTCCCTCAGCACTAGCTGGTGACCACGGAGGGACCAGTGAATATGGCAAGGATGTAGGTGTTCAATGAGCCGTTTCAGCAAATCATTGTTAATTTCACAAATAGCTTCAACTAGAAAGAGACAAATGTTATGATTTCAGGAGAAAGAAATTTCTCTAGATAGTTGTGTTCTTTTTTTTTAATTGGAACACAGGGAAGGTCTTCAGTTTTGGTTTGAACACACTTTCAAGATCTTTGTGTGGTAAAAATCTTTCACATTTTTTATTGTGCTTTACAGGGGAACTACTCAGTTTATTCCAGTTCAGCACTGAAATGTGTGTTCTAAACTAGGATCTTGTGGTCCTGAAACACAGCAGCTGCTCTCCTCTTCTGTTTTTGAGAATCCAGTACAGTCTGTTGATACTAGCACTTGAATGGATACTTGTCAACAAGACACGTGGCTCAAATGACATAAATGATCATTGAGGAACATCAAAATGCAGAGAAGTATGTTTTAGACTCATGCAATTGCTTGTATCTTTTACACTTTGCTCTTAAGTGATCAGTTTAGACAATCCTCAGTACGACTGCTGTGATCATATAGCCAACCTGAGATGAGATAAAGCATCAGTGATTTTGTCATGATTACACGATCTTTTAAGCTGTAGTCATATCTGCTGAATTGCTGTGTGATAGAAAAACCTGTTCTCCTGAATCCAAGACCTTCCTTCTAAAGATCGCTCACTTTTACTGGAAGATTTTCATGCATCTCTGACTGCATCTTTTTTGAAGTGGTTTCTTCTCTATCATGGATTTTTTCTGTAGCATTGTTATTATAATCTTCCACAGAGATAACATTTTTAATTGCCTGTTCTATTTTAGCTACATAGCCTGTTCCTCAATTCTATTACAGAATGGTCTGCAGAGTCACCAGGGTATAAGAATCTGATTAGAAAACTTGGTGTGCTGTCTTTTTAGAAAGTATCTTTGTGTTTTTCGCAGCAGAGGAGAATGAACTATATAGTGAAGTTGTAATACACATAACTAATTTGAAATTTCAATGACTGCTTACTTATTCAAACAGTTATCCCTAGAGAGAAGAATTGAGCAAACTGTCCTTACATTCCTCCAATATCTCTTGCCAAGACATTTTACAAGCAGATGCAACCCAAGGGTTGTAGAACTAAAAGCTATTTAAACCCAAGTAAAAAAGTTTTCAGCAGGACTGGCAGCTCTGAAGGATGGGGAGAAAGATGAGATTTTCTGAAACTGCAACGTAAGTTACGCAGAGCAGGCAAGGAAGCTGGGGAATGCAATAAGGTTTCCACATCTTTCTTATAATTCCTTACAGCATTTTTTTTAACCATAAAAGATAAGTACTTTGTTCTTTATATCATTGAGGAGACTGCAATAGAGAAACCACAATAGCTTGTAGGCCTTTCAAGGGCAGTAATTATCTGTCACCTTGCTCTTGGTAATGTTCTTGTGAGGATATTCTTGCAGGGAAACCATTAAATTCTGAAGTTAGACAACCAAGACTTCTTCAGTAGACTTAAAGAGATAGCATGAGGAAAGCATTTCTCATTGTCTTTTACACAAGTGAAGATTCTGATCTGCCCAGGGTGCATAATGGACTCTGATATTTACTACTATTTTATATTTTACAAGAAAGCGAGGAGTGTTCAGAAAATCCAGACTATTTAAATTACTGATGGAGAATTAAGGTGAGGCACTTCCACTGATTACTGCAAGATAGTTGCCCTCTTGACCTAATTTAATACAACAGACCTACTGAGATGTGCAACAGGGTATCTGGGAGAACAATATTCAGCAAACTGGGACAGAACTGTGTCTAAGAATCTCTTCTTCTCACTGTTTAAATGTGTCAGGTGATGAGCAAGTTATCAAAATATGTATTCCCCCAGAGAAGATCCTTCCACCCTCTTCATTCCTCCTTGTTACACACCATCTATCATTTTTGCTCCCCTCTTTGTTAGAGCAGTATTTTGAATCATCTTCTCCTTCCACAGTTCCACTTGTTCCTTCCCATACTTTCCATATTCCTCAGCACTGAAATACCTTCCGTCTGTGAAGCTAAGAATCTTCCTAGCTTAAATCTAGCTTTAAATCTTCCTTTTGATCTTTTTCTTTCCAAAGACTTGATATTGCTTATGCTAAGCTCACATATTTTTGTTGACTGACAAGTATAAGGAGACACAAATTGGAGCAACTCCATCCTTCCCTCTGAGAAATAATGTCCGTTGTCATAGATGGTGACTTCCTATGCTAATTTCTGAGACAAAATAAGATTTACAGTTCTGTATATTAATCTCATATCTTAAAATATCTTAAGATCAAATTTTAAGAAAATTATCACTGACTTGCCTAAAAAACCCCAAATCTACTGGAATACTGTACTGTTGGAAAAAGTAGGAGAAAAATGGCCTTTGCATTACAATAGTTTTAAATGATGGCATATTAACCTTTGTTACTGTATGTGTAAGCTTTTGGCTGAGTGAATCACTGACTGAATAATAACGTGTTTAATAATCTTTTGTCAAGTGTAGTATCTCATCTGGATGGTTATCATAATAAAGACAGTAATTGTTTTTTCTAAGTAGCCATTAGAGAATTCTGTAACTGCTACCATTCTAATTGGAGCATTCAAGATTAATTTCAGGAATAGCATTCCCTAAGAGTTCAGTCACAGGGGAGACCCATTTATAAAGAAGTAAATTGTTGTCCATATTTATAAAGGCTGGTCCCCATTAGATGAGATACTGTGTACACTTAATAAAGTTAACTGCTATGCTGAATTGAGACAAACTAATGAACTCACTTTTCCAAGGTCATTGATCCACCTGGGAACTGAAGAATGATTTCCTTAGCGTTCTGTAATGTCCAGTTCACTAAAATCTGCTGTGTTTCAGATATGTATCATTAGAGGAAAGTAATTCCTTATATTCTGAGAGTGTAGTTATTGAAGGTATACTTCTGGGAAAGATCCAGGTGTGAGAGTAGGTGACAGGCAACTTTTCCAGACGTACTTGGTATAGGCAGATCAAAAACCTGCTTAATACATTAAGACCGAATTGCACAGGCAGTTTCCTCGTTCTTCTCATACAGCTCAAGTTCCAGTGCAGGCAAAAAGAAATCTGCCTCCTTTAGAAAACAAAGCAAGCCCTGGATTCATCAGCTGTGGACAACTGTGAGATTACAGGGAAAGAAACAAATGGCATCATTCATTCATTGTGAATGCTTGGAACAGAATAGCAGAAATGGCAGGACATGACTGTTACAAACTGCAGTAATTTCTGTGCTAACTTTTAAAATCTGCTACATTTACCAGAACTATAAAATCACTAAGAGACACCAGATGGTGCTATTGTAAATGGTCTTACTACTTTTGATGGCCTGCTGATATTGCAGTTTACTTCTGGAGAAATGCTTATGGTCAGCTGTGATGCTTCAGTTTTGAAAGAACTGTACACTGAATATACTCCCAATGGAAGTCTGCTTTGGACTAATAGAATAGAACTAATCAATTTTTGAGTGGAACAGTGGTTTCTGAGCCCAAAAGAAATTCCTGACTTCAAATTCCAATGAGTATAAGGGAAGGTGAGATCCATTCCTGGATGGATCTCAAGCTTACTTGAAATCTACCTTTCTGTTCAGCCAGAAACCTACCACCTGGTCTAGTACGATTTGGGATAGTCTAACATGTCCAGAAACAGAAATTCCAAAAACTGTAAAACCCATTGCTGTCTATGTAGATCAATCTGAAAGTAATGCCTCATTTACTTCCATGGAAACCACAACAAATGCCAAGAGCACAATAACACTAATTAATAGAGCAAATTCTCAGCTAAAATATACTATTTTTTGGCATAGTCACCACCATTAGCTGTGCATTTTGCCAGCACTGATCAAGAGCCTGCATATTGTGCTCATTAAAAAAAAAAACAACTGCATGACCCTCTTAAACATGGCTTTACATCATGGTCGCTACTGCTGAAATACTGAACTCACTGTGCTCACATCCACTGTTTGGTTTTCATGAACATTCTGTGTCAGTGGATGTCAATGGGTGCCATTTTCTCTGCACTGAAGAATTCAATTCCACACGTTTGCTTCATACATGCTTCTGTTGTCAGACTGCCACTCTGCTGCCATCTGTTGCACAGAAACCAAGTGTAATGGGATATTGGTGGGAAGGTTCAGCCTCTACTGCCATGCCACCAATATCTACCTCTGATGTTGTGGCCCAACATATAGGAGACATTACTTTGGGAGCAGTGCTCGTACCAGTTGAGCAAGTAGCTTGAATTCTTTTCTTCTTTTAGGACTGTGGTGAAATTGTTTAAGGCATCATTTTAAAGCAAACATGCAAAGCAGTTGATTAACTTGTAACTGCACTTATTATCTGAAATGTTTCTGTCACGGTGCAGATCACATGACTGCAATAAATGATACCCACCGAGAAATACATTTTTTTATATCAGTAAATGTAAAAACGTACAAGCTAAATATGTGGTGATCCTCTTTGGAGTGAGAGAAAATTGGGCTTTCTCATGCATGGAAGTGTTCATATTACCACTTGCTGTACAGCACATTTAGAACAGTCTTATTCTTCTCAATAGCTCTCAATTTTCTTTTAAAATGCAGAAGACATGCACATGAGTACTACATTAAATTTTCTACATGTGCTGTGCTGATGTGCTGCCGGGTCCCATTGCCTGAATATTAATCCCTCCTTTGTATGAAATTTTACATTTCACAGGGCCTTCTTTTTATTGCCTGATATGGCTTTGGCTGAGGTTCTCATAGCGATCTCTTCTGCTTCTGACATGGTGTTGACTTCTCCAGTTTCAAGGGAAGCCATGAGCTCTCTTGCTTACTCTCCCCCACCCCAGCAACCAGTTGCAATCTCAGTACATGCATGAGCTGAAGAGGACACTGGTAAAAGTACCACAGTCAGTAGGACTGTTATCTTCTAATAAGAAGCCATTTCAGCTTTTATTTCATGTTATTCCTATACTAGAAATAGAAATATCATCTCTTTGGATTTTTTTTTTCCTTTCTATATCACAAAATGAGCAGCAGGTTTAAAAAAAAAAAAAAAGAAAAAAATTTTTAGAAATATTGGAAAACAACAAAATTATAGTGTTATGTAACTTCTTTCCACAGACGGATCTTACAGGATAGCAGGCAATAGGAAATATAGTTGAAGATGATTCATCACGTCTGAAACAGGTGTTCCTCAATTTGAAATGTAGCATCTCAGCCAGGCAAATAGAACTATGGTAGATGTCAGATGCAGTTACATTTGCCTGACAGATATGCCATGCTTTGGAATAACATTACTGCTAATGATAGCCTACTGTTGATGTGTAGTTCTTTGTTTTGTTGCTGATGTAGAGGAATAAGATCTGCTCGGTGCATCCATTAGCAATAAAGCTTTGTGTGTGTGTGGTATTGCTAAATTGAATTATAATGCAAAACACAGACTGCATCTTCACTACATTTTTCAAGCTTTGCCTGTGCAGTTTCAAAAACAACTGTTAATAAAGCAAGGTACTCTCCTCCATGGAGCTAAGCCACCTGATTTATTTCCCTTTAGGATAGCAACTTCCTGTGATTGACCTTTGAGCACAGCTGAAGTTACATCCCCATGCAACAGGCCAGCCTTTGTGTGTGGCTACAACAGTGTTTGAAGGCTGGTGCCAATACTAATTGCACTAGGGCCAGCAGCCTCTGCCATCTCTCAGAACTGCAGAGATTTCTTGCTTGGGTTATGGAATGATAAAACACCAATCTTTTTGTACTCCTTCACAGAATGCAGGTGTTGCTTTGCATTTTATTTCTTCAGTGTAATAAAAAGCCTTTGTCGTTAAGGTAAGCACATATTTTCATAGCAAGCAATGGAGGAGATGTAAAACACCATATTCTGGATAGATCACATGATGAGATTCATCCAGATGTGTCCAGAACTGAAGGGACTCTAAACCCAAGATTTAAGCTTTAAAATGGAAAATGCTCAGTAGATGTCTTATGAGGCTAAAAATGAGAGCACAGGAGTTACGTTAAGTAGAGACAGGAGCTGGTATTTCTTCACCTTTGTTTGATGAGCATAATTTGATGAACGTTTTCTCACATTGGCTAGTATATTCTTAGACTGATTTGTAAAAAGCACTGGAAATAGATATAGTTCTCCATTCTTCATTGGCCATGAGGTACATACTAGAATTACAGCTTAGTCATTGCTCTGCATATTGGCCAGTTCTGTAGCAGTGCAGAATGCTGAAGTTAGAGAACTGGCAAACAGGGATATTTTTATAAAGTAAATAAGGACTTTTAAATGATTATTTATCATGCAAGGTGTCAGTATAGGGTTTGTGGGTATTTTTCTTTTTGCTTTGTTTTTGTAGTGGTTTTCTGTAGCAATACTTGTAAATTGTCCTTAGAGATGCCTTTAAAGAATTTCTCAATTTTGTAGTGGGAGGTAAAAGGGTGGGAATGTGATTATAAACAAAAAGAAGCATTCTATTCCGGTCTGAGGAAATTATGCAGTTAAAATTTAAATGTTGAACATCATGCTATCAAACTCTCACCATTTAAGAAAGTATGTGCTCATATGGCTAGGAAAGTTGATTTTTATTGTGGATGAGGAATCTGCTTATGTAAAGAATGTGTAAAGGTTACTGACAGCAAGAGAGAAATAAGAGGACATATACATTGTTGAACTGCTTTCTTTAGCAACAGATAACTGTACCGAGAGTAGCCTAAAGGCATGGGTTGTCTTGTTTTGATTAGGCATAGCAATTTGCTGTCTATCTTACATGAGGCTCTAATGACTTGTAACTGCAAATAGACTGATTTGCTAAACATACTGATAGCAGCAGCCAGAGTGAATGTTGAGGGACTGACAGCTTAAAAATCAGCTTCTGAATGCAGAAAAGTTGCCACTTCTAAGTTGCACCTTTTCTCTTGTGTGCACATACATGTGCCTTCCAGCTAACAGAATGAATGAATTAACAGAACAGAGAAACTTAAATAGCATTCTATTCCTCATGGGAGAACCTGTATGCTGAGTTCTTCATAATGTCTGAATTGAAATGACTCAACGTTCCCACAAAATTTAAAGTCTCATGAAAGCCTTTAAATGGAGTTCAAATGAAGTTGAGGAAAAAAAAAATAAATTATTTTTTTAATCATAAGGAAACTTTAACACATAGATGAATATAATTTGAAGACGGCTGCTTGACAGTTTAACATAAACAATTCCACTGATGAAAGCACAATATGGTGATAATTATCTGTTCAAATAAATCTGCTTGATGTTAATGAGCATTTGAACAATCCATTAAGGAGTCATTTTTTTTCCATGCAATTTTCTTTGGTAAGCAAAAATGACACATCCAAAACTTTTATTAAATATACAATTTTCTCTCTATATCACTGCATTTCTACAGAGCTTCCTTTTCCAATAAGGCACTGAATCTGCAGCAGAAAGGACAGAGCTTGGTCCTACACAGCAGCTTGATGCAAGGACAGTTGCTGGGGCTAAAATTCTATTCAGAATTAATGCAGTGCTTCACACTGATGTAGCATTGGGAAGGAGACTACAGAGCTTTTTTTTTGATGCTTTCTCTTGCTGAATGAAACAATCCTCTATGACCGTGTAGTAATTCTAACTAGCTAGCAGGATTCACAGGATCTCTGCCTTTTCCTTCATCCAGTCCTGTTCCACTCTTAATTTTTACTGAGTTGCTCTTCCACATTTGGTCGGTTAATTCTTCCTCAGAAAATGTCCACAGCCATAGAGATAAAAGTTGGGGTTTCTTTAGAATCCAAAAGCATCTGCCTGTTCAACCACTGACTGTCATACCACTCGATTTTGGCTCTCAGAAGGCATGCTTATTATTGTATAACAATTCTTGAGTATACGCGTGTGTTCTAATCACTTGAATAACTAACATAAATATTCTTCTTAGGAAAAAAAAAAAGCCTTTTACTTTAAAAAAATTCCAGATTTTACACATATCTAGACTTGTTATAAAAAAAAATCTGAAGAATTGAAAAGCTAATGAGAATCTAGGTTCTGTACAGTGAAAAGGTAAAGTGTGCCTCCTCGTGTTCACATCAAACCACCAAGAGTTGGCTTATAGAGTAACCAGCTCTGGAATGGACAACAAATGTCAAGGTTTTCACCCCTAAGGTCATACTGGATTGGTGTGATGTGCCTTGCATGATTTCTGTGCTGACATTTTGGTATAAGGGTAGAATAATTCATGTGTGTCTCTGTAGACGCACAGAAATCCATTTTTTTCACTCTGTTTTGGATATGTAGGCCCTGCAGAGGGGGCCTACATATTTTACTGCGTGCAGTTTTGGTTTTTCCTAGTTACTGCAAAGGGATTTCTTAAGAAGCTCAAAAGAAGCGTATCCAGTTTCATCTAATTCCCAAAGAGAAAAAGCTAAAAGCCCTTACAGCATCAGCAGATGATGCTTTTTCTTCTTTCTGGTTAAGTCAAGACAAGGCTCCAGTGGTCTAATGTGTTTAGAATTGGATATAGATTTTTAAGATTGGATATAGATTTTTAAGGTCAGGAAATTTAATTCTTGACACCTACTTGATCATAAGCAGCTATGTATTAAAAAAAAAAAAGATTTTAAACTGAACTCTGTGTTAATTTCAAAATGCTTTTTTTTTTTTTTTCCTTACATGAGAATTTTTTTGTTTTGTTTGTTTCAAACTTACATTTAAGAAAACTGACTTCTCTGGTCACTGAGACGTTGAAATTACATCTGCTGTAGTGATTTTTAATTACATAGAAACTTCTCTTGAACTTCTCTCTATGACAAAAACTAAGCATATATAATGGAAAAATACCCTAAAACTTCTTTGTAAAGAAAAACAGCAGAAGTTTAATAATGCCTTAAAAATATGCTAAGGTAAGTTTCTCAGATCTGGAAGTGCATGTTGTAAACATTTTTGCTCAATATTTTGCCCCAGGGATCTAACTTTCTATTATTAAATATGCTGAGGTATTCTTGTTTAAAATACACCTAAAATAGCCATTCACTGGCACTTTTAAGTTTAAAATATATTTACTCCTCCCACCGTTTGCTACTCCATAGTAATTCATTTTGAATGTCATAATTTTATCTTCTGTGACTTTATTTCAAACACATTTTATTTTGAAAGACTTTGGGGGTTCTTTTCTCAGCCATTACAGTTTGGAAAAAAATAAACCTGTAAAAAGAGAATTGCATCGATCAGATGCTCCTTATTTGTCAGCAAAAAAATAATGCACTTTTTTTTAACACTTTCATACATCTATCATATGTATACACAGCACTCAAGCACTGGAGAATATAATGCTGAGAAAACAGAATAAATAATTGTATGGAAACTGCTGAATCACAGCCTGAGCCTCTGATTGCTCACCTGAGTCAGCCCTGGGAGCACAGCTGAAGGCAATTCTCCTGTGCTGCTGGAAGGGGTGGAACTTGGCTCCACATCTCCTAGTCCCCATTTAAGAGCTGACTAGGAGTGGGGAAGGATCTGTTCTGGAGATCCCTTCTTTCGGAGTTTTGCAGCGAACCCAGGATAAGGGAAAGCCCTCTATCTATTCTTTTTGGCATAATAACCTGCTTAGCCAGACTCTCTTGTATACTTCTTAATTATAACAACCTGTATATTCATTGATTATACAATAATAAATACTTAAATACTGCACTGTTGAGTCCCAGCGTGAACCACTGATTGAGCACCAGGGGAAAGCATTTGGTCAACCCTGGGAGCACAGGCGAGGGCAATTCAGCTGTGTGATAGGAAGGGGTGGAGCCTGGCTGCATCTCTCCTAAACCTCAGTTAAGTGCCAGCTGCCATCGGTGAAGGATCTCTGTAGGAGATCCCTCCTTTGTGGAGTTTTCCCTGCAAGCCTTGATCTTCAGGGATGGGTGAGCTCCTTTCCTTTTTCCATTGTAACACCATTCTATTGCACTGGTGCCTTTGCTACTACACTCCTGTGTTGCCCTATTGACCTTTCTGATTGTAACAACTCTAAAATAGAGGACCCAGTAAACAGCTAAATTCACAATGTACTTGGGAAAGAATTGCTCAAGTATGAATGAAAAGAGCCTGTTCATTCTGTTCTCATATTGAAACAGTTTCAGATAAGTAACGGTAGGAAATGTAGGACTCTTGAATCCTAAATCTGGCTATAAACAATTACTCAAAAATCCCCATCATTATTTTATTTGTAATGTTCTTGTTGCTGCTGGGTTATATGGAGTAAAGGTATCTTCACTGGGGAAGATGTTTGCCTTTACTAGGGCTAATTTGGGGGCATCCAGCTCATTGCAAAGCATCTGCCCCGAAGTTAGTCTCTTTGAATCCCAAGGGCTTATGAAGTGTAGTAAAAGTAGCATATTTTAAATGAGTGCTGAAGGTAGTGGCCATGGAGGAGGTAAGAAGGTAGAACAAGTGGTTATCCTGAGTGCTGAGAAATCTTTACTGATGTCAGTGAAATTTGTTGAAGGCTTCTTGAAATAAAGGGAGGAAATCATAAGCTAGTGTGTTCTTTCCATGGAGGTGAGCATTATAATCACAAATTGTGCTGCAGCTGAAGGCTGGGAAAAATCTTAGATTTACTCTAAAACGTTGACAGCTAAATGTAATGATAAAGGCCTTGACTGAAGAGTGTCACTGCCTTTCTCCTCCCATTGCTGTTATGTGGGAGTTCAGAGCAGTTTATTATGTGGTGACTTATTTTCTACTTTTCATCTATTGATTGGGAAGAACTCCTCTTTATTTTATTTAATTCTTGCTTTTGTCAAGCTGTCAGTGGATCTAACACCAGCTGCTAACAGCGACAGCTCCCTAGAATATCTTAGGTGCAGGGGTGAAGTTGTTTCTTACATCTAGGGTTGCAGATACACATAATTCCCCTTCTCCCAGCTGCTAGAAGCTATAATCCTCAGTCTTGATCAGATGGCTCTCGAGAAGTTGTCAGTACATCTGTCAGTCAGAGGATGTCAAAAAGGGTACATGAGAGAAAGAGAAGAATTTGTGATACCGTGTGTCAAAGTCTTACTCTAAGGCCTGTACTGAGTGAACCAGGATTTCTTTTTTAATTTTTAACAGTCTTGCCCGCGGGGATCTTTATTCCCTATTCTGGGAGTTTGAGAATGGGTGAGAGAATTTCAGTCTCCTGGTTTCTAATCTCTGGGCTGACAAGTTTTGCAATGTGACCTTGAGCACATTATTTAAACTCTCAACATCAAATTCACCACTATTTTTGATCTGTGCAACCTCAGTGTCGTCTTACTGAGAGTGTAACCTGTTTTCAATTCCCTAACAAGTAATCCCAAGATCAGTGTTTGTTTTTCTCATAAATATTTTGCAAAAAAATTACTTTTTTTTTTTTTTTTTTTTTTTCTTCTTCTCCTAGAAGACTCTATTTCAAAGTACCACCAGTGGCCAAGCACTAGGGTCTGTATATTTGGGCCTCAGTATTTCTGGAGGGACTGTGGATGGAAATAAAGGCATAACTATAGACCTACAGGCAAAGAGTTATCCCATATATGGCATTAGCTATGTGGAAAGAAAAAATTAGCTATGTGCCCACTGGTTTGTTGTAGGCATTCTGTTTTCCCTTCTAATTTCTTAGGAATTAAAACATAGGTTTTCTCCTTTTCCAGGCATCTTCTTGAATCTTTCATTTTCCTGAACAAGTGCAGTGATGGCAGATTTCATTGGACGCAGAGAAAAGAGGAGCAAGGTAGACAATCTTTGTCTGGTAAGTTACACAGCTGCTTTCTTATTCATTTTCGAACATCTGATTCAAAGGGTGAAGGATCTGCCAATGATTTGGAGACAATTTTTGTCTTCTGTCTTCTATTGCTCTATCAGAATGTCACAGCTTAACAGTCCCACTGCATAATGAAGATGGTATTTCTCACACTTTTCCCTGTCATTAACTTCTCTTATTCTATTTAATCAATAGAAAGTTTAGCAATTGCAATATTTGCTATAGCAAAAGTTGCTATTTGAATGCTTACGTTGTTAGGCCAGGAGAACAATAATTTCCTTTACGTGTTGTACATCTCTTGATAAGCTGAATAGAAAATAGAATCATCAGATCATTTATCCCCACAGGAGGTGATGAATAATCATAATTTTAAAAAAAGCTGCAGTTCTCTCTGCTTCCTATTGCATTTTGTTTCTGATTCTTTGCTGCCACCACCACCAAGATGGCAGCCACCATTGTGGTCTTTGCTATGTAGCATTAGAGTTGAGAATGAGAGTTTTAGAGCAGAAAAGGGGGGGAAAAAACACCAATTAATCTTTATTATGAATGTGGTTTTGCCGCACCTCTACTTGGAGTAAGTAACCCTTAGTAACAACTTTCCTATGTTCTCAATGGCATGTTGACTTGAAAATGTTTGTTAAATCTATCCCCCTGGAGACATTCTAATGATGGAATCAAGTGACAAAATCTGTTTTTCTTTTCTTTGTTCTCATGTGTATGTTTGCATCTAATAATCATAGTTTAATTTTCAAGAATGTATATTCGCTAAACCAAATTCTCAAATAGAACTTTTCAGATGTCTGTGTTTGCAATTGGAAGTTCACTGGGGTATATTGCTGGATCTCTAGATAAGAAACATAGAATGAAATACTGATTAATTTGAAGAAGTGAAAATGAAATCTGTTACCGATCTCCTCTGTCTTCTCTTTCAATGTTGTTGAATATTCTGGCATGCTTTGCAGTATATTTGATGTCAGATGAGCAAGCGTAAAATTGGAAATTCATTGGGGAAATGGAAGAACACCAATATTCCTGTTACTGAAACAACACTAAGTTACTATGACAAATATTATTATGAATATGGAAAGGAAGAAAGATTGTGTCTAGGTACTTGGAATGTGAAATTGTTTTTCTTTTTTCCTCCATAAAAAGGAAATTCAGCAGCCTGCCCATGAATTTGAAATGTTGATCTCTGAAACCAATTTTATCTTCAGAAGACCTACAAGCTCATTAAAAATATTAAAATATATTTCTCCCTTACCTATCCCAAAACTTATTTTTAACCTTTTTACTGTTCCAGGTAATCACTCAGTCCTAGAAATTACACCTAAAATTCCTATTAACTCCTGTATATGCAGGATTGATGCTTTAGCTGAAATTCTTGTCTTGCTGAAATGAAGGTAACTCCCTGTGGTTTCTAACTGAGTGGGGATTCCACACTTAACTTCTTGGTTATGCATCCTATACTTCTTTGTATATCTTGTCAAGTGTTCTAGTAAGTGTGGGAGGGACTGTACAATGGAACGGAAGATGTCAGCCTGGGCAGCATTATGTGCAGTGCTTTTGTAACAGGAATCAATAGTTCAGAGCAATCACCCACTCCTCAGTGAAGAGGACAACTCTCAGGCAACTGATCTTCAATATAAAAAAAAAAAAAAGTTTCTGTGGTACATCATCCCTGGAGGTGCTTGAAGTTAAGTTGGATGGGGGCCTGGGCATCCTGATCTGGTGGGTGGCAAACAGCCCATGGCAGGAGAGTTAGAACTAGATGGTCTTTAAGGTCCCTTCCAACCCAAGCCATTCTATGAAATTGAAATAAAATTTTCCTTCCACCTCTTTTTGTAAGCTTGCCTGCTCTTGTAATAGAATGGATTGCTGTATAAAAAGATGTACAAGCAAGCATAAATTCACTGACATTATGGTCAGTTTATGGAACTCATATTCTCAGGAGGTCATAAAATTCTCTATCTGTCTTATTAAGGAAAAGCCTTCGTAACATTGAAAGTGTTAGCAGAGAAGACCTCAAAATGCATTCCTTGTTTCATTCTTCCCCTTTAGATCTTTGCTCGCCAGCCCTACAGCTTTGCATACTTCAGTCCTATTTGTGTTTCTGCCCTGTGTGAGAGAGGATGAAATGCTTAGGATTAGTATAACCCCTGAAATTACAGTGATTTTGACTGGGGTTCTTTTAGAGCAAGTCCAAATTTATACGAGCTGTGCTGAGGGAACTGACCTTTTGAATTAGCATAACTAAATGCGTTTAAAAATCCAGCTCAGGCTACACTGGCAATTTTCTCTAAGGAACATGACACAGTGTCAGTACTTCTGGGTATGGTGTGCCTTTTGGTTCACCTAGCTTATATGATTACCCTCTTCCCAACATGGACTATGTGCTAGAGACTTGTTGTCCATTATGTGTTGCAGGTCAGAGGAGTGTCACAATATTTAGGTTATTTTTACCAGCATATTTTCATAATGCATTGTATATGACCTTTAAAAATCTGCAGGAAAGAAAGCTGTGCTCATCAACTCTTTTGTGCAGGCAGGATAACTGTTTTGTGATTTATCCTTCCTCTCTGAGCATCCCAAGGCTCCCTGCCAGCTGTGGTGGTTTTTCAGTATGCATTTCCCACCGTGCCAAAATTCCATCGTAATGTCTTAAGGTCTGAGAGAGGATGAAGATTAGTGATCCTTTCTCTTTGTGCAATAACTTTGACTTTGGCTCCAAAAAATCTGGTTAGTTGGCGAAGACAAACTTGGACACATTGCTTGCCAGAGATGCCCAGCTGTATGTATGCCACCTGCTTATCCATGTGCCATGTGGGCAGGCTGCCATTTACATTGCTGACTGTGTGGTGAGATGCGTAATATAGGGCACTGCAGCCAGACACAAAGCTGAGAAGCTTTTCTGTCTCTCCCTTCCCTCTCCCCTTTTTTAGTCAGTTAATCTAATATCAATACAAATATGAACAAATTCAGGATTAATTTAACTAAGAGCTAGTTTAAGCTAAATCAAGATAAGTTCCACTTTCACTGAATCAGGATTGTATACAGGAGATGTATGCTGGCTTAGCTAATTTACTCCTAAACACAAAGAAGCCAATTCATGTAACCAGCATCAAAGATACAGGAAGCCATGATGGAAGACCATCATGGTGCTTTTTTTTAACGTGTACTGTAACAAAAACTGTCTTGACATTGTTCCCACTGTAGTATCTAGAAGTCATCAGGGTGCAAAATAATCATTAACATGAGAATGTGCATCTAGCAAAAGCCACTCCATAGACAGAACACGTGAAAACTTACCAAATCTTCAAGAAGCTTGGAGAGCTTAAATCCTCGTTACTTGTAAAACTGTGGTGATAAAGAAAGTGTTATAAAATAAGTATTCCTAAGAAATACAAGTATTATATCATGTTCTCCACAGTGAAACTGCAAACGTGGTTTCGTAGCTGGAACACTTTTTACTTACAGTCTGATACTTCATGAAATGCTGTAATCATTTTCCATGTATAAGGGAATATTATGCCATTTGGTTCCTAGAAATCTCTGCAGTAAACGTACTAGAAACTCATTAAGTCTTACTAAACACTTCCATATTAAATAAGAGTTATTTCATATTTTAAGTAGGTAAATGGGCATGACATGCCTAAGTGACTTGTGTAAAATAATACATCATGTTGACAACTTCCATGGCATGTAGAGTAGCAAGTCCTCTCTTTGCAAAACAGGGAACACTGATAGATTTTCATTACAAGAACACTTACTCTTTTTTTAACCCCAAGTCCAAGGAGCATGGAGTAAATCTACTGTTTAACTGTGTTGGTTCCTTTTGCCTAATGCTTAAAGGACTATGTCACATACAGTAAATAACTGTAAGATGAAATCCCTACCAAGGTAACAAGTGCCAAATAAAATATATTAGTCAATAAAAAAACTATTAGAAAGCAAGTACTTTTAATGTGATTTACTGCAGCCTGAAGCCACAAAATAGCCAATAGAAGGAAAGAAAATTGCACTGTAAGAAGTAAAGAGAACCACTATTTTTATGGTATATGTTGGAAAATGAAGGAAAAGTAATGAGTAGGTATTGGTTGTAGCCTGTTAACATTGTTTTTCAGAGGAAATTCCTCCAGTATTTGAAAGCGTGAACACCAATAAGGTAGGGAAGCTTATTTATTATGGTTAAAGACTCAAGCATAGAAGTTATTTTCTAATTATCTTACTCTGCTTTCCACTGCTCCATGTTTGTCAAAAGGATGTTTTGTGATGTAAGTTACTCCTTGATATGTAGAAGAATGTAGGGATTAAAGCAAATTTTGATCAATTAATGGTAATTATTGACATGACAAATTAACAAGGCCTAACATGTGACTGCTTTTTAGAAGCTGCTACTTGGGGTTGGGAGCTGAACTTGGAACAGGGACATTGCTTACTGGGGCACAAAACCACCATTGGGGAAATACAGGTTCTGTTCCCACTTTGGGCTGATTGGTGATTATGGGAATGTCGCTGTGTTCAGTTTTCAGACTTGATGAATGAGAAATGTTATCTCCCTTGTAAATTGAGAGTCAATGAAAAAATCAACGTAATCACTAGGTATCATTAAAGAAAGGAAACGTTGTTATTTTCAGGATCCATAGTAAATCCAAACACAAAATGCTACCGTTGAGAAAGATTTCTACTGCCACGAAACAAAGTATATTTGCACAGTAGCTTAAAAGCAGGAAATCTCCCAGAGGTAAAGCTGATAAAATGTGTATAAATAGCATGTTAGTTTAGCTTTTGGTCAGTGGCATAGATTCCTTTATAGATTCACTCTCATAGAAAAGGAAAGAAGAAAATGTTTATCTGAAATGTGTTAAATGATTGTGTGGAGACTGGAGGGGATGGGGGGGAAAGGATGGCAACATTGTCATATTTAAACAGTCCAGTGTTTACTCTGGGAAAGACAAGTGTCTTGTATTTTTAATTAGTATCATGCCACTAGAGTAAGAAGATAGAATCCAAACAAAGGCAGCGCAAAATAAGAGCTGTGTGTATTGAACTTGTCTACAATGTGACAAAATAGTTCTGGAGCTGCTCTGCAACTGAGAATTTGCTCTATCAAATAGTTTTACCACGCTCTTTGTATTTCTTGCAGTTTTAATGGGAATGAATAGGAGGCCTTACTCTCAGAGCATCCTAAAATACCAGATTGGTGTTAGTATGTTAGGAATGGGGTGATAAAAATTGCTCTCATGCATATTACTCTTAAAATCTACTAAACCTAATCAGCTTTTTCCTGATAAGAGAGGCAACCTGGCACAACTGGCTGTTGAAGAAAAAAAACTATGGATTATGGAACAGTACTTCGTCTGTGATTTCGTATTTTCTATTCTGGCTATTGCTTTAGCTGAGTTTTGTCCTGCTCTCCTTGAGCCAGTGAGACTCAGAAGGAGCACGGAATGGTTGACTCAACTGCTGAGCAGAGCTAATGCTCTAAAGCCAAGGTGTGCTGCCAAGATAAAATCAAATGCTTGTAGGATGGCAGATTACCTGCTCCTCTGGTCCAGAAAGGATTGCCTGCATAGGAATAAAGAGGAACTGAATTCTAAGTGTGGTAATGGAGTTCCTAGAAAAGAGGGTGATGATGGCAGATGGCAATTTTTTAGAGGTTCTTACTGATCGCTGACTTTGTGGAACTGCTTCTACCACAGCCTTGATCCAGTCTTGCGAAGTCAGCATGAGTGTGGTTTAATAATTCTGAAGAAAAGGCAAGGTGGTGTGTAGGAGCTTTGAGAGAAGAGAGGAAGGTTGAGATGCTGCAGAGCAGATGGAGTATAAAACAGATAGTATGCCAGGGCAATTGCTCTGATTTTGCCACTGGCAGAGTAAAGAGTTTATGTCTGTTAAATCCAACACATTGCATAAAGCATGATCTGTAAAACTTGCTGTCTCATACAGCTGATTGATGTGAAAATAACATCTGGATTTTGCAGGAAATCTGCATTGGTTTTGACATTAAACTAATGATTTTCATCCATTCTAGGAAGCAAATGAATATGAAAGTATATTTGGAAAAATAAGAATGGTAAAACAACAGGATTATCAGCTCAATTTGAAGTTCATTCTGCTTCTTATCAAAATGCTGTGAAGACTGTAGACTAGATCTTCACCTGATTGAAAATGAATCAAAGAGGTTATGCAGGATGATACCAGCAAGGCATCTAGCTTGTCTTTCATTGCTTATCTGACTTGGAGCCATAAAGTGATTGAATAAACACATGCAACAAAGTATAATATTAACAAATAACTCTTGGGAGATCTGCATTGGTAATTTTGGTGATTTATTGAATGCAGTTCTAAGGAAAACCCAGCAACCATCTTCAGCTTTGATATATTCTTTTCATCTTCAGACAGAAGAAAGTGGGATATAGCAAGTGTTCATGTACTACAGGTATTCCTCATTAGAAACGATAAAAGGAGGATTAAAAAAAAAGTCATGAAAATTCTGCCTGATTAGAAACTAAGTAGGGATCTGCTTGACAAAGGGAGGAATCAAATTCCCTTGGAATGGTTAGCATCTGAGAGTGTCCATTCAAAACGTTTATATTCATTTCCTTCTGCGTTAGCTCCTGCATTTCTACTTCATACCACCCTAGTCTGTTGGTTATTCTTGGCTTTTACACTCTAAATAGCATTCTTTATAAGGCCTGATGCATATAGATAGCCTGGTTAGACCTGTCTTCTCACTGCCAATCTGGCATAAAGACTGTAGGCATTGTTGCCATCAGTACAACATCAGGTAGTTTCACCTGAAAATGCAGCAGGATCCTAGAGAGTATCAAGTTGCAACTGGTATGTATTGCAGCTGTCTGAATTGCAGAGTAATCCAAGTGATGTGTTGATGCATAGGTGAAAAATAGAACTAGTAGGAAACAGAGATCTGTGGCAAAAATTGGCCTTTAGTTGCTCTGCTATGATAAATGTGGCCTTGCAGCCAAAACTAGATGCAATTCAAAAAGACTGCATGAGCCAGCTCTCTGCTGGTGCTGGCTGAGAAAACCAGTGAAGTATTATGTTCATTGGCATTATGGCAAGAACAAAACAACAACAACAACAAAACAACCAAACAATAAATTGCATTTGGGATCTGTGATAGCTTTAGTGGTGCAAGACAGTATTGCCTTACAGTTGAAAAAAAAAAAACAACCCACTAAAAAAAAAAACCCACTACCAAACCATAGAAAACATTATGAAATGGTATAACCTTAGGATGATTAACTTGAAAATAAAGGAAGATTCTTTTAAATATGCCTAAGTACATTTCTCTTCAGGAGTTTAAGGGATCAATATTTTTCCTCTGTAACATTTTATTGCATGAAAGAAGAGATGTATTTGAAGAAAAATAAGGTATAGGTAGGTTTGAATTCACCATGACTGTAGCTAAATGTAGGTTGAAAATTACAGCTGGATTATAGATTCTGGAACAGCACCAATGGCTATAAGTAAAGTTACTGAGCTACCATTGGAATGACTGGGGAATTTTTGGACCTGTAAACAGCACTGGCTGTAGATGTGGGCCTCACGCCATGTTTTGCCCTAATTCTCAGATATTCTTGCCATCCTCTGGATAATTCTATTAAAAGAGAAATCATTATCAACTGCCTACTAAGAACATTATGTGAATTAATAATGTTAATGGGTATGTTGTGAGGATTATCCATGTGTTCAAATTCCCTTTGAAAAAATCTGTGTGTAAAGTGCTAAATAATATGAATCACATTAACTAAATTGTAGGCTGTTGTGATATATTTAATTAATAATCTTCAATAAGAAAATATGTTAAATATGTTTAAGATACTTGCAAGTTCTATTTATATAAGAAATGCTGCATTTTCATTTTGGACAAAATTCAGATCTGTGATACTGATACTCTTGGAAAGGAATTAAAAATTTTAAGTAAGGGCACCAGACCTTTTGGAACTCATAAAATGCTCTGAATTAAGGCAGGGTTTAAGTAGGTTAGCCAGATCAGGTTTATAGTAAGAAGACCTTTTATTTAATATAAAACTTATTTCCACTCTAAAATGATTTGCTATCATTTTTTGCAAAGAAATCTGCTTATTCCTTCTCAGTTGGTCTGTTTTAGCAATATCATCACATGTGAGCCTGGTTGAAAGGTAGGTCAGTGAAATGCAGAATGTTTAACAAGTGTGTGCACTAATAATGTACCTTTAGCAGCGCTACCCACAAAACTAGAATGTTTGGTGTCTGTCTCCATTGATCCCCTCCTGTGCATGGTGTCACATCAGAATGTTTTGCACACTTGGCTGGAGAATGAGGATACTTGAGTTTCACCTGATTTCTGGTGGTGATGGGTACAAAAGCACAGCCACTGAAAGGTTATTTCCTTCTCAAGAACAGAGACATGCATGTAGAAGCACAGAATTATTAAGGTTGGGAGAGACCACTAAGATCATCTGCTCCAGCCATCAGCACAACACCACCATGCCCTATCCATGTTTCTCAGTGCTGCTTCTGTGCTTTTCTTGAACGCATGAGCTCTCCAGCAGGGCAGCTATCACAGGCAGAAATCATTATCCCTGAACATGTGCATTTGCTAATGTAACTGCTATTTACAGAGCAGAGTGTATGCCTGTATAGCACATCATTATTGTGCCAAGAATCAGAAAGATATTTGGTGATTTTCTGTTGCGTAGATTTAAAGTCGTCTCACTTGCCCTGCGTTCTGCAGGTTTAGAGACAGCAATTGTGCTACATTCTACCATGTGCCCACAAAGTAAATCTGCAATTCCAGCACATGAGACTAGTTTACAAGCCAGCTGGAAACAAGGATAAGCAGTTTTCACCTGCTGACCCCTGTCTTAAAGTGAGATTATTTTGTCACATATAAATAATCCTTTCCACCTTCCACTTATAACCTGAAAATGATGAAAGCTCAAAGCTCGGTGAGTGGCTCTGTTCCATTCTTGTCTTGTAGCAGCCTATCTGACTGTACTGGAGTGTTCTTCATTTCAGACTGCTCCAGAGGTGAAAGCATTCTAAAATGACTTTTATAAAAATCTTTAGCAAATTACCATTTTGGTGCATCTCTAGTACACAGCAACTGCAGCAAATTCTGACAAGCACTTTGCAGGGATTACACGTAACTACTTGAAATCAGTTTTCATTACCACCTGTTCTCTGAACAAGAGGTACTGAGATGACTCGGGTAGATGCGCAGAGCTGCTTACTGCCTCGTGTTCTGCATGGTTTCTAGATTCCTTTTGCCATTATCTGAGAGGCACCATAGAGGTGTCAGGAATTGATATTGCAGTCAGAGGCTTTCGCTCTTATTATACACACAACCTTTATATTAGATTAGATCCCAACATTAATAAAACATTGAATGTAAGTGCAAGAATTAATACAGTGCAAGAGCAATTTAAAAATGTGAGGCAATTAGTCAGCCTTTTCTTCAGCTTGAAAAGATTCAACTCAATTTCCTATTGATAGATTGCTTCCAGGAATGCCAGATCAATAATGTAAAGTGTTATGGGATTATAACAAAAGGCGTAGTGCTTAATAAAAGCAAGCTTCATAGTGGGTTTTGCTATAATCCCCCTGATCTGAGATATGGTGTCCTGTTTGTACACAAAGGCTGAGTAGCCTGTGCTGACTGACAATATAGATGGTTCCTTCTTCAGACTGCTCAGCCATAGAGAAAGAATTGATCTAGATTATCCAAAAGCAATCTCAAGTTTCCCGTGTGGCTTTAAGAGCTGTACAAAACGGGACTTTGATACTGGGCACAAAGCAAAAGTTGCCACTTTCATTACGTATTTCTAGTATGATAATATTCAGAGAACAAATTCTTATTTTTCTTAGGAGAAATGCTAGTTCTGCAGTAGTGGCCAGTAGTTGCTTCAGGGTATACTGTCAAACATATCATCTTGGAATATTTACTACCATACTGGAAGAGAAAGAAAAAAGAATCTGTTATCTAATGTGACATTATGGGTTCTTCAGAGGTGCAGATTGATGTACACGCATGTGATGTATGTGCATAACTCCATTAGCACTAATGGGAGTTAATGGGTACAGCCTGCTAGAAGAGAAGAGGCTATTTCTCTAAGTGTCGCAGGCTAATAAAAATGACATTTCAATTTAGATGTCCAACCTTCAATTTAGGCAGCAAGTGCTTCAGATGAATATTTTGACAGCTACAGTACCATAATTAACTTCAGGCTCAAATTGATTTGTTTATGCTTTCTATAGTTCACCCACAATATTTAAGACCTTGATTCTGTCCAATGACTTCAGGTGAAACGTCCACTTGAGTTTAGAAGCTTTGTTTTGTGGGTATAATGCATTAAAAGGATATATGTCTTAATTTAAAGGCCCTTAAATCACATGCCTACTGAATTTCTTAATCATTTTTAACAAAATATTTTAATTGTGCTAGATTTGTTAGGGTTTTTTTTGGCAGAACAGAACAAGCAGGAATCAGTTCATGCATATCACCAGCATTTTGCATAATCAGAAGAGTTGTTCACCAAATTCAACAGATACTGAAAGCTGTGCAGAGCCACTGAGAACTCTGTGGTATTCTTGTTCTGGAGTTACTGGAACTGTGAGGGAGCAACGAATGGAATAACCACACACCTCTCTGTCTGCATGCCTGACACACCTTTCAAAGGAGATCAGGGCAAGGAAGAAGGTAGTCTCTCCTTTAGAGATGTGCTTTAGAGATGTACTCTGAAATGCTTCTTGGGTGTGTTTTTCTCCTTTTTCAGTTCCTAGCAGTGATCTCTGTAGGATCTTGCCTCATCAGAAAAAAAGTGAAGATTTATTAAATACCAAAGAAAATTACACATATCGTGTTTATTTCTTCTTGATGCTTCTCTGACCTTTACTGATTTTTGTTTACCTGGCAGCCTTCTGTGAAATGTTATTTCTTACATTTAACTCCATTTTATTTTAGCCACTCAGCTAAAGAGAGGGCTTGGCTTGTGGCTGTGATGTTGAGCTGTAACTGCCATTCAGACAACAGAAATATCACTTTGCAAACTGAGCTGTGGCTTGGAGTAGTTAATAGATTTTGTGGTGCACTTCATGAATTTGATTATTTTAGCATTCATGACAGTAATTTAAAAACGCTTCAATTAGAAGTGTTTTAGGACTAATGACACCAGTTTTTCACAGTAAATATCGGAGTAACCATTGCCAGCTTCTAAATATGGCAACTTCCATGAGGCAGAGCAGCTTATGGAGTATCAGTTCTACCAAAGTAGTTTAGATTGCCCATAGGCTTGCAGGGGGTCATCTTAGAATTGTTCCTGGGATGTTTACTCAGCCCTGATGCCCATTGCTTGTGATATGATCTCTGTATAGTTCCAATGAATGTTAGGGGGACTTCTTGAGGAGTAAGACGTTATTCAGTATTGCTGAGGCAGAGTGATCAGGCCTGAAGGAAGTTAGTCAGTGTTACAGTGTTCCCGTTCTTTAAAATCTGGTAACCATTCAGGAGATTTCCAGTTTTTAAAGATAAATAATGCTAGAGCAGTGATGTAAAAAATACAGTTTTGCTAATTATGGAAGTAATGGAATTTTATTTCAGTTTAGTGCTAGAAGGAAACAACCTCAGCCATGAAAGAAGTCAAATCCAATCAAATATTAGGGATGCTCTTTGTCCAGTTTAAGTTATTAAAAAAATCATCTAAATGTTCAGTTGTTGTTGGATGTGATGGTTTGTGTTATGAAGACATTCTTTTGTTAGGCTGTGTTAATATACATGCAGAAATTGATCGGCTTTGATGTGATTTACCATTGTTTATAGTACAACTAGTTAATGGCCTCTCTTTTCTTCTAGTAAGTAATGTAAATGAGCAGAATATTAAATCCTACACTATATCCATTAGGAAATCAAGCAGTTAGACAACTGCAAGCAGTTTAATCCTTAGAGCAGTTTAAAAGCTTTTCCATTATGTTATTAACTACACATTACCAAAGGATAATGCATAATGGCAGTAGCCTTCAATATCCCAAGCTATACAAATCTGAGTAACAAAAATAGTTGACATGGCTTTAAAACACCCATGAAGAACATTTGCATTAAAAAACATACACGTCACATTAGCAATATTGTCAGAAGCTATGAGATCTATGTCATGAGGCTGGCAATGGAGAAGGAATAGCTAATTGTGATCAAATAATTCCAGGTATAATTACAGTAATTACAGTACCACTAATGTTATTTTTACTATTTTGAAGAATTATTTTTCAGTATTACATGTGTCTTACATGAGACTTTTCAGATTTCCCCATTTTCCAGACTGAAAATGTTAGAGTGAAAGGCAGATGTTATGGAAGATGTAACTTTGTTGCATTCAAATACTATATTCTCTGTTTAATTAGAAGCGTGCAACTAGAGCCTTTGCCCTTCTGAAAATAATGCAATTAGAGTCACAGTGCAAGTGGCCAGCAGCTGTGTAAGAGGAAATTACTGTCCTTGACAATCTTATTTTGAAATGTTTTTCAAAGTCATTGTTGAGATTGTTTTGCTCATAAAAAAGGGCCATAGCTGCCACCAAGGAATCTTTATGCACTTCATTCACCAACCTTAGGAACTAATTCATACCTTCATCCGCTTCTCCCCTCCACCTACTTCCCACTCCAGTACCCAGCAAAGAATATTAGTGTTTCATATGAAAAATAGGTTACGTGTACTCCTAGATGTACTTTTTCCTCCAGAATTATGTCCTGTGAAATGGATTATGAATGTTAAGCAAAGTTAAAACATTTGCAGAGAGTTAAAGAGCAGTAATATAAGATTAGGTTGACCTCACGCTTAGAGAGATTAAAAGACTTTCATTTATCCTTTGATCTCATTTTTGTTGCTGTAAAGATCTTTATGGTCAATGTTACCGAGAATTATCGCTGTTCTAAATTACTGTTCAAATTTTCAGCAATAGATTCCGTGCAGAAAAAAAATGGTCTACCATATAAACGGCAAATACACTTTACTCATTTCAACCTTCAGTTTTAAACCACAGCACCAAATTCCAGAAAATGATCCTCACTTAATTAGCCCGGAAGAGAAAACTGCCACCCTAGACAGAACAACAGAAACTGTTTTCTGTTATGTTACCCAGTAGGGGAAGTAAAATTCATTTGGGTAAGACCTTACTACAGTAAGGTTCTGCTGGCTTTTGTAGGCGTTAAAGGCTCATAACCTCCAGCTCTAGGTAGAGATTTGTGTTAGAGCTCTCAGCCAAACTTTTGCTCCTTGTCGTAGTGTCAAACAGCTCCTTTCCTTTCACCTTAAAAGTGGTGAGATTTATAATGCCTGAATGAGGATTTGGACATCTTTTAATGGGAATTTCCTGTAATTCTAGCATCCTCTCAAAGACTTTGCAATCAGTTTAATTTCATAAGTTGCCAGCAATCCTAAAATGAGTAGTCACTAATTTCTGAATAAAAACTCAATGTGATCTCCCTGAAACGTTACGAGGAATTAAAATTGACAGTGGCAGCAGCGGTGTTATCAATAAGTGCAGCCAAATTTTAGTGAATTTCTTGAAGGTGCACTGATTTAGGGAAAAATGTATGACACCATTCCTATGATTCTGTAGCCTGGTGCAGAGACGAAATGGGGTCCTTTTGCTACCTTGCACAGTGACAGTCTTGGCAGATTTCTTCTTCAGCCCCTCTGTCTTATCAGTCCTGATGAACTGTACCACCCATAGGCTCAACAGCTATGTCAGCAAGTGCAAGTTAAAAGTATGTTGTACTGTTGCACTGATGTTATAAACTAAAGAGAAATAAGAAGAGTCTTACTTAAACCTTTCTGTTTTAGAACCTTTAGAAGCTTCAAAGCAAATCAGTAAGACAGCAGTCCATGTAATCCTTTAGCCAAAGCCTGTAAAGAAGCATGTAAAGAAGACACAAAAAGTGCTTCTTGTACTATCAGTTGTTTGCATGAGCCATGTGTGTTCTTATACCCTCCTTTTGTTGATGTGTATTTGCTTTTTCTTACTTCTCTGTTCCATAAAAATAAAAAATCAGTTATCATAAAAGAACAGTCTCACTAACAAGACCTTAAGTTTCAGTCAAAAGTGAAGCTAAGAAAGCAGAAATACTTTCTTTCATATAATTTTAGACTATATTTTTGCTTTTTGTGAAGTGTTTCCTTTGTTGTGAAATACCTATAATTTCTACTTGCTGTTGGTTTTCTTTTATTCCTTTCTGATAGTAACAGAGGAAGAAGCTTTAATTGGTTTCACCTTGCAGAGTGGGTGACATTTTTCTCACTCCTTTAGGGGATGTATTTGTCAATTAAGTAACTTTGAGTGTTTGGGGAGGAACGAATTTCAAGCTACTGTTTATTGTGCAAATGCAGCATGTTATCTTAGGTATCGTAGTGACAGTATATTTCCTTTATATATTTTTTATTTTCCAAAGAAAATCGCCCTGTGTGGCAGCAGCAGCAGGCTGTTCTCATCTCTTTGACATTCTCTGTGAAAATAGGCTATGTATTCCCTGGGAGGGCTTTTGAAGGGCCAAGCAGTCCTATTCCATCTATGTTTGCATAAAGAAGTAGCAGGGTGTAAGAAACCTTGTCTGTGTTTTCTGCTTAGGTCAAATTGTTAATGTTTGCTGGCTGGCTCACAGATACAAATTGCATTATGTTTTCTCCTATTCTTGGATGGTTTTGAAGGAGCCAAAGCAATCAGGGAAGGACTCAGTTCCAGTGTTCTCACAGGCAATTTGCCTGCAGGCTGAGGAGTGTGCTTTTATGGTTTCTTTTTTCAAGAGAAGCTCTTCTTTTCTTGCTAGAAAAATACAAATACAAACAGTCTTTTTTCCCATTTTGCTATTTGGAGAGATCTTACTGAGTTAATGGTTTACTTGACTTTCTGATCACTCAAAAATCTAAACTTTGGACCAGACCCTTAAAAATACTCCAAAACTACCTCAGAAAAGAAACATTAAGATTGTCATAGGAGCAGTGGGCTGCAATGACAAATTCAGTCAAAATGTGTTCACTCCAAAATCAAAACAGTGATGTCTGTGTGATTTACCTGAAGTTTATCAGCAGGAATATCTCCTGTTCAGCAAAGCATGTACCTACATTAATGCCATTGTCTGCTGTAAATTACCACTGTCTCTTTGTTCCAGATTTTCCTGGTTAAGTTTTGATCAACTGCAAAGCATAGAATATCGGATCCTATTATATTCAGCTCTTCCATTTCTCGTGTTCCTTCTTTCCTTCTTCTCGCACTACGTGTGCATATCTAAAAATGGAATTGTTTTATATTAAAAATATAAAGCTCTGAGGGTTTCAGTTTCTGTTGCATTCACAATTGCTCACTCTTCTGTTTGTGAGCAATCATCATTTAACATAGAAGTGAACTCAGATTTCCTAGAAAGAAAAAAAAAAGCTGCTTGATGACAGAATGTGTTTTCCTGTAAATCACACAGATGGAGCAAGACACAGTGATTGTAATGCAGGGCTGACATTCTTTTACACTGTACAGTCATCTAATATTGGTTGCCATAAACACTATAAATCAGTGCACAGTGTAACTGTGCAGTGCAGTTTAAAACACCAGACTGTGAGCCTGATGCAAGATGCCAGCAATAAAACATTTACCTCTACCTCAGTTACTTGTTTACAGCTTGTTTGTTGGGTTTCTAAACTTTCTGGTGGTTCATGCTTGACATCAATCGGTATGGCAAAGGAAGCATAAATGGGGAATGAAACAGGCTTCCAGCAGTTGAGCACAGTCAAATAGATTCTGGCAGACCGTGGTTGATGTAGATTGCTTTCACTTCTTAAAGCAATCTAAAAGTAATTTTTCTTTTTTTCTTTGCATCCTAGAAATAATTGCAAAACAGTGTTTTGATGTCTGATATTAGAAATTCCTGTGACCAGAAGCTGAAATCACTCACTGCTCATGTTTCCTAATGTTCTTCTGAAGCTGTATATGTCAGTGTCATTTGCAATCCATGGGACCAAATGGATGATTCTTTAGAAGTTTGATACTTTTACTGGTTTGGATTGACATCCAGGAGTTCAGAATCTTTAGATTAGAATCTTTCTTCCCATGTCCTCATTCTCCAAGCAGGGAGGTAGGGTAGCTGTGAGGAGTTGGAAGTAAAGGAAATCAGCAGTAAATACAGCAGCTCTTAGTGATGAGTTTTAGAAGTGCGGAACTTGGTCAAGATAAAGTTGTTCAGAGCTTATAGTTTGTCACCTGCAAGCCCAGCTGTGACCTGATTTCAGGGATCGTATGAGCTTAGCAAATGTGACAGATAAGGCCAGAGAGTGGCAGAGAGAGGGGATAACTTTGTTATTTTCATGGTAAATTTGAATTCTTGTTATAGGATAAAAATAAGGCATCTCAAAACCAGTAAGTAAAAATGTTAGAATTTAGACTTTGTCATCAAAAGCAAAAAGTAATCATTAAAAGCTTAGTTACAAAGGCAAGTTAACAGTTGAGGAATTCTCCTAAAGCTGTACAAAAAGTCCTTTCTATCCTTCAGGCTTGCTAAGCATTCTAATCTGTATTTGGGGGATTCACGCTGTGTCAGTCTCTTATCTTCAGCTATGTTATAAATAATTACTGCAAACTACTTATTTTAGTAAACACAATTCTGGTGAAACACTGCTGGTTGCAACATTATATGATGTTCTTGAGTCTTGGGAAGAAATGCTTGTTTGCGTCAGGTATTAAATACCAATTCACCACAATTAATAGTAAGGAAATTAAGTGTAGCTTGATTTATTGCTCCAAACTTCATGAATGTGGATGAAATATTTGAATTTTTGGGGGGGGGCAAGTAGAGATTGAGGGGGGAAAAAATGCCTCACTCATTGCTAACTGAAAGCTTGTATCTGACAGTATTTTTCATACTCAGCAATTTTTTGTTTTGTTTTGTTTTTTAAATTATTTTATTGTATTTTTAAAGGTAATTTATTGAATGTTTTCCTAATTAGGGAAATGGGTTGAAATTAAATAGTAGAGGATTCGGTTTGTTACTCCATCTTGCAGGCTACCTTCATTACTATTTGTTGCTTGTTGGGTATATTCTGTAAATCTCAGTTGTTTTCCATAAAGGAGGCATGAATACAGGTACTTTCTATCCTATATTTTATTGCTCCAGATCACCTTCTTCCTCACAGAGTTTCTATTTTATATGCTCTTATTTACAGTTCCTGCACATCACTGTAAGATAAATGAGAAATTCCTGAAGACTTTATATGGTTCAAGTTAGTCTGGTTTAAAGTAACTCCTTTATCAATAATGCTGGTTAACACATAATAGTTTTATCACACACTCCCAGTTCCAATCTGAATATGTTATGATTAGCCACATCATTGATCACTATGATGCACAGAATTCATAGGTGCAAATATTTTAGGATTGCTGCTACTAGATTATCAAAACAAAATTTGGAAATATAAAGGTAAATTGTTAATCTTGACCTTCTCTGTTGGTTCCATTTTCTTTGTGTGTGTTTTTTTTTGTGTGAGTATACACACACACAGACCAGATTCAAAGTCCTTAAAATAAAGGAAACTAATGACTAGAAAATGTGAGGCAGCTGGTGAGCTCCTTATAAATCAGCTGGATAGTTACAGTGTATGCAAATTTTGAATACAGAAAGATCATGATGGATTTTTCACTTCACAACTCAAAAGTTCCTCTGGTAGAAATGAAATTAAAAGGTACGTTAAAAATAATGCAACTCCCAGGTTTTGGCTTGAATTGAGTAAAGCAAGTAGGTTCAAAGAGTGGCCCCCACTACTTTTTCACCTCATTATAAGCATTCATTTCACAAAACATTAGAGTGCATACAATTGTGCTCTGCTCTAAGATCTGTTCCAATTGTTCAATACAATAGGATGAGTTAATGGAGTGACAAATTCAGAAGTTCCTTTTTACT
Organism: Lagopus muta; assembly: GCF_023343835.1. Lineage (NCBI taxonomy): Eukaryota > Metazoa > Chordata > Aves > Galliformes > Phasianidae > Lagopus > Lagopus muta. The sequence goes on along the minus strand of NC_064449.1, from coordinate 8,649,000 downwards.
GATGATTTAAAACTGCCACATTTCTAACAATTGATATATATTTAATTCTTGCGTAGAAGTTATGGCCCACATCTATCAAAGCTCTTTAGAAGGAAGAATAAGAGACACTGAGTTACATTCTTCTAATGTGGCGAGATGAATTCGAAGCACCAAAAGCACTGACTTTTGATAAGATACTTTTGAAAGATACAATCTCACTTATTTAGAAAGCAAAGATGTAGACTTGCAGAAGGTTGTTCAAGAAAAATGTAGCCACATCCCTGTTGTCTTGACTCTGAGCCCAGGATTCCAGCAGGATTCTAATTGTGCTTCTGTGCTTGTAAATTAAATCATGTCATGCATGCCAGTAGCTTAGTTTGTTTTAGGCAGCTGGTCTCTCTATTTGTGGAAGCGTTGTGGAAAAGAAAATCAGATTTCTTTTTTATAGCCTGGTGCACTTTGTCTGTTCTCTGAAGTCAAGGCATTTCTCTACTACCTCCCTTATTGATAAGGTAAGTTTTGATATTTAGTTAGGCGAAGAAAGGCCTCTTGCTAACGATCATCTTGAATCAGGCCTTATGATAAGTAGGCCTGTTAGAGCAGTAGATATTAAAGATTTCTCAAGTTAACTTTGACAGCCACAGAACTTTATCTCCGGTATACGCATTTTTGAAAGCACATAACAGAAGATACAGTAGAAAACTAAGATTAATTAGATTCTGCTGAGCCAAATGGCATTTGACACGCATTACACAATATCTGCATATGTTATTATGACTATGAATAAGTAAATGCCATTTCACATTTCCATTTGCAGCATAGTCCATTTTGAAGCACGCTAATTACATAGACATGGCATCTGTGTGTTTTTTCAAAATGTCAAGGGATGCAGATTTTTATTTGCTTGTGTTTTTAATCACTTCTTGCCCGCCCTGTTGGTTACATGTCCTTGTGATTGAAGGAGTGGTGTTAAGTGAGGCCAGTATGGAAATTCAGTATTGAACAAAACTATCAGTTTGGTTTTCTCTCCCATTATGTTTACATTTGTCTGACAAATCCATCAGTTCACAGTAGACCTTGAATTGAGACCTGCTTCTTTCTTCTTGCAGTATTCTAGCCTATTTTCTCTCTACTTTTAGTTTGCTGGTGTAAGTCTTGAGGAATAATCTTGGTAGTATAGCAGTGATTTTAAAGAAGTTAATTTTGTAACGCTTAAAATACTTGAGACACACTGATTTAGAGAAAGAACTAAGACAGATTTTGTATAACAGGAGACTGTAAGGATACTTTCCTGGATGCTGTGCAAAACTATTTCCACAGATGATAAATTTTCATATAATGATAAAATATTTTCCTCTGATTAGGCTAATTATGGCAGATGTTAAACAGCAGGCACTAAATTGCCATTTAAATTGGTGAATCAGGTTTGGGTATATTCTGGTCTCCTAAGATGTTGCCCAATATACTGTATGGGCCATCATTATTGATTTCAGTTGGCCTTAGAATACCAGAAAAGAAGTAAGAGAGCTAATACCATGACAGTACTAAGAAAGCTTAGGAGGACAGCATGAAGAGGAACACCAAGAGGAAAAAAGAAAATGGAACTGATAGTATGCAATACATTTGATAGATACGACTAATAACTGAAGAGGGAGTAATTATGTCTCCAAACAAATGTTTGTGGAAAGTAGGTCACATCAAATCAATTTGATCCATTATTTTACAAGGTGATAAAATGTTTGAGTGATAAAACTAACCCCCCACCTGTCCTGCAAGTCATGAGAGAATTTACATTCTCTACCAGTCAAATAAGGTTGTTTGTGTTGGTTTGGTAAAAGACATGGTGCTGTACAACCAGGGAAGTCCAGCAGGTTGCGTTCTATTTTCAACAAAATAAATAGTCATGCTGGTTACTTTTAGCTTTATATCTGTGAAAATATGCTAAAATTCTGTATTTGTGGAAGAAAAAATTCCTTCTGAAGCACTGTAGTTGTGGTGTCTTCTGTTCCTTCTTTAATAAACATGCTCCTGAATGTCAGGCTGCATCATTTCAGTAAGTTCATAAAATTCCAATCATCCTTATGCAGCAAGATGCATAAATTCATATGAGTTTTAAGTAAGTCATCAAATTGTTACTTGGGTTGGTATTTATCTTTTATGTGTGAGCTGCTGAAAAAGCCAGCTTTATTGTTTAGACCTTACCTATCTGTAGTCATCCATACTGTTCAATAGAGAGCAAAGCTGACTTTTGTGATTGGGTATCAACATATGCTACATAGCTTTGAGCTGTATCTTCTTTTTTGTCACAGCTTCAGGCTATTCTTAGCTCTCTCTGTCTATAACTATCCGCTTCGACCAGATGAAGTTATCAAAAGGTTATGTCAAGGTTTAAGACTGGGCTGGATTCTCAACTGTCTACGCACATCTTTTAACCTGTGCTCATCCCCCATGTAAACCTGTAGGCATTTCACTTTGTAATAAGTATAGAGAATTCACCAGATAAGACAAATGAAGGGAGAAGGAAAGATTATCTTTTAAATTACTGTATTTTCCCTGTGGTTTCACAGTCAATAACAGTGGTCAGAACCGTCTAAAGTCCAGAAGTCAAAGTCAGAGCCTGGAAGGATGGAAACACTGAGCTTTGTGTGTTGACAGGATATAGAACGAAAAACTGATGCAACAGTTTATTATAGCTTGACTTTTAGGCTAAGACTTTTAGGCTAAGAATTAATTGTACATATGGTATGATAAATATACCAAACTATGTTATATATATATAAACATACGTAATGTATAGTGCATGTAATACATCTATTGAAAAAATAGCATTTCCTTCCATGAGAACATCCTTAATTTTGAACGCAAAGCAGTCTAATTAAGCAGTCTTCCTGTTTGGAGATATATATAGATATATATATAAAATATCTGGATTTAAGCATTCAGAAAAATTTCACTGTAATCACTCTGAAAAAGAAATTTCCATCTCTACTGGCTGCGTAAGTACCCAGTGTGCAGGTGCCCAGGCTGTCTTGTTCTGGAGATGGAAGACACAACTATGCATCCAAGGGATTTCAGCTGAAGAGGAAGGCAGCAAACTTGCTTGACTGTCTGTTCACGTGGTCTCCATACTGAATTTCATGTGAACTGGCAGATTAACGAGAGCAATCTCACAACTTCTGACCAGATATTTTAACTTAGGGATACACATCATCCATTTTCCTCTTGAAGGACTGAGTTCAGCCTCTTTCCATTTTCTTTGGAAATAGAAGAGTTTGAGCCCTGGACGAAATATTTGTTAGACATCCTGGCCTTTGTGCATTGAGATATATCAACCTATGATGAGGATACAAAATACCAGGTTCCCAATAAGAAGTTACATTTTCAGAGTTCAGATTGAGAAGGACAGATTTAAGCATCTGAATGCAGAGCAGAATTACAATTTGAATTAAATCTCTCACATTTTTATAATTTTGTCTAAATTTAATATAGAGTTAGAACATCAGTTTTATTTAAAGACTTTAGAAATAAATCTGATGTTGGTTTAACTTGTAACATCTGGAAACAGATCATGACAAAGGTCATTACTCCAGTTTTGTATCTCAAATATGGAACATCTTTTTCACTGCTGCTCTTCTCACTCCTCTACCACCCTGGAAACTTGGAGTACTGCTCTTTACAACAATTGCTGCTAGCAATATGCACAACGTTAGAAGCTAATGAATGTTTTCTAATGGTGCTTGCATCACATGTTGAATTCATCTGATTTTACTATAGAATCAGGTTGTTGTCTGAGAGATGTTCTGTTTTGGGAATCATTGTATTGCTGTTTGTGGAAACTTGATTCTCCAGTTTCAGAATAAATGCAAGAAACTTTGCTTTGTTATTAATTAGTAAGAAAACAAACTAGCGAACAAACTGACTATTGGGAGAAACATCTGGGAAAATTATATACCTTGTATGAGTTCTGATATAACTACTGTGCCTTCATCACCTAAATGTCAGCTACCTAAATGCTACTATTAAGAATTTGTTGAGGAATGTGCTGTTTCAGCAAGTGCTGATGTGTGTTGATAGATAGATACCTATAAGACTGTAGAAACCTTGTCAGCTTCTCACCTCACTCCATCTCATAGCTGACTCATATTTCTGTTCCTCATAGAATGTCCTGTGCTCTTTTTTTCCAACTAATTGCATGTATTTAACTGAAAATCAGATCGTGCAAATATAAAAACACAGATTGTAGTAGACAGCAGCTCTTGGGGTGCGCTGATTAGCGCTTAAGCAGTAATAGTACTAATAACATTTCCTGGATGTTGCTGACATGTTACGTTTCCTCATAGCAAGACGTTTCAGACAAGGGAATTAGCAGCAATATTGGAAGAAAGGGTTGCCTGGTAATTAATGTAAATAGTGTGGTTAATGACTCTGCTAAACCAAAGTGGCATGTGATTGTAATGGAAATGCTACACCGGTTGGAAAACAAGATATTAATTTAGAACATAAGGACAAGAAGAAATAATGTTTGGGGACTGAGTAAAGGGCATTCGGCTTCTCAAGGCTCATTTCCTTTTTCTGTAGTACTCCATTAACCACAAGATGCTATCATGATTTTTAATGACCCCAATGTTTTTGCCTCAACAGCTTTGTCTGGTTGAAAATTCCAGACACCTGTGATGGTGGTTCACATGATTGATAGCAAATTTCTTTCTGCCTGCTTGGATTTCATTCTTTAATTCCACATAAGAAATTCATTGGGAATCATAATTATACAGGAAAACTTAATTCCTTTCTGTCCTCTTCAGTAGCAAGTGTCTGAAACTGAGACACATTTACACTCATGCTTTACATGTAATGGCATTATATAATTACATTTTACTGAGTAATACTTTAAATCAATTTTCTAAGGCAACATCCATAATTTTAAGGAAATTATTAGTACTGAGGTTCCTAGTTTTATTGATGAGATGCTTTAGTATGAAGGTAATTAAATCTATGACAATTTAAACCATCTTACAAATATAATTTTCCCAAGAGATTCCAGTAGGACTAAGATATGAATTGTAGTAGTGTCATAAAGAAGACTTTCCTCTTGTTGTTACGTATTTAATACTTCCTGTCTGCTTTCTAAGCTGTAATGCACAGTATTTTTGTATGCTGGAAAACAACTGCCTTAATTTATGCAGATTGTGAAAAAGATATCCATAGAAGTCCTGATTTTGTACCACTGTAATTCAAAGATGAATTTATTTGTATTTACATGTTTATGTTGCAATCTTGTCCATAAATGCCAATCAGGTGTCATAAAAATCCTGTCAAGGAAAACATCTCTATGCTCTTGCAGAAGACTGTTCATCCTGTTTATGAGTTGTCTGGAAAAAATCCACCAGTTGGGCATAATGACTGAAATGTATCAATTTCTAAACATTTAGTCATAGCTAGTTACCAGAAATTTCAAAGCTGGCCTTAATAAATGCATATAGTACTTCACGCATCACTTGTTGCAAGCAAGTTTTAGGCTTCCCCTTACAGAAACAGGGCTTTAATTGACAATCCCTGGTACAAACCTTGTGCATATCCTTGCTTTACTTAGGTATACAATAATTTTAAAATGTAATTAAATAAATTTTTAGACAAGTGAGACTGTAGAAATTAATTACATTTTGTCAGGAAACTTAGAATATTTCACTGTTTAGTGGATGATTCTGCTCGTCTTTATAGAAGTAATGATCCTTACAAAACATCTGCCGATGAAAGTTTATCCTGTGCTCAAGAAGAAAAGGGAGAAAGAAGAAAGGTGTGGAAGGAAAACTCACCTTTGTCAACCTGAAAATGCATAGCAGAAGGTGATTTTTGTTCCTCCAGAAGTCTAGAAACTATGTTTTTTGTTTTACTGAGGGGTAGAAACATGTTTAGAAACAGAAAGGAATGGCTGAAAAATTGAGTTGTTCTTCTCTGCACATAGCTACAGAAAATCACAAATTTATTTTGAGACTTGTGAAAATATATAAAATTCCTTTGTTTCTACTGCATGTTGACATGCGCATAACAACAGAGTCCCCTGGACAAAAATCCAGCATATGTACAACTGTAAGGTTAAGGCTTACTCATTATAACAACTCTTATGGTTTTGGGGCTCATACACATCCTACCATGATCTGAATAGGATGCTGTAATCAGAAGATGTAGAGATAAAAAAGGGCAGTATATAAACAACAAACAAACAAAAAATTTTCCTTTTTCCAAACAAGCTGTATTTTGTGAAATAAACTGAATCTGTACTACAGAAAAGCATGCGACAGATTCACGTAACAGATTGCTTTAGGACTAGATGAAGATCAGAAAATGATGAACCCTACTTATTATTATGCCCTGTATACATTATACGAACCATTTGGATGTTGACCTGAGGGGTTATGTCTCATAAAAAGCAAAGGATTATCAGGCATACTGAAAAACACTGATAATGGAAATTGCTTTTTTTATTAATCCATGCTTAAATTTTCTGTTTGTAATTCTTGTGACCTAAATAATTGTTCTGAGGGAGCCCTGAGTGCTTTATAAACTGTGTGCACAATCTTTGTTTACTCTCTTCTTTCGGAAAGGCTGTACCACCTATTACTAACACACCATTAAAAACTGTATATCAAGTGTAGAATAAATTGTCCACAGTTAAGCTGCTGGTGTTTTTAAACTGCTGTCATCAACAGACTTCACATGGTCTTATCTGTGGCATAGTTCTGCTGTTGGCAGCTGTGGGTGCTTAATAATGAGTCTTTGAGGGCAAATGGAGCAACTGCTGGTCAAAAGAGTAGATTCGAGCACTGCATGATAAAATAGAAAATGTAAAATTAACAAGGTATATTCCCTTTCTAACAGACTTATTAAAAAAAAACACCACAAGACCCAGCCCAAATTCATTGAAGTCAGTGGAAACCTTTTTGTTGACTGCAGTTAATTTTGGACAAGACTGAGCAAAGCTGTGAACGTTGTTATTACACCTGGCTAGTACTTATAATATATACTTACATATATACCTTTTATATTATCAGGAGAATGACTGAGAAAATGCTGGGCAACTGCTATTTCAGAATTAACCCTTCTAATGTATTTATTGGGGTCTTGGATGCTCGTATTTCCTTGTCACTTATGATTACTTTGTATATTTTAGAAATTATTGCAAAGTGAAATTATGATAGTGATTGTCTGCCAGGAAAAGTTAAGTTTATTCATTTTTCTTTTTTTTTTTTAATGTTCTGAGTGTGTAAAAATTGAAGTGTGTGAAGGTGAAGTGCATCTGAAGTGAAATAGGTGGGTTCCTTTGTATGGGTGAAAGAGAAAGATATGTAATATTGCTGTAAATATCAACTCTGAGCAGGTAGAAATGAGTACTGTTTGTCTTAGAAAATTCAAAAACTGAACTTGAGTGTCCAGCAGAGTTGGTAATCTTCTTATCTATTGTAAATTACACACCAAAAGCAGTAGAAATAGTTTCTGGGACTTGGCAAACGTGCAGTCCTTGGAAGAGTTTTGATGTGCTTGTTAGAAGTATGTTTCAGTCCCACCTGTGGTTTCTGCTGGCTCTGGTATTCTTCACTGCCTGCTTTAAACAGTTACGGAGTATTTCTGTGCGTGCTGCTAAACAGGGGCCATCTATCATTTTGGAGGTGGTGACGTTATTCCTGTGTAGAGATATATCTTCTAAAGCACTTTAGGATCCTTTGGGATGAAAGGCGCTATTTAAATCTGAGACTTTATTATTGTCTGTCCCCCTTTACAAATAAATCATCTCGCAAAATGACTGTGGAAGAAATTACTCTTGCATAAATGAATTCATCCTGCTCTCCCACAGAGAGATGAGAAAAACTTTATAATAACTATCAAATTGTTTTACAACCAAAATATTGCAGTGGTTGAGTAGTTACCTACTTGTGACTTTGATAATGAGTTTTTGAAAAGTAACAGAAAACGTTTCTAGAAATTGGAAAATAAGATTAGCATATCTGTTATGTTGGATTCTTTGTTAAGTCAAGCTATTTCTTGTTCGGATGATAATAACTGTGCCTTTGTTAATTATTATTTCATATTGTCATTATTAGGCTATTAATAATTTATAATATAAGCTGCTGCTTTTTGCTATGTAAATGCTTCCATTCTTATTCATCAGTTCCTTATTCCATTATTAATGTGATTCATAAATACATTACATTTAGCTCCTCTTACAGGAGAAGAGATATTTGCTACTGTATTTTCCACTCTTGTTTGCGTGTGAGGTAAAACAAGTGTGAAGGAAAGAAAGAAAGTCCAGGGAGGGTTTTTTAGGGGAGGAATGTAGCCACGCCTCTAAAGCAAATTACAGGTATAATCACAGCTGAATGACTCCTACGTTCTCCTTGATAAATGGTTGTTCTTCTGTTTGCTGTATTTGCCCTTTAAGTATAACGGGTCACAGGTTTCCCAATGAATATTATGGTCAGCAGGACTGTAATGTGGCTTTGCTACAGTTGGAGGAACTTGCTGAGAGATTAATTCTCCAGTTTCCCTTTTTTTTTTTTGAGTTACTGTAACCTATATTCTGGATAATTGCACTTAGCAGTTCACAAAATGCCTACTTTGAATATCATTTATTCCACAATCTGAAAGAAAGTAAGACTCTCAGAAGAGTTCAGAGGTTACATGGTTAAAACGCAGTGAGCTCTTAGGACAGGCATTTGTCTGTAGGCTGCTTCTTTGTGCTTGTCCCTGGTTGTTGACAACCAGAATTTTATCTGGCTCTCCGATGATGTATGCACAATGGGAAAGGAACACATGAGGAGGAAAAGGGGCTATCAAAAAGGAAGAAACCTAGCAATCACCTACTTTGAAACACTCAATTTCAGGTACCACGGGATTTTATGGAAATGCCCCAGAGTGTGATTGCCAGCAGTAAGGTTTGACTTACGTTCATTTCCACTGGTGGACTTGAACGTGTATGTTACGAGGTTTATCGTAACAGTAGTTGAAATGCCAATATGTGGGGGGAATGTCAACTGGAATATTACTGCACTCTGGCTTATTCCTGACATTTTAACATCATTTGTCTTTTCTATATGTAAACGTCATGATACTACTTTCTCTATTAGCCTTTGTTTATGAAATCTGGCTTAGCAATGTGAAGCAAATGCGATATAAATAGACCTCATCTTGCAATACTACTAGGCTTTAATTCTTTAATGCCTACTGGTAAAAGCTGTATAGATTTAGCTGTTTCTTTTCACATCGGATCCTGTAGCACAACTAACTAATGCCATCCAGTGGTAATGGTACAGCATAAATGGAACATGACATAGGCTTGCTTACCTGGACCTGAGCAGTGTTGTTTATTGTTCTGGCTACTGTAAAATTTAATTAATGTGAAAAATGTACTAATGAATGATAAATTTTTCATTCTAGTGCATGGGAAAAGCAAAATTATGTATGATAACAAGGAAGTGACCGTAAGACCTCTCCCATAGCTTTGTAAAACCATGTAGAGAAGCAGAGCACAATTACAATTTGTAGGGAGGATTTCAATTTTGAAGCAAAATCATTTTTCGCGTTTCCACTTTACTGCACAGAAGTTGTATTTTCTTTAAATTTTGACAAGCTGTTTCACTCTAGATTAAAGCCAGCGTGGGATTTGGGATGTTTTGCACAGTGGGTCACAGTGTCAAATAGTTACTCATATTCAGTTATTTCTGCTTAAAATATGTTCACATATGCAAGAAAATAGATTTGCTTTCTATTAACAAATTTCGGTTGTTTCATTGTGGAAAGAGTGGCTCTGCTCTACATTCTTAATGAATGCCAAAAAACTTTGAATTTTGAGTAATTCTGCAGAGTTTCCAGCTGTCTCTGATAGGCAGATTGCTGTTGCTGTTCTATTTGGTGCAGTTTCCACAGTCTTTGTTTACACTGTGAAAATTACCCACTGCTCACACCAGTGGTAACTCAGCTAGGGATGGACATGTTCTAATTGCAGAAGCTGCCCGCAGAAAATAGTTTATAGTGAACCTTGAATTTCTGAACTGATAATAATTGTAAATTCCTCTTAACCACGTAAGTTGGTTAATAGTATTTCTTAACAGCTCTGATGTTAACTTTGTTGACTTTGGCAAATATTAACTTGGGCAAAACAGAGACCTAAGCTCAAATAAAACTCATCAGTGAGTGTGAAAAATGTTAGTGTACTGAACTCCCAAATTTTGTAGAAAATCAAATTTCACCCTTTTTTTCAACTTTACTTCATTTATGGTAGAATAACTTATGAATGTTCGCCGAAGTAAATATTCTGTAAATTGCATTTCAAATCTGATCAAGAATAATCAAGAATGGCAGAAAGTGTGTATTTCATTGTTATCCACATGGACTCAGTAGTCAGTTCTGATGCTCACTGTAAAAACTTTCAGTGCCATCAATACAAAAGTTGCTCATTCTATATTCAGTTAAGCTTCAAGCTAACTTTGATTGCCAGTATATCAAGTGTGAAACTAGTTGCCTTACCAGTGTTCCAGACCTGTGCCAGTTTTACTTCTTGTATGTGAAAACATATACAAAATTGTGGATGTAAAACAACCTCTTTTGAGTCTGGTTGCAAAGAGAGAAGAGAGAAATGCCTGAAGTTTGCTTTTTACTTGCCATGTGGAAGTTTACTCTCTCCATTATGTTAGCAAAGGTTTGTGAGGTTTTAGTTTAGATCATTTAAATAGGTTCTCAGAGGCAATCTGGTTAATTTTGTGCAGAAGTGAATGAAGTGATTCATACAGACTTCAACCCCTGCGGACCAGGAGGGCCATTAGAGAGCACTGAAGGGGCAGTAACCTTTTCCTCATCTGAATCTTAAAGGGAATATCTGCCCTTTGTTTCTGACTCAATGCTATTAAACAGCATAAATTCTACTGCTCTTCAAGAAGAGATTAAACAGTTAACTAGAATTTCTGAGGCTGGCTCCTCTGCTCTTAAGACCTCTCCTTATTTGCTTATATAGAACCTATAAAATCCAGACAGCAAATCCGCACTGAGGTATTATGGAACAAAAAAGCATCTATTAGAGACATAGATCACCATTTCTCCTCACTCCTGTCCATGTCACGCAGAGGACAAAATGTTCACAGCACAACTGCTGTGTATTAGAACCTGGCTGTTAATAATATTTTGGAGCAAATGCTCAGAATCTAATAAGAGTATCCCAAATATTATGAGTACCAGCAGCACATATGCTGCCTAACAATTTGCGTGGTTTAATAATGCAATTCTGTTTCTTTTGGATGATAGCCTAAAAAAACAAACAAACAAAAACAAAACCAACACACATTGTTTTTGGATTTTTTTCTCTATGAGAACATCCACCTAGCATTAACCAGTATTATTTCCATTGTGTTTTGCTGCTTATTGTGGAAGGTGCAGTGTGCAGAATTCTTTAAAAAAAAAAAAAAAAAAAGCCTAAAATAGTTCTGTAAACTAAAAGGTCATGAATGACTTTTTCCTCTACCAACTAATACCTGATGCCAAAAATAATAGTTCTATTCAGACTGAAGTGTATTAAAAATTTCTGACAGCACAGAAGAGCTTTATCTAGGAGGGAACTGTTAATTATGCCACACTGATTTAATCTCACAGAGGCATGGTGCACAATTTAAAATTCATACTATTATTAATTTGCCAGGTATGTTTTACAGCCATCATATTTTAAGAAATGCACATACCAGCATTACCAATGAATCATTTCCCTTCAACACTTTGCAAGACGTGATTCTTTTTTATGTTTTATTTTTTATCTTTTCCAAATAACACTGAAGAGACCTTTGGCACAATAATGAGCTAGGAATTAGTGGTGGCAAGCTGGAACACAGTGCAGAGCTCCATGCTGCATGTGATTCCCTTAGCCCCTGGGCTGAGTTACTGAGACATGCATGGGAAATAAGCAGGCAGCAGCTAGAAGGACTTTGGAGTAGCATGCAGGTAACTTCTAAGTGCTGAAACTTTATTATTCTAGAGAAGCCAGCTGCAGTATGATAGGCAAAGGCCAAAGTAAGATTTTTTTATGTAAAGAAGAGATGTTATCATTTATTAATAAGTAGACTTGAAATTGTGACACTTGCTTCTGGAGTATATGATTTTTTTCTGAGAGTTTGAATAAACATCATGATATCTTTATGAATGAACTACTATTCTAGTAAATAGGAAACCCAGAGATGTCTTCTGTTTTTCGCAGTTCAGATACTTGATCGTGGCACACACGTAAAATCTGGCTGATTGGTGCAATGTATAGTTAAAACAAAAACTATTATTGGGAAAAGATTAATTCAGACAGTAAAGTTCACAAAGTGGAAAAATTTCTCATTCCATCCGGGGTGCAAAATACTTGTAATAAAATGCACTGAACTCCCACCAAAGAGAATGTAAGTACGTGTATTATTAACATATAGCCTAAATTCAGGGTAATGCACTTAGGCAAAAATAATTAGGAACATAAATTCAGATACAAAGAGAGTAGGTTGCAGGAGTGACTGCGGGGGTTTGTGGGATGAGCAGAACAGGAGACAGAAGTGTCTTGGTGCAAAAAGGGCAGCACAGCAGTGGAGCACACATGCCAGTGAGGCTCGTGGGATGCAAGGAGCTTTCTGCTTGGCACTGGTTAAGCTATCTTGTGCTGGGGTTGCACAGTGCTTTGTCTCTTTCATGTTCTTATCTGCCATGTGTTACATACTGACCTTTCTGTCAAAGTTCATTGCTTTCCTCAGATACTCTCCAAAGAGCTGAGGTAGAATCATCACATCTTCTACATCTTCCAAATTTATTACAGGCTGTGAGATGTGTTTTTGTTGGTTTTTGCTGTTGTTTCTGTAAGTAGATAATTGAGGAGAGTAATGCAGTAGACTGCTGTGGTCTGCTTCGCTGCAGTGAGTGCCATTAGCTCCACAATCTGAAAGACTAGGTTTAGAAAATAAAGTAGATAAGAATGTATGCATTTAGAAAAGTAATAGTGAGATATGGAGGTTTTAGTTCTAAATTGTGAATGTGCATGTAAAAATATGAATGAAGGGCTTGGAAAGCTTTTTAAGACTGATGGTTAATGATTCTGATTCTCGAGGAGGACTTTCAGATGGCAGAGCTTGTACAAGAGTGAATGTATAAAATAAAGCACATTTTCCTTTACGTTTAAATGGAACAAGATAAACTATCCAGAACTGTATTACTCTAAAGATAAGAGTCAGTTGGGTAATACTGATGTTCCCAATATCCATCCTCTCAAATTAAACGTTTAAATATTTTAACAGAAATATGTCCCTATGAATACATCAGTATTCTGTTATTTCTGAACTTGGCACCATCAAGAGAGATCATATAACCAGGCTAGTGAAGGTGCTGGGAACTGGCTGTATGTTTTAAATGCAGAGTTTAAATTCCGTCCTTTGATGCAGAAGATCTCAATGATGGTCTATAGAACGTGGTCCTGTACCTGCTAAGGAGGCAGAAAGCTGCTGTTAAGGGGTACACAAAGTTCAGTTCTTTTTGATGCATCCATCTCTTGTTTGCAAAAGAGAGCACTGCTCAGTTCATCTGCAATGACTGAGAATTGTGTCAAAAGAGGGGAGGGAGCTTTCTGGTGGTGCAGAGTTGGTGGCTCACAACCTTGTTTCCAACCTGGCCCTGCTGCAAGTGAATAACTGGAGCGTGTGTTGATAAGGAAATCCTTTGGAGCAGTCGGCCCTAGGTTTTACTGACCAGCAGTGGAACAAGTGTCGGTTCATCACAATTAAAAGGACCTATGATTCTCTGCTATTAGTCATGTCTTAAGATGATCTCAGCACAGCAGGGAATTTGGGTTTTCACATGATAATGTGAATACTCTGACAAGCAACTTACAGTGAACACATCTAGTTGCATTTGGGGCCAGAGCAAAGGACAGCCAGAGCAATGATTGTTACAACTGCTTACACAGAGTTTAGCAAAAGTAATGTTTAAGAATTATCCCTAAAACAAATACAATCCCTAACTTCATCCTGAGAATAGGAAAGCACTATCTATATCTGCCTGGTTTCCCCCTCCATCAAATCCACAAAGGTTTTGTGAGTATGAAAGGAAGGTGTCCTTTTCAGTAGAGGAAATTACAGTGCACTGAATACAGTTGCTTACAGCAACAAAGAATTCAAATTGATGACATGAGAGTCAAAAATAACCACTCTGCTGCACTTTATCATATACTGCCCTACTTAATCATTAGAATGTTCAGCCACAAAGCTCTATAATTTGTAACTTGGTAATGAATTAATTGCAGTCATCAGGTGTTTTTTTTTCCCATCTAGCAGTATGAAATTGCTTCCTGCTATTTATATTATTACTCTTTTTCATTTTCTCTATCCTCCTCGCAGTGATAGTGACACAAACATTTCTTTTGCCTGAAATACACTTTTCTCAATTCAAATCACATTAATACTCCTATAGGACAGCTGTTAAACAATCAGCCCAAAGTCTTCCATTTACCTGATTTCCATGTATAAAAATTCAAAAATGCACAAAGGTCTGCTTCAAATTTTTGTCATATGGGTTCTCTTACATACCGGCTTCTGAACAATAAAGATTTAGATGTCATTTCTTTCTTCTTCTTCCATCTTAAGCCAGCATTTTTTACAGCTGAATTGACGTATAAAGGCAATTTTATCTTTTCTTTTTACTCCTCAAACATTCTCAGCTGAATTGGTAAACATTTATAATTTCTGACAAGGTCACTTAATTATCAGCGGTGCTGGCTGAAAAAGAGCTGCCTTATCTCTGTAGCTTCTGCATCTTATGTGGAGCTGAGCATTTCTGAAAAGCCTCATGCATGTTCATTAATTACTATTCAAAAGCCAGAATGTGCATACAAGCTTTTTGCCTTCCTGAAGATTTGCTTGTCATTATGAGTGAATTTTCTCTGTGTTAAGCATCTACCTCTCCAGTGTGCCAAACCCCTAAAGACACCGAGTTTGTAAAAGATAATTTAAAAAATAGAAAAATAAAAATCAATAAGAATAGATGGAATAGGAGATGAAAGAATGAGCAGGAAAAGTAAGGAAGATTGTTTCTTTTATCTTGCTTCTGTATGTGTGTGTGACTAAGGAATAAGGAAGAGCAGTGATTAGTGCTTAAAATTCCAGACTGTGGCTTGGAAACTTCAGATTCAATTTCCACCTTCATAGTGTCTTATGAGATCATGGATAAAACATTAATTCTTCCTGTGCCTCACTGCCTCATCAGTACAGCAGAGTTAATAATATTCCTTTTACCCACATTGCTTATGTTACCAGCTTTATGTAGCTGAGACATCTGTGCTAAGTGCACATTATGCTTGATGAGGGCTCTGGACAACATCAAAATAAAATGTAACTTAGTCTATTATTAAGATTCAACTGTTAGTATAAACTGTTATACAATGGGAGTGATGCAGCCATTTACTTGTCTTAAAATAAAAAGCCACATGTAGCCTTTCACTCTTCCCCTATCCATTTTCCATTCCTTGGCAAGAACATCTCGAACAGAGAAATCAGCCTAGGAACCATCTCTCCAAGAGCTTTTCTGTTTGTGCTCGGTCTTGGGGTCCAAATGATTTGGAACAAAGGAACAACATTTTTGAGAACTGTTTGGGTACTTGCAGGAAGCCATCTGCTCAGCAGGCAGGAGAGGTCCCAAAAAAAGAACCAAAAGAAATCTGAACTGATGTATAGAAGAAGACAGAAAATGATAGCATGCTATTATAGACACAGTTGGAACTGAGAAACAAACCTTACAGATTAGGAGATGCTGATTTGAATAGAATTATGCTTCTGTAAAATTAAAGCCCTGTTGAATCAAATGGTGTATTGCAGATCTCATAGTTTTATTACCTTCTTCATGGAAAAAAGGTCCTATTTATACAAACAGCTTCCCTGTGAGATGAGGTAGGAAAGGATTAAGAATGTTATCCTAGTGGAGAACCTCATAAAATGAGAACGTATAAAAGGTATGCAAAATAATACACAGTATGCAGAAGGAAGCTTCTATTTACCCTTTCTCGTAATACAAGGACAGTGGAGACAGATCACTTACAAATTCTAAAAAGGCTAAAAGGAATCAGATTTTTTACACAAAGAAAATTTACCCTGTGGGACAGATAAGGACTTAGTAGGATTCAAAAGGGATTATGCATTTGTATGGATAATAAGAACATCCTCAGCTATGTTAGATAAGATTAGAGGAGGGGGAAAAAGATATAAGCGCTCCTGCTTCAGGGCATCAACCAATTACTGATACAGACAGGAATTTTCCAGTGGAATGTTCTTCCCCTGGAAAGTGCCTTCTGTGCAAGTATTGTGCAGTGATAGATTTCCAGTGAATCTTCTGATGGATTCTGTTTCAAAACTTGCTTATCTGGTAACTTAGAACTTGGAGTCTGAAAATTGGAGTAACCTGTTGATGAATAGTCTATCACAAGATGGTAAACCTCACTTATGCTACATACAGTGATTAGAGAAACTATAGATTTTGAGTGCTAGGAATGTCTCCTTTTCTTCCTGACTTAGAATTACATAATATTTGCAAATTTAAGATTTTATGTGAAACAAACTTCAGCCTTGGAACCCAGCTTAGAAAATTCCTCAGGCTGGTCATTCCATATTTTTCTGGTATATTTTATTGAACTTACTGACAGAAGTATCTGGTAGTAAGCAATGAAGCTGGAGACCAAATTAGTTTAATGAGATAATTTCTGTATTAAGAGATTCTGTATTTGAAGATTTTCATTATATGCAAGAGATTGAAGATGGAAGAGAGAATTTCACCCTGAACTCAGATGACCATATTACTAAAGACACCAATTAACTATATATATGTGTGTGTATATATATATATATATATATATATATATATATATATACCGTACATATACAGAGAGAGAGTATATATTTCAAAATTTTTCACAGAATTCATGAAAATATCACCAAAGAAAGACTTCTATTCTGGGACATGGATCATCTTTGTTTGCAGAAACACTGGTAGGAACGGTCATTTTGATTAAAGCCCTATGCTTTGTGATCTTTATGTGCTGCTCTCAGTTTGCTTGCTTATTTTCACCTGTTCTTATAACCTCCCACGGGATGTTAAGTTGATTCTGTCAAGTCAAACTCTTGTTTTGAGATCTTTGAAATGTATTAACCTTTAGTGTACACCCTTTGGTAGATCTTTTCACTGTAAATAGTGCCTGACCAACATGTGTACTTTTAAACTCATATTGGAAGAACATCAGATAGGGAAATAGTGGAAGATAATTATGTAGGACAATTGGTTAAATGCTTTTAGACCTCAGCTGCTAAAAGGCTGCCTAAGTGAAAGGAAAACAGTCATGATAAATATTGGAAGGAAATTATACAGAAGTCAGGTGGAAAAAGAATCTGGTACAGTTTCACTAGACATTTTTTGCAACAATTTTGTGTAAATCTTTCAAATAAGCACAGGTACTTAATAGATAATTAAAAAGACAGCCAATGTAAATGAATTAATAGCTGACTTAAGATGCACTACCTGCTCTGTAATTAATATGAAATTATAAAGGAAATAAATGCTTGCTTACAGCCTTATTAGATATGAACGTTATGTCCTAGACTGAATTGATTGGGATGACAAAAACTTCAGAGGAAAATACAGAAAGTGCAGTAAAATACTTGCCAAATCTCAGCCAAATTTCAATAATGTGCAGTCATATTTCAGAACATGCAAGATGACATTCAGAATGTTTGATGTAAGTAATGAGAGAGGACTATTGAAGGCTTATAGGAACTAGAACAGCAATCATGAATGAAGTTCATCAGTCAAAGTGGAAGATCTCATGCATTATTCAGTGAGCCCAGTAATAAACTAACTGCTGCATAACCTCAGATGAGGTCTTTGGTGGCCCAGTGCTGTAGAGCTCCATGATATGTCCATCTAATATCAAATTCAACGTTATTTTTTTTATTCCCAGGACAGGGGACTTATACATAACACTGAAGTTGGCATTTGGGTTCTAACACCAGTATTCAGGTCTGCTTTTTCTCCTTATAGGCACCATTAACACATACCCAAAAGTTTTTCAATATTGCTGTGCTTAGTCTACAAACAAGTGATGTTACATTCTCCTTTTAGATCCTCTTTTCTTCCAAAAACTGTACCCCACCAGACTATGAGACACAACTGTAGTTAATTAGTCACTGGAGTGATGTATAACACTAGGGAAAAGGCAGCTCTTATATTTTTTAAAAGCAAAATATAGTTAATAAAGAATGTATATCAAGGTTATTTTCTTTGCCAAGGAAAGAGTTGATCAGACTTCCTAAAATAAATCTGTAGACTTACAGATAATCTTATAATAAAGCATATGAGAGAAGGAAAATGATCACTGTATACGAACATCAAAATAAATAAGTAAAAATCATTTGGCAAAATTATTTTTATGCAAGAAAAGCCCAGATTGAGGCTTCTGAGGCTTCACCCTAATTGCAAACACATGTTCTTAACTTGCACCCGACCATTTAAATACTTGAACCTGTGTGAGCTCATAGATAGGCCACAGAGAGCAGGTCACCAGGGAGAGAAAATGTATTTTGTATCTTAGAATTAAAAGATCAAACGAGAGTTTTCTGCATCTCTGCTTAATCATTGACACTGAGTCATTTCAGTTTAACAGAACGACCACAGTACAGTTTTGCAGACTGGAATGCTTATTAAAAGGAGCTCTGAGCCTTTACAATAAATAGCTCAGTGTGCAAAGAAAGAAATCACTTCTGATCGCAGGAAAAACATGTTAATTTTAATATTTTCTTTTAACCAAACACTACAAGGATCATCCAGTGATAACGATTTACATGATAGCAATGAAAAAGGAAGCTATTTGAAGAAATGGCCAGATATTTCCCAAAGCTTCTGAAGTTTTGAAGCAAAAACGCTCATACCTGCTGCTGCCTTTATGACAGTCAAATGTAAGGTGCTCAACTACAGAATGCATTTGTCCTGAATTTTGTCATGGTGAGCAAATTCTGACCTTTTCCACTTAATTCTTTCTTAATTCTTTCTTAATTCTAATATCGTCCTGCAGAAACATTTGACTTCTCTCCCAGTTCTTCTTGCCACTCTGCTTCAGTTCCACAGCTTCCCAAACACTCTCAGAAGTACTGATCATCCACATTTGAAAGAACAGATACAGTATCAAAGGAAGCTTTGTTAAGACACCTTTGAAAGCAACAGAAAAAAAAGATAAAAAAGCAAAAAGTAAAAAATAATAATAATAAAAAAACAATAATGACCACAAAGAGTAATGAAATATGCCAAAACTTTGTGGCAAATTATGTTTCTCAGGTGCCAGTCTCAGCTTTGCTTATATTTAGCTAAAAAACGCCAGGCTCATCTCAGCCATTGTCAGTGCAGTTATGCTCATTTACAATTGATACTTTCATAAAGCATGAATGTAGAGGAATAAGTTTATCCACCTGTAACTTAGGCATCGTGGTCTTTGACCACCTTTCTCTGCCCATTTGTGTTTGAGTCTGCCCCTGATACCAGCTGAGATACTACTACTCTGCTTGTGTTTGGTGGGAAACACATTCATTCTTTGTATTTCCTCTGTAATTTGGTATCATGTTTATAGGGCTTTTAGAGATTTGGACTTATGGCTTTTTATGTTTCTCCCCACTCCCACCACCATCACCATAGAGCTGCTCTCTGGCTGAAGTTAACAATTTCCTCAGCATGCAGTTCTCTGCTCAGATACTCCACTCAGCTGTTGGGGATACTCCACTCAGCTAACTCAGTCTGAAGTTCTGGACTGATGTGTTTACGTGTTATAAAACTAAAAAAAAAACAAAAAAAACACCATTATTTTTCTCTCTGTTTTCCCTCAGAAGTTTTCCACTGTTACAAGACTGGTATCATGATCCCTAAAATTAGGTGTCTTTGTGATAGTCTAAATACATCCCCTAGAGGCAAGTTGCAATCAGGTCAAATAAAAGCTTATACGTTTGCTGATCGTGATGCACAGCAGTCTGTGTGATGCATCAGACTGGTTACGAACAGGGAGAAGAGCCATGTCCTTGTTTACCCTGCACATAAACTATGCAAACCAAACACCATGATTTCTACATTTCTGTAGCTTTCTGCCTTTCCTTTTGAGCTCAAAATATTATGCAGTCATCCTACAGCAGTGCTGTCCTTGCTAGAATTCTGCCAGTGGCAGTGTGCTTGTTCACTTGTATGAACAAGACAATATATTTCCTTTGTTGCATAAAGGTGTTAATAAATGCCTTGGTTTGAATTAAAAGGTGATAATGGAAAATGGAGACCCCAATATGTCACTCCTTCTGATGCCTACAAAATAATATCTGATATATCAAACATCTTAAAACAGCCGTATGTGAGCAGACCAAAAATTCATTTATAAGAACAAGTTATTGAAAAGCTAACAGAGGAAGAGGAATTTGTGGCAAGTGAATGAGGAGGAAATAACAATAAAAGCCTGAACAAATGTAGAAAACAGATTTTCAAGACTGCAGTAATTTACTAAACCAAAAAGACTAAATCAGGATTGTTAGCAAAGCTGGACTATTAGAGAACAAAGATGAATGGTTTACAGTGCAGTGTTCTTTAAATAGTTTATCAGAGAAAACTGCACATCATAAGTTAAACTTCTCCATTCCTCTCCCCCCTACCTGTAGTTTCCTTAGTGCAAAAGACTTTCCAGTGGGTCTTAATTCAGATTTTACAGTACTGGAAAGAACTAAAAGATATTGGCCATGAGTCTGTGCTTGGTGGTGCTAGTAGGAACCTGTTAGTATAGCCAGGGTAGCTTTTGTTGGGCTGTGGCAATAACTATTAAGTGATGTCATTAATTATACCAGTCATCTTGGCTTCTAGAAGATGTACAAAGCTCATTTTCTGTTGAAAGCACTGCTGTGGCCCTTAACACATTCAGTGTGTTGAGTGTGACCAACACCTCCTCTTGTACCTTGAGCCTGATGATTGATGTTAGATTATTTTAACTTCATTGTTACTAATAACAATTGCAATATCACAAATCTGACATCAATTCACTTTTTTTTTTTTTACATTTGCTTTTCTAAGACAAATTTTAAAAGTATTCGATCAAATTTAAATAGGAAAATAACATCACTGTTTTACTCAGTATTGGTATTTCTTACCACAATCTGGCTGTTCTTCAGTGTCTGTGACACTACTATTATGTCCCATGCTTTTTACCCTTGTTCATGTGTATCATAAGGTCTTCAAAGCAATGATGACACAGAAAGTAATCATGATAGTCTAAATATATTTGGACACTGTAGATATTATCATAAATTCAGTGATTTAAATGCCTTCACCAAAATAATTAGAATCTTAACATTAGCAAGAGTCTATAAATCTAGTCAGTAAATTATACTAACTTTATATTTACAGCATTCAGACAATTGTTGGCTTTGTTTCAGTATTTTCTAGTTCAGAAATTTTAATCTGAATTGATTTCACGTAATGACAAATCACCAGTGTCACAGCTGATTTCCTTGTGATGTGTTCAGCTCTCTTTCAAGATTAAGATGTGCCTGCATGCTGAAATAGTACAGCATGCACCTGAATGAATAATAGAATACATTCCATATATTAGTATGCTTATGATTTGGCATCACTTTGCCAGTCCTATTGACCCCTCTGCTTTTTATTGCAGATCTGTGTACGATTTTACCTTAGATATGTGAAGTTTATCTACTTGTCATCACATGTTCCAAGTCAAATCAGAAGCCAGACAGTCTTCCATCTTGATTCTTAACTTCCAGGTATGTACATAAACAACAAAACGTACAAAGCCTACGTTTACACAGATGTGATCGATTGGCATTGAATGAACAGGTTACTTTTTATTTGGGGGTTATTTTTTAGAGTTGCTCAGTGAGTTGGAAAGCCCTAGCTGCTTTTCAGCTTTCCTCAGTCATGCTAAATAGAATCTGACTTCAGAATTTGTTCTTTTGGATTTTTATCCAAGAAAAACAGAGTTCATAGGATCATAGCAGCAACCATTACAAAAGTTTGAGATTACAAGTGTGAGACCTTTTTTTGAAAAAAAAGAAAAAAAAAAAGCCTTTTCGGTTTTTAGTGAATTTCAACCAATTGAACAGAAAGTTTATGAGCTTGGTTTCTGCCTGGGGATGTCTGCTATGAAGTTACTACAACAATATGAAGCCTTTTCTAGGCTTTCATTTTCAAGAGCAACGTGGAGTATTTAGGACACAGTATTCCAAAGATTATCCTCACAGCTCCTAAGGCACTCTCAGAACATCACTTGCTGTCCATGCTGCCTACATGTTGCTTCTGGCTGCCGTCCAGAAATCCTCTTAGCAGAGAAGCTTGGGCAGAGATGGAAGAACTGGTTGACACTTCAAGCTTCTCCTCCAGACTAGAGTTTCAACTAGTCAGAGTTCCTGCTTTATATAAGCAGCAAAGGTGGTGATACAGATTAGCATGCAGGAAAACACAGAGCCTTCCTGTCATCAGCCCCACTGAGTGCTCCTTTAGAGCTGAAAATGGGTCCCTTTTCATATCCATGTGTGGGAGGGAGCACCTTCATCCAGTTCCCAGTAAGCCTACTCTGCTGAACTGCCTTGATAGCAAAGCACTCAAAGTTGTGACCTGCGAAAGAAGCAAATTAATGCAACCATCACAACTGTAGGCATCTGTCTGTAATTTCATGTCTGCATTGTTGCTTAGAGCTCCAGAAGATACCCCGGCAACCTGCTGTAGTGTGAAACCTGTAATTACTTCATGTACTACACTGAAAAAAAGACAAGACCACTACAGAGGTTAACAAATCAAGCTCTGGCAGACAAATAGGGGTGGTGAATCCTAAGCCCCTGGGCCTTTGTGACAAACAGGCCATTGCAGCATGCTTTCATTTATTACCCAGAGAGTTCCGGCATCCGTTAGCATACAGGCGCCTTCAGGCTGTTGCCAAATCCATGTCTTGCCTTTAAATCAGTTGTGCTTAACACTCAGCTCCAGACTGGAAAGGTCTGGGAGGTGCTGCTTTGTGTATTTCATGGTCCTTCAGAGTACTTGCAGACCTATTTTACAAAATATGCAATTTTTGGCATAGTGTAACAGTAAATTTCTATCTCCTCTGTCATAACCATAGCTGCTACATCATCTTGTGTAAATCATTTATGCACTTCTTATTTACGTGATTATGAGATTAAGTCTGTTCCTCTTGCTTTTATGAGCAAACTTCAGTGGCAAACTTTATTCAGTTCAGTAAAAAAGCGCAGGATAAGTAGCTTCTATTCCAGTGCTGTTCTTGCTCTTAGTGTATTTTCCATTACCTGAGCAACAAAATGATACCTTTTTATTTAAAACTTCAGATCCTGACAGAAATGTGTATCATTGTGCTTTAAGAGATATTTTAAGATTTGTACTTGGAAAAGTACTATTCATATTTGTTTTACCATCAAAAGCTTTCAGTTCTCTTAAGAAATCAATTCTTCCTCATTTCATGGAGTTTTGTACTTGGCTTTCAGTTTAACTGCTGTAAGATAATTTTTTTGCCCTAAGACTTTGCTTTGTTTTGTTTTCTGTAGCTTCACATACAGCAAATTCATCAGCATCATTAATTCATCTTTCTCTTACAATCTGTTCTAGTATTTACTGTCTAAATAATCAGTACTACTTTTTGATGTTTCCCTCATCACTTAAATACATATATATATATATATGTTTTTTCTTAGTAAAAGGGCTTAATGTTCTGAAGACATAGCTACTGTAACTGTAGGAAAGCCTCTTCTTTTTTCATGCAATAATTAACTTCCAGTCACACGCCAAGTTTTCATGCTAGTGTAAAGGAGATGAGACATCTTCGAAGTTTGCTCATATGTTTGAAAACTTACATCTTTGTGATCATGAAGAATTGCTTGAGAAACTGACAAGTCCCAGCAGACATGAAAGAAAGAAATTACAAAGCAGCTTGGCAAAAAAAATGGAACTACGAACAATTGTTTGTCTGTACGACACAGAAATTTAAGGGTTCAGTTTCCCACTGAATTATGCTGACTTCTAATCATTCTAATAATACAAAAGGTAAGATTCTGATGTGTTTGTAGACTGCTCCTTCTGTGGGCAGATTTGGACAGTTAATCAGATGATCTAGATTTAATTTCCTGCCCTTCTCCTGATATGCTGTGTCATTTTAGGCAGCTCATTTTGTTAATCTCTCCTGCAAGAAAAATATCAAAAGTATTAAAAGAATTATTCCCGTGTCAATCATCATGTGGTGTAAAACAGTGATATTCACTTGAATGTGTGGACTAGCAGAAACCATTAGACAAGTTATTAAGCAAGAAACCCACATTTACTTGTTTTACATAGAGAAGTCATACAGTTTGGTTCTTTTAGTCTTCTCTGGAGGATAATAAGCTAGATAATACCAGAGCACCTCACTCCATCACACAGTTTTATTTTTATAGCCATTTGCCTTTACTTTTTGTGAGATGTACCCTTAAGCAGCAGAGATGCATGGGTGTTCAGTGCAATGTAGTCTGAGACAGAGACATCTACCTGCAGGCAGTGCTTCCAGGAAAATCTCAGTTTTATTCTGCCTTCTTTTTTCTCTTGTTTTTCACATCAAAGTCATTCAAACTGAAAATAGCTGTTGATCACTGGTTGTGGTAAAATCCAGCACAGACTTTTTTACGTGTGAAATAGTGAATAGTTTCCTTCCAACATATTGATATTCAGGAGTAGTATTCTGTATATAATAAATTTGATGGCATTAGCTATATTTATCCCCCCATAATGGAATTCATTAATAAGCCATTGTGTTTTCTTTATGATAGTTAGAGGTGATTAGTGCCTGGATTTTCTTCTGCGTTTTGCCTAAGAATCAATCGTGACGTTGGTTTAATGGATTAGTGTGCATTTATCAGACACGTGCCAATAAAGCAATCAGTTTGCTACCAAGCACTATCAATCTTTGCTGTAATTGCCAAGCCCAGTAAGTAGCTGCAGTGGCGATAACAGCATTGTGAGTTAATTCCTTTTCATGTCACAACCCATTCAACAGAAACTGCTTCTTTATTATTTCTTTTCCAGGTGTTGAGCCCATTGACTGTTAATCTGGATTAACAATGCTGTGAGCGATGACAGTAATGCTAATAATTTTGCTTTTTAGCATTCCATTAGCTGGTGTAGGCCATTGTCTGAGTACATTCTCCCATCACAATACAATGCTGAAGTTACTATTGTTCTGGTTCCTTTAGAAATGACTTTCTCTACAAATGCTATTTTTTGCCCTATGCAGGTTGCTTGTGCTACTAGAGATTTAAGGAGTATTGAATTCATAGAAAAAAGCATAGTTTTTGAAGTGTATGTTGCTAGGTTTTATTTCTAAATAGACTGTTCCATATATAAACCTCTCTTCTAGTAAACTGGAAGGAGATAGAGAGGAATGGGAATACCAAAAAAAACCCCAACAAATAGATAAATAAACTCCAATATAGATAAATCCAAATGTATGCGCAAAAAAAAAAGTGCAATGGGAAGAAGTGGGTAATTCAAAAACATTTAGAGGAGGAATTTCCAAATTTGTGATCCTAGACCTGGGCAATAAAACAAGGAATAAGGACAAGGAGGAAAAGAACAACCTTCTGAATACACACACAGAGCCAAATTTAGAAACAGCAAAATGTTTCCGTGTGCACCCATAAATAAAGACAGTATGTTTTGATCGCGTTCATTTAGCAAACCCAGATCAAAAGTTCAAATGCTGGCTAAGTAGAGAGTACAAAAATGAATTTTTACAAATCAGAAACCTATAAACCTTGTCATGATTCACAATTCCACACTGTTCTTATTGTTCTCAAATTATGCAAACCACTGCTCGTGCTACAGAATTTTCAGTTTAACACACAATGCGCATGCTATTCAGTAGCATATTTTATCAGGCATTTGAAAGAACTGTGCAGCCATCCATATCATATACGTTATAATATACGTGTCAAGAAAGCCAGGCTGATTTATACTTCTCTATTAAACAAAATATACTCTAAATAAAGTAATTACTATTAATAAATAGTAATTAGTAGGAGGCCTATTTTTATATAACTATGTACATAGAAGAATCTGCTGAAGCCTCTGTGTTACAGTTTATTTGCATGGTGTGGTTCTCCTTTATATTTGACCTCTGTATGCCAAAATCCATTCTCTTCCCAAACACAAATTTAATGTCAACCTTCTTATCCTAGAAAGAAAAAGCAACATCAGAGTGAAAATAAGTCACAAAAAGAAAGGAAAATAAAAGAATTATTGAATTTTTTTTAAAATAATTTCTTAGCTTTTTCTGTCCTGATTTACAGTACTTGAGGCAAAACATCTTTCCCATGGTTTTTGCTGGCACGCGGGAAGGAAAGTTGTATTTGTATTGTTTTACCACTGCACTGATTGATGTTATGTCTTTTACCATAGCCACAACTTCAGGAAGTGCCATCCTATCACACATGGTGCTACTAACAGTTTTCAGAAAGCATTGTAAAAAGTGCTTTCTGACATTTCCATGGGGCATTACTTCTCTAGCAAGAGATCGTGTCCAGCTAAATACTGCCTATGTGATAATGGTCACGTCTGGATTTCCATTCTGTAGGTTTTGAAAGTTTTGAGTCTCTTGAAAAAGTATATTTACATCTTAATTGTAAGGATAGAGGTCAACTAAAGGTTGATTAATTAATTTAGAATACAGCTGAGCAACTATATATTTATCTTCTTAGTTTAAAACAAATTAGTTTCTTCAGAACTTTTCTTTAAAAAATCCTGAAAGACTTCAGTGATAGAACAGATATTAGGGAAGGGGATTTGGGTTTTGAAAACAAACTGAGCTTCTGCACATATTATTTTTACTCAAGTGAAAAAACCCTTCAGCATAGCAGCCTTATCCACACCGCTTAAACTAGTAAGCATGTTCCTTAACTACCAAAGCACTTTATTTTTATCACTTCTGTTGTATCCACAAGAAGAGCCATAATTAATCTACAGGTCTTTTAAAGACATAAGCACCAATTCTTTTAATTGGCTAAATGTTAGGAACTTACATTATGTAAATGCAAGCAGGGTTTACTGAAAATTGCTCCAGTGATAATCCATCTGTCTTGGATTAAGGCCAATGTACAAGCAGTTGTGGCACTTGCAAAGAACAGTAGAAGAAAGATTTCTTCTTGTTCCACATGACTCAAGATGATCTCTGTATACTTTTATATTCCTAGCAACAGTCACAATAGCTTTTCTGAACAGGATGCCAGATAGTCTTTAGCATGAACAGCTTACATTCACATTGTGATTATATACTTGCCGGTGTGTTTATCACTGCTTGGAAACTGCTCTATAAAAATGAACATGTTTTATTCTTTTAAAGCATGTATAGTATCAACTCTTTGTAGCAGCTAACAATTTTCAAGTAGAGAAAGCTCTACCCAGTTACTCTAAAGCGACAGGATGGCAGACACACGTATTTTCCACCAGCATTCAACTGTTAGAATAGCCAGGATAGAAAGACAAATCCCTTACTGCTGCCCTGCAGCAAAAGAATAGACCATTAAATTTTTTAGCTGCTCTGCTTGCTGCTTGCACCTAATGTGTTCTAAAACAGCATGGTAATATCTCAGATTGGATGAGTGCATGCACACTTTCATTTGACTGGAAATACTTGCTATACACTCTCTTGGTCCTTTATAAATATTTCTCTAACACTCTGTAAGTATGAGGAAGCTACAATGATCATTTCATTTATCCTGCTTTCAATGACAAATAGATGTTGCCCTGTGTGGAGCCTGCCTTTTGCGTAGTGTTTATATTGAATTTTGTGTGAGCTGCATCCTCGGAGATGCTGTAAAATGCCTGACAGTTGTGCAAACTTTCCTGGCCAGGCAGCCTTGCTGGCAGCACAGGGATTCTCAGCTCTTTCTCAATTAGTTGAGGAAATCTGCAAACCTGAATTGCATTAAAAAAATATCTTGAGTTTTCTGAACAAGTTATTTCTAAGTAGCAAGCACCACACAAAGCAAGTTTAATCTTGTAAAGGCTGAAGAATCAAATGTAAGAGAAAAGCACTTGAACCCAAAGCATGGTTACTCAGGGGGGCTGTAGGAGCTGTGCTGTGCGCTGTCACGTCATGTGTGTGTTTCCATGCCAGGTGGTAGCTGAGTGATTGAGGGTGAGTAAAATCACACATTGAAGTGTCCCAGTTTGCTATTAGAAACACTGAAATCACAGAAGATTGTTTTCTAAATTGTTTCTGAGATGTTATTACCTTTCTACTTTTCAAGTGAATCTTGCAACAGCCAAATGCTCTGCGCTGTTAAAATGCTTCAGATGCTGCCTGAAGTTTATTGTTCCCTAGAAGCAATTTATTTCATTATAATGTACTCATGAAAGAACATTAGTGTTTAATTATCAGGAGAACTCTTCTTAGCAAGGCTGAGGCTGAAGTATGAAGTCCTTGATTGTTAGTTGCTGCTTATCTGCAAAGCAATAGTTGGCAGAACAAATGTCATACAGCTTGGTTCAGTGATCTCATGTGAACAACATTGGTTATGAATTTTATCTTTTTTTTTTTTCTGTTAGAAATCTTTTTGAGAATAAATATTGCCAATTCAACATATCCTAAATGATAGAGTGAAAACTTCACACCACTCCCAGGGAATGCATGCTATGGTAATATTCATGCAGTGAGGTGATACCAACAGCACGTGAAAGGAGGGACAGCATTAATTGGTATTTGCCCTCTGCAAGGGAGACTTCATCCTCTTCATCCTAGTTCATAGTTCATACTTGTGGTGATTCAAAGTGATAGATGCCGTGATAGATCTGATTTAATAGGAGGAAAGTTGGATGAGAACCCTGATCTTCCTGTCTCAATGCTATAATTTAATATCACTTCAGTTAAGGAATTATTTTAGTTGCTTACCCTTGTTGCTTGAAGGCAGCACCATCATTTTTGCAGAGTCCCAGTTTTGACCTCAGTAGCGAAAATTCCTCTGCAACTGCTGTACTCAAGAATGTAAATCACACAGAATTAACTCACCTGTATTGGGTTATATGGCATTTGGGCTGGCAAAGAGTGTTATAGAATGACTCAGCAGCAAGGGAAATCATCAAAAGCATGTCAGAATGTATCAGGTTTACTCAGTGATGGGAGACAGCAAATCATTTGGAGAGAAGCACCAGGCAAGGAAGATTTTGGAATGCGAATGAATGTGAGGGAGAGTCAGAAAATGGAGAGGAAGAAATAGAAAAATCAGTTTACTTATGAATAGCAGCAGAAAGCTGACTTGCAGTCAGACTGAGCAAAAATAATGGCAACAAATAGGAGGAACTATAAAAGGAGAGAAAGGTCGTGTGTTTTCTCAATCCCTAAAATGAATGAGAATTGGGAATGAGTCATGGATACTTGGATATCTGAGTACACGGGGGATGCTGGTGGAAATGACACAGTAGACTGGGAGATGGTGATACCCTCAGCCCTGCAAGTGATCTTGTGTATAGCTTAAGGCAAGCTGATCCTCAGTGAGCTTCGCAGTCAATGCTGTCTTACATTACCATATGCATGTGCTGCCTGCACAGGGGGCTCCTGAGCTGCGTTCAGACCTCTGGTGTAATTTAATGACAAACATCACACAAGGGAAACTGGCCCAAGGAGGGATGGCAGCAGGTCCTTGCAGCTCATGGTGCAGGGATGACACCCGCTGCAGCCGAGCTGCCTCCGCTACCTGGCAAGGGCTGCTGGAGTCCTTCTGTCCATAGATCAGAATAAACAGTTTATTCAATAATCAGAGAGCTATAGTAATAAAAACATAATAAATGTCATTAGAAGCAGGTACTGAGTAATATAAAGTGATTTTTATTCATGGCTTCCATATTCAGTATCTGAATATGCATGGAAACCTCAGGATAAACTGGAATCGATCCTTCAGTGCCTAATCTCCTTAAACCTGAAATAGCAAAACACTTTGTTTTCTTGTCTCTACAATTTCTGCATTTCAGTTTTAATCTTGTCCTGTGTTCTCCCTCTTTCCTCCGCTGCTAATAAAATACCAGGTCCCATATGCAGCAGTTTGATGGAGGAGAAGAATCTTCATTGAATTGAAAATGCTCCTGCATTTCATAATCTCTTGGAAGAAAAAAAAACACCACCACCTCATTTCTTTTTCCTCCCCCACAAAATTTAATTCAGTAAGAAGAGCAGACTTTATCAGCAGCATCAAAACAGAAGTTTATTCTTTGGGACTTCAGAACTTGGCCTTTAGTCATAGATTTGGATAAATACAATACACAGTTCCAAACAAAATGAACCTCCACAGTGTCACTGTGTCTTTTGCAATCCCAGCTGATTAATCATTTCATTGTTGTTATAAATGAATGTTAATTGCCGTGTGCATATCTACCTATGTGCCAAATACATTTAACCCTTAGGTGGGAATTGTTCATCTTCACTGGCTGAGCATACCCCGAGGGCAGCACACTGTCGCTTAGCAACTCTGAGCTGTCACAGTCTCGTGGGGCTGCACATCTGCCAGTGTGCCAGCAGCATGCCCTGCATGTGAGCAGTGCACCCCACATGTGAATGGACCCCAAAGTGCACCCCATGTGTAAGCAAGCCTCACGTGCAAATGTGCCTCAATGTGAGTACACACCATGCACAAGCATGCCCTACGCATGAGCAGCACAATGCCTGCTAATGCTGCACCCTACATGAGTGTGCCCTCTGTGTGAACAGTGCACCCTACCCACGAACACACCTGCCCACAGCTGACTCAGCCCCCAGAGTACTGCATGGCAGCAGTGTGGAGCTAATGAGGGTCTGAGTAATGGCCCCATACACCCCAGGGAGGCCTGCTGCAATCTGCTAGAACATTCCCTGCAGTAGGAAGGTTGATGGTCTTGCTCAAACCACGCTGGACCTCCTGACAGGTAAGGGGAGGCTCCAACAACAAAAATTTGTGTAGATTCTTCAGTACTTACATTGTTGAAGGAAATCATTCTTGTCTTTGCTCTGTTCTTGTTTTGTTGATGCTTTTAGCATCCTCAGTGGAGTCTCTTTGTGCCATACTGGACTAATGGGAATGCCCTGCCTTGCTCAGCTCTCCCTTGCACACAGTTTTGCACTGTGCAGTGCAAAAGCGTAAGTGAAGCTTGTTTCTCTTCACATATACATATGGAGTTGCAGTCAACGTGGAGCCAGTTCTCGGTGTCAAAAAGTAACAGTATTTTCCCATGGCAGCAGATTTTGTGAAGAAAGCTGCTATTGTGTTTTGGTCTGGTTTTGTTTCTTTGAGAGTGAGTGGAGAAAAGAAGCTTAGCACATAAATGTCTTTGCAACCGTAACTGTAGTGCTTGCCATACCATGAATGCTATAATATGTATTGATTTTGTTTGCTTTCTACTGTGAAGTGTTTAATGCTGCTGCTTGAAAGATGATTTTTTAAAAGTGTGGTGTTATACTGAGTTGGTTCTGACATCAAAAAATCAAGAGAAAATGAGCAAGAGAGAGAGAGCAAGGATATCAAAATGATTAATTGCTGCATTAGCATTCAGGCACTGAATGTATTTTGCTTTACGGATTGCTTGTTTCAAAGGGTATGAGCATGACTTCTAGATTGTATTAAAAAGTTGTGTATCTTAGGCATTGATGCTTAATTTAGGAGGGATTACATTCCTGCAGAACCAAGGGAAGGAGAGAGAGGAAGAGATGGCAAAAAGTTCTGCAATTAAATGCCAGCCTCTCACAATGCAGAGGCTAAAAAAAGCTTGGCCAGCCTGCATTTGTGAAACCAAACTAATAACCCACAAAGCACTTTTTATTTACTTAGAAATGCATGCAAACTGTTGCTGCCACATGTACTATACCTTTTTTTTTTTTTTTTAAATTAAAACAAGTCATCACAACTCAGGGAAGAGTTGGACTCCCTAACCTTTGCCAGGGTTTGTGGACATAGGCCATCAGATGCATCTGTACCTACTTACCTGGGTTGAGACCGGTTATCCTTGCTCATATTTTAGAGAATGGAGAATTGATTAGGAGTTTTTAACAAAGTGAGACATCGTTGTCAGTGATTAAAAATATCATTGTTAATTGCTGCATTGTGATTGTGATTTCAGTATTAATGTCAAATACAGATCCTGCCTTTGTTTTGGCATGGTGGCCATACAAAATCTACAACTGTTCCTAGGTGGGTTTGATGGTTTTGCAGAGGCATAGAAATAAATTGAGCAAGCCTTAAGAAAGGCTTAACCACAGTAATGTACCCCTGGCTGTGGTTTGCACAAGAGAGCCATGCACTGCCTTTAGTGCAGAGAGAGAAACAACAGGAAATTCTGATATTTGGTGCAATTAAAGCCAGAAAAGACCACTGGAATCAGCATGGCTGGCAGAACTCCCTCAGTGCATGCTTTTAGCTTAAGCATAGATTTTTGGTAACAGCATTGGTGAATTCACCATTGCACCTGGGAGCAAAAGACTATTAAGCAGCATGCCACAGTCATGTAGCTCAAGATCTGTTTGTCAAAAGGCAGGTTGTTTCTTATACACTCTCTTCTTGTAGAGCCCCCCATGCATGATTGTAATGAGTGATGGCCTGATTAAATCAAAAGCAGATACAGAAGAAGCAATACGAATCTGTATGCATATGCTAACTGGAAGAAATAAATAAAGAAATAAAGTCTGGCAATTACCCTATGTATACTGGAATTATTTTCACTAATTAAGTTTTGAGGAGGTATATTTCCATGCATGCTTTGTTCTGTCTGTATTCTGTGTCACTTACGTAATGCTAGAAACAAAGGTACGAGAATTACTCCCAGTTAGCCTGACCACATGTCTTTTGATTCCAAATTCATTTAAGCACAGCCTGCCTGGGGACAGACTTTGTAAATACAACGTGCTATCAAAATAGATCATGTGTTCTTGAACATGTCAGTAGCATCAGTACTTTTTTTTTCTTTCTTTTTCCTGTGGCAATAAAGCTGTAATTTCATATCATATTATACAGCTTAGCATTCATATTTTAGAAACATCAAAGAAATACTAAAGAATGTGTAATATACTGTAGCAAGCTGATTTAGGTAAAACAGTTTTAGTGTATACATGACTTGCAGCCCCAAAGACTCCCTCTGGCAATTCTCAGAAAAAGCACTGAGAAATACAATTTCAAATCTATGGATTGCTTCATGAATACAGCAATTCTATATGAATCCTATCAACACAGCCAAAAAGTCGCTGTTGGCAGAGCAGTCACTTGCTGTACCTTGTGGCCCTGTCCTTGGATCACTGAGAGCTGTCCTGTAGGTCTCGGACCAGCTCTTGGGAAGCGTAGTGGCCTGGGAAATTACACTGTCAGTTTGTGTTGCTCTCTCTTTTATTCCTCAAGAGCATGGCAGTGCTTCCCATACCAAACACACAGTCTTGAGTCTTCATGAGCAATGACCATTCCCTCCTACAGCTGTCAGTAACTTCCTGAAGTTGCTCGATACCTTTAGCTGGCTCCTGTTGACTTAAATCAGTGGCTGAAATCCACCCTGGTGCCAAATGCCAATACAGTTCTGACAAGAGTTAGAAAATACTTGATTTATATTCAGAGCCTACATCTATCGATGAAGCCCGGGTGCATAAAAGATATTTTGAAAGAGATTTCTCAGTCACATCTCCCTTTGGGTGTCCAGATACTCTAATGTGCTGCTGGGTTAGTTTGGACTTGGGGTTAAAAGCCTGCATTTACATTAGCCTTTGTTACTTCTGAAAATTAAAAAAACAAATGGTGGCTAATGAGGATATTTGATGATTTGTGGTGACTTTGATATAATAATTGACTTCTAGTATATGATTTCAAAGCAGTCTGATGAGATTCACCTTCACAACTTCTGAATCTATTCTTTTCCTATCTTGAACTTTTATTAAAGAGAAACCTCTCAATTTCTTTGAACTAAAATTCCTTTTATCATTTGAAGATTCTTGAAAAGAAGGAAATTACCAGGAATACACCTGATTAATTCAAAAATTAATTGAGGCTAACTGATCTGGCATTCATTCATGATGATTTTCAACAATAAATAAAACTATTATCAAAAGGAGCAAGCATTTTTTCCTAACTTTTAGTGTACCTGCTCAGTTTCCATCATTTCAGTCATCATTTGCTTCCTCGCTTCCCAATGGTCACCAAGGGTTTCAGTCATGGTGGTGGAGAAGACCTGCTCAGAGCTTAAATATTCAAAATAGTAAGAGCTGTCTGGTACACAAAACCTTGTGCTAGATCTCTGTTTGAGGGTGAATATTTTAATTGTTCACACAGCTGCAGCTTTTGCCCCAGATGTGTATTCTGGAAAATACTCGGTCAAATATTGGTCCTGATGGCTTGGAAATGTAGTTATATTATACAGCTATTATGGAAAGTAAGGCAGGCTTTTCTGTAGTGAATTACTGGTGAATTGGCTTGGGACACTGTATAATACCTCATTTGCTGTAAAATCAATAGTATTAGCCATCTGCCACTGTTTCCATTCATATGATGGTAGTTCCTAGAAGCTCCCCTTGGGATTGATTGTCCAATTGTATTTGGGTCTGCACAAAATACAGAATAAAAGAAAAACCACATCTAAGTAAGTTATGGTCTTGCGGGCAAAAGCAAGGAAAGGGAAATGTGATACTATTTATCTAGAATTGCAGGAACTACTGGCTGATCTGCTACCTGAATCCACCTGAGGTTTGAAAACAAGCAGCTTGAAAATGTGAATGCTTATAAGAGGAGAGAGTTTTCATCTGAATTGCATAAACGTGGGATAGGACTCAGGGAGGGGAAGGGTATGGGAGGAATTTCTGTGGGAAGCTTTCATTATTTTAACTGTTTTGGAGATTGCTGTATCTTGGTTTCCATTTCATCAAGCCCTGAGGTGGTTTAGTAATACTAATTACTAGAGAAATTGCAACACTGTCAGGAAGGTGGAGTTCAAAACATTGCCATGTATGCAGCTGAATTTGTCCAAATAACCTCCTTTGCCAATGAACCTGTGTAGTCTGATAGAGAACAGAGGGGTGTTCTGGGCAGCTGTGTTCCTCATAATTCGTAATGCTTGGAGTTTCTGCAGCCCTCTATGCAGGCTGTGTCTGACAGTCTCGGCCCTGCCATTGTGAGTACTGTAGCAGATGATAATGGTTCAGAGAGGAACCAGCTGGAGGAGGGGATATTTTTAGATATTCTAAATACTTCAGAATCTTATATAACTGGATTTGAGCAACAGTTGATACCAGACAACCTCACATAATCAGTTACAGAGCCCTATCAGTTCTCTCTTTATATTCACAGAACAGTTTGTGCTCCAGAAAAGGGGTTAGGCAACAAACATTACTCCAGAATTGCAAGAACTGCAGGAAAAAAAAACACTGGGCTGAAGAATCCTGAACAGCAAGCAAATACATCAGGAAATCAATATCTTTAGGTAATTTGCAAGTGGGAGGAACTCAGCTGCCAACTGTGCTAAAGTTGAAGTCCTCAGGCTCAGTACTGGCGTATCTCAATGCATTTTTAACAGGCATTTGCTGAATTAGTTGATGTCTTCATGTGTGCTGAAATGATTCTGTTAGAGTTCCTGGCCTTGTGTTATGCACCAGGCTTTTCTGCTGTAGAAACGATTACTAGGAAACTCACTCACAGCGCTGGTGTCTGGTTGTGTTTAACGTGTCTTTCATTTGTGCAGTGGCTTAGTTCTGGCACTTTGCTTAGGTCATGGTTTTTAAAATATTTTCCATGTTTAAACAAATAAAGAAATTGCATTCTCTCCATATGGAGGTATGTGAGGCCCTGCATGAGGCTGCTGGTAAATTCTTGCATTGCTTTGCCATTGTCAGTGTTTACACATGTGTGATGCTATTTGTTCCTCTCCATTCTGTTTTATGGCTCATCATCTGCTCCAACCTTTTGTTCTCTCCAGAGTTTTTGTAGAAATGGCCAGAAAATATAGAAGGTCAAACAACAAAGCCATGCAGTTAGCCTGGCTGGTGTTCCTTGATCACAAATAGAGGCTATTAAAAAAAAAAAAA
Organism: Lagopus muta; assembly: GCF_023343835.1. NCBI lineage: Eukaryota > Metazoa > Chordata > Aves > Galliformes > Phasianidae > Lagopus > Lagopus muta. Next base: position 8,612,912 of record NC_064449.1, on the reverse strand, counting down.
AAAAAAAAAAAAAAAAAAAAAGATGAGATCAATGTACAGGGTTTTTTTATTATTTAAATGTGAAGGAAAAAATAAATGTTGCCTTGAGCTTCTTATCATGCTGAATTGCTTATCACTTCCTAGCAGCTTGATGTAGTATAGAAGACAAACAAGCCTTCAAAGGTCCCCCTTTGAGAGACCAGGGCAGGAGCACTCAAATGTCTCTGGTTCAAGTCCAAGTTCAGGTGATGCTGACTTCCAAACACAAATGTCAAGGAAAGCTGAGAACGACTGAGACCAATCTTGCATCTGTGTAAATGAACATCCAACCCCTACATGCCTCTTTCACAGTGCCTTTAGTAAGTCTGATGTGCAAACAAGAGCTTTTGGCTTCCTTGCCTATACTTTGTCCCCTAGAGGAAATGAGAGTCAAGTGATGCGATATCAGCTTTGCTCCACCTGTACAGAGACAAAACTGTATGCATTTGTAGAATGGGGAAAGTGTTGCAAGTTTTGAGGTGAAATGGCATGAGAAGTTGCAGCTATTGATGAAGTACAGAGCTGCTTAATGTATCAGAAATAACTCAGGCACAGTCTTGTTTAATCCTTTGCTACCCTGTGAAGTTGTCTTTCTGGATAGATTCTTTTCTCTGACAATTCACTGTCTTTCTGTGATACAGTGGTGGGAATGATTACGTTTCTGAAACTGCAGAACATCAGAGTGGGCAGGGGGCTACTTGAAATTCTCCTGCTGGAAGTATTTTTAGTGCATTAAAGAAATGCATAAACAGAAAAGAAATGGAAATAGAAAAACACATTCAGTGTTCTACTCTGAGAGGCATCTACTGTCATGAAAGAAATGTTAACTTTAAAAAAAAAATAAATTACCCTTCTTATCAGGAAAGGACGGTTCTTTTTGCCGGATCTATTTTTAAAGAGTTGAATTAAAATTAATTATTTCACGTTTGATAACCTTTTCTGCACAGAGACCTGTCTGAAGGAGGCATTGATTTCCCTGCTCACAGCACGCTCACCAGCCGCACAATGAGCGCTTCATCTTTTAATCTCCAATATGAAAGGAACAACAGAGGTCACTGTGGACTTGTATTGCTGAAAGTGATTACTGGCAGACCTGAGACAGTGTGCAACAAGGCCAGCTCGCTCTTCATTTAAGATTATATATATATTTATTTCTCTCTGCTTTCCACCACACCTGAGCCAGGGACCCTCATGGTCATGAGTCCAGGGAGAGCTAATTAAAATGACTTGTTCCTTTTAAATAAGACTGCTAGCAGCTTGGTACGAAGCCGGAGCAGGTATCATTTTACTATATCTACTTCTAAGATGATTGTATTGTCTTTTCTTTCTCTAGAGCAAAATTTATCCTCCTATTTCTGTTCCTCCTTACCTCTGTCTTTAATTACTGTTTATTGGAGACATTGGACTCACTACCTTGTAGGCCTGAAGAAAAAAAAGAAGTGGAAGATCAGGTGGGGATCCTGCTATAGCAAATGCCACAACTTTTCTACTTCAGGTATTTTAGAGGAGTATCCACAATTATAAATTGTTTGCATCTGAAAGACCTTCCAATAGCAGACAGGCAATTCAGATTTAAAGAAGAAGAACATCTTTTGCAGAGAGTAGGACATATCTTATGTTCGCTAGCCCAATTGTTTGTTGTGTTTTTTTTGTTGTTCAGTTTTGCTACCTTTTTTGTCTTCCATTAAACTTGGTTCAAGATACAAACTGGACTTCATACAGAATCTGCATGTCTCATTCCACGCTGTTCCACATGCTGCTATCAACCAACTTTTATTACTTCTGCCCTATGTGTTCTGGACACACATTTGATCCCAGGCTGAGTTTGGGTTACCCCACAGATCTTTTTATCAGTACTGTCTAGCCACCCTCCTTTCTCTGAAAAGAAAACCCAAACAAACAAACAAAAAGAAAAGGTAGAATTTTCCCATGTTTGTATGTTGAAGACATCTGAGAGCAAATTGTGGCTTTTAGCTGGAAAACACCTTGAGTGCCAGAAACCCCATCTTTGCAAATACCTTTCTTTTCTGTTTATTTCAAGGGAGATCAGAAATTCAAGCGATGAGAGGTTGAGCACCCACACAACTGCTTGTGAAGTGTGTATTTCAAGGCCGTTTAACCATTCAAATCTGCTGTTCTGAAAGCGAACACCTTTTCCTTTGGACTTCGGACTTTCAAATTCACTTGTACTTTCAAAGATACTGAAGCAAGTGGGATAAATGAAAGAAACTTACATAGGATTTACAGGTGCTCTTGATATATAGAAAGCAAGTCCTTATTTTGCAGAGAGCAACTGAAGTTAGGCTCTCAGGGTCTGCTCTGTAAAGGCAGTGAGGCAGACTTTACATACTAGCAATAAAAACTTGTAAGAGCTGAGTATTTGGCCACCAGCGATTTGCTAGACCTTTGATTACTGTAAGGCTTTTTTTTGGCTTTCTTCATGCATGCTTCTCATTTTAGGCTGTCACAGTGGGACCACTTTTTTTTCTGATAGCTGGAAACATAACCAAACTTTGTGCTTTACATGTGTGTTTCATGCGAAATCTCTTTAACGAATGTTTAAATTGGCATTTGCAGAAATTGGCTGGCTGCTGGTAGTAATGAGAGATAAATATCACTCATTATCAGATTATGTTGCACATTCCAAAAAAATACCAAAGTAATTTCTTTCTGCTGCTTCAGTACAGTAAACAATTGGGATAAATCTGAGCCTGAAAAGCTTACTCGGGTTTTTTACATAATAAAATATATTGCCATAATTTACCCACAATTACAGTGCTTACCAATGGACTTGATATTTCCATTACAATAGGATCATAAACAACATTGTAACTGTCCATTGTGGTGGCATATACTACAAACTCACCCCCCAGCCCCTCCTTGCATTCAATTACATGGAAAATTGTAGCTAGACTGAATATTAAAAATGCCTTCAAACACAACTCAGTGCAGCTTCACAAATAGGATGCATTGAAAGCTAATTCTGAGTCTTATAGTAAACTCTATTATATCATAAATATGGAATCTTTTATGTGAGTTGTATTGTGTATAAATTTTATAGCAATATTCTATTCTCCTTTAGCTATTTCTTCGTTCTTCCTGTTTTCACTAGGCCTTCTGACATTGTTTTATTGCCATGTTTTTAAAAACAAATTATTTTGCAGTGGCTGAAATAAGTATCTCATTCACCTTCATACTGGAAATGAAGGGCCAGATTATTTGGTTTAAAATGGAGCAGTTCTTAATGTTTATATATTAGGTGTCGTTCCTAGGGGTGATTGTGCTGATTTCACTAAAACCACTGGAAAGTGGTTTCTAAAATAGATAGCTCCAGTTGTCTTCAGAAGAAGCACACGAGCTCTCATTTCTCACTGATAAGAAGTGGGCTTAAACAATGCAAAGGGACTCTTTTCCCAAGTGTGGGCTTCATCCTAGCACTAGAACAACGTAGTCTTAACTAGCTGACATTTTTCACTCCTTATAATGTAGTTCTGGTCTATGAAAGTTAGAGAAGTATAACCTGCTGTTCAGTGGAACATCCAATTAGATAGCATTATCTGAAATAGAAGAACAGTAAACAAGAATTTATTTTCTTTTCTGGGGAAAATTAAAAACAGTATTACTGAAAAGCCAAAGAGGAAATCATCAACAGAAAAGAAGGGAAAAAATTGGGAATTAAAATAAAATAAAATAAACCAACACACCACAAAACACAACAAACTATGCATTATTTTCTTTCTCAGTGGCTTAAGTTTTGAGGAGTTTGCTGGGGTAGATTCTCTTTTTATTGCTCTTTATGAGGATGAAACTTGGTCTTTCCCTACTACTGTACATCAATTTACATCTTTAAAATCTTTGCTAGTTGTTTCATGTAAGACATACCAGTAGTCAATCATTCCTCTTCCATTGACTGCTCAAGCAAGATAAAGACTAGTCCCCTCTAAAACAGACTATTAATGCAAGCTCAGACATTAGTGCTGAGAGTAGTTATTAAAGTTCACTGTTTTACACATTTTCTTCATAATACTGACAGATTTATTTTTCCTTCTGTGTTTAGTACATTGAATCAGTTTATGTTTGTTTGTTGAGACTGCCCTTTGCCAGCATGCCAAGACCAACGATCTCAACATCATGATGTCTCCCAGCACTCATTAGTGTTCTGGGAGGATTTGCTTCCTCCCTTTTGTCCTATGAATTGCACTGTCAATTTATTGAGCCAGCAGTTCATGACCAGTCTAAAAGTATTGGAGAAAATAAGTTTTGCATGGTTTGTAGACAGAATTATGGGTCATCTTGGATGACAGGGAGCAGTAAGCATTAGATTGTTGGATTTTTTTTTACTGCCACATCTTCCCCTTGATTATTCAGAAGGGGTCTGCTCTTGCTTGAGTTCCTCATCCTCCCTTGCTGCCTCCTGTTCTCTCCCTACAAGCTGAGCTGTTGTTTGTAGGAGACCACTGACATCTGCTTGGGTGGGATCATACAGACCCATGTCAGCACTTGTGTGTCAGCCTCTAAGAGGACCCATTTCAGCAGCTACAGTCAGTCCTTTTTAACTACTGTCTTCTGGGGCTGTGTGAGCATTAGGCTGGTAATGGAGTTTCCACTAATAAATAGGAAGCAGAGTCCTGTTCACCCGCTCCTAAGAGCCCCACCATCTGTCACTGCGTATAGATTTTCAGATTCACTGATTTGCTAATTAATCATATTGAGTGTGAGTGTAACTTGCTTTTGGCATCTCTGCAAGGAAATAAGGTGGAAGAAAGAAGTCACTCCAACATCTCTGCCTGGTTAGCTTTGTTGCAAGGGGCAGCACATCGGAGATGGCTGCTATGTCCCCTATCAAGCGAGCAGGTGGCGAGTGGGAAGGAAAGGACAGGTTGTGTAGGGAGCTTCTACTCTGCCTGCCCTGAAATCATGAACAGGCAATTACAGAGAGAAAGTGATCTGCGCCAGATAAGGTACTGGTGGAGACATCTACTGTAAAACTTGGTACTGGTCTTCCAAAGGCTTTGCTCTAACCTCACTGATGCGCTATGTCTGGGCTACAGATATGCCTACAGAACCGAATACCTGACACAGTGTCATTGTAAATGACATTGCAGTAAATGCAGAGGGAAAAGCTCTCTATTCCCAATATGTGTTGTGTGTGGTATGATGAGCACACAGTGAAGAACGGAAAGCACATATTGCAGAATATAAAATGTCTCTGGCTGCACATAAAGTACATTTGAAGTGTTCTGTGAAACTGGCCTATTTTTATGAATCTCAGATACTGTCAGACAGACAATATACAGGTAAAATGGGATTGCAGCAGATCTAAAAGTCATTTTAATGATGTAAATGGTAATATTTTTTAACAGTAATAAAGCTATATTAGTTTCCTATAATTCATTTAATGGCAATTATACTAAAAATACCTCCACTTGAAGTAAGTATTTTTAAGAGCTACACAGAAGTGGGAGTAGTTGCCAGATACTTGCTTACACAAGCAACACCTTCACAATGTAATCAAAGAAGCTATTTTCCTATTAGTTCTGCTTGAATTTATAGTCTCCAAGCCACTGGCAAGATGTGGATGAATAATGCCAGTGTCAAGGCAGTTTGAAGGCTCAGAAGGAACCTAAAATTCCATATATTTCAAATTATTCTCCCAGGCTTTCAAAATTGGATTCAATTGAATGAATTCTTGGAAAGAGAAAGTAATAGCTTGTCTCCATTTGTATCCAAGCCAGGCATAAACTACAAACTTTACTGCTCCTTCCTACACTGCTCAGGAATTCAAGAATATATCTGAATGATGAGCAGCTGAAGAGGTTTTGCCAGTACTGAAACTGTGTTATCTCTTCCTTAAATCATTTTTAATGTTTGTCTGCAGAGATTCAGACATGGAATGAAAGGGCTGGATTCTTCAGCCTCCAAAATTGAACTGGCTCTTGAATTGACTGTTTCCCTGTAAATGGAAAATCTTTGGCCAGAGATGTATTTGTAAGCTTCACGTTTCTGTTGGTTATTATGCTTGTCATTGTGAGTTGTTTGTTGTTGGTTTGATTTTTGAACTTTTACTCTTCCCATTCCCACCGAACCTGGGCAGCCCAGAGCTGAACAGAAAGGATGTACAAGGAAGCAGGTGGTAGGTGGGAAGCCATGGCAAAAACTCAGATTGAAAGGCTCAGTCGCACCTAATTATCAGCTGGTATCTGGCTGTCTCACACAAATCTGTCTACCCAGTGCTTCAGTTTAGGCCAGGAAAATCAGAAATGTGGCAGGAGCAGCCTTCTTCATGTCTGAAACTTGTGTTCTGTCTGGTCTTTCGTGGAGAATGAGCCAAAAACTCTTCTGCTGCCTTGTTTTGCTGAACTCTGTGAAACATCTGTAGGAAGGCATTTATGTGTAGGGATGCAAACTGAGGTGACCAGTACCTAACATAGAAACAGTATTAAAGAACAGTACTAAAGGTGTTATCGTCTCTGCATACATGGAAGTTAGGGGGACTCTGGTGGTGCTTAAAACATTTTCCACTACTTGATAACCAGTCCCATTTTGGATTTCTACTCTTTGGCTTTTGCAAGCCACTTCTTTGTCCTGGCTTAAAGAAGTAAAAAGTGGTTTTCAGTTAGCATGATGAGTCACTCCACTGTAATATCAAAGTCTGGGCATTTATTGGGAATTGGAGTAAAATCATTTATAAAAGCCTGCAGAAACTTGACTCAGATGATAAAAAGACATCATTATAATTAGGAAAAAAGTACTTTCTATTTTAATACTTTCCCAGCCTGTTTAACTATGAGAATGGAAGTACAGCTGTGAGTAAGAAAAAAAAGAGAAAGATTTAAAAGAATTGTAACATTATTTAAAGGGCAATTTCACATTGGCCTGGATTAACAAGGCCACCTCATTTATACCTACCACCCAAAATTCTCTAGCTGTTTAATTAATTGCACTAAATCATAGCAAAGTGTTTCTAACTTTCTAGGAAGCCACAGATAAAATATTCAACACCAAACTTTCTCACTTCAATCATTCTACTTAGCATTAGTTCCCAATTTAGAGCAGTAGAGAAATGTTCTTTGAAGCTTAAAAAAAAAAAAGAAAAGAGTTAAAAAAAAAAAAGGCTTCCTAAAATAAGCAAAGTTAAAATGAATAACTTGTGGTAATCTTGTGATTCTTTCTCGCAGGGGGTCTCTAATTCAGGGTAAGGGTACTTTTATGCCTTGCAGAGCAACCGTCTGTAGGGCTGTCAGAGCTGAAAGCAGCCAACCTGAATCAATCAGCCATGCCATATTACTTCAGACTGAGTGCCCTGCTCTGATGTTTCTGTGGCTCAAGTTAGTACATCTGTGCGGCACCATAGAGTGCTGTGTATGGCTTATTCAGAGCATGTCCCAAGGATCTCCATATAGCACTGCATGCACTGTTTAAACTTGCAAACTCATTGCCAAGTGCTTGCGGGGAAATGCAACTGCCAGCCCAGGTGCTGAAGCAGATACATAGGTAATGTGTATGTGAGGTTCTGAAGATGTTTTCAGAAGAAAACGCCAAGTCTCTTCTGAATTAACCTGAATCTGTCTTGATTCAGAGCCTTGTGAAGAACAGAGCTGTAGGAACAACCGATCACATTAACGTTTCCTTGCTTACAGCATTTTCATCGTTGTAGATTTGCTTTCACTCAAGAGCAGTTCAGTTTCTAACTGTTAACTACAGTCCACTTGCATGGCAAGATACACCTCCAGCCCTTCCACTCCTTAATGGTTCCTTAATTCACTTTCCTATGTTGAATCTCTGCCCGTTTTCCCAGGAATGGTGCAGGCCATCTTAACGCAACCACCATAACATTACACACACAGTTACATTTTGTGTTGATGACACTGGCTAACACTGTTGCAGGCAAATAAATGATTCCTTCGAAAGACCAAAGAACACTTTCATACTTTTCATTTTGTTTCTCTTTGTTGTGATTCCTTTCCACATAGCAATTAATTACTGCTATATTCTTGTCTGGAAAGCGTATGGAGAAATTCACCTTCGTATGGTCACCATCTTACCTCGTATGATTTCAGTCGAAGGGCTGAATGGAAGTCAAACATGACGTGTCAGGATCCACTGTGATTTGATTGCAGATATCTATCCTATGAGGGAACTGAAACAACACAAGGAAAGAACTGTCCTGAACAAAGTGCTCTCTTAGTTCTCGTGTGTTTCCTTTTCATATCCCTACAACTAAGTGATGCCTTACAACTCTGACACAGAGATGTTTGTATTTCTTATCCCCCTCCTTAGATTGAGTCCTCTCCCTGATATTCATGAGCTTGTTATCTATATTTCATCAAAACAGTAAAGGCTTGCAGTAAAAAATGTTTTAGTTATCCTGGAATTTAATGCATCTCACCCTTGAGGTCAGAATGTATCACAAAAAAAGAAACATTGCATGCATGGACTAAAGAGCAAGTGCACTAAATGATTTATCTGAGAAAAAATGGTGCACAAATATCCTGTGGACTAACTTTCACTGTTAAATGAATTCTCTTCCTAGCAGTCTGACACAATAGGATCTGCCTTCAGAACACACCTTGTTGTAATTTACAGCTGCCTGCATCTTAGAAACAAACCTTGCCTTATTCATCTCTATCAAAACAGCAGTGAATAGGCAAGTGGGAAATCAGCACAGTTCCCTAAATAACCCTTAGTTATGCTGACTTGTACTACTGATCTTTTTTTTTGTAAGGATGAACTTTACTTGTTCAGAGAGAAACAGCTGACTTGATCCAACTTAAAAGTAGGTTGCTTCAATGGTAAATAAATATTTTGCCTTCTAATTTTGTTTTCTTATGCTCCAGTGGGTTATTAGATGAGATATTGGGTGGTTTCTATGGTACAGCACTGTACAGAACAATGATATTTCAATATTTAATGCTGCCTGCAGTAGAAGTGTTTGATTGCTCACTTCTGAATGTCTTGCCTACTTTGATGTGATTATGTAACCTGCACATTTCAGTGCTCAGGTACAATTTGTTTCATTAGTCTGTCATGAATTTCAATTGATGAATGCATATGTGGATTCTTGAGCCAGCCCCAGAGCATCTGTGAAAGTCAGTAAGATTTGTCTTGCCAATTTTATCAACATCAACACCCTAGGTGATTTTTTCTGAACAAAATCTCTTTTTTTTTTGTATTTAACTGCAAAGTTTACAAAACATTTTTATTATTATTGTTACTATCTCTCTTTCTTTTTTTTTTTTTTTTTTTTTTTTCAATATACTTGTGGTTCCATGAAGCTAATTTCTACCATGAAAGCAAGCAGAGTTTTGTGTGAATCCAAAGCTGGATTGCCCTGTTTATATGTGACATCTTAAAAGTGAAATGCTACTGGAAATAGTGAGTGGATTGTGGTTGCCAGCACTTTTTGTAAAGAAGCACAAATCTCTAAGTTTCTCTAGCAACAAACAGCCTCATTCTGAGCATATGCAAACTTTACATCAGTATAATGTTGGTGCAGTTCTGTTTTGTACATTGGGAATAAATCCAATGTTAGATAAAGTCCTCAGCATTACATTCTGGGTAGCAATTTCCCCCTCTGCAAAATGTGAATGAACAAGAATAGCACTTCAAAGTCTCCCTATATTCCTTTTATTGAAATTCCTATTCTAGACATAGAAATATCCTAGGAGAAAGTCAAGTCTAATAAAATTGTGCTTATGTATATATCATGCAAGTGTGAAAACAATCAAGTTTAAAGCAAAATATTATTTCTTCTGTGCCTTTTTGACTATTATAGAGATTCTTTTTTTGTGGTTAGTAATGAATATCTTTTGTGGGAAAGGGAAGTGTTACGGAATCCAACCTGACTGTGACAATATACATAGGCAACCTATTTACCTATTGATAGGAAGAAGTAATTTCCTGCTGTGACTATCCATCAAGGACAGAAAAATGCTACCTAAAGTAGGTGCCTGACTACTAAAATTATGCAGATAAAGCAGTATGGATGATGAGGTACATGCCAAAAGAATTTGGCTGTTTTTTTAGAAATACAATTAGTGGTATTACTGTCACCCAGTATTTCTGCTCTTAACTGATAGAAGAGGAACTGGTTGAGATACACTGTTCATGTTTGGGATTAGGATTTTGTTGTTGAGTTTTTGTTTTTCAAGGTGAGCTTGATGCATTTCCAGGGAGCAGGACTGTGGTGTCCTCTTCTACAAGCCGCTGTGTCTAAGTGATACCTGGCTGCTGCAGCAGCCAGCATGGATGTAGAGATGTCTCAGCCATGAATCCTTGCTGTTAGGTCTATCCCTCCTTCTGTGAGAAGGAAAGGATACCAGGCTGTTAGAGTGGTTTCTTCAGTGAGCCACTTAAATCAACTTTTCAGCTGCTATTTAAGGTGCAATGCTGACCTGCAGAATGAAGAAGCCTCATCTGATGGTGTGCTTTCTTGCAGGACTGCAACAGCTCAACATGTGCCACTCTGAAGTCATAAGCTAAAAAAACAGGCAGAAATTTTTGTCTGCTTCCCAGGAACAAAGAACAGCATTACACAGATGGGAATCAAGCCTATTTTCTACTGCATCTGTCCAAAGTTCCAACCATGAACTCATTTTCTGCACCATAAGTTACTACTGTCCTGGAAGCTGTAACTCTCTGATACTATCTCCTGAACAGCATCTTTCCTATCTTTTTTTGTTTCTCAGGTAAGTCATCTGCTTTTCACCAGACAGGTCAAGAACCATTCTTAATTTTTCACATGCCACATGCAGCCAAAAGGCAGGTATTTTTCTTTTCCAGATGTTTGTTTAAGAAGTCATGATGTTTTCTTGTCCAGACAAACTTACAGTTACTTCATGAATCCATTTTAAAAAAAGAAAAAAAATCAGAAAAAAAATCAGTTACTCCCATTCCTTTATTTTCTCTGAAAAATTAATGTACCTTAGAGCAAGTGATAATCTTAAGGAGCCTCTTGTGAAGATAGTGGGGATAAGTAAATTCTTTGCCAACCACATCTTTTGTGACCTCCCTTTTTTGGCTCTAAATAACAGAACTTCATTTCTACTGCTACTATAGCTTCAGGGCTACTTTTCCAGAGCCTCTTACACATTTCCTTCCAGTTCAGCGCATGCCTCTCTTAATTATCATCCTGAGCAGCAGTAACACTGAGAACAAAAATAGTTTTCTAAGTCTTGGTGCAATATTGCCATGAAATATGTGGGCTTGTCTGATGGCAAATGTTGCACTGGGTTAACAAATGCGCTCTGTAAGCCACCTTTATACCAGTCAGTTTGATTTCAGAGTTACTGGTTAAGTAAATGGTTTGATAGGAAACAGTCTCAATCTTCCTCTGACCTCTCTGAGGTAGCCTACAGCCCCCCTCACTGCCTAAGGCTAAACCACTCTCAAGCTCAGAGTGCTTGTACTTCATCTCACTGATGGTGACTGAAATATTTAAGCTTTATCTCAAATACCAGCATGCTATTTACACCTATCTTGTAACTAAACTCAAGAATTCCAGCTGAAAAAAGGGCACAGATAGCATTTGATATCTGCAATGCACTTACCAGCATGTAACACATGCTTCTTGATTTAAGAAGCAATGCTTAACAGTGGCTATTAGATGGAGCATATTTTTGAATCATCACATCCTAATGAAATCTATAGACTACCTAATTAAAAAAGACTGGATGCTGCTATGGCTGTTCTGGGTGCTCAACAGCATGAGCTTCCACCACCACCACCTTCTCCTCACCCATCTGTATACAAGAGAGATGGTGCAAGCTTTGCACTCCTGAGCAGTGATACTGGTAAATGCCAGCTGTCTGTGTTGCTCATGTCCCAGGGGCCATGGTCCTCCTCTCTCGTACCGATGACTTGCTATTTGTTATCCAGGCACAAGATGTCTCTGTGGGCTCTTCAGAAATCTACATGAAAAGTTAAAAAGGAAAAAAGACAAATCTGTAGCTCAAACTGTGTGGGATGCCTGTCAGCTTGTGTTTGTGGTTTTGTTTGTTTTCTTTAACAAACACTTCCTCTGTTAAACAGGCTGATACATTATATTGTATAAATTCCTTGCTGCTCCAGTCCATGGTAAAGGAGTGACATCATTGGAAAGAATGTAATGAAGGACTTGGATTTGGCATACATCTCGACTTTATGAAGTTGAGAAAGGAGATATCAGAGTTTAGGTAGAATGATTAGATACTAAAGGACATCATACTCTGCAATTTTTGTTTTGAGACAACATTCAAGTGGCCTAATATTAATTGATCAGGACATCAGTAAACATGGTGTACATTGTAGATTTGAAATTTCCTGGAGTCCAAATACTTGTTATGGCGCCATAATGCTTAATTACAAATTAATTCTGGTATTTAATGTTTTTTTAGACAAGTATTTGCTTAAAATATAAATCCATAGGATTTCTTCAATGTTACAATGCATGTTTGTAGATTTTTTTTTTTTAAACTAAAGCATTTAGTCATTTTCCTTCAAAAGGCTGTAAAAGAATAACTCATGAACTCATGAACTCATGATCACCCATTTGATCTGAGATAAATATATCTCTGCTTTCTAGCTTTGAGGATGACCACCTTCATCATCGTAGTTATTACAAAACACTTATGCTAGCAGAAGTTGTGTTCAGTTGAGACAAGTCATATTTTCACAGCAGGTATAAAGAGGGTTGGTAAGTTAATGAGTCTTATTTAGGCTAACTTCCACTACAAAGCCTTTGGATGGCCAAGAATACAACAGACTTATGTTTATTAGTATTAACATCCACATCATCTCATCCCAAATGGAGGGAGCCCCTTTTCAACTATCATGGAAATTAATCTTTAAGGAGACATGAGTAAGCTATTGCTTCCTGTCAACCTTTTGGATTATTTTATTATAATAGTACATAGAAGTCCAAGTGATAGAGAAACATGTAATTTCACAATCAGGAATGAGTCGTATTTTTGGTAGATACAAATGTTAAAGAACTGGCCTTGGATGTTCTTAAGGTGTCAGCAGCAAAGGTGATGTATGGAACAGTGGGAACGTCTCCCTGTGCTACTAAGATGAACTGAAAGTTAAGTGTCAAACATAAGTATCTGAACAAATTGCCTGGGAAGGTGGGTTGAGAAACTCCAGAATGTCAGGAGTTACTGTGGTGGAAATTTCTACTGGTGTTAACTAGAGATCTCTATTAGAGTTGTAGTGTTGTATGATAGATAGTAAGTGAATTAGTGGCTTGTAAATTAAGAAAAACAGTGTCTGACAGTAAATCAATAAAATTTTGAGTCATGAGCCTTTCAAACATTTGTGTTCTATTTCCTGATTTAATGAGATGGGAAGTTTCTTCTTTAAACTTTCCATAGGAAGAGAAGGCTTTTTACAGTGGGTACAATGCATTCTGTTGCAGACCTGTTTCTGAATGTATTTAACACTGTAAGATTTTACAACAGACATTTATTTATTTTGAGAGGGTTTAGAAAGAAAATGAATGTTGCTGTTTTTCTTTTCAAATTATATTGGTTACTTAACCAATAATAGATAATTTTTTTGGATGATGCAAAATGTTAGCTATCAGATTGAATTTACATTTTTCATTAAGTATGTTTCTTTTTCCAGTTTATGCACAACTGAGTTTTGATTTGACAATGTGTATTTTGTTAAAAATGTTAGTCAGCAAAGCTACACTACTGCTAAAACCCAAGGAAACCTAAGAATTTCATATTCATTTCAAGGGCTGTTGAATAGAAAAAAACTTTGGGACAAAAATAATCTGCAGTGATATCAAAGCCAGAGGAAGAAAGAGGTTTCTATCACATTTAAAGTTTGAGTTATGAAGGGACAATTAATGGGCAGTATTTGGATTTTAAAAATTAACCATTGATTAAAAGTCTTGGTTTTGAGCTGCTGGTGTGATTGTGACTATCCCTGGATGAATCCTAATTATGTCTGTAACACGTGTATAACATCTGTTCCCTGATTTCTCTGGAAACTTTTAATAAATATTAATAAAAATGCACTGATTGCCCACAACACTTCATAAATGGCAGCTTAACTGAAGTTGTGCTACAGACCAGTGTGGCTTCAGAGTCTCTTGAAAATCCCAATAGGCTTCTGCAACATGCTTTGTGCAAAGTCTTTATTTTACTTTTGTCAAGTAACACTGACAATTAATTGTGTGTGGCACTAATAGACAGGACAAGTGTTTCATCACTCAAAATAAATTACAGCTGGTATTTACTTCCATGCTAATGTGTCTTGACATTCTTGTAAATCCCACACAGCTACAACGATGCTTTCTCCTACCATTTCCTCTTCAAAGTGCTTTGCATGGAGTCAGAGGTAGGAAATTAGCTGGGCTCCCAAGGTTCTGTTCAACAGCACAGGATCTGTTCCTGCCCTTAACTACATCAACTGTTATAATGCTACTTAAAATTCAAAACTTTTAGCAGAAGACTTGTCAAGGCTGTGCCGCGAAAGTGAAACGGCCGAAGTAGAAAGTTTGTAAAGTAAATTCAACTGATTGGAGGCATACCCATTATTTATGACATGTCAATACTAGAAAGCTCAGAGAAGTGTACACACATACATATTTATACGTGACTAGTCATTGAAGCCATGATTTTGGCCCTTTCACAAGGAAGGAAACCCACTGTGATAGTCTGATGCATGAACGGAAATGAAAGCATGTTCTCAATTATGTTGTTAACAAGTTATTTAATATTCGTAGTCCATAGGCTGATCACTGTATAGATTAATTTATTCCTTCAATTATTCAAATTTTACAAATTAGGAACAGGAAAATTATTTCAGTCATACCTGATTGATGTTGCATGTGCTGTTGGGGAAAGCTTGTTTTGACGTAGCTTGTTTTGACGTTTATCTCTGCAAAAATCCTTTCTCTTGGCATTCTTCAGGATTAGATGTGTGCTATTCAGAAATTAAGTGCTTTAACTTCTGGATCATCATTCTACAGTGTGCAAAGAATGACTTTTCAAGTCGTTAACAAAAGTGACTTTGAGCTGCAATGTACAAAAGCTGAGAGGAAAAAGAAAGGATGAAATAGAGACTACTACCTCACCCAACTTCACATCTTTTGTTTCAGTCTTTGTTGCCTGAGGCTGTTCATGCCAAAGTACAATGTCCCCAGCACTTCAAGGACAAATCTGAACACCCATCTTCTGTCAATGTGATGTTGATTTGCTCTGCAAGCCTCTGTTACACCCAATTCAAGGCTGACATTTATTTATTTTTTTATCACAAATTTAATTTATGCATTACACAATAAAATTTATGTTCTGTGCAAATAAAAATAAAGTATCACAATTTGCCCTCTTCTCTGCAAAAAGCACCTGATAAAAACAATAAAGCCAATGAAATTTTCAGGCGGCTTCTTGTCAAATTTCAAAGGCTAAATTCCTGACTAATAGGAAAAATCTTTTCTGCATTTCAGCAGTTGATTAATATTTCTCCACTTTGGCCCTGTATAAGACATTTGTTCTCCTTATGAGAACCCACTGAAAGACGCTTTTTTTTTTTCAAGAATTTCCCATGTTCCCAGATTTTAGTCTTGAATTCAAACAAAATGGAATTGGTAGATACAAGTATCTCTCTACACATGTGCACACATAAGTGGAATGATGCAGTACCTGTGTTGAACTGTTCCTGAATCCATAACGATATCTGAACCTTCCTTAACAGATCTGAGCTCTTTAGCAAGGAAACAAATTTAAATCCATGTATCTGCACCTCTTTTAAATCTCCAAGGAAGTTCAGGTTGAAAGCAAGGCACTCCTTCCAAAACCTTTGTTAATTAGTACAAATGACTCCTGCTTCCTTGTGATTTACTTCAGTACTTGGAGCTACTCAAACTGGAGTTTGGGTTAGCATTGCTTGTGATTTATTTCTGCTGTTCCTAATTATTCTGCTTTCACATCTTCCAATGGCAAGCATTCTGTTCAGTGAAATGATGCTTGGGAAGGGTGGGTGTGTTATTTAAGCCTTAGGAGTCTTTCTGTGGTGTTTACAGATATTAATACATAGCGAGTTTTTCCACATGATCATAATTTTGTAATCTTGCAAGATGAATTTCAAAAACACTTTGAAAAGATTTGGTGTTGGATTTGGTGTTGCCCCTCTGTGGCAGAAGATCAATGACTTTATAACAGCAAAATTTGCTTACTTCGCAACCATTGTAGTTGTTTCAGTTTACAGAAGGTGCTTCAACAAGATGATTTTATTTAACATGGAGGCCAGGGATAGAGGAGAACCTCTAAAGGAAGGATGGAACCAGATGATGTGTAAATGTTATGGTTTCTCTTAAGTGTTATATTGAAAGCATATTTTATGTTATAACTTTTTACTCAAAACTTGTGCTTCAGTTCCCCAGGCAACACAAACCAGAGATGATAATTTAGAGATTTTTCTAAGCATCCTTTCATATGAAAAGGGCAAGCAGCTGTAGATTTCTGATTTGTGGTTTGGAGACCTATTAATTGAAGCTGTCAGTTATAGATCTCTTCTTGTAACACAAAACCAATTTTTAAGCTTTTCCATTATTACACACTGCACCATAATTCTAGGATCCATATTACTAGTCCTCATAGGCCCTGCCACACATCACTAATTTGCTGCTCGCAAGAAGCTGGGAATAGCAAGTGTCTATACATCAGAGCAATTTTGAGTTTTGCTCTCATAATAAATGGAAATTGAATCAATCTCTTCTGGGACTTACTCCAAGATTACACATTAAAGCAGGATTTTTACACGCACCCCCCACACTCCTGCAGTAAGCATAACTTCAGTTAATATTCCTAACAGCTACGTTTTTCTCTTCAAAAACTAGCTCATTAGCTTGTAAAATATATAGGATTCAGGTGCTTGATAGCAAATAAAGCCTTTAAAAAATTACGTTTAACCGCTAGGGGTTTTAGGAGCCTGACAGGAAACAGCTATTTCACATACGGCTTGTTCAAGCCTCTCTGCAGCAAGTTCAGAATTCTAATTCCGGAGTTAAAAAAATATTCAAGGTTGCTCCTAGGAGGAGAATGTGCTGCTTGGAAGACCAAAGTCCTCTACTGCAAGTCAGAAAGTGTCACGTGCTGTGACTGTCTGCAGTCTATGGCATCATTACGTCCTCATCCAGATACAGAACTTTCCAGGTGTTTCCGCACAAGTGAATGAAAATGCAAGGCAAAAGAAATAGGAGAACAGTGACACAACTTTAAGTTCTCTGTTACCTGAGCAGCTTCAGGAGGCATTTTCTATGCTGTGTAATTCACTGAGTGTTTAGAAGTCAAAATTTAAAAGGATTATTAAGGAAACAGGAAAGCTTGCTCTCCTCCTTGGAATAAGGATTTAATATACGTGTTGTATGAAATATGAATAGAGGAAATATGGCATCTTCTGAACACTCTGAGTTAAATGGAATCCTTTATAAATCACCACAGAATGGCTTTGGTTAGAAGGGACTTTAAAGATGCTGGAGTTGTAATCCTGCTCCTCTCCTCCTCATACCAGCTTTAATGGAGTTCCCATTTCCTACCTGAGTAAATACCTTTCAGAATTTGATTTTGAGTGGCACTTAAGTGGCCCTTGAAAAAATAATAAAAGGTTCGTGAATATTGCTCATGTCAGCAGAGATACATATTCTGTACCTCACATCTCCCATTCATGCAGTGTTACATGGTCAGTCATTGCTGGAAGTTTTAATCCCAGCAGTCCAAAGAACTAACGTGTATTGCTCTGCAAACTCACTGCTTGAAAGGCCAGAGCTCTCTTCATCAAGACTTTCACAGTAGATACCATAGATTAATAAAAAGGTGAAAGAGCTCTGGTCCATTATTTATCCCTGACTGATATTTATTAGCAAAAAATAATTAATACTGGGATTCCTTTATGGGTCTATGATTGCAGTAGCTGGGGCAAGTGGTAATTAGAAAAGCCACGATGTGTCCTCTCATTTCAAAATTGTGCTTTAAAACGATGACAAGATAATGAATGGTGAAAGCTAATATCCATATTAATTTCTCTGGGTGTTCACATGTGGCTGTGTGTTGTGTAGGTGGCTGAAAAGTTCAGGATATTTGACAGCTAAGACACATTGCTGCTGGCAGAGCCCATCTGTCCAATTAGCCGCAGCTGCATGACGCGATGTTCTTTTGTGCATCAGCCCGAAGCATTGGGTTTGACTGTTCCCATAAATCTCAACCGGATTCCTAAGGAACTGTTGCCATATGCATATCTAGAGCTAATTTTGGTCAAGGAATGTGTTCAAGCAGTACATTAACTTTAAGAGATGCTACAGTTACATGAGATATGCTCCAGATTTTACATACAGGTAAATTGAAGCACAAACTTTGATTGCCCAATGTGAATTATTAAAGCAGACTGCCTTTGAAACAAGGACAGCTGGTTCAAGTTCCCTAGATAACCTCCATTTACTACTGAAAGTAGGAGCTGAAAAGATGCTTTCGAAAGATTTTGAAGAAACAGTCAGAGTGACATGGGAATATTGTACAGATAAAGCAAGAATTTGGTGAATAAGTTCAGAGAAAAGCTGTGTATGTGAGACTATGGGGAGGTCCTTGAGGTCATTTTGTCTTATGAGTTAGTTTTTAAACCTCTAAACAATTTTTTGTTACTTTTCTACACCTCTTAATTCCATGACCTACAGTTACAAAATACTTACTACCTATTCCTCCTGTCACCCCCCATCCCCTCCCCCCATGTAGTAATCCATTAACAAAATCAGGAGGAGTCAGTGCTAATGAAAAATGTACTTGTGGCAATGACAGGGACTGCTGGTTTATGTTAATTCATCTGATCAGATCGTTAATGTCTCTACCCCTCAATTTGATATAGTTGCTTTACTATAAGACAACATAATTTCTACACTCAGAACACATTAGAATTTAATTAGTACTGGCATAGAACAGTAGCACCTTGAGTGAAAGAAATACTAAATTACTTCATTTCTGACATGGAAAATCAATGCATTCTCTATTCAAACTTGGTTTTCATTTCATTATGCTTCTAAATAGATTTACAGGAGTCTATTTGGGATTGTAATATAGCTAGCACATGAAAAATTAAAATACAGCCAGGGCTGGGTCATTTACTCAGGTGTCAAAAAAAACCTATCATGGTGATTTTGGAGTCTGTTCAGTAAGTTTGTGTACTTCTCACACTCTTTGGTAGAATTGGTGCTCACAGACTGTCCACCACCATCCCCAGCTGCACAGTTTCCTTTTCCTTATTTCTGGGTAAAGTAAGAATGATTTGGATTCCCAGCTGCTCAGGTTTATGTGAGATGGGAGATGGAAAGGAGCAGTGCTTCCCTACCTTCTCATTTCCGTGAGTTCCAGTCATACCAGGCTTAAAGCTGTCACTCCTTAACCTGAGCCCTCGTGACAATGCAGTACCTTCTGGTCCTGTCCTGACTTTCTAATGCCCAAAGCTGGTCAGTGTGAACCGAAGCTTTTTAGTACATGGACACACTGTTTGCCTGTAAGAAAATCTAGGATTTAATAAGGCTTCTTTGAGGTTTGAATGTTCTGGTTTCAGAGATGAAACATAATGAACCCAATTAATCTGCAGCCTTAGCTGGCCTGCTTGGATCTAGCAGGTTGGTTACACCTGCCCAAATGAGCGATTCAGTCCCATTATTCTCTCCCTGAATAATCGAATCTCCTCAGCAGAATGGAGCCCTCCCCACTTGCTACATGAATCTCAATTATATCCAAATGCAGCTTGAAGCTAATATATCAACAAGGACAACTCCATCAGAGAGTGGTGTTTTAAAACTCACCCACTTCACAAGGTCACTGTCTTTTCCCCTCCTCTTTTCAGGAGCAGCTCTTGCCAGATGGGAAATCCCTCAGTGTGAACACAGTTGTTTGACCACTTCACACAGTAAGTGCCTCATCTACAAACCAGTCATTATTTTGTGTTTTCTGAATACTTTTATGAGGGTGTGCTGGATTCTGGTCTACTTTTCACTTGCAGCCGAAGGACATTCCACTGCTGAGTTATTTAATTAACTCTTACTGGAGTGCATTTGTGTTTCAGTGCTCAGGTCTCAAACTGATTCCTGTTCCTGCCTATGAGTAAGCTTACAGCATCATACAGAAATGCATACAAATTCTAGAAATCAGAATATTCAAGGATATTGTTCTGATCTCTAATGAGATTATTTTGCTATTTTCCAAGAATGTGTATCACTTTTCCCTTATTTTTTGAGACAGCATCTCATTAAGAGAGCAAAGGGAAAATACACATCCGGGAAAACAATCTTTCAATAAATATGTCAGCATGCAATACAAATTGGTAAATAAAGAAGTTGTTACCGATGCGTTCTGAAAGCTCCTGAGCTTGCTGCACATTTTTTGGTACTTAAAATGTCTTCATATGATGTTGTTAGCTGTCAGTCAGCAGACAGGCAGATGCCAAGGCAAAGGCTTACATATAGTGTAGCTTGACATGGGCCACAAAACACTGTGTCAGCTAATGCTAGTTATGCCAATTGCTTTGTTAGGAAGCAAGAGCAATGGTTAAAGCTATCAGACAGCTTTGTGGCAACATTTAAATTCTACCTTCTTATTTGAAACTTGTCTCAATTAAGGGGCAGCTCTTTGAGACAGCACTGAGAACATTTGCAGCTGCTCAGATAGAAAGTGGGTGGAATTTGGGATTTTGACATACTTACAGACTAGTGCAGAAAGTTTCTGAGGAAACATTTGTCAGCAGTTACTGCAGATGTTCAGTTTGAAACATTTCAGGTTTGATGTACTTGTTGCCAATCAGAGATAGGTTATTCTAGGAATCTGTGTTTATGGTAGGCAGCAGAAACCTTCCACAGGGAATAAACCAGTGTTTGTTACTGTGCTGCAGAAGGTGGGGGGTCTATGTTGAGAATTTTGTCAGGACTGCAAAGTACATCTTTTGGGGGATACCCTTATTGGCTATGAAGATTGAGATTCTAGCATGCAAACACTTCGTTGGAGTCTAACAGTGTAACTTAGCCAGAGAGTGACTGCCTTAGAAAAGGAACTGCATCATCAGAAATGGGTGTGAGAGTTCAGGCTACCTTAAGGATCTTCCAATAATCTAAATATTTATATTTCTTTGGGAGTGCCTAACCCTAAGGGGGTAACACTGATAGAACTGTAGTAAGTAAGGAATATACTTCTTCCACTTCAGGGAGCAGCCATGCTCTTAGGTCACATCTGCGTAAATGATGAATTTTCAGTAACAGTCTGCTAAGTGATGCTTGTAGAAAGTTTTTCTATTTGAAAATACAGTATTAAGTACTTTTCATTCGTTGTCACATTCCTTTAGGGCCTGTGGGGGTTTGTAGGACAAGAACAGGATTTGGTTTTTAGTAACAAATTAAGACATGATGAAAGCAGGAAACAGAAGCCAAGACCTTAATTAAAACAGAGTTGCGTTTAGGGAGTTATTGAAGAAGAAGGAGGTGCTGGAGGCTAGGGAGTAGTTATAAATGTTTTTCAAAGCCCATTTGTACAGTGAAACAGCCAGCACAACAGCCCTATTTTTCACCTTTGCCATGTTAGTATTTGTGAAATGCAAACTTCAAAGAGGCTGAGACCAGGGAGCTCCCTGGCCAAGGGGTGATGGGCACATCAAGGAGTAGGAATGAAGGAATGGATGCTAGCAGCTGGGAGCACAGAAGCTCCTCTGAAGTTTGCTCATGCTTTTTGACCTTGCTAGAATTCATTTCACATCATGATCCTCTTGATTTCAGTGCAAAGTCTGGCAGCTTTTGTGTTCAACCGTGGCTGTGAGAAGCGTTTCATTTAGTGTAGCTCCCTGTTAGAATTCACTTGCACTTGGTGCCCCTGCCAGACTCCACCATGACATCCTGTGAGATGACGACAAAGCAGTCTGGTTCCTTAGAGATGCAGCAAATACAAAGTTAAACCAAACCAGTTGGAACAGAAGAAAAGCTCAGGTTGACCAGATTCACAAAAGAACCTGAAAATTGCAGGTATCTTTTGTTCCTTCCGTTCTTTATATTTGGATTGCTCCAGAAGTAATGCCTCTTATTTTTTTCCATTGAAACTACAACAGATACAAAGAGCACAGTAACACTGTTTGATGGAGCAAATTCTCAGGTACAAAACACTGTTTTTAAATGCAGGCACCACCATTACTGTATATTTTTGCCAGTGATGAACAAGAGCCTCCATGCAGCACTCATAGAAATCTTTACCAGTGGAGGTTACCCATTGCTTCAGAGCTGCTATGATGGCATTACTGCTAGGAAAATGTTGTCCACACCATCCAATTTTCACTGTGCTATCACAGGCAACATTTGATCTTCATCAGCATTCAGCTTGCTGAATTCAATCACTGAATGTCAATCAGTGCAATTTGTTCCACGTGGAGGAATTCAGTTCCACATCTTTGCTTCATACACATTTCCATGTCAGATGCCATTCTGTCAGGCTGCCCCTCTGCTGCCATTTGTGACACTGCACCAAAATGTAAGTGGAAAATTGGTGGGGAGGTTTGACTTCTGCTGACATATTGGCAGCATTCACTTCTGACACCGTGGGTAAACATAATAAAGTAGGAGGCATTATTTTTGGATTGTCCTTTTTATGTATCCTCTACTGGAGTATAAAGCCAACTACAAGGTTCATTTAGGATCAAGTTAGTTTATAATAACTAACATAATAACTATCGTAATTAAAATCTGTAAGTAATTAAAATATATTCATTGGAATTTACTGGCAGACAGGATCTTGGATTCATAAGACCTTGTCCTGTGGTTATCTCACTATTACACTCTCATTATTCCTGAGGTATCTGTATCATCATCTTGTAGGAGACAAGATCCAAAGTCACCTCAGAGAGAACCCAACATGTGCTGTGGATATGCCAGCTCGTTGCAGGCTCCTGGTAGAAGAGGATTAGAAATAACTTGTGAGATCCTTGTTATCCATAAATCAGGATGGGCTTCCGATCTTTGGGCCTCGTATGTTTATTTATCTGAATGCTGACTCTGCCCAAAGCTAAGGATATTCTCCTTAAAACATCAAGCATGAAGTGATATGCCATGCGATTAAGAAGAGAGAGGTGTTGGTTTCTTACTTTGGGGATTTGTCAGCTGAGCTAGCGCCAGTTTTCCCTGCAGTTCTCTTGAAAGTATCTGAATTAAATATGATAAGGATTGATGAACTGTACTGGAAAACTCCTCAAGGCTATCATATATTCATTTACAGGAGCAGAGGGAATCATTGTCCATACTCTAGCTCTGTTTTATCAAATAAATGATGCTTTAGAGACAGCTTTGTACATGCCATCTCATTTCAGTTTGTGGGGTTTTTTTTTCCTCATTAGATCATATCATTTTTTGGTCACAGTTCTTTAGTCTCTTTTTCTATAAATCTGCTAGGGGTTTTTTATAAGGGACTAATTCATATGTAGGTTATGTACAAATGTTTACATACATATCTCATACAGTAATGTGTTGTAGAAAAGGAAGGTGCCTTTGTACAGTGGCATCTCACGTATAGAAAAGCCTGATTGCTGTGAGCACTGGTGCCATACTGCAGTGAAATGCCATTTCACTATGATTCTGTGGATCTGCATTCAAGTGCTGAAGCAGATGCCTACTGCAGGTGTTTTTAAACTAACAGATCAGAAATTTCTCAATGAAATCCTCTGGAGTAAATCAGAAAATTATCATCTTTATTACTAGTCCGTGAAACACAGTTTTGTTCTGCTAGTAAAAATCATGTATCTTGCAAATCTGTTGGGATGGATTCTACAGAACATTTTTATCAATGCATATAACTGTAGTGGTTTCTTAAATAAGTGTTTTATGTTTAAGATGTCTAGTAATTCCTGCTGCCTTGGTGTAAGTTATTAATGCAGCAGTTATGGGACTGAGTCATTCTGTATGCTAAATGTTAATATACACTAAATGTAGACTAAGGGAGGTACTGTACGTATTTAAGTATCTGAATTCAGTGATAGTTGAAAAGCCTACTCTAAAATCCTTGAAATAATTTGATTTGGAGTAAATGAATTTTTTCTTGGCTTTAATCAATGCAGTTACATTCAGTTAGATGTGGTATTACAGCATGACATTTATCATCATTTAAGTTTTGCAAAGAAGCCAAACTTATCTTTATTTCCATGCTGGCAGTTCGTTCAGGCAGGTTTTGCATTCCCAAGTGATTTCATTGGTTGAAAGAAGGATTTAGTTCAAACAAAAGTACAAACACAAATGGGACAAAGGAAAGGTACACCAAGGTAGGTGGGGTTTTTATTTATAAATTAGAAGTTTTTCTCACATACCCCTTTTTCTCATGAGTGTCCTGACTGTGACAGAACATGAATTTATAATACAAAGACTTTCTTCCAGTTCTTCCCTGCTTACAACTTTTCTTCATGCTCCGCTTTCCAGTAGCATGTGATTGTCATTTTTTGCTCACATTGCCTAATTTGAATTATGAAAGTTGGTAATGCCCTTTTCTATTGCTGTAAAAAACTGTATTAAGACAGCTGCTCAGGCTTTGCTGGTGCTTGGCTGTGCATCTCCTTACACCTCGAGTGGTCAGTTTTAACTTCAAGTATTCTACAGGCTCTTGTCTGGAGTTTGAAATGTCTAGTGGTTGACTCCATAGGTCACCTAAGATTTTGGTTATTTTGAAATAAAGGGTGGACACTGGAAATCCGTGTTTTATGGGGACAAAAGTAATTATACAAAAGTAGTTAAACTGCAGTGTAATGCGTAAGAAACAAAAATATACAAAAATGCAAAGTAACAAAAAACTGGATATTGTATAAGAATGTTCTGGTGCATTTCACGCACTCAAAACTTAGCATCACCCACTGCATTGCTTTCCCCTCTTAGTATGAACATTCAAACAGAAATCTTGTAGAGCTGAAGAGCTTTGTGTGATTTCCCAGGCCACCTTTTCCATAACCATCATGCTATTAAGCTGCTTAAAAATTCTGATTTCTTTATCTTCATACATCATGGAAATGCATTAGCTTTTCTGTATTGCTCCTGTTGCAGAGATGTCAAAGGATATAAAAGCTTCATTTAGCTTGCCCCTTGCAAGCTAAAGGGGATTCATTTTCTCATGCAAGTAAAAAATGTTAAGATTCTTTCCATTACTTCCTTTTTAAAGAAAAGAGCTGTTTTTTAAAAATTATTATTTATTTGTTGAAGGAATTTATATGCAGAGCAAGATATGCTTTAATATGAATTCTTATGCTAGCAGAGAAAATGGCCATTTTAATAGACCACCAGAAATGTTACTGCTACATTATAATGCATAGGAGTGTGAATAGGTAGAGCTGGCGAACACACAGCAGCTGGAGCAAAACCTTTAGCCTACATGGCTTTGGATTGAGTGTGTGAGAAAATTCTCTTTTCATTCCCAAATCCCTGTGACAGGGTGGGAGGAAAAGTCACTGTGGCAGGATATGAAATGTTCGTGATGTGACATCAACAGCTGTGTGGAGGAATGTTTCTCAGTGGGGACTGATGGTCGTGAAGATGGAAGAAAGCCAGACAGTACCAGGATTTCAGCTTCTGTCTGAATTTTAAAGGGTCTGAAACATTATGTGTCCTGTTCTGGATCTCCTCCTAAAAGCATTTCTATCCTGTGTGAGCTGAAGAATGAATGCCCACTCCCTTCGACTGTCACAGACTCAGCAGCTGTTGTAGAAAAATAAAATTAAGAAATGACACATCTCTCAGCTGAATGGGAATCTTCATAATCCAGTGAGGCAGTCCCTTACGGGAGCTATCTGGAAGTATTTGCTTTATTTAGCTGTCCGTCTGCTTAAGGAATGTGAGAGAAAAATACAATGTGATCTTCAGTGTTGTTGCAACTATAACACCATTAACTTCAGTGGAGTCATAATTGCTTGACCAAGGACAATTAAGGTAACTGGCTGTTTTTCAGGGCTTACAATGTCTGAGATTACTCCTAGGCTACAGCAGGAAGAACAGGGAAGGATTAAGACCCCAACACTTCATAACAACATTTTTCTTCTTGGGGGACCTTGGCTGGCTTTGAAGAGAAATATTTTGGATCAGCTTCCAAATGGTGTTGCAAACCCACAGATTCCTTCCACATCATCCTCTGCCCTTTCCTTTATTTTTTTTCCATCCTCCTATTGAAATTTTTTATCAAAAGAAAGTCCTTCTACCTTCATCTCATAAAAGAGTGCCTCTATCTTGCTTTCTCAGAAGCAGGATAAAGTCTGAGACCTGGTGAAAGCAAAAGAGTTGAGATTTCACCCCAATTTTTAGAGGTGCTGACCACTCTCAGATCTCATTTCTCTTGAAAGTGTGTCATGAGGCATCAATACAGGATCTAGGTCAAAGACGATTAGAAACTCCAGGGATTCTAGGACAGCAGAGAATGTAAACTATTGAACGTGCTTTTTCAAATCAATGCTCTTAGAAATGTGAATAAAACTTCTTTTTTCCCTCATGAGAAGTGAAACACTGAAAGATAATCATGAGGTGAGTGACTGCAAGCTCCTGTGCCTTCTGTCCTGCAGATCGTGCTATGGGAGTGCTTTGATTCAAGTGAGTATCCAAGCACATGCATCTTTCTGTTCACTTCAGCTGCAGAGTGGCTCCTCTGGCCAGGCAGAGTGGGATGACTTCTATCTCTTGGTCGTCTCATGCCCTCCAGCTGAAGGCTTGCTGCTGCCAGGAGCCTTCTGCTGGTGCCTGGACACAGAGCTGGTGCCAGACTGCATACATGGCTCAGTAAGTCAAATTCAGAGCTCACAATGCTGAGTTCTGATAACACAGGAAGATGTTTGGCAAAACTCAGATTGCAAATGCTATGTTCTGTCTGTAGTTTCCTAGCTGGCTGGATCTGGTTTCTCCCTCCTGTTAAACTATTCACATTACTCTCTCTTGTTACAGACCATGCTCTGAGAGTATTAAGGTCTTGTTTGATCATAGAGCTGAAGCATAAAGCTCCAAATTTCCTTCTCCATAGTACCTCATTAAGGAATCTCATTAACCTTCTCTATAATACATTGAGAGGATGTCTCCTTTCTGCAACCTGCTAATAGGTTTTCTGGTAAATCAGCACACACATCTCACCCGGTTAAGGAACTGTGCTAAATGGGCTCTGCTATCTCATGGCAGTGACATTCCCTTTTTTTTTTTTTTCCTTTTAGTCCTTTCTTTCCGAGGAGCTTCTCTGAACCAAACCTATTTCTTCACAGCTGATTTTTCTCTTTTTTCTCCCTACATGTGGAGCTCCATCATTTCAAAAGCTGATTTCACAGAAGTTTTTGGAATCCTAAAGGGCAAAGGATCTGTACCCTCTGTACATTCTCTTCCATCAGCTGATTATGCAGAGATAAGGAGACAAACAAATTCAGTGTGATGCTGCTCATAATTTCTCTTGCACATCATCTGTGTGTCATCGAAATTCTTAAAGGGCATATGCAACAGAATGGCCTGGATGATGACTTGTGTGTTTAGAAAGTTATCCATTGCTTCATCTGCCAGGAAAGCAATGATCTGATAATTTCTTACATTGAGCCCTGCTATCTGGAGGCTGCTGGAGAAAATCTGCACAGCAATAAGTAGATAAAGGATGTGCTGCTGAGCCTTGTGCGGGCACATTGCCCAGCTTCTGCAGGGAGCCAGCTCTAGCCCTGTGAGGTGAATCTGCTCCTGCTCAGCACCAGCTTGCAAGCTGAGCCTGGCTTCAGCATCCCCCGTGGGTGCCTTCCCTTGGTGTCCCTGGTGCTCAGGCAGGAGCGTGGGTGCAGGGCCAGGCACTCCTCACTGGCAGTGGGTCTGTGCCTACAATCCTTCCCAGAGCACCAGGTGCAGGGTGCAGGTGCAGAGGCGGTGGCTGCATGCAGATTCTTCTCCATTTTGGCATGCTGGAAGTCAGAAGCCCAGCTGGGTTCATCTTTGTTGTGTGATGCAGGAAGGATTCTGCACAGCTTTGCTGTGGCACCCAGAGCTGACCACCAGGGATGGAGAAGAGGTTTGCTGGGTGCTTTGCAGCAGAGCTTCCTGTTTCAAGTGAATATTTGAATTTAGGTAAGGAGACGTAGAAGGTTGACACTTGTTGGACAGGCTGTTAAGTAGACAGGTAAGGATGGGCAGATTACCAGGAGGAAAGAGGAGTCACAAGCACCCCACATGGTTCAAATACCTGGTTTGTACTGGAACCAGAGCATAAAAACTTCAGAAGATACTTGTGAATATCTGCTTGTTGCATGGAAGTGTCTGTGGCTGAACAATTCTCTAGGCTGTAAGAAGTCAAGAATGCCATCAGGATCTGTATAATAAGGATGTGCTGCTTGTCTGGACTGTCCCTTAGCAGATGGAGAACTGATCTCAGTGAAGTGGGCTTTTAATAATGAAACTGAAAGAAAAATGACAAGAAGAAACAAAGATTTAGCAAAGATAAGAGCAAGAAGGTAAGCAAATTTACATAGTAAAAGAGCACAAAGACAAATTCTTCTTGTTCTCAACTGGAGAAGAGGAGTTGAAATATTTACAAATGGGCTGTTTGAGCTAGCCAGTGTTATTGAAACCTGCTGAGAAGACTCACGTGTTTGGAATGTTATAAAAATGATTATATTCCACCAGGCAGAACAGACTGAAAGAAACAGCAGGCAAAAGTCACTGCCAGTTGGTAGCAAAGCTGGAGCACTTGCTGATTCATATTTATCTAACAAAGCACGAGCCAGGATTGCTCCTGCAGACCACCATAATACCTGTGTTAGTGTTTGAAGAAGGCCCCTGCTGCCAGGATTTCTGGTTCAGATCCCTGCCCACACTTGGCCCTCCTTTGTTTACTCTTCCCTGGGCCCTCTCACTAACCAGCACTTTCATCATTCCCACTGATGGCCATAGGTAACTGGTGTGATGATTCATGTGCATTACATCTCAAGGAGAATATGCTGTAAAGTGGAAGGACTGTTTTCCAAACAGTGATGATAAGCAAGAATCAATTTCATACCATAGCCTGCATATATCACAGGAAGGGACATATGCTGAGCAGTGCTCTTGGCCTGAACAATATGCTGGCTTATTAATTTTCATGAGTTTTTTCCAAAGACACATTAATTTAGACAACACAAGGTCAATGTGCAGAGAGCTGGATGGACACTGCCATTTTTTTTCAGACAAATTTAAAAAGAATGCTCTTAGACCATACTCATCTGTTGGAATTGGTATTCTCCATAAAATCCCAAGTGGCCAAGTTTACTACTCCAGCATATGTTGTCATCACAGCTTGCAGAACTGGATCCTCGAAGCAAGGCTTACATCTCTTTGTATAATTATGTAGATTATGATATTGAATTAAATAATATGATAGTGGAGAAACCATAGCGTGTGACTTATACAGTGAATCAAGCATCAGAGAATATAAAAATACCAGAGGGATCCTTTCATTGGGTTGAATAAGGGGAAAAAAGTCACCTTAGCTATCAGAGTCAAGCACTAAGTGATTATATTTAAGTGAAATATCAAGACCAGCATTAGGATAAAACTGTTCCCCCATGGCCTTTAAATCTATGGGCTTTAAATCATTTTCTTTCATCCATGGAGCTGTTCTGAGACATATAACCTGCGCAAAGTCCCCTTAAGCTATCAGGAAATATCACTGTAATATTTTCCTAGTCATTCTGCCTATTTACCATGGAAAAACAAAGCATGGAATGACAGAATACACCAGGCTGTATAGTTTCTGGACAAGAGCTGGTTTGCAAGAGAATGGTCACTTCTTGACCAAGTTTGGTTATCTCTGTAGCTGGCTATTTTTGCCAGAGTTGGGCTTTCTTCCTTCTATAGCATAGAAGTTACACTACTATAAGAAATGTTGTATATTGGGGGAGGAAAAAAGAAGCAATAAAGTAGATAAAGCTTTAAAAGGAAAACCTCTGCTAAGGTACACCTTTCTGTGTCTTTGGACAACACAGAAGGCAGATGCAAGATCTACTTTTATTCTAACAAAAAAGCCCCAGCCAAATAGAATGACTTCTCTCTTTTTACTATCCATATGCATTTATAAACCACACTAATATTTGGCTCATGTACACTAAGGGTTTATGCACATTATTTTGCTGGTTAACATCATACATTCCTCATACTTCCACTGTAGCACCGCTGAACTTTCAAAAATTCTTAGTAGATTAGTTTTGCATGAATTCTGGAAAACCCAGAATTAACACCCTGCCTTCACCAGGGTATTAAAGCTAAAACACTCAAATCACCTAATTTACAAATATTTCAAAACAGGAACATTGATGCACCGCAAGGTTAATTGCTCTTCTTACTCAATTAGTAGGAACCCTATGCCATTTATTATATGAAAGTAAGCCATTATCACTTACTGTGTTCTTAAATCCAGATTCAATAATGACAAAACTTTTATCTCAGCCGTGCAAAACCTTCATTGGTTCAATCTGATCACCCGTGTCTTCACAAAACTGAAATCACAGTGTCTTGTCCATGTATATTTGCAGTGTGGCTCCAAAATGACATTCTCAGAACGCCCTTCTGTAAATTCTGCATGTGTCCTCTTTAGGTTCTTCTTGATAAGCTTTCTGAGAACCTTTTCTCTTCAGACAATTTCAAAATTTTTCTTGTGCTTTTTTGTTCTGAAGAAGTCTGCAGAACAATCTCGGTAATTAAAACTTTCTGAACAAGTACAATTTTCACTCCCTTTTAGTCAGGGAGGTTCCAGTCTGTGATCTGCAGGTTGTACTGAGATGTATGGGCTGCTTCTAAGTGGTCTGTTAGAAAAAAAATGATAAAAACAGTGCCTTTATTGGCAGAGAGAAATTTGTTCTACCAGTGTCCGTTTCTCTGAGGAAAACTCTGAGGTCTGAAAATTGAAAACATGTAGTTTTCAACCTCTTGAGTCAACGATCCCTGATGGTAAATTCCTATGCACGTTAGTAGATGTTCGAACAAACTATTTGTATGTAAATGCTGGTTGTTGTTGAGTGTCTTCCTTGCTGCAAATGCACTGCCATGTGTCTGCTTTTTGTCACTGTTTAGTTTTCTGAGGATCTGCATCAGTTCAAATCATTCTGCAGTAGCTGATGATGTTTTGTTTAAGTAGGTTAACTTGTCTAAATAATGAAATACTTGTGGATCCTTTGACCCAAACTCAGCTGAGCACAGATGGGCTGTCTTTGATGAAAGAAAGAATCAATAGGATATTCCAGCCTGAGTCGGTGAGTCAGATTTCATCTTCCTTATGCTACGTCTCTCTGATCCTTATCACTTCTGAAATAACATTATGTTCATTTCATATCCTAAAGAAAAGAAACGTATTTTCCCGGTCTACCTGCTTAGCAAAGGTCATCCTGGTGTGCAAGCTTAATGACCTGTGTGTGTATTAGCATGTTGGAGACACCACTGAAATAGCTGTCACTTTATGTATCACACATTATATATTCATCATTGTTTGAGTTTGCTGTTCAGGGAGAGGAAGGAAAGGACAGAATTGCCAAAGCCAAATTCATTATAATTCTGAGAGATTAAAAAAAAAAAAAAAAAAAAGGAGAAAGAAAAATCATCTTCATATGGGAGAACAGCTGTGAGGGGACAGGATCAGGCCAGGTGAGCTCACCTGGCAGCAGGGCAGGGTGGAACAAAATGTCTGTTTGTTTTGGTTTGTCTCACAATCAATATTCAGGCTAACTGCTCTCTGCTAGGAACAGCCCTGTGAAAGTAGAGAAGGTATAGGACAGTTAGTGAGGTTGCATGGTGGCATTCCTGCTGCATGGGTTTCCCATTCAGCCTGCCTGGAAAATGTGTGCTAAAAGAAAGGAATATCTGATTTTTGGACAAGCTGTTAGAACGGGTTGCAGGACCTGAAAAGCAAGTTCTCCATCGCTATACTTTTCCACATCCCACTGAGAACCTGCGGACATTTTTCCCCCTCATATTAAATAGGAACCTTATTTTCAGACAGCTTTAGGAAAGTGTATAACTTCAGACCAGCTCTTATTGTGTATACATCTTCTTGATTTTGTTCTTCTGCTTAAAAAGAGCACACCTAATTGCCTGAAGTGGATGTGCTCGTGCCTTCTAATCTTCACCATTATTTTATGTGAGCAACTTCTCCCAGCAGCCAGCCCACGCTCCCACTAAAGCTAAAGAGAAAAGCTCCACAGAGGTTTGCCACTCCACACAACTGGAAACATTTTTTAGGGTTTTTACCTACTGTTGTAGGGTCAAAGACGAGTGATGTAAATTGGAACTGATTGGAAGTAGATAGAATCTCAGTCAGGACTGGAATTGGCCTTGAGAATAGAAGAAATAAATGTTCCTGAACCTAGAGAAGCTCCTGAAATGGAGAGAACAAATCCTGCACCTTCACCTTTGCCTTTTCCACATATCTGATTGTGGCACGCCAAAATAAAAAATAAAGTCTTTAGAGCAGTAAGTACCCTTCCAAAGCATTTTATTTCATCTGAGATTCACAGAGCATTTGCAGAGTCCCCGACTCCCAGCTGTGAGCACAATGGCATGATTCCTGCACCCATTTCATGTGTGTTCAGAGTAGACAAGAGCTGAATTTGGCAGATGTACTTCCAGGACTCGATGCATTGCTTGCATGCTTAATCCACAGTAATCAACAAATGCAATCCAGCAGCACTGTTCAGATGTTTCTACCAGCCGCTGTGTGGAGCCAGGTCCAGCAAACACCCTCCTTGTCACTGGCATGGACTGCCAGGAGAGCCTGCTCTCAGGCATTGCAACTTGCTGGTGCTGTGCCCTGGTTCTGGCACCTCCTGCCTCTGCCCCTCAGATTATTTGTTTTGCTGTGCTTGGTTGTTCTAATATTTTTCTAAAGTAACTTCATAAGTAGCTGAGTTTCTGCAATACAAGCAAATTCTCAAATTCTCTTTCATGTCTGTTGTATGGAGGATTGCTATTATCTTGTAGCATTTTATTTGTATATTTTGTGTGCTGTTTCTAAAAGGCTGTCAAGTGGCTGTCAGTTATTTATTCATGTCAGGTGAAGCAGATGTAGAGGAACTGCTGTATCCAAAGTTAAAGAGCACTACCTAAAACTTTGTAGGAAAGGAATAATTCAAATTTTAATAACTTTACTCTTTACCTGTGTGTTTTTTTCTACTTCTAAGCTTCTTTTTTGGGTTGATTACCATGCACATTGCTGTAGGTGATTCTGTTTGAAGGTAGCTGAGTGAAAAATAAAGATTAATCTTGACTGAATTTTTAATCATGTTTGCAAATGAATTGCAGCAACCAAATACCAGCTGGTGTGGAAATGCATTTATTAAGAACATATGGAATCCAAACTGAGCCACTTGGTAATTTTACCAACTTAGCAAGTTCCAAAAAATCATTCATTTGGTAGATGATGGGGTTGGCTTCAAATAGTTTAAGCCATCACTGGGAAAACTTTGTGATGATGCATGGGGAAAAGACTTGGGGATGGGAGAGCGGGCAACATTCCTGAGAGGCTGCACTCAAGTCACTGCTCGTTTGTAAGTTTTCTGTGGTAGCAAGTTCCTTACTCCTATGCTGCAGCTTATTTGGCATTAAAATGGGGAAGGAGCACTGGCAGACATCGCTTGATGCTCGGATAGTGTCCTAATGGAGGACCCAAAGCTGATAGAAAGATGCATTTTGAAAGTTCTAAATGAAGCAGCATATGAACAGCTGGGCTGATGCATGTGGCTTGGAGGTCTGCTTTGTGGCAGACCTTCAAATCCCTTACTACAACTTGGCATGCCCACTGTTCCCAAAGGTCCAGGAGACAGATCTGTCTCCTGCCTGTCATTCCTCCTAGGAGCAGCTGCCAGCTGCCTTGTTCCTTGTCATGTTGCACTGTTTCTAACACTTCTCTTTGGGTACATAAAATGCTGTTGATTCACCTCAGCTATTGCTGCCTATTCAGTTTTACTTCTGCTGAACTTTTTTTTTCAGTGGAAAAGCCCTAAGTTTTTCCCTTGATCATGGAATCCCTGGGACAAATTAACTTCCAGTGATATTATTAAGCCCTTTTCTATGGAATAGCTAAGGGATTTTAGAATTCTTGGGGACATTTCAGTTAGATGCTTCTCCTGTTGAAACTAGTATGATGGCGCTTAGTTTTTCAAACAGAGCTCAGTATTTTTATTAACAAATCCTACTTCTAAATTTAGGCTCATTGTAGTCTGCTCAAAATAGTGTCTACCATCAACCTTCCAATTCAGTCTTTCTTTTCTCAAACACTGATATCTTGGATAAAATTATTTCTCTGGTTTCCTACCAGCTGAATCCAGCTGACTAAAACTGGCAAATTTGAATCTCATTTTCATTGGTCCATCCTTACTTAGAAGGTTAGAAACTGTTTAAGCTAGAAAAAAAATATTTTCCTATGACAGTTTATCTTTTCCTGAACCATGTAGGACTGGCCACTATCAGATCAGAGTGATGAACCATAAGAGCTAGTCTGATGACAGGTTGTATTGATGAAATACAATACTCTGTATTTCAGCATTTTCAAGGAGCAATAGGTTGGGATTATTTTGTTCACTTCTTCTATTGCTTTGTTTTATTTAATTTCCAACTTCCAGTTGCTTCCCAGCCTAAAGAAAACATCTGGGGGATCTTTTCTGTTTTCATTTCTTCAACCACCATGTAACCTTGCACTTTTCATCACTTTTCCTGCATTATTGTTGTAGACAGTGTTAAGATCCTATCTGATTGAGTTTATTGATTTCTGAGTGATCTCTTGAGTGTTATTTCACATTCACGTTCTGTCAGCATTGCTTAGAAAGCCTGTGTTAGACTATTTTGTATTTATTATACATGAAACTACCGCTCTGCAGATTTCCAATTTCAAGGCGCTGAATGGATGCAGGAACACAAAGGACAACATGCACAATATTTCTACAAGCCACTTTTTATTTGAAAACTTCAGAAATTAAATATATATATATATATACAAGTAATAAAATTTGCAAGATATATTCAGGGTAGATTTATTTCTCATTTTCTACAGTAACTAAGCCAATACCTGAGAGCGCAGCCACATACTGGGCTGGAGGGCTCCCTTACTGTCTATTCCAGCTGCCTGCTGGAGATAACACTTCTCAGAGAAGACAAAGGTCAAAATACAGCTATGTATGTTCAGGGCAAAGTCTGCAACTTTTATGTGCTCTGTCAAATGGCTTCTTGATGATAATTACCTATTTCTTAATGGAGTTACTAGAATTTAATAAAGTGAATTTCTGTGAAGTTCTTTGGAGTGCCTTTTTGGGAAGAAAAACATATAGCTAAATCTTTCTCCCTTTTTCCCTTTCTTCTTTTCTTTCTGTCTTTCTTTCATTTCCCTTGGAGAGAACATAATCTTGAATTTAAGCAGCAAATAAAAGAGGAGTAAGTTTGTGCACATAATATCTTCCATCTTGGTAAAATATGAATAGAGGAAAAAAAAGTGGAGGTATATGAAAAGAGCACAAAGGAATGTAGGGGAACAGTTACTAAATCATACATGGAACTGAGAAAATGATTACAGCAGGAAGGAAAACAAAACATGCCGTCTTGAGTTCTTTGTGTAGGACACAATTTTCCATTAAAACTTTTTATGACTTGTTATATGTAACAAATTGTTTTTATTTTCCCTGGAACAATATTTTCTAATTAATGTTGTCATTCGAACTCATTTCTGAACTACGTGCTAACTGCAAAACTCTGTAGAGAACCTTGCCCTGCTTTGTTCCCCTCCAAAGCTCAGCAATAACACTTTATGAAGACGCATTCAGAAGTGTCATTGTGATTTTCAAGGCTAGCCATCTTCCTTATGCCCCAGAGCAATGCTACAGCTTCCTGGGATGCCTTTCCCTTTCCACTCTGAGCTATTTTAGGCAGCAGACAGTTAATGCTTTTCTAGTGCACAACCCTCTAACAGGACTTTCTGTGAGTTGTAATGTTACACTCTGAGAAGATGCTCCTACAATATAGTGTCCAAAGTGTCTTATAAAAACAACTCCGAAATATGTTAGACATAATGTTAGTACTACTTTTCCACAGATCTTGACATTACCAAGTCAATGAATTCTAGACAATTTTGTGTACATCAGCATCTTGTGCACTAAGCTTTCCCTGTTGGATCATCTCATAAAGCAAGTTTAAGAAATGCCAGGAATTCACAAATTTGAAATCAGTGGAATCCAACTTTTTTAAAAATAAAGTCATTAAAAAGCCAGTTTTAATACTTAACTTCATGCACAGTTTGCATGTTCTTCAGCAGGGCTCTTGGGGGCACGGAATGGGTTTATATCACTCAGCAATTGCCCATCCTGGGCTCCTTAGAAAGCTTACGCCGTTCATTTTCCTGTTGCTCCGTTAACGATAATGGATGCTAGAAGTAATGTTTCATTGTGAGAGGAATGGGGAGTTGTGTTAGACCTCTAGCAAGATGATCTTCAAGGAAAAGCTCAATTTGAATGAGAACAATCACAGAAATATAATACTAAAGTAAGTTCCTCACACAGCAAGTATTTTTTCTTTTTATTCTTCACAAGTATTTTTCTCCTCCTTATTGTAGGCTGTGAACTTAGTCTTTCACATGATGTACACAGCAGTTAACCAACCAAGAGCAACATCTGTCTTATTTGTCACTAACTTTCAACTCTTCCATCTGCCATCAAACTGGGCTCTGGATCCTGAAAGTATCAGTCTTATCTGTCAGCAGCAGCACATCTCTCTATTTCTCTTAGTCACTCAGTCCAATCTCAGCTTTGTACTTTTTGTTCTTACACAATATTTTTCTTATACTCTTTATGAAATAGTGTATCTTTCTGCTTTTTTTTCTTACTATGGATGTGTTGCAATTTTTGTGTCAAATTAAAAAAGTTGGTTCAGTTTCCTGAGTTCAGAGGTTTCTCTGATTGATGTGGAAACCAAAGCTGGTCCTCTAAGACTTGCTAAAGTAATCTGGAATGTTTCAGGCACCTTCAGATGACTTGTTTGGTATTACATTCAGACTTTGCAAAGTTACCCATCCCTAGTAGGAGGCTGATCATTGTGAATTATGATAATGAGAGCTTGGGCCAACCTTCCCATGTTGAAATTCTCACAGACTTTCCCACTGATATAAATGGAACTATTTGCAGATTTCCTGCTTGCCCCTTCAGACACTTTGCACATTAGCCTCAAATAGTATCTGCCTGCAGATAATGCAGATATTATCTTATAACACACTTAAATGAAATGATAGTGGTTTAAAATGAAGATTAATTATCCTTAATGGTACTGATCTCTTTTCTATTAAAACCCACCATCTACCAAAGGGTATCTCATGGCTATTCTGTGAAGCTCGTGGACAAACATGCTTTCTCTATCTCTTCTGCACTATCAATGCTTTTCCTTACACCTCTTTCAATTTATCAATCTCTTAAAGCGAGACCACATCTATTTGTAGCACTTCTTCTCTCCGAGTCATTTGAGATTTCTCTCCTGCTGTATCATTTCAGCTTTTTGCTTATGTGAGGGCCCTTTTCATTGTCTTTGTTAGCCTTCAGCTTTC
The DNA here is from genome assembly GCF_023343835.1 of Lagopus muta. Lineage (NCBI taxonomy): Eukaryota > Metazoa > Chordata > Aves > Galliformes > Phasianidae > Lagopus > Lagopus muta. Next base: position 8,575,365 of record NC_064449.1, on the reverse strand, counting down.
TCAGAGTGAACCATCTCAAAGCCATCTGTCTCCTGCCCTATATCACTGGGAAATATGAACATCAACTCACACTGCCATAGTTTTTATGTGTAACAGTTCTGCTTCATATGATCTCTTCCTTTACTTGCATGCTGATTGCTTAACTTAAATTTAGTTGGCAATAGTTGAATATTAGTGTACTGTATTATCTCCCAATAATATTTGTTAACGTGTTGTTTTTTTTTTTAGTACTGCTTGAAAATATTGAATTCAATATGTCTGTGTAATTTTAAATTATGAGGCTGGGCCAATTTACTGTGATTTGACACAGCCTAGCATTTCTGCTGTTTTTACTGATTTCTTTTTTCTTGTTATTGAATGAAGGTTAAAATAACTTTTCAAGATGATAGAGGTGAATCACCTACAAAAATACAATGAGAGATGATTGTAAGTATGCAGTATGATAAAAGACCCACAATGCTGTTATTGCATGAAAAGATATTATAATAGACATGAGTGAGGCCAAAGAAAAACTAATGATTAAGATGTATTTCTACAGAAACAGGAAATCTTTTGGGAAACGTGCAATCTTGAAGTAGATGTCAATAAATGTAACAAAAAGTAGACAAGCTACGTGTTAGAGAAATGAATAAAGGGGATTCATGGGATCAGGAGGTAGTTGAAGTGTATTCAGGAGAAGAGGGTTCTTGTGATGGTGCAGTAGACCTTTATCCAGCAATATAACAGGCAATAATATTGGTCAAAACAGATGCTGCAACTAGAAAAAAAAGTATTGTTTCCTCCTCTCTCAGGGAACAGAAAATACAGTTCTCAATTCTGATTGTGAAAATCAAAAGCTAACACTCACTAGTATCTGTACCTTTCCTTCTGTCATGAAGGGCACTTGTGCCAACTCATCATGCATTCTTTGGTTTGTTTTTCTAGGGGATAAATGATGCTTGAAGGAATCGAGGAAGTAAAGGGCAAATTGAGTCAAGAGACTAATGATGTCTATGGCTGAGTCGCTGAGGATAATTTCTGTTTTCCTTTCACAATGTGTTGAATGCAGTGGCATGGCTCTGAGTAAAAGCAGAAAACTGTGCAAATTCCTAATAATCTGAAAAAAAAGGAAAGGTCATTCGATTTTATTTTATATAATGACAGTTGAAGTAAATGATAATGAACATAATATTGAATGTCCATTAACATTAAACTTCACCAAAACGCTGCTTTAAACTACCTGTGCTTTGCTCTGCTTCTATCTGATATTCAGGAAGAAGTGGGAAACTCAGAGTGATTTCCATAAATCATGCTAAGAGAAAGAAAATCTTAAAAATTAGAAAGCCCTCTGCCCTTAAATCTACAAATATAACATGGTTGTGTTTTCATTAAGTGAGTGGTGAGAAACCTGCAGTTCTACTGTGAGAGTCACACGGCCAACTTCCTTCTGAAGGGGAAGAGTTAACCTTGGAGACAAGTCCTTGTGCACAAGCTTTCTGTCCTTGAACAACCTCTCACATTTAGTCCAAGTTTCATCTTCATGCACTCAATAATTCAAGCTATCCGGGCTCTGCATTCATCTTTGTATAGCATTCATCAACATTCATCGAGTTGAAAACATTTGTTTCTAACAATTAACAATGGTGTAATATTGAGTGTGTTTTAACATCCAGGGTGTGGAATGGGTGAAAACACAGAATCTGTAAAGCAAGTTAGATCCTTCTTACTCAAACTGATATCACTGGAGAGCTATAGAAAAAGATAATAATAGCACAATAAGTCCATTGCTTGCTTCTGTCTCTTCTCTCATTTGCTGTCTTCAATATTACACCAAGACTGTAAATTCTCAAGAGCAGAACTCTATCATAATGGAAGAATCATTATGACAAAACAAACATAGTCTTTAGATGCGGCTCAATAAAGCTGAAATCACAGTATTAATAATAAATGTCTTTCTTGGTTAACACACAGAGACCACAGACAGTGTGGAGTTACACACATTCTCTCTGCTGGGCTTGGTCTTGTTAATGAATTGATGAACAAGAATAAAACAGAACATTCAGCACCAACCTTCTCCTGCAATTCTCCTTACAATTCTTATTTCAACTGCTACATCCTCTACATTAGCTTCTGAAAGATGGGATAATAGCCCATTGGGATCCTGCCATACCTTCCCATCACCTTAGACATATCTGCTGTCCTTCCCAATTTCAGAGAAACATTGCCAGTTATTATAAAACGAATTACCTGCCTGAACTGCCAGTGTGCCTGTAACTGTGTTGAGTAACCTATAAGCAAAAGCTGGATCAACTTTTGTTGTTGGAGCTCAGCAATTCTATATATCCATTCTCTGATTTTGAGCTGAAGTCTTGAAAATGCAGAAGAGATTATTGCTTTTCAGATTAATTTATAAACTGGAGAAGTAATTGTAAGAAGTGCATGAGAGTAATTTTCAGTAGTTTCATTACAATGTAGTTCTATTTGGAATTTCTTTAGAGAAAAAAAAGTGGTTTTCAAGTCATTCATAGCATCTCTAATTTGTGGCATTTTCAGTGTATCTGAGCTGCAAGAGTATCAGAATGTAATGCTCATCTGTCAGAGATCAGAATTTAAGGAGGTAATTATAACTGCAATCAGTACTACTTAACTGCCTGAAATGGATCTGTAGAACTGCCCTGCCAGTATCAGGACTGCCCTGCTTGTATCCCTGTGCAAATGTACTGCAGGAGCACAGCCCTGCCAACAGCATTTTACACTATGGAGCTATTTGGGATATTAGTAGTTCCTATCAGAGGGGTTTCTGACATTCCCTTGGTCAATGGAAATAGAGAGATGGCAAATAAATTCCTGCACTCTGTTTCTAAGAACATCTTCTTTCAGATTTGGTACCTGGACATTTTGATTCAGTATCATTGATATCTTTTGTGTGAACCTGGCAAACAGGGAAAAATCCTTGTGTGGCCATTTGTAGTGAGGCTTTCTCCCCACTCCTTTCAAACAGCTGTAATGCTGTCTATGTTCTTATGCAAACAGTACAAAGCATTTAAAATTCATTCATTCTGGCAGTTGTTCTCTTTGCACTCTTTTTATTATTTTTAAGTCATTGAACTCTCAGTCCTATGAATACTAAAATTACACAACAGCCAAGCAAAATGAGAGCACGGCTTTGCCATCGGCCATGATGAGGTTCATGGCACAAAGTCAATATCAAAGCAATATCTGTAGAAACTGGAGATGATTGTAAATATAACTAAAAAAAAAATTCTCTTCACTAGCATTGAAAATGCAATAATCAGTGATCACACATGCTTGAGTTATTTTTTCTCATAGCCAGGCTTTCTAACAGCGCTGTTGTTGCTGTTTTTATTAGTTTTGCTGCAAACAATATACATAGCAGGACACAGAATAATCAGGCATGTTAGTAAGGTACAGAGTCAAACAGTTAACATTCAGTACAAGGTTCAGGTTAGCTGTGAACCTTAGAAATGCCATCTGTGATTCATGTTTAGTGCTTTGACTTCTTACACATTTTTTTAAAATGAATTGTAAAAGTAAAAGATGATCTGTCTGATCTTTTGGACCAAGAAAACTACTGCTTTGTTTGTTCAGTGCCTATTCACCAATAGCTTTAAAGTGGTATGATGCTGGAATTAATGCCTGGATTAACTCTTGTGCTCTATGGTAGGGCTTGGATAGTTTGGCAGTGAGGTAAGAGGAGCTTCATTACTAAGGCAACGTGGCTTAACAGAGGAGGCTGAACAAAGTTAGCTGCACACCAGAGTACCTGGCTATGAGAAAAGGGTCAGGTACTGGCAGGTCAAATTAAATGAGATATCATCTGAACTATGCATATATACTGTGCTGCAAGCAGGGATTTTCCCCCTATTTTCTCTAACAAGTTCAGTTAGCATTGTATTTTAATTAAAAACAGTGAGGCTTTGGGAGATCATCCAAATATCCTTGTAACAACTGATGTCTTCAAAATACTTAACCAGCAACCACATCCAGAAGTGGCAGCAAGAAATCAAATAGAAAATGGTAAGTTCATTTCAGATAAGATCCAGGTTGTGATGAAGGAGCTAAATATAGGAAGGACATAGCCTTGTCATCAGGGGTAGGCCAACTCACAGAGGAGTTCTGGCCTTTACTTTCTACCTTTGGTGCCTTCTTGGTTCACTGTTATCTTCATCTCACAGCTGTTCTGAAGTTTGAAGAAAGAGAAATTTTCCAGAATGCCAGCATGGGAACTAGGCCACACAGGAATACTACAGATACTGTGACATTTTCTAATATGGCCATGGTGCTCTGTGGTGTGATTTTCCTGGAGGTTAAGCCAACATACCTAATTGCATCATGTTTTGTGCTCAGATTTGAAGTTTTATCAAATGCTCACACTGCTCTGTCACATGGAAATTTCTAAACGACTCTCCCCATGCTGAGAGCTTTCTCCAAAATGGAACCTTCCTCATTTATCAAATTCTTGTTTCTGTGGACAGTTTCTTAAATTAGATTTTCTATCACTGTTTCACACATACTTTCAATCTACACATTCCTTAATCCAGGTCATGAGGAATGGTAAATTTTTCTATGCTGAGGTTCATTTTATTCTTGTTTTATTATATAATTTATGAATTATAGTAGTTGGGACAGGTCTTCCATCCCATAGACTCAAAGTGTGATTGATGAGCTACTCAGCACTTGTAAAACTTGCCTTATCAGTTGTTGTCAGCACCATTCTCATTTGCTATTTGTCTTATTTCCTTACCCCTGACCTTGAAGGCTGTTCTCAACTGTTGATTTGCATAGGAGTTAGACCAGTCCTGCCAATGGAAATACAGCCAACAAAAATCCTATTCTGTCTTGGTTGGTTTGTTTCTTCAAGATATATTAAGTCTTTTTATAGAAGACCTAAATTGTGTGGTTGTCTACACATAGATTCCTTTACAAGCAAGATCAGTATGCATAGAATTAATCTAGTAATAAGTATAATTTATGTAGAAGAGAGAAACAGCTAAATTTAGCCCAATATTTTGACAGTGGCAGATAGTAGCTGCTGAGAGATGAAAGATGAATAAGATCATCATAATAGCTTGCAATTCCTATTTAGCTTGGATTGTACTTTGTTCTCTTCATTAGAGTTCATGAAGCAATTTCATACATCTTGTTTTAATGAGCATATCACATTCTAAACACAGATGTATGTGTTCAACCATGTAGGCAACCTCTGCTGAAATTAGTGAGGTTAGTCAAATTCTGAAGGAAAGCCAGGAGAACATCAAGATCATAGACGTGAACAAGGATATTGAAATGGCAGCCTGACAGCTGGTTCAGCTTGTAAGACAGTTTTTCTTGGGCTCTAGGAACTCAGTTTTTTGGCTGATTGGAAGACCATCAACGTGGAGGATTTTGCTCTGCATGCAAAAGCACGTAACAGCTGGTAGGTTATTATGTGCTATATTTTACTTCATAAACGTTGTCTTGGTCTTGCCCTTGCAAGGTGACTAGGATTGAGACGTTGTATGGGCAAGGCTATTTAATTGGCCTGGCCAGTCAAAGAGGAGGCTTGAAAACAACCACACTTGTCTCATATTCAGCAGTTTGGCTCCTGCTTATTTTTTCCTCTCTTTTACAACTTGCATAACTCAAGTAGAACTTAATCCTACATATAAATTTTGTGCTTGATAAAATAACAAAGAAGCATTGACAAAAAGCAGTAGTAATTGCAGCATATCCCCACTAATTTCTAGGTACAATAACAATATACTGTATGCAGCTAGGCTACGTCTGAGATACAGAATTTCTTCTCGACATACCTGTCTATTACATGCAAATAAAACTCCACCACAAGAATGTTCATGTTGGAAAATCAGACATGAGAAAGCTTGAAAATACTTAACAACATGACAGGTAGTCCTTCCTCTTTTCTCAGTCTCTCCATCACTCCTGTTTTCTCAGTGAGTCCCTCTCCTCTCTTTGTCACACCCACTATCTTCCATCTCCAGCTCTGTTCTCAGCCATTGGATTCCTGGCCGTTGGAGTTGCATACAGAGTATATGAGGGGGAGTCAAGAAAGTTGCTGCCCTCCTGCTGGCAAGAGGTTTTCTTTGCAGCCCACTTGCAGCAGAGCGTGCCAGCTGGTGAAGGCTGAGAGTTGACCTGGCTTCATCAAAACCTGGAAAATGAACACTGGGGAATGGATAGTGCAGGAGGTACATTGTTGGTACAGCCAAAAAAACACCCCTCAAAAAAAAAAAAAAAAAAAAAAAAAGCAAAATTTTAAAGGTGACAGATGAAAGAGTAAAGCATTAGTGAGCAAAAAGCAAACCAAAACAAAAAAGAATGAACAAAAAAACAAATAACAAACAACAAACTAAATGTCTAGTAAAAATAACAGTAAGTTTATTGTTTCCCTGTGGAGATAGCTCATATTTGGCAGTACAGGTTAGAGTGCTAGCACACTGCAGTTCTCCCAGTAGGGTGATCATGTTAAGAAGATGTTTGATGAGAAGTCCTTCTCTGTTATCAGACTCCTGAAGAAGGCTGCTGCTTCAGAGTGCTTTGCTCCTTTGCTATTACACGGTAATTTGCCAAACACAAGCAGTACCCTGATGCTTAATCTACTGCAGTTTTTGCCAATTAAGTAGCAGCCAAATGTTCAGTATTGTTTAGGGGAGAACATCAATAACATCTTAGAGATTTACTGAAAATCAACATCCACAAGGCTCAGGCAAAGCATGTGTGTTAGTTTACCTTTTTCTAATGTATTTCATTTTATTTCATTTTATTTATTTATTTATTTATTTATTTATTTCCAGTACCTATATTATAATAATATGTCACCTCAGATTCTTATCTGTCTTGCTATGCTTATCTTTTTCTCTGGGGTTCAAGAACTTACCTTGTGCATACTTTCCCACAATGAAGCAAGACATCTCAGTGCATTTTTTATTTTAGGTGCTAAGACAGGATCATATCTGTCCCTGTGGCCTTGCTTACTGATCAAAAGAGACTCTGTATTACGTTCTATTGCATTCCTCTCTGTCCCTTGCTGATTTTAGACAATGCACAACCTGGCCAGAGACGTAAAACCCTGAGTACCATTACACTTCATCACCTCTGAAATGTCTGTGCTCTTGAGACACCCTCACACACACACCTTACAGTCCATGAATTAACCTAGCAATTGCTAGCCAGGATGATAAAGGGACTCTGTACGTGGCCTTTAGAGTTTAGAGCAAAATTTGGCTAAGACTTTGGCTACTTGAAGTTTTGGTTCTCGATTTAGCACGCTGTTTCAAGTCAAGGAAGAAGCGATACTCTTGATTCCCTTTGGTTCTCATGTAACTCCATTCCTTTCTGAACTCAGCTTTTAATATCTGATAAAGCAGCTCATAGAAGTCAAAAATAATCTGCCTTCTGGCTTCAAAGGGCCATGTATCAGACCTCCATTTGTATGGCTGTTTCTTAAAAGGGGACTGCTAATTTATGAACCCAGGAAAAATTTTAAAAGGAAAAAATAAAAGTGGGAGAGGAAAACCACATCTTTTTGAATGATTTAGTTCTGGATGACAAGTCCTTGAAATAAGATACAATTTGTACTTTAACATTTGTAATAACATTTTGTGTCGAGGTGAGAAATTTAAACTTCACTAATGCTGACGTTTTCATTATGTCTTCCTGTATTTTATCTTAATCACACGGTGCATCATAATGCTGATTAATTTGTCTCCTCAAGGATGTCTTTTATATTAATGTCCTGTCTTGTTTTTTCAACCACTGCACAAAGAAACAAAACTAATTAATTGCATTAATAGCATTTTTTATATTCCTGTATTATATCTCACACTCGGATTTTGAAACCATCTGCTGCATAGTGCACTGCTGTGGGTTTAAAATGATAATAATTCCATAAGTGGGCTCCCCTTTATGACTCTTGTTCATAATGCACATCTAGGCACTGTGGTTCATAATCAAATTCACAATCAAACTGAATTCTCAGCCTGATCCATCTAAACGTGTTGCTTTGATGGGCTGAAGTGAAGTATAGCATAGAAGAAATGCATTCGCTGTGGCCATGCTTTATGTTTCTTATGCAGAGGTTAATGCATGAGGGACAGCATCCTGAGCTGAAATACCAGCTCAATCAGCAATATCGAGGGACAGTGCTGGAAATACTTATTCCCACAAATGACTCTGTTCATACAAGTAGTCTTATACAGCACTGCTTGTGGCTGGATGAACATAAATTCAGGAACAGAGTACTCTGTGTGGGATCAGAGCACAGAACTCCAGATTTATACTGAGTAGAAGTGTTGACAGTTGGAAGTTATTTTGTATGAGACCGGGATTTATACCTGCCTGTCTTGAAATTCTACAAAATAGTTCAAAGCAAGCAAATCTTAAATCAGTTTTTGCCTCCCATAAAACAAACCAAGATAATGGCCCAGGCCTGTCAGCACGCAGAAGGAGAGAAGAAAAACATTTTGCCAGAATTGAGATTTCCTTCGATAGCAGTCTTTTGGAAGCACATGTAGCTTTGTGAGAATTGGAGTATATTGGATCTCAGCCTTCGACAATTAGTAAGCAAAAGCAATCACCAGAAGGCAAAAAGAAAAAGGATTAAAAAGAATTAAATGAGGCAAAAGAAATTCAATAATTTCCATTTGTAAGGAAAGGATATAATAAGGCAGTGATGCACCGCAGATTTATTTCTGGAGCAAAATCAGTCTTTATAAACATACAATGCCTTCCTTTACCATCCTGTGGGTTCCTTCACTCTACAGATCTCAATCACACAATTCAGGGGTAAACTTGTGACATCAGGCTGAAAAAAGACTGGCATTCACATTGATACTAAGCAGAGGTAATTTATCTTCATACTACTGGTTAGTGGCCCTTAAGCACTTTCTATTAGTGACAAATCCTTTGTGTAAAACGATAAAATTGTGCATACAGTAATGACCAACCACTTATTTCTTTCCTAAGAGAATAACAGCTACTGACTGTTACATCCTGGGAATGCATCAGCAGTTCCTATAGGCAGTTAGTTCAAAAAAGAAACCCAAATCCCCAAAACAATAGATAAATAAAACCAATATTAATGCATTTCAACAGCTGTTGTATCAGTCAAGCAGAAAGGTTTTTGCTTTGGATATTTAAATACACCTCTGGGTATTTGATTATTTCACTCACTGCTCACTCGATGCTCACACTGCATTCACAGCAGCAGTGGCAACAGAAAGGAGCATTTTGTTGCAGTCCAGTAGGATAAAGTTCCCTATCTCTAATCTCTGCTTCAGTTCATGGCATGAAGTATTATGGACTGATGGATACAGAAACAATCCATTAAAATAGCAGGACTGCCTTCATTAGATTGCTGTCCTGAGATCTTTTATCAACATACGGCATAGTTCTACACCTAGAGAGAGCAGCTGATGGATAATATTAACCTACAGAAAAAAAAATCAAGGAGGAAAAAGAAGATTCGCAGTAGAACACATAGAATACAACCTGCTTCCAGACAGAGCAGTTGCTGCTTGCTGCTGCATTCTCAACCATCAGTAATCACCCATAGCTCTACAGAGCCAAGTGTTTCCATTCCAAACTTATTTAAGACACAACTTTTTGTTTTGTTTTGCTTTTTTTTCTTAGGGGATGAAAAAGATTAGTGAAAATATCTGGAAATCTAATTCAGGCAGCAGCACTGGCATCAGATGCAAATACATTAAGGGGACTAGATGTTTGGTTGTTGGGGGGAATTTTTTACATTTCCACGGGACATGTTACTAAATAGCCTGGGCATGAGAACAAAGCAGCTGCAAAATAAATGAGGCAGAGATAAAGCTAAAAACTGGCCTTGCTGGGAAAGAAGTGCGAAGAGATCTTGCCAAGACCAGACACAAAGAAAGGAGGACTGGCAACCTGGAATGAGGGAGTTGGAAAGAATAATTGGCTTGGGATACAATGAGGATGCAGAGATTATTGTAGGCAGCCACGTGAAGGAGAGAGAGAAACAAGCATACCGTAACAGAGCCCAGTTAAGCATGATGATCCAAATGTGGAAGATACTGAAAAGGAAAGGAGATTAGAAAGACTTTTCAAACCCTGTGTTTAATGCTTTCAAAACTGGAATTTTAATTGCTAAAAATCATGTAAATCATAAATATCTGTTGTTAGATTCATGCTTATAATGCACTGTAAAATGAAGAAAATCACAATAATTAAGCATCCGTGCAGATCATATGGATCAATCACAGGAAAAGAAGTTTGCTCCAGAAGTCCCAGCAGCAGTTTTATTTCTGACAGCACAGAACTGTCCATACTTAGAGCTAACTGTAAGCTCCCTCTAGTATGCAGCTCTGGAGAATGATTGTATAAAACTAATTACTTTCTGTAAGTTATAGTTTTCAAATAGATTTTTGAAAATCAAATGTTGAACTAAGCAAAAGAGAATTTGAAATCCTTTTTTAAGGATTCAAGTTGGAGAAGAACCCCAAAAGAGATTACTTCAAAAGTAAAGAATAATTTTATTATGTTTTAAAATATTTTAGTCTGCCAGGTGTATTGCTATATACAGTGTGGAAAGAAATTCGTACACTGTACGCATCACAAAATCATTAGGGCATATAAAAACATCCTAGTAACCAGCAGCCAGGGAACCACAGAAATCTGAAACTATGGCAACTCCATGTAGGAAGAAGCATTCACAGAGAGAGAGAATGAGAGATTAGAAACAATAGCCCCTAAATCTCTATATCAGCTTGGGTCCTCATTTTCTCAGCAGCTTAAACCTTTTCAGCTTCCAAAAGCAGAATTCTTTTTCTGCTGTTTCCAGAACAGCTGTCCATGCAGTTTGAGGAAAACTTAGTGGCTCTCAACAATACAGTTGCCTGGGAGAGGAACATTGCCAATGTGCTATTGTAGGCACTAATTTGTGAAACGAAGAGACAAAGGATAATTTGTCTGCAAGCAGAGAAAGTACAGAGGGAAAGAAATGAGAGAATATCAAGTCATCCTTTTCCGGTGATGTTTCCAGCCCTAGCTGTTACAGGATGATTATGGTTTGCAATCTGTGGGGACGCTGAGATGGGCTTTGTTGTATTGCAGAGAAGAGTGCAGGCGTTCTAGCACAGCAAATAGGGGTCAGCAGAGGAATAGGGTTTGGTCTGAACGTCTACAGACAGACAGAAACTTTCCATGGAGGATTGTTGTTTCTCTGAACCCATTTGCACTGTCTGTGCTTGAGTTACATGCAGCTCTTGATGAGAAGTGTCACTAGGTGGGTTTCCTTTGTTTTAGGGGAGAATAAAGAAACAGGTTTTGGCTCCGCATCTCTGTGATGGGCTCATGAATGTGCATCAAAGATCCAGCTGAAAGGATTTTCAGTGGGTTTGGATAGAAGAGAAGGTATCTAATTGAGAAACTCTTGTACCTACATTTAGTCCAGCCAGCAAACCAAGATTATTTTCTGGGTTAATAAGAAGACTGCATTTTTATCTTTCTTTTCAACATCTTTTTATATACCAACACTCCTCTCTCATGTTATACACTTTTCAAATCATTGATCTTCTTTATGTAGCCATTTTCCATCTTGAGTAGAACCAAAATGCAGCTTTTTCTGAGGGTAGATAGTTTCAGGGACTCCATGCTGCAGGATTCCAAAATATATTCATTTTCTCAAATGCCTTGTGCAAACACTACTTTCATCTGCATAGACATCCTCATCATAGGTAGACAATATAACCAAGGCCTGAAAAGAATTCCTTGAGGCATGCAGATTTGCAAATAAAAGCATACATAAATGTCTGAAAATATGGTCTGATTTGACCTAAATTATAGAAGTACGTTGAAGTTCCTCCTTACATGTGGGTACATTTCAGCAGCGAATGGCATTTTTATACCTACCCAGAAAGCTAATTCCTAACCTCATTGAAGCCACTGCTCCTAAACTGCTCCTAAACAGCAGCATTGTGCCAATACCCAGAAGGAAGCCACTAGAAGCTCTGCATAAAGACTATTTGCACCATGTGGTCCTTTGTCTGAAACCCTTCTTAAAATTCTGTAGGCGAAGAAGCTCCCTCTACATATCATCCTTGGTAAGGAGAATTGCCAGAAAAAAATCTGATGGTGTAGCTTATTTATCTTCTTGTTTGAAACAGTGGTGGAATTTATGCATGGCTTAGAAAGGTGCATCTGTGATCTATTGCACTTAGCTGTCGTATTTCCAGACATGTTCAAATATTCCATCCACTCCCCTGATAAGTTAGGGGAACATTAATGGAGCTTTGCTAATTTCTGAGTGTGACAGTTGCGCGATCGGCGTTATCTATAAATTTTAAATGTGTGGATTTAGAGTAAATTATGCTCTTCTAAAGAGTTTGTATCTGGGAGTTTCACTGTGCGTGTGTGATAGCACAAGATGCAACATCCTGGGCTGCATCCTGACATGTATAAATGCCACTCCTGGTCACTCACTGCCAGCCACAGTCGTCCCTGTGTTCTTTCCCGTGGAGGGAAGGGAGGCAGAGGGCTGGTGGCTGAGGTCAGGCTTAGAAGTGGAAGCCTGCAAGAAAGTAAGGTGCACATTGCTATGAAACCGTGCTATATTGCAGTGGGTGCTCTCACAGCCCACTGCAATTACTGGCGACGTGGGGCAGTGTCACAGAAATTGCCATGATCAGAGCTGACTGGAAGCAGGCAATCAAGGCTCAGACGGTATCCCCTAGGGGGGAAATGAACCATAAAAGAGTGAATATCACTGAACTCAAAAGACATGTTATAATCTTACTGTGAAAGGTGAGCAACCAGCTGAAAAGGTATAAATCCAAGTGATGAATGTATTTGTATGTTGGAGGAAAGCAAGCAGAAGACTGGCAGAGAGACGGTCATGACTGCATTGGATCAGAGCGAGCTCCACTTTGTGTGATCCATATTCATTGGCAGTCTGCACACAGACACAGCTCAGCACACCCAGGCACACGTTGCTGATGTGCTGGAGTGTTTTTCTGGGCAAAATGCAGCCATGTAAGATACGCTTCAGGAGCCCACCTGTGCTGTCTTTAAAAAATGAGCTGCTCTGATAATTGTGTTCAGAGCCAAATGTGTTGCATCAAGTGGCATTCTCTGAAAATGCTGGGTTAATTCCCATCTACATGTAAGTATTTGAAAAGCTAAAGACTCATTCAACTTCAATCAATTAGAGGAAGATAGAAAGAAGACATAGTCTATTGTGGTTTTGCTTTTATTTTTAGGCTGGGTCCTCGAAAATAGAAAAGACTCTGAATTGAATAATGACAGTTCTTTGAATGGGATTTTTAAGACTTGAATACGAAAATGACTGCATTACTATGAAGGAGTGCAGCTTCCAAGGTATCTCGGTTTCCTGGACACTTACACTCCTGGCAGTGGTGTGAGACCTTCTTAGCATTTCACAGAGGTTGAAACCAAACTTTGGCTTTTAACAGCTTTCAGTTCTCCCTCTCGACTGCTGCTGCACTGCCCTGAAGTGGGAGAGCTCTGTAGTCTGCTAATAAGTCTCCCTTTAGCAAGCAAAGCAATGCTTTTATTTTTAGACTGACAAAACTTGGCTGCTTTGTGCAGGCTGTCTAATGAGGGTGGAGTACAATCCCCGATCACCTCTGTTTGGAGGTGTTTATACTGAGTTTAACCAGCAATATTTCAAAGACTTGCTGATATAATTAGAAAAGTGCTGGCTGAGCGTAGGTGTGCACTGCAGTTTTCAAAGATATCTAGAGCCCTCATAATCACAGCCTACTTGGATGGAGAAAATATAAAGCTTTGATGGAAGGCATATTCACAGGCTGTACAATTTAGGAGGTCTCAAGAAACTTTTTTTCTTTTTTTATTTTTTTAAATCTAAATCTTTGGAACGAGTAGATTAAAAGAAGTCTTATTACTAAGTGCCAGCCAGACGCAGCTCTCAGCAATGGAGCAGAGTGGCTTCTTGAAGTCAAACATTCCTCAGAAATTCTAGACTGAGATACCGCAAGAGTCTCTGGGATTACTTGTTTCTCCCCATCAAAATAAATCAAAGTATTGAATCAGGTGAAAGCAAAAGCTTACTAAGACATTGAAAGCTATCAAAATCCTTTCTTTAGGCCATTTTAAACCCCACTGCATATCTTGCATTGATTTTCCTACATATATTCATATTCTGTTTTCATTTCTTTTTGCTTTCACCAAAGCCAGTAAATCCCATAATTACTTTGCTGCTTACAGCTGTCCACAGCTGCCTGCCTTCATTTGAACGAGGCTGCAGGTTTACTGCATGGGGAAATCTGAGAGTCATAGCGGAGAAGGAGAGGGCAGGTTTGGCTGTGCAGTCCCACCTTTGTTGCTGGACATGCACATTTGTTTGGCACAGTTGAATAAGAAGTAATTAGAAGTAGCAGACATTGCACACTGCCCTGTACACGCTGGTTTTGCTTGCACCTTTGTTCCATGATGGGAATTATTAGAAAAATGACCAAATTCCTACCCAGTTGGGGTAGTGCATTGGATGGATTTTCCATGCTATCTTCCAAATGTCACCACAACAATTTGGATCATGGCTTCTCTAATGTAAATCAGAGAAAGAGAAGAGCCGTGAGTGTGCTCTGGGTATTCCACATCCTGAATTTGACCCCCAGGAACAGCTGAGATATACAGAACTGCTCTCTCCCCTGCACTTCGTGTAAGAAGTTGGGCTGGTGGGTGAAAGCCACTTCTCAGCAGTAAATGTCCTAAAATGAATGGCAAAACACAGTTGATTAGCCTGACACCAATAGTATATATGTATCCCATCATGAAAGTACATGCTGTAAATGCAGCTTTACTCCTAACAGATATTTCTGCAACAAAGTTAGCATAAAATTTGTGTCATATTTGTGTCCCTGAACAGCAGCTGGGTCATTATGGAATAGCTTTTGAATAGAGAAGGTTGGAGAAATAGCCAGCTGCTTCCTCTTCCTGCCTGTGCTTTCACTCAGAGCTAAATTATTATTTCACTAATTAATAATCTGCATGCAGATTAAAATGATTACAATATATATTGCATGACAATAAAACAGTGACAGCAAATTATGCATCAGTCTGCATAACAGCTTAACTCTCTAAACAGAAGATGTTTTCTAACACTCAATTCCTATCCTTCTGCTGATGATTAAGCCCTAACTGATTTTGTTTTTATTAGTCTCCAGTCATTATTGTTCCTTTATCACTATGCGGTCTTTGGAATTAGCCACAATGGCTCAGACACATGGCTGCTGCTGCATTCCTTTATTAAATCAGGTTACCTCTCCAGTTGTCAGGGACTGAAATCAAACCCCTTCATTATAATGTTCCACAACTCTTTAAATATTGATTATTACGACTATGTAGAACTGCAGAAAATTTATTTTTGTCTAGACTACTTCAGAGTAGGAATAACTTCCATGACAACAGGGACAAAGCAGCTGCTGCTTTCCCCTTGGAAGGAGCAGCCTGGCATATTCTGGCAGCCCAGGGTCCCAGGGGCTCCTATCTGCACTCTGGAGCTGCTTCAAGACAAAATTGCTGCCTGAGATGAAGAAGCTGACACTCTAATTTTTTAATGGCTTGTGGTTTTGCTTGGTTTGCACTGGATTGCCAAAAGGCAGTTCTCCAGCAGTCTTGGAAAGAGCCGTTTGGGAGGTTTTTAACATCTCCTCTGTGAATGCTGGAAGTGGAACTGCCGTCAGTGCAGTTTCCCTTCCATGATGAACCTGGGCAATGTCAAACTCAATCCTGGGGAGAGGCAAGCTGGCCAAGCAGTTTCTTGCCTAAGATTGTACAGTACCTCAGTGGCAGAGATGACAAAGGAAACACAGTGAAATGTTCGCCTTGCCTTTGATGAGATTGCCTAATTGTCTAACTAGTCATTGTTCTCTCTGCATGCAACAAGAAATAGATTTTCTGACATTTCTTTCCTACCTTTGGTCCTAATTATCTAAATAAAACCTGGCTTGCCTGTTCTCACCTTCAGCTAAGAAGAGTGTAAGTCAAGCAACATAACTAAATCTGTTACTTCCACCCTTCTGCGGTATGCAGTCACTTATTTTTATGTGTCTATGAGAAAAAAAAAACACTGAAATAATTAAAAGCTAAAATCATTGTGACCAGCTAAGGAACCTTTCTCATTCGGCATGACCTTGCTGCTTCATCTTACTTCTCAGGTACAATGTAAACCTGTCTTCTGAAGTATTTCCAGAGCTGCTCAGCATTTTTGAATGTAACAAGCTAGGCAAATGGAACACATTTATAGTAATACCTGCTTTCTGCTGTTCTGTGGGAGCCATAAGAGCAATATTACTGTGTCAAAGCTCCTTCTGCACAGAGTGTGCCTTTCCCACCTCAGGATTCATGGGGAGCAATACAGAAAGTCTGAGCAATGCATACAAAGGAAGTCCGAAGTCTGAAGCCAGGGAAACAGGACAACTGCTGACTTCTGCTCCTTGGGGTTCTAGCCAGGGCTGCTCTTCTATTACAGGATTTGTCATATATCCAATTAAAAGTCTCGCTGCAGACTGCTCAGCCATGAATGCAGGAGCATATTTTCCTTTCAAAATTCCCTTTCTGCTTCAACAACACTTATAATCCAATTTTCACCAGCAGAGATGAATCATGTCCCTCACCAACACGTTACAGTGGATGGAGAAGAGCAATCACACATATTGATTTCCTTTCCATCCTCTCTGTTCATGGGTTTCTTTTCTGAGTGCAATAAGTAACTCCGCTCCTGTTTTTCTTTTCTGTTGTTCCAGGTAAGTAATGAATAACTTCAAGAGAGTTTTTAGAAAGAAGATATCTCAAGTAGCCATCATCTGTTAGGTATGAATAGCTCCTCATTTGTTCCCTTTGTTGCAAATCAGGGACAGGCAAAGGCAAAAGGCTGGGAAAAAACTGCTCCTTTCTTTTCCTCTCAGTTCCCCTCCTAATGGGTAATAATATGGCCATGAAGTAACTTACTTGCCATAGAAGAGAAGTGTGGGTCCAGAAATAACAGAGCTTTCTGAGTGGCTTTGTTTGCTGCTCTTGAGGCACAGATAACAAACACGAATTAAATGGAAGAGGCCGGCTTGGAAGGATAGGCTGTAGGATGGCTGTCTGGGTTTCAGAAGTGGAAATGCTTTTGTTCCAGCTGCTTTACCTGCTGGATGACTTCCTGATTCATACCCTATAACATTTCCACAAAAATAAATATAGTCCTTGCTGAGGAGATGCAATAGCCTTATTCCTGTCACAGTTCAGAAATAGTATCTCTGCCAAAGAAAAATAGAATTTTGCAAAGAACTTCATTAATGTTTCTGAATATGTATTTATTTTGTTTTGTGCATCAAGAGTGAGAAAAGTTTGTTGAAAGTTGTCAGCAGGTCTTTTGTTTAAAAGTAAACATGAATAGTTATCATCCCACGTAACGCACGAATCTGACGTGTCCTACTTTCCCTGTTTGCTTATCTGTTCCAAAAGCACCCTTATGTCATGCTAGGAGAATCCCCAGCACTTCTATTCTCTAGCACATCTCTCTGCTGCCCCAGCACACAGTGAGTGGCTTTGTATGGGCCAGGCTACAGGCAAAGCAGTGGAGCTGCTGGCCCGGAGCCCGGTGCAAGACAGAACCCATTGCAGCAGGGCTCTGTTGCCTCTACAACTACTTGATACTGTGTTTTGTGGACTTGCCAGTTCAAGTCAGTTCTAAATTGGGCCTCTCTGCACTTTGTCTTATTTTGCAGCATTGACATGCCCCCAGTTTACAAGTGTCACAACTCTTTTACAAAACACAGAAGATTTAAGTCTCTCCTGCTCGTTCTGTGTCAGTACTCGAGGTATATCTCCCTAGGCTCCGATATATAAAACACTGAGAGATGGGGATTTCAAGAGTGCAATTCAAAGCACTTAAATTAGCTCCTGCTCTGAATTGCCCTCTGAAGGTACCTGTCTCTTTCTATTGATTACAGAAAGTGCTTACAGAGACCAGTCTTCTGTGCCTAAAATTAGCCTTTGAGAAGACCCCTCTGTGTATTTCTTATTGCAACCCATTCTGGAATGGTAGCACATAGTAATTTCTTTGATTATTATATTCTCTGCTGTGTTTCTCCTGATGATACTGAAGCCCTATACAAATATGAACGGTCAGAGTCTTTTGGTGCCTATTTGGTGTAAATAAGGATTATTAAGCCTACATTAGGACATGGCAGACCTCTTTGTTGCTGGCTTTAATATACACAGTAAATCAGAACAGCATTAGGAATCTGACCAGTGCAACAATACAGGCTACCAACAAGTCACAGAGAAGCAAAGAAGTCACCTTGTGGGAAAGTATAAACCAACCTATTAATTAAAAAATTCCTCAGCTGAAACATCCCTCTACGTTCCCTCTTCCCTCACCGCAGCAGTTCTCTTTCTGGTAGACAGCTTCCTGGATGTAAATTACAGATGTTGCCAGACATTTCTGAGCAGTGCAGGGTAAGGACGCTGTCCTAAATGTGGCTGTTTATTATGATTCTGCAAAACAACAGCAGCAAATGTGACCTGGGACTGACATGAAAAATTAGAGTTATCTATTAGGCTCTCATTCATTGTTGTTTGCGAGGCATTGGATCCTTATGTTGCTGCATTCATTATGCAATACAGGGAGAAAGGCTTCATTCAGCACTAGCTGGGTGCTTGGAGTCCTCTGTGTCCCCTGCTTGTGAGAGTGTGACATTCACTTCCCTTCCTACCCTCAGGTGCCAGGTATGCAGATCCATCAGCCGGCTGCCAAAAGAGCTCCAGGGGGTTCACGTTAAGTATCTTTAATAAAAAATGATAGGAAAAAAAAAAAAAAAACAACATATTTTTCTGACTTCATATTTCGCAGACATTTGAAGTTGTTTTGATAGACCCTTATGCCAGGAGCTTCTTTTCAACCTGGATGATGAGGACTGAGAAGAGGCAGTGGGAAATGACAAAGAAATTGATAATAGTTTGCTACTATTTTTTTGTTGTTTAACTGACAGTCCCAGCAGCAGTTTTGAAAGGGGTATAAATGATTACAGCCACAGAGACAAGCCTGTAAATGGTAATTTGCTTTTTAAGGGCACAGGCAATATCATTCGGATCATAAGCAGGAGAAATTACTTAGGAGCTGTGAACAGAAACCAGAATAACGTTTACATCACATCCTTTATTTTCCCTTCCCATATATATGCTTTCTAATCTCTTCCCTGCATTATTCCTCACTTATTTTTCCCCTCTAGACATTACAGGTTTTGATTTTCCTCTCACTACTCCCTTTAACCTGCCTAGTGGTAAAAAGCCTGTGGAGCATTTGCATCCAAGCCCTTTGATTTCATTGATGGAAAAGCTTTCCATAAAGCATTCCAGTAATCTGAAAATAAGATTGAAAAGGAGAAGATATGCAGGAATTATCAACTGATTGTTTCCAAGAAGGATTCATGGGAGCTATTCCATAGGACGCAACTTGACATGGAAAAATTCAGCTTCAAGTGAAGGAATGAAGAGTGCAAAGGTTTTTAGCACTGCTCGTCCCCAGAACTCAGCACAGCTAGTCACTTCTGTGGGGCTTGGCAAAACTCATGTCTACCTTTCATTTTTCTTTATGTTTTCTCTTTTTCTGTATTGCTTCTTGTTCAATATCTAAGGAAAAATGTTGTAGCGTAGTGTTTAAATTTCAGAGCCATGTGTCTGAATGAAATTTGTCTAGTTCTGACTTTTAGAATGGAAAAATATTTGGTTTTATGTGGAATTCCTGGGGAATTTCAAAGTTTTATATGAAATTTAAGGTGTAGGGATTGATCGTGAGCAGAATTTATAAGAGAAAAGTATAAGTAATTAAGAATTGCTGATTATTTCATTGGCTATTTAATTACAGTAACCAATAATGCTGTATTTAGGTAGGTGTGGTTCTTTAAATAACTGTTCAAGTATTAATAGAAGCAAATAGCTATTATTGCAGGTATCCCTAGTACAGTGCTGTAGTGTGTGTGCTGCAGAATAATAAAAAGCAAATGCTGAGTGTCTGAGAAATTATAATCATGTCACCAAGAATGACAGGTTCACTCAAAACAACACTTAATGCGATTTTTTTAGGAAATCTATAATTTTTGTTTAATTTACAACATACTAGATTTTCCTGGGTGGTTTAAAGTTTCTTAAATCATTGGTATGACTTTTGTAATGATGCCTACACTGATTGTTTCTCCTAATTTGTCGTGCTTCGTTTCTGCTGAATCTCTTTTACTTGCATAACTGATGCTCTCTTTATAGCACAGTGTGTGCAATGCCACACAACAGTATGTTGTCAGCCACACTGCTTAATTTTAGAAAAGGAAGCAAATAATTACACTGAGGAACAGTGTGGTTCTGACTTGATTACTACTGTAATCAATGTTAGGTATTACTTTGACTTTAGTGTCTGTTGGAGCAACTGCTATTTATTTCTTCTAATTTTCTTGAACAGAGAAAAGAAAACAGCTTTTAACATGTGTCCTTTTCTCATCTGAGCTACCACACACTCCCAAGCCCAACATATACACAGTGGAGACATATGGTTTTAAGTAGTTCTTTTTATTCTAAGAATTCTAACAAGAAAACTCTCTTTTCTTTAGAAATCATACTTTTGCCGTATGTCTGCTTGTACGTATGGTAAGAGTAAGACTGACAGACATCTTACACCAGATGTGTTAAGCCTTCTCTTCTTCACAAATGTGCCCAACCCAAGGCATACTTCACGTGGTACCATTTTAACCTCCATGTCTTCTGGCTGTGTGTGTGCTGGTGCTGTTGTTACGATCGTTTATGGCGCTCTGAGTGCTAAGAGAGCGCTGCAGTAGGAGGATGGGTGCAGATACGGGTTTGTTATAGGGATTTATTGATGCAAGAAAAAGAAACAAAAGTACTTTCAGTTGACCTCCTCTGTGTTGGTGGGGTTTTTTTATGGTTGTTTTGGTTTTGGTTTTGGTTTTTTTTTGCTTATTTTGCTAGCTTTGAGATGACTGTTACAGAAAGAGAACCATGTAACCTTTGCCAACGTTAGGCAAAGTAACAGACTTTAGTGTGACTGCAAATGGGGGGAGGCTGTCATTTACCCTTCACAGAAGTTTCAGAGAGGTGGCAGGCATTCAGTGAAGTGATTCGTAAATGCTGTGTAATTCTGACCAATTATGCTGATGGCTTCATTGTTATTGATAGGAGATGTAACTTTATATTGGAAAATGCGCTACTGACAACCCGTCATTGCACTCTATTTCATGAATGATTAGGAATGATTAGGACTCCACTAGAAATAATACTGATTATTTTTATATCTCCCCTAGAAAGCAAAAAATAAAAAATAAAAAAAAAAATCATGACATGGCTTTGGAGCATCCCACTGTTTACAAGCAAGAAGGAAAAAGTAATAGAAAACCATAATAAGCAAAGTAATCCACTCATAAATGGTCTGTCAGGTTTTGATTAATTTCTGTTGATCAAGTCACATTTTCTGCATTTGCAGTTGCTTGTATTTGATTTAGGCTTTTATTATTGAACGTGTTTTCTCTCTTTATGGAAAGGAGGAAACACTGTGGAGTATTTCACTGGATGTCTGAACACTGACAAATGCAACCATTTCATACACAGTGGGATACCTGGCAAGGCTCTGATCCCAATATATGAAGAATCAAGAGATAGTGGACCAAATCCATCCCTGGTACAAATTTCATTGGATTCCCACAGAGTTACACTATGGATGAATTTGATGCACAGTTCTTGACACATCCGAGTTACCTGTTTTGAAGGGATGGTACACAGTAGTTCCAGTTGCAAATCACTGACAAAACATTAACAGCTCAACACTCACTGCAAAATAGTTAGTATGCTGCAGTAACTCAGCTGAAGGTAGTATGTTAAAACAATGTTGATGTAATGGTAAATTCTGTCTGACAAAGAGGACGGGTGGTTTCATTTTGGCACAACACCAACATGAGGAGTTCTTGTTTCCTTTTCTGGCATTAGCATATGTCATGGGATGCTCTGAAGTGGTTGCTCTGTCCATAGGTGGGTAGGCAGTTAACATGCCAATAGATGATGCTCAAAACCAAGCAGCATTTTATATATATAGTGTCTAAAATCAGGGCTGTGCACTGCAAATGGCTTCCCTTGCTTCTTTCTTGCCATAGACTTCAAAAGGAAGCTGGAGGGCAGCTACGTTCAGTAGGCAGTAGTTGCATTTTAGCAGCTTGGGTTCAGGTCTTCACTGCAGCCTTCCTATGTAGCCCTGGGCAAGTTGTTTATTCATCTTGTGTGAGTTCCCTGAAGATGAGTTGATGGAAAACTGCTCTTTTCAATAGTAGGATCTTATTAAATTAAAGCTTGAAACCACTTGTAGCCAAGAATTCAATTTACAATTAATCATGCACCTTGTATAACTGATGGACGTGTTCATAGAACTTCTATTATATCAGTAACTTCAGGGCAATAGAGATGCAAGAGCTTGGAAACTCACGAAATGCTTCAGACAGACCAGACCACTAGCTCACAACAGAGCTAGGCATATTAATTACAGCTGAAAATGCATCCTATTACCCCTTCCTTGACATTTTTTTCCCAATGTTCCCCAGCCCCAGTCATGCATACAGCTCATTGCTGTACTGACAGCTCTTAGACGTGCTAACACAAGGTTTTTGACTACATCCAAGACATAAAAGATGTCAGTCAGTGAACATTTGGAACATGGCTTGAAAAGTTTCCATTGACAGCTAGCACTGTGTACTAATGAGCAGCAGAATAAGATTTGTAGCCAACAAAATGGTTGCTTATACACTCAGTGTAGTGGCTAGCAGTCTACTCCTGTATTTTTTCTATTTATTCCAGGACATGACATGTCCGATAATTGAATAATAGTATGTCTGACTCAGAGAAAATCTTTCAGCTTAGATAGCAGGTGTTTGATCAAAAATATTCTCTCAGCCATTGACAGTTGTATATTTCCAGAAAGCAGAATTGCTCTTATTTTTTGTAAGTTGCAGATAGAGCTGACAAAGAGAATTATATGTTAAGAATACAGAAAAAGAGCAATGCGTGTTACAAAAAAGCTTCTAACAAAAATTGTGATCCAATTTTATTTTAGATTTATAACATAATCTGTCATCATCAGCACAGTGTGGTGCTAATTTACAATAACAAAACAGTCTGAAAATGTGTTCTGGAGTAATGCATATGTGTTTAGTGTCCCATCTATACTCTCATAAATCTTTAATGATAGCTTGTAATAAGCACCAATCAATATAGGCTGAATATGGATATTTGCTTAGATTAAATATACTGTTTAAAAACAAAAAGTGTGCTTGGTAGCATGAAGAGACTGGATAACTCAAAACCTGGGGTTATTAAATTAAAAAAGACTTCAAATAAAAGATGTTCTAAGTAAATGATATTTAATAATCTTTGTTATCAATTCAGAAACAGAGGATAGATGTGCTGCATCAATTATTTGCTGCCTCATTCTGGTTTAAACATTGGTTTGAGTGAATATTCTGCAGCCTGCAAAGACACAGAGCTGCACCTGAGCTCCATCACATAGCAGTCACACAAAACCATCCGTTCTTCACGTTGTGCCACTCCTGTGTCTATTTCTCATCTGACTGATGGCCCTTCAGCAGTGGAGAGCCACTGCTTTAAGAGAACCACAGATCCTTTCTCCAGCAGCCACAGCTCTGAGCAGCAGGAAGGTGCAGGGAGGGAGTTGTTGGTATTAGCATGGCACTGGGAGTGAGGACGAAGAGGAAGGAGAGTGTAGAGCTGATGCTGGAGGAAGATGTCTACTTTTTGTGGAGATCCCTGGGTGCTGCAGTTCCTGAAACAGAGCAGGCACAACATTGGCCCAATAGATTCAGGGTCTGACAGATGCTCTGGGAACTCATGATTTTCTTTGCTGTTTCAGGCTGACCAGATCCCTAGCGCATTGCTGGATACCAGCACCTTTGAGGTGTTTGTTGTTTTTAAGCCACAGCTCTTGGTGTCAGATGTCAAAATTTCCTGATTTAACATCTTAATTCGTTTTGCTGTTATCAGGAGTTCTGCTTACTTGCTCTGGAGACTATCAGGAGCTATGCCTTTCTGACAGTGTTTCAGGTGTAGGAAAAATGAGTGTGTAGATGACAGAGCATAATGTATGGCAGGAAAAATTTCAAGTGCTGTGATCATATCTAGCCACTGAGACATAGAGAGCTACTTAAACAACTTCAGAGAACATGTTGCAAAGACTCAGTAGGCTATAGAAGTCATAGGATTCTGTTGATAATCAAGGATCTACTAACAACAGTTAATGGCATCTCACTGTTTGGCTGTTTTTTTTTCCTCCTCATTTTTAAAATTTGGAATCATAGAATTATTTGAGTTGGAAGTGACATTTAAGGGCCACCTGGTCCACCCCCCTTGCAATGAAAAGGGACACCTACAGCTCCACCAGGTGCTCAGAGCTACTAGGTTTCCCAGGAACCTTTTCTTCTCCATGCTGCACAGCCCTATCTCTCAACCTGTCCTCATAGAGGAGGTGTTCCAAGCGCTGTATCTATGACCCTACAACCCATGAGCAGACTTTGTGATGTGTTTATGTACAACAGCTGAATAATTTGGAAGAAAAGAAGATGAGAAAGTAAGGAGAGGGATGTAGGGAAGGAGGTTGGGATCTTGTGCTGAGCTTCTCAATTTTCTGAGGTTTGCAGATACCATAGCTGGAGGTATTTTAAGTGCCAGTATTCTGTAATTGCTGATCCCTGCTGCTCATTCCACAGCACTCTCCACTAAATCTCCCCTTCTTCTGGCAGGCTCTTTGTCAGCTGCTGTTGTTCCTAATCCAGTTCACTGTGCAAAAATCCCACTGTCAGTGCAGCAGAGAGGGAGGGCCAGGCTGGGATGGCCTGGCTGGAAGAAGCTGTCAAAAAGAAGGGGCTCAGGGTTCCCCATGCCACCTCCTCCAGTCACCCCAGCCAGTGACAATGCAGCCTGTAGATTTTGTGTTGCTGGATTCCACCACTGCCCTCCCACTCCTGCCACATCCACATATCTGGAAACATAATGAGTTTTTTTCAGTTGATTTTATAGGGAAAGGCTCCAAATGCCTGAAGGGAGGTATCACAGCACCTTCATATCACTTCAAACCTTCTACATAGGCACCAGACAACAGAGCATATCTCCTCGGATGCTGGTTCCGACCCAGCTTCATGTGATCCTACTGCTCCATCCTTCCAACTGGTGTTACGAATGGCCAGAAGGGAGCTCTGAGACTTTGTTCTGAGATTCTTGGCTTATTGATAGAGTACATTATAATTATTTTTTCAATTTATAACGATACTTCGTCAGATTGTTACAAGGCTTCTGACGATTTGGAATTAGAAATGAAGCAGTGAAGATGTTTCTTTTTTATGGTAAGAAAAATTAAATAACTTTTTAAATCTCTCTTTATCATAACCAATTACCTCTCTTTTTTGAAACTTTAGAAGTTGGAAGCAGAAATGTAGCACAATTATTAAAAAGTAAAATTTAGTTGTTAGCGAGAAAGGAAAGTCATTAACCTTTTTTCCCCAACTATTATATATTCGTAACCTCCTGCATGCTGAGGTAAGCACTGCTTCTTACTTTTGTCTCCTGGCAGAGCTGGCACTGGCTTCATTGCAGCTTTGACATTCTATTAGATTCTATTATTCTATTGTTGCAATTAATACCCCTCAGCATGATTATAGCATCTCCTTTGCTTGGACATGTGGCTGATCTCTAACTTCATCCAAGATTTTATGGTTAGAAAGGGAGAATGGAGAGATATTATAGTTTTCAATTAACATAACAATTGTGCAAAATGCAGCAACGTTGGTTGTAAAACCCTAATATAGGTTTCTACAGAATTTTATCTTCTGAAATCTGATTTCAGATAAACTCTAACTAGAACCCAGTAAAACCACAGCTAAAGAAAACCACAGAGATATTGCAGGAATTCAAATGCACTTAGATTCTCTTGAAAGGTTCTCAAACATGGGGAGCTCAGAAAAGAATGGAATGTATTGTTTTCACTCAATGCCTCCATCACCACCTGGGTGAAACTGGTAGCTGGGCAGCAGGGCAGGTACTCATCTATGCAAACAGGAGTTCAAACCAACATACTGTCCATACGTTTGCTTTTGTCTGGCTCCATCCTCATTCAAACCCATGAAGCCTGTGGATTTTTGTTCCCAGTATCTCAGGTAAATACAGGCAAAGGAGAAAACCACTGGAAGAATACCCAGTGTAACCACTTGTGTCATCACGTGTCTTCTACCTACCTGCATCCTTGGGAGTTAGTTAAGACTCTGGAAGAGACATTCAATTTATGTTCTCCTATATTGTTCCTCATTTCAATTTCTCGCATATGTGCTTCTTTATACTTCAAAACTTTGAAGGTCATTTTAATTGCACTCTTATTTATAAATTGCTTACTTGGCCACACAGTGCCACTCACAGCAGATTAGATGTAAGACTCTCTATCTCCGCCTCTGTTCTATGGAAAGGATTGATAAGTAGGTTACTCTCTGTAGAATGCTCTACAAATGAGATAAGTGATTGGGAGAAAGATTTTTTCATCTGGAATTATTTTCCACAGAGAACAAACGTTGTGTGTGTGTGTTTTTTTTTTTTCCTGACTACAAACATCAGGATATATGGAACAGAGTCTCAAATGGAGTAAATTAGCAGAGTCAATGCTAAGTATTTTTCCTGTAATGTTTGGTCTAGTTCTGTGATTTTGTCTAACCCCCAGCTCCTTCTCTCTGAACTCAGATTCTGAACTCCTGTAACTCCCACATCTGTTTATTTACTTTCTGGCTTGCATTGCTTTAGCTGGGTTGATTAACATACTACGCTCTTCCACCATGTTAAATAGAATATATGCTGCATTCTCATTTATAGTCTGCATTTGCTTTCTGGGATACTGTTTTGCTGAAAATCAATAATAAGGCAATTTAGGAAAAAATGTGATTTGCTCTTAACTCCAGTTAAAGAAACTGTGAATACTTAACAAGAGAGACCAATCCTTCTGCCTGTAAGTATGGGGATTTCTTTCCGGCTTCAGTAGGATTTAGTGGGGTACACAGACTCCAGAGTATTAATCTGCTGTCACAGCTGGGAGCTGGGCCTATCTAAGGAAATGATGCTTAGCTCTGTGTCAATCAGTTCAGCTCCAGTAAAAAGAAAAAGGCTCCCAGCCTTCTTTCCAGATATTAAATGGAGGAATAGGATTTTGTAACTCCAACTCCTAACAGAAAGAAGGTTTTTAATTTCCATCTTAAAGGCTTCTGATTTTTGGTGCTTGTTTGTCAAATCTCTAGTTGTAGCACCTGCTGAAGGCTGGGCAGCTTCCAGAGTGTTACCCTAAGTCACACCAAACTCTGGCCTGGGGACACGTGAATGTCAGGCTGTATATTACACATCAACAGCACCGCTGGTTTGAAATCTTCAGCCAGTAGATTGGCAGACAGAAAGATTGTGTTTAAACCTAGAGTGAAGATGTGCATGGCTGTATACAGCTTGGGGGCCTTTTTTCTGGAAGCTGAAGGTGTTTGTGAAATATGAAAAAATGTTTGTTTCAGTGCATAAATGGTATTGTGTGCTGAACAAAAGCATAGCTGCAGTTCTGTCTATCCCACACACTAACCAGTGCTCAGATAAATGCATTTTAATAATTTATTATCATTTAATTTTGGTGGAGTTTTATTATGCTTTCCGTTGTTGTTAATATGTGAAATGCTGTTAATCAACTTTTATTAGTGAATATTTGATTAATAGCTAGCAGATGTACTTGCCCCTGTGTATATTATGTTAAATGCAACGTGCCCACGTATAATTCATTATTTTAATAACACACTGGGCTAATAAATCAAAGGAACTCTTGAGAATGCAACAGACAGAATTACCAAGGGAAAAGCTGTGCATTGTTTTAAAAAATAAGATATATGTGCTTTGTTTTATCTATGGAATGGACTTGATAATCAGGTACCTGTGACTCCCGGTATCACATTAATGTGGAAATGACTAAGGGCTGGTAAACAACAGGTCTTTTCCCCTTGACCCCCCTTCTGTTAGAGAGCAAAAATCAATCCCAGACCCAAAGACCTTACAAATCCAAAGAGACAGAATGGGTAAAGGGTGAGGAAAAGGAGCAACAAGTACTGATGAGCATGCAGCAAGTTGTCTCCAAAAACCCTTTTCATTCTGTGATGTGCGTAGTTTTGTAATTTCACTCTTGCTGGTGCTCTCAAGTTACAGAAGTAATAGCTACAAGAGAAGAGCAAGGAAGTTGCAATAAATAGCTGACCAGCAGAGAGGGAGAAAATATGAAGTCAAAACTGGTGTAGGGAGCAGCCAGACAACATCAGTGTCCATCAGTGCCAAACTGCAACAGTGCATTGAAATGTGTGAGTGATGCTCAATGTGACCACTCTGATATTTTCCTTAATAGGAAATCACTATCTATCCAAAGTTTTATGTTCGAAATCTTTACTCGATATTAATCACTGACAATCTGTAGTGACAGTTACATTATTGAAAGAGACCTTTTTGGTGACATATGTCATTCAGTTCCTGAAACAGAATGAAAAGAACTTTCCAAGTGGAATAACTCCATGGAGGAAGTAAATACCTTGTAAATACCTCCAACAAATATGGAACCAAAGTAGAGAAAAATGAGATAATATGCAGAAATTTGGAGACTAAGCTGAGAACTGTGCCTTAATTTCTTCAGTCCCATAGCAGCATTCCCTCCCTGCTCTAAATTGCCTATTTCTAATGGAAAACATCTTATTTATGACAGTAGAGTAGTTGTGGATATATTTAATGGCAAGTGCTGTGAAGTGCACATAGTGCAACACACACATCCAGCAACACAGCTGTGCATGTGATTTGCTGCTCTCTGTTATATTTCACAGGCTGCCTTTTTTTGCTGACCTTGGCAACACGCTTGATTCAACGAGGGATTATCAGATTTGATGGGCCCTCTATTTAATTCTGTGACTTGGTTGAAAGCTACACTGCTTTGCATTGATTTCCATGTGCAATTAATACATTCATCAGTGACTAATGCATGCAGAGATAATATACTCTACTCATTTCAATCTCTCCTGTGTTCATTTTAAATCAAAGTAGCACCTGGTAGCCAAAACCTCCTGAGATGTGATGGATTTAAGGTGGAAATGTAGCACTAAGAGATGCTTGCATAATACTACAGTGATTTTCAGTAGTGAAACAGCAATTCCTTAGAAACCTAAGTAGCTCAAAAGCTTAAACACCTTCACATCATCACTGTCCTTCCATGGCTTCCTTGTCCTCTGTCTTGCTCCTCCTCACAGTGCAACAGAATATTGAATCAGCTGGAGAGCGAAGGAAATGATCCCCTGAAATGTGAAAAGTTTTCCCTCTGATAAGCCTTCAAGAAGTGACCCTTCTACAATTAATTGATAACAGCAGGCTGTATGGTCGTGTGGATACTTTGCAGGCTCTGCAACAGCACTTGTGCTCCTCAAGGAATTATCAGTTATTATTCTGAGTTTGTTTCAAATTCAAAAAAAAAAAAAAGCCAAGATTTCTTGAAAGCCTCAGAGATCTTTTTGCAATTAACTTTACTGAAATGTTTTGGAAGTTTGCTCTTTCTGAAATATTTCATTTATCTTTTTGACAGGTATAATTCAGCATATAATCTAACAGTCATAGCTACCTAAAACATTTAATTCAAGACTTCAAGACAAACAAGCATTTTCACCATATTCAACCAATATTTTTTATATTCAGTTATGAAGAGATTGATATCTGTGTCTGAAGCACTTCAATTCTGTCAAATCTGTGTTTTCAGACATAACATTCTTCCATTTATAAGTACTCCATCCAGTCAGTTCTGATGTGCAGTGTCCGAAGTTGCCATCTTTTCATCTGCCCAGTATAGAAAAGGAGCATGACAGGTAAGAGTGTTTGGGTGCTACTCCTGTCAAACTCCACAGAAGTGAGACTATTAGAATGTAAACCCAAATCCTCTCCTCTTGTTTTTTCAAAAACATCCAAACTTCTTCATCCAAATAAAAAAAATTGCTTTGTACTACTGTCTTTGGTATTCTATAGCACTCATTTTAGAACTCCACAGTGGGCCTTTAATTTCTCCTAGATATGAAAAATGAAACTAGTGCTGAAAACTCAAACGTCTTATTGAAATAAAAGAAGAAGAAAAAGAAACAACAACCACCAACCACACAAACAAAAACACAACACCACCAACAGAAAAAATCCCTCTGGCTTTTATTACCTGTTTATATTCTTACAGTGCTGTTGTTATTACAGTCGCCTGTGAAACAGTAATGGATGATGTGTTCATCATGCAATAGTGTGGCTGGAAGTGTTGCTCTCAGTTTGCTGTCAGATATTTGGGAAAAAAAAGGTAGAAAAATGGTGAGGTTTATCTCACATAACTTTAGATATATGACATGAAAAGTAGATTTCTGGGCTAAATAAGGTGAGCTTCCCCTGTATGCAATAGAGAGAAGGAAACTTCTAAGGGGTGATTTATCATCCTGTGGAGGCAGCCCAGACAACTCAGACAAACACACAGCTTCCAGAGTGACGTGGGAGTCCAAGTGATCTGCATAATCAAAACAAGGTTTCCAGAACTGTAGCCCAGCAATAAAGCTGCATTCCAGCACACACCTACTGCAAGTAATCCTAGTTGCCACTTCTCAGAGATTATCACATTCTGTAACTCTAGGAGCAGAGTAACTGAATTATGTGGGGATGTTAACCAAACCAGACGTATATATTACAGCAGCTCTTCCAAATCTTCTATGTCCACTCTGAAAAAAAGTGCTACCCACCTCTGCCAAGCATTTTGATCCATTTTGTGTTTGGAGATGTTTTACTGGCTGCATTTTCCCATGCTTTTTCAATCTTTCTTCATTAGGAGCCTCTAGCATCTGACAGGTTATTTGCCTGCCTACAGCTTCCTCTATTAACACTACCTTTAGACTGAGCACACAGGAACAAATGGAAAATGGATGTTGTGCTATTTAATGGAGTAGCTGTCCCTCACCCACCTTCAGTCTGTCATGTGTCCTTCCCACCCCTTTCCTATGGCTGTATTGAGGAAGGAAGGGTGCTTACACCTGTGTGGATGTCTCTATTGCATACTGCACAGATGTTTGTTCTTAACCAGAATGCACTACTTGTTATTCAAAAGGCTTACTTCTGCAGATGTTCCTACCACTATGCCCTCCTGCCTTTTCCTCTGTCCGTCTCTTGTACATGAACAGATTGCAGTGAGTTTTCCTTTTTTTCCCCTCCAGAGAACTAAATCCCAAGACAGTCCTCTGGGGTTTTCTTTCCTTATTCCTAAGCAGCAGTTCGTTCAGGCATACATATGGTTTTCTCTCCTTCCTCACCATCTGGACAGATGTTTTCTCTTGACTGTACATTCTTAATCCATGAGAGAAATGAAAAAAATGTCATGATTTGTTAAGAAAAAGAGAAAAAAACCCACTTTTTTCTGATGCAAACTGCTTTTCAGTTACATATTCCTTTAATGACCTGATTTTCATATAAAGACCAGTGGATATAAAAAGATCAGAAAGTTTATTCTCATTATATATGGATCCCATTGTGATAAGTGCTGTGCAAACGTGCAAAAAAATGAGTCTTCCCTGCCTGAAACAGTTTCTGCACATGAAAGGACAGCAGGCAAGTGCAACAACTAGATGAAAGGATTCAAAGTAGTGATGAGACTTTTGTGTTCCACATACTAAGCAATGGTCAATATTAACTTGGTCATCACCTAATTATAATGATTTGTTTGTAGGTAATTGAGAGGTAAGAAGTTATTATAAAAAAATATCTGGTTAATTGCAGGCAAAAAATGCTGAAGATCTGCTTCACAATTATTCCTGGGCCCTTCTGAGGTTAGGATTAGCATTATTTTTTCAAGAGTTTGGATTCCAGTTTATGTCTTTGCTGTTATGGAACAAGGAATGGGAATATATGTGGTGCCAGCATGAAAATACTCTTTTTGGAAATGACACTATTTTCATTTCTTCTTAATTTCTTCTCAGAATCGACTCTCTCAAATTGGAAATAGCATGAAAAGATGCATATTTATGCATGCATGTGATTCCCCCAGGTAAAACGAGGCCCTAATGTGGGAATGTTTCATGAGCAAGTAGCAAACTGAGAGCCGTGTCCGTGCACATGTGCAGGGCTTTTTATTTGATGTTGTCTGCCTCTGTTAGCAACTTAAAAATGAATGAAAGAATCTGTCTCTAAACCCTTCGTTCTTCACTACTCACTATATAACTCTTCCTAAATTAATGATTACAACCAAGATTTTAATACGATACCCTTGTCTTTCATACCATAAGCATCCCACACTCTTTCACACCTCCCACCGTGACAGCTGAAGGAGCAAGAGTGAGCACAGCCCCAGTGTAAGCAAAATCAAAGAGATTTATTCAAGGGTTATACAGGTTTTGACGCAAGAAATTTTCATGTGACAATGGGCTGTTGGCTAACATTCAAGGTGATCTTCCCTGAGCCTCATTAAGCTGTCTTTAGTAGTTAGGCTTAAAATGGGAAGCTGGTGGCTTCCTAGCCACCTGAAAGAAGAAAGGATGAGATTCATCTCTGCCTGCAGTTCTTTTATGGCTGAGTAAAGTGCCTTGACTGTTATTCAGAGTGACTGCATACAGAGTGAAGAATGCTGGCTCCAGTGAAGTCTATGGAAGAGATATAAACTGTGTTGAATTAGCTCTTCAAATATTTTGATACCCTGCTGCATTAATAGGCTTATTTTTCAGCATGACCCTGATCAGACCCAAAAGACTATTGGTGACTATTAAAAGACACAGTATAAGGGATGAAAAGTTAAACTTTTTCTGGTACTGGAATCAACAGTGTTGCTGCTGTGACCTTCAGATCCAGCTAGGAATAAGAGCTTCATTCTATAATAAGATATTATTTTATGGGTGGGAAGGAGGAAAAACTTGTATAGGAAGAACTTAGGCGGTCTGCAGGATTCCCAGCACTTGGGTTGTCTGAAGGATGAACCCTCAGAATTGATTTTTTTCTGTCTTTTCTTCTGAAAAGCATCTAGAATAGACAAAGTCAAAGAGGGCAACATTTAGCCATTGTTGCCAAGCCCCAACCACTGCCAGATTTTTCTCATGTCTTGAAATAACAGACAATAGAGCTGAACAAAATTCATATCCCAAGATGTTAAAAGCCTCCTTCTTTTCAGGTACTACAGACACAGAGTCTGTTTCAGATACAAGATTCCAGTGACAAGTCAAAAGCATGAATATACAGCGAGAGTGGGGAGGCAGCCTGCAAGCCATGGGCCCAAGGAACAGTATTCCCAAAGGAAACTCCACTGAATTAGCCCCATAGCTGGACAGAGATTAGTATGCCTTATTTTGGTGTTGCCATTCTTGTTGGGTGAGAGATTTTTCTTCAGGTACTCTTAATATAATTTCTCTCTCAAAACCTTCCATCTCTCGGGTGCCTTTCCAATAGCCTACAGATCAAGATTATGGGGTTGGAGCGTTGGGCCAAGAGTAATTCTTCAGATTTATTTTGAGTATCTGAAGTCAGTGCGGATGTTTAAACTGTCTGCATTACCCACAGTTCATTTCTGTTTTCACTGTTCCTGTATATACTGGAAGTAACAAGAACTTCAAACGCTAATTAAAGAGCCTGGTGCAGATTCCTGTCTAGGATAACCCACTGAAGTCACCTGAAAGCACTGCACTTGCATAATGGATGAATGATGGATTCAGAAGCGCAGAAAATCTTCTCAAGAGCATTATTTTCATCCTACAAATGTTATTTATTTGGATCAGAATGGATCTTTTCAGAGATAGTGATATTCATCAAAACCCTGCTTTGTGATACAATATTGCTCTTTTATTAAGCCATAATACTAGTAGATTGTTTTAAGCCTTATGCTGTGAATCTCTTGCAGATGAAGTGCTGCCTCGGGAATATCCATATGATAAGGAGATTGGAGGATGCTTTTCTTCATAACTTTATCATTCCAATGGTCTAAAGGATTTGGATGATTGAAAACCAACTAGTAAATAAAACCGTATCTATTACACAGCCAACTGTCATTAAGTATTGAGTGATGGAGTGGAATGTTTAAAAGATCACGTGAGGCTAAGTGGTGCAGCATGGACAGAGTGACTGAAACAGCATTTTAATAAAATCTGACAGCTCTATTGCATTATAATTATAGACTGCCGGAGGCGCTTCTTAGACTATCAGTACTTTTGGGATAGTTTGCATCTAAATTAAAATTGAACTTCAAAGCAGCTTGATGGGGATGTGTTTCCAAGGAGTTTCAAAAACGTGAAAGACACCAACTGATTAGCATTATGCACTGTACCAGCTGGTTGCTACTGTAAAAAAAATAATAAAGTAGCAGCCATGCTGATAATCAGAAACCACTGTCTTGAATCCTATTAATTCTCTTTTGAATTATTTATTGGAGGGGTTGTTCCAGTCATGCACCTCCTTTCAAATGTTTATTTAGTTTCTCTGAAAAGGAAAAAAAAAAAAAAATGGAGGAAGAGAGAGAAATCTGGAAAATCTCCAAGGTTAGCTCACTAGCAATCTGTTTAGATGTCCCCTTCTCAACCCAGCCTTGCTCTGCTAAATATTTATGGCAGTGTTTAACAAATAAATCTCACCCACCTCCCCATTTACAGTAAAACAGAAGAGGGAAATGCTTTAAAGACAGATAACCTCTTTTTCATCATGAGAGGGAAGGAGATACCATGAAAATATTTTAATTTCTGGAACACCTAAATTGTAGAACTGCAGCTGCAAGCATCTGCCTGTCCACATTACAGATGTTCTGCCTGAAGCTTCTATTCTGATCCCACTTCTAGACACCACCAACAAAGAGGAGTTCACAGCTCCACAGTGTTTTCTCCTTCTTGTCATATTGTGTAACCACCAATCGGAAGCTGCAGACATTCTCAGGGCTCAACTCTGGCTCCAGATACATAAATGCATTACTTGGCACACTGTAAAAAGTCAGCCAGTTTCTCAGCCACAAGCAGAATCAAAATGCATTGCAAGGCAGGCTGTGAGCAGTAAGAAAGAAACAGGGCCCTCATCTACTAAAGTATTTAGGTTTCTCAATGCATTTAAAATGGAGATTAAAAGTTTTAAATATCTATGTGCTTGTAATGCCAGTTTCCCATCAGCTCCTTTCCTTTGACTCATTGTATTCCATAATGAAGATCTCTTAATTCTTTATACTTTGCTTCCACCCACTGTTAGATTCACTTAGCTTCATACTCTTTAAGGGGGACTGTGGTGAATCAAGGCAGTGTGTCAGACTGACACTGCTCAGCAATGGCTAAGGCTGGACTCTTCAGAACAGTACTGTGAAATTGCTATGAGATACATGGATTTTATTTTTCCCATACATTTTTTCTCGGCCAAAACCAGTCACTAGATGGAGCACGTAAAGGAGGGCTTACAGGTCTTTAAATTTAATTGAGTTTGATGACTGTAGGTGAAAGAAATGCCAGTTACATAATTTAGAAATGTGCAGTTTGGCTTCTATATTTTCAATGCTGTCAATTGCTATCTGTGAGCCCTTCTGAGATTTGTCTCAAGATACTGGATCTATTTGGATGCTTCCACAGTTATCTACCCACCTACAGCACCAATCTGTATAAAATTGCCGTATGCAGAATCTACGTAAACAACTTGTGTAAGAAATTTGAAGCTTACTTACCACTAGGCCAATTTTTAACAAATAGAAAACTTTCAGCAAAAGTTTCAGACCTTTTCTGTCCTGATGCATTTATTTTCACTCTGCAAAACATTGTGTTAGGAATAAGTCTGCTCAAAATGCAATGTTTCTTTCGTATTTTCATTGCTGTTACTTTCTTGCTGTGGCAGACTTTGGATGTTTGTGCATATTCATGATAACCTATTAATGACTTCATCTACTGCTAGTGCATGTAGATAGTAGCATATGGGAATACTTTTCATAGACTGTCCATAGGATGGCATCGTGCCTTCTTCTTAAGCCAGAGCATTCATTCTCACAGAATTAGTTTTGGTAGTTTCTCAGGAAAAGAGTCAGAAAAAAAATGCATTTTTCATTAATGATTTCTTTGAAGTTATTTACTGTTTTGCAACAAAATGTGGAAAATTCGTCAGGTCTCCCTCAACCATTCAACTCTTCCTTTTCCTCAGGCCATGGGCACACAGAAATATGCATGCAACACAGGCCAAAATTGATCATCACTACAATTATACATACGGACCAAGTGTTGCATGCAAATATGTAAGTTGGTTTAAATCACTGAGCAAACTTTGGGCTCTTACAAGCTGCAAACCTCTACATGCTGGATAGCAAGGACACCACAAGCTCAGATTTTAGTGGCAGCCTTGACTAATCCCATTGCATGTTAGCACACTGAGCCCTTAAACCTGCAGAGTTTAAACTTACATACCTTTCCTAACTGTGGCTGGTTCCCCTGCCTAGGCCCTCCTTAGAGTGCACAAGGTTACTCAAGTCCTGCTGTATGGCAGGGATGAGGACACCCAGTAGCATCTCTGTGCCATGCCCATTCATACACCAGCCTCTCTTCATTGCTCATTTGATCTCTCCTTGCTCTTTGATCTCAGTTGCCCCCTTAGCTGAGAGCTGCTTCATTGCAGAAAGCCTCACAGATAGAAGCTGCTTCTCGCCAGGTTCTGCTAGCTTTTCCTCTCAGCTGACACGGATACTGTGACCTGGGTTGCACAGCAGGATTTTGTTTTTCATAATTCCAGTGGTGTTTTTTTGCTGTTAGAATTACCATCACAAATCATTGCCGCAGGAGCTCTTTTCAACAAGAAATGACAAGTTATTAAAGAAAAACGCTTGAAGACATTTAAACTGAAGGCTGGTATTCCCATTTACCCCTTGACAACATATCAGCCACTCTCTGAGACGGGGTGAGGCAATTTTCACAGAGCCTTTCTGCTTTACTGCACTCTCCCTCCCTCCTCCACCCACTTTTCTCTCTCTTGCCAACTGCATGGAAATTCAGAACATTTCCCCAGAAATAGCGTTCAGATCTGAAGCCTGGATACGTATGTGCTGGTAGCTTGTAATTCTTGACAAACTTCTGGTGGCTTCAAAGAGTACCTGCCAGCTGCCGGCCTGGAGCAGAGAGGTTCTTACTGCTGGGTCTGAGGAAGCATCAGTCTGCAGAGCCTCCCACCCAGTGGAAGCCATTCGGTTCGAGACACGCCAGATCCTCTCTGAAATGGGGATTCAATGTAAGTCTGTCCAGCTGGGAGTACATCTCGTACCTTCTTCCCACTCTGGCAGTTTGCTTTGTTCTCACTGACCTGCACTTGTTGCTAGCAGGACTCAGCTATGGAAATACGCCTGGTCTGGTGGAAGGTCATGACACAGAGTTGCACACAAACTTCCATGTGCCATCATTACTTCTACTGTGGCATGTTTCTTTCTCAATATCCCCTTTTCATATCAGCTTTTTATTCTTTCCTTTCCTCTTTACCAGGTCAAGAGCCAGCCAGCATAGAAAGCTGTGGGTAGGAAGATGTTTCCTTGTGTTTCTCCTCAGCATGCTCCTGGGGGTGGAGGGAATGCACAGGTCTTTTCTCTTTCAGGAACCTCCATTTCCCTGGCTAAAAGCATCCCTCATGTGAAAGTTTCAGCTGATAGAAACTGTTAAGAAAAGACCTAGTTATGATCAGTTCCTTTCACTGATTCACTCTGCATTATGCTTTTGATTTCTGTAGCAATGTTAAATGATACGTAACATTTAAACACTGCTTTCTTCAAGCTACACTCTATATGGACAATAAATGTTACAATAATGGCTTACTCTTACACTGAAGCTCAGAAAAAGTGGGGAAAAGTGAAGTTAAACTCCTTCTTGTTAGGTAACTACTTGTAAGAGGATTTCTTGCACCACAGGGGCACATCATTCGAACTGAACCATGATATTAGACTTTCAACATAGGATAAGACATATCACATAAGTGTAGCTATATTTCTGTTGGCATCATCTTTGATTGAGTCCTCGGGAACATATGGAGTGCACTGGGTGAGAATAGATTCAGCGATGCTCTTCATGTCTGCTGGCTGGGAAGTAATTGTAGCAGAAAAAGAAGAAATCACCAACTTGTGCTGGCATGTTCTTCTGCCTGCTTGGATATATATATTTAGCTATCCATGGCCAGCAAAGCCTTGGCAAGGAGTGAATACAGATTTCAGGCAGTTCCTCCTGAGTGAGATGTGGTGGTGACAACATACTCTCATGTCATTTGGCTACAAGGAGATGCCATGAGTCAATTCAAAAACAGTGAAATTGCCAGAGTCGCCAGATTTCTGTTCCTCCATGGCACATACCAAAACAATGTAAGATGGTTAGATGATTTTTGATGATTACTGCAACCAACTCAGACTTAAATGGTATCAGCCGTGTTCCTAGTTGCCACAGACTTTCCACCTAAGCGAGGAGGAAGGGCTCCCTGCCCGTTTCCCCTCACCTCACCACCCTGCAGCTGTTGGCCTTTCTTCAGCAGAGCCACGATGTGCAGTATGGGCCATAAGCAGTAAATCAGTGCTTTGTCTGCTTCATCTGCGTATGTTTCTTTGGGAGAAGCAAGAGGAGCTTTTCACTCTTTTCCTCTAGGCCTATGGAACCAAAAGGGGAAAAAGGAGTTCTGTCTAAGCGTGCCTGAATGATTGATTTTAAAAGTGTTTTGTCCTGCTTGGTCCTGATGGTCTTAGTACTAGAAGTATTAAATGCTAATACATTGTAATGTGCTGTGCTAAGGTGTAAGGAATTATTCACTGTGAATCACAGAAGAAAACAGAAGCAATCCAGAAGCTTTGGGAAAACAGCTCTGCAGCATCAGCCTAGGGAAACATTATTTGAGATCATATTCAATTGCTGAGAGGTCTCCAATTTAAATGCTTGAAGAGGGTGCTACTCAGGCATTCAGTCTGAATCCCCCAAGATTAATTTATTACCAAGGTGTAAGTGATGGATCAAGTAAGTTGTTTATAGGAGCAGCTTGCTGTTGATAATATCAGGCAGGTCTCAAGCCTGCCAGCCCTCTCTGTGACATGCTCTGTTCTGCAAGTCTGCACTTACATGTTTTTATTATAGGGCTGTGTGGAGTGACTTATCAAATACAGGTAAGCACCAATGCTTGCAAGTCTATTACCTTGGAACACTGGGACATTCCCATTTGAGGAAGCAGCTGTTAGAGTGTCCTTAGCAGTGTTTGGGAGAGCAATGTGTTCGGGAGAACAAGTTCTGAATAACCACAGAGACAGTAGGAGTTCAGAGTGCCCCATGCAGATGTTCGTGGTAATTGATGGATACCCATGGGACTGTTGAGCGTTTCAGGTTCAGCTCATCTCTTAACTTACCATTAGACACTTTTCCAGTTGAACACGCTTTGGGTCTGAAATACAGAGGAAAGAAATGAGCAATAGGAAAGGGAGCAGAGCCTTTCTTCTGTGTATGGAAATTATTCTTCAAGTGTCTTTGTTGACAGCTGGCATGGCACGAAATAAACATAGGTCTATTTGCAAGTAAGCAAGAATTAGCATAAACAGCAGCTGCTGTACTACCAAAAAAACCCATGTAACAATAAAGAATTTTTTCTGCCTTCAGAAACAAAGATAGGTAAAAAGCCCGCCTGAAATAATGAGTTAGTTAACCACCTGTTAAAGTTCTGAGTACCAGCAACATGAAAGAGCCATTTGTTGATGGCATAAGCGTTTTTCTGAATCAGATTTGCTAATTAAAACTGAATCTGTACTTATGATAAAAAAAAATGCAAAGCAATATCAAAAAAAGTTCTCTTTCTTACCCTCTCTCTCTATCAAATTAAGGGAGTTCCTACACTTGCCTTTTCTTGCTGCATCCAGATAGTTGTAATAGTTTTTTCTTACCTTGCTTGGATATGATTTCTTGCTCCCTCTCTCCACCTATATATAGCACATAAAGCCAAGTCAGATCATCAGAATGTGTAATTGATGATGTATAGCCAGGTCGCATTAAGCAAGATAACTTTATGGACTTTTGTGTCTTGTACATTTCTCTGGTAAAAGCTAGTTAGTAGTGCACTCAGCAGCACTGTCGTATTTTAATAAAAACTAATGATCCAGCTCAGTGAAATGCAGAAACATAAGAAGCAATTTTAAGTGTATCATTTTAGATTGATGTTGCTTGAATGTGTATCTTAATCAGCTTCCAAAGGAAGGTAGTTTACCTGTTCAGTTAACTTTTTGTTATAAGTTGTACATCCAGCTCTCTGCAAATGCTATGCGTTAGCTTATCTAGATCGTCTTTACTATTATGGTTCATAACTGGTTTTCATTTGTTTGGAACTGAAGCTGTTTGAATATTTCTGGTTGTTTTTTGTTGTTTTTTTTCTTGTTTGTTTGTTTGTTTTTTAAATGAAAATGCAGTAAATAGCCCTATTTAGGAGTTATATAGATCTTTACAATGTGTCTTGAAATAAGTGTCTTTCCAGAATACATTTTAGATCAGAATAGCTCAGAGTCAGATTCTGATACTGTTTCTTGCCAGAATATTCACTTTGTTTTGCACGTCAATAAATCAGCTCAGTAAAACATTACCCCTACTCAGCAAAGGCATCAGAATCTTATATGAAACAGACATCCTACCCCTGGAATGTGTGCCCTGGGGGAGGGTGTGTATGGGTGTACTGCTACATCTGGTGATGTCCTTGTGGCTGTGTAAAATTTCGGGTCAATACTGTTCCAGGTCTTCAGCTTATGCAAAAAAAAAAATCACTGTCATATGTCCAAGAAATGCCATTTCTCCCAGCCAATTTCTGGGTTTTATTGAGGCATTCTGGCTCTCCCAGCTCACCCAGGTAAGCTGACAGTGTTGCTGGGCTGGTGCAGCACTCTCACTAGGCATTGCAAAGGCATATTTTGAAGAGAAAATTGCAGCTGACTGAAAGCAAGGTGTTTTCTTACTGTTGGAGAGGAGATATGTGAGGAGTAGCAGTTTTTTGAATGCATCTATGAGGAGGTAGATGAATGACAGGCTCACGAAGGCAGCCACACACATAACAGACAACCCTTATTTTCATGACTGTTACAAGATGACTTGCAGTTTCTACAGAGAGAATTACAGCATCCTGCTTTGCTGGAAATGATTTCTTCCCTCTACTCTTTTCAAATTTTCCTCTTAGTTGAATATTGTAAGTTTTGAGTGGAGTTGATTGCAAAGTTCAGAAGATCTAAAGTCCTAACAAAACCAAGGTGTGGAGTGGAGATTTGATCCTTCCATCATAAAGAAGTCTTCCCTATTCTGAACTTCAAGGGCCTTTAGCTTCATAACACCACAGGAAAATTCCATAACAAAACCCAGAACCAAACCACAGTTACTTAAACACTGGTCCTTTAGCCACCAGACCATAACTTCTTCTGCCCCCTCTGTTTATTTTCGTAGCTGACAGCTGAAATGAGGTTGATTTTCAGGATTTCATGACAGTGTTTATTTGTGTACATCACTGCCCTGTGTTTTTCCCAATGCCATCACTTCCTTACCTCTTAAGAACCCAACAAAGCCAGGAACTTGCACAGACCCAGTAATGCAGGCACAGGTCAGCTCCTTTGCTCGTGTTTTGACTTTTCCTGCTCTTTTGTGCTTCCCCTTCCACTCTGCCAATCATTCAGTCAACATTTTTGTTCTGCTGTCTAGTCATCTTTCAGTGAATAACTTCACTACCTGCTAGGGTCCTAATAATTCACTGCTTTTTTGTTTTAATGAAAAAGCCCTATTCTCTTGATATCAGGCCTCCCAGAGCTGGGAGCATGCAAGCCCCTTCTCATCTGCTTGTTCTCTGAAACCCATATTCCACAGGGATTTTGCAATCTATTATTCTTCCCCCTCTGCCTCTGCTGCAGCCAGTCTTGAAAGAAGGGCACTTGAAAAGAGAGAGCAGCAGCAGTATGGCTTATGAATTCCTGGCACACTGCTTTACCCTGAAGGATATATTAAACAATAAGCGTTTTTTAAACAAAGACCTCTAGTAACCTCACCATGGGCACTGACTCTGCTGATAGATTATTAATTTTAGGCACTAGCTTCAAATTACCTCTTTGAAATACTGCTTGTCTGCTCCTAATACTTGGTCATCAGAATGATATTACATCTTTCCTAAGTGCCACCTTCCTTTGGTATTAAACTGCTTAAAGAATATAAACTTGGGTTTCTTTGGATAGCAGTAGCCCAGTATTCACTGCAGAAAGTGAGAATGAAGTAAAACATTACAAACCCCCTCATTAGAGCACACAGTTAACAGTCATGAGAGGAATAAATACCATAAAATAAAAAATGATTAAACACAAAGGGACACATTACTAGTAAGCAATACATGGATTTCCATTTTCACACTAAATATGTAGTTATGCTACTTTGTCTCAGACTTTCCTCAGACTCTTACTCTAAACAGCTGCCTCTGTTCAGATTCTTGTTTATATTTATTATCCAAAGACAGTAAACATTCATCATTTGTCTCCTAGGGACTGTGCCAGGCTCTTTCAGAAAATGAAATGGTTTTGGATAATGACTATAGGATGATGCACACAATTAAAAGACCATGCCTTGTTCAAACCACATTCCAACAATATGTGTTGGGGTTTTTTCTAAGTTGAATGTTACCTGTTTCTGAGTTGGAGAGCCAAGACCCCATCTAGCTGCTACCATCAGGTGCCTGGAGCTGGACCCCCAAAGGAAGCTTCTGGGTGAGGATCCATGGCTGTGCTGCATGAGAGACTGCAGCTGAGATCTATCCAAAGCCACGATGGCTGCGATGGGAGGTGGAGGGCGGGAGGCCCCCGGCAGCTACAAGGTCCCTCAGGTCACAGAGTGAGAAGTAAAAAGTGTTAGATGGATGAAGAAATATTTTAGGGTGTTTTTCATGGCTGCAGATGGTGATTTGCTTTATTTTTGGGGAATGGGAGGCAAGAATTTCTCAGCAGCTTGTGCTTTACGGAGCCTAGCTAACAAGGACTCCTTGCAAATTGCTGTCGGAGACCAAACGATGAATTCTTTAAAAGCCGACATGACTAGGATTAAAATCTTTATTTTTTAACTACTGTGTTTGGCAGCTGGAATGGGGAGAAGAGAATGAGAAGCTGTATGTGCAGGATGAAGTCCCATAGGAAAGGCCTCAAGATTAATTTTCCACTTTAATATATTTTGTAACCTTTTAGCTTACAAATAACCTCTAGACTTGTGCTCTGTGTTTCATGGTGGTGGGGACGAGGGATAGGAGAGACTCAAAATTAAGAATTACGACAGAATATAAGTATGTACATTGAAATAACCCCATAGCCACAATTGTTTGATCAGCTGAGTTTATAATAAACGCTAATAATCATTCCCATAAACAGCCAAGCGTGGCTGAATTTTGCTGAGCTGAGCTTTGTGTACAACTCAGGGAAGGCTGCTCTGTGTTTATTTTGTCTCAGTGTAATTCTTGATGCTTTTTCCTAAGCATGATCCTCCTCTATTATTGACCTTCCAAAAGGTTTTATGGTTCATAGCAATGATACCACTTTAAGACATAAAACAGTCATTACTGCTATAATGCAAATTATAAATATAATTCTAGCATAATGAATGGGACTCAAGAAAACAGGCTGCATTTTTGGCAATTGTAGCAGCCCTGGATTTTGGGAAGACAGACAAGTTGACTCTCCTAAGTACTTGTAGTCATCAGTGTTTACTACAAATATAATAATAATAAAAAAAAAATTCTACAGCTGCGCTTCTTAAACCACATTACAAGACTATAATCTTATGTGTGCTGTTATTGTGTCTTTCTTTTACCTATTACACTGAAGGTAATTTCCCTCCCTTTATGTGATAAATTTACCTTCAAACATCCAATGTGAACTGAATTTCCTCTATAGAAGGTTATCAGAAGCTTCCATCATGCTGCAGAGCTGGGTTCCCTGTTCCTCTGCAGCCTTGATTTGCAACATTTTGAGCAGAGGAACATCGTCATTCCTCCATGCCCACAGGGGAATGAGCATGGTCTGCTCTGTTAATGGCTTTGCACTGCAGCTGCCAAAAGGACGTCTGCCTGTTTGCATGCAGAATTATAGGGCTGTGCAACTTTTCCAAGTCCCTCTATCACCGCACTTAGAGGAGTTGCAGACTACAGAATCAGACTTTCCCAAAGTTTAGTTGTGTCCCAGACGTATCTCAGATGTTGCTGCTCCATTGCAGTCATTAAACTTCTTTTTTTGCCTGATGAGAAGGCTCTTAAATTTTGCATTTTCAATGTGGCAATTATCTTAATCATATTAAAGTATTGAGGAAACTTCAGTGAGGAAAGAAAATAAAACCGTACTTCTCTTTTTGAGAAAACTTTATTTCCTTTCATGTTTATGTCTTATTGCCTGGACCTCTCCTACTAATAAGCTTTTAATGATTGTTCCCACTGATATCATAGCAGCAGATTCTTTGCATGCTGTCTTTGTTTCCTGGAATAAAATCAATTAAGCTCGTTGTCTATCTGACCCCATCTTGTATTAAGGCTTAGTACAACAAT
This sequence comes from Lagopus muta, assembly GCF_023343835.1. Taxonomy (NCBI): domain Eukaryota; kingdom Metazoa; phylum Chordata; class Aves; order Galliformes; family Phasianidae; genus Lagopus; species Lagopus muta. The sequence goes on along the minus strand of NC_064449.1, from coordinate 8,530,740 downwards.
TAGGAGCACATTATGGTGTTCATTCTTTTATAATATTGCTTCTGCAGACACTGCAGCAAGTCAGGTGTCGGTGCAAAGATGAACTTTGATGCAACGCAGTGTAGTATGTGCATTAAAAGTCTTCAGTGGTCTAATTACTATACTTAAATGATTCACTTTTGCAAGTGATTTAATGAGCCTATGACACTTTTCAACAGAATCTTGATTTTTTATTTTTTTTTTTAGTATTCTGATGGACAAAGTTATAAATTTTGGAGACTTTCACAGACTTATAAAAGTGGGAGGATGGACTTTTTGGAAGGATGCTTCTGTCATGCAATGTAAGATTTCAAATACCAATTTAGTTTCCATTTAAGTCTCAAACTCATACCCTTGAATTTGACAAACTGTGTCTGGTGAGTTATCTCCTTACTTAGGAACAGGCATGTTATTTCCTTTTCTGATAAAGATATCCTTAATATCCTTAAAGATATTCTCAATTTTGTAGTTTAGCAAATAGTAACATGCCATGGGAACTGCACCTTTTTTTTTCTCAGAAAGAAAGATAAGAAAGACATAGTATACTACTGGGATATAGACTGTGAGTGTCCTTGCTTGTCCCAAAGTAGCTGTCTTTGTCCCTATTCCTGTTGCTATCTATGTTCTAAGTCCTGGTGTCCAGTTCCTCCTCCAAACTCATCATGGTAATTCAATAGTTGAAAAGCAAACTCTATCCACCATTAGAGGTCCTTTCAAGGAGATTTTCTGAAGATGTATAATTCCACCTCAGACAAATCCTTCTTCATACGTATGATTTCTAAGCATGGCTCCAGTTGTGCTGTGGCATTTAAGGCCTTCTCCACCTCTTCCTCTTGCTGTCACGTTTTTCACAAGAAAGGATTGGGGATAAACTCCACAGTTTGTACAGCTTTCATCACAGATACCATGCTTATTAAAAATGTTGCAGATTGTCTCTTGCCTAAGCAGGTTGTACTGCTGTGCACGATGGCCAACCTATGCACGGTACATTCAGAATCTTCCAATTCCTCAGCTCACTGTTGTATTATGGGTGAACATTAGCGAGCTGCAAATAAGTGGCTGCAGTGTATGTGTGAAGGAATAATTTGACAGTGGGGCAGCAAGACTTGATGTATTCCACAATTAATCTAAAACAAATATTTGGCTTATGGATAGTACAAATATTTTGTTTCCGAATTACCTTAAAGAAACAGTTCAGCATTTCAAGTAAAGTTTTTTTTTAATAAGAGTTTTCATCAAAAGTTATGGCTTACTGCCAAAACTACTTTAGCAAATTTTTGACCAGCTTTAGGGAAAATGTTCTTCAGTAACTACAGCTAATGGTATGGTTGGTTTGTTGCTAAGCTGCTGTAGAGAAAATCAGCACTCCCCTCTGCATTTTTTTTTTAAATCCCTTTTAACTTTAAGCAGGTTATGAGACCTAATTGATCAGCTCCTGCAATCTTTTGCTGCTAATTAGCTAGATGTCAGATGATAAAGGGAATAATATCAGATCCCATCATTTCACAAGAGACGCTTTGTACTAGATACTTGCTTTTCTCATAAAATGCAGCACATGTGGTTCTTCTGAAATAAGTCCTTGACATGGAAAGACTTCACTGGGCTTGGATTGCTTTTTTTTTGTGTGTGTGTGTAGGACTGTTTGTCCTTCACACAGATTATTAGCCAGATGAAGATCATTTATTTTGCTTTTTCCTCCATGCTTTTTAATTCACAATAATGCATTCATTATGCAACAGGTCTGAGTACAAACTGAGTGCAGTGAAGTTAACAAAGATGCTGTATCTGTGTCATTTGTTTCTCTGTATCTGTTTCCTTCATCCTCATTTCTTTTCTCTGGATCAAATACTGCCTTCCTCCCCAGATGTGCTGCATTAAGAGAAACACATCTCTACATTTTTCCTCTGTGTTATGGGATTGGGTTTTAGTAGCAGGAAGGAGTGTGAATACTGGTGTTGAACTCAGCATAGGTTACCAGCAATGACATGGCACATTTGCTATGGTTTGATATCCCTTGGAGTTTCCTTCCTCGGCTGTAAAATGTTCTCTGTTCCTGTGGCCTTCCACCTGCATTGCCAGAGACCTACTTTTCTCTCCATTAGCTGCAGTTGCACTTCATCTGTCATGATTACACTCCTTAGACACAACTTTATAAGTTAATGCCCAATCCTAGGTCTGCCTGGTGTGACTATGATTAAGCATTCATATAATTACACCTTTGCAGAGGAAGGGCTCTAGAAAGTACTTTGGAGTGACCATTGCAGCAGTGCATGTGCACAGCAACCAAAAGCTCATCGTGTTTCCTTGCAGACAGAAGTTCCTCAGATCCAATCCTTACAGTTTGCACTCCTGGCCTCATGAAACTGGCAAGTGCCTGAATGTCTCTGCTACCTGCTTCATGCCTTTAATATTGGCAGTAGCCAAATACTTCTCCTGGAACCACTTCTGAATTGTTTGTATATTTTATTGCCTTACTGTCAATGGGAAAAAAATACTGAGATATGATTTCATGTCGAATCCTGCATCTTCGTGGATGTCCCTCTATGTGTTTGGTCTCTTGAAGATTTTCAGTTGTTGTCATTGTCCCAGATGGGCTGAGGAGAGGCAGAAGGGCTGCCTGCAGTGAACAGAATGACAGTGCCAATTTGCCTGACTGACTTTGGCTTGAGTGAAGGATGAACAGGAGATGTTTCTGTTCAGCACTCAAGCCTTGCTTCTTCTTACATACATGCAGGGAAGCGTAGCAAAGATGTGATTCCTGAGCACTGCATCAGTGTTCCCAGAGATCAAGCCCAGCAAGAATTTTGTTTTAAAACACTTTCTGGCCCAGGTCGAACAGCAATTTGTAGAATCAGGCAAACCTTTGGACAGAAAAAGGAGGTGAGCATTTGAAGTAAGCACTGCTGCTGGTTTAGTGTGAAGGGAAGAGGACAGGGAATCTCTTTTCTGTTATCCAGAAAGCAGGATAAGAAAAAGGGTATATGAGCACCTAAATTTTGTCTGTTCACCTGTGATACAGAAGGTAGTCCTGTCTACAACTATCAAGATTTAATTAAAAAATGAAAAGAGCGGAAACAAATTGAATTGCAAACTTGGCCATGTTATCATCAATTCTGCCTGGTTTCAAGAATATTGAATAAATTGCTGTGCTTTCTGTGATAGCCTCTGTTGAAAACTTTGGTGACATTTCACTTTGAAAAAGAAATTCATTGTTCCTCCCGAACGTGATGTTCTGAAAGTCAAATTTCCCTTTCATGTCTGTAAGCAAAATTTTCAAAGAATTTCTTTTAGTAATTGGACAGAGCTATTCATGGGAATCCATTTTCTTCAGAAAATTCTGGCTTTATTTATGCCTGGAGTATGACTTGTAAAAATGAACAACAGAATCTCTGGATTACTTGCACATCATTGAAGGCTAAGTTTAAGCTTTTTCATTTTTCCATTGTGAATGGCAGCATTTTCCTCAAACTATCTAGGGACCACATTAAAGACAAAATCATGAACTGAACAACCTTTTTCGCCTATACTTCTACCATCACTGCTTTCCCTACCTGCAGCAGCCAGATGCTGCCCATTGGTCCTGCTGCAATTCCTAAAACATGTGGGCTGTTACCATGAGAAACAGCAATAGGACACGGCAGTAATTATTACTCCATCATTATCCCAGCTCTTATTTCAAACAAAAGGAGATCAGTGAAATACCTAGTCATCTCTCCCTCCAACCTTCAGCCTCATTATAGTTAGCAATGGGCATGAAGTCTCTTATCGGAGTCCTGAATGGCTCTTGGAGACTGTGAAAGTTGGGAAGCAATGGAAGTCATTTTGTCACATCTTTCCTCAGTCAGCGTTTTCATTGATTGGTCATCTTCTGCCCGGACCCTATAAAAAAGGAGATAAAAGTATGTAAGCAACAGGCACACCTTTTATTGCAGTATCACTGAGTTGGAAATTTTACTTAAATCTTATATTGACTGGTCTAGATAGGCTATCTGAGATGAAGTTTATAAAGGTACGGAGCATTTTATGTGGGCAGGAAACATTTCTTCAAGAGAAAGAAATGGGTATTTTTGAAAGGAGGAGATGGTTTTCTGACTGGCTCCCACTTTCATCTGCTTTCATAACTCACTGGATCAGAGAAGCTGCAGCCTGGCCCCAGGCTGGGTACTTAGCAGACAGCTGTCTTCCTTCTCAAACAGCTTGCAGAGTTAACTCCTCCTTATTTCTAGACAGGTACCTGAAAAGCCCTCTTGCTTATATTTTGACACACACTCTAATTACGAGATGGAACAAAGAAACAACTCAGTTTTTAAAGAGGACTTGAGTTGTGATTGATTCAATTGATGCTAAAACCTGCTTTGATACAATAACATCCCTCATTACAGCAACTAAAATTCTTACAGGCTCTTGGAGTGAAACTTCCAGTCTCCCAACTAAGCATCTGTACTCTCTGCTTAGAGGAAGACATTATCTGCTGCAGAAAGGCTTAGAAAAGGCTTTTGTCTTTGTTGGTGGTTACAGATGCTGAATAGAGAATATAGAAAAGTATGTTTAACAGTAATATGGAGAATCTGGTGATATTAAATACCTTCAATTTGAAAGCTTATAAAGAGAATCCAATTTTATGTGAATGAAATATAATAAAAAGTGCTATTTTAACACTTGTAGACTACTAGAACATAAAGATGCAAAAAAAAATATCTTCTGACTTGCATCATCAAGGCTATCTCAATAGTACCGTGGGCCAAGGTTTCGAAGATATCACTACAAAAAAGATGTTTGCATGACCTGCAGTTCTTGGTGTGTCCTCTCATGACATTCAAACAGATCTTTTGTAGAGGATGACATCATTGACATGAATGAGAATTTCTTGGCAAATGCTACCCAGCATAAACCTTCTCTTCCATCTTCCTTAGTCTGTGCATTTCTTCCCTCCCATTCTCCACTCACATCACAAGGCCATTAAAGAGATGGGATCACTTGTTGTCTGGTGGCAGTTCACAAGTTTTACAAAGGTTTCCACACTCAGTATGAATCTTTTTGTTTTCGTTAATTAACCTTATGTATTTTAAGTCTCATTATTTTTGAAGTCCCTTGAAATGACGAGACAACTGCAACTGTGCTATTCTGAATTTTGATCATTATATTTCTCTAAAAATAAAAGCTCAACACGAGACTCATTTACAATTGTGCACCTGGGGAACCTCTGATTACTGCCTAAGGTATTCAAGGCTATTAAAATATTCACTCTGAATAGTCCTCTTTCTGGCTCCTTGCAGTGAGGGAGAATTTCAGCTCCTTGAAGACTGGAAGGCAGTCAGTGCTCGCTGTGGTGCCACAGCACAGACCTGGGCTACTGAGGAGAACAGTGTACCTTAAGTGGTGGGAGAAATCCAAGCTCAAGAAGTTCCTGTAAGGAATTTTTCTGTTTCAGATTGTGAACTCTTCTTTATCCTGGTAAAGAAGGAATTTGTTCACCAGAGCAATTCTAGCAGCAGGATATCAGCTGTATTTTTTAAGAAATACTTTTGCCTTTCTTAAAAGAAATACTTACAAGCTTTTGTCTATGCCCTAAGAAGCATTAGTTTGTCCTTATCATACTGAAATCAACATCTTGGTATTAAAGGAGATTTGATTTCCTGGAGAATTTCTTACTGCCATTTACAAGCTTTTCTGCAGATCTAACTGAATATGTTGCTGTCCATTCCGTGAAAATGCCAGTGGATTTTCATGCCTTGAAGCACTTGCCTTCTAAGCTGTTCTTTTCTCTTATTCAATAGCAACACAAAGCCATAAGTATCAGCTCTTATGTATTCTGGCTGCAAATGGGAAGTAGTGAAATAAATAAACGCTGCCTTGTTTTCAGCAAAACCAAATCTGCGCCTATAGAATAAAATAGCAGTTATTACGTGACTGTGGCTGAAGAAAGGCTAGGATACGTGTTGGAAGGAGATGCAAAGAATCAATCCAGAAGGAAAAACAATCCATAGGAAAACTAGACAATCAGAGGGAAACTGTTCATTGTAACGCTTTGTGCATCTGTCGGGCATTGAAATGAAAGAAGTTACCTCCAGGTTCTCTAAGTTCATGTTATAGGAGATTGCTATTTGTCAGAAGGTTTTTTTAAAAAATTATTTATTTTAGCTAACATGCAGTTTTTGGTATTTGGCTCTGCATAACTTGAGCTCTGTTAAGAAGGCTTAAAAATGAAAGGAAGTTGAAGATGCTGCTCTTTTCATATAATGTACCATAGCAGCACAGAATAGATAACTATTTACTGAAGTCCCCTTTCCCTCCGTTATGCATTTAGGCATTAGAGAGAGTTAGAAAAACTATTAAAATGCAATAAAGTTTAAGCAGAAAAATAAACTAAAAAGCTGAAACATAATTATCTCTTCCTGTAAATGATGCACAAGCAGCATGTAGAGCTTCCAAATAAACGCTACGAGTCATTTGATGGTGTATGAGGACACCGAGGAAATTTAGATTCAGGACCAAATTACACCCTGATGAAATGCCATTGGCATTAATGAAGTCGAACTCAAAAAGAACTTGTCATGTGTAATCCTAACATTCTGTATGTTTTAGCATGTTATTTTTAACCTGCACTGACTAAATATTAACAACTTGTGCACTTTATTTTGCAAGACCAACCAATCTAATTATTGAGATGTAGTTGGTTAAAATTACTTTCCACATGCACATACATGTGCACGTGAGCAAATAAAAACACAGTCCTGGTATAATTGCAGCTGATGTTGGCTAACCTTGCAGTTGCTGTTGTAGGAGAATAGCTGTGTTAGAGGCTTCCATCATTTCCCTGGAAATATATTTTTCTTTCCACTGACTGCTCACCTTTTCAGCCTAAATATTTATTGGTTTCAGTCTTGCAGTGATTTATTTCTATTTGTTTTTAATTTCCTTATGCACTGTTTCAAATGGTACCACGAGCTATGAATGGTTGGTGTTAAATTATGTAGAGGTGCCACATTGCTCTTGAATGCATGTTTTTGATGAGGTTATTAAAACTCTGACAATACAAATTACCATAGCAACAAAACCCATAAATTCACAGCCTATGCCAACCTCTGGAGTATGGAAATATTTTAGAGCACTCAGACATTTTGCAACATAGCACAGCTCTTGTGGCTTGGCTTGCAGTTGTTCGCCATGTCCTAAAATATATCAGCATTCATTGGTCCTTGATCTCTCAAACAGGAAAGGAGTTGTGAATTTGTTCTTTTTTTTTCTTTTCAATGTATTTTATCTAGCTCGTGTCCTTTCTGATGGCTTCCTCTGTGACCTTTAGGTGATAATTTGAGCATGGTCCTTATACAAGTAAAGAGAGGGAAAAAAAATCTGACTGCAGTTGTCTCTGATAGTGACAGTGGAGCAGTGCTGTGGTTCTGATTGCTACTTAAGGGCTAATCCAATAACTTCCCATTTTTGCTTTAATGTTTTTAAAAGTCTGTTTCTGTAATGGGTTGTTTTGTGTAAGCTGCTGTAAAAATGCTTTAAATTCTTATTTTTCCTTAAAAAAGGTGTTAGCCAGCAGGCCTTAACACAATGCTGAAAATCTTGCTTTACAATGAAATAAGGCTGAAAGTAGAACTAGGATTAGAAGAACCTCATCTGTTGTCCCCTACATATTTCATGGCTGTTATTTTAGTACTATGCAATGTTTGATGGTCATAGCAAATTCCATGGGCACCTATACTTCATGTGCTAAAATGCAAGACTTGAAGTTAAGAAGGCACCATCACCATCCTTGCTCAGCTTGAACTTGATACGTTTAAAATCCTTGTGCAATTCAGAATGGTTTGGTTGGGCAAGCTGATGTATGCATTCGTAGGAGGCAGACAGAGGAAAGAACAAGAGTTCCTGCATTTTTGATACCTTTCTGGTTATTGACACAAGTAATTCCACTGAATTCAATAGCTTAGTCAGAGATGCGAGATGAGATTTGACCTAATTCTCATAAGAGTAAGGACGCAGTGGTCATTATTTCTTGCCTTTGTGCTTTATAGACCACTTTTGTATCCTGAAGTTCATAGGGACATTACAAGTTGGTCACCATATGGTCTATTAAGGCAACCCTACTATTTCTATCTAATGTTTCTGTCATGAAATCATGCTGCATCTGGTAAATTTAAACTGAAAATATGTCCCTATTTTCCCAAGACCTCTCTTCCTGTTCTGTTGATACTAAAACCTATATATTCCACTTGGCAGTATGGCTTTTGTTCTCACCAAAGCACTGTATGCCTGTAACAGTGCATGTGTTTGAATACTCAGATGAACCATTCAGGTTTCCCACCTTCTATAAATGAACATTCTTTCCCTCTATCCCAGACAAGGATATTAAAGCTCTTAGCAGGTAATGAATATTGTGTGTTTGTTCTCTGGCTAAAATGTACAATATAAATATACTTTACAGTTTAGTTTTATGGAATATATACAGCAAAGAGTAATGAATTTTGATTCCTCTGCCTTAATCACAAACAAGCAGGAAATAAGAGCCAGGATTTAACAGCAAAGTGCATTATTTAGAACCGATATCTGTTTCTGAATCAAAATCTGGATTATCTAGTAAGATTTATGGAAAAAAATGTTAATTTTGAACAATTTAAATTGTTTAAAAATTTATATAGTTGTGAACTGTTTATTGCTTTATTAACAGACTATAGTTCAGTTTTGTAACAAACAGCATTCATAATCTGTAGAAACATGGAATATTCTGTGTTACACCTCATTTACTTTATTCCAGCGTCTAAATATCAGCAAATAATGGAATAAGTCTCCACTTGTAGACAGAAGGAAAACCCCTGACTCAAAGGATCTAGAATTAGTGATCTTTTACAATTATAACTGTTACAAAATGCTTAACCTTTTGTTTTCTCAACACTTCTAACTTTCATTCCAAAACCAGCATCATTTTGCTAAGTAAATAATGTCATTCCTGTCATAGCTGGAGTTCAACCAACAGATATTCTGTTTCATCATCAGCAAAGGATCAAACTTCTCTACTTGAATATTTTTCTTGCTCTGTAGGTGAGAAAGTAATAGCATCTTCTGTTTCCTTTGCTGAGGTTGGCATGCAGGAACCTGCAAGAATCTCACTGCTTCTGCAGTAATGTGGGAGAAAGAGAGAGTTTTAAGCAAAAATTCTGGTTATCTTATTAAATTAAAAAAAAAAAAAAAAAAAGAATTCAATTTGGCCAGGCTTGTCACAAGTAGTTGTGACAGTGCATGAGGTGCTCTGTTATTTCTTCTCCCAAATCAGGGTCCTCATGCACTGTCCTATAAAAGCAATAAAATTCTGCACACCTCAGAATTTCCTGAGGATTTGAGATGAAGCACTGTCTGCAGTGGCTGCAAAGAATGGAAGAACAGAATGTGGGGAATGTAAAGCCACAGCAATATTTTTTGGTTTTTTTTAGAAAGAGTGGGGTAGAAATGTGTGAAACTACAGGTAAGCAATGGGGGACATCTGTCCTGGACAAAATAGCAGTAAACTATAATAAAGAATGGGACTGATAGGTACTGAGAGAATATATTGGAGAAGACACAACATTGGTTTTGTAGAAGGAAGTCATATTTCACAAATCCATCAGAGTTGTTTGAAGGAACCATTAAATATGAGGAGAAGGGTGATGTCAATTGTGCTGTATTGGATGGATTTCCAAAAAACTTTCCAGTCACGTTCTTCATTCAAACTTAAGAGAGTTACTGAGCAACCCTGAGTTGAGACTAGTAGCCCAAATAGACCAGGGCTACATCTTGAAGCACCCACCCATTTTCTAGTTCAGTCTCACTAGTATTTCTCCCTGATTTTTGTGGCCTTTGAGTTTCCGAGGATGATATTTATTTAGATGGAACTCTACAGCATGGTGACTCTGACACTCTAACAACTCTTCTGTTTGTTTTGTTTTCTTCTACAAGAGATATTCCTGCTTTAGTGCTATTATCCTTAGTTCGAGCAGGGTTGGGGCAAGTGATCTCCTCAGATTCCTTCCCTCCTAAGTAATTCTATGATTCTGTGACTAGAGAATCCATATGGAGAGCTGCCAAAGTAGGCTTCATGAGACCACTCTTCCATCAGCTCTTAAGAGTTAAGTGCTTTTTCTGATCCAACTTTTAAAATTCGTCCATCAGTTTTTCCTCAACTGAGTGGCCTTAGTGAAGCGTGTCAATTTCTACATCTAGAACAACTGCAGACTGGAAAAGCTTTTGGAGGAAAGAAATTGGTCTTCAGTCTCTGGGTTTATTTCTGTAATAAGTTATGGACAATGGAAAATGCTGCTTGTCCCTACAGTCTCATTTTCATGCTGGTATAAGAAGGGAAAAGATCATATATTGTGGTCCACGTTAATAGAACTATCTCCTAAATTATCTTATCCAGCCAATATAGGTGAATTGCTAACTGAATTGAAAACTGTCACTTTAATTAGGATAGGAATAATCAGGCAAAGTTTACTAGGGGCTTTGTGTTGTGGGGAGAGGTAGCAACTAACAAAATGGATCATGAGAGTGAGACCTTATGGTGAAAAAAGAGTTTAAAAGGAAAATGAAGGGACTATTGCAAGGAGAATCATTTCAGAGAATTATTGGACATCACAAAGCACTCTATTTTCTTTTCCCCACAGTAAACTTGAATGATCTTAATGACAGAAGATGAGATCCAGCAGGTGTAAACTACAGCATTTAAATATTTATGAGTGAAAGTAGAAGCAGGAACTGAATTTAAGTACAGGGGTCAGTAAGGGGGAAAATTCTTCAAGGCACTGAAGCAAAATAGCTGTCAGGATGCAGAGAAGACAGTGATGAAAGGCAGCTTGAAAGAAAATGGTAATGGTCAAAGTTGGCTTATAGGTAAAGCTATGAGGAAGAGGCAGATTGAAAAATGCTCTTGAAATGTGGCTGAGCCGTTTCCAGAGACACAAAATTTTGTGTCAGGCTTCAACAGAAGCACTGGAGCAGAATTCAAATAGGATGTGAAGTCATGGAAGGGCCTAAATTCTGCCCTGCACATTTCACACAATATTTGATCACTGTTAATAAACATGCAACCTTTCTTCCAAACAAGCATCCAAAACCAGATCAATTTGTAAAAATTCCAAGAGGTTGTTAAGGAGTTTTCTTCCCTATGATTTGTATCCAAGGAACATTGCTATAAGAGGAAAGTGGTCATATTTAAAGAATGAGCATCCAAAGAAGAAAAATAAGATAGATAATTGCAGATGAGAACTGTCTTTGTGACATGGTTTGAAGAAATAATTGATTTCCTGGTAGCAGAAAAGAAGAGATTCCACTGAAGTCTTGAGTAATCTTCCCATGTGCGGACAATTTGATGAGGCCTGCTAACAAGTAGCTGTTCCAAACAATTGTCTGCAAAACTCAGGTTGTCAGATATTGCCAAAGACTGAATTCGTATAGTATAGCAAAAGCTCATGTCGTGTGGAATAGCAATGCTTTGAGAAACTACTGCTCAGTAAAGAGTAAACCCAGCAGGGGTTTCTTGCCCCAGACACACCATGGCAGTGTGCATTTCTGTGCCATTATGTATCTGAACAGAATAGGTTGAAAAAAGATTCAAAAATCTCCATCAAATTGACTAAGGATCTAAGCTGAATGTGTGTCAAGGAAACAGATACAATTGCTTTCAATTTTAAGATGGATCACCAACAGTAATATCTAGATGTAAATGAAACATGGCACAGATACCCCTTACAGCCAAGGTTTTTTATTTTTTATGGATTGTGAATCCAGCCTTTGTTCCCTGTAGCAGATGCAGGATGTGTTCATAGATAAGATCTGCTCCAAAAGAAATGACTCTTTTTATAATAAAATAACCTATGTTGTTCTTTTATCCAGCAGCACACCTGTCTCATTCTCAGAATTATTGCATAAGCAATAGACAATATTCCAATTCCTTCATGTTTTAATTTGGAAGAGTGTCAATACATTTTAAAAATATTCCTTAACACCTACCTGGATAAAAGTCTTTGATTTCTATCTTTTCTTCATTTTTGGGTGTATCTGAGACAAGCAGCACAGCTGCAGTTTTAAAATACTGAAGATAGGTCATTCAATGCAGGCAAGTTATCAGGAGGGCAGGCATCGCTCTGCTCTTTGTACTGACTAGGATGGATGTCCTGATGCTCTTCAGAAGCTTTTAGAGATCAGAACCAGTTAGTTTCATCTGCAAGTGCACAAACTCCTAACCTCCCGCTCCCAGACCACAGCCCTCACCGTATTACACTGCTGGGAAATGGCTGCTTAAGCAGAAATCTCAGTCTAGACTTTTTAAATGATGTCTGCAAAGCTCCATGAAAAAAAAGATGTAAATTTTAGAAAATCCTTTCCAAATGAACAGCTATTTCAAAAATTTAGGTCTTTGGATAACATTCCTCCACATTTGGGGATAGATATATAAATATTCTTGAATATATTTTGGAGTAACAACATCCTTCTTCAGGTCATTTCAGTGTCCCGGTTTTGGTCACACTGTCCAGTTGTTATTTATGCTAAACACATTCACCTACCTCCTGTTCTGTGTTCTGTCAGCTTTCATATCATCAAGACAAATACAGATTTTGAATACTGCCTGAAGGTCTCTCGGTCTTCCAAGTTACTTTTGGTAAAACTTCGTAATCTCTTACGCTGCTTCATTACCTCCTTGGCTATCTATTTGTTTGTTTAATAGTTGTGTAGTTGTTATTTTTTCACTGCATCAGTGGTATCTTAATCTAGCTGAAAGTGTTTCCTAATGTCCCTCTTGATTTTCTGCAGGAGGATTTGAGAGGCATGCAGAGAACTCTATTTTTGTTCAAAGCATCCCTTCAAAACCAACCATAAACACTGCGTCACATCACTGCTGCTTTGTTGAGGCACTGTCTGCACACGGGGAGGAAGGAGCAGAGACAAAGAACAGCTAAGCACGTTTTTTTCTCATTCTTTTTAACAACTTGAAATAATTGAACTTGGAATTTTTAGTAGCTAATTTGAAATCATTTGTCTGTGAGATGACTGGCTTGCTGAGCTGCTTCCAGAAATGCAGGTCTGCTGGCAGTACTCATAGCTTGGATATGTTTTCAAACAGCCTCATGTCCCCTGGAATCAGGGAAACTAGTCCCGGCTTAATATGGAGTGACTTGCAGAACCTATGAGACTCCCTTTAGCTGCTCTGTTTTTTTTTCTATGCAAGGAAATAACTTTCAATTATTCAATGTATCCCATTCTCTGACTTTGTTTTTACTACTTAGGGTTCAAATGTGCTGATGATTGTAGACAAAAAGAAGCACGTGAATAGAAGTAGCCTGTTTAATTACCTATCTTGCCTGGGGATGAATGCCAGACCTAGGTTGAAATGAAGAATCAGGTTGCATGTGATATTAAAAACAAAACACGTGACACAAGAGGAATTTGGGTAGAAGCTTGAATGGCAATGGTGTATGGTAGCAAGCTAAATGATTACAGAAATCTAGGTCACTCCCCAAGGCACTGCTTTCTCAAGGCCATATTCCTGAAAGCAGGGCTAGAAGCTACAACTAGTCCAGCCCTGGAAAGAATGGATGAAGGGAAAGTCACCAGATAAAAAAGTGACTTAAAAAAAGTGCACCAGTTTTCAGCGATCTAGTGAGTGTGCTATAGATCCTCAGAATATGTAATATTAAAGATATGCCACAGAGGTATTTTTATGAGTGATTTTACTTTTTACTTCCAATTTCCTGAATTGCCCTGCAACATGGATGTATGCTTCCTCCCAAATGGTGTTACGCACTGTTAGATTTGCACAGTTGACATTTGCAAGGGTCTGGAATGTTTTTGGTGCCTCTGAAAGTTCTGCGCTCAGTTTAACTCTATCTGAAGGGTATTCATGGTGAAAAGGGAGGAAGCGCAAGCTAGTACCTTAAAGAAATGAGAAAAAAATTGACTCTACCCTCAAAAGATTATTACAGAAAGTTAGATGCTGCTTTGTCTGACATCAGGATATGCTAGAAATGAAGCTGTCATCAAGTGACTGAAACCAAGAAAGTACAAGGAGTCTTTCTGGCTCTCCTGACATTTCAAATATAACTTGAGAATATTGGCTTTCTGTTAATGACTCCATTCTAGACTGGGCAGCATTCATTTATCCCAGCCTAACACCCCAGTGCCCAAAGCCCTAACTGCGTGAGGATATTCCCTCTGTTTCTGAATTCATTTTGCAGTAGAAATAAGTGTTTGGCATCCAGCTCAGGAACATGATTTAATGAGCTCTGTGTAACCTACCAATAAGCAAATGTAGTTAGATCGGTTCTTTTGCTTCCCCTCTCAAACGTTATGGAACACTGGGGATAGAAATGGGGCATTTGCAACAGAATTTTCAATCTGTTTACATTTTTGGATGACTGTTAGTTAGACACAGAAGCCTGGAAACAATGGCTTTTATCTTGCATTTATAAAGTATATATTGTTCCGAAGGGTTCCCAAGCATGTTGTAAAACTAAATGTGACTTTCAAGGGGAAGTTTTAGATAAGAATAAAATCTGCTAGGGAGAGAACAAATCGCAGGAAGAAAATCTTTTGCCCCGTTCTTAAAAATATTTGCAGAGTGCAGTTGAATTGGTTTTCTCTATACTGGTAATGGTGTTCAGTACTCTTATTTTACATCTTCCACCAGCATTTTTACATGTTTCTAGGAGGTCGCTATCATTGCTCTGGTTTTGTAAATGAGGAATTCCAGGCAGAAGGAGATAGAGTGGCTTTTACCAAGGTGCCACTGGAAGTCTCTGCAGAGGCCTGACTTCCTCAGCCCCAGCTTGGAGTTTCATCTACTGCAGGTCTGGCCTTTAGGTAGCAGACACCAGATTTAAATTAATAGAAATCTCTTTATTTGCCCAGGAATTACTCAAGGTGGGGCACTTTAGCATCACCTGAGCATCTAGCCACAAGCCATGATATTTCATTCTGTGTGGAATTAATTAAGTTGGTTTTGCCTTTAGAGCAAAATGGTTGGCTATGAAGAATGGAGCTGTGGCTACTCCATCTTTCAGTATCTGTTGCTTTTCCCAAATGGTTTTTGCTAGACAATCTATAAAATGATTTCTCACATTTGCTGTGGTAACTGGGAGAAGCCCAACACAGGGGTTTGAGATATGGGAGGTAAATCATGAGCTTCCATTTTTGATTGTATATTGACTTTCAGTGTTTGAATGTGTATTTTATAGAGGAACCTATGTTTCCAGTCTTTGTTACTCTTCCTTCAGAAGGGATTCCCACACTGAATTGGTTGCTGCTAGCTCAAGGAGTTATTTAGAGCTTCTATTTTTCCTGAGTTTATGTCAAAGTGTGAGCCTGGAAATAATACAACTTTCCTCTGTGCAATCGTCCCTATAAAATGTCCATCAGACTCTGGATGCCTGAAAGCCATTCCAGGTGCAGAGAAATTGTCAAATAATTTCCTGTGTAAATTTGCACTTTTAAGATTTTATTCTCTTTTTAAGAGAGATTTACCCTATATATACAAAAACCCAAACAAGAAGGATGGGATGTAGATGTGCTATTTGGACTCAAATGTTTTGTATTCTGTTACCTTACTTATCACAGATGGCTGAGTGTTTTCTGTAGAATCAGCAGCTTTCATTACAGTACAGGTTTGTTAAATAAATAATGATGCACTGAACAGAACGTAACAAAACTTATAACTGCATTTGTCTGCTCACACTGTGTATTGCATACAAGACTAAAAATCACTCCTCACCAAGGAATATTGATCTCAGTGACAAAAGTTCTTCCTGTAAAAATCTACTAAATACCATTTATGAAATAAGGCCAGCAGAAGATATGATCTAAATACATTTGTTAAAGAGCTGTACTTCAGTCCTGCAGGTGCTTACCACATTTAGAGTGCTGTGCAGGGAAAACGTGTCAGACAGAGGCTGCTTCTTGGGGCTCTGCAGTCCCCAGCAGGGCAAAGTGAGCCAGAAGATTGGCACCGTCTGGTAGATCACAGGGAAAGAGATAATTATTGAGAAATGAGCCGTAGATCCCTCTTTCATTAGATGGCATAAAAGTATGAGCCAAGCCGTATATATCCTTGCACAACCCTTGTAATGTGTGATTTCCATTTTCTCTGTGAAAATTGGAAAGGAGGAAAGACGAAATGATTTGCTCAAGTTTACACAGAATATTTGAGTTTAACCAAGGAGTTTTGCCTTGACTTTTTCATTCTCATTCCACACCATATCCAATTTCCTTCCTTCAAATTTTAATTTGATAGGACTACAGGTACTATGTGTAATTACTATTTACAGCTAATCAAGAGATAATGCAGAGTATTATATCCTTTAGCACATCCTCTGAATAGCTTTTGCACAGCACAGAATGAAACCTGAATGTTATTCAGACACTTTTCATCCCTGCCTTTTCCCACCAACAAATATTCTGGAAATCGGGGTTTTGTTCTCCCTCTGGCCCTAGAATCCTGTACGTATCTAAGATTAAGCATTAAAAAATGAGATGCTTCTGGATGGAAATAGCTGATTTTCTGTGGGAATATGGCCAGTGCATAACTGAAAGCAAAACAAGAAGAACATAAATGATTGGGAATTAAATTATTCTTCAGCTGTTGAGCATATTTTTCAGTAATTCTCTTTCAAGAGAAAAATCTTCACCTCAGTTGTGGTCATTGGGATCTCAGAAGCTACATGCATCTACAGTGACAGGAAAATAAGTTATTCATGTGACAAAATACTAAATATGTGGCAAAGAACAAGATATTAGAGCAATATAAACATGAGATATATTATGCAGTGTTTAAATAGATCAGCACCACTGGGGACGTACTTTGGGGAAAGATTTGACCCGCTTTTTTCCTCAATAAGAATCTTCTGTTACTGGCATGATGCTCCCCCTGAGGATGCTTGCACCTTTTGAATGACTGAATATGCTTAGAGATAAAATAATAACCGATTACACACAGCGCATTTTTATTAACACTGCGGTAATGCAGGTCACCTTCAGAAATAGATTCCTTTTAGAAAACAGAAAGAACAGCAGTCCAGCTATGATTGTAAGCAAATAATTATCTTCAGTTCTTTCTGCCTGCTTTGTTTTTATAAAATTGGTGTGGTTAGAATTAGTCTTTTTTTTTATTAATGGCACTGAAGAGCATTTGGAGGTTTTCAGATGAAAAGAAACAATTGGCATGCACTTTTCAAGAAGGATTTGGGAGTGATTCATAGTTCTACATAATGTTGGTCTTCTTTGTAACATACTAGTGTTAATAATACTAGTATTTCAGAAGGAAGTGGCATGGGATCTTAATAACTTGCCCAGGAAGTTCAGTCAAATTAATTGATAGCACACAATACCGAGACAGAACTGGATTCTACCTCCACAAATTCAACCAGGCAAATTTCCAAAGCCTCGTTTAATTCTGATGAGAAACCATACCTATCAGTGCAATTGCTGCAAAATGGACTTATGGTTAGAGTGTATTACACCTCCATTTCTGTCCTCATGTTCTCATGGTGAATGCAAATTCAGGAATTTGTCTGTCTGTCTCTTTGTTGCTTTTGTTGTTTGGTCTCATTTTGTATTAATGGGGGCTGTACCCAAGTGGGTAATACTCAAATATGTGAGGAATTACACAGACAGCAGTACAGAAATGCATGTTTTTACCATTCCTTATAACACTGTTATCCCGTTGCACAGGTTTTTGGCTTGAATGTTTCAGAAACGGTGGTAGAACCAATTAATAATAAATTATTGATATTGGCAGCTGCTCTGCAATTTTTCCCAGCTGTTACACTCAGACATGTCGCATCTCTTGAATTCTGTTCTGATTTGCATAAATGGCAGAATTGATCATAAGGACAAACAAGATTTTTTCTCCACCTCCCTTTGGCAGAATACAGTAAAAAAATTCCTAAGCTCCCTTTTTTTATTGCCAAGCTGACACTGCGGCCTGCTCTCCCATCTCAGCCTCTTGCCTCCTACCCAGTAGACCTCCAGTCAGCTCTTCACATGGGAGATTGCTGGCATGAAGAAGCTGAGCCATCAAAAAAAAAAAACAAAAAAAAACAGTTTTTTAAATCATATTCTATAGCCTTTGTTTGAATTGTGGAAGTGGCACCTGACACAGTAACTGGGATTCTTTTGTCATTAATTTAGCATCTGCTCACACTCCTCTGTGGACCTCAGCACTACTTTCTTGGTGTCATGTGTTTCCTGGACCTCCATACAGTCCTCTTGTTTTCACTTACTGCTGTCAGTTGAAGGCAGTAGCAGGCTCAAAGGACAGTCTATGTGATTATACAATTAATTAAATTAGCAACCTGCAGGTGTTGTTAAAGAAGACCTGCAAAACTCCTCACTGATCTGGAAGGGAGTTTCTGGGTGCAGATCTGAAGTTTGCAGTAGAACAGAATGAGCTTAAGCAGTATTTTAACCAGCTGTAGGTCAGTGCTACTCACTAATGAAAACTTTGCTATTTATCCTGGGAGAAAATGTGCCAAGCTAAGGGAGATCTTAACTTAGAGTTTAGAGAACAAAGGTGAGACCAAAGGAAATCTGAAAGCACTGACAAGAGATTGCAACCTTTCTAACTGCAGGGTTTGGCTTTTCTTTAGTTTCCTGAACATTGTTATTCCATCTGCAAGGTGTGAGCAAACTTCCATTTAAAATTCCATAATAACTGTCTTTAAAGATACGTGCAAAATCAGTCTAAATATGTGAAATTTTTGGAGCCAGACCTGGGATTTAGTTTTCCCGAGAGGTAAGCAGTCTGATGGTGCAAGCAGGGATTGCTAGAAAAGAGCAATTCTGAATTGCTCTTGCTCAGCCTGAAAAAAAATCAAGCCCTTATTTTTGTACTTGGGTCTTGCGTCTAGTCCTAGTGTTGATTCCTCATTACAAATGCTGTCAATATTGTGTTAGTGTTTTAGGCTTCTTTTTAACAGCCCAGCCTTAACAAAACACCCTAGTGGATAGCTTACTGCAGGTTTAATAACGATTTTTCATTGCTGGATGATTTCTTCTAAATGTCTTTCTTTTGAAGTACTGAAGTCAGGGATAATGTTTCTTGTGAAGTTTCTTGTGAAGTTTCAAAAGCATGAGATACTGCAAGAGCATTCCCCCCACCTTCCTGTCTTCTAGTTCTTACACTGGTATTCAATTTTTTCTTCAGCTGTTTGTGTGCATTTGCACTGCATATATATCGGCTGTGTTCCTAACAACCTGTAACTAATAGAAATTAAAGACCTGGGATGTGGGAAGCATTTTGAGGAGGAACAGAGGTTAGGTGTCGCATGCTAAGTTCTGTAGTCGTGGGGGTTACGCACTGCAGCACACGCTGAGCAGCAGCACAGCTGAAGTGTTCACATTCCACAGAACGAGCAGGTTAACAAACAAACCTGGGCCTTCCTGTCCATCTCACAACAGTGTCCCCTAGAGCAATAGTACTAATGTCTTTGCCTCCCACTGTTGTGTACTGTAGGGCTGACAGCACAGCTGTCTATAAGCCACAAAAACACGTGCATAACGAGATTGAGTTGGAAACATGAATTTCTTGTAGTGCTTTAATGTTTTTAAAATTAGAATTGGTTTGATGCAGGTTGATGTGCTAATCTTCAGACATAGGAGCTGCTGCGTCCATTTTAACAAGCTCTTAGCAAGGAGAGAAGGGGCAGCCATGTACAGCTCCTGATAGAATCTCCCTTTGGTGGAGATAAGGGAAGGGTGAGCTAGGCCACGGGGACAGCCTGTCTAACTGCATCTTTCTGGGAGAAAGGCGAGGATGCAGGGATCCCAGGACCTTCAGCTTCCCAGAGAAGGAAGATCTCTTTTGGTACCACTATCTCAGCTTGGAGGGGACCTCTAGTGGTGGCCCACATGGAGAGAATTCAGGATAGGTTACCCTAACCTGCCTCAGAGACCCTTGGCTCAGTGCTAACAGTTGATGGCTCATTTACCAGCATAGCCCTGGGTTTGTTTATATATAAAAATAGACTTTGGATCCTGTCACTTCTAAAATTTTCCAAGTCTGACAGAATCATGACAACCAGACAAAGGGGCTGCTGGAGCTGGTCAGGCTTCCAGGATGCAAGGGATCTTTTTTTGATTTAGTGTCATTTTGATATTCTGTGCTGGTAATTATGAGAAGCACAAATTACAATTTGTTCAGCCTTCCAGTTCCAAAGGTTTTCTTCTCACTGATTGAATCTGGCCTCTCTCCTTGTCTCTGCTTATATGTACAGATATTTCCAAGCTTCCATTTCTACAATTAAGAGTTCCAGCTTTTCTGAACTCTTCTACTTCTTCATTTTTCATGTGTATGTGTATCTGTATTCTCCAGGAAGTGGATGGAACATCTTTTCAAGGGTTATATCTAATGAATGAAAGCATACTTCAATCATCAGTAACCATGCCCAGGACTTGATCTCCATCAGATAAATACCTTCAGTAACCCATCTTCTTATTCAAAATGTACCTCCTTACTGTTTGTCTGTTTCAGTACCAGTGACAAAGGGTTCCTTTTACACCATTCTGTTTTCTTTTTGCTTTTAGCTAGACTTATCTCTGTTTAAGGTGTTTTATTAAATCTCAGGTGCTACACTGTGCTCTCAGAAGGTGCTTGGTCTGCTTACCCTCTTGGGAGCATGCATGTAAACCTGAGCTTTCTGGCTAAGATCTCTAAGCTTGTTGCCAAGCGGATTTGGTGCTCTTTTCACCTGACCTTCATGACTCTGTTCCTTTGAGATTGTGCCTCTTTCCCCATGTTCAAAGCAAAGTACATTTAATCAGTGTGTGGTATTACTTAAGCTTCCAGTCCCAAACTGATTTCTGTCTTAGCATTGTGGTTTTAACACTGTGCTGGGGTCTCTCTCCTTAAGCTAGCTTTATTTGGAAGGGATCATGTTCTGTTTTCCTGGCCAAAACTGATCCTGACTCCTTCTCCATTCCTTCTCATCCAAATCACTGTAATCCCATCAGAAGAGGAAGCCCACAGACAATTATGCAGCCAGATGTTGTTTTCTGCGATGCTTAATAAAAAACATTCCATCAAAGCTACAATCAAGTCGGTGCTCATCTCTCAGTGCTGTTAAATTGGTAAAGCAGGCTTAAGATTCAGAAGAGACTGTGAATTCTGCTTTCAATATCCCTCCTTTTTCCTAAGCTTTGTCTGCATTGACTCATGCAGAAGGTATTTGCTGAGAATCTTTCTTCCAGTATCATTTCTCTCTGTGTGTTAAAGGCAATGTGGTTGTTTCTGTTTGCGGGGTGTACACAGCCATGGGTAATGCCAGGTGAGAGTCAGATGCTTCTGTACATTTCCCTCTAAAACTGAAGGAGGTTTATAGAAATATACATCTTAATTTTACTCAAGATGGAATTTGTCGTTATTATAACATAATGTACAGTATTAGAGCTTGTTGAAGTGCAACATTTAGAAAGCATACGTCTGCTGTCATTTGTCAGCGGTGGAGGATTTTGATTAAGTAGGCAAGCACACTGCAATGATGAAAGATTCTGTTGAGCCTCTGTATTTATCTCTTCTGCAGACAGAAGGGTGGGCGAGCAGATGCCTCCACAGATGAGTGTAACGTAGCTCCTTGGCCAACAAGCATTTCAAACAGATTAAAGAAGTCCACCGTGCATTTCTTTCCTTCAGGGAAATGTACAAAAAGATGGAGATGGGAGAGGAAATCCGAACAACCCAATCACAGCCACCCAACTGCTGACATCGCCCTTTATTCTTTCAGAGGGAAGCTGTCCAGTCTCACTGTGTGTTTAATTTATATGCAAGTTTGTAAAGATGTAAAAAAAAAAAAGAAAAAGAAAAAAGAAAAACCACCTCTGTGAAAACTAAGCTTTATTACCCATTAGGAGAGAGCTGTCTTGAACATTTCAAGCAAGGAGATAATGCTGACAACTTGGTTCAAAGCCACAGGCTCAGAAGTGAATTGAGAGTGAGAGTATCTCCCTGCCAATGTATATAAGCACATCTTAAATATTGGACACTATTATCTAGGTATCCAGAGTTTTGTATACAAGTTATTTCCAAGTATTTCACAAAGCTGATTGGCACAATTTGCCTATTTACACTTGGGGAATCAAAACACCAGAAGGCAGCAGCTAAACTACAGAAACCCTGCAGGTAATTGAATTTCTGAGCTGCACTCAGTGCTCTACCCTTTAAGTTTCATAAATTGTTACTGATAAATGTTGCTAATAGTTTCTGACTCTTCTACTAGAGCAAATTATCTGCATGCAGTAACACAGAAAACATGATTTCCAAATACACACAATGTGAAGGTTGAGAGAGTGATGAGGGAACATGGAAGCAGAAGTCTGCTGATCCACGTACGAGTCTATTCAGTTTATGGATGCTGCATAACTGGTTTAGGTTATTGAAAAAGGTCTGTGCAAAGAATGCTTCTGAAAGATGTCATCCAGTCTGTTCTGAAATCCGATTCCAAATAAATAAATAAATAAAATTGAGAAAACTGAAATTGTTGGTGGGGCTGAGAAATAGAAATCAACATAAAGGCTGACAGAGGAGAATGGCCATGAGAAAAAGAAAAATAGATCCCAGCTTGTGTTGCTTCTGACCTGAAATATGATAAAGGAGCGAGTTAGTCAGGTGAGAAGTCTTCACAATCTTGAGAATAAAACTCAGCTGCCATCTCATAATAAAAGTGACTAGTGCCTCTGTGAGTGAAGAACAAGCTGTAGCTAACCAAACTGCAAGGGCTGTTTATCATCACACAGCACAGTGCATGCCTTTCATTTACACATCACATTTCCCCCCCCCTTTCAAATTGCACCTGTAAGTCATGGGGGAAAAAAAACTCAATATTCAGCTCCATTAGACAAAGTTATTCTTTGAAATTCAGGGCAAGGAGCATATGGAAATTCCTACAGCAAGGAACTGGCACTACATCCAGAATAAAAATCAGCACTGTGCAATACTGAAATGAGTGCCATTATGGGTTATTTTGAATCTGATCATGATATGATTGAAATTCAATTACCTCTTCTGCTTTGAAGGGCCAAGTAGCTTGAAGAACACAAAGTTAGACTGCAAAGAGTAAGAGAACAAAGAGTTTGTGCTGGTTGTTATTCTCAGTTCTCTTCTGGCTTGATGCTTTTAACCTATTCCAGCAGTCCTTGGGTGACATGGCATTTACAGTAAATGCTGCCTGTGACTTGGCTGTGCAGGCCATTCTTGTGGGTTTCTTTTCAATAACGTGGTATGGGCAATTGATCGCTGCAGCAGCCGGTGCTTCTTTGGTAGGATTAGCCTTGTTTACAACTTGCCCTGAATCCCTGATTTTTAGTGGAAACGGAGTGAGTAAACCTTATATCTACTTTGCATATTTTTCTTCTTTTTTTAGCCTGCATTTCTACTTGTCTGTGTTCAAAGGCATTTCCTCCTTTTGTTCACACCTTGTCATTAAAATCTAATGTGAAATTCTGGGGTCAGTGCATAGCCAAATAACGTGGACCCAAATAGAACTTACCAGTACAGCAAAATGGGTAAGAGAAGGAGTGTTCGAAACTTCATGGCTTTTTATAGTGCTGAGTGTCAGCAGGATAAATACTTAGGTCTCTTGGTCAGCAAGAATCACTTATAATTGTAGATTATAACACAAATTATTTTGTTATCATTTTGCTATGGCTTTTTTTTTTTTTTCCCAAACTAAACTCTAGTCATTCTGAAATATCTCAAGAATATTTTGAAACGGGCTAAGTGCATCCTTCACACTAATAAGAACTGGAATGTTTTTTGTAGTTGATATTGCATAGTTTGTTTATACTGGAACTTAAGAGGTGGGAGTATTTCTTTCCTAGCATAAACTGTGTTTGTTATCATAAAAGCATACTGACATTCACCATGGCGCAGAATAGCTTCAAATCTAAAGAAAGTCTCTCCTGGTGATCTGTTTATGTTTGTATGTTTATCTGTTTGTGTTTATATGTTTATTCACGTGCTCCTGATTATGGATATGGGAGTATGAAGACTGTATGTAGGTATGAGAGCTGACTGACTAGGACAAAAACAAAAAATTGATTGCATATTTCCAATGCAGTGAAAGTGCTTTTTTCCCCCACTTTTGCTCCTCTTTGAACAGCTGCTGCATATAACAAGCATAGATCCATTTTTATTAAGTATTAGCTGAATTCACTTTTTCTAAAGAAAACAAAGCATCTTACAGTGAATGAAAGCTGCAAGGATTTCTAAAATTCAGATAAGTCTGTTAAGCAGTCAGCCAGCTAGAAATAAACATTTGCCTTCTAGAGCAAGACTGTAACCTTTAGAATATGCCCTTTGAAGAAAACAGCACAGCCATACCACTGCAGAAGAAGTTGAAATAGCAAAGCAGGATTGTTGGTTTTCCTCACTGTCATCATAGATATGAGACTTCCTTGCTATGGAAAGAGTTTATTCTCAGTTACTCAGCCCTGAGCCTGTGGCTCAGTGATGATCTTGAGAGTCTCTAGTAGCATGTGAGGAGGTGGCTTATAAAACAATTATAGAAGAGATAATAACAGTAAATAAAATCAACCTCTCTCCTCCAAATTCGAAACATTTCCAGTCAAGGAAGCAAAGAACAGGAAGGGGATTTCACATTCAACCTTATTTTTGTTCAGTTGCAAATAACTGTTTGACATAGGAAGAGAGGTAAAGAAGTGCCACTTCAAACTGAGAGCTCAGGAGCAAAGATGAGAGCAGCTTGCTAAGAGTTTTCTCCTCCTCTTCTTTGCCCTCTGAAACTATTTTAATCTTTAAATTACTATAATCCAGGTCACTTCCAAAGGGCCAAGTTTGTTTATGGTCTTTGATGTAACATGTTGCTTTCAGAACTTAAGAAGTGATGGTGGTGTGAGCAGGGACTAGTTCTTATACGCTGCCTTAGAATTAACCAGATAATTTGGCCAATTAGAAAATCAGGGATGCTTCAAACTACATTGAATTTTGGGATGCTATCTGGACACTCATGTGTTCTTCCTGTTGTAGCCCTTTGAGAAAAGACCTTGTGATTGAAGCTCATCTTCAAACAGCCTCCTGCAGACATAGGAGATGTCACATTAATTCTGATTTCAGTCAGGTAATCTCCATGGCCTATTATTTGAGCATTCCAACAGGATGGAGAAGCTGGAGTAACAATTTTAATGTGGAAGCAGAGGAGATCTTGCTTTTGTAACCAATAGAATGCAAGCTAACGAGAAAGCTTAGGATGAGATTTGTATTGTTAGGATTGAAGCCATTCATTCTTTGCTTGCTCCTTTGGACATATTTCCTATTATTTCACCTTTCTGAGTTCTATTCCTTGCTTACACATCCTTTCGATGCATAAATGAGATTATCGATATATATTTTTAAATAATATTTGTCATGATCACAGCACTGTTACAAAAACAGACTGAATTGGAATTCCTTTTTGTGACTCATTCAGTAGAAATTAAGACCTGGGCATATATGCAGTCCTAGCAGAGATATAATGCAACATTTTGTTAATGGCTCTAAAAACATCTGTAGTAAAATGAAGCCCTTTAGCATAGAATGATGCATAAAATTAGACTTGTGGATCTCAGATTAAGTAATTTGTCTTTGACTGCTTATGAGATGCATTGTCCTATGCCCCTGAATACTGTCTGTACTCTGGCAATTACAGAAAAGCAATTGCTATAAATGCCTTTGCTTTCTCTGGAAATTAGAATTCAAATTTCATCCTGTCAAACACTCAGCAAAGAATATCTCTTAAATTAATGTTCAGTGGATAACATGGAATTTTTCCCACACCCATTGCCTTCAGCTCAGACCCTCCCTAACACGATCACTTCAATCATTTCCTCTTGAATGCCTGTAGGCTTCAAGCAGCTTTGCATCTCTCACTATATTACCAGTGCTTTTTGTTTTAAAACACTGCTGTGTATCCTGGAACCCAAACTCACTAGAAAGTTGTGTTAAAATATACTGTAACATGGTTATTCACTAGGAGCTCAATGCCTTTCAAATGGAGTGGAATGGAGTAACACCTTTCATTTGGGTACTGAATTTAACAGAGGTTAGATAAGATCTTACTCAGAACTTAGTTCAATTTACATCAGTTTGGCTCTTTCCAGCCGGTGTAAGTACATCCACATGAAGCAAGAAAAAATGCAAAGAAAGGAAGATGCTGACCTATTTTTCACTGTCTCTGGTACTGCGTGTATGTCTAAGTTATTTAACCTGATCTTTGACCTTCCACTGTGTATAATGCTCACTTCATCAGTGCAATTGATTGTACTTGAAGGATTACAGAAAATTTAAGGCACAGAAGGCACTTCCTTTTTTTTTTTTTCTATTTTCAGCTGTTTTCCAGTTATAAAGTACTCCTGTCCTGGCACGATATCTGCATTCATTTAGCAAAAGACATTTCTTGTAGCTTTGTTCTGATGGCATTATTTTACTTTCTTTCATTCTCAAGCTTGTATAGACAACAGTAAAGAAATGGTGCAGTAGAGAAAAACTGTGTCCTCTCTGATATTGCATTAATCACATTTTGTCAGCTCTTGATTTTTGTTGTTCATTTCAACTTTGAACATTCCACCAATGGTTCATATGCTCAAAAAAACACCAGTGTATGCAATGAGAGAACTGGGAAGAGCTCTCCTCTGTACAAAGACTAACTTAGGGGCAAATCTGTGCACTGATATTGATTTATTTCCCTCAAGAACTGCATGTATGTAGTGCTAGACACCTTCAGTGAACTGAGAACCTCTGAGGTGGAAGAACCATCTGCTTCACTTCATATTTGTTCTGGACAGTCTGCTTTATTAAGGCCATTAGTATCTCAGTTGAAGGTTTTGTGAAACTGTGCCCTATTCCTGTGAGAAGAGATGTGATCGCAGAGTTGGCATGCTCCTCCTAGTAGCTCTATACACAGGCCAGCTGGGAAAATTATGTCCATGGAACAATAGAAAGCTGTTGTTCTTATTTTAATCTGTCTCTTCATTCTTCTTTCATAAATTATTATTCCCCAATAATTTAAAGATTTATTCTGAAGGGGGAAAAAAAATACTTTTAAAAAATGAATAATCTTTTTAAAAGCACAAAATATCTACTGAATCCTAACAGCAGAACACTGCAGGGTACACATTAATGACCCATTAATGCACTTCTAAGTGGTAAATGGCCCATTAATGCTCCCTTGTCATGCTATCTTGTATAATTCATTCAAATTCATAGGCAGGGCATGGAGAGAAGGGAAGCAATGCCATAGAAATGGTATTTGAGACATTACCATCACAGATCTTGCTCCTAGAGCAGTTCTGTGTCATCCAATGGAAAATGGATCCTGTAACCAGACAGCATGTACTTTACTGGGACAAGCAAAGCTAGCTTCTCTCGTATTCTCATGGAGCCTGTTTTTGCATCTGTAGCATCTCTTCTAGGAATAACTTGTTCCTAGGGATTTTTTTACTAGAATTCCATTTGATAGAGCTAAAAGCTCGGAAAGGTTGTGTTTCTTTCACTAAACATGTCATGGAAAACAAGACTGGGCAGACACTGAGTAGGTTAAGTTGATCAGCTTCTTATCTGCAGAGCATCAGCAGGAGGAGACCACACAACTGCGGGAGATGCAAACAGTGCAGAGCACTTATTAGTGACAACAGATCGCCTTGCTGCCATTTCCTTTGAGAAGTTCAACTCCAGCGTGGCACAGAACTGACTTGGAGGAGGCTCAGGGCATTGCAGCCTTCTGCACCAATAATGGTACCACCCTGCCATCTCACCCTTTCCCAAAGCTGGGACTACTGCATCTGTTGGCCAAGATACAGCCACAGAGAGGTGATCTCCCAAGCCTGGCAGGACCTTGGGATGGGCTGAAGTTCTGCAGTATTCCCAGGCTGCCCGGTTTCAGTCAGCTGATGTATATGGTGTATGTAATCCAGGGATTCCTATAGTGCATCTCCCTTCTCCTGGCATGGTAAATTAGACCTTTATCATTCATCATGTCAGGTATTTGCCCAGCACATTCTTTAAAATCTCCAGAAACAGAGCTTCCCCATCTTCCCACACAGTCTATTTCAGGGCTTAGTTATCCTTAGTTTCCAAGAATGTTTGCAGTGTCTTGTCTAATTCTCAGCTTTGCAGATTCAGCTCATCACTATGACTTCCCCTTTAAAAAAGCAGGTAAAAAGCACTCATTCCTATTCTACTTTACACCAGCCTTTTATGTACTCCAAAGACTGTTATCCCTTCTTTTAGCCTTCTATTCTCTAGACTACAGAGCCCCAAATCTTTCAGCCTTTCCTCACAGTCACACACCCGGAGCTTTGATCTGACCCACTGCTGAAATTAGTCAACTTTTTTCTTGAAGTGTAGTTTCCAAAACTCAGTGCAGTTGTAGGCGAGTAGGGAATGGTGTGCTGTGACACATGGCTCACAGCTAAGCCATTACCATTTGTGTTTCCTGCGTGGTTTATTGAGCTCTCGGTTCATATTCTGCTTTTGACCTTCTAAAATCTCTGATGCTACTTCTGCAGAAAAGGTACTGGCCTAAGTTTTCCATTCTGCATTTGTAAAAATCATTGATCAGGAGTATGGAAATGTGCATTTATTTTTTGTTATATCCTTTTTTCTTATTTATTTATTTAGCCCCTCAGTCAAGTAGGCAGTAATGAACAAGAAGCAGATACTTTTTAATGTACACCTTAACTTTCTTTCCTAGTTCCTCAGATTCCTACTGTTAGCCTTTCCTGATTTTCAGCACTTTGCTTAGTAATGCAGGGTTTGAATGAACAGAATGCATCTGCCATATTTGTTCCCTTCAAAGCTCATAACTATTGAGCAGCTAGATCCCCTCTGATGACTCTGAAGAGATGATCTATAGCTCACTGTTACACTGTAAAACAGTGATAAATGGTCCACGGATGATCTATAGATGTATATTAAATATATTTAGGCTCCAGGTTTTTAGGAATGCCTAGTGACTAAGAAACGTGGAGGGATAACAGATACTTTCTACTCTAAAAAAAAAAAAAAGAGGACTTCTGCTGCAGCAGATTTTTCACTTTTGCACATAGATCAGTTCAGAGAAAGATTTCCTAGACAAGATGGCCCCATCGATCTCCTAAGCTAGGGCACACCTGGGGTGGTTGAATTGTAAACTTATCAGGTAGTCGTATCCATGTTGTCACTGTAGATGGCTGTTCTATCCAAGAACTAAGCCAATACACATACATGTATACACAATTTCATATGAGAGAGCTCTGGAGGGTAGCTATTTAAGCTGCAGGGTCACCTGATCTTTCAAGAAATAATTTCCATGCAGTGCAATCAGTATCTGTTTGCTCTCTTCCTGTGCTCAACTGTGTGCTGGGGTGAAGGGATGGATAGCAGAAGGACACTGTGAAACCTGCTGGCATAGCTAATGATGCAGAACAGCCAGAACAGGCACACGGAGCAGCGCCCACATGCTCCTAATGAGGACAAAAGGAGGAGGATGTGCACAAAGCACAGAGACAGCACCAGGCATCTCCACTTGGTGGGCAGCCTGAAGAGAAAACAGTGTCATTTGTGTAGGCTTCAAAGCTGTGTCAGAGCCCTCCTTACCCACAGTGTACCATTCCATCTGCTGTTTAAGCAGAAAATATTAGTGTAGGGGAAAGGAAGTGATGCACCTAGGAAAAGCTGTTGTTCTGAGATAGTTGGAAAAAAGCTTGTTTGACAGCATGGGAGGCACATCTGTGTATCACACAACTGAGTTTTGCTCAGAAAAGGGAAGAGAAGGAGAAATGCAAGGAGCCAGCTTGGATGTACCCTGAGTTGTGCAACAAACAGGATTTCCCTTGATCTTCTTGGAGCTGCACCAGCTCATGCCAGAGCTGGATTTGGGTAGAGATCTCATCCATAACCTAGCCCGTGCCCACTCCAGCTTTAGTAGAAATGGAGAGGCAAACTTTCTATTCTGACAGCACTGCTAACCACCGATAAGGTGTCTTTTTTTAGGGGTTGAGGAGGGCATAGAGCCAAAGGCATCCTACATTCCTTATGCTAAGTGTGAGGGTTGCCAAAATTAGTGCACATGGAGAGTGTACAATAAACCATTTCCCGCTCAATATGCCAAGAAGGCTGAGGAATCTGTGAATTATGCTGTTAGAAGGAAGCACATATCCAGCATCTTGTCCATCAAAGCAGAAAACACCTCCAAATGGCAGCAGGAGAAACTAGCATTGCATGAACCAGTGTTTAAAACCAGCAGCAGAAGAGCAACCTTGCAAATAAAATTCTGAGCTCATGTAGACAGCTCCAAGCTTTCTGCCAGAAACAAGAAAGCAGCAAACAACGAGAGTGTAATTGAGCCCTTCCAATCTACTATGCATGTGCCTCTGCAGTGGCTCTTCCTCCAAGAAAGCTGAAGTTTGGAGTGGTGTCTTGAGGGAGACATTTCACACTGCTGCTGTAGGTACCGCAGTAAAATTGCCTCAGCCATTGCAGCATCGCATGGCTCTTTATTCCATTTTGCAGAGGTAATAACCATTAGCTGAATAATTTAGGCTGAAACATTTTGCCCCATAAAATTTTTTTTTCGGTTGACAAACAGTTATTTCTGTCATCCAGAATAACCATTTGAAAGGACAACAGAATGAAATGTTGTTTTCCATTTAACACAAACATTTTTTTTTATCAGAAGACCTCATTTATTTATGCTGGGGTTGTAGTGGAAGCGATTTGAGGATGATTTGAGGAAAAATATTGGAAAAAGAAAGGAGAGGGGAAAGACGTGATACTTATTTTCCAAGCAAATGCCTCTCTATTTCAACAGTGAGAGAAAGAGGGATCTGATTGTTTACAAGAAATCTCCTATATTATCCTGAATCCATTCTGTGAAGCTAAGTGGGGTACTAGTGCCTATAGAAGTGGAGTAGGTCCTGTTCCTCTCCTCACTCAGATGCAAGTGATCAGAAAGTTTCCCTGAGATAACTGAATTACACCTGTAGGAGAACGGACAAGAGATACAGGTTCATTGTTTCTGAAGAGGGCAACATCTGCAGAAAGGAGAGACAAAAGGGCAAGTCATTATTGCTCCAGTTGGGTAAAATCTCCTGCCCAAATCACAAGTGAGAAATGCAGGCAATTATTTAAATTGTTGTGGAAAAATGAGCAGGTTCTGCACTAATGTATGATGTAGGTAAGTGGAGTTCTAATGGGAATCAGTATAAAACCTTTTGTTATAAAAAGCCCTGTTTGTGCTGTCTTTGATCCTACCCTATTTTGTTCACAGTATCTCTGTAGGTCACTTCGGGTCTTAGAATATGAAAATATCCTCATCCATATCATAGAGTTATAGAGCCATTTGAGTTGGAAGTGACCACTAAAGGCTGTCTGTTCCCACTGCCTGCAGTGCACAGGGACACCCACAGCTCCATCAGTGCTCACAGCCCCATCCCCTGACTGTGTGTGTCTGCAGGGATGGGGCACCACCATCTCTATGGGCAAATATTTTCAGCTTGGAGTATCCTCATAGTTCTGTGCTTTGCAGGTTGAAGCTTGCAGACTATCTCCACTTGCATGACATTACAGCCTGGTAACACAGCATGGATTGTCTTTGGTCACTGAGACAGGATGAATCATAATGATTAATAACATGTATTTTCTTAGCTCTGCTTGCCTTCAAACTAATGATTGCACATATCACCCCCAAACTCTTGACGTTGGCTCCACACCAGGTTGTGCCTTCAGGCCCCTTGGGTGTAAATAAGAGCAGCATGTATTCTTGGGGCTTGATAGTAAATACTACACTTCATGGCTCAGTTTTTAGCATAAGTGATATATTGCTGGAGATAGAAATGAAAAATTACCACAGAAAATGGAAATATACATTTGCAATGTTCTCTTTAATTGCAGAGGTCTAATTGCATCTTTATTTTCAGGAGTATGAAAGTAGCAAGGCTTCTCTCTGCATAATACCTACTGCTAAAGAGCTTGCATCTTATGGAAGTAAATTCTCCGCAACTATCTTGTAATTGAAGTATTGTTAAGCATTGCCTAAATATAGAGGTAACATTAAAAGCCACAGCAGGCAGATTCTTCCTTTTTTTTTTATATTTAGGTTGGACTTTAAAAAAATGTATCTGCAGATTTTAAACAATGAATATGAATACTTATGTGGCAGCTATGGAGAAACAGAGGGAACAGCAATGAGAGGAGGAACCAGTGGCTTGTGTGTCCACAGGTCTGGCAATGAAACTGCTACTGAAGAACAGGTCAGGAGCTAGGCTTTGCCTTGCCACACAGCCCTTGCCATAAGGGTGCTGAGGAAGTCCAAGTCCAGACAACCAGGCTGTGCTCTTTGAAGATGTTTAGGCAGAATTCTGTAAAGGGCTGGCGGTGTGCTGCATGCTGACAGAATAAGTGCAAATATTTGCTAGTCCAGGATCAGCATCAGTCTGTATCTGTGTGACACCCAGGGAGTGAAATTCCTCACTCTGCCAGTGACCCGACCACACAGTCCTGATGAGGAGGCAAAGGACTGAGTCAGGGTGCATAGTGAGCAATGTCTTTATGCTCAAGAACACTCTGAAAACCCAAAGCTTTCTGTCTGTGAGCTTCAGCTTCCCCTGCTACTGGAAAAGTTTGTGATCTCCAGCAGTTGCGTTCCATGAGCCCATTGGAATGCAGTCAGGAAAAAGGAATGCTGTGACTTGTGGACTGCAGCAAGAGCTTTCATGCACTCTGGGCTCACTTGTATACAGTTTTTCAAACATGAACCAGCCTGTGAAACGCACACACACACGTGTTAAATGAAATCTCAGTATGATATCCTTTAGATGTTTGATGGCAAAAAAGCAAAACTGTGATTTAAGCCCTTTGCTGTTCATGGGCATACAATGCCTTACACACCGCCATGGTACCACCAGATGGCTATCAGTGAGGCTACAGCAGCTTTTTGCTCCCACTCCTGATGATTTGATATTCCAAGATCAAGGTATCAGGTTCACATCATGCAACCCGCAGGGTTAAGGGGGTAAAATAATCAAAACTGAGATTGTTCTGAGTTGGATGCGACCCTGTGACATTTTGTTGTAGAGCAGGCTGCTTTAATGAGTGCTTGAGCCAGTGTTCATCTTAAATCAAATCTTTTTCCCCTGTGTATTCTGCTACCTCTCCAAGGCTGCAAACCTGTTTCAAAGGTTATTAGTTTGGAAACACTTTAGGGGGTACATCCCTGTACTAAACCTGTAACTGCCTGCCTTATTTTGGTGGCAATAGACAAAGAGAGAAAAGCTCTCTTTGATTTTTTTTCTCTATCTGCTGCTTTGCAAGAATTTTTCCATCCAATTAATCTCACTAGGTTTCTAATTGAAGTGGTAGTGTGCATAAATATTAATCAGTCACTAAGTAAAGGGTCAGGGGCACACCAAAAGAAGGAGTGTATTTGGTAGATACTCTGTTTTATCTTTGCTGAGCTCTCAGATTGCAGAAGATGCTCAGATTGCTTTTCCCTAGCATGCTCTTGTTGAGTTTTATAGCAATATAGGTAAATAAATTATGTAAACATATTGCCTGTTCTAATTCTCTTGTAATGCCATTTCAATGTGAAGTAAATAGCTAAATATATTCTGCATTCATCTGGTCCCTCGATCCCTCTCTATTTCAGTGCAAGGAAAAGTATTTCTTCCCTCTCCACACTGTAATATGTTGTGAGGATAAATAAATTGAAGTTTTGGTGGCCCTTCTAAGAATAGGGCTGTATGACCTGCAATAGAAAATTACAAAGCAATTTTCTTGATACTCGCCTTGGCCACATAACTCATTTGCTACTGGCACATATTCCATTTCCAAGCTGTGACAAGTTTAGATGTTTTGTTTTACAGGATTATTTTGATTTCAATGTTCATGGCTTGATCTGACCTCTTAGTTTGACCCCCTTAACTTTGGTATTTCAGTTCTTCACAAACTTATGAAAATGAAGGAACTGGTTACGAAGGTGACTTGGAAAGGAAAGAAAAGTATTGGCTAGTTAGATGATTCCTTCTTTATTAGCATTTATCTGTGGAAAACTGTTTTCCCGTACAGAAATGCCTTGAAATTGCATCTTCTGCAATGCCTTGAAATTGCATCTTCTCTTCAGTTCTGAGAACACAGTGAGGCTGGGCTTTCCATCCTGAGTTTTCAAGAGCATTGGACATGATGAAGAAACAAGGTGGCAAAATATCAAAATCTGTGTTGCTACCTCAGTGCTACATATCACTTTCCATCTTTGCGCTCTGTGCTGCAGGAGGTAAGTACCTATTGATAGATCCCAGACTTGTATTCAATAGTCTCTCCTGCTGCTGTTACTAAGCTTGGTAAAGCTGAAGACACTGTTTATAGCAACACTGCTGTTAAAATGAACTTGCCAGAGGATAACAGTTCTGGTGCATCTTCTTTTACAACTTACCCTGAAGTGGCATCAGGCAGCCTCCTGGGTATCCACAGAGCACAGATACAATTGGAAGGGGGTGGGGAAATGGGAGAAGAATCAATATTTTTCCTGCTGAAATGTAAGGAATTCTGAGGAAACGGGCACAGTTCAGAGATATTTGCCTTCTTTCAGGCACGCCATCAGCCATTGTTTAAGCCTCAAAACAAACTTCACCAGAATGACAGCCAGTCATTTGCTGCTGCAGTCTGGAATTAGGCTGTTCCAGGGGGAGTATTTTTTAACATCCTTGCAAAGCAAGGCAAGATAGAAGCCTCCAACCATTGTGTGATGACAGCCCTTCCAAACCCTCAAACATGGGAACTCACTCTGTTGCCTGTCACTGTGCAATAGTCACCTTTCAGGACATTAAAATGGAAATTGCATAACAGACAGAGAAATGCAGCATGATATGATGAAGCTTGTCAGCTACTAATCTGATATCTAAACATATACATGCTCTGCGTCTTCTTGTATTAAATCATTCTGAGCAAGTATTTAACTATTAAGTAAAACAGCGTGGGACCATGATCAGTAATCAGCACATCAGTACCAGTTTTCATTTCCCTGCCTCCTTTGTCACAGCTTCAAGCTGTAATCGTGTCAAGTCAGAGCTCAGTGATGGTTATTAGTAGGTATGGGTAATCTATTAAGTAATTTTGGTTTGTTTTGAGGCTCTGTGTTAAACTCCACCACACACTGCATCAGGCACATGGAGTTAAAGTGAGCTCAGAGCTGCCAGTGAGATATTTCAGCAGTGGTTCTAACTGAAGAAAAAAAAGAGAGTCCCTGTGGGTGCACTTAGGAGAGTTTACAAACTTGCTGCTATTTGCTTAATAAGGTCAGAATAGAATGCTCCAATTCTCTAAAGGAAGCAGAGGGTTTTATGGTCAGGAAAAGTCAAAACAGGAAAAAATAAAAACACAGCTTCTCAATTCTAAGACTGCATGGTCAGCTGGGGAGAGCAGAGGGCCAGGGCAGCTGAAAGCGGTCTCTGCAGGGGTAGCTTGATGTCCTATGGAGAGATGTCTTGAAAATCATTTTCCTATGCCACAAAACCCTGTGCAGTTTTGAAAACCTCTGTATTTTGTCTTCAGGAACAGACCCTGGGGGAGGACGAACCGCAGCATCCCGGCCGTTAGGTCACTCTTCAGAAGATCACAGATCAAAAGTCTTTTTATCCTTGAAAACCAGATTTGAACCTGGGTCTACACTGTCTGGAATGTCTCTCCTTCATATGCGTAGGGAAGAATACAGCTCATGAAAACATTTTGCAGCTTTGACAAATGCTCACTTACAGATGAAATATATATTTTTTTTGCCAAAAAAATTCATAAACCATTTTTTCCCTTGGCTCTGCCAGTTCCTTTATTTTTCTCTGCTTTCATCCCCAAACCTCCTACCCTTTTTCTGTCTTGTCTATTTTGATTCAGTCCATGCCCTGAATGACTTCAGTCTTGCTATGTGCTTGTACAGTGTCTATCACAACGGGTTTCAATCTGTTAGCACCTAGAGGCATTAACATAATGCAGGTAATAAGGTCTAAATTTAACTTGCTCACAACTACTTTTACCCACACTAATATGCATCATGCTCTTCAACTGTCAGACTTGACTCGCATATAATAGCTGCCTGGCTACCATACACAGATGAAGAATCTGGTAGAAAGCATTTACCTCAATAAAAAGAATATTTTTCCCTTCCAAAAAGCCCAGCTTCATTTTTTACCATTGCTTTCAGAAGCTTCATGTCAAGATAGATTTTCTTCCCACTGTGATGCCATTAAATCTCATGGCTGGCATAAAATATGCTTTATGAGTTATTAAAGAATGTTACAGTAGCTGAATTTGGCAATCATTAAATAAATATTACTAAATAGTTTATTAAAAAAAAATTAACTGCCTGCCATTTGTACTTATTCTGCCTAGAAAGATGATTTTACATTTTCTCTTCCTTTATCTATTTTTGCGATCTGAAATGAACTCTGAAAGCTACATAGGTCATACAAATACCTGTGAGGGATTAAATTGATTAAGAGCAAGAAATAACTAATCGTCACATTTCTAAATTTCTGTGTTTTGCTCCATGAATTTCCTGAACTAAAAACTCTAGAAAATTGAGTTCAAGTCCTTTGGTCCATCATTCTTTGCTTTTATAGGTCTAAATCGTGGAGGTTGCCAGTAATAATCAAATTATGTATGGAAAAAAAAAATGGAAAGAAGTAGTTCAATTAAAAAAATGCTAAAGGACTGAAATATAGGGAACAATTTTTAAGAGTTCAATTGGGCTCCAAACACTGTGCACTTTCTTAGCTTGCCATTAATTGTGCACTGCCTGCAGTGACCTCCAGGGAGGTCCTACCATGAGAAGGAGCATAAAGGACACTGTTACCAAATATCAGAACGTTCCAGATATTAACTACTTTAACTTCAGTGATCTTTAAATACGGTCTAAGCACATCACCCAGCTTTCTTCAAGAGCCAGTGGCAGATTTCTAAAACACATAATTGGTCATTTGGAAATATCTTCCCCTTTCTCTCTTGACTATGGAGATGGCTAATCCCGGTCTGTGTGGGATCCCAGCCTGAACAACCTGCTCACGAGGAACTTCAGTAATGTTTCCATGGAAATCTGCAGTGGACACAGATTGTGTTGTGCAGGACTGCACAGAAAGTAATGCTAGCTTCAGTATCCCTCTTTCTGAGCAGATTTTATGCTTTCTAATTTACTCTTACCTGTTCTGTGTAGTGCAAGATGCATTTCACTTGGAGATAATGTGCTAAAGCTTAGAGGATGTCTTCTGGAGTGGATTGAGACCGAAAGAACTTACACTCCTTCCCAAAGAGTAAGGCAAAGTCTTATTTCAAATCATGTCCAGCTAGTTTGATCTCCAATTGATGAAACTAGCTCAGCCGTGACTAGCACTCAACTTAGCATTTATTAAGCAATATGTAGGCAGCTGTGTATTTATGAAGGTAAATCCATGTCAAAATGAAATTCTCAGACAAGGCAGGCCGTGTCTGTGTGTAGCAACTTCAATTTGCCTGTCATAAATGGATTAATCCATTTGTTGACAATGGATCCATTTGTTGATAAATGGATTAATCCAGTTGTTGACATCTGAAACCGTAGGTAATTTCAGCAAAAGATTCAGTGCAAAAAAACAAGCAAACGAACAAACTGGTAAGAACAATTACACTGTTTTAGTGTTTCCCATATAGAGATCTTCTTCCCAAAAATCTCAGGGCTTTGTGCACTGCTTGCAGCTGCCATCACCTCTGCTAGCCCCGTTTCTTCTTTGGTTAAACCAAACTCCAGTGCTACAATGTCTTGACCATTTTAAAATTCAGACATAACGTGATTCGGTCCAAAACCTGGGTGTGCAGCTTCCCTTTTCCATCTCTAGCATAACTGAATCTCTCTTGGCTCTTTTCCATTCAGTTGTCTCCCATTTCAATAGATTCAAAAATAGCTCCCACATATTTAATTATGCTTCACTTCACTCTGTTCCTTCTACTCCATTCAATCTCCAGTACAGTGTTTTGTCTGCTGACAGACTTTCCATTTAGGGTGGCTGATGCTCAACCTATTATACTTCCAGCCTGTATCAACTGTAAAAGGTGCTTATCTTACGAGACCAGGAGCCAATGCAGCAAAGAACCAAAAATTAGGTCAACAATGTCATATGAGCATCTCACAGGTCATGATAAAAGCAGCAAGAAGCAAGGTTTAACACAGTGAGCAGAGAAGTAAAGAAGTTACAGGGAGAATATTTCCTTTTCCTCTTTTACTAAGCTGTCGTTCATCTCTGTTTTACTTCGATTCATGTGGGGCATTGGGCTTGAACTTAGAGAGAGAAGTAATAATAAAACAGTACTTTGCATGTGTTTAAATATTGCAGTAGAAAGGAAGCAGTGTAGAATCTCTCACTAAATCCATGATGAAATGGAAGAAACACGGGTTTATAGATTTCAAAGTAATTAAATTTAGTTCCAGAGGGATGTCGGTGCTTCGATCTTCTAGGATCCCTTTCAGGAAAAGTTTTCTCTGGAGAGCTGTGATCCAGAAGCCCATCACAGTCCATTGCAGTTCTCCCACTGACTTAAACAGTCTTTGAACAGAACTCTAAAAAGCAGATGGAGCATTTTATCTGTTGAGGTGATCACCATGATAATTTGGGTTACATTCCTGATCTGGCTAAAGTAAATGATGCACAAACACAGAACAAAAAGGACAGCCCCCGTGCTATAAAACTTAATTTCCAGAATAGGAGCTTTCTTTTGTTCTACAGACAAACATGATTATGAATACGACAATATCATGGATTTAACTCAGCAAATTTAAATGCATGTCAAGGGAACGGTGACAAATGTATGAAGGTTCTGGAGGTGAAATGAACTCTGATTTAGCAACGTGGATTACTTTCTGCAGGGCTAATGCATTCAGATTTTGTGGATTCATGGAGCTCTCCAGTAATGTATAGTATAATGGAGTGTGATAACAGCACTTCCTCTGAGCCAAAGACATTTGGCCTACCTTCCATTAGCTCCTCATTTCGAACGGATGTAGACCATCATTTCTTGCAACATAAATATGAATGACATTTTATGCTGCTGAAGGTGTTTGTTTCCTCTGAGATGCACTTTTCATTTGTTACATTAATAGGAAAGCATTTCTGTTTAACGCTATGGTTTGAAGTCAGAAATCAGTGCGAGGGGAAGAAAGGAGCTGAAATACAGTCAGATACTGGTTTGATTCTCCCACTGCAGGAATGAACGAGGGAAGGAAAATGATGTGGCAGTCTCCAGGCACTGAAGTGCATGATGGTAAAGTAAAAAAAGGATGTAGCAGAAGCTGACTGACCTGTATGGATAACAAAGATTTCTCTCATGCTAATATATTGGTAAGGATTTGGGGCTCTCAGCATCAGAGGATGCTTTGTGGGCTTGACCCACAGTCTGATGAATCCAATCAAAATATGCTAATTGACTTCAAAGGGTGTCAAAGCAAGTTTTAAGCGTTTTTCTTCTGTTAACTTTAGTCATTAATATCTTGTCTTCAATCCATGTGAACATCCCTTGCTGATGGTATGGGTAAGTATGTGATGAGACTGAGAACATCGTATGCTGGTCAG
This sequence comes from Lagopus muta, assembly GCF_023343835.1. Classification (NCBI taxonomy): domain Eukaryota; kingdom Metazoa; phylum Chordata; class Aves; order Galliformes; family Phasianidae; genus Lagopus; species Lagopus muta. The sequence goes on along the minus strand of NC_064449.1, from coordinate 8,491,146 downwards.
GCCCCCAGGCCTGACAGAACTGTCAATTAGACTTGTGACAACAAAAGAGGAGTGCTAAAGACACATCACATTTTGGGAAAAATGTGCAAAAATTAATGACAGAAGAGACTTCTTTTTTTAGGAAAGAGGATGGAATTTGAAGTGTAAAACTGAAAGAAATCGCTGAAATCATATCAACCTTATCAAGCTGTCAAATTCTGCAAAACCTAGAGTGGCACCAAAGGAGAAAAAAAAAATAATGCATTTTTTGTCCCCTAGACAAAAAGGGGGAAAGATCTTTGTGCTGAAAATATAATCTTCTGAAATAATTATTACTTCTTAAAGGAATCTTGTGACATGTACTGCACCCATCTTTGATATTCCAGAGGCTAAGCTTTATTCTAAGCTACTACTTCAAATACAGGCTGAAGAGAAAAAGAGCCACTCGTGGGGAGCTATTAATGCTGCTTATCTTACACTGCTTTCTCTGGGGTTGTGTTGTTGCTCCTCTGTGTCCCCAGATGTCTTTCCAAGCCTGGACTTCTGTGTACCCTGGGAGGCACCCCGGGGGGACAGGGCTGCAGCCTGCCCAGGGCACTGGCCAGGCATCTCTCAACCACTCTGCACTGACAGGTCCCCAGTGGCTCTGCAGTGTCACAGGTATCAGCTCAGATGCCCCAAGGCCTAACACTTCTGCAGTGGAAAACTCTGCAATAACAGTTTTGCCATGTCTTGCAAAAAGAGGATCTACCTGTCCTTTTCACAACTGTATCCTTATTTTACCCTCAGAGGCTTACTGTTATTCTGTACTGTGTGCACAGAGTATCATACAGCTCAAAAATGCTTTCTAAGCCAAGGCCAAAACCACGACCAACATTAGCCATGGTTATCATTACCCTTTCTGCCTGCATTTCCCTTGGCACGGGGGGGAAGAGCATGAGTTCCCCCATTGGGGGTCATAGTGCAGAACACAGGCAGGGGCTGTGAATGGAGGAAGAGAGAACTGGATGCAGAGAATAGTTTAGGTAATACAGCAGAGTATGATTTAGGAGCATATTCCATCAACCCATGTGTTTAACAAAATGAGGATGATTTTTTAACTTTGAATTTTTAGCTTTGTTGGGCACCATCCCATTTTTCTTTGTTGTTTATTGCCTTCCCCAAAACTTGAAACTTATGTCTCACTTCTGACACATATTTCACTGCTACTGCAGGAGATTTTCCTTGTTCTCTGGCTTTTGATGTAATTTAGATGTGTTTTGAAGAGGGGAAAACTGCAAGAATATCTTTAGCAACCTTTTAATGAAATTGAGTGTGCTTCAGATGTGGAAAACATCACGTTGGTAGTAGAATGCAGCACACAGGAGAGCACATCATAACTGCTGCCCTCTGCCTCATGGATGGGCTGCCCTGCTCTAGGCTTTGGACTCAGCAAGGTAGAATCATTCTTAATTTGAAAGACAATCTCTGCAAGGTCTCCAAAGCATGGTTTAATGTCAGAATAGCTAAGGAGTTATTTTTGTGCTATAAAATTCTTATTTGGAAACTGCTGCTCTTAAATAATTGCCATAGTTACATATATTGGGTATATTTTACCAACCAAGAAGCCACTTTTACACTTAAAACAAAACTGAGAACAAAGAGTGCCTGTGTGAAACCTAACTGCTTTAAACACAGCTGCAGATGCCTGCACAATGAGTGCTTCTGAAAGGAAAGCACTGAAGTTGAGAAATAAGCCGGTCATTGAACTGTTATGTACAATGAATATTCGTGGCTAAACAGATATTCTCATTTCATTTCACAGTACAACATGGATGTCTCTAGGGCAAAAGTCATTGTTAGTTACAAAAAACCTTGTAATGAACTGCCTAAGAGGTGCTGTATGCATCCCATAGCCAAAGGAAATTCAGAGCTCTAAGGTGTGAGCTGAAAGAGGTGGGCAGAAAGTGATTTTTCTGATAAAAAAATGTTTGCATTCTCAAAAAACACATTTTGCCTTTTCATTAAGGAGAGCTGAAGATATTTATGTTTTCTTTTAGAAGTCAAAACTTCCTCATGCACTTCAAAACAAAACATAATTGGAATCTTGCAGCTTAGAGGAAAGCAAGACATGAATCCTTATGCACCATAGCTCTTATGGAACAGCTTTTCCCAGCTCTTTCCTTGGCAAAAGTTCATTGGACTAAAAAACATCCCTGTGGAAAAAGATCTCAGCTAACACGTAATATGTAGGATAGTGTATGCAAGCAATAGGTGGGGATTTTAACGGTGACCAAAACATTCTGTGACTTTGGAAGTGCACATAAGTGGGTTTTATTCTTACTGCTGCTCTGTGCCAAGGGGATAGCATGCCAGTTACTGAAAATGATTTGAGGTAACATAAGATATGCTAAAATTTGAGTTTCTATTCTCTGACCATATCATTAGAACCAACAGTAGAAATAGCTCTGAATGGAAGGGAGGAAAGCGGCAGAAGTATGACTTAAATCTTTGTTGTGGTATAACTCAAACATTTGGCTTGATCATACATTGTTACTGGAACACTTAGATAATGTGAACGGAAAAGAAAGAGCAATTGCAATAGAATGTCTTCACTGAGCTGCCAAGTGCCCTTGAGGGCAAAAAAAAGGTCTTTGTGGATGTAGATAACGAAGCTATCTCTGAAATCCAAAAGGAAAATCAGTCTTATTGGATCCAAAGTTACATTTTCTCATCTGGTGCATTGCCAAGGCTTAGGTAAGGTTGAAATTTGATGCAAGTCCCATCACTGAATTAAATAAAATTGCTTTCTAATAATCTGGTGAAAACCATTACTATCGTTTAGAAGTGTTGACATTAAATAGGTTTTCATTTCTGACTTGTTCCAGGGTGCTAAAATGGTGCTGGAGGCAATTAGCATTTGGAAGTATTGGAATGATTGATTGTTCTGCTTCCTCTTTGCTCCTTTGTGGGTCTAGCTTTTATCTACAGTTTCAAATCAAAGAGTTCTTTTCTTTTCTTTTTTTTTTAACTAGTTTACAATCTGTTGGCAAAAAGGCCTTCCATCTGAATAGATCATATGCTCTTGTTTAGTTGGATTAAAAATGACAATTACTTTTGTAGGAAGATATTTGTTTTCTTCTAGGAGAAAAAAAAAGGCACAAAGGTGTAAATTCTGGTTTTGCTTGATGACTCAAGAGCCTTTTTGCACTCAGAAATTTTTTATTCCAGCTCTGATAAAAAGCAATATGTCAGTATTTTTTTTGTTTGGATTTTAGTTCAGCTTAGGTTTTAAATTTGCAACTGGATGTGAGTGATATTTTCAAGATCGGTCCTTACAGCATTAAGGTCAGCGAAGGGCAGCATTATTATAACAAAACCACATCAATCCCCTCATTTGAAAAGCATTCCCCAATCTTAACGAGGGTGCAAGGTGTGCTAAGGGCCCTTCAATCCAGGCACTGCACTGCGACTTGCTGCTCTTGCTAAACCACACTGGAAACATTTCCATCCTTGTCATCTCTTTCCTGGATTTCACAGATCACCCAGGAAAGAGACAGCCTGCCAGAATTGGTCCCATGTAGCATGACTAGTGAGATGAGCATATACCAGAAAGCTGGATCTCAACACCTTAGGAGTTAGAATTTTCTTGCATCTGCTCTGCAAGAAATCTGTATGAAATTGCCCGCAGGGTCCAGAGGCTGATTTACACAATAAACACTGCCTACAGCCAAAAGCCATCTAGGAAAGAAAGGGGAGCCTAAAAAGGCAACCGGATTTACAAGCTTGCATGCAAGAAATATTGTTGTAAACATTACTGTCAGGCTATTTAGGGACCCTGGGGAGAGTGCAAGCATACTCCATGCCTTGCTGTGCCTTGTTTAGTGGTTACAGCTCCTGAACAGGGAACAGGGACTGCTAAACTGATGCAGATAGGCAAGAAGGAAAGATGGATGGGCTCAGTGCTTTGCTTCCCAATGCCTGCTGCAGTCTGCTCAAGTAGCTGCATACAGAACGGAAAGTCAGCTTCTTAACTAAAAGGAGTGATGAATCAGAGGAACAAGAGGTTGAGGTGTCTCTTTATCTCTGATCTGCCCCTCTAGGTAACTATGAACTGCTTCTTTCTCAGGGTGGATTGTAAAATTGCCATTTGACCAACCTGGATCACACCTACATTGAATAAGAAGCAGTCAAATGGCAGCTGAGTTCTGCAGTTCACTGGCATTCTGATGCCCAGCTATGTTCTTACATTCCACCCTCAAGCTTAGCTTATAAAGAGGTTACACCTGTAAATTATCCAAAGAGGGTGAGAGGTTGCACAGACGGGCAAGACGAGGAGAAGGGAGGAGGTTCAGAGATTTTAAGGCTAGGACAGATTCTCTGTCTCATTTTGTAGCCAGTGTGCATATTTATGATGCATAGATAGGAAAGGCCCACAGAGAAAATACAGCTCACAAATCATACCTTTCAGCATGCTACAGAGTTTGTTAAAGTTCACTCATGTCTCTTGTGCTTGTACTCCATTAATCATTTTTGCTTCTGAAAACAAGGGTAAACTTGTATCCCCAATCTGCATGAAGATCATGTTCATTTCATCTCACTCTTGTATCTCTTTCAAGGCAGCCTGCTTCAACCATCCTTCTCATGAAAATGAATTGGAGAACCACTGATTTCTTAATGGCCGTTGCCATATGTCTGAGCTGCTGGTTTACAGACCTCAGTCTCCTGACATAAAGGAGACCTGGCTGTCCTCTGCCTCCAGTGCAGTCCAATGAAGAACTGAAGAGCACAGATTTCTGTTCTTCAATCTTAAAATCCTTAAAATCCTTAAAATCTTCAATCTTAAAATCCAAAACCTGGGGTTTTGTTATTTGATTAGTTTCCCCCTTTGCACTTTGACCTCCCGTGCAAAGTGAAATCAAAGCTGAACACGGGTCTTTTCTCATATCTTTATAACTGGCTTTCATCAAAGAGACCTCTGCCTTCCAATTAGAAGATTATGACTGGTCTGAATCTTCACACTTGAATGCAACAAATGGCAGATCTGATGCTGGATCTCAGACATCCTAATTTTACATCGATGTACTTCTGCTGTCTTCTGTGATTTTATTCCTGCAAGTGACATCAGACTCATGAAGTTGACTCAAAACTGAAAGACAAATTTGAAAGAAAATAAATAGAATAAAGTAGATATTCACTAGCATATGCTATTGCAGCTGAGTGTTGCTGAAATCTCTCTGCACTCTGTTCTTATGTGGCATATGTGCTATAACTGAGAGACATAATAGTGTGAATTAAAAATTAGTCATTTGTTTTTCTCCAACACATTCTATCCACAAAAACTGAGATCTTGAAATGCAACCTAATTAATCCTGATTCTGTCACTGTGTTCAATTAAGTGTATGTGTAGATATAGAAATACTGTAAGTCTGCTCACAACTGTAACAAAGCCATATCTAGAGCAGAGCTCCAATGTCAGTCCTAACCCCATGGACGTGGCTTTCCCGCATTAGCACAGTACTTCCAGCTTCCTTTATCAGCCCTCTGCCAGGCTGTATTCACAACCAGTCCCAGCACATCCAGGAAAACAGCATTTGGGTCTGTATTTCCTGCTGTTGGCTTAGAAAAGGATTAATTTCATCTCTAGCTGGCAGTGGAATTACTCTCTTCAGTAATAAATATTTTGACTATAATACTTGGATGCTTTTGATTCAGAAGCTATTGAAAACCAAATAGAGGTTCAGCCACTGGGAAGATGATTAAAGCAAATCCTGAGAGGAATGGAACACTCATTTCTACACTAGCTGGGATTTGCCCTTTCCTTTCCAACAGCAGATTCTCATGATATTTTTCTGTGTTTTACTACCTGTCCATTTGCTTTCTATCATATGCACTGTAATGGTATTTATAGTTCTATTAGATTACGGTCAAGTCTTTTCAAATTGAACAGCCATTTATGAAAGCCTTTAAAGGACAGGAACATGAGACTATAAGGTCTCATGTTGGAGTTATAGATGCTTTTCCAGTCTACATAACATCTCAGATATCAGGCAAAAATCTCACAATTCAGTCTTTTTTTTGCTGTTGTTCTTTAAACACAGAAATCCAGTGTGTGCTAGATCCCAGCATGAACCAGGAAATACCCTTGCTTTAGTATTCGTTCTTGATCCTAGCAAGTTGCATACCATTACCTGCAATTATTTGTCATTCTGCTCTTGAAAGATCTGAAGTCATGGCATGGGCTGGGAATGAGACATTTACTGGAGTGGAACTGCAGTATCCACATTGCACAGGCTTGTGCTGAGGGGACTTGCCTTGCCTGTGTGCAGTGGAGCCCTCAGCAGTTTTGTCTGATTTGGAGAGGGTGGGAATATTCAAGATATGATACAAAGGAATTGCACTAGATAGGACTAGTTAAGGCATTAGAAAAAAACCTCAGTAAAATTCTTGGTAAAATTTAATTCCAATGCTGTGAAGAATTGATAAAAAAGGAGACACCTTCACAGATGTGTTAGGAGGAAGAGCAAGACGGACATGGCAATTGGTAATTTTAAAGGGTGATCTTTTTCTTCCTGACTGTCTTATTTTGATTCAAAGGGTCCCCAAACCATCACCATAAATCCTACTGCTAACAAACCACCTGCAAGGCCGCTGCTGAGCTCAGTGGATGCTGCACTGATTACAATAGGAATTCCCTCTCCTCCAGCTTGTTAACACAGACTCCTTAATCATGCCTTAAGCAGAACCATGAGGGTTCTTTTACCTCATTACAGTTAGACTACGCAGCACAAAACCGGAGCGTGTACAAGTAAATAATGTACATTAACATCAGTTCATAAATCAGACTAACTGCCCACAAATGACAAATGTGCAACGTATGTGAGAATATTGAAGCACATACAAGTCAGGATGTAAAACATCACTTACCAGGTGCTAAAATGCATTTTACAATGTTTTCAGGAGACGGTCCAGGATGATAGGTGGACAGAATTAAGCGAAAGGTCTCAAGTCTGAAGGAGCAAACCCCATCTGCAGCATGGCTGGAGGAACATGGTCTCAGGTACACTCTGTTCTCATTCACTATTCACAGTTTGGTTCAATGTTGTTTGGATATATCTCTTTTTTCCCCTTTTTAATTGTGATTCTCTTAGCAAATGGCTTTTTAACTTTTAGAAATCACATTTAATTGATATGCAAACGAAATGGCAGAGGCAGTACTTTCAAGAGACATATTTCAGAGACTTTTACAAGTGGAATCGATCACTTATCATTAACCAAGTGGCAGGATTTCAAGACAGTGTGAAATGGATTGACCTAATAGCAGGTAGCAACTCTCATCTTCCACACATTTCCCCACTTAAAAAAGTTTTCTGTTGCAAAGGGAAAAAATACCTTGAGTTAAGCCACTGGTATTTTTATATATTTTCTGCACACCAGCAAAATCAATAGTTCTGATTCTTGCCAAAAGCTCACAGCACTATTTTCTAAGATCACCTGCATTTCAATAGGATACCAGAGATTAATTACAAGTATGAAGATTATGATTCAGAGCTTCCTACTACGCTTGCAGTTAAACATGCAATGCCATCTCCTTATCTGAACCCCCCAAGAAACCCCTGCTGTGGGTGAGTTAGCTCTGCATTTATGTACTGATAAACAGATCTTTCCAATACACTTCAGTGAAAAGACCTAGATATAAGTGTTGCTCCTCATTTAGTTCAGCCAGTGAGACAGGTGGAAGGATGCTGTCCATCCAGACATGAAATGAGCTGGGAATATGGTTTATGGGAATATGGAATAAGGCAGTAAAAGTTTTGTGAAGTCCCAATGTCAGCATTTCAGGCACTGAGGCTGAGCACCACAGCTGTGCGAACTGTAGATTGATAGAAGTGAATTCAGCTTTTAAGCTTGCTGAGATCCTGCTTCCTCTGCTGACTGTTGTCTGGATGCAAGTTTTATTGGTCAAGTGCATATCTGCCAGAAGTCCAGTTACTACAAACTGCTGCTTGTCAGAGGCTGCCATAGGAAACTGATCCCACTGATGCATTTTTGAAGGTGTTCTTGAACCTAGCTCATCCTTGCCCTACAATGTGGTCATGCAACAGCCATCTCCAAGGAAAAGAAATGCCACTTCCAGGAAGCACCATTTCCAGAAAGCAGGACAGAGGTCTTAAGGCTTCGTTTGTTTGATTTTCAATTCAGAAGAAAAATCCTAGTTCAACTGCAAGAAATCACTTCGCAAAATTAGAAAGAGGCCAGATAAAAATAGTGGAGACTTCAGTGACTTCAGTCATAGACACTGAGCATGCTTGGTGAACTGAAGGTGGAAAACCAACTCCATAGCCAACAAAGTACTTACAAGTACTTTCAGAATGTCAGCAGTGTTCATTTTCTTTACACATCTGTGGAATTACAGAAGCGATGCATTTGGCCCAGAAGTAAGAATCAAATTTTCTAGTGACCTGCAAGGATTTTAAGACCCAGAATAACCTATTTGCTTGATCACTACCTATTGGAGGATAGAAGTATTTTTCTGTTCTTTGGGCAGTACTTGGGATCTCTTGAGTCCCTTTTGAAAATTAATTCCCACTGGAGAAGTATATTCCCATATAGCATGGCAAAGTAAGGGCTCATCTGTGCTTTTATGAAGTGATAACATTAACCTGTTCTGCATATTTGTTCCACTGACATCTGGATCCCTTAAGTGACACTCACTGCTTTTCTGCAAGTGACAATCCCTGAGACAGCCACCTAGAGGAAATGGGTTAGTGCCAAATGGGCATGATGTGAAACAGAACAGAACGGCAGCTCTTCAGACTCAATATCAGAATTTCATTCCATAGCCATTAGTGCCTTTGTACAGTGCTCTATGCTAACAATCAATATTTCATTAGCGCTGCAGTATTCCCTACCTTTATGCATTTTTTCATGTTTTGCTGCATTTAATGTATGTGTGCATTTGGTTGTCTGGAGACAGGTAATGGTTGGTTAGTTGAAAGTAACCACTTACTAAATTTCTAATAAAGCATATAGTTTAAGGGGAAAGGTTGGCAAACTCAGATGGAAGATTAAATGGGTAAGACTCCCAGAGGTTCCTTTAGCTGGAGAAATTGATTTATAGCATGCAGAAAAAGCTTTATTTTGGAAATTGAGTGAGCGGGTGGCTGCAATTTATATAAATTAAACCTTGGGCTTGTTCCTCTGACTTGAGGGTTTTTTCTTCAGTTTTTAACAAAGTTGCTGGTGCATAAACAGCGTTTGCTTCAGTTTCTAAATGTTGGTTCCTTACAGTTGTTTTTAATCAGTGAATCTTTTGGAATCAATTGTAGAATTAATCTAATTGCAGGCTTCATCTTTACTCCTCATTCTATGGAGCACAACGTAAGAGGAGAGTTTGGCCAGGGAGAAAAATCACAGCTATGCATTCTTGTCTCGTGTCACTTTCCTCTCTGATCTATCATTACAATCAAAATTCTTTATCCTGAAAATTGCGACATGGAATTTTACAGCTTAAAATAGCACATCTGTAAGGCAGAGATTAGATTATGCAAAGTGTTAATGCAACATTAACTAAAGAGTCCCAATTAAATAATTACAAATAGTTACATGTCTAGCCTTTTCAGTTCCAGAGCATCATAGTTTAAAAGTCAGAAACTTTTTCTTTCTCTGACACTGTTCCTGTCAGTTAAGGAGGACTGAGGCATAAACTTTCAGTTACAAGATAACAAGCGTTGTGAAAAAACAGTAGATCTCCCTGAGACATAGTCAGTGATTTAGACTTGTTTTTAGAGATTGTAATAGATGCACACAATGATTGGACAGTATTAGCATTAATATCAGGCTATATGACTCCTAAAATCATCTTCCTGTTGTTGTCAGTAGCAATTTGTGATTTTCTCCTGCAGTTCTGCCTGCTCTCTTCAGGGCGTAGCTCTGCATACGATCAGACATTTTGATGCCCCAAGGGGAAGCAAGGCAGTAGTAGTCGGCTGCCTTCAAAAAGGCAAAGTCCTCATGTAATCCCCTAGATACTAATGATCCTTCCTGTTGATTCCTATTCCATCTTGCAGCGGTCATGTGTACTCTGCCTTCACCATCTTCTGTAACCAGACCAGATCTTATTCTGAGAGGCAATGAAATAGGTCTCCTCCTCCTGCAACCTGCACAGCACTTCTCTGTGCAGTGTAGACAATGGCAACATGCCATTAGTAAGAGTGCAGTGCCCACTGCTGCTGTTGTTGGGGGGAGGCTCCAGCACCGGTCAATTCCTGAGCTCTCCCTTTGTTTTCATTTCTCCAAGTGCTTGGATTCACCCTTAGCATGCAACAGGAGAAACGATTAGATCCTTGCCTAGTCTGTGGTGAAATTAATGTCTCTCAGTGGTATGCCAACCCCACTTTGAAGGAAAAATAATTTCCTGTCTACACCAGCCAGTCATGTCCTCAGTAGATAGAATTAATTATTCTGCTAATCTCACTGAGTATTAGGTTAACATTCACTGCATGAGATCACTTCCCAATTATTTAGCTAGCAACATCAGCAGCAGAACACCAACTTGCCTGGGGAATGGGAGGCAACCAACCATGGCGAAGCCATTTGAACCTAGACATCATGTACATGCAGAGCTCCCCAAAGACAGGAATGTAATGACACAGATTACTGAAATGATAGTTCTCGCACAAGCAGGCCTTTTATTTTTTCCAGTAGTGGAAGACACTAGCTCACTTGATAAACTTGTTACAACCCACTGCATTCCATCAGAAATTCTGGTCAGCTGTAATAGAATATTTTCTTTTCTGCAGAGCCAGGAGAATAAAAAATACACAACAGGATGGGCTGTAATCTCTTTCTCCCCACTGGATATCTAAAGTCATATTTGAATAATCTTTTTACTTGTCAATTGTGTAACAAGTTCACTCTGATTCATACCTTGTCATGACTTAAGGTAAGATGATAATTATTTACCTAAGCTCTTCTATATGCCATAATAACATACTTAGCAGTTTATTATCCTTCTTCCTTTCTCAAATACCATATTCCTGAGGCAAGTCTTTTAATTGATATGTAAAAATGTGGTTAATCATAAGAGGCATTATCACAACCATACTACAGCAGGGACGAAAGGGAAGTAACCTGATATCAAAATGAAGGTAGGAATGAGTTGAAAATGAAATTTGCACTTAGCATTAGGAAGTGGGAGTATAATTCCAGATTGCCTGACCAAAGCAGTGGCATAAAAGTATATGAACTCTTTTAAGGTAATCAAACAAGCTGCTGAAACATTTGCTTGCTGATAAGACCTCTTACTTAATTTCTGAAGTGAAAACTGTTTATAAAATGACCCTATTAGAGGAACCGGTTCCTATTGGAAGAACTCGCATAGAAGAACACATGAGAAAATCTCCCTTTTCTGTGTCTTTTACTTGTTTCACCTCGGAGATCCTGATGGATATCTTTGAGGAGGCTTTGCTTCCAATATTCTAATCAGAGCACACAAAATTAAGTTTTAGGACTGACCTCCTGTGATTCGTGGTCTGATCAGCATGGCTTTTGGGAAGCCAAGGATACCAGTGGGGTCCTCTCTGTTCACTTCACTGCAGGCTGATCTGTGAGCAAACATGAGTGAGTGTGCATCTGGGCATGTTTCTAGATGAACTCCAATTCCTATTACTATAAAACATCCCGAGAGGACCCTCCATACTGATACATGCACTTATGCTATCTAGCTTGCTGTTGAATTTCCACCCAAACCAGGAAGGAAGACCAAATTATACCACTGAACTGATAGCAGATGGCTTCTGGGTGTGAAGTGGGTACACAAGGCAGTGTGCTGAGTGCTAAGCAAAGGAACCTCCCCAAGCATGAATCTTTTTACACACAGTGTGACAGCCTGTTGTGTGTCAGAAGGATGTGGAAAAGTAAAATGACTGTAGAGATATGATTATGCAAATAAGGCCTGAAGAAATTAAATGAAGTATAGGATCCTTCCCAAAAAATGAGAGAGAGAACCAGAAAAGATTACTAGCACTATGACTTTGAGTTCCATGGGTTCTTCTTTCTTACAGGTTCACCAAGGATTGATAAACTGAACATTTCAGCCTTGGGAAGGCAATGCCGTTATTACTAGTGGTCTAGAATTAAAGTATTAAATTCAGTCCTTTTCTTTTTTCCTAGTTTATTTATTTTTCCAAACTGTTATCAAATCTTCTCACTAGGAATTTTCTCTTTCTTTTCAAAGTCCACATTCCTCAGGGGACTAGTGACCCCTTTCCCTCCTTCTGCAAAATGGATCTCTGAAGAAAAGACATCTCCTCCCTTAACACATCTCTCCCCTGGACGAGGAGCAGGCATGACAAGATGAGAAATCTTAGGCCTGTCACTTGTCCCTCCTGCAAACCAGTGTGTGCTCATCAACCAGTTAGCCTACAACTGGTCTTTATTTCTGATGACAGCATTATCTAAGAGAGTGTGACTCGGGAGACCTGGGTTCTATTTCCGAATGTGGTACTAAGCCGCTGTGTGACATGGGCCTTGTCACTTCTCTTCTCTGCCTGCTTTTGCCTTAACCCTTTTTGACCGTTTTGAAATGAGCTGTAGAGGAGTCAGGGGAGAATAGGGCTGCTTGGGATTTTTATGCCACTGTGACAGTCATAGCGCATGAAACTAAAGCATGGAAGATGGATGTACAGGAAAACAGCATGCAGGTCGCCTTCAGGAGGATGGGACAAATGCAGTAAAAGACAACACGGTGACTGCGTTACTTTGCAATTTTACTTTAATTATTTTCCACATCAGTAAAATAACTAGCAGCTGTTTCACTGAAACATAGGTGGCAGGTCACCCTTCCTATCCCCCTCTTGGAAGGACAAAGCAAATTCTCGTCATGTGTTTTCTATATAGAATTTTTACAGAATAGCAAAATATGATTGAGTTGTGAACCAGCTGACCTCTGTAATACTGTTTTTTTCTGTCTGACCTTTTTCTTTTAAAAAAAGAAAAAACAATTCAGCTGTGCCTAAACATCTCAGGTTTGAAGGCCAGCATTAGATTGTCATAATCTTTATTTAGTACAGTCTGTGCTATTTGTTTAAGGCTGACGCTTCTTGACAGTATTAGGTTACATCTTAGGGAGACACTGTGAGTGGTGTTTGAAGCAGCATCTTGGATTTACTGCAGCTGCCGTAAATATCAGCTAAGCAACCTTCATAAATTATGCTAAAGGCATTTCTGAGTTATATAAGAATTATTTGGGTATGTAGATGGATTTCTGTTGCCAGACATTTTTAGACTATATGCAGGTAGTGGATATGTAGCACTTAAAATTTTATATTTAAGGGTTGTTCCAGATTACAGTAGTATGAAACACACTTACATTGTATTCTACCTAATATTCATGCAAAATTGACCTTGATATTAGTAATGATAATAGTTACAGCTTCCAATTTGTACATGTATAAAGAACAGGGAAGGTTTGTAGCTCTAGTTTTGTACAGAGTTAGTCAAATATTCAGATGTGCATTATGAAAATCCTTTACTCTGAGCACTGTGCACTGTCTGCACAAGGCTCACAAGCTCAGTCTTGCAACAAGCAAACACTGATGCATGTGAATTCAAGAGAACTGTCCTCACTAGTGAAGCCACAAGAGAAACCCTTAGTGCACAGAGATGACTCAGACAAACTTCCCTTTGTTTTTGAGTTACACAAGTTGTTTTTACAGGATGATGCCAAATGGAGTTAGGCAACCTACTTACATCAAGCAGAAATTAGCTACAGCTGAGGCTTGCACCCAGAGGTCAGACATTTTCTATGGACAATCTCAGTTTCATCATTGTGGTGTCTGAGTGACAGCTATGGCCTTGTCTGCCATCTCTTTGCATTTCACAGCACTCAGCTGCAGTTCTTTATGGCTACAAGCACTTGCTTACACACACACAAGCTGTGCACTTCGTTCCTCTCTTGCACTGATTGCACTTTTGCTCTTTCACCCACGTTTCTGATGAGGAGAAATGACAAGTCTAGGATCAGTTTTGCAGCTATAGACATAACTGACCAGCTGGCACCACAAGGTCTCAAAATAAATCCCAAATATGCTACCACAAAGGACTAAGGCAGTGCTATATGGCTTCTCTAAGCTTTTCAGTGGCAGCTCTTCAGCACAGGACTGGGAAAGATTCCTAGTGGAACAAATTGTCCAGATCTGCATGTCACATAAAATGTAATTCAGGCAATTAACTGAATACACTGTGGGCCACCTGGGCATGTGCAGAGAAACCATTTACAAGACCAAAGACAACCAGTAATGGCAGATATTGTGGGAACACTGTGATATGTAAGTCTTGGTGTAATGAAACCTGCCCAGCCCTCCACTAAAACAAAGAGCAGAGTGAAAATGAGTAAGAGTCTGGAGCAATAATAGACTGCACAACACAGTAAAGGCAGTAGCTTAAGAGACAACTGCTGGCCAGTTGGCCAGGGGAAGAAACAATGCCATAAATCATTGGGCTACAGGAATCCAGCTCTAGGCATTCTTCACAGCTTAGGCATTTGTATCACTATTTACTTTCACTTGGAGAAAAACTCTAGCTAGCTGTAGCAAAGGCATCAGGAATGTACAGCTCTCCCCTTTAAATGCTGTGTATCTTTAGGTCATACGCTGTTCTGGGTATTTATCCCATCCCTTTTCCCTAGCAGTTCCAGGAATTCTGAATATGGGTCTGTGTATCTTCTGCTTCTCCTTTACCCTGAAAAGCAGGGCCAAATCTCAATATTTTCCTCCTTCCTTGATATGAAGGTGTGACGGAGATGCACGGATGTTTGAATGGACATTTGAGTTACCAGTCCTTTGTCATTCATTGTATAATTTTATCCCAAGTACATCTCTGTGGCCATTCTGACGTGCCCACTTGCTCTGCCAAAGCAAATAAGTGAGATGCATGGATTAGTTCTGTGATGCGCTTTATATCTGCCCCTGCACTGAGGAAGCCCAATGAATTTCAACTCACTACAGGAATGAGAATTCAGTAATGAACCAGAGAGACATAAAAAGAAAACTTTAGTCATTCTAAAGCAACAACTACGTATTTGCTATCTAGTCTACAGCAACATCTAGCTCTTCCAGGCAAGGCTGAATGTGTAGTGTGAAAACCTGTCTGTACGTACAGGATCTTGCAGCATAAGATGTCAAGTGGCATGAAAAAAAATGTGAGGAGAGTAAGGCAGTCAATTATATCTATAAAGAGCCTGTTCCCACACCCATTATGGAATCTTTCTATTAAAATGAACCCTAGCTTTGGACTAAGGCCAGGTATATTTGCAGTGGCAGTGAATCTATTGTTATATCTTTCTGTCTGTGAAAGCAAGCTGTAGTATAGGGAGAATTCTTATAGTGCATAATATACTAAGCTATCACCTGCTCTTGGCAAAAAACCTGTAATGTAGTTTTCCTGTAATAAAAACAATAATAATTCTTCAGTCATATCTTTATGATTAAACAACATTGAGACAAAGATTTTTTTCTTGCCTTAATCTGTATAATTCCCAGGCTGCAATGCAGAAAAACCTTTTGAGATATTAACTAGATTATAAAAATGTCATGACAGATTTGAAAACTGCCACTAACGTGAGAGTTTTAATTATGAATACGTTGTTTTTTTTTAAGAGAGAAACTGCTTTTCCTGTGGCAATAAGATTTTGCATTATGCACAAATACTAAAGCTTAGAAATGTTCAAAAGCTGAAAAGTAAAAGTGAGATAAGAGAATGGATTATTCTGGAAAATAGGTGAAAATAAAACTGATAAAACACTACTATTCAAATGATATATTTATAGGAGTCATTACAACAGAATTAACGTTGTTGGAACATAGAGGGAGGCAAGGTTATAAACCATTCAGGCCTGTATGCCAGATTTATTTCAAGAAATGAATCCTAGTGCTTGTAGCAGCACATTAGAGCCCTGATCCATACAACAGTGGGCAGGAAATGCATGGGAACTTATGCTATAAAGCATACATGCACAGCTCAGCAGCAAAGAGAAACTTTACACTTGGCAGGAGGAGATTACCTGAGTGCCATGAAGGATTCACTGGGGTTGCTCACATGCTTCTGTTCATCCCTCAGCTCTAATGTGAGCACCTGGCTATGTCCTGAACATCTGTCTGCCTTCACAGCTAACAGACATCAGCAGTTTCCCCAAATATTTAGCTACTGAGTAGATCCACGGGCTCCTCTCCCTCATGAATGCACCCAGAGCCAAAGCTGACTTAATATGGTCAAGATAACCAAAAGAAAAAGGCAGTACAATATTCAGCATCCAAAGGGAGATGCTGTTGGGATACAAACTATGTCACAAAAATATACTACATCGAGAGGGAGCCACAAACTCTTTAGTATGGGTAACCATGCACCAAATTCAAGCTGGAAGCAGTTTAGCTTCATTTGCCCTAACTTGGCAGCCGACTGCCAGCATTGCACAGGCACAACTTGATGCCAGCCAACCCAGTGCTGCTCTTCAGCTCATGGTCCTGCTGGCTTTGCTTAGTGCTAGCCTAGTGCTGGCTGCATCACACCCCATTGTACAACACAGAAATACTGCAGGGGACACCTACAAGTATGTACCCACCAACAAATATGTGCCTTATGCTAATTGATGCATCTTCACTGCTGCTGCTTTCTCTTGTTGCCAAATAAAGCATCTCCCGTGCTGCAGCTACAGTTGTCACTGCAGTGTAGGCAAAACCTTGGTGAATGTATAAGGAGTCTTGGGAAGACTGCTTAACTCACAGCAGCACCATCAATATCACTAATAACCAGGGTGGAACCCGTGCATCTAAATCAAATAAAAACATTATTCTCTCTAGAGACAAGAAAGATTTGCAATTGTTGAGATATATGATTAATTTAAAGCCCCCAAATAAATAAAATAATTATTGCCATCTATTCTTGAGACAAAGATTTTTCAAGACAGAAGACTAAAGCATCAGCAGCCCCCCATTTACATAGCAGCTGGCATATCTGCTGAAGTGGTATTTCATGTTTAAACAGACTTGAATTTAGCAGATCTAATGGATAACAATATTTCAAAAAGAGACTTAATCTATTTCATTACATTTTATATGACTTTGTTTAATAAATCATCTTCCACTGGAAGCCCGGTTTAAGATGAATTTAACAGACTTTTTAAATAATGGGTCAATATCAACTTTGTCGTAAATTCATTTTTACTTTGGATGCAGGCCCAGTGGGAACTTTTGTATTGCTTTTTTGCAAATGATCCATAATTCATAATTAATGTTGACTTAAAAATGTGACAATGAATTTTCTTTTGTCGACTGTGGGTTTTTTCCCCTTAATTTTTCAGTAAAGAAAAATGAATTCTTCTTTAATTAAATTAAAGTTTTGATAATGCTAATTTCAGTTTACTTGTCTGTGCTACGTGGAGTGGTTTGAAATCCCTCTAGCGACAAGAAGAACAGGATTGCAAACACAGACTGGCAAAAACAATACATGGAGGAACAAGTTTAACGGTTGTCAACAGTTTGGGGAAATACAGAGGGGATTCGTGTTCTTAGTGCAGCCAAAAAATTCTCTCTTTAGTTCTCTTTATTACCCAAAAAATCAGCTTTTGCAGATGTTTAGAGCAAACTTAAATATACCTGTGTTAGGATGGAGAGGACACTGAGGCAACAGGTTTGTAGTGCAGGTAAGACCACTGACTGGAAAAATCCCATGCATTTGTGAGACCTGAGGTTGCCACTTGCCAAGAAAGACGAGAAGTAGATGGCACCTGAAAACATTTTGATGCCTTTCTATTGCAAGATGATTGGTTGTGATTTGTTTGGAACAATCGTGAAATTTTATTGTGAGGGTTGAGAATGTCTCAGGTTTATTGTTTGGATGGGAGCAACTGTGAGCTTGGCAACAAAGTGGTGGGGGGTTCAATTTAGAAAGCAAGTCAGCTAAAGAGATTGAGTAGAGTCTTCACCTATGCATTGCACAGGCATGTGGAATGAAAGAGGAAAGGAAACCTAAAAGCAAAATGTCAGTGTTTATTTTTGCCTCAGAAATGTGACTTGATATCTGCTGACTTTTGTATTGTTTTCTTTTCTGCAGTTAATGATTTACAAC
This sequence comes from Lagopus muta, assembly GCF_023343835.1. NCBI lineage: Eukaryota > Metazoa > Chordata > Aves > Galliformes > Phasianidae > Lagopus > Lagopus muta. The sequence goes on along the minus strand of NC_064449.1, from coordinate 8,473,062 downwards.
AGTCAGTCTAGAAGATGGGACTGTGGATCTGCTGCTTATGAACAACTCTGATGTGCGTGTCACTGACAAGAGTTGAGTTGCTGAATCCAATCTCTATGCTTCTGTTTTCCCTTAGTTTCAGTGATCACAGTGCCTTCTTCTAGCTTGTTCAGCCCCTACAAAGGCAGCTTTGAACCAACCCTCTTGTGGCTATTTCTCATTGTCCTGGGCATGGAAAAAGCCTTTGGCTGTGCAGGGTTTTCATAAGCTTATCATCACACCAGAGATGGGATGCCAATAGCATCTGAAGAGAATCCCTATTAAATTCTCATATTTCTTTCTGTTGTCTTCTTCTTTTTATTTTTTTTTTTAAAGCAAAATTATCTTTTTCCCCTTTGTGTGTACTCCATCTGAACTGAGGGTATGGTAAATTTGTCATACCTTGTTATCTTATTTGGTTACACTTATCAGATCACAACCTGGAAAAAATTCTCAGTGGAAGTCTTTTTGAGGAGTGATGGATGAGTTGCAAAGGAAGAAGCGCGTAGCTTTGGGAGGGATGGATCTGTTGTGTGCTGTCTTGGCCTGGGCACTGCTGTGTTTCAACTCTGCTTCACAGTTCTTCCCTACCTGATCACTGATGCTGTTTAGAAAGATCTCCCTTTTCTTTACCATTAATCATCTCTGGCACATCACTGGTACATATTCTTTCTTGTGTTCAAGGTCAGCCTTGTCCCATGATAGTAAAGCACACCGTGTCTTTCATTTGTAGATCTGAAAATGTATAAAACCTGTACAACTTTGATTTCTTAATCTGTTTTATGCAAGAAATCTTCTGCTACTGCAGCTTAACGTGCTGCCTGATAAATGCATTGCAGGCACATCAGCAATCACATTTTTCCCCTAGTTTTTCCAGTAGGTAAATGAGGAATGATTTGACTGAGGTCAATTTGAATGTTGTAAGTTAGACCTCAGGCCCTCTGTAAGAGCATGGTGCACTTGCTGGGACATTGGTGAGTTCTGCAAGAGCTTTCAGATCCTAATTGGTTCTCTCTGTTGGAACTATGTGCGGAAACACAGCACTTACAGTTATTGCTCCTTTGCTCAGGGCTTTTAATATATGGTGGCTAGAGCTGCTTTTAATCCCTGGTGGGAATTTGAAAATTAGCCCACAAACATAGGATTTTAATACCTTAGGTATCTTCAGGTTACCAGAATGTCTTCGCCTGGCCACCTATCAGTCCAGTCTTTGACACTGTATTTCTGTTGTAATAAAGCATCATGAGAAGCACTGTCTTTATAAGCAAGCAAGTAAATACAGAACCAAATCTAAGAATAGGCAAAATGGGTGTCAACTTCACTGGAAGTCAAGGATGGAGAAAGAAAATACAACAAAAAGAAATGCAATTTTGCTTGTTTGCAAGCCAAATTTGTTTCTTCTTAGAGCTGGTGAGAGATAATTTTCTTAGTAATTTCCTGGAGAGTTTGGAAGTAAGCAGGGACAGGGACCAAGAAAGAGCCTTTATTCCCAAAGCAAAGACCAAGCAAACATTAGGACTGGGTAAATGAGCAGAAGAACTGAGTTGTGTTGTTTTGTTGAAAGTCCTCTGATTGGGCTAAATTTCATTGCTAGGTTAAGAATGACAGCCAGGTCTGCACCCATTGAGAGGTGCAGTTATGTTCAAGTTTAACTGGCCACTTTTTGTTCTAGGTTCCTGTTGCCTATGCATAGCTGGCCCTTGGCAGCACAATTTCTCATAGACCGCTTTTCGTACAGATGGATAAGCCATCTCAATCATCACAACCCTCTGAGTTAGTGAAAGGTGTTCTCAGAAACAGACATTTCCAAATGCCCCAGGGAGATTCAGGGAATGTGCTTCTCATTGCAGAGCCCTTTGAACAGAGCTTCAAAACAGAATTACTAAACCTTTTTCAGTTTCAGATTCTTGGACAAAACCTCTGAGGTCTTGTTTTGTATACCTGTCACATTTCAAACTCACTTTGAGTGTCATACTTAAACAGGAGCTTCATGTAGATTTGGGCCTGCTGCCATTCTCCATTTTCAGAACAATTTGAGAGCAAATTTCAGAATTCAGAACAATTTGAGAGGGACCAGACAAAGTCTTCATAGTATTCATAAGTGATAGGAATGTGGGTTTTTTTGCCTTTTGCAAAAGATAGAAAAAAATCTAGAGATAAAAAGTGAAAATATTCTGCATGATAGCATAAAGCATTGATTTTGCCAACTTAGGAGCAGCTGTAATGGTGTGAAACATTTATTGACAAGTGCTACAAGCTTCTTATGAGAACTTGGCCATTTAATAAGTTCCAAGACAGCAAAGTAGGGGGAAGGTGGGGAAGAGATGTGATAGGCCAACAGGAGTGTTGAACCTTGCTAAGATAATTCCAATGTAGCGAAGGTTTACATCCTTCCTCCTTCATAAAAATAAATCAAAATCTACTGAAGAAGCTAAACAGTACTTCCAGATTTAATTATTCTTTAGCTGAATAAGCAGAGAACAAGTGGTTCAATTGATCATACTTTCTTGTGTACGCAGGGCTCCTCATGCATTTTTCATCTTTAACCTTACTTAGCTCATGGTCTCAAGAAAATCAAAATGATTTTTTTTTTTAAATAAAAAGCAAAAACAAAGGAACAACAACAACAACAAAAAGACATGAAGTCTGACTGGCATGTTGCTGGAGGGAGCTAGCAGTTGTAGCTGTGCTATTCCTCACTTTTTTTTGTGTCCCCATTCTGCAACCGTCTGTTGTTTTTACTGTTTTGAGCTAACTCCTGCTCTCCCTGGATTCCACTGTCTTTAATGGAAGCAATAATAAGCCTTGAGATATTTGTACCATAACAGCCTCTGTTCACAAGTGCCTCTTATATCTTGAGAGAACAATCCTGGAAGGAAAAATCTGTTGTGTTTCTGAAGCACAGGAATTGGTACTTTAGACAAGTTGCTGCCCTCAGCTGCCATTTGAAAAACTGGGATTTTAATAACACTTTTTCTCCTGCCCTTGTATTTTTAGGCAGAAAACTCATTAAATTACAGTAATTTGTTGCTTTCCTCGTGGCCAGTGAGAGTTTGATCTTGGTCAGGTCCTCAGCACACTCCAACTATATACTGAAATATCTGATTGCGGTTAAGTTGTCTTGGCAAGGGATTTTCAGAAATGTGCAGCTTTCAACTTGAACCCGTTCAAAGTGAACTTAAAGGCTGGATGTTGTGTTGAGGGACATGGTTTAGTGGGAGCTATTGGGAATAGGTGAACGGTTGGACTGGATGATCTTTTAGGTCTTTTCCAACCTTGGTGATTCTATGATTCTATGATTCTATGAATTTTACCAGTGACTTTAACGGAATACTAGTGACTTTAATGTGAGGCTTATTAGGCCAGCTTGAACCACGTTTCAAAATCCCATCAGTAAAGATGCACCACATTTGCCATCGTCTAAGGCACTGAACTGGACTTCACTGGTTTGTTTGTGCAAACACTGAGCACAGAGGTGAGTTTCACTGTTCTAGTATTACAAATCCATTAATGTACCCCATGATCATAGGCAGTGGGATGTGAAGAATCCGGCCTCTGCTATTAGCTGAGTAGGTTCTAATGGAGCTGATGAACGTCAGATTTGAGTAACACCTGTAGGATTTGGCTCCAGTATTTGTACTGTTATTAATTTACTGTTGTGAATTGTAAGCAATTTTTCATCTTTAGGGTTTTGGGACGTCTTGCCGTGTCAGCAGAGACAAGATTGATGCAGGAAAGGACATTCCAGTTATTTTCTTTCTGATCATACTGCTCAAGATTCTGGCATTTCTGACATGAGTGAAGGATAAGAAAATATGAGAAAGTCTAAAATTTTATTCATAACATGCCACAGACAACAAATGGCAGATAAATTGACATGTAACAAATTTCACAATTAACCACATTTCTGCCCCTGTTCTCAGTTGCAAAGTGAAAAAACAATTCAGGATAATGCTAAGACATGCAGAGAGTGACCTGCTATGTCGTGTATACATGAATAGCTTTTATGCATTTCTCTATGGTGATGTAGGTGATATACTTTGCTTTGCTGTTCACTCGAGTAACCAGGAGTAGAGCATTTTATCTACCTTGTTCCTTGTTTATGATCTCCATTCCTTTTGCAACACAACTAATTAACAGCTGTACTGAACCTCCACTTTGCATTTTGGAATAATACTTCAGAACTCCATTTTTTGCTCAGTAAGCTTAAAAGTGGAGTATTAAAGAGGTTAGGAGAAGGATGGTTTCCACCAGAAAATAGCCATGTATCATGTTATGGACTCATTGTCATAACAACTATATGCACATCAGCATTAAGTTCATCAGAGTGGAGATTTTTTTGTATGCTTGTTTCTTGGCTGGATTGTTATTAAGAATGGAAAGCTTTTTTGACTAATAGCTTAGAACAGGTGCATCTGCTGTCTTTGCATAAGGTATCAAAGTGAAATCTAATGCATTGCCCCATCTCCTAAATATTAATGGGCCTCTTGATTTTCTGAGTTTCTATCTTCAGTAAGTACTTTCTGTAATCTATTCAAAGATCAGCTTCAGATCCTGAATAATAACAGTTTTCCATTGAAGGAAATAACATCCAGGGACTCCAAGCACAATGCTTCATATTTAGATTGTGGGCATACAAGCATAAGAAAAGCAAAAGTCATTGCTCTGAAGGATGACAATGAGCCTTTGAACAGCTCTTCCTAAATGGTGGGTTATATTCTCCTTCAGCTACAAATCACTATGTTAAACGTGAAGTGAACAAATAGTTTATTGATATTCCAATGTACCACCCTAGTATTTACTCTGAACATTTGGGAAACCCATAGAGGACTTTCTAAAACTCATTATATTAAAGAAAAAAGGGATTTCAGTTGCACGATGTGAATCATTCGGATGAGTGAGCACCAGTAAACAAGCTTATTTTAAACTGATACCTTGGAAAACCTATTTCTAAAAACAATTAGTGATGAATTACTTCTAGCATTTGGGAAGGTTATAAAATGGTGTTTGCTACCTGAGAAAATGCAAAGAAAATTTACAGCTCAGAGATGAGGAATGGGAATCTGTGAAGTTTTTTTCCAGCCAAGAAAATGAACTGGGCAATCTGAATTGTCAGCCTGGGTTTGGGAAACAAAAAGCGTTCCTGCATTCTGTGCATATGGGAGAGAAGTTCAAAGAGGCCAAAACCTACATATAACAGGAAACTATTTGAAATCCTCCATCAGCTCTCAAGCATCACGTTCATCTTAAAAATATTTCAGGATTCCAAATTGACTTAAAATTGAGGTCAATATTTGTTGTGCTGCTGTAGCAGTTCAAAAACATATCCATTCTCTCTCCTTGTAAATGCTGCTCTATCAAACTCTTCTGTCTCCATCTTGCCACTGTGAAGCCAGAAAGCAGAAAAATGAGGAGACCAAGAAAGTGCAATAGATCTACTGTCAAAATTGTATTTGAGGCAATCCATCTGTAAAATGACCTAGGAGGGGTTCCTAGGGAGCCTCAGCATTCTGAATCTGCTGGGTTTGGGTACCAAGATAGTTTACAGAATTCAAAATTGAAGCAAAGAGCTTACTAGAATTTTTTATTCTAATCACGTGTAAATTGGGCTGCATATTATGATTGTCTGAAGGAAGATCTCCTGGATACAAAATCTACCAGAAACAGAAGCAACAATTCACTAAGGCAGCCTGTGTTAATTAACAATGTGGATTAAAAAGAACGTGGATTAAAATATTTAAAGAACGATGCCAATTGAAGTGGCTAGGTGTGAATAAAACAAGGGACTGGATCTGTGGATTCAGCTCTGCACTTGAACTTCAAATTTGTCATCCTTGAGACTCCATCTGGGATTCAGCTACCAACATGAAGAGGTACAGGAACTTCCCTTCATTTACTCACAGATCATACCAAGGCAACAATATCTTTTAGCACACCCTGCCCATTTAGACTGCAGTGTATACCATGTGCTCTATGAGAGTAGCTCATCATTTCATCTGCCATAAGACGCAGGTAACGCAGGCTGCAGCGGGTGAGCTATCTCACCCTGGTATAGCAAGAATGTAACCTGAAGAACCTCATGACTGGGCACGCATTGCAAACTCCAAAAGCAGACTTTGTAACCTTTCTGAAGCACAGAAAAAAATCCACAAACAGGTTCAGAGGTTTTCACGAGCATCTGCACATCAGAGCTGCTTCTCTTCCTCTAAAAAAGCAACAAAAACATATGTGCTCCTAATAAGTTTGATGCTTAAGTAAAAATTGGGTTAATAACTGTGGTTACTATAAACTGTCCTCTATTTTTTCTCTTTTGTGACAGGCAAATACTCCTCTGTATAAAACCTGGAAGATTTGACAACTCATACAGACAGGATTTGGTTTCAGCAATCACTGAAGTCATTTTAAAATAAATCAGTTATTTGAAACAAATTTAGTCAGAGAGGAGAGGCAAAAAAAAAAATAATCAAAAAATGAAAGATAAAAAAATTAGTTTCAGGGTCAGATATCTGCCTCAAGTCATGTTTTCTTCTGGTCAGATAGATTATGATGTCAAAGGTTTTCCTCATCATACATCAGAGCAGCATCTGCAAAAGAAGTTCTCATTACTTTAAATGTTTGGCTTAAATTGGCAAAGAGAGAGAAGTAGGTTTTATCAGAGCTCTTCAGCATGCATAAACAGCTTGGTGTCTAATGCTGTTTACACCTTTGACACTCTCTCTTGAAAGAGCCAAATTGGACAGACTTTCCTTAGGTAAAACACCCATATAAATCAGTGCATGGGAGGCAAAGGGACAGGAGAAGGAATGAAATTGAGATCCTTTGGGCTACGGAATATATGAATTCCTTTTAATGAGATTTTGATTACAAGCAGTAGTGCCTTGGAGCAAAAACTACAGCAATAATCTCTAATGTATTATTTTGAAGGAGAAATTTAAACATCATAATGTTCATCCAATGAATGTCCATTTAGGCTAGCTAATGATGGAACACTGTATATTACACAGTGCTAACCAACTAATATGAGGAAGGATGTCTTTTATGGGATTATGTAAAAAGAGATCGGGTTCATCAAGAATGCAGTTCCTCACTTGGAAACCTTCCCATTTACTGAGTCTTGAAAATCACAGAGAATAAAAACCAGATATAACGAGATCATTTTCCTCAAGTAAAAATGGAATACATGCCTAGCAATTATTGATTATTACATAAAATGGAGTTCCACGTTCTCTCACCTGGTGAAATCTGGCTTATAAAGACCACTTTTTTGACTGGAGGATCCAAGTTGTCTCATGACGAAGTTCTTCAATGGGAATGGTGGTATTATAGCCAACAGACAGTTTCCTCATCCTGTTCCCGCTCAGCAGTATCAGCAGCAGCACACGTTATTTGTGCCCACACATCATGGTGGGCCATCCATTGTGATGCTATTTTTTTGACACATCGATCAACCAGAAAAGAGGACAAGGGATCCAAGGATCAGGACTGCGCCATGCAAGAAGGCCATCTGCAGCGAAGAACACAGGATAGCGTTTTCCTTACTACTCTCTCAAGCCAAGTTAAGAATAGAGGAGAAAACTGCACATCTGCCACATCTGATAGAACGAGTGTGATCAGACTGTGTGTTGTGCCTGCACAGCTGAGAGATCTCAGCAGAAACTGCAGTTCCCAGACAAAAGCTGGGGCATGCTAGCGTGTTGGGGATCCTGGGTGGGTGTATGATGGCTTCACGTCTCCTCTCTCATGTACATCTGACACAGGAAAAGGAATAACTTCCCATAGCATCTAAAGGAACTGTTCCACGTGATAGTGCCATCGGAAAAGTATCTGGTGCTTTTCTGTTGTATTTCAGGAAGGTTTAACTGCTGGAAATGGGGGAAGATACCAGATACTGCCAGATACTCAGTGGAATACCCAAAGCACCTCACACTCCTCATGGGAACCCAGCAGAGCAGGAGCTGTTGGTGGCACAGAGCTGCTGATCGAGGCTTGCCTCTCTGTTTGCTTAGCGGATCACAGAAGGCAGCGAGGCTGGGTTTCAAACAAACTCCGTCTGCATTCTACAGACCCAAACACAGAGCGTATCCCGACACAGTCAAATGGAAATGAGTTAAGATGAAGCTGTAGACGAGCTAAAAAAGTTAAAAAAAAAAAAAAAAAAAAATCTTTTATTAAGCAAACACAGAACACAGCGGAAATAGAATCTGTTGCGGACAAGATGAACGCTGCTGGAAAAAGAGCAGATCAGCAGGGCAGGTCACCAGGCTACAGCAAGAGCAGAGCGCTAACGGTCAGAAAGCAGCGGCCCAGGAGAGCCGTGAGCATCGGCAGCCTTCATCCCCCGCAGCTGCGCCCGGAGGCGGGGCGGAGCGCGGCACCAATGGCGGAGCGGCTCAGCGCCCTGCAGGGTCGGCCGGCAGCACGTGCGTCCGCATCGCGGCACAGAAAGTTCCAGCAGCAGCTACACGGGGCAACCGGGGGACGGCGGCAGCTTAGGGACGGCTTTCTTGAGCGCTTTTCGGCTCGGCTGATCGAACGCCCGGGGCTGAGGTGAGTTGTGATTTTTCTTCTTGGTGCGCCTTGCCTCCCGGGCTGCATGCCTGCGTGGAGGAGATGCAGCAGACCCCCGTGGGTCGTCGGTGTCCCGTGTAGCATTTTGGGCAGGAAAAAAACTGGAAAAACGGATGAAAAACCCCGTGCTGAGATGGCGGTGAGAAATGTGTGGGGAGCGTACGTGTGTTTATTTGTCAGGATCCCAGCTTTCCGTTCAGAGTTTTCTGGTGCAGGTTGACTTTTGTTAGTTTAAGAATGGTGTGTTTGAATGTAATGGATGTCTTTATCTTGAGTTTTTTCCTGTGTCTTCAGGATGTTATCTCTGATTCATAGTCATAAAAAGCGTTTCTTGGGAGCAATCATGGCTGCTTTGCTGCTGAGCTTCTAGTGTAATCAGTTGGTTTCAGCTGGAGAATCCCTAAATGCTCTGGGTCACACCTGCTAAAATCAAAGGCAAAATCAATATCCAGCCAGGTGCAGGGCTGGGAGAGCTGCAGAAATCAGTGATGTAATTGAAAGCAGGTGCTGAGTTTTAGAACTAGAATCATAGAATACCTCAGGTTGGAAAAGACCTTAAAGATCATCAAGTTCAACCACAATCTAACCGTCCTATCCGAACTCTGACAACCCTCCACTAAATCATGTCCCTCAGCACCACATCCAAACGCATCTAACAACACATGCAGGGATGGTGACTCAACAACCTCCATGGGGAGCCTATTCCAATGCTTAACAACCCTTTTCTATAAAGGGTTTTCCTGATATCAACCTACACGATGTTTAAGGTCCCTTCCAGGCCATTGCTGGGTGGTTTCTATCAAAGGGGTGGAGGCAGCAGGGAATGGTGTTGGGTAGGGGCTGAGCATGAGAGAAGAGCACATTGAAATCTGTTCTTGGTGAAACTGTGCAGTTGAGCTTCTCTTTACAATTATCTTAGGAAAAAAAACAACATTCTTAGCATGAATCCACTGAAGGAAGCACAGCAGTATGTGTTTGTGGCACCTGAAACTTGATGGCAGTTTTAACATTTGGTGTCTCTTTACTAGAATCAGAACTAATAACCACTCATTGACTGTTAGCATATATTGAACTACTCTTCTAGATTTTGGTCTTACTATAGAGTTGGTGTATTTTGGTTAACTTTGTGCCCAGTTGTGCTTTTATTCCAAGCTCCCAGGTATTTTGTGTCAGTAGACTACAAAACTAAGGTAACTTTTTATGACTGGGGGCTCGCTTCTCTTCGACTTTCTCAGACTGTTTTCCTTCTGCAAGGCATACATTCTGTCTGTAAGTCTTACCTGGAGGCTTTTTGGTAGCTATTGGTATCAGCTGATGAGAAATTCCTTCATTTTGGTTACATTTCCTTTCAGATCTTTAGCTTAGTAGCCCTTGCCAATAAAGAAATACACTTACATACTTTGTTACTCTCAAGAGGCTGCCTTGAAAGGTGAAGCTTGGTCAAGCTGGGGCTCAGCAGCTTTTTTACCTCCTGCTTGACACAGTGGTATCAGTTTAAAAAACAAGGCATCTGTCCTTGAAGTTGACCCAAAATATCCCTCACATACAGCTTTCAAATTATTCACCCCAAAGAAACCAACACTTATGTGATAAATTACTTCTCCTGCTCCCTGCTTACACTGAGGACTGTTGCACTGTTTCTGTTCTGGTCCTGAAGTCTCTTCTGTCTTTCAGATGAGATGTAAAACCGGAGAAGCAGCCAAAGCGTATTTCAGTGTCCTTTAAAGGCAGTAGGGAGGCCACATCTTAAGAAGGGGTCATTTCCTACAGATACCTCATTATATATGTTTGCTTTGTGGGTACACCACAGCAAGAAGGTCTCACTAAGATATCTGACACACTGGAACAGGCTGCCCAAGGAGGCTGTGGATGCCCCATCCCTGCAGGCATTCAAGGCCAGGCTGGACGTGGCTCTGGGCAGCCTGGGCTGCTGGTTGACGACCTGCACACAGCAGGGGGTTGGAACTGGATGATGTTTGTGGTCCTTTGCAACCCAGGCCATTCCATCACGATATTGCCACAGAGGTCCACAAGCTTCTGACAATCAGTTGCCTTATTCATCTCCAGCATGCCTTGGCCAAAACCTGATGGTTTCTCTAGAGAAGAGTTTTGTTTTTTGTTGAGCTCATTTGTGATTGTTAGGACAAGTTTACTTTCTTAAAATGGTTCTCACAAAAATTTCAGAAAGGAAAGGAGAAAGAAACAATTTGGGTTCAGTGTATTAATGAAAAATTACTGCTCCATGACTCCAACAGATAGCTTGAGTATTAGTCCTAGATAACTTTAGTGAGGATTAATATAAATTGCTGTCTTTTGGCTTACATTCCTCTTTTGTGTCTGAAAGGTTTTTTTTTCTAGCGTTTGTTTTCCAGTGTATTCAAACATTTTGTTCTCTACTTTTTGAGCTTAACGTTGTTTCTAAGGAAACCTTACAAACCATTGACTATGATTATGTCTGTCATTATTTCTCATTTTTTCAGCCCTACTGAAATTACTACCATTGTGTATCAGTGCAGAGAAGCTGCTTTAGTACACCAGCTAATTTATGGACAGCGTGGTTTAATGGGAGTGTCAGTAGAAAGGCAATCAAACCAAACAGTTCTTATGGCCCTCATTATTCTTTTAATCAGGGTTAGAGGAAAAACGTGTAATGCGAGGTTCTTCGATGAGAGGGAAAAAAAACAGTGCTGAGCCAGCCTTAAGATTTGCTGTTTATCTACATCATCCCTAATATCAATCAAACAACATGAGTAGCATGGATATGGCTTATTACAGCTGTGACAAATACATTTGTTTTCTCTGTTATAATTTACCAAGTTGGCAGATGCTAATGCAGGAAAATAATTACGGGTTAGGTATACATGCTGTACACAGTGTTATTCTAAAAGGTGCCAAGTGGAGCAGAATGAAAATGAGAATTTCTTACCTTTCTGGCAACTGGGAAATTCGGGATGAAAATTACTCTACGACTTTTCCCTAAAACCGCCTTCATCAAGAAAGCAGGTGGAAATTCCTGAAGTTTTCAGAATTGTCGTCTTTGTTAGTTTCTTGGGGTCTTCGTTTGTTTTCTTTTAACAATAAAAAAGAAGAAACGAAGGTGAAGTTAGAACCAAAATAAGCTCTCACGTTTTCTTTTGAGTTCACTGGAAGTATTTTGGAAGAAACATTTTTGGAGTTTTGAGAAATAACTTACTGTGGAATTAGGCAGAACAGATTCTTGAGATTTCACACAACTCATGATGTGGAATCTGCATGCTGATTTTTTTTTGGGGGGGGGAGGGGTGGTAGGAAGTCTTAGTAAAAATTCTGACTGGCCATGTATGACTTTGTAGGAGTATGGAGAGACAGATTGTTGTGATATCATAGTGGGTATGGAGTAGGCAACATGCTCTTCAGCATTAGCTGACAATAGGCTGTTTGGCTTCTGAACTACAGCTGAGCTCTCTGCCTCCCACAGTGACTGCTCCACTCTTTGCTGCTGCTTCTTTTTTTGCTGTGTGCTTCCCATTTCCATTTAGCTTGGGTGATGATGTGCTAGAAGAAAGTAAATAAGCAGTGTTGTGCATTAGATAAAGGATCTGATGTGCTCAGTGCATTGTATGTTGCAGCAGATGGATGTGTATGAGATCTACTGGTACAGAGTTAAAACTGTACCCTCTCCTGTGTCATCCAACTGGTTCCATTCCCCTCTGACACCTTTGTGCCCCTTTAACCCATCTAGAGCGGGTGTTTAAAAGAATATCATGATATCATGTCAGTTCCTCCCCTTTACAACTGTACTGCGGTACTGAAAAGTTGTATAGGAGGTGGAACTTTTAAAATATGTTCATAGAAATAATTTTAAATCACAAGAATAACTCAGTACAGAATGTTCCTGGCTGCAGGAAAGAGAATCCGACTCAAACACTGTCAGATTTCTGGAATCAGAAAGGTATTGAGTGTTGGAGGTAGTTCAGAGGGAAGAGCGAGCTGTAGGGGCTCGTATGAAAAGCAACATTAAAGGAGTGAAGTACGTGGAGTTTGGCTGAGCAATGGCTATAAAGAGACAGAATGGCACACAAATGTTTGAAGGATCTGAGCACCAAGAAGGGACTGGTATTTTGAATGCAAAAAAAGACTTTTTTTTTTTTTTTTTCCTAAGCTAAGAGCAGTGGGTGAGGCTTTAAGCAGCACATCAGGAAAACTTGAGCCCTGAGCTCTGGAACCCTGGTGTATTAACCACCCCAAGAGAGCTCTGAAGTGCCAGAAGTACTTGGCTAGACTGCAGTTGGCACTGGAGGAACTTCTCAGTACCAGGCAGGCTCGTGTTTTCTGGTGGGTTGAATTTTCTGAATGTTATTCTTTGTCTGCCTCCTCCATCAGCTTTAAAAAAAATAAAACATGAAATATCTATGACCATTAATTTGCAGGAAGGCAGACTTGGTATCAAAGGAATGAAAAATTCTTACCTAATCCTTTATTCCCTCATAAGGTGGGAGACCACTAACTGCCATAAAACAGGAGTCATTACATATACAAATGAGCACCTGCATTAAAGGCTTTACCTAGAAGATGGTGATGAGAGCAATGATCTGCGGTCCTTGTTCAGGAAAGAGAACAGCTCTGTGCTTTGAGCTGCAGATGTCCCAGCCTTAAGCAGCAAAATGCATCACCTATTCTCTGTGTAGTTTCTTTGGGAGTGGAGTGACCTTGACAAGGCGCTGTCTTTGTTGAGCCATCCCCCAGCCAGGAGTAAAACCAAGTCCTACCATGCATTTTTCTACCAAAGCTTTTCCATATGGCTTGTCTCTGATGTTGTTGTTGTGTATGATGGAATATCATTTACCTTGTCAGAATAGCTCTTTCTAGCAGGTCATTTTCATATGCTCATGAGATAGAAATGAACTAATTCAATCACTGAAGTAATACAATTTGGCAAGTGAAGAGGAACAGCATTTCATTGTGGAAATGCCTTCTGTAACCATTAGCAACTCTGATTCAGTATCAAGTTAACTGTTCCTCCAAACTGAAATTCCTTGTCCTTTGAGATGCTGTATAACATCAGGTATCTCTGGTAGCAAACAGCCGTGTCCATCTGTCTTGCTGTTGTGTCTCTTCTAGATGTAGAGAGATAGCTGGGCAAAAAGAGCAATCTCCATACAGAATTAGTAGCAAGAGGGACTGCCTTAGATAAAAATATAATTACTTCTTAGTTTTTCATTTATCAGTTTTCCAAGCAGGACAACTGATGAATTGGAGGTCTGGTTAAATACGTCCACTGCCTAAGGTCTCACTGAGAGAGACTCCAAGAGCTCAGTGGGAGTGGTTGGAATAGGGAATTAAGAAGATAATAAAATGTGTGTATATAATAGCTAGTGAAGTGAAAGTCAGAATGTGATTAGAAGTTGAATATCCTGCAACGCTGTGTTCTGTTTTCATCTGAAAATGAAATAACTTTTCATTGGAAGCTTCAGGGAAGAAAGTATTTTCAAGTTTACAAGTCCTGATGGGGGGGAAAAAATCAAGGTATGCATTACTTGTCTGGAAGTCTTATAATGCCCTTGAGATAATTTGTTTTCAGGCAGAGAATTAAAAATGCAGGGATCTCTAGAAATCTGTTGAATGCTTGTATTTCTATGTAAGGCTAACAGTTAAATTTAATCCAGCGTTTACCCTTTTCTTTAGTGATGCTTTTCAGTAATGGGAGAAATGTCTAAAATGCATTGCCTTTGATGCTACTTATAATATGCATGATGGCAAGGCATGTATAGCCACACCTTGTTGTGCATTTACCATCTCTCCTTGCAAAGTGGAGACGGGGCAAGTGATGCTCTAGTGTAAATAGGTGTGGTCCTTGAACCCGTTTACCCTTTCTTGTCTAGGTCAGCATACAATCCAGAGAGATAAATATGTTTTCTGATAGATCTGGTGTTTGTTGTGGCAGAACTTGATCAGAATTCCCACTGTGTGTGATCAATAAATGTGGCTATTGAAGCAGAAATGGAACAATTAGTAACCCAAGTGAGCAACACTGGGGGATGGGAAGAGCAGGCTAGTGAGGAATGACACAGATAGATGCCAGCAGTAAAAGTGGGAAAATAAAGAAAAACATCTGTCCAATTTACCTAATTGTGTAATAAAAATAAAGGAAATCTTCTCGAAGTACTGCACTGGAAGTTTGTGCACAAAATATTCAGAGCATGGCACAGTTTAAGGAAAAGGAAAGGTGATGATACCCTGTGTTGCTGGAAATGTGGCTGGCAGGTTTTCTTCTGGTGAAGGTCACAGAATCGCAGACAACTTGGATTAGCAGGCTGAATGCTGTCGACTTGGTTTCTCGTTCCAGGTCTGCTCCTAGCCAGCTATTTTCTTATTATTTTTACCTTTTGTCTGCCGTGTATAAATGACAAGATCAGGGAGGTGGTGGATTCAGGAAGCTGTGACCTCAGTCCTGGCTGGAGCCAGCAGATGCTACAGCGCTACAAACAGTATCTCTTAATTAACAACTTAATTTTTAATATATATATATTAATATATATATGTATATGTGTGTATGTATATGTGTGTACTTAACCTGAGAAATTTGTGCCCAAATATCGTTGTGTAAGTAAGAAAACAAATTTTTCAGAGCCTGTGATATGTAAGTGGAAAGAGAAGAAATGAGTCTTGATAAAGCAGTAAGGGAATGTTCTGCCTGAATTTATTTCATTCCTTACTTTGAAAAAGTTCAGGTATCTGTACTGTGAGATGGTATTAAAAAATAAAAAGAAGCAATAGGTATGGCCAACCAAAACCTGGAAATTAGAATTCAGAACTTTATAAAATTCCCTATGTCTTTACTTACATGGGAACCCTAAAATGGAGAATTATTCTGATTCATATGAGAAAGAGCTTTGAAATGTTGGTGTTTTCTGCAAGGTGAAAGCTGTGGAGTTTGACTCAGTAGTGATCTAATGCAGCACAGGTAGACACATATACATATGTACACTGAGGCCAGTACACGTTGTGCTCCGTACCATGGCAGCCATTAGCAAAACAGGAGGAAACAAAAGCTTCAGAGTTGTGTGAGGAAATTAGGCTTTGAATTTCTAATAATAAGGTTAATTTTATATCCAGAGCATTGTCCAATGCCCCCGTGTTGAACAATGGGAAGTGTGAGAATCCCATAGACAATGAATGTTGAAAGCTGTATAATAGTCTTATCGCTTTCTGTAGCAGCCTGGTTTGAGAGAGCTGTAATTAATTACAAGAAGATGACAAATGGTCAGGGCTATGCTGAAAGCAGTGGCACTGGAACTTGACATTGTAATGCAATTGAGGAAAAGCTTGTCAAATCAAGGTTGTGCTAATTTATGAGGAAGATATTTGTGCCAAGCTGAATGAAAGGAAGAAAAGAAAAAGGTGAAACGCTACAGCAACTATTAAATATTTGGGGGATTTTCATCTGTATACTTTAAAGAGTGAAGGAACTTTATTCATCTGACTTCTGGCCTGGATGTTTACTTGCCAATTGCACTTCACACAGTAGGCCACCACTGAAAGTCCGTGCTTAATTATTTGTTGGTTATCTGCTACAGCCTCAGTGCAGTTTAGACGTTCAGCCAAGTGTGGGATCAGCTGCTTGTCAATAAGTGACAAGTCTTTCACACCCTTTCTGGTGTAATTCTTGTCAAAAATAAATGTTTCAAAATATTTCCTCCAGCTTGTCTGATTCTTCATCCACGTAATCTGCAACATCCAGCATGGTGCCATGGTTAAATTGCTGGGTTGGTGGTCAGGGGTGTTAGAATCCAGTTCTGGATGTGCCTGTTGAGTTCCCATCTAGTCTTAAGTCACTGCTTATTACGCTTTTCTTTAGTGCCATATTCTCTCTCATGTCGATTCCAATCATGATTCCTAATGACAGGAACTTTTCTTTAGCTATACAAATCCCACCAAAACTTTCAACAGGAGTAAAAGAATCCCGAATTTATTTGTCCTTAGAAAGTGTCATTGTGTTCTTAGACTTTAAAGAGCGTCGTTAAACTCTCCAAAGAAACTTGTGTGGGAAATATCTTCTAGTGCAGCCCTATGATACAGTGAGAACTTCAGGGCAATAATCCTAGAACCTGCAATTTTGACTTTGTGACAGAGCACAGATAACAGTTGTTATTTAAAAAAAAAAAAAAAAAAAAAAAAAAGGATCTTCAGAATCCTCTGATCATGAATCTGCCTTGCTTTTTTGAAATGTATAACAGTTTATAAAGCATTTTTTTCTATCTCTACAAAAAAGATGACACATGGCTTGTAATTTTTTTTTCTCTGAATATTGGCTGTCTGGCTGTTTAACTAGATAGATTTGCATTTGACCACCATCACATTTTAGGCCATGATGCGATAATGTGTGATAGTGCTGCTTTTGCAAGCTTTCTGTGTGGCTGTCACCAGCTCATCACTCACCATTCATTAAATCATACTGGGAAGAGCTGAATGATCTAACTGAAAAATTACTCCCCAAATGAGTAATTTTTTGCTCCATCAGTTGATGACTACAACTTCTGCCATTTTGCAGCATATGCCTAATTAGAAACACCTTTGGCTGAATGTTAAGCATACGTTACTGTGATGCGTTTCCAAGCTCTGCTATCGATGCCTGTGTATGTGTCTAAGATATGGCTAGCTTGCAAAAATTGGTTGAAGTGATGAATTCCCAGTTAATTTCTTCATTTATTCTGTAGCCTCCAGTGGTGTGTAATGTTTCCTCTAGCAGACTCGTTCAAAGGATTCTCTTTGCTGTATTGGCTTGATGTGGTCATAGTCCTCAGAGTTGCATTGTGGGTTTTTATACATATGTTATGTGCTTAAATACACATACCTCCTGGTATCATATTGTACTGGTGATGATGTACCAAAGAGTGGTGCCACAATGCTGAAGTAGCACAGCAACCCACTGCTCTTGCTTGCAAAGAGCTGAGAGACAGACTGGTTCCTATGGCTCTGATGAGAATGGCCAACCTCTGAACAGTGAGCAACATACTGCAGTCAGTTTGTGACCAGAGGTGGCCGTTCTTATCCAGACATGGAGAGGTATCTTGGTGTGAGGCAGAGCACTTTCACTGCAGTGATGCAAAGCTTCCCCAAAGCAATTGGCAAGCTGAGATGAGGCTTATTTTCTTAGTTCTGACTGAAGATGAGTATGTTGTTTTTTTGTTGTTGTTGTTGCTGAGGATCAAGGCATGAAAATGTCTAAAGACTTTCATTTCCACCTATTGAAAATGCCTTAAAAAGGAAAGAAACAAACAGATGGCTCTCATTAGCAAAAGAGTGCTTTAATCCTTTGCATGTTTTAAATTTTATTTTCCTTTCGATGTTTGTAAGTAAATTGGTATAAAATTAAGACTTCACCAGAGCAATTGAATTTCGCACATTTCAGTCCATGAAAGGAGAGGTGGACTCCATCCAAATTGCAACAGCTGATGTAATCCTGGCATCACAATTACCTATTATGATCAACAAATGCATTTTAAGTGAGTGGAATGCAGTGAGACTGGCCTTACGCATCTTACTCAAGCAAAACTCATCTGAAGTCTGTGTACAACTGGGTTTCTTGTCTCTACAATTCAACCAAATTTTTATTTTAAGCTGGAAAAATGCAGGGCTCATCATTTTAAATGACACGTGCAAGAGACTGCATAGAATTTGCAGTTGGTGCCACTTGCTGAAGTGGCAGGGGGTCAGCAGTGCTATGCAGTCCTCACTACAAAGCCATCTTCTAGCAGGGGGCTGTAGTGATCCCTTGGCAGATGCTACAATGCTTAAATCCTTCTTGTGGCTCTGGAGCTGGTTGGGGTCTTGTTGGTTGATAGCTGTCATATAGACGGTATTATATTTTTAATGCTTGTTTTCTAAAGTGGAAATGAAGCTCTGATCCTGTGCTGTTAATTTGGGGGGGGGGGGGGGGGGGGGAAGTTGAAAACTATAGAACTGGTGGGTTTGAAACAACAAAAAATGAAGTGGGCTCTTAGAAAACATTTTTATTCTGTCCCTTTTAAAAACAGAATAGAGTGTAAGGTGGGTTTTCTAAGAGCAGCTTTCTTAGTTTCCAAGAAAAAAATCTTTATTTTCGGTACTGCTGTACAACATTCTAATTCAAAAGCAAACAAAATCCTTAGCATTTCGTTTACATTGAGGCTTTTTATTTTGAGCATAACCTTTTAAACTACAATATGTTTTGATATGAGTACTCACACTTAAGTACTACAAGAACTTCCAGGTTTTGATATTTAACTGCATTTCTTTAAATATGGGACGTTTTAAAAATTGCTTGTTGAAATCTGAGCAAGTTAGAAGAGCCTGGCATGATTCTTCCTTGCAGAGTTTGCTTCCTTGATATTTAAACAAAAAGCAGAAATACTATTGCCTTATTTTTAATGCCACTGCTTTTGGCTTGAAGACCACAGTCACGTTCCTCCGTCAGTTCTTCTCCCTGTGCATACATGGATGCCCATCTGAGGCAGGTTTAGATAAAGCCATGGATCTCTCTGCTCAGGGTAACTGCTTGTTTGAACAGAAAAGAGACCTTCCTTCATAAGTGTTTTACAGAGCTGTCTTTTGCCATCTGAGCTATTTCTTGGATAATCCAGATGAAGTTATTACAGTGACAAGTCAATTATATGGCAACATTGTTGCATGAAAAATAATTTCCAGTAGAAAGTCATACATGGCTCTGATTGACTTTAAATCCACGAGCACGCAGCTGATTTTTAAAGAAAAATGCTGCCTGCTCTGTGTGCTGCATTTAGTTTCAAACACAGATGTCCATATTCTTGGATGCCACCTTCTAAAAAGCTAATTTTGCATTGTCATGTTGATACCTCTTTCTTCAGCATTGCCTTTCTTTGGCAATAATTGGCACACTGCAGCTACTGCTGCTGTGATAGCTGTGCACTGCAAGGGTTGGTGCCACGTTGGAATCCATCCAGCGCATGTCAGCTGAGGAAAACATCTGGAGGTGGAAGCACACAAGTAGCAGATCCCTCAGCAGCATCGGTGTGGTTTACTTGAAGACTAGGAGGTTTGGGGGATTCAGGGAGAACCATGCTGCTGCTATTTTGCCCAGTCAGGAAGTACAGCTCATGATTTCCCTTCTGTAAGTCTAGAACCCCACATGGTGTCGGGCAGAACCTGCCCCTCTCAAGCTATGTATGCTGCCAAAGTATCTTTATGTAGTGTAAAGATACTGAGCTAGAATAAAACTGCCTGTTGACTATGTGTTTTCACTTTGGCTCAGAAACTATTTGCTTTGCCTTCTATGGACAGAAAAATGCAAGGTCTGATCTTGGACTCGGTCAGTCCCATTTCACACCATAACTTCATGTGCTCTTACTGAGTTACTTCTTGCTTTCAGCAGTGTGCATTAGGTAAGAATCAGGCCTCCAGCTGGTTGAGCTGAAGTGTATGTAACCAAATGTCAGCAGCAGTTATCTGATCTCAGAATAAGAGATAAAAGGCAGTCCCAGGAGTAGAAACCCCCTTGAGCTGATGGAGAAAGAAAAAGGCAATTTTGTGAACTGCTTGCTGTTCTATCAAGAGCAAACACTAGGAGGACTCGGCTGAAATAAACTTGGCAATACAGTTTCAACACTTTCTGTACATTTATTTCACAGGTCCAGAGGAGCAAATAGAAAAAGGGGAGAAGAAAGGCAAATAAGAACTTCAAAAATTAGAATTCCAATTAAGATTATTGACTTTTCATTTTATTTGAAGAGTGAAGGTTTTTCTGATGGTCTTCCCTTCCTCCTTTTCTGTTTCCTGGTAGCAATCAGTAAAGAGTCTTTTCTTTCCTACGTGGGGTCTACAAGCTCATGAGTTCGTGGAAAGTTATTGGAGACTACGACCTCTATTCTGAACACTTGAGTGTGATGACTTAACAGAGGCCTTCTCACACAACCAAAAGAACTGACATTGTCAGCCTCAGAAGTATTTATTTAGTTAGATATCCATTTTTCTAAAACTGAGTGCAAAAAGTCCTTCTGGCAAACCTGAAAAACATTTCCACAGTATTTTTTTTAAAGTTTTATCCAGTCAAATCTTCTACATGAAAGGGGTTTCGATCTCTGAACCTTTGGAGTATTTGAAAAGGACACTGAAGTCCTCTAAAGTACCAGACCTTTCCAGTTCCGTTGGATGAGTTGTTGGCAAACCATGTATTTATGTGGGGTGGTGACTTTTTGGATTTTTTTTTTTTTTAATGAAATTTGAAAAGGCCTTTTTAAGTGGGGAAAAAGTCTTTTTGGTGCCAGTATTCTGAATATGTATTTATATATATATATTAAAAAAAAAAAAACCCAAAACAAAATTGCAGCTGCTAGAAGAAAGAGTAGCTAATTATCTGTATAGGTGCAATCACATGTCTTTCTGCCTAGCAGGTTATCCCTCTGATGTTTACTCATCCCCTGGAATGTGGGTTTGGTATTATTGACTTGTCATCTTCCATTCATTCCGTGCATCTCCTGTCTTTTCTAATAGGCCTTTCTTCCTTAATGCTGTCTGAAGGCCTCTTTCACTTTGTTCTCAGTAAAGCGGTGTTCTTCTTCTCTTCGCCAAGTTCTGCCCCCTCAGACATCAGATCACCTCCCTCTTTGCCACTGTACCCTCCTTGAGCTGTGTTTCTCCTTCTGCCGGCCATCATTCCTGGCATGCTGTCAGCTTAAAAAGTCCTCCTGTCTGCCACAGCCACTGTCTTGGGTCATCGCTGGCTTCCCCTTTCTGTTACAGTGCATCTCTTCTCTATCTCCAGATGAAAATGTAATCTCTCAATTTAATAATGTGGTGATTCTGTAGATGTATCTCTCTGAGCCCTTGCCTGAGCTTTTGTACTTCTGTCAAATTCCTGCCAAATTCAGTTTCTTAGCTCTGATATGAGGATAGCCCATGTAAGGAAATGCAAGGTGATAACGGCAGTGAAGCTTGTTTTCCTGAAAAGTGTTTAACAAGTGTTTTTATTCCTCTGGGTCTTTATTTTCTAGCTGTCCTGACAAAACAAAGTGAATACATTTCATGGCATCGGGAGACTTTGGTTGAAATTAGGGCAATTTGGAACTTTAATATTGTTGCTTTGCTGGTATTATTAGGGCTGCTGCTGACAGACTACTGAAACAGTGTGTGGGACAAATATACAGTGCTTGTTTCCCTGGGCTCCTACTCTAACACACAGCATCTGTGCTCACATGCACTGTTCTTCTTCAGCCTTTGTTAAGAACTCTTCAAGTTTAAATAGCAGAAAGAGAATATGATTTCTGTATTGTTCCAGGAAGAGTGAGACATTGCAGTTCTTTGGTATGGGTATTTTTGTGTCTTTTTTTTTTTTTTTTAAAGTGCCTTAAAGAATGCAACTGTCCAGTACTGATGCCAAACCAATTGCTTTGCCAGGCTTTGAAGCACTGGCTTTATCTTTAGCATTGATCTAAACCTTAAGGAAAAACTGTCAGGAGATGAGCTGCTTATTGATTTGGGCTTCAAGGCTTTCTGGTGTGTCAGCTTCTGTGAGAAAGCTGTGCAACATAGAAAACTGGCCAAGTACAACTTTGTTTTGAGTTGGCAACCCTTCATTTTGGGCACACATCGTATTTCAGTGTTTAGTCTTTCTTTTGAGCTTGTGTTACAATTTTGGTCCATTTCTAAATTTTGTAATGAGGAAGAAAACTTCAGGGTATGGCTTCCCCTTCTCTTAGTATTTGTGTCCCAAAATAGGGATTTCCTTTATTCCTAGCAACATATGATCTCTTCTGTTGCAGTGATAAGATCTGATACTTTGGTCCAGATTTTGTGTTTGGTGTTGTTCTACTAATGATCACTGTTGGTGCCATGGCT
The DNA here is from genome assembly GCF_023343835.1 of Lagopus muta. Taxonomy (NCBI): domain Eukaryota; kingdom Metazoa; phylum Chordata; class Aves; order Galliformes; family Phasianidae; genus Lagopus; species Lagopus muta. The sequence continues at coordinate 8,450,646 of NC_064449.1, read as the reverse complement.
GACATTGCGGCTAAGATACAAGTACCTGTGCTCAGCACTGTACTTAGCAGTCTAAATAGCTGATAAGTGAAAATGTCCAAGAAAGCAAGTTACCTTTAGAAGTTCAGTGACAGAGCAGAACATAGCTGCTCTTGAATCTTGGAGCTCTATTCCTGGTTCTACTCTGTCTGCAGGTGAGTTTGTTAAATCAGAGTTGTAAGTCTAATGCTGTTAAGAGGAAAGATGTAAGAGCAGGTCAGAGTATTTATGGTATGCTTACACCTCACTTTTTCCCTATTTTGAGGTACAAACTTGCCATCAGGTTTAGCAATAATGCTGCTTTTACTAAGTAGAAACTAAACTTAACCTTGATCAAGTACCTGTTTGGATGAATTTATTGCTCGCTTATTAAGATGTTGAAAAGAAGTAGTCACCAAAGTCGAGTCAGAAGCTAGCATTCTTTGCATCACGAGCTACTTCCCTGTCATTTGAATTTGAACTTTCAGCTTTCAGAATAGTGCTGATTGGAGAAGCAGTGCTTCTCCAATGCTACTGAGGGAAAATGTCCATCTGTAGCCAATGCATCTGAAGACATGAAATAGTGAGAGGAGTACAGACTGGAAGGAATCTCTTTTCGGCAGTTGAAAAGAGTACAGACTTGCAAAAGAAGCTTTCTTGCACCACAGAAGGATGAAGTACAGGAAGGATGAAGCACAGGAGTCCTTAAAATCAGAGCACTGAGTTTCTGCAGGTAATGCTGTAATGAAGAGAATGACCCTAAAATACCCTTGGCCAAGTGGGCTCTGGGGCAGCAGTAGGTGTGATTTATCACTGTAATTGACTTGTGGGAGGTAGCATCCAAGCTCACCAGAGTTGCAGCTGCAGGCAGTGTGCCAAGTGCCGTACCATGTGGCCCCAGTTCTTAAGATTACTTTAGAAGGAAAAAAAAAAGAGAGAAAAGAGTGCTAGTTGGGCATGAGCTTGAATGCACCTTAGCTTTTATGTCCATTACAGAAGTAGTATTTCAGGCAGCCTTTCTTGCAGCACTGGGTCCCTAGGAACTGGGATGGGAATCTAATGGAGGAAACAAGTAGTATATTCCAGTGCATCTATAATAAAACACTAATTCTGCCTCTTTTTTCTGAGTTAAACTTCCAGAAGTACATTGCTCAAATTGGGTGCAGAGTTGGTTGTTGGTTTTTTTGTTGTTTTTTTTTTTTTTCCTTCAACACAATGACTAACCAGTATATTAAAGTAATGCAATTTGATGGGCCTGCATTCCCGTTGTCTTTTTTCCCAACTCAAACGTTACATCTGTTATCGTTTGTGCTGGAGGGTGTGATTATCCTCTATAGATAGAAATGTTCTATTGACTGAGTCAAAAGCGTTTAGTTTGTCCAGAGAAGTTATTGTTTGGAGGCTAGAATGTCTCCAGTTCATATCCTAGTTCTCGTTTCCATTATTACATGTGTGATATTAATTTCTGTCTTTGAGAGTACAAAGAAATCCATCTACTGCTATGAGGAGAGGGTGGAAATGAAAGCGAATGACTGTGGACATCTCCCTTGGCACAACTTTTCATCTTGGTAACAGCATATCAGAAAGGTTTCAATTTAAATTCACAAATAATGCAGAAAAAAAAAAAGTAGTTGAAAGGTGCTACAATTTTTATCTGGAGTAACTCAGTTTTCTTCTATTTGCTAGGACAGGGCTTAAATCTTTGTATTAAATAGTAAAAAATCTAAAAATCTTGAGGAACCAAAAAATCCACTATAATGTATATAATGTTTATATGAGAGAAGTAAATCTCTCTGGCAGGGCCTCCAATATCAATGTAATCAAAACAGCAACACAGATCTTTGCAGTACATAGGAAAGAAACTGTGAAACAGTCAAGCCAAGTAGTAAAACAGCTGCTGTGATTTATAGTTAAGAGAAATGCATTATAGTCATCGTTGCCTTTTATCTCAGCTATAGCATGGTAAATTTCATTCTACCATCACTGCTTACAAAATACTCTTCTGAATGTTTATTGCCAATATGCAATCACTACAATGGCAGAGAACAAGTGAGATTTTTTTTTTTTTAAGAGCTGTACATGTTATTCAAGTGGTGTTTATACTAAAATTAGCCAAAAATCAAGAGAGACAGAAAAACAGAAGTAATTAAATTAAGTTACTTTCCACTAATGAAGACTTAAGAACTGCAAAATATCCCAAAAAAAGTACTTCATGTTGAGTAAGTGTGAATGTTCAGAGAGGGTAAGTGAAGCAGGGGCCCAGCTGATTGCTGTGCTCCCTTCCTCAGCCTGTAGGTCTTCCCTCAAGCAATGTTTTCCTGTCTTCTTGTGCTGTTACTGGGAAAATTCCTTTTTAGCCTTAAAAGATCCACACCTAAAATACAAATCTACTTTTTCGGCATGCTTCCTCCATACCCAAAGCCATTTAGCTGTGTTGCTGTATGGCTGACAGCAAGCCAGAGCAACTTGAGTGTTGTGGACCAGCCATCCAAAACAAAACGTGCACAAAAAAAGATTGAGGGCAGAGAGCATTTGAGTGACTACCCTCTCCCTTGCCTCTGTGGAAGGCAGCCAGTTAATTTATTTAAAATAAAACTATTTCAACCAGCTGGATAGTTGCACTTGGCTGCCCTTGTAGGGCCTCCTTGGCATTTACTCCAGTCATGAGGTGACATAAATATTCACAGAGTGTGGAGGTAGCTGTCAATACCTAAGGCTGTACATAAGAGGAAGCAATACAATGCAGTAGCCCAGCAATGGGTAATTCAGCATAGGAAGTGAAATCACCCGAGCCTGACCTGTGTAGATCAGCCACTATGCTGTGCCTCTGCTTGGAGAAATACCCTTTGCTTTGGGTCTGTATGCAGTATGGAGCAGTGTGCTCTGGCAGGTAGCAGTGGTGCTCAGAGGATGCTCTTCCCCTTGCACTGCAGGCTACAGCAGATCGGAGCTGTGGGCTGCAATGTGCACAGAGATCTGTTTAGACTTGAAAAAGATGCATTTTCATTAATTCTGGGATTCAGCACAAGAACTTGCTGCTTTAAAAGTGCAGCACAGGATTGGCATTATTTAAGCAAGTATTAGCCCAATTTCTTCTGCTCCCTGTAAGAGGCTGATGTATGCAAGGTCATGACTCACTCTGCACCAACTTCTAGCCAAGGGATTTAGACCTTCAGTGAAGAAATGTATTGTGAACCAATAATCTCTTTCAAAAATTACTAAAATTTCATGGTACACCTTTTAATTGTTAATATTTAACCAGTGGAAGTATCACTGCCCTTTTCTATTACTACACCCTTTGGAAAGACCACTTAAAAGACAAAAGCCCCTATAGGTGACCTGCCATGATGTTTGATAGCTTTAGTAAATACTTTCAAAAATGGTAAGCATGATCAGCCAGGTCCTTAGTTGGTACGTATCATCCTCTCCCCACTGGATTGCACCAGCTGTCACCCTCTGAAGAGTTGTCCAAAAAGAGCTTTTCAGTGGATACCTGGCAGAGTTCAGCTGTGTCATTCTGAGCTCTCGGTGGCTCTGTGTGAATTGCTCCTGATGTGAATTGAGAACTGGATCATCCTCCCAGCGTCATGGGCACTGGGAGACTTCATGGAAGCCAAACAGCCTCACTGCTATGGGACGAAACTACAAATGATAGCATCCATTAACTGAAACTGAGCTTATAGGTCTGAACCACGGCTAAGCAAAGCTTGGTTAGTGCTTGTTTGAATCTTTAAACCAGTTTTCTTCAGCCATGACTTCCCCATGTTTAGTTTTCCACCATTGTTCTGAGTCTGACTGCGGTAACACGCATGCTTATTCATTTTTCTTATTTTCTCGTTTTAATAGAGGGAAATAGAAGCAATAAAGCAGTGTGGCATTCATAACCACAGAAATTCATGCCAGGAGCTGATCTCTGTAGATTTGCCTACTGCACCAATTTGAAAAAATTTGAATATCAGGGTGAGCAATGTCCCAGAAATGCTGCAAGTTCAGGAATTATTCCTCAGAATTACTTTGTTCCGATTGATTTGGGATCTTTTGGTTCCTTTTCTTTTTTTTTTTTTTTTTTAACATTTTGATTTGTTCAAAATAAAATTAAATAGGTGTAGGTGTGTGTGTTTTTTGTTTTTTTTTTTTTTTTGTGGTTCTATGCATTCTGTGCCCAGTTGTGCTTTGCTCTTCATTTACTTCTTGGTCGTATCTGATATGTTGATACGTTTGGAACAGCATCCAGACATTCAGGCAAGGATTTTTGGCTACAAAGATGGGTGTTCAGTGAAGTTAGGTGCAAAGCCCTTCTCACTGTACATACAGTTGCAAATGGATAAGTGGATTTTGGCTATCCATTATCACAAGAGTGAAGGAACATGGCTAGATCAGTATGACAGAAGGGGAAGACAGATTTTGTCTGCTGTTGCATTCCATGGATGATGGTGCTGCTTGTTGTTACCATCCATCATTATCTCATGCTAAAACCTCAAGTATCAGCATTGTGATGTTACAATACAATATCAACAAAAAGAAGGAAATTGTGTTTCTCTTAGCTACTCTTTAAGCTTGCTTTCTCTGTTCTCCACTCCAGTACTAAATATAAAGGAGAGTTGTGGCTCTGGAGTCCTCAGTTTTTCCTCCTTTTTTATGAGCCTCTGCAGGAGGTTGCAGAAGGACATCAATTTTTCTGCGTCATTTGATGCTATGCCACTGCAGCTTGCTTTAAGAGCAAGTAGTTGGGTCCTTCAAGCCTCTGCTAGAAGAAAAACTCTGACCATTTCCTCAGGTGATTGCATTCTTACATGGAATAAAATGAGCTTGGATCTTGGAAAAATAAAACCCTCTCCTCCTCACCTACTTTCTGTTTAGCATTCCGCACCATGGATTGTAATGCTCAGGCTCCAATAAGACTTCATCAGTCATGGGTTTTCAGTCCTGCTGAAAAAAGTTCAGATGTGATTAAACAATGCAGCACAATGAATTGATAGGGTAAAATTTAGTGAGATTAGCTGGGCTACCTTTTAGATGCCAATCATATTTAAAGCAATGAGCAATGTCAAGATATATGGTGTTCTGGAGAAGTGTCCCCATTGGGAATGAGGTAGTGACTCCCACATAGAACCAGAGATGTATGTATTTGTTTTTAATAATGCCTGAAAGAGAATCTCAGTTTTAATTTTTCATAATGCTATTTGGCAGATTTTAAAAGCTGATGTTTTCAGGAAAGACTCAAATCTCATATGAGAGGTGAGCAGGAAAGAAACCCTTCACCAACCTTTTCCTGTTAATTGTGTTATTATTCACATACTCTTGTAATTATTTTAGGTACTGTTCCAAATATATTTTTTTTTAGCTGGATCCTGATGATAATGAACTTCCAAGGTCTGTTTTCCTACAGCTGGCAGTGTCATGCTAAATGGACTGCAACAAGAAACATTGCTGTGCCGGAGCCAGATCATAATTTGCAAATGTGTTTTTTGGGAGCTGCTGAAATTTCTCACCACCTCCTTGCAGGGAGAGCAGAACAGTGCGGAACACTTCCCACTGCTCAGATCTGAGTGAGAATTTCTCAGGCTGATCTTCTTGACAGTGACCAGTAAAGCATAAACCAAGGCTTTCAAAAAACTTTCAAAAAAGGCTGGGGAATTTGGGATACAGCATTTCCCTTTTGCTCTCTGGTAGGCATTTGCAAACAACCTGGCATTTCAGAAAGACAATATCTGCCTCCTAACAGATAAGCCTCACCTTAGGTATCTCAGGTTACCAAGATCACCAGTAACATGATCACTCAATTACTGGATTATTTAGGATTTTCTCAGCCAGGGATGTGCGTGTGTATATTTCATACAACAGCACCTTGTTCACAAGTCTTCCTGTTCAAAAAAAAAAAAAAAAACCAAAACCTAAGGAAGGCAGAAATGGTGAGAAGTAGGTGACAGAAAGATCAGAGCACTGATATAATGTGATTAATAACTGAATGAGATGCATTAAACTATGTGGAGCTCAGGAGCTTTGTTATGAGATAATGCTTGCTGTCACAAGTCAATGAAAACTGAATGTAGACCACAGGTGCTCAGTAATGCTGCAGCTTTAGCTTGAGTTCATGGATAATACAGAGAGGATGGAAAGGCTGATCCACCATTTGTTTAATTGGCAGTCATTATAGGAGCTTGGGTTTCTGCAGCAGTCAGTAGAATCCTGCAAACCATTTGGACACGAGCATCTCAAATTGTTTTGGAGGCAGTCTGGTTATCTGGACTGTCATTCTTCCTGGTTCTAATGGAGCACTTGCAGTCTTGCATATTTTCCACTTTTCTCACAAAGAAAAAAAGCTTTATATAAAAGATAACAACTTGGTTTTGTCCAGTGGTATCAGGAAAGCAATGAAAATGGCAACGTTCTTAGGTGAGGTAATAAAATTAACATATTCTTCCTGCAAAAGGACAGTGCATTTTCTTTTTCCCTGTGACAGAGGTGTCTTGATGGCAAAGTTGAGACAGAGGGCAACAACATACTGTAGTGAAGACATGCTGTTGGTTTTTTTCCTCCCCATTATCACACATTTTATTGTTCAGGAGAAAGTTTTTCAGACCAAAACGCAGCATGGGATGAATGAGCAGTGTGCCCACTGCTTGCAGAGATGAGCACGAAACAGAAAGGAAATGAAAGGCTCCCCCCAGAAGGGTCTTTTTTGTTTCTTATCACAGTGCAAACGTTTTCCTCAGCGCCATAATAGAAACTTCTAATGTCAAATATTAAAACACTTTCTGAAAATAACTGCTGTGATGTGACTGGAATTTATATGTAAATGGGTGACTCCTACCACGTGGACCAAAAACGTGCTTTGATTGCCAAGCCCAAGATTGTCACTATTAGCATCTCTCACATCAGGCTGTATTTCTGCAGATGCTTGTGCCCTGCCCCACGGAGGTGTTTGGTTGTTGTGCTGCTGGGGAGCCGTGCTTCTCAGTCTCTAACTTAGCACAGTAGCGCAGGAGAAGCGCATTGACAGATCTTGTCTTCAGTTCTGCTCTATTCTTAGAGGAGCTACTTTAGGAAGATGGGTTGTTTTAAAGAGTTTGCCAGCAAATGATAGATCATCTTCTGGGTCGTGAATTCTTGCCACCTTGTGTATTAATAGGAACTGCCGAGGTTTCTCTATAAGTTTCGTTGGTTACAGCAGGTCATGTGAGTAACAGAACCACAGAGCTGAGCAGCTGTGACCCATATATTGGAGAAGAGAAGGGAAGAACAGTGGAATGAGGACACAGTGTTTGAGTCGGTACTTGATTTGGCTAAGCAAGCGTGTTTATGCAATACTCTGAGAACCAATTGCAAAGTGCTGCAGCAGCGTGGAGCGTTGTAACAACTAATGGGTTTTATCCTGATTACCGTGAGCCACCTCACACAAGCAGCATGTGGGTGTTGTAGGGAGATCTGGGGGTGCCTCTCTCAAGCACTGTCCCCTCCACCTTAGACAGAAATCCTTGTGAACTTCAGGCAGATTGCTTGTCCTGCATGTAGGGACACTGGCACTCATGCATTGCTCTCTTTCATGCTGTACACGGGGAATGTTCATTTCTTGGTTGTTTTCTTGCATTTTGAATGGTCAGATATTAGAAATGCTGTAGAATAGAAGCACAACAGACACACCCCTGGGGCATCTGCCATGCCAGGTTTTAATAGGATTGCCTGTTGGCATACAGAACGTGTTCCTTGGCAGGCAGAACATTTTGGTTCCATTGACAGTCGATCCAAAAAGACTTCCCAGTAGGACCAGAAGAAGGAGGAATGCTGTGACCACCACGTATGTCTGTCACTTTGAGATCTGATGTTGTGGTCGAGTCAGCTTGCCAGTTTATTTGAATGAGAATAGGTGGTACTGGCTGAAGATTTACCCTGTTAGAGTTGTTCTCTTAGTGATAATGGAATTCCTATTGGGGAAGGGGACAGCGTCCCTGCTGCCCTCCATTGCACTGTTTACTATCAAAATCTGGAAGCAACTGGGATTATCCTCTGCTTACCTCTAAGCATCACAGATATTTCCTCTGCACTGCTGTCACCCATGGCAGTGCTTCAGTTTCAGAGTATTGCCCTATGCAGTAAGCTTCTCTGTGCTCCGTGCCACGTTCCTGCAAAATGATCGTGGCCCTGTCCTTCCTGCCCTTCTCACGTGGAGAAATAAACCCCCCTCCAGAGTCACTGAGAGGTGATGTGCCAGATGTGACCAACAGCGTTGTTCTGTGAAACAAGGGAACTGCAATGTGTCTGCTGATGGCAATACGGAGCAGCCAGCTTTTTAATTAAACAGTGAAGAAACAAGTGAATAATTAGCATATAGATAATGTAAATTAGCCCTTATGTAATACATGAAACTGTTCCACTTATTGGACTGTAGTGCACAGTTGCGAAGTATTAAGCTGAAATCTGTGCCCTAATTATTTGCCATGATGTGCATGTCTCAGCTTTTATACTAATGAATGTAGGTAAAGATAAAAACATATTACAAAAAGCTGGGATTCTAATGTAAGATAGGACAGTGCTAATTACTGGCTAATCATTGTGTTAGAGTAATTATATTATATGCTTTCGCAGCCTTGGTTAATGCCAAATTGAACACCAGCATGTAATTTTCTAGAGAGAAGTTAATTTTTTTTGTTATCATAACGAGGTAGTATTTTCCCTTTTTTTAATCTATGGTCTTCAGAAATGTAGGACGTTACCTTTGTTTTGAACAATTTTCCCACCTTGTTTGGTATAAGGAACCATTTTAGTGTCAAATTTTAGGGTAGTTTTCATTCTTTGTTGTGCTAATGGGGGAAAGCACTAGCAGGTTGTGACCCATCAGTGAAGAGGTTGCAACGGTTCTATCAGGCAGCATTTTCAAATTGATTTTTTTAGTAATGACCTCCTTACTGCAGCTGGACAGAACTTTCCTCTTGAAGGTACAAGAGCAAAGAGCCACTATTCTGTGTAGCTGGCTGGGAGATGTCCCAGGCCTGATCCAACATACCTGACAAGCCATGACAGCCTTTCTTTCCTGGACCCAGCTCTTGTTCTGCAGTGAGTATCTGAAATAGGCACACTCATGCAAGCTGACTGTAGTGAAAGCCAACAGAGTATTTTTAAAGTACTGCTTACCATGATAGCAATTATGGGAAGATGGATGGTGCGAATCTGTAGAGTAAGCGAACAGTGAGAAACAGCTATCTTCCTTGTTTAACTTCTGTTCCCATTATTCCAAAGGCATGTGGAATATATCATTAACTTTAAAGAGGGAAATAAAACCAAATTGAAGGACCTAGATCCAAAGGTAGTACCTAAGCATCGCCGTTTATTCGCTCTGTAATGGCTTAAAAATCTGTGTTGAGCTTCTTATGACAGAACTGGCAGAAGAATGCTTCCAATTACATACAGATTCTTTGTGAATCAAATTGAAAACCTTTGCTAGCTGAAGGGAACAGCGTTAAACTTGGTGGGGAAAATAGTTCTTGGATTCCTATGTGTTATAGTATGTCTGCTTTCTTTTTTTATACACGTGTACAGGCAGCTATTTCTGTCTGGCTCACCTAACACAAAACATTTTCTTTTTTTTTTTAGTTTTACTCAAAAGTAATGATTTAATTTCTTTCCTGTGAGATTTCTCTATCCTTGACATCGTAACTTATTTTAGTACTTAAGATAGACATAGAACTCTCTTGAAAAATCTTACCCCAGCTGTAATCGGAATACATCTGGCATCTGACTTGTTGTTTTTCAGCCAATAGATAGTGAGATAATTATCTGTCTCTAATATTAATAGTGTGGGAGAAATGTGCTCCCAGTGTCTTGCCTGGTACTCCGTGACTGCATCTGTACTGATGAGTGGGCTTTGGGCACAGGCACCCCCAGTGATGCTTAGCGTTCAGGTTCTCCTAAGGGCCCTTCAGCTGGCTCTCTTATAGACAGTTCCTAGCCAGGGTTTGGGGTGGCAAAGGACACTTCCACTATGGATAAATATATTGCAGTGGGGCTGAGAGCCTGAGCATTTGTATGGGTAAGAGGAGGAGGCAGGAAAGAGGCAGGATTAGCTCACCATTTAAATGGGCTGGTATCTGAACAGGCTGCTGGATCTGTCCAGGGAGGCTGACAAGATGATGATGTTGATGCAGGACTCTGAAACAATACTTAGTTTTATCTACTGGTAATAACAGATTCTCACGCATCTACCTGTTTACAAATGACTGATCTTTTAAAGAGGAATGTGCTCTTCCAGTGCTGCCCTGAATGGAAAGAGTACTACCTTGTCTGATTTATGGAGAGTATATATCTAAACTGATGTCCTAAATATTGCCTAAAAGGGGCTCTTTCTCAAAGCGTGCTGCTACCTAGCAGTTTGCCTCCATGTTACAGGATGACAGAGGAAGCTCATAGTAATGGGTCTCCTAAAGATGTCACCAGAGTTGACTCCCATGATAGAAAGTGTTAGAGCTATCTGTTATATGTAATATTAATGCCTTCAGTTTTGAAGAGATGAGCTAGAATCTGGGCTGTCAGAAAAAATACCCTCTTAGATGAATCCAAAGAACTGCATGAATCTGACAGTGGAATCTCATTAATGGGGGAGAAAATGCAGACATGTGAAGACTTCACAATAAGCAAATCTGTGGCAGGAGATCTCACCTCTCTTTTATGTTTATATTCTAAGAAAATGTCACCTAAGAGACTCTACGCATCTTCTGCAGAGGCATCAGAAACAACCTGTGTTATGGGAAGTGCGCAATAAAGCTTGATAACTGAAGGGACAAAAGTTAAATGGCCAAATACTTCCAGTTAAGTGTGTAGCAGCATTAACTCATGTATAGGTATTCAGTGTTCCCTCATTCTAGCTTGATTCTGTTGCTTTCCGAAACTGGAGAATCTGAAGGAGCTGCACCCTGAGTCACAGCCAGAGCTCAGGAATTGACTGCTGTGGTGGCAGAGGCAGGATCACAGCACTGACCTTCTGCAGGTTCTTGGACAGACCTTTCCCTTTTTGAGTTTCTATTTGCTGCTTCCACTATTTGCCAATGTAGATTGCCAGGCTCTGAGGAGCAAGGATTGGTTTTCATAATGTTTGCTGTGCTTTTCATAATAGCCTGAATCTCAGGTGGGCTGCTATCAGTCATGAATTATGTATTAACTGCAAAATTATGGAGTCGAATCACAAAATCTAAACTGATAACTGACGTGGATCAGAATTACAGGCTATATTTTACAGTGATGTAAATGATGCTGTAAGTGGCAGAGCTGGGGGATTCAAGGGCAGAGTTGCTATGGGAATACTAACAGAGGGGGGAGAGGAAAAAGGTCTTAACATTTTTTTTTGAAGCCTCTTCCAGTGCGTGTCATTTCTCAGGTTCCTTTGCAACCTTATGGGAGATGGAAAATCAGTTAATCTAGCAGGCAGGGTCATCTTAGTAATGACTGAAGGAGAGAGAAACTCTTGAGCAGCCCCTTGTAACTTTGAGGATTACCCCAGCGTTGGTCACTCTGAGTCTGATGGTGGAGTTGTTGGCACACACAGGTGGGAGGTAGACCTGCTTCACAGATGGTGGTAGTGCATGCAAGAAGCCGTAGGAGGGACACGTAGTGCAGATTATGCCTGCAGTTGGGTACAGGTGCAGAAGGAGGAGGAGAGGACACACAGTACAGTGAGGTAGATGAGGAGAAACCTGTATGCTGCAAATCTCCCAACAGCCATGGATAGCTGCTTTGGAATTCTGATGTAAATTGTGTTGAAATTTCCCTTTCTGTGAAATAAACAGCGATACAATAGAAAAGGAAACATTTAAAGTAGTAAAAAGGAGAACAACTGCTTCCAGTACTTAAGCAAAGCAAAGAAATCTACAAATAAATACAAAGTGTTGTATTACCAGAAAAGAGAACTGCCTTCTCCTAGAAACAGTGGCACAGATCTCATCCTGACCATTGCAGTAAATTTACATCTGTGGTGAATCAGATCCAATGAACTGAGTCTCTGGCATGCGATCCTTGGGTTTCAACTGGAGGGGAGCTAAAGTGTAATGTGCTACATGCAGGCATCCCTGGACTGCTGAAAGACAGGAGAATGCAACAGAGCAATATCTGTGAATGGAAATGTTTGGGAAACCGCTACCAGGCCTGAAATGCAGCGTGTTCTTACTGGTCACTTTAAAATCTTGATGAAGGATGGCCAGCTTTGCGCTGTGCCTCTTGCAGAGGGTTGCTTTAGAGCAGAAATCATCACCCTATGATTGACTATAAAAAGGAGGATGTTACTAAAGCCTTGGTCAGAGAAATGCTACACTTAAAAATAGTTGCCAAATTGGTCCCTGAGTTGTAATTTGCCTCTTGATGTGCTTCTGGGCCCATCCAGGAACACCAGGCAGTGTGCAGCATATGGCCATCTTTCTAATCAAGGATTTAGTGTCCTGAACCTAATCCAGGCTCTGGCTGGTTGCTTAACGCCACTGGCACAAAGCGTGGAAGAGGGCAAAATACAAAATAGATGTGACAGTGAAGGGTGGCTCTTTGAAGAGAGCCTCGGTTTGCCTGTGTTAGCTGCAGTCAGAACTGTGGGAATGAATAGAGAAGGCAGAGGAAAATAAACATAACTGTGCTTTCCCCAATGTCTGTTGCCTCCATCTCTTGGCTAAGTGCTGTGCAAGGTCCTTGTCCCCAGACCACACATGGTTAGTGCAGAGAAGTTGCAAAGAGGCAGAGATATTCCCAGGCAGGACATGGCTTGCAGAGAAGGAGAAATTAAACAGGGCAGGATCCATCGGCTTGAGACAGACTAAGTGCAAGGTGCATGAAAAGGAGCTGGAGAAGGCACATACCAAATAATTATTCACTCCTTTATCACTTTTTGTAACACAAGAGGCAGGTTTCATTGCTGGTTCAGAACAAATATGAGGAATTAATTTTTTATACAAAATGTGATTGAACTGCAGATTCTTGGTATCAGAGGATGCTGTAAGAAGCCAAAGGAGGTGTAAATGGTGTCAGGCAAATTCGTGAGAGATTGGATGGGTAAAAGTGATTCTTAGCAAGATGTCCTGGCTGCAGTTTCCAGCTGAGAGGTCACTGAGGCTCTGACTGCTAGCAGCAGCTCAGAGTGCTTAGCAGAGGCAGGGTCACTTACCTGATGCCTTCTGCATTTTGCCTGGGTGGTCTGTCTACCTTTTGCCAGAGTAAGATGCACTTTGATCTGATGCCATGCTGCTGTTATGCTGTTCTGTGGCATAGCCTGTGCTTGCATTCATTTTCATTTAAAAAAAAAAAAAAAAAAAAGTTTGTAAAAGCTTTGCTTTCTTTGCTGTTGTTTCAGGATCTTAATATTGTTTAAAAGTTGCCTTAGCAGCTTCTTTGAGTAACTCCAGGAGCCTGACGTGATGCTGTGGTGTGCTGCCAGGGCTTGAGCAGAACTTCAAATTCCTGTACAATAAATCCAATAGTAAGAAGTGCTGCCTCATCTAGAGTCACAAATAAAAGCTAAACTCGTTCAGCAAAATCTAGTAAATGAAAATGAAACATATATATATGACTCATTCAAAAAGCTCTGTTTTTCTGAGGTTGAGCCACTTCTCAGTTTTCCTTAGTTTATGATGTCTGAGGAAGGCAAAATGAGATGTTTCAACTTTGTCCAAATTAGCTATTTTGGAGTGCTTTAATGGTAGTTTTTTGCCTTTTTTTTTTTTTAATGTTTCAGACTTTTGGCAGTCACAAGAAACAAACCTTTATAATTAGATTGAGCTACTTGCACTAGCTTCACTTGTGCACACCAACACCATCTGTGTTGTTGCTGTCAGTTTGCACTGTTCCTACATTTATCTGCTGCAATATATTCCCAGGTAGACTTGTCATGGAAATGCCTTTGAGACTTAATTTTCTTGGGGATGGGTAAGGGATGTTTGTTTGAAAAGGCTGTAAATGGAAAGAGCACGCCTTGCTGCTGTCCCTTTATTTCATGCTCCTTGAAACATCCAGGTAGATGCCAATGTAGCAGTGTTAATTTGTCTCCAAGTTATGGTACTAACTTCATTGTGGTATTAGGCTGTAACTGATCAGCAGAGATTAAGATGAAGGCTCCTAATGCTTTCTGGCATATGACACTCCAGCTACCTTTCATGTTCTATTATGAGGATAGAGACAAGGTAGCAGTCCTACTACAGCAAGGGTGGTGAAAATTATCCACCATCCCCTGCCATGCTGCTACTGCTGTAGCAAGGTGGCCAATGCCATGATGTTGTTCAGCAGGCTCTGGGTGAGAAGAGCCAGCTCATCAGCTGCAGTGTTCTGCTCAGTGTTAATTGCAGGACAACACTGTGACACCACTTTTCTTAAAGAAACGTGGAGCTGTGAGTGTTGCGATGTTGCAGGACTTGTGCACCGACCGCACGGCAGCAGCCAGTGGATGGCACTGTTGTTGCAAGGAAACTTTAAAAAAAAAAAAAAAAAAAAACAAAACCCACAAAAACTCAACACTTCCGAAATGTTTGGATGGAAGTTTTCCATTGAAAACAGCGGTTGTGTCGAAATGGAAACATTTCATGGCACAGATTGCTTCGCAGTGAATTTCTAATGGAGGAGAATGTAAATGACTCAGTTTGACTTTATAATTTCAGTTTAGCTTTTTTTTTTTCCTGTTTTATTGATTCAGTTTACTCGTTCCTGCGAATACACAATTTTAATGTAATTATTTATTTTTGTGGTGTTTATTTATTTGATTCCAGTGACTTGAACTCTCAAAATGAAGCGGTCTTCCTTAGTGGAAAAGAAGCATTGCTTCCCCCCATTTGTAAAACTAAAACACTTCTTAAATGCTGTCGCAGAGTAAAAAATAATAATAATAATAATAATAATTAAAAAAATAAATTTTGTTCTCAATGTTGGAGAAAAATAAGGTTTTAGGGTCAGAATCTCAAACAATCTGATGTTCTGTGTTATGCCCTCGTTCAAATGGAGCTTCTTGCAGAATGTGCCTGGAGGGGCTTTTGATGTTATCCAGCAACATGTGTTCTAGGAAGGATGTTGGACAGGTGGTACAATAGCCCAGGATCATGGTAAGCTGTCAGGAGCAGGAATTGGTGCCAATGTGGGCTGGAATCTCAGGTAGCTGTTGCTTTTTAAAAATAGCTGGCTGATGGGGTCTGACTGGGAACAGTTTGCCATCTGCATGAGTTCATGCATCCATCATGAGCTGCATGATGGGTGTTTACAGGATGACTGGATACAGTGCAGAAGGAAAGAACTCAGTGAACTGGAGAGGGAACACCTTTCCTCTTTCTTGTCTTCAAACAAACAAACAAACAAAAAAAACCACCATTTATTCATATGTGGCTTGTCTTGTTATGGCAAATATGCAAAATGCAGTTTTGTTCTACATAGACAGGGTAAGTTATTTATAGTGAATTTTAATACAGTCTTGTTGGAGGAAGCCCAAATGCTTCGTTCTGCCATATGAAAAACTTACTGCAATTATTGCAGACTTCTCAGATTCTGCCCACTTCATGTCAAGTTAGCAGTGCTACATCTTCACTCTGCAGAGCAGTAGGATTTGGAGCAACATACACGGGCCCTATGAAAATAAAGTGACAGGGATGTTGGCTAAGAGATCCAGATCTGATATCCATAAATACACTTTTTTTTCTTAATTGGAAGTGAATAATGGCTTTATAAGCAAATGTGAGCAGCCCATGTCTCTCTGGGGTGTATGGCACAGCTGCTGTAAGAAGTGTTTAAGCACACACAAGTATCTCAGTGAAATGAAGATTCCTGCTTAGGTCAAAACAAAAAAAAAGTTGTGTTTTTTTCTTTGGAGCAGTTGCTGTGGTATCTGTCAACAGTGAATTACCACCTCTGTCAGTTCTCGAATGGCACAGCAGAGTCCCCTCTCCTCCCCAGATGAGGAAGAGAAATTCATGCTGTAATATTAATAACTGTAGGCCCTTTAGCCTTTAATAATTAACACATTGCTAACTGTAGCTGAATGTTCCTTCTTCAGATTCCAATTACAGACCCATTTGGACTCAGCTCAGCAGAGGGAAGTAGTAAAGCAGTAGTGTTATAACAGAGACCTACATCTGAGTGAAATTGTTCTCCTTTGGCCCACGCAGTAGATGAATGAAAATTCTGTCCCTCTGACAGATGTGAAGTCGAAGTATCAGGTGTTACAGAAGAATAAAGTACTTTTGTACTGCAGTTATTCCAACCTAGGGGACTACTTGAGCATCAGAGCCAATTCCTGGAGCCTGCTGACAAATACACTCATCTATGTAATGAAAAATGTTCCTTTCTGCAGATGACAGCTGTTCATCAACTTGATACTTTTCCCCAGGTTACTGCCTGGTAGGAAGCTCTGTGCTTTGTTCCTTGTGGGACGGCTGTATGTCTTCGTTGGTAGGGGATGAGAGTCCTGGTCAAAAAACACTGGTCTTACATTGGCTGGGCCCAGTATTTTCAACCTAAAATAGAATTGCTAGTGGAGCTCTAACAAGAGGTTTAGCATGTAGCAAACCTACTGTGATCTCTGCAACCTGATTTACAAGTCTTAGATAAATGTTGTTTGTGTTTACTGCAGCATCGTGATGTTTTGGCAAGATTCCTGCTACCTCAGACACTCCTGTGAGCAGAAGGGCTGATTTAACCATAACAGCTCAAATGTTTGTCAGCTTGTAGCCTTATTTCAGGTCTGCTATTATGCAACCAGGACTGGGAGGAAGGCAACTAGCAGATTCTAAGTGGTGGTAACCTATCCGCTAGAACTGAGCAATGGAGGCTGCCATGTATCCTGGGTTCTGCAATCTGTATATTGAGAAAATGGAGGGAGCTGATCCAGCTGAAAACCAGGCTAACGAAAACCAATTCCAGTTTTGTTGGTGTGGCTTTCCAGTTGTGTTCATGTTAGCCTAAGCTGTTGTGCTGTTATAGACCAGGAGTAATCAAAAGAGCTGGTAGAAAAGGCTTGGAATTGTATTGGAATACATTATGTAGTGGGATGTTTTTAGTAATTCTATCAGTTCTATTGTCAGGCTTTTGTAATGCTTGATGAAATGTTAATTCTCACTGTTTGTGGCCTAGCCGTGGGTGTGATCATTTTCAGCTACCTGCTGACAATTAATACGAGCCTCAAGAGATCTTCTGATTTTTCAAATTATTTTCTAGCTGCTTTAAATTTGAGAAGTTGTGAAGTGGAAACAGAGTAGGACTGAGTGAGAAGTCCTTTAGCTCCGTGTAAATGTGGGTAGTAGTTTTCAGCAAAAATCAGATCTTGCTTGAAACTGAACGAAACTGATTTTTTTTTTTAACTGGGTATCTAGTTCTAACAAAAAAAATCTGATGGATCTGTGCTAACTCCTTTATTGACTTTCTGTCTCCATGGATGGGGCATTCACCACCTCTCTGTGCAACCAGTGCAGTGCCTCAGTGCAAAAACTTCTTCCTTGTATCCAACCTGAATCTCCCCTCTTTAGTTTGAAGCCATTTCCCCTTGTCCTGTCACAACAGATTCTGCTGGAGAGTCTGTCCTCTTCTTTCTTACAGCTCCTTTAGATACTCTATAAGCGTTTGTTATGGAAGCATAAACACTGGAGTAGATGAAACCAAGAAGGGTTAAATTTTGAGTATAATCAGATTTTTCAAAGATGACATTTCAGAATTTTTGGCATATGTGCAGAGTTTTTTTTTTAAAGTTTTTCAGATGTTTTTAATTAAAAGAGTTCTAACAAATTCGAGTTGGAATAGTGAGCGCTCACATTTTTATCTAACGGCAAAACAGAGACAGGATTGCTTCACACATTTTGGATGTTTTGGTTGAGGTCACTTTCTGGTTTCTCCAAGCCTGCTCAACCCATCTGTGATCCTCTCAAATGCCATTAATTGAAAATGTTACACCAACAGTGAAGAGAAAAAATCATTTTTAATAAGAAAGTATGTTGTTTGGCAAAGCAATAAAAGCAGAAGAAATTTGACTACAGAAGAGAATCCAGTGAGGAAGATGACTATAGGCTAAGAACCAGTGGTTTCATCTGTACCCTGTTAGCACTTTATAGACTTATGCTGGAAAGGCAGTCAGCTGGATGGCAGATGGATGATGACTACTTGAGAAAGACATTGGACCAGGTTGTGAAGTCATGGGTTGGCCTTTCTCCACTTCTGAGACAAAGATGACAATATTTAGAGAAGAGGCTGTGTGTTCATTTGAGTCCTGGTAGCAGCTAGCAGAGCCCTGCTACTACTTCTCACCAGCTAAGGGAGTCTTGGAGGTTTGCTTTGGTTTGGATGTTGTTCTGCTGTGCAAGAAGCAATTTTGGAAAAAAAATCTTAGCAGATTCCAAGTAGTATAAAATCTGGGTTAAACTTTCCTGAAATGCTGGAAAACACCAGCTGAGTTCTCCTGCTTTGGTGCCTTATGTGTGGATTACCCCCATTTTATGGTCATGCAGATCCTAAGAAGGCAGTGGGTTAGCAGAAAATGCAAGTCAGAGGGTAAAAAGTTGCTATGTAGGAGACATTTGAAGTTAGAGTGCTGGATTTACCTCACTACTAAAGTGAGAGCAGAGCTGTGACACAAACTCCAAAGTTAATGAGAGGATGGGCACAGGATGTTTTGTCTGCATTTTGGTATCCTTTCAAAGTCTACAAAAGGATGCACATGTCATCACCATAGAAAGTCAGGATATTCTTAGGAGAAATGGCCAACATAAGGGCACGTTTTAAAGGTAATCCATTTCCAATGAAAATGCTTAAGGGGAGAAGATCACATTTTTAGTGTCAATCTTTTCTCCCTGCTGACTATTGCTCCCACCTTATCAATGTTTTATGAAAGAAAGAGAAACCTTCTGCAGCTGCAGAGGCAATTTGGAGGGATTAAAAATTTATCCTGTTTTGAGCAGAGTGTTCAGCAGGTGCTAGAATACACTTAATCACAGGTGGGCAACCTGCATAGCTTCCCCTTCCCCGGGCTAAAAGATGGAGTCAAGGTCTGGGCAGTTCTTTGGGGCTGGGGTCTTCTGTCAGGACCTGCGTTCAGTTCCAACCGTATCCATCCTCAGGCTTTTCCTAGAACAGCAGCAAACTGAAGTCCAGGGAGGAAGAGACTTCTTTTCTCCTAGTTGGTTTCATTTGGTGAAGCAGCTTTCAAGCACTCCTGGATGTGCTCCGTTACTGCAGCAGGATTTCACTGAGCTTTGAATTTGGATCAGCATTTAAAGAGCGTAGACTTTATTAAGAAGTGTCTCCATTGGCAATAATTGCTGAAATTAAATCAGCTTTTTTTTTTCCTTAAGCTAGTTCCATATTTCCTTAATACTAGTATAGAGTAATATATATAAAATAGTAATTTATGTTCCATATTTCCTTAATACTAGTAATAGAGTGGTGGTCATAGCATTTGTCAACTGGATTCCATTTGATGGCAGATGGTCACTTCTTCCAGTGCTATTGTAGAAGACTGTGTGGGGATCTGATAAATGTTTTTACATATCTAAATGGAGGTGGGAGGGAAATAGATGAGACCAGGCTCTTCTTGATGGTGCATAGCGATAGGACAAGGAGCAATGGCCTAAAACTTGAACGTACAACATTCCATGCAAACATGCAGAAATACTTCTTTACAGTAACAGCGATGGAGCACTGGAACAGGCTGCCCAGAGAGGTTGTGGAGTCTCCTTCTATGGAGATATTCAAGACCCATTTAGACACCAACCTGTGCAACCTGTTGTAAGGAACCTGCTTTAGCAGGGGATTGGACTCAGTGGTTTCTTGAGGTCCCTTCCAGCCCCTGCCTTTCTGTGATTCAGTGGAAATTTAATTTCTAAAAGACTCTTGAGCATATGTTTTCTTCCCATCTCTAAAGGGAACCTAATTAAAGCATCTCCTTTCAAGTGTCTTTTCAGTGAGATTTCATGATGATTATAATGTTAAATGGAACGCTTGGCTTCAACAAACCAGCATCTCTGGGCTGTGAAAACGTTACCTGGGAGGTGAGGAGACTCCTTCCCTTTGTTAGTAGGTCTGTTGGCTGCTATCGCGGTTGGTTTCCTAATCCATATGAATGAGCAAATATTCACCACTGCTAAGGACAGAGTGCTTCTAAGTTTTATCTCCAGAGAACAAGTGGTGGCTGACAGTGACACACTTGGTACGCTCTGTACCGTTTGTTTACAGATCTACATGTAGTTTCCACCCACCAGAACTAATTGCTTTTATCAACACCAGTAATTAGAAATGCCAAAGAGGCATCAAATTTCTTAACTTAGCACAGTATAAAACTGTGCATGGCAGTGTGCTGTGACAGGTTGGACTGGGGAAGGCAGGGATTGGGGGAAAGATTGTAGTCAGAGGGCTTGTTGGTACAGAGAACTGATAATTGGAGCTTCCTGCTGCAGCTGTGAGGAAATAGTGTAGATCTCTCTCTGAATTCTCTTGGTCATTTTCTTTAGAATGCTGTGAAAACACAGTGGGATTTGCAGGGCCAGGCTGCTTTTGGGGAGCCTTTTGTTGAGAAAGTTTTCTCAAATAATGGCACGACAGAGCAGAACTGCTGTCTGATGCAAGTGGAGCAATTGGATTGCTGGGACGGACAGGTAAAAGGAGAGAGCTCCAGCACAAAAGCAGCTCTTTGAATCTAAAAAAGCCTTTGAATCTATATCTCCCACAGCATTTTTATCACCAGGGTATTCAGGTGTTGTCAAAGAGGTGTGTCTGTCAGCCTGTTCCATCCTAAAATAGGGTCCTGTCGCATTATAGAGTGTATTGGAAAGCTGGAATGCGCATCCTGCTTTCGGGCTGAAGGTTCAAGCTTCCTACCTCAGTGCCAGACAGGTTTCTGCATCATTCCTGATAGGTAATAGTGGAAATCAATTTCTGACTAAGCTCTAAATAATTGCTGCCAGAATGCCATCGTGGTGCTGATGAGTATTTACCCAACAGAAGAAAAACAGCATGTTGATTCTCGAACCACAGAAAGCCGTAATTGTCATTTAAAATCTGGCATGTTTAAAATACTAAATTCATTATCTTTCAGAATCTTTAGATGTATAATTATAAACTATCACTCTGAATACATTTGCAAGGGTAAAGAAATAGGCGTTGTTTCTTTCTGACAAGAGATGAGGCTGTTGATTTGCTCCATTTTTAAGATCTTCCCTAACCCAGATACCCGAGGCCCAAGCAGAAAGCAACACTTCCTACCTGCACAGAAAGTAAATCCTGCTCAGTTTCAGAGCTATTTATTCCCATTAGTTACTCCCAAAGTTACAATTTTGAGGTTGCAACGCTTGAATTGTGTATGTTGCTCACACAATAACCAACGTTCCTGCCTCTCCTCTTTCACCGTAACAAGTTGTCTTTCTTTTTTTCTTAAGGTGTCGGGATAAAAAGCCAACAGAACATTAAAATTTCTCAGTTCCAGGGGTGCCAAACTGCTATCAAGGGCTGTGACAGGGTGTACGTTTTCAGAAGTATTGAAAGGAGGGGGGGAAAAATTCAAGCTTTGACATAAAGGAGATGATAACAGCCATTGGCTCTTGTTCAGTAACTGCCAGCCCTGAATTTCAGCACTGAGACAATCCGACTTTCACTAACTTGGATGGGAAGGGATCTGACTTAGATTGTGCTCTGCTCTGATCTGGCTGTTCTTATGTGCAGTTATTTGCTGGAAGAATTTAGACAAAAATAATAATCCCAGAGTATGGTTTTAAGAACAGAGAATCTGTGGTAGGCAGGTAAATCACAGACAGATCCAGATCCTGGAATTAGCTCTGCCCTTGGGTGCTTTCTGTATGTAAGGAGAGCTCTTGAAAATCCAGAGCTTTGAAAGCTTGAGAGCCTGAAGGATCTATCTGGTGTAATGAAATGAGGATCTCAATGTGAAGTATTCTGCCAGTAGGATGGGAGAAAAAAACAGATGTTGAACCCACTCAGCAAAGAGTGCTGTGGCTTCCTTTTGTCATACTTTAAATAGTGAGAGAAACATGCAAGGCATTATCAAAAATTGGAGAGTGATAGAATCAGTTTCACATCATTTCTTCCAGTTGCAAGTGGAGAGCAAGAAGCAATGGCCTCTCCAAGCCCAGTGGTTTGGTGCATCTGCTCAGTCACTCCTTGTTCCCATTCTGCTCGCCTGCCTTTGCTTTATTGCAAGGCAAGTTATTACTTAGATAACACTCCTGTTTCCTGGAGTAATAGTGTTTTGGACTTCAGCTGGCTATCACCCTAAAGATCAGCAAAGCTTGGTTTTCATAATTGCAAGCTCTGGTGTGTTTGGACAGCTGAGGCATCTTTTATATCTTGGATGTCTGGAGCATTATTTGTCAGCAACACCAGGAATTTACAGACTGGGCGTCAAGATTAGACAGGGAGCTCTACAAATGAGAAACATGACAAGAATGTGGCCAGGTGCTGTTAGCATGTGTCTGCAGGCATCCCCATATGTGCTGGGCTGGAAACTGCATTTCAGCATCATTGCTATTGATTACACATTTTGTGCTAGGTGCTTTTGGGCCTCAAGTTAATTCATCTCACACTTACATTTGAGATGATCTAGCTATTTGCCAGGGAGCATCATATGTGTTGTTTGTGCGTTCATCATACAACCTGTGCCATTTTGGCAAATAGAGGGAGAAGAAAAATAGTATTAGTCTTTGCTTTAAAAGAAACTCTTCCCGAACTTCTGGTGTATATGATGGGTTTCGTAGAAAGGGAATTGAGCTAAAATAGTACTACAGTGAAATGCTTGATCACTAAGGAGAGGAGATGTAATGATTTTGGACAGCAGCTGTCAGGGTTAAGAAAGTTATTTGTTCCATTGGTTTATAGCACAGACCAGTAGTATTTTATTGTCAAACAGAATTAGTTTTATATCAAGAAGAGTGATTACTTGGGTTCACTGTGTTTGAGATTAAACTTGATGATTTCATGTCCATTATTGATCTAGGCTTTACATTCAGAGAAGTAGTGGTTTATATTTTACTTAAGGGGATTTGATCACAGTAGATGTAATCTTCAATGGTTTCTGCAAATAAATTAGTAAAGTTGCAATGCCTCTTACAGTGTCTGAAGGAGAAAAGTGAAAGCGAATAAAAAACACGTCACCTCAATGAGTCTAGTGCCAAAAGGCCTAGAAAAATGGCAGAAATACTTCTTACCTTTTCCTGTGTAGAGGGGACATTCTATCTAGTACATGAGCATGGCATGCACACAAATGGGAACCTTACAGAACACAGCCTGTCAGTGGCACACTGACACCTCCAGCTTGGATGGGCGTTTGACAAAGGGATACCAGAACTTGCTGCACATCATCTCCTCTGATTTATCCTGAGATTACACCAGAAGAGAGAGGGACAGCCAAAGTGCTTTCTAGCATTAGAACAGGGTCAATGAAGCACCAAATGTGGGCTGCCTCCGTAGGAGGGAAATGTGTAAATGTATATAATACGACCCTAAAAATAGTCCCTTTCAGAATATCTTAAATCAGGTTGTTGGAACATGCCAAGCAGTGCAGCCTGAGATGGCTCTGCCTTTGGGAAACCTGTAGCTAAGAGAAGACAGGTGGTTGTGGCACCTAGAGCTCTGCTCTGCTGGGCAGTAGTGTGTGGCTATAAGGGAGGGAGAGAGAATGTCATAGAAGGCACTGTAAGCTGGCTGTGTCAACTTGAGAGCTGCGCAGCATTCCCCAGGAGATAGGTGGTATGGGATGTTGTACCTTCACTGTGAGCTGCGGGAGCAGAAACAAGTCCTGCTGGTGTTATTTACAGCTGTCCCATTCAGGCCATCATGATCCCTACCTCCAAAATGCAACACTTCGTTTGTGCTCCCCACATTCTCTACAATGTCTTTGATTCTTTAGGGAATCAGTGGTGTACAGATCTGCCCTCTCTATCATACCTCTGTGTCAAGTGTGTGATCTTATTCTTCATGCACCATCCCTTGCTGCATGGCAGAGCGTGTTTCTCTGTGACTGAAAAGTTCAACATCTGTTTAATTGCTTACCTAAGGTAACGCTCACATTTTGTTCATTTTGCTCAGGATGCAGCTACAACAGAACAGAGCAGTCCTTATGTGTCACCTATCCCTGATCCACCCTTCCTCAGCTCCATGCCAGAGGAACAGGTACGTAGCTTGCTCTGAAAGTAGTGCCTCCTACTTATTTCCACAGGCATGCATGCCACGTTCATAAAAATCTATGCGGCCATCTGGAACGTGGCATCTTTCACATCGCTGCCACTGCTGCTGCAACACACCACCCACTGCCTCACAGTGCTCACATCCACTGTTTGGTCTCCATAAACATTCAGTAGGTGTCAGTGGGTGCCATTTCTTAAGCATGGAGGAATTTGGTGATACTTCTTTGATTCATACACACGTCCATTTGACATACCGCTTTGTCAGACTGCCTCTGGTGAGTGCAGAAGTGAAAACAGTATTCCAGGTTTAGTCTTAGCAGTGCTGAGTAGCTTTTCCTGGCCTTGGAAGGATGTATGTAGACCAAAGGAAAGAGAAAAGAGAAGGAGAAAGCAGGTGCATGGTTTTGAAACTAATTGGATGGGTTCGATGTGATGGGAGTTAAAAAGATGTTGCCTGAGGCATTACGATTATTATTTTTTTACTAATTTGGGGATTTGTTTTTCATTTTAGTTTCTCTGCTCAGTGAACTGGTTCATATTTAATAGCTCACTAAGTTATGACTATAGTCGAAATGACAGAGCATGTGTTTTCTAATTTAGGAATAAAGAGAAGTGCCCCTTTCTGCAGCAAAGAGGAAAAAAGCTCGCATTGGACCAAGTCCTTCTCAGCAAAGGTGGCAAAGTCAGTGGCAGGTTATCTGTCCTTGTGGCTCCCATAAGCTTCTCTTGGTGCATGCACTGCTTAAGCATAAAAAACTGCAAATGTGACCGAATGGTGCTGCCAGACTGTGAGGTTAAGGTCGTAAATCATTGATGGCACTTGGAGAATGCTACCCACTGGAACTGGGGAGCACAAGCCCTGTTAGCTTTCAGGATGATCTAAGCTTATGCCTACCTAAAAGGTTTGTTAAAGGCATTTGAATTCTATAAGGGATGTCAGAAAGGATGTAAATACCAAAGAGTACTTCAGAATCCCAGCAGCTTTTTAAAGAGGGCTCAGCCTGGGCCAGAGTCGGCTGTCAGCACTGCTGAGCAGTGCTCTGGTATCTGCTGTTTCCTTCCCACCCGTGTGCTCTTCTTTCCCTTTGAACAGTTAGAACACCTATTGCTGCCTTCTTTCTCTCTGGTCTGCACCAGTGTAGGAAGGCAGCTACAGCATTTTTACTTGATGGGATGTGGGGGAGGAGGGAAGGGAAGGGGAGGTTGTTTGTTTGTGCTTTGGTTTAACTTTAGTGTTGTGGTGTGTTGTTTGTTTGTTTGTTTGTTAACATTTTGAATGTGTCCATACTTAAAAAATGGCAGAAAATAAAAGCAGGAGACAGCCCCACACAGCTGTATGTCTCCCAGCATGGCCCCAGTTACCAGCTTCTGGCAAGTCGAGGGAACTAGCTGCTTTACAAACTCTATTATATTGACAAATGCATGCTTCCATTATTCAGACTGCTGGAACACACAGTGCTTACTAGCATTTCCTTCGAAAATACCATACATCCTCATGAGTTACAATGACCAAGAGCCTAACAAAGTAAGCCATTGTAAAGAAACATAGCCCAGTCAAATAATAGCTGAACATACAGCAAAATCCTTGCTTTGATCCTTGTTTGCCTTCGGAAATACTATGTCAAGTGTCTTTATTTAAATGAAGCTTAGTTTAAAGTAGAAGCAGTTGTTTCAGGAATGCCATAGTGGCTCCTGGGTGTGTAATATCTTTTCCTATTAAGAAAATGGTTGACTGATTTATTCTTTGTTACTCAAGTGCAAAATCCTTACCAGTACATTGAGCTTTGGAATTTACTATAAACATTTTCTTCCTGCTCCCCTGCTATCCCTGTCTGGATTCTGATGCACCATATATCTTCACCTGTGTGCAGGAAAGTCACCCTAAGGAAGCATGTCTCTGTTCTACTTTGGACAGGGTCCAGAAGGTGGTGCAGTTGCATGGCTTACAGCATGGCAGTCATCAGCATCTTCCTCTTCAAGAAGTAATTGGGAATGCTGAAATGGCTCCTTACATCCCCACCGTGATCAGCTATCCTGCCAACTTTCCTTTCTCAATGTATTTTCTGCTTGTGTTGCAAATAGAAAGAAAGACAGCAAGAATAAAAAGAACTCTTTCCAAAGTAGGGAATGCCCTTAGAAACTTTGGCTTTTACTAAACCTTATCTAAAGGAATGCAGCTTTTGTGGGGCTGCAAATTAAATCCCTTTAGTTATTTGCTCAGCTTCTTCTGGCACAAGCCCTAAAAGCCTGAAATCCTTTTCTAATCTATATTTTGGTGATGCATGCTTTGGTCCTTTTACAGCAAAGTTAGATTGCAAAGTTAAAATGAGGCATTAGAGATGGCTGAAAGCCAGAAAAGGAGTTCTGCACTGGGCTAGAACTAATATGAATCAATGTAGGCACGACACACCATATTTACAAATACATCAGACAGAGGAGCCACTTTTATTTCCAGTAACCACGTAAGCTTGTACCTACACAGGTGTATATACTTCCATGTTTTTATATTACGGAGCATTTGTTGTATTAAACCACAGCCAGTGTTTGTGGTATTGGCCAGACATTCTGCCTGTTGGTCTAACAGAGCTGTTACTGCAGACATCCATGCTGTAGGTTTTCTCAACGATTGCTGTACCATCTTATTGTGGTTGTGGACTTTAACAGGGTGTAAGCATAGGTGGCAAATTACTGTGAGCTGATGTAGCAGACCTCAAGGTAGATCTTTCTTCAAAGAAGGCTGAATTGCTCTGAGCCCTGCGTTGTCAGAAAGTCCCTTTGCTAACTTGCTGGATAACACAACATAGTGGCCATTGCCTTTATGCCACAGGATGTTAAAAGAACATCAGTAGAAGCCCTCTCTGGCAAAGACCAAGAAACAAGCTGAGAGCTGGGTGAGCTCTCTGATTTCTCCCACTCCTGCTGAGCCCTTTCTCTTACTGTCCAGAGGTTGCAGGTGCTCCTGCTTGTGCAGTCCTCTTCCATTTCTCTGGAGGCAGATACCTGTAACACGTCAGGACAGGAGCAGTGCCAATGTCTTATTACTCTTAAATGCAAAAAAAGCTACTGAAAATAGCCTTTTGTGCTTGCTGCAGAGTGGGTGGGGATCCCAGCTGACCCATCTTATTTGGTAGCTGATCTCAGTGGAAAGCTCCCAATTAACATCATCTGTCTTTGGTTAAAGTTCTTTAATTTTGTGTATTTTTTAAATATCCTGCTCTATCCCAGCCTCTTTGGTCCTTGCTTCACTCCTCCAGAAAAAAGCTTCCTGTAACCTGTCTTCATAAATCAGGCCTTTGGAAGTGACCTAGCAGTTTAGATTTAGAAAAGATTTCACAGTGTTTTCATTTGTATGTGTCAAATTTGTGCAATCAGCAGGATATCAGTGATGCTGCACTTACAGTACATGCATATTTAGCATAATGCAACTAGAATGTTTACCTGGGATTAAAATGGACACCCATACACAGTTTATACCAAGGGCAAATGTTTGGACAAAGTCTTAATTACTCCCAGACAAAGATATCCCTGCTGTGGTTTATTTCCTTGCACTAGCCAGGTGGCTGTGTATGGATTCTCATCCTGTCTGGTTTTTGGCTCTGAACACTCATCTTATTCAAAATTGAATTAAACTGAAAATGAAGCACTCCCAATCTATCTATTGGAAATAAAGTACTTGTCAAAATTAATTTACCTGGGAAGGTGGAATATTTTACCTCAAGTGAAAGATTGATTTATAGCCTGCAGTATAAGTGGCACCTATTTATATATGTGAAACACTTCAGAGTGTTTAAAACAAGTTGCTAATTTACAACAAACAGTAATGCCTCCTTGGGATTTAGCGAAGAAGGTAAGCTTTCACTCTGGGGTTATTCTTGTTAAAGAAGATGCAGCCAACTCATGTATCTGTATGCCAGACAGGGTCTGGTTTGGGCCGATCCAACTTTTGCAAGCCTTGGTCTGGCCAGCAGCATTGCACAAAATACTGGGAATGCCTGACTGGCTCTGAAATCATAGCGATTCCATGGCACCGAGTTTATATTTTATTTACGACATCCCATAATGCCTGCCAGCAGGGTGTGTGGACCCAGGAAATCATTAATGGATAAGGTTTCTGTGTAAATATACTATGAAATGGCATCATTATTTGCAACGTGTGTAAACTAGAGAGGCAGACTTAGTTGGAAATGAATGCTTTTGAGCAGTCATATATTTCAGTAGGACCACAACGTTGTTCACGCTACATTTTTTTTAGTGAATGTTTCTTAAAGTCTACTTATTTTTAAAAACCTTCCTAGAGATAATATTGAGGCATCAGAGTGTATTCTGCTCTCCTCACTGCAGCTTTAAATTGCAGGATTAAAAATATCCACTGTTTATTTCCACTAAATCTTGAGCTCATTACTTGGGTTTTATATCATCAGATCCCATTGATTTTTTTTTTTAATAAGACTAACCCAAGATTATCAGAAGGAATGATATAAGCCTTTATCCATATTGGTTTATAAATCCTTAATCCAATAGGTATGCTTTTGGAAGCAAGTAACAGCATTACACATTTGAGGAGCCTCAGAGCTCCCTCACCTTGGTGCAGTTTCATGACTAAGCTGCCTCTATCAAGAATACAGCTCAGCTTTATTCCCTCATAACCTGACTTCTGCAGGCTCTGCTCACAACACATCACTGGAACGGAAACAAACAGGAATGTACTGCTACACTAAAAGGAATGTAATGGGAGGGTGTAGACTTACAAAGACTAGTTCATTTTGCAACTTGCTCCACTTAAGCAAAACAGTATCTCCATTCTTTATGGATGCCACACAGTGCCAGGTGTCATCAGTTGTGCAAACTCTCAGCATGACCACTTGTTCTGTTTGCTACAAGCTAGAGGTGTTACTGACTGCAAACAGCAGCATCCAGTGCTAGGTGCTATGAGGCCGTATCCGACCTCTCAGACCTGATGGGTAATTGTCCATCTCTGCTTTTTCCTGTCATAGCCTATCTCCTAACAAGGCCAGAGGGAGTTTCAGCTGAGACAGCCTTCAGGATCTGACCTATTTCATCTGTGACACACGGCACTGTGAACTCTCGCCTGCCAAATTCCAAGGGCTTGATTTCTGGAAGAAAAAAAACGTATTTCTTCGCCTCTTAGATTTTCTTAAAGGAATGCAGGTAATTATTTTCAGTTATATGGCACGTACACATTGGGAGTTCAAATTTGCTCCTGTGATAATTGTTTAGAAGAGGAGACTGTTTGACTCTTGTCTGGTAGCTTCAGTAGCACTGTGGTGTGTGTAGACGTACTGGAGATCTCTTCACTAAGATGCTACCAGGGAGAAAGGTCATAGAATGGGTCAATTACGGACCAAATATCACTGGTTTTAAAAAAGTGTCATTTACAATACATGCTTCTTATTTTACTGTTGAGAATACTAAGTGGTGACAGTGGAACCTGTGCCCAGAAGACATTAAAATTGTTTCTCTGAGGTACTTTCTAAATCAGCATTCAATCTATTCATTCAATCGACTCTGTATAACAACAAATTTCTATAAGCTAGAAATGACAATAGTGGTCCTTAAATTATTCACATGATGTTAAATTGCCCCTATTAACACAAAAACAGCCGACAGGTTTGCCTGAGTTTGTACAACTGGATCTCAGCTCTGGTCCACTTGAAAACAGCAAAGGACTTTAATAATTTTGAGGCTCTGTGATTCTCATGGGAACATAAGACATCTTAAAAGGAAATTAATAACAATGAAGCGAAATCTGTTCACAACAGAGAGCTAAAGGGGCAGGTTAAGTTACCTTTTTATTGTACTTTGCAAGACAGTGGTCATCTAATGATCATTACGTTCTTCATGATCACTGGCCCATTTTTTGCTGAGGAAGGATCACTTACTGCAGAAAGAGATGGCTGCACCACTTTGCAGGGAAGAGTGAGTGAAACCCCTGGATATAATCTGTAATTCATGGTGTTTCAAGCAGGGAGACACCCAAACAGTTGGCAGTTGGGCACATCGCTATTTGCTGTTTGCACTCCAGGCCACATCACCCTCAACCCAACCAGTAGATCACCTCGATCAGTACAAATGGAAAATGCCTTAGAGTCAGTTTTAAAAAATCACACCAACAGTATGTTTATTTCTCCAGAAGAATCTGTGTCTTTTTCACAGTCTTTCAATTGCTTCTTTTCTGAAGAGTGAAGTCTTTATTTCAGACATCTGCCTATAGAAAATCAACGTGGTTGTTTTAAGGGCACATTTAAAGATGAAAACTGAGGCTTGAATAACTTAGCATACAAATTACACAGATATAAAAGTTGTCTTTCATTGTCTTAACTTACAGTTTATTTTGTACAGAATTCATTATGTTATACATCTAAGACTTATTATATCGTATAAACATCTTGGGTGTGATGTATATACATATTCAGTGTTATAGATTCAGCAGTTAATGTATGCATTTCACAATACACTATAGTGTATTTCAATGTAGTGCACATGATATATTTCAGAAAAGAGCATTTCCTCTATGAAAAAATGGTATTTCATTCATAGGGCACTCTACCTTGAAATACAGTTTTTGTTTTTTCTCCACTCTATCATGGACTGTTTGTACTGTGTCATATGGCTGTAGGATTTTCTTGTACATTCCCCAATATGAATTAAGAAACAGCAGCTCAAAACATTACTCTGTGTGGTTCTACATCAAGAGGAGAGCAGGGCACTCGTTTCCTTAATTCTTATTAAATGAGAAAGAATGCATAGATGAGCCACATGGAGCTAGGCTGTGTGTGATGTTCGAATGGAGTAAGTTCCAAACAGATGAAAACCACTAGCTCTTCAGTGTTCTCTGAATGCCAGCTCTTCAGCTGGCATCACTGCCCCAGCTCTGATTTACAAGAGCTGAGGGTCTGGCATCAGCTCTGTTTTCACAGTTCACAAACTCCCTATTTTTCATTAACCCTCTCTTTGCTTGTTGAATTGTTCTTTCTTTATGCATTGACACTACATATTGTCTTTTCTAGGTATCAGGCAAAGAAACTCGCCTGCTGTGCCTTCTCTCTTTATGCTATAAATAAGATGTTCTCTTTATTCAGCATTAGATTACAGGTGTTGCTTCCCTGGGCACCTACTGAAGCGCAGTTCTAATTAATCTGTAGAGTTTGTTTTCTTTTCTAGACAATTCTAGTTTCTTGCATGCTTACATATTATGCCTTTTAATCACCTGACTTCCTCAGCTCAATAATCTCAAAACCAGAGACTCTTTCATTAACCTACAGATGCTGTTCATTTCACAGCAGAATATGATATATTCCATGAATAAAAGATTTTTTTCATTCCTTTTTTAAATAACGAAGAGCTTGGACTCCCTGGGAAAAAAAAAAGAATAGGTGCATCTGAAAATGGTTTCACTTGTTTTGAATTATTTTAAATTAAATTTACATTCAAAGCAAGTTATTTTGATAGTAAAACGTGAGATATTGCATTTTAAAAGTACTGCACTTCAGCCCAGGGCTGTGCTTCATACCTACTATGTTCATCTAAATTCTTTTCCTTCCCGTTTAGAAGCGGCTGTTGATTTCTGTTACGTAGCAAAGATTCAGAAGAGCAAATGAGCACAGCTGTAGGTCTCTCCATTCAGTGTGCCATAGTGACTGGAGTTGGAGTCCTATATCATAGGGCCAGAATTCAGCATCTGCTGATGCAGTTGGCAGAACTGCGGCCACCATGAAGTTGGTTACAGAGCTGAGTACAGTGCATACAAGATCCTGGTTGCTGTAAGCTGCTGGGTATGCATTCATGGAAACAGCAATGCTGTTTGTCCTGCTCAGGTACCATCGCCGTGCTGTCTCATGTCTAGTTTGGGTTTATTGGTGATGGATTTATGCAGGGGAGGACCAGACTGGGTATCAGGACAAGGTTAATCACTGTGAGGTGCTCTCAGATAAGAGCATGTTGGGAAGAGATGCTAAATCTTTTTCCTGTTCTTATTAACAAGGATCATAGAAGGAATTAATGGTTCCTCGTGAGATCTGGAGCATTTAAAGAGGAGGGAAACGTTTGTTAGACAATCTGAGATTTCACTTCAGTACAAGTACTGCATCCCTTATCAAATGGAAGCATCGTGGGGGTTTGGTACTTTATCTGCTTAAAATTGGATTATAACAGATGCTTTTCCCTGACTTTGCAGTTCAACGCCAGCAAGCAAAAGTCTTTAATCACTTTCATAAGCTTGGTGTCCTCATTTTGCTTTGTAGCCTCACTATCTAAATTCTAGTATTCTACAGTAGTTATACTAAACATGTTCCCAATGGTGGATTAGGATCCAAATGCATAATTTGCCAGAGTAAAGGTTATCTGGTCTGTTCTAATAGCAGAACAGAATCATAAAATTAAGGTTTTATCTCAAAATGTGGGAGCAGCTGTATGTAAGGCTGTCATAGTTTGGATCTTATCCATCAGAAGAACCTGTGCTTTATTGTGTGTTGGTTTTTTCAGCTTTTTTCTAAATGTAATTTTCAACATATTTCAGTTATTCTTCCACACAAATACACACATAATACCTGTGCAAGGGCAGCTTTGAACCTTCAGCATGTGTTCCTTGTTACAACTGCAAATAATCACTTCATAATGCGCCCAGTGGGCCTTTTCTTTCCTGCTCCCTTTTTAATGAAAAATGACTTTATGTAGGTTGGTTGTGTGTTTTCTTCTTAGCAGCCTTATGGTCAGTGATGGCTTAGTGGGTGTCTGGAGCATAATCTGATGTCCTGCTAAACTCTACCATCAGTGCATTAATTTATTAGTAATGTGCAACACTGACTCCAAGCCTTTGCTTCTTTGCTATTTGCTCCTTCCTATTCTATGCATTTCAGTACCATATTTGGCTTTCTCCCTCTGATAATGTGTATTGTCAACGAAGCTGCTGTGTTTTCCTTTGAAGTATGTGCTGTTTGTTTGCAGGTTACCTTTTCATGTAAGCAGTGACAAAAGTAAACCCGGAGTTGCTCCTTGATTTTCGTATTCCAGGGTTGTTTATTATTGTATTTACAGTTCCCTGTAAGATAAAACCCTTTCCCAATAAGAGTTCTAACACCTTTCTATGTTTCTAATGACCCATATACTGACATGGAAAGAAGGAAGATAATCAGTGATGAAGGAGGTATCTCTAGGAGCTGATGCCAATGAATGGAAAACCTAAATTGTTATAAATATTACTGTACTTCACTTTGGTACAACAGAAACAAAAAAGATCAATGGAAATAATGTTCCCTAAGTCAAATAAAATTCATAAACAGTACAAAAGGAAATTAACCACGTGGGGTTTTTTTATATGTGTAAAAAACAGTAGGACTACTTGGCTGCATTGCACGTAGGCAATAAGATAAGATTCATTCATATCCCTTTTAATATAAGCCATGTTTCAGGCTGTAAGCAAGAAATGTCCGCTGTGCTTTACAAAGAATGACGACTAGAAAAATCAATGCAAACAAAGATCCCTTTCTTTTCTGATTTACCATTTATCATGAGAAATGACAAACAAATGAAGTCTCCTCTGAGTCTGAGCGCAGTTGTATTAGCATTTTGCTAGTACCAGGCAGTATACAAAAACAGCCATCGTGTGTGACACCTTCAACACCTACAGGTAGCTGCTTTAGGGGCACATCCTGGTTTGTGGTGAAACAGGTTTAACTCAGCCAGCCTCTTGTACCTGCTCAGTGATGCCAGATTATCATCTCAGTAACTCCAAGGTTGAACTGTCTTGTTCCTATTGCTGACTGGACTGACCGCTCCACCATCCATAAACAGAAGGCATAAAGGTGATTACAAACATAAGAAAGTAGTTTTACATATTGTCTTGCAGTCTTTCCATATAGTCCCTAAGTTCCTTGGAATCACCAAGATTCATATCTTGGCATACCCATTTAATATTATCATCACTGTCAAATAGAATTGAGTTGGTGTAGGGGCCTCCATCCTCCGGCAGTATTGTTGTGTAGGAAGTGAACTTCACTCGCTTCTGCTTTGGCCCAGAAGGATTTATAGGTTCACTTTTAACTTCTTTTTCACAAAGGTACTCAGAAGATCTGAGGATGTGATTATGAAGAGTCTTCTGAGAACTCCCATTAAGGAGAAAGTTGCTTTCTTCAAACTGCATTCCTCTGTCAATCATGGTAGTGCACTCCTCTGATGGGAGTGAAATGTCAACTGGGTTCTCCAGCAGTTCAACCTCATTTCCAAGCCAGACCCAATCATGGGAATGGGGGATGTTGCCTTGCTCACTCACAGCAAACCTTTTATGCCTGTATTTCCAAGCAAATGCCACACAGTTAATCAAAAAGACCAAGATTGCTAAGCAGAAAACACACAGCAGGGCATACATGCCGATCTCTAAATCTGTTAATCCTCTTGAAGTCAATGTGAGATCACTGGGATTGTTCTCTCCTGGTATTTCTACTTGGGCAGGAAAACCTGTGAAGGCAGTTGGGTTATTTTGGAGCTGGTCATCCTCCAGGGACTCCTGATCAATGGGAGATATGAAAGTTGTGCTTTTGTTTGCATTGTCCTCATGATTACTAAGGACTCCATTTTTGGACCATTCTTGTGCTGTCCTCTCTTGTTCTGCAGTTTTTTCTATGGAATTGCTTGCATGGCTTTTAAAATCTTTATCTGTATCATCAATGTCATTGGTGCTTTCTTTTTGATCAGAATCTTTTTGACCAAACTTCACTTTGACGCTTCCCTTTCCAACAGCCAGAATGCTCTTTCGCTTTGTCTTCTGACACGGTTCGCTGATGACCATTTCAATTTTAATTAGAGGTCCTTGACCATCCCCTTCTGCCACCACCCCAGGCCATTTTGACTGAAGATTCTGGTGTACAGATACTACCATCTCATCCAGTGAAGTGATGGTGATTGAGAAATCCTTGGAGTCATAAATATCTAATGGTGTCACTGACCCATCACTGAACAAAATCCAAGCACTGACTATGGCTTCCTGCAGGGAAAAGAGGATTAGAAAAATGGTGTGTGAAATGTAAGCGAGCACATAGGCAGTGCTCAGTTTGTTTGTCATCAGCTAAATAAATACACAGTTTGGATTTGGTTTATCTTGTTGTTCAAAGGAAAAAATGAAATTGTCTGCTCTGCTTCCCATTTTTGCAGTTTTGAGCTCTCTAGGCCATTAGGCATTTATCTCATCTTTAGGAACTATCAGACAACAGTCATCTAACTTTAATAAAAATTACAAAAAAAAAAAGTCTTTTAATCTTAAGCAAGACTCTATCTTGGAACAATGGAGCGCTGCTAGGAAAATAATTGTATTTTCAAAGTCCTGGTTAATTAATTTTACAAGTGCCTTATAATGGGAAATCTCTGTAATGCTGCAGTTCCATTGCTATCTTTAGTACAACATGTGGAGGGGTTACAGACTGGAATGGTGATTCCCATTCAGCCTGCTTAAACAAACTAGGTTAAGAAAACAGCTCAGTGCAGCGTTTTCAATGTTCTACCATGCTTCCAAATGCACACAACTACATTAAATACGCAAAAGTGATTGCAGTTCTTTATGGAAACTACAAGAAACGCTGCAATCCCCCCCATGTTTAGGAAGATTTCAAAGAAAATGATTTGTCTTACTGAAAACTGCTGGTGTGAAAATAATAGTTGCACTTTTTCTTCTGTTACAGAGTATCAATTCTATATAAATATAGTGAAAAATACTTAAGATACTTCATTCAGTGGTCGTATCCAGAACTTTGTAATTTCCCATGTTACATACTCTATTCCATACCTGTTTTGGTGTATGAAGGATATCGTATGCAGAGGTGGTGGATACAATAGCTCTCTTATTTCCTTTGCTGGTTTGTAAGGAGAGGGACAAGCCTGAAACTAGTTGTACTCCTAGATCTGTAATAGTTACACGGTCATCTAGAACTACCACTGTCTTCTCTGCCAAGATGGAATCAGAAAGAGGTGACAGAACCTTGAAAGAGAAAACAAAAGCCAGTCATGAACAGCAACTGTGTTAGAAAGCATTAGTCTCATCAGCATAACACTGTGGTTAATCTCCAGTTTGTCACAGTTATGTATAAACTGTAAGTCGTGTTTCCCCCAAGAGGTTGGACTCATTTGCTACTGAATTACTATATTTACAAAAATAATTTAATAAAATGTCATAACACTTCAAAAATGGCCACCTCATCTCAACTATGGAGCATGGTTTCAATTAAACAAATTTGTTTGACAAAAAAAGTCATTTTTGTATTGTCTATGACATTTCCAATGAATGCAGTGCAGCACAAGACACCATGTTAATCTGGTATGTTCAGCATCCCAGTTAATGCTGAAACTCATTAAGGATTAGTGCACAAGGCTGAGCAATGGGAACTTGCCCTGGTGCCTTTGTGAGAACAGAGGACCTCCATGAAGTGAGAGATCTGCAAAATGGATTTTGAAAAATCCCAATGGATGCCCATCTTCATTTTCCTTGTGCCAAAACAGTCCTGTCAGTTTGCTCTAAGACCTTGTTTCTGAGATACTCCAAAGGAGATAAATCATCTTTCAATTGATTCCTGAGTCAGCTGGATCAAGCCCTGAATATTTGACGTGTAAATCATCTACCATAACATCAGATACCTATGTTATAGATACCTGCATCTGTCCTGGCTGCCTTCTGCACTGCTATAGTTACTAGGGAGAAAGAAGTACTTCAAGGGCAGAAATCTCTTGCCTTCTGTGTGTTGTTTGTTGTAGGCTGACAGGAACTGAGCTCTGTTTCTGCGCATTGACTACTAAGGAAATTTAGCATGACTGGAACATTATGAATGCTTACAGTTTATCCTTGATGCTTGTATTCCTTTATTTTGATTTAAAAATCTGAATTAAGATAGATGGGTGAGCATGAACGCTGAAAGATTTCTCAAGATTGTTTTTGTGTTTATTTTTTGTGTTTCATTTTGTGAATGTTTAGAGACCAGTTTTTCAAAGACATCTAGGCATGTAAAAATGCTGGTAAATCTTAGGTAAATCTTTCTAACCAGGAAGTTAATAAGGTCCCAATTTAAAAAGAAGCTGGTTGTATGGATGATGTAACCTTCATTGTTCATAAAATCCCACTGTATTCCTTAGTCCTTAGTGAATACAACCCTCCCAAAATTTCACCTAAAGGTATTGCATGGAGGTGACAAATAGCAAAAATGAAAACCTGTTCCAACTTCTTTTTAGGCTTCTACTAAAGCAGTGACACCCGTGGCAGTACCTGGACCGTGGTGATGCCATGCTCCCGACCCACCAGAACTCGGCCATCTTGAAGCTTAGCAATCCTGGGATCTTCCACCTTCATGAAATCAGTCACAAGGTCAGTGATGTCAAACTGCCACTCAGAGCCTAGCATATAGGTCAGGTAGCCTCCAAACTCAGAGGATTCGGCTACAAACTGTGTGAGGACTCGCACCATGGCATGCTGATACTGAAGAGTGCAACCTCTTCCTTTTTTCTCATCGTCTTCTTCATCCTCGCTGTCACGGGTAGGCCTGTAAACATAGTTATGTTTATTGAATTGCCACAGTCTCCACTCAACACTGCAGAGCTCCATTTGCACAATATTTTCAGTTAGATTAAGGTTAGTGTCATCTATTACTGCTTGATAAACAGGTAACCAGATTTTGGAAGAACACTTAAGTCTGAGGGTTACGCTTCTGCAGATTTTTGTGCTGTACAATTTAAAAGCTGACGCTGTATCAGTTAGTTAGCTCTTTGTTATTGGAGAACTGCCCAGCAACCTGCAAGTGTGGCTGTTGGTGCTGCTAGTTCAGTGGATCCACCACTCGCTCTCCTTACCATGGTTTGGCAATCAAATCTTGTGAAGTGCTAAGGAAAGCAGTGTGAAAGATCCATGAGAGGGCCATTTGGGAATAAACCCCTACAGTAGCTCAGCAGGGGTGGGAGCAGAAGTTTTAGCATCCCTTCCTCCACCCGTGCTCATAGCATTTGTATTACATTGCTTAAGTCCTCAAAATGCTGCTCCACCTCACTACTGTGTTTGAGAACCTCATATAGTCAGTGCAAGTGCTACATTTAGACCACGCAGAACTTCAAAAAGCCCAATTTAGGCATTTAAATTATGACATTATTCATTATGGTGCTCTACAAACATCATCCCAGACTGGTGAGATTCACCCTCAGGAATAGGTACAGCGTTACATACACTCCTATTAAAGTTTTCTACCTTGTCCCCTATGCAAAATATAATTTCTGCCAATATCACAGTTTTGCATAAGCCTTTTATCAGTGATTTGTACACGGTGTTAGGGCTGGTTACATCTCACAGTTTTCTCTAGTTTAAAACTTAGTTTCCCATAAATTCTTTGTTGTTATTCATTCCTTGAGGGAAACACATGGATTTTCCTTATCTATTGCAAGTCAGGCATTAAGTCCTAGGTGGTCAAATTTTTACTCGTTATGCCCTCACACTGTGGAATTTATTGTTCAGAAATATTTTGCCTTTCTCTTTTGCTTGTTTATTGGAGCTGAAGCGACTTTATAGCAAGGATGTGAAATACTGGGTAAGCCTCTTATTTTTCACAGTATTTTGGGAAGTAGTTTTGTGTTTACTGTGGTCCTTTATCTTCCTTTTTGAAATACCAGCTATGAAAAACTATTATAAAACAGAATTGCTTTTGTTATAAATTGTTTTATGACAAAGTTGGCAAACTGTAAGCTGAAAATGTATCTAAGAGAAGCCCTTGTGCTCTTCAAAATGCTATAAAGTCCTGGTGTTACAGAATCTCATTCACTAGAAATATATTCTCAATGCATCATTTTGTTAGGTGGATGTACGTATATATTCAGCCTGAAATAAGCAGCATTTGGTACAGCCCTTTTGGTTTTATGTGTGCAAAACAGCAGTGTTCATCATTAGTCACTGAATGAAGCACCGATGGATTTTTATAACAAAAGAGGATCTTAAGATAGGATTTACATTGCACAAAGAAAGGAGATCAGCTGAGCAGCCAAGGGAAATTTTCAGTTGTTCTCTCTTTCCCAGCCTAAGTTTCAAACTGGACCATGAGCTGACACAGCTAGTCAGCAAAACAGCCACAGAGGCAGAAAAGGGACGCTGATAGAGTTTTCCTGACCTATTTGGATGTATTTTGGCTTTATAGTGTTGTAAAAGAGTTCACAAACTCCTTCAGGTTCCCACTTCCAAACTATTCCTGTATTCTAATGCTCTTTAGCTCACCTAAACTGTAACCCAGCTCTGAATAATCACAGGCTTTGGGAAAACCAAGCCCCCAGGATGTGGAGCTTTAACCCTGCTTTTTGACAGTGCTATTAATACCTGTGCAGAACCAGAGAAGAATGTGCAGGGGCCATTCAGGTGAGAAGTACTTGCCAGATTTGGGGGAAAAAAGCTGCAGAATCACTGGGAACCAATATTCTTATGGGAAAAGACATCACAGCACCACCATGCTGTGATGTGGAGAGAACTGTTCACATGTTCAACATCCACAATGACTCATTTTTCTTACACCACTCTGTTTTCTCCTCACCTTTATACCACCAGATGTTTTGCTCAGTCAGATCCAAAGCGTTTCTGCTATTCACATTTCTTTGGTACTGATTTACTTTTAATTTCACTCTCTAAAACTTGAGACTAGTAGACTGCTTAGGAGGAAATACATTTCAGACAAATTTGAGCAACCCATTGTGGGCAGCATGACCAGGAGTTAAGGAGCATGGTGAAAGGGCAGATTTTCTGGGCAGCCAGTGCTACCAAAAGATGATTCAAGCCCATGTATTTCTGTGTGTTACCTGACACAGACAAAGGTAAGGGCTCTGTTTCCCCTTCAGTAATATTTATAACTCTTAATATCTGTACATTTCACCTTAGAAGTTCTTGGCTTCTACTGCATGCAAATGTGGAACAGTGGAAGAGCATCCTTAAGTCATGGACTGGGCAAGACACATTCATATGTCAGTGCAAAGGAAAAATAGAGGTGTTTGAATTTTCAGTACATGCTTTGCAGTTCTGCTTTACCAGGTACTGACTCAGGTTCTTTTTTTTTATTTAAATAAATGATATCCATTTCCACTTCAAAGCCACAAATCCCTGATTCAGTTTATAAGAGCATTTGAGTGTTCTGTCTCCACAGACCCAACAAAATGTTTGAAATCTACTGAATCACATCGTTCCCTTTAGAGTCTTAAATTTCTTGTTCCAGTGTTTTCAGCAGGATTAAAATCCTTCCCTCCTTAAGCAGTGAGCTCATTTTCTTTCTAAGACGTGTCCTCATGAATATGAGCTATGGCTGCATATTTTGCTTTTCTTTCCCCTTGGTCATCTCTGAGGTTAGCTCTGGAACTTGCTCAGAATCCTTATTATCCAATTTTGTGCGGCTTTTCAACCTTGTTTGGAAGACTTCTTTATTATTATTATTATTTTTAATTTTCTGGAGCGAAGCAAGGTTGCCAGAATTACATTTCATTTACATTTCACACAGAAAAGCCTTTGCCAGAGAGCTGAGTGAAAGCAGCAGCCCTGTAGTGAGGGTGCCTGCTAGCACTGATCTAATCAGTGATCTGTCAGCTCCATATTCCAGACACGGCCTTCAAGCAGTTTAAGTATGTCCCTTTTAATTTGCACCACTCTCAAACCAGGCATCAAGTTCTTGGGCCAGATGCTAATTCTCTGCTTAAAAAAACCCCAACGAGATCAGTTTTGCTGGTCTTGAATTGGAAATATCCATTGTGAAGAGACACGTATTTCAAAACCATGTGCAACACTCCCAGCTGGAAAAAAAAAATCCATTTCAATACAAAACTCAAGCCACCAGAAGGTGATTTAGTGGAAGATGGCAGAAGTTGTACATAGCTCCACTCAGAGCTCAAGAAGAGAAACAATTTCACCGATCCCTCTGCAAATCCTGAAAATGCAGCCTGCCTGTGAACAAAAGCCACCGTGGCCTTATCTCCATAGCTTTAAACTCAGTTAATGGAAGGTGTGGATCTATAATGTTCAGGCTTTGCGCAGATGTTACCACTCACAAGTGAAATGGTTTGAATCCAGTCTCACTTGATTCTCATTAAAAAGATGGCTTCCTTTCCAGGTGACAACGCTCACAAGGTCTAGTTCAGCACTTCTTTTCCCTTTGTTTAACTCCAGCTGACTTCCCTGAGTTTGTCTCCAGAATGAGACCAGACTGAAGTAGACTCACTGCCAAATTAACCATATGTTCAACAGGGTGCCACTCACAAGCATTGCCATATCTGGCTTAAGTAGGTCGTAGAGGTGTATGTGATATAAGTCACCATGATCGAGTAAAGGCTTTATTAGCTCCTGCTCAGTGACCAGATGCTGGTACAAGTCCAACACACCATGTGCCTGACACTGAAGCATATGCTGGAGTCCTGCTGTGTGATGTCTGTTTCCCTGGGAGCCTCACAAAAACAGAGTGCTATTCCAGTTGCAGATATGTACTTAGATTAAATTTTGAGCTTGTTCTGTGAGGCTTTAGCCGTGCAGTTCCTATTAACACAACTTAGAGCCATTCATCACATGTAAATGTACTGGGCATAGAACTAGTGCAGGAGCTTCAGAAGAGGATAATTATTTTTCAGATGCATGAGGAATCAAAGTAAATGTCCTTGTTAGACTGGCAGAGACTGGCTGGACCTCTCCTCCACTCCAATATTTGACTTTAATTTAAACATACACCTTCTGTTTGCTACAACTGTGAGCTTCTCTGCAGCCCATTACAAGGAGGAGCATTTCTGTAAGCCCATGCTGGATCAAGGACCCTTCACCACACCCACGTAGCTCACTTCCATCTGCTCTTCCTCCCTCAGAGCATTAGGGAAGAAAGCACTTATGAAAGAGATGGAGGAATAAGGTAGGTTGAAAATCAAAGAGAAAAATCCAAAAAACAACAGAAGAAAAGCCATTAAATCTCAGGTAAAAATCCAGCCAGATCTAAAAATAAAAGAAATGTAAAATCCTTAGGTACAAAGTAAATAGCAGACTGAGCAAAACTGATGCTAGTCCTGGGCTGCTTGTTGATTTATAATATCCCCACAAAGTTTAAAAAAACAAAAAGAAAACAAATGAACATTCCATAAAATAAGGGGTACATTATTTCCAGCTCATAAGTGCACGGATTGCTGACATGCAGTGTCATAAACTTACCAGCTGCAGTTCTGGGGAATGGTACAAGAAAGTCCCTACTCCCACCCTTGATGGCAAACGCCTGCCAGAGCCATGCCAGCAGTTCAGATGCAATGTGAGCAGCAGCACACTTCCACAGCTTGCCAGCTTGCAAACAGAGCAGGCTCTCAGACCACGTCTTTATTTCAGCTGGCCAAATAAATCAGAACTAGGCACCGGGGGGTAAATTTCCAGCAATCTGTATAATGGATTTAAAGTCAGAATGTCCACGACTGTTAACCACAGTTGAAAGTCTAACTTGCTGAGCTTTCTGCTGGAAGTTTACTCCTGCAATAAACACCAACAGCCTCATCCTGCAGCCATTTACTCAGCGAAATCCCCACTGGCTTTGGTAGGAGTTGTGCCTAAGGAGGTGTTACAGTATCAGGCACACTGCATGCAGGAGGTAAGTTAAGTGAGACTGTAAGCAGCTGGCGTGTGTTCATTCACTGCCTAGCACATCTCCTCCTTCCACAAACAGCAACTTTGCCTTTATCGCTGAAGCAAGCACACATTTCTTCTGCAGCAGATCCTCATTGTGTATTCTTCTGTTATAGCTGGAAAAAACATCCACATAGCCAAGAGGAATGGCAGTCTCTTTCTTCTGAGCTCATTACCTGAGTTTCTTGTAGGTTTTCTATATTACCCTGAGTTTTATGCTCTCATAAAGTGTTAGATAACTCTCCTCTGCTGCAGTCTGCCCAGGCTCTGTAAGGCTCTTCAGTAGCTGAGATGTTCTCCTGGGCAAACCGAGTGCTTTAGTTAGAACTGCCACAGTGTTTAGGACTCCTGGTACTGCTTTCCCACTGTGTTATAAATGTGATTTGGTGTCATGCTTTGGTGCCCTGTACCATTTTTCAACTTCTCCTGAAATCCACCAATATAGTAGCATTCCTGGAAGTTATTAATCTAGCAAGTTGTCCAAATGAGTGTTCTATGAGAATGGATATTTTCAGTAAGGAAGGATAAGAGAATAGAACTTAAAATCCACATGTGTTTATTGTCATCATTGTTTTTAATCTGTGTGAGTCCTGGTAGAAACTATTTGTATGAAGATAGCCTTCTATAATGGCGTGGGTTTTGTTTGTTGTTGTTGCTTTTGCCTAATTCAGATCTGTTAAGTGGTGCTTCACCCAAGTCTGCTGTACAAGGGTTGGATAATCATTCAGAGCCCTGTTGATCCTTCTTGTACCTCTTTGCCACCTGCATGATTTCACATGTTCCCAAGCTGTTCCATCTGCCTCTCTGTGAGACTGCTGATAGTACAGAAATTTTGCCTTTGAGTCAGTTTTGGTTTTGCCTTCACAAGCATGCTGTTTTTTAGTTACTGTACCTAACCTGCTACGGTGCAAAACTGTATGGGACAGTGAGAGTGTGCAGAGACCTGAAATATGGTCAAAGCAGGTCTTAGAAATCACTGTTAAGAAGCCATTATTCTGCTCTGAATTTGTTAATATTAAATATTATTCATTGCTACAATCAGAAAGGTCAACACAGTGGAAGGGCGATACAGCAGCGTAACAGCGAAAGAACTAATGTGAATAGAATGGTGTTACAAAGGAAAAGGAAAGATGCTCACCTGTCTCTGAAGATCTAAGCTCACAGAAAAGACTCCACAAGGAAGGGATCTCCAACCAGAGATCCTTCCCCAGTAGCAGTCGGCCCTTAAATGG
Source organism: Lagopus muta (assembly GCF_023343835.1). Lineage (NCBI taxonomy): Eukaryota > Metazoa > Chordata > Aves > Galliformes > Phasianidae > Lagopus > Lagopus muta. The sequence continues at coordinate 8,406,652 of NC_064449.1, read as the reverse complement.
GGTCTAAGAGAGGGGCAGCTGGGCTCCACCCCTTCCTATCAAATAGCTGAACTGCCTTCAGCTGTGTACCCAGGGCTGACTGGCACCTTTCCCCAGGTGCTCAATCAGTGCTTCAGGCTGGGACTCCACAGTTACCATACACTCATTTATAAAAAGGTGTCTAGCACATAATCCAGAGCAACAAAACAAAACGACAGAAAATGTACTGTGTAAAGTGTACTTTTGCTGCTGCTCTAGGATTTGGAAATACCAAGTTATGCTAAGGAAAAATACAGAGATATGCTTTTTCCAAGCTTCAAAGTCTCTCAATTTTTATGAAATTTAAGTATTTTGCATAAAATGATGCCTCACACTACAGAGGAATGGGCTGAACAGCAGCCTCCCAACACGATGGTGAAACCAGCACATTACTCAAGTATTTAATGAATACAGGAAAGCAAAATCAGAAACTCTGACTGTTCTTAAAATCAAACAGCCACAAAATATCTGGATTTTCCTTCCCAAGGCTCACATTTCCCTCTCTAAATGCTATGGTAGCCTGCTGAGTTCATGATGAATGGCTATTGCTGTATGCCACACTGAGATGTGCATGTCCTCTGGACCTGTGTGGTGCCCTTTGGTTTCTGGTGTAAGCTGTCCCCTGAGCCGTGCCCAGGTTGAGTCCTGCAGAGCATAGCCTGACATGCACTTGTGCAACATCCAAGTGCTGTGTGTTCTCAGTGAATGCCTGACTCCTCCCTTGCCTTCTTTTATTCAGCCACATACGCAGAAACCAGCACTGGTAGTGCTGAACATCACACACACAAAAACTTTTGTATATGGGGCTGCAAGAGGTCCAGGTTCTTTGTGTCAGATTTGCACATTGGAGTTTGTGGTAAAATTTCCTGAGATTGCGTGGAATTGATTACTGCTCTAAGCAGAGCTACTGACTTTTTAACTATACAGGTCAGGGTAAAATGCAGCCTACTCGCATCATTGTTGGGCACTGTAATGAAGGCAAAGATGGAGCATAGATCTCATTTCAAACAGGAGAGTTGAGATTCTGAGAAACACTAAAAATTCGAAGCGTTCTAAAACCAGAGGCTCAGGATGGTGCTCGTGCTGTAAGCATACCTCTTATTGGAGGTGACGGGTATCCTCCAGCCTTTGATCTGGCTGAGCTCTGTGTCAGAGATCTCTATCTGCAGCGGCAGCCGTGGAACCCAGACCGTCACTTCTAATTGGGTGGTAAAATGCTCATAAGTGAAGTTAACAATAGTATCCACTTTGCTTTTCATTTCCTTGCCATTAACGAAGATGGAGTCACATCTGTCAGAAACCTTAAAAAAAAAAAAAAAAAAAAATTAATTGAGGAATGAATAAAAGTTCCTAAGGAAGCACAAGGAACAATGCATCAGTCCAAAGACAGCGCAGATAATGCGAATCATGCATATTGTATTTTCAGTTTTCTAATTAGGAGCAAACAGTGATAAATGGACGCCAGGGAAACAGTTTTGCCTTCCTCAATGGAGCCTACTCAAACTACAAAAATAATTTAATGATGTTATATAACCTACGTGAATCTTTTATACTAGGCAAATTAAACTCTTCATGAATCAAACTCCATATGCATCAAAGTTTACGTTTACAACTTGCTTAAAGAACCTGGAAAAATGGGGCCATATGTTAGTAAGAAAAAGACTGACTCAGAACCATAAAATAGAATCCTTTTCTTTTTCCTTGAGCACTGTAATACTGAAAGACAGAAGCTCCCCGTATGGCTTGTGAGCAGAAGTGCAGCAGAAGCATTAATTTTTAGAACTCTGTAATTGTTTTAGCAAAATGTATTCATAATTGCTGTGTGTCATTATATGAAATTATATAAGGATTCTGGCATAGCGTTGCATTTGACTTGCATCCAGGAAGGATGGAACTTCTTGATAAGGCACGTTTTTTATATTCTTACTTGTGTATACGTACACTTTTAGACCATGCATACATTTAGATTAACATATTGAGTTTATATATATGCATATTCATGCATATACATGTATATAACACGCCTATGTACGTGTATTCATTACACATCTTCACTCTGCTTTGAAGCAGAGCCGTGGGTCACACGAGGTGGGTCTGTCACTGAAATGGGCTCCGTTCTCCCATCAGGACTGTTCTGTATTGCATTGTACTGAGGCTCCGGTATAGAAACACAGCATCATTAAGGCTGGAAAAGACCTCTCAGATCATTTAGTCCAACCATCCACCTACCACCAGTATTGTGCACTGTGTCAATAGGCAAAGATACGAAGAGATACTGGCTGAAGGAGGGTCTAGATTCCGGTTACGTGCAGTTCAAAGAAGCACAGAATATCTTAATATCCTACAGCCTTGTTAGGAAAGCTCACTATGTGATGGTTTTCTCTCCATATATGATACTCACACACACAGCAGAAGAGCTGCACCTCCACTTATGCCATTTGCATGTCAGCTTGTCAGATTCTAATCAACATACCCAAACTTGAATCATTTTTTTGCAAAGTAAACCAAGTTACAAGGAAAGGAGCACAGGAACCTAAGTCACTCTCAGAAAGAATAATCCTTCCACACCAATGCTGAATAAATACAAGAATTAAAAAAAAAAAAAGAAATTTAAATATGAAAAATAAACTCTATCTATCTGATAAGAGAGCTCCTAATGGATTCCAGTCTCAGGAGTATCACAAATGAGATGGAGCATACTCAGAATCCTCGTTTCCCCCTCATAATGTGTCACAAGTGTCTCTGGGAAGTTTAAGCACGTTAATCAAGCCCATTAATTGAATGAGCAGTTGAGATTCTAAATCATAAAGCCCACATCTAGGGAGTTTTCTGAGAATTAAAACAAGGCAGAAATAATTAAGAAAACCCAAAGAGGGAGGGATAAACATCAAGGCCTGATCGAGGGAATAACTAATACCTGACAAGACGGCGGCTAATATTTTAGATTACTCTTTGTACTGGCTTAAAAGGTCCTTGGATTTTTGTCAGCAAGCAGGCAAGGCTCTGAACTGGGGAACAGAAAGATGGACTTTAATTGTAGCTGTAAAAGTATCATCAGGCTTGGCTTACACATTTCACAGATTGCATCGAGACAGAGCCATCCATTCACATATATCCAGACCAAGAGGTAAGTGTACATCTTTACATCTGTGCTGTACAAGTACAGGGGCAGGACAGGAGACAGAGGGCTGCAATTAACCTCTCTGGGCTTTGAAGCAGGTGGTTGGCTGCAATCCCCACAAGTAATTGTGAGAAGCACCGTTTGCCCTGCGCTGCCTCTCACAGCCTCATCAAGCGCTGGCAATCCAAAGAGTAATTGGGAAAGCATTCCCTGTAAGGGTCAGCGCAGGTTTACACACTCTTTGGGAGAACAGGTGAAACAGAGGGGATGGGAAATGACAGGAAAACAAATCAGCTTGCTGTGTGGTTAATTTTTATGGCTTTCCATCAAGGTTTTGATGAAAATCTTGCACTTCCTCCTCAGCTTGCAGGTCATTCATTGCATAGGGAGACCGAGAGACAGATGTGACAGAAATCCAGCCCAAATCCTTGTGTTCATTAACCAGTGAGCAACTGTTCCATTTTTGGACAGCAAAGCCCAACTTGCTATAGCTCACCTAATAATCTTAAAATGCTAATTTTGTGATATTCCTTGAATGCCTTCTTTTCCCCTTTTCTGCTATGCTGTTCTTGGTGTTGTCTTGTTAGCCCATTAGGAAGGACTTGCTTGCTACTCCTAGCCCTTATGCTGCGATTTTTATTTCTCCATAAGCCTGAAGAATTTGATTTCCTGTATGAGAAACAAGCACAAGGGGCAGTGAGTCTAATGTCCTCCTCCTCTGTTGGTGAGCACAGTGCCTCCCTGGCTCCACTCTTTGCATTGCTGGAGTCTTCCCTCAGCCAACAACAGGGTGGGAAGATAGGGCTTATGACTTTATGTCTGGAGACAGAGAAACAAAGTGTTTTCCCAAGCCTTTTTCAGCTCAGCAAAGCTGTTTTTATTTAAACTCATAGTTCTGCTTGATAGTAGTCAGCCTAGAAAATGTCAGACTTCTTGTTTTGGCTGCAGTCGTACTTTATGTCACGACACATTAATTAAAGCACAGTAAAATAAAAGGTTGTCCATTGTGTTAACAAAGCATTGGATGCACTGCGAGGCTTCTGACAAAGCACGCAATTCGACCACAGGCATTTCTCTGTGCAGTTGATTCTGAAAATAGTTCTGCTTCCCTGTGTCCCAGCTCATGGTGTGCAGTGGGGTCTACAGATACTGTCTCCAAGCAATTGGAGGCAAATGGTAGATTGAGAATAGACAGAGTGCAGGGAGGCAAAGGACACGGTGCTGACACTGGAACTAACGAAAGCAGAAGTTTTATTCCCTTTTAATTTTAGACACGTGCAGAGTAGTCTTGGAAGTGTCATTTTTGAAACAGCCTCTTCACATGAAATTGTTTTTATTGGCAAATCAGTTCTCCAAATACTGTTCTCTGGAATAGCTGCCGTAGTTTCAGATACAAGGGTTGGCCGTGAGAATCCCTCGAGATATGTTCTGAAGTTTGTTTCCTACTTAGAAACAAAAGCAAGAGTTCAAATCAAGTATTCCCCAATGCGGTGTATGTGTTTGCTTTTCATCTTAGCAGTGAGTAATAATGTCACATATAAACGATACACAAACAGCATGATTCAGTGCACTCCAATAGCTATACTTAGAAATATCATTACAATGGAAGTTTCTCCCATCTACCAGCTTCCACGGGTCAAGACGGGCCTGAGAGATTTCCCATGTTCTACATCTTTGGATGTCAGATGCAGACAGTAACATCCATAACTCAATTTGCCAGATTGGGCCCATTCTGAAGACTACTTATTGACACTGGTACAAAATACAAACTGTAATTTATGCTCTGAAGTGTAGCGACGGGCAGCTGGAAGCTAGAATGAAAGGAAGATCCTCTGTCCATGGAACTGAAGGTTTGGAAAGCTGCATGGCAAATGGAAGAGCTGCATGAGCAACAGACCACAGAAACGTGATGGTGTGTGCCATAGGCTTCTGGAGGGATGATCAGTCACACGGCTGCACAGAGCTCTACATGGACAACGTGAGATCATTTCAATACAAGCTCAGCAGCAATTAGCACAACAGAATTAGTGACACTCTGTTGTCTTATTAAAGAAGCTTCATTTCTCTCTAGATGTCACTGTTTACTGATGAGGAGAAGCAGGAGGAGGGAGATGGGACTAAGTGTAGCTTCTAATGATGTCAGTGCCTATTTGAAGTTTTGGAGTGCTTTTACCTTTTAACCCCCATTGAAATGCACTGAACTAGAGGGAAGGACAGCATGGAAGACATTAACATTTGGGTTTGACAATAGAGACAATTGCTGTGGCTTAGAAAAGGTGCAATGATCCATAAATGTACAATGAGAATTTAAAAACCTGCTGTACTGAATGAAGTGTGTACTATTCAAAAACTGTTGATCTATGCAAAATTATTAAACAACACATGAGATCTGCCAAGATTTGAGTCCCAGGTGCAGAGCAGCTGCTCTCATTCACTTTCCAGCATGCCATGCAGGGGCGTTCCTGCTAGAGATGATAAGTTTGTTGGGTGCACAGGTTAAAAGAGGAGGACCAGAGAAGGTGGATGTGCTTTCAGGCTCCAGTTTGCTCCTCGGCCTGACATAATTCAGGCTCAGTAATAACCGCTGTGCATTCACAGTGGCTGTGCAGCTGCAAGGATGGGCAGACACTCTGGCATTTTGTTCTCACTGATTCTGCAGAGTGAATGCTGGAAGTGGTTTGGGGCAGCTAATAGCAGTACATGGTTCCTGCCAACATGATTTCTGCTCCATGTGCAAAGACCCTTTACTAATCAGCTGAGCTTTTATCTGCTTTTTTTCCTACAAAAATCTGAGGAATTCTCTCAGAATTAAACACAACCATTTCTGCTCTTCCCAGTGATTCAGCACCACTTTGTACAGATTACAAATGAAGAGATCATCTTCATTAGGTGAGATCAGTGGCCAGATTAAGATGATATCTTTGGAACATCTTTGCTTGCAGGACCTGGTGGTTGGTCCACCAGGGTTGTCAGCTCCCCTGCATATGAAGAAATGATGCTTGATACCTTTCCCACTTGCTATGCAAGTGGTTCTCATCCTTCCTCCCGGAGTTTCTGTTGCTTAGGCAGTCTGGTACACAAGTCAGCTTGGCTTCTGCTTGTCACTCGAAGCAGTGCTGCTCCTGGGCTAGCAGCCTTCTCAGCCAGCCATGCTTATCTCTAGACAGACATCTTCATTCTTTGCACTGAGATAAAGCATCTCTAACCAGCACAAATTCTAAGCACATACTTGTATGAGGTGTCTTTAGCTTAAGTGTTTGATCCTTAAATGTCTGCAGATTAAGCATTACCAACACTTGGTAGTTTAAGTAAACATCCATGTGCTTCATATTCATCAGCCGGTGTCCCAGGAGGGATTAAGATCTGTTTACCTGGTGAAACCCCAGCAATATGGTGCCAGCTCTTTCTTGCACCAATTCTGATTTCGAACGCTGAACCTGTACTGTAGAAACTGGTCATTGGATGAAACTAACACATGTGTTTGAACAATAAACTGCTCTTTTCCTCAGTTGTTTCTTTTTTTCTTTCTTTTTTTTTCCCTTCTCTTGAATTACACAAATGGGGTTATAGGCTGACAGTAATTTACACATTGTTGAGAAAAGTGAGAGGGGAGAATATTTAGGCAGATACAGCATACTCCAGTTGCACTGAAGTCCTTTGTTAAATAATGGGCTTAAAAAGTAATCTTCTGTGTACTAAGTAAACTTATTGTTCAGATTCATGGCTCTAATCCCTGTGACTGAAATTTAAGATCTAAGGCTCCATGAAATTAAAAGAAAAAGAAACAATTACATGCGTATTCATTCAATTTCATATGTTGCATATCCTTCAATTTTCCCAATGAAATTTTAAGAGGGAAAATAAAGGTTTCTAAAGAACGTGTTATTAAAAAGAAAAAAAAAAACCTGCAGGTCAGCTGTAATTGCTGAAGCTTATTGTGCCTGCTGCTTTCTTCTCACTCCTGGCAAACGCAGGTCACCTCCTCATTTCCCCATCTCTCACAAGTGCTTCATAGGTGCTACAACACAGCATGCAGAAAGCTGCAGGACACTCAGTGTGTTGAGCCCTGGTGTAGGACACGGGCACCCAGCCCTCCCACTGCACAGTGGAAAAGAAGGACTTCAGAGCAGGGCCAGGACTGCATGCCACGTCTTTGTGCTGGATTATTCCATAGGGAAAAGGAGAATATATGCTTGCTTCTGCATCTGAAGGACACCTGCACCCCTTCCCTTGGAATGGGATTTGAATATATTGCAACTACAACAGCACCATAAAGCCACAAGACCATCAGACCAAAAGAGTAACAAAGCTTGCAGGCTTAGTGTAGTATTTAACTGATGTGTTCCATCATGAATGTTGGCCACACCAATACAGCCTTTAATCTTGTACCAGTCAGGAAAGGAGACACCATTTTTAGCATAAGGAATCACTTGAGAACAAGAAAAAAAAATCCAGGAGGAGTTTTTAAATACACAGCAGTACACTTCTATTTTGCAAAGGAAGCTTTGGTCCTATGCCTAGATTTTAGTGCATCTACATTCATAAGTCTTCCCTGCTAGCTTTTAGTTTCTGAGCAACAAATAATTCATTAATTAGGAAAAATAAGGAAAAGGGGACATTTAGAAAGCAAACATGGCCAACAAAAACAGCCCTTAAACCACTTTCACTCAGCCAAGTGCTTCAATATAATTATCCAGAGAGAATGCCAAGTGCTAAGAAATTGTCTTCCTTCTCTGGTCACATAGGTATATATATTTACCCTCTTACCAGAATGCTTTATACATTTAATACAAGTTGACAGAGAAATTCAGCATTAAGAGAGAGAGATCCCTATGCAGTAAGTGGAAAAAGCCAAGGGATACAGCTGGGTATTGTTCAGAGAACCAAATTTAGAGCTGTACAGACAAAGATGGGCAAGATCCTCACACGTACAAATACTCCCAACAGCCTCTAGACATTGCTGGATCACACATCCCAGGGTATTCCAGCAACACAGCACCTGCCCTTTGAGTCCCAGTTCCTGTGCTGGTGTGGCTGTGCGATGCACACTGCTGAGCTGTGCTCCTGCAGATGGAGCTTTGCAGGGAGAGCTCTCGGACAGACACTGAAGGAAACACAGGGAGGTCCTTCAGGGTGAGTGCACTAGAAAGAACAGAGTCTCGGTGTATCAAAAATGCAGCTAGGTTTCCATTCAAGTGCAGTCTCAAGGCTCTTGAAATTGTCAGGAGGTGACTGAGTGACAGAGCAGATTTTTTCGAAGAAAATATTTCATCTCTCTTTAATGTCAGAATGACACAATTGTGAGACTGAGCTTAACTCCTTAGTGCAAAGTGCCAGATTTGCTTGCTTTGGTATGTAAACAAGACTCTAGGACTGGGCTAAAGATGGCATGGTTCAGTCGTGACACAACCTTAAATTAGAAACTTAAATTCTGCATAAAAATTCAAAGGAATTACTACATCAGACATACATAAACTGCACCTCAGTCAGCTGGAGTCTCTTGCAAAGAGATCCTTACATAACCTGCTGCCTTATAGCCCCGCTATCCCTCCCACTCCTGGCTGAGGTTCCTTGCCGGAGCAGGAGGAGAAGCCCAAGAAATGAGGAACAAGGAAAACTCACATGCAGAGGGATCAGAGGAAGCAAACCAGAAGGGGCCTCAGGGCACAGCTCACCTCTTGCCACCCACACAGGGACAGCAGTTGCAATGCTTCTGAATCACAGAGGGGTTACACACAGCCCATGAGTTAAAAGCATGACAATCTGATCACAGCAGCAGCTGCTTTTATGTTCTCCAGCTGCAACAGCAGAGGAGGGAATTGTCCCTCCAGTGCAGGGAGTGGAACAGGACAAATCCTGCAGGGCTTAAAAGCAGGAGCAGCCCTGTTTGGGGAGAGCACTCAGGTGAAGCGTGTTCTGTTGCTGCCTGTTGTCTGACTTTGATTGCATCAATAAATCCACACTCCAACAAGGGGGAAGGCGACACATCTCAGCTACCTTGAACAGAGCAGAGAAACAACATGCCTGGTGCAAATGCCTGTCATACTGATGTTTGTCCACTGCACTGATAGAAAAAGAATCTGTTGTACCAAAGATGAAAATGTCTTTTGATTTACAAGCTCTCTAACTAAACTCTCTACAAGGCTAAGAAGGGTCACTGCAATCTCCCACCATCTCCATCTGTTGTTTGGTCTTTTCACTGAAGTTTAAGTATCTTCCAAGGGCAAGGGACAGAGTTAAGGGGCATGGCATAGTCAAGGATGGCATCTCCCCCACACAATCCTTTTCACCAGTGAGGGAACACAGCTTATTGAAACCACTGACCAGAAGAGGAATCCTGAGGATTGCTGTGGTGTTGGCCCAGAATTTCCAAATCTCCAAGACAAAACAACGACAGCACAAAGGCCGTAGAAGGGGCTGCAGACCTAAGGACTATCAGGATCTGCAAAATGCATAAGAGGACATGGAGTTTTCTCTTTGGAAAAGAATCTTACAAACTTGCTAATGACAGTGAGAACAAATGTCAGAACACCTACGTTTAGGATGACACAAAATCTACCCTTCTTCCACAGAGCTCTTCAGGAACAATGATGTATCAAAATCCATAGTTTGCTATTGACTTTGATTTAATGAATTGTCAGGAGGATCAGTGTTGAGCTACCTGACTCCTCCATGGCTCTAAGCCCACATGACCTGGGTGGACTGAACTTCTTGCTCACCAATCTAAGACCCTGTTAAAATCCAGCTACAAATGAATGTTTTTTTTCTGTCAATCTTTCTGCCATTTACAGCTGTTGTGCCTTCATGAACTCTATCTAAATGCCAAGATAGATCTGCAAAGCTCTCGAGCTCCCCTGTCAAATCTGGGCCAAAACAGCCATTCCAACTCATGCATGAAAGATAAATGACTAACCGCAGAGTATTGCTGTTAGTTTTCTGTTATACTTTTGGATTTTTCCTCTTTTGGGTTGTTTTTTAGCATCTCCCCCTAGGGCTGCATAGATACAGAAAAACAGGCTGCAGTCAAAGAATGTAAAAGCACAGGAACACGAAGAAATGTTTTTTCTTTAGACTAATTATCTTAATCACGAGACAAGTATATGTAAAAGCTATCTACAACATAAAAATGCATCCTAAACCTTGGAATCACAGAAGACATCCACTGAGTTGGTGCTTCTACTAAATGCTGTGATTTCTCTTTCCTAGCCTAAAGGTACATTATGGAATTAAGAGGAAAGTATACTCAACCAGTGGTATAAGCAAAGCATGAGCAAACTGGGAGCAGTTACTTGCTTTGACCCACATGCATTTCTTTAATAATGATACTATCACTTTCTCCTTAGAACCCTCTGGCATGGGACTCAGCAATTATGGGCTCGTATAGTGCCTCTGCCATGTAGAGCCCATCATCCTTAGATGGCATCCCCTTGTGCATGTCTGCAGATGTGTTGCCACTCCCCATGCAGTGACAAGTGAGGTTGGAGCTGCAGGTCACTCCAACACTGAGGCAAACAGGCACATAGATGGTAAATTTGGTGGCTGAATATCAATAAAATATCTTCTATGTATATATGTATATATATATATATGTATATATCTTTGCCCTTTGCAAAGATTCCAAGAGAAGTAGCTGTCATTTCCTTATAGTGAGACTTCATCTCTAGAGGTGCCCTTTCATTCTGGCCTTTCTTTGGACAGAGGATTCCTCTGATGTTGGAACTGATCTTTAAGGGCCCTACCAACCCAGGCCATTCTGTGATTCTATGAAAGCATAAAAGAGCTGGAAACAAACAAACAAACACCAAAAAAACTTCTAAATTAAGTTTGAATGGAGCTACATTAAAAATCTCAAGAAAGAGGCAGGGAAAGTCTAGGTTAAAAAAACCCTGGAACAAGAGAGACCTGAAAACCAAAATGGAAATAAATCAGCCAGGTAATCCAAATGCACAGCAGGTTCACAGCTCTGGCAAATACACCTGAGCAAGCTGTGTATTAGCTCACCTGGGTTTTGGGAAAAATGTATTACATCTGTCCATGTCTTACATGTATCACTGACTCAGATCTGTTAGCCCAAGCTGAACTGTTTGCATTGGCTGCTACCAAAAGTAGTTAAAGTTAGCATCGATTCTGTGCAAATGTTACTCACACTGACAATCCAAAACAGGCTTACTCAGAGGGATATCATAGCTCTACCAGATGAACGACCACATAGGAGCAATCAGATGCAAAGTATTCTGTGCACAAACACAGAAACTACTTTCCCATGAAATCCTAGGTTATCTTTCTTTCTTCTCCTAGCTTGCTATAGCTACCAAAAAAGAACAAGTTACAAATTAATATGAAATACTGATTTCATTTTTCTACTTAATGCATAATTTTTCTTTTGTGCTATTGTGCTCTGAAGACACTTTCTTCCCTGCTTGCATTAAACAGAGAGACAAAATTAAATAGTGACAAAGAACCCAGTGCTGTGGCTGTCACATTTCTGCCTAAACAGAACACAAATCCTGTGCAGCTAATACTGTATCCCTGGCATGCCCTACGCAAGGTAACCAGTGCTGTCCTGTGGTTTTATAGTTATGAGCACAGCACTGAAGGCTTTGTAAATTATTTTGCTCTTAAATGTCTTTAAGAAGCTCATGTTCTCTTCAAAACTACTGCTTGACTTCAAACTTTCAGCGAGAGAGAGAGCATGACTTTGAAGGAAATTATTCCTGCCTGCCAGTAATCTCACCTTGATAGCAGGGCATTCTCTTGCAGCAGGCATCTCTGAAGTCAACTTGTAGCTACCAAAACTATTAGATTCTGTTTACTGCAATGACTCTATTAAGGTCTCATGTTTTATGCAGGTCAGAGATGTAGTCCTATCGATTTAATGTGAAAGAGCACTTTTTCTGTGGTAGTAAGATGTTTGCTTTTCTACACTTTGCAGCCTTCCTTGTTACCTAACATGGACTGTGTCTGCAGCAGGTCGGTGGATTTTAGTGAACTCATGTTCAGTGCAGGTGTTTGTGCTTATTGACTCAGCATTAAGGACCATTCTTGTGCAGCTGTACGCTGCCTCCTCAATCTGCAGCCCACACCACTTCCATCTATGTCCATCACACACACCTGTGCTGCTCAATGGCATGCTGACAAGCAAACATGCCTGCACTCTGCAGCTCACATCTCACACACTTTATGGCACTGAAAGGTACTGACCAAGCATTCCTAAGCCAAAACCAGAACAAAATAATTCAGTGGACAACAGCTGGGCATCCCCTCTGCCTTCCAGAAAGCATGAGCACAGCAGCTGCAGCACAGTGTGCACCAGTGTCCAACCCTGAGCCAGGAGGGATGGAAGGGCTGAGCTACTCTGCTTCCACCCCTGCTTTTCTGTATGTGTTGTATTTCTTTCCTTTAGTTTTCTTTTTACCTTTCAGTCACATCCTATCTTTCTTTATTTAGAATCACCTTCGCTTTCAGGTACCTCCGGCTTTTTCCTGCTGCAGCTCTTTCTGAACTCCCAGTGACAGAGAAACAGTTATTTGAAACACAGGCAATGGCAGACACCTTTCCAGCTCTTTTCCAGTCTCACTAAATAGGATCCCTTCCTGTCCTGACCCCACAGACACTCACACAATGCCAGCAGCCTTCTCTAAAGAGTCACGATCGTATACAAAACCATCTGTGTCTCCTTCAAATGGGATGAAGCTGGAGGCATTTTCTTACCAGAATTAAGGAGATCAGAGTTGGCAATAATACATTTTTCCTCGGCAAAAATTAGTTAGAGAAGATGAAAATATCAATAATAACATAAGGCGATTAAACAAGCCACATTGTCAAGTTTGCAAAGAACAGAAGGTCCCAGCAAATGGCTGTCTACTAGACTTTAGACAACCATACTCACCAACAACACTGTAAAAAAACAAACAAGCTGTAACCTAAATAGTTGGAATCACATTGCATTGCAGAGAACAGTGGGAAGGATGCATAGGTTGCAGGCATTGGCTTTGTTCTACAAAGTGCACCCAGGAGAAGCCTCCCAGCATCTCCACAGTGAGGCTGCTGGATGGATCTTCCCAATCTCAGGGTAAATGCGGTCATTCAGGACTCAGCTGAAGGGGCTGCAAGGAGACACCCAGCTCTGGGCATCCGCTGCAAGGAAAACGCAGCTGATATCCCCTCCCCATCCTTATTTGCTTCTGTGTTACTTTGCCCCTGCCTGTGGCGCTCTGGTCCTGATCACCACTCGCTAATTTTGCAAATGTAGCCTTGGCATTTATAACGTACAGAATGTGCTGAAAAGCACAACAGTAAGCACTTTAGCCCAAGGAAGGATTATCTTATTTTACGCTGATAATCTTTCACGCTAAACTCGCTGCAGGTTGGGAAAATCCAGAAGGCTGCAGCTTCTGCATGACAGGAGCTCCTCAGGTCTCCAGTTTTCCAGTACTGGCATATTGAAATTTTTGATTTCATAGAATCATAGAATCATAGATTTGTGGGGTGGCACAAAAAGAAATGGAAAAAAAATCTCCCCTGGCAACGTGGACTGCTGGAAGGCCCCTTCAAAGCATTCCAGCAGTGAGAAACCTTTGAGCACCCTGCATTCCCAGCTTCTCCGCCCATCCCTCCCTGCTTCCCCACCCTCAGTACTGGAATCATGCATTTCTTTGTGCTCCATATTACACCATTTCTGGAAAGAAACTCTTTCATATTATTTTCACGCATTCGGCCAGGGGAGTCCTCACAACCAGGTTATTTTCTTTCACGCAGCACTGTTGAGATTTTATGTTTCTTTGAAGCCAAGTGTCATCAGTTGGCCATACAGCATTCATGTTGGGGGGGAAAAAAAATCACTGTATTCTGAAATGCTGATTGCATCAAATGGCAACTAGATTGGAGGACAGTAATCACGCTGGGCTCAGGCGATTAAAAACTCGCTTGGAAAATTGGTCCTTGCTGAGCCTCTATAGAAAGAAATGAATTAAGAAGGAAAACAATAAGGAAGGGTGTGCATTAATTTTGCTCTGCAGCAGATAATGGTGAGTGTAAGAGACCTAAGGAAGGACTGCATGTCTTAAGGATTTTCCCTTATTTTTTCAGGAGGAAACCAAAGAGTCACTGGGGAGGGGCTGTAAATTAAATCCAGGCAGTAATCGTAGGAGCAGGAATCGGAAAAGCGCAAATAAATACAGCATATAAATAGGAGATCGTGCTTCCTGCTAGGAACTTATCATTTCTGCCAGTGCAGCTCCAGCACAGCACTCCCCCTCGCTGGCAGTCCTGCTGGGCAATCTCTGTTCTCTGTTCCCTGGGCAATGCCATTCCCTCCTCACTGCTAAGCTGCTCTGGGTATTTGTACAAGTAACTCAATAAAGGATTACCTCCCAGAACGTCTATATTGTAGCAAGCCCTGTGCAGCTCTCATTCAGCTGTGAGATCTGTAGGATAGGCACAGCATCTGCACTGCTTTTTATACAGAGCTGAGTACGTCGTCAATACTCCACAAATAATAAATGCATGCAACTCAAAGGAGTGCTCAGATCTTCTTCAATGAAGGATATGTGTATTTAACAGCCCATTCTTGGCACTTCAAGGAGTTCATGCATCTCTGCTCAGCAGTCTTTCATTGATTACAGTACATCCCTTTTTCTGGCTCATGACAGATTTCTGATCTGCACTCACGTTTAAGGGAGGACTTAACACAGGACTGGATGGCAGCAGTTGTTACTCACTGCAAATGGGACCATTTGCACAATAATTACCACAGCAAAAATAGAACAGGAGCAATAATCATTATGCAGTCTGTACTGTATACGTAACACAGATTTTATATACAGGGATGCATACATCTTTATTTCCAGCACAGATCTGTCTGCCTTTGCTGCCTTTGCACAGTTAGTCGTTCGCTGGCCAGAACATGCTTGTATGCTCTGGCTTCTCCCCATTTGGAAAACTGTAGAGGTAATGGATTAAGTTGGTATTTCCCATTGAACAGATGTAAACTTTAAAGATCTAGAGATGCTTGTGCTGTGATCCCAACACACAAAGGTAACTGCTGACCTCTAGCAATGGAAACAGATCTCTGATGTGGGAGTGAATTACGTGCGTTACAGTTTTATTCCTCTTCTGTTTCAGTCCAGTGACATTTGTATAAATCAGACCTTAAGCATCCACAACACAGAACAAATGGTTAAATCCTGCCACTTAGGGACCGCTCAGCACTGCTCCAATGGAACCTGGCGGGCACTTGCAATTACAGCACACAGCAGAACTGGAGGAGGACAAAGCCACACCCCAGCAAGCACTTCCATTCCCTGTACTTCATGTAAATAGAAAATACCACTGCTAATTTCTTTTTGTTCCTTCATCCTTGTCTAACTCACTAATCCACTATTTAGCTACCATCCTTTCTGGCTGGATTTTCCCAATTCCCCTCTCGATCACAGATGCACCCCAATCCTGATGCAACCATCGAGCTAAATATATTTCTCATCCTGCTGCTGTTTCAATGGAGGCAACATAGTTCTCATTCTGGTTTCCAGTTCTGTACAGTAAGAATGTAAAAATGCTTATTAAAAATAGAGCAAGAACAAAACTGCCTTCTCCCACAGCAGAGGAGGGGAGCTGGTTGCTGTCAGTGGTAGGTGCTTTTCATGTCAAATGAATTAACTGCACTTCAAAACGTGTGTCAGGCTCATCATCCCCAACCTCTGCTGTTAAGTAGCTCAATGGAGTGCATCTTGGAGTCACTGAAATGTGGGCGTGGAGCAATTAAACCCCAAAGCAAACCCTCAAGTTACATTCTAACACGCAATTGAGGCCCACAGAACCAGGGGGAGGGATGGATGCAAAGGTCTGGTAGCAGAGAGTAGTGGTTGCTGCCTCAGCACAAAGCTCTCTGCAAATAAAGCCTGTTGGGAGGGTTGGAAGATTCAGCATCATATGCCCATCTTGCTGCTACACAGCACCTCCATGCTCAAAAAATTGTTGCTTAGCTAAAATGGGAGGCTCTGCTGTCCAGAAAGCATCATTTGCTGCCCAGTCCATCTTCTCTCAACTATGGCCTCTGCAAAGAGGGTGGAGATAAGGACTTTTTCCTCATCCCTTTGCTAACAGCTAATGGCTGTTGTCGCATTCACATGGAGCAGACTCTGCCCTCTGGAACACCTCTGTCACCTCAGTGCCTTTCACACAGACATTAGCTGGAAGCACGTTTTGGCCCCAGTTATGATGACAATGGAAATCTGAGTTAATTTGCCCAGCCAGAATGACAGTTCAAGAGGTGTAAGTGCCTGAGAATCCATGAGGTTCACACAGCCTCAATTAAAATATTCAAATGGCCCCACCGCATCAAAGTTTATAAAGCAAGGTTAATTTCCTACAGAACTTGGAGAAAAAGCCTCCAGATATTTGTCAATTTTCTCTCAACAACAGTTTCTCATCGCTACATTTGCTTCTGTTGAGCTGTTTACTCTGTGCATCTCTTAGTATAAAATATTCAGAGTTGATCCTGAGCAATATTGCAGTTCAGGCTAATGATTGTTTCCCAGGACTGGGATCCATGCCCTTTGCATTTCTGCTCTCAGAGCAGCCAAATGCTACGCCATAGAATTGTTTTCTTCCTCTGAAGCAGCAGCTGGTCTCTTGGAAGACACCATAAGCATCTCTGCCGAAATCTGTGTAATTGCACATGTCGGCATGGTCTGTTCTTAACGGATCCTCTCCCAGACTAAACACTGTTTTCTCAAGCTGGCTTTGAAGACTGTGTTTAAAAATAGCTTCAGGAAGACACACACATATATTTTGCTATAAACTGTGTACAATGTGTACTGTGTACAGAATATTAATTCTTCAATATGTGATCTCGTACACTGCCTCGCTGTCATCCTTATTGCTATACATGGAGCTGTTTTGTGTGCAAATATGATTCTCAACCCAATGTTTTAGCTTGGCACATTCATAGAACACTATAGACTTCAACCTGTTGCTGTCTTACAAGTGTGTTTTAAGAGAAATCTGTTAATATTCAGTAAGTGGCTGTGCTATTCTTTTCTGATCGTGCTTTGTCCGGATAGGAAACTAATTAGCAGAACTGGTGACCTAAATGTCAGAACCTCTGATATTTTGACAAAAAGCAAAATCCTTAATTCAACAGCTGACATATTGCTGAGAGATCTGCCATGTTCTCCTGTCTCTCTCTTGTGACTCATAGAGATGAATTTTATTTGGGGGCAAAGAGGCTGTTTTCTGGCAGAATAACTAGAAACCAGCAGCTCTAATTACAAGTTTAATGCATTTCAAGCAGCTCAGTGATACTCAGTTATTTCCCTAACTTAGGTAAACCTGTCCACAGGTATAAAATAAGACAATCCACAGTCTCCAACAGGTTTCTTGCCAATAAATTCTTCTGAGATAGACGTATTCTAGTCATCCCTGTGGCACTAGTGCTACAGACCAGTAACTTCACAGAGCAGGGCTGGAGTAATGCAGGGAAGTAAAGCAAACACCTAAATCCAGGGCGGGATCCTCACCTCCTAAATCATCCTTGTGATTGGCCAAGGAACACATTGCTGCCATAAGCATCATGGTTGGGCCAAGCATCAGGGGGAGTCATTATTTCAGGATTTGTGATGGACCGCAGAGTCCACCGCCTCCCAGCTGTCAAAGATAGATGAAACAAAGTCAACAGTGACTTCAGGTTGCTACCAGCTGATTTCATGGAGTTGATGATACTGACCCAGTGGCACTAATCAGGTGAGATTAAAAGCACTGCTTGGGCACGGAGGTGGATTCACCCAATTAAACACCCGCACTTGAAAAGCTTTCTAGCTGCACAGCTGCCTGCTGCAGCCCCGAGCTGGCCCTGTGCTGGGGTGAGCAGAGCAGTTAACCCTCCGGTGCTGTCAATCTCAAACCCCTCAGCAGCACTAAAGAAAAAAACAAATCACTTAAAAAATACGATCCAGTTCAAAATGAATTGTGTAATAAACCAACTGGCACCAAAAGTAAATCCATCATATAAATGAGAACGTTTTCACTGCTTACTGAGTTTGGACTCCTAGAATGAGCTAATTTCTGAGCGAGTGATGACAAATAAAGCTCTCAGGTAATGCAGTGATAGGCACTCAAAAATATGATAAATGGAGAAATAAGATTAGCTCCACTTTATGTACATTACATTCTTGATCGCATACTTTAATGGTGATGCAGCTGCAGAACTCGCTAATTACAAGCACTGCTTTTGTTTTCAGACCTTCTGCATAAACCACTGTGTTAACAACTGCAGGCAGTTGCTTCTTTCTGTAAGCTGTCCTAAGAATGTGCTGCAGGTTCGTTCCCAAAATTCAGCATAATCTAAGTTAAAGAACTGCAGTATCTCTCCCCTATCCTTCCTCTTTTTCCCCCTTATGGCCCACGTAGCTGTGGCTAGAGATCACTGTGCTCAGTGGTTGAATAAGGTCCTCAGTCATTCATCTGCTTTTCTCTGAAAGAGGGAAGAACATTCTGCAGATTCAATCCAGTTCAGCTATTACCTTTCCTCCCTCTCTGACACTTGTTTTACTGCGCATTAGATAATGCCTAGCCTACTGCTGCTAGCAAAATTAGGTCTTCTATTGTTTTAACATTAATTATGGAGAGTTCAAGATAAGGTTTGTGTTAGAAAAGTAGGGGGTGGGAATGGTTTGAATTTGACTTTCATTATAATTAGGCAGGAAATTATGAAAAGGTGAAAAATAATTCACTGAAGTGCTTTTCTCTAGCAAGCTAACAAGAGAGTGCATTCTTGCACAGATGGAGTTCATGGTATATTATTGTAGCACCACTGTTTTAATGTATGCCACTGCTTGGGCACATTGAGCCTGTTGCTATTGCACTTTACATGTGGGCAGAAATGAGAAGGTTGAGGCCCTCTGGTTCCCTTATGTTCCATTGAGGTCCTGTTCTGTTACAAAAAAATCAGGCTATATTAGTCCACTGCATAACTCCATGGAAGCCATGTGAATTACAGCAGACATTAATTTGAACCATCAGTCAATTTCTGTGTAACTTGCAAAGAACATGAAAATATAACTACTGAAGAATGAATTAATTGGGCAGCTGTCTCCCTTTCATTTGTACACTACTGAGATAAACATTTGGACTAAGAAGCTGTCCTCATTATAATTTCCTCACTTGATGCCGCTTTGTGGCTGATGTTTCTGACCAACATAACTACAGTGTTTTCAGAATTTTTCTTCACATGCAATTATTACAGTTCAGGCTTTTAAAGGCAGGAAAAGGAGTTCACAGACTTTGCATGGAGCATCTGTGAAGCTGTAAAGACTGACAGCCACCAAAGTTCATCAGGTTAGACTTCTCCATGCAATATAACCATCCCGAAGTGCCCCCTTCATCACTGCCACTTCTCTCTAGCAATGGCTCAAAGGCCAATGAGGAGCATGCAAAACTCACTGTAGCAGACCAGCAAAACTTCAGCAGTGCTTGTATATACTGACAGGATGGTCAAGAAAAGGAGGTCCCTGCCATGGTACTACTGCTTTAATCCTTTTCTTCAAGGCTTTTTTTCCCCACCAGTGAGGACTGAAGCCCCATGGTTTGGCACACACATAGAGAAAAGCACATCCCTCTTTGTCTACAGGCTCCTTTATCTCCCAGAACAGAACAGCTGAACAACTTGTTTGTAAGCTTTTTCAGCTTCACCCCCCTATTCAGTTCTGGTTTGCAGCAAAAACAAGACTTGGGAGAAGACCTTCAAGAGAGTCCATGGCAGAAGACCACTGAAGTTAATGTGGCTTTTGGAGATAAGGATTTTGTCCGTTCAGAGTCATGTAGCTTGAAAAATTATGTAAGGCAGGCTGAGGATGGGAAAGATTTTTTTTCTCAGCCTTGTTTGCGGATAAGGAAGTGAGATTCCAAGAGGAATGACTGACTTACCCAAAATCACACAGGAAATCAGCAGAAGATATGAAAATAAATGCTGAGAAGCATTTCAGCGCCTTAATCATAAAGCCATTCTTTTCTCTCAAATGCCAAAAACATTAAACATTCCTTTTCAATGGTGGAATAAACATGAGAGTTTCACTGACTCAAGAATGATGTTTTCATCTCAAATTTTCACAGCGTAAGCCATTTCAAGGCAAAATGGTTGGTCAGTATTATGGCCTGTGCCCAACTGCAGGAACCAGGGATGCCCACCTGAGTGCATTTTGTATCAATACATAACAGCCTAGGCCAAAGTCTGTTTCTGTTTAAATTAGCTTCAGTTCATTGTGTCTTAATTGAAAATAATGGTGTTACAGCAGTGATCAAAGAATCGTCTCATTTATCGTCTATTGAATCATTAGCTATTAAACAGAAATAAAAGGCTAAGAATGCAACGTTCTGTTCTGCCCAAAAGAATATGAGTATCTCTCCAATTACAAGGAAACAATAAAGGCAGAATTAACAGTGGAATGATCAAAATTAGGTAAATACATCCAAAATGCCTGACAACTCTTATTAGAGGGTTTAGCAGTGTGACCATGACAGAAAAGTCAACACAAATCCAGAAGCAAAGTCAGTACTGAGTTTACCAAAGGGGCTTCTAAAGGCAGATACACGATTTTGTGAAAAAAAATATAGGCACATCCAGCATGTACTAAATTTTAACTCAGCTAATTCATCGTTATGAATTCAATCTTGCAACCAGTACCTGTATTTCCAGTTAAAAAATTAAGCCTGAATAACACGCAGCCTGGAAGCACCTCTCAGTGGTCTGTGACTGAAATCCATTGTAAGGACACTCAAATTTTCACGAGAATAACATTACACCCATTTTGAGACTGTTTGTATCACCAAGATGGGGTAAGCAGAACTAAATAAAGACCATATTCAAACCTTTGTATTTTCATTAAGTTAGCAAAGTTGGGTACCAGTTCTGGGAAAGCATCCCCAAGGCATTGTCTTCTATCAGAGACTTGATGCCCAAAAAATTGCACAGAGGAGTGAAAGGAAGACTGGACTTGTCCCAATGTAGTCATCAGAAATAAGTAAATAAAGGATGAGTTGGGGGAAAGTACAATGAAAATCTTATAAGACCAGTGTGGCATTTTGGCCATTGTTTTGGTCTGGTCTCCCCAAATCACTAAAGGAGATGGAAGGACTCTCATCAAGTTGAAGGTGTTTTGGAACAAATCTATTTCCACCTAGAAATACAACTCATTTTTAAAAGCTGGAAAAGATGATGGTCAAAGGGCAACAGCTTTGCTTTCTTGAAATCCAGGAAATCCAGGAAAGCAACTGGCAATCATGTCTCCGCTCAAAGGGATCACGTCAAGCTTTAAGTAGTTGCCAGCTTCAGTGGACCTTTTAAATTCAGGAACCAGAACAACTTCATAGCCAGCTTTGACAGGACATCCATACGGTCAACTGCTGATTGAACTAAATGGACTTTAAACAAGCAGCGCTTTGAAATAATGGAAGGGGAGTTCTTTCGCTCATCTTTTTGTATCTGGTTCTGTCCCATATTTTCTCATAGTGAGTCCTAGAAATCCAATAAACTCAACAGAAATAGAAGTCCACACATCATCTTTTATATCATTTTATCGTTTTATCTTATATATCGTTTTCTGAAGTGCAAAGAGGAGAAGCCTGAGCAATATGTTGATGATATATAACTTGGTGCCTGTGTTTATAACACGAACACTTCATTGTCAACTGATAAATAATAGCCACAATTAGAGACAACTAGCTGCATAGGACACAGCAAAAAAAAAGAACAGCAAAATGTATCAAAATAAATTGTTCCTTTGAGAATTAAGTCAGTTATAAACAAAGACAGTCATTTACATTCTTTTTGGTAAGAGCTTTCATGGAAATTTGGTTACTAGAAAAACAAAATGTGATTTTTCTTTCCCCATCCAACATACAGCGAGAGCTCAGGACAGAGATTTGAGAAGCTGAAGGTAAACATCACTTTCATGAAGAGTCACTTTCATAACAAAGGAGTATTACACTGATTTCCTCTGCAGAATGCTTTGAGGTTTGGAAAGTGCCAGACATCACACTCTGAGGATCCAACTGCACATATGCCTTTTCTCACTAACTTCATTCTTAATTATGAATAATTTGCCTTTGTGATAAATAGACATAAATGTACATGAAAAAGGTTGAAAGAAAGTAGAGTTAGCCTGACTGAGGCTTTTGCCCAAACCCACAGCATCTTTCCTAGGGCTACCTAGGATCAAGTGAATGTCATCTCTCATGTGAGAGTCTCCAAAACAGGACAGCCCTGTAAGCAGTTTAACTGCATAGGAATTTCTTTCTTGTTGGAATTAAAATGCAATTTAAATGTTGTTTGTTTGTCTTAGAGGATATCATTTCTTCCCAGTATTGGTAATGAGCTCATTCGGTGTGTCAAAAATAGGAATTGTATTTAATAATGGATGCAGAAAACCCACACAAGAATAAAGATTCCTGCACAACAAACTGACTTTTCCCAAGAAGGATGTATCAGACAACACATTCTTTCTTGCTAGCTCTGTCCAGCAGCAAAGACCAGAAACACGTTTTCAGCATCCCTCACCCTCTCCCACACCTTATGGAAAGCACCAGCACAAATGGCTCCATGTCAGTCTACAGAAATGTGCTAATCCTGCATAACCTCTGGAGTCCTTATTGCACAGTGGAAGCCACCCACAAGTGGCTATGACTATAAAAACCATGCAAAATCCCAAATGTGGGCTAGGTCCCGGTATACTGGTGGTGGAGAAGGCAACAGAAAAAACTTGCGATTCCCTCGCGCTCATCTCACGTGGGCGCCTTACCTTTATGACGTCTTCATCAGCTGATTTGCACTCAGTGGACTCTGACACATCGACCACCGACCCATCCTCCTGCACTGCAACAACCTTGACTGGAACTGACACCGTTTTGCCCGTCAGGATGGCCGTGTTAAGGACTTCCGTGTCCTGTATGCACACACACACAATTATGGGACAGGCATTAGAGAAGCAAAAGGCACAGAACACTGCAGAGATCAGACCACAGAACCAAAACCTTCTTTCGGACAGAAAGGGGAGTGACACTTCCTTGCACACAGCCTGTGAGCTCCCTGCAATCAACACTGTCACAATTTTCCAGGCCAAGATTTGTGTCTGGACCACCAAGTTCTGGTCTGACAGACATACAGATTTATTCTTTCTGAGCCCATTTACAGGTTTGGCTGTTATGGAAATGAACTCCATAACGCAACCATGCGCGAAGGCACATCTGTGGGTTGGCAGAACCTCAGCATGTTTCAAGCACCATCTCCAGGGGTGTCAGCGGCTCAGCCCACCCTTATGTCCCAAATCATGCCCTGGGTATAGGAGGCAATTGCCAAGCACTACAGCAACAGTATTTCTTTCATGCTGGTTCAGCCAACAGTTGAGCCAGTTGTCCCTTTTCTGGACATAAATATATGATTAGAAAAACCACTCATGAGGCATGCTATTACCAACTAAGCAGTGTCACATACAATTTTTCTAATCTTTCCCCATCAAAATCCCACCTGGAGACGTTTTACCACATTTCTCTCTAATCCTGACGAATTCACAGCACTGGCACTTTAATGACTGCATTAACACAGCCTTCCTCGGCATCTCAGTGTGGCTGCAGTTTGATTAATTGTGCCAAGTGAGTTGCCCAGAGGACCCTGCCTTGCGTAAGCAGAGCAGACGGGAGGGGAACAGCTCTGATGGAGGCCTGCAGAGGAACACGTCTCTTCTTAAGCACTGCTCACTGCAGGCCCAAAGCTTCACACCACCTCTGCATCCGTAGAGATTCAGCTCAGCCTTCTAGAGAAGCCTTCAAGAGGAAATACTGCTTTAAATCCATCTGCTGCTCATTTTTCAAATTCCATAAAACTAATTGCTTGCCAGTTGGGGGGAAAAAAAAAAGTTGCTTCCAACTAATCTAACTTTAAATTCCATTATTTGAATTGGTGGAAGAATAAACAGATTTTAGTGGAAAATCTGATGGCAACTTGCATAGGAAAATATATTCACTATCATTTACTTCTGTCTGCTAGCTAGATTGATGGAAAATAATGGGCATTGACCACCAGCTAAGGACAGCTGGAGAAGTCCAATAAATACTTGCAACTAAGATATATTATTAATCAATATTCGGAAAGTTCTACAAAAAGCACCCTGAATTAAATGAGTAGAAGTACTAATAATACTGGTGCCAGCTAACTAATATAGTCTAGTAGAGCTTTATGGGCAGTCATGTTCCAGAAAGGCACTTAAACGTGTACTCCAGTCCATTTCTGTTCAAAACAGCACTAAAAGTATGTGGCTCAACTTGACACTTAGACTTCTCTGTGATTTAAGCACATGTGTAAGTGCTGTCCTGAATAGAGATGCTTTTCTGAATTACACCTCATGAAATAAATACAATCCTCTTTGTCCTGCTCTCTGCCAGGCACCGGCCAGATGTTTCACACAGTAAATGACTGGGTTTTGTTTATGCTGAACGGGATCATTTATCACCAGCTGCCACCCATGACAGAGGGACACCAGCAAACAGAGATGTGAAAGAATAAAAGTGTGAAAGAACAAGTGGAGAACCTTTAGAAAGACTGAGGCTCCAACAAAACTAAGAAAATTCACTGCTCTGTGAGAACAGTTAGCTGCAGCACGGGTGGAAGGGGGTTGTGTAAACCAGGTGAAGATGAGCGGAGGATGCTTGACGCGCAAATACATCAGAGGTAGGCAGATGGCACCAAACCAATGGCAAATACGTCTCCACCATCAATTTGATATAAACGTGCTGAGTACGTGATGTGGACATGGTGTTTTTGCATCCTGGTTTGTCAGCAGGACACTTCTAAGGTGCTCCTCAACAACCGCCTTCAGTGCATCAGGAGAAGCAGTATTCTTGCCAAGGTCACGGGCAGTGCACGTGTGCCTAATTGTGCTTCCAAACCCCCTATTCTTAGCACAGCTCCATAGCTCCTACATGTCAGGGGCAGGCAGCACTCACAGTCCAATCCAAAGCCCTACTGAACAACAGATGAAAGATTTCTTCTGACTTCAGTGGACTTGGAATCAGGTTCTCAGCAGAGCTAGCTGCTTTGCTTCTGCACCGTTTGTTGTATCACCCAACTGCTGACTGTCCATGTGACGACAGCCAAACAACCTCTAGTCTAACTAGAGAGCTAACTAGTAAGAGCTGCTCAGTTTCCAAGCTGAAGTCACACTTTGATGTTCTGAAGGATAATGCAGAAAGATTTACATTCTTCTGTGAACTCAGTGTGAGAGAAAAGGGCTCAGAAGTGACACATTGCCACTCCTCCATTGGTAGGTGCACTGCAATATGCTCACCTCTCTCTTGACACAGCACTGTCCCGAACCTCCCTTCCATCCCAGTAAGTGCAGATACCTATCCACAGTGCTAATTAGCTGGTGCTGCTTCACAGAGCTGCACTTCACTCGTAAGCAATTCTACCACAGAAATCAATGTTTCAGGTGCCTGGTGCCTGCATCGGGTGTTACAATAGCATAATAGGCCGTGTAAAGACCTTTTTAAGAGCTGGCTATTTATAGACTGACAGAACGTGTTTCCTCTGAGGAAGAAATATGAAGGCAGAACTGAACTAATTGACTGTCTGTTAGATTTATAAGCAGAACTCTTTTTTCTTTTTATTTGCATCTTCAGTAGATTCTGTTAGGTTTGTCTTCTATTTCCACAGCAAGGTTTTCTGCAGAAAGGACTGTCACTGCGTGTAAAACAACTCTGCTGGTTACTGTCAACATCACTGAGCTCTAGAGAGAGGTAATAACACTGGTTTACATGGGCAGGTCCCACAGCATCCCCAGACATCTGGAGCACCACCCAGGGACCAGCGCCAGCCTCTCACCTCCAACTCCTTGCAGCTTCCAGGTGAAAGATGGAGTCCTTTCCTACTTCCTCTGCCATGGGTTTATGATGGGATCTTGACCAAGATCTGGAATTTAAGCAGCTGGGGCAGAAACTAGACATTCGCGTTGCAGCACTATCCTTGAATAACAATTATGTGTGTGTTTATCTCCATTCCTTCTCTGTACCTGAATGCATTAGTACTTCAGCAGAACTCTTCTTAATTACAACTGTAACCTGCTAATAGCGTTTCTTTGTTGTCTGAAGGAATCTACTTCTTATCCAGCCTAGGCTAAATTAAAATTTAATACAACATCAGGTCGCAACAGAACTAGGAAGCAAATGACAGCTGTTTAATTAAAACCTAAAGCTGATTAGATGGCACTACTGAGAGAAATACTCAAGAGGAAGAGTAGAAAACTACTGAAACTCAAGGCCAGGATAATGGCTTTATTTAAATATAAATAAACCCTGCACACAGCCTTGGTAAACGTTTGACAACTCATTGCTTTGGACAAATAGGGGAGAAATGTGAATGGGAGAGGCATCAAGAGCCACAGCAGGCTGTTACTGGGGATGTGAATAGGAGTAGGGATCCCTGAGGAACTCCAGGCACTGAGGTCTGATATTTAGGCTTTAAACAATGCCACGTTGACCTAAATCCTCACCAGCTCACTCACCCAACCAGTGCAAGCCAAGAAGATAGTGATGTATCACACAAGGAACCATCTCAGGGGCCTTATTACTCAAACCCCAGCCTAGGACCACCAGCACACCTTTCCTGCCCTTCTCCTTTCCACAGAAACCCTGCACTGACCCAATTTACTGTAACAGACATCATCCTAGTGATTAATATACAAGCTGGATGTGCTTTTTCAGAGGTTAACCAAACACGCTACAGTACAGCAAACCCAATAAACACTCAATTGTAAATCAGGAGGGAAACCTAAAGCCAACCCTATTCCACTGACAAATGTTACAGCTAAATGCCTTTTGGCATTTAGTTGAAATGACTGTCTTTAGTGAGGAAGGCATAGACCCGAAACATTTGTCTGCAGAATTGCATTGCTTCGTTATTATTTTTTCCCCAGAGTGTACCTCATAAAAATTCATTTGTAACATTGGAAAGAATCTTTAGGAACCAGTTCTCCTGCCTGGAAATGGCATCTCTTAGAAAATGGAAATTATAGGGCAGGTTGTGATGTGTGGGCCGGGCCAGGAGATTTTTTTTTTAATATTTGATAAATTATTCAGCACCTTTTTCTTCAGATCAAAGAGCAAAGCAGTATAAGCCCATTAAGCAAGCTTAATATATAAATTAGATGCTTTGCTGAAATTATTATAATCCAAAGCAATTCTGTACTTTTTGCTCTCATAGCTGACTACTGTTTTAGATTTCCAATACATATTAATGAAGTCAGGTTGCTGGAAAGCTATTTCTGTGTACCACCATTAGATCAGGTAAGATTTACCATTTTGCAACCCACTGGTGAGAACAAACAACTAAGATTGTGTTTATTAAACGCATAAACAATCTTTGCAAAGAGCTCACATTGTTCTTTAACATTTTTCCTCCCTACTTTTACACAGCCAGTCCACATCACACATGGAACCAGGCCCACAGCAATGCAGGTGGTTTTGGTGGTCGGTGCTGCTGAATGTCCTCAATGAAGAGCTGAACAGTGCTAATTTCTCATCCTGCAAATTTCACTTGTGGATTCACCTGCAAAATCACCCGCTTGCCAGCTTTTCAGGTGTCACAGCTACACACAAGTCCTTCAATGGGCTGATGGCTGACTAGATGATCTTAGTGGTCTTTCCAACCTTAATGACTATGATCCTGTGATTCCACCCCACCAAGCCACACCTGCTGCTTGAAGCTCATCCCCATTCCCCTCCAACTCCCTGTCTCCAGCTGTTCCCTCATTTCAGCTTTTATGCAGTATATTACTATCAGGAGTCATCAGTTATGGCAGATGGTAAATCACAAATGCTGCTGTCAGAGTTAAAGGTCATCCTTTACCTCCTTTTGTTTACCTGCAAAATAGCTTTACTTCATATTGGGATCCCCAAGGAAGAATAGGCAGGTGTATACATTCTGCAGGGGAAATTAATTAATGGAGATTGAACCACACAGAGCAGTTCTTAATCACTGATTCTTTGGGAACAATGTAAGCAGCAACTATTAGCCTAATTGAATATTATTCTGGATGCATATTACAGTGCAGGCTGCAAAAACAATTTGCTACAGCACAAAAAAAGCATGATACAGATTCCAAAGCGGAATCTCATTCTATAGCTTGTCCTTTTGTCACAGATACACTGAAGGAAGCTCTTATCTTGGCAGAGTGTACCTAGCAAACGTGATCAGACATTGGAAACTCTGCCTTGGGAGTTTGCAACAACTGAAGTTGAGATTTATGCCATTTCCGTGTTGGTTTTTTTTTTTATGATGGAAATTCAGCTCATTTAGAGGTTTATGTAGGATGAATAAGCAAAAGCTGCTGCTGAAGGTGAAACCTGATTAGAAGCAGACACTGTCATATCTAGGACCTGAGGCAGTTTTGTTTCATTTTTTTTCATAACTCAGAACAGATCTGCCCCCATTAAGCAAAGGTTCAGAATGCAGCCTGGTGCACTTGGCAGAAGTAATTGCAACCTGTCAGGCAGTCTCCACTGGCTCAGCTAAGTACCAGTGCCTTCTACATCAGCAACAGACCTTTCACGGGACGGGCTCCTGCTATTTCCTTCAGCCCATTATGTCCCAGCAGACTCTATTCTCCAAACCTATGTTAAACATCATGACACCATCACTCCGAAGCACATGCCTGAAGCAGCAGGAATGGGAAATTCTTACAGCTGAAGAGCAGCTATCACACATCTGATTTTAGTTGTTTGCACAGAGAATACAGACTCCAAGAGCTCCTGGCTTGCATTTCTGGCCTTTTTTAGCATGCTATGAAATAAAGGACCTAATGTCAGCCTAAAAATATTATGGTAAACTCTGCCAATTGCCCACACTGGAATCTGCACTATGTTTAACAATCTGCAACACACCTGAGCATTCATCTGATAGATCTGTGCCAGTTGTTCTCAACAGAATATCATAGATCACTTCATGCTGTTGGTGTTTCTTTTATTCCAGACAAACAAGACCATATTCCGTTGTTTAATAAAAGTATGGGCCACCTCCATTTGAAATTAAATTATATCTCCCTGACCTCAGGAGGACTGCAAGTGGGTAGAGCTGTCTGCTGCAATGACGTATGCTTCCATATGAAGAAATAATTCTTTTTAGATGACCACAAAACAGTCACCTGAGAATTTGTCAAAGGCTTCTTGCACTGACGAATCTAGGGAGGCCGTGTTTTGTCTAGTTTATGAAATGTAACTTGGATCCACCTGAGTATCAGCAGTCATCAAAGATAAATTCTCCTAATCAACATGAAATTTTGTTTCTCTATCTTTGTCCCACCAGTTTTAGAGCATTTAACAACATTCCTGGTAACCATTTCTAGAATTTCTTTTCTACTCATCATAATTTCGGCTGGATCGGGCTGCAAGAAGGGCTGGGTTTTTTTGTTTGTTTGTTTGCTTTGTTTTCTTTTTTGAGGAAATTCTATGCTATGGGAGCAATGGAAAAGTTGGCAACTCACCAGCTTGAAAAGGCTTCAGTTTCACAAGTGCAAAACTACAGACACTGAAACATAAGGTTGCGTATCACGTGAGTTTACTGCTGCAATCTGTGTGCTCATCATCTACCATGAGCACTACCTGGGCAGAAATCCACATCCTTCTGTAATAACAGCTGCTTAATGCTATAGCAGAGTGCACAAATTAATTACGGCGTGTCTCCATGACTTCCAAACATCCTGCAGGAGCATCCTCTTAAGGAAGGAGCATGGCTCTTTCTCCCTTGGCACACATTAGGCCATTCACACAATGGCTGTGGCATAACAATACTCGTTTATGAGCAAAACAAAGTATGTGGGAAAGCAGCTGTGACATAGAATCATTGAATTGCTCAGGTTGGAAAAGTCTTTCAAGATCATCAAGTCCAACCTTAACCTAGCCATGCTACCCTAACTCTAACCTTAATGATTCTGTGATTATCCAAACAAGATTTTGGGGTTTTTTTTTCCATCAT
The DNA here is from genome assembly GCF_023343835.1 of Lagopus muta. Classification (NCBI taxonomy): domain Eukaryota; kingdom Metazoa; phylum Chordata; class Aves; order Galliformes; family Phasianidae; genus Lagopus; species Lagopus muta. The sequence goes on along the minus strand of NC_064449.1, from coordinate 8,376,497 downwards.
GACCAGATTGCTACACATACATACTTCACCTGTGGAAGTAATTCCATGGGCTTCCATCTGACGGCTCCCAGGATGTAACACCCACCAGCACAGCACAGCAGCAGTGCCATTCAGCAGACCATGCCAGCTCTCACTCACACAGCAATCCTCCCAGTGCCCACAGTGTGCCATTCCCTGCCTCAGCCACGTATCTCAGGACAGCATAAGTGACACTCTGGAAGTTTTCTCTCTCTCTGTTGCCTCTTAAAGGGCTCACATGTCTAGTTTAGCCTTGATGGCTAAAGGAGAGAACTCTATTCCCTCCTGTTTTCAATTACAAACAATCAGCATCTATACATTTCTGGTGTAAGACAACATTAGCAAGTACTTATGCCACTGCACGATTCCTAACTGTGACACAGACTTCTACAGCCATGCTTTTTATCTACTTCACTTCACAAAGCTGCCTACCACTGTATTCAGTGCAGCAAAAATACAAAGCAAGAGAACATGCCCATAGCCAGCCCAGGCAGCAGCCATTACTAAGGTTGCAAGCTCAGAGCTTTCTGGTGCTTCATTCCCTGATTGTGGGAGCATCCCACACTGTACACCCTGTGTCCTTGCACTGCCACTGCCCAAACAAGCTGCTCCTACTTTTTGCTTAAACAGAAACCACAGAAGATGCCTCCTGCTTGTGTTTAGAGCTGCCCATAAACTTTCTGGATGTGCCAAAGATAATGAGGCAAAACCCAAGAATGGTAAGAGAGCACCTGTGAGAGCGTTTGGGGGAAAAAAAAGAAAAAAAACCTGAAGTTAAAGAATGATTTTTTCAAATGACAACATCCATTTATTTGAGAGTTTGAGAGTCTTCTGGCTGGCCTATGGATCTCTGGAGGCTTTTCCTTCCTTCCTTCCCCTGCTGCTATGTGACTTGCATTTTTGCTCTTCATTTTTATTTTTCTATTTGTTCACCTTGTACCTCTTCAGAAGTGCTGTCAGATCCATCCTGCCTCTATGTCTGATTACTTCTTTTTCTGCTCAACTTTATAAAGAACGACCTCTGCTTTATTCAAGTTCAGAACAAAATCCCATTTTTTATCTTTCATGATTGAATTTCGCAGCACAGCGTCTGTATTTGCTGCAGAATAGGACAATATCATCTGTGTATCACGAGAGTTGAGCCACTGCTTTCAGAACCACGGTGTTCTTCCAGAGTCCATCAGCTCTGGGGACACACAGACCCTCAAACTGAAGAACTTCTGAGTAAAGACTGGATTCTGTTCCTGACTAGACTGGTGCAAGAGAGCAATTACAGCAAAGACCATGGAATTACACAAATGTAAAAGTCCTGTGAAATCAGCATCAAACTATTTAATCTTTCATCTTTTCCCATACGGCCTTCATCTGTTCTAAAAATTACATTCTGAATGTTTAATTCTAGTTACTCCTTATAGCATCTTATCCTTCAACAACACTTTAAAAACAGCTCTGAGCTTTGCAAGGGACAACAAGATGGTTATCTCCATTTTACAGGTCAAATAATGAGGCAGGAAAATCCCACCAGGCCAATGACACAATGAGAAACTGAATCCCCATTTCCCATGTCCTAGATCCATGCCTTTCCTGCAAGATTACACTCAAACCTGCTGCTGTTCTGCACAGTTTAAATACCAATTCTCTCATCTTTCCTACCAAATGGCCTTTTTGCTGTAAATGCTGAGCATGCAACATCTCAAACAGTTAATTTATTGGTTGGTTAACTGAAATTCAGCTGTGCAGCAAAACAAATGCCAGTGATTGTAAAGAAATACAGAAGGCCACAAATAAAACGACCAGTAACAGATGCAAGGAAAGAAAGACTGTCTTACTTGCTGCCTTTCCTAAGTGGAAAATGATAGCAGCATACTACCATGTATTCTAATGCAGTAGATGACTACATGCACTCAAGAGAAAAGAATACCTCTTAATTTGAAACTACTGCAGAATGTTCCATTTAAAGAGGGCTTCTGATGCCATCCCACAGGTGGTTTGAAATGGGGCAAGACAATAAGAAGACAAGGGGGATGACATTAATGCTTCTCAGGAACAGGAATAGAAGGTGACAGTATTATTGGTTTTTGATAGAAGCATTCTGTAAGCAGACAAAGGTCTTCACTTGTGATTCTGTGAAAGCAAGCACGTATCAAAATCACAGCATGTTTCTTTGATAAAGAATTTTTAACAGTGGTTCCTTGTCCTTACCTCTGTGCCAAACTCAGTTCAAGTAGAGACTCCAAAGTAACATTAAAACGTTTAGTTTTAAAATGTCTGCAAACTGCACAAAGTAGTGGCTGCTTTGGTTCCCTGTCCCAACAAAAAGCACTGAATGATAGGAAGAAGATGAAAAAATATCTTCTATCTTTGCTTGCAAAGCATTATCTTCATAATTAGCCTTTAAAGCATTAAGGCATTATTCAATTCAAACTTTACAATTATTTCTTTAAAACCTGCTACATTATGAATAATGGAAAAAACACCAATCTTCCAGAAAGACAAGCTAGGTACAGTAAGTGAGTAAAAAGAGAATTACTCACTTCACGTTAAAGAACTCATCGACAAGAACTTTCATGGAGGAGGAGAATGTCTCCCATTTGCTGCCATTTTACTTACCATGAAATAACTATACAGCCCAGCTCACTGGCGAGGAGAAAATAGATCGTCATCACTGGACTGTTCAAAGAGAATTAATAGTTGCCATTTTCATCCATTAAGGAAATTTATCTTCCTCAAAACTGGCTGTGTCAACTATTCATTCCTTCCTTTCTCTCTAAAAGTGGGCAAATTTCCAAATGACAGTACATGTATTTCTTCTTTTGCAGTATGAATTTCAAATTGTTTACCGTTGTGAGGTAGGAAGAAGGCCAGGTGTAATACCCTATTCTTTCTTGTACTGAAGCTGATGGGGTCCTCTTGCTATATAGTCATTGCTCCTGCTACAGGGACAGACCAGTACAAAAGAATATGCTTTTTACAGAAGATGGAGCTTAAGAAAAGATACGGTTCTGTGGCATTTTGACACATCATTTTAGTGAAGGAATGACAGGGAGAGAGTGTTGCATTTCGAGGTCTTTGTAAATGTACCACAGAATTCCAGATCAGAAGTGCTCTCACTTGAAAGCACCCCTATACATTTACGGCTTCGAAAGGAGCAAGGGCTCCTTACTTTCCATTTCTTGTTATGCTGGCTTTTTCTCCTCTCTTTCTTACACCACGCATTATTCAGCCCTCCCTGATGGCAGCTGACCTCCTCAGTGCTTGAGATGGGCTCACAGGGCACTGGTAGGGGCCAGTGCTTCCCACAGGTGGAAAGAAAATGAAAGAAAATGCCCTTTTCCCCCCCACTTTCCAGTAGTCCTTAAGTCCCACTGTAATCACCACCTGTGCTACAATTCTCTGAGAGCCAGCACTGCAAATCTGCTTTCAAAGTATTCCTTTAAAATGGCAGAGCCTTAGATACAGTGAATGGTAACCCATCATTCAAAGAACCAACTTCTTGCATCTGTTTGCAGAACCTCAGTGGGGGCATTCACCTACAAGAGCTGAACCTCTGACAGCGAGGAACAAGAAAGAAAAGAAAAATAAACAGAGCACAGTGTCTCATTTAGTAATTTCAGATTTCCTTGGCAGTGGGAATCTTCTGAAGATGGATAAACTGGATCTGGAAACAAAAGCTGTTTCAATAAATCTTTGAGGTTTTTTTTTTTTGCTATGCTGCAATATCATCACTTTCCAAAAGGCCATTAATTACTGCCAGAAGGCATCTTACCACAAAACACAGAAAAAGACAGTCAACAGCTTCACTCCACATTCTCATGCTTCACTGCAAGCCAGCTTTGAGTAACAAAGGTTTGTTCTCATGGCCAATACAGCACAAGGTGGCTAACTAAAGCCATTCTTCTAAGATCAGCAGCCAACACAAACGCATTTTCCTGCATTGTTTCATTTTTTCTTGTTGAATGACACTGACTTTAACAAACTGTCCAAAGGTTGTGCGTTCTTAAATGAAGCAATACCTGGCACTTTAAAATTCTTCTTCTTCATTATCAGATGTAATTGTGTAAGCTGTTGATTTAGTTTTGGATCTTTCCCTCAATAATCTTGTAATTCAACTGTGGTATGCACATCCACTGCAATGTGACAAAATCTATTACAGAGAACAACCCAGAATGAAACTGCAGCCCTATTTCTTCCTAATGAGAAGCTGAGACGGGAGAGGAAGATGAGGTGAGCTTGCTCTGAGCAAGTCACAGAGGGCTGGAAGCAGGCTGACTCAGCCTTGGCCACATGAAGCAGGAGCCTGTCCCAGCTGCCACCCAGCAGCTCCTTCTGCAGGCTTTACAATCCATTCAGCACGGCTGTGCATAGCTCTTGCAGCCTGTGTTTCCTCAGCTTTTACAATATATTCTTCCCGCTTATTCAATATGGTCTCTTGAGGAAAACAAAGCCAGAAACCCTACATTTCATTAAAAAAAAAAAAAACTGACACGAAATGTGGACGGGGATATGAGAAGTAAAGATTTTGCTATTTTTACATGAGCGGTGATATTTAGAAAGGTTGGAAGCGATGTTTAGGTTTTACCTATTTCTGGTCACACGGATTGCCCGTGGATTTTTTCTGAGAATGTCTATCTGCAAATTGATGGTACTGAACACGTAGAAAATGTGCTGGGTTCCAAGACTTCATTCACAAAGCATTGCTAGTGATTCTGATTAACCATATCCTGTCCTGAAACTACCATAATCTGGCTGCTGAGATTAGCTCCTATGTTACCAACTTGCATTTCATGAGAGCCAGGGTCAGACTGAAGACAGCTTTTCCACGCACAGGTTTTCCAGCACACATTTTGGTGCTGACTAGTAAAGCTTTGTATTTATCATTCTGTCCACATGCCCACAAAGAGTGCCATGAGCATTACTATAAATTGAAGGGAAAAAAAAAGGACACGGTGATTAACGAAGCAGATTAACCTCCAAAACACTCGGACAGCTGTTTCGACATACTGAATCTTGGAGGCCAATATGCTGAAACAGCTGTTCTTATACACAAGGCAAACTTCTCTGTGTTGTTTTTCGAAGTGTATCCTCTAGGTCTGTTTCAGATCTCAGTGACTTCAATGCACATCTGGAGCACTGTCAACATTTTTGAGTTTTTATCCTTCTTTTTCCCCCCATGTTCTTAGCAATTTCACCAGTGTCAACTCATTCATTCAGCAGGATGCTCAATGACAAAGTCAAGCGGCTTCCCAACATCTTACCAGGGACCTGCACTCTCAGGCTGCTGCCTGCCATAAGCAAGACGTTACGGAATGGATGAATGAATGCCATCATTTTTGCATGTAGCTTTATAAGAGCACAAAGTTCTTTGAATGGAAAGCATGCTATGGTTTGTGATGCTTTCTCCCTTTGTTTCCAAGGCAACCCAATAGACACACGCAAACACACACATGCATGCTAATACCCTTCATCATGTGAGAGATTTCTTCATTTTTCAATGAAGAAACAGCTCCAGCAACAGGGAACGCCTGAGCCAAACTTCTCACACAGTGACACACATCAGGGAAGCATTCAAGAAACTTTTCCTTGTCACTGTATGCTTAGACAGTTTGTTGCATCCCTCTGCTTTCTACAAGGCAGTGCTTTCAGGCAAGCTCTGCCAAAGACAAGGTAAGACCCAGGAGGTTTGGTTTGCACACGGATGACACAATTTCCTCCTAAGAGAAGGAAGCTGATGACCATGGAGGCAGTTGGTCCTATGGAAGGTCCTACAGCCTCGGGAAGCCCCGCAGGAGCTGAGTGCAGAAGTTGCACTGACACTTGGCACCCAGACACAGCCGTGTCTGTCTGTGCTTCTAAATGAAACTCATTTCAGAAAAGCAAGGTCTAGGCACAAAAATGATTTGTCATGCTCAGCACTCCATGCTAAATCACTTTTATACCCTCTGATTCTCAGTTGTAATCCTCTTTGGAATTTGCTTAATTGCTGGGCTTTTAAGAGCTGGAGGTCAGATACAGACACTGAGTAACAAGTAAAAAAACGTCAAAGGCAAAGCGAGAGCCTCACAAATTCTGCTGTTTAGCTGAGAACTGAGATGTGACAAAGAGGAGAGGCAGCTGGAAATTGCAAGAGATGTTTTGAAAGAAGCACTTTGAATCATTGTTCTGTTATTGTTGTTTCCATCTATCTGATTTTATCCTCTGCATAACAAAAAGCCCTGCTGATTGCTTTACTGCCTGGGGTTTTGTGCTTGTCCTTCCCACTCGGAATGTCAGTGCAATGCAGGTTTACAGAAACAAGTCAGACTTTGGCCCAGAGTTGGCCCTGGCCTATCTAAATATGATGTTAACCACAACAGGACACAAACCTGCTCTGTCTTTAGGGGTCAAGTGCCATTTCCATATAAAAAACCTTGCTGTCAACATGGCAGGAGTATTTGGAGTTGCATTATGTTGCACTTCTCGTTTACAAATAATTCTTTTAAAAGTGCAAAGTGCTTTTTACTAAGAGCCATCAGTAACTTCAACAGGGGCTGCACTAAGAAAACAGTTTATGGATACAATTTGCTTAATTCATGCACTCACTAATTTTTCAAGATTGCTACTATTAAGTTGCGCACCATGTAGCCTTAATGATTTTATGTTACATTTTATATTACATGCTTCTATTTATAAATGGTTTATAAGAGACTAATCAATATTTAATAGGCACTTCAAGTGTGCAGAAGACATGAGTAGCATGCGTTAGCAAAGGTTATGGGCAAGTCAGTAGAGGGTCATAAACACCTATAAGCTATGGCTCATAAGTAGCTCATTGGGTCATTTGGATTTTGTAGCAATTATCCAGTTAATTTTAAAAGTATTAATAACTATTTGTAAACTGTTTGTAAGTGGAGTCCTATTAAAAGGAGGCAGTTCCATGACCTGTCCTGCCTACAAGCATTAGAGGGAAATACGTAGGTTTGTTTTTCCATGCCACGCTCTTCCTGTAAGCTCAAACTAATGCTTGTTTCCAGTGCAAACAAGTTACAGCATCATTCTGGGATTTGGGCATTTTATCATACATCCTTAGGGTTAAATTCTGCTTGAAGATGCATAAATTTAAGTCTCACAGGAGCCACTGGAGCTGCTGGCTGTGCATATGTGCGTGTAGGAGGATAGAACTCAGCCCTTTTATTTACAGTACCATTAATTAAATTACTGCAATTAGATATCAAATCAAATTGCAGTAAGGTAGCACTAAGAACCACAGCTTGTATGAGGGTTGATGAAAACACATGGTTTTTAATGTGCCACTCTATAAACCATGCCCCAAAGGATATTGCTTGAAGTAACACACATGAAAATAAAACTTCATGCAAATACTTTTTAATGATGTCCCAGTTTTTGTTATCGTATCCAATCATTCATGTGGGCTTCCTGCTCTTGTTTTCTTAAAGGCGAAATAAATAAGTAAGAAATGGAAGAGCTCTGATCAAATGGAAGAGTTTCTGATCAACTCAGAGCAATTGACAGCGTGCCACGAAATTAACCTGCAGTTAGTCCAGGGCACATGCTCCAATAACAAATCTATCTGACTTTACGATTTTCTGATTGTGATTATAAAACTTACTGATTTTCTAATTTTCTGTGACTTTCTAATTAACTTCAATAATAATTGACATTTTTGCAAACAAGCCAAAGGATTAAAAGCAGAAAGTTTTCTCCCGTGCCAGCCTTGCCCTGCGCTACTGCTGAGTGCTGCTGACTCCTTAAGGAGTCGTACAACCACTCAGTGAAAAACCATCACTGAAACAGAAAAAAATATTACTATTATTGCATCACAGCCCTGGAAGACACTTGTTGTGCTCTGAATTTAATGGGGTTTTTTTTGAGAATTTGACAGCAGAATTTAAAAAGTTTGCTTCTCCACTGATCAAATCAAACAGAATTGTATGGGCCTCTATTTACTGCAGGAGAAAAACATTAAGGAGGTTCAATATTTATGGAGTATTTCATGGAAGATCACTAGAAAATTCCAATATAATTTCCCAATTAAAATCATCTGCTAGCTGTCATATCCATTAATATTATCTCAAGTCACTGTATACTGAAGCTATCCACACAACAGTGCTATGTGAACATCCATAGCTTAAAAATTAGTAATTACTGTCTAGACAATTCAGTTAGCTACAGCTGAGAGAATATAATGAATAATTTATTTGATGAATTTTTACATTCCTTTTCCTCCTTGTGAATTGTTCATGACCAGTTAGGACAACTTGAAAATGCACACATTGCTTAGAATTATTTTCAGCGAATAATTGTTAACCTGAATATCTTTCCACTGGATGGAACCATTTGAATTGCAGGTTTGATACTCACATTATGGTATACAGACCAGATTTGAACCAGAAACCCAGAAGTAAAAGGCTAAGCGACCACTGCAACTCCCTGCTCTGACAAGGAATTCAAAGGTATGTTTTTCCCTTTGAAATTCAATTTTAATTAGGTGAGCCTCCAAATGGAGGCTGAAACAATGAGCGTTTTAACTCTGCAGCAGATCAAATGCATTTTGACATCCATACAGTAAGGAAGAAATTGCACACTAATGAGAGCCTGAGATCAAATGCTCCGCATTGTCACCCCAACCTGAAGCAAGGTGAAGTGTTGGGCCGTTAACCCACGCCTGGCACCCTGTGCTGCTGCAGTTACTCAATGGCCCACGGTGCCTTCATATCAAACTCCAGCTCTTGTGGCCTCTCCTCTGGCAGGAATGGGGATGAATCATAGAATCATTAAGGCTGGAAACAACCACAAAGATCCCAAAGTCCAACCCCAGCCCACCCACCATGCCCACTGGCACATCCCTCAGTGCCACATCTCCACATTCTTCAACACCTCCAACTCCGCCACCTCTCTGTGCAGCCTGTGCCCATGCCTCCACACTCTGGGAAAATAAACATCACCTAAAATCCAGCCTGAACCTCTCCAGCACAGCATAAGGCCATCACCTCCCATCCCGTTCAATGAATGAAATGCTCTAAGCAGTCTGCAGTTTCTCAGGGACATTCTCTTCCTGCATAGAACACTGTTGAATCCCACTATCAGAAAGCGAGTGCACTTATCACCTCTTGAGTAACTTGGAACTTGTAACTCTGCTCCCCCAAGCACTGCTGGCCCCACTCCTGCTGTGGGCCAGTGCTGCCTTCTGCACCAGGCTCAAGTCTCCCAGTAGAGAACACAGTTTTACCTTCCAGCTCTATAGGAGGTGTAACTGTGAAACTGCTAAGCCAAGGTCTTCAGATCAGAGCAACACAGAAGATTATGAGGCTGTCTTATCTTCATAAAGCTGTAGCACAGCACTTTCAGTAAAGCTGAGGCACCTCTGGAAGAAATTTATTTAAGCACAATAGCTGCTTATAGGCTACCTTACAACTCCTACCACTCCCTGATTGCTGCTCTGCTCCATCGTTACAATGCTGTTTTAATTGAGTTTAAAAAAAAAAACAGAAATTACATTTAAAACAATTAACAAACCCAACTGATACTGGGGCCACAGAAAGCAGAAGGAAGCAGATGGAGGTCAGTGCCAGCCCTGAACAGGAGCTAAGTACAAATGCTTAAAAAGAGAAGCTTTCCATGCAGCAGTGTGTGCACAAGAAGTATGGCATTGTGTCTGTCTGGCAAGCACGTGGGTGCTTAACTATAGAACTGTATGTATCACTCACACATAACACACCATCAGTACATGCAGAAGGGACCCAGTTCACTGTACATCTCACTAACACAGGCTGACAATTAAACAGTCCTACCAGGACTTGCTCTCCAGCTAGCAGAACAGTTAACAAACAAACATAATTTTGTTCATGTGTGCCCATTACACTCATGTGCTGATTTAATTAACAATAATTTCAGCATCTCTGAGATTTCTTCTCTGTTTTACAAATGATGCTGTTTTGATGAGGGCTGTAGTTCAAATTACTGGCCAATCCACTGCAGCCCAAGACTGGAATGCTACATTAATTGGCAGTAAAACCAAAATGAGCACTCTGGAAAAAGTTATTGATGAGCCAAATTATTGGGTAATTGCTAAGGAACAAGAGGAGTCTCGTTTTAGGCAGACAACATAGAAGCTTTGGAGCTCCCCTCAGCAAAGTGTTGTTCCTGTTTTGAGTCTGCTCACGTGCTCTCAAAACTCAGTGCAGGTTGGCTTGTGACTTTCCTCTTGCAATCGCTCTGCCAAAGGCTCCCCACGTCCCCAGCAGCCTGCCCAAGGACCCAGGCATCCCTCTGACAGCTCACGCTGAGCTCCCACCAGCAAATCCTTATAAAGACAGAAGCAGCAAACCTGAAGGAACGGAGGCAAACAGCCCTCTGGAGGCAGCACAGCCGTAGCAGCTCAGCAGCAGAGCACCTCTTTGCATTTTCCTCTGCGCAGTTATTATTGGAACCACTTACTTCTAACAAGAATTTAGTGCCTATGCATCCTTGGAGAGGGTTTTCTAAGAATAGTAACTCTGCAGATGGAACAGGAAGACCTGAGATCGCGCTGGCTACAAGAATACCTGGATGTCCTCCTACCCTTCGTGCAAGGAGAATGTGGCAATGCTTCCAAACTCAGCTTTATTTAGAAACACCTCACCGGAGTCTCTACTGCTCTTTGTCAATCAAGTCGGAGCTGCTGTTCCTTTCCGCTGATGCAGGTGTGCAGTGCAGACTTCATTTGACCAGAAGCAGAATCTCCAGAACAGCACGCCTTTAATAAGGAAGCAGGGCAAGAAAACAGACAGGCAACGCATGCAGCCTCATAGAATCACCAAGGTTGGAAAAGACCTGCAAGATCATCCAGCACAACCATGTGCCTATCACCAATAGCTCTCACTAAACCACATCCCTCATCATGTCATGAAACAAAGGCACTTGGGACACTCCTGAGCATGCTACACAAGGCCAGGTGCAGGTGAGGGATGTAAGCAGGCACTGCTAAGGCACAGGCACCTGTGCTCCACTCCTGGTGGCTGAGAGGTGGGCAAGTTCTTAAAAAGAGAATACTCAAAGCCATCTTGCTGGGCTGGGAGACCTTCATTTCGTGGGGTAATCAGTGCTCTTCTGATCTGCAAACAGCTAGCAATATGTGGTCAATCACTGCAATCATGAAAGCATCCGAGTGATTTCCAAGAGGGGAATTAGTGGAAAATAGTACCTTTGGGACTTGATTCTGAGCTAGCAACAGGATCTCTGAAGCTCTTGGCATCAGCATGTCCTGCACAGTCATTAAGGTTTTGGACAACGGTTGTAACAAGTATCAGCAAGCGTATCTAATGTTATGAAAGGAAATTATTGGTTCACAGTGGAACAACACGGTGCTTTTACCCAAGCAGGCATCAAACATGGGTATGAAATCCCGCACATAATCTCTAGCTGTTGTCATTCAATGTTTATCATCCAACACAGTTGAATACAATTCTTATCTTTGATGGATGTGGCACACAATAGCTGTTTTCTTGAGTGCTTCATAAATATTAATACTATTCACAGAGCTTCTTAAAATTTGTCATGTCACATCGCTTTCATAGGAACAGTCAAAATGCCATTATTTTTGTCCCACCAATAGCAAACTCTTTTTTTGGTTTCTTTCATTTTTGCTCTAAGAACTAAATGGCAGAGTATGTTTAACTGAGCAGAGGGAGAGAACAAGGGACAATGGATGGCACTGATCAATTCCAAGAATGAGTTCAGATGCCCAGAATGAGAGTGAAAGGGACAAATTGTGATATTCTTTGGAAAATACAGTTCAGCCAAAACTGAAACACTTCACGAAACAGAGGAGAATTGGCTGGAATTTCATTTTTGGAAGAACACCAACAAAGAAGTTTGACGTTATTAAAATTGTCCTGCTCTACCACATTCAGAATGGGGTATTTGCACTTAAGGAAAATACTTCTTTTTTTTTTTTTTCCCCAAAATTAAATATTTGCACATTATTTAATCGACTTTAATCAAACAGCTGAGTACTGCAAGGAAAGATGGTTTTTCTCTGTTAAACAATTTTGATTAATCCCAAATAGCTTCTCTGAATGTTCCTTCCCAAACGAGGCCAAAATTGCCTGGCTCTGAACAAAGCCCATTTGGGCGCCCTTCATGACGTGCTTTCCCCACACACAGCTTTCAGCACAGTCAAAGCCTTCCCCTGGATCCAACTTCATCACATCTTCAGTGGTTTGTATTTCGGCTGCTACGTTTCAAGGAATCCTTTTGAATTTAATCTTTCTCCATAAAGTTCACCCTGCACTTGTACAGAACAGCCGTACCAAACAAAGCCACTTAATTCCCTACAACAATTAATTTGACGATGGTAATAATTGCAGAAGATCCTATCTCTGCTGCAGAGACACAGAACGCTCATTGTGGGCATGAGAAATACAACAATACAGATGAAGAATTTCTGGGTTTTTTCCTCTCCACAGTATTTAATTTGCTTTGAGTTGAACATCTTCCTCTGTGGGGTTTTAGGGATGCTCAAGGCTTCAGTCCTGCTCCCATTAATCAGTGTTAAAATACGCTTTGAAATCTGTGATCTGAGATTCTCAGATTCTGATTTTAGAAGGAGAAAAGGAATACAACCTTGATAGTCCTTGATATATCCAGAAAGACTTACTTTCTGCTGAATGTACTTTTTAGTATTTTTTCCCTTGCAATTTTCTGACTGTCACTATCATGTTCTCGTGGTTCAGGTACAACAGAGACACACTGACCATCTTAAGGGGAAGTGGAAGGCCAAAGGTCTGAATGATTTCAGGTAAGAAATACACATACAGCGCAGTGGATAAACGCATACGGGACTCTGTACATAAATCCATTTTAACCAACCATTAAAAAAATATGTAAATCAGAACTGACTGACCCTACTCTGAAACTTCTGCCACTCCAGCATTGTGCATTCTGAGGTTTTATAACTGACACAAGAGAGAGGGAAGAAAAGTGGCTGCTGCCATTGACATTTCCTTCATCTCAATGGGCTGAAGGTAAGCCTCTGTCAGAGGCCAGGTCAGCTTCCATCTTGGCTTGGTGCTGCTCTTTGCTAGGCATGCGAATGCAAGCGATACTGCCATCAGCAAAAATGCTTTCTGGAGGAAAAACAAAAATCTTTAAAGGCTGCTTTATTTTTAAACACTCCCTTTCAGACAGCGGGATTCAGCAGAGTTCTGTGCAAGAACATGGACGCTCCAATTCACCTTACTTCAGACATCCTTCAGCTTGGACTGAGTTAAAACAAACGTGCCAGAGAAATCTTTTCCCCAAAGAAGGGCTCAGGAGCTGTCACGACTGAAGGCTGCCTTTGCCTTCCTATGGCTCATTGCTACTTGGCAGCCAAAGCGAGATGTGCATAAAAAATAAAATAAATAAATCACCCTGCATTCCTGCTTTTCCTAAAACAAATAAGCAAAGTGTTGCACTCAGCAATTCCCTTTCAGCCTGAGTTATAGAAATGGGCATCTTTGAGGACCATTTTTCCTGGGTGTTCTTGTCAGCACGTTTGCTAGCAGCAACTGGAGATGCTATTATTCAGGCTCCTGTTTAAAAGAACCTTACTAGAGTATATACAGCCATCTGTGGCTCTAAGTGATTCACAACATTAGTCAACCATTAGTCAACCAAGAGATTACATTTTGGGGGAGAAAACGAGATTTCTGAAGACACAGATTAAATACTTTTAACATATACAGGAATGTTTCAGGCTGCGAGAACCAGTGAAATATTGATTGCTGCCTTTGAAAAACAGTTTAGAATAATGACAGGGAATTACAATCCTATTACTATACCAGAAAGGCTCTGTACCATGTATATCTAAAGCACTAGTGACGCCAGTCACAGACCAAACCATCATTTTCCTAGATAAGACAAGCACACTAGAGATTCATCTGTTATTAAACCCATTGTTCCTCAAGCCTTCACCCTCACAAAGAAAAAAAAAAACAGCCCCAAAACCAGCTGTATGCATCTCCTCAGTATCTTGTGCTTTACTTTGACAAAGTTCCTCGTTGCCTAGAAACCCTCTAGAAGAATTGGAGTTTCCTTTTTCTCTTTTTTTGCCCCAACTGTTAGCTAGATAACAGATTAATCCAATCACGTTTATTTGTGACAGAAACCTTCAGGACTGGCTGAGGACTTGTGAAGTGTTTGCTCCTTGTACCCTAGGAGCCAGGCTCTGCCACTGGCCTCGTTATCAGGAGCTTTCTATAACCATGGGAATTCCAGCCTACAGCTGGTTAGATCAATGGAGGTCACTAAAGACTGCATCCCTGCTGGACAGATTGCATTTGTTAGTGCCATCAGTTTGTGTGATTAGCAGGACATACACTTCACAAAACATCACCCAATCCACAGCTCACATCTGACTTCACTGCCATACCGTTTGCTTTAAAAAATCCCCCACAGTGTTTATATTTAATAACTGTAATACCAAAATGCTGATTCTGATATTCACTAGCAACAAAAAAGACCATGCAAAGTAGTTTACTTCCATTTTCTACCCTCAGTCTCTATTCTGCTGGGCACAATGAAAATGGATAACTTATACTTCTGGGGACTTCAGCTCCACGTGTCAATCTGCACACCAGATGTTGGAAGAATCAATTACCTAAGGTCGTTATTGTCAAAAAGAAAAGAAATAAGCCTCGAAGGAGCACAGCAACTGACATTTTCACCTGACAGTGCATCAGTGAACAGCCATACCGATCCTCAAAGGCTTTTAGGGACCTCTCAGCACCATGCAGCAGTACCCGAGCTGGAAGGCATCACACAGCCAGCCCAGGCAGTGCTCCATCCCATTCACTTCCTATGGGCCACACATCTCAGCAGTTCTTTCCTCTTAAAAGCTTACGGTGAAACATTAAGACAAAACTCAGTCTTCCTCCTGTTCTCACCTAAAGAAACTTCCTGGAGTCAAATATTGCAGCTCCCAAGTAAACTTCAAATTAAGGGAGTAATCCCTCATCCATACATTTTTACCTGAATTAAATCAGCTTAAATAGTTCTGCGCAGCATAAGACGATAAAGCAGCATTTACATTCTTCAGAGCCACTCATCTGCGCTGTCATTAGCTCTTGACAGAATAAATTCTACCTCTTTCCTAAGCGAAACGTTTTTAGGGATATTAAGCAGTATTACTGTGAGATTTTTTTCCCTAAGTGTTTTAAAAAGTACCTTTAGGGGTATGGAAAGTGACTCACGCATCATTCAGGAGCAGGTAAAACTGAGCAAGAGTGCCTTCATTTCCATGTAATTTTCCATTCTTATTAAGCTTTGCTTATTCAGGTCTGATTAATTCATGCCTATAAAGTGTTCTGAAAATATATAATGCTACGTAAATACTAAATAATAACAGTGCACTTCAAGTAAAAATAATTTGTTAATTTGCATAGAGTTTTAGGAATTAGCATTTACTTTCCCTAATGTAAACGGGTCCACCCGATCCCTTTCAGCTATCAGAAAACGTGCCAGCAGTTTCAGGACAATGTGGCATTGTGTATTTTACGTGAGACAATTCATACAGAATGAATTCGGAATTATTTGTGATGTTGTATTTACAGAGGAACACAGATATATCCTGTTTGCATTCGTTTTCAAATCCACATTCCATCTCAGCAAAAACCACGCTGCGCTGCTTATGGGATTAAAATCATTAGAATTATTCCAATTTCAGGGGTTGCTACAGCTTGGAGCTGTGTTTTCTGAGTCCATTGTCCAAAGACCCTAGAATTTCACCTTCTGCTTCTAACGCAGTCTGAAAAAGGGCATTTCCCTACATCTTTATATCTGGGCATCTTATGACACCTGCTCTCAATACGTTTATTTTTATGCTTCTATATGAGAGCACAACTATGCATATACCCAATTAGGAAATCCTATCAATAAGACTTCTTTGCTCAGAAGGGGTGAATTTTCCAATCTAGCTCTATCTACAGAAACAAGACCTTCCAGGAACAGAAGACAGACTATGAGTATCAGCGCTTCCAGGACACACGTCATCTTTTAGTTTCAAACACACACAGGAGGTATGATAGGTATGGAAGACCCTGAGTCCCCTTTGATCATCACAGCATAAGTCAACGAAGTGTGAATACCAGACAAAATAAACAGTCTGTTTCTAAAATGGTGTAAAATGCACACAGCAATACCATCTGGGATCAGCTCCTAAGCAGGGCTGGAAGCAGTGCCAACGGTACAGTGAGTGCTTCACACTTGGAATTGATTTTGAAACCAGTGCTCATCACCTGCTAAGAGGTACTAAGGCCATGCATAGATCAAAAAAAAGGGTTGTTTGTGTGTGTTTATTTGTTTCAGAGGTGCCATTTGCCCTCTTACATCCTTCCATGTCTTCAAACAATCCTCACATAAAACCCAATGGTTTTTCCCACAAGGCTTTGGTTGGTTCCTCTCCCACACCGGTCTCAGCAGCCACAGATGATGGAAATGACAGCATAACGTAATGAGAGCCTTCGCCACCATGGTCCTGTAGTAAGTGCTATAGGACTGAAGCTTCTAAGCACTGATCCGATTTACAGGAGGAGACAAAAACAACTCCACAAAGAAAGCTGGTCCTTCCTGCAGCACTGGGGTTATCACAGCTGTCACCCAAACCCAATCCTGAGACAGCAGTAGGATGCATTCAATTGTGATCACCCCCTTGGCATTTCTCTTTTCTTTGTTGTGTCAGCCAGCAATGGTCTGCGTTCCCACTGCATCCTGCCCATGTGCTTTCCTACTGCACACAGCACCTACACTGCCCACCCAGAGGCAGAGAGATGACTTTCAGAAAGCAAACCCTGAACCACTGGACTATGCCATTTCCATCTGGCTGTCATTCCTCTGGAAATCCCAACAGCCTGGCCCCGTGCAGCTGTGGAAAATGGAGGTTTCAATTAGAAGGAGCTTAAGGACCTGGGGAGAAGCGTCCAATGATGCAGAAAGAGGACTCTTTTCCAGTACGAAATTTGTTTTGTTTTCTCTCATTAGTCCTAATGTTTATTTATCTATATATTTTGAATGCACTGAATTTGGCAAGAAATAAGTTAAAGAGATTTATTAGATGGAGGATCATCCAAATGAAAATGGACAGTCTGGGGCAATTCCCTGCGATTACGTTTTAGTCCTCCTCTTCCAACTAAAATGAAAATAAAATCCCCCATCTTATTTACAGGTATCATATAGAGAGAACGAAGCGTAGAGCAATTGGTAGACCAGTGTCTCACCTGGAGACCCTCCCTGACCATGCCATCTTCTGTGCATCTCAAAACAGTGCCTATTAATGTGCTTCTGAATCGACACCAAAGGATTAGCCAGAAATAAGCTGCAATATCAATTCATTACAGCAAGATTGTCTGCTAATAAGGAGCTATTTTCTTGCTAGACAATGTGCAAAAATCAGCTGTCTTCGCTCAGAAACCCCAAAGCGAAAGACAAAAAAAAAAGACAAAAGCAACAAAAAATGCCTTTCAAGCTTGCTACAAAATGTAAATGTTAAGAACATCAGATTTTATGTTAAGGGCTTCATAAACCCACTAAAGCAAGAAATCAGCTCTTTTCATCAGGCTATTATTCAAATGTTACTGTGCAGTCTGCCACATCTTTATCTACCACAAAAAAATAAAAAAAATAAAATAAAAAAATCAGGCTGCTAATGAGGAAAATATCCCCACTGCTGTTTCCAGAGCCACCACAATGCAATGACAGAATAAGTCATCTGCAGCTCTTTCTGTTTCCTATCGCTTGTTTAAGAAAGTAGCACAGAAAACGAACTTCTGATCGACTGCAGCAACAAAACAGATACTCCAAACAGTACAGATGTGGATGTCTCCACATTAAAAGGCCCAAAGCAGCCTACAGAGGCACACACATCTTGGAATGAAGGAATCACAGCATATCCTGAGCTGGAACAGACCCACAAGCAGCACCCAAACCCAAACCCCATGTCTGAGAGTACCATCCAAATACTCCTCCTTTTGTCCCTGACTGTGCAACGTAGTGCCAGAACTTGCATCAGTCAGTGACAATTAAATGGAGCAGCACTGCAAACTAGCAATCGTAAGGGAAGGAAATGCAAATACAAGCTGCTGCTCCTGCCACTGCTGCCATCAGTTCTTCTATCAGCCTAGCGCCAAGCCAGCCAAGGATGCTCACATGCAGCAACAAGTGATAGCCCACGTGAGACCCCTAATTAAGGGGTAAGGGCATAAATCCATAAAGCTTTTTGCCCTACTCCACAGTTATCTTATAACGATGAACTGTGTGAGATTAGCTCCACTTCAAATTCAGGTTTTGCCTCAGATTTTGTCCAAGGACATTTAGAGATTGCTTAAAGCAGCTGCCATAACTGCAAAGAGATGAAGTGAAGCCCTGGCCAAACCCTGGCAGAGAAAGAAGCAAAGCTCTGATCCAGCGTTGACAATGAGCTTTGGGGTTGGATCTGCTTTTCCTGCATACCCACAGTGCTCTGCATGGCACAAAACCTGTGCTATCCATTTGGAACCAGCAGTGCTATGTGCAAGTCAGTTCACGCACTACATCGCTTTTATTTTATATCTGATTCATCACTGCTACTTGATAACGTTCCATCCACACAATTAGAGGGTTCTTTCATCTCCTCTAGTCATGCTTACTGTTTATTAGAAGAAAATTCTCTATTGACTTTTCCACACATCATTTCTCCTCTATCCCTTGCTGTCAGTAAGCATAGCCTTTGGCAGTAGGAACTGGAAATAGGATTTATTTAGGGCCTTGTTTACCTTTAGAAGTATCTTTCCTTGTTTTTGCCATATTAGGAGAAGCCAGTGGCCATACAGAGAAAAATACCAATATTCCCTGGTTAATTAGTAGCACAGAAAGAAAAGCAACACAGGCAGAGGGACAGATTGGAAAAAACAATTTACCCTTCAGAAGTGCTTAGCTCAAATTTACAGAGATATGGCTGTTACCCTAGTCTATGCACCTTAAATCCTGCCTGGAAAACATGTCCAGTACCTGAACCTTCAGAAAGTATTTTGTCCTTTTCCTGTAACTCCAAGAGCACCTTTTGTTAAACGGACACTTTGCAGCTCACTGGTCTGCATGGTTCTCAGGGGAAAAGCAAAGCAGAAACCAGCCCAGTTGTTTGGTTTAGCAATGAAGTTTCTCCTCACTTGCATGATAATTTATTTCATTGAAAATGTCCCAGCTAATTGCAACATTTACCCTTAGAGCACATGCACGGCAGTCACATTAATACACCAGAAGACAATGGCTCCAAAGGAGCTATTACCATGTACCAGGCCAATAATCCACAAACACTAAAGGATTTACACAAAAGACTCAAATAGTTTCCTAGGAGCCATTATGGCATATCAGGTAAATAAAATATTATTGAAAAGTATTTTTTGCATTTAAATCATTTGCAGCAGGTGCACAGGAAGTAGCACATAATAAAACGGTTCACATTCCCCTGAATACTAACGAGAATCAGCGGAAGCACTGAGCAGAAAGAAGCAGCAGCAGGTTCTTACCATGGCAAGAGGAACAATTCCAGCAAACACCGTTCGGCTGACAAAGATCTCAGAGACCACCAGCTCGCTCAGAGAATCATCTCGAGGGTATTCCACCTGCCAGGTGATCTGCTGGGCCCCCGCCAGGCTGCTGGTGTTGTCGATCTCAAAGTCCATCTGCAGGATCTCGTAGGAGGTGATGTTTGCTCTGGGAAGAAAGAAAACAAAATTGTCCATAGAAGAAATGTCAGTAGGATGTTACTGACATTCTGACTTCTCTTTTCAACAGAAGATTTACCATTCAATTTAATGTGCAGATTTGAAAACGGAAACCTAAACCAGGCTATACACTGGCAACAGCCAGTATGGGCAATAGCCATCCTTTATAGACAGGTGACAACATCTTCTAGTTTCCTGACATAGAGCCATCCTTCCCACTAAACCCAAACATTCATTCCATGTAATCGTGAAGAACACACAGAACAAGCCCCAAACCCTGGGAACTGCATTGCTGAATTACTCAATATAATACATTATTATAATGGTGCTGCAAATACTGATGCTCCAGAACAACAGAACAGGCCAGAAACTTTGGTGTGCCCCTTCCCACAGCAGTGATTCAAGGGCTGTGCTCATAGCGGGCTGCCTGTATGCTGCTACAAAGAACAGACACTTAAACATCCTTTTCCTCTTCCCAACTGCACAGAGGCAAGAAACTGTTTTTGCCATATGTTTTTGAAGGCACATTGTAAAGGGAAAAAATGAGCAGGAATTATTGATTTTCATGTTTTCTTTCTGACAAGAAACAACACAAACATATGCTTCAATGGCTGGAGGATAAATATTTTCCATGGTGACAGAAGATAATATCCACCTTCAGGCAAAACTAGAAGCATCTTTGGGTGGCCAACCAGGCAGCCAGCAAAATCTCTTTAAGAGAAATATTATTGTACATTACTATGGATGTAATTAAGGCTGTTCTGTTAAAAGATCTAACCACTGTGGGCACTAAGACGGCACACTCAACTTCATGGTTTTCCACTTATCACTTCTGGCAGTTTGTTTTATCTACACTACATAAAATGAATTTGCTTGCAATGCAGAAATAAAATCTTGAGATGAGCTTTACATTAACTATGGATGTGGTTATTAGCCCTGTTAAGTATGTCTGGATCTGCAATTTAGGTTCAATCTGTTCGAGCCAACAGTTGCCACTCACAAACACCCACAAGCAGCTTCCAATTCTGAACAAAACTATTGATGGAGGGTTTTGCTTTGGATTCACCAATGAAATAAAGTCCAAATACTGTCAGGTCAGTCTGTAGTTATCAATCAAATCAGCAAGTCAGCAAGTTTGCTGACGACACCAAGCTGAGTGGTGCGGTTGATACGGTGGAAGGAAGGGATGCCATTCAGAGGGACCTTGACAGGCTGGAGGGCTGGGCTCGGGTGAACCTGATGAGGTTCAACACGGCAAAGTGCAGGGTTTTGCATTTGGGCCGGAAGAACCCCAGGCACCTGTACAGGCTGGGAGGAGCGGTCCTTGAGAGCAGCTCGGCAGAGAAGGACCTGGGGGTCCTGATGGACGAGAGACTGAATATGAGCCAGCAGTGCGCTCTGGCAGCTCGAAAGGCAAATGGGATCCTGGGCTCCATCAGGAGAGGGGTGGCCAGCAGGGACAGGGAGGTGATTGTCCCTCTCTACACGGCTCTTGTGAGGCCCCATCTGGAGTACTGTGTCCAGGTGTGGAGCCCTCAGTACAAGAAAGACATAGAGATTTTGGAAAGGGTCCAGAGGAGGGCGACTAAGATGATCAGGGGGCTGGAGCACCTCCCCTATGAGGACAGGCTGAGGGAGTTGGGCTTGTTCAGCCTGGAGAAGAGAAGGCTGCGGGGTGACCTCATTGCAGCCTATCAATACCTGAAGGGAACCTACAGCCAGGAGGGGAGTAAACTCTTCAAAAGGGCTGACAACAGCAGGACTAGGGGAAATGGTTTTAAGTTGAAGGAGGGAAGATTTAGGTTAGATGTTAGGGGGAAGTTCTTTACTAGGAGAGTGGTTAGGCCCTGGAACGGGCTGCCCAGGGAGGTTGTGGATGCCCCGTCCTTGGACGTGTTTAAGGCCAGGTTGGACGGGGTCCTGGGCAACCTGATCTGAATATGTATGTTGGTGGCCCTGCTAGGCAGGGGGGTTGGAACTACATGATCCTTGGGGTCCCTTCCAACCCGGGTGATTCTGTGATTCTGTGATTCTGTGAAATTTGTATGTCCGACTGATGGGCCTTTGCTCTGTCTGTCACGCGTTAAAGTTTTCCTTTCCCCGTTTTTCTTCTATACACTCCCAAGGTAACCATAATAGCGATTTTCTATTTTTATGGCACACCAGGACTCAGATCTCTATAAGAAGAACATGTGCATCTTGTCTATATAAGCAAGTTAAAGTAATACCTGGGAGTAAATGACTCCTGCCCCTACAAATACGCAAAGGCCTTCACTGCATCCTTAGAACAGCGAGGAGCCTTCACCAGACAAAAGTTTCATTTAAAGACAGACGTGACCATTCACTGCTGGGCTGGAAATGAGCAGTGACACAACAGAAACTTTCCTCAGATCCAACTGATAGTTCATGCACACTAAAGCAGAGCTGACTTTCCAGGCAGGCGGTGGTCCTGCTTCAAAGGAGAAGCCTTATTGTTGCCTGGAAAAACAACAGGGCTCACCAACTGCTTTCTGTTTTTGTCTCAGTAGCAAACCATGTAAGATGAGATCATAATACTGCATGAAAGTCCATTTCCCATTTGGAGTTTTGCTGAAAGGCCGGGACTTACTGTATGCAGCTAGCTTTCACTCTGGAGTCTCCATCGATTGTGCAGCTTTAGCAAACAAGTGCTCAACTTTCTGCACCCCTTTGTTTGCCAGCAGGTTTCCAGTTTCCTCCAGAACAGCGGGTCAATGGATTTTCTCAAAGCTATGGGCTCTTTTTTACCTCCTCAGGACAGAGTCAGCTTTCATGCAATGCCAAGTGTGACAATATGTGGGTCACAGAGTACCCCCATGGACTAACCCACCGTCTTTGTTCTGAGCCTCTTCCTGGGTTACAGCTCGAACAAAACCATGATAAAACCTGAAAAGTTTTCTCAGAGTTGAGCTTTTCTGCTCACCACTGCATCTCCTGCAGAGGCTTCTTTCCTAGCAAGAGGATCGGCACTATATTCATACTTCATGCAATTTATTATCCACCCTCTATAATACCATGTGGGAGAGCGCTGCCTTTTCCAATGAAATTGAATGAGGTTGCCAAAGTAAAAGCAGAATTATATTAAATCATAAGCAAGACTTTAAAGGTTAGCATTTACCTCTACCAGCTCCATCAGCTGGTAACTCCACATCACAACGCCTGCATCTAGATTTCTCTCCTCAGTGTGCAGCACTGCACCCCTTTATCGAAGGAGACATCCCACCCTGCCATGGCCAGTCCTCAGCTTCTCCTTGATGTGACTTTCAGCAGGTGACCAACGCTGGTCCCTGTGGTCACTGTCAATGTGAAAGTGTTTGGTGAAGACAAAACACTACGAGTGGGAAAACCCACTAACAGAGGAGATGATGAACGTAACTCATGCTGTTATCAGTCGTTAAATCCCACTAAACCATATTTTATCCTTTATCCTACTTCAGCTTTTTCTTGAGGTTTATTCCATTTTTCTCTTAAGTAAGTCTGCACTGTTGGGAAGAGCCTGATGGAATCTAAGGACTATAAATCACTTCCCCTTTCCAAATCTTTCTTCTCTTCTTAGTTTAATACTTCTGTTGCCCGGTGAATTCTTTTCTTGGTTTAGAAGGATTTTGCCAAACCTCAGTTTGAGTT
Source organism: Lagopus muta (assembly GCF_023343835.1). Lineage (NCBI taxonomy): Eukaryota > Metazoa > Chordata > Aves > Galliformes > Phasianidae > Lagopus > Lagopus muta. Next base: position 8,353,119 of record NC_064449.1, on the reverse strand, counting down.
TAGAGGAGCCATAAAAAATAAAAAGTCAAAATTACTTTTATAAAAAAAGATTATTTCCTGCAAGCACAAGGAAAAGACCTTATAATTTTAGGCAGCTGGCATGGTTGCTAATAAGTCCATTTCTATGGAAATGAGTTCATAACTATTAATTTTGCCTGCTCCTGATCTATTCTTGATGAGCCTTTCAAATTTAGAAAAGCGCTTCATGATTCTCTCAATTTGGTAATTACTAACTCCCTTTGATGAATCCAGCCCAGTATTTCAGACATGAGACATTCATTAGACATTTTTCTTTCTGGTGAGAGGAGAAAAAGAAACCATGGCCTTGGATTTATTTCCTCTCCCAAACTCCAGCAAGTAGACCTTCTTCTTCCTACTGAAGTTTATAATGCTCTTTGTGTACTTTCACAACACCACCTTTGGTGCTGGAAGAACCCCCACAAAGCCCTGACATTTGGGCTCAATTTCCTGATGTCGCACCTCATGTACCCCTCACCCACCTCACCAAGCTGAAACTTAAGTATTTCCACTGGATGTTAAGCCAGAAAGCAGCATGCACCCACCCACAGGCTGCCTCTTCTCCATCAAAAACACTCTCCCAACACAGCAAAGCACAGGCTGCACAAAGAAAATAGTAAGACCTGGGTTTCAAGTGCTTAAGGAGCTTGAAGAGGTCTTCCATCCCTGCATTCAGGTGCTTTTTAGAGATTCACACTATTTTGGAGGGCTGTTACCTCCTTACATATATTCTGATGGACTCTCTTCCTGAATCTGCTAGTATATGCAAAGAAATATATATATATATATATATATATATATATATATATATATATATATATATATATATAAAATATATATATATATATAATCTGAATCTAGGAAAAAAAGCCATATTTTGCTTCTCCGCATTTATTATCTTATTAGGAATTAATATGGAATGGCACAGGCTCATCTCACAAAATGACAGATTACTGTGAATGCCCACTGTAGCATTAATATTAGCGATTTCTCTAAGAACTACAAAATCACCTGGCATTGAAAAAGTAAAGAATTAAACTTATTCCTAATTTTTGTCAAAGCAAAACATGGGATTACTGAATTAAGTACCGGAACGGTGCACAGTGATTGATGTTGTGGTGTCAGTGGCAGTATAAATAGTAGTTATCACAAACAAACACCCACTATTAGCTATAAAGACTTGCATTGCTAACCTAACTGAAGAGCCTGCCCTGCACAACTTCAGAGAGAAGGAAATCTGGCCCCCACCACAATGCATCGACAACTCAGCTGACAGACAGAACCTCCTGCTGGTGCTGTTGGCCACTAGAGGAAACCATGAGCTTCATCCATTCATAAAATAACTTTTCCTGTAAACAGCAAACTAACTGTTTTTGAGGCACACGGCAGAGTAAATAAACTCATAAAAAATGGAGCAGACACGAGGTAATTGAAAATAATAAAACGTCTGGTATCGTCTTGCCTCCAAGTCTCCTCGAGGTTAATAATGGTCAATTCCACTCTCGCTGACAAATTGTCACCAAATTCAATGAGAACAGGATTATATAAGCAAAGTACATTAGTTTATGAAATATTTCAGAAATACAGGTCTCACTCCTTTGATCTCAAGAGGATTAATTTCACAAGCACGGCTTACCAAAGAGCAAACACAAGAGGAGAGTTTTCAACAACTGATTGGAAATGCTCGTGACCCTAATTTCATACTGAAGTCAAAGGAAGCAGCAGACGGCCAGGATGTCTTGGGGAAAAGATCCAGATTGCAGGTCCTGACCTTCTTCCCCTTTAGGAAATTAAGACTCCAGTAGTCCAAAACGAAGGAAATGAGACTCAATGTCTCCTAACAGAGCAGCATCCAGTTTATGAATTGCAAAGATTCACGTACTGTCAGTCCTTATACTTTGCTGAGTGTTGCTCTTCACAGACACATGGGCTATGTGAACAGTATATAGGATAAAACCAAGCTGTTACATATGTTAAGAATGCATGGACTGACAGAGTAGGCTTTAATAATCTAGTAAAAGGTATAAAAAACAAAGAAACTTTTGTTTGAAACGCACCACCAGGACCAGGTATTATTCATGGTATTTTTGCTTAGCCAACATTTTCCCACAACTGAAAACAATAAATCTAGGTAATGAGCAAACCTTTTAAGCTTTTCAGCTTCATCCACTGCCAATTCACAACTGTGCTGCTCACTAACAACTTGCAATAACTTTATTTGATTTTATCAACATCATCATGACAACCCTGGAGACAACTGAGACAATTGCTTCAATTATTTTTATTTGCTTCCACCCTTGTGACAGCACACAGAAATTCTTCCAGTAAAAGAGTCCTTAGATACTATTTTAGTTAGCCTTTAGCAAAACAGGACTTAAAAGAACCAAAATCAGTCTGGATGTAATTGGAAGAGTCCATTGCTGGGTACTGGGACTCCATTTGCTCCTTTGTTACAGCTCTCCCTTTTGAAACAGCATGTAAGCTTTTCGGGGTTTATAAAAGCACTTTGATTGCACTGAATATTTTTCTGGCTACTATTTAGAGCCTCTTTATTGCTGTGCTGTGTATTTCTTGAAATAAAGCTCCTCTGCCAGGAGAAAGCATCTTGCTGGGGAGTGCAACAAACCCATCCAATAAGAAGCTGGGGCCAAAGTTTAGCTGATGTTGGATGCAAATATAGAGGCAACTATTTTTGTACACAAATAATAAATGATTTTTTGATGAAAGATTTACACTGAATTCTAACCAGTTAATAAATACCAGTGCCCAAATGGTGCTTAGAATTTTTCTCTCAACTGTTCAGAAATCTTTGTGTATTTACCTACCATAATCACATGGTGCATGTTCACACTGTTATGCAAGCTGCTGAAATACACCATCAAGCAGTGATGGCTTTTTAAGCAACCAATGACTAAATTTTCAAGACAATAAATCCAGTGATACAAGAACTTCTTTGCAATGCATAACTTCCATTACAAACATCTCCCTCCAGAAACTCCCAGAAGGCCTTTAAATGAACAAGAGTGCAATTCTGGGAGACACTTCTTTTACCATTTCTGATACTGCAGTTTAATAACCCAAGGCATGTCTATATTCAGCCAAGCTGCACATAACATCAGGGCAGCAAACACTGCAGTTAACCTTCAAAGAGAACTGAATGGTCTGGGTCACTCAGGGAATCGATGGTGCAGCCACTGAAAATAACCCAAAAGTTACTTGCTAGAAATCCATTGCCATGCAAGGGGACAGGCTCGATCTGCCTATAAAGTCACCACCTTACAGCCAAACAAATGTGCTCCCTGCAGGTAATTAAGTAGATGAAAAAGGCTGATCTCCCACACAGCTCCTCCATCCTCTCTACCCCATATGAGTGGCTACAAGCTCAGCATAGAAAAGGTGCTTCGCTCCGTCCTGTTCCTCCCCAGCCAACTATGAGATGGAAGACATGTAATTTAATTTCCCTGAACACTTCCAAATTTACCACAGGTTATCAGGAAGAACGACTCTACACGGCAGCTCCTGAGCCCATACCACTATGCAAGGCTCTTTGATCCTTACAAACACACACAGGCTCCTCATCTTCCTGAGTGAAGAGCTTTGTAAATGAAGCCTGGGTTCATCAACCCCAGGGTTGAGTTCTTCCTCAACTTACACTTGCAACAAAAACTTTCCTTGGCATTTTAATACCTTACGATTTCCACATGGCCGACATTGGTACTAATTGATCAAACTCATTCATATACACCAGCTGCATGGGTACAGAGAAATGTGATTTGCCCCAGGAGATGTTACTGGTGATCCAGTTGCTCTTTTGATTTCAACTGAAGCTGGCAGCCTCTCGGCTGGGCAGAAACAGCAACCAGAGGGGATAATCTAAAGATGCAAACTCCCCACGTGCTGCATTTATGAATGAAAGGGAAGAGGAGACAGGCTGCAGATGGTAGCACTCACATACCTAATTCGCTGGAGGATGCATGAAAACAGTGACAAATGGTGCTCTGTTCTCGAGGACTTTAAAAGCCTAATGTGACACCTTCAACTTAATCCTCTGCTTAATGGGCAGAGGGTGGAAACAAACATGTAGCAGAATGCCAAGCAGTCGGCAAGGACAATGGAAAGTTAATAAGCAATGGTTTGTTCCAAAACTTGCTTGAGTGCACAGAACTCATGAATCTGCTGCAGAAGATACCCTAATTCCAACTGCACAAAATAAAGAACAAATCAAAGCAGGAGCACAGGCGAGAATTATTTGCTTCCTCCTACATTCTGTTCCAATTTCAAGAGTCAGCATCTAAAGAATTAGACAGCTATCTTCGAACTTAACGTGCACTCACATGGAGAAGTACAAGCTGGGCTGTCCTGTGTCTAGTTCACATTTCTGCTAAGAAAAACATGGCCATGATAACATCTTCAACGAAGCTAACACAGAGATCAGTGCTGTCTGTCAGCGTTAACACAAACAGGACCTCCTCTCCCTCCACGTCCTTCAGAGAGACCTGGGGCACATATGATTGCTTTATTTTGTAGTCTGGTAATTAGGAGAAAAAAGAGCTATCTTTTTCCTGCTGTTACTGATATCCACTGAGCAGACAGTGAAACTGTTAAAATTAACTGGCATCTAAAAGTTTCCCACGTTTTAAATGATAAAACAGGATTAACTCGGCTGAGCAAGCAGGGTAAGAGCAGAACAGGGCCAATCACAGTTCCACTCCATACCCCTTCCTCTTGTAACAGAGATCTGCTTACAGCCCTCATCTTCACAACAAAACCCAAAGCAAGAGAGCTGAGCAAGGAAATTTAATGTAATCCACTCCCATAAAGCCTATTTTTCTCCAAGAAAGGAATCCCAATTTCTCCAGAAGTGCCAAGATAACTCCAATTGACAAAAAGCAGAGAGGCGGATTTAATATTTCTCTCTCTCTTCTAAAATCATTCCACAATTAGCTTCTAATGGCATGTAAGTGAGGTCAGCACAATGGTCACCACATAACATCTCGGGGTCACCTTTTTAAAGGGTAATCATTACTTTGTCACACTTGCAAGACAATGATTTCCCAACATGTGATGGATTCCCATGCAGTGACAGCTAATGACGTGCACTGGGTGGCTGCTGGGGTATTGCTGAGAGCTAAGGTCAGCCCATGAATTAATGAGCCTGGCTGCAAGCTAGCAATAAGTGAGGTTAATGCATTTAGGCTCTGGAAGGGAATGATTAGAAACAGGAAGGGGAGAAGAGACGTTCCATCCCACCTTCTCCATCCCTCGTCTATAGGACAAAATGCCCCCCAGAACCACAGTTCCATGGGTTTCCTCAGCAATGGAGACTTCACTGCTCAAAACCATTCCTTCCTCCCTCCTGCCCCCTCCCAGCTCTCTCCTTTCCCCATAAAAGCATGTTCAAGCCTGGAAAATTGTTCAGCTGAAATCCTCAGATTTTGTTGAGTCCTGGCGTTCCCTGAGACAGCCATATTTACACCATTGCTGCTGGAAGCAATCCACTCTCAAGTTTTCTCAGTTTTCCCTTGCAAAAACTTTGAGGTTCCTCACTGCTATCAGATGTAGAGACACATCCCAAAATAAATAAAATATTCTATTAACCTAATTCCTCATAACCTAACTAACAGCTGGACCGGATGATCTGAGATGTCTTTCCCAACCTTAATGATTCCACGACTCTATGATTCTAATTCAAATGCAGCAACCTCAGCTCTCCACCACCTAAATACATCCCTCCACATCCATGAATGTGTTTCCAAGGCTCTGAAAAATATCACCAAACTACCAGATCCGGCTTCCAACCTGCTAGACCCACCAACCATACCAGCAGCCATCTCTCATTTGGATCTACAGTCACATTTGAGCATCTCCATGGATTTAACAGCATTTTCAAGTGTCCTCTATGTTTACTGAAAGAAATTCTGTCGTTGGACCATTTAAAAGGAAAAAAAAAAATAAAAAAGGAAATGGAAAGAAAAACACGGTATGATAAGACAGCAGCTAAACGTATACTGATTGCAGTAATTGCATCCATTCCTCTGTTGGAAAGCCTTGTATTGTATTTCTAATATGTGCTGATAAGTGCATTCACAACATAAGATTAACAGCCTCCAGACAAGAATGGCTATTATGTTTAACAGACTGATTAGCAAGTGACAGAGCTGCAAACTGTAGTCCTCGTAAATCGGTTGCTTTTAAATTACAGCAGCATTTTATGGTCCCATTTTTAAAATGCAACGGTTTGTTACACATATGCGGTGTAATTCCTATCTGACAATAATAGAGGACAGCAAGATTTGAGCTTTTAATCTTCAGATCTCAATTAAAGCACTGCTCATTTTCTTTTTAATTACAGTAAAATCTGTGCTGTACGTGGCACTCTTTATGGAACCTCCTGGCTTAAACATCTCCCAGACACCATCCCCAAGCACAGGGACAGCCATTCTAGCCAATGTCTTTTATAAGTCCTACTTCAATCCAGCTGCCATCTTTGTGCCTCCACCAGCCTTCTCACCTCCTGGAACAGAAACCAAAGCACAGATTTCCAACTGACGTCCATTCAGATTTGCCAGAGCAGGCTTGCCCCTGCTACAACCAGGTCTGCTTACACCTCAAGTGAGTGGAGCTCCTAATTAATTCCCTGTATTTTCTAACAGCCAATGGTAGGATTTAGGCACATCGTTCCTTGCGGTGCTTCTGAAAATCCTGCCATCAAATGTGTGATTCTGTTTTTGTTGACTGCTCTTATTTTTCTCGCTGTAACATATGAGAGCACCAGTCTTGGATTTGGGCCCTCTGTGTATTTCGTACAAACACAACTATAAAGGCAGTCCTGACCCCACAGAGCGTGCAGTCCACAAGACAGAGACAGAAAAGAGATGCAACAATCTGCACCACTTTAAATTCATACACAAAACAGAAACCCTTTAAGCATGAATTTATCTACAGACTTTCAAGCTCAATGACATCATGCACTTCAAACCAGTTTATTTATAACATAAAGCTTAGTATAACTTGTAAGGAGACAGAATAAATGAATTTGTTCTATCACAGAACTTCATCAGATACAATACAGATGGCTCTGCTACCATGGTTAAAAATAGCCTACACATTTTGAAATCAGCTCAAGGCATTTATCAAATTAGGAAACCGGTGAAGGAGGATGTCTAGCTTGTATACTGTAATTGGAATACCCACCCCGTGGTTTGGTGCTTTTGTTTTTGGTTTGCTTTTATTAATTCTACCTCACATTGGTCCCGGACAGTCAACTGAACTGGGAAAACTCAGTCTCCCAAACCATTTTTCTTTGCTAAACAGCAGGAAAGAACAACAGAACAACTCGAGGTTGTTTACCGTACGTAGAAGAGAAGGGGGAAACCATCCAGAGAGCAATCCAGGGTAGAGCAGAGAATCACAGAGTGCTTAAGGTTGGAAAGACTTGTCAGCTGGTCCAACTACCAACCCATCCCCACCATACCCACTAACCTTGTCACTCAGTGAGACAGCTACCCTTTTCTTGAAGGGTAAAATACTTCAGAAACAAAATGACTGTAAAGCAAACCCGGCATCCAGGCTGAGCAGCCCAACGCATCATGCAGGATGTAAAAGGAAAATTGCAATGAATAGATCCCAAGCGGTAAGACCTGCAGTTAATTAATTGCCAGTGAGATTGCACCACAGAAGTGGCCTCGTTGATTGTGGCTTCCTCCTGCATGCTCCTCGAGCCATCCACGTATGTTTCCCAGCTAATCTGGAGCAGAAGGGAGACAGAGTGCAGACCCCCCCCACAGTCCTGCAAACACTGCTGTCTGAGGAACAAAATCCATTTGCTTCTCAGCTTTCATGGCTCTTTTCTCACATTCCACCCACAGATGGAAATTAGGTGTTGATGTTCGCTGAGAACTTATTTACTGAAGGATTGAAAGCAAGATTTTTGAAGGAGCTCTGTCTTTACTAAGCTGCAGCAAACCCTGGGGTCTCCAGAGCCCTGGATGCCTCTGTGTCCTCTGCAGCCCCCATGTCACAGCCCTGCTCCCTGGGGGCCTCCTGCAGAACCTTCCTCACTGCCAGCTTCAAGCCACATCTATTGGATTCCAATGACAGGGAATTCCGTGCCCAGGTCCTTATGCAATCACCTGAGGTCAGAACACCAACTGAAGTATGATCTATTACCAGCTATCTGACCAAGAAGTACCTCTCATATTACCCTGCAGAGCAGGCGTACAGAACAGGACCACATGGAAGTTTGAATTTCTGACATCAGTGTGAGCTTTGCAGCTGAGATCCGTGGGCAGATGATGAAGATCTGTTTTCATCTAAATCTAATACTTCCTCCGGAAGGGGAACATACATTTTGAAAGATCAACATATAGTAATTCCTGGCTGGAATATCGAGTTCAAAGTTTACTACTGCCTTGGCAGGATGCATTTAAAAGGCAGAAAGATACCATTAGAATTCATAAGATCCACACCGTGGACTTATTGCTTACTAAGATAGGTATTAGCTGCTTCCTCCTACTTCAATTTATCAGCTGCAGTGTGCCCATATTTTGTTTTCAAGAGGATTACAACAGCACATCTAATAATATGAATGTTTCTGCAGGTAATAATTGAAAATGATATCAGTTGATAAACTGCTTTGATAAGAATTCCAACACGTATGAGGAGAAAAATATGACATGCATCCCTTCTGGACTTGCTCCTTTGCAGTGACCTTAGAAATGAAGGAAAATTGCTTCTCATCAGCTCCTGCTCATGTAAAGCCTACCTCAGTCCCTCTGGATACTGCTGCTCACAGCATTCCTCCCTTTGCTGCCTCTATCTCCATCTCTGAAACATCAGGAGAGCAGGGAGAAAAATGATTTAAGAAAGCAATGGAAATTCCTTTTAGTGAAAAAGGGGGAAAAAAAAAAGATTTCAAAAAATGCTTTCCAATTTCTGTTGGTTTTTTTTTTAATGCAAACCACTTGCCTCCAGAATCCCAACCATTCAAACTACTTAGTGCCCAGGCACCAAGCACACAGAGCAGAACGTGGGAGGGAAGTGTCGCTTATCAGCTTTAGCTGCAAGATTTGTACTTCTGCATTCTCTTTCAGCGGAGGAAATGCAGAAAAACAAAAACAGCAAAACCTTTAAACTCAGGAAGCAGGTTGGAAGGCAATCCTGCTCTCATCATAGGGTTTTCTTAACGTCTGTGAGCGATTGGAGGAGTTACGACTTTAATTTCATATAGAGCAATTTTTTATTTCAGTGCTAACATGTGGGTGTTCCAAGGAGACCTACAAAGTAGAATAAACAAGATAAAGGCTCTCTTCCCCTTAATCAGTACTTGATGACACATTGGCTTTAGACCTCCTTTTACTGGTATGTACAGTTTGTATTTGGCTTATGAAATAAGAGCAAGAAGATCTTCACTGAAGGGACCTCAAAGATCTTTCAGTTTCAACCCTGGCATGAGTCCACAGCCCTGCCCAGAGCCCACCACAAAGCAGAAGTGGCACAGAAAGGACAAACTATGCACTTAAGCGAGGACCACCTCTTCTCCCCACCCCGTTTTGAGCCGCATTCACCGAGCATCCAAAGCACAATTGGAAACCTGCTTCCAGAAAAGGAAGAATCAGCAAAAAAACCCCAAACCAATAAGAACATCAACCACGCAAACATCTGGAGAACAACCCAGCAGGGCACAACATTTCTTTGGAGGTCTGCAAGCAGCCAAGAGATGACAATACTCTAATTAAAACGGCAGGCTGCAAAACACATCCAAATGGCTTTCGTTCCAACCCAGCCCCTGCTCAGATCCTCGGTGCCGAAGAAAACATCAGGTTGCACTGCGAGTTGTTTCCATAAAGAAAGTACAGATAATGATGCATCCCTAAAACTCTCTTCTTTTAATTTAAAACTGAGAGGACCACGTGCATAAATGGGGCAAGAGGCCAGATGATTCTGCTTCCAGAGCAGTGCACAGAAACGAGGCTCATCGCAGGCCTTTTATTTTACCCAGGGTTTCTTTTTTATTTATTTACTCTTCTTTCTCTCTTCACTCATCTATTCATCTACCCACTGGAGTACTGAAAATTCAAGTTCTTGTTCTTCTGATTCATATTCAAATTCAAACACATATAAACACACAGCACAGCCTACAGTGTGAAAGTTTGAAGAGTTTTGTTGTGGATTTAGGGTCTTTTTAAGTGTATAACAAGCCAATTAAAGAGGCTGAATCAGTACCTTTCAGATGAATACACAGGAAATGAGAGGAACATGGCAGTAGTGATACATTTTCCAGCCTGAACTCCCAGGAACATGTGGTATGTGCTATTATTTTATGTATAATGAGTAACTTGTAATGTGTTTACCTCATCAAGGAAACCACTTTTCCCATCACTTTTGCATTCCCTGTGTGCTTAATGAAGTGGGTTTGCTTTTGATGAAGGTAACTGCATAACTAATCTCTTCTGAACGACTCCTGTGGTTTGGTCACAGTCTCCATAGATGCGCTCATGTCCTCAGCTGCCAGCCAAACACAGCCGAGGCCACCTGCTCCAAAGGTCTGAGGGTGCAGGAGACTGTCTACAGAACACCGCAGTCAGATACAGTCAACACCATTCTCATAGTTGAATGCATGCACGTTACTGATGCTGACACCCCACTCATACGACAAAGCAGACCCCAACCCTTGCAGCAGCTCCCAGACACACGGGCTCAGGCCAGGTCACACAGCACATCTCAGACCCTGCAGGACAAGGACAGTTTGGCCGCACTGAGCTCTCTGCAAGGACCCCTGCCCAGGTCCACGACCACCAGGTCTCTCTGGCTCTGCCTCAAAGCAGACAGCTGAGTCTAAGGCTTCCCAAACAGGCAACAGGAAAAGCTTTTCTCTCTGGAATGACTGATCCAGAAGAGAAAGGCAGCGCCAAACAGAACAACGTCCTGCTGGGAGCAAGCTCCTCGATGTTTCTGTTGAATGGATGTAAATCAACACATTTCTGACAAGCCCAATAAAATTAAAGACTCCAAGTCAGAGTATTTTGCCCCAAAGGGAGGCACTGCAGTGATAGTTTACTTACTGATCATGTAATGCTTGCATAAAAGCTAGGATATCCAGGATTTCCTGCTGGGAAATCATTCTGAAAACAATTCCAACCATCACAGAGATGGGTGGCCCCTTCAGTGGGGCTTGGCAATTTAAGGGACACGGGCTAAGGCCTTCCAGATGGCCCCTGCTGTCTGAATTCTCTGCTTACAATAGAAGCACCAGAGGACCTGCTAACATGGCAGGCAGCAGCCCCACAACCACACTGCCATACAGCACCTAAATTTGGAATGAAAGGGAAATACATCCAGCAGAGCACGCAAGAAAAGTTTAGGGAGACAGAGTACACTCAATCAACCAGGATGTGGGAACAAATAGCAACATTTCTGCAAATACCAGAGACCTACAGATAGGAAAAGCAGTCAAGAGGGACCTCATTTTGTCATTTATGAGAAAGTCATCCTGGATCCACCTGGATAACGCTCCCTTTCTGGAACAGCAGAGCAATTGCTGTCAACCAAACCATCAGGACTACAATCTGTAACTTGAATGATGCTTTTTCTCCTGTATATAACATATTTCCTCCTTGCACCTTTCCTTCTGTCTTCCACCTTAGAAAAAAATACATATGATATTTGTAATAACAATAATAAAAATGGATTTCAAATGAACAGTCCTTAAGATCACTGAAATAAATATATGGAAAACACATTTAATTATTACCACAGCAATCTGGGAAGTGTTTTGCTATAATTAAAAGATTAATTACCTTTCTCTACTTTAACAAACTCATGAATTAATAATTCAGGGCAGCTTTGCCAGAATAAATTTATTTGCAAATATTACAAATAACACGCTCTCATGGTATGATCACTTTGGATCTGCAGATCCAAACTCACAAGCTTGTCTTGCTTGAGCAAAACAACTGCTTCAATAAGCAAAGTAGGACCCCAGAAATCTCTAGCCAGGGTGCAATCCTTACTGCATGGGAAACGGTACCGGATGTTGGGCCATGAACCTACTTGCTCATCATTAGTACCACATGCAGAAAGAACACTTAGTACCACACTCGTGCCCAGACCTACAGGCTATGGTCATTTATGAAATTTCTTGCAAAATCACTTCAGAAGTCAAATAATGTGCTCAAATCACAAGCAGCTCACAGACAACCCAAACCAAGCAGAAGCAAAACAAAACATTTAGTACAAATTGTACACCCAGCTCAAAAAATTGCCTTGAATAACTCACTGTTATGTTTTGGTTTGTCACCTGCTATGATACAGTAAGGAACAAAAATCTTTGCTGAAGAATAAATGTATCCTATTTGGAGTTCCATTCAGCAATGATGTTATAAGGTCTGTGGGTGTAGGTCACAGATGAAATATAGACCGTGAGCTCTGTTGCTTGAAATATAGATCACTATAAAGAGTATTATAAAGCTAGTGCTGTCTGGAAAGCTGCCATGCTTTTTTAGATAGAAACAATGGACACGTGTTTGTGTCTCAGTTGAAATAAAGATGCTTATGAAGACTGCAAAGGGAAACAAACTGAAATTACAACAAAAACTGAACTGTAAGGATGTTTAGTATGTAATTATTGAAGCAGAAACATTGAATCATTCAGTAAGGAAAGACCGCTATGATCATCCAGTCTAACCATCAGATCATCTTGTCCAGCCATCAAAGATCCTTAATAAGTTACACAAATAAGCTTAGTATATAAACTTAGGTTTAAAAAACTAGTTCAGTTTCTGGAAGGGAAAAAATGAACTATTGTTAGGTCAGTAATGTACATTAGTATGGACCCTCAACTTGATGTATGAGATATATAATATTAAATGTGTCATGTTGAAGTGGGACAAAATTATTTATGGCAAAGAATCAAGACAAAGCCCCTACAGACTTGGTAAGCCCAGGCATTGAACAATCAAAGGTGAAGCACGATTTTCCATCGGACTCTCTCCACAAACAAATGGGAAATGTTTGACAGTGCAGTGCATGTACCTACGTACACACACCTTCAACTTGTTTCACTCTTTCTTCAACACAAAAACTTTGGAATGTCACATCCTGATGCATGCTCGTGCATTCTGCACTGCTCTCTCACTACGAAGATGATGCACAGGTCTCTGTGGGTCAGCACTAAGCCTCCCACAAGGGCAGCTTCCCAGCAAACGGAAAGCCTGAAGCCCATGTCAGTACATCTGCAGTCTGGCATCACCACGCCTTGTGGCTGCCAATTTGAGATTCCCATGGATGGTGGTGTTCAGCAACACCAGTGACCATCTGTTTCTTCCTCCTCCTCCTCCTCTTTCTTCTCCTTATCTCTCGCTATAATAACCCAGGTATCCTGGAAGCAAAGGGAGTTTAGAATTTGCAGGGGATGACACAACATCTGCTGATGTAATTCCCAGTGAAAGGAAGGAAAGAAAGGTTTTGCAAGAGGGTGTAGCGTAGAGGGTTAATGGGGAAGATGGAACGGCTTGGAGCTGCAGTCAGGCAGCAGTGTGATTTGACAGCCTGTTTCCCTGCATGGAGGGTGGAAGAGCAAGGCTCCATACAGGGTGTGTCGGAAACAGGAATGATGTGATTGCTGCAGGCAGGAATCAAAAAGAAAAGCAAGCTGACCCCTGGCTATCTCTGCAGCAGCATGCTATGCAGGGGGGGTGAGCAGGAATGGAGATAAATACCTTCATTCAAGTGCATTGTCTCTGCTTTCCACATTAAGCGCTTTAAAGCAAGCGATCATTTTGATGCTTTGCATTTCCACGCTTGCAGCCCACGTTCTCCCATGACAATGTACCAAAGGAGTTTCAACTTTCCTTTTAGAGCTTCATATTAAACGAGGAATGCCCACACCACCTCTCACTCTGCTTTGGAATGAGATAGGGCTTTGCCTCAGGAGAACTCAAATCTGGTGTCAGCACTTCATCAGGCTTCTGGCTAAGGGAAGTATTAGAGGACAAGACCTGGTTTTGCAGCCAAACGGCCACAACAAGGCCAACAAACTGCACACTACAGATTCCTGTTACCCTACTGCATTCAGGTGAGGGAGAAGGGCAAATATCCCACATGGAGGAGCCCAGCCATCTCCAGAACTGCCCCCTCCTCTAGGAGGCACAGAGCACAAGAAGTGCTGTGGCTTCAGCATGCCTCATCCCTGCCCCATCCCACTTTGTTCCAGGGCTGTCTCTCAATTAAGAAACAAGCAGTGCTGTGCAGAGGAAGGAACAGAGCCCCTTCTTTATACCATAGGTCTGCCTAGCATCCAGGCTTTGTGCTGCTCCCACTGCTCTGCTCTAGGGCTGAGGCAGACCAAGGGCACATCCCTCTCCTCACTGTGGCCCCAAAGATTCCTGAGGAAAGGTGTCTAAGGGATGAAGGGGGGTGTCAGGACAGCTCAAGCATGCAGCAGTATATGTCCCAAGCCCTCCCAAAACTAGTAGTGACATACTACACAGATACTTCCCCCAAGAAATGAAATTTAGTATTATCTAATGCATTTTTCAAAATATATCTTTTGATCTTCCAAAACCCACGTAAACTTTTATCATCTCCAATATCCTCTGACTTTCATGGGTAATGAAACGCAACACCTTCTTTCACACCAAAGCTGCCAGCTGCCAGTTTCAGCTGATGCCACCAATTCTTTTTTTGGATAAGAATCTCCCTATTCACCTGACACAGTGTTCGTTTCTTCAGACCACATTTTCTCTGAGGCAGGCATCCACATTCCAACAGATACATTCCCTTTCCTGCAGAACACAGATGCCACCTTCTAAGCTGCTAATTTTTCTCTTTCCACGTAATTAAAAAATACCTTCTGCCTCTTCAGTTTCATAACCAAATGTCTGCTATATATAAGGTAAAGGAATTTATGGAAATTCGGTTGAAGAAAGTACATATATTTCTTTAAGTAATAAATACTTAGAAAGACATTCATTAAAGCAAATTAAAATAATGGTACTCTGAAATGAAAAGGCTACAAGTAATAATTTCTTTCAAATACAGAAAGCATTCCAAAGCGGGTTCAGTCTGCAGCAGCAAAAGATGTGGCACTGCATTATGTTTTATATGGGAGTATTTCAGGCAGTCAGCCTGGCAATTTCAGCTCACTGAGCATTATGTAAGGATGGAAAACTAAACAGTTCTCACATTTAAAGAAATGGAGTCACTTTGACTTTGCTCACCAAGATTCTGCTCCAAACAGCCACGTGTGCTGATCCCCACCAGGGCCTGTTTTGCTGCTGCCACTGTTACCTCCTGGAGAAGAGGACTTCCTGCCTGTGTGGAAACTAGAGCCTCTAACTTTTCTAGTTGTGAAGGTGAGACGCCAAGATACAACGCACATCTAACATAACGATGACTCAACAAACAAGCAACCTGTCCTGCAAACAACTGGAGGATCCAAAAGAAAGAAAACAGCCTGAATCTAAAATAAGATGGTATGCTTGAATGAGACAGAAATCTCAATTGCTTCAGCAGCAAAAAGCTGGAGAAAAACAACTGCCAAATATCACAAAACCTGTAACCATGGCGTGTCTGAGTTAGCTTGCAACCAAGCATTACAAGAAAGGAATTTCAGTGCTGAGCACAACTTAATTTTAGAGGGAAGTGGATGTTCTGTTGTGATATAACATAAATGAATTAAACCTCTTTAACGGGTTCTCAACAATAATGCACGTTAAATGCTCGGAGAAATTCCTCCAGGCAGCAGTGATTAAATAAACGTAAAATGATTCCACATTACAAGGGCATGATCCTGCATCAGGAAAGAGAGGTTTGGCTTCCTTTTAACTGCTGCTTCAAAGCACCTGCACTGAGCACAGTGCCATACACACGACAGGTGAGGCAGCATCCAGCCCTACACGGGAGCAGCACGAAGCTCATCAGCAGCGAGATGAAAGCAGCACCAGCTGCCTCCGTGCCGCAAGGAACATGATGCTATCAGCCCCACACAGGTCCCAAGGTGAGTAGGACCTAATGGGAAGATAATGTGAGGATGGGAGCTCTTAGAAAAGAGCCATGCTGACCAAGTGCTGGCATTGGTCAGTGGTTGCCAGTGCAGTGCTATCAGTGAATGGAGACATCCCGCCATCGCCCCAGGGCAGGGCACAGCCCAGCTGTGCAGCCAGGTGCAGGGCTATGGGTCAATCACACGCTCCAGGGCTCAGCTACAAAGGTCTCTGTGCTAATGACTGGTTTCACAATTATTTATGCACAAACAATCTCCCAAACACGCTCTGTTTAAAAACGTTACGGCAAGTTTTTCACTGATTCGACCCCAGGCATTCCACATTTGTATGACTGGGATGAGGTTGCACACCTAGTCGGAGGCAACTGAGCCATGCCTTTGAGCCGGTTAAAACATGAGACAGCTTGCTGCTGAGATGCAAAACATTCTTCCTCTGAACAGCATCTCAGGAGCTCACCTTGTCTGGGCTCCCCTTCCCAGCCAGCGGGCAGCAGTGCTGCTGTCAGGGGGCTTGCAGGAGCCTGGCAGCTGTTCTAAGGCCTCTTTAGTGGGCATATATAATTCAAACCTCACTACTAGTTTTACTTGAAGGTGAAACATAAAGCAAACACCAGGGATGTCAAAGCCAGAAGAGTGTTTTCACATGTTAAAAATATATCCACAAAACCACAGTTTTCAACAGATCTTCTCAGGAGCTGCTAGCAGGAATTCAAAATGTTGCTCCTGAACATGGCTCCTAAAGCAGCACCTCTTGGGACAGGAGATGCCCCATCAGTAAGACAGGAGCAGTCAGCATCTTCCCAGCACAGGAACTGCTGTGATGCCGTCTGTGGTTCCAAGCAAAGCCAGCTGCAGACCCTCGCACTGACACACATGGACAGAGCTGACTCATTACACATTCAATTCTCCCACCTCCACATGCCAGGGAAATAAAAATATGGCATTTCAGAGACATGGGACATAAATTTGGGCTTGGTTTAGAACCCTGTGGGCAGTAAAGTGTTTTGCCCATTAAAACATAAATTACCATTGGAGGATGGCTGATGAGAGTCTGGGGCTAAAAGGAAATGGCACTAAATCAGAATTATAGGGATGCTCTTTCCAGGCTGACTATGGGAATTTACTCTCCTCCCCAGTGTGTCTCGAGATGACAGATGAAAATTAAGGCTGGTTTGTATGGGAGATCAGGAGTTACTCTCCCCAAAAACACCCTTATCAGTAAAACACCTTCTTAATCCCATCGGCTGTGAGCATACAATACCTGTCACTCCCCAACCTCCCAGTCTTTATAAAAATGAGGTATTTATTCTCATAATCGTCTCCTGCATTAGGTAGCAGCAGCTCAGACATATGATGGAAGGCAGGTGGACCTTCCTCTGTACCAGAAAGTGGCACAGCCAAAGGCAAACCTGGGAACAAAGTGGGTCCTCCCGAGCCTTCCTCTCGTTAAGGATCACAGCTGAGGATCTGTAATGAACAGCAGCCTTAGAAAGGAGCCCTGCTCTCCTCACAAAATCTTACTGCTTCTTTTGTAACAGTGCCTATAGTATTGCTGTACAGGGAGTCCTGTTCCCTGCTTGTACAGACAGAGCATCGGGGCAAAATGCAATAACTCAGCCATGTACCCAGCGCAGCACTGAAGTCCACAACAGACCCAAGAATTTAATCCAAAACGTTTCAACTTTTCCCTATGGTTTTAACCCAGACCAGCTCTTAACTCCTCTTCTGGGAATTAGAATAAAGTAATCAGGACAAATTTAAAGTGCTCAGAGGGATTGAAACTGTCAGCTTATGTATGATCTACAGATAAATCAATACATTCAGATAAACTTTCTATTTGCCAGTAATAAGTTCTTTGACTCTTGAATTCACCCGTCTCTCCAGATGCTTGTTTCCTAAGCAACACCAACTCATACTTCTTATTTATGGCCCATTCTTTGCTAAGATTCCACAACAGGGCTGAGACACAGCTCCGAGAGAAGGGCTGCTCACCAGCTCACATCCAGAAAGCACTGGCAGCATCGTAATGGAAGATGGCAGTTTGCTGCCATTCCTGCAATCTGCACAGCATGCTTCTGGATCTTCTGGGTACGTCCCAGGGCACCGCTGGGAAACAGGACTGCTGACATGATGTATAGCTCAAAAATGATGATTAAAAGCCCAAACAAATCAAGTGTCAATGTTTAGAAATAGAACATAGCCATGGGTTCACCCACAGTTGCTGTGTACAACTCTTTTAAACTCAAGGTTTGGCTTCTTATGCTGCTGGTTCTATAACTGATGCTCCTTAAACTCTTTTAGAGACATATTTAGAGCAAAATAGACACGTTAAGGCACACTGCACTGGCTTCTTGATTTTTTCGTCCCAACAAAGTGAAGTCCTATTCCCCATTATAAGTGGAAAATTGCTCCTGCATTGGAATGGCCTCTGCAACAAGCAACACAATTGAATTGTGTGCCCATGCCACCAAAACTAAACAGCTAAGGAATGGTTTACACAGATCCCAGGATGCCCACTGATGCAAGATGTGGTTCTTATTTATTGGAGAAGAAAGACGCTTGCATGCACTGGGAGAAAGTTATTTGCTGGCCTTAAATCATCCGCACAGGAACAACTGAAGGCAAGTACATCAAAGAAGGGATTCAGGACTGAATACGGCAAGACAGGGCTGAAGCAGCCAAAAGAGCTTAAGCAAAGTTAGGTTCAAAAGCCAGGGTTGCGGAAAGCAGAGTAATGCTGCCTCCAGTGCTCCCAAAGGCACAAAGGTACTTTGCACTTTCAGAGCAGGACTGCAGGCTGTGGGGGGGCTGGATGCTCAGGGTAGGATTTGGAGAGGACCAAACCAAAGCCACCACCTCATTTGTTTCATAGCGCCCCAAAATGAACCACCGGGGAAGAGTCCAAAATAATAGGAATGGTAAATGCTATTAAATTCCCAAGAGTGCAAAGTATGCCTAACCCAGATATCACTTCCTTGTCATTAATTTGTACTCTACACCTCATAAACTTTTATTGTAAAGAGTGCACTTGGAATTTCAAGAAACGCTGAAATTCAGCAACATTCAATGCCCAACACGTCCCCTGGATGAGAGAGAAATTGTTGTGCTTGTTTGCTCTTGTTGTTATGAAGTGGTAACCCATATGTTCCTCACATTAGGAAGATATTTAATGTATGCCCTTGGCAAACAGCAGACTATGGAGCATGTGAGACAAACAGAACCATCACCCAAAGATGATGCATATTTCTGTTGAGAGAGAGGGAGGCTATTTACAGTAAATTAAAAAGATATGTATCAAATCTCATTTATGGTAATATAAAACTATTTCTGAACTTTAATTATTATGATGAACTGGTCTCCTGTGGCTTGTTCATTTCATGCAGTTAAAAAAAAATGTTAACAGACTTCTAATTATATCAGTTTTCTGTGTAAAAAAAAAAATACAGCTCACATTTATTACTCTGTCTAGGGAAGCTATGGATCATCTTGCTATTCACTTTATGCTTTTAATTTACATATCAGAAATACTAATAAGTACAGCGTTATTAGATCATATTCCCATTCGCTTCCCATCCAAGAAAATGGTCCATTTTGTTTAGCTGCCACGATTAAATTAATTTATTTTTTCTATGGCTGGTTTTTTGATAAGGGCTTTTATCAGAAGTTTGACTGTATTAAGCCTAATAGGACATCTCATTAAAATAAAGTGCAAAAAGAAAATGCGTTTCATTAAAATCAAACAATGGCTTTGACCCCCACCCAAACCCATTTTAGGCTTCATTAGCATTTTTAATAGAGGACGTAATTGCACCTTTCACTTGAACAAGAGCAACACAATCTGAAGGTTTGGATTTGTTTAAAATTCAGTAGATTATTTTGGTATCATTTGATGAGCAGCACTGCTGTGCCGTGAGATGGCCAAAGCAGAAGTGGCAAGGAAGCTGGATCTGGCATGTTCTGCATGTGTTTGACACTAATTTTCTGTTGCACTCACAGCACAGTACCCAATAATTTGGTCTTCAGTCCCTAGAGTATTTACAATATATTCCAATGCTATCAATTATAAAATATCCTGTAGTCCACTCTTAACAGACATAGAAGCATCTGTTAAAAAAGGAATCGAGCCCCAGGCTACAAAATCGACTCCAGAAACCTTTAATTGGGAGAGCTAGTTCTTCTCTCCAGCAGAAACAATCTCTAGCGATCACTGGGCTCATTCCTGGTTGGGCTGACAAAAGAAACAGGAAAATGTAAATCACTTAACCAAAGAAAAAAATAAATACCTGAGAAAATCAGCTTTCAGAATAACACGGTCTTTGGGAGAGGTGCTGAGGTTTCGCTTGCTGTTTCATCCTAACTTCAACACCTCCTTCTCATCTGTTCCATCAGGGCAGGGCACAGCATCCCCTAACGTGCCTGGATGTCCAAAGGCTCTGTGCTTTTGGAGCTCCCCCACTGCTTCCAGCACGTACTTCCAATAAAAGACCAACCTTAGGGGCCCAACAGATACCAGCCTGACAAAGAAAAGAGCACATTCTGCTTTTGGTTTGATGCTGGACAGGGACAGAGAGCTTAGGAAAGGTCTTGTGGTTGATTCAGAGCCAAACAGTGATCCTTTCCCACTGCCAGAACAGCAGTCTCAGGGCATATGAAACCAGGGCCACTCTCAGAGAAGCAAAAACCGCTAAGAATGAGGTGATACACCCTTCTGGTAGGCAGCAGACAGACTAAGGAAATAAAATGCACACTGATCAATGTTGTGTACACATCCCATCCATCATTGCCTGAGTGGATCCAGAGAGCGATTTTATCCTAATAACGCTTTTTCAGTTAGCATCATTCTTTTGTTCTTCCCCTGACACCCACTTAATTCTTCTTCTCTGCCTCCTTGAGAAGTTTCTAAAGTTGAAACTTTCACCTAACCAGCTGCACTGCTATCTTACAGTCTCTTTAAACAGATTTCTGCTCCCAGAGGAGCAGACATGAGCTGCCGTAACAAAGCAGCAGCCCATATGCAAAGCGTGCTTGGTTGCACCACCATGTCCCGTGCCTCAACTCCAAGCCAAAATGCCCATATGGCCCTGGAAAAAATGAAGGGGGGGGGAAAATGTAGAGTAAAAACGTCGAGTTGCTTCTGCTGGAAGGAAAGAGGGACTGTCAACACCAAAATTGGATTAACACCTCAGCTGTGCAAACAAAGTTTGTCATTCTGCCATACACATTACACCAACTGGGGACTGAAGAGCAGTAGCGCAGCAGTTTCTCCTGAACACCTTCCTTTTCTTAACCCCTCTGAGCACTGAGGGAACCTCCACGACCTGCAGGGATTACAATGCATACTGCTGGTGTGAGCAGCCCGCACACACCCAAAAGGTGAAATTGCACACTGAGTTCATCACTATTTGCATGAGATGTTTTTTCTACATGCTGTTATCAAAGAGTTCTTATGCTGCTCATTTATCAGATCTGTATGTAGAGGAGCTGAATAAGGAGGGCTGCCCCCAGTGCCAGCGTCTCCTCTAGGAGAGAACTCAGGCCTATGGTTACATAGACTCTCTGTTTGAATTTTATTCTAGTAGTTGATGAAATGTAGTCTCAAAATTCCAGCCAAAAATAAACTTTAAAAAATCCAAAATTCAAGTCTCCAGATCTCAGCATTTCTGGTTTCAAGGGCTGGCTTGGAGACAGCACCTTTTAAGCAGCAGTCCTCTGAGAGCCCCAGCATCAGGAACACGTAAAGCAGAACTGGAAATGATTGTGTGGGTTTGAGACCTGCATTTGGGCAGGGGAACAGCAGCAGCAACACAAATGATTGCACAGAGGAAGCAATCTGCCAGCCCCTGCGGAGAGTACCTAGAGCATATGTTCAGTGCAGCATGCAAACATCTCTGATTGCAGCAGGCAGATCAGCAATGCTCTGGCTACACGTTTTTAGCAGTAGGAAGCAGGAGATTGTGGTATGAGGCTTCTCTAACTCTGCTGCTGCTGTCTGAATTTATTACATTTATACCTTTTATGGATCATCACTTCAGCAACCCCGAACGTAGAGCGTGCAGGTCACAGGGAGGGGAGATGCATGGGGCACACAGTAGGTCCTGGTGAGAAGCAGGCTGGCTCATCTGCTTCTGCTGCAGATCTCTACAGACTCTTGCCTGTGTGCTATTTGCACTTGCAGTCCTGCTGCTGCTTGCATTTGCTCCTGAGCCAGGCTGAATTCTGATGTCCTTCCCACCTGCACAAGGTTTCCCCATGCACAGCCCCCAGCCCTTCTTCAGGCAAAAACTTATGGACGTCTACACAGCCGTAACATTAAAGCTTTGCAAAGAATACACACGTTTTTTCAGTATGACTAAATCTGAAAAACAGAGAAGTAGCAATATTTTGAAACAACAATGAAAATGTTGATCTGTAAAATAAAATCACCCAGTTCACATCTGGGCCAGGACATGGGCTAATAGCAACATTCCTAAGAAGAGAACGCTGACATCCCTTCTATCTCCATGTACAACAGACTCATTTTTACAGCCAAAGTACAGCACTAAACCAGCCTTTTATTTCCTGCTCTTCCCAAGAGGGAATGCTTTTCCTGGGGTACGTTCCCCTATTTACCACTCGTGTCATTTATTTTCTGAATCTTGCCGAGATGCTCAGCTGCTCTGTAAGCACAGCCTGCAGTCCTCCAACCGCCAGACATCAGTCTCTCTGCTTCAGTCACTCACCCACCCCAAAAGCTGACAGCTTGAAGAATTACCAGCTCCCCGAACATGAAATCTAACTACGCCCGGACAGCTGTACAAGGGAACAACCCT
The DNA here is from genome assembly GCF_023343835.1 of Lagopus muta. Taxonomy (NCBI): domain Eukaryota; kingdom Metazoa; phylum Chordata; class Aves; order Galliformes; family Phasianidae; genus Lagopus; species Lagopus muta. The sequence continues at coordinate 8,330,289 of NC_064449.1, read as the reverse complement.
GTATTTCCATGTTCTTCGGGCCCTGTGTGACACAGAACACTACAGGTATTCTATCAGCTTGTCTGGGAAAGGCATTCAATCTCCTTACAGGTATAAAGCAGGAAAGAGACTGCAGATTTTGCCTAACTGATTTTACCACGCGCTTAGATCAGCATCTATAGCTAAAAAGAAATGAAGAAGTTGACTGGATTGGTGGTAGGATTGGGAAATAGAGACTTCCCCCATCTGAAGATGCCCAGTTACATGGGTTTGCATTGAAATTTCATCAAAATCCAGCACAAAAGGGATGTCAGTGACATAAGAGAAGAGCCAAATGCATCTGGCTTTACTGAGTATAATTGCAATATCAAATGCCTTGTTGGATTGTGTCTTTCGGAAACAAAAACAATCCATTGTGATACTTTGGAAAGGCTCCTTCTCATCTGCATGGAACTCATTTAGAAAGGATGATTTAAAACAAAAGAAATATTATCCAATATTAGAAGTAACCGTTAGCAAGGCTCATTATTGCAGAGCACTGAAGCTACATTCTCTGCAATTCCATTGCACAGCTAAACTACTGTAATTAAACCATAGTTCCTCTGTGTTATTTAGCAAAGTAAATAATTACACCATGCCCCTGAGGCTTATTGTTAATTTGCAGCATCAGGCAGAAACCCTTGCAGTCATTTCCAAGCCTCCATTTTATGGGTCCATATCCCTGTAGCACTGCCCTGCAACTGCACAGAACATCAAAGTAACTGCACTGACATTCTGTGTGTTCCACCTCGTGAATAGTTGTCATCATACAGCCTTAGGTACACCTGTATCTGAGGCAGCCATCAAAGCTTCCTACCTCACAGGTAGGGCTGAAATGATGGGTGTGGGTTTATTTCCTAGTGTGGGACAGCTGGCATTTCCCCCCATGCACCAAACCCAGCCTGGATTCACGCACTAATTGCAGTTTAACTTTCTGTTAAAAAGAGCAGGGTTGGTCCCTTCCAGCATCGTTCCTGCTTCAATAAGCACAGTTCCTCCTGTACTCCTGTCATGGGCACAGCTCTAGCCTCAAGGTCCCAGGACTGAAAGCCAGCCCTTTGGGGAATAAGAGCACAGCCAGCAGGATTCCAGCCTGCCTCCCAGCCCAACAGCAGCAGCAAGAGGGCTGGCACTGCACAAAGTGACATTGCTAGTGACACACCTAGACAAACGACCAACATTCCTATGCAGTTTTCGAGCACAATGACCTAATAATACCACAATTCAAGCAAAAAAAAACCAACCACACGACAAAACAAAACACATATACACCGCTATCCCAAAAGAAGAGACCGCTTAATTCTCAATATCAGCAGTTAAACTGAACGCACGGCAACTTCAGTCTCTCCTGTCTGGGAGCAGCAGCTCTCTGCTCCTCGGGAGGACGACGCGGTTTCTCTTGTTTTCATGCACCTCCCAGTGGCTGAACAGAAAGCCCTGACTGCTGCTGCAAAGCAGAGAAGTGCTTTATTCCTTTGCTTCGGCCATCCCCACTGTCCCTTATACCCAAGAGCCAGAGAATACTCATCACAACGCTCTCTGCGTTCAGGATGAATCAGGAAAAAGCTCTTGTGCAGAAGCACGAATTTATTATTCTGTTTTCTTGGAAAGCCTGTGACTTACATATCACATTTCATCATAGTACAGGTGATGAAATATAAGCACCCAGGGAAGGAAAAGGGAAGGAAAAGATTATTTCCCCAAGACTTGGGTTTGCTCTGAGACACTCCTCAGATCCACTAGCATTTAAATCAGGAGTTTGTGCATACTTGCCCAGGACAAGAGATAACGCTGTGCTTCCTCCCCAGTTTAAATCAATAGCATCCTCACTGTACTGTGCATTACTGGAAAGAAAACAGTGTGAGTTGTGAGATACACCTCAAGTGACTCCTGAACACCAGAATTTTGCCTCTGAGAGTAGTGCACTCTTTTAATACCTTTACCATGTTTCTCATGGTCTTCTCAGTCTTTTCCTTCTGCTTTTCTGGTTGGTATTTAATTTACAGAAACAAAAGAATCACTGCTGGATCTAACCATTAGACTGTGGTGTTTAAATGCCTACCCACCACATTATTTTTAAGCAGCACTTTATTTAGCCGCACTGATTTGCCACATGTCTAAGCCAACTTCACTGTGTGTTGTCATTTGGAGGATAAAATATTGTCACTGCTAATTAGTGCAATACACTCTATATTGACTCAGAGAGTCAACACACAGGAAACAACTAAGTAAGGCTGTAGGTGCCCTACTGGAAGATCTGAATGATTCGGCCTGTTCAGAAGGTTCCACAGGCAACTGCCCTGCATCATGCCATTTGTCAGCTCCTTGCAGTGCACAGTTGCAGTCCATTATTCACATGCTTACCATGTCCTTTGCATTAGCGGTCCTTACAAATCAGAATACCTCAGTAAGGGCGATATTTCTCTTTCGCTGCCCATGTCTGATTTCATTTAAGTCAGTGAAAGAACGACAAAGAGTTATTTATGGAAGGATTTGTCTTACAGAGCTTTATAGGCAGCAATCCCTCATCTTGATAGCTTTTAAAAGTTGGTTGCTTTCTTTTTTCTTTTTTTCTTTTTTTCTGTCAGTTGCTCTCTCTATCAAAGTACAACTAAGCAAGCAGACTGGATTGCAAAGTTTTGACAACAGAAATCCCACTTCTCTTGCCTTTTTGGCTGATTCTGTCAAGTCTGTCTTTAAATAATGCTTTAAAATGTTGCTTCTACCATGAAAACAAAGAGAAGAAATGAGAACAGAAAGAAAGAGGAAGAAGGCAAAAAAGAAACAGGAGAATAAGAAGGAAAAAAAAAAGATGAAGAAAGAAAGGAAAAAAGGAGGTGGGAAAAGGAAGGGGAAAAAGAAGAAAAGGTCTTGATGGATTACAACCACGGTCCTCAGAGCTTCCTGCTTACCTCAGTCTCTTAGGAATTCTGCTAATTCAACAGCTCCGTTAGAACCAAGCTCTTTTCCTAAGGAAGTGAAGCAGGAGTCACGTTCCCAACACCTCTGCCCTCTCCCTCTCTCTTGTTTCCACTTAAACCTGATGGACGGAAGGTTCTTGGGTGCCGGCCAGGGGAGGTAAAGCAGCAAAAGTTCACAAACCCTGCTACGTCAGGGAAAGAACAGCATTCCCATGGGTGATGTGTGTGACAGCAGCAATAGGCCAGGGCTTTAAACTCACTTCTACAACAAAAACTGGGCAGTCTCCATCACTGCTTTACAAATAAAAAAATCCTTAATCCTTAATCCAAAAAACTTGTTCCTATAGGTCTGCAGAATACTTCCTTGCCTTTTCCACCCTCCCCCCCCCTTTCCTGTATACGCCAAGTGCCTGAATCCATTACCTTGACAACACTGTGCATCACTGTAACAGCATGAGTCAGACTTGTGATTTTTGTGACCATAACAAAAGCAGACTCTCATCGATTGGCCTGGAGCTCCCTGTTCAAAACTATAATTTCAGAAGGATACTTGTTTTAAATCTTTCTGCTCTTTGCTTTGCATCTTGCCAAACTTGCACATACACCAAAGCCCATGGCTTGTTTTATGGTCTCATTTTAATGGGTTTGTATGTATTCCAAGGCCCAGCAAACAGAACAGAAACCTTCTACAAGGGTTTTCACCTGGGGCTGTTTCTTCATCCTTTACATATCCAGCCTTCAGAGGCTCAGTTCAGCGTTTGGAACTACCTCCCCTGTTTCCAAATGAAGGTTGCCAAGTCCTGTTTCAGACTGAACTCCAAGCATGCAGGTGCTTCACTTGTAAAGCCCCTTTGGCATACACGGAGCTGAACCAAAGGCTTAGACTGGCAAAGGAAGGAATGAAGGAAGCAAACAAAGCTATATGTCACATTTTCTATTGGAAAAACTACTGCTACTAGCAGGTATTGATCCAAAGACAGGGAAGACTGCTGGCTAGCACGTATTTGGCTGACAAGCCAAGAAAGTGAACAGGTTACAATAGCGACAAAAAAATGTAAGTCACCACAAACACACAGCAATACATCTTCTTAAGAGCACCCAGGAGAAAGAGGGCTCAATTTCCTGTGGTTCAGTCTCCTTCCACTGTCAACAACCTCCTTTGATCAGCTGTGCTGTATCGGGTTAGTTCTCAGACACATGGCAGGGACATGTCTTGCTATGAGCTGCTGGCAGAAAAAAATGCTGTTTCAAGGAAGCATGTAAAAAAAAAAAACCAACACGTGCAATCCAGTGGTGACCAGATTTCTCATCCATAACGTGGGTTATGAACTGGCCTATAGGGTTTTCAATAGGTCATGTTTTAGTGCTTTTTTCTGGCACCCATTCATCAGCTTGGAAACATCTAGCACAAGGCAGAAAGGTACAAAGCTCTCTATCAATTGCATAAGCCGCTGACTAGTGAATGCTGAAGCAGTGAGAGAGGTGATGGATGCCTCTGTCTTAGTAGATATTAAGATCAGAAGATGAGGCGTGAGCACCACTGAATACTGGTGACTACTGTATGTATGACAAGAAAAATCTTATAGTACCCATCAATGTCGCTTTTCTCCTAAAGCCAAAACATAGCACCATATCAGACACCACAGAGAAAAAAATTACCTCCATCCCAGCTGAAACTAGGACAGTGGGGAGCCTCTAAGGTCAACAGGAGCCTGCAGCACACCACAGGCAGTAGGAAGGGTATCCATGCTGGACCAGCCCAGTGAGCCTCAAAGGGGAGGACTGGTATTGATGGTTGTACTTGTGAGGGGGTACACACCATGGAGGACCACTCCTCAGGCCTCTCAGGAGACCCCAAATATTTCAGAGCCCTGAGCCTCCCATCTGTTCTTGAGAAAGGGATGAAGGATCTAATTAAGGTGAGATTCACAGCAAAGGCTTGAGGCAGCAGAGTCCCTGCTGGAGAGAACTCAGTAACCTGCTGGAGCTCTTTGAACAAGTTAATACAATAGTAGAGAACTGTGAAAAGGAACATAATTTTCCACAAGTTTTCAATAAGTTTCCATGTAATAGAGCAAAGGCCCTATCCTACCCTTAGGGAATACAATGTAATAGTTCAGAGGAAAAGAAAAGAAGGAAAGAAACAGGTAAAGCAAGATAAAAATTGACTTTCAGCTCAGCTCTGACGTACTTGGTGATGCACAAGCAACAATGCACCATCGTGTCCCATTAGAAAAAGGTCCCATCTCTGTCTTTCAGCGTCCCAACATGCACATCACATATTCTACCTGTACAGCACAATGACAGCAGCAACCAGCCTTTGCTGGACTAGCCAATGGCCACCAAAGAGGATGGAGAGGCTCTTGGGTCAAGTCCCCTGAGGGGAGCAGTGGTAGTAGACACAAATAGAGGTTTCTTGGGATCATCTGTTATACGACTGCAAACTTCAGTGAGTGTTAAGTATTTCTGAAAAGCCCAAGGAATTTCGCTGACATGCTTGTGCAGGAGAGCATAGATTTTACAGCCTTCTCTTGATCATTCCTCTTGCTACAGAAGCTCTGTAACTAGTGCATTCATTTTCCTCAGCTAAGAAAACAGGCCAAACCAGACTCAAACCCACGGGTGTTGCTGCCTGCCTGTCTGAAGAACTCACGCCATTCCCCACAGCACTCTCGAAGAGCACTTAATACCCTGATTTCTGTAGCTAAGTCCCTTGTAAGACAGGTAGATGTTCATATTTGCATTTTATGATTAGAAACTGAGGCACAAAGAGTCTAAGAGACTTGGCCAGAGCCTCAGAGGGAGCATCTGGCTCAGCAGCGAGCTGCAGCCCAGCACCAGGCTGGCAGCCAAACTCCTGGAACAGCTTCTGTCGGGAACAATTCCCATGTGGAAACAAGCCATGAACACAAGGACAGCCTAATTACAATTAAAAAGGAATCTTCCCAGACCCAAATAGGGTATCAGCAACCAAGGTACGGTTAACCCCTTGCAGCAGGAACCAACAGCAAGCAGGAGGGGTCTTGCCACCCAAAACACTTTTGGAAAGAGTCTACTCCCCTCTGTCACTGCCAGGAGGTGGACTGAGGGCCCAGCAATGGCCCAGGCCCTGTGGTGCTGCTCAAGATGGCCACACTCATCCTACAGCATCCTCTCCCCACCGCCTCAGACATGCTGCCATTTCGCTGCAAATACGCTTGTTCACTCTACTTAAATCCTCTCTGTGCTTTCCTTTGGAAGGGAGGATTTCAAAATTTGATTTGTTTAAGTCACTAAGTACTCTCTGGTATTCCCAGCAGCTCCTCTAGCTGACAAGGTTTATCCTTGTCGCCACTTTGTTGTGTTTTATGAATAGGGACCCAGCAAAACCCAAGACACCATTTAACACAGAACACATTAGTCTTCTACCCGCCTTGCTCGGCGCCTGGTACCACTTTCTCTACCAGAGTGTTACACACAGAATGGTCCCTCTAGGCGATGTTCTTAGTCAGGAAGGATATTAGCTGCCCCCAGCAGAGCATGCGACTGAAATTCCCACAATCCCTGCAGTTTACAGCACAGCTGGTAAAACATTTGTGCACGTCAGAGAGACCCCAATCTGGTTCCCACCATGGCGGCGTCAAGCCAAGCACCCTGGGTGATGCTGGGAGGTGCCACCCAGCCATGTGTGAACGCCTTGGTGCTTTCCTCCCAAATTCCCCATCCCTTTTCTTACAGCACCAGGGTCTACTCTTGCCTCCTTCATTAAGGACACGAGCTGGGCAATGTGGAGTTGCCACCAGGAGGCATAGTATGCACAGGGTGAAAACCACGTCCTGCCCATGGTGGGTCCCCTAACTGCAGATAAAGAGATCAGACACTCTGCACTGATAAAGATAAAAACCTCAAATGAAGGTGCTACCCAGCAAAACACAACAGCTGATACCAGAGGCACTGCAGGCAATCAGAGATGGTGAACCACACAGAAACACAATGAGAGCAAACCAGAGCAAGGCAAACACAGAGTGCTGCTGAGGCACTGGGAGCTGATGCTTGGCCAACCCCATACCCATGCACCAACCTCCCACAGCAAACAAAGAATCAAAACCTGTCTGTCCATCAGGAGAGGTGCTGCACCCACCTTTGGCTGGCAGAAGAATCAAAGACACTCTTCCCTTCCCATAATTCATCAAAAGAATTTGTAAAATTCAAGAGAATCTCAGTTATGCTTAGAACACCCAGAATCTTACTTATTTTCAATATAATTTCTTTTCAAAGCATTTAACAGGGTGAAACTAAGATTTTCCCAAGTATCACCATTTTCAAAAATTATGATGTATCACATTCACTATCATCTGTCACACTGTGCTTTGGGATGGAGTTTACTGTGAGTGACAGAACGTGGCAGATCAGGAACATGCAGGTGTGTGACAAACAAAATCAGTGTAATCACAAGTCTCAGAAAATTGCTTTTAATGTTATGTTTATACGTGTAATTCCATTAAATTACTTGGGCAGGATATAGATGGATTTCACTTTATACAACTGCCTAGAAATCCTAAAATTGCATGTATAATTACTATACAGTTATGATGCAGACTGCAAAGACGTGTCAAGTAGAAAGATGACACTAAAAATGCTGGTAATAAAACAACATTCAGTTGTTGCAAATCAATGATGGGAAACGGTTTCATATATACTTAATTAAAGAGTTGAGCAGGTGAATGTATTCTCTTCCAAATAGGGACATAAGTATTACCCACTTCAAATGTTTTACTCACCTTGACCCTTAAACTTTAATGGGAAGATTTTCAGGGTAGTCGGTAATGAATTACTCGACTGACCTCTGTTAAGAGCTCTAGAAATCGCCCCAAGCCTCTTGCTAACAGCATGAAGTGCCTGCTGAGAGGCTCAAGAAGTTGATAACGGGATACAGAGCGTTTAATTGCTGGTCACTAGTTCAAACCTCGCGTAAAGCAGGGATGGCCAGGAGTCATTGCCACGGAATGCAGTTTGGCTCCTGATGCGAAAGGAGATGTGGAAAGAGCTATGAATCTTCCCCTCCTCAGCAGAGCCCATAACGTAAATGTCCCTGCCACATTCAGTGCTATATGGTCCCTTACCATCAGTAATGGGGACACTGCTACAGGTAATTGTCCATGGGCAGAGCATGGGGGGCTGCTCTGCACTGCTTCTGTCCCAACCTCAGGCAGCCCCTCTCATCTAGACAGAGTGGAACCTTTAGCAAAAAATCAGGGGGGAGGAAAATACATTTGTAACTAAAAATAAAATGCTATTTCATTTGGTGACTGTGTAATAGTGATTTTATACAGTGCCGTTAAAAGTAAAATTCAGATAGGAGGAACTGCTGACTGCTGCTAAACTGCAGAATTTTTACGTTCTTTGAGGCAGGAACATGTCAATCTTTTATATGTCTGCAAAATGCCATGAACATCTATGGCACTGTATAAATCACAAAGAGAACGATGCAAGCAAACAGAAGTTATGGGATCTTATCTCTTCGGCAGATTTTGCCCTATGGATAAGGTAGCTTACAAAGCAATAATGAAATACTATCAGCAAAATAAAGTTTTAGTGGCTTTTTATTCTTAACAGCATTTTGCTAGCACCCTGTCAATAGAAGCAGAGCTTCAACTGGGACCAAAAAGTTCTGATTTGCATATGTTATCATGCAAAATGAGATTTTATTCTACTCTTGCCTTCAGAAACACTGAGCCATGCATAAGATCACATCACCAAAATTAAAACAATTTATTGTACTGGAAGTCTCTTCTGTTAGTTTTGGCCAAGTTCCCAGTTCAAGTGATTAGTGAAACCACAGAAATACTAATTAGCAGTGCAGGGATCCTCAGAACTTCCAGTGTTTGTGTTCACGGTGTATTAGCAAGTAGACTGACCATGTTCATCTTACAATTACTGACTGCTCCATCACTAATTGTCGAGACAAGAAATCAAATCACTAGCAGAAGACAGATGACTTAGGGCTGACCATGTGGAAGCCTGCCCTACCACAGCATGCAGTCCAGCTGGGCTAATGCAAGAGCCCTCCTCAGCATCACCAACGTGCAAAAATCCCCTGCACATTCATGAACTCATCCTAAGGAGTTTTTTTCACTGTTCTCTCTTTGCTTTCTTGTCTTTTGAATCTCATGAAATTTTCATAATTTTTTCATGACGAGAAGAATCTTGCTTTTGCCTTTAGATCTGAGATGAATTCTTTTATTAAATCACACCAGGAGTCTGTGACTTACTGAATAAGCATTTGAGGATACATGATAAAAACTGCAAGACTTGTCAATATGCATCACCAATACTACTTAATAAGGCTATGCATCACAATTGATTCCTCCACAGCACTTTGAGAACTTAGAGAGGAGTTCAACCACTGGCCCAAGGTCAGGTGCAGACCATGGACCCATTCGATCCTGATCAACTCCCCAACACTTTGGTTTCTGAACAGCCACCGTTATACAAGACACCATTTTGACCAGAAGTGAACTTAGATTTTCATCCAGAGACCCAATTAAAGCCATCTAAAAGACGATTAAGTTGGGTACAGTGTGTACAAATGAGTGATCTGCCCCAGTCTTTTGGGGCGCGTTTTGACTCCAGTATTACACCAATCCAGCACCAAGCATATTATTTGCAATACTGACAACTGAACAAAACTTTCAAAGGCAAAACATAGAAAGCAGCTATGAAGGGAAATGGGTCTTTCCTCGCCTCATCAGATGAAAAGTGCATTGGCAGCTCCACAGAAGATATCCAAAACTCTAATTAAAATGTTCTTCCTAGAGCAGGCCCTAACCCTGCCATATCCCAACTGCAGCACACACTTCATATTCCAGAAGGCATCTCCCACATAATAGTTTAGCAACCTACACTGTTGCCTGGAATAGAAAAGTACATCAGACTTGAGCAATTAAGCTTTTCTGTGCTACATAAGCTGGAGAAGAACCACACAAAGAAAATAGCACAGAAAATGAACCGATGGATTACAGGCATCAGCACTTGCAGATAAAGGAGTAGTTTCTTTCCCTCATTCAGTAATATATTTGGAGGAATAAGGCTCGTGCTGACAAAGAAAAATGTAACAGGCAGGACTACAAATAAACATGCATTTAGCATTCATTTCATCACAGAGAGCTCCAAGTTCAATTTAGGATTCACATTCTACCTCTGTCACAGAGATATCCTACAGTTTAGGGTATGGAAACATTTAAAATGAATTTTATTTGAAATAGGGAGATAAGTGTCGTTAGGGAAGGTCATGCATGCTGAAAACATTTTATTTCTGTATTTAAGCGTGGGGTCTTATTGCAAAAAAATAACAGAATAAAGCTTAAATTTGGGCTTTTGTGCATTAACACGCTTTGTTAAAAGTTCCTGATGTACAGAACTGAAAGATATGAGAATCAACCACTCACGGCAGGAACCCAGAAGCACACTTGCAGTGTGCAGCAGATTGTCGTTCCACCATGGCTGCAGCAGCACTACAGCTCACATTGCCACCTCAGTTCTGCTGATCTCTGCAGAGGGAAGGAATCCAGCAGACATCCTCTCATCAGAAGAGGTGAATATAAGTGAGGACTAACTGACAGCCCAACCAAAAGCTCCAGGAATTCACTGGATCACGAGGCATGAGCACAAATTGTCCCACTGCAGGTGGTCAACTCCTTATTCCATTCAACTAGTTGAATGAAATCCTGCCCCCGGCCACCCAGTTCTCCAGCTTGTTACGATACTTACTGTTATTATATTTTTAAAAAGTAGAGAATTTGTACTGTAAACCACAAGGAATGGAGCTCCAGTGCCTTTAACCTTTAAGCATTTGTGCTAAGGATAAACACACAAATGGCTGAGCACCTCCAAACCAATGCAAGTCCGCTGGTACTTTCAGCTCCTACATATGATGTGGTTTTTTAATTCCTCCACTAGGGATCTTTTGGAACATGCAGAAGTTCACCTGGCCTAGGGCAACAGCGTACATAAAACCTGAATATTAGAAAAGTTGAGTGAATTATACACTGGGAAACAGGAGGGAGCTGCGGTGCTGTGCTTGACCCATTCTGCAATGGTGTCAAACCTCTATAAAAGAAAAGGGCAGTTTCTGCATCCATCCAAGAACTGCCACCCATGCTCTGATCCCTCACGTGCTGTGACGTGGATGACATTTATTCAGCTGAATAAGGAAGGAAGTGGCAAATTTCCAACATCACTAAACACCAAGCAACCCTTAGTCCAGCTGAACACAGAGCAACTATCCAATTACTGGATTTCAAAGGAGATCAGCAACCCCTCAAAAATGATACAAAAAAGTGGAATCAAGGTGTGCAAACCAGCATGGATATCTGCTCTTTGCTGTGTGAATTTCAAAGGACTGCAGAATTCTAAAATACCCCATCTCTCATGGTAGACCCTTTCTGAAAGGCTCCTGAAGGAAATTCTCTTCTACAGCGTGTTTCTCAGGCAAAAGACTCAAGGTGTTGTTCATTAAATAAAAAACAGTTTTCATTATTAAAGCAGTCACAGTCAATATGTCCCATACTCATCCTGAACATTTTTATTTTCTTCTTAAAAATTATTATCTACTTTTTTTTATGGCAAGGCTCGGCAGTGACAGATGATCCATCAGATTATCTACTGATTTTTAATGACAGCATTTTGCATTCATTATTCCCTACTTAAATCACTCTTTTTAAAAGAGGAGTAACTTATTTCCTACTCCTGTCAGCAGAGAAATTAAAGAGTACACCATTAAGAAGAGTGCTTATCTAACAAAAAGATCCACCAGTCAGATGTAGAAAAGCAGCATGGCTGAAAACTGCCCAGCAGGGAGAGCAAAAATACCTCTGCTGCCCGCTCACCGCTCAGACCGATAACTTCTGGAGTCAAAAAATCCTAAGAGAACAACCTAAATTTCTTTTTGATCGCACAGTGCTGAGCGCACCCTTGTTTAAAGAGTTGAAGCACTCTATTTGGGTGGGTGATGCCAACCCAAAGAGCTGCATCACCTCTGCGGTTACCTCAGAGGACCAGAGGATTTGCAACAGTGACGAGTCTCCATTTACAGATTCATCGCACCGCTGAATGTGCAAGGGCTCTTAGCTTTCATCTGGTTTCATGTTCTCCTCAAACAAAACATTGAGGTTCTCCTCAAACAAAATACTGACACTCAGCTTACTTTCTCTTTTTGCAAGAGTTACATTACGGGTTTCAAAAATAATCTTTTCAAGTTATAAACACGGGTGAGGAATATCAATGGGAAAATGACTGAAAAATTCAAACTAAAGCAAGAACTAATTCATGCAAACTTAATGCTGGGATATTATATAATTTATTTGGCACAGATGATTCAAATAAATCACACTAACAAACTTAATATTTGCCTGTACTTAAATAGTTGCCTAGCAACATCACCTCCTAACAATAAAATGAGTTCAATTTTTGGCCAAACGCCTAATAAATGAGTTGTTAGCTTTGGTACTTTCATGCACTGGCTGTTAAGTAAGCAAGTCAACACACACTGCATGGAATTCCTACGTGTGCAGGAGGCTCTGCTACAAGTCGAGCTCATAAGCCGGTAAAGGTGCGAATTAAACATGCCACACATACCAGCTCTCCGATTTCATACACATTCAGTAATCTCTTCCAGTCCTATTATATCAAGGAACAATCCAATTATGGCTCTCAAATCTCTGTGTACAGTTGCCAAAAATAAATCCCTTAGTAACATTTCTAATATGCTCAGGAACATTTCTGTGCGACAGGAGAGTTCAATTTCCAATTTCAACAATATTTTCAGGTGTGACACACTAATGCCTCTTATTATATATAGTGTGTCTTACCATCAAGACCTGTATTTTCCACACAGAGCTCTCCCTAATTGCTGACTCCAAGTACCTCCTTTATCACTGTAACAGGCATCAACAGAACCAAGTTAGGTACTTAAGAGCAGGCAGTTACTTAAGTGGCACTCTTCTGAATCTAGACTTCGGTTTGCCAGAAGAACAGGTTTTATTACTGGGAGTATGTGCCTAAGTACAATATTTACAGAAGAATCAGGTCACGTTTGTGGGTAATGGTATTGACCATGTGTTCTCCATCCCTCTCCACTAAGCTCACTGAAACTTTCCTATCAGCAAGGATGGACCTTCTGTGGTAACTCACATGCAGTAATTCAAACAACCATGAAAACAAACAGACTGGCAGAGCCTCAGAGAAGCCCACTGACTCTTGAGTATGTCATACTCCCTTTGGCAACTAATATGGAAAAGCCATGCAAGCACCAACGGATGAATAACAATTTGAAGTCATTCACTCATCAGCATGCATTAGGTATTTGTTCCCAGCCTTCCTGCTATATTCTCTCAGCCCTAATTATGCAGACTATCCTACCCTGAAATTAAACTTTCCCAACTGTTACATTAAGATTCGCATCTAGGAATGATATACCCAAAATGAAGTTAATTAGGTCAAATTCAAAAACAAGACTCATTTCAGAATGATCAGGCTCATCTTTCAGAGGAAATATCACTCAAAATATGCACTGAATCAGGTTTTGTGGAACACACTGGTGAAGAGGTTATTGAAGCCACTTGGTATATTTGCTGTTGAACTGAGAAAACCAAAGTATCATTGAGTTGCACATATGTATTTTTTGCTATTTAACCCAGATAATATACAAAATCAAAGACACTTATTAAGAAATGGCTTCCATTGGCTTACACCTTCTGAACTGCCAATATACATATATGGAGATCAAAATTGAAAGGGCCGAAATTAAAAGCTCAGTGTTTGTCTGTCAAACCGCTTCTAGAACCAGGAAACAGACTAAAAAAAGCCTTAAGCCTCAGACACAGCTGTGACCTATCGAGTTGTCAGAAATCAGAATCAGCTCTTCTGATCCCAGCATCACACCTAGAGGTGAGCAAGGCCTGATGATCTAACTTAGATACTCCTTATGTCAGATGTTACCAGCTGTTAGTTTTCCACATCATTTTCAAGCCCCTGTACCACGTCATCTTAAACCACTGAATACAGGTGAATACTGTTGAGTTCTTCCAAAAAGAAGTTTCCCACTTTCCAGATTTTCCAGACAACTGTCAAAATCCCTTGCTGTACTGCTCGACGGGTTTTTCCAGTTATCAAAGATGCATTTGTTCAAAAACATCTCCTTGGGCCATAATAAAAGTACTGCACCAGCACAGCACGGCTGCCTTAAGAAGAGCCACTACTTTCTTGGATGCATGAACCACAGTAAAGAAGCAATTATCCAGACTAGCAGTAAGTAATCCCTCTGACCCATCTCTTCTGGGGACTTTACCAGAGCAGCAGTGAGTTTAACTAAGATAGAGGAAGAAACAGCCATCTGAAAAAGCCGGCTGGCCAGGAGAGGAATCATGTGGTTATCAGGCTATTAGGCTCCCAACAGGAGATGGACAGACAATTTCATTGTTCTTAGCCTTGAACGAAAAGAAGAAAAAAAAAAGAAAATATCCTCCTGAAATGATACATTTCCATTTGATCCTAAAATCGCAGCTTTCTACACTAAGTGGTCCTTCCTACTGCTGTTAATTGTCTATTATTTTTTATGTCCTCTTTAAGCTACTGCGAGGTGTCAGCACTTTTATCTCACTGAAACATTTCCAAGCCTGCTTGGATTCTTTCATACAAAAAGGCACACATGTAAAGAATAAAGGTTAGTTAAAATTCTTCTTATCGGGTTTCCTGTGTGACACCATTGAGTCATTTGTGTTTGAAAATGTGTGTGGATGCTTCTCAGTGGAACACTCTTTACACAAAGCAGAGCAGACTCCATCACTCATAATAGAGGTCGCAACCTTAAAACCGGTACGTTGAAGATAAAAATTCTCTTCATCAATGGCTCAAGAGACGGTGCAGCCTTGGGGTCTGGCCAAGGCCAGAGAATGAACTCCTACAGGATCTACAGGCCACCCTCACTCCACATTCAAAGCACATTTCTTTGCCCATGACACTTCTGACCTAAGCAAAGCAGCAAGTGCATAAGAATAGCAGAGGAACACCCAAGGCAGTACACTGCACCACACAGTCTGCGACTTCTGCCCACACCTTCAGCTCCTCTTTTCCTTTTCAAGCAAAACCTTCCTTCCCAAAGATCCAAGGCTGCTGTGATGGATGCAGTGCCCAAGGACAGGAGCTCACACTCTTTCTGCCTCCCCTACCTCGGTCCAGGGCCAAGCTTTAAAAACAAAACCAAACGATACAACATTTTTGCTCAGTTCATCAGCTCCAATAACAGATTTACTTTAAATAAATACGTGCCCATATCTTAACTGACAGCCAATTTCACATCTTTTTTTTCTTTTTTTTTTTCTCCTGAGATTTCAGGTTCAAAGGGCATTCCCAAGTGCAAAGAAAAAGAAGTGAATTATTTCAAAACAGCGGGCTCTATTTGCATACCTATAAATACATGAAACAACTGCTTTCCCTGATTTAAAGATACATATGTATAAAGATACATAGCACACGCTATGGTCATAATTTTTTAAAGTCATTTAAATTATTTGAATTCTTTGAACACCTTTTAAAATGGCAGAGAAATGGAATATCATTGCAGAATATTAATTTTTTATTCAAGTTTGAAGATAGATAAAGTCAAATGCCGAACAGCTGAGTTGGTCTGCATCAATTAAAAAAGATATAAATTGTCCATGCAGCAGAACAAATAGTTCTGACAGAAACTTAAAGAAACCTCTGAAGCTTCCAGCTTCCCTATTTCTGCCTTCTGAGCGTCCCTCACGCAAGTTTAATTTATGCAGTGATGGATATCCTGAGAGATGGAAGCTGCATTATTGACACGGAGATAAAATAATCCCTGAGTGAGAAGAACAGGTTTGGTCACTTTATGCTCAGCCTGCAGGTGAAATCAATTTCAGTAACTTCGCCAGTTAGCATAAATACAACCTTTCTGATTAAAGTACTACTTTGTCATGGAATTAGATTCTCCCCCAGCTAATAATCCAATAAAATGTAATGACAGTTATCCTGAGTGAGGAGAACGACGTCTCTTATACTCCCTTCCAAAGGAGAGCGGACACTTCTCAGCCTCAACTTTTGAGTCTGTCCGCCTCGTTCCTGTGAGCCAAAGGTCAGGTCACACCAAGGTGCTGTCCTTCAGCTTTCCAGCAAAGTAGAAACCCAGCACCATGAAACATTTTGCTTTGTGGGGCCTTTCAAATGAGAACACCAGCGGTCTGAAATAACCCAATCCTAAAACAAGCAGGATCACGGGCAAAGTTCCTGCTATACCATGCCTCTGGATATCAGTGCAAAGTTATGGGGCACAGCAGCTTGCAATAATCCAACATGTCACCCTACAGCACAGGGTAAGATGCCAGTCCTTCACACATACAGCTGTTCTGCATGGACAGCTGGGAGCTCCTGATTCTTATCTAAGCCTGCCAGCCCTGACTTCCTCTGCTCCTTGCAAAACGCACTCTGCACTCAGCACAGAAATCCATTAAGGTTCTTTCCTATGAACCTTTTCCCAGTTGCAGGCATCATCCAGGAGTGTGCTTGAAGTAGAAGCTGTATCTTTTTGAAGCAACAAACTTCTGATCCAACTAAGTCTCCCACAATGAGATTCATGGAGTTCCGCCCCCAGCACAGAATAAGCACAGAGGACAACCCATCTCCTTGCTGAATGAGCTCCCAAAAAGTTCCTTTGAGATGACAGCAATGGGGGCAAAGCAAGGCTCTGCACAGAGCAGAATAAGTGCATGCAATATACTTGTGTATATTTAAAATAAATCTTTTTATACCCTTTGTTCAACTACGTTATCAAAAGAGGTTTTAAATACAAGCTTCTGGGACGACTAAAGAGGTGAATTTATGAATGTATTCCTAACAAAACACACTCTGCAAAGCTTTAATCTGTGAATTGTGACAAGCTTGGACAAAATGGATTTTTAATAGAATATAATGTAAACTGCCTGAAACATTGTGATAAGGATTATTTTTTTTTAAAGTAATGCGCAGAAAAGGCACGATGCACTCCGCATGAAAGGAGGAAAGGTCTTAATTTAAACCATTTTAATGAACACTCAATTTGCGTAGGGAAATGTGAGAAACGGAGATGAAAACCTCATGATAACGATAACATTGCGGAGGGGAGAAGGAGAAGATTAGGAAAGTAAGCAAGTTTGAAAAGGCTGCCACCGATAACAGCGGCTGAAGGGAATGGAGAAGGGATTGCCACCGCATTGCAGCCCAACAGGGCAGATCTCCTTGCAGCAGGGAATGCTGCAGGCTCTTACTGGGGTCATGCACTGGGGAGGAGGGAGCAGCCCAAGTACAGAGCAGTGGAGAGGCAGTGGACAGACAGACATCAGCATTGCAGCAGAGACATGGCAGGATGGTTCTCGTTTTCACCAAACCTCTGCTCACATATAAACTGCCCTTAAGAAGCTCCCTGAGTTTCTCACAGGCAGTTTTGCCACACTGACCTCAGCAGCAGCAAGTTCAAGCCTCCGCTTGTTTACCCAAAGCATCAGAATCCCTACGAAACACTTAACATCTCCAAAAGAAACAAGAGGGCCACCGCTATGACCAAAAAGGCAAATTAAAGTAAAGATCAAAGCTAAATATTTACTCTAAGCACTACAGTATTTGCAAATCTGGAAGCGATCTTTCAGCAGTTTCCATTTGCATACTTTAATTAATCCAAAAATATTAAAACTAATCTCACAAAGGAAAGGGTCAAAGTATTAATTAACTCGAGATTCCTTGCTTTTGTGCAATTTAACAGTTCAATACAAAGCAAAAATCAGTTTTAATAAAAAGTAAGTTACTGTGACAGGTATAATTCCATGGATTAGTGAAACCACGTACAAGGCAGTAAGTTTCAGTACCTTGCCTGTTCTTTTTTAACCTTAAAAAAAACCAGTTGCATTAGGTAGAAAGTCTCCTCTGTCCCACCAAACCATCTTCAGTCTTCCTCTTGCCTCAGCATTTCACAGCGCTGCACCCCCAACCCCAGAGCCACCGTACCATGAGCTTTCCACCACCAGTGGGTCCAAGGCATTGGATGAGTGAGGAAATGTAGTTGAAAGACAAAGGATTTGGTGACAAAGCTTATTCCAGCCGCCAGAGCCCTGCTTCACCACTGCAGGAGCTCACGGAACCCCAGCAAAAAAAATAAAGCATGAGAGGCAGCCACAATTTGCAACAGCACAAATTGAGACTTGCAACTGTGATGAATGGAAACAAGAGGGAAATCTTTATCGCTGATGTTTGTTTTTCAGTGGGCAGGAAGGGCATGAAGCAGGTAACAAACTGAAGTGTTTCTGTGACTTTTAATGCCAGAAAACTCTGCATCACTTAAGAGACTAAACGCATAGGAACCGCCTCCCCTCGCTTTGTGTGTTTGCAAAGCAAATGCCCACATCCCACTCAGTCACTTCCACTCTCCATCCTTACTGAAGAGAAACAGGAGCTTTCAGTTTGCCATGCGCTAGGCCTGTTTTACACATCCAGCAGTTTTCCTTTTTGTCACTGAAAAGTGAACCCAAGGTGAATAGCTCTCACCTCAGCACTCATACTGCAGGTACCCAGAACTCCTTTGCTCCCCAAATACAGCTCCAGAAGTTCAACAGAGCAGAACTACACTTTGCATGCCAAACCTTTGGCAATAATCTTCCTAGCTCTAAACAAAGAGCTTTCAGGAAGAATGGGTGCAGAAGGCTCCTCAAATCAAAGTTTTGACAAAAAGTTTTGTGCTTTTCTAATTATGATGCAATTTAATGCTAAATGTATGCACAGTGTACTCTAAATGTACAGTAACTGCATGATAATGAAGAGAAATTGCTTGTATTGTCAAATACATAATTCTGACTAACAATATAAATTTCTCATTATGTTTGATATAGCTGGCGGGAGCATTACCATAACAAATGCACCCAGCATTCACTAGACAGTTCATAGATACTCATAGGTGTTCTGCACCATTAATAAGGAACACTTAATAGCTATTACTTCTGCAGCTTTTCAAATAAAAGAGACAGCATTGTCCTATTTCGATTATTTCTCAATTATTCTCCATATTTTTCTATTCTAATCCACTTATTTATCCATTGGCTCTTTGGCAACGGGACTTCTGCTGCCCTTAAGGTGCAAGAAAAGAAAATGTGAGCCAGGACGAGTTGGCTGCCTCTAGTTACACTCAGCCATCTATTTCTCAAGCTCAGAAGCGAAACGAAAGGAACAAAGCTCTAATCACAGCACTTACAGTTCTTCCAACACAGACAAGAAGGAGCAAATGCTACCGTTAAAAGAGCAATAGTACTCATCAGGAAAGTTTCCATCAGCATTTCAGCAAGAGTTAATGCACAGAGGAGCCTACCTGCTTTCAGGGTCTGGGTCATTGTGCATGCAGGTGATGGTGGCAGTGGTCCTGGCGCTGTCAGTCTCCTCTTGAACTCCCCACTGGTCCGCATCGCTGACTCTGACGTCCAAGATCTTCACACCTGGGGCAGTCTTAATTCTGTTGGAGAACCACAGAGATCTCCTTAGTTACAGACCCCATACAAATAAATCCACAGAGGTAAACAGAGGAGATGAAAGAGGAAATATTCCCTCTTGCATTAGTAATAGACTGATACGTTGCAACTGCAAGTCAGCCTGCTTCAAAAATAAAACAGGCCCAATTATTTTAAACAGATGAAGTATGAGTTTCATTATACGCAAAGGTGGTTAATTTTCAGCTGGAACAGTGTAGAAAGAAGAATAAGAATGCTTTCTGCTTCAGTGGCACCAGTTTGATACAAATGAAACAGATGTGACTAAGCATAAGTTGATTTAATTTGTTGCATCTGTCCTGAGATGGAGGTTCAGAGCACTGTGATATAAAGTAGATCCTCCTGCCTGCAAACCTTTGGGAGTGAGGTGGCTCTTAATATTAGGGGGATTTGCACGGAAAAAAATGTGCTTTGCTGCTCGAAGACCACAGCACGGGAAGAGAAGAGAAGGAATGTGTTAGGATAAACCCTGGACACAGGCTGGAAATAATGATGCCATTGCACTGGGATCTACCACATGGAGTATGCAAAACTAGCTGATGGAAATAGTGTGTTGACATGAAAAACCTTAACTTCCCAAGCACAAGTAGCACTAAAAGCATGCAGTACTTGGTAAACATCACAATTTTTTGCCATTTGCTTGAACAACAAAAAAAAAAGTCCACGCTCCAGCAGGGCTCTGCATTAGGAACAGATTGCTAAGGAATAGGAAACAAACTGCTTTTAATAGCAGGAACTTCATTTGTGCAGCTTGACTCCAGAAACAAGCCTGGGATTTCGACAGGAGTGCTGCAAATATGCCTGGAGAACAATTAGGCTGAAAGCAACTGCTATCGTGCCGCGTTCGCCACTACTGTGACTTAATTAATTAAAAGCAAGGCCAAGAGGGACCTCTTAGTTGTATGGTGGAATTAAACGGCAACTGCTGTGACATGAAGCGTTACTTAACAGTGAGTTGTGATGGATTGGCCCCAAAGCCTCGTGGCCAGTCGGCCCTCACTCCACTCGATTAAGAATCTCCTTTAAGTTGCAGCTGAGTTCGTGGTCCGGGATCAAACTCACTTCAGCACTCAGTGAGTGGTCTTTTCCTCTGAGAAGGAATTAATTTGTCCTGCTTTTATGATGCCCGTGTTTCTCCCTGCGAGGCTTTCCTGACGTGATGGACCAAACCCATGCCTGGCATAACCAAGCTGATGAAAAATGGTTCCTGGCGGGAGAGAATTTCATTTGATATTTTTCTAATTGTTTCCTTCGTGTTTCTCCGCAGACATTCATATCTCCAGACAACATGCCTCAAAGCTTATGTGCCCTTTCCGTATCGTTTCCTCTTCTTTTTTTCCATAGGAACATTCATTTATTTTGTAGTAATTACACTGGACCAAATCATTCCTGCAAAACACCTACATGGCTTCATTTCAGACGGGCTTGTAGTTTACATGAGAGAAAGAACCAAGCCTTCAGCAATGGAGCCCATCCTTTTTTCTTTAGACATAGTCAACTGCACTTCAGGGGGATCAAAAAAAAAAAAAAAGGATGCTATTTTAATTTTCTCTTTCCCAGACAAAATTATATACTTTCAACAAATTCACCTCCCCACTGTCCCTTCACTTTACTAATTTTTTCTTGACAACAAGCTTGGAAAACTCTAACCCAGCTTTCCACCCAAGTCAAGGCCCTGGTGAATAAAAGTTTCATTGAAGGGCAGGAGATGCATGGGGCCAGGACAGCTGGATTACACCACGATTTCAGGATTCATCAGCCTCTTCCCATCTGTCAGAAGCCTGTTACGCCCTCCCACACAGCTCTTGCACTATGGATACCCTCACTCCACAGCACGCTCTGTCTTCTGCTCCACTCTGAGCCTGGTGGGTCTCAACACCCCAGCAGGACGTGGTTCAGGAGGAGTGGGACCTTTGCACAGCTCCATCCTCCCTCTCCTGGGTCTGAATGCAGCCCATCTGAGCAGCAGCTGAGGTTCTCCTACTGTCCTGCTCACCGCTGGGCTCGTCCTTCAGAGCACTGTTCCATAAGAGGAGCTCATTGACCGCGCTTGCAGCCTTCATTCACTGCCTATCCATCTACTGTCTTGCTGGTTTAGCATCAAGTGAACATCACATCCACTGCTTCCCTGCTCTGTTTTCCAAAAACATCTCCAAATGCTGCATTTTAGGAAAATTTCCAGTCTAATCCTTTGCAGTGCGTCTGCTCTGGTGGGCTGAGACAAGATGTCATTTTGCATTTTTGGATATCAGTACAGCCAGAAAGGTTGAAAGAAGATAAAAAAAAAAAAAGTGAATTCAGATTCTCGCTTAGGAAAAAGTCAAGAAATTCAAATCGAGCAGCCTACATATGGAAGGTCGGAGCCTACTACTCTTCTGATAAGTGATTCATGTCTTTTAGTCAGCCCCCAAATCCTCAGGCACAAAACTGCTGTGAGAGTTGCTGACTCAGAGCATGGAAAAGAATGGGAAAACCCACTGGGAGTTGACAGGAATTGGAACAGAGATGGTGAATGGCCAACGCGAGAGCCCAGGCGTTGGGTGTACTGCCTGCTATGTGCCAGGCTTCAGTGACAAGCTTGGGCAGATTGCTTCATTTCCTTACATCTCCTTTCCCCATACAAACTACAGGGAAGTGCTGTTCTTCCATCTCCTAGGGAGCTGCAACAATGCACAGAATGGATCGGAAAAAAAAGAAGTCTGACGTCCTTTAAATTTACCACCTGTATTCACAGTCTGTACCACAAAGGAGGTGACCATTTATTCATGATGCTCTCTTCTTTAGGGCTGGAGGGAGCCCAAGAGAAATGTGACATTCTCAAGCACAGCCTTTCATGACACTTATGACTGTGAGATCTTCAGAAGAGAGAGCTGGTGGGGATGGAGGGGGTAGTGTCAAAGCTATTCAGAAAGGGAATCAATGACAATTACTTCACGAGTGAATCTTGCCCTCCTCTCCACCTATAAATGCAGAATGGAGGAAGCTGCTTTCGAGTTAGATTGCAGAATATATTTGCTATCCCCAGCAGAGCTTTTTCCCCAAGCAGTGTGCCCTCCATGTACTGGGTAATATAAAGCTGGAAACATGATGGACTGAATGGAGTGGGTAAGAGAAGTGTCCCCAGCCTGCCAAGTTGGAACAGCTATTTTAAAATGCAATCCCAGCCTTAAATGTATGCGACCCCATGAATTCAGCAGCTCTCTCATTTAGTACAAGAGGAGGAGAGGGGAAAGTACGAGCAATCACCAGGGCTGGGATGTAACTGAAAGGCTGCAAGAGGGATTTAGGCAGATGAGCACCAGTGAAACAGTGCCGGGACTGCCACTGCCTCCTGGTCAATTAGCTGCAGCATCTGAAAGGTAAATGTGGGCAACACACCCAGCACCCCTCCTAGCAGCAGTAATTGGAACTAAAATCTTGGTTAAAAGAACTTTAAAATAGAAACAGAAGAGAAAGATGTTTAGGAAATAAAGCAGGAATGTGCTCACAGCAGATGGAATGTGCTCAAAATGATAGGAAAAAGACTTTTCCAGAGCTATTTTAGAAATCCGCTCATCTCTCCCCAGCCCATTACAGGGGAAAACATAATCCGAGTTAAATCCTCTCTCAATAACGTACTAATAATAATGGTTCTGATCATACATTTCCTTTGCAGTTTCCAAGCACTTCTGCATTCAGTCCTTCAACGCTCCTTTTTAGCCCAATTAAAAATAAAATCATCGTCCTTCCCATACAGGCAATCTAAGCTGTAGGCCAGCTTAGCTAACCCACCCAAAATCATACAGCTTGTGCAGAGCCAGAAAGGCTCCCATCCACCCCAACTCCGTGCTCACACATCGGCTAGACACCCCGACCCATCTTTAACTCCACACACCGTGGAGCTGAGTAATTCCAAGCCCTCACAGAGCATTTTACAGATTTGAAGAATCGCACAAACAGCGAGCAATTAGTTCTGAATGAGGTCCCCGGGGAGTTTCTAGTTAAAATACATGTGTTTTAAGATACATTAAGCCAAGCATTATAAATTAAAATAATCACTGAACTCAGACGTAACAGCTGAGAACTTTCAGGAGTGTGGGAGAAACAGGCAACTGCTCCCGTATGGCAGGGACACAAGCAGCCCTACATAGGGGTAGAGCATATTTTCTGAAGTATTTATCCAAGAATGTTATTTCTTTGTTCTCTTATGTTTTAAAAGACTTGTCACAGCTTTATGTTCAAGCTATTTCCCTATCAAATTCTTCTTAAAATAGCAATGCTAGGCCAGCTGTGTTTGTATTAATGTCACAGCGAGTAAAGCTATCAAAGTATTTAAAATGCACATCAAAATACACAAAGATCCTGGAACGAACCAAGCCTTCTTCTAGAGGCCACAAGTATAGGAGCACAAACAATGTGCCTTTTTGTCACATAAGTGAAACAGGCAGCCTGCAAAGCCTGGAGGAGAAGTGTGGGCAGATGTGAAACAGAGGGCATTGCAGTGCACCAAACAAAAGGAAAACCCCAAAGTGTTAGAATGATGACATCAGGCGGTTGAAAACTTAACGTGACCCTGGTACAAACCCAGTGACAGTATGTACTACCAGTAAAATGAAGTGGGAACTTATGGTGGGACAAAAACCCACCATATTTGGCTTTATCCCTAAAGAGAACTCAACAGAGACAGAAACAACGACATCCTGGGTCAGCTGGAGTGTTACTCAAGATGTTGCCTCTTCATTTCAACCCAGCTGAAACCTACTCCACAGGCCGCTCCTTCATTGCCAGCCCAATGCATAACTGCTCCAAATTATTTATCAAAGCAAGACATAGATTCACTGCGCTCTGCCTGTTCTGAGACGCCATCATGGGGCCAAGGTTCCTCGTCACCAACCCACAGAAATGCCTCTCACCTTCACACCACATCAGGAAGTTTGCCTTTTCCTCTCTCCAGGATAACTCAATTTCTCTCAGCGTCTGCTATTTTTATATAACCTTTTGTAGCTGTCTTATTTAACCCCATCAAGCAGTGGGGATGCAGTTGCTAGGAAAGCAGTTATTACTGCTGTATATCAAAATATCTCCATCCAACAGGCGCTCAAGGAATAAAAGTCAATGCCAAAGTACCAGGAAGAGCAAAGTAAGAGAAAATAGCTGTGGTGACCAGTGCAAGGCAAGGCAGGAACAACGCTGACATGGCGGCCAAAAAAGCAGAAAGCCCTGGGGAGGTGGAAGCCCTTTGCAACCTCAGAGAGGACTGATGCTGAAGACTCAGAACGACACAATTACCACTCTTCTAGACAGACACATGAAGCTATCAACCTATTTTTTCAGCCCAGGGAATGGATCAAAATGTGCTAGGCATCAGACTCGCTAGCATATTGGATTTTGAATAATGAGAAGAGTAAACAGGGCTTTTCATTTGGATTCTGACAGTAGAGTGCTTTCCACGTGATAAATCAACTGTTAAGAAAGACAAATTAACACAGCCTACCCTTGAAGCATGATGGCTTGTGATTCAAAGGAAGCTTTTACAGAAGCACAACCAAAATAAGGTGTGGTATGACCAACAGGAGGTGGTGCTGGGCAGACCAAAATCCTCCCCCCGCCTTTCAATCGAACTCTACATAGAACTTAGCTAAAAAAGTACTCCAAATTTTCTCCAGAGGTCCCACTTTTCCTAAAAGCTTATAAATATTTTAGGAGAGATTCTCTGCTCTGTTCTAAAGCACCAGAGATCACTGAATTTCACATGGAATTCATGATATCGAGAAGATAAATTTCACATCTGAGAAGGTGAGCCAAAGCAGGAGGGGTCACTTCTCATGAGTTTGTTCAAAGGGAAAGTGCCTCAGAAACTCTTACTAGATATAAGACTGCATTCATAACATCAGCAAAGAGCATGTGAGCATCTCCAAAGCAGTCCAACATTATCATGTCTTTACACATCCAAAAGGAAAATTCCAAGTTTTTGCCTTTTTTCTTTTAAAGGAAAGAAGGTATTGAGGTATTTTTAAGTGTTATCGTCACACGGTAGCAGAAAGTCCATTTTTCAGTTTGCTCTCTCTCTTACTCAGGTACATAAAACAACAGTGGAAAGACACTCTAATAGGCTTGAAATTAAAGCTATTAATTTTTATCCTTATTTATTGCTGTCACAAACCAGACCTGTTTATATGGGTTTGCAATGCTGCTATGGGAATCTGAGAGGTTCTGAAATCTTTCTGCAATACAAAATCAAAACACTGTCTCTCAGCAATCTCCATTTCTATCAAAATATGTCAGCAGTGGAATGTTTTCCTTCAGGGAGAAAAAGGCTGCCACATACCTGGGCAGGAGATGCTGGGTGCAATCCCTTTGGCTCACAGCACTCTATTAGCCATTTAACTCAACTGGCACATTCAAAATGGGAATAAGCATCTTTTCTTGCCTTGGTATAGAAATCCATTCCAGGGGAAAAAAATAAAATAAAATAAAATACTGCAGGTCAAAGAGTTCTGTAGCAATTGGCATTTTCGTAATAAAACTGAAAGCTGTAATTTTTATTTTTTTTCAATCCACCTGAAAATATCGTTGGGTCTTTGACACATTGATGACTATAATTGTAGCATAAGCAGATGTGGCTTGAGATTGCGCTGAAAGCTCTTCAGTCCCACAGCCCAGCCCCCTGCCCACACCACGGGGAAGCGTTCCAGGCCTTTTGGCTTGGCTCACCTGGAGGGCAACAAGCACAGAACACCTGCAAAGAAAAACCCAGATCCAACAGCTGCCTGACGCTGTCAGAGCATTCAATAAACACGAACTCAGTATTATTACTATTGATCAAAAGGGAGGGGGGAAACCTTCCCCAAACTCTGATTCTTGTGCTACCGAACAGCCCTTCCTCATTGGTATGCACACCCTGCTCTGAAAGAGGAGCGATGTTTTCCTTTCCTCCACTCAGTTAGCTGAGTTATGATGCAGTGATCGTTATTCAAAGAGCTCAAGAGTGCCTGCTGCCCTGCACCCCTCCAACACCTGCAGGAACTGAATTATGTGCCCTCTCTTCTGCAACACAACAAGCCGTGCCGTCCCTCCTCCGTGGAGAGGAGAGGTAAAATGCTATAATGGTTTCCTGTAACATAGGGTTGTAGAACAAAAAATCAAAGCCTGCTCAGACTCTTCAACCTTTCTCTGAAAGATCTGATGCACTCCCACTATGTCCTTTACCTTGAAACCAACGCAATGCTATAATAGATGAAACTATCCCTTCAAGCCTAGAAGCACAGGAGAAAATGCATTATCAAGTCTGAAGGTGTCCGAAGTATTTGAACTTGGGATTCTTGCAATCATGCAGAAACACAGCTTTGAAAACTGTAATGAAAATATCAAAGCAAGTCAGAGGTTTCTTCCTGCAAAGACAAAGATACTTATAGGTTTCCTTTTATTGAAAGGCTCCTTTCAGAAATCAGTGCTGCGGAGATGTTTGCAGCCTGAACAGAGTGCAGTCCTCCTGGGAGACGGCGAATCTTTGTGAAGGGGTCATTTTTCTGCCTCTACAAGTGGGAGGGAAAAAAATATAAAAAAAAAAAGAAATAAAAAAATAAAAGAAAGAGAAGAAAAAAGCCCTGAAGGTCACAGTTTCTGAAAGCACCCAAACAACAATAAAGAAGAAAAAACTTCCCATCCATCTCTCCTTGCAAAACCAGATAATGAGCTCCATAGCCCTGTCTTGGCCAACATGGGATGGGGTTTTCCAGCATTTGAAGTCATTGATCACGGTGGCTAAATTTGGTCACCACCTCAGAGACTCATACATTTCCTACAGGGAACAAGTCTATTCAGTATGTACAACTGAAATCAGACTGTGACAGCCAAGCCCCAAGGAGCAGATGCTTGGGAAGCCCACGGCAGCCCACCTGCAGCCCATCTCTACATGCCACAGCACAAACAATGCACCTTTAGGGCACCTATCACCATTTTTTGATTCTTGCTCTGTACTCCAAACCAAAAAGAAAAACAATAAAGGAAGGAAGGTTGTCAGGAGCACTGCCCAGACTGTGGAGAGGAGACAGTGACCTGAGCACAAGGGAGGGGGAAAACAAAGCGCTGCAATGAAAATCCATCCGGAATTAAGAAGGCCACGAGAACTCTGCCTGAACTAGTGGTTGTTGTTTTTATTGAATTATTTTATGGCGCTTTATGTTGTTTAATCGAAGAAAGAAAATGGATGCCATAAAATATGCAGAGCTAACTGGGGCTGCAGAGTACATTGCTGAATATTGCTAGTAATGCCATTTCCCCTTTACTGTCAAAAAATGAAAATATTGTTCTTTATATCCCTGTCACACGGAACAGAGGTCCGCCAGCGCTCACGATCAATCTTCCTAGAGTGCACCTTTACCTTGAGCAGCGTGTGCCAGGATGGAGAATAAGCAAAGCTCAGGAAATAATCTCCCTTTCCACAAGATAGAATTCAATTTCCAGTACAGCTCAGACCAGTACTTTTCTTGAAAAGGTGGTACCATAAATTACAGTAAGAAAGCATTTTTCTGCTGCTAGCAAAAATTTTAGTGAGCATTATGATTACGTGGTTTGTACTCCAGGCACCAATGACCACCAAGCAGGCTAATAATGCGTGAATTCTGATGAGAACCAGCCCTCCAGCTGGGATAAGCCATCAAAGCCTTCTTTCCTGCTTTTTTCCCTCTGCGTTCCCTCTTGTAACAATTTTTTTCTACCTGCAGACAACAGCCTTCCAACATTCTCCTAGAGAGCAAGCATTTCCCAAAGAAAGGGGCACCCCAGGCAGCCCTTTGACCATTGCCCCAACAGTAGAACGAGGCCATGAGGATGCACCCCTGAAGCCACCCAGCCCTGCACTGCTGTCAGGAAGATCTACCGGCCACAACACAAAAGCTGCTTGCCATTTGTGACCGTGATTGATGGTAATGCAAGAAACTAATGGCATTTCACTTGCTCGTCAAAAGAAATTACTCACCCCGCACCAGCAGGATTGGGAAAGGATTATTTAATACCTGCAGCAATTTTTAATGTAAACTTGAGTGTTTGTAGAAGAGCAGTCAGGCAGCAGCCTGCTTCAGGATGGATCCAATCATGAAGGAGCACATGGCAGATCTGTTCTGTTTGCCAGCAGGGCTGTGCTGCTCAGCTTTGTCTGCAGACCCCATGCATGCAGGACAGATCCTGCAGCCCGGCTCAGCCCCAGGATCCCTCCTGATGAGAGTCACACCAGTTTTGGGACAGGTAGCACTCCGTCATCAGCCACCAGGACAAGGGGTTCTGCAGTCCTTCAGCAAGAACTCATTCCTACAGGTGGGCTCCAGCACTAAGTGCTGTCCCTGGGAATTTCAGTGACACAAACCACTGATTAAAAAAAAAAGTCCCTTAAACCTTGGGTATTTCAAAGCATGCACTGTGTTTGCAATAACAAACGCACTAAAAACAGGCTTTTCCCCTGGGGAGTCGGGGGGCACTGAATCAACTGCCAATAAAAAAGGCTTTGATGCTTTTTAACATGTTCAGTGGTTTTCAGTGAAAAACACTCAGTGAGATACTTTGTCCCACTGAGCATTAAGCACTTACCATCCCTGTTCTCCTTTTGCAATCTCAACTCCCCACCCGTCAGCCATGAATTTGCGATTAATGAGCCTTGTTTAGAGGATGCAAATGCTGAAATAGTTCTGATATACTGGGCTGGAAGCACAGAAAGACGAGCTCATTCAGTGAGGGAATCTGCTGTCCTTGGGGGGAATCCAACCCTCCCAATAAAGGAAACCAGCTGCTCAGTGACTGCAGCAGGGCAGCATGCTGTGCTCTGCCCCGAGGTGCCCAGCCATGCTCTTGCAGCTTGGGATCCAGGACAAAACCATCCCTGTGCATTAAGGATGCCAAACATCTACTTGCAAGTCTGGGGCTGGCCAAAAAAAATGGCTGTGATTGGAAGGAGGATGGGGTAAGCATAGTTTCATTCTTAACTACAAAAAACAGGCACAAGCTTCAGGTTTAATATAGCAAAAGACCAACAACCTAGGGCCAAAATAGCTATGACCAGTTACACTTAACCAGCAAAACAGCAGCCGCTCCCCTATTGCTTCTCCCCGTGCTGCTGTTTTCCTGCTTCAAATTGTCTGTTACGTGCCCATCAGTACTGACGTAGAAATACTGGATTGGAGGAGGAGAGGCTTCAGTACTTTTGACCAGTTTACGAAGCACAGCAGGATGGAATGCACTGCTCTGTTGCAGCATTCACTACCAGACACGTTTCAGGAAGCTGACACTGGACACCAGGAGACTCTGCACCTCCAAACTGCAAACCAAGCTGGAGCTTTCCAACCAGTCTCCTGCAGAGGAAGGGCTGTCAGTGCCTGTGCCCTGTGCTGTAATTGTTTCCTCCAGCAGTTACTGCACTGCATCCAACACTATCACAGATTCACGCGCCAAGGCATTAAAGTGACAATATCTTCTTTGCCAATAATTGCTGACTCAAAACCATATTCTCAATTACTTGCATCGATAGCTTGCGAATACTCAAAGGGAAGCCGCTGCTTTACTTTGGCTGAGTTTTCTTTCTAATCCGGTAGTTTGGGTATAAATTACCTGATTTGTTGATGAAAACCTCAAATGACAAAGGCACCATTCACAAATCCACTAACTGCAAGGATGTGTTCCTTTGATTTTAAATGGCGTTAAGAATAGCAGTCCGTTCCTCCTGGTACCGCAGCCTCCCTGACTTGAATCTTCACTGTCAAGCCATCACTCTCAATTAACTTCAGGCCCAAAGACTTCAGGTGTAACACACTGCTTGCCAGCAGAGCAAAGCCCTCAGAAAGTGAGCCTTCAACCCACAGCACAATGCTCATCTGTCCAAAAGACCAACACCGTCCCCCTGAGCTACCAAACACCCTCAGCACTGCTGGTGCAATCAGGCTGTATTTCCTCTTGGGGAGGCTTTGCCTCATTTTCACTTAGGAAAACCCTTTCTTTAGAGATCTTTGCAGGACTTGGCAAAGCAAAGTGGCTAACATCATGCACGAGGTGCTACAGAGAGTAAATTGTGGCATTAAGGGAAGTCAAGGTTCAATTTCCTCACACGCAGCAGGGAGATATGTGCCCTGAGAAAGGCCAGATCTGGGGAATGTAATCAACAGCTGCAGATAAATATAAAATGTAACTGCAAAATGCATTTCTTCGTATTTATTACATCTTTCACATCTACATCAGGCAGATTTCATTCCACAGATTGAGCCTGATCTGAAGTCATTTAGTGGGAGGCTGGTAGCTGAAACAAAGCCACATTTCTAGAACAATGTAAGTACACTGAATTTAATGGGATTTCCTGCCACTGGTTTTGAGGTGCAGCCTCTTCCATACCCTCCATTTACACTGAGCATGGCACTCAATGTCAGACCACTTTTACACCATCAAGTAAAGCACCGCGCAAGGGAAGAAGTGCTCTAGGATTGCCTGAGTTTTCTCCCCATGTCCCTCAGGCAAAAGCTGCTGGCAGAGTGCAGAACCAGAAAGCACCAGGAAAAATAAGAAAGAAATGCAGTGATTCAAACCTGAACCAAAAAATGAGACAACAACTTGGCAATGGTGAGAGCCTCCCTACATCAGCAGGGAGGTCTGTAGGGCTCATCAGGGCTTTCATTACACAGCAAAATGACTGAAAAAAATCTCTGCTCACCCACCAGCACTACAGCAGTTAAGTATTGAGATTTCTTTCTGGAATAAGTGCATATTCATTTTGATTGACATTTCTTCACTTCATACATTCAGATCATGTCAGGAGAAAAGTTGACTGCATTCACAGTGTGGTTCCGATTGAGTTTCTAATAGGTACAGCCGTCAGGAGGATGTGTAGGAATAACTTTCAGAACCACCCTCACTTGGTCTTTCAGCACAAGGGGCAGGCAGGACGTGCTGGGACACACAGACAGCCCTCAGTGCCTTCATCCAACCCAAGGCACGGAGCTCGTGAGGGACCAGAGGTGGTAGGAGGGCCCAGCCAGAGGGAGCAGCCCCCAAACTGGGGCAAAGACGCCAAGGAAAACTGGCACAAGAAGAAACTCAGCTTAAAGTTTGAGCCCTTGGAGAGCCCCAGCCTTGGGCTGTGCTTCCTGGCGCAAGATAGGCAGCTCCCATTGATCTCAAATCACTGCCTAGGAATCAAAAAGCCCCATGGTTTTCCTCTGCTCATGATCCTTCCTCTGAAGTTTTCTCATTCCCTCAGAAAGACCCTCACGATACAACTTTCAAATATGCCAAGGCTTGTCCAGATGTTCTTCCTTCTCTGCACAGATCTGGGCGACCACGAAATGACCAACCTTCAGCACTCACAACATGGGCACACAGGAGCTCTAGCAGCCTCCACCCATTTTAATTTAGACAACGGAGAAGGGAAAAAAAACCAGGGCTCTTCAAACTTAAAACCAACTAGATTCAATAAAATATTTAAAATTGCCCTGCCTGTTAGAGCAGCAGCATCTGCAAAGAGACTGCAAACGTTGCCATTGTTTTGCAATACGGTTACCTACAGCTGGAGGCCCCGGGATGCCATTTCAATCAGAAATGTTCCATTCCAAATGCATTTGGCAGTTTGTTCGTCGTGAGAAGTGCTTCTCAAGGCGGGAACTTTCAGAAAGCTGCGAGGAGCGGAACGCAGGTGGCTTTTCTTAAAGCCTGGGTCAAAACACAATTTCTCAGGTTGCTGTAAACATTCTCGTTTAAAAATAAATAAGTAAGCAAATAAGAAAGGAAAGGTGCTGTGCCATGCCTTCTGCACTGCTATTAGGAAGCCGAGAGGCTCCCGCTACACCAGACAAAGCCTTCAGTCAGTCCCACAGAATATTCACAAGACAGAATGAAAAGAACAGTGGGAGGAATTGGCTTAAAAGTGCATTCATTGTACTTTCCTTTGCTATAAATGTAATAATAGGTAACAGCTCCTTGCAGCGGTGAACAGACAATGCCATTAACTCTTTTCTTGCTCCAGCATTCCAACCAGTTACACCCACTCTAAGTGCTAATATCCATCACGTACTACAGGACAGATCTCGAGGTCCTCGCTCGAACCCTTCCTTAGATGATTTCCTAGGATGATTTTTGCATGATGCTTTCATATTTTTCCACAATGTCACTCAAAAGCCTGAAGGCACAGAAGCCCTGCAGGAATTAATGAAAAGTACCTGCACGTTTGTACCAGGAACCAATCCCCGAAAGAAA
Source organism: Lagopus muta (assembly GCF_023343835.1). NCBI lineage: Eukaryota > Metazoa > Chordata > Aves > Galliformes > Phasianidae > Lagopus > Lagopus muta. The sequence goes on along the minus strand of NC_064449.1, from coordinate 8,297,585 downwards.
GAAAAAGGAGAGTGGAAATAAACCTGGAGGATGCATTAGCAGGAGCAATTCTGAGCAACTTCCCATTTAAAGCACGTATGGGATAAATTCATCTTAAGCATCGCTTCAAAGGGAATGGCTCATAATCGAAATAAATCACCACTGATTTGGCTGGAGGTTTGTGCCCCAGGGGCAGGCAGGCTCTGCAGCCGCAGCCACAGGCAGCGCCAATCCCTCAGCTGTGCTGGTGCCACCAGAAAATGCTGCAATGGGATTCAGGCCAGATTTGCTTATCGGCTCTGAACCATGAGGCCAGCCGGCAGTATGTGCTGAACAGTGCTCTTTTTGAGGATGTCATCTTTCTATTTATGTTACCTAATTCTTCTCGTCCAACTCCCCGTGGCAAACCAACAGTTGAAATCACGCAGTATAAGCTAATAGGGTTATGTAAGTGTCCATTTGCTGCACATATGCTCTCTCCCCTAAGGCAAGCGATCACCATGACAGTCTGCAATAAGAGGCACACCTTCCATTCCTGATGCGTAAGCACGTGCAAGTTGTGCCCCTTTTGGAGGGAGAGGTGTGGGTGGCTGAGCACAGAGACACCTGAAAGCACCGACAGGCAGAGGGAAACCCAAAGGAGAGATGTCCCCAGGTCAGGCACCTCCTGCCTCGTGTCTGCCCGAGATACAGAGCTGCACCGAAACAAGGCAGCTCCACACACAGCAGCTCTCCGTGCAGCACAGGACAGCACAGCCCTCCTGCCCAGCCCAGCTCCTGGTACTGCCTGCACAAGAAACTCTCTGCTTTCATGCTTGTCAGTCTCCACAAAGCCAGACTTGCTCTTCCAGCTAATCCTACAATCACAGAATCATTACGGCTGGAAGATACCTTTAAGATCATCCAGTCCAACCATCAGCACCATGCCAACTCTTTCCTCCCCTTCTGGTTTTCTCAGCATCATTCTCCAACTCTGCTTCTACAACATAAAGGCAAAATAATTTACATAAACAACTAAACTGTTTCAAAGCAAATTGTGTGCATGGACATAGATACTTCCTTAGTTTCAAATGCATTTGCCTTTGTCTACTTAGAGCTCCACATAAAAATACTCATCTCTGTAATGTCTTAATTCCTGCACCCTTCACTCCAAGGTGCACAGAAATGGTGTAGGCCCTACTTTGGAAACTACATCCCTTGCTTTCTGGAACCTCTGAAAACACACCTAGAAAATATAAGGCCTTGCAACATAAAATTTTAAGTATACATTTTGCTTACACAGATTCACTTTTTTTTGTTGTTTTCTATTTTTTACCATTCCATTTCATCTCTAGTTCTGGAACGACCCCTTTCCAGATACAGTCTGAACTTTTTTCCAGAGTGGTCCAAGCACGTAACCCAGTGGAGGTGGGGGCTTTGCCCACTTGCACGTACACCTGCTGTCTGTACATCTTCCCCTTCACACCTCCCAAGACTGCCGCCGCTCCCTCCTTGGCAGTTTGCAGGGTGCAGATGCTCCAAGCACACAGACAGCAGTGCCGTTCCCAAACTGGCTGCTCCCTGCGGTTTTCTGGCCAAATCCATTAATCAGGCCTGATCCAGGGAGCCTGTGTGTGCATGTACTGTGAAATCCCCTCACAGGGCACTGTCTTACACCAAAACACACTGCCCTTTGCCAAGCTCCCCCACGGCACAGCAGCAGACAGCACCAGCATGCAGCCATTTGCCACACATATGCTCCACGTGCTCTCCAGAGCCCTCTGCTTGTCTGCTGGACTGAAGGGAAGGGACAGTTTCATAGAATCATACAAAAGACCACTAAGATCATCCGACCAGCAACCCGTTATCACCAGGCCCACACTGATTCATACTGCTCATCCTCTTCCATACTGAACACGTCATCCAGGGAGGAGGCTCTTCCCAGGGCACAGCATCACCAAAATTCACTCCAAAATATTAGTGTTTGAATCTAAGTTTATGTGGCATTTCCCCAGGACACGTGAAATTCAGAATCCAGCATTTCCAGCTGCTGTTTCTTATTGCATTTACCTCCTGCCAGCAGACAGTCTTTACTGAGCCTAACAAAAATGATTCGAGCCAGTGTCAGGCTCCAACATCACACAATAAGAACAAGCAATCGCAGCACACAAGGAATGTGTCATTTTCTTCATCTTTTCTTGAATAGTAAAACAGAAGCACAGGAAAAGCAAGGAAATCATTCAAGATCACACCAAAATAGCACCAAAATCCCCCACCACAGGACAGGCTACATACTTGTAGTAACATAAATATATATATGCCACTGCACGTCACACAAAAGCTCATTCAAACCAAAAATTTATCACTTGCTTCGGACTCCAGCCAGGTGACAGCACATACATCACAGAGCTGTCAACAATCTGCTAATCTTGGCTGTGAAATGTAGGATAAGAAGCTTAAAAATACACTGCTTCTCCAGAAGCCATAAATTTTGCTGGCTCTCTCTTACATACCACTGGGTAATAGGTCTGCTCCAGCCATTTCACTCCCATCCAATGCAGTTAAACACTTCCTTTTTAAAAGCCTGTTTAGGGCATGGCAATCAGACAAAATAGTACAAAATAGCAGAAATCAGACATACATGACCAGATAAGTAACAGAGACCCTCTTTCACTCTCTTCGCTGAGAAGAATTACCAACTTGCACCTTTCTGGAGGCAGAGCCCCATCAGTGTAGGTTCAAGCAGTCACTTCAGTGTTTGTTCATGGCATCTCACATTGGGCACATGTTGAGGAGAGCCTAAAGAAAATGCAAGCCTGTCTACAGGTCAAGTTACGATACTTTCCAGTCAGCAAGCAAACCAATGACTACATTACCCTGGCTTAGCTTAAATGCTACCCCTCCAGCTGCACAAGTCGGCATTCAACCCACCACGCTTTGTGCAAACCCACTTCTCTGAATGAATTTCTCTTCCAGCAAATGGCTCGGTGTGTACCTGCCATTCTTTATTTCTGACTCTGGCCACAAACTTCAATTTCTCTCCACAGCACTTAAACAGCACATAATTACAACTAATTATCGATCACTGAGGAATTACTAGTTGACAAATCCAATTTTCACACTGTTATCAAGCATGACGGCAGACCAGAGAGGGTCAGGGTACCTGCAGGTCTGTACACAGGATGGGACCAACGCTGTTACCACAACCATTCTTTAACCCAACGTTGGCCCCTGAAGATCATTATGTTTAGGGACCTATAATGTAAGGCACCACAAAGCTATAGGAAGTGACAGCTCTCACCCCAGCGAGTTTTACAAGCCTAAAACAACCCAAGCCTTCAACACCTGTAAATATATTCAATTTGGCTGCGTTGATACCACCCCTGAATTCCATTTCATGCAAGCTGGCTGGCAGAGATGCTCAGAAACAGCTCATTTTGGGGAAAAACACCCCTCGGTTTTCCTCAAAGCAGATTTCAAATTTGCACACTGCAGTGCACCTGCTGAGCCCCAGCAATGGATGCAGCACGGAGGGCAGAGCGCTGCACAAGGCTCAGGCGGCCCCTGCCCAGCCCACACGTGAGCTGCAGTCGCCATCAGCCACAAGTGGGTTGGCTCTAGGACTTGGGGACTGTGCAAAGGGGATCTGAGAGGGGGGGAAAAAAAAAAGCATTCCAAGAAAGTCCAAGGGAACAATACATGGAGCCGGTCGCCAGGCTGAAATGGAGCAACTTGTTTTAATAAAAAGTCGCCTGATGGATTTTTGTTCCCCCCAGCTGTATTTCAGTGGAGTTATTCGCATAATTCAAGTAGACACAAATTCCAGTGAGACAATATCCGCGCTCTCATAAGCCCAGTGGCAGCCCTTCCAACATGACATACAACCAAGGATAGGGAAAGTCCATTTCCCGTGGTTCACACAAATTGGTTTATTATTAGAGCTCATCCAGCACCATTATTTTCTGACAGAAAATGTGTTTTTCACAGAATTGAAACTCAACGCATTATTTCTTGCAAATGCTTAACTTTTCTTTTGGGAAAAAACGCATTTTGTTTCATGTCTGGTTAACATTAAGATACATTTCCCCTTCTCTTCAGTTCCAAAAGAAGCACAGCACAATTTGGAAAACGTGGCTCTAAACCTCCCTGGCTCCTCAAGCACTGAGCTGAGCACGAGTCTCATGTACCTTACTGAGGGCTCCATTCTTACACCAGACTCAATTCTGCTCTGTTTCCAGTCTATGCAAGCGAAACATGATTTTATTAAATGAAGCCCTTAGGACTCTGTCACCCTGAACATTAACTACATTTCCATTGTCTTGCAAGTTCACAAAGAAAGCAGCCCTGCAGCAAGACAAACTCATTCCCAGCTTCTTAACCTATAGAAAGAAAAAGAAAAAAAAAGGTTGCATGTATTTAAATTTTGGGTACATTGATTCCCTGGGACAGGACTGCCTACATCAAGTCTTGCCAAAGAAGGATCCATTCCCCCACAGCACTTTGGCTTTTTGCTCCAGATGCCATCAAACCTGCTCTGCTCTCTTCCAGCCTCCACACAGGTCCAAGGCCATGCAGCCCTCCCAAAATCACACCCAGAGGTAATGGAGAGGATCCAGGTAGGCACTGACAGACACAGGCAGGCAGAGCCCCCAGTGATGAATGGAGCCATTCCCACTATGGGGCAGCGTAGGGGGTGTGCATGGGATGGCAGCTCCCTGCCCAAACTCACCACCCGACTCTGGATGTTCTTTTGGCCATTCAGAATTGATCTTCCCTGGTGAGAGAGCTACAGGAAAGAGCAGGAATGGCACTCAGCCCCGTGGTCCTTCTTTAAAGACAGCAGAGTTTAGGGGTAGAGGTGCTACTGCCTTCCTACTTTTGGAAAAAATCTCATTCTTGAGAAGGACCTCTGGAACACGAGCAATAAAAATAGCAATTTGTAAAACGAAAGCAATGACTGACTCTTCTTGTAAAAACACTGCGAGACATCACAGACAAAATAACATTACATAAATAGGCCAGGCATTAGAGCCACGATCACCGACAGCAGCACGGGGCGCACAGCACTTTAGCAAAGGAAGTGAAAAATAGCGAATGCGATTTAAGAGACAGACAGAATCTCCACTGGCAAGTTGTAATTACTGCCACTGAAACCCAGCCAGGATCCTGCTTGACTGCCTCTGGGCTTGTGAAATGCAACCCAGAATCTTTAAATGACCAAATAATTGCGACCCGGGCTTCGTGTCGCTGGTGAGATGCTGCCATCCACCTGGCCCTGCAGGACACAGCCCAGTGCTAAGACAGAGGAGGAACAACGCTGGTGATTTCAGAAGTCTCTGACCAGATATTGACCTGAACCAGTTCTGCACTGCGTGGTCATTTTTCTTCCCCAAGCAGTACAGCTGCAGGTTTCTTTCAATCATTTCTCAACTTCAACAACCTGTAGGCACCCAACGTCTCGGCAAAGGACATCATTCATCCATTTGATGTTCCCAGAATGCAGGGATATCTACCCAATTTCCTAAGAAACATTAATATTACAGTATGGCTTTCTCAGCCCAAATCATGAAGGCTGAATCAAGCTCTCCTGACGTTTTATGACAAGGTGATTAATAATACCAAGAGAAAGAATGAAATGATACCAGATTATAAACTATTGTAAATCTTTCAGTCATCCTGGGAATAATGAATGTACATTTCTTAGGAGAGCAGTACAGGTTTAAACAGAATCCTTTTAGTTTTCTTGTCAATCAAAATGCTATTTATATAATAGCAGAAACAGACAATGAACTCGTCTAATCTTAAAATGAAGGTGCAGCATATTGAAGGCAAGGGTTACCAGTGCTTTAACTTTTTTTTCCCATTAAAAATGGGAACAGAAAAAAAAACATCTTAGGCTGTAAGCTCCAAAGTCACTGAAGAAAATGTTCCACCATTGCCAGCATTTCTGAGTACAATCAGAATTTCTGGTCAGGACCCACAACAAGAAGTTCAGACCTCACACCAACCAAACTCCATCCAACTTGGAAAGCCTGAGCTGACATGGCCTATTTTTCATTTTTTTTCCCCCCAAATACTTGAGTTAAAGTTTAAGAGTACGGTCAAAACTGAAGCAGCCCAAGCATCCACTGGACCACAATGCCCCACGCTTCCTTGGCATGGATTACGGTGTCAAGCAAAAAGCAAACGCAAGCTCTTTGTGAGCAGTTCCACAGATGCCACTGACCTGCAGCCCCCACCTGGGACAAGGATTGTGCCTTGTTCTGCTTCTGGCCGCACAGGGGACCTCTGCTCTCCAACCCCTTGTAGGCTGTCCTAGACATTACCTCTATACAATAATTAATAAATAATACTGAACTTGAGCTCATGCAACTCATACGAGGCACAGTCTTCCAAAGAGAAATGAATAATGCATGTAGAAAAGATTCATTTGGTGGGGAAAAAAAAACTAACTTCAGTTTGAAATAAAGCCCTGGTTGCCTTGGCAAAGAGGATTTAATTGCTGTAATCACTACATCTCCCATAAGGTCGCTTTGAGAGAGTCCACAGTACTCTATTCATTCTGTGCCTGCTCCATAGCAAATGAAGGATACTGGTCCCAGGAGCATCGGTCAAATACTTCTGAAAATGCTTACGTTATTTTTAAAGGGCTATTAGCTTTGGTAAATGAGTCAAAAGTCATCTCAGTTGGAGAGGAAAGGTACTTACACCAAATTATGGAGATAACAGCAGGAAACGCCATAATTAAGATGGTACTACCAGTGTAAGTGTGTGTCATTAACATCAGGACCCAAAACATGACCACTCCCTGTCTGACACCCCAGGGCCCCCGCTGCCCCCAGCACATCTCACAGCACTTATCAGGTTCACAGCACCAAAGCACTGCCACACACGTGTGCCTTGCACATCACCAAATCCACATTCAAACAGTTTTACTGGCACAAACCCTAGGCAACTCCATGGAAGTTAATTAAATCAACCCCCCCTTTTCTGCTCATAAGAGAGAAGACTCTGGCCAGGCAAATTAAATTAGAGATGGGACAGAGCCAAACTCCCAGACCCAAAGCAACCCAAATCTCACAATGCACTTGGGTCCCGGTCCAGGTTCTCACAGTCTGCTCCCACTTCTCCCTCACCCTCTGCCTCCTCCCAGGATGGGACAAACCTTTCAGGCTGCCCCCAAGCACCACTCAGTGCATTTTATCACCATCTTCCACTGGGGATCTGTACCAAAGCGCTCATACGTGTGCTTCCTGTGGCACATTTCTTGCCCAGACTCTGATTAACTTAAGCAGAAGCCCCTGAACAAGGCTCCATCTATCCCTCACTTGTCCTTCTCTTCCTTTCCCACTTGCTGTCTTCTAGAAGCGGCGCAATTAGAGATGGAGATTGAATGAAAACACATTTGACTCCTTCATTAATCCCACAAAAGGTTGGGCCACACAGAGAGAAAAAAGCAACCGAGAAAGTCTGCTTGCCAGGAAAATGAAAACAAAATAAAAAGAGAGAGGGAAGCAGGGAGGGGAAGGTATATATTTTGTATGGACATTCTTCTCTTACGTCAAACGAAGCACTGCTCTGCACAGGGTGCTGATACACAGCCTCCATGGGCTTGAGAAATAGCTGCAGGTGCCAGCCCTGCTCACTGCACCATAGAACGGCACATCATTTGTCACTGCTTCCTTCTCCTGCAGCTCCTCAGATTCACCTGAGATCCAATAACTTTGTTAATACGATTGCTTTCATACACTGGTCAAGTACAGCATCCAAGGCACACATGGCTACTCTCTGAAGCAGAACAAGCCACACACTGAGCACAGGTCCCTGCTCTGCTTTTTCCAAAACCAGATTTTCTCATGAGTTCCTTATGGCCATAAATTGCAACGGGAATACGGAATGTATCTTCCAAACCAGGAAGATACACCAACCATTTTCTTGCAATACTACATCTCCTGTCTTCCCCAAACCTTCCCTCTGCAAGGCCACCAAAAACTTATGGGGAAACACAAGGATAAAAGCAATGCTGTTGCAACAGCAGGAACACAAAGAGACTGAGATCAACTGCTGGCCCCAAGCAATACCTCACTGCTTTGTGTGATTGCACTCGGACAAAACAACAGCAAGGCACAGTCTGAAACATCATCTCAGGAAGTAAGCAAATTTCAAAGTACACACATTTTTAATACGTTTAATACTATTCATTACACATGAGAAGCAACTGCAGCAACAACTGAACACTGTTGTGCCTGAGTTGTTACAACAAGCCTGTGATTTACTGCACTGCCAGCTAATGAAGAGCCCTACAATGCCCCCCTTGTCAGGCAGCACAAAGCAGAGACCCGCAGCAGATTGTCCCAAAGACCCCCACCCTGTGCTCCCTTTCAAGGGCTCATGCAGTGGGACAGCATCCTTGGCTGGAAGCAATCACTCCAAGACAGCAACCTGTTCTGACCTGTGTTCTCAACATGAGTATACAAGGTGCAAAAAATATCATCAAAATAAATAAAAGCAGATGAAGATGATGTTGATCTTGTCAGGCGCTCAAATTCTGCAATCCAGATGCTCCTCCCAGTGCTGACCTCTGTCCACCCGCGCTCAGCTCCCGGCACATGGTCGCAGTTGGGATGGGCTGATGGTTGGACTGGATGATCCTAGAGCTCTTTTCCAACTCTAATGATTCTATGGAAACCTGCCCTGGCACCAGCCCCAGGCAGCCCTGCATACCCACCTGTAGCTCTGCACCCTGGGGAGAAGATGCCCACCGCATCGGCTGACTCAAAACCCAACATAAATGACATATATTTTCCTTCCTGCTTTATGGTTCAGAATACGAGATACAGCAAATCCATTTACACAATGTTACTACATCCCTCAGTGCTCATAAACTCAGATGGGCTGATGAATGAGATAGCTGTGCTGCTGGCAGGGCTGAATGCAGTGCATGGGGTCTTTCCAACGCACTGCGAGGCGCTGCCCCATTCCAGCTGCATTCAGTGTCCATCCACCCCTTGTCATAAGCACGGAACATCCTCCATGAATCACAAGTGAAAACAATGAGACAAGTTATTCATCTTCTTAGTGAAAAAAAAACACCCTAGTGAAGCACATCCAGAGGCTAAATATTGCCAGTTAAGAAATCAGGTTAATGCTCCCAGCTCCTAGGAATGGTTCCCTTCTTTCACAGGATAAGAAAGCATTGCTCAGCCATGACTGCTCTACTGGAAGGAGCACCTCTATTCAGACACAGCCATCCAGCTGCAGTGATGACCCCAGCTGCAGTGCAGGGCTGCTGCTCCCCACAAAATCCCTATGAGGAGTGACTGTGGGCAGGCAGCTCATTTTTAGGTAAAATCGCACCAAACTGCTTTATTGGCTGTGGTCTTACAGGTCTTTAAGGATTCGCTCAGTCATTAAGTCACTGTCAGTTATTTGGTGGCTTTTAAGCTTTTAGGACTGTTTGAGCTGTAGGAAGGAGCTAATTTATTTTTAGCACCTGTAGCTGCTTTCAAGACAGTAAAAAGGGCACGGATTCTCCTCTCTAGGTGCCTGGGGCAGAAAAGGTTATCTCAAAGCATGAGCAAAGGAGAGAGCCTGGGGCCTTTGCACTTCAGCCAACACCAATTCCAGTCCAACTACGTTATGCAGTGCCCCAGTGAAACGTACAACTCCATCCCACCCATCACAAAGACCATCGATTAAGATGCTTAGAGCACTGCCAGGCTTTCATCAGCTGAAGTTTCTTCTTCTGAAACAAACGCCTGTCTCAGAAATCAGAAAAGCAAAAGAATGGTTCAACCCTCTCACATTTATAGAAATGGTTTATCCGAGCTAAAAAATCCCAGTGACAGGTCCCAGGCTTCACAGGAGGGCCCTGAAAGGATGTCATTCCATTTTCTATCTGGGGATGAAAAGAAAACAAAACAAAACAGTGGGAGCAAGACAGTCTCTATATCTAATGAGGCAAGCTATCTGGGAAAAGGTAGTGTGAATTCAGCTTTGAGGAGTTAAGGGGCTGAGTTAAGACTGCACGGATACTTCTGGCACTTCCAGACTTGCAGTGCTCAGTCTTTTTAATTGATATCGAGCACTGGTGTTTCATATTTTACATTTAGTACAGCGTGCATGTAGACAGAGGAGAGAAATAATCACTTCCAACATTCATTCTGGGTTTATTAACGCCTTTAAGTAAAAAACAAATATTCCCAAGTCGCCGGTAATGCCTTAATTCCGTAATTATTTCTAAGTCTGAATTAGCATTTCTGATTAGTTCCTGAAGTATGTTTTTCTCCTTCTCACCACTTTTGCTTCTGCTGAATTTTCGTCCTGAAGAGATGCTTCAGTTAATCATTTATTCCTCTCGCCAGCAATAACCCTGCCCTGCATCCCCCCCCAGAACAGCTTGCTCATGGCAGCAAGAGCCATGCAGAGCCCACTCCTCTCGCTGCACTCCCCACAGTCTGCACTCTCATTTTTCTGTGCATCCCCAGATCTAAAACCTTTTGTTTTCTTTCCCTTGTTTGCTCTCGGCAGCTATTGGCAGGAGACATCCTCTTAATGATCTTTTTCTGGCCTTCTAGACGACTGCTCAGACTTCTACGGATCTTTCATTATTAACGCGGAAGCCTTGTAAGTCAGTTTTAATGGCCTGTGCAATTTTTATCCCTTAGCAGGAGACATAACCTCCTCCATATGGATATATGTTTATTAATATAAATCCTTAATATCATCTTTCCTAGGGAGAATAATCAGCAAAAGCCAACCGGCGTGTATTACACCTTGTAGCGGTTCACCCCAAAATCAAAAAGTCATCTTAGCCCTGCAAGACGTGGAGCACAGCAGAGAGGATAATCCTTCTCCCTCGGGTTGCCAAGGCACCGACGACAGCCAGCTCTCTCTGCAGCCCCGATCCCCTCCAGACGGAGGGCCACAGCCGCTTTCATTTCTCTGCCGTGGGATTCATTACCTGGTTTCAGTCCCTTCCTATTATTCCTGGAATATCTCCAGTCTCCGTGTCTATTCTGACCGGGGATGAAAGAAGGATGGGCCGTTCGCGTTGGGGACGTGTAACGAATGCCAACAAACCCACTTTTTTGTCTGCAACCCGACAAATTGCTGCGAGTGCTCAGCCCTCATTACTGGAACATCCTTGCGGACGGTTTAAGAAGGGAGACTTGGGAAACAGGACAAAACTCCGCCATTCATTTACAAAGAGTGCCCTGGTTTCTTTCCTACAGCTGCTCTGCAATTGTCCATTTTTTCCTTTAGATGCTGTATAAAATGACTCTCATCTTTTCCTCTAAATGCACTTTTGAGTCTCAAGTTGGAGATAAATAATGCCACATCTCTCCTTTTTACCATTCTCTCATGTGTTTCATGGGACTTCTTTAGTTTAGCAATTAGCTGCTGTCGACCCTTCTTTCATGGCCATTTCCAGCTTCCCCTGTTCACTATGTGACAGCCACGTTCATCAGTAAATGAGATATTCCTGTGCATGGAAAGACAGAAAGTGCCCACAAATTGGTGACGAATGTGTGTCCAGTCCTGCAGGATTCTCAAAGCTATGCTTCGTCTTTGCTTTTTTCAAACAAGGCATCTCATTAAAAAGTTTACTCACAGTAACTTAGTGCATTTTGCCTATCTTTACTGTCATACCACACTCAGTAGCAGCCCGCCTCACATAATGGCCACAATTTATGCTCACAGATGGCAAATTTTACAGTACGAACCAGAGAAAGGCCACAAATTAATCTCCAGTGTCACAAGAATTTCAGTGTACACACATACAGATCATCTGTCAACAAGGGGAGCAATATGACTGTCAGACACAGCAAAAGCATAACATCCATACTTAGCCTCCAAATTCTGCCCCTTGACATATTTCAGCCCTTCAATTACACCCAGCAACACTGTCTAGATTGCAGAATAAAAAGAAATTCCCTGGGGCACAACCCACAGCTCTAACTCCATCTTAAATTCCAGTTATGGAATGAAAACAAATGAAAAAACTTAGCTTAAGCTGAGCAAAACCAGTGAGGGGTGAGGAAGGGAGCTTCATGCACACCCTGCAGCATCCATCCTCTGTCCAGCAACACCAATGGAAGGATGGGGGTTAACAACTGAGCACAGTGCTGGACCAGGAAAGTGCTCCCACTTGCTCTCCAGTTTCCCACCTTAATGAAGAGCCTGCGATTTTCCTCCAAAACGAGGAAGAATTGGCTCTTTTAAGAGAACAGTTCTGCTAGAGCAAAATGCAACACCAAATTCAATACTGCACAACGCAGCATGAAACTGTGAGGAGATGCATAAAATTGAGCAGATCTGTTCTTTTGCAGTGCCAGAGCCGTGCAGAGGATGACGTAATTTTGATCCATCATCTCCTATGAGCCAGGCTGCAGTTTCCTCCACTCCACTTATAACAGATATGATTAAAAACAATCAGTTATATTAGGCAAAAAATACTTTTCCCAAGGCAAACATTTACTTCAGTGTATTTTTTCCTCTGTAACACACAGAAATTCGATGCATATAAAAACCTTCTGGGTTTTTACATTAACATTGAGCTCCATCCTGCAGGATGGGTGAGCCACCAGAGCTGCAGTTTGCTTCTTACTTACAGCTTCCAACCCAAGGTTAAATAGAAATAATTGCAGTTTCTGTGATGAAAATCACAACACAGACAAAGCCAAGGAACAGACAGGACAGGCCAGGCTACCAAGAGCTGACTGTGGCTTTTCCAAAGCAGTGTTTCTGGGTGCACCTATTTATTCTAACAGAAACATCTCCTGGAGACACACTGATTCTGCACACTTCTCCAAGGAAATCCCCATGGAAACTGACTGCCTTCCCCTTCCCAGCAGCTCAGGAGCTCCATTGGCTCTGGGAAGCTGAGGTCACAGCAATGCCTGTGCTCCTGGGGCTCATCCTGGGGCTCATCCTGGGGCTCCTGGCTTGGAGGATCCCTCTACTTCTGCTTCCTCAAAACCTCACTCTGTGACTGTGCTCAGGAGTTCCAGACACTATTTTGGTTTTATGCTTTTGAGGACAGCATTGCAAAACTATTCCCTAAAGGTGAGTTTTGGTGCTTTCCTGACCAGCAGAAACTTCAAAACAACCATCTTCACTGCCGTTTGTTACAAGGTTCTCTAACACCTCAGGAATTTCATCCATGGTGTGGCAAAGGACAAAAACCTGACAAGAGCTGATGCAAAACCTTGAGCAAATCTCATCACCTCTCTGTTTTAGAGCTGAGGATCAACAGGCAACTGCTCAAGTCCATGAGGTCCATCTACTGCCCTGCTCAACAGCAGCTGCTGACCAAAACCACATTTAGCGAAGAAAAACCAGCAAACACGGACAGAAGTAATAACAGAATAACTTGGTTTAACAGGAAGAGTCTTCCTCACCCAAACCATTTAAAGTCTGCTTAAACCCTATGCTGTGATATCCTGTCTCATGTATTTCACCCTACCGCAACGAAACCTAAGAGTTTGACTCAATGATGCTCACGGGCCCCTTCCAACTGAGGATATTCTATGATTGCATGAAAAATGCTTGGGTGCAGGTGGCCCATGACCTACTGACTGCATACTGTGTCCTGGTTTGTGCTGCAATCTCATCGATACGCATGCACTATTTCACAAAAGCTGAACGCTGTGCAAGCACTGCATGCAGCTCGCTGTCTGTTTTCTCAACATCTGTCCCTGAAGTGCATTTCTGTCATGTTCTGCTCTCATCTTCCTCAGATCAAAAAGTTAGAAGTAAGGCACGAATCTGTCTGAGGTTGCCAGCGTGGACTGCAGCTCCTTTCCTCCCCAGTGTCTCACATTCTCACTGCAGATGACACTTTCCAATTACCTTTTGGCCTCTCTATTCCCCAAGTCTGGCTCACATTTCTCTCTGAATTCAATCTCTACGCAGCTCTGTACGTAGAGTCTGACAGCTAAGGACGTAACAGACATGCAGCACTAACCCTCAGGGGGGTTAGAAATGCCTGATTTCTCCTATTACAGGCATATTCATGAGTAAAGGTCACCAAAAAATGTCTAAACTTAGAACAAAAATGGCTCATGCAACAAGCAGTCATGAGTTCGAGGAGGTCAGACAGGCTGTCTTGCAGCAAAATCAAAGCAGGACTTGAAAAGCTTGGGTTTGAATGTTGGCTCTGCCAAAGACCTCCTACACAAGTTGAGGCGCATCTGATTTCTCTCAGCTCCCCTCCACAATGCAGTGAAGTAGGTCCTTGCTGCATACAACATGCACAAGATGCAGCCTGTGAGCTTTGGAAAGATTATCTGGGAAATTGAGGCTACTTCACCAAAGCAACAGAAAGCACTCCTGCAAACCACTTAGCAAAATGGGTTGTGGCAACTATGCTGGCAGACTTAAGAGAGGAGTAATTTAAAAGAAAGAAGCATTAGGAGAAGCGAACAGAATTAAAACAAAAGATGATGATGCATATGTTCATAGCACATACTTTAAAATCAATTGCCACATCCCAAACAGAGTCATCCACACAGATAACTCAAGAGTATTTATAGTTTTCCCCAGTTGGAGAGCTAATACTTGAGTTCTCCAAGGAAAACACTGAATGTCACCAAAGCAATTACATCTGAGATCAATTTGTCCTTATTTGTAAACTGCTTAGCATACAGCACTTCAAATATTCTCTTACCTTAATACAAACTGGTCTGCCAGAGAGTCATCTGCCAGGGAGACATGGAAGGTCACAACGTCCCCTTCTTTGACCGGGCTGAGTGGCAAGCGGATTACGACATTCTCATCTAGCCTCAGTGCAGACTGTTTTAATGTGTCTTGATTTGGGTAAACAACAATGCTACCAATCCTCTCCATAGCTGGCAAAGCCTTCCGTGCGTTATCTTGATCCGCGTGAATATTGTTCTCCCACTTTTCATCCTCTGGAGAACATTCCCCATCTGCTGTATCAATCTTATAGAAGAGCTCCACGGTAATCCCTTCCAGGGGAGCTGTATCCTCTGACACCAGGGGTGGAGGGGAGCTGAACCAGCTGGGAGATAACTCCAGCTCTGCAACGCATAATCCCAGTTGGCCTGTCAACCTGCAGCTGGCCACCACTCCTCTAGATTCCAGGAAAGCAAACATCTTCACGCAAGGCAACCTCTCCTCAGGGTCATAGTCGTCCCAGTCTTTCCCCGCAATATAGAACAAGGTTTGTATTTTAGGTTTGTTGGAATAAATCGAGCTGTCTATTATGTGCGATTTTAATTTCCAATTGAAAGTGAATTCATTTGTGAAACCAAAAGATGTAGAAGACAGCATGAGGTCTAAAGGAACAGCCTGCTCCACAGAAAAGGGTCCGTACGTGGCATTTAGGACAGGCGGCAGTTTGGATTTGTATATAAGGAATGAATCCACCCTGGACTGCAAACTGGAGTTCCTCGTGATGTCCTGGTTGGTTTCCTTAAGGAAGAAGAAAACATCAGCGTTGCAGATGTGATAGCTGGCAGGGAGGTACGTTGGCAGGTTTGAGAATCTCTGTACGCTGTCCATGATCCCTCCTCGGCTCTCCACCACTGCAAGCCAAAGGAAAAAGGAAACAAAGACAGTTCTAACGTTTGCTTAGCATATCCCACAAGAGCAGATCGGTGCTGTTATAGGTACTGTGCAACAAACACAGAACCATCTGAGTTCTGTGATGGGACCCTTAATGGCCACCTGGACCCACTCCCTTGCAGTGCATGGGAACACATACAGCTCCATTAGGTGCTCAGAGCCCCACCTCTGGAAACACCCAAGGTCACCAACCACCACCTCTCTGGGCACCCTGTGCCAGTGCCTCACTACCCTTAGCATAAATGTTTTCTTTATATCCTGCCATTGTAGAGCCAATCCTCCCACTGGATTGGCTCTAGTAGGCAATGAAACTGTTCCTTTTTTTTTTTTCACCTCCAACTAAAGACAATGCAGGCTGAGCTGGGGTTTGCAAATCAGCATCACTTCCCCTCCACTTTTGCTAGGTCAGTAGTTTGGAAGTTAGCTGCAATCCAATAAAAGACTGGTATTCGTGAAAATCAAAGGAAAGGGGAAAAAAAAAGAAAGAATAAAAGGAGTTTTCATACACAAGAAAATATAGGGTTTGGTAGAGTCTCAACGGGACAGATTTAAAGGCTAGGGTGAGTTTGAGAGAAGGAGAAATCCTTTACATGCAGAAGGTTCACAGATGCTTGGAAGGATTTGTGTTTATTTGTTTAATTCCAGAGGAGAAAGAGATGCATTTGTAAATCACAGAAGTTTCTCTACAACACAATGGTCAATCCTCCAGCCAGCACTGGGCAATTTTTCCTGGGCAAGAAAAGATTCCAGAGGGAGGAAGGGTTCAGACTGCTGCCTTTGGTTGGGGCTGATCTCTAATTAATAGTGAGATACATTCAATCTGGGCTGTGAGACTCTACCAAAAAGAAGTGGTGGGTCTTTCAGACTAACAATTCATACGCTGGTGAATGCAAGCTTGCTCCTGGGAGCACCACAGAGGAAATAAACAGGAGGCAAATGAATCAAAATGAAGCGGCTCCATAATGCAGAGATAACAAAAGCAACAATGACAGATCCTAAGGTCAGAGCTCTTGTTGTCTCCCACTGGAGCTCAGCGGCGATTTCACTGTTTGTCAGGGCTGGGGATGGCAGATACGCAGCGCAACAACTGCAGGAACAAGGACACCTGTTAGCAGCTGGGCGATCGCGTCCGTACAGCCACAATTTAGCACAGATAAAAGCTGGGATATTTAAGCTGTTTTTTTCAGGTTGTGTATTTTAAAGCCTGCACTCCTCAATGACAGCTGCTAGGGCAAACCTCACCCATCCGACTTCGCTCCATTCTTGTTCTCTGCTGAAATTCTGCTCATTTACTTTCAACGGCTGGGATTCCTCCCAGCTCCACGAGGCTGCATTTGAAAGCAATACTTTTTAACAGCCTCATTTATCATAAAAACTGTGCTGCTGTATATACAGAGGACAGACAAAAACAAGAGTACCTTCTGCTTTTGGGGGAGGACTGCTAGGATCTGCCCCCCCCCAGCACACCCCACATTGCAGAGGAGACTGACGCAGCTCCCGAGCACGCAGTGAAAGCAAAGATGAGCCAAGGCTTAAACGCATCTGTGTTTATATGACAGCACTTTTTCCCCTCTCCTTATCCTCCACGCAGATACTTTATCTCTCTCGAGCACTGATTTACAGGAAGTTTGAAATGTGTGTTTTTTCCTTTTCCTCGCTGCATTACAGTGGCGACGCTCAGTGCTGCTGCTGAGAGCTGGTGTGAGAGCCAGGCCATCAGCCTGCTGTAACTCAAACTAAACGAGACACAAATTTTGTCTGAAAGCTTATATGGGAAGCCATAAACACCAGTAGACAGGGCTGGGCTTTGTCCTAGAACCAGCCTGCAACAAAATATGATGTCTGAATTTAGCAGCATTTTACGATGCTGTAGGAATATCTGAAAAAAAAAAAATACTTCATAGGATGGCAAGGCAACAGCCCGCCTTTTTAATTCAGCACGTCAGCCCCACAGCATCCATCTCCTTACAGTAACCATCACCAGCAGAACACACATCCAGCTCCTGACAGACAACAGAGCAGCTATTCAATCACCTGCTCCTTTAGTAACCCCTCCAGTGAGATCAAAAGTTGGCAGGACGTGTTTAGTCCTAATTGCAAAACAAAGGAGAGCACGACTAGAACAAGTCAATGGAGGCCAATGGGCAACTCCAGAGCTCAGAGCCACCTCAAAGGCCAGGCACCATTTTCAGATGACTTTGGGACTGAGGGGTACGTGGGAGCAATAGGGCTGGATGTGATCTGACATATTAAAATAAGTCCCGTTGGAACACAAATATCTGCCCTCTCAATTAACTAGCTATTTAACAGGAGTCAAGTCTTCCATCAGCTCCAGAAGCTGAAGGAGCAAGAAGCATTTCAAATATGCAACTCTTCCCATATTCTTTTTTTGGGGGTGGAAAACAAACAAGAAATCTAATCTCACACCTGTGAAAGACTGAAAATGTTAAAATTCATCTTTTCTGCAGCATCATCAGAATTGTAGCGTGAGATCATACAGACACTCCTCTTTGTAAGAGGAATAATTTCAAGTAATGTGGTGCCAGTAAGTACTATGATGTTATCCATGACTCATACGGAGGCAATCAATGGCTTGTCTGTATAGGAGAAAAATCACCAGCCCTTCCCACCAGCCCCCACTAAAGACCATAAAGACCAAACTACACATGTACATTATTCCACGATAAAAATGGCTCTATTCATAATAATTATTTTGCTCGGGAAAGGAAGGCATTATCCTTGAATAAAAACACACTGTATCCCCAGAACGGGCCGTCCACACAAGGAAAGCTATTCTAGAACTGCTAAATTATAGGAGAATATTTGACTCTGGACAAGTTTAGTAGGTTCCTTTCTCTCGTGCACACAAAGGCTGAGACCTGCAGGCTGAGAGGACCCCAGCCAGGAGCAGCTCAGTGCGCAACCTGCCCTGCATATAGATCACCCAACACTCCTTTAGCTCTAAAGTCAGCCCAGAAGCTGTGAGCATACCAAAAATTGTAATGTAAAAAAAGATGATAGGATCCCTTTAAGCTTCTCATTTGCTTTCTAGTTTGGTGTGAGGATAGAACTTGATATTGGACCCATGAACAGTTTCAATTTGGTCTTGATTAGACTTTAGTGGAGACGTTCACTTTGCTAGCTGGGCATGTTGTTATGAAAGATGAAGAAAAGAAAAATGATGCAATTAAAAAAATAAAAAATCCTATTTAATCGAAATATCTAAAGCTGAAGAGAGGTTAATTAACTTCTGTAGTCTTGGGACAACGTCTCGTCGGCTTATCCCCAAATGTCTCATCAAACTGTTGTTCCCCAGATGTCCCTGCAGCTGTGCATCACAGTCATCACCAGCAGAAGTCCATCTCTGAACACTCCCATCCACCAAAACACATTTTTCAGTGAAAAATTAAACCATGCATATGAATAAAACCCTCTGAGCAGATCACAAGTTCACCAACAAACTGCATTACTGCACTTGTCAGCAAGTTCAGCAGCGTGCCTGCTTTCTGCTGCCAAAAAATGAAGTTGCATGGGGAAGTTCCTGAGCTGTGCTTACTGCACTTTCAGCTCGTGTGCGTTTTGCACAGTCACCCAGACTGAAAGACACACACACAGCAAGGCCACCTACAGATAGTAATAAAACCACACTGTCTGAAAGGCTGCCTATAAATCTTATTAAAGTAATCCCTTCCCTGAACCCAGATTATTACATTCACCTTTATGGCAGAATAAAAATTAATTTTCTCAGCTATAATAAGTGTATGATAAGAAGGCATCACTTGAGACTAAATAAAGATTATAATTAACTCCAACTGAATAAATTTAGCTTGGACTAGCAATTTGTTTTCATAGATTTTCCTCTGCGGCAGTGAATAGGTACAGCAGGATTAGCATCCCATGCCACTTCCAGCACTGCTGGCACGGAAAGGAACGAGGAAGAGTGTAATCCAATACCCAAATGGCCTGAAGATTAATTCAGGGTTCTCTATCAGCAAAAGCTTAGAGAAGAGCTCAGAACTGCCTTTAGCCCTGCAAAGGAAAGCTCAGAAACCACTGGACCCCAGCGAAAATGATGCTTGCTGCGCTGCCTAAATCAGCATTAGCCAGGACAGGACCTCTGACAGAGGGTGCTGAGAGCACATTCAGGGGAAGTACCCCCCTGTATCTGCCTGAGCTCGCTCATCCAACTGAGCAGCAGCCTTGGGGTGCCTCAGCAGTGGGCTGGGCCAGGCAGATCGCTGCAGCCTTACCAGCCTGCTCCCCTCCACCATGCTCAGGGCAATCCATAGAGCAGCTGCAGAACAGGACACAGCACTGCACAACACAGATCCAAGTGAGCAAACAGAACAGGGGGAAGCAAAGGCATCCAACAGCTGAACAAAGTTTACCCTGAATTATTACTTCTTTTTTTTTTTAAGTCACAAATAAAAAGCCTTACAGCAGCACAGCACATCACAGCTTTATTTATCTTTCAAGGAAACGAGGCTCTGCTTATACAAGGTTGAGGAACTGCCTTGTTAAGCCACTGCCTCATTATTTGACATTCTCGGAGAAGATGATCGTTAACTACTTTATTACGGGGAAGGAGGCATTCAGGCTTGTTTATCAAAATAGATCACATATTTATCCTGGCCAGGGAACAGCATGCAAACCCAAGCAATAACACTATTGTGTTTGCTCCCCTGATTGCCATGCTGGCCCATGCAGACATCAGATCTGCCCGCAAAAGAAGATTTTATCAGGCATGCAGCTGAAGCCGAGCCATTATCATTACAGCAGTATGGTTCTCCGAGCGGATATGTTTATTTCCAAAGATTGGAGTTCTTTTAGCTTAAAGTTGACACAGTCTGAAACCAGAAAATAATCTTTTTAGGGTGAAATCAGCGTGTGTATGTAAAGCATTACACCGCTATAATAACTTCAATTTGCATCTCGTGAGGGTTTAACTTTCCTAGACCTTGTGCTGAAGGATGCAAGCCCCAATCATTTCTTTCTGAAATCTACCACACGTAAGCACAATTCCTGCCCAAATGTGAAATTTCTTAAAATTATGCTCTCTGAACCCGAGGAGTGAAAATTCCCCCTGGATTATTTGATTTGTCAGAGCCTCTAAGCCAAAGGTCCTGCACCGCTGCAAGCTATGAAGTGGGAAGTTTATTCCACCATGGAGATGTGAGATCTCCTTTCCTCCAGATGTTCCATCATGTCAAGGCCAGGAAGGACCTGAGAAACAGGACATCAGACCTGTGGCATCTATAACTGCAGGAAGGCAATGTTAGCTAAGTTTTAGAGGTTCTGTTGCTCCCTCTGAATCCTGTACAGTGGGAAACATGGTAACCGATGCACCTGGTTTTACAGGGAGGAGTGATGGAAAAAATAAGTCACAGTAAAAAGAACGCTAAAACTCTCTAAACATCCCCAAAATAGCTTTTCTTGATAAATATCATGGATGGTTTCACCATCCGTGAGCAATGTTGCCATTCCCACACCCCATAAAAGCTTTGTGCCACCACAGTCTGTTTATTAATCTCACACACACGCTTCTGGCCAAAGTCTTCCTTCCTATAAACATCTATTCAAAAGTGTCTGATAGTAAGAGCAATAAGTCAGATCAGGAAGCATAAATTACGTTCCTGTAACACTAACTGGGAGTTCTGCAGAAGCACTGCTGGTCCCATCCATAGATCATGCAAAGCACCAAGCAGTCAGTGCAGATCCTCAGCCCTGTACTCATGGCCTCCATGGCCAGCAAGCTCTTGCTCCAGTCTCTTTAGTCCAAAATATTCTCCCCATTAGGAAAATGGGATCATTCCAATGGGTGAAGGACATAGAATAAACATCAGAGTGAAGCTATAGGAAAACAACGAGCATGAAGGGAGCAGAGATGAACGCCTCTCCAAAAACCAAGCAGATAACTGATAAATGGCAGTGCAGGGAGCAGGCAGGAGGGAGGAACCTTGTTGCATTACCTCCTGCAGTCGCCTACAACAGAACCTTCCCAGAAGTTTTCTCATTTAAGCAACCATTGCAATCACTCCAGTTACTCCGTCGGGCTGATCACTGCCCTAAACTTGTCATTTGGGTTTCACTCACAGGCATTGATACAGTAGTTAAAAGTCACAGGTTGCTCTCGGTGAGTTTCTCTGCATCCCCCCTACAACGGCAACGGGAAATTGTCCTGCCAGTTACAATCAGAGGCACTGGCACGGCGGCTAAAGGTCACAAATTCATCAGCTGAATGAGCTGAGCTGAAGCTTAAAACACACCTGATTAACCAGGCAGGGTTTCCATTCTGCTTACCTGCGGGGGAGAAAGCTGCTAAGGCTGCCCACGTGCACACACACACACACACACAGAGGTTGTGCACACCTGCCCCAGGTCCTGCAGCTCTGCTTGCGCTGCTGCTCCCGGTCCCAGAGCACAGCTGATGCTTCCAGCACAGCAAACCCTCCTGAGATCTGATACACAGGGTTTGTCAGGGCTGATGCAGGGCCTCGCTGCTAGCAGGAGGTGAGCAGAGGGCTCCCTGCTGCCGCTGTCTGAGGCAAAACTCATTTTCCCGTGGTGGTATTTCATAAACAACAAAAAACGAGTAGGAGCGTGTGGATGTTTTCCTGCACAAAAGAAAGGCCTTACAAGAGGAGCTCATTCACCAGGCGATTGCAAAAAGTAAATCTCTTAAATACATGCCCCAAACTATTAGCCAACTGTGAAATATTTGTATTCAGAGTCAAAACATCTATGTCACAGAAAGCCAAGAGACTGACAGGAGAAAGGCCAGGATTTATGTTCGCTGGGGCCTATCTGTCATAGAGATAGGAAAGCTGAGCGAGAGTCCTTTTATTAAAATCACTCTCCTGCTGCAGATATTGATCTCAGCAGCTAAGGTTGAATAGCAAAGTGCATCCCCGTCTCTCACAAAGTTACTCACCGGTACAGCCGCAAAGGAGCGGGGGAAGCTCTCTTACACAGACATGGAGCCCCACAGACAGGGGCCAGGGAATGGGGGGCACTGATGGAAACTGCATCCTGCAGTGCCACAGAGCCAAGTCCCACTCAATCCCACTCAACCCCACTTCACCACTTTCCACGAGGCAGTTTTGCTTCCCAAATCACTAGCGTAGGCTGCCTTTGACTCCCAGACTAAATTCCCCATTAAAACAAGGAGAAACACAGCGCTGACTGCATTACTTATAATCCCACGCTACCCAGATGAAAGAAAAAAAAAAAAAAAAAAAAAAAAAGCCATTTCATAAGCATCCATCCCTAAATCTGCTTCAACATTCTCAATTTTTCCCCAAGCAACGCTAGCTTGGCTCCATACTTCTGCTCCTCTCTGGGCTGACCCTTCCTTGGCAGCTCTCCCCTGCTCCTGGAGGACCTGCTGGCTGCGTGTCTCTGTGCAAAGCCCAAGCTTGTGGCTGCCATCAGCAGCCTCAGGCGTTACACCTAACCATGATATGAAGAAGAGCAACTTGAATTTCAACATGCAACAGACTATCTGCACTCATAGGATACACAGATGCATCATTTTATAGCGCTTCTGATTCTCCCCTCAGAATCTTTAGAGATATTGAGAAAGTCCTTGCACGAGCCAGAAATTAGAGGATCCTGAAACGCTGGCAGCAGTTCCTCATTAGCACTGTCACAAAGAGGTGATGTTGGTCCAAAGGCTTTCCCCAGAGCAATGGGCTTTCTCCATCCCCTTGTTCTGGAAGTCCAAAACAATGGGCCCAAACAGCCACGGGAAACTACAAAAGCAGCTTACAATAAAACCCCTGTAAAGTTATTAGGAACACAGATGTGTCCTGAACGCACAGAAAATCCTCTGTCTTACAGCACTCATCCATATCCCACAGTGACTGTAATCCCAGAAAGAGGACGTGCCACACACAGCCACACCTGGGGCTGTGATGAGGCAGAACAGGATGCACAGACACCACAGCCAGGTCCTGGGGGCTGCACCAGCCCCACGCTCTGCCCCAGCACCAAGTGCTGCTCACTGTGCTCCCCACTGCTGTTGGATTTCCCATCTGGACAGCCACGTGCTTCCAATTTAAAGCACAAACTGTGAAGTTTTCAGGATAGGAACCCATGTAGCCACCAGCCTTTAGGCCACAGCAGAAAAAGGCAAATGAGAGCACCACAGCTCCCGCTATTAGATCAGGGACATTAACCTCTCATGTCTCTGAACCCAGCCTCTACCCTGCTCTTCACATTGCTCTCACAGGCAGCCAACATCACACCAACCAGGCTCCCAAAGCAAGATGTGTGCTCTGGCTCTCGGGGGAATAACCACACCACCCTACTTCTAAAGTTCAGACAGCATTTCATTATCAGTTCATAAGTTATCAGTTTATACCAACCTGTCAAGGAGCAGTGCAGGAAATATGAATTCTCTCCTTTCTAATGACAGCAGTCTTTTTTT
The DNA here is from genome assembly GCF_023343835.1 of Lagopus muta. Classification (NCBI taxonomy): domain Eukaryota; kingdom Metazoa; phylum Chordata; class Aves; order Galliformes; family Phasianidae; genus Lagopus; species Lagopus muta. The sequence goes on along the minus strand of NC_064449.1, from coordinate 8,273,608 downwards.
TCCCACACCCAGCACACCCAGAACAAAAGTTTCTGTGCTCTCTCAGATTCCTTTGCTTGATTCGACTTTTTATTTTGTAAATGACAACAGCCTCGAGCAACTCCATTAATTTGTTACGGAGTAAAAGAGCTTTGCATTCCTGGGGTGATTGCTGACCTCCCCCCTGCTCCCTCGCTTACTGAAACACTTCTCTTCAAGCACGTCCCAGTAGCAGAACAAAGCATAATTTTTCACACCCGAATGCATTATTTTATGTTCTGAATACGACACTGACATATTTTACAAATTCATGGCAGATGCTGTCAGAAAGGACAAAACAACCATCCCTCAGTACCACTTTTCTCTTACTACAACCACCAAAGGCTGCAGCTTGTCACTCACGCAAGGAGAGCAGCTCCTTTTGGGGAGAGGAGAAGCAGCCCGCAGCCTCACCCAGATCTTCCTGGCTGCTCGTTTGGCTGCCCGGTGCCCTTCAGCAATTTAGAGTTCCATTTCCTAAGCACCAGGACGATTCCCAGCTGCTTCGGGAGGCAGCAGTAGGAGATCCTACCAAAATACTGGCACACAAAGAAAGCGAAACCGTACTACAACCTTCCTACCGCAACACACCAAACACAGTTATCTCCACCACAGAAATTACAGGCAGAGAATTAAAACTATCAAGCAGAAATCAAAGTTGGATAAGTCATACAAGCTGCGTGGTCCTCGTGTGTTCACATGAGGCAAATGCAGAGTTATGAGTGCCTCAGCTAACAGCAGCATTCTGCACAAGGACAGCACTGCACCCACACAGTGCTTGTGTGCACTGGGGATGCCATGCCACGATAGCATTTGCCCACCCAAAGCTGCCCAAACTGGAAGCAAGAGTGAAGTGAAAAAAGCTGCCTGGTGGCACCTCCAATAAACCTCTGCGTGGAAATATCACAAGTGCACTTCAGGTTTGAGTCAACTCAAGTTCAAGTCATATCTTATCACATCGGATATTGCTCATCTCCCCGTAGCCTGGAGAATCAAATCCTGCAGGAGCTGGGCACACAGGTCACCTCAGTGCTCTGCTCCGCCTGGCATTCATAAGCAGAGCTGAGCCCATCGTTGGCACCGCATGACTTATCCATGGGACTTAGCCCTTGGAACACGCACAGCACATAACAATTGCTTTGTGTCTGTTTATTTATTTAGAAAATTCAGTCAACTTTTCCTCTGCTTCATCTGAACTCTCCAACAAGAAAATTATGAACCTCTGGCTACATTCTTCCAGGGCTTGAGCTCCTGGATAGCTGTAATGTTAGATTAATTCATCTATTTTTCAGTCTTATTGCCCTCAACTATTCTTGTTTCCTGAGAAGAGGAAAATGTGTGCAAGCATTAGATCTCAAACATGCCATTCCAACATTCGGATTCCGTTATCCTAGAGATAACATATAACCCTGTAACGATATGTAATAAATTAACATTTCATCTCGTATCAGAAAGTTCAAAGGGATCACAGCCAGCTGGTGTTAAAATAAGCATTTGCTAGAGGCTGCAAGTGGGAGCCGACAGCGAGAAGAGAGATCTAAGCTGCTCTGATGCTTTGGCTTGGCAAGGCTGGTTGGCAAGGAAAGGATTAAACAAATCTCTGATATGAAGGAAAACATCTCCAAAATCAGCCCATCTGAATGCAATCCCTGCAGCCCACCCAAGGCAGACAAAGGGAAGGTTTCCTCTTGCAGAGCTAGCAAGGAAGGTCATTGGCACGCAGCACTGAGCAAAGGACTCAGCTGAGTGCTGGATACATCCACGGGTTGTCAAGGTGCAGAGATGCATTGAAGCCGGGCACTCTGAGCTCCCAGCTGCACCCTATGGCACAGCACACCTTGCTGAACATTTGCAGACCTTAACGTTTAGTTTTTGTTCATAGGAAGCAATAGAAAAAGAAAAAAAACCTGCTGCCATCAGTCAGATTCAGGTCCTTTCTCCGAATCCACAGACACACTTCATTGCTCCATCTCATACCGGAATACAGTATAAAAAAATAAATAAATCAGGAAGCCAAGAAAGCCAAGAATCCATCACACATAGAGACAGTATTTTGAAAAACTACTGCAAAATCTTTTTGCAAGCTTTCAGAGGAGACGCATCCACCTTGCTGCCAAATTAGCTAGAAAGTAAAGGCATTTAAAAAGAAAAAGAAAGAGAACCCCAGACATCGCGGCCAATAAAAACGCACCACAGGCTGAATTTCCCAACTCCTGACAGTGACCACAGCTCTGTTCTGAGGAAAACTTCATAAATAAATGTAACAAAAAAAATCTTAAGTGTTATGGAGTTGTCGTTGCTCTAGCACATAACACAAATTTCTACTACCCTTTCCAGATTAGCCAATTGAAGATCAATGTATCTATAAAACTCAATGGCATGTTAATGCAAACCTTAAAAAAGATAAAATGCCTTTTATCTCAGTGTAAGGAAAACCTAATAAAGAATTAACAGTCCATGAAGCCATGGAATTTCACTCAAGGCTTTACTTTATGCCAGGACTTCCTACTCCATTAATTTTTAACAGACAGGTTTCCCCAGGCTTTGGGACATGTAGGGCCAGTTTTAATGACAGTGTACAATTGCACTTACATTTTCTTTAGGCAGGATAGGAACTCACTGCAATACACAGACTTACAATACAGACAACCCTCGCTATGAAACCTAAAAGTCAATCCAAAGCAACTCTTGAATAAATACGCCAAAAAGGAGGAACAAATATTGATTTTGAAAAATCATCTTTTTGGCAGATAACAAATACAAAAAGCCAAAACTTCCACTCCTTCTCACACCTGCAGAAAGAGCACTTTGGATCAGAACTCATTTGTAACATCAGCATTTCAAATTTACATCAGAAGCGACTGCTGGGAATCTACTAACCCGACACCAGGTGTTGAATCTTTAAAGGGATGCAGTCAAATATTAGTCTAGGATTTGGTTCAAGATTGGCTGCCAGAATTAATGAGCCATTAGTGACAGCCACAGGCTCACCTCCTCCTCATTCTCTGGGGCACGAGGCGATGCACAGTCATGTCCAAAGACTTCAGCTCAGGGTAAGGAGCTGAATGACTCAGTTGTTCTCTGTGTGAATGCAGAAAAAGGCCTGAAGACGGAGCCATGGGTACTTCTGTTTCTACCTACAGGTGTTGGATATGGAACAACAGCCCCGGATGCATCCTGTGCAGCAAAGCCATTTGTTGGCAGAGGATGCTTACTGTGCCGTCTTTACTCGACAACATCTCACATACACCAAGTACACTTGGATCACCAAGGGGGGATGCTAAATTAATCAACAGGAAGCGCTGCCTTCCAAGGCAGCCTCTTCTAGAGCCATTCCTGGCTAATCTTCAGGCAAAGCTCTGCCACTCTTACTCACACAGAAATATTTTAAGAACTGTAAACAAGAAAATATGGCTTTGTGCAGCAGGGAGGGGTTCACAGCAGTATCATTTGTCACCTGGCATGGAAAATTCCATCACCAGACCCCGGAATCTGAGAAGAGTCCCTTCTAATAGTCACTAATTCTGAATTTCATGTCAAGATCTGCAGTAAAATTCTAAAAAATTAGTATAGACAACAAAAATAATGGTAAAAATCTCAGCTCTTCAAACTCATCCTTTAACCTCACCATCTTCATTGAATTTTAGATTAAACTCAGAGCCAGGAATTTCTAGGCACCAGACTCTCCCTTTTGCTGTTGCCCTCCTAGCCTTCAGTTCCCAGCCGTGCAAGACAGGGACGTGAACACAGAGGGTGAATCAGCTCCAGGGGGGGAACCTGTCAGTCAAAGCTGTTAATGCAAGCCCACAATAAATCTCCAGTTTAACCTCAGTGGTGACCGCCCGTCATAATGTGGCACTTTGACTGCTTGTCAGCAACCTGCTTTGAAGAACAAGGGTGCTGCAAAAAGCCCTTCTGAAACTCAGCAAGGAAAAAATGCACCTGTCCGCTGGTCAGCCATCAAGGCTTCCCAAAGTCTGCAACCTAATGAATTCTCAACAAGGTCCAAGTAAGCTATAGGGGGAAAAAAATCATGGTATAAAGGCTTTATACAGGTACAGGCTCTGTGATGCTCCCCTGTATGCAGCTCCTCCTTCCTCTTGATAGGGAGCTGCTGTTCAGCGGCCACAGAAACCGCAGGTACTTGAGAGGGAGATGGCAGCCAGGTGAGTGGGCATTCCTGGGCATTCTTCTTGCTTCCTGCCTCCCATACTGGGTGCAGCTGTTAAACTGGGCCCTACAGATGGACTGCAAGCAGGTTCTGTCTTCATCACCTTCTTTACATCTGTACAGCCCTCAAGCTCCCCGTTTTCTCCAAAGCACTGGTATCTTAGAGGCTGGTCTGAATACAGGTACATACGGGATTGACAACAGATCATCATATTCTAAACAGAACATGTTTGCAGTTTTCTTCAGGAGCATTAAGTTTTCAGAAACGTAGCATATTTATTCATACAATTATTGATTAGATTCCAATAAAATCAAAAATATCCATGCGTAGGAGCAAAGAGGAATAACACAATTCTAACTGACCAGGGCTCTCTAATCTTACTCCTCCTCCCTGACCGTTTAATCACATTTCCAGCATATGCAACTTGTAGAAGAGACTCAAACTAGTTAATTTTCCAAAAGCAAGAGGCGTTGCAAAACCCTGCAAAGCAAATGAGCCAGTTCTTCACTTTTTGAATATAGACATCCCACAGGAGTGGGAAACCCACCCCAAGGGAGCACAGGCTGCTGGCTGCACCTCAGCTGTCCCTGATGGCAAAGCTCAGATCGGTGGCAAATGTTGTCGTTTTAATCAATGAGAACCAGAGATGCGAAAAACAGCTTTCACTGCACTTTATGTTTTTTAGCATAAACTAAAAATCGACAGTGTCTCGTTAACAAAATTCCGCCACAACGAACCAATTAGTGAGACTCATTAATTTTTTAAGCGTGTTACTGATGTGCACAAAGCCAGCTCACCTTTCAGTGACGAGTGTAGCATACATTACACACTTCACGTCTCTCTCCTTCTTTTCTTTGATTTACAATAGTTGCCATGCATTTTTCAAGAAGCAAAGCCTGGCTTTTCAGTGCCACTCAAAGCTGAATTCTCCACTCCACCTCATCCAACCACACTTGCCTCATCCAGCATGGCCAAAGGACTGGGGAAGCACAAACACACCTTCAAACTACTTCCGACTGTAGAAGACAGGTATGGAGACAGTCCCTCTACAGGAGCAGATAGTGACAAGGCAAGGGGGAATTTTTGTTTTCTATCAAAAGAGGGAAGAGTTAGATTAGATATTGTGAGGAAATTCTTCACTCAGAAGGTGATGTAGCACAGGTTACCCCAAGAAGCTGAGGCACCCCATCCCCTGGGGCTGGACTGGGCCCATTGCTGCCCAATCTGGTGGAGGAGCAAGCAGCCCACGGCAGGGGTTGGGACTGCATGACCTGTAAGATCCCATCCAACCCAACTGTTCTATGTAGCCCGGGGATACAGTTGTCACCATAAGATCTCCATCCCTGCAGGGACCAAGAAAGGGCAGCCCCTGTCCTGCTCACCCCTAGCCAGCTCTCAGCCCACACACATGCTCACAGTAGAGTACTCTTGCTGCTGACTTCCTAGCAAATAACCCAAATGCCAGCCAGTCCACCTCAAACTGGCCCCAAAGGGCGGAGTGCGTGGCTAACAGATGCACACGGTCGTTAAGCCAGTAAAGCAGAAATAAAAGAATTCAGAAATAAAATGAAACTTCTGCCTGGCTAAGGACCTCTGGATCAGGCATTAAATCTATCTGGTATCTCTCTCCAGTGTCACTGCACACCTATTTTCTCCTTGTAAAGCACACTATCGATTTTTAAATGTTTTCATTCACACTTAAAAGCCTTCCAGGATTGGACTTTATTCCTCAATATTATCCACTGAACGGTGAAACACTGGATCAGATCGCCTGGCAGCACTGCAGGCTCTTCATATCTGGGAGCCCATAAAAACAGACTGCACAGTGATGTCTGCAAGGAATAGCTGAGCTGTCCTTGGGACAGAGGGATGGGCTGTTTGATCCCACACATTCCCTCCCAATCCTATTTCCCTATGAGTAGCCAAGCACAACAAACAAAAGTGTTGTGTTAATCCGCCCTTTGAAGCATCAGCAGTATCTCAGCAGCTGGGAAGCCCAGAGGTTATCTCACCCCTCAAAAACCTGGTTATCTCAACATTTACCTATGAACACACTGAATTTTCAGATCTTACCAGCTGCCAAAACGTACTGCTCAAAAAAGGGCAGTAGCTCTGCAGAACTCTAAACACATCTGGAACAGTTCCTATTGGATCCCTTATGGTTTCATCGCAGCATGGGCCAGTTCAGCTCAAGATTACAAATACACACACACCATTTTTAGCCACGTGTGGCTTTGAATTTGATTATGACAGAAGTCAAGGGCTAAGGGTCCTCTTAAAAACAGTCCACAACCACCAGAGAGGGACTAACCAGCAGCTTTTTGTCACCCATGGGTAGGCACCAAGCCCTTGGGAAACCCAACCCGTATTCACCATGGCTATCAGTCATGTTCTGAGGGTTAATGTGTTAAAACACAGCAAAGCAGCGAGTGCTAAGGAGTGTTATCCAACAGACAAGTGCTTATGCATATTTTATGAAGCATCTTCAACCATGGTTCACTGTATCCAAGAACGCGGATCTGGAGAGGAAATAACATATAGAATAGAAGGACAGATGTTGCTAATTTACGATGCAAAGGCCTCTACTGAAAAGTGCACATTTCACTTAAGATTCTCTACAAACGCTATTTTAATGCTGATTTCCTCCTCTTTAGAATTTCACAAACTCTTCTCTATAAAAACTTCAGCTTGGCTCAGAAGTTTAGCTTGGATCAAAAGCAGCATCTGTAACCAGCAATTAAACCAAGGCTTCAGTACTGTGCATACAGGCATCTTTGAAGCATATCCACTTTTAATGATGCCATTCGGAAAAAACATGGATAAGATGTTGTAGGAAACGTGAGAGCTCATTCTGCCCTCCTGCCTTCCATGTGCACCAGGATGATTGGAACTTTCTGACCAAGGGCTAAATTCAGAGCAGTGACAGAACAGGAGCTCTGGTTCCTAATACCCAATAAGGTCAGAAAATAGAAGCGAGATTCTCTCTCAAGAAATAAATATAAAGCAATATATTGGTCCAAGTGCTTCATCAGTCTCTCATGTCTTTCTTGCAGGTGCTGTGTTCATTTTTTTATAGCGTATCAGCCCTTCCACACATGCTCCTCTGCAGCTTTACAAAGATGATACACATGCACTACAGAGCAGATTATTTTCTACAAGGGGTTCACTTGCTGCACTTCCAAGAGTCTGTGAAAACCTTCCTCCTATGTAAATAAGTTAAAAATAAAAAATAAGGAAAAAAACAAAAGCTATACCAAGTTCTGCTTGCTGGATCATGGCAAAGTGCAAATGAGTGGCCAACGTGGTCGAGTGTAGATGCTGCACTGAGAAACCTGACATAATCCAGGGCTTGCACTTGATTGCAAGACAGTTTCTTCTCCTGAATTAAGGCTGCATCAATATTTCACACAAGGTGTCATAAAAAATAAACAAACCAAGGTTACATAAACCAACAGCCACAAGTTTTAGAATTAAGATTCTCCTCACAACCCTACTGAGGACAGGGATGGTAGCACCAGAGCTTGTCACAGCTGCTTGGCTTCACATCTGATGATACAGCTTTTAGGTCATACAGTTTTTCCACCAGCCTTGATTAGGATGAAGCAAAATCAGGTGCTCAGTTAGGCAGCAGCAAGTCTCTGCTTCGCTCACTGCATTCCTGTGTGCTTTGGTTTTTGGGCTGCTGAGATGGAAGCCTAACACACAAGGAGAGGCAACCAGAAATCCTCTGGTTGGGTCACATGGATTTCCTTAACATCACACATGAAATCCATGGCAAAAGCAAGGGGTAGAAGTCTTACAGCTCAGTGACAGCTCTCCAGCTGTGGATCATTACTACCTCAAAGAAGTAGGAGAGCAAAGGAGGCTCCATGCACACCCATAACACACGCGCTGCATCTCCAGCCAGCTGCCCTGCTCCCCACACTGACAGTGTCACAAGAAGGGTCACGTTACTATGGACCCCATGTTGGCAGAGGGACTCAAGCAGGGTCCTGCTACCACTGGGCACAGGCTGCACTGCAGGCACCTGGCCAGATCCCACACAGCCCCTCAACAGCTGGAGCTGAGCTCAGCAATGCTTCACACTTGGGTATTCCCACAGTGCTTTGGAAGAGAGTGATTACCCTGCAGAATGCTATCTCACCCATCACAAGCAGAATTTATATATTTTTATTTTATTTTATTTTTTTTAATCTGATAAGTTCAAATTTCAGTGCACTTGGCTACAAAAACACTGCATTACAAAGACATATAACAAACAGTGATTGTTTATAGACTAGGTTATTTATTCCCAGTGCATCCTCCTGCCTTTTACTGGCCGCATCTTTTATCAGTGATAACCAAGTACCTTTCAAGTTGACAACCCGTTTGGTTTACGGCAGGGAAACGCATCCGAGTACGTTTCAAGCCTCCTCTTGCTGTGTTGAATTCAAATAACTCAACAAATACCATTCTTGCAAAGTTTAGTTTTGATATGAATCGTGGTCTCGTTTGTTTTAATATCAGTAAAATCTTGAGATGGGTTTCTTAAGGTCAAGAAAACTCTCAAAATCAACAGCGACTACTGTTCCAGAAGCTGTTCCCCCAGTCCACATAGTGCTGTAAATGATAGAACCATAGAATTACCGAGGTTGGAAAAGAACTCTAAGGTCGTCAAGTCCAACCATCTACCCAACCCCACTGTGCCCACTGACCACATCCCTGTGCCACATCCCCAAGGCTCATCAACACCCCCAGGGACGGTGACCCCACCACCTCCCTGGGCAACCTGTGCCAATGCATTACCACTCTTTCCAAGAAGGCATTTTTCCTAACATCCAACCTGCATTACAGCATTTACAATTACAGTGTCTAAAAAGAATAACCGTAATCACGGCCAAGATAATTTTGACTTTATAGGCCAGTTTTGGTCAGCATTAACACCCAGACTGCTGGGACCTGCAAGGGACACGCTCAACTGCAAGATTTCAGGGCAAGAGGAAAAACCCTGAAAAGAGACGACGTGTGCAAGGCAACAGAAAGGAATGCTGAGAGCTGGCCTGCAGACTTGCTACATCAGCTGCACCACAGAGTTGTTTCCATTTCCACATGCAGGGGAATGGCAGCATTGGAGCACCTCCTCCAGCCATCCCTCCATCTTCTCACTGCAGCACTGCACATCACTCTTCCCACCATTTACCATTTGAAAGAGCTGATTCATAAGCGACAATCAGGCCTTTGTATTTTAACGCTTTGCTTGTACTCAGGCCCTCCTTTTCCCTCAAGCCCCCTCCAGATTCACTGGTGACACCTTCCTTCAGATTTCCTCTCCAAGAGCTTTCATTCACTTCTCTCCCTAACCGAATTGTTGTCATGGAAATCATTCCTCCCCTCTGCCTAACTGGGCGATTTATGACAGCAGCCCCGACTCCATCCATCGCTGTGCCCAGCCTGCCCTACCCCACACCACAGCCACCCCCACAGCACATGGCCATCTCCACAGCTCCTCCATCCCCCCCCAGAAGCACAAAGTCCTCCCAGCTTGGGGAGCCCTCGCTACCGAGCACAGACCAGACCACTTCAAGTTCATTTGATGGAGGCAAAGACAAAAGCAAAGGTTGTGAAGCCGAGGACAGCTTTCAGATAGGGCTGCACAGAGAACCACCATTAAAACATCCCAAACCCCAGCGAGGAAGGCATAGGCAGGCACTCAGCCATGACTAATGCCCCAAATACTCTCGAGATGGAAATCTGCTCCATGATCATTCACTGACAGACTCCCATAAAGCTACTAATTAGAACGGTGTTTACAGTCTATATTTCATTTCACTTCATGTTTTTACTCTGATTAGTTATTCCATCACCTGCAGAGAGCTAGTTAGCTGAATGCAAAGATGCCATTGGACTTAATCAAGTGAAGTAGCATTTCAGTGACGGAACTCAACAAACTCTGCCCTGCTCACTGCTGTCACCTTTTTAGTAACTTCTTTAAAAAAATCAGAATTGAAAGCTAAACAGAGTCAAGCTGGGGCAGTGCTCAAACGAGACACCTCCAAGGCAACGGGTGAGACACAGACAAACTGTGCACTGCGGATCATTTCCTCTGTATAAACACTGCAGCTGGGCATCACGGTTTCTGGAGAAGATATAAAGCAAGGCTCAGCACTCCTGCAGAACCAGATGGCACAGTGCACCTCCCAGAAGAACGCTCCCCCAGCACCTCCTCACACCCAGCCCACGTGAATTGCTTTGAGATTTCCAGCAAGACATGAGGGCTTCCTCCCCTCCCAGCCCACAGGTCAGCAGCCAGGCTCCCACACCACTGAGTCCCCCCAGGCTGCTGGAACAGCAGCATCATCCTCATGTCTTCCTTGCACACAGTCCTGCAGAGCGCTGCTTTCATCACTGCTGATTTTTGTCCTGCTGATAGCCTACTGTAACCCCAGATCCTTTTCCTGAAGCACTGCCTAGCCTGCTATTTGCCATCTGCAGCAATTCTCGCCCCAAGCTATCACTTGGCCCTTTTATCCTTTTTTCCAGATCACCATTTCAATCTGTCCAGATTATTTTAAGAAGGCACTCCAGTACTTTTTTCCCCATGAATCTGCAGTCCCTCCTGACTTTGTATCACCTGTCAGTTTAACAAACGCATTCTCCATTCCATTAACCAGATTGATAATGAAAATATTGAATAGAGATGGACAGGAGCCAGCCCTGCAGAGACTCACAGATTTTCTGGGAATCAGAGATAAATGTGCTGCTCCATAAAGCCCCGACTCCTCTTTTAAACAGCGGTACCATTCGCACCATTGGCTTCCTTACAGGCACCATGCCCTCAGCACCCACAGCAGTGCAGGGCTGCAGCCAAGTTTCTGTGGTGTCTGAAGCTCTGCAGCCCCTGTGCAAATGCTGAAGTTGCAGTTAATGGAGAAGTGTCCCCTTTGTTGTAGGTAAACGTGGGGCCTCTCGCTCACAGTGAAGCACTCCAGAGCCTCCAGCACTTTCCTGCACAGCACCCACCACCAGCACACAGGTTGGTGGAGAATGCAAACATGCACCTCCCTTAGAACAGAAGTTGCTGGGTTTTTCCCCCCCATTTAGCTTTCTAATCACAGCAAGCCAAGCTTGAAAATACAGCCCTGCATTATGCAATAATGCACTGAGAGCAGGGGGATTTTGCACAAACTGTGTGCAGTAATGAAAGGCTTCCCCTCCCCCCCCCCCTCTGCTGGGGGGCAAAAGTAAATAAAAAAATAAAAATGCAAGAGCATACAAAGCAACTAAAACCTACGTCCTCTAAGAGATGCTCACTTCTAGCAGCCTTTTGTTCCATTTTAGTCATCCATCTACTGACAATATTCAGAACAAGAGCAGAGACGGCTCAATTTGCGGAGAGCTGGGCTCACCTCTGCAGAAGCCATACACAGTTTTACCCCAAATTCTATTTGCAATAACTAAATAAAACAAAATGCAGGAAAGGTTGGTCCTCTGGCTGAGGGTCTGGAGTTTCTTTTTTGAAGGCAAAAGGCCATTATTGAGTCATTAGAGCGGAGAAACACCACTCTCTACAAGAAACAGAGCAACAAAAAGTTCCAGAATTAATAAACTGGACTACTTGGGGCATTTTAAAATTATAGAATCTTTTCAGAGAACCCGTATACAAAGTTGCAGCCTGATGCAAATTCAAACAGTAATAAACACTTCAAAAACACATTTATAATGGAAACTCTAACAAATCCTAAACTAATGGAAAATGGCTTGCCAGGCAGCTCCACAATGTTAAATTAATCCTTAACATGTCTTAATCTTTTTTTTTTCCACTGGGTCATTTAATAATGTGATAACTCATTTCTTCCCTCTGCCTTCATCTCTCACATTGCCATGGAGACAATTGTGAATCAGATATAAATAAAAATACTCTAACGCTGTGGCACCACATGTTCTTTTGATCCGCTGCCAGGACGATTTTGAAATTACAGGAATTCACAGGAGCGCAATAATTAACAATTCATTTGCTCCAAAATCACTTCTTTTTAGCCAGTTTCCTGGTGATTTGCTAACTCAGGGCCGCTCGCAAGCATGAGCAACAAATTAAAAGTTCTGTGCTTCCTTTCCAACACATGCCTTGCACTTCCATCTGCAGCAGAGAGGCAAACAACCGGTGCACCCCCAGCCCTCCGCCAGCACCGCGCTTCCTTCTGCGGCCTTAGCAATCTCAGCTGCTTCTTAATGGGAATACGTTTTAAGGCACTTTTCACCCGTTTGAACTAGTTTATTGCTTCCTTCCACTATGAGAAGTGGTAAAACCAGTGCAATTTGTTTGTGAAGCCCGCATAGCCGTAGGAAAAGCAGGATTAATTATGTGTTAGTGATCCCGACAGCCCCTAACTGCTGCCCACTGGCAGAACTTCCCCAAGTGTTTCAGCCCTTGAAGTCAGGGAAGAGCTTGCTGTCCCAGCTTTTACATAGGCTCTTACCCAACCCAAAATATTAGTTGCTGTCCTCCCATTAAGCAGCACTGTTGCACATCATTCAGCCTCACCAGACGTGTCCAGTACAGCATCCCAAGAGCAGAGCTTCGCGTTTCTCCGCACAGCATCTTCTGTCTTCCACTTCTTTGGAAGGAGAAAGGCCATCGTGGGCTGGCCGAGCTATTAATCATTGCTACATCCCTGTCATTACAACACATAGGCGGCCGCTCTGCAAACACCTCTGTGTGTCACAGGGAAGTTTCACAAACATGAGGTCTTGTAAAAAAAGCCCCCAGTTCTAATAACTACTTTGTCCATAAAGAGTCAAAGTGATTTAAGAGCTCAACTCTGACTCTCGAGAGCAACATAAGCACCTACGGAGTTTAAGTAATTGCATACTCAACAGCTCAGAGCTTGCCTGCCCAATATAACTCCTGCTGTAACGGCTCATTTTAATTACTGATACAGCAGGTAACGGCTTGATACCAGCCCCATCCTTTTGATGACCTGCAGCGATTCTAGAGCAGACCGGAGGAAGGAAGGGGGAACAAAGAAGAATGAGGAAGAAGAAAGGTCACAGTTTAGCACAGAGGAGCTGCTCAGGGCTGTCCCCTGGGGGCACAGCACACGGCCTCCAGCCCCACCAGCTGTCTGCACACACAGCTTCCTCAGCAGCTGCTCCAGCACAGCACTGCCCTCTCCTCCTCCTCCTCTGCAGGAACTCGCAGGTGGACCCGATGCTTCAGAAATGGGGACATCGGTGCACTTGAGGTATTCACCCTTTCTCTGTCAGCACATACAGGATGAAAGCACTCAAATCCAGCTTCCAATCCAAATACTAAGTACATGCAATAGTTACTAATTGGGTCAAACTTAATAGGGTCCCTATGGCTGGCAACCAGCAAAGAAAGATAAATACAGAGCACCCGTTTCGCTGAAGGTGAATTCAGTCTTTAGTGTTCCCCTGCCACTAGGTGAGAGACCCGGTACCTTATCAAGCAAAGCAAGCTGCTGTAGTGCTGGGAGACACAACCTAAAGAAACAGGAAAAACACATGGTGTTTTGTTCTGCCTGGCTGATAACACTCAGAGAAGGGACACACGGGCACACTGCACACAGGCAAAGCACCTTCAGGTTCCCAGGAAATGCCAAATAGTGCAGGATGACAAGGCTGAGGATGGGGAGGGCTGAGGCAGAATGGAGTCTTTCTCACTTTTTGCAGTTTTACCTGAATTATGTGCTCACACTAAGCAGCCATGAGTGGATTCAGGGAAAAGTAGAGTACTACAGGAACCTCAGCCTCCTTCATGGCCCTGCCACAGGAAAGCTACCTGATTCCTCTGTCTCTTAATGGGCAACCTTCCATTCTGCTCACTGCCTGTGTCCAACTTCTCCCCTTGATCTGGCTCAGGAGGCTAAAAAAGCTTTAAATATAAACAGCAACATTCATATCACAAAGAGCATCAATGCAGGGCAGGGTTTTTGGTTGAGGAAAGGGCTTAATCTACTGAATAAGTCTGACAGTTTGTTGTACTTGCTAAAAACTTTTTTGAGACATACAGCTTGGGTAAGAAATGTAGAAATACAGATGAGCTTCTAATCAACACACAGCCTATCCCTGGAAGGAAAGCAAGGTGCAATAGTGCCACGCTGTATATCCACTATCCCAGTCAGGCAAATCAATGATCAGTGGTACTTCTGAACACCAGGCATCCTCCACCCCACACATGGAGCTCTGAAAGAGACTGAAAATATTTCAGCGATGGAATGAATCCATCTACTGGTCTTATCCACCCCTGGAGATATTCAAGGCCAGGCTGCATGGGGCCCTGAGCTGCCTGATCTGGTGGGAGGCAACCAGCCCACAGCAGGTGATGTGAATGGGTGATCTTTAAAGTCTCTTCCAACCTATGCCATCTTATGATTCTCTGACCTCAACCGTAGTGCTTGCTAAGAAATCTCAAAGACTAACCCCAGCCTCAACAGCGGGCTGTTAGAAAAATGAACTGCCCCTTTAAGAAGCACCTTGCATGGATTGGGAAAACCATGGGACACAGGGAAGGCTGCAGCACAGAGGTTGCTCACATCCCTCAGGCACAACGCCAGCACTGCCCTGCAGTGCCCGTCCCACGTGGGGAAGCAGCAGTGCCCTGGGTGCCCAGCTGGCCGCACAGCCCTCGCTCACAGCACAGCTGGAGCCGGCAGCTGTACGAGGTCCTCTACCTGGTTCAGGGCAGCCAAGCAGCAGTTACGATGGCAGCCTCATTTTGCAAACATTATCTCTGCTTTACAACCAGAGAATTGAGACACGCACAGACCAAGCGTCTTCTGAAATTCCGAGCCGGCTGAATGCAGCTCTCCCGATCCCAGCCTAATAACTTAAAACGCACGGCTATCTCCTACTCTCCTCTGCTGAAATACCTCAGTAATCATTAAAGATTCAAAAGGGAGTAGGAAAGCTTACGCACCAATTAAGCCGTGTTTCAGTAACGTATCATTTCTGTGATGGATGCCCCGCTATGTCCCGCGCGCTCCTTCTGCAGGGCTTTGCCTTCCATCAGCTGCCGCAGCGCGCAGTTAATGACACGCGAGCTTCCACCCTCGTTAGGATGCTGTTGCCTGCCTTTGCCCATGACGGCTCCCCGTATTTATTAGTGGTTTGATAACAAAGCGAAGCATTTGTGAAACCGGCCCCAAGCTCCACTCGGTGACCTGTGAATTAACTGTAAATATAATTAGAGCTGTTCCTCACACTCGGGACTGGGAGGAACAGGAGGTCTGCCCCAGAGCTGTTACTACAGAAAGTCCAGGGCCGATAAAAATAGCAGCCTGAGCTAAAAGAGCAGAATTAATTACATCAACTGCAAAAACAAGCTCCACAGAGTTAGTAAGTGGTTGTGCTCCTTCACTTCAAAACCAAGAGGAAATTTCTCCATCTCCTGCACTGTATGAGGAACCAACGATGGCTCAAGAAGCTGCAGTCACCTCCTGCTGCATTACTGGCTTTACCTATATCTGGCTCCATACTGCACTGCTCAGGCATGGAGGAAAAACAAGGCCAACAGATACCCCAGCTGAATGTCATCTGCACCCTTCCAGCCAAACCCAGACTTCTGTAGGATGGCAAACACTGCCATCATGAGCAGCCAAAGCCCAACCCCAACAGCGATCCAAAGCAAGGTGAGCAGTGCTGCATTTCCCATCCCCACAGCAGCAGCAGCAGGGCACAGCGTGGATAAACGCCAGTAATCCCAGGTCCCTGCACCCACCCTCACATTTCCACATAAATCTCAGACCAGCAAGGCAGGCAGCACGCCGTAAATCGAGCGAAAAGCCTCGTAACATAATGTCTCCTTGTGTTGCCTCCTCCCATAAACAAGCAAGATTTATGCGTTCCTGGGGCTAATAACAAGAGCCATTTGTCTTTATTTCTGCACGTAACTAATAGAGACACCAGCAACATTGATGAGCCTCGTGGGATTAATTACCAACGCCGTTTTCAAGGGGTATCTCTGGACTTGCCTTCCTTCATACTGCAGGAAACGTCAAGCATTTTTCAAAGCACAGGATGAAATTTCATTTAAGAGCCCAATGGCCCATGTGAGCGCAATCATTACCAGGCTCAGGCGCGGCCCAGCGAAAAATTACACGTGTCCAAAAGGTTGACGACTTCCTCAAGTTTTCTTTAATTCCTTTGTTTTCCAGATATTAAAGCAACACAGTGAATCCAATCCGACCAAAAAGAGAAGACAATCCAGCAGGTCTGTGAGGGACCAGTCTGACCCGACGGTGGCCAGAGTCATGCTAGTTCCCTCAGACACCCATTCCAGCCTGGAAACACAAAACTTACTTCATCTGCATAAACTCAGTGCTTTTTACCTTACAACTCCAGTCCTAAACCATCTCCAAGGCATAATTCGCCCAGATTACCCAACACTCAACCTTCACATGCTGCTCATCCTCAATGAGTCCCATCTATACATCTACACATCTATACAGTGCAGCAGTTCCTAGGACCCACTCCCAGTCCTTCCTTGTGGATCAAAACCCAAGACTTCATCCACCTTTTGCACCTACAACCCTCATGTGCCTCAGCCCCTGGTTTGAGGATGGTCCCTTCTCCAGGGAGAGCACAAACCAGAAAAAAATAATTCAGAAAATCTAACAGTGCCAAAGTAAATCAAAGAGTCAGGAGGGCTCAGGACCCCGCACAGCCTCATGTCTTCCATAGGTTCACCCTGCTGCAGGGCAGAATAACCAGACAAGGAGTGCAAGGACAGGGACAGGCTGGAGATACTGGTGACAAAGTTTAACTTGGTAAATGTGAGCTTTCACCAAGGCGACACAAACAGAAATGAGTCATTAACTTAATTTATTTTACGAAAAAGTTGAATAAAGGTTAATAGAAAATTAGTCATCTTTCCTCCGTTTTTTTCTACCCTGCCTACATAATTTAATTAAAACCGTGCTATGGAGTTCCAGAGGATGATTAAAAATAACCTCTCATTTTCTATTAAACTCCTTAGGTTTGCACAGGAGTTCCTATAGAACCTTATTAAATTTCTGTTTACCTCTGCTACATTTCATTTTTATTCTATACATCTTTTTCTTAAGTCCAAAGGGATTTTGTGATGGGGATGGCTTATTAAATAAATATTATTTCCCACGGCTGGCAATCCAGCCTTTAGATCAACATTAGATCAGTGCAGGAGAACATCCACAGGGGGAAAACTGTTTAAAAAGCAACATCATTGGCTTTTTTTCCCCAAATGGGAGACAGAAAGACCTTTTCTAGTTATGGCTGCTGTAACCCAGCTGAAGAAGATGGTTGGTACTGCTGTTGGGTTTTTTTCAGCCTTCTCTGTATTTTAATTTCACATTGGCGCATGCGAGAACACAACCCACAGCAACTCAGCTCTGCAGGCTCACAGAACGCCAGGAATGTTTTTTTTCCCAGTGTTCTCACCCAGTTGCTGTGGAGCTAAAGCACAGAGCTACGTAGCATTTATTAAAACAAGGCGAGGTTGCTCTACAACAGGTAGGGTATATTCAGCAAACCCAAGGAAGAACGCAGAGCTCGCAGGCATAAGAGACCTCTGCATGATGCAAAGGACAGCCCCATGTCCTTGCTCCAGCAGCAGAGCTCATGCTGTCACCCTCCCTGAAAAGCTGCTTGAGCTAATTCTGCTCTCAGTCCATCTGTGCTGAGCTCGAGGCAAGTGGGACACCCGGAAAGGCTCAGACGATGCAGCCCGGTTTGTTCTTGGACACGAAGGAGCTGCGCTAGACCTATTTCTTCTTCATTTTGCTTTTAAGGAACACCAACAACTCAGTAGGGGCTGCTGTCCCTTAAGACACACAATGAAATCCCCAGGGCCTCGCAGCCCCATCTAGCTGCCACAGACTCTGTTCCCTAACACTTTATTGGCATTGAACATTGCCTATCTCCCCATCTTAATATAAGATTTTCTTTTCTGAACAGAATAGAATTATCCCTAATTTGAATTCCACAGCACAACAGAAACAGCCTGTAAAACCTTACAAAGAAGCCAGTTCCCTCCAGCAGAATGGAAGATATATTAGGCTTCAGGACTGCGTAGAGCAGAACATAAAATTAAAATAACAGACATCATAGAGTTTGATAGCATCTTCCAATCTCAAAGATCCCAAAAATAACTAAGGAGTTACACGACAGCCATTCCTCTGTTAGATGACGACCTATCTCCAAAGTGAATGGTACGTTCAGGAGGGGAGTTTAGAAGTCTTCATGCGAATGGGAGCTGGTTGCTGAATGCTCCCAGTCCTGCAGGGAGCCCAGCAGCACACTAAGGTTAGAGCAGCCCCTATAGGTGCGCCTGCTGCCCCAGCCCAGCAAGGGTACATCTGCATTTCCTCTCACCGGCAGAGAAACACCATCCCATCAGCGTATTTTCATCAGCATTATAACTCAGGCTCCTCATTTTCTTTGCTCTCCCCGGTACTTAATGACGAAAGAACAAGTTCTGTGGTTAAAAATTGGTATTGCTATAAAACGGCATAATAATAACATCCTTCCTCAAACCACAGCTCCCAAAGGCTCCTTGTGAGATGGTTTAATCGAAAATGATAGTTAATAGGTGCTTCAGAGTTTTCATTAGTGCCTTCTTCTTAGCTTTAGTTTCCGAGGAGATAAAAAGAAAACAAGCATAAACTGTTCTAAAAAGTCACTCGAGCTCCCAGGTCAGTGCTGGTGAGTCAAAGCGGGCCGACAGAGGGGGATCTTTAAACTCTCATTCCTCTTCTTATTATATGTCTTTAACAAATAAGCTTGGTTTATCCTTTATCCTCTTCTGACAGACATGGGAGAGTCAGATCTATACTCAGTATCCAACTTCCACAAAGAAAAACTCATTCTAAGAGGGTGGGTTTTTTTTATTTCTTAATGCAAAACCTAGAATTCAATTTTTAGGTCTCTCAAATACCTCCCGATGCTGATAAACAGGAGCATAATCCAAGCAAAATAAGTCTCTTGAATCCTCACAGCTAAATTCCAATTTCTGTGCAAATTTCCAGCGTTGCCCCTCAGTCCCAAGAGCCTCACGTTGCACAGCAGATAGGAAAGGCAGCGACCCGATCTGCACCACTGAGTGCACAGCGTGTCATGGAGCGCTGCTGAGGAAGGTGCAGAATTAGCCACTGCAGCACCTCTGTGATCAATGGCAAAAAACACAGGGCTCTCCCCAGCCACCCAGCAGGGCTCCAAGGCCTGACATTTGCTTTAGCAGTGCTCTCTTTCCAAGTGTTAATTTGCTTGTGCAGCATTTCACAGCTCCAGAACAGCAGCCAAGCATGGCGCCTTGGAATCAGAAGCCCAAGTACCTCCTTATTTCTCCTACCTATCCTGCGAGGACCTCTTGGCAGCAAATAATAAAAGGGAACCAACATGGTCTGATTTTTGGGTGGTACTGTGAGGAGTCAGGAGTTGGACCAGCACTCCTCTCTTATGGTCCCTTCCAACACCAACACAGCCCCAATCCCCAGCCAATCCCACAGAGCAACCTTCCCCACGTCCATTTGCACCAGGAAGCCCTGTCCTGCATTTCTGTAACTCACACTCTCCCTTGTTCTCAACATAACAACCACAGGTGCAGGCTGCAGAACAAGGAGCCACGCAACCTGGGACAGCAAGCAGATGCAACACGGCAGCCCTTTTAATAAAGCACGACTTTATTAGTTAATCCTGTCCTTGCACGTGGCATCAGAAGAGCACAGCTACATATGGGAACTCACAGATGGTGGGCACGAAGAATGCTTTACCAATAGCACCCCTCCCCAGCACCAATAAATACATAAACAGGATTTCATACTTTATCAAAACGCACTTCAGCTTTGGCTATGCCCTGTGCCACCCACCTTCTGTATCCACTTTCCATTCAATTTAGTGCAGTACGATGAACATGAGCAGGGCCTCCATGCTATCCTCACACCACTGGACAATCCTGGCTGGCACCACAGCTCAGATAGCTCTAGACTGCCTCACTGAGATGGTAATTCCCTTTGCTTGGACAGAGGGAAGAAAAACCATTGCAGGTGAGGACTGGGAATACAACAGCTTCATTTAGACTAATCCTGCAAACCAGTGCCAGAAATGCCATCCCAGCCAACACACTGCATGTTGACCTATGGAGGAAACACGTGAGGACTTACTGCAGAGCACAACGTTAAAGCATCTCAGTCAGCATGGAGAATCATCCTCAAAGAGGTGAGCAGAAGCAGGAGAAAACCTGAGATGACCAAAGTTTCCTTTGCTTGCACATCCTGCCAGCCAAACACCCAAGTGCATCCCACCTCCCCAAGGTTTTGCCTTTCTATAGGCACTTACAGGACAAGTAGGAAAGGAAGCCCAAATGTCACAAGGAGCCACTCGAGGCCAGCTAGGCTAAAAGGGACACAGCAGTGCCTGCTCCTGCAGCATCCCTGCCAGGACAGTGCCAAACAACCCTGCATGCACCACGCTCTCCTACACGCCATGCACGATCCGTAGGGCTGCACGCACTCCATTACCTGGGGACACGTCGGAAACTGCTACCAAGGTAACACGGACAGGAATACAGAGCAGCCAGGGGAGCACCGCTGCCAGAAACACGGCGCCTTTCCTCAGGTTATGTTCCTATTTCCTCTCTCATAACCTCCTTGGTTATTAACATATCAAATATTGCGTTTCTATAATTTGACATCTTTTGCATTTATTTGAGAACTAAGATCCAAGGTTCTCATAGCTCCGCTGAAAGAAAGACTCATTACCGACGGGGAACTGAAGGCTGAGAGATTTCTTACACAAGGGCTCTCCAGAGGAGACATATTTTTGTGAGTCAACAGCATATGTCGCTCTCAGAAAATACCGCATCTGAATGAGATATTTCCCCGCTCCTTTTATTTAACGAACAAACAGAACCAATCCTCAGCACGTCCCCTCGCAGCGCTGCCTGGCGAAGCAGCAGTTAAGCCAGCGCTCAAACTTCTCCACGACAGGCAGAGCGTTTCCTGACACCGCCACGGGTCTGGGGAGAACGGATGCGCAGGGCAAACAAAAGGATTTATTTCCCTTTTTATGATAAGATGACAATTCAGGAGCCCTGCAAATCCTGAAAAAGAAGTCTCTGGAGGATGGTTTCAAACTGAAATGAGCCTGGGAGCCGCCGCCGCTGTTTTGCTGATGGCATTTATATCCCCACTGCAAGCAGCAAAGGAAAGACTGGATCTGGAGGAGGGGGGGCAAGGCTTGGTCAGAGAATGCATGGAGAGCTGTCCCACCTTCAGCCCCCACCCCATGCACCTGCCTCACACAACGCCTCCTGCATCGTTCACACCATTGCCTTTCACTGTTACCCTTGCTGAAGGGAGGCTGAACCAACAGAGGGAGGCAAGGTGGAACTGCTGGGACCAGGCACACTGTCCTCAGCCACAACCGTCCCCGAGGTGGCAATGGGAGATGGGGACACCAAGATGAAAACCTGGCCACGGTGAGCTGTGGCTGCTGCGCAACACCACAGAAGAGAAACTAACATTTGCCTCCAGTTCCCCATCGTGCATCTGAAAGGCTTGGAGTCATCCCCAAGGCATCCAACGAGATGTGTGTGTTTGCAGCATGTTTGTGCATGGAAAATGAAAGCTCTCTGAGAATCATCTCCAAATACCAACACTGCACAAATGCTGTACCAACAGCACTATATCTATACATATCTAATGTCCCTGGGCTCCAAACCATGAAAAGAAAGTAAAATCAGCAAGCAGAGGTATGCCGAGCACCTCCCTTCCAGACACAGGGTAAATGCAAAAAGCATTTTATTCCCACATCTCCATTTTGCTCAGAACCGATCGCGCAGCCGTTCCACTCCAACTCAAGACCAACCAACGCAGAGCAGGATGCTCAATGACATCCATACATTCATGAACTAACCCAACCGCCACTCAATGCGATGCAAAGCGTTTGGTGGTCAATAGCTGCCAGCATCGATCCCTGCAAGCAGCATTCCCCAGCCCCTACAGCAGCCTCTGCCTGCACAGCGCCACAGTCACTGCCATCTCCCCTCGTCAATGCCATCGATGGGGCTGCAGATGGAAGCCCAGCGTGAGGCCTTGGTGCCCACAGGGGTTGCTCAGCAGCGCTGCCTGCACCCAGCAAAAGGAGAGGTTTGGGCAGCAAGCAAACCACAGGCAGGGAGAGGCACGAGGAACTGCTGCATGCAAAATAAAGAGCGAGCGCTCTGCCTTTTCTAAGAGGTTTGTAGAGATGTAAAGTACGCTGGTTATTATTAAAGGTGACCTGCAATGAGCAGAACAAATCTTCAAGCGCCTGCCAAAAGCCCCAACCTTGTGTTTGGGAAGGGCCTAAGGGAACTCTTAGGCCCTGCTGTGCATCTGCTGTGTGTGAGCAGTGAGATCCTGCCCGGTGCCTTCAGCGCTGTGGGGCACGGCATCATCGTGGGGCCACGCGTGTCCCAGCAGCGCCTCATGGGCACAGCCTGAGCATCCCCGTGTCAAACGCTGTCAGAGCAGCTGGGTCCTCAACTAGTAGCTGTCAATCTCCATTTGTTTGCAAAGCCACGAAGAGGGCTTTTATATTCCTCTTAGAGATACGGAACAGGCACTCCGATTTGGCTTTAAATGAAAGCATGAGATAATGCTGGCTGCCGGTAGAGCTCAAAGACAGCGTTTAAACAGCATCAGAAACATCTGCAAAGACAAGAAGGAGGCACCTTCGGGCTGCTGGACCTTCAACTCCGCAACCAACATCCCACAAACTTCTTCAGCACGCTGCAGGGCCCATCAGCACTGCCATCCCCCAACAGGACCACGCTTGGGCAGAGGAAGCGATGACAATCTGATGGAATAAGGCATGCTATTCTCTTAGTGATTTAATTTTATTATTATTTGGAGGAGGAGCCCTGGCATGCATGGCCACAGCTCCTCCACTGCAGTCCTTGCCTGGAGGCCAGAGATGACACTGCTCGGCACCTTCCTCCTGCAGACTGCAGGGCAGTTCTGAAAAGCACCAGGTGTGGAAAGGCGCTGGTAGGAAGTACGGTTAAAAAACCCCAAAACAACAAAACCACCAAAACCCTCTAGGTGAAAACCTAAAGCACAGCAAAGCAATGGAATTGGATGCAGCCCTCCAGCTACACCAGCCCTGTCGCTTCTCCTCTCCCCTGAAGTTAAATTGAGGCAATTTTCATGAATATGTTAAATTGGCAGGAAAAACTCCGAGCAAAGAACAGCTTGTTTCTGCTTTGGAAATCCCTCTCTCAGCCTCATCGGGGTCCTTGCCAGTACCCAGCATCTCCTCCGCCATTAAGTTATGCTGTGTGTTAGCAGAAACCCTCACTGAGAAGAAAAAACCACCAGTAATGACTCAGCCCTCGGTGCAGGGTCATTTTATGGGGATTTCAGCTGCCCATCACGGTGCGACCAAGGACCCCGGGCTGCCCGTATCGATCCCACAGGTGCTGACCTGCTGAAATCAAAGCAACGCCCAGGGTGTGATTTTCAGATGGGAAGATGTAATGCTGCCTAAAACGACCCCCAGGTTCTGCTGCGGGGATGGGCATGCCACCATGTGCCTCTGCTTTATTACGTTAATAAGCAGCCATTCAGCTCTCACGGTGTCTCCAAGCTGAAGTGACACACGGAGGTCTCCCCCTGCTTCTCTTCCCCATTTGATTTCTTGTTCCCACAAAGGCATGCCCATAAAAACGCTTTTTTTTTTTCTTTAATTATTATTTTTTCCTGTTTTCCTCCAAGACACAGCCTCAGGAATAATACGTTTTGTTGTGGAGCTTTTCTGCCTTGGCAATGATGGGTATTAACTCACAAATCGTGTCACACCCAGCTGTTCACCTTTGCTACAACCACAGTTATTTTAATGGGAATGGTAAAAATAACTTGGGGAGAAAAATAACAGCAACTTTCCAGTTGGGTTTCCAGATTGAGACCTGACCTCACACACGCCACATGCAGATGCTGATGTTAAAACCAAACTGAGCTTGTCCTACATGGAGAACAGAGCTCAGTGTGCCAAAACAGGCCCCAAAAGGCTCAGAGCTCAGCCCAACTGCGTCTCCCTGCCCATCACAGCCAGGGCAGCACCAGGCACACATGGCAGGGACAGAAATACAGCAGCAGACACATGGATGTCATCTCCCCACTCTCCAGTGAACACTGCAGGGCACCCCACACAGCTGGAGCATCCCAGCCCCAGCACTGCAGGCAGACCCAAGGCACAGAGTTCTTTCATTTGCAGCATCTGGTTCCTTGGCAGGCTCCTCGGGCTATTCTGTCCCTAGCTGTTAAGCTGTCTCTAGCTCTGCTTCACGGGTTTGCTGCCTTTGGCATGTAGCAGTCTTTTCTCATCTTTCCAGTTCGTTATTTTGGCTGAACGTTGCTCTTAGAGCACGGCAATCAGACTACTCGCATCTCCCTCTAAGAGCCACGATGCTCTTTCAACACAAGCACTTGCTTTACTTCCCAGCCACAGCCACTCTTGTGAAGCACCATGCACTTGCAGCTCCATTGCAACCACCATTGCATCCATTGCAACCACCAACACACCATAAGCAATTGCACCCCAGAGGTCTCCAACAGCACAGAGAAGGCTCTGCACCTCTGACAGTGGAAGGTGGCAGCTGGAGGCCTGGGACAACCAACAGGAGCAACTCAGGCATCCCCAAACCTGGGAACGTTTTTATGGAAAAACACCCTTCAGCCCTTTTCCTTGCTTTTGGGGCAGACTTACAGCTTCTCTGTCCCCATGCAGAATCAAAGCCTCCACAGTGAAGAACAGAAAGACCAACACGAGCAGTGCAGCCAAGGGCACTGCTATGAACGGTTTGAGTTGGAAGGGACCTTTGAAGGCTATCTGGTCCCAGTCCCCCGCAGTGCACAAAGACACCTACAGCTCCATCAGGTGCTATGAGCCCTGTCCAGCCTGACCTTGAGTGCTTCTCTCCCAGATCACAGCAAGGACCCACAGGATCATTCGTCCTGGGACTCAGGGCACATTTATCCCTCCTGAAAGAATAATCCCATAAAGGAAAAATTACAACAGATCTCAGAGTATTTAAATGCATTTCCACAACCATTCATAACGATTCCCAGACAGCAGCCTTCATTAAGCTGGAGCAGAGGCTGAGAGCACCAATTAGCAGCAGAAGCATTAAGGAAGAAGGATGGAAGCCATCCCCAACCTGCCTGGCTTTGCAGGAAGCAGCGCAGGTCGGCACTGGTTGGGACACAGAACCAGCTCAGGTCCCATGAAGGAAATAAAATAACACCTTTTTCCCTCCCATTCTCCTTTTCAGCAGATTCCTTAGCTTTACGCTGTGCAGTCCTGTTGATGGACCATGGCAGCACAACCCTGCTGCTGAGCTCCTACATACAGCAGCAAAGTCACTGACTTTGACCCCTTCCAGCAGATGCAATCTGCTCAGCCCCATTAGAAGCTTGGTCAAGTTCAGCCTCAAACCGACAGCAAAGATGCTCACCAGCGCAACATACAAACCAACAGAAAAGATCAAATCAGCTATTTAAAGGATAAGCGTTATGGATTTTTGTTTTCCTAAGAGCCACGAGCAATTATTTTTGAGCACAGAGATCTTAGCCATTCGTTTATCCCAAAAATAAAAGTGGGAGAAAGAGGAAATGATTGCTTTTTCACTATTTGTCAGGCTGCCGGCACTGAAACAAAGTCAGAGGGCTGCCAGGAGATCTCCTTTGATCCAAGTAAGAATTGTCCTCAAACATTTCAAACCCACAGGGGAAAAAAAAAAGAAAGAAATAAAAAAAGTCAAATCTTTCCACCACGATTCTAAAGATAAATACCCGAGCAACAAAAGAAACCCTCCTCCCACATGCACAAGATGCTGCTGCTCACCCCAAGCACTGAGGCTTTATAAAGATGCTGTTGGGGTGCACCAAAACTGGACCAGGAACGGCCAGGCCCAACATCATCATTCACAGCGAGTTAGAGATATTAAAAAATATATATAGAAAAGATTCTACATCAGGAACCAATTTACTTTTGCTGCTCCACAGAGCAATCATGCCCCAGGACCTGCAGCTAAATGGCTGGAGCTCACGTAACTGGAACAGCAAAGGCAGCGGCAGAGAACTTGAATGGCTTATGAAATTCAATTGAAATTGATGGTTGGGAAAGGGAAACATTTAACACCCTGCCAGTTTAACGTCAGAGCGCACATGTGTGCATTTATACATGGACTGAGAAAGGTGGGAGCTTGTTTTCTGCATGCTTACAAGCCCGTGACCCCCCCACGGTGCTCAGGGAAGGAGGCTGCACCTTCCTGCAGCAATTTAGCCAACACTTCGGTATCTCAGCACCCCAGACTCCTCCTCCCTGTGAGAACCTTTAACACAAAATCCATCATCAGTGCATTGCCGCCTTCACAACCTGCAAGGCTGGGAGCCCACATCCACGCAGCTGCAGCATCCCCACCGCTTGGGAGGTGGGAGCAGCGCCGGCTGCCGCTGTGCCTCCAGGCGCAGATCACTTCAGTGCAGAGCCCATCTCTGATGAGCGATAGAGGAAAATTGTTGACAGGGCCGTGCTTCTCAATCAACTCAAAAATATCGTTTTGCAGAGTATTTTCACAGCTCAGCAGAAGGGGGAAGGAAAGACAATATTACAGTTGCACAGGAAAGAATGTAAGTCGTTACAATTTGCTTACAGTCATTTTCTTGTTGGTTCAACCTTCGGAGATGAGGCCCCCTAACTGGTTCCCCTTCTGACTCAGACATCAAACCTCACATCAGATGGACACAGGTAAAATGTTCAGGATTGGGCCCCCACTCCCAACTCCTCCAGGACCCCCAGTGCTTGCTGGGGTTTGCAGTCAGTGCTGTGATCGCAGCAAGCACTCAGCCACGTGGAGGCAGAGCTCTCCTCCATGGCGCTGCCCATTGGTTCGCACTGGTGAGAACCAAGCAGCCTTTATGCTTTGTGCCCTCATGGTTAATGGGAAAGGAAAAAAAGGAGAAATGCACAAATAATGAAATGAGGTTGTAAAAATAAAACAACGCTCCTGGACTTCTCCATCCAAGGCAGCGCCTGGAGCAAATTCTTACAAACAAATTAAAAGCTTTGAATATTAGGCCTTTAATGCAAACACAGCCAAGCAACTGAAGCAGGAACGCACCTGCATAACGCATCACCCACTGCAAGAGACACACAGACATCCACCACCTGAGAAGCATCCCCTGCCAGTAATGGCTCTGGTCATCCACTGGGGAGAGCGTGGGGGAGGAAGGAATGGCCCTGAAGTGTTACAGCAGATACGGGCTACCCAAAAACCAATGGCAATCTATTGTTTCTTGTATTATTTTTTTTAATTTGGTACAGTTTCTATTTGTCAAAAGATGCTTTAAAAAAAAAAAAAAAAAAAAAAAAGCCAAGCAAAGCCCCACTGACTCTGAGCACATTAATGGGCTTTAGATTTTGCCCGTTCTCTACATTAAAGCAAGAAACCTGCAGCAGTTTTGTTTCTTTAAACACCAGGGGACTGATTACTGTGCAATGAGCACAGGTTCCTCCCACCAAGCAGACAGATGGGCTGCTGCTCTGCAACCCCTCCACTGCAGGGCTGAGCTGAGCTGCTGGCAGGGGGACATTCAGCCCTCACCCTAATTGCCAGCAGTGAGACTCACTAAAGGCCCTGAGCACCTTGGGACACCTCTGTTCTGATGGGGAAACACAGGGTGAGGAGGAGAGCTGGAGCAGGGCGCTGAGCACCAAGGGGCTCTGCAGGAACCCACTGCTGGTCTCCATCCCACCAAGCCAAGCAGAGGCCCACAGCCCTCAGCCCTGCCCTCCTGCACAGCCCTGTGTGCTTCACCCCGCTCATCCTCAGGGAACAGCAGCAAAGCAGAGGAGGAAGCAGGCAATTCCCCGCCATCTGAAAGCTCACTTTCTAAATCAAATCAATTTTTCTAACATAATTTGCCTAATCTAAATCACTGACCCATGCATTTTCTCACAATCCTTTGACAAGAGCTGCACCAATTGAAGCAAAGCTAAAACACTTCAACCAGACCAATTCATAGGAGTCTTTAGAGGAATTCTTTCATCACTGTAATTAATTCTTTAAGTACCACAGTGGGATGCTCAGAATTCAAACCCAGTCCAAGGAGTAATGATTATACTAATGGGAGAAGCTGTGAAGTAAATAAATGCAAGTGCCCCACTGGAAGAGAGAGCCTTCATAGGAGATAACAGCAGGACGGGGTCCTGCACACTGACTGGGGCCCAGCTCACACCAGTGAGCTCATCACAGCTCCAAGGGTGTTGCACATGCAGATGGCTTTGCTGTGTGTGATGCGGATGGGTACCTGGGCTCTAAAAGGCTGTCTGTAGAACGGCTCTGCAGCACAGCCCCTCAAAGGACAGCCAGGGTTGGGTGCTGATGTCAGCCGTAAGAACGTCACCTCCATCTCTCACCCTGTGCCAAAGACTTCCCATAACTCTTGTAATGGGGCAGAACCCCACTCTGCTCCTCGTGCCCATAGGTACCGTGCTCCCAGCACATGGACTGCAGCCCAGCAGCACCTGCTCTCATCCCCCCTCTGGGAGCTACAGATGGAAGAATGAATCATATTTGAAATGGGGAAAAAAAAAAAAATACCTCAACTGCAATAAAATTCAAGCTGTCTTATGTTTCACTTGCCTTCTCCTTTTGAAATGATGGAGTTGAACCTTTCTTTGCACCAATATCACGGTAATAACTTTCAGCGGGCTACTCCTAAGCAAAAGACAGAAAATGAGTAACTGAGCTGCATTAAAAAAAAAAAGAAAACAAGAGGAGGAAACCTTTGTATATTAATTCTCATGGCTGACAGCGATGAGGGTTTAATGTTAGTAACCAAGCTGCTCCATTACTTCCAAACACCTTGGAGGAGAATGCCTTTGAGCAAGATGAGTGCCAACGCAACGGCCTGCTCTGCACCTGTGGAGCACAACCCACAGCTCAGCACCACCAGCATCCCTCACCCTTTGTTCTGCCCACAGCCTCCACCTGTGCATGCAGGCACAGCCCAGGCTCAGCTGCTCCTCCCCAAGCAGCTCCCACCCCTTCAACCATTGGACCCATTCTGTGACAGCAAATGGATCGAGCGGGAGGCTGGGCTGCTTTTGAAACTGAACAAACTGATGGTCGACAAAGGATGGTGTTTATGTTGCCTCTCCATAGACTGCTGACACACGTCTCTCTCTCTCTCTCTCTCTCTCTCTCTCTCTCCATCTCATGGCCAAGATTTGGGAAGAAAGCGTTTTTAAAGGAAAATAATAATAATAAAATAAAGCGAGAAAGCTTACTCGAATCTGGAGCACATCATAAATTCATGAAGCTTTCTGAACGCTGTCAGAAATCAAACACGTTTACATAAACAAAGAAAAGCTGAAAGTGTGCAGCAAGAGGATTTCTGGATAGCGTGAAAGAAATGTTAATATTTGCACTGCACCTGAGCCTGCAGCCCAACCTGTGCGAGTAGGAAACCCTCCCAGGGAGCGCTCCATGCATCACAAGGCCCTTCCCATCAATTCCAGCATCCCAGTGGGGAACGAGAACTCTGAGAGAGAGGAAATGCACGGAGATCCCCCACCCCGCTCAGAGGAGCATATCCCTGCCCAGAGGGTCAGCGGGTTGCTGATCCCTCCTCCGTGAGACGCAGAGGGGATGGGGATAAAAGCTGGAGGAGGGAGAGCAGGGATGCCTGCAGTCACAGCAACTCACATCACAGCATGAGAAGTGCACGGAACACGTCTCATTGCCACACTAAGCTGCCTTAAACACAGAGCTAACAGCGCTCAGGGTGAGAGCTGCGGAGCCCCTATCATCCCCTGTAATAATACAGCACATTAATTGGACTGTATTGATTTGTTTTTTAATGTAACTGTTTTGGCATCCAAACCTCAGGAGAATCTATCGATCAGCTGCAGTCAGGTGTCAGTACATGGAGCTCTGCAACCGAGCTGCAGAAAGCAAGCAGACCCAGGGGTAGTGAGGGCTCTTCCCTCTCAGAAGCCCCACGGTGCCCAGGTCACAGCGTTGCCCCCACGGTGCCTAAACCCACAGCAGCTTCACCACCTGCACAGCAGCTGCCGGAGGATCGCACAGACAGAAAACAGAAGCCAAATGCCTGAAATGCGTTGCCCTGATGGGTGTGAGAGCTGGAGGCAGCTGGCGATGTCAGCCTGACCCCGGCGCCCCTCAACCACATCCATTTGGAGTCTGATTGGGCAAAACGCTAAAACCTGCACCGATGTGCAGAAAATAACCCACAACTCCAGGACTGCACTCTGCAAACCTGTTGTGCAGCAGCCAGCACAGCTGCTCCTCGTTGCTCCTGACGAGCCTCACCACAACATGGAGGCACTCGTTATGCAAAGCAGCACGGGGACAAACACCCCGAAGCATGCACACTGCCTGCCCCACAGCTCTGCTCAGGTCTGAACACAGCAGCCAGAGCCCTGCAGGAGAACTTTGGACCAATGGGTGGCTGCATCCTTTGGCCTCATGTTGGAGGTCGTGCTCCAGACAGCTGCCCCACACTGAAGCCGTGGCTGCGCACCCGCCTCAGCCCCACAGGGAGCCATAGGGAGCTACAGGTGTGCATGGCACACACCCACAGCCTGCTGTGCCCCCAGAGCCTCCACCCACAGGGCGCAGCACGGCCCGGCGGGAGGCCCGCAGCCACAGCCGGCTTTCCATATGCTGAAGCACTCGGATCCGTGCTGGAAGCATTACACCCACAGCCCGATCTCACCATGGTAGCTGCCCACACAGGAGGAGAGGGGAACAGCAGAGAAAAGATTACCATTAACGTGGCAAAGCAATAAGGAAAAAAAAAGGAAAGAAAGAAAAAAAAAAAAAAAGAACGAGAAAGAACACATTCCTTCGCTGTTTTTAACTCTCTCCTTGGTTAAACGCTGAGGACTCAGAGCGGAGCATCGCGGTGCCCGCAGGAAAGCATTGCTGTGCCCATCACCTGGGCTCGGCGGGATCCTCATCACAGCCCGGGCAGGGAAAGGGCCCTCCTGCCCCACGGGAACCCTTCCCACATCGTTTCTCCTCATCCTGCAGCCGCTGTCTGCGTCCCTCCGCTCGGTTTTTCCCCCCCCGGTTTCGTTTCGGAAGTTTTCCCGTGTCGCGGCCGAGCGGAGCGCCGCGCGACTGCAGCCCCGCCGCTCCGTAACGCCGGGCTCCGAGCAGCCGCTGCCGGGCACAGCGGGCGGCACGCGGGGAGCTGCTCCGGGAGCCCCTTCCGAACCGGGACCGGGGACTGAAAGCGCAGAGGAGAAGCGTAGGAGGCATTAACCCCCCTAAGGGCCCGACCCTGCCCGCGTAGCCCCAGTTTTATTGCAAGTAATTGCAAGAAGCCCCTCGGCAACAGCAGAAGAGCGCGTTCCCGGAGCGCTCCCCACGTCTTCCTCCCCAGCGCCCGCGGACCCCCAAACTCCTCCACCCCCCCCCACACCCGGTGCTCCCCGACCCGGAGCGGGCAGCGCACGGAGCCGCGTTCAGAAAAGCGAAGTGTAGAGGAGGGGGAAAAGGAAAGGAAGATTAAGGATAAAATTAAAAAAGAAAAAATAATAAAAAAGAAGAAATAAGAAGAGTCGCCGGGTCGCGGCGGAGGGGTTACCTCGGCAGAGGAGCAGCAGCGGCGGCAGGAGCAGCGCGGGGCCCGGGGGGAGCATCCTCCTCGCTCCATGCCCAGAAGTAGTCATGGTGCTGATTTATGGGCGCGGGGCGGGCGGGGGCCGGGGGTGTCGCGGCGCCGCCGGTAACCACTCCCCCGCCGCTCCCCCGCTCCGGAGCCCCGCGGGGGGTGGGGATGGGGTTGGGAATGGGGGGGGGGGGGGCACGGCCCCACCGCCCCGCTCTCACCGCCGCATGGCCGCCGCTGCTCCCCGCTCACCTGCGGGGACGGGACGCTGAGCGAGGGCTCCGCGTGCGAGCCCGACCAGCTCCCCGCTCCTCCCCGCCCCTCCCCCCCCGTCCCGGGGCCCGCCCGAGGCCGCTGCCCCCGGGGCCCGGCCGGATCCCCCCGAGCGGCGGCGGGGCTGCCCCGGGCGGCCCGAGCGGAGCGGAGCGGAGCGGAGAGAGCAGAGCGCGGTGGGGCGGAGGGAAGAGCGCGGCTCCCCCCTCGCGGCCGCCGCCGTCACTGCGCGGGGCTGGCGGGCCGGGAGGGGCGCGAAGGGGTGTGCCGAGCTGAGGGCGAGGAGATGGGAGAAGCGTTCTGCAAGGAGCGGTGCGACAGGGTTTGCGAACAGCCCTGCGAAGCGGGAGTTTGCAAAGCGGCGCGCGCAGCGGTTCGCCGAGAGCCGTGCAAAAATGCGCTGCGAAAGAACGCGCCGCTCGCGGAGCCTCGCGAGGCGCTTTGCGAAGGGGCGCGCGGAGGAACGCAGGCGGCGGTCAGCAAAGGGCGCAGCCCCGGACCTCTGCCCTTGAATGCCGCGCTGCTGGAAACCAGATGGCGCTGACAGCCAGCGCGGCCCTTCGGGAAGCCGTTGCTGCGATTGCCATCAATCCAGCAAGGTAAAACAGGAGAATAACTGAAGAAAGCGTCCCTCTGGGATCCTTGCAAACAGGTCCCCGAGTTGGGTTTTCCGCTCCCTGCACAAGCATGCTTTTCTGTTCCACTTGCTGTCCTCTGGTTCGCAGTTGTTGCCACTCTTATGAATGTGGTACCAAATTGCAGCCTCGTATTTTACTGCTGCACCCAAACAGAGCGATGACGGCTGGGAGTGAGGCCTCTTCTACATTCAGATCATAAAGCATCCTTTGGTTATCCCTTCTTTATTTGCCATAATAGCTGGTCGTAAAACCCACTTTTAAGGAAATAATTGTGTACAGAAGAATCAGTCGCATGCCACAGAGATGCTGTTATTTGCATAATTACGAGGAGCCTGATTTTATCTCTTAGTTTTGTCAAAACAAAGAGGAGCAATCTTGCACCATGTTTCTGATGCCCTTGAACCAACCAGAACATGCAGCCCTTAATTCCACTGAGCCTGGGCTCATGGGCTTCACACACAGTTTGTGCTGTGAGGTCTCCTTGCTCTCTGCCCGAGGCTGGGGCAACCCAGCTCCTGCTCCCCTGTGGCAAAGCAGCACAGATGCTCAGCGAGGGGCTCTGTGCTTCTCTGGCTCCACAGCAGGTGGAGCAGATATGGGTTTAATCAGCACCTCGATCGGATCCAGCTGTTCTTTTTCACAGGGCTCCATCCCTATTAAGAATTACCTTTGCATCAGAAGCATGCCGTGCTGTCACCTGTACTGCTTGGTGCCAGCAGGTGGGTGGGAGGGCACGAGCAGCACAGAGCCCCAAGGGAGGGCAGGGAGGTGTTCCAGGCCAGATATAGAAAAGGGATCTTCTCAGCACAAGCCCAGGCAGGCAGCACTTCACCCCCCCATCCTCAGAAATTCAGGTCTGCCTCTCTAATGAAGAGGAGAGACTCCTGCCACCAGGAGCACTGCAAAAAATTAATGGAGATTACAGCTGTAACTGCTCGAATCGAATGCAGACCCATGTGTGGCACGGCCCTTTTGCAATTTTAGCAGCTTGCGGCGGCCCTGTTTACAGCTGTCCCTGCCTGATCTGAGCCCAGCAGGAATGAAGCTGATAGAAAGCGAGCAAAGTGAATTAGGAGCAGAGAGGCTGTGAGCGCAGCGCATCCCGCTGCAGCCGCTCCGGGAGATTCGTCTTTCAGACAGCACCAAGTGCTCCCCTCCCCTTTGTGTGCAAAGCGCCCCGGCGTTGGCACTGAAAGGACAGCACAGCCCCCGGGTCCGGCAGGGAAGGGCTGATGGCTCTGAGCACGGCCCCGCTCCTCTGCGAGCTCCGGGGGAGGAGAGCTCAGCCCAAGCTTTCCTCCTTCCTTCTATAGGAGCTGAGGGAGAGCTCAGGGCACCGCTGGGGCTGCTGGTTGAGCAATGCTTGCAGGGTGTCTGAACGCAGCGTTCGTTGGGATGCAGAGATGAGGAGACCTGAGGGCAGAAGGACCCCGCTGCTCACAGCTCAGCCTCAGATCCTGCTCTGCGGGACAGGGGCTCCCAGGCACAAAACTATTGATTTTCACCTCTACTTTAACAAATGAGTGGGGAAATTTCCACCCCTTAGAGCAGGAGATGCTCTGAATATTTATGTTATTGTTCACCGATGGAAGAAAAGAAAAAGTGCCATAAATGCACATATTTGGTGACCCAATTTGAGTGGCTCATTACAATCAGATCAAGCTAATTGCCAGCCTTGTATTTCATTTGGCAACTTGTTAAGCTAATTGAACAAAATAAAACTAATGAACAATTATAATGAAGTTTATAATTAGACCATTGAAAAAACCCAGTGTGAGAGTGTTTAAGGCATAATGAATGTTCAGGAGGCGCGGGAGGAGTTGGGCAGCGAAGCCAAATGCTCCTTCCCAGGCCCAGAGATGGTGGTGTGTCACTGCTCCCAAATCACATCAAGGCAGCGTAATATTAATTACATTCATGCCCTTCAAGTATGCACATGGCATTTAGCGACCCTAAAGCGAGGGCTGAGCCTATTAGAGAGGCAGCTGAGAGCCGGGTGCTGTGCTGAGCTCCTCGCACTGCCATGCATGTCTTGGCCCCATCAGGGCAGGGCTGTTGTGCTGCAGGGGCTGCATCCAGACAGGAGGATGCATCGCTCCAATGCAGAACTGCTTTGCCAGTTAAGAGCCAGGGAGACAAACCAGGAGGAACAGAAAGAGTGGGAGATGAGAGAGCGATCGCACAGAAATCCAATGGGGCAGCACCAAGCGCAGCTGGAACAGTGATCCCAGCACACAGCAGCCTCCTCGTGCTGCTCTGGGCTTCTCCTTCCTCGGTTCCCTGTTCCTGCACAGCAGCACAGCTCAGCAAACAGGAATAAACCCTAAAGCAAAGCATGAAACAGGCCCCGCGATGAGAGAGAACCGGGGCCATTTGCAGCCTCGCTTGGCATTTGCATTGAAGAACAAACCCTGTACCAGAACTTCTCTCCATGCTTTACACTCCTGCATTAATTCATGAAGTGTCGTGTATCTGGCATATTTCATTATACATAAGTACCAGGCCAATTAAAACCCTCAGGTGAGTGCAGCAGCCGCACAGCCAGGCTGGCACAGCCAGGCCCATGGAGGCGCAGAGCCGGACCTGCTCAGCTCAGCTCCCTTCCTGCAGGCAGGTTATTTCAGCTCAGTGGCACCTTTTTGTAGCTAACAGCAGCTGAAGGGGCTCAACCCCACCGTGGGGTGGGAATGTTACCCTGCACCAACCACTTCTGCCTTTAAATGGCTACAGGAAGGGAATGGCACTGACAAAAGGAACTGGAGAGCAGATTCCTTAGCAGTGTGAACCTCTGTGTGCTCTTCAATATGTCATCATAATCAACAATCCTGAGTACATTTTTTTTCCTATGGGTCCTCATTGTGTCAGCCAGGACCTCAGGCAGAACGCTGATAACCCTCTCGAACTCTGCAAAAGCACAGCTCAAAGCGTTAGGGCAAGAAAGGAGGTCTTGTAATTATGAAGTAAGGAGGCCCAATTAATTCTTTGCTAACACTACAGAACAATGGCTCAGCAACAGCACACTGAGGATTCCCTCCCCCCCACACTGCTCTGTCCCCAAACTCTGTGGCTGAGGATTCCTCTGACCCACGGAACCATGAGGAGAATTGCACGGACAGCTGAGGCTGCAGTGCGAGTGCTGGGGGCACCCTGCAGTTCTGCAGCTCAAATTGTTCACTACGCCCTCAGACCCACTAACAGCAATTCAGGAGCTGCTTCCCACTCCTCTGCACACCAATTCACTCCTGCTTTGCACACAGCCCATCAGAGCAAGGTGCTTCAGCTGAGGCTGATCAGCACTTCAATGGAGCACACGCTATCAGCAGCTTGGCCACGCTGCACCAAGCTTGTGCATTCCTGCTACAACGCAGGACAGCACTCAGCTTCTTTCTGGTGACCCTACAAACCCCCCAGCCCCGCAGTTCCATCTCAGGATGAAGCTGTTACACTCCACTAATGCATTTTAATATTGCCTTAACGCTCATTTGCCTGTGTGACTGACTGCTCTGCCTTGCCAGCAGTATCCTTCTCACTGTGCATGCACTGAACAAAAGACATCAACAGCCCCAGGGAAGGTGGACTCCATCAGGCAGTTACCTTTGTCTTTAAAATCACCGACTTTGTAATTCACACAACCAATTTCTCTTTTGCACATAACTTCTATCAGCTCCATCCTGCTCGGGCAGTGGCCCTCCTGCTCATTTTCTTTGGAACCACTGCTAACCATGGAAATTAACTGAAATCAGAAGGCAGTGAGAGGGAAAGTACCTGCTTTGAGAGGAGCTGACAACAGCACGTTTATGATGGCAGCAATAAAACTGTGAGTCAAGGACAAATGGATGGGGCCATACAGTTCTATGGAGGTGCTCTCAGATTTGCAGAAGACCGCCTGAGAAACGCCCCCAGCTGTGATACTGCTGCTCTGAAGTTCCCCCTGTTGAACACTTATGCCAGAGGCTTACAGTGATCTGCAGTGAGCTCTCTGCATCCCACACGTGCCACAAGCATCTGTACTTTCCAAGCAAAGCACTGCAAACCCCAGATTGGGAATAGGCAGCACGCATAACTGGGTGCCACTGGTTACACACTGACGGCCCAAAGGCAGCAGATCTTGGGACAGAAGACCTGAGCTCACAAGAATCCTCCTGAAACAGCATTTGCCCCCTATTTCCCTATGTTTGATCACTACTTCCTTACATCCAGGCTCTGAAGAGAGCACAGCGAGCTTATAGCTGTAGATGGGCAGCAGGAAACTACCTTCTCTGCTCCTTATTGCCAGCTGGTGAGCTGCCCCCACCTTCCCAGGCATTCTGAACTACCCCCCAACTGGACAGAGCTGTGTTGCAGTACCTAAAGAAACAGGTCACTTGCATTTCTCTTTGCTTACCTTTGGTGTACATTGGCTGTTTGGAGGACAGTAGGAGCCGGCCTCAGGAAGCCTGAACAACAGCCAGCTCTGCCTCCACCTCCCTCAAGGAACAACTCACCCCTCATCTCCATCAGCTGCGTCCCCAGCACTTCTGAAACTCAGTTCTTTAAAACCAGGTGAGGCACTCAGAGCTCACTGTCAGCAGGGCATTGAATTTGTATCACCTGTCAAGGCTTTGCAGCTAGCAGGTCATTTCCAGCACACAGACCTACACACACACACACACACTTTTTTTCCCTGTTATACAGTCTGGGAACACCTTTGTACAGTCTGACATTTGCAGGAGATCAAATTAGATCTGTTAAAGCTTCCTATAATTTTTCCAGTATGATATAGGATTAAAAAAAAAACCCAGCCTGTAGGCACTGTATATGTTTTTAGCATATCTGTGCTTCTAAACTATCTTTAATTAATGAAATATCCCCAAATT
The DNA here is from genome assembly GCF_023343835.1 of Lagopus muta. Lineage (NCBI taxonomy): Eukaryota > Metazoa > Chordata > Aves > Galliformes > Phasianidae > Lagopus > Lagopus muta. Next base: position 8,235,993 of record NC_064449.1, on the reverse strand, counting down.
ACTTATTAATAAGGGTCTGTGGGCTTTGTAAACAGACATTTTGCATGAATTAAAGAACAATATGATGAAGTTTTAATGAATACAAAGTCACAGTTAATGTAAAATTTATATATAGCACGCCAGAGGGGAAAGGAATTTAAAAATACTTTTAATCATAGGTTATTGGCAGCTGGATAGCTCATTTTTATACTTTCCTAACGGGTGCTTGGTATTTATGTGCTAGCACTTCTCACGCCAGCATCTATACTGTCCAACTTGGTACAGTTCAAAAAGTCAAATGGAAACCAACTCATTTAAAGACTCATTTGCTAATGAGGCATTTCTGAGCCCCGCAGTGGGTGTGGAGCTGCTGCCCACAACGACTGCGTTCTTCACACTGTCACAGAGGGGCATTTTCACCCTGTGTGAATGAACAGCCAGACTCGATGAGCTCTGCAGCAGCATCCAGCTTACTGAGCTGGCTGAGATTTGTCACAGGGGGAGGAAACTGCAGTTCACATCGACTGTCTGCAGCAAAACATCACCACCACCAACTCCTTGATCCTGCCCTAAACAACAGGCCATGCCCTTCCTCCCCTGTTAGCAGCATGAACACATTGCAGCTCCTTCCCATAATGCCACCAGCACACGTGCAGCACATCTTCTCCTGTTTACCTGTGACCTTCTAAACGAGCCAGCCAAGCATACATAGCCAGCACCTATGTTTGCTTGTCTTGGGCTCTGCACCAGAAAGAAACAGGATAAAACAAACAAGAGCAAACATTTTGCTGTGGGGATAGACTTGGCTTAAAAACCCATTAAAATCATCAGCAGAAATTAAGTTACAAATGGTTCCATGACAACCAATCTAAAGAAAATTAAGACAATAGCTGAGTGAAAGTGTAAACAAATATATATTATATATATATATGTATATATATATAAAGAATCAATTTATTTTAATTAACTCTATTACTGTTGAATGCATTCAACACAATTGTAAGGACATCCATTACTTTAATGCATTAAATACTTAACCCACAAAACTCAAATAGTGCAGGAGATGCTGACTGCCAGAGGTTCAGTACAACTGCTGCCATTCTATTTTCCTCGTGGGAAAAGAAAACAACGTTTTAGTGCTTCCATTTCACTGTTTTAGTATGCTCACTATGGTATTTCTCCCTTTATGAACTGGAAGGGTACAGGGCTAGAAGACATGTTAGCCTTTCATTTTCACGGTGACATTTAGTAAAAAAAAAAAAGTGTTACAAAATCATCAGCTTTCAATAAATGGACACACTGGAATCCTTCAGCTAACGTAACGGTGGATTGCTGCCAGTAAAGAACTTCAAAACAAGGAGGCAAACGCTGCCTCCAACTACAGTGATGTTAAACTCAGAGTAATTACAATCATTTCCACAGACAGACCCCAGAGCTACGCCAGCAATACAGCAGCGATTGCTCCTCCACCTCTGCAATCCCCTGAAGTCTATGGATGAAGAGCTTGAAACAACAGGAGGGCTCCATCACAAAAGGGAGCAGCAGTTGCCTTCAGAAGTACCACCAGCTGTTTGGGGCCTGGAATTATTCTGAGTCAAGTCAGATAGATTCAGTGCATTATGATTTGGCTTTATAAAAACATGCAAACGCACGCGTAGGATGCCTCTGTGTTTCACAGACAAGTAGTTACAACTGCTGCACCTTCCTTGCAGGTGGCTCTAAAATGCATTGAAAAAGAAAAACGTTAAAAATCCAGTTTCCTTTTTTTTTTTTTAAAAACGTGAACATTTTGTGAAAGAAATATTCTATTATCAACTGTAACATCTGCTAATGGTGCTCCCATCTGATGGGCTGCTGAGGGGAGTCTAAACCAGAAACAACGCATTCGGCATAGATACAAAAATCAGCACAGGCAGGTTCCTCCTTCCAGGCTGGACGTATGGCATACTGAAGCAATAAAAGGGAGCTAAGCTTCACCCGAGCCTTTCAGAATGCACTTTACAAGATATTTCTTTTTCTTCTAAAAGAACCACTGGTATTAAATAGAGCTTTTTCTTTACATACAGCATTGGTATATACAAAACAAACACAGAACAAAGACAGACGCAAAAAAAAAACCCCAAACCAACAACCACAAACACGTGGCTTCAGAAATTCTGAAGCTCAGGAATATTTTGGTAGAGGTCCAAAGTCTCTGGGTTTGAGAAAGCTCCCCGCTGCTCTACTTCTTTCCCCGCAATTATTTGCTTCACGGCCACTTCCACTTTCTTCCCATTGATCGTATACTGAAAAACAAAGCCAGCAACGACAGAATTACACTTTTCATGCAGCAGCTTCATGGAAGGATTAATAAGAATGCCTACCTAAGAACCCAGCCACAGTGCAGCCTCACACCTTCCCTTTTCTGCTACGTTTGATCAGTGTTTTTCAGGTCAGGATGGGACGGTGAAGATTTGCACACAGAGCCCACAATGTTTCTGAACACCTGGAGATCTCATGAAAAACAATGCTCTGCATTACTGAAGCACAGCTGTGCTATTTCCACCAGTAGGCAATGGCAGCATAAAGTCAGGATTAGACAGGTTTCTATCCCCCCATCAGAAAATACATTCTATAAGTAGCAGAAAAGAGGTTTCCTTTCCAAGCAAAACCTTCAAAGAAAGATAGGAGACAGCTTTGATCGTTTTACCACTGGAATATTTACCTGAAATGTAATTAAAATTCACTCCATTTTAAATTCAGTCAAAGTGTGAACTAATTAATGATCTAAGCATGCTTTCCTGGGGGACAGACCGTCATAAACACTTCACTGCCATCAACTTTATGCTGTACATCCAAGTGATTTATGCAGCTTACAAGTTGAACACTTCATGCAGAAACCAAACCACAGCCTGGAAAAATCTAACCTTCACCATTTGTCAGATGCAGGGGCTTTTATGTTCATGCTATGACAGCACTGTAAAGCTAATACTATTGGAGAAGAGCAACTTGATTCAGAAATAACCCAACAGATCAGATCCAGATCGCTGTGTATTATGAAATTGGCAGTCCTGTGCCCTGGAACAGTAGATGAGGTACCAGAACACAAAATGATTGGTCTGAAGCCTCAAACCTATGTGCATGTGGCCTCAAGACAACACAGCCTGCATCCCCATCCTGCAGTAAGGTGTCCATAGAGCTGTTGAGGAGGCTGTAGTATCAGAGAGGCCTAGGTAAGAGATGGGCTTCCAAATAAGAGTTCATACAGCAAGGAGGAGTAGGGTAGAATACTACAGCTCACAATTCCAGAAGACTGAGCATGCGGTACCTTTAGCTGTACATTTTTCCTCTCTGCCTTTCACAAGCAGAAAGATTTTTAGTTATTGCTACTGGGAAGACAGTGATAAAGCTACGTTTTAAATGGCTAAACAGATGTACAAGTGAAACGGTTTGCAAAATGATTTCATAAATTTGCTCAGCGCTCTCAGCTTTCATAAGGATGTCATTTGAAACTGGAAAACAGAAACAAACCAAGCTTATGGGTAGCGTGAAAAGCTTAAGTTAAATTACCTTCCTAATATTTTCCTTTAAAAGACTTCAAGTATATATTACTGAGGAAAAGCAGCTCGTATATTTATAAGCTGAGAATGGGCATTTTTAGGTATTGTTAAAAAAAACAAAAACACACTTAGCTGAAAAGGAGATGAAATGATGTTGCTAGGCAACATAGACAAACTATTTATAAAGCTCGAATACACTTTTGAGATGCTAAAATTTCCATGCATGTGGGCTTGAAGAGCAATGACAACTGCTCCTTAATTACTATTCAAGGTGACAAAGAAAAAAAGTAGGCAGCATTTTTCATGACATACCGGAATGCCTTTGGTTTCTAGAATGAGGCTTGGAACATGCCTGGCAGAAAGTGCTACACGGATTGCATCTCGAATTCTTTTCACCAGGTCCTCGCTGAACGCATGGTCTGAAGCCATCTTCAAGAAGAGTATCACCCTTTCCTCCCCATCCTTGTTGTACTGAGGGACACAGAGGCTGTCAGAAACCTCCTCAAAGGCCTCAACTGGAAATCAAAGAAGAGTCATTTTTTAGTGCGTGTTTTGTTTTATTCTGAACACAGGATTTCTATGATTGCAAAAGAAAGCATTACTTCCTGGGATGTACAAAGGGAAAGCAGACTTCCTGGCTAGGTCATTCTGCAAGCCTTGCCTCCAGGAGCTTTGAGATTCTAACTCCTGCTCAGCTGAAGTTTTAAGGGCCACTTGTATGTAGGCCCAGGACAAAAATGGAGCTGATGGCGGTTTTTACACAAAACTATTGTCTTTGGTTTGTCTCCTGATCTCCAGTTGCTGCTTAGACAGAAATCTAACACGTCTGATCACATAGGAACAAGGTGTGGCAACAGGTGCCCAAGGGAAGATTCACACCTTGGCACGCAGCTACACCGCCCTCCACAAGGCAGACGTTTGAGATACGAAGCAGTTTGCATCTTGACAGTCTCATGGAGGCTGCACTAGATTCAAATTGTAAGGATTCAAACCAGTCCCTGCTAAAACTGCTATTTATACTACAGAACCCTGTTCCCTATTCTGGGGAGGCAGAACCAGACGTCAGTTGTACCAGGGTAAGCCTTCCAACACGAGAAGCCTGTTACCCAGCTAAAGCACCGCAGTGCAGAAATGGAGCATGACCCAGGGCAGCTGCCACAAACACCCACACAGCTCTTCTGCAGCTAAGGGAACTTGATCCTCCAAACCTCACACAGCACTGGGAAGACACCGTTCCCAGCAGAACACTATTTCAATTGAACAGGCTTCAGCAGTGCATCCTAGCCTCCCCATCCCTTTGCACTTTCGGCTTCACCTGCAATCCTTCTTTTCAATCAGTTACTGTAACATAAGCTCAAGTACTTATCAGGAATGATGAGATAAAACAAAATAGTGTCAAGAGCTTGGCTAAGGGAAAAAGAAAGCATAGCTTCAGAAGTACTCTCTAAATTTGATTGAAATACCTGTAAGATCTTGTTATATGAAAGCAACATCTTACAGAGAACGTCTCAAGTCACCTGCAGTGACTTGACTGCAGTCACCTGCACTATCTGCTCTAGATGCTTTAGGAAGGCAACCAATTTCAAGTCTACAGGACAGACTTTTATTGTTCATGTTAATATGTACCATTTTCCATTTGAAAAAGAGCAAGTTTTATCACTCAGCCTTTCCAGACACCTCTATAGCACTCGTATCTCAGATTTATGGCAACAAGGTTGTAGTTAAAGGATGTGAAAAGTTGATTTCATACCTATATTATAGATTTCAGAACTTCCGAATCTTACTCCATTTGGATTTAATGTACCATCACTGAAAGTCACACACAAAACAAAGAGGCATTAAAATGTAATTACAGCTTGATCAAAAGAAAAAAATGATGCAGTTAACCAAGTTTCTCCACGTTTCATGCAGTGAACATGCAGACAGCCACATAAGAAACAGAATTTTAAAATAACTCGATGCTGTGAAAAAGGCCTTTTGCTCATTACAACAAAACTGTACAGAGAAATCCAGCATTAACCATTCCCATTTCCCCCCTCCTCCTCACAGTAGCCCAAATGCAGCTAGTTCTCTCTCCTTTGCTTAGAGGTGTACACTGACAAAACAGGAAGAAGACTTCCTAGAACTTCACTGCACTGCAGTTGTGTGCCATTACTTCTCAGCAACTGAGAAACTCGTGTTTCACACACAGCAGCCTCACACCTTATGCCTGCAAGTAGACCTGTTTGTGACAGAGCCACACAGCTCCAGCACAGTCACTCACCTTTATTTTGAACACTAGAATGCAAATGCAAGCATAACATTTACCCCCATTTGTGACCTCCAATTTTTCTATCATCTCTAACAACTCAATGGCTGCCTTTCTGCAATAAGGGTAAGTTTGCCAATTTTAAGGCCCGCTTATGGAAAACCCTTTCACCATCATACTGTACCTGCGCCCAAGCATGACAATTCCTCCTGTCTTGGGATTAATTTTGCAATAATCACCATGGGCCCAAACACCTGTGAGAGAATGACAACGCTTTTAGCAGATTTCTCATTCTTCCACTTACAAAATTCATTTGTGTAATAACTCGTGTAATAACTCTGCATCTTCTATTGTACAGCAAGAATCCTACTGCATCAGATGTACCTGAAGAGCCACCCACAGCAAACACAGCAGTACTTCAACACAGCGTGGATTGTTTCTGCAGTTATCACAACAAGCTGGCACACACAAAAGCAGCTCACACGTTCTGATCAAACCCCAGATTATTTTCTGATTGCCTGTTTGCAGGCTACGTAGCAGTTTTCCTCTAGAAAACTGACAAAACTCTGCTCTGAACACCACAATTTAAGGAAACAAAGAATCTTTCACAAAGGTAACAGTATTCCCGTTGGTCTTTCTTGACCCACTTCTTTCACAGTGTACAATTGTGTGCAAGAAGCTCTCTGGGTTTGCACAATAGGTCTCAGCAGTTCACTAAGGAGCTTATGTGCTTAATACTCTTGATAACATAGTATCAGATTTGACTCTTCAGAACAGGAATAATTCTCGTATTATTTTTAAGACTGAGACCAATACAGCAGACTGTCACAAGCAGAAATTCAAGCCAGCTCTATTAAATTTTTCCTAAAGAAAAACAAGCCTCGATTGCATACATCATGTAACACAATTTGCCATCATTGCTGTTACAACTGCAAGCCTACTTACAAGGAAAAGAGTTTCACACAAACCTCGGAACCATCATTACTTCAGCCCAACAACTCTCAGTGTCTTTCTACTTCTTATTGTCACACTCATGCTGACCAACTCCCATATTCCCTCAATCTTCCTATATAATTATCTCCTCTGCACATCCCAGTTTTTCTTGTGCTTCTACGCTGCTCTTTATAGAAAGCCTTTCCAGAAAGAAAGGGCTCAAAGACTTGCTCCTATGAGCCCCTGTCCGGTGGGCAGCAGGGAGTACAGCATCACCACTCTGCATATGCAAAAGCTGGATGAACAGAGTTCTCACAATGATTAGGATGAAAGCCTATGGCTGTCAGCATCATTTCCTCTTACTCTTAGCAGCACTGAAAGCCTGGATGAATGCAGAATATGCACGTCTGAGGCAGTGCATACCTAAGCCTCATGCAATGGAAGCAGCAGGCTAGCACTTATCCCCTAGGATCCATTCCTGCCAGGCAGGAGCAGCCTGGCAGAGGTGCTGTAGAACTCATTAATGGAGGATTGCTCCCTGACCTATCGAGCACTTTTGCTTCACACTCATGCCAAGCAGTTTATGTCTGCATTGCAGATTACCAAGCTGTTGTAGCCATATATCTGCCTAATGAGAGCACGAGCAAAATAGGATTGCAGCTTTCCAGACATTCTTATTAAAGTGATTTGAATCCGTATTTAAAACACCAAAAATAATGGAGTGAGAATTATCAGATATGCCTTGGAGTTCCCATCCTCACAGTCTCATTTTAGAGCTGCACCTGCCTATCCCTGGGCAGGAACAAACCTGTACCTTCCCAATAGCAGCAATACAATCTTTACACTTGGCAGCTAGAGCGACATCCAACCCCCTCCATCACATACCTGGGAATTTTGAAAAATAAGCCTTCCTGTATTTGCTTCCATTCTCATCATTCCAGAAGTGTGTAGGCTGACAGGGAATGGGCTTGGTACAAACCAGCTCTCCACTCTCACCCCAAACTGGTTTTCCTGTTTACAAAGAAAAAGTTACTTCCTGCATTTCCCTTCCGTAAACAACTGAATAGCAAAGCAAAAAGCATCTTGCATGTAAATAACAAATGTTGATGTAGATATGAGGTAAGGGATGACTGATGATCTTACAGTTTATTTAATTCATGAACTCATCCCTACCTCAGCTTAAGGACTTATTAACTTAGTAACTTAAGGACACTTATACCACAGGGGAAGGACAGACTGGCATCTACAACAACACAGCTGATTAGCACACACACACACACACACAGAGGCTACAACTTGGCCCAGTGTGCTTCCTCAAGGCAATGGAAAAGCAGGGTTTTTTTTTTGTTTTTTACACATTTATTTTCATTGTAATGCTTCCCACTCCAGATCAGACAGATCCAGAAAAAGGTTTTGTGGAACACGTTTCTATAGTGAAATCACTACTCACAGCTGACAGCCATCTGATGACTGGCACACTTAACATCATAACTGCTGTTCTGTAAGTGCAATAACGTTTTGAGAATAGGTACCTTCATCATTCCATGCTTCCACAGCCATCCCAAGATTTCTGGCCTGAATTTCTCCTTTGTAAACTGGAATCGTAACATTCTGACCCATGAAACATGAAATTATATCTGTCCCACCTAAAACAGAAGAAGTCTATAAGAACTCCAGAATGTCAGGCTGCTGCCTTTGTCAAATGTTTCTAACCACGTTATGCAGCACAGACAACAGTCAGTACTACCACTGCTATATGATTTCTCACAGCAGAGCTTTCTTCTCCTGTTTTGTGTGTGCAATTCTTCAAACATGAACACCTTTCATGCAGAAAAGTTCCTTAAGGCATAGCTTTTCTTCCAGTAGATCCATATCAGTAGGTTCTTGAGGCTCATTAGAAAAAATCCATTTATGTAAGAATGAGAAAAGAAACAAGCCCTACTGCACTGACTTCGATATTCAAGACCACTTGGAAATCTTTTCTTGTTTGTTTTCATTAGCTTGAACTAGCTCTTCCACTCAATACATAGCTTCTATTCCTTCTTCATATTGGCAGCCAAGGAGGAGGCAACCACACTCAGAGGATGAGCAGTTCTCCCAATAAAAATAGGCGTTGAGAAAGTGCACACAACTGGAATACTTACAGGTCTTTAAAGATGTAGAATTCTGAGACAAAATCAATACTGCTGGCTTTAGTTATCAAAACAGTTTTCCACATTTGAGACCATCAATGTCTGTAGTAGCAAGTCTAGAATCCAGCACTACTCTTACTAAGAGCAGAGTGACTTCAGAAGCAGAATAGTCAGACTATAACATCAAACTAAACGAAGCTTAAAAGCCCTGGGAAAACTCAGTCTTCATTACAAAGCAGCATGAGGAGTTATGAGGGACCTTCTATGTACAGAAGTTGCCTCAGCCAGCACTCCTCACAACAAACTACGCAGTATGTGGGCTTGATATTTCTCTAATTATATAATTTACAAAGATCTGTCTGCTGTGCCAATTATGTGGCACAAAAGAATTGAAACGGGAGCATGGAAAAACCTCTCTAAGAGGCATTTCCTGCTGAAGTCAGCTATTTTCAGAGCCCTATGTTCTGTAGGTTAATAGACTCTTTTCTTGATCTCACCCTGCAACCCCTAAGGACAGCGAGTCAAAATAAATGATCCTGCTTCAAAAAAAAAAAAAAAAAAAAAAAAAGAATCTAAAATGCAGAACATCCACCATATCAGAAACATTCAATCTAAAAGCTTTCCTGTATGAGCTTCATTATGGCATACTGAATTACTCATAAGGTATCTGCACAAGAGAGAATTAATTCCAGTTTAACTCTACCCAAGCCCGAATGCTCCAACGTCTAGGTTTCCTGAAGGCACAGTAGGAAACAAGCAAAAAGGAAATATAAAGGCAATGAACAGAATTAAGATGCATATAGCACAGAAGCATCACCTGAAATGGATCCCAGGAGGACACTGCTCTTTATGTGCTTGTAGACATACTCATAGCTTTGAGATTTGAGAGGCGATCCTGTAGACAGTATAGTATGGAGCGTTTGGAGGTTGTGTGTTTCACCTTTAAAGGAGGAAATCCACAAACTAAGGTCAGGTTGAATCTTCACAAGAGTTTGTAACCGTTCAACACTACAACCCACAAAAATGAGGTAAGATTTGTTTGTGACAAGGGCTGGAATCTGAGAAGAAAGGCAGGGCAGAGGGTAAAAAACAACAAAGGAGATGCAATAGCTTTCAGAAGCTTACATGGTTTTAAGTTTTTCTCTTCTAGCACAGCAAGCCACTTGGCACCCGTTCCAAGGATGGTGATCCTAGAGGGAGAAAAAGTTTAAAAGTTTTACATATTTAAACACACTATGATTCAGAAGGTTGGCAATCCCCATTGCAGTAAGCAGAGGCTGAAGGCACTCCATGCATTGATTAGTCAAGCAATGAAGTCTCCCAAAGCTTTAAGTGCAGGGGAGCATTCCTTCGAGCCATCAAAATAATTCAGACCACACGTCATTTCTGTAGCTTGGAAACTTTTAATTCTATCTTTAAATATTAAGCAAAGCCTTCCCACCTCCTGGAAAAGGTTCACTTTCATTTACAGGAATTCTTAACTGCCGAACGCTCCAAAGACATCACAAAACGTTACAACATTTACTTCATTAATTGGGCATAATTGCCACTGAGCTGTTTAACACAGACCTGCTGCCTTGTTACACTGCAACATAGCAAAATTTTGCCGTTTTGGGGCACAGTGTAACAAAGAATACTTGCCTCTGAACACAGCAGTTGGGGATTTGCTCTGTAGATACATGTTCCCACTGATGGAAGTCTGAGCTGCAGATGTCTAACTGAACATGAAGCTTGGCCTAGCTAATTTAATAAATGAATTCTGTCACTGCAGTAAGTACATGCAAAGGCAGTATTCAGTATCTGGCTGTATGTATCCTTGAGAGGGGGGAAGGTTCAGGGAGAATTCTTATTTCGGCTGCTTTTGGCTTCTCATTAAATCACAGTAATCCTATGTTACAACAGCCAGTGCACACATTAAAGTACAGACATCATGCTTAGCATCTCCAGAACCGAGCAGACCATTCTACCTCCCAGTTGCACATCACTGGTCTTTATGACAATGCAATCAGACCCAGAGCAATTACATTAAATAGGACGTTCACAACAACACTGAAGGCACCGTGTTAAATATTTCAATTAATGTAATAAATAAAATACAGCCTTGAGAATGTTGTCCATTTTGCACATTGGACAAATTAGAAACATGACACTCCTCATATCTGTACCCAGAGCAGTGGTGTGGAGAACAATTTGTGCATCAGCAATAGAAGTACTGAACTGAGCAGACAGCAGGAACTGAAGTTCAGAACCAGTGCACCCATCCTGCAAGATCTGAGAGAGTTCTGGGATCTGTTCCCTGTGAATACATGAGGGATGTAATCTTCTGTGTCGAATGCAATAACTGCAACTCTGGCTTTCTGATCAAAAGGGGCCTTTTAATACATCCCTATCTTAATGTATTAAACACCCAACTGAACGCTGGGGGGGAAAGAGAAAGAGAGGGAAGACATTTACCCCGGGCTGATGAAGGAAATGCAGCCCAGAAACACCACCTCCCAGTTCCTACATACTTTCTAGAAAACCCACAAAAACAGCACAGCACAGCGAATCCTTCCCAATCCTCCAGAAAAGTAATTACTGCATTTGCAAAAACTGAGCTATTTTCTGTAATCAATGAAAGCCAGTTTAAGAAATCAGCAGGCTGAAATAGAATCTTTGTTTACTCCTTTAACAAACAGGCTCTGAGGTCCCATTAATCTCAACAGGAACCCAGAGAAAGTTTAGAAAGTTGCTCAGGAGCCTCCTATTTATTACCATGGAAGTTACCACAGATACAAACTGCACAATAGCACTATTCAATAGAGCAAATTCTCAGCTGCTTCAAAACACTGTTTTTCAACATAGTTCTAACCATGAGCCACTCCCATTTGTCATACAGCAACAAAATGTAGCAGAATATTGATGGGGAGGTTCAACTTCTACCACCCTACCACCACCATCTGACATTGTGAGCAGACATCATAAAAGAGGAGGCATTACTTTCAGAGCAGCCCTGGTAATTTTTGGAACTCAAATCAAGTAAAGGAAAAAAAGAGAAAAGAGCTTTCCAGTGCAATGTGAAACGAAGGCTCTACCCCTTCCAACTCCATCAGGGGAAGTGCTAGCTGGATGGTTCTGCTGACCTTCAAGAAGCCCTGCTCCCTGCTAATTCATTTTATGTTACAGCAATAAACTCACTCAAGAACAAGAGCAGAAACAAACTGGGATAAGGGCTATGGGCTGAACGCACAGAGCTAGGGCAACACATACATCAGTATAACCAAGTTAAAACAAGGTCCTATCTTCACTCCAAAGGCAAGATGCAAGGTAGAACAGCACTTGAGATAACCACACCATTTCAGAAATGGAAAGAGAGCTACCCCACTGCCATCAGGGGTGCCTTTCTTCACCGTTCAGGTGGATGAGATGAGTTGAGAGGCTTCCACCCCTGGGCAGGAAGGAAGAAATCTCTCCTTCATTTACCATGCAGCCCAATCACACCAACTAGTTTCACTCTTGTAAAAATCTCTCTTTTTACTGGATCTTACTTCTCTTCCATGCTTCAGGTTACTTCTTGTTTTACAGATAGAATACATAATACTTCTCTATTTTTAAAGTCTTTCTCTCCAGCACATACAGAGACTAATCTGCTTTTATTCCCTTCCAAATGCTACATAACTGATGGGTAATTATTAAATACAGTTCACTTAAATAGATCTTTCACTGATGTCCACAGAAGTAACTCTTGCTGAGCAGCACGATAGCATTTTTATAGCACCATCAAGATAACCAAAGGAGAGCATGGTGCATCTTCAGTAAAGTGAGGAAGTCTTAACATGTTGAAGCTTTTTTTTTTAATATGTAACACATAACTGAGTTGGGAACAGACTGCATTATGAAGCACCACACAGATGGCCACCGCTTTTAGCACCAGATTACAAAAGTGAGACATGCAGACACATTTGAGATATCTTCACTTACTTTTTGGCATGTAGAAACAATGCTTAAAAATAAGCCATCTTATTTCTTGAGTCTACATTTCTGCCTGTTCCAATGTTTTTTTAGGGGGTTTGTGGGTAGGGGAGGAAAGTTGTGTTTGTTTGGTTTTTTTTCCCCCAAATGGAAGCATTCTAACAAGATATTAACTTTCAGTTATAATACCCAGAGACTAAATGACAGTCTTTAAATATTACATGGCACAAAAGACAGAACAAAGTTTAAATTATTAATGATCGAGAGTCAGAAAGTCAGGCTTTTGGCATCCACCTTCTGCAACAAATTAATTTTAATTACCAACAAAAAAATTACGCCCATTTTACTATAAAGTAACAGCACTCAGATCTACACTCCTTACAGTTTGAAAAATGGGTGAATAGCAAAAATCCAAGTTTAACCAGTGCACTCAGCAGCTAAACAACACCACAGGATTTCAGTTGTTCACCTGATCATTTTCCTGGGATTGGACAGAGGGCACTTTGAGCACTGTTAGGTACAAATAACTTTGTAAAACACCTAGAAAATGGCTAAGAATTCAGCACTATGAATTAAAAAGCAAAATATGGAAATATAAGTAGCCCTGCTGAGCCTTTCCAGTAAACTTCTGTCTTGAAGTAAACATGTTATATTGAGTCATACATTGAGCTGCTTGAAACAAAAGATTCTTAAAAGTTTGGAGTGTTCTGAGAAATTTCTCTTCAGATTGCTCCCAATTACTACATTTTGAAAAGGCTGCTCTTGAAAACTGACTACTGAACCAAAATTCTTTGTTTGCTGGGAACCCAAATGTCTGAATCCATTTTTAAATGATCAAACTTTGTCTCTTCTGCTTTCAAAGACTGTTTATAATGTGAAATTTAAAGAATCTGTTCTACTCAACATCAAGCCAAAACTGTGTCACCCCACATACAAGCTTTTGACCAAGAAAGCATCCTTAATGGGGTTGGTTTCACGTGAGCATTTTAACAGAAGACCATTTGACTTAAGATTTGTTACCTACCCTAGTCGGTCAATCAAGTCCCAGAGCACATTTGGTGATGGGACTAGAGGAGAGCCATCATACAAAACCACTGAAGCTCCAGTAGCAAGCGCCGTCACCAACCAGTTCCACATCATCCAGCCAGTCTAGAACAGAGAAAACATCAAAATTACTTTCTATCTTTGTCAGCTACTTGTCCACTTTACTGGCAGCTCTACCACAGGCCCAGGAGTATTGCTGTCATACAGATATAGAGGAGCCAAGGGCAACTAGAGAAATCATGACTTTTTGCACAGTCAGCTGGCACAAAGCATGCCTCTTGCCCTTGTGCAAGATATGCCATCTACCCCTCCATTTTCCTCATCCAAAGGTTTGAAACTTAAACCAGCATGTGAGTTTATACCTCCCTGCTGATTATCTCCAATCACACAGTTTAGAAATCAGAAAACAAGGCTGGAGCACTGATTCTCCTCTCACCTGTCCCAAGACTGGATCAGGCACCCATTACTGATGAATGCTCATAACATATCCTCATGAGTACCTATTGAGATAGGGATCCCACATCTCCCTATACATACAGCTTTAAAGCACGAGTCACAATACGGAACAACATTAGGACAAGGTAATTACAGTTCCCCTGCAGAAGTACTGCAGACCAATTAGTGGTGTCAAAGTTTCGAAAGGAACACGAGGAGAGACATGAGCCTTCTCACACTGTTAGAGAAGACTGCAGAATCATTTTCTTCACTACAACAACGTTAAAGAAAACACAGCTGAAGTCCTCCAAAGGTCACTCAGCTTTATTCCTTCCCTCTACTGAACTCAGATGTGCAAATGTTTCCTTCTCCATCAAAACAGAACAACAAAAAATTCTCTTCTTCAGTACGGTCAATTACATGAAGAAGGAAGGTAGAGTCTGTTTTGCAGATTAAATTGATGAGGAGGTGAGATCAATGACCCTAACAGGCTGTAAAAATAAATTAGTTTTCCTCACTAATTAGATCAGAAACATTTAACGTGACGTTCATCAGAAAGGTCAAACTTTTCACCTAATACTTTATTTATATATTTATGTAAATCCCAGTTAAACAGGATGGCTCTTTACAGAGCAAGAACTAAAAGTACATAAAAGTGAACTTGTAGATTTGTGGGAAAAACTCTCAGACTTGTAAGGAAAATGCATTAAAGGCTTTTTAGAAGTGCCTCAGTGAGCCACACTTGCCGTTGTGTAGTACATAATGATGTCACTGCTGGTCATGTTGCCATGAAGAATGTGTTCCTTCAGGTGCTGTATTAATGTACCCTGAAAAAAAAAAAGAAGTAAAGAATTAAGTTTACATAGAAAAAAACTGACAGTACTCAGTCTTCCAAAAACTAATTTGTCAGGATGCAGTCCAGGATTACTGACAAGCATTTCCTCCCAACCACAACTGAAGTAAATCCCAGGGCCTATCTAAAGCAGCAGCAGCAATTGCATTCTCCATTTTCTCACGTAACTTTTCAGACTTTCTCATTAGACCTCAGCAATTCCCACTGCACATCACTTGTAATTTTGTGGAGTAAACAGCTTTCTTCCCTTCCAGCTCTATTCAGCCATCGGAGTTGCAGAATACTCCATGCAGGCTATAATTTTCACAGTATGGCTTCACCAATCAGATTTGCCAGGTAGGTAAGCAGGAGGATTTTATCCTCAGTACATCTAGACAGGTTGGAGGGACCTACAGCTGCTGTGAACTGTAGCAGCTACCATTTATTATTCATACAAATCAATTTTCCTATTAACTCTCAAGAAACAAAAGACATAACCATACATATAGCTTGTAAATATTGAACTAACTAGCAATGTGGAAAAATCTCACTGTTCAAAGCATCAGCATTAACAGTGGAGCAGTGAAATATCTTCTTTTCACTTCTGTTTGAGATCCAGCTGTAGTTTCCTAATCATTAACATGTAATATGTTAAGCCAAGGAAGTTTACAAACCACTGAGTCACTCCACTGCAGTGACACAACATGCCTGATTTTAAAATTAAGTGGGGTTTGCATTTTTTTTTTCCATTGATGCAATGAGTTGTAGCCTCACAGCCATGCAACAAAATTTATGCTAAAAGAAAAGAGATTACAGATAAACATTTGAAATGAAAAAGTCATGAGAACAGCACACACTTCGGGAGAAAAGGCAGAAAGCATCAAATAAAACTAAAGGAGTAAATCTGATTTTCTCTCTGGTATGAGGTCCAAATTCACCTGCTACTGCTTGAATATACAAAGCTGTCACTATGCTGCCATCTAGCTATACACTACTACTATCTACATTTAAAATGCTTGTATTTCGGATGTAGAAATGTTATGAATAACTTCTCAGCTTTGCCAGAAGAAATCCAGGTGTTAACATAAATATCCCATATACAAAAGCATGCACTCTGGAAGAGCCACACCAAGTAGTGAAACTGAAAACCAAATTCAATTAAAATTACATTTTGCTTTCCATTTAGTTATTACTTTTTCACAACTCTGGAGCCAACACAACAGTGTGTTTTTAATCTAATAATGACTTTAGGCACAGGCCATGAACAGTTCCCCAAGGAAAACAAACTTGTAACTCTGATAAAAAAAAATAAGCATACTCTGGGAGAGCGCAATAAAGTTCAGAAGCTTGCAGCCTAACATGCTCTCTCATGCTCATTTATTCAACTTGCTTCACTTCCACTTCCTTATAGCACTAGTAGGACACTCAATTTACATCTTAAGCATTTAGCATTACAGGACATAGCTGGCAGCTGATAAAAACCCACTGGTCTGGGTGACTTCACTATGCTTAACATGCAGCTAATGCAGTGCTGAGCATCTGGAGTGTCAAAGATCAGCCAGGGGCACTGAGGCTCCTGAGTTGCATCATCAGCACATAAGGATCAGTGCCAAGAAGTGAGGCAGTGCAGAGAGCAGCATCTCGTGGCTGCTGGTCCTGAGTCACAGCGTTTTGTTCAACATTCAGGCAGCATTAACTGAAAACATCATTGGGATGAGGAGCAGGGGCAAAACTGAGAGTGAGCAAAGTGGCCACGTGGATAAAACAGGAGGAGAAAACTCCTCAACAGAGAGGAATCCTGTTGGCTAATCCACATCTGTGTTTTTCATCTCCCAACTGCTTATCATGCATCACTGAACAAAACACCTGCCCTGCTCCTGCTAATTCATTTCTGCAAGTATTTAACCAGGCTGAAGCCAGCACAGCTTCCAAACAGCTGTCAGACTTCAAAAAGCATTTCCTTCTTTCTCCAAACATAGGACGTGTCCCAGAGGGACCATTTCACATGTCTCACACTGCCTGGTATGATCTATTGCTACTGTAGCAAAGCAGAATGTTGCAGGCAGTGTGGAATTTGTTTGTGGGCAAACATTCCAGCCCTTGGTATCACAGGGAAGCAGTAACACACAAAGTGCATAAAGCAACCCAGCCTTAGGGCTGTTTGAATGACTCTACAGGCAGTCTTGCAAGATGCTCACCATGACTTTCAGAGCAACTAGCAGAAGCAAAGGACAGCAGCTAATAGTTACACAGCTTAACTACCACAAGTTGGCAAGAGGGTTCTAGACAGCACCTTCTGCCTGCCTTACAAGTAGAAAAAATCCTGCCTGTAATGGAGGGCTACACCAATAGCAGAGAAAGTTTTAACATGCTCTGAACTGACAAAAACTTAAGATCACTGAAAAAACTGAGATGATAAAGTGCAAACTCCCCGTGAGTCTCAAATTTGACAGTGTCCAAAAATTGGTTCCAAGCAGCCATTCAAGTTCTTTCAGTTTGCTGCTGCAAGCATCAACTGGGCCACTTCTACCAGCTTTGTGACACATACACATTCCCAACAGCTGACATCTCTGAAAGGTCTCCATAGCAATCAAATTATTTTGTTTCCTCATTAGTCCATATTTGCTTTCAATCAGTCAACAATAAATTTGAAAGTTTAATAGTGGGTTACTGAGAAATTGATTACTGTCAGAAATCAATTCCTCCTTGAAGTACATTAAGATTTAAGATGCTGTTAAAGGAAAAAAAAGCACAACACAGGGAGTTATATACGGATAGCATAGTTCCATAGGGAAGACATACCCCTGCTGAATGCACCATGCATTTTGGTGCCCCAGTTGTGCCTGATGAATACATGATAAAGAGAGGATGACTGAAAGGCAGCTGTTCAAATTCCAGCTGGGGTGCCTGGTCTCCTTTCCCAGTAGCAAGGAAATCTTCTAAAAAGACACTGCATAAGAGGGAAGAAAGGGAACACCTCAATGTTTTGTTTGTTTTTTAAAGCATTACCCCAACTCATATGTAAGATTAGCTCTATACCTGGTAGCTCTTTTACTATCAACTATACACACAAACTGCACATACTTTTTAAGTTTTAGCTGTTATTCTGTTTAAATTGCTAACAGCTCTGGAAATGAGTGTCTGTGTGTTAATTAGTGTTTTGCTTAAAAAAAACAAAAAAAAGAACAAGGTTATGTGTAGACCACAAAACACATTACAGTGTGGGTATTATCAGGATATTCTGCCTACCATCATGACAAAGCAAAGAAAAGGCATCCCCTGACCAAAGCAGTTTGAGATGGCACACAGAGAGGCAGAAACTGCTGCCCAGCCAACCTCCTTCACACGCTGAGTGCAATTCAGTTCAAGCCTTGATCACCTTTAGCATGGGGACTGTGCTCCAAATTGAATGCCTCCCTGCATTCCCTGAAGATAGAAGAACTAACAGAGAAAACAAGGGAAAGAAAGAATGGAAAAATCCAGATCTTTTTTTTCCCCCCTGTGCTTTCTCATCCATCCCATGATACATTTTTGATTTGGAAGGGAAAGATCATGAGCCTTCATCTGAGAGCTATTAATACCAACAGGTGGTTAGTAGAAGTAACACATCTATAGAGGCATAATACCTATTTCAGTATGGACCCACCTCAAGAAATCTGGCTAAATCCTAGCTTTCACGAGTTGAAAAGGTCATACATTTTCAAGAGATAGCAGTATTCATCCCTAGCTCAGAGATTCACAGCTCAAAAGCTCCCATTACCTGTTTGGAATCTTAGAGATATCTATAGTTTCTCTTGAGGAGACATAAGGGATCACCACCACTTTTTTTAAATCTGGAAGCCCTGGAAGGAAGAAAGAAAATATTGACCACATTCAGTTATATAAGTCTTTGAAACCCATTTGCATCACACAGTCTAATTTCCTATTGCTGAAATAATTCTGATGCACAGAGTATTGATATAGTTTTAGACATTAAAAAAACTCCCCCAAAAATCTGTTGACTACATTTATTGCCAGCCTTTAAAAAAAGACTTACATGTAAAAATCAAGTTTTAGTGCTGTAAAACCTCTTCAGTTGTTTTCAGCAGCACTTCACATAGGCATAAAAAAGCAGCATTAACAGCTCCTGTTCCCCCACTCAGACTGCCAGCTAATGCATGCTGATAGAGCTATCAACAGATTTAAACTAAGCTAGCAAAAGACTATGGTAAAATCCTGCAAAAAAGTTTCCCCTCATATCAGCTCTGCAACTGGAAGTGGCCAAAAAGACTTTGTAAGGGAGCAAGGACAGCAACAAGCAGCCAAAGGTGTCATTTTTAGTGACAGTGGAGACGCAGTTATGGTATAAGATGCATGGTATGCAGTGAAATACCTTTTACCACACTAAGCAGCTTTTCCAAGTGGTTATGTTCTTTGCCATTATACACAACAGCTTCAACAGAGAAGATGAGCTTAGGCTGAATTTGAGAAAATCTGTCCAGCACACCCTAGGGACAAGGAGAAAAACAAGTTAAAAATGAATTACAAACCAAAATCCACTCGATGTTAAATTCAAGTGTTGTTTCAAGTCAGAAGCAAGGGCAGGACTTTGCAGAATCATGAAAAGGCTGCTTGTCCCTGTCCTTCACTCATCCCAAGATTTTCAAGTATAACACAATTCTAACAACCTATTTCATGTCTCCACCATCCATTAAATCATCTGCATTGAACTCCTTCCCAAGCTGGGTGAGTCAGGGTTGCAATGAAATAATAACAAATAAGAAGCCTACTGCAGAAGTGTGGAGCTCTGAGCACAGCTGATCTCCACGTTGTTAGGAAAGCTCTCTGAACAGCACACATGAGGTACAGGGGTACCATTAAAGATGAATAGCAGCTGACTGCTGAATGCCACTTTAACACACTTCTTCCTCAACCACTTGAAGGAAAACGCTTTCTGCTATGCAGAAAAGCATGAAGGTGCATTTCCTTTTCCTAAATACACATATACACACATGGTGACAACGCACTGACATCTAACTATATCAATTAGCTTTAAAAAATCCCCAGGTTCACCAACAGAACAGGTTTTTAATAAAGCATTAGCACATTAATCTCCAAGGGAGTACGGAATCAAACTTCCATCTGTCTTAGGGATGTCAGCATGCTCACTCCTCTGCAACAATTCTGAAGAGCTGACCGATCAGCGCACACAGTGTGCATGTCTGTGTGATAGACACACATGCTGAACACAGATATGCACCCCAAATCCACACTGCCTGTTTAAAAACCAGAGGCTAAAGGTACTCTAGCAGAGGAATGAAATCCGAAGCCAAGTGTGGATCAGAAACAGAGGTGACAACAACTCTCAGGGTCTTGCTAATCCTGCTAACATACCCAATCACACTCATTAGCACCGGCAGGATCAAATCCCACAGGGCAGTTTGGTGTGATACAAAGGGAACACAAACAGATGGAACGTGTAATTGCTACACTGGAACTTTAATCCAACCAGATGGCTCAGCAAGGAATTGCTTTCATGAAAAGCCCAGGTACACCAAATTCAGCTCCTTCTAGTTGATAGGCCTCAAGCCCTGCGCTATGTATTGTGAAGGACCCCACGAATTAAGCCCTTTGCTAAGCCTTACCAAAGGCTCCTCACACATTTCTAAGAGCAGATCTTCTTTCTAAACTTACATATCCATTAATTTCTTACATACACGGGCCAAAAAGAAGCACCTTCTTGTTAATGCACTTAAATGAATAGCAGGGACAAGAGAAACGAAGCTCAAGCTGCCAAGGGCAGAATTCTGTGTGGGAGGAAACTCACTGGTCCCCTGACAGCACATTTCCTGAATGCTTACAGTCTTTGGATGTATAGCATTCAGAGCTTGCAATGTGTAGGCAGCTCTGAAAAGAGACAGTTCTAGAATTCAGAAAACATACACACACAATCGGTTTGGAACGTCGAAAATGTGACGCTATTTCCCCAAACACAAAAAAATCTTAATTTATGTTAATGAGACTAATGCAAGTGCACAGGAGGAACACTTACTCCTTCGGGTAGGAGTCAATCTCCCTGAGGAGCTCTCCTGATCTGTTGAGATTTTAGGGTTTGAATTCAAGCCAACACATGCTGCCAAGCCAAAGGAGGATAAGTGATACTGATAGCAATGCTGCTCCACAGCTAAGTTTCATTAGAAAAACCTATCACAAAAACAAAACAAAGCTGGGTGCTGAAAATAACAGCACATCAGCATGGACAAAAAGCATACCAGGACTCTGTAACACAAACAAGATGAACAACCTCTCCCCAGATGAGAGATGAAATCACACCATAAAGAAAATACTCCATACTGTCATTTTCTACGCAAGCAGAAAATATTTGTAGAACAGATTGATCATTACATGCTGCAATGATTTCTTTTTTTTAAATCATTTTTCTTTCCCAATGTCAGAACCTCAACTACAAACCAATGGAATGCTGCTGCCCTCTAGTGCTAACCCACAGCCAGCAGCTCCATACACACAACCAGCTACTGGGACCATGAAGTGAGATTGAGGGGCATACACTGCCTAACAACTCTGGTAGTTTCTGCATTCTACAATGTACAAACAGTGTATTTTCCAATTGCTTTAATTCAAACTATTAAAACAGAAGAAAGATTCACGACTCTATTTTAAAAGCAGTTTGTTACTGTTTATGATGTGCTAAGGGCTATCCAAATAAAGCAGAAAGTATACCCAAACCTTCCAGAGTATGCTGTAATGTCTGTTTGGGTATCATGATTTTTTTTAGCCTTTTTTTCTCTATTTTTCCTATTCAGTTTTTATTCAGAAGCTACAAAGTCACTCCACATACACTTGTCACACTCAGTACTCATTCTTCAGGGCCTTGAGAAAATGAGTTGACAAGATGCAACAAAAGCTCACCAAGATTATGGATTGTCTGAGAGTCTCCCAGCATTGAGTTTGTTGAAGATACTCAAACTGCTGGGCTGCAAATCCTTACTGCCATCTGAAAACACGGGGCTTTTGCTCAGTTTGTAGCTGCTAGAAAAAGAGAATCCAGTGTGCCACAAGGTGGCAGTAAGATTAAAGTGAACAGAATCCATCTGCCACTAATTTGTCCTCCTCACGGCTGTCAAAAACAATGACAGCTTTCCTGAAATGCACAGTAGGGCTACTCACGTTAATGCCAAAGTCTGGTGATGTTGAACTCCAGATAGCACCAATACTCGCCGCAGCCAGCATCGCCTCTACTGCATGAATGCTGTTTGGTAAGTAACCTGTGGTGGAATTTGAAGGGTTAGAGATGGAGCAAAAACTACCAAAGCTTACAGGAAATATGTGTATAATAACCAGTTGGCACAGAAAAAAATGAAAGTTGTAGTCTGAAGCATCCTTCAACTCTGCAAGTTTGCCACACGGTCATACCGTCCTCTTTCAAAGTCCATGCAGTTCATTCTTGTGTCACTAGAGTTCCATTTATAAAAAGTTATATCAAATTTTATAACTACAGAATTATTTCCAATTTACAAAGGTTTCTACTCAATTAATGAGGCTTCCAGGACAAGAGGGTAGCATATTGAAGAGAGGAACTAAGAGAAAATAAATGTATGGACTAAGTATGTTACATAGAAACTCTGCACGGAGTACAGCACCATTGCAGCTCAGGGTGTTAGAAACAGAGCTGTTAGGAAAAACAAACACCAGGAAGGATAGCTGAATCCTCAGCAGTGCTTAGAAAGGCAGGGCTCTCAGAGTACAAGGAATTTGGCTGCTGATCTTGTAAGGTATTCTGGTAGAGACTACCAGAATCTTAAATAGAAACAAGCAAAACCGGAGTGTGAGCTGATAAGGGAACATGGTGGGACGAGCCCTGGAACATTCCAACACAAATGTAAATCCTCAGCTGTACTGCTGGCTTGCAGCAAGCCTTCAAGATTTCAAGTCACTTTATTAAAGCACACAGAAGAAATGAAAGTCAAGTTAGACTTCCAATGGGCTCAACTGGAGCAGCCCTCCACAAAGCCTGCCGTGGCACTGAGACTGGCTCAACTGATCAGAGTCCAACCCCCAGATCAACAGCATGCAGCTGAAATTCACACTGAAACGACCCTAACACAGATCAAAGATCTGCAGTTTCAGATAATCCTTTTCAAGCAACTGAAAGATGTCCAAGTACTTTAAAGAGGCAAATGACAGGCCTAATTATTTGGACATCTAATTAGAACTCAGTGTTTGAAAGCAAACTCAAATGGCCTTCAAAATGCTTTCCAAGCCATTTCTACAAAGGTGTCGAGAACAGGGAGATCTTGGACTTCTGGGCAAGTTGAAGCACTGCTGAAGCATCTGCCAGGCAGCAGAAACCCAGCAGGGCCAGGTACTTCTCAGTGAAAGACATCCATGGAAGTTTATGGAGATATTTTTCAGGACAGGAACTAAATCATACATCTTAACAACAGTTTAACATGTTTTAACTTCATCAAGAGGGTGCTGAGCTTCATTCCTGTCAATTTTTCTACTCAGCTTGAAAATCTACCCTAAATTTAGAAGTAATAGATTAGAATTTTCTTTGCTGTGATTCAAAACCTTGAAATCAGTCTTTCAGACCAGCTTGACAATTCAGTGAGCTGCTGTGCTTCTGGGAGCAGCAACTTGGAAAACAGTGTTATGATTTGGGCTCAATGGCTTATTTAAAAGAAAACAGCTGAATGAAAACCTCGTATCATTAAAATGCAAATTACTCCCTAGAAACACGTACACCTTCTAATGCTTTGTTCAGGGAAGCTCTTATGTACATAAAGTGCAGCAAAACCTCAAGACCATAAAGCCATATCTATTTTGCTATCTCTTCGTTAGGGTCACAAGTTTACAACATGAAGTACAGCATTCCAAGATTGGATTTTTTTTCTTTTCAGATAAATCTCCATCCTAGAATAATAATTTAAGTGTATGAGCCATTTTAAACCACCAACTGCCTGATGGAAGCATTTATTTTTAATTGATGAAAAGTAATTCCACTGAGCCTTTTTTTGGAGGGGGTTTTGCTGTAGTATGGCCCACAGGTAAGCAAAAGATGTCTCTTCAGGCTTCAGAGCTGTTTGATTACCTTGCCAGAGCTTAGGAGCATCACTTACTACAGGCAAGTTCTCTTCACTCTGAAAAGCCCACAGGGCAAGTACACAAATCTCTGCACGTGTTCGTGAGCCAGACAATTCAATCACTACTCCCATCTGTCAGATGGCTTCAAAGTGGTGTTTGAGCAAATCAGCCAAAACTGCCAAAAGGTACGAAGCGTGTAAAGCAACTTACTCTGCATTCCTCCACCTTTATCTGATCAGTGTAGGCAGGCAGCCTGGTGAGCAGGAATTTCACCAATCTGTCACAATGCCCAACAACAACAACTATGAGTAAAGATGTAGTTCTGTTCTGGAAAGAGATTCTCCCAACACAGCACTATAAAAACTCATCCTTCTCATCTCTCAATGGCTCCCAAATTTAAGTGACACAAACTGCATCTCCCCTCAATCTTTCAGATTAAAACTGGATTCTCAGAAATAAAAAGTGATTTCTTTTCTCACAGAGATCCTGCGAACCAGTTATAGCAAGCATCATGCATGACAAACTCCCTGCATTTGGTTATGGCCCTTGAGGTAGCAACCAAATCCTTAAGAAGGGGCAGAACTGATGGTCTGTTACTGGAAAGGAGGATTTTCCTTTGGGTGATCAAGAAAGCAACTGAATTAAGGGCACAAAACACAGGAGCTGGGAACTCACAGCAACCAGGGACTGAGTTTGTAGTAGCAAGGGTCCTAGCAGCAGCACTCCTCCCCCATAAGTACACACAACATTTTTAAGAACAAATGAAATAAAAACTTCTAGGAGAAAGTGACAAAAGCCTCCACTAAGCAGGACAAGTGATCTCTTGGCTATACTGTATGGATCACTTTAAGAGGCACTTACAGCCCCATCCGTTCTGGACAGCATTTGCTGTTCATCACTACTTACTCAACCTAGCATATGCTGAGGTTAGATTTACCTGTTCATTTACATCACAGTATTTTATCAGCAAAATAGGTGACATCTCTGGTCCAAAAATTCCTGGCACAGTCATGTTGGCAAAAGTCTCGATTTCCTGTGAGTGCTGTGAACAACTCCCCTGAAGGCACCCAGTGGCTCAGAGCAGAGCGTGCACTCAGCTGCACAGCATCCAAACGTTTCTAGCTGTCTGGATGAAAAAAGCACAGACCTGGCACCAAAGATGTACCACAAGCCTTAGGAGAACGCACTGGGAGGAAGTCAGGAGCTGCAAGTAAACACTCTCCACGTCTCAGGCTACTCATCTACATTAGCTCACAAAGAAAGTCAATTCAAAGACCAGCCTCTCAGCTTCTCTTCCTGACATTAACATAAGATTTTGTACTCCTGTTGGATTTTGAAAGGGTCATCCCACCTAGCATTACTGTGGCCTGAGACTATTAGTAACACGCTAATCTTCTTACAAAGCTAGCTTTAAAACCCACGTAAGCAACAGGGCTAATGCAGTTACTATAGATAAATTACCAGCTTTAAACAATGTAACTCATTGATGTTTTGTTAAAGATTTTTGTGTGAACACACGGGGAAGATTAGTTTGTTGCACAGCTGACTTGTAAGAGGACAAAGCTGGCTATGGGATAACGGCAGCAGAGTATCTGGAGACCCATAGCACAGATACTTCCAGTTTCATTTGACTCGCTCTGCAGTCGTTGCTACTTGCCAAACAGATGGCCAGTGGGAGACCACAAGCACTTCCCATTTGGATCTGTGTGACTTGGATTAGCTGTTGTACCTGTCTCCTCCAGCTGTTCAGATATCATGGACAATATTGCAATGCATCTTTCGAAAAGAGATGTTTCACTATGCTTCTGTTTCAATTGTGTTTACTATTAAGTGCCATCTCCTTAGTGATAGAAATGGAAGACTAAGAAGAAATGAAACTGATAAAAGTGCTGACATTGCTGCCTGTCCACCCACACTCACCCATCTCCAACTTAAATTGACTATTGCTGTCATGATGCAACCATTAGCTGTACTGATCAAACTAGTGGATATGTTAAGTAATGGAAAGTTAAACTAGTCTTATCTTAGAGATGGCGAAGAATGGAAATTAAATTCACAAGAAAAAAAGTAGCTATAATGGTCCTGTGTGATCCAAACTGCTCAAGACTTCAAGTAACTTCATGAGAAAATGGCAACAAAGGGCATCAGAACTTGACAGGCTGAGTAGGAGTTACACAACTGAAATAAAATTAGTAGAAAATGTCCCTTCCACTTAAAAGCTGATTTTCCAGAAGCAGCGAAAGCATGCTCCTTATTATACTTCCATAAGCTATGTGAAGAGTCACACTTTATGCCATACGCTACAAATTTTGGAAGAAATCAGGCCCCTGTAGCTTTTGGCAAACACTGGAGAGCCTCATCTTTGATACCACAAGGGGCTGCAGGACTGAAGCCTTCCCACACAACACTTCTCTCTCTCCCATGTCAATTTGGGGTTTGGAAAACAGCCAGTAGATTCAGCCTCCAACTGTGAAGTCGCATTTCAGCTCTCCCAAGGACTGCCAGTATCCTCTGGCACAGGAGAGACACATATGAACAAAGCTGAGACCCAATTTAATATGTGTGTGTGTGTGTGTGTGTGTGTGTGTAGCTCAATTGCTGTTAAAATCCCCACCAGATTTCTTCCAGGTTGAAGCTCTCCCTAGAAAGGGGCCATCATCCAAGGCAATGCAATCTGTCAGTAGGGAGTCTTGGGTACCAGGGACAGAGAGTGAGGGGGAACTGTGCAGCAGACTAAGTGTTTGGAGTTGGTATGAGTTCATCTGACTGGAGATTGGTGAGGAAAAATGTCTCTCAGCAGCCAGAGTAAAGGGGGAGGTCAGGGAAAAAATTAGAATACAAGACATCACAAGTTTCATATAAAATGAAGGCATCTTGATAAACCCTGTTCTTAAAGGAGCAATCAAAAGGCAAGGCTAAAAAAGAGAAAAGGTAAAACCATCACTTCACAAGGAAATCCTAGCAGCTGCTATTTAGGAAGAAGTCTGAGAGCAGTTCCCATCACAATCTTGTAGGTACATTCGCTCTGACAGCAGGAAGTGGACAGAAGCAGCACAACCTTTACAAGTGAACCAACCTGCCTCCCCCCATCCATTTTAGGTTGTCAGGAAGAGCACAAGAGTAATTTATAAGAAATTTCATCGCAGCGTAACATTTGTGAAAGTAGAGCTTCCTATAGTAATTCAAACATGCTAATAGATTACAAGGCTTAAAAGAGTCGAGTCAGAATACATCACACAACTTCAATTTTTCACTGAGTTTTCAATGCATGCTTGCTTTTCTTTATTCTTTGTTTTAATAACTGCAATCCTACTGCATTTTGCACCTCCTCTACTAGAAGTCCAGGCTTCCCATTGGAGTCAACACACATTTTCTCCTCCGAGAACAGGATGCTGAAGCATACAGTTAAGTCCTACCTTTTATGTGCAAGGAAGCATTGACATTAATGACAAATTGTCAACATAAACTTGGAATTGCTACCTTCCGCAAGCACATCAATGATTCCTTTTGATTAAAATAAGCAGAGGTGAGCCAACTGCCAAAACAAATAAGATTCAGAAGACAGCCAGCCTCCCGCTGTGCTAAGCAAAATACACTCATTAGCTAGAAGAAATTGTTGTTGAAGTTATGATAATAGTGGTAATAATCATGCTAATAACGTTGACTACAATTACATTTAAATAGCACATTTTCTCTTCCCCAGCTACAGAGAATACTTCTCCTGTATATTAGAAGAGCTTAAGTTCTATTGGCTCACATGGTTTCACACAGAGGCCACTGCTCCTCAACAAGATGTCAGATACAAATATGATTATGTTAAAATTGAAATGGAAACGAAATTAGATATTAAATTCTTCATTCAGGCAGATCTTCCTGACTTTGGTGGATGGTTTATACTAGATTAAGGACTTGATTCTATGTAAAACAGCAAGCCCATAGCTGTGATAATTAAATGCTCATTTATAAGCTCTGTAGAATATTCATAACGTACATAAAGCATGAGATACCTTGAGTGTATTTTACAGCCACATTTGTAAATCATATTTATGGGTGCAATAAAAGATCATAATGCATACCCTTCTGGTTTTGGGGACGTGAGCTCAGGTTCAGGTTTATAAAATGCAACAAAACAAACCAAGTCGTTTCATCACTTTGGGTTTGCACCATACATGAATTTACAAAGACTTAGGACAGCTGCCAAGTGTTGCTCAAACAACGTGTGATTCCAGCAGCCAGATGGATAAGAACACACAAATACCAGGTAGGCGTCAGGGAGCTTCAAGGATACTGCAGGTTTGACTGACAGAACCACAGAGTATGTTAGAGAGTATGCAAAGTGTATACATGGAGCAGATCAACTGCAGATCAAAAACAACAATTAAAAGCAAATGAACTTAGGCCAGCTTCAGTAATGCCTGCACACAAAGCTGTTCATAAGAAAAAAAAGACATTTGTATGGAAAAATGTGTGTGAGTCTTAGGACTGAGAATCTTAGATTACTCCAGAAAACATAATGAGTAACTGAAATCAAGCCAGGGCTCCAACTGCTAAGCCTGGCACTGAGATGACATGACAAGCTACTGCTCATCAGCTTATTCACTACCACCATTCTGGTGGAAGTCCCTACTCCCAAAAGCACTGATGGCACAAAGTAGTACACATCTGTTCCTCAAGAACTGCAGCTCACAATGCAGTGCATTACCTGGGGCTGTAGGCACTGTAATTGCCAGCTGGCACCACAGCACACAACCTGCCATCCTAATTTCCAGGACTGTCCCAGTGTGACTTTGCTGAACCCGGTGAGTCAAAGCTCAGCTAGATGCAGCCTCCAGCACTTTTGCTTCTATGGAGCACTTATGAAGCAGACCTTAAGAAAGCTATGAATGAGGTATTCCCCTTCCCTCTACAGCACTTAACTGCCAGGCTAATCCAAGTTCCTTCTCTCTAGAAGCATGACATACAAAATTAAGGAAACAGTTCTTTTACTCCTACATTTAGACTGTTTCTATGGAATAGAAATTCATAATCAAGTGTTTGTAACTCTGCTCATCTGCTACGTCAAAAAAACTTTACCTCCTCTCCTTTAAAAAAAAAATACTTACCCACAACTCTGTCTCCTATTTTTACTCCCATCTTTCTCATGGCTGCAGCA
This sequence comes from Lagopus muta, assembly GCF_023343835.1. Lineage (NCBI taxonomy): Eukaryota > Metazoa > Chordata > Aves > Galliformes > Phasianidae > Lagopus > Lagopus muta. The sequence goes on along the minus strand of NC_064449.1, from coordinate 8,206,664 downwards.
TACAGGGCTACGGCTTGTCTCAGTTCTTCGAAAGTCACTTTCAAGATTTCTTCCTTGCCTTCCTCTGAGGAAAGATTTATTAAAACAACCAGTCACAAAACATACACTACAACCTGGAGTCAGTAGCAAGCAACTAATTATGGAATTAAAAGAATATGAAGCAATTTTAGGAAACCAGTTCCCACTAATATCTGCTCTTCTGAGTTTCCAAGTTCTTCCTTTGCCTTTTGTTTTGATGGGAACCCAGCATTAAGTCATATTCACTCATTAGACATGAGAAACTTTCTTAAAAATTGGAACGTCCATCTGAAAATGCAAGCTGTTCACCAGAGAGGTGTATTCTCAAAGAGCATTCAAAGCAGAGTGCACCTACCAAGGCTGCTTTCTAACATGGAAAGAACAGCCTCATTCTCCCTACTTGCTCCACTTTCTCATGAGGTCTAGAAAGAGGTTATAAGGTGTTAATTCTGTTTTATTATGCCAGATTGCTGATGAGAAAAATCACAGGACTTCCAATATGTTTTTCTTGGAGTATCTGTGTTTGCCAATATACCACAAAGCAAATAAACCAAACTGGACTCCATTCGCCTGCGAGAAGGTCTGCAGGAAATTTTTATTCCTATACTGAATGTCAGATGCACATAAGCAGTTAATAAATCACTATGAAACAAAACAAACAAGTTAAACGTTAGGAAAAGCAAAGTTTGTCATAAAGCCCTGTAATTCTTTAGCTTGGCTTCTGTAAACCATTTGGCCCATCCTGTTTCCAGTATCAAGCATTTCTCACGACAACAAAGATCAAGAGCATAGCAACAGAAATGCACTGTGTGCTGTGGTCCAGCAGGGCTTTGCAGAACAGCTACAGTTATTTCCTGTAAGCAGTGAACAGTGCTTTTAATCTCTTGATTTCTTAGACCTCTGTTCAGGTACATTTAGTCCTACATGGAACAAGAGAGCAGGTGGTACTGGGGAGAAGAACAGAAGGAAACAGAGTGCAGTTTATAAACTGAGCAGCACATCTACAGATTTTGTGTTCCCCAAGAACAACGGGGAAGAGGACTGTGACCTTGACTTCATGACAAATGAAGGCCTAGGAAAGCTATACTTCTGTTCCTGTGCTCTATCAAACCCACAGAGCTCCCACAGGATCGACCCCAGTGATTCCAGGAGCCTGACACAGGTTCCTTAAGCACCACTCTGACCTAGCAGTGATTGGTTAATGAAAAATACTCTGACTTAAGAGATCTTAAGAAGATTAAATATAGCAGGTCATGCAAAGAGGTGCAGGTGCAAGTCTGTCCCTCGCAATGAAGTAAATGCATTCACTCTACTTGGGCACTGACACACTATTCAGTGGGAAAAGAATTTCCCTTCTTTTGGTATCATTCCCTATGATTGAGTTACACAAAGCACAGAGTGAAATCCATCGTTTCCTAACAAGAAACAAGATCTTTATGGACAATGTAAATATATATCAAACTAATAATTCACTGAGTTGCTAATAATTCCACCAATAATTTAAACCACTAGTATTTAATTCTACTTTTTCTAAAATTGCAGCACGTCTAAATTAACATTGAGAACTTCACCAAGGACTTTCCTGAGCTATCAACGTTCCCAGAGCATGCCTTCCCATTTTTTGATGAGCTGCACCCCCTGTATTCTGTGGAACTGCCACCTTTACTTCCTTTTCTGCTCACTGAAGCCGGTTCATTACAAGCTTTCATCAAAAGCAGGGCTGCTTTATAAGGCCTATAACTCCTACGGGTTACAAATAAACACCATAAAGCCATTAAATCATACTCACTTGCTGCATACAGTGCAATTTTGTCATTGTCCTTGTGCTTCAGAAGATTTTCTGCATAGTTCAGGCGGCTTCCTTTAAACCACTCTGGGACATCTGCAATACTTTTGGACGTGTCAACCACCTGGAGAAAAGCAGAAAACAGCCAGAGACAAAACTGTAATATCACTTCATGTTTAAGACCATTCTACAGACATCAGCTACTTCCAAGGAAGAATGATTGCTCCCAGTTTACAGATGGCAAACACTGGAACTGTAATTAAAAGCCTAGAAAAATTAAGGATTTGTCAGCAAAGCCAACACCAGAACAAGACTGGGAAGCATTCCTTGCTGACAGCCCCACCTCCAGACCAGCCTTAAATATACAAATGAACCAAAACACCACAGCCAGACTGCAAGATGCATGCAAACTGCTAGAAAACATGGAAGTACTCCACAGCTTCATTCAGAGAGCAAAAGCTTCAGCAGCCTGCATGAATCGCATCACAAACAGCGCTCACAGTTCTACCATCCTTGATTTGGTGTTTTCCCAAAAGCTGCCCCAATAACCCAGTAACCCTGTGTTAGGAAAGAACACAAAGAATTGAGAAATACAATACACAGAAGTCCCCAGAACATATTCAGCTGAAACAACAACTCCCCCTTGTGCCTTTAATTTGGTCTCAAATATTGAGTTACCTGTTACTAAGTTGTAGGCAAGCATATGCCTTTAAAAGCAGTGACAGAGCCCCTAACAATTACCCATGAGGGTCTGCAGCCCTCTTCTCTTCACATCCCACTGTTTAGAAATTCCACTGCCCAACAGCACGCATTTTGTGCTCTTTACACTGCAGCTTTATTGCATCTGCTGTTTATTTTATAAGTTGTGCTTTTGAAAGCTTCAGTTCATGCCCCTTCTAAGGGCAGCACCAGCAGAAGGTGCTCGACACAGACAGCCCAGTGCCTCAACAAACACCTACAACCCCATGTCAAACTCAGTCCCTGTGGTACTTCTGCACATGCACAACTTGATCTCCTCAAGGAAGTTTCTGCTGCTTGCTGGTAATATCCCCTATTTATTTAGTTATTCCTAGTTTTAGCATGGATATGAAAAGTTTTGCAACAGCCCTTTCATTCACACTTCAGAGTCACACAATAAATGCTTTGCAAGCTCTTGGGAAAGGGAAGAAATTGTACTCTACAGTATTGCCAGCTGCAATCCTCATTAAATGAGGATCGTTAAATTTTGACTCTTACAGCAGGGGCATAAAAGGCCAATTTATGTGGTTAGGCAAACACAGCAAGTGTCAGCTGCACTCCCACATCCAGGTGCTGTTCTGTAACTGCTCTTCACAGCAGTCACCACATCCTTGGCCTCAGCAGTTAATAAGCACTGTATTGCAACACCCCCCCCCACCACATTTCTCCCACATGAAATGGTTTGCTTGCCACGCTATCACCATCCCACAGATTATGTTTACCCTAAACAGAGATTACAGCTTTGAGAATATATTTGACCATTATCATGAAAAACTGTCATTGCCTTGCACTGTGTACGTGGGATATTCTGTATGACCTGAAGAGCTGAGCAGCACACCTCATGAAAAGCAAGAGCAGATACCATCAGAATGCTCAAAGCAACCCTTCCACAGGAAGGTCAGCTGTCAGGAACTTCTCACAGGAGAAAGAACATAAGTTTAAGCTACATTTCTCACTTAAAAACCAACAGCTACTTGCAATTTGACATAATGGCAGTGCTGCCATGTCGGGATGGCTTCATATGCTGTGAGCACCTTCGTTCTTGTCAGAAGTTACGTGGATACTTAACTCCTCCACTGAGTTTAAATAAAGCACTGGCTGCCTGTGTTATACACAACATTTTATTGTTATTCCAAGAATGACTTACAGAAGTAGGGGCTGTTTCTAGCCAGCAAAACAAGAGTCAACTCTAGTTTGTGAAAACTTTTATTCTCCTCCCAGCGTAACGCTTAGTTTCACTGAGCAACAGGGATCCAGCCTTAGGACAAACGAAAGCTCTTAGCTGTCACACAACAGCTCAGTTACTGTGAGCAGCATTTCCTCCTGATATCCACCAGAAATTGATTAAGAATTACCAGCAAGTCAACTTCAAGGCTTGACTCTAGCTTTGTGCCTTGAAGTTGAGCCTCCTATGCTCACACAGATAAAGATACAAACACACAACAAGCTCTGTATTACACCAAGTATATTTGTTTGCAGTACTTGCCTATACAACGAACTTCATCTCTCCCCGTTTAAAGACCCCATATCACAGCAAGCCCCTTCTTGAGAGTTTCCAGGCCACGGGATGCCTGCTCTACAACAAGTCTAGTTAAAGCTTTCCTAGGCAGCCCTATCTTTCAGCTTTTCATCCTCAGGAAACATCCCCTTTTAGGCTACAATTGCCTTTTTCAGTCTTCCTTCCAGCTTGTTGATCATTGGTGGTGCCTTGAGGGACAGTCTACCAGAAAGATGAATCCTGTAAGACAAAAGACCAAGAATTACTCTTCAGTTTGCTCAGAACAAAGGTAAAAGACAGTTCTGAACTGCTTGCTTAGGATAATTCACATTCTCACGGAAGTCTGGAAAATAGCCTTGCTAACAGCACAGAGGAAGGGAAGGGAGGGTAAGGGATTATATCCCAATTACAATCTGGCTAGATTTTGAACTACTGCTTACAAAATAAGTTATTAAAATGACTAGAAGAGCATCTACCATCTTCAAACTGCACACTTAGGCTAGCTCTTGCGTTCTAAATTCACTCTAAGGACATTAAGACATCTGAACACACAGTTTCACAGCAAGAGTTCTGGAGAGACAATCTCCTGACATCATCTCATGCAGTACAAAAGCTTGCAAAACAGGAAAAGGTAAAGAAACGTACCTGCAGATCACTGCAGATCCGCAAGCACTCCATGTTTTTGGTACAGATGGTCTCCAGGGATTAATAACCAAGTCCAGTTCCTTCCCTAGAAGTCCCAGGAAGGTTCTTCTGCATTAAGCTTTTGAAGTGATTAATCAACCCGTGCCTTCCTCAAATGAGAAGCACAGGCTGGTGCTGATATCCCATACCAGGACTGTAGAAGGATTCCAGCTTTGTCTTCCATTTGCAAGAGGAAGTCTCCTTTGTCTCAAAGCAATGCTGCAGCAAGGTCTGCTATTCCATTTGTGATTGCATTCAACTGCTATTGTTTCTCCAGAGATATTTCCCCTACATCTGACTGCAGGTAGCTGCAGAACCAGTCGCACAGAACTGGTGGGTAACAGGTACACTTACCAGAAAAGCTGACTCAGAGAATACAAACATGAACTTGGGGGCATGCCAGCATTTCATGATATACTATCAGCATAGCTCTGATACAGAAATCAGTTTATTGATAGACTCCTTACAATCTGCCAGGACTGCCAGGGTATTCGAGGGCACATAGCCACTAAAGAATGGTGTAGGACAACAAAACTTGGGGATTTCACTGTACTAGAATTTATCAGCAACAAAACACCACAATCTACTATGCAAGGAAGTTCAATTTTTCGTATTAATGGAAGAAGGTTTACAGCAGCAGTTCAAAAGATCAGCTGTAAAAGAGGTTGATCTCCCCTCTGTGTTGTACTTGATTAGTAACAGCAGCTCACCTCATCGTACAGGCGAGAGCACACGATGTTACTGTACTTCCAGAATTCTGCCCAGAAGTCCGCAAAGGATTCCACTGACCACTGGTACAAGTCGTTGTAGTTGGCTAGAAGTAACAGAGGGCTGTTAGTGTTACACAGAATTACAGGAATGTAGACCAACTATACTCAGGAATGCCCTAAATCCAGACAAACTGTATCACTCGTGGCTCAGCTCTGGCCAGCTGCAGGTTGCTCTGGGGAGCTGGAACTGCTTCTGACCCGCACTGGGCAGCTGCTGGGCTCTGCTCACACCTGGCCACCCCTGCAGCCCCCCACAGCAGAACCCTTGCTACACAAACACAACACATTGTTCAAGGCAAGCGACTGTGGCATCAACAGACATAGTGTGACTTGAACAGATGGCATCATTTCACCTGACTGCTTTACGAGCCATGTGCAACCAAAGAGACAGAGAGGGACCTTTTCTAATAGCTGTGCTACATCACGAATTGGATCCACTCACTGTCTAACAGCACCATATGAAGCAAGAACGCACTATTCCTCACCAAGTGAAGGGTGAGGGATAGAATCATTTTCATGCTAAAACAGTATTAATACCTCTTGTGATAAAACAAGTTCACTGGCCAGCCATGACAACTGTGAGGGGGTATTAAGAACATGGCAATGAGCAGCTGAAGTTTCACACAACAAACAGAGGGAGTAACCTGAGGAATCCACACAAAAATTCCAGCACAACAATTCAAACTGAAACTCAGAACTGTAGTATTCAACAAATCAAAATGCAGCATGTAAAGCAGTTTTGGGTATGAATAGCTGAAGCAAATTCCTCATTCCTCAATTTAGGTTGCTTGAGGATGTCATGTCCATGCTGCCTGAAGCTGTGCCAGTAGCCAAGTTACACAGAGTATCTGCTATCAGTAGAGGTAGTAACAGTTTCCTACCCTGCCAACGGTTTCCTATTTGACACTTTCAACTAAATCAATTGGAGTTATTTTCTCTAATTCTCTTTGCCTTGTCAGCCTGTTATCTGCCTGATTAAAAGTCACCTTTGTCTTCCTTTGACAAGGAAACTGTCTTTCAGCCTCATAAGAGAGCATCTGAGCCATCTCTACAGCACTATTCACACAATTTTTGCTGTTTCCCTACCAGCCCGCCCCTTTCACATCATCTTTATCAGTGGAAGATTACTCAGATACTACCGATATAGCAGAAAGTCAAACTTGACAAGGTGAAAGCAAAGAATGTCCCTTCCTCAGTGCCCCACTACTACCTATATGTTGCCACCAGCTCAGCCTCCAGTTCTGTTTTCTTACAGGAAGAACTTCCACCCAAGTTAATCTTTGATATACTACTCAACGTCCATAAGTTGATATGAGGACAGGTTTGACTAAACTCACCCCCCTCCTTCCCCTTCGAAAGGAAATTGCAGCACGTGATCCAAACCATTCAGTAAGTGCTACAAACACCACCACCATCCATCTGGTTTCTTCTAACACGATTAGCTTGCTCTGTCTTGTCTGTGCAGTTTGTCCCCAGATGAGCTTTGGCACACAAGTCCTTCAGGGCCCAGACCTGTTACTCAGCAATTAAACGTTGCATTTCATTGCTACGTTTCAGGGATGGACAGAACTGTGCTGTTCAAAGGGCTCTATTGCCTTTGGCTGTCCACAGCGAGGCCACATCTTGATATTACATAAAGAATCCATTCTTAGTTGCCGAATAGCGTGCAGACCAGTGAATATCAGTTTGTATCTAATGGAAGTTGACAAAGGCTCCTATACAGAGGAATCCGTTTTGAAGTGGTAGCTGCATTGAAATGAAGTGAAAAATTCTAGCTCTTTTGACTAGAAATCTGCACAGCCCACTTGAAACTGCATTTGGTCTCGACCATCCGAATAGCAGTTGTGACATCCTGACTTAAGGCTTGGCTGAAATCCTGCAATAACTTCTTTCCAACATAGCCAAAGATTTGGGCACTGTGTTTACAACAACAAAACTTTAACCTAGTGTGCCTGGACATAAAGTTCCTTATCAACAATAATAAATAATAGAGTTCCTTATAAAGCTTTAAGATGGCTTCTCAGAATGGAATTGATTGCTGGACTACATGCTCCAGAACAGTGTATATACTGCAGACACTCATAGACAGATGAGCCAGTGAGGCCACTTGCCAAACTGCTCCCTCCATCCCTCATCCCCTGGTAGAGAGATAGGAACTGAGAAGCTACACAAGCAGCCCGTTGCCTAAACACTGAGGGTGTCCAGACTGCACCAGGGCAATCACAGCTATGAGCTCAACCCCTGTCCCAAACATGGTTCACACCACAGATGTGCCCCCGAAGCCCCGCTGGTTCCTGAGACCTTCAGCACTGCTCACAGCCTGCACTCAATAGAGCTGACACAACTTGGGTTTGGAACACTCCCCTGGAGGCCTCACCGCCCACCCAAAGCAGTGCTAAACTCAAAGCTGGTGGATCGAATCAGAGGAGCACACGCCAAGGCACAGCCACACGGCTGAATGGGCACGAAGCAGAGCTAGAAGAGCTCGTGCAGCCATACAGCAGTAACCTCACCTCCACCACTGAGCCAACATCACATCTCCCTCCCCAGACCTCACAGAGGCTACAAACGACGACGCTCCCTTCATAAACAAAAAGAAAGCAAACACAGCCTTCACTCCCGCTCCCAGCTCAGCACACCGGATCTCAACACCCCCACCACCACCACCCCTTGGGGACCCCCCGCCCTGTGTCGCCCCGCGATGCCCGCAGGTACCGCACAGCTCGGTTCGCACGCTCTGCCGCCGCCCAGCTCCGCTCCAGCCGCGATGCGGCACCCGAGGCCCACGCGCGAGGCAGCGGCACAGCATCACGCCCGCAGCCGGCACCGCCCGAGGGGATGCGCGGCCCTACGGTGCCCCTCGGGCCGCCCCGCCCGTTCTCCCGTGTCGCTCACCCAGGCGGAGCCCGCAGCTGCCAGCCACGGCGGCGCGGAACCGATCCATGTGGGTGTTCCGCTTGCTGTTGGGCTCCCACATCACTTGCGACTCCATGATCTCAGGCTCGCGGGACATGGCGGCGCAGAACGGAGGCACGCGAAGAACCGTCACCGCTCTCACAGAGCCGCCGCACACACCACTCCCGCCGCGGCTCTCAGCGCGCACTGCGCGGCCCCGTGCGGGGCGCTGCGCTTTAAGGGTCGCTTCACCGCCCGTCGCGGTAACCTTCCGCGGAGGCGAAGGAGTGCGCCCCGCCCGTCAGAGCGTGTCCTTCCACTGCACCGCCGGCCGTCCGCGGGCTCGGCGCGGCAGCTCGGCTGCTTCTCGTCTCTTGATAGCCGTGAACTGGCAGACGTAGCCCAGAGCGGGACAGCGGCGTGTAACGCGCTGCCAAGTAAATCTGGCAGGCCTGGGAAAACACGGGATTGAGGCAATCGCGCGGCCCCGTGCCCTCCGGCTCGGCGCTGGGGTCACCCAGGTGTGAAGCGCTCGGTCGCAGCCCGGGGCGGGGAGAAGAGCGGTCGCTGTCCCCGTGCCCTGCGCGTGGCCGCCCAGCCGCTCCCCTCGTGCGCTGAGATGTGACATTTTGGGGCAGCCCCTCCGAGAGCCTCGCCTGACGCTCCCAGCCCGCCTGTCACATTCAGCTCGGGCACAGACCGACGCAAAAAGGGGCGATTCCCCCTTTCGCCCCGCTTGCCCTGCACACGCTCCCCCCTCCGGCCGCCGCCCCTCAGGCGGCCCCGCGCTGCGGACGGATCCGCGCGGCGCACGGCGGTCACGACGCCGCCACGAGCGATTGGCCGGCGCGCGCCTGGCCCCACATCAGCCCAGAGCCCGCTCTCCTCACGGCTAGGCTGAGCGGGGAAGAGCTGACATGGCGAGGAACCAATCAGCGCGGACATTTTGCAAGCCGTCGTCTCTGCCGACCAATGAGCTGACGCATCGGAAGGAGGTGTGCCCAATCCGGGGGGAGCTCTTATTCTCAGCGGAGGGTGGAGGGCTGGGTGCTGAGGGGTGCTGGTTGTAAAATCGTTTTCAGCTCACAAAGTAGGTTTGCAACCAAAAAGAAAACGTGGCGCCGAATGACCCGAGGAGGGACCCAAAAATTCTTCTCCCTGAGGTCAAAAAGGCCCGGTTTAAAGCAGGCTGCCCCAGTGGGGAGAGGAAGGAGCAGGTGGGGTTTGTGATAGAAGTCGAGTTTTAGGAACACCTGGCGCCCTTCTCATGTACGAACAGCAGTTGCACTGCTGCATCCTCGCTTTGGATCTGTCTCCCTGTACCTCACTGTTATTCCTCTTTTTCCTTATCCAAATAAAACATTTTTTCATCTTTCAAAAGTGGCTTCAGAGAAGCGGGGAGAAAAGGGAGAACGAAACCTTTCACAGCAAAAGGAGCTCAAGGAGGAATGCAGTGACTGCTAACGATTCAGAAGCTAGATGAGAATAGTGAGGGGGAAAATAACCCAAATGAGGTTAACTGGAATTCACAATTTCCAAATCTTTTCTTACCCTGGCTTTATACCTAATAGTGGTAATAATCGGCTACAAATTAAATCACAGTTTGCGCTCTAGATTAGATTAAGAACCCTTCAAAGGACATTGCAGGAGTTATTAAGAGGAACGGTGATGATACTGCCTCATTTGTGGCACAACTAACCTGCAGCCAGCCTGTTAAATTAAAACAAGGGATACAATCACTGTGAGCTAACAGTTTTGTAATTATACCTCAGGGCGCTCTGTGCTCAGGATTGATGGTGATCCACTGATCCAACAGCTGCGTTAAGAAACTGTGCTCCAAATCCCCATATTCGGAGTGGCCACCAGCTGGTTAATTGGTCTGTAGGAGGGTGAGAATCTTGAGGCACAGCTGGCATTCTTGGGCTCAGCTGCCCTTGAGTGGTGCCTGAGGTAACGGCAGCAAGAACAAACAGCAAAAGCATCTGCAGAAAGTAGGAAGACAAAAAAGAAAAGAAAAGAAGCAGTGAAGCACAGCAGCCTCATAGAGATAACAGCAGAACGCGAATAAAAAAGGGCACAGAAGGAGGTTGTATATAATAAGTTATGGCAAAGTGAGCTGTGAGATGAAGGCAGAAAAAGAAGGGCTGGGGAGGTTAAGGACTGGTTCACATCAACGCCACTCAGCTCTCTTAAAGGCTTTGCCCATTATTTTTCAATGTAAGAATGATTTTAAAAAGAGAGAACCTTGTGACACGATAATAGTTTGACATTGCAAAGACCCCAATTTATTCCCAAAGCTGTTAAGAATGTTGTTAGACCTCTCTGAATAAGAAAACACGTGCAGTCTCCAGATCAGGAAGCACAAGTGCTGGCGTGCTGCTCACACTGCTCATCCTCAGGGGAAGATCCTTCTAGAAGCCTCACAGTTGTCCTAATAAAAAGTTCAACGTGGTTAAAGAAAAACGAGATCAATATTTCATGCCATGAGGCAATGTATTCTTTGAGCAGACATGGTTTCATTTATTTAAACAAGAGAAAGGTGAAATATTGTGTAATTTCGTAAGAGCTGCGGTAAGGTGAGGTGAATTTACCTAAAATAGGCTCATTGAGACAGATCTGGCAATCTGTGATGTGCCAGGGGTGATTCCCAAATTAACCTGACCTCTTGTGAAGGACAGCCACGATCACAGCTTCCAAAGGCAGCCTCTAAAATTGGCCCACAGGCATCTGCAAAGAGCGGACGGAAGGAAACAACAAACATTTTGCAGAATGGATTTTGGGGGAAAACTCCCAATGAAAATTCACACAGGGAAATAGGAACTGTCCCAGATCCTCAGCATCAAGACCTGCTGGACCAGAAACAGCGCAAGGAGATCCAGAAGAAGCCATGCCAGCTGAGAGCAAATGGAGCAATTGTAACTGGCACAGAAAACAACATTTGTGACATTTAATTAAATTGCAGATATGTTTTGCTAATGCGAAATTTTTACATGGAGGAAATGCTCCCAGAGTGGATGCTGTATGCTGGGAATCAATGCATGACACCGAGGGCAGATAACCAGAGACCCCCTGACAACCTCCAAGTAACTGTTATCCACTGCCAACTCATTTTGGAGAGCACGACACAGATATCAGCGTATGTACAGGTATGACCAGGTCCAGGATTAAAACAGAATGAAAGCAGCTTTTATGAAAATATAAAGAATCAATGTCCTACTGAAATCACGTGGGAGCCTAAGTGCCTCCCTGGGTCTGAGCCCAGCGCCTTCAGGGCCAAATATAAATAAAGGCTGAAAGGCCTGAGCTATTCTGCTAAATGTGAAAATAAGCATTTTGGCCAGACTAAAAGGCAATAAGAAAAATATCTATAATCTAAATGTCTGCTTGACTACTTTGTAACAAGATTTATGCTCAGCTACGAGTTTAAGCATCAAGGACATGGTTCCAGTATCACAGATACACAAAGCTGAGGCACAGGTGCACCCTGAGGCTGTAGAACTCCCCAGGAAGGGCAGACAGGAGCAGTTTTCTCTATGGGGGAGTGCAGGTATCAGAGCAGAGATCCCAGCGAATGCTGTACACGCACGGTCACCTCCCCAAACACAACCGCAACTCCTCGCCGTGCTCACGTCCCGGCTAGGTTTCGCTACCCAGAAGCAGCAGGTAACGCTGCCCAACTCGCACTGCTGCGCTTTTATTGCTCCGATAGCTCGGGAAGGACCCACGTGAAACCGCTCCGATGGAGCCGCACCGCCCCGGCTGCCCGCGCCCCGCCCCAAGGACGGCGGCGGACCTCGCGGCGCGGCCTGAAGGCGGCGCTATAACCGCGGCGCAGCGTGCAGCGCGGGCGGCCATGGCGGCGGGTCGGCTGCCGGCGGTGCTGCTGCTCCTCGCCCTGCTGCTGGGCGGCACGGCGGGGCCCGGCGCTCGGGCGGCGCGGAGCCGTGGCGCCGAGAAGCAGAACAGCTTCCGCCGAGCCGCCAGCGGCCTCTACCAGGGCGTCAGCGGCCTGTTCGGGGAGGACAACGTGCGGGCCCTGCAGAAGGTGAGGCCGCTCTTCCCGCTCATACGCGCGCACCCGCGCTGCCTCCCCTTCCCCGGCTGTCCGAGGGCCGCGCGTCGCACGGCGAGAGGCCGCAAGGAGCGAAGCCCGGTGCTGGGCTCGGCCGAGCGGCGGGAGCCGGGCTTTGGGGAGGGGAGGCGCGCGGCGAGCCGCAGCGCGACGGTGGCGAGGACACGTCCGGTTAAAGCCGTTCCGGGTGGCGGAGGCCGGCGGCTGTTCGCAGGAGCCCTCCGGCCGGGATGCGGAGCGTGCTGCGCTCTGTGGGTGCGCTGGGGAAGGAAGCGGTGCTGAGTCCTGGCGTGCCCCGGCGCATCTCGGTTCCTCAATGAAAACGCGATTCTCTGGCATGCTCTACCGTATCCGTCGTGTTTTCTTTAAGCCTCTGAACGATGCACAGCGAACAAAGTGCGTTTTTAAAGTCTGTTAACCTGCAAGTTTGCGTGCTAAAACATCTTAATAAGAGCAACTGTGCCGACTAAGTTTGTGATTACAGAATCACAGAATGGCCGGGGTTGGAAGGGACCTCAAGGATCACAAGTCTCCAACTCCCTGCCACAGGAAGGGCCACCAACCTCCCCATTTAATATCAGCCCAGGCTGCCCAGGGCTTCATCCAACTTGGCCTTGAACACCTCCAGGGATGGATGGGCATCCACAGCCTCCCTGGGCAGCTGTTCCAGCACCTCACCACCTTCATAGGAAAGAACTTCCCCTGACATCCAACCTAAGTCTCCCCTCCCTCAACTTAAAACCATTTCCCCTTGTCCTGCTGTTATCTACCCTTTCAAAGAGTTGACTCCCCTCCTGTTTGTAGGCTCCCTTTAGATACTGAAAGGCTGCAATGAGGTCACCCCACAGCCTTCTTTGCTCCAGGCTGAACAAGCCCAGCTCCCTCAGCCTGTCTTTGTAGATAAGGTGATGCAGCCCTCTGATCATCTTTGGGGCCCTGCCCAGGGCAAAGGCTGGGACTGGGTGCTTTTAAGGTCCCTTCCAACACAAGTCCTTCCATGGTTCTCTGGTTCAATTTTTTTCCTTGGGGTCTTCCAAATATTCTGCAGTTTCTGCTGCATGACTTACAGTTCTGCTCATGACTAGTAAGTTGCAATAATTGAGGGGTTTTATTATTCTTTCTTAATTTTCAATTTTATTTCTCAGTTTTTCTCAAGGTTGACAGAGAGGTTTGTGAATGGGGTGGATGTATTAATGGACACGTTCTGGAGAATATGGACTGATTTGTTAGATGTTCTTGGAATTGATGGTAAGTGTGATGATGCCATTTAACCCCTGAGCTGTATCAATCCGTGTCATTGCACACAAACATAGGCTGAGTGGGAAACTAACTGTGTTGTATCATGCTACATAGAACATTCACCAGTGGTATCTCTGCCTACTTCACGTGATTTTGACTGTGCTATCGTGGCCTCCAAACCAGAAGCTTAAACCCAACTGTTGTGTTTTGGTGTGAGTGCTTATAGGATGTCTGTAATAGGGTGACGGGTCACAGTCAGCTCTTTGGTGTCATCATTGAATGGATGCAAATAGTCTGCAACAGTGCATGGAAATGAAGGAGAGGCGCAGAATCTTCTTTAAGAGCATTAATTAAATTGCATCATTAGAGCTGGGCCAGTGATCAGAGAAAGATCCATCCAGAAATGGGTAACTGAAGCTGTGCTCATGTTTCTGCCGTTCTCTCTTGTATGTGTGCTTGTTAACACGCTGTACATTTCCCTTTGTTTTTCAGCCTCCAACTTGACTCACTATTTCAGCCCAGCAGCAATTGCCAACAACCCGACCCGGGCTATTCTGCTCATCGGTGCCATCTTACTCGCCTATTGGTTTTTATCTCTCTTCCTCGGATTCTTCTTCTATCTCCTGCACATGATCTTCGGCCGTTTTTTCTGGATAGCGAGGGTTGCCCTCTTCACCCTCTCGTGCATTTACATCCTGCAGAAGTACGAAGGTGACCCGGAACACGCGGTGCTGCCTCTCTGCTTCGTGGTGGCTGTCTACTTCATGACGGGGCCGGTGGGATTTTACTGGAGGAGAAACAGCAGCAGCAGCCTGGAGGAGAAGATGGACCACCTCGACAGCCAGATCAGACTGCTGAACATACGTCTGTCCAGGGTGATTGAGAACCTGGACAGAGGCGGTGACCAATGACCCCACCCCCATAGACCACCGTACACCAGCTCTAGAAAGTTCCTAAGCACTGTCTCATTTGAAGTTACAAAGCAACAAAACATCACATGGTAAAAAGTGTGCAGAGTTATAACTTTTCATCATGTGTAAGACTAATTGATCTAGATTACACACTCAGCCATTGTACTTGTAGGAAAGAGAATTAAGCCGTATATTCAGAGTTTTATCCAGTACTAGAATTTTATCAGTAGAGAAACGCTTACTTTTACAAGCATTTAAAAACATCTTTTGTAAATTTTTTATAAAAGCAAATCGAGTAGTCTTTAAAATACTGAAATTCAGCTAAACATATGCAAATTTGACACACAAAGTTAAAATCTAAAGCTACCGAACACTTCTGTTGAGAGGTAACTGCTGTGGGTCCACCCTTTGCTGTTGTTGTTTGTTTGTGCAAAGTCTCAAATGGTTTTCTCTTACTGTTGGCTTATTTCATTGCCTTGAAGTTGTCTTTCATAGAATATAAAGTAATTTTCTGGTATCCAGGCCATAAAATTCACGCCCTAGATTTTAATAGGAGGCAGGGAATAAGGGAGAAGGATGATTTATTAAGTTTCAGGTCCTTAAACGCCAGTCCCACATAAGGAATTGAGAAGTGCACGTGTGGCTTTATTTCATTGCTTTTCCTATCAGGAACTTAGATTTTGACATCCGAAAGGAAATCCGATTTAATTGGTTGACACAAGAGGAAAAGATGTGGCGTGGCAATCTGTAATTCCTATCTGACCTTCATAGTGAAGTGTATTTCAAGCATCAGTGCGTAGGATGGAATAATGCAGTTTTTAATCTTGGGACCCATTTACACAAAAGAAGTCAGCAGTTAAACCACTTGCAAATGCATCGTTGCTGAAAGCTTTCTCAGGACCAATAAGTGGCAATAAATTACCTGCAGGAAGATCTGGATTTCTTTTCTAATTTCGTTTTGTAGGCGCTTTTATCCTGAAGTCTGTGTCCTCAATATATTGGGCTTTGGGGAAGCGAGTCTCCTCATGGAAAGGTGTGCTAAACAAAGCCACGTAGGAGCTTGGAGCAGCTGTATTTTGAAGGATTTATGTGTTTGTAACCTTGTGATTAAGTAGCTTGGTAGGTGAGCACTGGTTTTGTACAGTTTGAAATGTGCTGAAACAAAGGTGACCTCAGGGAGGGAAGTCAGTCAGAGGTTTGTAACCGATGGCGCTGAGTGCTGAGCACAGTGACAGTGCCAGCAGAGGTAAAAATGGGCCACAGCTGAGGAACAACGCCTTGCCTAATTTCTGAATGATAGGTTAAGAGAACCCGCAACAAGAACTGGGTCTGCAGCAGGGACTGGCCTGAAAGCAATGGGAGCAAATCCACGTGGCTGCTGAGCGGGGCCGCGGCTGCCCAGGCAGGGCCTCAGTGTGCTGCTTTACTGAATGTATCGTGGGCTGAATTGGTTTTTTCCTTTATGCTGAAGTTTAATGCTCTTCTGAAAAAGCGTTTTACTTGCCTAACCTCTTCTGGTCTGTCTGTGGCATTTACGTGAATGGCTCTTTTATAATCCATTCTTATGGCCTTCGTGTCAACCTGCAGTCGCTGAAGTTCGACGTGGTTGAAGTTGATATGCAGTTGGCACTGCTGTAACGCAATTTAATTTTTTTATTGCATCTGCAGTTTCCTCTGAGTCTCATTTTTCAAGAAATACATGGTTAGAGTTGCAAAGAAGCCGCTTTTTTGCAACTTAAAATCCTTCCCATAAACAGATAAGCTCTATGGAGACAAATAATCTGCCTTGCGAAGCTGAGCATTGGAATGACGGTGTATTCATTTGTTACAGCTCATTTTCTGTAGTATTGCAGAGTCTTCCCTGTAAGCTCTGGTTTTGCTGCTGTTGTGCACAGAGGACTGAGCTAAGCACCACCGTGGACATTAGGAATTGGTTAGCAAAGGTGGTCACGTCTCTTAGTTTTGCTAAATCTGAGGCCTGAGGACCAAAGTCTGCAAACCTTACTCCATTGCCTTCAGTAGGACTATGTGCATGAGTCAGATTTGCATAGATTGTATTTTACGTAATCCATATTTAATGTTGAAGTTAAAAATGCTGAATCGTTTATATATTAAGAGCTGTCTATTATAAAGATTTCTTTACAAATACTATATGAAACTTGATTATAGTTTCTCCCTGTGTCTCTAATCGTTTATTTTAGTTTTGTAAAAATCAGCCCTCCTGTATTAATTCTCTTAGTTTTGATCGCCCTGCTGCTTGGAAAAAGTATTTTTGTATTTACTTGCATCCCATGTATAGCAAAATGTTATGTGAAGAGCAGTATATATAAAATTGGATATTTTTAATCAGTATTTTTCCCAGCACTCAGTTTTCACGTTAGTCAAATTCAGAAGTAATCATTTTTTTTAAAGCACAATCTAGTCTTCAATATATCTACTTTAAAAATGCTCTGTATTTTTAAACATGCACTGTAGTGAAAATGCTTTTGAGATATGAATGTGGTATTTAACCTCTTTCAACTTACTTTTGTAAATACCTTTTACAGATACTTTCCATTCCAAGTCATGTAGTTGACCCACCAAGTGTTGGCTCTGATTCGTAGACCTCGTTAAGTGACTGGTTGCACTGCTTTGCTATTGCCATGAGTGTGAGCATCTCGGTTAGGTGTGCAGGTACGGGCTGTGGGCACAGCAGAGCCCTGCACGCCTGCCTGTGTTGGTGGCACAAGGAGAGCCCCGATCCCACAGCTGCCAGCCTGGCTGTAACACAGCACACAGCACCGGCTGTGGGCTCCACAGCGCCTGGTACCAAATTCCAAGGCTGGTCTTCAGCGTTCTGAGCTCCGTGCTTCGAGGCCTGATGTTTGAAACTACCGTTGTGTTCTCAGTGCATTGGCATTTTTGTTCAAATGACGCTTGTAGGGGTTTCCTTGCAGGTAGGCACCTCACCTGTAGATAACCGACCCGTCGCGCGCAGACTGTAACGCTTCTCCAAGTGCTGTTGGGTGTCGGAGTGCCTTGTGTGCCCTGCTGTGGCTCAGTGCTGTGTTAGTGCGTCCTCCAACTCGTGGCTCGCTTTTAAGATGTGTTGCGTAGTGAATGTGGAACATAGACCAGTGTGTAACCGTAGCTCTTGGTGGTGTAGAAGTTTAGGTGTGATTTGCTCACGTACCGATCTGTATTTGGCAGCTAATGACGTGAATGACCACGAGTTCTCTTTGTCTGGGCTGGAAAACAAAAGGTTTTGTTGTATCCGCATGTATTTTAAACTTTTGGATAATTCCACCCAACTGTGATGACAGCACATTAAAAGTTGATCTTTTCTTTTTAACTGGACTGGTGTTTGCTGCGGTGGGCCGGGGGGCGGGATGGCTGTCTTGGTGACCCACGGCCCCCAGCCCTGACGGTGCCGAACGGCGCGCCAAGCGCTGCGGCCCCGCCCCCACCCCCTGGGCCCCGCCCCCTAACTAACAAGCCACGCCCCTTTTCTGTGCTGCGCCTGCGCGTACGCGTCGCCCTTCCTCGCGAGACCGCGGTGCCCGGAAGTGGGGCTGCCTGGCGCTGCACGTGGGCCGGGTCGGTTCCGATATGGGCCGCGCGCGGCGGCGGCACAACTGGAGGGCGCGGGCGGGATGCGGGACCGAGCAGCTCCCTGCGGCTGGGGCCGAACCGGCGGAGCTGCAGCTGGAGCTGGGAGGTGCGCGGGTCGCAGTGCAGCTTGGGGTGGCTGCGGTGTCACCGCGCTGCTGTTGGGCCGTTACGTGGTCTGGAAAGGTCGTGTTGGATGGGTGGTAATGGCTCTGCATCACTTAGACTGTTCTTTACTAAGGCAATCCAGTTATTAAACTACCTCTGTGCTTAACGCTTGCATTATCAAAGCCATTGTTTGTGGGTTTTTAAATCACTTTTCTCATGCAATTATTATCAAAGCATTACTAATGCAGACTTCTCTACTAGAAGTCGCTTGTCTCTGGTAGAGACTGTGATGTCACATGTGGCCCTGAGCTGCTCTACATCCTTTGGCTGTAAGGTTGCAAAAAACGGAGGAAAGGTGCTGTTAGTGCTGTGCCATAAGCCTAGGGGATGAGCTGAGCAGCCACAGCAAGCATTGCAGCATTCCGCCCCCCATGCCATGGGGTTTTTGTTCCTACTGACAAGAGGGATTGGTTCTGACTGGCAGGGAGGGTTGTGTTTGCCTGGAGTGGCTGTATCCAGTACAATGTGTGATTTGGCCACTGAGCAGTATGCTGACACCGGCCCTCTGGGTTCTGCTGAGTAACACATGGATGCTTGCAGATGGGGCACCACTGAAGGGAATTGATGGGAGCAATGCCCTGGTCCTGCCAGCAAAGAAAGAGAAGAAAAAGAAAGCACCGAGTGTCGTGCAACAGCAGAAGAAACCTCTCAGCAGGAAACAGAAGAAAAACTTGCAAAGAGTTTTAGAACAGAAGGAAAAGAAAAAACAGGTACAGTGCTGCTTGTGAGTAATTCTGGCATTGGTTCCCCCTCTTCAAATGGTAGTTAACTTGGGAGCCAATCTTTAAATGAAATTACTTCCCGCTGACTATCAGTACTGACTGCAGTTGGTTTTCCCACGCAGCGCGCTGAGCTGCTGAGCAAGCTGAGCGAGGTGCAGGCTTCCCAGGCAGAAATGAAGCTTCTGTACACCACTTCTAAGCTTGGCATCGGGGGACGCATGTATCAGCCCAAAAGGTAAAGCAGTGCAGGGAGAAAACCTTTCTGACTTACTGCTGTGGTTGTGGCAACCTTTGCATCTTTCTTTTCTCGCTCTGCCTGGGGAACCTGTCTTAGTGCTGCATGATGCCCACTGTGCAGGAGTTCTTTCTCCGGGTTTGGGCTCACCCAGTGACTCAGTGGTACAACTGTTTGCTGTACAAGATGTGTGAATTCCGCAGTTCTTGAACGCCTTTAGGGCCAGTGATCCCATCACCTCTCTGGGCAGCCTGTTTTTTTCCTAGTGTCAGTATGAATCTCCCCTGGTGCTACTTAAGGCCATCACCTCTCATCCTGTCGCTGTAGTTCACGTGGTGGTGTGTTGTTTTAGGGTATTGCAGGAGCCAGGCAGTGCTGTACCTGAGAAGATCAGGAGCATCAGCGGTGCAAATAAGAGAAGACACAGCTCAGATTCAGAATCAGAGCCTGAGGATGGATCCGATTGCTCTGAGGAGAAGAAAGAAGAGAAACAAGAAATTGAAAAGCCTTCAGCCAGTAATGTGAATTGTGCTGGGAAGCCAGAGGAAGACACGAAGAAGCCCATGGTGAGCCAGCAGGCTGCCCCTGCTGTGTCCAGCAAACCGTCGTGCAAGCCTGCGGTTTTTGTTCCAGTGGACAGATCTCCTGAGATTCAGGTGAGGCTGAGCAGTTACCTACGGGCTTAGGAATGAATCTTGCAGTTCACTGCAGACACTACCATTCTATTCCATTTGATGTGAGTAGGCTGTTCTCCAGAACTGGGAAGAGTTCTGTGTGCCTTTGAACGGATGCAGCAGGGTTATGGAAGGACTCTGTTGGAAATGCGGTATTGATAGGCTCAGGAGATTCTGTAGTTTCACAAATTAAAGTGCAGAAACTTGTGGCTGCTTTCTGAGAAGCTGTTTGGGTGAGTCTAGTTCTAGGCATGGCAGTGGTTCTAGGCATTCACTGGTTTGAAGCTTTTTGAGCCTCAAACCTTGCAGAATTCCTGTTTGGGGATTTTGTCATCTGAGTTAGGAAACACTTTTCAATCCTTGGGAGGACTAAATGATGTGTGTAAACCATGTCTTTTATTTTAGGAAGCAAGACTAAAGCTGCCCATTCTGGCTGAAGAGCAAGTCATCATGGAAGCCATTAATGAGAACCCCATTGTCGTCATATGCGGAGAGACGGGCAGTGGTAAAACCACCCAGGTCCCCCAGTTTCTCTATGAAGCTGGTTATACCAGGTAGGAGTTGTCTTTTGTATGCAGCAAATGTAGCTACAAAAGTTGAGGCTGAGCTCGGTCACTTCTGATTTGTCTCCTGCATTCTGAAATGGCTGAACTGGGAGCTCACTCTTTGATTTGCAGTGGCCACGCTGAAGGAGCTTTTAAAAACCAGAAGGGAGTACAGCTGTGACTTGCAAAACCCTTTGCACATAAGTAATCTTTTGAAACCTTTAAACAACCCCCCCTTGTTGTTCTTTGTCCCTTTAGTTCAGATGGCATCATTGGGATCACGGAGCCCCGGCGTGTGGCTGCAGTGTCCATGTCTCAGCGCGTCGCTAAGGAGATGAATTTGTCACACAGGTGAGAAGGAAACCTGCTGGGACCTTGCTGGGAAGGCTACACTGAGATGCACTGCACATGTGATAGATTGAAACAGAAATGTGTGTGTTGCTGTTCTGCCTCTGGTGAGAATCTGTGGCAGGTTACTTACAGACTGCTGTGGTGGTATCTGTAGAAGCACATGCAGATGCATGGGGTGGAATTGCTGCATATCCCAGGTTCTGGTGTCTGTTGTGTGTGAGGCCCTGGTGGGCTGTTGGGGTGCATCTTTTTGTATGTTGGCATCGAGTCCTCATTTAGTTAGGCTGAAGGCTGCTTCCTGACCTGCACGCTAATTTCCTGCTTCCCTCCATGCCTTGTGTCTCTCCTCTATTCCCTCACAGAGTGGTTTCGTATCAAATACGATATGAAGGAAATGTCACAGATGAGACACAAATCAAGTTCATGACAGACGGTGTGCTGCTGAAAGAAGTGCAGAAGGTGAGGTACTGCCCTTGCTGCTGGGAGAAGAAAGGGATCTTCAGCCTGAGGAGGTGCCAGCCAAGTTGTGTGGGTTTGTTGCCAGCCTTCCAACCAAAATCCCTTTCAGCACTGAGAAGTCTCTCAGCTGGGGTTCTCTTGCTATGTAAAATGAGAGCAGGAGTCTTGGGAACTAGGCTGCTTCGCATGGCCTTGAGAGTTTGGGTCTGTGCTACACTGCCTGCGCAGGACTGCGCCTGAGTGTGGCAACGAGGGGAAATGCCTGCGACTCAGAAGAGGCTTTATGCAGTGCAATCGATTTTTCTTCTCAGGATTTTCTGCTGTTAAAGTACAAAGTGATCATTATCGATGAAGCCCACGAGAGAAGTATGTACACGGATATCCTGATAGGGCTCTTGTCCCGCATCGTGCCTCTTCGGGAGAAGGTGAGAAGCTGTGGGGCAGAAGGCACACGAGGAAGGGGTGCCAGTAGATAGCTTTTCACACAGCATCTGATTGCAGTGCCACCAGGCACAAGTAATTAAAATTTCTGGCTTATTAGAAAACACTTGTGTCCAATGCCAGTAGTTCTTGTGCTGTATAGCCTAAGTGCCACATGCTTGCAGGCAAAGGCTGACAACTGTGTGTCCCTGCAGAAAGGGCTGCCGCTGAAGCTGATCATCATGTCAGCCACCCTCCGCGTGGAGGATTTCACTGACAACACCAGGCTGTTTGCTGTCACACCTCCTGTTCTACAGGTACGGTTCTTCTCGCTGGGATCTGTGCCAGGTGGAGCAGCTGAAAATACAGCGGGGGTTTCCTCTATGAAATAAGAAATGAGATGCTCTAAACTGCCCATTTCGTGCCTAAATCTTTTGGATGTCAGTTTAAAGTATGGGTTTGTTCTGGTTATACTGTTCTGTCATTTGGGACTCAGTGGTTTTCTCTCCACTTCTATCAGAGAATTTGCCCTGGCAGAATTGGATTACTTTGGAAGACTGGAAGTTATGGTTAGGAAGCCTCAATCCAGGAGAGAACTGTTGAGTTTCCCTCTTGGTTTCATGGTGTTCAGCATAGCCAACACAGATCACTTACATGGGTCCTGTGGTTTGTAGGTTACCAAACCAAAAGCTGCTCAGACTTCAGGATATGCATATCTAGTTCTGCCACAAGGGCTGCAGTGACTGTGCTGGCATTACAAACATGGCTTGTTTGCTGTTGGATTCTTCTCTAGGTGGATGCGAGGCAATTCCCTGTCACTGTTCATTTTAACAAGAAAACTCCCCTGGATGACTACAGTGGGGAATGCTTCCGAAAGGTGTGTAAAATCCATCGGATGTTACCCTCAGGTAAGGGCACTGTGGAGCCTCTCAAATTCTTCACACTTAATGTACCTGTAGAATTTTTTGAGCTTTTTTTTGGTAACTTAAGCAGTGGTGCATGGCATTTAGAGTGATCTCATCTCTTGCAGGTGGGATTTTGGTGTTCTTGACAGGCCAGGCAGAAGTTCACTCTCTCTGTAGGAGGCTGAGGAAAGCCTTTCCCTTCCAAAAAACCAGCACTGCAGGTAATGCTACTGAATAAGACCTGGGCTTAAATTAACGGAGTTAAACTTGGAATTGAATTAAATTCCCCTCTCTGAGAAATGAGCTTCCTTTGCACCTAAAATAAGAATTTTTATTTTAAAATTTCTCAAGACAAGGGTTGGGGGTACGGTCTAGGATAGTGGAATTTCCCAGGATGGATTTAGAAAGCGAAATCCTGCCATAGCTCAGCTAGTTGTCTTCTCAAGCTCATGGCACATGCTTGCTGTGTGCTGCTCTTGGTCCTCAGTATGGCTCCTTGTCCGCTCTGCCTTCAGCAGTGCCTTTGGAATCCTGCAGGAGGTGGGAGTGGGGCAGATTATACACTCCTTTTTCTGAGATGAAAGCGTGCACAGCTGATGGTGATTTGATGGCTGTTTTTGTAGGAGATGATGATGACAGAAAAGAATCAGTGGAAGAAATGCGAAAATTTAAGAAATCAAGAAGGCGGAAGAAAGCTGCGGTACTGTGATGGCTGGGATTCCTCCCAGAGACAGAGCAGGGCCCTCCCTGCAGCAGAGCACTACTGCATACTGGTGTTTCTCACCAGGCTGGTTTAGGCTCGCATGAAGCCTTGTGGCCTGCATGCATCCCTGCAGAAATACAGTAGCACTGCTTGCACTCCTAAGTACTGCCTTACAAGCAGCAGAGTGCTAAAATGTGTCCCTGGATACTGTGGGTAGGAGACAGATTTCAGCTAAGTACTGACCTTAAAACGGTAATGGAAGGAGTTGCAGACTTGCTGTCTCCAGGGCTGCCTCTGCTCTGGCTGTTACCCAGAATTGAGTCTGATGTGTCTGTGATGGATGGTAGCATTTGGCTTCTGCCCAGCTCCCACATGCACGGTGCTGGGAGGAGATCTTGATGCTGCAGATGCACTGTCTGCTGGTCTGGGGTCCTGGTAGCTGGAGTGGTGTGAAGAAGTGTTAATTACCCTTTGCTAATCCTCCCTGTGAAGAAACATGGCTCAGCACAGAATGCTGTTTGAAATTGTGACTTGGGCTGTCCCCTGACTCTCACAGTTAAGAAATGCTGAATCTTAGCCTTGAAACACAGACAAAATCTCCCAATCTCTGTTGAATCTCTGTCAACAAGTGCTTGGAATAAATGCTCAGCTTTGCTTTCAGAGCTGTATGAAATGCTGTCAGTGTTCCCACTTACACTTCATCGTCTTCTTCCCCATCTTCCTCAGACACTTCCCCAAATCAATCTGGACAGTTACGCTGTTGTACCGGTGGATGAAGGAGATGAAGACAGAGATGCTGACACTGATGATGATATTGCAGGATCTGATGTTGACCTCGACTTAGGAGATGGAGACTCAGAAGAAGGTTTGGCATTCACCTACAGTTAGCTGTGAAACGTGTGACATAAAATAGCTGTCCCTTGCTAGGCTGGTGTGACAGCACATTGGGTTTGCATAATGGAAGAGTGAAGTTTTTCTGATTGAGATTTATGCCAAGTAATTTGTTGCTGCTTTTTAACAAATTATGTTCCTGGAGACATCACTGGGGATAAGCCTAGAAGCTGACTTACTATGTATTAAAGATTATTGCTTTGTTTCTTCACAGAAGAGAAATCAGATTCATCCCTTCCTCTTTATGTGCTCCCTCTCTACTCTTTGCTAGCACCAGAAAAACAAGCAAAGGTAAAGGATTCACTGTCACAAGAACAAATGACCCTGACTGATAGGTGGCATTGCTGTCTTAAGCCTGTTGTGTTTTGTGAGCTAAAAGGTCCATCTTGAACCACTGCCAGTGGGCAGACTGGAATGGCTCAATGGACAGGATAGGCTGGGTTTGGAGCAGGCATTGCTTGGCCTGTGCTCTCCCTGATGTCCCGGTCCAGTGGGCTGGGAGAGATGAAAAGCAATAGTCTGTAGCATGTCAGAATTACTCACAGCTATGGGATGCATCAAGGGTTTTGTTGGCAATGCATTTCACACGCCCGTCTGTTTGTTGTAGGTGTTCAGGCCTCCTCCTCCTGGCACGAGACTCTGTGTTGTAGCCACCAACGTGGCAGAGACGTCGCTCACCATCCCAGGCATCAAATACGTGGTTGACTGTGGAAAGGTGAAGAAGCGTTTCTATGACAAAATCACCGGGGTTTCGTCCTTCAGAGTCACCTGGATATCTCAAGCATCAGCTAACCAGCGGGCAGGTCGTGCAGGCCGGACTGAACCGGGGCACTGCTACAGGTCAGCGAGCTGCTGGGAAGAGGGCTGTGTAAATGTTACCCTCAACTGCCTTTTAATTTTAAATCCCTTGCCATTTTTTTTGCACGCATTTCATGAGTTAAGATTTCTTGCAAGTTTCCAAGCAGCATTTCTGGTCCACTAGGTTGTATTCTTCAGCTGTCTTCATGGACTTTGAGAAATTTTCTGCACCAGAAATTACAAAGCGACCAGTGGAAGACTTGATCCTGCAAATGAAGGCACTCAATATAGAAAAGGTGAGGTGTCAGACTGGCTCTGTGCTATGGAGCTCCTTAAAGTAGTTGCCCTTTGGAGCCAGAAACGAACAGAAATCCACGTTAGAAATGAGGGTCCTGGGATTTGGTTTCCATTCTGTGAAATGCGGATGCTGTTACGAATTCAGCAGACCTTACCAGATCTGTTCTGGTCATAAGAGCTTTTGCATCATTTCACTGCTGAAAAGTCCCCTGTCAAAATAGGGATTGTGTTTGGAGCTATGTGTGTGCTTTCAGAAAGCACAGTGCTTAGAGTTGGACATTAAGCAGCCTGCTCTAGGCGGTGCCTGCAGTCAGTGCCAGCTGAGGGTCATGCTTGTTTCCACATTTCCTAATGGTTTTGTTCTAAGCATTTCCTCCTATTATATGTCCTTTCCTCTTGCTTCTGGCACACATTCTAAATGTTTTTCTTTGGTCTTTGTAATGGAAGGTGAGGTTTTCACTCCCTTCCAGGGCTTCTTACTGATCCAGACTGCCATGTCGGTCATGTACTGAGAGGCATTTTATTTGCTACCTGTAGGTAATCAACTTTCCATTCCCAACACCACCTCCAACAGAAGCACTTGCAGCAGCTGAGGAGTTACTGATAGCCCTGGGTGCCCTGAAGGAGCCTCCTATGACAGGAAGGTAATGGCTGTGGTCCTCAACATATTTCCTCGTGGGGATAAAGCACCCACAAGGGCAGAAACACTGGTTTTCATGAATGCAGATGTTTCTTCATTGCATGACTTCTCTCCCCACAGGCTGAAGGAGCAGCAGGCAGCAAAGCTGAGCTGCCCTATTAGTCCCCTGGGCAGAGTAATGGCCACTTTTCCTGTTGCCCCCCGCTATGCAAAGATGCTGGCACTAAGCAGGCAGCATGACTGCCTGCCTTACACCATTACCATTGTGTCTGCCATGACTGTTCGGGAGCTTTTCGAAGAGTTTGACAGGTAAGTGAAGGAGCCCAATTCCCAGTTTATATGGAACCATAGCATCATAGGACAGCTTGGTTTGCAAAGGACCTTAAAGCCCATCCAATTCCAATGCCCTGCCATGGGCAGGAAAAGCTCCCACTAGTTCAGGCTGCCTGGGGCTCCATCCAGCCCAGTAGGGATGTTGATGCCTCTCTTGAGCACAATCTGATTCATGCCGTTCTGTGTTTCTTTTAGGCCAGCAGCAAGTGAGGAAGAGACAGTGAAGCTGAAGGGGAAGAAAGGAAGGCTTGTACAGATGCAGAGGATCTGGGCTGGGCAAGGGGAATTGCAGAAGCTTGGAGACCTCATGGTGATGTTAGGTATTGCACACAGAACTTTCCCTATGCTGATAACTTCCATTCTCCTCTCCCCATCACCCTGACCTCAGCTTTATACAAACCCATCCTGCTGTAGGACTGAGTGTAGAGGTGTAATTCCTGGGCTGATCAAGGCAGCGTCGAGGCATCATGGGCTGACAAATGGCCCTGGCTGAGTGGGAACTGCACTATGCTCATGCTGACTGGGACAGCACTGTGCCACAGTTGGTTTAATTAGAACTCGTTTGTGAAGTTGTTTTCTCTGCTTGACTATTCGCTTCCAGGAGCAGTGGGGGCCTGTGAGTACTCTGGGTGTACTCCTAAATTCTGTGAAGAGAACGGGCTCCGCTACAAAGCCATGCTGGAAATCAGGCGATTGAGAGGGCAGCTGACAACAGCAGGTAATTGGATTCTAGGGGGAACTGTCGTCTTTTGGGAGCAAACCAGTCAGCTGAATCTTAACTCACCTTCTCTTTTTCCTTTTCCCCCTGCAGTGAACTCAGTCTGCACTGATGCTGGCCTCTACGTTGACCCGAAGATGAAGCCCCCAACAGAAGCACAAGCGACTTATTTGCGACAGATCGTATTGGCAGGGCTGGGGGACCACCTTGCTCGGAGGGTTCAGGCTGAGGAACTCCTGGACGATAAGTGGAAGAATGCCTACAAGGTAAACAGCTCAGCTGACCTGAGTTCCTCTTCGCTTGTGTCTGTAGGGCAGAGGGGCACTCTACAAAGCCTGGGCTTCTGCCATAGGACTGTGTGTGTTGGCTTTCTCCAGCTTCTTGCCCCTGAAGTTTCCAGTGTTGCAGTTTCCAAGTCCTTGTGCAGGAATTGCTGTAAAAGAGTAAAAGGGCCATTAGTCCATCTCACAGAGTGCTTAATGTCCCCAGAGAAAACAGAACAGAAAAGAAAAGTGTTATTAAATGCCTCCATCGCTTAAGAAGTTATAAACGTGTATCCAAGAGTGAAATTTGATGCAATCAAGAAATGAGGTTGCCAGTAACTGTTCCTACTCTGCTTCAATCCTCTGTGCTTTCTTACAGACCGCTCTTCTGGACGACCCAGTGTTTATCCATCCAAGCTCAGTCCTTTTCAAGCAGCTCCCAGAGTTTGTGGTGTATCAAGAAATTGTTGAGACTGCAAAACTGTACATGAAAGGTGAGACTGTGTGTGATGATCCATTCTGCAGACTTGATTAGGAATGCAGAGTGGAAAACTTCCCTCATAGGACTGCTACTGAGTGGCAGCTCTTGGCAGCAAGGCTTCCTTCAGGTGTGTTTTCCCTTTCTCAGGTGTGTCTGCAGTTGAACCCGAGTGGATTCCTGCTCTGTTGCCACCATACTGCCACTTTGGGAAACCTCTGGAAAATCCTCCTCCATCGTACTGCCCTGAAACAGGCAGAATTCGATGTCACAGGCCAAGTGTCTTTTGTAAGCTTCTTACAATGTCTCTCTCGGTCATTTTGCCTGAGAGCTGCTCTGTAGTCAGTTACTGTAATGTCTCTTAGTGATGCTGTCCACAGTATCAAAGGGTAGAGCTCAGTTTGGACTCTTCAAAGGGCTTGACAGCGATTTGAGCAGATTCACAGGATTTAAAGTGTTTAAATGTTAATGTCTTCCCATTGGCATGGCAGTTTTATATCCATCACTAACTTTTGTTAAAGAGAGAGGCTGCCAGGGTTGGTGGTCCATGTGGGCATTTATATTCATCAGGTGTTGAGGAGACTTTGTGATCTCTTTCCAGATCGAGTTAGCTGGCAGCTCCCTGCTGTCGAGGTTGACTATCCAGAAGGTATCGACCGCTATAAATACTTTGCCAGGTTCCTGCTTGAAGGAAAGGTATGTGTGGTCAGGTTGCAACACTTCTTGGACATTAGCAGTGTTTTAGCCCAGTTTCTGAAGATGAGGCTTGCCAATGGCTGCTGGAATGTGCTAAACTTGGTGAGGTGGGATAGAGCTTGAAAATACAGAATGGCATGAGAATTAGCTGGTGGGTGAAAGAGACCCAAATTTAAGTCCTGTTTTCTCAGAGGAAAAAGGCTGTGGTTCTTGTGTCTCCATTCTGAGAGACGAGTCATCAGGCAGGGCAATCAGGTCAAAGTTGGTACGGAGATCTGCAAGGGAGAGTTGGGGATACAGGATATGGGGCTGAAACCTACAGCAATTCAGGTTCTTTGATGATTGCTTCCACAGAACAATTTACCTTGTTTGTTATGTGCTTTCTGCAACGTATCTCACAGGTCATTGAGAAATTGGGTTCTTACAGCCAGTGTCTGCTCTCCAGTCCTCTCATAATGCTCAAAACGTGGTCCAAGTAAGTTGTGAAAAGCTTTTCTCCACTGAATGCTTTTAACTTTCTCAGAAAAATAATAACAAAAAATTAAACTCTGGGAAGGGTGTATGAGGCAGTGAGCTGAGGATTCCTTGCAGAGAGGTGAAAATTGTAATTTTGGGTGTTTGCTTTTGTTTTTTTTTTTTTTTTTTAATCAAGAAAAACTGTCTTGCAGTATTGTATGGGCTGGGTGGAAGCACACAATGCACTGTTCACACTGACCTCTGTGGGTGGCTCAGTACAAGTGCATGAGGGCTTTCTTGAGCTAAGGAAATGTCTCTATATCCAGAGTCCTTGTGTTTACAGCTGTATTTAGCCCTCACTGATAACGAGCATGAATTCAGAAAGGTGAGCTGAACGCTGTAACTCTGCTAAACTGAGCTGATGGTCATTGCTTCATTGCTTTATGGTGCCGTTTTGTCTTGGACTCACATAGGCTTCAGCCCAGGACAGAATTCCTCCTGCAGGCTCTGGTTGCTGAAAATTGTGATAATCGTGATGCTTTGCTGGCTGCATGGAAGAAAAACCCCAAGTGTAAGTGACTTACTACTTAAATATTAGTCCTATCCGAGGACTTTGTCGTTTCTGAGGTACATGTAAGGTGGACTGTTTCACTTGATATACTCCAAATTTTTATTTTTTGAATAGAATCCATCATGCTGTGAGTTTTGATTCTTGTGAAGGAGCCAAATGGATGTTGATCAGTATTAGGCCATCTCACTGCTGCTCTCTTTCTATTCCAGATCTGCTCGCGGCCTATTGCCAGTGGATCCCTGAGGTTATGCACGAGGACATAGCCAAGCAGTGGCCACCAGTAGCAGTGTGACACCCAGCTCTGTTCTTGGGACGCTCCTTTTCTCCAAAGTGTTTTTGGAGCATTGGTTTCCAGGAAGATCTGATGATCAGAAGGACTGCCTGGCCGCTAGCAGTGCCTTTCTGTGGCTCTTAGCTGGCTCTTGGCTCCAGTTTTCAGCCTGCTATGCTCTCAGAAGCCCCACCAGCTGTTTGGTGGGTGCTTTATATTGTTAATATTTGGATAATTTTATCCACTGTATTTTACCAGTTATGTTTTGCTGAAGTTTCTCTTTGGACTATATTAGTCATAGGGACTACAATAAATATATGTAATTCTTGGTTTGGATGGGAGAAACGTTTTCTACACAGTGCGTCGTAAGGAATGTTAGACCTTCGCAGGCCCTTCCTCACATGGTTCTGCAGGTTCCAAGGATTGAGCCTTCCCCTCATGCTGGGCTGGCTGCAGCCTCATAGTGCTGCCCAGTTGCTGCCTTTCGCCCTATAGAACTGTGTGGGGAAGAACTGAAGTGAGAAAATGTGTGGGTTATGTGAGTTATGTGAGTTACAGCACACTAAGAACTAGAGGTTTTTTGTTTCGTAAGCTTTGGTGTTGTAGAGCCATGGTGCTCAGCACTAACTCCAGCAGCAGGGGTTGTAAATGCACTTTGCAGCCTGTTTGGGAGGGGGAAAAAAAACTAAGCGTGGTGTTGATTTACAAACAGCAAAGGTGAGATATTTATATATAGGGAGTCTTGGTGAGTGAAAGCAAGGTAGCTGGCTTTGCAGAGCGCTTCCTGCCTCTGAATCGAGGAAGGGGTGTGGAAGGTATGAAAGCGGAGCCGAAAAACGAAGACGGAAAAACGTGGAGATGCCGGGGATTGAACCCGGGGCCTCATACATGCAAAGCATGCGCTCTACCACTGAGCTACATCCCCTTGCTGTACGCACACCGCCCGCAGAATGTGGACATCCTTCAACAGCCATCGCGCGCCACCAGCTGAGCCGCAGCCCTGTAGCAGGAGCAGAGCGGGATTAGACTGCGTGCCTGTCCTCGTTAGTATAGTGGTGAGTATCCCCGCCTGTCACGCGGGAGACCGGGGTTCGATTCCCCGACGGGGAGGCAACTAACATTTTGACCGCCGGCGCAGCTTTTTCTTCTGGACGCCCCGGCACAGCGACGGCGCTCAGGGCCGTGGCGGGGGGCGGTTACCGCGGGGTGCCGGGGGCCTATCCGTTTTCCGGGGCTTTAGAGCAAAGCGATGGGAGATATGGGGAGGATCCCAGGCGACAGCCCACCCCGGAGCCGCGCACTGCCCCGAGCGGCCGTCCGCACGTGCTCGCGCCGCATCGAGCTCAGGGACGAGCGGGGCTGGGCGGGGTCGTATTGGCAGCCCGACAGCCGTCGTCTCGCCGCCGAAATAGCTCAGTTGGGAGAGCGTTAGACTGAAGATCTAAAGGTCCCTGGTTCGATCCCGGGTTTCGGCAGGGCTTTCTTTTGTCCCTCGTTTGTTCCCCAGTTCCCCCCGCAGCTGTCGTTTTGCAGCAGAGCAGCTCGCAGTTCCCCCTGCCCAAGTGCTCTGGGCGGCAGCAGCACGCAGCGCCCGCGTGGGGCCGAGCTCTGGACAGGCCTCGGGAAAGGGTGCGCACCGTCCTCGTTAGTATAGTGGTGAGTATCCCCGCCTGTCACGCGGGAGACCGGGGTTCGATTCCCCGACGGGGAGGTGGTGGTTGTTTTTTGTTTCTTCCTGAGGTTTTTCCTCCACTTTTTCTCCCTCGAATTTTTCCGGCTTCCGAAGAGGAAAAAAAAAAAAAACAAAACCACACACAGCCAGCCGCGCGCGCACACAGAACGCTTCTGTGCTCCAGGAGACACCCGAAACCCGCACAGCGCCGCTCCCCGTCTGGCTCCGCGGCGCGCATCGTCCCCTGCTCAGATGAATGGACGAGGGAGCACTGTGGCTGGGGGGGTGAGCAATAGGGGCAGGGGGATGTAGCTCAGCGGTAGAGCGCATGCTTTGCATGTATGAGGCCCCGGGTTCAATCCCCGGCATCTCCAGCGCCGCTTTTCGTTTTAGTGAGTTTTGTCATCGCGTTCACTCAGCAGCAGCTGCCGCGCTACAAGGCTCTGCGGCACGGAACGGCTCATCTGCCCCTCGGTTCTCCTCACCGCTCAAACACCACGTTCTCGTTTTTCTCGTTGCAAAGCACGGCTCTGCGAATGCACGGCGGCCCGCAAGTAGGAAGGCAGGAGGCGCCGAGCCGAGCAGCGCTGGTGCAGCACAGACCTGAGCCCGTGCAGATCTCACACGGCTGAGCCACCGGGTGCCTCATCTCCTCCGTTCCATCAAACTGCACAACTGCTCTGTTCACAGCAACCGTTATTTCTTATTTATGTTTGTGGCAGATCTCTCCTCAGCTGGCAGAGCCACGTCCCAGGACCACATTCTCACTTGACACAAACCTTACCACACGGCGCTCCGCACCGGACGGATGCCGGCCGCGCTCTGTGCCCCCCCGCATTGCGCGCCGAGCGCCAATCCCCTCCCAGCCCTCAGAGCCGCATCACCGCGCCGCGACAGCCGCTGCTCCCTCCGCGCCCCGCCCCGCGCTCTCTGCCGCCCGCGCCGCACAGCGGTGGCAACGGCCGCGGGAAAGTAGTGCGTGGCGGAGTGATCTGAGCGGCGCGGGGCTGGAGGGAACGTGTGGCGTAGTTGGAGACTTAGGCGGGCCGCGGTGTGCCGTGGGTTTGGCCTGCGAGCGCCGTTGTGAGCGTACCGCTGGGATCAGCCGCGGTTCGGCGGGGAGGAGAGGTGGCGGGACGCGTGTGAGGAGCGGAAGGGCCGAGCGTGTGCTGCTTGCTTGGACCGGAGAGCGCTGGGGGGGGGGAAACTGCGGCGGGCCAAGATGGCGGGCAGAGCCGGCAGCGTGTGGACGGGGTGTGGGCCGGCTGTTCGTTTTCCGCTCGCGGGCGCAGCGCGATCCGGAGACGGGATAGGAACAGGGAGCCACCGGGAAAATGGCGGCCGCGCAGGCGCAGCAGCGGCCCCAAGGATGGAGGAAGTGGGCGCGCGCCCTGAGTGGGAAGGGGAGGAGACGCGTGGCCCCGCCCCTCGGGGTGTGGGCGGGTCCTCCTGTGACGTCACAGAGCGGCATGGGCGCTGCTTACGTCATCATCTCGTGTGCTGACCTCCCTTCCAGACCAACATGCACATCTTCGTGAATACCCTGACTGGCAAAACCATCACCTTGGAGGTGGAACCCAGTGACACCTTCGAAATTGTCAAGGCCAAGATCCAGGACAAGGAGGGCATTCCCCCTGAACAGCAGAGGCTGATCTTTGCTGGCAAGCAGCTGGAAGACGGGCGCACTCTGTCTGACTACAACATCCAGAAGGAGTCCACTCTCCATCTTGTCCTGCGCGTAAGAGGAGGCATGCAGATCTTTGTGAAGACCTTGACAGGTAAGGCCATCACTCTGGAGGTTGAGCCCAGTGACACCATTGAGAATGTCAAGGCCAAGATCCAGGACAAGGAGGGCATTCCCCCTGATCAGCAGAGGCTGATCTTCGCTGGCAAGCAGCTGGAAGACGGGCGCACTCTGTCTGACTACAACATCCAGGAGTCCACCCTGCACCTGGTGCTGCGCCTGAGGGGAGGGATGCAGATCTTTGTGAATACCGTGACTGGCAAGATGATCACCTTGGAGGTGGAACCCAGTGACACCTTCGAGATTGTCAAGGCCAAGATCCGGGACAAGGAGGGCATTCCCCCTGAACAGCAGAGGCTGATCTTTGCTGGCAAGAATCTGGAGGACGGGCGCACTGTGTCTGACTACAGCATCCAGATGGAGTCCACTCTCCATCTTGTCGTGCGCCTGAAAGGAGGCATGCAGATCTTTGTGAAGACCTTGACAGGTAAGACCATCACTCTGGAGGTTGAGCCCAGT
The DNA here is from genome assembly GCF_023343835.1 of Lagopus muta. Lineage (NCBI taxonomy): Eukaryota > Metazoa > Chordata > Aves > Galliformes > Phasianidae > Lagopus > Lagopus muta. Next base: position 8,172,936 of record NC_064449.1, on the reverse strand, counting down.
GACACCATTGAGAATGTCAAGGCCAAGATCCAGGACAAGGAGGGCATTCCCCCCGATCAGCAGAGGCTGATCTTCGCTGGCAAGCAGCTGGAAGACGGGCGCACTCTGTCTGACTACAACATCCAGAAGGAGTCCACCCTGCACCTGGTGCTGCGCCTGAGGGGTGGTAACTGAAGTAGAGATTCCTTGCTTCCAAGAAAAAGTTCCTCTGCGCATGTTCATTCCAATAAAATTCTTGCATCCACAAAGATTGCTGTCTCTTAAATCTTTCAAGCAGCTATTTTAGTTACTTAATTGCAATCTAATAAATTCTGGTTACTTAATTTCCAGATAATAAAGGTGTTATAAAACTGCCTTATGCAAGGCCTGCACGTGCCTGGCCAGTGACGCAAGTGGTGCTGTGGTTGTGTAAGTGTTCCCGTAACTCCCTGCGGGCTACTGAGCTCAGTGCTGGTCACAGTGCTCTTCAGCTACTACCATGTAATGTAACACAGAATTGCAAATCCTTTTGGAGTTGGAAGGTTCAGTAATACTGCTTTGCCCCGTGGAAGGCTGAATACTGCATCAATGTAGTAAAAACCGTTGTAAAGATACTAAGTTCCTTCAAAAGCCAGTGAGCTTCCCTGCTGGCTTTGGCGATCTGTTTGCTGGGTGATGGACAATTGTGAGATGTCAGTAGTGAGTCTGCAGCCTTTGTTGCAGGCGCTTGGTTCTGACAGTGGGCTGCGCAGCTTTAGTCTATAAAGCAAACTTTGCAACTTCAGTAGTGGCTTATAGAACACCTCTGGGAATGCTTTCATCCCAGCTGTGTGCTGTGTAGGAACGGCGCTGTGTTGGTGAGCTGAAGTGCTACAGAGTAGTTCTGGGTGCTAACAACAATGGCAAGGGATGTCTGCTCACCTCCTTGCAGTTGGGTGTCTGAGGTCAAACGCTCGCATAGGGAAAGTGGAGAACAGGCTGAAGAGTTCAGTAATGAACGTGCAGCTGTATCCCGGCAGTACTGCGCTGCCTGGCTGCGTAAGGGTGTGCTTGGAGTTGGAGTGAGGGTTTCAGCTGCGGGGCTCCAAGTGTCAGCTCCATCCAGAGCAGAAGGGTGGGATCCCCGGGAAGAAAACGAAGCACTTCCTAGGTGATGCTGCTTGTGGATTATACGTGAGTGAGAACGGTGCGAAGGGAGGTGTTGGCGCGTCGTGGTTTGCGGGGAACAAGCCGGGATAATGAAGAAGGGCTCGTTTGGAGGCAGCCTTTGAACACCCCTGCACAGCGCCGGCAGCCGTGAGCGGACCCGCGGTAACGCCGGAACGGCCCGGCCGCACGCAGCGGCAGCTTCCGCCCCGCTCGGCTCGGCCCACGGGGGCGGTGCCGCCCCGCCCCGCCCCGCCGTAGCGCCCCGCCGGGCCCGGGGCATAAAGCGGCGGCGGGCGGCCCGCTGCCCGAGCCATGGGCGCTACTCGGTGGAGGGCGGTGGTGGGCCTGGGGGCGGTCGGGGCCGTCTGCCTGCTGCTGGGCGGCTGCCTGCTGCTGGCGGGGCCCGCTATCATCAAGATGCAGGTCTTCAAGGTTAGCGGGCCGGGGGCTGCGGACGGCGGCGGTGCTGCGTGGGGCTGGGCGTGCTGCTGTGGGTGCTTTGCTCGTCCGAGCTCTCCGGGGGCGATGAGAGCCGCGCACCGAAACGGCTGCTTCGGTGCTGCTCTTCCAGTTTGCGGCATCCTTAAAATCTCAGCGCGAATAAATCTAGGCTCGGCTGTTCTGTGCTCTGTTGCAGGAGGGCTGGGGCTGCCTGGGACCGCGATCCTCCTTAGCAGGGGCTGTGCTCTGCTGACGCTGACGGGTGATTGCTGCTGGGAGAAGCGCTGGATGCTCTTTGCTAACTGCATGGGAAAGCTTGTGCTGGTGGATTGCTCTCTATTGTCCAGAACAGCGTGGGTGATGCGCTGCAGTGCTCGGATGGAGTCCTTGCCTTGTGCGTGGTGTGGTGTCTGAGAGTGAAGCACAAGAGTTGCCTCTCTTTGGGGTTCCTGGCTGCTGGAGGGGGCCCTGCTGCTGGTTATGGCACAGGGGTGCGGGCTGAGCCCTTGTGAGTCTGCCCTGTGAGTGCTGCACAGAGCCCCGGGACCAGTGCTCAAAGACAGAAAGGGAGAAAATACAATGGAAAGGGCTCAAGGACTGAGATGAGAACAGGGAGGTTGCTCACCAATTACTGTTGCGAGCAAAGGAGTTCTAACTTGGGGCAGCTGCTGGGCTTTCCTCACAGAGTCCCCTCTGCAGCCCCCCACTAGCAAACCCTTACTGCATCAGCCCAATACGTGGCTTCATCCCCAGTTTCACCCAAACCTTTCCCACTGCCCACAACGGAGGGTCCCTCTCCCTTGGAGTTCCTTCAAGCTCACATCTACCCACATCAACAGCTAGAAACAATCCCCTGGCACAGGAGATAATTAGTGAGTGGCTGTAGCTGTGTGTGTCCCTGCATCTTTGTCAGGAACAAGCTTCTGCTGGAATGGATGCTCTGGTAGTGCCACTGGCTGTGCAGAGCCAGGCAGACCTTTGCCGTAAGCCAGAGTTGGTCTTTGTCCAGTCTGTTGGCTGTGCAGAGCTGGTGCTGGCACCTGTAAACATATGGCATGATCAGTGCAACCAGACTTCCCCTCTTTTGGGGAACTACTCGATTCAGCTACTTTCTAGTGAATCTCAGTGAGGAGAAGCCTGACCCTTCTTTTTCCTCAGGGCTCACTTCATCTCAAGTATGCGGTCTCCTCATCTTCCACGTGATTTGAAGGATCCCAAATTCTTACATAGCTTAAAGTCAAATGGAAAACAAACAATGGACTGATATGCAGGGTGGTGAGAAGCGTGCAGGGCCTTGCTGAGATTCCTGGGGCAGTGTTTGGAGTGGTGGGTGTGAGGAGTTGCTGGTGGCAAGGCTTGGGCAGGGCTGGAGGCTGGTTGGCCTTTGGCAGGCACTTATCACATAACTCCACGTAGGAACTGTTGTCCTCAGTGCTTACGCTGCTGTCTTTGTCTGGAGGAGCCGCATGGTAACCCGTTGCTTTCAGTTCTTCAGGAACTTAGCATGGTCAGGATATCTCAGACCACCCAGTGACCCTTTGTAACCCATCTGCGTGAAAAATAATTCTATTTTTATTTCAGACATGAGCCACATCTATGTTGATCTTCATGTAGCTTGACTCCAAGGCTGCTCTGATCAGCGTATCTTATTTAGTGGTAGTTGTTACAGTTGGACTTAATGAGCTTAGTGCTCTTTTCCAACCTCAGCAACCCTGTGGTTCTGTGCAGGGCCTGGAGCTGCTGGGCTCCCATGAGAGGAGGCTGAGAAGGGCAGCAGGCGGTCGGGATGCAACCTGTGTGTGTTACATAAATGCATGCATATGCAACGGGAAGCCCGGGGAATGCAAAGCAGAACAAAAAAGTAAAGAAAAGCAGATGTCCGTGTTCAGACTCTGCTGGGTGCACAGGAAAAGGGTTATAAGACAATCTAGATGAAGTCTGGGTTGCTCTTGTCCCATGGTTGCTTCTCTGCCAGTGATGCTGCTGGCAGCTTTCTCCTTGTTCCTGCCATGGGGTCAAAGCAAGCAGCTGTGGGGCTGAGCTGGAGCTGGATAGTGCCCGCGTGCCTTTGATGATTAGTGGATCAAACGCAGTTCTGAGCCGAGTTACTTAACTGCAGCAAGAGTTTGTACTTGCAGAGGTAATAGTGGAGTGCCCCAAAATAGGTGATTAAGATGAAATGAGTTTTTGGTTTGCTGGTCCGTAAGGCAGCTCCCAGGAGACTGGGAAGGACTGGAGGCAGGAAGCCAGCTGCCAGCAGAGTGCCTGCAGAGGAGGTGAGGGCTTGGGTAATGCCTGTGCTTCAGTTGTGCACTGCAAACGGCATTAAGATGAACATGGATCTCTGCAGGATTACATCTGAGAGGAAGCAAAAGCAACTTGGATGCAGTTTGGTTGACATCACCATTCTCCTCATCTATTTTGGGATAACCCAAGAGCTGCGTGGTTTGTAGTTGTAGCTATGGAGCTGCCATACCTGGCAAGCATGTGGAAGATTTTAGGATGGGCTTGTTTGTGCCAGGCAAGTCAAACCTCCAGAGCTGTGAAAAATTCAGTGCTGGCTTGTCTAGCACGGTGAAAGCCTCCAGCACTTCAAAGCAGCTTTGAAACCTTGTGGGTAGGAGTCTGGCAAGCGGAGCCTCAATAAATAAGCCTGCAGACATCCTGTGGCACATACTTGATGCTTCTGCACGCATAAGTCTGGAGTTTAGAACTGGCTCTGTTTCAGTTTGCATAACGTGCTGTGTCCTCTAGAGATCCACTGCTGAAACTTCTGCCTTCAGCTAGGCCTGGTGTGGGAAACAGGAGTGGCTGTACTCAGCCTCCAAGGCCAAGCAGCCCATCTTCTTTCTCTTTCTTTGCAGAATGTGAGGATTGATCCCAGCAGCATCGCCTTCAACATGTGGAGGGACATCCCTGTTCCTTTTTATCTGACGGTGAACCTCTTTGAAGTGCAGAACCCTCAAGAGGTCCTCCAGGGAGCAAAGCCAAAGGTGACCCAGCGTGGACCGTATGTTTACAGGTCAGGTACTGCTTGTGGTCCAGCTGTGTGTGAGCTGCTGTGCTGCCTGCCAGACTCTTGGCTGGCTCCTCCAGGAGGACAGAATGGCAATAGTGCAGCCAGCCTGAGTCTGATGGCACAGGATTTTAAAGCAATCCAAATGTGAAGTAATTGCTCTGATCTTGCTCAAATAATCAGTAGGACCGCTGGCTGGCAGGGCTGTGAGGCTGCTTGGTGCTTCAGTGTGAGCTGTGGAGCTTGGTCCTCTGCTGAGACCTGCTAGCTGTTAGTATGGTGATGGGTGAGCCCCATCCTCAGCTTGGGCTTCAGTTTAATCTTCACTGTGCATTTAGGAATCTAGCTCCAGAGCTGAAATCTCCTTGATATGAAGCTTCAGACTTCCTGCATTGATCTAAGACCCATCATCTACGACAGGATGCAGAATTTGCCTAACATGAGAACCAGTGCAGAGCACCGTATCTTGGCTAGGTTCAACAACAACAGGGCTTGATCTATTTGCCATGGCTAAGAATGGTGGCTGGAGTCCCTCTCTAGACCTGCTGTATGAGGTGATGAGAGAGAATGAACTGAGCACATAATCCTACCTGTAAGTAACAATGTTTGACATGTCAGTGCCTATACATGTAGGCAAGGTCAGGTCAGCAGCCTAAGCAAGCTCATGTGGGAAGATTACAGGTCTAATCCCAAAGCTGTTTGAGTAGTGTTGGGGGAAACCTGGCACTATGTATATGCCCTCATTTCCCCTGGTCTGCTGGTCACACCACAGAACCGTGTAGGTTCTGTACATTGTGATTGGATCAGTCACTTGGCTTGGGGAAAAGGCTGCACTTACACTAAGTAAGAATGAACAAAGGGGTAAAGCTTATTAATGTTCTTATGTTCCTGTTGAGCAAGATTAGTGCCTTTCCCTATCATGGACCATAAAATAGGCTCCACAATAAAGGACTTTGTTTCTGCTTGTGCATTGAGCTGCAGCTCACCATGGAGCTGTGACTGGCTTGGGATGCTGGGGACAACCTTGGGCTGCTGCAGCTGGGCTCCCTAACAGCATGCAGCAAGTAGGAGCTGGGTGGTGCACAGGAGAGTGACCCAAAGAGAAGAAGCAGAGCCAGAATGCTCTGTGGGGGTTGAGCTTCATGTGCGGCTGCCCAGGAGCCAGTAGGGAGCTCTGGGACAAATTCACACGGATTTGACTGTGGAGCTTGTGCCATCTTATTTGGCTCTCCTCTGTTTCAGTGCGTGGGATGGTGTAGATTGACTTATCTGTGCATCTCTGTCATAGAGATAGGCTTCTCAGTAGCTGTTCTACTGCCTCTCCTGCAGCTTGGTGCTCCTGACTGGGGTTTGCTCTCCTTCTTCTGCTCTTCAGCAACAAGCCAAGGCCTGCCCTTGCTTCACACACAGTGCAATTGGCACCATGTGGGGCCAGGTTCCCAAGGTCTCTTTTCTCTTTGCAGAGAGTTCAAGTATAAAACAAACATCACTTTCCATGACAACGACACAGTCTCCTACCTGGAGTACCGGCAGCTCTTCTTTCGGCCAGATTTGTCCAACGGCACCGAAGATGAGTACATAGTGATGCCCAACATCTTGATGTTGGTAAGGGCTTGCTTCCCAGAGACGTGCTGGCTGGCGGGCAGGGTGGTGATGCTCTGTGTTAACCTGAAGCTTCTTTTCTTGTCAGAATTGAATTCAATCAAGCTGCAAAATTAAGCTTACAGAGTACAGTTCTTTGTCTATCGGTTGCCACGTTGGGCTGCTACCTTTCCAAAATCAGAGTGATTAGAGGGGCTGGGCTCACATCTTCAACCTCATCTGACCTTTATCTGGGGAAATGAAACCTGTGAGCTCTTTGTGGCTGCTGCCACAAACTGCTTTTTTTCCCAGCTGTGGGCTGAATGGTGCCCCGCAGGCTGTCAGAAGGGCTTCCATAGAGCGCTATGCTGTGTGCTGAAGATGCACTGCATCCTCTCTGCCAAAGGCAGGGCTCTGATCTCAAGGATTGCTTTCCTTCACAGGGAGCAGCTGTCATGATGGAAAACCTACCCAGTTTTGTGAAGTTCTTGCTGAGCGGGGCCCTGGCTGGCCTGAAGCAGGAGGCCTTCATTAACCGGACAGTGGGGGAGATCTTGTGGGGCTATGAAGACCCTCTTTTAGACACAATAAATGCCATTGTCCCTGGCATGATCCCATTCAAGGGAAAATTTGGCATATTTGTGGAGGTGAGTGAACTCCTGCTGGGGACCCTGAAGTCCTGGACATATTGCTCTTGTTACTGAATATGCAGGCTGTCTCCTTCACAAACTGCTTGGAGCAGCCATGTGTACTTGATGGCGGTTGTGTAAGGCGCCTTACATTTCTGCTTGAGGGGAAAATTGTGTTGGAAGCTGTCTCTGGCAACCAACGTGAAACTTCAGAAGCTTACAATGTGTGAAGTGCTCCTAATGCTGATGAAGTATGCAAAGGTGTTAACACCCTGCAGGCTTTCTGCATGTGATGGATTACAGGTTAATTTCTTCTCTCCGCAGTTTAACAACACCAATTCTGGATTGTTCACAGTGAATACAGGCATGAAGAACATCAGTCAAGTTCATATGGTGGATTCGTGGAATGGCTTGAAAAAGGTAAGCATCCGGCAGCAAAACTCAGGTACAGGGGCAGTGCCTGATGTAGAGCAAGGCTAACTGAAAGCTTTTGGTGCTGTTGTATCAGTGGGTCACAAGTTTGGAAGTGAGTTCCTATGGAACTTGAATGTCAAAGCAAAGGCAGAATGACCAGAAGGCAGCCCAGTGCAAGAAGCATTCAGTTGGGCCCATCCTGAAAGCTCTCCAGCATTGCTGTCCCCAGCTACTCTGGATGGCATGGCAGGGATGGAAGCTGACATCGAGCTGATAGAGCTGAGCTCCTCTCTCTGCACCCATCCAACAGGTGAACTACTGGCGGAGCAATCAGTGCAACATGATCAACGGGACTGCAGGGGAGATGTGGCCACCATACATGTCCCCAACGTCACTGGAGTTCTACAGCCCCGATGCCTGCAGGTGAGGCTGCAGCAGGCGCAGAGCTGCAGTCCCTGTGCTGATGGTGGGAGATGCTCTGGTGCTTGCAGAGCGCTGTGTGGTGATGCAGAGGACTTGGGCAGAGTTCCTGCAGTTGAATGTTCTGCTGCAGTTCAGTGTTGTAGTGTTAGAGCATTGCAAAGAGCGTAGAGCTGTCTCCCTACTTGTGATGTTCATAAATACCTTCTGGATTGCTGGGGAAGCCTAACTTAACTGAATTGAAAACCAGTCTAGACAAAATTTGGGAAGAAGAAGGCTGGAAATGAAGGTTGTCAGAAGGAAATGCTGTTTGGCCACAGAACTATTGCAGAAGTAATGCTGGGGGCTGTGCCACTGCTCCTACACTGCTTCATTTTTGCTCATGCATAGCTGTGCCTGTGTGATGCCCTGGTCTCAGCTGAGTGTGCAGAGGTTAAAGTACCTCTGGAGCCTGCCCTGCTACTGTGGAAACACCCTGAGACTGGAAGGAGGGGAAGTGAGGTGGCCAGATACAAAGCTCTGTCCCCAGCCAGGGAAAGATAATGGTGATTTCGGCTATGCAGTTGCTGCAAAACAAGCAAAGTGCTCCTGCTGAATAGAGATCAGTGACCTCAGCCAACAAGCAAAGTCAGCTGAGCCCAGTATTAGTGCAGGAATTCCTCTACACAGGAGTCATCAACAAATACCAAAATGACTCAGAGCCAAGGACTTGCAGGGATGTTTACTGGTAGTCAAAGTTTATTTAAACATACCTGTTTTTGTAGAACTGTGGAGGTCTTGTAGAGAATGTAGTGTGTTTTTGGCAAGGTGTAAAATGGAGCAGGAGGCTTGGTTTCCTGTGATTCTTGCTGAAGGGTGAGCACAGCACAGAAGCGTGCACATCAGTGCTGTGCAGAAGGAAGCTGTAGTGATGGGCATCCTTCTTGGCTGGCTGGGCTGGCTGCATCCCCACGGGTCTTGCTTGAGTGCGAAGGAGCAAACTGCCTTCCTGGAAACATGCATCTACTGAGGCATGCAGCATGAAGTCGCTGCTCTTTTACCTGGATTAAAATCTTGCTGTACAGTGTAGTTCAAAAGATGAAATCTTCCACTCTCCTGATGGCTGTGTGCTAGAAAACAGATTTAGCCAGTGTCCATCTGCTGTGACAGAGCTCTTCTATCTCGGGGCCAGTGCCAGCACAAAGACAGCATTATCTCTGGGAGAGCAGCCATGGGGATTACTCCATGCCCTTAAACAAACCCATTCTGGATTCTGCAAACAGATGTATAAGCTTGTGTGGTTCCCTCCACAACTAGTCCTGACCAGCCTTGTATTTGTGCTTAAAACATGGAAAGCAAATGGCTTAGATACTCATTCCCAATCCAAAGCTCTGCTCGGAGTGTTTATCTTGATCTCAAAGTCTAAGTTACATTGCAACTGCATCTTATCCGGTGAAGATAAGAGCCTGTTTCTGTGCTAAGAACCTGCTGGCTAATCCTGATCCTTCTTCACCAAAACCCTTCCAGATCCATGAAACTGGTGTACGAGCAGTCGGGACAGTTCAAGGGTGTGCCCACCTATCGCTTCGTGGCACCGAAAACGCTCTTTGCCAATGGCACAGATTATCCCCCCAACGAAGGCTTCTGTCCCTGCAGGCAGTCTGGCATCCAGAACGTCAGCTCCTGCAGGCTAAGTGAGTCCTGCAATTCCCCTTTCCATACTGATGTCTGGGGCAGGTGGGATGGGATTACCTGTCCGAAAACTTGCTTTGCTGCCTGGCAGAGGGCTGGAAGGTATCTCTGGGGTATGTGTGCATTCATCTGAGCAAGGGGAGAGTGAGAAAGCCGCTGAAAGAGCCCTCAGCTTGTTCATGGAATGGCTGAGGGTAGGATGGAGCATCACCTCCCCCAGGCTGAAAGCTGGCTGTGTAACTGCCATGCTAAACTTTGACTTTGAACAGTGAGATCACTCAGGAGTGAGAATTCAGTCTTCAGTGTTCTGTCCCACATCTGTGGCTGATGAGTGTTTGGTGGTGTGTGGGATGAAGGTGGCTTAGAGGTGGAATCTGAACCTCTCTGGTGTGACAAGCTGCTGGGGGAAAAGAATAGAAAAGCATGAAAAAGCAGAAGAAAATTCTGCAATGGCTTAGAAATATCAACGTGCTCTCAGATGGACGAGCTTAAGTTGTCTCTGTTCTCACCCAGATGCACCGATGTTCATCTCCCACCCTCACTTCTACAATGCTGACCCAAGCCTGGTGGATGCTGTGGAAGGCCTGCATCCCAGCAAGGAGGAGCACGCGCTCTTCCTCGACGTGCACCCGGTGAGGGGCTGGGGGGTGGCTGCCCCAGGGCAAGGCCAAAGCTGTTCAGTGGGGGTGGGGGGAATGGCTGCCCTTAGGCTGGGCCTAGGCTGTGCAGTGGGGCTGGTAAGCACCCTGTGGTGGGGACTGGTGGGATCCTGCTCCGCTGAGTCTGGACCTGGGCTGGGCAACACCTGATGAGGGGCTGGGAGGGCTGGCCTAGGCTGTGTGGTGGAGATGGGAGCATGCTACCCTGCCTGTCAGCCCCATGCTGCTCTCCTGGTGCTGACTGGAGCAGGTTCCAGAGTGCAAAGTGGTAAGGACGTGTGCAGATAAAAAACACCAAAGTCATAAACTAATTGAATAACTAGCTTAGCTTCTAGGGAATTGCAGGACTAATTGGAATCATAATTGTTTTGATAAGCGCAGTCCTTTTCTTTCCACTGACTCAGGAAGGCCCGTGACACCAGGAGGTGTATCTGGCAGCAGCCCAGGTCTGTAAACATGTATGACCATGAGAGATGACTGGCAAAGTCTGAACACCACTTTGTAGGGCACCTGTTGCTGCTGTTTTTGGGCTGGCTTTTTCCTCCATCCTGACTAGCCCATCTGACTGGCTGCTTCTGCTCTGTCAGCCTTGGTGCTGCACCTTGTGCATACTGAACAGAAGGATGAAGCTGCTCACCAGTGCCATCTCAAGTCATCTTTGTCTCCCCAGTTGAAGGGGAGAAGACATGGGGCTCTTCCCCTTGTGGCCCACTCTGCGTGTGGCCATGAGTGGAATGTTTCCAAGTGTTCAGTGGTGCTAACTTGAGCAAGAAACCAATCCCCTCTTGAAGTAAGTCAAGATAAACTTCTTACCCAGGCATTGGGTTCTCTCCTTTTCTTATCACATTTACGGAAATCTAATTAAGTTTATTACAGTATCAAAGCTCTTCTGATAACAGTACAATTCACTGTTATCTAGCCCAGCCTGCTGAGTACAAATATGGGCAATCCAGGCAAAATACCCTCCCCTTAGTATGTCAGAGAACTGCAGTGTCATGAGGAGCCAATGCCAAAGGACCATCTTAGAAGTGTGATGTTGTGTGCTGATGTATTCTCAAAACAAGTGCAGATAGGTTCAACAACAGAAGAGGCTCATCAGGCTCAGGAATAGAAACTTCTGTTAAAACACCCTGCCCAAGGAATCAATTGCAGGTTGTGAGTTCTACGTGGTAACTTTAAACTTGATTGGGTTTGGTCCCACGAGCCCTGTGTCCTGTAAAGCACCTCCCCGTGTTCATGCAGTCTGCCTGTTAAACACGTGCACTACGCATGTGAGCAGTCATCCTCAGAGCCTGGGGAGCAGCATGGGGCTGACCAGCACTGGTACACTGGAAACCTTGCTGCTGGCCATGTGTGGTGGATCTCTGAGTGATCTGATTCACTGCTTCATTGGGAAGGTGGCACCCGGAGCAGCTGGGGAGGAAAGTGGAGAGCCAGTTTTCTGCAGAGCTCTCACAATATGTGTGAGTTGTACTGATGAACTGGTTGGTCTCTTCCTATGCAGATGACAGGCATCCCCATGAATTGCTCCATCAAGCTCCAGCTGAACCAGTACATGAAGCAGGTGTCTGGTATCCTGTAAGTGATTCGCTGTTAAAAGTGGCTATCTCTTCATCCAGCAGGGAGTGCTGCTGGCTCTGGGGTCCCAGAACTCACCCTGACAGATGAGAGAGCTTTGATGTTAGCAGTGTCACCACTGCAGCAGCCAGCTGGCTGATGTGTAGGTTCAGCTGTTCTGGCAACCTCCAGATGCTGTCCCCTGGCAGTGCTGTGTGCCCTCCTGTTGGCTCAGCTCTTGCAGTGCTTCATGCACCTGACAGAACAGTTGAAATACAAATGCTGGCCCTGTTGTGCATGCTGGCGGACAATCTCTGTGCTCTGAACTTGGCAGTACTGCCCTACAGTGCCATGCAGATGACTGGGACGTCTCAGATCTGCATAAGCTCAACATTCCCGTTCACTGAATCGGTGTACCCAGAGCCCAGGTTTGGGATGGCACTTCTTGCTGTCATTAGACAACTAAATTCAAATGGAAGTGTTGGCACTGCTTTTGCACAGAAGGCCCGAGATGAACCTGGTCCCTGGAGGGGAGGGAGCTCCCTGAAGCAGCAGGAGTTGCTACCTTCTTGCATCAGTGTCCTGGCCACTGCTGGTCTGCCAGACTCTTCCCATTAGGAAGAATTGCAACAGTAGCTGTGGTCTGATGAACCAGGAATCTAAATGCTTATTTCTTTTCCACCCCCACAGTCAAACAGGGAAGATTCAGCCAGTGGTGATGCCGCTGCTGTGGTTTGCAGAGGTGAGCTGCCTTCCTTGACCAAATTCTGAAGAGTGTCTCGTGCAGGAAGGGGGAAACCATGGTGCTGGGGAAACTCCACTCTGAATAAGGCTTTAAGCCAGCCAGACTGAGCAGCCAACAGAAGGCTTTGTACTGCTTGGCTGCATGATTAATCCTTCTAAGTCAAACAAACCCTGCACTGTACTTGGCAAACCTCTGGCTCTGTCCTGGATGTGGGGTTAAATAGAACCCAGAACAGCACTGCTAGCATCTGCATGCTAATGTGTGCTAGGGAGTGCAGTCCTACAGCTGTGTGCATGTCCAGCTGTTTGGTACAAGCTTCTGGCCTGCCTCTGACCTAAATTCCTCAATCCGTGGTGGGAGAGGCATTGCACGAATGGTCTGTCACTGCTCTGGATGAAAGAGAGATGCCTATCACAACTTTGCTTTCTTGGGCAGAGTGGATACATTGATGGCTCAGTCCTATCGCAGTTTTACACCAACCTGGTGCTGATCCCATCCATCCTAGACTACCTGCAGTACATCTTCCTCGGGCTCAGTGTCCCGCTCATCATCTCAGCTGCACTCATGATGATGAGTCAGGTAAGAACGTGCAGATATCAGATGGGAAGTGCTGTTAGTCAAACCAGATTTAATCGGATGGCAAAGACTGAGTTGACAATCTAACACTCCTGATGGAGCATTGGCTGATACCGTGATTCTGTTACAACTGTGTCCTGATGACACCAGTAGGTAACCACAGGACTTCCTCAGCTATCAAGAAATTGGGCTGCAAATGTTTTAAAAGCAATTCTGGTCATCTCAGTGCACAGCAGTGACCAAAGCAGGTTCTCATGGGAGGAAACATTTCTCAGCTCACCCAGCTAACACACAACCCTGGCTCATCAATCTCATTTCCATGTAAAGCATCAGGTCTGTGCCGTCCCCCAGAAACTCATTTATTTCTCTGCAAGTGCAACTGTTCCAAATAGCTGTGGGAGTCAGGCCTGCAGGGGTCTGTGGGTGAGAAGTCCTGACCTCTGAGGGCTGCAGGGAGCTTTGGGTGGGTGGGAGCAGTGCAGGGGCCTGGCTGCCCCATCCGTCTGAGTGTAATGCTGTGGGGACAGAATATAAAACAGCTCAGGCACTTGGTGGTGATCTGTCTCCAGCTGCAAAACACTCATCTGATAAGAGCTAAAGCTTTTAGAGAGCTTAGCATTGAAGTAGAGATCTAGCTCCCTAACCTATATCAAAGCAAGCTTATTGAGCTTGGAGTTACAGCCAGACAGCTTGAGCTGGCTCTAAAGCTGCAGATAAGAAGAGGCTGCTTGTGGGGATGAAAAGGCAGTGAAGAGGATGAGTGGGTTGAGGTGAGAGCATGGGCGAGAGGCTGCTTCTGCTCAACCTTTAGCTACCCTTACTGAAATGCTAATATCAGCCCACTTTAAATAGCTCTAGAGTTCTCCAAGTATCACATAATTGGATTTCTACCAAGCCTACAACTGCTTAATTGACTTAAACACATGATTCCAAATCCCCTTGTTCCTCCCTGCGCTACCTGGCAGTGGGGGAGCAGTGTGAGGGGCTGGGGCTCAGTGCTGACCCTTGTGGTGTTCCCAGAGCAGCTGAGCTCTGAGTGTGCCACCCTCTTTGTTCCAGCAGCTGCAGGTGGCTGCAGGCTTCATCCTGCTCTGCAGCACCACTGTATCTCAGCACGTGCTGGTGTTTCCTGGGCTGCTGTGTCTCACAGCCTGGGCTGCCATTTCCTCACCCTGCTTTGTGCAGGTTTCCCTGCATCAAAGAGCCTTACCCACTGTGCTGGAAGGGGGTAGGAGAAAAGCTGCCTTCTCTATTCACTTGAATTGTCTGAACAGCTGCTTTTGAAACATCCCAAACCTGGGCATGAGACAGCTGCATCTGCGTGCTCAGCCAGAGCCTCACAAAGTGCTAGAACTAAAATAAACCAGAAGAAGCATCTGACTACCTGAAAAATAAATCAGTAGCCCTAATGGCTTTATAAATCTTGGAGGAAGCCATGCAACAGCACATTAAATTCTGTGCCTAATGAACAGATAAGAGCTTGTAAACTGGAAGACAGCAACTTGCAGCCGAGCTGTGTTCCTCAATCAAAGTGCTGCTGATCTAGTGATGATTGCTAATCACCCCCGTTCCTCTCTCTGGAGGCCACAGGTGATGTCTGAGGGGCATTGTCCACATCTTCACGTGTCTGCCAGCGTGAAGCTCTTGCTTAACCTGTGCCTTCCTGGTGTGTCTCACATCCCTCTGGCTTCCAGAGAGAGCAGTGGGCTGTCAAACCAGTCCAGATGAGGTACTGTGAAACACTTAAATCTTAGGCTAGTTTACACAGGAGCCAGTTTAAAATGCATCTGTTGTTCCAAAACCGTGCGTGTCTCCTGTATGGGCACAACATGTGCCCACATGCAGCATTAAAGCTCTCTGCTAATGGGACCCAAAGCTTATGCAAGAAGACATTTAATATGCAAACAGACCATTTTTAAACTGGCTTGGTGCTGATCAAAATCTTAAATAGGGCTTAGTTTAACCTAAATCTTGAAATCTTCCTCAGTAGCTGAATTATAGTTAAACAGTGATTAAAACTTCTTTAAAATCGCCTCCTGAAATCAGACCCTCGTGGAATTCATGTCAAAGTGCACCATAAACGAGCCTGATTATCTTCTAGGAAAAATGCTCTTTATTTTGGAGTAGCAATAAAAAGAAGTCAGACAGTAATAAGGCCACCCAGGCCCCCCATGCCAGAAAGCTGCCTCCGGTTAAGGTGTTGCGGGAAGCCAGACTATAGGTGGGTACCCAGCCAAGGTAACACGCTCTTCTCTCATCCAGAGTTGATTGAACTTTGCTAAAAACCAATCAAATGGAAATGTTTGCTGTCCATGTGTACCAGAAGATGTGTCTTCTTGGCAGTCTTTGACGCAGCCCTGTTATCTCCTGCCTTTACTTGGGACGATTTAGCTGTGTTAGTACTGGCACTTAACCAGGCTGCGAGAACACACTCTTGTTTCTGCTCCCTGTGTACTTGGTCTAATGGTATCAGCAAGGATTGGGATAAAACATAAGTGTGGTGTGAGGAGCTGCTTTCCTCACCTCTCTCCCCTAGGAGAGTTTGAGAGCTGGAGGTAAGTTCTTCAGAGGGCCCAGCGGTGGGGGTGACAGAGGCACCCTGCTGGTGCCCTGCAAGGGCTTTCAGTGGGCAATTTGATTTTGCAAACATCTGGGTTTGTATTACAGAAACACAAAATCACAGAATCAATGGAGTTGGAAGGGAGCTGTGGAGGTCATCTCCTGCAACCCCTCTGTTCAAGCAGGGCCACCTAGGCCTGCTTGCTCAGGTCCATGTCCAGGTGCCTCTTGAATCCCCAAGGATGGAGATTCCCCCACTTCTATGTGCAACCTTACCCAGTGCTTGGGCACAGGGTTTTTTTTTAAAAGAAAAAATTAAAAAAAAAAAAAAAAAAAAAGCATTTTCTGATGCTCAGATCACAGCTGTGTTTTAGTTTGTGCCCATCACCTCGTCCTGTCTCTGACAACCACTGAGAAGAGTCTCACTCTTTGGGGGTTTTGCAGTCTTCATTGAGCTCCTGAAATAAATTAAGATCCCCCTGAGCCTTCTCTTCTCCAGGCTGTACAGCTTCAACTTTCTTGGCCCTCGTATGAGATGCTGCAGTCCTTTAATCATCTCAATAGTCCTGCTTTGGCCTCTCAGTAGATCCACGTCTCTGTGGTGCTGGGGAGCCCAGAACAACTTGGAAACGGTACTTCAGGACTACATCAGTGCTGAGCAGGGGGGAAGGACCACCTTGAGCTGCTGGCCGTGCTTCATCTAATGCAGCCTGGGGCTGCCCCTTCCCACATGCAGACTTTGCACTTCCCCTTGCTGCAGCTGGTGAGGCTCCTGTTGTCCATTTCTCCAGCCTGTCAAGGTCCTGTGGGATGGCAGTGTGACCCTCTGGTGCATCAGCCACTCTTCCCAGCTTTGTGTCACCTGCTAGGTGCTGAGGTTGCACTCCACCCCCACCATCTAGATCATTAATAAAGATGTTAGGTGTTAAACAGGGCTGGACCCAGGGCAGATGCCTGAGGTACACTACTCGTATCTGCTTTCCAGTAACTTTGGGCCATTGGCAGTACCCTTTATGAGAATCACATAGGAAATGGCATCGAAAGCCTTACTGAAGCCAAAGTTGGCAAAATCCACAGCTCTGCCCTCACCTACTGAGCTGCTAATAATCACACAAAGTTATCGCGTTGGTCAAAGGTGACTTTTCCTTGGTGGATCCATGCTGACTGCCCCTGATGACTTTGTCCTTAATTGCCTGGAAATAGTTCCCAGTGCTTCCCAGGGATTGAGGGGAGGCTGCCTGGCTTGTAGTTCCCTTCTCTTAAAGACAGGTGCTTCTTTTTTGTGTGTTTGCTTGGCCAGAAGCAGCTCGTTCATCCACGCAGGCCTCCTGGTCTTTGTCTGTGCCCATGATAAGACCCTGTGTGTTTCACAGAACTGTTTGAGTTGGAAGGGACCCTTAAAGGTCATCTATTCCAACTCCCCTGCAATGAATAGGAACACTATAGCTAGAAACAGGGACTTGTACAGCTAGTAGATGTCTGAGGCTGTGCAGCTCACTTACAGAATCCTCTGCCTGATGACACAGCTCTACAGGCTGGCTGTTCCTGGGTTGTTACAAGGACTGGTGGGCAGGACCAGAGATAATGTTCTGTTGGGGCAGGAGATGTAAAAGCATTCAATTTGAGATCTGTCAGGGAAGGATTGCACCATGCAGAAATCCAAGGCGCTGGGGCACAATTCTTGTGCATGATGCATGCTGTACGGTCTGTGCTGTGGGGTTGTAACCTCTGCCCTCTTCTCTCCAGAAGTCTGCCAAGGAGAAGCACCCACACGACCCCACCACGCAGAGCCCCCCGCCCCAGCCCTCTGAGACCACACCGCTCCTCCAGGACACCTGCACACAGAGCCACGACACCGCCGAGGCCTGAGCTTGGGATGGGAACTGCTTCAGATCACCACCATTCTCCAGAAGGGGACGAGTCCTGGGCTGCCCCACGGAGGCACAGGGAGTGCACAGCCGGAAAGGCCTTGTCCAGGAACCCAAAACACAGTGTGTGAGGGGCCTTGGCCAGACTGTGCTCATCACAGCCCTCTCCCCCCGTGGGCAGGCAGGGCTGAAAGCAGCTGCTGGCTCATCTGTTGTTTTGCAATGTAAAACTGCCTACTGCCAGGAATAAAAGGCACTTTAATAGGAGCCCTTAGAATAAATAAGGTTTGTATAAGTAGCACTGGTGGGATTTAGTGATCTTTTTTAAAGCCACTGTTCATCTCGCATGACCAGGGCTTGCTATCCCAAAGCCACTTAAGGGTTTTATTGCCACTCGATGTGACCAGACTATGCCACAAATCAATTCTGAGTGCTGTCACGGCAGTGATGTTTCTCCTAGAGGCTCTTCAGGACACTGGAGCCTGCCCAGGGTTACTCCTGCCTTTTCATGTCTTATTCTGTGCTGTGACATTGAGCTCCAGTGATTCCCTTCCAGAGCCTTTTCACTCCAACCTGCCAGATCCCTCCTTGCTTTTGGTGACTGACACACAGGCCATGCCAAAAATCTCTTTGGTGTATCCAACTTTCCACATAAATCCTGCTGGAGCAGGTGTCTGCCCCTGCTCTGCCCCCTCTACCCCCCACCAGCACTCAGTTAGAGAGTGCTGATGAAGATATTTGTGCCTTCAGATGGAGGAAGCTGTGTGGAATAATGGCAGTCACGATGGCTTTGGTAGGATTTGGAGAAGTTACTCCACATTTCTGAAATGGGGCCTTGTGGTACATAGGGCTGGTTGTTAACTGCGGTGTGAGGGCTGGGGCCACTCTGTGGTGGGAAGGAATCTGCTACATCAGCCTTCACTGCTCCCAGCCAGGAGTCAGGGATGCCAAAGGGACCCATGCTGGTGCCTATGCAAACATGGTGGGGCAGGCCCTGCTCTCCCCTGCGTAGCAGGGGACTTGCACATCACAAGGCATGGATGCTGTTGGGAATGGAAACCACTGCAGCTGTCCTGTGCCTGCTGACCTTTCAGCTGGGTGAGCAATGCTCTTCCTCTCTCACCTCCATCCCACTTACTAGGTGGGAAGAGAACAGGAGTTGAAACAAACACTGTGTGCTGTATGCTGGTGCATTCCTAACCAGCCATGTCCCCACTGGCCACATCCTGCAGCAGAGCTTGGGCTGATGTGCCACAGAACAGCTGTGATGTAGCCCAGGTGATGGAATGGGATGGTCACAGCAACCCAGAACCTGGCCCACCAGCAGAACTTGCCTGGAGTATTTCTGTGGCACAAATGCTAATTGCTATTGCACAGGTGTAGCAGAAATGCTGAGCCGTGGCCTGAAGCAGTGGTGGAGCACCTGGTGGGAGGGCAGGGCCAACGCAGGGGAGCTCAGGTGCAGGCAATGGACGTGATTGGAAGGAGTGAAGCCAGGATCCAGCCCTTCCCAGACCTCATTTAAGGCTTGGCAGTGGAGGTGAGGGGGTCTTGTTGGCGATCTCTGCTGGAAGCCTTCCAAAGGTAAGTAGATTTTCTTCCTTTGTTTTTATGTCCGTGGTTGCTGTGTTTGGGCTTGCTCTCATTTATCGCAGCCTAGGATTGTGCCAATCTGCCATTGTTACTCTACTTTCCATCGTGTTGCAGCTGGTAAGGCAAATCTGCTGCTGGGAAAAACGCGTTGTGAGAGTTCTTTTTTTAAATGCTGCTTTGCACCTTGCGCTGCTGCGTCGTGCTGGCCGGGGCTGCTGTTCTGCGGTGCGGCCGTCAGGGGGCGCTGTGGTGCCGTGGAGGCGCTGGGCTGGAGGCAGCCTTGGAGTCAGCAGGTCTGGGAAGGGCCTCGAGGTCCCCCCGCGCACCGGCGTGTCTATCAGATGCCCTTACTGCAATGTGGCACGGAGGATCCTGGAACCCCAGGCAATAGGTGCTAGAAGGGGGCCGAGTAATGCCAGAAGCCGGTTTCCCTTGTGTTTGGCTGCAGTGAACCTGTCCAGGTGGGAAGTAGCTAGAGGGACGATGGTTTGCTCACAGGAGGTTTAGGAGAGAGCCTGAGAAACTTCTTGTCTGGGCACTGCAGGTTTGACTGTGCTTCCATGCTGGTGGGCTTTAATCCTGCTTTGAGCAGGGCTCTCTGCTGCATCGTACTGGTGCAAAACTTAAGACAGGTGCGTGCAGCTGAAACCAGCATCCCTCCTGCCAGCAAGCTGGGCGTTCACAGTTCTAGGCTGTGCGTGGTGTTGACCCTGTACTGAGCCCTTTCTCAGGCTGACACCAAGCAGAAAGATGCTTGCAGCTCCACATCACAGCGTTGGTAATTGTGGTGCCCGGCAGTGCTGCTCCTCAGCTGCCCTCTATGCCATGCCAGCACCCCTCTGCAGCCTCCTGCTGTCCCTCCTGCAGCACCGGTGTGAGTTGTGCTGTTCCCTGTGCTTGCATGTGTGCTGAGTTGCCCAAAGCAAGTGCAGGCTGCAGGGCTTTGGCAAAGAAGTCTGTTCCCAAGTGTGTGTTGGATGGCAGTGTTACTCTCTACAGTGGGTGATACCATGGAGGGGTCCGTGGGGTGGTGATGTGTGGTGGCACAGAGCCAGACCCCCCTATTTCCCCCCTAGTGCTCAGCGGCTCCCAGGGAGCGCTTCTTTTCTGGAATAAGAGTAACAATTCCTAAAAAGGAGCAGTCAGATAGAAAATGGATACCAAATGGTGATATCAGTCCCCTGAGGGAGAAGGTTTGATCTCTCAGCCTGTGGCTCCTGGGGGTTAAGCACACAGCGCTATTTTGGAGGAATTAAACAAAAACACCAAAAAGTTTACTGCTTTCCTTTGGTAAGTTCATCGCTTTCCCAGAGGCTGCAGGCGTGCTGCTTGTGGCAAGGACCGTGCTTTGGGGTGTGCGGTGTCTGTGCCCGGCCCGGCTGCTGCCGCTTCAAGGTTCTGCGGTGCCAGGCGCTGCCCCCAGCTGCTGGCGTTGGTTGGCCGAGCTGGCAATCCTTCCCATCTCCGCTGTGGGGCTCTGTGACTGCTGCTGAGCGCCGCTTCTGAGCTGCCAGGCTGAGTACGGAGCAGAATGTGATGCTTGTGCCTGCGCTGCTCTGTTAAAGAGCCAGAACACATACACGGCCCTGCTGCTTTCTGCCTTTTCCATCCAGACTAACTTCTGGATGAGTTCTGATGGAGGAAAAAGGCTGCGGTGCAGCTGATGCTTCACCTCGTGCCTGCAGATCTCAGTTGGAGCTGTGGGTCACAGCATCCTGCTGCTCACAGCATGGAGCATGAGATATTGAGTGGTGGTGAGCAGCTGAGCCTTGCAGCTGAGTTTCCAGGGAAGGAATTTCCAGCAACTGCAGACCTCTTCCCCAAAGACAGCATTTCAAGGAATTTCCCTCCTTCTCCCCCCCGTCTTGATGGAGACTTCCTCTGCTTTTCCAAGTAAGCCTTTGGCTTGCAGCCACATGTGTGGAAACTGGAGCAGAGAAGATCCATGGGAACGCAGGGGCTGGGGCTGGTGCTGGCAGGTTCACAGCTCCTATCTGCACCAAGCGCTCTGAGCCCAGGCACTGAGCTGCTCTGCATCCCTTGTGAGCACTGCTTTTACAGTGTGCTGAATGTCACAAAGAGCAGGGACCTTCTTTAAGGGACATTTGGTGCCAATCAAAATAAAGGATTAGGATTTTTTTTGTTGTTTTCTAGCAAATTGCAGATCCTGGTGCTGTTGCAAACTCAGTCCCCTGGTTTTATCCTTCCAAATTGGGGTAGTTCTGGGTCCAGATGCACCCTGGAGCAGTGCAGGGAGCACTGGTGAGATCCATCTCACTGCATCCCTGATTGCCACCCACAGAGCCACTAAACAGCCCCATGCTCACTCCTCTTCCTCCACAAGTTGCTGTTTGGTGCTGTGACCAGTGCAGGGAGCTTCTTGCCACCCCAGCCCTACCTTCTGGATTTTCTTTGGCTCATAAACACCCCAGTGCCCCTAGCTTATCCAAAAGTACATTTTCCCCATTTCAAAGCCTTGTGAAAGAAACCAGAGAGTTTAGCAGCCGTGCTGTTTGCATACCATCCAGCCATTTGCATTTGCTCTACTTCATCCTCCGTTAGGTAATCCTTGAAAGCCGTGGTTGCTGTAGCCCCTCTGCGTGCCTGTAAATCACCAGGGCACAGCGGGGGCTGTCTGACTCCATCTGACATGAACCATCCTCTGCCTCAGGAAGAAACCACCCCTGGGCAATCAGAAACACTCTCTGTGAGGCCTGCATGCACCCAGCCCACAGGCTCTGTCCTTTGCTGTAAATCAAAGATTTCTCCCCTTTAACTGCAGACTCAGAGCGGGCACTGGTGGCTGATGGTTGGCTTTCCAGGAAAGCTTTCAGCATTACAAGTTTCATGTGGCACTGATTGGTTTTCCCATTGCCTCCCATGCAT
The DNA here is from genome assembly GCF_023343835.1 of Lagopus muta. Classification (NCBI taxonomy): domain Eukaryota; kingdom Metazoa; phylum Chordata; class Aves; order Galliformes; family Phasianidae; genus Lagopus; species Lagopus muta. The sequence goes on along the minus strand of NC_064449.1, from coordinate 8,151,193 downwards.
TCTCTTCTCCTGTCTCACTGGGGACTCGTGTGATGCTTTGGAGAGCCTGCATCCCTGTGTGTGGTGCTGTGTGTTTTTTTTCTTGCAAGTTAATTAAGTTGGCACAGATTAAATATTAAAAATGCTCTTCTCTGTTGTTTTCCCCCTTCTGGGATGGCAGCTCTGCAGTGCTGCTGCCTGTGACTCAGGGAATTCAAGGACGAGAGTGCCATGGTTCACTTTCTGATGGGTTGTTCCCTGTGCACAAAACGGTATTGCAAACAACTGGTGCCAATGGGAGCTGCAGACAGCAGTGCTGGGCTCTGCTCCTCAGGGTGCGACCAGTGGGAGCTGACACCAGAACTGAAGGTGAGCGTGTAACTCAGCTCGGGGCCTCTCCTGAATCCCTGAAATGGGAGGTCTAAATCCCTCAGACAAATTTCATCCAAATGCTAATTGCATTCTGAGGTGTAACAAATGCCAAATTCCTTCTGAAATTTGCAAAAATCTCATTTAAAGATGCACAGAAAACCTTTCTGTCTTCCCGAAGTCCTCCTCACTTCTGCAAATTTCAGTACAAAACCCCTTCCTGCTGCAGCCCCCAGGCAAAGCCTCTCCTGGATCCCCTGACAGGAGGAGATGCAGAGGCTCTGCCTGAGGAATCGGTGGGCCCTGGCTCTCTTTGGTATCGCTCACGCTATAATTAAGAGATAATGTCAATAGAATAAAACATTGTCTCAGGATAATGGTCTCCCGCTGCTACGGAGGTGTCAAGGCGAAGTCAAACCATTCATCAAAACTGAACATCGAGGCGAGCCCGGGCCATTTGTTTTTGCAGCACGAGGCATTAATCCTGGGGCAGCTCTTCCTCTGCACCTGGTGATGGATGCCTGCGGTGCTGAGCGATGGGCTCTGCCTGCACTGCTGTGGGCCGCCTGCGCTTGGACCTGTTGGCAGCAGCAGGCAGCGGAGGGGCAGAGCACGGTGTCACACCTGGAACCGGGTGCTGGCAGGGCGTGCAAAAACCCTGCCAGGTATTTTTCCCCTGGCTTTGTTAGCGGGGAGGACTGCTCACTTAGCAGACAGTGGGGCTGCAGAGGAGCAGCAGCGTTTTGTGCTGTCTCTGAGTGGCACATGTTTCCCCAAAGCAGCTTCCAGAACCTGGAGCACAGAGCATGTTGAATTTCTGTGTGCCTGTGTTGTGCCCCTTCTGCAATGTGCGTGTTGACTGGGCTGGAGCACAACCCACTTTGTTTTACACCTTGAGAACAGACTGCGGATGGGTTGGCTTTGTTGCATGGTGCTGAGTGGTTCCCTAATACTGATGCATTTTGTGTATGTCTGGCTTAAAGAGTAATCATTAAAAATTAGATTCCTGGACTTAGACACCCAAACCATGGAGCTGGCACCTTTGTGAGTGGATGGGGGAGATGGTGAGCTGGTTGTCCAGCTGGGATTGAGGGTCGGGAGCTTGTAAGAGCAATTAGACTTTCGCACAGCATTAGGCACGTTCATTGCAAATGGGGAGGTGAGAAGCCTTGCTCTGGGCTGCTGTTTGGCTCAGACCAGAGGCCTCCAGCTTGTTTGGGGTATGTGGGCACTCACTCAGGGCTGCCCATCACCATGGCCTCGGGGTGGGTGCTCTGTATCCTTGCTGCAGGGATTGCCATTGCCTAACAGTGGTCACAGAACAAAAAGATGAGGTGGTAAGCAGTGTGATGGAGTGCTGGGAGCCAGCCCTTTGCTGTCACTGTGAAACAGCAAGCCTTGATTTAAACAGCCCCTCCTATGACTGACCTACACCGAACAAATCCATTTACAGTGTCCTGTTTCCCCTCACTGTTTAACTACCAGAGTTCAGAGATGATTCCTTAAATGTTAATGGTGCAGGAATTTGGAAGCCTTCCCAGAGTTGCTCAGGGAGCCATGTAGGACTGTGCCTGACTTGCTTATGCAGTTCAATTTCCTGCTGAACATCAGACTCCCTGCTCTCGCCTGCTGCTCTGTAATTAGAGCACTGAAGGACCATCACTCTTCAGGGCTGCTCATCCCGGGTTCAGCCCAGGTGAAGTCCAGCTCTGTGTTGGGCTGCTAGCAGTGAGCAGTGGGCCAGCACTGCACCTCCTCTGCTCTGCCTGCAGCTTGGAGCCTGCTGCCTGCACAGCCTGGATGACAACAAGTGCTTGGCCACAGCTGTGGGGCAAACTTTGACATTTTGGAAGTGGATGCCTTTTTTTCTGCTGGTAACTTAAGCTTGTCTGGTTTATCAGAGACATATGGAAAGTTTTTTGCGTTCTTGTGATGGACCTGGCCAAGTGAGCTGACTAATGAATGTGATTTTATTTATTTCTCATTGCAGCTAAGACTTGGCATGGGAGACCTCCTAGAGGGACGGCTTAGGTCTGAGGAATAAATTACTAGGACTTTTCTCCCTCTGCATGGCAAATCCATGGGAAACCATTGCTGAAAGGCTTTGTTCCAAAGCTCAGGGGACGCAGCAGCCCCACGGGGTGGGCAGGCACGCGGTGCTCGAGTCTGCAGGGTGACAAAGCTGTGCATGGCTGTTGGCAGCTCAGCCAAGCGCTCAGCTCCTTTTCCAGGCTGCTCAGGGAGGGCTCAGCCCCGTGCCAGGTATGAGAGAGTGGAAACACAGCCTCACGCTGGCAGCTGCCCAAGCTGCTGCCTGGGGACGCGCCGGGCTCTGCAGTGATGCATGGCTCCAGCACGGCCATTACCAGTACAGTGTGACTCCAGCATGGCCCTGGGCAGCCCCTGCCCTCGTCTGGGCATGTGCCTGCACTCGTCTCTGAGGGCATTTGCCATTCCCATCAAATGGTAGCTCAGTCTCACAAATCCCAGGTAACCCCTGCCTGGCTTCAGAGAGAGAAAACCCAGTGCTTTTCGTGGAGTCCTGATGGAAGCACCAACCTTGGTGTTTGTCCTTTCCAGTTCTGTCTCAGATCTTTTTGAGGCAGGAACAAGACATAGCTGCTCACATGGCTCCATCAGTATCTGGGTTCTATTGCTGGGTGGGAAAGTGGGACTGGCTTCTCCTCCATCTCTGCCAGTCCCAGGTGTTGGCCAGGGATCCATGGCTGCTCACACACATTTTCCCAGGTTGGTGCTGCAGTGTGGCAGTGCAGGCTGTTCCTTGCTGCTGTTCCCTGCCACAGCACCCATGTTCTGAATGATCATAAAATCATTGATGTTGGAAAAGACCATCCAACCATTGTCTTGTCCCCACTCTGCCATCTGCCACAGTGCTCTGGCCCTTCCAGGTCCTGGTAACCCCATATCCCAGGTCTGGTTTTCCCTCTGCAGAAACCAAATGCTTTGGATTTAGAGTCATTCGGCTCAGGAATTCAATTGGGTTCAGCTGAAATTGTTGTTGGTTTTCTACTACTCCAAAATAATTGCCTGTGTCTTTCCTCTGCTGTTCTGCAGTGTATGGTGCCCACTGAGGTTATGACAGCAGCACTGCAGAATGCCAATTTCTGGCTTGGCTGTGGTGTTCTGACTGCCTTGCCTTGCTCTAAGCAGAGCTCCTCTGCCAGCTCCCCCTGCTTGTCCTGCTGCACAGCTGCCATCCCACAGCTCACCGTGTGCTACCTCATTTGGTGGCTGACCTCCATCTTAAATGCTCTATGTTGTGTTTCTACCATCTATAGGCAAAATCTCTTCCCCTGACTCCCTTCTTGGTGCTTTTTCCCCTGCTTTGGTCTGCTGATGCTATCTTGCTGTGAGCATTGCAGGGTACTGTGTGTGGAGCATGCCCCAGGGAGAGGTTCTCTCTGCAGCACGATGGGGATGAGCCTTTGCTGCTGCTTCTGCTTTGCTGTTCCTTCTGCTTTGCCCACTTTATGCTCTAGTGTTCCCCAGCAGCTGCATCTCCTGCAGGGGTCCCATAACCCTCCCATCTCAGCTCAGGTCCCTTTGCTCACTGCCTTTGAGTGCCTCTGTAGCCCTTGGCAGATCCAGAGGAGGGTTTTGCACCACGTCTGCTCCATCCTCCTCGCAGCTACACACCCTGAGCCCTGGCTAAGTGCTCTGCCATGCTCCTTATCCCTGTTCCTCATTGAGAGCAGATGAGAGCATCTCATAAAATTAGATCATCCCCACATCAGCCTTCTAGCAACACAAAGACCCATTGTTTGCTCGGGAATCCTCCTTTTGGCAGGGTACCTCTGCAGAGCTCTGTGGGAGCGCCAGGCCCTCCTGCCCTGCTGGCAGGTGCAGCCACCCCAATTCCCAACCACGGGGCTCAGGGGGTGGCTGGGCACAGGGTGGCCATCTCACAGCAGCCCCTGTGGGTTTGACTGGTGAATGCTGACACACGGCGTTTCCCGGCGTCTGGCTGGCAGGGCTGTGTGTCTGCTGCACTTCCAATCTGTCACTGTCGCGCCTGGCCCCGTCTCCTGCTCGTCTCTGAAATGCCTTCTGACCAGCACTGGGGAAGTTATTGGCACATCGTTTATCTTTTCATATTATCACAAGGGTTTTTTTCTACAAACAGCCTCCAGATTACTATCCAGATTATATTGGGTTGTTCTTCCCTTTACCTGCAGACATTTCTCTTGGCACGCTCGGTGCCCTGCCTTCTTCAGTGCATTCCCTCTGTGCATCCCTGTAATGCAGGGAGTGGGAAGGATGGGGTGTCTGTCCCACAAATGGGCTGATCCCCACATTCCCCCCCTCAATGTTGGGGATACCACGGGAGCAGTGAGGTCTGTGCCTGGTGTGCAGGGAGGCAGCAACTTGCACACAACTCCCCCCAGCAGGCAGCAGAGGTGGAACATGGAGGCAGCTTTGGGGGTTAAAATGCAATATTTCTCAATAGGAGCATCCCAAAAATGCCTCTGCACGTACTCCTGCAATCAGACAAGCAGAGGTGCAGGGTGGGGGCTACGTGCAGCAGTGGGTTTTCTCCCCAGTTCCCTCTGAGCATCCCTCTGCCCATGGGCTGTGCCAAGGTTTAGGGCTCAGCACTCCCTGCAGCTCCTGGCTGCTCCCTGCGCCGGCACAGCCCTGGCTCATGGGAAGCAGAGCTCTTCTTGGAAGCTTGCTCATGGTTTTATAGCTCTGCTCTGTTAGAGATATCAAAGCCATTTGGTTGCTGTTGCTGTTTTACGAGCCAGGCTTCAAAGGATGCAATTCTGCATGCCGGGCAAAGATCTGCTCGTATCTCATGGAGAAGTGTGGAAAATCCCTTCCTTGTAAGCCTGTCCTGCTGTGGGGCATTGCTGTAGCCACATCCCCACTCCATCACAGAGCACGCTGTTGGCCCTGCAGAGCAGCACAGCCTGGGGGCACCAACCTGACCCCCTGGGTCTGAGTGCCCGCACCCTCTGATTGCCAAAGTGATGCTGGGCTCAGGGTCTGTGCCCTGCCCCAGCCCTGCCCCAGATTCTCCACACTGTGAAACTCTCTCAGTGTCTGGGAAGACCCCAAAGCTGCGTAAAAGCTCAACCCGTGATCCACTTCCTTCTTCTTCAGGACTAGGCTAATTTGAGAGTGTGCACTGAGCATTAATTACTGTCCTTCCCATACTTTTCAATCCAGGCATCCTTTATCAGCTGGCTTTTTGCTCGCTCAGGTCCAAGGCCATAAAAACTCCCCCATTAGGAAAAGAAATATTTTACATCAGGTTTATACTGTGTGCCTGAGGTCATCAGAAGTACAGATCGAGTGGCAGAAATAAACACTGCGCTCTCTCTTTCTAGCATGAAAAAGGAATCAATAACTCATTGATTTAAATTAAAATGTCTTCTTAGCAAAATGCCTCTGAGCAGTGATGTTTGCAGCCCCGTGTGTTGTGATGGTGATGGAAAGCAGCTGCCCCTGTGCTGCAGGCATGGCTCCATCCCCGGTGAGACACCCACAGCTGCGTCCCACCCCCTGGAAGGATGCAACATGGGCAGCTTTTGGAAATCACCTCTCCTGGGGCATGAGCTACGCAGACAGGACGTGGTGGTCAATATATCAGCCTTCTTGGTGAAGTAATTAAGGATAAATGCAGGATTTGGGGCAGAACCCACTCCCCAGAGCAGGAGGTATGACCCCACGGTGCATCACTGGGACACTGCTGGCCATGATGGGGTGCCAGGCCCTTCCCTCGTGCTGCACCACGTCCCTGTATGGCACTTTCACTTCCATCCTGAGCTCCAGCAGCTCCACCCACAGCTATTCCCACCAACTAATTACAAAGTGACTATGTTAGCAAACGCATTTAGAGTCATTAGCAAACAGTCAGCTCGCTGATTTTGAAGATTCATGGCACTGGTATTGGGTAAATGATGGTCTTTGGAGAGTTTTCTTGCAAATGAGCTTAAAGCAAGGTTTGCTTTAGCCTTGGGGAAACATAAAGGAAGTGCAGTCAATAGCTGCAGAAAGTGTGTGCTGCCGGTCCCACTGAGGCAGGCAATGCCTCCCTGAGGTCCTGGCAGTCATTGGGCCGTCCCATCCACCAGCAGAGGCTGTGCTCAGGGACCACCTGCGAGCAGCTCCCGGGGGGTTCCTCCTCTTACCCGCGGGAGGCAGGCAGCAGCCATGCGTTAGCAGTAAGCGTGTGGCTGTTGTTTCCCACATTTGGTTATAAAAACCTGCTGGTCTCCAACTGTGACACGTATTATGGTCTCAGTTTCGCAGTTGGAATAATGTTTAGTTTGGCAACGCATGCTCTCAATGTGCTTATAGAGGAAAGGGCTCTCTGTGTTCTCTGGGAATTGCTCTCAGCCACTCTGGTCCTTCTTTCTGCCCCTTCCACCTGCTCTGATGGGTGCCTGCAGCACTGCCCCATCTTTCGCTGTTGCCACGTTGAGGCGCTGTGTGTGCTCACGGTGGTTTTGCAGTCTCCATCCAAGAGTTGAATGGAGCAGTCCCAGAGCTCGGCATGCCTTTATTTTGGGGCACCTGACTTAGGATCTGTCACAACAAGGCTGTATTTCTGCAGAGGTTTGGGGCGTTCCCAGAAATTGGCGTGGGTTTTGGAGACGTGAGGGTCCACCATGTCTTTATGCAGTGCCTGTGTGCCCCGAGCTGCAAGCAAAGCTTCCCTGGGTATAGATAACTCGCCTGTGCCTCCCTGCTTCCTTCTCTTTCCATAAATGCTGACGGTGAATTTCTGCCATGCCTCAAAACCTTCTGGAATAAAAACATTAAAGGGAGCAAATTATTTAAGAGCTGGGAGCACGGGTGGGAGAGGCGGCAGGAGGCCAGAGCTGAGCTTTTTGGCCATTAAGCTGCATATCATGCTTAATATAGCAGGTGATAGCTTCAACCTCCCCCCACGTTCAGGACAAGAGCCAAGAAATAGAGGAACTGGTTCTTGTCAAGGGAGACGTGCTGGTGCTGGGGAACCAACACAGCCCTCTGTTGGGGAAGCACCAGAGCTCTGACACAGAGGACACATCCCTGCAGGAAGGGACAGCTGTGGGTGGGTGCTGGGTGATCTCTGAGCTCCTTCCCAACCCACCCATTCTGTGATTCTGCAATTGCACCAAGGTGCCAGGGGCTCTGGAAACATTCCTGCTTGGTGCTAGGACATGTTGCAATCCCATAAATGGGAACACTGTGGAGAGAATGGAGATCCTGCAGAAGGTGCTGCTCTGTGCAGTGCTCCCAGGTGGGCATCTCCTGTTCCCACCCGTTTTCTGTTGGCTTTTTCTCTTTCCCCAGAACTCTGCCTTCCCTTGAACTCATTCAGTGGTTCTCTTCTTTGTTCTTGTCCTTGGAGAGCAGTAACTATTGCAGTGCTGAGGTCGGAGAGTTGCCTTTTGCTGCCAGTGCACTTTGGGGCACAGCTGAGGCCATCCGCTCCTCCAGATGAGTCAATATGGTGGCACAGGGCTGCTCTTCCGTGCCCCAGTTTTGTGTCAGTGCTTAACCTCCAGCAGAGAGAAATAACCAGCTTCTCCCAGAGCAGCACCAGCTCCCAAAAGGAGCCTTATCAGCCCTCTCATCACACTGCAGGACTGACTGCTCGGGGTGAGGTTGGTGCTGAGCTGCCCAGCCTCCCTGGTGTCACCTCTGCTTTCTGATCATTTTAATTCTTTAGCAGCAGCAGCCCCATCTATTAGCCCAACACACTGTGTGTAATACTCTTGATGCTGATTAAATTAAAGAATGTTTTCCACTAAACCCAAGCGGTGATTCTGAGCATTAATCCCTTCTTCCCACCACGGAGATGTTAGCGGCGGTGCTCCCACAGTGAGGGGCTTTGCTCAGCACTCAGCCTGCAGGATGAAGGCACGGTGCACACAGGGGAAAGGAGCATTTCCTTCCAAGACAGGAGAACCCCGCTTTATGCTGTGCCTGTGTCTCCAACCTAACAAGATTTTGCTCATTTAACTCTCTAAAAACAAGTGATCCCAGCAGTGCCTGCTCTGCTCCAAGGGGACAGCACTGGCTCCTGCTACACTGTGCTAGCAGAATGAGAAATGCCCTTTGGTCTGCCAGGCTCCACCTGTGGCTCAGCCATCTCCATTAAGATGGAGAGCTGTAGGGAGTCATGGGAAACTCCTAGTAACCCCACGAGAGTTCTTTTCCTACCTTTGGGGAGATGCAGCTGAGGGTTCTCCTGGAAAAAAAAATAGCTTAATGCTAATTCAGCACAGCTTTTATTAAAGGGAAATGTTTTGCACTTCAAAGGATCTATCAAATATGCAGATTTAGAAACAAAAAGTGACTTTATCTGACCATAAAATCTTGTCAATGCATTATCCATTTGCCATGGGTAGCCGGCTTTGAAACGGAGTTCTCATCGGGGTGGTTCTTTCCTTCCCGGTCAGGGAATGAGATAAGGCAGAAAAGAAAAACCCACTAATAAAAAGTCAATATTTGGTTTGGCTTAGAGAATTGAAACCTCTTTCTTCTGTGAAACTGCTGCTGACCTCGCAGGGATTACTTTTATCTGATCTGGGGCTCCCTCCCAGCAGAGAGGGATGGGGCCGGGAATGGGGTCTGTCCCCACTGCTGGGATGAGCCATCCTGGTGCTGGGTGCCCTGCCTCTCCCAGCGGCTGCTCGGGGCTCTTAGCTCCCTGCATGGTGGGCCTGGAGCATTTCTCTTTAATTTATGAAGCTTCTGTGAAAGGGCATTGAATTAAAGCGGGGATTTGCCAAATCGGTGCACCTTGCTGAAAGCCTGAAATGCAATCTTGCTTGGCCTGCCTATTAGGAAGAAATATTATTGTTTTCTGCAGAGAGGGGTGGTTAATCTATACCTTTCTGGTTTTAATCTGAAATGAGAAAATAAAATATTCCTCCCTGCTGCTGGTGGGAGATGTTTGCTGAAATCCCACTGGCTGCTGCTTCTCCTGCAGCTCTGGGCCGTGGGTGCAAAGCACTGTGTGCCCTGTGCGATGCGAAGCAGAGGCTGGAACTCCTGCCTGACGAGCCCCAGGCTGCCGCCCTGCTGGTTCCAGCCCCCACCAGGCACCTCATGCTGCACAGGTCTGGGCTGCTCTGCCCAGCGCCGCCCGCCGGAGCGATGGCTCAGCTCTATCGATTGTGTCAAAGGCAGTAATTCGAGAAAGCTATTTAAATTCACGAGAGGAAGCTCTCGCAATTATAAGTGTCTGCAGCGGATTATTAATCACTGCTGTTATGGCTATCGAGCCACGAGGCAGACACTTTCTGTAAGGCTGACGTGAGCTCGTGCCTCTCAGTAAGGACACGGGTCTTGCTTTGCTGACTGGTTCGCAGTGCGGGATGAGAAACGAGCAAACCGGTCGTTGTAGAAATCAGCACAGAGCACTGAGTGTGTGAGCTTTCAGGAGTTTAAATTCATATTCCACGGTCTGTGGGGATGGATAGAGCCACTGATGTGTCCTGCGGGCACCTGGCTGCTGCTGGGGATGTCGGCTGGGCAGAGCAGCACCGTGCAGACCTGCTTCCCCAGGCCCAGGTTAGCAGGCAGCTGAGCAGAGCAGTTCCCTATAGAAAGCTGCAGAAGAGATCAGAACAGCTCTCCCTCTCCTCTTCCATCTCCTTTGCTCAGTGACCTAGAACTAAATGTTTTATTATTAGAAGGAAACGTCTGTGTGTGTGTGTTGCATCCCCAGCAGGCCTTTGGTGCAGGTTTTGCAGGGCTCCACTGATGTGCTGTGATGCTGCAGAAAAGTAGGGACCTCAGCATCCCATGGGAACCAGCCATGGGTCCCCACCCACAGGACCATCCCTCTGGGTTCTGGGGCTGACCCCTTGGAGTAGTATTATGGGGTGGCTGGCACAGCACTTTCCCCTCCTGAACTTGTGCTGATTTTGATTAAAATCCTCATCAAATGTTTGTTTTGCCTGAAAGGAAGCTTTTGTTCTCATTTCGGGACCTCTCGGTTATAAAAACTTGAGCTGAAAGCACTTAATTAAAGATGTGTTTTTCCTGCTCTGTGCAGGTTATCTCAAGGCACACCATGTAACAGGGTGGCACTGCAGCCTGGATGGTTCATCCAGGGACCCCTCCAGAACCCCTTATTTTGGGCGATAGGGTTTCCCCTTGCAGGAACAAAGCGCTGCACGTTGGCTCTGATCGCCAGCAGATACATGACTGTGATGGAGCAGAGGAGAGTGTTTGAATGGAAGGAGAGCTCTCCCCCAGAGGATGCTCCCAGCACTGGGTGTGGAGCTGCCATTGGATGTCCTCGTGCTGCCAAGACCTTGGATTTTGCTCATCAGTCATTGGTGGCTGTCAGAAATTCTCCTGCAGGAGCCAATGCGTAGAGCACTTCCGATTCCACCCCTGTTACAGAATGGAAAGAATTAGTGCCTCCGTTGCAAGCATAAAGCAAAGAGTTTTTCCTATGGAAACTGCCCTGGGAACCTTAGGGCGTTGCTGTGATGTGTTCCATCACGTCTTTCCCAACTTCATTTCCCTTTGGGCTGGGGTGGGTGCAGTTGTCCTTCCTCAAATTTAAGTGTCTCCTAAATAAATGGAATTCACTGTGGCTTATGTTTTAGCCATCTTCTTTCTCCATCCTTTTACATCTTTTTGGGATGGAAAGGGAGGGGTTGTGTGGCACAGATGGGAGAAAGCCGGGTGGGAAGAACACAGCAATGTCCCCTTTCCCTTCTCACCATTTGCAGCAGTAACAGCCTGAGCCCACACGCTGTGAGCAGCCAGCTCAGCACTGATGGGTGCCGCCGTTCTACTGCGCTCTGCTTGGGTTGTGTTTGTATTCACGCTTCCCACCCTCTTCCTTCCATTAGCCCCGACGTGTTCAAGTCTCATTTTCACATGGAGTTTGCCATGCAGAAGTGCTGCCCCTTCCCACCAGGACTGCCATGGGGAGGAGGAGGTGATGGCACTCGGAACGAATGGGGCAGGAGCTGTGCTGGGGGCCCCCGAGGCACCGCCCCACGCTTCCCTCTTCCATTTCATGCGAGACGAGGACAACGTATGCTTCTGCTGCACCAGTTCTTGAGATGTTAAAAAACAAAAAACAAGAAGAAATATTGCAGACAGCCCCCGGACAGTCTGTTCGAGATGGAAATCCAGCTCTGCGCTCAATGCGACATTGCTGGCTGCAGGAGGGGCTGCAGTTCTCAGACAGGAGCCCCGCGGAGCAGCAGCGGTGCAGGGGGCAGAGCTGCAGGGCCGTGTGGGGTCATTCCTTTGGGCACCGCGAGGCTCTGATTGATGGCCTGGGGAACAGCTTCTGGTTCAGAGTGCACATCCGCCCCGTTCATGCTCCATGATCTTTACCCCCTTGAGGAAACGGCAGAGAAAGGGCAGATTATCACCACCAGACCGGGCTCCGGGCATTACCATGAGAAAGGCACAGCAGCCCTGCTCAGCACTGCTCCCCAGGGCAGGCTCCCCCATTTGTGTACCAGCAGCATGGTGTCCTGTGAGGACCCTGCAGGACGGGGCTGTGCTGGGGAGGAATGCTGCTCGCTGCTCTCGGCTTGACATGGACCCAACACAGGGACACGCGTTGGGTGCTGTGGGTTTGAGTCCCTCCAGGATATGTTGAGGTCTCCGGGAGGGAGCAGCCCCATCTCCCCACGGGGCTGCTGGGTGTTATCCTAACGCAGCTAATTAATACAGTGGTGTCTATAATCCCACGCAGGGAGAGCTGAAGCGTTCCCCAAAGCTTCTTTGCATCATAAAACTCCTAATCAAATACAGCGTAGATCCCTGCCCTCTCCATAGCTTTAATCCCACTTCTCCTCCAGAACTAAACGGCTTTAAATTCTTCAGCCCCTGCCGTATTCAGCTGCAGAAGCAAAACCGTTGCCATTTTTAATTCCTCCCCCAGCGCCAGACCAAAACCTCCGCAAACACCGCCTCAATAATCCCCACTAATTTATCGGAGGTGCTCGTGAATGCTAATTTTCATGTGCAGCGCTCCTGGATCACAATTACAATTGACTGGCTATAAAATGATAATTATACACTGGGAGCTTTGCGTTGTGTAAACACCTTAAATTGATTCCCCTGCTCTGCCAATGGTGAAATTCTTTCCATAGCATGCTGGCGCTATCTGAGATCGAAACGATTGCGCCTTTTCAAAACTTTTCTACCATGTATGGATTTTCTTGCTGGAGGCAGTGAGCACGGCAGGGAGCTCTGCCTGCAGGCGGGGGGGCTGGGGCTGCAGGGTGATGCTGAGCTGGGGACTGGCAGCCCAAATCCCATGGGCTTGCTCTAGGCCCTCCGTTCCCCATGCATGGCAGAGTTCTGTGCAGAAACAGTGATTTCCCCTTTGGCCCAGCAGCTCCTGAGCATCCTCCTGAGTGCCATGAGCATCATCCTGCACCGTGGCTCCATTGGGCACAATGGTACCTCTGGCAGACAGCTGGTAATCCTGTGTCCAGTATGAGAATGTTTGGTACAACAGTGTGTTTCTGAACTGTTGGTAGTTAATCAGAGTTAAATGTTAACCAGAACTGTTAACCAAGATAACCAGAACTGTCCTGCTCTTAGCCTGTGTTGGTGCATCCGGACCCCTCATGCTGGGGCAATGCCTATCCATGAGGTATTTCATCAAACTGCAGAATATTTCAAGTTGGAAGGAACACAGAGGTATCACGGAGTCCAACTCTTGGACTCATGTGCCTCCTATCTCAGGGCTGGGTGCTGTTCCTGTGCAGATGGGGATGAATTGGCCCAGGGGCTGCAGTTCAGCTGTGTTGAGCTCCTGGCCATCCGGCCCTGAGCGCTGAACTCGCTGCCTCTGCTGAGCCCGTCTGGGGAAGCAATGGCTTTACACCATGTGTTACATTTCCCAGAATGTATGATCCATCCATTTAAAGTATTTCCCTCCTCCAACGGCAAATAGCACGGAGCAGCCCACCCCACCCTGCCCTGCCCAGCTGTGAGGGGAGTTCTGCCAAATTTTGTGCAGGGGAGGTCGCAGAGCATCGTGAGCACCATTCTCTGCAAGGCAATAGCTCCAGACAGCGCTCCGACCCACGCCAAGCATTTAAAAATATGTTCGTGGCACAATTTTGTACCCCAACGACACGGCAAGGCATTGTACAGCTCAGGTGAATGATTGTTTTGAATATATGGACAGCTTAGCTTATGAAATACATAACTCATCCGGTGTATGGAATAGCAATGCATCTTCCATATGAGCAACAAATCAGAGATCGCTATCCTTGGGGAACAGAACGGCTGTGCTGCACTGAGCATTTCAACTTGGAGTTGACGCAAGATTTCATTCCTGCTCCATGACCAAATTTCCTAAGCCGAGCCGTCGAATGGAATGAGCTCACTCTCTCCCTGAGCCGTGCTGCAGGTCTGCTGGAAGGCTCCTGCTCTGCTCCAGCAGCTATGGGGAGAGCAGTGAGAGCATTGCACTCCTCGATGGCAAAGACCCATCTCTGGGAGGTCATAGGATGGTGTAACTGGGACGTGGCTGTGGGCACAAACCCGGGGCCACAACCTTGGCCATGGCTGTGTGTCCCTGCACAGTGGGACATGTTCCATGCTGGTGACACAGCGACTTCGTGCCCGGCCCCTCTGCTGCTCTGCCCACCTGGTGCCCACCGGTGCGTGCGTCGGGCTCAGGAGATGATCTCGTTACAGGAAGATTATGCTAATGAAATGTTTCCTGAGATCAAACTCATTTTGTGTTCAAAAGCATTAAAATAAATGGCTTCTAATTGAATCTTATAAATGGTTCCCTCCTGATAATGAGCTGCTATTAATTATAATTGAAGGAAGGCAGAACGTAAACACACAGCGCAGCGCGGGGGGAAGCGGGGGCACTGCGGGGCGTCCCCACGGCCCCGGCCCTGCTGCTGTGCTGGGACTGCAGCGCCCTGTGGGCTCTGCTGGGGACACTGCAGGGATTCTCTATTGGTGAGGAGGAGACAGGGACGTGTGTGTCACCCGCATTGGCTCCTGTAAGGTCTCAGCTCTGTTTCACTGCTGTTTTCTTTTTATTTTGGATAAGCCCCGTCCTTCTCACTGCAGCGCTCTCTGCAGCGAGGGTGACCTCATCTGCTTCAAAGCAGAGAACGGGCATCTGAGCTCCACCAGAGAAAATTTACAGGAATCCATCTGTCAACAGGGACGTTTCCATTTAATAAGCGCTGGGTTTGAGCTCACATCAGCCCCTCCATTATTTATAAGCTGAGATCGTACAACTTCTCCACTCAGGTCTAAAAAAAGCAGCGAGTGTCTTTTATTCTCCTCTCACACGGAGCAGAGCCGGGGGGGCTGTGGGGCTGCAGGGGTCCGCTGGGACCCAGTGGGGATGCTCAGCGCTTTCTGCAGTGCGCTCTTTTTGCTCGGGGGGGGGCACCCTCAGGACCCTTTCATGTCATCCGTTTGCTTTTCTCCCTTTGAGGTCTCTATTTAGGGCACGGTGTGGCCGTGGCCGGAGCAGCTCGATCAGGAGCCGCTAATGGCCCTGGCTCTGTGTCTCGTCTGCTTGAAGGGAATAAAAGGGAATAATTAAATAGCCAGCGAGGCAGCGATCGATAGCACTGCACTGGTAATGATGGAAAAAGCACTGCCCGAAGGATCTGCTGAGGGGTGGCAGTGCTGGAGGGCTGTGTTGCTGTGGGTCAGTGCTCTGTGGGATCAGGGGGAGTGGACTGCGTTTCTGTGCTGGAGCAGCACCAGTGCTGTATTTAAACATGAGCTCATTTGTGTGGGTGAAAGGTAAAAGGAAAACTCCCTGGGGCGAGGGGTCACTGCCCTCCTCCAGGAATCCCTCAGAGCAGTGCAGGCTCGATGGGGAGCTCCATGGCTCTTTGGGGAGATGAATGGCTTTGGGGTGAAATTTGGCTTTCTGGGGCACAGGAAAGCTGCTGAAGCACCATACCATGGTGCCCAGCACTCCCCCTGCAGCTTTATGGCTGGGAAAGCCAGTGCTAACGTGCTAATTGGCTTTAACACCCGAGCTAGGAAAGAGGCAAATTAGCCCAAGCATCGCACTTAATCCCACAGCGGGGTCCAGTTTGTGCAGCCCTGGACCCACTGCATGGGATCCCACTGAGCCACCAGGTAGGGTTCAGCATGGTGCAAAGCATCACTCCCTTCCCAGTGCCTCCAGTGCTGCTGCTGTGCCGCACGGCTGCCTGCAGGGACCCCCGGCGCCGGCGCTGTGAGTGGAAGGCATGGGCTGCTTCCAGCAGCACGTCAGCCCCATCCTGCTCCAGTCAGCTGCTCGCTTCAGCATGGCGTGGCAGGGATGGTAATTGTATGTTGAGTGCTCTCCGGTTGATTAAGAACATATTTATTGAAGTTTATCTACTGTAATATGTATGAGTCTCTTATTAGATAATTGCCAAACCTCAAACACCTGTTTAACAGATCATATATATAACCCATTACATAGTTGTGAAACCACACTTGCTTTTAATTCCTCAAACGCGGATGTGAAATCCATTCCCAATTAAATTCATTCTGAGGTGCTCCTCTGCCAAAGCCTTCCCCCTTCCTGTGTGAAGGGACGTGAGAATGGCTGGTGGCAGTGGTGAGGGCACTGTCTGCAGAGGCTGTCATTCCCAACCTCAGTGATTCTGTGACTCTTTGCTGGCCTGGGGATGCAGGTGGGGGATGCAGTTGGTGGGTGGGCACAGCTTGCTGGTTGGACTGGATGACCTCAGGGGTCTTTGCCAACCTTAATGGTTCTATCATTCTGTGGAGGAAGACTGGTAACCTGCTTACTTCCATTTCTGCAAAAGCCTTGCCCAAAGTGTTCTCCATGCTCTGGAGCAATGAACCAGGCTGCAAAGCACCAATTCTGGCAGCTGGCAGCTCGCTCCTTCTGCCTCTCTCTGGTTATTTTCTGTTCATGATAAAACAACGCAGAAAGGAAGCATGAAAGCCATGGGGAGGGTGAGAAGAAACACGATCCCTTATCTATTGCATGCCTGACCTGCTCAAATGTTCCTGTATCAGCAACTATTTTGCCTGGCTCTGGGTTTTCACAAAGCTCTTGAGCCCTGAGAACGTAATCTGAGATTGCACTGGTGAACTGCAGGCCCCAGTTCCTCTTTGCTTCCCTCTGCAGCGTGCTCTGCTCAGGGCACCGCTCAGCCCTGGGGTTCAGCTTTAAACCTAAGTGGCAAGGAAAGAGAAAAAGCGCCTCACTCTTACTAGGAAAGGAGTAACCTCTTCATCTCCGTCTGCAGCCGCGCTCGAAGCCGTGTATACGTGCTGTCTGTCAGGAGAAGCCATGTGCGGGGCCCAGAAAGGCGGCAGCCCTGCGCTCTGCCCTCGCCCCCATGTTGATTTTGATATTTTTAATATTGCATCCAGACAACGCAGCCTGTCAAACGCCATGCGAAGCATCCCTTAACTAAGCCAATTTAAAATGTGTAACAATTATAAAGAGATGGGTTCAGATGAGTCAATTTGTCTTGAGTGTTTTCTAGCTGAACTTAATAATACCGGAGATGTGAGAGAAATTGGAAACAAAATCACCCTCTGCTTTCAATCCTTTTGAGAAGTCGAGATACCTAATTCGCTCCGGCAAGTGACAAATGTCCCTCCCCTCTCCTAATTACATCTTGCCTTAGTCACAGCGGTGCCTGCTAAATCTCCTTTTGTGCCTGCACACACCGCACAGCGCCCTTCTTTGCAAAGGAGGAAGAAAGGAAAAGTTCTTGACTGGATTTAATGGAAGAGCGATCCACTGCGCTCACATGGGTCTGCTGTGGGTGCGGGACATGCAGGCTGAGCTCTAACTACAAAGTGGTGCCCAATGGAAGATGTTGTGCTGGGGGTCCTATGGGGAGCTGAGGCTTCCAGAGCTGCAAGGGAAATGAGAGCAAGTGTGTGCCTGGTGTGTGTGGGACCAGTGGGGCTCTAACCATGGGGCAGACGGGCATGGCACCGCACCCAGAGCCCCAGCAGAGCTCCTCCTCCAGGAGCTGCAGCTCTATTTGGCCATTTGTCTTGCTGGGTCTAATTACACCAAGAAAGCAATTATAATGTTATGCTCTTCGGATTATCATTCTTGCTCAGGGCACCTCAATTAGAGTATGGTTTGTAGCTTAATGATTCAGTGCAAACTTCCAAACTGCAGATCAGCCATGTCTGGTCGGTTATTTACTGCTCACTGGGCTGCCCTGAGCTCAGGGATGCTGGGCCAGACAGCTGCCATTGGCTGGTGACACACTGCTGGGGTCCATTCGGGAGCTCCTGGGAGAGTTTCACAATCTCTTTTCCACTGGAAAATTTCATTAATTAATTACAAAATGGTAAATATAACCAGAGACTCTGGTTTTAACTGGAGAATATTCTCATGATAAATGCCATGGTGTTCCTTGGGTATGAGTCCAGGAGAAGGTTAAAGAGCAGCAAGCAGGAGCCAAAGCCCTTTGCCTGCAGCACCGAGCATCTCTTGCTGCTCACGGTCAGTTCCCAGCAAGTTTTCCCACTGCAGAGGCTGGCAGCCAACCTCGGAACACTGGGGCCATTAAATTTTTATGACATTTTTGCAGGGATGTCTTAAAAACAAAGCACTGTCACAAACAGGGTGTGGGATGTGGGAAGGTGGCTTGCTGGGCTGCCAGGACTCCAGGTCAGGGTTTGCTGGTGGCCCTGGTGGCACTCACACAGCATCTCCTTGAGGCATGTTTCGCTCCCCGCAGTCGCCCATGGCTGCAGCAGTTTCCCCCTCTCCCTGCATCTCACTGAAGCTCAGCACCGTGCCGAGCACTGCAGGCACTGCTGTCTTTCATTTCAGTGGTGGCTGCATTTCAGGAAGCTAATGAAGTGATGATTTGCCTTAATTGGCCCCTCGGATCTGCCGATCGCTCCTCGGGCTCTCAGGTCGAGCAGAGAGCTGGTGCCTGCTGTTACTGGCAGGGCAGAAGGGCTGTGCCTTGTGGCAGGGAGAGTTTGGTGTGTGAGCAGCACCGGGTGCCATGGTACCCACTGCCATGGGGTGCCCCTGCGTGTGCCAGTGGCAGATGTGCAGCATGTCCTGGCACCACAGCCTTCTCCATCTCAATCATAAGCTCTTAGAAAGGGACAGATATCCAAAACATTCCAGGCATTCTGAACATCCTCCCTAAGAAGCCATCGCCTGCGTGGGACATGCCCTGGGTCATGGGGCAATGGCAGGAAAGGATGGAACCAGAGTCACAGGGGGCTGATTTGGGGTGGGACATGTGTGTTATTGCTATAGGAATAAATATTTTGCAGGAGAGCCAGGTCCACAGCTGATGGCCTGACGTGGGCTGGGCTCCAGTTGGTGGTGAGCAGGGAGAAACCAGCTGAGGCAGCACAGTGAGAGGGGATCTCAGCAGTTTGCATCTTCTTTGGGTGATTTGGGCAGCACTGCTGGGGACACAGCAGAACGATGTGAGCAGCAAAGCGCTGGGCTGGGTTTCCTGCTCTGCTGGTGTTGTGTTTGCA
This sequence comes from Lagopus muta, assembly GCF_023343835.1. Lineage (NCBI taxonomy): Eukaryota > Metazoa > Chordata > Aves > Galliformes > Phasianidae > Lagopus > Lagopus muta. The sequence goes on along the minus strand of NC_064449.1, from coordinate 8,132,392 downwards.
GCCAGAGCTCATCATGGAAAGTGAGATTCAGGAGGAATCCGGGGCTGGTGGGGGAGCGGAGGAGCCCTGGCGGCAGGGGAGCAGCTGGAGCTCAGCCGAAGCCACAGCTGCGGGGAGTTGAGTTACTCAGCTTCCAAATCCACATTTTTCTGCGGTTCCCTCATTTGAATGTGGAATAATGCAGGAATTGTGAGCGGGGCTGGGCGGGAGCACCCAGCCTGCAGCTGGTGCATGGGGCTGCCCATGGGGCACCGACCTGAGCCCACCACAACATCCCCCAATTACGCAAGGGGAAGCACCAAAAGGTGCGATAAAGGCTGCTGATGTGCATGTAGTCCTTGTGCAGCCCCTGCTTGGGATTATGCTCTCTCTTTGCATTGTGCTGTGCCCAAAGGACCCAGCCTGCACCCAGCAGCCCCCCCCTCCCCCCCTCCCGGTGCAACCCAGTCAAGGGAGATCCAGCCCTACTGGCATTCCTCAGATGCCTGCAAGGGTTCGGGTTGGCCAAAAGGGAGCCCTGGCAGGGAAGGCAGCACACACAAATACTTCTCATTCCAGATGCTAACCCAGCCGGGTTTCTTTTAAGCATTCCACACCTGTTTTCCTCCCTCTCCCTTCTTAGAGCTCCATGGAGGTCCTGGGTTCTGCTCGGTGACATGGAGCAGCAGGCACATCCCTGGGGAGCATCCTCTGTGCCATTAGCAGCTGGCTCAGGGCTCTGTGGGGTTTCCTGCTGCCTCCTGGTGTCCCAATCTCTCCTTGTTTCACAGCACTTTCACTCCCCCAGTCTGTGCATGTTACTCCCAAAGCCTGCATTGATGGGTAGGTAGTTGCACTGGATCATCATCTTAGAGGTCTTTCCCATCCTATAATTCTACTGACTGCATTTCTCAGGTATTTGTGCTTTACTCCATGCTGCAGCCAATAAGTGCACTCACTAATTGGTGGTAAGTAACGAGGTGAGCCTGGCCCGACCCATGGGCAAGGCAGCAGAGCTTTGTCTTTTGGATACACATACAGCTTCAGTGTCCTCACCAGGCACAGAGACATGGGGAAGGTCTGGTCCCACCGCAGAGCGAGCGCTGTGTCTCCAAAATTAAACACAGTTGCCATAGAAATATTAGTTGGGAACAAAATCTTTGAGATGACACTTCAGCAGAAGATGGAGCGTTAGGGAGAGATGAGGACAGGGATGAAAATAGAACAGTTAAAAGGGAAAGCCTTCAAAGGAAGCACGGTGTAGGTGAGCACAGAACGCACCGCAGTGGGTCAGTGTGTTGGTAGTGGTGAAATTGTAGGGCCTTGTGGGGAGGTGTGAGCTGCAGGACTGAGGGCAGCTGCAGGATGGATCTGAGATGGAGCATGCAGCAGAATCAGGAGGATTTAGATTGGATACAAGGTAGAAGTTTTCTTTGCTAAGGGTGATGAGGCACTGCACAGGGTGCACAGACAGGTGGTGGTGCCCCATCCCTGCAGACAGCCATGGTCAGGGGACGGGGCTGTGAGCACTGATGGAGCTGTGCGTGTCCCTGTGCACTGCAGGAGTTGGACCAGATGGCCTTTAGAGGTTTTCCTTCCAACTCGAGCGCTTCTTTTGCTCATGCTTGTTGGGAAGTGCCAACATACAACCCAAAAGCCAAAGAGGTGTCACGTTCTGCATTTTCTGCCTTCAGGTTGAGGCTGGAAGGAGGCTTCCAGCACTGAATCTGTGCCTCTGCCCCAAAGGAACGTTTGTATGGAGTGTGGGGAGGGAGGTAGAGAGGTGTCGGAGTGGTGCAGAAGTCCTGCTGAATCTGAGGTGGGAATGGGGCTGAGGATAGAGATGGGAATGGGTGCTGGGGTGAGAATGGGGATAGGGATGAAGACGGAATACTGACAGAAATGGGGTGAGAATGGAGATGAGGATAGGGATGAGGACGATGATGGGAATAGGGATGATGAAAACGGGGATGGGGATGGAGACAGCGGCGGGGATGGGCATTGGGCAGGCAGCCCAGGGGAAGCAAGGGGCCACGACCTGGCAGAGCAGTGCCTGCCTGGCGCACCCACCTCCTGCGATCTTCCCACTTAAGAGGCAGAGGATTACCACAAAGTCGTAGTTTTCCCATGAACCACCTCCCACTGTGTTACGCTCTGAAGTTAATTGCAAATGAGGAGATGGAAATAGCTTATTTTGACTTTCCTTAAACAGTGCTTCATTGATTTTTCTTTGCCTTATTTTTTTTTTCTGTCTCGAGAGGCAGGCCCATATCTATTGGAAAATAGCAATTATTTCTGTAATTCCCTAGAATTAGTGGAATTAGTTGAATGGGGGAAATCTGAAGCAAAATTCTGGTTAGGAACACACTGAGGTTGGAGGCGCGACGCGGTGCTGCATCACAGCCAAACACAGAAGCGGCATTTTTAATAACCTGCAGGTTTAACTCAATGATGAGAGCATAATTAACTTGCTGAGATGAAACACAGGATAAACCTTTGATTTCTTTTTCTCGAAGGATGCTGCAGATAGATCCCGAACTTCGTGTTCAATTACTTAAAAGAGAAAAAAAATTAGCAGCTTTCTGATGAGAAAAGCACACTGCCTCCTTCATAAGGAGAGATTTATGAAGGACAGCGGAGGAGCCTACCTCGGGGCTCAGTCACTGCTGGCTTTTTTCAGGGGGTGATTCAATTACTTTAAGACACATCGCCTAAAAGAACAGAGCGGGCTCTGTTCCTCGGCAAATTAATCAAGTTCCTTGGGTGGTTTCTCCGGGTTAGTAATTCTGTTGAGGCGGCCTTCTGTTCCCTGCCTCGTCCCTGCAGAGAAGGCAGCAGGGAGAAATGGCTGTTTGTGCCCCTGGTCTCAGTGCAGAGCACCGGGGGGAGCGCTGCTCCAAAACCCGCCCGCTCGGAGCGGCTGTGAAAGCAGCAACTGGTTGGGAGGGCTGTGAAAGCAACGTGTGAAGGGTAATATTTTCACTGCGCCAAAAGGCCGTTTGGGTTTGTTGTCATCCGTGAAGGGCTGTGGATTTGATTCGTAATTACCGTGAGTGATGTTTGCTGGAGAGCGCGAGCGGATCCTGGAAATGTCACCGATTTTTAACACCTTTTTTTCTTCTTTTTTTTCTTCTCTTGAATATTCATAGCTCCGCTGTGCGGTGCAGGCAGACGAGGAGCAGCGCAGGCGGTGATGTGGGCAGTGCCACAGCCTGATCCTGGGGCGATGGTCCCTATTGCACCGTGCTGAGTGAATCCCCACCCCCTTATTCTAGCGACCAGCTCTGCGTGACAAGGTCAGGATCTGAAGGTGAAGGAGGCTTCTGTGTCCTGTGCAGCTCCCAGCAGGAAGATGGCATAAGGCAGCACTTGGGTGCCACCCTGCCCCATGCCAGGTCTTGGAGCTGTTTTGCTTTTTGGGAACATGCATGGAAACACAGCTGTTTCTCCATTAGCCCTGAAGAGGCAGCTTCATCAGGGATAGCTGACAGCACCTCATTGCCTGTCTCAGCACTCAGCTCCAGCACTGCCTCTCTCCCAGCCCTCTCTGCACTCTAGGACTGTTCCCCCCATCGCTCAAGGCTGGGATGTGGCTGCAGGGGGATTTGTTGCTGGAGCAGTGCTGCGCTCGTGCTTAGGAAAGTAGGGCATCTGCTTGGCAGCTCTAGAAATAATGGGAGATTGGTTTAATTATTCTACAGAAACACTCAGATTGTGCAGATGCTGAGCGTAGGTTTAATATAATTAAGACAACTCACGTCTATAAACATGTCTGGGACAGCCGGCAGTGGCAGAGCAGTGCTCCCCCTCCAGCCACAAGCTGGAGCTCCCAGTGCAGCACCATGGGACGTGGCTGTGCCAGATCAGTTTGGCACTCTGGCTGAACCCGATGTCTTCCCCATTGCAAGGTGAACACACCCCAGGCACAGCACCACCCACCCATCCCACCCCACAGCCACCCGGGCTGTGCTGTTACCCATCCCAACCCCAGCTTCACCCCCAGGTAGGTGGGAGACCCACACATGGCTGCAGAGTAATTAGAGCGAAGGCACACACACAGCAGTGCTGATTTCTGCATTAGCATGATAATGAATGTTCTCACTAGAACCTTGTAATTATGTTTCCTCTTTTTTTTTTCCCCTCTCCCCGTGAAAGTATAATTAATTATGAATAGAGCCAGAATTTGACGCTAACGCATATATTTTTTTTTTTAAATCCCTTTTGGCTCCATTTCTGCCCTATTAAAAATTTATGAAGGAAACCAGAGGTAAAGCCATTTTCCCAGGCAGTCGCTCCTATAAATTCAATGGGAATCATATTAAAAATCATACTAACTGGAAAAGGCAGGAGGGCACTTTGCAGATGGTTTCTGCCCTCTTCATAGGACCTTCTCCTGGACAGGACGTGGGGTTTTGCACTCGAAATAAGAGAGAATCCAGCCTGGGAGAAGGCAGCGGGTGAGGGGATGCAGCAGGGCGTAGGCCAGGCGCTACAGCCTGGTGGTGGCACAGCCACTGTGTGGGTTCACTGTGGGCCAAGAGATGCTGGCCCTGCAGCTGCTATCCCTGGAGGTGCCACCCCCATAGGTGACACTCCTGCAGGTGCCATCCCTGGGGGGTTTGGGGTGATGGGGTGACAGCATCCCACACACAGAGCAGAGCCCCCCAGCCCTCCTCCTCTGCCGGCTGCCATTCACGCAGCCTTCCCTTGCTGTAGGTGGGAACTGTTTTTCTTCCTAAATTGCATTTATTCTAACAAATGTCTCATGCAAACACAATTGCAGGTTTGCTGGAGGGAGATGCTATTTGCAGGCAGCCTGGCCCAGAGGTAGATTTATTCTCCTTCCTTCCATTCATTTGAAGCTAAAGTAATAGCTCTAACTACATCTGACTTCTAATAAGCGTGTTACTGGGAACAAACCTGAGTTCTGCATGTATTTCCCTCTTTGTCAGCTCTATCCAGGCACTTTTTCTCCCTCTCTTTTTACAATAACAGAATCAGAGCCTTGTCAGCTGGAAGTTTATATGCCCTACTTATAGCACTGCTGTACTCGTGTCCTGGCATACGGAGCTCCTCACCCTCCGCTCACGGAGTGGAGCTGTGTGTGCACCCTGGTTCAACTGCCTGAAGCACGCTCTGTGCTGTGAGCTTTGCTGCTTAGCAGCAGCTCCTTGAACTCGGGGTTGCTGCAGAATGGGCATTCTGCTGGGCAATGCCTGCAGGTTTGCTCCTCGCACCAATCAGTTGATGTCCATTGGTTCCGACTTGAGGGCCGGGCACCAAACCTGGCTGCAATTTGGCATCCACCTAATGGTTTAATTAATGAGCTGTGTTAATTACGGGCTCGGTGCCCCTATAACAGAGCGGTGGTACAGTGCAGGGCACACAGCTCTGCCACTGCTGCCTTTCCCATGTGGATTTCTGCTTGCTGAAGTCGGCTCTTCTGTTAAATATAGCTGATGAGCTGTTCCTGAATTGCACCTAATTACGGCTCCTCTTCAGTGCTTCCTGCCAGCTCGCAGCACCAGGAGAAGGGAGACTCGAGCTCCTCCACTATCCCACAGCTTGTGCTCGGAAGGAAGGAGAAGAGAAGTGGTATTCTCTGAGAAGAGAGGGGGAAATAATCCTGGCGAGGCTCCTGCTGAGCTCTGCCTGTGGAGATGTCAGAAGTCAGATGCGCAGCATGGAGCAGGGCTGCAATGGTCACCGTGTGGAGCATCTGCAGCTCCGCAATGGTTCTGCCTCACTTCCACAGCTCGTCCATAGGACCTTTGGTGAAGATGTTTTGCACCTCTGTCCTCAAGTGGGGCTCTTGCTGGAGCTGAAGCACTTTTTTCCCAGCTGTGGTAACTGGGCCACTGCCCTGTGTGGGTGTGCACTGGGCATTGCCTGCCTGGTTCTGCTCAGATACCAGAGCTCTTCCCTGGAGGAGGAGGGGTAGAGCCAGCACGACCGAAAATATGCAGATCTGCTCTCTGGTTAGAAGTGGCCTGGCTACCAGTTTCAGTCTCAGGCACTTGGCTTTGCTGTGGGAAGCCCTCATAATTTTCTGCTGTTTTACTCATAGCCAGAAATATGATGAAACCAGAACTGAATGTGTTTTTTCTTTCCGTTTCATTACAGTAAGCATCATAAATTATTCAGCCATGAGACTCAACCACATTTCTTACTTTAAAGGAGCTTCCTTTTGTCTCCAGACGCTGGACCTGGGGCAGGGCAGGGCCCTGCTGGTGGTCTGGAGGTGGCTGGTGTGCCCCCGGCCCCTGCCTGGTGCAGGGATGGCACTGCCAGCCGTACCCACTGCCCCTGCAGTGCTGGGGCCATATCCCAGGGTAAGGTGGGGGATGGACCCAGGTTTGGGGCCACCAATGCGGTGCCAGCTCCTCCAGCACCACGTGTCCTAGGACAATGTCAGCCTAATCAGCGCACTCCTCGTTAGCAGGGCCCTATAATTAGAAGCAGCAGCCAGCCATCTGCTTTTATCTCGTCACATCGCACAGTGCATCCCTGCTGCCCTTTATGACCGGCCATCGCTTTAGATCAACATTTTCGCTCCAAACCCCCCCAGCCATGTCTTATCCCACTTTGCTATTGCTAATGACTGACACCAGCGATGCTCTGGCACGAAGGGCAGCAGGCAGAGCTGAAAGCAATCCCATGTCTGACACCCTACTGCCTGTTTTCCTCCATTCTTCCTTGTTGTCCCTAAGATGTGATGTTTTTGAGGTCCCAGCATTGTCACGGACCTTAGAGGAGCATAGAGAAAATGGAGCTGCATTTCCATCTTATGAGTTTCCTCAACTTGTAAAATGCTTTCTCACGTTTCTCCTGACATCCCACCCTGCTGAGGACTGCACAGTGTGCCTTTAGCCAGCGCTGGCGGCCACAGACACGCAGGGTGGGGGGCACAGGACCCTGTGATGGAGCTTCGGCGACAGCACCCGAAGAAAAGCATAAGGCACATAAATGGATTAACAGCCACGGTTTATTAGCGCTCCTTAATTCACTTCACGGGGCTGAGGGAAAAGTTATTAGCAGATGTATGGCCAGTAATAAGCTAATTATAACCCTGTCAGATCAGAGATTTGAAGAGGTGGGGAAATTTGCGTGCGCGATAACCGCAATTGGGCACTGAAGCTTAGGAATTGATATCAATGTCACCATGCAGAGGTGATCCCCTGCTGGGGGTCCTCGCTGTGCAGGATGCCCCGAGCTGCTCACCCTCCTGCCCACCCCACGGCCCTGCAGACCCCACCGTGCCCACCTGCCCGCCGTCCCCACACAACACTTAGCAGTGGCAGCATTCACCCGAGCAGGGCAGCCCCCAGGTGGGACCTGGGGTTTGTTTGGGATCCGTGGGTCACACGTTCGTGGGGAGCCTCCTCGGTGTGCTTTTCACACACATCGCTCCCTGCGGGCCGACGCTCCAGTAAAGGCAATTACAGGCTGACTTTGCTTCCAGGCCGCGGCTCGCAGCAGATTTAATTACTTTCCCCGAAGCTTTCCATGGGAGGGCGGTTTCAGGGCGCGGGCGGTGCTGCTTTGCATCCCGCTGCTTTTCCTGGAGGAGTTCAGGTGAACCCGAGCGAGAAAACGCCCCGAATTGGCGTTTTGGTCGGGGAGCGGGCGGGGTTCCAGCCATCGGGTTACCCCGGCAGCATGCGGTGCGGCTCCGGCTCTCCGCTGAGCTCTGAAATCCCCGGGTGTGCGGAGATGGACGGCTCCGGGACGGCCCGGCTGTTGTGGCACAGAGCCCTGGCCCCGTGAGTGCCCAGACCCGGCCCCGCGTTCCCTGCCGAGCGGCTCTGGGCCGCGAACACCCGTGGGATTTCCGTGGGAGAAAAAAAAAAAAAAGCTCTCGGCTTCCAGCCATCCGTGGGAAGTTTGGAAACGCCGCTCGGGGAGGGTCTGAGCGAGGGCGGTTCGCTGAAACGAGGGCAGGGCTGTGGAGCTCCAAACAGCCCGACAGTGCCGCTGCAGTACTGACCTACTGCCTTCGGCTCTGCAGCCCTCCGGATCATAGAAATAAGGGCAGGAAAGCCATCCGTGGGGCACACGGTTTTGCTGCACGGCGTGTTCAACCCTGAATTTGAATACATTTGCTTACAGCGTCGCCCTAAGGCCCCTGGAACCGAAACCCCCGGCTGCAGAGAAACGAGTGCCGGGCAGCCTAAGCGCGAAAACTCCCCGAGACAAGCGAACCGGGTCGGGGGCTCCGCGCCGCTCCCCTCCATCCGCACGGCCTGGCGCGCGGCAGCACCGCAGGAGGGCCGCGGCCCCTTTAAGGCGCGCGGGCGGCACGGCCCCGCCCCGCCCCGCCCCGCCCGGCCCCGGGCCGCTGTGGCGCGGCAGTGAGGAGCGGCGCCCGCCCCCCCCCCCGCCTCCCGCCGGGTTCGGGCAGGGCCGGGTCAGCGCGGCGCGGCGGCCTCGGCTCGGAGAGCGGCGCGGCCCCATGGCTCCGGATTTATAACCGCGGCGCGAATGGAGGGGCCGAGCCCCCGCGTCTCTCGTTGCCCGGCCGGGCGCTGAGGCGGCCCCGCAACGGGAGGAGGAGCGCGGCGGTCGGCGGCCATGGGGGGCGGCGGTCGGCGGAAGGCGTAGGTAGGGATGGAGGGATGGATGGAGGGAGGGCCGGCCCCGCGCGGGGCGAGCGGGCGCGGGAGGCGGGGGGGGCCGCGGTTACGTAAGGCGGAGCGGGGCCCGTCCGTCCCGCAGCGCTCGGAGCGCCCCGGGGCCGCCGCGCCGTGCGGGGCTGCGGGCCGCACCTCCGCGCCGTGCCCGCTCGCGGCCCCGTGACCCTGGCGGGAGCACCGGCTACGGGCCGGCCTGGGGTTGCGCTCTGCCTCCGTGCGGCTCCGCGGGCGCACGGCAACAAGTGTGCGCCGTGCCGCGCCGTGCCCTGCACGCTCGCCAGCCACTGAGCCGGGTCCCCCGTTCTGAAGCTGCGCGTCGGGGCGGCTTGGAGCCCTGCGGCCCCTCCCGCGGGCAGTTTCCTCCGCCGCCGTCCGCGGTTCGGGCTCTTCGCGCGGAGCGTGGATCCTCGCGAACAGAAGTGCGTGGCGCGCTCGAAAACGTCGCGGTTGTGTTGAGCGCGGGGCTTCGGGCCGGGTTTGGGGACGGGACGATCCTCGGGTCGGGGTCGGCGCTTCCGTTTGATCTGAAAGCGGCGACGAAAGCGGGCGGCTGCGGGGAGGCCGTCCCGGAGCTCCGGGCTGCGCTGCTGACTCACCCCGGGCAGCGCCGGGCTGTGCGGGGCTGCGCCTCGTGCTGGGAGCCGAGCCCGGCCGCCATGGTGGGGCAGGGGGAGTCGCTTCGCCGTGGGGGTCTGTAACGGCGGCGATAGGTGGGACTGAGTTTCGGTATGAAAGATAACTCTTGCAAAACGCGTTCGGTGTATTCAAAGTGCTCTAGCTCTGGTTTGTTGTTGCCAAAAGGGAAGAAAAAGTAGAAGCTATTTTTGGTGTGAGAGAGGAGATGGGGCATGCATGCGTCTGGGGCAGGAAAACAGTGGTACTTTGTTCTTCGGGCTGTCTGTGGGTGGTGGTTTCTGTTTGTAGCTGCGCGCTGCCAGGCTGCATGGCGTACCTGCCTCTGCCAGAATGCTGTGCTGAATGCCGCCACCGGCCCTGTGCTGGGCAGGAACAGTGCTGTGCCCTCATCTCCTGGTGCAGGCTTCCCCCCAGGAGACTTTGGACTGAAATCATGAGCTTGCTCCCTGCAAGCCACCCAGCGCTGCTGCTTGGTGGTGTCTCCCATTTGCCAACGGCTGCGGTTGGATCAGACCCAAGTTGCCCAGTGTGGGAGTTGTGCCCATCCCTGCAGCCATCCTGTGCCAGATCCAAAGTGGGTTTGGTTCAGCTGTGCTCAGCTCCTGAAGTTGCAAGCTGCAGGCTGGGAAGGCGGTTGTGCTGTGATTGCTGTGTGTGCAGCTGTGCTGATAGCAGTGTGTGAGGATTTGGGAGCAGCCACTAGCCCCCCCTTTCCCTCTTTATCTAGTGAGGATGTATCAAGCTGTAGCCCAATATGTAGTATGTCCCAAGAAGATACCTCTGTGATTTGTGACGTACCTGTGGGTTGTTTGTCCCCCTGACACCTCCTGCTGATGGGCTGGCTGTTGCAGACCCATGTGCTGACACATGTTCTGGGAGGGTCCTGTCCAGAGCTGGCCATGGCTTGGTGTTGGCTGTCATCTTGCAGCTCTTGGGCAAGGAGGAGAGCTGTTGTCTCCCCGGGTTTGAGTGAGTGGGGAGGGAAGGAGGAATTAATGGGTAGCTTTTTAGAAGTAAGTTTTGGGCAGCTGGCTGACGGCAAAGGGGTGGCAGAGGGGTCTGAGAAGAGCTGTTTCCTGACATGATGCCTCACTGTGACCACATGTCCAAAAACACCCGAACATCGTGGGCAGAGGGGTGACGTGAAGTGCCGTGTGTTGGAGTGCCACAGCTGGGAGGCTGGGGAGAGGAGTCACTTCCCCATGAGTTCCTTAGAACTGCACAGCGCTGATTCCCTCTTGGGCTCGGTGCCTGCCAGCAGCCTCCTGCAATTGCAGACCTTGGGCTGTGCGTGGGTGCATGGTGATGGAAACCCCAAATCCAGGGCAGCGTGTGCCTGAAGGACTGCTGTTGTCGTGTGAGCTGCAGCTGGTTTTTTGAGAGACTTCAACAGAGGCAGAATCGGCACTGATGGAGCAGTGAATGCAGCAGCACCCACAGCCACTGGCTGCTGCTTCTGGAGTTCGGGTGTTGTGAGGGATGCGGTTCTGGGTCTGCTGGGCAGCACGGTGCTGGTGGCAGCACTCAGCAGAGCACTGAGCGAACGTTAATGAGTGCAAAGGATAGCAGCACTATCTGCTTACGGAGAAGGGAAGTTAACTCCAAATTAGCTTTATGATCCGTGAAACTGAAGGTTATTTAAAAAAATAATAACGCAAATGAAAATGCTGAAGTTTCCCAGAGTCACTGAGCGCGCTGCTTGTTGTTTAATGCCTTCCATTTTTTTTCCATTCTCAGTCTGTGCTTTTGGCTTGGGAACAAATTACAAGCAATATCAGCTTACGCTTGGATTTGAACCCACATTACTCTGAGTCAGCTGAAATATTTCCCCTTATCGCCGCTCCCATAATGTTTATTTTAGAGTGGATAGCATTGCTGTGTTTCTGCTGGCTGTGGGGAAGAGCCGGCTGTGACACGGCCCAACACCTCGGGAAGCAGTGATCTCAAAGCTTCAATTTCTGAATGAGATACAGCTTCATTTTCCGTGGAGGGCTTTATGCAAGGCTGTGTCCCAGAACCGTTCTCCACATTGAAAGCCCAGGAGGCGGCAGATGGATGAATTGCTGACAGATTTAAAATCGCATGACGAACATCAAGTGCTCAGTCTGGAGGCCAAGGCTGGAGGGAGGGAGGGAGGCTGCAGGGGAGGCAGACGCAGGAGGGTTGAGTGAGTTGTGGGCGGCAGTGCAGAGCCCCGCAGGTCGGGCTGCAGGGGAAGGGGAGGCCTGTGTTCAGGGGATGGGATGCAGTGAGGAGTGCGTGCTGCCGGGCAGTGAGCCCTGCGTGTCCTGGGAGGAGGAGGAGGGGAGCTCTGGACCCAGGCTGTGCTGCACGGGGCTGCAAATGGGCCCAGCCCTGGAAGGAGGTGGCCCATGTGCAGCATCACAGTGCGTATGGTGAGGGAGGAGAGCCGGCAGGATTTCCTCTCGGCAGCGCTGGCTCCTGGGTTAATGGCTAACCAGGCAGCCGAGGTTTGTCCTTTCATTGTGGAAGGGAGTTGTTTACATAATAGCACTCGGCGTAGCCTTTATTTAGCATTGTTGCTCTGTGTGACACCGGCAGCGGCGGTGCCCAGAAGCGCCATTTCAGCCCAAATGGAAGTTAACCCTTACGCCTTGGAACGCTCTGAGCTGCTTTGCCCCGTGTGTGTGAGGTCCGGCGCAGCTGGAGGAGCGCTGAGTGGTGTGTCCTTCTGCTGTGCACTTCTGGGAACCTTGGTGGTTTCTAAGCCCTGCTTTCTGTAGGCCCTGGGTGCTCTGCAATCTGCATGCCTTTCCCTGGCTCTCAAAGCAAGGCAGCTAGGGTTTGTTCTGTGCATGTTTGGGCAAAAGAGTGTTGTGATCGTTCGTTTTGCTGTGTCTTTACATTAAAGAAGGCAAAACGAAAGAAATGTGTCAGCCCGTGGGTGGGGGATGACAGCAGCGCTTGGGCTGCTGGTGCAGATCATCCCTTCTCCTGCCATCAGTCCCAAGGACGGGTTTTCCCCTGGGCTGTGTCCTCTTCAGAGTGCATTGCTGTGCTGGGAGAGCGTGGTACAGGGAGCTGGGGGGGGTTCTGGGCTGGAGGTTGGTGTGTGCTGCCCTCTCCACCAGCCCTGCTGTGGAGCAGCACATGTCAGCTCCATGCTGCTGGTGCAGGCGCTGCCTGCTCAAGACTGCAACTTGCTGGAACAGAGGTCACTGTTAACACCTCCTTAAGCTGATTGTAACTGGCAGGGTGAGTTTGTGTAGGATCCGTGCTGGGTGACTGCAGCGTTCCTGCTCCACTGCTTGCAGCCCTAAAGCTTTGTCTACTGACTCGTCAAGCCCTTGCCATCACCGTCATGTGTTTCATGATCTCATGTGGTATGTAAATCCTGGGTGTGTAGCAGTGCTGGAGTTTACTATCAGAGCTGTGTGCTTGGAAGTTTCTTTAGTTTGCTGGAGGTTTTTTTCCTGCACTGAGGCCTTAAATAACAGCATTCCCTCTTTGGCACAAGGCTTCCTTCTGCTTGCAGGGGGGTGATTTTCCTATGGAAAGATCTCCTTGATTAAGCATCGCCCCTGTTTTGTTTTAGGTCCCATGCCCTACAGTTCCATTTGTGAGCATTTTCCAGCTCCATCTTGAAAGCAGCTATGCTGTTGCTTGCCTTTTGCTGCAGAATTTCAGGCTCATGCCAGAGTCTCAGCTTGGTTTCTAGGTCACCCATCTGCCCTTTCATTTCCCCTCGTGCTGGAGCTGGCCGCCTTGTTTTGATTTGGTGAGAGGCGAGGTGGTGTCCGCAGACACAAACAGGCGGGCAGCGGAATTCGCGTTCCCTGCAGCCTTGTTCCTGTTGTGTGCGTGAATAATAATTTCCAAATGCTGGACCAGCGGTGATTAAAAGCTGTCAAAGGAATAAAATGCAGCAAAGTCTGCATTATAGTCTGTGTGTCCAGTATTCTGGGAAAACTCTGAACTGGCAGTGGAAAAAAAAGCCTTCAGTATACTTGAAAGCTTTTTAATCTTAACTCACTTGGGAAGATGCTGAGGAGGCAGTGTGAGTGTACCCAGGCTGGGCAGGGCTGGCTGTGTTGGGGCTCAGCCGTTGTGAGCTGCAGATGCTGTCACTCAGCATTTGTTGTTAGCTCTGAGCAGGTATCAGTGGTTGGTTTTTCACTGAGAATCCACTGCCCTGTAGCTCCAGTGCTGGGGCCATGGAGCAGTTGTCAGATGCACAGCTAACCATGTCTTCATTTTTGGAGTAAGTGATCCTGCTGACGGCGTGTCGAGGAGGTGTCAGCCAGCCTGAGCTCTCCCTCCTTTTTCCTTCATTTGTGGGTTTTCGTCTCAGCTTTGTTTTGACAGGGTAGCTGCTGAAAATTTGTGTTGTGTTGTTGGAGTTTTGCTGTCTCTGTGACTCAGGGTGCCGTGCTGAGAGGTGTGGTTTGGTGCAGCACCCAGCCAGCTGTCTGCAGCCTTCAGGGCTGTGTGCTGCTGGGTGAAACGCTGCAGGATTTGGGGTTTTTTCCATTGCTATGAAATCAAGAAGAGAAATGTAAGTGCATATGCATTAGGGCTTGTATTTCTGTTATAGCTCTCTCTGTGGAAAGGCAAGGCTTGCATCTTCTCCATTGAGACCAGTGTTCGTGCAGTCCCAAATACTGCTGTGCACATCCTGAAGCTCTGCCAGCAACAGGCAAAGGCTGAGGAGTCATAGGGCCATTTGAGCTGGAAGGGACCTCTAAAGGCCATCTGGTCCCACTGTGTGCAGTGCATGGGGACACCCACAGCTCCACCAGGAGCCCTGTCCCCTGACTATGGGTGTCTCCTGGGATGGGGTACCCCCACCTTTCTGGGCACCCAGAGCAGTGCTCTCCTGGCCCTGGTTCCCCGCTGTATGCGGAAGCACCCTGAGCCTGGCAGGGCTGCTCGGGAGCAACATGCCTGTGCATGAGGCACTGTTGGCTCTCCAGGCGTGGGACGTGCTTGGCCCAGGAATGTTGCTAACCTGAGGCCTGATCCATTCCTCAGTCGCTTCAGTTTTTGCATAGATCCAGTGAAAATGCCTGTGCTGCCTGGAGGACTGGATCACGGCCTGCCCCACGGAGCTTCTCAACCCACAGAAGAAATTTCCAAATAAATACAGCAGCCTCACCTTGCAGCCTTGCCAACTCGGTGCTGTGTGTACATTGGGTAGTCAGAACAATTACTTATGGAGACAAACGGGTCCTCTGCACTCCATGCTCCATCACACAGGCTGTGATTAGCATAGCAGTGAGACCTGCATTAAGCAGCCAATTAAGGCATCTGCAAAAGGTGGAGGAAAAAAAAAGGAGCAGCTTAACATGAACCTGCTGAGAAAGGTGGCACTGAGTGGTGCTCTTAACAAGTCTGGGGCTGTCTCTCCAACAGGGCTGAGCTCTGGGGCCTTTTGCTGCCTGCAGCTGACTCCAGGCTGTACCTGGGATGTGGCAGACTGAGCTGCAGTGCTGGCTGAAGGAGTTTACTTCTAGAGAAGCCGTGTCGAATTGCAAATTGCCTATGCTCTCCCACTTCTCTTAATCTGCTATTCCACTCTTCTGGGAGAAGTGGAAGTTGGTGTTGCTCGTGCTCAGTACGTGGATAGAAGTGTGCAGCAGAGGGGAGTTACGAGCAGCTGAAATGTTGATCATAACTGAGCAGAGTGTCACTGATGGCACTCAAAGCATTTGCTTGTTTGGGAAGTGCTGTATCTCAGTGGTCTTTCTGCAGACACTGCAGCAGTGTGCTGAGGTGCAGGGAGGCAGACAGCTTTGTGCTGCTTCTGACAGCAGGTTCTGCATTTCTGAAAGAGCACAGCATCTTTCTGTTTGTTTCCCACATGCACAGGCCTGGAGGCAGATCTCACACTCGTTCTGTTTGTGGCTGTGTGTGAGTGCATCGTCTGGCTGTGCTGTGAAGCTGTTTGCTTCCCTGTGCTGCTCCATTATGACCTGTGGCCAAGGAGTGCTCCCCATCCAGGGCACAGAGAGCTGTGTAAGTCCTACTGCCTGGTGCTGTGCTCATGGTAACCAGCTTGCTTACATCAAACTCCACTAATTAACCTAATGAAGAGCAGGTTCCAGGCTGAGTCTCTCCTGCTGGGTCTCAGGACAGGACTGATGCTGTCTGATCCCCCAGTGCTGGCTGTGTCAGCCCACTTCTGCTTTCCACAGCCACTGAGGCCTCCAGGCTGGGCAGAACTTCAGGTGGGTTACTAAATACTGTTAATCTCTTATCCTCAGAAATCACAAGGTTTTCATTATTGTTTTTTTTATGCTGCCTCTGGCATGCTTGAACTTAAAGGATTTGCATGCCCACGTCTCTTTAGCTTTAATTGTAAGGGCTTGGAACTTCCTCACTCACAGTTTCAGCATTCTGTGTTTGTTCCAGCAGAGCTGAAGTTACCCCCCCAGCTGATGACCCTTTTGCTCTGTGCGTCTGACCCTGCAAACAAATGTGCTGAGAGAGGAGCATGTGAGCCCTGCGCTGGTCACTCATTGACCAGGACCCTTGTTTGCTTTTGTTTGAAGCTCTGCTCATCACTGTGAGGGTACTGGGGCTGCTGGCCCTGCGTGATGTGTGAGATAGCACAGGATCGTAGGAGAGCTGCAATCAGTTTGACTGGGGAGGAGATTGTCATCGATATCCCTGGGCTCTGACGTCTGTAGGAGTACACTGGCCAAGCTCTATTTCAGTGGGTGGGTTCATCAGTTAGTTTGCCTTGGAATGGGGCATGGAGCATCTCAGGGCCTTTTGTCTGTAGGATGGAAGTTGATGCTGATGAGGGAGCATCTCAGCGTGGCAGCGGCTGAATAGAGATGTAGGGCTCATGATGCCACTGGCTCTGAGGTCTCATCATTCTGTTTTCCATCCATACTTCCCTTAATACCTCCATGTGACCCCACGTGCTCAGGAGATGCTGCAGAGCTCGGTGCAGCTGAACTCATGCGGAAAAAGTGGAAATCACTTCTTTTCCTTGGGGAACCACATCTTGTTTCAAATGCTGGCCATCTTTTCAGCTCATGGCTTGGTGAACGGGAGAAGCTGCCAGGGAGGGCTGAGAGGTATGTAGAGAAGTGAGGCCGTGTCTGTGTGCCTTGTGCAGTGAACTTGTTTGTCCCTCGGATGTTTGCTGTTGTGCCACTGGAACTGAATTTTATTGGAAAAAACGTGGTTTGAATGGCTATTTGAATTCACCCTCTTCGGCTTGCACGCATTGGCCCTGGCAATTAGTGTGTTGCTCAGACAGCAGCGCTTTGGGGCAGCTCTCAAATCATTTTCTGCTGGTAGATAGCTTCCCCGTCCCCCCCGCCCCAAAACAAAAGGGCAGATGAAAGGGTTCATTAGGAATTATTCACTCAGCTCCGCCGCCTGTCTGAGGTCTGGCTGCCCGCTTTCATCCCCCAGCTCGGGAGGGGTCAGGGGGCATCTCCCCGGGGAGAGGTTGCTGTTGACTGAATTGCACTCTGTCATTATCCTCAGGGATAACGAATGCAGCGGCCTCATTGGCACCGGCTTCAGAAAAAGCGGGGTCATCTGCTCACGGCCTTGAGGCGAGGGGTGAGAGCTCCAGGAGGGGGATGCAGAAATGCCATCCCATGGGGAGGCGTGGGATGGGGCTGGGTGGGACGTGGGGGCACAGCAAGGGTTTGAAGGGCCCAAACCCTGCTGGTGGGGTGAGGCTGCTTAGGTGTGCTCTTCTTTGCTTTGGTGGAAAACATCGTGTGCTTGCGACCTGTTCTGAAACCTTTTAATGAGATTTAAAGCAGTTCTTTTTTGTTTTGTCTTCAAATAGGCTTCCTGAAAGAAAAACCTAGAAATCCCCCTGAGCTAATTGTGATGTGATTTGAATTCAGCTGCTATCTTGGAAGGGATCTTCCCAGCAGCTGATTTAAAAGGCACCTTTTTCACAATATCCTGTGCTGTCAGCCCGCATCGGAGGGTCCTGAAAGTGCTGGTGGGAGGGGAGGCATCGTGTTTGTGCTGCGTCCTTGAGTCGGGTTATGCAGCATCTGCAGTGAGGAATGGGGGGATCATAGAGTCATTAAGGTTGGAAAAGACCTCTGAGCTCAAGTCCAGCAGTCAGCTCGTCGTTCCATGCCCACTCGCTGTCCTAGCAGTGCAGTATGGCACAGCAGGGGGTGGGCCTGGGGAGATTTAAATCTTATGTGTAAAGCAGGGGAGTAACTGTTTGAAGCCATCATAATTCTGCTGCCAGCATTAGACGAGCTAAAATTACCCTGTGCTGTAATAAAAAGAAAAATTAAAATATAGAAACCTGGAAAACTCTTGTTGGTGTCGTCCGGAAGAAAATGTGTGGGTCTGGTTGTGAATGGCTTCGATTGCTGCTTTGAATCTGATCCTCCGGGTCCTTATTGTTGCAAGAAATCCTGCTCAGAAGGGTGGTTTTCTTTGGGCTGTGTCTGGCTGTGCAGTGCATGACCAAACAGCAGCTTGTAGCGTTCATGAACTAGGACAGAAGTGGATGCCTCTATTCAGGCAGACTCACATAAGCCTTTCATATTCTATCCTGGGCCCCAATTTGCCTATGTTATAAATAAGTCTGTGGCTGCATGCTTGTGTGTGTTTCTTTTTTAAGCTGAAG
This sequence comes from Lagopus muta, assembly GCF_023343835.1. Taxonomy (NCBI): domain Eukaryota; kingdom Metazoa; phylum Chordata; class Aves; order Galliformes; family Phasianidae; genus Lagopus; species Lagopus muta. Next base: position 8,114,557 of record NC_064449.1, on the reverse strand, counting down.
GCAACCCCTTAAGCTCTTTTCTGCAGGTCTGTTCAAGCTGGGGCATGGGGAATTCCTAAGAGGATTATCATGGTTTACTTGATACAGAACTTGAACTTGAGCAATGGCTTATCTTATCAGTGATAAAAGACATGGAAATGAAGTTTACGTAACTGAGGAGGCCTTGAACATGGCTTATTTTTTCCCTCCTGGAATGACAGATCTGCCGAGCTCCTTCCCTGCTAGCAGTCGCAGTGCTGTCTGGCACGTACTTCCCAGGTGCTGGGGACCAGTGCAGGTTGTGCCTCACTTCTGCACGTTCACCCCGGTACAGCCCAGCCCCAGTGCTGTGGCTCGTGCTATGGGAGCTCAGCCTCCTCTCCCTCTTTGCTAGATTTGATGGCCTGAGTGTCCGATTCCTGCCTCATCTGCAGTGTGTGGGAGGAGTTTAATTTTGGAGCTCTTGCTGTTGCAGATGGTGACAGTGGCACTGGGCAGTGCCGTGCTTCCCACAGCAGGACTCGCAGCCTGAGGCTGGCAGGCTGACAGCCCTTATTAGAGGTAACCTTCAGGAAATGCCACATGCAGCCCTCGCTGAGCTCCCTGGCTCCGGGTGTGTACGATATTAACACCACATTGCTTGAGCTTCCCTCCAGGCTCTCAGCCTGCAGCTGCCTCTGCTCTGCCACCTGCCCACGTCCTCGTGCTCTGGCGCCTGAGGTGGGCCGGGTTCCTGCAGCAGTGGGCTCTGCTCACCCTGTGCTGAGGCCATTTCTTTTGGCATCCTGGCCCTGGTGCAGTCCCAGGTTAAGCTCTTTCTGTGAGGACATGGAGAGGTTTGTGCTTCCTGTTCTTTAGCTCTCAGGCTGAGGCAGTGGGTAAGGGCAGCTGCCTTTGTTCTCGCTTCTGCTGCTGTGAATAAACAGAACGTGTCTTCTGAGCTGTTCCTCTGATGTTTTTGCAGTGGCCAGATTTACTTAACAAAAGGAAAATATTGATCTTCCTTCACTAGATTTCATAAAAACTGACCTTGATAGGAAGCTTGCAACCCACTGCTCTCACCCGTGAGTCTCACCAGTGGTGAGCTCTTGTACCAGCCCTGGAGCATCAGCTGGCTTGGGGTGCAGCCCGCAGCACCCCAGGGCTCTGCTCTCTTGGCTGTGCTTGGGATAATCCCTGCATTGTGCAACGTGGATCTACGAGGCTGCTTGCTTTGTGTGCTGTGAATGAAGTTCAGGATCTGGAGTGCCACCTGGACTCTTGTTCTCATGTCTGGATGTATCAGTGTGCTCCCTTTGTAGGTGAAGGGAAGCTGGGGCTATTTGCTCTATGAAGGGGCCTGCAGAGATGGGTTGCCAGGGGCAGCACCTGAGGCTTGTGATGGAGCTGTGCATGCACTACAGAGCTGCAAGCTTTCTGCCCAGGATGTAGAATGAAGGCTGGTATCTGTGGGGTTTTTCTCGCCTTGATTTCCAAATGCCTTCCAGGATGGTTGGAGGGGCATGGATTCTGCAGCCGAGCTGTTTGGTCAGAGGTGTGGGCGCACTTTGTTTCTCGTTTGCGGTGCTATGTTTGTAATTTTGTTGATGCAGAGACCCGCTGTCTCCAGCAGGGTGGAAAGTCCCTGCAGCATGCTGTGAACTCATTTGTCTGTTGTAGCTCAGGCTGTCCAGCCCCTCCTGCAGCCCCCAGCTGCCCTGTTAATGGCCTGGTGGCCCGTAAACCATCCTGGCACCCGGCAGAGGGACGGCTGCTGTGCATCGTGGCTCTGCTGGAGGGCAGCCCAACCAAGTGCTCTGAGCCCGTGGTGCTGCAGGGTGCTGAAATGCCCAAGAAATCTGCTATCTCTGCTGTCTTGTGGAATAATTTATGTGTCTCTTGACTCCAAGCTCGTACCAATCAATAACTTCCCTTGTTTTTTATTTTCAATAGCAGCTTGGTTAAACTCTTCTATTCTGCTGGTGTTGGGAGACTTTGACTTGTGCAGTACTGATCTCAGCTGTGCTTTTGCAGCAAAATTGATTCAGGGTTTTACATGGAGCTCACTGCCCCTCCCCAGGACCCCCGGCTCAGATTTCTGCATGCAAGAAGCAGCCTCTCTGTCCTTCCCTGTGCTTTCTGGTCTCGGTGCTGGGACTGGTAAAGCTCCTTCTCCGAGGAAGGGCTGGGAGCATGCTGCTGTACCATTCCAGCACTGGAAGAGCTGATGGGAGTGAGTGGCAGTAGCAGGAGGCCAGCTCCTGCCAGCAGATGCGCAGCCCCTGCAGCCCAGTCATTGGAAATGGATATGTTAATTTATGCCTGCAATTTCTGGGCCTGTCTCTGAACGCTGAAGTGCTCCGATGATCTTTGCTCCCTGTCAGACTCGGAGATGAAGCCTGAAATGTAGCAGTAACAGCTGTGCCCTTTGTGTTGGGTTATTATCCCTTCAGAATTTAATAACGTGACACCCCTTCTCACTGGATAGCTTGTCCTTCCTTCCAGGAACAGATCGATAACAGACCTTGTATCTGTGATTTGGATGTAATTGCAGGTGTCAGCTGATGTCTGGTGCCACGTCTCCAGCCGGTCCTGGAAGCACAGGGCTGGGGGCATCCAGGATTTCTTTCCAGCCTCTACGCCCCATCCGCAAGCTGGGAGAGCACGGATTGTGTTAGAGAGATTTCCCTGCTCCCTTCTCTTGTGCCTTGTGATCTGTGGGTTGTATGGGAGGGAGTGGAGGAATGAGCAGGCGAGAGGGCTCTCCATTGCAAACAATTATTCCGCTGGAGTCTTTAGGGTAATTGAAGAGGGTAATTGCTGTACTTCCATGCTTGTAATCTACAGGTTGCCTGGGGAGGAAGGAGGAAATGATTCAAGTGTGTGTGTGCAGGTAGTGAGAAGGGGAGGGCTGCTGCGGGGCTGCTTGCTCCCTGCTTGCTCTGCTGTCCTCATTGCTCAGGTTTCCATCTAATTGGTAATTAGGGGGATGCAGAACAGTTGGGTTGTGAGTGATTTGAGGACTGTTGTTCAAGGAAGTATTATGTTTTTCATAAGTGGAGTTGAGAATTTTGTGCATGAAAACACAGGAATATTGCAACTATAAAAAGTCTGCAGCATCTAGTACTAAAGAACTGTAAATATTTCCTAGCAGTGAGGTTCCCACAAGGAAAGAGATGCAGTGTGATTCATGTCCGGCTCCATACTGCTTGATCTCCAGGCACAGATTGCTGCTCTGTGCCCAGCTGTCCCCTGCTATCGCCACACAGGGCAGCACAGCATTCAGTTGCAGTGTGTGTAGTGGTGGGCTGTGTGATGACATTCCTGCCTTGCTCAGTGTGAGGCACAACTCTGCAGATGAGTCAAGGCCAGGCCCTTGCTGTGCATGCTTGATGGCCCTGTCCCCAGAGAGAAGAACTGCTGGGAAGTGCGGGCGTGTTTCATTACAAATACTCCATGCCCATCTTCCTTGCTGGCAGCTGTGTGCCGTGGTGGGCATGGCTTAGTTTATAACACCTGCGCTAAGAGTGCTGCTGGGGGTGGGATGAGCTGCTACAGCCGAGCTGGGGGGGGGTGGAAATACACAGCTGCACGGGGCAGGCGCTGCGCTGGGACAGCCATGACCCACCACTGCTCTGTGCTGCACCCCTTCCCCTTTTTGGTGTTCTCGTTATTTCCTCTATTTCTGTCCCCAATTAAATAGCGGTGGTGGAGGGGAGGGAGAGCAGAACAAGACAGATGGAGATAATGGGGCTAAATCCTGCCCAGCTGTTTTCTCAGCAGCCGTCTCCCTTACGATCCCGAGGAAATAAATGCTCCTCTGGAGGGTCCTGATGGTTAATGATGATGTGAAGAGTGCACACAAACATCCCTGCAGACGCAGCCCGCCTGCGCTGTTCCGGCCGTGCGGAGAACCCTGGGAGCCCGCTTCTCCCGCAGCCGGTGCAGTGATAAATCATTCATAGCCCAGCAAATGCGATGCTCCTCCTCGCTCTGCACATCAGCAGCCCCAGCCCCTGTGCCTGTGGTCCTCTGAGGCCGCGCGGGCACTGTGACAGCTGCGAGAGTCTGAAATGAAAGAACGGGGAGGGCTCTGGGTGTGCGGCTGCAGGAACGGCGCTGTGTGGTTTTCTTGTTTGTTTTGTAGCAGTCCCAGGGTAGTGAAAGGAGAACAGGGATGTGCTGTTTCACGGACTGACAAATCAAAAATTATTGCTTGTTTTGTAGAAATCTGGTGCTTCCTTCCTCTTGTGCATGGGCTGGTTGGTGTTTCAGCTCTAATCCCTGCCAGCCCCAGATGGGAGGGGTGCCCTTTCTGATGAGACACTGCCAGGCCCAGCCACCGTGTGTGACAGAGTAGGGTCCCTGGGCTGGAATAATTTACTCTTGCTGTTTCAAGCAGAAGTTCAGCCCATAGGTCTCCCTCCTCTCTGTGACTGAAGTCATTTGGGTTTCTGGTTATGAGTGTCGTGCGGTGAGGTACTACAGGGAAAGGGGAAAACACACATGCACCTACACACGCTCTAGAAATACGTCAGAGTTGGGTTGCTGAGAAATTCAGGCCCAAACCTGACCTACTTTAATACTGTTACAGTCTGCTGGGGAATGCCCTCTGGATCAGGTCAGCACATCCTATCGACGTGTGCTTTGGGCTGGAGGAAGCAGTGGCTGAGTTGCTTATTTTCCCCTTTTGCACATGAAATGAGGAAAGATGCTATCTTTTTTTTTTTTATTGAAGCTCTCAGACCATCTCAGAGCTCAGCAAGGACCTGCATGTCCTCAGCAAGAAGGAAATCAGCAGGCAGGCTGTATTTGATCTCAGTGTCCCCCAGAAAGGGGGTCCTAGCAATTGCCAAGGAAAGATTTTTTTGGAAGAGAGGTGCACCATACTTTGGTTTTTCAGGAGGTTTTCTGAAAGCGATGAAGCTGGGATGGAAATAAAGCTTGCTGTGTTGAAGAAGTGAGAGTTCAGAGGTGGCTGTGCCTTGGGTGACCCTGGGACTTTTCAAAGAGGCTTTCTCCTCCAGTACCCATTGAGAGGAATGGGGTGTGCAAGGGATGTTCCATCCACTGGTGTGAATTGTTCTGCCAGACTTCAAAGAGATGTGGATAATACCTCATCTGTCACTTTCAAAGGGAAGAATAAAATATTCTGATAGATTCTAAATGAAATTGCATCAGCAGTGCCTCTTCCACTGATGCCTTTGAGCTGTTCACTGATCTTTCTGATTGGGGTAATGCAGTGAGGAGGATACAGTATTCCCTTGAGGGGAGCAGCTTGTGAACATTACAGCTCAGTCAGCCTGAAAAGCTCCATTACAGGCAGATTGAGACCCATCTCTGTGCACCGCAGGGCACGGCAGCAGGCTTTGTCTGTGGGACAGGTGCACGCTGGGCCCAACGCTGCGTGGCCTTTCTGCATTCTGTGTGCACACGTTTCACCTGCCACCTCAGGGGCTGCCCAAAGGTGTTGGGCTGATGGCAGCTTTGCTCTCTTGTGTGTTTTCATGCCCTAGCCCATGAGTTTTGGTCTTGAGATCGGGTTTGTGCTGTCACACAGTGGGCGCTGCACTTGGGAGGAAGTCCCAGGAGGTCTGGGAGCCATTGGGAGCTGCTGAAGATAAGTGGAGGAGATGAGTCACATGGATAAACCAGCAGGCTCATCCAGAGTGCTGTGAGTGTCTGCAAGATTCCCTCTGTGATTCCCAAGCTCTGCAGTAGCTTTTGCTGATCTGGAGGGGATGTCATGTAGGAGTATTTTGGAACAGCATAAATATGGAAAGGAGAGGATTTCCTGAAAACACAGTACAGCTTGTTCCTGATGTCTCTCAGCCATGCTGGCACGCTGGGAAAATGCAGGTTTTATTTCCTTCACTACTCTCTTCACATCAGTCCCTGGAGGAGTTTCAGTGGGATTGCACTGTCCTTGTGGAGGTCAGCCCTTCTTGTTCCCTTTGGGCTGTGTCTTGGGTGCGATTTGGATATTGTGCCTCCTGACTGTTCTGGGCAGACCACTGGCTCCATACCCCTGCAGGAGCATCTCAGTGCTCCGAGTGCTCGTGGTCCTGTGGCTGCAGCCTGTCCCATAAGGGCTGTGCTGCTGCTGTGGGGGGACAGAGATGGGACCTCATAGATGCGCTTCCCCATTACACTCACTGGGATGGGGTGGGATGCTGGCTTGGCAGCAGCTTCCCAGCTGCAGTGAGCCCTGCTCAGACAGTGCAAGGAGCCTGGGGAGATGCTTGAGCTCAGGTGAGTTGCTGTCCCAGAGCACAGCATGCAGCTCTGTGCAGCAGCCTGCCAGATCCAACTTAGCACGGCCGCAGCTGCTGGCTCAGCTGCCAATGGGGTGATACAGGAGGGGCTGAGGAAGGAGAAGTGCCCTTTGAAAAATGGCAGCGGCAGCAGGAGAGCAGCGAGGGTGAGGCCTATTGATTACACGCTCATCTCTGCTGCTTTTGTGCCCATGTTTGAAGGCACACTGCGGACAAAGGAGCCCTGTGTGGTGGCTGGGAAGGAGAGGGGTGGAATGGGGTCTGGGAACGGAAGCGGCAACGTTGTTGGACTTAACCAAACTTCCCAAGTGAGGATTTCTTGTAGGCAGCAGAATGTCCCAGGTGGGATGAGCTTCCTGGAGGAAGAGCGTTGGCTCTCGCTCTGGTGTCTGAGCTGTCTAGTGAAGGGAACTAACATGTGGGCTTGCTGAGTAGTCTGAAATCTTGAGGATATCTTTGTGTATTGTCCATAGAAGTCCTATTCATGCAGCTAGCATTCGGAAGCATAAAGGACTACTTCTGCAGGGAACTTGTCTTTCCTCCAGGAAGAAAGAGCTCAGCAGCTGCACGCAGCCCAGCCTTGCTGCATGGCCTAGGGTTTATCCTGCATTTAAAGCATCTCTTCAGCCCTGAAATGCGTTCGGAATGCCACTTGTGTGGTGTTTTGCTTTGAGCATATTCCCTTATGTTTCATCTTGCTTTCCCGGCGCAGTACAGATCAGCAGTGGAGCAGGAGGTGCATGCCCTCTGCCTGCATAACACAATGGGTGCCACTGCCCCTCTCCCAGCATGGTGCCTCTCAGAGCTGGCTGTGTCCTCTGCGTGTCACTGACCGAGTGACACACTTGTTTGGTTGATTTGGAGTGGGAAAACATAGCGGGAGTGGGAGTGCACGTGGCAGATGCCTGTTTGCTTTCAGAAAGCCTGGGGACAGTAAAGACCTAATTAACATTCTTGTGAAGGCAAGTCGTAGGGAGACTCCAGGATTTAGTTCTGCAAGGAAGGACTTTGCGTTGGTGAAAACAACAGCTTGCTGGAAATGTGTGAGCAAAGCACTTTGTGCCATGGTGGAGGAGGGAAGGCGGCACGCTGGGTGCTGGGAACAGGTATGTGCTGGTAGGACCAGCCCCGGTGGAGGGCTGGCTGCAGCCAGTGCCCTGATAGTGCCTGGTGCTGCCCATGGTCAGCCCTGTGCTGGGACAGGGCAGGAAAGAGCTGCCCACGGTTTCTGCCTCTGGGGAAGGCTTTGAATGTCACCAGCCCACGGCAGTGCCAGGCTCCTGATGGCCAGCACAGCAGCTAGGGGCTGCTTACTTCATCTCGCAGTCCCATTTCATTTGCTGTTCTGGAAGGCTTGCTTTGGAGGTGATCCAGGGATAAATTCCCTGTGTGAAGCAAATGATTTCCAAAAGTGCATGACTGGTTTTTTTGTTGGTTTTCCCCCCTCCCCCCCCCCCTCCATGTCCTTTTGTCTCTGGAAGGAGACTGTACATCTGCTTGTGTTGGCTGGGAGAAATGCTCTTGGAGAATACAAATTAACGGTGAAGACGTTGAACCTCCGGTGTACATCTAATCACAGTATTTCTGCCTTTGCAGTATGTTCAGCGGGCGTCATTTATCATGGTGAAGCTTAGCTGCGCGCGGCTCTTTGCTGGTCTTCCAGTCCTCTGCCTGAGGCACATATGCTTCCATTAATTTTCTGTTATTATCCACTCAGGTGTCCTGTGTGATCCAACATGCTTAATTTCATTCTACTGAGCACCAGCTCTTCCGATCTGAAGTTAGCGGTGTGATTTGCAAGCATCACACGGAAATGAATCTTTCTGTTCTGGAGATAACTGCTTCCTGAGTTTCTGTTCTATTTGTAATGTGCTAATAATCTCCATCCACCAAATCCTGCTCAACTGGAGATCCTGTTTGTGTCCCTTGGGCCTCTGCTGAACTGGAGCATTCCTCGTTGTGTTGTGGCTGAATCCAGAGCCTGCTGAGGGCTGACTACGCATGGTGCTGCTCTGAGCAGGAGCTGTTGGTGCTTTGGTACGATGTGGGCTTTTCGAGGCATGGCGTGCTGTACAGCTGCAGCCTTGGAAGAGGATGGATGGCCCCGTTTAATAGGCTGAGCACACAGACCCAGGGAGCCTGGTGCTGGGCGTGGTGGAAACCTCTCATGCAGAATGAAGATGATTATATGAAGGCTGACTTTAAACGGGCCAGGTTTCAGAGCTGGCCTCTCTACAAAGCATGTCCAGGGGCAGAGTCTCCTTGGCTGATGAGGAAGCTCTGAGAGCTGGGCTGTGGCTCCACAGCTGTCGGCTGCTTCCAAGGCATGTCTTTCAAGGCAGTGCCTGGGCTCTGTGCCTGAACGCGGAGCCCGGCGTCCCTCTGGGCTCACACCCATGGTGCATCCCCCGTGGCTGTGCCCGTCCTCGGGTGCCGGTGCTGCAGAGGTGATGTGGTGCAACATCCTCCCCTGGTTCCAGGTTGTGTTGGGGCTGCTGGCAGGGTGGGGCTGGGGGCATCTTGGGATTGCCTGGCTCTCAGGCCCTGGAGCTTGAGTAAAAATGCAGAAAATTTGTGGGCTGAGCACACATCTCCTGCAGCAGATGGTTTGTGCAGAGGAGTGAATTTGAAAAACAGAAGGAAACATGCAGTGGCTAACGGAGAGGATGAGGCAGGGAAAAATGCTGAGACACATTTGTCTGCCTTGGGATCCATTTCTTTCTTGGCTGCTCACAGGATTTAATGCTGACGCTCCAGAACCTGGCAGCATTTTGGAGGAGTTCACTCCTCCAGCCAGCGCAGCATGGCTGAACCCAGGCTGTTTGTGATGGTTTCTGCCTGCAGTGGTGCTCAGGGGTCTGTTGGGGGTCTCTGCTTCTGGTCGTGCCTTTGGCATACTGGTGTGGTTTCAGAGCCTGTGGGCCTGCGAGGCAGCAGCAGGAGGCTCATGTAAGGATGGACCCGAATATTTCATTAACTAATGGTGTTCAGTAATGCAATTAGAAGTGTCTTAGAATATGCAGGCAGCAGGAGGGATCTCTGCCTCCTTCAAACCTGCTGCTGATACGTGTGTTGGTTTGCATTCATTCTGTAAGGCACGTTCCTGTCGGGCCTTCAGGAAAGTCTGCTCTCTTTTAAATGGAATGAAGACAACCAGGGACACCTGCATCCTTCATGGCACCATCTGTAATCATCTGCGTGAGGGAAGTTGTGTCTGAGGCTCTGTTTAATGTTTCAGTGGTGCAGTACATGGCTGACTGCCCTTAGATTGCTTTGCGTATGTAATTTGTCCCCTAAGATAGTTTCTCTGTAGTGATAATGCAGTGCTCAGAACACAGTGCTGATGTGGCTCCGTGTGAGTAGAACAGCAGTGTGCACTGCAGAGCTCCTGCCCTGAGCAGTTCATGGCCTGAGCCCCATGGTAACGAGCGCAGTGTTACTCGTGGGAAATCTTTCTTACAGGTGTTTTCCACTCAGCCCTTGCAGTGGCAAAGTTCTGTTTGCTGGGTTTTTGGTTTTTTTTTCATAGCTGGAGAAATAGAGATTTGGAGATGCGAGTGACGCGTTGCAGCGCATGCAGGCAGGCAGGATCAGAGCCAGCAGTGCTGGTGCTGGGTGGATTTCCACTTGTGCTCGTGCTGCAGCACAAACACTGGCTCTCGTGCAGGGGACAAAAGCGCTGGCTGCCCAGGCTGGGCCCGGCTGTGGACAGGAGGTTTCTTGCAGCAGAGGAGCCCCTTGCTGAAAAGGGCACCATGTGTAATTGGGCTGAGCTGTGTCAGCTGTTTCCTGCTTGTATGGCATTTGATCTGCAGCAGAGATCAAGCCCTGGTGACACAGCCCATTGATGCCTTTGCTGCTGTTGTTCCTAGGGAAGCCTGCATGACTTATTCATGTGGCTTTTAGAAGTTGTCCCATGAGAATATGTTTGAGGGTCGCCTTGTTTTTGTTGTTCCTTCTGTACATGCTTCCAGCCTTTAAGTGCCTGTCCTTCTCCAGAAACAAAAAAATTTTGGCATTCTTGGTAGCTTGTTTAAAGAAGAGTTGAAAACCAACAGAAAGACTTCTATTTTGCATGCATTTATTTCTTTGTGTGCAGGGTTTTCACTGCTCAATTCTAAATGGTTGAATTATTAAACTTGAAAAGCATCTGCTCTTTAGAAAGCATTCACATGTACTGTAAACATGATGGATAACGAGGCAGAGCCTAATCTAATTGACACAGCTCTGTTGATGTTGTAATGCAGGCTTGTGTGAAGCCTGATTTTCAAGTCGTGGCACTTAGTGGTGCTGGGGATGCTGGTGGCTGGGCTTCTGAAGCTGCTGTGGGTGCCCTGGGCAGCCTGAGCTGGGGGAGGCAGCCTGTGGCAGGGGGTGAGGCTGGGTGGGCTTTTGGTTCCTTCCAACCCAGCCGTTCTGTGATTCTCTGATCTCCCTCCCACAGGGCTGCATGGGGATGTTTGGAATGGCTCTGTTGTGCCGTCAGTTGGCTCTGCTAAGTGCTGTAAGCTGGGCACTGTTGTGTTCATAGCTGCCCCGGCTCCTCGACCCTCAGTCAGGATTTGCACTGGGGTGTTCCTAACCAGGGAGGCCAGGCCGGTGCTGACAACTTTCCCACATGAAATGCTGTGGCTGTGCCAGCAGAGATGAGGGCAGGAGGAGGCGGCTGTGCTGTGCCAAAGCGCTCTTTCATCTTCTGTCAGCTCTCCCCATTAGGGGTCCTGGCTCACAGCACATTAGATGCCTTGTGCAGATGTCTTGGCTGGGAGAGAAGAAATGGCCCCTTCTCCCTCCCGAGCAGAGAGATATAAGAAAGCTATTGATTTGCTTGTAGTGAAAGTGAGCCAGGCTCTGCAGTGCTTTATTGAGTCTGGGTTAAGGCTTTGTTACTGGAGGGAAGTGGGGAGGTGTGTGGGGGGGAAAGCGCTTCAAGGTTTTGCCTTGCAGATCACTAGCTATTTGCTTTGGGACTGACCAGCAGGTAGGTGAGAGTCCAGGACGGAGTGCTGAGCAAAGCTCCCTTCCTGCCCCATCCCCGGCCCTGCTGTGCCGCATGGCAGTGCTCCAGTGCTCGGAGGGCAGGTGCCTCCTGCTGCTGGGAGCGGCGGCCGGCTGCCTTGCGCTGCCGCAGGGTGCCAGGCGGCAGCTGAGCTCAGCTCCCAGCCCTGTGTGCCCGCTGCTCCCCAGCCGCTCCATTTCACTGCTGCTGGAGGAAAAACAGAAGCAGTGGCCCCTGGGGCTCCTAATCTGCTCTTTTTGCTGAACAGTAAATTCCGCCTTGAAGGCTTTTCCCTCTGGCTAACGGGTATTGTAGAGAAAAATGAATTTTGGGAGCAGCGTGATTTATTTATCGGTGCTATGCTGGAGAAGTCCTTCATCTCTGCTTTGCGCTCCCTCTGCTGTGGTCACGGGTGCTGCTGGAACTGCAGGTAGTGTGGGCTGGCATTGAGATCCTGCTGCCTGAGTGCATTGGATTGTAGCTGTTATTGTGTGGGGTGCACAAGCAGCTGAGCCCTCTCAGTGCTTCTGTTGAAACCCCATTTGTGGAGTCTCCTTCTCTGCAGATATTCATAACCCTCCTGGATCCTTTCCTGTGCGTGGGAACGTGCTCTGATAGTGGTGTTGGACTGGGGGATCTCAAAGAGCAGTGAGGCCCTGGCACATGTTGCCCGATGAAGTTGTGGCTGTGTCTCTGTGAGGCCATTGTGGATGCCCATCCCTGGAGGTGCTCATGGCCAAGTTGGATCAGGTCCTGGGCCCTGATGGGGGGGGGGGCAAGCAGCCTGTGGCAAGAGCTTGGAAGCAGATGCACAAGTCCCTTCTAACTGAAGCCATTCTGTGATTCCATGGTTCCGTGATCTCCAGAGGCCCTTTGCAGCAGTTCTGTGGAGCTGTGATTTAGTGCACATGGTACAGTTGCTTTTGCTTTAGCGTGTGACATGTGGAGGTTGGCCCCATTGTGCCTCCCCCTTGTGTGAAGAGCCCTGCCTAACTCACCCAGTAGTATTTTGCTTTGAGGTACGGGTGGTGCTTTGTGGAGCAAGGACCCCACAGACCTCATGGGGATGCTCTCAGTGTGGGGCCTGTCTGCTGTCATCACACCCTCCCTCTGCTCACAGTGGCAAAAATGTTCCTTGTACCCAGGAGGGAACAGGGACTTTGCTGAATGTCATCGCTGCTAGAGAGCCGTAGAGATCTTTAATCTCAAGGTGCAGGCTGTCAGTGCAGCATTTTCCTGGGGAAAAGCAGCCCAGAGAGGCAGTGGAGCTCTTCGTGAGCCTGGCTGCCCGCTGTGCAGGTGCAGGCAGTGCTGGCACTGCTGGTGCTGGGCTGTGCTCCCCAGGCAGCCTGGCATTGCTCCGTGCCCCTGGCCCAGGCCCTGGCAGCACTGCTTGGCTGCGCTGTGCTGGGTTGGAGCGTGTGCTGGCACTGTGCAGCTTACCTGCAGGCTTTGAAAATCTAACCTTGTGATTTTAGCAGCTGGCTCAGCTCTGCCTCTGAGCTGATAGGCTTGTTAAAATAAATAAATAACAATACCGGCCTGTGTTTCCTGCGCGTGTCAATATTGGAATAATTTTAAATGGTGTGTTTTCCCCTGGTCACTGACCTATAGTTTATTCCATTATTGACTGCTGGGTTAGTGGCTCTTTGTGTGCTGTGGTTAAGTGAACTGTAAGGCTGAAATCATTTGGTGGGGATGGTGTTGCTGGGCAAGAACTCGTGTCTGGCTGACTCAGATTGGGGTGAAAGTGTGCCCTCTGGCAATGCGAGTGCTCCCTTATCTCCCCTCCCCCTGATAAACGGGTTAGGCAGCATAGTGGAGTATTGATCCCGCTCTCAGCTGACAGCCCCGGGCTGCAGCAGCCACCTTTGTGCCGCATTCCTGCTGCCTTCCCAAGGATGAGGTATGCGCTGCCTTCCCCAGGGCTCCCTCCTTGTGCCTTCAGGATGTGGCACTGTGGGGCTGTTCCTCGGGCTCTGCTTTGGGAGCTGTTGGTGTGAGGTGGGGGAGCTGGGCCTGAAACGTCTCGGCTCTGTTCTCTTGGGGCTGTTAGAAAGGCATACTGCTGCCCTGCTTCCCGCAGCACGCATCTTGCATCTTCAGAAGAAGTGGGGAGAGGGATGGTCTGTATATCTAGGGGTTTTTGAAGCAACTGGAATTTGGCATCCAAATAAACAGGTGTTCTGGCACGGGAGAAGAGGAATACTTATCTCAGAGCTCCTGTTTCTGATGGCAGTGAGGATCTCCAGGGAGTTTCTATCAAAGAGTTGGGTTAGTAGTTCTTTATTCTGTTTGTTTCTGCCAAGGGATTGGTGTGTCTGTGGCTGGGCAGGCTGGTCCAGGTGGTAAATGCCTCTGGAATGCAGCCCACTCATTTCCTTAGATAGTGTTAATCTCTGGAAGTAAAGAGCAAACCTGCTGCTCTCAAACCTGTTGGCTTTGCCATGGGCTTGTCTGGTGCTTGGCAGGTCCTAATGCTGCGCCCCAAGGCCATGCCTGCTGCTTGGGTGGGATGCTGGGGGTGAGCCGTGGGCCTTTGGGCACCCAGGTTGGAAATGTTTTGGAGAGCAGGAATTTTCTGGTGCCCAACATTTGGACACGTGGGAGGAAATGCTGCCCAAAGAGCGTGTTTGCCTATGCTTGTTGCATTTTATGTGGAGGTCTTTGCAGAGCCCAGTTTCCTAGCTTCAGGGCCCAGCCCTAGAGTTTTGGCTGCTTGATGTGGAACAAGCTGTGATGGATGGTACGGGAAAAGCTTCCAAAGTCAGTCCTTTCTCACATGAGCCCCACCAAGTGCGTGTGCAGGAGGTGGCTAAGTCCTCTGCCAGACCCAGACAGCAAGCCCCGTGATTGACAGCACTGCTCACTCTTCACTTGGTGTCTGGGCTCCCAAGCTCAGGCAGACCCTGCAGTGGTGCGATGGTGGGCCCTCGCTGCCGCCCATGTGTGCCTGTCTGTTACCCTGGCTGGGCTGTGGGTCGGGTTTCTTTGAGGGCCGGGCACTGAAAGCGCAGAGCTGAAGGGCAGGTGGGGTCATGGCTGCCTTGGTGGCTGGGGCAGGGACCCGGGGCAGGCTGCAGGGAGGTCACCCAGGTGGGAGCAAAGGCACGGAGTTGTGCACTGCCCTCTGCTTTGAGCTGCTGATGGGCCTCGCAATGCTCATCTCACTGTACTGGTTTGTTTGTCTGTGTGTCCCTGGGGCACTTTTACATGCTCTGGATTGCCTCAAAGGCAGGAGGCACCCAGTCTGTGCACGGGGTCATTGCTGCAGCAGGGCACGCTTGGCTTGTTTTGTTCTTAAATAAAAGCAGCTCCAAAGCAGATGGAAACATCAGCGTTAGAGAGCTGTGTGCCTTTGTGTTGTAATGCTGCCTGCCCAGCAGCAAGCAGACACATTAGGAAGCTCTGGCTGCTAGAGCACTTTGCCAGGCACAGCATCAGCAGGACTGCGTGCCCCTCAGTGCTGCTGTCTGTGGGACTCATTGCAACTCCTGGATAAAGGAAGATCCATGTGGGAGCTGTGTGAACACAACAGCGTAGCTGGACACGAGACAGTGCTGCTCAGCTCTGAAGCTCAATGTAGGAAAGAAAGAACAAGAAGTAACAAACATTGGATTTACTTGGGAGTAATGTGAGTTTGCTTTTTATTGTAAGCTGCCCACAGTACTTTTCGCCCAGTTTGACCTCCACTGCGTCTCCCACCGTCTCTGCACATAGAGCTCACAGGTGGGCATCTGCCCCTCAATCCTGTTCTCATCTCATCCATCCCTGTGCACCTCAGTGCTGTGCTGGCTGTCCCCTTGTCCTCTGCACCCCTGTGTGTGTGTGTGTGTGCATTCACTGCTCCCTCAGTGTGTTCTGGCACCACGGGAAAGGTAAAAATGGCTTTAAAACTTAAAGGATTCCTGATGTGGTCATTCTTTAGACACTGCTGGTGGGGGAGAAATGTGTAACCCCCAGAGGTGTTTATATTATGGCACAGACACATGCTGTGTATGGATAAACACATCCCAGATAAAGTTGCTTGTTTTTGTAGGTTTGTTTCCTCTCCCTTTTAAACTGTAATTTGAAATCCAAACCCTGGGGAGCATGCAGCTGTATACCTGTTAGCTTCATTCCCTGCTGCAGTGTCAGCTTAGTGGCTGGGGCTTCACATGTGTCAGTGTGAGTGATTAGGTGCAAGCAGCCTCCTCTTCCTGCTGGAGGAGGTTGGAAGAGACCCCTGGGAACCGTTTGCTGAAGGAAATGGGAATTGCCAAGATCCTCTCCTTCCTATGGAGTCTCTGATCTCTTCACCTTTTGGCGACTGGAATAATCCTGGCGTTGCCATGCAGCCCCTTTCCTGGCCGGGTGGCCAAGGCCGGTCCTTCTGGTGGTTCTGTGTTGGTGTTGAATGGTTGTCAGCCCCCGTGGCAGTGCCTGCAGTCCTGTTTACCAGGAAACCTCCAAATAAAGGGCGCTGCCTGCAGCTCTGTGTGTTTCTGCTGACATGGGAGATCCCAGTGCACATGGGTGGGGAATGGTCTGTTCGTAGGGCTGCTCCTCTCAATTCTGAGCTTCAGGCCATCCGGCTCTTTGTTCTTGGTTTTGGAGGGTGCTCACAGTGCTTGCAGCAGTTTGATTTAAAGAAGACTGAAGAAAAAAAACCTCTGAGCAGAGGATTACCTAATTTCAAGCTAGTGTCTATAGCATTTCACGCTTTCCCCTGTCCGTCATGCCTCTTTTTTTACGCATGAATTTGCTGAGACAGACCTTGCTGTGAAGCCTGAGGGATCTGACTACCTACTGCAGGCTATTCTGGGGCTCTGCTGGAGGTGTGTGCCTCCTCTCTGCCGTGGTGCTGTTTCCCTTCTGGTCAGGAAGGAACTGAAGCTTTTGACTTCGGTTCTCCTCTAAGGCTGCTGGAGTGGACTGGATCACCACTGACCTGCCTGGTGAGTGATAAATCTATTTGGCTTTCCCCCCCCCCCCCCCCCCCCCCCTCCTGTAGAACAACAAAGACTAAAACCTACGACCCGAGAAGTGGTAAATGGCTCCGTCCATGGCTCAGTCCCAGGGGAGGTGAGCGTGTGGATGGGGCTCAGCTTCTCAACTGCGCTTCCCACCGAGGTGGGCCTGGAGCGGTGAGCTGAGGTTGTAGGAACATAAATTGAATGAGCAGTCCGGTTAAATAAGTAATGAAGTTAGCAGGGTGCCTAATTAAATTAAATTCAAAATTATGTATGGATGATGCATTTCTAATAATTGCTGTAGGTTTGTCATTGAGGTACTCCACACTGCCCTCTTGGAAGAAGTTCCCCCTTTCAAAGATAAACACACGTCGGTACCCCAGGGGGATGTATCTTATGCTTCAGTTTGGTTTGGCTCTTTCCTCATTCCCTTGTGAATATACAGCAGTGTTGTTCTGCTTTACTGAGTTGTGTGGAGGGGTTTGTGTGGTTTCAGCCTCTGCTGCTTAAAGGTGCTTTTCCCTTTCTGTGAAGGGTTTGTGCTCTCCCAGACCAGCCCTGGGACGGTCAGGATTCAGGCAGCTTCTTTAGAGACAAGCTGGTGCTTCTCTGGGTCTCTGTGCCACGCTGGTGTCTCACAGATAGTGCCGGTCCTTCCAGCCCCTCTTCCCAAGACGCACTTCTGGGTTCTAAGGCACCTGGGAGAGTGCATGGCAGCCCTGCTGATGGCAGGGGTCAGGCGTGGGGATGTGTCTGGGCAGGATGACTTAACCCATTACTTGAAAGTAATCTCTGCTTTCATGTTACCAAGCTTCTTTCAAGCAGCAGCACTGAGAGGGTGCGTGTCAGTCTGTCTCGGTGCAAGCATTAAGCTGAGGCGGAAGGACTATTTTGAAGCGAAAGAAAGCCGCTGAAATTAAAGACACTTGAGAAGACACAGCCATCGCAGCTGCCAAAGGAAATTCTCCCCTTGCCAAACAGCACATTAACAGCAGGCTCTCCTGCTATCCTGGGCACAGCCGTGCGGTCAGGCTCTCAGTGCGTCGCAAAGATGGGCTGTCAAGGCCAGAGCTGTCTGTGGCTCGCAATTACTGACCTTTGAGGTAATGTGTCCTTAATAGAAGGATGTGAGTACATGGGGAGAGAGGGAATTATCATAGTCAGAGCCGTCTTTTCACCTCTTTGGAAGAGGACAATTCTGTTAAAGCACCTGTGCTCTGGCTGAACTGGTTGTACTCCTCTGGCAGATGGAGGTGAGAGTAGATGTGCAGGAGCAGAGGGAACCCAAATAGCTGCAGAGCTTTGCTGTTGGCTTCTTAACAATTTTTCTCCTGCTCTGCTGTTAATTTTGCAACAGGGCTTGTGTATAAAATCTGAGACATGGTCTTCAGCTTTCATCCAAGCTTGTCTGGACCTGAGGATCCCCATCTGACAGAACACGTTGTGGAAGGGGGGCTGTTGGGGTGATTCAACATGTTGGTTGCGGAGAGGCGTCTGGGACTGCAGCTCCAGCGATGAATAATGAGAGAGCTCGTCATGTTTGGGCAGTCTGACTCTGATCATCTTCCTGAGGAAAGGGGCCTCCAGATGATGAGCACGAGGCTCTTACACATGGTTGATTTTCTCCAGGAAAAGCAATGCTGTGCAGCGAGTTGCTCTGTGCCTCTTTATCAGAGGATCTGAAGGCCCTTCGCAAACCTTTAATTAGTCTTTGATTTGCCTTGGCACCTCGGTGTCTGCTGCGCTGCGATGCGAGGGGCAAGGCTGGTGAGCCTGGTTACCCCACAGCTCTGGAGCTGGGATGTGGCAGCAGGAGGTCGTGGCCGGAGCTGGAGGAGGTCAGAAAGGCAGAAGGTGACTGACAGCACTGAGGGACTTG
This sequence comes from Lagopus muta, assembly GCF_023343835.1. Taxonomy (NCBI): domain Eukaryota; kingdom Metazoa; phylum Chordata; class Aves; order Galliformes; family Phasianidae; genus Lagopus; species Lagopus muta. The sequence goes on along the minus strand of NC_064449.1, from coordinate 8,096,494 downwards.
CGTGGGTGCAGTGACCGGAGCGAGCTCTGCACATTTCATGCACAGTTGCTTTAAAGGGATGCTGATCGCTTTCAGCATGACCTGCTAATTATTAGAGCAGATGAAAGACTTTTTTTTTTTCCCCCTGTAAATCCTCCTCCTCCTGCATGTTCCCTTCTCCCTCCTCCTTTCCTAAGCCTTTATCTAAGTTAATCAACACAATACAAACAGCCTAAAAAGCAGTATTGTTGTAACAGCTATTAACGGGGAAGCAGACAGCAGGCATCTGGAGCCTCTCAGGATGGACTTGCCTGGTATAATACATTATTTTTAACAGCTGAAGAGAGCTGTAGAGTCAGAACAGAAAAGATTTAACCTTTCTTTTGATATGTATCCTATGATGTAGATTTTTAAGACCAAAGCATGGATATTTTGTAGCAATGAATCTTTCTAAATGTCTGATATGTTCCCCCCCCCCTCCGTACAGATAAATATCTGTCTTTTGCTGGTGAGTGTTCATGTACTCAAGGGGTAGGGCTGGTCCTGCAAGGAGGGTCTTTCCATCCCACATAAACTTCTAATGTCAGTACAGCAGCAGGCAGAACTTGGGAACTTAACGTTGATTTGGTGCTGTTGCAGTCTGTGGCTGCATCACGTTGGAGGCATCAACTTCCTTTCTCCCATACTTCAGGACTTTCATTCTGTAGGGTCGTGGACTGGCTTTTCCAGTGTCTGTTGCTCAGTTTAAAGTGATTACTGAAGAGTTGTGCTGATGTGATAATGCAGATCAGCTCAGGTAGAGGCTGAAGTCGTCTCACACGTTTTAGCTGTGGTGGTGCCTCGGAAGGAAGCTGAGCAAATGGACACCATGTTTAGATACCGTGTCCTGAATTGCTTTCATTTGGTTCTTGTTTTGTAAGGCATTGGCTGGGTTTTCTGTCCTCTCAGAAATCAGCAGCTTCTTATGAAATATGGAGCTGTTTAAAAACAGACAGCAGCTGCTCCATCCTTGCGTCAGCGAGGGCTCGGCAGAAGGAAGGGGAATGGTAGACGCTTGTTTAGCTGTGATATTCCTCCCTTCATTGCCGTTGTCATATTGTGTTAACAGAAGGTCTGATCAAATGTACACCGGGAAAGTAAGACTTAATGTTTCTTTGTTCTCCTGAAGCGGTGCTGGGAGGGAAGGGGGGAACGTTTGAATGAGACTTTTATTTATGTGGTTCAGAGAGCTTGGTGTTGCCTGTGTCGGTAGATGTGTTTTTGTGCTCTTTTTTCTGAGGCTATTCACAGCGTTTTTAGCTGGGAAAAGACTTTATTTGTTGTTTGTGGAAATCCTCTGCTGTGCGATACAAAAACCCCTCGGGGGGTAAATATTTAGTGGGGTATGCTCTGTTGGTACGGACTTCCTTACTTGTTTTAAATTCTTTTTTAAAATCTCAGTCGGATTATTTAATAAAAAGAAAAATGAGGAACGCTGTTGCACAAGGATTGGAAGGAACCCAAGTAGTTTGCTTACTGTTACAATTGCGACATGACTGAAAACATTTGGTAAAGAAAAATTAATTGCCTGGTGTATTTGTGGTTTCCTGTTGAATCTCAGTTTCTAGAGGAGGCTGAAGAACCTGTGGATGTTTCCTCAGATTACTAGATAGCACTACACCTTGTGTGCCTGACGAAGGACCTTCAGCAAAGCGTGCTGGATCGCAGTGGGTTGGTGTATATGGGCTCCTCCATCCTGCACGTGGCTGATTTCTCCTTGTAGAGGATGAGCAGAGGTAATGAAACTTAGCCTGGTCCAGTTCCACTTCCCTGAATGGAGTCTGAACGTAGGTGCTGGCTTGAGGGCCATCCTTCTTGGACTTCAGTGTGAGGGCCGCGGTTTCCGAGCAGCTCCTTGTGCCCGCATCGTTCTGTTAGCCACCTGCTGATGACTTTCTTTCAATCAAACGTCACCTGAAGAAGGATGATCATGGTTAACCACTGGTTGTGCCTTCTCATGGACTTCAAAGCAGTGGGCAGGGCTGTTTTTTATGGAAGGAGAGGGCTGAGCAGTCTGTCAGCAGAGAAGGGATCCGGTGCTTGGCCCGGCTGTGGCACGCTGTGCTGGGCCCACCAGGTCATGCAGGAGATGCTGGTGTCCAGCCTGGCACGTGGCTCCAGGTTGTGAGCTCTTTGAGGCTCCTCTGGGCCTTCCTGTGGGAAGAGGTATCACTCGTATGGCTTCTGTGTGGAAATTGTTCATCTCATTAAACAACAGGGTTGGTTCTTTAAAGCATAGTCAGGGCTGTGGGGGGAGTGTGGTTAACCGTGCAGGCTGGAGACGGGCATAAGCTCATAAAGGAAAAATGTATGTAGGAGTTTATAGCTGCGTATGAGCGCATTAAAGCTTTAATTGGAGATCATTTACTGAGATCAAAATGAGCCTCCATGCAGCTACACAGCTTTCAGGGAGCTGGAAGCAGCTTATGTAAGAGATGTGAGCCCCACATCTGTGGGCACAGGGTGCTTGGGAACATGCACAGTTGCTTAATGTCTGCTCCTTGTGGTCCTGGAAAACTGGAGTGGGTTTTTTTTTGTGTCAGTTCCAATAATGAGAAACGTATTTACACACTCGTCCAATCGTCTGGCTTTCTGCAAGTTTCCCATCCAGTTTTCAGCGTGTTTGCTCTTGGGACATTGGGAGTTAGATTTTCATCTTGACTCAACAGTGGAAACTGGCTTCATTTATCGCTTCCCAGTTTAGCTCCTGTATTAAAATTATAGCAAGGCTGGGGTTTATTTTTGTCTTGTGTACATTCACCTCCTCTGTATCCTGGTGTCTATTATTAGAGTCCTGCTCTGTTGCTAAATGGGTTGGCCGAGCTCCTGGGGACAAAATATGGAAGCATATGACTGGTCTGCACTACCCCTCAGCCGTCCTGCGTTTGGAGTATTCGCAGTGAGCTGGTTGAGCCTGCCTTTGTCACAGCTTTCTTATTGTAAACACTGAAGATGAAGAGGGCAGAGTGAGTAGAGGAGAATGGCCCACGGGTGTGTGAGTGGAAGGAGGTAGAGGTAACCAGAGGTAACAGAAAGTAGTGGTGCACTTGGAAGGCACCCGAATGGCATGGCCGTGGACAGCCCTGTCCTTGCTTTGATGTTGTCTTTGTTGTTGGTGGGATATTTCCATTTCAGACTGCAAATAAGGCCTCTGAAAGAGGCTGTGGGCTGCAGGCTCACCATTTCCTGAATTAAGAAATCAGATGGAATGTTTCTATGGATTTCAGCCTTGTTTCAAAACCCTTGTGACGACCACATCTGCTGGCTGGCAGCCAGGCCTGTGTCCTCCAATCTGTACCTAGCCTTATGGCTTGCACAAGAGCCGTGTTCGTACTTCCTCTGATGTCACTTGCCTCCTGTTTCCACATTCGGCCTGAGCCTAGTGGGGGTGGTTGGTTTGTTTTGGGGTTTGTTTTTTTTCTGGGATTTGATGTATTTTGTAACTGGCTGTTGACCGTACAACTGTGTTCTTGCTTTGCTTGCAGTAACTATTAGGTCATGCTTGTTTAAGTGGCCTCCTGCATCTTCTGCTGCTGTGTCCCAGCTCTTAGGAAGTACGTAAGGGTCTGCAGTGGTGTGCCATTCAGGGGTGTAGTTCTTGGTGCCTTTTCAATGTTTTTTTTAAATAGCTTGGGCAGTGCCTTTGGCAAGGGCACAACCCAGAGCTTGCTGAAACAATTGAGAGGAGTTAGTGTTGTAGCACAGCTCTGGATCATGTCCTTAGTTCTGTTTTTCTTTCCTTCTAATTCGTTGCTCTAAAAAGGCATGATGAAATGCTTCCCCTGCTCCCCTCTGCTTTTTCCTTCTCCTTTTAAGCTATCTCACCAATGTGGATTTTCTCCCTCTGTGGCCCTTTGCCATTGTGCCAGCTCTGGGTGTGTGTACACTCAGTTCTGCTCCACTGACATGGGCTCATTAAGTGCACATTTTTCTGTAGAGTCTCTTGATCCAGCAAGAGGAAGGCTGCCTGGGATTGCCAGCTCTCACATAGATGCTTGGATGAATTGTCTTTCCATCTCCTCTCCTCTTTGTGTTCCCCATCCAGTGTCTTTCAGTTCATACATACGTGCCACGTGCTTCCTTGTTTTGCACGTGCAGGCAGTGCTTCCTGACGTCAGGATGGGTTCCTGGAGACGCAGCTTGGCCCATGCTGAGCTTTCTCCCTGCTAGCAGGGGCAGGTCTGCCAGGCTGGGTGTGCTCTGAAGGCTTTGGCTCATAGAGTGAAGGCTGGCTAACTCTTCCCCACGGCCGTGGCCATGTCTTTGGACTGGTTGCCAAAGGGTTTGCTTCTGTGCCATAGAATGACTTGGCAGGTGGGGAGAGGAGATCGACCAGAGCTGCTTCCACTAACTGTCAAGCTTTTGTATTTGTTTTTGTGATTATTTTCTTTTAATAATTTTATGAACTTTAGAGCGTGCATGACTGAACAGTTTAATTAGCTGTGGGAACTGTTTGAAATAACTTCCTGGGGCTTTCTGCAGTCCTTGCTGCCTTTCCATGTTTTCAGCACAGCAGTTGCCATGGGCATCCTCTGCTTCCGAAACTGCACTCTGGTTTGTTAAGCTTTGGATCTTCTCTTCTTCCTTCTGCCGCCCCAAGGTGTCTCTGGGGTGTGGAACTGCTGACAGGAGGAATACCAGCAGTGCCATTAAAGCTGTTTGGGCTTCATGGAAAAGTGAGGCTTGGCAGGGCCTGCCAGCACATGTTAGAAGCTGCTGACAGGTAATGTGCTGGAGACCAGCATTGGAGTCCTGCTCCTGCTGCGGGGATGGGGACTCCAGTTGACTTTGCAAGGGTTGGCTGGTTCTTCTCCAGGTCCTCATGCTGGGATTCCTTGCTGTGGCCCAGTGTCTCTCCAGAGCCTGGGTGCTGGGATTGCACGTGGTCCTGGCCCAAAGGGACCTGGAGAAACAGCGAGCTACCTTGCTTTGGCAGTGCTAACCATAGCAAGGTTCTGCCTTGTGGTTCCATAGTGCTGTTAGCAGTGACCAGAATTGGCTTCCTGATACATTTTTCTTGTGCTTGTGGTGATTTTCTGTGGTCAGAGCTGCTTGTTTCTTGTTTTCTCCCTAGGCATGAATAGATTGTATCTGGAGCTGGCCTCTGTGTTATGGGGCCTGCTTTGTCCTGATGCATCCAACCTGCAGTTGGGTGCATCCTGGTCTTGCAGGTCTAGAAACTGTACACGATGAGCATTTTCAATTAGTTTTATATTGTTATGGGTCGTGGATATTATGGCAGTTCCTTTGGAGGAAAAAAATGCGTCCTGTAAAAGGTGCTGTTGGTCGTTTTCCTTAAATCCTTAGATTTAGGGTTTGAGAGGAAGAAATCATTAAATGATGTCTTAAAGCTGAATAAAGAAGTCAGTACTGAATGTTTTAATGTCTTACAGATGCAGTGGGCTTGCAGGATTTTATTTTAAATTTAACAATGGGAGTTGGAGTGGCTCCAGCGCTGTAAAGAATAGCCTCTTTAATTAGGGTCTGAGCGGAGCGGCGTGCGCTGGGCTGCCATTTTGAAGTTGAAGCAGGGTTTGCAGTTGTTGTTCCCCATTTTGGATCACACATCTGAGTGCCTGGGATCGATGCGGGGATGCTCCCTGCCCAGAGCAGCAGGGCTGGGCTGTGGGAGGGCAGCAAGGTTTATCCTGAGTTATTCCTTCTTAGCTCTGGGCTCACTTGTATCCCTTTCCTGTGGCCCGTTGCAGCTGCAGGCGTGTGTGTGGGATACGTCAGAGCCAGGAGGAAACATCGCCTTTGTTTTTCAGCTTCAGCTCCCCCCAGCACACAGCACGGCACCGTTCCCCCACGTGTGGCTTCCCTGGCACGGCAGCAGCACTCCGTGCATCCCGTTATTGGAGCAGTGACCGCTGCTGCTGGCCCTGGGGGTTTGTTGTGAGAACCGACTTCTGCGGGGGTTTGCCACATCCTGGTCTGTGCTGAGCTGGAAGAGGACTGTTTGACTTTCTGGTTTTTTTTTTTTACTCCTTGAGATAGCTTCTGTGCAAACTGCTTTTCTTTGGCATAGGGAAATGCAGCTTTGTAGCAAGGAGTGAGCCTGCCAGACTGGGTACTGAGGAACCTTTGTGGTCTGCATTACCGTGGTGCCATATTTGTCCCTGTCAAATAATCAATAATCAATGCAGCCAAAGCTCTGAGCAATATTATCACCTTGGTGCATTTAAAAAAAAAGATAATTGTGCTCTCCAGTTGAACAAGATTTAGAAAGCTGTGTTGCTTTTTGTTTGCCTTCTGGTCTCTGGGTGCTGTCGGCTCCCAAAGGCCATGCACTCAGCCCTCCCCATGTGAGCAATGCAGGCTTGTTGGGCCTGCCTGTGCCATTGCCACCACCCCCAGCACCCCTGGGGCTTCCATGGCCATGCTGGGAGCACTGCAGCGCCGTTCTGAGCGCTCCCAAGTGAGCTCACTGTATTTTTGTGGTGGCCTTGGCTCTGCTATTTTTTAATTTTCTCTTTAATTTCTATTGTTTTCCTCACTTATTTGCTAACTTGCAAAATTCAGCACAGGATCACAGGATCTCCCAGCCCTGGGGTGAGCGTTACAGGGAGGTGCAGCGAGCAGCTTCTGCTCAGGTGGGTCTGTGCTGTCCACACAGTGGCTGCAGTCTGGGGCTGTTTTTGCAGGCAGACATTGCCGTGCCTCTGCCATAAGGCACAGGGAGGTTCTCCAGCACTTCCCACAGCTCCAGGAAGGTGGAGGAGCTCCTTGGGACGTGGGAAGCGCCGTGCTTCCCTGCAGCCCGCGAGCCTCAGCCCCGCTCCCATGAGACAGCACGGCACGCACCAGTGTTGTTTTGCTGTCTGGCTGCTCTCCTTCCAAACTCGCTGGATGCCTCATGCGCAGCTCGCACAGCAGCAGGAACGTACCTGCTGAGCTGCAGGAGCAGACGCAGCCCTCGCTCAGCCCGCGGCGCTGACTGCAGATGCTGTGCTGCAGTCCCTCCTGGCTGGGATTTCGGCGCGTGGTGAGAAGTCAACAAACCCATTAAATCGGAAACGTTGCCGATGTGTGAAAGCAGTGCCGTGGCCGGGGGGGGGAGCAGCCCCTTCGCACTGCCCGCATCCACGCCATGGGGAGGAGATGGTTAACGTGGGGCCGTCGGGCCGGGTTGGCCAGGAGATAGCTAATATTTTAGAGGGTTTCAGAGCAAAGCTATAAAAAGGCCTCGCAGTATTTCAGCTCCCCCATTGTCTGCTGGAAGCCAGCCAGCGTCACCATGGCTACGAGGAATTATTACTGGCTGCCAGAGCTGGAGGAAAAGCTCATACTTTTGGCTTCAAAACAGGAGGGGTGGACTTATGTAATCCACTGTGTTTATAGGCTGAGACTGGCAGGAGCATTGAGAAATAATTACAGGCTTTCCATTTCATTTCCAGCTCGGTTCTAAGGCTGTGTGGCCTCTCTTATTTATTTATTTTGCAGCCGCGACGCTGGCCGCGCAGGATGCGGGAGGGCTGCGGGATGCTGCCGGGTGAGTGCCCCGCACCGCTCTCCTTTCGGAGGCGTTCTGTCTGCGGCGGGCCGAAATAGGCCACGGCAGAAACAAGTTCCTTTGAGAAACTGGGACTTGGCCCCGCGACACAGGAGCACTGCTGGGGCTGGAGGCCGGGAGCAGCCTCTTGCTGGAGGGGATGAGCTGTGTGTCCCCGTGCCGTGCTGCTTCCTGCGCAGATCCTGTCCGTCACTGGTGGACAGCGTGTGGTTTTTTGGGAAGGTGGTGGGAGAGGGGGAAAGTTTTCGTGTGTTTTCTTCTTTTCTTGCTTTCTCTCCTCTCAACCTACTGGTCTCACGCGTTGCCATGCCGGCTGGAGACAGATTTGTCAGCGCAGTCAGACAGTTTTGCTGATGTTCGGTGCTCCGGAGAGGTGAATTGCAAAGTTAGCCTGTAATTAATGTGGGTTTGTTCGTCCCTGGAACAGTCAGCAGACGACGCTGCAATTTGGGTTTGCCTGAAAAGCAGCGCACGGTGTGTTTTGACTTCGGTCAGGCCAGTGGGAGTTTGCAGCTGCTGTTTTTGTGCTGGCTGTTGCATAAAGGCAGTGATTGCTGGCAAACTGCTCGCAGAACTCTCCCTGTGGGTGGGGGCAGTGGGGAGGTGCTCCTGGTGCTGGTGTCTCTCCTGCCCTGTCCTGTGGGGATTGCGGGGCCCTGCTGGAGAGCTGCGGCTTGGTGTGGGGTGGTGGGGAGGTGTGGGCTGAGCTGTTCCTCGTGTCCTTCCACTCATGTCTCCTTCAGTATGTGAGAATCACATTCCAACCGTGTCTTGTTAAATCCCACTGGCGCTGGGTGTAAAACTAGGAAGCCTGTTTGTGGAGGGCTATGGAAAAGAATGCTTTGATGCACCACAAACTTGCTGTAGCAGTTAAAAAGCGTATCAAAGCTGTAGATTGCTGTGATTCTGGCATCTTCCTTCACTGTATGGGGGACCTGCTGCAGAGTTGCGCTCTCAGCCCGTGCCTGCAGGGCTGACATTGCTGTCGGAGTGCAGTGTGACAGTGGGACACCTCTGTGCAGCAACATACAGTGCTGTGCTGTTTGGGTACAATCCCGGCCCGTGCTCCTGTGCTTGGCCCCAGCTTGAAACACACAGAAGATGTAGGGCTGGTGTAGGTGAGGGTTTATCTAATGCATTCTACAGAGATAAATGGTGCTTCACGTGTTTCCTGTGGCTGCTGTGCATGTTCAGGACGGGCAGAAGCTCCGGAGCTTGGGGCAGCGCTGCGGGGGCAATGAATGCCCCTTGCAGGAGCAGGCACAGCTCATGTTGGTGGGGATGCACGGTGCTGGACCAAATTATTCAATAACTTAATGATCCTTAATACTATTTAACTCCTACTGCAGATACTGTTGGACTCTATTTGAGTTAATTTGTTACTGCGAGGTTTTTGTGTGTTTTTTGGTTTTTCTCTTCCTCCGGGCTTCGTGCCAGGATGAACTGCATGTTCTGTTCTTAACAGTTATGAGTAATGTATGCGTGAATCTGTAACATAAGTAATACGAGGATATAAAACGTGTGAGTGTGCAGAATTCATGTGTCCCGTGTCTGCACACATGCTCTGTGTGTGTTCGGCATGGTGGAGCATCGCACGCCTGGGCAGAGCTGTTGGACCGCCTGGAGCTGCGCTCAGCACGGGGCTGGCTGCGGGTTGTGGCTGCAGGGTGCAGCGCTCTGGGTGCTGCCTGGTCCAATGGGATTTCTTTATTTCATCTTTTTTATCCTGGTGAAATGAGCTTTCTCTGGTTAATTATTATTATTATTATTTTTCTTAATTTGAAAAAATGAGAAGGTGGCACGTCGCCAGCTCCCCCGCCTTCCTCTTCCCAGCTCCGATGAGGTCATTGCCTCTTAAAGTTTGTGCCGTGCATTGTGAGCCATGGCAGGAGGGGCGAGAAGGCGGCCGGCTTCCCTGCGCCGTGCCAGGAGCCCTGGGGCACGGCTGGGCTGTAAGCAGCACCTGAGTGAGGGGCTCCGTGGGCTGGGAACCGCTTGGGGTGCAGCTGTGAGGGGGGAGGAGCAGGGCCACGTGTGCGGGGCTCAGCACGGCCGGAGGTGGCTGCCACAGATCTGGCACTGCTGGGCTGAACTCGCTCTTGTGTCCATGTACTTTGGGAATTTCCTCAGTGCTGTTTCTGAAGCAGGCTGCTCAGCAGGGTGTGAGAGTTCATGACCTCACCGACGATCTCTCTGGGACCTTTGTGGCCCTGACCGAGCGGCTGCAGGGAAAAATTGTTTATTTTCTTGAACACGGTGCAGAACTGCTTGCAAATTCCTGAGCTGTTGTTTTCTTCCCCACTGCCCTGAGTTCTTGGCTCGGTGGTATGAGCACTGCAACCCATGGGGACTCCCTGGCTGCAAGTTTGGGGACCTGCTGCTCGGTGCTGGGCTGTGTGTGGAGCTGCTGTGTGGAGTGGATAATTCAGCATAGGTATGAAAGCACAGTTTTGTATATGCTGTATGAATGGCTCTTCTCTCAGAGCATATTTACTGTCTCATGCCTTTGCCATGGGTCTCACTTAGGCTGGTTTGCAATGCATTGCACAGCACGAGGATCCTGGGTGCACCTCTGGCTCTTACTGTCCTGCTGCTGCTCTTGGCAGTACAGTGGGCTGCATCAGTTCTGTGTGATCCCACTGGCTCTGCTGCTGCCCAGAAATCAAAGCTTTGCTGTGTCAGAAAGAGGAACGGCAGATGATGGGAGGTGTGCAGGGAGTTGAAAGAGTGAGAAGTAGAGCTGCTTTGGGAAGGCCTGGAAGGAATCACAGAATCACAGAATCACCCGGGTTGGAAGGGACCCCAAGGATCATGTAGTTCCAACCCCCCTGCCTAGCAGGGCCACCAACATACATATTCAGATCAGGTTGCCCAGGACCCCGTCCAACCTGGCCTTAAACACGTCCAAGGACGGGGCATCCACAACCTCCCTGGGCAGCCCGTTCCAGGGCCTAACCACTCTCCTAGGAAGACCTTTCTCCTAAGGAAGGCCTGGGAGATGCTTTCATTAGCTGACACTGGGAAATAAAGCTGCTTTTAAAAGGCAAACAGTAGGTAGCTGCCCTGAACATGACTGGGGCTGGAGCTGGGTGGCCTTTAGGTCCCTTCCAGCCCAAGCCATTCTGTGACCACAGCAGGGGCCCAGGTTGCGGGTGGCAGCTGTGGGCTCCATATACTGGCAGTGTGTAGCAGAGGTGCAGTGCTGCTCATCCACAGCAGAGTGCTGGTGGGAGGTAGCACAGGGGTCCAGCACATTACTGTGCTTCTGTGCAGGGAAAACATGTTCCATCACAGCTGCTCTGGAAGCCATGTCAGCATCCCACTAATGGCAACCGCTGCTGCACCCCAGCACCATCCCTGTGCAGTTGCTCTTTGTCTCTGCGCTGCTGCTTTGCAGCCTGGTTGATTTTTTTTCCTGTCCACACAACACAATCGCTCCTTGTTAGCCTGCCGTGCTCTTTCCTCTTTCAAGGAAGGGAAGGAGCAGGAGAACCAGATCTGATAATTCCAGCGAGTGGAACTGTTCCCTTGAGCCCTTTAAGAAGAAATAAAAGGCTCTCCTTCTCTCCGCTTCTCTTTGAGCACGAGCACTTTACCCTCTTGGATTCCCTGCAGGCTCCTCACACTGCTAAAATTGAAACATCAAGATGTCTGAGGCAGCAGGAATTACCATCAGTGTTTTGACACCTGGAGGTACAATTTCTATTAGCTTTTATATGAAAACAACACCGGTTTTGCCAACGGAGTTCCCGTTAAATAATGCACGAAGACCCTGCTTCTGACAGTGGATATTTTTCTTTTGCCTTCTCAGTCTCTTGGGTAATGGCTTAATTTTTGTGACCGCTCAGGAAAAATACACACAGGCTCACAGAGTGCAATAGGGTTGTGGGCACACACGTGCTGGACTCCCAGGCACAGTCAATTATCCTGTTTGCTAATTAACGTGGAGAAAGGAGGGAAGCAATTAAAGGTTGGTTGGTCGGATTATCGGTTTGGCGTGGAAGCAGGAGGATGCCCTCTTCCTGAGATACCTGATGGTCGTAAGGCTTCACTCTGTGTGGTGTGGGGCAGAGATGAGCGCTGGGTCACCGGGAGCAGAACATGGGTGACTTTTCCTGGCCTTGATGGTGCTCAGCATCAAACATGTGCTCAGTGCCCGCTCCTGGGGGAAGCGACGGGGAGCAGAAGGGCACAGCGTGTGGATGTGACTGTCAGAACTTAGAATCACAGCGCGGTTTTGACATTTCTAACCTAATAAGTGGTGCTGCATGTGTGCGCCTGCTTATTTTCCTTTTCACCGTGAGATGCTTTGACAGAGGAGTAAAGTCCCATTCTGACGTTTCTGTCATTTTAACCAGAGAGAGATTACAATAAATTGGATTAAGTGAAAATCTTCTTCAGATGTTTGTGGTTTGGGCTGATTTATGGATAGATGTCATTTGAACGTCATTCTGCCTTTTTTAAGCATCTGCTTGATGGCTGCTGTACTGCTGCAAAGAGCAGCGGGGTGGCTGTGGGGCTTCTCCCCATCCAGTCTCCAGTGATGTCACTGACGAAGCAGTCGGCCGCTGTCTGCTGGGGCCATCAGGGTGCGATGCAGTCTGTGTGCATGGGAAACCAGGAGTCCTGCACCTCTGAACTGTGTTATTTGCATGTACCGCTCTTGATTTCCAGCACAGTTTTGGGAAACACTTCTGATCCAACCGCAAACCCACGAGGTTGGAGTCCAGGCATAGAGGCTTGTGGATTTCGGCTGTGGTCTCTGGAAGGTTATTTGCAAGTTCCATGTTGGTTTAAAGCTTTGTACCTGTACTGTGAGCTCATAGGGTCGTGTTCTGCCAGCTTAACTCTGTGGGCCACTCCTGCTGGATGCCAGGTAGAGAACAGGAGCGCAAAAATCCCTCCTCTCCTCATAAGGTGCCGGATGCCTTATGCTATGACCATGTCAGTTCTGAAGGTGCAGCCAGGAGCCCGAGCACAGCCTGTCCCAGCTCCCTGCTGGGCCTCACCCAGCACCCAGTGGCACCCAGTCTGCCCTCACACCTCCTGTTGGCACTGTGCTGGGTCTGTTTGCTTTTTGCACCTGTGACCCCACACCGTAACTGATGGGGAGAGCGCACGGGCATGTGTTGCCCTCACGTTGAAGAGATTCTGATTTCTGTGATTGTACTGGGAATTTGAAGTCCGGTTCTTAAAAACCTTCTGCATTAATTTCCATGATACGATTATTTGCAGAAGATCGCACTACTGTGGGAAGATAAATTTGTAATCCTGCTTAGCAGCTGATTTTATCCCCCCAGAGTGGCTGCGGTTGCATAAGGCACAGTGACCTGAACTCCACTTCTTAGGGCTGCGGATGGGAGATGCTGTTCCCTTCTCCCCATGGGGCCACATGGTGCAATCCCTGCTGCCCTGCAGCTCCCCCAGGCCTGGGGGCTGCCCGCGGCCCCAGCTGCTCCCACAGATGGGCTCTTTTCCTCTCTGCCGTGGGTGAATCGGAGCTGTCTGTGATGGATCCTCACTGCGACAGGCTCTAAGTGGGAACTCTCGGGGGAAATTAGCCTGCAGCTTTTGGCTTTATTAAATATTCTCCAGCGCTGTCCCAAAGGACTGCTTCTTAGTGCTTGTCGGTGTTTCATTTGTATTTTGAACATCACCTGCAGGAAATGTGACCGTGAATAGCCTGTACTGACATGAAAGTCTACATATGAGTGGTGGACAGCTGGCAGACGGCATGCTGTGTTCTGCAGGGCTGAGTGCTGGGGTGTCCTGCAGCAGAGGAAGGACCCGGCCAGAGGTGCTGCAGGTGACTGAGAAGCTGGTAGCTGCCTTAGAGCTGCAGCCCACACAACTGATGGAGCCTTTTATTAGAACACCCATCTAATGATTGGTTGAGCACATATAAACTATCTGTAACTTTTAAATTGTGACTGGATGTATGGTAGCTCATAAAACAGACCAAGGGTCTGAAATGCCTATTAGGTTGATGGAAACTGTATTTTCTACCATTGTCTGTGTATTAGAAGCATTTTTTCCATGAGCTGTTCAGCTTTCCATCTGCCTGAGCTGCACGGAGCTGGCCGTGGGGATGAGCTGTGTAATGGGATATCTGAGCTGGAGGAAGAACCCGCTCCGGCTCAAGCAGTCCTGATTTGAAAGCACAGTTGGCCAAAGCTGTGCAGATCTGCACAAGGAGAAATTGAAATTGCTCTGTCTGATGGATGCTGAGGTTGGGAGCTGCTGCCGAGGGATGCTCAAGTGGGCAAAGAGCAAAAGCTGCCAAGTGCAGCTGGTGGCTGCCCCTGGGGCTGCCTGTGCTCCTGGGATGCACTCGGGCTGCAGGAGGTGGGGTGGGTTTGCTTGTTTCATGTGATGAAGGAAGCGAAGGTTGATTTGCCTTTTCTGACTGCTTGAGTATTATTTTCTTGACTTTTTGCCTGCAGAGCATATAAGCCCGGCCTCAGAGTGAAGTCATGGGAGATGCTGATTAATTGTGAGGGGGGGGAAGCAGCAAATTCCCCGTTGGGTAAGAGTTTACTGGTGGAGCTGTGACCTTGTTAAAACATGTTAACTCAATAAAAGCCTGAGTGTTTAAAGACAAGTGACTTCTTCCTGCCTCGAGGGGCATAATTAAGCCATTCCACACCCCTGAAAGCAGAGCTGTGGGAGGATGGAGGAGCTCCCATCCTGCACAGTAAGTCACAGCTTCCCATGAGGTCAGGTCAGCTCTGTGCGCAGCACCCCTGGAGCTGGGCTTTCTTTTGCTAGCAATAATTGTTAATAACAAAGAGATCTCAGTTTAGTGATCATGAAACAGGGTGGGCTGATAGAAAGTGCTCTGTGAGGTGGTGGAGCCCCTGTCCCTGGAGGTGTTTAAGGAAAGGGTAGGTGTGGAGCTGAGGGACGTGGCTCAGCAGCGTGGTGGGGATGGGTTGATGATGCTGATCCACGCTGCCTGCCCCACGAGCTGCTGCGTATTGGTGCAAATGTTGAAAGTGTTCTGGTGCCACTGCAGAGGCTTTGACCTTCTGTTCAGAAGCTGTTAATTAGCCAGAACAGGGAAGCAGAACGTGCCCAATTAATGGCTCCCACCTCAGCCCTGGCTCTGCCCTGAACTTAATGAGCTGCTCCTTTCTCTGGGCCATGGCAGCCGGAACTTGGTTTTGAGGGGAGGAATGAAAGCAGCAGATGTGTGCGGGAGCAAACGGTCATTCCAGCCTCACCAACGTGAGGATTGACTCATGGCCCTGTAATCACCTCAGGATGTTAGGAGTGCCCTGTGCAGGGTTCAGAACTGGCCTGAGCTGTTGGGTTGGCATGAGGATGATGTGGGATGTGCTGGGTGAGGGTTGGTCTGGGAGCCCCTGTGGCTCTGTCATTTACTGATTCATGGCACAGCCGCGCGGCATCGTCGTACGGTTCTGAGTACCTTGGTTTACAGGTCATTTAATTTATTTGCAGGCTTTGTTTCAGTTCCCCAGGGTAATTTTGCTCCTTTGCACATCTTCCTATGGCAGCATTAAATAGTGCAGTTTGTCACAACAGTTCAGCTTTTATGCTGGCAGCCAGAGCTCTTCAAAGATGCTCGTGTGAAGTCGAGACTCCTGAATCATTAGAGGATCATGAAAGAAAAAGAATAATTTAGAACACGGAGATGTTTTGTCATCTTTGAAATTGGGAACGTGTGAAAGGAGAAAATGTTTAGCAGCGCGATCCGCCTCAAAGAACTTATCTTAGGGAATCCAGAAAATGAATTTCCCCTCTTTATGCAGGATGTAAATAATCAAAAGTGTCACTCCTGAGCCGAGTAATTTGTTCAACAAAAGGATGTGGAGGAGATGACTGAACGCTCACGGCGCGCCCCAGACATCAGAGGACCCATCTTGGCAGCGGTGGAAGCAAAGTGTTTGAAACCCAAATGAGCAGTGTGTGCTGTGCCATAAATGCAGAAGGTTTGCAGGTGCTCCGCGCTCCCCCCGCGCCGCAGCCTGGGCTCTGTGTGTTGTTACAGCACGGCTGTTAATGTGCTGTTTAGTGTACTTGGGAGCATGGCTGAAGTAGTCATCGTTATCACACAGTGGTGAGGAACTGCCTCTTTTTTTTGTCCCCTCTTGATTTTAAGTTGTGTGTGTCTGTGAAGCTGCAACCTGTGGCATGGACCTGCTGTGCTGTGAGCACTTGTTGCTGGGGGCAGCAGAGCTGTGTCCATCCTGCTGTGCTGCTGTGCTGTGCTGCCCCACGCTTCCCTCCTTGCTGGCCACTCTCAGCCTTCACTACTGCCTTCTCCCTCTCCTCCTCCAGCCCCATTTCCCATTCAGCTCCCAGTGCCCCAGTGGTTGTGTTTGTTTGGTTTGCTCTTTTTTTTTTTAGTTTCCTCTTCGGGCATTTCCATTCGTCTTTGCGGATCATCTTCAACAAAGGCCTCACGTGGTCTGTTTGTCTTCTATTTCCAGCCTACACTTAAAAATAACTCCTTTGTTTCATGAATGGCCTGTGCCTGGATCCAGATCCCTCTTTCTCTGGGGGTTTCTTTCTCCTCGCTGTCGGCTGTCAGGACCTTTCCTGGGAGCATCCCATCAGGGCAGCTTGCCCAGCCCTGCCCTGCAGAGCCGTGAGCCCCGTGTATCAGCTCCACTTGTGAAAACTGGCAGAGGGCAGCTCAGGGCAGAGCTGAACACCGTCCCAGGCCCAAAATAGCTTGGAAAGATTGGAAACACAAGTCCTGAATCCTGCTTTATGGCTCTTGGTGCCAGCAGGGGCAGAATGGAGTCCCCTGGTGCTGGGGTTGGTACTGGGGCTGCCGTTCCCACTGCGGCTCCCAGCAAGGAAGACCTGTTGTGTTGTGCCCACAGCTGCAAAGACAGGAGAGAGGTGGTTTGCTGTGAGCAGCCCGGCCTGCAGCAACTGCAGGAAGGATCCGGGAGCAGGGCAGTGCTGGGCCCTTGTGCTCCCTGAGCAGCCAGCCCTGCGTGTTGTGCCTCTCCAAAGGCAGCGCATCCCGTGCAGGTAAAGGCTTTGAGCCCAGGGCTGGAGTAACCTCTCATCCACACCGTGCAGCTCAGGATGTGCCTGATCTTTCCTGTTGACCCTGTGCTGCTATTTTAATTTAGAGCCTCCGTACCCTGCTGCGATTGAATGCTACTGTGGATTTCTGGGCTGCAGACGCCGACGTTGTTTGCTTTGTTATTCTGAATAGAGCCTTAAATATATGGCAGGCGGCCGGCTCGCCTATTGAAAGGACTTAACAGATACAGTACATACAAATATTTGTGTCCAATGTCAGCTGTCGTCCAAGAAAATTTCATGCACGTGTGGGTAAGACAAACCCATTATCATTGCGGGCTGGTGTGTTTCTTAGGAACGTCCTTCAAGTCGTTTTCATTACATCTTAATGATTTTCTGCTTCTGCCCATTCTTTAAAGAACTCGTGGGTAAGCTCCTGAGTGCTGTGCCCATGCCTGGGCTGGGGGTGCTTGTGTGGGTGCAGCCTTGTGATGGGGCTTTGTGCCATCATGTTGTGGGCTGTGTTCTAACGTCTTCTGCAGGCCATCCGTGATCCGTAGACCACAAGTTGAGTAACATTAATTTGGGTTAAGAAATAGAATATTCTGTTAAGCTTATTTCAGCGTGTCTTTTTTTTTTTTTTTTTTTTTTAATGTTTTAAATTCAAGAAGTCTGGGACCCTTACAGCTTCTGTAAGGATGGGTAAGTGGGTACTTTCTGTGAGCTGGCAGTGCCTTGTCCTCACCTTCAGGCAGGGGAATCGAGGCAGTCCCTGACCCTTGTTACACTGCGTGTAAGCCAACAATCAGGCCCAGGAATCCTGCCTTGCTTTGGAGCGGGTTCTTGGGATGTTCCTGGGCAGGGAAAGGCACAGAGGTGTTGGGTATGGATCTGGGAATCTCCTTGCTGGATGGAAGCAGAAATGAGCTTGGAAACCCTCCCCTCAGATTCCGCAGCTCTGCGTTGCCATCCTGGGGCAGGTTTGCCAGCAACCTCTTGCTTTCTCCTGTTTCTAATTAGATTGTAAATCTCATACCTAGTACTGTAATGGCTAATGCAGGTCTGTGGATAAAACATTCCCTGATCAAGACTCCAACCAGGGGGGAGAAATACTTTTCCGGTGAGACAATGTCTGTTCCTCATCAAAATCAGTTGAGAAAAGTAGTAACCAACCAGTCCAGATTTAAAGAGCCTGGCTGTGCTATTTCTGGTTTATTTCCTATTAATCTGTTCCTATTGTTTGCATTCCTCTCCTTCAAACAATTAGTTAACAATGCGTCCCCAGCGCAGGAGCGCTCCTGGAGCGGCTGCATGCCAAGGTCCTGGTGTGCCCCGTGCCCACAGACACCAACGTGCCCTGGGGATGAGCGCAGTGGCACCAGCAGGGCTGTGCTGTGCTGGGCTCCTTCAGTGGCAGCATTGAGATACCTCTGCATTTCTGTCCTCCGTAGCCTCAATGGATGTATTGGTGTATTTTCAAGCTTGGCCCCTCTGTCAGTGATCTCCTTTGCCGCGTGTCGCCGCTGGAGCCGTTGCTGTGTTTTGGTTTGGTTTCTGGCTGTGTGGACGTGGGCGAACCAGCAAGGTGGCCCAGTGCCTGCCCGGCACAGATAGCGAGCGCTCCATCAGTGTGGGCTGGTCTGTGGTCTTGCAGGAAAAGAAACTCTTCCTCTTTTTTTCCTCTTCTCACCCATTGTTGGTTTTTGCACATGCCAACTGCTGCTTCAGTTGAACTGTGCTGGCTTGGGCTCGCTGTTCTCCCTGTGGAGCAGAGCTGGGCAGCTTGCAGCCCTGTTGGCTCCCTGCAGCTCCCTCTGGGCCAAGGGGAGTTCTCCCACTAGTTTCCCAACCGTGCTGCAGCTGCAGAAGGAATTGCAACACACGATAAGCCACTGTGTGTGTGGGCGACCAGTTTGTGAAAATGCCCTCTGGGCCGTGGTGTCTTCTGTGGCACTGGCTCTAATCAGAAGGGCCGATTCAGTATTGATGTGGCACCGGAGCTGTGTGACACAGCTGTGGGCAGCGCGGTGCCCGGCTCCTGCTGACAGAGACTCCTGCCTCATGTGGGTGCAGGAATTGCTGGGGTTGGAAGGAGGGCACCGTGTTATGGGCACGTGGAGGTGCGAGCAGCACGGGGTGCTGGAGGAGGAACCTCGGGGTGCAGAGTAGGGGGAGCGTGCAGGAAGCAGGGCTGGTGGAGAACCGTGAGAGCGGTCAGGTTTTGGGGATCGTGTAAGCCTCAGTGTTGGCTGTCTTGTGGTCGACTGAGTTTTAATCTACCGCTTTCCTCTTTGCTTGCAGTTGTTGCGCGACGAGGAAAGCACACTCATGATGAAGAGGAGCTCTTGGCTCTCCTAATCTTCTGTTGGTGATTTGGAAGCAGCCACCGCCACGTCTGCTCTTTCGACATGTCTGGATCTACTCAGCCCGTGGCACAGACCTGGCGTGCCACCGAGCCGCGCTACCCCCCGCACGCCATGTCCTACCCGGTGCAGATCGCCCGGCCGCACGCGGTAAGACAGGAGCTGCCTCCCTGTGCTGCCCTTGGTGCTGGGCAGCAGTTCCTCTGTGCTGGTCTCAGATGTGGCAGTTAAACAGAAATGCTCGTGATGTGGGATTTCACCCTTTTTTTCCCCTGTGTCTTCTGTTTAGTGCTTTCAGCTCTTCCCTTTGTGCCCCTTACGGCAGTGCTGTCCTTGCGCACCGGCTCACCACCTGCGAGTGCTGAGGACTATTGGTCCTCTGGAGAGCACAGCTGGTTTGGTGGAGAGAGGGGAATGTGGTTCAGCCCCACTGGGAACCAGAGCACAGCGTGGTGATGTCCTCAGGGCAGGGGTGAACCTGCTGCTGCTTTGGGTCAGGAGAGCAGCCCTGCTCTGTGTGTCTGGTGGTAGTACTGTGAGGCAAGGAGGAACTCTGCTGATTTTCTTAACGTTTTGCCTTTTCTCATGCTTTTCCCCTCCCTCCTTTTTGATGTGTAGTCTTGTCTCCTGTAGGACCAAGCCATGCATTGAGATGAGGGCTGGCTGTGTTTTGCTGAATGCACTGGGTTAACTCACCCAGATCCGGCCTCTCCCTGCGCCCTGTCACTCATATCCCTGCTTGCTCATCTTGGATGTTTGACTGCTTTAGGTTTAAGCTCTTAACAGAAAAAAAACCTCTCCTTACTGGAACAGCTTTAGTCAGCTCAGGCTGCTTAAATGAATCTTATTAGGTGCTGGAGTGTGGTGTGCCCTCTCCTTGGTGAGCTGCAGCACGGTGACCGCAGCCGGTACGGTGCATGTAACAGGAGTTAGCGAGGTGACCTTGTCTCAGGGTTACTTTGCTGATGGTGAAGGCTATTGAACTGTGAAACTCCTGCCGTGATGAATTTAGGGTTTGACTTGAAAGCCTGGAAATGCAAGAAATGTCAACGAAGAGGTGAAATTTCCCTGTCTGCCCTCTTTGTTGGGCTTCAGCAGAGCGGCATGTAGAGCAGAGCTGGAGTTTGGAATGGCTTTGAAATAGGAACATACAGAGGGTGCAGGACGAGCTTTTGGCTGAGTTAACTGGCTCGTCTAGATTGCTTGGGGTCTGCCTGCTTCAGCACAAAGAGGCTTTTCATGCAGGCTATGAGACAGGCTGACCTGGTTTGATCTAGAGGAGTTTTGCTTCCACTGGTATGAGCGTGTTTATTTGGGCGGTGGGTGGAATGAGAACGTTTGTCTCAACAAGAAAATCCCTGTTCTGTTTTTATCAGAAATTTGAGCAGGAGGATGTGACCAGGTGAGCAAGGTCTGCTGTTGCTGTAAAGCCTTGACTGAAAAACAACTCCTTAAACCTCAAAGCTCAGGTTGGAGGGGGATTTTAGAAGAGGGCAGGTGGCTTCTGGTTTTGGGATTGAATCCTCATCCCTTGCCAACCCACAGCTCTCCCTTAGTGTCACGTCAGCAGAATGACCCGAATGGGGCAATTGTTTGCAAGGGAGGCTGAGCTCTGGGTTTCTGCAACCTGTCCTGCTCTCTGGCTGGAGTGAATGCTGTTTTTATTCTATCCTATTAATGTTGGAAGAAGTTGCTGGCTTTTGCTTCTAGCAGCTATTTTTACTGCCATGTGTAATCTTCCGAAGTTACGCGATACCCTGTAGGTGTCTGGGTGCAGGAAAGCTTGAGGTTTTCAGCTGGAAGGCCAAGCAGATCCTCTTGCCTCTGGGTGGAAGCGTGCCAGCCCCATGCACCCTGAGCACACCCTGCTGTGCTGGGGGGCACCAGCCCCGTGCCTTGCTGGGAGCTGGCCGGGCTGTGGCTTTGAGGATGGGGCTGCTCTCTGGTGGGGTTACTTGGGAGAGCTCCGTTGCTTTGAAGCTGCTGTGCTGCTTTACCATTGAAGTCAGTGGTATTTGCTTGCATGTCTTGGCCAGGTCGGTTTTGTCATGGGGTGTGTTTGCACAGTGGGAGCTTGTTTGGAAGAAAGTAAGAAAGGCCAAAACCAACCCAGCGCTGGCGTGCCTTGCATCTCATTAGGTCTCAGTGCTGGGTTGCTGCATTCCACGACATCCTTTCATGCGAGCTGGGAACTTGTTGGCCCTGGGTTCCTTCCCCAGCCGCGGAAGCGGCCCGGTCACCTCCTGGGCACGTGGGGCTGAGCACAGCGGGGCTGCGAATGCCATGAGAACAGACATAAATAATTGCAGTCCAACTGTGACGGGCGCACCCAGGGAAACGTGGTGCAGCAGAATACTGAGCTCCGAAATGAGCCGTGACATTATTTTAGGCTTGGAGACACTTTATGAAAAGTGATTTAAAGGATTTCAGCTGTTGGATTTCACAGATGAGGCAAGCGGGATTGGGCGTTGTGAAGGGGCATTAGGCAGGGGAAGCAGGCTGGGTGTTTTTCTGCTCGCTGCTCACCAAACCTGAGGGAATATCCAACAAAATGGATGAAAAAAGAGGCGTTTCAAGCAAACTCACAGAAATGCACTTGGTGTGTATGGGTACCGGCTCCCAGCAGCGAGAGCCAGGAGCTGCTGCTTAGCCAGGGGCTGCTGGAGGAGATCCAGCACAGGGTGAGCAGGGCTTTGCGTGCTGCTGTGGCCTGCAGGTGCCAGCTGTGGGGAGGGCTGCTCCCGCTGCCCTGGGGTCTCCTCCTGCTTCTCTGCCTCTTCCTTTCTGATTTGGTGCCAGCTGCTGCTCAGGAGGCAGACCAAGTGTGGGATCTTATGACCTGAGATTTAATTCCAACGTATTAAAAAATTGCTTACAAAGCAACTTTGCCAAGTGTGCATGCTCTCAAACAGAAGTTTAGAGAGAAAGATTCTGTTAAAAATCACCAGTGAACTGTTTTGTTTTGTTTTGTTTTTTTCCCTAAGAGGATTATAGCACTGTTAGCCAAAACTGCAGGTGAAACATGTTAGTTTTCTGTATTAATTAGCTTCAATGTTGGGATGTTCAGCTGATTCCATCATGTTCTGCTTGGGAACAGAAGAATTGTTTGAATGCTTTGTGACCTTTAGCTAAAGGTGAAAAAACACATTACTTACGCTGTTAACCTTCTAATGTGTCCGAAGTTCATGCTCTCTCAAAGCAAACCTTGGCATGATGGATATTCCTTTTCAGGCAACCTGCAGATATTTTCTGTAAACAGATCGATGTCCCTGCATGGCCACGTCCCCTGGAGCCCCTCCGTGGTCACTGTTCCCTGGGGCAGCAGGGTGCCCCTGGTTCCTCGCTGGGTGCCCAGTCCCTTGCTGTGCTGCTGTCTGGGTGCATGCTGCCATTGCCAGGAGCTGGCTGTCCCCACCCCAGAGCAGCCTCTGTTTTGAACGTGCTTGTAGTATTTTGTTACTTACTGGAGGTATTAATCAGGGTTGGAGAACAGTTGGGGTGTATGCACGTGCTGCATTGGCATTTGAGTTGTGGCGGTGTGGCATCCCCTTCCAGCAAAGCCCTGTTCCCCACCCAGCAGGATGGAAACATGAGCTTCCCTGCTTAACCCCTGAGCTCCAGCTTCCACAGGCCTTTGTGCTTTCTGCCTGGCCTCCCCTCCTGTCTGGCAGCAGCTCTCGGTAAGCCGCTGTAGTTCCTCTGCTGACACCTTGCAAAGCACCTCCTGTGCCGGAGTGATTGCTCACTTCTTGGCCAGGCGCTTTCTCATCCATCTGAACCAGAGGCACGAGGTTGGTGCAAACTGGTGTGCTGATGCCTTGGCCAGGTAGTGGAGCGTGGCCTTCCCTGCCTGAGCTCCTCCCGGCAGCTGCGGCACAGCAGGCTGTTGTGCACGGAGCTGCATGTCTCTGGGATGGCAGGAGCTGGCGTGTGTCCACAAGGCAGGGAGTGGCAGCACGATGGTGGGTAAGCACAGGGAGGGCATTACAAGTCTCTGCTGCTGTGGTGGGCTTTTTTTTTCTTTTTTTTTTTTTTTTCAGAATGATTATTCACACTTTTATCTCCAGCAAGCAAAATGCCAGTCTGTGTTGGTGCTCTAGGAACTTGCAGAACGGAAGGGTTTATGGTGCCAAATGCTAAAATCCCCCAGCCTGCAAAGAGCCTCCTCCAACCATCTCCAGGAGTGAGAAAAAGCTGCCTGCTCCCAGCTGTGCAGCCGGGCGGGGGGCATCGCTGCCAGCTCTGCAGCCCACAGCCTCCAGCAAACAGCCCAGGGAAAGGCTTGAGCAGCAAAAACCTGCCTTGGAACTTACCTGCTATGATCAGTTCATAAGAACACAGAATAATTCCTCCTGAATTAACCTGAGATTTGCAGTGCAGTATTGCATGAGGTTGGTCAGGCTGAGTGGTGGTTTTGGGAGAATTGGCTTTGTGATTTAGGATCAGGAGGGATGCAAGTGAAGGAACAGAACACCTAATTCCCTGCCCCGGGGTCTGTCTCTCTGTGCCAGGAACAAGGAGCTGGCTTACAGTAGCTGCTGTGAGCAGGGCTCATTTTCCCTAGGAAAATTCTCACTTACACAAAACAACTTTTTTTCTTCAAGTACAGTTTTATGGCAGTTTCCTAATCTACTTCTTGGACATGAGTTGATGTAGAGGATACTTTGCTTTTTGTTGATTTCAGAGTTGTAAATCCACAGGGGAAGAAAAAACTTGCTGCATATGTGGTTTGGCAAAGGTAGAGCTCCAGAAATGCTGCTTTTGGAGACATAAAGCACTGCCAGCCTGACTCTGTCCATGTTGCTCCACCAACCCCTGTGGTGGAAATGCCTTTTGCAGGACTGGGGGATCTGCTGCTTGTCATTTACACACAACTGTGAGTGGGTCAGGTCCCTTAACCTGATGAATTTGTTGTGCAGTTGTAAGGAAGTGTAGTTGGGAGCTGAATGGGGGATGTGGGAAGGCAGCAGGTCGGTGATGTGTGGTGAGGGACTGCTGTGGGAGAGAAGTGATGAGGAGCAAAGTGACCTGAAGCTTTCAATGTGGATCATAGAATTGCTTGGGTTGGATGTTTGGGGTTTGGCACGTTGCTCACCCCACAGCAAGGCTCGTGGCTGAGAATGGCTGCAGGAAGCAGAGTGCCCAGCATGGGGATGGGGGAAGGGCTCAGTGCTGGCTCAGTGGTGCCGGGACGTGACTGGGGCAAAAGAAGAAGCCAAAAGTCTTGTGATGGAGAGAAATTCAAATGCAGCCCTGCGATGAATGTGCTGCTGTTCTGCGTGCGGCCCTGGCTGCGGGGGCAGGCTGGCTGCTGGCCTGGCACCAGGCTCCGGTCAGATGACTGGGAAGCCAGGGGAGCTGGGGGCTGCCCCCAGCACGCCGTCACTTCTTGTCCGTGAATGGCACATTCAGTTGGGACAGCCACACGTCGCTGACAGCCCTGGTGTGTGCAGAGGGAGGGGGAGAAGGCGTCAGCAAGGATGCATTGCTGTGCAGCTGCTACAGACGCTGATGGTGCCGGCAGCAGCACGGCCTCTGTGCGGGACAGGAAGGGGCCACGTGCACTGTGGTCACCTCCTAAAACAAAAGGCCGACTCAGCAGCCCTGCGAGGTGGATGGCAAAGAGGCTGTGTCAGAACAATGAGGGCGTTTGTCTTTTCAGCACATGTTGCATCCCCGTAGGCAAGATAAAAATGCGTGCATTCAGCCAGGTTTTTATGACTGACCTTATCTCCAACAGTATAGCTAATTGTGAAGCAGTTGGTACTTGTTTTTATTTTTTTTGAATCTGCAATGAGCTTGACCCAGGCTTTTGGGAAGGATGTGGGGCAGACAGCAAAGCGCCTGGGGACAGCCTGCTTTGATCAGTAAGAGCGATGATGCTCTGTAAGGTTTTCTCTTGCTTCCTGGGTGGATGCTGCTCCTTTGTGCTGGGGCTCTGTCCCCATGCAGCTTCCTCCCAAACCTCCTCCTACCTCAGCCGGCTTTGGGCAAGAATTTTCTTCAGGCAATGGCTCAAAAGTGCATTTCTCGGTCTGATGAGCAACTGCTGCCAGCACCAAGGGGTATCCAGGCACCAGAGAGCTTTTCCTTTTATTGCTAAAATAGGTCACGCTCATTGCTGGCAGACTGAGATTTAAAGCAACTTTTTTTTTTCTTTTTTTTTTTCTGGCTAAGTTCAAGGTGTACAAAGTGGAGTGGAGATGGCTCTCATTCATTGGGGAGGTGCTGGAGGATGGGTATTCGGAAATGGAACTGGCTGCCCTGGGGCAGTGGGCAAAACACAGAGCTGCTGGAGCTCAAGGGGTGTCTGGACCATGCTTTTGGACCATGCTTTCAGACGTGGGGCTTGGGTGGTTCTACTGTGGAGCCAGGAGTTGGACCCGATGGTCCTTGTGGGTCTCTTCTGATCTGGGACGTTCTGTCACTCTGTGAGCAGCTGGCCCAGCTGGCAGATGGCATGGTGGACCTGTGCTGCTCCTGCTGGGTGTCAGTGCAAAAGGAGAGTGGTGGTTTTAAGTGAATTGGTCTTATTTTGCACTGAAAGTCAGTGGGGAGCTCCTAGTTACTTTCTCAAGTGGAGATGTGGTGAGCAGCAGGGCCAGGCCTCGTGCAGGCAGCTCGAGCTGTGCTGCAGTGCTCGCCTGGCTGTGCTGGACATCCTGTGGGCTCTTTCCAGCTAAAAGCCCTGGGTGTTTACGCTTGTTATTCTGCTGGTAGGAGGAAGAGAGGAGCAGCAGCTTGCTTATTATACTGCAAGAGCAGCTCCAGGCTTCTCTCCTGCAGGCTCCTTTTCCTGGGGCCCGATGGGGATGGATGGAGCAGGCAGTGGTACCGTGGCTGCACTCAGTGGGGCTGCAGCACTGCCCAGTCCTTGTGCTGCAGGCAGAGCCCAGCTTTGCTCCCAGCCTCCATGTGCTCTCCTGGCTCAGCTCAGGCAGCTGTGAGTGGGGGAAGAGCAAAGTATGCTGGTGAGTGCACGCGTTCAAAACAGAAAGTGAGAGAGGCAGGCGGCCTGTGAGCTGTGCACAGCCATTGGTTTGGCGCCTGGGTTATCCTGAGGTCAGAGGGCACAGGGAGGAATTTGCTGGAGATGCTGCAGTAGGTAAGGCAGCTCACTGAGAGCTCTCACAAAGCAGCTTTCTTTTTTCATGAGGCTTTCTGTATTTCTGTGCCACTGAAAGCTTTTCTGCAGCGCTGCATTCGGTCTCCTGGCTTTAGAGAGTTTGATTACTGTATTTAAATGAGCCCGATAGAGCTGGGTTATGTGGGGTGATAGAATCTACCGGGGGAGGAGAGAGACGGCGCTCTGAGCGCTGTGGCATTGAGGAAGAACACAGAGAGTCCTTGAGACTGAGTGCACTCCAGTCCCTGCCCAGCAGCCCCAGGCAGGGGAGGTGCAGCACATCACACTTCCCACTGGCAGCGCAGGACGGCTTGCTGGGAGCCTGCTGGGGCACCTTCTCTGTCTGCCGCGTGAAGAAGTGTATTTTAATGAGGCCGCTTTTGGCTTGTTAGCATTTTATTTATCTAAACGTTGGCCTTGTGCTGTATTGCTCTGTCGTGGTGATTTATGGCACCATAGCACTCTGTGTCTGTCCGGTCCAGGTGATGCTGCTGTTCTTGCAGGCTCAGCCCAGCCAGCTGCTCCATGTGCTGCAGGGCTGGGAGCTGCACAGAGGGACCTGCTGCAGTGAGCGTGCCCTGGGCAGGTTTCTGGCTGTAAGGGAGGGAATCCAGCCGCACCGTAGAGGCCAGGGGGTTGCAGCAGCTTCTTCTGACATTGCCTGGGATGATGTAGGCTGCCCTTGGCTCCAGCTGGATGCTAAATTGCTGTGTGGGCTATGCTGTGGGCTCAGACCTCACTGTGAGGTGCTGCTGGTGCTGGTCGCCGTGCTGTCCCTGTGCTCTGTGCCGCACAGCCCCGTGCTGCTCTGTGTCCTTGGGGAAAGGCGCTGCCCCTCCGCATCGTGAGCTGAGCCCTGAGCAGCTCTCTCCTGGGTTTCTTCAAGGTGATTTGTTCCAGTACTGCTGCAGGTGCACGGTTTGAAAGTGGATAATGTAGATTTTCCTTGTCTTTTTTCTAGTTTTACGTAGCTGGCTTCACGCGAAGCTTTGGAGATACGGCTTACTGCTTTTCATGCGTCTGTTCCTTGCTCACAAGATGGATTGGCCTGGGCCAGGGCAGCGCTCCAGCACGGCGCAGTGCCAGGTGCTGTGTGAAGGACGAAGAGCAGTGTGTTTCTGGGCCTGGAGGCACAGACAGCTCGACCTTTTTGCTGCATTTCGGTGTCACGCTGCTCCCAGCAGGGCTCCAACCTTCCCCTCCTGCCTGGTGGCTCCTGTAGGTTTCCAGGTCTGCTCCTGTGTCCCAGCAGGTCTCCAAAACACTGCTGAGCAACACCGAGGTCTTTTCTGGAGGCAGCCTGTAAACCTTTCTGGTGTTTGTGTCTGAAAAACACGCCCCTAGCTCACAGTGGAGCATACTGCAGTAACTTTCTGAGCAATTCATCCACCTATGTCCTGCCAGGTGTCCCCTGGTTCCTTTGACGGTTCATCACAGGACACAGAAACCTGTCAGTTTTGATTCCTGTCACTCATTTTTCAGGTTATGTTTTCTTCCACTAAAACTGAGCGGCGATATGAGCGGAGCAGTCAGACAGTGGTGCCCTGAGTGGGGATGTGCTGATGTGAGCAAAGCAGAGCAGTCAGACAGCGGTGCCCTGTGTGGGGATGCAGTCCTGGCCCCAAGGTCGAGCCTCACCTGCTGCTTCTGGCTGTGCCAGGAAACTCTGAGCTCCAGGAGCTGTTTTCTGGAGGGTGTTGGAGGAGAAGGCAAGGCTTGTATGGGCAGGGGGAGGGGGAAGGCAGGGCTGTTGGGACACGCAGGAGCCCTTTTTTCCTTTTTTCCTCTCAAGGGCACAGCCTTCCAGTCTCCCGGACAGGTAATTCTCGTTTGTACACCCACAGCAGGTGAGTGCCCTGGCAGTAGGCCTGCTGGTGTGCCTTCCCAGCTGGCACGAGTGCATTTTGTACACCGATGGCAGGCGCTGTATTGCTCAGGGTTTGGTTTTGTTTAAAAAGACAGGACGAATGTGAATAGGAGAAGCATGTTGTAGGCAGCGGCTCTGCCTGGCCAGGCCATGAGGTCGCACTCCCTTGGTGCCTGTGCTTCTCCTGCTGGTGTGGCATCATGGTATGCTCTGACCCACGGTCCCACAGGGCTCCACGTGTGGGACCTTCTTCCCGTAAGGCCTGCATGTACGGCAGGGCTAGAACGTCCCTGCTAGATGAGTAGATGGAGCCTTCCCCAAAGCTGCCCCAGAGGTGCCAGGGGCTGCAGGGGCCCTAGGTTTGCTTTCCTTGCTTCCTGCCCTTTCCCGTGATCTGTCAGAGCAGAAGGGCAGCGGCAGCACACAGCTGCTGCGTGTTGGAAAAGATGAACCTGATCCCCGGCTTTCATCTCCTGATGCACCTTACAGAACCACCATTCCCCTTCCTCCTCCATGTGTGTTTGACCTTTGCAGCTCCTGTGAGAGAGGGGCAGGACTGGGGCAGAGGTCTGGTTTTGTTGGCTTCCCTGTACTGAGTGCTGAGAACTGGTTTTTTCTCCCTGGATTTCCACAAAGGGAAGGTGCAGGTTGGTGGAGCATCAGCTCCAAAGTCTGCTCTGTGCCTGCCCCTCCCCATGCTGAGGCTCTTTGCTGCGCACTGGGGTTTATCAGCCCTGGTTACATCTGATCAAATAACACCGGTGCAGCTGTTCAGGCTGAGAGGTTTTCCCCTCCCAACTGCAAGTACTTGGCGTTATATTTGGTGGGTGGTGGTTGGCTTTGGTTTTTTTTGTTGCTGTTGTTTTTGACCCTGACATTTCTTTTCCTTTGTGAGGCAGTCCCAGCTTTTGTTTGGTGTTGTTCTGAGTGAGGGCTGTTTGAAATAGACTCCCAGGTGGGATTGGTTCTAATGTAAATAAGCGTCGGTGTTACCACGGATATTCTGTGGCAGGGCTTTGTGTGCCACTGCTGAAGGTCTCAGTTAATTAGATGATTAGTCTTCTTTTCTGGTCAAGTATCTATCTGCAAATAAAAAAAGAGCGATTGAAACATAGGTGCTGAAATGCTGTTGCTGGAATCGGTCTGTGGCACAGAGCAGGAGGGCTTCTTATTTAATTAAAATCGGGAACATACCGTTCTGTACTCTCCAAGGGTCAAGGAACAAAAGGGACGTGCACATAATAAGTAGCATACTATCCTTCTGAGCCCCTTCAGCTGTGCCCAGGGGAGCTGTGTTTAAAGGAACAACGTTTTTGATCCTTCCTCTCTTCTTCATTTCTCTCTCTATGCCACAGTGTGGGTTACTGAAGCTGAAAGCATCCTGTGACGTTTCATGTTCTCTCACCTGGCTCTGAAGCCATCACCAGTCCAGCGTGGGTGCCAGAAGCCCGTGTGCCCCACGAGCAGCCTGGGCCAGGGGGCTGTGCTCCTGCAGGGCTGGGGGGAAGCACTCAGCTCCAGAGGAAGAGCGTTGGCACAGTCTGCTCTGAGCTGTTGGGGCTCACTGCGTTCCTGAAAGCTGCCATCAGCCTAACGAGCTGTGTGTGTTTCCACAGGACGTCGCACTGCTGGAGTACCAGCACCATTCCAGGGACTACGCTTCGCACCTCCCGCCCGGGTCCATCATGCAGCCGCAGCGGAGGAGGCCGTCCCTGCTCTCCGAGTTCCAGCCGGGCAATGAAAGGTACCTCGGGCTGCTCCTGGGGCTGGGGGGCTCCCAGCTACGGCAGCGAGTGTTCGCACAGCACTGGGGTGTGCATGGAGCTCTGCACAACCTGCACTGCGTGATGTTGGGTATTGCTACCGATTGTACCTTAGCTAATGCAAGCAACACCTTCTGGTTTCTTCTCTTGTGCTGTCACACGTTTCATAGATGTGCTAAAAATCAAGCACACCCCTCTATTTATGAAGCTGCATTGCTGGTTTAGGCGAGTGACTGCCTGTGCTGATGGGAGGAGTGCAAATAGCTCACTGCCACTATTCTTCCCCACTTCCTCTCGGGTTGCTCTTCCTCTCCACTCTCTCTGTTATTGTTTCTCTTTCTGTGCTCCTCTCATGACTTTCCCCGAGGTGCTGTGCTTTCTCTCTCTGCCCTTGTGGCTCTCCTGGTGTCACCAGTGATGATTTCAGTTGCCTCTTGCCTGAGGCTGCCGTGTTCGGGTGCCGCTCAGATGGGTGCTGTGGGGCTGCAGCTGCATGACCCGCAAGAGCTGCTCTGTTGTAAAGGCCGTCGCTGTGGCTCTGTTTCATCACAAAATGCTGCTCTTTCACAGTTTCTCTTCTGCATTTGATGCTTTAGTGGTTCTGAAAAAAAAAAAAGAAAGAAAAAATTGCCTGGAAGTGAAATAACCTTGCAGCGGTAGATGTATGCAAAGTGGGTCTTTTTGATGCTTGTTCCTTAGGCTAAGAATACAAGTAGTGCAGAGTCACTGAGCCGCTGCTTGTGGCCAGCCAGAAATGAGTCTGCTTCTCTGAAACTGTAATTGTTAGGGGAGAGGAGAAAGAGCTCAGGGTGGTGGTTGCTGAAGGGCACAGAGCAACTGGAGCCCCGGGTATTTGGTTAGAAATGCAGCCAGCACTCTGTGTCTGGTTGGGTGGATTCAGCTTGGTGCTCAGCAGAAAGAAAAAAAAAAAAAAGCAGCCCTGTGGTAACCTGGGGACAAAGCACAACCTCTAAAGCTCTGCCCTCCTGGATGAGCTCTGCTGGCTTTGCCCAGCCCGAATCTCCAAACTTACTTTTGAGCTGACAATCAAGTGAATGAGGGTAAATGAATAGAACTCCAGGACTCAAACTAAGTGGAGCTGGGGTCGGGGAGGTGCTCATCCCAGCTCCTGTTTCTCTTTAAGTGCTCCATGTTAAAAGGTCTCCCACAGACTTTGCTTTTCTGTCATTGTGGCATGAGGATCTGGCCCAAACCAGAGCCTGCTGTGCTGTAAATGGGCTCTATGGGTGTGTAGTTGCTCACTCCAGAGCTACAAGGCCCTGCAGCTCCCGGAGCAGGTCAGGTTGGGAATTGGCATTCAACCCCCAAACCCAGTGCTGATTCTGGCCCAGGGAGAGAGTGGAAGCAGCTGAGTCCCCTTGACAGACTGATGCCAGGAGCATCTGTAAGCACTTTGGCTCCGTTCCTGCACTGGGGCTGCTGGGTTTGAGCTGAGGCAGCTGGCTCTCAGCACAAGGGCTGGAGGAGGGAGCAATGGCAAACAAATAATGTCTGCAGAGGGGCCCGGGGCATGCTGTCTGCAAGCAGGAGTCTCATCCCACCCCAGCGCTGCAGTCCCTGCCTGGCACCAGCTGGTGGGTGTCAGGTTATGGATTTCCAGACTGCTTTTCTGCTTCCCTCCTTGAAGCAAGTGTGAACCGGGGGGAACCCTTCCAACCTGCTGGAAGAAATGGGGCTGAGGTGGTCCCAGGTTTGGGTGTATCCCAAGTGGATCGGCTTTGAGCCATCACCACCCCACAGTGGATGGGCAGAACTCCATCTGTAGCAATTCTGGCTTGAGAGAAGGAAGGAAAACTTGAAGCATTCCGAACATGTTGCTATAGGGAAAGTTGGCCCCGCGTTTCCCTGCAGGGACGTGCTGCTTGCTTTGATGGCTCTTTGGTAGCAGGCTTTTTCTTGGAAGGACCCACGGACTTCCCCTCAGCTTGTTCAGCCGGCGCTGCCAGCAGGGCTGCAGGAGCGAGGAGAAGTGCTTCAGGGTCTGCTGTTGGTACACATCGTACTGGCAACGCCTGCAGGGAATGTGCTGGCAGGATGACAAGGAGAAGGGTTTTTCTCTTCTGCTTGTATCTTGATCTGCAAAGGAAATGAGAAGAACTGAGGTGAGCACTAAATGGCAGGTGCCGGTGGGTGAGGGAGCTGACAAATCCAAGAACCAGACTCCTCTGGAGCAAAATTCCATATTAAAGCAGGAATGCTGGGGTGGATGATGGCTTCACCAGCAGATGCGATATGCATATTAACACAGATATTCTGCCTTTATCCAGAACGAGATGAGTCACTGTTTTCAGAGGAGATTGCCTTACCAGTTCATGAGACCGTGCCCTTTATTCGCAGCCGTGCTGCTTAGCAGTCATAAGCACTTTGCAGAGTTTCCCAGCGTTCCTCTGAAGTGTGGTATTTTGGATACGCTGAGCAGCTGCCATGTCTCTGCAGCCATCCGAGATAGCCGTGTGCAGTACAGCATGAGAGCAGGCCTAATTACTGCGCTCGTTGGACGTGATTAATCCTCTGGCTGTGGAGCACAGGGAGCTGTGGGAGCCCAGCGCGGGGCCGCTGGAAATAATGGGCACTTCTCAGCCCTCATCTGTGTCGGGCCAAATGGCACCAACTGTTCCAGAGCGAGCTGTGCGACCGAGCGCCTCTTATTTATGGTCTTTAATTAAAGTTTCCCTCCTTAAAGGTGACCCTTTTCTCAGCAGTGAGGCTGAAATCCCCTGCGACTGCAGAGCTTCGTGTCTTTTCCCACTCGAAATGGCGATGCAGGAGGTGGATTATTTGTTTTTTGTCCTCCTTAAATGAACGTGGGAAAATATGGGCTGCAGAGGGCAGCTCTGGTGTGTGGGCACACAGTCCGTGGCCTGAGCACCCGCTGCTCTGTGGATGAGCGAGGAGATGTGGAGGCAGCAGGTGGAACAGGTCAGTGTGCCCCATGGAGCACCTGGGCTCTGCGTTGCTGCTGATGGAAGGATAACAGCGAATGGAGCAACTTTCCCACGCCTGATTCTGGACTGGAGTTCCATTAGGAGGGCAGGTGATCTCATGATGCATGCAGAAGCCTGGCCAGCACGGGCTGTCCCTGGAGACACTGAGCCAGGGAGTACTCCAGCAACCCAGTGCTGCCAGGAGGATTCTCCAGTGAGGCTCTGGGTTTGGAGAGCAAGGTCAGGAGCTCGTGGAGATGCTGGGACCTGCTGGCACAGCCCTGCTGCTGGAGGATGAGGGCACCCAGCTGCTCCACCCAGACAGACGGGCTGCTCGCTCCCTTTCCAACTGTGTGAAGAGGGAATGTATGGGCTGGCCCAGCCTGTGTTTTTTAGCTGCCCTGGTGGCAGTTTGCTCCCACAAGCCCTCTGGATTCTCTCTTTAACAGGTCTCAATTTGCCCAGTCTCCTGCTCTGGATAACATTGGCTGTAAAGAGGTTGCTGAAACCTATTGCAAATCTTGGCACTGACTATAAAAAATTCACATCAGCACTGGTGGTTTTCTGTGGTACTCACTCATTTTCTTGTCTGTCTATACCTGTGAGGGCTGGAGATGTATATATATTTATTTATGTTTGGAGACCATTTCCTACTCATCTCGTTCTGGATAAAGGCAGAATATCCATGTTAACATGCATGGCCAGCATCTCAGCCAGAGGAAATAAACAGCTGCAGTAAGGCTGTCACTTACCTCGCTTCTCATTCCAGCAGTCGGCGTGGGCCAGCTCCCCACCTGCCCGTGTTTGTCCCCATGGTATGGGGAGCAGTATTTGTGAGCAGAAGCAAAGCTCCAAGTGTCTTCTTGCTGGGAAGGTGCCCTCCTTGTTTGAGGACTGGAGTGATCCTCAGTTGGGCTGGGGGCTGGGAGGTTCCTTTTTGACCTCAGGTGGAGTTTGTACTTGCCCATTTCTCTCTGAATTCACTTCTGCAGACTTAGGAAGATAAAGGTAAGATCCAGGTAGATCTCATCAGAGCTGCTCCTGCAAACTCCTTGAGGGCAGTTCGGGGCATCTGGTTGGCGCCTCCCTCCTAGGAGATGAATGCTCTCAGCTTCCCTTGTACCCAGCGACCAGCCAGCTCTTTTTAGCCCTATTTGTGCTCAGGTGCTGTGTATGATGTAGCAGGCAAGGTTGTACCAGGTCTCAATGCTCAGCAAGTGCAGGAGCTTCCAGCCACGTGTACCGCTGGGGAAAGGGCTGTGGTGTGTGAGGAATGCAGCTGGCAGTGTGCAATTAATGGTGTAGCTCAGCAGTAAACCAAAGATCTGATCTTGGGTCATCTCGGTCTTCTGGCCTCAGACCTGCTCCCCCCGCCCTCCCCGGCTATGTGCAGTGCTGTGCTCATGACAGGGACTCCAGGGGGTTTCCCATGTCATTGAGTAACACCTTTACCCTTCAGCAAAGTAGGAATCTCTGGAATAAAGCAGCCGGATGGGAACTGCTTGGAAAGTGCAGCAAAAGCCCACGCTCGGTGTAACAGGAGGGTTTGCAGACACTGCTCCTCCCGCGCCGATAGCAACGTTGTGGCAATATAAAAGGCTGTTGTGAGGAGCTGAGTGCAGGTGTGGGTGCAGGGGGGAGGTGTGAGGGCTGTGAGCAGAGCGCTGCTGTTGGCGTGGGGCGCTGCTGGGCAGAGTCATCCCGGGAGCGGCTGGAAATTCCAGGGCACGGAGTCAATGGCAGTTCCCGTGGATGTGGAAATGGAAATAGACATAGAATAGCACCCTGTAGCATCGCAGCTGCTTTCCCCAGCGTGGCCCCTGCCTCTCCGTGAGGAACTGCCTCAGCAAAGCTGCGTGCTGCTCTTACATTACAAACGGCGCTTTCTGAGCGTGGTCCTCACAAGCACAGCACTCTGCAGCAATTAGCAGCTTCTGGGTAACGCAGCCTTTAAAAAAAAAAGGAAGAAGTGAGAATAAACACATCAGATTTTTAATTGCTGTGCTACGGAAAGCCTTGGGTGTTGGAATATTTTAACACCTGCCCAGCTCAACAGTTGCCGATTGTGGCTGGCTGTGCAGGAGGGGCTGGACAGGCTGCTGGGAAGTGCATGCAGTGCCTGGGCTGCTGTGCATGGCTCAGTGCAAAGTGTGTGCGGGTGAGCTGTGCTTCGGGGCCACACCAAAGGGCTGTCCTGCTCGAACGGCTCACTGCCCTGGCCTGTGTGTTTTGGGTCTGGTGCTGAGGTTTAAATCAAAAACATGAAAATACAGAAGGGAAAAAAAAAAAAAGGGGGGGGGAGGAGGGTGAGGGAGAAGCTGTGGCTCACTTGCACAGAGCTGGGCTTGGGTCACGCTGCGGGGAAGGTGATTTCCACCCAGCACTTCCCTCCCTTGGATGCAGTCCAGGGCTGTTAGAGCTGCTGGAAGGGCTCCCATTGCCTTCAGAGGGCTCTGGGCCCGTCCCTTCCTGCTGTGCTTCCAGAAGCTGAGTTAGCAAGGTGAGCATGGCCATCAGCAGCCCCAGGTTGGAGGGGACACCGCACAGCCCCCTGCCCTTGGTGCTTGCTCTTGACATGCCTGCTATGTGTTTGCTTTCCCCCATCCCCGTGAGCAGCTTCCAGCCTGCTCCCTTTCTCATTGCGGAAGGTGTGCTGCACTGTGCTGCCTAACTCAAGAGAACTCAAACAATCTTGCTTAAAGGAAAAAAAAAAAAAAAAAAGAAAAGCCATGTTTTTTCCTAGCTTTGAATCTCTTGTGTTTTGTTGTAATTTTTAAGAGACACATCTGCCTGAAGTGTTAAAAACACCTTTGGAGCTGCTGCAACAAAGCTGATCTTTGGGCATAGTAAAAGATTGAGTGTGTTTTTGTAGGAACCTTTTACAATTCCCAGAGTAGATTCCTGCGAGGAAAAATAGAGCTGCAAAAAATTTTATACTTGCTTAAAGAAAGCAGAGCCAATTTCCAGGTATTACCAACTGCTATGTATGTAACAGGTGAAGAGATCTCAGGCTGGTGTACAAGAGAGGCAGAGTGCCCTGGGTCGGTGCAGGCTGAGATGTGCGAGCTGGAGCTGTGTTTCTCCATAGGAGCCCAGCGTCCTGCCCGCAGTCTCGGAGCAGGGGGAGCAGAGCCAGCTTGTTCCCTAAGGTCTCCTTTCTTTGTCCGCAGATCTCAGGAGCTGCACCTGAGGACCGAGGCTCATTCCTATCTCTCTGACCTGACCAAGCCATCGGATTTGGAGTTCATCGAAACGAAGCGGCCGCGCCTGG
Organism: Lagopus muta; assembly: GCF_023343835.1. NCBI lineage: Eukaryota > Metazoa > Chordata > Aves > Galliformes > Phasianidae > Lagopus > Lagopus muta. Next base: position 8,060,625 of record NC_064449.1, on the reverse strand, counting down.
AGCTGCTGCAGGACCCGCTGCTGCGGCACTCGCCCCTCCTGAGCCAGGGCCAGCAGGCGGGCGGCGAGGAGCTGCCCAAGGTGAGCGCTGCGACCCGCGTCCCTTTGTGCAGAGCTGCCTGTCACACAGTGTGTGGTGCTGTTGGGTGGCACGCACTGAGATGGGGCGACTTCTAGAAAAGGGTGTAGGGTTTTCTCCTAAACTGTTCAACTCATGGGCTTGTCTTTATGGACTTGTATTTACTGGCTGTTTGCTGCGCAGGAGCATTTGGGAAGGTTCCTGTGGGCTGGGCTAGGGTTGGTTGTGTCTGGCTTTTGTGGATACTGTGCCTTAATTTGATTTTTACTTGACCTTTCTTATTTATCACATCTCCTTATTTAATACTGGTGTTTGAAGGGCTGGAATTGGCTGCTGGTGGTTCCTAATATAATCTTCCCCAGGAAAGCCTCCCTTGCCTTAGTCTCCTGGAACAGAGCAGATTGTTTACTTGCAATTACCTCCTCTGCTGCGTGATAAATATTACAAACAACAGCCCCTTGCTTGTGTGCCTGCTCGGATTGAGCTCTACTGGGATGGATAGTGCTTGACTTCAGCGTGAGCTTGGGTTTATTCCTGGTGGAGCTTGCATGATATCCCGCTGACTGTCATGGGGGAGAGGAACATTTAACTTGAAATGGGGCAAATGAGGGCGGTTTGGGTGGATGGGGTTCCAGGAGAGGCCTGGCCAGAGCTGGAAGTTGTGAGGTTGTGAGGAGCAGCAGGGACCCTGCAGTGTGGGGGCTCTGGACACAGAGTGATCCCTGTGGGTGCTGGCCCAGGTGTCTGTGGGGAAAGAAACTGTTAGCCATGAAACCAAAGATGTTTTCTCTCCAAAAGACGTGAGGAAACCAGGACAGCTTTTCTGTCTGCACATTGTTTCCATCAGCAGTTCTGTTCTGCTTCTTGCCGGAAAACCACGCATTGTCTCAGCTATTTGTTTCTAATAGGCAAAGCCACTCTTGAGGCATTAGTCGCTGAGTTAGGGGCTGCATTTGCTTCTTGGTCTGTGACACATTTCCAAGAATTACATCGCATTTTATGGGGCTTAAAACATTTGTTAATGAAAGAGAGAGAGAGAAAGCTGAGATGTATACCATTCAGCAGGACAAGATTATGCTTTTAGTGGAGCCATTGGTAATGTCGCAGTCTGGAAGGAGAGAAAAATGGCTGGGGAGCACCTGAGTGGGCTGGGTTGGCTGGGCTGTTCCTGGGCAGGGCTGGCTGAGGTGCTGTGTGTGCTGCTCTTCCTGATGGCTTTACAGATTGTGGCAAGTCCTGGTAACAGACTGTGGAGCTTTTCCCATTAACACTCCCAGGAAAGAAGTGGATCTTAGATGGTTTTTATCCATTTTTCTCAAGCAGGGGATTGAGCTGGGGCCCCTGTGCCCCGTTCTGGATCACAGCAGCCTCACTTCAAGTGAAGATTAGTAAGCAATGCAAAGGCAGCAGCTCTTACTAGCTCAGCTCTTTGTGGCTACAGAAAGCAGATGTGTTGGGGAAGCGTTCCTTACAAAAGCAGCAGCTTTCCAGCCATGTCTGCCAGCAAAAGATTACCTTTTTATATGAACCTCGTATTGCTCATACCCTTGATCAGTTCTCTTCAGGCTGGGAAACAGAAGGCTGTTTTCCTACCTGTTTTCTCCACTCAAGCATCTCTTCCCCATGCAGGGTGGCTGTCACATTGCTGCAGGGCACAGAGTGTGCAGCTCCCACTGCTGGCTGGGCTCAGGAGAGCTCAGGGGACAAAACATCCTGGTGCCCTCCATCCAGGCTGACAGTGCCCCTGAGAAGGTGCTCCCCTGAGCTGGCCAAGAACAGCAGGCAGAACTGAAGTGGGCCTGCTTTCCCTGTCATTGTGATGTGTGTGTGGGACCTGCTGGAGGAGCGGCCCTGATGGGGATTTGCCAAGCATGCTTGTAGTGGAGGTGCTGGAGCTGCTTCCCAGGGCCCTTGGTGGGTTTGGTGTCGGATGGGGAAAGCCGTGGTCCTTCAGCAGATCAGAGCAGCACAGCAGGCCTGTTATGTGTCTGTGTGATCCCTGTCCCCCCACAGCCATGGGTGCTGGTGCTGTGTGCTGTGTCTGGCCACCCAGCACCTGCTGCAGAGCTGGACCTCGGTCCTGCTACCCCCCCTTCCCTTCCAGCTCTTCTTATTTCCCTTGTGCTTCCACTTGGTCTTCCCACTTCTGAGACTGCTTTTCCACCACATGTGTGGTTTGCTACTCTCCCTATAGGATGTGAGTCAGTCGTGATCTGCATTTAGTCCCCTTGCAGGGGCTGGCTGCTGCAGTCCAGCCCATTGCTCCAGTGGGATGGTGCTGCAGGAGCTCTCAACCCTGCTGTGGGGCCGGGGCGGGCTCAGGAAACCTGAACCTCACTGCCATCTGCCCCAGCAAGCTGCTGGCCACCGGTAAGTCTCTTCCCCTTTCTGTGTCTGAGATTTCCCCGTCGGTAACAGGGACAATGCCACTTCCCTCTTTTGTAAAGGAGTTAACAGCGTGAGTGCTTGGACTCTGCTTTGCATTGTTGAAGGGTTTTAATTTCTTCCCTTTCTGGGTGAATGTTTTTGTGCTGTGAACGAAAAGCTGGGATCTGAAAGGAGAAGGTGGGACTCTGGGGAAAGGCAGCGCTAAGGCCAGGAAATATATGCAGCAAAGCAGAAATTAGGGCAAAGGGCACTATGCTTTGATGCACATTAATGCAGCTTTAAAAGCCATTAATTGAAAAAGGATGAATTAACACGTTTAAAATGTATTTTTAATGATGCATTGAAGCCAGCACCACGCATGCCAAATTTCACACCAGCTGCCTGTTCCAGAGCCTGATGTACACCAAACTCCTGGAGAACAGACAGGGAGGTGAGAGGGCTCCTGGGCAGCCCTGAGCAGCCTGGCAGCACCCCAAAGACCTGTAGGGGCCTTGGGGAGCCCTGCCCCCTCTCCCTGCTGGTGAGGGGCGGCCTGGGGATTGGGCATCATCGGCTGGGATCCTATTTGTGAGCAAGGGAAGCGCCCCAATCCCAGTGCAGAGCTGGTAAATCACCAGCCTGCTCTCTCAGCTCCGTGGTTTTCTGCATGGCTTTGTTATGGGAACATTGATCTGTTGCTGGGATTAACCTCTCAGAGTTTCCAGTGGGCTGGTCTCACAGTTATTAATGAAACTGGCTGGAACTCGTGTTGACCTTGGCAGAGGCCCCAGTTGGCTACGAGGGAACTGGCAAACGCATAATCTCTAATTGAGTAATCCAGCACAGGGGGAAGGGAGCGAGGGGGTGGAAGCAGCAGTGCTTTGAACTCGGAGAGCCGCAGCACTCCGGCAGGATGTGTGGGAGCAGCTCCCAAACCTGCTGAGCGTGGCCAGGAGTGGCACGGGGCCCCCTGGGATGGAGCTGTGCTGGGTGCCATTGCCTCCCCACACTTAACGGCCATTTACCGAGTGTCTGGGTGACAGAGTGATGCCGTGAGCTCCAAGCACTTGTCCCCTGCTGTGTGCTTCCAGGGCTGGTGGATGGGCACCCAGCAGCAGCACGTGGAGCAGCAAAGGATCCCACTGCAATGTGTTCAGTTTGTCCCCTCCCTCACCCCTACCACGCTGTTGCTCACGCTGTCAACTGATGCAGATCCAACTGTGGGAAGGATCCCATGGAGTGGGGGAGGACTGCGTTAGGACAACAGTGATTCAAGGCTATTTCTGGGAAGATGAGGGAGATGTTGGCATTCTCTGTTATTCCAAACATATTTAAATGCTGAAATATTTGCATTGTTCCCACTGTCACACTGCAAATGTTTCTGGCTGGGTTCCTTTCTGCCCTGCTTTCCCCTCGCTCCATCTCACCATTTTCCACCAGGGCAGCACGTGGCAGCCCCTGCTCGCTGTGCTGCCTCCTGCATAGCCTGGTACTGCTCTGCTTTGAAGGGCAGAGCTGCCAGGCTGCAGGGCAGGGTGCTGCAGGCAGGGAGCTCTGACCCTGCAGCTGACAGTGTTTGATTTTTCAGTTCTGATGGCTGGAGAACCAAAGCCAGCAGTGTGCTTGCAGCAGGGCAGTGCTGCACAGCTCCATGGCGGTTATCCTTTTCTGTCTTTGAAGTGTTTGTACATCTGTTACTGAGTGAAATGCTTTTGAAGCCCATTCTTTCTTGAACAGCACGGATTGCTATGTGCCCTGCTGTTATTTCCTGGAAAGGAGAGGCAGGGTTTCTGTGCTGCCCAGCTCTGATTTGGGCTCCTTCACTGGCAGGGAGTTGGGTACTGTTAGACCTGGAGCAGTGCTGCAGGATGGGGTGTGCACTGCTTCCCATTTCTGCGTGTTCTGCCCAGTGTGTGCAGACAGCAAGGTGACAGAAGGTTACTGCCAGCTCACCAGCACTGCAGCTATTGCAGAACATCCTGGGCTCCCTCTGTCCCCTCACTGGGGGTCCAGCATGGGGCGACGGGTTCGAAAGGTGCCCGGGGCAGCCTCCATGAGTGTACAACACAGCACATCTGTGCTGCTGTACTTTTCCATCATTATGAAATGCTGTAAATCCACAGCAGTGACTCATGCACCAAAAGTTGTGACACCGATCAGCTGAGTGCTGTGTGTGAGGAGGAGGGCACGCTCATCCTCGCGCCGTGCCGGCACTGCGCAGTGCTGTCGATGGGGCTGGGGGTGTGGGAGTGACTCTGGGGCTGGGTTTGGCAGGGAAGCTGCTGCTTTCAGCTGTGGTGTGGGAGCTGTCATAGCACCGAACGTGGCAGCAGCCATCGCTGGAACTCGGGGAGCTTTACCTCCTTGCATTGCAGAGCCCCATCTCCCAACAGCATCCTCAGCACCAAGTGGGTGCCAAGGGGCCCCTGTTGCGATCACTCTCTGAAAACCTCCCCTCTTTCTGGACCCAAACCCGCTGTTTAAATGCAACATTTCTTTGGCTGTGTTTGAGGCAGAGCACATCAGAGGTTTCTGGCTCACTGCATGACAAAGTGGGCTGCAGCTCCGTGCTGATGGACACTTGCGGGCAGCAGGAATGCTGGCTGCACGCAGAGGGGTTGTTCTAGGACAAGCTGACAGGCCCTTGGCTTGTTCTGCCGCTCTCAAAAAATGTAATTCTAATTCTTGGCACCTTCCTCCTAGAGGATAAAGAGTGGGAATGCAGTGGAGTCTGTTCTCTCTGCCCTTGGAAGCGTGCTGTTACCCACAGTGAGCTGGTGTGGGGCAGGACACTGTGCTCCATCCTCCTTCGGGATCTGGTGAGGGTATGGCAGAAATTAACACTGGAAACGACCCAGGGCATCTCCTTTATTGCATTAATATCTTCTCTGGTCAGTGTTGCCTGAGCATCCTTCTGTCTACGTGAGCATGCAGCCCCACTTCTGTGAGCCTGCATGCTGGTGGGGGCTGCCAGCTGCTGTCTGGGCTTCCTGGGGTGGCATTCCCAGCACAGCCCGAGAAAGAGCCTGGGCAGAGCAGCTGTGCCACAGGGTTACGGAGCAGGGCGAGCACAGGCTTTGATTTCAGCCTGTTTTTCAGGTCTGTGCTGTTTTATCTCCTGCCAGCCATCCGGGTGTGACGTGGGGCACACAGCCCCCAGCAGCACGGCCAGCAGAGGTGCGTGCAGGGCTCTGAGCCTTTCTGACACCAAAAGCTACAGGAGACTATGCAGGTTTGTGTATGTAAATATATTGTGTATTCTGATAATGGCTTTCAGTATATTTGGAAGGGGGTATATAGATTATACATTCTTAAATGTTTTGTGCATATATGCTTTCCACAGTTTAATTGAAAGACCTGCATTTTTATGTATATAATGTATGCATACACACATATATGCCACCATACACTTGTAAGCTGTGTTTTCAAAGGCTTCTTACAGTTGTGCTATCAGTGATCCAGGCAAAGAAAGGCTCACAGTCTCGAGCGAAGCTAAATATTGATTTGAGCTGATCTGGGTGCACTTGGAGACACCACCAGTGTGCATGAATACAGCATAATCTCTGATTGGAGTGGGGAAATTTCATCATGAAGCCCCAAAAGGGAGGTTTGTTATTGCTTTCTTCCAAATGCCTGAATTTTATTAGCTTCAGTCATTCTTGGCAGGGCGGTGGAATGGGATTTTATAGTTAGCAAAGGAAAAGTAAACACAGTAATCATTTCATAGGCCTGTGCCTGCCAAACCAAGATGGAAATTCCAGCCTTGGTGGGAAGCTGGTGCTTTGCTAACAGATAATAACAAATTCACTGTGGGCTCATTCTTGCTATGGGAGCTGAGATATTGGGTTTTTTCTTTAACGTCCTGGCCTGGAAGGGCAGAGGTGCTTCGTGCTGTTCTGCAGACTGGGCCTAAGCTGGGGCTTGCAGTTTGGGCAGCTTGTGCAGCAGCTGCAGCTGGAAAAGGTTCTGCTCCCACGTCCTCCAGGGCGGTTTGGTCCCGCATTTGTTCTTCTTCTGGTTGGTCTTTCTGTGATCACGGTCTTCTGATGCTCGAGACCTGCTGGTTGTTAAACCCTGAGACCATCTCTACCTGCAAAAAAAAAATATTCCTCCAAATACGTCCAGAAGCGTCTTTGACAGGTTTTCTTTGCACATTTTTCTGGGCACATCGAGCTCGTGGGGCTGGCACAGCACCCAAGCACGCTTCCCCAGCCTTGCTGCCCCGCTGCTGGTGTCATCCTGGGGGGGCCACGGTTCTGCAGCCCCAGCCGGGCTCAGATGGAAAGCAGGCAGGAAATGGCTGCTCAGACAAGCAGGCGGTGTCGAGGCAGCCCTTCCACGTGTCAGCACAATTATTAGAACAATCTGGCACCAGGCACAGCAGCGAGCGGCCGTGATGGATAGGGCAGCTGCTGGGGACGTGCGGAGCCGGGCTGGCAGTGCTGCAGCTCCAAATGCAGCACTGGGGAGCCGTGAGGACACTCAAAGCTCCATTAAACGGCCCTGAGAAGCTGTGTGAAGGGAAGGGCTTTTTCTCTCCCCCAGGCTATTTTCACGATAGTTACCTCTTTTTCTTTTCCAAAAGCATCCAAGTGACTGTGAGCCTGTTTCACACCTACACAAGTTTCCCAGCACAGCCACCTCTGAATGGAAGCCGGCCCAGCTTGGATTCCTGATCAGAAAGTTCCTTGTTTTTTCACTTGTTATCTCAGCTGGAGAAGGTTGCAGGTCATGTCCGCACAGTGACCCATATCTGTGCCCAGGCTGTTGAGTTTGTGTGTGTTTGAGTCTTAAAAGGCATGTATGCGTGTGTGTGCTCCACACTGTTCTGATGGGAGTGACAAGGTCTTGCTTTAGAGATGGAACCAGAGTCTTGGAGTATTGCCATTAAGTCAAATTTTCTTGCAGTGTTGGAACTGCTGATTTTTACAGATCAGGGGTGCAGGCTCAGCTTGCCACTTGGCAAATGAGTGGTAGATCATAAATCCCTGGCGTGTGGTGGGAGAGTATCCATTAAACAACCCCTCCCTGCAAGGAAAGGCAGTGTGTGGTTGGTGAGAGGAGCTCGGCACAGCAGTGGGAGCAGCAGCTGCTGGTGTTCTTCAGGGAGTCCGCATGGTTTGAGGAGCAGCTGTGCCCACCAGAGCAGCCCATTCCTGGATGCCTCCAGGGGCACTGGCTGCCTGGCTGGGTGCTATGGCTCCAGCAAACAGGCCGGTCCTGCAGCACGCCTCAGGAGCTGCAGTTACCATCAGAGGTCTCTCTTGAGAGTTCTTTTCCATCTTACGTAGAGTGGTTGGGTTGGAGAGGACCTTAAAGCTGACCCAGCCCCAAGCCCTGCGGTGGCCGGGTGCCCCCAGCTCAGGCGGCCCAGGGCCCATCCGTGGCCTCGGGCACCTCCAGGGATGGCTCCGCAGCTCCTCTGGACGCCGTTTCTGTCTCCTCAGCAGCCCGGTCTCCTGCATCTGGAATAAGGCAGCTTGGGCGGTCGTTGCACTGGGGAGAACGGAGGAAAGGAGCACGAGCCGGGCAGCCTTGGAGTATATCTCACTTGCGGTGATTAAATAGAGCTGTCTTCATTCATTCATTGCCGTCTCTCTAAATCGGATGCCCGTCAAGGCAGCTTCCCGACGGCAGCGCCGTGTGCCGCCCTGATTAACTCCCCGACAAATCCCTGCTCTGCTGCCTGAATGGACCCCGCAGGAATTTGCATGGCTGAGGAGTCCCTGCTCGCTCTCCTGCGTCCTTCCTCCTCCCCGGCAATAGGAGGAAATTTAAATGTTTCTGAAGAGCGACATTTCCATTTCAAAAGCTGTTCGCTCAAGTGCGTCTGGAGTGGGATTTCTCTCCCCCCCACTCCTCTCTGAATGGGAGCTTTAGAAGTCTCATTTCCTCTGCTTGATAACACCGGGCTGAGAAGGGCTTTTGTCTTCTCATTTCCCCTCGGTTTTTTACTTTTCAATAAGCGCTGTTTTCAGAAGCTGGCACCGTGGGTTTGCCATCCCCGGGCTGGAGGCTGCACCTGGTGGGCTCGCCGCCCTCTGATCCGGGAGCACCCCGAGCACACCGAGGAGGACGAGCAGAGCCATCGCCACGGTGCTTTGCAGCCCAGCTCCTGTAGGCAGCACGGGCACGTCTAGCCTGGCCCACCATCCGGCCCCATGCTGCAGGCACGGGCTTCCAGCATGTTGCCTGTGTGCTTTGTGGCTGGAGCTGCTGTGCCCGGCGGTGTGAGCAGTATGTGTTTTGTTCAGTGCCTGCTGGAGGGCGGTTTTAAGAGGATGCAGTTGCCTGGCAGGAGCGATGCACAGCAATGCGCATCCGTGGTGAGTGGAGGATTGTAGTAGCAGGGAGTTTGGCAAAGCCCTTAGAAGAGCTGAGCTCTGGTGTGGCGTACAGGGCTCGAGGGTTTCTCTTAGCATCCTGAGGACTGGTGAGGACACGGCAGGTTTGCAGGAGGCTGTGCCAGCACCCCAAAACTGCATCAGAAGGAATGCATTTGCAGGGAATGAGGCTGACCCCGAGGGCTGCGTGCTGTGTGCGCTGTGCTGTGTGGTGAGGGTGGCTGCTGCAGCAAAAAGAAGCTGGAGGTGCATCTTCCCCTGCCTTGTCCTCCGGGTGACAGCCACACAGGGCTGTGTCACCGCCTCCCGCTTCCAAGGAAGTCTGTGGCAGGCGTTGCTGTGTGGTTCCTGTGAAGCCGGTTCTGTGGAAGCAGGGTGGCAGTGAGCCTGGCTGTGGGTGCTGGGTGTGAGTGGAGGCGGTTTCGCAGCCCGCGGTGCTGCAGGAGCAGCCCAGGGCTCACACGTCCCCTCGTGCTTCCGTTCCCTGCCGTGCCGTGGTGCGCTGGGCTGCCGCTCCTTCGCCCTCACACCCTGATGTGTGCTCATCGGGCCCGGGCTCTGTGTATGCAGGAGGTGGGGTGGCTCTGGGTTTCCATGGGAGTTTCCTATTGCCGCAAGGCTTCATCCACGGGGCTTTTCCTGTGTGTGAGTTTGCATTGGTGCTGTATTTTGGAAAGCAAGGAGCCAAACCCCACCTTGTCCCCCGTGACTGGGTGAGCTCTGCTTCTTGAAATCATCCCCTGCATTTCTTCTTGGCATTCCTCAACTCACGCTTTGTATTCCACTCCCCTGCTTGGTGCCCGGCTCAGCCCCTCAGCTGCAGGTGTTGGCTGCTTTACTTCATCCTTCCCTCGGAGGCAGTGAGAGTAGAGGTACAGCTGGCACAGCACAGCCTGCAGCTGGGCAGTGCCGTGGTGCTGTGCTGGTGGAGCTGCTCGGAGAAAGGGAGGCGTTGGGCATTCCTTAACGAGAGGTGGATGAGCTCCTCTTTGTAACGAGGAGATGATGGGGAACGTCTGAGTTCAGCCCAATTATTATCCACTGGCATGGAGGTGCCAGGCAGCAATGGAAGGCACAGCATCCATCTGTCGGCGCAACACCTCGCGCTTTGATCAGCCCTGGCAGAGCAAGGCTTTCCAGGTCTGCCCTGCTCCTCGCAGCCTCTCCATGCACAAGGCACACTGCTGTAAGGTCCTGTGATCCTGCAGCCCGCAGGCAGTATCTGCTACGTGTCGTGCTGCAGAATGGCTTTTTTTGGGCTCAGGCAAGTTTTGCAAGAGCAGATACTGTGCTTTGGTTAGTGCATGTAACTGTAACGCCAACTGGAGAGGTTTTACACCCTCCAAAATCTGCTGGAGGGGTGGGGAGGGAGGGCCAGCATTTGTTCTTGCTTTTGCAACTCAATTGCTTCAAGCTGTTGAAACACTGGGGAAGTTTTTTGACCTACTTTTGTGAGAGCTTCGGAATCGTTGGGATATTTTCTGCCCTGGCTCGGTGGAATTCAGCTGAGTTACAGGGGAAAGGAATTTTGTACGCCTTCTCATAAAGTCATATTTATTTAAAGAGAAGAAAAAACAACAAAACATTAAAAAAAAAAAAAAGGACTTTGTCTGCAGGCAGCTCCTCCTTCTCCAGTGCCCTGAATTCCCTGAGCACGTGCTGGGCTGCTGCCAGGGGAGGCCGTTCCTTCTTTGGGTCTCTGCCCCACTGTTTTCTTCAGCGCCAGCTCTCTTCCTGCAGCAGTGCCTGCCCCCCCTCGCCCACCCTTGTTATCATACAAATCACATCATAATAAGGCCGGGGATAAACAGGAACTACAGTAGCTGTTAGCCATGTATAAAAACAAATCGCATGGAAACGGTATAATTACTGAGAAAATATCAACTTGAGTAATGCAGTAATTGCTTTCTTTCCTCCAGCAGATCTATTCCAGCTCTCCTGGCTCGTGCTGGTTTCAGAGTCTTGTGACTTCACGTTAATAAGGAGAATTTTACGTTTCACACTGCGCATGTTTAGAGCGTGGGTGCGATGCTGGCTGCAGTGCTGGCATTGCTGGGGGACGTTTGGAGCAGGGATCCAGCAGCAGTGCGAGCACATCTGGCCCTGCCCATGGGATACCCTGGGTCACTCCTTGCACAGCTCTGGTTTGCACTGTGCCAGCCAGCTGTGCTGAAGCTGGGTTCCCCAGCTTTCCTCCTGCCGCCCTGGGCAGCAGAGGCTTCTCAGCAGGCAGCGAGCCCTGCATGATGGGCTCAAACTGCTGCTCTTTCCTGGCTTGTCCCAGAATCTGTGTCACTGTGCCCTGGGAGGAGAGGTTCCCTCCTTACAGGGAGCCCCACAGTGGGACCCACGCGGTGCCACCTGCTGGGACCCAACCTGCTCCCAGAGCCCAATGCAGGGCTGGGGTGAGCCAAGCTCCTCACAGGCCTCTCCTCTGACAGCTCTGTGTTGTGGAAGAAGGGCTTCTCCTTGCCTTGTGTGAGTCCCAGCTCTGTGCTTTGGGCTCTGCAATTGCATGGCTGAGATTTTTTTGCCTTCAGTTTTGTGTTTTCCTTTCTATGCTCCTTCTCCCTTCCTTTATTTGGAGAGGTGCTCGTGAAGTGACAGTGACCAGTTACTTGAGGTCTGGGGACGCTGCCTTTATTTATTGCTGTCATCATCTCATAATGAGTGATGATGATGGGTTCTGTGCTGTAACTTGCAATTGTTTGCCTTACTCAGCTTTGCTACAGGCTCTGCAGTGTAAAATGATACCTATTTATCAGAAGGCAGGTTTCTAAAGGGGTTATGCCAAGCAGCAGTGTAAAGATGCCCTCTCTTGCGCACTGGCAGGGATGAGAGAGCACCTTTTGTTTGCTGTGCCCAGTGAGAAGCCTTTCTCTCTGTTTTTGGCAGGCAGCCTTCTGTCCTTTAGAAAAATGCGCCCAGCTCCAAGCCATGGCTGCTTTCTGTTCCTATTCCCTAATTTGAACTAGATTATACAAGCAGCTCATTTGTCTTTTGCTTCTTGTGGCTGCCCTGCTGGTATTGACTTAAAATGGAACAGAAGAGCCGACTGCCCACCTGTGGAAGACACTGAGCTTCACCTTCCTGCTGCAGCAGAGCAACCAGATTTGCTATCTGAACCTGGGGAAGTAAAGCAAGACAGAATCTGCTCTATAGGGCTCCAGCTGGAGAGCAAACAGGGTTCTCTGCCATCTTGGTGTCACCGAGGGCATCGTGTCATCCTCCTGCACAGGGGCCAGCCAAGCTGGGCTGGGTGTGCAGCCTGCAGCCATGGTCAGGAGGTGCAGAACAATGTGGGCTTTGTCCCTGTGCTGGGACTGAGGTAGTGAGGCTGCGCAAACTTCTTCACTTGTTTGCTTTCCCTGTCCCTCCCCTCGGAGCAGCTGCAGGGTGCTGTGTGCAGCCTGATTGTGGTTATGGACCCAACTGCAGCTCCTCTTCCCCACCTCCTGCCCCCCAGGGGAAAAAAAATCCATCCACTCACTATGAGCAAATGAACGGATAAACCTCTAATTGAGGTAATGGGTGGCTGCCAGCTTGGAGCGTGGTGCCATGGGGCGGGTTGTGCTGGCTCCCCTTGAGCTTTGTGTTTATCAATGCCATGTGAGCCCACCTGAGCACGCAGCTCGTGTTTGCAGGAGTTGGGCTTCTGGATAGTTGGGAGTCTGTGGGATGAAGGGTGATGAGCAGAGGAGGTGCTGTGGCTGTGGGATGCTCGTGGAGTACTGGCATGGTGCTATCAGCAGGAGTGTCACTTTGCTGGAGCAGGGGCTGAGTGCTGCTGTGTTTGCTATGAGCTGGGAGCAAAGGGAAATGAGAGCTGCCCTCTGCAGTGACCACAGAGGTTTTGCCATTCCATCTGCTCCTGTTCATCTGAGAGCTTCTTCACCTGGAATCTGAAAAAATCTGTTTTCCATCAGTTCTGTTTATCTAAGCTGATCTCACCTATCCCCATGGTCTTCATCTCTGGAAGGGTGTGTTTGTCACCTGCCACTCAGGTTCCCCTCACTCTGCCAAGTTTTTAATGGGGTTGAAAGGATCTTTTTTGTGGGTGGGTTCGGTTCCATGGGGATGTGGGCTCGTTGAAGGTGCCAGGAGTGGGACGTGCTGCTGCAGGGCATCCAGGTGAGTAACCCACTGCTCTCTTGGAATGCTGAACGTCACAGCACAGGGTGCTGGTGGTGGCTGGTACTGCTTAGCCATGCAGGTTCTCTGAGGGATGTGTGTGTCTTAAAGGGCTGGGAGCGGGCCAGGGAGCTCGCAGCAGAGGCTGAGAGGACGATCCTGAGCCTCCCAGCACTGCTGACCTGTAGCTTTTGTGCTCCCCAGGACCGTGGCCTGCCTGGCAAGCTGGAGCCAGTGTCTCCTGTCAGCCCCGCGCACCCCGAGGCTGAGCTGGACCTGCTGCCGGCCCGGCTGTCCAAGGAGGAGCTCATCCAGAACATGGACCGCGTGGACCGCGAGATCACCATGGTGGAGCAGCAGATCTCCAAGCTGAAGAAGAAGCAGGTAGGAGGCTGGGCTCTGCGGGGCAGCTCGTGTCTGTGCTTCTGCTCGCTGGCTGATGCCCTGTCCCTTCCCATGTATGCCCACAGGGGGGAAGTGGCCGTGCCTTTGCCACCAGGCTGGGCTGCAGCCATGTTCTTGTCATGGCGTGGGGCACGGCTGCTGTGCTGACAGCCTTGTGTGGTCTGCCTTCCCCTGTGTGAGAGCATGCCCCAGCTGAAGGATCACCTGCCTTATTGTAGCCACATATACAATTACCATAAACCCATTAAGAGATTAATGTGACAAAACCTTGGGGGATGCCTGTGAAAAACCCACAGACTTTTACTTCCTAAAGCAAATCACTTCTGTGTCTCTCTTGCCAGTGGTTTTTCCCTTTGCTTATGGCAAATTTCTGGTCTCTTGATGGCTGCTAATCCCAAACTGCCTCCCCGGAGATGCTAGTGTAAAGAATTTCTGAATAGGGTGAACGTGTGCTTGGGCTGTCACACTGTGTGGGAAATGGGGATGAATGCAGCTCCTTGGGGATGTGCTGGGGCAGCGGGAGCAGCGGGGACCATGGTCTATGCTTTCAACTCATGTTGAGAAAGGACGTGCAAATTAATAATTTCCCATTGCTGGTGATGTGAGGGGCTTCCAGGGAGGGCAGCATGCTTGGTGTGGCAGCAGCCTGTGGCCTGGTACCTGCAGGTCCTCAGGCTTATTTCAGAGATGCTGATGAGCTGCTGTTGAAGCTGACGGGAGTCAGCATATGCATATGCTCCTCACCATTAAAATCAAACTGTCTTTCCATAAGGAAATAGATTTTTATTGTTGGCTGCTTGCTTGGTTGATTTCTTCCCTCTGAACAAGTTTTATAATTCTTCCTCTCCACAAAAACGCTCTGATGAGTGGGGAAGAAGGTGAAAGTGGTTGCTGGCAGTCATCCCCTCCACTTTTTTATTTTGGCACGTGGTAGCAAACCCATTTGGTACACCCAGTGCAAATGTCTGCACAGTGTGGCTGCTGTCTGCTCCCCAGGAGAGCGCGGTGCCAGGCAGGGGGTCCTGCCTGAGGTTCTGCAGGATCGCTTTGTCCGTCTGCACGTCTGAGCTGTCAGTGCTGGAGGAAAGCGAGGGAGGGGAAGTGATCAGCCTGTAACTGATCCCACTCCTCCCAGAGCAGGGGAGAGATTGTGCACAGCTGTAATTTCCTAATGCGTTTCCCCTCTGTCTTTGGGAGGCCTTCTCAGGGTAATTAAATGCACTTGTAAGGAAAGGCAGCGCAGAAAAAAAATACAACACCCCACCATCCCTCTCTGCTCAGTTGTTCCAAAAATGGCAGTGAAGGCTCTGCCCAGCATTGCTAACAGGAGGGGTTTGGAGAAGGACGAGGCTTGAGCAAGCTGAGAAACCGTCCCCAAATCCTGCGCACCCCTGGCAGAAGGCTGCTCTGATCAGCCATCCCCTGCTCATTCATGTGCCATATGTGCTTCAGTCTTTCATTGAGTTTGTTCTCCCCCTCTTTCTGACAGGGAAAGACAATCTCTATGCATTTATTCCTGGCAGCAGTTCTGGGGATCTTAACAAGAAATAAACCGCCGGGCTTTTCTTCGCAGCGCTGCCTGCGGCTCCGTGGAGCTGAGCTCTGCTGAGGGCTGCTGGAGTACAACACTCCCACCTGGTGATGGAGGTGCAGCTGAGCCCTGCAGCCCTGCTGGGTTGGGGAGCTGAGGGGCTTTGGTGTCCTGCAGGGCTCCCCCCAGCTCTCCCACAGGCTCTTTGGAGATAGCTTATGTAACACATGGTGGCTGGAAGCCCTCTCCTCCCTGCTGGGTTAGGGAGGCATTGCAGTGCCTACTCTGGCTTGCCACGCTGCGTGTGTGTTTGTGCACAGCTAATGATGACGTTTTGTGTCCCTTTGTTATTGCTGCTATTGGTTTTGGGGAGAGGAGGGGACTTCAAGTTACCACTGAGGGAGGGAGGGAGTGTGGAGCTGTCAGGTCTCATTTCCCATCCCTCTTCTCTCCCTGTAAAGGTCACAGTTCCAGCCTAGCTTTTGTGGCAGACCTTTAAGAAATCCATTTTGTTCGTGTCTGAGAACCTTGACCTATTTCGCTTTGCCATTTCCCACAGCTCCCAGGGGTAGCTGTAGTGTGCTGGACCTGCTGAGGTCAGGTTTGCTGTTCCACTGGGTGCTGGTGCCCACAGAGTGCCCGCATCCCTAGCCTCCAGCATCTGGCCCTTTAATGACTGTACCATGTTACACCACAGAGAGCAGTCTAATTCTCTACTGTATTTCAACTATAATTAGATTTGTATTTTTTTTCTCTTAACGAGCTGCTTTTAATGAGCCTCCACTTACTGGCAAACTTTCATTTCCTGATATGCCATCAAATCCTCTTGTCTGAAATCAATTACAGCAGACCCGACCACTTTGCAGGATTTTTGTGGGTTTCCAGAACAATGCAGCCAAGTTTTGGGCATTTTTACCCAAATATTTTCTCCCAGAGGAGGGGAGGATTGACGGATGCCTCTGTGGGAATCCCTTCTGAGCGCTCAGAGCTCGTGGTTCAGGAGCAGGGTGTGATGGAGTGCCCTCAGCAACCTGAGAGCACCGTGGTGTGGCAGAATGAAGGTGCAGGGGGTGCCGGGGGGCTGGTGGTTGTTGGCAGCTTTGAGCTGATGCTTGAGTGTTTTCTTGGACTGTATCCTACAGCCCAAGTGTTGCTCTCAGCTAGAGCAAGGCTCTGGATGAGTATTCTATAGAGACCGGTCATCCCAGGGCAACTCCTGCAGGCACAGCACCAGAAGATAAAACCTGTGATGGGGAGCAGCCTTGCTCCATCCCTTGTTCTTCGCTGCTCCCCTTGCAGGCGGCAGCTCCAAAGGCAGGCTGGAGCTGTGGTTCCCCTCTAGGGTTTCCAATAAAGCCATTATTCCCAGCCTCAAGGCTCTCCAGGAGGCCTGCTCAAGGCTGGTTCTGTTGTCCACAGTTGAGGACAGGCTGCCTAAGCTAGGACAGCATCGTGCATCTGTCGGCAGCTCTCCTCCCTCTCCCTGTCTCTAAAGCTGCCCATGGTGGCTCCCAGTAAGCTTTCTGTATTGGTCATGGTACCGCAGAGAGTCTCGTGTGGACGGGGATGGCAGCGTTTCTTGCTGTGACTCACTCTCCTCCCCCCTTTCCTTCCACAGCAACAGTTGGAGGAAGAAGCAGCCAAACCACCAGAGCCTGAAAAACCCATCTCCCCCCCTCCTATCGAATCCAAACATCGCAGCTTGGTGCAGATCATCTACGACGAGAACAGGGTAAGTCTGGAAAAGATGGAAATTCAAATGTGTGGTTGTGCTGTGTCATCCTGGCCTGGGCTGGGAGGGTTTTGTGTGGGGCAGATGGGGATTGCCCCGGGCGAGTTCCTTGGTGAAGGCTGTGGGCAGATGTGATGGATGGAGCTCTGTCCAGAGCCATGATGATGGAGGGCTGAGCCCTGGGGCGCTCTCTCTGCTCTGTGGATTAAGTGCCACGTGAGAACCTGCTTTTGTAGGGTTTCCTGCTGTATGTGTTAGATCGGAAGCATTGGAATCCTGCCTGTTAAACAGCTTGCTTTATCTTCTCCCCCGGAGTGAACATGGTAGAAAATTGTCTTTAATGATGGGCTTTGGCTTGGTGGGCTGCACAGGTGGAGGGGGACATCCATGCTGCTCCAATACTGGCAGCCAGCTACGAGCCCTCCTGGCTGCCCCTGGGCCGTGGGGCTGGTGCAGAAGAACATGCATTGTGGGTCTTTGATGCTGGAAGTGGCATTAGCAAAGGTCATGCTGGCGTCACTGTGTTTGGATCTCTGCCCTGACCGCTCGTTTGTTGTGCTCAGCCATCGCCTGCAATAGCAGCCTGACGAGATGTGAATTTTGCTGTGTGCTTTGGAGGGATGCTGGAAAATTGGGCCCTTTGGAAGATAATCAAGCACATTCATTTTCATTTAGGTGTTGGATAAAAAGGATGATTTTGCATAAAAGGAAAACTACCAGTCGCTAATTATTTTGAATTGCGAAGCCTGAGATTTTACTGGGAGCTGCAGAAATCCAGGTGCCTGATGCTAAAAGAAAAGAAAAATAAATCACATACTCTGTGCTCACAGGCAATGCCGCTTCCCTGGTTGTACTTTTCCCATCTGCCTCTCTCCATTAGCAGTAGGAAGCAAGCTGAGGGCAGCACGACTGAGGTGTGAGAGCACAGCAGAGCTGGGCTGGCCCTGCAGAGCTGGGCCTTGGAGCCCTTCTGCTCCACAGCACGGCCAGGCATCCTGCCCGGGAGCCTGAGGCTAGGCAGCTTCTGACTGCCATGCAAGGGTTGGGTTCACAAAAGGAGACCTCAGATATTTTCATTGTTATTCTATTGACCTCATCCTCCGTGGATGCTGTTTTGGACCTGGTCCACATGGTGTGGGGAAGAAGCAGGTGTTGGTGAGGCAGGGAAGGAAGGGTGATCTTCAGAGGCTGCATCTGTGACAAGCTGCTTTGCAGCAGTTGCTGTTAGCGGGAGCTGGCTCAGAGCACAATCATGCTGGGCCCGTGTCTTACTGTGCTTCCTCTGCTCGGTCCTGCCCAGCAGCAGGGCCATGCTTGCCCTCTTGTCTCTCTGAATCCCCTCCGCCTCTCTGTGTGGTCTCTGAATGAGTGAAGATTCCTCCCACTGAGAGCAGCGTGTCAGCAAGCTGTCTGCGGGCAGCGGGGCTCAGGCCGAGCAGCCCTTCCCTTCTGCCTGGCAGAAACCACAGCGGGTGGTGGCAGAGTTCCTCCTTTGGGGAAGGCACGATCCGTTCATGGCTGCAGAGCAGGCAGAAGCCCTGCTGTGTCCTCGTCCTGCCTGCAGCTCGCAGTGTGGGCTGGTGGGTGGCTGTGTGGAGCAGTGCAGGCGGCGCAGCTTGCGGCATCACTGCAGGAGCACGTGTGGGACCTGGGAATTGCTGTCCCCTGAACGGCAGCCTCAGCTCTCAGCTGGGCAGCTCTCTTGGTCGGAGCAGCTGAAGGGCCCCGCTTCCACACCTTTGGAGCTGAGCTGCTGCCCGGCACGGGGTGCCAACCTGTTCCCAGCCCTGTGCTGAGCACAGCACGGAGGGAGCGAGAGCCCTGCAGTGGGGAGAGGAGGTTATGTGAGGACAGAGCAGCTAGAAACGCCGGAAAATCGAGTTAGCCAGCCGTTCTGTGACCTACTTTCCTTTTGGCGATAGCTGTGGCTTTTCAGGGGTGAATGGTTTCTAATTTTAGCCCTGCTTCATCAGGGAGGTCTGTACGTTTCCTCTCCACCGTGCTGGGACGGCTGTGTGCCGGGCCGTGGGCTGGCAGTGCTGGTGCTGCTGGTCTCAGAACCTCATCGTGCTGCCTGTCCCACCTCCAGCCCTCTTACTGTGTGCCACTGGAAAAGTTCCTCAGCATCAGAGAGCGTCACTGTGAGAGCCTGACCTGCAGCCCCGCCTGCTGCGCTCTGCTGGGCAAGTAATTGATTTCCAGAAAGAAATCAGTTGGCTGTACAGATTGTGCTGGGGGCGGAGGGAGAAGCTCCGGTGACCACGATGGAGTGCTGCGTTGTCAGGGGATGTGAGGATGGTGCTGAGCTCCTGCAGATGCCGGATTGTGCCGGGCATCCCACGTGCTGCCTGGGGCTGTAGCTCTGCACAGCGGGCATCTCTGAAATGAAACTATGCTGGTGACCTTTAGAGCCATCCCTGCGGGAGAGAAGCTGATTCCTGCAGGGTCTGCCACCTCTGTGCTGGTAGCTATGATACAGGCTCTTCGTGGGCTTTAATTTGCTCCTCTGGGATGCATTATGATATTGAGAGAATTTATCTTCCTTCCATGTCGAAGCCCCGTGACCAGGGCACGTCCTCTGTCTGTATTTTTAGCTGTGGTTTTATCCTGCTGAGTTGTTGATGGGCTTCCTAACATCCCTCTTCCCTTGGAACTGATTTAGCATACCTGGCCTTGAAGACATTCCCGTGTCCAATTAGCAGGTCCCTCATTAGGCAGGAGGGCAGTGCTGCTCTGAACTGCACCAGTGTGCCTGGAGCAGCCTTTGTGTTAATCCTCCCTAAGGGCCCCTTCGTACCCTGGCTCCCCATCAGCTCCAGTGCACACAGCGCTT
Source organism: Lagopus muta (assembly GCF_023343835.1). Taxonomy (NCBI): domain Eukaryota; kingdom Metazoa; phylum Chordata; class Aves; order Galliformes; family Phasianidae; genus Lagopus; species Lagopus muta. Next base: position 8,041,204 of record NC_064449.1, on the reverse strand, counting down.
TCTGCCGCTCTCTGTTCCCTCACAGAAGGAGAGGTCACCTGAGGACACGGTGTGACTTGTCCCACGTCAGCACGGGGCCGCCGGGTGCTGGGACCCGCAGCAGCTCTGCACCCTGCGTGCCGTGGGGCCGTGCTGCCCTTTCCTGCTTTGTTGTCAGCTCTGTGAAATACCAGGTTTGATGCAGTGCAGGCAGGGGAAGCAGGCAGCACCGTCTGTCTCGCTCTGGGGATTGAGTTGGTGGAAATCAATAAGATTAAATTTTAATTCGTTTTCTGTCTCGGTGCATGTTCCTTCAAAAGGGCACAGCTATCTATCTATAAATTCAGCATTATGCTGTAAAATCGGAATTCAAAGGGTTGGTTTGAACTTTTTCCACCCCCTGCTGCTGTTGTGTCTGTGCAGAGCGTATTCCTGGCTATCCGCTTACCTTCATCTGCGCGCTCATAAAGCATTAATGCCCCATCCATAAATAAGGGAATAAATAAATGAGCGCTTTTAGCATTGCAAAGTACAATCTAGCTGCTGGCTGCTCGGAGCCACGGAGCGTGACTCAGATCCCATGGCGATTTGGTGTCTGTATAACTGATTTTCTATGAACTCCTGATTTACATGAGAAAGGGAAGAGTTGGGCCTGCATCGTCAGCGCAGAGCTGCAGTGCACGGAACCTTATCAGTGAAATGCCTTTTCAACATTAAATGGGCAGGTTTTTCTTCCAGTCCTGGTTGATGTGGGCAGGTAGGACGGGACAGTCTGTGTTTGACTGCTGAAAGAGCCCTGTTTGTTTTGCTTTTGATCCTGCTCATATTTACCCTGGGATTGCCTCAGTACAGCTCGGTGGTGCATGAGGAGCTTCCCAAAAGTCCAGGGGAAAACAGAGAGGTCAGAGGTCGGGTGCTGTTAACGCTGCTGTGTAACAGCAAGGTTGCAAAAGAGATGAGATTTGAACCTTCAGCCTGGAGCTGTTCAGAATCCTTTCACTTCTCAGATATCAGAGAAAATAGCCAGATCCAGACCAGATACTGCAATGTCCTGCATCTTCGAGTCCTGAAAATAAAGCCCAGCAGCACACAGAGCTTGGGTACAGCATGAGAGAGAAGCATAAGCCCCGTGGCACAGTGCCTGCTCCTCGATGGGGTGAGCAGACTCCTCCCAGCACAGCCTCAGTCCCTCTGAACTTCTCCTGCCTCAGCACGGCACTGCAGCAGCGTGGTGCTGTGCTGTGTGCCATGGTGCCTGTGGGCTCTGCCCTCAGCAGTGGGCACAGTGTGGAAGCAGCGCCCACAGAACGTGGCAGTAGCCCCAGGAGGGATGGGGGCAGAGCTGCTGGGCTTGTCACGCTCTCACAGGGTGCCGGCCCTGCTGGTGGCACACGGACCCTTCCCTCAGTTTTCGTGTTAGTTACAGTGAGTCATTTGTCACCTTTGTGGCACGCAGCCATGGCGGGGAGTCCCTGGAATCTGCACTGCCAGTGCTCTGCAGCGGGGTGGACAGGGTGTGAGGAGAGAGCTTGGAAGGGGGGTTGTCCCATGCAAGGCAGCACGCTGCTGGGGATTGGCTCTGGGGGTGAGAGGGAGAAGAGGTTGGTACCCCTGGTCCTGGGAGGGAAATCTTTCCTCAAGAACCATTAAAGTTGGAACAGACCACTAAGAGCATCTAGTCCAACTGTTGGCCCCCCGCCTCGTACCCACTGACTGTCCCTCAGTGCCATGGCTCTAGAGCACCTCTGGGTGACCCCCCCAGCTCCCTGAGCAGCCCATGACAGTGCTCACCACTCTTTCTGAGTGCCTGACCCTGTGGCCATCACCTCTTGCCCATGAAGCCAGCACTGTGAGGTCGCACTCTGCTCCCAGCGGGTCAGCGCATGAATTTTCCTTTTAAATCCTCCAAACTGTTTGTCTTTCTGCACCCTGCAGAGCACTGGGGGTGTGGTGTCTCGCCTGAGGTTTTTCTGCTGTTTTCAGTGACACCACTTCTGAATTCCATCCCAAACAAGCTCCATTTCAGCCTGCTTGCTTGGCACGCCGGCCTGGCCGCTCCCCAGGCTGTGGTGCAGAGCTGCTGGCCGACTCAGAGCTGCTCCCTGCACTGCTGGCTGTGCCGTATCGCCGTGGGATCCCCAATAGGAGCGCTCCTGTCCCCCAGCACGCCGGCTGCCTGCGTCCCACGGGGCGCTATAAATAATGCTGGGAGCACAGTTCAGCGGCGCAGAGCGGGATGGAATGATGGCTGGAGCCATTCCAAGAAAGTGCCGCCTCCTAATTTCAGATCTGCTTTCTCAAAATAACCCCGTGTTTCCTTCACTTCCATTTTTAAACTTCGCTTTAAGAAGAGCCCCCCTGAGATCCCGGCCGCTCCCTGGCTCTGGGTGCTGTGATATGTTATGGGCTGAGATGCTGCTCTCTCCCTCCTTGTTCCGTTCCACTGGAGCAGACCTGATGTTTCCTTAAAAGGAAGCCAAATGCTTTTTAGGCTGATTGACCTTTGTGCTTCAGCTGTGCTTCTGCTGACATCTCCATCCTTCCAAACACAAGTGCAGAACTGCGGTGCCAGGGGCTTCACCTGTGTGTGGATGTGCCCCAGAGGCTGTGCCTGTACCTGAGACGTATGTGTGCCACTGCTGTGCTGCTGGAGCAGAGCCACTCTGATGTAAATGGGAGCAAAATTGAGCCCACGGCTTTGCTTGTGCTGCAAACACTCTGTGCTGCTTGCTGTAGCAGTATTTCAGGACTCCATACCAAATCTGGAAAAGGGGTCATTAGCTGCTTGCTGGGGAGCAGCAGAGGGGCTTATAAAACCAGTGGGGATCTTCTTGCATCTCACCAGAAAAATGGCTGTGTTTGCTTCCTGATCCTTTCCCTTCTGTTAAATAACAGGGGTTGCAGGCACAGCTGGCCGGCCACGATGTTCAGCTGCTGTAGGGTGAACCCTCCAGTACCCTTCTGCAGCAGGTCACCCACTAAGCGTGCTCCTCACAGCACAGCAGCAGAGCTGAGCCGTGCTGGCCATGCCTGTGGGGAAGGGTCCGGCAGGGCTCACAGTGCACGAGGAGCTGTGCTGGTGCTGCCTGCTGTCAGGTTGGGCTGAGCGCCCCGAGCCTGCCCACGGGGCAGTGTGTTCTCCATCTGTGTGTCCTTGGTTCCCTCCTGCAGGTGACACCTGCCGCTCAGCTCTGGGTGGTTCTGTGATCTGGTAAAGGCAGCGAGGAGCATCGGCGATTAGCGTGTGTGTCAAGTGCTAATTGGGCAGCCTTCGTGGCAGAGGCGTTTCTTTGTGAGCATACAGAGACGCCCCGTGCTCAGAATAGCTTTCCCTCCTGATCTTTCGTTCTGGAGATGTGTGCTTACAGTCAGTTAATGCAAGACAAATTATGTCATTCTTCTTGATTCGCCACATGTTCTGCCTTTGGTGTTTTGCCTCTGGCTTGTCTCATTAAATTGTCTAAACCTGGCAAACATAGCAGCTGAATATGTGCAGGTTTTTCTTGGAGTTAATCACGTTGCACACACAGACCTCCGGTGTCATCAACTCGTGGCTGCAGTTCTAATGCCCTCATCCTTCCCTGCACCAAATTTTAGCCCAATTGTAACGATGTGAAGCTTCCTGGTGCTCTGAGGTCGGCAGGTTTTATTGCTCTCAGAGACCAAAATGTTGAGCACTGGCTGTGAGCACCCTGTGTCAGGATGGTTGGGTTGATGGTTGGACTCGGTGATCTTAGTGGTCTTTTCTGACCTTAATGATTCTATGGAGCTATGAATATTTCAGTCTGGCAGCTCCCGGGGCAGACTTTGCTTCTTCCTGCTGATGAAGTGTGAAGTTCTGCAGTGCCTTCTGGGGAGCTTTGGACGGGCTCTTTGGGTTTCTTAACTAAGCTGGGTTTGACAGCACTGAAACTTTTTATTTCCCTTAATTTCTTCACGTGAAGTCAAACAGAGCAGTTCACTAAATAGCTGAGGCACACGTGAGTGTTGAGGCCTGTGCACAAGTCTGCCCAATTTGATGCCCCAAGAGGAGAATTCAGGATCAGAGCTGGAGCTGTACATGAACCCCTCACTGCTTGGAGCTCCCTTGGTGGCAGCAGAGCTGGAGCCTGTAGGAGCTGAGACCTGTTTGTGCCCTGTGTGCTCAAGGGAGTTTGAGGTAGTTTATTACCCCATGGAAAATGTAACGGCTGTAAATCCAGGGCTGCAGGGAAAGCCAGCCCCTGAGCCATATGTTTTCCGATGCTCATCACTCATTTTCACAGCCCGGCTCCTGGTTTTGTTTGGGGATGCCCCATGTTCTCCCTGCTTTCTGCCACCAGGCGCACGGCCCAGCAGCCGGCACAGGGCTGCATGCACACAGTGAGGCCGCTGGGTGGCTGCGCCGCGTTGCTGCCCGAGCTGCGGGGCTCTGCGCTGCACAGCGCGCCCTGGGCAGGCTGCTCCGGAGTGCAGCCCAAAGCTGCTCGCCGCTGGGAGGTCAGCAGCAGTGGGGCTGAGCCGTGCTTCTGGTCTGCTGCCGTGTGTGTGCGTGGCCCCAACGGCTGCTCACGGCACAAGTGACATCCAGGAGTCTCCGTGGGCTGCGTAGGAACCCCACAGCAGGGTGTAGAGCATTGGTAACGGTGCTGCTGTGCTGCATGGGGAACGTGCCAAACTCGTGGTTACATCTCTTGTAGCATCCTTGAAGTCACTTCTGAATTGCAGAAAGCACTGCGTCCTGCCGGGTGTGCAGTAAGGGAGGAGCTGGCAGCTCATCTCAGCACCACCTGGGTTCTGCAGCCACTGGGGACCTGCAGTTGGCTGTGGGCACAGTGACTCATCCCTCTGGTCCCCTGGCCAGGTTTGCAAAAGTGCACGCTCACAGCTCAGACTGTGTGGGTGTGCGAAGCCCCAGCGAGGAGCTCACGCTGTGCGGGGTTGGCGGGCACCTCCTGGCACAATGCAGCGGCCATGAGCTGGGGCTGATATGCCAGAAAGCAGCATGAGTGACAGCCCCTCCCCTGCTTGCTGCAGCTCCTGCCAGGAGCCCGGCTGCATCTCCTGCCAGCTGAAATCCCAGCTCTCAGATCCTGCAGAGCTGTAGTGCTTACTGGGTTAAAGCTCTGAATGCGCTTCAAAAAAGGTTGGTTTTTTTTATCCTCTCCCCTCCACACGGGTGAATCCTGTGAAGCTCAGCTGCCCACACTGCTCCTGCAGCCTCTTGGAGGCAGCCTGGATTTCCTCTCTCCCTACCCCATGTGAAAAAGGACCTATGTGATGGAACAAATGCCTTTGAAAATCCATCTCCGTGGCCCCTCGCCGCCAGGTATCCGGCTGTACCGCGTCGGTCCCAAAGCGATGTGGATTTATTGGACTGTTAGTAACAGCAATTGAAAAGCCCGGCTTTGCAGGGAAGTGCTGTTTACTGAGAACGTCACCTTTTATTTAATGTCCTGCTGCAGTGAACCCACGTCTCTTTTCAGGCCTGTTTGATTAGGAAGCACCGCGCAGCCCCCCGTGGGTTGCTGTTTTCTCTAACCCGTGTGAGGGATGGGGGGCATGGAAGGGGCAGAGCAGGGCTGTGAGGGGGGGGAGTGGTGGAGATGAGGAGCCTAGAGCAGCTCCAACCTGATGATCACATGCTCACCGATGGATGGATCCTAGAAAGGGCATCTCTGTGTGCATGCTGACTTGCTCTTGCTGAGGCTGTGTCAAGGTAACCTGCACGGTGCTGCAACTCCAGGGCTGGGCAGGGAGAGGACAGAGGCTTCTGCTGCTCCTGAGGGTTTTGCAGTTGGGGTGGCTCTCTGCAGTGCCAGGAGCAGCTCAGGAGCTGTGCGTTGGATGTGTGATACCTTGCTGCCCGCAGGGCTTTCCTGCTGTCCTCTTTCAGGTGCAGGTGGGTTTGGTTGGGAAGGGGTTTGGGTGCTGGGTAGTAGTGCTGCTGTAGTCAGTGGTAGAAATAACTTCTTTTCTTTCTTCCTCTTCCCTTTCCTCTGTGCAGAAGAAGGCAGAAGCTGCCCACCGCATCCTGGAAGGGCTGGGTCCGCAGGTGGAGCTGGTGAGTGTTCCCCATGGCCGTGGGCATTGTGGAGATCCCCGGGAGGTGTGGGGCTGAGCCACGAGGAGGAAACGCTGTGGGCCAGGACAGGAAGCAAAGTGGCTGAGCTGAGCACTGAGCACACACAGCCTCTCTGGAGAGCATTAACCCTTTGCTCCTCTGTCTTGTGCTGCAGTAGGGCAGAGTGATGCTCCTGCACAGCCTGCAGTGGGATGCTGCGTCTGAGGCAAATGCAGGAGGTGCTGGGGAAGGGGCTCGGGGAGCACGCACCAACCATAGTCTGCAGGTATCAGGATCTGCATGGATCCTATGTCTGTGATTCTGTGCACAGAAAAGTTGAGAAAAACACACTTACTAAATTGTCATTGTGGGGCTACTCCCTCATTCAGCAAATTACAGCTGTAAGTTAAGCAGCTGGATGCTGGAGGGTGGCTGAATTTAGCACCTGAGGGGCTGTGAACTGAAGAAAGGTGCTGGAAAAATAGGCATCGGGAGTAATGCTGCAGGAGGGAAGCAGCTGGAAAGGTCAGAGCGGGCCGTATTTGGGTCTGGTAGCACCTCTTGCATTGGCCATGGGGTGCAGCAGAGGGAGCCCTGGCTGCTGGGTGAGCACACAGCACAACTGTGCTCATCAGCTGTAATTAGGACTGGTATTGTGGAGGTGGCACTAATCACTGTCCTCCCCGAGGGCGGAAGGGAGAGGTCACAGAGGAATTAGTGGTCAGCAAGCTGCAGCCACTTCCTTGCCCAGGGAGGTAGGGCACATTATACTCCTTTGAGTCACTGGGGTCAAATAATGCATTGATGCTTCCTCACCTAAAACATGTTGTGTTGCCTTTCTTTTCCCCTACACTTTTATTTTGATTTGTGGAAGCTTTGCCTTCGGGTGCTATTGCTCCAGAGCCAGCCTTGTGTGGTGGAGAAGGAAATCTTCCAGCACACCTGCTTGCTCGTGGAGGCTGCCTGCAGCGTCGGATAGAAGAAGTTTTGACAGGGATCTGCTGTAGTTCAAATGGGGGCTTACCCAGCAGTTTGGGTCTGTGTCATGGGTTTCCCCTCAAGCTGGAAACTGCTGGGTGATGGCCCAGCTCTGGTAGGAAGCTCAGACTCCTGGCTTCAGTCTTCTCAGCAGCCTCTGTGCTCACCAGCACCACGCTCTGGGAGCTGAGCGTCTCAAGGAAGCAGCTCCTCCTCTGTTCCCAGCTTCTTGCTGCTTTGATCTCACACGATCTGGCCGTGGATTTGTACCCCGGTCCCTCAGCCTGTTACCGCTGTCTTTCTGACCTGCCTGGGGGCGGCTCTGATGTGTGTGTCCTTTGCCTTGTGTTAAAGCCCAGCTGTGCCTTTGGCAGGAGTTCTCTTGTTCTGCTGCAAAGAGAAGTTTGCTGTTCACTGGGTTATCCCTGCAACGTACTTGAGACCCATTAAACTGACCCCTGCATTCCCCAGGGAGAAATTTCATGGAGATCTGTGCTCTGAGCGTTGCAGTGACCAGAAAGCAGTTGATGGCTTTTGTTGTGTTTAATTTTTAAAGACCTTTCAGTAAATCCAAGATTTTTCCAGTAATAGCTCGCGTTGCAGTTTTGTTTTTCTTAAGTGTCATCCCCCAGAGAAATGCATTACACGTCCCTTATGAGGAGAGATGCTGCGAATGCTGCCAGCACATCCCTGGCCATCTGACCGGTCAGGTTTACTCAGTGAGTTGCTGTCTGTGCAGGCTGCGGATGGCTCTGAGGAAGGGCAGTGGTTCTCAGTCCCTGCCCTGGTGAGAAGGAAATGTTAGTGTTTGGCTGTGGGGTAGGTGAGCAGCCCTCCTGGGCTGAGCTGAGTGACAGGGCTCTCTGCGGAGTCCCCTCTAGATGCTCTGTTGTGGTGGTTTTGTGTTTGGTCCCTGAGTTTTGTAGTTGGGAAGGCTCGGGCTTTTCTCTGTCAGCAGTGCTTGCAGCACTTGTCTGTTAGCACTTAGGTTTGCTAACCAAGTAAGTGGCCACTTCTATCAGAGATCAGTGATGGTGGAAATGAATCAGCAGCCCTTGGTGAACTGAGCAGCAGCAGGGCATCCGTGACAATGAGAAGCCTCTAACCTAGGCACAAAATGTTCCTCCGCCCCCTGCTCTGAGAGGAAGACACTTGTGCCTCATCACGTGCCAGCTTGTTTGCTTTGGTTTTTGTGAGCGCAGAGGGAAGGAAGGCGCTTTTATTTACCAGCATTTCCAATTCCTGCAATCCTTTCCCAAGAGGCAGCCGCTGGTCAGGGCAGCCTACTGGATGCTGTGAGCGTTCCCAGCTTACCTTCTCTTGATCTTCAGCCGGGATGGGCACCAGCTAGCGTACAAACCCTGCCATGCCCCAGCCCGTCGGGTCCCCGTGTCCAGGGGCAGCTCCCTGTGCACTGCTGGGCACCGCCGGGGCGAAGGCTCACCCTGTGCTCAGCGCCTCGCAGAGCTGCGGCAGCTTTCGTAGCGTAGCCATAACAATTTGCAGGCTGCCTCTTCCCTCTCCCCTCGCCTCCCCCGTGTCGTATGTTCCAAAGCGCGCTGCCTTTGCAAGGAGCGCATAACAACCACGTACTGAGCTGCGTCTGTGGGCACTGCGTAGCGAAGGAATCGCTGTGAGCAGCTCAGTGCCTGCCTCCCCCGGGCTGCACGGCGCCGGCAGCCAGCCCTGCAGTACGTGTGGGGACGTGGGGACGGGGCTGGGTGCTGCTGCAGGAGCATTGCTGGAGGGGATGGGAGCCCGCGGCGGCGCTGCTGACAGGTTGAAGTTTCTAAATGTCAGACCGTACCCATTTATGCCTTCATTTTTCTTATTTATTTCAGCCGTTATACAACCAGCCTTCAGACACCAGGCAATACCATGAAAACATTAAAATGTAAGTACGTGGCAATAAAGGCTATTTGAAATGTCAGGTTGTGCGTTAGGCTGCGGCAGGGGATGCTCGCTTGCTCCTGGTTCCCATTTCCTACCGTGATTCTCCATTGGAGCTGCAGGGAGTGCAGCTCTGTGTGGTGCTGCAGGGCTGCTCTGCTTCCCTGGGGGCTGCCAGCATCCAGGGCTGTGTGGGGCTTTGCTGGGTGTGTTTCACACATATGAAATTGATCGCCTGTGTGTGTGTGTGTGTGTGTGTTTGCATGCAGGGAGCAGGAGGGAAGTGGAAAGTTGCAATTACCATTCGATTTTTGCGAAGCACCTCTTGAATGTCTGACAGCAATTGGTTGTTTCAGAGATACTTATGAGTCTCATTAATCATCTAATTTATGGCTTATCACCTCGATCCGTGATTTAATCATCAACTTGCATTTAATAACCACAGTGACTTCCTGAATGGAGGAGAAATAAAATAGGCAGTGAGAACAGTGGTAATTGTGATCGTTGTTGGAAAAGGGAATAGTCAGACCTGGTCTGGAACTCCTGTCTGGCCGGAGGGAGACAGTGGTGGCTCTAGTCTGTTTTGATATGGGCTCAGTCAGCTACTGATAATCATCTTTAAGAATCTATTAACCAAAGTTAATAATCTTTGGTCTGTTAATTGATGCTGGGGAAATTAGAGGGGAAGAGTTAACAGGCTCCTGCTGTTCTGTGTGCTGCCAGGGCTGTGTGCAGGGGCTGAGGGGTCCCCTGTGCCCCTCTGTGTGCTGCTGGTGGGCTGGGCCTGGGGGGCGTTCCGAGCAGATGGGAGCTTTGTCCTTGAGAGAACAAGTTAAAGGAGCTCCTGGTACTTCACCTGCTCCCTCTTCCCCTGCTGATATTTGTAGTTTTGCGATCACGTTTTCCTGCAATTTGAATCAGTTCAGCTTTATTTCCTGCATGGAAGGTGGGCACTGGGAAGGAGCCTCAAGGAGTGGGGCTGCCCTGAGCCCCCAGCGGTAACCCAAGGGGAGGCAGCAGGTACTTCTGCTGATTAATGCTGCAAAGTATGGGAAGGAAAACACATTTTAGTGAAAAGCCGCCATCTCCTCCTAGCAGAAGCCCTGCAATTAGCTGTGCTCAGCTCATTATCGATGCCAGCTGGGTGCATTTACTGATGTAGGTCAGGGAAAGGCCCTGCAGCTCTCCGGGCTCCAGATGCTGCTGCTTCTGCCCGAGAGCCCGTCCCAGGGGTCCTGGGTCCACTGTGCCACCTGCCGGGATGCGTAGCTACAGAGCATCCTGTTCTGCCTCGTGTCCGTGCTGGGTATGAGCCTTGTACCTGGGTACAGAAGGGCAGTTGGGCTTATTCTGTTCACAGATGCCTTTTTTCTTTTTCTTTTTCCCCAACTTCTCCTTTGTAGGATTTTTTTTCTCAGTTTGCACGTCAGTGGGAGGGCATTTGAATATCACAGTGCCAGGATTCCTCGATTTCTCTGCAGTGACACTCTGCGTTGCAACACTGCTTTAATCCCTCCTGCTTGTTTGCTTTGCCTTCAGCTGGAATGAGTCACTTGTGCTGATGGAGCTGACTGGGGACTTACGGAAAGATTTCCTGCTCTTCCAAAAGCGTTCCCTCTCTTATTTTCATGGAGCTTTATGGCTTGTCTCCTATTCAGTACACTTAGAATTAATTTCATGCCCCAGTTCATTCCAGTGTCTGTAGTTTCCAAAGGCTTTTAAGTCCCATTTAACGGCCTCGCTGTGCTCTGCTGCCCGGCTGCTCGGGTCCCCTCGGTTCACCCAGGAGCGCGGGCTCCAAGCAGACGTGGTTAATGTTGTATGGTGCAGCTGCTGTGGGATGGAAGGCACAGCCGAGCGGGTTGTGGCAAGGAGCTGACCTCCCTGGGCCGGGCTGGTGTCCTGTGTGTGCTGCTGGGCAGGGCTCTGCTGCTCCATCAGCACCAGGCAGCACTTAGGGAGCTTATAGTGATGGGGATGGGTGGGCAGCCAGCAGGCGGTGCGGCTGGCTGATCTTTAAGATCCCTTCCAACCTACGCCATCCTGTGATTGTTTGACATGCAGCAGCACAGAGGACACCAAATCCTGCCCTAGCAGAACCTGTTCGGTCTCTGAGGTGCTGTGCCAGGTGAGAGTTGTGCTCCCCAGCTCAGCAGGGATCCTGCGTGTTCTCCTGCCACCAAAGGCATTGACCATCACTGCTCAAACACTTTGCAGAGAGACACGGTGCTGCTCACAGAGCAGCATCCATTACCTGCTGCCTACCTGGGGAGGGATTCTCAGAGGGGGCCTTCATTTGGCTGCAGCAGATTCCTGACCGGTCAGCCGTGAAAAACAGCCCCAGAGGGCTCTCCTCCCCTTCATAAAGCAGTCATGTTGAAATTGGTCTGTGAGATTTGGGTTTGAAAGCAAAATAGGAGCTTCTCAACCTTGAAAAAGCACGCTTTTCTGGGGAGGGAAAGCCTGCTTATGCAGAGCCTAAATCTTTGGGTTTTCAGAGAGGTTTAGGGGTTTCTGAACCCATTTTTGTTTTGAATTGCCTCTCCCCGTTTTCCCAAAAGAGCAGAGCAGCTTTCTTCTGAAAATCTGCTGCTAACTACAGCTTTCCAAATCACTTGTCACTTTGGCAAATTTAAGTCATCTTTTCATTACTGACTGTTTAGGGGGTTTAGTAGCATTGGATTGCCTCTGAATTCATAGTAGAAGCCTGACATGTCGCACAAATGCTCCTCCAAACCCTGTCATTACTAATGCATTCTCTTTCAGGTCTTTTTATTACAGCTTGTAGACATTTTCCTCATTAGAAATTCACCTAGCAGCTCCCTGCTCATCCCATTCAAGGTTCCTCATCTCTTTTATTCTCTATTTGCACACGCTAGGGCAGAAGTAATGCCTTGTGATGAATTTCTAAACGATGGAGAAACACTGCAACCTTCTGCTCGTTTCTCTAACCAAGACCACAGGCTGGTTTTGCTGGGACTGTGGTGAGGAGCTTGGGCTCACAGCATCAGCGCAGCTCCCAGGGGACGCAGGGGCCGTGAGCATTTGTCTTGCAGTGCTCCTGAGCTTGTAGGTGCTGAAGAGGATGGGAACCAATGCCCAACCTATGCTATGAAGCCTGGTTGCGGCTGTAACTGCTGTTGGGGGGCAGGCAGCACCTTGGTGGCAGGTGGATGGGCATGCTGTGCTCGCAGCCCCGCTGGCAGCACTGTTTGGTTCCAGCTGCCAGGAGGCTCCTCCGTTCCCGTTCCTTTCCTTCGCGATAAATCTCACCCTACAATGGCTTTGCCAGCTGCTGGTGGCCTCCTCCCCACAGCTCTCTGCAGGCTTGGTCCGTGCTTTGTTTGCTCTGGCTGTTCGATGAAAGACGTTCCTGTGTAATTAAATACCCGTGATTAGTTGTGATCAAACAGCAAACTTCCTTTCATCTCATCCTGCGCCGGCCCAAGGTCTCTGCAGGCGATCAGGGCCAGGTGTGCCGCAGTGCATCGGCCTTTGTGTCCTCGGGAGCCTTATCCCAGCCCCTGGCAGTGCCCGCACCTACATATGCACCGCACCGGCACGCATGCGTGCGTCCTTACTGCAGGAGGACCACAGCCAAGCAATTCATGTGGAGCCCAGCCAAGTATCTCGAAAGTCAAAGTTACAGCTTCTCTCCTTGGCTGCCTGCATCGTGAAAGCCAAAAACCAGCGGCAGCCTTGCGCCGAGGCGATTAAGGTGGAAGCAGTGGCGGCCCTTTGCTTTGCTCTGCGTGGGAGATGGTTTTGCTTGGGTGCTGAGAGCAGTGCTCAGGTGTGTGACCTATGAGCAAGGTCAGTGGGGGGAGGATGAGGTATGTGAGGACGTGCAGTCCTCGCAGTCACACCCCGAATTACAGATACTTGGATCCTGCTTCCTGTTGGCAGGTGACTCCTGGGCCTCTGGCTTGTTTGACTTGTTAAGCCTCTGCTTGCTTCTGCCTGCTGCTGCTCGTGGGGCAGCGCTGGGGAGGCTGTCCCAGGAACCCCTTTGGTCCCCCCGGAGATTGGGCTCACCCTGTTCCAGGTCAGGGTGCTGGAGACCGGCTGTGCTCATCCACCCAGACCCAAAGTGGGCGATGTGCCTCCCGAGAGCTGCTGCCACCCTGGGTGCCCAACAAAACGGGCTGCAGGATAAAGAATCCCCCGTCACCCCCAGCTTCCAGCAGCCACGTATCCATCCATCCCAGCTCTGCTCATCCCATGTGTGGCACCGCCAATAACCAGGACCTGATGCTACAGCCCGACCCGTGTGTGACGTGAGCATCTCCTGCAGCACAGCAGTACTTGAAGCTGCCCCCGAGAGTCACTGTTGCTTTATGTAAGGAGCCTCCCTCTTCTGCCTGCAGGCCATTTGGCTTCTCCGAGCCAGCTAGGTCTTCAGATGGGATGCTTCACTGTGTGCCCAGGTGGGGAGATGAAGGATGCAGGCAGCTGGATCAGCTCCGGATGGGCTGCTGGAGGACAGCTGGCACTTCACAGAGTGAGCGTTCCATCCTGCTGCTCCGCTCTGTGTGCCTGTGCAGGACAGCAGCACGCAGCCCTGCCTTCCTGGTGCTGCAAGAATTCCGTGTTGCTGCTTGATGTGCCCGGGGAGCACAGCGTGCGCTTCTGAGACAAGTGGCCCGAGTTAACCTCGCTGCAAATGGTTTCTAAGTAACAGCAGCACGTGTAGCAAGATAAACTGTGAAGCCTATTTATATTTACCAGGATTTTATTAACCTTTGAAAGGACCTTATGCAAAAAAACCCATCAAGATAGTGGGGGAAAACATTTAGGGTTCTTAGCAGGGGGTTGTTGTTGTTTGTAATCCTTTCACTTTTTGATTACTTCAGCCTTCACAGTAGTAAACACACGGAGGCTTTCAAGGTATTCCTGATACTTGCAGCTGCAGAGCCATTAAATCTTTGCCTGTATTTGCACTTTCAAGGTCAGCCATGATGCAGAACTCAAGGCAATGCATCAGCTGTGTAAAAGCTTCTCATTTTCTTCCCTTGCTCTCCCCTCTGCTGATGAGTTTTGTGCCAAAGCTCCACGTTGCTCCTGTGTGGACAGGTATTGATTGAGCTAAGCTGCCCCTTCCAGGGCCAAATCCTTCCCCAGGAGCACTCCCACTGATGGATTTCAGCTGAACCGTGTCAGCCAAAGTGCACCCATCTGAGCTGTGCTGAAGTTACCACTATTAGCATCATTCCAGCAGAGTTTCCATCTGAGCTGGGGTAAACAAGCAAACAATGGGAATGTGTCTTTTGGGCACAGCCTCCTGTTGGAGCTCACTTGCACAGAACCGAAGCCCTGGAACACAATCTGTGGGATGGAAGGAGGGCTGCCTGCTGCAGCACCCCACAGCGCTGGAGATGGAGAGCTCTCACTGGCAGAACAGGACACAGGGACCCAAGACTCAGCTGGGTGCAGAGCCCTCAGGAGGGCTCAGGAGTGGGCAGTGGGTGCTGTTGGGCTGCCTGTGGGTGCTGGCGGAGTGCTGGGCTCTGCCTGCATCGGTGTGCCTGTTGTCATGGGCAGTTTGCTCAGAGCTGAGTGGTGAAGTTAGTTCAGCCTGCCAAGCTGCTCTGTGGCTCCTCGGTGGATGTGCCACATGGACAGAGACGAAAGAGAGCAGCATTGTGTGATACAGCAGAGAGAAGCCTTTGGCAGTGATACTTGTTAATGCATCTAATGAAACAGCTTCTGATCTTTGTGGTGCAGCCCAGAACAACAGTGGGTCCTTTGTAAACACACCATCAAAAATAAAAAGAGCAAAAGCTGCATGTGCCCCATGCACTGATTTGTTTGTTCCCTGCACCTCCCTGTGCTGATCAGTGCCCCTTTGATTTCTGAAATGGAATCAAAAGACAAGGTCTGATCTCCAAGCCCCTGCTTGGAACTTCGTTGTGTATGAATCCCAGTGTGATCTGCAGGGCCCAGGAGCTCACCTGTGGGGTCTGCAGTTACTGCTGGTAACTGGGAGAGCTTGGGGGGCTGCGTATCCCCACTCCTGAGCTGGGCAGCGCAGGGCCTGTTTCAGCCACAAGTGGGAGTTCTCTCCATGGCAGGAGGAGACCCGAGCCCACTTACTACAGCCCCACCTGGCAAGCAAGGTCTGCTTGCGCATCAGTGTCAAAGGGAATGGAGGTGCAGCACGGTCTGCAGAGACTCCACGTGTGATTGGTACCTCTGATAGCTAAGGGGAAAGCAGAAGGTTTCCAGGTCTGAACGGTGTTACCAGGACTGAGAATTGAAGTGTAAAGATTGAATGCTTCCTGTGACATTCCGAGTTCCCTCATGAAGCCAGGGCTGCCGCTGTGCCAGGGGAGCTGCACCCGCTGCCCTGTTTGGGGCTGCGTGGGGCTGGGGGTCAGTGGGGGAGGAGCGTGTATTTCCAAGGGTGCGAAGCAGCGGATCTGAGGAAGCGGTGAGGGAATGCTTCCCTTTTGCTAAATCCCACAGAAGGTGCCTGCACGACACCGCTGAGCTGGTTGCTAATTGCATGCTGTGGCTCAGGCGCTAATCAGGATGAAGGGTTAAGGAAACTCCCTCGTCCCTGGCTTCTACCTTTCACCTAGAAACTTGCTTGCTGTAACAGGAACACCCGCAGCTGTCAGGCTCACACAGAGCTGTGCAGCCTTCCCAGCATCCTGCTGCTTTCTCTTCTGAAAGGTTATTTCATGCTTTCTTGAAAAAGTCAAAAGAAGAAGCAGCTGAGTGCTGGGCAGGGCTGGGCTGGCTGTGGTTCTGGGGCTGGTTTCTCAGGACACTTCTGCACACAGCTGGGCTTTCCCAGCTGCTTCCCTTGCAGCTGTGTTAGGCACAGAGGTCAGGAGATGGAGCCCTGCTGCAGCCCAGGTGCTGGGGTTGCTGTGGCTCCAGGTTAAGGTGGAAACTGCTCTGTGAGCCCCTCTGTGCTCCAGGGCAGCCAAGTGCTGAGTTTTAGCTGGCTCTGTAATGGGATCTCATCTTTTTTTCTTTTACAGAAACCAGGCAATGCGGAAGAAGTTAATTTTGTACTTTAAGAGGAGAAATCATGCTCGCAAACAGTGGGTAAGTGATTCCCCTATACCTTATTCTGAAAGTATAAAGCAGCTTAATTCATTATGTCAGAGAGAAAAAGAAAACTTTCCAGCAGAGATCTGCCCAGTGCCTTGCCTGGTGCACTGCATTTCCTTTGCCATATCTCCCCTGGACACAAAGCAGAGGTCCCCCAGTCCTGCTGCATGCACTGAGATCAGCGTCCTGTGGTTTGTGGGAGCTAGAAGGGAACCAAACAAGAGCTGTTTTCTGATGGAAGCGACTGGTTACTGTGCTAAACTCAGAATGAGCTGCTCTGTTGTGCATATCGAGGAGCTGGGGGAAAAGGTTTAACTGGGCTGCAAGGGCACGGGTCCTAAAATATGGCTCACAGTAAAGTCGTCTGTCATGCAAAATAGGTGAATTTCTGCCAGCCAGTTGATTCAGTGCCCTTGAAAGGGGATTTTTCAGTTTAGGGAAGCATTTTGCCTGTTCTACAGAATAGGCAACAGAAGGTTGCTGATTTTGCAAAGTGAATGCATTTGCTGATTCTGTTTGTAAAATGGGTCTACTTAGCTATTTTTCTGCCTGTTTTGTAGCAGCCCCTATTTTTAGCAGAGCCTGTCTCTGTGCCAGCCCTTCTTCCTGGCTCCTGCCCTCTGTGTGCTGGGGTGCCCTGGGCAGGGCTGGGGCAGCCCCACGGGTTCCATTCCCCATGAGGAGCCTGCAGGAATCCCTCCTGCTGCACCAGCCTGCCTGGCAGCAGTTTCTAATTGCCATCAAAGGGGTGATGCTGCAGGGAGGGAAGGGTAGCGAGGGAGCGGTTCTGGCCATGAAGTGTTTCTCTCCGTCAAGCAGGGGAACAGAACAGTGCGGGTTGCACAGGGGTTAGACTGGCTCCTTCTGTTGCCTTCTCCTCCTCACCAAGCTGCCTCTCTGTTCCCAGAGCTGCGGGAGCGTGGGCTGCAGGAGGGCTGGGGCTCAGCACCGCCTGCAAGCTGCTTCAGTGCTACGGCGGTGTTACTACTCTGCTGCTTTTAGCTGCGTGCGTCGGCTCCTGTTTGGCTTTCCATAAGTTCTGGGGTGATGGAGGGGCTGGTGGCACAAGGAGCTGAGCTGGGAGCTCACTGTCCTGCTGCAGTGGCTGACATACCAGCAGAGCGTTGCCTGCTGCTGAAACCAGCCCAGCCTCAGAGCAGCACTGCGGGGTGAGCAGAGCAGCCGGGGTTTGCCATTGATTGTTTTGCAGAGCGCCATCTGCTTTCAGTTCCGGCTTTGGGGCCTGGAAGGCATTGGCTTCACTCAGAGTGAAACCTTAAAATCCCCACTGTTTGCTGGCTGTGTTCGTGTGAGGGCTGAGCAGGATCTCTCGTGTTGTTGAGCTGTGCTGTGTCCCTGCGTGCAGCAGCACGAGGGCTTTAGCAATAATCAGTTTTGAAAGCACTTAATTACTTCCCCCAACCTCATCCCCTGAAGAACTGAGGGTCCCGTGTAGGTGGGATCTGTCCCTAGCTGCTCCTTGCCTTGCACTGTTCGGAAGCGATGCTAATGTGGAAAGCATCCTATGAGCTCTGATAATGGCAGTAATGATAGGGCCACGCGGAGCACGTGCTGCATCCCAGCAACGCTGTTGGTAATAGCATGAAACCCCACATTAGCATCTGAGAGCTAATCCTTCAGGGCTGTGGAATCTCATTGTGTCCCTGCCTGCAGCAGGAGGGTTCTGCACACATTTGAAAGCTTTTCCTTCCTAAAACTCCAGCCTGTGGGGGTGAGCCTGAGTACAGCATCCCTGGGAGCAAATCCCTGCGAATGGCTGGGCGGCTGCACTCAGGGCTTTGGTAACAGCAGGCTGCAGTGTGTCTGAGCTCCCTGTGCACCTGATGAGATGTGCTGACAGCTCTGCTTCTGTTACCGGAGCAGCAAGCTGTGGTTGTAGCTGGAGAGGAGTTTCTTTGGTCCTTTGGATGTTGGAGGATGGCAGAAGGGCGGTGGGAGGGCACTGCCATGCTGGGCGGCAGTCCTTGTACCAGAGCTGTTGGGCTGGGAGAGAAAAGCCCAAGGGCACCCAATGGGTTGTACTGAGTATTTACTCTTGGGTTGAGTAGACCAGACCCCGCAGCATGTCTGTGCCCTAACAAACCACGTTTCTGGAAGCGCCGTGACTCACGCTCGGCACAGGCAGCCGTCAGGAAGGACTTCGGGGAGCTGCCCTGCCCAGGCACAGCACTGAGCTCCCTCTTGCTCTGCCCTTCCAGGAACAGAAGTTCTGCCAGCGCTATGACCAGCTGATGGAGGCCTGGGAAAAGAAAGTGGAGCGCATTGAAAATAACCCCCGGCGCCGTGCCAAGGAGAGCAAAGTGCGGGAATACTATGAGAAGCAATTCCCTGAGATCCGGAAGCAGCGGGAACTGCAAGAGCGCATGCAGAGGTTAGAGGAGAAGCGGTAGGACGGGGCTGAGCCGGTAGCGGACAGCCTTTCTTTTTTGTTTGTTGATGGGTGTGGGGTTGGTCTGTGGGAGGAACGGGCCTGGATGGCCGTCAGTCCCATCTCTCCCCTTCGAGGTGGATAACCAGCAGTTGCACTGAGCGCAGGAGCCAGCAGAGTCGCTGGCTGCTTTCCGCCCTGGGCGGCCTGGCTCAGCTCCATCAGAGGAGGAAAAACGTCAGGAATGTGGCTGCCCGCTCCTCTGCTGCTGCTGAATTCCTGGGGCAGCTCCCTCCTGGCCACCTGAGTGGGACGGCGCTAATTGGTTCCTCATTGCTGGGCTCAAGTGCAGACGTACACGGTGTGCGGATGGGTTTCATCATGTCAGTGGCTTAAAACGCACCCGTGCTCTGATGGAGCATGGGCAGAGGGAAGGGATGTCTGCAGGTTGTAGGACTGGCTGCAGGCACCGAAAGGAGCAGCGCCTCACTGACAGAGCTGTCTCCTATCTGCCACCCCCGTCTGTTTTCTGCCTCATATTTAAAGCACATCTGAGGTCACATCGTTTCCTGCCAAGAGGAGATGTCATATTGTGATCCTGATAGAGGCTGCTTTAGCAACAGGGAGCAGTGTTTTAGTTCAAAGGCCAGTATATTAGTTTCCAAAAGGAATCAATGAGCGCTTGTGCTAAAACTTTTGGGTTTAGCTTTGCCTTAATGTGTGAACAGCCTTGTTTTTTCTCAACAATCCTACTTCACAGAAGCACTGGAATCACAATAGACTGCTTTTATCTTTGCATCCACCAGGTGCAAAGATAACTTCGGGCTTTTTCCTCGGATTTCACATGTATTGTTTGGGGTCATAGTGCACTCAGAAAGAAAGTTATTCTTTATGGCATAACAAGTGATGGAAATTTGCCAAACTGGGGAAAAACAGCTAAAGGTTGGCCAAAAGTCACTGTGATGAAGCTGATGGTGGAAAAATGAGGAGAAAGTTAAGCAGTCTAAGACTGCCATAGGCTTCTACTACACCTGCCCAGAAGGATATTAGAATATGTTAATGAGATCTTGGGGAAAAAATGAATATGCTAGTGTATTGCATATGTATGTCTTAACTGCTTAAATGTAGAATTTAAACTCTGAGAGCACACGCTTGATTGTCAAGTCACCTGGTATGTATTGTGAGGAATGAAGGAATGCTGCTTTCTAACACCACAGTGGGGTTGGAGAGCTTTCTTCCTGGATTTCGGATGACAGTTCCCACCCTTCTTGCTGAAAACTCACCATCCTTTCCATCTGAGCCCAGAGACACCTGTTGTGTGCAGAGTCATAGAGCCGTTTGAGTGGGAAGGGACCCCCAAAGAGCATCTGGTCTCACTGCCTGCAGTGCACAGGGGCACCCACAGCTCCATCACCACCTCTTTGGGCACCCTGTGCAGTGCCTCATCGCCCTCAGCGTGAAAACTTCTTCCCTATTCTCAATCTAAATCTTCCCTCTTTAATTTGAAGCCATTTCCCCTTGTCCTGTCACAACCAGCTCTGCTGAAGAGTCTGTCCCCTTCTTTCCTATAGGGGGGCTATAGAGAAGGGAGCAGACTCCGCAGCAGTGTCTGTCTTGTCTTGTGTCCACCATCCCTGACCAGTGCCCTGCAAGCAGCTGGATGTGTGAAATGTTCCTCTTTGGAGGCTTTATTTTATCATGAAGAAAAGGGGAGAAATGGAACTGACAAATGTTTTAAACTTGTACCTGTTCAATAAGGAAAGCTTGAATTTGTGTGGCTGTGATGTGTGGTGATGCTGGAGGGGGGATAGATGCCAATGGGTGATTTTTATTTAAATGTTCCTGCAGCATTTGCATACCAGATGTGATGGCATGGCACTGATTGCTCCCTGTTAGCACAGATACGTTCATGCTGTCACCATTGTGTGATGAAGTGAGCATGAGAAAGTGTGGGAGGGTATGGTTGGGTCCTTGTGTTGTAGTGATGCAGAGGTGGCTGCCGGCACAGGTAACGAGCAAGGGACAGTGAGAGCTGTGCTTTGTGTCATGGAGTGTGGAGCATCAGTTCCTGAGTGTCCCATTGCCCTTTCCCAGCAGGGTAGGACAGAGGGGCAGTGGAGGGCTCTCCATGTCGGCTGCACGCAGTGAGCACGAGGTGTCGGAGATCATCGATGGGCTCTCAGAGCAAGAGGTGAGACCAGGTTCTCCTTCCTCCCCCCCTTCACCCCTAGTTCCGCTCCAAGGAAGCCAAGAGAACGGGAAGAGAGGAGGGCTGGTGCCCTGGCTGGCGTGTGGAGAGGTTTTTCTGTTTCACTTTGTTTTGAATGGGCTGTGCAGCCTGACACTGGGGAATCCTATGGAATGAATGGTTTGTACATGAGCCAGTTGGCCCACGTCTTCTGGGAGTGCTCCATTCATCTTGAAACATCCCCATGACCTTGGCTTCAGTTGGATCTGGTTTCACAAGGGTTCCACTCTCTTGGCACGGAGGCGAGCTGCAGTGAATGGTTTCACTTGGGAGGGGAGAGCCTCCGTCTCCCAGCCATGGCCGAGAACATCAGCTTTCAGCCAGGGCTTTCTGCATTCATCAGAGTCAGTGTTTTGGCCCTGAGCTGTGCCTCTGTCCTCCCATGACGGGATAACACCCCCCAGGGTGTTCAGAGCCGCCAGGTGCCACATGGGCAGTGTCCTTGCCCCCTTCCAGAAAGCTTCCAGCATGATGCTGGCAGTTAGAGGGGACCGGGCCTCCACATGGCCCTGGGTAGGAGGGCTGCTGCTCCCCGTGCCTCTGTTGCTTTGATTCCTCTCCCACTGTGGGCAGGAGCTATTTTCCTTAAGTCAGGCATTTCCACGCGGTATCTTAAAGCCTTTTATTTCAGAATGTAAGATTAATTGCTTGCTAGCTGATGGCAATAGCCTCTTTCAGCATTTCATTTACAATTACCCTAGCAATAAAGCTGCCTAGTGCTTGCTTTTCAGTTCTCCTGTTCCTCCACCTGTCCTTTCCTCTCGAACATCTGTCCCCATGGGTTCCCTCGGGCCCGTGCTGCTGACCAACTGTTCTCTCTGCTTTCCCTGCAGAACCTGGAGAAGCAGATGCGCCAGCTCGCCGTCATCCCACCCATGCTCTACGATGCTGACCAGCAGCGCATTAAATTCATCAACATGAACGGCCTCATGGACGACCCCATGAAGGTCTACAAGGACCGGCAGGTGATGAACATGTGGAGCGAGCAGGAGAAGGAGACCTTCCGGGAAAAGTGAGTGCAGCCCACATCTCGCAGCAGAGCCCCTGCGAGCGGTGAGATGTGACCTGTGCAGCACAGCCTGCTGAGCTGAGCTGCTGTGTGATGGTTGCAGAATCACAAGGTCTCAGAGATGGTGGGTAGTTCCCAGAGGAGCCCAGGGATCCCTCTGTGTGAACAAGGGCAGTCTCACACTCAGTGCCAGGACCTCCCTTCCCTCTCCTGCTCGCAGCAGCTCCTGCTTGCAGCTGAAGTAAAGAATTGCCGAGATGGACCAAAAAAGAGCAAATAAGCAAACCAATTCCAAGCCTATTGTAGAGGAGAGCCCTCACTGCTAATTAACCTTAAAGTGCACCACTCCAAACAGCCCAGGCTTGCACACAAATGACGCAAAGGCTAATTACTTGGTCTTTAATGCAGGGGCCATGCCTGGCTAATGGAGCTGGGAGAACCCACACCCAGCTCGTGCATCCTGCTGTGCACGGTGGTTTCTCTGTCATTACTGTGGGTGATGGGAGCTCAAGGCATAAATAGAGAAGAATTTCTCACAGAACTAATTGAGGGAGATGGGCACTCAGGAGCTATAAACAAGGCCAAAGGATCGCAGCTCTCAGGTAGCTCAGAGCAATTGATAACATGGTCTTGAAAACCCCCTGCTTTGATCAGCCCCCTGGTTCTTGCCATGTACAGCACAGCACATAAGATCTCTGATGTGATTCCACAGCCCAGCTGCTTGTAAAAGCAAAAAAACAAAAAAACATTATTACAATCTTTGTGCTTAGCATTACTGATGTCTCCTTTGTTATCCTCTTATTTATTCACTCACATGTCTTGGGAGATCTCCCTTGGGTGTCTGTGTTATATTTGGATAAGTTTTGCCCTTCAGAACCCTTGAAGGAAGAAAGGCTGCAGCATTTTTTGGGGTAGAGACTGTCCTCTGTTAAGTGCCCAAGCATCGTGCTCTCGTTGCTGTCCTCCACTTCCCCTCGTGCCCCCAACCTCACACTATCACCCACGACCCCCATTCCATGCTGGAATCAGTCCAGCTTGGTGCCCCAGCAGTGACTCTGGTTGAGCTGCTCACTGTGTCCTGCCCACATTCCATTCCACTCCTCCCACTCAGGGCCCATCCTGTCTTCAGGGCATGTTTTGGTGGCCGTGGGGTCGAGCAGAGACAGTTTTTGGGCACTTATGATCCCCCTGCTCTCTGCCATCCTGTGGTGAACATGAGCCTATCAGAGCCCCAGCTCCACTGTTAGGCTAAATATCAGTTTTCCATCTTCCTGGGACGCTGAGCAGCACCAAGTATGTTCCCAAATCAACAGGTCCTTCGGGAGCTGGCCTCCCACCCAGCCAGCAGCTGAGTCAGAGTTGGTGCTTGCACTCACCCTGTCCTTCTGCTCCCGCAGGTTCATGCAGCACCCTAAGAACTTTGGCCTGATTGCCTCCTTTCTGGACAGGAAGGTAAGCCTTCTGCTTTCTCTCCTTGATTTTACATTCTGGTCCTGTTCTGATCAAGGCCACGTGCCTTCTGTGGGACAGGCCATATGGGCAAGTCCTGGGTGGATCCAACCTGGAAGGGTGGAGGTGGACCAGGTGGTAGAAACAGCCGTAGCTTCTCTAGTCCTTGTAGTCACCTCCTTTGCCCATCTCGTGCCACATTTCATCCACGCAGTGTCTGTTCAGGCAGGGAAGCCCTTTGCTTTCAGGACATTGGGCTCAGAGGTCCCTTCAAGCTTAAGTCACTCTGGCTGTGCACGTCTCTGCCTGGGGAGATGGTTTGTAAGAGCTCAACTGTCCAAAGCAGCACTGCGGCAGCAGCCTCGTGGTGCTGGGCATGCTGTGAGGCACCAGGCTCGTTTCAGCCGTTCTCACTTGTTAACGCTGAAAGTGTTGGGACTTGGATGATGCTCACAATCCAGCCTGTGTTCCAAGCTGTAAAATGTCTTCTAATTTTATTTGTACTCGTTTGTAAATCAGGCTGTAATTATGATACAGAACACATCTATTATCCAGTTGGAGAGAGATGCAAAGTATGGCTCAATGCAATGAATTAATAGATTTTTAAATTGCATTAAAAAAAAAAAAAAAGTGATCTTAGCCCTTGGAACAGATGACTGTAAGTTTTTGTGTTCGTGTGTGTGTGTATAATCAGGGCTAGATTAGAAAGGCATCCAATTAACACTTTAAAAGTTACAATCTGTTGCTGCAAATGGTTCTGCTCTGCATAAGGGTGGGGAGAGCGCAGCCCTGTGCCCGGGCACAGAGGGATGTGGGGGTCTGCAGGTTGGTCCTGTTCACACAGCCGCTGAGCCCCTCCGTGGGGATGTAGTTCAGGTGCCCACGCTGTGAGGGGAGGGATTCGTGGGCAGGAGCAGAGTTGCATCCCAGCCATAGCGGCTCCCCAGTGCGCCCAGCCCAGCACTCAGAGCCACGGGAGCTGCAGCTTGATGGGGCTCGGAGGCACTCAGGCAGCGGGGCTCAGCTCAGCAGCTGGAAGTAACGGCTGCTGACAGCCGCGTGGCAGGTTGTGCGCAGCACCGCCGCAACAGAGGGTGACAGGCAGCTCTCCTTGTTCTGCTTTTAGTTGCCACAGTCATCTGGGGTCAGCCCTGCCCCCTGCCCCGGGCTGGCCCCGCGCTCTGCTCCAAGCACAAGGCTCCCGTTGTTCTGCATCCCCGTCTCTGCACTCCTGTGGGAAAGGCCCCGTTTTGTCCCTTGGAAGCGCAGGGCGATGTCCCTCATCCCCCTCGGCCGGCGGGCAGAGCGCTGCTGTGACGCAGGGAAGCTGCTCTGGCTGCAGCCCTTCAGAAGCACTGGATCTGGCGATGGCAGGGGCTGAATGCTGCTGCTGAAAGCCTTCCGCTCCCTGACCTGCCTGTGTCGTTGCAGACGGTGGCAGACTGCGTCCTGTACTACTACCTGACCAAGAAGAATGAGAACTACAAGAATCTCGTGAGGAGGAATTACCGGCGGCGTGGGAAAAGCCAGGTAAGGGCAGAGGAGTGCACGGAAACCTTGTCCCTCAGGAGGTGTGGTGACACGTGTTCTTAGTGCCAGCCTGGGGCTGAGCATCCCCAGCTCTCCTTCCACCTGCAAATGGAGATCACAGTTGTGAGCTGCAGTGGGCTGTGATTGTTTGCGTAGCCTTTCAGAACGTGCTGTTTTCTGGCAGTTGTTTGTGCTCTGGCAGTTGATGTTTGTCTGTCCTCGTGCCAAGGTCACAGTGGCTTGAAAAAGCAAAGCCAAGATGCTGGAAAGAGGGGTTGGAGCAAATGGTGACCATGCGTCAGGAGTTGCGTGGAGCTGACTGGATGAACCTGTGGGTCCCACGGCCTAGGTGTGAAACTCAGCACAGCTGTGCTACCCCAGCTGGGTGAAGTGAGACACTGTCCACCTACTGAGGGGGTGGCACGGGGCATCTCCCTGGATAACGTGGGAATAGGAATGGAAAAACTGTCCT
The DNA here is from genome assembly GCF_023343835.1 of Lagopus muta. Lineage (NCBI taxonomy): Eukaryota > Metazoa > Chordata > Aves > Galliformes > Phasianidae > Lagopus > Lagopus muta. The sequence continues at coordinate 8,016,155 of NC_064449.1, read as the reverse complement.
GTCCCATATCACCATGACATAAACAGCTCCTCGTGCTGCATGGCCATAAAAAGCAGCACTTGGATCTAGATCCTGATTGGGAGACAGATAGGTAGCCTTGCTCCAGTTTGATTTCTGCAGCATTAAGACATCAGAATAGTTAGCACATGACGAATGTCATGGATGGGGCCCAATTTTCCCTTCTTTTTTTTTCAGAGACATTAGTGATGGATAAAACCCTATTAGATTATCCAGTCCCTCTCCCAGCAAACCCAGGGTGGTTCCCTCCAGTACATTTTTATAGTGTTTACCAGGGTCTGTTTTGTTAGATCACAGCAACTAGAACATGAGGCCACATTTGTTTCTTGTTAGCAGTGGAGACGTTTAGCACAGCTCCTTCTGCTTTCAATGTTAAGCTGAGCAAGGAACAAGTGTGAAGGGGGAGAGGCGGTCTGCAGGGTCTGTGTCCCGTGGCCGCTGCTACACCAGCAGGTACTGTTCCTGCTTTGGTATTTGAAACCATCCCAAGGTGTCCCTGGCTGCAGGGGTGATTGCCCTTTGTCACAAGTGTGATCCAGCACGGGGAATGAGAATGTTGGGCTGTTGGGGCCAGAGAAGTCAGGACGGCTTGGGAGCATGAGCGTGGGGGGACAGCTGGGGGCAGGCTGTCGGCAGGAAGGGCACTGGGGTTTCTGACCGTCCTCCTGTGCCTTCAGGAGAGGTTGCTCTGTGTTCCCAGTGCCATGTGTGCTTCGTGGTCACTCCTGCTGCTGAGGACATGTGGAAAATTAGGGAAAATTTCTTCTCTGAAAGAGTGGAGAAGTATTGGTGCAGTCTGCCCTGGAAGGCGGTGGGGTGACCATCCCTAAAGGTGTTCATGAACCGTGGGGATGTGGCACTGAGGCATGTGGTCAGTGGGCACGGTGGGGGTGAGCTGACTTGGTGATCATGGAATCATAGAATGGCCTGGGTTGAAAAGGACCACAAAGACCATCTAATTTCAATCCCCTGCTATGTACAGGTTGCCAGCCACCAGACCAGGCTGCCCAGAGCCACGTCCAGCCTGGCCTTGAATGCCTCCAGGGGATGGGGCATCCACAGCCTCCTTGGGCAACCTGTTCCAGTGCGTCACCACCTCTGTGTGATCTTAGAGGTCTTTTGCAACCTTAGCGATTCTGTGGTTCTGTGAGGGCTGAAGTGGTTAAATGCCAGAGGTGAGATGTAATTGATTTATTGCTGGGGAGGGGAGATGGGCATTTCATCAGATGAGAGGAGCAGTGAGGTCAGATACAGTTGTGTTTCCAGTGGCCCTGCACTGTTGCTTTATGCCATTTCTCATGGAGAGGTCGGAGGTGTTATTTGCTTCTGGAGGCTGCGGGGGGCTTGTGAGAAAAGGAGAGATAATTACCAGTAGAAATAACATTCCTCTAGTGTCAAGATGATCATTGTGGCCTACTTATTAAAACATTAAAAAAAAACACAAGAATTCCTTCGTTCCCTGGCTGCTGGTCCCCTGGCAAAGGCTATTCCTCATAAAGCTGCTCCTTGCTGCTAAAAACCTCCTGCCAAAAGTGGGGACTTCACACAGCTCTGCTTCCAGTTTGTCACCAAACACACGGGCTGCCGGTGCGAGGCACGGCCCTGCAGGCACTGAATGGAAGGGGCACACATCCAAGGCATCATTGTGCTCAACGTTCGGCTTCCTGAGATGCAAATGCTTCCAAAAATAATCCTTATTTAACCCTGAAAGGAAGGAATTGGTGCTAAAAGGAATAACTTCCAAGTGCGTAATTTCGCAGTGGGGAAAAAAAAAGTTTGAATTGTGGTATGATGCTCTGATCCCGTGCTCGGTGTATGATAAAAAGCACACATTTTGGTGGTGCTGTCACAAAAGCTGTGCCTGTTCAGGTGTGTTTCCTAGGGGGCTCTGCAGTTGCTCTGCAGGGGGTTTCTGAGCACATCTCACTGCTGACAGCCCCGATTCTGTAGCAGCACACCGGCCCTAAAGCTGCCGATTGCTGCCATGAGCGGGGCTGTTGGGCAAGCTGTTCAGCCCGGCTGTAGCAGCATGAATGCTGTGCTGAAACCGTGCTGGAGGAAAAGGGACTTTGTGTAGTTATCCCTTGTGGGGAGCACCGTTCCCTTTCTGGAATAAATCAGCACCAGGCATGGCCAAAACACTGGGTCGTGCTGAGCTCTCAAAACTCTGCGGGAATGACATCTGTCCTGAAACAACTCCCCAGTTCTTCTCGATTTGGGGTTTTTGGAGGGGATGGGTCTGGCTCATTCTGGTCCTGGATGTGCAGGTTTGGAGGTGGCTGGAGCCCTGCTGTGTCCTCTTGGGGATGTCACAGAATCACTGAAGTTGCAAAAGACCTCTAAGATCACCAAGTAAAACTCCAACCCGCCCCCACTGTGCCCACCAACCACATCCCTCAGTGCCACATCCCTGTGGTTCCTGAACAGTTCTGGGGACACTGATCCCACCAGCTCCCTGGGCAGCCTATGCCAATGCATTACTGCTCTTTCTGAAAATTAACTTTTCTTAATATTCAACCTGCCCCCCCCCCCCCCCCCCCCCCCCCAGAACATGAACTGCGGTCAGTCTGCTGCTGGGCTGTCTCAGGAGTGGCAGTAGAGGCTCTTCCTGTCCGTGTTCCCTTTGCTCCTGAACCCCATTCCTGGTGATGCCCCATGAGGTGCACTGTACGCCCGGTGCAGCCCCATCACAGCTTTCCCTTAGCCCTGCCACCCTCCAGGCAGCTCAATGGGCGAACACAGTGGAAACTTACATTCCTGAAATCCCAGCTGCAGTTTTGGGGGTGATTACATGAGAACTCTGTTGGCCATATTTGGGAAAACCGAAGGATGCGTTGCTGTGGGAAGATTGCTGCTCAGGTCCCCACAGCTGCCACACAAGGACAGCAGTGAGAATTTGGGATTGGCACCAGCTGGTGGGATGTGGCCACTCTCCTTTGTGGTGGCACCAGCATGGAATACCAGCTGCTGATCTGAATTACATCTTGGTGGTAATTTAAGTCATGTAACAGTGAGGTGACCCCCCCGGCTCACCCCACGCTCAGACCAGTGTTCCTGCAGCAGCAGGTTGGTGCAGCCCTGAGGCGAGTGTCCCATGCTTATGTGAGTAGTGATGGGGTCGGGACCACTGCTCTGCATGGGGATGGCATCCTCCTGGTGGGGCTTGGGTAGGAACAGATTTGGGATGAGCTGTTTTAATGACAGTTTTTGACTGAGAGCTGTGAGCCCATCCCCTGTTTTAGGGAGCCAAGTGGGGGGGGTCACTGCGCATCCAGGAAGTGGAGCCTGGCAGTGGGGCAGAGCATGGCATGCAGACCACAGAGAGGAGGAAACATGTGTTCCCTGCCTGGAGCAAGTGGGGCTCCTCTCCACCACTTCCAAATGCTGTGCATTCATCCCCTCGGGTCATTTTCCCTTTGCAAGCAGTCAAATCACTTCTCAAAAAACTCAGCAGTGACCCAGAAAAGAAACATTTCCACTTATGGAAAAGCCCTCGGTGATGTTAAGGAGGGATTGCGTGAGCAGGATCCTGTACAATTGCTTCCGTGCTTGGGTGAGATCACTGTGCCATAGGAGGGTGTCCACCAGGCCCCACGTATCAGTGCCTGCTGGGCTTGGCTGTGCCAAGAGGCTCCCAGCCATAGAACCATGGAATCCTTATGGTTGGAAAAGACCTCTGAGGTCATCGTGTCCAGGCATCAGTCCATCAGCATGGTGCCAAGGGCCTACCAGCTGCACTCCTCCATTGTCACTGTGCCCCAGTGCTGTCCTGTGGTTACCCAGTGGAGAAGCAGCATGGCCATGGGGCAGCCCTGTGCTCCCTGCTGAGCTCCCTAACATTTCCCTTATCAGATGTGAGCCTGTCCTCCCATTTCTTGTTCACTTCCCCAGCCAACAACATCCAACCCAACGCTGGGCCGTGAGCGATCAAAGTGGTGCAGCCAGCAGACATTCCTCTTGCCCTCCTTGTTTTGGCAGCGGCTTGTTTGGATTTGTGGTTTCTCCCAGGAGCAGAGGGTGCTAAATGTGACCATGAGAAGCCTGGCTCTGTGGCAGTGGGTGGCAGCAGGGGCTGAGGCGTTCCAGACCAGTGCATCAGAGGCTTCGGGCTCTGGGAGCCACTTACATGATGCGTATATACGTATTTGTGATACATATATGTGTATTCATAACCCCTCCTGCCTGTGCTCTGCATCCAGTGTGAAAGCGGGTGGAAGGAGGCACGTGGTAAGCCAGCCCCAGGCCTTTGCCTTATCTTGAGCTGGTTTTAATTTGCAGCTCTCTGATTGTGTGTGGTGACCTCGGCCCCAGCTCCCCTGGAGAATGTTGTAAATGCCACGAATCTGAAGTCACCCATGGGAGAAGGGAGTCAGCAGTGCCCCAAACATGGCAGAGGCACAGCCAGGGGTCTGCAGAGGGGAGGGGGCTGGGGGCAGCTCTGCCCAAAGCGTCTGTAGTGACATGGTCACCGCTGGGAACATGTTGAGTGCAGAGCTCGTGGCTGTGGTGCTGGGGTATGCTTGTGGGTAAGGGACTGGTGTGTCCAGCTCTCAGTGTGCCGGGCAGTGCAGGGTGGGGGCTCGCTCCTTTCAGCTGGAGGAGCAGATGAGAGGTGGTTTTTCATAGAATCATTGAGGTTGGAAAAGATCCCCAAGTCCGTCTCCAGCCCACCCCCACCGTGCCCGCTCAGCACATCCCTTAGTGCCACATCTATGTGGTTCTGGGGCACCCCAAGGGATGGCGAACCCCCCCAACCTCCCTGGGCAGCCTGTTGCCTTCGGTAGGAGCCCAGGGCGTGGTGATGGTGGTGATGGAGGGGATGTGATCCAGCTGCCAAGTGGCATCCCATGAGCAGGAAATCCAGTGCTGGGGCAAGAGTTCCTCTGAAAACTCTCCCATCCCTGTCCCCATCCCAGCAGGATGGGGCTGGGGGCTGGCTCAGGGTGGATGTCCCCAAGGACCCCCATGGCGTCAGAGGAGAGCGGCGCCCTGGGCACGGGGCTGGGCCCGGTGGAGAGTTCTGGGCTGTGCTGTGGGCAGTGAGGTGTCCGCGTGGCTCCGCTCGCCTGCTGCAGCCCGGTGTGTGTGTGTCACCATGGAGGGGACGGGGAAGGCAGGAGCAGTTGGTTCTCTGGAGGTTTGGGAGTTTGCAAAATAAATAGCCCTGCGCTGTAGGTTAAAGCTTGGCATCCTCACGGATTAATCATGCCGGCTGCAGCCAGCGCTGAGAGCCCTGGTGACGAGAGCTGTGGTTTATAGATGATGATTCATCGACTCGACTTAGAGCGACCACGTTATTCCAGCAGATTGCAAAATCATAAGAGGAATGTTGTGGTTAGTTTACGGCTTAACTATGCAAATCGTCAGGAAGCCTTCGGAGCCGGAGAACGTAAGGCACAGCGAGCCCGGATGGCTGGGCGCTGAGCGGGGGCCCGCGGCCGGTGGTGGGGCTGGCGGGGAGCGGCCGTGAGCGTGAGCCGGGTGCTGGGGAGGTGAGTGCTGGGGACTGGGGCGCAATGGGGCTGACGGCAGCACGGCGGCCCTGGCTGGATCCGTATGGCTCTGTCACAGTGCTGTGGGGCTGGGGAGGGTGAAGGTGCGGAGCGGCGTCCCACATCCTCCCACCGAGGGAGGAAGCAGAATGGGAGGAGCCGCACCTCTTCCTCGCTGCTGCTTGTTCCCAGCCAGACCCAGGGCGCTGCAACCTGGGGGGCGGTGAGCAGTGCTGCGAGTTGGTCCGTTCTCAGCTTCGGTGTCTTCGGACCTACCTGGAAGCGGGTGTCCCCTGGATGCGATGTGCCAGGCAGGCAGGGCGAGACGATGTGGGCAGCCGTCCTTGTGTCGTTGCGTGGGGCGGATCGGTGGGGCTGCGTGGGGGCTCCCAGCGGGGCTGGCACCGCTCTGCTCCTCCCACTGCTGTGGGGTCGGAGGTGAGCAGATGTTTGGCATTATGGAGCAGCAGTGAAGGAGGCCGCGTGGCTCTGCGGGTTCGGAGTGGGACTGGGCTCTCGCTTGCACGTACAGCATGCAATTTGTCCCGGGGCCTTTTTAAATAAACAGGATGTGTTGGCAGCAAAACCAAACAGCGCGATGCTGGGGAGGAAGGGCGGGCGGCAACAAGAACGCTTGGCCTGGGAGGGAGGGATGGAAGGGATGGCCCTGCTTGCTGCCACCAGCCTCTTCCTTGGCCTTGAGCGTGTCCCTTTGCCCCCTGGGTGCCTCTGCCTGGGGCCATGGGACTGTGCTTGAAGGGAGGCTCCATCGAGCAGTTTTGTTGCTGGCCCGCAGCTCATCCCACGGCCAACCCACCTGCCGGCCCGCCTCAAAGTGGGGCAGCGTGAATCAGAAGGCAGCATGGGCTGGTAATTGGGGAAGCATTTCCTGGCCCGTCACGCTTTGGGATGGCGTCCCATCCCTTGAATCATCCCGAGCTGGGCCACAGCCAGGGCTAAGAATAGGCGCTGTGCACCATGGGCAGCCTGAGGACGGCCGCCTTGGGGCAAGGGGCTGGCTCCCAGCTGTCACCTCCCTGTGCCCAGTGTCGGTCCCAGTGGCTTCGGGGCTGAGTTTTGGGCATGCAGCACTGGGGCTGGGTGGCCTCTGGTGTTTCTGTCCCCACGCAGTCCTGGCATTGAGCACCATGCCCCAGCTGGAGCAGGGCAAGCACTAGAGGGCATCCTTGGATTAAGATGCTCTCTGCAGTGGGAGAAGCGCTGGTTGGTGTCCCACCACCTTGGCTTAAGACCTCCGCAGAACAAGCCTGGAGTCTGCTGGCCCTCCTCTCCAAAACAAAACACTCTTGAAGAAGGGGTGGAAGCACTACAGAACTAACGTGGACACCGCTCCCCTGCTGCAGCACATGGGGAAGGGCAGAAGCATGGGAGGCGATGGCTGGGACACAGCCTCCTCCTCACGCTCCCACGCAGCCTGGCTCTGGGCAGGTCCCTGCCATCACCGGCAGCTCCTCCTGGGGCTGAACCCATGTGGGGTTCACTGCTGCCTGCAGTGTGACTCAGGGGGTCAGGGAGTTCAGGGCAGTGCGTGTTGGGCCATGCCCCTTGCTCCTCTGCAGCCGGACTCCAACTCACAGCCAGGCTCCCACCAGGTGCCCACTGCTTCTCTGCGGAGTTTGGGACTGGCATACCGGTTCTGACACTGGTGCTGGACCACCTGCTGGGTTTGATCCTTTAAGGCCTCAATCCCAACCTAATCCTGGTGTTGCTGGCTGCATAAACTAGGAGCAGGATAGCTGAATAAATCATTTCCGCCTCTAATTTTCTTTTTCTCTGAAATTCCTCTCGTTTGCTGGTCACCAATGGGAAGGGAGGTCAGGGGAACTGGGCCTCCCCAGCATCCTCCTTCCTGCAGCTGTAGAAACAAAATCTGGGAACACCACAACCACCGCATCCCTCCCTGGTGTCACCATGTGCTCAGCCCCTGTGCTTTGCTCTGCCCCCCAAAGGGCACAGAAGGGCTGCTGCACTGTCTGCCATGGGAGCCAGAGCATGGCATGGCCACAGCTGACCCCACAGCCCCTTAATGCCCCCAAAATGCTTTCAGCCCTGCTGCGGATGGGCACCCCACAGCACGTTTTCCTCCTGGCCACTGCCCCCTGGTGTAGTTTGGCCACAGTTGTTTGGGTTGGCCCAGGTGCTGCCGTGTGTCTGGCCCTGCACTGAGAGTTTGTTTTGTTTTATGTGCCTTGTTTTGCAGCAACAGCAGCAAATGCCCCGGAGCAGCCAAGAAGAGAAAGATGAAAAAGAGAAAGAAAAGGAGAAGGAGGGAGACAAGGAGGAAGACAAACAGGAAACAGAAAATGACAAAGAAGAACTGACAAAGTAAGTGAAGCCTTCCCAAGGTCCCCGCTGCCTGCAGATCCCAGGGTGTGGGAGCTCCCAGCTCCTTCCCAGCAGTGCTGGGATGTGGGATGGAGTGTGGGATGGGATGCAGCGGTGGGACGTGAGGTGGGACACGGGGTGGGATGCAGCAGTAGGATGCAGGGCAGGATGCGGTCCAGGGCTGCCTGACGCCATACAGGACTGCGTGTGCTCACCTCCTCCTCTGCAAGGAGGGAAGGAAGGGGAGCGCCTGCCCTCCTGTTCGTTCTCATCCCTGCTGCTCCCAAACATCTCTCTGATGTACTTTTATTTTTAAACCTGCTCAACCCGCACAGCCGCCCTGTTCCTCGGGCTTGTTTTGCTGTTGTGAGAGCCTCCCCGCGCCGCTGGAGCTGGCTGAGCGCAGCCGAGCGCGGCGCTTCACCTTTAGTGTTATTGATGTCAACGTGAGAGCTTCCAGAGTGAGGGATGGGAGCGGTTTTATGGCTGCACCCGCCCCGCTGTCTGACACAGTCATAACTAACAGGGAGCGCCGGAGCTGCGGCGGGGAGAGGCTGGCACGCGGGCTGCTAGCGCTCTGTAATGGGCTTAATGCTTGCTTTAAAGGAACATCTGGCTTCATTATATCCAGGCTGCTGAGACATTTACCAGCAGGTCCTTTTCAGGAAGATAAATGAGGAGGAGGCAGTGATGAATTTGAATGGCCTGGTATTAAACCTGTCTCTGTCAGGTCCCTGCGTGCACGCGGTGGTGGAGCTGCAGCCAGCTGCAGAACGACCCCCGCACCAACAACCCCAAATTAGGCAGGAAGAGGGTCTGCGTGTGCAAAGAATGCTGACCCGCCCCTCCAAAAGCTCCCCGAGCACGTGCAGGGAGACGGTTGTGTGACCTAAAACCGATGCCAGCCCAACGGTGATTTCTTCTCTCCCTGGTTTTGCAGGGACAAAAACGACGACACGTCCGGGGAAGACAACGATGAGAAGGAAGCCGTCACCTCCAAAGGCCGCAAAACCGCCAACAGCCAGGGCCGGCGCAAGGGCCGCATCACCCGCTCCATGGCCAACGAAGCCAACAGCGAGGAGGCGGCCACGCCGCAGCAGAGCGCTGAGCTGGGTGCGTAGCTGGGGGAGCGGGGGGCACGTGGTGTGCTGTGCTGACCAGCAGCAGTGTGTGCCAGGAGCCAGCGCCCTGGCTTTGCGCTCAGAGCAGCATTTCCCTGCTCGGTTCCCTGATCTCCCCTTGTTTGTCCCCAGTGCTCTTCTGCCCCATCCGACGGCCGCTCGGGGTAGGCAGGAATTGTAGCGTCCGTAGCCCCGTTCGTGTGCATCTGCCTCTGGCATTTGCAGCCCTGATAGTGGTTACCCGTGGAAACTGACTTAGAGCAGCAAATAAATGAAGGAATTTGGCTGATTTTCCAGTGTTTTGTACTCCGTCAAGTACAAAATTATGACCGCACCACCTAAGGCAAGTGAAAATAAAGCAGGGTGACTCCTCTCGGTTTCCTTTCCCCGCGGTTCCTTGCTCGCTCTGTTCCATGTGCTATAAATCACCCGGAGGTGTTTCGCTCCCTGTTCTCTGCTGACAACTGGCTGAAGCCTGATGGCGGGCGCTGCTCTCGTACCGCTGATATAAATAGTGCTGTACACAGTGGAGCCCTGTGCTCCGTCTCAAACTTGTTCAGCAGTGCTGCAGAGAAGCAGCAGATAACGCCAGTAACTCAGATGGGATTTTTCATCCTGGTATCCCAGAGCTGAGTGAGCAGGGAGGAAAGGCTTCAGACCATGTTTGATTGAGAAAAGGAAATGGACGGATTTCAGTGGCAGATCTGAGCAATTGGTTACCCTTTTTGTCTCCAATCGTGCTTTAATTTAGGTTGGCGAAGGAAGTTATTGCATTCTAAATACTGATTGAACATTAAAAAACAACACAAAACCATACTGTGGTTTAACTGCAGCATGCCGGAGCTCCCAGTAGGCATCTGTTACATAACTGCACAACCTCAGTAAATATCGTTAATCAAAGCAAGCGGGCCATCGCTCTGACGGCTCCTTGCCGTGCAGTCACAGTCATCTCAGAGTTGAGCCTTGTGACACACGGCTTCAGGTAAATGAGAGAGCACTGGGGACACTCAGCTTCAAGGAAGTGAGAGATGCAGCCCCGCCTGGTCCCAGGGAGGGCATAGCTGGGAGGTCTCCATTTCCCTGAGCTATGGAGCTGGAGGAAGTGCCCTGCTCGGGTGGCACCTGCAGCTGTGCCCCACAGCCTGGGGAGGGAATCCCTCCATCTCAGGCACTGATGCATCCTCCTGCCAGGTTCAGGCCCTGGAAGGTGCTCCCTTCCTTGTCCATATCCTCCAGTCTAACCTACCGGCCTGTTTTCCATTCTAAAAGGACACTGTCAAAACATCTCTCATCACTGTTGAAATAATGCTTCGCCTGTTGTTTAAAGTAATAACCCATTGGCAGCCCAAACCGGAAATCTGTTTCCTTACCGCGTTGTTTTTTTTGCCTCTGACTCACAGCCTGGCTTGTTATTGTAGGGTTTGCTCTCGTGCCAGGCTGCCAGTGGGACGGGTGTGCAGTGCTGCACACAGCACCCTGGGGTCCCCACACCGGGTGTGGGGTGGTGACAGCCATCCCTGCTCTCCCTGATGCCCTCTACTACTGCACATCCCTGGGTCGGTCCCCCCCAGATGAGGCTCTGGGATGTCCCAAAGCGCAGTGACAGGGTTGCTGTCCCCAGCAGCCACTGTCAGCAGGGCTCCCTTGGCAGATGCAGTTGATGTGCCCGAGTCACCAAGGTGACGCTGTTTCTCCGTCTCTGCTGAGGGTGATGGTCCCACCCCACGTCTGCCACCTCCAAAGCACGCAGCCGGTGTCGGCTCCAGCTTAGGTACCTGTTGTTGGCGGGCCAGAGAGCGTGGCACCCGTTCAGCAGGAAATATGGTGCCTCCCTCGAGCCATCTGGCCGTGCTTCTAGCCCCAAAGAAACCAAAGCGGAGCCGTGCGTCACTGCGCTGCATCCCGGGAGGGTGCTGCACGTGGGCTGCGGTGCCCCTCCTGCGGGAGGGCCGGGGGCACGGCGTCTGCGGGTGGGTTTGGGATGCGGTGCCCACCGCATCAGTTTGAGATGTCTGTGTGGTTTGGTTTGGAACGGGTTGTGTGGGGCGGATTTGGGATGTGGTGCCCATGGGCTCGCTCAGCCCATCCTGCTGACTGCTCTCCTTCCTCTCCCAGCCTCTCTGGAGATGAATGAAAGCTCTCGCTGGACTGAAGAGGAGATGGAAACGGCAAAGAAGGGTAAGAAGCCACTTTCTTTCTTCCTTGCATGGTGCTGACGGGTTGGGGGGAAGCGAGAGGGGTGTCAGGTTGTGCCGTGTGGGCCCGAGGAGCTGTTTAGATCCCTGGGATGGCAGCATGGGCGCAAGGAGGACGCCTCACTGGATGTTCCAGGTGTGCACGGTGCCAGGCTCAGTTCTGCACCTCTCCAAAGCTCCATCCTTGTGGTGACAAGCCCTGGCGCAGGCACTCAGCATTCCTGAGCTGATTCAAACCTTTGCTGAGGCCATCTCTAGAAGTGCTGTGCATGACACCTCCCTGCCTGCACTTCTCCTTGCAGTAACGGTGCTCGCCATTCTCTTGGCCCAACTCCCGTCCTGTTGCTCTGCTGCCGAGTTGCCAGCTGTGCGTCCTGCCTGCCTCACTGCTGCTCCTCCTTGTCCAGGAGGGCTGTAAGCGCAAAATTGAAATGGAAATGAGTGCTGTTTGGGAAGTGCACCTGCTCCAGGGATGCTGGTGGCACGTTCCAGAGCTCCCAGGTGCTGGTGGAGCTGCGCAGTTGGATTCCTTTGCCTCTGAATGTCCCAAAGCGCTTGGCTCACTTGCCTTAAACCATTCCAGCCCTCTTTGCAGCCCAGTGCCAATCCTGTGTGTTGCTGCACGCTGCTCTCCATAGATGCAGACTTAATGGATAGACGTTAATCAGGCAGCGTGGCCCGGTGCCAGGCGTGGGGTGAGCAGGTGCCGGGAGGGGAGCGCTGCCGCGGGGACCTTTGTTTTGGAGATTGCATCTGGTTGCAAGAAAAGTGCCTCTCGCTGTTTGATGCTGGATGTGCACTGAAGGATTCCTAAAAGCAGTGAAAGATGAAGTGTGTGAGCACGTTTCTGCTCCTCTAAGCTGGGCCTGGGGACCTGGATAGGGTAGGGGTTTGCTGCGTGCTGATGGCTGGTGGTGTTCCGGCACCCACCCCGTGCTGGGGAGCTGGCAGCAGGGCCAGCAGCCTCATGAGGAAAGAGCAGAGCTGCACAGAGCGCTTCCAAGTAGGAGAGGGCAGGAGTGTGTCTGTAGGGAGAGACAATAAAGGGGAGTACCGTGTTATTAAAGTTAACCGGGGGAACGAAAACCTAGCGAGAGGAAAGTTCTTGCTTAATGACACTTTTATTATGCAATAAACTTTGATTCACTCATCTGTCAAAATGTGCTGAGATGGGTATAATTACGGGGTAGCGTGTTTTTCTGGTGCTGTCTTGCTGAACAGGGGCTGTGATTACAGGTAAAAGCGGGAGGTTTTGGCTAACCAGGCTGCTCAGCACTGATCCCCGTTGCATTTTGGGTCTGGCCGAGCTGGGCCAGCTCTGTGCAAGGCAATATCTGGGCATCTGGGGGATCCCAAGCACGCAGGAGCCGGAGGCAGGCTGGGGAGGATTGCCCCATGCCCCACCAGGGCTGTGCCACACAGCAGCAGTGGAGTTGAACTCAATGAACCAGGAGGTTTCCACGTGACCTTCGTTACTCTTTAAGCCTGCTATCTGTTCTCGCCCCAGCTCTGGGTTTTCCCCCACTGCCAGCCTCTAACAAGTGGTTTTGCAGTTTTGCACTCCCAAAAGTTGTCACGTGCCAATGGCAGCTTCTTGCTCATCCGAGCTCCTCCCAGGCCGTGCCAAGGCTGCGTGCTCCTGGCACAAAGGACAGGCAATACTGTGCTCCCTGTGCTGTTCCTCCTCTGCTGGGACGGAAGGGCAGGACTGGGCAGCCTGGTGCTGCCTGCAGCACCGTGTGGGCACATCCCGTGCAGGCAGGGCAGTGTGGGAGTGCTGTGAGTTTGCTTTCCATCACTGTGAACGTGAAACAGCAGAGGAAAGGGCTTTTGGAAGAGCTGAGGCTTGTGGTGACGTGGGGCCCGGTGTGCTGGCTGTGTGAGTGCTCTCATGTGAGCCTTTCGGTGTTTAATTCAGAACGTGAGAAGCCAATGTCAGAGAGCTAAATAACCCGTGAAAACTCCTCAATAGTTCATTTTGGGCAGATGCACGATATTTCCTTGGATACAGGAGGTGGGTTTTTTCTGTTGTGTTTTTTTTTATTTTTAAGGGCTGATTTCCAAAGCAGCACAGAATGTAAGATGAATTTTGGACCAGGCTGAACCTTTTTTTTTTTCTTTTTTTTTTTTCCCAGTCCCCATTCTGCCCATGAAACTAAAAAAAAATATATATATATAAAAAAAAAAAGTGGTATTTTCTTTACAAAACATTCATCTCTTCCCATTCTGGCACTGCCAAACCACATCAAGCATGGCCCCGCATAGCGCTGCCACTGTGCCCCCCCGGTGCATCTGGGAGGAATGCTGCTGCCTCGTGTAGGAGAGAGCTGCGAGGATTTGCTCAGTGAGTGTCAGCGAATGGCACACAAAAGGCCTGTCAGGGGGAAACGCTGGGTAATTACTATAATTTACAGCCCACATTTTAATTTTGAGCATTATTTTTTCAACAATGAGGGAGCGGGAGTAATATCCGAACGAGGTGAAGAGAGAGAGCGCGAGGATGGCGCCGGGCTGCGGGCCGGGGCAGGAAGAGGGGAGGTAGGAGAGGGGCTGGGGAGGCCGCGGCGCTCCGGGGATGGACGCCCGCGCGGCCAGGTGAGCGCGCTGGGGCCGATGGCTTCCCAAAGGCGGGCTGTGTGCCCTGCCCGCCCCGTGGGGCCGTGTGTGCGCTGCCGGCTGCTGGCTGTGCGCATCACTCACCTCTTCGTGCCGCGGTCTCCCACGCGTGGCAGCAGGGGAGGGCGATGCACGGAGCTGCTGTCAGCGCTGCCGACCCCGCGTTCGCAGCACCGCGGGCTGCGCGGTGCCAGCGGTTCTCCAGGGCCGGGTTATGGCACGTCTCGGCTGTGCCAAAAGCGGCTCCATCCCTGTACTCCGGGTGCGAGAGAGGCCGGGTGTTGTTCTGGATACCGAAGCATCGCACCCAGTCCCACCGCCGCGGCTCCCAGCCTCCCGCTGCGCCGTGCTCCTCCGTCCCTCCTTCGGGGCAGGGGCTGTGCCCGCCCTGCGCGGTGCCGTCGATGCCCCGCGCTCCCTGCGCTCGTCCGCAACCTCTCCACGGGTAGCGGGGCACCGCGCCGGGCTCGCGCCTCCCCAAAGAAACGCGCCTTTGATTCACTTCGGAGCGGAGGAAACTATGAGCCCAGCTTTGTTTCCCTGGATCCCTCCCCCTGCGCCGACATTCAGATGAGAGCGAGGGAGACAGAAAGTGAGAGAGGGAGGGAGGGAGCCGGTGCCAAGCGGCCGCACCCCTTGTCAGCTTGGGTCAGCGCCACGTTCGTTATTAATGCTCTGTCTAGAGGTCACATTCAGATGCAATGAGCCCTGGGTCAGCCAGAGGAACAGATTAGAGCTCGCTGCTCCGCACACGGCGCGGCACCGGCTCCGTCCACGGGCTGCCAGGAGCGGGGCTGCGGCTGCTCCCTCCCCTTTGCCTTTCTGCTGCTTTTTCTTTCTTTTTTTATTTATTATTATTTCTTGGCAACGTCGGGCATCTCCTGAAAACTGCACAGCCCCCTCCCGGAGCTCGGGGCTGCGGAGCGAGGAGCCGGGGAGCTCACACCGCTCGTGCTTCAGACGCCCGCGGAGCGTTGCGTGGCCGGGCCATGCGTCCCCCCCGGCTCCGGGCGGCGGGGTCAGCAGCCCCCTCCCGCCCCTGACCCGCTTTCCAGCCCCAGCAGCCGCTCCAGCCGCCCATGGCTCTGCGACCCCCCCCCCCCCAGGATTTAAGGAACCGGCTTTGCTTTCTTCTCTTTCTCCGCCCGCTGCGAGGGAACGAAAGCAAAATGAGCGGGGAGGGCGCGAGCGCAGCGCTCGCAGCGCTTGGCAGCGGGCAGCCGTGCCCGGGGGGGCTTTGAGGAGCGCCCACCGCCCGGCCCGCTGCATGCTGCGGCTGTGCTCCCTGCCCGGCGCAGCGCGACCTGCGGCACGTAAGTACGGCAGTGGGGTCAGCGCGGGGGGAGGATTGGGGCAGCGCCGTGCCGAGCCTCTGCCGCACCCGTAACTCCGTTGGATGGGGCTTTGGTGAGGCTGCCGAGCCGGGTGTGCGGCGTGCCTGTGTGCGTGGCGTGTCCCGTGTCCCTCCCCGTGCAGAGGCAGCAGGTGTTGGGGGTTTTGTGTCAGGGTTTTGTGCGTGGCACCACGCGTCGGCAAAGATTGCTCTCCGGTGGGGACCGTGGGCTCCATCTGCTCCCGTTTGCCAGGCTGGGTCCCGCTGCGGATCCCAGCAGAGCCCGGCTGCTGGTGAACCTTTGCCCTGGGCACAGCAAACCACCCTGGCCCCCAGCATTGCGCTTGGTGCTGTGCTGAGCCCAGGGGCACTGAGCCAAGGGGACGATGAGCAAGGGGCCGGTGGCTTGTTTGCTTTGGGGCAGCAGCCTGGCTTGTGGCACGGGGGGAGGGCTGCCCTGAGCAGTTGGTTACCGGACATCCCCTTTTTTTTTTTTTTCTCCCTTTTCCCTTTTTAAGCAGCATGGTGATGGAGGTTGCAAGTTTTGCAGGCTGGGAACTGCAGAGTTAAAGCTCCAACTTGCTTCTTGGCTTGCCCCGGCCTTTTGTGGTGCTCAGCGCTGTGTGATGCCTGCGTGCTGCGTGCAATTCGATAAGCCCCGGTGCTGGGACAGGGCAGGATACAGCACAGCTGCGGCTTAACCCTTGCTGTGCCGGGTCGCAGGAGTGGCTGTTGGGCTGTCAGTGGGGCACAGCTCCCAGGTGCACGCATGGCCACCACGGGAGCCTTAACCTGGGACATGCTGAACTCTGCAGCACCAGAGCTGGTAGCAACCTGGAGAAAGAGTACGGAGACATGCGGGCAGTCCCTGCTCCCATGCTGTGTGCTTTGTGGCCTCTGTTCTGGAAAACCCCTTATAAAAGAGGAAAGTGGTTTTTGCAGGTTCATTCCCTGCAGGTTTTCAGCTCTTGCAGTCACCATTTGCAGCAGCACCGTGCTCAGGCTGCCTGTCCCATACAGGTGGTGCTGAGCAGGAGCTGGGAAGCTGTGCCTGCAGCATCACACTGAGTGGACCCGGGGCATCCATCCTTGTGCCCATGCCCCACGTTGCTCACTGCTCCAACACACCATATCTGCATGACCTGCACAGTCCCAGGGCTGCAGGATGGGGATGGCACCTGTGGGTGCCCACGCAGGGATGCTTCCTCATCCACCCTGCCCTGTCCTATTCCATGCTGGCAGGGTTCTGGACGTGGCAGTGCTGTCCTAAGGGGAGGGAACACCTGCCTCTGTGCTGTGGCTGCGGGATGTTCTGTTCCTGAGGCACTCAGCTCAGGGCCTTTTTTCCCCATGGAAAGACAAACAGGCCATCCCAAGTCATCCTGGGAAGCCCTGCAGACGGGTGCTGTGATCATACTGTTCCTGCAGAGCTTGGCGTGCGCTGAGGGTGTTTCCCATCCTGTGCAGATAATGCTGTCCTCGTGCTAGCCCATCTGGCCCTAAACCCTTCTCCTTCCCTCCTGCTACCACAGGTCTCCTTGAGCATGGGCGGAACTGGTCGGCCATTGCCAGGATGGTGGGCTCCAAGACCGTGTCGCAGTGCAAGAACTTCTACTTCAACTACAAGAAGAGGCAGAACCTGGATGAGATCCTACAGCAGCACAAACTGAAAATGGTGAGCCTCGTCCCAGGAACCTGCCCAGTCCTACTGGGGCACCAGGGTGTTTTGGAGAACGGTTTGGGGTGGAGACCTGGGAGCACGAATGGTGCAGATGGGGCTGCCCAGCAGATCCTAGGAGCTCTGTGGGAGGGCAGCTGCCAAAGGGATTCAGGAGTTTGGGACAATGCATGGAAAGGAGGCGCTGAGCCCAAAGCTGTGGTGGTAGGACAGGTGTTGTGCAGGGAGGGCTGGTCTTGGTGGTTATCTCTGTGGCATGCGTGCATCTCTCTGCGCCTTGGTTTCCCAGTGAGAATGGCTGACGCTGCTTTTCTGCCATACGGTCCAGAGTATGAATGAAGTGGGGCTCATTGAGTGTTCTGGAGATAGCACAGACCACTAAGAGCAGCCGAGGATTATAATTATTTCATCTGTAGAGTATCCTGGGGTTCCCGGTTTCTGGCTAATAGAATTCACATGGCTAAACCCCCAAGGGGTGCTTTGAAAATGCAAAGGACAATGTTCAATGCAGGAATCTCTCCAAGCAAGCTATTACAGCAAGAGTAAAAAGAAAGACAGGAAAACATTCAATGACTCACCCAGGAATTTAATATCCTAGTCAGTCTATAGGAATGAGAGAGAGAGAAGACATTGGTGATTCTTTTCTTATTAATTCTCTATGCACAGAGACACTCCTGTGTTCCTGTATTTCACCAAATTGTTTTTAGAAGCAGAGCAAACGATACAAAAGGCAAAAAATATAAAGACTGCAATGAAATGTGCATAAAGCCCTCTGAATGTAAAATGTTATAAAGATATCTTTGTTCATTACGGGGGAGCATCTGAAATAAGATCATGCTGCTTAGCTGGCAGTGGACTCGGTGTTTATTAATTTACTCCGCTTCCTAATGTCTCAGAAATTATATCACAGAAGGGTTTTTCTGCAGAGCCACATTTCTCCCTGCCTCCGTCCCTCCAAGGCAGCGCTGCGCTGCTCCCGTCTAATTGCTCACTCTCACTTGCAGTTGATATCAGCATCATCATTTTATTTTCTGAGCATTTGAGGCAATGGGATTTGGTTTTGTCAAAGAACAATGAGCGTTCAGCTGTTATTTATTGTTCTCTATTGTTTTGTGGCAACAGCAGATGCCAGAAAGCTGAGTAAAATGAAAGAACAACCGAGATTAAATTGCCATAGACCTTCCTTCCTGACTCCTAAATATATTCACGAGCAGACCGAGCCTCCTAATCCCCTCCTGTAGCCAGCACTGGGCCTTGGCCTGCGCACAGCACGCATGTGGCCGTGGTGTCGTTGTGTGGGTTTGTGTGAAATGCCCAGATTGCCCCCTGCCCTCACAGCAGCTATCGCTGATCGTGTGCGAGGAAATCACTTGGCACTGCCTTTCTTCCTTTTGCTTAATGAGAGTAAACGCAATTAGCAGCTCTCATTAGTTTCCCAAATGGGGCTTGCTAATAGTGCACCCCCTCGTCTTGTAGGTGTGAGGTGGGGCTGCAGGGCTCGCTGGGATTGGGGAGCTATGGGGTTGAGCAGTGGCCATCACCAGCTGAGGATGGGTGAGTGGAGCCTGGAGGTGTCCTCGTGCCCCAGAACACATCACAGAGTCCTGCAGAGCCTCGAGGCCTCGCTTTGTCTGCACAGCATGTTTTGGCTCAGGCTTGCTGTCGGGTAGCTCAGATGTGTCCCAGCATCGCCGTCTCGTCGCCTTGACCTTCTGCGTGCCGTGCTAATCTCAGGGGAAAGGGGGGCACATGGATACGTGGTGTCCTCACACCCTTCTTGTCAGCAATTGGAGATAAGGTGCTGTCTTCACCACCACCTCCTTGCTGAGTGCTTGCTTTGGTCCAGGACTTGGTGATCCTTGTGGGTCCCTTCCAACTCTGGATGTTCTGTGATTCTAGACACTGCCTGGGCTTGTTGTGGTGCGTACAGCTGCGATGGGTGAAGGATCCCCAGGCTGCTGCCAGTGCTGCTTGGTTGCTGCCAGCAGTGTTTCTGTGATTCCCTGCTCTTCATGGGATGCAGGACAGCCTGGCGGCCTCTTAGGCAAATCCAGCATGGTTTGTGCAGCGTGCCAGGGTTTGGGGTGGGAGGCTGAGGCTGTCCCCACCGTGGTGGGCAGAGAGGTGCTGGGATCACTGCTCTGTCCTGCCACCCCAGTCTGCATCTCACCCATCTGTGCTGTCCCTAACTGTGGCATTTTTGAAGCTGCAGTTGAATGGGATATCTCCCATTTTGTTGCTGTGAGCCTGTTCAAGTGGCACCACCTCCCAGAGTGCCAAGAAACACCTGGTAGGCAGAGAGTAGAGGCTGGAATAACACAAAAGGAACTGGGCAAATGGCCATGGCACCTCCTTGCAGGCTCGCTGGTGGTCGCTCAGATTAAGTGGAGCACGTGGTGATGGCGGGGATGCCTGGCTGCAGGCTCGGTCCACGGAGCCTCTGGATTGCTGGAGGTGCAGAGGATCCCTGGGTGCAGCTGGGATCTGGATGCCGCTGCCCCAGGGCCGCTCGTGCTCTGCTCATTCCCCAGTGAGGAGCCCGCTGGAGGCTTGCACTGAGTCACAGACCCGTGAGTGAGAGGCAGAGAGAAGCCTTTGCCATAGTAACGTAGGGCTTTGTCATCTCATTAGCATGATGGGGAACTGCTGCTTCAGAGCAAAACCTGCTGTTAGCAGAGTGCTGCTCGGCCAAGGTGCGAGCGCAGGGCACAGCGACCCGGCACAGGGGGGATGGAGTGGGATGGGGAGCTTGCAGCACACAGTACTTTCTCAAGTGCCTTTTTTTCCTCTCTCCTGCCCGGTTTGATAAAAATAGCCTTTGAGCAAGCAGCGTTTCTAAGCAAAAAGCTGTATTTGTTTGTTTTATCTGGAAGTTTTTTAAAGGATTGAAAAGTCGGGGGGAGGGCAGGGCCCAGCTCTTCCCAGCGCACAGATCCAGCAGCAGAGTTAACGTTTCCGCCATGGCTTTATCTTCTCATCCATGTAAATAAACGTCCTACACACGTCATCCGTGTGGGGCTTGCAGGGAGAGCCGGAGATGATGGGCCTGTTCCTACTGGTAATATTTACTTAAGCAACAAGAGCAGGAAACAATAGCAAAAGTGAGACTTTTCCTTGGGGTGGGCAGCAGGCAGCAGCATGTGAGCCCTTGTGGCTGTGGCACGTGGCCCCTGGGGCGCACAGCACTCGGACACCACTGAGTGGAAGGCAGAATCCTGCACCCACTGTCTGCCCCATGCGTGGGGTGCAGCATCCCCAGGGCTCCCCCACTGTTGTGCTCCCCAGGAAGGGGCAACTCTGAGCACAGTTGTGTACCGGGTCCTTCTCTGCCCTTGGGTGAGACTGTGCCATGGGGCTTCTGGATGGTGAGTGTGCTCCTCCTCCTTTTTGAAGGGTCTGTCTCATTGAGGCTCAGGGCTGGGGTCACCGTGGTGTTGGTGGCCCTGTTGTCCATGCCGTGCATCTGCTGTCCTCTGCTTTCTGTCTTACCTTCCTTTTCCTCTTCCCCAGGAGAAAGAAAGAAATGCTAAGAGAAAGAAGAAAAAAGGCACCGCCACTCAGAACGAGGAAGCTGCCTTCCCTCCTGTGGCTGAGGATGAGGAGATGGAGGTGTCGGGAACGAGTGGCAACGAGGAGGAGATGGCTGAGGAGGCCGAAGGTGAGGTGCCCAGGGACTGCAGGGGGGGCGCAATGCTGGCACTTGGAGGGCTGTTCCAACATTTTTGGGTTTCAGGCCTCGAGGGTTTCAGACTGCACTGGGTCATTGCCCTCCTGCTGCGTCTGTCTGGGGGATGGTTGTTTTGGAGAGGTCATGCAAAGGAAGAGCTTCAAACATGGCCATCCCCATCCCGTTGGGTGGGTGAGCTCTGGGGGCTGCCGCAGGTTTGGAGCAGTGAGGCTGGAGGGCTCAGCCAGTTATTTCCTCCTTGTTCCCCTTTTAAGGGAGCGTTTACCTCTCTCTCAGCCCTACCAAAGAAAGGAAACAACTTGAAAGTGACAATTTTCAGCTATTTATCGCTTAGAAAGCACGGCAGTGAGTTTGGAGAAAATGTGCATAATTTTCCAACAATAGCCCCATTTGACTTTTGTCAAAGTAATTTAATAACTTAACCAGCAGTGCTGGCACCCTGCTGCTTCCTGGCCTTAGCACCCAGGCTAATGGGACTTGAAATGGGAAATCTTTTCAAGTCATTGTTGAAAGTGACTCATTACGAGGCAGATTCCAGGTAAATCTTTGTGCGAGGTGATACGTGACTCAGAGGCGCAGAGCAGAAGGTGGTTATTGCTCTTTGTAAGAGCAGTTGAGAGGAAACAATGTCGTTTTGAGCTTAAAGACAGATCTGACATGCTCAGAGGCTTTCCCTTCCCGGTCCCCAGTTCCCATTCCTCCTGTTGGACGGAGGGGACTGGTGCTGGAGCAGCACACTGTGCTCACATGGCTGAGCCCTCGGGATCTCTGCAGCCCCTGTGTGCAGAGCAGCACTGAGCAGGAGAGTCTGACCCCACTCACTGTGAATCCCATTCCTGTTGTTCCTGAGCAACTGCATTTCACTCATTCATTTCATTCTTTAATGCTAAGAAATAAATGTTGGAGAATGGTGAGAATCCCAATGTGCTCCTGGCACATTTTGCTGCCAAGCAGAAGACTTTGGATGTGCGCAGATGTACGACTCTCAGGACACATCGTGTATCCATGTCACTTGTTTCCCTGCGAAACATGCTGCTGTAGAGAGACAAAAGGGAAAGCTGTGGGAAAGCTCCTGTGTCCATTTGGAGATGAGCCTAAGAGTTGTGTCTGAGAGCTGTGTGGTCTCCTGGCCCTTTATAGGTGAATATTGGTCACAGACCCAACCTCTCAGCAGTTTCTTCATCTGCCACGGTATGTGGGCACTTGCATTTCCAACTCATTTCGAGCCGTTAGATTCACAGATGATCCTTCACATTTACGGTGGCACAGGCTGCCCAGAGAGACTGTGGGTGCCCCATCCCTGGAAATGCGCGAGGCAAAGTTGGATGGGCCCTGGGCAGCCTGATGGGTGGGAGGCAAGCAGCGCATGGCAGGGGTTGGGGCTGGATGATCTTTAAGGTCCCTTCCAACCGTTCCAACCCAATCGTTCTATGGTTCTGTGTTTTAATGATTAACCTGTCCTGCAGCACTGGCAGAGCTTTGCTTTCTCCGACCCTGACCTCCTTTCTTTTGCCACTGGCAGCTTAAGCAGCAACAAACAGGCGCGGTGTTTTGGGCTGGCCCCAGCTGCCCTGGGGCTGGCAGAGCTGGGGACATGGGCACCATAAGTCACATGCCGTGCCAACAGCAGCCCTGGGAGTGGGGCCGAGCTGTGGGGCGATGGGTGAGAGAGGCCACCAGGGAGCGGAGCCAAGCAGCAGATCCAGGCAAGGCATTCCGTCTGCACCCCGGGTCCCAGTCGCTTGGTCTCTGAGTTGGATGGGTTCAGTGGGTTTTGAGGGGTGAGAGCCCGGGTTCATCCCCGCTGCCAGGGATCCCAGCAGCACGCTCCGAGCTTCGGGATCGTCTCCTCTTCGGAGCGCAGGCGTTCTCCTCCCTTGGGAGGGGGCGGAGGCAGCGGTATGGGAAGTGAGAATCTCAGCCCGATCCTTATTTTTATTTCTTCCCTTTTCTCAGCTGCAGTAAATAACAGCTCCGACACCGAGAGCATTCCCTCGCCAAGGCCCGAAGCCAAAGAGGGAGGCGAAAGCGGGGCCAAGGCACCGCCCGGGCCGGGAGGTGACTCCGGCACGGAACCGGCGCTCAAGTTGGAAGAGGCTCCCACACCCCCCGACACCGCTGCGGCCCCCGCTGCCCCCGCCACCAACCCCGCTCCCACCGCCAGCCCTCCTCCGGAGGCCCCCAAAGCGCCCGGCAGCGAGGAGAAGGCGCAGGAGGAGCTGGTGGTAGACGTGGTGAAAACGGAGGAGCCGGAGGAGAAGGCGAGCGAGGAGCCCTGCAAGAGCGAGGTGAAGGAGGAGGGCGAGGACAGCCAGGAGAAGGACAAGGGGAATGACAATAAGGCAGAAAGTGGCGTCGGCAGCGTGGGGACGGCGGAGGCTGAGGGGACGCCCAAGGCCGAGAAGAAGGAGGGCCATAAAGGCAGCAAAGGCCAAGGGGTGAACCCTGACAGCGACTCGAGCGCGACCTGCAGTGCCGATGAGATGGACGAGCAGGATGCCGTGGACAAGAGCAGGTAGGAGAGGGGAGAAGTGTGTGAAAGATCACTTCCCCAGGCTCAGGGACGTTCCGGACTGTCCTCGCATGGCAGTGGCCCTTTGGCAATTGCATACACAGGGCCCATGGCAGTGTCCCTGGACAGTGGCTGCAGGCAGGTGCTGGGCGCAGAACCGCTGCGTCTGCTGCTCACAGCCCATGTGGGTGACGCAACAGAGCGGGATGTGCCCTTGGGGACAGCTGAGTTATGCGGAGGCGTAGACTGGGCCGCCTGTGATCAGGGCTGGGAACAGATTTTCTGTCTGAGTCGATGCTGGCAGGGGAGCGGTCGTGTTCCCAGCGCCAAGAGGGGAGAGCTGCTGCCCCTGCGGGGATGCTGCTGGGATCTGTAGAAGTCCTGGTTGAAAGGCAGCAGAGTGGTGAGGGCTGTGCGAGGAACTGCAGGAACAGCAATGGGCCTGAGTCCCACAGCCCCCCAGCATCTGACCATCCTGCATTGCTCCTGGGACAGGGAGGGGAAGCACTGCGCTCTTCAGAGGATGAATGTCCTGTTCCCCTCCTGTCCCTTTCCAACATGGCCTGGCTTTCCCCAGCCAAGAGCCTCACAAATGGGACAAGGTTTCTTGTTGTGTTTTGTTTTTTTTTTTTTTTTAAGAATATACATAAATACATGTGTCTTGTAGTGTTGTTTTCTCTGGTAGCTCCTACTTCCATCCATACGGCTCTCGGGTCAAGATGGACCTCCTGAATTCTCCCCTGCATGGCACGGAGGGACGGAAGCCCTTCTTTGCTTTTGTCCCGGTGCTGGACTGGGACCAAAGCTGGTGTCCTGCATCCAGTGTTCTGTGTCTGGTGTTCTGTGTCCCTCCTGAGATGGATGCCCCAAGGCCAGTCAGGCTGTAACGCTGCACTATGCGTGGGGCTATTTACAGCACAATCAGGTGTAGCAGTGGCATGAGATGATAGGAAGCTGTCATGCATCTGTACCACCTGTAACCCAGGAGGGTGCTGGCTCTGATGCAGGAGCATCCATCTGTCACATGCCCATGGGAGCAGCCCCTTGCTGGCAGTAATGCAGGCAGGGATAGGGATGCTGTGGATGCAGCTGGCCATGGCCCTGTGGTGAGGCCAGGGCCTCTTGGCTGGGTGCTACTCTCCAGCAGTGGAAGGAGGCCAGCACCACCCCTCCCCGCCCTCTCCTCCTTCCCAGACAGGAGAAGCCTCCCTACGAGAGGGAGCGAGGCCAGCAGCAAGGCTCCACGCCTCTCATCCAGCATTAACCCAGCCCAAAAGGGACAGCAGCACATTTGCCAGCTCCCAGCTGTGAAAGAGCCACATCTTCTTGGGAACAACTTTTCCATCCCAGGCTCTTTCATGAGTCAGTGCCTATCAGCTCATCAAACAGTTACCAGTTTCTAGGAATATTAAGCATAACAGGAATCCGTCTGCTGCTCGGGCACTGCTGATAGCACTCTGCCGTAAGGTGCAGGTGATGTCAGGGCTGCTGGTGTGCTGTGCCTGCAGAGCCCAGCGAGACACAAAGCTTCAGCTGCCATGGATCCTCGCAGGCGGTTACCGCAGCGCCGCGTGACTCACGAGCACACAGGCAGAGGCGAGGAATGGGATGGGGGTGCCACGTGGGCCACCCCGTCTGGGACGGCGCTGGGCATGTGGGCAGTGCTCACCCACCCACCCGTGGTGCTGGGCTGGGTACCCAACCTGTGCTGGGGACAGCAAGGGATGGAGGGTGGCCGAAGGATGTAGCGGTCGCTGACTACCTTGGGTCCTCCTGAGGTTTGTGCTGGGATGGAGTCACAGCCTGAGCTCGTCAGGGCTGGAGGAGGCAGCGGGTTGTCTGTGGTTACATGCAGCATGTGCTGTAGGAGGGCTGCCTCTAGCACTGCCAGTACTGCAGTTCAGTGGGAGGTCACGCCAGATGGGAACGCGTGTGTGAGGCCACGCACATCTCCCCAGTGCAGATCTGTGGTGTCGGGAGGCAAGGAGATGCTCGCTGTACCGAGGCTGTGTTACCTTTGCGCAGTGGTTATGCATGAAAGAAATAGAGTTTGGGCCACCTGGGAAGGGCCGTGGGATGGTGTGATGTTGGGTCATCTTGCAGTTCAGCCAGCCCCTCATGGAAGCTGAAGGAGTTTGGAGGATGCAGTGCTCTGTTCATCCCAAAGCTTCATCCCAAAATTTGCAGTGGCTCTTGGGGCAGAGCATCCATCCTGTGTTGCTGTGCTGCAGAGAGCTTGCTCCTCTCCTGCTGCTGGTGAGAGGTCAGGCTCCAAGAGAGCAGTTGGTATCTCCAGCATTGGGCACCTAAACCCAGTCCTGCAGGAGCTCCCATCTTTGGGGAACCCATTCCCCCTCTGGTCCAGGCCCTGCACACTGTGGGTCTGGGGCAGTCTCAGCACAGCGCTGTATTTATTCCCCACACATGGCCCAGCCACGCTTGTTTATTCATCCAAGGGTGAGCGTGGAATGACCTTGAAATTTATAGGCTGAAAAGAGCAGTGAAATAACGGCTAAAATAAACAAATCAAGCTGTAAAACTTAGAAACGATGTACTGGCTTCAACAAACCAGAGTCAGGAGGGAGAGAAAGTGGAGATGTCCTGGAGTGACATGGCCCCAGGGTCTGAGTAAGGGCCTGGGAGCTGAGCACCTCTCAGCCCATGGGTTTTGCCTGTCTCCATCCCCTCGGGTGGGACCTTGGATATACCTGCATGTCTTGCAGAAGAACTCATCTGAGGTGGGTTTGGGAGCAGGCAGCAGCTCGCAGGGCCAGCAGCCCAGCTGTGCTCACAAGTCCCACAGTTGCCTAGCTGGCCCTAGTGATGGCAAGCATTTCCTCCAGGCTCAGCAGAGGGACAGAGGGGATGGGGGAGCACCCAGACATGTAGTTCATCCACGATGTTCCCCCTGTAACCCATGTTTTGTGTGCAGGTTGCTGTCCCCCCGGCCCAGCCTGCTCAATGCCGCCAGCGAGGCCAGGCTGAACTCCTCGCCACAGAAACCGCTGGACCTGAAGCAGCTGAAGCAGCGCGCTGCTGCCATCCCTCCCATCGTAAGTGCTGGGACTGGCAGCAGGCTGAGCTCCTGTGTTGGGTGGTGGGAGCCCTGTGCAGGCAAAGTGCTCTGTGCACAGCGCGTTCCCAGCTGCTGGAGGCTGCCAGCAGTGTTCGAGTGTCCCTCAAGATCTTGTATCAGAAAGTGGTGGGAGGTCTGGACAGAACAAGCTGCTCATTGCCATGTGACTGCTGCCTCCTTTGCTTTAAAAAGCAACCAAGCACCCTCCCAGGCTGTGCTTCCCTTGGTCTCATGTGCTTGAAGATACCGTGCGAAAAGCATTGATGCTCTTCTTCATGTGAAAGCTCTTCCGTGTTCCCTTTTTGGCTGTCCAGCAGCCATGTGCTGAACACACTGATGTTTCTCCAGAGTCCTCCAGGGTCAGCAGCAGAGCAGCAGCGTTTGCAGGGTAGGGAGAGGAAATCCCTGCTCTCATATGCTGGGTTTGAGTCCTCGGGGAGGACCCACTCCTGCTACTCTCTCAGTTACAGCATAGATGTGGCTGTTGTAGTATAATTTCTTGCAAAAGCCACAGGCACTTAGCTACAGATTGCAGGTTTTAAACAAGGGCAGCCTGAGGCTCAGAACAGAGCTGGTGCTCTTCACCATGGGACATTTCAGTCTCCTGTGCTTGGTGGGCTCTGCAGCGTGCTTTGCCATGACCATGGGGCAGCTGCCTCTCACTGTCCCTGCGGCTGTTGGGGATGCTGACAGCACACAGCAGGCATCAGTTCTTCCTCTCCCGTTGCAGATTTCCGAAGGATTCTCAGAGGGGATACTGCAGAGCGGAAGCGTGAAGCCCCCGGTGCCTCCCCACGCCTTGGCTCTCTACCAGCAGCAGATCACAAAGGCCCACGAGTCCTCCCGTGAGGATGTGCCCCCCAGCAAGCAGCAGGAGAAGGAGCAGCAGCAGCCAAGCAGCAGCCCGAGGGGGAAGAGCAGGAGCCCCACTGCCGGGGACAAGGAAGGTAGGGCAGCGTGCTGGCGGTGTGTGTTTATCTGTGAGGAAACGTGCTGTGCTTGGCCAGCAGCTCTTCTCTTAGCTCAACGTCTGCTTCGGCCCCTGAAAGCTCTTTAACAGCACCTTGAAGCGGGAGCGGGGAGGCACGGCTGATCTGCCGTGTTCGTTAGACAGTACATCATGTCTCACTGAGCCTACGGCAAACACCGCGCTGGTGTCGAGCGCCGAGGAGGTGAAGATTGCCTTTATTACCCTTTCTGCCATTCACTTGAGAGCAAAGGGGCCTGGAGGCATGCCAGGGCTTTGGGCACAATGGCTCTTTTCTACCTTGCTGGCTTTTTATAAAGAATGCTTTTAACGCTCAGCAGGGACCATTATTTCATTTAAAATCAATGCTAATACTGTGACTCTGAGTCCGAAGGTTCCTGTAAAGATTCCCAGTGCTTTTTCCCTGGAACAGCTCTGATACGATTTGGCTGCCTAATGAGCAATTCAGAGTTTCCCACCATTGAGCATCTCAAGTGTTATTAGCTTGAGCACCTGGGGATGGAGGTTAAGGAGAGTCAGGAAGTCCTGATGAGCCCATCCTCTGGATGTGTTTTTAATCTCAGTGTCAGTCTGCTCAGTCCAACATCTGCGTCCCTGCCCCTCGTAGCCTGCGCTGCAGATGTGCCATGGGGATGTTGTCACCGGCGATGCTGTCAGGGAGCAGGGAGCTGGGCTTTAGGGGTACTGCCCCCCGTCCTGGGATGGAAGTGCAGGGAGATGGGGCTGGAGGAGACTGGCCCTGGCCCTGGGCTGTGGTCTGTGCTGGAAAATGGGTGCCCAAATTCAGCTCTGGCAGCTGGGATCTCAGCACTGTGCTGTGTGTCCTGGCCCGAGGGTTCTTTCAGCAGCCACGTCCCATCGGGCAGAAGGGTGTGCTTGCAGAAGAAGTTGGTTTCTGGGTCTTTGCCAATTTTTCCTTCTTTCCTTAAACAACAAATAGCACTGTGTGCATTCTGCCCTCCAGAATGTTTTGCATAGAAGCCAGGAAGGGGACTGCTCACCTTGAAAGCAGGGAGTTCCCTATGAGTCACAGTTGCCACCCATGAAGTGCCATCTCCAGCTGATCCCATCCTGCTGTGCCTGCTGCCCGGGCAGAGCACCTCCCTCAGCTGGGTTTCATCTCTTCCTGCACTGCAGTCATGTGCAGATCTTGCACAGCTCAGCTTCCCTGTGGGCTGTGTGGCACAGGAGCAATGCTCTGTTCTGTTTCCAAACCCTTCATACCCATGAATCAGAGTCATTAAGTCTGGAAGTGACCACTAAGATCCCCAACCAGCCCTGATCACATCCCTCAGTGCCACATCCCCATTGTTCTTGACCACCTCCCTGGGCAGCCTGTGCCAGAGCCTCACCACTCAGAAATTTTTCCTCATAACCAGTCTGAACTTCTCCTGGTTCGATTTAAGGCCATTACCTCTCATCCTTGTTTGTGTGCTGGTACCGCCATGGGTCTGGGTTGCGTGAGGACCCTTGGGAACCTTCTGTGTTTGGGGTGTAAATGCATGTCCATGAGAAAATGAGCTTTGTGCTGAGAATCACCTTGAGGGGAGAAGCCAAGAGCCCAGAGCCCGGTTTCAGTATGGGTATGGAGTTAGGTGGTGGCTCAGTGGTGTCCCTGCCTGCAGGATCCAGGGCTGCTGGTGAGAGATGCAGATAGCATTGAGAGATGTGCGTACCAAGGGAGCCCCTTCCTTCCCCTGCATCCGGATGGAGCTCCAAGTCTCCACACTTGGCCCATTGTGCCGTCACATCACGCTGGAGTTGGACTCGATGCTCCTTTATGAATCCCTTCCAACTCAGGCTATTCTGTGATTTTATGGTGGTACTGCACGGGAGGCTCCAGCCCCGCAGGCCTGCACCAGGGCAGCCATAGCGAGGAGCAGCAGCAGCTCCTCCCGCTGCCCCCGGCCTGCCGAGGCCCCATCGATAAGAGCTTCAACTCTCGCCGCCGCTCCGGGGATCAGCGTCCTTCGCACCGTTTTGGCTCCGCTTCAAAGCAAAGTCTTGCACACATCCTGGCTGAGGCGTTGGCTGCCTCGCGGCCCCTGGCTGGGACAGTATCGCCTTGGAGGGCAGCCAGGCCCTCGCCGTGCCTCCCCGACCCCAGGCAGGACGCGCCACGCAGCCCCGCCGGGTCTCGCCGCCGGGCAGACGGATCTCTCCCCCCGTTGCCTTCAGGCGTATCTTCGGTTATCGCCCGGCGGTTGGAAAGCGGGCGGTTTGTTTGGTGTTGATTTAGTTGGGTTTCAGTCGGCCTTTGTAGGAGATGGGGAGCCAAGAGCATTAATTTGGATGACGGATCGTATAAACTCTGACTCCTTCGCTTCGATTCCAGGGGTTTGATAAACGGTTATAGGAACTCTCTCTTCCCTGTGTAAGTGCTATTTTATCAAAGCCGGCTGAGTTATAGCCGCCCTCTAATGCGGGGGCAATTAGGAACTGGCCGCATTTCACAGCCCCAGAGGCGCAGAGGGGAGGGAGCAGCACTGTGGGGCTGGGGAGGACGTGGCTCGGCCGGGGTGTGTGGGGCCGTGGCTGGGAGAGCACTGCCAGCCCCCATGTCCCAGTGCCTTCCAGCCCTCAGATCGGCCCCCGGGAGCTGGGAGAACAGGGAATGCTCAGGGACCCAGCGTGGGATCTTGAGGAGGGAAGATGCTCAGACACCTCTGTGTACTGAGAATGGATTTCTTGCCTCACTGAAGAGGACAAGAATAATCTCCCAGCTTCTGAGTACACTGAGCATTAATAATGATAATGCAGTAAAGCCTCATTAAATTGGGCCTCTGATAATCTACTTGCCCTATTATTAGGCTTAGCAGAATTCAGGCATCTATTTTTATCAGAAATTGATGGGTAAAGCCTGGGTGCACTTGTGACTGCCATTGTTTACTGCCCAGTTTCTAATTTCTGGTCGATGCAGACGTTACGCCGGTGGGTCTGGCAAAGAAGGGCAGTGCAGAATTAAGCGTTTATTGATTAAAAGCAAATCCTACCGAACCTGCCTGGGATCTGTTCCAAAAAGACTGCCTCATCTGTCTGCTCAGCTCAGCATCCTCAGTGAGGATGCACCTGGGATGAAGCTGGCACAGATAAAGCTCTTTTCTTGCACCCCGCAGGGTGCTCAGGTCAAGAGGGAACAGCTCCTCCACCACCAGGCACCTCTTGGCCTTGGATCAGCTTTCTTATAGTTGGGGTGAACCCAGCCTGGCATCCAGTACACCTGACCCAGAGAACTTGAGCAAGCTGCCCTGCCTCCAGCCCAGCTGCTAGGCAGCAAGGAGGCATGCAGCCATCCCACAGAGCCCGTCCTGATCTTCATTTGCCTTTGACAGTCCTGTAAAGCATGCTTGTCCAGGTGCAGGGAGAACATCTGCGCATTATTTCCCCTTCATCCAACAAGCTGACACCTTTCTTTCTGGCCCCTCCAGCAGGCTGCAAATGGGTTGTCACTGGCGAGCCAGCCCCTGTTGGTACCTGTTAGGAGTGTGAGCCCAGGGAAGGCTGTTTCACCTCCCCACGGATGGCTGTGGCTTCACCTGCTTGCTGAATCTCCATCCGTCAGCCTGAGGGTTGCCACTGAGCAAAGTGTTTGTTTCTGTTTTCTCTGCAGAAAAATCCGTGCATTTCCCATCCCTCGCAGAGGCTCAGAAGCTGGGCACGGAGCCGCCGCCCACCTCGTGCTGGCCCCCCGTCCTGTCCTACTCCCGGGATGTGATAAAAACCTCTCCCCAGGCAGAGCCTCACCTGTTCCAGTATAACCCACCAGGCACGTGAGATCCCGTGGTGCCCTGACCCAGGGCTGGGGGCAGAGCTGTGATCGCAGCTGGCATCGTGTGCTGCTCTCTGAAGTCAGTGCAGCTCTTTTCTTTTTGGGTAGGACAGAGCTTGGCAGAAAGCTGCCACCTCTTGCTTTGCTCCAACACGGAGCAGCCTCCCAGCTGCTGCTGGGGCAAGCTGAAGGCAGCAGGCAGGGCTCCTGACTCCCACCAGGGTGGGTTAGGGATGTTATTTGTCCCAGGATACCATGAGTGTTCTCTAAGACACCCTTGGCACCATCGTGGGGGTTTCAGCCCTCGCTCTGCTGTGCCTTTCTGGCTGGAGAGCACACAGCTTGGATACAAAACCAAAGGGGAAGAGGCAATAACTCAAACAATAACAGAGGCTTTCAAAGCGATTGTGCTGCTTGGATCCTGGAGCAGGGTCAGCCTGTTCATGCCCTGCTCTCTCACTTGCTCATTGTTTTCCCTCGGTCGTGCTAACACTCGTGTTTCCCACGCAGGTCACCCTATCCCGCTCAACCTGCACGAGAGCTCCCGCTCGGGGCTGCAGAGGCTGGCGGGCATCTCCAACCCTCCTCCTCTCATCTCCTCCACCAAGCATCCCTCTGTGCTGGAGAGACCTGTCGGCTCCATCTCCCAGGTACGGGCTTGGGTGTGGGCAGTGGGGACACATCACTGGGCCGCCCCCTGACCTCCCCTCTCACACTGCAGGGAATGCCCATCCAGCTCCACACACCCTACAGCTCCGAGCACGCAAAAGTTCCCGTCGGCTCCATCACCATGGGCCTGCCCCTGACAATGGATCCCAAGAAACTGGGTAAGGAATGAGGGGGTGGTGAATGCTGTCTTGCAGGACGTGGCAAGGAGTAATGTTCTGGGAGAGCAAAGCCAGGCCTTGGTGCAGGCTGCCCAGGGAAGTGGTGGAGTCGCTGTCCCTGGAGTGTTTAGGAACTGTAGAGATGTGACACTGAGGAACGTGGTCAGTGGGCATGGTGGGGGTGGGGGTTGGTCAGTGCACTAGATGACCTTAGTTGTCTTTTCCAACCTTAAAGATTCTGTGATTCTGTATGTGCAGTGTAGGAAATTTGGTCAGGAACACTTCCCAGGCTATAAATACCACCTGGCTCACACTGGGATTGAAGGAAGGAAATCTGTTGCCACTCCTCAGGCTGGTAGGATAAAGAGTGAATGGCCTCAAGTGAACAAAGAAAGTGCTTAGTTTGCATATTTGGAAGCATTTCTTTACAGCAGAAGGAGATGGGCATGGGGCCACGTCTGGAGGGGTACACGCATGCCAGCCCCACACTGCAACCCCTGAAGGGACATTGATGGCTATGAGCACAGGAGGTGCCAGCAGGAGGCTGAGGAAGATGAAAGCCACACTGACCTGTGCTTCGTGTTTTCCAGTGCCTTTTCCTGGAGTAAAGCAGGAACAACTCTCTCCCAGAAGCCAGGCCAGCCAGCCTGAAAGCCTGGTGATGCAGCCGGCCCCAGAGGGCTCCGTCCTGCGGGGTGAGCATGCAGCTGCGTCCTGGTGTGGGAGGGAGGGGGATGCTCCACTGCCACACTGCCCACGGCTGCCATGGGGCTTCTGGGGGGATTTCTGGGTTTCCCTTTTTTCTTCCCCCATAGCAGTGCAGGGGAAAATAAATACAAAGGTGTTGCTTTTACACGATTTAAGTAATTCTGGTTTGTAAGCTCTCCCAGGTTTGTGCAGCCATACACAGAGTGCACGGTGCCTTGGCTCCAGCCCAGCACAAATAACACACAAATGAACTCAAACCACCCTGAGCTGCATCTCTCTGGAGATCTCTGATCACATCAGGAGGAGCTGAGACATGCTGTGCTTTCTCCCAGGCCCATCAATCTGCCCAGCTCTACTGTGAATGCACCATGGAGTTGGGAGCTTCAAAATAACGGCTCCTTGCACTGCCCAGCCCCATGGCTGCATCCCTTAGGGGGCAGGGTGGGGAGGGCTCTGCAAGGTGACATCTCCTGGAGGGCTTCCCACACTTGTTTGGCTGACCACAAATCACAGTTCGCCACCTTTATGTCCTGCAGGTACATCCCTCAGCTCTGCCTCAGGAGGGAGCATCACCAAGGGGACACCCACATCCAGACCCCCTCCAGAGTCGCCCATCACGTACCGAGGCTCCATCACACATGTAGGTCCCTCGTCTCTGTCGGGCTTTGCTTACCTGGGTGCTGCTCATTGGGCACGTGGCGTGGGACTGAGCAACACAGGGAAGCATCACAGTTCCCTTGCAGACAGCCTCAGCCTGGCGTGGCCCCAGCCCCGTGCTGTGAGAAAGGCAGAGCTTAGCAAGCAGCAATGCACGTCTGAGCTCCCCCATTGAATTTAGTAGCTGTCAAGAGCACAGGCAAAAGCAGCTTTAAATGGCTCTGAGAAAGTAATCCTGCCAGGGCAAGAAGTGGTGAGGAGGAGGAGATGGGTGGAAGGCTCTGCCCAGGCAGAGGGAGGGGGAGGCTGCGGGGTGCATGTCAGGTAACGAGCTCTGCTGCCAGCGCTGTGCTGCTCTGTGGGTCCTGCCCAAGGGCTCTCTTGAGCAGAATGATGCTTTGGCCTTAATCTCCACCATCCATCTTTAGAAGAGCAGCTGGCAAGCGGGCAATAGTTTTTGCAGCGTGAGTTATTGCTCATCTGGTTACGGAGCGGAGAGCATAAAAAAAAAGTCATCTGTTTCCCTTAGGGATTTTATCTGGCCATCATTCAGCTATTTAAAGCCACTCGTGCTCAGATTTTTGCATGCTTCTTTCAAGCAGGGTGACTGTGTCCCTTTTGGCCCTGGGGACCTTCACCTAAATCCTGGCTCAGAGCAAAAGCTTCTCCTGCCTGGTGCCCCACATCCAGCAGCTGCCAGGGCTGCAAGTGACACAGCAGAGCAGTGCATCCCCCTGTGTGCCCCTGCAGCAGCAATGGGCAGGCATGGAGGGCCTGGAGCACTGGTTCAGACAGTGAGCAGAGTTTAAGATGCTGTGTTACATCCAGCTATTTGATCCACCTACGTTCCTTTGTTTCACTTGGGATTGAAGGAACCAAACACAGAGCGAGAGGGCACTGCCACCCCCAGTGTGTGTGCAGATGGAGCACCCAGCCCTGCAGCAGCCCCCAGCGCTGTCGTTGATATTTGATCTTGCATTACTCATCCAGTTTGCAGGAGGCAGGTCTTGAATAGACGGTCTCTGCTCTGAAGCCATCTGTCATCATTTGCTCTCAAATCCCCTCTGAGCACGTCCACGGAAGGAAGATGACTTTACCTGGGGCTTGGAACACCAGCACCGGGTGTACCCTGCACGCCAGCAGTCAGAGCACTGAGCCTGGATGCTGCAGTGGGGTTTTGTGGACTGGTGTGGCTCAGATGGCTTTGTGCAGAGCACGAGTATCTCCACGTTGGGGTAGGGGAACAGTCTGCAGAATCTCAAAACACCGACAAAGCTGGTATTTTTAACTTGCTTTCTCTAAGGCCAGTTAGGCTCAG
Organism: Lagopus muta; assembly: GCF_023343835.1. Lineage (NCBI taxonomy): Eukaryota > Metazoa > Chordata > Aves > Galliformes > Phasianidae > Lagopus > Lagopus muta. Next base: position 7,981,813 of record NC_064449.1, on the reverse strand, counting down.
AATGGGTGCAGCTCAGCACAGGTGTTCCCTGCCATGGAACAGGGGGACTGCTGCTCCCACGGTGCCTGTTCCCACTTGGCACCAAGCAGGTTGTGATGGCAGAAGGTGGCAGAGGGGTGTTAAGGGGCTGCGACATCGCCAAGGACACCCAGCTCTGGGTATTGTGAAGGGGAGCCCCCTGGAGCACAGTGCCTGCCATCCCCACGCTGTCCTCACCCCTGCCTCTTCCCAGCAGCCTTCTGCAGCTCACGTACCTCCTTACCGCTCCTCGTTATTGTCCTCATCAATAATTAAGCCGCAGGTTTCTCGCTGATGGCTGTCAGGAAGCGGAGGCCGGGTGCGCTCTCCTCCGCTCAGCTTCCCCGGTGGAACAGAGTGTTCCTGTGTGCGAGCGCACTGCTTGCTTAATTGCTTGTGACACTGTTAAATATGGATCTTGGTGGCTTTCCAAGGGCACCCCAGCAGAAGTGCTGTACAAAGGAACCATTACCAGGATAATCGGAGAAGACAGCCCCAGCAGAGCGGAGAAAGTGAGAGAGGATGCCATGCCAAAAGGACATGTCATTTACGAGGGGAAGAAAGGCCACGTGCTGTCCTACGATGGTAAGTCGCAACCCTCGGCCTTTTGGGGGCAGGTGCTGGAGGGCTGTGCAGCGGTGCTGGGAGTCGGGAGCTGTGTGGGGAAAGGCCACGAAGTGAGGTGGGATGACCTCATGGGTTTACTTCCAGTGTGGTTTCTCTCTGCTTCACCGCACCTCCCTACAGCTGGGTTTCCCTCTGGCTCATGCTGTCCTCTTGCCTTGGTCACGGTGTTATTGGCCCCATCCTGGTGTACTGTGCCAAAAGAGGATCCTCAAGGTCTTAGGCCAAAGCAGAGCCTAAAGAACCTGTGAGATGGAGGCAAGTCAGGTAGCTTGGCATAGAGACATTGGGACATCAGGCTTCCTCCTTGGGATGTCTTGGGCACAGCAGCACCGTGGCTCTGTTTCCCTGTGGCACATGGGAGCTGGTGGCTCACTGTCCATCAGGAGCTTGGCCATGTGTCCTTCCCACATGGCCTGTGTGACAGCCAGCAGCAGAGCAGCACAGCACACTGAGCAGCACAGACAGATGCTGCCTCGCTCACAGAGCTGTCTGCGTGCCGTGCTGGGGCTCCTGTGCCTCCAGCTGCTGTGCCCAGTCCTGTGTGTTGGGAAGGACAGCACTGGGACGGTGTGACACAAATTGAACTGCGTTAGGGATTGGCAACAAGTGAGCCCCCAGCTCCCCTGGCTCCAGGGCAGGATGGAGGTGCTACTTGTTAGTAGGCTGACCCCTGGCTGCTCAGAGAGCAGTGAGATGCAGACCTGACAAAACAAATGTTGGCCAGTGGCTTCACTGAGGATGGTGCTGCTGTCGGGAGGGCTCAGCACGCCCTGCAGATGCTGCACTCAGACCCCCTGCACAGGAATATTGCCATGGGAGGTGCAGGAGCTGTGTTAGCAGCATCAGCACGCAGCCAGCAGCTGCTCTGTGCCTTTGTGCCTGCTCAGCAGACAGCAGCGCTGCCCATAAGGGCTCATCCTCAGGCTGTGGTGGCCTCCATGGGAAATAAGCAGGTGTTCATCTCCAGTGAAGCCAGGAATGCCTGCTGTGCTCTTCTTGGGCCAGGATAAAAGCAGCTGGAACTGCGCTCTGGCTTTGGCATGGCATGGCCATCTCACAGGGCTGCATTACTTCTCTTCTGAGTCAGATTTACAGAGATGAGTAAGGACCAGATCCTGCTCTCAGTCACCTCAGTGCTGCGCTCGCACGCCTGCAGCCCTAAGAGGGCAGGAGCTGCTTCCACCCTGCTGGGTCAGCCCAGCCCATGGGGGAAGCTGCTGGGCTCCTGCTGTGCCACCTCCCTGCAGGCGGCTGCAGGGCCTCTGAGGACAGGGCTGTGCCATGTGGAAGCCGCCTCATGCCACGGCCTCCTATGCTTGCTGTCAACTCTGTCCCAGATGAGAGGTGTCACCACGCAGGCGTGTATCTGTGCACCCTTTGGGACAGTTGGCAGTGCTGGTGCCAGGCAGGGCACAGGAAGCGCTCTGGGACTTGTTGTGCAAGCAGCTATTTCCATCTCCTTCACAGGGGCTTGGCGTCCCCAGCTGCAGCCATCTCCTCTCTCTCTGCCCTTTGGGGTGTGGAGGAATTAATGCCTTCCCTCCAAACAGCCTACTACACGCTCAATAGCATCGATCTGACCTTAAGCCATCCCTGCCCTGCAGCCCAGCCCCACTGCCTGGCTCCTTCCTGCAGCCAAAGAGTTAAAAAAAAATGAACAAACAAACAACAACAAAAAAAAAAGAAGTAAGAAAAATGAAATTGTTGTTGATGATGAATTTTGGCAAGCCGAAAAAAAATTGCAAATTCTTTAGTGTCATGAGGGTGCTTAAAATAAAAGAGCTGTAATGAGGCGAGATCCTGCAGCATGTGCAGGCTGAATTGTGCTAGATTGGTTATTCTCATGCTGCATATGATTGCGGATGGCTGCTGCGAGGCAGGGACGTGGCTTTGGAGTGGTTTTCTTTCTGTTCAGTCTCTCTCTTTCCCCAGTACAAAAGGGGCCGCATCCCCTCTGCAGGGCACAGATGTGCTGTGCTGGGGAGTGGCTGCGTGCAGTGCTTGCTGCTTTCCGAGCACCCCCAGATCTTTGCCCTTGAATGAAGCTGGATTGAAGGCTTAGGGCTGAACTACCTTTTGTCCCCGTGTACACAGCCCCAAACTCTGCATCCCAGCTCCAGTTTGCAGAAGAATTGGCTCCATGTTTGTGTGAGCGCACAGCCTGTGCTCTGTGGTCACTGCAGTTCTGCCCCATCATGGCACTGACGTGTGAGATTTTCACTGTCTGTCCCAGTCCCCATGTGCACTCATTGCTGTTTCAAAGGAACTCTCTGCTTTGCCTCTCCCCTCTCTTGTTTTTCTCGCCCAGGGAGTGTCTCAGCAAATGTTAAGACTGGAGAGGATCCCAAACAGTAGGTGTCTAATAAAAATGAAAACAAACAGCAAAACTTCCCGGAACTGCAGGGTTGCGCTCAGTGGAAGTGCAGCTGCCGACACAGGGGCTGGCCCCAAGCTGTCCCCTGCCTGCATCAGGGAGGGAGCAGAACGCAGTGGGGAGGATGCTCTACCCACACAGGAGGCACAGATCTGGAATCAGAGCAGGCAGGGAGGGCAGAACCAGCAGCTGGATTTCTTGGAAGCCAATCTCATGCAGCGTTTCTTGCGTTGCCAAGCGGTGGCTGTTGTTCGGGTGGGGTCTGATGTTGATTCTCGGTGTTCCCATTCCAGGTGGAGTTGCTGCTTCTCAGTGTCCCAGAGAAGACAGCAGGAGCTCAGGAGCTTCACATGAGCCCACGGGAACCAAGCGGACCTACGATATGATGGAGGGGAGGATCAGCCGTGGCTTGTCGTCCCGGGATCCGCTGTCTGCCAGCATTGAAGGTAGGTGTGGGGAAAGCCTTTCACCCCTGTTGCGTCTGCAGAGAGCCCATCTTGTCTCTTGCCTACATATCACACCTTCCCATGCCTGGCTGTGGTTTGCTGGGTCCCTGTTGCACATCCCAGCAGGGCAGCATGGCAGAACGGGGGCACAGACCAGCCTGTGTGCCTTTGGCTTCTGTCCTGGTGTACCAATTTCAGGACTACAGAAACGGAAGCACATATAAAAAGAGAAATCAAGTCATTTAGAAACTCCCCAGCGTCTGGCAATGCTGTCATTATACATTGGTTTTATATGAACTTCTGTGCCACAACCCAAGTTTCCCACTGTGATCTATCCTAGGTCTCATGGGTCGAGCCATCCCTCCAGACCGACACAGTCCCCATAACCTGAAGGAGCAGCACCACATCCGGGGCTCCATCACACAAGGTGAGGCTGCAGCAGGGCAGGGCCATGGCCAACAGTAAGATGGGGAAGTCTTACAGACACAACCCCTTGTTCCTGTGGTCAGGTTAGGGCAGGAGGAACCCACAGTGCGTATATTGGGGTCCAGCTGCAGGTGTGAGAGATTTTCAGTTGTGCTCAGTTTCTACCAGTCTACAGTCAGGAGTAGCATTCCCATTGACTGGCACAAAGGCAGGCTGCAGGTGGTACGAAATGAGCCCAGAAAGTGGTGGTGGTGGACAGTCCTGTTGCATCAGCGATGCAGCTGCACGTGTGTTTGGTTGAGCAGCAGTCCTTGAGTTACACGTGTTAACTGGAAGCCCCTTGGACTGAGCATTCCCATGGGGACGGTGTGTGTCTGGGAATCACCCTCAGTTTGTCTGCTTGGGGCTGCAGGAATACCTCGGTCCTACGTGGAGGCCCATGAGGACTACCTCAGAAGAGAAGCCAAACAGCTCAAGAGGGAAAACACTCCACCACGGGACTTATCCGATGCGTACAAGGTCAGGTCTCACGAGGGCCTTACTCCCCTGAAAATGAAGCCAGCCCATGAAGGCCTGGTGGCCACAGTGAAGGAAGCAGGGAGGTCAATCCATGAGATCCCCCGAGAGGAGCTGAGGCGGACACCAGACATCTCTCTGACGAGGCCTCTGAAGGAAGGCTCCATCACACAGGTGAGCACGTGGACGAGCAGCAGGTGGGCTCAGACCTACTAACCCCGCTGTGCTTGTAGGGAACTGCTTCCAAAGCAAAAGGGGAGAAGAGGGGGCTCTAGGACTCGGTCAGCAATCAGTAGGTAGGCTCTGCCTGGGTATAGGTTCCGCTTTCCCATCCTGCAGTGGATAAATGCAGTACCTCAGAGCTCCCTGGCATGCTGAGAAGGCGATGCCCTGTCCACACACACTGGAGCAGACACATTTGGCCCATGTCCAAGGCCAAAGTCAACATGGTGCCCTCAGCAGCTGTGACTCTGTTTGTGCACAGCCTCGGTCTCCTCCCTGTATGGGCAAGCGTCAATTCAGCAAGGCCAGTATTTAGGATGAAGTGTGGCATGCTGTCTCCTGTTGGGCTGCAAATATTTGCGAGGTTCCCATGGCACCTCGCAGTCCTACCTCATTTCACGGCATGTGTAGGAGAGGCGTGATGGGCACAGCCAGCCTTCAGTGGTGACTCATCTCCATCTTGTTGGAGCACAACAAGACATGCAGAACGGGCACTCCACCCTGCCCGTTTCCATGCGGTGCTGCTATCTCTGCTTTGCGGATGGCTCTCGTCATTTGACCAACTAAACTGATGTCTCTGGTGTACTGACCTACTGGCGCGGGAAGCATGAGTTCCACTGAAGTTTGGTGGGCTGTTGAATAGGAATTAGGAATTTCTTTTTTCTCAGAAAGAGCAGTCAGGCTCTGGCACAGGCTGCCCAGGGAAGTGCTGGGGTCACCGTGCTTGGAGGTGGTCGAGAACCTTGGGGACGTGGCACTGAGGCACATGGCTAGTGGGCATGGAGGGGAAGGGCTGCGGTTGGACTGAGGGCTCTTAGTGATCTTTTCCAACCTCAGTGATTCTGTAACTCTGCTTTATGCCTCTTTGACCCCTCATGTTCCTTGTGACCCCAGGGTACCCCACTGAAGTACGACAGCGGCTCTTCCTCATCGAGTACCAAAAAGCACGATGTGCGGTCCATCATAGGCAGCCCTGGGAGGACTTTTCACTCTGTGCACTCAATGGATGTCATACAAGACCCAAGGAATCTGGAGAGAGCTTACGAAGAAAGCCTGAAAAGCAGGCCGAGCCCAGTGACCAACTCGGGTGGCTCAATTGCCAGAGGAGCTCCTGTGATTGTACCTGAGCCAGGAAAGCCCCACCAGAGTGCCCTCGCCTACGAGGACCACCAGGCTGGGCACAGCACAGCATTCAGCAGCCACTTGCACAGAGGGTCTCCGGTCTCCACAAGGGAATCCACGCCACGGCAGCATGAAGGTAACTGCCAACTTTGTGTTTGGTGCTGGGATTTACAGCAGGGCACGTGGGAAGTCGCTGCTGATCTCACCTGTTCCCAGCAAGTGCTTGTCTGACCTGTTCTGTTCCAGCACCCACTCCTGCCTGCAGCCAAGGCTGACTCATGGGAGTGAGGGCTGCTGCCCTCCTGAGTGTCTTCCTTGTGCCAGACTTGGCCCTGGCACTCCTCTTTCTGAAGGTGGTCAGGAGAGCAGTGCTCTGGTGGAGGGGATTTCCACCTTTTTCACCAATCTGGTAAAATGAAATGGAAATGTGGTGTGTTTATCCGTCACCTCTGCAGCTCACCTCTCACAAGTGGGCCTCTGTGCCCATAGAGCCAAGCAGTGATCTGCTGGGATGCATTCAGAACCAGAGCACAGAAGGTCCCTGGCATTACAGCATGGCGAGAGGCAGTGCAGATCCCATTCCATAGGACACTGCCTATCAGGCCTGCTAGCTGTGGGTAACTGCAGCAGCCTGGGAGCACTGCTTTCCTCCAGCTTTGTGGCAGTGTTTGGGGGATGTTTGCATCTCCCACCTGCAAATCCTTGTCCTACACCAACAGTCTTATGATTTGGGGGTGTGCGGCACAAGACACTGCCATCTGCCAAAAACCAATGCCAGGATGCAGCTTTCCTGAAGGACCATAAATTTGAGCTGCACGTAGCAGAGCTCTCCAGAAATCTTCCAGCATCACTCATGGCCAAATGATGAGGCTCTGGACACATTTGGGGTCTCCATGGTCAGCTCATCCCTTTGCTCTGCTGTTTTTCCAGTGAGGTCCATCACTCTGGGAATGCCTTCAGCTGCTTTGCGGCTGATGAGGTTTGCACATATGGTGAGGATGGCATGAGGGAGGCAGCACCCAGGCTGTGGGAAGGGATCCCAAGGTGAAAATAAGTGTTCCTGCAAAACACCAGCAGGGAAGCGGGTTCCTACATCGTTGGGCTCATGGGAAGGCATGGGCTGGCTCTTTTTCTGAATGGTTCTGGGCTCATATCTGTGCAGTTTAGTGCAAGAGAAGTGTGTTCACGCTGCTTTGGGGTGACTGTCAGTTGCTGTCCACACTGTTGTTACAGCCAAGAACTGGTGATCATTGTCCCGGGTGGGGTGAGAAGTGCCACCAATGTCCAGCACAGGTTGGGAGAGCCAAGAAAAGGCCCTGACATTCCTCCAACCTCACTGTGAGCATTGGGCAAGAGCTGACAGGGCAGCTGGTGCCTGAACCCTCTGAACTGTGTTTCGTCACTGTGGCTGGGAGTTTCTGGGACTGCTGACTTCCATCGCTGGGTGCAAACATCCCCAAAACGCTGCCTGCAACTTGCAGGTTGCACGAGGTGGAGGAATGGGAAAGTCCTGTCCTACTGCTCCTTGCATCTGTGGCTCCACTCCCCACTTGGAAGAACTGCCTGTGCATGGCCTCCCTTTGGGGGTGGAGAATGAGGCCATTTGTCTGTCCCTCCCTGTGCAGATGCTGCACTGAACCATGCATAGGACTGGCATGGGTCCTTCAGGACCATATGCAGTGCTGTCGTAGCAAAGCCCAGCGTGCTGCACCTGGTGCCTGTGCCCTGTCCCAGTCCTGTGCTTGTGGGACAGTTTGAATGCTACATGGAGAGAGTGGGATGCCAAAGGGAGAGGTCCAGGCTGCGTGTGACGCAGGCAGTGAAGGGTGGGAGCCCCTCTCCATGTCTCATGGGGCACAGATGGGCTGGGACACGCTTCTCCTGCGTGCAACCAGGGCTTGGCTGCCTTGGTGTTGGTGTTGTAATGTGGCATGGCAGCACAGCAAAGAGGAAAGGTCCCTCGGGTTCAGGGAGAGCTGTGGGCGTCCCCTGAGGACACACTTGGCTCAAGGCACCCCTCAGAGACATGGCTTGGCTGCAGTGCTTGGTCTCTGACTCATTTCCTTCTGCTCGCTGCAGGGAGCATCACTGCTGGGAAGCCAGTGTCCCAGGACAGAAAAATCACCCCCACGTCGAGAGAGCTCACCAACTCCAAGTCTCCACATGCCCCTGTGCCCGACCACCACCACCCCATCTCCCCCTACGAGCACCTGCTGCGTGGTGTGAGCGGGGTTGATTTGTACCGAGGACACATCCCGCTGGCTTTTGACCCTGCTGCCATCCCAAGGGGAATCCAACTGGAAGCAGGTACTATTAGCAGGGGGGTTAATTGTCTTGGGATCATGCTCCAAAACCTAAGGTTATGCCAAGAAAAAGCACCGCTGTAGGTTTAGTTGTGGTAGATGTGATACCTCCCAGAAACCATTCCTTGGGAAGCACCGCATCGTTTCTCCGTCCATTTCTCTCCCAGCCGCTGCTTACTACCTGCCGAGACATCTGGCTCCGAGCCCCACGTACCCCCACCTCTACCCCCCGTACCTCATCCGGGGGTACACGGACACGGCCGCCATGGAGAACCGACAGACCATCATCAACGACTACATCACGTCGCAGCAGATGCACCACAACGCTGCAGCCACGGCCATGGCGCAGCGGGCAGACATGCTGCGCGGCTTGTCGCCCCGTGAGCCCTCGCTCGCCCTCAACTATGCAGCAGGTCCTCCCCATCCAGGAGGGGTTGGGGCTGTTCCCACGTTTTGGGAACCGGGGCCAAGTAACAGTGCCTCGCTGTCACCCTGACAGTCCTCTCGCTTCTCTCTCCAGGAATCATTGACCTGTCCCAAGTGCCACACCTGCCTGTCCTCGTGCCCCCCACCCCTGGCACCTCTGCCACCTCCATGGACCGCATCACCTACATTCCCGGCCCCCCCCAGACCTTCAGCAGCCGGCACAGCAGCTCCCCGCTCTCCCCAGGTAATGCTGCAGGTTTCTTTTCTCAGGGGAAACCGATTGGGCAGGATTCATTCATGGCTATGAGCTCAGCATGCTGGGAAACACTGGGGATCACAGAACTTTCCTACCCAGTGATCAGGACTTCCTCGCAACAGCTCCTCCCGTTCTGCTGTGGGGAGGTTCTTTGCTTTTCGTCCTCCTTCCCCAAAGTGGCAGCTAGCAAACAGCTTTGTGAGAGGTCAGACCCAGGAGATGTCGCCAGGACTACTACTATGTGATTTTCCTGGGCTTTGTCACTCAGGTCACTCTAGTCTGTCCTGCTCCAGGTGACCTTGGATGGAGCCATCTCTTATCTGCTCTGCAGACTCAGCAATGTGAAGGACAGGCAGCATTCCCTGTGGAGAGTGACTTTGTTTGCAGCCCTTTCATTGCCTTTCTGTTGTGTTTCAGGAGGTCCCACGCACTTGACCAAACAGTCGGGATCGTCAGAGCGGGAACGAGATCGGGAGCGTGAGCGTGAGAGGGAGCGTGAAAAATCCATCCTCGTTTCCACCACGGTGGAGCACGCGCCTATCTGGAGACCTGGTAGGCTGGGGGGCAGAGCTGGCACCATGCCTTGGGGCCTTGCTGGGTGGAGGTGGAGTCGGAACTCCAGAATGAAGGGCTGAATCCTTGGCTGTCTGCCCCCAGGTACAGAGCAGTCCAGTAGCCGTTCCTCCTCGCACTCTCACAGCCACCAGCACTCTCCCGTCTCACCCCGCACCCATGAGACCATCCAGCAGCGCCCCAGCGTGCTCCACAACACGAGCATGAAGATCATCTCCTCGGAGACCCCCACTCCTTCCGTCCTGCGGTACGTTCCCACACACCGTCCTGCCTCTGGGATGGATAGGTTGCTCATTATGAGGCATCTCGTGGGCACCTTGGAGATGCAGAAGGGTTGTTTTGGCCTTGTCCCAGCAGGAGCACAGCTGGGACTCATAGGAAAGTTGTGATGGGGAGAGGGGGTTATGAATGTCTCTGGGCTTGTCCCGTGGGCTTTGTTCTCTCTGGTGAATCCATCCAGGCCACATCAGGTATCACACAGCCAGCTATTCTGGCAGGCACCTGGTTGGCAGAGGCTTCATCTGAGCTCCCTCACTTGCTCCAGTATGTGCCACCTCTGTGACCCACGGCAGGCAGTTGGAGCTCAGTGATCTTTAAGGTTCCAACCTAAAACCATTCTGTGATTCTGTGCTCAAAGCCCACTGAGGATCACAGCCAGACAGTGCCAGTCTTTGGCCAAGCACTCCCCTTTGCCGCGTGCTTTTCTCTGACCTTTTCTCCATCACCTTGCAGAACCTCCTCCACCACTACCACGTCACCCATCCGCTCCGCAGCCTTCCCCTCAGCCTCCACGCTGCGCTCCTCCATCAGCGCGGCAGACGGCTATGCGGCCATGCTGGACCCGGCCGTCCTGCAGAAAGAGGCCTCAAGGGCACGGGAATCAAAGGCAGAGCGAGCCCAGACCGACAGCAACGTCTTCACCTCAAAGCTGCCCAGCGGGGCTAGCCTCGAACAGTCGCCTTCACCTATTAAAGCCATGGAGTCGAGGCCTTTACCTTCCTCCGGACCCGGTTCTTCTCATCACTATAGCAGAGGACAGGGGAAAAGCCAGCAGCACCACCACCCTCTGGACCAGCAGCACGCAGCCTCGGGCCCTGAGCACAGTAGAGAAAAGAGTCAAAGTAAACCCTTTTCCATGCAGGAACAGGAGCTCCGAGCACTCGGTAAGACCGCCGCGACAGCGGCCAACTTCATAGATGTGATTATCACATGCCAAATGTCTTGTGATAAGGGGCAGGGAGAAAGAGGCTCGCTGAGTACCAGCTCCACTAGCGATGGTAAGCCACGGGAGGGGAGGGAAGAGAGCTGTGGCCTGGCACCAATTTTATCTCATTATTTCTTATTTTCAATTGTACATTTTGGTTATTGGCTTTGTCAGCTCCCGAAGTGTGTTTGTCCCTCTCCTCCCCGATTGTTACGTTATTGCAGTCATTATTTAGGGATCTTCTCTTCTCCCACACTTCCCAGCCAAGCTCTGTTTTGCAAATGTCATGCAGTTCCTGGTGTTGCTTTTACAGACAACAGCAATTTGCTAATTCTGATTTCCCCACCATTAGAAATTCCCAGGCAGTCTGTAACAAACAGTTGTGGGCAATAAATTGAAGGAGCAAAGAGGCAAAGCAAGCATATGAGGATGATGTGGCCATTGGCCACTCAGCACACACGTCCTCACTCATGTCATGCCGTTGGGGTATCCACAGGCTGCAGCTCAGCGTGGCTCTGACTGGGTCCCCTTGCTACAGCTTTGGGCCTGAGAGGTGGGAGCTGCCAGCACGCCCTTGCTCATAGAAGTCGTAAGGAGGGCCGTTCCAGTGAGGGTGGCTCACCACACGTCGCCTTTCCAGAGGACAGCCCAAGGCATCCTACTGGGGCTGGGGCAGTGTGTCAGTGGGGCAGGGTGCATCTGGGCACCGCTCAGCATTGCCAGCTCTGCCTGGAAGGGGCGGTTTCTAAGAATGGATTACAAGGAGGGTGAGGGTCTGTAGGGCAGAAGTTGTGAGTGTTGCCCAACCCTGGCTGAGCTGACAGGAAAACAAGAACCTTCTCCAGATCCTTAGCCCCACTCCATGGAATTCTGACCCATCTTGCCTCAGTTTCCTCACTCTTAAAAAGTAACGTTGATCCATTGCAAATCAGCACATTTTGAACCTTGAGTCTCTGCAAAGTATTTAAAAGGCAGACAGAGGACAAAAAGAACATCTGTGTATTTGAGGAGGTGGGCTCAGGGGGAAGAGCATGAGGCAAACCTGCAGGGGTTGAGTCTGGGTCCTGACTCTTTTGCTGTCACTGTCAGCTGCATGTCCAGATCTGCGGGAATGCGGTGCAGATCCCACTGAACCCTAGGGTTCAGCCAGACCCCGTCCACTTCTTTCTTCCCTCTTTGCTGAATGCACAGCTGCCCACCAGCGACCACGCAGTGCTAGGGAACAGCTAAGCAACTCCCAATTTTAATGCCCTTCTCACCTTTATCCAGGCTTTCACAGCGGATACAGCCCTGACCGGATCGAAGCCGTGAGTCCTGTCAGCTCGCCCAGCCTATCCCATGAGAAAGGGGCCAAGCTGCTGCAGGACATGGAGAAGGGGCACGGGGAGCACGACCCAAGACAGAAACAGCAAGGTGAGAGCAGGGGCCCGGTGCCGTGCTGAGATGGTGTTCAGCCATCGGGAAACGGGACACGAGCGTCACCTTACTTCAGCTCTGCTCTTTGTGCCTTCTCCAGCCTCTCTGAAGGCCTCAGGCCCTGAAGCAGCCCACCTGCAGCACCTCCGGCAGCCTGACGGCCCGCAGCCCCAGTGCCAGCCCCTGCAGTCCAGCCAGAGCGTCAAGGGCATGAACCAGCGGGTGGTCACACTGGCCCAGCACATCAGTGTAATTAACCTGGTTTTCTTTCCTCTGGAGGGAGGAGGGAAGGGCCATGTTTAGAGCTTATATGAAATATATCTGGTGGGGAGGGCCCGGGAGTGATGCTAGAGACTTGGTGTAGAGCCAGAGAGAGCAAAGTGCATTGGATGCGTTCATCGCAGGTCCTTGTGTCCCAACCTAGCTCATCGCAAGAGCTATTGCTGACAGGACACAGAAGTTACATCCCTGCAAGGCCTTACCAGCCTAATTTCCTCCTGCTAGTCTTTAGCTGACTCCTGTAAAAAGTAAGAAATAAAACCCAACTCTTCTTCTGACCCAAGGATTTCTTCTTCTAGGAGGTCATCACCCAAGACTACACGCGCCATCACCCCCAGCAGCTCAATTCCCACATCCAGACCCCAGTGTACTCCTTCCCTGGGGCTGCGTGCCCCGTACTGGACCTGCGCCGCACCCCCAGCGAGGCATACCTGCAGCAGCAAGAGCATGCAGTGGCTTCCAGGATCTCCCCACAGAACGAAGGAGGCAAAAGGTGAGCTCAGAGAGTTGAGTCACAGCAGACACAGACAGGTTCTGCCAAGCAGTTGCCATGGCCATGGTTGGTTGGGTTTTGAGTATCTCCATTGATGGAGACTTCAGAACCTCCCTGGACATACTGTCCCAGTGTTTAAGCACCCTCACAGTCAAAAAAGTGTTTTGTGTTCAGATAGAGTTTCACTCATTTTGGTTTGTGCCCACTGCTTCTTTTGCTGTCTCAATCCTCAGTCTCTGGCACTGAGCAGTGACCTTTCAGACCAAAAATGGTTCCAAAAAAGCCCACAAAGAAACATACTTTCCACTGGTTCAGAGTGAATTTTACCTTCGTTGTTCCTAGTGATTCTTGTTGCTTCAGGCAGCACTGTTACTTCTTTTGTTATTTTTGCCAAATCATGCAGATAGCACTAGAAAGTATGATTGAGTTGGAAAAAGTGGGAAATGTGGGGATGGTGTCTGTCCTCCCACCCCAGCATCAGAGTTCAGTGAAATCCAGGTATGTCCAGGAAGCAGAAGGTCTCGAAACTTACAGTTCCTTGTCGGTAAATGCCATTATTTCCCTCAGCTCTGCATGGTCTTAGGGTTGGATTTGTAAAGTCAGGGGAGAGAGCCCAGCCTTGGGCAGCCAGAGATGAAAACAAAACTGAGAAAAAAAAACATAGGAAGAACAAAAATGTAAATTCCCAGAACCGCCTATGAGGAATTCCTTGTGGGCTCAACCCCGGCCACCTCCCAGGCTGCAGTTGGAGGGCTGCGTCCCCCCGGCCGTCCCACACGGGCCCACCATGACCCTGCAGTGAAGTGGATGGAGATGGTGGGTGCTGCCCTCCTGTGCATTAGCAAATATAGTGGAGAATCACAAGCTGTGTCCCCAGAGCATTGATGTCCACCCTCCGGAGGAATTGCGTCCCTGCAAACGCAGGAGTGGACAGATGCTGGGGCTGAGCTCCAGCTCTGCTCCCTCGTGGCATCCCCCCCTGGGATGTTGGGGGCATCACTGCCTGACTTGCTGCCTGGAAATCTGGGCCGCATCTCCGCTCAGCGCTGCTCAGCAAACGCCTGCAGTTCAGAAAAGCGCCCAAACTGCACTGCTCCGAGGGCTTGTGTTAAACGGTGCCAGGAGCCCACGAGGGTGGGGAGCTTGGCTTCATTCCTGCTGTACTGCAAGCTATTTCAGTCCTTCCCCATCACCCCACACGGAGACTGAGCGTGTTGCAGTGCACCGATCGCATCTCCCCATCGCCGTCCTCAGGTCCCCGGAGCAGAGCAAAGCCTCAGCTGGCGGCGGGTCGGACAACTGTATCGAGCCCGTGTCTCCACCAGACGGCGTGGGAGAAGCGGAGCACGCCAAGAGCGCCACGTACCCGATCCTGTACCGTGAGGGCGAGCAGCTGGACCAGAGGTACTGCACAGCCATCCCCACGCTCACCTCCACCCAGAGCACGACCCCATCCCTGGGCCCCATCCCTGCTGAGCTGGAAGCTCTGCTGTTGGCGGCTTTGATAATCATGCAGCTGGGCCAGCTGGCTCCCACAAGCCATCCGTGGAGCTGGCCTCTGCGCTGCGCCTCCTAGGACATGGCCACGCTGCTGCGTGCTGCTCAGCACTGCAGCCTGGTTGTGTTCCCATCCCTTCTGCTGCTGCTTCCCAAGGGCCCTCTTCAGTCCCATCTGAGGCATCTTTCTGTAGAAACTGACTCCCTGAATGTTTGGCTGAGCAACAGATCTGCTCTTGGGGAACTGATTTTTAGGTCTGAAGTAGTTGAATGGGCTCATTTATTGAAAGGTGGGAAGAATTAGGGCATAGATTTTTTCTTGCAGATGGAAGCAATGTCACATCCCGGGTCATCATGGAAGGATATAAGGAAAAAGGGATTTTCGGATATGAGGAGGAAGTTTTTTACAATAACGGCAGTGAGGCACTGCACAGAGTGCCCAGAGAGATGGTGGTGCTCCATCCCTGAGGTCTGTGAGCACTGATGGAGCTGGGAGTGTCCCTGTGCACTGCAGGAGTGGGACCAGACAACCTTTGGCGGTCCTTTCCAACGCTAATGGTTCTATGATGGGTTGGATATCCCAGATATCTCAGGAGCCCTGTACTGATGATGAGGAGTTGCACTAAGAGAAAAGTGCAGCTCTAGATAGGACATCATGACCTGGACATTGCAGAGGTTTCTGATGGCTTTTTGCTTTGCAGGATGGGGTCCAAGTCCCCAGGAAACAACACTCAGCCTCCAGCTTTCTTCAGTAAGCTGACAGAGAGCAACTCTGCCATGGTGAAGTCCAAGAAACAGGAGATCATCAAGAAGCTCAGTACGACCAACAAAAATGAGACGGAGTACAGTAAGAACATGGGGATCTTTACTTTGGGGCACAAGGGGAAAAGCCTTGAGGACACATGAAGCGAAGGAGGTTTGGGGAAGAGTGCTGTTGTGTTGCAGGCTGCGAGCTCCCAGCCAGCTCTCTGCATCATGCCGTGGTTTCTTGGGAAGTGCAAGCACCAAATGCTTTTCATTGCATCTGGGGAAGCAATGGGAGCCTTCCCAGCTGCACATCTCCATGCTGTGGGGCTGTCAGTCCCACCCTGTGGCAGCGCCAGATAACCTCAAGAGGAAGGAAATAATGAGCTGAGCATGGAGGAGACTTACAAGCAATTGATATTTTAATGAATGGCCAGCCAAACTGAATCCTTCCTCCTTGAGGTGCATCTCTCCCAAACGTTACTTTAATCCTTACGTCAATATTGGTGTAACTCTGTAAAACTAACCAGGCTGGCTTATATTAAAAATCCAGCCCATTCATTCATTAACCACTAATAGAGTAGATAGGATCATAATTTAATTTAGCCCTGCATTATACAGTCAGTACTAATTCAATTTGAATCCATCTTACAACAGCTGCATTGGATAAAAGCAACTGAGCTGTCTCGTCTCCTGGATGATGTTACCATGAGCCAACAGTATTGTTATGCCCCTTTGGGGACGTGCAGCTGAACCCCATGACCTTCCACACTTTTCCTTATCAAGGGAAAATATACAGAAATAGGAAACACCTTTTATTTGATGAGAATTTCTGTTATTCTAAGGAAAGCATTATCCAAGTCAAATAGCTCAGCTAAGAGGGAAAATATTGATGTAATGTTTCTTCTCCTCCTCCTCGCCCTCCCCACTGCCCAGACCTGCTCCTTGGGTATGGAGGACTGGAGCCTATGGGAATCCCACAGGCGGGAGAGGGTTTAACTTCATAGAGCTCTCAATCCAAAGGGCTGGAGGGAGGGATTGCAGTGCTGGATGTGAAGGCATCGCCCTGGGATCTGCTTCTCTGCCATTTCCCAAGATGTGACTGCTGGCCTTTAGGCAGAGCTGCCCCGGGGCTGGGGGCTGTTGTCAGCCTGGGCGCTGCTGTGGAACACGAGCTCCCCCAGCTCCATGGCTCCAGAACAGCGCTGCTCTGTACTCAAGAGCTTCTTTGTTTCTCCCCAGATGTTGGGCAGCCTGGGACAGAGATTTTCAATATGCCAGCGATTACTGGAGCAGGTAACTCATACTATGTCTGTATTATGCCTCATTCCATACCAAGTTCACAGCTATCCAGAGCAGGAAGATAGGGTGGTTGGAGCGTCTCCGTTTTTCCTTCTGCAATAATGCCAAGAGTGGCATTGCTGAGGCTGCAGCCTCACTGCCCTCCGTCGCTCCCTGCTGCTGTGTGCAGTGTGACTCCTCTGAGAGCTTCACAGAGGATGAGAAAGAGTCAGAGCTGTGCAGAGCTGAAGGGCAGTGCAGGAGCTAAACTGGAGGTCTGGAGCTTCCCGCAGGCTCAGCACCCTCCCCAGATCTGCACCTGTGGCTTTTGGCCCAGCTAGGAAAGGAAGAGAGAGAGCAAAGAGGGATTGAAAGCAGTCCTACAGGGTTGGGCAGTGGGGGCTTCCCAGACGTGGGGCAGGTCAACCTGAGGGAGGAAGATGGCGTGAAACCTCTGCCACCAGCTTCTGGCATAGCTGCAGAGAGGTCTGTGTGGGGACAGAATGCCAACAGGAGAGTCCCAAAGGACTCTCTGCCAACCAAAGTTGGCAGCACTCGGCCCTCACTGTCTCACCTGCCCAAAGGCAGAGGTGGATGCACTCCCCCAGCAGCACCTCGAGGAGATAGGGCCCCTTGCTGCAGTGCTGTGGCATAGCCATGCTCTCCCAGAGCTGTGATGTACTGCTGGACAGGAGGCACATCCCATAGGTGCTGTGTACCTGCCCCCATCCCCATGGAGATCCAGCCCTGCCAGCAGAGCAGCTTTCTCAAAGGAAATCCCCACTGAGAAGTATTAAATAATACTTCATAAATGATTAACACCTCCTCCAGTGGAGGATGCCTCTGGGTTGTACTGTTTAATTATGAGGAGGAATGACCAAATTTCCCCCACCAAGGGAAGGAGCAGGGAGTGCCATGCACACTTCTGTGCTGCTCTGCCTCAGCGCAGGTCCCGAGCCCAGGGCTGTGGGCACGGATTGTGCTGCAGGAGGGCAGTGCATTGTGGCACATCTGTGGCAGGCAGAATTTGTGGGGTGAAGCCCAGTGTCCCAAGAGCATCGCCTGGTTCCAGCTGCTCATAAGCACAGGGAGTGGGGGGTCTGGAGGGGGCAATGGGGGCAGCCTGCTCCTTTCCAGGGATATGAACCCCCTGGGACGGGGCGAGCTGGGGGCTGTCAGGGGATTCCAATGCCGGCCTGCTGTTCTTGTGTCTGTATTTTGCCCTTGCTTGTTCCCTGTAACCACCGCGTTGGGAATGACGGTCGCGTGGCTGAGCCTAGTGCCCTCTGGTCCCTGCGCTGCACTATAACTGCATGGCTTCTGACACTCACTGCCACTCGGACATACACCTTGCCTCTGCAGCCTGTCCCGCAGCTGCGGCCAAGCCCAGGGGGACCCCATGGGGGGGTTGGGGCGAGGAGGGACTGAAGGACCCACCCTGCCCTGCAGGCTGCGTGCCCCTCTCCCACCTCCTATGCTGATGCCAAATCTGGGCAGTTCTTTCCAATCCAGTTTTTACGTTTTTTTTTCTAAGTGCCCCCTCTTCCTCCCTTGTCTCTCCCTCCTTGGGAAGCCCCAGCCTCCAGTTTCTCCACACAAACATATTGCATCCGTACGTGCATCTGTGCGGACTCCCCACAGCCAGGCACTGAGCCAGGTGGGAGCGCAGCCCCCTCCTGCTGCACCCCAGGGCTCAGCGTAGACCCTTCCCCACTTCCTCTGAGCCCTCGGCCCCATCTCAGCCCCTTCCCCTGCCAGGCCCTGGGGCGGGATGGAGTGGGGAGGAGGAAGAGGAGGAGGAGGAGGAGGAGGAGGGGGGCCAACATGCGTTGCAGAGCTTTACAGAACAAGATGACAACATTTGTTGCTTTGCGAGAATGTGCTGACTGTTTGTTTCTTCCCTCCTCCCTTGTCTCCTTTCTCCCCTTTCCCCGTCCCCCCATCTTTCTTCTCATTTGGCTCCCCCCCACCTCCCGTCCCCTCTTTCCTCCCCTTCCCGTATCTCCCAGGGCTAATCAGTTGTAGGAGCCAGTCGGTCCAAGAGAATTCCAGTACCAACATGGGGTTGGAGGCAATAATTAGGAAAGCCCTAATGGGTAAATATGACGAGCAGTGGGAAGAGCGCTCACCTCTCAGTGCCAATGCTTTTAACTCTCTGAATGCCAGTGCAAGCCTGCCCGCTGCTATGCCCATAACTCCTGCTGATGGACGAAACGAGGACGTGCGCTCCTTGCCAGGTCTGCAGCCCTCTCCACCTTCACTCTCTCTGTATTATTAATTCTCAGCATTTCTGTTTCCCCTTTTGTGGGTGGATTTGTTTTTCCCCCCATTTTTGTTCATTTTGGTTTTCTTTTCTCCCCACCCCAGCTTCAAGCTTTGTGAATCCGCTGATTAATCCCAGTCTTGTTTGATGTTCATTTAATAGTCTCAGAAGGTGCTGATGCTTTCTCTAAACCACTGACCGTGCTCCTTTCCCCATTCCCCACTGTGTTTTTTTAATACCTCCTTTTTTCTTTTTTTTTTTGTTTTAATCACGTAAAGGAGGTTTATGGGATGGGGAAGCCAACACCCAAAAGACTAAAGCAATAAACCTTTATTTAGAGCCACCCCAAACTATTCATAAAACCCCATCCCATGCCCACACAGCAGGAGGGAGTGTTCAGATCCAGCACTGCCTTCCCAGAGCTGGGCTCCAGAGCTGCTCCAAGACATGAGCAGGTGCAGGGGACACAGGGGAGTGCCATGATTCTCTCCCCAGGCTCAGGGTGTCAGTGCTGAGATGGGCAGTGCCTGGAGGAAGAGAGAGGACTCACATACAGAGCCAGGAGGGATAGATGGGGAGGCCATCTGAGAACAGGACTGGGGCACACCGAGTTTTTAGTGCCTCGGGGGATTTGCTCAGTGTCGGTTCTGCACACCCTCAGCTTGGGAAGGGAGCCCCAGTTTGTTTGAGGTGTGCATTTGTGCCCCACACAGAGGGCTTGATGGGTGCTGGGGCAGTCTCCAGCCCAGCTATGTGTGGGGGCATGTGGTGCTGAGCCCTGCCCAGCTGGCAGCCAGCGCTCCACAGCTTGCTGCAGGCACGCTCTCTGGCTGCTGCATGAGCCCAGCAGCTTCTGCCACCCATGCTTCCCTGTGCCCGCTGAGGTCTGCCTAGGGCAGGTGGGGTGGGACAAGAGCCCATCCATCCCCTTCTGGGAGCTCTGTCCTCCTTAGCTGGGCTAATGTTCCCAGCACAGAATGTTCTGTCTCCTAAACCTTAAAAATCTGGCTGAAACATGGCCAGAGATTGTGCTGTAAGGATGGATTAACAACCACAGAAATGAGGGACTACAGCCCTGTGTAGCTATGGGGTCCCTGGAGCTCCCATCGCCCCGTGCAGGGCAAGCTTGCCTCCTGCCACCAGCACCTTGCAGGCTTCAAACAGCACGCGGGGCTGGGGAAGCGCAGAGGGGTGCACGCACTCTGTGCCCAGTTTTCCCCCAAAGTCAATCACGGCTCCATCCTAGCAGGGCCGGCTGATGAGCAGGCGCTTCTCTTTGCAGCAGGAGGGGGGAAGCCAAAGATCGCCGCCAGACCCAACAGCCGCAAGGCCAAGTCGCCGGCGCCCGGCCTGTCCTCTGGTGAGCGGCCGCCATCCGTCTCCTCGGTGCACTCAGAGGGGGACTGCAACCGGAGGACGCCCCTCACCAACCGTGTCTGGGAGGACCGGCCGTCATCCGCAGGTATAGCATGGGGAGGGGGACGTGTCCCTGAGGTCTCCCACTGGTCCCACAGCACTGACCCTCTGCTCTCTGCTCCACACAGGCTCGACGCCGTTCCCCTACAACCCGCTCACCATGCGGCTCCCCAGCGGGGTGGTGACAGCGGCCCCGGCTGTGCCACTGCCACAAGGAACGCCTGGCGGGCAGCACCATGCCTGGGACGAGGAGCCCAAGCCCCTGCTCTGCTCCCAGTACGAGACCCTTTCGGACAGTGAATGAGGCGAGCCAGGGGCAGGGAGACGGCGACCAAAACGAAGGCGCGGGGAGCGAGGTGCCCGGGGCCTGGCCCCGCTGGCTCTCATGAGCAAAGATGCAGGAGCAGAGCTTTTTTTTCGGTTTTTAATTTTTCTTTCTTTTCCTTCCTCTCCCAACCGGCCAGTTTGGTGGGGATTGTGGGGATTATTTTTCTTTGTTTTTTTGTTTTTTTGTTTTTCCTGTGTTTTTTTTTGTTGTTGTTGTCGTTGTTCTTGTTGTTCTCAACATCTGGAAACGTCTGCATCTTCTTCAGTCTAAGAAAGAAAAAAGAAGCCTTAACGAGACAAAACCCAAGGATCCCATCTTTGTCCTTGCCAGCATTGCTGGGCAGTGACCCTGCACACCATGTCCCAGGGCTGCGCGCACACAGACGCTCTGCTCCATGGCGCCGGGCTCCGTGGGGCCGTGCCACGGAAACACAAAACCTTGAAACGGTTTAACAACAACAAAAACAAAAGATTTAAAATGCTTCATAGGATTGAACCCGATTTGGTTTCCCTCGGCAGGGTGGGAGCTGCCATCCCCGCCGCGCAGGACGCGTCAGCTCAATGCGCTTTGCACGCAGCTGGGGGAGCAGGGAGGGCGTGAAGAGCCATTTCTGAGAATATTGCTTGTCCCTTCGGTGGCAGAGGGCCTGGGCTCCATCGGTGTGGGAGGAGATTCCCCGTGCTGCCCGCAGACGGGCTCGGTTGCTTTAAGTGCATTGTTTTCTGAATGGTGAGAAAAGGCAATTGTAAATTGTATTGGTCTACAGGGTATATTTTTGATACCTTCGGTGAATTATGTCGATATTTTACGCAAGGAAGGACTTAAACAAAACACAGTATTACATGCTGTAAAAGAGGTTCTGTTCTTACACGCAGGCTTTGATGTGTTTGTCCATTGTATGGAAATGTTTAAAAAAAAAAAAAAAAAAAAAAAGAGATGGTAACAGTGATCCATCAAAGTCATCTGTAAGTCAGGAGAATGTATAAACTTAGTTTAAAAAATAATCTTGCCATGGTTGCAGGGCCCCCATGACGTACACCGCTGCTGACTGAGCAGAAAGCCTTTGCTGGTTGCAGGCATTGGTTCTCCAGAGCCCTCCGGAGCTGCCGGGTGTGGGGCAGCGCGGCAGGGAGCCAGCGGGGCAGGGAGCTCACAGGAGAATTTAAAAAGAAAAAAAAAAAAAAAGGAAAAAAAAAAAGTTTTTATTGTATTTTTGTGATACACATGAATGCTCTACTTTACATTATTTTTTTCATTCCATGATGTTGGATCATATCTGCAGTTACATGGTTAAAGAACAAAAATATTAGACTTTTTTTTTTTTTCATTCACTTCTGCTTTCTCGCTCCGGGGGAAAAAAAAATGGCAAAAAAAAAAAAAAAAAAAGTATTAAATGCTTTGCATTCTATACGCTAGAGGAAACAAGAGCACGGCACAGACTTCCCGCAGCCCGCAGCAGCTCTGACCTGCCAGGCAGTGAGCATCGCCCAGTCACCTCTCCATGGTTCTTTCTTTTCCCCCTGCAATGATTCTGATTTCAAAGCAAGAGAACGATGGTGTTTGTTGTTTGTTTGGGGTATGGTTTTGGTTTGGTTTTTTTTTTTTTCGTTTTTTTTTTTGTTGTTTTTTACAATGTACAGGTTTTTAACGTTCATCGATGTTTGTGTCTTTTCTGTTGTGCTTTTTTTTTTTTTTTTTTTTTTTTAAAGACAAGACAATGCACAATGACGTGGAAGCGTTTCCATTCCCAGGTTATTGCTGCTGGTATCTCCCCGGCTCTGAGACGCAGAGCTGACAGAGCTGATGTCTGGGCATAACGCTATTCAAAGTGTCACAGATTTTTCTGGGAAAAGTCCAGGTTCGACCCATCTTCCAAACCGCCTCTTCAACCTTTTCAGAGAGAAAAAGAAAAAAAAAAAAAAAAAACAACAAAAAAACCACAACAAAGAATAAAGTTACCACTTGGCACAGTAGTGCTGCTTTGGTGTCTTGAAGAGAGGCCGAGAGAGGCGCAGGTCGCTGCAGGTTTCGTGGAGCTGCTGGATGGGGGGCAGCCCTGGCAGCGCTGGCCATGCCGGTGTTGGCACTGAGGGACGCAGCCTGGGGCCGAGGCGCTCCTCAGCACAGCATTTGTGAGGGCGGCAGCGGGCAGCCTTTGGGTTGCTGTCATGGCGCTGCATCCTGTCACATCTCCTCCTGCCTTTTCCCACAAGCTCTGGCTGTAGCCAACCCTGCTGCCACCAGGGCTTGGCTGTGGGACATCCCGTGCCGCGCGGCCTGAGGCACGCTGCCTGAGCCCTGTCACGTCACCCCGCCTCCCCTGAGGAGGCCTCACAGCCTGGTTGTTTTCTTCTCGTTATCCCTTCGTGTGCCCAAAGCAAAGGCGCTGTCAGGGCTCCCTGAGCCCACGGTGAGGGGCTGTGGTGCTGTGGAAAGCTGTGAGGTTTTGGTGAGGTGACGTCCGCCATTTTGGGGCCGTTGGTTCACTGGGCTGGGAGCGTCCCTGGCTGCAGGCAGGGGACAGGAGGAGCTGCCTTTGGCAGTGCGTGTGGGGTTGGCTTCGCCCGGGGAAGCTCTCCTCCCTGCCTGCTGCTCTCTGTCCTGTTCTGTCCCTGCTGTCCCTCCGCAGGCCCAATCCGGCAGCACAGGGGGACAAACAAGGAGGCGGCAGCTCTGAGCCGCTTTTGATGGAGCAGAAAGCACCCTCCAGCTGGAAGTTGATTAACTTGGGTAAAATCCATGAGTTTACCACACGCTGGGAAGGAGGTGCATGGCCATGCAGAAGGATGGGCCGTGAGGCTGTGTTTTTGGGAAGCGGGGAGCTGCTGCTCCTCCAGGCTGTGAGCACAGCTGCCCTTCCTTGCCCTGCTGGTCGCAGGCTCTGCTGTCACCCTCTTTTCCCCCAAATCACCCACCTGCTGTGGCTGCAGCCCCCAGCACCCCATATACCCCCAAATCCCATGGCAGGTCCTTGCCGATGCGTCCTCGTGCTGCCAACCACCGTGCATCCCCATCCAGCAGTCAAGGAGGAGGAAGGCGTGTTAAACCATCAAAAAAACCCCAAACAACCCAAGTTTAAAGGTAACATTAACCCACTTTGTAATTTGTACAAACAAATTATTGGGCAATTTATTATTTGAACTGTACCGGGGGGAGGGGGAGGGAAGAGGGGAAGGATATCTATTTTTTGTGCGACCAAACTGTGCATAGCTGTTTTGAAGTGAGCTGTATGATAGACAGGGCTGTACATAGAAACCATGAGGTGTAAATATTTACCCAGCTTACTCTGAAGGGGAGATGTTCTGCTGCTGAAGGTGAAGGGCTTGTTCACTGTTACTTTGCTCAGCACGCCCACCAGCAAGCGGTGTGGGCAGCAGTGGCTGAACACTGCCTGACTGTTGAAATAATAAAAAAAGCAAACAAACAAACCAAAAAAAAAAAAAAAAAAAAAAAAAAAAAAGCTTATTTGCCAGCAAAATACAACTCTCCTGCTTCTTTTGCATGCATAAAGCCAGGGGAGAGCAAGTTGGTGGCACAGTGGGGGTGGCAGTGGGGGTGGGGGGGGAGCCTGCAGCGATGGGGTGCATCTGTAGGTGCCAACAGAAAAATGGGCTGAAAAAAGGGGGGAAAAAGATATTGGTGACTGTGCAGCATCCCCAGCCCCAACCAAGGCCTGGTAGCAGTCCCGTCTGCCCCCTTGGGACACATGTGCCTCTCTCTCCCTGTCAGTCAGCCTGAAGTATCTTGCTCAGCTCTAAGAAGGGGTTCTCCTCTCTCTCTACTTTCATTTTATTTTAATAAGCTACTGTCTGCAGCTCCCCAGAAACACAGAGGCTTCTTCCCCGCTCCTTGTACCCCCCAGACTGTTTCTGTTAGTTTTTTTGCAGGGGAAATGGAAAACCAGCCCAAAACAGCCCCCTGGAGCTTTGGGAGTGGGGAGGGGGCCAGGATGACTCTGGAACCACTGAAATAAATGCCACAAAATGGACACCTTGGCTTTGATGGTCTTTGAATAGCAGCCAAGGAAAATATTGTCCCAAATTAAATGAAAGAAAATAGACGTTCTGGTGATGGATAAATCCTCACAAGCCCCATAGGGAATTATTGGGGAAGCTAATTAGCTGCTACCTAATTAACAACTGCAACAGAAGCACTGGTAGCTGCTTGCTGGTCTGTATTACTTTACCCCTGATACCAACCCCATGGGTTTTGGCTGACTTCGACTGGGGTGCAGCCATCAGCAACCCTTTCTATGTCTATCGCTATGGGTTTGTTTTGTGGCATGAGTAGTTTGCGTTTATATCTCAGAAATGGCTCAAGGAGCAAAGAGCCCCTGGGCTGTACTGCAAAGGGGCCTGGAGGAGGTTTTATTTCGTAGCAAATGGGCTGTGATGGCAGGGCAGAATGGTATGTCCATGTGTGATTATATAGAATTTTTCTCATTGGAGGAATATTACTTGGTTGTGCACTTGGGGCCTTCAGCTGCCTTTTCTGGGGGCCCACAAATTGTTTTATAAAAAGTAACGATACTCCAATTTTCCTCCTGAAAGGAGCAACAAACACCCCTGCTTACAGGCATAAGGCACAGCATTTTGGGTGCTCGAAGTCTGTAGTGAAAATGCTGAGTCACCGCCTGAAGCAGTGATGGAGCACCTGGTGGGAAGGCAGGGCCAACCCAAGGGAGCTCAGGTGGAGGCAATGTGCCTGATTGTCCAGGAGGGGTGGAGCCAGGATCCAGCCCTTCCCAGACCTCATTTAAGTGTTGGCAGTGGAGGAAGAAGGATCTTGTTGGAGATCCCTGCATACTTGAGGCATTCTGAAGGTAAGTAGATTTTTTTTTCCTTTGTTTCTATTTCCGCAGCTGTTACATTTGAGCAAGTTGTCATTTGCTGCAGCCTGGGGCCTTTGCTATTCTGCTGCTATCGCTGTACTTTCTATTGAGTTACAAACCCAAAGGGACTGTTAGGCTTCTCCAGGCTGTGGAGGGTGCTCTGAGGCTGTGCATAGCCCTCGTTGCTTTATATGTGTGCCTGGGGCTGTGTGGTGTGCTGAAGGCTCCTGACCCTGTGGTGGGGAAGGGCACTTGGGCATCCAAAATCCCAGGCCATACCCTGAGCCATTTCCTCCAGCCCCATGCACGTCCTTCAGCCAACCAGGCAATGTCTGTGGTAGAGATCTGCTGGCTTCTTGGGCTTTTGGACTCCTGACACCAGTGATGGTGTTTTATTGAGGTTGGGAGAAAGGTTTGCTGCTCTGAAGACACTTGGAGTATGTCAATAAACAGCACCAATTGAAGTGGCAATGCTTAGCTTCTTGCATCAGGATTTTGGCGGTGATGAGGTCTGACAACCATTGCTTTCATTGATAACTCGCACTGATGTCGACAAAACAGAAGGTGAGAAATTTCCAAGGCCAAAAGCTTATGATTTAATGATGGAAAATGTTAGACCTGCTTAAAAAGCTCTCACATACAGAGAGGAAAATGAAATGGGATGAAAGCAGATGGCTTTGAAAACCAGCAATAAAAGTCAGAAATCCAGACTTGGATTTTGCTTTGGTGGCAGATAGGGATTGTGGAGGGGGAAGGGAAGATAGAAGGATAGTCCCTGGTGGCTTTGCCCTGGATAGGGCTGTGAGGAGGCGCAGCAGTGTTGTGACTTTCTCCTGATGATGAATCGATATTGAGTTACAATTGAGGGGTTGGTGTCCCTCCCATGCAGTGCTTCCCTTTGTTAGCAATGCTGCGATGTCCTTGGCTGTAAGTGCACAACCTGTGGAGTTGCAGGGTGCTGGATTGGGAGTGAGCTCCATCTGGAGAATGCCCTGCTTTTGTGTCAGCACCATGCTGAGCTTGGCAGGGCGCTTTCACTTAGAGGAAGTAGAAGCTATCAGTGAAGATCAATCTTTGGCCAGATATTTCTGCTGATGCTTTCCAACTTCTTGTATTTATTAGTCATTTGCCATCTCTCTGAGGACTGCACACATGCTCAGTTCAGAGCAAACCCTCCTGTGGTATTTACTAAGGAGATGCTGGGGAATAGGAAGCATTGACTGCACTCGCTGCAGCTGTGCTAATGATAACTTATTTCCAGCTGTCATGTGCTGCTCTGTGGAAGCAGTGGATAGATGCATGAGACTTGGCCCAGCTTTGTCCGACATCCAGCCAGTGTTTGCTGCTACTTTGTCCTGAGCTGCACAGAAGGCAGAGTGTCTGCCAGAGGTCAGAGCAAGGAGGCTGGCCGGTGCCTGGAGCTGGGCACCAGCTGGACCCAATCAGGTCTTTTCCCTGTGGGGTGTTAATCCTGGGCCTTGGGTGAGGGCCATCTCCAGCTTTTGTGGTTTTGGAACAGAAAAGAGCTCCATTCTGTTCGACAAACCCTCATGCCTTGTCTCCGTACCCAGATAACAAGGCACAGCCATTTCAAGTGGTGCTGGCTCCTTAGATGAGAAACACATCCAACTTCCCTGCGCTTACCCCATTTTTAACCTACCAGGATTCTCTTAGTCCCTTCAGGCTGTCAGAGCATCCTGCTGCCTGTCAGACTGGAGCTGCCTCCTGCACCCACTGGGGAAGGAGAAACCAAGCAGCAGAGGTTCCTCCTTTGTGGAGGTGAACAGTCTTTTTATTAGGTCCAGATGTTCCTTTTTGCCCCAGGCCATGCTGGGAAGTAAAGCAACGTGTTAATGTTGGCTGGGAGAGCCTTGCTGGAAACAGGCTTGAAGGAAGTGGGGTTTCTCCTGCACCCCCTCTTTCAGAGTGCCGTTGTGAGATGGAGCCAGCACAGGAGACACAGGCACCAGAAATGGGGTTGATGTGAGCAGCCCATTCCTTTCGGTGACCAAAGATCTTCCAACAGCAAGTGTGGTTTTTGCCACCCACTCCCCAGAGCCATCTGGTACCCTCTGCAAGCAGCATTGCAGTACAGCACTGGTGGAGCAGACTCAGCTGGGCTCACACAGGATGCAGTGCCAAGCCTGGGGGCTTCTGAAACACATGGCTTGTTAACAGCGTGCTCCAGCCATGGCTGGGGCTTGTGCCGAGGGCTGGTGCTGCCAGATGCTTATAAGGGCTGGGGGACTTGCAAAAGGCCAGGGCTGCAAAGTTCAATGCAAAAGCAGTTCTGTGCTAAACCAAGGGCCTTGAGCCTGGAGTGCTGCCCTGCTGCTGTAGCCTCTGGTTCCGTCTGTACTGATAAATCTATGTGGCAAAGGGTGCTCCAAGATACTGCTACCATCCCGTAATCATGGAATGATTTGTGTTGGAAGGGACCTCAAAAATCATAGTGCCCCACTGGAAGCTGGACCTGAAGCTAATCCCCACCTTGTGGCCCCACACGTTGCAGTCAGGAGCTCCATAGCACAGCGTGGCTGGGCACTGGGACGTCCCTGCGATGCCCCACAGGAGGCAGCTGAGCTGTGTTCACTGAGCAGCCATAGCCAATGGCCTGGAAGTGCAGGTGCTAAAAAAAAATCCCTGTCAGAAGTGAGTGGAAGGGGAAGAATACAAAGGCTTTTATTTCCTGAGGCATTTGTCAGTAAGACAAATGTGTTTTCTGAAATGTGCTGCCTTTTCCTAGCTGGCCTCCCACACAAGCTCCAAATAGGCTTGCACAGCATGAAGCGGGCTGGTGGCATTTGTCCTTGGTGACCCAACGCTCGTGGCCTCGGATGAAGAATTGTTTGGATCACTGTTTATTATCAGTAAGCAGAGCGTATTGGAAGGAAGTGACAGATTTCAGCACTACATCTAGAACTGGTTTATTGCTGGTGTGCACCTCTTGCCCTTATTATTTATGTTGAAAATGATAAATGAGGGATTGATGATTCTAGGTGGTTTATGAATAATCAGGTTATTTTGCTGGAGCGCCCCAGGGGAGGGTAATGTTTCTACAATCCTCCATCAAAGGGAATGCAGCTTGCACTCACATGTGTGCATGCATGCTTGTGCTGTGCTGCGTTGCACTCAGTCTCCTTCATGTTTCAAGGAGCTGCAAATAGCCACTGAGCTTAGGGTCTGATGTGAGAGAGGAGCCCCTGGGAGACTGTTTGAATGTTTTTGTATATAGAAATGTCTGATCACTGGGCTGAGAATGGGCTCGGGAAGGGAATCTGGAGGTGGTTAACTGAGAGGAGAGTATTTTTACACCAGAAATATGCTGTCCGCCTGTTTGCAGAGTAGGAAGGATGCAGTGAGCACCAAAAGCTTGGCAGGATGAGAGTGTTCATCCTTGTGGATGTGAACTCTCCATCTGTCTGAGGGTGGAACTGCGTGGATCCAGCATCATTATTAGAAGCAGAAAATAGAGTTCATGAAACTCCTTTCTTATGCCCCAAAAAGTAATTCAAGGAAACCTACTTGAGAACAAACTATTCCTGCATTGATTTCCCCCTGTGGCTGAGGGCACTGGCAAGGGAAGGAGATGTGGTGCTTGGCGGGGGCTGTGCAGAGCTGGGGTGGGTCCTTGCTCCTCTCCTGTGTAATGACTGCAGGGCAGTTAGGAACAGGAGCACAGCTGGGTGCCTGCTCTTATCAGCCGGAGCTTCCCCTGGAGTGTGGCCCTGCAGGTCTGCATCACAGGACACGAGGAGGTCACAGAGCTGTGGCTGGAGTATCTCGGGGCCAGGCTGCGACATTGCCATCTGCTGAGCATGAGGAGCTGAGATGGTCACGCACACAGTGCTGGGGAGCTGGTGGACTGGCAGTGGGGAGGAGCTTCTATTACTCCAGGATCAGGTTTTTGGCTTTCTGGCAAATTGCTCTATTGTTTGCTGACCGTACGTAGCTGTGGAATTGAATTTGATACAGGCATCTGTTTTGCTCTGCTTTGTTGAGCAAAATTGGGATTCCCAACATGGGGGTTTTGCTGTTCTTATTTAATTTGTATTTGCCCATTATCAGTAACTTTTTAGGTGAGGCTTTTGGCATTTCACATGCATCATTCGTGCTGTCTGTAAAACCATCCTAAACCTTTCCTTGTGTTCATAAAGGTGTCTAGTCCAAATTCAAAGTCCATCCATTACAACTTCAGCAGCTTGTAATCCCTCAGAGATATGTGCAATTGCACTCTGAAATATCCCAGGAGCAAAACTAATACCAAGCTTCATCTGCTTAAATTTACAGCCTCCAAATGGCACAGTAAAAGCCGCTAGCTTAGGAGTTAGCTCATCTGAGTGTGCTTGCCAAAACACATATCCTGCATCTAATGCTGCTTTTGCTTCTGAGATTTAGCTGCCACCTCAGGAATCTTCATTGGACAGCATTCGCGTTTTACGGTTTCATTTCAATAACAGGAGTGGATGCACATGTCCTCCATCCAGCACTTGGGTTTCGACCATCAGACTCACCCAGGCCATTCATCCCCTGCCTTCCCCGTGTTGTTGACATTCCTAAGGAGCTTGAGCTTGTGTCTCCCATCCTTCACTTAGGAGTAGTTGAGCCATAATTTGTATCAGAAAACTTAGGATGAGGACAAGAGCACTTCCCGTGCACCTGAAGCAAGCCTCTTGCATAACATGGCTTTCCTTCTCCTTTCCATTCCTCGGTGTTTAACAGCTGTTTTCATCCAAGCCTATTGACTTCATCCCTATAAATCCAATATGCTTTTTCCATAAGGATTAGTGTCAGATTCTCCCTGCAGACATCTTAGGTCTTGGAATACAGCTGAGAGCTCTACTAATAGCTGGCTGGTGAGCCTGAGGCATTTACAGCAATGGCTTTAAAATGAATGTACTTCATGGCTAGGCAGGGTTTTAGCCTTGATGCAACCCATCTGCCTCCATGATTTGGAAAGCCAGGAAGTAGCAGGGGTCCTGACAGCCTGCTAGGATGTGGATACCTGGACGTTAAATCAGCATTATGTTGGTTCTGCCTGCCCTTTAAGGCATGGAAAAGCAGGGGGAAGAATTATCTAGCCTGAACACCAGCGTTTCAAAGCTGGGTAGAAAAAAGATTGGGAGGCAGAAATTTAGAGTGAGGAAATGGTAAAATCACTCAAATCCAGAATGGCGAAAGTGCCTCTGCACAAAGCAGGAGTTCAGTGCCCTCTGCTTGAGTACTTAAATTTCACTGAGCCCACCTGACAACTGATTCTTACTAATCAGGGCACTGCCCTAAGAGCTGGCAGCTGGGCCAAATCCCACTGGCAATGGGGGGGGAGACACCAGAACATTCCCTGTGGATGGGAAAGGAATGTGAGGCACAGGCAATGGGTAAGTAAAGGGAAAGAAACTCAGACACAAGCCTGACAGTTTGGGCATTTTATTACGAGATATAAATTTTGTCGTCTTAAATTACTTTCTATGAGTTGAACAGGAAGGGATTATTATGGAAGGGGGAATATACAAAAATAAAAGGATATTGAAAACTACTGCATCACCACATATACAACAGTAAAGTACTTTACAAGCACTGCAAGAATCAGAATTACAAAAATAAAAATATGACACATCCTTATGCATTTCCACCAGCAATATGTTCTCTTCTCCCTTCTCTAACCTTCAGACATCTTTCAACCTCCTCTCCAGGTCACACGGGCTCACGTGGCAGGATACTTTGCTCATTTTGATGGCTATCACAGTATCTGAAAAGGGACGTGTGCCTCCCAAGGCATCAAATACAATGGTTATTGGTGAGCTGCAGGGGAGACGTTTGAAACGGAGCGATTTGTGAGAAAAGGAGTAATCCTCAGAGAGCACTTCATCTGCCAGTAGGAATATGAATCTGCCACACCAAGGTCCATCATTTCCTATGAAGAGTTCCCCTGCCTTCACGGGGGTGTAGCTCAGTCTGCGTAGTGCACAGAGGCCCCTACAAGCCCAGGGAACAGGGAGATCCACAGACTTCAGCGGAACTGAATGACTGTGGTAGAGAAGGGATTTGACTTTGTTTCAGCTCTAAAGAAGGCAAAGGTGCCTTTCTGTGCAGGGAAAAAAGGCACGTTAAAACCTCAGTGGCTAAATATCCTAGCTCACAGTGCTCGCACACTCAACCATTCACCTCTGCGTCAGACTCATGCTGCCTTCAGTCCCCAGTTTGCTCTGCAAAGTCTCTCTTCATCAACCCTTTAACCATTCCCTTTTTTTTGTATGACTCACTCAACATAAATAGTAAATAGCACTCACTTCTCTGACCAGCAGCTCACTCAAACACTGCTATCAACACTCAGACCTCATTTCATCATTCCCAAAAAGTCTGCACCTAGGGGTGCAAATCTGTCTCTATTTCACATTGAGAAAAGGAAAGAAAGAAGCAGTAAATGCTTTTGGTCAAAGTTTTCCTCTGCATTTTGTGCAAAGTATTTTGTAAATTCTGAAAAGGCATTAATAAGCTAGGGTTCCCCTCTTTGGCCCCTAATGCAATCACAGCAATGCAGGCACACCAGATGCATGTGTTCTCTGTTGCTTTTTAGGGGTAAAGCAATCACAAGAAAGAAGGGGTGAAGGCAACCCCTCCCCTTTGTGCACCCTCCCCCCCCCAGAAAAACAGCAAACAACGTACAAAAAAAAATGACAACATAAAAGCAGAAGCCTTTTGTGAAAGCTTCTGATCCTGAAATAACTACTGATGGAAAGGAATTCCTACAGGCAGTCTGACTTAACCCATCAGGTGTGCAGGACTGTGGGCAACCAGCAAATTAGGATCGTTGGGAGAAATCACGTAGTCACAGCTGCTCAAGGGAACTCCTCTTTCTGAGCAGCATTTTCTATTGTCTGGGTTTATCATCTGTATCTTTTAGAAAATTCATGAACAAAGATCAGTTGGTTGAGATAAATAGCGTTCCATTTAAAAGAACAACATCTTTCTAGTGGAACTAATCGTTCCTTTTAGATGCACAAAACATACTACAAATAAGGCACTTCTTGGCTCCTGGGAGCAATTCTTAATTGGCAACATGCACACAACATTCAAATTTTGCTCTTGGAGCAAAACAACAACAAAAAAACTCAGCACTTTTGAATTGCAAGCAAGGTGACTTTGGACTCTTCCCACTGCCTCACCCAGCCATGGGGCTGGCAGCAAGAGGGACAGAGTGTGCAGGGAGGTGGGATCCGTGGCAGGGTGAGGACTGACCTGCTGTGGTTTTGCACAGGAAGAACACAGTCTCCTTCTGATGCCAACTTTTACTGACAAGAAAAGCAGCCAATGGAGTCACCATCTAAGAAGGTATTTTTCAGAAGTTTCTACAGCTCTCAGGCGCTTACTTGGCAATATCACAGTTTTGGATGTGGCCCAGGTTGGTAGCCCACCACAGTCTGTCCGTGGTTATACAGCTCTGTGTGTTGGCAGCCTAGGAAGCCAAGCTGCCTGCTGGCTTTTTTTCCTGACGTGGCAAGATGAAAAAAGCTGCCTATGCTCAAAGGAGCAGGAGTATGTTGGGTCATTTCTAGTCTATTTGCAGAGAAAACAAAGCATAACGATTCAAAACAGTCTGGTCAGGGAGGGTGGGGACCCTGCACCTGTGAGACTTTGCCTTAGTGACCCCTGTCCCCATGTGATCCAAGACCAAGCTGTGGTTTAGGTCTATTTGCACACTTGGTTTTTGAGTTGTTTTTCAGTTGTAGCCAACGTTGAGAAAGCAGAGCAGAGACAAAGCACTCAGAAGCTTGCAGTTAGCCAAGATAAAAAAGCCCATGAGATTAACCTGGTACGCTGGTTCTGTCATACGCACGATGGAGAGAACTTGCTGAAAAGTTGAAGCCAGGTCTGTCATGCAAAATAAATACGTGGCAGGATTCCTGGAAAAACAGGGAGTCTGCGATGGACTCATCTGCTTGGGAAGGCCCACATGGCTGCACAGCTCTCTATCCATGAACCAAGAAGCTGGGCCTTGGAAATCCAGTGAGACGTCGCTCTCTACCAAGGCCCAACTCCCAGATGACAGAGTTCCCCACTGCCATAGCTTACGTCTCTCAGTACTAGTGATGTCATCAGGATTTAAGTTTGTGTATAAAAATCTTTTATTCCCCTCTGGTAGACAAATTCAGCTTCATTTTAAACAAGAAAACTCTGTTTCATAAAGGTCACAGTTCTGGTCACACCTACCAATTGCCTTTTGAAACTGATGGAAAAAGTATCTTTGCAGGTTACTATTTAATTCTTCTTGAAGTTTGCCAGACTGCGTGGTGGTGGTGGTTTTTTTTTTTATAAATCACTGTGGGTTTGTGCGTCAACAGTTCTGGGCAATCAGCTATGTCTTGTTGACATTGTTAATAGGTTTTCTGACTTGGCTGCTTGGCTGTGTTCTGCAATAACTTGATCAGACTTGCATCAAGTCAGAAACAACATGGAAAGTTTAGAAGAACGAAAGCTGGAAATTGATTTCCAGAACTATATGGTTATTTTCTAAGCCTGGTCTCTTCTGAGCAGCATACAAAAATTCTTGGTAAGATTTCTGGAGACAATTCTGTATCATTTTCAAAGGTTATTAGTAGGCTCTTGCTGTTTTTCAGTAAGCTACCAAAATAAAAAAAACACTGGGAGATGTGATTCATCAGCGGGAATGGTTCACCTTAGAATGGTTGAAGTGACTACTGTTTCCTCTATGCTTCTTGGTCCTGTTGCAGAGGCAGCTCAGCTAGCCGTAAAGTACCTGTGAACTGTTGTAACCTGGCTGATTAAGAAAATCCTGCATGGATTTTGGCTCTTCAGTACTTCAGGCCATACTTAAGACAGTCTGGATGCTCCTCCACAATCAGCCAAGCTGTCTACAACAGGTATGGAAACTCCTGAGAGGATGAGCAACCTCGCTCTGCAGTTAACCCTGTACCAGCTTCTTTAAAGCCAGGTAACATCTTGCTGTGCTACATTCCTGTCTGCAGTACCCTGAAACTCAAAAGGGTTGTTAAGCACGTAAAGATCCCTGCAAACCGGATATCAGATGCAACAAACAGCAGGGCACACTTCAGCTACCAGTTATTTCATAAAAAGGGCGCTGGGCTCCTAAACTCTTTGGACACTTTTAGAAAATAGCCCCACAGCTTTTCCCTCTCCTCAGTCTCCTCTGCACCCTCTTGCTTAGGCTGGGCTCTCAGAAGAGCTGGCTGTGGGTCAGGGCAGGCCTTTCTCCAACCACCTGCTTCTGGCATCCCCTGTCATAGTACATAAGCATCTAGCTGCTGGCAAGAGCACTGTGCACCTGCTTTCCTCCTTTTTCTCAGCGACAGTCCTCCCTCCCTCAAGCAAGTTAGGCCTGATGGTACTGCAGTGGTATAATATTGCAGCTATCTCCCAGGTGAGTTGTTGGAGGCAGGTCGTGAAGTATTGACACGATTAACATCATCTGCATTTGAACTCCAGGAAACTTGGCTTGGTGTGTGCTGGGCAGGCTGGTCTTCACCACTTTGCAGGTGGTCTTCTCTTTGCAGAGACCAAAATATTTCTGAAGGCTACAGTTAGTCTCACCTATGTGCTAGACAAGATGTACAGAGCTCACAAAACAGCACTCTGCTATGGGTAATGGGGCTCTCCATCATCTTGATTTCATCTAAAACATAAGTCAAAAGTAGATGTGCTTGGAAAAAGAAATGGAATAAAATAAAATCCAGATCACAAACGTCAGGAACGTCAAAAAATTTAAGCCAGCCTTTCGCTGATCAAAACCATCCCATGCCCTGCAAGCCTCCTCCCAGCCAGTTCAGCCTCACCCAAGACGACATTTCCTCCAGCCATTAATATTCAGTCGTCATCAATGAGGGCCCGGCCAGAGGCCCAGTAAAGGCCACAGCCTCCTTGAGGTCACAAGGTTGCCCGCGGCGGGGCGGATCAGAGGGTCTCACTGCAGATGACGCATGGGCTGGTTTCCTCACAGAGTTCCAGCTGCACGCTGGAAGAAAACCAGCGCTTGGCACAGCCCAAGCTGTAGTTGAGGGTGGTCCGGTAAATGTTCTTGGCACGCTTAGGAAAAATGATGGTCGTGCTCTGAAACCTCAGTGGCTTCTGGCGGGGCTCAAAGATCAGCTGGGACTTGTAGTTCCGCCAGGTGCAATTGGGTGCAGCAATGACTGTCTCACTGTAGGTGGTGACGGTGGGGATGGGACCGTAGATGATGTCATCCCTGTAATGCTTCTCAGAGTCGTACTTCACCTCAGAATTACACCTAGAGAGGACAACGAGGTATCAGAAACAGCCCAGGCAGCAAAGGAAAGAAGATAAACAGAACTCTTCTCAACTCTTTGGAGCTGGGAACATCTGTGCTCTCTTAGTGCACAGACATTAGAACAGATGTAAACCCTACAACCCAAAGCAGAGGGCCAAGAGGGCTCCTTCCTGCTGGGTGCATCTTGGCGGAATCCCACCTTGTGAAGCCACCTCAGCATTTCTGCAGTCAATTTAGCCAGCCTGTTTGTGCCAGGACAGAAAGGACCTTGCTGCACTGCCTCCAAGCAACCTGCTTCTTCCTCTGTCTTCCTCTTTGTAATTTATACTGAGCCATCAGAGCACAAAGGTAGCTAAAATCAGCTTTATGCTGGGAGATGAGTGAAGCTGCTCATTGGGGCCTACAGAAAAATACAAGCAAGGGCCAAGCTGGTAAAGCAAAGGGATGCTATGGACTATGGCTGGGCACAAAGGAAGTGGTCATGTTAAGAGCTCTTAAATGAAGAACCCACGAAACACAGGATGTCACTGTGCTGCATCTCCAGAAGGGATGGATGGAAACTGGGCCATGCAGAGTGCTTTCCCTAGAATCTATGGCCACTATGAGCTGTAGGAGTTTCAGTTGTTTTCCCCACTCCCCAAATGCTCCTCTGGCATTCAGCAGCCAAGGAATGTGCAGCTCCGCGTAAAAAAGGAAAAAAAAAAAGATTAAAAGCTGGGTGAGCTGGGTGTGTGCTTGTCATTACCTCTACCCGGAGGGGGGTTGACTGATTGTGCACTGTATGTAATCCGAGCTGCTGTAATGTATTTTGCACAGCTAGGGTGTAAGCAAGTCATTCAGCGCACATAAAACAAGACTCCGATGTAATCACATAAAAACATGCCCGCCAGCAGTTCCTCAGCAAGCAGAGATTTACTGGGGTACATTTCCAGAGAGACGTTTGCATTGGTTGGGGGGGGGGGTGGGAATTGGGTTTAATCCTCCCACCATCCCTGCCCTAAGCTGTGTGTAACTGTGCTCCATGCTGTTTGCAGAGCACATTCCACACCGGCAAAAGAAGAGCAGAACAATGTTTATCTACAGGCCATTGCCTCCAGTTCCACAGGAGGCAAGAATACCTCAATCACTGGCTGGAAGGATCACCTTGTCATGAGGAGGAGATGGTTCTGTATCTGTGAACTCATCTGGTGTTGGACTCTCTGCTGCAAGGGCTATCAAAAACAGGTACCAATTATAATGGTGTAGCTGAGGATACAAGTCAGCAGGGCACAGCGTAGATCAGCAGACCTAAAGAAGGTCATAAATTTCTCTCATTGCCTTGGAAATTAGCTGGCCTTGGAAGGAAAGTCTTCTCTTACAACCTCCCCCTCCACCTCTGCTGCTGTCAGTGTCTTTTTAATTCAATCATTACCCTCCTACCTGTCTCTCCTTTCCTATCCAAATAACCATGACTCCCATTTGTAATCACATTTAAATTTTTGGAGAAGAAAAAGCACCAAGAAAAGGACAGACATCCCCACTCCCCAACCCGATACCATCTGTACCTAATTTCCTGCACGGGCTCAGGGTTGACCTCAATGCTTTCTCCAAAAAACACGGGGTACATTCGAGGTCTTATCTCCGACATGGACGGGTTCAGGAGCAGGTAAGGCATCTGCAGGGAGGAACAGTGCTGTGAGTGATGGGACACAAGAGATGAGGCTGGCACAGTTCACAACATGCCGTGGCTGGGAGCTGAACAGACATCAACAGCATTCACAGAGACAGCAATTCTTACAGCCTTGCTGAACTTGATCTTTTCAGAGTTCCATAGGAGATAATGCAGGTGACAGCTCTTTAGCAATGAGAACAGGTGTCTGCAACAGCATCAGAACCAATTTCACTGCACACAAGCTAAGCTCACCCTGCTGGTGCTCAGCATCGAGTTTCCCCCTCATCCCTTTCTCTGGGTTTGTAGGAAGGCACTCCACTCCACACAGAAGCTCAAAGGGGAGGGCCACTCTCAAGTTGGAAAAAAAACCAACCTGAAGATGGTTGGCAAAGGTGAGCCCTGCATTGACAAGTCTCGTGCAGGCCTTGCATTTAAGTTACCTTGATTCTGACATGCCACCTGTGCTGCCTCTATTTACAGCTTCCTTCCAACTCTCAGGACTGATGTGATGCAGCAGGCTGCCCTCCAGGTCCCTCCGCTCCCCAGGTCCCCACCTCGCTCCTCCCAGCTCACCACCCCAGGTATGGGACTGCCCAGATCTCTGGCGCTCTATGCTGTGGTATCTGGTCTTTGAATGTTAACCCCTCCTTACCTTCTTCCTTTCTTGTTTCTTGTAAGAATTGCAATTTTTTAGCACTTTTCTTTAACAAGTGGTCAGCTCTAACTGACCAACAAAACCAATGAAACAGCTTCTCTAGCTGCAAGCTCTTACAAAGACTCAAAGCATGAAGGAGGGCTCTGATG
Source organism: Lagopus muta (assembly GCF_023343835.1). Taxonomy (NCBI): domain Eukaryota; kingdom Metazoa; phylum Chordata; class Aves; order Galliformes; family Phasianidae; genus Lagopus; species Lagopus muta. The sequence goes on along the minus strand of NC_064449.1, from coordinate 7,944,033 downwards.
TAACACAGAGATATGGCCCAGATCTGCCAATTTAAAGGATGTGGTGTTGAGTAGTGTGTATATATTCTTTTACATACACATGAATACGTATGTGCTGCAAATAATGTAACCCTTAGAACAACCCCTTGGTAGGTTAGCAGCTGCTGAAGTCTCATGCCAAGAGCAGCTGGCTTGCTCTAGGGGGGTGTTCTAGTTAACCACACACAAGTGAGCGTGGGGTGAGATAGTGAGGCATCCTGTGGTGTCTGTGATGCAGGAAACAAGCTTCAAGCCAGGACTTTGTAATAAATAGAGCTTCTTCAAATCATGGATTGTTAAGACTAATTTCAAAAATGAATAATCCTATTTCTCAATAGTGGAGCACCCACTCAGATATCAGTTCTGACATCAGAGATACAGAGATCTATAGAGATCCTGTGTCTACACCCAGCCCAGAAGCTAATTAAGCCTAATCCTGTGAAAATGTCATTGTGGGTTTTGGTCCCTGCCACTTCTCTGACAACAGCACTTCATGACACACAGGGACGCAGGGTCTCTTTAAAGGCCATGGCTGTCAGCCACTGGCCAGGGCTGAAAGGTTTCTAGTGACTTAAAAGCTCACAGTTTTTCCACTTTTCACCATGTACAAGCCACGTGTGCTGGAATCAGGCATTTTTCATCAGTCTCTTGGTCAGTCAGATGATCTCGAGACTCATGGTACCACTGAAGGTAGCTGAGGATACAGAGAAACTGGCTTCTCTTCCCATGTCACTTCCCTCTGCCCTCACCAGCACCTTCTGGATGGCAGGTACAGGAGCAACACTGAAGCTGTGGCCCAGTCCCTGCTTCCAGTGCTGGGCAAGGTACTCCAACTTGTGCCCTGTCCTGTACCCCATGCAGATCCCCACAGTGTTCCCAGCTCATCCCTCAGCTGGTGTCAACTGGCAAAACTCCCCTGAGCCTGTTCAATAGCATCAGATCACACTGTCTGAGGTCTGGTTTTCTCTGGTGGCTTGGGTTTTCTGCCTGAGGCTAAAGCAGAAAATGTCATTGCTTCATCTGAATTTTCTCCAAGCTCTTCAATTCTGCATCCCAAAGCCACAAAGCTATTTACTCTTTCCATACTGAAACATCCCTGCACTCTACTAGGGTGTTAAACTGCAACATTAAATGGCTCACCCTGCGTTAATACTGTTTCTATTCCACTGTCAAAAAAGGACAATGACTGAATGGGTGTGGGGAAAAAAAGAAAAGGAGCTTTTTTTGCTAGATTAGCACAAGAGAAATCGCGGTATTAAAGAGTTCTGCCAAGTGCTGCGCTAAAGAAATAACTTGAAAGAAACAATTCCAGTGTTCCCAGGGAAACAAACCTTCACACCTCTTGCTAACACTGCTGACACCAAGCATGCTCTGAGTGTCCCTGGAGACAAGGGTGCAGGAGGCAATGTCCTTCCTGTGCTTTAGTGGGAATATTCCCAGGGCCTGTGGCCCCCAGTTTTGCTGCTCAGTCACAGGGCACAGAGGCCAACGCTGTCCATTGAAATCCCAAGTCCCGCAGCAGGGAACAGAAAACAAGAATATGCTGCAGAAACAAGACCCATCTGCATGGAGGAGATGGGTCATGCATGACTGAAACCAGAGTCCAAAAGTTGCCACTGAGTTTGGCGACAGTTGGATTAACTTCCCTCCAAGTCAGCTCTGAATGGAGTGGCAATGAGACTATTTGCACTGTAGGTTAGCTCACCTAGACCTAGGCAGGGAAGGCTTAAAAAGGGAATAATTGCACTTTATCCAACTAGCATTAACTTCAGATCTGCAGATGAGGCTTGATTAGTTCAGAAATCCGGGACAACTGCAGACCGGAGATTTCTACCACCCACCAGAGCCCATAGCAAATTCTCACTTATCTGCCACAAGCAGTGCCACGAGATGCTGCAGGTGGGAAACCTTGAAAGTCACCCAGAATTCTGCACATGGAAGACTTAAATAATTTAAAAAGCATGCTCTAAAAATAGAGATCATCTGTAAGAGCCTGCAGTCTGCTCACCAAGCAACTGCACTGCTTGCACAGAATTTAAGGGTCACTAAACAGTGAGCACAGATTTTATAGAGCAGCAAGTGAAAGGAGCTTCAGGTGACTTCTTGTTCAGCCTCTGGTGATGTTCTGAAATACCTGCTCCTGAATCTCACGTGGAGTTTGGAAGCAAGTAACAGGGCACCCAAGCTTTCCAAAAGATTTGTGTTTGGGGCTGAAATGTTACATGCTTGACATGTGCCAAAAGCTGGCTTTTTGGCAACAGTTTGACACTCTCTCCTTCCAATCTATTTTAAGGTAGAAACAAAGCAAAAACTTCCTGCTTGTCCAAAAAAAAACCCCCACTCAGTTATTCCTCCTTCTGCACAGGAGTTATTGAAAGAACAGAAACACTGGACTTCTGACCTCCCTAGCAAAAATGATGACCTATGGTTCATTTCTATCAATCACTCAGCAATCTCAGGACGCTTCAGAAATAAGGTGAGTTTCCTTCCAGCCCCACACTGCAGATGGGCTGAATTGAGCAGAGTTGGTTGATGATGGAGAGGAAAACCCCATGTCTTTAGAGTAGGCTGCCCAAAGTGATCCACAAGTCAAGGTCTATCTATCCAAAGAAACCCTAGTGTTACTTAGCTGGAACTACAGATAGGACCTAATTAATCCATCTTAAACAGCAAAGAGTTAAAGTAGTATTAAAATGCTGAAGTGATTTCTCGTTTGGCTGCATTTTTCCCTCTGCCTTTACCTCTGATGCCTTTCAGGCATGTAAAGGCCTGGGCAGCTATGTTCTTTATTCAAGCAGTACATAAATAAATACACCCCCAAAAATAATTTACTGAAGGGAATTCAATCTGCTACTGATCAAGTGTGCTTCTTTTATGCTAACATAAGTATTGTGGGGGACTTCTTGCTTTAGAACTGATGCATGTCCTTCAGTTCCGTGTCAGTGCTTCATACCTGCCAGAAGTGACATATCAGTGCCTGGATCCTGGGGGCATTTAGACCTCAGAGTCCCTAAAGAGCAAAAAGAATACAGTGGGCAGAATAATCTTATTTTACACCTAATAATTAATTTGAGTTAGTGGGTTCTGTTTAAGGTGCTTTTCACTTGGGTGTCTTAAAGGAATAGAAGCAGAGTTACGGTAAATAAAGCGCCATGAAATTGGCCCTGACCGTTCCTGTAGCTTCCAGACTTTAGGCAGCAAAGCAACAAGGAAGGAAGGAAATTAATGTGACTTGAAAAATATAAACTCTCCAAAAAACTGTTCCTCAGAAAGCAAGACAGATCAGAACAGACTGACTTCTTTAGCTATGGTCATTATGTGGAAGGCACTAGGATTTGGCATTAGCTCCCTAGGGACTGTAAGGGGAAACAGTTTTCCAAGCACCAAGGCTATAAACAGGATACAGCTTTCCAAATTCCCAGCTCCTAACTTAGCTAGGGCATAAGCAAATCTCTCACCACGTTTTCCCACTATGGCAACATGTCAGGTCCATGAAAATGTCACTTTACTCAGCTGTTATTTACAGCTGTAATGAAAGATCTAGCTGAATTATTTGACACACATCTACATTCTCCGCTCTAACTGATAAGCAGTATTTGTTTAACAGACCATTTATTTTCCCAGTATCTGCATGTATTGCATATTACAAGTAATTTATACTAGAGCCGGATGAGATTTTATTTGGAAGTGATAACAGTAAATGCAAACCTCAGGTCTAAAGCACGGCTTTATTACTTAAAAGAATTAATCCTTCCTGCCTGTTTCCTCTTCTATTTCAAGTGGGAAATTTACTACTTTGCTTATTGCCAAGTGTTACATACAAATGCAACTGAAATTAAACAGCTACAAGACACCACCCTAGATACAGCCATGTTTTTTTAGGATAGATGAGGAGACTCCTATGACATTTCCCTGCTTGCTTTAATCACAAACTGCCTGAATCAAGACCACATGCCTGCCCATCCCCGTGACTGTCATAGAAGTGAGCACACTAACTTGTGTGTGCTACACAACCTTTTCTCTGCTGATTCCACTGACAAAAGACTGATGCCTGCTGAAATATTTGCCGAGTCCCATCTCATTTCCACAGCATTCAGAGTCACTTTGCGGCAGAAGGCACTGTGCCAACAGTGCATTTTCAGTGCAGTTACACATATTTGCACACCAGTCCCTGGAGAAAGCCTTCTGCTTGGTGCTAGCAATGCATGCTGCACCCTGCTGACACTCCTTCCTCCATCTGGGACTGAGCCCTTAACCATTGCACAGCAGCAGTTCTGTTGGGACAGACTGGAGCCAGGATCAGGTGGGTCTTAGAGGAACCAGACCTTGACCTGCCTAGAAGGAATGTCTGTCACAGCTTGCAGATTAGGTGAGGCCCACTGCCATTCCTCTCTTCCCTCTCCTTCGCTGCTGGTGTTGACCCAAGAAAGAGGGGAAGTGGGAGCACATTCAGAACCAGATGGGCCAAGGTGCAGAGAAAAGCCAGCTGTGGTTACATTCTTCCAGGCTGCAGATGTGGTGACCAGCAGGCAAGAACTGAAACCACTGCCAACATCTGCAAGGGGAATTTCTGCAGGATCCCACCCTGTGGGTGTAGTTCAGAAGTGGGCCAGGATGCCAGGCAGCAAACGCCAAGCTCTGAGGCAAGCCATGTTGCTGTATTAGATGGATGCCTTGCTCTCCATACAAGCCTGGAGCTTTCTTTGGTTGCTGGAAGCCATGTAGACTTAGAAAGACGTCGCCTGCTTTGCTTGCAGGCTGCGAGCTGGCTCAGGTTGGGGTGTTTCTCACATGTGCTTTCACTGGAGTTGTCGGCAGGTCTGCAAGTCACGTATTGCATGGAAACATCTTGATGGCTACATTCCCCACCCAGTTCCCAGAAGACAGCCCCCTTTCCTGAAGCTTTCAGTGTAGAACAAAATGCAGGCTCTTTGGCCCCAAGAGTTCTTCAATATGCGGCAGTTCAGGAAGAAGGCATGCAAGCTAACCTGGACTCCATTGATGGAATTGTACCCATCAAGTCTACACTAAAGGGCAAAGAACACTCCTGCACAGTGCTAAAGATGAAGCTAGAATCTCCTCCCATAGGACTGACCCCAATTCTGCATTGCTGTCAACAGTGTAAATCGGAATTCCCATCTGACAGCCCATCCACTGGGATCAGTGCTCAGCGAGGCAAGTTGAATTCATAAATGTTCAGTTTTTCAAATAAAACTGAACTTGTTGCAGAGGCAACAGCAGTGGGAGAAGACAAGAAGTTTGCTGCCTCAAGAAGTCGTGATGGATGGTTCTGCAGAAGAACGTGGTCCTGATCTCCCCTCAGACCCTGGAGGAGCGATACTAGTGGATGCTAAGCACTATTTCAGTGCAGCGTTTGCAAGAGCTCACATTCACTCCTTCTGGCCTAAAACTATACACATGGGCAACAACAACAGGGAAAACTCTAAGCAGATCTGGCTACCTTGATGTGATTTCATTCCCTGCCCTTCCAGCAATTGCTTCTTTGTGTGCATTATTAGAGATTTATTTCATTGTATGTATGTTCCTTTTGGCCCAGCATTACAAGCAAAGCCTAGGGAATTCAGTCTTAAGAAGAAATTTAATCATGTTTCAGATTTAAAGGGCAGAACTAGGTAAAAGTCACCTTCTATTTTCTTTAGGATATTTGCATTTCAGCAGAAAGCAATTAACAAATTCCCTATGTGAGTTTTATTTGAATAAGTAAAAGCTAATTTCTCCTGCACTGCAAGTAAAATGCAAGGAGAAGAAAAAGAAAAAAAAAGGTCCCTAAATGGTGTTGAACTTGTGGTATTTATGACTCTGGCCCCAATTGCCTTTCATATTTTCTTGGATCCTAAAGCTGTAGCCAAATTGGCTGGTTAAATGGGAATAAATGGTGCATTGTCTTTGAAACAAAGTCACACTTATTAAAGAGAAAGGAGTTTACTTTTTCAGAGTCACAGTTAATGACACAAAGCAGGGAGAGCATGGATTTTACACACAAGGAAGCCTTCGATACGAGCATGCAGCCTCCTTTAGTCTGCAAGAGAAGAGCTCTCAGAAAAATCCTTCAACATATTTGTGAAGTTAGAGCAAAACAGCCGACTGCAAAAGAACGCAACTGGGTTCAGCCTGGTGGTTTTGATAGGTCTGCAGCAAGGAGCAGTATGAAATCCTTCCCACAGATCTGGAATGTTGTTTTCTTCACCTGACAGCAATTTATTGTAACTGTACATACTAAAACGTTGGCCATTAGTAACTGAGCTTATATGTGGTTTTATAGTATTATACCACAAAGAATGCAGACTGCATTCCTGGTTCTGTCGCATCTGTAAGCAAAATGAAGACTAATATAATAAGTGACTGAAAAAACCCATGCGTCGGTGTGCAAATAGCTGCAATTATTGATTTGCCAATTCTGCATGCTCTGATGAACAGCAGAGTAGCGGAGTTAAACACATTCATGGATTGTGTAATTGCTTATAGATCTGGAAGTCCTTGTTAAATGGTAAGGTTAAAGCTAATTAGACACTGAAATGCTCCCCGTATTTCTCCCATTTTCTTAACAGCTGCAAGTAGAATGTTGGAAATTAGATGTGAAACTCTGTGCAGTCAAGTGAAAATTCCTGCCAGTTCCATATACCAAACAAGCAGAGTTAGAGAGTACAGTCCTGCACCACTCCAATTAAAGCAGTCTGATTAGTTTTTGTATCAGTATCTTTTAGTCTTCTGTACCTACTAAATGTACAGAAATATCTGCAGTACATGGCACCCATCTGCCAACAGCAGGAGCACGGGGCTGCCCATACTGCTGAAGTAGGGTATAAAAATCAGAAAAAAAAAAATCTAAGCGGTTCCTCAGAGATGTTTGAAATGTTCATTTGTGTTCAAAGAAAGAAAAATAATTTGTAAATGCAATTTTGCTTTATTTAGATCGTTGGAATAACTTTTTCCCCCCTGCAGGAGCACTAAAACTCTCAGTCCTATCAGACCAAGAGCCAGAACAGTTTTTTCTTACCCTCTTTCATCTCCAATACCTAAGGGCTTTCTTGAGAGCAGTGGTGGCTGGCTGTCACGATGGCTGCAATGGAGGCCATCACACCCCATTGCTGACCTCTGCAGACACCTCCACTCCAGCTGCTTTCTGACCCAGCAAGCGTTCATTCATTTTCCTCCCACATTTTATTTTACAGACATGTAGCAACAGCCTGACCCCACCAAACCAGAACAACGTGGGTAACTGAGCACAGGTCCATCAGACGGCACGCCTGCAGGTAGGGCTGTGTAGTGGTGAGAGGTTGTTAGTGGGCTTCGGATTTGATTTCCCTATTTAACATCTCACACCCTCCCCACCGTACTGTGCTGAGATGTTGCTCTTGGGGATGGATCTGGCATTACCTGACAGCAGAAGGCAGCTGCGATTAATATGCAAAAATAGCCTTAGAACTTGAGAAAGAAAATGAGGGCAGGGTAAGTCATTGCAGAGCGTCTCTGCTGGGAGGAAGCGTGAACAGCCACCATCGCACAGGTAGATGAACTTTCTCCACGGCAATCTCAGTGCTGCTGACAGCTTTTATTCTGTATGGAAGCCAATTAGCTGTGTGCAATACACTTCCAAACGTCTTTGATACGTCAAAGAAACCCGAAAGGCCCCTGGGGTGAAGTTCCACCGTCCTTTAAATCCCTCTCCCCCCTCTCCCACCATCGCTTCTGCTCTTACCCCTCTGCCGTCCTTGGCCTCTCGCCGCTGCCCCGGGGCCGGGGGTTCCGCGCCGCCCCCGGGCGAGAGGGAGTAGAAAGGGGGGCTGGGGCTGGGGGGCAGCCCCGAGTCCGGGCTGTCCAGCAAGCCTTCCCGGCTCTTCTCCTTCAGGCTCTCGTCCATCCCTTGCAGCTGGAGGTGCCCTACCATGTCTGGGGGGCAGCGAGGCGGCCGCAGCGGGAGAAAACCCTCCGGCCGCGGAGGGACGGGACGGGAAGGGCGCCCGGGGGGGCTCCGAATCCCGACGGCCGCCACCGGCCTGCCGCAGCCCGCGCCGAGCCGAGCGAGGCGGGGAGAGCCGGCATCGGCCGCGCTGGGCTGCCCGCCCCTCACCCGGCCCCGCGTCCGTCAGAAGGGACGGGAAGCGGAGAAAAGCCGGCGGCCCCGCCGGCAGAGAGCGCTGGGCGGGGAGCGGGAGCGCGAGCCCCGAGCCGCTCCACGCGCCGCTCCACGCGCTGCTGCCGGCCGCCCGCCGCCTCCCGGCGGCACATTTATCCGGAGAGGGTGGGAGGGAGCCGGGGAGCGCCCTCCCCTTTCCTCGGCCCCCGGCTCTGCCCGGCTGTACGTTTTCAGGCTCTTCCGAAGCTGAGAGCGTCTCTGCCGGCGCCCTGCCGTCCTCGCCCGCCGGGCTTCGTCCCCCGGGGAGACGCGAGGGTTCCCAGGCGCCCGCCTGCCGTCGCGGAGCTGTGATTCGACCTCACCCTGAGTTATCCCCTCACGCCTGGGTTTTCCTTCACTTCTGTCAGACGGTTACCTCCCTCCTGTCAGGTTTTTACCTCACTAATTTCACCCCCACCCATCAGCCACCCCGGCAGCTTTTTCCCTCAGCGTGAAGGCCCGTGGGCACGAGGGAGGAGCTCTTCCCAACAGCCGCCGTTCCTCTTCATTCCTCTTCATTTCGGGGCGGCTTTGGCCAAGCACTGAGTGGCTGTGTCAGGGCATACACAGCTGCCGTAGCCCCCTCTCTGGTGGCCATGCCCTCATGGCAGCCCTTTAGGTATTGCACAGCCTAAAACGTGAGCATCTCTTTCTTTGACCGTCTCCACAGCTGCAGGTTCACAACCACAGAGGCAGTAGCCTCGCCATCCCGGCCACCACGTGCTTGGGCCACTGCAAGTGTGTCAGAAGAGCGTCCCAAAGCCCAGCACACCATTACCTAGGAGGAGCAAGGTGCCAGCACTGAGGTGGATGGGGTGGCCATGTAAACTCTCACAGTTTGGAGAAGTAGCAGTGGTTAAGCAGCTCGAGTTCACAGAAGCCAAGATGGATGTCTGTTGCACAATAACTGGCTGATGTTAACGGTACCTTGTCCACAGTCCTGGTTACGGTTTTCTCATCATGTTTTCTCTCTATGTAGAGTCCAGACTGTGAGAAATTTCAGGCAGGCCCACTCATAGTTCTCAGCCTGGTGGAGCATTATTTGCAGCGTGTAGGTTTTCCTGGGAAGCTGCTGACATCTAACAAGCCCAGCACTGAGCAGAACAGGATCATGGCTGTTTGTGCTGCTCTAGTAACAGAGTCCACAAGCACAACATTTGTTATGGCAGCTGACAAGAGTGTGGGGTGTCTGGTATGGCATCTAGTGATGATGACTTTTGTGACCAAGCCCTGAAGATGGCACAGAGTCCTCAGAGGCAGTTTTGATGCTAAAAGAGTCCTCACTCCATCTCCAACAACAAGCCACACTTAGGGTGGTAGGTGACCTTGCCAGCTGATAAAGCTGGGTTTGTTAAGGCGTGTTCTGCTCAACTCAAAAGGAAAGGCCATGGATGCCCAAATCCACCCTTGACTGAGATGAGGGGCCCTCCCCACAGAGACTGAAGTGATTTGTATGTACTGAGCTGTGCAGAGGAATGTCACTGATTTATAAATGTCAAACAGGCTCTGAGCAGCCCACACACGAACCTCAGTGAATTCTTACCTCTGACCCACTCGCTGGCTCCAGCAGCCACACAGGCTGATTTAAAGCCCCTTACTGTAAGAGCTTTAATATCTCACACAGGCTATGGCTGATCTGAAAATGTCAAAGGGGACCAAAGGTCAAAATTTCCATCAATTAGGCCCTGGCTTGCTACCTATCATGTAATTGGATTCTCTAGCCCGTTAATGCTGGCTACGCTACAGACATTCAGCACAGCAGTTCCCCTGCAGCCCTGTTCCCCTGCCCCTCTCCTGAACTGCAGTGACTGTACGTGTAAGGAGAAGGAGTATCTTCAAAGCTGCTTTCCCCCAGGAGAAAGAAGGAAAAGGACTCAGCAACGGGCAGGAGTGAGTACCCTATTCTTTACTTCTGTACAGATATATTGTAGTTTGGATAGCAATGGGAGGAGAGACTTCTTTTTCTACTTGTTTTGAGAACCTATAATGCAGTATTTCCTGGATCTAAGTAACATATATTTTTTAAATTAAATTTGAGCATAAAGCATATTTTCAGCACAGTAGTGGATGTTCATAGTTTAGTTTTCCAAGTCCCATGTTGTTGAAGTGCTAGGCAATGTTGTGCAGCCCCAAGCATACACAGAGGTACAGACTTCGCTTATAACTGGCTAAACTGCTGCTGGCTTCTGCAGGGCATGTGTAGGCATGTATTATGGTGGTATTATTATTATTAATCTGTTTAAAGTTAGTACTGCGCAGCTCAACCAAGATGGGGTGCTCTCATGTAAATCACAGGGTGGCAGATAGTAAAAAGTGCCTCTTGTCCTGACAGGTATGATGGAAATGGGTTGTTTGTTGCTCAAAAGTCCTTCTGAAGCAACAGGGTCTGGTTCCTGGCAAGTGAAAATCCAGCCGAGTAGAAATTCATTGCGGGTGAAGTTTGCAGACACAGATATATATATCATAGAGTTGTTAGAGTTGGAAGGGACCCCCAAAGGTCGTCTAGTCCAACTCCTGTGCAGTGAACAGGGACATCTACAGCTTAATCAAGTGCTCAGAGCCCTGTCCAGCCTGACCCTCAGTGTCTCCAAGGCCAGGACTTATGCCACCTCTCTGGGTACCCTGTGCCAATGCTTCACCACCCTTATTGTAAAAAACTTCTTCCTTCTATCCAGTCTAAATCTTCCCTCTTTAGTTTGAAACCATTCCCTCTGTCTTATGACACAGACCCTGCTAAAGAGTCCATCCCCTTCTTTTTTCCAGTCCCCCTTTACATACTGAAAGCTTGCTCTCAGGTCTCCCTGGAGCCCTCCTTCTCCAGGCTGCACAGCCCCAGCTCTCTCAGCCTGTCCTTGTAGAGGAAGTGTTCTGTCCCTTGGAACTTTCTGGTGGGCCTCCTCTGGATACACTCCAACAGGCTCCTGTCTCTCCTGTAATGAGGACTCCCCCTCTGGATGCAGTACTCCAGCTGACAGGATCACCTCCCTGACCTGCTGGCCATGCTGCTTTGGATGCAGCTCAGGATACAATTGGTCTCTTAGGCTGCAAGGGCACATTTCTGGCTCATGTCCTGCTTGCCATCCGCCAGTACCCTCAAGTCTTTCTCAGCAAGGCTGTGCTCTATCCTTTTCTTCCAACAGTTTGTATTGATAGTGAAGGTTGCCATGAACCACGTGCATACCTTGCACTTGACATTGTTGAACCTCGTGAGCTTCGCCTGGGTCCACCTCTTGAGCCTGTACAGGTCTTTCTGAATGGCATCCTGGCCCTCAGGTGTGTTGACTGCACCACTCAGCTTGGTGTCACTAGCACAAAATGATGTAGCACAGGTGGGAAGTCCTGAGGGAGGGACGCAGAGACCTTCCTGATGTGAGCAGCTCAGCTTCTGAACAAAATCCCATGCCCTTCCTTGAATCCACTGGAATTTGAATCTCTGCATTCTTGGGTAGGTCCACTGCCTCCTGTTTCCCTAGCTATTCTCTTAGCTAGATTTAAGCACTTTAATAATCTGCCATCCCACAGACATGGCAGAATGTCAGCATCACGTGCTAAGTTTCCTTCCACTGCTGCCAGGCTTGAAAGACAAATACTGTGAGAGAAGAAATAGACAGGATACAAACACCTACATCAGGACTTTTTCTGAAACAGGCTGGGTGGCAAAATTGGAAGAATGCTAGGAATGTCCATTCTGGTTCACTGTCAAACTTGATCCTTCAGAACACCCACAGCATAACTAGCCCCAGTAAGAATGGCTCAGGCCACAATTGGAAGCAACTATGCTCTCTGGTTCCTTCCAAAGAGGTTCAGCCTTTCAGCCTTTCCTCTCCTTGTGAGAGTGGTACTGAAGGACACCAAAGCAGCAGCATCGCTCCAGGCAAGGGGAGGGTAATCACAGTGCAGGATCCACATATATCAAACCCAGACCCCCCTTGCCTGGCACCTTCTGGAGGGTTTTTTTCCTCAGCAAAAAAAGGATCCACAGCATGAGGATGCCATACTGCAATGCACTGCAATGATACAGACGTTGTTACAAGCTACAGGAAGCACATCCATAGTGCTGTACCTGGAAGCCACATGCCAATTTTTGCAGAACGGCTTGGATAAGTCCAAATCAAAGGAGCCTTTTGCCTGAACAAGCAGAAACCTTTTATCAGGAGATAAAACCACCTCTCTCCTGAAAAGTCCTGCTCTTTCTTTGTCGGGCAGTCCTCACATCAGAAATTCTTGCAACCTGGACTCTGAGTCTCAGCTGTTTGGTCAAGTGAAGACCACAGCACAGAAGGAGCCAGTCTGACACAGGGATCACAGCTTCTGAGAGCTCTCTCAGGAAAGGTCTCCTTGGAGCATCCTCAGGTACAGCTTTGCCAAGCCACCGCAGGTTCTTGTAACTTGTTCCTGTCTCCCTTTAGTGCACTGCTGTGTCAATATTGCACTGTGGGAGAAACCAGAATGCTGTGCAGTCCTTTCAGGTCTTGGCTGCACCTGCCATGGCCCTGTTACCCTTACCAGTTAAACACTCCCTCATAGCAGTGACCTGGAAGAAACTGTCTAGCAAGAAATGAATGCCAAAGCCACAAAAACTGTTTTTTTGGGTTCAGGAATGGCCGTTCTTGGCAGTAAATCAAAGGTAGAAAATTTTCTTTGAATATTTTGGGCTTGACATAAAGGCAGTTTATCTCCCAGCAGTAGACTTTGCTACTGCAGTCAGGAAGGATGATCTCTAAAGGACATGCACAGAGTAACATGCAGCAAATGGAACTTTTCATTTGTTACTGCACAAAGTGCAGTCATTGCCACAACCAAGGCAAACAAAGTAACTGCAGGTTGTATTACAGAATGAGCGAAGGGTCCAGAGCTGTGAAAAAGTTACCATAAAAGCTTCTGCTGACCCTGCTGACCTTTGAGAAGGGCACTACGTGTAATCTGCTCAACTGCCTGTTGACTCCAGTCAGCATTTGCTGATGCTGTTACACACTTGAGTCAAAACACTTCCCTGCCTCACTGCCCTGCCAAAGGACCTGCCCGTTATCCTGTAAAATTTCCTCTGCTTGTCTGTCAGGGCTGCTATGCTGTAATCTTGGGAGATAATCAACAGCAAAACCATTCATAAATCACAGCTAACAGAATAGATGCTGATAGCGTCTTAAATTTCAAGCCTGAGAAGCCGTCATTTCAACAGTGACGGTCGAAAGGGAGATTAGGAATTCCTTTACATGGAAAAGTTTTTCTTGGAAGAGCAAGCCTCTCTTTGGTTGCCTATAAACACAGTCATGTGGATTTGATTTTTACATGGCCCTTCTGCCCGCCTGCAGGGAGCACTCTGCAGCCCCAGTGGGCCTGTTCTAGCACCGGACTGCGGTGGGATTTGAGCAAGTGAAGCATCAAAAGCAAAGAACTGAAGCTTTGCTAGGAGCCAGTAGAGGACAAAAGGGCTGTTTGGGAGGCTATGGCAGGATGTCCCACAGAACCAGATGCCTCTTGGCTCCAGTACTGATTGCAGAATAGGAGTGAGACTGTGTCATTTCATGGTACGAAGTGGAGCATTCAGATTTTGTCTGCACTTGGTGCTGGGTATGGTGAAATCTGTAGCCAAAAAGTGAATGCAGGGCTCAACTGACACCTCAGCTAGCAGAGAGGTGCCTGTCTCTGATCCAAATTATCTTGTTCTGTTCATTTGAAGAAACCACTCTGCAGAGGAAGAAAGAGAAGGGAAAAGCCTCTGTATTGTTCTCTGCCTCTTTTGGGTATAGTATGTGATCTAGCTGTCTCCTTTTCCATCCATGGAGCAGAATAGGAGACCTAATAAGAAAGTCAGAGAGGAAAGGTCACGTGGACAAGCATAAGCTGTTAAGAGGTCTAATGTGTTTTCCTTCAGTTACTCTTCCATTCACAGTGGGAACTGGGTGGCACTCTGCTGCTATGTTTACACCCCCTGATTTATAGATGTACCCTGTGTCCCTGTCCTACTTAGTTTTGTGACTAGGCAGGGAAAAATATAGTTTTAGGTAGGACACTTTTATTCTAAGCATCATCAGATAAGTACCCTAGTGAATGTATGAATGTAAAAGAAAAGTCAAAAACCAAATGTTGTTTTTGATTTTCTGGTGCCTTTTTTTTTTTTTTTTTTAGTGAAGCCTGGATAACAGTGAGGATAACACAGCCCAAGAAAAAACATCTTCCTCAGATTTTTTTAAAGAGTGCAGGACCAGAAGGGAAATGTAAATCCTCACTGAGCAGCTTACAGATTAAATTCTTGACTCAACAGAAGTTACTGTAAGAATTCCTGTAGTTCACATTTTTGGCTAGTCTATTGGAGTAGTGTTGTGTCTCTTTGATTTATGACATGTTATCCCTCTTCTAATGTCTCACAGTCAGTGGCTCATTTCTTCTCCAGGTATCCACCCCATCTGGCATGTTTATAAAGGTTGGAAGGACAGCCACAGCTCTCAAGTTGCCTGTTGAGACATGGCATGTTGAAAACAGGTCGTTGCACAGTGACATGTGATGGACAGTAGGAGAGATGGCCCCATTCATCTATTACCTCTATTTCCTGCAGCTCTAAATAAGGTATGACATAAAAGAAATGATTTGTGCACCATATGGTGGCCTGAGGATTGGAAGGCCATCTTCTTCCAAGACCAGTAGCTGTCAACTTGTCACTTGTGGAAGGAAACCAAGAAAAGCAAACCTATAGTCAAGTTAAATTCACTGTACAGAAGCTGCATCATTGCTGAGAGTCCACAAATGGAAAGAAAAAAAAAGTCAGAATTCACTGTCCTAGGGAACTTTTCAAGTTAAAAGTCTTTGCTTCCCATGTCTTAGCTAAAATACTACTGACAGCCAGTTGTTTCAGGATCTCAGCATCTATCCTAATAAAAAAATAGAAGCTGTTAATTGAACCTTCTTGGAGATATCAGTCCATAGATCCTGCAACTCAGCAATCTCCAGAATCATTCTTACCAGTCATTGAGCTGAAAATCTGTTTTCCCTCTTTTTTATCCTTATCAGCAGGCTCTTAGCATATATCTCACACACGCACCTCCTTCATGGCAATCTGGGAATAACCCTGTGCCACTGGGGCTCTATTCAGCCTCCTTTGATTTCTGTAATAACCAGAGACAAACCCTCTGTGGTGCTCAGAGGGGCTGACTTTAGCACTACTAGTCAGTGTCTGACCATGTATCCAGCTGCTTAGCAGTCTGAAACAACAGCCCCATACATGACACAAGCTTGGGCTACACTGGTTAGCCAAAATCCTCTAAGTTTACTTAATTGCTTTCAAGAATTTAGCAAAGGTTGATGAGGAAGTGTTGTCACCTGTCCACCAGCAGCTGGGCTGAGATCTCTGGAGTCATCAGCTAAATTACCCTGAATTGATGACCTGTAGAATAAAAGCACTACAACTCAGCCCCCATGATGTACCCAGTCCCCATTTCCTTTTGTATTTCTTTTATAGAAAAATAACAGGAGAAGTAATTACTGGCCATGTGAAATTTAAGTTCATACAATATTTCCTGTGAGGCTTCAAGCAACTCCTTGTAAAAGCAGATAAGTTAATCTATCTTTTGGTTTGGGTCACAGTAGGTTCTCAGCTTTAAATCACTGTGGCACGGTAACTAATGGCATTTACCATAGAAATGATGTTGAAAAAACAAGGAACCTGACCAATTATTAGGTGTATATTTCCAGTGAAAACAACCCACATACGGGCAGTGTCAGTAAAAAAAGGATGATTGATCATCTGGACTTTGTTCCCTTGCATTTTCCTCCCCTCTTTTTCTACAATGCAATATTAACTCTGGGGCAATTATTGTAATGAAATCTGCCAGCAGACCTTTCAGCATGAGGAGTTCTGGCACCACCAGGAGGGGCTCAGCAGGGCATTTTACCCGTGGAGGCTGAAACCGAACAGCAAGAGGAGCGTGGTCCTTCCCATCATTCAGCTTTCAGAAAGACCAAGGTGAGGGTTTTACCAGAGGTGGGGCTTTTTTCCACTTTGAATTCATAGTAAAATGCTGTATGTTCCAGTATTGACTCAGAGCTCATTAAAGTCAGTGCAAAGATTCTTGCTGACTTTAATGAACAGTGGTTTGAACCCTAAAGCTATTATGTGATCAAAACGCCCACTAAGCTGTAAATATGGAGGTGTTTTGTTTGCATTGCAGATATAATATTTGGCTACAAGGCAAGGATGCTTCAGATTGTTTTCTGTAGTGGTTTTTGTGCCTCTGTCTGATGCTCAGTGTTTTTACTGCACTGTTTATAATTAGAATTTTGTTGATTAGGTTAAATAAATTGGCCAGATTCGATCTCAATGTAAAACAGAAGCAATCAAAAGCTATTGAAGTCAGTGAATTAAACTTGGCTTATCTTACAGAGTACGTATGTTGAACTGTTCACTTCTAGTGTGAAGAGAGCTTGCTCTCATGGTACAATATGCAATACGCACAGATATTTTCTGGTCAGAAAAAAAGTCAAGGACAAAATGAAGGCTTAGAGCTCAGAGCTTCTCACTGAGTGGCATCATTCTGAACGGCCTTTGGAAAGGAGTGTCACTTGTTCTCTAAACTGCCACAACACCCTGGGATGCTGTAAAAATAGCTGGCAGTGCCTGCCTGACAGGCAGGAGACGTGTGACCCTAAATTATGATGTTTTCATTTACATGATGAAATGAATGCTGCCTTAGACAGAGGCTGAAACACATCTGTTTGCGGTGGGAATGCCATTTTAGGCCCATTTCTTTTGAAAGTAGGGTTGGAATTGCCAGGGATCAGCAGAGCTCCGGGCTCACAAAGAGGGCACTGTCTTTGAGGAGTCTTTACATAAACCCTGCACAACCGAGGCAACAGGAGTTTGCACAGCTGCTGCTGGAAGCAAACATGTACTTTTAGCTGACCTGGGCTGGTGACTTTGGGCGTTAAATCTGACGCTTTCCAGATGTAAAGCCCTCTCCTTCCACGGTCCCCAAACATTCAGTCCCCAGGTAAGAAGGAAAATAATAACAATAATAATAATAAAAGGGTGCTGTAAATCCCACACTGTAGTGTGTATTCCAGAGCTGACTGTTATAAATTGCGCGGTCCGGTTTGAAGGTGTGTGGCATTATCCTCTCCCAGGAGTTGTGTTTTGAACATTTGATTCAGAGCTAATTAGCGTTGCTTGTACGTTCAATCCCATCTCTGTCTGAGCAAACCAGGTGGCTAGATATTAAGAGTTCTTTTGACCTGCTGGATTTGGTGAATATGGGTCTTTGAGTATAAGACTTCCATGGAATAGTCCTGTGCTGAGCCCCAGGTCCATTCACAAGCACAAAGGCATCTTGCCAAATAATCAACAAATGAAGCTTTGCACTTCATAGCCTTGTGCAACAGGAGACAGACTTGGTGGTGAGGATGTGATGGGATGCTTGTGAAGAATTCACTGCAGGGCAAGATACGGAGGAGGGGCTGAAGAGAGGCTGTGTCCCATGTCCTGACTGCATCTGTGCAGGTTTTGAGCTACGCTGCGGAAGTTGCCATGACTGCACAGCAGGCCCTGGGATAACATTTTTCACTTGACTCTCAGTAGGAAATGGAACCTCAGCCTTGCCTCAGGTCCAGCATAAATTGTTCTCCTGCCCAGATGGGTAATTTTTAACAGCAATTCCCTTTGCATCTCTCTGCAGCCCTTGGATGTTGAGAAGTTCTTAGGGAGGGTGATGGAAGGGTGTGGGGTTCCTAAAAAGAATCGTTTATTTTATCCCATTTTATGTAGGTGTGGTATTTATAAAGGCTCCGAAATTGGCAGCAAGAGAAAGACAAATATTCTCTTAAACAGCAGACTGTCCCTGCATAGACAGCTGCAGCCCAGCCTCTCCTCGGTCTCCTTGCCAGTTCTCTCAAGCGTGACCTGGTTTGAGGACCACCTTCAATGAGATCAAAAGGTGATTTTCCCAGTGCTTGCTCCACATACCATTTACTGCCTGTCAGCTGGGCGGTGACTATATATGATGATGCTGGCCTCCCTTATCTGAAGTACAGATAACTCCAGGGAAGACAGTTGTTCAACGAAGGTCAAATGAGCTTCTAGAGAGCTTTCAAAGCCCTAGAGATGTGTTCCATCCAGGGAAGTGGCTACTCAAAACTGGGCCACTCTCTTCCAGGAATTTGTTGACTATTTCTCAGGGGACAGCATGCAGTTGCTATCATTTCTCACAGACTTGACAGAGTCCACTTTGCATTATGGAGGAAGAAGTCCTCAAGGAAATATGAGACATCTAAACCACAACCCCTGTGAGGCGGCACTGGGGATACTTACAGGGAAATGAGGTTTTAATGGTTTATTGAACACATTCAGACTAAAACATAGTTTTCTGATTTTGTTCCAAGTGGTCCTGAAGAAAATACTGCTGCTTGACTTTCCTTAATTGAAAGAAAAGAAGAAGTGTATTTTTATTTCTTTATTCTGAAAAGGAAATGGAGTTCAGAACCAGGATGTTTTTCTCCTTGAAAATTTCAATTTTGTGAAAACCACCTCTTTACTGGGCAGCCTTCCCAAAGGGAATCCCCAGCCAGCCCCACTGCTAATATCAGTGCACACTCTTTGGAGCTGATCCAAAGGTCATTCACGCCATTAGACATTTTTATCACGGACTTGAATAAACTTTGGACCAGGCTCTTTTTGGCAGGAACATACGCAGTCTGGAAACCTAAAAATAAATCCTGATTTCAAGCCATCCACAGCTTTTCAGCCACCATGATGGTCCGAAGGTATGAGCTTGTCAGAGAGAGGGTGATGAAGTGATTTGGCCATCTCTCTGGCTGGTTATCTTTTTCTTTTTGCTGTAATAAACAAGGAGGCAGAGAGCATTCTACAGCCTAAAAGTTTAGAGTTCTTTATTCATTATTTCTCTTTGAATCATCAACTACAGACTGAAAATGTCTCAGGAGATTATCTGGTTTTTGTTCAGAAAGTTTTTTCAGCAGTAATAGCTCCTGAAATATGCAACATTGTCATCCTCAGGTATAGGAAAAGGAGAAGTCCCTTCATGGTGCAGTTTGACTGCAATAGTAGTTCTGCAAACCAGTGAAAGGTATTGTCCCATGAGAGAAGAACTGCTCAGAGCAGCGCTTTTCATTATTTTATCCTGTCCATGGTCTGAGAGGTTGGCAGGAGTCAGAATGAGGAAAAAAACCTTGGCTGCAATGAATCGTTATCATCTCATTCACTCTACCCACTCCTCTTGCTACACACCATAAAGGGATTGCTCTACAAATACTGATAGTGAGTCTTATCTTGCAATTATTACGCTTAAACTCCATCTAAAGCCTGTTCCAGCTGTCTGTAACAGCCTGAGTCCAACCTTTGAGCAGAAAAAGCAAAATGTTTCCAGCATTTCAATTAATTTCTCCTGCCACAAGTGCTTAATAGGCTGTCACTTCTTGCTTGCTGATGAATCCCTGAAGCTGAGCTCAAGTAACTGCCTACTTATTTGTATGGCCACATTTTCTGCAGCATTTCTGGGACTCAAAACGAACAGCAGTCCTTATTTACATGATGTATATTTAGTAGTCTAATTGTAATGGATTTACATTTATGCAAATCGTCATGGTCTAATGCATCTTTAGATCAGTTGGAAAACTGGATGTGGAGAAAATTACAGACGTTTTGGCTCTATGGACCCTTCCCAGGATCAGTAGGTCTCTGTGAGGCAGTTCTTCTCAAAATGGCAATTGCTAAGGAGAAGGAGCTTGTTTGACATGTGAAATTAGGGAGGGCAGAGTGAAGAACAGGTGGATATACAATATCAGGACATGAAGGCAGTGAAAAACAAGATGTTGACGAGAGATGGAGAAAATTAGAGGCCGTTAGTCAGAAGGGCAGTGGGCTTGCTAGCACTGACAGCCTGCTGGATGGGCACAGTGCAGGTGGCAGGATCCTGCTGGAGCAGTGTGCAGGCACAGCAGTTGTTGGCTGTGGTCAGGTCACCAACCAGCGTGGTTGGTCCATCCGACTGCTGGGTATTTTGTTCTTCACACCTAACAGGAAAGGAAGCGCTTGCTTCATCCACAAGTTTCACAGCAGCCATTCTTCTGTTTCCTCCATCAACTTGTTGCTGCAGTTGTCCCCATTCCCAAGGCAGCTCTCGCAGCTGTGGCAGTCTCTGTTTAAGGGTGTTAAGTTGTGGCAGTAATAATGCTGGCTCTAGTGAGAATGCAAACGTGTAGTTTGTTGATCCTGGACTGCAGAGCAGTACTACTGCCTGGCAACTACGCCACAAGAGCTGGCAGGCAGAGCTGTTTGCAGCACACTCCTCTGAAAGAGGAAAGGGTGTTTTCAAATTTCCTCTTTCCCTCCCTGTCCTCCAAGTTAGAGCCTGCCAGGAAGCTGTGGAGAGAAGCTGTGGTGCTCCAAGCTAACTACAGATGTCTGAGCTCTTGCTTCAGGACGTGGCCCCCCAGCAAACTTGCTGTCTCCACAGTAGGTGTGCATCACTGAAGGCTGAGGATGGCACTGGGTCACTGGACCTGTCCCCTTTGCGAGCAAATCTGAAAACTCTTTTTGGGATCAGCATAATATCCTAAACATAATAATGTGTTCAGTGCATAGAGGATTTAAATGTATCTTTTAGGTGCCAACTTTTCATTGAAACCTGGTCCCATTTCAATCTCTCCTGAATTTTCAGTGTTCAGAGGCTGGGCTGAATGTGAGTGACAGTGTACCAGGGAATTTCGCTGGGTTTATTCACCAGCAGGAAATTGATGCCAGCAAACTAGGGGGAGAACAAGCACAGCTTGATTTGTTCTTCCCCAGCAGCTACCTAATTCATGCGTCTTGTTTGCTCTGTTTTACGTGGATACACATGATGCTCCAAACAGCTACAAAAATGATGTGAGCAGAAGCTGTGGAGGACTAGCAGCTCAAACACAAAGAGGCACCAGAGCGTGGATGGAAAAGCTGGTGGCCTGCAAGAGTATCTTTGTGCTTTTGCCCGCAGCTGTCCTGTAAGAGCAAAATACCAATCCAGTGCAGTTAAGGAGACACTGCTTCCCAAGCAGCCAGGGGCCATTTCTAAGTGCATCTTATGGTGTATGAATTTGAGGCAGTTTCTTCATTAATCTCCATCTTACAGCAGTAATTTTTCCATCTTGGTTCTAGAATGCTTTTGCAGTTTGAAGTGTCAGACTTACCTGTCAGTGCTCTTGTGAAGGTGGAAAAGCCTTTGTGTGCAGAGGGACTGAGGGGAGTTCGCTCCTTATAACTACAGCGTGGCTTTGATGTGGAACTGAGTTAGGATGGCAGATTTCACCTGACTGTCAGAGTTTGCATGAGATGTAACCAGGAACCAACCACCTGCCCCCGAGGTACAGCTGCCTCAGAGAGACAGACAGCAGCTGATCCATCATTCATAGAAGTAATGATAATTATACGGCTGAAAATTCAGAGGGACGTCTATGTTGACAGAAGTTAGTTGTCCTGTTTGAAAATGGTCTAGAGAAAGAGGATGATGTGCAGAGGTTGTGCAGTCACAACCTCAGTTATTCATCTCCTTTGATGTCTCAATTAGCAGAACTAGGAGCAAGGCCAGGAGTGCAACTTCATGGTTGTTTCCAGGTTTTTAGGGGTAAAAGAGGTATATTTATTAGAATAGGCAGGTCACAATTTTACTGAGAGATTGCTAAAGGAATTCAGAGCCTGTGGGGTTTATGACAAGGTGATGAAAGAGGAATTCTGATAGTTACCCAATAAGCTTCTTTTTCCAAGAACATAAAGTTAAAAAAAATAATAATAAATGAGGATTTTAATTTATTTATTTATTTTTATGAATGGGTTCTTGTAGCGTGCAGGCTGCTAACACTATCAACATTGTTTCTGGGGAACTCCAGACATCTAATCAATCTTCATTCTGTAAGAAAATGTTCCAAATTATACAAAAACCACATGGCTTCTCCTGTTTGTAGGGAAAAACCCGACCTGACCCCATCTGTGTTCCAGGATGGTTCAGTCCCCATCTTAGGACTAATTCCAGCAAGGCTTGTGATCCATTTTCATTGTCCTAGCACTCAGCAGAAAGCACTTTGTGTAAGGATGCAGCTTTCCTTAAGTAAAGAGGGAAGCATTCCAGGGAACACAGGGAAGATGGTGTTAGGAGCACTGCATTACACCTCCCAAGCTGCTCGTGTTCTTTAGCATGCTGAGGCCACAGCAGATGCATTCATGATCTTGCCTGCTACAGAGAATGCACCATTTGCCTCATATCGACTGTATCATTTGCTCCCATTTCTGAGAGTTGTGCCCAGTTTATCAGTAGGGGCAGCGTTCAGAGTGTGTTGGGTCAGGACAATATCAGCCACTGCTTCCAAGGCAGTGGATGTGCCCCAGAAATATTTTTTTTGGTGCCCCAGAAATATTGCTATAGGAAGAGGGGAGACGTGAGCCTGGATAGTGAGTCCAGCAGGGCAAGGCCCTAACTTCCCAGGCCAGCACTGCAGTCCTGCTTTCCTAATTGCTCGTGCTTGTTTTCCATGAGGACTCCTTGCTGCCAGAGTTCCCCGCAGGTTTCATTTCTGTTCCAGATGCCAGCATGCTGTTTGCTCCTGCTTTCCTGGACCAGGAGAGGCCAGCCCCTGCTGGTTGCTTCCATAGAGCTTGTTACAACCCCTCTTTAGGTTGTGGGGAGGTTGAGAGCCGTTCTCTTCAGACAGTATCTCTTCCAAAATGTTGAGGGCTTTTGTTTGGCCTTTATACATACACACCTCATGCTGTAGACATGGTGAGAGTGAAATAAACAGTAGTTTTATTTTTTTATATATATAAATGCAAGTTCACAAATTGCAAAGGCAATTTTTCCTTTGAAGAAAAAAGGATTTCTGCTGAAAAGATGTTCTTTGAAGACTAATCACTTCTCTCATAAATTACCCTGCTGCTTCCTATGGATACTGTGCAGAAGAGTGGTGCATCCTATCCTAGTCACTAGTTTCAAAGCCCAGTTCAAACCAAAGCAAATTGCAAGCATTTTGTTGCTTTCTGAATGGAGCAGGAAGTGTTTGAGGTTGTCTGGCAGAGCTGGTGCTTCAGAGGACTCTTAGCAATATGCTTCTCAGTTTGTTAAACCTGTGTTAAATGCAGCAGTCTAACTGCCTTTCTCAGCCCATTAGGAGGCTAGAAGGCTGACAACCAGTGTCGCCTCTCAGTGATGTTTATTTCTTTTTAAACAAATATACAAATGGCTACAACAATTTGAAACTGCTTCTTGTGTGCATAGCCAAGTTCCATCTGCATTGCCAGGCACGGTATCTGCAGGTCTCACCCTCCCTCCTCAGACTGCTGGTACCAAGCATTGGTGTCTCTTGGGAGCTGGCTGTGCTGCTCTCCTCCATCAGCACCGTGGCTGTGCAGCACAAGTCTCACCTCTCATGTGGTCTTACTTGCAAGCAGCTCCAGGGTCTGGTGCAAGGCACTCTCCTCCCACAGAAAAGGGAGAAAGAAAACAAGTCCCTTGACGTCAACCTGCCTGCAGAAATGTTTTCCTACTGAATGAATGTTTTTCTAAATATAAAATACCTGCCATCTGGCTAAATATACCTAAAGAGAAAGAGGTAGTGTATGGCACAGGTAAGCCTGCCTGGACCTTCTCTTGTATGTTTGGAAAAAAACAGTCAAGTGGAATATCCTACATACTGGTGCTTTAGCGCTGCTGTACTGGTTTCTCTTGCCCTGAAAGCTTTGTCACCAAACTGATCACCTGGTGTATTTATTGTTGTGTTTTGGCTCAAAGGTCTCTCAGAGGATCAGTTTGGGTCACTAGCTACAGAAGCAACATCTGCCAAGGTGCTTATCTGAGTGCTGTGCTGGAAGTAATGTAGCCTAAATGGGGGACTTCACTCCATCCTGATAACTTTGCACCATGTTCACCCTTCTCAACAATCAACTCTTTTTCTTATTTTCAGACATTCCAGGATCAGATATGATTAAAGGCCTGGGCATTCAGTGTGCTATGCACCTCAAAGCATTTGAGGCAAAGGTAGGTCAGGGAAGATGCTGAGGGTATTCTAGCTCAAACAGCTACAGAAACAAAGACGTGTCCCCTCCTGACTGATTGTGAGCCACGAAAGGAAGAAGTTTGTCCTGGGGGCAGGGTGAGACCTAGATTGCCCAATTCCTGGTTCTTTCCTTTCTATCCTGCACTTTAGTGAAAAACTACAACTGTATCCATCCAGGAAACTAAGGCTGATCTCAGAGAGTCAAACTGCTTCCCTCACTGAGGAGGAAAAAACACATCTTGTGAACTCTTTATGTATAAAATATTTGCTCACTCTTTCTTAAATAATATCAAGGAAAACTGAGAAACCTCAGCAAAAAATCTGTCCTGCCCTTTCTTTGTCTACATCCACTGTTTTTGTTTCTTTCCAAAAACAGTTGGATTTCCGGACAAAGAGAATTGGAGCTTTGCTTTGAGTTTTTTGGCTCTTCTCAGTTCATGTCTCTCTGGCTATTCCTTTATTCAAACAGAGTCTTTTGTATGAAGTATATGAGGTTGAACCAAGGGCAAATATTTTTACAGTCTCATATTCTGAATTGACACCAGCCAACCCACCCTTCTGCACTGCTCTAGCAGAATTTAATGTCAAGTTGTTCCCCTTCTTCAAAGGTCTGACTGTGCCCTTCAGCAAAGTCACAGGAGTCCCTTGACTCCATAGAGCCTCTGAACTGTACTGTCAAGAAAAAAGCATTGCCTTGCAGTCACTCTGCCCTATCTAGGTCTGGGCTGCACAGCCAAAATCCAGGTGCTTTGTCTGAGTGAGGTGGGTGCTAAGATTTTGAGTTACCTTCTCAGACGAAAGAGAGAAAACAGCAATGAAATCTGGCCCTGTTTGTGAATGGGAAGAAGTAGAGAGTTTGAAAATGAAATAGGATTGAAGGGAAGCTGCTTTTCTAGGGACAGGCTTGAGAGAAGGAAAAACCTAGGAATAACTGGAGGAGAACATTCAAGACCAGCTTTGAAGCTGATAACAGACTGCTCATTATCTTTCGTTATTTCTCTCTACTTCTTTCATCTGTTTGTTGGTTTGTTTTTGTTTTGCTTTGTGTTGGTTTGGTTTTTTTTGGTGGGGGACGTGGGTTCTTTTGTTGTCTGTTTGTTTTACCATTTTGCCTTTTCTCAATGCCTTCTTCTTTCCACAGATTACTTCCTTGCTTTAAGTTTCAAGCCCTTGGTGTCTGTTAGTTATTTTCTCTTTCAGCTACTTAATTGTTTTCATCCTTTTCTTTCCTCTTTGGCAGAAGGAGGTGACAGGCATGAGAAAGTCTGGATGAAGGAGATAAACCAGCAAGGAAGCCGGTTCCATTCTTTTATGAAGAGACATCCTGAAGTCACTTGTGTAGTCAAACATTCCTGCAATGGCAAGTGCTGTGGATCTGAGGAGACTTGTGGTATGCTGTCGCTGCAATGGAGTATTTTGGAGGGTGGGTTGTTGTTTTTTGGGGGCAGGATGTTTTTCCATTGTTCAGGGATGTTATCCCACCCTCGTCTCGGTGGCACATAAACTGGGATTTGTTAGTAGTACAGGCAGTAGTAAGGCCTACGAGGTGCTGAAGTGCTGGACTTGACACTGGAGGAAGAGAGGGAACCACTATGGCTGCCTCTGGACTCAAAGCAAAAGGCACTTTTCAGTGAAGTCCTTTGGAATTTGAAGCCAGTCACTGCAGTATCCACGTAAGTACTCATCCTCCTGCTTCCTTCTCTGTCTCCATCAGGTTCCATTGATGTGCCTGTTGACCCATCTCTTCCCCCTCATTGCAGTTTGTATTTCAAATGCAGCCTTTGTGCTGCCTGTCTTGTGGAAGCCTGAATGCCAAGGTAGTTAGGCATGGGTCTGTGGGTCTAGATGCAGTTATGTGTGGGTCTGGCCATCCCTGGAAGATGGTCCTTCTTTAGTGTGATTCCTGTGGGACTTTTTGTTAGAGCTTTATTAATCTTCTGCATTTTGGAAAGTTTCCAGACTCTTTCTGCCCCTTGCAAACTTGTAGGCTAATGTGCATATTGCTTTAATTTGTTCTTCAAATGAAACCCAATTATGCCTGTAGGTGCCTGGCTGTTAAGTCAGTAATTTACTTCATGGTAGCTTAGCATGTTTTTTAAACGCCTGTTTTGCTATGAGGTTTCTGTTCATTGAAGGAATGTGTAAACCTGTAAAATAGCACTGGAAAGAATTTCTTTGGAAAAAAGAGACCCAATGTGAACCATGTATATATATATATATATTATTTTTTTTTCCCTGTTCACCTGTAGGGCCATAAAAGAGCTAACTAAAGAACTCAAGGTTTGGTGCTGCTTTAACAAGCTTTCTTAACTTGTCAACTCTAACATAGTTGGTCTGGGTACAGATTGAGAGTGAAAGAGAAGGGGCAGAGGCTGTGATGCAGGCTGTCTTTCTGTATTCTCAAAATGGTATCAGCATAGATTGTGAGGGGTGGGATGAGATGAGTTTCAAGTGTCAAAGCACTTCTAATCTCAAAACATCTCCAGCCCTGCTGGAGGACCTAGAATCTCTCTCCTACGAGCAACCTTATCTTTTAAAGGCTTATTAGTAAAATTGCATTTTTCAGTGTCCTTTGCCCCTCCCCTGCCTTTGATTTGAACTGTCCTTGCTCACATAAAGCAGATCTTCTGGTGGAGGTAGTACGTACTTCCTCAGGGAATTTTCACGGCCTGTTTTGCCATGGCGATAGAGCCTTGCTGCACAGGTTGGACCTTCTCGTTCTGGATGAACAGAGCAGCCTCACTTACATCAGTGATGCGGTGCTGGTTTGTGCCTTGGGTGAAAACCGAGATAGGGAAAAAGTGGGAGCGGTGGTCCAAAGAAAGGAGTTGAGATGAGAGGTGCCTGGGAAACCGTGTGTTTCATTCTGCTCCGTGCCAGTGATGCTCTGGAACCCTTGGCAGAGCTGCAAGGAGTAAGTGCACTTGGAAGAACCAGAGCAGCAGCTGCTGGCAGCTGCACCAGCAGTTGTGCTGAAGTGGAGGAAGCAGTCCTGCACAGCCTGTGAGGACTGCATGAGCAGTAGTAGGTTTATGCTGCAGCAGCCAAAACTTAGTTTAAACAAACGAAAAGCTGTCTAACCTCAAAGCTGCAGGCATTCATCAGCCTCCACAGAGGCAATGTGTCCTGGGGCCAACTAGGACTTTTTCTTGAGGATTTATCCCAGCAGGAGCCTTTGGTTCCCAAGTGGGTTAAATCTCCAGGCAGTCTCCTGCACAAAGCTTCACAGACCTGAAAGGATCTGCTTCTGAGGCTATTTGAAGCAGGACCGAGGGTCTTTATTCTGAATACCCAGCATGGATACAGCAGTACCAGTCTTTTTATAGCGGCTAAATTGCAGTCCTTTCTAACTCATGTGTTTTTACTTGGGTCTCTAGGGACTTGTGATCCCCCAGTGCAATAACTCTCATTCAGCTCTCATTTGCATGCGCATCTTTAAAACAGGAAAACAAAGTATTTCAAAGCTTTCTCTGTGTTAGGACTGTTTGGATGGTGTGGCTTAAACTGGTTTGCTGTATTCCATGTTATTCTGTTCGTTAATAAATGGTGTTTACTTCACTGGCAGTATTCCCTTCTTTGCTGGCTACCCTCTTACACAGTAATCAATGACACTTAATAGGAGGTTCAAGAAATCTGATAGGGGCAGGCATGTCTCAGATGGGATGAAATGTGAAGAGAATCAAAGGACATTGGTGCTTTGCTGGGAACAGCACAGGGCCACCTCAAGATAATGGGATGTTCTTTATGACTTTCTAAGAAACAAGGCTACATTTTCAGCCCTGACATCTTAGTAGCCTCAGGCTTTTGGAAAGCTCCATTTCATTTAGATTCTGGCATTTACTTTTGTTTGCATGGACTGTAAAGATCTTTTTATTCTGATTCTCAAGAGCTGTTTACCATTCAGCACATGTGGTCTGCATTCTCACACTAAAATCTTTTGAGAACTTGGCGCAACCCTTTTTAGTTCTCTGATCAATGCTGGCTAAGGAACAATGGGAAAAGCCCATGAAAGTCTGTTGCTCAAAATGTGCTGCCCCTATTCTCATTAACTAGCAACCTCAGCTGAGGTAGGGGTTGCTGGCTTGGCTTTTTCAGTGGTGCTGGCACTGATCAGGAGTCGCTGTGCTGAACTGGAAGGAGGCGTGTCGATGTAAAACCAGAGGACAACTTCACCAGCTGCTTGTGTGTCTGCGCTGAGAGCAGAGCTTTGCTGTCTGCCTCCATTTACAGTTTAGCACTTCTGCATGCTGTTGGTGCTTTCATCTGATCAATTACATGGGCAGCTGCCCTCAAATGATGCACGAGGCTGTCACCAAGGCCTGTATCCTGTAGGATCCAACCTGAGCATCAATTGGACTGAGTTTAGCTGAAATCTTTTCTGCATGAAGACCAGAGTCTGGACCTTGGAGTAGCTTTCCTCAGGGCTCTTCACACTCAGGGTATCTGAGATTAGGTTTCAATCTCTTTGCATAGTTGAGTGTAAGAACATTAATCCAGTGGGAGTAAAATATTGCCTTCCAACAGCAATTCTAGATTAGCAGCCTGGAAACTTGTTAGTCACAGAAGTAACGCCTCATTGCTGAGCATTCCACTTCAAATGGCTAGGAGAGGTGTTTGTGAAAGCAGGGAGGTAATTGGCCACACTGGTTTTTGAAGAGAAAGAAGACAAGGAGAAAGGAGTGAAAGATTTGCAGTGACTGCTGAGAGTGCAATAGCAACAGAGTCCTAAGGGACCATTTTGCTTGTGCCTTGGGTCAGTGTGTGCTACAGAAGCAACTGTTGTCTGAGTGTGTAAGATGCGATAGTCTTTGAGCTGACATGCTGCAGTGGGAAGGTGCTGTACTGTAGGGCTGAATCCATGTATGCACCAAGGATGGGTGTCTTCTGTTTGTCTTTTAGCAATGAAATCCCCGTAGCAGCACCAGCACATCTACATGAGGCTTTGGAATCCAGATCTCTCTACTCTGAACTGCAGGATTTGAGGATCAGGTGTAGAGCTTGTCACCTTCTCTATTTAGGTCTTCAGTTTTTGAGATCTCCAAATTTGAGTGGAGAAGCAAGAATTAGATCTGTTAGTGGCAATAGGCTGTGGCCAATTTATAAAGTTATCCTTACATGAAGGCTCATATATCCCCTTCTGTGAGGACTGCTCATAATTGGGATTTTGTGTTCATTCAGCACTGCCCTGGGAGGACCAAGCTGCTGGAGGAATGGAGGGCTTGGAGTCCTCACTGTGCCCTGAGCTCTAAAATCAGAGAACATAAAACCATCCCCAGCCGGATGGCTTCCAGTTGCAAGAGCGCTGCACTGAAGCACAGCCATAAAGAAACTAGATGGCATTTAATTGCACTGATGCTTTTGTGTGGGTTAGAGGCTGTAGCTCAGTGAAGCACCTGCCTGAAATTCAGCACACTACCTTTAATCCCTGCTTTTCTTTACCGAATTGGCATTAAAAACGTCTGGTTCTCTGCCCATCGTTGATTGCACAAATCTAAATAAGTGTCCACTGTGCTTGCTTGCTGTTCTTTGCTTGTGCCCCTCAGACTCTGTGCTTGAAGAGAAAAAACAAAAACTGAAGGGTGTGAGACTTGAGGGGGATGGAGAGGGAAAAGCCTGTCACTTCCTCAGGAAACACCTATAACAACAGTGCTTGGAAAAAGTATTTCAGAAAGCCTCCCTGTTTTGTTTCTGGCTTTTTTCTTTGAAAGCCACTGCTCCAACTCCTCTGCTTTCTCACTTTATTTATTTGTTTTTTGAGACGTGGCCCCATTTTTTTTTAATTTTTGAGTTAAATGAGCAGTAAGTTGTATTCAGATGTTGACACAAATTTATGTGTACACCTGCTGAGTGCCTCATAAAGAATGAAAATGCTTTCATTTAAGAAATGGCAAGTAAACTAAAATACTGCAATTACGTTCACTAACAAGAAATTCAAGCAGCTAAATTATGTATGTCTTTATGAAATCACACAGGACTTCTGAATGACCTTTTTCATTTGATGGTGCTTGATAAAAACAATAATGATTTCAGTTCTTACTCAATGATCTGATATCTTCAAGACTTATCAGTCAAAGTTTATACTTAAGGGATCTTTCAACTCAAAAGGAGAGGAATTGGGTGGCTGCACATCAGTGTGAGTTCTTATGTCCCCAGAGCTGACTGTGTGGGGTGTGTAACTGTTGGACTACTGATGCCTCCTTGAATTCTTAATTTACAAAATTATCACTCAAAGCAGAACGGATGTGCAAAGCAGCTAAAGAGCAGAATGGAGAAGGCGAGTTTCTTAATGTAAGCGTTGATTCCTTTCTAGTTGTAGACATCTTCTGAAAAGTTCTTCAGATGGCTTTCGAGAAATGGTGTTTCAGAGAAAAGAAGTTAATCATGATGGTCTGGGCAGCTGCTCCTGGAATTTGACTGTGTCTTTGAAAGTGCAATGCCAAGCAAAGATGAGCTTTGGAATGCTAAAAACAGAACAGTTAGTGTGGAGCCAGAGCAGCAGTGAGATGGGGAAGAAGGGAGGCAGTAGGAACACAGTCTTGTTGACTGGCTGCTACTGGAGGCTCTTGCTACTGAGCTGGGAGAACGCAAAGGCATCTGAATTCTCCTTGGGTGTGTTGCAGGACATGGTAATAACAGCCTAATGGAGACTGTCATCCACAGTTCCCACAATATCAGGAGCAAACTGAGGGTCTGCTCGAAGAGGTAGCTTAGTCTCTCATTTGCTGTGTCCAGGTACAAAGCCTTCTAACACTGTAGATTGTTTTCATTATATGCTCTGCTTTCATTCTCAATGTGGTCTTTCAGTGCTCTCAGGAGATGTTTGTACTTGGACTAATGCAGTCTTCCCAGTTTTAATATTGTCTGACTTACTAAAATTGTTGGTGTTTTTAATCAAGCAGTCCACTTTGGACTTGTACTGGACAGTGTAAATATGGAGCTGCTTTTCAACAAGACCAGACTGAGTTCAGAGCTGTGACATGTCTGTGAACAGCATGCTGGTTTTTAATGGTTTTCCAGTTAAAAGTAAAAAAAAAAAATCACAGCAAAGGGTGAAATTAATCTCCTTACCGTGGGGTGAATGGGAAGCAGAGAGGTGGTCTTGAATTTCAGGCATGAGGTTTGGGTGTCTTTGAACTGAAACTCTGGGCCAAGAACAATATCTCAGTAACAGGATATGTGATGTGAATTTTACAGCCTATAACCGCTTCCCAGTTAGGACAGATACTGATAAACTATATCCATGAGTGCACTGTAAACTCCAAAGACATTTTTGGTAACGTCTCTGTGGTCCCTTTGAAATGCAATGAATATCACTTGGCTCATTTGCAATCTATTAGTGCCTGGGGAGTCTGGGAATTCATGGCTTTTGGTTAATGTGTATAAACACAGGGGAAAAAAACACAGGGTTTTGGTCGTGAGGGTGACACAGACTGTAGTGGCATAACATGCGAGTGTCTCTGTGGCAGTGAATCTTGGGTGCTCTGCGTAGTGAAATGCTATGGAACTGCAAGGCTGGAATCTGAAGGACAGCTGTCTAAGCAGTGAAGGGTCAGGGGCTGGTCTGCTGTCACTCTGAGCAGTTTTCCTAAAGAGGACCTCAGTACTGAGGGCAGCAAGAGTTCATGGCTGGAATTCATACTCGGCCAACATTTCTATGCTGAGCAAGCCTGGTCTATCAAAAGGCTGTTTGACCAGCCTGTGTCCTTCTGCTCCTCTCTCCATCAGGGAACTTGCTTGTACAGCAGTTAATGGGGATGCTGGGACAGAGCCTTGCTTGTTCAAATTTCAAAGAGCATTGCAAGGAATGTGAGAGTGAATGGGCATGTTAATCAAAGAAGTCTCATATTTGGGAGTTTGATTTATACCTGAGCACCTGATGCCGGTCATACAGGCTGGTGGTTTGACACCAGGTTATAAAACCCCTCACAGAGCTCTTGCCCTCCACCCCTTCCAGACACACCAGGCTGGAAGCAGCTCGTATCTGTGTCCCACATGCCTCACTTGAGAGTTGCTCTCAGCCTGTTAATAGGCAGTTGTGAACTCAGAGCCACTCCGCGTCTTCTTTCTGTCCCCTCCAGCCCAAATCTGTTCACTTTACAACACATGAAAGAGACCTCTATAGGATCAGACCATGTTACACCCAGAACAGACTGCAGTTCCTAAATCAAAGTCACGCTCAAACTTTTTTTGCTTTTCTGCCACATCTATAAGCTCTAGCTGGGATCTAGAAAGCTAAACTAAGATTTTTGTTGTCACTAGTGCCTTTGTTGAAGGTCTGGATTTCACGTGGGAAATCCTGTGCTATAATTACTTGCAGAATCTATCCTTCATGCTGGGAAACTGATAAGTAGCACGATGTTTCACGATGCTGTAGCCTGCCCTCAGTCTGCAGCTCATGGCATGTCTAACATGACAAGGAATGGCCACCAGATTGCCTGCAGTGTGCTTGTGGCACTGTTGTGGTGATTAGGAGCCAACCTTGAGTTCTGAGCTCCCATTACCAAACCAGTTCATTCATGAGGCTTCAGAAATGCTGGTAACTTTGATCATTTCAAGTCCTAGCATATAAATGGGGGTGCCAAGCTCAGACTTCAAAGTCTATCGGTTCCCAGATCCATAAAAGGATCAACAGTGTCATCGAGCAGAAGGTCTGACAGAGGACGGAGGGGGGAAGCACATTCCTTTCTTCCCCAGAACTCAAAACTCCTGGGCCGTGCCTGGAGGAGGCTGAATGCTTTGGTGTGATTGCTTCTGGTCTTTTCTTTCCTTCTTCACGTTGTAAATTATTTAGGTGACAGCATCAAGATCAGAGAGAAGCACAAGAAAAAATCTCAAGTAAATGCTTTATACTCCTTGGGATCATCTGTCCAAAGAGCTCTGCTTGCTTTGTGGGTATGGGGTTGTATTCAGCCACAAAACATCCCTGTAATAGCTTACAGCTGGGGAAACTGAGGCATGAGGCTGTTAAAACGTGACTTGGCTAAAACATCTGCAAAGTGTCTGCCAAACTGGGAGGAGCGTGTTGTCCCCTGACAGCTCCCCTGCATCTGCAGGAGCATGCTTCCTCCCTCCAGCAGCTTGCCAAAGGCTGCATAAGGAATCCCCTGCTCCTACACGTCTTGCCTTTACTTTATTACATGGCAACTCTGCTTCCATGGCAGCTTGCTGAAAGGCCCAGCAGACCTGCTGCACAGCAACACCCAGCCTGCTGGCCAGTTCCTCAAGTCCCACATCTCCAGTATATTACATATACCATCAGCTCTCTCTGCACTCCAGCTCTGAAGCATTATCAGCCTTTTTTTGCAAGCCTTGGCCAGCATACAGTCATTTTGTGGGAATTCTGATCCACCTAAAACTCTCCAAATGATGGTTCTCTCACTCGTTTCTTCTCTTTAGAATAAGATATGGGATTTTTAGAGGTGCTCTCAGGAGCTGCTTTCTGCTGGGCTTGATGCTGTACTATTCCTTTTCTGAGTCAACACACAGCGTTGAGTGTCAGCCTCCCTCTGCATGCTTCCATGCACTGCTTGATTATCTAGCCAGCTGAATGGGGACATTGTCTTGTTTTGTTTCTCTGCATGTGCGGAGTAACACAGTAGGTTTACCCTACCATGAAGTTCAAGGTTGCTATAAATACTTTCTGCCTTGTCATGAGAGTTATGCATTTGTTATAGTTCCCTTCCTTGTCAACAGCCTTTCTCAAAGTTGGCTATAGCAAAAGCTCTGGGATGCACACAGCTCGCCCAGAGCACCTGATCCACCATGACTGCAGCTCCCTCAGTGGCGCAGAGATGTCTGGGCTCCTGAAAAGCCATACCTGCTCCAACCATCCAGTTTTAGTTGTGTACTTTAATAGCACAGTCTGTAGCCTGTTCAGTGGTGCTCTTCTGCTTGAATTGATTTTCTAGTATCCTACTTCTGCAATTTCTTTCTCCTTCACCTAGGAAAAAAATAAGGGGAAAATTATTTTTAATTGCAGAATAGGAACAGGAGATTTTCCAGTGTGAGTTCAGCTGCACAAAACCCCTTCAGGAAACACATGAGGGTATGCCTCTCTTCTTGGCCTCCATCTCCTAGTCCTGCTTTAAATCAGTGATATGCAGTCACCCTAGGGCTGGAACATGGCATCCACTGAGCAGCATGTGATAAAACCACCTGTCTGGTTGTAAGGGCAGAGCAGCAAATGATTTTGTTCCTCTTGGAAGTTACGGAGAGTATGGGGAAGCAGTTTGTAGCTGGCCCAGAGGGAAGTGCCTGGCCATGGCTCTTAGCTCAGACAAAGATTGCTTGTGCTGAGAAAGGTGATTATAGGTGAACTGAGGTTTCTCACAGCCCCAAGCCAGTAGGTAACCCTTGTCTGGAGTCTGGTTGTTGTTGGCTCTGGGCAGGCTGTTGGGTGCTGGAGGAGGTAGGTGTCCAGTGAGAGGTGATGATGTTTGTGCTGTTGGCAGCAGGCAATCTGCCCAGCATGCTTGTCCACCAGAAGGGTTTCTGTATTCCTGAGTGGGATACAAACCTTTCATTAGGAGCCAAGACAGACTTACCTGCAAATTCAGCCTCCAGCACTGTAAGGGCAAAGATCTCAAAGTTCACCCCTATCATTAGAGAAGCAGAAGCGGTAGTTATGGCTAGGACAACAAAATTAGGCTTTTGGGGCCTGCCACTGGATATTTTCTGGCTTGGCCAAATCACATTTATCTTTACAAAGTATCCCCATTTCCTCACCTCTAAAATAAGAATGACTCCTTCCCCACAGCTACTGAAGAAAAACTTGATAGGTATTGGCTTAGATTGTGCAAAACTTAAGTTTTCCCTCCTAGAAGCAACTGCTGGCACCCCACGTGTTGCAGGGCTTTCACCTCTAGCACTGTGTGCCTGCAATGCCTTAAGTTTTGAATTCTTATAATCAGAGAGTGCCTCGATTTGCTGACCAAGTTACAGCCTCAGTGATGGCTTTACTTCTCTAAAGAGATGTTGCAGGCTGGAAATAAAGTCTCTCCCAAAATACAGAAAGATAACTTCTAAGAGGTAGATTTGTATTGAGACTTGAACAAACAGATTTTAGTTTCCATATGAGTCTGTTCCTTTCTATTTCTTCTGCAATCTGAAATGTCACCAAACTTGTCTTGTTATACTCCTATGGACCTATAACCCCATCTTTGGGGTCTTCACTCTGCTTTCTGTGGGCTGCTGGCATCACTGCTAAGATCAGCCATGGCGCCTCTTCGAACAGCCATATCTGCAGTCAGGCTGAGGGGAGTGCAGAAACAAACTGGGGAAATGGCTTTCCTCCCTCCTTGGGGTATAAAACGTTCTCTTCTTTCAAGTTAATTTGTTCTGTGAAAGTTCCCCTTGAAATCATTTTCCAGCAACTCTGAAAGATCAAATAGATTATATTGAAAGCTACTGTAGGATGGAGCGCCCATTTGGATTTAATAAATGCTGGTTTATGGAGCTAGCCTCATTATTTCTTTGGGATAAACCTATAGAGAATGGAGAGGAGGAAAGATTTTTATGTTTCTGAAAAATTTATCCCACGAACAGTAAAAACATACCATAGAAATATACCAGCCACAAAAATGACATCTTAAACACAGTATTTATGACTTTCTATATTTGTTTTGCATAAACTTTTCTGGTTTCTATTACTAAGATTGATTTATAGAGTTTATTTGGAATAAATGTAATGCATATTTAAAACAAACAAAGCCCCGATCTGCTAAGCACCCAGGAGCTGTAAAAGCTCTGCACAGTTCAAACTGGGACCCTCTGAGTCCTTTTTATTGGAATACCTTTTTCCATTTAAAAAAAAAATACAGGAAAATGGTATGAAAGGAGATGAAGAAAAGCAGTTTGGGAAAATGCATCTAGCCAGTGTTTGGGCTAGAATTGGACTGAGCTCTTTATTCGGCGTCATGTTCTGTTCCTTAATGAAACGTTCTTTATCCAAATGGAAATTTTACCACGAATATCCCTCTGCCCTGATTTGTCTGGGAGGTGTGGGGAGCTGAAGGCTTGGAGGGAATTGAAAATTTCTCAGAAAGTGTTTTGGTTTTACTGAAATTCACGTAGCTTTGGAAGACACACCGAACTAGAAACTTGTTAGTAATTTTTCCATGGGAGCATTCATTTCAGCCTTCAGAAGTTATGGAAAGCAAACAAGAACCTGAAGCAATTTGCCTATAAGCCATCGGTGATTGATTTGTAAGTGAGCTAATTGCGTGTTTTAGCGAGTGGGGGGAAAAACAGTAAAACAAGGGTTGTATTTGTTGATTTATTTTCAAAATACGTAAGTTGCCTTTATCTCCTCTTTCTTCCTGTTCCCCTAACAGGCTTGGCATCTGCCCTGTTCTTTCCTATAACTGAGTGCATTCTTAGTGCATTTCTAGATTAGCTAAAGTAGTACTTTTTCTGTATATCTTAGGTGGGTTTGCAAGTCATCACAGCATAAAGTCTCTCTCAGAATCCCAACTGATGTTCTCACGTGCCAACAGCAAAGCACCTG
The DNA here is from genome assembly GCF_023343835.1 of Lagopus muta. Lineage (NCBI taxonomy): Eukaryota > Metazoa > Chordata > Aves > Galliformes > Phasianidae > Lagopus > Lagopus muta. The sequence continues at coordinate 7,907,350 of NC_064449.1, read as the reverse complement.
GGTCTTGAATATCCAAATTCAGCGGTATTGGGTGAAGAAAATTTAGGATCATCCTGAGTTTGTTATTAAAAATATGCTGGCAGATTAAAACTGAAGCTAATCAGCTTTTAAGTAACTTAAAATTATAATTTCAGCTACATTTGCTGAAAGCATGCCTGCTGCCACAGTGTCTAAGTTGATGCAGACAGGAAGGCTGCACGCTTGTGTTCTGTTGACAGTTAACCAGCGGGTCATATTCCTGCCTTTGGAGTTGTTATTCCACACCTCTGAGATGGCAGTAAATGGCAGGAAAATGGGGTATTCTTAGTCCAGCCCAAGATAGCACACTGGCCTTGGTATTGTCATAGGCCTATCTGGATTAAACCACACTGCTTTGGAAGCCAGGGTACACTGAAAGGCGTACTCACATGCTGCTGATCTCATAGACCATGTTTGGTGAATTGTCTGCTTGTGCTTGTTGGGCTGCTGTTAAGCTTAAACCATCCCATGTGACTCCAGTGTCTTGTCTGTGACACCTCCCAGCAACTCCGCATTGCTTGGGCACAGACAGCACTGACTGATGCAAAGCGTGCCTCCCACCTTGCCAAGCAAGAACGCTTCTGCTGAAATAAATGATTGCCCATAATGAGCACTATTTGACAGAGAAATAATTGGCTGTCACACATCAGTACTGATGTAACTGGATTTAAAAAGCATCTTTTTCAAGTTGGCTGAGCGCAGAGCCATGGGGGACAGGGCCCTGGAGAGCAGCACTGTGAAACACGAGTCATCTCCTATGACCTTTGTGCACAAAGAACTTTCACCTCCTGCTACCAGTTGCTAAAAGGACATGCACATACTTCTAGTAAGGCCTTCTGCTCTTCTGTAATTGTCTGATGCTGCACTCAACAGGAGTTAACTTCAGCATCAACAAGGATAGCAAAGGCTGGGACCATTGTCCTCCTCAATCAACATGGCTGCAGCAAAAATATGGCCACTGCGTGGGGAAAATGGATCCCTTGAGGAGGGACAGAGTCACTTGTTTGTGTAGGCACCAACTAGCAAGACAGCAGGTCTGGTTTGAATTTGGGAAGGAATAAACAACAATTGGGTGACTGCAAGCAGGTTCACCACACAGTACAGTAAATTCCATTCCTTTTATTTTTCTCCTTTTGCTTCTCCATATTTCCCAGCCCTTTTCACAGATCATCTTTTTCCCCCTTCCTATTCAGAGGCTCTACACTTCCTCACATTGCCCTGGTGTCTTTCAGGCAAACACAGAAAATGGAGCTGTTGAAAGAAAAACCCCAAAATGCAAACAAAAATGTCTTCAGATTAGGCAGATGATACCAAATCTCACCTGTCTGCTGGTGAACACGTGAAGAGCAGATGTGCCCTCTGGCACCAGTGAGTTATTTAGAGAACTGTGAACTGAAAGGCATCAAATGGCCCTTGTGGGGCTCTGCAGCAAAGCTATGTCTGCCAAGGACAGAATGGCTATGATTAGTAGCAATGATCATGTGCATTTGGTCCAAGCAACCGTGCTACACTGTGCCCTGATAGCAGGGAGAGAGGCTAGGAAAAAAACATGTAAAGCTTCACTAATAAAACTGATGGTTGTAAGGGCCCCACAGCAATAGAATGGGTAGGGTTCCCAGAAAAGAATTTGTTGGGGCTCGAGAGATTGCTTGGGGCAAAACTCAGGAGACTGGATGCCTACTGCCTTCACCAGCTGCTGGTTATCCCCTAGAAACTTGTCTTGTTCTCCTGGATAGAAATAACTGTGATGTACTGTAGCATGTGCCTTGTTTGTGATGGCTCCCATCCAAAGCCTACTGATATCAGAGGAATGCTTTGCAGAAACTCAGAAGGATTTCAGATCAGACCTCAACCTTTGCAGCTACTTTTATACTGCTTTCCTGCCAGGACTCGCTGACCAGCCACCCAATGTAAGAAAATCTGCATGAAGTGTCAGTCAGGGTTCAGTTCAAGTGACAGCTAAATATGCCTCTCTGGAGATGAATGAGAGCCGGTGGGCCTGAAATGCAAACAGCCTCAAACAAAGCCAGCCAGTGTCCACACCAGCTAGTTTTTAAATCACATCGTAGCCTTCGACCATTAACACTTCAAACACCATCCAACTCTTTGAAAACTCAGCTCGTTTATTAACGTTCCTATTAATGTCCCATCCATATTCTCTTCACAGGTTTGCATCCTGAACTGGTCAAAATGCGGCTGCTCTATCCTGCATGGGCAAGGGTAAGGAGTAGCCCTGAGATACTTTAGAAGAGACAGCACGATCTGGTGATGGGATGCAGAGGTCTGAAGTCTCCCTTTGTCTGTCAAGCATGTGCTCTTCAGGTTTGGGTAAGTCATGGTTCCTTCCAATCTACTTTCAGGTTGAGTCATTGCTGTGAGGCCCCAGGTTGGCTGCAGATGCCTCTGGCGTGGTATAGTTCTGGGAAGAGCAAAGAGTTTTAAAGCTCAGTGCTCTACTGCTGAGTGCCATATACAGGCACATGCCTGGAGCAGTGCCTATAGGTCTAAACTTCATGCCAGACTTATCCAGGTAGCATGACACAATGAAAGAGACACAGTTCCGAGCAGGTACTTTCAGATCTCAACATCAAGAGCAGGACACTCTCAAGTGATAGCCCAAACTTGGCAAAGATCTACCTAGAGAAATAGTGCTTTTGAGATTAGATATCTATTGTACTGGTTCACTCCTGGCTGAGGGTCTCCCCACCAGTTTGTGCCACTCTCCTCCTTTATAGAGAGAAAGAAACAAGCCAGTGAAGGTCTTAGAACTGCCATGATCTGAGGAACTGCCCTGGCTGACAAGAAACGTTCTCCATGCAGAGTGGTACAGAGACCTTTCCAAAAGGCTCTGTGTTCTCTGTATATCACAGCATGCACACCTATGTTTTCTGGGGCTCCCCACACAACAACTGACTTGTACACCCCCCTTGCTGGGTTTGGAGCTCTTCTGCTTTCTGGATATAAAAATGTTCTTCAGAGCAAGAGAACTTAACTGTGTTGTTTTTTTTCCTGCTCTGTGGACAGACACAGTGCAAGCAGAGCGAGCATGAATTGCACCACACTTGCTGCTCACCAGCTGGCCAGGGGAAAACAGTGCTTGCTTCTGTCTGGGCTTTGGGGCTGGAAAGGTGAGGCCAGCAACAGGAGTCAAGACAAATAGGAGCCTGTTTTTGATTTGTCATCTGACCCCTGCCAGTTCAGAGCACCCTGTCTGTAATCGTGACCTAAATTAAGCCCAAATGCCATCAGCAAGACTTTCTCTCACAATGCAAGTGTTTCCAGGTACCTAGCCAAAGATTTATAATCCACCTCTAATTACATTCTTGTTTGCGTCTGCTGTCATGCTGGCTTGGTCTTTCTGTGGTTCGTTAAGTCAAAGAGCGTGCCTGGCCCTTTGTGCTCCCAGCCTGTGTTCACAGACAGCAAGGGACGCCCATGGCTGACAGTTTAGCTGCTGGAAGAAACCTGCTGTGCTGGGCTGTGTGTCTTTAGTAGCCCAAATATCATGGGAAACATTTTGGCTTATTAAATCCTTGACTGCACAGTCTGCTGTCCACGGTGGGTTCATTTGATAGAAATAGCTCTGGCAGCAGCCCAAGAGCAAGAAAGCTGCTTTTCTCTTAAATGTGAAAGGAGACAAAGTCTTGGTGTTCCCTGCCCAGCCAGCTCTTGCCTTTTGGATGGCAGATGACCAGCATCTTTCCCAAGCTGTGTTTTTGCTGTGAAGCTGAAGATTTAGATCCTTAGAAAGGCAATCTGTATTTGATTACCAGTAATTAGTAGAGATTCTCCAGTCAGGGTGCTGGAAGGACCAAGATGGAATAACATGCCTTGTGACAACGCACGTGGTTACAGCAGTAATTATTACAGGCCTTGCCCTGCTAGGGAGCATGCTGGGCAAGGAAAGTTTTTATTCTGAATTACAAAGGCTCTCTGCTCCCCAGAAATACGGGAACAGTTTCTGAAGAAACCTAGCTGGGTATATGGAAAACCAAACATAATCTGTACTATTTCCTGCCCCTTCTTTGTCTGCCGTATTTTCCCTCTCAGTGCCAGTAGTTCAAGTCTGTGTGCTATGATTGTGATGCTGGGGCAGAAAAGCCAGGCAAATATTTCATATGCACACATGTGCACGTGCACTGAGCAAACCAGACATCCGGTATTTAGAAATAAACAGTGTAAAGAGATTTGGAAAAGCCAGCGTTCATGCCAAGATGTTTAAGAGGCATCTTGATTCAAGTAAAAGCCTCAACTCATTTCCATCTTTATTTTTTTCACTGTTGAGTTAGTCACTTCAAATCAAAACGGATCATTTCTGTTTCCAGTTCATCAAAACAAAGTGCTTTGTCTTCTACTTAGATTTTAAGGTGCTAATTGCATCCAAATATTTTCTGTCAATAAACAAGCATTTTACTGATATCAGAATGTTTTGTTAAAGAAGTTCTACCTTGGAAACTCTTCATCTTTAACTGTGAGGTGCAATTGCTGAGGAAGAAAGACTCCTCCCTGCAACCCAGTGCCTGGGCTGGTGGTGTTGGAGAGACCATTCAAGAAACGTCTGATTCCACTGCTGTCTCCTGTCTGCATCACTCAGAGAGCTAAAATCTACAGATGCTGTAGTCTGTAGAGTGGAAACTGCTGGTCTGCAGTTCAGTAAATTTGAATTCAGATAAGTTTTTCTCACTGATTTTCTTTGGATTCAGCAGTCATTCAAGGTGATGAGAATCTTGAATGAGACCCAGTTAGCTATCACTAAACATAGGAGTACAAAATTGATGAAATTATTTCTTCTTAGAAGTAAAGGAAACCATAGTTATGTAGTGCATCTCTCCTGAAATGTATGCTTGGTTGTGGGATTGTGGTTTGTCTTTGGTCATGCGGTGTATTTTTGAAGGGGAATTTGGACCAGTGGTATATACATTGCCCCGTGTGCATTCTAGTTTTATGTGTAGTGGATTTGAGTAAACATGACAGATTGGAACCAGGCAGGTTGGCCGTACTTTTACCTGCTAGTCTTAAAGAGTGGAGGCTGGGTGATGACCAGACATAACACGTTCTGCTGATCTGACTGTGCTTTTCAAGAAGGGAGCAGTTGCTTCAAAATCTGCTCTCCTAGTAGTCAGCACATCAGGAAGCTAACTTCTAGTTCGGATCAGTTTGTGTCACCCATTCTCACTCTGCACATCCTGCAAACAGCTCACTGCTGATCAGGACCAGATAGTCCAAAATGGCACTTCTTTTTTTTTTCCTTTTGCCATGCAGAGATCTCCTGCCCTCTCCATCCTCCCTCTAAGCCCCCATGCTGCTGGTGGGACTGTTCTGGGATGCAAATATTGTTGTTTCTGGGAACCTGACACCTGTTTTGTTGTTTGTTTTTTAAGGAGGAGAAGTTGAAGGGTAATCCTAGGACCCTCCAGTGGCCAAACATGGGGTTTTCATTGCAATCAGGGTAGGTCTCTAAGAATCCTCTACCTGCAGGAGACTGGGGGGACATCATGGCAGCATCCTTGTTTGTTTTTTGTCTTGGCACTCCTTCATAAAGATTCAGGCACCTCACTGTCCTGGAAATCTCATACAATGCCAGACCCTGGAGGGAGAAGTTCTCTAATACCATGTTCCACAGTGCTGTTTGCACAGCTGCAAATGGCACATACAGAGCAGATGGCTTGCTGCTTATAGAGCAACATTAATTTTATTGATTGGCACACGATACACTGGGAAACATCTCCAAAAAAAAGAGTAACGTAGGAGAGAAGCATGAAGTGAAAGCTGTATGAGTCCTGGATTTGTACATTTGTTGCATGCAGAATGTTGTACTGAAGGAGATGATGTTCATGTCTTCACTTCCCTGCATGCTTTGAAGATATCTGAGCTGAATCCTGCCGCACAGGACTTTTCATCCTGAAAGCTTGGGCTCTTCTGTGGTTCTGCTGGCAGTTATTAAAACACAAAACCCTTTCTTGCCTACAAATCTGTGTGCTTGATCTTCCCAGCCCAAATCCTACAAGTAACATGCACTTGTCCCCAGGGCAGCTTGCTCAAATAACCACAGCTCTGCCGGAAAAAGGGCTGCTTGAGCCTCAGGGAATTAGGAGGAGAGGTTGAATTATTCCCAGCATCCAAAGACCAAGAGGTTCCTTCTTCTTCAGCAAATGTTTTCAGTTCCCACTTGGTGAATTATTGCTACGGATTTTTTTTCCCTTCAGTGTTTCCATGAATGTGGTCGAGGCTCTGATCCAGGAAATGGAGGGGGGGGGGGAAACCTCTGAAAAATGTATCGCACCATTTCAAAACTCAAGTGGAATTAATTAAATCCAAATTTCAACAGTGTGTCCAAACTTGAGCTAGGCTCAAGATACACTTCATAAGGTTCAATTTCAAAACAATCCCTTTGCGCACATGCAGATAATTTAGGGAGATTTCTGTGCATCCAGTACAAAGCAGGAGCTGCTTGGGTACCTGAGCTTAGAGGGAAAAGGTTTTATTTGTAGGCCAGCCTAGAGAAAACCTTTTTCTGCCTGATTCAGTTTCTCCTAATCCTCTGCTCAGCAAGCAACAGATTGGAAAAAGAGTCAGGAAATAGTGTTGTGGAAAGGAAAGCCAAACCATTTGAAATGGAGATGCTGTGGCTGGTACGCTCACAGCTCTGCTTGCTGGAGAAGTAAATAGAAGTGAAAGGAGGTAAGGGACAGTAGAGAAAGCATTTGTGATGTCAGCTGAAACAAAACAGTTCGATGATAAAAGCTTTTCTAATTGTGATTTCGCCAGTGAAATGAGGTTACATTGCAGCTCTCTGTCCTTCCATCAGTTAAATTAACACAATGGAACTTTCTGCATCATGGAAGACAGAATGGATTTAAAAAATAATGCTAGTAGGGTGGAGCTTTCTCAGATGTTTTTCAAAGTCCAAATGCCAAATTCTTTCCTTATTTTCATGTGTGTGTCCCAGCTAGCTGTAAGGAGGTTACACATGGGTCAGTGAGGAGCAGGACTTGCTCTCTAGTGTTGTATTTGACAAATTATTTCTGTCATGTCTGTTCTTTTTATTTATTTTATTTCTTTCCTTGGGGAGGAAACTAGAGTCTCTCATTTGCTTTTGCCTTGCAGTGGTGGCCTGGAGGAAAGTTGAAGGGGATGACTCCTACATAAAGATCAGTTCTGCCTCTTTGGTCTCTGCAAGTAGGGAGATTGTGATTTTAGAGCCTGGGAAGATTCTTCCTCACTTCTGTGAAGCAGCACCACATGTTGTCAGTGAATTCTCTGCCTTGGCAGGGATGTTGTGGGTGGATGTCCTGAGACAGAAGTGTCTCTTTTCTATGGAATTTCAGGTGCACTGTGAGTTGATAAACTCAGTTTCAGATGAGAGTAAAGCATTCCTACCAGCTTGTTTAAATCAACAGAAAGGAAACGGTTGATCTGCAGCCTACAAGAAGATTCACGGACTAACTTCAGCATTATCAGAACAATTTTATCTGCAAATGTGAGTCATCACTACATGTAGTGTATAGCAGCAGCTGTACCTTGTGGAAATACTGTGGGCTTTTTTGATGGGGACTGCACATCGTCTGATCAGACTCAAATTCTAGAAGTGAAGGAACTGAATTCAGGGCTCTGATTCACTCTGATAGGGCTGGGAATCCATCCTGTTGAACTTAAAAGCAGCTAGAACTGTCAGTACAGTGTTTGATGATTTGAATGCATTTGTTCTAAAGACCTCCCAGCCAGATGCTACTCCTGCTATATTTCACACGGGGGCAGAGAGTTAACACCAAAACCTGAGCCAATTGATAACAAAAGCAGGTAAGAGCTAGCTGGCTCTGTGGCTTTACATGTCTGCCTTTTCCTTGTGGCTCCAACATTGGAAAGACATTGAAACTGTGATTCAGTAGAAGTTCAGGAGCTGAACTAATCACTATGCAAGCATTACTCGCTGTGAAACAGCTACTGACAGCCTGTTTGATGCTCCAAGACTTTAGCTGGGGAATTGGTACTTCCTTCTGCATTGCATTAACAGTGTTGCAATTTATGTTGCCTGATGCCACATGGCAGCAACATGACCTGAAACAGTACAGCAAAGTTGCTTATGCAGTGTTTTTAAGTTGAAGAGAAGCCCTTTCTCCCATTTTGTTTTTCCCTCTTATCAACTGCTCAGTGAGCTTTGATGCTTTATTTTTGTAGTGCAGACTTGTCTTCTGCTTGTCTTCTGCTGGAGCTGGACCCTGCAGCTACCCTGACAGCATCTGGACCCAAACTGCCCAAGCAGCAAGTCTCCCAGCTCAGCCAGCACCACAAGCCAGGTAAGAGGCAGCAGAGTGCTTTGTAATGGTGGAGGAGCAGAAAGAACTGCGCAGATTGCTGCCAGTGGCACGGAGATTGCTCAGCTTTTGTCTCCCTTTTCTATGCACCCCACCAGTTTTGAAAGGACTCAATGTTTCCTAGAAAATCTTGAGCCTCTCCTCCATAGCTCCTTCACAGCTCATCCTTTCAGACTACACTCCCCTTTCGCCTTCTCTGTTTTTCTTTTCATGTCTGTTGCTTTCTTTCTCACCTCTGGAGGAGAGAGCACGTGCTGGTATTCCTTCACAAGTAGTCGCATTGTCAGCCACTGTTTTTCCCTCTGAGGCACATTAAGAGTTTACATGTCTCCTGGTACCCCCCAAGCCCTGCTTTCTGCTCCTTCATGCTGATGCTGAGGTCTCTCCTGTTTGTCTTCTGTCACTGCACTCAGGTACCCTGCATCTTGTTTCCTTGCACATTTTTAATGTCTTTTGGAGGTTAAAAAACAAAACACAACAAAACAAAAACAATTATACCAATATAAGAATAGTAGTTTTGTAGTCCTGTTTGACTGCTCCTGGGATGCTTTCACATGTGGCAGGCATACTCAGACAATCAATCATGTGCATCCACAGGGTGTAACTGTAAAACGGTGCCTGACAGATGAAGATGTCTCTTCCTTTTCTTCTGTGCTGTGTTTAGGATATTTTTAGAACTGCTGCTTCTGTTGTGCCAGGGCTAGTTTCCCCTCCCTGACAACCAGGCATATCCTATTGGATATGAGAAAAGCAGATAAAGGTGCATCTTTTGAAAATTAAACATTAGGATCTTCTTTTTCCCTACTGTTCCTCTTTGGAGCAGGGAGGTAGGCAAGGTTGACAGATGCTCATAAACATGGAATAAAGTTGGGACAGGGATGGTTTACAGTACACTTGGTCTAGCAGAGCATAATCTCAAATGGTTCAGTTCATGGGGCACAGTGTGAACAGGTGGGCAGTAACCAGCCTGTTGTTCTCTGTAGAGACTGCTGAGCAGGTACTGCTTCCAGTGAGCGTGCTGAAGGGGAACACTGGAAAACTCATATAGCAAGAGCACGTGCTGCAGCTGTGAGTGCTGGGGCATGGAACTGCCAAGTACAGGAGCAGTGATTTGCCTGTTTGTGTCTCTCTTCTGTCTGACTAAAAGATTTTGTGCCACTACTCTCTGCAGTTCTCACTGTCCCGCTCAGATACTCCAAGTCCTCTCTGACATTCTGACTTGCTTCTCACATCTTTTTTCACTTTCAGTATCCTCTATTTCCCTGCATTATGAGCACATGTTCTTCTACCCAAGGCTTACTACATGCATAGGTGGGATTCATCCTCTACACAAAAGGCCTCATGAAATTAGGGCACTTTGAGAGGACATGTTAGACAGCCACTCCAATACGAAACTGAACCTGCTGGGTGTGATAGCATACTTTGTTTTATTCTACATTACACAGCTTTTAGAATGTTAATTGCTTGTGTCCCATAGGTTGTACAAGCAGGGCAAGAGGCATGATGGACAGGGTTTTGCATTACATGTTCTCCATACTGTAATTAAGCTAGGGCCCAGTGCAATTCATCATCCTCCCCAGCATTAGAACCCCTTCTGGGATCTTTTCAACCTACCTCCCTTGTATACAGCCAGCCTGAGAGAAAGGACCTCAGCAGGCAGGGAGGATCCAGGCAACAGACATTTCTGCTTTATGCAATAGACAAACATTGAAGTAAATAACACGTGTAGCTTTGCTATTAAGCTTGATCTTGTTAGGGGGCAATAAATGTTCTCTGTGATCATTTTTCTTGTAGGATATCAACAGGGGATAAAATTGTGGCTCTGGCTTTGCTCTTCCTGTTCATTAGTGCTTCATGCCCTCAATCTGTGGCTGTTTGCTATGACAGCTGCATGTCCCCCATTTCCTTCAGAGTCATTTTGCATGATAGATGCTGGCAGCTCTTGGGTTTTGCTTGTCCCTTCCCCTTTGCTCCCTTCTCACTTCTACAAAACTAACTTTGCAGCAAATTGTGTCTAACTTAAATGGAATGGTTTGGGCAAGATACCTGTTTGCTGGAAAGAGAAATCAGAAACATCTGGCATTCATTGACTTTTAAAGGCAGAGAAATGACACAACTGAAATGCAAATACGGAGGATTTCCAACTACTTCTAGAGGGATGTTATTTTAGTAAATTAAACTCAGATAGATTTGTTCTAATTGCCCCTAGCCATAGCTCAGAATATAGCATAGACTGGGCTACTCGTGTGATTATATACCATGAACAAACTAGCTTTGTTTCTTCAGACCCATATTTTTCATCTCTGCTCATCTGCCTTTGTCTTCTCTGCACAAGATGGCTGCTTTAAGTCCTGAGAACACTACTGGAGCAATCCCCTGAGTCTTTATTCTCCATGTTTCTGCTGAAAAAAAGCTGCTGTATCACAGCCAGAGTCAGGTATTTATGCAGTGTCTAGGGGAACTTGAGCTGGGGACAGAAAAAGCATTTGCCTCACCCCCCACTTCTAGGCTGATTTCCAACGGGAGATCCAGTGAATCACTTAGTCTGCTTATCTGGGCATGCAGGTGGGAATGAGACAGATGCTTCCTCTGTCCAGCCAGAGGCAGCTGGCCTGGCAACGTGGTGCAGAGGAGCTGAGTGGTGGCCTGATGGCCTAGAGCTGCAAGGCACTGATCAGTAGTTAAAGAACAAAAGCCAGCCCTCTATAACACTTCAAAACAGTAGAGCTTTATTTAAACTTGAAGAGAAGAAATGAGTCTTTGGCCTTATGTGGGGAGAGGAGACTGTGCTTCTAGCTGCCAGTAGTGCATACTTTCTAATTCAAGAAGGAGCAGTAAGGCAGATCCCAAAGACAGCAGCAGGCGCAAGCCCAAAAAAATCCTGGCTTTGTCCATGGAGAGACTGAGAAGTTGGATCCTCTAAAACAGAGGCTACTTTATGAGTAGTCAGAAACTGGGCCACACACAAATCGGGTGTACGAGGGTAGCAGGGCACGACTGTATTTCTTTTGCTGAGGGATCTCCTGACAGGTCAGCAAGTAATAGAGCACACTGTAATGTCTCCCTTATTCGTACACAACAGGTTCTAAACTCCCCACATCCCCAGCAGTGGCAACGTCCAGATGGATGTGAACCCACAATGTTCTGCAGGACAGGTGTATGTGAGGAGATATCTCCCCCCACAGCCTTCCCCATGTTTCTCCCACTGCCCTCTTTGCCATTCCTGGCTGGATTCTCTACTCTTGGATCTTCCCCTGAGAACTGAACTGATTGAAACACCTTTAATGGTTTAATCCAAGTTGTCTTTCAGTTCCACAGCCCTCTCGGTTGTGGGATACTGCAGATACTTCAGGACTTTTTCTTCCCCCATCCTTGAATCTTATAGTAGAAACCTTAAATAATTTTTCCTCAAAGTAACCCACGTAAAAAACATTATGTCTGATAAAACTGAAAGAAGTATAAGGAGTTAAAAGTTGAGCTGAGAGCTGGGGGAACTAAGCAGAACAGTGTGAGCTTGGGTATCTCTGCTTGCCCATTTATTTGACGGATGAGCGAGGGGAGGACAAAGATTGGAGTGCTGTAGGGCTCTGATCCCTGCTACCTGTCAGAACTAGTCGTAAACAGGATAGGGAGAGGTTGCAAAGATTTGGTCCTGTTGCCCTAAGCTCTAACCAACAGTGTCCTCCTGCCCACGCAATCTGTCGCGGTGAGAGCAGACTGTGGCAGACACTTTGCAGATGGACTCTGAGCCAAGGCTGTAAGACCCAGTTTGGCTGGTCTTCCTTACAAAGGGGAAGCATGTTTTGTTTTTCCTGGGCTGTTTTTTGCAACACCACTCACTCTTGTCTGGGAGAGATGCCAACCCCTTCCAACGCTTTTCCCCAGTGAGTGGAATAAATCTTCTTTCAACCTGTCTTGAGCTCTCAGAATAGCATCCTCAGGTATGACATGACATATTCTGTTGCCGGGCTGTCTGCCGCAGGCAATCTCCTCTTTCTTTCTCCTTAGACCTCTCCAATTTACACAGAGCCATTGGGACTGGCATGTTTTGTCCTATTAGAGATGCGACAGGGACTTCAGGTAAAAGGAGAAAGCCTTGCTAAGGGCTCTGGCGTCTGCTATGCAGTGCTAATTCCCATAGCACTAGGATGTATCTTAGAGGGCTCCTAGGCTCATCATTTCACATAGCTACCAAGCTTTTATTGACATTAGAGCACAACACATCCCATAGCTGACTTTTATCTGCAGTGGGAAACCTCATCATTTCCAATCCTTGGTTGAATTTTTGCAGACTATAAAGCAAATATGATCACAAGCCTTTCATCTTCATTTAAATGCTGACTCTGAGTAATGCCAGCCCCAAGCACGAGTACTTCAGTAGATTGGAGCAGCACTTTCTTGGCTCACTGCTCCCCTCTCAGACCCAGGCAGCCAGATATCAATCTCTGTTGCCAAACTAAACCTTGCTATGCTTTATGATGGGATAGGCTGCTCGGCACCCAACCAGTGATGAACCACTTCTCACTCAGCTATGAGGCATTGCAGCAGATACTCTGGTTATGCCAATATGCATCCTACATGGCCTTCCATACAGACCCTCTAGAACTGCCTCAATGTAGAACCACCTTTTCCTTTAAAAAAAACAAAAGTTTGCTTCATCCTTTCCTTTCATCCTTTCCTTCTAAGAAGCTGCATCTGGACTGCTGTTGCCCGATAGAGAAAATTGAATGATTCCTTGATGGAACTGGCTCCTAGGCTAATAACCTGTCCCAGCTGGTTTGGCATCTTGCAGATTCTCTAAAAGACATCTCCTTCTCCCTTCTTCATGTTCCTGCCAAGTGAGCATTGCTGCACTGCATCCCTGATCTTTTCTGACATTAAATACCCTTTCCTGTCTTGGATTGCCCTGTCTGTGGCCAGGATACTGAACTCACTTGAACCTGGGATCAAAGAAACCTCTGGAGTTAGAGGGAAGAGAGTGTGCGTAGATGCACTCCTTGGACAGCTGACTGGAACAAGCAGGTGTCTCAGAGTCCTTCCTATCCCAGAGAAGAGAGCTTCTTTGCCTGTTGCAGCCTTGTATGGATCAGGCCAACTGCTGCATCCCAGCAGTGCCAGCTGGAGTGGCTGAGAGTGAGGGTAATTGGCCAGCTTTGAATCAGTGCCCAGCATCTTTAGAAATACATCAAGTAGACCCAGCTCAAGTTCAGTTAGAAACAGCAGTAGGAGTAAACCCTGGAGGTAGCTAGAGGCTAAGTCAGAGAAGAGCAGACATGGGCACACAGCATATGTCCTGACACACTTTCCATGGTGCCCTGAAGTTCCTTTCACCCACTCAAAGGAAACCAAAAGCACCTGGAGATTTTAACTGGCCGCTCAGCAGTTGTGAAATCAATCCATGTTAAATCCTATGCTATAAAATAGCAAACAAAATCCATACTTCCTTTGAGAGAGAGCAGTGCGTCTCAAAAGAAGTATTTGTGTGTGTCTGCCACATCTCTGAGCCCTCATCAAATATAAAAGGACCCACAAGGCAAAGATATTTCTAAAATACAGCACCATCTAGTGCTGCATTGCAGCACCTCATTGCAGGCAGCCTGCCTGTCCCCACCTTGGCACCCCAAAGCACTGGGGGTCCACTTCTTTCTTTCCCTCCCCGCTGTGCCTTTCAGAGTGGGTTTTGATTTGGTTCATGTGTTGGATGGCAGTGTGTTGTCTGAGTGCTGCCTGAGCAAGTCTCTCTGTGTACTTGCAGCATTCCAGCAGCCTCTTGCATAATTCATGGAGAAATTCTGTCAAAACTTCATCCAAACCCCAAATCATATGCGAAATGCAGCTGGAACCCATCTTTGCAGATTAGAGCCATTGCAAACATTCCTTCCCCCTGCTCCACCACACCTTGTATTCCTGAGCAGTAAAATAAAGGCAGAAATGCTGCTGCTGAGTGACGCAAATAGGGCTGGTTATGCGAGCAGCAGCTGTGACCCAGTGCTCCATAGAAACACAAAGGGAGTGGACTATTGCTGAAGGCCTGTGGTGGGTAAGAGAGGTAGTACCAGCAAGTTCAAGTTCACGATTTAAAGCTATGCATTTGTACTGGGGAAAAAAATCCCTGACAGGACTGAAAGCTGCTGGTCTGAAGTATCTCTTAAAGTGGGATTAGAGCTGCTGCAAACTGCACCTTTTAGGTGTGCAAATTGTTTGGCCAAAAGCAAAGCAAACTAATGATTATGGAGTTAATTTCACCTAGCTTTTCACCACCTCATCATAAAAACCAACCTGACCATGCTTTTTTTTTTTTTCTTACACAAAATTCAGAGCTTCAAATTAAAAACAAATTCTTCTCAAGTTGTATCTAGAACTTATGTAACTTAATTCCCGTAACAGAGCACTAATAGCTCCTGTTAATCAGAGCAACCTTTAAATCCCAGCACTTCACCCTTTCAAACTCAGGCACTAGGAGGTGAAACCCTTGGGCTGTGGGAGTGAGGAGGGGGCAAACAGTAAAGCAGTAAATGCTTGCAGTATTGCCATCTGATTGACTTACTGTGCAGGCAGGTTTCCTCCTGCTTTTCCAAGGAAAAGGAATGTTGTGTGAAGACAGCATAGCTTGGAAGTAATTTTGCATGATGTATCTCTCTGTTGTACTTGGGGTAGAAAAGGTTTGTTCTGTGGTAATATTACTATGGGAGATGATGCTGTAGGAAAGTTCTTTTCGCAGGCAAGTACACAATGTTTTCTCATGTCTATTCGACTACTTAACCTGAAAGACAGCACGTTGTTTCTTTGCACCAGACTGTTATTTCCAGTTTCCAAGAGGATAAAACCAATGTCACCATGAAGGTGAGAAAATTTGGAAGTAGAACTGCTAACCGTGTACAAGAAGGGAAGAGTTCCCTTGTGACACCAACACAACTATGTAGTTTGGAGCTAACCACAATGGCTGTAAGAATTAAATTGTCCATTTAGATTCCTTTGTTTATTATAACGCAAAAGCCAGCAGCACAGGAACTTGCTTTCCATGGCTCACAGCAAAGACAAGGTTGAGGGATTGGTACGAACTGGTTCTCATACGCAGCTGCACCTCGAAGACTCCAGGAGGTTCTCCTTTCAGAGACGGAGACCATGGTCACAAATGGTGCAGACCCATAAATCCAGATGGTCACCCATCCATCAGGTAACATGTTCTGTAGGAGCCGTGCCACATGCATCTCCCTTTGGTCTCACCTCCATATGGCAAATGAGTCTCTCACTGATTTTTTTTCACTCTGTTCTCTCATAAACAGTGTCTGCCCCGCTATATCCAGCCCTGATGGATTGAAGTTCCCAGTGGCAGACCAGGCCACACAGCAGCTTCCATGTGTGGGTGCTCCCTGCGAGTCCTTCTCAATGGCAGTCTGAATTCAGCTGTTCACAAACACAAAGTTGTGGTAAGCTAATATTCAAATAAAAATTGTTGGTAAGGCGTACCTCTGCATAACCTTCCTTAGCACTGTCTTGGCCTTTCTTGGGTCAATGTTCTTTATGTTTGCTTCTAGAGTTTTTATTTCCACTCCTGCCAAACTAATTGTAAATGTCTTAGCTGAGGCATCTTTCAGGTTCTGTCGTTTGCTAAGCAACCAAATGTCCATACATTTCCATAGGGGTCTGTAAACATCCCATGGCACATTCTCCTAATTAGAAAACAATGTCTATAGTTGTGTTTATATTGCTACGTTTATTAGAAAGATAAAAGGCCAGGTTGGTTTTGTGTGCAACCTGAGATTATTCATTTCTGTGCTGTTTGGAGAGGGTTTTTAATTGATTTTTAAGAAAAGTATCTTGGGGGTTCCTTGGTTACTGAATCAACACAAGCAGAGAGTTTACAGTGAGCTATTGTATGAAATTACAGATCACATGTTACCTGTGAATTTTCCCTATGTTCAATTCCAAGGAAAAAAATTGCAAGGCTTCAGCAATGAGCCACCTACCTGGGAGACACAACTTGTGGTGGAGCTGTAAGTTTCACATCAGTTGGGCAAAGCTGGTAAAATATGTCTTAAAGTCAACAAATAGTTGCATAAAGGAGAATCAGAGGTTTCCCAAATTTCTAGGGCGATTCCTCATTTCTTAGAAACCTAAAGAGAGAATCTAACAGGCCATCACTTGTACTCCTCCATGTAACGCAGAGCCTAGCAGTAAAAATCGATTCCAGATCAGTGTATTTTGAAGTGAATATGTGTCTGGGAAAGGAGTCTGGTCTCGCTTCAGAGGTAGTCAGCAGTGAAGAGCCGATTACCTTCATGCATTGCTCCAGTTGTTGGAAATCTTCACACCAGGCCACAGCCACCAGATCTCGCTTGTATCTCTTGTCTGCCAGAATGAAAATCCTAAGATCAGTTTTATTCCCAGTATTTCTGCTTCGAGAGGATATAAGAATATTCTGTAACAGGAAGAGTAAGTTGCAGTCCTGGTTACTTCTGCCTGAAAGCTATTTTGCAACCTTGTAAGTAATCTCGTGGTCCTTTGAACCTTTTCCAGTCTATCAACATGCTCTGAACGGTGGGCTCAGAAGTTGCACGCCTCCAAATGCAAAAGGTGAAACCACTCAGTGTTACTGATGAAATCACACTGTAGAGTCACAGAACTGTTGTCTGGAGGGACCATTTTTGAACACATGCTATAACCATTGGTTGTCCTGCAGGGTAAGGTAGACTTCAGTTCCTTTCACAGTCCTGCCCTGGCTCTTGCCGCCCTCACAGACGGCTGAAGGCTGTAGAATGGAGAACTCAGAGGGCTGTCGTGTCTCTATGAGTCCTCATTTTGTTAGTCATGAAGGGCACAGACATGCAGCACCGAGCCTCTCTGCTGGGCTGCAAAAGGAAGAGCTTGATTCGGTGCTAACACTTAAGCAAATAGTGCTCTGACCCACCAATTAATAGAGCAGCCCTTCTTGCTTATTTTTTTTCCCAGCATTTAAACTGCAGCACATTCTGCTTGTGTAAAAAGGCTGCTGTTTGGAGTGTGCTGGAATCAGGTGGTGAGCATACCAACAGCCAGACAGGATACTGTGCTTCCTGTGAGAGTAAACACTGAAAGTCATGCAAAGCATCTTTCATTCTGGCTTGGCTGCAACCACCAGTACAGCCGCTGGAAAGGAAGGGACTTCACAGAGACAGAGAGATTATTCTCTTCTGGCTTGGAGGCTACCTGGCCTTTTAATCATAATTGAAAGCCTGTATTTTTTAAGATTGCTTGCTTTGTTGGCAGAATGCACACCTACAAGCCTCCATTTTCTGGGAGCTTGCTGAGAGGTCTGACACATAGGAATACAGCTATTGTGTGGATGCTCTTAAGTTTGTGGGCAAGACTGCAGCTTGGGAGGATTGAAGGAGCTCTTGGACTTATCCCAAGTCTGCATTCAAACATAAAGTAAAAGAGAAATGTGCAACTAAGAAACAGTCCAGATTTGCCTTCAGAAATTCCCTGCTGGATAGTCTCTCTTAATAACTCTGAAGTACCATTACCACCAGGAAAGTGACACTGGTTTGTCACTGGGCACTGGTTTGTTTTAAAGACGCAGTTCAGAAAATCTTCAGGAGAATATCTAAAAGTTTCAGCAAGTTTCATATAAAGCAGAGTGGAGTTCCTGTGGCAGAAACTCCCTGACCTATTAAGTTGTCTTCAGAATTTTCAGGAACTAACCTGAAAAGCCACATTCCTCCCCAAAACTATATGGGAACCATTTGCTAGGCATTCAGAACACCTTCTGCGTGGTGTGGTTATTGGCATAAGGACGAGCTGGAACAGATACCAATGGTGTCCTTATTGTTGCATTTTACAAGCTGCATTGCTCACAGAGGACAGAAGTCATTCGCAGCCATTCCATGTGGTTTGCTGACACTTCCAGCCAGTCAGAGTGAGGATGAGCACAGGAAAGCCATTGGGATCGCAGTAGCCAGCATATTCTGCAACAGATCACTCTGATCTTCCATCATAACGTTCAGGTGTTGTATTTTACACTATTTAGAAGGCTCCCATTGGAGTGGGCTGGAAGGAAATCAAGCACCCTGTATGAGCATGTGAGAGCTGTGTTTCAACAAATACTTTAATTTCCATGAACAAGGGCAGTTGGAAATCTGGCCCATTACTGCTGTCTGCCTTTGCTCCCCACCTGTAGGGTAGACATGGCAGCACAGACTGGCTCATGGAGGTGTCTGGGGGGAGAAACATAACCACCACACAGGAGCAGTTCAGCTAAACAAGTCAGTAGAGTAAAACAATTCAGTATCCACAGCCAGGTCCCAACAGGATTTCTCCATCACCTTGTGCAGGGAGCTTTTCAGTTTTCTAACAATCAACAAGAATGAGGTGATACTATAAAAAAAAGCTTGCCTTTCATACTGATATCCACATGGTCATTGAACACATTTTCCCTAGCTGGTTTATTATCTGTGTTTTCCCCATGGAAAATTCAGTATTTTCATTTTAACTTGCAAAATCATATTTCTATCAAACTTTGTTTAGATTATTATAGAGTCTAACACTACTTAATGCTATTGGAGTCATTTTGATAAACCAGACTTCATGGCTATTTTCATGAGATCCAGTGTAACTTCAGTCCAGGCTTTTGGAGAGAAATGGCTTTCAGGTCTGCCAGTTAATTTGTGAAAAGATACTACAGGGATAATTTCTGTCCATTCTGTATTTCTTCCCTAATAAAACTACAAAGTATTCTATTAATTTCATGCCTGGAAATGTTTTAGTATCTGTTCCCTCCTGTCTAGCAATGCTTTAGGTGAAGAACAAGATATGATACCTTTTTAGCAGAGAAGGGAATAGCTTAAAAACACTGATATTCTTGGAGTATTTCCAGCTGATCTGTGCAGTATGTTTGAAGTATTTTATTGCTTCCATAGTGTTAGCAGAGATCTTTGGAGAAAAGAAGGCTTGATGAGGATATTTTGAGTGTTTTGAGGTCTGTGTCCTGCAGCATGCTCTGCTCAGTGAAGTTTTATTGTGAACCTTGATGATAAAACCCCATTCTCTAGAGATGCAGATTCCAAAGTTCTATGGCAGCACAATTTGCCTTCAGTATTTCAGTGGGATGCGTATTAACACTGAACATCCTTGTCACAGCCCAGGTGCATTGCAAGAAGTGCTTCAGGCTGTGATCTTTTCGTCTGTTGCAATAGTAATCTCTGTAGTGCAGGTACTCTGTGGAGGGCACAGGCAGGACGTGGACAAGCCCCAGCTGTGTTTGTGATTGGTATTGCACTAAAATATCAGGAAAATGTGATAATAATTCTGACTCTTAGAAAACCACAAACTATGCTTTAGAACTCTGTTCCCCTGGTAAGGGGCAAACCAAGTAATGTAATCAAGTATTTGGTAAAAATAGTAATAATCACATGTTCAACAGCTTGTGAATCTTATTGGTTTGGCACCATATTGAAAAAAACTTTTTAAGTGCTGCAAAAACTGTTGGGCTTTAAACCTTTAAAACTTTTCCCATAAATTACAGCTCCATTATAATCTAGTTCTATATAAATGTTGTCTTAGTGCTTCAGAAAACTACCTGTCCTGAAATGAAACATGTGAAATTAATCTATTCCAATTCCTTTTGCATTATTCTCTTTACAAGCTGGAAATCTAACTTATCTGTATCTGATCAAGCGCCAATAATGTGAGTCTTTAAGTAAAAACTCACCCAAATTCCTGACGTGGTTTAGTTTCAAGATAACCAAGTACAGATTTCCAGGGTATTCTGTAATTGATTTTGTATTTGGTGTCTGTTTATGAGATTTTTGTCATAGGAGAGTGTCCAAGGTCATTCTGAAATCACTGGTGTTGGTATTTACTTCCTAGTCATTCTCTTTCAGCTATGGGAAGATTACTGACGGCCGATTGACAAGAACTGGGATATGGTGACCTGCATACAAGGACATTCTGATATCTTTGTTCTGGTGAAGCGAGGAGTCTGGAATTGAACTGCATGTATCACACAGCAGGGCACAGGACAGCATTCAGTCTCGTGCGTTGGTGCTTACCCACTTAGAGGTAAAGGATCTCCCTGCTCAGCACTGTGGAAAGACTCACACAGCAGCCTGCTGGACAGACATTTATTTCCTTTCCAGAGAGTATGGAGGTGACACGTCCATGTTAAGACCAAAAGTGCAAGTCCTGCTCGGAGGCTGGGACTGTTATGATTGCTGGACGAGGATTTTGCTGCGCCATTCAGCCCTACCCTTGGTGGCCTGCATTCTGCAGTCTGGTTGGGTGCTATGTACAGCATGTCTTTGGGTGAGTGATTCACTTGCTCCTTGCAGTCTCCAGCTAACCCCACAGGAGCACAGCTGTTTGTACTTACATCTGTTGTTTTCTTTTTCTTTGGGGTCAACCTTTGAAACAAAATTTGCCTTGAGAAGCAGAGGGTGATGTGGGAGCCTTTCTGGTTCTGCTCTTACTGGAAAGGGTACAATCATTCATATTTTGTCCAAGACTCAGTGAAATAGCTGAATGTTTTCTAGACAGCTGCCATGTCTAATCACACTTATTTGGGTCTAAGTTCTGATGGCTGATTTCCATTTCTGGGGCACTTTCATGCCATCTAATAGACACAACATTATTTTAAAACTGTGGACATGGACAGAAATATTGCTTAAAATGAGACAGATTCTGAAACAAGGTAGCCCTATTTAGGGTTAATTATGTTATGTTAAGTTAATTATGACCCCTTGAGGGGACTTGGCATAAGAAGCCCTCAGAATATTTACCGAACTGGGACGTTAGCCCAAGGAACACTTATTGGGCTTGAAATAAGCCCACTTCTTTTTCCTTTTTTTTTTTGTTTCTTGTCTCTTTTTCTCGTTTGTTTTCAGTTTGAGAGGAACAAGCATAATTGAGTTGGCAAAGTGTTCTCGCTGACATTGATTTTTACAACATCTTCACCTTTTAGAAAAAGTTTCATATGTTATTGATTTGAAAGTTCACCGTGAATGTTTAAAGATTTGTTTCTCTCTGCTCTGGAGAGGAGAAGGAACACTGTGCAACATCGTGGTGTGTAAAGCACAGCTCAGGAGCATATGCCATGTTCATGCTTTTAAACCCTCTGTCTGGGTGTGTATGTTTCCAGAATTTGTTGTTGCTGACCTGTTTCTCTCTGCAGCTATGGCAGTTTTGCCAGGGACACAAGTTACCTCTGGCCTAATTTAAGTGTTTGGACTTGTGCCCACACAGAGCTCCGCTCTTTAAATTGTCGAACAACTCGGGGAGGAAAAATAGCAAGTAATCTTTGGAAAGCATTCTCTTGCTTTTGGTTTTAATTAACAGCGCTCAGTGATGCAAAGTCATTATCACTGTGTCATCAGAAAGACCCCCACTGCCTCTTGCGAGGTCTGATGCACCAGCTTGCATCAGAGAAAACCACCTCACATCGATATGGCAGCAGTCTTTCCCCAGAGACTGAGAGTACTCAGCTGTTAGATGTGGGGTCGCTGTATCTTTCTTGACTATTTAATTGCTGCCTGTGGAGTCCCATTCTCCCTGTGTTTTTTTTCCAAAGAAGAGTTATAATGGCACAGGACTGGACACACACTGGGCATGCTACTTACACAGACATTAGGATTTGGATTGCTTAAGTGCTCCTCAGTTCCTGAGTTTTAATTATTCATTTTCTAAAATAATGCTTCCCTTTGCAGTGAATCACTTGTGACTCTACCCCTGTTGCTGGATCTCAGGATGGACGACCTTAGAGACTTTGCAGCCCACCTAAGCCTTCCTAATTAACACATTCTCAAGTTCTCTTTGCCTCCCTACTCATGATATTTGTGGTATTTCATTGCTACATCTTGTGGCAGTCATCAGGGGACACTGCAATTGGAAGTGGGGCTGTGCATTGGAGAGGTATGACATTATAATTCCTCCAATACACTGAAGTAATGGACTGGCATATGTGGATACTGGAGTTGAAAGTGACACCTGGCCTTTCAGGCTGTAGGTATGTACAAAGGCATTGCCATGCACTCTCCTGGCCTCTGAGGGCCATGTTGTGTGCTGTTTTATACATACATCCCAAGTTTATTCATATTCTGGAAATCTGTGCCAGGAATGTCTACAATCTGGCATGTAGCATATTACAGCTGCACTGCTTAAAGCAGCCAGCAAATTCCACTCTGTTCCTGTACAGAGTCCTCATTGTAGCTGCAGGTACAGATGGGGCACAGGGATCCTTCCCTTCCTCTGTTCCTCAAACTTGCTTAGGAAGGAGGTGACCTGGAGACCTGGTAGCCAGTACTCAAAGCTGAGAAGAAGCCAGGCCACATTTCCTATGTGACTCCTCTAAAGAGGAACTGCTTCAGGTGGCAGTGTCTATAAGAAATACATCGGAAAAGAATAGAACATGTTCTGAGAAAAAACAAAACCTGAGCACCACAGCCCCCTAATTCACACATCTACCCAAATAGCCAGAAGCTCGAGGAGCTGCACTGTTTTTTTAAGCTGAATAGTTCATCTCACTGGGGACCAAGGTAATTAATTGCCTCAGCAAAGAATGACATGTACTGCACACACTGCTTGCAGAAGTTGCTGATGCCCAGAAGCAAAGATAATACCACATTCCCTTTATTCTCCACTGTCTCCCCTGAGAATTCAGATCAGTAACAACCCATTAGATCGCAACGCTGTTTCCAAGAAATGCGGCTACAACAG
This sequence comes from Lagopus muta, assembly GCF_023343835.1. Taxonomy (NCBI): domain Eukaryota; kingdom Metazoa; phylum Chordata; class Aves; order Galliformes; family Phasianidae; genus Lagopus; species Lagopus muta. The sequence goes on along the minus strand of NC_064449.1, from coordinate 7,884,329 downwards.
CATTTCTTTGGAGGTAACAAAAATAAATGGGACTCAAAAGAAAAGCAATTTACCTAGGAAAGTCTGAGAGCTCCAAACATCAGCATATCTCATCTTTCTTGGGATTTTTTATTTTTATTGTGCATTTTCTAAATGGCATTGATTCAGTCCCTGTAGATGGGCCGTGATGGCACACATCTGGTTTTACAGTGAGGAAAATAGCTGATTGAATCGATACGCTCAACACAGCTGACTGGAGTAAATAAGAAAGGATTTGAAGGAAGCTTTGTGATCCCCCAGATGGACAAACCCACCCTCAGTGCTGCTGCAGTTGCCCAGAAGCCAGTGAAGTGAATGAAGAAGGAAGAGCGGCCAATAGATTTCTTCACAAGGCAAGCTTCCGTGCTCTCTGTCCATCACAACTTCAGCAAAGCCAGTGGTCCGGATTCTGCAGAAAAGTGGGACCATTACCCAACAGGTAAATGATTTCCACTGCTGGACTCCACGATCACACCTAGTTATTCTGCATGGAGCAGTTGTCAAATAGAATAGAAAGTGGTGTGTCCGACAGGGAGGCCATCAAGGTGTAGCAGTAAGAAGTCTTGGGGGTTCAAACCTGGCAGCAAATCCTGCCTCAGATTAAACAAACTGCAGAGCTCCTGTGGAGTCCCAGGGTTTCAGCTGCAGAGGTCATGGGTTCATGTTTCTCTGCTCCAACCTTTGGAACACAATGTGGCTGTAAAAATTCTCGGTGGAGACATTTAAAAAAAGTCCACATCACCTCTGGCAGTGATAGGGCAGCCAGAGAGTGGCAACTGATCTGTTTCTGGAAACCCACAAAGAACTTGACATGCAAGGATGGTCCCTTGGGTGGGCAGAACACTACAAGCAACAGCTCACTGCTCCCTGTGCTTGCCAGGTGTGTATCAGATTCCCACAAAGCAACTGGCAGCCTGTAATCATTCCAGCAACTTACCCTTGAGCTGATAATTGAAAGTAAGGAACAGACCTTAAAAAAAATGCCTGTTTTATTTTGATGTCTTTATTCTTCATGTTCAGACAATACACAGAGTCTTTCAGACCCCTGCTTTCTTTCAAAGCCTGTATCAATCACAGCTATAAAGTTATTGTCCTAGGAGTGTTTTTCCCAAGCAGCAGGAAAGTTATTTTCTTAGGCACCTCATTCTCACTTCATATTCTTGGGAGCTACTTAAGAGAAGGATCTGTTAGCTTTATGACAATTCCCTTTACTTATGTGCAGGGATGGCAGTTTTCAGTTTATCCCCTTGAAACATTGTGCACTGAGTGTTTCAGGAACAGATCTGCAAGCAGAAATGCTTGTGCAAGATTTACTCCAAGCCATCCCCAGGGCTGTTCATCTCCCAGCTTTCCCTCCTGCAGCTCAGATACCTTCCTACAGATCCAACCTCCCCATGCACCTTGGGGTTTATCTTCTGCCCTTGCTGCACTGCCCATAAAGCCCACTTGCTCTATGATATCTGAGAAAACACAAAAATGTGTTGGTATAGTTTAGTAATACCTATTTCTCCCCTAGAAAATACTTGGCTCTGGGAAGAGACATGGAGGAAATGTCTGACAGATTTTTGTGACAGAGAGCAGCGCTCCCTTGGTGAGGAAGGAGTGATGGACATCCTCACTGTGGCCACTTTTGGTTAAGGTTAGTCTCTACTTGCTTCATATGGCCTTTTGCTACTGAGTTTGTGTCTCTGTTCGGAGCATTTGGCTCAGCATTCAGATAATATATCTGCTTTTAAATGATGAATTAAATTAGAAATTCTATTTGTGCCTGAATACCAAGGAGGGGCAAGGAAGGAGGCTTCCAAACTCTGGTAGTATTTTAGTGCAGTGTGTGATCTGGAGCAAAACAGGCTGCCTCTCCACACTTCGATTGATCACTCTTGAACAAAGTGGACTCTTAATGCCTACTTGCCCACAGAGACATTAAAAAATGTAAAAAGTATTTGTAAATTAAAATGCTGGAGTGGAAGTCTCTGGTATGTGTAATTGTAGAGTATCATATTAAGTAGGAAAGAAAGCTGTCTGGGGAGTTCCTGGCGTTACATGAAGCCTAGCTTGTCTAACTTAAATAGATTTAATAAGCTCTGCTAGTATTAAAGAAAGGTGGCATTTAGGCGTATTTATTTGAATTTACATAAGCATGTATCAAAGGAAAAAGAATCCAAGCTCTCGGTTTCTTCAGTCTAGTTTTTGATACTTCACCCCTTCCAGCGTATCATAAAGTTCCTTTTCATAGCCTCAGAATAACACGTGGAGTTGAGTGAAAGGAGCTCAGCTTGTTACTCTGTGTGACTGTCTGGAGGCTCAAAGTGGAGCTCTGTCTGTATTTGATCGATTTTTCCATGTTCGTGTTGTGTCTGACACTCCAGTGCTGTTAGAAAGATGAATGGCAAAACCTGACAGAACAGAACTCTTTATTTGGTCTTACTTCTCAGGATGAAGCAGTGACTTTGATGCAGGCAGAGGAGACTGCCACCTTGGGAACAAAACAAGTGACCGTGCAGTGGTTGATGTCACCGAGGAACCATTTCGTGCCCTTGAGCTTCATTTAAGCTCTTCATATGAATAAGAGCAAAAATGTGTGCTATGTACTGAAGGAGCAGCAAGTTCAGTCCAGAAAGCCCTGCCCTAATTGGAATTAAACTTCTGATGAATGGCATGTAGGTAAGACTTACACGTTGGCCTGCCTGAATTATGTCATGTCCTGAGAATGAAAGATACAGCTCTCTTTCTCTCAATTGGAAATCAGTTTATTCTCCCACTGTCTTATTGGAAGAATGGGTCTGCTCATCTTGCTCCCCTCTGCTTTTGCATGAAGCTATATTTGTTCTGACAGCAAGTGTTATGCTCCAAAGGTCAACCCTTAAAACAGCCAGCTACATCTTGGATGACACAACCTCATCCTAAAAGCTATGAGGAGCCCTTGGCAATTGCAGCCAGAATCTAAAGGGCAGTCTGTGGTCAGAAACAAAACCTTTTTTTGCTAATACAAGCTACAGTCAATTCTACCAGCTGTTTCCAGACTTTAGCAAGTGTTTCCTACTCAAATGGAGAGAATGGTTGATGGGAACTGGACTAGATACAGCCATTCTATCGAATGGTCCAATGTTACAACCACAGCAAAGTTGGAAAAGATGCTGGATGTCTCCAATGCAGTATGTACCAAAGTGCCAGATGTTTGGGATCCCTTAAGTCATCTAACAGGCCTTCTCAAGGCAATGTTACTCTTGAGTATCTTGGTTCTCCTGTAAAAGCATTAAAGTGAGCTAATTTTAACTTTGAATTATGAGATTTTCTCCAACAGAAGGTGTCCCTGAGGACACCAGGGTAGATTTGATTTCCAAAACGTTGCCTTTGTATATTTTAAACGGAGCATCTGGATGAAGTTCTAATGGCCAGTTCAGACTGTCTGATTTATAGCAACAGCTGTTCACCTTTGTAGATGGGGAGATTCACAGAGATACAGAACACATTTATGAACTTGATATTCTGTGCCAAAGGTCAGGGTTTTTTGCCTCAGTTTTGTGCAGGTGTAAATCTAGATAGGCTCCTGTGAAGTCAGTGAAATTGCTCCATGAAAGGCATGGAAATTGGAGTTACAGGAAATAGCAGATCAGTTATTTCTTTCTCAAGTAGACTGAATTTTAGAACCCACAGCAAATGGAAAGTGGTTAGGGTTGAAAAATACACTGGAGTAGTGATAGGGTGTACCTCTGAGTGATGGGGAAAATGTTAATTCCTTCAAGGGGAGCGACCTCTTCACATGGCTTTCAGATGGCAACCAGAAAGCCCAGCATTAGGAAGCAGAAAAAATGAAAGAATAATAACAGGGAAGGTATCCTGGATGTCCTGTTGTACCTTTGTAATATTTTAATTCCCATTTCAAAAGGTAAAGCTTCTACTGTGTGAAACTTCATGCAAGTATTTCTTTAGTAGTTGATGATTCCAAATTTAAAAGGGGCTGGGGGAGAACACCTGCTTTTAGACAAGTGTATCAGCACTCTTTTCATCTTTGTAGCTTTTTATTATTATTTTTTTCCTTTTCCCCAATAAAAAAACAATGCTTCAGATTTCTCCATGACACTTTTTTGTTTGAGTTGAGCAGATACTTTCTGCTTTCAAAATAATAAATGTTTTGACAAGAAAAAAAGAAGTTAAGTGCCTCCAGATCCTACACAAGATCCAACCTAAACTTATCTTTGGGGGCTTGGTTATGCTTTCCTAAGACAAAGTGTTTCTGGAGCATTAGAAGCCAAGTGAAGAATCAAGGCCATATAACTTTATTATTACCAAATCTGCTGTGTTTCACACATTCACACTCTCTTCTCTTTCAGCTACTCAATCCACCTCTATGTTTTCCATAAAATACTCTCAAAGCTGAGCTGCTGGTGCCAGCTCTGATCTAAAAAGCTGTGACGATTGAGAGTCCTGCATATCCATATCCCTATCCTCCATACTCCACCAAATGGAATAAATAACATTATTAATTCAGTATGCAGTTGTCTGGCTTACTGCACTAAGCTTAATAGTTAATACAATGTAATGGAGCCTTATTTCCAGCTACTGGATGCCTTCCCTTAAATTGCCTCTTCAGCCATCAGGCTGCGATAGCTTTGTTTGAAGCATTGCTCCACCTGAACTACAGAAAGGAAATTCCCCGCTAAAGCTGAGATATTAGAAACTGTTTTGCTTTCCCAGGTGGAGGCTTCCAGGGCTGCAGACCACACCAGGAGCACAGGTGTAGGTGCTGGGTTTGTTTGGGTGGTTTTTTTTGCCTTGCTGACTCATGCCCTAACTGTGATAACTCAGGCTCACTCCTGACTGCATGAGAAGTGTTGTTGCTCATTTGGTTTACGCTGGCAGCACGGTCCTGAGCAGAGGAACAGGGGCAGAAGGTGCCTGAATGCCACTGACATAAATGTAAACTCCCAGAGGATCAGCTAGAGGTATTGCTTTGCATGGATCTCTGTCTGACACAGTGGTAAGGTGCAGTCAAGATGTGGAGCTAAGTCAGAGACCTGGGATTCTGCCCAAATGAAAACCAATGGGATGAATTCACCCTGGTACCTTTTAAGCAGGCTGAATACAAAGCAAATAGTTCAGAGCCAGCTACTGTGTTTCAAAACCTTCAGCTTTATTCGTCTAAAATATTCCAGCATAAGAAAAAGCAATTAAGGACTATTCTCTGCTTTGTCTGGTTTAGATCTTAAACTCCTGAGGGCAGGGGCTGCCTTGCAGTGCCTGTTGCTGAGGCCTTAATGTTGATCCAGCCCATTCAGTGCAGAGATAATAAAAAAAAAGAGCTCTTTGCAGCAGTTTTGTATTGCTCTGTAGGTCTGGGCAACAGGAGGTCATCTTGTGTAAGGTTTCAGTGATTTGGCTGATGAAGCACCTGATGGTGGAGTTCTGTAGCCAATGCTGCTGGTGAGTTGCTATTAGCAGAGACCTAATCTGAATACAAATATCTGTGGAAACAGTTTACTGCACCTGGCAAGTTTGTGCTGGAACTTCTCATCCAATCCAGGGATCGAAGCAGGATGATTTACGGGATCTTCCTGGCCAATAAGCAGTATCTTATTGGAAAGGTTTGAAATTCTACCTAAAATCACAGAGTGAAAGGTTTGTAAAATTGCCAGGAAGTTATTTTCAGGGTTGACCTGGATTTGCACAAAACAGGTAGCACAAAGGAGAGAACAGCTGGAGGCATAGGTGGGAAGAGAACAGCATCTGACAGATTCTCATGGGGATTATTAGTATTTTTTAAGGGAGGTAAATGGCATATTGTTGCCTCAAATATCTGACAAACAGAGGAGGAAGGCATGGAGCTAGCAGCTGGCAAGGCAGCCAGGTCCAGTGTCTGCTGGCAATAAGTGGGGTCCAAACCACTGGGCCTCTTGCAGAAAAGGATTTTGCCACTGGTTATCCTGGGATGAGGCTGTGATATGAACTCTCGTGTCTAAACATGACTGCATTGCTTATCTCTGCTGGACGCCCATGTCTGCTGTCAATGCAAATATTGTTCTTAACATGGATCTGCCAGAACTTCATGCTTTGACAGGTGTATTTTAAATGTCCTAGGCAAGATTCTTCATGCAGAGAAAGAGGATTTGAGGGATGTGGCCACTGGTAATGCAGAAATCCATCTGAATTTCAACCCAGGGCATACCTGGGAAGCGTAAGCATGATGCAATGCTCTTTGTGCGTGGCTTGTTCCTAGATTGGACTCTGGAAAAAACAGCATCCCTCATTACTGCCAGTTTTCCACTACAGTCCCTCTTATGTCCCCCTTTCCTCTGCTGTCTGCATTTCTAGCCCCAAAATGCAGTCAGGGCCAGAATTGTTCCAGAAGTACAATGTGTTCATGTATTTCTTTGGATTGGAGATGGTAGGATGGTGCCACATTTTTCCCAAATATTGAGAGTTTTCCAGCTTGTTCTGGCTGGTCGCTTTGCTGAGGTCAAAACATTGGCTGAGGCAAATTTGAAGATGTTTTGTGCCATTTCTCAGTGAGTGTGGTTGGTTGTTTATCTTTCAAACATCAGCACTTCCTGCATCAGCACAAGATTTTCTCTAGGAAACATAAAAACACCTTTTCATTTTGGCCTTTGGAAACCTTTTGAAGTCTTCCAGCTGAAAAATAGCAAGGTCCCTAGGCTTGAGTATGAGTATTTGTGGGTGCTTTACAACTGTTAAGGGCTAAAAAGCAAATGAAAGTCCTGAGATCTGTGCTAAGAGGGTGCAATAAGAGATGAGTGTGCAACAGCAAATTGCTTTAAGTCCTTCCCTACTATTTTCCAGAAGAGTCTTGATGGAAAATTGTCTTCTCAGCCCCAAGTGTGAAAAAGCATTGCTTTGTGTTGCCTTTTCTTTTAGTAACTTTAGTGTCAAATGTATTGGTTACACATTGGACACATTTTTAATGCTCCATGGTGCATATTCTTCCAATAGGAAAAACCACCTAGAGCATCAGCTGTGTCTTTCTTCTCTCTCCACAAAGACCTATGGGGCATCCTGCATCCCTGTAAGAAAGGAGCTTTGACCTTTTGTCTGTTCTGACTGGATTTCTTTTTGCAGACCTTGCCTGACATTGCTGTCCATTTCAAGAGATACTTTCCTGTCTACTTTGCCTGTCTAAGGCACCAACAATCCAGCTTCTGCTTTTGGTTGCTTCCATAGGTGCTTTGGATCCAGCCTGGTAAATGGTATATGGTATATGCCTTTTAAATGGCATACAGCACAGAGTCTGAATTAAGATCATGGACAAGTTTGATCAGCATCAGAGCTTAGGTGCCTACTCCCTTGGTTTAGCACATTTGCCAGCATACAGCAGCCAGACACGATCCCTTCCTGCACTCACGCACACAGACCATTAGTAAATCAGACATTTTAGTAAATCTTTCTTTGCACAGCATTTCAATAATATCCTTAGTGTTAAGGATTTGGTTTTGTATCAGTTTTGTATCTGTTCAAAAGGGGATGCTGCAGGCTTAGTCACCCATTTAGCTCTTACCTTTGCTCATTGGAGCTGTCTCAGCAGATAAGCTTGCTGAGCTGCCCAGATGTCACCCCACAAGTGCCCTTCTCTTGGGCTCAGGGAACAGGGGTGCAGGGAGCCTGCCTCTCTGAGGGGCCCTGGACTGGACGGTAACACGAGCAGGGCACAGCCCTCCAGCCAGCAGTGCAGTGTTTGGGAGGACTTCTCTCTCCTCAGGAGTTGGTCTGCTCTCTTCATCCACTCTCTGACATGATCCTATATCCAGACTCTTTAGAAGAGGAAAAAAAGAAGCAAAACTGAAAGCTGCTATTTTTAAACCTTCCCTTTGGCTGTCTTTGCAGCGCTGCCTTCCTCCCCGCGTTTCAAACAGTGTTCTTTTGAGAACTAGGCACCAGGGCCCTGCGGTTTCCTGGTACTTGGAACATAAAATCTCCTAATTCTTCTCTCGCAGCAAGCTTCAGAGGCCGGGGAGTGATTGATATTTTCTATCGCTTCATTAATAGTCACAGCACAGTAGTTTTCTAATCTGTTTTTGCACCGCTTTTTATTCTGAATAATTTGTCTTTCAAATTTTCTCAGCCCTCTGTGTCACACAAAGCAAATGCTGTTTGCTCCCCTCCTGCCTTTTAACCACTGGGTTGAGACCTGCGGGAGCTGCTGAGGCAAAGCGGTCCAAGAGATGGGAAGCTGGGACCTGCCTCGTGGAGCCTCCTCATGTGTGCTTATAGCACAGCTTGGCAAATATACTTGGGATATGTCCCAGAATTGGATAAATTGGAAGTAACTGCTACAAGGGAAGTCTCCCCTTATCTCTCTGCTGACTGATATCAGGATCCATGGTGTAAGTGGTGCTGTTGCAGAAGATAAAAGGTAAGCTGTGCATAAGGCAACCTGCAATCTATTCAGGCAAAGGGGAAGAAATGTGAGGGTTGAAGTTATTGAGAGTCTGAGGCCTATTTCTGGTGGCAAACGAGGTGCTCAGGGCACAGGAGAAAATCAAACAAAAAGGATCCAGGGAAAACCTGGGGCATCTGCTGCTGATCGTGTGTTTCCCAGCACATCTCCAGGAGCGAAGCTCTCCAGGATAAAGATAGAAAACTGCAATGGATCCATTTGCCAAGAGGCTTGGGCATTATCCCATGAGATGTGGAGAAAAGCAGAACAAGGGCTAGCTGTTGTGAAGCTGTGAGCCGGCTCAGCTCTGCCACACTGTGAGCTATGTCTCTTCATTGCCTTTTGAACACCTGGAACCTTTACCTGCAGGTGGGCTGTCTCCCTGGGTTAAACAGCTCACTGTGCTCTGGCATGTCTGCATTATTCCTGAACGTTCTGCACACTGTTTTTTCATTCAACCCAACTTGGAAAAAGGCAGACAGGCAGTAGTCTAAACACCCCAAGAGTCTGTATTTGCTTTGTTCCTTATGCGTTCCAGCACAACCTGCTCTCCTGTGATTTAAAACAGTGTGTCTTTGTGCTTATCTTCTGGGCTTGGCAAGGCGATTTTTACCTTTTCGTTTTTGTATCAACAGGAGAAATTGCTGTCTAACTGATCCTTTGTGGACCTCTGACCAAAACCATCCAGTGCAACAGATGGTAAGTCATTCAACTTTTTTTAAACTCGGAGCCTCAACTGCAGCTATTTGTGGGTGGAAATTGGCGTATCAGTAGTTCCTTTTTGATTGCAAAAATGATGAATTCTGGATTATGTTATTATGACAACTCAGTTTGGGTTTCTCTAGCCTTTCCTTACATTATAATGCCTTTGACTTTACGTTTATTGCTTCTGGTGCCTGCCATAGCAGCTTAGCAGTGCGGCATGTTAGCAAGGGAAGAATTTCAGCCGTGCTCCCCTTGCTCCAAAATACACATGTCCTTATTACTTATATTAAAGAAGGTTTGTGCCCTGATGTTACACATGGCAACAGCTTGTGAGGAAGTAGCTTTGGGTCATCCTGTATTTCACTGGATTGTTGGAGCCATTCTTACTCATGTCATCCTCTGAAGAAAAGAGGGGTAAGACAGTAGATAAAGGAGCATCATTCATTTGGTGTTACTTTAAGTTCTCTTGACTTAAGCCATCCACAGCTGACTGCCTGTAGGAGATAACAGTTGGGATTTATTACAGCCTCAACCATTGTGAGAGGTACAGCATAGAACGGTGGAGACAAAGTGGAGTGAAATTGTGCTGGCATTCTCTGTGCTAGTCCAGACAGGAGGGCTGGTATTGCTACACCAGCAGATTTCTATCAGTGCAATGACACAGCTTTCAGACCCAGCCTATGGAGTTGTTGCATGACAGATTGTTGCACCATCACTTCAGCACTTGTGTGCTGTACTTTCAGCACAGGTTTAGGACGTAAAACCTAATTGTTTGAATCATATGAATTTTCTCTCTGTATGTATTTCTGGAATCTTGAGAAGAGTTGCTGCGTATTGCAGAGATTGCAGGGAAGCTGTGGATACCCTCTGAAAGGTGGAACAGAGTCTGTTTGGAAGATGGAGCCAGCTTCTTCCCTCTGTAAGAACTTTCAGGCTTTTGGAAGGAGATCTCTGGTTTTGCACTCCCATTGACAAATGAAGTTTCCAGTCTGTTGGGTTGTTCGTGCAGCACCTCCTGCTAGCACTGAATGCACCATGTACATTATGCAAATGTTTTTTATTACTTCCAGATATAAGCTCTTCTTGTGTTTCCTTTGTGGTTAATGCAGCCCATCTGTAGTTAAAAAAAAATGATGTTCAAGTCTTCCTCTTGGTATTTTGTGTAGTGCTGCACTTGGGTTAACACTATAAATATGTTCCTCTTGCTTTCCACCTGCTTTCCCCCAAGTTTGGAGCTTTGGAGTTTCTTAGTTTTTCCAAGATACACCTATTGTCTCAAGGACTTTTATTTTGGATGTGAGAGAAAGGAGTGACTATAAGGGGCTTAAGGAGAATAAGAAAGGTGGAGTAGAGAAGTCCATACTACAAGCAGCAGGGTGGCTTGGAGCTCTCTGGACTTCAAGGGCCACCTGCTGCAAGGAGACACAAGGAATTCTGGATCAACTGAAGTGAGGAATGCACACTTCCAAGGAGGCCTGCTGTGTTATACTGCACTAAAATGCATCCAAGTGTCTGTACAACAGTCGTCTCTCCAAATTCTGTCTTGCAGCAGCCAAGGAAGAGGGAGGTGTTCAAATGCAGCTGTACTGCCTGACAGTTTTTCTGGTTTTGACACAGCCTTTTGCAGGAATAACTGTAAAGAATGGATTGTTCTTTAACCTAGGCTTATACAATAAGGAGCTATAAGGAACAACTGCAGTTCCTTATGCTGCAATTACACCTTGTAATGGACTGGAGCTGGGAGCAAGCCCAGCAGCTCGGATAAGGGATGCCAGGCTAGAAGCAAGAATGACAGACCCTGGCTCCTTTTCCAGCTCTCAAACTTTCTTTTCAGTGCAGTGTTCTGGGAGCACCTCTTGGAAATACGGTGGCAAAAGTCACACAGCTCAAAGGGTGCAAACCAAACCCTGGTAGAGAGGATGTCCTCTGCCTCCATTTCTTACTTGTGCTGAACTGGGCACAATGTGATTCTATGGTAGCTCATGCACACGGTGTCTTGTGTTCATTCTAGAGTCTCAACAAAGGAAATCTGTGGGCTTTTTGCTTTGGAGGAGTGGGGAATTTGCATCAGTAAGGATTAAAGTCAGCAGAGTTTAAGGGCAGGGAGGATTAATTCCTCGTTTTGTGGCATTTATTGTTGATAGATGTAAAGATGCTGTTGCAGGAAATTAATTGTATTGTTTCACTTGCTGCCACTGTTCTAATTCTCACGAATGATTCTTGGGCTAACTATTGGCAAGGGCTACGAATGGGGAATAGAACAGGGAAACCTGAATGGAGTGAGTGCAGACACTGAGTTTCTGCAACAGAAACATGTGTGCCATAGCAAACCAAGGGAGAGCAAGCCTGGAGACTGCTTCTGCTGAAATCAGTGCCAGTGTTTCTTGCAAGCACCACTTTGGCCCTGGGTGCTGACACAGGCTGTATTTTGGCATCATTCATAGCAAAGGATGGTTGTTTTGGAGATCCTTCAGGTTTTTGCATATCAAACACAGCCAAAATGTTTTAGAGATGCTTTTTTTCTCCTTAAGCAAGAAAATTAATTTGTCTAGAGGTTTGAAAATTAATCATCAGTCGCAGTGCTTACATGTTATCTTCAGTAAGTTCATCAGTAAAAAAAAATCCCATCCCACCCCCCCCAGCAGTTTATTTAAGGGCTCACAATATGCCTGCACAGCCTAATGTATTGAACCTAACAACAAGCATGAGCTGTCTCTTAAAAGTAGAATGTGGAATTATCACAGACAAAACAAGACTCGGACATTGGCAAGGAAAAGCCTCCATGCCTGACTGAGCTACATTTCCTAATTGCAACCAGAGATCTTACTCTGTGTAACAGTTTAAAGGCTTTACCTTGTTTTCCAAATCCTATTAGTTTGCCTCTATGAAAAGCTATTTCCCTCTCTGTTCTTTGGTGTAAGTTACCAAATAGCAGTCTTCAAACTGTCATTTCCTTTTTTTCTTTTTATTCTTCTTCTTTTTTTTTTTTCTACCTGCCACCATTTCGGTTCTGTAGCCATCCTACTTTGGTGCTAATCCAGCAGAGGTGCCCACGATTCTGCAGTGCTCAGAATTAGGTTAGGAAAAGGAGGTTGACCTGCCAGGAAGCTGCCCTAACCCATGGCCTTCGTCCTTCTCTCTTGGCCTCCAGGGTTTAACTCCCACACCAAGGCAGTGTGTACTGGAGTCCAGACTGTTTTGCACTTGGGGCAAAACCTTCCCTCTAACTTTCACATTCCTGCGTTTCTGAGCTCTGCCTAGCAGCAGAATTAGAATGGGCAGAATACCATGGGAAAGATGATGCTGAAAGAAGTATTTATTAACTGTCTTACCAGATGCAGAGCGGTAGAAAGCATATCCACTGCAGATCTATCTAAGCAAATTTAACAGAAGGCCATGAATCTGCAGTTTCAGCAGAGCTTCTCTGACTACGTGCTCAAGAGACATGCTCTTGCTTAAGCGTGTTACCTCTAATGTAGGAGTTATCCCACTGAAATCAGTATTTTTCCCTTCCAATTACCCTAACTGAAATTCAGAAAGGTGTTAAGAACCTAAGAGCTTAAGTTTTCAGAGAGGATTAATAGTTTGAGAAGTTTCAAGCTGGGGGGGAAGCCCGAACCTTTAGAGACGAAGTGCATTCTGTGTGAACGTTTGCTCTTTCTTGCAGTGCATGGGGCTGGTTCTGGCAAGTCGCTGGTCACTCAGACACACAGTAGGCCTTGCTTTCAAAAGGCACAATAAATGTCCTGCCCTGTTTAAGAATATGGCAAGTCCCACTGGTCAGTATGTGTGCTTATCTTTGATGATGTGCTTTCAAAGGATCTTGGATAAGAACCAAGAGGAGAGCTTTGAAAATTCACTCGTACAGAATAATTGTATTTATCTTGTCAGTTCTCACTGTGTCATCTTAAAGAATAATGAATAAGCAGTTGAAATTCTTATGGTAACCTTTCACTATTCAGTACCAGGAGGTGAGGGGACATGTGCCTTCACAGACATCAGGTATGTCTTCATGGTGGTGGGAGTGCTTTGTTTCGTTTTTAAGCTTGACGGTAGCAGGGGGGAAGAAGTTAAAATGCAATCATTCTGAGTCAGATGGTAAGGCCTAGAAAAACAGATGTGGGGTGTGAGCCATGAGCCAAGATCAACTCCACAGAACTTAACAGATTAGTTCTACAAAAACTGGAAGGGGGAAAAAATGAGCCAGTCAACGGTGTGATGGATGGGAGCAAGGAAATAGCTCAGAACCGTCAAACAACAACTGCATCTGCAGCTCAAAAATGTTAACTTTCTGGTCCCGTTATTTTGCCGTGGATAGGAAATTCTTTCAGTGCTATCTGCCCCAGCCAGCCAAGCTGCCCATATCCAAACAAGCACTGGTTCTCCTGGCATTTCTTTGTTATCATCAGTGTGAATCTGACCACATTCTAGAACCACTTCCCACAGCAAATTATCCATCATTGGACATCTCCTTCCTCAGGTTAGTCAGGTATTTGCTTTCAAAACCCCATGCTGAAACACTGTCCTTCCAGAGGACTCTTTTAGCTGCTGCTGAACAGCATCCAGGAACATCATACTGTCCCTCACAGAAGAAAATGTGAGTTCTCTATGAAAGTGACCAATGACAGCTTCATCTTCTCCATTAAAAGTCTTTGTGTTTGCATCCAGACCTTTGGCTGTCATTGCTGACAGCAAGCTTTCACTGCTATTCATGGGAAGAAGCCCCAGTCTGAGCACCACACGTTCCTCTACACAGGTCTTGCAAATGTCACTTCTGTTTATTTCTCTTACACATCCACTGAAAGCTCAGAGCAGTTTTTCAAGGCTTCCCACAACCTAAGCCAAGCCAAAGGTTCACTGGCTAATTATCATCAGTAATGAGCCTCTACTTAAACTCTGCTGTCCTTAGATGAATTGACAGCCCATTCCTTCCAAGGGAAGACAACATCCTTGCTTTTAAATGAGATGCCTGTTGCTTGGTCTACCATGTTTGAAGGTTTTCATAGAAGCAATGGAAGATGTTGATGTATTCTCCTATTCCTTCCATGTTTATTTTGCATTAGGACGAGGAAGTAACCACCAAAACTGAAGCAAATTCCTAGCCAGGGGAAACTACCTCCAGGTGTGTATCTGTTGTTCTCTCCCTCTGGACATTGGTGCTTTTCTGAGAAGGGCTGGCTGCAGCAGGCCTGTTATCTTTGTTTTGGAACTCCCAGGAGCCTCTGTGCTCTGAGTTTGTCCTAATTTCTTCAGAGGATGGAGGTGCTGAGGAGGAAATTTACAGATATTGTGGAGACAAATCACTTAGCCTCAGCCATAAGTGCAGTCCTGGTTGCTGCATCTTCTGCTAGCTTAGAGGAAGAGAGATCCCTGTAAATCATTTAAGGAAATAGCTGTCAGGGCTCCAGGCTGGAGGCTTAGAATGAGTCTTTCTTGCTCTCTGTGAGCTTTTACTCCATAGGGAGCAGTAGCTAAATCTTGCAATCTAGAAATCCTTTGGGCTTTGTTGTAGTCAGTAAAAACAGGCCTTTGATTGTTTGTCTCCAGACATAAAATAGTCTTCGTGAGGTCCTAACCTCCAGTTTTTGGGATTAGATTTCTTTTCCACACCAGAAAACCAGCATCTCCAAACTACGGGAAGCTCATTTGCCATGCTTGCGCTGAGGGCTTATTTTCCTCCACAGTAGCATCCAGCATCTGGCTGAAAAGCATGGCAGATGAGGCTCAGCAGGCTCAGTGAAACCTCTGTGTCCCTCACCAGAACACAAGACAAAAGAACTGCATCTCTAATGAATGGCTCAGACTCATATCTCCCTCTGAGGAGAACCATTACAAAAATATTTCCCAGATATTTGGCTGGGCATCTCATAAAACTATCCAGTTTCATGATGCTAATTTTTCCATTGTCTAGACAGTTGCAAATCCAGACAGAGCACTATCACTATGAGCTTACTGCACACACACACATGCACACAAAAGCCCATTTTTCTGCCCATGGTATTTTCAGGTATGCTGTTACTGATGGGATGCCAAATGGTAAAATTTGGATTTGCTCCAAAGCGTCTGTATAAACCTCTTGGGATCACAGTCCCACACCAGAGCTGGCATTTTATTTAAGCAGCACTGAGCTGTGAAGGTACTCTGAAGGCTGAAGAGAAGGATCTAGCCCCTCTCTGCCTGCCTTCTGCACCCAGAGGAAAAACAAAGAGTGCTCAGGGTGGGAGAGCACTGTGAGCCAAAGCTGGACATCCCTCCTGGGGTGAGAGTCTCCTGCCACAGCGCTGTTTGAAGAACAGAAATGTTCTTTAGCACTGTGCATGCTGGAAATATTCATGGAAAGACATTCTGGAGCTGCAAGCATGTAGATGAGGTCCTGCTAACGTCTGCTGATGGTTAAGTGGTCTGTGGGCATTTGTTCCCTCTGTCTGCCTTGAAATGTTAAGACCTGCAGAGAAAAACAGCATGTACTTGTTCTGTGCATCATGGGTGCCAGCCCACATTCTGAGGCAGGCTGTAGCACTTTCCCCAGATTTTGGCATCATCCATACCTGTATTTATAGCTCCTCCGTGATGCCAAGGGGCAAAAAAACAGCAGCAGCGAGAGTTGTATTTACAAAGTATTCACTTCTGAATGAAGATATTTAGCCAGCATCAGCATTTCCAGTCCTTTTTCTTCTTTATCCTGCAGAGTTCTCTTTCTTCCCAGGGCCACGTGTGCATGTCTTTCCTGAATCACTGATGTGGGAATACCGTTGCCACTGGCTGGGCTGTACCAGCAGCCCTGATTCTGTGCCCTTTTAGCTGAGAGGCAGACCCTGCTGGAACACCAGGGGCTTGGCTGCAGCTTATCTACAGCTTTTTCAGAGGGCTTATGGAGTCCTTGTGCTCATTGTGTGAATCCTGCTGAGTAGCTCTTGATTGTGCATGGCATTACCAGAGTGAATCCCTATGACTGAAGCAGTAATGTTGCACTACTAATGGGAGTTCAGAACTTGTAGAGTCTGAACAGCAATGACTTTGGTCTTTCCCTGCTGAGGACTCCAGCCAAGCTGGGCGATCTATGTCCTATTGGCTCCAGAAAGCAGACAAAAGGGGAAAAAACTGAAATAACCGCAGTGTGATGGGTCCATGTGATGCCTCAGAGCTATCTGTTACTGCAGCCTGGGAGCTGCATGTGGAGAGAACCTAGTGGGACCTGAGCAGAGCTGAGCTAATGTCCCAGACAGACAGTCCATGTGGGAGTGGAGGAGGAGGAAGAGGGCAGTTGTAGTTCAAAATGTGTGAGCCTTTGCAGTGAAAATGCAGGGAAAGAAGGGCTGGAAAAGTCCTTTCTTCCTCCAAGATAGCTGTGGTCTGTTTCCCAGCTGCACTCTTGCTCTGTCTGCTCTAATCCACATCTTCTCTCCACCAGCTGGATTTGTTTTGCAAATTCAAATCTGATCTCCTTAGTTTGTCCTGAACGTCTTGCTCAATTTTCTCCATCTTTCCACCATGTAACCTTTCCACCAAACCATCCTACCCTTCTGCAACTGAAAAGGGGAGTATTGCTCTTCAAGCCATGCTTGAATCTGCCTGAAACCACACTAGCATCCCACTGTAGGCCAGAAACAGAATATCAGGCCTTGTGATTTGAGGGGGTTGTCCTGCCCCAGTCTCAATCTTCCTATAAGCCCCGGAGGGCTGGAATGGAGTGGAAGGACTTAGTTAACCCAAACTGGCTGTGTTGGAAGGATGTGAACGTGAGCAGTGTTTGACTAACAGGTGCCTAATAAAGGGCATCAGAAAGACAGGTCCAATGAAAGCAAATTCAAGGCTTTTTTAGCAGGTGTGTAGAACCACTGCTGAAAGATTTGTAATAACTGTTTCTACAACTGTGGATGCCCCCAAGGAGAACCCGTCTTGGCAGCAAACTGGCCTTCTGTTTCCTGTCAATTGTAGCTTTGTTGCTTTTGAAGCATCCTGCTGCAAATGAGCAAACACCTGGCTGAGAAAAGATGAATGGGAAACATTGCCTGTGCTAGAAAGTTAACGGCAAACCCCGTGCCAGAAGGAACACTAAACAGGAGATTATTGATATAACTGTGCTTGTCTCCAGTAGGTTTTCCACGAGGCATGTAGAATCACCTACACCAGTGGCTTTGTCTCCACTGTCGCTGCAAGGGAAGTGGGAGACATGAGTTGTGCCTTGCCCCAGCCCAGTGCAGGAAGGGTGAATTTGTGTCTGCAAAATTGATCAGTTTCAGCAGACTGAAGAAGGAGCAGATGAGCTGTTGCTGGGCTGTCAACTCTGGGATGGACTGTAGATGTCCAACAGGCTGCTGCTAATCAGCCAGGCCCCTCTCTGAGTCCTAGGGGATGTACTGGGAATTGAGCTCTAGCTTTGGGTCTGATGGCTTCAGTGCATCTTGTGCAGAGCCACAGAGCATGGGTGCTGACTACCCGTTTGACATCTGTGACAACGTGCAGATTTATTGGTGTGCTGGAATCTGTGTTATGGTGTTACCACAACCCACACAAGGAGATTTTAGGAGCAATGATGAACGTATTTATTTCTAGCAGGAATTAGATCTACAACTGAGTGCAGTTGCAAGTGTCCAGATCTACAAGCAGTGTAACGCAGAGATGGAGGGCAGATGACTGTGCTTGCTCCCTGAGATCTGTCTGTGACATTGTTGTACTAGAGAAGGCAGGGAAACTTCCATAGATGTAAACATCCTATCTCTGGGGGCTTCGCAGAAACCTCATCTGAGACCCCAGCCACTTTCTCCACTCAGTCATAAGGAATAGGGAAGGGTGAATCTCACAAGCACATACGCCCTGTTGTTTTGAGCATTTGCATACCAGGGGTATTTCTTCTCCATCCTCTCTCCCTGTTCTCCTCTGGCTGCAGATAGCAAAGTGCCTTGTTTCCAGTTTGGCCGTCTGGTTCTTGGAAACCTCCAGCAGACAGCAGACTGCTCTTCCAATGTGCTGTAGAAATGAGTGGGGTGGGAAGGAGGAGAACTATTTCCTTCAGTGAAACTCAATCCTGTTCAACTTAAAAATAGCAGGAAAACAGAATCCTCAGGGACCTGCTGCAAAAGGGTTTGATGGTTGCCTACTCTCCATCCCACCTCCCAGAGCTCCTCATTTGGTAAGAGCCTCTTGAGCACAAACACAGATCTGTTGCCTGAAGTCCTGGAACTGGGCAAAGGAGCTGTGCTCCATGCTGGAGGTCAGCTGTGGGGAGGTGTAATGCACTGTCACAAGTAGCCAAGCCCACGATTAACTCTTCTCTGTGTAGGGACTCCATGCAGGTTTTTCTGGACCTTTTATTCTTGCTGGAAGTTTTGTTCATACCATTATACAGGAGCCTGAGAGTTCTGGGCATTTTCTGGGATTTTTTGCATGACCTGGTTGTCTTGAAGCTCCTGTTCCTCTCTAGGGAGGGAAGAATGAAACTTTGGGAGGCAGACGAGATAATGAGGAAGACTGTCTAAGTAATGAGCCAACAACGTTGGCAATGGAAGCCCCAACAGTTCCCCTGTCCCGAGATGCTATCAGCCCTGACATGGCTTGGCCACCTGACAGACAGGATGAGGGATGTGCCATCCCCTGTCTGTTTCCCACCAGCAGCCTATCAGGGATCGCTTCAGCTCTTGGCTATGGTCGCTGCTGAAACAGGTAATGGCTCCCAGCAGCAGTGAAGCACCGTGCCTCCCGGCCTTCTTTAACCTGCCTCCAGCCAGGTCGCCTCAGGGTGGGTTGCTGCAGCAGAGTAGCGCTGGTGCTTCCTCATGGCCGTGCTGGGGAGCTGCCATCCATCTCAGTGACCTTCTTTAGACCTCCCAGGTTCAGGCCGTTAATGATTCACCACTTTTTTTACAATTCCTCCTTCCTGAGTCAGTGATGAATTGCTTCTGGTGCCAACCTAGGGGCTGTGCTGTCGATACGGGTTCAGAGCTTGGCTGAAACAGGACCGCACATCTCTAGGTCAGCAGCCGGCCTTGCTCCTCGTGAGCTTGGGGATCTGTGCTTCTGGAGCCAGATTAGCTGTTAGACCCACTGTGCTGGAGCCAATTAACATTACTTGGTACTTTTCCAAAAGCAACCAGGGTTTAGCCTATGAGTTCAGGCCAGCTTCTGCTCTGGGTAATCACATTATGCCTCGCTGCTTGAAATCAGCCTTGAGCTAATGCACTGTACTTTGTACCTTCAACAGCAGAGTCAGTTACCGCAGCTCAGCTGATGAGCAGTAATTCATTAAGCCTCTGTAACTCAATCACTGCAATCATCTTTCTAATCTTAACGGGGCCAAATATATTCCCACTGTGATGTCACAAGAGTACAAAATTCCTCTTTAAGAAAAAGTATGTCTGGTGTTGCTCAGCCCTGATAAACCTCCAGCACTCTGTTGCCTACCCAGCGTGTTTCCTCAGGCTGGTTCCACCTGTGTAGCCAGAGCAGTATGTGCTTAAGGAAAACAGGTGACTTACATGAACGTGTGTCTCCTTCTTGTACAGGCTTGTGATCAAATGCAATTAAATTATGGTTGCTCAACAAATAACTGCCTTTCAACTGAAGCAACATCACCACTGCATGCATGCTGATGCCTGCTGAACTAATCTAAACCAGCTAGGGCTCCTGAGCCTCTGCTTGGGCAATTGCTGCTGGTATGTTACTTGTGCTGCTGCTTCTTTCCTCCTCTCTGTCCAAAAGTCACTTTAATTAATTCCTCTCCTGCAGGACTCTTAACTGTAATCTTCAGACAGCATTCATTTAATTCCTTTAACCAGCTCATCCTCATCAGCTGCCCTTTCTTTAGCAAATATATACTTGCACTACTGGCATCAACTTTGTGTACTGGTTGAAATAAGTAACCAGTGGCTTTCAAACTAACTTTCATTACGCTGCTGCAGTATTGCGTGTAGAACAACCTGTATAGATAGGTTGCAGGAAGCCCTGCAGAATGCAAGCAATCCATATCTCTAGCAGAGGAAACACGCGTGCCTTGTGGTAGGCCATGCCTCATCTGCATGGAAGGCTTTACAGATAATTGTGTTGGTTTTTTTGGATTTTTTTTCCTTTTCTTTTTAGCTTGGGTGGGAGAAAAAGAAAAACAACAGAGGATAGTTTCCAATAGGGAGGATAAAACAGTACAAATTAAATCCATTCTCTGGCCAGGGTAACAATTGCAATTTCCTGCTATTCCTTGGAAGCTGTACAGCCCAAGAGGGAGATATTTCAAGACCGGTGTGTCAGGGATAGAAATGCATGCATCTGGTTATTTTTAATGGCAGCTCTGTCCCTAATTTTCAGCGCTGGCCTTGATGAAATGCCAGCTGTTTCATTAACCTTCGTCAGCATGGCAAAGGACAAAAGGTGGCTCATGATGTCTGCACCTGAGACAAAGCTTCTTTTCCCAGCAAGCTGTTGAAGATTCTTAGCTGTAGCAGGCAGCACTTTGAGTAGAGAATGGAGAGAAGGGTAGAAGAAAACGCTGTGCCTCCATGAAGATTTGTGTAACAGAGTCTGCACAAGTTTTGTATCTGCAGTCTTCACTACTGCTGTCTGTGAGCTAGAACAAAGTTTCAATCAAGGTAACCATTTTCCTCTATAGGCCAAGAAAAATATTAGGTTTATTTTCAGACCATTAAGAATGGTCTTTCTGAATAGCCTTGTTTTCCTTGCTTCATATGGGCTGCTAAAACAGAAAGAAAAAGCACAATTTCACAACTATGGCAGCTGTGAGCTGCCACATGGGTTAGACCCCGACAAACAGAATCCTAACTGTGCCTTGGAAGAGCTTTTTCAGGGCCTGAGATTTAATCCACGGCCACAGCCAAAGGATTAGTGCTCCAGTGGTAGTGCTGGGCAAAAGGCAGGATTTTTGTTCCATGAGAAATGTGGTGGGCTGGGGGTGGGAAGGGGGAGAAAACACAAAGTCAGATTTCTTCCAAGCTCTGGTTTGTAGTGGTGTCAGCACTAAGGAAGCAGCACAGTGCTGCTCTGGCCCCCTCCTCCCTGCACGTTCTGCTTTGCAGCTACGACCAGTTCCTACCAACCACAGTCACTGTCATGGTTGCTACCTCCTCCCTCCGCTTTTTGCAGAAACACAATCCATCACTGTAAGCCCCGCTCATGAGACAGCAGTCTGAACAATGTGTTCAGTCGGGCTGGTGGCTGCTGGTCATGGGAAGGCTCCTGGTGATGCTGGAGATGTTGTGTTGTTTGGCACAGCCCTCGTGCACCCAGAAGGCTGCTTCCAGCCCCGGGTTCCAAGTGGTGAAAGACAGAGCTGTTTGGGCTGCAGCCTCAGGAGGTTTGGATTTAGCTTATCGTTGAGATCAGACTCGCTGATCTTAAAATGTCAGCAGTGAGCTATGGAGCAAGAAGAGGGGAAAAAAGAAATCCTTGCCCAAAATTCAGGCAGCGCTAGTAAATGTCAGAGATTTGCACAGAAGGAAGTCTCAGGGCTGGGAGGCGTGCTGACATGTAGGCTTTTGGTGAAAGCATCTCCCCCAGGTCCTCACCATCTTGTCTCATGGACACCGAGGCCTCCCGCTGGGAGCAGCCCAAGGCAGTGCTGAGCTGGCCCAGGGCTGCCACAGCTTTGTGACCCATTCCAGAACCAGGCGTGTTGAGTGAAGCATTGCTCTGCCAGGCTCCTCACCTCCAAGTTCTGCTCATCAGGACAGGCATCAGATTCCTAAAAGAAAGGGCTTTTTTTTCCAAGCAGCAATCATGACTATACTTTAACAGGGGACAAACCGCATTTGCCCTAGGCATTTCCAGCACACACAGAGAATCGTAGAATGGTTTGGGTTGGAAGGAACCTTTAAGATCATCCAGTTCTAACCCCCCGCTGCAGATGGCAGAACTCTTTTGACACAGGCTCTGGCCACCAGCTGCATGCCACGTTCAGGGAGCATCCCAGGGGCAAGCACAGCACATCTGAGAGCTGAGGGAAGGCCCTGAGCCGGAGCTGTTTCTACTGCTAGACAGAGGGCCTGTAAGAAATAAGCCAAGTATTCTTGAAAAGGAAGCAATCCAAGACAGGAGAAAGTTAATTACATTAAGACCGGAGATGCTGGAAATACTGATTCTCCAAGCAGTGGTACAACCCTAGCTTCAGCTTCTGGCACATTTAACAGCTAAACTCTCCCAGTCTAGCTGCAAACAGCAGCAGGTCTTTACCTCATAACCAGGTCGGGTTAGATTGAAGGAGGTGTCGTCCATTTAAATGCAGTCACCTGCAGAAGAGAATCACAGAATCACAGAATGGCCAGGGTTGGAAGGGACCTGGGCTGCCTTGTTCTTGGCATAGACAAACAGGCTCGCATCTGGTGTGCCAGATCTGGAAGGGAGCCTGCTGAGATCACTGGAGTCCCACCTGTTTGCACTGTAGCTCAGTGCATCCAGGTCATATGATTTGCCTTGTCACACTGAAATGGGGACGAGTGTAGAGACAGGTTCTGAATTATTAGAAAATCCACTGAGAATAGCAATTGTCTGAAAGCTTGCTTTCCTGCAAAACAGAACTTCTCCTCACCACGGCATTTAGCACATTCAAAGGCAATGCCAACATACAAAAGCCAAGAACTAGAGGCCTGTGATTTGCCTTTGCCATCTCTGTGCTACTGCACTTGGGAGAATGTTCCATAAGTTTCATTAAGGTCTGGAACTGTGAGCCAGGTTCTCCAGGACATCCGCTGCAGGCAAGGAGAAAAAGAGTTGCTGCTGTTTGCAGTGCCTGGGCCAGGTCTTGGGTTGAGTTTTGAGTGAACCTGGGCCATCTGGGTGGGACCCACTGAAGCTAGCAGGCTGTGTGTGGTTTGGATTCAGGTCCTGGTAAAACTAAGCTCCAGTCTTGAGGAGCACAGCTTGCTCCGTGGGCCTGGAGGACCCTTTCTGAATCCAGCGGTACAGCCGAAGGAGAGGTGGTGTGGGAAGTTGGCTGGCTGTTCATTCTACACCAATGCAGAGCACCTGGGCTTCTGGATGAGATGGGATTTAGTCAGAGGGATGGAACATGGCATTGTCTGGAAGCAAAATCTTGAAGCTACAGCAACAGGGTTTCATCAGAACTAGTATGTTAGGGCAGACAAAGACTTGACAGTAATGCTGGATTATACAAACCGTGGCAAGATCCCACCAGAGCATTCTTCAGGGCTCAAACAGCCAGCTGCAAAATGCATCCATTTAGAGAGGGATGTTCGTGGGCAGCCTGTGTGAAAATGTGCACATCATCTTGGCTTTGGATCGGCTGGAAGGATGTTTTTCTTGCAGGCTGAGAGCAGCAAAGGTTATTAATCTCTGAAAAAATCTGGGGCACTATGTTGAAGTGGGTTTTCATCAGCCTTGTGCTATTGTGTGTGTATATCTTGGTTTTACTAATGATTCAAATGAAAAGTAGTCAGGAGCAGTGCTTGGAGAAGGAGGTTTTCCTGTATTTATTTTGGATGCATGTCCAGTGGAAAAGTATCTTCCAAAGCATTTTGCTTGGCGACATGGGCTGTTTCGTTTGGAGAACAATTGATGGTGATGATGAGTGGTGTTAGATGTGATCACTGTTCGACAGCTTTTTGACTTGCCTGCAAGTCAGAGCAGCAAATTCCACATGACTGCACACGTGTGCCGAGGAGCAGGCATGGAGACAGTGGCCATGGATGAGCTGCTGGACACGTTCAGTCAGGTCTTTGCCAGACTCTCAGCAGGCACAGCACAGGTTGTTGGTGCGTTGCCTGGCTGTGGTTTGTTCGCTGTGCACTCTGCGTTTTGGTGAGCTAGCCCTGGACAAACACTGCCCGACAGTGTGGGTATGCTGCAGAGATCAGTTTAACCTATTGGCACTGTGCATGGTACATGACATAGTTGCTGGAGCAGTCTGCTCCCATTGACTTCCCCAAATGTAATGAGGTAAATCCTAGCTGATGCTATCCTGGCACCCTACTCATGCCTTCCCAGAACAGTCGTACCAGCTGTAGCCCTGCCTACCTCCAGAAGCAAGGATGAGGGGAGTGATATGCTCATACTCATCCTGTCCCCTCATTTCCTGCACAGGCCATTGGCAGCTCACTGCAGAGGGGCAATAAGGAGGGTTAAATCAGTGAGGGTTAAGCCATTTGTCTGTCTTCATTGCTGAAAAAAGAACAGCCATCTGCCACATTCATTTCCTCCCTTTCTGCAGACTCCTCCAAGCAATTGCCTGCGGTCTCAGTGGCACAAGGAATAAATCCAGTGCAACTTTGCTGAAGTCTTCAGAATTGCTCCCAGGGAGCAGAGCAGGGCCTCCGAGAGTTTCCTAAGCTTCACAGCCATAGCCACAAGGCAAATAAAATGAGATTAACCAATTACAATTAAAATGAGAGAGAACTGCTTTTGACAGTAATTTTGAATTTCCCCTAAAAGCAGTTCCAGCTGTGACCTCTGACTCGTGCAGCGTTCGCCTGAGATCTGCCCCTGGTTGTTTGTTATAACTGACGCTTTCAAGGACATTCAGTCCTGCCTTAGAAGGTTTCCTAGGTGAAAAAAAGAAGTGAAAAATGGAAGAGGAACTAGCACAGGGCATCCCTGCAGTGAGGCACAGACATGAGAGACCTTCTGCCAAGCAGACAAGAACAGCCAGGCAATCTCCAGTGGATTAAGTAGGTTAGTGCTTGCATCAAATCCCCCCAGCCCAGTACTGCTATGTTCCTATCATGCAACTGTGAACCCCATTCTGGCATCATTCATGTTGCCATTGAACAGATCTTTCCCACAGAGAAGCTGGCTGTGCACAGACCTTGCCCTCGCTTTGGGAAGAGAGCAAGGCTGTGTCTACAAGATTGGAGTAAGTATCATCATTCTTATTCAGAGATTTTGAAAGGGTTGTTTGTTATGCAGCCGTGCTACACAAACAGCTTTCAACTTAGCAATAGCACCCAGTCCTTCCCCACTACTTGATTCCCTCAAATGAGTGGGTATTTTTGACTCACTCCTTGGCCCGTTCTGCCATCCTCCAGCAGAATTTATCCCAGTGCTGTCCAAAAAACTATCCTGGAGGGGGAGATTTTGGAGGACTGATGAGGGATGAGTAACACAGTGGGGTGTGGATTTTCACCCAAATATCAGCACCCTGCAGCCTTCACTCATCCTAGGTGCTGCTGCTTCTTCCCATGCGGAGCGTGGAACAGATTTCTGCATGGGCTGGTAAGCAAGTAGCCTCTGTTGCTGGTATTGCCCATGTATCTGCAGACACATTCAGTGGCCGTGTGAGCCTCCTACACACCGTGTTTCTGCTGGCACAGTGTTTCCGCATTCTGACCAGGAGCTGACACACTTGAACCTTCTCCATCTTGCAGCACAGCTGGATCAGTTTCCCGTGCTGCAAGGAGACAAGGCTGTGAGAACAGTGACTTGAGCCAGTGATCAGGAGTGTAAAAATACATGTGAAGTTGCTATTTTTACTCTTTGGGCACAGAAGATGAGAGGGAGAGCAGACAGAGATAAAGAGAAATGTGCAACTCTGAAGGCTGCCTTACCTGAGTCAGACAATGGAGTAGGTTATTTGTGCTCTGCCAGATTTGAAAGCCTTCCAGGTGCTGTAGCACTCTGCTGTTGAGGTCAGTACAGCAGTCACCTTTCTTTCTAATTTCCTTTGTCATCAGTAATTTTAAAGGAATGCATTATGCTACAGAGATGAGGTCTGAAAGCAATTTTGGTGACATTAATGCTGTTCTCTATCTCCACACCACTTACGTTTATTTCGTTCGGAATGATTCAACTTATATTCAGTGCTGTCACACATGGGTGACTTTCAACACCGCTTTGTGTAAACAACAATCTGCCCATACTCAGCACAGTCTGATATCTCTGCATCTGCAAACACCATTGTTTGATTTGTAAGATACCTGGGTTTGCATATGAATTGTTACAGTCCATTTCCTAAAAGCTTCCCACGATGTACGTTTCCCATTCTTCCAGGCAGCTCATCTGAGGGTTTTGTATTGATGCGGCTTTTCCTGCAGTCCTGCCTTAAACGTTGTTGCTATAAATTGAACTGATATCTTCTTGGCCCTCCCAGACTCTGGAGAACAGTGACTGTCCTCCTTGCAAATATTGGAAAACCATTATCGTGTTCCCCTCATTCTTCTCCCTTCTAGACTAAACAAACTCATTTCCTTCCACCTATCTTTACAGGTCATGTTTTCAAAACATTTTTATCATTCACTTCATTCTCTGCACACATTCCAGTTAGTCTATTATCTTCCTTAAAATGCACTTCCCCAAACTGGACCTAGATTTAACACTGTAGGGATTAAATCTCTCACCTCAGAGTAAATCTCTTACTAGCTTCATTACATCCTGTTTGGAGCTGTGGCCTGTGCAGCCAGACAAGGCATTCCCCAAACGGTTTGTTTTTCCAGCTATGCTCCATTTGGAGATACTCAGACCAAACGTCAGGGCACCATTAGATGTGTTCCTCTCCAGTTCAGAAACCCTCCACTGGAGCTCATCAGGGGGCTCCGCAGGTGTTCCTAGTTTAGTTTTCACAAAGCATATCAGTATGCCTGAAACCAAACCAAGAAAGGATGCATCTCTTAGTTCTCTGCCTGACTTCTCCTATTTGTGGAAAACATATAAAAGGAGGGAAAAATATATCCTGGACAAACTAAACAGCCCCATACCTGCCTCGTAAGATCTTACAGCCCTTCAAAATATTTGCTTAATCTCCCAGTGTCTTGGCAGGATACATAGGTATTAGTGCTTGCAGGTGTTCTTATCCATTGATCTCAAAACATTCTCCTCCTTCTTTTAAACATGGGGAGGCTGAGGTGTTTGGAGTCTCAGTTTTCATAGGCAACAAAGATCCCCTGCTCCATTTAAAGTCTATGGAAAATGTGGGTTGCAAGCCAGCTGGAGAATTGAGCTTCAAGTGACACGCTGAGGTCCCACTGAGAGTTAACACACAGTCAGGAGTTGGAGCCCAGGCTTCCAGAGCATAATGAGCAGAACCAGGCTGCCTTCCACTCCATCATATGAACACACTAGCACAGCCACATGCTCAAACCCATGCTTAATAACCTACCCGGTCATGGTCGGCGTCACAGCACTCTGGATAGGAGTTGGGTTGATCGCAACTTGCTCACCAACTACAAATCTTCTTGTTCATCTCATATTTGGTTGCAAGCTGCATAGCTGAAAAGCACGTTAAAGAAAACAAATGGCACCTGCACCAACCCTGCCATATACCAGCAGTAAAAGATATTAATAGTTTCCAGGTCTGTATTTCGTAAGTTGGCTTGCCAAAACTCACCTGCCCTGCGTGAAAGAGGGGGCTGCTCAGTGCTGGTCTGTGAACAAAAAGCTGGTCTGTAGAAGACAAATCTGGGGGAATTTTTTAAATTCCAAAAATAGACAGAGGGGGAAATATGCCAGTAAGATGGATCTCATTTCATTTCCCAAATCCCTCTGGTCTCCAGAGTTCATTCTTTGCTCTTAATGTTTCATGCTACGGCTTATTTTAGTCTCCTTAGTGGAAAGTTTAAAGGATTTACTTAAAGGCAAATCTTCAGCTGGCATAAACTGTCACAGCTCTCTTGACTTCAGTTGCCTTCAGTAGAGGAGCTGCCCTTTAGCATTTAAATTGCTTATTAGAAAGTGGAAAAGCAAGTTGCTTGAAGTCATTTGCAAAGAGAATGGGGAGTATAAAGCTAGGGGCCACAGTATAGATCTCAGATGAGAAACAGCCTTTCTGCATGGACAGGTGCAAATATAGAGCAGTTGCAGCACACACTGCTTCTCAGATCGCCCTCCACAGCAGCTGTCAGTGCCCCCCAGCAGCACCGAGGGGTCCATAGGGTGTATCTGCTGAGCAGAAGGGAGGAAGGCTGCAAGCATCTCTTGCAGAGCACTGAATGAGCCAGCCCTGGTGTCAGGTAAATTGGCCACATCCAAATAGCGCTTCATTGTGCCAGGGAGATGTGTGCAGAAGCACCAAGGGGGTTGTAATAAATATTTTCCAAACTGCTGATTAATTCTAGGGGGGAGTATGTCTTGGAACACACGAACCCACTTGCTACAGCCTCCCAGCCAGCCAGGAAAGTCACTGCTTCAGCCATATGTCTTGGGATAGAGGCTCCCTCTTGTATCTGGCAAGTGTCAGTGGCCCATCCAAGAGCTGTCTTGCTTTCAAACTCCATCTGCACTGACCTGTTGTGCAGCAACACGGTACTGTCATCACTGCTCAGTTCCCAGCTCATCTCCTTGTACTGTTTTGTGCCTCACTGCGTTGTTTTCTTTGTTTTCAAAGGAACTTTGTGTGAATCTATAGCAGAGTGGTTCAGAATTATCAGTGATCCCTTCATGAATACATCCCTCTTCTCTCCTTCAGCATCACTTGACTCTCAGGCCGCAGATGTTCAGTTCAGGCACAGCTCTGCTTCTCACTCCTCTCTCCCTGCTCTAGCGTGGCAGTCTTGATAACAACATCCATCTGGGCTTCCACCATGCATGTTGTCTTCCTTCTCTGGTTCCTCTGTCCTGTACCTCCTGACATAAATTTGAACAGTCACAATCCTGACCTCGCTGATTCTCTGCTCAATGGTATAAGCAGGGCTGTTCCGGATCGACACCAGCCTGACTAAGACCAGAGCAGATTGTCAAAGCCCAAAGGATTGAAATGGGGTTTTTTTGCCAGTGCCCTGGCTGGATTTGTGTCTCTGTAGGAATGTGTACACTTCCCTTCGCTTTTGCAATGGCACCAGGGTGTTGACGAACTGCAGTGCTGCTATTTATCCCTTAATTACTCCCATGACTCACATTAAAGTAACAATTTTCCATATAAAAAAACACAAGCAGAACTGACACCACTCGAGCTGCCTTTATTTTGAAACACATTCTGTACTTTGGGTTTCAAGGGTGGCAACTCAGGAGACAGCTTTATCCTTCTGGTGTCAGGGTTTGCTGGTCAGAGGAGTGAGACTCACTGGGCACTTTGCTCCAGGCCAGGGAGAAAAGGTTGAGCTGCTGTGCTACAGCCATGTGGGGCTGAGAATCACTGCACATGCTGTGAATTTTGGGGCAGATGAATGCTGAGCACGGCTCCAAACAGGGTGGTTCCTGTCCCCAGTGGTTTTGAGGTGTTCTTAGGACGTGTTCATCTGCTGATGTTCTTGCCAAGACGCTCCCTCTATTTGGTTTCCGTGCTGCTTTATGTTTTTACATGTCTCAAGATGCTCAAGCAAAGAGAGCAGTACAAGCGCCGCTCCTGGATCTTATCTGGGGATATTTATCCTGTTCTGTGCATTGTATTAATTACATGTGCCACAGCTGGGTGGGATCGTCCCTGCCTGTGTCAGTTTCTTTAAACAACTGATGCAATAATTAGCTGGCAGATATCACTCACATCCTTTGGGCCAGTCTGGCATCCACTCCTATGGGGTCTTCTATGGACTTTGATGGAGTCAGTGTCCCTGGAAGCTTTCAAGAGTTGTGAAGAAGTGGCTCTGAGGATCATGGTTAGTGGGCATGGTGGGGATGGATGGATGGATGGACTCAATGATCCCAGTGGTCTTTCCCAGAAACCTTCTGAAGCTCCTCATACGTGTTTGATACTTGTAAATTAGCATATACATGGGAGACAGGATCATCTGGAGGGGTCCTCATCTTTTACAAACATTCTTGCCTTGCCTTGGCACTAGACTTGTCAAAAGTTGTTCCAGTTCAGCTGTGGAGCCAAGAGAAACAAGGCAGAGCCTGAGCTGTCTGTTTGATTTCCCCACTTGCCGCTGCCATTATTTGCAGAAATTAGGTGTCCCTGGTGATGGTGGCCCAGGCCCTCCCCACTTTGTGAGGCAGGACCAGAGATGTGCACATGATTCCTCTGAGCTGTGCCTCAACGCTGAAATCATACAAGAAAGGGAGCACCCATGGCAAATCAAACACATCCAGATTTGGGGACATTGCCTCCCTGCACTCTGACCGGACAAAAACCGTCCTTGTGCTGTCCTTTCCCAAGTCGGGGGATTGTAATATCGATGCAGATGTAGACATGGGAGTGCTCAGAGCACTTTGCCATAGCATGCTTTAAGAGATTTGATGTATAGTCTGTTAAACTTGGCTGGTAATGTGCTTAGACTCTGTGCAGATAAAGTTGCCTTGGTGTGATACCTCTGCGCTCCCCTGACACACACTCTTTAGCTTTGCAAAGTGTGGTTTAAAACAAAAATTTTAAAAATGCAACTTTGGCTGTGCAACCTATGCAGGAAATGTGTATAGGAACCGTCTGCGCAGGAAATACCTACAAAGGGAAGCTGGGGGAGGGAGTGAAGCCGGGCAGACCTGGGTTCTTCTCCCAGCCCGTGTGCAGCTTCCCTTCAACTTCTGTTGGCTGTCTTTGTTTTGCTTCCTAGGCCCCACATGTTACAAATGTCCTTAATGAGGGTTTGTCAGCTTTCCACCACACTGGAGTCTTGTCATGGCTCTTCTCCTCTGAAGCAGAAACCTGCAGCCGTGGCTTAAGCCAAACAGAGCTGGAGCTCAGGAAACCACTGGGCTGTTCTGAAAGCCTGCCTCAGAGGAGAGCCCTAGGTTTCTGAGTTGAAC
Source organism: Lagopus muta (assembly GCF_023343835.1). NCBI lineage: Eukaryota > Metazoa > Chordata > Aves > Galliformes > Phasianidae > Lagopus > Lagopus muta. The sequence goes on along the minus strand of NC_064449.1, from coordinate 7,853,650 downwards.
TAGGACTGAATCAGTAATATAAGCATTAAGCTGAATCTCTTTCCCTAGAGGCCTTGTCTCTTCATCTCCCCTATTGCTCCCGAGAAGCTGATGAAGTGGGAGTGCCTCATGGCACTGTCTCCCTCACACCACCGGAGCCCCCTGCATGGGGATTTTCAGCCTGGGCTGAAAGGATACAGGGAAGGAAAGGACAGTGATGTCTGAGGAGCATCCACCAGAGAGGGATCAGGACAGGAGCAGACAGGATAGGAGATGGGCCAGATAGGGGCACACTGGCCATCACCTCCTTTCTGCCCCACACAGGGACAGCTGTTGGTCCAGGGACAGCTGCTGCTTGACTGACTGCAGCACAGTGTCATGGGGCCATTCCCATGGTGGGTACATGTGGGTACAGCAGGCAAAGACAAATAGAAGCAAAGGAACTACAGGGGAAAAAAAAAGTCAAAAAAAAAAAAGCAAAGAAACAGAAAACACAATAACTATCTCCCCCGTGAAAATCTTCACAATTCAGTGTCCTGCTGCAGGGTTATTGCCTCGACTCATCTCACGCATCTGCCAGCAGCAGTTTCTGCTTTCAACAAGTGACTTTGAAATATGTCACCATTTCAAGTGGGAAGGCAGAAAGATGGGAACTGCCTTGTTCCCTTTTCTACTCTGGGTTTAACAGAGGGCTGAGACGCAAAGCACAAAGCAGGGTATCTTCACACCTCCACTTGACCTGGGCCATTCAGCCACAGCAGCCAGGCTGCAGCTTTGCCCTGTACATGGAGATGGCTCTGCCAAACACCCTTCACCTCCCAGCTTGCAGAAATAACACCTTCCTCAGTTCTTTTTCCTCCGTTGATCAGTGTGAGGTGACAGCAGCAAGTGGCTGTGCTTTCACAAGCATGGGCTCCAAGGCTGCTCTAGGTAAAGAGCTTAATCACCTCTTGCATGTCTCTTGAATCAGGGACATCTCTCAAGCCCAGCAGCTTCAAAGACACATCCCCTGCACTCTATCAAAACAACATTCAGAAAGCAGCTTGAATTTCTTCCAGCTGGCCTCATGTTACACAGATCCCTATCAGCACCTGGGAGGAAAGAATTAGCAAGAAAAACAACCGTCTCTTTAAACTGGTGAGAGAAAAAATAAAAAATCTAAGAAAATGGCCATGTAAAACACATAGATTTAGCCCAATAATGTCCAACCAGTGCAATCTTTTCCTAAAACTGTTTGAGGTAGAAAGCAGCCTAATGGTTGGATTTTCTTGTATCAGCCAGAGACTTTGAACACTAATAGCAGAGCTTTACCAAAGCCAGGTGCTCTTGCACAGGTACTGCCTGTATCACCTCCCTCCTGCCATTTGCAGTGAGCTGGGCCCTCCTAGGCAGAGTGCTAACACGGCAGGAGCACGTGCCTGTGGAAGCAGAGGTCAGCAGAGCAGACAGCCCAACACACTGGAGTTTCAAAGGCACCCACATGGCTCTCCTTGCCAACCCAGCCAGCCACCACCAGGGATTTCTTGTGACTCTTTCCTCAGCAAAGCACCACAGTCGCAGACATTTCCCTTTTAGTGGGAGATGAAGCAGTCGGGCTCAGGGTGAGCAGTGGGAGAGCCTGGAACAGTCAGCTCCCTTAGCAGCAGAGCTTCCCACACTCAAAGCTCTCCCCAGTCTCCACGGGTCCCTTTTGTTGTGGTTTGCTGAGCCGCTTCCTCCTGCACAGCTGTCCCACACCCTGCCCAACCCTGCAGCCATCCTCAGCATCGCTCCTTTGGTGCACGGACCGACTCACTGGCACACAAACAACTCCTTTGAAAGAACAGATACCCTCCATTTCAAAGAGCAAAGTCTGCAGCTGGGGAAAACTGGCAGAAGACACAAACTGAATTTGTTTTCGCTTTGTGCTCCCTGTGGTTCCTCGCACAAAGGGAGGAGAGCCCTGCAGCACGAGATGGGATTTGGGGACCAGAACTTGGTGCCTTTGCATGTTAGAAATCATTTCCGTTAGCAAGCCTTACAAGTGCTGTCTCTGTTGGATCATCAGCGGATACAAGAGTTGCACTCGATGATCCTTATGTGTCCCTTCCAACTTGGATTGTTCTGTGATTCTGTGTTTCTGCATTTGGGACCCCACAGTGCTGTTTTTCTGTCTTTCCTAATACTGTCTCCCCTCAATTCAGACTGCTGATGGGCCCAGCTCCATGCTGGCTCACCTCCAAGGAGGGCATTATATTATGCCATCACTTCTCGTGCTGTTCTTTTATCTGGCAAATTTTCATTATGATTGGGAAAAAATCGCATCCATCATGGTTATTTAGCTATTACTCACAACTGTCTTCCCTTCCTATACCTAAATACAAAGGTGGATAAACACATAGGCAGATACGAGAATGAAAAGAGAATGAGAGAGAAGGAGCAATTCATGGTGATTACTGACCCAAATCAAGCCAGAAAGGGTGAGGAATTGCACTGAGCTGCACCAATTTACACCTTCTGAGATACTGACTTGCCCTGGCAGTAAAACATTTCTAATTACCTGAACTCAGCATACTGTCTGCTTGGATTTAGTGTGCAGTTAAGGGAAAATTCACAAGATGCAATTAAAGCAGAACTTACAGACTGATGTTTCAGCTTCTGAGAGTCAAAAAGGTGAGCTTGAGCACATGTAACTTCAGAGACAAACCTGATCTTCCTCTCTTGCTGGGAACATGCACATAACAACAGTGAGTGGGGCTTTCTTCAATTTGCTCTGTCCTGTGTGTATTTAAGATAACCCTTTTTTCCAGAATTTCATTTAGCTACTCATACCACAAACACAAGGACAGGTGGCCACCAGATCCAACTCAATTCTGTATGCTGGATTTCAAGCTCAGAAATTCATCTGGTTCTAGTAAAACATAGTCTGAAACCTGCCTGATGTTTAACCCAACCAGAGAGTTGTATTAAATTTCTAAGCCTTCCCAATCCTCGCAGGAGATTGAGAAGGCATTTTTAGAAAGGAGTTGATTAGGAGTTTAATTATCAGATATCAAAACCCATTCTGTTGCTGAGGTCTCACTGGAGAACGGCATTTTTAATGGGAGACTCCAATTCTGTTTGTTTCTTCTTGAAATTCAATGTCCGGACCTCGGCGGTGCATGCTCGGTCATGGCAATTTGAGCTGTTTTCCCATGGCTTCTTCTCATTCCTCTTCTCATCAGATCTTACTGCCATTAGCTGTGGGGTAGCAGGGCTCAGAACCTCAAGCGTGCCCTGTTCTAGGGAGCTGCTGTTGCACAGAGAGGACAAACAAGCCATTCTTCAGGGCCAAGGATGATGGAAGAGGACTTTGAGGCTCCACCAGACATTTGCACTTCTGCAGAATGGCACGTCCATGGGCGTGCAGGTGTCCAGGAGCATCAGAGCCACAGCAAAGCCTTCTTTGCCTCACCCCGTGTCCTCAAATCCTCTGTCCTTGAAGCTGACACGGTGATCATTTCACCCTCTTCAGAAACACCCGGCTATTTTATCCCTCATGCCACAGTCTGTTAGAGTTGTGTATACCGCCGCATCAAACGCTGTTGCTTCTATTTGCATAACTGTGGCATGGGGATGGCTGGCTGGAAACCAAACACCACTCCAAATGGCACAGAGGCGACAGCCATCTGTGTCTTTTTCACATTCGGTTTCATTGTTTTAGGATCGGATCCAACCGCTGCAACCTACAGTAACTCTAGACTTGTCAAGCCTCGGAGCTCTCCTTATAGCACGATCTGTGGTTTCACTGTGGAGAAGCAAACCTGGAAAAAAAGACTTGTTGGACTGAATCAGAAGTATTTTAGTTAGTGCAGCAGGAGCTGCCAGTGGTGAAAATAGCACTCCAGAGCATGAATGAACGGAATGGTGTTCCCTTCTGCGCACGTCAGACAATTTGAGCCTCACTCAGCATTACGGGTGTGCTGGGCAGTGTTCTCTCAAGATGTATTTCCATTGCCACGTCATAAATATAAATGTTCTTTATGAGATACCCGTGGACAGAAGGAATCTAGTGTTTGCTAAAGGTTTTCTTGATGATGTGCATTGAAAGCCTTCCTGTTTGGCATTAATTAACACAGTGTACTATGTTGCAATTTCCCAGCACAGACTTATCCAGACTCCTGCTAGGAACTGGAATTGGCATCGAGCAACATGCACGCCTCCACCCAGACCAGAACCCACCAAGATGTCCCTCCCTCAGATGAAGCTCGTGTGTCACTCACAACCCATGGCAGAGGACATGCAGCAGCTTGGAGCAGGTACAACTTTTGGCAATACAAAACCAAGCCATTTCTAACAGACCTGAGACTGGGACCTTCAAGAGGAGCTCTCCCTTGTGTCCCCAATGCCCAGTGCCTTTGGCTGGGAGCAGTGATACCCTCTTGGTTTGGTGTGTCCTGTGCTATTTCTAATGGCTAGATTCTGCCCTTGCTAACAGCCAAGAGAGAAGGGGATATGTGTGATTTTCCTGCTTGCTTTATCCTTTCTAGAACATCTAGCTATGTCTGAAAAGCATTTGCTGTCAGCCCCAAGCTGCAGGGATAATTCAATGTTGTGCCAACCCAACTGCCAAATGGTGAAAACTTTTGACTCGTGTGTCAGTAGTGTTTCAGAGAGCACACCTTAACATAGCTGAATAGCCTCTAAACTACCCAACTTTCTCCTTCTGCTCAGACATCCCACCACAGTTAGGCTGACCCATTCCTTGGCTCCCAAGCTCCCTGTATCGGCCTGAGGTGATTCTCCCACTGACTCTGGTGCACTCAGCCCTTCCCAGCACCATGCTTTCTGCATCCTCAGGGCTGTTACAGACAGGTCTCTGTGTACCCGTTCATCTTTTTTACACCAGCAGCCTTCCTTCGCATCCATTTCTTTTTTAACTCAGAAATACATTTGTTGCAAATAGATGCCAGCAGCTCTCAGTGCCAAGAAGATTCAGTGCTCCTTCTGCTTGCTCTGTTTTCCAGTGAACTGTATCAATTTTTGCTTGTTTCCCCATGACCTTTGGAGACCATTCAAAGTCATCTTCCTTTTGCTTTGCTTTAAGTTCAATCCCATGCATGTTGCCAGCTGATTTGTTGCCTGTTTTCACACGTCGCCAGCAAATCACCACCTCTTCATATTGTTTAGACAGTCATCAAATGTAGGCCTGCCAGCAGTCTTTGTTAATGGAATAGGAAGTCTTGGTACATCTCACTCATGTGGCCTGAAAGGAACCAGAAAGCTGTTTGATTCCAGCTGACAAATCTTTAAAGTCCAGTGTGGGACTTTCATGGCCAGAGCAGGGTCACTGAGCAAAGACTTTTGGTCTACTGATACGGATCCAAGCTCTGCCTATCTGTCTCCTGATACAGATCGTGCTTCAGCATGCTGGAATTTTGTCCTTCAAATTGTGCCAGAGGTTTGGCTTGTGCTAGCTTTGGCTGGAGACAGCTTGTATCATGGAGCCGGGTGGGTCTTTCCAGCTCCTCTCCTAAGCTGGTCCCAGTTACAGGCAGGTGGGATCACTGGAAGGTGAGGGGGCTGGTGGCTTGTAGCTCCGTCTGTCCTTGCAGCATCAGATCAGCAAGAGCCAGGGTGGACAAAGGAGCTCCAGGTAGGGTGCAAAGACCACAGAGCATGCTCAGGCTCAGCTCCAGCACCACACAGCCTGCAAAGTGCTGTTCCCATGCTTGGAAGGCTCCACCATTTTCACATACTCCTCAGAGAAATATATTAAGGCTGGTTTGTGGTACAGATTAGTTGAATACTGATTGATCCAGGTGGCTCAGTTAAAAGCAAGATTTCTTGTGATTCAAGACTAATTATTTCCTTCCAGAGGACAGTTGGAATGGGAAGATATAGCATGGTTAACCAAAATCCAGACTCATCTGAGCTCCTTGGGCATCTCCTACTGCATCATTCGGGACCTGAGGTATGTATTTATTTCTGGGAGCACAAACATGGTGCAAAATTATTCAGGCTGTATTTTCTGCATATGGTACATTGAATCCCTAGAGGAAATGGTTTAAAGAGGCATGCTTAGTGGTCAGATAGGACTGATAGTTTTACATAGCACAGTGGGTGCAGTGTACTTCAAAGGTTCCCTGCACCTTTAGGGCTTTCCACTGAGGTTCCCCTTTTTTTTCGGGTACCTTCCCACAAATCACCAGCCATGCAATAGAGAGCTTTACTCAAGCTCAGCAGCAGCACTTGCCAAGGCTTTGCATGTTGCACTGAGATCTGCTCTGCTACCAGCATCCCTGATGCCAAGTCCACCCACACGGCCTCCTGCCACCCAAGGAATGAATCGTGGTGACACCACAGCTGGGGGCTGCAGACAGGAGAGGACAGCCATCACATGGCCCAGGGAACACAGCACAGCCCACCCCACATTTACAGCGTGCTGCAGGCACATCTCAAGCTCCTTGTGAAAGGCCAAGGAAAAAGGCACCACCAGACCCTGGGGCCAGAAGGCCAGGCCCATCTCTTGCTATTCCAGTGCCCACATGTGGCCAAGTTCTGAATCTTCTCTTCTTTGCCTTCTCCCATCGAAGCACAGGGCAAGCTTTTTGCAAAGAAAACAAGTGTCCTCTGCTGGCTGCAAATAAAAAATGCATGTGGCGATGCTCTGCCTAGGGATAGCATTGGGTAAGGATGTGTTACGTGGAGTTTGCAATCTGACTTGTTTTACAGATGGACAGTAATCCAACCACGAATTGGAGCTAAGCTGGTTGCTTGCAGTGCAGACAAAGGAGGGTTGTCAGGGAGTCTGTGCCTTTAGGCTCCGAGTACTGGGCAGAGTGCAGCCCTTCTCCATAAGCAGTTCCCCAGTACAGCCTGAATGAGGCATAAGATGGTGGGGGCTGGTAGGGGCAGAGCAGAGAGGGGCAAGAGATTGGAGCTGCCTGAGGTGCAGGGGCAGAAGAGCTCTCCACCAGCATGAAGCACATTTGGGGCAGTCTTTGCAAAAAGGACATGAGAGAAGGGGCCAGCGTGTGCTTGTGCTCTGTGTTTCTGAAATAATCCCTCAGAGATCAATGGGGTTTCACATCTTTTCCCATCTGTTCTTAATCTGTTCACTTGGCAGATGCCAAACCACCATACCCTGTATGGGAAAACACAAAACAAAACACAAAGCCTTCTATCTCTCCTAGTTTTATTCAGAACCATTCTCTGAAGCCCAGCTCTGCCCACACCCCAGCCATGCATGGAGACCCACGGAGGAGCCTGCAGCAGGAACAGCTCTGCCTTCAGCAAGTCCAGAGAAGGGGTTTGTGTCTGATGGAGCAGCTTTGTGTTTATGCAACCCAGTGACTTCGGGCTGGTGATTATCTTCTGCTGGCATCCCTCTGATGCCAAGAATCCTCCAATGACATCTCAGCCCTATTATTCCAAGCACCAGAGTTTTGCACAGCATCAGTCCCAGCCAGGAGATGTGCCGACAGAAGGGATCTGTCTCACAAAAGGGCACAGACCAGCAGTAGGGCCAAGGCAAAGCAGCACATGGGGCCCCCGGTGACTCCTGCCTCTTGCTCATGCATCCTTTCCTCCTACCTTTATTTCAGAGTTCATCACTGCAAAATCTGCTGAGGACATGAGCAACAGCGTTTTAATGGCATCCATGAATACTTTATTTAAGGCAGAGACTCAGTGACTGCAGCACTGTCATTATCAGTGGCTGGACCAAACCATAATAAATAATACAGGATTACTCCCAGCATCTAAAAATATCCTAACCTAAGCTGTTCCCATCCTCATCCCATCAATTGGAAGGGCTGAATGTTTGCCACAGCTTATACAGTAAATGCAGTTTAACTTTCTTCTTTCCAAATGCTGAAAACTGGCTCTTTTCGGGACGCTTCAATGTAATTTACAGCTGTATTACCAACTCCTTAATGGTTGCCAGGTTCTCTGGGCTCCTTTGAAATCGAACACGATAAAAAGATGAGAGCCAAAACTGACCACAAGTTCTGTGTCTGCAGGTTCCCATGTGCCTTTCTGGTCTTCTCAGCAAGCTAATGGAAACAATCCTGTAACTTCAAGGCAGAACGATGAGGTTTTAGAATTCCCCTGACTGGTAATGAGAGAGTTGATACAGCTTAACAGCAGGCAAGTGTCAGTGCATTCCTGTGTCTCAGTATTACTGCTAGGGTAAGGTAAGAGGGGGCTGTGAACACCACAGCATGCCCTGCTTTGTTCTCATGCAGCTCTGCACTCCCTTGGACCTGTCAGTTTAATCAGTGAACACAGCCTGTGCCTCTCCAGCTTGGCAAAGGCAGGACTTGGGGTGAAGGAGTTCTCCTGAGCCAACCTGGTGCGTTCTGCCAGTGACTCCCAGCTCCCTGAAACTTCAAGAGGAAGATCAGCACAGTGAAACACAGTATTTTTACATGTCCTCACAGCAGTCATCATCATAAAAACACAAACCTGAGGTTTGTAAAAGTCTAGCAATAAAACCACAGACATCTTTACAGCTCCCAGACATGCAGTGCTCCTCAACAGCAAGCACAAACCCTCCCAGATGCAAGGAGCAAAACTAACTGGGGAACAAGCCTAATTATTTTACAGTGTAGGAAAAAGGAAAAGAAAAAAGAAAAAAGCCACACACGACACCAATTTGCAGGTCAGTACCAGCCACTATCAGGGAAGTGAAAACAAAACCTGTTTGTTTTTTCTCACCTGGAGGCAACAGAGCACTGAGTTGTGTAGAGGCAGAATGCTGCACCTCTAGGCTAGAGTGTGTTTTCAATTCACAGTGCACGCTCAGATCCTGTGCTGTTTTCTGATTGTTTAAGCCCATTTTCTTTGCAAAGCAGATTACAGGCATCTGTACTTCCCTAGCTAGCAGTAAGCCTGTTCTGTTCCATGGGAATAGAGATCGTTTCTTTCAAAATGTGAGGCAAGCCCTCCAGCAGTGTAGCTCAGCTTCCCAGTGTGCTGTGGCAGGTTATTTAATATTTCCATGCCTTGAATCTCCCGTCTGCAAAATGAGTGCTGTGTTCCTCCCTCCCTCTGTCCAACAAGGTATAAAGCTCTGCAGGATGGGCACAGGCACTGGCTGCCCGGGGAGGTGGGGGATCACCATCCCCAGAGGAGGTCAGGAACCATGGGGATGTGGCACTGAGGGACTTGCTCAGTGTGCACGGTGGGGGTGGGATGGGGGATCTTAAAAGTCTTTTCCAGCCTTGATGATGCTATGATTCCATGACCTGAGCTGGTGGTAGGACTGTGCACAGAGCCATGGCGACTCAGTGGGGTGCCGAACACTCAGCAGGGTTACAACACAGTGGTTGGGGGAGGATTTTCTGGACCCCCTGCTGTAGTTTTGCAATTCTTCTGCGCTTGAATTCACTGAGGTGCAGGCAGGATTTTGTGCTGTCTGCCTGCTTGTACCCTGTGGGGAGGAGAGCATCAGCTCCAGCTCTTGCTGGGATGATGGTACTGATTCAGCTATTGACAGCTCCAGTGCCTCCTCTCTTCCTCTGCCATGGAAATGAACCCATGTGGTAGCAGTGATGGGAAATTACTCAGAGAGAAAAAAAAAGCTCTGTGTTAGCCAGGCAAATACTCCAGAATAAACACAGCCTCAGCCTAGTACCGTACAGCTGTCAGGTCCCATTGCAGGAGGTTTCTTGATGCTGATGATTTAACAATTCTCTGGCCCAAGGGTGCATCTCCCATTGAGAATCTGTTCCTCCAGAGCCACTCCATCACTGACCAGAGAGGAAGCAATCACAGATTTGTGTGTGAGTGTATGCAGTGAGAGTTACTGCAAGGTAACAGCTACAGCAAATCCAGCAGGTCAGACAGAATGCAGGTGGTTGTGTGTCCATACTGTGCTCCCTGAACACAGGGGTCACTGCCCTTTACCCTGGTGATCTTCAATAGAATGCAATGGGCAGAGCCTGGGCATGCACACACGCATCTGTCAGTGACTGCTGATAGATTTTGCTGTTGTTGTTGTTTTTGCAAAAGCTTTGAACATGGCATGCAGATGTCACAGGTCTTCTTTTGCCCCAGAAAAAAATCCACTTGGTCTTCTGTGAGTGACCCGAGGTTTGGGCTCTGTGTCTTGTGGACTGACTGAGCTCAGCTGTTCAACTGAAGAGCTTTTGGAAAGCAGATTTGGACCCTGATCACACATCTTCTGATTGAAACAGGAGCCCTGGCTCCTGGGAAAGGCCCATGATATAATTGAAAGGTGGGAAGTGCTTCACATTGTTAGGAAATGTGCAGTCACCGTCCTGGCTTACATCCACCTGATGAGTTAGTGCTGAAAAATAATGGATTGTTCAAACGCGTGGTTGGTGGGTGGAGATAAGGAGCCGACCCAGCAAAGGGCTGCTGCCTCCTCGCAGCCACAGCAACGCTTTACAGCCGGGCAGCAGGTCAGTTCACGCGCACATTTAATGGATAAGGGCAGCGCGCACTCGGTGTTCTGGTCAATGCATGTCAAGCATGCAAAGCCCTTCCGGCCACCCGCTGCTGCAGGGAGCAGTTTGCTCCTTCCAGAGCAAGGCCAGGCAGATCTATTGGAGCCGCTGCTAAAAACTGAAAGCAAACACCGATGCTCACAGCGCCCCGCTAGAGAGCACAGCACCGCTGTGCCAGCAGCGCTGAGCTGCGGGACCGCGTGCCGGCCGTCCCTACCGCACCGCTGCGCGGGGGCCGCTCCGTCCCGTCGCAGAACCGGTGCGGCGGGAAGGGATCTCCAACCCCACGGAGCAGCTCCCGGACGCGCCACGCACGAGGCGGGGCCCGCGCAGCTCAGGCCGCCGCACGTGGTCCTGCAGCAAACAGCGCAGAGACACGGCGCGCGCGCAGGGCGCGGATCCCAGCCTCGCTCTAGGTCGCGCCGCTCAGCCGCGCTTCACGCGGAGGACTTGCGGGAACGCGTGCGCACGTGAGCTGTCGGGAGCCGCTCCGAAAGCGCAGACGGCTTGTACGTGCACGCGCAAGTGCACGTGCCGCCCCCCGCACCAAACGGTGCGCGCGGTGCACGCGCAGCTCGCTCCCGGCGCGCGGGGCGGGCGCGCGCCCTCCCGGAGCGGGCGTGGCCACGGCAACGGCCGCCGGCGGCGCTGACCCGCGTCGCCATAGCGACGGGCCGGGCTGCCGCAACCGCACCTGCGCCTGCGCCGCCGCCCCCGTACCTCTCCCCCCCCCCGCGGCCGGTGGGCGAGCGGCGGCCCCGCGGGGCTCGGCGAGGCGATGAGCGGCTGAGCGGCGGTCCGAGGGCTCCTCGGAAGGCCGAGAGCAGGTGAGGGGCCGCGGACGAGGAGACGCGGCGCGGCGCGCGTCCCCGCCCGGCCGAGGGGCAGCGGGTCGCCCCGGCGACGCCCGCAGGGGTGGCGGCCCCTCGATGCCGCGCCGCACGGCGGAACCGACGGGGGCGGGGCCGGGCGGCGGAGGGCCGGGGCGGGGGCGATCTGCATTGCGGGGTTGGGGCGCGGCGGGTGGCCGCGCCGAGCGGGGCCGGGGCGGTGCGGACGGATCGGATGCGGCTGCGAACGCGGCGCCGGTCTGCCGTGTAGTTCGCCCGTAGGCGAAGGTAATCGTCTCGGCTTTGTTGGGAGCGAGGCTCGGCGCTCCGGATCCCGGCGCTCGGGCCGCTTCACGCTTGGCGAACCCTTTGGGGCGCGCCCGTGGCTGCGTGCGGGGGATTCGAGTCCCGGCGCGGCGCGGTGCCGGCTGCCGACGGAGCGAATGTGGATTCGGCGCAGCTCCGCGCCCTTTGCTTTCCGCCCTCCCCTCGCTCCGCTCGCTGTGTCTGCGCGGTTCCTCCCCGTTCCCTTCCAAAAAGACGGAGGTCTCCCGAGCGGCCCGGAGCTGGGTGCAGTCCTCAGCCCCGTCCTTGTTGAGGTCGTTGTCGCTGAGTTTATTTGCGTTCCTTAAAGCTGCGCCCTTTATTTCAGATCCCAGGTAGAACTGCACGCTTTTAGGGCTTTCAGACCAATTTTTTTTTAATGCGTTTTATCATTTCACGGACAAAAATCAACCTGCGGTGTGTGCTCGAAGGCTGCAGGTATTGAGGGCAATGTGTTCATTCGGGTCTGCTGCATTATTGGGTTCTCTAACAGCAGAACAAAAACTCCCCGGTGCTGTTATTCCAGAACCTGGGGCGTAATGCACACCAAAATATGTCCTGAGCGTTACAAGCGGTGTAGTAGAAGATACACAGTTGCAGTGATCGAGTTTGAAGCTTTACTTCCAGTACTATTGGGCTCCAGTGCTATTCTTCCTGGGTTAAAAAAGTGTTCTAAAGCAGCAAAATATTCAAGGATTGCTTTTGTATCCTTGAGTTTGGCAGTGCCTTGCGATGCTCCCTGGGTAAAGGGAACATTTACGTAATTCACCCCTTTGGTCAAGTTCCCGTCTCACCTCATTTCTCACTGTAAGGAAAGAAAGGAATGTAACTAGTGGCGCTGGCTTTGCACAGAGAACTGATAGCTTCATTTGTCTGCAGCATTCCAATGCTTACCAATGGCTCACAGGTGACAGCAGCTAACACTGAGGGGCTTTTATGAGCCGCAGTTCACTGAAAGACCAGCATATGGGATCTGTGTCTGAAGGAGATGGGTGTGCTCTGACCGGACACAGCACTGATTGTCGTTTCATTGCTGCCGTGGTTTAAAAAACAAACAGAAAGGGAAGGCTGAAGGACTTTGGTGCTGAAAAAGGCAGTGGCACGAGGCTGGGCTCCGTGCGGCCTGGTTCACGGTGCTTTGCTGCAGAACGCAGTGAGCCGCTGTGTGCGCCGGAGCTGCTGCGAAACAGAGCAGCACGGAGAGCAGGTTGTGTGCCTGTGTGCCTTCTGCCGTGCTGCCAGCCGTGGCGGGGTGCTGCAGTGAGCTGTGCTGGCTGAGCTGCGCTGCCCGGAGCTGCAGTGCTGTTGGCCACAGCCTGCCCTGAGTGCATGGTGCTGCGCTGCCAAGCCAGCAGCAATGTGGGATGTGCTCCTGTATGGGTGCTGGAGGCTGTGCTTCCCTCTGGTTGCTTCGCTTGTTGGTAGGAGCCAGCCTCCCTGATACATCTGTATTGTCTACAGTGAATGGGTGCCTCGTTTGTCTCTGTGTTCGTTTTTTAATGATAGCAGTGTTGTCTTGCTGTAAGCGAGGGCATCCAGCAGGGCCACAGCGGGTGTTGGTCAGGATCTGCGTGATCAGTGAATAACTTTGGTGATGCTTTCCCAGCTCGTTTCTCCTGGGAGTGTTAAAAGGGGTGATAATAGAAATGGGAGCAGTACCTTGGTTTGCTGCTAGAAGCGTCCATCTGTGTGGGAAGAACACATGAATTGTGTCAGCAGTGGCAGGGCTCCTTGGTGATGGAGGTGTGCATGTTTCTCACGTGTTTGATTGCTCCTTGCTCCTCGTGAAGGTGCAGTGGAGCTCTGTATGGTTTTTCATTCTCCTGGATCCTTGTGAGGGCATCAGGTGCCCACATCTGTAACTGTCTCGGTGTTCTGTGTGTGCAGTCAGACTTGGTATCCTTGCTTACAGGTGGGTGCACACACAAGTAATCACTGCCACTGCATTCCCTGCAGCAGCTCTCAAACCTTTGCTGCAGCCCATTTTCACATTTCGTTGTTGTTCTGAGGCCGTTGCTGTGCAGTGCATGGCATGCTGAGGGCAGGGCCGTGTGTGGGTCTGAGAGCCCGGCTGTGGGAAGTAGTGCCTGGTGAGAGGCTCCATCCAGTGCACAGAGCACTGAGGGGTGACTGTAAATCTGAACTTGTGCAATAGGAGGGAATGGGACTGTGCTACTGCTGGGGCTGCTTCAGTAGGAAAATCATGGCATTGGGTTGGCTCTAGGGGGCAAAGCAAATGCCTGTGCAGGATAGCAGAGCTTGAGCTGACTGTGGAGAGAGAGACTGCATGGTTTCCTTCAGGACGTCCTTTGAAATAAGCTGAACAAACACTATTGGGATGGCATAAGTGTGTGGAGATGGGAGAGCTGATCTAAGCAAAGAACAGCTAAGTGACTGTTGGTTGGCATTTTGTTGTTAGGGATACATTTAGGAATGTTTGGTCAGTTCAATATAAGGTTCTTCCAAGAGAACTTATGTCCTTAATTGGTTCTTGAGGTTGTGTTTTGTGCTGCATACAGAAAGCGTTCTGGCAGCTCTTGTCATGTTCCAAGGGAGCGATGGCTGGGTAGCAGTGGAGAGGAAGATCACAGCCTGCCCATATCTGCTGGCAGGGAGCTGAGGTGGCTTCCCAGGTGACAGTCACCCCGTCTGGTTTGTGCAGTGGATACCAAGCGGGTGGCTTTAATAACTACAGTCACTTGGGCTTCGTTCTGGTGGTTTCCTTTAGGCTGTGTCTAAAACCACAGATGAGCATCTTCTGGCTCTTCCCTTGCAGTGGGGCGTAGGTGTGCTCTGACCTTGTGCCCCAGCACCGAGCACAGCCCCAAAATAACACTCACTTCACTGATGTACTTGGAACTCCATCCATGTGCCTACGATCAGAAAAGGCCCACAGCCTGCTTGGCTTCTGCAAGGCAAGATTTGTCTGTTGAAAAGCTAGCAGTTGTTTGTGATGAGCGTGTGATGAAGTTGGGCCTTGGAGTCTCTTGTTCATAGGCTTCATCTGAGCTGCCTCCAGATCTACATCTGCAGCTATAGCTAGAGATGTTTTGTGATGGTTGCGATGCTGGGAAATGAGAAATAGTGCATGTGCAAGGATGGAATGCAGCACACCATACAAATAAAGCTTGGGAAGCGGGCTTTGGTGCTGGCCTCACTTTGTAAGGAGAGGGCTGTGTTACTGTTGTGGTGTCAGACAGTGCTCTGCCCCTTTTAATGCGTTGTCATCTTTATCCAATGACACCTGCATCCCTGGCTGCTGTTTGCCAGGTAGGGATGGTGGCTCAGTGTGGTAGCTCTGCACCACGTGATACTTTTTGTATAAGAACATCATAAAATAAATGAAAAAGCACTGAAGAGGAAGGAGGAAAAACCATGGTGACAGAGCTGTTCTGTGGTGTATGCAGTCACAGCTTTCTTTCCAGCATTGGCTTAATCTGTCTGATGAAATCCAGCCAGGAGTTGGTTGCTTTGAAATCTGCCCCACTGATTTCCATGGTGAGGGTGAAGATTGCTCATCTGGGCTGCTAAGGACTTGGCTGACACCTGCATTTTTACCCCTTAAATTCACTTCTTGATTGTAGCCAGTGCACATTCACTATGGTTTGGAAGAGCAGGAGTTTATTGCAATCTTGAAACTGCATTATAGCAGTCCCTGTTAGCACGGTGTTTCATGGAGGGGGCACCAGCAGTGTTCCATCTGTGGAGCTCCTGCTCTGGGTGTGCTGGGTATGGCCATGCTGAGGACCATTCCCTCCTAGGTCAGCTGGGCTGCTGGCCTGCTTCACTGTGCATCCTGCCTCTGTCTCCAGTCATCCTGTGTCCAATTTGGCTGTATTATCTGTAGGGCACATGATGCCATTCTAGGAAGAGGAGTATTTTTTCAGTAGCTGGCTTTTGCTTTGTTAGTTTGACCTGGTCTCTAGTTCGGTACTGGCTACAAAGTTCCTATGGGGGAAAAATAAGAGGTGGGGAAAACGCATGTGATGCACTGGTGTGTGAGAGCTGTGCAGACTGCGGTGTGAATGCTTCTGCAGCTTAGAAGGAAATTCCTAGTGCACGAATGAGGGAGGAAAAGCACTGGAGCTGCTGTCTGTGAATGCTGTGCTGTGGCTGCACCACGGGGCACTTCCCTTCCACATCACCTCTGCCATGGCTGCGGGCGGCCTGGGGGAATGCCAGCCCTGTGATCTCCATCAGAAGGGAGGGAGGGAGGGAAGGACTGCTGACAGAGGGGCTGCAGCTGAAACTCATCAGAGCGGATTGGTTTAATTGCGCTCACTGATTAACTTACCAGTGCTGCAGGGGAAATGATGCTCTGGTGCTGATCATTTCTATCTTCTGCCTTCGCCAATAAAGCTAGCCTGCCTCTGATTATTCTCCTTCGGACTAGGTAATCCTGGTGTGATCTTTAAAATGCAAGAAACCAAAATGAAAATGGAAAAATAGATGAAGAGATTAACAGTGACAGTCTGTTTTGCTTTTTCTCACATTGGAACTTAAAAGGTTAAAAATAAGTGTATTTTTGAGGAGTCGAGTTGTAAGTACTTCTCATTTTTGTTTGTTGCTAGGGGTGAATTTGTTGTCTGTTGAGGTGACAGAGACACCAAACCTGGCAATGCTGAGTAACCACTGGTAGTGAAGGTTTCAGAGTGCCACGTATGGGCGGCTTGGTTACGTAGTGCTGCTGCTGCTCAGTGTTTGTCAGGAAATACATTTGATAAACATCCCTTTGAGCCTTGGTGTTCTGTGCACTCTCGGCTCCTGCCCTGCTGATGGCATGTGCTCTGAAGCTGGTTCTGTCCTGCTGTCACACTCATTTCCATGGAATTGGGAAGACTGCATGCAGACATGTTTGTATCAAGACTTACAGCCCTGATAAAACATCAAAAGTTCCTTTTGTAATGGAAGATGTGCATGGCTGTAATGGAATGTAATGGAAGAAGCAGGGCTGTGTTATCTTTATGAATGACAGAAGCGTGTTGCTTTCTCAGGGTATGTGTTCTACTTATTTTAAATGTGTAGAATGAAATTTGTGTCTTAAAACTACACACCACAAAGAGCGCAATGGAAAACATTTCACGTACCAATATGAACCAATTAAGGTTGTCTGTGTCTCCTGCCAGGGAACAGAATTAAGATATGTCTCTTGCACAGCATGGGGTTCCACAGTTGTACACGGTTGTCCAGGCAGTGAGAATCTCTGTAATCTAAATAGTGCAACTTGCTTTTACAGAACGTAGATAACTGAAATAACCAAATAGGGCCTTAGTAGTGACATGGCAAAGCAAAGCATCAGCTGTGCTGAACCCAGCATTGCCTCCTGTCTCCTTGCTGGATGGCGTGGCTCCCAGCAGCACTCCAGTATCACCAGCTGCTCCCACAGACCTGTCCTTGCTGCTCCTGGGAGGAGGCTGCTGTGCTGTGTGCTGCCCTGGGGAGGATGGCATTTCTCCCCCCGATGGCTGTGAGATTCCCATCCATTATGTGCTGCTGCCCATCGCTCTGGCTCTCCAGAACTTGCCCGTTTTGCAAGTTTACTATTTAAATGACATGTTCTGCTTGTCCCCCATTTTACTCACTGTGTCACTGTGTGGGATGCCAGGCTCTGGTGGCGTGGGGACTGCACTAGTGCTGGCTGGAGCACAGTGAGGAAATGCAATAGCAGGCAGCAGCAGCCAGAGAGCTCTCCTCCCAGTGCAGTGTGTGGCTGCACTCAGCTGCATTAAGGACCCCTTGTTTTGTATTTCTCTGTAGTGACGGTGCAATTTAGTCCTTTCTCCTGTGTTACTGTCCAGGGATGTTTCTAATTCCTGTATCCCCAGAGGTAAATGGAAAACCCCCAGCTAGACAGAGGCATTATGGCCAGGTTTCTCAGAATTCTACTTTTATCTTATAACAGGATTAGTGACTTTGTCTGAAGTTAATCCTTTAAATGTGTTAACTCCAAAAAAATGAGTTCTCTATGCTGCTCTGGCCTAGAGTTAAATTAGGCTGTCTGAAATGAGAGTACTTCCAATTGAAATAGCATGAAACAGGAAAACCTTTCACTTTTGAGGCACTTGCTTGGTTACATATTAATTCGTTGACAGTATAATTCAGCTGTTTGTCTTGAACCAGGTTGCAGAGTGAGGATCTTTATATCTATCTGCAAGTGAAGTCATTGATACAATTCTACCTCTTGTTCACTGGCAGAGTAACTGCATGCCAGGATGGCAACTTCAAACCTGGAGAATCAGCTGCACAGTGCCCAGAAGAACCTCTTGTTTCTCCAGAGAGAACACGCCAGCACCCTGAAGGGCCTGCATGCCGAGATCCGGCGCCTGCAGCAGCACTGCACAGGTAGCTGGCAGGGTGCTGGGTCACTGCTTGCCTCTTCTCACAACGATGGGGGAACTGCTGTAGAGCCCATCACAGTGTATCTTTTGGATTTATGTATCTCAGGGCATGACGAGTGTGATCGTTAAGCAGTGATTTTTTTATTATTATTATTATTTAAAAAAAATAAAAGCCTGTTACCTTCTTGTTCTGGTTGCTTAAGATTTGGTAACTGGCAGTGCATCTCCTGTTATTTTAAGTGTGCTTACTGAGTGGCTTATATGTTGCTGTCCTAAAAAAAGTAATTATTTATTTCCCTCAGACCTAACCTATGAGCTGACTGTGAAGAGTTCAGACTTGTCAGGTAAGGAATACATGGCATTTTGCTTTGATGTTCACATTAAATTGCCTTATGTTTTTTAATGTTTTATTTTCTCTGTTACAAGTAGGTGAGAATACTTTGCACATGGGATATTGTTGGCTATAAATTCAAATGGTGTAAGAGTAGCTTTTTCCTTTTCAGAATCATTGTTATTGATGAAGTAAATGTCATAAGTGTCAAATATTTACAGGCTGGTTAGGCCTGGTTCCGTGGCTAATGGGGGGGGACCCACAACCCAGAGGGGAAAGGGTAGGGAGATAGGCCTAAAAAGATGGAGATGGGCTTCTTATTGGAGAAATTCAGGCTGCAGATCTCTTCTGAGCAGCTGGGAAAGTGTCCAGCTGTAATAACTAGAGACATCACCCTATGGTGGGGTCAGCCTGTCCCTGAGGGCATGCCCTCACCAGTGCAAGATCCCCTAGCTTGAGTGATGCGTAGTGTTCTTGTGAAGAGAAGGCAGGCAGGCTCAGACACCTGAGCCCCAGGGTGACTTCTACAGCAGCAAGGAGAACCCACTCTGCCTCCGGAGTCACAGGCTTCAGCCATCTGTGAATGGCCAAAACTAAAGCTTCAGCCTCTCTTGGTAAGCTGAGACAGCTGTTCCATCATGCTCACCAGCCACCTGGCATTAACTGGGGGAGAAGTTCTTCTTAATGACCAGAAAATTTGCAAGATAGCTCCAATTTGGAGCAAGTTCTGCAAGAGTAATTTCTGTAATCCCTGTTCTCAATGCATGAAGCATCTTTTAAACTATAGTGAGTGGCACTAACTCCTCACTTTTTCCAGTAAAAGCCATCCTGCTGCTTCTGAAGATGAAGCAGTTGCTACAGTATTGGCAGAGGTTGGTCTTTGGGCTCTTCCTATGGCTTTGGAATGCCAGAAAGAACCCTGCTGCAGCATTTTTCTTAGTGGCTATCCTTAACTTGGAAATGCTTCTGCTTTTCCTGTTCTTCTAGGAAGCATTAGTTCAAGAAGTGATGAACTCAAAAGAAAGTGTGAAGATCTTGAAGCTCAGCTGAAAGCCAAAGAGGCTGAAAACAATGAATTATTGAAAGAACTTGAACAAAAGAATGCAATGATAATGGTGCTGGAAAACACCATTAAAGAAAGAGAAAAGAAGTATTTGGAAGAGTTGAAAATGAAAAGCCATAAGCTCAATATGCTGTCCAGTGAACTAGAGCAGAGAGCAAGCACGATCGCTTATTTAACTTCTCAACTGCACGCTACTAAGAAGAAGCTGATGAGTTCCAGTGGGACTTCGGAGGGGACCCCTTCAGGCAGTCCGGTGTTGTCCAGCTATAAGCCAGCCCCTCCCAAAGACAAACTGCCCGAGACTCCACGGCGCAGAATGAAGAAGAGTTTGTCAACACCGCTCAACCCGGAGTTCGAAGAGGCCTACAGAATAGGGTCGGATAGTCGGAAGCTGCTGTTAAGGGAGCACGTGGATGCCATGCCTGATCCCACTCCGTTTCTGTTGGCCAGAGAAACGTCGGAGGTCCACCTCATTAAGGAGAGGCCGCTGGTTATTCCCCCCATCGCTTCGGATCGAGCAGCCGGCGAATCGCACAGCCCAGCGCGAGAGAAGCCGCACAAGGCGCACGTCGGAGTGGCGCATCGCATCCACCACGCTGCGCCCCCCCAGCCTCAGGCAGAGGTTGAAACGCTGGCGGTGGATCAGGTCAATGGAAGCAAGGTGGTCAGAAAGCACTCAGGGACGGACAGAACTGTTTGAGTCAAATCACTGCTGCCCTGTTCTGTCGCTGTTTATGCACTGTGATCCCATAGGATAAATAGCACCTGCAGTAAAGTTTCTTTCGATGCCCCATGCATGCCAAACTTCTTCCAGATACATCATTAATAGATTATCCTCCTCTATTGATACCTACTAGGACTGTGTTCATATGGCAAGGTATATAACTACTAAATGCTGTGGCCAAATCAGGGGTACCTGACTGCTTGCTTCTGAGCACTGCTCCATTTATTGTATCTACACGTGTGGACAAAGGCACATGCTGCAGGCTGTGTTATTAATATTAGTGAAAACAAGCCTATTAACCTGCAGCAATAGGTATTGGCTGTTAGCATTTGAAATAGCAATGGTTCTTTTGTCTTCACTGTGTATGTAGCACTTCATACACAAACATTAACTTTCATGACAAAGCCTTCCTCACGGTAGCATTGAAAATCCATGGGCTGTACATACACTTTAAAACAAACTAAGGACTTTTTTCCTTCAAATGCTCTCAGTTGTGAACTGTGTTCATAGTTTCTCAAAGTCCTGAGAGTCCCAGTAAGCATTGTTTAGTCCTAAATAACTTGGTTTGTGGCTTTAAGTAAAAAATGAGGAAGAAACATGGGAAAATCACTGTCTTCAATGGTTAATGGTCCTCTCAGAAGGAGTATGAACATGTTTTTGTTTGTTTTTTTAAACTGAACGCCCTCAATGCACATTTTACACTAGTCAGTGAGTACACTGCACTTGTGGCACCTTCCATACTGGCTCAGAGCTCCTTTTTTTCAGGGAGAAAATGTACCCGACTGTCCTGTATGAGAATGGTTCTTTATGCTCTAACCTGCACTTTTTTTATAAAGATTGCTTTTTGTGTTTTGGTTTTTTTTTTCTTGAAAAGTTTAGACTTATTCAGGGTATCAGTGGTCAGTTCTGACTTCTAACAGCTTAGAAGCCTGAGCTGTGCCTCTAAAATGTGTGTACTCAGTTTTAAATGTAACTGACTTACCCACTTCTTACAAGAGGAGAACCTGGCATCCTTGACTTCTATCCAAGTCACTTGGGATGCACCTGCCTTGTACTTGTCCTGGTTCCCCTGTCTAGTTAGCAACAGGTAGACCCTGCATCTGTTGTTAGACTACTTGATTTTTGTTTCTTCTTTTTGTTCTTTTTTCTAGGAAAGAAAGGCATACTGAGAGCTGTGTATGTAATTTTTGGAAAGGAGTTTTTCTTAAATTCTGATCAGCACCTCCAGCTTGCCTCTGCTTCACTCTTGTCTGCAGCCTCTGAGTAGGACCAGCAAGAAAAAACGGCTCCCAAATGCTGCTAAGCTTATGATGTGCCTTCAAAAATTTGGAACACGTAACCTTTGTAAAAGCTGATGAAGGATCCCTGCCTGCCCTCTTTCCTTCCCCTTGCCAGCTGTAATTTGCCCCTCCAGCTTTTTTTCTGCAGCTGTGTGTTGGTGTGTTTCCCTCTGGAGCCTTGGGTAACTATCTGTCAGCTTTCTCCCTCCTCCCCCCCAAAAAAGGCACTGACAGGATGAAAAAAGCTGTTCTTCCTACCTGTGGTACTGCTAACTTCCCTGTGCAGCATGCTAACTTACAGCAGGGTTGGTCCCAGTCAGAGAGGATTTGAATGTCCACTGACCTGAAGGCTTCCTGTGCCCTGTCCCTGTGCACCCTCACAGCTCAGGCACTTGCTAGTTTGAGAAGCCCAAGAAATGCTTGTCAGCGTTGTGCCTTGCCAGCCGTGTGCTAGGATTTGTTTCATGAACTGTGGGGAGGGACAGGCAAAAGCTCTGTTCCTGGAAAATTGGCTAAAGAAAGTTTGTTATCCTGGAGTGCTCAGTGTATTGTATTTACCAGCAGTGTTTTCGGTTTGGGGATTTTTTTGGTGGTTGTTGCCATATTTTTATGGCTGTTGTATGAGTGAGCTACCCTGCCACTTGTTCAAGGCTGATGGAAGGCATCGCTTCCAAACCCAGCAGAAGTGATGCTTTGGGCAATTAAAAACATTTCTTACAACCATACAGCCAAACCTTAGTCTTTGTGTCTGCGAGGCTACCTTACTACATCGTTCCCATATATATATATGTATTTTTCCCATATATATATACACACATATACGTACACGTATATATATACACACACACATACCAGTTTGAAGTGTTTCTAAGAGGAAATACAAATGATAAAACTCTTCATTTTTAGAAGTGTTTATTGATACCATTAGCTCACAGTTGTAATGTAGTACTGGAAGTCAGGTGTGCCTAATGGGACCCCACCATGGGGCTCAGTCTTTGCCTCTTTTTCTTTCTTCCCCTCTCTCACACAGGGGATGCTGTGAGGATAATGCAGTGCCTAACTGCAAACTGTCAGTCTGCATTCAAAGTGAGACAAACGCCTTGAAGCACCCAGTGGGAAATGTGCTTTGTGGTGTAAAGATCAGCTTCAAAAACAAGGCCATCGCCCATGGCGTTCCTTCTCTGGGAGGTGGTGTACACCGGTGTCCGGAGGGTGTTCTAAAGAGGAAAAGAGGCACTGAGTGGTGCTCCAAGCACTGCGTGAAAGTGGAAGCCAGAGGGGTCTCTATAAGAGATGGTTGTCTTCAGAAATTCGCTCTGAGGACTGAGGAGAAGCTTTATGCTGCACATTTTACATGCTGAAGGCAGTAGTGGTGCTGCTTGTGCTAAGAGCAAAAGGACTAGCAGCTACTGAGATTTAAAATAGGAGGAAGTTGATAAGCAAATCTATCCCTGTCCCCAGTGGAAAGGTACCTGGAGTTTGAGCCTGTGTGCTTCAGTGGGTATTATCTTCAGGATGGGTAACTCCACCACCAGCACCCCAGGCTTGCTTTTTGTTAGGCAGCTGTTCTCCGTGTCCCAGTCTGCCCCTTCCAGAAACAGGCCAGAAACAAAGCAGCCTGCAAAGGCAGAAATGTAACATCTTGTGTAAATCAAGCTGCTACGGCAGTGTAAGGCAACTGTTCCTGCAGCAGCTGTCCTGTCCTCAGCACCGACACAGTAAGGACAGAACTCACAAACTGTACCTGCAGGGAGGTATGTTACTGACCTGTGGTGTTTGTTCTTAGCTGCAAGCTCTGCCTTTAAGACAAATTTCCAATTGAAACTGGCTTAGCTGCATTATGTATGATAAACAGCATTAGGACTAAATACTGATTTTCTTGCAGCTTTCTTTCCTACAGTGGATGCTGTTCTTCCAGTTATTTGCTTGTGTAACAGCCCAGTTCTGAGCAAGCTTTGTCACTCTGATGGTGACATCATGCCAACAGAAGGTGGAGGTTTGAATGTTAGCAAATACAGAAAAGAAAGTGATTTGTTATTAACTGAAAGCTGTGTTTGGAAATGGAGGGGGAAAGCATCTCTGTTTTCGTCAGTCAGGTCTAACACTCAGAGATGCTAATCTGGCCCTATATCCTGTGTGCATTGTATTTAGTCATTAGAACATTGCGAGCCATCAAAACTTCAAGGATATCTTTACATAGTAAGTAACACATAGCTGTATGTTTACACACATAGCTTTTTGTTTACATACATTATTTGCACTGTAGATGTATCTTTAAGAATTTGCTAGGATGAAGTAGTATTTTCCTTATTAAGAAAACGCATATGGAGAAAAGAGCAAAGTAAGTTGAAGAAATACTTGAACGTGTGTGTGAAAAAGCTGGAGAAAGAATGAAGCGTTCAGTTTACAGCAGCTCAGCAGCAAAGCAGGAACCTGAACCTGGCCCATTCCCAGCTCGTAACCACGTGGACTGTTAAATGGCATGACTGCATGCGTTGTCTGCAGAGGTATAATCAAATTAATTCCACCCAGCAGGCCAAGCAGTTTCTCTTTCTCCCCTCCGGCCTCAATTAACCTTTTTTTTTTCCCTCAAATAATCATAAAGTCACCTACCTTGTGTAGGCCCTTCAGTGATGTCTTCTGCAGTCCTGTATTTGGTCACCTCGGTGTACAGGGTGGAGTGATCCAGGGGCCACCTGTTTTTCCTGCAGGTGGCTTGAACAAGAGCTGTCAGGTAGGATTCTGGAATGTGCAGGCCTGAGAGCCACATCACCTTTGGTTCACAGTCATTAACCTGTAGTCAGGAACAGAAGACAGCCTGCAGTGCTTGCTCTGTTCTCCCACCAAACCTCCTCAGCTCAGAGACCAATCTTAAAGGTTAGCCAGTGGTTTCATTCTCATTCTGGGTGGTGACTGGTTGGCATAAGTTCAAATTAAGTAAAGCAGTGAAATTTCAATGACTTCCATACCCCATCACTAATCTGCACTGCGTATAAAACAGACACAGAAAGAGCTTTCTGGGGTCCTCCATTTACTTACCCAGGTGCTGTACTGGTTGTACCTATCTGTGAAGAAAATAATCCAATTTCCAAGGGTTTTTAGCGTGTCGGGGGCCAGCCGCCTCCAGATGCCAGGAATCTGTCCATTGAAGAGTGCCCGAGCCACATCGTCCAGTTCACTGCTCATTCCAACTTCCCCAGCCAAGGCCTGGAACGACAGTGACAGTCCTGAGTGCCAGAGCTGAGGCAATTAAAGCCTGAGCTGATTGCAGCTGCTTGCTGTGAGCAGCAGTAGCAGCGCTCCTACGTACGCGCTGCAGTTCAGCCAATGACTTTGCCATGCAAATGATGAGTTTATTAAAACGTTCCAGTTCCTGCAACAGCACCACAGTTGTTGGGGGCAGCTCCAGTCCAAAATGTTTTCTTATCTTGTTGAGATCAAATACTTCTGGTATTTTGTTTTCTATATCCTTAGCAACATGAGCAATATATTCATCTCGACTAACTCCTGTACCAGATTCACCTGAAACAAAAACAGCTTAGTGAGACTAATCTGAACAAGTATCACCTCTATTATTAATTTTTAACGAGAGAACTTTGAAGGCTGACTCTGCCTGGCGCCCACTTCTTTACCCACCCTGTGCAGCACTGACCTTTGCACCAGCAGCCTCCCTGCATGCCCAGCACTTCCTCTGAGCACGTGCTGAACTACTCCCTGCTGCCAGGGCTCAGCAGCTCAGTTGCTTTCCTTCCCTCTCAGTCCCTGTTCTTTGCTGCCTCTGCTCCATGAGGCCATTACATGTGCTGGCAGGCAGAGCCCAGCCGTGCTGCAGCAGCAGCTCCTCAGTGCCAGCCTGTGGGAATCCAAAGGACCCAGACTGCTGTGGGGCTGCAGCATACTTGGTACCACAATCCCTGCAGTGCAGTTCATCACCTCGTCAGTTCCTATTTGCAGTCCAAAGTGGTGGTGGATGTACCTGTTTGAGGCTGCAGTTCAAGAAGATGAGACCATATACCACGAACTGCCTGTGTGTAATACCCGATCTCAGCATTGGCATGAAGACCAAATACTTCTGGAGTGTTGGCAAGGGGCAGACATTCTATTGCCACTGCAAGGCAAAACACACCTCATAGTGATGCATACATTATGCTACAGCCACCAGAGCACATATAGAGCAAGTAGAGTTCTTTTATTTATTGCTAATTTACCTAAGAGAAAGCATTGCTTACCAACAAAGTCATCTTTTACCGTCCCTTGTGGAATCCTATAATCAACCTCATCATTTTTGTAAAAATGAAATGTTTGGAATGTGTCAAATATGAAATCACCAAGGTACTCATCCATGTAGACAGTCAGAATGCGACGATCAAAGCTGTCAATGGCACGGCCGCCATACATGACCTAGACATAATTACACTAATTATAGACCACTTTTGAGGCAGCAAATAGAGTTTAACAGAAAAAAAGAACAAACACTGAAAGGTCCAAAGCATTTTGCTATTGCAGTGGCTGCATAGTGTGAGTACAATGCTGTCTCCCTTCAAGGTTTCCTCTAGCTCCTTCTCAAGGGAAGCTGTTCTGGGCAACTCCTGATAGCCAATCTTGGTGATGTATTTACATACACGCAACAGTAACTTCCTCAGTAGCAGCTCAGGATCAGCTGTGATTAAATGCTGCCAAATAATAACAACTTCCTGTAAGATTTTGTGTGGCAGCAGCTACTTTGAACCGGCCAGCTGCTACAGAGCACACACAGCAAGGACAGCATGCTTTGGAAATACCTGTTTGTACAGCTCTCACATCAGTCACGGTCCACTGCACTAACAGTACTGTAAAGTTCTGCTGTTCAGTGCCTTTCCTCAGAGGATCCCAAAGGCTCTCTCAGAATTAAGCATCATCACTCCCCTCTTGTACAGTTAAACACAGTGGCCCCTGCTAATTGAGGCAGTGAGAGTAAGTGACTTGCTCAGGAGTTTCAGGACTGCCCAGAAGAGATTCTGAACCACCTCTATGTTATGACACGGCTCAGGGATTATTTAGTGACAGTGTAGGTGCTCACCTCACCAATAAGATACTTGAGGCTGCTCCAGGGGATTTTATCATCATTTTGCTGGAAAGCTTTTGTCAAGTATGTGTGAAGAATTTCCATGCAGACCTAATAAAGATGTTAAAACAAGACAAGATTCAAAAATCAGCTACACACATCCATGATTTTACTTAACACAGTTCTTGTTTGAAAACTAACAACCATTTCTTCCTCAACAAAGTGAAATAGAAAGCGTACATCTTGTTAAGGAAAGAAACCCCTAAGGGAGGGCTATTAAATAAATGCATTTATGTAAACAACATATATAAATACAAACATAAATGACTGAGAATCTCATTAAGTTCTGTGGCCTTAGTGTGATCACAATTGACATTATAGAAGATCGTGAATCTACATGAGACCACAGCAACAACAAAAAAGAGTTAATATAAATTATATTGCAAGAAAGGATTGAAGCTGGATAGATTATGTGTTTTCAAAAGTAATTTGAGCAACTCAAGAACATAAGAGCCGTTGTCATTATTTTCTTACCTGGAAATCAGATTCATTAAAATCATATGGTACGTTCCAGCCAACCTTCCCAAACTTCCTCCTCTCCTGAACCACGGCATGGAAAAATGCCAGCACATAGACCAAGGATTTGAAGGCAGGATGTGGGCACTGCTCCAAGGCCTCTTTGGGAATTCTGAAGTAGGTGGCTCGCATATTCAGTTTCAGACCATTTGGTGGTTCTGTTACAACCTGTCACAATAATCAGGGACACCATCAGTTACTGAATAGCATCAGGAAAACAAGCAGTAAGTGTATCATGCAAAGTTATACAATGCAAGCCTAAAAAACTGATCAGCCTTCTAAATTCATGCCAATATGGGACTTTTTTGTATGTAAAGATATGCACCTGACCTTTTCTCAAGGTTAGCAGAGATGTGAAGAGAAATCTGGTATTATTTTAGAAATAGCTATTTATTGGAAAGATTAATGCTTTATCATACTTTTTGATTTAATCTACTGAAACATTACTAGTAATTTACATATTTTGCTGTTTCCTACATACCACAACATTAAGATGGCTTAAGTCTTTATCATGACTTTACTAATTATCAAATGAAAGCAGGGTCAGCTTCCTGGCAGCACTGTCAAAGTGCTGTAAAACCATGCTGCCTATGGTTTGACCTAGAAAGTGCATGTGTGCAATCTTAAATCAGAAAGATGTTTGTGCTCACTTCTCCCCACTGAGGCAAGAAGCAGTGCTGAGGTGAACAGTCCAGAGCTATCAGTGATAAAGCAGAGCACGTACTGGGTGGATCTGATACACCACTGCCATCTACTCTATGAAATAAAGTTATTACATTACGGACCGGTTCACCACAGCAGAAGTAAAGCAGTCACACAATAGAAACCTAGAACTGCATCATGGCTTGTGCCTTCAAAATAATCAGCTCAGCTTGCTTGTGATAAATGCTGCAGCCTGAAGTAGCAACTGGAAATCATTATCCTATTACAGTGTCTGCTCCACTGACACTACTGCCAGGCTAGACAGACCTCAGCTCTGCACCAGGGGTGACAGGACTATTTCTGGCTCTCGGATATACTGTATCTGTGACAGCATTTGAATGAATGTAAAGAGTATTTGTCACATCTCCAGGTTTACTCTCAAAGCTCTATTCTAAAATAACAGCCCCAGAAAAAAAAAAAATTGCTTAACAGCTGTTATCCAAAGGAAAAAATAATCACCAGAAAATAAACAAGACGATGAAAAACCTATCTGGACAATGAAAACAAAAAGCTTGTACACAGCCCAAGTCAACATGCTGCATTCAGGTCCCACTCCTCCCCAAATCAGCCTGTTTTCTGAGCACACAGGACATGCTCTGCCCCTGGGCTTCCACACAGCACCTTCAGTGACTTCTGCAGAATCCCAATGGGGAAGCCCTCGGTTGGGTCTGTAGTCAGCCAGAGGCGAAAGTCTGGGTGAGGATTTGTGATTTTCTCCAGGGCCTTTTCCAGAGTGATAAGCCACCTGACCAAAAGGTGACAGTTCTGCAACATCAGCCACTCTCCTCTGACCACCACGTTCTCCAGCATCTGCAGGGCAATCTTACGAGACAAAAAGAACAGTCTGTGAGGAACATTCCCCTTACCATAAAAGCAAACCAACTCTCAGGGTCAGTGCAGGAGATTTCTTCTTGCCAGCAAACATACCCAGTCTTTTAGTTATAATAGAATACTCTTCCCTGCAAATGGAATTGCACCAATATCACAAACAGTTGCTGTTTTTTCATTAATCCCTTTTGAAATTAAAGTCATGTAGATTGCTGAAACACTTCAAGACACTGAAGTAGTGTACATGGCCCAGAAAAGGATGGTGATGAGAGTCTAACAAGGGGAGATCTAAATAAGCTTCTCAGAGTTCTTCCACTGTCTGAAATCACAGCACATTCAGCAGTTGCTAAGCTGTGGATGTTTCAGCCTAAGGGTCCATAATAAAACAAAAAAAAAACCTACAGGAAAGACAGAAAGAGCAGCAGAACATGTTTTTCTAATACTGTGACTTCAGATCAACCCCTGTCCTTACTTTGAAAGGCTACAGAGCAACTTCTTTTCAGCTCAACTACTTTTTAACAGCTGAACACAAAAGCCATAAAAGCAACCTAGCAACCAAATGCACTTTACATAAAAGCATTATTTCTAGTTTGGCAAATTGTATTCTATTTCCAAAGCACAAATTAACTTCATTTTCAATGGCCTTCAGAAAGGAAATTTGGACAAGCCCATGACAGTAAAAGCATGATTTGCAATTCACATGCCAACTCAGTGCCCACAGAACGTCCCAACCCTCCCAACTGAAGTTACCTGTTCTTGGCCTTGTCCCATGGCTAGGAATTTGAGTCTGTCCCCTCCAAAGCCTGTCTTCTCAGCCAGTTTCATGAGGTCACTAATGGGATCACAGCCAGGACTTAAGATAAAGACAACTGGTGAGTAAGGACTGCTCTGCTCAAAGACAGCTTCAAAGCTGATCACGGGGGGCTGCACATACCTGGTAGGAAAAGAAGCACAGTGAGCTGCTCTACAAAAAAAGTATCAATTTTGTTGTGTAAAAGACAGCTTTAATACAGACACCAACATTCATTTCAGACTGCACATGGAAATAATACAGAGAAAAAAGATGCTGCACTGTGTAGGAGAAATGCACAAGCCATTTACATTTGAAACAAGAGCGACTCACTTCTCACTCATGGTCAGTGTCACATAGCCTGTCACTGCCCGATACACTCGGTCCACTCGGAAACACCGCAGGAGGAGGAGTTTCTGAAAGTTTGTGAGACTGTTCTGGTAGTGCATGGGGAATGGCATCTGCTCCAGAGCATCTGTATCGTACCACTGGCAAGAAAAGGTGGGAGACAATGCAGATCGATCAAGTGGATCTATCAATGAAATTGCTAGGAAAAGCAAAAACAATTCGACACAAGAGAAACAAAGAAGAAAGTCAATTCACTGCCAAGAAATTTAAAAAGTTTCAGCTTTCTGAGTACAAAGCATTGGTTGGAAGGTTCAGCCTCTACTGCCACACCACCACTGTCCACCTCTGGTGTTATGGCAGGAGGCACTGCTGTCAGAGCAGCCCTCGTGTGATGCAGCAGTACAATAACGACAGTGAAATACTGACTGTTGAAATCAACAGCAAAAATTCCACTGGCTGAACAGGGCAAAGAACTCAAAGGCATATGACTGGAAAATAAAACACATACAGTACAGCACAGAAGATTTGGGGGGGGGGGTTATTTCATAACAAGAACCCTAATTATTCTGCAAATAAGCCAATCACTCAGTTCAAGAAGAAAAGCAATGCCTTGACAGAAAGCACCAGTGGTGACATGCCTCCTACAGAGTTCTATGGCACACTGCATCATACTTGAACATTTAATACCAGAAGAAAAACAAGGAAAGAGAATAGCATTGCAGAAAAGCACGTACATTTTTCCATACATCTGGATTTTTTTCCACATCATCTGGAAGAGATTCAAATTGCTCAGGAAATAGTTCAGACAAGCGAATTAGGTCTTCCCAGCCTTGATCTGGAAGCCAAGCATACGGTTTCTTTCGTGCACTCTTCTCCAGGGAAATATTGCCTAGTCACATTGAGAAACTGAAGTGAATGTCCATGTCATAAATTCTCTGGTACATGACCACACATACAGTCCCAACACACAGAGAAACCGTTTGGAAATCTGTTTCTGGAAGCACTGTGAGATTAAACTGGTCTGCTGAAGTAAACACAGCATTTTACAAGTGCTTGCAAAAGCCAACGTTGTATCTTTGCACGCATTTCTACTTATAAGTAGTTAGAAAATAACTAGAGATTACTTTCTCAGGTAACATTCTCATTATCTGTAGCTAACACAAGATTTGTCAGCATTTATAGTAAAAAGAGATTCACCTCTTCACTGTTTAACAAAGTGAAAAAATACCAATAGCAAAATCCACAACTCATGTAAAACAACATATTTCAGCTGACTTCATGTGCTAGCATTTATCACAAATCATCCTCAGTCAAAATCTATCTTGGAAGGATCTTCTAGCTATCACCACATATATATTTCTATACAAATATATTCACATTACCTTTTAAAAAGAAGTCAAGTTCTTCATGGGGAACTCTGCCATCAGCTTGCTCTATCTTCACAGTCATATTAAAGGAGAACAATAACTTGTGCTTCTCAAACAAGCCTATGTTAAAAGGACAACATTTTCAAAAATCTGCTCCAGCCCCACATGTTTTAGATCTACATCCTGCACCTGGTCACCCCACGAAGATCAAGGTGAGTGAAGACAGGGGTTTGGATCAGGCTTACAGAACTACAGACCGAGTACAAGTTTGTCAAAATGGCATCTGTGAGAAATACCCAGGAATGTAAGATCCGTATCTGCAACTGGCCGTTTGCAATTGGATTAAGAAAGGTTTTATTTAATTCAGTTGTAATACACATACTTCAGATAGAAGGGAGTGATTGTAAGCCAGGAACTATGCTGAAAACTCAACATCAGTGAATTTGTTATTGTTTGAGAATTTGCCTCTCTACTGCAAACCAGCTGAAAGCTGGTGAACAGCAGAGCATCAGCTTGTCATTAAACTGCACTCACCTGTCATTAAACTGCACTCACCTGTCATTAAACTGCACTCACCTGTGCAGCCGTAGTTATAGGTGTTGAAAGTCAACGTGTCCACGATGTTTTTTAACCTCTTGGGAAGAATAGGACTGGGCATGGATTTCCGAAGAGAGAGTCCAAAAACCTCTAAGAAGGAGACCAAGGAGTACTGGTACATGATGTTGACCACTGCCATTTCAGACAAAACAGAGAACAAAATGGCCCCTCTCCTGGCAGCTGGTCTGTAGCCGTCTCGAAGCTGATCAATATCTGCCGCCGTTGTCGCAGCCAGATGAAGTTTCTCTATCACCTGCCAGTCATTGATTTTATACAGGTCTAATTAATGCACTGACATACTAATATACAAATATAATCAGTGTACTAAGCTATTTTGAAACAACAATGATGAACATATAGGATGTAAAAATACTGCAATTAACAGCATGTGTTACAAGCACACAAACACCAGGAGGCAAGACACTGAAGACTAGTAATGTTCACATATTAGCCTACTTTTAAGAAGACCGTATTTGTGTAAAAATGCCAGTCATTCATCTTTAAATGCTTTAAATACATTAAATTTCTCTTAGGACTCTGTACAAAGATAAGGCTCTATAGCTTGTGGAGAGGAAAAGACACTGCTGAGTGCTGAAGCACAGTCCCCGTTCAATTGGAGACACCTGAATTAAGTCAGAAGAATTGTGCCCTCCCACTGCCTGCCTCTCACTGTTGACTATGTAGGGAATCTGGGCAAGAAAACCTAAAGAAGGATGAATTTCAAAAATCATAGGTTAGAATAAATGAGTCCCACTCCATGTATTTATGGAAATTAAGGGCAAAGATTAGCACAGGATCATAGAAACAGTATGGGAAAGGCCCTCTGGAGTTATTTACTTCAATTTTTTGCCCAAAACAGGACTACTGCCACCACTAGGTCATGTCATCTGTGCCTTTGCCCAGCTAAGGCCTGTAAGCCTCCAAGGACAGATACCCTACACCTTCCCTGAGCAACAAATAACTTGAAATTCCATTTCAGATCCAATATGATACAAGACAAAGATCGTTCCAGAGCTGAAAAAAATACATCACCTACTCTTTGTTTTAAAACTGTGAACAACTATTACTTTGGTCCTAATAATGACTTTCCTGAAAGCTGGACTATGTTCTCTGATGCAAAACAAATAGTGCTCAAAACTGAAAGATACAACACGTTCATTCTGGAAGCTAAGAACTAGGTTGAAAGGAATGAAGAGTTCTCACGAGAGAAAATGAAACACAATGAGAAAGAAAGAAGAGATTCCGTAAGTACATATCCTACAAAAACAAAAAAATTGAAACTAACAACCAGCTGGTACCTCAGTAGCTTTGGATTTTGTCTCCTCCATGGTTTGCACCAAGTCTATGTTGTCCAACATGTTTCCTGTGGAAGATGTCAGTTCCCGAAGGAGAGAGTCTTCCAGATCTTTCAGTAAGTTCTTATTGTCACTCGTCTCCTGGATGAGTTGTTCTCTCTGTTCTTCCAATTCCCTTCTTTCAAAACCCGTAATAACACTGAGCAATTGATCCTCGAGGCCCTTCAGCGTAACTAGAGATAAAAGACAGAACACAGCCTGTCTTAAAAGAACAAGGATAGCTTTTTAAGACAACTCATTTCACGTTGATCATCTCATAAAACTACAGCAATGCCATGAAGAGGCTTGGATAATAACTGCATATGAATTGTACCAATGCATCCCAACCTGACAGGTATAAGACTAGATCTTCACTTGTGTTTCAGATTAAGAGAGAGAAGTTAGAAGAATTTTATATTAAATCAGATGATCAGTATTAGGGAGACTCTTAAATGTTACAGTTTGTTGTTTCAGATAACCACCCAGGCCCCAAACTGCATAATGACTATTTTGTTAATAGACACACACTGCTTACCTTTATAATTGATAACCATAGCTTTCCCAAATACAGCAGGAGAATACTTTGGGTTTGCTAATTTGGTGTTCAGGTACAACCTAAAATTACTGTCATAGTCAACCTCTTTGTCACCCAGCACAATGAATTTTCGCCCCTGTGCAACTTTGATATTCTTCTCTAAGACATTGTCTATCACAGGATCAATGTATTCATCAACACCATGCAGCAAGAAAGGACTTCCATACTTTATGGCAAGTTCTAGCTGTTTAAGGAAATCTGGGTCATTGAAGGAAGCCATCTGCAAGAGAATAATGGAAAGATATGAAAACAGAACTTCTGACTATGCTTCTGACTGTGACATTGTCCTACATGAAATTCCATCCTGGAGCTGAGAAAAAACACAAGCAACACAGCCTTTTGGTTACACTACTTTGCTTGTACTGAGGCTGGCCAACATCCCAAAAAACCATCAGTCCCCAAAAGGTGAAATCCTTGTTTATCTTTACCCTCAGGTTATTTTTTTCTTCTTTCTTCTTAATCCAATTTAAAGCCTGTTGTTGTGGGTCAATACAGAGTGGGAAACGGCTTGCATATGTTGTCAGAATGCCATTCTGGATGGAGAGCTCATCCGGAGGCAATCCTTGGGAAACCCACCTAGGAAGCAAAGACCAAACTGGAACAAAAACTTGATGGGAGAGCAGATAACTTCAGTAGTCCGTAAAACCATGCAATCCTTTGTGTGTACCATTAGAAACACAAGGCAAACATACAGCGTATGTGATTGCAAGAGCAGTGCCAAAACTCAGACTGACTCATTGAGACATTTTAACTACACTACTCAAAACTCAGACTGCTGCATTTGCATTTGAGGACTCACACAGCAGCTGAAATTTGGGTTACTTGGTTATAGGTTTAATTGCAAATTTACTGAAGTGAATAAAAAGACTGCTGTTAAGCCTTGGGTGGAATACATACTATAGATAATTAATAAAAAGGTATGCATATAGGTTCAGTGAGTGCCCTTGCATTACAAAGAGCAATGGTTTGTTATAACAAATAGCTTCTGTCTACCAGGAAAATCACTGTCTCCTTGCCACCTTTGTGGCATGAAGTAAAATGGTCTTTCCACCCACACGTCAATGCACAATGCCAATTCTGTGCTACAGATTCAGACTCCCACTTCATGATTTCACATACAATAGTCACTAACTTCTTGACTGGACATACCTGCTAACCTCCACCTCATTAGTCAGGAGGCTTTCTAACCTAAAAGGCTGGCTGAGAGGAATCTCTCGTGAAAGAATGTCTTCTTGCCACACTTGATAAATCATCTCATTACGAAACTCCCAGCTGAATGCTCCTTCATAGCTCAGAAAGGCAGCACAGAGTAGACAATCTCCAAGCAACTTCACCTTTCGCATTTTGAGGTCTTCTAGTTCCTTTGCCCACCTGACAGAAAAATAAGGGGATCCTGGGTGAATCTGTAACAGGGGGTGGGGATTCTTTTCCAACTGCTGCTACTTTGTCTACTGATTGAGAAAGACAACCACAACATTTACTGTCAGTCGTTGTGATGACACTGAGTAGGATTGAACCATCTCCCTTTTAACCTTAGTAAACCTTTTTGTCCTGCATTAAAAATTGTTATTACTACTTTTCAAGATCTAATGAATATTATTTAGAATGCATATTAACCTCTAGCAGCAGGGAAAACAAAAATCAGAGAAAGACATTTCCAAAAATATCTCAGTTTGAAAGATTTTATTCCTGGCATACGATCTTCTGAGGTCAACAACATTCTTCTTTGAATCTACGCTTACCTCTTGTTCTCAGATCTCAAGCCAAAGATGAGCTTGTCAGCAGCTTCCAGTCTTCTCTGCATAATCTCTGCTTCTTCTTGTAACTGTTGCTTTTCTTTTATTGCCTCCTGGTATTTGTCCCCCAAAGCTTTAAGCTCAGCCTGAATTGTAGATAGCTCTGCATTTATCTTTTCCAGTTCCCTCTTACTTAAGTAATAGTTCCGTTCTAACCTTGCCACCTATATTATGAAGGAAAATATAAAGAGTATTATCAGAGAAAAGAGGGGTTTTGGAGAGAAATCTCAAGTTCTTCCTTCTGGCTATCTCGTGTATTTTAAAGCATCATGGTAATAGGTGTAAACCAAAATAACTGCCATCATTCCTCATCCACCTCTCCCCATCCTAAGCATTTACCTCATGGTCTGAAACTGCAGTTACAAAGCAGACAAACTTCCTAAAGCAGAGTTCTCACCACATAAGCTGTAATAAGCATGTAAGCAGTCCTGCCAACATCAGAGGTCAGCAGGACTATCATCCCAGACAAAAAAGGAGGTTTGTCTGCTTAACAACAGTGACCTTAAGACCTTAAAAATAGTCAGGCCCACCACCTAGTGAATATACTTTATCAGTAGTCAGCTGCATGTAAACAGATTTTCTGTTAGAAATTTTCCCAGTGTCCTCAGATTTCCTTTCATAACACAGCTAAGGTCCCAGTCTTTCTAAAAAATGTTAATTAAAAGGTCTGCACTCAAGGGACATGGATGTGTAACAGAGCTCTGCTCTGTCCAAATGTCACGTGCTTTCAAGCATGTTTTCAGTAGACAGCTAAAAACTGCTTTTTTGAGCATGTTAAGACTATCAAATTCCACCTGGCCCCATTTCTCTCACCTCCTCCCAGCACTAGAGTGGATGGGAACCCATACCGCAGCATGACAGCACAACAGACACAGCACATAATAACTGCACATTCCTCACCCATGCTGCAATATTTCTAAACACCTCTTCTGAAGCACTTCAGAGACTTCACGCTATGAAATCGCCAAGTGTTATTTTTCTGATGATTCATGTTTCATCCTCCTCAGAGTCTGAATTCACGCACTGTACCTTCTCTCTCTTTGGCTTGACTTCTCTAACTACATCACAGTAGCTCATCACCGCTTCAACAAACTTCAGCATTCCCAGGCCAGCTCTGCTAACAAGTTCCATTTCAGTGAAGGTGGTATTAAGACTCTTCAACACAGCTAAATGGACAAAGATATTGCAAGTGAGCCAAGTTATAGTGCAGCAATCCTTAGAGAAATAAGGCTTCTGTACAGCAATATTGAGCAGTACTGTAACAGATCATATGAATCGTTTGTCAGAATAGAAAAGATTCCGAACTTATGATGAAGGCACTGGGCTGTAACCATACAACAATACTGCTAGTGATTTCTCAAGTTCCTACTCAAAAAAAAAAAAAAAAGAAAAAGAAAGAAAAAGAAAAAAGTAGCACATTCAGTTTTCCAGCATGCCTCATGTCATGGTTTGCTTTCTCTACAGCAGTCCATTTTGTTAAAAGTGCAAAGTTCAACTCTTAATGGGAATACTCCAGATCACATCCTTGTGATCATCTGCAAAGCTTGACTCATCAGTTTTATATACAGCTTATCTTCTTCTCACTGTGTACAAATCACATCTCAATTGCCACATGATGATCAAGATCACAGTGCTGCTTTCTGAATATCCAAAGGCAGAACAGCAGGCCTGCTCCACTGTCCTGCTTGCTTCTTGCCTGCTCCAAACCGAAGTGTACGAGGACTGGCTGTAACACAGAGCAGAAGGTCTCTGCACTCTGAAAAATCCAAGTCCCCAAAAGAGCGACATCGGCAGCAACACAGATAGTGCTGTCCCTTAGCACAAGGGAAATCTCACCCTCCCGCACAGCCCTGGCAGCATTGCCATGGAGCATTGCCATGCACACAGCTTGCAATGTGAACCAGGGCTGCCTTCATTCCAGCTACAGCTGATGGAATCACAGCACACAGAAACGCAGCGCCCTCGGAGCTGGAAGCGACGCCCCACAGCTTGGTGCCAAACCTGCACTGTCGGTGTCACTGACAAAGATATTTAAGACTAAGCTCCAAAAGTGGAGATGCCGGGGATTGAACCCGGGGCCTCATACATGCAAAGCATGCGCTCTACCACTGAGCTACATCCCCGTTGGTGAGCCATGCTGGTCAATACTTTACCTCGAACAGATTTCACTTGGCTGTAAGTAATGCCATCAAAATCTAACTCCATCAGGGATCGCAGGAAATTGGCCTCTGACATCATTCCTTTGGCTGTCTTCCAGTTTAATTCTTTGTACCCCCTCATTATAAGAACACATTCCAAAACAGCTTGCACCTGTTTAGGGGGTTTTGCAAAGGATCTAGGAAACAAGTGAAGAAGACAATGGAGGAAACAAAACATGATGCTAGATCTGTGCTTCCCATTAAGACTGCTAATGAAATGTAACAACAGCTACTAAATAAGACATTTTAAACAAAATGAAAAATATAATCCAGCCAAAACAAGAAATAATTAGCTAGATGAGAGCTCAAAACTGGTTGTTGCATTCAAACAATTTGATCAGTAAGAGACTAAGGAATTTCAGCAGTGAAAGGCCTAAAACAATGATGCATATTTCTCCCTCGTGCAATCAAGCAGCTGTTCACTAGGAGGCATAGAACCAAAAGAATCCAGAGATCTACCAGAGAAAAGAAACCAGACAAGTGTGACAGGGAACGAAAAGCTCTTACTATTTTGGGGAGAGCCAAGGACTGCATGCAATTTCACACCTGTCCCCAAATACAAAATGTATTATAAAAACAGTAATAGAAGCAATTCAGCAGAAAAGAACATTTTCATGCTATCAAAGCAGCACTGAAAATAGAAAGAACAGAAGGAGACGTTCTAGGCTAGGAATCAGAGGATTCTGTTGTGACATCTGCACCTGGGAAGCTGCTGTCCTGATCGTAACCCACATGCTGTGCCCATGAGGAAATAAGGCTGACTCTAAAATGGTCTCTCCATGAATTTCCAAGCATTTATGCTATTGTACATCTAAATGAACTACCTGATCTCAGTAACATCAGACTTGTCAAGCTTCTGCAGCTCCAGTTTGGCAGCTTCTAAAATAGGCATGACTTCAGCCAGAGCTGTCTCAGCAGCCTTTTTCTCCATAGCAATAATCTTATTCTGTTCCTGTATCTCTGCAGCTTTTTCTTCAGCCAGTTTTTTCTTCACTTCAGCTACAAATTGTAAAAGCAGGACGGTAAGTAGATTATTCAAATTTGCTTGCAGAACATGTACTATGTGCTTTTGGCTCAAAATCAGGAATTACCACCAAATCAGTACCCTCTTATTTCTAGCTTGCCAGTGTTTACAGGGCTCCATCCATCACCAGGATGGGAATACCATTAGCATTCCACACAAAGCATAGATAATCTCTCTTCACACTGTGCTTCCCTCTGATTTCCTTCTGAAAGCATTTCTGAAGCAGAAGATCCCTTTCTTGCTAATGCCTCTTTCCCACTTTACTCCTTATACCTTACGAAGGGAAGACAAGGGCTGGAGAGCATAGTATTGAGGTACACAAAGTAAAGTAGACCAAATGTATAGGAAATATGTCAATCTAGTTAGAATGCAGGACCTACTCTTCTAGAAAGATCCTACATCAGCACAGGCAGAACAAGAGGGTCGTCTCTAAAAGCATCTGAAGCTCTTAAAGTAGCTTCCAACCCAACACAGACTATGTAAGCCTTGCTTAGCCTGAGGGACACTTCAGCAGTTGTAAACTACTTACCTACTTCTGTGTTTGCTGAAATCTCTTTTAACAAAGCCTCACAAGCAGCTGATTTTTCTGCTAGCACGATCTTTTGCTCTGCGAGTTTCTTGTTCAGCTCAACCAACTGCACACTCGCATCCTTCAGTTTATCCAGGCCCCTCTCCAGCCGTTTGCATTGTACTGGAAAGGAAAAAAAGTGAGAAATATTAGTGACTCCTTGGTATTATTGCACAGCAGTAGACAATGTCACAGAAGGTAGACATGCTTATAGGTGCACTTTGCAACAGAACAACCTCAGTTATGACAGGAAAATCGCTGTGAAAGATTTTTTATTCCATAAGCCTCCCCCAGCATTAAAGTCACCTCCATTGCCAAGAAGTGGCCCTGCACCTCTACTTGCTTTCACTACTGCACTGTTGATATCTGATGCTCTTTGCATACCTCAGTACTCACAGAAGTATGATTAACAACTGCTGTTTGAGGAAGAATGTCAAGCCTTGGCTTAGGCTGAACTATCATCAGATCTAATCACCCTTCCTCAAGCAGAAGAGTGTCTGGTTTGGAAATCCTGGCTCAGATTCATTCACAGAGGAATCTGGGGTAAACACAGCACTAGACAGAATCCAAACAATCACATGTGGCCAGGATGTTAGCCAACATCAAAACTGGGTATCGATAGCATCATTTTTGGATAACATGGGTAACATTAGGGATCTACACCCATTTTCATCACATTATACTTTTTCTTTTTTCCCCTTTTTTTTCCCCTAAGTATTTAAATCACTTATTAAAAAGGAGAAAACATCCACAGTCTTACCTAAAATGAACTCATTTTTCTCCTCAAGCAATCTTGGATACGTATGGATAAAGTCAAGGTAATTTTTTGGTGTGACATGGTTACTACGTCTTAATTTCTGCAGAAACCTCTTGCTGAAAATGCCTACGGATTCATGCACCATGACCATGTGCTCAACCACCATCTTGGAGCTCTCTGCTGGAATGCGTGTGTTACTTCCTAAAATTAGTCAGAATAAAAATAAAATAAAACAAATATATGTATTATATAGCAATCTATATATAATTTTTTATATTTTATTTATTTATTTTATAATTGGCATATTCTTAATATACTTATTTATTTTTTTAATAGTATGCCAATTACCATCTTCTTTCTCTAATGTACATTGAAGCCAGGCTTAAAAGTCTGCTTCCTGGGACAAGAAGCAAGGCCAAGATAGAGCTCAGAAGAGAACAAAGGCATCCTGATAGCCAGGTAACATCATCTACAGAGTTAAGGGCTTGAATCTTAGCCATTTCTTCTAAACCTATTTGAGTAAGAAACTGGCAAACAAAAACATTTTTGTTTACTGGGATATTGCTTCATCCTTGTAGGTCTATGGTAGTATCCACACCAGGAAAGCAAGATAACATCTACAATAAAGTCAAAGTAAAGAATTCATTTCTTAGGCTTATCCAAGGATTAATGGGTTAAAATACTGACATCTTACTTACCAACAAAGGATTTTGCAACTGCATACAAAGCTTGGGAGGGCCAGGGTAAGAACCAGTCAATACCAGTATTGTTGACAAGACCTTAAAATAAAAGCATAGTGTTGCCTTAGTGTTGCCTGAAAAGTTTCTTTGAAAAGCTACATCTTAATCTGCCAGACAGCCCTAAGTTTAACTTTGTTTGCACCAAGAATTTTCAGGTTTGGTCTTATTTGGTTCCTACTTAGGAACAATAATTACCACAAAGCCAGTACTTCCTTCTTGATAGTAAATAATCAGCACTGCATCTGTGTCCAGCTAAACCTGTTGCACTATTCTTTAGGCTATACTATTCCATAGGATGCACTCAAGAGCAACAACTAGATATTTTAAAGCCCACACTGGGATTCCCACCAGTACACCTCAATTTGTGAGTCTCCTCAGTCCTTTTAGGACATCTTTCAGCCACCTGTTCTGCAGTAGCATCCACCAAGCCCAGGTGGTTTTTCTCTTAGTTGTGTCCTTCTTAACCCACTGTTCTTTTAGCATTGGATATAAAAATGTTTCTTTTACCACCATATCCTAATGATTTAATATGTCACATTCTTCTGTAATCTATAGAGGAGAGGCTGCACACATAGGCAGTCTGCATACTTCCACTTCAGTGAGGATGACTAATTGCTTTCTAGCAGTTCAGCTGGAAAATGAACTGATCTGCTAAACGTTAGCCAATAATATCCACTGATACATGGCACTTAACTGGAAAACATCATGCAAATGTGTAATCATTAAACCTGCTCCGCTTCGCTTTAGCTGTGGCAGTCTGCTGGAGATTTTGTCTTGCCTACAAACCTGTGTTTGACAGGGAAGGGATGAAGCAGTGATAATAATTGATACCTGGGAAATTTCTGCACCACGTTCTCAGACTGTCCCCAACTGGGGACATTCCCAGGACAATATGAAGGTTGCTTGTACATTTGTTTACAAAATATTGCCAGACGCTCTGTTTAGCTGGGTTCACACCAGCTTTAATAGCTTCGTCTCCAATCTGACTTAGTATGGTGTCTTTTTCATCATCTGCAAAAAGGGCTGGCACCATTCCTGTAACATATGGACAGAAGAATGCTACTGAGAACAATTTATAACCATATGGCTGGGGACAGAGCAAATGGGGAACTAGAGTGACAAGTATTAAACCTAATTCAGCAAAAATGATTTTGGGCAGTTCTAAATGAACCTATTAATCTCTCTGTGCTTCTCCTCCTCACCCATAATGGACAACATACAGGAAATACTTTAGATGATGCAAGGGGATTTAGAAGAATAATTGCTTTGGTTTTGTTTGGGCTTCAGCAACATATACAAAATGTCACAAGA
This sequence comes from Lagopus muta, assembly GCF_023343835.1. Taxonomy (NCBI): domain Eukaryota; kingdom Metazoa; phylum Chordata; class Aves; order Galliformes; family Phasianidae; genus Lagopus; species Lagopus muta. The sequence goes on along the minus strand of NC_064449.1, from coordinate 7,811,773 downwards.
ACACAAAATGCTTTTACTCATGTAAGGAAAACATTCATTTGTGTCTCAAAACTACCAATCACATTTTCAGTCTCTCCATCAAATGGCCGTATTGCATGAGTTACCTAATGACTGACATAAGCAGTACAGAACAGAGAGAACCATACCAAGAAAAGGGATCAAAAAATCAGATTCTGTATGAACTTCTATTGAGAGGATGGTCATACAGAGCTGCTAATCTTCGCCAGCTGCATACAATAAAAGACAGTAAACTATAGCTTAAGATTATATATAAGCAGCTGTTGTTGCTCAGGTGAATGCTATTTAAAAGCAAATGAGAGAAAAGAGAGCTTGTGATTAAACACAACTGAAGTTCTACTCTGGTCTTGGAAAAAGCATGAGGTTCCTGCAAAACTATGATCAGTGTGCACTTTTAGGCTCCCCAGATGCATATAAATGACAATACAATGTCAAAACGCCATCATTAAGGCTAAGATAATTTCAGGTAGTATTGAAATGTGTAACTAACTACAATAGCAGAGAATACAGGGTGAAATAGTAAAAGCTGGACCAAGGGTGCATTTGAGTCACAAGCAAATACTATACTGGCAGTAATTCAGGCTGTGTGTGTCACCTGAAGTTAACATGTTATTGATGAGCTCCAAGAAACTCTCATCTGCTACATGGCCATCTGTAAACAAGAAGACTATTGACTTGTTCTCAATACCAAGCTTCTGGTACAGGCTTTTCAGGTCTTCTCGGAAGTTATTTTCTCTATATCCCCGAGTCAAGATGATTTCAAATACCTAGGGATGCAAACAAATATTAAGAAGAGACAGATGAACCCAAGACATCTTGGAAACTCAATTTGAACTAGATTGGATGAAAGGTTTTGGTTTGGCCTCCATCCATCAGTAAATTTATGCACTGCACTCTTTCCAAACAATTACATTTGTACAAACCTACAGGATTGCAATTTTAAAATTTGACTGCCCTTTGTATTCACCCTCCCTTTTCATTCTTCCCCTCCAAATCAACAGTTTCCTTAAGAAACTCTTGAAGGAGGAACATTTCCTATCTAAAATATTACAATATCAATCACAATAGGGTTCCTTGAGAAGCACCAGAGTGATGCTGTAGTACAGATAAGCAACAAAAGCAATAATTAGGTACTATTAGATTTGACCCTAAAACCCATCCTTGTTTTCTGTCCCCAAGTGCCAAGATCACCCACAGCCTCCTAGCAAACTGTTTTCTTCTCTTCACATGGAAGAGATGCCAGCCTAATCTTATCTTGACTGCCTTTCCCCTCCTCCTCTCATCCCCATCCAATTTAATCCTCATCCCACTGTTGCTTTCCTTGTCTTCATTCACTGCAAAGATGCACAGACACTAACCTCACATCCAGCTGTAAAGGCAGCCAATCTTGTAAGAGACTGCTTTCCTGAGCCTCCAACTCCTATGAGTAGGGCATGGCCACGATCCATCCGTATGATGCGATATACGTGGATTAAATGTTCCAAAGCATCATCAAAAAGAACTAGATTCATTTTAACATTAGCCTCATTATATTCCTCCAAAATCTCCTGCAGAGAAAGGTGGTCAGAACGTTACTAGGAGACCATGAAAACAATAACATTAATAAAATAACAACCCATTTAGCCACATTATTGCTAGTAAAGATCATCAAGGAAAATAAATAATTAGAAAGCACTGCCATAGCTGACCCCCTATTTTCATAATTCCAGATGCCAAATGAGAGTCTTCTGTGCACACTGTTGTATGTGTGCACATACAAACTGATTTCACCTTGTTTGGTGCAATTTCCTGCCCATTGCTCATGCAAAGACACAAAAATCACACACAGTTCCAAACTGAAGCACACTACCTGAAAGAGATTTTTTGCCACATCATAGGCTTGTATATCTTCATAAATACGAGGCTCCCCCTCATTCAGTGCCATCCTGAAATCCCCAAAAAGAATAGGATCCCTCATAGCCTGCTCCAATTCATCTCTGAAATTCTCTTCAATCAGGTTTTTGATATGTCCTTGTACCTTTGTGTATAAGAAATAAGTTAGGCAACGGAACAAAGCAGGTATTTTTGAGTCCAGGAATACTTAAAAGAGTGATATTAATGATGCACATTCTTGCTCAAATATTGACTTATTTCCAAGAGTGAAAGCTAGTGAGGTTACCAGAAAAACCAGACCACAACGTGCTTTGTGTTCTATGATACAAAATGGCCTAAGAGGAAGTTCAGGAACCATTCAAGTCAATGGACTGCAGAAATTTAAGACAGAAAGCAATACACCTTATTAAAAAAAAAAATCTGTTCCTTCAACAGATCTGCTCACTTAGTCTGCCATGGTTACTTTATTTCAGAGAGCTCCACAGATTACATTTTAAGATAATGTAGTAACAACACAGCAGTTAGACGAGTCTGCAGTATGACTGCAAGACCTGAATGCAATAGTTGACAACACTGCTGTGGCAAATTAGTTGCCACTGTAATATTCAGTAACTAATGAAAGTTGAAAGAAACTACTCACCAAAGCTTTATCTGCTTCATTAATCAGCCTGTCATGGAAAACCCTCAGGCACTCATTTCTCCAAACTCTCACCATCTGGGTGACTGTTTGAAACCTGCATTAATATCAAAATATCAGAGTGAACCAAGCAAACTGATTTGATCAAAAGTCTGGACTGATTTTTTTTTAAACTCTTCTACTGTTTTGGGTTTTTTTTTCCCCTCTTCATAAAGATAAAAAAAATTGCATCACTACCTTCAGGTATCTTATTTAAGGAAGATTAATGCAATAGCATTTGTCATCAAAAGTAGTATTGTAATTAAGGATGTTCCTGCACATCTTCTCACTCTGGTGAAAGTTTAATGAAAAGCAATGAGATGTGATTGATTTCATGCACCAAGCTTCCTCATTTTACCCCAGCTTCATCCAAACAAACAGGTAAAGGACTACTGAAGACAATTTTTATGTTCTTACCTCTCTGGGGTTGTAAGAATAAGTCCATTATAGACCCTGGAAAGGTCCCGCAGGTTAAAAATGTAATGGAATTTGGAAGGAGTAGGGGGTAGGTCACAGACAATCCTTTTATAAAGCTCCAAGGTGCATACTGTTATGGTCTCAGACATAGCTGATATAGACTCATTAAACGTCTGCAAACATGAGAGAAAAAAGAGATGTTTTCATGCAACTGCCCATAGAAAATTGAATACTATCAAATATTCTGCTTTCCAGCTTTTCAAATAACTTAAACATTTCTAGAAATTTGTATTCCTGTGCAGCATTCCTGCACATATACAGAAATTAAATGTTTTTGGGTACGGTGCATCTTCACTGAAAATAACATCACATTCAATCACTGGAATTTCTACAGTGTTTTCACAAGAGAAAAAATAAATTGGTCTAAAACTACTACTTCTCTAAATGAGAAGGAAACTTGAAAACAAATGTTTTTAGATCCTGTGACAACACAAAAATGAGTGTATATTTCAAAATGAACCCGTTAAGCAATCCTTCAACAAGAGTGAAATTACCGCAGTGTGGCCTTTCAGGATGGAGGCATAGATCAAATTCAGTGACTGCTCAGAAGGAAAAGGTACGTTAAAAACACTGAAGAGCGAGATGAATCGAGGGTCGACTTCATTCCGACCTCCTCCAGCTTTCCCCATGGCAGCGACAAATCCCAGATCTCGGAGCATTTTGCAGTTCATCTCCTTACTGCGGTCATACAAGAAACCTTTTTCTAGCAGCAGCTTCAACAAGGCAATGGGTTGCTGCGTGCCATACTCATCAACCTTTGTAACACAAAAAGCAGCAAGATATTTAGAGCACAGTATATCAACATGCCAAATACTGCTATAAACATGAAAATATTGTGCTCCCTACTTGGGACAGCGTTACACAGACTACACAACACTTGGTAGAGCTCTGGCACTGACTGTGAACATTCATTCTGATGTCTCATACAATAAAAGTGCCTCTTCTCCATGATAAGCTAAAAATGCACATCCTTTCCTGCTCCAATTCTAAAGAGAAAGGGAGGTTTCTACAAGAAACATCCTGCAACCAATATTAGGCCACACGCAAATGATTTTAATGCCATTTACAGTTGGATTTAATGATCTTGAAGGTCTTTTCCAACCTGAGCAATTCTATGATTCTATAAGAAGTGATTCAAAAGGAAATATTTCTTATCTAGAGGTCAAATACTGCAATAGACAGAAATACCCCATACTGCAGACAAGTCCCACAGTTCTGAAGTTCCCAAACTAAAAAGCAGTTATGTACTTCCATAAATCCCCTTGACTTGTGATATAAGACCTAGTCCTTTCACACAGTTGAATCTGTATATGAAGGCATGACATCAGTGCCACCATAAATGTTTCCAAAATACCTTGCTAACCAGTGGCAGCTTACCCTTGGCATATTCATATCATCCATGAAAACAATGAGACGTTTTCCCATAGGAGGGCCATAAGTGTCTTTAGTTCGTTTCTCTACGTTTGTTTCTAGATTTCTCTGGACGTCCATTGATGTTGTACGGGAAGAGAAGTTCATCACTAGGAGAAGCTGCAAAGAGGAGGAAATTGATAAGAATGGATTTTTACCTTTTTTTGTTCCCCTCCAAACTAGAGTATTCTACAAAATATTCTTTATATTAAGTTGTCAGACATATCAAAAACACTCCTCTGGTTCAGTTACTCATTTGAATTACAGACAACAAAGAAGTACAATTCTTCTTAAATCTTTGATAAAGTAAGAGAACAAAATATTTCTTTTCTTCAAGAATTCTCAAATCATCATTACAATTTGGGCCTGAGCTTGCAGTTAGATCTCTGAACCTTCATGAGGCCTCAAAGTCAATACTGCTACTCACAGGCTCAGGCTTCAGAACAGAAATTTAACACAGGGTCACAAAATGAAAATGCAGCTTTATAAACAAGGCAAAATGCCTCATACGTACATTAAGGTCTTCGTTCAGACTGCTTAAGAAGTTCTGTGTTGTTGCTGTTTTAGAAGTACCTGATTCACCTACAAGAACAACTGGGTGTTTTATTTTTACCATTTGTTCTAGCAACCAAGTAGTGCGTGTTGTATCCACTGTAGGCACTGAAAAAGATCGTGAATAGAACAGCAGGTTAAAATTAAAGGCAGTGCAGCCTGGGCAATTTATATTTATGGAACACAGCTGGATCAGACTCACAATTAACATGCAGTTGCACAAAGACGTAACCTGAAATATTGACTTACTAACAATGCTGAAGAAAAACTTTAATTGCTTAACCACAGCTACTCAATTTTTATCACTGGGCTCTTTTTTCCTATTGACATGTAAGAAAATTAGTTCTCCACATAGCAGCACCACAGACTGGTTAAATTCCACGTAACCCCTATTCCAAGGACATAATCAGGATATATTTGGATCAGGATTTATTTTTCCCTGAAACATACAGAGATGAATTTTGTTCTATGTGAATAGCCTGCCATCAGGAACAGTTTTATAGACCATACCATTACCTATTGTGTCAGTGAAATTAATCTATGCTTGCTGAATCTTACTATAATATAACTTGGACCAATTTAGTCTTAACTATGAAAAGCGCTTGTCATCATTATATAGTATTTCAAGTAACAACCAATAATGGCCTTAAAAATGAATTTTTTATCTACTGAGCATTTGAACCGGTGATGTGAGATTTTTTCAGAGTTTCTGGCCAAGTACACCAAAAAAAAAAAAAAAAAATCAATCTTCTGCTCTTCTGACTCTTTCAAAATGCCGTAGGCACTGAAAAAGGTTCTTCCTCATTTCATTATTACACAGTGCTGTAAATATCAACTCTATTCCTGCTAATCTACTCTAACAAGAGCATTAAATAAATTGGTTTCTGTCATCACAAGAAACTGAAAAAGAGTAGATGCCCTTCAGCACACGGTGAGGATACTTACGTTAAGTCCACTCACATACTATAAAGTAAAAGCACACTGCCACTTTTTTTATCTTACACTCACCTAGGATGTCAAGAAACTTCTTTTGAGGATTATGAATATATCCAGGAACAAGTTGCATCCAAGGTACCCACTTCTTTTGAAATCCATCAAAATGAAAGTCATACAAAGTTGGCAGCTGACCTGAAAACCATTAAACAGCTGAAAAGTTCCTAGGACACTTCAACATTTCATAAGACTGAAATGAAAGTAAAGGATGTGATTCTGGGTCAAGTAGAGCAACACTGTTCCACTTGCCATTTAACCTAGAAAAACACCTCACAAAATTCTCCTAGTCCAGTATTTGAATCATATTATCAATTAATAAGCACTTTTCCAATGGTTTTCATTTCCCTTTTTGTTTTTTCTTTCACTTTTTACATTTTCTGGCTGGCACAGTTCTGTGAAGGTAAGCCAGTAACTAAGAGTCAGCCAGCAATAGTATCTCTACACATTTTCAGTGACAGTCCTTCGGAGAACATCAAACATTTTCATGGCAGATAGCTGTAAGGAAGTACAATGTTCTCACTTCAAGGAAACCAAGACTTTTCCAACATAATCAACGCGATTTGGAGTACGTTACAATAAAATCCTACCTGGCAGCTCCCCTGGCTTAGCCAGGATGTTCTCATCATGAACAGTTGACATACAAGAAATATGTTTAATGTATTTATCAAATTTAACTCTTCCAGCATCAAGAAGAGAAGCACCTAAAGAAAAATATAAAGCTTCCAAGAAAAAGCACTCTAGAACATCAGGATCATCAGGTTTTTCTACAAGAAGAGCTTCCAGCATCACAGTCAGCTGAACCACCTGTTGTAAAAAAGGTCAAAAGTGTAAACAGAATCACTATTTAGATAGGTAAAAACTCTTACTATGTTTTCAGCTGTTTGAGTGTTTGCTGATCTTTAGTCCTTACAGATGTATCTACTGATACAAGTATTAATCATAGCAGGATGGCACTGGCAAGGAACTGACTGTTTCTATTGTTTCTTGGTAGCAAACTGAGATTTCACTGTGAACTGTACTCTTGTGATTTCCTTGGAAGATTTTTGCCTTCATTAGTCAGCTCCACTTCTAAGATAAACTTTTTCAACCTTTATTTTCTATTCCTCACCATGTTTAAATCTGTTTGAGGAACAATGGTCTTCAGCCTTTCTTCTTGTTTGCCATCCACAACTCCCTCTGTAATCATATCAATAAGGCAGGGCACATATTTTTCAAAGAGACGATTCAATTCAATTCTCTCTTGCTGAGGGAAAAAAGGGACAATAATTAAACACACAGAAAAGTGGGAGGGTGACTGTGAAAGCAGAGTTTCCCATCAACACCTGGCTGACCAAGTATAATTGCTTTTACAGGAGTGACAGAATACAGGCAAATTAAGAAATTTAACAGTTATACAGACTGTTTTTTTGGCAGCTGAGGATCTGCATTCATCAGGTGATAGTAACTAAGTTTTCTTACTTCAGAACTTAATGACAGATGAACCATAAGCCAATTCAGAAGATGAGACTGACTTTACAAAGATGTTCTGTGTTTTGTTTTTTTCCCTCTTCTTTCTACAGTTCAGTATTTAATAAAAAATACTCTATGACCAAATGCAGAAATTCCCACCTCATTTTCTCTTCCTCGCGTCCACTTCTGCCAGTAAGGCTTGTATTTCAGATTTTTAGGATCCACAAAGACCATTCCACAGCGGGATACTGTGGCAGGAGATGCATACTGTAAGTCACCAACCTGTAAAATAATCATACCACATAATGATGCCTTCAAAGAATAGACAGAGTAACTACTTTTACAGGCTGTGTAGATCTAGCCTCATCTAACCCCTCCCACATACAGCCATTTCCTACCTCAAACAACAGTGCACAGTGAGACTGGAGTCTAATCCTCTCCCCGTTTGCCAGGGTCAATAACTTATTGTCATCCATGACAGAATTCATGTTTTCAACCCATAGAGCATCTACATCTCCATCAAACAGAATGTACCTGTGGATACAGGAGCCAAGGGATATATAATCTCTGACTTCAGTCACATATTTCAGAACTCAGACATTCCATCAAAGGCATCAATGTCAGCCCAGGTGTTTTGAAGTCTCCCCTGCATTTTTGATCAATGCATTGTTTCTATTCATCTCACTGAGGCACACAACTCACAAGAAATAGAAAGATACCCTTAGACACTTTGCATTCACTTATCATTTGTTTCTGAACTAGCATAGTATCATATACATAGTATTGTGTATTATATTAAAAAAATAAAAGTTGACATAAAATTCAGCACCTAAAAGTTATCACAGTAATTTCTAGCTGTCTACCTTCGTTCTTTCTTGTCAGTAGGCCTGTTGATATCCCGAAAAATGTTCGACAGGACTCCATCTGTCCAGTCTCGTGTGGTAGGGTCAAGGATCCCATATAGTTCAATCACAGACATAGCTTTAGGATTCAGTGTGTAAAGCTTTGTCAACAATCCCAGCCTAGAAATACAAAAGGAAAGCAATATTATTTATGTATACATTTATATTATGAGAATACCACCTCATGATAACCCAAGCATACGTTATGGCTAGCTATTAATGATTTTGATATGACTACACAAGTCATTTTACAGCCACCTTTCCAGGTATCAAATTGTATACTTACTTGTTCTGGGCTTGGCACAAAGCATTAATGACAACCGATTTGCCACCTCCAGTCGGCCCAACCACCATTGTAGTGTGTCTAGTTATCATTGTCTCATACATCTGAACAACTTTATCCACCTGAAAAAATACATATTAATTCAACAGACTGCTATCCATAGGTCTATGGACAAGATCAGCAGCTGGTCTATACCTACTAAGCTTTCCTGGAGCCTTTCTGGAGTGCAGCAATGCATATCCAGCCTAATGTTTACAACAAAAACTCAGGCAATTAACATTTTTTATACCTGAACTGGTAAAACAACATAACCTCCTTCTTCCAGCACTTGTTCTACAGCATCATTAAAGTCAGGGTAGCGGACTCGAGGGCAGTCCAGGCCAGGAAACAGGTCAGAGATTAGGCCAAGGAAGAGAGGTACGTCTTCAAACACAAATTTAGGAAGATTCATATCTCGTAGAGCTCTCATCAGTACAACCTCCTAGACAAAACACAGCAGAATCACTCTCTACCAAACAGCTAACCAATTACATAATACGTAGTAATTTCAAACATCACCAAAAACCATTGCACAATTACTTTAGTACAGCTTTGAGAATGCTTTCTTGGCTTCAGCTACTAGTGGAAAAGAGGCCATTTTGAAAGGATTAAGTTGACCAATAGTTAAGAATGCTGCCTTTTTCAACTATATTAACAAAATGCTGTGCGGCTAGAGTGATCATACTACAGTTTCCCTGATTTGATGCTAAAATAAACAATTGTTTTATAAATATTCCCAAATTCTGCAGTTATTGCAGCATCAAAAAGCTTTTGTTTGTAAGTACGATGCACCACTTGAGCTACCAAATGAACAATATGAATGGAGCACCCACTTTGGGTATTATCTTCAGAAAGTAGTTTTCACTATTTATCCAGGATAAATAGTGCATCCTGGACTTAATATCAAGACTGCACATGAAGTAAAACACCTCATTTTTTATAGGTTTCCCTACCAAGTTCTGATGCTACCTTGCTGGTAGAGGACATCATGAAGCTCAGTAAGAACACAGTAAAATAATAAGACAAAGAACACCAATGCTTCTATTTCAAATGCAGACAAACTACAGCGAATGTGTAAACATATACTATTTCCAACGAAAAGTATGAGCTGCAAAGGGTAAATAAGTAGCAAGCCCACCTCACTGAGGTCTGGTGATCCCCTTTTCAATTCCCCAGCCATCACCAACACTGACTTAAGGGCCCGCAGCCCAAAATCATAATGATGTTGTTTAGAAAGTTGTTCTTTTGCCAGCTTGTACAGCACTGTCATCTTTTTGGCAAGGACCTGTTTGAGAGTTAAATAATCACAGACGTGAGGTTACAACAAAACACAGAGCACACATACAAGGGTATGGAGAGCAATACAGTTTTCTTACCTTTGCCGTAAGGAATCCTTCAGAAAAGAGCATGATTTCGCAGATTTGCTGAAGATCTGGTACAATAACAACCACAGGCCTGAACAAAGCTTTTACAGACTCAGGGAGCTCAGTCCGGCCAGCATAACCAGGATTCATTGTAATAAAAATGCCCATTCGGCTATCAAGGTTTATTTCTTGTCCTTCAAACTAAAAGCACATGAAAACTTCAGCACAATGTGTGTTTGTAACTGAAACATTACCAGTTGCTGAAAGAGAAAACCGGCAATACTGGGACACCCACTTGGGACAGTGTGTTAAAAATGCAGCTTTAGATATGAATGTAGGTACATTTAATTACTATTTTCTATTTAGCTTACTTTTCTCCTACTTCACAAGGGGAGAATCTAGCAATGAATTAGAAAATAAGCAAAGCTTTAATATCTCTGAATCTCAGAGTACATATTCTGGAGTCTGAAACACTCAGCACAAAGCAATTACCACAGAAACAGCCCTTCGATCTCCCAGTTGGGCCCAGTCCTGGATCTTTGCCTCTAGCACAAGATCAGCCTTCACAATTACTCTTCTTTTTCAGTGTTTACCTGAAATGTTTTCTGATGATTCATTAAAGCATTTCGAATAACTTGAATCTGAGAAGAAATGACTGAAAGCACAGAAGCATCGATACGATTGAATTCATCAAAGCATCCCCATGCTCCACACTGGGCAAGACCAGAGAAGATTTTACCAACTGCCTAACAAGAAGAAGAAAAACATCTCAGCAATGAGTACGTTAAAGAATCCACCACCAGCAAACTGGAGTATGCTAAAACTCTTAATGTCTGGGTAAAAAATCTCTGGATACATGCAGGAGCTAGCAATCCGCACTAGGTAACTATTTGCTAAGTGCAGATAGCCCATAATGAGCTTAGACACACTTAGCCATTGTTTCCCTGTTTGAAAGAACAGATAGAATCTTCAAATTCCCTTTAACATTTATTCAAAATAGTTATTTTTTACTCTATTTCATTGGCATGGTAACTCTAAAGGAGGCACATGTTCAGAAGTTCAAAACCTGTGCTTATTCTGTGTGCTGGAAAAGAACAGTAAACGGCTCTTTCCATAGAATGCAGATCTTAAAAACTTACTTTGAAATCCATGCCTTCTCCACAGTTTGTCACCACACACAGCAAGCCCAGTGCTTTGGCCAGATCCTTGGTTGTTTCTGTTTTCCCTGTACCTGCTGGCCCTGCTGGTGCTCCTCCCAAAAACATTGATAAAGCCTTTGAAGACAGACCAAAGAACAAAGTGTAACACAATGGAAAGTGCAGCAATAGCAGCAGAGCAGCAAGAACCTGGCTACAAGGAGTGAGGATTTGCACAAATACAAAAGCTGTGGGCACAGAAATAAAGAAAAGAAGCTGCTTACCTTCAGGCCTCGGGTATGCAGGAATCTCCAGTGAGATCTGCACTTGAACAGACCTCATTTGAACAGACCCTAGCTTGGCCCTGACTTCCTACCAGGTGATCAATCACGGTTCAAGCCATGACTTAGCATTTCCACTACAAAAAGGATTTTATTAAGCTGGTAGCAAATTCACAAACAAATCCATGGGTACAACAAGCCTTAAATCTCATTTCTGCATGCATTCTACGTTATCTTCAAAGCAACTAGTTTAGAAGACTATTGCAACCTATTTATTATACATTTGTGTTCACACTGTATTTCTTCTCCTTTCTTTTATGTCCCAGTTGCCAACTATGCGACAGCATGGAAGCATGTTTTACAAGTGTACGTCAGCTAAAAAGAACTCCTTTAACACATACCTGTGTGAATGTGAGATAGATACGATCAGTAAGCGGGGTGATCACGAGGCGCCCGTTCAAACCCATGTACTCATAACCATATGAAAATGTCCCTGTGCACTGCCGCACACTCAGCTCATCTGGTTCTCGGTCCCAATAAAAGCGCAGCTGGCTTTCCCATTCAAATTCCTGAGCCTGCAGAATGCTACACAAGAGACGTGCACACATGAGGTGAAGGGATAGATAGATAGCTTATGGCTCTGGTATTTTCTCAGGAGGTTGAGGATTTACCTGTCTCTGACAAATGTATCCACGATGTCTCTGGCATGAACATCAATGATGAGAACAGTGTTGTATTTTTTCCTGTCGTTTTTGCTCAAAGGTGCAGTAATGCGAGTAACCAGCTCATCAATTTGTTGGTGCATTTTTTTAGCATACAGTTTCATTGCCTGTTTTTCTCCTTTCTTCACTTTCCGAAAGACATCCTCAACCTCCCACGTCCACCACACCTGATTGGCAGCCAGCACCATCATGCCTTGGTAGAGTAACATCCAATCAACTCTATGGGAAATACAGTATGGGAGTCTGAGTTACTGTTTAAGTAAATGATCACAACAAAAAATAGGAAGTCCCTCCTATTTCTACAACGACAACATGACCAAAACTTTATAAAGATGAATAAAATCAAGGTGTGAGGTATTATTTCTAAAGCCTAGGAAATACTCTCATGGAAAACAACCTATGCCATGCGTAACAATGACAAGACAGAATTTAATAAGAAAAATTGTGCACACGTTACTAAAAATGAAAATTCAAGCCTTATAAAACCACTGAGAGTAAATAAAACATTTTTTCTGGTTAAAATACTACATATGCAGGTACGCATACTCCTCTGCATTACAGAAATACAGGCTAAGCTGTGTCTAAATTAGAAAATGAAGTTTCTGTTTTTCTGTATCACTAAGGGTTCATAGTAACATATAAGTACTTGTATTATCTTTGACACTGATGGTTTCACCTGCTTCTGTCTTCACAGTATCGAAAAATAGCCTCCTTAGTAAGAAGTCTGTTTGTTCGTCTCATTTCTCCCAGCACTGCTGTCATCCAGTTCTCCACTCTGCCTTCTGCAGCTACAGCCTGCCGGAAATCCATCACCTCCCCCTCAGCTGAAATCATGGCCGTGGCAATTTTCTTATCACCATCACCATCCTGAAACCTCAGGGAAGCTATGTTATCGTACATCTGAAATGCACCAACAGAGAAATTGACATAAGAGAAATCAAGCTTGAAAGATTCAAGTGTACCTAGCCCTCATCTTAATGTTGAAAGGAAGTTTTCACCATCTCCAGAGAGAAATGGATCTGACTGTAAGTAATCAAATACACACACTGAGGCATACAGCCCAGCAGCCCCACTGCACAGTAAACAAAACAAATGATCAGGTTCAAGTGACTTTTTTTTTCCTCGAAAGTAAAGACCTCTCAGGAGCTACAGGAAGGTTATTTAGTGATAGGTCATTATGTTGTATCTCGAACCTTCTTTACATAACTGGTTGATTTGTTTGTTTAGAAGTTTCATGAAGAAGCTGCCAAGATGTTCTTTGTATGCAGGAAATATTAGCACACACTTAGCAGCATGTACAGAATGGTCTATTCAGCTCTTAAAAGCACTTAAAAGTGAAGGGCACTTTGGAAAACCAGACACTGTACCTTTATCATGTGTTCCTGGACACAAAGTGGGTTACTGCTGCCAAGGATACTGAGCAGCTCTTCATCAGATATAAAGAAAAACCTTGGGAAGGCATTTCGCTTCGAATCCAAATAATCATTCAAGCTTTTCTGACATTTCTCCAGCACATTATTGATATGGTGGAGGTCTGATAGACGATTTGGGGCCTCACAGGATTTTTTAATTATTGGTTCTTCTGCAGTTTCATCCATTATCTACGTGGGAAATAAAATTAGAAAATAACAAACAGCAGTGAATTACACTAAATTACATCTAGTGACAAAACAGACTGCACAAGCAGTACAGGTTCTTTCAACAATGAATTAATTTTAAATATGGTTTCCTATACTGCAGTACTGTACGAGCACAGAGGTAAGTATGCACATTCTTAAAGCTGAGAGCATGAAGATACTGTAAAAGCAAGTGAAAGAGAAGACTGTATCCCACGCCATGCAAGCATAATCACATACCTGACTTTGCTCCTGTGTACAGCAGTACTTCAAGAGCATGTATAGCACTGTGGAATCACAGTACAATTCAGTTACTTGCCTTTTTGAACATACTGTCTACACTGTCAAATATTTCAGCTTCTTCTGAAAGCTGTGATCTTATATCTCCACCAACAAAGATGCTCTCCAGGTACATCCATTTTCTCTGAACCACCATCCAGATCTAAGAATTAAATGTTACCAACAAAGATTAAAAAAAAAGAAAGGAAAATCCTGATCATAAATAAATGTTAATAATTTAGCCCAACACTTTCTTCCCTACCTCAATTACTTCACCGATCAATGACAGAGTTTTTTCCAAATGGTGAACAGTTGAAAGGAAAGGACCCACGAAACGACTGCCCAAGATGCTCTGAAGATTGACACTGTTGTCATCAAGAATCTCTAAAATTTCATCTACAGATCCCAGAATAAAGCCACGCTTCTCAGTGCCTTTGAAATATATTTGCACAGTAAATTTCAGCTGTTCCCATGTTTCTGCTATGTCCTTCATACTCTGTATGTGCACAGAAAAAGATGTGTTTCAGTCTTCAAAACCTAGAGAACTGTAATTGTAGCACAGAAATGAAATCAATTAACTCCACAAAACTTTTGCACAGATTTCCAGCACTGGTTTATAAAAAGGTTTATTTCAAAACATCATGATTAAGACCAAATGAATTCCATTTTTCATAGACCAAACTTGCTTATTGTGACAGCAAAATCCATACACTGCTGTGAAAGCAAAGACAGGTAGGATTTTGTGCTGTTTTGTAGCTTATTAGCAGAGCTATTGATTTATTTACATTACAGCACCTCCCTGAAGACAGAGGAACTTACTGTCATGCCACTCAAGATCTCACATTAAAAAAACTGTTGTCATCGATGTGTGTTTAGTTTTATTATGATTTTTAAATTACCTTCTCAACACTAAGCTCCTTAACAGCTGTTCCAACTATTTCATTGATAATATCTGAGTGCCTGTGAAGTTCCATAGCAAACATATTCTCCAAAGTAAACGTTTCAGTTGTCATTTCAAACCTTGTGCCTGTTCTCTCCATAAGGTCTTGCCAATGCCTGTATAAAATTGATGCATCAGTAACTATACCACGACACAGGAAAATGAAAACAAATGTTTTCCATTTGTTTGCATTATTTAAATAAATAAAAGCAAACCTTTCTCTTAGAGCTTCATTTTTCAAATCAAGCAACAAAGGAATGGAGTCTCTAAATGCCTTCAGTTTTGTTTCCAAGTGACAGGCTGCTGGCATACTGCGGACTTGTTTGGGCAGCTTTCGAAAAGCTTTAAGAAATCCTTCAATTCCTTCCTGAAGAAACTGCACATTGAGGTTTATCCAGAGTGTCCGAGACCATTCCTCTTTAGCTGCCTGGGAACAAGGTTATCAGGAGGAAAAAAAAAACGTATTTCTCTTTGTTTTCTGGTACAGCAGGATCTAGAGACCACAGTCAGGATGTGATCGCATTAACATTTTACAAACAGAGAAAGAGGCAGGTTAACATTCAAGGCAGATTCATAACCAAAACAAATAATGAATAAATCAAAAGTAAACATGGAGAAGAAGAAAATCATTCTTAAGAGCATACTTTACAACCAGTCTGTCTGCTGGCTGATCAGGGCATTTTAATCTTGGAAAAATAGAATTTCTTAAAAATTCTAAGACCAAGCCTGAGATATCTGCTGTCACCTGCACATCCAAAAGTTGTCCCACAGAAATAATCAGCAGATATGTACAACATAAGACCATCCAATAATTTCTGAGGAATGAGTGGCTGTATCTATCTCATAAATGTATGTGTTTGGTTTACTATGGAGACATTCTGTTCTCCTCTATTAACATCATTAAACTGACATCATGATGGTAAATTACAGGTCAGTTTACTTCGTGCGAAGGAACAGAGTTCATAGTAACTAAAAGACAATGCAAGCTCTTCTATTTTGCACCTTTGCATGTGGTATGTGCTTGAACATGAGCTTGCATGCACTTACCTTCTGTAATTCATAAATTTCATAGACTTGCTTTAGACCTTTCATATCATTCTGCATTTTCATTAAGTCAGGATACACTTTAGCTGGCAAGTCAAAAAGTTTCTCAACACTGCCCAGTTCCTGATGAATTTCTTCCAGTTTTTCCATTTCTTTTTCAAAAATGGCCATGAGTTCCAGCCCTGGAAAAGGATGGATGTTTTTCTAGATAAACAATCCAATGCATTATGGGGAACAAATAAGACAGCATTTGCACATAGTAGAAATTACAGTACTAAAAGTGTCATATTGATCAGTTGATCAGTTTGTATGTTAATGAAAACACAATTTTCTTGTTTTACATAAAATTTGATGAATTTTCCAAAAACCAATATTGTTAAGACATCACTTTACACTCTTAATTTACCTTTATCAAGATCTTCTCCAACAGCACCAGGCCCCTCAGCCATGAATTTACAGAAGAAATCTGCTACCTTTGTAGTGTAGTCCTCAATCTGTTGCTTTGTAATCTAAAGAGAACAGAGTTTAAATTGTTTTCCTTTCTATTTCTTTTTTTTTTTTTGTCAATTTAATTACAAATACTACCTCTGTGAACATTCTTTTTATGCCTCCAAGGTTGTGATCAACTTCTGATGCTTCAAAGAAGAGAGTCTCCCACTTTTCCTTAATCTTGTCAGCCATCTCTTGCTCTTCTTTAGCCACCTAAAACAAAACAGTAATATCTCTCACAAGCAATAAATACACACAGGAAAGTGAGAAAGGTGTGCATTATAAATATGCAAAAGATGGAAACAGCACTGAAGTTAGTCTCAAGTTGCACCAAGAGATGTTTAGATTGGACATTAGGAAAATGATTTCACATAGAGAGTGCTTAGGCATTGGAACTGCTTGCCCAGGGAAGTGATGGAGTTCCCATCTCCCGAGGTAATTAACAGATGTGTGGAGGTGGCACTAACAGACATCAGTAAGGCCTTAGTGTTAGGTCAGCAATCGGACTTGACAACCTTGAAAGCCAAGCTAGATGATTCCATTAATCAGATTTAAACACATGCAATATGTCCATTTAAAATGGAGCTACCACTTTGAGAACGGAGGTTGCATTAGACAATCTCCAGATGTCACTTCTAACCTCAACAGTGCTGTGATTCTGTGAAATGTCTTAATAAGAAAACAATTATTCATTCACATGGGAAGCATTTGTGAGCATAGCTCAAATCTGAAATGTTTTATGAGACAAGACACAACATTCACCTACTTGAATATCATACATTGCAAGAGTTCGGTATCTCTCCCAGATGTCCAAATATTTCAGTTCCACCGTAAAGGACATGCCTCTGATAGCTGCAATTGTACTGAGGACAATTTTCAGCTCTTCCAAGGAATCAGGAGGTGTCTTAAGATTCTCTGATAATGTCTGTAAGAATAAGATAATAATTTCCAGAGGCAACACTGGGACAGTAATTAGCCACTTCTTACTGAGACACAAAACACAAGCAAATGACATCTGACTCTTTCATTTTTAGTTTATGTGATGATAAACATAATACCCCAAAAAATTTATAAATCAACAAAAAGTAAATACCATAAAAACATAAATGTTTTTGTTACACCAAAAAAGAAGTTGTGAAAGGTGGTTTAAAAGGAATTTCAGAATTACTTACATGAAGCATTCACAAACACAGGACTGAGAAAGCCTCTTTTTTTGCACATTTCTGTTCTCTTTTGTTTCCTAGCTCATCTCTATACGTATGGCATATTATAGCACATCACTCAAACTAATTCAGAGTGGTTCAAATGGTCACCTACTAACCAGTGAAAGCTGCATCTGACAACAAGAACAGGAAACACCTACCTCGATCTCCTCCTGAAGACTGAAGAGTTCTTTTCTTGCAAACTCATTAAGCAACTTTCCAAGGGAAATCATCCAGTCTTTAGCTTTATCCTCCACTGCAGAAACTAAAGTACTCAGATAAAGCCTGATAAATTGTTCATCTTTTATTAAGGGTTGTTGAGTGACTTCTTGAGCTATCTTCATATAGAACTGCAGCTTTTCATCAAAGGTGACATAGGAAGGCTTTTCAGCAGCTAACTTCTTTATGGCCATGTCTTTGTCCACAGTCCACAGAAAACAGTATCTCTCCCAATGGTTCAAATACGTGCTGAGAGAAGCCAGGACTCTGTGGACATTCTGAGTGATGAGAGCAGCCTGCTCAGTTATCAGAGGGTTCTGGGAGATGTCACTGTAAAAGCTGAATGTGATCATTTCATCATCTGTAACACGCTGAGGAGGGCATTCAATGCATGTGCCATGCATCCACCGCACAAAATGCTAGAGTTTTCAAGACAAGTTTGAAAAGTAATTACCTTGTAGAGAGTCACATCAGTCAAATAAGTCATCATTATTTAGGACACTGTGTACAAAGTAATGTAAATGATTTCTTGAATCAACTGTTATTCTGACAGCATGAAGTTATTTCATACATGTTCAACCTGCTAGTTTTATGTTTTTGTTGCCCTCTTTTTCTATGCTTTAATAAAGAATATTAAAAAATAGGAGAAATTTTGTTACTTATACACATTAACCATGTCATACATTTTTTATGTGGCCCAAGACAATTCCTCTTTGCTCAGAGCAGCCATGCCAAGCCCAAAGATTGTATACCCCTGGGTTATATTTTCCCAAACAGTTGAGGGAAGAGTTAATTTCATCCTAATAAAATCTTTCCATGCACTATTTAGTCTATTTTTTTAGATCTCCACTGGGAAGACCACAGGGATAGAAAAATCACGTGATTTCTTTCCTGTGTTATCAGTTTGCAAAATTAGGACGGTCTGTAAAATTAGAACAGTGTACTGGGTATTTTTATTTCACACTAAGTCATTATGAATCTTCCCTTTGACATTAACTCTTGCCCAAAAGTAAAGTGAGATAAATTCGGTACAATCACAAGCAAAATATGGCAACAAGTAAATCTTAATGGAATATCACCTTTGTGACCTCAACACAGTCTCGGATACATTGTGCTGTCATTTTGTCGATTTCACTGGCATTGGGTTGCAAGATTATTTTTGGAGGAGACAAAACAGCTTCTATTTGGAACAGTGGCACATTTGCAAGAACAGCTGCATTAAAAGCTTGCAAATTCCTGGGAAAGGAAAAAAATCGTGTCAAAGATAGCAATAAGCAGCTCAAGAGAGACTGCAATTATGAGGTATGCATTCAGATATGTGAGCGTATCTGCCCAAAGTCAGCTAACAGTTATTTCAGCTGGAAACACTGATGTGTATCTGAGCAAAACTGTCCCACTAAGACTGATGTAATGCAAAACCTTGGCTAACTAAAATAAGTTACAGAAAGGAATGAATGGGGATATCTCAGTGCAAAAGGATCCTAAGACTACAGTTTAAAGATGTGGACCACAAGAGGGAGAGATGCTGTAAAAAGCCCTTATAATATTTTGCTAGAGGAACCTCCTTTGCTCCAGGTAAAGCATAATCCAACAAACCATTGTTCTCATACTGCTGGTCCCTGTTTTACAGGGATGCACTGGGCAGCCAGACAGCAAATTTACAAAACTGCATTCTTCAGTAACACAAGGTTTTGATTTTAGAAATAAAGCAGAGATACGCAGCTCCACACCCTGCAGAAAATGTACATTATTTCTGTCTCCTGCTGACAAAACCAATACCCATTTTCTCAGAATTCAGGTCTCTCCTCTACCTTGTTAGCAGTTCTGCACTCTTTGCACAAAAGCAGTACAAATACAAAAAATACAAGGTGTTCAAACAGAGTATGATTACACGAGTTTACAATAACAGATTGAGAAAAACCTAAGGAGGAAAGACTAAAAATTGAATTAACTTACTTCAGAATTAACTGTATCAGCATCTGATAAATCCTATTTTCCCAATATGCATAATAGGAAGCCAATTTTGAAGATTTGCCACTCTTCATATTGACAAGTCCTTCCAGCTGTGCTAACAGTTGTGGAATGGCAGTATACATTCTAACCATGTGATCTGTATCTTTTGTTCTTTCACATTTTACATACTCAAAAAATTCTTTCACATCTGCAAAATATTACAAAAAATAATGTTAAGAATTGCAAAAAACTTAACAGACTTCAACAATGGAATAATTTGCTGGGCTTTATTTGTGAACATGAAATTGGTCTTGTATACTAATAAAATTTCTTCATTTAATAACACTAATTTATTAATTTTTCAGTCTCCTATTTTATATGGGTTCAGTTATTCAACAGCAATTAATAGATGTGAAAGTAACCTCCATAAGAGTCAGAAATCACAGAATCATCTGAGTTGGAAAGGACCTTTAGATGTCACCCAGTCCGGCTCCTCTGCAACATACAGGATCATCTACAGCTCAGCCAGGTGCTCAGAGCCTGAACATCTCCAGGGCATCCACCACATCTCTGGGCAACTTCTTCCAGGGCTTCACAACCCTTATCATAAACAACTTTTTCCTTTTACCTCATCTAAATCTCAGCTTTTTAGTTTGAAACCATTTCTCCTTGTCCTGTCACAACAGATCCTGCTGAAGAGTCTTAGTTCATCATTCATACTTTGTCACTGGAGTGATAGGGATGCATGGAAGACAATCACCTCAGTGCAATTTCCCCTTGAAGAAAAGATCTCAGTTGAGCTGGCACTCAAAGCAGTTTGCAGCTCTAAGATTACACTATTGCACACAAGGAAGAGGAAAATAAAGGGGAAGCTATGAGGAAAGTCATCAAATGCAAGTAGATACTGATCTATTTGTATAATTATCCCTAAGTTCTTCTCATCAACGCTGTCAGCTTTAGGTTACTGAAGTTCTGCTTGTGCATCCTGTGTTACAGCATGAAATACCACTGTAAGTACTGCTGGAACTGTTAGATGGTTTTATCTTAGCATCCAAAAAATGCAGATAGAACAAAGTAAAACATCACAGAGCATCTCTCAGAAATGAGAGTATGTAGACTTACTGGGAAGCACATCAGCACTTTCTGAAAGTGGAAATTTGAAAAGATTTGTTGATGCTATTTGCAGAAGGTTGTTGTTTATATCTCCAGAATTCGCATGAATCTGATGGACGAGGATTTCAAACTTCCTGATGGCTTGTTTACATCGGACTATAAAGTCAGCAATACCTTGAAATAAATCATAATCATTTGCTTTCTTTCTTTTACCAAAACTTTCATCAATGTTTCAACAATCAAAATTATCACAACCAGATGTGTCAGAAATATAAAAAAATACTCTGCAGATAGAATAAATGTTTTCACATCTAATCCTTCATCCAGTTCCCTTCCAGACTTAAGAATCTACATCCATTTCCACTTAACGTTTTACATTTAATGAAAACATAAGAAATATCCTTCTGGATCAGACCCTGCCTAATGTGTTATTGGACCATGGCAACAGCATGTACTATTTAGGAATATATTGATTTCATCTGGTATATCAAATGGAGTGTGGAATTGAAGAGACTTTTTAAACTGAAAATCAGTATCGAAGGCCATTTTTAAACAGGTTCACCGTTACCTAAGGAGTTCCAGTTGAGTCTTCTTTGCCCTACTTTGAACACTTTCCAGAGTTCCTGAATATGGTCATCAAGAAGTTTGGTTTCTGCTTCATTCAATGTTCCTACTACATTGTGATAGTCATCCAGCATGTGTTTTAATCCATCTGCATACCTAGTAAGTGTAAAACACAGTAACAGCAACAAAAATATATAAAAATTGCACACTGGAAACATCATCTTGAACATAAAAATCTGCAGGAACAACTATGGAATATGTATTGATCATGTATGCAGTTCACTTCCTATCAAAAACAAAAGAAAAGTCCCACATGATTCCAGTAGCAGCTAGACCAAACTCTCCTGGTAAACAACAAAGTGTTTAAGACAGCCTCAGCCTGAAGCACACAAAGGAATAAAGTAAATGAATTTTAAAGTCCAGTTAGGGCTCTTCTTGGCATTTTTCTGTGCCTAAACGCCTGTGATAATTTGGGCAAAAGTGACTTATTCAATGCCACAAGAAAGCAGCAGCAAGTTCAAACGTCAACTGAAATTTACATTAGATTAACAATTCATGGCAAAAACAAACAAAAACAACCTACTTTCTTGCTTTGTTTTTCCTTCAGATTTTCTTCTCATATTCATTTGTAAAACACAGTCTTACAGGGTGAAGGATGTAGACAGCACCAGAGGACAGACTGTTAGTGTGCCATTGCCATTAGCAATTTTGTATTTCAAAGAAGTAAGAGCTCTCCTATTCCCAAAATGTGCGGACTCAGGGCACACTCTGCAGTGAAATCACTTGAAATGTGGATGCAAGTGTGTATGCAAGCAGTTAAAGCCTTACCTAAGATATCTGTCTTCCTGTAGTGCCACATTTCTTGCTATTTCTGGGACTGGAAACCCCAGTTGCTCCATGTACTTTGTTTCAGTGATAATCTCTTGGAGTCTGGGAGAAAAATTCACTAGGAATTGGACACTTTTCTCTGTGGTGACAGACTCCTCTGTTACTGAGGTCTACAACAGAAGAAAGCAGCAGAAATCAGAAAAACACGACCAGACAGTTCCAATGCAAGGAAAATGTTAACTTTTGGGGACATTTGATAAGATGGTAGGTAAAAGTCAGACAGTATGGCTGACATTCAGAGCTGGTGAAAATGCCTTTAATATTTGATAGCCATCTCAGCATTCTGTTTTCAAAAACCTTTTTGTGTAGTGCTGCAATCAGTTATAAAGAAATCCAAGTAGAAGCTCACAGTCAAATGAAAGATTTATTAAACAGGGTTCTGAATAGTCTCTGCTGGGAATCAACCACTACCTAACTTCAGTCCCTAGTTTTGTTGTAATGTCCCCAGAATATTGCACCAAATACCTAGGATTAATAGGAAATACAGTACAGGAGAAAATAGACAGAAACAGCATTCATGCATCCACCAGCCAGGACATTCAGCAACTGAGGTCCTATGAAGGATCTCAAAAAACATTGAGTTCAGACCTTTTAAAATTTTCCTTTAAAAAACAGCATTCCTCTTCAAAACATCACTCTCAGACAAATCCCACTGACCATCAGATAGATTTCAATTCTTTCTCGCAGAGAAGCCTAGTATATTATCTTTCTATCTCTTACCTGATCAAAAGTCTCTAGACTAACATGGGTTGCTGACCCACCAGTAATGACTATCAGCAGAGTTTTTTCCAGTAAGAGTGGGAGCATCTTTTCTGTCTCATCTCTCCACTGATTATATTTCTGATCTTCATACTCTTTCATCCTCCTGGCCACTTTAAGATACATTTGCTTTACCTAGAAAGGAAAACTCTATCATCTTAAAGATCAAGAAAAATGTTTCACTATCCTGACTTAATAAGATTTGTTTCCAATCGTTATTAAATGAGAGGGCAAGTAATGCCTTGTCATTAATGCAGACAATGAAGAATTTAGGTTTTTGAGTTCTGTCATTGATTCTGTCACAATCTCTCTGAGAAACAGTGGAAAGGTTTCCAATCAAATTTTCATGCATAACATGGATCACTACAGGCAAATACGTTCTTCGAACTTTGTTCACGTAAGAGCGTTTTCTCATCCCTAGAAGAAAGGTGTGAGGAAAGTATTTCTTCCTTCATTAAACAGCAAAGAAACCAACATACTTCTTTTCCACGTTCACTAGCAAGCAGCCCCTCTACTTCCCGAAATCGAACAATAGTGTGTTTGATGCGATAGAAGAGCGATCGGGCCCAGTATATTGCTCCAGCCAGTGGAGGATGATTCTTGAACAAGGGTGGATCCGTGAGGTTTTGAACAAAGATTTGTCTAACATTTTCAACCTAGAGGAGAATCAAAGAATCACTGTTAAGAATAATTTCTCTATTTGCTGCTCCATGGTCAGTATCCAGCTTGGTACAAAACACAAACTCTGAAGCTCATTCCAGCAACAGGACAAAACCAATGATTTTTTATTCCTCATTAATCTCTTTGCTGTTGTATCAATTGCATTACAGAGAACGTTTTCCTTTCTGTATCCCATGGAACTGCTATGTTGTCTTTGTGTTCTTCGTGAGACTACATTTTATTGCAAAACTTGGTGTCCTTGTACATTTATCGGAAACATCAAGATAAATGCTGTGATAGCAAAGGCTTTCCAATGTATATGCCTCACAGAAGTTATTTGCACAGAACTGAGAAATTATTTCTGCCTTCACTATTAAGCTCAGGCACATTTTGGTCATGCCACATAGTTGTGTCTGGCACCAGTAAGCTAAAAGATAGCTTTTTTCAGGAAGGACTACTGTTGTACTGCTGCTCACAAGGTAAAGGAACAGCCACAAGCCTCACAGTACAGACAAACATCCTTCACTTCCCATACTGTGCTACACATATTCTGATATGTACATCATTTCAGTAAATAAACTATACTATCTTGCATGCAGGTTCAAAAACAGGAACAATTCTTACTTCTTTAAAACCTGTCAGTCTTTCAGATGGTAAATGACACTATACTTCTGTTGAGACACGTAGAGAGATATACAGATTTATTATTTTCAATAAAGAACTTCATACATAACTAAATAAATCCTAAATTAAATACCTCTTTACAGTATTGGTCCAATATGTCATTGAACTTCATCATCAGCTGCCTATTAATTGTTTCACGACAGCGAGTGTTTTTGAAGTTCAACAGCATGTCAAATGCAGCTTCTGCTGATCGAAGAGTCTTGAAAGATTTATCAATAAAGTTTTTGGCATCTTCTTCAATAATCTAAATGGAAACAAGCCAAGAAATCCTGTTCTTTAGACCTTTATCTTATGAAACCATGTAAGGAAGGCATAATAAAAATACCTTTTTGTAACAGTTGTAAGGCATATTTTTACTGTTCTTTTGACTTATAAATGGCCTGCAAACTGATGGCTTTCCAGTAAGAAACAGAAAACTAATATTAAACCTATGTTGCTGGGCAGGTATAGGAGTCACAAAAACACTGTAACATCTTTCATTTGTGAAAGACCTTTCATTATCTGAGGGACAAAGGAATAAATGCATCCAAAAGAGTTTGACTTCTTTGTGGAACGTGATTAAGATACGCAGTGTTTGGGCACAGGGAG
Source organism: Lagopus muta (assembly GCF_023343835.1). Classification (NCBI taxonomy): domain Eukaryota; kingdom Metazoa; phylum Chordata; class Aves; order Galliformes; family Phasianidae; genus Lagopus; species Lagopus muta. Next base: position 7,786,601 of record NC_064449.1, on the reverse strand, counting down.
GTCACACCAACCCTCCAGTCATGCTGTAGTGATTTTTGCCAATGAACACAAAGCATGTTTTATCAGTTTGCAAGATAAAGGGAAACTATAAACAAAAAGAACTTGCAAATAAAGTACTGACTAAAAAAAAATGGTTGAATACCTCCCGTTTTCATTTACATATTTGTTCATATATATATATATATTTGTTCATATATATATATATATATATATATATATATATATATATACGTATCAAACATTTTCTTTAAATGAAAATATTGACATTCTAGAAGGAATTTTTATATAGAAAGGAATAAGGGGGAAACAAATCACCATACGTGATACTTACTGAAACTTCTGCTTTAAATTCCTCCATAATTAATTTCCAATCATGTGCACTTTCAAGGCTAAAAGGGTCAAAAGCCAGTTCTTCCATTGGACTAGTTAGTTCATCTACCCTTCTCAGAAGATGATCAATGTGCTTTGGATCACCTGTGACAGCTTTCAGTTCAGAACAAAATACATTGTAAAACTCTTCAGTGACCTGTTAAGTCAGAAGAACAAATAAAAAAACGTTATTTTTAATGGGTTGTTGATTTCTTTTACTGACATTTAACACTTCTCTGTTATTATTTCCTTTTAAATAACTATACACCAGAGAATGATCCATTCTTGTTTAGGATTTACATTTTGTATACTCCTATACAATACACTGAGTACCTTTAAGAAAAACAGCCCTAGAGGCCCCAAAACTGCAGCTGTCAAAACAAAAAATACTCAGCTATTAATAGTTTTTATTTCACAAGGGTTTTTACATACACAGGCTACATGGCACCTGACCATTGATGGACAACAAATAGTTCTAGTTATCCTCTTAAGGAGGATAAACAGAGCATCTGTTCATGTATGTTATCTTGCAATTGTTACACTGATTTATGTCAATTTTTACAGTCAAATTTTATACTATGGCGTACTTAAATGACTAGTCCATCCAAAATGACACCACAAGCCATGAAAATTGCAAATCTGTCAAACAATTATTACAAGTCTGTATGCTAACAGCAGTACTGTACACAGCAATGCCTTTCCTTAACAAATACTTGAAAAGATTTATTTCATCTCCAGAGTTAAGAGCTGGAGATTGTTAAAATCAAAATCACTGCTCAGGTCCTGAGCTTAAACACACACAGGAAAAAACTAACAGCTAAAGGCTATTAGCATCTCAACAACTACAGTAATAAAAGAATCTCCTCTACATAAGAAAACACTGATGACACAATCATACTACATAATTATTCTCTATACAACTACCTGCAAAATATCATACAGATCTTGACAGACTGAAGTCATATAATCTGTTTTTCCAAATAAAAGTTTTCGGTCAAATTCCCAGTGTTGCTCTCTTCCTGATGCTTCAATCTGGGCACGAACAGCCAAATAAGATTTCTTCCACTGTTCAAGAGTACTTTTGGCCTCTGCTATTTTCTTTTTCGCAGCAGCTCTATCTTCTCTATTAATTAAATCAAAAGAATTAATATAGTACAGATAAAAAGATTATAGGTATTAAATGATATCTCAGCTGATTAATATACCCTGGTTTAGCAGCTTCTAATTAGATCTAAATTAAACTTTCAACTGCTATATCTTAATTTTCAGTGGGACCGATTTTGAAAGGAGGTATTATTTCTAGACTGATTAATTGTATTTATGCCACTTCTGTACCACGGTAATTGCAGGGTGTTTATTGATTTTCATCCTCCCAAGAGAACAGAGGACAAACACCTGTTTCGTCAGGACCGGTTTGGCAATTTATGAAAACTACAACATAAATTGACTTTTAATTGACCTTCTAATAGAACTTGAGATAAACACTGAAGCATATTTGATGCTATATCTACTACACTTTCCATAAAACAAGTAAAGCTTTAAAAAAATACAGACCAGGAAAGTAGGAATCCAGTACTTACTTAAATAGTGTATGTAAATCCACAACTTTGCACACTCGATTTGAAATTTCCCATGCAATTCTTTCCATGAGGGGCACCATCCTTTCATCTGTGTTGTAATGCCGTGACATAATCCACACCATTCTCAGAGCATTCATCAGCGAAGGAATTGTATCCAAGACAACATTAAACCCAGTGCCATGCGTTAGATTCTGTTAAATATATAAGTACTGTGAGTAAGCTGTCATGAAAATACAGATACACATTTTATAAACCAATATTTATTCTACAGTTAAGAAGAAAATCCATCACATTAGTAAATGAATAACTCAGTCAAGGAAACATCCTGATGACTAAACTACAGAGATGGCTAAAGATGTGCAGATCTGCAAAGAGTTTTCTTAAGATCACATACCTTCAAATGGTGTTCCAGAGTTGAAAGAAATCTAACATTATCGAGAGCTTCCACACAGTGTTCTCTGAGGTCATTGAAGATTACATGTAAATCTCTGACACACTCAGACTCAGCTTCCTGCAGTACTGCCAAGACTCTTTCCACTTCTGGAAGCTTTGTCTGTTCATTAAGATGACTTAAAACAGCATTTCTTACACACCAGAGGTCAATTTCTGCAAGTGGACCACTGCCCTACAAGTTAGGTGGAGTAAAATAAGAATTCCAAATTACCATTAAGGGTGAGATCCTATAAACAGCTTTACATTTGTTCTTTTTTTCAGTAAGTAAACCGAGAAAACTCAGATGTCATTCAACCATGAAAAGAAGACAGAATAAACTCTGAATTCATAGGTTTTACACAAGCAGAGAGGAACTGCTCATGGGGAGTGTACCCTGGATTTGAGGATGCCATGCTTGCAGATATACGCACAAATAACTTCATAGACGTGTAATATCTCATATTTAATTGTATAACTGTGTGTTTGCAGAATGAGAACATTGCAAATGGATTTCATTTTGTTTGAAAGATGACTTTTCAAGGGAAAATATAGTTTCATATATATGTATATATACACTTTAATCATTGTATTTTTTAATATTTCATGGCTATCTCACTGATTTTAGAAGTAAGAATGCAACTAACAAAAGTGCCTTAGCTTTCCACAGTTTCCTAGGTGGACAGGACCTACACAGAATTGCTTTATTTTCTGCTTCCCAGAATCACATTCCTCACTACCTTTATCCTACTTTTCTTCAATTAGTAAATAGTCTTTCCAACAATCAAACACAAAGACATTAAAACAGAGCACAAATCATCCAGAGAGACTCTTGTGGAATTTCTGGGAGTAAAGAAGCTTGGTTTAATGGAGACATTACCTGTGGAACCTTTTTCAGTTGCTCCTCTAGAGCTGTGGATATTAGTTTTTGCCAGGTCATTGCACAACTTTCAAGAGCTTCAACCATTTCTGGAACTGCAGCGAGAACACTCACTTCTCCATCTAGATTTACAGTTGGCATGTCCAGTTTAATCTCTTCTGTCAGGAACAAAGGCACTTAAAATTAACTGTCTTGTTCCACCAGCATCATTAAAGTAACATCACTAAATGGCTCACACTTTCCATTTTATCAGCTACTTGAGTGTAGGCAGCTTACTGCTTGCTCTCTGTTTGACAATATGGCAAAAGGCATCAGTTGCTCTGTAGTTAACACAATACTAAGATGTATTCATAGAAATAACTTAAAGCTCTGACCTTTCACCCCTCAATCCATTCACTAACCATTAAGAATCAGGATTAGGGCTTTGCTGAATAAAATTATTAGTCTTCCTAGTATACGCCATTCAATTTTCCTCAATGGCAGGTATGCTAACCCATGTCAGAGAAGAGATGCTAAGCCACACGTGAAAGCCTCATTTGGTCTTCCACTTTCTGTATCCAGCAATGGACAGAGTCTTCTGAGCAGTGGGAAGAAATGAGGCATGCTGACTTTCTCTCCTATTCTTACTCCAGGCTGACAGAATGTCACGGAATTAGTCCATTTCCCCATACTGACTGCTATGCTTCAGAGCAGTAAAATACTACTGTTACCAGCAAGAGAAACTTTGGTCAGATCTGCAGCTTCCCCAGAAACTGTATGTATTTGTTATTCCAAGCAGAGCCATTCCTAGGTGAACCTATTTTTATTGTCTTGCAGTCTGAACAACACAGCACTAGCATAGGTAAAATACTCACCTTCAGTTTGCTGTAGAGTTGGATGAGAAGTGCTTAAGAATCTCTGCATGTTCACATGATCATTCCTTATCTGAATATCATGGTATTCCACAGGCTGCACTTCCTTTTCTGCAAAGGAAACTTCTGCAGCCTGCTGATCAGAGGAGACAGCAGGCAGAAATTCCTATAATTCAGACATGTACCATAAATTAGATGGCCTACATTTGGGAGTGGGGGGGGGGATGAAGCTGGTATGCTTTTACAAAAGTCTATCAGCACAAAAATAAAAAATACCTAATATCACATTCTTCAATGTTTCTTAGATAGGCCCAGACAATTCAGTTAAATAATGACCGTCTCCACATACTTGTGTGATATTTTGTTTCCCAAAATCTTCTAAGTATTAGCATAAACTTCATTTTGGCATATGAAGGTCAGTCATGAAATATTAGCATTTCATACACTTAGTCCATGTAGTCAGCAGAATACTAAGCAGGCAAATCACTCACAGAAACACTGAACACTCCATACATAAAAGCAGTAATATTTACCTTTGAGAAGATATTTTTTAGCATCAAAAGAGCATCATCAGTCAGTAAACCAAACTCAATCACTTTAGGAAGAACCACATCAGCTTCAGTCAGGTCATTAGGTTCAGTAACTGCTTCTAAACAGCATACAAACAATCAGCACAGATCTAATTATTTGGTACAAAAAGTAATTATTAACACAATTGCATAAATTCTTACCCATATTAAACTCCAACAACACCAAACTGTCTTTGCAATAAACTAGGTTTTGTGCAAGCCACTTTCAAAACTACTGCTGTGTTTAATATTGTAGATGGCTTTTCAAAAAGGGTAGAAAAGTGACTCTTTATAACCCAGCCTTACAGTGAACAGTTTTCTGTTCAAACCAAAAAGTGGCCATGATTTAAACTTCTGTAGGCAGACCAGGAAAACATTCTACAGAATTGATATAAAACAGCTAGATAACATTCTCATAGTTTACTTTTTTTTTTCTTCTCACATTTCCTATTTCTATAGGAAATAGTCACATAACAAAAACTTTGCAGCTTCAAACTGTGCGTGCTGCTGCTCAGCGAATCCATGTTTATGCTGGGGTGAGTGGCTGGCACTAAGGCTCAGGTAACAGGCAGCTGATTGCTCCCAGAAATATGGCAATACCTGTTTGCTGTTTCCCGTTGGCATGGAGCTAGATCCCAAGGTCTGACCGTGATCAGTACCAGTCATCAGTTTTATATTAAATGATTGAACTATCAAAATAGAACTTCTATTTCAGATGTTCCTGTTGTGTATCAGAATTTAAGTCAGGTCAGGAAGTTTGATACCCAAGTTGTGTTTATCACCACCCTGTGGTCTAATTTTCACATTCAGCTCCTCACTGTCAACACACTTCACAGAGCTCTAGCAGCTACTATAACTAAACCTCCTGTGCTCCCCCAAGAACAGCACGAAAGCTTCATCCCTGTTGGTAAAATGTGGAAAACATGTTTTCCATAAATTTAATATGAATAGTGGTCCTGAATCCTGGCTCTAGTCTGAGAGCATTCATGCCAGTTAATCAGGCTGGATAGGCATAACCTGAGTCCCAGTCACTATCAGCTTTCCTCAGTATGAACCATTGCTCAAGTGGTTCATAGAAAACAAGATTTACAATGAGCAGCCAAGAGACCTGGGGTTGTTCACTCTGGAGAAAAGGAGGCTGAGAGGAGACCTCAATGCTCTCTACAACTCCCTGAAAGGAATTGCTGCAAGGAGGGTACTGGTCTCTTTTTCTCGGGTGACAAGTGATAGGATACAAGGAAATAGTCTTAAATTGCACCAGGGGAGGTTTAGTTCAAATAAGAGGAAGAATTTTTTCTCAAAGAAGGTGGTCAAGCATTGGGAGAGGTGGCCGAGGAAAGTGGTGGAATCTCCATCCCCAGAGATGTTTAAGATACAGGTGGACATGGACTAAAAGACATGGCTTAGTGACAGCACTCAGCAGGTCAGATGAATGGTTGCATCTGATAATCCTGAAGACCTTTTCTGACCTGAGTGGTTCTGTGATTAATGCAAAGACTGGAAATGCTGAACTTCAGTTATTCAGGACAAATACCTTTGGGGTCTCTTAAAAAATATACAGTAGCATCTGATACAAATTCTTCAGGAATTTCATCAAGAGCCACATAGAAATACATCTCATCAGCTTTCTGTTCTGTTATCTGAAATAGAGAATATAAAGAAAGAATGATTTGCTATTTGCTGACATGTTTCTTAACAGCAACAAAATTTTTGCCTTCTGTGAGCAAAGGGATAGAATGATTAGTTTAATGACAACCCTCCATATTGCTGTCCAGGTAAATGACTGGTATAAAAAATAAAATGTTAAAATAAATAGCTTGGCTAACAGTAAAAATAATCAGCTTTCTAAATGTTAATTTCCAGACCAAGAGCATTTGGGCCTGAAATACAAGAAACTGGAACACACTTAAATACCCCCCATAGTGCCTGTCTGGGAATGTGCAAGCATTTCATCTCCTTCCACTGCAATTCAATCATAAACTAAGTTTAGTAGATACCCAAGACTCCATTTCAGCTGCCTAGTGAGGTAAAAGCCTCGAGGTACAAAAGCATTTGTCCCCTGCTTGCTCCTCCCACAACGTCTTTATTTTGCAGTTACTGTAACTGCAACTTTTCTTTTAGAAGCAACTCTGGGAATAGCTAATAGGGTACCTGAGTAACTCACTACTTTATTTCCTCACTAAAAACATCTTGTTTTACCCAGTAGATTATCTTTGTAATTTCTTGTCAATTTCAGAGGCTGTGGCAGACATCTCAGGACAGTGCTTTCAAATGAAAACTGTTTTATAGTAAGATGTTCTGTTCTGCTCTAAATACTTGGTTTGCACTGCACTCCATAACTTTACTGGAACATTTGCATCAGAAAGCTTGTATCTTCATACCCCAAAGGATCAGAATGAAATGCAGCACACCTGCGTAGTGTGTTCCGTTGCAAATCTTTGCTCCACTTCACCCAGTGCAGACTCAGCAGGGAGAGCTGACCCATGACCTGAAACATTTCTATCATCTGAAGATTCCAGATCGGATGTTTTGCTTTTCTGAATCATGTCTAAGAAAAAATAACACAAAGGAACTATCTTAAAGTACAGGTATTATAAGCACACAAGATAGATCCTTCCAATTTCCTTCTGAATCTACTGAATTGAGCATTTTCTTCCTTCTTCATCACCACATTTCAACAACCAACCATCTGTACGTTTCCCCTATAGGACAGCACTATTGCCCATATTAGGACTGAAACCTAATAACAGAAGAAACCATATTACATCCTACATATAACTGGGTTTCAATTAGAACACTCTGGGCTACAGCCCAGGCAGCCTTCAATCCTGATGTCACCAATCAGTTTGCTTGTGCTGGTGGGTAACAGGCCCAATACTGCATCTCTGTTGCTAGGGCTTTCTATTCCTTGGCTAAAAAAGTCTCCTGGATCACCTACAGCTCACTGTGCTACCTTTTCAGCAGATGTCAGGGTGGTTGAAGTCCCCCAGCAGGACAACAGCCTGCAATCACAATGCCTCCAATAGCTGAAGACTTCTTCAAGAGGCTCCACTTGATCAGGCAGCCTGCAGTAGACACCAACTACAAGGTTCCCTTCATTGCCTCGGTCTTTAACTCTCACCCACGTGCTTTCAGTTTGCTCACTGAAAGCCATTCTTCAGGGAAAGTTCTTCACACTCTATTCCTTTCTTGACGTAGAGGGCAACACCTAATTCCACCCTTCCTTACCTGTGTCTTCTGCACAACTTGTAGCCATCAACAGCCAGATTCCAGTCATGGGAATTAACCCACCAGGTTTCTGACTGCGACTACGTGGTGATTTTCAAGTAGCATGATGGCTTCTAGCTCCTCCTGTTTGTTTCCCAAGCTGTCTGCATTGGTGTAAAAGCACTTCAGCTGGGGACCCTGCCCTGTCATCATCTCCCAAGTGTAATTCCTTAATTCCCCTGGAGTTTCTCTGTTGCCTTATCCCAATTGCCTCAATAAAATATAGTATAAAATGGTATAAAAAAGCAGATCATGACTCTTTGCTTCTGCGATCCTCTAACTATGACCCCACTCACAAAATCAGATCTGCTTTCCAGGCATTAGAAGCTGCTGATGTTACAAGTGCTTTGCTGGATCTGCTCTGAGGGCCGCATTGAAGAGCCACACCAAACCCCTGCAGCAGAAAGACCTGAAACCTGCATGCTTTGGCTGCTCAAATAATAGTATCATAAAATGGCTTGGATTGAAAAGGACCACAATGACAACCCAGTTTCAACCCCCTGCTATGTCCAGGGTTGCCAACCACCAGACCAGGCTGCCCAGAGCCACATCCAGCCTGCTCATGAATGCCTCCAGGGATGGGGCATCCACAACCTTCTTGGGCAACCTGGTACAGCGAGTCACCACTCTCTGTGTGAAAAGCTTCCTCCTAATATCACCTACTTCCTTCCAATGCCACAGAGGAGGCCACCTCAGACAGCTGCTCAGAAAATGAATTATCAGAGCCTTCTTCCTCCTCCTCATCTCCAAACTTGCGTGTACCGCCTGTGTCTGCACACACACACACACACAAATCAGGAACGCAAGACAGAACCATCCCATAACAGTGATGGTGCAAATCACTCCAAGACTGCTGGAGAGGAGGAGAAAGGGCCTGCAAATAGAAGAGGTGAGCAGGGCACAAGGGGATGGGATGCAGCTCAAGGGAGATGGGGACGCGGAAAGGGGTAAAGAGAGAAGAAACAGGGCTGGGAGATGGGACACAGAGCAGCCCGTGAGAGGAGAAAACGGGGACGTGGCGAGAGGACCACAGGAGGGCCCCGCAGGCTGCAGGGCGGCCTCACCCGCTGCCTCCCCGCCCTCGTGGGGGCGCCGCTCGGCCCGCAGCAGCAGCAGCACGGCCGTCACATCCTCATCGTTCTCAGCACCGCCGTTGAAGAAGCGCAGCACGGCCCTCCCGGCCTCGCCGCCGTCGCGGCTTAGCAGCTCCTCGAAAGGCTTCGCGTCGGTCAACCCTAAAGCAGCGAGCGCTCGATCCCGCAACCACCGCACCCGCACGTCGCCCAGGTTCATGGCGGCAGCCGCCGACAGACGCCGCCCGGTCGCCACAGCAACAGCTCCCAGAGGAGCGACGGCCGCCGTCCTGCCGACCGCCGCCTCGCAGCGCCGCCTAACGGTCGCCACGCGCAGCGCCTCGAGCGGGCGGCGGGAGGAGCGGCTGTGTGGCGCGGGGCGTTAAGGGGCTCCGCAGGAAGCGAGGGGAACAGCGCCAAAGGGGCTTTATTGGGAATGGGTGTGATGCAGTGCTGTGTACAAGTTCGTGTTCTGGTATGCCGCCGCGATAATACTGAATAATACTGAAACTGTCACTGCTTCTGAGTTCCAAAGTACACGAGATGGTGGCTTGCTGAAGTAGAGGATAGAGGAGTAATTAATGTTCAGTGTGATCTTAATCGTTTGAGAAAATAAACAGCTTTAACAAAAGGAAACGTAGTGATTTTAGAACATGTGGTAACAATTTGTGAGAAAATTAATTTACAATATTAGTTTATTAAGGAAAATGTATAGTTTCTAAGCTCCAGATCTGCTGTGTATTTCCGTGAGAGGTATATATGACAGTTTTTGGCTGTGGTATAAGGCAATGGGTAAGAAACACTTTGTCCTACAAGAACAGAGAATCCCAAACACTTTGCTGAGAGCAACCGAGCTATGCTATATCATCTTTATTAAAATGTAAAGAAATGTGCTGAAAAGAGAAAGGCGTAAACTTGTAGCCTCCACCGGTATAGAATTTGTACTGAAATTCCACCCTGAAACAAGATAAAAGGTACAAGGCCAATATTAATCCAAAATTGTCAAAGGAGAGAAGCCTGCAACGCAAGAAACCAAACACCACCACTCCGAATCCCAGCACTCAGACTTCCAGTGCAGCTGCTCCATCCACAGATACAGGCAGATTTGGTTTTTCTCAACAGACTAAAAATTCTGCTGTCAGTTTATTTCTCATTTCTGCCTCACTAATTTGTTTTGGCATTAGTTTTGCAAATCTAAAGTCTCACGATGACAAAACTCTTCACTAATAAAACTCTGACTACATTATGTGTATACACGTCTGCCTTTTCCCCTACACTGCAAATACGATCAAGTTTCTGCATACAAAAGTGCAAAGCTCATGATGTGAAGACGAGGAAGGATTAAAATATTTAAAGGCTGGCAGTCTCACTTGAATGAAAGTTCTTCTCACAGATATAAATGTTCTGTTGAGTAAAACAGACTGCAGCCATTTAGTGACACAGTTAGACTGAAATTAATATTTATCACAGCTACTAATATTCTACAGTATGAAAAGCTAAAATGGTGTAAATCAAATGTATTAATTCATAATTTGCATGATAATTAATTCAATGTGGCAGAGGTCAGTATAAATCATAAGCCAATAAAATATGAGTTCACTGAAAATATCCAAGAATACTCAAACTAATAAGCCATGTATTCAACAAGATTAGATAAATTAAAAGAGGATTGGGCTGTTAAAATTTTCACTTAATGGTCCCTAGTATTTTGACCCCAAATCCTTCTAGAGCAGCCAGTATACACTGGAGTGAAGTAATCAAAAAATGAGCAGTTAAAACTTACCAGTGAAGTCGTATAGCATGGAGAAAAGCAGAAAGCCCCTCCATGACCAAAAGAATAAAAACTGTTAGTGCAGCAAAAAAGGCTAGAACAGGGACTAGCAGTAAGACACCATAGGTTGTGTCCACACGAAGACCCACTCTCATCACCATTTGCCACAGAACTTCTGACAATTCTATTGGGGAAAAAAAACAACTTTCATAATTCACGTTGGTACAGCATACATCAAGTGAGCTATTCTACCTAACCTGCATTCTGGTTTAACTAGGATTACAGAATCTGCTGAACGTGGGAACTACAGGAAACTCTCCACCCCATCCCACATTTTTCATGGCAGCATCATTTCAGCAGGCCAGCTGAGGGTTAAAAATCAGGACAGATGAAAAAGCAACCAAAACCAACACGAAATACTTACGTGCATGTGCAAGACTTAATGCCCAGAGTCTCAGATACGAGGCTGTATTAGAAATACATCCTAGACAGTACTCAATGGTATGAATGGCTTGATTCATAAAAACATCTGCAAAATTAAACTGAAAGACAAAAACACATCTGTATCCATTTAAACAATGCAGTGCAAAGTGAAACAAAAACATTCATCTGCCAATCTTGGTATACAAAAAAAAAAAAAAATCCATCACAGGGTCATACGCTGATTTCATATCAAGGGGAAAAAAAAGCTTATGCTTAAGATTCATTACAGAGAAAAGCAACAACAACCAGTCTATTGGTCCAGTTAGTTTCCCCAGTTACTTTGTGGATAGATAAAAATGTATGCAAATTTGTTTTCCAAAATAATATGATCTAATTCTTGAAAACTGGAGGCAGTAAAAAACAAACACCATTCAAATTCCTGTTCCACCAATGTCACAAATTTACAACGTCGATTTTGAATCTTTACAACTAGGGTTAATTATCAGTAATGTTAGTCACAGAGAAATAACCGTATTAATAGAGTTAACTCTAAATATGCATGTTTGTTGCCAACAAAGATACCAAGATGAAATTCACCACCACAAGTTTCAGTGTTTACTTCCAAGAAATTATTTAAGCAAACAATTGTATTTTTTCAGATACAGCAATACTGGCATTAAGGTCTTTGTAAAGGCTCTGCTGATTTTCTTGGAAGTTTCCATTAGCTCCTTGATTTTCTACTTGTAATTTCCTTTCAAGAACCAACTAATCAGAAATTAACTAATTACCTCCTCTCCATCCTCTTCTACGTGCCCACTATCTGAATGACTGCTTCCTTCCTCCACATCATGAGGCTGCAGCAGAGAAAGCTCTTCTTCACTTTCTTTCCGAACTAGCTTGTAGCCACGCTGCAAAATTGAAATGCATTATGTTTGCTGGTGGACTCTTGGTGTCAATTTTTAGATTTGTTTAAAGTAGTCACAGAAAATAACATTCTCCAAGGCAAAAATGACCAGAGAACTAGAGGAACAAAGAACTATCAAAGTTCTGTAGAAGCACCTAATTATGGACATTATCTATAAGCAATACACCAGCTGAATTTTCTATCCTTAAGAACTGTATGAGCACATATCAATACTTACCCTGTATGTTCTAATGCCTCGACTTCCACTGTGCAACCAATATAAATAAAGTGGTTTTCCAAAAAGCATTACAGGAACAGAAAGAAAAGCAACACACAGTAAAAATCTCTGTAGACCAACCTGTTCATAGGTGGGAAAGAAACAACATTAGACCAGATCACAAAATGAAAATTAAGCCTCCTTTAATAAGTCTAAAAAAATACTACTGATTTCAGTGCATATGCAACCCAAATTGAAAACGTTTCATTTTCAACAATTTCAACAATTCAACAAAATTGAAACCTAAATATTCACTTAATCCTCTTAAATGGAATTACAGACACCCAGCATCTTCAAGGCTGAGTTCCAGATAAAGGCATTACTGAAGCTCGCTGCACTAGGATTATTTACAGCACATAAGCAAGCAGCAAAACTATAAAAATACGACTATTCTCTCACCTCAATTCTAAACTGGGAATTTTTGTTTGAGAAAACTACTTCCACAAGTCCCCAAGAAGAATAAAAATAATTTTTAATGATCATGTTTCTCCAATTTCCCCTTAGTCTGAGACATTCCCCTCCCCAGGGGAAGGCAGAGCACACCCAGCTATCAGCCTTTACAACTGGTAAAATAATAACTGCACAGAGAGCAAAGGATCCTTAGAAGCTTGTAAGAAAACTGCTAACCTGTCCGGTATAAAAGACATCTGCTTCACCACCAGGGAACAGGAACATGTTAATGAATTGAATCAGAATGCTTGGAGCAGTTGTGGAGTCCTCTGCAGAGTATGCTAACCACTTAAAGAAAATCATGAACACAAGGTAGCCAAAGATGCACATCATGAACAAAAGTTCAGGAAGAAAAACCAAATAAATATTGTACTTCTTCTTGAAATGTCTAAAAGAAAACAAAGAGAAAAAGGGATAAATAACTTTTACAAAGTAAGATCAAGGTAAACTTGGGACCAAACGTGGTCACAATGCCATTTTAAAGAGCAGTACTGAATTTAGGACTTAAAGTGATTTCTTCATACTCAGTGACATTTTAACGTGGTATTTTAGTGAAAATCAATGCCATGTGAAGCATGTACTTGCATTTAGCAAGAAGTGAAATACTTTTTGGAATAATACTGACCCATCATCTAATTTTTGTGAAAGAGAACCTCTGTTACTGCCTTTTTTTTTTTTTTTTTTTTTTTTTTTTTCTTTTTTAAGATAATTACTATTATGCTGGGTTTTGTTAAAGAAAACACACACCTGTCCCCAATTCTCTTGCCAGGTTAACTGGTATAATTACAGCCTTGGCAAAAAGCATTATGGTTATCATGACTTCATGACTTCTTGTACTTACAAGTGGTTAAATACTCCCAACACAACTCCAAATGTCATGTGAACCACTCCAAGAATCACAGACATTTTCATCTTGAAAGAATTTAAAAAACTGAGACGGTTGCTTGCCAAATTCCAAATCTGAGGAAGAAACGACAAGATACAAACCCTTCAGAGCAATGTAATGGAAGGAATACAGCAATATCCTTTCTCTATTACGAGACCAGCATTCTACGTCAAGCTGAGATCACAAACTCGGTCTGAAGTGTGTGAAAATAGTTCAATCTTTGACTCATTAAGGGGAATCTCTTTTCTACTGGAGAAGGAAAACAGAAATGCTTCTTCTTTTCCCCCAGAGTGTGTTTCTCTCTCTAATACACGTACCAAAATCTAATTTAAAGATGACTGATCATCACAACAGAGAACAGAGAACAGTAAAACTAACCGGATCAATTCCAAAGGGATAAGCTCCATTGTACACACCAGTAACATTTGGATCCAGCATTAAAAGCTGATGAGACTTCAGATCCTCAAGACTGCAGTGAAAGAGAACCACAATCAGATCTGATATGACCATGAAAGAATAAAACAATTTCTAAGTAAAAACGGTCTGGCTAGTTAAAAAAACACAACAACCTGGGCACCTTTTATTTGGGTTCAATTCACACCGTCTTTGAAAGACACATTTTTAGATTTTATTCCCCATTTCTCTGGAACAAAGTTTTGTTTTGAAAGCTCACAATCTGCTTTTAGATAAAATGCACTAACATCCACCCGAAGGATTACCTATAACCTCTCTTTTACTTTCTTGTATTTTTTTTGTTTTTAAATAACTATTACTGCATTTTTCAAGTGTAGAAGAGACGGAGCCCACAGCCCACTAGCCAGGTCTTGCTACATTTCATTACATTTCATTTGAGAGCAACCTCAAATAAGAGAACAGCTGAAGGGCCAAGGGCTGAACCTGCTGCAGGAAATACTCTTGCTTTAATGGCACAGCAAACAGAGGTAAACCACTCACCGCCAAACGTTCTGTTCAAACATTGCTGAAACATTCCACCCGGAACCAAATATATTTAATGACTTCGAAAAACAATCATTGTAAATCAGACCAGTGTATATAGAAAACAAACTCATCAATAGAATGACGTATCGGCCATCAAATAGCATTTTTATTATCTGCAAATATATATTAAAAAAATAAAAGAGGAGTCATGTTACCCATGCATTACAAAGAGAAACACATTTCCGGCCACGTACAAACTTCAGAAAGCTAAACAATACTACAAACAGTCATCAAATAAAACAAAGAAACCTGAGGCCAATCAAAATGGAAAACAATCTTTCTTTAAGCATGTAAATATGCAATCTACAAGGGACAGTCACTTAATGGCAGATTCAGCTTTGCACATTATAGCTTTATGCCAAATGATTTAGGAAACAGAACTTGCTGAGAGCAAATTCAGAGAGACAACTTTGGTTTAAAGGGAATGAAGAGATCTGGAGTCCCATAGGAGCTCCAGTGACACAAACTGACACTTCTCTCACTGGCATCACTACAGTAACTAATGGTCCTCTTAAGCCACATTTCTTCCCCTAGACTTAACTCAAGAAGTTAAGCCACCTGCAATCAATCTTAATTAAATATAATTCTAATAAGATATGCAAGAGTTCCTACTTTCTAAGCCCCTATAATTAAAAGATTAAATGAAACTAAGTCTTGTGAGTTTCAAACTGCAACTGTTATTCAGAAACAACAAAAGATGAAACTTGAAGAGACATTTTCTCCTCCTGCTAGAGGCTGTAACCACATTCTGTAAACAACATATACCAATAAATAGCTTTAGCAGAACTAAAGACAAGCCCACCAATATTATTTGCTGCCAGTTCTTCTTCCAGCTTGGCAATTTCTGACCTTTCAGGAGAAGAAGAGCTCAAGACACTGCATTAATCTTGAGGAGCACGGTAATACTGAACACATGAAATCTTAGGACAAAAAAAGCCTAATACATGCACAAAAAATAGCACTTAACAGGAACATAGCAGCTATTTAATTGGAATTATCTTGCTGGTGGGGTTTAAGTTTATAACTCCTTTTACCTCATCCTGTGATCTTCGTAATCTAGGATGGTTTTCATACAGTATTGTCAGGAGTGCAAAGATGAACATTAGCAGACCATGCCCAAAGTCTCCAAACATAACAGCAAACAAGAAGGGAAAAGTGATGATGGTATAGAGAGCTGCAATGGCAACGTGATACATTTCAGACATACAGCACAACAGATGATGCTGGTATCTGAATTATGCATAAGCAATCAACTATTTTTAGCCTCCCAAACAATTTGTTTAGTCATAAGTTTGAAGGACAATTCACCACCTGCTAACAGATCTGCCACACCATATAAATTTAACTCAATTTAAAGCCTGCTTTAATTTATACATAAGTATTCTTCTGTACAGCATCACATGATGCTATCAGAGTCAAGGTAGCTACAAAACACAGAAAGATATTACACTAACTGGGCTGTATAAGCTAGGTTGTTGTCTTATCCAGGTGATGAGCTTCCCACCTCAGCAAGAGCAACAGCCATTACCAGTTTTCCTCTTTTCCCTAAATATATGCTCTTATCCAAGGTAAAGCATATAAACATACAGTCGTTCTCACTATTTATAATGCTGAAAGAACACCTCAAAATCAAATCCCAACTTACCACATGGCAACCACCTGCACTTTGGATGAGCTTCTGAAGATTTACAGCACCTAATAACTAAGTAGTACGGTTGCCCCATTTTGCCCCATTTGGTGTCCCACTTAGCAAGGCATTTAAACGCACAATTTTACAAACAAGGTGAGCAATAATGACAATACAGTTCAGATTTCAGAGAACCAACCTGGATTCACTTCCCCATAGTTTCCAACTCCATAAGCATCAACAATATTCTGGAACCCTGAGGTGAATTTATTGGTACGTATCAGAGTTGGAGGAGGTTGCGTTGTTGGAATGGTATTCATGAAGGAAGAAATCGTGGCTCCACTCTTCCTCTATTTACAGAGAGAAAGAAAAGAAGCACGAAAACTCAGTTGATGTTTAATCTAATGAAAGTGAAATCATTTTCTCTATCAGTAGTTTCACCAGCCTTGAAACATCACTAAAATAAGGCCCAAATTTAACATTCATCTCTTTGCCTAATCTTAAAATAAATAAATAAAAACATCTGTTGATCTAAAAATATGAATTAACGTACAGTGCTCTGGTCTGTACTTTATAAGGAATACCAGATGTGGTTCAGATAAGGAACTTGGGACCAACGTAGAAGTTCTTATTTAATAGTAAAGTAGTTCTTATTCAAAACACTAAATAAAGATTGTGTTTATAAAGAAATTGTTTAACATTTCTTGAGTATGTTGAGACCCAATCCTGCCCGCACCCAACTTTTACCCTGTTTTAAATAAGTGTTTTCTTTGCCTATCTGTACAGTCAGAAGACAGAAGCTTTAGCAGCAGTGAGCATTCAGCTGACTTACAGAACCTTCCTCCAACGCATGGCGCAAGTTCTGCAGATCAGCCACTGGACACCAAACCTCAGCAATCAAACATTTGTTTGTGACATCAAAGCTGCACAGGTTGAGTACGTGATAAATGGCTTTCATCTTCTTTACTTGGATAACCCAAGTATAGATGGATTCAGATGCTTTACACAGAACTTGGCGTAAGTAATCCTCAGTTTTATGCAGAACCTTTGTCCAAGCAGAAAAATGAGAAGATTTCATTGAAACAGTTATGTTAACTACAGTAAAAGCACAGACTGTTTGTCCAAAGATGAACCACATTTGCAGGGGGCCCCAATGAGCACTGCCTCCTGTTCTAGGCAGCAGAATTACTCTGAAGTTTAATAAATACAGGCAACACAAGGCCACAAACATTATGTATGATCATGTTCAGATCCAAAGCTGTCTGCATTTCAGAAACATATTAATGTGTTTAATACTGCAATACATGAAGTTATTGCCTCCAGGGCAAATGGAAAACACCACTGTAATTTACTCACTGTACGAAGATCCTGAATACGAACGCTCAGCCCTTCAACAACCGCCAGGCGCTCATCCACAGTACTGGGGTAGGGGTACACGTGACAGCGGTAACTGCAGAGACACAGATGTGCGTGAAGAGCCAAACCAAAGCAAAAGGCAGCCAACATCAAGTCCCAGTCAAATCTGCAGCATGCCACCTAATAACTATAGGCAAGATTCTGCCGAGTCTCACTCAGTGCTTGGCCCACACTTAGTAAGGACTGCAGATAAGGTGATCCACACGTTTATTTGTACACTACGAATTTATAAAGCTAGGTGCAGCTGAGGGGATGGAAAAAAAAAATCAAATTCAAAGCCTTGCATAAAATCAACGTTTCTAAGGAAGTGGAGGAGAGGAAAAATAAACAAGAAAAGAACTCGGATGTAAAGAAACAACATATATTCATTTTTACCAGTCACAAATCTTCTTAACTTTCTGGCCAATTTGTTCACCCCAATAGGACACTAAAAACACAAACCATTTTGTGGTTTCACCCTGAAAGAAAAGAAAATAGTTAATGAAACTTGTTTTCAACCAAGAACTCAAGTGCACTGTCATTATTCAAATTTGTTCTTTTATGGAATAATCAGAAAAAAGTGTCAGCAGCAACATTAGCAATCCATGTTTTAATTAAGATCAAAAATGAAACTCAAGCATGCCAATACTTCAAAGGAGTTTCTTTTTGTAGATCATTAAAAAAAATAAAATTTTCAGGGAAGAAAAAACAGATTGTATTTCATCACCTCTGAATGATACGTTAGAAAAAAGCTCTGGAAAACTGAAGAGTTACAAATCAGAATGAAAGCAAAATTTCATTCAACTTAGCCAACTTTTACTGGTGATGGACAAAGTGCATTTTATAACTTCAGAGATATTTTTTAATAGAAGACAGACAATATCCCAGACTTTTTTTTTTTCCTTAGCTACTGAATGAACAAATAAAGGGACATTAAGAGGTAATACCATGTACAGACCTAGTTAATAAATATCCAAGCATTCATTTGTGCTTTTTTTTTTTTTTGGTCACAGCAGCCAATCAAAGTCACAGCTACTGCACAGCAAAAGGTAAGATGTATGAGGGGTGGCTGGGGTCACTGGGTTTGCCCAGCCCAGAGCAGAGGATGCAGAGAGGAGGCAGCCATGAGGCCTCCAAAGGCACTGGAAAATCATTTCCATTTAGTGCAGAGCCGAGCAGCAATTATTTTAAGTCTTTTGAAAAGCACAAACACAATAAACTCCTTCATAGTATTTATTACTCACAGTATCTGGATCTTCCAGACATTCATCCAGCTCCGCATACGTCAGAATAGTGTATCCTTTACAAGCTCTCCACAGCATTTTTTCAAATGCTTCAACTTTTGCTCGGTGAACCAACCCAGATATAAAGCTACAGAAAAAGAGAGCTTTGGTAAATAGGTCAACATCAAGTCGAATAAGGCAAAACCAAGAAAAGCTAAAATCTCAGGAGTAAATCACATCACAAAATAGCAGCCACAATAATTTAACACATCACCTCTAAAGAAGGAAACCACTCTCTATAGGAACTACCTGGTATATAAAATGAAGGCAATTTCTATTCAGAAAACAGATTGACTATAGGCCATAGGAAACAAATAGAATATTTGACATCACCTCCACCTATAGCAGTAAGGTTCTTGATTTTTCACTCATTTTTTACTTTCATAAAGCCAGTGCAGGGATTTGTATCCATACATCACTTTAAAAGCAAGTAGGCAATACCATTAACAATAATGTAACATGTAACATTACTAGTGACTCAGTGTGCTAATCCCTGAAAAACGTTTGAATAGCAGAAGTACCAATTCAGGGCAATTTGAGACTTCTCCTTAGCACACATACTTAGTTTTATGGGAGCTTTGTGACAGTTTTCTTTAACATATCTCTTCAAAGAATCCAGTTTCGATTCAGAGGTACAATTGGGCCCCTCACCCTGCCTAAAATAGTTTGGCTTATCTGAAATCACTGGACTCACACAACACCCCATCTCTTGAGAAAGCAGCCTGTTATTTACAGCAGCTCTTGAAGCAGTTCTGAAGCAGCACATCACAGCAATCTGGCAGATATGGACTGAACCATACCTACCCTAGCTTGGCACCCAGTCTGTGCATACAGTTGTAATCTGCAAATGGCTCGTTTTCCACAGATGGAAATTCTTCGTAATTTATATGTAAGTGGGACTCATACTAGATAAGAAAAAGAAAGATCAGCTGTAGCTCTCAGGAAAAAAAAAAAAAAAACTGATTTATTATTCTCAAGAAGAAAAGTTAGTTAAATTATTTCAGTGAAAATACAAAATTATTTCCCACGTTCAATTCAGGCAACGGGAAGATCTTGGAATCCCAACTGAATCGCTCAGCAACTAACAGGCACTTTTGCAAAAGTGACCTAAATGTTCTCAGACCAATTTATACATCGACAGGATGTGTAAACAGGATTGTCACACAACACACTCAGATGCTGCAGGATTACCTCAGCTGTTCTCCTGACAAACGTCTGTGTGACATCCAACATGTACGTGTACTCCGTGAGTTCAATCAAGTTTTTCCTCAGCTTCTCCTTGTTTTTATTTACTTCTCTCAATTCTGTCTCCAGCTTCTGCAACTGTTCCTGTTACACAAAATAGAAGTGACACAGAATCAGGTTTGGAAACTGGGGGAGGATTCATTTGAAGTACATGTTAATTTGGCTGAATTATTAGTTTTCCAAATTCCTAAGTGCAATAAATGCTATTACTCAGTCTACCAAAGATTGCTTCATACTGAGTATGCCTGATTCAACACCAGAATCCATTAAGTCTGCTGTTATGGCTCTAATTTACTTCTGAGCTAAGGCACACTTGGAATTAGAACCTGGAATAGCACGGAGTGTGAGACATTTACCTATTCTATTGACAGACTTACAATAAAAAGGAACATCATTCAAAAGTATATTTGCATTTTACAAGCTTCTCCTTCCAACAAAATACCAGGAAAAGCATTCAGAGAAAAGAGCACTCTGTACTCACTAGGAAACCAACATGGGAAACAGCAGAGCCTTGGGCTAAGAACTAAGAACTCCCACATACCCTGAAAAATAAGGATGCAGGAAAAGTCCTGAATAAATCCCAAAGCAATAAATGAGGCTGAAGGACTACACCTACATACAGCAATTTATCTGAACAGTGCAACGCACCAATCCATCAAAACAGAGGTGACTACAAACCTCTAAGTTAGCTTTCTGCCTTTCACAGGAATTTTGTGACAATACAACATCCTCAAAGCAGACTTTGAAGTAACACTGGCAGAACATGACATCTGGATAAAGAGAAGTAAAGTCTGCCCCTGACAGGTCCCTGTGTAAATTAGGTCATAAGTGGTGAAACAGAAAGTGATCCAATTTGAAATAAAGTTCTGAGATCCAGTACTACAGTTTTGGCAACTGGTGCTTGAACAAGTTACCTGGATTTCTAAAATGTGTTTCAGCAAGGGGGCAGGAGGAGCAACATCTCCCTCAGGAAGAGGAATATCCGCCTTTTTAATTTCTTGTACTAAATAGCCTGGAGCGAGAAGAGAAACAGAATCAGAAATATAAGCATATCATCTACACTTGCAAGAACACTACAGAGCCATTGTGAGGGTGCCAATCACACTGCAGCATCAGGCCTTAACTACTTCATTCCTTTATTTCTGCAACCATACACAGAGTCTTCAAAAAGAACACAAGGAAAGGGTGAGCCCTGTGCAGAGGAAAGGCACTGACAATGGGCTTGGAACACAAGACTTCCCTTGGAAGCTCGCAGAAGGAACCCATCCTCAGAGACGTCTGACTGAAGCCTTCCCACCACCTGCATTTTTTAAGAAGCTTTTAACATTTCGCAGTATGTTTTTGTTGTTGTGAGAACAGCTTTCTAATGCCATCTGCAAAAAAACCTGACATCCTGCTCGACGACTCATGTTTGGAATATACAGTGTTCCAACAAAGAGGCTTAAGTAACCCAACAACACATGCAGCTCATGCTGGGCAGTGCGATTGCCACAATAGCTGCTGGGATGCATGGCATGACCAGCACATGATTCCAGCAACACACTCCAATAAAAGGATCCTTCAACAGTAACCTTTCCTCAGGATACACTGCAGTGAAATGCATCTTGGTGAAGCTCTGCAGCCTTTCTTCTATGCATTGATTGCCATGTGAAAGCAATTACTATTAGCTTGAGATGATCTGGAGAATGCTTGGCAGTTGGACAGTGCTGAATTGTGTAATGTGACCAAAAAAAAGAAAAAAGATTTATCTTATAGTCAAGAGAATATCCAGAGCAAAGCTTCTTTTTTCCCAGCAGCATTTTAACCATTCAGTACAGAAACAGTCTCAACTATTCATCAGCAACAAATCAGCAACTCTTCTTCACTTCTGAGCTTAACCAAAAAAGAAAGAAGAAACAGAACAGCAATAACACATGCATGTTGTACAGCAAGTAAAACTTAAAGCTGAGAAAATTAAGAGACAGACAGCACCAGAACACTGGAATTGCCCACTGGCTGTGCAGTCTCCAGCTGTAGATGTACTTGAGTTGTATGTTCTGACCCATTTCAGTACAGGAGTCAAATAAGCCATCTCTGGCTCTGAAGTGCACATGAGTGCACACAGGCCTTTGTCACAGATACAAGAATTTTATAAGATTCTGCAAAATTCATACAGTACAACACTGGGAAAAATCAAAAAGAAAAACTGCAGCTGAAATCAACACCTCAGTTGATCAACACCTCCACTCCAGCAATTGAATAATGCCTCAGGTGAAAAAGGGCAGGTAGGAAAATAAAGCTCACCAAGAATTCTTTCCATTTCTTCACATTTCTTCACTTCATTCACAAATTTTCTTTGGAACACGCTTACATTTGGGTTCAGCTGAGGAAGGATGAAATACTCATTAGGTAACATGAAAACAACCACCCCTACAAAACGCAGCTGTCTGTGAGACTTCATGGAGCCAATGCTGCACATGCACTCTTTCTAGAAAGTGCTTTTCATCTGGGAAGCTACTAAAGGAGAAAAAGATTTGGCTTTCAACAGCAAAGCTTTACTGGAATTGAATCAACATCCTTTCTTTTTTTTTACTCAAAGAACCAAATAACTAGATCTACCAGAGAAACCATTCCCAACCTTATTCCTACCATTTTAAAACACTACTTAAAGCCTTCAAATTAACAAGCGTGAACCTTGATAGAAACAGCTTTTTTGTTGTTGTTTTTCGGTTTGTTCAGATTTTTTGCTATGGAGTTTCACAGAATCTACGTGGAATGTTAAGCGTTCATAGATATTTGCATGCACCTCCCCATGAGTATGCAATGCCTCTGGCTGCATAATCAACTTTCAAATCAGGACTAGATGGAATAGCACCTCTAGACATCTCTACAACGATATACTGATGAATGCACATCCTCCTACTGCCATATTTGCTAACTAGCTGTTCATTTAAGTTTTCCTTGCAAAGACTGTCGCCTGCATTTCTGAAAAGAAATTCCAAACTCTGTCACCAAGTAAGCATCACATAATTACGATGAGACAGCTCAAAAATGAAGCTAAGTATTACCCAACCCATTTTCTAAGCCATGCAGTTGGCTTCCTCCAAGGCAAGTTGCCCTGTGGGAGCAGACACAGCACACCATGACAGTCAGTGAGAATGCAGAAATAAGCTTACAGAGTACTTGGGTGCTTCTATCAACCTACTGGGGATAGGCACTCTAGGGCAGCAGGTGGGCAAGAAGGCCAGCAGCAACCCGACTTGCATCAGCAACCACGCAGCCAGGAGCAGGAGGGGGTCTTCCTGCTGTGCCTGAGGCTGGCGAGGCCGCACCTCGAGTGCTACGCTCAGTGCTGGGCCCCTCGCTAACAGAAAGACATCGCGGCCAGGGAGCGAGTCCAGAGAAGGGCAGCGGAGCCGCGAAGGGTGCGGAGCACAGCGCTACGGGGGGCAGCTGGGGGAAGCGGCCGGCTCCGTACAACTCCCAACAGGAGGCTGTGGGCTCTGCACGCAGATATAACGGCGGCAGGCCGAGAGGTGACGGCCTCACGCAGCGGCAGGGCAGGTTCGGGCGGGTACGAGGGGAAGCTCTTCTCCCAGAGAGCGGTCGGGCACCGGCTGCGCAGGAAGGCGGGGGCTGAAGAACAACCCCGCGGGCCCCTTCCAGCTCGGGCCCGGAGCTCAGCCCGCTGCCACACGACAGCGACGCGCGGCTCAGCAGCGGCTCAGCCCGCAGCCCCCCGCCCCGCCGCCCCTACTCACATCTCGGAACTCGGCCAGGCCGCGCTCCCCCACCTCGCTCAGGCACTCGTACGCCGAGCCGCTCTGCAGGAAGAGCTGCGCCAGGCACATCGGCTCCCCGCGGAACAACGCGCCCATGGCGTCCCAGGACGGAGCGGCTCGGCTCAGCGCGGCCGGCGCGCAGCGGGCACGGCGGCAGCTCCCGGCCCGGCCGCCATAGCGCAGCGCCCCGCCCGCCGGCTGCGGCTTCCGGGGGACGGGGCGGCCAACCGGCGCCGGGAGAGCGCCCAGCTGTGAGCCCAGCTCTAAGCCCAGCCCCGAGCCCAGCGTTACCCCGCCCCCGGCCCGCCCCCACCGCCTGCAGTCGAGCAGCCGACGTGATGAGTTGTTTTTCCTCGCTTTTTAAGAATATGAATCCGTGCACCTTTGCTCGTTGTGAAATAAAAATCTTTCTGTACTTTTTTTTTTTTTCCGAAAAAAATAAAAATACTTGAAATATTTACAAAGTGGTTCTTTCGACATCAAGGTTTTTAAATGGAGAAATTCTCCCACACTTGAGAAAAGCACGGGCTCCCGAACACTGCTGCCAGGACAGCCAGGAAGGCCAGTGCCAGGCCTGCAGCCAGGCGGCGTGAATATGGCTCTCCTGCAAGGGAAAAGGACAAAAACGAGCATGAGCACGAGAGCTACATTTCAGTCTCGACATCAACCCGAAAGAGAGAAGTTTCTTCTGCTAACTAAGAAATGAATGCATTACCAAGAAAGCAAAGCCCACTTCTGGACCACATTTCTGAGATGCGATTTCTTACTACAAATCATTATTCCACAGAAATTGGTCACATTTCGTGATGTTACAAAGCAATACAGGCAGTTTGAGGTGCTCCGTGCTGCTGTTTTTACCTGTGTAGAACCGTGTCAGCGGGTAGAACAGCTGCGGCCAGCACACGTCATTTCGATCACAGTCAAATTCTGTGTAATTAATCTGAATCCTGAGGAAAAGAAGCACTTGTTAAACTACAGTACCATCAGAACAAGTAGAAGAAAAGGTAGAAAGGTGACCGGCTTAGAGGGAGAAAAATAAAAACTGCTCTCCTATACACTTTTCCTCTGATGAGTGCAGAAGCCTTTTTACCTTTACAAGGTAATTTACAGGCCTTGACAAACCGCCTGCTTCTGAGGGAATCCCCTCCAGCAGAACTGTGACTCAGTGTGTATGAGGCCCAGGCCTTCTTGCTCTGCACTCCAGCAAATCACGATAACCCTTCGATCAGTGTGAATTACATTTTATCTGCTTAACTCAACGTCAAGGGTCAAAGATCTCACAAAAGTTACCTGGTCAGGGGAACCGGTGGCTGAGCCGGCACTCGGATGAACTGAACAGCAGCAGTGATGGGAAGCAGGCTGGCAGTGTTTTCACAGGTGAGCCCACACTGGAACTGCCATGTGACTGTTGAGTAACTGGAAGCACATGTGTAGGTGTTACTAGAGGGCCGTATGCAGAAATGTAAAGCTTAAACAGAGTCATGAAAGGAGTATTTAGAAGGAGGCTGATCATCTCTAGATCTTCACCACCGTGGAGATGGGGCAGATTGAACACAATCCTATTTATTTGCTTTGGATTGACTTGGGAAAAAAAGAAAAAAAGAAAAAGAAGTGTTTGCTGCATGAAACCTCCCCAGTTCAGAAAAGAATGAATCATTTACCACAGCTTTTTTGCTGTTTTCTAATTTCAGGAAAGATGCAAATCTAAATTTCAGTTTCTCATTGCAATCAAAGGAATTTGGGTTCCAGATGCAAGTAAGAGGCACATACAAACCAGAAGTAACATCTCTGTTTGTCAGATGCAAGTCTCAAAAATGAAACATTTCTTTATCAAAGACACAGCACTGCTCCACCTGATCTGCACGGCGAGTATCTCTTCCCTGGGAATCCCCTGCACTGCACCCACAGCTGCAAAAATGATGCGGATGTTCAGACTGGCAGGAACATCTGGGCAAATGCCTGTCAGATCTGCAGGGCTTGCACTGATATTCGCATTAGATGGATCGAGGCCTGTGGAGGAACAAAGTTAAACAGGAATACTATGGAAAATGATCTCTTCCATATTTATATTTCAGTCACATTGCAGTGAAACGTTGGTAACTGTCACACAAAAATGTTTTTTCTATATGAAATATACATGAAGATGTAGTTCATCAACAGAGCAGTAAAATACCACATCATTACATCAACAGACTGAGTTATACACATCGTTCTGCAGTGTCCATGAAGTTACACACATCTGTGCATATCTGGATGGATGCACCCAGATATCTTCAGGCAGCTGAAATTACATTGGATGGTTTTATTTGGAGATATTCCAATCCTAAGTGCATATTTTTATAACGACGTGGACTATGGATAAAAACACAAGTATCACTTACGTATAATTTCCACCCAGTCATTGAGATCACTGTCATTGGAATTGTGTCTCTTTCCAACATGAGTAGCTTGTATTAACGAATTCAGTTTCTCAGTTACATTTCCTCTGCCAAATAAAAACATCAGCTCACACAAAAAGCAAATCCACACCGTGAACTGGGTTACAGTATCACTATGCCATAAAATCAGTTTCTCCTCTGACAGTTGCTATCACTCAGTGAAAACAAACCTCAGCTACTGACTTGTCTGCCAAAGGGAAGCATTCCACTGCAACGTAACCCTCACCCAATTCCAAGGAAATCTGAATGAAACCATTATAGTAAATTTCCCTTTAAAAAGAATAAAAGAGTCGACCACAGAAACCTGCAATGCATACATGAGCTTTTGAAAAGAATGCAACAGTGCTAATGGCAGAAACTTGCAGCAAATGAACAATAAATCTACGTGGCTCACCTTAAAAGGCTGCAGTTTTCATTGATGCCAACTTCCAGCACACATCCAGAGAAGGAATCTACCCCAAACAGAACTGGTGCGTGAGCAGCTGACGAACACAGACCTCTGTCAGCTATGAATTGAAAAGACCTGATTTGGGGATTCTCACACTGACTTTTCAACCTCCATTTCTCAATTTTGTGCAAAAATTGCACACATTAGGATGCAAAATACCAAGCAGTGTAATTCAAATACAGAATGAAGTCTACTCAAATTCCATTTTCCAACCCAAACACTCAAGAATCTTGTGAACTTAACAACTGCTCAACATTTTAAACCTTAATTTTATACCAAATGCTCAAACGTTTCAGGGTACCTAAGCTACTTTACATTCATTTAACGGAGATTCTTCAATTAAGCTGGAATAAAGGCCAGAGAATAATGTAGAAAAGCACAAGTTGGCATAGAATAGATTCAGAAGTAAAATACATATACAAAGAAAGCATTTTAGCATTAACTAAAGTTGAGGATGCAACCTTATGAGTCGGTACCTGGCTGCCAAATTCTTAAGCTGCCAGCAGTATCAGAAGCATTCAGATTTGCAGCTCTCACTGCATTTCCAACTCGATAACCTAAACGCAGAAGGAGTTGTGAACATTAACATTGATTTAATAATGCACGCAATGAGTCTAAAAGCAGACAGACAGACTTTTCCATTACAGTAGCCTCATTTGAAATAATCAATACTGAGTCTAAAAGCCAATCGCTGTTATTACAGCTGACAACAATAAGAGGGAAAGAGGGGCACCAAGAGAACAAGTATGAATGAGGTATAAAACATGGGCACTGATAATGACCAATCCAGTACAAAAATCTGTTCTTTTAAGAAGCAAAATGAGGTATTACTACCTGGAGTATCAGACACTTCTAATGCATTAGCACTCTTTAAGCTCACAAATTCAGCTGTGAATCTCTGTGTCAGTGTTTCTGGTAAAAGAAAAAGGAATGAATTTATTTTCAAGTACATAAATTAGCACAAAGCATGCTGCTTACACAGGGTACAAATTTCTGTCCTTCATTAGCACCAGAAGATTCAGGATAATGCAAACTGGCAGAAATTTGTCCCATACATTTTCTTGACAGAACCCAAAGAAAATTCTTTTCAATTGATATTACTAATTAAGCTATCCTATCAAAGAATTTGCATGCTAAAGAAATAAAAAAGTCAACAGAAAATCTGTAAAAGAAATGTCCTGATACCTCCATCACATAAACTTCCAAGGAAGACTGTGACATTGACTCCCTCTATGTTGTCATCTTTGCACATGAATACATAATGTTCTGCAAAGGTTACATTTTGACATGGAACCCCCGCTGTAGGAAGGCCTTCTGCAGAAGAAAGAAAAAACTCTAATCAAAAGCATTGCCAATTAGAGAGCTGTTACTGAAAAATAACTTAAAAATCTCTAACAAAGTTCTGGAAAATATTTTTGGCATTTATTTTAATGTTTAAGTCATCATACAAGGACAGTGTGCTGCTTTCGTAGAGCCCCTTGGTTTCTCAATATTCTAACACCTGCAGTTCCTGTTCCTGTTGTAGCAAAACTTCTCCTTATGAACACAGCACAAGGCTTTAATCCATCAGCTGCTGGGGCAATCTGGACTCAGGAGTTCCTTTCCTTTCATCCCAACCCACTGAGAGAGCCATCATCTCCCAGAAAAACATGCCAGTATGGATTCAACACAATCCTGTGTTACTCTCTCCCATTGACTGGGAGCCACTATTCTAGAATAAAAGCTGCTTCATTGGCTCAAGATCCTTAAGAAGAAACAAGAGTGTTCAAAACACATCCAGTACTGCTTACAGGCTGCCTGCCCTGCCTGTTTTATTTCAAATATTAGAAAACTTACAAGATCCTTCCTAGGAATCACGACAGATTTCAGGCACCCAAGTCACTTGAGTCATCCAGGTTAAGTAAGAAACACACTAATTACAGAAGAGCAGAAACATACCACTTCTAGTGACGAATTTGCCCGTGTCAGTGATGGTTCTGTACATCACATTTTGTTGGATGAAATCTGAGAATAAAAAACAAACACTGCAGTAATCCTGATAAAAGAGGCATATAAGATATTCACATCCAAGGTACGTTCCTTTTCGTTATGGAAATTGTGCAGAGAAGTATTTAGAAAGCTAGTTTTGGTCATGAACCAGGCAGGCTATGTATTATCTCATGATCCTACTAAGGTAGCATAGATAAACAAAATTAGACAACTTCATTAAGCAGCACAAAAAAAAAATTCTCTTCATGCTGGTAACTGCATCATCTCAAACTGCAGAGTGACATTTCTTACTTTCTGCATTACAAAAGCATAAATATAAGCACTTCTAAAGTGACAACACTGCACCCTCTTGACAGAAAAAGGAGGCTACAAGAATACAAAAGCAGTAAGAGAGATGCTTCCTTGTGCCACGTGCAGCTGCATGAGTCACCAGAAACAGGTGAATGAGAAACAAAGACTAATCCCACTATTTCTCCTGTCCTAAATAATTTGGGGAAGCTTGGTAGGTGATCAGAAATGGAACTATAGCATCCCTCAACTCTGAGCTATAGCCACGTAGCTGCCGTGTCAACAGTCCTCTCGCTTATTCTATCTCTGAGGAACATAAATCCATTTCTGTTAGGACTATGCAACTTACCTCCTGCTCCACTGTTGATTCTCACATCATGGGGCAGTCCTTCCTTGTAAGATTCTGCCTCAGAAAGGCACTTCACATCAAACTCCTGCAGATACGCTACAGGGGCATTCCCAACACACAGCCCTGCCAGGGACTGCTGCAGGTAGTTGAACAGAAACACGCGGGTTAGCCTCAAAATGAAAAGCTAGGAAATAGCACATTTGTCAGTGAAATGC
Source organism: Lagopus muta (assembly GCF_023343835.1). Taxonomy (NCBI): domain Eukaryota; kingdom Metazoa; phylum Chordata; class Aves; order Galliformes; family Phasianidae; genus Lagopus; species Lagopus muta. The sequence continues at coordinate 7,756,835 of NC_064449.1, read as the reverse complement.
CCCAAATATGCACTACAGCCACATGTGACTGACAAACAAGTAATCTGCATAAAAGAGAGGTTGTAACTATTTCGAAAGCTATCAGCTTTAAAGCAGGCTGGAGTCATCAAAATTTGATAAACCAATTCTAACTGGCAAATCTGTAACATGTAGAAGGACTGAAAATAAAAGAATACAGCCAGACAAAACAAAGAGAAGGCAACAAGTGGTCAGCAGTGCAGCAGGCAGAGAGGAAAAAATAAAGAAGCCACAAACCACTAATTGGGATGCAAATCTTGTTTTTATCTCCTGCAATAATTAAAACTTTACTACCTGGAGGAGTGGGCAGGGGATTAGGAAAGATAATGATTGTTTTTAACAATGATTTTGTTAATGATTGTTTTTAACAATGATTTTGTGCTTGGTGAAAAATATGTTCCACCAGTTCACAAGAGCAAGTTACAGAATTTGGCTACAAATACAAAAGAATGTGATAAATGGAGAATTTCAAACTGGCCAAGAGGAGTCAGAAGCTCCTAAATATGAAGCGATTACCTGAGGGATGGTAAAATACTCATCATCCTCTGTCATAATTGGATCTCCTGGTCTGTAACCAGTGAAGAGTTTCCCAGGAGAAGCTTGTACAGGGATCCTAAATGGAGGAACTTTGGGTGCAGAACTGCAGATAAATTCAAAAATGAAACAATTCTTTACTCCTTTATAATACACAGGTAATCAAACATCTGCCTTCAAGCCCCACGTTCTCATAAAGTACCAATTATATTTCTCCATTCGCATTTAAAGTTCCCAGTTTAAAATTATAATTTCAAAATAACCTTCACTGTAAAAAACACGCTACAGTTTCAACATTATGTCTAAAATGTGTGTTAAGGAAAGAAATCTTCTAAGACTTACATAGAGCCATCATAAAAATAGCCAAGAAATGGTGTATTGCTAAGAGAAGACTGTACACAAAGGAGGGGAAACCAATCAGGAGTATATTCTGTTGTCTTTGTAGAGCACAGCTGATCAAAAGGTGGGTTTACATCCCCACCAAACACTCCAGAGAAACATGATCTATTGAATAACTGCTTCAGGTCTGCTGTACACTCCTGGAAGGGAAAAGAACATCTTAGAACACTAATTGCACTACCACAGCCATTAGTGCTGTATTTGCAGGTAACCAAGCCAGTTCTGTAGATCAATGTCATATTTACTATTAGAAATACCAGAAAAAACAGGCAAACCCTCCTAAAGGAGTGTAGAAATTCTGAAAACATTTCATTAAAGTTTAATATGAAACAAGTACCGGATCACAGCAACAACGAACATCACAAGCTCCATCTGTCAAGTCACAAGGACAGGAGCCCAAGGGCTGAAATGCCTGGTTAGGGATGACAGATGCATTTTCTGTAAAAGAATTACAAGAAAAGAAGAAAAAAATTATCCTTAAATGCTAATGAAATTTAATCTCTCATTGCTGCCCAAATCCCTATTTATTTATTTATTTATTTATTTTGTATGTAATCAGAAAGTAAATATCATTTCTTCTTCAGGATATCCAAACACTTACCTGACACATTTCCTATGAAGGAAGAGTTAGCATATATTTCAGCTTGAATCAGGAGATGCGCCAGCATCACTGAACCACTGCAAGCTGCAACCTGAAGAGTTTCCACCACACAGAGAGGTGCTGTGCAGCAGTCAGTGGCATTGGGCAAACATAACTGCAGACTTCTAGTGAAGGTTACAGTCACTTTGGATGCACCCTGCAAAACACAAAATGACAGATTCAACAGCTTGTATCAAATTACTGTTCTTTGTACCACTATCTGCCAGGAAGCATAGGCAGCTCTGGAGAGGAGGAAGACAAGAAGCTAGTGTCAAAGCTGCACCTTAGTAACTTTGACAATGTGGGTATCCAGATGATGGGACGTGACAAAGGCAAAAAGGCAAGGCACTCTAACTGAGTAAACTAGTATTATGTTAGCACCTCATCAGCCTTTAATATATGATTGCTCAAGCTTTCCTATCTTAAGGAAGAATCAGTGTTTACATACCACACCAGGTGTTACACTCAAATCCCAATCACCAACTCTTTCACTTCCACTGCAGCTTGCAACTTGCACATTCCCTATACCAAAATAAAAATTAAAATATATCTATGTTACTGTCAATTCAAATTTCTCACGTGGCTTCAAGCAAGCACATCCCTCAGCCCAGACAACACGGAGTCAGCACAGGATAACAGCCTGAGTACAGAGTCCTTCAGAGTTTGGATTCCAGTGACTCTTAAAGCACTGGACACACCGGCAGGACAGGACGGGCTCCGAGCCTGGGGGGCTGCTGCCCCTGAGCACTGCAGGCGGCGGGAACAGGGAGGTCCATCAGAGGCACCCTCCCAAATCAAATCATCACAGCTCAGTGATGGTTCTACGAAACAGCACTGCGGTTACTTGGGTAGTTTTAGTGGAAGGGAAAAAAAAGTTAAGAATTCAAATATATATATATATATATATATATATATATATATATATATATATATATTTCGAAATAGCATATAAATAAAGTGTTCTTACCTGTCTCTTTATCTATAGCATCTACAATAATGGAAAAATTAACTCCTGAAGAATCTCCAAGAAAAAATGAATTAACTCTTAGCCCAGACATGTGGATAAAGGAAGGCTGAAAAACTGCGGGGTGGGGGGGGAAGAAAGGAAAAAAAAAAAAAAAAAAAAGAAAAAAAAAAGAGAGAAAGAATCACATTGTAACACGCACAGAAACCCACAAAGCACCACACTTGTGAGGCACGCCAGGCCGTGCCCGCTCAGCACGCGTAGGATGCTGCGGCCCTTCCTCCCTCCCTCCCTTCCCTTTCCATTCCCTTGCCCCCTCCCTCCCACCTACCAGGCTCCCCATGTCGCTGCCCCGCGCACGGAGCCGCCAGAAGCAGCAGCAGCAGCAGCAGCGCCCCGAGCCCGGCGGCCGCCATGGCGTCAGGAAGCGCCGCGCCGCCGGGCCGCCATCTTGAGGCGGCGATGCCGCTGCCATGGCGACGGGGAGGGCGGGAAGCGCTGAGGCAGCGCCGTGTCACAGCGTGCCGCCCCGCCTTACAAACACCCAGGAGGCCGAACGGTATCCGCGTTTGTAAAAAGAGCTGCCTTTATTTCAAAAGGTTTTGTAGAAAGCGAATTCTAGATACAGCCTTCTAACAAAATGGCTCCCAGCTACAAGGATGGCACTGATGAGAACAGCTGCACTGACCGAAGCCAGGTGCACAGCTGGATGCGCAGACACAGCTGCACACAGGCAGATAATTTTGTGCTTTTTTAACCAAAGCAGCACATGAAGCACACCATACACCCTCATACTCGGATACAAAACACATTGATCCAAAACCTTTCCAGTTTCAAAGCACAGCACTGCAGTCTAACCTCCTAACGGACATTTACCGATGTCATTTTACAAAAGTAAGCCCCTTTTCACACATAAACGAGGTCTTAAACTCCCCTGGAAAGGGTAACTCCATATTACTGTTCCAGTGATATTCATCTGCTGAGGAGCAGCTATTCAAGAGAACCAAAAGCACAAAGGAAATAAAAGTTTATGCAACGTGAGCATGTATGTAACCACAGAATTCACACCCTGAACAGGAAGGTGTGTTCTAAGCCATCTTGAAACAAACGGCTTTCTTCTTCAGAAGCTGCCCCCATTTCAGTGCCCAGACAGCCACGGAGAGCTCACAGAACACTGAAGTCCTTGAATAGCAGTACTGAGATTCAGACATTGGCAGTGGTCATAACTTCTCTCTACACCAACATGTGATTAAAAACAATTAAAGCTTTCTTGTCTTTGAAAATAATTTGGAGGTTTGAAACTGCAGCAGCAAGAATACTTCTAACTTTGCAAGATCTGTATCTTAACAGCCTGTAACTTCTGGTTCTAATTACAACAAATAATCAGTGTTTAAAACAGCACAGATTACCAGTAAATACAGTGATTTGTTACTACACAGAAAACATGACTTAAATGCTTTAACAAAATAAGCTGTAAGACCACACACAGGTCTCTTTCATATCCCATAAAAAGTGTCATCAATTTCTCAAGTATGTTCCACGTCACAGAATCACAGGAGGAGATAATGGTGTGTTTAAGTTGCATTAAGCAGCTAACTTTAATTTCTTCTTCTTAGCTTTCATGACAGGAGGCAGTGATATTTTGAAAGCAGTCCTGAAATAATATAAAAAGGAACTGTCAATTACAACAAACATATTTTCACACCCATTCCTGAAATAAGAAGAAATACTTACTCGCATGTACTGCAAATAGGACTGAAGTTGCAGAATACTGGAAAATAAAAGAATTAGCTGTCACTAAAATAGTTCATTTGAAATGTAGGAAGTTAAACTCATATTTATTAACTTACTTGACAAGCACACAGAGCATACATAACCAATTTCAATGAGATTTCGATGACAGAAACATGCAGCTCTGTAATCAACATGAACAGGAGGTGGAAGCACAAGCTGTGATCTTTGCTCTTGATCAGGGAGAAAAACCCACTATATAAACAGAAAAAAAAAAAAAGAAAAAAAAGTGTGGAAATTGCTGTATTACCGTGCCATTGAAGTCAGAAAGATTTCACATCTGACATAGGAAAAAGCTAGTGAACACATACCAACAAATACTGCAGGAGGGATGGCAGGTGGGGCACTTTCAAGTATATACCACCTGTAATGTCACAAGCCTGGAACACAGAGAGAGATCAGATAGTTCAGTCCTAAAAGGAAGGCAACAGTTTCTACTAGTCAAGGAAAAAGAACAAAACAATAACAAATTGTTACAAAATAGGAGGGCACAAAAAGACTGTCAAAAAGAGACAGCATTTTACCATCATAAAATACCCAGAGGTTGTCACATAGAAGGGTGTAATACTGTCTCTTTCTCTGGTTTAAAAAAAGTTGAGTGCTTTAACATACCAAACTATCTGTCATCAAGTATCCATGAATTAAAGTAAATAGCAAATAAGAATAGGAAGCCTGTACCTGTTGTAGAAGGCCTGAATCAGAGTCCAAGACACAAGCATCAATCAAAATACTCTGCAAGTAAAGAGACCCACAAAAAAAAGGAGTTCAGCTAGGAACAATGTAACCTCGTCCATCTCATACATGTTTTACAGCTGCAGAACCACCACAGCAATAAGAAAGCTCCTTCCCTTGGTCAGAACAAACACCCACATTTCTAACACCTCCCTTCTCATGCATGGCGATAGAAGAACATCAGCAAAGGCATCCTGTACACAGCACCCGTAGGACAGAAGCTACCATCTACTCTTTCATAGCAATCTCTAATTAGTCCAGCAAACCCTTCATGTTAAGCAGTAGGATCTGACTTTTAAACTTGGTTACCTTTCACTCTGGGCATGACAGTCTTCACTTCAAGGACACTTTAATCAGATCACAACCATAGCATAAATGAATTTTCTTTCACTCTTTACACACTAATAAAAGATTATATATACACCAAACAGCTTCACCTGTTTCTGTGCTGCAAAGATCACGTTCATGAAATTCATATATTGTAATGCACTGTCTTCTGCAGCTTTTATGACCTAAATAAAACAATTGAGACTTGTTAGCCCACATAGCATCGATGCATTTTAAGACTAATAGTAGACTAACAACAAAGCTCTTACCAAAATTCTTGATTTCATTTCCTGATTGGCTGATTATCAAAAAGAAAATAAAAGCACATGAGTACATCCATTCCCTGTAATTGTCCTTACGATGCTATAGTACCTAACATTCCAATTAATCTAAATCCAATTAATCTAACATCCAAAATGATAGATCTACCATCTCAGTTGGTGTCAATGTAAACATCTAATAGTCCCACTGGTACAGAAAACACCAGAAATAAGTGACAAATATCTGTAGAACTTGTTATGAAAGTGGGCCTATTCCATTTATTGTCCAAAAGCAATTAGGTATTGGTCAGAAAAGAAATACTGAAGGCTGTTCATTAGCAACTCATCAGTTCAATCAGCCATCTTGAGTTAGAAGGTATATACACATACTTGTTTGTATGCAAATATGCATTTTTTTCTGCTATTGCAATTCAAATACTTGTGGAAGCACTCACAAGGCATTACCTTTCACCTCTTTGCTCATCTTGTTAATATCTACATTAGATGACATTAAGGAATCCACTTTCTTTTCATGGAAGCAACACCAATATCCATGCAATGAATTCATTACCTCAAACAATACACACTGTTCAATCCACAGTTATCAGGATAATGTTTCACTTTTGAAAATTATTGCAGAATGCACTGATAGTGAGACTGTGTTGAAGCATAATTAGCGTAACGAGAAACAGCCTTAAAGAAACAGACAAAAGCTTCTAAAACATCCATCATCAAAAGGATACAACAAAGTGCTTTAGCAAGAGACCCTGCTAGTAGAGTCTCTGTTTGCTGGCCCATCATGTCAGCTGCAATGCAAATTACAGAAATTACTTTCATACACAAAGACATTCAATAAGCCTGATCTCACCAAGTGCTACAGTTTTATCTTTGCCATACTGGATTAGTGCAGAGCCACAAAAACTCACCTACTGTAAACATATTAAAACTCAAATGATTTTGAATCATTTGAAATGATGAGAAAAGAAATGAAATTCCTACAACTCCTAGAGAGCATTTCGCAATTCCACATTATGAAACCTAGAATTTTCTTTTCCTTACTTTTTGTCATGAGGTCTTTAATCTCTTCTGCAATTGCATCATTTATCGCTGTTAACAATTCATATTTTCCATCCTTGCTGCCAGAACAATTCAATTCCACAGAATTACCACCATCTCCAAGGAGATCTGCAGAAGCCCAACGCTTCCCAGGGTACAAGAAACGGCTGAAAGAGAGGAAGAACAAAGTACTGTGGTTTGCTTTAAGCCTGTAAGAAAAAAAAAGACGTAAGCTGACCACTCATAAACAGCAATATTTTGAAGTAAAATTTCAAATAATTTTAAAATTTTAGACATTATTTCAGATACATTAGGCAGGAGATCTTCACGCCCCAAAAGGTTCACTGCCCTCCTTTCAAGACACATCTTAAGCAAACTGGCAAACAGGTACCACCCATTTGTACATAGATTCCAAGACAAGAATTTCTTCAGAAGACATCAACCAAATGGGAAACTTCTGTCACTTTCATTGACTCTTCCTTGCTTTGCAAAAGGCACTAAAACAGATCATTTCTCTCCTATGCTATCAGGAGACACAGAAAAATGCTTCAGGCTTTTATAGTGGTGAGAAGCTGCTGTACCTTTCCTGCGTGTGACTGGCTATCACAGCAAGTTTGTTGGTGCGACTCATGAACAGGTGTGAATTTCCCAGCACCATTGCTGCGTCGATACATTTTGACAGGGTGAACTGCCCAAAAAAAAGAACAATTCAGCAAGTCAGCATCTACAGTTAACTAATCCATGTAACTGCAGATATAACTTGAAGGCGTAGTTCCCTTTCTAACAGGAAGCATCGAAGGAAAGCTTTGACAGCTGTAGAACCATGGGACGATTTCAGTTGGAAGAGACTCTTCAGTCTCGCACCCTGTTTGTGAATATCTTTCGCATTTCCCACCACGGTTTCCCCGAGGACTTCCCTGAGAAGCGGCCCCGCCGCAGCGCCGTCCCAGGACGCACCTCAGCCTCCCCCTGCGCCCGCTTCCCCCACCAGATGGGGTTGGTGTCGATGACGATGACCAGCAGGCTCAGCTCCTCGTCTGCAAAACAGACAGGGGGTCACTGCAGAAGGCCGCGCCCGGAGCCCCGGGGCTGCGCTGCGCTCGGCTCCGCCCGGCCCACCCCCACTCCCGGATCCCCCGGCCGCCGCCGCTCACCCGCGCCCATCCCGCCACCGGCGGCGCGCACCGGTGACGTCACGCGGAGCACTACGTCATCGCAGGGCGCCGCGCGGGGCCGGGCAGGGCGTGGGCGGCCATGAGCACGGACGGTAACGGGGCGCTAGGAGGGAGGCGGGGGACCGGGTCGAGCCGAGGCTGAGGCGGCCCTTTGCCTTTCAGATCTGATCGAAACCTTCAGGGCGCAGCTGAGGGACGACCCCGACGTCGCCTCGGCGGTGGCCGCCATCCGCGCGCTGCTGGGCTTCCTCCGGCGGGACCGAGGTGGGCGCCGATCCCCTGCGGCCGAACCCGAACCGGGGAGGCCCGACCCTGACAGCGCCGCTCTGTCCGCCCCCCAGGAGAAACCATCCAGGGCCTGCGGAGCAGCCTGCGCGATGCCATCGATACGCTGTCGCGGGTGGACTCGTCGGTGGCCGTCAACTCCGGCGGGGAGCTCTTCCTGCGCTTCATCAGCCTCACCTCGCTGGAGTACTCGGTAAGGCGCGGGCTCCCGCCCAGCTCCGTGCTACGGGGCCGGCCGGCTGCTTCAACACTCGCCGTCCTTTCCAGGACTACTCCAAATGCAAAGAAATCATGATCGAGCGTGGGGAGATCTTCCTCAGGAAGGTTTCTCTCTCGAGGAACAAAATCGCCAAGCTGTGCCATCCTTTCATCAGAGATGGAGCCGTAAGTAGGCCAGGGCAGCTGCTCTCGTCCCGGCTGTGCTGCCTGTGCTGCTGGGAAGGCAGAGGAGGAGGGGGTGAAGCTCACCAACATCCATAGAAGCAGTGGAGGAGGGGACAACGTTATTATCCCTGTGCACTCACAGAAGCTGTGGCTTTATTTCGTAAGGGCTCATCACCTCCCCTCCTTCTGTTTCCATGCAATGCATTGTCCTGTGCTCCACCTGTGCTGAGACATCACAACATGCAGTTACCATTTAATGTACTGAATTGTTGCCCTTTAGTAGCAGGACTGCCATATCAAGCCCATCTCTCAGAGTGGTTTCCTCTCCTACAGTCTCTAGAATACAAGCAACATCATAGAATTATAGAATCATTTCAGTTGGAAGAGATTCTTAAATCTCATATAGTCCAACTGCCCGCAGTGCACAGGGACACCCACAGCTCCATCAGTGCTCACAGCCCCATCCCCTCACCATGGCTGCCTGCAGGGATGGGGCACCACCACCCCTCTGGACACCTGGTGCCAGTGCTTCCCTACCCTTATCATAACTAACTTTTTTCTTATATCCAGTCTAAACTGTCCCTCTTTTAGTCTGAGAGCATAACATCATATGTTAGATATTAATTAACATCGACACAAGTAAAGTAAAAACCCTGACACTCCTAACTGCAATAAATGTTTCAGAGCTCAGCAAGAAGTAAGATTTTGTCTTTTTTGACAGAGGATTTTGACACATGCCTACTCAAGAGTGGTCCTCAGAGTGCTAGAAGCAGCTGTTGAGTCAAAGAAGCGATTCAGCGTTTATGTTACTGAATCACAGCCAGACCAAGCAGGGCAAGTATTCATTAACTTGTGCTTGATCTTGGTTAAGAGGATAGGCTATAGCTAGCATCAAATCTGTCATAACTTAAAAGCTGCTAGCCTTGTAGGAACACAGGACATCATGGGTTTCATTCTTTCAGACGTTATTTTTCTAGCATCATCTTCAAAGAAAGACTTCTAAGCTTCATATTTGTTTTTTAATAGGCAAAAAATGGCAAAGGCCCTGAGGAAACTGAACATTCCTGTGACTGTGATATTGGATGCTGCAGTTGGGTAAGCCTGATCATTAAATCTTAATGTTGTTCATCCCAACTTTATTTTAACATTGTTACATTTAAGTTCCATAGAAGATTGTTCTAAATAGTTGTCATAGTCATCAAACAAGCTAAGCAAGTTACACCTTTAGGTGCATAATTAACCAAATACGCCTGCTGCAAAGCCTGTACTTTGATGTTTGCCTATTAGGCCTGACTCCATCAACCCAAGTGTAGAACTTGGGGATATGTGGAGAAGGAGCTGCTGTACTAAAGAAAGCTACTTTGATTTTTCTACTTTATAAATGTTGTGTTTGTTTTTAAGCTAAATTATAGCATATTTTGTCATGTACTGGCTACAATTGATGAATTTCTCCCAGCACTTGCACAATTGTCAATGTCAGACATGGCTTGTGCCATTCTTGCTGAGCAGGCAGCTGAAGGCTCATTCCAAGGATGTCTAACAACACAGCCCTACTTAGCTAACAGCAGCTAAAACTACATTAGCAAAGTGAGAGACTGTTTGAGTTCCTTATCTCTGTTCTGTTTCATGAGTCATATTATTTACTAAGACTTGGATTTTTTCCCCTCCTTCAACAGCTATATTATGGAGAAAGTGGACCTGGTCCTAGTTGGTGCTGAAGGTGTAGTTGAAAGTGGAGGCATTATTAACAAGGTAAAAGAATGCATTACATCAGTCTGTAAACTCTATTAAAATTTTCTTGGATATCAATCAGTGAAAGTGTTATCATTGGAAATGTGGCAATATTAAGTCAAACTAGCACTGAATCTGCATGTTATTTTTTGTGTCTCCACAGATTGGCACCAATCAGATTGCTGTGTGTGCCAAAGCTCAGAATAAGCCATTTTATGTGGTAGCAGAAAGTTTCAAGTTTGTAAGACTTTTCCCCCTCAACCAGCAGGATGTCCCAGATAAGTTTAAGGTAAGAGAAATACAGGTTGCTTCCTGGCAAACTGAGATCCACTTACATGCCTGTGAGTAATTTTCTTCTAAGCACATCTTCGTTTATTTGGCTCTCTCTGCTGTAGTTAACTTGACACAGTACAGAGTTGCTCCACGTTCAGCTCAAACATCCACAGTTTGTCCTAATGCTCTCATTGAGTTACTAAAGCAGTTCCTTTGGGGCACAGCAGTAGCTGCAGGCAAGAAACAGCTACATCAAGACACTTCAGCACTATAAGTTGTATGGTGGATAGAAGGTAAAACACTCGAGACCAAGGTGGCAGTGTATGCCTCATTTAGAGCAGCTGACTTCCTTCCATTTTACCACAAATATCTGCTCAGGATTACAGTACTGCCCCTGCCCAAGAGAGGTTTTAGCTCACAACTGTGTCTCATTAATGGTCTCATTTCCTTCTAGTACAAAGCAGACACTCTGAAAACAAGTCAGAATCTAACAGAGGAACATCCCTGGATTGACTACACATCACCATCACTCATTACATTACTGTTTACAGACCTCGGTGTGTTAACTCCATCAGCTGTCAGTGATGAACTCATTAAGCTCTATCTGTAACATGAGGACATGCTGTGCAATGTACCATCTTCCATGACTTCACAGCTATAAGAGCCTGGCAGGTGATGAAGTGGCTTGGACGTGGTAAGGAGACAGCATTACAAGGATTCATGTCATTACTGGCCTTCTTCAGCTTAAGGCATTACCTGGGGGTGGATCGCTGTTTAGAAACGAAAAATCCAAGTTGCTGCAGCTTCTGAATACCTTCAATGAATTTTCTGGAAGATGGGCCAAGTACTGCAGTACTGAAAAATAAAGTAACTTCTGGTGTTTGCGGCCTCATTCGGAGCTGTGCTGTCACTCACTGATCTGTGAACAAAAAAAAGCCCTGAAATAAATGCTCCAAAAGAAAGCTGTAGCTCCAGCCAAATCATACAAGGGCAGTGCTTTTAGCTTTGTTCTTAACTGTGCTTATGGAAACCAGGTTTCTTTACGAAGAAATTAAATCTGTTCTGTTCTCTGCATCATTATTTTGTTATAAAAATACAGTTTTATTGAAACAAGGAGTATCTTAATGTAAAAGTCCAGTTGGAATAAACGTCAACCTTCAGTCTCAGTTAGCAGCAGCTTCTTCTCTGAATTTACTCTGGCTACCTGTTAGCCTCTTCTCAAATTCTTCTTCACTTATTTTCCCCTTTTTTAATCTCTTCAAGAGTCTCGTGTCATTCAGCAGCTCTTCCATGTCCTCATCTTCCATATCAGAGCCCTGTTAGCCATTGAAGTACAACAGATTACACACAACACCAAAAGGCTTCATTTCTATGTAGCTGAACACAACAGAATTTTACAACGTTTTTTTTGCCAGCAGCATCCAAGCAGGAAATTACACTCAATTTCTACAACCAATCTATCAAATAACCTTGTTAAGATACAAAAATAAAAGCAACAACAAATAAGAACCGTCCAGTGAAGTAACTGCTGTATCCCTTACAATCCATGCAGCCTATGAGCCTATGCTGCCAGCAGTTCACCATGAGTGATGAGAAACTGCTTCAACATTTGGCTTTAAAAAGCTTTTTTTTTAATGCTTTGCCTGTCAAGGACCTGGAAGGTTTCTTTTCAGTAAGTAATTCTGCAGTGCATCTCGCTCCTGTCACACTGAAATCCCACTGCTCTGCCTTGTGGCAGTTCACACCTATGCTAAAGCAATGACGTGCACTTTAATAAGATGGGCACTGTTTACCTCTTCACGCTTCCTTTTAGCTGTTATTTTCCTCTTCTTCTCCCTTTTGGCTTTCTGCTTTGACCAGGATTTGTTTTTTATGAATTTCTTTTTTCCTCCACTTTCTTCTCTTTCCTTTCTTTGTTGTTCTAGTTGCTTTTGCCTCTGTTTTTCTCTATTTTTATCCTTAAATGGAATGGAGTCTGTATTAACAGTGACTGGAGTAAAGTCTGGAAAACATTTTCCTCTTAGTTCAGGCATCTTTGGCATCTTTAACAAGGCAAAACCTTTAGCAAGACTAGCAAAGTCCAGATCTGTTAAGATAAGGATTATAAAGTCAGTTTTCTGCTGGATAAAAAGTTAACTTACAGAGTCACAGGAAAAAAGATTATCCTGAAATTTGTATTTAATAGCAGTAACAACCTTAGGTCACATTTATGCTCAGGTTCGTTTCAGTCACTCTTGCTAATTAAACATTTTCTCTGAAAACGAAGAGAAATTGCTTAAGCAAATAAGAATTCTGTCACAACTGGATACTGCAGAAAGTACCTCTGAGAACACAAATGGGTGGTTGTAGCTTCTGGATAATATTCATAGCTTTTTTTGCCAAACCAAATATTGCCTTCTGGAGAACAGAAAGAGATCCCCAGCTCCTGCTGGGAGTTACCTTTCATTCGGAAGATCAGATTGCATTCATGCTTGGCGTAAGCCTGGATGTAAGAGACAAAGGCTTTCATCCCTTTCTCAAACACTGCCCTGTCAGCGAGAGCCATAGACTTCAGTTTTGGAAGAAGATCTAACACATCTCTCTGTGGTTTCATTTCCTGCATGGGACACTGAAAACAAAAAAAGAAATACAAAAAGAAAGGCAAAGTTGAGCTGAATGACTTGAAATGTGCTATGAAGCTTCAAACTCATTTCTTCTCCAGTTAATCTTCAGTACTTTCTGAGCACCTTTCCCTGCCTTTTACCAGGCCGTTCTATGCACTCAGTAAATGACACAGGCAGCAATCACATTCTAACAACTGAATTTGGTGACTAATAAGCAGCTCTTCTCTTTTTTTAATTATGCACCTCTGCTAAAACTTTATCAGTGCATATGATCTTAAGCACAATGAATTCTGACTTCAAAATGCCTGTCATTAAATGTCTGATGAGTGTCTGCTCCGTTGCCCTTTTCTGCAGAGGGTTAGAATAAAACTACTGACCTTTTGGTTGATTGAGAGAAAGTTAATATAAGATTCTTCCATGGGAAGCAAAAATACAAGTGCACTGCCAACATTTCCAATCCGTGCTGTTCGACCACAGCGATGCACAAAGGCACTGAAACAAAGCAGGGATAATTCAAGGAGAGATGCTTGGTCTGACTTTAAAGCATTAGTGAGCAAAAGGGTAAATCTGGAACTGAACTAATAACTTTAGCTACAGGAAAACTACAATAGAAGTAAAAATACATGGAAGAGCTCCCCTCACATGAACTCTCAATGTACCACCCTTAAACAGCTCTGCTCTCTGCACTCATTCACACCTCAGCGTGTGACATCTCTACTCTCACACAACCCTTAGAACAGAAGGCCTCTTTACACAAGTGCAAGTGGCAGCCACCCATTTCACTTCTGCACGTTATGCCCACAAAGCCAATTGACTTCTCCCACATCAGTTATGATAAAAGTTGCCACCTTCTTGTTGGCAGGTCGCTCAGACTTCCAGGCAACAAGGAAATCCTTTTCCACAGCTGTGTGTTCTCAATTTATACCTCAACAGTACAGCAGCACGAGCGCAAGCTGGTAAGATCTGAAGTTGTACCTCGCACTGCTGGGTGGGTCATACTGTAAAACCCAGTGTACTTCTGGGATGTCTATGCCACGGGCCATCACGTCAGTGCAAACTAAAATCCCACTAGGAAGAAGAAGAAAAAAACCACTTTTTCACTACCTGTCATTTAAGAAAAGCACACTGTATCAGACACAATTACATCTCTTACTGTTTCTGCTTCTGCCTGGAGTAACTGCTTGGTTCTTACCCTGGGAGCCTTCGAAACTCAGTAAAAATCTTGTTACGCTTGTGTTTCATTTTCCCATGAATGCACATTATTTTCACTTGTTTAATTAAGGATTCCAAAGCCTTCCCATAGTATTCCACACAGGCACACGTGCTGTTGTGATGAAGACAGAAAAGTAGAAGATTATGCTGTATATTTAATCTGCAGCTGAGTCAGAACAGTCTGAGCCCTTTCAAAAACACCCACTTGTCTATTTTTATTTGAAATATGGACATCACTTTTATGATTAACACATCATCTATAATCTTCACTTTTATAATCTTCTGAAGTTCACGTTCACTGATCATTGCTTCATGTCAGGATTCTATCTCCTTCTATCCTCTTTCCATAAGACAGCTATTAAAATGAACCACATTTAAAACAGCCATGTCCTTATCAACACAGGGCAGCTTTGGAATTTAAGCAATAAAACTCCTTGTTTTCACAATGAAACACTAACACAGAATTACCTGAAAAAGACCAGATGCTTTTCCTGCTTGTGCTGTCGAAGAAAATGCACCAACTGATTAAATTTTTCATCCGCTTTGCATATCTACACAATGCAAAAGAAAATCAGTAAGAAAATGGACTCGATACAAACTGATCTGCCTCCTTTCTTTACACACTGATGTTTGGTCAGGGAGGCACAGCAGTGCAGCAGTTTGGGTCCTGGCCAGCCAAACAAAACAAAGCTGAACTCATACAGCAGACAACTACAGCATTAAGAATTAAGGGCACGTGCTTGCCAATCTTCAGATAACCTACAAGAGCTTCACATCTTAGAATCTTCTGGTTCATCTGTTAAACTGACTGTAAGTGGCCATGACTTAAAAACGTGCTGATGGAATCGGGGCAAAGAGAGAAAGAATGCCCACTAGCACAAAGCACAGGGTTCCCACCATGTAATAGTTCTCCAGGCGCGTTGGAGTTTTCTGTGTGTTGGTTGCTGCCACTCCCTTCTCTTTCACTGAGATGCGGACAGGATTCCGGAGCCCTGCTCTCACCAGGTTCTCCACTTCCTGAGTCTGAGTGGCTGAGAACAGACCCGTCCGCCTCTGCTTGGGTAAAAAGGCCAGAATGGCATTTAAACTGCAAGTAAAAACATGCAAGACATAAATGCGCCAAGATTTCCCTCAGAAATAAGTTTAATCACTGAAAGTATGAGCTTGTAGACAAAACAGTTTTTAATCACTAAATGTCAAGCATCTTCTGTTCGAGAATTTGTCAGAGCACTGCAAGTAAGACATCTGTGCTTAATTGTTGCAGCATTTTAAGCCAATGCTGATATTTAAATGATGACATGCTAATATGCATCAGAAAAAAGAATCTTAAACTTTGCATTCATCAAGCAAGCACTCTCCCCTGATTCCTTTCCCTTTACAGCAATTGCTTTATACAGGCTACGGAGCAAAGAGAGGCCAAAGAACAACACAGTGTTCATTTAATGATGAATTCATTTGAAACTTCATATGCATAATGAAAGCTTCTTATTTAAATATTAAATACCTTGATTCAAAGCCCATATCGAGAAGCCTGTCAGCTTCATCCAATACCAACACGTCGAGAGACTTCACACAGCTTGCTAGATCCAGCCCATCTGCTTTTCTTCTGAACAGATCCTCCAGTCGACCTGGTGTAGCTACAATGATGTTCCCCCTGTTTGCAACACACAGCAGTTTTGTAACCACACAGGTAATGCCTTTGGTGGAGCTGTTAACAACAACCACAGCACAAACCTGCACTCAAAATGAATGCATTCGTCAGTAGAAGAATTTCAGCATGCTGCTTTCAAGTGTATTTATATTTCAGGGCCTTTCAGTCATGCTGATGGGAGGAAAAAGCCCTTTGTGCATGCTCACCACTTGTGGTAATAACAGTTCAGAAGATAATTAATGACTATTGAAAGCAACTATCGGCTAGAAGAAACATTTCATACTCCTGTGCAAAAAGACAGAGGCAAAGAAAATGGCTTCAAAGTTTCCCCATGAGTATCAGCACCGAATCGTTCCAATTATTCAGCACAGACTCAACCACACCAGAGTCCACTGCTGGCAGAAACTTACATGAAGGAACTGAATTATTCAGCTTTCAACTCGCCATGCAGTGCACGGCTCTCTACCTGCACAGCATGGAAATGGGATTGATTTCACACGCCATCCTCGCTTCTTATCTCACTGCAATCTGGTTATGGTGCATTTTACTGCAGTGAATTAAACCACAACTTCTTTAGCGTGTACCCAACATATTTATGCAGTATCATCAAACAGCAGCACCAGCAAAACCAGAGCCATAATTTGTGTATTCTAATGACAAGGAAAAAAACACAACAGCAAGGCACTGGAACAGTTACAACCAACTTACCCATGTTCTTTAAACTTTTCAACATCTTCCATGGGATTCCTACCACCAATTAAAAGAATCTGACTAAAACAACAGAACAGAAAGGTTTAGGACATCTTTAAATTCTGTGACCTTATGAATGACAGAAGTCCAAAGAAAAAAGAACTGTGGTCATGAAAAGCTTGAGGTTCACTCACCTAAACTTGGGGAAATGTTTTGTGAAGTGTGCCAACACCTCATCAATTTGAATTGCTAATTCTCTCGTTGGTGTGATGATTATAGCTCCAACCTGCAAGCAAAAGGAACTTATGGAAAATAGCAGAGGGAAGATTGTTGCAAAACTGTCACTGGTAAGGTAAGGGAATGTGAGGCATGTTTATGACCCTGGCTTTAGGCAAAACATTCCCAGCAGAATCTTTTAAAAGACTTCTGAAAGAACTGCTATACCAATATGCAAAATGGTCAAGAAGTAGCAGCTGATATCAATATTTAATCAAGAAAAGTGGCACAAGTACCTTACAACCTATTCAAAGTCAACAGATGCAAAAAGCACTCAAAGACTCTTGCTTGCCATACATTCTCTTATTTGATATTCTGAGATACTTTTCTAATAGCTCAGAACAAGTTTGATCATTCAAATAAAAACCTGTAAGTGCACAGAAAGCGCCCCAGTATTTATTCTTGTTGTTACCACTACACCAAAGGGTCACTTCATGTATTCAATTTGACTTAGTGGTGCTTCTACTGAGGTCCTCAATCTTATTGTATATCACAAAAACACATTCAAACTGCACAACTTCACCTTACCTGCATTTTCTTTAGCTTTTCTTCCCGTCTGAGAAGAATTTCTAGTATGGGAATCACAAACGCCAAGGTTTTGCCACTGCCCGTTACCTGGGAGAGGGAAACAGAGTCAGCTCCCCCAGCTCCACAAACAGAGAAGGAAAACCGACCCGAGCGGATGACACCCACCGCTTCCGCAGCGACGTCTTTGTTACTCATGAAGAGCGGGATGGTCGCAGACTGAGGAAAGAAAACAGAAAAGCAGCGCACGAACAGATTAATCGTTACGTGGCAGAGGCTCGGTTCCCCAGGAGCACAGAGCTTCCCCGCGATACCCGAGCAGCGGCTCTGCTAGAAAAACCCGGCGCAGCGCCAGCCCCGCCCGGATTCTCCTTCCTCGGGCTTCCCGCCGCACGGCCGCCCCCTCACCTGCACCGGAGTCATGCGGTCGAAGCCGAGCTCCTGCAGCGCCCGCAGCACGGCCGGGCTCAGCGCCACGGGCAGCGCGGACCAACTGCCCTCGGTCACCGCCTCCATCTCGGCGAGCCGAGCGCACCGCCGGAACTCGTCCCCCACTTCCGGCTGCGGCGGTGACGGCCGGAAACACGCACTGCAGCGCTTTGGTTCCGCCAGAAGGGAAGTTCCGCCGCCTCCCCGGGAGCCTCCACCGCGAGCACCGACCCGCAGAGCGCCAACAATTCGAGTTTTATAGCACGGGAACCGTCAGACCGCTTCTGTCAGCCCTACGGAAGCACCGTACACCCAACGGCACAGCGAGCAGCACCAGCACGGAAGAACCATAACTTCTTCTACCTGCCCACCAGATGAATTCTGGACACCCAGGGATGTTGATAAAAACGTTTAAACAAAAAACAAAAAACAAAAAACAAAAAAAAACCCCTTTAGAGTGCAAAGCAGCACCTCCAGCACCTCCTGCAAAGCATCAGAAAAAATAAATACAGCGTGGTGTTTGGTTATCTTTTTCTTTTTTTAAGAATTTGTTTATTTATTGAACCTGGGTCATATTTAGATTCACAAGCAATTTTAAATGTACATCTTATAATTCAATTTAAGTGTTTTTTTTACACAAAAATATTGGCACACAACAGTTGCCATAAGGTGTAACACCACCTTGCTAAGGAACTGCTGCCAGTGTTTGCCCAAGGTTGCAAAATCTTTACCTGGAACATGAAAACCTGTAACAAATTTTAAATTAATTGTACAAAACTGCTGTGTGTAACTTGTAGAGGCTCCCCCCTGGAAAAGGTCCCACCCCACCCCAAAAATGATTACAACTAATGTACATCAGTCACAACAGAATCCTGGCTCAGCACCCACACCAGACGCATCTTTAATTTTTAAACCAATCATCAGATACCAAGGAAAGTAACTTTATACAAAAACAAATCTACACGTGCCTGAAAAAGAAAACACACCAGTACTTAGCATTATGCTAACTGTGACCAGAAAATGGCAGAGACTGCCACTTAACTTAAATACAAGGGCTGCATAGCATTGCAATAAACCCCAGAACCGTTAACCCTTTGGCATCAGGAATCCAGATGTCCTGAACACCGCTGCACTCTGCAGGAGCAGCAACAGCCTCAGCTTTGGAGCTGCACGAACCAAAGGGTTAACTGCTGTTTGCCAAGACACTGCACACAATGGGCTCCGATTTAAAACCTGAAAGAGACTAAAAACCGCGTGATGAACATTTGGTAGAGGATCTATTTTGATACTGGTTATTTCGTTAAAAACCTCCATGGATAAGTTGGTGCAATTAGGAGAGTTACTGAACACCTCCTTTTAAATTTTAATCAGGTACGTATACGAGATCAGAAGTTGTCAGATCTACTCATTATCAAAGTTCCAATCGCTCCTCCTTGGCAGTTTGCAGAAGTGAAGAAGGGATTCCTTCAATTTCATAACACTTCCTGCAGGGTTCATGATGTGAGAAATGCAACAGTCACATCAGGGCCTTGTACCGCTTCCCTAGATAGAACTGCAAGTACTTATGGAAACAGAACGTTAGAAAAGACACAGACATTGCTTGTTACTACAGTTGAATTACAGCATTTGCAGCTTGCTTGGATCTTGCTTAGCATACAGACTAGGCAGGTTTAAGTGAAAAGAAAAAAAGAACAGGCCAATTAAGTGATGAGATTTCAGCATAGCTTTTGCTACAGAAGATATATAAAAACAATTCATTTTTAACTAGGAAGGAACGTAAGCAAATAAGTTTTACAGTTCAGTAAAGAGGGTTTCGAAACTTAGTGACTCTTTTTTTTGTGACCAGGATGTTTGGTAGACAGTGAACTGAAATCCAGGACCAGGTACAGTACTCTTAAACAACTCTTCGGACTTCAAAAAACCTCTTCAGATAGTAGATTTGTCCCAGTGTCATGGCAACTAGTACAAGAGCT
Organism: Lagopus muta; assembly: GCF_023343835.1. Lineage (NCBI taxonomy): Eukaryota > Metazoa > Chordata > Aves > Galliformes > Phasianidae > Lagopus > Lagopus muta. The sequence continues at coordinate 7,736,907 of NC_064449.1, read as the reverse complement.
TCAAAGAATGACCAAAGGACCACTCTGCTGTTTGTGTTGTCATTAACTGTTGAGGGAAAAAAAAAGGAACAAAGAATTTAAAACAAACTTATATCTCCATCATGAGATATTTTGTCACAGGATCCAAAGAATTGCATATAAGCCTTACAGTGACATCACTGGTATTTGTATCACGGCTGTACAAGGCTTCCAGGCACTGAACTGAGAACCTGCACAGCCTGAAGCAAGCTGTGCAAACAGATGTTCATCTCACCTCTGCACACACACTGCAACGTCCTGCTGTGCTTTTTCTGTATTTTGCATAACAATCTTCATTACATGAGAGACAAGAAAATGTAGAGACTGCAAGTGTTGATCATACTGGGTCTGAATGGGTCAGGATTTGTTCTGAATTCTTTTCAGTAATTGAAATAGTTCTATAGACTTAGAAATAAATCTTAAAAAAAAAAAAGAAAAGGCATTTAAGTCAAAAGACACCTACTTGCTCTATGTATTCTCTCACGAACTTCCATGTACTCCTGTTCATGCTTTACAGCTGTCATGGCCACTGCTAACTCGTTAATCATCTCTTCTAGCTTGTTCTGATGAGCTGCAGAATAATTTCAAAAGCATCAGAAGGTTATTTACTCAAAAACCCATTTTATTAAGCATCTGAACAGTTATAATCAACTTCCCATCACAGAGGGAGTTCTGAAAAATGCAGTCTGGACAATGAAAACTTTCTATCCTTACAGCAAAATAGTTTTGTTGTCTCGTTGCCACTTTTCACAGCACGTCACTGGCATTTACTGAGTGGGAAAACACCTCTCACCACATCCAACTAGATGACAGCTGGCACCCAATTTAGTCAGTGCAGACCACTTCTATCCAAGATGGGCACACGACTCCAGAAAAACAGAACGTAACAATACATGAGATCATTACCACACTGTTACCCACTTTGCAAGTACGTTCCAATATCCTCCAAGCAAATTATCTTAACATAACAGCTTTTTTTCTAGTTGTTAAGTTTGCAAAAAGAGAACAACTGAGAATTTAGCTTAAGATCATGATGCTGGCAAAACGAGATGACTGTCTGAAGCAACGTATCACATCTTGTGCCTCCCTGCTTAGCTGTAGCACAGCGTTCAGCACAAACAATGCCAAAGGGGAACAGCAAATGGCAGGAACTGGCCTCAGGTTCTGGTATGTCATGAAAGCAGAAGAGTAAGAAAATGAACTAACGATAACAGCAAATTAGCTTGAGACAATTCAGCACATGGAAGGAACAGAGATCCAAGATTTAGTGATTTGTCAACCACAGGATCCTTTAAATACCTTCATGCTCAAAGAACTGCCCACTAACAAAAGTTATGAATTATGCAAGTAATTTTCAGAGTTTTCTAGCACCAAGAGAAGTTTGAGCAATCATTCCACAGACACACTCCAGGCAAACATCTCTTGAAGGGATATATTGGATTTTGAAGCCACCTAATATTATTTCTTTATAAATTCACGCTCTGAAAGCAAACCTATTAAAAATATACACATTTGGGTAACAGACAAAAAGATGGCCAGAGAATAGCACTCATACAAGTCCTAACTGGAGTTTAAGTAGATGTCAAAACTACACTCACTTTGCTAACATAAATCTCTTCTTTCACAGCTGGTCACTGCCATACGTACAGTTTATTGGAGAAGAAATTAGCCTCAGGTATTGTTTAAGCTCATTAAAAAAAAAAAACACAGGGAAAAGTGTTTATCTTAAAATTTAAAGCTCTATTAGTATCCCTTAGAATTGATGCTTATGATGTCTTTTCACATTCAATAAGGAGATTTAACTGAGATTTAAAAAAAAAAAAAATCAAGTTAAGAATTTGTTAAATTTCACCAAGAGGTAACAATCAATTCACACAATTATTTACTCAATTCACACAGTTATTTACTCACTAAAATTAAAAAAAAAACAACAAAAACAACTTTCTTTGTAGCTTCAGTTAGTGATTTCTAAAGAAAACTTTACAACTTGTTACCCAAACACTTAATTTACAGCAAATGGCAACTTTCCAGTTTTCTCCTCTTGTAACATGTTTGCTAATTCATATCCTAGGTGGAATTTGTTGCTTCCAAAAGCCCTCGATTATCCAACATTCACTTTAGTAAGTAAATATAGTTTAATGCTCCTGGATGCCCATTGTTTTAGTTCAATTCCACCTAAAACATCTAATCAAGCCTTCTGTTAGCCACAAGTAATGACCTGAAGACAAAGTGTCAAGGCCAGTTTGAGGACCTGATCCCAAGAGCTGCTAAGTATTTCAACCTCTCGATGGAAGCTTGCAGTGCTCAGCATTGCTCAGAATCAGACCTTTGATGTAGTTTATTAAAGACATTCTCATGCTACAAACAAACATTACAGAGAAAAAGCAAACGTTAGCTGTTAGTGAATAAACATATGCAAAAGACAAGATGCTAATGAGCTTTCAAAAAGCAGTACACATACCATCCCAGGTATCTCCACCACCTAGAGAAAAGTGTAAGAGATGAACACAAGTACAGGACAAAAGGCTGCAGATAAAACAGTAACTTACATGGCCATGAGAAAATATTGTTTCATTAGCACATTTACCAAAGAGCTCAACTAATGCATATGGCAATCTACATACTGCTGAGCAAACTAGAAATCAGAGAAAGAAACCGATGAAAAGACTAAAAGATGAAAGCATTTGTTTCTGCAGACGGCCAAGTGATGCCCTGGTGATTTTGCATTAAGTTGTGCCACGAGGTCTAAAAACATCCATATCCATTTTAGCTGTGCAAGAGAACAGCCAACTAGACCGCCTGAAGAAACAGGAATTCTGAGAATCCTAGTCACATTCACAAGTCATGCACGTAGGTAAAAGCTCCCAAAAGAGAGCCTTCTTCTTAGGAGTCTTTCTCACCTTCTGTCTCCATATCTTGCCCCTTTGGAGCTTCCCCAATATCAATTGTGAACATCACTATCTTGGGAGTCATGGTGGACATTCTGTTACTAAAACAAAACTTGTAAGTTCCATCCATGTGGGCAGCAAATGTGTATTTTCCACTGGACTCTCGATCGCCTTTATAAATTCCTTTATTATCAGGCCCTGTAATCTGGACAATGAAAACAAAATATCATTCATTTTATTCAAAATACAGTGTTTTAAAATGCATCAATATCAGTTGTGCTCATATTTTGAAGTCATCCAGTCAGATTTACCCACAGCACCTTTAATCTGACTGATGGTGATATTTCTATTTTCCTCGCCACAACTCAAAAAGCAGTTCTGTGTTTTCCTGCACAGGAATCTTTAGAGCGCCCTCCCTGTAAAGAAAGCCACGTGAAAGCTTTGCTTATTGACCGCCTGTCCTCAAGATAAGAAGCACTCCATAACAAGAGAGACATAAGCTGCGTACAAGCCTGGCTGTTCCCCAAATTCACAACTGCAGGGGAAACCTTATCTCTGTTGTGTGGAGGGAAACAAAAGCCAATAAAGGACATTCTCACAGTATAACGATGCACAGTTGTGCAGTGCCGCAGCTGCCAGCTCAGACAGAAGCAGGGCACAGTGCTAAGCCATAAGAGTCATGGTGACCTTACATCTTCCAGGACACCAAACCCAGCCGCTAAGCTTCCATTACCGACATGCAAATGGAAGCTGGCAGCATCCCGCTTTTATTTCCCGTATCAGAATTGTGTAACCTTCAACAATTACATCTGATTTCACCAACAGCTCTCATGTTGAAACTATCACCAAACTACCTGCTCCTCGCTAAGATGAAAAGAATGCTCATTCATTATTCTCCTATCGACTCAACGCTTTACTGAAGAAAAGCACTCACCCACAGCCTGAGCTAGCAATCAACCTGATTAAAGCCGGCAATCAGTCTCGATAAAGTCAGCGTTCATAAGTGGAGGAAGAACGCTCTCAGAACGAGCAACAAACCACTTAATTCTTCCCGCCAACAAACGCTGCACTACGCCAAGACCGCACGGAGCAGGACGCCCCATAAACCCGGAGAGAGGCTCCAGCAGTAGCAGAAGGGCTCTCCTCCCGCGGGAGCACCAGCCGCCCCAACACCCCAAGGAGATGGAGCTCACAGCGATCCCACGGCCCCAGAGCCGGGGGCGGCCAAACACGGCCCACCCCCCCCAGGCCCCGCCGCCGCCCGGGCCTTCACGCACCGCTTCGCCTTTCCGCACCGCTCCCGGCGCGCAGGGCCCGGTCCCAGGGCTGGGCCCCCACTCAGCACGAGGCCCAAGGTCAGGCGGTCCCGCCTCACCTCTACGTCGATGTCCAGGAAGCCCCCCTCGGCCACCTCAAAGATGAGCCCCATCTTCGTGCCGGACGGCACCCGCTCCAGGAAGCACTCCTCCGCGTGCGCATCGATGCTGACGAAGTAGGCGGCGGCCGGGGCCGCCAGTGCGGCCAGCAGCGCCAGCACCGCCCGCACCGGCGACATGGCGGAGCCCAGGGGCACCGAGCGGCGGGCAGCAGGAAAAGGGGAGGGGGACTTCCGGCTCTTGCCACGCCCCTTCCGGGGCACGGGGCCGCCGCTCATAGGCCGGCGCGGTTCCACTGCCACGTACGGCCCTGCGCTACGGTGGCCGTCAAAGGACTGATGAGGAAGGGACGTCCCGAACCCTGAGGAGAGAGAGGCGCGAAGTAGGAGGCGGAGCCTGTGCTCGAGAGCAACCAATGAGCGAGGAGCAAGTTGCGGCGAGAAGCCAATCAGCGCGAGGAGGGGAGCGCGGGCCTATCAAAATGGAGAAGAGCGGAGGGCGGAGCGGCATTGGATGAGCAGCGGAGGAGGCGTTGCCTGGCAACTGCGCAGCACGGGCTGCGCACTTCTGAAGAGTCCTTGTCTTTGCTGGGCGCGCTGTGCGCGTGGTGCTGCTCAGGCGTTGTGCCTTTTTGCCCTCAGCTGTACGACAGCTGTAATCCAAGTACTCCATTTGTGTGGGTAAAGCACCTTCACTCCGCAGGGTGGGAGCTGCAGTGCTGACGTGGCTGTCACGCCCACAGCCACAGCAAACCTTCATCGTGGACTGAGCCCACTGCCTCCATGGCCTGAGCCGCTGCCTTGGGTTTCCATTGGTCTCCAAGTGATTTCAGTCTTGCCAGTAGCATTCATACATAATGGGGGGAAATTATTTGCTGCTGTATCCTGATGGTGGTATGAACACCTCCTGTACCTCTGACACAGTTCTCACTTTGCAGCCTGTCTGCTCCCCAGAGGTAACACAGAGCACTCTCCAAATACCGTGCTCATTTCTGCTGCCTCTTTTCGTGCTTTCCTAAGTGGCGTTGGCCAGGAATGGATGACTGTGTTGTGACTCATCCCCATGCTCTGCAACTTTGGGCAGTATCTGTGGTGTTCCTTTGGCAAGAAGCTTCATGAACAACAAGCAGACATCATAGGACAGCACTGTTGTTATAAGTTAGGCAGCTGAATATCAAGCTCAGATGTCTGGATGCTTATGACCCAGATCAATGCAGATGAGTGCCTGCTGGCACTAGGATAGAAAACAATTAGAATAGAATCATTTCAGTTGAAAGGGGACCTGAAAGGCAGTCTGCTCCCACTGCTCGCAGTGCACAGGGACACCCACAACTCCATCAGTGCTCACAGCCCTGTCCCCTGACTGTGGCTGTCTGCAGGGATGGGGCACCACCACCTCTCTGTGCACCCTGTGCAGTGCCTCAATGCCCTCAGCGTAAAAACTTCTTCCTTATACCCAGTTTAAATCCAACCCTCTTGGTTTGAAACCGTTTCTCTTTGTCCCATCTCCATCTCCTTTATCACAGCCCTTTTAGATACCGAAGGGCCGTTCAGCTCACTCCGGAGCCTTCTCCTCTCCAGGCTGCACAGCCCCAGCTCTCAGCTCACCGACGAGACGTTAGTTATTCCTGCAGCACGCACAGCAAGATGTTGAATTAGAACCTACAATCACTCAGGGCACATTAAAAATCCACCCAGAGCACCTCTAAGCACACTAAAAACATCCAAAAGTGCACATTCACCCCCGAAGGTAAAAATCTTGAAAATCTTAAACACCAAACCGCATCCCGCTACAGCGAGACCCGCAGCCGAGCATCCCTCCCCGGGCGCGTCACGGCACGGCGGCACAAAGCCCCCGGCGGCAGTGCGCATGCGCGGCACCTCCTCCGGCCCGCCCGGTGCGTGCCATTGGCCCCGAGCGGCGTAGCGAGGGCGGGAGGCGAAGCGGGGCGGCCGCGCCCTCCTTTCCTGCCGCCGCTCCCTTCCCGCCGCCCGGTCAAGTTGAAACCCCCGCCCCGCGAGTTGGCCGAGTCCCGCGGAGCCGCGGCCCCGCCGGGCAGCGCAGCGCCGTATCGCGAGGCCCGGCCCGGAGAGCGGCTCGCCGAGGGAAGCCGGGCGCTCCGCCGCCGCCTATGAGGGCGCCGCGGGGTCGGGAGAGCCATGGACGGCGGCGGCGGAGGGCTGCCCACCGCCCTGGAGAAGAACGCGGCGGAGCTGACGGTGATGGACGTGTACGACATCGCCTCGGCCGTGGGGCAGGAGTTTGAGCGGGTGATCGACCAGCACGGCTGCGAGGCCATCGCCCGCCTGATGCCCAAGGTGGTGCGGGTGCTGGAGATCCTGGAGGTGTTGGTGAGCCGCAACCACATCAACCCCGAGATGGAGGAGCTGCGCCTGGAGCTCGATCGGCTCCGCCTGGAGAGGATGGACCGCATCGAGAAGGAGCGCAAGCACCAGAAGGTGGGGGGACGGCGCGAGGGATGGCCGTGCCGCCGTGCGGCTGTTTGTTGTTTGTTTTCTTCCTTCCCTCCTGGAAGTTTCCTTCCTCCCTCCTTTTCTCCACCCCTTCCCTGCTCGCCGCATTTCCGTCCCCTCGCTTTTCCCCGCTCCGGGACGAGGAGGCAGCGCTGCTTCCCGCCGGGTCGCTGCGGTAGTCCTCCTTTCTTGTGTAGAGCTGGGGGTGATGTTGAAGCCAGGCTTCCTGGCGCTTTCGCGGCTGTTCGGTGCGATCTCAGGTCGGTGTCGGAGCTGCGGAGCGGGAGGAGCGCTCACCCAGACTGCGATCCGTAGCCCGCTCCCACTGAGGACGTTCCCCCTATCCTGTTTCTGTCCCGGGACACCGCGAGCTGCTCGGCTCACTGCGGTGGAGGTGGCAGATCCGATCTTCACATCGTTCAGATAACAGAGCAAAAGAATTGGTTCTTCCAGCAACTGACCGTGCTCAGTCACTGCTGCCTCATTCCATTCCTGCTCATACGGGGAGGAATAGGGAGGAAATAGGATTTCTGGAGGAGAGACCTCAAGTTTCAAGAGTTGGGCTCAGTTTATGTCTTTTCAAATAGTTCTCTGGGGAACTTTTGCTTAGCTCATGAAAAATCCAAGGTAATTCTTGCATTATTTTGCAGAAGGAATTGTAGGAATAGGGTCTCTGAACGGACTGGTAGAGGATCTGTACTGCCTAAAGCCCTGGTAAGACTCCAGGGTATGAAGTCTACTGGTCTAGAGAATAGACACAGCATACAGCCATGCTTTTGCCCTTCTTGCACATGGCATGTGGAGGTGAGTGGGTGGGCTGTTATGCTGGTCCAGTGCTGTCTATGTAGTCAGATGTCCCCACGTACTTCTGAGACCCCTGCATTGTCAGCCAGCAGGCTGACATTCTTTATCTCAGGTATTAAAAGTGCTGCCTGGTGAAATGAATACAGAACTGGGCCAGGTAGCAACACACCCAGTATCCTTGCACAAGTTGACAGCCTGCACAGAGGCTTCTGAAGTCCATGTATGTGTTAAAAAGTTTCCTGAAACTGTCAGCTGCCAAAGGCTGCCCTTGCCAGATGTCTTCTGATCCCTGCCAACTCACATCTCTGCTCTGCCAGTGTCTGTAGTAGTCATGAGATGCCTCTGGGTGTGTTCAGACAGACCAAATGGAACTTTGCTGGGAACTCATTGAACAAGGAAAACAAAATATGCAATGCATACAGATATGTTTTTTAAATCACGTTGATGGCCAGCACACTGCATCACTGCAGACCAGCAGTGTCACATCCAGTTTATTCCCACCATAAGAAGACTCTTATGTCTCAGATACTGGTAAGCAGAAAAGGCCAGAGACTGAGAAATGTTTGTGCACAAGAAGCATCCAAAAGCCAATCCAGACATGTTTTTAGTGGTCCTTTAGCACTCAGCTTTCACGTGGGAATGTGTTCTGCCTCCAAACCTGGCTGAGCATGCCTGCAGTTTCCTAAGCTGACTGGCACCCGCTGGTCCATCAACCTCCTGCCTTCTCTGTCTGATACTTCTGCTAATGAGGGCTCAGGAGCTCATTTCTGCTCCAATTCACTGGGCTCTTCAATAGCAATAAATAAGAAAGTTTGCTGAGTTAATCCTTAGTATAGCCTTTACAGTGCAGCCACATATGAACTGTGTAAGTTCAGAGAGTCTGGTGGGGTTTTTTTGTTTTGTTTTAAATCAGTGTGCTTGTAACTGAAATCTGCTGTTTCATTTTTCAAACTAGGTCAGCACGTTGTTCTAGCTGCAGAGTTATATGCAGCCTCATTGTAAATAGTCTAGGTATTTGGCAATATTAAGTTTCATTGCAGATTTGTATTTCTCAAGATAAAGGGTTTCGAGTAAAATTAGCAGTGATTTATGAAATATCCTTAATGAAGTCTATCAATCATGATAGACAATCTGTTGTTTATCATGTTATTTGTCATGTTGTGTTTTCTGCAAAACAGCATGCAAGGAGATACTGTAAAATGACAGCAATGCCACAATAAATGCTGGAATAACATAGTATTTGGACCTGGAAGTCAATAGGAATATGATTTCCCATTATTGAAGCATACTTTCAAAGCAGAAAGCTGTCCTTTAATCTCCCAGCAGAGCTTATTTTAGCCTGGAGCTGTGCTTGGCAGGGTTGTTTGAGTGTTTTGTTGTTAGGTAGGAGAGGGACGTGCTGGATGAATGCAAAAGCCAGCGAGTGACTCAGCTGGCTCCAGTGATTTGCGTGCAGGTTTTTTTGTTTGCAGCACATACATGAAATGGAGCAGAGAATGTCCCTCACTGCAGAAGCATTGCTTATGGCAGATACGTTTTGAACAAGCTCTAAATGGAACGGTTTCTTCTTAAACACTGATACTTTTTGTCCTAATTTGACCTTTACTGGGATTGGTGACAGCTGCTGTTGACACACAGCGTTCTGACAAATGGGAGCTGTTGTTTTGGCCAGTCTCGCTGCCACTAACAGAGATGCCACTGCAGCCTTTCATATAGAACAAGTTCTGTAAGAAGCAGCACAGTTTTGCCTTGTTTATCATTTGGATTGGCAGCTCTGGGTTTGCTGCACAGTGTCACGTGCTGGTTTTACACTTGTGCTCGTAACAAAAATTTAACTGAGAGATGTTACTCCTTCCAAAAGGGTGTGCCTAGCACTGACCCCCCATTGCCCACGCTGTGATGTTTCTGAGGCATTTATAACAGCCTTTGCAGCTGCTTCCTGAGATGTGGAAGGCAGCTCTTGCTCACGTTTGGCTGTCTTGACCAACACAGCAATCCCTTTCATCAGGTCCTCACAGTAAAATGAGGAGAATTTCCCTTTGGGTAAATCGTGTGTCAAAAATGTTTGCACCAAGTAGTGACCCTGTGTATTATATATGTGCATAAATGGCTCATGTTGGAGCAGCACAAAGACTGGGGTTCTTCATGCTGGCATTGGAAAAGTAGATAGAAGATATTCAAGTAGTCTCATGTGATTGTTTTCTGTGAGAGTCATAGAAGAATTGTAGTGGTTTGATCTGTACATCGTTCAAAGACTCTTAGTATGCTCAACGTGTTGTCCTGGTGTATCCTTTAGGAATTAGAACTGGTGGAAGATGTCTGGAGAGGTGAAGCACAGGACCTTCTTACCCAAATTGCACAGCTGCAGGAGGAGAACAAGCAGTTGATGACAAATTTGTCTCACAAAGACATTAATTTCACAGAAGAGGAATTTCAGAAGCATGAAGGTAAGTTTGATATTTCAAATTCAGCACCTGTTTTTGTTATAAAAGCAATACTTCATCAAAATATTTTGACTAAACATTCTGGCTTTCTGGCTTTTTTTTCCCCATAACACAGCAGGTTTGTAGCTTTTTTTTTTTTCTTTTTTCCTTTTAACCTAAATAGAAAATTTCTGAACAAGGGATTCCACTGGAGACTCAGGAGGCAGGAGCAGGAGGGAGAGAGAAGCCTGAACAGCTTTGTTGGGCAGGAAGTATGTCTGAAAGTAAAGTCTAGCACCATTTTTTGGTCTGTTGCTTTTTTATCTTTAGGTAGCGTTTTGCAAACAGAATTCTTCATCCCTCCTTATGTTTGCTAACACAAACGATGATCCATTCAGCAATGTTTATTTCACACCATTGTGCACAAAAAGAAGTGCAGCTGGCAATCTATTCAGGATGTTTGTTTGTAAAGCAGAAAATCAAGATTTGTCTCAATTACAGCAATTCATCATACAGAGATATTCTAAAAGACTAAATTGAGAGACTTTCTTTGGTTTATTTCCCTTTAGGATTCCTTCACCCGTTCAAGACTCTTCCAGGCAGTTTAGAGTAGGTGAAGAGATGTATGAACCAGGGAGTGGGTGAACCCTAAGGAGCTGAAACAACTGAGTAATTCATGAGCAACTTCTTTCTTGAGGCAGAATGAATTTTGAGACAAAAGGTTCTGACTGGCAACTGCAGGTAGATTCCACTGCAGTAGCTGAAACAATTGCCATCCTCAGCTCTTACCCAGCTCAACAAGCAGCTCTTTGCTAAGAGTGAGGGCAAAGGAGCAGATGTCTGTTTGCTTTCCCAATTCATAGCACGTGATTTGAGCCTGCTGGCTATGAAGTCCATTTCATGATACTTTGCTAGGAGTTTAAGCTGAGGAGTTGAAAAAAATGACTGTTTAGCTTTGAGGATGAAGCAGCCTTGAGGTGGGCAGCTGAGAATGGTGACAGCAGCAAAACCTGGCTGTGATTAGATGAGTTAGTCTGGGAAGGATGGCTCTCTGAACTATTTGTGCATGAGCAGGACTCTGGCACGCTGCTTCAAGCCACAGCTTCACTTTCACATTGGGTTCTGACTGTCAGTGAAGTTGTAGCTCCCTCAGAAGGCTCGTGTCACATCTAGCATGCAAAGTCACTGGCCAGCCTGAAAACCAGACCACCCAGCTGTGGTCCAATAAAGGAGGAACAGCTGGATATCCTTTTCAGACACTGGAGGGTTGGGCTTAAATTGCAGCTCACTGTTGGTGGGTGAAACTGTCTGACACTGCTAAGTTACCTCTGCTTTCCACTCAGGAGCTGACTACAAAGAATTAAATTTAAATTATAAAACCGGGAAATTAATTAATTTTTTTAATTTTATTTTACTTTTTCAATAAAAATTATTATCTCTAAAACAAATGCAGCTCTTTCAGCTTAGTCAGTTTATCTCCTAAAAGTAGCTCCATGTCAGCCCACAAACTCCATGTAACGTGTCAGAAAGGCAGTTATGAGTCACAGGCCGTGAAGGCTGACGTTGTTATAAAGAACCATCTTCCCCTTTGTCTTCTCACCTTTTTTTCCACTGGGTATCTAGCTCACTGGAGCTCATGTGCTTGTATTTAAATATAGCCATCCTCTTTACATTCAGCTAGCCAAGCAAATGCCACACATGCTTTTCATGTTATTTTTACTGTGTCTACGCAAGTATAATAACAAACAAATCCATTCCAGAGATGACATTCTGGGGTCACTGATATTTATTAGCTGAAATGCTCAACTTAAGTGAAGTCACATTAATTTACAGCAAACTGAGCTTGTTATTGGGACCTGTTATATCAAACTCAATTGCTTTCCATTTAGGAAATTATGTCATTAATGAGCAGGTTTGTCTCAAATTACTTGTTTGGACAGTGTCAGAAAGCAGTCATGTTGCTTTTTTTCTCCTCTCTGTCATTTGATCTGATGCATATAGGCTCTACAGAGGCTGGTTTTCAAGTGAAACGCTTTGTTAGCTAGATTAACTTTGACCAGGCTCCAATCTTCATATCTCAGCATGATTTGGTGCTGTGATCATGTCTCCCCTTAGCTGCTAACTCTCCCAGGATTAGCAATTGGCTGCTTACTCACCACGCAGTTGGTAAAAGGAATTGTTCTCAGCTCAGGCAGCAGAAGCCAGTGATTTAGGTGTGCTAAGGCTTTGAGATTCAATCCTTGCCAATTAATAGTCACATTGTAGTGCACAGAGCCTCACTTCAGCTTAATGAAGATGTTTATGAAGGAGATCAGCACCATCACACCTAGGGTCTCTGAACAGAACATGCAGGTGCTCTGAAAATTAGAGCAGAGCAGCGTTCATAGAAAAGGGCACATGTGGCAGAATACAAAATAAACAGGAGGGGTTAAAGATAAATTTGCAGCATCCATTAATGCTACTCCTCCCTGAACTCAAACAGAGCACTTATGTGGAGATGCTGGCTGATCACACTCTCCTAGCAAAATGCCACAAGCAAACTTGACCCATGTGTCAAAACTGGACAAGCAGGCTGCTGTTTCTCTGCTGGGAGAGGAGGTGCTCTCTCAGACTGGCCATGATAATACAGACAAGCAGCAGGATGCCAAGAGTCATGTACACCTCCTGTGCTTGGCTGCAGAGAAGCCTACCATTCCCTTTCCAAAGTGAAGGCAAATTTTTATTGTGAGTCTTTAGGAAGTAGTAGTGCCACGACCTCTGATCAGTGTTTTGGTCTGCTATAATGGATGTTGTATAAATACATCAGTAAACAGTTTCCTAAGTATAAACATGAAGGATGTTCTTTTTTGCCTTTTCTCTTTTTTTTCCTTAATGTTTTTCTTTCTTTACTCCCTGGAACAATGCTGTGATCTCAGCAATTAACAGGAAGCTGTGAATTCATAGGATGTGTCTAGGGAAGCCAGCTGGGTGTGCCATTTAAGATCTTGCAGATATTAGACTTGGAGTCATTTAGAGATAATTACGTTCAGGGCACTTAGTGATTTCCCTCCCCACTTCCCCAGTGCTGGAGAAAATGGAAGGCAATGTGATGTTTCACAAACACTTCCCACCTGTCCTTTCCCCTCCTCCTGAAATAAAAAGGATAATGTAGTAAGCAGTGCACACGATTAAGTCTTTGATGCTCACCAGATGTTAGAGAGAAAAGTGAGCATAGTGGGAGGAGAAGCAGTTAGCACCAAAATGGTTCTTTATCCTTTAAATAGCACCTGCTATCTAAAGATCTCAAAGCATTACACAAATACTAATGAATATAGCTGCACTCGCTGTTCCTGGCTCTTACTGGGGTAAAACTGCTGGTTTGAAGCCTTGTTGCAGCCCCTCTGTACCCCATGGCAGTTTAGGAGTTTTGTGTTTGTTTGTAAATACAGCTGATTTTTTAGACTCAGCCCTGAGACTGCCTGCAGAAGAGTGGATTCAGGAACCTTTTTATAGATGCAGTGGTTCAAGAACTGCAAGTAAACGAGAGCAAGTTGTGGGAAGGAACCAGTGCTCAGTTGCACTGGCTGGTGTGAGGGTCCTTGTCTGGCGCTGTTTTTTGGCTTCAGCACAGCTCCATCCAGCTGTTACCAAGTTTCTACGATCTTGTCTGGTGTCACTGTGAATAGGGGAATAAATCAGAGGTTTGGGGATCTGTCCAAGATCAGAGATGTGTCAAAGCAGGGCATAGGCTGCCTGCACTCCAGACCTTGGTTTTGAGAGATCACAGATCTTTGAGAAGAGCAAGTAGCAGTGCGTATCAGTGTCCCTAGTGGGTGTGAGCCATTATCACAGTGAGGAATTAGAAGTATCATGGCCCTGTTAGTGTTCTCGGTCTCAGCAGCTCCTACTTGTCCTTAGTTTGTTTTCTGTGTTCTTTTTTTAACCAGGAATGTCAGAGAGAGAACGGCAAGTTATGAAGAAGCTGAAGGAAGTTGTAGATAAACAGAGGGATGAAATCAGAGCAAAGGACCGGGAACTTGGACTTAAAAACGAGGATGTAGAGGCTGTAAGTGGCTCTTGCTCTTCCTGTTTCCCTTCTTTCTCACCCATGTTTCTATAGCCTTCTTTCACATATAATATCAAATTTGTAAGCAGTGCCAGATATCAGTCTGGTAACTGAAGAGTGCAGCGTAACTGGAGCGTCCAAAATGATCAGGCAGTCAGGCGGGCACGCGGCCCCTGCTGCATTTGGATTCAGTTGCATTTAGTCTTAAGCAAGTCACAAACTCCACTGTGACCTTGGGAATCAGTTGATGACTTACATCCGTCTGTGTTACAGCCACCTCACATGTATTTTGCTTCCCATCCTCACCCAAGGGATCGAAGCAAAGTACTTACAAATTGAAGAGTAAGAACTTCTCTGTCTCATCTTCCTCTCCTCTGCTCTGTGTTAAGATATTATTCAGAATCCTGGAAACCACCCTGTCCTTGAACTTTGCTTTTACAAAGTAAAATATTGGAAAAGATGAACTTGTTTTTAGCTGGAGAATTCCCTGTGCTTGGGGGAAAGTACCTGATTTTACTCTGGAAACCAATTAAAGAAGTTTTAGTCTAATTTTTAAACTGCAACTGTGGTAGGAAATTAGATATTAAAAAAACTGCCTGGGGAGTGAGGAGAGTTTTCCAGATTAAATTTAATAGGAACCCGCTACTTGTTCTTTAATGCAGTGTTTGGGATTTGGTCACCATGGGCGATGGCTGAATGGATGTTGACAAACTGCATCAATGTCTTACAGCTTCAGCAGCAACAGAACAGGTTAATGAAAATTAACCATGACCTGCGGCACCGCATCACAGTTGTCGAGGCTCAGGGAAAGGCACTGATTGAGCAGAAGGTGGAGTTGGAAGCATATCTGCAAACCAAGGAGCAGGAGATGGGCACCCTGCGAGCAGAGCTGGGGAAACTGAGGGAAAAACTGCAGGGTGAGGACAGCCAAAATGGGGAGGAGATACAGGTAAGAGGCATTTCAAATAACTTTTTAAGAACAATCTTTTACAGAACCTCAGTCTCCATACCAAGCACCTCTTGTTCGGGGAAGTGAGATTGACATGAATCAGAGGCAGAGGTGGGGCTCAAGGACAGCATGGTTTTATTCAGGTGTGGAACAGAGGTCAGTGTCACTCACTGCGCTGTCACAGGAAAGGCCCTGAGTGGATGACAGCCCAATGGAACAGAACCCTCCTTTCTAATGCACAGAACCAGTTGTGCAAAAGGCAGAGTGGCAGGACAGGTTAGCACTAGGATGTCTGCATTAGAGGACAGCTCTCCCCTGAGACTTGGTGTCACACTGCACTTTCTAGGGAGAGTAATTTTTTGGTCATGCACTAGACTGCAGAACTCTCCAGATAGCAGAACAAATCATTGCTTACTATGGCATTCTACTAAAAGCATCGTAAGGGAGTCCAAAATCTCTGGAGTACCAGCTGTTAGTTTGTATTCACAGCAGACTGTTTTGGTAGTGCTGTGTCAGTACATTTGGGTTTATTTTATTTGCTCAGATCAGCCCCTTCCCCTAAAGGAAAACAAACTGATCTTCTAGCAGTCTGGATTTTTGAAAAGATGAACAGCTGACAGGTAGTTTAAGCCTTGTTGAGTATGTATGCAAATCTGCAAGTCCTAGTGGGTCCTGAAGGTGCAATGCACTACGATAGCAGAGGCACAGTACCTCTGTACCACAGTATGAAGCACAGTAGAAAGGGAATTGTAGCAGAAGTCCCAGAGGGAGAGCAGAACTCTGCAGTCAGATCATACCTGAGGGCAGAATGCCAGCATGCAGTGCAATGTGCCTACTTTGCCTGAAATCCCTGCTTTATTTCACATTCTCTAAGTACTACCTACCATTTTCAGGCTTTTGTGCATGTGACACTACTTCTGTCTTTCTCAAGTGAAAGTGCTGTTTCCCTTTCCGAATGCTGCCTTTAGAAGAGCACAAAGTAGGATAAGGAGTCTTATGATATGAAAGAATTTGGAGGAGCACTGAGGCATAGTGCTCTTTGGCTCTCTGTGTCGATAAGAGCTCCAGTACTGAGCCATGTGAGAAGCACAGCAGCACTGTATGTGCCTGAGAGACTGCAGCTGAGAGCATAACATTTAATTCACTTGGAATGGGAGAGAATGTACATCAGAAAGCAGAGGCAGAAGCTGATGGGGTAACCTAGTACCCCAGGAAGGCAACAGCGACTCAACGTCACTGCTGAATTGGGCAAGCACTGTATTAATAATGACAAGGATGACTTCATTGCTTTTAATTCAGCTAGGACACCCAGCTTTGTAAACAGGGCTGCAGAGCATAGGCCTAAAGCCAGAATGTGTGAAAGTGTCTTCAGTCTTTGGAGAGAAAGGATGCATTCTTTACCTCTCTCTGTTCCATGGCAATGGTGCCACTTCTAATTAGAGTCGTTGTCCACTTTCTCTGCCAGGATGATAGTTAGACAGGAATTGTAGTGGTAAGCAGAAAGCTAGAATAGCTGCATGCTCTGGAATGGATGTTGCTTCTTGGCTTTGGTCAAGTACATTTGCATTGGCCACAGACAGGCTGCTCAGTCTTTGATTTTAGCAAAATACAGCAAAAAAAAAAAAAGGTTATTTGGGGAAAGGTGTGGGACAATCAAAAGAAGAGGCATCAACTCAGATTCTAATTAGAAGCGTGAAGAAGAAGTGAATACTTTGGGTGAGCTCCTCAAACTGTCATTAGGGTGCATCTATATCTAGTACAGTCTGTGTAAATAAGTGCATTTGGATTAAGGGGGAATCAAACAAATGGAAAAATGAGCATTGCTCTGCTGTTTTGTCTCTGTGTTTCTTCAAACTTGGAAACCCTGGTGCTAATATCAATCCTGGTTTTTTAAACAAAGGCATTGGGGTGACAGAAACTTAAATCTCTGCTTCATATATTCACATCCAGAGACACTTTCTCTTTGTGGGAAGAACTGGAAGGAACTGTCAGGATTTTTGCTATGCTATTTTTTCAGTGTTTACATAAGGGCTGGTGTTTGATACACCTTATTTGTTAAAAGTATTAATCCCTTAAATGGATTTGTTTATCAGAAATTAGACCATACATTTTCAGAGGGCTTTCTAGCAGTCTGCACTCCACGGGAATTTCTCCATAAGAAATCTTACCTCCTGTGTGGTGGCTCAGGTTGGACCCAGTGTTTAGGCTGGTAGAAGCAATCAGGGCATGTGGTTTTGTGTTCCCACTGTGTGTCGTCGGTCCGTCTGAGCACAAGAAAGAACAAAGGGATCAGATCACTGAGCTATTCCTGCTGACAGTCTTCAGCATGAATTCCT
Source organism: Lagopus muta (assembly GCF_023343835.1). Taxonomy (NCBI): domain Eukaryota; kingdom Metazoa; phylum Chordata; class Aves; order Galliformes; family Phasianidae; genus Lagopus; species Lagopus muta. The sequence continues at coordinate 7,719,594 of NC_064449.1, read as the reverse complement.
CCTACATTTTTTTCCTCTTAAAACTGCTGCTCCTCTTGAAAGTGTATTTAATAGTGCTAAAAAGAAAGAAGGGTAATAGGCTGATAAATACTTTCAACTTCTCAGAAATGTGTTCACACAATGAATTCAAAGCCTGTCTTACACTTCCTAGACAGAGCCAAACAATGATGACTGCCTCTCGGAGTCAGAAAAGATGGCAGTGGACTTAAAAGATCCGAATCGTCCAAGATTCACCTTGCAGGAGCTCCGAGACGTCCTTCATGAGAGGAATGAATTGAAATCTAAAGTGTTTTTACTTCAAGAAGAGCTTTTATATTACAAAAGGTAAGTTAGATTTCCTCTCCCGTTGCATGCTACACACAGAGGAGCTGTAGAGCAGCTCTAGGAGACAGCAGATGTGCTCCTGAATGCTCTCAGCAGACAAAGGCTGGAAGTAGATACTGAAAGCATAAGGGCTTTAGGTACTTTAGTTTATAACTGTTTTCTCAATGCTGGGAAAAACGATGTCCTTCTTAACTCCCAGATTCTCCCCCAGTTTTGGAAGAATTACAAGCACTTAATAAATGTTAGCTGAAAAAAACAAGGATAAGACTGGGACTAAAATTGAGATTGTAGAATTTTTATTCATTGTCTTCTTATGCTTTTTCTCGTCACAATGGAAAGTACTGAAAGGAGGCCCAGTTTTAAGTGCTGTTTCTTAGTTGACAGAAATTTCCCCCATTTAATTTAATAAGCTTGGAACAGATCTTTTACCTTTCTTCATAAGTAGTACTGCTTTAGATTGACTGTTAGAACTTAAAGCTTCCATGACTTGAGAGGACAACATTAATTATCTTTTCATTCTTTCAAGTGAGGAAACAGAAGAAGAAACTAGACCCCCTCAACCTACACCCATAATTCAGTCAAAACCCTCAACTCAGCCTGAGTCTGGAATCAAACGACTGTAAGTAGCAAATTTTCTAAGGATCCTGGAAATAGTCTACAAAGGCAAAACATTTCTTTTGGGTAGGGCAGTTTTTGAAGATATTCAAAATTAAGGTAGCCACATCCCTATTGTATATGGGACAGATGTTGAGTGGCTGTGTTTTCTCCAGAAAGGAATGTTGGAGCTTTGTTTAAGTTCAAGTCCCAGTTCCTTAATGCACAGTCCCTAAGGTGGTGGAATGTCACAGGCAAACCACTGGGCCCCAGTTCATGCTTGGGAGACATGTGGAAAGCATTGTTCACAAGTAAAACCAACCGCAGACCTTCAGCATTTGGGTGTGGAGAGTCAGCTTTCCCCGTGACCTTGCTGTGCCTGTTTCCTTGTTAATCTAAGCCTTTAGATTCTGACAAGCACTTATAGAGCACAAAAACTTTTTGTTTGCTGAACTGCCTGGTGAGAGAGGGTGCCAGCTTTTTTGGCTATGAAGAATCACACCCTCTTCTGATGAAGTATTTAATGGTGCTGTCCAAAAGCTAAGATTACTGTCAGTTGTACTAGTTACAACTTGGTTATAAAGTCAGTGTAAGCCAAACCATTTGTCTGTCAAAATTCTTTCCTTCCATGTTTTTTTTTTTTCCAAACTAAGCCTTTGGAGTTGTTACAATACTGGAAGCTTAACTTTTTAAACTGCATACATTATTTTATTTGTTTGCCCATAAAAAACTCCTCCATCCCCACGTCCATAAACTCCAGACCTTGTTTTGTCATAGCAGCAGCCCTGTGAAAGTTTCCTGGGAGATCTGGGCTGATCCAAAACACCATAAAGTCAGGAGGGCACTTGTGATTATTTTCAGAAGTCTTCAGCTTCCCTCTCTGCTGCTTTGTTTGCTGAAGAACCCTTGCTCTCAGATGGCTGGAAAATACACTGAACTGGGACTTAAGTTTTCATTCTGCACCTGCAGTAATACTTCATCTCGCAGGATCTGTCTCTGTTGTAATTCTTCTCCTTTCCTTTAAATTCTTTTAGTGCTTTTTTAGGAGGTTTTGTGAGTCAGAGCACGTGCTCTCCAGGTGTTAGCCTTGACTCTACGTTCTGCATGCATACATAAGCAATGCAGGGAGCCATGACAGGAGGCATAGAAGTGTTTTCACCAAGTTACTGTGATGATTTCTTCTCCTCAGTTAGTTTATCATTGAATACCTGCTGAGCATCATACTAATCATTCAATCAGTGCACATTTTCAGACCCTTATCTTCCTGTTGCTCACATTCTGTGTTTAAATATATTTAAATGAAAACTCACACAATAAAAAGTAAAAGCTTGTTGTGTTGGCCCCTGTCAGAAAAGGCAACAATCCTGTTCTTTCTGCTCTCTCTTCACTTAGCTCTCACGTTAAATAAGGGAAGATAAAGCCACTGAGCTACTTAACTAATCCAAACGGTGGTAATTGTGTTCAGATTTGTCTCATTCTTACAGCCTGGATGGGATCTGTCAGGTTTATTTTCTTTGCCCCATCTTCCCTGTGTTTGTCATCAACACTGTGCTTGTGGATGGGTTACTTCTACAACCCAGACAGTTCTCAGAGTGGCTGACAAGGGGCAGCCGTGACCTTTGAAAAGAGAGGAGATTTCACTGCTGGGAAAAGCAAGGAACCCATATGTGGCATCTGCTCTGTTCTATTACTACACCTCCACATACTCTTCTGTTCTCCTTGTCACAGGCAGAACACTGCACCTCACCTGTGACTGTGTAGGTAACACACTGACACACAAAGTCTACATACTTAATGACATGAGGAAAACTTGTGCCTCTGCTGTCTGTGTTCAGAGTACTTTTATGAATGAAAGTAGGGTTGCTTTGCCTTCTGTTTCAGGCTTTTCCTCCTGACCAAACAAAAAGCTGAGTACAAAAACATTTACAGACTGATACTGCAGTCCCAAGAGAAGTTTCACTCTTGCTTGTATGATGTGCCCTTTTTTTTCTCTCCCATCTCAAGGAATGAGATGTGTCCCATGCCATCTAAGATGTTTCTGTGCAGCACTCACATAAAGAAAACAGAAGTTAGAGTACTCAGTATTTTTTTGGTCCCAGTATCTGCAGGTTTGGCGCAAGCTCTGACTGCGTTCTGATCTTGCACTCATTTGTTTCTACATCTGTCTGCCTCATTATATGTCAGAGTTTTGCTGAAATAACGTAACCAGGTTTACTGAGGAGGAAGAGTACAAGGATTAGAAATGCGCCCTGTGTTTTGAGCAGAAAATGCCCTATTGCTTTTACTTCAAGGATACGGGCTTGTTTGTCACTGACGTAATGCCTGAAGCAGCCATAAGTTCCCTTGCTATTCTTGCAGTCTACAAAAGCTGATGTGTCTGTCTGGTTGCTGCAGCTGAGTGTGTCACAGTGCTTAAAAGCAGATGTTGTAGCTACTGCAAATGATAGAACAATGTTTACTTGTATGTTTTCATTTTGAATTTAAAATTAGCAGTTAAGAGTGGCTGTGTTGGGGAGAGCTGCATTTGGTCACACGTGAAATGCCTTTCCTGATTTCTGCTTAATCTTTAACTGACATTAGTCCACAGTTCAAAAAAATATTTGGCACAAGGGAGAACCTCTGAGGAGAATCCTTAGAAAAACAGAGGGTGTTCCAGGTATGGATGAAGGTTTGTTGGCAGGCTTGTGTGGGGCTGGCTGGGCACTGAGCTCCCAGCCAGCTTGCTCTCTCAGGCTCTAAATTGCATGAATTGTACAATCCTAGTAGAAGTGCTGAACTGTTACAAAGAAGTGGTCTTGCTGCTGGCCAGCTAGGAAATACTTCTGCTAGAGTAGTTGCAAGGTTTCAGACAAACATTTAGCTGCCCTGCAGTTCGCATCTTTTTGCATGTGAAGCAAAGCAGGTTCTTGTGGAGCAGATATGCAGGCCCTTTAACCAAGTAGCTTGCTTAGGAGGTTATTTTAAGATTTCAAATGTGATGTTGGTTTTTAACTTAAAACTATCAGCCGTAACATTTGTAGAGTCTTTATGTGCAGTGCTGGTCCTGTCTAACCCTGTTTTCTGTGCAAGTAGCCAGTAGTCACAGCACTGTCCTGTTTTGTATTTAACTTACACCTTCATCCTTCATTTCATTGTGTATGTGCCTGTTTGTTTCTTGGGAAGAAAAACGTGCACTCTGCTCTGCATTGCTAGAGGTGGTAATACCTTGAGAAATCCAACCCAGATGTTTCACAAGAGAAAAGTGGTATCTTTTAGAAATTCAAAAGCAATTAAATCTGTTTCAATGACTTCATTTTCTAAATAAGAGGTTTTCACTGAGGAGAGCTGTCTTGGGTGATGCAGATCCACCTCTCCCTGTAATACGTCGTGTGTGATAATTCAGAGTAACCCCATGTATTATGTTTGTGTCTTTTCTTCTTAATGGAATGCTTTTTCTTTCCCTTGCTCCAGTCTTACCTCTTCTGTGTCTGTACTTTCCTGACCAGGATCTTTACAGCCATAATGCCCATGGTAGCAGCTGGATTGATTCCAGATGATCCCACATTGCAGCCAATAAGAAGACTTGTGTCCCTTGTAGGATTTATTTTTTGTTAATGTTTGGTACCGTGTTTTCCTTCTGCATGGCCCTGTTAACATGGACTGCTGGTTGCATTCTCATCGGCTGCCTGTGGGATCACAGAAGCACAAAGTGCCCATCAGAATGACCAGTCAGTGCACCACCTGCCATAGTCCTCCGTGCTCATCCTCGAGTACTGACATTTTCTCACCTTTTGCCTTACTGTTACCGTGCTAAGCCAATCATTACTCACCAGAAAACCGTTACAACATGCAATTTTAACCCGAATCTCTGAGTTTTACTTAGCTTACTAAGACAGCCTATTGATAATCCACACCAATGCTTTTAAAAGAACCCACATCATTCTAATTACTTGTTACGAGTCAGTCAGATTCACAGAACATAACGGTTGAATCTCTACATTAATTTCCAGTGTTAATAATAGACTGTTGCTTCCATGTCTTTCTATCTATGTGCTGTAGATTTTGTCTCTAATTATGTATTTTGGGAATAGAGTGTGCACTCTCAGTAACCAATTCTGATGCCCTATTCTTGACTCTTGCTGGAGGAGATGCTGGTAACTGTTAAAGCAAATTCTCTTTGCATTGGAACTGCTGCTTTGGAGGTCTTTTTATCTACAGCAGCAACACAGTATTTACATTTCTTTCTTCTCCATAAATATGCTTTTTTGAAACATTCTCCATAAGAAGAGGTGTAAGAACAGTTTTCACTGTTTCAGAAGGAATTAAAAATAGGCCAATCCTGCCTGGTGTCAAGATTTTACGAACGCTGTTTTCTCTTACTTAATTTCATGATAAAAAGTGGAAAAAAAAGAAATACTGAACAGTTTCATTGGAAACTTACTACATAAATAGAGGCACTAAGGTACTAAGCCTGATGGTGCCCAGCAGAAAGCCTCAGTGACTGGACACTTCTCAGCTGAATTGACTCTGGCCCTGAAAAGAAATACCATCCATGTGTGAATTTATGGGCTGCTGTGATGAGGGTGGTAAAAAAAATATATATGAGACTAATTAAGTGCAGAAAGACTGATTTCCCTATGAAGTCTGCACACTTGGAGCCAGGAAATGCAAAAGTTCAGGTCCTGTTAGTTACCTTGCATTGCCCTTGTGCAGCCTTTTACAGCTTTCAGGTCAAGTTACCATGTTAGTAATATTAGTAATTACCAATATGCTTAGCTGTGTATACAATTGGATGTTGTTGGGTTTTTTTACTTCATGAAAGCTGCCTTAAACATTGTCTGACACTCACGTGCAGCCCCCTGTGTGCCTGGGGACACTGAAGGCAGAACTCCCTGCTCTGCACAAGGCAGTGTGGAAGGTTGGGATCCTGGTGCTGAGAGGAGACTGAAGGGTGTGTGGGTAGAGAAGTTTGGATAGAGGGTCAGGTTTATGCCCTGACGAATATCCCACCTTCTGTCAAAGCTGAGTTTATCTTTACACAGAAGCATTCAGCAGCTCTCTTGGTACTGTGCAGGCAAACCAGTATTTAGCACAGAGAGTGCAGCATTAAAACCAAAAGGGTGTGAGGCCAATTCAAACCTTTGGTGTGTGGAACCAAAACTTTTGCATTTCTCAGCAGACCTAAGCACAGTGCTAACAGCTCTTCTACTGAACTCGTTACAAGACTTGAATTTGCTTAATCAAGTAACTCCATGCTATACAAAAATGATACTAAGGATTTTTTCCAACTGTACCGTTTAGCTGTGTTGTAAGCTGGCAATTTGTTGTTGTATTAAATGGCTGTTGGTTCACGTGTGTCATTATCTTACAGCACCCAAGCCATGTGACAGGAAATGACGTGCACACTTGTGTGCGTTTGCTTAGAGCCTCCATCCTGCACACTCTTGTGCACCTGAGTGCAGTTATTCATTTACATTTGCAGCAGTTGAGTCTATGCAGCAAAATGTGCTCACCTGGAAAAAATTGTGGAGGCTTATTTTCTTATGAATTTCTCTGCTGGCACCACTAAGAATATCCTCTATTTCTGCTTTATAATAAATTATACAGATTTAACACTAAAGATACCACTTTACTTATGCTAAGAAACTAACCTCTATTTTGTGGCTTCTGTATTTTGGGGCTGGGGGAGGAGGAACATACATCTAAACTGATAACTGCACTTGTAGAGTCAACAGCATTTAGAGCTTATCTGAAGCTTCCATAGCAAAGCTGCTTGAGATTTTGCAATGACTTCATCTCTAATAACATTTTGACATGCACTCCCATCAGGCTTCACCGCCTTGGTTTTTGTGGATGCCAACAGATTTTTTTGCTCTGTGTTTTGTTGTGCTGTGTGCTGTGGTGGGCGTGGAGGTATTTTCAAGATGGTAAACAGTATTCTTTCTTTTCCCTCCTCTCCCTCCTTCCTCCTTCCTACTCGGAAGGTTTAGTTTCTTCTCTCGTGATAAGAAACGTATGCAGGCATCACAGAAAAACGTCCATTTCCAGGATACTTTTCGTGAATGGTCAAATTCAAATAAAGATGACACCTACACAGAGCAAGGACAAGAAGCCCTGCAACACCTGTGACTAAAAGCCTGAGCTTCCTGCAGAACATCTCAACAGAGTAGTAACAAGAAGCTTCTGTGAACAGATCTGGCAGTTCATGGTCTTTATTTGCCTTGCACGCTGCAGTGGTTGTGTTCCAGATGAACTCCTCAAAAGGGATCACTCACTGTTTACTTGGTGACTGCTGAAAACGGAATCCAAGATTTGTAGGAGCAGTTGATACCCGGGGACACTGAAGCTTCTAGATGACTTGTTTTGTGCTGAATAACAAGTCTATGGTCTTGTTTGTGCATTAACTACAGTAACACAAGCTTATCTAAACCAAAAAAAAAGACCTGTGCCATTATTAGAAGTTTGTTTGCGGTGTACAATATCTATTGGCAAAGACCCTGTCACCTTATTTGTTAAAACTTTTGGTTGTTTGCTTTTTTGTAACTTGGTAAGAATTTTTTCAAGAGGGTTACCACAGCTGGCCGCTCTCCCTGCAGATTGTAGCACTGCTGTGTCCTGTCCAGTTCACTCCTGCATTTTGCAGAGTAACCCCTTGGAAATCCACCTGATAGAAAGTGACAAACTGGAGTAGCCTCAAGAGGGATAAGGAATGTACATTTCCCTTGATGCTTACAGTGCCTAAAGCATGAAGAAACCCACGTGTGAGGTGAGCGTGCCTTGCTTTTTGCCATGAGTTCTGCAGTAGTAATGGAAAAAGAATTGCTTACAAGGAAGAATTCTAACACTTGAATTTTTTCTTTCTTACCAGAGACTTTTCCCTAGAGTAGCAGACAGCTGCCATTAAGGAGTTAGGTCCCCTTCCCATAGGCAGGTTTTGATTTAAGTCACACTCCACTTTTCTGTCTAGGTAAGACTGCCTAACTTCAGAGTAAAAGACATCCTCAGCTGACATGAGCTATCTTAACTGACTCTGAGATGACCCCAGCTCAAAATGTTTTCTTTTTTCTGACTACCCTAAACATTACTTAGGCTGGCAGAGATGTGTTCTGTATGTGCAGGTTGCTCCGCTGACATTGACTGATGCAGCCAGCAAGTGGAGGGGGCTTAACTCTTAACTCACCATCAAAAGCCCAGCACGTGAATGCATCTGAACTGGCAGGAGGTGGGGTCTACATCTGCTTTGCAATTAATCATGCAAGACCCTTGGGGCTGACCAAGGTCATGCTTGCCTAAACCAGAACACTAAAGCCCCACGCAGCATAATTACTACGTGTGCACGGTCTGTGGCAGTGCACAACCCAGCTTTGCACCTGTGGGCAATTTGGGCAGGCAGAGCTGGATGCAGGTGGCTGAGGATGTCCTGAAGAATACTTAGATAAGAGCAAACCAGAAGGTTTAGTGCAGGCCAGTTGTACTCAGTCCAGGATGATCCAGCAACGGGTTCGTTAATGCATACAGGCAGCAAATCCAGGCTCTTAGCTCATCTGATGTGAAGCTGTGAGAGAAAATCAGTTTTCACAACAGTGGGCTGAATGCTGCTCTGCTCCTGTGTGTAACTGCTCACGTTGAACACAGACCTTCAGCACATCATAGGGTGAGCATTTACTGTGCCTGCCAGTTGTCACTGACATTGCCTGGGGCAGGAGGGAGAAACGTGGCCTTATATCAAAGGCATTTCCATTTGATGTAGCAACAGTAGCATTTGATGCTAGTATTAGGCAGAGAGAGAATTTTGCCTGGTTACGTTTTGGTAACACTTCTTAAGTTTTTTATGCTTACAGAAAACTTTTCATTAAAGCATCACTTCCCTCCCTTGCATGAAAGGCAATTCTCAAACGGAGGGAAGACTTGCTGTAATACTTTAGTTGTGAAGATCCTGATTTCACTTTCAGATTGAGTGGGGAATATAAAAAAGCACACTATAGTTGTAGGCAGTTCAAATAAATTGTGAATGATTCCCATCTCTCTCTAGCATAGTTTACAGTCATTTGACACATTGAGAGATTTAGAGATGCAGTGAACAGAAACAATGAAAGATGCAGCAGATTCACAGCCTGAATAAGCACATCACTTTTCAAATTAAGCTAAGAGCAACGAACTGAGACAACAGAAAGACAGGCTGAGCTGTTTTCCCCCAGCATCTAAGCTCATATATTAAAAACCAGCTGTCCTGGCCTAGTGCATGTAAAGCTGGTTTCACACACTAGAGCCCTGCGCACTGTTGTTGGGTCAAATCCGCAGCCAATTTCAAACAATGACACTAAGCAGTACAACCTTCCCCTATTTATCTCTGAGCCCATTACCTCAAAAATCTAATTAGTTACTCCTGCTAGCATTAACCACTCCGCTCCTCGTCCTCATGTTAGAAACACCAAGTTAATACACATAAAGCGCCATCAGAAAGGATGGCAGATAGGGATGAGTACGTAAAGGGTTGAAGACCTATCGTGTAGATTCTCAATATTTAGCTAAAATCTGCTTGTAAAAAGGAAGGCAGGATGTTGCCAGGTAAAGGGCGTAACAATCCTGTCTCCAAAGCGCAGGATCACTGAAGTTGTTCTGGGGTTTTTTTGTGTGTTTTTTTGTTCTGTTTCGGTTGGGCAGTAAATCATTTTAACAGTTTAATAAATATTTCTGAGAAATGAGCATTTCTTCAAGACTTGCATCTTTTTTTTTCCTTTGTGTGGAATGCTAACACTACCTGCTTTGGGGGCGCACTGCGCAGATCTGGCTTCTTTCCCCTGGAAAAGGGTTATGTCACTGCTCATGGATATACAGCCTCGAGCTGGGCCAAGTTGAGGGTGCAGCTATTTAAAGGCTGACAGAAGTACAAGTTAAAATGCAGACAGGATTTTACCTTCAGTGAGGAGGAAAGGACAGTGGATGCAGCTGCGACCACATTTAACCATGACAGTGTCCTTCAATGATTGCTCATCTATTGATCAGGAATGTGGTTTTTTTCCTCCTTACTAGTCTGTAGTCTGCATTCCTCTAATAAAAGGTAATAACAATTCCCAGTACATAAAAAATTGATTTCTTACTACATGCTTCTCTCACACCTCGCAGAACTACTTAAGGACATAATATTACTACAGATCTCACCTGTCCCAGTGTCCTCAAGAAAATAAAGTCACTTCCTTTCAGCTTCTGTTTTGGGTCACATGTTTCAGAAGCTTAGTTTGTTGCTATCGTTTCATTCCTATTTCTTCATAAAGCGACTTCATAAAGGGCATCCATCTCACAAAATGAGAGGGGGCATCTGGCACATTAAGAATGAAATATGGAGGTCTCTAATGAACAGTGATCCCAGCAGCAAAATGAGGTGAGCACTCAATTTTGATGGGATGGTAACGTGCATTTCTTATTCACCACTTTAAAATATTAATAGAAACGTTTAATTTCTCTGAAGAACAATGGCACTAGAAACACACTATAGAGAGCTTCTAGCAGATAAAAGTCAAAGGCACAAGACAATAACATGAAACTGCTCGTTTGGGTAATGCAGCTCACAGCCCCATGCTGAAGGTGACACCTACAACAGAGTCGTGTCCACATCCTCCAGAAGGCACAGCGTTTTCCTGCATCATCTCCTCCATAGCAGTTCATTCACCATGACAGCAGAGGCATGCCCCCAGGCAGCATTAAGGGCAGTACTGCGTGTCACACTACAGAAAAGAGTAGTCACCATACTCAAGCTCCCCATCATTCCCTTAAGACAAGGTGCTGCCAGCTATCGATACTTATCATCATCTCTTTGCTTCTTGGCATCTCTTTCCCTGCTCCGGTCTCTCTCTCTGTCCTTTCTGTCTCTGTCCTTCCTCTCTCTCCCTCTGCTCCTCTCCTCTTTTGAGTCTCTTTCTCTCTCGCTGTCAGCCCAACCCCACGACCGCTCTCTTTCTGGCCCCCTCTTCTCTCTGCTCCTTTCATGCTCTCGGTCTCTTGTTCTCCAGTCCCTTGCTCCCTCTCGAGACCAGTTTCTTTTCTCTGCTGAGCCTTCTCCATAGAAATCATTTTTCACATTTGGCAAATTAATAGGTTTCCGGAAAGGTCTGTCCCGTCCTCCGAACCGCAGCTGCCCAGATTCTTTTTTGCCTCCAAAACCTCCTCCAAGCCTCCGAGGAATCCATCCTTTGAGAGTTCTTTCCAATTCGAAGTCTACAAAGACCTCGTGCTGATCGACAACCAGCCTGTTGGCATCTCTATGGGCCTTCAGCAGAGCGCGTTCCTCCTTGTACTCGATAAACGCATAACCCTTGGAAAATCCCGTGACCAGATCTCGAACCAGACGGATCTTTCTGATGTCTCCATATCGGGAAAAGACCTCCTTTAATTTCTCCTCCGTCGTCTGCAGATTGAGCCTCGCTACGAACAGGGTGAGGTGAGGATCTCCGGTGACGCCCTTGTTGGGGACATAACGCGCCAGCATGGCCCTCCACACGGCACGGTCGTGGGGCTCCTCATCCGTGCCGTCGATGCTCCCGGCTTTCAGGGGGTCGTACTCCTTCGCTATGGGCGCCCAATCGTTCATCGCTGGCGGGAAAAGAAATCAAATTAGACACAGCTCGCTGCTGACGTTTTAGAAAGGTAAACAGGCGGGGGGAAGCGCTTCCCGGAGCGCAGCGATCCTCACAGAAACCCTCCGGAGCGAGAACCGGGCGCGGCCCCGCCGGCCCCGCCTCAGCAGCCGCTCCCCGCGCGGCTCCGCAGCCCTTCGGGATCTCGGGCCTCACACGGACAGCGGAGCCGCCCTCGGAGCCGCCCCGTTCCCGCCCTCGCGGCTCCCTCTCCCACCCCTCACCTCTCCTCACGGCGCGGCCCCTCGCGCCGCCAGCTGACACCGAGCCGAGGGACGCCGCGTTCACTTCAGCCTCTCCCCCCGACCCTCCCGGCCCCCACACGCCTTTCGGCAGCCGCGGAGCAAAGCAGCGCCGGACGCGCTCACGTCCCGCTCCGCCCCGCTTCGGAGGCGGTTCCGGGGCGGGCACAACGCGGCTCCGCCCGTCGGAAGCCGCAGGGCGGGGCGGCGCTGGGCCGCGGCCCCTCGATGGAAAGCCGCGGGGTCCGGCCCTGGGGAAGGAAGTTAGTAACGGGCCGCGGACATGCGGCGCGGCGGGGAGGGGGAGGAGGAGGACGGGGAGGAGGACGGTGGCCCCGAGAGCGCGCTGCAGAAGAGCCCCTTCCAGCTGACGGCTGAGGATGTCTACGACATCTCCTCCGCGGTGGGCCGGGACCTCCTGCAGCTCAGCGCCGGCACCGAGGCGCCCGCCGCCGCCGCACGGCTGCAGTTCAGCATGGTGCGGGTGCTGGAGATGCTGGAGGCGCTGGTGAGCGAAGGCAGCCTGAACGAGGAGCAGCTGAGGATGGAGCGGGACAGCCTGCGGGACGAGCTGGAGGCGCTGCGGGGGCGCGGGGCGGCGGGGAGCGGCCAGCAGGTGGGTGGGGAGAGCAGCGCTTCGACGCTTTGAAACGAGACTTCGCCGCCCGGTGGGCGCTGCTGCGATAGGGATACAAACAGAGCGTGAACAATAGCAACTGACTGCTGGGGAAACAGATCGGGGTGGTGAGGAAGGGATGCTCGTTGTAACAATCGCAGTGTGTTTGTAACATAGGATCGTTAAGGTTGGTGAAGACCACGGAGATCACCAACACATCACACCTTGCCCACCAACTGCATCCCTCAGCGCCACATCCCCACAGCTTCTGAGCTCCTACTGGGATGGTGACCCCAGCACCTCCCAGGGCAGCTGTGCCAGCACTGACCGCCCTGTGGGAGAAGATTCTCCGAATACCCAGCCAAATCTCCCCTGGTGCAACTTACCTCCCATCCTGCTGTGACCGGTTACAAGATCACATCCCCTACTTTACATCTCTTATTTTGCAGCCCAACTTGGGACCAGATAAAATGGTGATAGACCTCACAGATCCAAATCGGCCTCGGTTCACATTACAGGAGCTGCGAGATGTATTGCAGGAACGTAACCAGTTGAAAGCTCAACTTCTCGTGGTACAAGAGGAGCTGCAGTGCTACAAAAGGTATATGGTGTGGTCAGCAAAGAACAAGCAACATTTACTTCTTTCTAGGGAGCTTATCAGATGATGGCATTGCAGGTTTGAGCACCTAAATTGAGCTGGGTACTGTCCAACCCTAGAAGAAAAGACATATCTGCTCCCAAGAACCTACAAATGAGCAAAGAAAAGTGTGGGAACGATGAAGCTTCTATGCAGAATTTTAAGACTGAACTGCCTCTGACTTTGTGCAGTTGGCAGCCTATTGTAATAACTGTGCCCCTGAAAACCTACATGTGGTTTTTACATCTCTGTATACAAGCTGAGTTCTCACGCAGAGAAAAAACCTGCATAGTTACAGCAGTTGCACACACTGCTCCTGTCTAAAGCCACGCCACTTACTGGAACATCATGGGGGTTTCCATTTTGTTGTAGCAGAAATTTACTTCCTCCTCCAACTTGCTGTGAGTACAGATGGGGGTCTGCTAGCATATCTACTGTTCCTCTGCTCCCAGCATGTGTACAGCATTAATGTAGAACGCAGCCTGTTGAGCCCTTCTGCTATTATGGAAGAGAAGCATTTTTTGTTTTGTGTTGTTGTTGTTTGTGGCTTTTTGTTTTTTGGCTTTTTTTTAAGAATGCCAACAGCTACAGTTCCTTGCACAACTCTGTGCTAAGTTTCTTCAGAGCAGAATCTCAGTCTTTCTAGAAGGGAGCAGCCTGGGAGAAGACGAGAATCAGGAAGGGTCTTCCTTTTGTGCTACAAACTGCTTCACCTCCAAGGCTGTTTTCCTCTCCCACCTCTGCCCCTCATGCTTCTGGCTGTATTATATGGTCCTTGGAGCAATAAATTATTTTTTAATCTAGACTCACAAAGTTTGAGAACTAAGGATTTCATCTGAGATCACAAAGCAACAAGCTCTTAGATTCAAGGCTGCCCTTTGCCTTGTTTGTAACAAGTCAAAGTTAAAGTTAAATCCAAGAAGTCAGTTTACAAACTGTCTGCACAGCTGCAGTTCTCCCATAGCAGTGAGGCAGCAGCTTCCCCCATCTTGGCCAACTACCTTCACTGTGCAACCACTGGAATAGCTTCTTGTCTTTGATTTCTCATGTGTGACACATAGCTTACTACAGGACAAGTTAAAAATTGGTAGGAAAGTTTAAAATATGCTGTTAATGACCCAGAGCTTTGTTCCAAGATGGAGTGTAAATGCTGCTTTGGGGTTCAGATAATTTTATACAGAATTACAGGATAAGCCAAAAGCCACCTTCTCTCACATCCCAGACTGTGCACTGGACAGCAATACCATACTAAGCTAGTGACAAAAATAGCAAAACCAAACAAAATCCACTTCTCTTATCAGTGGGATCATCTCACAGAGAAAGGATGAGACTAAAGAACTGGAGAAGGAACCCCGTGGCAGCAGAAAGGACAGCAGTGAGAAGACAATTGTCAAACGGCTGTAAGTTTGTCTAGTTTTTTTTTGATGTTGTTTTAGCAAAGCATGAGATGAGGACACACTGCACACACAGTGAATCCAGGGGGGAATTTTGAACTTTGGCCTACTTGCCTGGATATTTTTTCCTCCTCCTCTCTATAAAATTCAAATGTGATAGAGAAATCCTTTTCTGTTCAAAAAGCAATGGACAGGAAGGCAAGCTCCACCTAGAGAAGCGGGGTGACACTTTTTTCTACAAAGAGTCAGCATTTCAGAACAAAACTATGCAACCTGGGACCTGTCAGCACATTAAGACTCATGATTGCTGTCCCTGGGGGTTTGTTTACAGTGCGTGCAAGCAGCTGCATGCAGCATCCACAAGCTCAGGTCACGTCCTTAAAGATCCCCAAAATAGCAGAACACACCGAGATGGCAATCACACAGCATGATCCTTCTTCTCCATTTGTATTTTTCTTTTGCAGGTTCTCTTTTAAACATGGAAAATGAACATTCTTGAAAACTTGCCACTTCTGTTCAGAAATGGCCCCAGTGAAAGCATCTGAAGGAGCAAGGAGTCAAGAACTGGAGAACAAAGCATCACTCTTAGTGGTAGAGAATAAGCAGTCTCAGAACAATTGTTGTACAATATTCTTTCAAAATAGGCTTTACTTTGCTTTTTTAGCAACCGTTTAACATATGTACACTTTTTGCATTGTTGGATTCCTTTCAGACATTACTTGTGAAAAAAAAATAAATGTTTATATATAAAGGTTTTGTTTGTTCTTATTAAGAGAACCTATGATGGAGGTGTACTCCTGTACATTGACCTTGTGTACATCCTGGAGTAATCAGCTCAAAGTGATTTTATAAGATTAAGATGTGTTATTTTTTTTTAAAGATATGTGACATCCACGTGCCTTCACAGTGAAGTGCTGGGAAAGAATTCCAGCTGACCCCTCACTGATATGACATGAAAAGTAATTCCCCATCTTATTATTAACCAAGTGCTTGAAAAAAGCCCCCACAGTGCTTGTGCTCTTTCTTTGCATTAACTGGGCATTCACAGGAGTGGACTTTTAGGGTAGGGATGGAAGAAACTAGCACAGCAAAGGAAGAAAAGCTGTTGCATCACACTCTGATCACATCAAGGACGGGTATTATTTCAGAGGTGCAAACAAGCTTCAACTGGAATAGATGCATCAAACATTTTACTTTCAACAAAGGGTTTTCTGGGCTAGACAGTTGTCTTTTTCACAAGCTTTTTTCCCCTCTAATTAGCAGATACAAGCTGTTGTTGCTTAAGTTAATACACATTTGTCACTAGTAGAATCATATAGGGCAAACAATAGAAGAAAAGCTTCAAAATACCAGTTAAAATTTCACATTTAGAAGAGCAGAATTTCAAGAGCAGTAGAGTGTGAGCAGACATAAAAAGAGCAGTGACAGGAATCAAGCTATGATCTGACACTCCTTAGAAGTGAAAGCAAGATCTGAAGTCTTTTGATTCCCTCCCGCATGCGAACAACATGAAAGGTGCAGGGCACCTCACACATCAGCTCAAGCACAAAGCAGATGAGTCTTTGCAGATGACAGACACTGCAGTTTCCTTTCAGACAGAATTTATTAGCAACTGTACACCAGCGAGACAGATGTCTGGCCGAGGTAGGCTGGTTCACAGTTAGTGTAGCCAGTGCACAGAACTCGAATTTTACCATCTCTGACACACTAATGAGGCTTGTTCATGTATCAGAGACATTTTCTAGAACATAGTAGTAAGGAAGGAATTCAATGCATCTTCTGGAGAGAGTTTATGTTTAGAGGGGGAAAAAAAACTGCATCAGCAACAGCCAGGACACATCTCTGAAAGATGTTTGCACGTGCTCTGAACGGCCTCTTCCTGTGTGGTTCATCCTAAGATGTATTTTACAGTCTCACAGAGGGGAGGCAAACTACACCTAAAACCACAGTTCTCAGTTCTACCATACCTTAAGGAAACAGCTTCAAGTAACAACAAAGCGCACAGATCAAGTAGATGCATGTAAGTGTACCAGCTTGCCAAGGAGGTACAGAGACTGCAGCACAGCCCAGGACCACTCCTCATTGGCAGGTAGGAGAGGAAACAGTGAATGCTGCAATTGTTCTTTTCAAGTTACCACTGGCTATGTTCTTTAGTGAAAACAAGAAGCAGGAGTTCACCAGTTAATGTAGACAGGAGACCACCACAACCTTTTGGGGCTATTCTTTTTCTGGCACTAAAGCTGCATGCAATCGGGTGTGGAGAAGAGAAGCACAGCTTCTCTCACAGAAGGGAAGCAAACTATGGCCACAATAGAAGAGCCTAGGGTCTGTTAGAGCAACTATGCTGCCTTCAGCAAAGACAAGCAAAGAAGTTTAACTCCCAAGCCCAGGGCACCTTTCCCTGCTAAGTGCTTTACATCTCGTTAGAAGATGAATCTCCTGTAAGGCACGAGGATAAAAATCATAGCTTCATGTTCCTCTGAGAAGTATTAAAATATAGACACAAGCATATACATACATACACACACATACACACACAGCTCCTACCAAAGCAAAAGACACCCTCAGTGCAACATCAGCTTTATTACTATCTTCTGATGCAGTGCTACTTGATTACCAGTTAAGCATTTCAGAAGACAATTTTTATGTAAAATAGGGAGATTCTCCCTCCTTGTTATTTACAGAAGTGACGCCAAAGCACAGAGATGTTAAGCTATTTAATCTGATAGAGAACAAGCAAATTCTTAAACAAAGAACAAGAGGAAGCATTTGATTCCAATTTTGACTGAAGGGAAGCACTCTAGTACAACAGATGCTACAGCAATGTACGGTAGTATCCTGTTCTTGATACCAGAGAGAAATCACTGCCAACTAAAACAAGACAGTGAAAGAAGCTTACCTGGAACTCCTACCAAGGTAACAGATCTCCAGTTAATTCAGAAATTGTGAAAATACAAAGGCTCTCTGCTGAGCTGGCCTGGTGCTAAATGCTAAATAACATCAAGCAGTTAATGGCTAATGATTTTCACAGCTTTCTTTCAAAATGCTAATGATCTGCAATGGAGACACAGGTACTATAACAGCCACTTCATAAATAATAAATATATTCTTTATTTTACAGAGACGTTGTCTTCAAGTTTTTCATTTAAAAAATACATCACTTTGCCACCTCTCTTGCTGCTGGAGCATACAACCACGATGTCCCTATCTGACCTATCACACAGGCAAGCGTGCAAGGTTGTCCTAGAGGGCATTAGCTGGAGCAGCTGCAGCCTTCAAGACATGGAGGAAAAAAAGACAAGCAGAGCCACAGATCCCTTGCTGACATCTTCCAGCAGCAAGCACGACAAATGGCTCACAGCCATCTTCATCTACACACATGCCAAGCCTTCCTTGGCAAAAATTCTAATTGGTAAGAACTCATCTTTAACATAAAGGACCTGCATTGTATATTGCCCGCCCACGTGACAGATTTGGTGATGTTAAAAACATCTGCAAGATGCTAAGCACACAGCTCCCATTTAAGACAGTGGGCCCAGACCATGCTGGACAGACCTACAGGACCAGGCAATAAGGAATATACCTTTCTTCATTGCACAAACACCATCATTACCATTTGAAGCTGCATATAAAGATGACTTACAGAACCACTATGCTCTACTTCAAGCATTCACAGTAAATAAATAACTTCTGATGGAGCTATAAATAGCATAGGAAGGTAATAAAATTTTCAGAGAATTTTTTTTTGTTTGTTTTGCTTCTTTAAAACCCTCTAGGAATCACTGCCAAGAATCAGTCATCAACTATAAAAAATACCATCCCAGATTTTAGAAAGGTGTCTCCAACGTTGATTCTCTCATAAAGTTAAATTCCTACATTTTTAATCAGTATCAACCCAGCCTATCAAAATCCATCTTTGTCTTGGAGTCATTTCTCTGAAGAAAAGCCAGTATGACCATCCATTTCCCTCAGCACAAGTGCATTTGAAGTTAATCACCAATGAGACACCACAGTGGGGAAAAAAAAAGAACCCTACCACAAGTTATTTGAGAATGATAGAAACAATAGCATCCATTAAAAAAAAAATCTTTGCAAGAAGTCTAACAAGTAGTCAAGCCATTGACATAGGAATCAGCATAAAAAAAGCACATTTGCTGTCATAAAGCTAATGTCAAGTTCACCACCCCAAAAATTGGAGTATAAGACTTCACTGCAGTTGCAGAAGCACAATCCAAATGACTAAGTTCCAATCTGTGCAAGTCTTCACATGCTCAGGTGGCAGTGGTCACTATGCAGGAGGGTTCTGATTTCTAGGGAGGGCTTCCTTTTACAATACAGAAGTTTTGGCAATCTAAGAGAAAACTTGAGCCTGCTTGGAAATCTGTAATAGGAATTTAAATACTGCAAAGTAAAAATGTAGTTTTCAAAGAGCTCAGAACCATAAGCAGTTCACTAAGAAAGCTGAGGGAAGCGAGGATGGAGGAAAAAAATCCACTGACTCCTTGCAGAGCGCTCAGCCTCCACCACCTCCCCCAAAAAACAACCTAAAGCCACACCCAGAAGATGAAGAATTAGTGTTTTAGCCATGGATGAGCTTCAATGGAAGCCTTGCTCCTGTCTCCATAGTCATACAACAGTTCTTCACCTGCTTTAATGTCTCTGGAAGCTATCAATATGAGATGAGGCACACCATCAATGTCATGAAGCTTTGTTTGACAATTGCCACATTTGCTGTGATTAATCAGTCTTCCCAGACGATTAGTTTCTTTTGTAGCATCAACACTGGAAGAACAAGAACATTTCATGCACAAATCATATTAAAGGACAAGAAACAAAGTGCAAACTAGATAAAGAATTAGGAATACATACAAGGCTTGGAAATTAAAATTCAACAACAGAGAAGTTGTCTGTGCAATGGCTTCGGAAGAACTGAAGTTTAGGGTGAAAAAATAAAGAAAAACCACACTGGAGTGATGAAGCATGCATGTGTAGTTGGTGACAGGCACTGAAGAAAGAAGCACCCAGAGACACCTGAAGGAAGTGTTTTTCTCTTCCTATCTGTTCCTACTGCTTTTCTAAAAGAAAATGATCATAACTCAGGAAAAGTGGCTAATTTCACAAGACAGTAAGTTTAGGAAGAAATCCATGGCAAAGCTGGAAGTCCCATCCAAAGTAGATACGTCTCTCCATACAGATGGTGCTGTGCTTCAGGGAATAGGGCTGAGAGTTGCCCATCACTCCCTTTAACCCAGAGGTACAGAGGGCTCTTGGCCAGCAAAACAGCACTCCAAGAGGATTCCCTAACTTGTGGTACCCAACCAAAAAGGACCAACAAAACTGTATGAAAACAAGAAACAAACAAACAAACAACAAAAAAACAGCATTCAAAAGTTTCTACTGCTCATCTGTAACACACAAAGCAAAAGCAGCTTACCAGTACGTTTTGCTGAGGTACTGAAAATAGTACATATAGCAGCCTGTGGATGGATCTTGAGCATACACAGCCTCCCGCTTTTTAGCATCAGTGATCTCTATGAGATCTCCATGATATTCAACTACAAATTCTCCACGATTAAAATGTTTAGTAGCAATTACTCCTCTCCCTTTGCCATCAATGTAATCAATCTGTTGAGTTGAAAAGAAACAAATCACATGGGAAATGAGAAGGTACTCATGACTGCCAGTAAGCTGTTTACTAGGAAAGGAGTGCATGACATTTGTCATTAAAGTGACATGGCACAGCATCTGAATGTCACAGACAAAGCTGTGGAAGCACAATTTACTGTATTAGAGAAACAGAGCGACTTCAGGAGGCAACACAGCTACCATGCATTTTGCATTAGAATGCCTAAGCTTTTCCATTTCAATGTTACCATTAGCATGCACAGGAAGAGATGACAGGAGTATAGAAAGGTCAATCACACAAACTGAATTAGTTACCCACTAGTACACTTGATTCTTCCTGCCTCTACCTGTGAGCTGTACAACTCCTACAAGGATGCCACTGTCCTAGAAGCCAGTGTGAACTGCACACTGCTGCTTTTTGAGAACCACTGTGCTTTTAAGAGCTATACTGCATGAACAGTACACAGTACTCAGGTTAGCATTGCTGTTACCTTCATTCCTTCTTCTTTCCCACTTGTAATTAGTGCATCGATTTTCCTCCTTTCCTCAGTCTGAGGAAGTAACAAGACAAAAAAAATAAGACCAAGTTATTTGTTGGTAGCTTTTGTATTTTATTCCATAGCTAACAGGAAATGATTGGCCAATGGCATTCAGTTTTTCCAAGCCATCCCTCTTTCCAGCAAAACTAAGTTGTACAGAGACAGAATAAAGAGACATCCCCCAAGAATGCATTATCATTTAAATTCCATCCTAAAAATAACTGGACCAATAATTCTGTATTTAGAAACATTCCTAACAATAATTTCAGTGAACATTTGCTACTGCATTAAGTACTGGTATTTCATCAGGAAGCACTACCTCCAGTTCAGATTTGCTCTTCCTGGAGCTTCTTCTCACTGGGTAATAATCTGTCACCTTTCGATTCGGTGCTCTTCCTTGTGTTCTAAGGAATAAGAAAAGCAGGAAACATTTCAAACTACTTCTGAAGTTACACCTCTGAAACGGGTATCTAAAAATATATACATATTTTTAAGCTTATGTTAAATGTTGATCAGCATGAATCCATGTTCTTACCAGTATTCTGCATTCCAAGCCAGAAGCTACATACTCTATTACTAATCCTTTAACCACAAGATTGAGATGCCACTGGAAATCAACTGAAAAATCACATTAAACTCTGAAGTCCCCACCATGTGCCTTCCCAAAAATGTAGGTCATTAAAGCAGCTTGGCCATGAATTCATTAATGTTAGGTTACATTATTCCATTAACATGAGTGAAGTTATCAACTCAGCCAGCACTCCCCCAGCTACAATAATCTAACATTGTGAATCTGTCAAGACAGACTCCATTTGTCCACAGAACAGTGAGTCTTAGTGGTTCCTAAATTAATTTTTGCCTTGCTTGCTAGTGAAATAGTCATCTGCAAGACTGCAATACTTTGGGTGCTATTTAGCATTTTCAAATATGCTATTTTTGAAGAAAAGGAATCTTCTTTAAAATCTGTCCCCAAAAAAGAGCAAAGCAAGGGAAACATTAATTCCAGGTCTGGCTTATCTATAGCCTCTCTATTTGCCTATCAAGGCAAAATGTAGATAAAGGCCCCCTTGGGCAAAATGGCCTAAAGCAGAAAAGCTTTTACAGTTCCAGAAGTCACTTACTTCCTTCTTGGTCCACGCTTTGCTTTAACTGTCTTCTTCTGAGCTGGCTTTGCACTGGCCTCACCAGCACAGTCTGAGGGCAGGAGCGTCTTCTCAGCTTCTACAGATCCTTGGGTTTTTGGATCAGAAGACAGCACTGAAGTATTGCACCCACTTTCTTTATCTTTCTGGTCTTCCGGTTTCGTAGCACCTTCAATTATATTGCCACCATTCTTTTTTTCTAGCGAGAAAGAAATAAAGAATGGCTCTGAATTCAAGATCATCTATACCAGAGTGCTTTTATATGAATCCCAATAGTTTCTATTTCTAGTTCCGTCAAACAGGAGAAAGAGGTAGGAAATAAATGATACAATCTCTTTCTGCTAGAACCCAGGCAGACTGTCACTGGACTTTCAAGTAGTCATTGCTATGGTATAGAAGGAAGCATAAGAAAAGGAACAGGTAAAAACAAGAGCAAGTTCTTTGTCATGGGTGTAAAACTGAGCAGTGAACCTAACCCGAATCACAGTCCATGGTACAAACAGCCTGCCAGCCAGGGCACTTGGCATACTGAGTTCTCAAATTGCTATAAAGGAATCAGCAACCTGCCCTGAAGGAGCAGAAGTGCCTGCACCCCACACTGCTGCAATCAGTCACCACAGGAGCTGGTGCTAAGGGGCCAATACCACTCAGACCAAATCTACAGGAGCTTACAAGAAAAAGTTCTGTTACATTTTCTTGGTTGAGCCTATCCCACCTTGAGGTGACCACATCCTCCTCAGCTGACTTTTGATTCAGGGTAAATGAGACATGTCTTAAAGCTGACTAAAGTTTTCATTTAAAACCAATTACCAGGTTTAATTTCCTTGGGCCAAGACAGATGCTTCAGTCTCACTGGAGAAATGAAGTACTGCTGAAAGGCCACTGATCCACTGTGGGGAAGACTAAAGCCATCTTCACTTTCTTGGTGGAATCTGGGAGTTACAGCCTGTAAGTTTTCCTGTGCTCAGTGGGGCTTAAAACATCTACTTGCAAATAACATTTGAATCAAAACACTTCAACAAGTTACCACACTTAACAACCACACCTTTAAGCACAAACCAGCTGTGGGGTTTTTGTTTGTTTTCCATAATCACCTGGTAAATCTGTGACTTCAGTTCTGAAAAGGATAAGGACACCGCCATCCTTGTAGTTTCTTTGCTGACAGAGCCATAGGATTTGGGAAAGCAACTGGAGCAGGGGAGCTGCCCACCTCCTACAGATCTAAAACTGGGGGGTGGGAAGGAAAGCACACCTCACAAAGCAAGCAATCCAAAGATCAAGCTTACCATCTCCTTTCCTGTTGGTTTCAGTTAGTGCTTTGCCCTGGCATTTCACTTCGTGATACATGACAGAGTTTTCTTCCTGAAGTGGGGAGCGAGCACCAGGAGACTTGTTGGGATTCAGGTAGCTGTAGATTTTGGATTGACCAGTAAACACATTCTCCTAAAACAGATTCACACATACAAACAAAAAAAAGTGTATCACAGAGATGCTGGGAGCCTCCAGTTGGTATCCACACCGTGCTGCAAAGAGCAGGGCTGGCAGCTGACTGTGCTAATGCAAGTTGCACTGCTTTAATGCATCATCCTTGCTACCATTATCTCTAGGATGTGAAAACATCACCAGGGTAAGCACTCAGACCTTTACTAATGCAAACCTCTTAGTTCAAGAGGATTTTCATTTGCAATGTGGTAGGATAGGAGAGCCATAATGAACACCAGTTTCCACCCTCTGCTTCAAGATTTGAACTCTGAGCTGCTCAGAGAGCGCAAGCCAAAGAAAACACCAATAACAGCAGAAACTGCCCAAGCCTTGCACATACCTCACATAGCCAAGGAAGTATGAGCTTACCCAAATGCTCACTGTGTGTCAAATGTTATTGCAATTAATATGCTCTACAGAGCAGCACAGAAGACAGTTTTTGAAAGTCCACTTTGAGTGACACCTCTCATTGAGGTTTGGGAGATGAGCAGTGCTATCTATTTATCCATTATATTGTATGAAATGGAGTGTTAAGACTGCTGATGGCACAAGAAACATGCAATAGTCTAGTCAAAGCACTTGGTCCCTGCCAGCAAAATGGTAAAACCCTCTGGTATGGTCAAACAACACAAAGCTGGAGCTCAAAAGCTGGTTCAGGCTGAAGACCCCAGTAGGGAGGAGTATAGACTTAACAAAGCTTACAGGAGTTGTGACATCTTTGCTTTTATGGTTCTCTACAACCAGGCCAAGCTTGACTGTGCAAGTATGTCAGGCACAGGGATTTTAGCTGTGAAACCCCAGTGTCAGGACAAACAGCTGTGAGTTGGCCAGAACAAATTTGTCTTGGCTGTATTTTGACTCAAGTGAAAGCACTTACAGATACTGCAACTCAGTTGAAATAAAAAACAATCAAGTTCTGCATGCATTTTCTTTTAAAACATTCAAAGGCTCCCATTTGAGAGTAAAATAGCTCAAATACAGTCATTTCACTAAATAAATGCTCTAATATGTCTCATCACATAAGAACTAATGAAGTAAACAAAGCACGCAGCACATAAGAAAATTGTACTTAACGAAAACAAGTAACAGAGTACACAGCTACACACAAAATAAGATCAGTCAAAAGCTTCAGCAAGAATTAAGATCACAGCAGAACACCCTGAGAAGCCAGTCAGAGCTTTCCACCTTCACAATGGGAGAAGTCCATCAGAAATGAGACTCGCTTATTTACGGAAGCAGGGCTTTAAGGATGACGTACAACAACGCTGGATTTTAACAAATACAGGCAGTGAAACCCACACTGAGAGACTGCTGACATTTAGCAGGAGCTCCACAGCCGGCCGTCTCCTTGAAGGCCAGCAGCAGCCCACCTGCCCACGGAGCTCCGTGCACACACTGACGGGGCCACGCCAGCACGTCCTCGGGCCGCTCCCTTCCCCCCCAGCCCCCGCCTGCAGCACAGCGCTCCCGGCTGCCACGTCTTTGTCTATGCCGAACGTCAGAGCCTCCGCGGCACAGATTTTCTCAGCACAGCAGCACACGTTAAGGGCTGCTAGGGATCCCGGGGTCTCGACGCAATAGCCAAGATTCGTCCTAGCGAGGTTTAAACGCAAAGTGATTACCAAACCCGGGCCCGCAGCCTCTAGGGGAGATAGAGGACAGCGCGGATAGCAGAGGAGCAGGGCCGCTCGCTGACAGCAGCTCCCGCCGCTCGCAGGGCAGGGAGGACACGGCGCACCCCGGCAGCGCCGAAGCCCGCCCCGCTTCCGACTCCGACGGACAGCTCCGTACCGGTGGCTCCTGGGGCCGCCGTCCGCCCCCACCGCACGGGGCGCACCCGCAGCGGACACCGGGAGCCGCCCGCCCCGAACCCAGACAGCACTTACCCCACCGGCCCGGGAGCGGCCGGGGCTCTTCCTCTCGGCGTTCTCGGGGCTCGCCTTCTCCGCGCCGCTCGCCCTGGCTTTGGGCATATTCCTGCCTAGGAGCGAGGAAGGAAGGGCAGCATCTGAGCCGTGTCCCGCGCCGCCGCTCACGGTCATCTCCCGGCCCCCGCGGCCTGCGCCATGTTTAAAGGGCTCACTGCAGCAGGGCGAGCCGCGGCGGCCCAGCCCCTTCCCGGCGAGCTGCGCACACCGCGCGGGGGAGGAGTCCCGCCGGCCCCGGCGCTCCGCGCCTCCCGGTAGTGGTCTCCGCGCCGCCAGCGGCTCCGCGCCACCCGGCCCCGCGCCCGCGCCCTTCTTCGACCCATCCGTACGCGCCGCGCGCCGCCGGCCCCCCATAGCGGCACCGAGCGCTCCCCCCTCGCCCGCGCACCTTTAGCCATGGCGGCGGCGGCGCGGCCCCCAGGAGCCCCCGCGGCGCGGCTCCCCCAGCACCGACCCCGGGAGCTCCCCCGCCGCCGCCAACCGCCCCGCGGGGAGACGCCGCGCTGCCTGCCGCACCCCCATTGGCTGAATCGGGTGTCGGATAACAGCTTCCGCGCCGCCGATTGGCTCGCAGAGCTACGCCCCGCCCCCCCGGCTGTCAGACTGAAGAGGGTGCGAGCTCCCGGGGCCGGTGTTTAAATGTGCGTCCCCTGGGCGCTGATTGGCCTGTGCGAAGGGCAACCGGCGCGCTGATTGGCGGCCCCGGGAGGAACGCCCTTCCGCGGCTGTGCCTCGCCACGTGAATAGCAACGCTGCGAAATCGTTCGACTTTTTTTCATATATAAAACGTGAGAAAATCAGCAGCAAAGCTCGAGGGACCCGCAGCATCAGCAGATGGCTCAGCACCCAGGGGCAGGCCTGGGGTACGTGCTGCAGAACAGGTAAATGACCGTTGCAATGATTAAAGCATCAACGAGTCAACATGGCATGCATCAAAGGACCGTGGAGCAGTGGCTGTCATCGTGGAGATTTGCAATATCTCACACGTCACCTCTTTAAATAGGACAGTTATGGAGGTTGCTCCAAAAGTAACCATACTTTCCATCACTAGCTATGCACTTTCACCATGAAGGAACAAGAGCCTGCACACTGTGCTCAGAAATACCTGCATCAGTGAAGGTGACACACTGCCACTGTCACCACTGCTGAAATCCACACCCACCGCCTCACTGTGCTCACATTCATCCACTGCTTGGTGTCCATCAATGCTCAGCAAGCATCAGTGAATGTCAGTGGGGGCCATTTTTTCCGCATGGAGAAAGTCAGGGACACACCTTTGCTCCATACTCACTTCCATGTCAAATGCCATTGTGTCACACTGCCCCTCTGCTGCCATCTGTCACATAGCAACAAAACGTGATGGGATATTGGCAGGAAGGGTCGACTCTTCTGCCATCCCACCAATATCCAATATCCACCTCTGGTGTCATGGGGCCAACACCATAAAATAGAAGGTGTTACTTTTGGAGCAGCCCTTGCACATGTATAAAACATTACGAAAATATATATACATTAAAAAAAAAAAAAAAAAGCTGAGCAAAACCACAAGAAAGGTATTTCCAGAGCTTTCTCAGGGGGCTGTGAAAAGCATTCCTAAGTTATTGCAGGGAAGAAATCATCATTAGTAATTTATGCAGTATTTTCTTTGGTGACATCCTAGTTATGTCAAAACAACAGTATTAATTCAGATGGAAAAATCAGACCAGAGTCTGCCAAGAGTTCCAGGAGTAGAGAAGTAGCTCACCAACGTGATGGCCTATCGATGCCCTCCCGTATCTGCGTCCTCTGCAGTCACGTTGTGTTCCTGGCTCTGGTTGATAATGTCACAAATGGGTGCCCGAGGGACAGTGAGTGGCCTGTGGCTGCTGATAAGCTGGCAGTGGGTGTCCACTGCTCCTGCTGGCAGCCCACCAGTATTGGCCTGTAACCCGAGTGCACCAGTAAATGTTGTTAGATAGGTCTTCAAAGAGCTAATGCTGATTAGAAAGTTTGAACATAAACCAGCAGTGCACCCAGACAACCAGAAAACCCAATGGCATCCTGGCTTGTGGCTGTCTTTTGTTGCTCAGTATACAAGAGCTGCTCCAAAAGTAACACCTTCTATTTTATGATGTTGGCCCCATGACACCAGAGGTGGATATTGGTGGGATGGCAGAAGAGTTGACCCTTCCTGCCAATATCCCATCACATTTTGTTGCTATGTGACAGATGGCAGCAGAGGGGCAGTGTGACACAATGGAATCCGACATGGAAGTGAGTATGGAGCAAAGGTGTGTCACTGACTTTCTCCATGAGGAAAAAATGGCCCCCACTGACATTCACTGATGCTTGCTGAGCATTGATGGACACCAAGCAGTGGATGAATGTGAGCACAGTGAGGCGGTGGGTGTGGATTTCAGCAGTGGTGACAGTGGCAGTGTGTCACCTACACTGATGCAGGTATTTCCGAGCACAGTGTGCAGGCTCTTGTTCCTTCATGGTGAAAGTGCATAGCTAGTGGTGGAAAGTATGGTTACAAATAATGCTTTGTAGCATTTTCTCTATGAAACACTGTTATTTTGTTCTTTGCATCTGTTGTCTTTTCCATGGAAATAAATAGGAGGCATTACTTTCGGAGCGACCAGCGTATATTAAACAAAGCGCTGAAGCTGCGCAGGCCGCCGCTAGAGGGCAAAGCAAGCTAAACAATCATCATCCCTAGAGCGACAAAGAAAACGATGTCACTCTAGGAGGCCTCTGCCATAGCACGCTGTGAATCACCAAAACGGGCTTACCCGGAGCTAAGGCCAAAAAGGGGCACCGACGGGAAAGCCAAGGCTAAACACGCAGCCTGCAGCCCCAGCAGGATGTGTCCGCCCGCAGCTGCCAGGCACAGTGACTCAAGGACAGGCAAAGCACGGCCTGCTTGCACGCTCTGGGCTTGACAACCCAGTGACCTACATCTGTCTCCATAGGACTGAGAGCAGCTCCTCGCTGTGCAACGGCCTGGTGCTGCAGTGTGCATCGTGCAGTGGGGGGTGGAAGGCAAATTAATTAGGAAAGCATTGGATTTGCTTGGAAAGAAAAACATTAACTGTAAATTAATTCAATCTTGATCAATGCTTACCCAGTTTGGTTTTTTTTTCTTTACGCATCTGTTTTTAGAACTGTCTAATTTTGAATTTGAGTACCACCGAATGTGAAAGCTTCATTTCTTTCACATCCACCACAGACACTTGCTAAGTATTTCTGAGAACTTGTTGCTGTAGTTCTCACTTAACCAGCTCCTGTCGTACTTACAAGATGAAATGCTGGCAGTTTTGTGTTTTAGGCATTGTACCACTACATCAGAAAGCAATTAAAACAAACGCCTTGACGATAACTGCTGAGCTTCACATTAAGCAACATTATTTTATACCAATACAGGAAAATGTCAGTAGGTGTTAACTATAAAAGAATATTCAGAGCAGCTCCTAGTATTGGTAAAAAAGGAGCATATCTAAGCAAAAAAGTGCACTCAGCGAGGTACTTGTCAGAGACACAGTTACAGGGAAATGAAGCCCCACATTAATTGCTTCTCTGGTAGTTATGTGTAATAGCAAGTATCTGCCACAACTCACCTCTCCCAGCTGAGACCATACACTGCTACTTTCTGGCCACAACAGTATGGAGCTGTACAGATGCTTTCAGTGCTACATGTGCTGCACATGACTGCACTTCTTTGTGCCTTTATCTGAAGAATACAGAGGGCAGCAGCTGAGACATGAGCTCTATTTAAACCGTTCTCATCCCTGCCCACAGCTCTCATCTTTTCCTCTATTTATTGTCTGAAGCATCACTGATGAATCTGAATCAGTTAAATTGACGTCGATTTGCCTTTGGACAGCTTAGTCTAACCCTCATTGGTTATTTTGATCCTCCTGTGTAATGAAAAAAGCGAACTTGGATAAAGTTGAATGAGCAGTACTTAATGTTTTAAGCAGATTTTAGGGCTTCCCACAATTTCCTTAAATTTTACGCTAAAACTCTTTGAAATTGTCCTTACAAAAGCAGGAAAATACTTCAGGACTGCTTAACAGAAACGTCTCAGGGGTGTAATGGTAAAAAGCTCTCTCCAGACGTACAATTAGCCCGAGCAGTCAACCAGGACCTGCATTCAGCTCTTTGCAGCAGCAACGCTCACATCAGCAGCCCGTAGAACATCGGCAGGGAAAAGCCGTGGGCCAGCACATCCCCCGGCCGTCTCTTCCCCGCACAGCTCTGCTGTCCCCTTCCTTCTCCTCAGGAGCTGCTGTGAGGTGAAAGCCGGAGAGCCAGGGAGCTGTGAGGGCACAGCGGGGTCGGAGGCACTCCCACCACACCGAAACGCTCGGAGCTTCCATCTTAGGGCAGGGCACGAGAGCCGGCTCTCACAGCAACGCGCCCAGAAACGTCAGCGGCGGCGAGACAGGAGCGAGCGAGGCGGCTGACGACTACCAGCCCAGAGACGCAATACGCGATACGCGCCCCGCCGCGGGACGCCGCCCGCCGCCTCACAGTGCGCGTGCGTGTGAACATCGCGCGCTCCAGCAGCGCGGCCGCGGCCTGCGCTTGTGTACTACGCGCCCTCACGTCAGCTCCCCCTCACTCCCCTTCTTTTTTTTTTCCATCATGCCTCGTAAGGAGCCGGCTCTCGCGAGAGAGCTGCGTTCTCGCGGCAGCCGCCATCTTGAAGAAGGACGATCACGTGACCGCGTGCAGCCGTTCGCCTCCGCCTTCCCCTCCCCCACCCAGTGGGAACCGGGCCCGAATCGTCCTTCTCAACTGCCGCCGCCGCCCTGGGGCCGTGACCGCTCGCTCAGACGTCGCTTTTTGAGGATGCCAGAAAAGCTCGCTGGTTTTATTTTTATTTTTACTTTTTTTTCCGGAACGAGCCGCCTCAGAGGCGGGACGAGAAGAGGAGCGGCACGTCACGTGATGGCAGAGCGCAGGGCGAACGCGCCAAGACCCGGCAGCGGCGGAGAGGGTGGGGGATGGGCGCGCGAGAGAGCGGCGGCGACCACGTGACCGGCTAGATCCCGGAACGTAGGGGGGTCGCGGATCACGTGGTACGGAGCGCGCGCCAGCGGCGGGCTAGGCGTCACGTGGGAGTGGCGCGCGGCGCCGTCACGTGGTGCGTCGCGGCGGGCGGCCCCAGCCCCCTCCCTTCCCCCTCCCCTGCGAGAGGGGAGGGAGGGCCAAGATGGCGGCCGGGAGTTAGAAAGCGGCGAGCGGCGGGGCCAGCGGCGGAGACTTTCAGGACCGGTCGTGGGAGGACCGGGGACGAGAGAGAGTAAGTCTGCCTCCGCCGTTTCGTTTGTTTGTTGGTTCCTCGGCTTCGTTTCGAGATGCGGCGGGGGCGGCCGCGGTGCCCCCGGGGGTCCGCTCCTCTCGGCGCGACGCGGCCCGTGGGGCGCTCCCAGGTGCCGGGGGCCGCGCCGAGGCGGAGCGCCGTTCCCGCGGCGCCTCTTGGCCTCCCGGTGCCATGCGGGCCCGCGCCGCCGCCCTCGCCTTGGGGTCCTCGCCGGGCCGGGGCCGGGTGCGGGGGAGGCCGCCGCCCTTCGGGTGCCGCGCGAACTTCGGGGGCGGGAGGGCGGCCGGGGCTGTGGGGATCGGGCGGCGCGGGGGCGGCTTCCGTGCTCGGAACTGCAGCTCCGGGCCCGGCTCGGCCGTCCGCCTTTGTGCGCCCATTTCGGGGCTGCAGGGCGGAACGCCGCCGGAGCGGAGCCGGGGGCGAGCGGGGGAAGGGGCCGAATGGGTTCGGCGCCGTTAGGCGCTGCCGTGCCTGGAGACTCTTCGCCTTTCCCCGCGGTCCTGACGCCGCGAAGGGGATCCGAAAAGCGAGGAAGGGGCCGAAAACAAAAGTAGCGCACGGGACACGATTACGCAGCCAATTCTGATCCCAACCCGGAAGTTTATGTCCGGAACACGTGTTGGCGAGGCTGCGGGCTGCGACCCTCCGGCTGCGGCGGCTTGGGCACGGCAGAGCACCGGGGCGGCCGTTGGGAGCGGCTGCGGCTCGAGCCCCGCCGCGCGGAGCGGCCCCCACCCTGGGGCAGCCGCAGCGCCGCGAGCCGCCGCACACGGAGCTCGGCGGGGTGAGCCGTGCGCGGCGTCAGAACGCCCCGATGGTCTCAAAGTGGGGAGAGGGGCCGCGTTGGTTTCTCTTTTATTTCTCCGCTGTTTCGTTCTTAGTTTCAGTTGATGTCGTTCTGTGTTTTCAGGGTGTGAAATAGAGCTCTTGCAGTTTATATATTGGTAGCCTTGCTCTTGGTGTTTGATAGCTGCTGAAACTTAGCGTGGTAATTGAAAGGCTTAAAGAGCAGTTGACACAATCTAGCACATCATTTCAACTGCCTGTGCTACTTTTTTAAGGAAAAAAAAACCCTCTAGTTAAGAATTAACTTAATGATAAACTTTGAAATACCTGAGTTGTCTGGATTAAAATGACAGGTAAAAAGATGTGAATGTTTTACAATCTTGTTTTTTTTCCGTGAATTGTAAGCCTTGAGCTCATTGTGTAAAGCAAAGAATTTACTATGGTAGAAATTTTGCAAACAGGATCATATTCAGCTCATTTTTCTGCTTGTTCCTTACTGGCACCTTACATTAATGCAATATTATAATGCAATACATTGATGCAAGCTTAGAAACAAAACGTGGGGGGTTTGTCTTTCTGCTGAGCCAGTTCTTGGGAGTCAGAACTGGCTGCTTGAAGGCTGGGCCTTGGGCTATGCCTGCAACTGATTCCATGTGAGAAATGAGAAAGGGTTCTAGTGTTCCAGTTCTGTTATTTTCTCTTCTGGGCTTCTACTTCTTAAATTCCTCTTGTCAGTATTCAGCTCTGGGGCCAAAAGCTGTGAGATGAGCAGAATCTGGGTATTCAGAAAACTCTGTTCTGTGGGGTTGGAAGCTAGCATCCTTAAACTCTGAAGTTGTGCAAGTAGCATGCAGTCCAGAGAGCCAGGGGACTTCTCTGTTGTTTTTAGTACTGCATCAGCATTTGCGTGGTATCTCAAATGGCTTCCAGAGTATTTTGAGACCTCTGTTCCTCAGAAAGCTAATAAAAAGAGAACGAGTTGATTTAACAATGTCTGTGTCCCAGTCAAGTGCTTGTCTGAAGGGTTTGGCTATGGCTATGCTATGGTGATGGTGAAGTTCCGTTTGTGCAAGCTGTGGCACTGTAGTTCCTTAAGATTTATAGCTGAGTTCTTCAGCTGCACAGTGTTGTGAAGTACGAATGGCAGACTGAGGACTTGAAAGCATTTTCATAGCTTGAGATTCTGATATGTTTTTTTCTTGGAGGAAGTGGAGAACAGGTTGTTTGACATGAGCTACTGAATGTCTTTTGTTTTCCTTCTTTCTCCTAAAGCTAAAATGGAGGGAGGGGGAGAGCCAGGTTGGCATGGATACGTGTCATAATATTAAGCGTGGCATTCTGGTTTTGTTTCTTTAAATCAGGAGTTATTTACATAATACACAGTGGTAATGAAACTGTCATTTTATCAGGGTTTCAGGCAGTGTGCTTGAGCTGTGTAGGGCCTTACAAAACATCAGGTTGATTCTGATAGTCCTCCTTGAAAAGGCAGCAGTATTTTCCTTTTAATGAGAAGAAAAAAGCTGGGATACAACTGCTGTGCAAACGTGACAAAGATGTGTTTTTTGGTTTATCAAACAGGTTGATTCTCGCTTTGTGACACCGGGCAGCCTGAGGAAACGTAGCCAGCCTTGCCTGTGAGCTCCTGCTTGCTCAGAGCAGTTCTTTGACTGGTGAAACGTTCAGGGAACAGCTTGTAATATTCACAACTTTTTTTTATAAATATTTTCTTCTGGGGTTTTTTGAAATGTGGCAAACAGGTCCTTTATATAGTATTGCCAAAGCTGAGCTGCAGAGCTTGATAAAGTTGTTTTCACTTATGTTAACTAAGAAGCCTCCTACCTTGCAAGATTACGGGGCTGTTTCAGCTTGATAACGGTTCAGGCTCCATTAGTGCATGTCACAGAAAATAAGCTATGGAGATACTGCTGCTCCTGTAACTTCATCATGTCTTTACTGACCTGAAGGTCTATGAAGGCAGTAGGGAAAGGCATGGCGGTGTGGTGGCACGCACAACTTTGACCAAATCTAAAATGGGTGCCACGAATTCAGTGCTTTTAATGTAAAAATTCTACAAGTTCCAAATTCCTTTTGTTCTAGTTTGAAACAATGTCACTTTGTTTGTGGCATACAGAAACAAAATAAATGAAACGAGTTTGTCCAACTTTCATTGTCTGGGCTGACAGATGAGCGAACAATTGCTGCTGTTTCTCTAAATGGTTGCTAACAATCCAGCAAAGGCCAATTTTTAAGGCTGTTAAAAGAGAGGTTAGGATGGTGGAAATGGTGTCTCTAAACTAGTCAGATATACTTTGGAATTCCAGGAGTTACTGTCCCAGCTTTTATTGCTGCTCATTCAGCATAAGTTTAGAAGTGGTGCTTGGATTGCTTGCTGCAGTGAGTGATGTTTTGGAACTCGTTTGTTTGCAGTACTGTAGCATTTTTTTAAGATTTAAACATGAAATATGATTGAGGTAATGTTCAGCTTGACTTCAAATGGACTTGACAGGTTGTGGCACCATTTTAGGGCAGTTGGTGAAGATGAATTTATGGCTTTTTTCTTGTGCTGGCTTTGCTCTGAAATTGGGACTCACAGCAAGCCCTTTCCTTGTGTTGCAAGAGCAGACTAGAAGTTGTTGCAAGTGTTCCTTTGTCTTTTTTCTTTAAGTAAACAGCCCCTAGCTTGTGATTTCCCACATCTGAGTTCTGTATGGAGGGAGGTATTTATCCCTCAGCCAAGTCCCAGCCGTGCCTCCTTCCAGAGATAGCTTGAGCAGAGCGACATGCAGACTCAATAATGATGCAGCTGGCAGTGTTTTTTCATTTGTATGTTTAGTTGTTTTTTCTGACAGCGTTGAGCAAAGATGTTGGTGCCATGCAGAAGTGTCAGCTCTCTCCCAAATTAATACTGTGATGTTGTGCTTGCAAAGTGTATCAGAATCTTCAGTTTGAGGGAGTAACTGGTGTAAGCTTCTAAACTAGATGAGATGGCTGCTGTCAGTGTTTGAGTCTGAAAATAAAGAATTTATCGTCCCCATTTAAGTGTGTGTATATGTATAAATATAAGCCCCTTTCTTGAGATGGGACTTAATACTTCTGAAAAGTGAAGTCAGCAGCTGGGTTTGCTCACTCTTATTGAGCCACTGGAGGATGTAGGAAATGGGCTGGTGGGAGGGGATGTCCTCTGAAGGAGCTGACACGGAAATTTTCTGCTAGATGTCTTCTGGACCAGTGAACTTCAAACTAGGCAATTCTGCTGATCTAGATGATCACCTCAAGTGCCTTAAAGGAAAAAACCCAGCAAAGTCTAGTTCAGAGCTATGGAGTGGCCTTTGGGATGGTGCTAGGGCATTGGCGGTTCTGCCAGTCATCGTTTGTTGCTTTGGTATTTCTGTGGGCAGTGCAGGCTTTGATGTGAGGAGATGCATCTTTCCTTCTCCCCAAACCTCACCTCTGCTCCTCAGTTGTGCTGCTGCCACATGAGTATTCCTCCACCAGACAGGGGGTCTTTCCCTGCTGTTACTAAAACTAGGGAGAATGAGAATCAATTGCCTGAGGTTTTATTTACTGCAAGAATTACCTGTTCTGCCAAACGTGCAAGGTAACGTGTGAGCAGCCAGATGGATGGGGCTGAGCTGCATGCAGAGAGAAGGGCATGTGTGCAACTGAGTGCTGTTTCGGTCTGTGAATGTGTGTCTAAAATGACAAATGTTGTTGTGCTCTTACCTGCTGTGGAATATATGATCAGCTTTGTTACCAATGGTGGTAGTGAGGGCGTGGAAAGCAAGTGAAATGAATTTCAGCTTGAGTTGTACTTTAGAATATATGGTTCTCTTACTACTAGGGCAGAATGCCCTGGGGAGAGCATTTAGAAGAGCAAAAATACATCTGTCTTAAAACTATATTTGGCTTTTTATGTAAGGTTTTTATGCTACCTAGAGTAGGCTTTTGAAATTAATTTTGCTTGTCCTACGCGTAAAGGAGCTCGTGACCTGATGCTGGTGTCCTATTTAATGTGTAGTTGACAAGCTATAATAATGTTGGAACATTTGATCTTTCCAAAACAGAATTTCTCCCATGAATGAATTGCTACCTAATGAAATGGCACGCGAGAAACAAATGCTTTCCTTACAAGCTTTTTATTGCTAAGTTGTTGTTACAAGATAAACTAAATGAATTTTAATTGTGCTTCCCTTGTGCAGTATGCTTCACTGACAGACGTGTATTAGCATAATAGTCTGTGCCACTTCTGCTGCTTGATATTTCTTGTGATGCTTGAAAATCAAGTATGATAAAGCCTAGGGAGGCTATCTTTTTTCTGTAAGTTTATGGGTGTGACAGCGTTTTGTGTAGCAAACAGTTCTTTTTTCCTACATCTGAATTTGATTGACACAATGAAAAGATTTCAAAAAATATGCAAGTGAGCAAATACAGAAATTGAAACTGTGTATGCAGGTCACTGCACTCATAGAATCCAGGAAAAGTAATTTAAAATAAATAAAATCAAAATTAAATGTAACTTGTATTTGTGATCTTAATTTTTTTAGAGATGGTGGAGCCAGGACAAGATCTGTTGCTTGCTGCTTTGAGTGAGAGTGGAATCAGTCCCAATGATCTGTTTGATATCGACTCTCCGGACGTGGTTCTTGCAACTCCGACTCCAGCTGTCCAGCAGGTTACAACAAAACCCAGTTTGTCAGAGGACAGAAGAGTTTGTGCTTCATATAGCAGGGGGATCTGTAGCAAAGGGTTTAAGAGTGTGGGATTTCTATAGATGTTGTTGCTTGGCAGTGCTGGGCTTAGAAAATGACTTGTTAATTCATCTAAAACTTTAATGTAAAGCAGTCTGAAATGAACTGTTTCTGTAAGTGTGATATTTTCATCTTATTTGGCTTTACTACACTGAATGGGGGTCATGCATTCTTAGAGAGCTCTTTGTGTTGATTGAGTCTTGCTGCTTCCTACCAAATGTGCAGGAGTTCAGCACGGGATTTAAACCTCAGGACAGCATTAAATCTGTGAGAACATGTTTTAGATGTGTTCTGGGAGCAGCACTGTCAAACAGTGACATCACAAAACTAATTACATTTTCTTTGTAGTTAACTAACATGGTGTTCAACGCTTTGTAGGGGAATCAACTGCTCTCATCTTTATTTTCAGTGCAGCTCTTGTTAATGGGGAATTCCTTAACTCATTAACTTGTGTTTCGGGTAGATATTAAGGCTGAAGTTTTCATAATAGACATTTGCTGATACAAGTGCCTACTGATGCTTCCTTTCATTCCTCTGCAGTCAGTGCCACTTAGTGCGTTAGATCTAGGGTTGGAAACTGAGGCCTCAGCTGCTGTGAAACAAGAACCAGAGACTGTATCAACTCCAGCCTTATTAAATGTTCGGGTAAGAACATTAAATATGTGTGTATATACAACCTCATGAAGTGTAACAAAAAAGGCAGGGTGATAAAAATGCCTTTATCTCAGTACTGTGTTGAGACTGAAAGCTAAAATACCTGTGAGTTGCTAACTTTATTTCTGTCAATGAGGAGAAGCAGCATACAAAAAACAACATTCTGGGGTGTCTATTGTGCCTTTAGTTCCCCTGTATGTGTATGCTGGGAGTATGGAGGTTGTGTGAACTTGGTCCCTGAACTGTGTATTGCCTTTTATAACTGCAGGTAATTCTCAGCACCACAGTTGTGGTGGTTGCAGCTGAACTGAGAATGTAAAGGGCAGATCTGTAGTGAGGTGGATGGAGTTCAGTGTGCCTGAAAGGCTGCACGAATCTTAGAAGTAATTCAAGTTATTCACTCCAACAGCTGCAGAGCTGGTTTATATGGTGTACATTCTCTTTAGAGTTTCTGTACCCTTAGTAGTAAATGTTTCTGCTCAGATGATTAATTTTCATCGCTTTCCTTTAATTTGAAAGAATGCAAAATCTGGAACACTTATCAACACAATGCTGTACTTAAAGGTACTTTGCTCAGGCTGCTGTACCACAGAGCAGCTCTTACAAAGAGTTCTCAAAGCACTGATGTCTCCTGGGCTCTATTTGAAAGGCTTGCGGAGTTTGTTTTTTCATGGTCATCTAAAATCTCCTTGGTTCTCTGTTGGTAGCAACCACCATCCACCACAACCTTTGTGCTGAATCAAATAAATCAGCTTCCAACGTTGGGGACTACAATAGTGATGACAAAAACAACGCCAGTTACAACTACGAGGCAGACTATTACTGTAGCAAAAATCATTCAGACCAGCACAACTACTCGACCCTCGGTTGCAGCACCAGCAGTACGGAATGCCTTGACCACTGCACCTTCGAAGGACCAGATTCAGCTGAAAGATTTGCTGAAGAATAACAGTCTTAATGAACTGATGAAATTGAAGCCACCTCCTAATATTGCCCAACCAGTAGCAACAGCAGCAAGTGAGTGTTCTTTTTTTCGTAACAAAATTGCAGATAAATGGTGAAACGTGAAGATACCTGCACACCTATTTTCATTCATATTTAGAGTATCAGAATAAAATGAAGTGTCCAGGAGACCTTGTAAATGCTATTCTAACTCTACAATTAATACAATTCAGGGTGAAAGGAGTGGAAGATAGCAGGCTTTGAAAAATCAAGCCTGTGGTTTACCATAAGGAATGAAGAAAATGACATTTTAGAATGCAGCTGGCATGTTGGTAAAATTAATTCATGAACTGCACTGAAGTTGATAATTTAGCATCTTGAGCCTGCATGAGTTCTTGCTGTTTTAAATGCTTGATGTGGAACTGTGGCAAAAGAGTACATCTAGCATCTTATGAAAGAATTCATGGTATATGCTGATATTCTTATTACAGGGTGTTTCTCTAAGATATCTCCCATGAGAGGGAAGTCTTTATCCCTGTATATTTCATGGGAAGCATCAAACCTGTTGTGTATAAAACCTTGATGTACTGAAAACTTGCTGCTTGCTTTTCATGTCCCTGCTTTAAGATGTTACTGATTTGGTAACTTTTGATAGTCTTTTCTTGTGTGTTGTTTCTAACATGTGGGTAGCATACATGGTCATCTTAAATACAGAAAACTGCATGTGTATTCTTAAGTTGCAATTTGATGTTAAACTTGCATGAAACTGACTGTTTTTTTTCACGTTACTTTTATTTTAATATGAGATGAGATCAGACCACTTGAATTTGCTTGAAAAGATCTCTGCTGCTTTGTGTGAGGTGCACAGGCTTCTTGCTATATCCTCATTGTCTTTCAAATAAGGTTTACTGCTTTTTTTTATAGGCAGAATTGGAAGTAACATGTTCTTTCATAGGAGAAATGCTTTATAGGATTTCTGATGGAGCCCTCTGCTAAGTGAAAGCTCCAAGCAGCATCTAAGTAATAAGTAATTATCAAGACCCAGTAGGTGTTGCAGCAGCACAGCTGTAGGAAATAGTTCAGTATGGTTCTTTGTTCAGTGAAAAGGAAACATGCAACTTCTACAACTGCATTTCTAATCCTGTGTGTGTGGTTGTGTTTCAGATTCTTTTTTGTGCTTATTCAAATGAAATTAGACAAATACCTTTAGAAAATTCAGTGGCAGAGAATTGTGTGGAAGAAAATGCAGTCTCTGTGTAGTTCAGGTAACTGAAGTTCTGGACTGAAAGCAAACAAATTATACAGCCTCTGTAAGGCAAATGCTTTATTTGTGCAGTTGTCTTAATTGTTTTCTGGGATCATTTGCACGAAGCACATTGACTTAGCAACCTAATGGACCCTTGACAGCTCCTCCAAATAATTTACATCTATCCTTGTATGAATTCAGTTCAGTACGAAGTCCTGTTTCTGGTTGCTCTCAAGTGTGGGTGAGGACAGGCAAGTTAACAGAACCCTTCAAGATGGAGGCTTTATTTTGTAAACTGAACAATTGAGACCAAAGTTGATTTTCTTTTTTTCAGAAATAATTGTAGTTCCGCCTAAGGTGGTAAATGCCACCAGCCCAGGTAAGTTCATTTCTGTTGAAACATCGGACTGTCTGGTTTGTTGTTTAAACTCCAAAGATTCAGTGTGGAGTATTTCTCAGTGTTATGCCTAGATTTGGTGAAGGTATCTTCATTTTGAAACTAATACACACCTGGCAGATGTGGTATTGCATGGGAAGTTTCTGTTAGTAGCAGTAGGATTTAACTCCTTGTGTGCTCAGGGGCATTTTTGGTTCTGACAAAAACCTTACTTGTATTTTAAGGCATCTGTGTCCTACTGGACGGTAGCATCCTTCCCTTAATGAGCGAGAGGAGAGGTTGTGCAGTCTGACTCAGAACATCTGAAGGGGATTCTGGTTGACCACAGCTGTTTCTGTTCTTGTTTGGTAGCTGATCTAAGCAATGGTGCGGTGAAGAAGGAGGCTTCTACAAAAGAGGTAGCGAGAATATGGATAAATGATGTTAAAATGAGAAGTTTTTCACCTACTATGGTAAGTAGTACAAATAGTTAATTCACCAAATGAGTGTGTATTTTATTGGCCACAGCCAAGTGTGACTAGTTCTGGTGGTTACTCATACATGCCTTTTGTGCAGTAGAACAGTACTGAGTGCATCTGTTGCTTCAGAAGCTCCGTTCCTCTGCTGGATGAGTACTTGATTGGGTGACTAAAGCTAACAGCTGTGCAGAGCTGACAACTTGTGTATGAAATGATAGCTTCGAGTCACTGCTTTTTACAAGCAGGAAAGTGTGTTCTGGTTAAAGTTGATAAACTGAGTTGCTCTGTTTTAAGACAATTTGATTTAAAATATCCCCATCTGTGTAACTAGCAATGGGGAAGCTAAAAGACTCCAGCATGGCTGATTGTTTGGGTGGTTTGATCTAGGACAGTAAACTGAATATCATTCAATATTCACAAGCTGTAGGTAGAATTCAGGTGCTGTGAACTCTTGAGTAACCAGTGAAGATGCTGAAACTAGAATCAGGCTGGTTTGTGATAGCAGCTCACACTGACTGGCCTACAGAAGGCTGTTCAGGTGAATTTTGTAATATTGAACATTAGAATAATAATAGTGAAGGACTTTGAATTGTGGTTGAGTGTACTTTAGAATTTTCACAGATTAAGATGACATTAAAAACAGAATTCAGATTTTGGGAATGTAGAATCTGTGATAACTGTGGTAACTGCTCCCTGGAGTTGTGAAACTGTAATAAATCTGTAAGTAGGGTGATGTTATGGGAGTACTTGGAAGTTAGATTTTTGACTATTAACTAATTGTTGTTTGTTAAAGGCAGTTCTGTGCTCCACGTTTGACTTTAATGTATTGTAAGAACAATTGTTCTCTCTGCAAAAGAGAGGAAGCTCCCTCACATTGTCTAGGTTTGCTAGAGCCTAAGAAATTCAGATTTCCTTTTGTAGTTTGCCTGGCAGCTCACTGGTTCATCTTGTACTTATGATGGGAGGACATTCAAGTGCAACTTGATTGCATTTCTCAGTTCAATTTCCATGACACAGTCAAATATCACATTAATACTCTAATGCAGGTATTTCTCTATTTTAGAAAGTTCCAGCTGTAAAAGAGGAGGAGGAACCTGAGGAGGAAGACGAGGAAGAAATGGGCCATGCAGAAACTTACGCAGAGTATATGCCAATAAAATGTATGTCTTGGCTGTGACAAAAAGCTGAACTGTTGATAGCTATAATGTAACTATGGCAGAGTAAATAGCATATGCTAAAATTCCCATAGGATTTTAACTGCATTGAGTAAAACAGGCCTGTAATTTAGAGTGTGTTTTTCTCTAGGTATTTTTTTCTTCCATA
This sequence comes from Lagopus muta, assembly GCF_023343835.1. Lineage (NCBI taxonomy): Eukaryota > Metazoa > Chordata > Aves > Galliformes > Phasianidae > Lagopus > Lagopus muta. The sequence continues at coordinate 7,678,593 of NC_064449.1, read as the reverse complement.
GCACTCAGTTTTGAAAGTACACAGTATTGTTTTTGAATAGGAAGAGAATTCTTTCAGAAGTGCCTGTTTCAGAAGTGCAGTTGAACCAAAATGTTTTGATTTGTTTTTAACCTGTGTGAAGCTTTCTTCAGCAGAGAAAATAACCTTGTGAAAGGATTAAGTGTTCACTGCTACGCTTAAAAATTCATTTTGAGTCTTTAGGAGTGAAACTTATCCTAAGCATTTTCTGCCTATGTTGTTCCTTGCTTATTTTCCAGAACTGACTTTTTTTCTTTAAAAGAGAGATATTTTCTACAGATGTTAATTGCAGTTTCCTCCTTTTTTCCTCTTTATTGTCATTAGTGACAGAAAGGTGTGATCTTACTTCCTAATTGCTTTGTGCTGTGAAAGCAAAGCAAAAAGAAAACATTGCATGGGGTTTGTAGTTAAATGGTTAAATGTTTTTAGTCCCAGATTAGATCTGCCAGCAATTAAACTATGTCTGTTCTAAATTTCTTCTCCTTTCATTCTACTTACAAACAGCACTACATAAATAGAAGAATGTTGCTTTTGTGATTCTGGCATCTTGAGTCTGCCTCTTTGGGGGGGAGGCAAGGTTCAGGGCAGTTTCTTTCAAATATCAAATACATATGTTTTTAATTTTTTATGACATGCACTTCTGTCTTTTTTTAAAGAAGGGTAAGATGGTGAGAAAAGAAACAAAGTTCAGAATTGCAGTTATATACTCAGATTTATGTATTGCTTTGCATGTGGAAGTTTAACTCAATTTTGAGTAATTTTGTGCAATGAAATGTGTTTGTCAAGTTCAACCTTTGCAGTGGACAACTGCAGTTTATTTTAACAAATACAATAACCTGTGTTGCAGCAACAAAGCTGTTTGTTGTGCTCTCATCTTTCCCTCTTTCCCTTCCTCCCATTACCTTTCCAACCAGTGAAAATTGGTCTGCGTCATCCTGACCCAGTAGTGGAAACCAGTTCGTTGTCCAGTGTAACCCCTCCTGATGTGTGGTACCAGACGTCGATATCAGAAGAGACCATTGATAACGGATGGTTGTCAGCTTTGCAGCTTGAAGCAATCACTTATGCAGCCCAGGTATGCTGGATAGATAGGTACAGCTTAAAAACTAACATGGGCTATCTGACAAGTGCAGCCATGTCAGTTTTATAGTGAGGAGATAACAGAAGCTCAGAGCTTTAAGGTGCATTAAGAGGTTGTAGGTGAGCTTCACTGCAGATGAATGTGAGGTGCTACACCTAGGGAAGCACTGTCCAGTTGACTTCCACAAAGCAGATCTCAAACTCTTACAATTCACAAAGACATTTCAGTTATTTATTACTGTGAAGTAACTGAATGGGCTGCAGCAGCCCTAATTAAGAAAGCCAGTGGTGTTTGATATCATTGGGAGAGGTATTGAGAAGAAGACTAGATATTATTTTACTACTGAATTAAAATCTCAGTAGACCAACATGATTATGTTGACATGCAGTGAGCTGCATACAGGGAGGAAATGGAGGTTAGCAGACATGGGAAGATCATAGGAATAAGTTGCCTCTTAGTCTTTTCTTGCCTGAGATTTCTCAGGCTGGGGAAGAGAAAAACAAAAGGGGATACAGCCAAGGTTTGCGTAGTCAAGAAGACAATAGAATTGTTGTTCACATTTCACAGAAGTGGCAGTAATGGGAGCTAGGTGACTGACAAAAGAATGCTTCTTTACACAGGGCAGTGATCATCTTGGTCTTGTAGCTGCGAAAGGCTGTGGAGAGTTTTAAAACAATAAATATAAATCTGTTAGTGGCTGCTGCATTCATATCCACCAATTCCTGACACTGAGGAAAGGAGATGGGGATCAGGAGCACATAAAGCAGCTGAACTCATACCCTATATAGGAACACCTCTTCATGCTGCCAGGGACTGTTTGGCTGGGAGGCTTGCTGGTCTCATCCAGTAGGATGCTTCTTAGGCTTGTTTGTTGATGACGATTTGCAGTGATGTATTCTGGAGAATGAATACAAATTTTTGTTCTTTGTCCTACAGCAACATGAAACATTCCTTCCCAATGGAGACAGAGCTGGATTCTTGATAGGTGATGGTGCTGGTGTAGGAAAAGGAAGGACCATAGCTGGGATCATCTATGAAAATTACTTGTTAGGCAGAAAACGAGCAGTCTGGTAAGTGTATGTGAATTCCTTAGAGCAGACACTGCAGTGTCTGTGTACTTAAATTCAGTGTAACCTGTCTTCTGAGAAACAGTTTCCAACTGGTCTTTGAACTTCTACTGTAACTTAAAGTAAATGCTTTTCTTATATTTTCAGGTTTAGCGTGTCAAATGATCTGAAATACGATGCTGAAAGAGATTTGAGAGATATTGGAGCAAAAAACATTTTGGTTCATTCACTAAACAAGGTGTGGAAACTTTTTTCTATGTACAGTTGAGGCAAAACTGTAGGTACACCTGTGTGACAAGTTGTGTGTGTTAACTGTTGCAAGAATATACTAATTTTATTAAAATTACTGCCTGGGTCTTGTTTGACAGGCCACCTTCTTACGAAGATCCGTGCAGTAGTTCAAGTTAATCATGTAAATAGGCCCCTTGTAGGATTAAGTCTTAGCATGTGATATTTGTTAAGCACTGTTCTTCAAACCACTACTGACACTGGTAGCAGAGTATTTTCCAGTAGTTGAGATCATCCTTAAATCTTCCAGACTCCACTACTTTTTTTTACTCCCCAGCATGCATTTTTTGTGTCATACACTTCTTTGTGTATGATGGCTGGATAATAGAACTTCTCAGTAACGTATTAAGGCAGCAGTAGAATATAAAGTTATTTTCTATGCTGGCTGCTTAGATAAAATGTGAAATGTGATTACTGTTTGAGTTTGCTGAACTTAAAATTCCTTTTGAGTTACTGTTCTTGCTTTGTGAAGTCTTAATTTCTAAAAATGCAGTGAAGCTTCTGGAAACTGTCATTTACAGTCGTGGCCACGATACACTAAATAGCTATAAGGAATGCATCTGAACAACAACAAAAGTTAACTGTATTTAAGGAAGCCATGTAGTTGGAGAACCCTGACGTTGATCTTTGAGGCCTCAAATCTCGTCCTCAAGCACACGTTTAAGCAGAATGCTGTATGACCTCTTAAAATTTCCCTTAGGCAGATGTGCTCTAAGCGTGAGGTGGGGGTCCAGGAGTTCTGAGTACACAGATGTTGAGATCACCAGCACGCCTGTGTGATGATGGTAGATGGCTCTGAGAAGGAATTCCTTAAATCTATTTCTGTTGCAGTTCAAGTATGGGAAAATTTCTTCTAAACATAACGGAAGTGTGAAGAAGGGGGTCATCTTTGCCACGTACTCTTCTCTTATTGGTGAAAGTCAGTCTGGTGGTAAATACAAGACCAGATTAAAGCAGCTTCTTCACTGGTGTGGTGAAGATTTTGATGGCGTTGTATCCTTTATTTGGAGTTAGCTGTTATTAGTGTACATCTTTAGAAAACAGTCCTGTATTCTTATTTGCTGGTGCTTCTAGGTATTGCTCTTTTGTTGTGATAGTAATGAATTTATGTCCTTGGAGAGTAGACTCGTGGCAAATCTATTACCATTATATCATTATGATGCAACTGTTGTACCAGAGATTAACTTCTGCTTTTTCTACAGAATAGGTGAAACAGTGCTCAAGTTTGCACTGTGCCTCTCTCCAGGACGTTCAGTTCTTTCTAGGAGTGTTGCTGATACTTTAAAGAACTCAGTTGTGAAAAGCATGTGTAATTGTCTTATTAAATAACAGTGAAATGTTTTTTTCCTGAGTTTCAATTGAAAAATGTGACTGGTGTCTTTAAAATTTATTATTGTAACCTATCTCTAACTTGTGGCTTTTCTTGCTATCTCCTTTTAATGCTCCATTCAAAACAACAACAAAAAGCTTGTCCTTAACCATGGTTCAGATAGTATTTGATGAGTGTCATAAAGCCAAGAATCTCTGTCCTGTTGGTTCATCAAAGCCAACGAAAACTGGTCTGGCTGTATTGGAACTTCAAAATAAGCTTCCAAAAGCTCGGGTTGTTTATGCCAGTGCCACAGGTATGTACTATCTGGTGTGTATTAAATGTCACTGTGTGCTTTCACAGGTGCTGTTACAACTTATGTTGTTCTCCTAGGTGCGTCTGAGCCAAGGAATATGGCGTACATGAACCGTCTTGGAATATGGGGTGAAGGGACTCCATTTAGGGAATTCAGTGATTTCATTCAGGCTGTTGAAAGAAGGTAATATTTTGGAGAGCTATAGCAAGAATGTTTGTCATTGAGTGTGCTTTCCAGTTCCTTTGTTGTCACTCACGTAATCCTCTACAAACTCATCCTGTCACACACGAAGGTCTTTCTGCTTCTGGATTCTAAATCCAGCAAAAATGCCACTGATGTGGTGAAAGAAGGACGTTTCCCCTCACTTGAAGATTTTGAGACTTCAGAAATTGGTTACGAATGTACTCCTAAAAATGTCATTGGAGTGGAGAAGAGAACATTTTGCTACTGATGATTAAAACTCAGTGTGTACTGAGTAAGTGCAGTATAGTCAGAGTCTCACTGTGTGCTAAAGCCCTCCAATGTCTGAGTGCTCAGCTTAGGCAAGGACTAGTCTTGTTGATTTGCTTTCTGGCAGAAGAAACCAGAGAAATTATGTATGCTGTTGAAAGCTACTACGTATTTCACAACTTCTTCAAAATAAATAAATGTGAGAGAGGTTGGGAAATAATGCCACTGCAGTATTCCTTGTTAGGTGAACATGTAATATATTCTGTTTCTGCCTCCTTGACAAGGATTTCAGACACCTGGGAATGTTACAGTAGGGTTTTGTGTGCATCTTCTTGCACACCATCTACCTGATGTGTGATTTTTGTAGACTGCAAATGCAGTCTCCATGTTTATTAGAGTAAGCATTAAATGAGTGTTAAAGAAATTGGAGATCCAAGCTTGTGAACAGGTGAGCTTTGCAGTTGACATCTGTGCTCTCAAGGTGATATTGCTAAAGGTGCTTTGCTCTTAAAGAGAACATAATTATTTTCCTACCAGCATAAATCTCAGTAACTTAACACGGTTTTGTATGTATTTTAAATCCTCTCTGGTGTGTATAAAACTGCAATGCAGTATTTTGTTGCATATTTGGCCAACCTTGTTATCCACATACGACTTAATGTTTGATATCTCCTAGTGCATGGGGGGGAAGCAAGTGAATGTTTGTGCTTATTGGAGTCATACAGGACTCAAGAGTTAGGGATCTCACTTTACCCAGAGGACAAATTTCACGGCCCTCTAATTAGCACTGTTTAGTTAAACACAGCTATTGACTTTTTGCAAGCATTCCTCCACATCCCTAAGCAGCTGTTGTACTTCTTCAGCAGTAAAGTGTTTTTGTTTTTTAACAATCATTGCTCTTGAAAGTGGACTTTTAATATGGACCTCATCTGTTTTTATTTTAGAGGTGTTGGTGCCATGGAGATAGTTGCTATGGATATGAAACTGAGAGGAATGTACATAGCAAGACAGTTGAGCTTTTCAGGTGTAACCTTCAAAATTGATGAAGTCCTGCTCTCACAGGAATACGTTAAAATGTACAATAAATCTGTGAAACTGGTAAGAATGACTTAAACCTGCTTCATGCCTTGACTTCCGAGTTCTGAGCTACTTGAATTAAATCTTAATGCTCCTGAAATAAAATGTAGTACTGTTGAAATACAGGAATGGCATCTGCCTGTCAAGATTTCTCCATTTAAGACTTCAGCAGATGCTGCTAGTTCTTGTTTGGAGTCATAAAAGCTGTAGTTTTTAAATAACTATGGTACTAGGAGAAAATTAATTAGAATGATGGGGTATCCTGAGTTGTAAATGATACATGGGTGTCACAGAATCACAGGGATTGGAGGGGACCTCAGGGGATCGAGTCCAACCCCGCTGTTAAAGCAGGTTCCCTGTGATAGTTACACAGGTAGGTGTCCAGGTGGGTCTGTAGTGTTTCTGTGGAAAGACCCTTGGCAATCTGTCTGGGCAGCCTGTCCCAGTGCTCTGTCACCCTTACTGTAAAGAAGTTCTGCATGGTTTGTGTGAAACTTTCTGTGTTCAGGCTTCAGACCCTTGCTCCTTGTCCTTTCTCTTGTCCTGGCTCCTCGACCTGGCTCCTCGTCCTGGCCTCTATTGATTTGCCTCCCACATCCCTTTAGATGTGTATAAACATTTATCAGATCCTCCCTCAGTGCTCTCTTTCCCCAGGCTGAGCAGACCCAGGTTACTCAGCCTTTCCTTACAAGGCAGATGCCCCAGGCTATTTCTTATTTTTGATAGTCAAGTCCAGTTCCTAACTCTACCTGTGAGTTAAGCCACCTATCTGAGAGCACTGTCAGAATGTATTTTGAACACAGGCTTAGGCTATGGTGGCCTCCCTGGATGTTTGTTCCACTGTTTTTCCATCACACTGAAGAGCTTTTTCCTAAGATGAAGCCTGAACTTCCTGACAAAACTTAATTACCCCTTGGACACAGATTAAAATGAACAGGGTCTTTACCTGCTGAACAAGTGCTTATGCATGACTCAGTATTCACGTTGCATAGCTACAGTAATTAATTTTAATCTTGGACAGGTATGACATGAACTTCAAAACAGCAGTTTACTTGACGAGGGTTGTTCAAAAGTCATTAGATTCATATCCAGAGCTTGCTTATTTGCATGTAGAAGTCTTACTTTAACATTCTTGTCTTAGGCAAGTTTTAAAGGTTATAAGAAAACATTGCAGAAGTGAAAGTGCAGCGGTTTTCTTTTGGATCTCGCTTATACTTAATTATAGACAGTTCTCTTTGCTTTCTTACCTGAATGCATTAATGTAGAAACTAGGTAATTAGAAAATGCTATGTATTTGCATTGGCAGTAGTGTAAATATACCCACTTTTCATTATGAGAGTAATTATGTTTCGAATTTACAAAGCCATAACTATTTTCTTCTTTCTGAGTTGTGTTTGATGTATGAGGAGTTTCCTTGACTTGCAGTCCCATAGTATTGTAACTTTAAACTTTGCTTGCCTTTATTTGGATACCGAGGAACATAACAATGTAGCCTTGCATCGCCAGGTGTAAAGCAATTAACACTCTGTTCTTCAGTGGGTCAGTGCTAGAGAGAGGTTCCAGCAAGCAGCGGATCTCATTGACGCAGAGCAGCGAATGAAGAAATCCATGTGGGGTCAGTTCTGGTCTGCTCATCAGAGGTTTTTCAAGTACCTTTGCATAGCATCTAAGGTGAAGAGGGTGGTGCAGCTTGCTCGGGAAGAAATCAAGAATGGGAAAGTAAGTTGATCAAAGCTCACCTTTAAATACTTTTGTACAACATATGGCTCTGGTTTTCTTGGTTATGGGAAATATTTCCAGATGTGTGATAGCTGCGTGCTGTTGTGCATCCTGGTGTAGAAGCTGCTCAGTGAGCAGAAGTTGGGGCAGAAGTCAACTTAGTCATCTTGGTAACACCTTGTATTTGTTTGTCCTTTAGTGCGTTGTTATCGGCCTGCAGTCAACAGGAGAAGCAAGGACATTAGAAGCTTTGGAAGAAGGAGGTGGTGAACTGAATGACTTTGTTTCTACTGCAAAGTAAGATTTGGTCAGAATTGTGTTTTTTAAAAAAAAAGTGTGTGGTAAAAGCTGCATGTGTGCAAGATGTCAACAGAATTGCTGTAGTGAATTGTTCGTTAGTTTAATTCCATGTTAAATGGTGCTTCATGTGGAACTGCTGGTCCTGTTCTACTCCAAGTGGGAGGGGAAGTAGGCTTGTGCAGTATGTGCTATGGTGACACACAGTCTTTTATCAGTGAGCCAAATCCAACTCTGAGGCCACCTTGCTGAAGATCTTAAGTGTCCGATTACATTATTTAAGCAGTAAGAAAATGCCAGTGGAAATAATGTTATATACCAAAATGAAATGTAACAGGTTGAAGTCTCACATAACTGCTGTTTAGAGGGTGATGAATATTATGATATGGGTGATAATTACACAGGGTGCTTCTGTAACAGCATTCACAAGGAATAATTGTTCACAGAAGTCACACAAGCTACTGAAATGCCACTTAGAGGTTCTTCAAATGAGCACAAATCTGACTGAAGATTTCTTTTTTTTCCTTAAACAGGGGAGTATTCCAGTCTCTTATTGAAAAGCACTTTCCAGCTCCTGACAGGAAGAAGCTTTTTAGCTTGTTGGGAATTGACTTGACTGCTCAAAGCAACAACAATTCACCCAGAGACAGCCCCTGCAAGGAGAACAAAATCAAGAAACGGAAAGGTAATACTTCTCTTCTTACACTAATACCACAATGAAAGTGGCAGCTTTAGAGCTACTAGAAGTGCACTTTAGGGAAAAAGCATGGGGATGTAAGTATCAGTAGCAGTTGCCATGAAAGAGCATGTTGCCAATAGTTCTAAAACTACTGAAGAAACAATGCTGTAAATTCTAGTTGCCACTTTGCTCAGAATCTGGGCTGATCTAGTTTGGAGTTGTATCCCAAGGTAACTTGTGCATCAGATGACTTGATGCAGTCAAGAAAATAATGGCTTGCTTTTTCTTGTGGCTAAAAAAAAAAAGTCTGGTGCCCTTTCTGGTGGTACTTCTGCCGAAAAACTATTGATTATAAAAGTACTGGGGGAGAGATCCTACTGGAAAACATCCAGCTTCTAGAAATCTGTTTCAGTATTTTTTTTTTTTTTTTCACCTCAACTAACTTCTTCTTTCTGTCCTTTGGTGGTGGTGATGGAATTAGGTGAAGAAGTAAGCAGAGAAGCCAAAAAGGCTCGTAAAACAGGTGGCCTTGCAGGTAGCAGCTCTGATGAGAGTGAAAGTGAGTCTGATGCTTCAGACAATGAAGAAAGTGACAATGAGAGCTCCAGGTTTCTCAGTTCTGGAGATGATGATGACTTCAACCCATTCAGAGATGAATCCAGTGAGGATGATGAAGATGGTGAGGTGCTTTTAGTGCTTGGTCAAGCAAGTAACTGTACTTTGGGGAAGTGAGCATGTAAAGTCTGTCTTCAGCATTTAATTGAGCTAAAATGACTAATGACTTGGTTTAATTCTGAGATGAGAATTCAAGTGTTGACTCGTATCTCTTTATGCTGATTTTACACACTAAATTGTGGACTTTATAGGGCCCCTTTTGTAAAGAGAACATTGTTTTTTCCAAGGAAGGATTTTAGGTGAATGCTTGTTAACATTTTGAAAATATTTCATTTATTTCTAGATCCCTGGTTAATTAGAAAAGAGCATAAAAAAATTAAAGAGAAGAAAAAGAAGAAGAGTATAGATCCTGATTCTATTCAAAGTGCCTTATTAGCTTCTGGTCTTGGCTCAAAACGACCTAGCTGCTTTACTTCCACTGTTGGCACCACCACTTCTAGCACCAACACATCAGGTAAGAATAAATTTATTGCTGTTGATTTAATTTTGTTTTTTGCTAATAAGTAGAGAAATTCTGAGTTGTAAATACTTCTGTGTTTCAGCAAACAGTAACACAAACAGCAGCTTTGTAACAAGTCAAGATGCTGTTGAAAGGGCCCAACAAATGAAGAAAGAACTGCTTGATAAACTGGAAAAGCTGGCTGAAGATCTTCCACCAAATACACTGGATGAGCTTATAGATGAACTGGGTGGTCCTGAAAATGTTGCAGAGGTGGGCTGATGTTCACAATCAGAGAAATCTAATGGGTTTTTTGCTACAGCTGTAGATTACTGTCATTTCCTTCTTCTAATAGGCAGAAGCCTCTTCAGCTCAATACATAACTTCAAGATTAGTCTATAGAATTATTTGACTAATATAAATCATATAAATCCCATGTAGACAGTAGTATAATTCTGCATTTCTACAGAAATGTGATTTTGTTCTGTGTTTCTCTGAACCACCTCTGAGTTCCACATGTCAGTTAATGACATTGACTGAAAAATAAGCCAGGCTCTCTTGGTAGATTTCTGAATTGATAACACTTGTAAGTTTTAAGTGTTTTAAGATGGGTACATGAATAAGTAACAGTGGTGCTTGAAGGTTTTGGTCACGTTGTAGTTTTGGTATTGCCATAATGAGCTTCTGTTCACTTTCTGTTTTCAAAGATGACAGGCCGCAAAGGAAGAGTGGTGAGCAACGATGATGGCAGCATATCTTACGAGTCAAGGTCTGAACTTGATGTGCCTGTTGAAATTCTGAACATCACGGAAAAGCAGAGGTTCATGGACGGAGATAAGGTAGCTCTTAAATACGATTTAGGAGAAGTTGCCAGATGAGTCAGCCATGAAGAGCCACGACTTGTCTGTCAGTTATCTCACGGTGATTTTAAGCACTATGAATGCTAGCTAGAAAGCATTTCTGTTCTGTGCTGTATGTTTTTCAAACCAGTGTGTTGAGTAGTGCCACCGAGTGTGTGGTAGAGCACTCTGCACAGACCAGGCTGTAGGTTGGGTGGGTGTGGAGGCCATGTGTCAATAGGGAAGTTAGCACCCCTAAACTAGTCTTGTGAAACTGCGTGTATTTAAAAAGCAAGTAGGCTTTTTGTGTATTCCAGATTCCTTTATCTGAATTACTGTGTACTTGTGCTAGCAAGAGAAAACTAAGTTGAGAGAGAGGGGAGGAAAGCACAGACTGGCTTGGTGTGCAAGGGAGAAAAGCTTTCAGTGAGAGGTTAGAATGAAAGGATGGAGGCTGTTTATCTTAACCTTCGTTGAGAAGTAATGCTTAGAGTGATAGCTTTCAGCCTTTATCTTGCACTCTGAAATACAGACTGGAATAATCTTAGAACTTGAGCTAATAAAGAAGGAGAGGAGAAAATCCCTGATGACTGGTTCATTTGAGCATGCTACCACAAGAGGGCAAATGAAGCAAATATAGCTGTTGTGTGGTCTGTTACTGCGTTCAGGGAGAACTATTTATGTTCCTGTAAGTGACTTCCACACAGACCAAACATTTACATTCTTTCAAGGTAAATGGAAATAGCAGAATAGCCACATGTGCTTCCTTTTATGGCATTAGCCCCAACTTTCTGTCACTTTTTCCACGTTGCTGTCAGAACAAGTCTCCCCCTGCCCCCTCTTTCTTTGTGACATACAGGCCAGTGTCAGGGAAACGTGCCCTTTGGAATGGCAGGGCTGCACTGTGCTATCCCTCATTTGCAAAGGAAGGTGTTGCCAAAAAATAAATTGGGAAAACACTTATTGAAATAAATGAACTATAGAAAACCTTGCTAGCATTTCTAACTTGGATAACCATAGTTTTCTCACCTTCTCTTTTTCTTGAGGTATTAAGAACAAATGGCAGTTGTTTCTAACATATCTGGAATATTATCCAAAATTAAATTTTTCTTAGAATCTGAACAAACTGAACCTTGATATTAGATTTCTCTTTTGCTAAATATTTTTTCCTTACTTGAAAGAACATTGCCATAATCTCGGAGGCTGCCAGCTCTGGTATCTCACTGCAAGCAGACCGTAGAGCTAAGAATCAGAGGCGGAGAGTTCACATGACTCTGGAGCTGCCGTGGAGCGCAGACAGAGCAATACAGCAGTTTGGTAAATGACTTCTTTGTATCTTTTCCTCTGAATTCAGTAATGCTGAGTAAACTTACTGCTCGTTCCTGTGAAGTTTGAAGCAGCCTTTGAAGGATCCTTCCAGTCTCCTTTACCTGTGGCAGAATTACTTTTATGTACAGTCATAGCTAATAGGCTCAAAAGCTTTCATAGAACCCTAGTGAACAAGTTCATACGGCAGCTTAGCTTTGTGTGCATCAAGTCTCTTCATGAAGTTGCCACAGCTCTGGTTTGTGTACTGTTGGCTGGTTTACAGCAAAAGCTAATTTGCAGCAGGATTGAGTTCTGGCTATTTTCTTTACACAATTCATAGTTTATTAAAAATGCTAATTGAAGTGGAATTTATTTTAACATATGTTCTTGTATTTAACTGTCCAGGAAGAACTCATAGATCCAACCAAGTGACTGCTCCAGAGTATGTGTTTCTAATTTCTGAGTTGGCTGGAGAGCAGAGATTTGCATCTATAGTTGCAAAAAGACTGGAAAGCTTGGTAAGATTGTTTCAAGAAATGTGATCCTTCATGTAAGGAGAACAAACTTAAATTATTGTTTCTTTAATTTGTTCTAATCACAAAGATGTGTCTTAACAGGGAGCCCTTACTCACGGTGACCGGCGGGCTACAGAAACTCGAGACCTCAGCAGATTCAATTTTGACAATAAGGTGATGGTTGTGTTTTGTTTGAGAAGCTCATACTGTGGTGCTCGTTCCGCAAACAGCGTGTTGAGGGAGGATCTCTTCTGTCTCCTGTTGTGTTTTTACTCTAACTGCAGTACTGTCTGATGGGAGGGAGCCTTCTTTTCCAGACAGCCAGAGAGAATCTTAATTCTATTTGTAGAACTGTATGAAGCACAAATGTGTGCAAATTACTTCTCTGCATTTGCTCACAACTCAAGTATTAAGTAAATGACGTGTGTCCTTACAATTACTGTTAAAAAAAATTAATTTGGCAGTTGTAATTAGAAATTAACATTGGGCTGGTCACATAGTATAACTTAAAACTAAAGCTTTTAAGCAGTTCCCCTCAGTATTGTTAAACAGAAGGGGAATGTTTTATTGTAAATCAAACATAGTTGTTTGCCCCATGTGTGCTTGGAACTGAGACACAAACACTTGATCACAGAGCAACTTTCTTTCTCTTATGTAGTATGGCAGGAATGCTTTAGAGATTGTTATGAAATCCATTGTGAATTTAGACAGCCCGATGGTCTCACCACCTCCTGATTTTCCTGGAGACTTCTTCAAAGGTAATTGTAATCTGCTGGATGTAACTGCTTGTCTTTCCTCATTCTCCAACATGCAGAAAATGCTAGCAGTGCTAGAGCTAGAGAACTTTGCTATTTAAGCTGATCAGCTGGCCCAGATAGGTTCGCACCGGATTTATTTCTACGTGTTGTGCTGAATATTGAAGTTCAAATAAGAAAGGATGTGTGAACCCACTCAGTACAAGGCTTGTTGTTTGCTGCCAGTAAGTTAGTTTTCCCTGTAAGTTAGCCCACTAGTTTTCCCTGCCTGTGTTTCCTGCCTTGCTTATCACTGTATTTAAGTAGCAATTGCAAGTGATGTGTTTGAGGTTGTCAGTTAAAATTGGATCTTGAAGCAAGGTTGATAAGCTGTCACTGGTGTATTTTTAGGTGGTAAAGGAACTGTGATCTTTTTCTTTTTCCTAGATGTTCGTCAAGGATTGATTGGTGTAGGGCTGATAAACGTAGAAGACAGATCTGGAATTTTAACTCTTGATAAAGGTATTTATGCTTTCTGTGTATCTGCAAAATGTCACCAGAAGTTATTTGTCCTCATATATTGTGAGAGTGATTCCTAACAGCAAAACCAAAGTTGTAATTATCTTAAAACAAAACTTCAAAGACCTTGGGAATGTTTTCCTCATTTCTGAAAGAATGGATCTTGTTCATTTTCAGATGCTCTGAACACTGCTTGAAAGCTTGTCGTCATAAAGCTTAACCTGTGACCTGATGTATTTCTTTTATTTTTTTTTTATTTAAGATTATAACAACATAGGAAAATTTCTGAACAGAATTCTTGGTATGGAAGTACATCAGCAGAATGCTTTGTTCCAGTACTTCTCCGACACATTAAATGCAGTTATTCAAAATGCAAAAAAGAACGGAAGATACGATATGGGCATCTTAGGTGAGTTACTCAATATCTCACTGTTCCTATGCTTAAGAAAAGAAAAGAGGAGTAACTCTGTTCTTTCCTTTCAAGATTTGGGCTCTGGCGATGAGAAAGTAAGGAAAGCAGATGTTAAGAAGTTTTTAACTCCTGGATATTCTACCTCTGGACATGTAGAGCTGTACACAGTAAGTTTATTTTTTCCCCATTTGTATGATTGAATAAGACTGGCTTGCCCATAATTTCATTAAACACTTCAAATCTGCTAAGCTTCCACTGAGTGGAGGAGGAGGGGGAAGGAAGTCCCATGTGTTTCACTGGGTATTGTTAGGTTTTCTGGTTCTTCAGTTCACATACCAGTAATTATTCTACAGGTTCTTTCATTTCAAATATGTGTGGTTTTCTTCTAGATCAGTGTGGAGAGAGGAATGTCTTGGGATGAAGCAACTAAGATCTGGGCAGAGCAGACAGGTCCAGATGATGGGTTCTATTTATCGCTGCAGGTAAGATTCTTTGCTCTTGCCTATGTGTGTTCTGTTTTAGGGTGACCAAATAAGCTGTCATCTCTGAAAAATGTTTGAATCAACCACTGTTCAGACTTGAGAAATGCTCAGTCTTCAAGATTAATACTGATTTTATTTCCAGCTCTAATTATGAAGCACTCACTTTTAGTTGTGCCTGGATATCTGCTTCTAGGCTTGAGCCTAAGTGAATGGCTCTTATTCAAACCTGTATGAGAAAAGCAGGTGAGCTCTCTATAAGGTGAATGTAAATTTGGTACAGATCACTGTCTTCCAAAGGCATCCTTATTAATGGTTTGATTATTGTATGTCTGCATGCACTTGTATTCTGCAAAAATGCAGTAGGAAATGACCTTAAGGCAGGTGCTGTCAGCATGTTGACACTTACAGAGTTCTTTGGTTTTGTCTTTTTCCAGATAAGAAATAACAAGAAAACAGCTATTTTAGTGAAAGAAGTGAATCCTAAAAAGAAGCTTTTTTTGGTATACAGACCAAATACTGGGAAACAACTCAAACTAGAAACATGTGCAGACCTGAAAAAGAAATATAAGAAGGTAATCATTAAATGATGCTAGTTTCAATTTCAATGCAAGTATTTTTTGTTTGTAACTGTCAAATCAGGTATGGATTGCTTTTTCTGCAGCATGGAGCGTTCTGGGACTTTGCAAGTTATATCTGTATGCTTTCTGTATTGCTGTATCCCAGGCTGTCTGAATACAAGCTGTGTTGTGATGTGAAGTGAGGTGTTTGTCAGGGCTAGGAAGGAGAAGGCTTATTTCTATGTGAGGTGTATCAGCATGCTCTTATTAAGCAGCTGTGTGCAGCATATTCTTAATGATTCTGAAACTTCAGCTGCTTGCTGCTAATGTTCTTTTAAATACTATAATGAATTATTTGGTTTAGAGGCTGGTATGATATGACTTCATTTAAAAACAACTTCATGGTGATGATCTCTTTCACTTCCTAAGAAAATCATGTTAACTACTGGACAGCTGAGATTCCGATGTTCTTCCCGAGGTTTTGCTATGTGAAGTGTTTTGCTATTCCTTGGAGACTGCATTTTGACTGAATACCTTTTGGAACTGCAGATAACTTACCTTCTTCCACCATCAGGATGTTGTTACTCCCTGTTTTCACATAGCAATGAGCAAATTGGTTTTGTTATCTGCAAATCTTATGTCTTCTACTTGCTAACCTTTAATATTCCATTCTGAATTACTTTACCAGGTACCTTCTGAAGATGCTCTGCCACACTGGTTAGAGCAGTACAACTCTTCTGCAGACACCTGCACACATGCTTACTGGTTAGTATTTGCATGCACATAGAGATGCTTTCTTCAGCTTGAATTATTTACCTGAACTCATCGCTGCTGTTATAACTCAGCTTTTCTGTGTGGAACTTAAAGGTGTTTTTTTCTCTCTGTCCTCTAGGAGAGGCAATTGTAAGAAGGCAGGCTTGGGATTGGTTTGTGAAGTGGGACTCCGCTGTCGAACTTACTATGTCTTGTGTGGTTCAGTATTGAGCGTGTGGACAAAAGTAGAAGGCGTTCTAGCCTCTGTGAGTGGTACAAATGTGAAGATGCAGATAGTTCGTCTAAGAACTGAAGACGGGCAGAGGATCGTAGGTAAGTGGCTCGTCTGCTCCTTTATTTCCATTCTGAGGTGGAAGGGAGTTGTACCAAACTCTGTTCAGAGTTGTTTAGGAGGCTTTTCACAAAGATGCTTATGGGAGAAATGGCTCCTCTGTTGAGGAAGGGCAGAAGATACTATAGAATCTGGGTTTGTCATACAAACATCAGTTGGAGTCAGGTTGTAGGCTTTGGAATGTTTATTCTCTCAGTTCTTTCTGACTGCGGACAAAATTCAGACTGTTTCCTGTCAACCTGCCTTTGAAACTGTAAGAGCTCCACTGTTGCCATTTCTGGCAAAGAACAGCCCTTAAAATGATTGTGAGCTTCTGAGCTTGTGAAACCAGCTGCTCAGAGTGATGTTGAGATCAGTACGTAATTTCTTGTCTCCAAGCCTCTGTAGGGGAGGTCTCATGGAACAGGTACCCTAGAGAATGTAAATAGCCTTGTTTTTTTTAAGAGGGATTTCTTGTGATGCGTAAAAATCATGAGAGCTCCTACTCCAGTGCCACTGTGATAAGATGTTGCAGCTAGCTGTTTCATGTCTAAACTTCCATGCTGTTGTAAGTTCTCTGAGACAAAAGTGGAAGTAGGTGACTTGTCATTTTATCCTTAGGTTACTGGCTATCACACAGAAAACAACTGAATTCTACTGATTTAAGACCTCTAGAATCTGAGGCTTCTGAAGATAAAGCTCTTAGAACAAAACTTGTGGCTGTGCTTGATTAGATTTGACATCAAAAACAGACACTGAGTGTTGCATAAATTAAAAGGTGGCATTAAATCAGCCTTCAGCCTGAAGTTTTAATGAACTACGACTTGTGTAAGCTTGTGAAACTGATTTCTTGCTGTTTTCAGGCTTGATCATTCCTGCAAATTGCGTGTCGCCCCTTGTCAACCTCCTGTCAACATCAGACCAGTCTCAGCAGCTTGCAGTACAACAGCAGCAGATATGGCAGCAGCATCACCCACAAAGCATCACCAACTTCAACAACGCGTAAGAGGACAAAGTGCAGGTGTTGACTTTGGTGTTTGAGGAAAAGGCTGTAAAAGCATATCACTTGCATAAAAATCAGGGACAGATTCCAAAGAAATATAACTTTTTCAGTTCAGTTGTGTGCTCTCAAATACTTTGGGAATAAAGAGATCTAGAAAGGTTGGTAGAACTGAAAGCCAGCAGTTGTTTATGGTGGTGCATCTGTCTTTCCTTATGCTCTCTGTAGTGCTTCCTGTTTGCTCTTTCTTTTGGCCTTTTAAGCTACAAACCACAATTTGTTTGGAAGTGCTTGAAAGTCCCCAAGCAGGCTTTATTTTTATCTTGTCATACAGTGCTCAGGGTTTAACGCAGTGCATCAATGCCATTGCTGTGGGAGATATCCTTGAATGCATGTATTGAGTATATATATAGAAAATATATATGAGGTTTTTCTCTTCAGTTTATAAGTTTATAAAAGCATGAAACCTAAAGGTTGCACATCATGCATTCAGGTTCCTTCCCAGTTTCTGTTTGACAGTGCATGTCTTTGGAAACGGGCATGGACAGGATAAACACGCAAGACAGGAATTCAGAGAGAAACACAATCTTAGTTGTACAGCATTGGTTATTATTGCATTTTTATAGTGTTTATACCCAGGTGTTGCATTTTTTCTGGTTCTCTCCTGGGGGTTATATATTTGAGTCTACAACATGTTCTTTTTGTGATAAAAACATCTTAAATTAAAATTAGTTCATTTTTAATGTATTAATGGTATTCCTAATGTGTACTGCAAAGAAGGCTAGATGCCTGTTTTCCTTAAATTGAAGCATTTCCTTAATCCGAGGTGGTTATGGAAACTTAAGTGCAAATTCACTTCCATCTCGCATACAATCTTATATTTTTTACTTCATTAATGTAATTTAATTTGTCACTTGTAAGATGAAACCTTACTTGAGCTGTAAATTAGAGAATGGGAAACACTTAAGGGTTCCGCTGTATGTGCTGTTTCTGTTACCCAGTAACTTGAATACTGTTTAATATGTTGTAAGACATTGTAGAGTTTATCTGGAGCTGTTTAAAAGAAATTGTAATGTACAAATGTGAATAGTCACTTATCTATAATATGGGTAAGTTTTGTTTTGCCTATAATAGTAGATGTTTATAAGAAAGTGAAGGACAATGTTTGTCATTTCTTGCTTGCACAGGTTGCACTATTGAAAAATTGAGATTGTATAAACCTGTCCAAAAAAACTACAAGATAATGATCTTGTAGATGTCAATAAAAGTTATTGTACTAACAAGAAGTGGAGTCTTGTTTAGACAATGTCTGTGTTCCAAAAAAGCTAACAGGGCTGTACAGTTGGAATGTGACAGGACTTGGCATGTTGCAGCCTGCTTTAACCAGACTTCTGCCTCGTGCTCCAGTTTCCTTCTTGCCTCAGTATTTAAATGTTGATGCAAATTTTAATTAATCTCTCCTGATGGAGCAGCAGTCCATCACTTCTGTAAGTGTGCAGGCAGCCAGACCTGCGTGTCAGTGTGTGTGTGCAGTGGGGCCAGAAATGCTGCAGCTGCAGGCTGAAGTGAGCCCCTCAAATGGATGGTTTTGCTCGGGGCTCCATTGACAGTGCTGGTGCCGATGCCCTGGTGCGCTAATGGTGCACGTGTGTGGGGAGGGGAAGCTCTCAGCTTGCTTTCCTCAAATCTGCTGACTGCAGTGGTCAGGAGGTGTTTGAGACAAGTTGTACGTACCCTATGGCTGTAGCACCTGCTGCTCTGCTGAGCTGTGTGTAATGCAGGTGGTGGGTGTGTTCTGGGCTGGTATTTGCTAATCCTCTGCTGGTGGAGGGAAGCTTGCCTGAATGCTTTGATATCAGTAGGAGCTGATTATGCATTGGAAAGCTAGACCACAGACAGGGAGTGGGGGAGGATGTTCGTGTTGTGTACCCACTGCTCTGTGTGTTTGGCATCCATTCCAGAAAAGATAGTGGGATTTCTAAGAAGTATGTTGACAGATCATACTGTAACAGATAGTGAACCAAATTGCTAGGAGCAGCAAGCTGTGTGTGTGGACTTCACTTTACAGAAACTTGGATCCTTTCAGATGGTGAAACAGCCCTTCTATCTTAATCCTCAGTAAAATGGGTTGGTAGATGCCCAAGGTGTCCCTGCTCCAGGATGGAGTTGTATTACATCTTTAAAGGTCTCCTGCAACCCAAACAACACCATTCCATGAAAGGGCAATTTTTGTAACTAAGGGTTATTTAAATACACTTCAGCTCCTAAGTGCTCTCCTCAGCCTACTGCATCAACTTTGGTGATACTAAATGGGTATTGTCTGTATTGAGAGCTCAGCGCATTATTTCAGGATTTTAACACTGTTCATCCACATCATTTTAAATCTCTCACAGCTGTGTTCCATAGATTAAAAATAATAATAAAGCAGTAATTTGTGTTCTCCACTCACTGCTCTCTGCCTGTTCCCTCCTGCTTGCCATCAGTTCCTTGGTGCTGTCACTGAGTTATTAACGCATCGGCATCCACGGCTCCAGAGCGTGGTAACATCTCAAAGGCCCTCATCCAAGGTGGAAAGTCAGTCTTCAAGCTGCAGAACTGCTACTTGTCAGAGCCTCTTGCTAGATGGCTGGGGCTGGTTTTGTGAGGGGCTTTTTATTTGGTAGTCGTTTGTACCTTGCATTAGGTGCTGTTAAAGCTTGGGCAGAAGAGGACTCTAAATAGCAATTTAGATGGGAGAAGGACAATGAGGAGATAAGGTCTTGCAGTGCTGCCCTTAAGAAAACATTCTCAAAAGGGGGGGAAAAAAGGGAGGCGACTGTTTTGTCTCATAAACTACAAGGTTAGAATTGTATTGCTATTTGTTACTTGCGGAACACAGATCTGCTTCGCAAAAAGTGCTGTCTGAAGAGGAGGTAAGATTTACAAAGGACAAATACCTCTGATAGCAGAGGGAGGAGCTGAATGTAAAATGCTGGTGGTGATGTCTGTGCTGTGGGAGTTCTGGAAGTAGGAAGGGAGAGGTGCTGCTTTGAGTTGTCTGGGGAAATGAAGGGATGGAAATGTGGGGTTTCTCTATTTCTTCAAACATCCCTTGGCTGCTTAATAACACTGCCAGGTTCATATTTAAAACGTCTGATGCAGCGCATGCAGTTACAACCCTCTGAAAACCCCCTGCACAACGAGCTTTCAGTTTCTTCCAGTTGATGTATGGTCTGTTGGGAAAACACACCCCTCAGAAGGACTGAAGTTTCCCCAAAGAAGCTCAGTGCTTACCCAGTGTGTAGCATTTGCTCCACAAATGAAGAAAGCTCTGCAACCTGTGCGCATCTGACGAGTGAATTAAGGGGTTTTTGTATTTTCCTGTTGTGTTCAGATCCTATTACAGCCTGTATGTGTATATCTAAGGAGTATGTATATAGAGAAGTTAAAGGCTACTGAGTTTATGAATGTAAATAATTGGGTTTTTTTTGGGGGGGGGAGGATGGAATCTTCCCCAGCTATGTTTCTATTTTACTCAACTTGCCATCCAGACCGTCTGTGTGTACACTGCAGCACACACAGTGCATCAGGAGCTTCCACAGGCTGTCTGCCTACATCGCAGGTGTTCTCTGATGTCACAGGAGCTGTGCCTTTCCCCTTATTCCCATGCTGGGATGTGTCTGTGCAGTGGTTTCCAGGATGAAGTGTTTTGCAAAGTCCATTGACTGCAGGAGAGCCGCTGTGAGAGCCATCCAGCTGCAACGAGCAACAAAATACCTCCAATGTTTTCTGTGGCCAGTATGAGGTTTAAAAGCAAGGGTGGAGAAAAAAGCTTTGTGTTGTGTACTGGCAGCAGTGGCGTATGGTTCTGTGTCAGAATCTCATGGTACAGACTGACAGTTGGCAGAAGTAATAAAGCAGTGCAACCGCAGAACGCGGAGTGCAGAGTGAGCCATGGGAAACCTCCAGGGCTGACACTCCCGACAGCTGAGTGTGGTGTCGGCTCCGTTTGCTGCTCAGGGTGTTTGCCCTGCTGGAGAGAGACAACTTCTTTGAGCAGGAAAACAAAGGAGGGAATAAAAACCTGGAAATGTCGGTGTCTCGGCCACAATGACGGCAGCTGAGGGCAAATTACCACTGAAATCTGATGCTGAACTGACAGATAAGTTAAAACCTAGTGAGAACGTGGTCAGATTTGCTTCTATTTCCTAATTAGACCAAAATCATGTTTGGATGGATGGGGTTTGAGGCCATAAGAAGATTTGAGAAGGATGTGCTGGGAGTGTGGACTGAAAGCAGTGCGGCTGGAGCACTGGGGCAGTTAGCTTAACCCATAGAAATGCGGGTAGGTTTAAAGGATGCATCTTGAAAAGGGTCCTGCGGTGCTGCAGGACTTGAGCCAACACGTTGAACTTCACCCTCTGAGATCCAGATTTGGCCTGCGCTTCTGAACGTCGTCGTTCTCAGGGCATACCTTCACAGGAGCAGTTTCCCCGTGTTTCACTGGCACTGTTAAGGACAAAGAGGCACTTCTGCTACCATTTCTCTACGCCTTTAAAAGTCCAATGTGACAAAATGCAAAGGTGTGTAAAGTTTAAGATAATCGTGTGTGGGTTTTTGTATTGCTTATCCTAGAGTCAAACGTATGCCAACCTCAAAGACTTCGCCCTGCAGCGCAGTACTGTGCAGACTGTTCTCCATTGAGCAGGCAGTACCTGTGTGTGCCAACCTTTCCTACACAGAGCAGCAGTACTTTGCTCAGCAATAAGACAAGGTTTAGAAAGACTTAAACTCATGTAAATGAATTGTAGAACGTGATGAATTCTGTACTGAGGTTTGGTTTGCTTGTTTGTTTGTTTTCTTTTGGTAAAATGTCCTCAGAGTGTTTTTGTTTTCAAAATATGTTTAATTACACTTTAAAAGGCCAGAGAGCTGGTGAGCTGAGGGCATTTACCCTAGAAAGCCCAGGTATGGTATATTTGTTCCTTCCTTGAAGTCCTGTTACACATTTATAAGCTGAGAGATTTGACTGTACCTGCTAAATTCACAATGAACTGTGGGGCACGAAGCATAGATCTGTATCAGCTTAGCCAAAGTGGCCAAGTCATAAACAGGGTGCAAGTGATTTAATTACCCCTGGGAAGGAAGCCCTGGCCCCTCTAGGCAGCAGCAGCAGGATAGTGGACAAGACTTCAGGGCCTCTGCACTGCACTCCTGCCTTTGTGCTGGATTCCTGTCTGGTCTCCCAGCTTTGCCTGCACTACTGAAGTTAGAGGTGACGCTATCTCCTGTGACAAGCATCTGCCAGGGTTGTAAATCCCTCACATTCAGGATTGCCCTTCCCACTCTGTGTGTACCTAGAGCCTGGCTGGGCTGGTGTGTGTGGCTGTTGTTGGGCTGGCAGGCAGCTCGTGGGGAAAGCACAGAGATTCTCTGCTCCAAAGCACCCTGCAACCTCCTCCCTGCTTTTGTATGGGGAGAAGAAAGGTTCTGCAGGCATTAACAGGCAGCATTACGGGGCTCTGCGTTCTGCACTGAGCAGTTACCCAAGGCAGGAGCACAAGAGGTGTCACACATCCTGCCAAAATCTGTGTCTGAAGTTTGCTGAGAGCCATGCAGCCTGACCGGGGTGCTCTGAGAACCTGCAACAGCGCTGCAGCCATTTACCCCTGGTTTTCCTCCTTCTCCTTTCTCCCTCCTCTGCTCTCCTCTGCTTTCCTCTCCCCCCAGTCGTTGTGAAGCTCCACATTCCTTTCCTCACAGTCATTTCCATTTTCCAGACCTGGGCTTTGCTTCCACTCTCTCCTTCACTTCCTTTGGTCCAGTGACCAATAACAAAATAATTAGGGATGCTCTCTTCAGGCTTTAAGGTCAATATATTGTAATAAGGCTATGAGAACAGAGGAGTTTGTGCCTCCCAATTGTTTCAGTAGTCTGATGACGCTCATTTTCTACTCTGAAGGCATTCTGTGAGGTCAAAAAAGCCAAAAGCTTAACCCCGAAGCATCCTTGCAGAGAGTGACACGATTCTGCATATGTTGCAGGGGCCACTTGCTGCTCACCTTCCCATCAGGGCGTGTGGGTGTTGGACACCGGCAGTGTGTGAGAAGCATTTTAAGTGAGGCAGCACGCAGCTTTGCTGTGGATTCCTCCGGTCCCGGACACAAAGCAGGTTCAGGAGATTCTGCAGACAGCATTGGGATGAAAGCATGGCTCCGAGCCCGTCTGCCCCAGCCAAAGGGCGGAGTGATCCCGCCTGGGCCCGCAGCCACACAGAGGCAGAGCGGCGCAGCCGGCTGAGTGCGCCCCGGGCTGCCCGCCTTGGCACGGCCTTCAAGGATCAGCAGTGGGAGGGAAGCAGGAGCCCAGCCTGCAGGGCAAGGCAGCGAGGTCCTGGCAGACAAAGCGAAGGCATCAGGCAGGGCGAAGCTCTCGCCCATCTGGAAGGGCGATGCAGGCACTGTGGGACCCGTCCCTGTGGGTGGCAGCAGGACTCTGCATGGCAGGGCTGCCAGGCCGTCCTGCTGGCTGCGCCTCTGCAGCTTTGCTTGCCTGTCTGTAACCAGCAAAACGATTTGCTTTCTGTTCTTATTTTTCTTTGCTGGTTTTCATTGGAATCTGGTTGGTTTTGATACTGATGCCTGCTCCTTGTTCCCCTGGCAAACGGCAAAGAGGGAAACTCTCATTACAGAGATTCCAGGCCTGTGCTTTTGTGGCCGAGGGTTTGGAAACTTCTTGTTGCCAATCTGTGGTCCTCCAGGGAGAGCTCCGGCCGGAGCAGGAGAGAGCAGGCTCGCTTCTCGCGCCGTCTCTAAGGTAAAACCAGAGAAGCATTAAGGCTGCCTTCTCTTAAACGTTTCCAGTCCCTTCTGACACCTTTACAGGTGCTGCTTCTTTCCTCCTTCCTGTGCACGCCATTTCCAAAGCAAAGCATCCCCCTCAAAGATGGAACGAGCCTGGAAGCAGCTCCTCGGCCCACAGGGCAGCACCCGCACGGCGATGCTGAGCAGCTGTCTGCCTGGCAGGGCTGCTCCTCTTGGCAGCCAGACAAAGGACGCAGGAGTAGGAGGAAAACAAGGCTGGGAGGGAAAGTCGCTCCAGATAATACAGCATCTGGCCTTGGGAGAAACCATCTGAAAGTGGGGAGCAGGGCAAGGCTGGGAAAAAGTTTGTCTGGGAGAATTTATGGAGTCTGTCTGGAATGGGGATTGAGTGTCCAAACTTGCATCCAAAATCATAGCAAGCCTGTCTGCTGATGTGGGCCAGGTGTTGAAAGAGGATTTCCTGGGGCCTGGCTTGCTGCTGCTGCGGTGGCATTCTTGGCTCCATTGCATTGCAGCCTGCTTTGCAGAGGATCTCAGAGGGCTGCTTCTCCCTGGGTGAGCGATATGGACCCTGGATATTTGGTATCTGGAGGTGTGAGGAGCAAAGTTACCAGAGTTGAACTGAGGAATCTGGATTTCTGCTCAGGATCAAGTGGTCCTTGTCTGTTTTCATGAGGATGGGGCAGCAAGCAGCTAACATCAGCCAGAAAACAGATGACAGCAGAGGGACACACCGATGGCTATCAGCTTTTTCTCAGGAGCAAATCGAGTAGTAAGGAAGCTTTGTATCATCAGGAGGATGCAGTTGTAGGGAACAGGGACAGCAGTGTGAGAAGCTGTAGCAAGCTGATAAGGGAGTAACAATGGAGCCAAAAAGAATAAGATGCACAATTTGCCCACAAATTGCCAGAGTCCCAGGCGGCTTCAGGAGCAGGGCCTGGGGCAGGAGTTCTGTGCCAGGAGGTGGTGACTCAGTGTTATCCTACAAGAAAGGTGCTTGGCTTTGTAAAATACATTTTAAAATAATATTTGCTAGAGCTAACACTGCAAAGAAAGAGACAATAGTATAGATAATCTTACGTCCCTTCAGATGCAGAAAACCTGGATTCAGTAGTCCTCTGATTGGCGTGCAGCATGCCAGGAAGGCCCTGTCTGTGGAAAAAGCCCATTTATTAGACTTTATTGAAAGACTTTTATTGAAAGAAAACAACTCCGGTCATCATTTCAGCTGTCAAACAGAACGAATGTTCGGATGAGAACTTCTAGATAAAAGTAAGGCCATGCGGGTGGCGTAATCACCAGTATGAAGTGGGACTTGCCTGCACGTTGCCCTGCTGTGAGCTGGCTGGGCTCATCCTGCAGACACAGAAACGCACAGCACAGCGCAGGCCTGAAGCCCAGGCTGTATGTGCAGCACAGTGCAGCGCAGCACAGGCCTGGGCTTCCTCAGGTCAACTGTGGTGCTGAGCTCCTGGAGGTGCTGGGATGTACCCTCCAAAATAAGCAGCACTGCAGGAAGCTGCTTTGCATATCTTCCTCCAAAGGCTGGGTAAATCCTGCTACATTTACTGCATATTCCCAGCCTGCAGCCCAACTGATTTGGATGGAGCCTGGGCATGTGCATCAACCACCTGTGCTCTTCTCAGAGAGGTTAACTCCACCCGCACCAAAGAATTCAAAAGCAATGTTTTCAACCTGGGCAGGTCAGAGGCTTTTCGCTTTGTTTTGAATTTTCAACAGAGTTTAGCACAAAAGAGCAATTTGGAGATTTGCAGATTGAATTAGAGCTCAGAAGCCTATGAAATCAATGCACAAATGTAATATTTGCCAAAGACATGCTGGGGGAAAAAAAACAACAGGATCTCTCTTGTGCCATCTTTTATTCTTCTCATTGTTATCTTAATCCAAGAAGAAACAATACTAGCTTGCAACCCATTTGCAGGTCTCTGACTGTGCTGCAGGTGCTGATGACTATTCAGCTTTATTTCCAGATGCAAGGGGACAAACGAGTTTGTCCCAAAGCAGAGGCCAAGGCTCTGCCTCAGAGGCGCCCTGACAATCTGCCCTGCCTTCCCACATCACACTTTGCATGCACATTCCCTACACCCTCCTTGCCAGAGCATCCAACCCCGCAGAGCTTCAGGAAGGGAAAACCTCCTTGATCTCGGTCAGAATTTGGCTTAGCAGGAGCTGGAAGGCTCACTGCGGAAACCCTGTCTGCTGAGTGCTCCCAGTGGCTTGGGAGGAGCAGAGGTAAGAAAGTCAAACCAGGAGAGGGAACAGAGAGAATACAAAGAGAAAAAGGAGGAGGAGGCAAGGTGAAAGCTGCAGATCTTAACACTGTGAATGAGGTAGCTGTACCTGTAAAAAATAAGAGCTTTTGTGGCAGTGAGCACAACTTGCAGATGATTTCAGAGACAGGCACCTCTTTCTGTCCATCTTCCTTTGCTGAAAAACATAGCAGCATTTATTTTTAAATTACCTCTCAGTGTGGAGAAGGCTTGAAAATGTCACGTGCGATAAAATGGCTCTGCTGTATTTCTCTCTCTGTGACTTGGCCACTTGGTGATTAAGAGCTGCTTTTACTGTCAGTAAATGAGGCTGTGCCATCAGTCTGCTGAACACAGGCCTGTAGCTTGCAGTAAGCAGCTTGGTGCATGCACACTGCTGGAACTGTAGCTGTTACACTCAATGCAGGGCATGCATGTGCAGAACACGGCTCTCATCAGTGCAAGCCATACTGGGATGCAAAGGAAGTTTAAAGCTGCTAGCAGCCCCCATAAGGCAGCTCGAATCTGTGGTCATCTTGCTAAACTGCTAGCCTGGGGCACAAGCACAGTGGTGGTTTTATTCTTGTGGCCACAGCTAGTTCAAAATAACTTCAGTAAATCCACAGACCACATGGCAGATAGGAAAAACTCATTTGTACTTTCCGTGCAAGCCAATGTCAGCAGTATCTGCAGGAATCGAAAGGCAGCTAGCAAAGTCAGTTGGAGCTTGCATGGCTTCAGAGGTCAAGCAGTAAGGTTGTCATTTACCAGGGTCTTCTGTCTCATGTGTTTCAGGATGGATATTAGGAAAAAATTATTCTCAGAAGGAGTGGTAATGCATTGGCACAGGCTGCCCAGGGATGTGGTGGGGTCACCCACCCAGGAGGTGTTCAGGACTCATGGGGATGTGGCACTGAGGGGTGGTGTGCTGGATCACTTGATGACCTTAGTGGCCTTTTCCAACCTTAATGATTCTATGATGCTGCCACTACTGCCTGTGCCCAAAGAATGGCACAGCAGGCACGAAATACAGAGACTGCAGTACTGCAGTATTGCTGGATTCTCAAAGGACAAATAATCTGGCCCTAAAAGCCATGACCATCTCAAGTCACGTTACAGCTTGCTTCACAGCTACCAGTATCCTATGCTGAAGGAAGGATAATTTTACAGGATTGTTTCCTTATTCTACCTCAGCCCTGTCCCGGCATATCATATAATTTTAAACCATCATTACAAAAACAAGCGAAACACAGGGGAACTTGTTCTTCACGGTGATGCAAAGCCGTGAAAAACACTGTGAGCTCAGAACACTCCCATTCGCACTCACTTGGTGTGACTGTAAACAACTGCACAGCAATGGAAAATCCCAGTGCGGCATTCTCACCTCTCCTGCAGGACTTCACTGCTCTTCCAGCAGAAAGGCAGTGAGTTATAAACCTGGCAGTGAAATTTGAGGGATGTGGAATTCCAAACGACGCCGCACTGGGTTTGTGGGTTTACCTACACAATCTTTCAGGACTCTAATGAGAATTACACAGTTAAAGCCTTATGCACCCGTGTGAAAATACTGTCACTGAGCACGTAATTGTGTGCCTGAGGCTCTCAGGTCCCTTCACTAAGAGAAAAACACGGATCTGTTGTTGTAAAAGCTGCCTGTGCCATTCTGGGTTCCACCACAATAGCTGCAGTCATGCATTTGGACTGAAGATAAAATACAACACCGTGACAAATTTGTGTACTTCATACAGCACCAGCCCTAATTTTCAGATGCCACTTTCATGCAGCGTGCAGTTGTGAGGAAGAGCTCAGCAGCTGGCTCGCCTCTGCTCTGCCTTCATTCCCTGTGCTGAGAACTCCCCCAGTGCCCCCTGCCCACCCCCTGCAGTGGATGCTCACTGCCTCCCTTCACACAGCACTCCACCACCGGAGATGCTACAGGCCCCAGTCCGCGTCACCTCAAAGGAATTCACCCCTGACTTCCAAGGAGCAGAGTTGGGCTCCCTGCCCTCGCCGTCACTGGCATTAAAAGCAGCAGATAGCGTTGGGCAGACATTGCCTTGTGCAATAAAACTGCTGCCTCCCTCACCGGTCTCAGAACGCTCCTGGTAAGGCAGATGAGGGCTCTCGGTGGGGCTCTCCATGGGGTCCCTCCGTGGGGACTTTCTTTGGTGTCATTCCATGGGGGCACCCTGTGGGGTCTCTCAGTGAGGCTCTCCATAAGGCTCGCCGTGGGGTCATTCCATGGGGTCACTCCATGGAGCTCTCTTCGGGATCCCTCTGTGAGTCCCTCCATGGGATGTCCTTTGGGGATCTCTGTGAGGGTCTCAGCTGAAGCTGTGCGCCTTGGGAGAGGCTATCCATATCCTGAGCAGCTGTGTTGGTCTAAATCAATTGAAGGACGATAGGGGATGGAGGAGATGAGTTCTGAGTGGCAGATGCAGGGTAAAAAGCTTGATTACCCAAAACATTTGGGGAGGGGGGGATAGATATTTGTTGGGGAAGCTGTACAGCTGCTTGCAAACAGAAAATGAGCCAGTGATCAGCAGGATCCGTATTTATTTGTTAATCCCTCAGCAGCTGCAATGCACGTTAACCTTCACCCTTCAGGCGGGCAGAGAGAGCGATTCAAAAGGCAAAAAAAAAAAAAAAAAATCAACCAAAAAAAACACATAACGGGAAGGCGGATGGAAAAGCTGATTTTTTTTTCCTTGGAGGCACCGGAGGCGGTGTCGGGGTGCGTGTGTGTGTGGGGGGCTATCGTGAAATTATCAACAGGTATTTTCCACAGCAAACGGCGGGGCCGCCGCGAGGTTCGCCTCAGCCTTTCTCCTCAGGCGTTCCCTCAGGAGGGGCTCCCGCCCGCCGCCCCCCTTCCCGCCGCCGCCGCCCAGGCGCAGGCAGGGGCCGATTCGGAGCAGAAGTTGCGCCCAAACTTCGCGAAGTTGAGCGAAACGCTCCCCCCGCCGCCGCCCAGCTCCCCCCGCCCCTCCCCGCCCGCTCCTCCGGCGGCGACGGCCCTGAGGGGCGCTCCATTGTCTGCCGAGGGGATGGCGGCCGTGCCCCCCTCCGCCGCGCCCCCTCCGCGCCCCCTCCGCGCCGAGGTGCGCGGGGCGCCGGGCGGGCGGCCGCCTCCTCTCCGCCAAAGTTTCGGGATCGGCGTCTCCTCGTGATGTATGGATGATATATTGCATTGTGGGTGTCAATATAACTGACGGCCATATTTGCCGGTGCCGCTCCTGCTGTAAACAACCCAAAGTGTCTGGGAGACGCGGAGACGCTTCGCTGAATTCCATCAGGACGCCTCTCGTCCTCCCGCTGGCCATGTCGCTGGGAATGTCGTACAAACCCAACTTGAACGCCCACATCCCCGGGACTCCCCTCGCCCCGGGTAAGTGCGCGGCGGGAACTGGGCACAAGTTTGGGAGGCGGGCGGCGGGGCCGCGCGGCACCTGGGGCAGCGCCGGGCTGCGCTCCTGCCCGCTGCGCGATGGCGGGGCAGCGCCTCCGAGCCGCCATTACCGCCGTCCGCCCGCCCCGCGCCGCCCCTCGGCGGGGACTCGGCGCCCCGCGGGCCGACCCCGCGCCGCCGCCGGGGCTCCGTCCGCCGGCTTTCCTCCATGCCCGGCTCCCCGGGGCGGCTGATTGATCTGGATCAGGAATATTCCGCCGGCGCCTCAGCGAGGACCGCTGCTGGCGGGACGCCGCAAGTGCCGCTCGCAGCGCCTCGCGGCCGCCGGGCGCTCTCCTCATCCGCGGCCGCCCGGGACCACCGCGACCTCCGCCCGCAGCGCCGGGCTCCGTCCCACCGCCCCGCGGCGGCCCCCGGGCCCTCCTCACTCAGCCCCGTTCTGGAGGAGGCGTGGAAACCGCTCTTTATCCCGAAACAACCTTTTTTTTTTTTTTAAAAAAAATTATTATTATTATTCTTCCTTCCCCCCCCCCCCCCCCCAGCCCCATTCCTCCGCAGTGGATCTCTACGGGAGCTTTTCCAACTTTCCTCTCTGAAAAGTTTCTCCGATGAGATAACTTTCTGGCTTTTTTTCACCCCCTCTTTCCCCCGCTGCTGCCCGGAGGTGCTGAGGGGCTCCGTCCGCAGCCCCAACAAAGCCGCTTCGCCGTGGGCTGTCGGAGGGGATCTGCGGCCGCAGCGAGCGGAACCAAAATGGAGAAGTTGGTTCTGACGGACTCTTCCCCTGCTGCAGGGCTGGCACCGCACCGACCGCGGGCTGATGTTTAAATCTATTTTATTTTCGAGAAGTTTTGGCCGCTTGGGTTTGAAAGGAGGGAGACCTGCCCCGGTGGTTTTACAGCGTTGTTCTTTCGGGATATCGGTGTGGGATTGAAGGATGCGCTCCGTCCCGGCTGCCCCGAGAGCCGCAGTCCGGCCCTGCAGCCGCCAGCGGGTGACAACCGCCGTCCGCTCAGTGCGGGTCCTGCGCTGAGCACAGCGCGGTGCGGAGCGCCCGTATCGCCCCACGGGCACGGGATGTGCTGAGGATCTTTGACAAAAAGCAGAAGTGTCACCGGAGCGGGGAAGGGGGGGGCAAAAAAAAAAAAAGAGAGAAACAAAGCAAAGCCCGGCGAGGGAAACCATTCCGCTGCCGGCTCCCACGAGAACCTGTGCCTTGCTCTCCGCAACAGCCATAAAATTGCAGGGGAACAAAGGTGGTGTTCTGCGCCGGTGGGGGGCTGTGTGAGTGTCACTGCGGGGGGACCCGGCCCCATGCCCGGCACTGGGGCTGAGTGGGGAAGTTTGTGCTGCCGGTGCTCTGCCCGTGTGCTTTCTGCTGCTCGTGCTGCGATTCAGATTTCGATTTTTTCATGCATTTTATCTTTCCTACCTCCTCCTCCTTTTTTTTCCCCCCCCTACCCTGTAGCTGTAAGTTTACTGTCATGCTGGAACTATTCTTCTCTAAGTTGTCCTCTCTCCTGAGTTGGGATCGCCCCCGACACCCCCAGAATCTTTGCAATGAAAGAATGTCCTCCTCTGAATCCAAAATGGGCTCTCTCCTCCCTCCCTGCCTTCTGCCATTATCCTCACGCACCAGCTCTTCCTCTCGCTCGTGGTATTGCCAGCACCGTGGCCTAAGGCCAAGGGAGTTAGACAAAGCAGTCCTTGCAGTCACACATATTGCGTTTGGAGTGATAGGACTGCAGATGGCCCCCTCCTTTCTGGATCTTAATTCCAAGTAGAAGGAGATTGCTTCTCTATTGTGCTGACATCGAATGCCCCCATCCAGGAGGAGAAACCCGAGGTTTGCTTCCGAACCTGGGGCGAAGGAACCCCCCTCCCCCGTCCTGCAGAGGAGAGGAAAACAGGAAATCTGTCCCTTTTGGCCTGAGATCAGCCCTGCAGAAGCTTCTCCGTGTGAATGCTAAGTGTTGTGGTCTCAGCCGACCGAGGGCTCTGGCCAGCAGTGGATCTCGCAGGGATTTTCCTCTGGGAGGTGACGCTGCTGCCCTGCAGTGCAGGGTTTTGGTGCAGGGCTGTTGGAACCGCGTCAGCTCAGCTCCTGGAGCTGCGTCCTTGCTGCAGAGAGAAGTCCTCCCAAGTTTGGGCTGAGAGTGACCACTGCAAAATCAGATTTGTTCCGTGCTCAGGGAGTGGCCCGGCTGGATGGGTCTCTGTGCTGTGTTGTACAGAAGCATGTTTGGGATGCGCAAACCTAGGCTGAGCCCTGAGAGAGGGGCTGGCTTGGGATGGGGCAATGTGGGGAGAAAGTCTCTGTGAGGCTGTGGCAGGTCTGGGGATGGCTGTGGGCATGGAAAATGGGGCTGCTCGCTTGTTACGTTGAACCAGACTTTGGGAAGGGTGTTGTGTTGTCAGAGCAGAATCTGGTACCTGTTCCTCCTGCCCAGGTCTTGCAGCATTTTGCCTGAATTATCCATCCCCTTTGTGGATCCCACACACTCTGCAGGGTGGAGCCCCTTATAATCCACACAAATGCATTCTCTGCACAGAAGGTAAACAGGAGCTCTGTTAGCGATCTGGGATGCTGTGGCTGTACCTTCACACCATCACCTGAGCCTACCACGTCCCCAGGCACCTCTGTTACCTGTTTTAACATAACGTTTTTATTTATTTTCTTGCATATTGTACTGAATATTGCAAAGTAGTACTGCTTCCTCCTCACCTGCCTTGTATCTCATATTATTTAATTCTGTTCCTCTGTAAGAGGATCAACCATTGCACTGAGGTAAAGTGGAGCATCTCTACCAACTTCAGTTGAAGCAGAGGGATTTGCACCAGCTGTGACCAGGTCTGTAGTTTGTCTTTTGACTGACATTCATCGGTCGGATGGGTGCATTCAAAGAGTTGCAGTCAATGGCTCAATGTCCAGTTGTGTTCAGTGAGTTGATGTTCAGTTGCAGTCACCATCTGGATGACCAGGTAGAGATCAGGGACAAGCGGTGCTCCTCAGGGCTCTGCAGTGGGACTGGTGTTGATTTAACAGATTTAACATCCCTGGTGAGTTTGCCAGTGACCCACAACTGCGTGATGTGGTCAGGATGCTGGAGGTGCTCGAGGCTGGGCTGGGTGGGGCTGTGGGCAGCCTGGTCTGGTGGGAGGTAAAGGTCTGATGGTGTGTGACTAGGTGAGCTTTACAGCCCCTTCAAACCATTCCGTGATTCTGTGTTTGCATGGTTTTCTCTGGTCCAGGGCGTTTCCTGGCTCTGTTGTGGATATCTACCAGTTTTGTTCAGGCACATGTTCGAGAGCAGTAGTTTAAAGGTCCAGAAACCAGCAGAAAGAGCTTGGATTTTCCTTTGTAATTTCAACTAGAAATGTTACCATGTTTCAAGACAAACCCTGTTCCTGTAATAAAGCTTGAAAACTTTTGTGTTTAGGAGCTGGAGAAGCAAGATGCAGCAGACTTTGGCAAGAGAAAGGACAGTGCCTCAGCTCCCGGTTAGCAAATGGTGCTGCCATGCTGAGGACCAGCGGGGCTGTCAGAAGCTTTGTGGCAAAAAAAAAAAAGAAAAGAAAGAAAAGAAAAAAAAAAAGCAAATTCTCAGAGAGAGGTGAATGAAGAGGTGAATGAGGAAGATTCTTCCCTCACTGGGGCTGGGCTGCAGCTTGCAACTGGGGAGACCGATATTGTTCAGCCCTGAGATGTGATGCCCAACATGTTAGCTTATTTCTTATTGAGACTGCAGTGCAAACTTGCATGAGCAAATGGCTTGCTTGTTGCCCTGTACAGACAGCTTGGGTTTCACGGTGTCTGTAGTGAGGGGCTGCTTTTTTTGGAATGAGGGTACTGGAAAGAATACGATTACAAACAATGTGGAGAGCAAAGTGTTCATGTCTTAGCAGAGGGGATATTTTTTAGGAAATGTAGATGATGCTCCACTCCCAAACCCTCATGTTACAAACTAAAAATGTCAGGTTCCCAGGTCACTTGAAATCCACATGAAGCCACGAACAGAAAAGAAACTCGCTAAACATGTTTCAGAATGAACAATTTTTCAGTGGACTTGTTTGGACATTTAGGAAAATGGTGTTTTTGGCTTTGTCTACCAGAGCTCTTAGGTTCAAAGCAGTGACTGGCATGGTTTTCACAACCAGCACATCTCTGCGTCATCCCCACCCACCAGTCAGTTGAGTTGCGGGGTGGTTTTGGTTTGTGCTTCATTCCTCTTGCGTAAAAGTAAACCAGAAGCTGTGCTCCAGTTATGCAACTGGTGCTCCATCCTTTAGGGGAACATAGAGGTCCAAACCAAAGGCTGGACAGCTTTGAGCCATATTTGTGATGCAGACACCCAGTCTGGGGGATCAGACTAAATTCCAAACTTAAATCCTGCCCCTCGCCCCAGCTACATGTGGTATACACGTACCAAAGGCTTTGATCTTCCGATCCATTCTCACTGTGCCAAATAATTTGCTAATGTAGAAATGCCCTGTCTTCAGCTAGAATAGAAGAGCAGTGGGGAGGCAGAGGGACTGTCTTCTGTTTGTCTGATTTAAAAAGAAAAAAAAGAAAAAGGAAGAAGAAAGGGAGGAGTTGGAAAGAGAAGAAATAAAACATGACCGTTATCCACATGGGAAGATTAAGTGGAACGAGAGTACTAGAGGAAAGGCCCTGAGTGTGATGGATCAAAAGAGCAAGGCCTCTGGCTGTTACGAAAAAGAATGTCCTATTTCTTGAGAACGTATTTATATGTGTGTGTGCTGAATTTTTTTTGCTTTCAAGTGAAATAGTTTTATTCAAAGAAAGGTCTGTTTCTGCCACACAGGCTGTTTAAGGTGGGAAATAGCGGGTGAAAATAAAACTTTCACAGCCAGTCCTATAAGGAACGTTTTGTGCAGATGAGAACTAGGTCCATTATTTTAAAATTAAAAAAAATAAATTCTTTGGAGGTTGGGGGAAACGGGGGCTGACAGCATTTTTGCTGTGGGTTGGCATCTTCGTAGTGCTCCATGTGTTGCTTGGCTGTGCAGTGGGTCCGCTTGTATAGACGTGCGTGTGGTGTCCCATGGATGGCAGGCAGCTCTCGTTGAGCTTAAGCCAAGTTGTGCAGAGGGCTAAGGAATCAAATAATCCTGTAG
This sequence comes from Lagopus muta, assembly GCF_023343835.1. NCBI lineage: Eukaryota > Metazoa > Chordata > Aves > Galliformes > Phasianidae > Lagopus > Lagopus muta. Next base: position 7,644,107 of record NC_064449.1, on the reverse strand, counting down.
TCAGCCAGAACTCTGCAGCTGCGGTTCAGGCTGTGTGCAAATACTGCAGAGATGGCTGTGGTAGGTGAGGATGTTGCCTCCCATCCTGTGCTGGAGGATCCTTGCCTTGCAACGTACGTTGTCTGCGCAGCTCAGAACATTTCTCACGTGTTTTAATGCAAACTGGGCCACTTCAGGGCAGAGAAGTTGCATCCTCTCAGTTAAAATATTCCATCCTGGATATCTCAGACCGCATACCTGCAGGAATCTCTTACATTCTTGAGTACAAAGAGTTTGTAAAATGGCAGGAGCTTATACATGCCATTTTATAGGACCCTGCAAAGCGCAGTTACAGGGAAACACACATCCAGTAGGGTTAGCTCTTAAGTCAGTTCTACATGAGTAACTGGGCGAGGTGAGTAACTGTTTCTGATTTTGCTTTGCTGTGTCTGTGAGGGTGAAGCAGAGTGCTGTGTCCACCTCAGAGGTGTCCCTGTGGACATCTGGGAGCGGATCAGGTGGGTCAGTGGATCAGTGGATCAGGCACACACGTTCCTGCCCCCGCTGCTTCCTTGTGGGGTGCACGGTAAGCTGCTTTTCCAGTTAGCTTTTCAGCAAACAACAGCAGTAGAGGTAAGATCTGAGACTAGCAAACTGGCATTGCTGCTCAGGCTTGGAAACAGTAGAGAAGAAACTGGATGGATCTCTGCAAACCTGTTGGAAATTGATGGGGAGATTCCTGGTCTGAGGGAGTCCAGGGAAACAAAGGTTGGTTCTCGATCCTTTGTCTTGCAGGATGTTACTGGAAGGGAGAGATTTTGACAAAAAAAAAAGAGAAACAAACAAAAAAACCCCCTCATTTCTATTTGCTGTATTGTTACACCTTATCCTAATTAATGACGAATTATGTTGATTAGCAAGAAACTCACTATATTTTTGTGGGGAAAAAAAAAAGCCTCTGTCAGTCTTCTGTGTGAACACAGAAATAAAAGACATTGTTGGCACAAGAATAAATGAGTATATAAAAGGTTTTGTGTACGTTTAATTAGGAAAGTGGAGGCAGGAAAGTGTGTACATTAATTTAGGTTTAACGCAGCAGCAAGCACTAAGACAATCTGGGAGGTGATGCAGAGTGTCACTCGAATTCAGTACAAGCACACTCCCTTTTCTGTCAGTTCCTAACTGTCTTGTCTCCATTGTTACTTTAACATGACAGAGCAAGCCTCAATTTAGATCCCCCCTCCTTTTTTTTCTCTCTCCAGTGAATACCTAATCATCAAACGGATTTTTGACTGGGTCTTGGCTCTGAGACTCGTTGGCCTAATTTTTCCTCCTAACTGTAACAGCAATAGCTGGTGATTTTTTAATTGTTATTATTTTTTTTAATCTGCAGCGTACAGAATGTTCAGGCATGCAGATGTATTTCGGGTTAATTGACTAATAGTCATCTGAGACCCAGGGCTTCTCTTTGAGATTAACATACAAAGTGATAGGTCAGAAAGCCTAAGGTCCATTACCCCGTGAGATAATAATATCCCCGCAATTAATTTCATTTTCATGATTGCATCATCTTAAAATGAGGTGAAATCCAGGATTTTTCATCTTCCTTTCCTCCAGCAGAGTTTGGCTGGCACAACTTCTGGCTTGGGCGTGTGGAGCCGGTGCCACGGCCAAGCCAAATCCTTCCTTTGTTCTCAGGGCCTGCTGCTGCTGATAAAGTGGTCGGCGCATGGCATTATGTCTTATTACATTTTTGATGCAGACTGCAAAGAAACGGGTAAACTCACCATGGTTACCACGATCTGTCACTTGGCAGGGCACGCCGTACTCAGCAATGGCCTCTAGTGTCTGCTGCACAGCTCTGCATAGCGTGGGTACAGCAGACAATAAGCACCCAGCTGTGGAGCAGCACCAGGTAGGGCCCTGGCTGCTGGCTGCGGGCAGGAGCGACGTCCCAGCTCTGTCCCAGCTCTGTCCCAGCTCTGGCAGTGGGTTCTCCCTCATCGCTGCCTGTTGAAAGTTCTTTGCTTGTGAAACTCCTGTGCTGAGTCCTGCTGCTGTCCACTGCGGTACCTTATGTGTGCAAAGTATGCTTCGGCCCGGCTTCGCTGTTTTATCTTGCCACATCATGTTTCTAGTGGAGCTTTCTTTTATGTAGCCATGCCCTGCTGTGTTATTTCATCCAAATGAAGCACACATCATTTAAATTTGCATAACCTCAAATGATCTCTAATTATCTGTACTATTTTATCATTAGCCAATGATATGCTGGTGAAAACGGTCCTGTTTGCATGGTCTGCAGCTGTGGGGTAAGTGTTGGTGAGGTCTGTTGAGTGGCCAAAGCAGGATTCCCGAGCCTGGCCATCCAAGTCCTTGCTCAGAGCCAGGTTGGAGCTTCCAGGCCCCGTATGCGTGGTGCTTGCAGTAGCAGCCTGGGAACAAGTCTTTACAGGATGCATCTTTTGTTTTATTCTATGGGAGCAGAAATCGCTAGAGTCTGTCTTTGCTTAATTGAGGTAATTAAATCTTTCTACCTTGCAGCACAAAGGGTTCATTAGTGTTTTGAAGCATTTTGAAATCACTGGAGGAAAGATGCTGTTTGCTGTTGTGTCATGTTTGATAAGTGTTGAAATTTCAAGTCATCTGGACTTGGAATATTGGCTGAGCTGTAGGTACAGAAACCTTGCCATTGAGCATGCACAGAGGGAAGGGCTGACTGGGAGCACAGTTGACTACTGTGGTGTTCCTCCCCAGTGCAGGACCCATGCTCTGTAGGTGTGTTTTAATTTTGTTTTGCTGTTTGTTTTTACTGTGCTTCAGAAGGATGCGACTGTTAACTCCTCATGAAACCTTAGCAGTATACATGCAGTATAGTGCCATAAAACTTAGCGGCTTGGTTTGAAACAAAGATAAACCTTCCTTTTTTCAAATGGACCTCGTGTTACCTTCATTAGGATTTCACATCCAGTTAACTGGGCAGGATGTAGAACATACTCTCTTCCTAGAACAAAGACACCACCACAGTGATGACTTGTGATACATTCTGAAATGGAAAGAGTTCCCAGCCGAGGTAGAGTCTGTTCCACTGTGTTCAGCAGAGCTTTTCACAATGTAACTACTGGCTTTCTGTTTCTTGGTGAAGAGAAACAGGGAATGAAATCTCTTGCAACTTCTAAACAAAGCTAGTGGTTTACATGGTTCTGAGCAGCAGTGACTTGTCAATGGTATAATTCAGGTTCATGTGGAAGGTGGTGAATAAGATCCCTTCCTCTAATGAAGGGCAGTTGGGAATTTTTAGCAAGGAATTCTGCAAAGGGAAGATTTGCAGGCAGCAGGAGGTCTGAGTCTGTGCCTGCAGGCAAGGAGAGCAGCACCAGTGGGGGTGTGGGGGCTTTTAACTGCAGGAGTGAAAGAGCAGCTAAGTCGAACACTGCCTCAGCCCTGAGTGTGCAATTCATCACCAGCCTGTTAAAGTTGTTGTAAAATAGGGAGCAGGATTAAGCCCTCCAAAAGAAATCTTATTTCTCGGTAACAAATGCTTACCATAGTGGGGTAGTGAAGTGTCTTGCTTCCCTGTTTCTGAAGTAGTTAATCAGTGATTGCATTGGTAGAGTCTTTGAGCTGACCCATAATCCAAAGAGATGGTTTTTTGCCTTTGATTTACTTACGTAGCACAGTTTGACAGGCAAAAGATGTTTGATATCTCACAAAGAGGAATAATGCTTAGCAGTCTTCACCTCAATGTCATACAATGAGCAGCAGATCTGATAGACCTCAACTGACTGTTCTCTATGAATAGTTTTGGCATCAGCTGAAAATAGTACTGAGGATAACTTGCATTGACCATGTGATGACACTTTGAGTTGCAAAATTGCTTTCAGATAACTTGCACTGAAAAAGTAAAAATAGCGCAGGGCGTTAGACTCATCTACGTGGAATGTATATATGCAAAAATAGGGCTCCTTACGATTTAGTTTGTCTAGGCAGAACAACTTGTCATGTTACACTGCTTCACTTTTAGACAAACAATTTGCACTGATAAGGTTGCAGGCTGTGCTATTTTGAAGTGTGCAGCAAACATTGGGGAAGCAGTAATTTGTCTGTTAGTAGGAAGTAGTGTGGCTCTGGCATCGGCTGGCTTAGTGTAAGGTGAGAATTCACAGCTTAAGAAAAGAGGAAAGCCACCTGAAATGTGTTCCCATGTAACCGACTCATCCATCTGGAGATAATAACAAGCATTTTCTCTTTTTTCTCTGCAGCTGGGAGCGTTCACTCTCCCTCCACAAGTATGGCAACGTCTGCGCAATACAGGCAGCTGATAAACGACTACGGGCCCCCATCGCTAGGGTACACACAAGGGATACAGGTATGGCTCTGCTGCTTGTTTTTTCTTTCACCAGATCACTGACCCTATGACTGCACAGTATCGTGGATAGTGGCCTGTAATCTGAGGTGTTCCTCCCTCTCACGAAGGTCTGAAATCAAACCCAAATGGCAAACTGATTCATCACACATATCTTGGGATCGAATTAGACTAAGCAGAGTGCTGAGTGAGATTAGTTACTAATTAACTGTTAGTCCCTTTCCTTCTGAGTCAGTGAACCATGTCTTGAGTTATGTTCTGGTAGCAAGGGCTGTTACATGCTTTTTAATCGTTAGAAAAGTAATAGTCCTACACCTTTAACTGTTTGCCTTGGACAAACTGCTGATTTAAGATTGACAGTCTCATGAAGCGTGTTACAGACATACCTATGGGCTGGTGAACTTTCTGTGACATCTGTTTACCACTTAATAGGATTTCCCCTACTCTATGGACAGTTTTGTTTTACCTGCTCTTCATTCTCTCTAATACAAAATATACATCTGAACACTGATAAAGACAGCAAGAGGGTTCAACAATTAGTTCTCAGTTTGCTGTTTTTGTAGGACTGTTCTAACTTCTGCTTCATCTCAGGCTCCAATCGTGCAGCTGCATCCTACATGACTCCACTTTTTGAAGGGCACGTAGCATTGTGTCCAGCTATAGCAGCAAAGGCAAAAAGAAAATCATGTTTATGTAGCAAACCTGACAACTTATTTTAAAAAAAAAGTGGCTTCCTGGGGTATTCAGTGAATTTCCAGGTGCTGTTTGTTCCAATTGTTTTGGTTTTAGTAGTGTTTAATTGAGATTAATCTACTTCCAATTACAGGGTACCAGCAGCAGTCAAGTACCGCAGAGCAAATATGCAGAACTTCTAGCTATCATCGAAGAATTAGGAAAAGAGATCAGACCCACATATGCTGGGAGTAAAAGTGCGATGGAGAGGCTAAAACGAGGTAATGTTTAAAAAAGAAAAATATCTATTTTAAGGTATCCCATATTCTTTGTGTACTGACTACTTGTAGGCAGCTTCATAACAATGGTCTCCCTTGAATGGAGACAGCTATATTGAGCTTGTTGTTAAACTGAGTGTATTAATGAGCAACTAGAGCTCTGGTATGCTCTATTCTTGCTGTATTTAATAGTGGCCAAATGTGTTCCATGTGCACAGGGAGATTTTCAGTTAATAATTCAAACCTTGTTTTAGAAGCTTTAAGTTGTCAGCTGGACATGTTCTGCTAGGTTCTTGGTGACTTGCTTGTCCTTTAACTGTGTCTTCTCTCTAACATCCAAAATACACAACCAAACATTGTTTTCATCCTCTGATAAATGTCACTCACCTCCTTGACCCAAGAGCTCTTACTGAAAGGCTTAAGGAAATATTGCTTTGTGTTAAGTTGCACTGAGGCTGGTGGAGAGAACAGCTGGGGAAAAACAGAAAGGGTTTGTCAGTGAAGGCTGTTGAGAGTGAGATGTCAAACATACTCCTCCTCTGCATGGTATGGGGCCACTTAGACTCCATTACCTGTTTCAAGTGGATGTCGTTAGGAGTCTGCTGCTAAAGGACATAGAAGCTTTTAGGTCTGGCTGATGAGGTCTCTTCAGCTTTGCTTAGTCAGCTAAAAGAGGTCACATAAATGCCCTTTCCTTTGCAGTGTAAAAGGAACCCCCACATGCCCTGCTGCTTACATCAGCTTGACATTGTCCTCTGCAAAGGACGTGCAAGGGGTATTTGTGAAGGAGCAGTGGGACATTCCATTGCTCCTAAAATGACCCTGAATGCCACCTACAATGGATGTGCTGGCATTTCTGTCCTTGGCCAATACACAGAGTTACCTTTTCCTCCCTTTCCTTAGTCCTTGTGCTGAGTTTGGCTCACACACTTCAACCTGAACGGGAGCATTACTGTAACAGACTAACATCTCACCACCTTGCAGATCCCCCTTACACTCACCCAAGACTACAAAGCTTTATTTAAGGCTCAACCATTATGGGAGAGTAATATATCTGCCGTGACGTGCAATAAAATGACTAGTAGCTGTTCTGGGAAAGGATGCAATAAAGTCTGCTGATGAGTGGTAAGTGGAATCTAGCCCAGCTAAAATCAATGTTGCTGGAGTCTCTCTTTATTGCATTGCCGGAGTCAGTATTAATAGATCATGAATGGCAATAGGCTAATGGGGACAACTTGAGAGAGAGCAGGAGAGATGCAGAACTGTTCAGAGAATATCAGTTGGGTGAGGAAACGTTGTTTTGCTACTTCTTGCACTTGCATTGATTTGATCGCTAATGTAGGCTTAAGATTCAGTGCTGCCACTGTGACTGACTCACAAATGATGCAAAAAATCCACATTAAGTACTTTTTGCTGCCATCTTTTGGTCACAAAGGTACATCTCTTTGCATTTTAGGAGCTATATGGCTGAAGGAGCATGTGCAAGTGTGAGAGCAAAGTGAGTGAGGGTAACCACGTGACGGCAGCCTCCATGGCCACGAGGAGGTTACTGCTGAGTAAAGTCCCTGTCCCCTGCTCCATCTGTTCCTAGGGACAGAGGATACTGACCTCTAAAACTGGCTAAATTCCCAGCGTTCTACATAATTCAGGGTAGTTCTTCTGCATAAACTGGGCATCCTGCCATTAGATCCAGGTCTAGTATACTGCTTTGATAGGCGTTTCTGCCTCCCACAGCTGTAGGAGGATGCAGCTTTACTTGTCTGCCTTAATTTAACCCTGAGCAAAGCCATCCACCCATCATGTCCCCAGTCTCTACTTGAATGTAGAGGCTGTTGCTGTGATCTGGGCTAGCAGCCTTCTAGAGACAGAATCCATTACATCTAACAAGAGATTAAATCTCTTCTATTGCCTTATTGTCATTTCCCCACCTTGCTGAGGAGCATGACTGAGCAGAGAAATCACCTCCCATCTTTTCCTGATAGTAAAATATAACCTTGTTAGTTGTAGAAAAATCTGTCACCCATCATAAAAATCTAACTTGAGCTCTGTTCTTTCAGCAGCTCTGTGAACATGAAGTTCCAGCATTAAGACTTGAGGTCCATACTGCTAGAACTCAAGGCAGAAGGACTCTGTGGAAAATTCCACATAATGCCTATCAGAGTAGATATGGCAGCATGTAAAGCAGTGATGATTTATACTGGGAGCTGAGCCAGTTAGGAGGTACCTTTATGCACATGGCATTACAAGATTTCTCTTATACAACTTGTGCTTAGGCAGTACTATGAAGGCTTGGATTTTGATGCATCCTCTTGTAGAAGAATTGTTCCAAGGCATTAATTAAGGCTCTTAGGCCTTGCTAAAATGACTCCCTAAATAAGTTCAGATGTTTTTCACCCCACAATACCAACATAACTGACAGGTTGATTTTTTTTTTCTTTCTAATTAAGTTTCTAATTTTAATGAGATACTGCACATTACAATGTACTTCTCACTGCAGCCCTGCAAAGCTCATAATGCTCTGATTCCTTGTTTGGTCCATTTTCAATCCCTAACACCAGTTTGGGAAAGCAAACTTCTTCAGCAGTGGCTGATGTTAGGGCAGGGAGGGCTCTCTCCATTTTCTGTGTTATGCTGTGGTAGCCTTGGAGACTCGGCAGAAACACATAAACCTTTCTGTGAACTGGCACTGCAAATGTCACCTGAATGAGATAATTTAAAATATGCTCAATTCTTTTGCAGGCATTATTCATGCTAGAGGATTAGTTCGGGAATGCTTGGCTGAGACTGAACGAAATGCAAGATCCTAGCCCATGAATGCAGCTACATCTTCCATCTCTTAATGAAGAAAAAGTAATGCCTACTCATTCTGACTCTTGAAACATTCAGACAAATTCCTTTATTTTGAAGGTTTTACCTTTCTTTTTGCCTTTAAAAATGTATAGTGAAGAATGACAAAACAAGGATTTTTCAACTTGCTGAGGGTTGGCATTTTGTAAAGACACTAAAACTCCCTAAGGCGTTTCTAAACCATGAAAACTGAACTGCATGCAGAGGAATGCTCTCTCCTAGGCTATATTTCAGTTCTCTTCCTATCCAGCCACAATCCCGTTGTTGGGTTTTTTTTAATCCTTTTTACTGTATCAACGTAACCCCAAACTGTCAGTCTTTCAAAGTTTGACATAAGCTGTAAGGACTTTTTTTTTTTATTAAATAAATGCAGAATAGCATGCTGTACTTAGTAGTCTGCTATGCCACAATTTGCCATACAGCATAGACCCTGCTTAAAAATAATAACCTTCTCCTCTTACTTTTCCTTTTTTGTTCATTTTGCATAAACACTTGCATGACTAATAGTGCTTTGAAGTCCTTTTAAAGTGCATGAATTATATGGAAAATAGGGAAGCCTATTAAATAATAACAAGGTTCTGGAAAGCTAATTTCTACATTAAGGCTGGAGATTTCAGTTTTAAGTTTGCAAAAAAAAAAAAAAAAGAAAATTCTGGATAAATTACTAAAACTTATTTGCATCTTTTTATGTATTTATTACTTGATGTAATAAAGCTTATTTTCATTAACAGTTTGTATTAAAAGTATCTACAGTCACTTTGTTCAGATTCACACATCTGGTATGAAAAGCAAAGATTTAACCTTCATGCAGGAGGCTCACATTCAGGAAGAAGGGAACAGGCCTGCAAACTGTTGGTCTGTTTTCATTGAAGGTACAGTCCTGCTGCAGTCGACTTCTGTCAGAGGATGGTATTGTTGCTAGTAGTCTACCTTGCTTTCAAAATACACAGACAGCTTGGCTTCTTGAAGCTGTTTGCCTTTGTTATCGAAGGTCAGAACGCAGTTAGCAGCCTGTGAGGGTTCTGCTGAAAATTAGAGAAGTTCTAGTTAAGCAATTAGTAACTATTAGCAGTATTAAAATACTGATAAGCCCTCACTTGTAGGAATGCCTGCCTTCCCTCCTCAACAATGCTCATCATCACTGCAGGTAAAAGCTGTAAAGCTATGTTTAAAATTCCTTCAGAATTGAGGGAGCTGGAGCATTTATGCAGGAAGTTCAACTAACAGATCTGAAGGAGACAGTCAGTGACTGGTGGTGCTTTGTCTCAAGTCTGTGTACTCGATCAGAGTATCACAGAGCAGCTTTTTCAGGTCCCATCTAACCCTGGTCACTTTATGCAGGATTTATATCAGTGCAGGCATTGTCTAAGTAAGGATGGAATGTTAAAACCTGTAAGGAATGTTCTCCTTATGTACTGGAACGCCTATGAAATAGTACAAGGCAGAAACTCAGCAGATAAAAGATTCTTAAATACAAGTAATGAGATGATGGCAAACAGAAGTAAGAACACACTGTGCTTTAGCTCTTCAACTTTACTGTAAGAGCAGATCAGGTCACTACTCAATACTTCTGTTGCGCGAAGCTCATTGTTACACATCAGTCAGAAAACTATGCACAGCTATGACAAACTTCTCCTTTATCCTACCAGAGCCAGTCAGTATTTCATGTTTATTTCCTGTCCAATTGTAGCATCTCTTTAAACTGCTTTTTCCGTTCTAGGTTTTCTTTTGCTCTTCTTTTTTTCTCCTGCTTCTTCTTCTCTGATGCCTTCTTCTCTTTATAAACATCACTTTCTTCACCCTTGTAGAAGAGGTCAACCTTTTCCTGCAGGATTTCTCTGGCTATCTTTCGGTTCTTCTCCACTGATCTTGTTTGATGGCACTGAAGAAATACAGGAGGACATCCTTATCACAACGTTCAGCTGTTTATTTTTCTGTTTTCCTGCTAAACCTTTACATCCAGACAGCCCCAGGTTATTTATCTGTTAACCAAACCTGCTTCTTGCCGAGGTACTTCACGTACGCATAAACCTTTCTGCGACAACCATGCTGAGATTATGACTGACCATAAAAGCAAACTTGAACACCATGCAGCCCTCGCCGTAATGAAAGAAAACACAATTACCTTCACCACAATCCCTGACGGAACGTGCTTCAGGACAACACAGTTGCTGGTCTTGTTAGTGGCCTGCCCTCCTGGGCCATCGCCCCTCACAAACTGCTCCTTCAGCTCCGCCTCGGTGAGCGGCACCAGCTGCAAGGAGCTCCTCTTCCCGGCTGCCCACGGCGAGGGCCCCCGGCTCAGGGACAGCCGCTGCGTCCTCCATAGGGCTGCGCTGCGTGCCGCCAGAACGAACGCGAAGGCGAACGAGTTCGGAACGCTCATACAGAAAGGAGCTTCTCTGCGATGGAAGTTAAAGCACAGATGGGGAAACCAACGCGGAAGCTTACATCTGCAAGTAAGCGTGTCTGCTTGGTGGCACTAGAAGGTGATTTTTTTCTTCCGTCGCTGAGGCTGCAGCTGCAAGAGAACCAGAGGCGCTGTCCCGCATCGACCCGAGCGGAGGCGGCAGCACGAACCCCCACGCAGCCCCGCCGCTTACCTCAGGGCCCCGGGCCGAGCGCCATACTGCGCATGCGCGTTTCCCTGCGCACACGGCCCTACGCGCACTTTCCGTCACATCTGCACATGCGCGGCACTTGGAGGCGGGGATGCCACCCCGCTAATTGGCAATCACCACAACCAATCGCTGCGCACGGAGTCCTTATGCATGCCCCCCACATTCTTTACCAATCAGGCTCTGGGAACCGTCCGGCGCGTAGTCGCAATAGCCAATCCCCTGGCGGCGACATGCGTCCTTACCCTCTCAGCCAATCCAAGTGAAAGGCGCGCCCTGGAGCGCGCACAAGGTATCCAATCAGCGTGCGGTCTCCTCGCCGCAGCGCCCCCCCCGCCTCACCGCGTTCGAAAGTGGGCCGCCAATCGTCGGGGAGGAGGAGGGAGCCGCGCTTGTTTATCGCTGAAAGGTCGCTGAGCAAAGCCGCTCCCGGAGGGCTCTCGGCAATCTCCCGGCAATGCGGGTAGGCACCGGATGAGTCCCGAGGTCAGCTGGTGAGGCGAGAGTCCGGCAGTGCTGCAGCGCTTGGCCGTACCTCAGCGCCGCGGGGCCACCCGTACCGCGCCGCCCTTTCCTTGCAGAGTGGCAGCGCTTCCGGCCAATCAGGGTCGGCGCCGCCGTCAACATCCCGGAACGCAAGGGGCAGTAGCCAATGGCAGCGCGGAGGCGGGGCTTCGGCTTGAAGAGAGGCAGAGCGGTGGCGGGATGGGGGGCCGTCGGCCGTGAGGGGACGGAGCCGGAGGGATCGCGGCGGGTGAGGGCGGGGGGGGATCGGGGCCTGAGGGGCTGTGGCGAGGGAAGGAGAGGGAATGGGGCAGCGCTGGAGGCAGAGGGGCAATTAGTGGGAGGCGAGAAGGGGTGCGGGACCCTGAGGGGACAGAGAGAGGGGCCGCTGTGAGGGGGAAGCGGGGGTCCTGGGGAGGGCCTGGCAGCAGGCGCTCTGCGTGGGGAGCAGGGCGGGGCCTGGGGCCGTGCCGGCACCCGGAGCCGTGCCGATGAGTTAAATACCTCCCGGCTGACTTAATCCTGCTTCTCCGTGCGGGGGTTTGGCAGAACGAGGGCTTGTGCTGCGCTATGGAAACAGCAGGTGACAGCTGAGCTGCTCTCGGCCCTGTTGGAGCTCCATGTATGTTTCATTGCGGGCGGACTTCTAACGAGGTTATGAAACGAGTTTGTGCCACAGCTAAGGCCCACCTGTCTGCTGGGGTAACTGGGGCACCATGGGAACAGCCCGGGCTGTCTGAAGGCCCCCCACCTCAGCTGCATGATGACCTTCGTGTCCTCGCACTGCTGGCCCTGGCAGAAAGAAGAAAGGAGCTTTTTCGCCCTCACTTCCATTTCTCCCAGGAAGCTCTGTCAAAGGGACGTGTGGATCTGTGATAACTTCCTTCCAGGTCTTGCATTTTAAGCTGTACTCTGAGGAGTTCGAGTAGCAAGCTGCCAACAGATCATTTTAGTACAGGCTGCTTCACTTTAGCAGTAGGACAGAGATTAATTGGACAGCTGTCTAGCGGTTTCCTTCTGGTAGAAATGAGTTTTTACACTTTATCAGTGTGAGATGTGCTGGTGTACTTACAAGTAATGGAAGCTTAAATCCCTGAAAGTCAGCAGCGTGTCCTTGTAAGCCCTGTAAAGAATGGCTGTGCTTTGAAGGTATTGGGCTGCTGCAAGGCAATGGGGATTTATTCTCTGTATGACCACAGGCTGCTGGGGTGACGTTTCTTAATGCCTCCTTTTGTTCTACCAAACAATCATAAGGTTTTCCTGCAGTGTAGAGCATGAGATGGATTCACCAGGGCACAGCAGATGCTGAAGTAAGCACTGTAGAAGAACTGATTAATGTATGTATTTCAAATGCTTTTGTTCTTGATGAACAAATCGAAACTGGGAGCATACTTAATGTTGCCATTCTTGTAAACTGCTGCTCTGAGTGCTGCAAGACCAATGCACAAGTATTTTTTATATATATATTTACAATGTAGGAATTTGGTTTGTGCTTAATTGGTTTAAAAAAAAAATCTCAAGCAGTTGTAATGCTTTTTGAATTGATGTTATGCAGTAATAATAAAACAAGCTAATGTGTGTGGGGGGAAAATTAAAAATGAGCCTGATATTGAGTACACAACCATCTATGCTCGAATTGGGCAGCTGCAATCTAGCTCAGTAGTTCTGATTCTGTTTTTTGGGGTGGGCATAGAGCCTCTGGATTCTAATGGACTGAGAATAGGCCCCTACTTTTTAATTGTACTCTACAGAAGTCTCAAAAACTGTGGAGCCCCAGCTTTGAAACAAACCAACAAAACCCACACCTGTGCTCTACCTGCAGTTTTGGGTTCAGACCCCCTTATAGGCCATTCTTATGCGGTGGGAATCTCCTCTAGACTTGTGAGAATCACAGCAAGTACAGTACTGACTAAACAGCAACTGTTAGCAAGCATAGCTGGGGGCAAGGGAGAGAAGTTCTTGGAATGCTGCGTGCCCTGAGGTGGTTTGACTGAAAGAACTGCCTCTTCAATCAAATTCTGTTTCACCAAACTACGGAGTCATGTTATTATTATTATAATTTTTAACAGGAGAGTGATACTTAATTCATGTTTGCAGGGTATAATCATACTTGGATCTAAGATATGGAAAGTCATGACTCGGTGAATGCTGTGCAAGAGATCTCTTCGTCTTCTGCAGACTCTGATGTCAAAAATACCCACAGCTCTGTTTGCAACTTGAATTGTAACAGGTAACGATACAGATAATGATGGAGGAATTCCTAACATTTTTAATCTTTTTGCTTTGTGTAGATGCTATGCTTGCTAGCATTGTTACCATGGTGGCACTGCAATATATTTCAGGTTTTTTACAATTGCAGATAAAATGCTTGATGAGAAAAGCCTCATTAAAAGAAGACTTAAATCATCCTTAAAAACTTACTGACTTCTGTTGCCTCGCGTCTCCTTGAGTGGAGGAGTGGGGAAACAGTCTTGGCCAATTTAGAAGTGATTATTCTTTGTAAAGACCGTGTAGAACATTAAGTCATTTGTGGAATACAGTGGCTTAGAAAAAGGGAGTTGTTTTTCCATTCTGTGCCCAAGGTATTTCCTCTGAATAAGGAGGGCAGATACAGAGTAGCTGCCCACCTGCCAGATCAGGGGAGATTCTTCTTGACTTGCTGTAAGAACTGCAGGTCGCATACTGGTGCAGCTTCTCAAAACAAGGCTGTGGAGCTGAACTTTGTAACTCATCGTTTCACTGCATTTTGGCATTTTCTTGAAGAACGTCTTCATTCTGAACACAGCGCTTTTATCTTTCAGCTGGATTAGGATTGCGATGTAAATTAAGCATGTAATTCTTTGACGGCTCTGTAGCATCATCGTGGCTGCTATGCTGGACAGCTGGCACAGTAAATAATTGAAGTTTTTCCTCGTGTTTCACAAGGAGCCCCTCAGCCAATCCCAGTGGAGTTTCTGGTTACTCAGGGAATACCAGGTCCTCCTTAGTTGCTGCCTCTGTTGAGCTGCTCTCCTCCTACATGCGGGATATCCAGGACAGCGGGAATGCTGACTCTGAAACTGTGAAGAACTGTGAGGTACTTGTTAAGGCTTATTGAAAAAGAAATAAATGGATCAATGCATCTGCTCTGCATTTTGGAAGGTGGATCCAATGGTGGTATTGTGCAGCAGTAAGGGATTACATAAATGTTTATTCTTTAATGGGGCAGATCCACTTATTATGCTGTGAACTGATCACACAGGTGGATTTTGTTGTGATTTTTCTTATGTATGAGTGTGTTACAGTAACAGTACTCTGTTTTTTTCAGTGTTAGGATAAGGATTCCAAGTTTTTTTTAATTAAAACTTTAAACCTTTAAAACTGCAGCACTTCACACTCAAGTCTGAAGTGATCCTGGAAATGAGTTGATGTTTTTTCTTCTATGAATGACACTGTTTCCCTTCTATCATTTATTCATTCAGTTTGTAAACAGGTGTAGATTATTAGTTTTTCAGATTAGGAACAACACAAAGGTAGTAATTTATGTACAGCCAGCTCATTTGCTCAAGCCCTTTTAAAATGTTTTTCCCTCTTTATGTTATGTTTGATCATTATTTTTAGCCTCCGTAGGGAACATCAAGTTTCCACACCATGGACTTGTTCTTGCAGAATTTTTGAGCTTTCTGGCTGTGGTCCAATAAAATGTCTTCTGACAGATGCTTAATTTGGTGCTCTTTAACAGATCCAAGGAAAGAATGTAGATGTCTGTGTTCTGTGTCCTAGACTTCAGCATTACACAAATTGGGCTGTACTTTCCTTCTTCTTCTTCTTCTTCTGTCTTCTTTCTGTAGTGTTATTACTGTCTCCTCTGACTGAGGCAATGGGGAAGTGCATGTATTGTGGGGTGCACAGCCCAGTGCATAGTGGCACAGCCAAGTTTATATGATGTCCAGCACAGAATTGTAATATTGCAAAACTGTTGTGCACTTAGAATGAAAGGTGAGAGGTGCAACGTGATCGTGCTTTAATTGTTCTACTTTGTGATTAAACAGGCAAGGTGGCTACAGCTGTTGAGACTGGTAGAGGAACAATGCCAGGAACAAATAGCTGCCCAGCAAGAACAGTTCCACCATCAAATCCAAGTAAGTAATGATTTATTCATGTGGATAGGTGAGGCTGAATGTTTCTTTTTCTTTCTTTCCCTACAGTATGGCCTCTGGCACTTCCCAGCCTTCCCATGAGTGTGCTGGGCCTGTAATTCAGGCTGGTAGTGGAAGTGGGTGTCTGGATTGCCAGTTTACAGGATGAATATTTGAGGTAGTTGTGGCTAATTAAAATTGTAACTGGTAGGAACCATTTCAGCAGTGAAATTTCTTGGCTTATTTATCTGTCTTCACAAGCATACGATTTTGGATGCCCTCATGATAACTGGACTTTTTGGGCACAAGCTGTTTTTAGTTTGGAATCTTGAGGCAATGCAATTTTCTTCTGGTAAGAAAACATAATTTCCTCATCTAAACAATATAAAGCATAGGAAAAAGCCCTTGCTGTGATAGCTGAGCACCTCTTTCACCTTTTAGTTCAACATTCTCCTTACTGAGAATGAAAATTGACACACATGATGGTTCATGTTTTTTGCAGAAGCATAATTATCAATGAAGCCAGAAGAAATGTGTATGTATGCATAAGAGACAGTATTCTGTAAATACCAAATGCTTAATGTCTTCATCATTTTGGTTGCTGTTTTTCCCTCCCCTTACGCCCTCTGCACTAGTAGTAACCAACAGTTCCTGCAGTGAGTTAACAAGAGGTACTGTCCTTTTATCCTATCTCCTCTGTTTTTCCCCTTCTGCCTTTTTTTCTTTTCCCTCTCCCACTCTGTTGGTTTTGTCCCACCAGTGTTTCCTTAGCCTGTATTTCTTCCCTCTGAATGTAGTGGTTTGATTCACCTGTTGCTTATGGTAGTCTTGACTAATCTGTTGTGTTGGCTGTACTGTTTTTTGTCTTTATTAATAGGAAAGGATACCTCTGGAAGAGTTTTGGTTTTGGTATCAGCAGGGACTTAGCAGCTGTGTGAATTACCACACTAAATACAGAGAGCAATGAGCGTAACTTAATTGCAGTTGTGTGATAAACTAGAGGGAGCTATTCCTAACGAACCACCATGCAGGTGACCTAATAAAAAAAGGAAATTCAACACATTCTAATAAGAATAATAGACAAAATTAATAATCCTTAATGACAAACATTGAGTGGCAGCAGAGAATCATCTTTTTTTCCCCCAACAACTCTGTTTCTTCCCTTTTTTTTTTTTTTTTTCCTCCCCCTCAACCTTTTTCAACAGAGTTAAATCACAGAATTAAGTCTCAAATGGCTGCTGCACTTGTGACTGAAATTGCCAAAAACCTCCGTTATGGCAGAAACATCACCCCTCATTTTCTTTTTTCATTGAAAGACTGACCTGAAATTGAATTAATTGTAATGCAACTCTGTGAAACATGCCAAGCTTCATTCAGACAAGCATTACCTGTAGTTTCTCTGAAACTAAGCCTTTTTTATTATGTTGGCAACTTCCAGGCCAAAGGACTCCCCCATGGGCACTGGTACGAAGGCTTTTTGTAGCCCTTGACAGAAATGTAGCTGTTTCAGTATAACACTGCACAGCTGTAAAACAAGCAACACTCCCCCCCATCTAATACACTGAAAGAACTGTGTGGGCACTGCACACTGAATCACCTGCTAGATCTCTTCAAGTGATCTCCTCGTAGGTTTGCTCCACTCTCAGATGCCAAACCAATCAGTTATTTTGAAGCCAAGTTTTATGTAAATAGTCTTACAGAGGTACATTATTCCTATTAGTGTAACAGAGTAATGGTTTATACTTCCATTAAAGCATCCTTGCAATCTTTAAAATTGTAAATCCAAATTATAAATTCTTCTAGAATTAAATTTAACCTAAGACTTCATCCACTTCTCATGATATGCCCAGATAACTTGGATTTCTTGAGGTGGCTGTGGATAACTGGTGTCCTAAAGGCATGCAGCCAATACCTGCATGCACTGTTTTTTGCACTGAGAAATGACTGCTCGAAACTGTAATTCTCTGCTTGGAATTGGGAGTTGTTACCATTCACCTTTACTGTTATGCACAGTATGCATTCTATCTACTACATGCATGAGGTGTCTGCGCATTGCAAAACAGGAATTATTTGAAATAAATGCTCCAGTTCTCTCACTAGTAACGTGAATTGAAATTGCATCAAAATGTAAATGTGACTTAGAGCACGATCTCATGGGAATTTCCCCTTTTGTTTTTCTTTAGCTGATTCAGAATGAAATAAGGCAGTTAGTGAAATTGCAGACCAGCAGTTGGGGCATTGGCAAGAGCAGGAGTTTGCCTGGGAAGTCCACAGATGCCTTCTCGTCACTAGAAAGTCAAATGGGGATGCATTCTGAAGTCTCTGAAGGAAATGGATGCGTTGCCAATCAGCTTAGATCTGATGAAATCGAACTGCATCCCAGTGCCTCTGATCCGTATCAGGAATGTCTTGCAAACGATGCTTCCATGAACAGTGGGTATGGCACGCTGTCAGCCTCTGAGCTGAATGCTGGCACATCTAATGATGTTATCAAGTGCACAGACTGCATGGAGAGCACTGCACAAGGACAGGGTGATGCAGCAGGATTGCAGAGTAATGCAGCTGTAGGCAGCATTCAGCGTACCAGAGAACTTCTATCCAAACAAATTGGGGACTGCTCGTCAGGAAGGAATCGTGCTGGGGCTTTTCCTGCTGAATTGGAACATACGGTGAATGAAGATCAGTGCAGGAAAAAAAACAGGTAAGTAGTAAACTTTCCTAATCTGCTGATTTATTATACAGTCCCCATTGTTGGTAACTAAGAGACACTAAAGAATTGAATGGAGCATCTTGATGGTAAGAAGAATTAGTAGAAAAATCTGCACGAAAATCCCCCAAGCCCTCTGCTTAGTAGACAAATGCATTTCTTTAGCTTGACGTTTCTGGGTGATGCATATTTGCATGTGTTGTGCTTATCTCTTGTTGTGCTTGAGGAAAAATACAAAACTCTGCTTCTTACTGTAAATACAAGCTGAGCTGCAGCCTGCATAGTGTTCTATCTGTGCACTGGAATTTTAGGTGCTGATTACTGACCTTACAAGGCATTTTGCTGTTGTATCCAGACTTCTCTGCTAGTTTACATGCATGCATTGCAGTAGTACTTTGTATCAGACAACACCCAAAAGTGTGACTTTTCCTACTGTGTGTCTTTTCCTGTTTGGTTGATTTATTTTTGGTTCGTTTGTTCTGCACTGTCCAGTAGGTGAATAGATTGTAGCTGAACCAAAGTAGTGGTCAGTAACACTGTCCAAATACTCTCTGGTTATGCAGAATTTAACAGTGTGCCTTACTATCTCTGTTGGGCTGAAGTATAAAGACAGTGGCTTCATGTAAACATGGGCAATACCAGAGTTCACACAGGCAGCACGTTGTCTGTGAATCCTTGATGGTATTTGGTGGAGGTAAAACTTCCTGGCTGTTGGAAGAATGGAGGCTGGTAAAGATGAACTTGGTTTGGTAGTATGTCGTGAAACTGATGCTGCTTTTAGAGGGTTGGGTTTGGGGGTGTGTTATCTCAACGTACAACATAGGTGACAGTGCCAGTGAGGTGCATATTTTCTCTTCCGTTCTATGGAAATTGATTTCTGGGGGGATTATTCCTCCATTACAGAGGGGAATATGTATTTATGGTATGTTTGTGTGTTGCTTGCTGTCCAGTAAATCTTTAACATCGTGGGCACAAAAGTTGAAACAAAACCACCCAAAAAGACTGAACACAGAAGAAGTACAAGTGAATTCTATGCGAGGAGACGAGCAGGCAAAGAAATCACTGCTTGAGAATGTAAGTCTTTGTTTTAATTTAATGTTAGTTTTAAATCTTACTCTTGTTCACTCAGATTATTTTTTTTTTTTTTGGAGTTGTATGTTCTGATTCACTACATGCTTTCATACTTAGATTTAAGCATTTGAGGAGCAGTGTTCCCATTCACATCTGTAGTTCTTATGAGCAAAACTTACTTACTGGGTCATCCTATACCAACGTTGTCATTTTGGCTTACTGTATTCCTTGCCTTGTTTTTGTCTCAGCTTGTCTTGGTGGCAGACGTTGTTTCCTTACACAGATAGCAGTCACATTCTCAACTGAATCTTCAGATGGTGGTAACTTATGGTGCCCCTCAAATGAGAGGACTTCCAGCTTATTGTATCCCTTTGCCTCTTCTCTATTTTTTCCTCATGTTCACAAACCTGGTTATTTTTGGGATAGAGGTTTAACCACATAAAACATGTCTGACCTTAAAAGATAGGATACAGCATAATTGTGCAAACATTCATCATACATGTCACTGTGAAGTTCTGAGATTACTTTGAGGGCATTAATCATCACAAACCTTTCTCCTTACTCTATTTTTAAGGAAATAATTCCCAAAACTGTGAATGACTCCACCTATAAGAGAATAGGAGAACTAGAAAATATGAATCATTTACTCAAGGCAGGGTCTCTTTTCGTTCCTGTGGTCACTTTGAGGGTGATCCAGGAAGGGTGAGAGCAGCTGTTTAGATTTGCTCTTTTGAGTCTGCTTCCACTGTCAGTGGAAACATGCTGTTCCTCTGAGGGGATATTTCAAACCATGAGTCTAATTACTGCTGTGGATTGTCTCCTTTCTTCTCTTAGCTTCAGGAGGGTGCCTGAGGAAATTAGTGCCAGAAACTCAGATCTTGAATAAACCTCTATCTTTCTTTTCCTTTGAAGGGAAAGCAATTGAATTCTTACATTTTCCTTTCTCCCTCCTTAGGCAAAGGAGAATACCTAAATAAAAACATTAAAAGGGACAAAATAGCCTTGAGGTGAAAATCTACTTCATGGAAAATGATGAAAAGCTTTAGGCTTTTTTTTTAATCTACTTAATTTTATTAGCTCAGTGGTTACAGTCCTACTTTAGTTCTCTGAGCTGTTCGAATTTGCCAAGCTGTGTGTCTTATAAGCTGCTGTGATGGAACAAAAAGCCTGGGGTAGGGTAGAAAAGAGCAAAGTGAGATGAGTGTTTCAAAGGGGGTAGGGGTAGTCAGTTGCTCTTGTATCAGCACATAATGGCAACGATGTTTCTTCCTTGGACTACTGAGGAGGATTGTAGCAAATTTTTTTCCACCTATTGCTCCCAACTTTGTCAGAATTGCTTCTGTGTCTGGGGAGATTGCTTAGAAAGTTTGGAGCGCAGAGAAGCAGAATATGCACTATCTTAGGGGGGATGTAGTTATCTTGTCTATCTGTGATGATAGGCAATATTTACTTCCTGATCTGTGGTAGGTGGAGTCGTAACAGCTGACTGTAAGCAATTCCAGTCTTAGGATGAGGAAAGAGTAACACTGTATTGATGAGCCGTTCCTCAGTGCGCCTCTTAAGGAGCAGGGAGGTTTAGATGTGTTCTTGTGTAACACTTCAACTCAGAAATGCTCCCAAGTGCTCTGCCATGGGAATTGGAAGATGTCAGTGTTATTTAATTACATGGCTCAGCTTGGTTCTCCTTGTGGTGGCAATTGTCCTGCATACAAATTGTATAGATTAGGGCCACGATGCATAATTAAATGTAGTCTCACTTTTAAAATGATCTAACGATATTTCCATTCTTTTTTTATGGTTATACCCTTTCTTCTTTTTTCCTTGCTGTGCAGTTTTTGTTATTAACTTCTTTTTCCTGTTTAATTTTAGACAGACTCTACCAATGCTGCTTTGCCACCTTATGCTTTTTACCTCAATCAGCCATCTGAAAGCCCGAATTCTGCAGTGTCTGAAGCCTCAGGTACAGTCAATAGCTTGTACTTGAAATTCCTTTTCTCTTGAATTCTTTGTTTTTAGAACTCTCACTGGAGCACACCTCCAATAATTACAGGGAGCCAAGGAATGTCTGAGCACTGAGAAGCTGATAACTTTTAGTGTAGATAACTCTGCTGCTCTCAGTCTTGTTTCAAACTTTGTGTTGCTGCTGGCACATTTGGGACACTTCTTCAAATTCCTCGGTGTTCCAAGGCTGAGTTTTGTATTTAATATGGTCTTGTAACATAACTCCTGTTAAAGTTGTAGTGGGAGATAAAATGACCTTTTAAGATATTAATATCATTTGTTTAGCAATCACAGGAATGCATGATAATAGAAGCAGAATTTCTGCAAGCCAAGGGTGTGATTCCATAGCTGTGTGAATAAGCACATCTCTCAGTCCTGGTAGTTTGTCTCTTTGCATACTGTGGAGTGTGGCTGAGCACCAAACAGAAGAGTTGGTAACATCAAATTTCTGCCTAGAATTATTCCTTGGGCAGTGTAAGGTTTAAGTGCTATGTAGGAACTGTTAGAAATATGGCAGTTTGTGGTAAATGAGGATAAAACTTGAACACCTAAGAGTATATCCATGTATTTTCACAAATTTATACCTTGGGTTAGTGATGCTGTGTGATATAACACTGATCATGTATATTGCTTCTGCTTTGGTTTGAAAGTTTTTTAACTTCTGCTAATGAATACTTCATAAAATCATTAAGCAATGGATGCAAATAACAAGTACATCATTCTTGTTAACTGGCAGGGTAACATCCTACTAAAGTTTTTTGGGATTCCTGATCTGTGAGTTTGAAATTTGTGATTTTTTTTTTTTTTTCCCTAATGATTCTTTTCATCAGGACTTTCATACTGGAAACTAGATGTGAAGGAGATGTATCACTCTTTACCAGAGAACTTCAGAAGCGAGTTCGCTGGTGTTTTCTCCACTAAAGTATCACCAGACCAGGTGAACTTTGCATGTTTTAGGAGTTGTCTTACATTTGTTTGTCATCTTTGCTCTCTTCTACAGTGGAATCAGCCCTCCAGAAGTGAAGTGTTCTGTGAAGCCCCCTTTGTTTTCCCCCTGTCTCATATTCTGTTCCTTCATTATTTGTTTTCCCCAGCTTCCTTCACTTAGAGTTTACTGACCTTCTTTCATTGAAAAGAAGTGGTGTAAGGGTCAAAGAGACTGCCTAGTATATTAAAGGCATATTTGCCTCATTAAAAACACTCAAATTAGGTGCTGTGGATAGAGCCTGTCTCCATTCTGAGCTGTTTCGTTAGCTTCTACCCCCCCAAAGGTTACTTACCTCACTGGGGATAGAGGACTGTGTTCAGAAAGACTGATGTGTAAATTTTGCCTGTTTAAGTTGTCTTCTGCTGATGAAATGAAGCCATCATCACTGAAGGATATTTACCATAAAAGACAAAGGGAAAACAACCAGCTGCCAGAGATGAATTTTATGCCGCATTCTCAGACAAGTCACCCACCAGAGGTAAAGTTATTATCTGTGTTTCACATCTCAGTTTGAAGATAAGATAGGTTATGGCTTCTTTCCCATTAATTGGCACCTGCTGCCACCTCCAGTGTTATGCTGGAACAGCAGTTTTTGCAGCTGTGTGATGAACAAGATTGGGAAGTGATCCAGCTGAAAAGAACCTCTAAGAACACTGTGGATGAACAAGCTCCTTTGCAGCACAACCTTGAAGATGGTGCAAGGGCACACGTGGAACTGCAGCTGCAGAAGCAGGGTTTTCTTCCTGCTACCTACAGGACAAGTTCCTTCTACCTGTAAAACTGAATAGGCATAGCCTGTAGAACTGTTCTTTAGAAATCTATTTCTATCCCACTTCCAGGATACAGTCTGCAGTCTTTGCTTGCATGTGTGGCTGTCTTGTCTATGTAATCCATGAAGCAATTTTAGTAACTGTATAAAGCTGTTGTTTCAGCCTGCAAACAGACATCCTAATTCTTTTATATTTAGAACTGAAGTCTTGGAAGTTTTCTGGACAGCTACAGATGCTAGATGTGTCTTTTATTGCTATTGGGAACTCAGAAACAAGTTGCAAACTTTTGAGTGTGTGTGCCTTGTTCTAAGCTGTCACACATCTCCTCTGCAGTTGCTTGTCAATATCAAATAATTGTAGTAATATTCAGTGTAATTCCTGCAGTATATTACATGGACGAGTAATGCCTTCAGAGTAACTCCATTTGCAAGAACAGAAGTTAAAACGTGTGGGGTGTTTTTTTTTTAGCATTATAACTTATTTCCTAGATCTTGACATTGGACCCAACCCTGCATATGAAACCAGGTCAACAGAATCCAGGACATTGTTTTGTCAATATTCCTGAAGAGAGTGCTCCTTTTTCTCCAGACTCTATGGCAGATCCTGGATTTTCAAGTCATTGTGACACTGACTCGTTTTCACAGACAAGCAGTTTGTCTCAGTTTGATGATTCTCCAAAACATCCTGCCAGCAGCAGAGCTGTGCACGTGGACTTCTGGAAAAATCATCCAATCCAAAATGAAGACAAGGCCAGCTCTCCCTTTCCAGTGGCATATGCTGATGCTAACAGTGATGTTTTAGTAAACACTGAGGAGGAAGAAACGCTGACTCTGACTCCATCCTCTGTTACTCACTGTGGTGACAGGAGTTTACCAGACCCTGGTCCTTCAGTGACATCTGCTGAAGACCCTGTGATAATGTCCAAGTAAGTTCTTGTTTTGTTTGGTCTTGCTTTTTAAAAAGTAGAGTTCAAAGCTTAGAAGATAGCTGTGCATTGCCACCCCTCCCCCCCCCCCCCCCCCCCCCATCCCTTTTCCTTTCTCCCTGAATTACAGGCAGTTAGCTTGGAGACAGAACAGTCATTTACCACTTCTTGTAAATGCCTTTCAGACCTTGGTGTTTCATCTAAGGCACTTGAGCTCCATAGATGTCACAGCCTTAGCTGAAAAGCAGAACGATTTTCTGTTTTAATGTTTTTATTATGTCTGTTTATATATAAAAGTAAAAGTACATGCTTGCTCCTCAGGCTGCATGAGGGAGTTAATTTAGGTAGAGATTTCAAATTCCTATGGTATGGTATTTATGGTATTTGTGGACTTGCATATTTAATTTTATGCACGTTCTTCTAGAGAGTAGAAGGGGAGAGAAGGGAGTCTCAAGCTTTGTATTATGCATGTGAATACTTCTGTGCAAGCCTCAGCTGCCTGTGCCACTGCTTTAGATGACTAAGGTTTCTTTGCTTGAATTTGACAGTGGCAAAGCTCTGTAAGATGTATTTATGTGCTGAGTTTGTCTGAATGAATACAGCTGGCAGTGCATGGCCGTGTTGATAGCTGGAAATTTGTTTTTGTTCTTACTTTTGAATATAGGATTAGGCAGAACTTGAGGGAAAAACATGCTCGACACATAGCTGATCTACGAGCTTACTATGATGCTGAGATCCACAGCTTAAAGCAGCAGCTAGAGGCAAGCCACAAAACTGCTGCTTCTGAAGACCTGAAGGAAATCAATCAAAATCTTGCAGACAGGTACTGTTTCTTCTGCCTCTGTTTCAGGATGTTATTTCTACCTTAAAAGCCATGTATGCTTGTTTAGAATGTCTTTAAGCATTTGTTGTCCCTCAGTTCTGAATGTTTTGTGCATCTGTGATACTGATATTTTACTATTAAGCATACATTTTGTGTTACTTAATGCATCTGTTTAAGATTAGTTTAAAATTACTGTTAGGGCAGCAAGTGTGATGTTCTGACCAGAGGCTTTGTTGGACCTGGCTTTTGCTGAAGGCAGGACAAGTTTTGCTTAGCAAAAGCTGGCAGGCTGAGGTAGTCCTAAGCCATTTGTAATGGAAGAATCAGTGTTGTGAAATGGTGTTTGCCTGTCATGCTGGTGAACGTCAACCTCTTCATCTTTCTTACAGGGAAAGTCTGAAATTCACTGGTAGCTTTATAAAGGCAGTTTGGCAGGCAGTGCTCCTTGAGCTGATATTGCTAGTGGAGGCTGCATGCCTCACCTGTATGTTCTGTTTGTTGTAGCTTGAGTGATTACTGCAGAAGTTCAATGTGATTTTAAATCATTATTCCCAGCCAAAATATGTGTTAGACATTTAGACAGTTAAAGTACTTCACAAAATTTATGGCCTTCAGAATAATTGAAAAAGCGTGTGGGTAGCCAGCACTCCTTTGTACTCGTCTTCTAGCACTAGTGGCTCCCATCTATTAAAAGTGACTTCTGAGCAGTCATTTACTGAGTTACAAGAAGCCTGTGATATGATTTCAGTCACTAATTATCACACAGCATCATCAATTAGCTCAAGTGGAAGTGGTGCCTCTCAGCTGCTTTTGGCTACGGAGCTCAGAGCCATCTGGAGTCTCTGCACGTGTGCCCAGTGGCTGCTTGCCTGGCGCAGCACCGCAGCCCTGCTCTGCAGAGGTGCTGGGTGCTCGTGGCAGTGGCTGGATTCTGTGGTAGGAGCTTACAGGCTGGGCACTATAAGTAGTGGGGATGCTTGAGGAAAGAAAGGCAGCCCTAAAATGTAGCTTTATTGTTTGAAAACTTTGAGATTACAGAAATCTATCTTCCAAATAGGTGTGACCAGTTAGATGCAGCTCTGAATGAAGCGAGTGCTCGCATAAAAGCCCTTGAGAATAAGAATAGTATGCTAGAAAAGCAAGTGGTAAGTATGTGCTCCTGGTGACATGTATTAATTCAAGTTGCTTTTCTAACTAAGAGGGTAAGGAAATGCACCTGTTCATTGTTAGGCTGCTCTATATTCCTATATTTTGTTTTCAGCCTTTCTCCATAGCGCATCAGCCAGTGTGTTGCACGGATGGCTTTCCTAGCTGTGTTTCTTAATACTCCTCACTTGAATCAAGACATGTTTGCCTACGTGCAGTCCTTTTCAGAAGCCAAAGGAAGTTTAATAGTAACATACTGTCTGATAATCTCTCCTTGGGAAGCATAGTCTTCATTTCAGTTCTTTCTACATAACAAAATGAGCAATATGTTGCATAGTTCACCAGCAGGTAGACCCTTTTGTTCTATTTAGATGACTTCAGATTCAGAAATCATACTCTGCTAGGCAAGCATTTTAATTAATCTGGCTTTTCTTCTTCAGGCAGATTGGAGAGAACGCTTTTATGGAGTTAGTAATACCTCCAAAGTGCTGCAAGAACGTATTGAAGAGATGCGCATCAGCAATAAAGAGAAGGATAATACCATCAGTAGGCTAAAGTCAAGGCTTAAAGATCTAGAGGAAGCATTTGAAAAAGCTTACAAATTATCTGATAATAAAAATACAAGGTTAAAAGAAGAAAATAAAATGTTTCAAAATGTAAGTTTAAAAAAAAACACCTGTGTTTGCAATTAGATTGCGTCCTATGAATGCAGCACAGCCGGGGGTGTTCTGTAAAGCTACTCAGAATGTAAGCCTGGCAAGTCTGAATGCACATCTGAGAGAGCAGAAATACCTGGGTGACTGCTTCCTAGGCAGCCATCAGGTGATGGTAGAACATCAGAGCAGAACATCAGGTTTGGTAGTCACTTTTAAACAGTTGAAGCAGCAGTCATGGACTTGATGTGATAACGTTTGCTGTAGTCTTTCTTGGGTATTTTATGTACTGTTAGTTTATCTTAATTTTAGAGGTACTATTGGAAATCTCTTTTAGAATAAGTTATTTTTTATCTTTCTAATAACTGAATTCATAAGGCAGCACAACTTGCTCAAGCTGTTAATTTAATGTATAATCTTAGTCTGAATTGCAATAATTGTTTCTCTGATTCTTTAGTAATGACTTTATGGAATGTTTAAATTGGTTTGTTTTGGGAAACGTGGTTATTAAGTGGAAAAGATATTTGATCTGCAAACTTTTCTTTTTACCACTTCTTTTTATCAATTAAAACTTCAAAATACAAAGTCAGCTTCAAAGCCAGTGATTAACTCTGCTGGTTTGTTCAGCTTCATTGTTTACCAGCTCCTTTAATGATAATTCATTTGACAATTATAAATATTTTAGTAGTTCCTGCTCTTTATTCTGAATAGAAGATACCAGAATGTAACAAATAATATTAAGATACTCTGTCTACCCTGCAATGTTTATGCATGCATTAGACAAGGAATTCAGATGGTTTTACAGCATCCAACAAAAATGTTGGTTCTGTTTACTCTCCTTATGGTTTGTTGTTGTTGTTGCAGCTTTTAGGAGAATATGATTCCCTTGGAAAAGAACACGAAAGGGTAAAGGTGAGTCTGCACTGGCTACTTAAAAATAAAAAAACCCAAGCAAGTGGGTAAAGGTCTGTCATAATATGCCATAGAATGATCTGAATTAAGTATTTAGGAAAAGATCAAACAGAATGATCTACACTTGATTTTGCTGGAAGCTTCTGACTGCATCTTCAGAGCCCCTGCAAAGGGAAGAAGAGGGAGTTTCAAGTGTGTAATGTTCCAGTCATGGGCAGGCAAAATGCTGTGAAGTTAAAGGCATTTAGTGGGACTTTATTTCAAATAGAAAGGCATGTTTAGTGCATTACTTTTAAGATTGAAGTTACTTTTTTTTCTTCTGTATACATTCGAATAGTTTCCAGACTTGTTCCTTTTTTCACTTGTGTACTTTGTAGGATACATTAAATGCAACTGAAAACAGACTGCTTGATGCAAATACCCAGATTGCTGATTTGAAAAGGTAAGTGTGAATGTGTTGCTGCTGCTTTAAAAACATGCAATACAGGCTGTGGCCCAAACGTTTACTCTTAAATTGTAAAGGCTGTAGATTTGCAATTTCAGTTGCATGGTGTGAAGCATTTCATGTTGCTTTCTGCTACTCTGCACATACTGCATGAATCTTGTTATTTTTCTAGATTCCTAATCTCGGCTTCTTCCAGTGGGAGTTGCTTCCCCTCTGTTGTCACCCAGCTAGTCCAGCCAGTCTTCTGCTCAAGCTTTTGCTACTGCAGTTGTCATCTTCTTTCTAGCTAGGTTACTTAACTTAGTCAGCCTAGAGTTCAAATGCATATTTATGTATGTATCTGTGGATACATAGAAATTAGTTATTCTTGTTCTTCTGCTCCACTCAGGATATCTGAATAAAAAAATGAGTGAGCTCCAGGTAATGTGGCTTTTAAATCCTCTTCCTTTGCATCCTTGCTATTTCTGCATTAGGACAGTTTCAAAACTCGAAGCTCAGCTCAAGCAGGTGGAGCATGAGAACATGTTGAAACTTCGTCACGTTACCGAAAGTCGTCTAAGAACCTCTTGTGCCAAGTAAGTGAATTTGCCAATAGGATGAAAATGGGTCACGTGCTCTGCAGTGTTCTTTGTGTTCTGTGGCCAGACGTGGTTCAGGATGTCAGTCCATGGGCTAAACTGAGTTAAACGCATGTGATGAAATCCAGAGACCTCATGTGCCAATAAATGATTTGAAAAAGAATAAACGGATAATGTGTGATTTGGGAGACTGTCTCCAGTCTTTCTACATGCCTTTGCTGGGTCTCAGTTGCTCAGCTGATTAGCGCTCAGCAAAAATTGTTTAAAAAAAAAAAAAGTCAAATTGTCCAATGAGACAGAAGAGTTTTTCTTTGTACCTTTGTCTTTGATTTTGAAAGGCCAGTTATTACTTTGTTTTTCTAAATATAATTTGTACAGGTCTGCTGAGAGTAGTATGGGAGTTCAGTTAAAAATGCATGATGTAGTTTGGATTGTGAATTTATGTTACAAAAATCAGAAGTTGATCTCTTCTGTTTTGAGGCTGCTATGTCTTAAAAACCTGAATAGCTTTGCCCCCTTGGGTTTTGGTACTTAGCTATGACCTCTTGGGTGTCTGTCCCAGTCAGCACTGATGCTGTGAAATATAAAATGATAAAGTAATGTGTTTCATAGATGCTATGTGTATATATTGAACAGCAGCATTTTGACTGTTGTAACTTCAGTATTAGTCACTGACAAGTGCAGATTTCTGTTCAGAGCTGTTGTAGTATTTATGACTGAGATTCCCCTACAGTGAGGGAAAGGGGGGAGGGAAGCAAAAACAGAAGGTGGAAGATCGTGTTTGTCAAGGAGGAGGGTATGAGAACCAGTTTGTATTTGGAAGTTGATTTGTTGCTTATTAATATTTTAGTGATCTTAAAGCTGATTATTTTTTTTTTTTAACTTCAGAAACCATTTAAAAAAGTAGTTATTTACAGATTTATTGCATGTTTATTTCTGTCTACCTGGAATAAATAATTAATACTCCTATTTCATTAAAAAATAAATATATATGTATAATTCAAATCCATTCAGAATTTGGAATTATATTGCTTCCACAGCAAGTTGGCTGCTCCTGATGTCAGCAGGCGAAAGTGGTTGATACCAGGAGCAGAGTATTCAATCTTCACTGGCCAGCCCCTGGAAGTCCAAGAGAGCCCCAAAGATAACAGGCTAGAAGAAGCCTATATTCCTTCCAGGTGAGCTGGTGTCTTCAGTCTCCACTGTGGTGTAAGGCTGAACACTTCTAAAACATAATTTTATTCAGATTGACCAGACTCATGTCCAGATTCTGAAAACATTAAGTAAAGGTGTAAAAACAAATAAATAAATTATATACATATACACACAACATATCAATGTTGTAAATGCTATTCCTCAAAAGCTAAACAACATTCTTTCTAGTATGAAGGAACCCAGTGCTAAAGAAACAGCTTTCAGTATGTATTTAGTTTGAATGTCAGGTCACCAAACTTAGGATTCTTGGATTCACTGTAACACAATCCTCTGAGGTTCCTGGCTGAAATTAAGACCAACTCTAAAATTCTTGCTTTGGCAGCTATAAACTCAAAATTAATTTCTCTTTTTGGTGGTTTTTTTTTTTTGGTCTGTTCAGTTTGCACTTGGATAGCTGAAATAAAGGTGATAAACTTGATATCTCCCCCTGCTCATTCTTTAAGGTATCATTCTCCTCCTGAAAAAGACTCCTCACAAGAAGACTCTTCACCAAACACAGTTGAAAAGAAGGACAGCGAGATGTCAGAAGCACCAATTATAAAAGCCTTTAAAGAACTTGAAGAAATGAAAGCTTTTAAAGATTGGGGTACACAGACAGAAAAAGATGACACACCAACTAGTAATTGTGGTTTTTTTAAATCATTTTTATACTCCCAGACTTGTCTTTACTGGCTTTTCTCTGCACCTACCTTGGTTTCATTGTTCTAAGCATTAAGGCACTCGGACTTCAGTGATGGAACAAGATACATACTTTTTAGCATACAGATTTCTGGAGTCTTCCTAAGAAAATTCCAAATGATGTAGCTAAGTGGCTCGTTTAAAAAAGAGGGGGTGCAGTGGTTGCTGTTAGGTTGATGTTCTCTTTCTAAGAATATCTCAGTATTTATAAGCAGTCAATGGAGTCTTAACAAAGTTCAGGCTGGATGTAAATCCTTTTTTTTGTTTTGTTCTTGTAGTGCTGTGTCAGAATGTTATTATGAGTGCTGCTGTTTGTATTGTAGAACTGCACTGAACTGTTCTAATAATGCTTGTTTGGGAAGCCTTGTAACTAGAGAATGTTCTTTTTGCAAACACTTAGTTTTGGTTGAGGCAGGTATGCCAGCCTTCTTAACCAAATGGTGCTGCTGTGCAGCTTTGCACTGTTTGTCCATTTAAACAACCATTTACCATCATTTGTCCCTTATGTTCTGCAGAGCATCCTCAGTGATAAGCTAGTTACACGATCTGCTTCATGGAAATGATGAGCTGAAGTGAGTCTTCAGCAAAGCAGCACAAACTTGTTTGCACAGGGCAGCCTTAGGTGTGGTTGTTGTGAAAGCTGGGTGCGGGAGAATGTTTTTGGGATCTTGTATCAAAGAATAACCCTTTCATTCTGAATTAGAAACATCAAGTCGACGTCAAACTGTTGGGTTTGTGGAGACTTCTGTTGTTGCCAACCGATCCCCAGAGAAAGGCAGAGACCAACAGAGACCCAAACGCTACAGCTCCCCTTGTGGCCAGAGGTCTTCATCTCTTCCTCCATCAAACAGGAAATCAAATACTCCAAGTGAGTGCTTTTCTGAAGTTTAGTTTGCATTGCACAAAAAGAAAATGCAATAAGGGTATGTAAATAATGGGAGTCTGCACTAAAAGAAAAACAGTGAGAGGTATGATGTCTGTCTTAATTTAATAGATAATATGGGGGGGGGAGCTCTGCTGAAATCATAGAAAGCATGAAAATCTCACTTATGTGTCATGATGTACTTCTCATATAATTCAAATAAGCATGCAGACACTTCAGAAAGCATTCTTCAAATATGTAAGCATCGGATCACATAAGTGGGAGATACTGCAAAGGGAGAAATTTCAGGTACTTAAACACACTTTGTCTCTCACAGCAAGGCGAGAGATCATGTTGGCTCCAGTGTCTGTGACATACAGCCCGAAACGATCTCCAAAAGAAAACCTCTCTCCTGGATTTAGCCATTTACTTAGCAGAAATGAAAACACAGTGACAAGGTATGGATTTTGCAAATACAGTTGTTCTGACAATTGCAATAGCAGCAGCATGTTTATGCAGGTTTAAGACTGCTCCTGCTGTTTCTTGGTCCCCTAAAAAGTCATGGGAAATGTGAAGCACCTGAAGATTTCTATGTATAAAGCGAAGTTTTACTTTTTAAAACACAGCAAGGAAGAATCTGGAATCATTTCTCTTTATTCAGAGCTTCCTAGGGGGAGATGTATTTGTTGTTATACATCCTGATGTGACACTGATCAGTGACAAAAACAGTGGAACAGTTTTGTAGAGTGAGTCTGTATTCACATGCAGCTTATCAGGGAATGTAAATCAATGCTGAGAACAGTATCTACCTGTCGTGGCATTTGTAAACACGTTAAAAGATGCACCAGCTTAATTTTCTGGTAACTGGAACAAGGTAACCATGGTTTCTATAGAGAACTTTGCTTGGCAAGGCTTGCAGAGTTTCAGGGAATGTAGTTAACTGCAAGACTAAGGTGTGTGATTTGCACGAAGAAGAAATGTGTGGCACCACTTTGGTTCTTGAGGGCAGCTGTGTGGGTTTCTCAGTGTGGTTGGGAGGAGTGGCTTGGCCTCTTCCAGGAGAAAGTGACAAGAATGTACAAACAGGAGTAGAGCAGGGGGTGGTGCCAGTAGCACTGTTCAGAAGACCTGGAATTCCTGTGGGGTAGAAATTGTTCTGTAAGTAACTTATTTAGCCAAAAACAGGAAAAGATAGGGAATACTATGATAAACCTGATAAATTATTTCGGGCAATTAATTGTTGTGTGCTGCTTGTTCTGTAGATTTGATATACTTCTAGATGACCTGGAAAGTGGTCCTGCATCTACTTTACAGCATAGTAATCCAAGAAAAAGGCTCCAGTTTCTTTCACTCGATGACACAGAAGGTAATCAATCCCTCAAAGGAAGGGAAAACTGTCCCTTGTAATTTTAAGTTTATAAAATGTACTTTTAATCTCCCAGATGAAACAGTTTGTACTGTAATTCAGAAAGCTGGCACATTGTTCTGTGGAGTCCAATTTCTGAAAATCATCTGTATCTTGTCTTATTATTGTAAATTGAGAAATACTATTCATACATTTTATTTTCATTTGTGTGTGTGCACAGACACAATAGGGAAACAAAAATAATTGAATTGAGAAAGAAGGGCAATATATTCTCCTGTGTTTAACTCAGTTATACAGTGCATAGCTCACAGGGGCCTATATTAAGATGTGCATGCTCAAACTAATAAAATTCCTATCTGTAATGCAACGTTTAGCAATAGAAAGAGTAAATATAATAAAGCCAGTTGTTTGAGATTTTTTTTCCACAGTGATTGAACCAAATCTTTCTCACTTCTGTCATTCTTGTCACAATGTTCTGCTTTTGCTTTTATTAATGTATTTATTTAGGCTAGTGTTTTCATGACAACTAGCCTACAAGGTGGTATTTAGAAACGTTGTACCAGTGGAAGTCATTCTTAATGAGCACACTGCACGAGGCTGTTGTCCAAAAAGTGTGCTGTGTTAAAAAGATGGCTTGAAAGATGACCCATTGGAGTGGGGAATGCATTCTGCATTCTGCTGGGAGATGTGCTCATGGGAAGCTAACGAGGCTTTGCTGCTCACTGTCCTCAGTTCATATAGTGCTGCTTTGCTTGTTTCTTTTGCTGTCTTTAGTAACAACTGAATAGGCAATTACAAAACAAATAAAAGCAATGTTGTTTTTTGATAGGAAGGCAAGGCTCAGGTGTCAGACCCAGCTCTTGTGCTGAATCTGTCAGTACCAGAATGAAGAAAGCAGCAGCTTGGGATGAGAGGAGCAGGGCACAGAACTATGAGCCAACGCTGTCACCTTGTGAGGGGGACTTCCCATACACACCAAGGACTCAGACTCTGGCTGAAACAGAGAGGCTTTTCGATGACCTGACTCAAGAAAAGCAACAGGCAAAAATAATGTTTATTTTAAAGTTACTGTATGAGAGGTGCATGGTGTGGCTGTACACCGGCACAGCGCGTGGCTGAAGTTCACATCTGATTTCCAGTGTTAACATAGGAATGTGGCATTACCATTCCTGTTCTACCTCTGAAACTAGAGCCATTCCTGTCCCTAATGTTGTTAAAGGAGAATCCCTGTAACATGAGCACACTGTGGTTGGAAAGGTTGGAGTAAATTTAAACGGACAAACTAAGAAGTTTGAACTCATTCAACAGTTATTTCTGTTCTCTTCAAAATGATCTGTGAGAGCGGCTGCTCATACATATTAATTTGGTGTTTGTGTGGCATAATATCATGGTAACAGAAGTTAGTGTTTAAGAACAACGTTGAGCATGTATCTGTTTGCCCCTCACCTCTTGCTCTGTAAGATCAGTTAGGAAGGTTTATTGGCACTTGAAACTGTCACTTACAGCTGAAGTATTTTCTGTTACTAGATTGAGGCTGCTTTGAGTCGAATACCTTCTTCTGGCGGGAGAATGACCTTGCAAGCAAGATTAAATCAGGTGAAAAAGCTTCTACCAACTGCTCTCTTCAGCTGCTTCTCTGGAATCTGAGGCTACGTAGCTTAGGTGAAAGTTTAGGTTTTGAAATGGGTATAAATACAGTGACTGCAAGTATTCTACCACAACACTGAGTGTTGTTCCTTTGTGAACATGGCTGAAGTTTGAGCCTACATGAAAAGTAGGCTCTGGACTTCATAGATTTCCTGTAATCTTTTAACACTACCTCAGTGTAATCATAGAGAGTGTGCATCACTTTGTAAGGTGTGTAAGTTTAGATGATTTCTAGTGATTCAGGGGGGAAAAAAAGTGTGTATATATATATATATATATATATGTATATATATATATGATAATATATATAATTATATTTATATTAATATTATATTAATTTATATTTTTATTAATTTATATTTTATTTATTAATTTAATATATATATATTATATATGTTATATATATAAAATATTTATATATATTCATACGTTTGTTGATCTGAGTCTTGAAAACCCATGCTGGAAAAAAAAAAAGCCAACAGCCCACAAATGCACCCACAAAAATAATCAGAGAAGTCTGCAGGTCTGGCTCTTGGTTTTGGGTAAGGCAGTGCATTGGGATGGATACCAGCTGACTGGATCATTGGATTTTGTTGTCTGTTATTAAATCTTTTTTTTCCCCTTTTTTGTGAACTGTTTCTTTTTAGGAAGCCCTGGAAGATCGCTTGGAAAGGATTAACAGAGATCTGGGCTGGATACGCATGACCCTGAAAAGATTCCATGTTCTACGTACCTCTGCAAACCTCTGACAATTCCCTCTTGAATTCCAATATGCTTTTTATTTTTATTTTTTTTTTTTGCACTAATATATAATGATGCACTTGGTAAATGCAAATGTTTTGTATTTTTATAAACCCCCAATAGTAGTTTTACAACCACGTTACCCTTTACACTCAGCAATATTTTGTACTTCAAACAGCCACCTATATTTTAAACATATTTTTGTTACACTTGAGAAAGCAATGTTTATCCTGTATTGTAATATTTTTAGAAATATTATTTTTAAATAGTGATAATTTATAATAAGAAACTAAAAGGCAGCTTGTTTTCTGAGAGTGATTGCGTTTTGCACTCGTTTTCGTCACCATTTTATAAATGTCTGTGGCACGTTGTAAATACTGGCTAATAGGAAGTCTTTTAATATAAAACATGACATGAGTTGGTGATGTTAGACAACTACTGTTATGTAGCAAATCCTTTCCATTTACATCTGGTGGGTGTTTGTCACGGTGACCAAACTACAAGCAGCAGCAGTGCTTTGATGCCATTAGGCCAGGATTCGTGCAGCTGACAGCAGCCAGCTTTCCCAGCAGCGAGCTCAGCTGCAGCTGGCACTGCAGGACAGCAGCTCGCTCAAGTTGCTGCTTTAACATCAGGGTGGGTTTTGTGCCACGCCAGAGTTCAGAGCACACACTTCCAAGTGAAATCTGAGCTGTCATTGTGAGCAAGACGTGCATTTTTTGTGGTGAAAAATATAGATTTGCTCGTTGGCATACTGTTGAGTTACTGTTCGACATTGATATTTTAGTTTGTATTTTGATATTAAATAAATGTTTAATTAGATTCTTTCTCCCAGCCCAAGAACAATAATAGGATCTGGGATATTACATCAGCAATAATGTAGGTTTTAATCATATTGTGTGTTTCAAGTTCTGTCCTTGTTCCAAATGTTTGGCCACTAATGATGTGATTATTTTGCAGTGGAAAGGCCAGAATAGCTGTGGTGAAGGAAGATCGTGAAGCTCTGATTCTAATTCTAGAGTGCTGTTTTTTAAAGATATTTAATGAAGAAGTGCCCTATGTTAATGCACAGTACTTTTTTCTTAGAAGAAGCTTTATTTATTTATCAAGAGCTCTGTGCATCTCCTCCTGCCCTGCGGGTTGTTCTGATGCAACAGCAGAGAAGTCAGGCCTCCAAGTTACTCATTTTCCCTTCTGCTCTAAAATGTTGAAATTGGGCCTGAATGCTTGGCAGCAACTTGCTTGAATATACTTCCAGGCCATTCTAACAGATGCTTAATTTTGATGGTATTTCATATTCTTACTTGAGGAGGAAGGAAAAAAAAAAAAGCTTTTCTACTTTCCTATACAACTCCAGCCTTCAGCTGAATAAGTTTCTTTCCACCACTTTGAATTATGAACAGGTAGAGTGTAAAAGTACCATTCTAAAGCATCATTGAGCCAGCAGCAGTTCTTCCAAGGCACAAAACTTCACTTGGGTCCATTTAATGGTCTTGTTTTCTTTCATCAGTGCTGCTGCAAAACAGGCACCATTTTCCTGACAGGCATTCGAAAGGAGCAGGTAAATCAATTCAGCTCTCACTGCCTTTCCTCATAACCTCCCTTTATTTCCATTCCTTTCTCTCCAGCACTATTCATATTCATGTTCTCTTTTTTTATTACCTCCAGAAAACTGAAGCGTGAGTCACAATTTATTTTTTAATCAAAAGCCCTCCTCCATCTGTTGGAGCTCTTCAGGCTATTTCTGTTCTATTCTAACACTGAAAGGGGGGGGGGGGAAGATTCTAAGTGGTGCCCTGAGTAAACTTTTAGGCCCCCCTTTTAGCAATAGCTGCGAGGCGCGGGCTGAGCTGTGGCTGCGCGGTGCCTTCAGCCTCATCCTTCCGCGGGGCGGAGGAGCTGCAGTTCCCGCTGGAAGCGGTGGGAGGCCTGAATGCTCGGCGCTGCTGAACAATCGGCCCCGAAGCATCAAAAGACGGGAAAGTGGGGCACGTTTGGAAAACACGGCCGAATCGCTGTGTGCTCTGCTGGACGACGGCTTATTAGATTTTTTAATAAACCTCTGTAAAGTTCGTTGCCTTCAGCACAACCGCGTTGCCTTTTTGTACAAGAAGAGCAGCACAGGCTGCTTCTGAGCAGCGCTGTAACCGCCGTCCTCGTGCCTGCACACCGCCTGCACTGGACCTGCAGCTTTTGCTCCACCTCGGCGTCGTCGACACCGCGCGCCCTTGCAAGGTGTAGTTCTTGGCGGTAGCAAACCTCCTAGCGCTCCTGTCCTTCCCGCCCTTCCCTACAAAGCACGCGTAAAACGACCGGCCGACGATCCCGCCGTCGGCCGTAGCCGCGCTCCGCAGCCCCCGCTCCGGGGCCGCCCCCTCCCGCGTGGCGTTGTTCCGCGCGGCCGCCAGGCGGCGCCATAACCCCGAGGCCCGCCGCCGTGCGGGAGCGCCGGCCCGGCGCGGGGAAGGAAGTGGCGGCTCCCCGCAGCGGGGGCACGGCTCGGCCCGGGGGATAAAGCCGTCCGCCGCCGCGGGGCAGGGCCGGGGCTCCGCGCGTTCCCCGCTCTCTCCCGCAGCGCGGAGCCGCGCAGAGCTGGCGGGCGAGGAGCTGCCCGCGCCCGGCCCCACCTGCGCCGGGGATTATGCCAGCGGAGCGCGGGCACGTCGGCGGGCAGCGGCTCGTAGGCGGCGGCGGCGGGAGCCGGGAGCAGCCGGTGCGTGTGGGAGAGGCGGGGGGCGGCGGGCGGACCCTTGGGCGGCGCGGGCCCGGCGTGCTGCGGGATCCCCGAGCGCGGGGCTCTGCGGGCTCCTCCCGGGGCCTCGGCGGGGCCGGGGGCCGCGGGGTGAAAGTTTCCCGAGTGGGGCGGTCCGTGGCGGGAGCGATGTGTCCGCCGCACCGCCATCCCCGGGCGCTGCAGCCATGGCAGCGCCGCGCCTCAGCGATTTCGCTCCGCAGAACGGGGCGCCGCTCGAGGTGGGCGCTGCGCGCCGCGTTCCCTCGTGCCGGGACCGAGAGACCCGGGGCCGGGTCGGCACGGCCGTTCTGAGCCCCGCTACCGCCGCTTCCCCATCCCTCGGGCCGGGATTGACCTCGATTTCGTTTTCGCGGCGTCGTGGGGAGCGGTCGGGGCGCGGCGAGCCCAGCCCTGCCCCGAGGAGGGGGCGAAGGAGCCGCCCGCGCAGCCGCTGCCCGAGGAACCGCCCGGAGGCGCCGGGAGCGGAGCAGCGCCTTCGGGGTACGGCTGTGCGGCCGTACGGCTGTGCCCTGCGGGGTCGTTTCGGGCCTCGGCGCTGCGGGTAGCGAGGAGCTGGGGAGGCGGCCGAGCCCTGAGCGCTGCGTGCTCCGGGAAGGAGAGAGAGAGAGAGAGCGAGGCTGTGGGACGGCTCCCTGTGCGCCAACCGGCCCGGGGCTCTCGGAGCTGCCGAGCCCCGCGGGCAGCATCGCTCCCACATCCCCGCTCCCTCCCGGCAGCCCGGCCCTCTCCTGGCGCGCTGCCCTCCGCCCCGCGGCTCGGCCCTGCCGTGCTTTTGTCTCGCATCGCCGCGGCTGAGGTGAAGTTGATGCAGGTTGTGCTTTTGGGAGGAACAAAAGCTTCTCCCTTCGTTAATAACCGCTCTGAAGAGAGAACTTACATCTTCCGCGCGCTGTGGAGCAGCAAGGTGGGTGATGGTTGTGGGATCCCGTGACACGGTGCTGAAAAACGCCTTCAGTCTTTGGCGGCGTCATTCGCTACCGCTGTGCGCAGGAGAGCGGCTGAGCCGCGGTAACAGATGGACCTTTGCAGGTGTGAGAGCTCAGACGGGCAGGGTTTGACTTGGCACTGAAATAAACGCACACGGTTTGCAGGACTCCTCATCCCGCCCTGCCTCTCTCCGTGCCGTTTCTCTGCTCTGCTGCCTTTTTGCTGCGTGGTTTATTTTTGCCATGACTGCGCTGCGCTCCTGAGTAACACAGGAGGGCTGATGGTGCTGCAGAGTTCAGCAACGGCACCGGAGCAGTTCTCCACTGCCGAGCAGGAGGCTGCTGCCTGTAGGACAGCCCTGCCTGACCCCGCAGCCCTCGTGCCCCAGGTGCCCGCTGGCCGGGTCAGGTAAGCAGCGCCATCACCCCAACGTGCCTCGGGGACACGCAAAGTGAGCAATGACCCAGCAGGAAAGCGTGCTTGCAGGCGTGTCCCGGCTTGCTGTTGATCGGAGGAATGCTGCTCTGTAGTCCCTGCAGCGTGCTCTGTTTGTGGCGTCTGTGAGAGGGAAGCGGAGGAAATGAGCAGGGCCTGAAGCGGAGCTCGCTGTGCTTCTGACAGAGCGGGCTTCTGGCAGGCCGGTAGCTTGCATTAATCATGTTTAAGTTTCTGTCACCAACTTTTAATTAAAAGCATGGTTGATACCGTTTTAATGAATGTACGGATGTTAGCCATCTTCATGCATAAAAATGCGTTTTAATTCCCTTACTATTCCCTTTATGGCCCTTAGATGCTTTTGTTACCATTTAAACAGCATACAGGAGCAGCTGTTTATCTTCTTAATATAACTTTTTCTTGCATCTGTGTTCAGGAAACAGTAATGGTTTGAGTAAACAGTTCTCTGGTATCCTTTAGCAATATTTTGTAAGTAACTTGGCAGGAGGGTTATAAATGATGTCTGAATGGTGAACTCCAAGGCCACGCTGACAGCAGCCAGACATAACTGCTCAAATCACAGGCTGTTACATGAGGAGCGCACGGAGTCCTCAGTGCAGGACTTCTGGTCCCAAGGAGCTGCTCCCAGAATGACAACTTTGTGCTGAAATACCCCTTCTGTTGTCAGTGCTGTATTTCTGTGTGTTTGCTGCTTGTTGTGCATCTAACAGCCCAAGCATTTATTGTGATTTGCCAGCTGGCACGTGGGAGTTTCATCCAACTTCTCATCTTAGTTGACAGCAACCGGTTTGCAGAGATCTTGTCCTGATGATGATGATTATTATTTAAAGAAATACTCAAAACTTACAACTGACAGCGGTGCTGAGGGGCTTTGAATTTAGGTTTTTTCTGTTCAAAATGAGTTACTGCTCCTGCAGTTGGCCGAACAGAGCATCACATCCTGCAGCCGAGATAATGTAAAGAAGGTGCCTCCAATTAGTCCAAACCAGCGCTAATTTCCCCCCACACCTGAGCAGAAGTCTTGTCATTTTCTTAGGAGGAAAAAGCAATGTAAAAAAAACATGGCTTTCTTAGCCAGTTTCTCTAAGCGGTGAAGATATTTTCTAATTAAACCCTGATGTTGGCTGATATGGATACACAGCTAATATTTCTGCTCATCCCCAAATTAGTGAGATGTGACTGAATGTAATTCTGAGCCTGAAAGCATCATATAAGCAGAAATATCCCAAAGCGCGCAGCGTGAGTGCAAATGGAGTAATTAACGGGTGGGAGGAAGGGGATAAATAAAACGCTTTATTTTTAGCTTTGTTTCCTGGATGTTGGAAGAAATCCAAGTGCCACAGCGTTGTGCTGGGCCTGAAGAGAGTGAACTCAGCCCTGGCCTGAAAGGGATGCATGCAGGGTTGTGCTGTGTCAATGCGGAGCTGCTCCTGGTAAAGGCAGGGCAGTGAGCTGGGATGGGTTTGGATTGCTGGCACTTGCATAAGGACAGCTGAGCACGGGATGCTAATTCAAGCACGTGAGCTGGCTTAACCCACCGAGCAGTGACCTGAAAAGGCGTTTCTTGTCTGCAGTAACTAATTTGAAAGGTGGAAATGTGTAATCGCGTCAGCACGTTGAGTGCTCTGCCATATCAGTGTTTCGGGGTGAGGCCTTGTTATCTGCCGCTCTGGCTGAGTTTGATGTTTGCACGACTGTTAAGCTGGCAGCGTGGCGGGGCCGTAATTCCATGATGAGGGATCTGGGGCGCTTAGGGCACGGCCAGGTGAGCTCTGTGCAGGTCGGCCGTGGGGATCTGCTGCAGGGCTTGGAGCTTCCGTGGGAGCCTCCTGGGCCAGGGCTCGGAGGGCAGCACAGGGGCTGAGGGAGCTGGGCTGCAGAACAGTCCTTATGTGCTGGTGTGCAGACACGTGTTCTGTGCACCAGTCTGCACAGTGGGTATGACCTATGACTGCAGTTTCTTTTGAGATCATAGTGTAACTTAGCTAACCTCCTTCTAAAGGTAGAAGCGCCACGGAATCTTTTTCTCTGTGTGGGTGGTTTACCCACTTTAATGCTATATATACTTTTTTTTTTAAAGAAGGAAATAGGCGTTTTATATTTATCGTATCAGTTGAAATCGAAATCTAAATATTTACATCTTTTTTTTTTCTGGATCCGAGGTGGGGAAGCGATGGTGGGCGTTCCCAAGCTGTTCAGTCACCCACTCCCCTGTGTGGGTCGCTTCTGTTACATGGTGCAGGGATGGAGCTCCTGCTTCTCCTTCATGCCTTCTGCTCCACAGCCGGAGCATCGCCCCAGTAGGACCTTCCCACCTCGACACACTGAGAGCCAGACTCGTGTGATCTCTAACAGAACGTGGTTAGCAGCAAGCTGGGAAACTGGAGGGGGAGTTTAGGACATGGCTGTGTGAATAACTGGGAGATATTTTGTGAAAAATAACAAGAGGGGGAGAAAGGCCGCGCGCTTGCTTTCTATCTGTCATCCTCATCTCCCCTGCAGTGCTCCCAAGGCTGACTTTCCAGGCTTTTTACAAAGGTGGGAGATGGCTTCTGTGCTAAGCAAGGACAGCCTGCAGCGGCCGTGTGAGATGCTGCAGGTCGGGGCGCAGTGGGAGAGGCAGTGCGCTGTGGCCAGGTGTGCTCCTGGTTTCTGGGCAGTGCAGCACAGTGCCTGTTGTGAGTCCAGCACAGCAAACTGATGGAGAAGGACAAGAGCAAAATAGCTCCTTTGTTTTCTTACCCTTCTTCTTTTTTAAGCGTCGTTTATCCGGGCTCTTGGGACTCACTATTTGTCTGACCTGTATCTGGGTTGTAAAATCTCATTCCACATCTTAACTTTAAGATGGCAAACATCTTTCAGTGACTATCCTCCAAAATGTGTTTAGTATGGACACCATGTGTCCTCTATCTGTTTTAGGACTACAGAACCATTTTTAATGCTGTCTTTTGCTTACGTTGAATTCCTATAAATAGGCTTTTCAATAAAGCACATTCATCTCCTGCGCTATTGCTGTCAGAGGGAAGTGCATATTTGGGCAAGCCTACTTGAAGCACTAACCTTCGTAGTGCAGCTCCTGTGTTGCTCCAACTTCCCATTCCAGTCTGTCGCTTTGTTGAGGAGTGGTGGTTGCCTTGCTAGAGCTGTGCACCTTGGGATGCCTGCATGATGCTCTGCTCAGAAATATCAGTATTGGAAATGGCAGGGGAAGACTCTGGATGGTAAAACCTCTCAGTTACAGCATCCTACAAACTGGCTTCTTGCAGCAGTAGGGCTTTATGCAGGGCTGTAAGGAGAACTGCTCCCTGTGTTTCCTTCTGTGCCTTCAGTGGAGCTCATTAGGTCAAGTGCCAGATCTGCTGCATCACATCTGCACGGCATCTGGGCTGCGTGCGCAGAGGAGCCGTATGAGCAGAGCCTTCTGTGCTGCTGCTTCGTGCCACTGCCCCCAGGAGAAGCAAAGGGGCAGGATGCAGAGCTGCACCCCGGGGCCAGGTGAGTCAGCGTGCCTTGCTCTGCTCTCTCCCATTGTCTGTATTTTCTTGTGCTGGCAGAATTTGTGTTTTACTCCTCTTTAATGACATAGAATGGAAAAGAGATAAAAATGTTTTAGCTTTAACAACATGACCAAAATCATCAGCTAAGCTGTTTGGAGAGACTATGTCTATTCCAGGCTTAAAGGCAAGAGTGTCGTTTGTCTTTGCATCCCCTATTCTTCCTAAATGAAGTGTATGGCACCAGCAGCTTGGAGAGTCACCTCCTGATAACGAGCCTTGGGGTCATCAAAAGAAGCCTTGAAATCAGCTCAGCTAGCATTTGTGAAGCAGCTCGTTGAGATTCCTGGCAGGTACGCTGCGGAGGCCTCCTGCAGTGGAGTCATAGGTGCTGGTTGTTCCTGCCTGTTTTATTTAACTTGCTGTTCAACTTTTGAGGAGGTGCAGATGATGCAGCCTGCATCCTCACAGCCCGTTAGGCAGCAGCTAGCCTGAGCTGCCCACCTCCCTCGAGCCCTTACTGAAGGCAGGATAAACACAGCCACTCAGCACAGAGCCCAGGGGCTTGGTGTTGCAGCTATCAGAAGGTATTCCATCTGGAGGTGGAAAAAACAGCCCTTACGGGTTTCTTTATCTTGAGGCTGGCAAAGAGCGCCGAGTGAGTGACATATTTCCATTTGACTCATCTGTTGTCAAAGCAGTGGCACCCTTGAGTCACATTAAATGCGAGGCCTTGTAGCTGGATTGGCACATGGCTCTGCTGACCGTGGAGCAGCAGTTTGCTGGTTGTGTTTTGCTTTCGTCCTTGGTAAGAGAATTCCCCCCTCCCTCCTTGAAATGAGATTGAATTGATGAATGCTATCGCTATTATTATGGCTTAAAAATGACAGGAGAGCCTGATTCAGGTGTGATGCTGGATGTGAGCTCCAAAGGTGTTCAGATAACAATTTAAAACCCTGGGGAAAAAAAAAAAACGAGTGCCCAGTAGCCAGATGGTTGGAAAAGAGCTCCCCACGATCAATGAGGCAATATGTAAATATTTTCAATCATTACCACAGTACTGCTGTGTTGACATTGAAATTCAAAGTGCTATTCCATGGGGCTCCTCATTGATCAGCAGATGAGCTCTCATAAAACGGAGGATAAAAGCACGATGCTGAGAATTATTATGGATTGTGGGCTTTGTTGACAAGGACAGCCTTCCATCAAGGTCTGCAGAATGGATTTTGAACCCCCTTTGTGTGTTTCTAACACACAGTGTTTCTTTTCTGGCTGTCAAGTGTGGATTAAGTGGTATGTTATTCCTTGAGCTGTTTTATTTAAGGTGAAATGCTGCATAGCCGACTAACTTTGCTTTGTTAATTACCCTATTGATATGGGAAGTAGTAGAAATGAGATTGGTTGAATTAAAATAGATTTTTTGGGCGGAAAAGTCCTTCTGAAAGCAGGCTGCAGAGATCTGAATCTGGCTGATTCGCTTAGCAATCTTTCCAGGGGTAACAGCATTCTCATGCATAAAGCAGTGCCTTTAACATAAGCAGGTGCTGAGCCCACCAGGAGGCCTTTTCTCCTCCTCCCTTTCTGTTTCCACTCATGGAAGTGTTCTTGCAGCAAGGCCTACACCTGGTGCTCCGGAGGTGCAGATACTGCAGCATCAGGCAGGGGCAGATTTATCAGGTGCCTTCATGAGCCGCTCAGGTTTTCTCGTTAACTGCTCTGTTTATCTTGTGTTCATTAATTCTCTCTGCTGCCTGGCACATCCTGGAGCCTTTTCATTTGATTGCAGAGTTATTCAGGGTTCTGATACTATTTCTCTCTGGTTCATTGCTTTTTAGTTGCTCCTTTAT
The DNA here is from genome assembly GCF_023343835.1 of Lagopus muta. Taxonomy (NCBI): domain Eukaryota; kingdom Metazoa; phylum Chordata; class Aves; order Galliformes; family Phasianidae; genus Lagopus; species Lagopus muta. The sequence goes on along the minus strand of NC_064449.1, from coordinate 7,599,721 downwards.
ATCCCCTGATTGTTTTAGGGTAAGTAACTGTTGTGGTAATGGAAAACACTTTCCCTGAGGATGGAGGACTGGTGTGACTACCCGAAGCTGATGCCTACAAACCAGGGCCATGGGTGTGCAACCACGGCTAATGTGAGTCAGGGTGACTGCTTAGTGCAGGTAGTAGGAAGCAGTAGGCTGAGCTGAAACATCTGTGGTGCTTGCTAGGAACGGTTTTGACCCTGGGTGTTTCCCAGGACAGGACCTGCCATGCATATGGATGTGTCTGGGTTACATAGGGCTCTGCTCCTGAGAGCGTGTGCTGCTCTGTGGCTGCCACTATAGTGTGTTCAGGCTGCAGCCAGGTGGGAGCTCTGCCTGCCCTGCCGGTGGGAAGTGCCTTAGAGGTGGCTATAACTGGTCCTTCTGGGAGGGTGGGCTGATAACTGAAGTGCAGTGTGCTGGTTAAGCAGACAAGGCTTCAGAAGCCAGCAGAAAGCATCTTGTGATTAATCGTCCTCTTTGGAAAGGTAAATGCCAGTTAGTTCTATTAGTATAGTGCAGCGTTTTCAACACTTATACTAAGCAGGAGCAGCTTGCTGCTTGCTGGGTAGCACCTTGTCCTCCCCCAGAATGTGTTTGCTGTGATACTGTCTGCTCACAGCTGCACTCTGCTTTGGTTTGCCTCGCAGCGTACATCGTGCTGCCGCAGTGCTGATGTGATCACTGCAAGGGTCTGGTCCTGGGCTGCCCCAGCTCCCCACACCTTCCTTGGAGAGGGTGGGAGAAAGTTTGTAATGATCAGCACTTGCTACTGACCCATTATAGAAGTGCTCCTCTGGGAACTCTTGTATTAACTCAGAACTTACACACGTTTTTGTTGGGTTGATTTGTCCTGATGGTTTGTTTTGGACAGACGTGCCCTCAGGTTCCAGCAGTGCAGTGACAAAACAAGCAAAAGTAACTGTGTTTGATTACCAGTTACCACAAGATACCTGAAACATAGGGTTAATTGTTATTAATCTGAAACAGATTAATTTTTATCTTGATGTTTAGGATTGGAACGTAATACTGAAGTTTAAATTTAGGATTGATAAGCTGTTCTGACACCTATAAATAAAAGCAGCAGTGGCATCGGTGAGACCTCTGCAAACTGCAGTGATGTGCTGAGCTGGGCATACAGCAAAGGTGAATTTGTATGACTGTTCCAGCAAACAGGTTGTATAAATGTCTCAGTGTCCCAAGCTGCATTCATTACCTGCTGCTTACTGCAGAGAAAATGCTGGTCTTTACATTTCTCCAAAGGGAGTACTTTCAGTTTCTGTTGCTCATAAAAGCTTTTGCTTTTAATCGCTTTTGATTTCAGTATGACTAGCAAGCAGATACAGACCTGGCCTTCCGTTTGGAGCAATCGTTTCAGACACGCTGTCACTGAAAATAAGGAAGTTTGTCATCTTTCCCCAGTCTACAAAAAAAAAAAAGGAAAACCCAACCCTGAAACAAAAAATTCAGGTAGAGAGGTTGCTTTCCTCAAAGAGTCTTTGTGTGTACCTTGCATGTTGATATCAGTGCCTGACGTGGAACCTTTGAGGCAGCCCCATGATGTGTCAGCTGAATGATGACATTTTGTCTGAGTCCTTGAGTCCCTGCCCTGTGAGAGGCCGGGCAGATGGAGCTCTGTGCTGACTCCATTTTCAAGACACATTTCTTTGCCTAGCATCTACCCTGTGAGAAGAAGCACGGAATGGACATTACACCCTGGATTCATCAGTTCTGTCACAAATTACTGCATGACGTTAAGCATAGCAAAGCTTGCTCAGATGCGTGTCGGCCTGTTGGGCTGTTCCCATCGTAGCCCAGGTTCACTCACAGCTTGTGGTTGCGTGGTGGTTGGTTCTGAGGTGGGCTCAGCCACCTGAAATCCAGCTGTTGTGACAGTGTTGCAGCCAGGCTGGCAAAGCAGAAGTGGCATTTGTGCCCCGTGCAACTGGCTCAGCTGTGAATCAGCAAATGACGTTAATAAGCGTTTGTGGACTAAATATATTTTTAAGCTGCCTGGCTGCTTGCTCTTGGCAAGATCTCTGAGATTAATGGTCCCAGAACATTAGCGAGACAGGATGCATCAACCTGTGCAAGAAGGAGCGAGAGTAAGGAGCAATCACACTTCTTTTCTTCTGGTCCTTAACATTTGTGGCGAGGTCTAAATGTTCTCTGAAGCAGGGTATCCCAGCTAAAGGTATCCATTGTTTTTTCCACTCTTTTTGTTTTGGAGCAGGAAACAGCAGATGTGGGAGTATTATTGCTGTTTTCCTGTGGCCCTTTGGCTGCAGGTGCTGCTTGGTGGCTGGGATGCTCCCACACACCACCTGCCCCCAAAACAAAGGCTGAGGAATTAAACAGACTGAAGGAACCTGGGGATCCTCGGGAGGAGCTGAGGGAGGGGAGCACACGTGTGAGCTGAAATGCTCGCCAAGCACTGCAGAAACATCGTTCAGAATAGCTTCTGGTACTTGGTGGGAGGACTGCGCCCTTCTGCAGGCGGTGAGGGGCTCACAGGGCAGTGAGGGCAGCTCTGCTCCCACAGCGTGCGGCCCTGCACGTCCCTGGGGGCTCTTTGGAAGAAGGCTGCTGTGCAATTGGGTTTTTTTTTTTGCTATTTCATTGTAATTTTTTAAATTTATTTTGATGTGGAATGAGGTCTGCAGTGGTTTCTCCTTCATGGAAATCCTTCAGCGCAATATTTTAAAAGGGAAATGCTTTAGGGGGAAGCTGTTCTGTCGCACAGCGAGAGCGCAGGAGAGTGGTCAGCGTGCTGCATGTGTGTGTTTGTCTTCCCTCTGTTTTTTTCCTTCTTCTTTTTTTTTTTTTTTAAATTTCCATGAGTTAGAGATGGCGATGACTCACAGCTTGGAATGTGCTTTAAATCCCCGAGGTGCTCATTGCCGCCTACCATCACGTATTGAATTTCTGACATACCGGAGGGATGTCTGCAGAGAAACTCTGATGTGCAATTATAAAACGTTGTAGCTGCGCGTTGTTTGCATAGGAGCCATTAGCATGGCATAACTGTGAAAATAATGCAGCTTTATTCTTGCAGTTGATTTCCCATGGGCAAGGCAGTTAAGCAGCTGTGCTTTATCGTTTCCTAGGTTGTTGACACGTGGACCAGCAGTGACATCCTTCTTCGGCAATGCTGTCTTTACTCCCTCCTGCATTCAGAAGCATCTAGAGAGATTTCTTGCCGAAGGTAGGTTCTGGCAGTTCAGCTGCATGGCTGTTCTGTTCCTTCTGTGCCAGAAAAAAAGCATGTAGATGTTACTAGGGAGAATGGTAAGAAGTCTGATGGAGACTAGTGTGCTGCTGCTGAGAGAAGGGATCAACCTTACCTTGGGTTGCCCTGGAATAGATAGATGAAATGAATAGAGTGGAGTCTGGAAGAATGGCCTGTAGGTTGCCTTAGAGAAGGGCTTGGCAGTCACAGAACGTGGTTGGCTCATAATGCTTAGATGTGGATTGGTAATAGAGCTGTTTTCAAAGAAAATGCGCTCCACACCTTTTTGTGCTCGGTCAGCGTTCTCATTTATTTGAAAGAATTCAAATAAATCAAAAGGGGAAACGGCCATGCAGGATGTGTGATTAACATACATTTTGTGTTTAAATCTTTTGTGGGTCTCACCCCTCCTCCCACCCCCCCTCTCCCCTTGCCAAAAAAGGGGTTGGTCTGAAATAAACAAGTGTGCACCTCCTGGTACTGCCATGACATTGTGTTAGCTTCTCATTCTTATTTTCCTCTCTGAAGTCCTAACTTACTTGACGTTTTCAAGAGAATTGAGATGCAAAACTTCCACAGCAAAAAGTGTAGATGGGAGCAGAGTACCCTGTGGGTTCTTTAACAAGCAGTTCTTAAGAGGTTTGGTGCTTTTTGTGATTTTTGTGCACCCTTGTGCTTCAGCTTGCAGAGCGTAGCTTGTGGGTTTGCTGGGTGCCTTTCCAGCTCTACTGAGCTTCTTTTATGTGAGATCTAGAAATATGTCTCCTAGTCTGTACACAATTACTGGCTAAACGGGAAATTTTCAGTAGATGGAATGGCAGCCTTTACCTGAATTGGATGTTTTGCATCTTCTTGTTTTCCTCCAGTGCATTCCTTGCCACCTAGTTTTTTTCCCCTGTTAAAAAAGGAGTGTTTTTAACTCTTAGATCCACCAAACATTTTGTTTTGTGTTGACATGGTGATACAGCAATTTTGGATTTTTTGCTGCTCGATGCTGAAACTCAGAATTGTTGGCTTCTAGTTTAAGAGCAATGGACTGCTGCAAAGACCAGAGAAAGGGTAAATGAGTTTGGGTCTGAGCTGTTTGCGTGTCAGACTAAAATATATTTTCAGTTCCTCTGGACTGGTACTCAAGTCGCAGCAGTTACACAAAAACCACAGTGACACCAGCTTTGTATCGACGTGCAAAGCCAGAAGCCCTTGAAAACTAAGGGTTATTTGACTACCTTCATTATCTCTTGTCAGCAAACTGACTCCCAATGAATTAATTGACATTCCCTGTGCTGATTCCCTTTCCAAAGCCTTTTTTCAGCATCAGCAGGATCCAGGGCCAGCTTAGGCAGACTGCTAGCCACACTGCAGCCCATCCCTTGGTGAGATACCCATATTTCTCTTGAGAGTCCAGCAGCTTCTCTCCTGCACACTGCAGCTCTGACTAAGCTGTGCACAGCTCTCTGTGGGAGCAGTCGCTGCTGTCAGCAACTTTACTGGAGGAGCTGATGCTGCTGTAAGAATTTGCTCCTGGACTGAGGGAGGGCACTGTGTCTCAAAAGCTGCATCTCCCTTGTTGTAGATCACTCCAGGTCTCCTCACTCCCCTGTAGGCTGTTGTAAAGGAGAGAGTGTCTGAATTAGTGGTAGCAGCAAAGAAGCGCTGTCCTAAGCCATGTTTAGGGTTTGCTTTGTTTTGAGGCTGTGGGACTGCTCTTTTTGCTTGCCTGAAGGACTTGGCACTGTTCAGGGCTGACATTCCTCTCTGCAAGAGGTGCCTGAGTGGTCATTAAGAGCCTGCACTGGTGAGGGGAAACTGCCTTGGTATTGTGTTTGCAGCAAAATGAATCCGTGCAGCTTGCGTCACTGGAGAGCAAGTAATGTCCCTGGATTGGCAGGTAAGGAACATAGGGAGAAAAATGACTTTTAAACCGTGTCAGGGAATGCAGCGTTCATGAAAACAAAGAGCTGAATAACAATGTCCAGAGCACAGGGAAGTGCTGTAGGCACTGAGTAATTTCCTCCTGTCCTATCAGCATCCCTGTGCAGCAGGACCTCTGAGCAGAGGAATAATGAGGAGAAGAGGGGCCTCTGAAAGTTGTACCTGGAGTATTCTGCGTGGGATTGTTTTGAAATCTAGGAGTGTGTGCTGAATCCCTGGCACAAGCAGAAAAGCGGAGCAGACACTGAGGGGTGCATATGAAAGTGCCTGTGATGCTCGAGCACAGCTGTGGGACCACAGCAAGAAGTCTCAGATTGTGGGAGCAGCATGATGGGGGAGGTAGATGATGGTGGTGCAGATAAGGAGATGCCTGCTGCCCTGACCCCCTCAGCACCCTTGCTTCTGGCTGTCCAGGGACACTGCACTGCCTCTGACTTCTGCCTTACAGCTGCAGGAGCTGGGGTGGAGTGAATGATTGCCTCTCTTTAAGAAGGAGCAGAGACTGAGGTTGGGCAGGAGGCTTATGTATCCATAGTGTGCTGGGGAAGTGGTGTCCCCTCTGAACTGTGAATGTACTGTCAAATGGAAGCCCAGGTCAGCTTTGCACGTGGCTCCTTTGTGCCTTGCTGTCAGTACCTGCACATGAGCCTGTAGCACTGTGCTCTCTGAGGTACATTTCTGCCCAGGTTGTGTAATGTGATGAACTTTCCCTTTCTAGAGCCTTGTGTTCTTCTACATGGACACAGTCTAGGGCTGAATCTTACTTTTTTTTGTGCTCTGTTTGTATCGGGACTCGCTCCGCAACCTGTGATGTCAGAATAGTAACAATTGTAAGGGCTGAGTTTAATGAAAGTGACTGAATTCAGCACCATCTGTTGTCGTGTTGGATCCTTCGCAGAGCATGCTGCAAAGCACCGTGCAGTGAGTTAGATTGAGGTGATAACACTTCAGAGAGGTGGGTGATGGCTGCTGTCGTACCAACAAGGAGGGCAGCCCTGCTTGGCAGCCTGATGGCACAGCTGTGATGTTCCCACACCTGTGTGGAACGGCGTGGCTTCGAGTGGCACTTGTTACGGGGCCAGGCAGTTTGGTGTTAGGAAATTGCTAGTGTGTGGATGGATGGGTTTTTTCTCTTGGTCATTTTCTTCCTTTTTATAATAGAAACACTAGATGAGTAGTGGAGGAACTGTTTGGACATACGTATTTAACTGGGAGGAAAAAGCTGTGACGCTAACCACAAACTGACGGTTTCCTGCTGCAAGTAACTTTCTATAGATCTCAACCTCATTCGTTGTGTCTGTGCTGCTGTTTAAATAGCTGAGGAAGATTCTACTGCTTCTAGGCTGCTTATTTTTGACAGTCTTTGTTGTAGCAGTTTGGGGATGGTGGCATGAAGAGAAATCATTACAGATCTAATACAAATTCAGGATTGGTGAAGTCCAGAAGGCTTCTGAATCTTATGATCTTGTATAATGTAGAGGTTGAGAAGCAAAACCTTTAAACACATGGCAGATTGATTTTTGTAATTGCATTTGCATGTGTAGAGCTCTGTTTATTTCAGGGGAGATGGGATGTAATTGCATGAACCTACCTGTGTGACTGAGACCTCTTCACCCACGACTGCAAGCTTCTGATTCGCCTTCCCCTCCCCATCCTGCTTTGCTGTGATGTGTTAAATATCACAGCTGCAAAAACCAGAGCAAGTTTCTCCCTGCCCTTCCCATTGCAGCTGGAAAGCTTGGCCAGATCCTTCCCCTGTGGTTTGTGACACTGTAAATAAAGGCTTGGGAGGTCACACGTTTTCCATTTCAAGTTATTTTGTTTCCAGCACTGGAATGGGTTTGGGGGGTGGGGGTGGAGAAGGAAAGGAGGGGGGGGGGGGAAGAAAGAAACAAACAAAAACCCAAACTGATCTGGTTTATTGCAAGAAAAACAACTCAGCAATACCAAGTGAAAAACAACAGGGGGAAAAGAAGGCTTCAGACTTTGACTGAAGCTGAGAGTTGGAGAATTGGAGTCGAAGATTTCACAGGAATCCACTATTAAGATGTGAAAGAGAAGCTATCTACAAAGTGAGAGCTCTGAACACCATGCTCCTGTGATCTGGTGCTTTTCCTGAGGGGTTCTGAAAAATTATCTTTAAAGGCATGTTGATGTGACTCTGTAAGCATACTGGTGAGTAATTTCACCTGCGTTCATAATGAGCGAGCCTCGTTAACACGGTTACTCATGTGCCTAAATGTCAGTTAAGTGGGCTTTGAAATGTGGAGCTGAGAAGTTCTGCCTGTGGGTCTCACAGGCTGTGATGCATTCTGTGGTTTGGTGCCCCTGAGTTGCCTCTTCCAGGGCCAGAGCTGACCATAGTTGGTGGAAGCACGCAGTGCTCACTTTGCCTGCTGCACATAGGTGCACAGGTAGAGTTCTGCCCTGATTTGCAGGAGCAGAAGTGCTGGGATGGCTGTTAGTGCTGTTGCTCTCAGCTGATGTCTTGCATTGGGCAGGCTTGGTCTTCTTGGCTGTGGTTCTTTCCATGTTGATGTTTGAGGTTTTGGTTGTTCACAGAAAACACTGCTTAGGTTTAAACTTCTATTTCATGCATTTAATTTTGATACTTGCAGCATCCTGTTTTGGATTTACTGAGAAATGAGCTGAGAACCAGGTCTGGTGGGCTTTATTACTGACTGGTGCTATGCAACGTGATTGATGTTGGCTTGCTGGGGAGAGGCAGTTACTGGCAACTGTGTCACCTATTTCTGTTGAGTTTTGAAGAGACCTTTTCCTGGCAAAGATATTTTTTTTTTCTTTACCTTTATCAAAACAGGATATAAAAGTGAGTATATTTGCTGCTAGAGAGTCCTTGTTTACCTTGATGCTACGGAAATATTTCTTCTTCCGTAAATCATTGCATTTATAAGTGTACAGCAGAATCAAAAGAGAACCGTTCTCTCTCTAGATGTTACTCTCTGTGCAGATGGTCTTTTGACTCAATGACTTTTCTTTCTTGGTCCTCCTTTGTGTTTTTTCTTTAATGGGCACGTGACATATGGCCATAAAAAATACTGGCCCAGTTTCACCCTTGCTGAAGCTCATTGACGTCATTAAAGCTACAGCAGGGATGACTTGGCCCAGATTCTTTAAAAATAAGACCTGATGAACAACCCCTCATGGAAAAGCTCTGTAGAGGTTGTCCTGAGCATAGTTCAGAGCAAACGCTGTGCAATGTGCTGCCACATCTATAAAATTCCCATTGGCAACCTCCCTACGAAATGGGGTAGGACCCTTCCTGGAGGGGTTGCAGGACTCATGGACTCGCTTTTGTGATTCCTTACCTGTGGGATGGAAAGGGACCAATAAGGAAGTGGTTGAAGGCACTTACGGGCAGGTCAGGGTGGAGATGTCACTTGCCTGGAAGTTTTCAGAGATGGGTTCTGTCTTTGGGCTCTCCAACATGCAAGGGCAGTTCTTGGGCAAAGCGAATGCGGTTGAAACGATCTGGGGAAAACCGTTGCCTTGAGCAGATTTTCAGGAAGGTGATTTGTATCAGCTTTGTCTCCCACAAGCCAGTTTGTTCTTTATCCTGGCTGCTGCCCAGCAGTAGCATTCCCTGCCCCATCCCAGGACTGGCACCCACAGATGCACTGTTTCCCTTCCCTGGTGCATGGGATGCTCCTGGGCTCAGCATCCCGAAGCAGCTCTCCGGTGGAGCTGCTTCTGCAGCCATCCTGCCCTCTTCATAGCACAGGATATTACAGTGAATGCACATGAAAGAAGGCAGCATAAACTGTGGCAAAATAGTAAATTCAAACAACAATGCTTGATCCTGTGTAAGCTGAAATGCAGCTTTAGATCTGAACAAGCTGAGAACAGACACAAATATAAAAGTTCTCAATAGCAGATGCTTTCAATCATCTTTTTTTATGAAAATGAGTGCGGCGGTTCGTGGATGGCAGTTCTGCAGAACTTTGCACTAACTTAAAGTCAGTGTTTTGCTCATATAAATAACTGCAGGAAGAAACAACCTTTAAAGAACGGTTGTAGCCCTGAAGCCATATCTGTAATGGATGAATGCTTGATGGCTGTTTGCAATGCCAATATTTGCTGCCGAGAGCACCTTTAACTTACTCAGCTGAATTTTCAGTTCTTGGTGGTAATAACTGTGTCTGGCCAAGGCAGGGCTCTTGCAGCTAGTCCAAGAAATCAGATAGTTATTTTTCTGATGCCAGATTCTTCTGGTCCAGTGAATATAACTGCAAGAACATATAGTTCCCAAGAAGGAAAATGCTTACTGTGAGTTTGGTGACAGCTGAAGATAACTTGGGAGGTGGGGGATGGAGAGAATAACACATTTGTCTGCTTTAAGAGCGTGTTTGTTGTAAGGGATTTTTAAGTTGGAAAGTTTTTTGCAGACGAAAGCCAGAATAGGCTCAAAGTGACATTGGCTAGTATAAATAGTGAAGGGAGAATTAGGGCTTTAAAATATAGTCGATCTTCTGATTAGTCCAAAACTCTGCTGGTAAGATAGAGAGGGAAATCTGGGCTTAACCTGATAAATGTCCTTGCTATGAAAGAGTCAGAAACAAGGAGCACTCAGCTCGTGGGATCCAGAGATCACAGTGCCAGCAGGCTCCTTAAGGGAGGGGGGGGGGGGGGGGGGGAAGGTGACTGTGGAGATGGTCTTGCTTTGAGCATCTCTTTCCTTGTACTGCTTTCCTCCTTCCATTCCAAGCTCCCTTATGTTATTGCCTGTGGACCTTTTTAGGGTGGTATCCTACCAAGACCAAAAGCACAGCATAGTGGGTTTGAGCAAAACCCTCCCTGGGACCTGAGATAGGTAGAGCCACCACAGCTCCTCTGAGCAGACAGCTGGGCAGCATGGATGGGCTTGGATGTATGGCAGCTCCAGGAGTGCTTCTTTATTGGAGAAGAGGGTTAAAGGGTGAGGGAAGGTGTGAAAATCCTTAAATTCAGTCTTCCCAGCTGGCTCACAGCAGTTCGTGTTCTGGAAGCAGACTTGCTTGGGATGAGTCCTGTTGTTGTCTTAGCACTCAGGTATTTCTTTTGGCTAAAAACATGATTTTCAGGAAGGTGTGTAAGTGCCAGCAGGTAGCTGCCAGTGGCTGTGCTGTGCTTGCACATACACACATACAGTGTGCACAGCCTTCCATCTGAGCACAGCACACAGCTCAGGAGCAGTGCTGGGAAGCTGTCTGTTGCACACAAGCTGTGTCCTTTAACACAGCAGCACATGGATGTGCACGTTGCACAGCTGTCCCCGGGCTGCGTGCCGGTTATCAGTGAGATAACCTCAGCTGAGCCCAAGGGCTGGAAGTGTTGTCAGGGGCTTGCTGTCCGGGGACCGCTTGAAGTCTTCAAGCTGACACTGTCACAAGTGGGAACTGCCCTAAGTGTCACTTCTAACAGAAGGCAGTGGGTTCTGCAGCATGGATGTGCTTTCGTCTCGGGGCCTGGCCCTGCTGGCTGCAGGCAGGCAGAGAGGTGCAGCAGCAGATGGGCTGTCAAACTCTCATGCACCCTTTTTGCTTATGAAGAATGAATGAAAATCAGTATGCAGATCAGGAGCGCTCTGTATATCTGAAGAAAAGCATCCTGGCAGTCGTGTTTGCTTAAAAAAATAAAAGGAGGGGTTGGTGTAAATGCTGTATTTAGTCGGATTAGGAGTGAACTTGGAGAAGGAGCTCCAGAGAAGGGAATGGTCCAGTGCAGGAGGAGAGCTTTCTGTTTACGGGACTGGAATTCTAAATTTATTTTGGATGATTTGTGCGTTAAGCTGGAGAGCAACAGGCTGACTTCAGCTCATTGCTCACTGGGTGCTTGGCTCCCACTGGCTGCTGTAGGCCTTGGGGTCTGGCTGTGTTCTTGAGGGCTGCTGGAGAGCAGCAATGAATGATGGAAGGGCAACTTTCTGACAGCGCTCTTCGTGCTTATATGAGAACTGTCAAAGAAAATAAACTTGAAATGAATGTGAGCTATTTCTTTGATCAGTGGTTCTTGTTCATATTCTAATTATTGTTTATAGCTAGAATGCAATCCACCAACAAAAAATTCTTTTTTTTTTTTTTTTTAAAGTTTTTTTTTCTAATTTATTTTAATGAGGTTTATTTTGAAGGATTATGTTTCTAGGTAACTGTTGGAGGTTGTTTTGGGGAAAGGCTGCCAAAATGCTTATGAACCCATGGCTGCACCAGGTACATACAGTCTCCTTTGGAAAGTTTGGCTGTTCCCATGTGACCTCATGGAGGGGCCGGGGCTGCACTGGAGTGTGAGAGTCCTCCCAGATCCCTGCCCACGCCGAGCCTGGAAATAGCTCTGCCAGGAGCAAGCAGTGTCACAGCGGGGGTGAGTCGCTGGATGGGCCCAGTTCCACTTATCTAAATGAGCTGTGATCTTGAATTTAACATGCTGTTTCATAGCTAAGATAAGAGGCGCATGAATTAGATTATTGCTGGAGAAAAAAATAGAGGGGCGATGTTATAAATACTTCTGTGAGAAGTTCAGCAAAGCATTAGCTGGTCTTTTTATATTTATGAACAGCAGTGGACAAAGTACTGTCTTTCCCTTTCTTTTAGATGTAAGCTAGCTTACATCGTGAGCAAGTGTTAACATTACCATTGCTTTGAACAAAGCAGTTTATTGCTGCCTAGCCTCCCGTTGCTGGCAGCTCTGGAAGCACTGTGCCCAGCAGAGCACTGAAGACGTGCTGGAGCTGCAAGCCCTGCGCTGTGAACAGCGGCCTTTCCCTCGCAGAAGGGCAGGATGTGGGTAACAGCCTTACAGTGAGGTGCTTCTGGCCCCCAAGTTGCAGTCCAGCACCCAGCCTTGCCAGCGTGTCACCCACACTGCTCCGAGCCAGCCACAGAGCTGCTGGACGCAGCTTCCCCATCTCAGCAGCTGAGAAACTCCGGCCAAGGGCTAAGCTACATCAAGCTGCACTTCCAGAGGCTAAGCTGATTGCAGATCTCTCAGATATAAATCTTTCTGTACTAATAAATGAATGCCTGCAGTAGTTACTGTTAGAGCGTATGGAAGTTCTCAGAAAGAAAAATTTCCCGAACAAGCTGTTTGTGCAGTGTCTGCTGACTGTTAAGGATGGGTGTTGTTAATTGGGCTCTGCCCCCTCCATGGGAACAGGGTGCACGCTCTGCTGGCACACGGCCCTGTGCTCCTGGCAGAGCTGCTAAGCACTCAGAACCACTTGCATTGCCTCCATGGTGGCTGGGTTCGTGGGCAGGCTGGGTTTCTGCTTTGTGCTGGGGAAGGCAGGCAGCCTCACAGGGAGATTTTTGTTGTGCTTGAGTCTTTGAGAGCCGTAAGGCTTCCCCATGGGTGCAAATCCTGGGCAGGGCTGGTGGTGGGGACATGGCTGAGCATCTGCTGCTGATTCATTCTTCCTGCAGCTTTTCTCCTAAAAGAATACGTTGTCTGTATGGTAGAAGTAGCACAGTTCTTCTTACTACAGGGAATGAGACTTGCTGGAAGTCAACCTCACCTAATCCAAAGCATCACAAACGTAATAATAAAGATCATCTTAAATTTTGCACTTGATAGGTGGGGAGGCAGTAGTTTGCTCTTTGAAGCTGCGCTTTGTCTTTCGAAAACAATCTTCCCCATTTTGCATAAATGCTGTATTGCAGCCCGCCCTTAATAGCCACTGATTAGAGGGTCCTTTGTGAAGCATTGTCTGTTTCTGACTTAATTTAATTAATATGGAACCAGTAAAATTTCTGTGGAAACAAAGCAGGAGTGAGGTTAGTACCAGATAAACGTGCGTGCTGGGTTGTGAAAGTGAACACAGAACTAATTTCTTAATGGGACCGCTAGAAGAACAAACAAATCTACAGAGCCACGGTTGTGTGCCTCAGCTAGAAATATGTTTGTGGATATAATTAAACTCCAGTTAATAACATATTGTCCTCAGCCTTGGCGAAGAACTACTTTGGGCTGTAGCTGAGTGCCCAGAGCACTTTAGTTGATGAGCTCCTCCATGCGGCCTGCAGCTCTGGTGGCTCCTAGTGGTACGGTGCCATGGGCAAGCTGGGCAGGTGGGGGGCTGCCATGGCACGGCATGAGGAACGGCCGAGCACGAAGGTAATGTTTCAGGCCTCACTTTTTGCATTGCAAATCCCATTTCCTAAATAAGCTGCTTGCACTGGTGTGTTAAATGATTGATTATCGCCGAGCTTTTCTTCACCCTGGAAAAAACCAGAAGGTGAGCGGTGTGTTTTAAAGCTCCGTGTTGAACGTTATGTGATGAAGTTGTTCTTTTGAAGTGACGCACTTGGGAGGATCATTCTCAAGACCATCTTTGGTTTGGGGGATCGTAAAGGCTGGTTCCAGCTGTAATGAAGTGCCTTGCTGCTTAATATGCTCCTATCATTGCGTGTGTTTTTTGTTCAAATATTAAATCACGGTGTCTATGGCTATAATAACGCGGTTGTTTTATGTCTTGGAACAGGGGAAAATAATTTGATTTCGTTGGAATAATGTGATTGTAACGTGCCTCTGGGTTTGAATTAAAGGGGGAGGTGTGCAGGTGGCTGGCAAAGCAGCACCGCACTCCTCATGCTTTCCTGCTGAAATTCCGCTGCCGTGGAGGGCAGCACATTTGTTTCTAATGGAACAACTTGTGAGCAAACACTAGGATGTTTATGATGACAGGGAGAGCAGTAGAAAAATACAGGCTATAAAATCCCCCTCATTAAGGTGTAATTGGCTTGGCGAGGTGCAGAGCTGGGTGCTGGCTGTGTGCCGCGCTGGGCAGAAAGGCTGCCTGTGGGCAAGCAGCTGGCTGCGTGCATGGCCGGGGGAGGCTCTGGGATCCTCTGGCACTAACTGCTTTAAAAATCAAGGGTTTATTTCCCCTTTTGAAGGGAAAAGAAGCGTGATGGTTTCTCGAATCAGGATGACTGCACCAATTGAATTGTAATTTGATAAATGAAGTATAAACGCCCAGGGAATGACCTCCTGTAAAACACAGAAGTGCCTGAATCATTTGTGCTTTGAATCTTGCTCCACATCTCTGTATTTCCTGCTCATGCTGTTCATTAGAGTAGTCTCCTGTGCCCTGTTGTTTTGGGGTTGGTAATGGATAGCTAAGTGATGCATGCTGAAGAGAATATTTCTGTGTAAGTAAAGTGCTGTGCCTTACTTTGCATAAAGTGTCCTGTGGATGTGGGGTGGAAACCCTTCTGATTTCCTCTCTTTTGTGTTCATAGCTAGGCCCTGAAATGGAGCTGTGCTGTCTGTGTACCCCTGGATGGCTGTTCATTGGGACTTCCCATCCTGTACAAACCTACACTGCAGAGCAGCCTGTGTTTCCTTCCAAGTGAGTCCTGAGGGTTTTACATGCTCTCAGGAGCTCAAGGGTTAAGCTCATCAGCTTACCAGCAAATATTTTCTTTGCTTTTCTGGTTTGGGGCTAAACATATCTTGATTATGTTTAATGCTTCCAGTTGCAAGCATATCAGCAGGGATTTTGTTTTGCCCTTCAGGTAGGTGCAGCATAACGTCAGCCCTTCTATAGCTGCCTGCAAAGCTGTGCTGGTCCTCCTCTGAGGGCTGCATGTGGGAAGCGATAAAACTTTATTGGAGAGTTAGTTCCTTTATTCTTGGTATACTTTTTATGAGGAATCAGCTTATGCATTTGAAGGACAGTGGGGGAAAAAATAGTTACCAGGCTTTCTGGGGCTGGGCTTTGCTTGAGAAAAAATAGTGTTTACTGCCTTACCTGCTCTTTGCCCAACTTCAATGCTGCTGCCCCCCCAGGGATGCAGGGAGCTCCTCCAGCTTTGTCTGAGCTGCTTCTCCAGACCACAGTGTTAATCAGTGGGGAGGAGCATGATGTGAGAGCTATGCAGAAGGAAGGCAGCTAGGGCTGAGTTTGTTTCCTTGGGTGCCTCGCCGTGCCACTTTGCTGCAGTCAAGCTGTTAATGGGATCTTCTCTATGGGAATCTTTGCAAACTGGTGTGTGTGGCAAACACAGCACCAAGGTACGCAGTGTGCTCCATCACCACCTGCAGCTGGAACATCTGAGCTGACCTGGGAGAGCTGTGTGTCCTTTTGTCTTGATGTTGTGCTCTGGGCATTGAAAGCCTCAAATCAGGGGATTCTCCAGAGGAACTGAGCTCTGGATAGAAACCTACGTGGTGCTGCTGATGGCTCTGCTGGGTTTCTACTCTGCCTGAACTAGAAAGTGGGCTGGCTGCCTGGAGAGATGCTCTGAGCAGGGCACTGGCCAAGAAATCTGTGCTGGCAGCAACATGGTGCTGACAGAGAGCAGCCTGAATAGGTAGGAACTGTCAGGAGCTTGGGCAAATGAGAGGAATCTTTATTCCTGTTTTTTTTTTGTTTTCTTTTTTTCCTGGGATATGCCAAGAATAGGTGATTCAGGAAGGGAATACCTGGCACAGCATGATGGCAGCTGAGCCAGCTGCCCCAGCGATGCTTTGCCAGGAGCCTTTGGGCCTGTTATACTTAGTATAAGTACAGCTAACTAAATAAAGCAATTGTTACTATCAATAAAGCTAAATGAGGGCTAAAAGCCTTGAATGCATCTTACCTGTTCAGCATTTGTTCCTTTCCGCTTCTGCAGGCGGTTAATGGAGCACGTACAGACATCAGGCGGCACGATGGCCCATCACAACTTCCTCCCAAGGTGAAGGATTTGTTTGTATGGTCCAAAATCTTTTATTCTTCTGTCTCCCTGGTGGGGAAGATTTGCTGCTGATATTTGTAGGTTGGCTTCTTTTGGGAAGTGCCGACTGAAGGGTGGAAATCGGTGCACTTTTCCACCTTATTTAAAAAGGCTGTTTGTAGCTAAGAGCTCGTTGGCACCAGGACATGGTTTTGTTGCAGCACTGTGTTATTGCATGAAAGCCTGGCAGTCTGCTTCTGGATGGTGGCCTCAAGAACAGCCCCTGGATAATGCTGTACGTAGGATTTTTTTTATTTATGTAGAGTTTGGTGCAGCTTCTTCCCATGTAGTGGATAGAGCAGCTTGGGTGAAGTGCATGTCCATGTTTGAATTATGCTTACCGTTAGCAGCAGTCAGTCCTAGTGCACTTGTCCAGGGTCTCTAGAGGGCTGCTGGATGGGTCCAACCCCTTCCTACAGCCTGGGGACAGAACCCCAAGAGCAGGTCTGCGTGTTGCCCAGCTGCGTTGCAGCATCTCTCAGAAGCTGTTAGGGAAATCTGGTGGTGATTTTTGCATAAGATACTAAAATTGGAGGAGCAGAGCTATGCTGCGAAGACTTCTGATGAGAATAATCCTGCCCACAGCTGTGCCAGTAGTGAGGAGCAGTCAGAGCTCTCAGTGCACACGTTCCCCCACCCAGCAGCAAGTAGCACAGTAACCGGTAAGGGGTGCAAGGGGAGGGGGTGGTTGTTCTGCCCTGAGTGCTTGCCTAATAGTAGTAACAATTCTGTACTTAACCTGCCAAGTTTTTCTCTAGAGTAAAGGTAAAGAGATGGGGGAGAAGTGTGTGGCAAAAAGGATGTGGCAAAAGGATATGGCAAAGATGAAGAATTGCTGTTAGATCTGAGTTTAAATTATCTTTACGTGTGCTTAAGGAAAATGTAACGTGTTCCCTAATCTCTCAAGCTGTCATGTCTGCAGGCTGGCTAATGCAAAATCTCTGGGGGGAAATACAGTGGCAAGGAGGGTCATATGTATTTTGCATCTTCCCTATCTTCCTCTCCCTCCAGCTAAAGAGCATTCAGGCTCGAGTGCCCTGAGCTACCCAGGTGCAGAGGATATTATGGATTCTCTGTATTGCCAGCCCTGCTTTTCGCTCCATGCAGCGCAGCTCATGCCAATACTCCCCCACTTGCGTTTGCACTTCTGGCAGCAGTCATTACACAGTGTGAGCTCTGCACATGTGTGCTTTCCCTGCAGCTCCGCTGGCAGCAGCACTGTGTGCTCCTTGCCACAAGGCAATGGGGTTGGCTTGGGCTGGGGCTACTGGGAGGCTGCATGCACGTGAGCCGCGCTCCTGGCAGCCATTGGAGGCAATGGAATGGAGGAGAACTGCAATTCCTTTCTGCTTTCCATTGGAGTGGAGAAATAGTGCATGTTCTGTCATGCACTGCCACCATTCGAGGGCTCCCAGTCCGATTTGCCAAGGCAGAGGCTTGACGTGAGGCCAAATGCACTTGACGGAAGTCTCTCTGCTGTCAAAACCTCTCCTCCTCCTGTGCTAAAACAAAGCTCCAGAGTAACGCTGCTCCTTCCTTCCCATGGCTCTGAGCAACAGAAATGCTGCACATTCTGGAGCTGTTCTGTGCAGGGCTTTTGTTACTGTTATTCAAAACTTACTTTTCCATTTAAAAAAAAGGTGATAGCAGTGCATTTAAATGAAATAGCCACAGAGAAATGATGTGCTTTCTTTAATTGGACCATGTTAGATTTTATTTACTGATAACGTCCAAAGAGAGCTTTTGGAATAATGCAGGAAGAGAGAATGTGTCCGTTGTGGTAAAGTGCTTTTGGTAAATGCGTTATGGCAGAGTTATGAAGTCAGAAGGAAGCCTTAATTACACTTATGAAGCCATTAGAGTCTGAAGCAGCAATCCAAGCTTTTGCTGCAATTGTGTTTTATATTTCTCCACTGAAGGCCTTAGTATATATATATTAAAAAAAAAAAAAAAAAAGGACTTGTTTTAGAGGGTAATTTCTCCTTTTGTTTCCTTTGCTTTTTTTCAAATGGTGCAGAAGTGATGCTTGCACATGGCAGCAGTAAGCTACAGAGATTCACAGCAGTTCTCAGAGCACACGCTGCTCCTGCTCATCCAATGCTGAGGGACCCAATGTCCACACCAGTGCAGCATAAGAAACTGCTGAACTTGATTCTCCCACCTTGGGGAAAGGAAGGGAGGGCAGGGTTAGTCTCCAGGAGCCTCGTGCACAGCTCCCTCTGGGTCCAGGGAAGGGGAAGGATCGCACCGGGAGGCTTTATTTTAATCAAAAAAGGCCTTGGCAGCTCAGCAGTGTGCTAGCACTCTGTTACCACTGAGGTCAGCACAGCAGAGCCTGTGCCCTGCTCGGGTCTCTCTGAGTTCAGTTTTCAGGTGTTGATGAGCATTTGTAATGCTCTTTTTTGAGGCTTTGCAAATGATTCCCTGATAGTACATTATTTATAGCAGATGTTAATTTAATAGAGTGAACTTTGTTACCCTTCAGGATATAAGCATCTTAATTAAAAAAAAAAAAAAAAAAAGCACCCTGACAAAAATGTAGCTGTAAATCAAAGGTCAACAGGCAAACAGCCTGAAGGTATTGTTTGCTCAGTTGTTAAATTGATACTGTGATGCTTTCTTAAATGTAATATTTCTTTAGTGACAGGAAGGTTAAGTACAAGTTGTACTGTTATGCGAAAGGAGTAATGAGCCTTATTTATTAGTGTTTTTCTAAAGCTGATTGCTTGAAATAATTGCAAGTGCAGCGCAGTAGTGCCAGAGCTTTTCACTGCGGCTCTCAGCAGTGGCTCTGGGCTCCCCTCTCTGTTCTGCTTTCATGTAAGGGCTCTGCCTCTCAGCCATCCCCACCTGGGGGTCCGACTGCTGGCAGAGAGGTCAGGCCTTCATTCATCAGCTCCTGGGTAAGAAATGAACTCTTGGAAAAGCGCTTTCCAAGAACGGCTCCGTTCCCCAGATACCAAACCCTGCGTGGGGATGGTGGGCTCCTGCTTTGCGTTGGAGGGAGGTGAGTCCCAAGCTCTGTTGTTTGTTCTGGGCATGGGATTCAGCCTTTTCAGTCTGCAGTCAGAAAGATAATTTTAGAAATCTCAAGAATGTCTGCTCAATCTGTTGAAACAGTTTTGTCCTTCTGCGAAAGTGTGTTTATCTTTACCGTGGGACAAGGTCTGCTACGTTGTACAGACTGCTTCTCAGCCTGTTTTTCTGTTTTGATGGAGTTATCAGGAATAAAACAAAACTCCAAACATTTAACCGTTCCAAGGCCGTCTGCTTTCCTTTTGCTCAGCTCTCAGCATACTGAGCTGGGGAAGGTATGACGGTAAATATTACCACCTTGTTTCCAAAAGCTGTTGCTTTAGATCTCTCACTGCAGCATCTGAAGCATTACTGGGAATATTCAGAACTGTTATAACAACATCTCTGGTGTTATTTTTCTTTTCCAAAAGTCTTTCCCTTCCTGCTATTTCCTGGCAGAGAATGCTAATGAGCAGAGCTCCAGGTGAATCATGCAGCAGCAGTGAGCAGAGAGATGCTCCCCTTCCCTTCAGATGGCAGTGGTGATTCTCAGAGTGCGCTGGCAGCACTGCTGCATTTTGCATTATGTTTGTGCATTTCCAAATTGTTAAATGCTTCTTTCAGTTATCAAGTTTGTTCTGATTGAATGTTGGTAGAGGCTTCAGTGTTCTGAAATTTGGGTCAACGACTCGAAGCATATGGCAGTAGAATTCCCAGTGCTGCATCTCTTTAAGGCAGCAATGCTCTGGGTTAAACCCAAGTGCTCCTACTCCCAAGGAGATGGCTGAGGATGGCTTCCATTCCAGCAGAGCACCCTAGAGATAGAGATACAGACTGTAATTGTAGAGCTACGTGGATAATTGGATACCCAGTATTTCCTGTTTGTTTTACATTTCAGTAGTTTGAGCTAGCTCTGTCTTCAGGGATCTAAATTAAATGAAGTTGTTTACAGCTGTAAGCTTGGAGATGCATCAGTCAGTCAATGTGACATGGAAAGAATGACTTGGAGAGCACAGAGAGATCAGCAAATGGTCTGCTTCTGTCTGGGCATGGTTTTGTGGGGTTGTTGTTGCTGTTGGGCTCATCAGACTTCAGCATGTTCTATTCAAAACAGCATCTATAGTTTAAAAACATAGGTTTATATATTTTTACAGGATTTTGAGTTGATGCCTAACTAGCACTGCTCAGTAGTTACCTGATTTAAGGTCTTTACCAGAAGGCACCCAGTGTTGCTGCAGTGGCATGGTGGGCTCTGCATTTCCTGAGCAGATTTGAGGACAGCTTTGAGGACAGGTACCTTCTGGTGGGGGCTCCTCACCGGGGGGTTCTGATCCCTCGGGGGGCTTTTTTCCCCTTTCCTGTGTGCTGTATTGATCAGAGAGTGCAGAGCAAGCCAGATTTGAATGTTGAGCTGGAGAGGAAGCTGTTGCCAGCCCTCCACTAACAAAGCTTTTTGCTTTGTGAAATCCTGAAGAAAGCTCGAGGCTGTTTCAGGTGTTGGGGATGCCCAACCTGTGTGGTGCCCGTGCAGTGTGTGCCCAGCCCTGCTTCCTGCTGCTCTGCCTGGGCCGTGCCTGGCCCTGCTGCAGCCCCCTGCCTCATAGAACTCCCTGCAAAGCTTCAGCCCAGCTGCACTCAAATGGTAGCAGATGCTGGTCTAACCATTTGTCTTCAGGCATTTGGGGCAAACGCCAACAGATAGAGGCACTGAGGACAAAAAGTAAATTGGCCTTCTAAAATCCTTTCAGCTTTAAGTATTACAGATATAATTAGAAACAGAGGCAAGGATTATTATCCTATAAGTGCCTTTCTAGTCTGCTCTGCTTTTGTAACCTTTCTTTTCTTCATCTGTCATTCTGTCTTGCTGCATTGTTTCTCCGTGCAGCCTGGTGTCTCCACCACCGTGTCCCATTGCTGCCTTTGCTCTTAGCACTGTCTCTATTTGCTTTTCCCTTTGCTTACGTCAAGGCTGTCGTCTTTTGGCTCTGCACTGGTGTTCCCGTGAAGCCACCATCATTCAAACAGATAGGGAGCTCTTTCTGCTGCAAGACAAGGAAAAGATGCTTTCTGCAAGTGCTCCTTCTCAGGCTACACAGCTTCCCCCTCTGCTATCAGGTGAATTAAGTTTGTTTAAAAAAGGAGCAAATGCCTTGGAGGTGGGGGGCTGGCGCATGGTGTGAATTGCTCCCTGCAGGTGCTGATGCTCAAAGCAGAGTGGATTCCTTGGACCGGGGACCTGGGCTCAGCTCTGCACTGCAGTGGGGGCTGCAGTCTTTGCTCTGTTATAACAGACCTTGGTTCGCCCTGGGTTTGAACTGCTGTCACTGTCTTTAGGTTCTCTTACACCTGACAAAACTCCAGTGGGACCTTGGAGTTCAGGGAGGGGAGTGCAGTGGAATTCTTGCAGTTGCCGTTTCCTCTGCTCTGTCCCTTGCTCTGTGCAGGCAACATTCTGAGTCCTGAAGCTTCTTTTACTCTGCCATCCATTTGTCAGAGCCATCTGGTTTAGGACAGAAATATTATTTCCATCATCCTTGCCCAGTTTGACAATTACTCTGGTCAGGAGTGTGCAGTTCTCAGCCAGCTGGAGGGGCTGCATCTCCTACTCTGATGGGAGAGAGGAATGAAGGGTCTGGAGGGGGAAACCAAATGGGGAAATAAAAATGGAAGGACACAGATATCTGTGCAGATCCCCCCGTTGGGCAGGGGTTGTGCAGCTTTCCTTCACAGAGTTGTTACTGCAGACAGGACTGAGCAGGAGTTGGTGCCACAGTGCCTTTGTGTGAGCAGCTTGTGCATGTTTGAATACTGAGGGTTCTCAGCAGCTCCCGGCCTGGTGCATGAAGCCCGTTGGCTTGGGTACCCTGAAAGCAAAGCCAACTGCTTTCAGAACAAACAAACCCCCTACAACGCTCGCTCGTTATTTCCCAGATACAGCTGAGATGTTCAGTCTTGCCCCAAGGGAAATCGATGGTGTGTTTGGACTCCCTGTTGCTTTCCGTGTATGTGAGTGTGTTTATTTTATTTAAAGAGTTGGTACATAATCAGTCTTAAAATTAACCGACTGCCTGTTGACTTGTTACCCTGTGAATGAAAACACATTGCTCGTAATTTGTTTGACATTATTCTGTCCCGTTGTCAGGCTTCTAATTACTTCTAGAACATAACCCAGATGTCTGTCTGTCTCTTTATGTCTCTTCTATCATCATTATTATTATTTATCTCTTTTATTGTGAAACATGGAAGGAAATATTTCATGGAAGTGGTAGAAGTTTGCTCCCCCGCCTCCTCAAGAATTTAGGAACTGGCTGTGGGTTTAACCCTATAAAGCTGGGCTCCTTTTGAAGGGTATCCATGTGGGCATCCAGAATTGCACATCCTCTGTGACTCCAGGTCTGACCCTCTGTGCTTTAGGGATGTTGAAGTGTGTCTGTCCACATTAAAATGCTTCTTGATGATTGCATCCCCCACCTAATTTATTTTTAAAGAAGAGATAAATTACTGGTGCTTTTAGAAGATTAAAATATTAATGCATTTAAATATAACAGAAGACAGGTGAGGCAGAAGGGATTGCCCTTTCAGAATGTGCAAGATGAGCAATCTCTGGTTGAATCCCTTGGATAAGCATGTGGTGCTCCTTGCCAACATAGGCTTTTGATAATTAGCAATGGGAAAACTCAGGTTGTGCGATGCAAGGTTTAGTTGCTCAAAAATCTTTCCCATAACTTAAATTTTCCTAGAGCCACAAGCTTCTAAGCACTGGAAGCACAGTTTTCCAGTGACACACTGGATCACCAATGAACTCAGGGCTGTTTCCCAGAGGCATTTTAAGCCACTCAAACATCACAAGGTTGCTACACTTTTAGTGGGACGCCTGAACACTTTGCATTGATCCCTCCTAGAAAGCTGTGCTGTCCAAGGAACCAGCTCTGTTCCCTGGGTTGGGTCTCATTTGGCTGAGCTAAATTTGTAAGGTAAGGGGGGAGTGTGGAAGCTGTTTTTAGCTATATGAAACATGATTTTAGCTGAAAGAAATGACCCTGCTGACTTCTTGTTTTTGTATTGTTGATTGCCAGCTTTCTTAGCTCCTATTTGTGAAAGATTACTATTATATTTAAATGCTGTTTCCTTTAGGGAAAATAGTCTGTTCTGGCTGGGTGCAGTGGGGGACAGATTATTCTATTCTGCAGAACTTTGCTCTAACAGAGTTCGTGGTGAGGGAGAAGACAAAAGCATGGGAAGGACTCAGTGAGTTGCTTTAGGAAAGAAAAACTCCAAAGCAACAATGAAACTAAAACACGCATTCGGTACAAGCTGTTCTTGTGAGACTGGGTATAGAGACTGCAAATTACTATGCGGTCCCTGCCATTAAATGCAAATACATCCCTGTTTTCCCTTATGTCCTGATCAAGAGGATTTCAGTGAAGGATAAATGAAGAAGTCCCTTACAACACTGGTGCCCCAGCTTGAAGCATGCTGCCTTTTGTATTGCCTTGGCACAGTGGGGCCCTGGGCTTCTCTGAGCACAGATTAGCACTACAGGGGGACCCTCCACCAGGACGGCAGGCAGTCCAGACTTCTCATGGTGGAAGAACCGCTTACCTGGAGGGTTGGAACCGATGGGTTGATGCACTGCTGGGGTTTGGATGCAGCATTCACAGTGAAAATTGTGGTTGGGATGGCAGCTGCAGGGAAGGATGTTGTCACTTGAAGTTCCCCTCTGATCTCTTCCTGCTTTTGTTGGAAGGAAGAAGGGCGTTTGAATCTCTGCCTTCTCCAGGATGGCTGCCACCTCAGCCCAGGGTCTGCCATCCCCAGCTGCCCTTTGCCTTTGCAGGAGCTGACAAGCAGGAGTTAATTGATGACTCACCAGCACAGCCGTGTCAGAAACGCTAGCTTGGTTTTGCTGCTCCTGCATGTTCTTCAGCCTGCAACTACTTGATGTGGTTTTTAGCCCGAAGAGAGGTTATTGTGTCCATATAAAACAACGGTTGAAAATTGAGACTATGCACTTTTGGAAGAAAAGTGCCTACAATGCAGAACAGTGTGCTAGGTAGATCAGTTTGTGTTGTGGGGGGTTGCAGAAGCTGTGCTGAGGCTGCTTTCAGTCTGGGCTGGTGGTGAATAGGGTTTCTTTAAAGGGAGGTGGAGGGTGGTGAGGGGGGAGTTCTGGTTTTGGCACAAAAGCCACCGGCCTTCCCCACCTGGTTACAAGGGGGAATAAGGTTAATACAAGGTTAATAATCTTAACAGAAGCATCTCCCCCCTACCCCGGGCCTTCCCCACCATGACAACAGTTTGATCATTTATTTGTATGAATTTTGCCTTTACAACTGCAGCCTTCTGGATAATGGCTTTCAAACACCAAAGCCAAAGAAATCCTCCAAACCATGAAAAACCCAACCAGCAAGACTTTGAAGAAATGTCAATTCCATTTTAATACGTAGAACACACGCTCAGGCTTTCTCTATGTACCTGCTATGTAATTTCCCTTCTCTCAATAGCTCTGACTAATGCTGAGGTCTTTCTCTGTTTGAGCTCTGCCATTTATGAATACACCAAGTCTTATCTGAAGCTTTGTGAATGCTTACAAGTATGAGGCGCGTTCAAATGAACAATGTGCATAAATAGCAAGTAGTTGAAGGACCAAGCCCTTGGAATAACAATCAGGAGCAGCTGACCCTGTTGAATGCTTGATGAAGAGAATGTCTTCTCTGCTTGTCAGCTCTTTGGTTGCTGGCCCAGGCTGGGGTGATTCTGCAGGGTGCCATGCAGAGCTGAGCTCAGCCAGGTGCTTGGGGTGATCTCCCAAATTCTGCTGCTGGAGAGGCCCTTTCGGTAGCGTGACATTTAGAAACATTTGGGGCACCTGTGATAGAATGGTGATTTGTTTTCCTTTGTAATCAGCTTTCTGACTGAGTTAGCCCCCTGTTGTCTTGCTTGCTGCTTTGCAGCAGGCTGGTCCTTCTGCATGTGGGTGCACCAAGGATTGTTGGTGGAGTTCTGTAGGACTGGCTGTGTCTGACGCAGTTCTCTCTAGCGCCCTTCCTCCTCTTATTGCAGCCCTCCTGTAAGTATTTGCTCTGCCAGCTGTCAGCACTGCTCTTCATGTTCCTCTGTATCCCTGAGTTGTAAGGGAGAAGGCAAGAGTGCTTGTTAACCTGTGTGGTGCTCCTCTGGACGTGGATGTGTGAACCAAGCTGCACCACCTGTACAGTGAAGGCATCTCTAAGCACTTCCCAATCCTTCAACTGAAAGGTCACCAGAGTACAGTGTTGTTGCTTATTTAATTACTGTTACCAGACAGCCTGTTTAGGGCAGTATTTTAAGTGGCAGTGGCATAAGGAGTTTGGCCAACTCATTACTTATGTCCTGCTTGTAACAATTCCTGGGTTGCTGTGGCCCTATTTGAGGAAAATAATGTATTTATACCATTTTGAAGGAAGGAAGGGCTAGGGGAAGCTTGCTGAGGGCAGGACCTTTCCAAATCGGTGCTGGTAATGCTGAAGCTCTCTTTTTTTTTTTTTTTTTTTTTTTTTTTTTTTTTGGATACCTGCAGATCTGTTAGCATAAAAGATTTGATGCACTGGTTTCAGTGCAGATTAAGCACAGAGGTGCCCTTAACTGTGTTTCCAGGAGGCAGCTAACGCACATGTGTGTTATCTCTGTAACATTTCAGTGATGATAAGGCATCTGTAGCTCTTTCCGTGACACAGTTTAGTAAATCCAGCAGCAGCCCTTTGTTTCTACCATTCCTGCCTTGCAGAGTTCTGCAGAGCTGCTGTTTTTCTGACTTTGCTGCAGAAGGTGGTATGTGATGAGCGCAGTAAATTGTGGTGATCTATATATTAAACACAAGTTCTTGCACTGTGGTCTTGTTGAACACTGGCTCCTCAACATCAGTGTTCCTTGGTCATCCCACCTGCTTCCCATCAGGGACACAGACCAAACCCTGTCACTTCTTTGTTTTAATGGAAGCTGTTCTCTGCTTTCACACCCTGTGGACACTGTAGGTAAATTCTGCCTTGCCCTGGCAGAGGAGAAACACACTCCTCATGTGCCCAGGGAGCACAGCATAGGGCCAGAGCAGCAGCTCCACTTTGAAATGTCACTTACAGCCCATACATGTGGTGGTCATGCTGTAATTAAGGTATTTGTCTCTGCATGCTATTTCTGGTACTGTCAGTAGGTACAGTAGAGCTTCATTAGTAATGCTGACCTTTTCCCTGCCCAAGGAGCCATCCATCTATAGCATCTACAGGAGAGATTTGAGAGAAGTGTATTCTGACACCTGGTGTGAAAATGGCCCCTTTTTCCCTTGCTGTAAACTGTTGTTTTAGTGATATTTTCCAAATGGCAATGCTAAGTATGTAAAGATGCGTGTGTTTTTGTGAACACTGCTGCTGCTCTTGACCCATCTGTCGGAAATTTGGCTCTTCAGACACAGTTTGCATCCTCCCAATGTGTCTCCCTCCTCTATTGCAAACAAACATTTGAACACAGCTTTGCTTAATGCAAAAGAACAACTAGCCCTTCAGAATATGAAAAAGTATGAGGATGGGCTGAATCTACTGGGGATTTTAGGTTGGACAGCTGTACAAAGTATCTGTCACCGTGGAAAATCTCTTGTTCCACTGCATGTAAATGCCTTAAGCAAGTGTGATTGCACAGCACCAGACCTGGTTAGCATAGGACGAAGCTGCTGGAAGCTCTGTGCTCCCTGCTCAAGCACTACCTGTGGCCATGCTTCATCTTTTAGTTTGAGATCAGTATTGCTGTAGTGCAAGGACTTTCTCAGCAGCACAACTGGCAATTGTTAAAGGAGGGCAACCTGCCATTCATATCACTACCTAAAGTAAATGGAGAAAGAAAACAAAACGCACACTGCAGCCACAAAGCATGAACTTGAGGGCAGACTGCTTTTAAGACACTTGTCCTCTGCTCAGAAGGGCACTGCTGAATTGCAGAGGATCATGCAGTCAGCCCACATTGTGCTCTTCTTGCTACCGAAGATGTGCTCGTGAGACATCCTCTGACTTGAGAGGTGCTCTTCCATTAAAGCCCACCTCTCTGCTCTTTGGGGCTCGCTTTGCTTTGCTGGGGAAGACCTGATGCTGCAGCAACAGCCCCATGAGCTCATGGAGTGGCCACAGCAGGGTGAGCAGCAGCTGCCCTGCCTGCTGCCTGTGGTGCTGTGATGTACGTGCCCTGCCCAGAAAATAGCTGTGCCTCTTTACTGTAATCATGTTTGTGCATTCAGACCAATTTGGATGGTTACAAAGGTTTAAAAAATTCCAGGGATGGTAATAAGCTAATTTGGTAACTGTTTGTGGCTTTTGTTGTTCCTCTTTGTTGTGAGGACAGAGCTGGTTCACAATGAGTGCTCCATGAAAATTACATTATTAGTAATTACTGGTAATTTCTTGTCTGGAAGCTTCAGGTTTGTGGGAGCACTTGCATCTGTTTGCTTCCATATTCCCTCTGGCTTAGCTGTGATATCTGGGCACTGGGGACCTCAGGGCACTTCAGCAGTTCCCCTTTCTCCATGGCACTTTCCTCTCTTTCTGCCCTGTGTGCATCACGGTGCCCCTCAGTGCGGGGCAGCCTGGGCCCATGGGCCCCAGCAATGGGAGCAGGGAGGCAGGAGCCTCCTGTGCCCACATTTGCACCTCCCTGGAATAAATTGTCATTTTGATTTTATTTTTTTCAGCTACGATGTGGTAATGTAATGGATTCTGTCAGCTGGCAAAGCAAAGGATTAGTCACAGAGGCTTGCTTCCTTCTAGAGAAGCTGGCAGAAAGGTAAAAAGAAAAAAGTGTGCTGTTAAACAGAAGTCCCTGGAAAAAGCCAGCTGTTCACAGAGGAGTGCAGTGCTGCTGTATTTAGTTTTGTCTTAAAACTCTGTTTTGGCTCTAAATAAAGGATACTTCTGATTTTTGACTCGTGTAGGGAAACATGCAGTGGAGGTAATCTCACATGGCATAGCTAAAGAAATGAGAATAGGTGAAACTTTGGCTTGCTTGTTTAAAGTTAAGTTTTTCCCAGTATCAAATACCGAGCTCTTTCATCAGAGAGCATCTTTAGATTAGAAACGTCTGCTATCCATCCAAACTGGGAGTAAATGGAGTGGACTCCAGGCCAAATGTGGGGATGGGGGTTTAAGGATTCCAGCATCCCAATTATCCCTTCCCATGGCCTGGCTCCTTCCCTCTTGCCTGCCCAGCCTGCATTGGAGCCCTCTGGCTGAGCAGAGCCGGTGCTCCAAAATCTGCCTGGGAATGGGAAATAGGTGTGCCCTGCTGGGCAACTCCTGCAGATGTTCCAGGCTTGTGTGAAGTGAGCAGCCAGAAAAAGCAGAGCCTCTTTGTTTGTTTGCTCCTGTTTTTTGGCAAGTCACGTGGTGCTGAATGGAGCCGTGGTAAGTTTATCTAAATTTCAGGCCTGTTTGTTTTTAAGGTGGAATTGTAATCACCAGTTGTTCTTGATAAACGTTGGATTTCCTCCCGGCATGAGATGCAGAAGGGCTGGGGGCCTGGTGGCAGCTCCCTCTCAAGCCTTTTTGCTCAGCAAGATGAGTAAAGCTGAAGGACGCGTGGCTTGGCTTGTTCCCTGAGCAGCAGGTTTGTGGTCCAGATTGGGTTTGTGTTCATAGCGTTTGTTTTGAGTTTTGTTTTTATTGGCTAAAGCAGTGCTTACGCTCTTCTTGTGCTCTGTGAACGCAGCTGCTGTGCCCTTCAGTGCCTCCGTGCTCGGGGAGGGAGGAATGCATGCTATTTGTGCAGGGGAAGTGCCTTGCTGATTTCTGGGGTGCAAACTCTGGGTTATGTAAAACTTCCAAGCGCCAAATGTCTGCAGAGTGCCGCTGACCTTTCTTCTTGCTCAGCTAAATCATAGGAGGTTTGCTCTGATTTGTGACATAACAATGTCTCAGTGATTACCTCCAGTAAACAAGGCGTATTTTATTATGTTTTCTTTATGAGTTGATTTCCCCCCGCCTCCCCCCCCGCAAGCGATATTTAACAACACATGGAAAATGTGACTGACCCTTAAAGGTCACGTTGTAGTTTACCATTCTGCTTTTATTATCCTGCATGTCAGCGAACGCAACGTATTTGCTGTCTCCTGGCCAGAGCTGCCTTTTCATGTATACTTAATTTTTTCTTTGTGTGTGAATTTAAAATAGAATTTCTGTAAAATATGGTGGCAGCAGAGCTGTTCTCAGGAGGAAATTTGCTGTATTTTATAGCTTCTGCTGAGCTTTTTTTAGTTTCTTGCTGATGATGATATAGATCGAAGCGTGGAGTTTTCATGCAGCTGAAAGGAAAGGTTGTGCCATTACACAGATCTTTTTTTAAAGGCTCTCCTGCAATAATAAACATACACAGACAGCAGTTACCAGAACTCATTATTAAATAGCTGTAAAACTGCTAACAAGATAAAGCATTTAATGTATTGACTTGTTAGTATCCAGCTCTGCTTCTGATGGAGTGGTAGCTGGACTATACTGTTAGGATCTAATTCCAGGTAATACATATCCATCGGGCTAAAGTATTTTTCAAATCTCAAAAATCAGTCATGCTTTTTCCTAAGCAGAAAGTCCTGTGCTGTTACCTATGAAGGGTTACATGGTGAAGCTTTGGCTTACCAAAGGGAAACTCAGGGGCAATCAGCTTGGAGCATCGCAACCATCACAGGAGAGTGAGATGCACGCATCACATTCTTGCTCCCATTTGATGGCTGCTGCACGTTGTAGGCTTGGGGAAGGTAAGCAGGGAAGGCTTGGGAGCAGCATAGGATGTGAATGCATGTGTGCCTGGGGCAGGGGATGCTTGGCAGAGGTGTGCTGATGGAACAGCTGCTCCCTACGTGCTGCAGGCAGCCTCATGTTGTTTTGTAGTAAGCCAGCTTGCTTTTGCATGGAGAGGGGGTTTGTCGTGAGGATTGCTGCATGGTCCCAGTGACAGTGATGCTACAATCTTGTTCTTTGAGCAAATGAGCCTGAGCCAACATCTCTGACCTGAAAAATATTCACGTCCAGATTTGCTTTCAAACCTCATGGAATTTGGCTTAGCTTTGATTTCTGGCTTTTCTGAGAAGGTTGTGGGACATGCAGTTGATTGAGTTCAGCACCAAGCCAGCAGTGACTGCCATCCCTCTGTCTGGAGAGGGCTTGGAGATGCAGCGGGCACCTCACTGAGTTTGGAGCAAGCAGCCTCCTTTGTGCCCGTTTGTATCGTTCTCCATAGAGCCAGCTTGCTTCTGTCACGCACTGGAATGTGACTGGTTTTCCAGAGCAAGAGCAGAGCATCCTGAATTATTTAACAGCCATTGCACTCTTGACTGATTTTCTTTTCCTTTTTCATTTTTTTTTCCCCTTGATGTCACTTAACATTTCTCTGGAGCAGGCAAGTGTGTAATGGAACATACTTAAGCTCTTTTTTGCTGGAAGTGTCTTACTAGTTTACAGCTGAAAATGCATACCCTTACCATGAGGTGGTTTTTGGTGTTTGTTTTCCTACTCTGAGCAGGGAGGTTGCTTGACCAAAAGAATGAATTGCTTCTCTTGCATATTCCAGTATTCATTTGTATAATTAATTCTGCAAGGCTCTACATGACCTAAGAACATTTCAGTAGGTGGCAAGGAATGGTGCTTGTAACGAGCTGAGGAGTTGTCCTTCAGAGATATCCCCAGGGGTAAATATGCTCATTGCCATCACATAACCTCAAGGACTGAGACTTGGAGAAAATTATTGGCATACTGAACAAAGCTCTTAATCACCACCCTTCACTTAGGGGTGTGTGTGGAGTGCTGGCAGGTGGGTCTTGAGGTTTTGTTGGTGTGGGGTTGGACATGAATGGTTACCTCTGAATGCCAGCCTGCCAAGTAGTTAGGGAGGATCCTGCACACGTGCATTATTTCCCTCCAGAGTGAGTGACTTCACCATGTGTTTCTTCTCTTGTCAGCTTTTTTAGGCTTTTTTCTTTCATGCTGTGGTTTCTATGGAAATGTCATGGGTTTGGGTGGTGTGTTGTAACCCTCATGACTGCAGCACAGTCACTCTGTATTGCTTAGCTCGTGCTAAATTTGTGCTTGAATCATCATTTGGGAAAGAGGCAGAGGGTGTTTGACATTCGGAATGCCTAAAGCCACGGGCACCAGGGTGCCAGCTCCAGAAACTGCAACCCAAACCAGATGCTGAATCTGCTGGAGCTGAGAAGCTGAAGCAACCCAAGCCAACATTGCTGGGCAGGTTTGAGGATGGTCACTGTGGTCACCATGCATGGTGCAGGCTGAGGCTGTTGGTTTGGGAGTGGAAGAGGCAGGAAGGGCATTTCTACTGTTTGTCTCTGCCACCTTTTGCAGAACTGGTTCTGAAACGTTGGAGGGGGTTGGGGCAGCATTCTTATCTCTCTAACCAGAGCTGACTGCATTTTTAAATAAAAACTAACAGCATTTCTTTCAGCCCTCCTTAGATTGAGTCAGAGCTGCACCAAAGCTCGTTGCTTTGGGTGAGATGTGGAGCAGCCTCCCCGGGGGTTCCTGTACCCATGTGCTCTCTGAAGGCATCACAGGAGGTGTGAATAGGACAGGAGGCGTCAGTGCACACTTTCACCACATTGTTTTAACAAGCAGTAAATGTGACAGGCTAACCCAGCGCTGCCAGCGGGGCTGAAGGAATTTGCCTCAAATCCCAGAGGAGCTCAGTGCTGAGAAGAGCTGGGAAGGCTGATGCTGCTCAGATGTTTGGAAAATCTTGGAGGTGATTGCCAGGAAGAGGAATAGGAGGAAATTACTTCCTTCTCCTCCAGATACCGTCAGTTTATGACTGCTTGGCTAATCTTATTACTGCAGCTTGCCTGGCATGATGGACGGCATAGCTGTGGTCTGGGTTTTGGGGCCCTTTTGTGCTGAAGAATGACATGACATTGTTTTGAAAATGTAAGGATTCTTGCAGTAACAAGCTGTTTGAAGGGGAAAATGTGGCTTTCTCTGCTTCTCGCTGTGTCAGGCCTTGCAAATTCAGGCATTGCTCAGTAACGCAGTGTGGCTACAATCTTGTCAACATGAAACTGGAAAATATTTTCAACTCAAAATAAACTCCACAAGAATAGTTTCCATGTTATCTCCTATTCAGAGGAAAGCTACTGCACTTCAGTCCTAAATAAAGATTCTGGCTGACTTCAGCACTTTGAGAAGCAGCTCTGGTTGTCTTAAATGTGACCGTTGCCTTAATGAGTCTGCCTGTATGCCTTGATCTCCGTGCAATCCTTCGACTGCTGTTACTGCTGTCAGCAGGATGCTGCTGGGGCCCAGGCTGCGCTCAGCCCTGGATGGAAGCACCTGGTTTGGGGGCAGCTTGCCCATTTTCTAAGCCTGCCAGTGTCCTCTATTCCTCTTTAGCCTCGCTGGAAGAAGAAAAATTAACCTATGCCTGAGGAGGCAGGGATTGATATAAAGTGACTGCTTTTGTGAGCTGTTGGCATACCTTGAAGCCTGCATTGTGCTGCTCTCAGTTCCATACCAGGTAAGATGGATTATGAGCTGATGATCCATTGGCAATGGCAATCAGGCAGTGGCAACGCATCTTTTTTATTTCTATTTTTTCCTTGATCTTCCTCCAAGATTTCTTCATGCCACGACGGCTTGGTGCCCTGCTCACTTCTGGGAGCATTACCAAGCTGCCTCTTGGGAGCAGTTGACTTCCAGAACATGAAAACTTGTTAGCGCTGTGCTAAGAGCGATAGAAGAGGACAAACATGAGTAAATCATTCAGATGAAGCCATAAGTCATCAGTCTGAAATGAGTTTAGCTTGTCTCAGTTGCATGATTTGCACACCTGAGCAACAGAGGTAGTCTTTCAGAAACTGCTGTGTACTTAGGGGAAAAAAATTGTTAGCAGGGTGTCACTGAAAGTATGGATTGCTAGTGCTGCCATTGCTTATGCTGTGCTTTTCTTTCTTGTAATTAGCAAGACTGGTATTTTTAGGTTAGCTTTGCAGCTTGTCTATTTTCTGCCAAGTTGGCTAAGAGTGTTGCTCTCACGTGACACAAGAAATATTCTCTTGGAAACCAATGCTGTATATATCCTGAACTTCCCCTTCTGCTGATGTCCGGATCTGTTCTGTAGGATTCCAACAGCAGGAGCTGGGGGAAAGGTGTCCCTTTTATTGAAGCCTGTGCATATGGCTGTTATGGGCTTAAACACAGCTGAGTATGTTTGCAGATAAAGCTGGTAGACAGGAATGGTTTTGTTTTCTTTAGCTTTTGAGTAGTATCAGCCTTAGCTGTAACCTCTTTCAGCTTCTTATCTTTCATAGGGGCTTCCTGGAGCTCTGATCCTGCAGTGAAATCCATGCAGATGAATTCTTTCTGCTCTGAGGTCTTAAGTCAGCAGCGAGGCCAGACGCAGTGCATGGTTGTCCTTAGTTTAGGGTTGCCCTGGCAGGAGCTGTTCTCTGCTGCTGTGTTTCTTGTCTGAGGGACATCTAGGTGCAGATTTTTGTAAAGGCAGTGAGTGTGCAGTGCTGAGCTCTGAGCAGTGGCAGTTATCCCACAGTGCGAGGCCTGGAGCCTCAGTGCAGGCACGATGCTGCTTCACATGGCTGCCCAGAACGTGTCTGCCTGTGTGTTAAGGTGTGTGATCATCCTTAATCTGAATATTCAAGTTAATGGCAAATGAACCTTCTGGTTCAGGGGGGTTTCCCCCCTGGCTCCTGCTCCAGCTGATTGCTGCAGCTGGCACTGCTGGGGGCACGACATCAAAGTGCCATCCAGAACTCGTAAAAAAACAAATGCTGGATTTGTTATTGATTTCGGGGCTTCACTGTCATTCGGGATTTTAGATTACTGACAAAAAAAAAAGCAGATCTGTGGAAATGCAGAAATTGAACTTTTAGGCTAATGGAACTATAATGTCTGACAAATAGGTAGCTAAGCTGCTAGGAAAAGGTGGGGGTGATATTTGATGAGGAAGTTAATAGATACTGAATAGCCATTAAATCAGTAAAATAGACAATCCTCTCTAGCTCGTCTCCTTTAAGTATTCTATTAATTAAGAACCCCTTTTTATGCATATTTTTAAAAATTAATTACCGTTTTGGAAAACACTTCTTTGACTGTACAACTTGATCCAGATTAAATTGGGGCTATGTGGTGCCTGCTTTCTTTACGTACTTGGCTGCATTTTATGGACTCTGATAACACCAACTTCACATACAAGAGCCTCAGACTTCTAAGAACAAATCTAATGAGCTGGCACTTTTGTCATAGCATTCTGAGTTGGCGACAAATAGAAACGTGATGAAATAATGATCTGCTGCCTGGGGTGAGAGCTTGGATATGGTTTTCAGTTCAGCTATTGATTTCTGGTTTTGGCTGAAGCAGTGCTTGCTGTGTGTTTTGGTCTAAACTACCCATTAGTATCTGTCCCTCGGACACTTGTACTACCCATAAATTGTAGGTCAGGTGTACAGTAATCACCCTGTCTTCTCTTTTCCCTTTTCTTTGTGCAGTATTGTGACCAAAGCTGAAATCTTCAAGCCCTTTGGCTCCTCCATCCCGATCCCATCATATTATCAGCAGGTGAGGAAGGTGAGCAGCATCTCCTCCTGCAGCCGGGCAAGGCTGCTGCTGCCCGTTAGGGACCAGCATGCATGTGCTCCTGATGCCACAGTCTAAGGAAGTCCAGATCCCGAATCAGGTCACTGTTTACAAAGCAGATTTATGTCAGATATAAATACAGCTATAATGCCCTTTAATGAAGGGCATGTGTGGCTCTCGCAAAGGCTTTGTGGTACTCCTGCTCTCTGACAGCAGCTGACACACAGAGCTGCAGTAGCGACGTTGGAGCAGTTCTCAGGGCATAGAACAGCAGCCAGAGCAGGCTGAGAATTGTGTGGCTGAGACAACCTGAGGAGTGTGGCTGCCTCAGTGGGGCCAGACATGGTTCTCACTGCTTTAAGGATTGCAGAGTTGTGCAGCCATGGTCAAAGCCTTCAGGACTGACCCCGAAATCTGAACTGATGGGGTCTGACGCTTCTACTTTGTGCTTTGCCTCCTCAACTGTTGCTGGGTAGGAGCAATGTTTCCAGTCCATGCTACTTCTAATGGAAAGGAAAGTTTTGGGCTTTGTTTTTTCTGGACTGGCTTTTGTAATTATAAAGAACACTTCAAAAAAGGACATTCCAGACACAATTTGGATGTTTGATGGGGAAACGGAGGGAAAAAACACCTCCTTTGAGCTGGTCTTCCAGGTCAGGAAACATTATAATGTTATTTGTACAAGTCTTGGTGAGGGTGCTGCTTTGAGTGAAGGTCTGACCACCTTTTCTTCCCAGCTTTTTTTCCTTGTCCTTTATAGAAGTGCACAGGAGATGCACAGGAGGTACACGTTTGGTTATGGCCATGCTCATCCTAAGGCCACAAAGCCATGCGCTGTGCCAGGCTGCATCCAAGTGCCTTAGTCAAGTTGGTGGGTTGTGCTTCTGAGCTAGAAACTTCAAAAAGAGAGGCTCCTGCAGCTTCCAGGTGCAGCCTGGACCTGTTTGTGTGCTGCTGAGATGGTGTGCAGAGGTGCGTGGAGGAATCAATGAGCTGTGCTAATTTCCAAGATTCATTTTATTTTTGCAGCTACTGATAGCTCCGAAGGCAGTTGGTAATAAGAAAAAAATTTCTTTTGATTTTGTAGCTGACAGCTGGCTTTATTCCTGAGATGCTGGTGGGAGATGCATGAGGATTGCTTTATTCTTGCAGAATTATGCCAGATATCAGCAAAACTTGATGCATTTGAGCTCCCTGACTCCCTTCTCTATTTAAAAAAAAAAAAAAAAAAAAAAAAAAAAGTTTTTATGGCAAAAATTAAACCCAGAAACTGAATTGACGCTGTCATTTTTTCTCTTTTGCATGTTGGACCAGATCACTTCTCTCTGTATCTCGGTTTCCCCAGCAAATGAGGGATAATGATTCTTGCCCTGTCTCCTGAGGCCAGGTCAGAGCTTCCAAGCATCTCCCACGAGCTGTGGGTGGCTGCAAGGGGCACAGCTGGGCACCAGGCACTGCTGCTGCTTGGGGTTGGAGCTGCCCCTCCATTCTGCATGCACTCAGGTTGGATGGCTCAGTTGAATGGCACTGTTTCCTCTTCTTTCTTGCCGGATCTTACCTTGACAGCTGCATTCATCTCCACAGCAGTGTTTGCTGTCCTGGGCTTGCATTGAATTCGTCACTTTTCTCCACTTTTCCCATTTTCCTCCACTTCACAGGAGGATCCTGATGGGCAGCTCAGGTGATGACAAGCTGCAGGTGCTCACATACCTTCCACAGTGCATTTCCTTTCCTTATTAGATGATGTTTTATTTCACAAGTCAGCAAACATGTGGGGAGTCATAGCTGAATTGCATGTCAAGAAATCCGAACAAATACAAGGCTGTGTAGCTGTCCCTGAGTTCAATCTGGAGAAGGGTTTATAAGTATTCTGTAGAAACACACTGTACTTTGTGCTCGGAAAAGCTTGTACAGAAGTTAGATATACAAAGGTGCAGCTGGCTTCCCTCCTGGGAGTGACAGTGCCACTCTGCAGGGCAATCAGCCTTCTCTGGCCCAATTCTGTCTCAGCACCTGCCTGCTCCATAATGAGCAGCATTGCTGCAGGTGTCCTCAGCCTGAGGCTCCTGAGTGTTTCTGCTGCTGGGATCAGGAGGTGGATGGCTGCAGTGGTGAAGCATTGGGGTGGATGAGCAGATGGCTGGTGGGGTCAGGGCAGGGATTGAGGAGGTGACTAGAAAAGTAAAACCTAGCAGGTAGGTGAAAATGGGTGTGAGGTTTGTGTTTTTTAAACTAGGACCTCAAATGCTTTGCGGATATCTGTTGGGTATGGGTTGCTTTTAAATTTCATGCCTAAGGTTTGTTTGCATTGGGAGTATACAGACGTTTTACTTGTATTTTCCCTTCCCAGTACTGTGTGGCAGCTCATCCTATGTTTCTGTCTTGTCTCTCCAGCAAAGAACCTGTTCAGCATCATGTCAATTAAAGTGTCCATTTCTATTTCTCTGCCATGAAAACCTGGTTATTTAAAAAAAAAAAAATGTGTGTGAGGGCACTAACAAGTGCTCATTTTTTCACCTTGGTGCTGCAAGTGCAGAGAGGTAGGAAGGGAGATAGAGGACTTCACCTTGCCTTGTGGTCTCTCATCTCCTCGGGGGTCTCCACGACGATGGCCCTGGGCCTGGAGCAGCCACCACCAGTGCTGCAGGCAGTGTGCTGGCAGCCAGCAGCTCCAGCAGTGAGTCACCACGCTGTGGCAAGGAGAGCTAGCACCAGGAATTGTTCTCTGCTGTTATGCATGCTCTGCAGGGAAACTTGCCTGGATGTGTATTGCTCCTAAGGTGCGTAATGGAAAATAACAGTGCTACGGTTAGCAATCAAGGCTTGGACCTTGTAGTGACCAGCGTTGTGTAGTCCTTGAGAAAAGCTGCCCTCCTTTAGGGCTTTAATACCTCTTCAGCCTCAGTTAATGTGTGCTCTCTGATGGGAAGGCAGTGATCAGCCTCCTCCCGACAGGACTTTCTTCAGAAGGTCCCTAACTTCCTCCTAACTTCTCCCTGGAAGATGTTGCCCTTGGTCCAGGAAACACCTTCAGAGGCCCAGAGTTTGCTGGAGCTGCAGGTGTGGTCCTGGAGCAGTGGATGGATTTGGGGCAGGGCAAAGGATCTGGCCCCACCGTGGACCCAAGCAGCCAACACGAGTTCAGTGTAGTATTGAGTATATTTGCTATATATAGGCACCAGTGGAATGACTTTGCAGAACAGAAACTTTGCCTTTCAACTTGAGAGACAAGCAGTAGAAATTACCCAAATTGAGAGGAAACTTAAAGCAAGATCCAGGCTGAGCTGGTGTGTATGTGGGGAGTGCTGAAGAAGTGCAGCTATTTGTTATCCACACCAAAGGAGGAACTCTACCAGTCTGAAAGCGCCCTGGAAAGCTGTGAGTTCTGTAGGCATAATTAGGGGCTGGGGTGCCATGCAGTGGTTAGCACTGAGGACCATTAGCAGTGGTAAGTGGTAAGGTCTGATGGTTTAAAAATGCTTCATCACTCTGCGTGTGGGATGCAGAATGATGGAGGGAGGGAAATAGCACCAGCCCAAAATGTGCTGAATAATGAACTGAAAATGGTTATTGATTATCTGTGTGCTTTCATTATTGTGCTGCAGTGCGAGAGCAGCTAGCAATTCCTTTTCCTTTATTAACCAAAAAACTTTCAAAGGCACTTATGAAATATTTAGTGTAATTATTTCCTAAGTCAAAATTCCAATGGAATTAATGCAGCCGGAGAAACGTTGTTAATCTGTTGGTGTTATGGATGAAAGAAGCAACGGAGGTATTGAACATTTACCTCTCCTGTGCAAAATGGCCTCTTACTTTCTATCTCAATTGCAGCATTATTCATCAACCTTCACAGCTACGTTTGTGTTGCTTCCCATGCAAGAATTTCTGCTGTCATTACAAGTTTCCTCTGATGGAATAGGGCTTTTCTCTATCCCTGTCTTGCCTTTGGGCAAGGTAAATCTCAGCCTAATGAAGCCAGTGTGAAATATTATGGTGCTGTAACACTGACTTTGAGTCGTACAGTGTTCCTTCCCTCTATGAAAGTCTTTTAAAACCAGCTGTGAATGTTCCTTTCCTTTTCCACATACATTTGCGTAAGTGAGGTAATAAAATATTATTTCCACCTAGACTGAAACTGCTAAAAAAGTGGAGTAGCAGCTGATGTCTCAGTTTATAGAGAGCTACCAAGGAAGCGATCCAGAGTCTGTCCATTGCTGTCTCAAATCCCAAAATAGGAAATACCCATCTTGTGTCTCAAAAACAGTTTCAGTGGATCTGCAGGTGTTTGAGGACAGGGTAAAAATTCAAACTAACCTTGAGCAATAGTCTGAAATGAGCTGTAATTTGGTAAAGTTGAGTGCTGAGTATAATGAATGAACTATAAAATAAGGAATGAGTGGTGTGGGTGCCATTGTACAGGAGATGAGATGGGGCTGCAGTGGGGTCTGCACTGAGTGGCCATGGATTGCTTTGCAAATGGAGTGGGGGGAGACGCAGAGTAATACTCTTATCTTCAGGACTGCTCTGGTGGTGGATCAGTGGAAGAAGGGATGAAGAAACAAGGATTAAATGAGGGCTGCTAAATGTGACCCTTGAGACAGAGAGAGAAAAAGAATCAGGGTTTATAATCCAGGAGACAAGGGAGAAAGGCAAACGGTTTTGGATATGAAAAATGGGAATTGCAGAAGAGTTGTTCACCTCTCCTGAGACTGGCACAAGAAGAGAGACTTGACTTGTGGTGAGGGTAATATCAGTGAGAGAGCAAATGTTTTTTGCTTCTGCAGATAATATACGGACTGAGAGATTTGGCTGATGAAGAGAGAAGTGGATGGAGAGGTGTCATGAGTTGTACAGGTGGGGCCATCTCTTGACTCTGGTTCATCCTTTGTCTTTCTGCTGGTTAAATTCCCATGTCTTGCTGCTGCCAGCACTCCTGCAAGCAAAGTAAAAGGGTTGTGCCAGAGACCATGGAGAGCATGATTATGTTGCACCTTGGTTGGCTTTTTGCTTCTTCCACCCAAGGGAAGCCTTGAGCAACCAGCAGAGGTGGTACCACATGCACTGTTCACTTCCCTCGTTTCTTTAGGAAGAGAGTGACTGTAGCACCCGCAGGCACACAGTGTAAGTGCAATATTCTCAGAAATGTTTAGTGTTTCGTTTTTTTTCTGTTTAACTTGACCATTTATCCCCTCTCCCATCCACTGCAGCCCATTGAGCACACAGACTTGTGCTTTGAGCTGGCCTTCCCCCACATAAAAGTGAAATGTTTCCCATCGCTGTGTGCCTGCAGCATTGCACACATTTTCCTTTCCACTATTTTATCCCACCCCCAGCAATTTTCAAGCTGTTTTCAGCCAATATGCTGCATTTACTAGCGCTTTATTTTTGTTTTTGTGTCTGTATGTATACATGCATACGTGTGTCTGTATGTACATACAAATACAAAATAGGACACATCTCTTTGTATTTATTTATACGTATTTATGCATGTGCAGTCTCTGCCTGTTAGCAGTATGTACCCGTGCAGGATTTGTGCTTGGGTCTACAGGAGGCCACCAGCTCTGTGGCCACTCTGTTCAGAGCCCAGAAACTTACAACCTTTAATTTTTTTTGTCGCATTCTTTTTGATATTCAGCTTTATCCCCAGTATCAGCAAAAAGGTTGGAGAGTGGTTTGTGTTTCCCTCCGCGCTCATCGGTCAGTTCACTATGCATATTAGTTCTTTTAATGACTCCTTTATTTGTTCATTGCCACGTAATCTCCTGGCATGGCACAACTTGAGGTGTTAATTTTCCAGCCCAAATTCAGCTGTGGAACTTCACCTGATCCCCCTGGAGTGAGAGGTGAGCATGGGCAGGCTGCATTGCACTGCAGCACTGCTTGGAGGGCAGAAGGAAGCTGAGATTGCTTCTCCCCAAATGTTAAAGAAGTAACAGGGGTGGAAACTGTGAAGATACAGGACAAAACTGTGGAATATGTAAAGAGAAAAGGGATGTGTAGATATGGTGTGATTATTTTTTATTTTTTTTCTCTTTCCCTCCCATTGCTTAAGGCTAGTATTTGGTTGCCCAGTGAGCTACAACAAGATTTAATAGCTCCAATGTAGCTATATTGCATGTGGACTGATTCCATCCTTCTGTTGTAATAAACATCTGCTTTACAGTGAGCTCTTAAATTCTATAAGTGACGTCAAATTGTATCTAATAATGGAAAAAAGATTAAGTACAGCAAATGCAACTCGCTCGCTCCGTGCCTTCCTTTTCGAGCAGTGCTGTCCCCAGCCCCTTGCCCTGCTATCTGCATTTGAGATCTCTCAGTGAGCCTGCCCTGAGGTTTGCACAAGAGGAAAGCTGTTTTTCGGGGATGTTGCATTTTTCTTCCTCTTCATTTGATTTCATTTACCCCGCCTTCCCTGTCATCCTGCCTGCAGCCAGGGCTGTGGGTGCTCCCCAGCTCTGTGCTGCAGCTGCGTTTGGGGAGGTGCTCATTCACTGCCAGGCGTGCTCTAAGCTTGAGTGTGTAAGCACTGCGTAAGGACTTCTGCTTAAAAAAAGATGTGACAGCTGAGACGTGTGATTAAGATGAATGATTAGAGAGAACATTACTTACTGCTACCGTATCCCTTAATCAGTAATAGCGTGAACTTTGAAGGAACTTTAACTTTTAATTTATTTTTTTCAAGGCCTGATGAATTTTTAAATCTGCTTAGCTGTCAGTCAGCAGGTATGACCGGAGTACTAAGCCTGAGCACTGCAGATTATGAAAAGCCATCTCATTCAGTTTTATATATTGCACATGTGCATGTGTGTGTGAGTGCAGTGGTGAATCTTATGCAAGTGATGCCAGCCCCAAAACAGAAATGTTGGGTTTTTTTTAACCTTTAGGCGAAGAGGTGCCTGAAAGAGGGGTGATGTGATCAAAGTTAGCTAAGGGTCAGTGTAGCAGTGATACTGTGCTGAGTGAGGCTGCTTCTGGGCCAGAAGGAGGGTGCCGCATTAATCAAGGTGTGAGAGTTGAGGCTGCCTTGAAAAAATGCTGACTTATGTCCTAGGAATCTGATGTTTCTGCTGCTGCTTCTAATGGCAACAATAAATCAGAGCGCAGTGTGGACGCAGTGCTTCCTGCCCTGGGCGCTGGGCTCTCTATCAGGGTGTTTGCAGGAGTTGAGGCTGCCCAGGTGGAATCAGTGCTGACATCTCTCCAATGCCACTTTGCCCAAGGAGCCTTCTGCTTGGGGTGTTCAAGAGATGTAGAAAACCTAAAGGAAGCCTTTAGGAAGGTGGATGATATCATCAGGTAATACCTTTGCTCCTTGTTTTGCCGCTGTGTTTGGCTGCATTTTCTCAGTGTTAATTGTATTTCACTTCTCAGCGTTGTGAAAATACTCAGCTGCTGAATGCAAGGCAGAGCCTGATGCTGCCGTCCTGGGGCTGCGACCTGCCTCTGCCATGACTCTGCCTGACCCTCTGTGGTGACTTTTTTCCTCAGGGGAGTCCTTAAACTTTATCATAATGTAAAATGAGCTTCCTATGCAAGGCTCTGTGCTTCTAGGACTTTATTTCTTCCCTGTGGAGCACAGGGACCAGCAGCCCTGGCACAGTGCATGTTGTGACCGTGCAAAGGAGCCAGGAGTTTGCTTTAATACTCAATTCCTGTACTCCTCAGGGTCAGTCTGTCAGTCTGGCTGGGGTTTGGCCTCCTGTTTAAATACCCTTCACACACTAAATCTTATTCCTTAATTACAAGCTGTCAGTTGTCATCAGCCCTTTGCTCCCTCATCTACTAACGGTGAGACTGGCCATCACCTCCTGCAGTGACTGCTGGACACTGCATGCCTTTAGCTGAGCTGAGAGATTTCCGTGCTCAGCTGCTGCAGATCTTGATGGCTCCCTCCTTAAAGAAGAGCACTTCCTTAAGAGGTTGGACATTGTTATGAGAGAAGCTGTTAAAACCAGAGATAAATACAATGCACCACACCTTAGCCTTCAGCCACAGCCTGAAACAATAGCTCAGAGGTGGACCTGACTCATCTCGGCAGGATATTGACTCTGCAGCATAATTATACTTCGAAAGCCTGATTCTAAAACAATTGTGTATGGTTATGTGCCTGGCTCTCGCAGTTACTACAGCTCTGCGTATAAATTGAACAACAGCCTGCACCAGTGTGCCCCTTAGCCATGGCAGAAACAGCAGCAGGCACAGCAGTGTCCTGCATCACCATGCAAAGCCCATGGGCTGCCTCCAGACCTGTGGGGCTTTGGCAGACCCCTGGGACACCCAGTGTGGTGCTGGGTATTTATCTTGTTCCACCTGGTTCCTCTGCTTGGGTAAAAGCTAGGGCAGATGTTTTGCAGCTCATTACTTGGTGGTGATGAGTTAATGGTTGATCTTGATCTTAGTGGTCTTTTCAGGCCTTTATGACTCTATGAAATGTGGTTCTTGCTGTTGGCCAGTGTGCTTCAAGGGCTGTTCTCTCTCTATCTGGTGTTTGGGGCTGGTTGCAGGAGATCCAGTGATCATTTTTCAGGAGTTTTGGGCCATTTTTGGCCTTTTCTCAGCGACCTGCTGCCCTATGGGGACCTGCAGGCTGAAGCAGAACCTGGGCTTTGAGCACTGAACACAGGAAAACAGGAATGTGGAAGGAACTCTACAAAGAAACCTCAGCTATTGGTGGCTGCTGCGTCTGTTTCGGGCCAACACTGCTGGGATTTTAGTCTGTAATAAAATAGTCTCTGTTGTGTCTTGGCCATCTGAATTATTACCTCTCTGGCACTTCATTATAAACACATTTTTTCCTCCTTGGTACTGGTTTCCTGCCATTTTATTGCTTTTAAGGTTCTATTTTTGTTTTATTCATCTCTTCCAATCGATAGGAAATATCCTGTTCTTAGCAAGCAGCAGAGGCAGACATGAATGATGTCCTTATGGGAAAGCAGAATCACTTTCAGAGCTTTTTTGGGGGGGGAGAAGCTTCTAAACCCAGTTTTCAAAGTCTCTGAAGTTTAAAAAGCCACTGCAGACATTGCTTTATCTTCCACTGCCATTAGCTCCAGGAGTTGGTATCCCATCATTGCACCAGTGCAGATCTGGGATGGTGTTTTAAGATCCATCATATGGTAATTATTGTTGTTCTTTGCCATGACACTAATTAAAAACACCTAATGAGATTATCCCCACC
The DNA here is from genome assembly GCF_023343835.1 of Lagopus muta. Taxonomy (NCBI): domain Eukaryota; kingdom Metazoa; phylum Chordata; class Aves; order Galliformes; family Phasianidae; genus Lagopus; species Lagopus muta. Next base: position 7,556,032 of record NC_064449.1, on the reverse strand, counting down.
TGTTCTCTAGGATTAACTTGATGGAGGAAATCCTGCACGTGGGTGTGGACGTGCAGCCTCCTGCATGGCAGCGTCAGGAGGAAGGGCAGCCGCTCCAAAATTACTTTCTACAGGGTTTGCATGGCAAAGATGTATCATTATTTTTTATTATTTTTATTATTTCCTCCCTGCACACAATACATACACACAGATTACTCTGACAGCAATAAAATGAAACAGAGAATTGAATTTGAAAATAAATTGTTGAGATGATGCAGCAGCAGACAGATAGCTTCTTCCAGAAGAGTTGGTCCAGGATGGATGGGCCTTGTAGCCAAATCAGAGCACAGCAATCGAACAGCAGCAAGCTATTGACAAAGCTGTCAAAGCTGGGATGCCAAGGTCTGTGCCCCCATGTGAGCTCAGCACCAGGCCAGGTAAGGCAGAGAGAGAGGTTGGAGCCAATCCCAAGTCAGTAGACCGGGGCTAAAGCAGTGAATGTTGTCCCTGGTTGCTGTGAACACAGGCATTGGGTTTTCATCTCTCTAAGCCTCGTGAGAAGCCAGTGAAGAGATGTACAAGTAGTGAAAGGCATGGATAGTGGTGGGAGTTCCTGGTTCCCAAGCTGCACTTCAATCCATCACTTTATTGTTGGACATTTTCCTCAACTGCAGGGTTTGGGGCTGCATCTGCTGCAGTATTGCAGTATCTGTATCTGGAGACTTTCAGTAGGCAGAAAGGTGATGTCTGGTGATGAAAAGGATCCAGGCACATATCCTTCACATCCTGGTATCCTTCACATGCTGGTAGAGTGGCCATCAAGTCCTGCTGAGGCTGCATTGCCACTTTTTCCTCAGTCTTAGTTTCTCTCCCCTCCCTTATGTTATTTTCCTGCCTTTATCTATCTTATTTTCCTATCTTTATCTAATGGGGATACCTTAAGGGTATTTGAAAAGTTACTGCTTTGACCCTTGGTGTGGTAAATGCTCTACTCCCTATGTTCTTAAGCAGTAATTTTATTGCCTCAAGGCTGGGTATGATAGGATTTTTTTTGTTGTTGCTCTTTGATCTTTGGCTGTATTCTTAAGCAGCAGTGTAAAGACAGGTCTGGCATTGACATCAGTGACAAGAGAATTTTGCCTGTAGATTACTTGGAAGTGAAAGAGAATGGATCCTACCAAGATGGTATTTCTGAATTGAAATGGGAGGAACAATGCATTTTGGCCATCCTCACTGTTAGGATCCCGATGACGCTCTCAGTCACAGTGTTTCTGAGGGCTGAAGACGTCTAATTACTGCCTTTTCTTGCAGCTGAATGAACGTGAGAGGGTAAAACTGATACCTTTGATTAGATCCATCTCTGGTGTGTTGCTGACATTGGAGAGGTACATTATTGTCTAGCAATGAAAGATCTGCCTGTTCATTTTGAGCTTTTGTCACATCTCTCCTATGGAGATGCTGTTGCATAGGATGGTCTGATTGATACAGTGGCAAAGATCAGGAGGGTAATAGCTTTGATGGCATCCTATGAAATAGATCAAAATTTCCCTGAAAGATTCTGTTCAATTTGATATTAAGGGTCTGGTAACGCTCCAGGGATTCTTGTCTTTGCTATTAGGCTTATTGCTATTATAAAAATTAATGTTTGGGCTTTTTTTTTCCTGACAGCACATTCTCCAACATGAGTGGAAAATAACTGCTGCTTCTCTCTCTCACTCTTTTTCAGGGATCCTCAATGCATTTCCTTGCCATTATTTAAGGAGCCTTTACTAAAAGCTTCTGGATTGTGTTTCTAAGTGGACAAAAGATTTTGTATTCAAAATGCTTATAAAGGAGTATCGTATTCCTCTTCCGATGAGCGTGGAAGAATATCGAATTGCACAGCTCTACATGATACAGGTCAGTCATGTTTCACTTGGGATCTTTGGGCACTGGGCTTCGTTTGGGAGAGTGGAGAATTGCTGCAGAAGAAGATATTTCAAATGTGAGGTTTTCTGCGTGCTTATAAAGAAGTGGGGGAGAAAAGGAATATAAACTCCAGTTATACAGCCCTGAAGATCTGTCTCTTTTGTCCTTAAAACACAAAACGTCTGATTGACCTACCTGGCAAAATAGTGGCTAATGATTGGGCTATTGCAAAGGAGGAAAGCACTGAGCCATAGGGCGTGAGTACCTGAGTGGAAGGGCTGTAGGGCTTGCACAGCCACTGCTAATGGAAGCAGTGTAATAGCTGTGTAAAACGTCAGTGAGCAGTAGAGTGTGCAGGAGAGGGATCTTATCAAGGAGGAAGATTGCACTTGCTTTAACGAGGCTGAATGCAGAAGGTGTGCTGCTGAGTAGACTGGCTGCAGAGGGCTCAGTTGATGGGATGGGTTTGCTGCTTGCTTTTAGCAGTTAAACTGCTTGTTTAATTAATGCACAGCACTGAACTCCGCTTTGTTCACGTGTGAGTGATCTTGGTTGTATTTTAATGTCAAAGGACTGGATGAGCCGTTAAGGCTTCATTGGCCAGGAAAGTGTTTGAGAAACTGTGCATCCATCCAGCCCTGCTGCACAGCTGCTCTCATTTTGTAGTGCACTGATATGCAGCAAAATAAGGTTTCCTCTTAGGTCAGAGGGTGTGCTGGGAGGTGATGTCAGGTCTCTGATCTTCCACCTACAGAGGCTGTGGGCTGGGCAAGCTGCATCTGAGCTGAATGCACACGTAATGAGCAAATGACTTCACTGCTAAGTGTGCAAGTGGAACGAGGGGAAAAGTCAGCTTTATATTTGTCTTAGCTCAAATTAAAAAAAGTAACGAATACAGAAAACCCATTTATAGTAGCATATGGAGTTTTTGCTGTGTTTTTTAGCATTTGGTAAGAATCTGTTTCAACTCTTCTTGGAACTGGTGGAAAGGTTCCTGCAGGCTTCAGTGGGAACTTTTCCTACACTGTGATATCAAATATCTTTTTTTCTTCAGTTATTTAAAAGTGGAGGTTTTGTCTTTGAGGCAGCTGACAGGGAGAGAGCAGTGGGGAGCATGACTCGTGTTCTTTTCATAGGATGAGGATATGCTTCATGTCTGTCTTTTATTTTTCCTCTGAAATGTGTAGGGCGGCCACAGGAAAAGCAAGTTATGTTGAACTTCCTCAGGGGAACAAGAGATATCTATGTAAAACAGCAGTGTAGAGGCATTCCTTAGTAATTGTTGTCTGAAACATGCAGAACAGAGAGATTTGAGGTATTTCCTGGGGAGACAAGTGATTCTGAAGAGCAGAAAGTTCATTATGGAGATGTGTGTTGTGTACAGTTCAGCATGATTAGTGCTGGAGTCAACTATCAGCCAAGTCCTGTATAAGAAGCAGTTTTCCAACAGTGTAAAAGGATGTCACAAGTATTCCTCAAGGATATGCATACACATGAGTATGTATATATATCCATACAATCTTAAGCATGTACTTGATCATTTGTTTAATTTCAAGGCCACGAGGGAAGCTCCCTATGAACTCCAAACCAGTTGGAAGAAGGTTGCTCTTTCAAGAGCAGTCAGATCGTTGTCCTGGACTTCAGCACTCTTCAAACTAAGTTTTCCAAAAGGACCTTCTCACTTGGGGTTGAAACAGCTGGCCTTGTGCAGCTACCCTGGGTCCCCTTTCTGTGGAATTGATTCCTCCAAGCCATGTTGGCAGAGATGTTCAGACTCAGGCTGTAGTATTATGGTCCCATCTAAATGTTTCCATTGAGGTTTTTGCCTTTGCAATGAATAGTCCTTTCATATCCTTGCATGTGAGAGCAGTCCCTCCATCTTGCTTGAAGTCATAACAGAATTTCCACCAGACTTGGTTTCAGCAACATCATGCCCAGGTAGCAGAGGATCTTCCCGTTAAGCCAGAACAGGCTGTACTCACATTTACTGTACTTAATGGATGAGAGCTTTAAAATTGTGCAGCATATGATCTGTAGTTGGTGTTCTGTGCCACTTGTTAGGCAAGACGTGCAATGAATCATTGTGTCTCTGTGCATGTTGCGTTATGCTTGAAGTCCCCCAGGCGGGTGTGTAAACCTGTACAAACTGAGAAGAGTGGCCTGCTGCTTCCTTTCCTTTGTTTCTCCTTCCTTTTTTTCTCTTGTGGGAGGTGAGGTGGGGGAAACGAAAAGTCTCTCAAGAATTGCTTCCTGCTAACTTCTGAAACGTTATCTGCAGAGACACTGGTTTCAGTACTTTAAGGAGCACTTAGGTCTTTCCCTAAACGAGTTAATTTTACATTACAGCAGCTGACTGAATGTACTTTTGAGTTGCTTGAAGCCTAGCAGGTTTGAACCGAATGGCTTTTCTCTATTAAATTTTAATCTATCAGTGTCACTGCTTTCATGGGTAGCCTCCCATGCAGTGTAGCCTGTGTGTTCAGACTGGGAGCCCTTGCTGCATTAGCCACCGAGCTGTCTTAGCTCTTCCATGAGCATGAATTTATTTTTATTTTGTTTTCATTGTAGCTGCCCTTTTCTCTCTTTTGCTATCCAGTTAAGACATATTAATTTTTATATCTGAACTCAGAATGAGCGATCTTTCCATCTGCTGAGAGATGCTGTTTTGGTGCATAAAAGGCAAAATACTTCAAAACAGTAAAATCATTAGTTGCATTTCTTTTCTGGACAATAGTTTTATACTCTAACTTTGTTCATAAAATCTGTGCACACGTGAAAAATCCCATTCCTGCTACCGAAGGTGAGATGTGTGTAGACAACCCTGACCTGCAGACATGCCCACAGCACTGGGAGAGCTGCCCTCTGCAAACTGCAGCTCCTGTCCCCACATAAGCAGAAACTCACTTGGAATTTAAGCACTGGCAGTGGAGGCCTGAAATGAAGCACAGGCCGTTGATGGAAGGGACAGCTTGAAGCATCTGCAGGGATTTCTTTCTTCCTGCAGAAATGCTGAACTAAGGACTCTGCTATGGACATCTTCCTTGTACATCACATCAAAGGCATGTGCAATATTTCTGCCTGTGTAAGGACAGTGAAGCCTATTGGATGTGAAGGATAGGACCGTTCTGTTTTTATTGTGTGATACTTAGGAGGCCCTTTAATAAGATTTATCTACATTTTTTCCTCTTCTGGATGTCGTGCATATTTGTGACTCAGCAGCTGTCCTTTCCTCCAACACATGCTTTCTTTTTCTTGTTTGTTTAGGGAACGTACTTTCTGTGTGCCTCCCCTTTATCCCAGAAACAGCACACATCTTAATGTTAAATCTCTATCTCCTAAAAGCTTGTGTTCCAAGATCTGTATGTGTTTGTGGAAAGATCAGTATGTTATTAGCCAAAGGTCAGCCCATTTATCATCTTAATACCATTCATTACTACAGTTCCATATGGCATGGGATTCTGGGAGGCCATTGCCCTTCTGATTCTTGCATAAGAGAGAGAATTCCTCATGTTATTAAATCTTATTTTTATACTGATGTGTATAGCTGGCTTTCTCTGTTATAAATAACTTCAGTCCTCTCTTGCTCCACGTAGTTTTCTCAGTGTTTGTGACCTTCCTCCAAAGACAGGGAGCTTGAAAGATACTCATTTGGATCCAGGGATTGCCTTTTGGGGATGAGAGTTACTTCCAGCTGCTATGTCATCATTATAAGCTAATAACAGTAACATTTTGTTACCAGCTCTTGCTTCAGACCCCTGCATGGACCGGGGCTCTCCTTGGATGTAGCTCTCAGGCAGCACCATTGAGAACAGACACCATCACTGAGCATGTTTGTAGTTCTTGAGGTGCAAAAGTCGCATCCCTTAAACTGTTAGTGATGCCTAGCAGTTGCCAGCAGGCTCAGCAGATGGTGAAGGATTGATTGAGTGGGTGAAAACAAACTAACCCTTCATCTCTGGACACTGAAGAACAGGATGGCTGATTGTTTCTTGTTTCGTTTGCAGATGCCTTGGCCATCTGGATAGACAGACACGTATGCTTTAATTTCAGAAGTAGATGACACTGCTGAGCCCTTGGGAGATGCATAGTTTCCTAGAAGCAGAAACCTGGTTTGAGGCTTGTCTCCAATGTCCATGCTGCAGCGTTCTAAACCTGTGACTCCCAGGTTCTTTGCTCCCCCTCTGGTTTTCATAAACTTTTCTTTGTGATCACCAGGGCTTTCATCCCTGTGAAAGAGGAGGCTGAGATGCTCACAGTTGCACAGCTTCAGGAACAAGAGAGGGGTCTGTCCAGTGTTACCACGCTTGGTCTAATTTGCAGAAGTCAACAGTAACACCCATATGGGTGAGCATTTTGGAAAAGCCTACTGTAATAGCAAACATCTATTTTGCCTTTTTTTTTTTCTTCTTCTTTTGTAGCCACTATCTTGAAAGAGTCCTTAAATTGGCTGTTAATCCACACCTGGCGGAGAAAGGATTGACTGTAGAGTAATGAGTTGTGTTGCCTTGACAGTTTGCCTGTTCATGCTCTCTAACAAAACTCAGTGATGCTGAGATAAGGATATAAGATAAATAGGATTTTAAACTTCAGATTTGTATTCCAGTATTTTAGCATATAGACTATTAGCAAATTAGTTTCATTAGGTTCCTAAAATCTCAGGGATATGTTCAGAGGATCAGAATTGATCCAGAATACTGAATTGAAATTTCATCTTGCAGCATGATAATGGGCAGCTTCCTTTTCCCCCCTTTAGATCCAGGGACAGTAATCCTCATGGACAGTGTCTGTGGGATGGTTCATACGGTGAGAAATCCATTTAAAGACAGGGGAGTAAATACTCAAGGTAAGATGAAGTATTGTGCTGAAAGTGTAGCAGACATTTTGAAGGATGAAGCTTCTGGGGTAAACAAGTTTGAGGTATCTCCATAATAAAGTGATTCCTAATTCATGTGCCTCTGGCACATACAGCCTTGATTCTGTAGGAGTGTGGCGGGTATCTTTGTAAGGCGCAGTGATTAATGAGTAGCCATGAGAACGATTCTCCTAATGCTTGAATTATTTATAGTCCTGCACAATTGATTATCCCCAAAATATCCTGGTGTTGTGCAAACAGCTTCATTAATTTCTAGACCTGATTCTAAATAGCGCAGTGCGTACAGCGTTGTACAAAATGATGCTGTGTATATATCTGTCTTGTAGGAGTCTGCTGATGACAACCTGTCCTGACTTTAATTTTAGGGTTTTGGTGGTGGTGGTTTTTTGGTTTTTTTGTTTTGTTTTGTTTTGTTTTGTTTGTTTTTTAGGAATATATTTTGCACTGCAGGAAAAGGAGCCCAGTGATGGCATTGCTGAGAAGGTACAGATAACTTGTGCTGGCTTGGGTGAGAATGGTCATGTCTTCAGGATGAGGCCTTCTGCATATCCACCTTCATTCTGCTGAGACAGAGTCAGTGCTGTTGATTTCTGATCCGTCAGGAAGTAGCATCGCTTCCTGACAGTGTTAGACAGTGTTCCTGACAGTGATGCAGTGTTAGATGGGTCTGCAGAGGTGCTCTGTCGATCTGTAAAGCAAGTGAATCTGGAGGAGTCTGGGCTGATGGTCAGTCTGAGATCTTTTGTGAAGTCTCCATATTAACAGAGCTGTCCTATGTGGTGACCTCCTGCAGCAGCCTGAGAGATGATAGTGCTGTTTTGTGGTATTATAGCCTGGTTTCTGCCTGTCTGGGCAGGCTCCAGATTTCTGCATGCATGCTCTCTACAGCTCTCTCTCCTTTTAGCACTGCCTTTGTTTTTGAATAAGTGGTGTGACCAAGTTTCATACTGGGGTAAGGGGCTGTCCAGGTGAAACAAAGCACTGTATGTTTCCCAGCTATTGATCAGGCTTAGAAGGAAGATGGGTTATAACAGTTGCTCTTTTGCCTTTATTAATAGAACTATTGATGAGGTTCAGACTTCCTTCCCCTCCCTCAAGAGTTTCGGGTCATTCCTATGTAGTGCTGTGCAATAAGAAGTCAGAGTGCTATGTGAAGCTTCACATTCTGATCACTGTCTTGTTGACTCAAACTAACCTTCCTCTGCTAAATAAGTATTGACACTGGCCCTTTGTGTACTTTTTTACAAGCCCTAATTGGATTAAAATAATTGTCATGCGTGAAGGATGCATGTTGGAGCGCAAAGGGCACATGGAAACCTCAGCTATGGGCACCATGGTTACTAGTGACATCACTTGGTTTGCTATTAACAGTAATGATTTGTGCACAGCGCTGAAGCCAAAGTGAAGATGGCCTAAACTAAACCGAGTGGATTGCTGATGCAGTCCCATTGCCATGGAAACAGATGTTGCAGCTTAAAGTTGCCTGCATTCGTAATGCAATGCCCATGATATAAACAAAAACACAGTCCTGCAGTGTCCATGTCTTCTGAAAGGATGTGAAGAGTGTACCTGGAGAGAATGGGAAGTTCCATTGTGGTTCAGCTCATGCCAAATGACGTGTGTGAGGAGATGCAGTAAGCCTTGATGTGAGTAACAAGAGCACAACTTTCGGGTTCCGTGCTGTCCTCCAGCAACGTTCTTGGAGGACTGTCAGTCCTGCTCCATGTGGATTGTTTCTGATTTGTATTTCACAAAGCACAGGTTCAAAAGCACTGTTAAAACCCACCCCTGGGGGAACAAGGTTCCTCTCTCCTGCCTCCTTTAATACTGTCTTTCCAATATAGCCATTAAGCCTACGCTCAGCTCCTGCAAAACAGCAGTAGAGGAGCTCACCTGCCTTCCTTGCTTTGGGGCTGCAGAGTGCTGTATCTGGTTCAAGGTTTCTGCTCCAGCCCGCTGAACGTTGCCGTATCACAGTTAATTTGCTCGAATGAGGCTCGGGAGATGTGCGTTCTGCACGTAGCCCTGCCAGCAGCTCTCTCTTCAGGTTACTTGCTCCCTCTTTAAAAGAGAGCTCCTTGCTGAGTCCCTGCTCTCTGATGCACAGCACTTGGCTATCAGGAGTGCAGCCCTTTGTCTGACTGCAAAAGTTGTGCGTACTGTTCTACTTTGGCAAACTAATGCATTAATAACAGTTCAGGTGATTTTTATTTTTCATTTAATTCGTGTCACTTCCCATTTGCTCTTAGATTGCACTGTGCACTGATGACAATTATGTCAGTTTTAATCAGATGAGAAGCTCTCTGGTTTCTGTAAGAGCAGAATAGGTACTGTTTCCCCTTTTCCCTTCTTTTCTTTTCCTTGGGTATCAGGTGATAGCATCCAAATTGAGTGTTTCAACACTTTGATGATATACATTCTGGGAGAAGATAATTTGAGAAGTGTATATTTTCAGGATAAATCAACATTTTGTTTTCATAGTCCAAATTTTGATTACCTACAGTAATGCTGACCCCAGACGGTGCCTGGTGTGTCAGATGTCTATCAGCAGGCAGCAGGTTGGTGGTGGTGAAAGCTGATTACTCGTAATGAATTAGATGTCAGTTCAGATGGTCGAAAAGGAGTGGTTAACAGAACACAGAGCTAAGTCATACCACAGCAAGAGACAGCTGAGGGTAGAGAGGATACACCCATGTGTGTGTTACCCGTGGAGAGAAATCCTGTTCTGGAAAAATGTGTTAAGAATAAACCATGCATTAGTTTTAGGACCTTTAGGTATTTTCCAGCATCTCTATTGTTGGCCTGCTAGTTTTAGGTGCAGTTTAATTCTGGCTTGCAGCAGCTAGGACAGAAACTGTGCATCTGTTGTTGTGCTGTTTTTCATTTCTGGTGGCTAACTGCTGGGATAGCCACACTGAGCCCAGATATGTGGCTGAGACTGATGGGCTGTATTGCTTCTAACCTCTCCCAGCATTCTGAAAAGGGTTGTTCACCTCAAGGATGAGGAGGGAAAAAAGGCAATTTTTAAGCACAGAAGTGAAGGGGAGAGAATTTCATTTCCTGCCAAAGTGTAATACTTGAATGTTGTGTCCTAACAACAAGATAATGGAAAGAAAAAAACAACCCACGAGAGATGGGATCTTCTTGTGGGTTCTCTTGAGGGCTTTTGTTTGTTTTGGTCTCTTGTTTGTTTTTCTCGACCTTTTACATCTTACTAGTATTTGTATTTCCTTTCTAAAGCTGAGCAGAAATACCCACCAAAACAGTCACGATTAGAAAAACCAGTCTTAGAGGCTGGCAAAGACAGATCGGATTCATCCACCCTCAGCAGCTTCAGGCGTTTTGTTTTCTGGTGAGTTGTGTGAGGCAGTTGAGGCTTTCTGTTTCCCAAAGGACCAAACTGTTTTTAGGATTTTCGTTGGCACTTCTGGTAGCCTTGAGATCTGAAACAAGGAAACCCAGTAATTGGTCATTGTCAATCTCAGCCTCCTTTGCCTCAAGAGCACATACAGGTCTGTTAGAAGGATCCTCTGGGGAAATCTGCTGTCATGTTCTTGTTCCATGGATGCAGAGCTGCCTTTGTTTGCTATCCTTGTCAGCTGAAACCATCTACCAGCAGTAAGCTTCTTGCATCCATGTCTAAATGGGATGAGAAATGCTGAGACTTCAGTGTTATTTTAATGGATTCTCCCAGGAGAATTTGTCTGGTTAATAAAAGTGTCCTGTTGCCTAATGGGAGCCGGGAGGGAGAAAAGATCTTCTGATCATTGTTTCCAAACAATGGCCTATGTCTTCATTATTCATGGACAGAAGGTCTACTGGTGTAGCAGTGTCAGTCTTTACAATCTGAATAATCTCAAATCAAAACTGTCATGGGTCGTCAAAGTCAGCCACTGGCACAGGGTAAATATATTGCTGTAAAGCACCAGGAGACTTTGCCGTGATGCTGAAACATGTCAGCTCTTTGTAATCACTGTCTGACTTATTTGGATTGAGATGAACTGTAAGCACTAATTGGTGGTAAACAAGGTAAGATTATAGCTGTAGTTTATTTTTTTTGAAGCTAGAACAATGCTTGGGCTGCCCATCAGCACCATGCAATGCACCTATCTTTACTCTTCTCTGCAGTTGCTCAAAGTAGTTAGTTACAACTGAAAAAAACCAAAACTTTAGAAGAAATGAAACCACTTAACTGCTTTCAACACTACTGAAGACTTTGCAGAGATTCTGTGTATGGAGTAGAGCTTGTTCGCATCTGTGCTGTACTCTGGAGGTGAAATGCGATGAACGGGGACCTGGTGGTTTAGGATAATACCCTTCTTACTGTGTTAGCACATGAGTTACTGTGCTGTTATCATCCTGGTGAGAAAGACGTTCAAAGTCTGTGAAGTATCAAAGTAGTATCTGAGATGCTACTTATCAGAGCTAACACTACAAAAAAAAAGAGAGGATGGTACAGATAATCCTATGTCCCTTCCAGGTGCTGGGACCCCCCAGGCTGTACAGCATTGAGTGCTCTGATCATCACACCATGCTGCTGCAGTCTGCGGAAGGGATCTGTGATGTTCCAGAGGTGCAATTAGCACTCAGAGCATGCTGAGTGCATTAATATCGAAGTAAATGCAATATAGAGTTAATGAGGCAGATTTTCTCTCCGTGAAATAATGCTGTGCAGGGGATGGCAGAGATTTGAGACTGCTTCCAGGCTGTGTGGCAGAGTTCACAAAAGCCTGGATTCAGAATCTTTTGTAAATGTTTGTCAAGCTTTTTTCAGCGTGTGTGATTCCCCTCAGGCCTCTTGAAGTGGATGCTATGAATGGATACAGCCTTCTTCAACTTTAAGCCTCCTCGGCAATAAACTTTCACCTTATTCACCTTTCACACACCTCCTAAAAGCTGACCTTTTTGGTGGATCTACAGGCACGTGTGGAACACGCAGTAGAAACCAGGTTCTTCTGTAGTTGCAGAATGCAGCACAGCACCTGTAGCACCTCCTGATGGTGTTTCTATTGCGCGTGGAGCCTGTGTGCACCGCCGCCGCCTGGATGTGCTCAGCATGGCCTGCAGGGACAGGTTGGATCTGAGTCACTCCCGAATAGCTGAGACATTCAGAGTGTCTAAGAGGAGTGGAATTAAACTAATTCTACTAAAAAGCCTAGAAAGCAAGTTTTGTTTCCACAGCTTGACTTACGCATTTCTCAAGATGAATCGTCAACCTGGGGAGTTCTGTTGCCAGCAGCTGTCGTTCCTTCACTGAACTGACCCTGCTAAAAACCACACAAACTGCATTCATCTCCTCATATCACTCTGCTGGGCCAGGACGGCTGCAGCACAGCGTTGCAGGATGCACTCCATGGCATTTGCTGGGATCAGGGAGCTGGTCAGCCTGTCTTTGTTCGCAGCCTCATGTCTCCCATCGTGAAGGACAGATGATAGTGGGGTTAGGCTCACCTGATGTGTAACCGACGTTCACTGGAGTTATTCATGCTATGATTATTACAGTGAGGTCATGTGCTGTGTCCCATGCTATGCTGCTGTGCCAAGAGATTTATTTTAATAGAACCCTTTAAGTAACTGACATTCTTGCTAATCATGGTGCATCTGCTTCTCTGGGTTCCCTGTTATGAGTAATTTAATGCTATTACTTTAGCTAGAAGGGATCTGTGTCACCATCTGTCCTGGAAAGCTATTGATGGGGCTGTGCAGAACATCGAGTGTCATCAGCAGAAGAGAGGGACTTCTAAAAGGGATGACTAGATTTCCTGTTGTAATACAATATAAGGCGGTTTACTGTGATTACAGCTTAGATATCTTGCATGGGGGCCGTTAGGTACTCTTTGATGTTGGAAACTGTTCCTCAGATATTCATGTAGAGGGAAAATAGTGTTGCCAGTTGGTAGCAAATAGCAATAACACAGGCAGTCTACTAAGTAAAATCTCTACTTTTTGTAGGAGTGTGGTCTGTGAAGCCAACACTGACCCCAAATGCCTGCACAGCTGCCTATCCCAGCAGATGAGTATTCTTTGGAGAGTGTATGCCCAGTGCTTCTCAAGCCAAATGTTTTCCTCATCAGTGGTTATTTTTTAAATGGTTGTTTACAGACCACTTCCTTGTGATAAGCTCTCTCCATGCTGTAGCTGAGTCACAATAGCCATGAAGAGGCTGTGGTTGAAAAGCAAATTGCTCTTCGCTCCCAGAAGTGGTGTACTTTCACAGAGCCACTTGGGCACAGAGCATCAGACTGGTCTGTTGAGTGCGTGTTGCTGATGTCTTTATTTTATTCTCTCAGATATGTATCTTCCTTTTGTCTCTGTGACTGGTTGGTGATTGTTCTGTTTGCCATCTAACCTGGCCTTGTTGGTCCTTTCCAACCTCCCTGTGGCATGCAGCCTTCTCTACACACAAATTGGGAAGGAGGAGAGCATACAATGCTGGGAAGCAGCCTTGTGAGGCTCACAGGAAGTTTCCCTTTGGTTGCACCACTGTTCCAGTGATAAGCTGTGTTGTGCTTTGAGTAGAAATTGGCCTGGCTCAAAAGATAGATCGAGGTGTGAACTTTGCTGCTCTGATTTTTGTCATGCAAAGGTGCAGCTCTTTCTTCACATTCATCTAAGAAAATATTCTTGCTGTCCCATCATAGAAAATTGACAAGCAGGATGTACATGTTGGGCTTGGACTCACCGAACATTTTCAGTTGACAAAAAGGTCTGTGGACTGGAGTTGGTTATCTAGAAAGACCAGAGGAAGACGCCAGCACTGTGTCAGAATAGGGTTTGGGGTTTCTTGCAGGAGTGGAGAAATGAATAAAGCAAGAAAAAATCAGAAGTGCGATGCAAACTGACTTCCCCAAAGAGTGTCAGTTATTTTTTTTCCATCAGCAATACGGGTGGATTCAAAAATGGAGTTGTGTTAATCAAGAGCTGGGTTGATCCCTTCTTGGAGAGGTGACCAAGCGAGTGCCTGGTGCTTTGATAAAGGAAACAGCGCAGAAGACATCCCTGCCTGCTGCTGTTTGGTGGGAGCTGGAGTTGGAATCAGCAGCACCAGGTGCTGAGTGTTCAGGCTGAGAGCTGAAGAGCTGTCAGAGAAGGGAAGGCACAGTGCATCTCTGTGAGGGAGCTCTGAAAGGAAGAGCATCAAACAGTATTCTGAGAAAGAAAGCCTGTTTTAATGTCAACCATGGCTATTAAAATTCATCTTCAGTGTTTTGGTTTTCCATTTCAATACAAGCAGTTGTAAGTCTGGGAACACCACTCTTGTGCACTCTTGGCTTTGCATGCTCACAGCAGTACTGAGGCTGCTCGGTGCTGTGGATTTCTTTTGAAGTTGAAGAACTCCTGCATGTGTTTTGGTCCAAACCAAGGACCTGCAGATTTGACTTGGCACTGTTGATACCCATGCAGTCTAGAACAGTAGCTTTAAACCCAGCAGATCTGTGATTCCACGTGCGATAACTTGGCACTAAGAGAATCTGCATTTCCTCTGCTTGTGATTTCCTCGTGCTTCTGCCATATAAAAGAGCTCTAGATCTCCATAATTTGTATCAACTGCTCGGAGCAGATGCCATGTTACTGTTCTGTCTGACACATTCGCTATGCCTGCTGCGTTGCTGCCTTTCACGAGACCTCTGAATTAATCAGATTTTTGGGTTATCAAGATTATTTAATGTTATTGTCATAAATATTTGTACAGGACTTGGTCAGTGCTTACATAAGAACTGAAATGCAGTAATTTGTTTTAAGAGGATGTGTGTTTTTATGAACTGCCAGCTGAATTTTAGATATAAACTTTACAAAAGCCCTTCTCTTTCGCAGTACTTTGCAGTTTGTGGGGCAGGAAAAAGTGACTGTTTAGATTGTCAGTTATTTGGATTTGTTGGTTGCAGCTGTTTAACTTTTAAATCACTTGAGAGTTATTTAGGAAGAAAAAGTTCTCTTTTTAAATAGCTATGTTGGCTTATCATCCTGTCCTGAATAGACGAGAAGCTGATCTCTTGCATCTCATTCATCATTTTTTTGTTAAATCTCATTTTCCTTTGAATTGTTTGTATGCCAGAACTGAGAGTTTGTTATTGCGTTATATTTCACAGTTGATTCTTGTATACAATTCCAGTTTTTTTCTTAATTTCCAAAGCCTCTCAAATACAAACAAGAAACTCAACAACTTGAAACACCATGAATCTGTTGTTTGGAAATGATGAAGGTTATGCATAATCTGATCTGAAGTGTGTTATAGATGGACAACTACTTGGTTTCCCTCTAGCTCTTCTTAGAAACAGTGAAATCAGTGGTTTTCTGACTGAAGGAAACTCTGCCAGGTCCCTCAATGAGGGGCTCTGCTACAAATAAGCCAAAATGTGGAGGCTGCCAGGGGGTGCTGTGTGCATTCTGGCAAATTTGGGTTATTTCTTCTAAATATCTTAATTAGCAGAGCACAGTCTCCAAGCTATTCTTGGAGAGCTCCTGCTCTGCCAGACCACAGGCAACAAAGCCCCAGATCCTATGGGTTTGGGTCATAAAACAGTTTTTAGTACTGCAGTGCTGTGCTGAGTGTGTGCATGATTCTTCATGCTCATACAACACTGCAAGGATTTGGCAAGTTAGACCAACCCCCCTTTGCCTTGTTACCCACAGATGTGACAGTTTTCTGTGCTGTTGGGTGATTCAGAGCTGGAGCCAAGGGACAGTGCACTCTCAGAAAGACTTATGTGTACCTTCTTGTAAGTGTAGGAATTTGTGTCGTTACGTCTTCATTCAAATTCTCTCTTAGCTTTAGAGATGTCATCCAGGTTTGTATTGGATCTTTAATAAATGATGTCTTGCCTCCTGTGTTGTCCATATGAATATCTAAGTCTTTCATTTATAATCTCTAGTTTTAGTACTCCTACTGCCAGGGTCCTGCTGCAGTTCTGGTGGCTGTATGAAACTGTGGTCAGCAAGAGTCCTACAAACCATGCCCAGTCTCTGTGTGCTTTGAGACCTCGCTGTGTGCACTATGTTGTATTGATTAACTCTGTGGTATATTTTCCCTTTCAGAAAAAGAGCAGAGAGGAGACATGTGGGGAGGGCAGTGGAGTAGAGATCCTGGAGAACAGGCCATACATGGATGGGCCAGGAGGGAACGGGCAGTATACTCACAAAGTGTACCACATTGGTATGCACATACCCAGCTGGTTTCGGTCAATATTGCCCAAGGCAGCTCTGCGAGTCGAAGAGGAATCGTGGAATGCCTACCCTTATACCAGGACAAGGTAAAATTGACCACAATGTTCAGAGTTCTATCCCTACTTTACAGAGAGGATTCATTGCTTTCTGTGACAGTGGCGTGTCTTACATCTCCAGTAATGTCCTTCAGAGAAAATGAGGTGCCAAGTCCTGAAATTCTTACACTGTGCTTAATCTCAGAAGCTTAAGTGTTGCCAGGGCTGACTGCATAAGTACTTGACAGTTTGTGGCTGGTTGCTCTAAAATGTGAGCTGTTTGTCCATCAAAGCGTGGGAAATCTTGAATAGTTTTTATTTAGTCTCATCTCCTGCACTGTGTGTTCTACTTACTGTTGCAGTTATCTGCTAGCTCAGTAAGGATATAAATGTGCATAGCGATGGGAAAGTTGTCTTGCTGAACACAATCAAATACAGCAGGATTTAGCATTCCTTTTCTGGGAGCTATTTTACTGTTATCAAGACAGAAAATAACAAACTTACACCCTATGGTTTTCTCTCTGAGAAGAAAAGAGAGTTGGAGGCTCTGTGGAGCCATCTGGGTCCTCCGTTTTTGTCTGGTAAGACTTCAGATACCCTGAAATAAATAACTGTCCTACCAGTTACTCTGGTTTAGATCATTCCTTCTATTCAGTCTGATGTTCCTGTTATCTTCCATAATAAAAAGGCTTCAGAATCTTTTGATATTTATCAGAAATCTTAAGTTTTATAGATTTGTTTTAGCTGGTCTTGACACAAGTAACACGAATTTGGGGAAAGAGAAAGTGTCATCATCTGTGTATGGGCAGTCATTCATGACTAAATGTAATGGAGCTGTATGACTTTGAAGTGATTGACGTCCACTTTCAGTCTGTTTTTATCCATCCTCTTGAAATGCCTGTGAGTGAATCTCCTGGCCAGGAAACATGGCCTTGTGCCAAACCAATCCATATTTTATTCTGCTGCAGATTCCAGGCAGGAACTCTGCTTTTTTTCTTTCATTTCCAGGGTACCGTATCAGTAAAGATAATAAAACCTGTTGATACATCGGACTCTGTAGTTATCTCCTTTCTGAAAACTGCTCCTTCATATATAGTCTGCTTTGATAATCATCTTCTGGAGGGAGACACTGTTGCCCTAATTCACGGGGCTTTCTCCTGCCAATGTTTGCTTCTTGCTGGCTGGGAAGATGGTTCTTGTTCAGTTTGGGTGCCCACTCATCAGTAACTGTGGGGAGCACTGGAATCCTCTCACTTGTAACACCTCATGGGGAGCAAACTCCTTTGTGTTGTGGGTTTGGGGTTTCACTGAAGTCATAACTCCAAGGCTAGCTTGTGTCTTAAGTTACTGAAGTCTTTTTAATCTCTACAGTCCTTAATTTAAGTATATCTGAAGTACAATATGAGTGAAGACTGGCTTGAATTTGATTTTGAACATTTTATGCAAGCATTTTCTCTGCTTGCCAGACTGAGGAGAGTTTGCTCTAACTGTGTTGCTCTCACTTCCAGGTATACGTGCCCTTTTGTGGAGAAGTTCTCTATTGATATCGAGACATACTACAAAACCGATCCGGGAGAGCACGTCAATGTTTTCAACCTTTCTCCTGCAGAAAAAAGACAAACCATTCTAGGTGAAGAGCCCTTTTCTTTTCCTTTATTCTGCTTTGTGTTGTGTAAAGGATTTTTCTTGGTATGTCCCACCTCCCTGTTGTGTCCCATCCACCCCCAAACATGGAAATGCACACCCATCAGAGGTTTGACTGCTGGGCAGGGTTACATCGAGTAGAATGAGAACACCTGAGTTCTAAGTTTGATGTAAAACTCCTCCTGTCTGTAAAAGGAAGTGAATGCTTTTCATGCTTTGAGACCTCGCTGCACATCTAAAGATTTGAGGGTTAACAGAAATAACCACTGAAGAGGAAAATAGTGCTGTGTGATTGAGTATCTCCTTTGTGTACATGAAGAACATTCCTATCTGCATTTCTGAAAATGGAAGGTACATTTCATTTCATTTTCCTCTTCTCTTAGTATTACCTTGTGCAGATTAATACTCCAGCTTCACAGCTGTCTGGGAGATTGCATTAATGAGCCTTACATTTGTAAGGATTGAACAAGAGAAAAGGCAAAAACAGGATAACCTGTCGAATGGCAGAAAATGGCAAGTGTTAGAGCACCCCTCTGTCTTGCTGTCCATGCTGCCTGTACCGACAGCATCTGCTGGAGCCCAGCTGCACGGCAGAGTGCTGGCACGTTCAGCCCTGCAGAGCCGAGGCATCCCTGGGGCTGCAGAAGGGATCCGAGTTCAGGCTGGCCCAATGGGAGCCCTGGGGAAGGACACCTAGTGGCTGCTCTGGCTCCTCAGGCTCTGTTGACAAACTGACCGTGGCAGGTAATTGTGCAATTACACTTGAGTGTTACTTCATTTAGAGTGCTTGTGTTAAACTTCACTTTGCTTGTCTGCAATTCCTAAGCCTATCTCCCTGGCTTTCGGTCTGAGCACACAGGTTTGAGACATGCTGCCATGCTGAGAATGTTGGAAGAGCAAAGGGAGATCCTGCTGCTGAGGTCTGGGGTCGGGGTTTCAGATCTTTGCAGTGGGAACAGAGCAAGCATATGTTGATTTCCACTTCTCCATTGTTGAAGCATTAATTAGGACAATTTGGATTTGCATTGAACTTTCTACCTTCCCTATTACATCTGGTGTAGCAGTAAGGTTTGAGGAGTTAACAGTAATCTCATGTAATGGGTTCCAAAGATACAACATTCAGAGGCAGCCCCTTTTCCATAACAGTAGTCGGGGAAAAAAGGAGGGGAGATGCTGTGTTTGACAGTCTCAGATTAGGCAGAGCTGTATCACGGTTAGTCATGTTTGAAAAACCGAGAGATGGAATAGCAAAAAAAATATATTTTTGGAGCTGGAAAGAGAGGAGTGAGTAGATCTGCTGTGTACCTGTAGTGACTGGGCAGAATGATTTGGAGCAAAGCCTTGGTTTGCTGGTTCTGTGCATACAAGTTGCTCTGGCAGAACTGATCTCTACCCAGCAGCAGCATGTAAACAATTTAAATATCAGTCATATAAGTGTAAGTCAAAAAGAAACTAAATTGCTATGATGCTTCTGGTACTGGCTAAAATAAATAACTCCTGAAAAATGTTTCTTCTTTTATTCAGGAAATGTCTATCTACTTCTGTTTTTTCTACAGATCCTATTGATATAGTTAAAGATCCTATCCCTCCACATGAATACAAAGCTGAGGAGGATCCAAAGCTGTATAAATCAATGAAAACTAAAAGAGGCCCTCTATCAGAAGACTGGATTCAAGAGTACAAGAACAACCCTGGGAAATACCCCATCATGTGTGCATATAAACTTTGTAAAGTCGAGTTCAGATACTGGGGGATGCAGTCAAAAATCGAGCGGTTTATCCATGATGTTGGTGAGCATTTATAGACTTGCAAGGTTCACTGTCGACTCATTAATGTTGTTTCTGAATTGAAATACAGTGTTGAGGTATGTGCAGTGTGTGATATCCCAGGATTGTCAGATCTGATTGCTCTTTTGCTGGGCTTTTGGTCAGTTCGGAAAAATGTAGTTCTATTACTTATAGTCATGGCATGCATGAATTTGAATCACATGCGGCCATCTAAAGGGTTTCAAGTTCATTTTTTTAAATAAGGATTTGTCTGTTAAACTTGGATCTCTTTCAAAATGGGCCATTTTTCTTTATTTTGGATGATTTCCTCAAGGGCAGCTCAAGGAAATGAGTTTCGACTATGAGTCCTAATTAGTCCCAGGAAACCAACCCCTGGATCCTGCCTGCCTTGTGGTGGGGCAGGTGGGTCTTTGTGTGGCCTTACATTCTGTGTTCCACACTCCCCACCTCACTGTGCTATAACACACCATGGGGCACTGACAGCTCTCAGTTGTGAGTAAATGTGCTGCTTTGATTGATGCATCATTCTTAGGTCAGTGCTTTTAAGGAGGCAGCCTATTGTTTGTGTTCCAGAAGAAACTAAGTGGGGACTGTGCAGGTAGTAGCAATACTGGCAGTAATTTGTTCTTGCAGAAAATCTATACACAACAGTGACAGACTTTGTGAGCCTTGCCACGGGAGAGAGGCTCTATGGCCGGGTGGGTAACTTAAAGAATGTTTTAAAGAAACATTCCTATCTCAAAAGAAGTGCAGAGCAGTGTCTGTCCCAAGGAAGACTATGTAAAAGATGCTTCCTGCTTTCTGTCTACAGTGAATTTTCCTCTACAGCTGTCCCTTTCCATATGCAAAGCTTCTTTGAAGGACCTGATGCCAGAAGTAAATAACTTTATAACTCTTCTTAGTGATACTCTGCTCCTGAGAGCTAATGTGGAAAACACTGATAGAGCAGTGGAGAATGCTGCACAGCATTTTTGAACAGTCACAGTTTCCTTTCTTAGAGCCCCTTTGGTTTTACTTATCCACAGATGGAAGTTTTTCCTGCTATAGGCTTCATTACAAGTGGCTCTCTGCAACGAACTCCCTTGGTGCTTCAGAGACATGGGTTAATTTAGTGTGTGCTGCAAAACATGGGGGCAGAATAACAACTCCTTTGTATCTGCTAAATGAAAAGGAAGCATGTGACTCCTCTAGTTGTTCAGAGGTGTTTGGCATAGATTAAACCGTGGTCCCTTAGAAATGTCTCTTTTGTGTTTCATGAAAGATTGCCTGCCATTTTCCTCTTGATTGAGGCTTTGCAGAGAGCCCAGCCAGCTCATTGTCTGCCTTTCAAAAGCCTTTCCACTCTGTTACAGTGATGGCAAATACTGTTTTTCAAAGTGGTTAAGATGCATAAAATGAGAGAAGACTTTGAGGCAAGACAAAGATGAGTAAAAGTGAAAGCAAAAGCTTTGGGGGTCTACAAATGTGTAGCCTTCCTGTGGATGGGGCAGCCCTGGACGAGCGCTCTGTGAGTGGGAAAAGTGTCTGAATTTGTGTGCAAAGGATGGCTGGATGTGAGGGTGTTTAAAGTGGGAGAATGTGAGCTATGGCAGACTGGCCAGGCTCGTATACTGGGTCATGGACTGAGCTACTCAGGTGCTGGAAATGTTTGTCTGCCAACTCTTCCTTGGCATTTCTTTGCTGGCTCCTCTGCTGCTGGCTTCTGCAAATCTGATCCTTATTTAGCTCTCCCTATGCAGGGTCATCAAAATGGGGAGAAAACTGAGGCAGAAATCCAAAGCAGGGTTGAAACTTTCCCTGAGGTGGGAGCAGTCCTTCAGTGGTGCAAACTGTAACTAGAGAATGACCTGTGGGAAGGAAACTTCTAAGTTAAGAGCTGGATGGGTTGTTATATGTGGAGGGGCTACTGAGTGCAGAGGGAGTGACTGGGGGATGGTGTTGAAATGTTCTCAGTCTTACTGAGTGCAGCAACCTTTTTTTTTTTGGATGACTAATTGGACAGTTACTCAGTGCTTTGACAGTCCGACACACAAACTAAAATTGTGGGCTGTTAGTCTGCTTGGCTGTAATATTTGTGTGCTTTTTTACTCCTTACCCATAGAATTTAAGTTTAATTGGGCTGGCACTGCATAATGTTCTGCTCCCACTTGCTTCCTAATCGTGCACGTGGGCTACAGTTCTTTTGTTGCTAAACAAGAGTGTTGACTGTATATTGATTATATATGGTGGCAAAGTGTGTTCCCATCCCAGAAACCAGAACTTTGAGTAAGCCAGTGTGTCTTTGGCTAAATGTGCCCAAATTGTTGTGCTCTGATGAGGTGGAAGAGGTTTTAGAAAGCTGTTTTGTAGAACTCTGTCTTCATTTAAGCACTCCAGTACAAAAGTTCATCCAGATGAGCACTGCCCACTGTTACCTGTAGGTAGGCTTTGGTCTTTTGAAGAGAAGGTGGATCGTGATTAGCACGATACAGATGTGACAACACGCTTCCCTTTGTGAGAGGTCTGAGCAAGGGAAGGCAGGGAGTCAGCAGATACAGCTGCAGTCACCTTTGATCAGATACAGTCAGACAGCCAGAACTGCGCTGACAAGGCTATCAAATCTGCTGTGACCATCAAGGAAATAATGTTGCGTGGAGAAAATCAGACATCCTTTATCAGCTGCCAGGAAACTGAGAGAGTGCATTATAAAAGCTCTGGGATGTTGCCACTGTGTGCATAATCGATGGGCATCTGACCAGTTGCTTTATGTAGACGGTTGAAGGAGATCTGGGCAAGATTTGGTGGTGGTTTTTGTTTGTTTTATTTTAATTGCTGTAGTTGCTACTTCTAATTCAAATTGAAAAACAAACCCAAGCAGCAAACAAATGCTTTTTAAGTTCAGCTATCCTGACTCTTGTCATATTCACTTTCGCTTTCCTTTTTGAAATTAAGTTAAACACCACATTCTACAGACAAGTCACTTACAAAAGCCAGCACCTGAAGGATTCAGCAGAGCTGGTGAGTTGAAAGGTGAATGATTTAAATGTTTGCACCCTGCTAGACTCTTCACAGACCATCTTTCTACACGACGCAGTGGGAAATGTTATAATTAAATCAACACAAAAATGATGAATACTTCTGAACTCAATTTGAATGTGTACTGATGTGCATGTGTGGCTTCCTTTTTTTTTTTTTTACCAAAGCTTTGTGCACTTCAGAGAAATAATGAAGTCTTGTTAACTACTCGATATCGAAATAATTAACAACTTGTTATCTACTACGTGTTACTGTAATCAGCTGCTACCTGCATCTTTTCAAAACTTCTGTCATTCTCACTGACTTCAGTGGCTGACTTGCCTGCCAAGACTGTGGTGTTATCCATCAGTTCTGAAGAGGAATCACAGAATGGTTTGGATTGGAAGACTTCAGCACTGTGCTGCTGGGCATCTCTGATCTGTTAAGAAGAGTTTTTCACAACCTCACTCTGTTTCCTGATCTATGCCCTCCCTTTCACTTTCCAGATAAGCTTGTTTTCTCTGACATGTTGAGGAAAAACTGTAAGACTCAAATTTTTCCACTGCATCTGTTCAGACATGATGTCAGTCATTTGTGGTTGGATCTTGAATTCATATGACTGTGTAGAGGCTCATCAGCATTTGTTTTTCAATTTCTTCTGTACCTGGACATCCTTGCTCTCTTTCAGGTTTCTCCCTGTGCTTGAAAAAAAGAAGAGCAGCATTGCTGGTGTCCCAGTTGAAGGCCAGAGGCTAGGAAAATAATCTCAGTCTTTTTGATTCATAACTGATCTGGAATGATGAATCATGCCATCTTGTTTTCAGAAGAGAAGGCTTTAGAAAGAATGATTTGGGGGATGTTTAATCAACCTGACATGAGCAGTGCCAGTAGGGAGGTCCATAGATTCCATTGGGCTGGGAGCAGGTGAGCCCAAAGGACGGCTGTGATGTGAGCTATAGCAAAGGAAGGGTTTTCTTGGCTTTCTGTTGGATGTGATGAGAGTTTAATCTCTGTTTTTTAACCTCTGCTGATTGTCAGTCATAACAGGAGGTGAAAAAGGCTAAAGTGTTCTCCTGCAGTTCTGCAAAAAGTAACCTGGTGGGGGAAATAACACTGAATCTTGGCTGAGGCTGAATAGAATTAAGTGGCCGATGCCCCTTGTTCAGCCCCCAGAAGGTCACATTCTGCTGGTTCAAGTGTGCTCCTGTTAAATGGAGCTCCCATCTGAAAGTCAGGCAGAGAACTGCATAAAATATTGATAGACTTAATCTTACTGTGCAAATGAAGTTCAGGTTGAGCTGATCCATCCTGTTAGCTGCTGATCTCTGTGCTTGTTTCTTCCTGATAGGGTGGCTTGCATTAGCTGGTGACATGGAGGACTAACTGAATTGCAGAGCAGAAAACAAAGTGCCCAGGCCTGGAAAGAAATAAACATAGAAAAATAAACTTTTATATGCTTCAGATAAAAAAGAAAAAAAAAAATAACTGCTGAAAACAAAGATAGCCTTTAGGCATAAGATCACAGAAGGCATGACAGTAGTGAGATCTAAGGGTCTCTTTACAACAGCAAAGCAAATATTGCTGGAAACAGCTTAGAACCCCTGTGCATTGGAACCATTATCCATGGTTTTAATGTTGCCTATTGATTGCTTGCTGTGGTGTAAAGGCAGCGGTGGCGCTGTGACCTGTGGTGCTCAAATAGGGTCTTGTTAGAGTTGAGTGCTCGAGCACCTGCACACCAGCAGAGAGCTGCAGCCCACAGCCCTGCTGCTGCCCTTGGCGTGTCTGTCAGTTCACCACTGCCTCCCAGTAATTAAAGGGGGAAC
This sequence comes from Lagopus muta, assembly GCF_023343835.1. NCBI lineage: Eukaryota > Metazoa > Chordata > Aves > Galliformes > Phasianidae > Lagopus > Lagopus muta. The sequence goes on along the minus strand of NC_064449.1, from coordinate 7,531,821 downwards.
AATATTCATTGACTGGTACCTGAGGATTGTCAGTATTTGTAGAAGCTTTTAAAAAGCACTGTTACTGCTGGGTGTTCCCATCGGTAATATATGACAGTTTGGAGCTTTGACCTGATGTGAGCTTTAAGCAGTAAAATAGGTAGAAAATCCACAGCAATCACTCTGCTCTAAAAGTCTTGGTGATGTGGTGATGTTGGCCGTTAGCTGCAAGTTTGGGGAGAGTTTCTCTTGCCTTGCGAGCACTGTGTGTTGATATTGAGATAGTTACTCATTTCAGTTATGTGACACATAGAAATCAAGTTTTAAATTGGCTTTACACACTTCATTTTTCTTGTGCTACGGAAGAGAGATCGTATCTGCAAAATAAAGTATACTTTATTCCCTCCTTCCCTTTTCTTCCCATTCCATTCTCTCTGAAGCTCATATTTGTAGTGGTTTTTTACTGATGTGTAGAAACCAAGTGCAGGGTTTCCAGGAAGAGGAGAGCTTTTGGTCATCTTAGCATAACCAATATGGGAAGCCCTTCTATCGTGTCCCATATTGCTGTGGATTATGTGGTAATTGTGAAGGAACCACTTGAAACAAGCCTGGATTAAAAAAAATAGTAATTTTTAAATGTGATTTTTTTGTTGTTGTTGGCTTTGTAACATTCTTCTGGGAACATGTCCCACTCATGTTGAAGGCTGGATCTACGTGTTGCAACTTCCCAGTTTCATGAGGGTGCTATCTGTGGCCTGTGCCTGGCTCTTCCTTGGCAGAGCAGGCAATTGCAGGCAAAGTCTTGGATGTGAAATCATGCAATGCGTTCCCAAGCTAAAAGCAGAATACCAGCTAATTTGTCAGTGGATGATTGTTTAGCAAGAACTGAGGAGGTACAGCACAGAAATGACTGATTTTCCAACCTTGATTGATACACAAACATCCATATCTACAGCTCGATGTGTTATGTTGTCAACGCTTCTGTAATATCAATGCCACGGAGTCTTGAGGTTTTGGGGAAGGGAACACACTTCCTCCTGCAGCTCTCTAGCACTGCTGACTGGGGCATTCTGGCTTTGCAGGCTTGCGGAAGGTCATGGTCCGTGCCCATCGGCAGGCTTGGTGCTGGCAGGACGAATGGTACGGCCTCACCATCGAGGATATCCGGCAGCTGGAGAAAGAGGCACAGCTGATGCTGGCTCAGAAGATGGCCCAGTTCTGTGGTGAAAATGATCCCGAGCAGCACGGAGTCAAAGATGCTCCTGGTGAGAAGGACATTGAAACTGACACAGTTTCACCCGTGGACCCAGAAGATGTCTCTGGTAACAGTGAAACAGCCTCTGGGAGATCGCTCACCAAGCAGTGGTCCACCTCTTCCAAGTCCTCCCGGTCTTCAAAGAGAGGAGGTAAGATGCTTATCTGAACTGTGCTGAGGCTGGGCTTTAGGAAATTATGGCTGGCTGAAACCTTTGGGACAGTGCTTATTCTTTTTGTGGGCTCTTTCAGCTCTCATAAGAAATTTCTGCTGGTATTTCAGGCTCAGTCTTCTCAGGTGGCCTCCTGTGGGTTTGGAGATGTTTGTCATTATCCCATAAGTGTGACTGTCAGAAGGGCGTATGGCAGAATTCATATTGTGCTTTCAAGAAAGCCACTCTTGAAAGCACAGAAATTAGGAGAAGCAGTAGAAGAACAGGAAGCAGCTGGGTAGCAGTGTTGGGTGTCAGAAAATGACAAACAAAGCAGCACAGAGAGGCTTTGGCCCTGTTCCCCAAGAGCCACCGGTGGCTTTTACAAGCCCTCATCCTTCAGCAGAGCTCCCTGCCTGCATGCTGTGCTGCTCCGGGGTGCAGAACCCAGCAGCAGGTGGCAGTTAAGTGCTCATCCAGGAGGCCGTTACCAATGGGCACCTTGTGCCCTTGGCTGCAGTTACACCTTACTGCATGATGCTGCAGTGCAGCTGACGCACCGCAGGACTCCATCGGCTGCTGGAGAAACGAAGGCAGGTGCTGTGAAAGGACGAGGGGCTGGGGTTCGCTGCCTTTCACTAGTGGTAGTGCATGTTGGCTGTTTGGGAACCAAAACTCATAGCTAACTTGAAACCAGTTGAGACCATGGATCATGATCACATTCCCCTTTAAATACCATTCAGCAAGCTTTCAGGCTTTTGCTGTTAAAGCCCCAGCAGATACCCTGTTTAGGGTTCAGTTACAATGCAAGTTACAGGGAGACGGGGCTTGAATCCCCAGCAGCTCTCTCTCCTTTCAGTCAGGCGCAGCTGGTAGATGGGGTAATAGCTCTCTCAGCAAGAGGGCAAAAATCTTGGTTTTTTGGAAGCCCCAGGAGGCAGCATTTCTTCCAGGGACGGTGGAAGAGGCATCTGGGTGAGTGAAGCTTATCCATTTCTCACATGTACTGAATATTGGAGTTGATTCTCAATTTTTATTTACCACTCCATCACTGATTTCATCACATGGTGAATGAGATAGGAGCAGCAGTTTTACCTTGCAATGACTCACCAGTGAGCCCCAGGGAAGAACCTACCAGACGCTTCATGAATCCTTGTGTGGAGATAAAAATGCTACTTTGCTTGCACTGGGATGTTTTGGCAATGCGCCCATCTCTCGCTACACCCTTTGCTATGAACCCCCCTTCAGTGCTGATGTATTCGTTGGCAGCTGTAGGTTTCAGACCCTTTAGGATTTTACTTGAAGGTTTTCGCTAAGAGCAAAGCGTGGATTTGTTTGAAACTGCAGACTGCCTCAGCTTTTACAGGAAAAAGTAATGGAAGAAATGACTTGTGATGTGCTGAGAAGTACGTCATGCAGATATTTTAATCTTTCTGGTGGCACATTAACATATGGAAGCAAGGAGGGCTGTGTCGACGCACCGCTACCTCCAACAGGAAAAAAGCAAACGCCTTTCTGCCAAAGATCTCGGTCCTTTCTATACCATGCGAGTGAGACCTCTGGTGATAGCAGGACCCTCATCGCCATCCCATATGTTATTATATGCTCTATTTTTAGCATCCATTATGCGAGTGCTTTGACGTCACAGCAGCGTGAATGGGCTGCGCTCTGCCAACCTCCTCGCTCCCAGCTCCAGAGGGGTGGGCGGTGGGGAGCTGGGGGCTGCCAAACCCCTGCTGGGCTGCAATTAGATGACTGTGCAGGGTGTCCTTCATCTCTGCACGTGACAGTCAGGTAGCAGAATTGAAATTGGAAGCCTTTGGCTTACATGTTTAACGATGTTGCAGCAATAGCATGAAACGGCTCGTGCAGCTCTCGCAGGAATTGGAGCCTTTCGGAGGCTTTGTACTGTTAAATGAGAATTTGTCAGTCTCCTTGGGTTTTTGCTGTGTTGGGTGAGGTGGGCACTCCCCTCTGTGACATGTGAGAGGAATCTGAAAGGGGAAAAACCATGTAACTAATTTTTTGAGCTGTTCCCTTCACTGGACTACATTTCTGTGATGAGCTCAGACTCCGTCACTGCTGAAATATATCTGAAAAAATAGTGCTGTCACGTATTTCCATACAGTGTAGGGAACTCCGGAGAGGGAAGAGAAAGGGAGCAGCTAGGTGTGAGGAAAGGGGGGTGAACAGGGACAGGAACCAAAAGGTTTGTTGGGTTTTCTCCTCGCTGCAGCAGGACAGCTGCTCCGACAGCTCCCCTCCGAAGTAGTTGGATAGCATGTTGTTTAAATCATTGAAGTTTAAAGTTTAAATAGATCTCTAATCCAATTTGTGTGGAAGCAATTTCCTTCCAGAAAAGAGATTATTTCTATCCAGGCTGCTCTGCTTAGCTACCCACCCAAAAGTTAGTGAAGCAGAGGCATGGCTTGTGTGCTGATTAGAGGAACGAAGAAAGCTTCCAATCAGCCTGCTTCCTTCCTAATTGCAAACTTTAAAACCCAGCTGATTTTGCACGTCCTACTAACAATTATAAATAGCTGCCATTCAAAATAGCTTAAGAGTGATACAAACAGCTTGCTTTAATGTAGCATCTTGCTGGCAGGTTATAACAACAGTAAACAAACAGGATCCGTAAAGTGGTACACTGACATCACATCAGCATCATCAGGGTTTTGTGTTTTTAATATTGCAGCAGTGCATTTTTGCAGAGAACACACAACTCTTCCTCCAGCAAAGATCATGTTGGGAACTCTCTGTCTTGTCGAAGTAGCGTTTCGCATAAGGCTTTTCTGCTTTTTCCAGCAAGTCCCTCACGCCATAGTATCTCAGAGTGGAGGATGCAGAGCATTGCCAGGGATTCAGATGACAGCTCAGATGATGAATTCTTTGATGCACATGGTATGTGGAACCTAAATCACCTTGTTCATTACCTGAAGCGGTGGGATAAGAGGGCGGAAAGCATGAGCTGTGGGGAGTGTGTGGGGAAGGAAGCGAGACTTCAGTGCTTTGTTTAGGGTCTGTTCCTTTCTAACCAAGCTGTCTGCAGCATCAGTGCAGCTTCTTCAAGCTTCCCCAGCACTACCCAGCAGATTCCTGTATTTAACACGGCAGCATTTCAGATTTATTGTGATCTATCTGATGTGATCTTGAGCAATCTTAACCTTTTGGAGCTGTATTTTATTTGTTGCAAATGTGTGGATAAAATTTAGCAATGCTTACTGCTCTGTGGGTGTGTCTTAATGATTCTGATTCAGTAACACTGATGTTTTAATAATTTTTTTTTATCAGTAAAGGATATGATTAATTGTTCTGACTGGGCCTGAAGAGGCTGAAGTTTGCTTTTATTAACTCCTTATCCTCCTGTTCCTGGAAGTACAATAATGAATGCAACAGGGTAATTCATGTGCCAAAATTAATCAGTGTTGATTCCAGAATTTCCAAAGCAATTTTGACTGCTCACATTTGGTGAATTCTTTGGTGTTCTTTCTTCTTTTTTTCCATGTAATTATACGAAGAAGCTTTGTTCCACTGCATTCATTTTATATGTTGTACTTAATATGTATGTAAGCCTGGGAGGCTCTGTCTCTGCCGACAACAGATGGACTCCTCTCAGCTTGTAATGCTAATCTAAGTTACATGTGCAACGTGTGCTGATGAAGTTGGTGACCTTTCTCTGAAATGAAATTGTGAGAAGATCACACCCCGATTTTGTAAAGCAGAATTTCAGTGATGTTGAGCTGAAGTTCAGATCCACAAAACTGATGGTATCTTCTAGAGTTCTCACATCAAGTATTTAGGCATGCATCCCAAATGCTGAGGTAGAAAGTGGCCAGGATGCCTGTGAGTCAAAGTGATGAATTCATCTTGTTTGGAAAGAGAAGGGCCAACTTCAGGTCAATTTATTGACTTATATAGCACCTGCAGAAACGGTAGAGGATTTATTGTAGCAATATACATAACAAGAAAAGAGGAATGAGTCATTGAAATGGCATCACCGCTATCCACCCTTTTTTTTTTTTCCTCTTTTTAATTACTCAGTAATAAAAAGGAGATAGATTGAGATAGATATTTGGGATTCAGGCCCATGGGGAATCCCAGGAGTGCTCCTAAGGTCCCTAGGAGGGAGAATTAACCCCAGCAGCAGCCAGGAGGCTCGTTGTGCTGGGAGATGCGGGGTCAGTGCTGTGGGAAGTGGAACTGATCAGGGTCAGCAGCCAGCAGAGCTCCTCAGCAGTGATTCCCATGGACACACACGTTCCCTCACCATGCAGTGGGTGCACTCTGAGCTCGGGGAGGTTTCTTGTCTTGGACTTCCCACTCTTCCTCGTTCACTGAGTCTGGTTAAAGAGGTGACGAGTACAGTAATATCTGATTCCTATCCCGTAATAAATGCTAATAATGGGAGTAATATCCCTTTCAGTGATCACTTAGGTAGCAATAAGGGCTGCAATTAAACCTCTCAAGGAAATAAGTTCAATATTAAGCTTAAGTTGCTGAAGGAGCTTTGAGTGCAATCTTCTTAATTCTCCGCCAGCACATGTTCTGCACGCACGTGCTTCCCCTTGCTGGGAACAGGTACTCCATGCTCCCTTGCGTGGGGCACAGAGGATTTACTCAGCTTTTTCCATAGCTGAAAAAGGAAATGGCATGCCAGTACGAAGTTTCCAGGTTGCTGTCTTTCTGTGGTCAACGTGTAAATAGAAACTCCTAAAAATAATTGGTCTTTGCTCGGCCGTGCACTCAGACCTAGCTAGATACACTGAAAAGAATAATAAATTTCATAATCTCTTTGTTTCCTGATCCTGGGATTCTTCCAACTGATTATTTTCTTAGTGACTGCACAGCACCAAGAAAGGGAGAACCCTCGTTTGGGGCTCTAAAGATTTTAGATCAAGACATCTGTAATTGCTGCTGTTATTATTATGTTTATATCTCGTTATTAAATTTATGAACCCAAAATTTTCAGGAAAGGAATAATAAGCACAGTGCAATAAATAAATTAGAAACCAATTAACCTCTGTAACAGTTAAAGACACATCCCTAACATAGGGAAAAAAAGAAAAAAAGAAAAAAAAAGAGAAGGAACCAGCAACTCATAGCAAAAGCACCGCTGTAAGCCTTCAGCTGCTGCTGTTGGCTGTGGGTTCAGGTACAGCCCCGGGGCTCTGCTCCTCTTCCCACAGCATGTCCTGGTGAAGCACTGAGTGTGGGAGTTGTGGGAGTGCTCTGCAAGGGGCTCAGCCCTGTTCACCTTCCTGGATGCTGCCAGGGAGTGTTTTAGAGGCTCTGTCCCTTTTATGCCTCTTCCTTTTCGTTACATTTCTCTGAAGGTAGTGTTCTGGGGAGCCTTGTTCTTTACCAGCTGTAGCTGAAATTAGCCTGGGAAGAAGCTCTTGAGGTAGGAGGGAAATGGAGGACGTGGAGGCAGTGTGGCCTGTCTCCTGAGGAAATCAGGCTAAAGATAGCCGGCGGAGTTCAGTTTCCTTTGTTACTTCTGCCTTTTTAGGTATTTGGTCCTGTTAACAACAGCGATTCTTATCACTGCTTCCCCCAAAGACCTCACTCAGTTTTCACATAACTCAGGGAGGATCCCAACAGCAAATGTTGCTTTGTCCTCTCCTTATGGAACCTGCTGGCTGCTCAGCATCACCAAGCAGCCATACAGGGTCATGCTGTGCAGAAAGTGCGGCCGGAAAAATGTCTAACTTTGTACTTCAAATGGTTGTTCTAAGAACCTGTGTCATGTTTTCTACACCTTAGGGCTTTTGTTTGGAAACAGAACCTTTTCGTTGCATGTTCTTGACTTCTTCCAAATAGGCTTCTTTTCCTACATAATGAAAGCTGAGAAAGTATCGTGTTTTAGTATGACTTAAACCATCAGGATGTTTGTAAGGTTACATATAGCTATGGGGTCTTTTGATTAAAATTCTGTTCTGTGCTCTTGTCTGTATACATAACTGTATGTGTGTGACTCAAAAAATCTGTTTTTTAAAGAGGACTTGTCTGACAATGAGGAAATGTTCCCGAAAGAAATAACCAAATGGAGTTCCAATGATCTGATGGATAAAATTGAAACCCCCGAATGTGATGATGTCCAGGGTAATTTTTTTTTTCTTAAGTCAAAACCGCATGTGATATTTCACGGTCTTTCCAGGTCACTTTTACAGCCCCATTCTGAGCAATGTAAAACTTGTTATCTTCATCTCATGATCGGAGAAGCTGAGGCAGAGCGTAGAGATGACTGCCTAGCACTGCTGGAACGGCGCTGCCTGGTGGGAGATGGGAGAAGGAAGCTCTTGGTTCTCTTCGTTTCCCATGTTGGTTAGGTTCCTTTGTGTGACAGGCAGGATTCATTCATATAATGATGAATACTTTGGCTCTGTCTGGAATTACTTCAGTTTCTCCTTGCTTTTCTTTTCTCTTGCTCCATCCTTTGTTCTTATCTGTACCCACCTCAATTTTTTTTTCAATTTTTTTTTTCCTGCTCATCCTTACGAAACTTTGAAAGGAATTGGACTCCTCAGCTAGCTCGATTCATGTAGCGACACAGTGAAGGATGACACTTAGGCTTTCTAGTACAATGCTGTAGACACAGACATGTGAGTGCCTCAGATCTCTGCTCCCCCAGTACAGTTGCAGTGGTTCCTTTTATTTTCCCACATATGAATCACTTCTGAGAATGGTGCAGGGATTTCCCATTGATGCAGTGCCTGATGGAATGAGGATGCTTGGGTTGCTGTAAGGAAAGTAGAACTTGCCAGTGTCCTGAAGTGCTTATTAAGGTTATGAGAAATTGCTGGAAAATAAGTGGCCTGGCATTGCCCAGGTTCTCAGCTGGAAGGATGGGGGAGGGAAGGAGAGGGCAATTTGATGAAATAATTAAGGCAATCTGAGGCAAAGAGGCTGAGAGGCATTGGCACTGTCTGCCTCTGAGGGAGAGTGTCTTTGCCAAAGTGTCTTGCATTGCTGACATTTTAAACCTCTGTGCTTGCAGGTGACTTGTATCATGAGACATCAGCAGAGTACCACGTTGGCTCCAGTGTGGAGAGGCTCAGCATCATTGAAGTAAGCACTTTGGTTTCTTATAACAGGATCCCTTGTTGCTGGAGAGTCTCCATGTGGGGTAAATGGGGTGAACTGCTCTCTTCGCTGCGAGTGGTGTCTTGTCTTTGTGTATCATTTGAAGCCACACTGGTATGCTGTGTACTCCCTGGCTAGGCTTAAGGGATTATTTCACCTGCCTTTTGAGCATCAGATAGAAAATTTTCAATCGTTTGCAGGCAGTGTCAGGTATCCAGCTGGAAAAAACACTGATCCTGTGGGGATAACAGCTGCCTGAGGCACTGCTGGTAGAACTGCCCTGATAATGCCAAGTGAGCTAGTGGAAACAGGAGTGCTGTGTAACTGCAGGCTGCAGTAGTCCCACTGACACAGCTGAGCTGCAGCCCACTCATTTGAACTGCTCAGGGCCTTGTTTGGAAACCAGTTATAGCACAGTCTGTATCAGAGCTCCGGATAAAATAACAAATGATTACCCCACTGGCTTTCCAGTCTTGGAGTATGCAGGTTTTTGCAAGCCAGTGTCCTAGTAAGATGTCCCTTAGAGTCATGGTAGTCATCCTGCCCCCCAGGCAGTGCCTGTTTGTGCTGCACAGCTGATGTGGCTGCTTACAGAGTCCATTGTGAACTGCTTAACTTATGTTACGGTCAGTTAAAGACTGTGAGCATGGATTTGATATTATTCTACATGCTAGGCTTTTGTTGTAGAGACTGAGAGCTTGAGGGCTATGGGGAAAGTGGGTTGCTGGAGATGGAGTGGTTCTAGCCACCTCACGGTGAGCTGTCTGCAGCTCACAGCCCTAAGATTTCATGCAGAAGCTGAATTGGTGCGGAGAAATTGCTGTCTTCTTCAGGTAGTCTCCTCAAGTCATTCTTGTTTCTGGCTTAATTTTAGGAAAGAAACTTGAAAGAGAGCTGAAAATGCTTTTTCCCTGTAGTTGTTCACAAGTAGTCCACTAAAACAGTTTGAAATTTCTAGCCACCTCAGCAGGGATTTCCTGTTTGGAAACTCCCTCACCAAAAGGTAGCCCAAGATTCAGTTGTCTTACACGAATCCAGATCTTACAGGAAAGTTCTAAGTAGCCACCACCACCCCTAAAGTAATCAGCAGTTGCTTGCATGTTCCCCACTTCCTTTAAGAGCAGAGGTTAATGAACTGGAAGGGAACGGCGCCTCCAAATGACTGATAAACCTCCGGATGACCTGAGCTTGGTGACTCATGTTGTTCTCCGAATGAGCACTTAAAACATTTGTCTGAAAGCAGTGCTCAGATGCAGAGAGGTCCTCTGATGCCTCCAGCCAGGGAGAAGTTCACCTTGCAAGCACTGTAAACTGGAATCGGAGAAAGTTTAAAGAGCAGACATTAATATAATGTAATGGTGCTAAATAATTAAAGGCTGTTCTTGTGCAGGAGGTCTGGAAAATCTTTATTACAGACTTGGATGTGAATTTTAATGCTTCTGGTGGGCTGCGTATTAACACATGCTTTAGCATTTATCTGGTAAAAATGCAAGCTAGCTGTTAGGTTGCTAATGTGTGCCTGGGCATGCTTCCCTCCCACCATTGTGTTTGTCAGGGGCTCAGTCACTGCTCAAAAGACAGCAGGTGACTAAAAATGTTAAAATAAGAAAAAATTGCCCAATGGAAAATCCTGCTTGCCCCCCACTCCCCCCTTTCCCACCCACTCCTAGTGTCTTCTGCAATGCCTCAGCAGGGAGTTGCCTTCCCCTGGGGAAGCAGCCAGGATGTCCTCAGAGGTTGTCTCTGTTAGATGTGGGGTGAGACACAGGAGAAAGGATCAGTACCTGCTTCTGCATGTCACAGGTTTTGGGGTGGGGGGATTAGAGTCTGCAAAGGAGCTGTTAACACTGAGAGCCCTGATAGTGGAGAGATACCAAAAATAGGTTATGTTCCATTGCGTTATAACACGTGACCAACACAAATGGATGTTCTGGACCTGATCTTAGGGCATCAGGATCAGATTGAGAGCTGTTCTGCTAGGAAACTTAACAATAACCCTCCCTGGAGTTCAGATACAAACTGCAACCTGTCTTTTAAGGCAAGGAGTTTATTCAACATCGTAAGTGAACGACCTGGGCAGCCACTATACAAACCTGTGGTGTGTCTGTATAGCAGCCACTGAGCCAGTTGTTGGCCAGCCCTTTGGTTATGGAGAACTTTTTTATAGGGAGTTTTTTTCTCTTCAGTTCCTTTTTGCCAACATTATAAGCAAATCTGAAGTCTTAAACCTATTTAACTAGTGCATGTGTTGTAAGTACCATGTATGAGTTTGGGGGAAAAAAGTTGATAAAATTTCCTTAAAATCCGTGTGGGACAAATATAATTTCTTTGCAAAACCAACCTTTCTACTTTGCTCTGTTCATTCCCACCTAGGATGAATCAGTGCAGCCATTAATGCAGCCAAGTAAAATCCATGTCCTCCTCTTAGTACTCCATGGAGGGAACATCCTAGACTCGGGAAGTGGTGATCAGAGCTCTAAGCAAGGGGATGTCAACACCATCACGACTGTCTTTGACACGGTGATGAGGGTACACTACCCAGCTGCTCTTGGACACATTGCCATCAGGCTAGTCCCTTGCCCAGCCATCTGCTCCGAAGCCTTTTCACTGGTGTCCAGGTAAGTTGATGCTACTTTTTTTCAGACGTGTAAAATTTCATGCTTGTTTTTTTATTTTCTTTTTTGATCTGGCATTCATTAAATACTCTGCACATTGAAAGTTCTGACCACACTACAAGAGTGCACTTATTAATATACTAGAGAAGCATTCAATCTCAATTTCATACTTAGCTGCAGTGAATACAGTAATCATGCAGCAAGACTTTTGTCATTGATTTACTCTAATTAATCCAATAAATACTGAGGCTCTAGTTCCTTGTCTGAAGGTTGTTCTATCCATGTAAGGTGCTGTCCTTGAAGATTTACGTTTGATGGGAGGGAAAGACTTATTAAATTTCTTGTGTGTTCACTTTGGAGTAAATGGCCATTCTGTCTTGTGGCTTTTTTTTTTTTTTAACAGTCCTCACAACTGACTGTACTGCTTGTAAATGCTTTTCCCAATCTGCATCTTAGTATTTCCAATCTCTCTTGCTCTATCCAGCCTCAGCCCATATAGTTATGATGAAGGCTGCCTGTCCAACAGCCAGGATCATATTCCCCTTGCTGCCCTCCCTCTGCTAGCAACATCATCACCTCAGTACCAAGAAGCAGTAGCCACAGTGATCATCAGAGCCAACCAGGCCTACAGCGAGTTCATCAGATCCCAGGAGGGCATGTCGTTCAATGGCCAGGTGAGCCACAACAAAAGGAAGAGCAAGTGAAGCAATTTCCTTCTGAAGCTCTTTCCATTCATTTCTTGGGATGGATGGAAGCGCAGAAGTGTTGAGCTGCAATAAATGTGCTTCCATTGCTTTCTGAAAGAGAGATTATTGCTTACGCTCTGTCTTGAACCTTTGGGATTCAAAGTAAAGTCAGAGCTTGTGTTGAGAAATGAAGCTACAAGGCTGTGAAGTTAATCAGTTTTCAGCATGACACACTTTTCCAAATCAGGAAAGCTACTTTTGCTACTCCCATTGCAAACCAAGGATGTTTCAGTGTTCCCCTCAGCAGCTCTCACTAGAGTCGTCTGTCACAAATACAGGTTTCTTTTTCGAGGTGGCACAAGTCCTCTGTCCTGTAAAATACCATCACTGAGCATCACACTTCTGTGAGCAGAGTGACCCTGTAGCCCAAGTGGAATTTGAGCTATTGAACAGGCTGTGCATGTTGTGCATATTATCCACCCTGAGCTTGTTCCCAGCCCCAGGGCTGCAGAAAGCCACCTTCTGCTCAGGGCTCTCAGTGCTGTGTTGTGCCTATCTACTGAATGCTCTTGGAGGCAGGACAGCATTATCTCCTGACAGCACAAACAGGGAATAGAAGCACAGCAAAGCTTGCCTGAGGTGGTGTGGGCAGCTGGTGAGGAGGGATTCAGGCTTGCTTTTTTGACCCTGGACTTAGGGCCATAGATAGTCTCTGTGTTGCTTTCACCTTGCTCTGGTTGGCAGATGGGAAAAGGCAGAACATGATAGCTGTGCTGGCTAGCAAGAGTCTGCAGGGTATGAGCGGATGTTTTCTGACAAAACAGTCTTACTGGTAAAAACACTGGTTATCCTGTTACAGCAGCTTTTCCAAGTATAATCCAGCATTCCTTTTAACTGTCATCTCTGAACTGAAGTCCAAGGGCTCTTCCCCGCCCCATCTCTGTTGCCTTTTTCAGGTCTGCTTGGTTGGGGACTGTGTTGGAGGAATTCTGGGATTTGATGCCTTATGCTACAGCAATCAAACTGTGTCTGAGAGCCAAAACAGCAGTCGAAGAGGGAGTGTTGTGAGTGTCCAGGTAATGCTGTGCCTGCTGGGAATAGGTATGCTGGCCACAGCCCCTGGTTTTAGTGAGCATCTTTGCACAAAACAGCAAAGTCTGTCTTTGTAATTGATGGCCAGCAGGTGTGTCTTAGTGTGTGTGAATCCCAGGACTTGGTGGGCTTTGCTGTGAATGAGATTTTGATGTAGATGTGTTGAGAAGGATGGAAGGAGGAGGATATAATGTGGATGATTCAGTTGTCAGAGTGATAAATCCATGTATTTCAAATCCCAGGATACCGACCTGCTATCTCCTGGAATAACAGTGAACAACAGCTATTGCTCCAGCGGCTCTAATCTGGAAGCCAGCAGACACCTCAGCAGGAGCAACATTGATATTCCCCGTAGCAACGGAGAGGATCCAAAGAAGCAGCTGCCACGGAAAAGGAGCGATTCGTCAACCTACGAACTGGACACGATAAAGCAGCATCAGGCCTTCCTTTCAAGGTAAGATTTCTAAGGAACAGAGCCAGCAGTGCTCCGGAGCTGAGATGGTGCACCTGTGAAACTCGAATGTTGCTTTGTTATCCTGCGTCAAGGAAGGTGGAGGAAAACGTTATTTTAGATTAGAGGAATATAGATTTCATTGAGTATGTTGTATATACAAAAAAAACTATCAGCGCCCTTACTCAGCAGCAGTGAGAGAATCCAGCTGCTCTACTGCATCAGTATGACAGTGGAACAGCTCTTTATCCTGTTTCTGACTGGCCAGACAGGTAACTGCTTTTTTCTGTGCTGCAATTGCAGCGTGGAGGTCATATGGCAAATATGTTAACAGCATGAGTGAAGAGAGTGAAGCAGAATTGTGACTCTGATATTGTTTTAATTTCAAAGGATCTCCAAAAGCTGACCTGTTGTCACGAGTAGAGTGCTCTTTAATTTTAGCTTAGTTCAAGTGTGAGATTGAACTGCATTGTCCTTTCCTGTCACAGTAATAGGTTTCTGGTAGGTCAGTCACATGCTCTGAGTAAGTCATCGTGAGCCCCTCACTGGTTAGTTGGTTCATCTCTACTGTCCTGCATGACTGTTTGGCAAAATCATCCTTGCCGTTACATGAAGCAGGAGCAAGGGATTGGGTTTTGTCCTCTGCCAGAGCTGCTCCATTGTACCTAGGTTGTATTTCAGATTTGTTACTCGCTGTCAAAGCTCTCAGTATCACATTGCAAAGCTTCCTCAGATGGGCTTTCACAACTGTATCTGTTAACATAACCAATAAAATTTTCATAGTGATCTTTCCATTGCTGCTGATCATTTGGGGATTACTTCTGCAAGCTCAGAGGCTTTTTCTGGCTGAATCATTTCGCTCAGCCTGTGTAACTGGACAGCCCATACCTCTGTCTCCTATAGGACCAGAGGAACTGCATCATTCTCCTAATCCCTCTTCCCTCTACATCCCCAGCATTGGGAGCAGTGTCTCCCCAGGCAAACACCATTATCTGCATTGTGACTATGTTCAGTTCTGTTCCTTTTGCCCCATGCTGAGCTGAAATCTCATCCCACTCTTCTTCTTCTCCTCAGTTACTTGCAGTGTTGTCCCAGCACAGGGGCTCACGTTGTCCTGCCTTGTCAGGGGCCCATTTGCAAAAGATTCATAGCAGAACAGAGTTTTTGTTTTCAAAAAGGTAACTGCATTTACGAAAGACAAAACAGTAACTTTTCAGCTGTTCCTAGCAGGTTAATAAAAGACAATCAGTCTCTTGTTCGTACCTTATTGAAACAGCCTCCTGTAGTACAGGAGTCATGCAGAAATGTACTTTCTCTTCTGTGTTCTTGACCTCAGGAGCACAGGCTGAGCACAGGAAAGTGGGCTGGCATCTTGATGCATTTTGCATCTAGTTTAGCAGAGGCAGTGAGCCTGGAATGGCGAAGGGATTGTGCAGTGCCATCTGTCTTTTCAGACAGATTTGTCCCAGTCTTTCATGCTCCATCTCTTAAGGAGCGTGCCAGCTCCCTTTGGAATGCATTTGAGGGGAGCCTGGAAAGGGCTGTCAGTGTTCAGTGTGCTGATGGATTAGGGCACTTTTACTTCTTTGGGGCTTTGCATCTTTCAAAATCAACCTTTAAAACCTGAGTCAAAAATGAGCCTCTCCCAAAGCTCAGTAACAAGATTTATCCTGGAGAAATGCATGAGCTCCGTTTGCATCTCTCCCTCTCTGGTCCAGGGCGCAGGGGCTCAGCCCTTCCTCTTGGCAGGGATCATCCAGCCCAGTCATTGGCTGAATGCCCCTTCAGTCTCTCTGTCATTAAATAATGATTTTCCCATATGAAAACCAAGCTCTGATGCTACTCAGCTTTGTGCAGGAGACTGGCAGGACTGAGCCAAGTTTTCCTAATGGGCCCAGCATTCTGGCAGCCTGGCATATCGGGGCCTTTCTCTCCATGCCTATTGCAGATTTCAACCTGTGCCAAAGACACTAATTTTTTATTCATGTATCAGATCAACTCTCTTCTTTGGGATAATGCCCAGCAAGCCAGAGCAGCATCTGGAGATTACAATCACACATTTATTTTTAAATTCAGTCCTTCTGCACAACTACATTATTTCTGGCTGTGCTGTACTTGTATTATTGTAAATGAGTTGATTTGCTTCTGAAATTCATAAGCTCTTGTTTAATTAATGCACACAGTACATCTGCTGCTTTTTAAAGGGAGAACAGGGCACTGTACATTGCTTGGAGCATGATGGATTCAGAGTTCCCCTTGGCTCTCATTTCTTTTGATTGCAGAAAAGACTATCAAGATTCCAGTAAAATGAGAGGAGCCGTCCAAATTGCTTAGCAGTATGACTGTTCTCATTCTCTTCCATTCCCCACAAAAAGATGCCGTGGGAAGATGAGTGAATATGCAAAAAGCCTTGTACTTACCCTGCTGCAACACATCTGCCATCAGGATCCTTTCTGTTGCATGTTTTTTTGGATCACACTGTTGTTGCCCTGTCTTCAGCAATGCTGAACTTATTCTGAGTAACTTTGTATTCCTTACATGCGGCAAACTTAATGTGTTGCAGTCTTGACAGTTAAAATAATTGTAGCTTCACCAAAGGTGGCTTGTTTTTAAATCTGTTTGAGCATCTCACATCCCAGCAGTGTGATCTCAGGGAGGCTTGTTCACATCACAGGAATGGGAACATACTCATTTTAGCTGTCACTGCTGCAACCTCCTGTTCCTCTTGCTTTTGACATTGCTGTTTTGACTTTGTGATCTCTGTGCCTGCCATAAGTAAGCTGGTTATTTCCCTGTGGATGGTAACCAGGAGAACAGCACTGTGATTGTGCATGTGTGCACCTTCAGAGAATACATGGCAGTGGGGCACAAGGAGAAGGTATTAGCACCCTTAGGGGGCGACAGCCAGCAGGATGCTGTCCCTGGAGTAACGTGCTGCTTGCCAAAGTTCTAAAGCTACAGATGAACAGCCCTATTTCCATGAGCCCCACGCTGTGGGACATCACTGCCCACTCGGGCAGCCACATGCTGCCTTCAGACATGGCCTGATGAGCAATTGCTGTGGCATGTGCTGGTGGCCACCTGGGACTCTGTGCTGGGGCTGGGTAGAGACTTACATTTACATCATCCCTGACTCCAGGCCTGTAAGCCTGTTATTCAGCCTGGCTGTTTTGGTATTCATTTATCCTACATGTTTTATAGGCCCTGTTCAAATGCTTTTTAAAGTGTTTGAAAACACCCTGCAAAGTCACTGCTGGGAGTCTGTCCTCAGCTCTCCAGTTGCAACTGGTGACAGCCCAGCAAGGCTGCAGTCTGAATCTGTAGAATCTGGAGAGGAAGAGAAATTCAGCTGTATTGCTTTGGGCTGGTGAGAGAAGAATGTCAGAAAACCTTTTCTGAACCAGGTTATTAGTGCTACACATCTGTTATTTCACTGTTTTACCCCAGACCATGACCTCTTCCAAGCATGGGGGTGGATTCCTGGGCTTGTTGTCTAAGAATTCCTGTTTCCCTTTCCTTAGTGTCCAACGGATATGTGACGTCAAGTCTTTGTTGTAAACTTATGTATTGGCCAGCCTGCACTGTACATGAGTTTAATTTTTCAAGGAGATCTGACAGATAAAAGGAGAAGGCTGGACACATTTGTATCTTTTTTATTTAAGTACAATTACTTGGGGTTGTTGGGATAAGGCTGAGGGATAATTTGAATGGTAATAACTTGGCATATGTGACCTCAAGGGAAAAACAGAGGTGAGAGAGTCCTGGTTGCATGATAAACGCAATTTACATCATGGCCACTGAGTTAATTACCTTGGATTACCATGTCCAGTGTGTGCTATGCACATGTTTGGAAGCTGTAATGTGAATCTGGTACATGAGTATGTTAGAAGCCCTCATGCAGATTTTGATCTTTCCTTTTCTCTTTCTCCTCCCATTTTTTTTCCTCTTCTCTTTTTAATACTGTAACATTTGTCCAAATATTTCTATGAGGAAGAAATGGATAAGCGCAGTTTTCTGTAACATTTGAGAGTTAGGTGATGGAAGGAACTCAAATGTTGACAGCCAGAAAGCACAGCAGTGATGTGTGTAATGGAGTGAATCATTGTAAATCTGCTTTTTCCCCCCTGTTTGTTACTCTAGTAACTTTGGTTTGCTGGTTATTTTAGCTTGGAAATGGCTGTTCTACAAGCAGCAGCCCAGATTTTGACTCCTCAAAAAACCAACATTTTGAGGTGATTGGAAAGTGTTAATGAACCCACTCAAGGCTTGGATTTGTACAGTCTGAAGTATACCAATGAAATGAGGTCATTGTTTGGGGGGCACATCTTGCTGGATAGGAAATCTACAGTACAGAGGCACAGTGGGTTGATTGGCACAGTTCCTTCACAAGAGAGACAGAAATTACACTCGCTGTCAATCACTTATCTGGCCTTCAATTATGACAAAATAGCATGGATGAAATTTTGACGTTGTTTTCTGGTCTTCTTCCAGTTTACATTCTAGTGTTCTGAGAAATGACCCGGGATCCAGGCGGTCAAGTAGCTCCACTATGCTGGATGGAGGAAATATTGGGAAGTTTGAATTTGAGATCACTGACTTCTTCCTCTTCGGTTCTCCCCTGGGTCTGGTTCTTGCACTGCGAAAAACTGTCATTCCAGCTCTTGACAGTAAGTCCTGATGTAAACTGCTGTGTTCCCTGAGTAATCGAGTCAAAAAACCCAAATATTGGTAAAGGAAATGTTTATTCTGCCACAAGGGATCAGGTCACCCTGTGATCTGGACAATACTGAGAATTTATTCATTTGTCCTTTACTTCCAAGTGTTAAGAATACTGGGAAAATTATTGAATCTGTAAATGTACTGATAAATATTTCAGTTGATTAAAATGGAATAAGAGGAGGTAATAAATCATCAGTACTTAAAAAAAGAAAAAACAACCACCCTCAACAGTTTTATAGACTAATAACTGTGTGATACTTGAACACTTTTTTCTCCATCTCTTTAGTCTTTCAGCTCAGACCAGCTTGTCAGCAGGTCTATAACCTGTTCCACCCTGCAGACCCATCTGCTTCACGCCTTGAGCCTCTTCTGGAGAGGAAGTTCTACCTTTTGCCCCCCTTTAATATTCCTCGTTACCAGAGGTTCCCATTGGGTGATGGCAATTCTGCTGTTCTGGGTAAGTCACTTTGGATCCCTGTTTAGCTGTCTAAACTTCACATGAAGTTATCGAAGCAATTGGGAATGACAAGAAAGAGAATTGGCCCTGTAACATTAACTTCATTCTTGATTTATCAGAAAAGTAGGCTTTTTTTTCCAACAAAATCAGTGCCCTGTGTCTCAAATGCCTGTCATTTGTCACATAGAGGCCATCAGCTGCTGAGAGTCAAAATCTAATGAGCTCCCTTTGAAGTCCATGTTTTACACCCAAGCTGATGCTTGTTGTTGGGACTGAATGGAACATGATTAACTTGGCTGAGTTTTAGGGCCTTGGTGTTTAGGGTGCCAGTGAAGAGAGGAAGGAGCAAAGTCAGCAGTAAGATAATGAGATGATTCACTTGGTTGTGCCCTTTGTTTTTTCATGGAACCAGCCAAAGGACTGGCTCCTGCAAATGGTCAGGCTGCTGGCAATGCCTTGCCTTTTACACCTTGCCCATGAGACACTCAGTCTACTAGGACTCCTCTGCCATCAGCGGCCTTTTCACTTGCTCTACCCCAATTGCACAGTAACAATGTCTAAAATGGCTGTGTGCATGTTCTTTTGGCTGGCTAGGTTTCATCTGAAACAATTGTGTCCTGACCATGCCCTGGCTCAGCTCCCATTACATCAGTGCTCCTGCAGTTGATCTAATAAAATAAATTCTATTTCCTACCATCTTCACTTCACTTCTGTGCCTAGACTCTCATGGTCTGTTGCCATTTTAATGCAAGCTCTCATTGCAAGGAGTTCTCGGGGAATTTAACTGCTGCACGAAACTAAATTTGCCCTTTCCATTTCACCTAAAGCTTTAGCTCCTTCCAGAGTAAGGGCTTTGGGGCAAGGAGGACAGCTTCACTGGTTTTTCCCCTTGTTAGAATACTTACTCAAAGAGTCCTTAAAATCAACAGACTAGCTAGGAGTTTCTACTGTAAAAGAAATCATGCTGGCAAACTGGAGTCAAATGCAAAAGCCACCATCTAGGAAGACTGGGATTGTGTGTTTTGTTTTTTGTTTGTTTTCATTCCCCTCTAACACTCTGGTAAATTTCCACTTACGTGGTCTGCTTTGTATCTGTATCTTTAAAGATGGTTTCAATTGCTGAATCAGGAGGTCTAATTTGTTTAAACAGGCATAAACTAAAATCTGTAATTAGCAAAGCGAATAAATACTTTCTGCAGACCCCACTCGTCAAATATAGCAAAGATCTTGCTGCAACACCTCTTAAAAATGGATCCACCCACAACTGCATTTGTACTCAGTCCAGTTACAGCAGCTTGGGGAATCTGTGGCAAGTTGGAAAGCAAATTTCTGGGGGTGTATATTCTTGGTATCAGCTGCAAGTAGCCTTAAAAATATATATATATCTTAAACCTGCATTCTGGTTATCATCCCGTGCTACAGCAGTGATCTCACTAATTTACTGTGCCTCCCTACACCTCTGTTAGGTTGGCTGTGTCTAAGTTTAGAGATAAACCTGTATGTGATGTAATGGAGAGAGTGAAATGGCAGTGAGCTCAGCTATAGGAAGGGTAGGGTGATTTCAAAACCCTCTTCAGGTTTGAGCTGTGTTACTGTAAGAGATGCTGCTCTGACATGATGAATAAAACTGACCAAAAAAGCAACTTTCAATTCTCTGACTGTGTAAAACAACACCTCTTCATTTGCTTACTGTAAAGTAACAGGCTCTTCCTTTCCATTAGAGCCAAAAGTGGCTGTGATTTGGGCATTATCTAGAAGGGCTGTTCTGACCATGGTTTGCAAAGCCACTAATAACACAGAAGTGCTCATTGTAGGATGCTCCAGAAAAGTAAATTGTTGCTGTAATTAAGGTATATGATTTGATGATCATGTGGAATTCAAAAACTCAATTATTACAATTAGTCATGCACAAGATGTTCCATAATGCCACTGTGTGCATTTCCTTGTGCAGGTGGCTGGCTTTGTGTTTCACCCCATCCAGGACTCTTAGACTTTTTTCCATTATGTTTTTCCTTGTGCCATCTGTACTAGATATTGGGTCCCCATTTCATTGCAACCAACTCGCAGAGTGGAATCAAATTCACAGCTCTGCTTACTCCTGTGCTCACTGTGTAGGCTGTAAGTCTGATTCAAGTAAATCTTCCCATGGAGCATGTATTTCTTCTCATTTTTCTCTGGGTCTGCTGGCTATTTGTAGATTTAGCTCATTTGGAGAAGCTGCTGAAGAGGCTCCCTTTTCTTTTGGCTTTGAAATACCATCGTTTTGCTCTCATCTGCTACCAGCCAATCTCTCCAATGTGGGTCTGTTTGGAAACCCACCCATGTTTCGTTTCTTTTGCTCTCTTTGAAGGTTGTCCTTTCATTGAAGACCGTTTCCTCATAGTTAAAGTGCTCAGTTGTAATTGTTTGTACGTTATTACTTCGTGGCCACATGTCTGTTGTTCTTTGTCCTTCTGTATTTTTTTTTTCCCCATCTGCTTCTAGTTGAGACAATCCAGAACAATCCCATCCTCCTCATGGAAAGTAGCCCTCTGGGTGCTGCCCAGCACCAGGACAGCTTCATGGAAACAAGTATCCCCGTTCCCGTACTGAATTGGCAAGATGTTTCCAATAAAAGTGCTGGCTTTGCTGAGTGTGTGTAATCTACACTTTTGTATTGTCTGTGGTACTCGGGGTGCTTTTTGGAGACCATTCTGTTACCTCCTGGAGCTGAAGTCTTCATGCTGTGTCTCAGACTGTGCCACGTGAAATTACTGCTTGGGGTCTGGGAGACCCAGCAGGAAAAGAATGAGTCAGAACCACGGTGCTGAGTTCGGAAGGGGAGACTGCTGCCACATACTTCATTTCTTCCTCTTCTAGTGGCAGTGCTGCTGGAAGAGGCTTTGGCACAGCAGCACAGAGTCTCTGGGTGCCTTGCTCATGTGCAGATCCCACAGGACTGGACTGCAGTGTGCAGCTCCCCAGCACTCAGCCACACTGTGCTGTGGCCAGCAGTCTAATCAATGCTGTGTCAGACCAGATTTTGTCCATTTGAGTGTTCCGTGTTTGGACAGTCCTTGTGGCTCTGCTGAGTACACTGAATGAGGCTTTCAGACCCCAAGGTGGCTGTGTGTTGGCTTTTTACAGTTAATTTCTGGTCTTCTGCCTTAAAAGCAAAGTTCAATGCATTTGTTTTGCTTTGTTCTACTATGGTAAATGCTGCATGGCCTCATTTATTCTGGTGGCGGCTGGTGCTACAACTGCGATCTTAATGAGACTTTTAGTTTTCTCTTTCCCATGTGTCACGTGCCCATTCTCACTTTTTTTTTTCTATTCCCAATTGAGAACCCAGTTCTGCTGTCATTTTATTTGTTTAACAAGCTGACCATCACTGTCCATGAGTAGTGCAGTATGTTATGTGGTCACACAGGATGGCAACGTTGCAGACTCTTCCAGATAGGTTCTGCCTGTGTCTTCTGAAGGTGCAGGTGATTAGTAGGTGTGCAGTTGCTGCGTTGGCTATGATGTTCCATAACAAAGCAGAGGCAAGGGATCTGGTACTATTCATTAATCCCTTTGGAGGTCACTGATGAAGTGCCATTTAGCTGTCATCTGATACATCCTGCTGTCAGGACAGTGCTTTCAGAAGATTCTCTGCTCTTTACCCTGTGTTTCAAGAGCACAATGTGGCCGAGCAGTGCTTGCTTTGACTGCAACAAGTACAGCCTCTGGTCTGCAGGAGCTCCACAACCATGAAAACATAAGGACAGCAGCACTCTGCATGGCTCTTGATCTCAGGGTAGCAATTGCAGAGCGCCCAGCGCTGGCCGGTGATTGATGCAGGCAAGGCCTGGCTCTGCTGAGCAGCTGGCTGGCTTTTGTGTTTTATTGAACCTTACATATTTTTAGTGCTTTCAGCATTCCCCGCTTCTGTGGCAGAGCAAATAGCACATACTGAAATCTGCCACTCTGGTACCCTCAGGACTTAACTCAGTGCCAGCAGTACATTAGGAGGATGGCCTGGTGCCGTTTGCTGAGTGCAAAACAATCACTGAGGACATTGACAAATGAGTCCATAAAAAAAAATACAGCGTAGAAATGAGTGTTAAAAGATCTATAGCTGGGGAAAAAAAAAAAAAGTCGTTTTGTTTCTTATAGCACCTCTTCTGGAAGTGCAGTAAAATCTCAATTCATCCTGCTCACATCATTCTTAAAGAGAGCCCCTGTGGTTTCTGAAAGGCAAGAACAGTGCTGCCCCAAAAGAAATAGGCAGAGTTTACTGCTACAAAGAATAGGCAGAGTTTAGGAAATAAGTTGTTAGGTTTCTGTTGTTTGTTTGTTTGTTTTCCTGTGAGTTGTGTCCCAGTATCTCATCTGGAAGTCGCTGTTGCTGCAGCTTTGGGCTGAGGGAGCCTGGCTGGAGGGGCAGCTCGCTGCCCCTGCTTCCTGCCCTGCTGTTTCCTGGCCCTCCTTTTCTTTATAAACCGACATCTTTCAAAGACAGAGGGAACGTAGCATGGGGAAGGGGAGAAATGTGAAAGCAAAGCAGGTGGGCTGGGCACGGGAGTGACTGCACACCATCCCCTAGAGAGGAGCAGGTTTCTGACACCAGTGCAGGCAGTGCTGAATTGAGCACTTCAGTGACACTAAAACAGACTGGGTTTTTGTACAAGTGAGAATCACTGCGGTGATGACTTTGTGGTGGTTTGGAGGGGCTGTGGGAGGTTGTTTTTTTGTGAAGATACGCTAACAGAGCCAGAGCCACGATCAGCCCAGGCAG
This sequence comes from Lagopus muta, assembly GCF_023343835.1. Classification (NCBI taxonomy): domain Eukaryota; kingdom Metazoa; phylum Chordata; class Aves; order Galliformes; family Phasianidae; genus Lagopus; species Lagopus muta. The sequence goes on along the minus strand of NC_064449.1, from coordinate 7,508,574 downwards.
CCCCATGTTTGCCCCAGCCTTTCCTCCTGAGTAGCACTGTTGTAATGCTCTTTAGAGTGTCTTCCAGCTGCTTCCTAATTCAGGCCACAGATGTTTATTTCTAAGGGAGAGGAAAGAAGTTCAGGCTTCACTGGTCGATACTGGCTAAAACCAGAGCCTGGCACTTTTCCTAGTACAGACAAAGCCAAGCTCCCTTCTCACTACATCTGACTGAGTTCAGGGAAGTTGATGGGCATCATCTGTGTTGCAGCTGTGCTGGGGCAGCCATGTGATGTGATGGAAGAGAATAATTGCAGAAGGATCTCACAGTGTGTACAGGCCAGGGGTAACCTGGAGAGCCGAGGAGGTTGTCCCAGCTCATGCAGCCAGTAGATACCAGCAGTGGGACCTGGATCCTTTACCCCATGTGGGTGAATGTAGCCAGCCCCTGGCTTGGCTTGTGTTCTCCAAGTACAGCCTGTCCTTGAGCTGTCTGCTCATGCTGGTGCTTTCCACAGTAAGAAAGCCACGCTGGCACATGGGCTCAGAGGTGCTGGTTATGGCAGCCAGCAGCTCAAGGCAAGGTGAAAAGAGGAGGAAAGTGCTGAGAAAGTGATGCTGGTAATGGCTTTTCAGGCACAACGTGGGCAGTGTGCGAAGCTCATCATCAGGGCAGGCTCCCACTGTGGCTCAGATCATCCAGTGCACAAAGCTTTTACACAGAGCAGCTTGTGGCCTGATTTTCCCTGCAGAGAACAGAACTCTCACACCAACACGTGGGTACAGGTTTCTGCTTCGAACGCTCTCTTTCCCTCTGCTGCAGCAGGATTTGTGTGGGCACAGACACTGCTGCTGGGAACTGAGAGATTGGAGGAAGCAGATCAGTAGCCCTAAGCAAAAAGATCTGTGTTAAAATAAACCAAAAACGCCCTGAGCCAACCATGTGCTAGGATCAAACCCAGGGATATCTAAAGTGGCTGAAATAGGTGGAGGATGTTGGTGTGGGGGAGAAATGTGCTTGCTTCCCTGTGGCATTGCTGCCCCTGAGGACACCAACCTTTGCCCTGTCTTGATAAAAGTTCAGATGCTGCTACTCAGGTACAGCAGAGATGGGCAGTGTTAAAACAGGAGTGAGTAGCTTTGCTTGTGCATGTTACTGTCACACCTGTGCTACCTGCTATGGAGTGCACTTGGCACCATAAATCCTCTGCCCTGCAGAATCAAAGGATATCCCAGAGACATTGAATTTGGCCTCATCGCATCTGCAGAGGGGTGGGTGCTGGCACCACTGGTAGAGGGGGAAAACTGAAATGCAGAGATTTTATTTTGACTTCCAGCATCTCTTGGTTTTGCCATTTGAGGTCTGTTTCCCTCTGATACACGTATACAGTCCACATCAGCGTGACTTGAAATCCTCCTGCTCTGTATCGATGTACTGGAGGGTTAAGGCACACTTGGTAGACCTCAGGTTGGGATCTAAAACCCAGGCTTGCAGCTGTACAGAAGAAGCTCTGTTTTCACAGTCTGAGCACTCCCCGATTCACCAACACCGCCTGGAGATGTAAGAGCTCAGCACTCCTTTCTCTCAATAGCCCTTGCTTCAATTTAATGAGTGTTGGCTGTATCAATCAGCAATAAAACACAAGTTCAAATTTAATCCCTGCCAGGCATGAAATGTTTTCTTGGTACTTTCTGTATTAACACTTCTGTCTTGGAGATGTTTATTTAAGTCTAAATGTTGCAAGAAAACAAATATCCCTTTTTAAACATTGTTTTTAATTGTTCTCCCTCCCCTGATTATTTTGTCTCTGTGGATATATACAAAGCTGTATATATTCACATCTGTATGTATGACACATGCTTCTGCTATAGCTGCTTAAGTAAGTCTGCCTGGATTATTTTGTTTGGCACTTTGGATTTGGTTGGGTTTTTTGAGCTAATTATTTTGCTTTCCTCAATCAAAGGCCACTCTCCAGCCGCATGCCTCTCTGCTTGCTGCGGTGTTTGCTTTCTTTCCAAACTAGAGCTCCGATGAAATGTTTTCCATTCAGATCAGCTTTGAAAGGTTTTTGCATCTACGGGCCTTGTTTTCCTCCTCTTCCTCCTCTCGAGTTCATCTTGCCCCGTCTCTGTCTGTTGGTCTAATATTTTGATTTCCCTGTTTCAACTTTGTAGCAGATGTTGTTCAGTCTCATGGTGCCGTCTTCATGGAAAGCGCGTCCCTGTCCACCCCCATTTCAGCCCCTCAGTTCAGGGGCTTCCGGAGAGCCAGTGAGATCAGCATTGCCAGCCAGGTCTCAGGAATGGCAGACAGTTACACTGCTTCCAACATAGCCAACAGTAAGTGTTTCACCCCCTCCAACACCACTGCTGTCTCAGCACCACACCCTGAGCTGGCCTGCTCCAGGTCAGAGCCACGCAGCTTCTGTCTGTCCGTCTGTCTGTCTGGGGTATGCTTTCCATTAATAACAACAAATTGTTCACCTGGTTTTGTCGTAGCAGTGCATGTTACCGGCTGCCCTGGAGGAACCGGATGGTAATACAGGGGTCAGAGCTGCCTTATGCATGTTGGACTGTGCTGACGATCGTGGTGTAAATGGTTCAAAATAATAAGAATTGATAACTGTGAGCATTGTTTGGCTGCTGTGTGTGGTGAGGGTTGATCCAAAGGGATGGTTGTGCACTGCTGTTGCTGAGTCTGGCAGAACAAGTCAGGATCAGCGCAATAAAGGCAGTGAGGCACTGCACAGGGTGCAATGAGAGGTGGTGGTGCCCCATTTCCATGCAGACAACCACGGTCAGGTTGGGCTGTGAGCACTGATGGAGCTGTGGGTGTCCCTGCGCACTGCAGCCAGTGGGAACAGGCGGCCTTTGGGGGTCCCTTCCAACTCAAACAGTTCTGTGATTCTAGATCTATAATGCAGGGTGGTGTGCAGCTTGATGCTGATCAGTAAACGTGATCCACAGAAGCAGGGGACGAGTCAGCTTTTCTATAAAGCTGGAAGGGGGAAAAGGGATCAGGTTGTTTATTACTTGGCATTGAAAATTGAGCTCTTTTGTAGCCTAGAGGGCAGCTCCAAGAGTCAGTGAGTTCTGACCTGTGGGCCAGAGCAGAAGGAGGAGAAAATAATGGCTTTAATTTTTAATAAAAACCTGTATAACTTTTTAGCAAATACCATAAGGAACAGCAGCCTTTGCTAACAGTTCACCCTGTTCTTATTTCAGCTGGAGTGTGAATTTAACAGCGCAAGTCCTAAGGGACTGCTGAAAACCAAACAAACTTAAAAACCAAAAAGACTTCAGCCTGTACTTTTGCCCCAGAAAGTGGTGAAAACTTAAGAGATGCTCCATTCCCAACACGCTGTATTACAGGGCTTTGAATAACTCACTTCATAATTAATCACTGAGCTTAATAACGCTCCCCAGGGGAAGTGTGAGCTGCTGAAAGGCTGTGGGCACTGGGCAGAGGCTTCTGTCCTGTTTGAGATGACCTCTGTAGGAAGAAAACACTTGCCCTTGCACAAAGGAGGTTTTGTTCCTCAGCAAGAGCTTCTGGAGGATGGAGCTGGTGTTGCCTGCAGCATGTGTGCTGTATTAAGTGTGACTCCTGTTTTGATTTTTGTTTGTTTTTGTATTTATTTTACTTTTTAGAAACCAAACACCACCTTAACCATTGTAGAGGGTTTAGCCTTCTCTCCCTACTTGCACTCCCTCACAAATCCCCCACCCAAACTTCATCCAAGAGACACAGGCAGCATAAACACGAAGTCCCTTCAAAGGGAAGGAAACCCAAAGGGCCATCGAGTCAGGATGCAGACTATGCTCTTCGGATACCTGACATGGACATCAGAAAAGGTATTCTGGAGAGAGCAGCTCCAACCGACCTCCTCTGTCACTCAGTGGCCACACTTTGCAAGAAATCTTTCTGCTTTCACTGAGGCACTTGCAGTTTCTGGTTGCATTTTAACAAGTACTTCTGTCACTCTGCTCCAAAGGACCGTCATATCACTGCTAACACCTGGCAGGAGCTTTTCTAGGCAAAGCTTTGGGGCAGCGCTTCTGCCTCCACTGCCCTCATACTGTCTTTTGAGCATGGAAGAAAATCCTCTCTGCTTTGTGCAAAGATTCTGAAGTTACCCAAGCTGGGGACTTGCACATGAAGTGAAAGGCTGGGACGTGACCAGGAGCTGCCAGTTGGGAAGGCAGGGAGCCAGAAGTGGCTGCAAGGAGGTGCACGTGTGATCTGGAAAAGCCGTGTTGATTCAGCAGTGCCCTCATCCTCTTTCAGGAGGAGCCTCTCCAGAAACAGGATAGGACAACCCCAATGGTTGTCCCCAGTGGGCATTTGGCACACCAGAGCTGGGCACAGGGATGTGCTGATGCTGTCAGTCTCTATGCTTTGCTGTGATATAGCAGGTCTCCAGAAGGGGCTGCTGGGTCTGTTATTTAAGTTCATCATCTGGGCTCATCACCAGCTAGCTTTCCTTTAATAACAGGGTTTTGTTGGATTGTACCTTATATCTGGCAGCCTTCCTGGAAGTCCATAAAAACTGGTCACAGAGAAAACCAAGTTTGAGGAAAAAGGCTGTCAAAGCCCCAGCTTGCAGTCTGCATGCAAACACAGCTCTTCCTCTTGCTGTCTTGACCAGGTTCATCTTCTCTTTCCATGGCTGTTTTTCCAGGCTGGAATGTGCAGGAGTCAAGGACTCCACTGCCATAAGGGTTGGAGGCTTTGGGCTGAAATGTGCTTGTTATGGAGCTGGAAAGGATGTGCGCATAGGCAGAGTTCAGAGCAGTGCTGAAGTGTGATGGTGTCCCACCTGAGTATGGCAGCTGCCACTCACTTGTGCCTGAGCTGTTGACTCTGGGGGAAGAAACTTTTTTCTGTGTTTTCTTTAACCTTGCCCACCCAAACTGTGTGTTTTTAAGTCCCCTGTGCAGCGGAGTACCAGAACCTCTGGATGCTTTCTTCATAGCCTGTGCTCCTAAAGAAAGGGTGGGCATCTGCCACCTGCAGTTTGGTAGCCTGGGAGGGCAACAAGGATTTGCTGGGGGTTGCCAGTCCTGGCAGCACGTGCCATAGCACCCTGCCTTGTGGTGGACTACGTATCTCACATGGACTCCCAGTATTCCGATCCTGTGCAGTGTGGCCAAGATCTGGATGCTGAAGTCTTTCATTCCTTGGTGAAGGAGTTTGAAGCAGGGTTGGAGATGATCTGGGCACATGCTGCAGTGGGAAAAATACACACACATCCTTCATCTCCTGTCTCCAGAGGAGACATGTTTTGTCTTCTAGTTTGGCACGGGGATTCCCAGGCTGCATGTGAGCCTTGGGTCCCTCTCCTGGGGTCTGGACTAGTGGCCAGTTAATACCTGCCCTCTGGTGCCTTCCTATCTCCTTAAAATAAGGAGAGCTCAAGTGCTGCTGCCCCTCCATGTTCCTCCCTTGGTCTGGGCAGGCTCTGAGCCCTGGGTTGTTTGTTGCCTCTTAACAGTGTGACCAGCAAGGGACCAACCTCCCCATACCTGGTGCCAGGATCCAGAGCCCTGGGACAGAGACCGTGCGTGTGGCCAAACCTGCTCTGTCTAAACAGGTCTTTTGCTTCCAGTTGCTGCCAAGTGGTGGGGAACCAAAAGGATCGACTATGCTCTCTACTGTCCCGACGCTCTGACAGCTTTCCCTACGGTCGCCTTGCCGCATCTCTTCCACGCCAGCTACTGGGAGTCCACAGACGTCGTCTCCTTCCTGCTGAGACAGGTCCTCCTGCCCCTGCTGTCCCTGGGTCCCCTTTATGCTGTGGGAAGAGAGGAAAAAAGGGGAGGGGGCTTCTTTGCTTTTCCATTATAATTCCCATAACTCTTGCTGCTGCAGGTCCATCTTCTCCCCTTTCTTTTTGTTTCTAACCTGTACTGCTAGCAGAGCCATGCAAAATTACTGGACATATGCTATGTTTGATGTGTTCAGTTTGGGCCCAGGTTTTGGTATCAGAGCAGATTTTAGACAGGCTGACCAAGGAGCCTTGCAGTGAGCCTGGGGTTGTTTCCCATCAGATCCCAGCGGCAGAAGATGGTGGTTCTTGTTTCTTGCAAGTGAGCTGTTCTGTGTGTGTGCCTTTGGATCTCCAGTCTGAAACTTAAAAAAAAAACTTCTTGGTGTGTAAATATAAAAAATATAGTAAAACCAAAGAAGTTTTGTATGAATTTAACATGAGTTGGTAGATAGAGTTGGGTTCTCAGTTTCTAAGTTACCATGGGGGATTTAGTTTTCATTTCTCTAATACAAAGCACTTTTCCTGGGGCTAGGTGAATGTGAGTTTCTGGAGCCTGACACCTCAGACTCTGTCAACCTAAATTTGGCCTGAGATTTCAATTTACTGTTTAAATTATGTTCTTTCCTAAAACAGATGTGTTTTTCTTCAGCTCCTTGGAGATGGGGGGGAGCTTTATGCTTTACAAAGTATGAACCTCCTTAAGGAAAGGTACTTAAGAGCATGGAAATAGGGAATAGAAAACTAAAACCAGGAGTGTTGCCACTACGGTGCTTGGGCTTGCTTTGTGTTAGCTCAGCTGTTAAGCCGTCCCCGCTCTCTCTCAGCCTCCTTCACTGCGGCTTCAATTATTTATGACTCTGCTGGCAAACTTTCTTTCAGTGCTTTTCAAAATTGTGTGGGAACCATAAACAGCAGAGATGTCAGTGCTGGAGGCAGCAGAGCTGTAGCAGTAATCCAGGGAGACCCTTTCTCCTCTGGCTGTATCCAACCCAGCAAGATTTATGCTTGCTGGATAACTGCTGTGAAACCACATTGAACTTAACTGAATGGGGACAAAGAGAGCAAGAGACCCATAACTGTGCATAGTGGGAACAGTCATCACAGTGTCATACACAAAATGCCCCACTGGGTTTAGCCCAAACCTGGCTCTGTAGCACAGTGTGGCACTTCATATCCTGCTGCTCTCCATCCATTCTCAGCCTGCTGGTGACTGCCTCTGTGGTGTGGCATCCCTCCTCCTCTGGTGCCTGTCTCTGTTCGTTCATCTTTGCCTTGAAACTCTAATTTTTCACATTCTTTGTCCTCTTGCTGTCCTTACAAAATGCCGAGCCACTTCTTCCCCTAATAAGGACTTGTTTCTAATCTCTGGACAAGGCAGAAAACTGTTGAATAGTTTTATTCTCCAAAGACTGAATCTTGTTAAAACAAGCCGCAGTGAGACTCAAAATAGGTTTCTGATCTAAATAATTTTCAGTAACATTTGTTTTTCTGCTTACCTTGGATTTCTATGAAATCTCTTCCCAGCAAGCACATCTTCCCTGCATCCTTTTTCTGTTTCCCTGGAATTAAAACAGCTTCAGCTCTGCAAAGCAAGCTGTCCTGTGCCAGACTACCACAGCCTGGGCAACTGGAGAGCTCCTGGCCACACAGGCTGTGTAAAAGAGCCCGCACATAAGAGTCTCCTCACTATTTTGGAAGGTCAGGATCACTAAGGACTACTGCCAGTTGTGGAGTTTTCTTGCAGGGTCACCTCCCAGTCTTACAGCAGCCTTTGAGATACCAATTAGCCTTTGAGATCTGTGGTGTTCAACTCTGAGTGGAAAGGGGAGAGTAGGAGCAATGTAGGTGGGATTAGTGAATGCCTAGAGGAAGGACAGGGCTCTGGCACAGTGCTCTTCCTGCTGTGTTTGAGTCAGCTTTGTGCCTCCTGACAGTCTCTCCCTCTTTTTTTATCCGCATCCCAGCTAGGATTAAGGCAGTGGTGGCCACAGGCTTTGCTAGTTCAAAAGAAAACTATTTTCCCTTTTCTTATGGGAGGAACTTCTAAAACCTGCTAGCTGATGAACCAAAAGCCCAGCAGTAAACTTGGGCCATCTCTGTCCAGGCATCATCCTTAGGCAGGGCTGGCTGGGGAGATGAAGGGAGTTCAGGCAGGAGAAGGGGCACTGTGCAAGTGACTGATCTGTTGGGCTCTGTCCTCCCACAGGTGATGAGGCACGAGAACTCGAGCGTGTTGGAGCTGGATGGGAAGGAGGTGTCTGTCTTCACTCCCTCCAAGCCCCGCGAGAAGTGGCTGCGCAAGAGGACACATGTGAAGCTGCGGGTAAGGGGCTGCCCCTGCAGCAGCAGGGAGCACTGCCACAGAGAGGGGCTGAGAGTTGTGGATGAACTGGAGGGAGAAATCCACACTCTGATTTGCCTGGTTGTGTTTGGCATTTCCATGTGAGATGTTTCATCAGTGAACTCATGGGACTGACCCTTTGGTTTTGCTTTTTTCTTTTTTCCTTCTTGACTTGTGTAGAATGTCACAGCCAACCACAGGATAAATGACACCATTGCTAATGAAGATGGGCCCCAGACTCTGACTGGAAGGTTTATGTACGGTCCACTAGATATGGTCACACTCACAGGAGAAAAGGTACCATCTACTATGGGGGTTGTGCACTGTGTGCTGAAAAGAACGGGGAACAGGGACAGACAGCACTGGTCATTGCTCCCTCACTGCCTGCGTGGGCTTGCTGCCCTTGGCCAGGCTCCCCTGCTTCAACTTGTGTGGTGCCTTCTACCAGGAACAGCACTGAGCACAAAGGTCAGGTTTCATCCCTGCATCACAGTTCTCCGTTGCTTCTCAGCTCAGATCTAGCAAGGCACAGAGGGTGGAAGCAGGACCCAGGCCAAAGGGGCTTGGATGGAAGGTCTTCACCCTTGGCCTGTTTTACTGCTCATCGGGGTCTTCAGTGCTGTGTTTGACCCAGACTCATTGTCTTCCCAGGTGGACATTCACATCATGACCCAGCCGCCATCAGGAGAGTGGGTTTACTTTGACACTGAGATCAGCAACAGCAGTGGCAGAATTTCTTACGTCATCCCTGAGAACCGGCGCCTGGGCATTGGCGTGTACCCCGTCAAGATGGTGGTCAGGTGAGGTACCTTGGGTGGCCATGGCTTAGTCTGTGACAGGATACAGTAGACTTGAAACATGCCATGTGGGCTGCGTGACAAAGCCATGGAGCTTTTACCCATAACTAAAGAGAAATTTGATACCTAGAATATGGTGCCTCCTTGTGTGGCAGCTCTGATTATTGACTGTGATCAGAGCCTGGTTTGTTAGAAACAGGAACAAAACTGTGCTCTGCAGCTGTAAGAGGAGGGTCTGTGTTTTATTCTGCCTCTTACATCATCAGAAGGATGGTAATTGAGCTCTAGTTGCAGAAGCAGGCCTTCTGCGGCTGTAGGTGAATGGCCTTGCTGTCTCTTGCAAAACTGCACAACTGAGTGTATTCTAAATGATACAGACTTGTCCTTGAAGGACAGAACTTTGTACTCAGGGTAATTTACAGCCCAAGAGGTTCCAGCTGAGCTCTGATTGCTGGCACTTTAAGTCACTGAAGTACATTGACTGTAGGTCTCCAGAGCACAGTTTTCAGCCACACTTTAACACACAATCCTTCCTGCAGTGTCCATCGCTGCTGGGTGATAACTGAGGGTGGCATAGCTCTTACAGGCTTTGGACAGGTTTGGGTGCTGCTCAGGGCTTGTGGTGCACTTCAGTACTCGGTGATACCTTCTGAAAGAACCTCTGTATATCAAGGACTGGAAGTACCCATTTCCCTTCCAGGGGTGACCACACATATGCAGACAGCTACATCACAGTTCTGCCAAAGGGGACAGAGTTTGTGGTGTTCAGCATCGATGGCTCCTTTGCTGCCAGTGTATCCATCATGGGCAGCGACCCCAAAGTCCGCGCCGGAGCAGTCGACGTTGTCAGGTGAGCATCAGGGGCTGGGGCGGTTGGTTTGCTTTGACCATAGCATTGCACTACGTCTGTAATCCATGGGTCTGTGGATTTTCTTCTAGGCACTGGCAAGACCTTGGCTACCTCATTATCTACGTCACGGGCCGCCCCGACATGCAGAAGCAGAGGGTGGTAGCGTGGTTAGCACAGCACAACTTCCCCCATGGGATCGTCTCATTCTGCGATGGGCTCGTTCACGACCCACTGCGGCACAAGGCCAACTTCCTGAAATCCCTCATCACGGATGTAAGTCTGTATCTGCTGAAATACGACCGTAGCACAGGTGGAGATTGCTGCTCATCCAATTGCCCTTGTCAGCACCAGACTCTTGGAAGCAGTGTGGCCCGCAGTAGAAGATTAATCTCTGTTCATTTTATTTTCATCCTTTTATTGCTCCACAAACTGTCCATGCTGTTAAATTGTGTCATTTCTGCTCTGCACTGTTCCATTTCATCACAGGTTCTTCCAATCGTAAATGCCAAGTGAAACAGAGGGAGCAGTGCCTCCCCTCCTCGGGTGCTTTAGTCACCCGTTCAGTGCCTCTCTGTCTGCCCAGGTGTAACCTGCTGCTCTGAGGTGCCCTTTGAAGGGAATGGGGAATGGCTTTGCACCACCCAACCTGGAGAGGTGCGCAGAGCATCTCCCAAGTATTCAACCCCAGGGAGGTCTTAATGTCACCCTGCACAGAGGCTCAGAAAATGTTTGGATAAAGCAAGCTTTTCTCTGTTAGACAAGTGGATTAACTGCTAGCATCCGGAGTGTGTGTGCCCTGCCTTGAACAGCACTGATCAGGGCTTTGTCCAGGAGCTGCCCTTGCTCTCTGCCCTCAGAGGCACTGTATTTTGCTGCCTGTCCCTTCTCCCTCTGTCCTGCAGCGCTGAGTAGCAGTATTGCATGTGGCAGCACGGCCACTGGAGGGGAACACTGCATGCTAATGCTAGCTGTGCAGGGGGTTGCAAAGCTTTCTTTCCCCCATTGACAAGCAGGCAGCCAAGTGTGCACCATCCCTGCCCCCTGTGGACCCAAGGAAAGGCAGCAAGGGCAGATCTGCTTTGCTCTAACTCCTCTTGTTCAGGCCTGTAAACATCCTCAGCTCTGTTAATTAATGCTTTGCTCAGCGATGCATTATCCAGCTGGGAACTTACATAAGTTATTGACCTAAGATTCCCACAAATGCTATTAAAAAACAACAAACCCTGCCTGTTGAGCAGCATGGAATGCCCATATGTTCCAACCGCATGCTGCTTTTTCTCTCTGCAGCTCCACATGAGGATCCATGCGGCATACGGATCCACCAAGGACATCTCTGTGTACAGCTCCATCAGCCTCCCACCCACACACATCTACATTGTTGGTCGACCCACCAAGAAGCTGCAGAGCCAGTGTCAGGTAGGAGCCAGCTGGTCTGAGCCCTGCAGGTGCTGCCCAAAGAGCCATGGGCTTACCATTGGAGGGGACACAATGGGAACTCAGTCACCCTAGGACTGGATGATGAGCTGGTGTTTGCTGTCTGGTTATTGTGTCCAGTTGTAGAGCCTTCAGTACAGGAAAAACATGGACCTGGTGGAGTGAGTCCAGAGGAGGGCCACAAAAATGACCAGAAGGATGAAACATTTCCCTGCAAGGACAGGATGAAAACTGGGGCTGTGCAGTCTGGAGAAGAGGAGGCTCTGGGGAGGCCTGTCAGTGTCTGATGGGGCTTTAAGAAAGAGTTGAACAGGGTCTATGTGATAGGACAGGGGGAATTGGTTTCAAACTTAGAAACAGATTTAGACTGGGTAAAAGGAGGAAGTTTTTATAATAAGAATGATGAGGCAATGTGTGGGGTGCCCAGAGAGGTGGTGGTGCTCCATCCCTACAGATAGCCACGGTGAGGGGACGAGGCTGTGAGCACTGATGGAGCTGTGGGTGTCCCTGTGCACTGCAGGCAATTGGACTACATGACCTTTAAAGGTCCCTTCCAACTCAAGCAATTCTGTGATTCTAAGAGGACAGGAGCCACCCTGTGTACCAGGACCTATCATGTCTGAAAGGCTCGGTGTCTTGTGCATCGCCAGCAAACCTGGCACACCAAAAAGCTGCACAGTGCCTACCATGATGGGTTTCCCTGCCCTCGTCCCTCTTGTCTTGCAGTTCATCACGGAGGGCTACGCGGCCCACCTGGCCCAGCTGGAGTACAACCACCGCTCGCGCCCCGCCAAGAACACCACCCGCATGGCGCTGCGGAAGGGCAGCTTCGGGCTGCCCAGCCAGACTGAGTTCCTGCGCAAAAGGAACCACCTGCTGCGGACCATCTCCTCGCAGCCCTCCGCAGCCGGAGGCAGCGCCGGCCACCGCCCTGAGCGCACCCAGAGCCAGTCCGACGGCGACAAGGAGAGGGACAGGGAACGCAGCCAAAGAAGTATGAGCATCGCCACGGGGTGCTGGGGCCGCAGCGCAGCGTCCCGCCTGGAGTCTGGCCTCCTGGGGCAGAAGTAGCCGAGCCAGAGCCAGCGACTGTCGGCTGCAGCCACCGGAGGAGAGAACAAAAGGAAAGAGGGATGAGGCCGGCGTTAACGTGGAAGGGTAAATATGGTGCTACTCTCATAACATCGTGGTATTCTGGGAAGAGATGGGATGTTTCCCACACAGAACGTGCAGGCCTTGCAAGCGGGAGCGTCAGGTTTGTACGGCATGAGCTCAAGGAACAGCTGGAAATTGGAGGGGGAAGTCTCCAGGTCAAGATTGTGCTCTTTCCTGCCTCCTTCTCTTATCCAGGTATAGTGACTGTAAATACGTGCCTCCTCACCTTCTTAGCCATCGCTCCGATATGCGTGACCGAGTGCTGTCCTCAGAGCCACAGAACAGGGGCTGAGGTTGGGGAATTTCCTCGTGGCTCCCAGGAGCTGCCGGAGGGGCTTTGCTGGTGCTGGGGTGGGGTTGGGGTCAGTGAGCAGCACGGACAGCCCCAGGTGTGGGATTTGGCATGGGCTGTGCCAGGCAGAGCGACCAAGAGCTTTGCCTGTACAGAGGGCTTCACGTTCAGCCACGTTCTCAAGGAGTATGTGCAGTGGCAAAGCAGAAGGGTGTCGATGCTCTTGGTAGGGGCAGAATGTCAGCAGATTCACGCCCAAGCAACTGGGGTCGAGACTACTATTGTTTTTTAAAGAGACATTTTCGAAGCCGATGGAATTGAATGCATTGACCTCTAAACAGAAGAATACAGGCTATTCTGTTTGAGCTGTTGCAAGCCTCAGACACTTAATTTGCTGTTAAATCTCCAAATATTATTGCTATATATAATTTCCAGAACTAACCACCATATATTTGCAAGCAGTTCTTCTCATCCAAATGCAGGGTCTGACTCTCTCAATACCCACCTCGGAGACATTTTCTTCTTCCTGGGTTCTCTCCAAGTTCAGTAGCAGCTTCAGTGGGAACCAGACTCGCTTCTTTGACCTGTAGTTACTGAACTGTAAAACCTCATTGTTTTTTGCACTGATGATTTTTAGAATGGAAACCTGTTACCATCTCATGTAGCTACACCCAACTGTTTGTAGTGCATGACAATTAAATATCGCTACCAGGGTGTGTGTGTGTGTATATCTATGTATATAGATGTGCATATATGTATGCACACACACACGTATATATATGTATGTGTACATATTTAAAGAAAATAATCCTGTGCAGAAGTTTTTCCAGCAGTAAGGAGACTGTAAGGAAGTGTGCCAACAGAGTCAGGCAAGCGTAAGAAAAGGCCATATCTTAATTCCTGGTGTGTCTCTCAGTGGATGTGCCTGAGCCGACGGTCGCTGCGCTGCTGGAGCCGGGGCCGTGCGTGGCAGAGGGAGCTGCCCACCGTGCTGCAGGTGAGAACAGTGCCTGGTGTGGGGGCTCAGCAAAGAGCCCCACAGCCCCGAGCCCCCGGCCAGAGGCCCGGCTCCCTCCTTGCACACACCTGGGGGGCCCATTTACAGGCTCCAGTTGGCCTCTTCACATGGAGATTTTATAGTCCTACTGAGCTCCCCGACTACGTGTAACCCAGCTTCCCCCCCCCCCCCCCACCACACCTTCCTGTATTTATATCACTTTCTACTTCCGATGATCTTATTTATAACAAAATTTTTTAGACTGGCTGCTTCATTTTATTAACTGATTCAATACGAAGCGCAGGACGGCCGCGCTGAGACACGCAGCACTGTGAACACTGCTCTGCTCATTGGCCCTGGGCCGCGGTAGGCAGATCTCGCATCAGGCACCTCAGACCTCGTGCTCACAGCGCTCTGGGTCGACTGAGGGACAGTGCTGAGCCGAGGCCGCTGCCCGCACAGTGCAGCTCCCCGTCCTGCAGCCTGACTGCACACCGCATAACCACTTCTCTTTGATAGCTCTTCAGTGACAGAATGTATCTGATGACTTTTATTACCGAAAACTGACTTCCCTTTCTGTGGACTCAGCTGAGCTCCCTCTGAATGTACACCTGGAGCTTACTGGGTTTAAAACCAATGTGAATTGTCCCAGCTTTTCGATGGAACAGTTGCCATCCGAGTAGGAAGCCAAGCCACAATCCATCCTCTGAACTCACCAAACCACGTCACAAAATAATTTCTGCTAATTTAGATATGGCCTTTGCAAAATTCCTCTTTCCTCAACGTCCACCACTGAGGCGAGGCACAATCTGTGCGTTTTCCAATGCTGATGAGATGTTCACATTTTCTTATGTGTAGATAGTGTAAAACAGAGGCGAATGTAAATTTTCAACATAAAAAGTGGGTATGTAAAATTGAAAGTTATTTATTTATGTAGAGGAAGAAATGGCTGGAGGGACTGGAGCCTAAAGGGTTTATTAATATTTAAAAATGTAGCTTTTTGTTTCAGGCATTATGTACAAAGCAATTCCTTCATGGACCAACTTTAATGTAACTGTCAATGAATGCAGAAGTGCAATATTATACTCACCTCTCCATCACTTCACGTTCCCAGCAGCTGCTGACCAGTTAGACTGACAATCATAGCGCTCTGTCCTCACCCTTTGTTCAGCTTCTTGAAATTCCCCGGCTCCTTTCCTTGCCCCCCATCTGTTGCCATTGTGCAAATCCAACATGGAGAAGCAATTGTAGAGCAGGACCTTTATTGCTGCAATAATACCAGATGACGTGGGTGTAGTTACCAGGAAATATGCCAATGAGTTTTCTTCACCAGTTCAGTCCATCACAGTCTACATCAGTCTATCTTCAGCCACCCCCATCTGGCACTCATCTCTTCAAAGATCAACGTGCTACTCACTCAAAGAACAATAGCAATAGTTTAACTCTGTTTATAACCTGTTTGTTCTGAGCTGTTTTGGAGAGCGATGCGTGTGACTCAATGCCTTTCCACATGTCTGGAAGAGGATCCATTTGGATGCAGGGAGGGAAACCAAACGTATATTCCATCCTTACTAAAGGGGCACTGTCAGGTTAAAGACCTAATTTATCTTTGTTACAAATAACTCATTTGCTTTGAAACAAGATTGTGAAGAGTTTCTTGGCCTCCTCCCTCTGGCTTTTGGGCAGTGCTCAGCCCATGTTGTTCCCACACACCCTGCACAAGCTGCCTTAGGCTTCTCTTTTTGTTTTGTTTGTTTTCCTTTTCCTCTCTTTTTTCCATTGCTTCCATCAGTATCAAACTCCACCGTGGAGCTCAGATTTTTCTAACAAGCAGCTTTTTGTACTCCCAAACAATTGGGCCAGACTTTGTACCTGACGCTGTCCCTTTAAAATCTTAATTTTTTAATTAATAAAGAAAAAAAGCCCACGCGTTCATTCCGAGTCACTTTCCTGGGCTGCTCACTCCGTCAGACGAGGTGAAATTCTCATACCAAAAACGTTTACAGTGTCCGATCCGCGAGCCGAGCGCAGGAACCAGCCAAAGGCTCACCGCCGCCGCCGCTCCGCCAGCAGCCGCCGTGCTTGCTGTAGCAGCCCCTTCTTCAGGTATTGCCACTTTGCTGCATTTCCTATTAGTTCTAGAAGCCTTACGGTCCCTTCCCCGTCCTCAGCACCCTCTCTGCCTGTTGATACCCTCGACTGTCGGTTTTATATTCAACGATGTTAATTCTATTTTATTTATAAAAAATTGCTCTGGGGGAGCGACAGGTGGGTGTGTGGGGAACCACCAGAGGGCACAGCGCCGCGCCTACAGCGCCGTGCAGACGCCTTGCTTGTGTGTGACAAACCTTCTGTACAACTTCCTTCTCCTCCTTGCTGTTAGTGCATCGTCCCAATGCCTGGGTGTGCTTTGTGTACAGTATCATTGTGAGTTACACAGATTAAAGAAATGGGAAGGCTCGTCTCCGTCTGCTTATTTGGGAAGCTCTTGAAACAGAAGTCACAAAGCCCAGGACGTGAGCAAGCGCCACTTTAATGGGGGTTAGAGCAACAAACAGAGCATGGAAATCTGTGCAGAGCAGTCCTGCGTCACTCATTTGTCCTATAACCACTTTTATTTTATTATTTTAAAGTTCGTAGATGTATGAACTTTGCAGTGGGGGAAAACAACAGGCATTTGTGTTACTGTGGGTGTGGGCCCCCAAGCTGCTGACAGCATTGCTGCCACACTGCAGGAAAGGGCAGGAAGAGAGCGAGGCAAAGGTTCCTCTCCACACAATGGGTGAGCAAAACCCCTGTCCCCAGGTTCTCAGCGTGTGGGGCAGACAGAGCAGCACAAAAGGGACCGAAAGCAGCCCCTGAAGGGAAGACGCAGCTGTCAGTGTTGCAGCCCTGCTGCAGACCCTGTGCCAGCTCCTGCCAACAAAAGCCCAGAGATAAGGCATCAGCATCTCTGTGCTGCTGAGCTCCTCAGGCCTTAAAAGGGTCACAAGGGCAAGCAGCATTACAGCCATGCTGGCCCCAGTTATGAGAGGAAGGAGAGAAGCTGTTTAATGGGAGATGAACCATTAAGGTCTTTCTCCTTCCCAGGCAGTAACTTACAGACTGAATGGCACTGCCCCAGGGAAGCATACCGATGCAGTGCTGCCTGCAGGTCCAGCTCATCAGTGTGCCAGGGCTGTGCCCGCAGCAGGACAAGTCTCCAGCACAGCTACAGCACAGGCTCACTGCAGCATCCCCGTCCTCACCTGGAAGGCCAGCCCATCCCCACGGGTGGCTTGCTGGAACAGGAGAGATGGCACTCAGAGCACAGCCTTTACCGGGACAGTAGACCACAGCACTCACTGGCTGGGGCTTCCGTGGGGCTGCCAGGACTCTTTGCCCTGGTGGGGCCCCCTTGAGGAGCAAAACAACCCAACCATCAGCCCCAGTACCTTGTTAATCTCCTTGTGTCTCTCCTTGCTGACGATTTCCTCCAGCACTTCTCCATCTCCCTTAATAAGCCTGGAAGACAAGCACAGGACCATGAGGTGTGAGGACTATCTGCCAGTCACACTGGTTCCCCCTGCCCCATGCAATATGTGCCAGGAAAACAAAATTGAACAAAATGCTCCAGTAACGTATGGGACAGATACATGAGGACTAGGAGCTGGGCTGGTGCACCTCTGCTAGCCCAATGACTGCCCCAACCCTTGAAGCTCTATCAGGTGCCATCTTGTCTTAGTTTCATCTGGATGGATGGATTTTTCTTAAGAGCGTCAGGTATAATGATATATTTTGGTTCTAGGAGAAAAACAACGCTGATAACACACTGATGTTTATAGTGTCTGCTAAACAGTGTTGTACAGAGCCAAGGTCATTCTCAGCAAAGGGCACAAGGAGCTGGGAGGGAAATGAATTAGGACAGCTGACTGAAACTGGCCAAAGGGTAATTCCATACCACACAGCATCAAGAGGAAGGACTTTGGAAGGGGGTGGGAGTTCACCTCTCTCTCTCATTGCTGGGCATCAGTCAGGGGGTGGTGAGCAATTGCTTGTGCATCACTTGTTATATATACTTTTATATGTATTTGTCATAATTATTATCCTTTTCCTTTTCTCTTAGTAAATAGTTTTATCTCAACCCAAGAGTTCTACCTTGTTTTCTTTCTCCTGTTTCTCTCCCCCTTCCCACTGAGAAGGAGGGGAGTGAGTGAACAAACAAGTGGTGCTTAGCAACCTGCCAGGTTAAACCACAACACATCGCTTTGGCCGTATCAAACTTAGCACGGCAGGTTTGTCCCTTGCTCTTATGTGATGAGCATCAGCAAGCTGCAGCCAGCACAGCTGTGTCCCTTGAGAAAGCAGCATCCCCCTGCAGGACCAACTAGCCCTGTCCAAGGCTGAGGGCCCTGCATCTGTTATGTACTGAGCCAGTCACACTTGCACACTGCAGGAGAAAATACCTATAATAGAAAAATCTCCTGCCACCCCACCATCTGCAGAAGCTTCACTGTCAGCAGCAGTGGACTCAGCTTCTGCAAAACTTTTTTTTTTCCCCCTAACTGAATTCAGGTCTGCTCCTGACTGCCTGAGGGAGCTGCAGGGCCGTTCAAACACGAGCCAGTTTTGGCCTGGAAGGCAGCCAGATCAGGACATCTCACCCAAGCACATTTCCAGCATTATCAAAGGCAGCTCACAACCCCTAGCATGAATAGGAATTTAAATGTCTTCATTACGTGCTTTACATGGAACTGACCTTTGTTCCACACCTCCCTAAGTCCTGCAGGCTGCCTTCTATTTTAAGACTGGACTTGTCATACCCAATTCTCCTCACCATGATTTTTTCTGTTTGCTGGAAGATGCAGCTTATTACAAACTGGGTCATTTCCACTTGGCAGCTATATGGAATTCAGTCTGTTGTCTGTAACTCCAAGGGGAACATACTCCCTCCCCACTTACATCTGCATGCTAACTGGAGCTGGGGCACCTGTAGCTGAGAATAGCATTTTGCAGCTCTGAAACTCGGTATAAAATTGCCACTTTCAGGGTAAGCTACAGCAGGTTTGATGGAGAGGATCTGCATGGCAGATTTTGCTGCTGAGGGGGACCTGACTCCAGGCAGTACTGCACATCTTCCAGTATCCCATCCCATTCAACCTGGATAGCAATGGCGATGGATCCATCACCTCTCTTCTGCCCAAAGCAGCCATACCTGGTTCTCCCTGTTTCAGGATCCACCACTCTTCTGATAACGCTCTGCCTCGCGTCCCATTCCTCCTTTGTCATTGGCTTCATAGCCTGGATTCGGGACTTCTGCTCATCTGTCAAAACTGGAACATGTCCATGAGTCAGAGCTGTGCTGGCAGAACCAGTCTGCAGGGAGCAGACAGGAACACAGCACCAGATACTGGTGGTTTAACAAAAAAGGGACAAGGGACAGTCTGGGTGTGCTTCACATCCCAGATGAATGTGGGCAGCAACTTTATCATAGAATGGTTTGGGTTGGAAGGGACATTTAAGATCATGCAGTTCCAACTGCCTGCTATATGCAGGGACACCTCCCACTAGACCAGGTTGCTCACAGCCCCATCCAACCTGGCTGTCACTTCTGTTACTGCTGACAGCATCCTTTCATCCAGCATCTTTGTTCCCAGCTCACATTCACAAATCAGAATGAAATTTATCAATGAACTCACAAGCGTGGCTCCTTACATTCACTGCTGTGGGCCACAGAAGGAGAAGAGCCAGGTGCCTCTCTGTGCCCAACCCCAACCCGACCAGGGAGGCAGCAGCCATTCCTCAGCCTGGAGTTACCTGGCCCGGGGTCGACCTGTAGCTCCTTCTGCCACAGCTCCAGTGAAGGGCCGGGCAGTGCCTCACTCACACCTCTGTCCTCCTTAACTCTTTCTTTTGACTTCTTCAATTTCTTCTTTATCTTCTTCTTCTTCTTCTTCTTGTCTTTGTGTTTCCCTCGCTTCCTTTTGCCGTGCCGCTTCGCTCTGGTGTCACTGTCACTGGAGGAGGTGGAGGAGGAGGATGAGGAGCAGGAGGACGACGAACTGTCAGAGGACGAAGCATTTGCCTTCCTCTTTTTTTTCTTCCTACCCTCCTTCTTCCTTCCTGCAACACACAGTGGGAGTTCAGCACAGCACCACGGGGGGGGGAGGGGAGGGGAGGAGGGGGAACGCGGGTGCAGGGCCCTCCCTACCTTCCCTGGCGGCCGCAGAGCTCGGCCGGTGCCGGGGACCCGGGGAGGCCGCACCGCTCCTCACGCCGCGCTTCTCCCGTCCGCTCCCAGAGGGGCTGCGGCTGCTGCTGCTCCGGGACCGCTTCCGGGACCGCCCGCGGGCCATGGTGCGCCGGGGCCTGCGGAGAGAGGTCGGCGCTACGCCCCGCCTGGGAATGCCAAAGGGATCTAAGATGCGCGCTGTCCCTTTAAGAGGTGCGCGCACCCCGGCCCTTCGACCGCCGTTCCGCGCCGCCGCCACGCGCACGCGCTCACCGTAGTCCCCGGGCCTCGCCGCGCGCACCGAGCACCGCGCCGCCGTTACAGCCCCAGACCTCACTTCCGGTCTCCCCCGCTCACTTCCGGTCCTCACTCACAATGCGCCGCCCGGGTCCCTGCGCCGCCCTCCGTGGTTCCGGGTTTCGGCGGAACCGACAGCGAAGCGCTCGCGGAGCCACTCACGGCGCGGGGACACCGAGCGCGGTAGCCAGAGCGCAGCGCTTCTGCCGCTGGGCTGCGGGCGGAGGCCCTCAGGCTGCCATTCCTCCTCCCGCGGCCGGTTGCGAAGCGTCCCTGCGAGCTTCTGCGAACAGCGCCAAGCGGTGCACGTGGGCGTTTATTGCACTGCTCTTTCCCACGTACACGCGGAGCGCACCGCCCGCCGGCACACGCGTCTCCGCAGATGAAAAGCAGCGTCGAGGTCTGTGCTGCACACCTGAACGTATCGGCAGTCCTTGCAGTGAGTCAGTGCTGGGGCTTTGCACGTCTCCGCGCTCCTCCAGCACTCCGATGTGGCTGCGTGCCCTCGCCAGCCATCGCAGCAGCAGTGGGAGCAGCTGACTTCCCAGCAGGACCGGTTTGGTGCCACCTTGCACGGTGACAGCTCCCTCTTAAATGACTCAGCGTCCTCCCGAGGCTGTCAGCACGGTCCGAGAAGGCAGAAAGCAGCTGGAGGCAATCTGTTCTGCAGAAGGCATGCCCCACCTGCTACCACACCGAGCAGAGATCCACGGTCTCAGGCACGTCTTCTTCACAGGTTTCTGTGAACCCGTCTCCAAACCCCTCTGCCTCCACCAGCTGGGGTTTCTGGTTGCACATGGGACACAGCTGGTTGCGGATGGCTGATGATCTCATCCAAATGATGAGGTTCCAGCGTTCCCCCGAGGCGATGGGAAGCGCCCCGTGGATCTGCCCTCCTCGGTGCAACAGCCCGTGGGTTCCTACGTGTTCCACCTCTATGTAGTTTGGCACAGGGGAAGGATCCTGGAACAAAGGGAGGTAGATACGGCGTTACATCAGAAAGTCCTTAAAAGAACAGTGTTCAAGTAGTTGAATTTTCTTCACCCACTGTTCAACCACTTCAGTTACAGTAAGCCATTTTCAGTGCTAGGTCCAGAGGGAATTTAAAGGCAATTAAAAAAAAAAAAAAAAAAGCAAACAAAACAACAACAAACTAGCTTCACCAGTGTGGGGTTTTTTAATCCCTCTCTTGTTTAGAATTCCCTGGAAATAGGGGATGTGGAATTAAGTCTCGTCTGAAGTAAGTAACTTCTGTCTCTCCCTCTCAGCACCTCTTTGATCGTTATTTTCCTTGTGGGAAGACGGGTTGGTTTGCTACACCCCAGCTGCTACTAGAATAGCTGTGTTTGTCCTCTCTTTGAATTGGTTGCAATTAGCTTGAATATTGCTAATTCACTTACAGCAGTAGAGGTTCTTATTTAACCACTACATTTTAGAAAAGGGGAAGGGACAGACTGGATTTGACTGTTAGAAGTGAGCAACTGCTTTTTAGAAAATAGTTAATGCCCTGAAACTGGAGGACAGAGGGGAACAGAAGCTGGGTCCAGATGAGGAATGTGCTCAGTACCTGTCTGAAATCCCCAAAGTACAAATTGCCTTCTGTGAAGTCTTTTCCCAGTGAAACGTTTAGGGTGACTTCTGCATTGTCATAATGAGAGCTCAGATCCAGATCTTCGTGCAGTGAGTACTTGACAACAAATGCCTTATGGCTGTCCAGGCAGGCACCCCCCAGGTCAGGATAAAGCAGGGCTGTGATGGGACGCAGATATTTTTCACGCAGGGGGGTGATGAAATTTTCATCCATCCCCAGCTCATTGAGTAAAACCTGTCCGAAAGAGAGGAGATGGAACAGCTGACCAACAGCTGGGTACATCTGCTGCTTCATCAGAGCAGCTGCTGAGCTGTCTTGCACTCTTCCAACTCTGATGCTTGCTCAAAGAAAGGACCGAAAAGCTCCAGGTACAGGGAAAGGAAAGAGGATCAAGGTAGAAAGTGATAGTGAACACAGTAAGATCAAAAATTGAGTGTCCTTTAAAAACATACTCCTTGATTTAAAGATGTGTTGCTTAAATGCAAGGTGCTCATTGCTTTGAGATACCAGATCCCACCCCAACTCCCTGCTTTTGCCCATCCTTTTGCCTCTGGACAAATAACATGCATTCCTTCAACCCTCTCATTTCAAAGAGTCTGTACTCAAACTAGGCTGCACTCAAATTATAGACAGTTTGGATTGGAAGGATTGTGAAGCAAGGAGGTAAACAGTGTGCTCAGGAACAGTCCCCCTAAAGAAGCACAAGAGCTGATGAGTCCTACCCCATAGTTATTCATGCTGTTGGGCCGGCCTTTAGGCATGTCTGACTGCTCAAAGTTCTCCAGCTCCTCAATAAAGGCTTGACAGAACTCCTCTGTGAACACTGGGAGTCGAAAGATCCGCTTATCTGTCAAGAAAAGTGAGACTGTTTGCTGGGGAAAATAACATGAAAGTCTTCTTGGCTGTTGTGTTTTCTGCCTAGACTATGCTGGTGTTGGTGAGAATGCAGCACCCAGACTTTTCACTTCATGCTCTGGCTGCTCAAGGAGTTGGCAGTGTTCCTCAGGATCAGCTCTGGGATGGATTTGTTATTTTTCATGTTGACCCTTTGCTTCCAGGCTTCCCCATCCAGTTGTGAAACCTGGTACTGATTTACATGCCTGCTGTAGGTGCCAAGGAAATGCTCTGAGGGCCCAGAAGCTGCAGAGGGAGGGCAGTAAATCAACAGCAGTCCTCATGGATGAAAGGGACTCGAGGACATTCAGAGGATGGTGAATTTACTTGTCCAGCCCATCTTCCCTTTCTGGGAAGGCCAGGCCGCCTGTGCTGCTTTTCAGGGTAGAGCCCTAAAGGTCTAAGGGGAGCTCAGTATTAAGGATATAGGAGCTGTGATAAAGACAGTGTGAAAAGGTAATGTGCCTGGAAACTACTTCTTGGGAAAATAACCAACAGCAGCCTTGTACACACACACTTGTTTCTTTCTTTTTGTCTTGAGAAAAAGAGGCGACTTTGCAGCTTCCCTTCCAAATTTTGTCAGTGTTTCTGGCAGGGAGAGATCTTCAAAAATGCCACCAGGGAAGCTGAAAGCACAGATCTCTTTAAAAGACTGAAAACTAGACTGAAAATATTTCAGCTCAGACTAACCGAAGGGAATTGTCTGAAATGGGGAAGCACTGGGGAGGGAAAACCAAGCCCCTCAAGCTAAGTGTTCCTTCACAGCAGCCCTCCTTGTGAGGTTATGATACAAGCAAAACCCCAGCCCTGCTGTAGTGAGAGCCTCTGATGAGACATCAGCAGACTGGGATTGGAAGAGCAGAAAACAGGATCTCATCCACAACATAACTGCTGCACAATACTGCCTCTCCAGAGACTCTCGTCAAGCAGAAAATAACATCCTGCTTGTCCCAGCTGTGAATCAAAACCGAGCTGTCAAAGACAGGGCTTGGAAACAGCTGCCATCACTGAAACTGCAGCATCACATGGGTGTTCTCTGTTGATGATGGGTTGTTTTCTGTACCTGAGAAGGACTCGGTGTAGCGCAGGAGGCCATGGAGATTAGCATCTGATGATGTGCAGTATCTAATGATTTCTAGAAAACCTGGGGCCAGAAATGAATCCTGGTGCCAAGGGAAGATGACAAATGTAAACAGAAACACAATTAGCCTGCAGAGTCTTTTACAGCCTGAGAGGGAAACAGACTTTCACATACACACAGGAAAATATGTAAAGCCTAGGGAGCAAGGCTGATAGTTGCCCTTGGCTTACTTCTGTGGCAGGAAATGTTACCAGTAAATTGTGTGTAGTTGTAGTTCATTAGTATTTCTAAGTATAACTGGCCAGATTTATTCTTAGTGCAATGGGAAAGAGCCTGGCTTGCATTACAGACACCTAAAGGGTAAAAGCAAAGACATTTCTACAAGATTTACCATCTTTTCCTGGCCTTAACACGACAGAACTCTGCTGGAAGCACTTTCCTGCACAGATCATGACAGTCAATGGCAAAACATGTTACTAAAGGGTTATGGAGCAGTAAATCTGTGAGAATTTTTGTGTGATTGATAATCTAGGAACACATCTGTCAAACATCAGGAAATTCAAAGCAGAGCAGCCCATAACAAAGGTGGCTTTGCTGCATTTTCAGTGGGGTACACATAGACAAGCAGCCTGCTCCCACCCTTCAGCTGAGAGTAATTATTTGTTTACCTGTGCTGATTTCTGTGGCTGTCCCTTACTCTTCAGTGACCCTGTTGGTGCAGTGGTACATTAGCTCACAATTACTAACTATATTCTGCATTCAGCACCAGGTGGTGGTGCAGCTTCCATAAAGAATGACCCTCACTTGGCAGAATCCTGCCTGGAGAAGATGCTGGGCTGTGACAGCTGTTTTGGTTTTGATTCAGTCCAGCTCTGGAACTGCACACACTCTTGATGATAAAAGGGCTCCCTACTGCAAATATAAGCTCTCAGCCAATTCCTTGAATGCAAAGGAGATTTCAAACACAGGATCTACCTGAAGAGTGTACACTTCTGAGTGCTTTCGTTTGTAACACTGAGCGATGATGGCTTTGCGCTCCGCTGACTGACGAACCAGGTGTTTTCTTCTCTGCACTTCTGCTTCAATCTAGGAATAAACAACAGAGCCTTGTGCTGGAGAATCAGAACAGATAACAAAGAAGAGGATAACTAAAACAACTCCAGGAATCTGCTTATTGTTCTAAAGCAGTTATTTTTGTTCAGGGCACCTCTGGGAGCCTGAGCGTGCGCTTTTGCTTTTCTGTAGTCAAGACAGGATGAGTAAATATTTAAAAACCCAGATGCCTAAGAGGGATTTGAGACGCATTTGCACAATGGATGGCTTAAGAAATAGGTGAAGTCTTTCCGCGGATGTGTCAGGGGAGCGGTGAGTTTTCATCCCTTTCAGGCATTTCTGACACCTCATGAATCGCTCTGGGTCTGGTTTATGTCCTGACAAGAGCAGTTTTGTCCGCAACAAAGACGTTTCCCGGGAGGGATTAGCGTTAAGTGGTGCCAGGACAGGCTCGTCCATCACCGCACAGCAAACAGCTCAGGCTACAACTGCTCTGCTGCGCCCCCCGCGAGGTCACACCGCCCGCCGTGTGACGGACCCGCGGGGCATCCCGAGCCGGCCGGGACCCCCAGAAACTGGATGCTGTGCCGAGAGCATCGCCACACGGCGGCTCGGCGCTGGGAGGCTGCTCCGGCGCAGCCACCAAAGCGGGCTCTTATAAGTAGCAGGAAAGGGACCGAGGAGCTGCCAGCCCTCGGTCCCCGCCCGCGGCTCGGCGCTCACCTCCCGCAGCACGGCCGCCATCTGCTCCTCGCCGCCGCAGCCCCGCTCCCTCAGCGCCTGCAACGACACGACCGTCAGCGGCCGAGCCCGACGCCGAGCCCGCCGCCCCGCCCCGCCCCGCCCCGCCGCTACCCGCCCGTAGTCCCGCCGGAACTGCCGCTCGTCGCGGTAGCAGACGTGCATCCCGCAGCGCCCGACGAAGATGTTGGCGGAGAAGAAGCAGGCGCAGGCTCGGAACGCCCGATCCGCCGCCATGTTTCCCGCCGGAGCGCAGCGCTCGCCCGGGTCCGCCGCCACAGCGCTTCCGGAGGGCGCGGGGGAGCGTCGGAAAATTCCGGGCCGAAAGAAAAACGGGGAAAAGGAGGCGGCCGTAACGCCTCTTCTGCTCCCTCTCCGTGCCGGTTTTTGCAACCTCGACGCCGTCGCCGCCGATCTCCGTATCTCCAGCCCGTAGCGAGGCGTTGGCCGCGCCTCGGGGCGCGCACGGACCGGCGGCTCTTTGCAGACGATCCCTGCGCTGCACGGCAGCGTCCCCGCCCTCCTCCCGCCGTCCCTCAAGGCCGGGCACGCGCTCGGGCACGCGCGTGGCGCTCGTCGGGCACGCGCCCGGCCCGGGCCCCCGCGGCGGCCATGGAGTCCTCGCTGCAAGTGGCCGAGGAGGAGGTGGTGGTGGCGGCCGAGCCGTGCGTCCCCAGCAGCAAATTCGAGGACATTTACCGCCTGCTGGCCGAGGGCTGCTTCCCGCCCAGCTTCTGCTCCATCAAGAGGAAGAACCTCAAGCGCTACGCCCAGAAATTCGTCGTTGATGGTGGGAACCGGGGGACCCTCGGGGGATTGCGGGGGGGATCCGCTGAGGGAACCCGGCGGTGCCGCGCCGTTATCCCGGCGTCGCTTTGGGGGCGAAACGTGGGGATTTGGGGCGCTGTGTGGGTGCTGGGACCCTCTGTTGGAGGAGGGCCGTCTGCGTAGGTGAGGTCCTTGGGTCTGCGTGTGGGCTCAGCGCGAAGCTGTGCTGCTTTTGGGAGATGTCCTTGTCACCCTCACGGGAACGGCTGTGGGATCATCACGGGAAACAAAGCCGTCCCGCCCGCAGGTGGCTGCCTGTACTACGTGGGGCCCAAGAAGGAGGAGAAGCGCGAGGTGATCGTGGACCCCGAGCGCAGGCGGCAGGTCTTCCTGGAGAGCCACTTCACCGAGATCGGGAACCACCTGGGCCAGAAGAAAACAGTGCACCGCATTCAGAGCCGGTACTACTGGCTGGGGATTGTGAAGGATGTGGTGGACTGGGTAAGTCTGGAGCGACGTCTTTGACTTTCCCAGGAGGTTCAGGCAGGAGTGAGCAGCTGCCAGAGCCCTGGTGCAGGGATGGTGTTGCTCCTGGTGCTGTTGCTTTGAAGCCGTGCACTGGGCCACGCTGCAGGTGAAACTGCTGGAGCGTCTTGAGGCAGCTGGATAGATTGGATGTCTTTTTCCTTGAGCATCAGTAAACCTGCACAGGTAGGCATCCTCATGCAGGACAGTTTTGGCCAGTGTGGGAATATCAGATTGGTTCAGACAAAGCGTTGCTGAGTTTAGCTTTGAGCAGGCTGCATTCCTGCCAGAGCTCCTCAGCTCCCTGAACTGCTGTAAAGAGAGGAGCACAGGGTTTCCACCAGCTCTCCTGGGCTGCTTGGCCTCACCTATTGTAATTCCCCTGCAAGCAGGGCTCTGCAGCAAAAGCCTGCTTTGGAGAAGTGTGGCTACATTACCTGGTCCAGACAGTACCCCTCTGGTATCCTAGGGATGATAATTTCTCTAGCCGTTAGAAAAAATGCAATAAATATTTACCCCAAACCAGGGTAAGAAATGTCTTTGCTATAGGCCGCATTGAGAAAGTCAGTTATTGTGTCAGAGAAGGCTGTCTGGTGAGTTTTGTCAGAGATGAGTTGTGTCAGCCTGTTGTCTTCTGTTCTTTTTCTTGTGTCCTTCTGTTTTTATTGGGTAGAAGGAAGCTGCACAGAGGTACTGTCCTTCTTACCCACTTATAACTTGTTCAGAATCTGACATAACTTGGCAGCGTATTTTAAAATCCTTTGATACAGTTTTTCCCTTTCCAGATCAAAATGTGCGAAACATGCCAGAACGCAGAGCACAACAAGAACGTATCACGGAAAACCAGACCTGTTAAAGTGGAGTCCCCCTGGGAAGTGCTGGGATTAGCTGTTCATGGTGAGTGTTTGTGGCTGTCTCACAAGCTCTTCGAGGTTTCTGCACCCGCTGTCGGG
This sequence comes from Lagopus muta, assembly GCF_023343835.1. Lineage (NCBI taxonomy): Eukaryota > Metazoa > Chordata > Aves > Galliformes > Phasianidae > Lagopus > Lagopus muta. The sequence goes on along the minus strand of NC_064449.1, from coordinate 7,480,844 downwards.
AAGTGTGGCAGATTTAAGGTCACATGTGAGTGACAGCCGCCTCCCTCTGTGGTGAAGAACTGCCAAGGAAGCCGTAGCAGCTTACCAGGGTGCAACCTGATCCGAATGCCTGGCACAGTTCCCACTGCATACACAATGGGAGTTGTGTGGGTGTGAGTTACCACTCGGAATTGAGGCTGTGATGGGTGTGCTGTTATACTAATGAAGGTCACAGAACTGTACTGTCTAGATGACAGCAGAAAAGAGTTAAAAGTATTTTGCCTTTTGGCAGCAGTTGTTTTCTGGGCTTGGTTTTTTACCTTCCCTGTTTGGGTGATATTACAGCATCACATTTATTTATTTATGTATTTATTTTTAAATGCTTGTTTATGCAGGACCTTTTCCTGAGACGAGCCAGAGCAATACACATGTCCTCATTGTGACTGACTACTTCACTAAATGGATTGAGGCTGTTCCTCTGCAGAAGAAAGATGCCTTGTCAGTGGCTAAAGCACTAGCTACCATTTTTTACAGGTGGGCTCTTCTATTCTTGATTAAATTGCAGCTCTACAGTGAGATAAGGGATGCTTTAGAAACTGTGTTGAAATATGTGTCCACAAGATGGTTCTCCAGAAGAGCAGGAACTCTTCTGCAGGACAGGCTGTGCAGTGCCCCTCTCTTGCTATCTACAGAGTCCTTGGGAACAGCATGTTATTCTCTTATTAGCAGTGGAAAGGAGAAGGAAACATAAGTGGTTCACTTTTTGGCTCCAAGGTCAAGAGAGCTGGTGCCCTAGTTCTCTACAGAGTTATAAAATGTACTCTGATCCTTTGTAGAGAGTGTTTGTTTTACACTCGTGTGGTACCTGCCGCCACTGTACCCTGTGGGAAATGCATGTGGCCAGCAGATACTTGCACAGGAAACTTTGCTTGCTTCTTCAGCACCCAGTCCATTGGAGGACCTTTCTCCCTTTTGTATCCTGTTTCCTGTGCGGATTGAATGCCTCTGCTTCTGCCCTGTGGTGAGCAGAGTAAAGCAAGTTGTGTGTCCTCTTCTTATTCAGGTTTGGAGCATCCAAGAACATTTATGCCGGTGAGAGCTGGGACTTCTGTGAGGAGGTAGGTCAGGTGCTGGCTGTTTGAGGGAGAAACAACACGATCTTGAGTGTTTGCTTTTGATCAGAGCTACAACATGCCATGTACAGGGTATGAAGAGCTGAAGCTGCCATCTCCCTGTCCCAGCCCTGTTGCCAGCAATAGGTGCTTTGCCAGTGCTTTCATGCTGTCAGGATTTGAAGCTGTGGTTATGTGGTATAAAGCCTTGAGCCACACTGCAGCTTCTTTGCCCAGAAGGAAAAAATCCTGTGAGATGATGGCTGTGCACTCTCTGCCCTACCCTGGGATTAACCCAGCTTGCCAGTGCTGTGGAAAACCACAGCACTGTAATATTTGTTGCAACATGTTTTCTCCAGCTCTGACTTCTCTAGTGAGTTTTTCATGCCCAGTAATACTTTTCTCCCTCGTCTGTAGTATCCTCATGCTGCCAGGGGGATTTCTACTTCAGTCTTTTTCATTATAAGCAGTATTTTGTTTCCTGCACTCTGTAGCTACATCCCAGTGAGGCAGTGCTGTCTCATACTGTCTCATAATGCTGCGGTGCAGACCTGCCTTGTCCTCCTGTGGGCATGACCCCCTGCCTTTGCAGGTCAGCCGGCTTCTCTGTGAGCGCTGGAACATCTCCCAGATTCTCACCCCTGCAAACCCTGTGGACTGTGTGGGCCTGGATCACCGCAGTGCTGAGGTGCTCAAATCCTCCATCTGCAACGTGGTGAATGAGAAGCCCAGTGAATGGGATGCCCACCTCGACCCTGTGCTCTTCGACTTCCGCACGTCGGTGAACTCTGCCACGAAGTACACCCCTTTCTTCCTCATGTTCAACAGATACGTGTGCCTGTCGTCTGAGGTAACTCTGCAAGAGAGCACAGTTGTGTGTGAGGTTTGCCACTGACACTGCTATGGAGTAGTAACCACGTGTCTATGCCTTGCAGGTGGATTTTGTCAAGGACTCAAAAGAGCAGAGCGTTAGCTCTGCTAAGGCAGATGGCCTCCCACCATTCACCGCTGCAGTTCAAGAGCAGCAGAATGCGGTGAAGGAAATTGTAAGTCTTGCAGTGCCTTGAAGGGGTTTTGCAGCTAAGCCCCCATCTGTCCACAGATGCCATCCCACAGGAATCTCTTGCCTGCAGGCTTTCTCCCATTGCCAGGCACAGCAGGTGGTGTGTTGTGGCAGTGGCAGCAGAGCCCTGCTTAGGCAACGCCCAAGTGTTCTGCCCTGGCTGGGTCACTGGTTCTGCTTGCAGGAGAAGCAGGGCGAGAGCTGTGGTTTAACAGGAGGTGTTGTGAGCTTCCAATAGCTTCAGCCTAGATCCCATTCTGCCCTCTACTGATGGAGAACTCTGAGCACAGCCATTAAATAATGCTTTCTTAACACAAGGTCTCCTGGAAGTGTGGGGTTGTTGAAATGAGGCCGGAAGGTCCCTGTTTGGTCCCTCCCTTGCCCTGAGGTGCAGCAGGTGGTGCTGACGTTGGCACAGCTTTTGCCATCAAAGTTGCAGCATGGTTGAGCTGATTTTTAAGCTACCTCTCCTTTAAGCCCAACCAAAGCTATCCGCTTTGCAGGTGATCGCCAATATGACCACAGCCTACAAGCGGGAGCGGAAGACCATGAAAAGGAAAAGTCGGGTCCTGCCCTCTCTTACATTCAAAATGGAAGAAAATGTGTTTGGGAGCAACGGTGCCTCTTCCCTGAAGAAGCTGAAGAAGGGCCAGTTTGTGTCCTTCCAAATTGAAACAGTCCTGCCAAATGAGCAGAGTATGGCTGAAGTGAAGAAAACCAGCTAGCTTCTGGGGCTTTGCTGGGTGTCCCATGGGGCTGGGGACAGTAGTGTGAACTGTTCCCAAGGTTCTTGTCCCAGCTGTTTGAGGGTCCAGGCACAGACACCTGCTCAGTCTGGGAGGGCAAGGAGGGGGAAGGTTCAGACAATAGGGTCTGTTCCATCTCATCCCAGTCCAGGCTGGGACCATCCCTACAACACAGTGAAGTGGCACCATCTTCATTTATGCTTGGGCAGCAAGGGACTCTGTCTTGGCAAGAGCTCCACCTCAAACACAGCTTGGAAACTGCCCCACTGGGGGTAATTGCAGCAAGGCCTGGGAAGGGCTATGGGTGCAGGTGAGGAAAGCACCAGGAACATGACTCAGCCAAGTTGCAGTCCATTTCCTGTGGTTTAAAACAACCCTTCCCACTCTTCAGTGTGACATGGGAAGGGCCATGCTAGGTCTGGCAGCATCCCGGGGACGCGGGGATGGCTCAATGTGAGCTTTTTGGTTTCAACCACTCATTAGCAAAAATAAAATCAATAGAACACGAGATTTTTATTTTCTGTTTATCCAGGCAGAGAAAAACTTCTTCCTTAGTAACATTGCTGTTCTGTACTCTACAGAAATGGGGTGAAATGTAGTCTGTGCTGGAGGGGTTGTTGAGGCTGAAGTACAGCACTGAGGAACCCTGAATGTTGCAGTGGTGACCCAGATGAGCGTGGTGTCACACATCACCCACCTGAGAGCACAGGTCTGGTGTCACACATGCTGCCCACCTGGGTGCACATGCTGAACGGGCAGGAGGTTGAGTGCTGCCATCTCTCTGGAGTTGGCATGCGCTTGTCCACACTTGAAGACAGAAGTATTTATAAGCTGGATTTCTTGAAAGGAAGTCCTTCACTGCACTCCTGGCTTTAGGGGTTAATTTAAAACCCCATCAAGCTGCATTAGAGCACCTTTAGATTTTTCCTACTCGCTCCAGTGCTGTAGAAATAAAATAAACTCCCATCCTTGGACCTTCTGCAGCATTTTGCGACGGGAAGGGAGCCTGAGGGTTCGGGTGGAGCGGGATCCGGTTCCCCATCCACCCCTTCGCTCGTCCCCGTTCCCAGCGCACGGAGGCGCTGCCGGGACCGCTCCGCAGCGTGGGGGCGTGGTCAGCGTGGAGGGGCGTGGTCACAGCGGAAGCCCCGCCCCCCACCGACCTTCGCCCGCATCGGTCGCACAGGGCCGGAGCCGCAGCAGGTAGGAGCAGGGTCGCGTCTGGATGCGTGAGTGGAGGCGGGCACGTTCCGGGTGGGTTTTACCTTCTGACTTTAGGATTTGCTGCGTAATCCTCTGTGCATAGAAGGGAGAAAAGGGGTGAGTGCTGGGGGGGCGGGAGGGGGGGAGGCACTGCGTGGGGAAGAGCTGCCCCCGCGTGATGGTAAGGGCGGAGTCCCCGCTCGGAGCTGCTTTGTAATCTCTTGGGATATTTATTGGGTGCCACCCTATTGCGTGCTGACAGTGCTGCCCGTTCGTGGCTTGCTCCAAATTAATAAATATTCTAAAGGCTGATACGGCCGCTGTGGCCATCATTCTTTTATTTACTGGATTGTATTTAGATATTCTGCATTGTTTTTCAAAGAGGATAATCTGTTGCAAAGCAGAACTGCTCTCCCGTATGTTTGCTACACCTTGACACTGGTTTTTATTGCATGTTTGATTTCGGCTTCATCCCAGGAAATCGGGGAGGGACCCTCAGACCACAAACATCTGAGCCCAGAAACTCTGCAGCCCCATAGCGCAGGGCATGAGGGCTGCATGGATGTCCTGTGCCCATGTCTCAGTGTCACCTAGTCAGAATGAGGTTTCACAATGAGATGCAAGAATCCCAGAATGCTTGATGTTGGACCTCTGGAGATCATCCAGCCCAAGCTGCCTGCACAAGCAGGTTTTAGATTTGTGATAGCTGGAGTCGTCTTGGAAGGGGTGGAGTTTGTCTTCATTTGTGCTTGTGACTTTGTAAAAGTCAAAGTGGGCGTATATAGAGAGAAAGAGCAGAGGATGAAGGAACAGACAGCGGTGTTTGAGATCAGGACAGTGGGTGGCTGTTGTGGCCTTCGCAATGGCACTTGCAACCCCATTAACTCCTCATGGCTAATAACAACTCTGCCCCTTCCTCTCGCCCTGTGCACAGGCTGTGGCCATGTCCTCACTGCGCTAGGCCTGTCCCCCCCCACCTCGAGGATGCGTGCCTGGAAGGCGGTGGCCAGCACGCTGGTGCTGAGCGGGGCCGATGTGGTGGTCACCACGCTGCTCTATGCCCACGGCCGGCGTGGTCGGGACATCCTTCAGGACCTGCGGCACTTCAACATCTTCAACTCGCTGCTGGACATCTGGGGGGGCTGTCTCTACCGTAGCTGTGTGCTGCTGGGGGCCGCCATCGGGGTGGCCACCAACACGGCCTATGGCCCCCGGCGCCTCAGGGCTTCGCGGACCTTCATTGCTGTCGTCTGCCTCCTCATGGGCATCTACATGATGGTGAAGCTGCTGCTCTACTCTGAGGTGCGGAGGACCATCAGGGACCCCTGGTTCTGGGGGCTCTTTGCTTGGACCTATGTGGCGTTAGTGGCCACCTTTGGGCTGTGGCAGCTGCTGGCCTGTGTCACATCTTCCCGTGAGGCGCTGGGTCATGGCTCTGAGTCCCGCACCGAGGCGGAGGAGAGTTGCGACGCCCCACGGGACAAGCGAGAGGAGGCAGCGGGACCCACCATCCATAAGCTGCTGTCCTACACCAAGCCAGATGCTGTCTTCCTGGGTATTGCTTCCTTCTTCCTCCTCGTGGCCGCACTGGGTAAGTGAAGGAGCTGGAGGGGGCCGTGGGATGCTCTGCTGTTCACTGGGAGGGGAGGAGCCATGTTGCTCCTTGGAAAAATGAGGGAAAAATTAAATGGGGCAAAAAAATGCAGTGGAGGATAAAATGCCACGGGAAATTAAACTTTTCCATTAGTTGCTAAGGTTCATGCCTTTCTGGTACATCTTGTGTGATGGGTAAATAACTCTGTGGTTGGGATGGAGGTTGACTGTGGGCTTTCATGGTTGGGAATATGAACCCGTGGTTGGATCCTGGACCCAACTGGTGTGTCTGTAACTCTTTGTCCTGTGCTTCTGCATCAGGAGAGACCTTCCTGCCCTACTACACAGGGTTGGCCATTGACGGCATTGTGGTGCAGAAGAGCATGGACCGCTTCTCCACGGCGGTGCTGGTCATGTCGCTGCTCGCCATAGGAAGGTAATCGCAGGGGTCGGAGCCCAGCAAGGATATATGACTGCTCTGTGCTCTTACAGTGGTGGCGGTCATGAGATCTTCCATGTCCTTCTGCCAGTGCTGGGGGAGCAGGCACAGGGGATGGGCTCCCTGGTGATCACTGTCCCTGCCTGAAGCTTGTAATTACTGTGATTAGGGCCACTGTCCCTATGTTGTTAGCACCCGGGGGGGCATGGGCTGATTTAATCATTACTACCCAGGGTGGAAAGCGATACCAACACAGCATTGCCCAAGCCCTCGATACGGGCGCTGGTGTGTTTGTGTTGCTGAGGAGTGGGTTTCGTGTCCACCGGTCTATAACGTTTCTTATCTGCAATTAGCTCATTTGCCGCAGGTGTCCGGGGCGGCGTTTTTACGCTCATATTTGCAAGACTGAACATCCGCCTTCGCAACTGCCTCTTCAGGTCGCTGGTGTCTCAAGAGATGAGTTTCTTTGATGAGAATCGCACAGGTGGGTTCCTCTTTCCCCTGGGTTTACTCTATTGCAGCACGTGGTATTTTTCCCCCTTAGTTTACCCTCTCTTCGGGTGCTTTTAGAGGTGGTGTCTAAATGCTCATGTTTAGATACAGCAACAGAAAGCTCTTCCCTTTGGGTGCTTTCTTGCCACAGGGGTCAGGATTGCCCAGCACCTTGGGAATGCCACATTGCCTCCAAACAGCCTGATATCCAGCAGCTCCAGGGCTGGCATTTTTAACTCCAGTCATCTCATCCCCAAAATACTTCCATTTTTCTTCCTGTACCTCCCTTCAGTTCCCACTGATCAGCTGCCCTCCATCTCTGCTCCAGGCACTGGAAACCTCAGACATGTAAACCTCGCTGTGCATGCTTGTGGCTTTTCCTCCTTGCCATCTAGTCCCGTCCCCATCTGTCATTCTGGTGTGGTCCCAGTTAGCTGCAACTTTTCCCATACTTAATTTCTTCTTGGCAATATTTTTAGTTTTGAGGCTGTTGCCATATTTAGCAGTTGCTGCCTGTTGCCCGGTTAGCTAAGGACACTGGATATGTTATTGTAAGTGGGATATGGGTAACCCTCGACTAATAGTTATGCAATAGCATGGGACTTCAGCCCTGGCTGCACTGGAACACAGGCCAACTACTTAGAAATTCAAGGTGGCATTTGACTCCACTGAAGGAGCTTTGCCCTTAGTGGCTGCACTCACATCCTCCAGGTCACTTGGGTCTTCTCCAGGCTGCAGACACGGCTAAACCTCCTCTGCCCTCTCTGAAGCTGCCTGGCACTCTGTAGGGTGAGCTGTGCTAGGCATACTCCTGGTCCTCTGAGGACAGCAGGGAGAGTTGCCAGCAGAAGGCTGGTGGAGGGCTCCTGGCTTCAATTAAAAATGAACTGGTAGCTGTGTTCACCTCAGCGAACAGCCACTGGTGCACGTGGGATGCCCTCCAGATACAGTGCAGAGCCAGTGCCGTGTGCTATCCTGCAGCCAACCTGAGCGACCCAAGGATGTAGCTCCTGCTTTCAGACGGGTTTCATGTCTTTTGCGCATGCAGCAATTTGAGCTCCTCTGCTTTGCTTCACATCCCCAACAGCAGCCATCCTCTTCCATGCTGCCCTGCAGACCCCGTCAAGGGGCTAGGTTGGATGAGGAGCTCCATCTGCCAGGAGACTGCTATACAGTCTGCGGGATGGGACGCGGAACACGGACAGGTGACGACCTGCCACAGTGACGTGTCCCTGCTCTCCCCTTCCCCAACCCTTCATTCTTTTAGGGGATGTCATCTCCCGCCTGACGTCGGACACAACCATCGTGAGTGACCTGGTCTCCCAGAACATCAACATCTTCCTGCGCAACATGGTGAAGGCCACAGGGGTGATCTTCTTCATGTTCAGCCTCTCATGGAAGCTCTCACTTGTCACCTTCATGGGCTTCCCCATCATCATGCTGGTGTCTGACATCTACGGGAAGTACTACAAGGTAGGCAGGAGCAACTGCCATAACTGTGCCACAGTGCTGGCCTGTCCCCACTGTGGGAGTTACAGGTGGTTTTGGAGCTTGTTGGGTTGATACTCAAGTGTTTTGCTGCCTGCAGTACGGGCACGAGGGCAGCATTATAACTATGTGGGCAGGTGGCACAAACTTGGCTGTCAGCTTCACACTCGGAAGCTGAAGTGTCTCAGGTCTGACATAGGAGGTAGCTTGGCTGTGCACTGTCCAATCTGTGCCTGCTTGTTCCCATGCCATCTGTCCTGTCCTCTCCCTGGAGTAAATCAAATTGGGGTTAAACCCAGCCCAGTGCTTCCTTCCTATGCCAAGGACAGTCCCTTGTGGCTAATGCTGTGTCCTGTGGACTGTGCAAGTTCCACACCACATGCTCTCTATGCTGGTTGTTAATGCTGTCATTAGCACAGCCCTGCTTTCCACTGTCCCAAGGTCAGGGCTGTATCCCATCACTCAACCTTGGTGCCCATGGACTTGGAAAAGTCACTGTGCTCTCTCCAGAGCCTGTGGGAGTGCTGCCATGGGCAGCTTGGGCATGTGTTGAGCACCCTTTGTTTCTGCTTCCCGCAGAAGCTCTCCAAGGATGTGCAGAATGCCCTGGCCAAGGCCAACAACACTGCCGAGGAGACCATCTCTGCCATGAAGACTGTCCGCAGCTTTGCCAATGAGGAGGCAGAGGCAAATGTGTACTGGCAGAAGCTGCAGCAAGTGTACAGACTCAACAAGCGGGAGGCCCTGGCGTACACCTACTATGTGTGGTCCAGCGGGGTAGGTGGCCTGCACCAGGGACTGGCAGGGGACATGGCTTCAGGTGTCAAAATGTGCACAGAGAGTTGTGTGTGCTGGGCTCAGGGAGCTTTGTGGGATGAGCCCAGCCTTGATGTCTGCTGCCCTCTGTCAAAAATATATTCCATCCTCCCTTAGGGGAGCATCACATCGTGGTGCTGAACAGTTTGTTTTCTCTTGTAAATAAGAATGGAATTGGTAACTGCTCAAGGTCATGGAAAACCTCATGTTTTCAGGCTGCTGCATTGCGTGCCTTTGCCAGCTCATCTCCGGCGGTTCCGGCTGGGAAAACAGCCACAGTGTTGGTTGAGATTCTGCTCAGAAGCAGAGATTTTCTACATGTGGGCGGTGGTGAAGGGAGGCTGCAGGTTTGTTGTTTGATTTAGGTTTTTTTTTGCAAAATATTTTTTTCTTTGCTGAGAACAGATGGTTTGGGGCTCCTCTTGTATCTGCTGCTAACTAAGGCTGTGCAAAACCCTCACGTGGGGCCTTCACCCTGTGCGTTTAGGGATCCAAATAGCTGCTGTTGAGAGTTGTGTGGGTTATGCCTTCATACAGCTGCAGGAGGCTTATGTGCTGACAGCAAGTTCAGAGCATTGTTAGCATTGTTCCTGAGCATCCAGGTGAAGCCAGCAGTGGGAACTGGGACAGAATGGATCCCACTGAGTCAGAAAAGGCAAAACTGCTCCTGTGGGGCTTGTGTAAAAAGAAGCTGACAGATATAGCACAGCCCTGGTGGAGTCTCTCTCAGAGAAAACAGGATCTTAAGGTCAGATCTTGGCAGAGAGAAAGAAGAGGAACTTTTTCCCCTGTTTTCTGTCTGTGTCAGCTCATAGCCAACAGCCCTTCCCACTGACTGTGATCCCAGCAAACTCCGGGCACTGATGTCACCTTGTTACAGGCAGCCTGTATGCCAAGTGTCGCGTGGAGCGCTGGGCACTGCAGAGGGTGAAACATCAGGATCACATCAGGGCTGGTCTGATATCTTTGCTGAGTAGGTGGTGCCCCCATACACTAATTGCAAGCAAGAGTTGAGGTTATCCTTCAGAGACTTGTATACACAAGGAGGACTTGTGCATTAGCTTTTGGCCTGGCTCTGTGCTCTAAATTAAAATGTGTCATATAACGCAGAGGTTATTTTAGCGGTGAGGTGACTGTATGTGTTGGATAATTTGAGTGTGGGTTATGCTAGTCCAAGAGATGTCCATGAGATGCTCTGTTATTTCAGATAAATCTGTCTTCCTTCACTGCTGCCACTCCAGACTTGTATTTTGTTGAATTCCTTCAGTCAGCCCAGCTAACCAAGTTGTTTTTCCCTTCTCATACCCAAGCCATGTGCTGACAGGAATGCTGGGTTTGGGGCTCAGAGAATAAGTACCAGCTGCTGAATTGCAGTCTCCTGTGTGAGTAACTACAATTGCACTCGAGTGTTGTCTGTCCTTGCTGATTTTGGGCTGTTTGCTTGCTTTCAGCTCACCCTCCTGGTGGTCCAGGTCAGCATCCTGTACTACGGAGGGCACCTTGTGATCTCTGGGCAAATGACGAGTGGAAACCTGATATCCTTCATCATTTATGAGTTTGTCTTAGGAGACTGCATGGAGGTGAGTTTGTTTGATCATTCCAGGCAACCCCATATCACAGTGTTTGACTTCGAGATGATCTCAACCCCTGCAGTCACAGGACTGGAGCCAGTGTTGCCTTCCCTACCACCTGCTGTGGCTTTGCCCGTCTGCAGTCTAATTCTCCCCTCTGCTTCCTGCTCCATTTCTACTGTGACCCCATGAATACAACCACTGCTAACACCTTGACACTTGAAAGCATCTGAAGTACCTCGTCACAGATAAGACAATCAGTACTAAAAGGGTTGGGCTACCCCTGCTGAAGGGGAGAGTCCTGGCTGCCTTCCAAGCATGTTTTCTGGTGTGAAGGATGCAGAGATTGCGTGGCTGCCTGTTCAATTTCAGAATTCATTAAGAGCTTAATTATATTACATTTTTTAACTCTCCCTGGAATAGGCTGCAAGCTGCTGCATTGGCAGCGCATTAGCAACTTAGGATTGTGGGTGGGATGGGAGCCCACTCAGGGCTGCTTTCCCATTGCAAAGGCGTAAGCCTGGCCAACTGAAGCAGAAATTAGCAAATCCAGATTTCCTCACAGCCACGCCTGGTTTCAGTGCTGCTTCATCCTTCGTGCAGCAGCACAGCAGAGCTGGAGGCAGCTCACCCAGCTCTCACCATCTGTGCTGATAGCTACAGGCTTTGGTGGTGTTTCCAGGCTATAGTTTTGGTGCATTTGAGGCACTTACAGTACAGGCTGTTCATCGGTTCTGAGTTTAACACTGAAATTAGCCAGCAAGATGGAGGCTATTCCAGCAAAGCTAGTGTCAGTGTACAGCAGTTCTAGTGGGAGGAAGTACAGTAGATCCACTGGGACCATATTCCTATGGGGAACAGCCATACCAGCTGCCTAATGGTGATCTAGAAAGGTCCAGCCTGAGGCTGCTTTGCGTATGTAATGTGTGTGCTAGGGGACAAACCAGCTGCTCTGGGGCTGGTGCAGCGCACTGTTGTATGCAGATGCATTCAGCTTTTGGATTGGGAAGCTGCTGGTCTTGAGCAAAGAGACATGGGAAAAGATTACAGTAGAAGTTTGGGTTATGTATCTCTTGACACACCTCTTCCCAATCCATCTATTTACTTCTTATATTCCCGTGTCGACCCATGCAAAAACCCCTTTAGATGATGCTTCCTCTACCTTGGGCAGGGACAAAAGTTCTCTTTTTCTGCCTCATGACCATAGTTAACATCAGAGAGTGCTTCAACTGTTCTCCTTATAAGTGGTTCCAATTGCTATTTCCATAATGAGAGGGTCTAACCATTGCCTCTTCCCTTCCAGTCTGTGGGCTCTGTCTACAGCGGCCTGATGCAGGGGGTGGGTGCTGCTGAGAAGGTGTTTGAGTTCATTGACCGCAAGCCAACAATGGTCAACGATGGGTCACTGGCCCCAGACCATGTGGATGGAAAGGTGGAGTTCAGAAATGTGACATTCTCTTACCGCACTCGTTCCGCAACGCAGGTCCTCCAGGTGAGCCCCACTGCTGCAGAGCATTCCTTACCACAAGGCAACTTGTGATGTTTCTCCATAATGACCATAACCAATCCTCAACCTGTGGGGAAGGTCGTTTGCCCTTTTTGAGATGCATAAAGGCAGCCTCAGCAGCATGCTGGCAAGCAGATTATAGTGAACAGCAGGTGTTTAGGGCTGGCTTTCCTTACAAAGAATTAGATTTATTAATAAAACCCTTGTTCCCAGCTCAGACATTAAACACGTCAGCATGGTGCAGGGCTTTGTGCCAAGCTGTCTCAGGCTGCTTCCACGTGAGAGAGGCTGAGGTCATGGGGCAGGGTGAGCAAGCAAAGAGGTTGGTTGCTTTGCAGCTTTTTGGAGGTCCTGCTGCACAAGCAGGAAAATTCATAGCAAAATGTGGAGGCTTTATGCTTCCTCAGAGGGAACTGAGAGAAGAAAACAGTTAAGTCTTTTGGAGGTGAGATGGCCAAAGCAGCACACCAGAATGGTTGGTTGGGGGGGATCTCCTTAGCCATCTTTTGGTCACCTCTCCTGTGCAGTGCTCAAGCCACTGCTCCAGGACCCTGATGAAGGCCAGCACCTGAGCACATTCTCCCATCCGTGTTGCAGAACGTGTCCTTCACCCTGCACCCTGGCAAAGTGACAGCACTGGTGGGCCCCTCAGGGAGTGGGAAGAGTTCCTGCGTCAACATCCTGGAGAACTTCTACCCTCTGCAAGATGGGCAGGTGCTGCTGGATGGGCGTCCCATTAACATGTACGATCACAAGTACCTGCACTCAGTGGTACGAGCGACTGATAAGTGTATTCTAGCTATCGCTTGCTGTGGTCAGAGGGGATGATGGCAGCGTTGTATATGGCTATGGGTTTGATCTGGAAACCTCTGAAGTGCCCAGAAAACTGGAGGTGGTCCGGGAAACAAATTCAGATAATTTGGGGTGGGAGCAGAAAGGAAGAAGATGATGATTGGTTTTAGGGGAAGGGGGAAGTCTGCTGAAAACAGAACAAGAAATGTGTTTTGTTTTGTACTTTTTTGGCCAACCCAAAAGGAGTACAGTTTTGGTTGTTTGATTATTGATAGTCTCAGTTGGTTTTGGAAAAAGTGTTTTGCATTCCCGCAGAATATTCTACCTTAAAATCTATCTATAAAATCTATAAAATTCTATCTTAAAATCACTCTCAGATTGTGAGGAGTTAAACTACTTGGAATTCTGGAAGCAGCAGAGGAGTGCTTTATCCAGTCCTCTAGCTCTGTCTGTGTGTCAGCACAGATCAGCCTCCATCTTCCCTCCAAGTAACTGCCCACTTTGTTTGCCCCCAGAGTGAATGGCCTCAGGAACAGCAGGAAAACCTGAAAACAATTGATCAGAAGCAGGCTGGAAAGCCAGAGTCAGTGTGACTAATTGACATTCTCTGCCAGTGCTGAGTGAAAATTAAAAGACAAGCAAGTCTTTCAGCTTAGCAAGCCTGGTGTCGTGCTAGGAGCATGGGGAGAAGTCAATTAAAATATGACCGTATCCTACTGGTTCTCTCCACGTCCAGTTCTAAACAATAATTTGGAGGGTTCAATTTATTTCAATATAGACTGTTTAACAAAGCAGGCTGAATTCAAGAGTGAGCAGCAATGTCTGTACAGTAGAACAGGGAGGCTGTTGCTAAGCAATTAAGGAATTGCAACAGCTCTTAGCTTCCTAATTTGCCTCAAGCAGAGAATTGGCAAGACTGGGCAAAGCTCCCTCCAGCCTGCATTTTCCCTGCAACTGGTTTTCCATACTGAGAAGTGCAAGGAGTTCTGGGAGTTCTGGAGCAAAACCACAACAGGGACCTGGAGTTGGGAGCTCATCCCAGGTGCCAACATACCAACATATCACACATTTCCTTTTCTGCACAGCAGCTTCCAGCAGACAACATAAAGTGGACTGGGACTGCCACTGGGCACCTAGCAGTGTTGCTGGAAGCTCCCATTGAGGCACTTCTGTGCCTTGGTCCTTACCTAGTGGGAACAAATGCTGATAATCTGAGACTCTGTTTGGCCATTCTGTCTTCTGCTCCCAACCCGCTGCTCTTCCCTTCCTTTCTGCAGATCTCCCTGGTCAGTCAAGAACCAGTGCTGTTTGCTCGCTCTATTGCTGATAATATTTCTTATGGCTTAGCTTCAGCCTCCTTTGAGTCGGTTGTTCAGGCTGCCCAGAAAGCTAACGCACACGCCTTCATCACGGAGCTGCAGGATGGCTACCACACAGGTACCAACAGCCCTCTGTTTGCACCAAAAGCATTCTGTTCTGAGGGAGCCATGAGAAGGTAGGGGCTTCTCCTCACTGTTGCTTCAGCTGTGCTGCCTCCAGAGCCCATCTTACAGCAATACAGCCACAAGGGTCAGCACAAGAGAGAAGTCGGGGCTTGGATGATCTCTCAGTGTTAGTGACTTCTTGCTGTGGGTCCTTCCATGTTCTTCAGTCCCTCGCACACTGGGACAACAGTGGAGAACTTTCTGCTGGAGGGAAGGACTGTGGCCTTGAAGGTGTTTAGTACATATAAACTGCTTTGTTAAGTGAATAAACAGAATAGCATTTGCCTCATCTTTGCTTCAGAGCATTATACTGTCCTGGTGTTGTTGGCTGGGTGCTGAACTTAATGGCAATTGTTGATTTTTATCTTGACTGCTCCTTCTCTCTCTTGATCCAACAGAGGCAGGTGAAAAAGGAGCTCAGCTATCAGGTGGCCAGAAGCAGAGAGTGGCTATTGCCAGGGCCTTGATCCGAACCCCTCCCATCCTAATCCTGGATGAAGCCACAAGTGCACTGGATGCAGAGAGTGAACATGCGGTGAGTGGGGGACTTGGGTGACTTGCGTGTCTGGGCTGAAGAAGCAATCTGGGGTTGGAGGAAAGGTTACAGCTTCAATTTCTAGCCCATAGACAAACTTGCAGTAGGGAGGAGTACCCGAGCTAAAATCTGAACTAAAGCACCAAACAAGCCATGCTGAACCATGGTTTATCTGGCTGGGATGTGATGACCAAACAGTTCTACCAGTAGTCTCCTTTGGTCTGGCTAGTTCATTGGCATAATGAAAAGCTGGTTCAAAGTGCTGGCATGAGGACAGGCCTCCCAGTGCTAGAGGATGAGTGCTGCACAAGTGTGATCTCAGAGCAGTTTGTGGGCTTGCAGGATGGGGTGAGGCTCTTCAGCAGGGCTAGCGCTACATGGCCTCCAGAGTTGCACCCCAGCTCTAACAAGAGCTCAACATACAAGATCAGGCCTGTCACTTTACTACTCTGTTACCAGCAGTTGGAGGTGTGCATTCCCCATCTGAAGGCTGGCTGCACTGAGAGAGAATTTGGGGCTGCACAGTGAGACGGATGGCCATAAGGTTACAGGGGGCCCTGCTTTGTGTCCCCAGCATAACCAGAGGAGAACAAACCTCCTGTCCAGAGATTTCTTAACTCGGAGCCACCAAGCTGCTCTCCTCCCCTCCCAACACAGTGCCAGCGATGCTCATGCACTAACATCTTTTCTTCCCTCAACAGATTCAGCAGGCGATTTATGGTGACTTGCAGAACCACACAGTGCTTGTCATAGCACACAGGCTGAGCACTGTCGAGAAGGCACACAACATCATTGTGCTGGACAAGGGCCGCGTGGTGCAGCAGGGCTCACACAAGGAGCTCATGGAAGAAGGAGGTCTTTATTCCAAGCTGGTGCAGAGACAGATCCTGGGGCTTGAGGCGGGTAGCGCAGACAGCTGCCAACCCACAGCCCGGGGGGATTCAGCAAAGGCGCCCGGCGGGCTGGAGGGAGAGTTCAGGATAGACCATTCCCTCCCAGCTGCAGCACAGGACGACTGCAACAACACAACTCCTAAGTGAGAGCAGCGAGGGCTGGGGCTGGAGACGCATGCTGGGACGCAGCGCAGGAGGTGGCTTCCCGACGGGCGGCGCGCCGCACAACGTGCCCGTCTGCTCATCCTGCGTGCGCCGCGCACCTTTGCACACACACAACCACACACTATAGAGCTTCCTGCATTACTGCCCAGTGGGCAGATGCCTGCTGGTTAAACAGGGAAACAGATTTGGGAGTTGGGTCTTTAGCAATTCCCAGCATTTCTACCGAGTTTCTTTTCTTACTACCAGTAATTCCCCACAACTGGGACTTTTCTTCCATTGATATGCATGTGTAACTGATATTAACTGTAATGGATGTAAAATGCATGCACGGAGGGGAAATTCCCCTCCAGGAATTCAGGGGGTGGCTCTTGTAGCCAGATAGAAAAGCAGCGACTGGAGAAGGTCCTGCTCCTGCTGTTGATCTGTGGAGCCAGTCTGAAGTCTGTAGGGATCTCCCTTTGGCTTTAGTGAAAACTGGATCACTCGTGGGGCTGAATGCCAGGAGAGTTTTGCACTGAGTGCCTGCAGGCTCAGGTTCACAACCACAGCTGCTGGACTCTGTTTCATGTAGTTCCATATTCGTGGAATAAGCCAGGGGACCAGGAGGCAGGTGTTGCATTTAGATTTGCTTGTGGTGCTTGGTGGGTATTTGGTTTTATTTTTAAGGATGAAGGGTTTTACCCTAATTGGGTTAGGGTGAGGTGGCTTGGTTTGGTTTTGTTTTCTTGTATTTCCATGTGCACTACACAATGTCTGTCTGGCTCCAGCATCCTCTCAAATTTAGTCTGTTATTTCAGTATTTTTTTATATCTCACAACCCTGGTGCTGGTTTGAAAAACACTTCTAAAGACAGGCATAAAATACTAAAAGACAGCACTTTATAAATCCCACTGAAGCTTTGTTCAGCTTCAGGCAATGCTGCTGACTTCATTGCATGGGAAACCCATACAGTCACTTTCCTTGAAGTCAAACTTCCTCTGCCTGAAGTTGAAAATGTATTTCTTTGAATACTATTTATTAACTTTGAGTAAGAGTGAAAGAAAGAAAGCTGTTGCTCCTAGCCCTTCTGCATAATGGCTCTGGCTTTGTAGTTTTATCCTGCCATAGATTAGTGGTGAAGCTTATGCAGGCAGGCAGATGCTATTGAAAAATAGCATTGGATTTTATATGGGAATGATTGACTTAGAACGTGCATTGTTAAGAAATTATCTCAAGCACTTTAGCTCTCATGTTTTCCAATATTTGAATGCTGCTTTGTTTTCCTTTTTGGCAGTTTTGTTGTTGGTAATGTTTTGTTTTTTGCTCAGTAATGTTTTACAAACTCTTTAGTGTCCTTGAGGAGGGATGCTCAAAAGAAAAATAAAATACTACCTCTGCCACTAAATACTGAGCCCCAATGGGGGCTGTGTTTTTGCATTCAGAATATCTGGAACTTCAAGGTAACATTAATCTGGGGGTGATAGACAGACACCCTGGAGGGGAATAAAAAGAACTACCTACAGAGAATTGGGTTTCTAACAGCTGTGAAACACTAAGAATAACTTATTCAAGAACTTGTTTTCATCCCAGATCCCATCTGATAGTCAGTCTCACACAAAAGGACAGGCTGTATAACCTGTTGTCAAAGCACAGTGCTCTGTAGCTGAAGTCTTTTTAGCTGCTTGCTTTTGTGATACGATGAAAAGCTGTGCCTCAGGAGGAGAGCTCTCTTTGGCTTATCTCCCTCAATTTAGGAGGGAATCACAATCCGAAGCCTAGTTTGAGTCATTCATCATTCATCACTTCCCTAAATGGCCAGTATATTTCTGCCTGATGAAAATCTTCATTGTGGGTATGAAGAGCTTGGAGATTCCACCCAGCACCAGAGGGCAAGCAATTAAATTTGCATTCTTATCAGTAGCTGTGAGCAGAATGCAGACAGTGGTTTGCAGAAGTAGAATTGATTGCTGGTTAATTGGAAAAAAAAAAACTGGGGGGGGGGGGGGAATAGGTAACCTGGGAATGAGGGAAGCCAGCACCTGGGAAGTGCTGTTAGGACAATGCTTGTTACGACGTAAGATGGCAGAAAAGAGGAGATCCTGTCCTGTGTGCCCCACCAGGCAGTGCTGCAAGAAGGGGAGTTGAAGGATATGCAGGGATTAGTTTTATTGCAAAGGCTACAGGAAATTTTGAGAAGGGATCCCTGCTTCCCAACCCCGGTGTGCCAATAATCCCAGCACTGTACTCCAAAATCCAAAAAGCTTCAACTGAAATGACACACAGAAAGAGCAGCTTGTCTCTGCTAGTGGCTCCAGGCCAAGCTGATAACAGGAACTGATTTTGTGCATTGCTGCGGGTGCTGAATTCTGTCTTTTGCATCCAGATAACTCAAGGCTGCTTTTCCCTTGAGCTTTACAAGTTATTTTATTGTTCTGTTGGCATGTGACAAGTGGATCTGCGTGCATGCCAAAGCTATGAGGGTTTTCCATCCAGCAGTACTAATCTAACGCAGGCATTTCTGCTGGCCAAACCAGTACAAATCCTGTGACTACTGAAAATCCTGCTTCTCAAAATCATTCCAGATTTCTTTTTATGATGGGTCTCCCCTACCTCACAAATCTGCCACCACCTCAGAATATGTCTGTGATGTGATAACTGGGGTCAGAGGTGCCTGTTGGCCAAACTAAGCCCAGCAGTGAGGATGTGCTTACCTTGGTGCAACAGTGGCAGTTCCTTTAGTGCTGGAACCTGTTTGCTGCAAGTCTTTGGGCCGCACTGTCTGTGGGCAATCTGTGCAGCCTGGAAATAAGGCCACTGTTCCCTCTGAAAGCCTGCAGTGCAGTATTTTATGGCTGTGGGTTTGCCCAGAGCTGATGTTTACATGGGAACACAAAAAAGACTGTTCAGGCACTTACTGATGACAGTGATGCAGATAAGTTTCTTCTCAAAGGGAACTCAGATGGGTTTATCTGAAACCTTAGCTTGTGGAGTGCACCTTGACGACCGTCATGGCAGAGCTGGAAACAGTGAGTCACCTGACAGCATACATGACTGAAAAGGTTGACTCCGTGCTCCATAGCAGGTTGTTTTCCACACTGTTAATAAGCTTAAACCATTCTCTGTAATATGTCTAACCACAGATTTATTAATTATTAGAGAGCCCTATCCAAGATAAAGTTCAAGAACGGATCCTGTAATACCTACAGCCAGAGACTGATTTGATTTAAACATTGGAGGGCCTTATCCAAGACAAAGTTCAATAGTAGTTTCAGCCTATAGTTTCAGCCATCCTCCAAAGACACACGTTGACCTTTGTACCTTTGCACAGATGAAGCGTGTGGCTGAGTGACCCAGTAAACTGAAACGCAGCGTGATGGAAAAAAACACAGCCATGTTTATTTCAGCAACTCATCTCCCAGTGCACCAAACTCTGCCTCAGTATGCAGCTGTGTGTGTTTCAGTGGCTGGGCTTTCTAGGTCTTTGGCAGGTCTGGAAATACCACAAGCAAATACTCAGAGTGTTTCCAGTTCAGGTTCAGAGCTGCATCTTAGTCTGCCCTTTCTGCTCTAGCTTTACTGTGAGCCCAAGGAATGCAGATGCAGGTATAAAACCTGTTTCTCTTTTCATGCCTGTGGATTCCTGAGTGGAAAAAGCACTGACAGTTAATTCTTGCTCTTTCCAACAGAACTACTCCTCCTCTTCCAGAATGCTGAATATGCAGGTCTTTTTCATATGTGAAGGAATTTAAATCATAAAATCTAGACAGAAACATGGACTTCAAAATAAAAGGAAATTAAATTGCAAATAAGCAACTTACCTAACTATTGAGCAACCAGTCTAATAAGGGTTAATAAACTCCAAAGATTAGACTTGCAAATTCAGTCTCTACATAACCAACCAGTTTTTCCAGGAAAAGGAAAGAAGTTGTTGTGAAGGTGACTTGCAAAATATGTCTAAATATAATAAATATGCATACACATAGGGCTACTGACTGTAAAAGAATACGAGATGACAGAACAAAATCCAGGATCAGATTTAAAAAGAAAAAAAAAAAAAAGAATCTAACATTTAAATTAAACTGGGCTGGATGCCAGCTCTCCCCATGACTGAAGCCTGACTCCTTATTAATCATGACATGTCTTCCACTGTAGTGTTCTGAATGTTTTTTGTTCTACTTCTCCTCTAATAAGAAATCACAACTTCTGTACTTTGCCTGCTTTCATTTTTAATGTTCATGAATACTGTCACCTTTTGAAAGGGTTTTAGCAAAAGTAAAGAGGATTCAGGGCTTGGATAAATCTGATAAATCTCAGATATACTCCGTTATTTGACGATCCCTGTGGCCAAAAATCCTGCTTTATCTTCTATTCTTCACATTCTGCCCAAGTGATGAGCTGCCACAAAACCTTTCAAGAAAGCTGCTGAGTTGAAAGCCAGCTTCCAACCTGCCCAAGTAGAATACATATTCCAAAGCAGCTGACCTTTATTTTGTCTCTCAACTTCAGTTGCTTTTCTGGCCAAACTTGCAGGTGCTGATCAAAGTACTAACAAGCACCAGATGTTTAATACTGACACTCCTCTCCAACATCTCCAGCACCCAAACTTACCTGCATAGACATATGTGTGTTTTCAAGATTTGTTGTACTTGAGCACAAATAAATTATGTTTTCCTTGTGCTATGTTTTGTCAAGACTTCATTGTTCTACATGATGAGACTCTTAACTAATTTAGTACTTATTACCATTGACAGATTCAAATAATCTATTCCATAACAACTAGAGCAATAAAACAGAGCAGATCCCCTTAGAAGATCACTGCAATACTGAACCATCTTTCCTGACAGCATGTTGACAATGCAGTAATAACACTGATAACAATACCCTTCCCCAGAGATACTCACCCTCAGTACCTCTAGAAGCATTACTCAGTGTGAGCTCCCCCTCTCCACCCTCAGTGTGGGACTGAGCAGTTATTATTAATTTTCATTTTAAGCAAAAGGCCTATGGTTAACAGAAGCTGAGAGCATTCAGGATCACACAGAAAGGCAGTGGCAAGACTAGATTTACAACATGAAGCTGAGTCAGACTCTTCTAAACCACACTCCCCCATGCCAATTATCTAGCTATGTTATGCTAAAATCATCCTTGAGAAGAAGGGCTTTCTTTTAACTCAACTAATTCCTGTTTATATATGTGTGCATATGTGTATTTGTATGTGTGCACAGATGTACAGAATGGGGTAACAGCAGAGTGTGACTGCATTTTTGACAGGCATGTGCAAACACACTGTATGACATCATGTTGGCATTGCAGCTATCTCCTGGTTTAAGTATCAAAGTCAGGCTGTGAAAACTCATGTCACCACCAAGGGGTACAGCTGCTTACTCATCTTTGCCCAGAGGAAAGCACCCACATGAGGAACAGCACAGCACATACCACAGCACCACATGGGCATGCTGACGTGGAGGAACGGACACATGCCCATATCTTTAATTGTGTTCTCCCCACCCTCAGCAAGCACAGCTGCCAGGTGCACGGGTCTTTCCTACCTGCCTCTGGGTGTGCTCTACTTGCAACACACTCGGATGAACTGTGACGAATTGCTGGTCCTAAGACCTGTGGGATAACAGACAGCTGAGTTTAGTTGCAAGACAAACCTCAAATATACAGCTGTCATGTCTTCATTCAGGTCTGCCAAGAGGTACTGGGTCTGAATGAGACTCATGTCATTATAACTAGATAGGATTACAACAGAGATTGATTCAGTTTACGGTATGATTTTTCAGTTAGATCAAAAATGCTAAACACCAAGGATAGTGCCACACAGCCATTTCCTATCCGGCTCCTTTGGCTCATCCTGGTTCTCTCTGCAGTCACACATATGGGAACCAGCACACCCACAATCAGCCACAGAACCAGTGCAGGAGGTGGTGCGTGCCCAGAAATGCATACAATCTCAGCTACGCTAACACAATTAATTATTTCCAGGCATAATTGTATGCATCAGCCATGCTATCATCAGCGGTAATTGGAGAGCTGCTGCTCCCAAGTGTTACCACAGAGCACACAGCAAAGTGGTGATGATATGCACTTTTGCAGGTGCAGATTCACTGAATCATTCCAGTCGGAAGGGACCTTTAAAGGTCATGTAGTCCCACTGCCCGCAGTGCACAGGGACACCCACAGCTCCATCGGTGCTCACAGCCCCGTCCCCTGACCGTGGCTATCTGCAGGGATGGGGCACCACCACTCCTCTGGGCACCCTGTGCAGTGCCTCATCACCCTTCTTATAAAAACTTATTCCTTTTACCCAGCCTAAATCTCCCGTCTTTAAGTTTGAAGCCATTTCGCCTTGTCCTTTCACAACAGGCCCTGCTAAAGAGCCGTCCTTCCTCTCTCACAGCCCCTTCAGACAGGCAGCCCACTCTCAGCTCTCCCCTGTCCTCCATGCTGTGCAGCCCCAGCTCTCTCAGCCTGTAAAAATACTTCTTTTAAAATACTTCCTTGTTTAAAACACCTCTATGAAACACATCTTTGTTAGATCACTTCTTGACCTTCATGCTTGAAGAAAGTGCTTAAGGTGGACAAAGGGGCAGCACCAAAGCTGGGCAAGATACCATGTTTAGCTATTTTTAACCTAAATGGGTATTCAGCCTCAAACAATAACGCAGTCCCTCTTTTGTGCTTCACTGTGACCACGTCCCAGCCAGGGGAGGAAGCGCGAGTTCAACAGTTACACCGATTTCCCTCCTCACTCACAGCTGCACACGGGCGCCCACCGACCGCCAGCGCGTCTCTGAGGCACTGCGCGGAGGCACCGCACGACACCGGGCGCAGCCGGCACCGCGAGGGCGTCGAAGATCGAGGCGGACAACGCGCTCGGCGCCAAGGGCCCGGCTGTGCGGACACACCGTCCCGCTTCCCGCTCTTTGGGTGCCTCCCCCCCGCGGCGGCGCGGCCCGGCCTTCTCCTCCCCTCCCGCTGCCGCTCCGCCCCCCCGGCAGGGGGCGCCCAGGGCGGTGCCCGGCGGGGCCGGGGCGGAGGGGCCGAGGCACTTCCGGTCGGCGGGAGCGGGGCCGCGCCGCCATGGCGCTGGACGCGGGGCGGCTGGAGGGGCTGAGCCTGCAGGAGCTCAGCGCGCTGCTGGACGATGAGGAGCGGCTGCAGGGCATGGCCCGCGAGATGGAAGAGGTGAGCGCAGCGCTGCGCGGTCGGACCGCCGGGATGCGATTTGCCCTCGGGGCGCCCCGGGGATCGGCCGCCTGTTCCCCCCTTCTCCCCTCCGTCCTCCCGGCCATTGTGCGGCGTCCGGG
The DNA here is from genome assembly GCF_023343835.1 of Lagopus muta. Lineage (NCBI taxonomy): Eukaryota > Metazoa > Chordata > Aves > Galliformes > Phasianidae > Lagopus > Lagopus muta. The sequence goes on along the minus strand of NC_064449.1, from coordinate 7,457,674 downwards.
CCGGGGGGGGCTGACAGCGCCCGCCTGCTGCTGAGGAGCCGCCGCCGGAGTGAGGGTGGCACCGCGTTTTTCCCTATTTGTTCTCGGTTGTTTTTTTCCCTTGTTGGGTCTCCCCCCCCCCACTCCCCCTTGCCCTTTCTTTTATTTCCTCCCTTATTTTTTTCCTGTTTATCCCCGCTTCCTCCGTTTAATGCAGCCCTTTTTTTCACGCCTGGGCCAGCAGGAGGGGTTCTGTCAGGGCGTTCTGGCTGTCCCAGCCCTCGGACCGTGAGAAGAGCGGCTCTGTGCGGGGCTGCCCGGCCTGCTGCTGCTCCTCTGCTCTCGGAATGTCTTTGTCAGCGTGTCAGGCTCCGAGCCGTACGTCTGGGGCTGCGCTTGTTCACGTTAAATAACCCGTGTGCTTCGTGCTGCTGCCTTCCTCCTTTATGGGGTTTTCTGTGTGCCAGTGAACGCTGTATTATGGTGTTGATGGAGTCTCTCCCAGCAAACATTCCTAAAAGATTGGCCAGCAGCAAATACGAAACAGCTTACGTGAAGATTTTGAAAGAAATGTTCTTTGCTTCTCTGGCTCTTGTATTAATTCCTTTTGCTTCAATGTAAAGAAGTCCCAGGGAAAAATTCTTGTAGCTGTAACCTATTTTGGTGCTTCCAAGGAAATCGTTCTGGGTGACCTCCAAGCAAACTGCTGAGGAGTCACAGGTGGGGCGGCCCTGCAGGGCTGGGCTGGGGCAGGAAGGTGACCCAGGGTTCTTGCTGTGCTGTCCATCTTCTGCCCTTTGTGTAAATAGATTTGTGCATTGAGACTGAGTGTAACGGCTTCTCAAAATACAGGCTTATATGAAAACTTAGGAAACTGTTGAAGATACTGATACTGCTGTAAAAGAGTAAAGCGGGGAAAGACCTTAGAGATGCTGGTGGGTTGCTGGGAGGCAGGAGAACCTTTCTGTGTAAAGACAAAATATTTAGGGAAAGTCAACAGGTTGTAACGGGCTTTAGCTCAGTGCAGATGTGGCTTCAGCTGAGTGCAGTATCACTGATTTCACGTAACCTCTGTCCAGGTATACTGGTAGGTGGCCTCACTCAGCAGTCCGCTTGTTTCTTGTCAATACGTGCTTCAGACTAGATCAGAAGCAGCAACAGACTCATGACCTCAGTACAAAGATTCTCTTTTACTGCAGAATTAGAGCATATTCACAATGTGACCCTCCAGCTTTCCTCTTTAGTTGGCAGCAGGAGGCTTTTAAATTGTAGAGTAAAGTTCTCTGGGCCCGAGGGAATATTTTGTGGTGTTTGGAAAGTGTGGCTAGGTTTGAAGGTATTTGAGCTGTGTGGAAATACAGCGACATTACTGTCTGCTGTAATCCTCTTTTGTTGTGCACGGAGGCTTTTAGTAGAGCCTGTCCAACTCAAAAGTGTTTGTACATCTTGGAAGTGGCCATTCTTGGATGCTTCGTCCTCATTCTGTTTTTGCCTTCATTGAAGGTTTTGCTCTCTGGCTTTGTGCTGCTGGGTTCCAGTTTTGCGCTGTGAAGTATGCAGCAGGAAGAGGGAGAGGGAAATCCTGAGCATTAAGGAGGAACTGTGCTGACTTCACTGCTGCTTGTGTAGAAATCTCATTTTCGGTCTGTGTGTACCTTTGTCATAGGGTTGTTCCAAAGTCCTTAAATTGATAACTTAAATGGGGCACACTAACTAAATTGTGGTTCCTGAGTCACTCCTTTGAGGTCACTTGTATTTTCGGTGGCAAAATTGGCTAAAGCTGATTATTTCATAATGGAAGAAACCTTTGTACTCCTTGTTGCAAGGGAAACCCAGCTCAAAAAAACAATGTTTTGTTCACAAAGAGGAGGATTTGGAAAATCACTTGGCTTTCTTGCTAATAGCTAAAAATAGGCTCTTTCCCAGCCCTAAAGGGAGTGTGCAGCACTTGAGCAGCATTTGTATGTGTCATCATGGGGGTGTATGCACATATCTGTCTATCTATATATATAAAATCTGTCTGGCTGTGTACACATATATATTTCACTGGGGTAATATGCCTCTACAGTGACCTGTGCATCATAGCCCCAGGTATGTGAAAACAGGGCATCAAAGAGCTAAGATCCTTTTTCTGTCTGTAAGGTTGTTTTTGAAGCCTCTGGGCTTCCAGCTCCTGAACAAGGAACATCTTGTCTATTGGAAAGAGGAAGGAAGCCAATTGTCTGGTACTCCCAGGCTTTTAAAACGGAGGAGTTTTTGTGATAATCCTTTGAGGCTAATCTCTGCTGTACATTGACAGGATTCATCTTCACGAAATAAAAGCACATTGTTCATAAAAGTCAGTCTCAGCAAGTTTGTGATGTGATACTGGTGGTGCTTCGATGAATTTCTGTGGTGAGAATTGGTTTTCTCTTGACCTGTGCTGGAACGTTGCTTTAGGAACAGTGCAGCATTGTTTTACTGCGTGCTCGAGTTCTGCTGCCAAAAGTTGTTTGCTTTTCAAGACCTTAATGATGTGAAATGGAGTCATCAAAAAATGTATTGCCTTCCTCTTGCTCCAGCATTTCGGAGTACACTGGCAAGCACAGGAGGGGTTTTCAATGTTATCCCGTTCTCAAAAACTGTTTAAAGGAAAAGTCCAAGTTCAAGCTGTGTGAACGCGTGCCTGGATTCCTCATCCTGCCCCAAAACCACATGGTGTAAGTGGTTGTGTTCTTGTTTGCCAAACGTGAAATTTAGCTGCAGAGTTAGGGTTTAGACGTGGTGACAATGACGGAGTTCTGTGTTCCAGCAAAGCATCTGATGATAACCTGCCTGCGTGTAATGGCACCGATTGCGGCTCTGTGCACCGCCTTCCTCTGAAGCAAACACCCAGGAATTGAAACTCGCCTCTTAACCTTTATTTCCTCGTTTTTAAAACCACTGCGTGCATAATTGGGAGACCTAAATTTAGCAAATCTAATTACTTTGGATTATGTATTAATATTTATTACCAAGCTGGTGCCGTTAGAAGCTGTGTTATCATTCAGCATACCAGCGTTTGATGAAAAGCTCTCATACGTTTTCTGTACCAGAAGTCTTTATTCTCCTCCCCTGCACCTGTTAGCTCCTATTTCAGGGGTTAATTTGTCACTCCAAATGTGCACAGTTGCATTTCTGCAGAGTGACAGCAAGTTTTGTCCCTAAAAAATGGAAGAAAGAATGTGGGAATGATAAAGGCTGGAAAAAGACCAGAGAAACCTGAAACGAAAGCGTGGATGTCTGCTATCTATAAAGCAATCGAAATGGAACAGTTGGATAGTTTGTTTGGGTGTGGGGTTTTTTTTTTGTTGTTTTATTTGTAGCTCCTTAAGAGACTTCTTTTTGGAAGTATCAGTAGGTGACTAGGGCACTTTTTAAGCACCTGAATATTAGAAGGGCTGCACAAAGCTGAATTTGGCTTTGTTAACCTTGCTGTGCGTGCAGTTTGGTCTCAGAGTGCTCCACTCGGTCCATCTGCCCTGTTTGCCCCAATTAGGATTCATGGGGAGACCTCAAAAGTAAAAAGAAAAAAAAAAGTAGTACCATCATCCTGTCTCGTTATGTATCATAATTCTGACTGGTATTTTTCATCTGTTTGAAGATCAAGGTTTCCTGCTTGCTGAAGTGCTCATGACCTCAAAGTCTCGTTAGCAATTCCGCTGGCTGTGTGCTGTTTGCTTGCTGCTTCCATTGGGCAGGTGAACGTTTGATGCCGTGCAGCAGTTCCCTTCTGTATCAATTTTTTTGTCACACAACAGGTCTGACAACAGAAGAACTCAGGTTGGATTTATTCCTTGCCTCTCTGGTTGCAGCTGTTGTGCTGGGCTCGTGAAAGCCGTGAAGCGAAGCGGAGGGCATACGTTTTGCTCGGCTGGTGATCTTAATGGGCTGATGGAGCTGCACTGCTCCTTTGATGCTCATGTTATTTTGTAACTCTGTGTTTGTTGGTTTTTGAGTCGCTCCACTCTTCGGAAGTTTCTCTTTAGGGCTATTTAGGTTACATATTTGCTTTTCGGATTCCTTGAATTTACTCCTAAGTAGCGGAACATTTGCAGGAAAGATTATTAAACTGAACTCTCATCCGTGCCAGATATGTTCTGTTTTTTTTTTAAATTGTGATTGTACTCAAGTTGCTTTGGTTTGTTCTATTTGTTATGAACAGAATTTCGTCCCTCCACAAACTTCAAACTTCTGCCAGAGGTGAAGCATTCACCTCCTGGTTCAACATCCCATACAGATGAATGAGTCTTCCCCTTTGCTTTGGAAATAAGCTGTTCTTTGGTTTGCCTTGTGATTGAAGGCTTGCTTCTTCTCACAGTTTTAAACAAGATTCTATACAAGTGTCTCATCTATTCAACAGAATATTTTAGAAAAGAAATGTGACACAGAGTGTAACGCTGGAAGTGAGGACACCTGATCATGACGTGTGAATCCTGGTTTTGATCAACTTCTGCAGAAAAGTGTGCCCTTGTTAGCAGCTTGTGGAAAGCTTTGAGTCACTGAGTCCTGTGTAATTTCAAGAAAACCAAGAATATGTCAACTTTTCTTCTGCTTTAAGCTAACCTATATTAGGCTTTCACCTAAACATGCGTTAGGCCACAAGGAATAGATGTCAGTAGGTTGAGATAGCAGAGGGAATCGCTCCCTGTTACACCTAGCTGGCTCACCTTTGCTTGTTTGCCATCAAGCCGGGTAAATATGTCTTTACAAGTGCTGTCGTAGTACTGACTGTTCCGTATATTTACAAGATACATCCTGTTATGAGGATATTTATTCATCTTTAAAGATCCATCATGCTGTAAAAGTCCTTCAGAAAGTCCTTGTAGAAAGTTGGGTGTTTCCTCCTTCACAATTTGACCGAGGACGTCAGTCAGGGTGCATGAGAGCTTCTTCTGTTATTCTGCCTTTCTTCTCTTCCTTATAACATATGATTTGAGCAATTTCCTTTCCCTGGGAGTTGTACTTGAAACATTTATAGGTTTGTGTATCTTTCATTCCACCCTTTTTTCCACTAGCAAAAATGTACCTAACGTCTTCATCCCAAAGAAAGATCAAAGTCCACCCATAAAACTGGTCCTCCCAGGCTGACTGCACAGCTGCTTTGAAATGAGAGCATCAGCCTTACGAGCTGAGAAAATGCAATCACCAGATCAAATCTGAGTTGCTTGAAGGAAGTTGTTTGCTCATTAAGGAGCTGAAAGAGGAGCGGAGTCAGAAAGCATTAATCTTTTAGTGCAGTCATTGGCAGTGCAGAAGGCAACTCAGTAACAAAACCTGTGGTGGAGGGAGGTTGGTTGGTAAGAAGCTGGGTGTCAGTTCAGCTGTCATTAAGCTGTGAAATAGCGTGCTTTTTGGTTCCACTCATAATAGTTAGGAAAATATTGTAAAACAGGGACTTCAGCTTTTGAAAAGCGAGTCTAGCAGAGTTGGATCATGTGGGAACAAACACACGAAAGCAACCAGTTTATATTAGTTTGCATTGGATTTGAAAGTGAGAAGAGAGAGTTCTCTTTTTATTCTTGGAAAGTGTTCAAGTTACAGACAAGCAGAGGATTGGAAAGTGTTGAGGCTTTAAAGTTGCTTTGCAAGAACTGGGGAAAAGAAAGTGCAACTTTGGTATTTCAGGAGCAGTATCTGGGGCCAAAGGTGTATCTAAGCCAAATGTGAAGTTTAGCAGATTAAAGTGGCGTATAAATGTTCCTAAAGGAAGTGCTTTTGAAGATACTGTTGTACACTCGGGAAATATTTTCACCTGCTGCACCTCCCAGTGTGCCCAGAGTGCCAAGAATACCTGAGTTCTGACCCCCTCACTTTCAGGGGCTGTCAATAGCTTGTTCAGGTTTCCTCTTTCTCAAAGCTGTGGCACTCCTGTATCAGCCCGTGAGCATGAAAGGAGGAAGGCACTGTGTTTCCCACTTCTGCCCTGTACAAGGGGTGTATTGGTGTAGGAGGTCACAAAAAGTGCACCAATGTGTCATTGATTTTGAGGGTGAATTAACAGAATCTGTCTGTTGTGCCATGGGAAAGTTGTCCCACTTGTTGAGTCAGACTGAAATTGGATCCCTTGCTTTTTATTTCCTGGTTTGTTTGTTGTTTGGCTTTTTTTTTTCCTGTCTGAATCTTTTAATGACTCTAATGTGACACCCAGGGCAGAGTTCTCCAAACCTGGCTTCCCCAAAGCTCATGAAGGCTGCCTTGATGAAATCATGAGCATATGTAGGTATGAGCAAACTACAACAAGTCCAAAAGCATCATTTCAGGTTCGATGCAGTTGTGCTCACTCCAAAAATTGCCTATTTCTGCCGTTCACATTTCGAAATTCTGCAGTTGTCTACATAACCATTAATGCTGCTTAATGTTTGCACTGTCATTTCATGGACCTTTCTTCTTGCAGGCCCAAAATGTTCAGCACAGCAAGGACATGACACTCGCCAGTAACCGCAGTCTGGCAGAAGGCAATCTTCTGTACCAGCCAAAGTTGGAGTCTTTGAAAGCAACTTTGACTCAAAAATATCAAGAGCTGCAAGTCCTTTTTGAAGCATACCAGATAAAGAAAACAAAATTAGGTAACGTTTCCAGTTGATTATGATGATTGGCCATTCTGTCAGTGAATCTGAAAGCTGTTGTGCGCTTTGTTATTTTTGCATGCTGTCATTTTTAGCTTTATAAGTTAAGGTAGGAAATGAAATGTCATTCTCACAAAGCTCAGAGCTAGATCATTGCTAAGGATCTGTTCCACCCAGAAACACGCTGTGGATTCTTTCTGTTCCTGCTGTGGTTACCTAGCTCTTGTTGTCTAAACGACTGAATTTGTCCACCTAGTTTAAAAGCAAAACATGATTTGAATTCTCTGTGATTAATCATAAAGCAAACATTCTTGTACTTAACGTTCTCATTCCATACTGAATTATGAAGCATTGTGCATCTGATTCTGCACTTCTGAAGGTGATTTCTTTCATTATTGTGAACATAAAATTAGAATTAAATCACAGCTTTGTAGCACTGTGCTTATATTCTTAAACTACTTAAATGTTGTATTTTCTCACTGTAGATCACCCCATCTAAAACATGAGAGCATGCTGTTTGTACATACGCACTGCAGACAATTTCTGTGCTGGCTGACACTTTATAGCTTCATTTAGAAGCCACATACAAACAGCTGTAATTTATTCTTTTCATGCCATTGCAGATAGACAATCCAGTAATGCCTCACTGGAGACACTGCTAGCTCTCCTTCAGACCGAGGGGGCTAAGATTGAGGAAGACACAGAGGTAAGGAAGGGACAGTACATTTCAGTTCTTTCTAACCATTTCTAACCTTTTAACCATTAGTGAAGATTTTGGGTGTGCGTAGCTGAAGTATACTGTTGAACATGTAATAATCTAAAGGGATGTTTTTGAAAATATGATTTGGTCTTTGCTTTGAATGTCATTAATAGTCATTTGATTTCAGTGAGATTTCTTTGAGTAATTTTTTGCTCTTGAGCCCATTGAAGTTTAAGAAGATGCTGTTTTTCAGCAATGAAAGCCAAACCCTCTTAGTTCCTTGGCACTGCCTTCAAACTAATAACGAATGAGCGTGGAAATCTTTTTAATGGTGTCTGCCTGGTGTATGTATTGATCCATTACAAATGTCAATTATTAACCTAATGAAAGACTGTGCCTGTGACGGTTTGTAGGATGGGAGGGCTGATTTTGTAGCAGTTCTGGTGGAATATTCCATTGTGATTTCAACGTATCTGTCTAGATGCCAGTGGTCACTGCTTGCTGGGATATGAGTGCTTGATGGGTGGTTTATTTTTAGAGCAGTGGAAGTGGTTAGTTTTGTTTGCAGATCTGCCTGTAGGATGTTCTCTATAACTACATAGCATCAGGGAAAAGATCTTTTTGGCCCTGAGTTGTGATTACAAAAAGATGTTCCCAGGACGAGTTGAATTTCATGATTATATGTGTGGTCACGTCTTTTAATTATTAAAGCATCATTTACCCAAAGGTTTGCTTTGCTGCAAGTAAGCATGAGTCTTAAACCTGCCTTAGCAATAATCTGCCTCCCTGTGCTGAGTTCTCCATGTTTCTGTTGGCATTGCAAACAGTTCTAAACTGTGATTCAGCTTTGCTGGCAGTCTGGAAAGCTGTTGCGCTCGGTTCAGTCCTGTCTCTGATGATCAAGGGAATGATCAGAGCTAAATTCAGATGTTCGTACTGCTGGTACTTCTGTATAAATTTCAGTTAAAATGGTATTTAGCTCCCGGTGCATCTGAGCAATAACTGCTTCAAAATCCTGCTCACAGTTCTTAGCATGCTCATCATTGTGTGCGTGCACATGGGGAATCAGAGGCAGAACGTTATTTTTAGGCTGGAGCTCTTTAGATTGCCTTGGAGCGTGCTGATTTCTAAGAGGTTATCCCATATTTGACAGAACATGGCAGAAAAATTTCTTGATGGCGAAATCCCCCTGGATTCCTTCATTGATGAGTACCAGAGCAAGCGAAAGCTGGCTCACCTGCGGCGGGTGAAAATCGAGAAGCTCCAAGAGATGGTGCTCAAGGGACAAAGACTTCCACCGCCGCAGCCTCAGCCACGGGCAGCCGATGCAACGCCAGCACCTCAAGATTCCTACACTTCGGATGCAAACCCTCCTCCTTCAGCTGCACCCCGACGAATACCTCCCCCTCCTCCTTCCGTCCCAGCAGGACGCTTTCCTACTCCGTTTACTGTGGCCGCGAGTTCAGGACCAGCCGTTTCTTATCCAGGTGCTCCGTATCCTCCTCTCCCACCTCGAGCTGGAGCTCAGGCCGCAAGTCAGTTGCCACAGCCAGGCTGCCCATCTCAGTTTGTACCACAGTATCCTCCAGCTCTTCCCCAAAGACCGCCTCGCTTTCCACCACATCCTGGTTTTATCCTCCAGTGAATATTTTGGTGCGCCTGACTTACGTATTGGTGCTTACTGTTCCTTTTTCTCCCCCTGTCAGAGGCTTAACGTAGGCAGTGGAAAGCCTCTATTTTTTTGCACAATGGAGTATAAAATTTGAGCTCTGGCACAGAGGTCTGAAATTGTGTCTGGTGGATGTTATTGTTTTCAAATATCAGTGGCAACGAGGATTTTCTAGGAAGGTGGTAAGGGCTCGATGTGCAGGAGTGCACAGTGGATTTCCTGATTTTATAAATCTTTCTGAATTCTTTAGTGATGGCAGATCAGTGTCCTGTTCTGTTCTGGTGTGTTCCCATTGCAGCTGGATGTGCGTGTGGCAAACCAGGAGCTATTTGTCTCCCTAAAGAATTCTCTGTCAGTGCCAGTGTTTGTGTGGTAACAGCCATATCTGAATCCTGGGTGAAGAGTTTTAATGGACCTCAATAGCAGCTTTTGCAGTGCATCCAGACAGTGGCAGTTCTGGCCAGGTGCGCAGCGAACTCACTGAGGTGAAGCTGTTGTTGGATAAAGTTCTTTTTAAATATTGAAAGTTACAGGAGTTTTGTTTCTACATTTCAGTTGTTACCTTAGACTTTTCAAAATAAAAGTACACGCTCTTCCCATTCCTGAAAAGCTGGTATCCTGAGAGTCCTGGTCTCCTGAAATTTATCTAAATTGTACAGGCAGTTCAGAGTTTAGAGAGACTTCAACAGGCATTTCTATTTCTTTACCTTCTGAGACTTTCTTATGTTTTTGTTTTTTTCCTCTTCCATACCCTGCATGCAGAAGTGATTGTTTTGTTCTTTTAATTTAAACTGGTGCTTAGCTTTTCATATCATGTGATTCCAGGAATTTAGGCAGGGTATTTTCTTAGTTAAGTATTGGATTTTCCTATCATATAATTGCCCACAATTTCGTTGTGCAGTTCTTGGCACGCCTGTCTATTTGGAATTTGCAGTTAATATTTCTCCATGCGAGAAGTCACAACAGAGGAGGTTTTTGAGTTCTGTGGTTGCTATTTGCCTCTTACATAATCTGCTCTTGGCTTTTTGTGCCTCCAGAGGGGGCGGCTTCCTATGGCAGGGCCTGTTTCATTCTCAGTATGAGTCTGGAAGCCTGAGGTGCAGGTGCGTGCTGGTAATGGAATCCTGCAGCAGGGGAGGTGACTCTCAACACTTGTTGCTCATGCAGAATAGGAGCACAGATTAACTGTCACTTCTGCAAAAAAAACATCCGACTACTTCATGGCAGTTTAAGAAAGGCATCATCCAGAATTTGTCACATATCTTCTCTATTATTTAAAATACTTCCTGATCGTTGTCCTGGAATACGCTGCGTAGTTTGGAAGACTGCACTACAAACAGCTTCAGTCAAAATACAACATCTGATCTTGTTTTTCTTTATGCAAGGCCCTAGATTGTCCCTTAATCATTTCCTCTGGAGTGTGGTGGTTGCAAGCAAGTACTAATCTGAAATTAATCTCATAACAGGAAGCTGTCTGTTCCGAAAATACGGTTATTTGGCTTGCTTTGCCTTCTGATGACAAAGGGCAGAAGGCTGGTCACTGTGACTGGCATCTAAACCCATTCCCCAGTGTAGATCTGGAAAGTTTCTGTAGATGGGGGAGTTTGTGAAGCAACGTGCATTGGATTTGTTTGCAAAGTGTGTTTTCTCTGTAATCTAGTGATGGTACAAGATGTGTTTTTTACAATAGTGTAATATCTTCTTTTCTTGATATTATTTTATCATTGGAGCTTTGTGTAAGCATGGTTAATTATGACACGTTTCAAAACAATTTTGCTGTGCTTTTAGTGCTGGTATTTGGATGGCAACTGTTGTGTCTGAACGCTAAACATAAATCTGCTGTAGAAAGGATTTGTGTCCTAGGAAGAAGAAAGGTGGCTGGGAGCTCCTGGGGTGGTGACTGAGTACAGAGATCCATACATGGAGCCTGCTACACCAACTCCACAACACTCTCCAATCAGTTTTGCTAGCATTTAATAAAAACAGCCAGGTATATTTTACACTTATCCAGTGCCAACTTTTTTTCTGAGAGTTGCAGATCCTCAGAAGTCACGGAGGTGATAGGTAAGTGTACTGTGATTTTGCACTGCATTTTGTGTACCTAACTTTATTGGTGTTAGTAGTTGGAAAGTATTTTTACTACCTGTTAAATTTTCTGTCTTTTGGTAACTTTTGTGATAACGAGACCTTTCAGGGATACTTTATCTAAAAACAAACTCTTGTGCTAACTAAATACAGACAAAGCTAATGCAGTTTTTCTGTGGAGAGCAAAACAATGCATTGTTGCATATGCATGTGGCTGATGTGCCTTAGGATCACTACCTGTGATTGTAATACTAGGATACTTTATCATTTGAATAGCCATTGCTTAACTGACTTAAGGGCTCTTCAAGAGCACTTTCTTCTACAAAACTCTCACCCTTGTACTTTAGGAAAAAAACTGTATCTGCTATTTGTAAGCTTATAGTTGCCTTCACTGATGGGTTAGTTTGAGATAGGTGATATAACTAATGTGATGTTTCAGTTATAGCAATCCCATAACTGAAATCCAGCTGCTCACAGAAAATGTTTTGCCATTAACTGCGTGTGGATGCGCACAACCTGTAAATATATACTTGACTGCTGGTGATGTTTAAGGGTATAGGAGAAAAACGACCGTGGGAAGCTGTTTAAACCCTTTCAGAAACACTAATGTGAATGAGTGGGGCAAGAGGTGTGCCAGTGGTTTAAACTGTTGCCCTTTGACAGCTTCTGTTCTGTTAGAGCTAATCAATTCTGCTATGGCTAGGATGTTTAGGACTGTACTAATTTGCACTGTTGATAAGATAGATTATAATGCCATAGGCAAGCAGAGAGTTGGGGGGGGGCTGGCTCAGTATGCTTGCCAAAATATATATTATGTTGTCTCGAGGATTCTTAATGTCTGCTGCAAATAGCATATACTTCCCCAAAGCAATTGGAGTGGAGAAAAATCTTTTAAACATGATGTGTAACACGGCTTTAGAGTGTTGGTAGCATTGAAAATGCTCTGTTAGGATGGCATTACTTTTGCCAGTCTTTTTGTATGCAGATTTTCTAAGTTATGACTAATTCAATTATATGCAGATAGGGTTGTTGGTTGGTTTGTTGGGTTTATGGTTGTTTTTTTTGGGGGGGGGGGGGTGGGGGGATGTTTTGGGGTTTTTTTGAACAATGATCAGCATTGAAGGGCTCAAACTCCAGGATGAGTTCTCTGCACTTCTGCGCTGTCCCTTGGAGGCTGGGTTGCACTGAGCTGCTCCACGTGGGTCGTTTTTGTGCCACTGACCCTGAGGGACCGTTTAGGATAAGAGCTGTGTGGTTCCAGGAGGCAGGGCCCTGGGCACAGTCACTCATGGGTGGCTGAGTGCCCCCATCTCCACAACCTCAGCCTCTGCCTCTTTTGGACTTCTTTGCCCCCTCAAACTGGAATGAAGTAGAGCTCACACAGACAGTTGGGAGCTACTTGGCAAATGCTGAGCTCAGAGGAGGCAGAGTTGTCCTGCACCTGAACGGTTCCTCTGTGTAATCCTGGACAGTCAAATAAAGGGGCAGTTTTGTATGCCTGGCGAGTTGTGAAATGTACAGTGGATTTGTTTGCATAATGTCTTTCTGTAATCTACTGTGGTCTGATTTTAAATAAAACATCGTATCTCTCTTGGTGCCACGCTCCATTGTGGCTTCATTTAATCATGTAGACTGGTGTTTTTCAATGCTAATGATGTGTTTTAGCAAGGTAACAGTAGTAGGTGAATGCGGAACTTAAATTAGCAGGAAAATAACTTCATAACAAAGCCATTGCTCATGTTCTCATCAGCTGGTTATGATGAGTCCACTTGGTGTGCCACTGATAACGGGCAGCTCTACTCAGACTCTGTGCATATCAGTCATAGCAAAGTTGGAGTCTGTTTTTGTTTCCCACCATTACCTAGAATGGAAGCATCTAAATTCTTGCTCTGGGAAAAGGGGGAAGCCTGCTTTTCTTTTGTTAGTGGAGGAAAAAGAATTCAGCCAAGTCAAGTTAGGAGAAATGAGTCAACCAAAGTTATTTAGGAGTATGAGTCAGATGGCAGAAAGAACATGATGTAATATCTGTCCCTTGAATAGCGGTGTAAAATAGAAGCCCTCCTGGAGAAGAACTGATGTTAATAGATGGAAGAAAATCCCTTTAAAAATGCTTTTCTTGCTGTGTTCCATTTGTGGTGGCTGCGGAGCCGCGCTAACCTTCTGCTAACGCCGAAATAGCAAACAGCAGATAGAGCAAACCGTGCTGACTCAGCCGGGTGGGCGAGGGGAGGAGGTGCTGTTATATAAAAGCTGCAGCTCCTTCACAGCTCTTGAAAGAATTCACTGCAGCCCCTGTGCTGTGGGGCAGAGGTGCACCCTGAGCTTCAGGAAGTGCCTGTGCTGAGGCAGGGCTTCAGGTGGGACCGTTGCTTCCCCAGAGGAGAAGTCACACAGCTGTGATGCTGGAGGCACCCGGCTGTGTCACAGGTAACTGAACGGAATGGCACAGATGCGCAAGCTGTGCGGTGTTGGGTACATGGCAGCACTTTGCATCTTGTGTCCTCCCTTCTCTTTGAAAGGTGGATTTGGGTGCTGTCCAAGCCCACCCACACCCTTCTGTAGCACTTGCAATCCCTGCCTGCCTATTAATCAACCCTGACACAGGGCTTTCGCAGGTTTGCCCCTTTCCCTCTGCTCACGTTTTCACAAAGCCGCCTTTCACCTGGCCTCCTAGAGCAGTGCTTCCTATTGGTGTGCTTAATTTCAGTGCCCCTTTTTCTTGCCAGTGATCAGAGATGGGTGTTTTTTAAACTCCACTCTCAGTGGCACTGAACTCGAGCTGCTCTGTGCTCGTGTCCAAAGCAATTTGTGGTTACGAGGGGTTGGCTGCAGCCCCAGTGGTGCATGCAGAGGGAGGAAGGCTCTAGGATGAGGCTGCTGGAAAACTGCTTCAGGCAAAACCCGTACAACAAAATGTTGTACAGAACCAACCTCAGCAGAAGGGAGGAAATGTAATATTTCACATCTTTCTTTTGGTGATTTTCCACTGTCTTTGTTGCAGGTACACAGCTCTAAGTATCTCCCTCGTTCCACAGGTACAATACTGGCATTTAAAAGTCATTACCAAATTTGATCCTGTACAGCAGGATTCTTGTGGAGTCTCAGAACACAGCTTTGTGTACAGTTCACACTGTGGTTTGTTGTTTTTCTTAATGGCTGCTGCAAATACTAAATACTTTACTAAAAATGTTGGAATTGAGGAATTCATAACACTAACAGCAAGCTTAATTTGATAGGAAATTACTTTAGAACATAGGTGATGCTCTAAGTGACCTTTGGGGCTTGGTTTCACTGTTACTCTCTGAGGCTGTATGTGCCTGCATGGGTTACTTTAAGTGCAGCCTAAGTATTGCTTTCAGTAAGTAAGAATGAACCAGCAGCATTGATCAAAATCCCATTCACCCTCAGCACTGTTTTAAAGTCCTTTTACCATACTTTGAGTTCTTTAACCTCTAAGTGGAGCTACGGCTAGACTGATGGGCCTGACATTTTAAGAACTTTGCATTCTTGGCTAATCAATGTTTCCATGATGAAATGTACTACCATGAGAGGTCAGCATGACATCAGCCTCTCAGCAAACACACCTTTATCACCACCTATAAATAGAGAAGAAACTGCTGCAGGAAGCATTTCCTTGTGGGCAGAGGTTTCAGAAACGAAACCAAGCAGTGCTGAGCTGCTGTGTGTGTGGCACCCAATGGCTGCTCATAGCCCCATCATGTGGTTTGTGGTGCAGAACTGGGAAGGCCTGACTCACCAGGAGGCTGATAGGGCCGAAAATCAATAACAAAATGCCTTGGAACTGCTTCTTTCTTTAGATAGAACAACTCATAATTGTAACCAACAGCTTTACAGCCTTTTGTTAATCACATGAACTGAGCTGTAGGGGCTTTTGTTGGTTTTAATTTAGCGTGCCTGAATCATGATTGTAAGACAGTATTGCAAGGAACGGGATAGAAATGTTGATTCTGTATATTATTACTATTATTGAAGGACCCTCCCCCTACCTTGCTCACTGTGCTCACCTTCTCTCAGGCATCCTTCTGTGTAGAGATGTGTATTAGTTAGTATTTCCAGGTGTGGGGATGACCAGTTGGTGGGGCCACCATCCCTGGGGGTGCTCAGGAGCCATAGGGATGTGGCACTGAGGGATGGGGTCAATGGGGGGTGGGGGTTGGTGCTCCTAGCAGTCTCTTCAAACCCCTGCCATGCCACAATTCCACTCACCCTTGGCTCCCAGCAGTGACCCGCTCTCCCCAGTTAACTGGCTGTTAGTGCCAACCCTGCTGCTGACAGAGCACTGCACACAGTTTAAATATTGCTGCTTTAATAATCTACATCCAGTAGCAGTTCGAAGAGAAGATAAGCCAGCTGTGTTTCCTGTGCCCTCACGTCTCCTCACATTGGTTTCGTTATTGCTGCAGAATTCACCACATGTAATGGACCTGAGCTCCTGCAGGCCACATTTAGATTTAATTCTGCTAATTATCTTAAATATAAAACATAATGCAACTGCTCCTCTGGTGTTGCTGTAGTAATAAAAAATAGAAAAGGAAATAAAAAGATGCTTGTATCCTTATTGCCAGTGTGTGCCAGGAACTGCTTTCTCCCTTCTGAAAGCCCAGTAAAAGAGACGTTCCCCTCTTTGCTGAGAGCTGATCCCACACCAAAACAAGGTCAAAATATTCCTGAAGGGGAAGTTAAAAAAAAAAATACAGGTGCAAGAAAAGCCCAACAGTTTCCTACTTCAAAAACACCTCACATTCTTCAAAAGGGTCTGAGCAGTACAGGAGAGCTACATTTACTGAAGGCGTCTAGTGCTGATAAAATAAAATAAATCAACCCAAATAAGTCCTAAATTAAATTAAACCAAACGAAGTGCGGGGCTGGCAGCCCGTGGGGCCTGGGAGCCCAGCTGCTCCATGGAGAGGAACTGATGGGAAAAACAAACAAAATAAGTTTTTGGCTGGAAAAAAAAAAAAAGAAAAATAATAATTCCAGTTTCTCAGGCCGGGTGAGGAGGAGACCCCCACGCATGAAGGCACGCCAAGGCAAGGCGATCTGTTTAAAACACAGATGTAAGAGCTCTGATGGCGCAGGCCTGGCCCCTCCGTCCTGCTAGAAGTTGACGGCGTGTGTGCGGTGCAGGCTGGCATCTCGCTCGGGCTGCAATGAGAGGGGACACGGCTCATGGCTCCTGAGGCACAGCTGCAGCCCCAGCTCTGTGCTCCCACCCTGCAGCCCCTACCTCCCCGCCTGGCCCTGGGATGTGGCCGGGCTTCTGGGCGAGGGCCGGCTTTTTGAGGATGCCTCTCCTGGGGGCTGGTGCTGGCCGTGCCTCCCCATCCTCCACCGCATCGTAGGGCCCAGCCAAGGCGTAGTGCTGCTTCCTCAGCTCGCCCAGGCGCACCCGCTCGCCTTCCAGGCGCTTCTCCAGCTCCAGCACCTTCACCTGAACCACAAGAGCCCACCTGGGTCCCCACGTCCCTGGTCTGCCTCAGGGACATGAGGCACTGAGGGAGATGGTGGGCGGGCTGCAGATGGGCTCGGTGATCTTACAGCTCTGCCCCCCTTAACGATTCTATGAGGCTTTCTTTACCTGCGTCTCCATTTCTTCCTTCTTCAGCTTGATGAGGGACATGCCCGAAAAGTCCATGGTGTCTGTGGAGAGAAGCAGGGAGCATTTGCCAAGTCATTAAGGAAAATAGAGGGGTTTGGTTTTTCCTGCCCCCCCACTTCTTCCTGCTCTACCAAACCTGACCTTTATCCTCAATCTGCTCCTGCCCCGACCTGGTGGAGGCCACCACATTGGCTGCCATCTCGTTGACGTTGCGGGAGCACTCCTGCAGCTTGCCCAAGTTCCTGCTGCTCTTCTCTGCTTTCACCTGCAACGAGAACTCTGACGGCTGCAGGTCCCCAACAAGAGGCTGGCTGATGCCACCACAGTGGCCAATCCCTGAGAGCAGGGACACATCACACCAGGTGGATGTAAAAAGGAGGGATGGATTTGCTGAGCCCATCAGGGACAAGGCAACCTCCTTCAGCCTGGGGACGCCAAACCACCTCTGCTCTTATGTGAGACAAGGATGTATGAACAAGCAGCATGGGTGCAGGCAAATTTTTTTTTTCAATGCTTTTCCTTTTATCATCATCTGGATCAAAAGCAGCCTCAGCCCTCCTCCCTCCAACCCTGCATCCCTCTGCTTGCTGAAACCCCTACGCATCCCACAAACGGGAAGGTGGTAAGGACCAGAGCTCATCACTCATCAGCCATCAACCATGGGAACAGAATCCTGAACCCGCAGGATGCTCACCTTGGAGGCAGCCACCAGCTGGGCCGTGCTGGCAGCGATTTCATGGGAGCAGACAATCAGCTCTTCATATTTGCCTGTCTGCAAGACAACTCTGTCTGCCGACTCCCTGCAGTTGGAAGGGAGATTGCATTACAGATGCACTACAAGTGGGTGATGTGCATCCCACCACACCCTTAGAAATCAGCACTGACTGAATCAGCATTGATTTGTCAGCACCTGATGGCATTCGGACATCTAGCCAAACAAACCCCACACTTTCCCCACTCGCACAGCCCAGGGATGTTGTGCCCTGACCCCAACCATCCCCAGCCCAGCACTGTCTGCATGCAGTGCTGTGGTACCTACACAAGCTGTGTGGCTCCCCAGCCCACGGCCTTGGAGGCAGAGATCAGCCCTTCGGTCCAGCGAGAGTTCTTGGCATAAAACTCCTGAGTTGTTGCTGCCCCCTGTTGTTATGACAATATTATAGCTTACGTTAACTTCCTTCCATATATATGCATATAATAAATCCACAATCGAGCTGTAGATGTTTGTTGCAGGGGAGTTGGACTAGATGACCGTTATGGGCCCTTTCCAACTCAAACAACTCCATGATTCGATGGAGTCATATAAAAATCCGTACATCATATTAAAAAAAATCCATTTAAAATCCCACATCTAACAATACAGAATACCCTACATAAACTCGCAAGTCCAGGGACTGGCAGCACTTCCGTGCCCTTCAGGATGCTCTTACTGGCCTGCTTAAACCCAAACATCACAAGTTTGGGGCTCCAAATTTAGGCTGTGTGTAACACAGCCACGTTTGGGTCATCATCTTTCAGTGGACAAAGGCAATAACAAGGTCTGCAAAGCACACCGGGCTCAGCACCCCCACTCCAGGCAGCAGGACTGCAAATATGTCATCAACATGGGAAAGTGCAAAATTCAGCTTTTTTTTTTTTCCTTTACTTTGTGGAAAATTCTGTATTTCACATCAGTGCTCAGGGATGAATGCAAGGGAGGACTCACCCGACCACTCTCCACAATCTCCTTCTGTAAGTTCGTTGACGTCATTACAAGAAGCCTAATAGCCTGGAATGAAGAAGAACAAGTTTAGGTGGTGGATGGGGATTTTATACAGAAGGACTGACTTTGCCAGTGGTTTTAAGTGACATTTTTGCATGGTTTCTGGTCCCCTGAGGAGAAGCTCAGCTCTTGCAGCACTGACCTTCATTAAGTCTGTGCAGGAGTTCAGAATCCTGTAGGGAAACAAGAAAAAGCATTGAGCACTCAAGAGAGCCCTCTTTGGACTTAGCTGGATCTTCCAGAACCCAGCCTGCCTGAAGGTTACTTTTAAGCAGCTCATGAAGAAGCCACCAAAATTTTTGGCTTAAATGCACAACACAAAGACCCACTCTCCAAAGGAAATGCTGAGCATCATGAAGATGCAGCTCCAGAGTGCATGTGGGGCTTTGGAGCAGCACCTTGCTGCAGGACCGATGGGCCACCCAAATGGGAACCCCCAGCACTCACCGCTCATTCACTTCAAGTTTGATGCCGGAGCTTTCGTTCCTGGCCCGGCTCATCATGTCCTGTTGGGACATGGGAAAAGGGAGGTGGGACACAACGCTGCAGCAAGCAGGGCTGCAGGAGGGGAGGAGGAACTGGGGGAAAATTAGAGGTTTGCTGCCCTAAGGGCCCATTCCGTGGCTTTGTCCTCACCTCTATTCGTCTGACAGCGTCTTCAATTGCCGCAGAGGTGGAAGCCATCTCCTTCTCAACCATGTCCCCCAGTTCCTCCTGCTTGATGTCCAAGCTTTTCGGCCTCAGCTCCTGACAGAGGAGGCAGCAACAGCCAGGAGGTTTTCAGCAGAGGGGAGAAGAAAGTATTCATAATGAATAAACACCCCAAAAAGGCATCTGGCTAGTTTTTTCCCCCTATACAAACATAGTTGCAAGACAGCAAGGGCAGAGGCACACGTGTCACCACCCGGCAGCAAACCCAGCACAGGGACCTCAGAGGGAGAAAATGTCCCAAACCAAAACTCAACAGCAGCTATAGTTCTGGCACAGCTAACGTGGCAGGGCTCCGGATAACTGACAGCATCTGAATTCACAGCATGTTATTGGAAAGACCCTCCTGCCTTAAATCACCTGCTTTGATTCTTCCCTTAGGAAATCTCTAAGAAGCCACCCACCCCTCCAGCCCCACAGAGCACAGCAAACCCCATCCCCTACCTGGGCCAGCCCCAGGACACCCCGCAGCGCCTGTCGCACATCCCCCAGCTCAGCACATCCCAATGTCTGCTTGTCCTTCAGCTTGCCCAGGTAGTCCAGGCTGCGCTGCCCGCAGTCGCGGCACGTCTCTGTCAGTCCTGAAGAGAGAACAGGTCAGCAATGGGCCCCATGTCTCTGCTGTCCCACATCCCAGCCCTGCCACCCTCCTCCAGCTGTGGAGCTATCGTACACCATAAAATGGTGTAAGTTGGAGGTAATCTTAAAGATCATCAAGCTCTAACTCTTGCTATGGGCTGGTTGTCGCCCACCAGATCAGGCTGCCCAGGGCTCCATCCAACCTGGCCTTGAATGTCTCCAGTGATGAGACATCCACAAATATCTTGCAGAAGACGACCAAATGGTGCCCAAGAAGCAAAGGAACACTCTTAACCCAAGAAGTGGTACCACAAGGAACAGAGCCTGAGAACCCTATGGAAGGTCTGGCCCATATCCAGCCCCAAAACTGAGAACAACCCCCTCCAGTCCCTGCTGTGCTCACTCACGGTCAGCGTGGTCAGTGGGAGCCAGGTGGGATGTGGCACTGCCATTCACGATGGTGTCGGCTGTCAGGTGAGCAAAGAGGGCCAGGGCACCCACCAGTGCTGCAGCATCTGTCAGGGGGATGCAGTCAGGCACAGAGAGCCCAGGGCATTGCCGCCCCACAAAGGCACTCAACAGCTCGGTAGTGACCCCTCCCCAGCTTGAAGGTGGCTCCATGCATGAGCTCATGGGGACACACCAACTCCAATCCATGTGCTCCCCCCTCCCCATGGGCACTGCACAGCCCCAGAACCTCCGAGGGCTGCTGGATACATGAAAATGACAGCAAGGTTCCAGCAACGTTGTGAGTTCCAAGCCCCAGGTACCTGCCATGGAGGCCACGTACTGCGCGTGCCCGCTCTCCAGGGCGTCTGTGGACTCCAGTGCTGCCTCTGCCCGGCTGAGCAAGTAATCTGCAACAAATTTCATTAGGATCACAGAATGGTTTGGGTTGGAAGGGACCCTTTAAAGATCATCTAGCTTCAACTGTCCTGCAATGGGTAGTGAGACCTTCCACTAGATCAAGGTGCTTTAAACCTCATCCAAGCCAATGCCTGAACACCTCCAGGGATGGGGCATCCACAGCTTCTCTAGGAAGACAGTGCCAGAGCCTCCCCACCCTCATTAGGAAGAGGTTCTTCCTTATATCCCAACATTAGCAGGGTCAGGCTGACAAGCATCCAAACAAGCACAAGAGCTGTCTCCATGAAATGCCACCAAATGGTAGCACTTCAAGTCCTCAAGGCTCCAGCCACGGAGCAACACCAAAATTTGTACTGTTACAACAAAACAACGCTGAATCCAGAGTTTATCACTTGTGGGAGATGTGTGCAGGAAATGGAGATACAACATTATCAGTCTGGGGGCAGAGGGGCTGCAGGGCATACCTGGGGAGCTGGTGCAACGGACGTGCAGTGGGTCATCCAGCTTTGCCACCGCATCACGGAGGATGCCCTCAGCTTCCTGTACTGTCTCCTGCAGGATACTGAACTGCTCATCCAGCAGCTTCTGCTGCAGGCTCTGCTCCTGATTGCACTGTGGGACAGGAAAAGGAGGCGTGGGCATGCTGCTGGAGTGCTCAGCATCCCCACTAAACACAAGGGACACAGCCCTGTACCTTCTCCAGCAGCCTGCCCTGCAGCTCACAGATCTCCTTGGAGGCCTTGTCAGCCTCCTGGCTCAGCTGCAGCTCCTTCTCCTGGACGAGGCTGTGCACTGAGAGCAGCTCGCACTCCTTCTCACTCATCGACCGCCTCAGCTGCTCCTTCTCAGCCTGCAGGGTCTCCAGCTGGGCGCTGAGCTCCGTGCCTGCCTGCCAGTGGGGCCAGAAACCCCCATCACCCACTGACCGCCACCCCACGGTTACACAGAGCGAGCCCAGAACACTCTCAGCTGCTGATGCCAATGGGCTGCACCTGCCTGCAGGGACCCAGCAGCTCAGCACTGGGCTCTGCAGGTTTGTGCCCCCAGCTGTAGTAAGTACCTGCTTGGCGTGGCCAAGCGAGCGCTGGGCCTGGTCCAGCTCATCCCGCCGCGCCTCCAGCTCCTGCCGCAGCTGCTCCATCTGCACGCTCTGGTCCTCCAGCTGCAACCCATCACCCAACCCAAGGTCAGCAAGAACGAGCCCAGACTTGGTTTGCAGGGATCTCGGGGTCTCACAGTTGGGATTGCCACCACCCACCACCCGTAGGCTCACCTTCAGCTCTGCTTCCCGCTTGACTTGCTCAACCTGAAACGCCAGCTGCTCCTTGACACGTGCCACCTCCTCCTGGCTCTGCTGCGTCACCGTCAGCTGCTTGGCTGTGTCGGCGTTCTGCGCGGGGACACGGGCTCACCTCTCTGCCATCCTGCTGAGCCCCCAGCACAATGGCACCCCACCCTCCCTCCTCTTGCCCAGATGCACCCAAAACACTGACAGACATTGATGTGAGGATGCTGAGGGGCTCGGGGTGCAGGAGGATGGATCAAAGCGAGGTTGAGCATAGTGATGGGGGAACGAAGAGATCACTGTGCCCTGTGAAGTCCTACCTTCCTCAGGAGCTCAGCGTGAGTATTGATGAGTTCACTGTGCTTCTCCTTCAGCTTCGTGTAGCGGATCTCAGTGGCACTGGCTTTCTCTGCACAGGATGAGAACACATCAGTGCCCAACGCTGGGCATTCCCATGGCCACTGGACTTTCACATGGTCACCAGGCCTTTGTGTGGCCAGTGCACCAAGCACGTACTTTCTGCCTCGGCGCAGAGCCGCAGCGACCGCTCGCTGTCCTGCTTTGCCTGCTGCAGCCTCTCCAGCTCATCCCGGAGCTGCTCGTTGTCCACCAGAGCCTTCTGCTTCTGCTTGCGCTGCTCCTCCACTTCTCCCTCCAGGCTGTTCACCTGTGCCTTGAGCTGTGTGATGTAGCGCTGTGCCTGTGGGCAACCCCCCAAAATCCCCCCCAGGTTGTGATTTGGGCACAGCAACTGCGAGATGCCCCAAAGGCCTCCCCTTGGCAGCTGGATCCTGAAGGGATGAGTCTCACATGTCCACACCCTTCCTCAAAAGCTAGGTGCTGGCAATGGGAAAGGGCCCAAAATGGTACACCAGGCCTGCATGCCCCAATCCCATTGCATCCCATTAGGATTTCCACTATACAGCCCTACAGCATAGTACCACGGCCTTACCTCCAGCTTGATCTTCTCCATCTCAGCACGGAGTGTGTCCACCTCCCTTGTCAGGCTCTCAATCTGTGCGTCCCTGCAGACAGCAGGCTGGCACCATACCATGCCCATCCCTTCCCCCTCCACCATCCCCCCTTACCTGTCATCCCGAATGCCGTTGGGCGGCCCAAAGGTATGCTCAAAAATATCTGAGGTGACCTGGGGAGGATGGAAGGTGCCAGGATGAGTTCTCGCTCCCGCTGCAGGTCTCCTCCCTACCATGTCCCCATCCCATGCCAGTATCCCCCCCCACCTGTGGCTCTGTGGTGGAGGCTGTGCTGATCTCAATGAGGTTCTCTGGCTCCTCATCTTCAGGGGCCTCCTCAGGGATAACGACCACCGGCTTCACATGCTCCGCCAGTGCCGAAGCCCGCAAGAAGTTTGGGGGGCTCTGTGGGGACAGGAGCATCACAGTGACATCCCTATGGGTTTTGCAGCCCCTTTGCAGCACCACCAGACCTCTTGGCTGTGAGCAGACCCCACACACATCCCAAAGCCACGGGTTCTCAAAGCATCACACACCTCAGGCAGCCGGGGGATCTGGATGAGCCGCTTGAAATACAGCATGTCAGAGGCCTTCTTAAAGAAGTTTTTGAGGCTGGAGAGGGGGAGAAAAGAAAAATGGCTCAAAGAGGAGGCAGAGGAGATGGAGAGGATCTCCCTGCCCTGCATCAGCCCTGGGTACCTGCGGAACTGCTCGTGGAAGCGGTCTCGGTGGCCCTGCAGCGTGTCAGCCGGTAGACCTGTGGCAATGGGGACAGCAAGGATGGATCCAGGCTGCAAACTCAGCCCCAAATTTATCCCCATGCACCCCTATCCCTCCAGACTCAAGCCAGGACCAGGCTGGGAGCAGGGCATCCCCATGTACTGCAGTGACTGGGGACTCACAGGAGTGCAGCTTGAACATGAGCTTGACGGCGTAGTGGTAGAGGTGGCTGCAGTCCTGGATGACCTGGATGAGGGGTGCCAGGCGGCACTGCACCGCTGACATCTGTGACACTGCCATGGAGGTGTTGAGCTGCCGGAAAACTGGAGAGGAGAGAGCAGTGAATGCCAGGGATGTGTTTGCAGAGCCGTCCGGCCGCAGTCAAACCGGCTTGATCATTAACCAGGACAGACGTGGCTTCGCCAAACACCATCCATTGTGCTGAGCTGGGAACAACCCCACTCTGTGCAAGAGAAACACCTGAAGGGACATTGGTAGCATTGCAAGCAAGGGTGCTCAGCTCTGCCATGCACACCCCAACCCCAAACAGGAGGTATGTAACCTGGAATGATGTGTGGGCTGCATGGCTGCCAGCAGTAGCTGCCAGCACTCGATGCAAGCAGGAAAAGCAAGAGGTTTTGCTCTGGTCCTTTTAATCCTGCAAAGAGCTGGGACAGAATCACCCCAGCCTCACCTGCCCAGCACAGAAACAGATCCCTTCCCCGGGCAGACATCCAGCCAGCGCATCGGCTGACTCCTTCCCTGCTCAGCTTTCAAGTACTTCTGAATATCAGTTCCCATACAGCTGGGTCAGGAGGAGACGTGGATGGCACACAGAGCTGGGACACGGCCCCTCCCCTACACCCAGTTCCCCTGGGCAGCTCTGTGCTCTGACTGACAGTGGAGGGGAAGGAATGGCACATTTTTAAGCCATTGAAAAATTCCTGGAGAATGAGGCAAGAGAAGCAAACACGGGCAGGGGCTGCTGCCAGAGAGGCAATGAATATTCATACAGTAGCACAGCCCCCATCCTCTCCTCCAGTGGGTGGAAAAGATTTGGGTAATGCACTAAAAAGGAATGAAAAGGCATTTCATAGCAGCATCACACGCCCTGCATGGCTCAGGTGCACTATAAATAGCCACACTTCTTAAATATTTTCCTACAACCACTCCTACAGAGCAAAAATCTCCATGCCTTAACCAAGGAGGAGGAGGAGGAGGAGGAAGGATGCAGACAAACTCTCTTCCTGACCAAAGAAGGAAACTATTGCTCAAGAGCCCTGGGGCAGCTGGGAAGGAGCTGCTGCCACTCCTCACCTGATTCTGACAGCTTCAGCTCACAGTCCAGGTAGTCGAAGAGCTCCACTGTCAGCTGGAAGCTGCCAAAAACCAACACCATCACTGCGCTGCACACACATCAGTGCTACAGATCACTGCTTGCAGGAGCCCATGGGCACTCCAATGGGACTCCACTGCTTCTGGATGCTTTTCCCCACGTCAAGATCTTTTACCCCATCCCATGAGGACACTCACATGTTATTCACGTCCGTGCCTGCTGTCTTTTCTAGGACCTCATCTGAGACCTCAAGGCCTGCGGGGAACTCGGGGTGCTGTGCCAAAGGAAAACAGAACAGCAGCTGCTGCTAATTGCTCCTGCAACAGCTCTCAGCGGTGCAGATGCAGCATGGGGTCTTACCTTGGCATGGAAGGAGATCTTGGTGAGGAGCAGCCGTGTGTAGATGCTCACCAGCTGCCCGTAGCGGTCGTGCAAGTGGCCCTGCAGGAGACACAGGGGAAATAAATTGAACCCAGTGATGCCAAAAATGCCCGGTGCGGTGACAAGCAGTGGATGCATCCATCCCATGGGTGTTGGTCAACCTGCACCAGCCCCACAGCTCTCCCCTCTCCCGCTGCCCCTTCTTGTGGGTTATTTCAGGTGGTTGCAAGCTTCCCCAGTGCATACAATGCTTAGGGCTCAACACCCAACTCAAAGCCCTTCACCCAGGAAGCCCCACCTCCAGCACGGCACCAACCTCTGCTCCTCCCGTCTGCTTACCCACAGGTCTCCCACCTCACGGATGTTGCTGCGGTACCGCTGGCAGTCCTGCAGGACCTGGGGGCACAAAAGGGCAACAGGGACTCAGCCCCTTGCACCGCTACAGCAAAGCTTGAGGGGACAGGTCAGCCCCAGCGTGGGGGTGTGCAGGGGGAGGTTCTGAAGTAGTGAGATAACAGGCTGATTTATGAATCACAACATCACAAAGATTGGAAAAGATTTCTAGGATCACCAAGTCCAACCATGGCGCCATCCCGCCATGCCCAGTGCCCACGTCCCACAGTGCCACATCTCCATGGTTCTTAAACACCTCCAGGGACGGTGACCCCATCACCTCCCTGGTTTTGTTGAAGCTCATCCCATTGGCCTCAGCCCATCGATTCAGTCTATGCAGATCCCTCTGTAGGGCCTCCCTACCCTCAGGCACATTGATACTTCCTACCAACTCGGTGTCATCTACAAGCTTACAGAAGGGGCAGAGCCTCTGGGGGGGGGACACTCACATTGGGGTGGCCGTCACGCAGGACTTTGTGCAGGACATGGCAGAACTTCCAGCTGAGGATGGAGCTGCTGGGCAGGGGCAGCCCGATGGCGTAGGACCAAAAGGTGAAGGCGCCCTTCTCGTGGTGCGTCCCCAGAATGATCCCTTTCTATCAGTCAAGGCCAACCCCACGGAGAAACCCATCTTTCCCCAGCCCTGCAACCCCAAGATCTCCCCTGTAGGTGAGGATGGAGCTCCTGCACCACCCAGATGGCAGAGGGAAAGGATACGGCGTGCATGCTTCTCCTTCACCGGCGCCTCCTGTGTGTTGATGGCTTTGCTGATGCTGATGGCCTGCGGGAGGAGGAGAGCGGTGTCAGCAGTGCCACAACCCTTGGGACCCACCTCCCCCTCATCCCAGCTCTGCCAGCTGGGAGCAACCCAAGCACTCGGGGGCTTTTGGAAAATATTCTGAATTTTCCATTTGTCAAATGTTTGGGACGGCAGTATTAGGCTTTTTGATGCAGAACAAAGCAGCCAGGGCCAGGCTGCCCTCAAAGCCACAGATGTCTTCCACTGTCCCAAGGAACAAGTGGCACTTTGCAGCCTGAGCTCAGCAACGCACCCTGCCAGCAGCAACACACAGCGCGATGCCACATTCCTGGGCTGTTTGTGCAATCACAAGGAGCCTTTGAACTGGGTGTTTTTCCACAGCTTTGAAGGCGGCCCTGCGTGAGAACAGCAAGCAGGGAAAGGGAAAACAGCCCCCAAGCATGGAGGGAGCAGCAGCCATGATGCCACAAACCAGAGCAGTGCAGTTCACAGAGGAGTAGCTGTATCAAGAGGATTACCTGTATAGCAGTGCATTGAATCACGCCCTAATCAAATGAAGGTTTTATTCCAAAAATAGGCCCCAGTCGCTTTCTCCAGCTCTAAATTTGAGCTGCTGAGACCACGAGGACTTCCCTTCACTACTTCACCTTTGCACAAGAACTGGGGCTGTGCCCACAGCTGTGAGGCCCTTTGCACAGCAAAAACCAGCAGGCCAGAATGGCAGGAAGCAGCCAGGCTCCCGGCGCTAGTGCCGGAAGAAAAACATGGTCCCTCCCTGCACACAGGCTGTAAAACCTCATAGAGCCCCAGTTCTGAGCAGCATGCACAGCACCGGCTTTGTGCCACCAGGGAGGGAGGAACCCAGTGCAGCACTGTGCCACTGACCGTCAGCCAGGAGCAGGAACTCGCCATATAGAGCTGGTCCCACACGAGGATCCTCATCCCCAGCACTGTTTTGGGGTGAGCAGCCCCAGGATCGGGTACAGGCTCAGTTCATGTCCCCACTTCTCAGCACAAGGAGTGACAATAGAGGTGTTGGTGCCCCCCATGGCTGTGCATCCTCAAGGAGGCTGTGCGGCTGCAGGCAGCGATTTTGCTTCTGCACTCGGGGAAGCCCTGGCGTTAACCTGCCATGTGGGTCAGTATAGCAGCAGCAGAGTTAAGCCGGCGACTTGGCGTAATCCTCTTAACTCGAAGGTTAATGAGACTCAAGTGCCTGGAAAAAGGCACCGGCACGAGGGCAGTAGGGCTGAGCCATCTGCTGGGCACGGGAGTGACAGAGAGCTCATCCCAAAGCACCAGGAGGAGCCCCATGGGGCCGGGACAAAGCAAACCCCATTCCATATCCTCACTGCTCGGCATCATGGGCTGGAACCTGCCCCAAAACCTGTGATGCCCATTGGGATTTCACTGAGCTTATTGCCCATGAACCTGCCCAGACAAAACGCAGCCTGGGAGCTCCAGAGTGTGCCTAAGGGGTGACTGAGCGCTGAGGTTTGATCTGAGCCACTTTACATTCATAATGGGAGACATCACATCCAACGTGAGTCCCACTGATACCAAAGCAATGCCAGCATCCCGGGGCTGGCTCCAAGCCCTGAGTCAAGAGGATCCCCCATAAAAACAGGTCAGAGATGGGAACACCCTGGTGGCGAGCGCCAAGAGCCAAGCTGAAACCTTCATGCAGCTGCAATTTCCCCACCACCACCCCAGTGCTGATGGCTGCGGGTCAGACCCTGAAACCTGCGGGTTACAAAACCACCATGGGTGCAGCCCTGAGCACCTTACTCACAGCCCCAGCGTACCGAGCCGGTGACTAAACAGGGATCAAAGCATCCAAAGGAAGGAGTGCAGGTTACATCCACCCCTTCTTTCCAAGCCGCTTTAATTACAGCATGATCTTCTCCACCCACGGCTCCCCCCGGCCCCAGCATCCCCAGGAGGTGCTCCATCCCTGACATTTTTGGGGCCTTGCTCCAGACGCTCTCCAGCAAGTCCGGGTCTCTCCAGGACTCCACACATGGACCAGAACAGGACCGCTCAGCATTCACACGTGCCGTATTCCTGGGGGCTGCCCAGCGTGTTGGGTCTTAACCTTCCAGCAGACACAGCCCTCACCCTTCTGGCAGATGTAGTCAAGAAAAGCAAAAGTTGGGCACCAAAACCAAAAGTTTTGCCTCCAATGGCACTGCGGAGCGAGCACCCGGAGAGGACAGCAGGGTCTCACCTCCAAGGCAAATGCTGACACCAATGCAGTGTGACCCCAAAAAGCATTCTGAGCAAATCACATCGCAGACATAAAATGGCTCAGGTCAAACCTCACGCTACCTGCGAGCACCGGGGGGCGGAACGATACCACACAGCAATGCCGGGAAGGTTCTGCATAGGACGAACCTCTTTTAGGACACCGTGGCTCTATAACGCGACTCTCGCTCTTCGGGCACAGTGGGGCAAAGCCAGAAGGGACGGAAGGAAGAACGGAGGGGACACGGGACGCTCCCGCCCGGGGCAGCGCTCTCCGCACCGCGGTAACTCCTCGGCGCTGCCCGGCGGGACGGCTGGAGGAGACGCGTCCCGAAGGAACCGGAATTGCAGGTTTATTCGTGCTGCTCCCCAAACCCAACGTTGCCACTTCCCACCCGGCACCGCGACCGCACTGCCCCGAACGGTCACCGGCCCTCGGACGGAGCTCTGCGGGACCGCAGCAGCCGACGGGACGGGGAGGGATAGGCGGTGCCACAGGACAACCGGGCCGAGTACCGGCAATGCGCAGCTGAGCGGCGGAGGACGCGAGGGGGGCAGCACGGCCGTCCCTCGAGAGAACGGCGCCTTTGCGTCGGGCATCCCCGACGGCTGCGGGACGGCTCCCAGCCCGGGGCGGACATGCGGGACACAGCGGGGTTTTGGCCGCGCTCCCGTTGACACCGCCGTACGACTCTCCCTACGCGCTCCCACCGGTGGGGCCAGCGGGGAAACGGCCTCCTGGCGCTCCGTCCCCGGGGAAGGCCCCACGCGGAGCTCCCGGAGGCGCTGCCCCACGGCTCGGGCCGCTCCCAGGGGACGAACGCCGCCGCCGGGACCCTGGGACACCCCCGCCTCCCCCCTCACCTGGTTCTTATCGAACTGCTCCCTCTCCGCCTCCAGGCTGTGTCCGGCCCGCCGGCTCAGCACCCGTGCGGGAACGCTCTTGATGCTGTTCATGGCTGCGCAGCGCACACGGCGCAGCACGCACCGCGCACACCGGGCACCGAGCGCTCCGGCGCCGCCCGCAGCTCCTCCCGGCCGCGCGCCGCAGCGCCCCCCGGTGTCAGCGCCCGTCCCTGCAGGTTCGGGACGGCTCCATCCGCCCGCGGCAGCGGAGGGACCCGCGGCTCCTGTGGGCTGTCCGCTCCTGTCGGCCTTCGCTGGCAGCAGCACGCCCACCCCGCGGTGAGCTGAACGGCAGCTTTGTTTTCTCCAACAATAACTCAAGAGGAGGGCACAATAGCAAAGTGATTCCCTGGAGGGTTTGTAATGCTTCCAGAAATCAGGCGGTGCAGCTCGACGCAGCTGGAGTTTCCGCGCACACGTGGGTTGTAAGTGACTTAATGACAGAGTAAATTAACCCCGACGATCCGCTCCTCCCAGCTTCAAAGCCCCCCACGTGCCAGAAGCAGCTCTGAGCAGAGCCAGGAGGAGTTCTGCCTTCTGTGGGCACAAACTCGGCCCCAAATGCAGCAATGTGAACCCAGGGCAGCACCTGAGCTCAGTCTTCCACCCCCATCCAAACGCCACTGTGAATTCACAGGGGGTCAGGGGTGCCACCGAGCAACTTAAAGCAGAAAGCACAGCCTGCATGAGTTTCTCCAGGCGCTGCTGTGCTGGTTTAGCTTGGTGATGGCAGTGGGGTGGCTGCAGGTGAGCTCTGTGCTGACACCAAGGACTGCTCCTGGGAGACCTGCCATGCCCACAGCATCAAACTGTGGGGACGGAGCCTGGAAATGTTCTCTGCAGGTTATTAACGTGTGGGAAATAGCCTTTGTGTCCTGAAAAAGGAACAGAGAAGCAGAGTGTGATGCTCAGAGGCCAACAGCAGTCGTGATCAAAACAGTTCCGCTCATTTTGAGGCCAGTCACAGAGGATGGAAAGCAGGCTGGCAATGAGGCAATTAAAGAGGAAGTGGAAGAACACGTGAAAGAGTTAACAAGGAGAAACCATGGTGCAAGTGTTGTATTTCACTGCAATTAATTCAAGGCAGCAGATAGGGTGAGAGCTCAGCTGCACCCCCAGCAAAAACACAGGGGCAGAGGTGCCCTGAGCTTGTGGTTCTGGGGGGAACAGCCAAAGGAAACCATCCATGGAAAGCAGTGTGCTGGGCAGCATGTGAAACGTGAAGAAAGGTGCAGCAAAAGCACTGTTTTTACTTATTTGACCTTTTTGTTCAAGAAAGTTCAGAACTAATTCTGTAGTGGAAATGTCTTCATTTCCTCCAGAAAGTTAAAGATCTGCATGGAAAGACAGGAACATTTCCTCTAAGATACATTAAGCAATCACATCTATGTCCTTTTCCTATACATTTTCACCCTGCAGACTCACCAGAAAACAGAAAGAGAAGAAGGTAAGCAAAGCACAGCACAGTCGGACGATGACCTCAGGGACAACACTCGTGTGTTACAGAACCAAAATCTTTCTGGTTTGCTTTGCAAGTGAGTGATCTTTGTGCCCTTGGCCACCTCCTGACTCACAGCTCACGAGCAGTGGCACACGCTTTGCTGCCCGTTTTCCTGTTGCTGTCCTCCTTTGTGTGGCTCATCAGCTCTCCCCGACTCAATCTTTCTCTAAAGGAAAAATGATCAACCGCTAGAAATGGCCGCATCGCTGCCAGCAGGCAATTCACCTGGTGTTTGTCACAGCACCTGCCACCAAGTGACCTCAAAACAATAAAAAACCACTTTTCTGTATGAAACATGTCTGTTCTTCCTGCTCCTTCTATGATTGAACTGACCACAGCTGATTCAGTGCCCTTTATTAAGAGAAGGTACTGAGACTTATTCAGTAGCCAGTCACTTGCAGGTCACTAAATCTTGCTGTGGATTTACAGAGAGCTGTGGGTATGGCTGTGCCATCAGTTCTTTCTCACTTGAGGCAAATGAGATTATTTCTGTAGGCTAAGCATGTGCTTACCGCTGTGCTGCATCAGCACGGCGCTCAGCAATTTTGGGGATTGCTCCTGAAACATTTAAACATCAGTGGTTTCAGGATGCAAGTCATAGCGCTGGTTTCGATCTACAAAACCTTCTTTTGGCCTAAAGCCCATCTCTGTAGGGAAAGGAGAGATCTCCACACAGGAGTATTAAAGCAAAGTGAGGGCATTCTGGCTGCTCAGCATCCACTTCCTCTGAGAGCCCCATTAGTGTGCCCTAAGCAAACCCAGCTTCTTTTGAAAGAAGACCAAGCGTCTCCAGACTTAATGCACTGCCTACCTGCAGCAACAGCAGCAGAGCAGGGCTGCAAGGGGCACAAAGAGGAGAGCTCCACTGGAGACAGCCAGCGCAGGGCATGCAGTGTGAACACAGCAGCAGCTCCATATTGGACTGAGGGGCACAAAAGCATCCCTGCTGTGCCCATGAGGAAGGAGACAGTGCCACACAGCTTGGCATTGCAGCACGCTGTGTACCCACCTCCCTTTGCAGACATGCTCTCTGGTTGCATTGGTAGCACTGGAAGGTTTCCTTTTTTGTTAATTTTTCCCTCGCTGTCGCTAGTTCTAATTCAATTTCATGTGGTTTTCTGGACTTTCACCATATCCAGTTACCTTTTGTCCACAAAACTAGACAACGTGGTGCCTGTTGCAAGCATCCCATTCACATCACTTGAACAAATAATCAGACAGTGAGAAATTTCCGGGATTTATACAGAAGAAAAAACAATCTGCTATGGGCAAGGCTGCTTTTTGAAACAGCTCTATTCAATACATTCTACTTCTGGAGCTCTGAGCCCCAGAACAATATATGCTGACACAACCCTTGGCCGTGGCACTGAAAAACACTTCCCAGTCTCTTATTCAACAATGTTCGTATCCTTGACTGTGTTATCTGTAACGTGCAGAAGGACTCTAATTACAATGAACTGTGTGCAGGTACAAGGGCTGCAGCTCAGGAATGGAGCACCAAGATGTGAGTGGCCAGAGCTTTTTCTGGGCAGGGAGCATGAGGAACATGCTTGAGAAAAGTTGAATTGTTGGACTGAAGGAATTACTGGC
The DNA here is from genome assembly GCF_023343835.1 of Lagopus muta. Classification (NCBI taxonomy): domain Eukaryota; kingdom Metazoa; phylum Chordata; class Aves; order Galliformes; family Phasianidae; genus Lagopus; species Lagopus muta. Next base: position 7,425,028 of record NC_064449.1, on the reverse strand, counting down.
TGCCTTTGTATCTGCTTGCTGCTATGGGACACACAAGAGTTTTAATGGAAATGCATTGAGAGCAGGGCACCTGGAATTCTGAAAGGCTCGTCTCAGAAATCCGCTGACTTTTGATTCATGTTGCAAATGCATTTATAGAAAAAGGGGAGCAAACAAAAATTATTCAAGTGTGAAAACAAAGAAACAAACATCATTGAGAAAAGAACGGGAACTTAAGCATCTTGTTCTGAAGCAGATAACTGCGTCCCGTTTTGAGTTTCTGCAAGTTGGGTTGTCTGTATTGTAATGCAAAAACACAACATGGAAATCAAAGAACTCAGACAATGCAAAATTATGGAGCTGCCAGATTTAAACTGGCAGGCAGCAATGCCACGCTTTTCAAGTTGCTTTTCTCCTCCCTCCTCCAAACAGGGCACAGAATTCATCAGGCACAAATTCTAACTGATCGCATTTCAAGGGTTAATTTTGATAGAGTGCGTTTTGAAGTGGAGTTTAAAACAGCCTCAGGTAGAGCTGCCTGTAAACAGAGATTAGTTAGCCTGCATAGATTAACCAGAACACGCTTGGCAAGTTCCTGTCCAGAACTGCTCTGAAAGTAGATCAAAGTCCCACAGATGTGGTTCAGAAGCCACCCCTGACAGTAAATACTGCGGTGCTTCATTTTCTACAGCAACCGTTCCAAAGGAGAAGCTAATTTCCAAGCTCACAACTGCAGCGTCAGGCTGTAAAGCAGCATCGTGCTCTGACGGCAGCGCGTTGAGCTGAGCTGCGATGTGCCAATCAGCCAGCAGGAGCCAGACATCTGATGGGGATGGGCCACAAGCAACCTCTGTTTTGCAGAGGGCTTTTCAGGAATCCAACCCACAAGACAGTCTTTGCAAAACACTGCACTGCTGCTGTCTTTCACACTGCATGAAATCCTGCTGATGAACTTCGGAACAAAATACCCTTTCAGTTGATGCAAATGCTGGCACACAATCTTTACACTCTCTCAGTCAGTACCAGCACAACTAAGGTTTTCTGGTTCTGAATGTTATCAGAGTTCCTTTTGTTTGTCTGGTACTTACATTGTTCTGGTCAAGTTCATCCAAGGCTATAAGGTGAAGTAATACCTTTCAGAGGAAAGCAGAGCTGAGGATTCAGCACGCAGCCTTTTCATTAGCACCCTGATTTAAAACCAAAAGCCCAAATCCTACCTTTACCATACACATTAGTTTACTCATTTCTAGTGGTACAATCATTGCAAATCATGACCAAAAAAAGGCAGAAATTGATATGGATATTTATGAGAACAAACTAATGCCACTTTCTCAAATTACTTCTATTGCTTACATATTTAGAACAGAAGCTCCCAATTAGAGTTCACATTGATTGTGTGCACTGCCATGACAGCTACACACAGGTTCTTTCCCCCTTCGGCATGTTCTCTGATCCTGTAATGAGAGAAACTAGAACTATTAACCCACACAAATTCTATGGTTATTCACACAGAGAGTTAGGCTTAAGTTCACAGAAAACTATTCTATATACCACCTTTTCCTACAGTGTCCTCCTTTCCACAAATACAGACAGATAATAAACTAGTTCTGAGTGAAAGTCACACTTGTGTTCACTTTCTTCCAGACCTCCTACAGCTTGCTCTAAAATGACTTCTTCCTCCCATCTGTTTGGATGCATGAAAAAGTCAAATCCTGTCATGACCTTGGCCAGCCATAAAGAGTCCAACAGAAATATTCAAGTGTTGTCACTAAGTCATGTGGAAACGTGTTCTACAGCAAAGCATGAGGGGAGCATTATTTATCATCGTGTCATTGCACAGGTCAAGCATTACGTTCACAACCACTCCTCCCAGCCACCTCAATCCAGCTGTAGATGAGCAGTAAGTACCGTGTTAATGCTGCTGCTGTTTGGACTGCAGCGAGAGCTCAAGCGGAGGAGATTGCTAAGCTTCCAGTCTGTTGAGATTCAGGCAACACACACTGCAGTTTACTTATGTGGGAACTGGCATCCTGGAGGAGACAGAAAGGAAGTCAGTTTTTTTGTACCAGTGCTGCTTTGTTTGTTCTAAATAAACTATTCTTATATACTTGCAGTCAAATCACACTCAAAGCCTTCTGAATCGACAGGGCCATTTCTGCATGCATTTAGGAAAACACTGCATAGCAATAAACAGCATTTCTATTGCAGAATTGCAGTGATCCTCTAAAAGCAAACCATGCCAAACCAAAACTACAGAATCTTCATTTCTATATGATGCTCAGCATAAATTGTTATTATGTGCTTCCAAATTTTGCAGAATTCCAGAACAAGGAACGACGACAGAATTTTTTTGGAAAGCTAACATGAAAGATAACACACCAATTATTAGCAACAGAAAAACTGAGCATGCCTCACAGAGCTCAAATGAACACAGCTCAGAAGGCTTGTAAGTCTCTTGAAAGCCATTTTGTGTAATGTTTTTGTTCACCACGTCCCTTCAGACAGCACGAGTCCTCTCAGGCACACGTGCAGCCCTACCTTCACCTCCATCTGCCTTTCACGGGACTTCGCAGCCTTTCTGCACACACTGTTATCTCATCAACGTGCCTCGCTTTCTTGCTATGACGGTAATGTTTGCTCGTTGCAGAACTGAGCAGATACAATTGTACAGCTATGGCTAAAACCACGTGCGAATACAAGGAGCCTGACATTGCTGACAGTGAACTCCAGGTGACTTTAAGTCCGAATGTTTTTGCGTTACAGCGCCCACCCCCACCGGGCGGTCTGTGTGGGGCTGGCGGGCGCTGCCTGCAGCGGGCAGCACGGCGTTACCCCACAGCCAGCGCTGCCTGAGGAGAAGCCGAGCGCGGCAGTGCCGGGGAAGCTGCGGGGACGTCGGGGAGTGATTCTGACCGGAGCACGCAGCAAACAGGCAGCCGACGGCCTCCGATGCGTTAAACTCCGGAAAAACGGATTAAAACAAACAAATCTCCTCTGAAATCTGTGAGGAGATCCCGCCCCGCCCCGCCGCACGCTCTAATGCTCTCGAGTGACGTCACCGCGCCGCCCATCCCAGAGGGGACACCGAGGGTTCGAATCCCGCCTCGGCCAGGAGACCGCGGGCTGCCAGCTTAGGATCCGCGGGACGGCAGAGCCGCTCGGAAATGAATAATGCTGAGCCGACACGTGTGAACCCAACCGGAGGTCGATGAATGGAAGTGACTGCCCTGCTAAGCTTTATAACAGAACAGCTACCAGAGATCCAGTGAGCTCGTTAGAAACACCACTATCTTTTAAAATACATTTTCCTGCAAGCAGACCTGTGGAGCGTTCCTCCCGCTCTCATTTCTCAGATTTTATGCTGGCAAGGCAGAGGTGCATGCTTCTGTACATTTGATGTATGCTTTAAATACTTAATTCAGCAGAAAACTCTTAATTACTTAAATTATTATTTCTCTATAAGATTAGGAATGAAAATAGCTCTTCAGAAAACAGAAGCCATCTTCAGTGAAGAAGAGGAATTTTATTTAAATCTTCATGCGTAGGCATGATAGACCCCAATTTTACTTCAGCAAACATCACAACAAAAAAATCCAAGCAGCCTATACAGAACAGTGAAATTGCCAAGGATGTGGGCTCTCCACAGCATCACTGCAGAATCCATGGGTTTAGAAGCCTCACTTTGGCTATGCCATTTATAACCATGTAATTAAATAAAGGTAGTCTTCAACCATCACTTCTTGACTTCTCCAAGATCTTCAATGCTATCATCATCCACCTGGGGGAGAAAAAAAGCCAAAACACCACATTAAATATATTTCTTTCTTGCATGTCTCATTGCTGTATGTGTAATGAAGTGGGGAAGCTTTCAGCACTCCATGCTCTGGGAGTCTGGTTTTTTTTTTTGGACAGTTGAAACAGCATTCAACTTTAATCACTCCTTAACCTAATGATTCATAGGTTGGTAGCAGGGCAACAGTGGGTTACTTCTGCACACCAGCCTGTGCTGCCCAAGATCACATCTGTCTCTGAAAATCACTGGAAACGTCACAGGCTACTACTGAAAACTAGAGCTCTTACAGAGAAAGCCACTGGTTACCTCAGGCCACTTCTCCTGGATTACATCGATAATGTCATCTGTGAAATCGCCCTGGATGATGATTTCATCTTCTCCTGTTACTGAGGCACCGCAGGAAAATTTCTGAGCAAAAAACCTTTGTGCTTCCTTAAGATCGATTTCTGTGTATGGGAAAACCGACAGTTGAAGAACAGTCATCGTCCAGATAGCAGATCTTCTCATAATCAAAACTGTTTTAACCATGGTAGTTTAAAGTCCAGACTTCAGTATTTCCATTGAAATTCTGCAAACCACTCAAGGTAATACAATCAGAAGAAATACCTGAAAGGTTACCTTTTCTCCTCACATTAAAGAAGCTAAGACTCTAGGTAAGATGAGGTTAAGGGCAAGCACATCTAAAATCTACACAACACACCAACAAATGTCAACTCACCAAACGTTGCAAGGCCACAGACTCTTGTGACATATTTTTTCTTTGCTCTAGGAATTTTAGCTATTGTGACTTTTTGTGGTACAGTCTTCTTTTTCTGTTTTATCTGACCTCTTCCACCTTTAAAGCAGAATATATTACATGATTAATTAAATGATGTAACAGTTAAAGACTGTAAGGCTACATTTCAGTCCTGTAAACAAAAAAGCCTATCTCCCAGTCTGTGTATGTAAACAAAAAAGTATTTTGGATGTTAGTCATCTCCCATTCCGAACCTTCTAGTTTAATTTCTTAAAAGAAAGGTCCCAGGTCAAAAGTTAATGTTACAAGAAATCACAACATACGCATGTCAAATGTGCATTAAAGAACAGAATGCACAGCAGAACCTCGATGGGTGTTTCCCACATTCCACTAACCACTGCATTTGGTCTACATTTAACCCCTCTTTAAAGGATTTTTCTTTGGTACCATCTTAAGTTAGGAACAAACTGTTACTTTTAAATCCTTATGGCTTTTGTGTAAGGCAAAGAAAATTACTTATGTCTATTTACTAAGGCTAAGAAACCTTGCCTGCTTAGACTGCTGCGTCAAACAGCACATGAAGTTCTAAGTATCAACACAGGACTGCAGTACAAAACAAATCTATATAAAGGCTAGCAGGAAAAAACCCACACCTCAAGCAGAAGGCAGCTACAGCAATTGACTGCCAAACTTGCACATGACTTCATTTCTTATTTACTGTCTGTTCCTAGGTCAACTTGAGGGAATGCTTCACACATCAGGTAGATATAAGTCAGAGTAAGGCATGCAGAAGATTAATCCCACTCATTAGAGTCCTTCAAATCAGATTATGATCTCAGCTAACTTTGTATACACTCATCAAGTACCCCAGGGTAACTAAAGTCCTGTTCCAGAGCTTTCTCACCAAGAAAACTTAAAAGAATCTATGTCAAGCAGACTCACTTCTTGTGAATGCTTTTTTCCCCCCTAACATGCAGCACTTTCAATTCTGCATTACTAGAAATTGGCAAATAATAACTTAAGACAGTAAATTTCTCTCTCAAAGTTTCTTCGGTCAATACCTGCAGTAATTTTCTGCTTCTTTCTTTTCTTTTCATCCTCTCTCTTCAGAATTGTGCCATCATACTTTACACTATACTTTAAATTGTCACAAAACTTGAGGTTCCATTTCTGGATTTCCATTTTCACCCATAAATATTTTAAACACTTATTTTATGACCAAAGCCAAGCTGAGAACTATCAGCAGCATGCCACACAATGACATTATATTTAAAGAAAATGGTCTGAAGTGTCTGGAAAAAAGCACCCAAGCTAGAGAATTTAAAGCTACTTTTGTCACTACAAATATCCCACAGACAAGGATAAACATGACTGGTTCCCAAGGCACACAAATAAAACATCTGCAGGGATATGTGGCTTAAAATATGAATCTCAGTGGGCTACAAACCATCATTTATGAAGCACTACAGGCACAACTGACATCAGACAGGCAAATATGTATTAATAACCACAGTATTCTAATTTGTGGGGGAAAACTATGTTAATTAAACAGAGAAATCCAACAATAAAACAGTATCTGTTCTTAGATAGTGTGAAGCTCTATCTATGCTAGAAGAGACATAGCTGCTAATGGAGACAGGCAGTAGTGCTGAAGTGTAAAACCAAATTCTGTTATGAGAATTCTGAGAGACAGAAGGAAAAAAAAAAACAAAAGTAGTGGTCTGAGGCATTAAGAGAGGAAAGCTTCTTTGTTCTACTCTGCAAGCAACCTGTGAACTGCTGCTAAACAAAGCAGAAACCTTCTGGGAGGTACACCAGTGGATTGCCAGTTAAGAATAAGTACTCTCTGAATAAGTGCCACAGCAATGACAAGAGCACGTAGAAGCAGCTCACCTTTCTCTTACTGCTACTACTGTACAGTTCCTTTGTTAGCATCTACCTACATGCAAACTCTGCTGCTAGTTGAAAGCAATTTATTTGGTACTTTTTCTGCAGTCAAAGCATAGCTAACAATCAAAACGCAAGGAAGCTGTGTCTCAGTCTAAGCCCGTAGATAAGGAAAAGGTGACCCCAAGAGCTTATAAATCAATACCACAAGCAACTATTTAGACCTTGCCTCTCTTTTGCTTCTTCTTCTCTTCTTCTTCTCCTGCAGTTCCTTGGCCTTCTCCAACCCCAGCTTCCTGTTTCGGTGAATTTTCTTAAATACATCAGAGAGGAATGGTGAGAGAACCAAAGAACAAAATTAGCAGTGACTAACACATGCCCTTAAAGAAACAAGAAATCAGCTACACTGACATTTCACTGGGCCCCTAAGTAGCTTGCTCTAGTGCAGCATCCCCTGACTGATGCGTGTTCCCTAAAGTCCTTGGTCAAATTAGGCTTGTGACCTTCATATCAAAGATACAGTTACAACTTTAATAGTCTCCTTCAGTAATCTCAGAAAGAGACAAAAATTACTGGCACTGGAAATTCAAATCATCAAGTTCCATAGCACTAACGACCTGCCTCCCAGCAACCCGCTGCCTGCACTGCAAAGACATGAAATAGGATAAATCAGCTTTGACAGGAAGCAACTGCATGTTGTCACAGTGCTCATTGTAGAAACCTTAGTATGGGCCAAACATCATTTCTGATTTTTTTTTCTGACGTAATCAAACTTGTTTTCACAGCATCCAAAAGCAGGCTGAACTTTTGGGAAAATAATTTAATTTTCAGACTCAGTGCAGATGGAAGAGATGAGAAATGGGCAAGCTCAAGAATTTGTTTGTATGTCCAAGTACACATATTAACCAGGAATAAAGGAAAATTCTCACCTACTGTAAGTTTTGCAAACTCATCTGGAAAGTTCTTCTCTAACCATTGTCTGCATTTAGTCACATCAGGCATGTATTCGCAGTACTAGAGAAGAAAGGCCACATAAATGCTGTTGGCAAAGTAATTACAAGATACATCACAAACAAAAACAACAAAACCCTTTTGCTATTTATTTAGCTCAGTCATTTCTCCTTAGTCCTCCAAATACCAATGCTTCACCAGCACATAGGAAGACACATGACATCCTAAAGATGACAGCAGATAAAAGCACAGAATCAATATAACTGAAAGCAAGAAAAGATCAGAAAGAATCATTGTGGAAGTCATACTGGAAAGAAGAAACAAAAAACTAACTCACCTCTGTTGGCAATGAACAGACTGGAGCAAGAGGGAAAAAAAAAGAAATTACAATTGAGTTCTCAACGCACAGCCTTAGTGTTCTAGTTAAACTGGTATTCTGAAGCTTTCTTTCATCACAATATCTTGTAATAAGCATATGCTGATTCAGAAGATGACAATGATACCATTATAATTTTTCTCTTAGTCATTTGCTTTCATGCTGTGCATTAAGATAAATCTGTCAGAACAGCAGCTTCTTGGGCAGTCTTCATCCTACAGAACACACCCAAACCAACAATGCAGCCTCATTCACAACAGAAATCCTGCAACAATATTCAAACCCAATGCAAAATAACATACTTATCTAAAGCACAGACCTCAACATTATATCCTTCAAAAAATCCAGATGCATGACAAATATGAGTAAAGCATAATTCCAAACAGTGCATCAATTACTTCCCTTAACTTTATTCCTTGTTCTCATACCAACAGTCAGATGGCTTTTCTACGCTAAAGGTTTTACCAGCTTTCTGCAGGTATAAATCTTTGCTCAAAATATCTGAGCACCACTCCTCTAACAGAGCTTTCATATCCAGAAGGCCATCAGCACCTCCATCAGAAAGGTCACCCTGACCATGGTCTATCTGACTCGAAGCTGACCAGAAGAAAACCTCCAACCATCTCACTTTTTCTGCCTGGCTGCCCTTACTAACACCCCACTGTAAGAACTGTGGGCAGCTGCCCCTCAGCACTTGCCTCCGCAGTAGAGGACCCGAAGGGGGTAGTCAGCATCCGACCTGGCACCACTCCTTATGTCTCCTCTACAGTCAGGGACCACAGGCTCAGCTACATCTGTGGCCATGTCACAAGCCTGCAGGTTACAAAATCAAAGAGTCAGGACTCACGTTTTGTATTATTTACATCATTCCCTACATAACAAACTCCCGGAGACTGACCAAACTACAAAGCCCAGAGAAAAGAGGTGTAACTGTAAGAGCAGAAGTAGTCAAGGAGTTAAAAAAAAAAACACCTGTCAAGAACAGTGGGGCTGAGTGCACGAGGGAGCCCCGGGACCACAAAGGCTGTGTCTGTGAAGACTCGAGGCCAGCAGGAGCCGAAACACAGACAAGGGAACGGACCCGGGAGCCCGAGGGGCGTGGAGGGGCAGGGAACCCCCGAGAGGCAGCGATGGGCCCCGGGCAGCGAGGGGTAGGCAGGCTGCTGGGCACCGACGGGGACCGGGAGAGTGCGGAGGGCCCGGGGGACAGCAGGCGGGGTGGGGAAGGGTGCCATGAGGAGCGCGGGAGGGGTGAAATGAGGCAGAGAGGCGCGCGGAGCTCTGCGGCCGCAGCACCGTGGCGTTACCCGGGCGACCCCTCAGGCCGCGGCTCCTCCTCAGGCGGCGGCTGCAGCTGCACGCACCGCGCGGCACGCGCGCCCTCACAGCGCCGCCACCGAAATCTCGCGAGAGCTGAGCGTTCCGAGCCCTCGGCCGCTCCGTAGCCGGGAGGAGCCCGCGGGACCTTCGCGCTACGGAGCGGCGGAGGGGTCAAGCGCCGCTGGTCTTGCGTTGCGCGGAGGCCGGCATGCCGCGCTACGCGCAACTGGTGATGGGCCCGGCGGGCAGCGGCAAGGTGAGAAGGGTCGGAGAGGCGGGGGGGGGGGGGGTGAGGATGGCGACGAGCGGGGTCTTACAGCGTGTGCGTGCCTTGCAGAGCACGTACTGCTCCACCATGCTGCAGCACTGCGAGGCGCTGGGCCGCGCCGTGCAGGTGGTTAACCTGGACCCGGCCGCCGAGTTCTTCAGCTATCCCGTCATGGCAGGTGAGTGCTCTCTGCGCCTACCTGGCGTCCGGAGAGAGCTGGGGGGACAGGAGCTTATCATGGCAGCCTTGTGCTACCCACGTCCGTAAGCGTACTGTCGTTGCAGATATACGGGAGCTCATAGAGGTGGATGATGTGATGGAAGATGATTCCTTGCGGTTCGGTCCCAATGGTGGCCTGGTGTTCTGCATGGAGTATTTTGCCAATAACTTCAACTGGCTGGAGGAGAGCCTCGGGCACGTGGAGGATGATTATATACTGTTCGACTGCCCAGGTAAACAGATGTGTGTGTTTTGATGTCATACTTGGTACGCAGAGGTTGGAAAAGAGCCACGAATTGGTCGAGTCCAACACCACATAATGCTGCCAGGACCACTGCAGAACTGTGACCTGAAATCCCGAATCATAGAATATCCTGAGCTGGAAGGGACCCGTAAGGATCATCAGGTCCAATCCAGGGCTCTATACCACACCACCCAAAATCCAAACTCTGGGTCTGAGACTGTTTTGTCCAAATGCTTCTAGAACTCTGGCAGCTCGGGGCCGTGCCCTCTGCCCTCTGGTCATAATGCAGAACCTTTCCCTAATACCCAGTCTGACAACCCTCCCCTGACACAGCTCCATGCCATTCTCTCATTCTTTTCATTCAACTGTCAGTGGTTCAGACAGTTCCCATACAACATCCAATCTAAAGCCCCCTTTGTGCAACTTGAGGCCATTTCCTCATGTTCTATCTCTTGTTACATGATTTGCTGCAGTCTCCTTTCAGGTCCCTGTAGTGAGTGGTGAGGTCTCCCCTCAGCCTCATTTTCACACATTTTTTGGTTTATTAATGGTTGTCAAGAGTCAGTTTCAGATGCTCCAGAAGTGAACTTGGCCCCATTTGAATTTGGGTGACAGCACTGACTTTTGGTAACATCATACAGTGGGTGAAGTCTATGGCAACTGCTAACAAATGCTAACTGGAGATCAGGAGAGGAAAATGCAGCTGTTTTTTCCTCTCCAGATTTACTGTATGATTCCATCCAAATACAGGCAGGGTTGTCTGAAAAGAGACTGTGTTTTATTAGCTGTTATTCGTATTAAGTGTAGTGCCAATATTTCTGTAACTAATAACTGTGAGCTGTTTCTATTAGCTTTACATTTCTGCATACTGATATCCCAAGTGTGTCTTAGGTCAGATCGAACTCTATACACATTTGCCAGTGATGAAACAGCTGGTGGAACAGCTTCAGCAGTGGGAATTCCGTGTCTGTGGAGTGTTTCTTGTCGATTCGCAATTCATGGTGGAATCTTTTAAGGTATCCATTTGAAATCTTGTACAAATTCTTGTAAAGTTTTACAAAAGTCCATACTGGTATAGCATAAGAAAGGGAACTTGGTTTGTTTGGTCCAAAGGAAGGAATGCTAAGCGGGGGAAGATCTGATTGCTGTCTTCAGCTGCCTCAGTTATAGAGACCAGACAATGTCTTAAAGTCCATTTCAACCTAAATTGTTCTGTTGTTCTATAAGAGCTTTCTCAGAGAGAGAATGACCCCTTTTCCTGTTGAGCAATAAGAATCCTGAGAAAGGCTTTCAGTCTTCTTAATGTCCTTTTCGGTGGCATATAATGTGCTTCAGAGCTCTGGCAATAGATTGCAGCCAGGTACCTTAGCACCTCCCTTTTCCAGCAGAGATAATGATTCTTTATGCCCGTATGCAATATATTCATAAGTTAGGCTTGGTCTGTGGTAGTGTCCTGCATGAAGATTTTGTGCTTTTCTGTACTTAACTACATTTTTCATATTCCTTAAGTTCATATCTGGAATTCTGGCAGCACTCAGTGCAATGATCTCTTTAGAGATTCCACAGATTAACATCATGACTAAAATGGATTTGCTGAGCAAGAAAGCTAAGAAGGAAATAGAAAAGTAAGTTCCAAAGCATTACTTACTCTGTAGTGTAATATCTTGATATAAACTTCACTCACAATCACAGAATGATGGGTGGTTGTGGTAGTTGTGTAAAAGCATAGTGACTCATTTGTTCTGTGTTTCGTTGTTAACGATGGCTTTGTTTCTCTCAGGTACTTAGATCCAGATATGTATTCTATGATTGAAGATTCTACTGATATATTGAAAAGCAAAATGTTTAAAAAACTGACTAAGTCCATATGTGGATTGGTACGTATCGTGCTCTTTAACTGGTATTCTTCAATTCAGCTGCATGCTTGTAAACCATACTTTGTGGTTACTGACTTCACTGCTGTGCTAGATATTGTATGTACTATAACATTCTCCCCCTGCCCCCTGAGGCCATGTGTTTACCTGCAGATTTATTAACAAAGCCTGAATCTAAAAGATCACCAGGCACTTGAACATTTTTCTTTTTGCCTGTCCTAACTCAGCTTTTGATGTTTCAGGTTAGCATAAGATTCTTATGCTGTAGCCAGTAAAATCCATGGAATCATATTCTATTAGCAATTTTGGGAGACAGCTTTATTGACTGGGTGAAAGTTTGGACTGATAGCCAGGAATTTGGAGTGGGGAATTGCCATTAGCTTGCAGTGTGGCTTTAAGCAGCCCTAGATTTTCCTTGTCCAGATTGCTGAGCATAGCTTGCAGCAATGGTGCAGTAAGAAAACTTAGTGTATTTCCCTACTGATGTCTTTTGAATCCTTGCTGCAGATTGATGACTATGGTATGGTTCGATTTCTACCTTTCGATCGCTCTGATGAGGAAAGCATAAACATAGTTCTGCAGCACATAGACACTACCATCCAGTATGGAGAAGATCTTGAATTTAAAGAACCGAAGGTAAGGTACTTCTGAAGATAAGATGAAACATTAGAAAGGATCCATAATACAAATGATAACTGAAATATGTCCTTTGAATTCTGAAGATCAGAAAGGATGATTGTATACCACTAAGATCTCTACTTGTGTGTCTCCTTGAGCTTCCCCTAAAATTTCTGCATTGAGTCCATGTGTTGTAAAACCATTCCTAATCTTTTATACATCTGTCATGTAAAATGCATGATGGAAGATCAACGGGTTAAAATCAATTCTGTTTACTTTCATCATTCAGCTCACATACCCTAAGCAATAAGTCCAGAAGTTCTATCACATTTTTTTTAATTCAATTTTCTACTCTCTAAATATTCAAAATAAATGCATCTAGATTTTGATGTATACATTTTGGATAGCTTTAGAAACAAATTGCTTTTCAGAAAGTATTGCTCCGTGTTTTGTAGAACAATGTTGGACATTGTTGTGGTGACTAAAATAAAGCATCACAGAACTGATGATGTCCAACAGTCACCGGAGAAAAGTCAGGTTTTATGCTTTTTGTTTTTTTGTTGGCAGGAGTATGAAGAAGATAAATCTGCACTTGTGGATGAGTATTTTCAAGATCACGTGAATGAGTAAAAAGCAAATGTTGGAAAAGAGGAAGAAAATACATTGCTTGTGTGTTTTAAAGGAAACAAAGACATTCCCTTCCACACAAACATATTTATTTGATGTTTTGCCTTTACTAACATTTCTAGTGAAAAATGAGCTATATGACAGTTTATATGATGGAATATAGCGATCTATATTACTGTTTATAGTTCTTTTGTAAATACAGAATGTTCCTGGATTCTCAAGTGTTTTCAAAATATTTTTTATTACTTCTCCTAAAATTTATTAGTCTAATTTATTAGCTACCTTCAGCTGAATTGGAGGATGTTTTCCTGCTAGCCATGCCCACGTATTTATAAACCTTTCCTTGATCCTAAGAAATGAGGTTTTATTCATGGAGTTATTGAATAAAAGTATTTTCTATAAAGGGCCTCACGGTTATGTAAAGCTTAGTATCAGTAAATGTCCCTATATAGGCATGTCATCTTTCTCTATGTAATATATAGTTCATGTTTTAGAAATTATCCCATACAAAATGTCAGCCAAATACCTTAGTAGAATAAGAGCATCTAAAGTCATTTTGGAGGAACAGCTTGGTAAACCAAATCAGTGATTGAATACTTTGAGGCTGTGGCACTTATCTAAACCTGAGGATGTACCAGACCTATCCCAGCACTGGACAGTTAGTGAGAGCTCAGGGTAGTCATTGCCATAACGAGAAAGAGGTTGGAAAACGCAGCTCATGGAGACTTTGATGCACGGAGCCAGAAATCCTGACCATGCTTAATAGTTACAGTATAACCTCATTATGTGGCAAATCGTTCGATGCCTATGCTGAATTAATCACATCCTGGTAGGGCTTGATCTGGCTTGATTCCAGCCTTGCGCATCCTTTGGACATGTCATCAAATCGTAGAATGGTTTGGGTTGGAAGGGACCTTCAAAACCATCCAGGTTTCAACCCCACTGGCATGGGCAGGACTGCCAGCCATCAGATCAGGCTGCCCACAGCCCCATCCAAGCTGCCTTGAGCACCTCCAGGGATGGGGCACCCACAGCTCTCCAGCAGTGCCTTGCCACACCCATGGCAAAGAATTTCTTCTTAATATCGCATTTAAACCCACCCTTATTGGTTTAAAACCGCCGACAGAACACCTCCCAGCTGTTCTGCAGCACCCTTTGTGTCGCTGCAATGACTCCTTGCAGCCTTCTTCTCCTCCAGGCTGAACACCCCACCTCTCAGCCCGCCCTCACAGCGGAGGTTTCCTCTGCTCGCGGAAAGGAGAAACCCAGCCCTTCGGCTCCAAATCTCCCCAGTTTTTCGGTCTGACTCATGCGACGAGGCAGTGATTGGGGGCCCACAGGGCACTGGCTCACAAGAGGCACTGACAGTTCCCCTCAGACGCAACGCGGGGATGGGGGGAGGTCGGCTCTGTGGCTCCCCGTCAGGGAGCGGCTCCTCGGGGCGGTACAGGCAGGCAGCACCGCCCCGCTGCCTCATTTCCTGAAGGAAGAGGAAGGTTTGCTGCGAGCTTAGCGACGCTGCCCTCGCACCGAGCTGCGCCTTGCCCTTCGCCATGCCGGTGAGGGGAGCGGGCAGGGAAGGGGCAGGGCCGGCGCTGAGCGCCGGGGCCGCGCTGTGGGGCCGGGCTGGGGCGACTGCGCGGGTGGGAGAGGGGCTGTAGGCGGGAGCCTCGCACTGAGGAGCGGATCGATGTGTTTAGAGGCTGCCGCCTTCCTCTTTCTTCCTCTTTTTTTTCCCTTCTGGCTCAGCTCTGCCCAGATCCTCCTCCTCTCTGGGCAGCAGAGCCCTCTCAGCCCGTCCTCTTCCACCACCGCTGACATGAATGGTTCCAGGATGGTGCTTTTGTGGTTATCACCAGAATGGTGCTGAGTTACGGAGGGCCTCGTTAAGAAATGACTACTGTTTGTGCAAGGAAAGGTTGCTGGAAACATCACTAACCAACAAAACTCTGATTTGTATTTGATGACACGGCAGAGCTGCGATCAGTCTGTGCCAGCAGGATGCTGGAAGGGCAATTTTCTGCAGCAATAATAACCAGCCTTCCCCCGTCTCTAGGCTTACCATTCAACTTTAATGGACTCAGATACCAAGCTAGTGGGTAACATGGCACTGTTACCCATCAGAAGCCAGTTCAAAGGCCCAGCACCTCGAGAAAGTAAGTTTACAAGAATCTGTGAAAAGCCCTTTGTGTTTCGCTAGTAATCATCTTTCACAGTTTGCTCCAGACCAGGCCTACCAGAGCAGAAAAGTTGTGGCTTAGAAATTGGATGTTTTATAGAGGAAGACAGAATTTTCAGATACTGAAGTGGTGCAAACCACAGAAAATAACGCTGCTATGGTTGTTATCTGGAGCAGCTCCAGGTAATTCAGTTGCTTTAGCAATTAACACTGCCTACAGATGCTATTTTCACACTTCCTCCTGTGCCTCCGTGTTTTTTTCAGCAGGCTGTGAGGAGGACGTGGTGGCGTGAACCCTTTGCTGTCAGAGGAAGTGGAGGTTTAGCTGCAGAACTCAGCTTTGGTGCAGTGGCTGAGGATGCTTAGCTGCTCTAAAGGAAGGAGATAGACAATGCTGTAGGGCAGCAAAAATTAAGCGTCAGCATTAAGCATCTCTGTACTGAAGAATTTTACAATCTGCTATGAATTCCCCTTAGCACACGGAGTTGAATTTCCCAGGCATGGTATCCCCCAGTAGTGTGGCAATCAGTTTGAAAAAGAAAATATTTCAGAACTCAAGCAGTCTTCAGTGAAAGAAAGCGAAAGCTGCGAGTCAACTTGTCACTATATAATCTACCCTTTCTCCTTTTTTTTTTTTTAAAAAGAATAACCAGGAAGGTTGTTTGATAGTGGTGTAAACTTCTCCCAAATATATTTTTGGGTCCTCAGAAAGAGTTTTAACAGCGTATTCTATACTGTTAAAACTCTGGTGAGTCACTCAACTGGTAGGAAACTGGGGAACTGCCAACCTGCTGCCCTGTGTGAAGTCATAGTGAGAGAAGAAAAAGGGGGTTAAAACTACTAAGAGTAAGAAACCTGAATATTTTGGCCAGAGTTCACCACCAGTCTTTCATATGGGTAAGATTTAGTGTAGTCCTCTGCTTTTTGTAAACAATTTTGCTTTTGCAAGAATTATTGTTTGTGTAGTTCAGTGTGTAAAAGTTATGACCAAATGTGATGTAGCAACGCACTGCTTAATTTTGGTTTTCTTTTGTTTTCTTTTTTTTTTTTTTAGCTAAAGATACAGATATTATAGATGAAGCCATCTACTACTTCAAAGCTAATGTTTTCTTCAAAAATTATGAAATTAAGGTAATTTTTTTTTGCAATAGTTCCCCTCTTATGAGGATATTATTGGCACAAATGGCATGAACTCATTTCAAACTCTTACCAGTTCCATGAAGTCCCCTATAGTCTAACAGACTAGGCTCTGTGCTTACTCTTATTTTGCAGAATGAAGCTGACAGAACGCTGATCTACATAACTCTCTACATTTCTGAGTGCTTGAAAAAGCTGCAGAAGGTAAGGAGGGAATCAGTCTGTTCTGAGGATTGTACTCAGGAGAGCATTTGCTGATATTCACCTTCTCTAAAGGCACAACAAACTCTGTTCACTGCCGTCCCAGTTGACAGAACCACAAATACTTGTGGATCTGCATGGAGATGTTGTGTTGCTGTTCTTGATCAGCCTTCATGTTTTAGTGAGCATTAAAATATTTTACTCCAACGTTTTCATTTGTAACTTTTAATCAATTGTTTGGTTGGTTCTTTCAGTGCAACTCCAAAGGCCAAGGAGAAAAAGAGATGTACACACTGGGAATCACTAATTTCCCAATCCCTGGGGAGCCTGGTTTTCCACTTAACGCCATTTATGCCAAACCTACCAACAAGCAAGAGGAAGGTAAAACTAAACAAAGAACTCTGAAGGCTTCTTTTGGTCCATGCTTTACTAGCTGCATTTTTGTTACTATGACTAGAAAATTGACCCTGAAAACTTCTGGCTCTGTTTTCTGAGGTTTTCTGACCTTAGGGGCCTGATGACTCCCCTTTATCTGTAGATCCAACAGAACAAAGTGATAGGAGTCTGAGTTTGCCTTTTGCATCAATGTAATTGCTAGATAGATTCTGTAACAGAGCCTGAACCAACTCCCACACTGGCAAAGAGGAAGCCCAGAATGATGGGCAGAGGTTTAATTGAAAGAAGAAAACAGTTTGGATGATCCATTTCACTGATACAAATATCATAAAAATTCCAAGTATGGCTGTAAATTGAACAGGCAGCCAGCAAGAGCCTACAGATGTGAAAGCTCACATTTTCTGCTTTAAGCAGTGTTGTCTACTGCTTCCATGTTCAATTTAATTTGACTTAATGCTATTTTGTCCTTCTGCTGTATTTCAGAGGTGATGAGAGCATACTTGCAGCAGCTCAGGCAAGAAACTGGTCTTCGACTCTGTGAAAAAGTATTTGATCCTCAGAGTGACAAGCCTAGTAAGGTAAGGATTCGGCCTGATCATCACAGATTTAATGAGAGGCTTGGATGTTTTTTCCAAAAGATGGAGAGAAGCAAGAGAAGAGGGTGAGGGATCAGACATAGGTAACTCTGGAGCAGGCTTCCCTGGTTTTACCAGGCTAGCAAAACAGAGGACTGACAGTTGTCAATAAATTTCCAGCTGTAACATGGTAAGACGACAAATTCCAATTCAAGTACTTTAAAAAGTGGGGCAGTAATAGGCAGTTCTAGTTTAACTCTTCAAAGTATTGCAATTGTGCCGTTGGGTAGGGACTCTTTTCAAATAGAAATTAAAAGGCATGAGAGATGCTGTTTATATTTCCAGGCAGTTCTGATCTCATTGCCTCTTTGAAGTAGACCATTTTGCCTTTTATCTGGATTTTAAAAAGTAGCCAATCAGTGCATGAACTACCTCCTGATCACGTATTTCATGTGCAAATATGTTTGCATTGAATAATGAGATTATTCAGGCTAATTTAGTTTCAAAGACATAGCTTTCTGATGCAGTCCCTGTTCATTATTATACTGCAATAAATACACTGGAATAGGTAATAAACATACTTTTAAGTCACTATTTCATTTATAAGACAGAAACTTCTTTTGCCTGTTTTCTGATCATGTGTTTTCTCCTGCAGTGGTGGATCTGCTTTGTGAAGAGACAGTTCATGAACAAGAGCCTGTCTGGACCTGGGCAGTGAACAGGCAGAGCAGCAATATGAAGTATTTCAACAGCAAGCTGTATGGAATATTTTGCCTTTGTTTTGGATACATTTTGTACCAAGGAAAAAAAAAGTGTTAATGAAGAAAAAAGTCAACGAGGGAAGAGGGATGTAAAGTAAAAAGATCATTTGAGTACTGTAAGCAAGTATTATTAAGCTGGTGCTTAATAAATGATTCCTAACATGCTGTTTCAGGTGCAGGCTGCTTTATTATCAGTGGCTACAGCTAGCATTTACAGCAGGGCTTTTGTTTAAAGAGAAGTGTTTGTGCCTGGAGTTGTGTGGAATTGCTCTGCTGGCTAGAGTCTCAGTATCGTGTTGAATGCAGTGATTTTCTACTTTTTTTTTCCTCCAATAAACTTAGCTTGTAATTAATGTGATAAGCGCTTTATGTCTTATGGTTAGCTTTCAAAGAAATAAAAATGAGATTTTAATGGAGAGGCCATCATGATACGATATTGGCAAATACTGTGTTTGTTTTGAGGACCTGCTGGTCCGAGCTCATTTTGTCTCCTTTGTGGCAGTACTTCCACCGTCACCACACAGCACTAACATGCTTTTTTGTAGTACTCCACTGAAAGGAAAAATCCTGACACGACTGTTTTATCGCTGCACAGGATTAACTCTCCTACAGAGGTACTGTGTGCTTCGTAGTTTACAGCAACACCAGTGAGGTACTTTCCCCGACTGTGGGCCAGCAGCAGCCTAGGTTTACAGGTCTTCCTCCTCAGCTGTCTTACAGGCACGAGCTTTGCCACCTCACATCACTGCTGCAGCCATCAGACAGTGACATCTGTGGAGAAAAGCGTCTGCACTGCTCTTGAGCCTGGACACAACGCCTAAATCTTCAAATACAAAGCATATATACGGTGCTCAGCCAGGAAGGGACGCACCCAGCAGCGACGCCTCCCTGCTGCCGCACACCGACACCTCACAGCGCCGCTGAGAAAAAACACCGCTGAGCGTGCGCGGAACCATCGGGGGCCTCGCGGGGCGCCTGGGGCTGCCCGCCTCGCGCCTGTCCCGCCATGGGGGCGGTGTTAAGGCACTGCGCAGGCGCATGGAGGCAGCGGCGCGAGGCCCCCGCCTTGGCGCCATTTTGGAGTGGCGGCGGGCGTCCTGTCGTGCGCCGCGTTCTTCCTTCTGTCCTGTTCTTCCTCCGCCGCCGGCATGAGCGTGGTGGAGCACGTACGGGAGATGGCCTCCGCCGGGCTCCACTCGAACGTGCGGCTCCTCAGCGGGCTTCTCCTAACGATGAGCGGCAACAACCCGTGAGTGGCCCTCCCGCCGCGCTGACGGGACCGGGAAGGAAAAGGCCCCTGCGCTCCCGTTGCTCAGGGCCCTGAGGGGATGAAGCTGTATTCTGTCAGCCCGCCTCTGCCCGCGGTTGGGCGGCAGCAGGGGTCCGCGGCTCTTTCATGAGCTTCCCCAGTGGAGATGCAGCGATTTCCTCCTTTCTTACCACGGGTGCCCTGTGTACATCACCGCTCTTCCCCTCATTCTCGCCGTTCCCGTCGTTTTTCAGGCCTTTCCTGCATCGTTTCGGGTAGTTTTGTGAGGTACTGGTTAGAACCACGGTCCCATTCCGAAATCCTCACATTTCAACACAGCAAGATGCAGCTCTGTAAGGAGCTGTGCTGTTACCTGCATAGCAAAGCGGCAGCAACAGCTCAAAGTTGAAGCTGGATGAATAACTTCGGTCTGTCCGTGGTTCTTAGGCTGTTAGCTGATCTCAGCTTGTCTGCATCTTTTCTAGGGAGCTGTTTTCACCATCTCAGAAGTACCAACTCCTTGTATACCACGCAGATTCTCTTTTCCACGATAAAGAATATAGAAATGCTGTCAGCAAGTATACGATGGCTTTGCAGCAGAAGAAAGCATTGAGTAAAACCTCAAAAGTAAGGCCTTCTACTGGGAACGCTGCATCAGCTCCCCAGAGCCAGGTATTTAAAAAATGAGCAGCATGCTGCATTGTGTTATCCCCCCTCTGCTTTGGTTAATGTTGAAGATTCAATATTGTAGCATTAGACTGTGGGCTGCCTTTTTTTCCTAAGATGTGTAATTCATGGTTTTGGAAGAGATGAGCAATGTGAGCCAGCAGTAGGCTGCATTTTTACCTTTCTTGCACTAGACATTTTTAACTTACACTAAACATTTAATGTGATGGGAAGTACAGTAATAATAGCAGGGTGGCCCAATCCTAGGCTGCAGCAAATGAAAAGAAGCCCTCATGCAGCAACTCTGGATACAGAAACAACAGAAGAAAATCTGCTTACCTTTAGATGACCTCCAGTAGGCAGGATCTCCAGAGAGATCCCCTTACCTCCACTGCCAAGCCTTAAATGAGGCTGGGAAGGGCTGGGTTCTGGCTCCGCCCTTTCCAATCACATCCATTGCCTGCACCTGAGCTCCCCTGGGTTGCCCTGCCTTCCCACCAGTTGTTCAGTCACTGTTTCAGTCTGTGATATAACATTTCCACTACAGTTGTCCTTTAATATTACATTTTATTTCAGTGTTTACCATCTGAAATTGAAGTAAAATATAAAATGGCTGAATGTTACACGATGCTGAAGCAAGATAAAGATGCCATTGCCATTCTGGATGGGATTCCTTCCAGACAGAGGACCCCAAAGGTTTGTTCTGGCAGAGGTTTGTCACTGGCACTTGCTCAGAAGGTAGAAAAAAAGGTTGAGGAAAGCAAACTTCTAATCTATACACACTAGGATAATAAAATCTTGTAGCGGGACCCAACTAGTTGGACTGCACAGAGCTTGAATCATTCCTGTTCTTTTATCAATTGTTACTGTTTAGAAGCTAAACAGAAACATTCCGTGCCTTCCTTCTCTTGAGAGCTTCCATTGACATAAAGAAATGAGCTGAAAGAAAGTTAATGCAGCGGATGTACAGGTTCTTCTCATCATGCTTAAGACACTCACCCATTTTTGGATGTCACAGTGCTGAGATTTCCACATGCACTATGTAAATGAAAAAATATAAGTTTTATATTTGGACTCAAGAGTCAATATTAATTCTGTAATCCATGGTAGTAGGTTACAGTGATCTCAAAAGCTACTCAGAACGGAAGGGAGGGAGACAGCATGCTGGAGGGAGGACAAAGTTGTCACCTTATCTTAACAGGAACTCCTTTCTAATTCTTGCAGATCAATATGATGCTGGCAAATCTGTACAAGAAAGCAGGTCAGGAACGCTCATCTGTTACGAGCTACAAGGAAGTACTGAGGCAGTGCCCATTAGCACTTGATGCCATACTAGGTAGGTTTCTCCACACTGTTAGGTACATCAGTCCTAAGAAGCATTATAATTTGAAGCATGTTTGGGACTGGGTAATTGACTGCCATTCTACGTAATATTTAATGCAAATGTGTTTAATGCAAAAGATAAATTCACAGCAGACTGCTTGGTTGTGCTTCCTACTCTTCAGATAATTTGTAGTAATGATGATTGAAAATGTTCTTTTTATCATTTTGAATACCTCTCTGAACAGGTTTGCTCTCGCTGTCGGTGAAAGGTGCAGAAGTGGCCTCCATGACAATAAATATCATTCAGAGCATTCCAAACTTGGACTGGCTTTCAGTGTGGATCAAGGCATATGCTTTTGTGCACACTGGAGATAACACTAGAGCAATCAATACAATTTGGTAAGAATTGAAAGAGCATGATGTAATGAAATGCCATAAAATATTTCTTTAATGTTATTTTAATATCATTACACATAAATAATAGCAATTTATTTCTCTTAAAGCTCTTTAGAGAAAAAGTCATTGCTGAGGGATAATGTAGACCTACTGGGGAGCTTAGCAGACCTGTATTTCAGAGCTGGAGATAATAAAAACTCTATTCTAAAATTTGAACAAGCTCAAATGCTGGATCCTTACCTAATAAAAGGTAAGTCGTAAAGGAACGTTTACCTAGAATAATGACCTGGTAAATTAAGTTAGAGTAGCAAACAAATATTGAGTGCACTATTGAGTATAGTTGTATCTGTCTTTCAATGCAGTTTACATTCAGAAACTGCACACTTACCAGTTGCTGGTAGTTATGCAGTTTAAGTGGTTGCATTGCAAGTTGTTTAAAATGGCAGATAGCTAGAAGGTGACACATCCACTTATGGGGTTTGTATATATTAGGAATAGTTTAGTTAGGAAGTTTGAATTTATTGCAGTGAATGAGCTGCCTGTTTCTTGATGATTGACCTTCCATGTTTTCACTGCAGGAATGGATGTGTACGGCTATTTGTTGGCACGGGAAGGTCGACTGGAGGATGTAGAAAACTTAGGCTGCCGTCTCTTCAATATTTCAGATCAACATGCAGAACCCTGGGTGGTGTCAGGGTAAGATGCTCTCTTTCCTTTCTTACCCTTGATTTGAGTGAGGTTGATTACAGCTGATAGAGCGAAATCAGCTTATTGTCCTGTTTTGGAGGTTACTACTCATGAGTAACTATTTTGGTTGGTTTCTTTAAGCCTAAACTGGTTTGAATTACTAAACCTTGATGCATTAAATAGCTGTGATGGTTAATAGGTTTCTTCGTTTTCACACAAACATTTATTTCTAACGTAAAATACTGCAGTTACTTGTAACCTGATTCTTCCCTCTCTCTTCTGAGTCTCTGTGAATGTACACAGGCAGTACATGTTTACAATCCATCTTGTCTTTCCATAGGTGTCATAGTTTTTATAGTAAACGATACTCCCGTGCCTTATATTTAGGAGCCAAAGCTATCCAGCTTAATAGCAACAGCGTTCAGGCTCTGTTGCTGAAGGGAGCTGCCCTCAGGAACATGGGCCGAGTGCAGGAAGCAATCATACACTTCCGTGAAGCGATACGGCTTGCGCCTTGCAGGTTGGATTGCTATGAGGGTGAGTGAAACAAAGCTGCTCAGACTGCATTGGTGCAGCACTCGTGGCTCTTATTATTAAGAAAGAGAACAGGCGAGCTCTTTTCCCCTGTTGACTTTCTAACACACAAGTTGTTATTACCCAAAAACCCGCAAAGTGCTGGTTGAAGTAGTCAGACAAGAGATACTAGAGAATGCATGTATTTATAAGAATTATTTTCAGAAAAGTTGTTTGCTTTTAAGTGGTTTAATCTGAATGTAAACAGACTTGGGTGCTTTGAGCAGATGATGACATTCGATGTCTGGTTAGTTGTACCAGGAGCCTCATTTTGTCACACTGTCTCCTAAGTAGGAACAAGTTTAGATGGTAAGCAGTTAAGGAGAAATGCTCATGTGTTTGGGGGAATATGCATTTTCTTATAGAATTAAAAGTTGTATTAACTTCTCTTAGCAAAATAAAACACCTCAGGAGATATACAGAATTAAATAAAAATGGATGATAGTGGTCCCAACGTACTGTTCATTGGCAGTCTTAAGAATTGCTTGTAGAATATTTCAACTGTTGGCAACAGTTACATCTGGATGTTCACTATGGTGTGTAGTTTGCCAATGGAGAACTACACTGCAGTCCTCTTGATCCACTGTTACCTGCTTTGCATGGTGATAATGTGAGTGCTGATAATTGAGGAGGGGCGATTGACTGCAGTACCAAATGAAACTGAAATGCTGTTCTTTATTATCAGGTCTCATCGAATGTTACCTAGCATCCAACAGCATCCGAGAAGCTATGGTTATGGCAAATAACGTGTATAAAACTCTGGGAGCAAATGCACAGACACTCACTCTGTTAGCAACAGTCTGCCTTGAAGACCCAGTCACACAGGAGAAAGCAAAAACATTACTGGACAAAGCACTGACACAAAGACCTGATTACATCAAAGCTGTGGTAAAGAAAGCAGAACTTCTAAGTAAGTTCCTTTTTTCATGTTGACTTTCTTATAACATGCTCTGTCACATACAGGAGTGTTCTGCAGCTTCATCAGTGCAAATAATACGACAGGGATGTTGCACCACAGGGATTTGTCAGTTCTGTTTGGAAAGAAAAAGCACAGGAATTAATTGTACCTAGCAACTGACATTATGGCAGCACTTTCGACCATTGCATACAAAATGTTTTGCCTTCAAAGTATACGTGTTAATTTGTGTAGCAGTCGTTGCTTACAAAAAGTGTATTACTGCCATCCTTCCTGCCAGCAGCTCTGAGTGAAGAAATGCTTTTGTGTTGTGATGCCCTTAGCGTACAGTCTGCTTACTGCTTTACCTAAACTATTAATTGAAACTAGTTTTGCAAATTAACAGGTAGAGAGCAAAAGTATGAAGATGGAATTGCTTTGCTGAGGAATGCGTTGGCTAATCAGAGTGACTGCGTTCTGCATCGAATACTGGGGGACTTCCTTGTAGCTGTCAACGAGTACCAGGAAGCAATGGACCAGTACAGCATCGCCCTAAGGTAGGCCAGAGAGCCAAGCTGTAGTGTATAGGAATGAATAACTGACAAGCAAAAAGTTGAGTGCCAGGCCACTGGTTGATGAGGGCATGCAGCAGGTAGCTTCACATCATGCTTCCTCAAAGCAGACAAACATATGCATCGTGTTCTGATAATGAATTACTTGCACAGGGCTTTGTGCTGAGGAGTGCAAAGTTTAGGGATTGTGTTCATTGCAGACATCACTGGGCATGGAGTTCCTTGGCTGCTGAAGCGACTGAGGCACGGATGTATTTATAATTAGTAATTATATAGACAGGCTTCTTGGGAGCTGTTGCACTAGAGCAGAAGATGATGTATAAACAGGAGCTACTATGTAAATTTAAATAGGTAATAAAGAACCTTAATGTTACATCCTGAAGTTAAGTGTTACTATTTTTTTTATTTCAGAAAGTTAAATTTCCCTTAAGTCTAGCCCTTCATATCCTCAGCAAACACACATAACATAGACAGGTCAGCTATTTTTTCCTTGTATGTGATGTGTTTAATCATAGCCATTGACATCATTACTTTCTCATTGCTTTATGATTGATGTGGTCTGGAGGAGCTGACCAACTTTTCTTTGAGAGTGTGGTGTTTAGAAAAGTGCACTCTTGAGGCTCAAAATGCTTTTATATGAGAGTGTAATACTGGTGTTACCATCAGGTGAGGCTGTGCCTACCAGGCTGAAATTCTTGGTGGTGCTAAACAGGAAGTGCAGAAAAAAGTGATAGGTTTTTATGGTAATGTTACAAATATAAGAAAAATAAGTCTTAAGGCAATACTTGCTTTTCTTCTCTTTCCCTCAGCTTGGATCCAAATGATCAGAAGTCACTAGAAGGAATGCAGAAAATGGAAAAAGAGGAAAGTCCAACAGATGCAACCCAGGAAGAAGACGTGGATGACATGGAGGGAAGTGGAGAAGAGGGGGACTTGGAAGGCAGTGACAGCGAGGCAGCCCAGTGGGCAGATCAGGAGCAGTGGTTTGGTATGCAGTGATGGCTGCTCTTCCCAGTGGCCAGTTTGGCACATGAACACACCACTAGGGCCGTTCCTTTCTGAACTCTGATATTTGCAGGAGCAGAAGACTTTTCCTTTTTTACCTTTTTTTTTTTTTTAATTTAATAGAACTATTAAATGGTTTCAGTCTACGCATCTCAATGCCGTGAAGATTCTTGATGCTTCTTATTTATTAGGCGTAAGGAATTAACTGCAATGGAAGTCATTTGCATCTTTCATTTGCAAAAGCCTCAATCTGCTAAATCCAGAAGCATTAGAATCTGAAGTTCCTAGAAGCCTGTTGTTTTTGATAAAGCTGTCTAAGCTGCCTTTAGGGCTAAGTGTGCTTTATCAGTCTGTAAATGGTATTTCAGCATGCCCTTGTGAAAAAGGCCTGCTTCCCTTGTTCGTACGCTGCGATTTGGGCTCACACTCCTGCTGAAGTTCTGAGGAGTCACTCGGCTGTGGCTGAAGGCAACACTTTTCTCTTGCTGTGTTGGTTTAATTACTGTCCTTTTGCAAGGCATTGCATGTGGTATAAAGAAGTTTGGTACCCCAGGCAGCTTTGAGCTAGAGGACACTCTTGTAGCTGATTGATTTCTGTATGTACAGAATCAAACCAGTCCTTACTAAACCTTGTAATCTGCCTGTACATAAACATTTCTTTTAAATGCAGTTTACTTTTACTTTGCTGTGTTATGTAAGGGTTTTACAGCAGTGACTCAAAGCACTTCACGTTCTAGCATACAGGATGTGTAAGAATTCATCCTGTTCCACTTTGCTGTAGAAATGTTAAATCGTACAAATATGTACCATCTTGTTTTTGTCATGTTTATATACTTTTTTGTCAGACAATATTTGAATTCATGTTATCACTTCAGCATCATCTCTTTGAGGGTGATCTTTGTGTAATCTAGAAATTGTTTCAGTTCTGTGGGCTTGATGCGTAGGAGGAGGAATTACCTCGTGCTGTTACGTTTCTTACCATTCTATTTCCTGAATTATCTTTCTATATTGCCAATTCAATTTCTTTTGTATTTATTCTGTTCCCACAGTTATGCTGGAGCAGACAGACCTTAACACAGGCCTAAAAAGCAGTTCAGAGTAGCAGCTAACAGAGGAATACCTATTTTGCACAAATACCTGACACAGAACAAGCATCCCCTAACTGTAGGAGTACAATGCCAATAAGGGTAACAGCTCTTCTGTCGTGTTCTATAGATTACTTCTCTTACAGACTATTTTTGAAGTATTTTGCTATGTCACATCCTTACAAATGAATCTTAATATTTTATCCATTTAAAAACAAGCAGAAGAGCTGAGTATCTGTTCTCTCTAGAATCCTGGGGGCTTTGGACTTTCTAAAGTATTACATGGAGTTATGCTTAATTGAAGATTCTGTGGGAGGAACAGAAAAGCATGTGCTGCTATCTTGGTGGTTGAATTGGCATGAGCTATGACTGCTCTGTAATTAAATAAATACACTGAACAGCTTCATTTCAGTTACAGTGAACATTCTGCTAATTGCATTCTGGTGTATGATGGAGCAGAACCTTTTTTTAACATGAGGAATTTAACTGTTAGAGGCCTTGCTGTGTGATGCAGTGAACAGCTTTCAGCTCATTATTTTTTTTTTTTTTTTGTAACAGAAAAAAAGTACAGATTTGCAAGCAAATTGAAACCCTTTTTTCCCCTCAGGCTCAAGCTTTCATCAGATCGTATTCTATGTCTGAAAGGTAGATAGGGTCAGCAGCTTTCTAGGTGTTACTCCAACCGTCCTACTCAAGGGAAGAATGGGCTTCTTAATGTTGTTAAAGCAACTAATATTTGACAAGAGAAGCAAATGAGGTACATGGTGCACAGTTTGAGCTGCTCAGCCTTTTCATTCTGATATTCCTTTAAATTCACCACAAGCTACAGGTAAGAACCACCGGTCTTAAGCATTTCTCTGAAATGATGTTTGCATAGAACAGGAAATCTGAGAACCACAGTTCTACTGAATCATCCTGTAGTGTCTCTGTTGATTATCTGATGAAGTGAAGCTGAGTGTGCTACTAAACAAAACCACAGAATATCAGTGTGCTTATGTGTAACTTCAGGTACACCTAAGAACACCTTAAGAGAGCTGTAAAAATAGAGTTATATCCTTGCTGCTTTGTGTTTCTCAGAACTTTGCTTCTTACTGAAAGTTTCAGTCAAATAACACATAGATCAGTATTGTAATGTAATGGAAAGTACAGCAATCATAGGTAGGTAGCACAACCCTACGCTGCAGCAAAGGAAAACAAGCCCAAATGCAGCAGCCATGGACACAGAAACAAAACAAAACTGCTTACCTTTAGAGGGCCTCCAGTAGGCAGATCTCCAGAGAGATCCCCTCACGTCCCCTGCCTTAAATGAGGGCTGGGAAGGGCTGATCCTGGCTCCACCTCTTCCAATCACATCCATTGCCTGCACCTGAGCTCCCCTGGGTTGGCCCTGCCTTCCCACCAGGTGCTCCATCCCTGCTTCAGGCTGTGAGTCAGCATTTCTGCTACAAGTACTTAAGAAATGTTTGCATTATGGTTACATGGCTTGTTATGATATTTGCTGTTAATGGTACTGCATGGGACTGAGGAACTTCAACGTTACATGTGCTGAATGCATTTGATATTGTATAGATAAACATACTTTGCACCAGCTTCAGTAATCCAAAGGGATTCTTGTCTGTCAATGAGCCTTCGTTAATTGCTTTAATTTTAGAGTCTAATCTCTAGATTTGCATAGATTTTGTGCTCTCAAATTCATTTACTGGTTTTCTGGTTTAGGGACCAGAACAAGTAGTCCCTAATAAGCAGTTGGCCTCATTCTGTCCATCAGTCATAGTGCACCCTAGAAGAGAAGATAATAAAGCCAAAACCAGACGTTCCATCTGTTAGATTGTGATGTAAGCTCCCAGAAGTGAAGCAGTACTTAGGTGACACCAAAAAGCAGTTGACATCCAGTTGTATTCTGCAGCACTGCTGTTCTCTGGGGCTGCATAAGGATAAAGAGACTGTGCTTGAAATCCTGACAGCTGGGTTTGACTTTGAAATGACAGACGTCATTAGCAGGTTTTGAATTCTGTCCTGCTTTATGGACAGAAAGACACAGAAGTGTCGTCAGGGGACAAAGTTTGTTCAGACCTAAGGCCTTTATATAGATGTGTATGGGCTAAAAGTCCTAATTTACCAGGATCTAAAAGCATCGTGCTCTGATGATGCGGCTACCAAACATGTGAGTATTGCAGCATGTGGCTTGGCCACGCTTTCTGTGATGTGCTGATAGCACTTGGAATGCCAACAGCGTTTATAATTCTGATGTCTAGATCTTGAGAATCTGGAATTGCCAAGTAGAGATAATAGAAGGAGCTGAGGACCGCCAGCCAACAGATAGTTTTCCTGTTTGAAGTGCTTTTTCTTCTTAAATGAGTGCTGATGATGGAGATTATTTTGGATTAACTAGGGCTTTTGTTTTCCGTTGAGTGATTGTTTTCCTCATTGGTTCTGTTTTCTGTAGTGATCCTTCTATCCTTTCCAGGAGCTCAGTGATGCAGAAATGGATCCCTCCAGAACAGAGGCAAGAAGTATTTTTTATTCAGCAAACCCTGCTTTAAAACCTGCATGTCAGGAACTGCACTGCTACTTTTAGATCCCCAAACTGTTTGCACGCATCAATATTTTGACAGGATGACAAAGAGAAAGAAGGAAAAGGAAACTGATCTCCAAACTTCTGAAGCCCTTTGCCTCTCCTGGGAGATGGTTCAAAGCAGGGAAGCAGTTTTAAACGGAGGCTTTTGCAATGTAAACATCTGTCAGTGACCCACCACAGTGAAAGCTTCCTCTGCACATTCCACGCAGAGCATTAAGCAGCCATTAGCATTAAGGTTAGCAAAGCATGCGCACGGCTCTAGACAGTAAGTGAAAACAGACTGTTCTTTCTATTTTGCATCAACGGTGGTGAACGTGGACTGGCCAAACAGCTTCACTTGATACACACAGGAAATCATTACACTGCAGTTTCCCACATGAACAGTTTGCTCTTCATTGAGATGTTTCACCACAGCCTTAAGCCGCAGCTCCAACACAGCAGTTCCTCACCATCACAGCTCCCAGCCTCCTCCTCGACATGCTCAACATGCCTTTTGCAGGGCCACGAAGCAAACACAGAAGGGCTTTAAGAATAAAGAGTAGCATTAGAAACAAACAAAAGACAAAGGGAAAAAGTTCTGCAGTTAGAAAGATAAAGTTGAATGAGAGAGGAGCGTGAATATTGCTGAAGGAAGTTCAGGATTCAGTTCCTGTGTGAGAGATACCTAGTAGAATATTCTTGCATAACATGGAATTGCAATAGCAGACATAACCCTGAAGATTTCCTTACAGCTGGATCCTAGGGTCGCATCTCCCAGGAGAGGCAAAGGACTTCAGAAGTTTGGAGATCAGTTTCCTTTCCCTCTTTCTTTTTGCTGTCCTGCTGAAGTATTGATGTGTGCAAACGGTTTGGAGATCCAACAACAGCAGTTTAGTTCCTGACGTACAGATTTTAAAAAAAGATGGAATTTTTTACCTCTGTCCCTTCACAGGCAGCACCATTTCTTAAGGGAGCACAGATGACATCAGTCCTGCTCTGCGTCCTGCCTGCACGATGCTGGACCAGTGTGCGGCATGGCAGGAAACAGCGTCCTTGCATTCTGAAATCTGCCTTTGGACACTTCAGCTGTCTGTTTTTTTCAGCTGTCAGCTGTGTGTTTCAGAGCACAGTGAGCCTCAGAGTGCTTGTGCAGAGGAAAAAGGAGGGAAAAAAGCCCACATCCTGAGACTGGGACTTGATTTAAGTTTCTGAAATATTTATAGAGAACAGAAAGTCCAGTTACATCAAAGTCGCCTGACAGGCGGGCAGCAGCAGCGTGTTTTGCTTAGCTCACAGGGGGTTTGGCGACTTGGAACGTCTCCCAGTTGGGCTCCCCAGGCTGGGAGAGTTCAGCAGTTGGCAGAGGGGTGATGCTTACACTGGCAGTTGATCCGAGAGCTTGGGTTGAGCTGGCGGCACAAAAGGCCCTGCTCCTCTGTTGGCTGGAGGGGTGGCACGTTGCCCCCAAGGTCATTAAGATGCCAGCCCTTTCCCTGAGCTGTTTAACAGATTGTTGTTGTTCTGCTTTTAGACTAATATTTATTGTATAATATTTTGTGTTCTTCCTTGTCGTGCAGTAGTTTGATGTGTTGAAGCTGGTAAGTTGGCTTCGTCTTGTTGGAATACTAAGCAGTTTTCCAGGAAACTGAAGCATGATGACATCAGTAGAGCAGCAGTCTGCAGATACGAATCTGCTTTATACTGGTCTGTGTAAGCTGCAGTGCATATGGTTCCTGAAATAAATGTTTTAAAGCCTGGGAAGGCAGCAAATAGCTGCAGTCTGCAACCGAGGAGCTTTTTCAGCTTTGGGGTCCTAGCAGTCAGACAGAACTGGAAGATAGCCTCAATGTTTGTGTTTCCTGCTTAAGTCCATCGTCAAGGTGAGAAGGAGGCAGCATTGTGCCCTGTCCCGTCAGTCCGGTGGACCTGTGTGACCTAGAATGCAGGCCACTAACAAACGTGCACAGAACACACACGTTCCTGCCTCCACTTCAGTTGTCTCCTCTGCTGAACTGTCTGCCTGTCTGGTGGAAAGCTGGCATTATTCTGAAATCTGTATATTGGCTGAATTCTAGCTGACCTGGTGCCTGCTGGATTCTGGTGTTGTTACTGCTTGTTACAAAAGGAGATACGTTGTGTAGACGGTCTGTAATCTTTCCTCAGCTCCTCAGAACAGCTTTTAGCGTGTAGGAAGGAAGGGGAGTCCTGCTAACCTGTGTCTGTTCTGCAGGGGATGCTGTGCTGAAATCCAGCCAGTTCAGTGAGGCTGGAGGATTCTGTCAAGTGTTCACTGCCCTTACTGCAATGCTGGGCTTTAAGTAGTTTCAAGGACCTTCCACCCAGTGACACTCCAGCCTTGGAAATATCTGAGTTTTTGCAAAGGGAGTTTAACTCTTCCTCGGCTGCACTTTGTTTTCAGCTTTTGTTCTTGCTACCTCCGTTGCCTGAAAAGAGCGAACAGGAAACAGACTGCTTTCATCTCCTTGGTGCCATCATCGGCCATCCATGCTGTGAATTCTGATGCTTCACACGATAAAAAGAACATGTTTTATCTGCATGAAGGGAAATGTTGCCTGGACTCTGCTCACTGCTGTTGGTCTCCCCTGCCCTGAGGGGAGGGATGAGTGTGAGTCCCATGTCCAGCCCTTAGTGCCCATCTTAGTGCCCACCCCATGAGTACTGCCTGTTCACTGGGATGTCAGCATGGGGAGATGAGTGGCCTGTGGGATGTTGGCAGTGGGGCTTTCATTGGGATGGAGTGTCTTGTGAGGGCTTTAAAGACAAATGCCAGTTGTCCAGGGGAGGAGAGGAGCTCTTAATCCTATTATGCTTTAAAAGCGATGGGAGAGCAGCTCTGTTTTGTGGAAGGTTGGATGGTGTTAGTGTTTCAGCGAACATCTGTCAGATAAAGGCCCTCCTGGTTAAAGGTGGGAACTAATGTGAGAGTGGAACCTGAGTAGGTGCAGGGAAGAGCTGAATGTTGAGCTGGTCTTACCAGTGCAGAGCTGAGTATATGCAGAAAGGCAGCATCACATGTGAGAGCAATTCCAGGAAGAAAAGAGAAGGGAATCTGTGCTCCAGGGTCAGCATCAGCTTGAAAAAGGAGTTTTCCAGGATTTGAGGTGCTTGAATTTTATTTCAGCACAATTATTAGCTCTTTCCTTCCATCCAGACAAAGGGAACATCTTGTTCCCCACTGCTATAGCCAGCCAGCTGCAGCTCTGGCCTTTCCCTGCTACATGTGCTACTATGGATCTCGTGCTGTGCAGCATGCACGTGCATCCTCCAGGCCAGTTTTGGCACTTCACATACAACTTTTTGCTCTTTTATTGTGGAATCTGATTGACTCAATGCTGCAACGTCGGTAGGAATGTCTGCAGTGTGGTTCTGTAATTGTGGAAGGCGGAAAACTTGTTAAAGCAGGTTCAAGGTGCTTTGGGAGCTCGGCCTTGTTTTCTGAGAGGCCAGCTACAGGCTGTGTGCACTGTCTGATGGATGGAGTCAATGCCATGGCAATTTCCTTCTGGTTTTCTTTTTGATCTGCGAAAGGTTTGGGAGATGTGTTCAAGAACAGCATGGGTTTTGGCAAGCAGTCTGTAATGAGTCAGTAATGTCTGACTGGGGCTGAGGCTGCAGCACCTGCCTGTTGTTCTGTGGGTGTGTGGCTGTTGTGTCATCAGCTCACCGAAGGTCCAAAGCCTACATGGTGGGATGTCTGAGAAGAGGCGGACAGAGGCTCAGGTGCTGTGGTGGTACAGGATTTGGTGTATCTTGTCTCCTGAGACAGACAGCATCCTCTGTGAAAGGAGGCTGTGGGCAGTGGGTTTGATCCGCCAGCAGCAGGACACACCTGGATGAGCTCCCTGTGCGCCCGTGTTTCACCCAGTGAAGGTTATTCTCATACCTCAATGGCTGTGTCTGGAGGAAGGCAGTGATAAGAGAAACTTTTATGTTATGAAATCTGTCTGGGGCGTCATGCCTCGCTGAATACAGGGGAGGGCAGGAATAAATGCAAGACCAACACGCTTGGTGTTTTGCAATCGCATCATGCTGGAGCTGTGTGACTTGGTTACGAATGCATGAGCTGGTTGCAACTTGATTGTTAGCCTCCGATGTTATCTTACCCCAATGGTAAAGCAGTGTTCTTTGCCTGCCTCTGTAGGAAAAATTGACACTGCCACCTGCAAAAATAGCATGGGTTTATAGCAGTCCAGGCTTATCAGTTTGTGGCTTTTGTTGTTGTTTCGGGGCGTTATTGCAGTGATTATGGTTGCCTCTCTGTCTTGCAGAGCTTGACACACCAGGTAGTTCCTGGAGGCTGACCGTTGTTCAGGAACAAAGCTGGGGAATTTTCCTTCTCCTGAAGCTGGTGAGTCAGCACAATCCACTGGTGGGATGATGTGCAAGTGAAAATTGCACTGCCTCCACAAGACCTGATTATAGAAATAGAAATGGAAGTTTCTAGATGCTCTTGTGACACTGCACATTTCTCTTAAGCTGCTCCAGGAGGCTGATGGGGTAACTCACCCACATGAATACAGGTCCCACAGTCTCTGTTTAAACAAGAGCAGGGACTCGGCCTTACCCAGCAAATAGCCAGTGCCTGCTACGAGGTGCAAGAAGGCTTCCGTGCCCTTCCCAGCCTGGTGACTGCTGGTGCTCAGCGAAGTGGGCTGGGTTTGAAGTGGCATCTTTAAGCAGGAGTCTCTTGGTTCTGCTGCTGCTGGTCGGGGTCAGAGAGCTCTGCTGCTCTGCCACAGGCTGCTGAGGAGCACGGCCCCTCACCCCTGAGGTGAACTTGCGGTGCTCCTTCAGCAGTAGAGCTAACCTGCATCTTTCACGTCAGCCTCTGCTTGCTGCTCTTCATGCTGCCCCACTTCTCTCTGTGTTTTGTGCAGTGTCCTACAGTGTGGGCTTTGCAGAGCCTCTGGTCTCAGCTGCAGCTTACTGCTAGTGAGGTGTGCATGGATAGCCATTAGGTTTGCTCCCTATTTATTGTGCAGCTTTGTTGGGGGGGCTAAATAAGCTGCAGCAGGCACAGGTTAGGTTACTGAGGTTGGCCTGTGGTGGGGATTGCCTAAAGGGCAGCTGTGGCTGGTCAGGGATATATGGTGCTCCAACAGCGTTTACTGTAGAGCTCTTAAACTGTTGCAGGTGAATTGTTCCAGTAAAAGGTCTGCAGGAGCAGGAGAGGGGCTGCCTGCTTTCTTCTGCTGCTTCTGCAGGCTTGGCCTGGGGGTTTTCCTGAGGCTTTTTCCTCACCAAAATTGTGAAGCAAATCTGCTCTCTCCTCTACCAAATGCTTTACTCAGTTCTCTCCCACAGCTGCGGAGGTGGGCGTGGGTTTTAATCTCACACAAGTCAATTCACCTCAGGGTAAAAATGGGGCCATTTCTGCCCCCTGTGCTGTGTTTGATGCAATGTGTCTGTGATGCCTGAGAGCTGGGGGAGCTGGGGGCGCGGGCCCACCCCTGCACTGCTGTAGGGCCAGGGTGTCACAGGGAGGTGAGGAGGGGGAAGGTGAAGCTGTTCATCTCAGCATCTCTTCCCCCATACTCTCATGTGTGAGCACTTAGCAGTGCACTGAGCTGCTCCGAGTTTTCTTTGCTTGTAGTCCACTTGGACTGGCTAAGCCTGCAGATTAAAAATGTTTAAAGAGTTTGGTCTTTGCAAAACTAGACTTCAGCTGCCTTTAGCTGATGGAATGAGCCTCATTTTTCTCATGCTTTCCTTAAAGCCAAGCTAGTGGTGTTGAAATGAGGTGCTTTCTTCCACCGTGGTGTGAGCAGATAATTTCAGTTGTTGAACTCAGGTGTCTGCGCACAGCTAACAGGCACGTGCCGCTGCCTTCCGGTGCTGTGAGGAGCAGAACAGCTTGCTGGGTTGTTTGGTGACAGCGCTGCGGTGCGTGCTGAAGCCAGCCCATAAATAAGGCAGAGGGAAGAGCTGCGGCTGCAGATAAGCACTGAGCGCTGCTCTCGGCTCTGACAGCTTTGGCCCAGAGCTTAGGAGCAGAGCTCAGCTCGCTTAGAGCAACACTACCATAGTAGGAAGCAGCCCAGAAAAGCAGTTCAGCGCCATGCATCAGCGCAGCACCCAACATCATATAGTGGAGCTGAGCAGTGGAATTCAGCTTTAGTATTTTTAAACCTCACGCTGTTGTTTTTGAAGGGTCTCAGCCGTCACCTAATTTGGATAACGCTGTGCTGCTACCACAGCCCAGAGTTTAAGAGGCATTACATTTAATTTAAAACACATTACTCGCTTTTGAAGTTGCTTATTTAGAGAGGCTCTGCCTGTACCCTCACTCCCCTCCTCTTACTCCAAACAAAACTTAGTTTATGAGATTTAGAGCAGAGCATCAGAGGACACTTGGCAGATGCAGCTTTTATCCCTTGAGTGCTTTAGTCTTGCTTAATGCTTAAGGAGGTCTGGGAGCCTGCGGGTGTGAGCAGGGTTTGGGAACAGAAAGAGCCCCAGTGCAGCTGAGTGCAGGCTGGCCAGTGCAGGATGGAGCAAGCACACAGGTGGTTCATCTTCCTTTGTCTGGGAAGAAGAAAAAGCCAAGCAGCTACAGAAGCTCTGAAAGCATTTAGAAAACAGAAAAGGACAAAAAATGAACGTGTAATTGGGAAAGAAATGTTTATTTTCAGTTCATCAGAGGGATTTACAAACAATGGAGCATTTAAAAAAAAAAAAACTGAGTGATCAAACTACTTGACAGTGTCCCTTAAACACACACACAAGCCCCAGGGCAGAGGAAATCACACCAGCGAGGAGGTCATAGTGCTGGAAGAGCAGCTGGCATCTGCATAGTTCTAGAAGGAAAGAGTGCAATGCTGTTGGTGTGAGTTTGTGCCATCCGGCATTAATGGCAGAGCAGCTGAAGGACGCACGCACGTACCTGCAGAACACAAAGTGCATCAAATAACACGCCAGGTATGTATTGTAGAATCAATTTATTTACCTGATACAAATGAAACTGGGTGTGATGCTTCTTACTGTCAGCATGGAAGTAGACAACTGATCTTATTTACAGCTTCTAAAGGTCATACATGCAGTTGTGGCAACTGGCTGAGTCGTTTGCTGCTGTCTAGATGAACGCATCACGATATTTTGTATTGCACCAACATCTGTCTCACTGCCTTAGATTTAAATAAGTTACATTACAGTGCAAAACAGGTCGATTTGCACGCGTGATAAAAACCCAAAGTTATGAACTGGAGGCTCACAGTTTAACATTCAGCTGTAGTCTTGTCCATGAATCGTATAAATAGGATCGCATTGTACATCAGCTGTATAGAGCAGGATGTGTGATGATACAATACAGGTTTGTCCACAACCCAAGGCATGCATTATCCCAAATCGTACATTGTATAAACTGACATTTTACATACAGGAATATGGAAAATCGGCTGACAGCTCAGCGCTTCTCGTTCAGGGATAAAACAGCTCTTCTCCATGCAGCACAGAACCCAAACTTCTCTGGAGAGAGTTTCCAATTCTGTAAGCTATATTGCACGTTTGTACATCTGAAGTCCTACTGGTACCACACATTTCTTCCACAGAGAACACAATGAGCTTTGTTTTGAGGGAAAGCAAAGAATCTTTACACATGATGCATGCAGCAGTTTTGGTAGATGTGTTGCTAAAAACACATGCACGCAACAAAACAACCTCACATTTCTGCAAAATTGTTTAGGAAGCGATTACTCCAGTATTGCTGAAAAGGAAAGAAAGAAAAGGTATCAGTTAATGAAAGGATGAACGCTAAGTACCGTTCTAAAAGCAAGACTAAGATCTACAGTGACAGAAGAAAGAATGTTAAGTCTGATAACCGACTGCTCTGTCATTGAAGGGACACTCTCAGGTTACTTGGTTCTGAAAGCGGGGCGTTCTGGAGCTCGACTCAGCTCTCCTGAACGCAGCAGAGCCGCCTTTATCAGCAGCACAGGGCAGCACTCCCTGCCAAAGGCCGCAAAGGGAAGGCAGGGGCGTTTGGAGAGCTCCTGTGCTTCCCTGCCTCACCTCCCGCTTCACTTCTTACTTCCAAGTTCTGCCATTACACAGTCGGAGCTTTTTTCTCCCCCAATCTAAAAATACCTTCAAGGTGTTGTTTTCTTTTTTCCCCCCTAATTGAGACATTATATTGCAAATTCAGCCCAGGAGTGACCTAACAATGTCCCTCTTTCAAGCTTGGCAGCTCGTTCTGTGAAGCAGTAGGAAAGCTTTAAAGAAGTCATTAACTAAGCAGATTAATGTGTAGGCAAAGGGTAGAAGTACAACCCAGCTCCGGGCGTACTTCACCCCGCACCACAGCACCAGGTTGGCCTTGTGTCAGGAAGGAGGGTGGATCTGACTGCCTGGGACTGAATGCTGGCTCTTCAAAACTGCTTCAACACTAAAATTTAGGTTCTCCTGCTAGGATTTGAGAATGCATGATATTAATGTCATTAAGGATGTAAATAGCAGAGATTAGGGAAACAGTTAATGGTTAGAAGTGCAAAGAGGTAAACAAGACAGGTGCAAGAGACAGACAGGTTTGTATCAGTTTTACCTCCCTTCATCTCAGCGAATTCAACAGCCTTTAAGCAGCTACCAGATACATTCTGTGCATCAGCTGTGTTCTTGGAACTGTGACAGATGACTGCTGTACTGCATTTTATCATCAGATTAAAAACTCATTTTCTTACCATTAGCTTTTTCCAGAATGGCCCCTCTACAACCACAAGCTCCGCAGCACTCTGACAGACTGGTGTGCATTTTTCTGCAGCTTCTTTCATACTGAGTTGGTGGTTTGGTTTTGTTTTTTTTTTTGCAATAATGCTTTGGGCAAAAACCATGAACTAATTTCAGTGCCTGGGCAACAAAAAGGCACAGCTAGTTGTGGAGCTCTGAAGTGGGACTTGGAACCACTCACATGTGAAAGCCAAGAGAGCCCGGGGCACGGGGAAGATAAAAGCTTTTGTCTCCTCGCTGCTGACACATGACTGCAGCTGCCTGACCATCATCTTTGCTCTGATTTGGACCAGCCCACAGAACACTGAATTCAGGAGGAGCTGCTGTCATAGCAAAACCCACTGCTCCCCCAGCACAGACCTGCAGCCTTGATGCTCCATGCACAATGGATACTAATCTCACACCCCCCCCAAAAAAAGAAAAGCAGCAGCACTAAGAATGCTACAGAATCCAGAAGACTGCAGAGATGAAGCAGCTCAGTGAGATGAGAGCACAGGGAAACAAAAGGTAGGAAGTCACCTTCTAAAAATAGAGTGAGATAAACCAGATACCTTTGTGTTTCTTCTACCTACATAAGTGCTTCTGTTAGCGCGCTCACACTGCACCAGGAGTTCCATTCCTGTCCCCACGTGACCCCAGTACCATGAGGAGGCCAGAAATACAGGACAAGGAGATTGAGCAAAAACTTCAGTTTTGAGATGCTTGCTACTAAGTCTATGCTAAGTCCACATCAGCCTGGCAAACATCTTATGGCAGCAACACTGGGAAAGCACAAGTACTGAAAGCAGAGTGACACTGCTGCTGAATGGCATTAAGAGCTGATCACGGGGAAACCTGCTGCTCCAGCTCCACAAGGAAATCCAGACAGGAGCAGGAGAAAGGCAAGAAAAAGAACAGGTAGATGAAGACAGCCTGAACAAGCTAGGAATATTCTAACAGAACTGGGCTCCTGAGGCTGCAGGTGCCATCAGAGGGATAAATGCCACATTGACCCACCAGCTGCCCAGCTCTCAAAGGTAAACTCCAAGCAACAGAAGGCTCTAAATAGAAGTGAGATACCCCGAGTTAATTGCTATGAGAGCTCTCAGCAAGCTTTGTCTTCGACACACAGCTGTGTGTAAGACAGAGATCCTGCAGAAGGTGTTGAAAGACCAAATTTCATTTCTCCAGCCATTTTCCCCTTCAGCTTCTCAGAGACAGGAAGAAAGGCATTAGGTAGCAGAATTGTCAGGAGCGTGGGCACCGTGCTGGGAGCACCTGCCAGTGTTCTTTAAAACAATGATGACAACACCTGTGATTTAGGATTCCTTCAGACCAAAATAGATGCATGTGACCTGTTGGTTTCCTGTTTCAGGAAATAGGCAAGCCTTACTGCTCATTCAATAGTGATACAGCACCTGACTGGTGCTGGCCTTATGGTAATGCACAACATCCAGGTTCCTTCCACACTGAAGGGAGCATTCAAGGGAGATCAGTGCCTGCAGTCCTGCAGAACACCTACTTTATCAGGTCCGTGTCCCCAAATCACTTCAGCATCAGTGAAAGGAAGTCAGTATTTCTACAAACAGCAAGTGTTTACAATGCAGTGGGATTTCAAACAAGTTCTGTGTATTTTGGGGTTAGCATGTATATTTGAAGGCTGAAACCTAAAAGGATTAGCTGTGCTCACTGGATTCCAGCTGGCACCAGCAGAACATGGCTTTTAACTACCATTTTCCTCTGTGAGGAATAAGAAAGCTGTTGGAATTGGATTATTAAAGTCAAGCCAACACAAGATAACACAGCACCTGCTACTCCACAAAAGCACAGCGACCCCAGTACAATTTTCAAAGCCTATCCTGTTAAGCCACGCCTGTTCTTTTGTCTGATCGTGTGACTGTGGTTCAAAGTGTTTCCAGGCTCTGGAAACAAGCTGTTTTTGCAAAGAGGAGCACCTGCACATCCAGCACTGGGATTAGCAATTAGAAGAGATGGGCCAGTCTGCTCTGAGGGGATTCCCACATTTCAGAGCAGGAAAAAGCTTAAGGATAAGCCAGCATTTGACCACAAGGGATCTGGACACTAAAAAACTCATATAAACAGCTGTCACCTGTCTTCAGTAAGAGGTTTATCCAGTTTTATCTCCAACTTAAGAGCAGAAGCTAAGATCACGGAGGTGCTAAGGCTTATCAGTGCTACAGCGTAAGATCTAAAATATGCCAAAACAAAAGCAAGCTCTTTACCTTCAGAATCAATAAGTGGAGCTGCACACCATAAGGCAAGAGTCTAAAGTGGTGATAATAATGTAGCACAGCAGAATTTGACAAAACACAGCATGGGAATGAAGGAAATTACTATTTATTCTTCAA
The DNA here is from genome assembly GCF_023343835.1 of Lagopus muta. Lineage (NCBI taxonomy): Eukaryota > Metazoa > Chordata > Aves > Galliformes > Phasianidae > Lagopus > Lagopus muta. The sequence goes on along the minus strand of NC_064449.1, from coordinate 7,384,792 downwards.
CATGAATACAGTATACGCTATTTTACAGCAAGTCACCACTGGCATGGTGAAATGGAAGAGAAATACTCACTTTAGTCGATGAAAGTTGGAAGGCATTGGAGAAAAACACCACAGTTAGGACTGTTAATGACTTACACGTTGTTGGTACAGGACTGAATTTGAAAACATGCTTTAACATTTACCGTAATAATGAAGGTGGTTAGTGCCACATCAAATAAAAATAGTTCTATACAATATGTTCAATTTGGTCATGTGCTATTTACAGATTTTACAAAAAACACACACGAGCTTGTTACTTCAAGTCAGGCTAACAACAGGCCAGCAGAGCAACTCCATGTCCACGACGTATCATTAGTGCCCTAAGTGAACTCAATCCCATTTCTAGCTATGCAGTGCAAGTTATTTTTCCAGGTCTTATTACAAATTCTGACCTTAAAAAATGGTGGGGGAGAAACAATCTGACACATAAGGTATTAAAAAAAAAAATAATCAACTGAAACCCTCTTTTGGAAATAAAACAGGTTGTGTCGGTTAAAAAGGCTTGGTTTAGATTTAAGTCGACCTCCCTATCCCTGCATCACGGGCAACGCTGGCAAAACAAGGTCTCTCACAATAAAAATACAATAGACACTTAAATAAATAATCTTTTTTAAAAAACAAAAACCTGTGTGTGTTGAGTATGGAAGAACCCCAGCAGGCTGCACCTGGAATGGCATTTTCTGCACGAGCAAAATCAGGCATACCTCATACAGAAACCGGTGTAAACAAGGACAGTCAAGAACCCAGAGCAAGGGAGCAGGAAGAGGGGAGACGAGAAGAAATGCTGACCAAGGCAGCAGCACTCTCTACCCAGTGCAGAAAGTTTGGCTTATGAATAAAATCAAATCTGACCGTATGACAAATTAAGTCTGGATGACCATGCAGAAGACAAACAGTTACATGCTTTTGTTTTCTTTTTAGTTTTAGACGACACACATTCATTCCCTAAAATCTGCTGCCAATTTAGTTTGATAGTGTCCGCTGGCTCAAAAGAAATTTGTTTTTTTTACATGGTGAATGAACTATTGAACAGAACGCTGTACATGCTTTTCATCTACAAAAAAATATTTGCATAAAATAGTGTTAGTTCTCTGTACATGTCAATGGACACTTTAACTGTGTATAAAAGAGGAATATATTGCCCCCACTGAAGAAAAAGCAAAAAAACAAAAACAACCAAAACCTAGAATATGAAACCTCCATCACCGGCAAATATGTTCATGTGAAAATTCAGCAGAAATAGACAGTTGCTCTAAACAATAAAAAAAATTGATTAAGTTAAACTTTTTCTTTGAATGTAGAACTGTCACCATGTCAGTCAAGACCAGAACATATCACTAAAGTTAGTGTCTGTGCTGTAAAGCCAGATAACCAAGGGCAGGGTAATGAACACAAAGGGCCAGGAAACTCCTTCGGTGCATGCTGACAAAGAACAGGGTTTGGTGGCAGGCCGCACACTATCTTTACCAGGTTCCAGGTAGTTACGGGCCACATATTTAAGTGTTTCATCCAGCAGAATGACAGGTAGTGAAATTTTCAGTACCATCAGCCACTGCGTCACATTTAAAGGCGTGATCTGGAAGATAATCTGAAAGAACAGCCGAGCATTACAGCTTTGCTTCACCTCGGCCCTTGCCTTAAGCTCCACACAAGGATCGCTCTCCATCTCTGAGCCCAGGGATGGATGCAAGACAGAAGCACTCACCGGCAGCGGTTCCACATAGAGGATGAGGAAGTGGAGTGACATGGACAAGCAAATGGCTCCCACCAGCCAGATATTCTCCCATGGGGGCATCCTCATTAGGGACTGATTTTCTGACAGACTGCAAAAGAAACACGGTTCACGTGTGTACATACAAGGCACCAAAGGAAATTCAGTCAATCAGTAAGTCCAACTTATCCGAGTCACCACGGAAAGGAGGACACCAGATTTTGTTTAAGCAGGTTACAACTTTGATCCTGGAAATGCTGGGTACAACAGCACATGACAGCCTTCCTGCCTATCCAGTCGTTCCCTCAAAGCTCAGTTAAAGGCTGCACATACTGAGGGTCAGATCCTTGCACCTTTGTAATGCTTATTCTTAACATCTGCTTTCCAGATTCAGTCTGCATTTAGGCTATGCTGCAGAAGAGCCTGAGATCCAGAACATCCAATGTAGATCAGTGTCTTATTATGTAGGACTACTGCAGTACGCTTGTATTCAGTTTGTTTTTAAAATTAACTGACCTCTAAGCTATTTGAAGAAATATACCCTTGACACTGTGCTATTTAGTGGTTTCCATTTATAATCTAACATTAATTGGCTAAACCCACACTCCCTTAGGGCAGGAAAAGTTATTTTCCATATCTTCAATATTCTTATTTTAGTTCTCCTTGGTATCACTTAATACCAACATAGGAGGGATAATCTGATTGATTAATCTTAAGATTAAAAATAATGGAAAATATTTCAGCTGCTCATGCTTACTAAAATGCCAGAATGAACTGGCAGGCTTAACAATATACCTTAAGATAACAGGTCTCAAGTGTTATCTGGGAGAGTCATTTTGTTTGCACTACCAGGATTGGAAAGAAAACATGACTCAATATTTACCAGTTGAGCAGTCCAGAAACTAAAAGAGCTGGGCTACACAGAAGGTACAACTTCAGATAAGCTATGCAAAAGCTTTCCTTCTTGATTTGGAGATACAAACCTGTTGAGGGCATTGCACATCTCTATGGTGACAAGTACAGAAAGAGCCATTGTCATTGGATACGGAGACTCAAAAACCACACAGTCGACACCAGAGAAGTCTGGGTTGTCCTCTTTGCACTGCAGAAAGTGACTCTGAAACAGGACAATGGGAACTCATTTCTACTGCTTAACTTTCAGAACGTAGAACAGGCTCAGGAAGTCAGCAGTATTAAGAAAACTTTCTAACATGAATCCTGCAAGCGCTGAAGTACAGGAGCAGTGTCTCATATGACACTAAAAGCAAAAAAAAAAAAAGCCCCAAAGCTGTTCAACAGCATTAGAAATGTTCCTGTTAGTCTCTACTTGCAGGACACCACTTGGTCCTTGAGATGCTTCACAAGTTTAGGCACACCAACCTTCAGCTCGATATTAAGACTAACGCAACAACAAAGCCTGAACATGAATCAAGTTTGAAAAAAAAGCCATTACACAAAACCTCTTTACACAATACTGCGTTTCTCTACAGTCCTTTCAAGTAGAAATTGTAAGTGTCCTTTCCCTCCCACCTCACCCCCTCCAAGAAGTGAAACAGAGTGCATACCAGCTGGTAAAAGGTAACTCTTGGACCACCATCAGCAGCAATAAACCACCAAGCAGCAGCACCCACTGTGGCAGCACCAACGTAACCTTAAGGACAACAAAGTGCTTTTTTCAGTGCTACGAATCCCATTAAAAGATCTCACTTGTCAAAAAATCAAAAGGTTCTGATGAAGCAGTAAGTGTCAGGCTTACGTCACACAACTATGGCTTTTTATGCCTCTGCTGTTACCAACAGAAAAAGCACGACTTTTACCGTTCTGTCACAGCACCACATGCAAATACACAAAAAAATGAACGTTTGCTTTGCAAACAAAACCAATCCCATGGAATATCTATCGCGAGCTTTCAAGACTTGAGCATAAAAGATAAGGTGCTGTTTTCAAAGAGGATCACAAAGAAGAAGTCTACATGCTTTAGTTTCCTTCTGAAAAACCAAGCAGCTCTGACCACTTACATCCAATCGCCAGGTAACGGAAGAAGAGCCACCCACTGATCAGTGGCTCCTTGGGGTTGCGGGGTGGTTTGTTCATGATATCCAGATCAGGAGGATTGAAGCCCAGAGCAGTAGCAGGGAGCCCATCTGTCACAAGGTTCACCCATAACAGCTGGACAGGAATCAGAGCTTCAGGAAAACCCAGGGCAGCTGTCAAGAAGATGCTACAAGAAAACCAAGCAGTTATGTAAGCTTACAAGCCACTGCCTACAAAACAAGCTTCTGCAGAGATCATGTTATTACAGCTCAAATGATGAAGCTCGATTCAGCTGGATTTCCATCAGCATCTCCAGAAAAGTACTGGGCATTTAACTTTCACAGCTCCAAGAACACAAAGAGGGCCTGCAGCAAAAGCCACACAAAGGACAGCTCCAAAGCTTACAAGAAAAACAGGGCAAGTCAAACATTGTATTGTGTTTGGCTCTCAGAGAAGGTATGCTTTGATATAAGAAACTGTTAGGGGACCAATATCTGCATTCTGTTACCAGAAATGTATTCTGTGGCACTGAGGCAACACTCCTCCCCAACATAAGACACGTTCCTCTGAAACTTGAGGTTGAAGTTACAGAAACACTTAAGTTACACACATGGCAAAGTTATAGGAAATAACAAATCTTCTTTTGAGAAGAGAAGTTATTACTTTCCAATTTTTAAAATTAAGTTTCACAAAGATGCACTTCAAACACAGAAATAACCGTACAGCATTTGGTCACCTACTGAGCTAGAACATTATATGCAACTCTATGCTTATGTTTTTTCAATATACTAAAATTCTCCAGAAAATATTAGGGAGCTTAGAAGTATGCAGACTCCACTGTACAGTCACAGCGAGCCACCGCCTGGACAGCCTGTTTCTCTGGTTTTGGTGAGAAATACCAGAATGAGTAAGGAAAGACAAATCCATCATCACTATTCCAGTCCAAAGAAAACATGTTGAACTTACCAAACAACTTCTCCAACATTGGAAGAAATCAAGTAACGGATGAACTGCTTCATGTTGTTGTAAATTGCACGTCCTTCTTCCACAGCAGCTACAATAGTTGAAAAATTATCATCTGCTAAAACCATTTCAGAAGCAGTTTTAGCCACTGCAGTACCAGAGCCCATAGCAATTCCAATTTCTGCTTTCTTCAACGCAGGGGCATCATTGACACCATCACCAGTCTAGAACAAGAAGTTCAGAGAAAATATTTACTTGCACACAGGACATGAATTGGACATTGTGCATTCTGGATCTCTAAACATCACTTAAGGGCAGAACCATTCTGAGACAGAATTCAGGAATAAGCAGAATCTCAGAAGGAGGCACGAGTCTGCCATGGTGAAATCTGGGTTTAAGAACAGCACTGCCTTTCAAACCACGTGAAAAGTGCCATTACTCACCATAGCTGTGATCTCGTCAAAAGATTGAAGGAACTCAACAATTTTCGATTTGTGAGAAGGCTCCACGCGGGCAAAGCAGCGCGCATGGTGGCAAGCATCTCTCTGGGCAGCGAGTGAGAGCTCGTCGAATTCACGGCCAGTGAAAGCTTTGGTAGAAACATCTTCATCTTCCACAAAGATGCCGATGCGTCGGCAAATGGCCACTGCTGTGCCTTTATTGTCACCGGTTATCATAATCACTCTAATGCCAGCTTGCTTACACAGCTTTATAGAGGAAGCTACTTCAATTCTTGGGGGATCCAGCATTCCCACGCAGCCCACAAAGGTCAGATTGGTCTGAAACAACACACCACTGAGTTTCAGCACAAAATCCTGTAGACTTTTCATCTGACATTACCAAAATAATCACGTCTGTTCAGCATGGGAGTAACATCTCAGCACAGTGACCTCAGTGTTTGCTCCCAGTCCACCATACCCTGTGATTTTACACTGAACAATCACACACTGAAGCCTATATCATACTGACATTCAGTAAAAGCCAGTGTATTACACGTGATGTAACCACCAGTCAAAGTCCTTCCAAGTCACTTCTGAGAGGTTCTGCTTCACCCTACTAAATTTTCACAGCACTTCAGCACTGACAATGAATCCAAACAGTGGGAGAAGAACTGAAAGGTCACATCGACAAGCAGATTAATAAGAGAAGGTAATGCAGCAGTTGATGTTTTTGGAATCACAATGCTGCATGAGGGGTCTAAAAAAAGACACAGTTAATTCCTGAAGTACAACCACACACTGCAATGACAATCTGTAGTTCCAAATCTTGCTTCAAATATGCTCTTTTAGTTATCTAGAGCACGATCTAATTGTCAATCATGCAGATTTGACTTGCAAACAGTCAGGTCTTTCTTGTTATCGGTTCAAGAGCACAGTGCCCAAGACAAAACTCATGCAACTGCTGTCATTCCCCTGCCACCCACCCACTCCAAGTCCCAGATGCAGGTTCCATTGGAAAATTACAGTAGCCAGGGTAATAACAGAGCTTTTGCAGCTGACAGTATGGAGGAGGGGAGGTAAACCTGATCCTCAGAGCACAAAATGGCAGTTCGGTTCCCCCACAAAATCCCCAAAGGGGTCTTTTGCAGTTGAGCAATGTCAAACTCAGAAACTTTAAAGCTGAAACTACAACGTGGTTCTTAGAAGACTTTTCCAGACTTAGCCTCTGCAATTAGTTTACAGTGCTACGACCTTAAGAACTGTATGTGTACATGCAAAACAGCACAACTTGCAGGTGGCAGCATAGCTGGTTTCTTACATTTGTAGCTTGGCAGCAGCACATACAACCAGCCACCAAGAACCAAGTGTTTTTTCATTTAAACCTCAAATAAGCTAGGGGAACAAATTAGGAGGCGGAGGCAATTATCATAAGCCATGGAATATTTCTGAATTTTATCCTCTGAATTTCTTCAGAGCCACATACAGTCTTCTCTCAAACTGACCATTTCCTCCACAGATGTGGCTAACCATTGTCTGGCATCAAAAACATCTCGTAAGACAAAAATCTCAGCCATAACTTCCTCAAGAAACAATAAAACAAAGAGTCACCATTCTCCACTTTAGGAGAGGGAGAAGTGTTATAAACAGTCCTTTACTAAAACTTACCTCATAGTTAATGAAGTTAGAGGAGTCCTCAAGATTCATTTCTTCTTTCCTAGGAGGATTGTCATGGGTTGCCAGAGCCAAACAACGCAGTGTGTCTCTACCAGTTCCCCACTCTCTAATAACAGACATTATTTTCTGCTTGATCCCTGAGGATAATGGTATCTTAGCATTTCCAACACGGACGTGTGTACATCTATCAATTACACCTTCAGGAGCACCCTTGCAGAGGCAAAACAAGGAAAGAAAACCTTAGTTTAATAAATCCAACACAACATTTGCTCAAATTGCTGAAGTTTTTCCATTTTCAAGCTGAAATGATTTCTGTCACAACGTTCAGTGTTACGTCACCTTTGCAGCCACCCTCCACCTGCACTTGCCCAGCACAAACCCACCTTAACAAACATCTTGCTCATGGACGTGCGGCTCGGTTTGTTGGGTGTGCAATAGACAGACATCGATTTTCTGTCTCTTGAGAATTCCAGAGTGAACTCCTTCTTCATAAGTTGTTTTATCACCTTGTAAAAAGAGCAGCATAGCAATACATTTAGGCAATACATATTACAAAACTCACTCCCTGGTGAATTCCAGATATGGGTACTGACCGAGTTGCAAGCATTTGCACGTTCAATTCGAGAAAGTCCTTTCAGGTCTGTGTCAAATACGTTCATCTTTTCAACCAGACAGGTAAGTGCTGTTTCTGTGGCTTCCCCAACTTTTTCGTATACTCCCTTAGCCTTTAGATAACACAGAGCAAACAAAAATACAGGAGATTATTTTAAGCCTCAATCAGAATCTACCAGAGACAAAGTTTAAGTTTCACAGCTGGGAAAAAACCAACCTTACTATAGCTTACAAAACAAGCAGAGCTATGTTTAAAAAGCAACCCTGAAGTGCAATTTGTAGAATATTTCCAGATTTTCCTCTTAATACGAGCTGTGAAGGATGTCAGTACTTTATTAAGCATTTAAGTCATTACCTAGCAACCTTGAGGAGGTGAGGTAAAGCAACAAAGTGGCAGAGCACCATACATAACAAGGGAGCTCCAAGTTCCAGATTACACTTACTGCCTGGCTTAAGCTTTCCTGGTGTTCAACGAACAAGCCATTCCCTGAATTAATACTTAAGAGGGCCTAAATACCATTCCTTGAATAGAAGGGGATTTACCACTGAAAGGCATTACACAGACAGATGAGAACAAACACCTATCCTCATTCTCACTCTCCCCTGTCCCAGGATATGTACTTACCTCATTGTAATCCAAGGAGGAATCATTACAGAGCGCACAGATCGTTGCCAGTTCCACAAGGCCATCATATTGACTGCATTTAATAAGTTTGTCATCTTTATGCCTTTCCAAAGGAAAAAAAAGTAGGAAATTGTGTTTGTTATTTAGCAGCAGCATTTCATTCTTTTCCCCCCTCTTTAAGCCCTCACTGTATTGTCATTTAGTACTGTGCTTAGTAACTAAGGACTCGGAACTATAGAGTTCACCAGGCAATCCAAATACCTTCCAGGAGAACATGGTATCAATAGAAATACCTTAGAAAAGCACATTTGATCTGCAAAATATGAATTTTAGATCAGACATCACAGAACATGATTACTGATGGAATTACAACCTGAACTGCAAAACCTAACTTCCTCTGGGGGCCGTCATTCAGCAACGAGACACACAAAAAGCTTGGTGATAGCAGAATATGGAATCAGCATTAGAGCACACATGACTTGGAGGGGAGTTCCAAGGAGAAGGATGTAGCTGGATACATTAGGACCTTACTTTCCTTAGCATTACTGCAGATTCTGCATATTTACTGCTATGCACCAACTGGGCAGGCATTGAAGTACATTCATACTTTGCCATTTCTTAAAAATTAATCTGTGCTCAATGTGAATCTTCTAAACCAATGAAAAGCTAAGTCATTTCACAATACAAATCCCACCAGAAAGTTCTGCTGAACATCCCAAAGCAAAACACCACTTAGGGATTACAAATAAAAAAAACCAACTTCTCTGCTTTCACATTTAGAAAGAGATGGATAATAAATGAATTTGTTTTCTCAAACAACAGCACACTTATGGTTCTTTTATGCTTACTCTACAAAAGAATCCAGTGCTGTTATTTTTTCTACTACCAAAACCAGCAAGCCACAGTTCTCATGCAACACCTCTCATTGAAACCCTCAAGGAGAAGAGAAGTGTCTGATAATAGAAAAAAGTGGATGACTACCCCCTAAGAGTGCTTAACATTGCCTATGACATCTGATTATGTAAGCTTTTGTTCAGCCTCTTGTAGTACTGCAAATGAATTTCAGCGTTGCATAATACAGCCTACAAACAAAATGCATTTTCAAAACCATTTTGGCCTTTAAAGTCCCATTTTGCATCCAATTCTACAGCCACAAGGAGAATTCAGTAGCTTCAAGCTCTTAACTCTTTTACTTGGTTTGAGAACCCAGCTACTCACTATCCCATGCCAAAAAATAACTCGTGGTGGTGAGTTTCCCTTTCACAGGGTGTTCTTTAAGTACACGAATGCAATGCTCTTAACGTCCTTGTCCACAGCCCCAGTCCCAGCAAGTGAAAACAGAACATTAACATACACCAGTCTTCTTGTAATCAGCATTTGCCACCTCAATGAATTGTATTATTTTACTTACCCACAGTTTTTGAGAGACCAGTTAAAGCACAACAGCTAGATGTCTTACAAGATCTAGAATGTCACCTTGTCTAATTCTGTCTACTGAAATGACAGCATAAGCTTTTGACAGCAATTAGCTTCGAAACAAAAAAAGATTTGGGAATTAAGATTTCCAGCTGCTGAGAACATTACGGTCTTAACTGCTATGAAAATTAAAGAGAGATAATTGCTACTGAGATTGGTGAATACTGCACCAAGTCAGAGGCCTGTATCTGAAATTCCACAAGCTTGAGATGTTTAAAAATAACTGAATCCAATTCCACTTCACACATAGTAGACTTCTGTTAAACTGAGGTGATAAAATTGAAAACGTTACAGCCTGGCCAAACAAAAGGAGCAGTAAGAACCAACGGAGAGGCCTGCCTTCCAAAAGCAGAACCCTAAGGACCCTCAAAGTTGTCTCGGTCTACCCCTAACTCATTCTTAGAAATGGAAAGCTGCAATATTGGAGTATATAAAAGTTTCATGAAGGTTCACTTTCCTAGAATTTAGCTGCATTTTACTGCTAATTATGTTTCCCCAGCCCTTCAGCAGGGATTCTCACTGCTTGAGCTTCCATGTATTAACAAATATTCTATGCCTCAACTTTCCAAGTCTAAAGCAAGAGCCAATGAATAAACAGACAAATATTTAACTTCAGCAACACTTACACTTCTCCCATGGGAGCGTATGTCGAACCAGTTACAGTAAACTCATTCAGAGAACAGCTATCTCCTTCCACTTTGTCCAGGATAAACATCTGCAATTAGAGTAAGAGGCATTATTGCCTTTGAGCAGTCATTAATACACAAGATTTAAAAAGGCCTTAAGCAAGCAGGTACAAGAAACAACTCTGTGTTCAATATGCAAACTAGACAAAACCAGACTTAGATCCTACCCGTATGTGAACATCCCTATCCCTAATGCACAGAGATCAGCACTTCTGCCTAACGAATTGCATTTGAGAAGTGAATGGAGGCACAAGGAGACCAAAAAGTTGAAAAGCAGATGCTGTGTACACTCAGTATCAACTGATAATTAAGCGCATCATCCTGGCTATGCCTCCCAGGCCTCAAACTTGCGAGTTAATTCTTATACATACGTTTAAAAGAGTTCCAGTCAAAAGCAGCGCAGGACAGCTTGGAAATTCTTGCCACAGCAAAAATACAAAGCATCTACAAATAGCAGAAGCTTTCAGAGGTAGAAGCCAAGAGCTGAAATACAGTGAGTTTCCCTTAATACCACTGAAAGCATTTTCCATCCCGGTTCTTGCTAAGTCCTTTAATACGCAGTGCACTGATAGATGTGAAACATTCAGACAGCTCGAGTGCCCAGGAGCACAGGAAGAAGTTATCTTCAAATGAATACACTGATTGAAAGGATGCATCCGTACTCTGAGCTGCAGGCAGACTCAAACCTGGGCAAGCGAAGATAAAAACATGCTGGTACTCTACCAGGTCTAGCTGGAGCGGCAGCAGAGATAAAATACACCTCCATACAATTTCTTACTGGCTTTTTGGTATGAGCCATTTTGCCAAACCATACTTGAGCACCATCTCGCTTTGCCCTCGTTACCTTGCCTTATTTTTTAGGGATGCATTTTTGCAAAACACAGCTTAACATTTAGCTGATGCACACGTGGTCTTCATCAATGTCTGGACACCTCACACTCTTTCAAGTCATTTTAAAAACCAAAAACTCAGTAAGCTGATGATTTAAGAGGCCACAAGGCAGAATAACTGCATTCCTGCCTGACAGGACAGGTCAGGACATGAAAACAAGACCTCAAATCTTCTCCTTTCCCTTCTGACTGAAATATTTAGGATATCATTTAACATCACGAAAAACAAAACTGCAAAGTGAGTTACTACTGTCAAAATTCTTCTTCACAACTTAGACAAGCCAACTGCTTCAAGAGAAACCATGAATCCACGTACTGTCTACAGGTTACTGGGATTTGGCCATGTTTTGCAGAACTTCACAATTAAGTTCAACTTGAGACAGCTACAGAATAATGAGGATCCAACAAGTAGCAAGGCACCAGACCTGGAGTATTCAGCCCTCCGAATGTAAGGAGCAGTGCATTTGCAGCTTTTAAGTAAACACATCTGAAGGATCGTAACTGATGAGTTTACCATGAAGCCTTCTGCTTTTGGCATCTTCCTTTTTGGCAGCATTCATTTGGTGATAAAAAAACCTCCGCAAAGACTAGGGCAGTTATGCAACTCTACTGCAAGTAACCTCCTCTGGAATACTGATGAGCAGCTGCTTTGTGTTTCCTAGGTATAAATACTAAAATACTTAAGCAAGTAGAACAAGTCAACTGCCAGTTAAAAAGAAGAAGCCAACAATCGCATGAGAATAAATTCAGACTTGCCAAAGACACCAGTCTGTAACGCTCAATGTTTATGCATTTGGAATTCTAACCCCACGTAATAACTCTGACCAAACATTTGATACCAGTTGCTATGTTGCTGAACATCCACAATTATTAAAAGAACAGTGTTTTCTCCATAAAATTCCTGTGAAGACTATCAAGTATGTGGGATGCACAGAAAATGGGAACAGAACATGCATGTCATGAAGTGAGTAGCTACAAAAGCTACAAAAACCCTGAACTAATTGGCACAAGAAGGAATACTTGGGAGAAAGGGAAGTGGGCACACCAGCATTATGCTAATATAAAAACATGCCATACACTGAATATGACCATGGCAATGCAGATGATGGCATCACTTGCAGTGCCAAGATTAACCAGACAACACCGCATGTTGAAAAATGCTGCAGCAAAGCACATCAGAGCAATAGTGGCTAGAGAAGGTAACCAAAGGAAGGCGGGAATGTTCAGTAGTGAAAATGCCTCAGACTATCCAAGTTACTGCCAGCGAGGCTTTAGCTTTTTCTTGACATCTTCGTACATAAATAAATGTTTTTTATGCTTACAACGTACCCCACCCCATCTTTCTGAAACAAGACAAACCAGAGTAAATCATCACCAGGAGACTGAATTGCTTACAGCCAGCCAATGGAAAGCTGCTTGCAAACAACTGTCCCTTACACCAAATGGGGGTGCAGCTATTTTTGGCCATGACTAAGTAAGGGAAGGAAATAAAAGCCTTCAGTACTCTACACTGGAAATCTGACATCAACGTAGAAGCTTATCTTAGGAAAATAAAGGCAGATTTTGATGATATGAGAACCAAAGACCTCACCATCAGAAGAATTCAAGTAATGCTGACTATTCAGAGTAGCTGAAGAGAAAAAAATGAGCAAGTCATTTCAACGTACCCTGCAGACTGACATCTGATTGGTGGTCAGAGTACCAGTCTTGTCAGAACAAATAACTGAGGTACAACCCAAGGTTTCCACGGAGGGAAGGCTTCTAACAATTGCATTCTTCTTGGCCATTCTGCGGGTTCCAAGAGCCAAGCAGGTGGTAATAACAGCAGGCAGGCCCTCAGGAATAGCAGCAACAGCAAGAGCAACAGCAATCTTAAAGTAATAGATAGCACCTCGAATCCAGGAGCCACCATGAACCGGATCATTGAAGTGACCGATGTTTATTATCCAGACAGCGATGCAGATCAGTGAGATGACTTTAGACAGCTGCTCTCCAAACTCATCCAGCTTTTGTTGGAGTGGGGTTCTCTCTTGTTCAGTAGCCACCATCTCATCACGAATTTTGCCAATCTCGGTGTTGACTCCTGTTGCAATTACCACTCCCATAGCTTTACCAGCAGCAATGTTGGTACCCTGACGTAAACGAAAGAGAAGAAAAGCTTGCAGTCAAATGGCAAACAGCAATGTTTACAAGGGCAGACTAGAGAGGCTGTGTTTCAGTTCAGTTGTGAAAGAGGGGAGCAGGAAGAATGACATTCCCCCACTATACACAAAAGAAAACTCCAGTGTAGGATTTCTATTTAAAAAAATTAGGGTCAATATGAACAAACATTGATCTATTATAAGTAGTGTAAACAAATCCATCTGCTGGTAAGTACTGGCATCTTAAGAGCTTTTGTTTGTTTTAATCTGGCAAAACACAATCCTAATAATGTTATTTACTGCAATACATGTGTTCTCTGGGACCCTGTGTGTGAACATTTAAGATGAGTAAGAACAGTTTGGCTTTCTGCAAGGAGTTCATCAACAATAAGAATTGTTATTTCAATATCTGAAAGGCATTCAACCACTTCCTTGGAACAAATTTCAATCAACAGTTTCTTTCCCTAATAGCAAGCTAGTTCTCAACTTCATCTACACAACAGCACAGTTTAGGTGAGCATTATTATCACTTTTAAGAACAGGTACTTTATAAAAGTAGTTTATGAGTCCCTTAGAGTGTATGTCCTTCAGTATATTTCTAGTGAAGGACAAAAGTTACTTTCCTCATATAAACTGGCCTCAACAACCCTCCCTAAGGACAGCTTTTATTAGAAGCCACTTCTAATCTTTATTTCATTCAGTTGATGCACGTGGAGACATGCATACAGATGTGCACAGAGAACAGAGCAAGGAGTCCCACAGCTTTTAGATGCACACCTTGAGTTCTCTTTGCTTTAGTTTACCACCTTCTGTATTACTTCTACTACCTTTTAAACTTGCACAGAAAACTTACAGAAAAAAGCATGTTCTTCTTGTCTTGGTTTACAGCACGAGGATCTGGGACAGGATCAGTGTGCTTAATAACAGACACAGATTCACCTAAAGGGAAGGCAACAGTCTTAAGAGATTACACATATACCACTTAAATTCTGTAAGGAATCAAAAGTCAATCTAAACATTTTTACAATGTCCCTTTCAAGGCACATAAGCAGCAGATGATTCACTCAGCACTTTAAAGCAGCAGGAACCACTGCATGAAGGATGACCTCTCATCCTTACTTCACAAACAAGTTTCTACTCCAGCGTTGTTCTGTGTGCTTCTCACACAGCCATAAGCTTTTCTGTTCTCTATGTATTGGAAGAGTTATGTTCTCATTTAAATAATTACAATAGTAGTTACATATTCATTGCCAGACTTTAAGATTTTTATTCTTATTTTTTCAACAACAGAGGCATCTCAGTCACTTCCTTTAGATGCAAGTCTTCAGAAACCTCTTCCATTAATGCCTTCAGTGCATCATTTCTCATGCACATGGCATACAGTAAAAAAAGGTTTCTTTTCAGTAAAAGCAGATGCCAATTACTACCCATCAGATTTCAGAAGGGTGGAAACTCAGTGACTGATGCACTACTTTTTTGTAAGAAAATGCAGGCACTCCTTACTTATGCTAAATATAAGCAAGCTTGATCACTCTTACGCTAGTCAAGATCCATAGTAAGAAAATGTGCAGCCTGTTTCAAGACAGATCAAGAATATTTTTTTTGTGATGAATAATTACTGCTTTAAAATTCACGGCTAGTTGACATTTACTGTTTATGTTACCAAAACTGGCAGACAGATCTTCATGTTCCAGCTGAGAGAAGGCTGCACTAGCATGCCTGGCTGATTGATTCCTAGCTTCTTTCCTATATTCAGTAGTACTGTTACTTTGTTTTGTTTTCAACTAATCTGAAAAGTGCTCTAAATATAGCTCCTGCATTTCAGCCTGCATCAGAAAACACACGAACATGTGTGCACAGCATTTCATCAAATAAGGCTTTAGAAACAGCAGTTTAAAAACTGCCTGTATTTTAAATGTTACACTGTCTTGTGCAAGAAAACAGGTGTTAGAGAAGACATTTAGTAAGAGCAGCAAGGCATCCAATGTAGAACACAAACTTGAATAGAAATTATTCCCTCCCCACCCCCCAGGTTTCCATTATCTCTTGACTAAAGAAAGCACTACAAGTCTCAGGAAGAATATTCATCTCAGTAAGGTGAACACGAATGACAAAGTCAACATATTCAACCACTAAGATTTAACTACATCAGAAATTCGCTGTACTTAAATATAGTACTGGTATAGCTACAGACTGGTCTGTAACATATCCTAAAGCAGTTAAAAGGCACTTCCAATGTATGCATAATAATCCAAAAGTCACAACTCATACCTGTGAGAATGGACTGATCTACCCTTAGAGTTGTAGATTTGATAGAAGTGATTCTTATATCAGCAGGAACCTTGTCTCCAACTGCAAAGAAATGAGTAAGGCAAAGTTCCAATTCAGTTATTTGAGAGATTTCTAACCAAATGCAGATTAGCTCTATCAGCCAGGAAGGTGATCTTGCAGTAACTGCTCCAATGATTACGGTTACTACCAGCTGCTTATTGCTTCTGTGGCTTGCAATACCCTACTTTTACGAGTTGCCAATATACTCTGGCAAATTAAATTTGTCTTCAAAATCTCTACCTCTACTTAATTTCAACAAAATATTCCATAAATCACTACTGGTTCTCATCACATGACCATAACATGACAGCAGAGGGAGAACATCCTTGCAAGACATCAATTTCAGAATACATTTCAATAATAAACAGATTTAATGCTAAGGTAAGAATCAAGTCCCCTCCTCAGGAAGGCTGACCTAACAAGTTGTTTTCTTTACACAAAGTCAGTTTTCTGTTCTCCACAGATCAGAACACGACCCATGTTTGTTTATTTGGACACTGTTTCTGCAGATCTGCTTCTTCTGTGTTATACTTCAAATACTGCCAGACTTGTTCGAGTTAGAAGCTAAGTTCAGATCACACACCAACCTTAAGTAGTACAGCTGTATTAAATACACCCCAGACCAAAGCCCTGCAAGATTTGGCAGAACTCTGTGCTGCGTTTATTCGTTAGACGTTTCTGTTCTGTAGAGCACAAGAGCCTACAATTAATCATAGGGCACAAAAGACCCCTCCTGCAGCTCCTGCAGCACTTGAGACAGCAAGGCAGCACGTGGTGCAGGAGCTAACAGCAACTCCTCCAGAGGCAGAGTTCTGCTCCCACATCTTCAGCATCCCAGAACTGATTCTTCCACCTTTCTACCTTCTCTCATCTTGTTTTTCCTGGTTATTAAGAGGAGTGGAAGAACTAAAGCAGTGCTATTTAGTTCTAATAGACACACACAGTCAAACGTACCCCTAACATAATTTACCAGCACTATTAAAGTGTTAAATTATTTTTATTATTATTATTATAAAACAATGCACAATGACAGGGGAGAACACTTCACACTAGCTAATAAGAGACGATTTTCTCAGTAAATAGACTCTGCGTCCCTGCAGTAAAATTAAACCAAGCTGCAATTCCTGCAGGAACTGCTTATGCAACTGACAGCAATAATGAACATTAACAAATAATGCCATGAGAAGGCAGCAGTGGTGTTACAGCCTTGCAGCATACACTTGCTCAGACAGGAAAGTTAAAGAACAAAATGCTGAAGAGGATTAAGTGCTGCTTTGAACATTAAGTAAACTTGTAGCACGTGACTTTTCCTAAGGTCAAAAAAGCCCCCAAATCAGTAAAAGCAGCAAAGATGGAACAGCTCTGCTTGAGGAGCGAGACATGTCCTTGGGTGAGCATGTGTATATGAAGGGATCCCATAAATAGACACAAATTGTCTTTTTGTATCATTATAGCATGTGAAAACTAATTTAAGCCACCATGCCCTTGAGCAGCAAGAGAAAATAGCATTAGACAAACAGTGACCTCAGCCAAAAATGGCCAAAGCATTCAATAGACTCTCCTGATGTCATGAGGAGGTTTATATGCAGACATGTAATGGCAGCTGCCTTTCAGCTATCACTGAACAACAGGCTAAGACCTCAGTGCAATGGGATGCAATGCCCATCAGCCTGGGTACACATTTTTTTGCATTCCTACCAATATTCAAGCAGTGATATTTCAATGAAAGCTACTCCTCAGCATCATCGGCCGCCTCAATCATCAGCACTGTTTACCTCAGCAGCTTAAGAGCAGCCATCATATTCCCCTACCATCTCCATTTAGAAGGTGGTAGAAAAACATTCCAGGTATTTCCAATAGGTAGGAAAGCTTTACATCAGGATCAACGATGGAACCATTCTGAGAAGCTCTCTGCAAAATATTAGCTACAACTCTGAGCCACGTACCAACTTGAACACTCTGTTATGAGCATAAGAGAAACTATACAGAAAATTATCCTGCAGTAGATAGGAACCCACAGGAAATTTTTTGTGAGCAGTTTGTTGCAGTTTGCATCTACAAGCAGGCGGCTGTTTTCCACATACTTGAACACAGAAATTCATCTCCTGTTGTTTTCATGCTGTTTGTTTTGTTGCTCAATTATATTTTAGAGCACAGGGTCAGAGGTATTACCCAAAGCTGTAATTTGAAAGACAACAAGAAATCGGGAGAAATGTATTTGTGTTGTTTAATGAAGAGCTACCACAGTCTGGATATAACAAAACTACCAGCTCACAGCATTAAGTCTAAAAGCTCAAGCCAGTTGCAGAAGGAATTTCATCAATTGTTTAAAAAATGAATCCAAAACAGTCCCTTGATTTCTACAGCAGCTCCAGAGAATCAAGCAAGCTGCTTCCAAAATCATCCGGATGCATATTGTTGAAGCATGGTTTAGCCAAATACTTAGCAACTGAGAACACAGCCCCTACAGCTATAAAAAGCACTGCTGCTGGAAGAGTCGGAGCAGGGTTTGTTTCAAATCACTGGTTTTATTCACAGAATCCTTTTTGTTCCTGCACAGAATACTGCTTCAGCATTAATATTGAGCTTCTGCTTACAAAGAAATGCAAGAGGAAAAGTGTGTTAAAAAAAAAACCCACTTAACTGTGTAAGTCTATGTTGAAGCACACAGTTTACAGTTTCTACCCCTTGACAGAAACTGGAGTCACGTTTAGTTGTGATATAAACAAAGTTATGTCAATTATTTGAAACAATTGACACAACTTCACTCAAAACATGGTCAGTTTAACATCTGAAATCACCGAATTCTGCTAGGTGCTTACAAGGAGATGAAACATTTCCTCACCACAGTCCCAACTGATTACACCTTATGCCTTGGCCTTTCCTCCGGAGTTCAAAGCTCCCCAGCTCTTATCTCACTCCTCCCAGTGCTGTGGCAGCACTACGGGTCAACTTCCACTCCACACATACAATCATTTACACAGACACTCAACTTGAAGCCTGCTGTAACTGTAACTCCACCTGGCAGCTGGGCATATTTCAAGTAAAGCTGGTGTCCAATTGCAGGAATGACTGCAGCTCTCTGAAAACAGCTTCCTTGTGAATAAAGGGCCTCAAAAGGCAGCTCAGCGCCCAGGCTGCCCAGCATGACTTGTGAAGCTGGAGGGAAAGAACTAAAGCCATTTGCATTTCAGACCCTGCTACATTATCAGAAGTCCAGCCAGAAGATCATGCATCTCCCAGGTCTCAAGGGCTCTTCTACATGTCCTGAATCGTGGGCGACTGGAAGCTCAGAGAACAGAATCAGCCATATTCCAGAATAAACACATAACCCCAAAGGCAGATCCTAAAGTCTTCAGAACACAACTGCCACTTGAGGTGAGTACTTCGAACTGCTATCAGCTCTGCTGACTGCCTCTGATCCCTCCAACACCGAACACCAGGAAGCAGTTTACTGATTTATACTTATTTAAAGTGTTGCTACCTCTTGGTTACTGCAAATTTTACAATACGTTCTTGAAAGTGACTCAGAACATCCTGATTACTTTCCACAGCACACCAGACGGAGAGAAAGAAGTACAGAACTGTCACCCTCCCCTTTACTTCTAAAACGTGTTCTTTGATACGTTCCCTCTATATCCATTTTTCCCCTTACTTTGATAGCATTCCTGTCCAGCCTTATGAAAGTACAAAGTACTTAATGCTTCCTACACAGGGCATAATAAAAACACTATGAAAATTCAGGAGCTCTTCAAAACAGGAAGATTAAATCCATCCAGTCTTTCACACAAGGTCAAGTGTGAAGTTATCAAAATGAGGAATGCCTATGAAATCCACTAAGTGCAACTTGCTCAAGAACTGTAAGATGGATTGCTTCACAACAAGATGAAGACTGAAACAGCAATGGTCTCTTCAGTCTTAACCATACTTGCAAAATGGAGTTTGCTTTAATTGCCAAGACAGAAGAACATATTTTCTAAATATATTCATTCACAAAATCACCAAGGTTGGGAAATTCCTGCCAGATCATCCAGTCCAACTGTCCACCTATCAATTCTTGGCATTGATGATGCAAGCTACAGGTTAGGTCATGCTCACAGAGTAACCTTCTCTTCCACATGGTCCTCAGAACTTACTAAACAGTGCATGAAGAAGTGTACTCATCCAAATCTAAGAACTGCCAAAGGTAGGCATTAAAACAATAGTAATTAATGCATAAAGATATCCATATTGCATTGTTGTCAGTGATGACCAGAAAGACTAGAGTAAAAAAGAAACAGAAGAATCAGCTTTCTGGATCTAGTATGCATTGAGGTCCAAACAGATGCTTTGAGTTACAAGAAATGCATACTGCATTAAGCACTATGTAAAATAAATTATTCCTATCTTAACTCTTACTGGTTAGGAATAACACTTCTACATGTCATTCTCTCTGAAGAGGGCACCAGAACGTAAAGAGCTGTGCCAGTGGCCAGATACCTCACCTCCAAAGCTGCACTCATTTCTAACCTGACTTTGCCTCACTTCAGCTTTCAATCAGTGTGTTCATTTATAACACCAACACCACCTTCTGGGTTTGAAGCTCTTGTGATCAGCCTATAAAAGCACCTACTAGGAAAAAGAAGAAACTAAGCTTTAACTTTTGCTAGATCAGATAAAGGAGTAGGTGACATCCACCCATTGAAGCAGAAGTCCCATTTCCTACCCAGATTCCATCTGAGTAATACATGAATCAGTGTTCTGGAAATGCAGCACAGCACCAAGGCACAAGTTCTCCTTTGCCTTAAAACACTTCCCTTGCCAACGTGATTACAGTATTATCCTGATGTTCAAGCATTTTTCAGTACTATTTATGCTTATAATAAACCCCTTTGCAGTATCAGTTCTATTCAGAGTATAAAATACCAGATACACCATTGAATCGCCACAATTAAAACAGAATTCAATTCACTATTTTTATGCAACAGTTCAGCAATTCCAGAGGAAAAAGCTGTGAGAATCAGCAAAAATCAAATGGAGGTAAGTTTAAGGTCTCAAATGTGTGCTGCAGGTGACCTGGGTTTAGGCTGTGTCCTGACTTGAACCTCATGCACAGCCACAACGTGGGCATGATGTCAGCAGAGAACGGAATGAAGCCTGGGCTGCATTTGGTTATCTCAAAACTGCCTCCCATATGCTAGGAGAGGCTGACAGCCAAAGCATCCACTGAAGCCCACAGATCTATACACGTATACATTTACTAACCACTGATATTACTCCCCTGTTTTCTCTGGTCCAAAAGCAGTACTTTATGGAAGAAGCAAAACACGTGCTTCATTTTTACAAGCAGACCTGACACCTCACTCTAAGAAAGAACAACATGCAGCTGCTTTAAGCAGAGTGCTTTTGGGATAAGCCAACATTTTGGATTTAAGTCCCACTCCATCACATCACTGTGTGTTTTCTGCTCCCTAAGCTAAACACTTTTCCATGAGAAAAAGTAACACAGAGAAAGATCTAAGAAGAAATATCTGCAACACTGATGTTTGCTGAATAAGGCCCGTAGGTCTTTTATAATCACTTTGGAGTTTGACATGATTTGGCTCAAGAACGTTCCCTCCCAGCTTTCCTGACACCAAAATCTCTCCTTCCTTAATTACGAGGTATCCACGCTTCAGAAAGTATTGGAGAGTTCTACAGCTAAAATTAAAAGCCTTGCCAAGCACACTTGCACACTCCATGCCGGGCATAAACTTAAAATTAAATATTTAAGCATATCCATCAATTAAATAAGCATGAAATTCTGGGAACTCTGGGTCAGTTCTTACGCTGTTGAGTATTTCCAGACTGAACAGTAAATCACAGGAACCAATGCTCAGAATCTCAGGGAAAGAGACTGCTGTGACCCCAGCTTGGTCACTTACAGATTACATCTAGTGAACATTGGTGTATTAAAATACAGCAATTTAGATCCACTACTTAAAACAGAATGTTTCAGACAGGGGAACGTAACAGAAGCATACAAAGTTAATTTCCATTCCCAAATGTACTTTTCTAAAATTAAGTAGTTTGCAAACTGTTTATCCCAACCTGTCAGACTGGGCTTCAGATAGAACTTCTAAGAACTACGGCCATGCTGTTTTGTTTCTCTTTAAAATATTACTTTAACCATGGCAAACAAATTCAATTAAAACATCAAAGGACCTCTTTAATCTATTAAGACAGCCACCAGCTACCAATTTAGAGTGCATCCTTCAATAAACTTAAGGCTTCAGAGCAGGGTGGTTAATCCATTTAAGACGGGCAAACTGAAAAGCCATTTGAGGACAGCATCTGGATTTTTTTCAGTTCATCAATTCTAAGAAACAAACAATGTAGCCTGGTAACCTTTACACACCACAGCTCTCAGAACTATGCCCCCCAGAGCACTGCAAGCCAATTTAAGGCAAACCCCTGAGCTCCATCTCCATCCCAAAGATTTCCTGCTGACTGTACAGCATCTTTTCACCAACTCTGCTTAGGTGGACATGGAAGAAAGTTCTCTTAACACACACAGCTAGGATATTCATGTCTGCACAGTCTCCAAGCACTCACGCACAGGCAACTGACTGTTGGTACACCTGCAAATTTTTACTGTGCTATTTACAATGAACATTGGCCACTGAGCATAATAACCAGTAATTGCTCATCAAGTGCTCCACAGTATCTACGTGCACACCAACTCCCAAGAGAAGTACAATACACCACCACTCAAGTGATAGATGGCTTCATCCATTTCAAGGTACTCCACATTCACTGCAAGGTGACAGTGCAGATCTGCAGTTAAACTAGCTGGCAGAGCAATTAAGACATCTTGTCATCACTTTACTTCTGAAGGCCACAAAGCAGACTGAGCAGTCTAGGTAATGAATGCAGTCTAGCTCCACAAATAGGAGCCTTAACGAGTCCAAATGAAAAGTAATGGTACAAATCATTACCATGCTGTCTTTTTGTTAAGCTGCACACGTCATCTTTAAAGGTTTCAAAACTACCAGAAAGATCAAATGACTTTTTAAACAGTTCAATGCTATTTACTCTCAGAGAATTCCTGTAGCATAAAGAAGCAAAAATAAATGTGTATTTTTTTGCATAAATTACAACACCAATTTACTAACTCCTACATGAAAGTCATCTCACCACCAGAACCCAATGTAACAACTTCAAATTATCAAAGATGTTACAACATTAACTAACAGCTACTCTGTAATGGAAGACCTATGGAAAGGTCTTTCAAAATTAGATATCAGCACAGGAGAGAAACCCATCACCTGGTTATTTACGCCACTCAGTTGAGAGAGATTTGCCTGGACACACAAATGTCATTGGCACACTGCCTAGAATTCCATACCCAGATATGTATCCTCATATGAAGAGCTCCGGCACTTCCCTACATGGTCATCTTTGTGCAAACACCATGTCAAAGGCCATCGCAACAGTCCTGTGCTGGAGACACAGGCATGCACACACTCTCTCTCACCTCCAGGTCTTGACACCAACACTGGTACAGCCTATTCCTCTCCTCTACTTGCCTAGGAGCCTTTCTGAGTTTGATGCGATTACGATGTCATCGTTCTCTAACGACACGTTACAATTTGTTCCAATAGCAGCAGCCATATTACACCAAAGCATTTATTTCCCGTCTCAAACATCTATGTGACACACTTATTATACACGTGTAGTCACCTTCCCTTCAAGATGAAACCAATTACATTTGCCAATGCAAGCAAAGTATTCTGAGTACTTAAGAGTAGCCAGGAACTATCTGGCCCACCAGTTTAAGCAAATATTTTAACTAGCATGAGCTTCTACAGTCAGTCGACAGGCTAGACCACTTATGTTAAAATTCAATCATACAAGCTGGTAATTTGTGCTTTTCTAACGAGCATATTGGTTTGTCTGCTGGTTTTTTTTTGTTTTCAAATCAGTTCCACGTGCATCCCACTATCAAGCACTGCTTTACAGGCATCTTAATCATGTTTAGCGTTACTGTACTGTCAGTAATTGAGATGAAATTCCATAGTAAGTGACAAGGTATCATAATTCACTCTTTATTTCAGTTATCAGCACTTTGTAGTTGCACTTGCTCGTCAACCAACAGATACCAAGAGAAAACTAACTTCAGCCTTCATCAGATTCACACTTACTCAGTAAACCCAGTCAGGGCTGCTGTAGCTGTACCAACCTCTGCTCAAAACTAAACCTTAGGGCTCAACAAATTGTTAAAGTATCTCAAGGAACAAAAGCTGGGCAGAGAGCCAATGCCAACTTCATTTTGAGTGCACTCTCTCTCTCTGCCTACTAATTAAAACAGCAGGATGACCAAGGGTTTATATTTACCTGCTTTAGAGATCTACCATCTCTAAAAGTAGAGGGACAGTAGCAGAAGCAAAGTTTGATGTACACCCTGCACTGCTCCCAAAAGAACAACCATGAAGTTAATAGCTGATAACGACCTACAAGATGTGAGTACGCAATTACCCCTGACATTTAACAAGAACCACCTACTTTCATCTGGGGAGAAACCTGAAACATTAAAGTCACTGACCAGACCAGTTTAAAAAAAGGGACTGCTGTGCCACTATCACCAAATGAAAGAATTTCATATTCTACTTCCTATTTATGTTCTCACATTTCTTCAAACATATACCTTTTAGGACTAATTTAGTATCTAAATTATTAAGTTTGATGTAAGAGCACAATTTTTTAATGCAAGGCTTTATTTTTCTTTTTGAAGAAGGAAATGCACAGTGCTTCAAATGCTAAACTTTCCTTAACCATTTCTGTCTGTGGTCCCCAGTACATCAATAGGCAAAAGAAAGAAACAACAAGGCATTATGAACACAAAACAACCATGTCCCACACAAGGCACATGTTAGCTGAGAGGACAGAGGAAGACATTTCTAATAAATGGGATAGGAAGCAGACAAGATAGTCTGAATCCAGACTGCAGAAAATAGTTATAGACTAGTGACAAGTGTTAAAACTTGTACTCCAATTAAGATGCTTTGCTCTTAGACCTACTAATTAAACTAAGAGGCAATTTGAAAAACAATCCCCTCAGTGCAAATGCACATTTAAGGTAATTACAGATGAACAGAAGCAAGGTTGTTCCAAAGCGAAGCATATACTTAGGCTTCTCTGCAAAGTCCCCCCAGGGCCTCAAATCATTAAGACAAGGCCCTCACAACACTTTTACAACACACACAATATGTACCACATCTGTGAGCCTTACCTGCCACTTCCACGATATCACCTGGCACGATGTCCCTTGCTTTGATTCTCTGAACGCTCTTTCGATCTTGTCGATACACTTTCCCCATTTCTGGTTCATATTCTTTAAGAGCTTCAATTGCATTTTCAGCATTTCTTTCCTAAAAGACAGCAAAACCATGTAATTTAAGAAGCCTCCAAGGTATGGAAAGATAAGCATGTCAGACCTGATCTTCCAAATGCAGTATCATATGAATAGTACATAGCTCAGCTACATTTATTCACACAGAAAATGATGTGACACATCCCCTCACTACGTGGCTGACTGAAAATCATTACAATGCAATTCAAGTATTAGTGGGCATTTAGAAGCCACTTGATGTTTATTTAATCCAACAGCATCTCCCATAAAGAATACCCACTGTGTCTTGTTACAGGGAGGCCACAAATAGTAGTATGTAACATAGGGATTCATTTTGGCACTAAAAAAAGAAGAACTAAATAGGATTACAACTCAGAGATATAGTCTAGTTTTCATACGTACCTCACCACTTTGAGCAGCTTACAGTCAGACTGCAGCAGGCTAGCAATACTGAGTTCCATTTACTAACAGAAGACTAGAATCCAACTATTTAGTTATAGCCTACTATGGGTCAGCTACAGAGCTAGAACTTGGTTCCCCCAAAATTATTACCAGCATCATTTCTGCAGATCAAATAACACCAGACTGAAATCTAAGCATAGTAATTAGAAACTTCACATCTCTAACAGCTAACAAACTTGGATGAATCCTCACACAACGAGACCTCCTCACTTCCTATCTCAAGTGCAGCTCTCTCAGTGAACCACTGCTAGAAACTGCTATCAATGTTGTGATTCCGCCCAGATAGAGGACAACGTAAGAAATCAACAGCTTATCATTACTGCTGCTCTACCTCAAGGAAGAGCAACTTATTCCTTATTTTCCAGCCTTTTGACAAGTACAGACGTCATACAGTCCTGACGACTGCAGATAAAGGCATGGGTACATACAGTTATTAGAACATCTGCACTTCAAACGCGTATCAGCCTTTTCAAATACAAACCCTAGCCAGCACACAATCTCCAGAAAGTCAAAGGCTGAGGTACTTCCATACAACAAAGCAGCTCACACAGCACTCCCAAAACTCCCCTGAAGGACTTCTGTTTACACTGTATACAGCTCTGTGCCAGGCAGCACACAGCTACCAGCACAGGTTCCAAAAGCTGGGATTACTCCTAGTCTGGTATTTAACCAGGTAAATAAACTCTTTTCCTCAACACTGTAGCAATGATATCATCCAGCTACAACATACAGCTCAGTGTCTGAAACAATGTTTTTTTTCCTCCCCCAGTTTGCTTGATTTTAAGGTAGCTACCAGGTCCTCTCAATCCTTCAAGTATTAATAAATGGCACTTTGGGAAAAGTGCAAGTGGAAAAGAAGGTTGAGAAGGGCAGAGCTAAGGCAATGACTCACTTGCTCACATCTAGTACCTGTAGCAACAGATACACGTATGGGTGGAGACTTCGTGCTGTGACTCTTTCCATGCCCATTTCAAAAAAGGTTATGAGTCATTTAATCCATGCTGCAGTTGTTTCACAATTCAGTTCACTACATGGAGGCACACAAAGATTCTCTGCACACTTTTACCACAGCTGAAAAACTGATCATTTCTTGCACGAGTTTCAACATTCACGGAGGAACATTCACAAATATACAGACAGCTTTACCTTACATCTTATGCTTCAAATTATTACATGCAGAGTTGTAACTCAAAGATTAATCCTTGTGCAACAGCTTCACAAAGGTTTGAATACAAAGGGACAGTTAAAGGTGCACTGCTGCTCCTCATTCTACATTACCTCTTCGCACCATACCAGCTCTAGCTGTTGTGCAGCAAGTTGGGTGTTGCTAAAAAGTGAGTCTGAGTGTCTTCAGCCAGCTTACTTGTGTTTGCACAAAACAAAAAAAGCCTGGAGCCTAAGACAGCAAGTAATTATGTCACATTAATCCCAGCTCTTTAAAAAATTTAAAAAGAACATCAATTACTCTAAAACCCTGCAATACTTTTTACCTGCAGAAAAGCAATTCTAAGAAAATGTGCTTTGTTTGAAATGATCAATTTGGCAAAAGAAAGCTGTTCACATAATTCTGACATCTTAAGTCTCAGAACACGTTACTGCCAACACTATTTAGAAGAAGTAATCCAATTAATCTCACAACTGATAATGCAATATCTTTCAGAAATAACTCCTACCTCCTCATGAAAACGCAGTCTTCATAAGTTTAATTAAAATTGCAACAATTGAACAGGTAGAATGAATACCTTGTTAACTGTACCAATTGTACCTAATTAACTGTACCAATAAATGCACTAAAGCATAGTATTTGTTGTCAACAGGAAACAGACAAACAAGACAAGAGTTCTGACTTTTTTTGTTGTTGCTTTGCCAACTGATCCAACTGGTTGCTTCTTAGCTTTGCAGTGTTTGATTCAGTTCCTGAATTTGGGATTTCATACTGGACTGTTTAATTCTTGTGTTCATCAGCATGTGGCCAAACACACTGAGGTCCCTTTGGCAAAACTTGCAAAGCTTTTGTTTCACCTTTAATCAACTCCTGCTGTCCTGAATTTATACGGTACATTGACTCTTAAAAATCTAAAGCTGGCAACGTACATTGCTTGCATTGTATGAAGCATCTGACAGTACAATGTGCAGTTCTTCATCTCAAACCAAAAAAAGCCAAGACACTTGTGATTGGTGTTGCAAAAAACATCTGCATACCTGCCACACTCCCACAATTGCATTGGCTACTAATATAAGTAAGATTACAAAAGGCTCTACAAATGCTGTGATTGTTTCTTCACCTTCTTCAAACCAGGCCAGCACCTGTGAGAGAAAAACACCAATTTTAAATTAAGTGATTTACATAGATACATTGCAAACCTAAGACCAGATAGCTTGAGGTTCAACTCCCCAGACCTGAGCAGTTTTGAAGTGTCTTCAGATCTTCCAAGCTCTTGAACAAGCCAGCAATACACAATGGAAAAGGAGAAAATCTTTAATGAAGTAGCACAGAGTTCATTCCCAAGCCTGCTCTCCTTTTTGGGAACCACACTGCTACTCTTGCTTCGAAAATGAAAGCAGAAGTTACTGTGAAAAGGCTACGGCAGTGAAAAGTTGCTAATTCTTTTTTTCCCCCACAACTGTCTGAAACAAAATGTAGATTGATTAGCTCAACTTCTAAGTTACAGCACTAGAGCTGTGCATGGTGAAGGTTTATGGATGGCTGGAATCTGAATTTCAACTAAACCATTCGTCATCCAATTAGACACATAAATGAAAATAGCTTTATAAATTTTCAGTGAGATATGAGAAAGAAACATCTATAAATTAAAATATAAGCAGTGCCTTACTGAAGCACTTAAGTGAACTGTACAATTCCATCTGAAGTTGAATTCTAAGCCAAGTACCTAATATAAATTATAACACATTTTTCCTTTAAGTAAATCAACTGGATGACTTGCATAAAAGGCTCCAAGATGTTTAGTTCATTTACTTTCTATTTGTGCTCTAGTTTTAGGATTCTGCCATTCACTTCACTTCTGGAGAATGGGTGAGCATCAGGCCCCTACAGAGCTCTGCAGCTACTGAAGAAAAGTCAAGCTAACGTGACCAGAGAGGAAGAGCTTTTTCGTCAGTGTATTGAGCAACAGGAAGCCTGGAAAGTGACAGTAAATAGGAACAACGTGTTGAGATAATTAGGGCTGGTAGTCAGGCAACAGTGCTCTGAATCACTACAAGACTGCAGTGAGCAAACCATTACTAAAGCAAGCACCACAAATCCACTAACATGCTGCTCAGAGCTATTGCTCAATTGTGAAACACTCCAGGATGTTAAAAGGAAGAAGGAGCAGCAGCATGAAAGCCTCAAGCAGAAAACAGACTGTCAGGCAAATCCAATGCAACAACAAATTCTATTACAAAAGGATAAACTTGTAAGATGCAGGTTATGATTAATAAGAACGAAGCACCCCAACTGGCAGTGCAATATGTTGAGGGTCTGAGCGATCCATCTGGAGAAGAGATGGAGTTAGGAGCTATTACGCTCTCCACACTCGCCATCAACCCCAACTGGCTTCTGCCATCTGACCTGCTGAACAACGCAGACTTCGTGGCAGTCTTCAACCATCACATCACCCTTACACCATGGACAGCTTTTACTCTGCCACCCCTACAAAAGCTACACAAACGGCTAACAGTACATCTCACTTTTCCCACCATAGACAGACTCACACAACCATTAGAAAAAGCTGCTTCATGTGTTTCTTTCCTCCCTTTCTTTATTGGAATTCCCAACATTGAGTTACCCTGTCAATACATAGTACTGAATCAGAACCTGTTGCAAGTTGAAGACCATATGGGCTGTAAAACAACACTGAGAAACCCTGCAACTTTTAGAGGTAAGGAAAGCAGCTACAAGGGAGGGCATAATACAAATACATCAAGGAGAACCAGAATTCATTACTCAAAGGATCTTTCCTTCGATAAACCACTACTTCAAAAAGAGCAGATAGATTAGAAGCTCTAGTAGCACAAATCTATTAAACTGTTTTAGATCTTCAGCTGCTTGTTGGGTGAAATTATCAATTTATAACTAGATTAAAACTAAATAACCCATTAATCCTGGCAGCAAGACACCCATCTCCCTGCAAAAGTTTCCATGCAGTTATTAACAGGGCTC
The DNA here is from genome assembly GCF_023343835.1 of Lagopus muta. Classification (NCBI taxonomy): domain Eukaryota; kingdom Metazoa; phylum Chordata; class Aves; order Galliformes; family Phasianidae; genus Lagopus; species Lagopus muta. The sequence goes on along the minus strand of NC_064449.1, from coordinate 7,355,176 downwards.
TAGTTCTAGAATCTAAATATAGCCACATATATTACAGAACACATTAATGTGAACGCTTGGTTCTACTATAGCAAATTACTGCTTCATTAACACTCCATTTAGGACGTTTGTGACAGGCAACACATACTGCTGTGAGATTTTTTATTTGGTACTAGCCTGATGTTAAAACAAAAACCAGCAAATCCAAAAGGTTGAGCAAGGGGTTTTTAATGAGGCAATTTCAGTAACAACAAGATCTTATGCTAAAACCTGTAACTCGTGTCCAAGGTATTGAGCTTATGTTACAAAGCTTCCACTTGCACACTGAGACCCTCAAGAGGCTTTCCTGAAAGCTCTTGTCTGCTACTGAGAATGGCCACCATCACTGAAGTTTAGAATAATAAGAACAAAAATAAGTACTCAGGAGAAATGGGAGTCTGAAAGCGTAAGGGAAATTAACAGCAATACCCAACAGTCCCATGCCAACAGGCAAGACAGGCAGCTCAGAGGACAACTTTCTTTCAGCACATTGACTTTAGGTTGCTGGAGTTACGGTGTGCAGGAAGAAGGAAAGAGGGGATCAGAGATACAAGGCAGCAGTCAGCCAGCAGTGAGGGAGAATGCTGACCAACACAGCTAGGAAAGACACATCCTTACAGCCTTTGGCATTTCTACAAATTAAGTTACTATGGCAAGTTGGCCCAGGTGCGTATTTATCATTAAGCAGACAACTGAATTAAAAGAATGGAAGTTTCAAGATAAAGTTCTGTTGCCCAGCAGGCTGTAGCCACCAACAGAAGGAAACAGGTTTATTGACATGTCAACAGAAAGGTTTTTTGGGAACTCAGAAGCAAGCAGATGGAGTAGGAGCTCATCCTGACCAAAGAAAAGCCTTGAACTAATTAAAGCTGGTGATGCAGAACTACAGTCAACTTTTAAGTGAGTTTTCTTTTCACAGGACACTTTGAATTAACATTCAGTACACTTTGGACAGAGTACTAACTGCTGCTCAGAAAGCCCTCCTTTAATGATTTTTCCTTTTCAATACAAATTAGCTTAAAATGAAGCAGATGCAAACTATTTTAGTAGTCTTGATACTCGCCCCAGTTACTTTTCAGGTACCTGAACACCAGGAAACACCAAAGAGAACTCCTCCAGTTCAAACAGGATTATTATTTGCTACCCAAGGAGAATACATATATAATCTTGACCATAAATATTAATGGAGCATTATATTGAGTTAACAGATCCTAAGCACCCATCAGATAGAAATGCTACTCCGTATTTCTTAAATGAAAACACATTCCTGCGATCAGCATTAACAAAACCAAGGAAAAAAAAGAAAGATACACAGCACTCCTGTTCAATTTACACAAACTAAAATGGAATCACTGCTGTTATGCTACCCCACCACTTGGTATCTCTAGCCCTATTGAGTAACTTTAGTTTAGCTAGAAGAGTGCCAGTGGGAAATACCTCAGCCACTGCTCTGGTGCCACATGCAGCTCCTGACCTTAACAGGTAGCTCTGGGGTGATCCCAGGGCAAAGCCTGCTGTGTTCTACCGGCACACCTTACTGCCTCCACCAGCAGTTTGCTCACCTTTTACCACAAATGAGGCCATACTCGCTGTAATTCATAGGCTCTAAGTTTCAACAAGTTTTTGGTCGAGTTTCCAGTCTGTATTTCATTTTGTAGAAAAGAGTTCCATAAGGATGTGATGCAAAGGCAGGACTGTGCAGGGCAACACACACTGCTCTTCAAAACATTATTCTGAATTAAGATACAAAAGTAACATTTTGCAACTCCTAGAAGTCATTTACAGAACAAGGCTCTTTTTTTTTTTTTTTAAACTTAAATACAGCAGATTTCAGAGAATGTTATAGAAGGACTAAAAAGCCAGAATTCACCGAAAATTAAACATTCTTTTACTTGTACCTAGAATTCAGGCTACAAAGGCCTCTGAACTGCTGAGATCTACTCTGCAAATGACCTCTGCGTAAGCTTCACCGTTGTCTGACAAAATATTGAAACAACGTCCAAGTCTGCATTTAGCTCCATTTACTCAACATCACACATCACACAGTTTCCCTTCAAAAGCCATACCTTCAGGCCAGTAAAAATATTGGAGAAATAACAGTGTGAGAATTTAAGCAGTTACTAACTTGGCACATCTGTAACAGCAGCTCCAACCTGGAATGCAGCATACAATACCTACAACCAAGGCAACAGGCAGCAAATGACCCCTACAATCAGCTAGGGTGACACAGATTCAGCTGCTAGCCTGATTTATTTTTACTGACACATACCTGACAGGCCTTGTGGGAACACAGGACACAAAAGGCACTCAGAACAGAATGCTGCGCTGCGCAACAGGCGAGGTTTCTACACCAAAACGTAGCTGGATGAAGACCTTGATATTCAAGACTGTTGTTTTTCTATGCCATCAACTGTAACATTAAGATTCATGGCCACAACCACCAGAAAAGCTTCCAAGATAAGAAACAGTAATCTAACACACCTTGATGTGCCATCTCTCACATCTGAACCATAAAGCTTTACAGCGTACAGCTGGTGAAGAAATGTTCCGCTCCTTGCACTGCCCTGCAGCACTTGTGCCTTCCTGAAAGCACGCATTACAAACGTGTGCCATAGCACAGCAATGTACGTTCTCTATTTGATCTTCAGTAAGCATAACTGTTCAAATTCAAATTAGAGCAAGTTTTCACTGACACTCAGGAAAGCTTAAAAACACGGTCTTGTTCCTGATTCTAACACTCTGCTCTCTCACTAGTAATTCAAAGGCTGAGCAAGAGTTTGGAGCCAATGCTTGGTAAGCCATTTTTCCCTATTCACTGCCATTTAAAGTAAACTACTCATTTAAGCATCTTGACAGAAATCCTCCTTCGGATATACACCAGGTCTAAAAGTCTTCAGCTGCAAGTTATTTCAAAGAGGAGCCATTATCCACGCTTACTTCTGTTGTTACACTACATGAAGTCCTACTTTCTACTCCAATACTATAGTTTAAGATCTATCAAACAGTAATTCACAGTAAAAAGCAGTCACAGAACTGAAGTGTGAATCAGCACTTCACCAGGTTCCAGAGTATGATTCTGAGGGGTCCAGCTCTGCCCCCAGGACGTCACAGTCTTGACTTATTAAATAAAGAGCAGTTCTCAATGGTATTACTCAACATTCAAAAACAACAGAAGTTTAGCTGACTCCATTTTAAGCCTAATTATCCACTTCAAGATCTTTAAGGTACAGGGAGTTCTGCGTGCTTTGCAACAGAACAAATGGCAAAATTGAATTCCTAAGGCTTGTAAAAGACAGCACAATGCACACACGGAACTTTTAACATTGAGCTATTCCATCATAAGAATGGTCTAGCATAATTTACAGTTCCAGCTTTACCTACAGCTCCAGTATTCAGAGCAGTGCTTTAAAGTTCTCTGTCCACAAGTCTAACATAGCTACACACTGCTCAAACATCTTCAGGAACACAAATTACCCAATGTTAACTGCATCCAATTTTACAGCAATCCAGTTCATCTATCAACATTTTCAACAGCTCCTTACTCCTACCATGAAAGCTTCTAATATTCTTTCATCAAGAAGCTTCAAAAGAAAAGAAGGGAACGGATGTTCCCTTTCTGAACAGGAAAAAAGACAGAAACAAAGGGGAAGTGCTTTACCAGTGTCAAAAGCAAAATATAACAGGATTTTTCCTTTATAATTCACTGAAAAGAAAACCCTTGCCATTTCTGAATTAGTGTTACAGCGCATAGCCAGAACTCTTAAATGGGAGACACAGCAAAGGCAAAGCAGCAGTCCAAGGTCATACACCATCCCAGCAGCACAGAAGCAGACAACCTAGATCTCTCCTCCCTCCGTCCTTTTGGAGCTCAATCTCCCCACAATTAACAAAACTAAGCATACTGAAAAAAGAAACGGAACCCACTTATTAAAAGGTTGCAGTGTGTGCTTGGCAGTACACAACCTCTGTCACTCTGGCAATGCGCTCAGTACTCACATTCAGCAATGAAATCTTTTAAGTTTGGGGAAGGCGATTTCTTCACTTACCTGGTTATAATAAAAACAGGTAATTTGCAATAGAATAAAGGTTAACAGTATTCTGTGCTGTCATTTATCTCATTCTCTTTTCCAGTCCTCCGGGAGGAGAAAATGAGAAAAGAGGATGAAGGAGAGTTTTAAAATGACCTGCTTATCCACATTTCTATGGGCAGCTTGATTTCCTCTTCAGGAAACAGAAGAGTGAGTAAAGCACATCAATCCCCATGGTCAAGATCAACACCACCAAGCATTGCTCAGCTGGTAACGGCGTACACACACCAAAACCCACAGCACTTCAGAAGAGGTGTCTGCATGGTGATAGCTAAACCTGCCTTGGTCAAGGAGCAGCAGCACAATACGCTGCAGCAACCACACCAGGACAACCTTTCCCCCACATCTCCACAGAACTGTTTCTCCTCTGCCCATCGTAATTACTTTGCCCTTAGCTAAAGAGTCACCACAATTTCCACAACCCCCAAGAGCTGCTGCTTTATTCTATAAAGCAGTTAATTACAACTCCGGGGCAAAGTCTACTATAAACTTTGACTTCTAAACAATTTAATATTCTGCACACTTTTCTTTCTGTCACCCAGCTCCCTAAGACACAGAGCTTTCATCTTCCCTCTATACCTAAAGAGTGTGTTCAGTTTTCCAGTTTTTCAGCAATGCACTCTTCATGTATTGCGTACAAGGACCAGCTAAACGTGTTCACAAAGAAATTCAGTTGAACTCTTCTTGTTCTTTCAAAACTGTACGCCAAGCAAGAGGTCCATTTTATGACTATTCAAAGGTCAGTTACCAAATTTGGTCAACAATGGTGCCATCACAGCCGTCATCATTCTTGTCACTGTCAAAAGCAACAACTGTCACCTTGCTATTATCAGGAAGGGAAGGCAACTGGAATACTCGCCATGTAATTCTATTTCCAGTGTGCACTGCATCCAAAAATGTCTTCCAATGATTACACATTGAGCTTGATAACGATTAACTCAAAGGCAAGAAGAGTGACCAGTTAAACGCTTACTCAAGGTTAGTTTTCAAAGCCAACAAAAGCATTGGGAAATCCCACTTCAAACATGCAAGCTGGGTTGAATGAGAAGTGCCTTTAAAATACCTGTCTAGTGTAGTTATGTACTTCTGACTCATACCATAACAGATTCCCTGAAACTCTGTTTTCAAGCACACAAAAGTCTCTTCACAAGGTAATTAATTTAAAAGAGAACAATTTACTTAGCATCTTCTACTTCTTGGACGAAGAAGAGCACTGTGTGTAATTCCTATACATTAAACACAGGTTGGTCCTGAACCTGCTACGCACAGATCGATGAAATAAGAGCTATTCATACTTACAAAAGATATGCAAGCTGCCAGCAACAGAATTCTAACTAGTAAGTCTTCAAATTGTTCAACCACAAGCTCGAACAAGGTTTTTCCTGCAAAATGTACAGACGACATTAAGATTTAGTCATGCATGCAGAAAAAAAAAATCAATTACTGACAAGAATTTGTAGAAAATTTTACAAATACTTACCTTCCTCAGCTGGTAACTCTATCAGTCACGGATTTTTTCAGGCAGCATGTGAGAAAAAAGAAACGATTGAAGAAATCATTAGAGCGTTATAAGACATCCACCAGATACTGCTCTCAGTTTGTGGACTCAACTGGGCTGGAAAGCCATACTGAAATAGCTATTAAAGGGGCTCTGTTCATCAGAGCATCGAATGGGCCTGCTAGTCGTGTGCTTACGGCACACACAGGTTAGCTGGGATCTGCTGAGGGTTATGATTCAGCCAAGTCATCACTCCAGCCAGCTGTGTGACTTCTACTGTTGCTGCATACAAAGGGTCAAAGGCTCAGAATGCTTTCCAAATGCTGATAAAGATTTTTTCCCCACCATCGCTCACAAAAATAATTTTAAAAAAAAAGGAAGCTTGGTTTAAAATATTTCGAGTTCTTTTCTCCACTTGAGGGTTTTCTTATTTCTGCTCTCCCTTTATTTCCCCACGGCTAGAGGCGTGGAAGGGACGTTCAAGCTGAACAAAAAGAAAAAAGTGTAACCTCACAGCTTTTTATTTTTGTACAACACCGTGAACGAGGCCGAGAAAAGAGGATTTATTAAAAAATACACGACAGAAATACCTCATCAGCATAATTTTGTGCCACGGTTCGAAAGAAGAATGTAAAAAATTGGGCCAAAAACGCATAGGGAAGCACGGGAAATTGAAGGATAGGGAAAAGAAGAGCGAAGAGCAGCGATCGCTCCATCTCAGCACGGCAGGAGCCCCGCGGGGGGGGGCGGCGGAGCTGCCAGCCCCGCTCCGGGCTCTGAAAGAAACCCACGAGGTGGAGTTGCAGTCAGCCATCTTCTCTGCCGCGCTCCGATTCCGGGTCCTGCAAGAGATGCCGGCTCCGCTCGCACAGACACGTCAGGCCTCGGAGCGCGGCCCCGGGAAGGACGGGAGGGCAGGAGAGCAGCGCGAAGGAGGGGGGGAAGAGGGGAAAGAGCCGAGGGCGGCATCGCGCCGCTCACCTACCGTTGGAGCCCCATTTCTCCTTCAGCTTCTTCACTTGCTCCAGGCTGAGCCCGGTGCTTTCGTTGACCCCGAAATACGCCAAAACTTCCTCCACAGTCTTTGTGTGCGCGTTCTCCATGGTCGGGGCGGGGAGCGGCAAATGGAGCCTCGCTTCTTCTTCCTCCTCAGCCGCGGAGTGCCCCCTCCTCAGCCCCTCGCTCTCTCCCCCACCGCCCCCGTGCTATCACCATAGACCCCCCCAAACACAGAGCCGGCTTCACTCTTTCCAGAGGAAACAAAATTAAAAAATAAGAAAAAAAAAAAAAAAAAAAAAAGAACACTGACGAAAGAAAAAAAAAAAAAAAGCCCCCGCCCCCCTCCCACCCCACACGCCCTCTGAGGGAGCCGGGCCGCCTCTCCGGAGGGGAAAGTCACGCAACCCCGAGCGCGGCGGGCAGCTGAAGAGAATGGAGAGGCGGGCACCCGGTGCCGCTTATCCTCAGGGGTCGCCCCTCGGAGGACGATAACGGCACGCCTCGCCCCGTTCGCCTCTAGAGAAAAATGGAAAAGGCGCTGTTGGGGAAGGCGCGCGATCCGTCCCTCCCGCCCTCACTCAGACCGCTCGTCACGGCTCCGGCCGCCCTCCCCCTTTCACCCAGCCCCGCCGCTGGCTCCCGCTCGCTCCGGTCGCGCACCGGCGGCGGCTGCTCTAATGTAACTTACGGGAGCTGGGCCGCCGGGGGCCCCACTCGCCGCCGCGGCATGTGGACGCCGCTGATTGGCCGGCCGAGAGAAGGGGGCGTGGCAAATCGGGGCCACGCCCCGCGGCGCTGAGGCGCGGTCCTGCGCAGCGCGGCTGCCCGCCCTCGGCTGAGGAGAGGAGGAGGAGGAGGAGGGTGGTGATGCAGGCCTCGTGTGGCGGGCTGAGCGCTTCCGCTCCGCTGTGGGAGAGGCCCGCAGGTGGGGTGGCCGCTTTCCCGCCCCCCTGGCCTGGAGTGAACCGCTGTGGCCGCCCTCTGTCCCGGTCTCAACCCGCGCAGCGGCTGAGGGAAGCGGGGCCGCCCCGGCTGAGGGGAGCGCGCTCGGTGACAGGACTGAGAGCCTGGAGCGCGCGTGTGGGGCTGCCCGGCTCTGTCGTGACAGGAACCTCACATAAACGGCCACGGGGTGCGTGTGGGGCTGCGCGGCTCTGTCGCGACAGGAACCTCACATAAACGGCCAGTGAGGGTTGGGCTGCCGCCACCTCAGTGGTGAGGTGGACGCAGCCAAAGGGTGAGTGAGGGGCTGCAGCCACTTCTGTGGGTACGGGAGCCTCACCCAGCCACGGACCCGCCAGGGGTGAAGGAAGGAAGCGTGGCTGCGCGCCTCCCTGGCGACACCGGACGGGTTCGTTCCCCGGAGGTCCCGCTGGGCTGCGCGGGCCCTGTGCTGGCAGAGCCGTGTCTTCTACACGACTTCCCCGCTTCCCGCTGCGCCGCACGCCGCCCTGCCAGCATAACAGTGACACGCACACTCAGCCCTGCCTTGCACGGAGATAACGCGAGGAGGTATAAACTGCACAGTGTGATTTCGGCAGCGTGCGTGGTGTGAGATAGCAGCTTCTCTCAGCGCGGTATCTCTGTAAGTGATGGAGACTCGAAAACAGATGCAGAATGCTGAAAACTGACTGATTTAGCCATCCTACCCCTTGATTCACAGAAAGTTCAGTGAATGCAGTACGAGCTGTTAGGTCAGCACCGTCTGACATCACTGACACCAGCAATACACATAGCAAACTGTACAGAGCACAGTATAAATACCCTTAAAAGCACTTGGCTTCAACCATTTCTTATGCATGTGCAAATACAAGGGCTGGTCTGTTCATGTGTGCTGGCTTACATAAATGCAGATCCTACATACAAGCTGCACATCCATCGCTGCTAAAAACCACCCACAGTATCACACTGTGAGAAACTGATCTGGAAGGAAAAGATCTGAATCTTACCTCTGTATTGGCACAGGAAGTGAGGAGAGGGGACAGCAATATAAAATTATGGCATCCTAGGCACTGTGTTGCCCTGCATCCTTTCTAGCAAAAGTGCAACTGCCCCAGAAGAGATTCCTGTGTAATTTAGCCAATGTTCAGATAAGGATTTGTTGACAGCATGTCTGCACTTCACAGGATAGTTCTGAATTCTGAATAAAAATTCATGAGTTAGATCTGATGACCTAGTTTAGGTACGAGAATTAGTTATTCCATGCCCATATTAATTTCATCCTTTTTTATCAGCAGGATTAGTCTGTGCCCAAATGTTGCTTGAATACAGTCACGTTGCTTCTTGGACTACTGCATCACACTGCACATACATAGATATGCTCTAACTGTAACAAAAAACAACAACAACAAAAAAAAATTGTCATGTTTCATAGTTATTTCTTTCTGTTATGTACTCTGTATGTCATTATTGGTTTCCTTTTTGAGCTTGTTTCCAAAAAGGCTTACGGGAAAGTATTTAGGCATACCAGAACCATGGCATGTGCAATTAGAGGTTGGCAGTATATAAAAAAAAAAGTAGTCCAATTGGTTAACAGGCAGAAATGTTGCTAGGAAAGTAGAGTTTGCATTCTACCTAATCTTGGTGAACTCTTGGCATTCTCTAGGATTCACTGTTTCTGCTACAGCTTGACAACTCCTCTTTCCTTGTTTCTCTCTCATCCATTGAGAACGGAGGATTTAATTCTTCCCATTTTTTTGTATCTTTTGAACATAGACTCAAATAATTTGAAAAAAACATAGAAGTACAGTCCTGCCACTGAATGCTGTTACAGCTCAGTGAACTTTGGGAGAATGGCTGAACTGAAGACTGCTCTACAGGTGTTTCTCCTCCAGAGCAGAATTTCCTTTACAGTCACTTTCCTGTGCAAAACTGATGCATTGGAATCAGTACCTGATCATTCTGGCATCATTTCACATAATAGGAACTTAGGTTTGCGAATTGAAAAGTGTAATTTCCCACCATTATCCAGGAATTCATAAAGTTTCCTAAGCAATTTGTCTTGTATCTTGAAAAAGATGGTTATCCTGACCCAAATCAAAATGAAGGCAACTCAGCTCTGCCTGAGCTGTGCAAGCCCGTGAAAGCTTCCAGGCTGGTATTCCAGGAGGTGCACATAGCTCTACATTCTCCATCTCTAAGGAGAAAGGAAACTGATTTATTTTGCTGCTATGAAGTAAAGTTGCAGTTTGTTTGCAGAGCGTTACCTTGGAAAGAGGCACAACAAAATGGACTAGCTTTAGCCTTGATGAAATTCCATTCACATAATGGAAGTATACCATTCATGCATTTGGCCTGCTATCTTTTTTCACTGTGATATATTAGAAGAAGAAGCCAACACATCAGGCAGCAGCATTAAAACTGTTCCTGTAATGCTTACTAATTGAAGTAAATGGGAATTTGGCCTGAGAGAGGACTGCAGGATGCCTTCTTTCAAACTGCAGTAACATTAACTCATCCACACTGCTGCAAAGCAGATGCACTGTAGAGTTACTGGTCGTCACATGGATCGACTGTCGCTGTACACAAAAGATCTGTTTTGTAGCTCAAGTTTCAAAGATGAATTTTTTTTTGGAGTTAAATGCAGCATGGAAGGCCACACAAAGTGGGGCTCGGATGTGGCAATACACTGGGTGCTGACCATGGGCAGCAGTACCCCTCCTGTTTCAGGCCTGGATCTCCTTCACGCAGACAAGGTTATACTGCTTAACTGTGCCAAATTAGGTGATGGTTTTTGCAGACTGGCAGTGTGCCTGATGAGACTTTGGTTGGGACCACCAAACTCACTGTGCTCATTACCTCAGCTGATTTCAAATACACAGTGAAAAATGGGGGCATTCGTTATTCCTCCTGCTCCACTATTTTATTCCTCTTAAATTGTGGCTGTTAAAATATTTTAGCCACTTTAAATTACTAAAACATATTAAAATGCTGCAAAAATGCTGCATTAAAATGGAAAGCTTTAAAAACTGCAGTTCTGTGATAGGATAATGCAGTTTAAATATAGTAACTGTTTTGTTTTTTTTTCCCCAGTCAGCTTGCTCTTTGATTTCATGGTATTATGTCTCTCTTTAAGAAGCTTATAGCTTAAACAGCAAAATACAAAAAATACTGGGATGAAACAGTTACAGAAACCCAGTAGAAAAATCAGTGGTTAAATGTGAGTTCAAACGTTGGTAATTAAGATAATCTGAATTCATCCTTTATCAACTTTTCTTCTTAGGAAATATATGTTCCCGTACCAGCAGCAGGTAGAATTTGCCCACCACAGAGGCCAAGAGACCGTGCACACAAAGGATAGTGTTGCTGCTGGGAGATTTCTACAAATGGATTCCTGTTCCTGCACAGAACAGCTGCTCGCTGCCTTGGTAGTGCAAAAGAGATGGTGAGCCAGATTCTGGTCTCAATGACAATAAGAGATGGCAGTTTGGCTTGGTAGATTTCTTCTCTTATTTCTTTGTCCTATTGATAGTTATTTTGTTTATCACTGAAGACTCTGTTAGATTGTTTGCCACAATCATCTCCATTTCCCTGTTTGGAAAAATCTCTCTATCCCAACACTGACCTCAACAGGGGATCTAGAAGTATGGGAGAGAGCAACATTTTTATCAGAACCAAGATCCATCATGCATATCTGAAAAAATAATTTTATCCTTATTTGATGGCCAAGTCATTTCTCTTAAAGGGAAATCAGCTTCACTGCTATCTTAAAAATCCACAACAACTTTAGAAACAAAGCACTGGTTGGTGCCCACGAGATTTGAATTATGTTCTCATCCTGACCTGAATTTTCCATCTAATTAAAGTCTAATTCTAATTAATTTGGCAGCTAGCTGCCTTTTTTTTCTTTCTTTTTTTTTTCCTTTGTAAATATCCCTTGTGAGCTTCTGGATCTCGGTTTTACTATCTGTAGAAGTGGCTCGGGATACTGCCAAGCTTGTAAGGATGCACAGGGTCAGCCACAATACTGATGAAAAGGTAGAGTTTGTTGTTAGGAAGGTGTTACAAAATTGACCTGTATTTTATGTCTGTAACGAGTCGATGGCTAACTGTTGTGGTCATGCTGCATATTATCTGTAGGCAATAAAAGCTGCATTATTTTGCTACAGGGCCACGCTTCCAGAGCAAAGAGGTTGCTTTGGTTTTGAAGCCAGCAGTCAGCAGTCTCTGGCACTCAGGTGAACAGCACCCCAAGTTGGACACACAAACGCACCACACAGCCCCAGTTCTCAGGGTGTTAATACTTAAGACAGTTACTTTGGATGGTTTTCTTTTGGTGATTCTTGAATACATTAGAAACATTACTGTGGCATTCAGAGCTTACCTTGCACTCTGCTGAACACGTAGTGCGCACTGTCTCTATACTAACCACTATAAGAGAGTTAGTCTGGTGCTCAGCAGGCAAATGACAAGTCCTAGAAACTACCAGCTACAAGGTAGGGCAGTAATTACTGTAGATTAATAGTGCCATTGTATCCGACTCTAGGGGCACTATAAATTCAAATTCCTTTCCTGCTTCATAGATATTTATGGTGACAGAACCAGCCTTGAACACTGAAAGGAAAAGAGAATGGAAATTACTCATCCACTGTTTTTTTGTATGCTCCTGCCTGCAATAGGAAGCATGAAGGAAAGACGGATGCAAGGATGCCTGAAAAGTACACAGTTTAACACTTCTCATATGTTCCTATCAGTTCATAATGATGCTTGTATTAGTCTGTGAGCAGCAACGACAACCAGAACATTGCTCATTGATGCCAGTGGTTTGTCTTTTCACTTTGTTTACCCCAACTTTGTCTAATAAGAGTCTTATGTTGAAGTGATCTGAATTACTTATTTTTAAAACTTTTTTTTTTGTATTTATTGACCATATCAGCAACTATAATCACGGTGGTATAAACAATATATATTGTTGTTGGTTTTGTTTTTGGTTTTTAGTACTGTACCATGAAGAATTCCCCCATGCAATGCAAAGCTGTCATTTCATGTATTTTCTGAATAGCAATTATTCCTATAGGCTTTTCAAAATTGAAAGGATGACATCCTTATGCTTTCCATGTAGGTGAGTAGCAATAATGTGAGATTGGAAAGCTTTCCACAGTCATGGAGATTGCCTGATTTTCAGCCATTGTTTCAGACAAATGGCACACGACTTATTTAGACTTGTGACTTTTTCTGATATGACACGAGCTGAAGCACCTTTCTGTGTTCCGTGTTGAAGATTTAATCCAAACTCATTAAAAGTTACTACTAAAATACCACAGTAACACACTTTAATTTTCATTCTCCTATACTGCCAAAGAAGCCCTTTTATTAGTTACATGATAACTTCAAATTTGACGTTGATCTTTTTTGTCCCCTATAACCTAAGGCAAAATCAGAGATTGAAACCAGATGATCCTGTTTGGATTAGCAGTGCAACCATCAGAAAGGAGGTGGGCTTTGTTTTTAAAAAGGCTCTGCTTCTGTGGTAGGAGTAATGGATGCAATTGCATTGCATCTGTCACCTTCCCCTACCTTTGTTAAGGTCTCTACATCAGCTTCCTAACGTGGGAAGAAAAGAGAAGCTGTAGAACTGCTTTCATTTTCTGTTACTGTGACTAACCAAATCTGAATACGTTTTCTTTAGTGGAATTTCTGCTGTGTTGATCTTTCGTGTTTCTTATGTCTGCCATTCAATACAATCTATATAGGTATTTCAAAAGGATGGTATGTTGTGGAACGGGCAATTCATTAATCTCTCAGAGCTCAAGTTTTCCAACATATCAGATCTGTTTTTCTCTGTTCATTATGCATAGATCTCTTCTGTCTTTGTCAATGGTGTTATATGCAAATTCAAATTACCCTGACCTACAACACTTGTTTTATTTAAAGATTCCAGGTTTCTAAAAGATTGTTTGACTCTTGGGTAGTTTTTATGGCTTTTTTTTCCCCCAGCTCAGTTAGAAAAAGAAAACCTCTCCTGAGTCATATTTTAAAAATACTGTTAAGCTCTAAAGCTGCTTCTGCTCCTGTGTCACAAAGCATTATTGAAAAGATATTCATTTCTGCCTCCTACAATTGCTCAGACAGAGAGCTTCACAGATTCTTTTCCACTCATGTTGCAACTATGCTGGCAGCATTCTTGTTCCTAGAAGTGTGTTACAACGATCTTCCTGATATGAACAGGTTGGGCTTTTTTTTTTTTGAGAGCCATGCTATCAAGCTTATAATTTAATATCCATAACATTATCAAACATTATTTTTATCATCAATAATCATGCTGATACTCTGATTATTATTATCTTATTAATTGCTTTCCTTTGAACATTGTAATCAAAGATCTCAGACGTTTCAGAGACCATCATGAAAACCGCGTTACACAACCTCCTGAGAGAACAGTAAATATTATCATCCCCATTTCACAGAAGCGGGAGCTGAGGTTCAAAGTCACAAAATCTATGGCAGAACTAGAAATAGAAATAGTCTCCTGGCTCTCAGTCCTGTTCTTTCTCCAGTCACCTAAATAGTTTCTAATATAGCTTTGTAAGACATTTAACACATCATTTCAAAAAATGTCATCCTCTTCATTAGGGAAAGCTAGAAAATACATATTTAAAAGTGATAAAGGAGCATGCCTCATTTCTGAATGAGATTGCTGAAATGATTCTAGCTGTTTTATGGACAATGCCATCCAAGTTTTGAGTTAATCCTGACCCTAAGAACACCTAAAATAGATATCTGCCTCCAGCTAATCAACAGGCTTATGAAGATTGCCTAAATAATTTATGTATAACCAACTAGTGGAAACTAGATCTTCTGTGATTTCCCTAGATACATATTCTGCATGTATCATGTATATCCTTGCCTATTTCTGATATTCATTTGAAATTCAGTTGGGACATTTCAGAACACTAGTACTGCAGCTGTACAGCTCTAAGAAAAAGCCATGTGGAGACATAATACAGTGTCTTTGAACCAGGCAAAATAATATTTTAAAGCCAAGAGCATTGTAGATGAACATTCTTTTTTTTTGTTACTGAACATTAACCCACAGTTATATTTCTACCTCTGCCACTGGCCACTTGGATAAGCATTTTGTTTCTGAGTGCCCTATTTGTACAATAAAAACAATGACATTTAGCTGCTGCATCCACAGATACTACAGTGATATGCAAACAGGTAAATGTGAGGTATGAGAGGATGATTAAATGAAATTAAAAATTAAATATTCTAATTTCCTTATTTACAGCACAGAAAATGTGAAAAACATACAGTATGTTGTCTTCAATGGAGTAGTAAAATGAAGCTTGGATTAAAACTTGCTTCACTGTGGAAAAAATATATTTCCTTTTCCAGACTCTGCAGACAGAAAGCAAAACCGTTACAGACATTGTCCTACCTTGTTCTGACTGCAAATTCAAGAATCATCACATCCACAGCTGGAACGGAAGGTACAGTACAAACTATCAGAATTTATAACTTACATAAGGAATCCATAATTGGAAAATATATTCTGTCTGATGTTCTTGGATATCAATTGCTAAAAGGCTTGCTCGTGTCTGCTCCCCTGTGCCAGGAATGCTTTGGACTGTTAACTGTACTTGTTGAGACTAGCTGCAAAATTAGGGCCAGGCTGTAGCTTCAGTCATCCATGCAGAAAGTGGAGGGGGAGGATAAGGTACTCCAGGAATAATGCAGGTGTGGCAGAACTTCTGTAGCAGTCACTGAAAGAGCAGAGCAAGCCTTGCTGCTGTCCCACATTGGCTCACCTGTACTGGTTGGTGCTGCTTTCAGCTGGGGAGTTTATGGCAGCACTAAATTAGAACAATGCTTCTGTAGCTCTTTATATCTGTGCAAAAGGAGTGTGAATCACTATCGTTACAAATCATGTTGTTTTACAGGCACCGCTACCCCCTCCTACTTCTTCTATCAATTCAATAATGCCTGTCTGTTTTCATAGTTAGCCATGTTGATATGTTCTTCATATTTCTGTATTCTCTTATTGCACTGGATCTCTGCACAGCTGAAATTCCTTCAGGCCTAAGCCTTGGGGCAATGTGCTGAGTTCACGTACCATTTCCTAGTGTTAATTTGATTACCTTTCACATCTAGGAGTTTTCACATTTGAAACATGCCAGAAAAGACCAAGAAGAAAGACAAATAAAAATTGCACTGAGAACGGTAAAGATGTGAATAGTTTCTGGCTTGCATTTATGGAGGATCTGTTTATGACAGCTGTAGGAAGGGATCAGCGGAGCTGCTAACTCATATTTGCTGCACAAGAACTCATGGAAATCCTGCCCTGTCAAAACCTGTGGCTACTCATCATCCCTAAGAAAACATGGAATCATGGTTAGCTCTGAAGAGGTGAGGCAGTTGGACTCCATGATCACTGAAGTTCCTTCCCAACCAAACTATTCCATTCTGTTCTGTTCCACTCTATTTCATGTTGTCTACATGAACCTTTTAAACTTTAGACTACTATAACCTTCATGTGTCTGTCCTCTCTCAGGCTGAATAAATGTCAAATGGTACATTCTGTCCCACTTGTCACAAGAGCTATTGTATGTCCACCCTGGATCCATATCAAATCAGTATTGATGAGGATTTCCAGTCTTTATTGAAATACAATATAATGGAGGATGTATAGAAATTACAAGTGTGAAAACAGGGCTCAAATGCTCGGTTTTGGAAGCAGCTACATAATTTTGGAAGGTCATTCTCTTATTTCAGAGATATTTAAGATAGGTTTGACATCTTTGTTAGTAAAGTTTTATTAAGTTATTTCAGTTTATTCTTTGAGGTATAAACTAGCCATTGTGGCTTTCACTAGTTTAACTGTACACATATCTGAGAGAAAATTTGTAACTGATGTGCTTTTAAGAACTTCTGGGAAAACTGTACTGTACACAGAAATGCCACAGTCTTAGGTCATCTCAGACCAAAAAGTGAATGGCATATAACTGCGTGGATAAGAATTTCCCTTTTCTGAAGGTATGATGTTTCCCCTTTAGCTCTGGACTTTACTGGCCTTCCACCTGCCACTGGGTCAGAAGGATGAGCATTTGTTGGCTTGCAAGGCAGTATCATTTCAGAAGAAATTCCACTTGGAATGGAGAAAGCAAACATTTTTGTGAGGCATGTATTCAGTTACTTACATGAGAACTGCTTGAAGAAAGAAGACAAGCACTTAAAAGAAAATGGTTTTCAACAGACAGAATTTTTCAACAAACCATTCAGCTTTAACTCGACTCACACAGAAACAGAAAATAAATGAGGCTGAGATACATGTCATACTGAGTCTGCATTAGCTGGAAGGTTTGGAAATAATTAAGAGCAAAACTGTTAATGCTCCATTTAAATAGCTGCTGCCTATCTGTCCAGTATGAAAGCCCAATCTGTTGTGTTCAATCAGCTTTCAGCTGCTACTTGCCAGCAGCCTAATTCCCCAGTCTTGTCTCTGTGCTGTGCTTGTGCATTCCACTACCTGCTAAGTTAAACCCTGCTGTCCCAGTTCAGCATGGAGATTTCTAGTACTATGGAAACTATCCACAGTGGTTCGGACCTGTAAACTGTGCTAAGTATCCATACAAACTGATTGCAGAGGAGCCCCGCATGGGTGAAAAGAGAAGTCAGCAGCTACGTACACGATCAGCACTGTGTTCATCCCTAGCAGTCTGTGTGCATTTATGCAGTTTTGACAAGCTGTTGACCTGCAATAGTCCCCCATTAGGTCCTCTTTTTTTGAAGTGAGCAAATTGACAATGCAGTGAGTTGTTCACCAAAGCCACTATTAACTCTTAGATGGTAATATATCTCAGTTTTCCCAAATCTCTTTGATGATCAATATACTGACTAATTGTATTTATGTTGCATAAGGATTCAATAATCAACAACTGGACTCCTTACATGCTTAGTGTGTGCTAGCTCCTGTGCAAACTGTGAGTCAGTTCTAAGGGAGTCTCTGCTTAGGTCTGGCAGTTACGAAGCTCTATGGGTAGTGCTACAAATATGTTGTCATGAAATGTGCTTCAGGTTGAGAGGCTTTGTGAGCCTCAAACCAGTAGCACTAGCCTTTTTCCTCAGAAATATGCATTAAAAATGGCAAAGTTCATTGCACAGTCATTTGCAAGGAACTAAGGAGTAATTCGTTGACCTTTGCAGATTAGGTAATGCACACTGTCATAAGGAAGTGACATTTGAGTAACAAACAGCAAATGTACACAATTATCTTTCATTGACCTCTCCATGGAGGCAATCAGGATTTCCTGATACTAACGTGTTCAGTGTTCTTGGCATCTTTAATTTAAATCTGCTGTGGTCTGAGTGCACATTAGTTCTCTAACCATGTCAGAGGTTGCTTACTACATTGCCTGCCTTTATTTTTTGAAAGAGTACATTTGCTGGAAAGAAGGAAGAAGGAGAAGGAGTGGATGTGTATATGAAAACTGAAGGTTCTGTGCTCTGCTCTCAGATTTCACAGTTCCTGAATCTCTGTGCCTCAGTTTTCACTGAATTTAATGGAACTGAAGTTTCTGCATAATACATTGTGAAACTTACTTCCACTTACAGTGCTTTGACATCATGAACAGCAACGGAGCAACAAAGAGCAGTGTTCTGCTGCTGTTGGAGAATATATTACAGAAAGAGGACATGAGTGAAAATGAATCTTTTAATCAGTAGCATAACTCAGAATTTGAATGCAATAAAAGTTAAATATGGTGCTTTTGCTTCTGTAATAACTTAATAACTCAAAGGATTCTTCAAAAATTATCCAGGAAAAAAATATGGGAAACTTTTTGATTCCTTCTGGAGAACTAAATAATTTGTTCAAGTGCAAATGAATACGCCACATTCTTATGTATGTGTTTTGCAAGAAGGTGAATTAGTGGGTCTCCTTCTCCACTCTTTCTTCCGTTTTTCTAATTCTACCTGAGGATTCTTTTCAGATTCACATGTTGGTCTTTCTTTATTTGGATTGTTGTCCACACTCTTACTAAAGAAATGTTTTAAAACCACTTCTTTTATTTGGAAATTCTTGGTACAGCATGATACATTTTTTTAAATTAAATCAGAGAAAGAGAAAGCTTTTCCTGTTCATCACTCCTAATGCTTGAGCTCAGAACTGTTTGGCAGATGAAGCAGAATAAATAAAGAAAGAAATTGGAGCAATCCAGACCCCGTGGACAAGAGAATCACTTTACCTCAGGACACTGAGATAATTTATCTGGGTGGCTTAGAAAAAGTGCTAGATAAGACTGAAGTACGGAGAGGCTGAGCAAGTCCAGGCTCAGCCTCTGGATTATCAAGAAACAATTAAATCCAGCAACTGGCATCTGAATATGTTGATGTTGTAGGTTCTGACATGGAACCAGGAAAAGTGTATTTGTAAGGCAGAAAATATAGCAGAGATAAATGCAGTTCTATATATAATATATACATTTTATGTATCCGGCATCTTTGCCAAAATATGAATAACTTGCAAGCACACCGAAGTTGGAAAATGCCAGAGTAAAGGCTGCCTTTCCATGTTTATGCCCCAATGCAATCCTTAATTACGTGATTCCGGGCTGCTTTTTCTAATCCAAGATTTTCTAATTTCAGCAAGTGTTTCAAGCGTTTTGTAGACTTAATATTTTCTCTCTTAAATAAAGACTTCAGGGATATATTTCCCCAGGTTTTCAAAAAGGCATTTGAAAGTCACAATATTCCATCCCACTAACATCCTCACGGGTCATCAGCACATTGTAACCTTTATCTGTCATCGTAGAAGTCCTTGGGGCAGCTGTAACTGATGGCGTGATGAAGTCTGTGCAACAATGCACAAACAGTCCTCTGATGAGTGGCAGACAGGAGGACTGTAAGGTAAAGCAGCACCTGAGCAGAGCTTTAAGTAAGCTATTTACTACTACTGCGCTCTCTCCCCTGCTGTTTGTTAATGGCCCTATTGTGCAACCAATATGTCTTGCTTAGATGGGGGTCACATGAACTTCACTGACCTGATTCTGTGCTGCCTTGTGCTATATGCGTGGTCATTTCTACTCAAGCAAACTAAATTTAAGATGCTCATTTCGAATTTGCTAATATTTACTTTGTTTATGCAGCTGTGATGCGTAGCACAGAATGCATGCAAAGAGCATGCAAACCCAGGTGCATCCAGAGAGGGTTATACTTTAAAGTGATTTTTTTCACCACAGTTATAAACCAGGGTAGCCACACTGACAGCACAGAAGTTGGACCCAGTCTGCTAAATCATCATTCCTTACCTACTTCTTTCAGTTGCGAAGTGAAGAATTTTAGTCAGAAGTGTTAATGTGCTAAGTTTGTTTCCTAAAATCTGTTTATGTGCTCAAGCATTGTGTCTTTCTGTGTGCAACAGGAGTGCTCCCAAAGTAATATTTACCCCTCCTGCACTGAAAAGGTTGGAAACCACAGGTCCTGAATTGTCACCGAAGCAGAGCTTTCAGGATTCAGGAGCCTGACTCGGTAGAAGATGCCCTGCCCATGGATAGTCAGACAAAGCATGAGAGAGTTAAGTACTTGCACTATGTTATTTTTCAGTTTATTAATTAAAGTCAGGATTATGCACCTGGTACTGAAACTGCAAATTGGAAGTTCTCTCTAAGATCTGGAAACATCAATGGGCTGGCTTCCATAAATAATACTGGAAGTTAAACAGTGGTTTCACAGTGTCTAGATCATAGTATAAATAAGAAAGCAGAAAAATCCAGGAAATCCTTAGTTAACAAATGTTTTGTTTTAAAAATGATATGCTTTTCTTGAGCTCTGAGAACCAGCTTCTCAGTAGACAATGACTCGCTCAGGGTGTTTGGACACAGGGAAGCACAGTTCGTTCCCAGGCTTTTCAGGGTCAGCCCAAGAGCTCGCAGACCTGGCAAAAGGTAAGAAACCTAAGAAATTCTCTGTTAACAAGAGACCGAGCTTGTATCAAAAACCATAAAATGCCACATGCTGATACCAAATATTACAACATTTGGCAGCTTTAGGAGATTGGATTAGTGTGGTATTTTGAACTGAATAATCCCAGAGTATGTTCTAGGCATGCTGGGCCAAATTCAGCCAGGATACAACCCTATCAATTTTAGTGTATCTGCGCCCACAATGACTTGGTCTTTTTTTTTTTTTGTGACCAAAATGCAACACTGAGGTATGAACTGATATCTTAGTGAAATTATCACCATAATTTTAAAAGCCAGTTATTTCAGCTAAAAACAGCTACTATTTCAGATAACAGAGTTTCTGCTGTTTTCATTGTTGGCTTCTAGAGTAAACTGAGTTGCTCTGAAGCAACAGGGAGGTAAATGGGAGAAACTTTGAGAAAGTTTTTTTCACATAGAAAGTATGCTGATAATGCTGGTGCTACGTCTCTGTTATCCTCAGTCCACCCCATTCTAAATTCAGGTCCTGTTTAGGTCACAAGCTTTCCCATTCTGTCCAAAGCATCGTCTCTGTCTGGTATTTATGACATAGTCCAGTGGACTGAATGACCTGTGAGTGGGCCAAATGCCAGAGGAAAACATGCTCAGGCTGGAGGCAGCCAAAAAATGGCTGGAGAGTCGCTGGGAAGCTGTGAGGGCTTTTGTCCCATTTTTGTTTTGTTTGTTTCTTTTTGTATCTATGTGAATTTTGAAAACCAGAAACTCTAGTCAGGAAAATACACAATTTGGCTATGTGCAGGTTTCTATATTCTGGTCAGCCCATTCCATAGGATGTTAACTTATCATATGATTTGTTTACTATTTTATTCTCTCCATGGGAAAAAGAAAAGTATTGGCTTGTTGTTCAGTGTTTAGGTTTATTATTTCAATGTTTGCATTACATACACCAGTAATGGCTTGCTTTGGACTGAAAGGTAACCCTGGCTCCCAAGCAAGTTCAGGAAACCTGGCGCTTGTACAGAGCTGACATAAAAGCGTGGCAGTGGGTAACCATCCCATATCAAAAGGAAGGGTTTTCCTTATCCTGTCTCAGAGCAGTAGCGAGGCATTTCAGCAGCCATTGCAATAATTTCTGTATCTCGGGTGGCTCAGAGTTGCTGTAGCAACCTTTTGCTAGATAGGAATTTGGCTGGTGAAGCCCCACAGGAATCTGCCCCCACTCTTGACTGACCTCTCACATCACCCGTCTCAACTGCCAGCGAGAAACTCCAGCTGTGAGTCAGGCAGGGTGAGGGACCTCTTTCCACAGGTTCCTCACATGCCCGTCCCCTAATTACCGGGATCAGAAGCTTTTTGGCAATTTTCCGTGGACACTGAGCTCAGTCTGAACCCAAATTGTAAAATGGCCATACTAAATTCTGTGTCCTCAAACAAGCCCTTATTCATGCGCTTGCAGATACAGAAACTGAACATGCAAAAGCAGGGAGTGCAGTTTTAGAGACCAGTGTGGGAAGTTTGACTGGGAGGCAACAGTAGTTCTGGTGACACAAAAGAAGTATTGTGAAGTCACTGAGGGGATCAGGCAGATGGGAACAGACTTGAGTAGGAAGGAATACAGACAAGGTCCCCAAAGCCTGTTACTTAGATTTGGATAAAAAATGAAGTGTGAAGTTGGTCAGAGCATGAGGGGATGCATCACTGCTAAACCAATTCCTTCAAAAGTGTGAAGAAGTAATGAAAGACAGTATTTTGGCCTTCCAAGCTGCTACGTGGTTCAGAGTAATATTTGGGAGATTTTATTTATAGATAATATTGCCCAATGGTTGCTTACAGAGAGTAAATAGTAATTTTGGACTCTTGGAGTTTATTTCTAATTCTACAGGTGATCGGCTTAGTCAAATCACAGGACCCTATATGCAATACCTAGACAACAGCAAGTAGCATGATAATTAAAACAAGACTTGGACATAAGACACAGTTCAACAAGGCACTTTCTCGTCCCCAACATCTGGTACTTCTGCCAAAAGGTGCAGCTGTGCTCTTACTTACACACCTTCATGCTGCTTTCAGTCCCTTTATTTTCCACCATTTTATGGGTACAGGCAGTTGGAAGCTACTTAGCAAAAACAACAGCTTCAAAAAAAAAGGCAGTGTTCAGTGCTGAGGCCCACAAGCAATTTTACCAGTGCATCTGACAGACATGTTAGTCACACTGAACTGAATGCTTAACGAGGCAGCCTGATTTCTTTTTTTGGTATTACTTTAAGGTGAACAGCTCTGTGACGTGCTGCAATTCTGCTGCATGGAGAGCTGGTGCTCATGCAACCAAGGGCAGGCAGGAGAGGGGAACCAACTGCAGTGCCATGAGCCCAGTCTGTGAGATCTCAGATAGCCAGCTACAGGCATGTCTTGGAAGGGCCCACTTAAGCAGGCACGCTTAGAGCACAGCTGTCAGATAAGACTGGATCCTCCTATGAAGGAAGGTATGCTGCCTTCTGTTGTAACTGTTGGAGGAGAAGGAGGTGGCATAAGTATTGTTTTCCCTTTATGTAACATGACTATTGCTTTGGAATCAGTACACATAAAGCCAATTCTTTCCCTGCTCCCAGTTCTTGTGCTCAGGCCTCTTTGATATTTCCTTAACAGCCTGTTAAGGAGCAGGTACCAAAATCAGTGGTGGTTTCAGTGAGAACTAGACGGCTGAGAAGCCAGTCACATTCATTTTTGCCAACTGTGTTGCAGAACAGCTGCTTGCTGCTTCTGGCAAGCAGACAGCTAGGGAACTTTAATTTAAAACTGCCCAACACGGATGACCAAACTGGAAGCACCCTGAGAGTTAGAGGTGCACCAGCTTGATAAGTGGATTATGCATCTATCAGGTAAATAAGTCAGTTTCAATATGCAAGATTCAACTATTGCAGAGATTCTCTTAGGCTGTCCAGACAGGTCAGTAAATACAACAAACTGGTAAAAAAAAAAAAACTTACATTTTGATTTGTGCATGTAATAATTTTTTTTTCACTTCAAAATGAATTCCAGAAGAATACAAACAAATACAGTTCAGTACAGTCTGAAACACTTTTAAATTCTGGAAGAAAAAAAAAAATAAGAGCCCTACTGACGGGTTTCTTGGGCTGCAGGCAGATGTTAGGCCTCAGAAAGTGGGCCCATGTATGGTTATAGTCACTTAATGTGTCACTGATTGGCAGGAGGAAGGGTGAGTGGGCTGACTGATCTCTGTGCAACGGACCGTTGCCCTAGTTAGACTTATTCTGAATACTCAACATTATGGGGCATTTCACATAATTGGGTTTACAGCCTTGGCTCTGTTTCAGGAGTGGGGGCTAAGTTTTTAGTGTATATTTTTAAAAAGAGCATCCCGTTCTTAGGAATCTATTCCCAGCTAAAGCACACAAGCTCTGGAAAGGTCAGAGAGAGGCATCTCTAGCTTTGATAAATAAACAAATCTCTTCTCTGTGGCTGGGATGTTGTATTAATAGCAGTAGATTTGGTTTCGCATTGTGGAGCTCCTCCTGTTTCATTGCTATTGAAGATAAGAGAACACAAAATGTTCTGTCACTCTCCCCACGAGAAAAATTGCCAACAGGCAGAGGCTGTTATGTTTTAAGATATCACCGAGGCAAAGACTTGGAGAAAGCAAAGACTCAGGTTTATATTCAGTAACTACTGGATACCACAGCTGGCACATCAGTGACTCAACATTATTTAATGCCTTACGTGAAAGTTTTGCAAGACAAAATCACCGTAGTAGAAATAACCTGGAAATAAGGGTTGAGCCTTGGGCAGATGGAAGTATGGATTTTACATTTTCACTTGTTTCTTAGCAATTCAGTTGCAGCAAAAAGTAACAGCTCTTTTCTGCTTCTTAACCTGTTCACCATTCTGATGCAATCTGTTTCACTGTAGTTTGCAATCTGCAGTTATTCAGACCCTCATGACAGTATCCTCAGACTGCAGAAGTTTCTCCAAGAGACTTATTGTGAAATTCTAATTTGACAGCAAGAGTGTGTGAAGTAAATTAGCTGAGCTATACCTTACGGCTTCTCTACACACGTTATTTATGAATAATCAATTCTAAAGTTCCTCATGTGGAATGCTTTAGTTTGGAATGTGCATGTCTGAGTGCCAGGCAGATTTAGCTTATGGTGGTAGATGAGAAGCATGATGGGAAGGAATGTAGGATTTATCCTTAATTAGCTATTATACATGGCACATCCAATTCCCACCCAGCAGCCTACTGTGTTAGCTAATACATGCTTAAAGCATACCTCTTGTCCTTAGTGCCACCTTTTCTCCAGACCAGGCGCCAGTCCAGACAGGAGACAGCCTTCTTTTCTGCAAATAAGCATCTTCTGTTGGGGAGCAGATTGCTAGATATAAGTAAAAATAAACACCAACTGAATCAGATAATTCTCCGAGCGGTTGTTTTCCTTGTCCTCGAAATGTCACCAGTTCCAGATTTATTTCCTTCCCTGATTCTCAGGTAGAGAATCTGTTCGGAGGGAGTTCTTCCTGCAGGCAGTAGGCATTTGGTGAAGCTACACCTCTACACAGGAGACATAAACCAGCCAAATGACTCAACTGGAAAAAAAAAAGAAAAAAAAAAAAGAAGAGTTATATGCAGTGAGATCTTTGCCTTGTGGGATATTTAGACTGTAAGAAAACAAAAATATTGGTGAAGGCAAAGACACACAAATCACTGAAACTGTCTTCTCCCCAGTGGCAGCGTGAGCCACCTAGAATTTAATTTTCAGAAGTGCAGCCTGCTTGGGCCCTGAGGTTCCTGTCCCTTTTTTTTGTCTTTCATGGGAAGAGGAGTCCCAGCGTGAGTTCAGATGTTACAGACATGTCAGTGTTTATAAGGGAAAGTCACTTCCCATCTGCAAAACTTGTTGCGTTACACAAGAAAAATGATTACTCATTTCTTCTAGATCAGAACGTATGTGGGTTACTCTAACAAATGCCTGAGGAATTCTGGGCGGAGGCAATGGACATAGAACAGCTACAGATGACTTTAAAATGGTTTTAAATGTTCAGAGAAAGTAACAGTTTTTGTAGTTTGGAGTAAAAAAATGTTAATTGTTCCATATTGTGGCTTCCTTGCCGATAGAGAACAAACCCAAATTTAATTCTGCCATCACAGGAATTTTGGCTGAGGTAAATGTGAGAAAGGATTTCAATTCTGAGCATGAAATTTCTTTTTACTGTGATTTTGGATATAACATATGCCACAGAAATGAGGAAAAAAACCCCTGCTGTTAGCATGAGGGCCTTCTGATAGTTCTGAAGGATCCTGTGCATCTCAGATTGAACACAGATAGGTTTTGAAAGGTATGAGTTTTATTTGTATTGATAAGGCTTTATTTTTCAAGGGGATTTAGTGGTCATCAGAGCTGTGCTGTTAATCAGATAATCCAAATCAAAGTCAAACTGTTGCACTTAACATTTTAAATTTAATTACATCATCAGCAAGTGGATTTGAAATACCTATTTTTGCTTTCATATATGTTGTTAAGAAAATTTAAAGCCATATGTAACTCACTACATTTATGTGCTGACCACTGGAAAAGAAATGCTAGAAACACAGAGTACTGATTTGAATTATTCCAAGAGTATCATGTTCTTAGAATGGCCCTTGGAGAACAGACCCCAAGGATCATCAAATAAAAGGTACCAGATGTATTATTAGACATAGTATTATTAGAATGCCTTAACAGCTGTTAGACATCAAATACTTAACACATGAGAATAATACAGACATTTATTATTTTACAACTCCAGCATTGATCCAGTTGTTAGTCTTTCTAAATATTGAATTATGTAAATAATATTCTTGCAGCTTAACTTTTATGTACTGATTTTGGCAATTGAAGACTGATATTACAGACTTCAATCTATTTGAACAGTACCTGCAAGCTGTGGGGGCACCAAATAGACCCCTGGTATGTAAGCAATAATATAATTGTTCTGCTTGACAAGGTCATAATATGATTTCTGATTCCATATTCACAGGTTAGGACAATTCCAAGAAGACAGATATTCTACATCATAATTTTAGTATTGCACGTCTTCTTAAAATTTCTCTTTCCAGAATGAAGCCAGGTCTCTGAGTTGCAGCTGGAGAATGAGGGCAGCTGAGGCCACTCCAAATCTCAGGAGATCAGTGTCACAGCTGATGAGCTAATTACGGATTATTTGGGTCAGACTCTGTTCTCCTAGGTGTGACTTGGGTGACTTAAAAAAGGTTAATTCATTCATTTTGTAGGGGTTATAGCATAAATGAATTATAACTGTTATCCTGTTACTCATTATAGAAGTCCAATATTTCCTATAAGCAGATGTTCTGATTTTATAACATCTTTTGTAAATGACTAAACATATCTTAAAGACATCACGTGAACTGTCAGCAATTATGTTGTTATTACATTGGTATTAGCTACATCCATTTTGAAGGAAGCTCAGAAGGAAAGCGTTGACTCAGAAAACTGCTGTTAACAAATGCTTCCTTTGCACTGTGCATCTGTTGACTTTGTGAAGGTGTGTATGAAAAACAGGCCGTCGTAATGCCTCTCATTCACTTGGTCATACATTAAGCTGACCGCGTCACTGATACACGAGGAGGCAGGGTTTGTTACGTATTGAAAACTTATGTCCCTAAAGAGATTGAAAAATACTGGCTAATTGAATTACAGAATATCTCATAACTGCATTCACACGCTTTGGAATTTTCCACATTTCTTGCATATCTGTCTTCAGACTATCTTGAGGTAATCACTGAATTACATCGAGGACAACAGAAACTGCCATCACAGTGCAGTCCTACGTTCTCTTTGGCAGTAAAGGCAGTTTGGGAAGCTCCAGCCTCCCCCCACTTGCTTCCACTTCCTTGCCTGCTGCTCTCTACCCTTTCAGCTGTGCTCTTACAGCTGTTTGTGGCTATAAGCTGAGTAACTGCGTTAATAATCATCTTTTACCATGAGACTGGTACAGCCTGACCGTGCATTCCCACAAACAGTGCTAGAGAATGTTTTCACAGTAATTTCAAACTGAATTAGACAGAGGTACTGCACAGAAGAGCAGTCCCATCTCTTTCAGGCTACCAGTCGTTTTTTTCCTAACTATTCAGTAACGTGCATTGCTGTGTTCTGGTCAAATCTACCCAAGAATATACAAACATAACTATTAAAGTCATCTGGAACAGAATTCTCCCGACTACAAAGCTTTCTGTTTGGGCAGGATGGGGTTTCTTTACTGTTGTTTTGTTCCATGGGCACAATGGATGGCAGTGAGTGTGTTCTGCCCGTGACGTAGCTTCTCTCATGTTCTTTAACTAATCCCACTCATCTTAATGGAGACCTTTCTCATTCATTGACAACACCTGAAGTAATAATTAATCTTTAAAAAAATACAAACAGCATGAGCCTGCATACAGTACCTTGCAGGTATCTTTATGAACTTCTGTTTCCACGATGAGAGGCTGCAAACAACCTTTGAAAAAAGGGTTTCAGATTGGTTTGGTTCTCCAAAACACTTATTTTTCATGCTGGAAAATAACATCTTGTAAATGGAATGTGCTTTCTGATGTCTCTGCTTCTGACATACAGGCTGGGAGATACCACTGCTGGCTCTGTCTAATGGTGGGGTGTGTGTCTGCATGCAGTGCATGTGTGTCCAGTTCTTCTTTTGAAATCTCATTGTGTGAAGCTTGGTTTACTATGTGCCTTGTAGAAGCTAACTGTAATGCATGTAATAGTATTTTCCAAGTAATACTTTCCTTAAACAGCCAATTTCTCACTACTGTTTTATTGGAGGAGTCCTGTTATTGAAGTTCTGTCCTAAGCTCTGCACTGTTTTTACAACGCACTGCAGTTGAAGAAGCTCTCTCTGATTTTTGTTGACCTTCTTTTAGTTTCCAGGTGCCAATTATTGCTGGATTCAATTTCCTGGAAACCTACGTTCTCAGTGTATTCAGGGAGCAACCGCAGTGTGTGCAGTGAGAGGGCAGGCTTAACCCATGCTTACTTACTGGGTGCTTTATCTCTGTCCAGTAGTCACCCTCAACTTAATTAGCTAATGCTGTGTTTGGCTATTCAATATTTATGCATCGCTGAGACAATCACATTGCAACCCACTCTATTTGTTGCATGCCTTTCATAAAAACCCTTTGTACCCATATGGATTGTTTCAAAGATAAACTGCATCAGCTCTGTGTATTTGCAGGTAAAGTTTGGCTCTGATGGAGCTGCTGTATCAAAGCAATATGCCCTTATTATTAATGACTCCAGCATCCACGCCTTTCCTTGGAAAATATAATGCTGCACTGAACCTGCTGTGAAGAGTTCATCTGATTTGAAGGGAATCACACAGTAACAAGGTGAGTATCTAGGAAGTAAGGAGAACATTTCCATCAAAGCTATGTGGGCTGTTCCGTTTTGTTTGATTGAAGCATTCTTTTTCCAGAAAGTGTAAGTTGTATTTGGAATGTGTAAATGTTCAGCTTTTTCTTCTGTGAAAACTATGGCTATTCAGGTCTCTTCAAGAATGATAGGAACGTTTCTTTTGTGTTGTTGACACAACTGAATATTTTTCACGGGGAAAACATGTTTCTATTCCCCTGTAGTTTACACTTGTATCAACAAAAGTTCAATTTTTAAAGCCAAATTTATCAGAATAAATGGGATCTATCACAACTGACTGGGTTATTCATTAACTGAGGTGACCCTGGATTTGATCTCACCTATAAAAGCAAAATTTAGTGCTCCAGTGCTAAATCCACTGCCTGTGTATTGAGAAGATCTATTTCCAACTGGTTCCAGCACGGTGGTACACTGAGGAGTACCCCAAACGAGCAGGAGCAGCAGCTTTGACCACAGCTGGCCGGAGCAATGAACCAGGTGCCCAAACTCTCTTGTTCCTTGCCATGTTTTAAGCCAGACAGCTTTTCTCATGTGCTTTCACAGTCACGTCTCTTTGCGTTTTTGATTGCAACACTGAATATTAAAAATCTCTTCATTTCCTTCAGATGTTTGAGGAAAGTTTCCTGTTTTTTCCTGCTCTATTTGTATGATTAATGTTTCAGCTGCAGTACAAAGTAGAGACTTGTAAGAGGCTGAATGTCAACTGGACCCACACAGATAAGTTGCCCTAAACTGATGTCTATCCTTTATAATGAAGAGATGCAATCTTTGTTGTATGCACACGCACCATGTTTCTCCTGTGATATTTCTCTCTGTGATTGTAAAAAGATCTCTGGGTAACAAAACATCTCCTGTTCAGTCTGACTGACTCCATTAAGTACAGCAAAGGGAGGCGTGATACTTGTTATGTTTTCAAATTCCATGTTAAAATTTAATTAAAAACTCCTTCAGAAAAATGACTTCGCATTCGTATCATATTTGTTTATCTGTGACTCTTCTGACTTTTCCTTCACACATTGCAAACGTACTGTTCTTTTTCTTCTGAATTACCTTTTAGGGAATGGCAGAGATCAGATGAGGATACCCAAAGCTGGGACACTGACTGCTGTGCTGGTAAACATCAATCCAGGATGAAGTCTGGGTTGTTTGAAGAGCAACAGTCAGGGCAAAACTCAGCATCTCTCTCAGACAGTATCAGGTGGGGGACCCTGGCTGTACCCTTAGGCCAAAGCCCAGGGATGGCCCAAGCATTCCATTTCATTCTGCGCCGTGGTTTGTTCATCTAGAAAGTAAAAATAATAGCAGCAGCTTGTTTATCTGTCTGTGTGGTCAACACATTTTACTAAGCATTGTGTATAAATTGAGATTCTCTTGAAAATTGCTGCACCAAATAGCTTATTTTAATTTGATTTGTGCACACGATATGCTAATATATACAGTCATACATACATGCTGATTCCCAGGATCTATTCACAGTTGCTTCCCTTCAGCTGCCCGCAGCTACTGTACATGATGACAATGCCATAAAATCAGGCACTGCATGTTCTAGATTTAACACTGGAGCCATCAGGATACCGAGTGTAAAACACAACTAGAAGTATTGATTTTGGAGCACAATCAAACGTATTTAAACAATATACTCTTAAGTGGTACACTTACATCTGCATTTGCATATACCACTTATATCAAACAGACCACAGTGGCATGTCTAGATTTAGTTTCTGTTCATCCTTTGCATTTGCCCATTAGATATCACAGGACAAAGATATTAGACAGTAAACACTAAACAGAAAATAGGACTATACAGGATAAAGGACAAGAATACTGTACTCTGTCAATTGTTTCTATTCACAGCATTACAATCACAACAAACTATTTCATTTTGTTACAGACTGCAGCATGCCTGTGACAGACAGCAGTACAAATGAATTAAAATATATTGATTATAAAGAAAATTAAATGCAAACTATTTAAAACACAATTGATTGGATGTAATGAAACTTTGCAGACACAATTGCAGAGCTGGCAAACCTAAATCCAAAGAAAACCACCCCCCCTCTCTAGAAGTGCAGAGGACCTGGCTCCTAACCTTGGATTTAAACTTGAAGCTTGACAAACAATGTTTCTCCTGCCATCCAGACAGGTGGCAGCCCCACCGCAGCGCATTCACCAGCATTACCACTCTCCTCATTTAGATTTTACATCAAGTCTGTGTGAGCCCTGGCTTGAAATCAGATTCTTGATGTCTATAAGCAAAGACAGAGGCCAAAGCTTATTTGTTAACACTCGCTATAAAGAAAGAAAGGCATTACATAAAGGAGCACAGTTCGTTTAGATTGCACAATGTTTCCCAGGGACATGTGATACACTGGAGCACTATTTATATGTATGTTTGAAGGTAACTGTGGATTACCTAAAACAGTTCTTATCCTCAACGGATTGACACTGCTAACAAGGTACAGAAAAACAGTTTTACAATAGCAGAAAGTAACAACACTGTTCTGTTTGTGGGCACACAAAGGGACTGAAGAGTATAATTTTACTCTCTTAGACCAAATGAAGTCCTAAATTGGAAAAGCAGCTCCATCCAAGGTCGTCTCTGTTGCTTCCAAAAATATCTTGAAACAAACGCAAGAGGGGCACTTTGTTGGGTGTTATCTCGACATATATAGTTTCAATCAAATTCTTCAAGAAGTGTCAGAATAAAAGTCAAACATTTGTTTGACGCTGCCGAGCCCTGGGAAGTGAAATCCCTTCAAAGGTTGGAAATAACTTTGAATACAGCATTCAGAATTATGGGTTGTCGGGGTTTTTTTGTTTGTTTGTCACGCTTTAAAAAAAGCCATATATATTTAGGATGGAATTGTAAACACTTTTCAGAAACTTCATAAAACGATTGTATAATTCTTTCCGCTGCACGAGGCAAAGTGTTACAAGGTTGTGTTAATGATCTCAGGAAAATATTTATAGTGCTTTTTCCAGCGTAAGAGTTCTCTCTTCCCCTCTCATTACATTTTATGATCAACCTTCATTTCACTCAATTACATCAACAAGCAGGAAGAACCTTCAGTATCCACAGATTTTAAAGTGATGCATTTCACATGCAAATGTTTGAAGTACAGTGTGGTAAATGCAAAACACGAAAGGAATAGCAAGCAATAAGGACCCATGGTGAAGCACAGCATGCTCCAGCTCTTCACCGAAAGCATTCAGATTGGGCTCTTGTTTTCAGCTGCCGAAGTTATTTTCCTTGAGGAGATTTGAGATGGCGATGTCAGCACCCACGAAACAACAAACGCTCCCTGTTCCTTACTAACCTCTGAACGTGAAGCACATCTCCCAGCGTTCCCTGACTCACTCCTGCAGATACCTGAGCACTCTCATCAGCCTACACGGAATGAAAATGAAGCAGAGAAATCCTTTAGGACAAAAGATGCGGTGTAAATGTAAAGCATCAGTGAAACAGGCTGTCTGTGGGTGACTTTCAGTGTTCTGATACAGTTCTGTTTTCTTTAAAATATGCTCTGAAAACATGGCAAGCTTCAAAACATGGAATAAGGGAGGTGGGTACAGCATTTTATAAATACTCCAAAAGAATTCCAAGTTTCTGAATGTTGCAGTGCACAGGATGCTGCCTTGGAGGAACACATCGTCGAGATGGTGGTTGAGATGCAAATGCAACATTTCCACACGATGCATAATTTTTAGATATTCAACTTTTAGGATTCCAAACTAAAAAAAAAAATCACTTTGTGCTTTTGGTAATTTGTCATTAATGGCTCTGGGATTGATGTGCTGACTCCAGAGAAATGCCCAAGCTTTAGCTTATTTGCCAGAAGGTACCATAACAGTGTCACCAACTAAACTGTATCCTTCATGTTGTACAGACCTTAAAGTTTTGACTGGTATTCCAAAAAACAGGAATCCTTTTATAAAATTGCATTCAAATTTTTAATTGCAGAAAACCTGAACCGAGATTTTTTTTCAGTATGAAACAGTTGTAAAATTGATCAGGAAGATATGATGAGATTAAGTCCTCTGTTATTTCCCT
The DNA here is from genome assembly GCF_023343835.1 of Lagopus muta. Classification (NCBI taxonomy): domain Eukaryota; kingdom Metazoa; phylum Chordata; class Aves; order Galliformes; family Phasianidae; genus Lagopus; species Lagopus muta. Next base: position 7,322,204 of record NC_064449.1, on the reverse strand, counting down.
GAAGTGGTCACTGTTTGTATAAGATGCATACCTTTATTCCTTTCTTGTTGTTTCCTAAGTTGCCAGGCATATTTTCTATTCCACTCCAGGGGAAAGAAGCAGGAATAAGGAGAATGAGGAAGAAGCAGAACAAAGAATTTACCTCTGAAAAGGAGTCAGGTCCCATTTTCCATGCTCCTACCAACTTCATTTTTTCTGGTATTAGCAAAATGTGCGGCATTTGGCTTTCTCCTGTTTCAAAAGTTAACCTAATGAAGCACCTACTGGAATAAAATTGAGAAGCTTAAAAATGAAACGTCATTCTGTAATGATAGAGAGGGCTGAAGCAGAGCAATAACGTCGGCTTTTGTAGAAGCACCTGCAGGAAAAGAACTCCAGCTCCTGGCAGTCAGCAAATGCCGGCGGCGTTGTGTCCTGATTTGCAGAAATGCACTTGTCTGAAAATGATGTGGAATGGAGATATGATCAAAAGGTTAAAATACACTTCTTATCCTTCTAACAAATGTAAATAACGTTGTTAAATACAAGGTAATGTGTGATGTGATATATTAAATGTTATAAATACTCCAACACGAGATCGAGCAAGACAGCCTCTCACAGATGTCTAATAAAAATCAAAGCGTAGTGGATTTTGGTAGTGCTGAGAAGCACTCACACAAACATTTGATTCTTGTTGTAAATTAAATGCTTCTAATGGAACATTGATTTGCTTCGGGCAAAAGTTGTTAATTTTAAGATAATTATGGTTCTTCTTTTTCTCTCTGTCACACAAATCTGATCCTGGCCCTTTAATTTCCACTTGTTCCATCAGGAGGAAGAGCTAAATCCAGCAGACCTTATTTTGGCAAAACTCCCACTGAAGTCAGGGAGGGTTTTGTGAGTGTATGGACTGCAGGATTTGTCTCACAGTTCCTGCTGATTACTTGGAGTGTGATTGCTCCCCGCCTCAAGTACCACAGCTCCTCACGGAGTCTGACGTTCCCACAGCACATGGCTGACAGCGCTTTCCCTCTGTAAACTGGGAGCATGAAAAGCAGTGTAATGCAATTGTGAAAAATACCCTTTTCACCCAGTGACCTTCAAAGAAACAGACTGCCTTGGGAGTTGAGACTGCCTCTGAACAACCAACAGTACAGAAGCACTTGAGAATTTAAAGAACCTATTTTAAATTCATGCTGAAAATTTAAAGAACTCTTTAAGCAATCTGAAAATGGGTCAAATTACGACGGTTAGAAAACAACTCATCAATTGGGTGATGCCCATAATTGATACCTTATGATAACCTTGTGATTCATGTGGAGTTTCCTTGCTGCAACACTGTTGTGTCCCTGCAAATTTGAATTGTTTCCATTGCAGGTTACGATAGAGAAAGGCAGCCAAAGAGTTAACAGCACCCCATCAGCAGAAACCCACTGCTACAAAAGGTAACAGAGCAAATGTTGAGAATGAGCTCTTTGTCTTTTTCACTTACATCTGAGCAAATGCAGCACCAACGAGAGAAAGCAGACCTGCGTGCATCCATGCGGTCCTCATCCCTGAGCAAGGTGATGGAGTGAGTTTCCCACACTGCGCTGTCAGCGTGTTACGGCCTTTCTCCCAAGGTGACACCTTTTGGATAACAGCACTCAGTCTCTGCTGTCTTCCAGTCATGTTTGCCTGCCTTCTTGTGGAAGCTGACTCCAGGCTCACCAGACGCTGCCAAAGTGGTGATTTAGGAATTCAGAGCGCTCCTGCCAAATGGCTCTGCTTCCATCTCTTGCTGAGGACAGCGGCCAGGTAGCTCACGGTGAACTTGGAGTCACTGTTGATCTGGGCCAGACATGAAATAGTGATGTAAAGAGAAAAAGCTCTCCGCTTCCAGCTCCTGAACCAGCAAGTCATTTTGGAGAACTGTTTGTGTTGCTTGTTGGCTACTTCATTCATTCTTATTGATCAGAAATGCCCATCGTAAGCACGTTGTCTAAGCTCTGAACTGTTGTTAAACACTCTTGCTGTATTGTATTTTGTAACAGAGATCAATATCATGCCTGTAAAATAGCCTTATCAAGAAAGCTCTGGAAAGCTGTATATTTAAACACAGTAAAATACAATAGTAGGACTTCCATGTTTGTGGGCAACTATACTACAGAAGTCATAATACCTGTGCATGAGTAAAGGTGTACAAATAAGTATTCCCAGATCTGGGTCACTTAAAGTATAGGAACACTTTCTGTAGTTCATATGGAAGCTACATGGTAGTATAAATAATCCCATATTCAGATGATAAAATGGCTCTTTATGTAACACAGTAGACATACTGTTCTCTCGTGCCCATTTCTGATGTCTATAACTATTTCATCTCCTAGGCCCACGGGGAGCTTTCCTGTGGCTCCAGGGACAGTTGGTGTTAATAGGGTAAATAATGCAAAGCTGCACAATGCCACTGGAAAACCTTCTCATCCAGTTCTGGATAAAGATGAGGAGAACCCTTCTGAAGCAAAGTCATCAGTTGCTGGTGAGGGACTGCTCTGATCAGTGTTCCAATGGGAGGAAATTTGGTAAGTGCAGAGAGCCCACATTTAGCTATGCCCATTTTTTTCATTTGGGCCTTTGCCAAGAGAAGGCAGCTATTTTTCCATATAGTATGTTTAATCTTATTGACTAGCTAGCTTACAGTAATAAAGTTATATTACATAAATATATATATTAGGAATAAGCTTTTCCTTACAATTGAGGAAGTAAAACTGCAAAACGCAGTCGAAGATTTTTGAATGCTCCCTTCAACTCACAAACCACGCGGAAAAGCCGGTGAGCAGAAACCATTAAGGGGCATTTATTAAATGTCCACTTATAGAAAAGTTAAAAATAGCACTTGAGTTTTTCCAATTTTCTTTTCATAACAGCCATTATGATTTTCTGCTTCATCTCAGAAAGTCATTTTGCTGCTGCTGTAGTGTATAATCTCTGTGCCCTTTCTCGGTGCTGTACAAATGACAGAGAGCTAATCAGATCAGAGCAACAATCACGTCATCATTGAGTAACCAGCAATAAACTGTTTTTACAAGGAAGAAAGATGAACTATTTTTAGGGTAACTGAACAGAACGGAAAATGGTTACACTCAGTCTTACTCGACATCATTGCTATGAATTTCAAAAGCATTGCTTTTCCCTGGGCAGCAGACTAATGGCTGCAATAAATCTTTGTATAAATGGTCTGGTCAAATAGGGTTTTTAGGGATTTGTTACAAAATGTTGAAGTATATGAGATGCCCCTTCTCCCTGTGCTGGTGCCTTTGAACCGGAGGCAGTCCTCCAGCTCTGATCACTACGTAACCTAAACGCCCAGGGAAAAGGCTGCTGGTGGCAATGCAGCCCCTTCTCCACACTTCACTGCCAGTGTCCCACACAACATCCTTCCCTCCCTCCATGCTCACTGATAGCGTGCGTAGTGGAGAATGTGCTGCTTCTCCTCGTCCTGGGAAAGATCAGCGTGCAGCTGTTGAGAAAAACTATCTTCAGCTATTCAGCAGTGTGGGAGGGCTTGCATGAGGATGTCCTGAGTATCTCTGGACACGCTCCTTAGGCGTACAGTGGGTTCAGAACCTTTTGGGGGCATCTGGAATAAATGTAATTCAATGACCCTAAGCTTTTCAAACCATTCTCCTGTGGCCCAGCCAGAAACCTGTCAGTAAGAATTTACTTTTATTACTTCTTAAACCTATGAAATATAGAAAATAACATTCAGTCAAAATGTAGTCATTGGATTTTATTCAAGCTTTGTTAGCAAATATACTTAATGTGAAGACAAACTAGGAATTATACAGTTACCAAACCCTCCTTTGACAGAGAAAATAGCAGATCTCTTAATTAGGTGTCAGAGAAGGCTAAATCATTTCTTGTGTCCAAATTACATCTGGAAAAAAAACCTACTAGTGAAAAAAACATTTTTATTTAGGCAGGAAAAATAAAAAAAAAATGCAATAAGCCAAGAGGCTCCAGAAGAACAGCAGCAGCTCTCGTCACCCAGACTTATCTCTCTGCTTCTGGTCTTTTGATTGTGACAAAGAGGCGCTCATCAGAAATGATGAAGCGTGAGGAAGAGTTTCAAGCCTCATCTGCATTCCTCTTACCCTGGGTTAGCTGTGGGTCTCGTGATGCAATTTTTAGGGCCATGACAGTTGCCTGTGGCCCACAGGTCAAAGCCTGAATATAAAGGAGCCGTGCATATCTGCTCTGCATACCCTACCATACGCAGGAAACACTGTGCCTTATTTACATTCACCAGTAGCCCTCCATCCCTGCTCTATGTCGCTCTTTGGCTGGCACAACCACTTTGGAACCATACTGCACAGGCAGAACAGCAATGTATCTCCAGTAGAGAAAGGTTTTAGTGGGCCACAGTTAACACTTTCCCATGGACAGCTAAGAAAAATTAGAAAGAAGTATATGTTTCTGTATGCAAGAAATACACAGTTGTTAAAACAAGAAGAGATAATGGAACGATCTCAGAATCCAAGTAATTGTTCTCAGAACCAGTCCTGACGCTAGTGCAATGAACTGTCTCCTGGAAGCACAATCACTTTAATTGAACCATGCAAAGAAAGTATGAGTAGGAGTGTGCAAGCAAGCTCTGTGCAGCTCAGAGTGAAAATGGCTCCATTCTTGCCAGTCACACTACATGAATAAAGACAATGGGGAAGGAGACGGCCGAGCCAGGAGGTCTACAATTATACAATATCAAGTACCAGACCTTGCAAAAATATAACCATAGTGATACGGAATAAGGAGCAGAGCAATTGCATAAGTTTTCTGTGACCCTGGAAAAGGATTTGTTTTCCTTTGATCTCTCTGCAGATGCATGCCATTCCCAGCCTTCTAAAACAAAGATTTATGATGAGGTTCACCCCAGCACAGATCTCATAACAGATCTTCCTGACTATGTTTTGTTGTCACTTAAACAATGGGCAAACAACTTCAAGTTTAGGTGCACTTTATCCATCAGAAACAGATAATGTACATCAAATTTAAATAGAAATGATGAAAGCAACAAAGAGATTACCTTTGAGAAGCCAACCCACAGTCTTCTTACTTGATGTCGGTATAAAGAAGGAAGAGTTCATAGTACAAGCCTATCTTTACCTGCTTCCTGGATGACTTGACCAATAGCTGTTTGATTTTGTTGTTTCACAAAACATTCTTTCTTACATTCCATTAACTGCTCAAAATCCTGCCACATTTTAAATTGCTTCATATTGGGCCCATGACTTTCCCGTACAACCTTCTGCTTCTCTCGTAATTTCTGTTAAAAAACAAAAAATATTCGATTGCTGAAACAGGTTATGTCCAAAAATTGCTTACACAGGCAATGGAATGACAAAAGAATGGTAAGGATTTTTACGAGCTACTGAAATATAATTATTACATTTTGTTCGAGTTAGTAACACTCCTTGCAAGTGATAAATGAATCGGCAGTGGGGATTTAGGCGTCTGCTTTGTATGGACAAACAACTGCTCCAAAGTTTTAAAACCGTCTCGTATATTTGAGAAGTTATGCTAGAATCTGAGTTTATTTCCATACTGAGCTCTTCCAGTCTCAAGTAGCAGCCTGCAATGCGTTCATATGATCATCTTATAAACACCACATTAATGTTTTACAATGAAACACGCTATTGATCATAATAGCAACAGCTCAGACCTGTAAAAATCACTCACACTGACTCATAAAAAGGAAACCAATAAAAGAAAGACGTTAAGTGTGAATGGTGCATCCAACCCCTTCTGTGCTGATCTGAGCTTTGTGCAAGATTAAGAAGTGGACAACTGCTTTTGTTTAGCGCTGGTACAACGATGATCCCCTGGCCTTTAATAACAGCGATAAGGCTGACAGGCCCAAAATTTATTGTCATCAACAGGTTGCTTTATATACAACATCAAATTTGAGCTGGCACAGTTTGTCATGTCCGTGTTTCAGTTTCTTATCCAAATGGTTTACTGGGAATGTGCTGTCACGTTGAGCTGGTTGACTATCTTTTACAAGCGGCTCATGCTATACTCTGCAGGAAATCAAGCCCCGAAGAGCTAGCATGATCTCTTCTCAGGGTATTAATTACCATTGCCAGCAGTAATGGAATTTTCTTTGTAGGCTGCAATAGGCTTTTTATAAAGGACTGACCACAGCCTTTGATAGTAAGCTCCACAGAAATATGAACGCTGCGATTTTTTTATTTTTTCATCTTTTTTAAAGGTAAAAACCTCATTCTTACCTTCCCAAGGCTTTCTTGTTCAAGGATCATTCGTGTATACTGTTCTCTAAAGGAAATACATAACAATTTTATTATGAATTCTGTCGGTTTCTTTATAGTATGTCAGAATAATGATTAAAGCAAAAAAAACTCTGAACGTATCAGGAGGCTCATAAATGAGGTAAGTCAGAAGAGGAAACCCAAAGAAACATTTCTGTCGTTAGACAACACATCCCACAACACCAGGGATCAGACCACTCTGATTCTCTCAGGCGTGCAGTTGGCAGAGGCAATACTGGATAAGATCTCTTGCACTTCTGAAGCAGGCGTAATTATTGCTGCATCAAAGTTGAAGGCAACAGCAAGAAGTTTTAGATGCTCGTATTCTGAACTTTGCCAGGAGCCTACTTTCTGCAAGCATCCAAGTTTACAAATACACAGCCCTTAAACGCTGCAAATGTAGCGTTAGAATGAGTGGGAAAATACAGGAATGAGAAAGAATAGTATCTCAAATCCAGTCTGCAAAGGAACCGCCGTGTGTCCCTCGCTTTCAGAAAGCAGCCGTCACATTTGGGTGCCTAAATATAGGTGTAGGAGCGTTAACTGCTGACATTCATTATAAAAAATCTTGGCTGTACACCTTTGTCTGCAACAGTGGCCGGATCGCTTTCTGACACAGGCAGACTCAATACTTGAAACCTGACAATATAAAATTACAAAGCACAGTTCAGACACATTAAAACTTATTTCTAGAATGGACAAAAATCTCTTTCTTCACCAATTTACTTGAAAAAAAGTAAATGCTCGTATTTTCAGTGTAATGGTACAGTTAGAAGTTCAGAGCTTGCTTATGGAATATAAAATAACTCAGTTCATATCAGGAACTTTTCAAATCGCTCAGAACAGAAGAACTTTGCATAGAGAACTTTTAACTTCCAAAAAGAAATATCAGCCTTCCTAAAATCAGAGCGTGAAGTTTGCTGGAGTGCAGTGAGGGGCAGCACAGAACCAACGCTTCTTATATTCCTTCCATTTCCATGAGGCCCTCCACAATTCTGACCAGAGCACTTGGGCTCCAGGCCACCTGGTCCTGCCTGCCATGCTCCCCACAGAATGGATGTGCAAGGAATGCAGCTGGATCATTTTATGATCTGTCACTCTTGGACAATTCCAGCCAGAACAAGACTTGAGGCTGCTCCAAGCGCTGCGCAGACACAGCTGATCCCCAGCAATCCTCAACAAACTGGAGAGACAGAACAACACCGACTCTTATTTCCACTGGCACACAGCATATGTTCACACACATTTGGCCTTAAAAATATTTTTTCGTATAATAGAATTTTCAAAGCAATAAAATTAGATGTCTTTTGTAGTAAGCCTTTCTTTACTATTTATAATGATGACTGGAAAGAATGCAACTTGATAACTTCATTTTAAAAAAATATTCTATTTTTAGAGAAGAAAATTCACTTTTCACATTCCTAAGATCTGACTCCACGGAACAGGGAGTTTATGTTCAAAAAAAGAGGGTTGGAATTAAGACATTTTTTGTTCAATACGTTGTTAGGAAAGTGCTGCTCTATTTATGGTTCATTTTCACTCCGTTTACATTCCAGCGCCTGCTGAAAAATACATTCACGTTCTAAAATGATGTCTAAAAACATGTTTGGCTTTTTTTAATCTTTTTTTTTTTGGTGAAGATCCCTATACTGAGCTTTGTCGCAATTCATTTAAATGCAGCTGGTCTGCAACCTCTCACACAAGGTCAGAAATGTGTACAGTCACTGTGAGAGGGAGAATTTCTCTAGCTTCTGTGCCCACCATTAGCAAGCAAAGCAGGGACAGCAGAGAGAGTGGTAATGCTCGCTCACGTTCTCCTCACCATACCTGGAATGACATAGCTGGACTCACCCTAAATTCCAGCACTTGCATTCAGTGGCTGTGTGTGAACACGGGCAGTGTGGATGTTCTTGTCACAAGTGTTTGAGCTGCAGCGTTTTTTGCTGAACATTTGTGAATAAACCGAGATCCTCCCCTTCCCCGCAGAGCCATAAAAGGACAGTGCCTGCTGTCTGACCCCTGTTTCCTCTCAGCTGCTTGCCCTGCTGCCTTTCATACTAATGAATATTCGCATCATCACCGAGCTTTCTCCTCACAACTACTTCTCTTTTGACACTTCTACTTGTTCGTTGTTGCCCGTTTTTGTTAGAGAAATCTTTTTCAGTCCACTTCCCAATGAAGAAATTGCCTCAGGTGATGCTGGATGATATCTGCTTATTTGGATGGGGCTCTGGGCAGCCTGACCTGGTGGGAGGTGTCCCCAGTAGAGGGGTTGGAACAAAACAACCCAAACAATCTTGGGATGCTATGCTGATTACCCACTTAGGATTGCTTCCTTAGTTGCCACCACTGCAACAGAACTGACCAGAAATTATTCTGAAAGGCAGAGGCTTAACAGGACAACTTGGGAAATTAACTTCTTCTACAATCTCCTTTGAGAAATGATAGAGAGCTTTAGGCTTTCTTCTTGTGACATCTACTTAACAAATGGTCTGAAGCATTATAACGAAATGCAGAATTATTAGTTTAAGTTTTGTCTTTGCTGTGCTGTTCAGTCATGTTTTTGATCTGTTTTCTGAATGGAACAGTTTTGTGAGACATTTTGGCACGTTGTACCAAACAATATACATGAACCACAGTTCTAACGTGACAGCTTACACAGATCTCAAGTAACAACCTGTCATGTCTCTGAAATACAAAGGCAGAAATCTAAGAAAAGGCCTCACAAAGATCAATACTGCTAAGGATTTTGAAGTCCTTGCAATAGAGTCAACCGCAGGAATGCTCACTGATGCAGGGGGTGAAACAGAGAGGTACAGGGCAGAGCTGATTCCCCCTCTGCAATGAACTAAAAATGGGATTCTCTAGAGACTCCTTCATACAGTACTACCAGACAAAGACAAAGGGTCTTCAAAAATCTCTCACTCTGATGCAACTGTCCTGTCAATTAATGAAGAATAAAGATGAAAATTACTGTTGTGGCACAGAAACCACAAAAAGGAGCAAAACAAAACCAGTTAGGGTGTGTACATTCAGTCCTCCATTTCTGGACTAGTGATGGTAACAGCTACTGCACCTGAAAGAACAGCAGATCGGCAAGGAGTTGCCAGAATCTGATGGCAGTGCGTGGTTGCTCTCTTCGAGAGGTGGAACATCTTCCACAAGCTGGAATCTCGGGGCAAACCTGGCAGAGGCATTATGGTAGAGCCATGCTTCCCGTGGGACCTAGCTGGAGCATGGCTTCTCTGACCTTGTGCCAACAGGAGCTGCAAGTTAAAGCCACTATCTGGGGCCTATAATCTCCAGCAGGAGGGGAAAATCTTCTGGTATGTCTGAGAGAACTCATAGGTTTACAGCAGCATATACTGGAATTCAAGATGCTTATTTTTAGATTATTATAGTGTTTCTAAATATATCAGGTGAACTCCTCCAGTTCAAATGCCAGTGAGAAAATTCCTAACTTCAATCTCAGATTCTGAATATCCTTCAGCTTAACACAAAAGGAACACACTAACGTGGTTACCGAATTGCCTTCCGTCTCTCCTGTGGATCTGGGGAGACATATATCTTCATTTCTTCTTTCACACGTTGCAGCTGTATTTCTAGATTCTATAACGAAAGATAACAAATGTTTTAAGAAATACATAATTCCTATTTCATTTTGCAGAATGATTGAGTCCCTCCTGTGGCCTTACTTTCTTCATGCAGTTCACATAGTGGTAGTTGCTTTCTTCCTGAGTGCTCTCCTCGAGAAGTCCCTTCACTTCCTGTAGTACAAGAATCAGATTTCAGTGGATGTTCTTACTGAAATCCATTCATGTTGCCATATAAACCATAAGAGTCCATAACACAAAAAAGCATAACTCTGAGTTGTTCATTGCTTATGTGTTTTTAGAATTTTGGCTATTGAAGAACAGTCCTTCTGGAAGGTCTACTTCAAATAGGTTTGTCTGTGGAGTTCTTTATTTCACTTGGATTAAGCCATACAGAGGTACATTCAGTGCAGAGAAAGAGTACCTATACATCCACCTGCACTTTGAGTGTACACTGTTTTTAGTTTGAAATAAATTCCTTATGCTGGCAAGCCCTTGAAAAACCAAATCCAGACAAAGTTCATAGAAGACAATCCACAGATTCATATTTTATATGTATTAATGCTGTTCCCACATCAGAATATTGAACTGGTTTAAGTACCTCCCTTCCCAAAAGTGCTGCAGTTCAAGCAATATGTCAGCTACATACAGGCAAGCTCCTAGATATATCTACATTGCTGTAATTCCTTCTTTAAAAAAAGGTTTTATTTTTGTCCATAATTTTCAGGAATGTACGATGAGTCACATCTAATGAAAAATCCTTGCCATCAGTTTAGTGCACTAATTAGCCATTGGATTGGTTTTGCTAAATTAAAGAGTATGCTAAATGCACATGGAGATTTGTCTTGATAAATTAATCCTTAACATTTCATTGTGAAATTCTTTTCTAACAAATACTCGGGTCAGCAGGGTTTCTGGCAGGTGCCTCCTCTTTTACTCCTGCTACTCAGTGCTGGCCTTGAGCAGACGGTCTGATGGAGCACTGAGTTCATTGCTGCTGTTCAGAACAGGAAGCGCGTGGGACCGCAGTCAGTCCACAGCAGCTTCTGGCATGGTTTGCATAGCTGCAGATCACCACTGACTCACTGCCACCTGAAGTGAACCTAGAGCTGCCATATCCAGAGGGAAGGCAGGGAAAGTACTGAACCGTAAAGAGTAACACGTCGCACGGCACTTAGTAACCTTGTGACCAAGCCACCATCTTACCTGTTCCAGTGCGGAGCGATTGCTCTCTAACCCTGCTGCACAACTGTCGTACTGGATCTTTTTTTCATCACATTCTTGCGTTAATTCCTTATAGGAGAAGGGCAGAAGGGTACATAAATGAAATCTTCAGTTGACTGACATGTGACATTCAAGCAGGCTCTTGGTCTCACACATCAACCTCAGCTACTGGCACGCTCCCTGACACTTATGTAAACCCAGCAGGCACGTGGGTACTGTTACACACACACAGTAAGGCTGCATAGTGGTGACCAGGCTGCGTACATCACAACATAGCAAGCAGATTTCCTCTTTACAGCCACAGCCTTAACATGGCAGATCATTAGGGCAGCGCTTGCAAGAAAAATGAAAAATAATTACAAAGATGGAGATTAAGAAGGGATTAATATGCTTGCTACCTGCAAAAAACAGCTTCGCTTTTTAGTTGTATGCAACAAATGGCTGAGCTGGATTTCACTCGCTGACACTTTAAATAGAACCATTAAAAATAAGTTTTCTGGAAATTTAGTTGATAGATAAAGGGGTAGCTCAATTTACTTCTGTGTCCGTGAGCCAACTTACAGCAGCTGTGGACCTGAATGACTTCTTCAGCTGTCTGTAAAATTTTGAAAACAGATGGATAAATCTGTCATTCCAACAGACTAATATAGGACTCAGATCAATGTGCACAGCCATTGGGATGAAATTTATTTCTGATCTATTTTAAAAAAGAGTTACTTGAGATCACTAGAGCTGAGGAGCACAAAAAGCTTCGAAACTAATTTGAAAGTTAACTTTGCTGTGATTTTGAACCATGATCTTTATTATTTATTACAGGTCTTCTTTGTTTTGATTTTTAATTACTATAAAGGACAAAATTTCAGTGTGATACAGCTTTTAGAAATTCCAGTCTTTTACTTGTTGCTTGTTGAACATCATTCCTGACTTCGTCTGCTATTTCCAGCTTTCCTCCAGAGTTGATTACATCCCTACACAGCACTGCAGAGCTCTGTGAATTACACTCATTTGTGAATTTGACCTTAATTTTGAAGAACGAGAGGAAAGTTTAATGCATTAAAATAAACCTACTTCAAGACCAAAAAAAGAATACAACACAAAACATAGAATGCAATTAGAGTTGATGAGACCGTGGAGATTTGTGGTATTTGAAGCATTTAGGTGTCTGGTAAATGAAAACAAACTTAAACTAACCATATTTTAATGTGCATTTCTGCACTGTCTCAGTTCCTGCCTTGTACACCTCAGCCACAAAGGTACAAATAACTCAGTGGCATTGTGTATGGATATACAAATCGATAGGGACAGTAAGCTCCTGCTCTAACTGTAGCACTTGACTGCATGGAGAAATGTGCAGAGCAAAACATAGGACTGCCCCCCATCGTCTGCCTGCTGCCTACCCTATTTCATCCATAAGCACTGCTCAAAGCCTTCTGAAGTGTTTCTACCAACCTGGCACTTCTGACGCAGCTGTCTCAGCTCCTTGATGACAGGAGCGAGGCTCGACTTCTTCTCTGCCACCATAGCGTTCAGTTTCTTTACCTGAAAGAGGGACTAAATGTTACACACTGATAATGTGCATTAATAGTTTATATTATTAGGATCATGAAAAGAGGTGAAAAGGGATGAAAACAAAAATATGGAGAGGAAAAAAACCAACTGTGTGACAAAAGAAGACTGAAGTATATGTAACATAAGTGCAGAACTAATTAACAAAGGGAAAGAGCCCATGTTGCACTGAAATCATTACCACAAACCAGACCACTTCTGTTCCTATTGTTTAACAGAACACCACAGACAAGAGCAGCAGACCCATGTGCCAGATGCCTGAATGGCTTCAGGAGAGGGGAAAAACAAAGGAGCTGCACAGAGCTGGACTGACAGAAGAGATCTTTGAATAAATGAACCAACCAAAAAAATCCCTGCATAGGTGAAATAGAGTTTGAACTTGCTAAAACAGAATCACTTCAAAATATTTATACTGAAAACTCACATTCTGCCCAGCTTTCCATTTGAGATTCATTCTGTTTTGATTCTACCACTTTATTTTTAAAGTGCCCTAATGATTTTAAAGAATGCTATTTGGCTTTTGGCTCCTTTATAATATTTTGCTTCTATGGCTACGCGGTGAATTAAAATACTACAGATCTGAGGACAACTGAAAATGAGGCTAAAGAGAAGAAATAACGTTTAGTTCTTCAGACAAATGAAATATCTTTAAATGAATACTTAACTCCAGTGATTGACATGCATTTTAGAAAATGATGCTGTAAAAGAGTCAAATATCTAGTCAAATAACAGACAAAATTAGTCAAAATAGACAACAGACAAAACTTATCTATACTGTTTGAAAGTACCTATTTTTCTATATAAACCTATCTTAAAAGTGAAAAACCCAACCAAAATATTCAACTTGGTTCTCTGAGGAAGCAGATATTGAATCTGAGGCAATAAAACAGCTAGAGACAAACATCACCATTTCAGACATGTTGTCTAATGTTTGGCCTTTCATTCCATCCACTTCGCTCTTCACTGCAGATACTCTTTCCAGCTCCTCCTGAGTGTAACTATATCCAGAAATACCTTTCTTGTCTTCAATAGCTTGCTGCAGACACAAAATAAATGCTGAATGTGAGTCCATTAATTGCACAAATTACTTCATAAAGATGAAATACTGTAAGAAAGTGGGAAGTACTGTAATCCATTTATTTTAAAAGCGATTAGTAACGTAGCTGCCACAACAAACTTCTCCTCTTGTGCCTGCACAGCAAGCTAGCAACAACTTCCTGTCATACATCACTGTTCTGCCATCTCACACCCAATGAAATTAACAGGAGGTTTCCACGATATGAAACGGGCTTTAGGTCAGGCTGTGAAGGAGCTCAATATGTGAAATCCAAATGCTTAATCAAAAGATGCAAAGCAGCTGATTTTTTATAAACAACTGTCAAGCTAAAGAAATACTGTATTAATTATAGCAATGTTAGTGCCAGATTACAACATTCTTGCATTAAATTACATAAAATTTACATTAAGTGCTGATGTGATAGTCCTTAGCAATGCTTGCTCATTAAGTATGGAAGGAGGGTATTTTTTCAGTAAGCTGGAAGCTAGGTGCTGATCTGCAATTTGCAAAGCACTCATTCTTTAAAGTATCATCTGTCCACGAACACCAAAGTCAGTTATCCTCAAAAATCTTCTACAAGCATATGTTTAGGAAAACATTTGTGTCTGCAAGGAGCTGCTGCTACTATGATGAGAGCATTCTGCAGATGTTTGCAGCAGCATACAGTCTGACAGGCTGTAATGCCCAGGGCTAAAAAGGGTACTTTTGATATCAGGTGGAAAACCTAACATAAGAATGCAGCCCTGCTCTAACTGGAGTTAGTGAAGCTCTAACACTGACTTTGGAAAGCAGGGTTGTGTCCCTCATTCTGAAAAGAAATTGCAGAACATTCATGACTCCCTGTAAAAAACAGTTGCTGAACATGAAGCAGCTTAGCGTATCATACAGATTTGGTTCCCTAACGACTCTTTTACTAATGACACTAGGATGGTATGCATTAGAAAATAACCAAACAGCATCCACCTTATTATAGAGCAAGTTGGAAAGGAAGGAAGAGTGGTGGACTGTAGGAGTAGTAAGCGCCTGCATTACCAGCTGCTGCTGGATGGCCTCGTGCCGCTGCTTCAGGAGCTCTTCTGTCCGCTGGAGGATGCCGCACTCAGCTGTAATTTCTGCTACTTCCAGTCGCTTCCTTTTATATACTGTGTTCTTGCTCCGGAGCTTATTGACATAGTGTTTAAGCTGCAATGAGAGAGAACAGAACTATGTGCCGTTCGACTTCAAGTGAAAAAGGGCAGGGTTCCATCACAGACTGATCCTCTATAAAATAGAATTATCCTATTTGGATTGCATGCTGAAGGTTAAGAACAGAGGACTGGAATCAAGGATTCCCAGAGTCTATTTACTTCCAGCAGCGTTTGTTTGCTGTGTGAGATAAGGAATCCATCTCCATTGCTTTATCCCAGCTCAACCATTTGATATAGAAAGACCCCTCAGTTCTACTCTCCACTGTTTGACAGCTGGAAAACTAATTACTGAACTAATGTTCTGAGAATCACGGATAATAAAGTTAATGTGATAAGAATTTGCATGTTTAGCAGAGCAGCAAAGCAGCAGAGCCTAACCCCAAACAGCACAGCACACCAAAAACATGGTAAGAAAGCAGAAGGGAACACGACATGGAAAAAGATGATCCTGCTTTTTAACTGCTAGTCCTCAATAGCTGAAATTTGATGTTCTCTTTCCTTGATTCCTTCAGGACTAAATGATATCGCTGGTTGAAGTTTCAAAAGCAGGAAAATAAGAGTCCTTGCATAGAAGCAGAGAAATGCAGTATGTTGCACCCAAATCTGGAGGAATTGGGGAATTTATAGTTTATAAATAAAGACTATTTTATAACTAATAACTAATGTATAGCTTCATAAATAAAGACTAAGCAAAATAATTCACATCCTTACAGCTAAATTACACCGGAATGCATGCGTGCTCCATTTGCAAGATGAAAAATCAGGTGCCGAAACAAACATGTCATGTTTTTCTTTGTCTGAATGTTTTCCATCTGTCGAACAGGCAGAGCTCCTGGAGCTGCCAGTCACAGCTCTGAAATGCACTCAGATCCAACGATGGAAAACAAAATTTATTAGAGTAGATGCAGCATGAACAGGCTTCAGAGCGTTCCTCACAGAAGCATTCAGCATGTGCAGAGCGAACAGATGACAGGATCAGGAAGCAATGGGAGCCCCACCACCTCACCTTTAAAGCTCAAACATAACAGAACTTAGATTTTAAGATAATTTTTTTTTTTCTTTTTGCAAAATGATGCCACTTTCCCTTCTAAAGAAGGGATCCAAAAAACCAGTGCGACCACAGCCTAAGAACCCCCAGAGTAACTGTATGTTCTATAAAAAGTCTCCTGGGCAAAGTGCCCAAAATGAAATCAACCCTGTTCATCTGCCATCCTGTGCAATATCTAGGCCAAAGCTGCTTCTCTCTTGCTATGCTCCACAACTATTTTTAAAGCCAAAAGCTATAAACGTTTTTGGTGAAAGAACAAACCCACAAATTACTCAATGTGCTCTATGCAGATCGGACTATGTGTGGTTTAGAATACCATCTTACATTGTGTGTGCTACCTAGGACAAGGATAGACAAGGTCACCTAATCCACAGCACAGTGCAGCAGAGGCAGCCCTCTTACAGTCGGACTGTCATTGTTATATTATTGGCACACTTAGTGTAATATTACCAGAATGAATTGTTTGTCATAGCAAATTCACATATACCCACCTAGCTAACAGAAAAGACTCATTTCCTTTTGGTATTGCTTAGATAACACCAAGTTTTCTGTGATTTTCAAGACATCATGGAGCATAAATAGCATC
Source organism: Lagopus muta (assembly GCF_023343835.1). Classification (NCBI taxonomy): domain Eukaryota; kingdom Metazoa; phylum Chordata; class Aves; order Galliformes; family Phasianidae; genus Lagopus; species Lagopus muta. The sequence continues at coordinate 7,305,662 of NC_064449.1, read as the reverse complement.
TCTCCAATCATTTAAGAGACGCAGTGCTCTGTCTGGATGGAGTAGATCCAGAGAGGTTTCATCTGATCAGTGGAATACAGTGCAGTGCATTTGTAAAGGGTGAAATGTATTGTGTGTGACCACACACACCAATCAAATCTGAACTAGCTTCTGTCAGTTTACCCCAGGATGAAAAGCAAACTACGATTCTCTTCACTTCTAAAACTACTTTTAAGGTCTTGAAAATAGCTTGAGTGGGAGGTAGAGTATTTGCATATTCAATATTCAAAGCATAATGTATTTTACAATGGAAGTCAAAGGATTTGGTTGATCAAAACCTCATTCCACCGATGTCCCGTTATTAGGGAAGACTGTATAATAAAAATCTCATCTGAAGCAAACAAGCTGCTCACATTGTCCAGTGAAATCTATTCCCTTCAGGAGATAGATGTCTATCTTTCATCACGATCTCTGACTTTCTAAAAGCTAACAAGTTTTCATGATTTTTTTTTGCCATAAATGAGGTGGAATGGTATAAACAGCAGCAGCAAAATGACCGTATCTGTAGAAATCAATCAACAGTCTGGCACTAGTTTCAAAAGAATTCACCTCCAAACGCAGCACAGATCAGCCCCTGAAAATCTCACTAACTGAAGCCTTCCTTAGATGCAGAGCCAAATTCAGAGCTGGAGCTGTTAGGCTTAACTCCAGTTAAATCAGCAGCTGGTCGGGATCTTCTGGCACAACTAGGTTTCTCCACTCTAAAAGTTGAGAATCATGCTGTAGATTTCCGAAAACTATAAATAAACCTCTTGCAAAAATCCCAGTGCCTTCATTTCTTAAGCACGGCTTCTGAAGCTTGGTGCATCTCATGCTCCCATCTATATGTAGATGAATAAAAATCAACCTCTTTAAAATGCTAGGTAAGTTTGGGTTTTACTTCTGCAAAAGGTATTTTAAACACTACAAAGAACTGAAGGAAGAAAAACTGTCTAGCCTCATCAGTTTAAAGTTATCTGCCCAAAAGGAATCCATTTTTGACCAACAGCATTTTCCCATAGCCAAGGCCAGCTGCTCCCTACACACAAACAGCAGGCTCAACCTACAGGGTTCCCATGGATCCGTCAGCGCTCACAGCACTGCACCATTCAAGGCTATGTCCACCAGCAAGCTTTCCTTTCTCAAGCACTCTAACACAAATAGTTATTTAAGCTTCAAAGATTAAATGACTGGACAAGAACCAAATGCTGGCACTGACTTAGCAGTTAAAGTAAACAAGCCTGTAGGCTCATTTGCTTGCTGAGCCAGAGCCCCCTGAGATATAAAAGTGATCCAAATGAAAGCAAAGAAAGTTTATGCTTTTCCACTGAGCTATTTTTATGGGAGACTGTAACATAAAAAGCATGGAATCTAGACCATGAAGCAGAGTGAATGAAAGCAGGACTTCAATATCTCTTATAAGGTCGCAAAGCATGCAGGTAGCTCACATCCCTGGGCAGGTTTCTTGTACTATGTTCCATTTACACTGAAAAACCCACCAGTGTTGGCACATCACTCTTCTTCAGAGCCATCCCAAGGCTGACTGCTCACCCCCTTCCCTGGGAAGGAACACGAGCACACCGACCCCGTGCTTCAGTGCGTTGCTGGACTGGGATCAAAGCCCAGCTCCTCTCATGCTTACTCCTAAGAACTCCCTTTAGTCTCCTGAAAACCAAATTTCTCCCCCTGTGAAATTTTGACAAGGTTCTTAGTGTAAGATTATCATTGAAGGAGAAAATGGATAAGCTTTTCTACCAAGAAGAACAAATCCCGGCTTAATCGCTTACTTCTGTGTCAACATTATAAAATGCTGTTTTGTGGATTACTGTATCAATTCCATTGTATTAATCAAAATACTTTTCCACAAGAAATTACTACAGAAAATAAAGCATTAATTGGGAAAAAAAAAGGTTTCTTTCTGAAATACAGAATCTAAAGGTTTCAAAGTTTCGTTGATGAAATTATTTGCATAACCACAGAAAATCTTTGCTGACTGTTTCTGTTTCTACTAAGAATTTAGTTTAGCAGCAGATGTTTTAGGTTTTTTTACTAGACCAATTAATGGGATACAGACTGTCCAAAGCATTAACGTTCAGTTCAGAAAAGTTCCTGATCATGACATGTTTTCAATAAAACTCTTTTTAAGAGGCTTTAAAACTGAGCTGGTACCACCACTGTTGGATGTGGTTAATAACTCACATAGAAGAGGGGAAAGCTTCTCACAGACCCAACTGTTATCATCCCAGCCAAATGAAATGAAGGCATCCTACAACCTGCTCGTTAGACAGCCCAGTCAGGAAAATTCTTCATTAGCACTGAGTAGGATTCCTCTCCCAGGAGCGCTTGCTTCTGGTTATTACTATCCATTACTAAGAAGCTGGACCAATCAGAATATTTTTAATGAAAAACCATTTTCAGTTATCACTGAAAATGCACAGATCAATAAAACTGATGATTTATTCATGCCAGTGGGTGCTGAAAGAGCGTTCAGTTCTGTGGAGCTATATTTTATGTCTGAATCACTGCACAGATTTGGCTTAAATGATGGTGAGCTTCTTACAACAGAAAGCTCCTGGCTTCTGTAAGAATCCTACAGAGTTGCTACTTTTGTTCTCACAACTTCACTGCCATCTACTCTCACAGTTCCACATTTAAGGAGCCTTTGACAGACAGCAATTTAACCGTACACAGAACCTTAATGAAGAGATCATAAACCTACAGGATAATTTATTCCTGGTCCCAACTCAAACCACGTCACGGCCAAGCAGTGAGTTCCATAATCACTTCTTTAAAATCTGCCTCTGTAGCTCAGGGCTCGGTAACTGTTTGTTGTAGATGCAGATCGAACCAACCTTTTTAGAGAAAAGGTGACAAGATCCACAGTCCAAGACTTTGCTGTTTCCAAAGTACATCAACCTCCTTTTTTATCATTCTACCGGGGTGCAATTAGGCATGGTAGGCATCAGTATGAGAGCTGAACTCCTCATGTAAACTAACACACACACACTTGCTAAGAAATGGACGAGACCATCTATACCACATTCTCAAAAACATTAACAACTGTAGCTAAGCACAGCTATGACACCATTCTATTCCAAAACCTTGGAGAAGTCTAGGCTCTAGGGCCCTATACTGAACAGCACAGTGCATTGTGTAAAGAGCTAAAAATATCATGACTTTACCTAGGATCACTTGTAATTGAACCATCGAGCCTTCTAAGTGTCAGCATTTGATTCCCTAAGTTTCAGGATCTGACAGCTGCAGTGAGGAGCCTGCCAGCTTTGCCCCACGTCCATTGTGCTTTGTTTGAAGTGCTTAAAAAGATTTCATAATCACTGAAGCAGGCAATTTATTCCTACCTTTTCTGCGTTTGATGTAAATGAGTTGGTTATTCCCTGCTGGTTCTCCCACTTTCTGTGTAGCTGCACAACCTCTCAAACCAACTGGAATACTCTAACGTTCTTTTTTTTCTATTATTACAAATAGAAAAGTAGAACACTAGCACCTAAAAACCAGGATCAACCTTTTGGTGAATGGAGTGCTGAGACGACCTCAGCTGAAGATCTGAATATTGGTGTGGGAGTACAAGCTAGGAAGGCACTGATTCTTTGACTATTTGTGTTATGATGTAAGAGGATACAGCCAAGGGTGAGACAAAGATGAGAAATAGTGAGAATATGGGAAAATAATTATTTAACTGCAGCATTTAGGTAAGTTAGATGCGGCAGCATTAAAAACCTGTTTCAAACTCAGGACAGAGAAACTATTTGTTAAAAAAAACAAAAAACAAAAAACAACATTTCTTCTTCTTTTGAAAATGGAGGAAAGAAATGCAAGATGTGTGGCACTGCAACAAGGCATAAAAGAAGCTCTCAGTTGTCAAAGAGCGGAATGTGAAGGTTGAACCTACAGCCTCTTCCTGTCCTCACTGAACATATGTATTGCAGTAGTGACTCACTATTACATTAATCAAGACTTCCTTTAGCATTGGCTCAAAGCTGGAGTAATAGAGCACAGAACATAAATATAAAGGCATACCATACCAGAAACAAATCTACAGTCTAGGTGAGTGATGAACTGAGTCCTACTGATGAAAGATAACCTGCTAACTTCACTTTTGCTTCATCACCTCTTCCCCAACAACCTATTTCTATTGTATACGTATGAACACACACATACACAACACACCTAATGAACTAATAAACAGGAACAGAACACTGATTGTATAATGCTGGCTTCCTTCCTTGGGCCAACATACAGAAAGCATTTCACAAAACAGGAAACAGTTCTTACAAAAATGCAAACACTCCTAACTGGAAGCTGATATTTTGCCCAAAGTGCTCCATTGTTTATTCTGCACTCATCAACATGAAGGCTTGAAGATGTTTTAAAAATCAAACATAGAACAGATTTGAACAAAAGGAATGAAGGTTACGTTCAAAACAGGTAATGTCTTTTTTCTGTCTTCAGCCTCTTCCTTATGGCAGACAATTAACTTGAATTTTTCATTATCAGGCCTCTTAAGTAACTGCTACCCTCCTACCCGGCTCTGCTGAAGTTACTATCGATCAGAGCATGCTGTCCCCACTCAGAACATCTATTATTTCTTACCTTACAGTGTATTTACAGATAATGTAAAGCATATGTTGCTGTCTCTGTAATGCATTCTTGTTGATTAATTAAACATTTCTCTCCCATCACAGAAACACAGATTGTCTGCTTGCTATTTTTATTTTGAAAGCTGTCAAAGATTCCAGCCAAGTGCTCACAGAGGATAAAAATCTGAGGTAGAAAGAAGTCTCATCTAGTGGTCTTGTTATTACTGCTACCAATGGAACACCATGAGTGCCCATGGTACATCATGGTAAGAGAAAGCTGCAGCTTAATTCTTCAAATCGTTACTCAAGACTTGTAGCACGAGTTAATTTCACTGGAATCAAGAGATGCTCCTTGTTCTAAACACAACTCTAGGTAGTGAGTCTGTTATTGCTTCTACCTTTGGTTTTTATGTAGATTTACAGAATGGGAAACAGACAAGAAGGCAAGAGAAACCTGCATGCATTCCATATTGTATAGGAAGAACTTATGCATGAGTGCCCGCATACACACATTCCCATACTTCATTTACTCTGTAAGACTCCTTTAAAAGAAAGCTGGTTTTTGTGGAGCAGGCACATCCTATGGGATCAGGAAGGGAGTTCCTTCTACAAAGGGCGTTGACTGTATTGAGCAGTATGTAAAAAAAAAAAAAGCACACAAATAGACAAAGAAAAAGAAAGCAAAGAGTGTTACTCTTGATAAACTTATGGCAGTGCAAATTCAGACAGCAACAATTAAACATCAGTGTGTCATTCACATGATTCTCATCCAAAATCCAAAACACAGCACCTTGCCAGTTTCTAGGAAGAAAATTCACTCAATCCCAGCTGAAGCTAGGATACATACTAATTCAGAGTACGATACAGCTCATGTCTTCCTTAGGAAATTTGCCTATAAGCACACTAAGCAGACTTCTAAACTTCTTCTATTATTCTCTTAATAACAGCCCATTCATTTTGCTGATGAACCATTGTCCAGCTGCCACAGCTCTATTCTTTGCAAGCTTCTGAAGAAGAAAAAGCTTCTCTGGTAAGTACCAGCTTCAAATGAAATTTTGCCTGAGGTAAGATGACTGTGAGTCAAAGTCTGTGTTATAGATGAACTGCAGGTGGTCCACAAGAAGTATTTTTTTGAAGTGAAACCTTTTGTGGTAATAAATATAGAAGTATTAAGTGTGTTTCTGATAACTGCTGCTCCTATGCTTTATGATCAGATAGACTTATACACTGATTAAAAATAAATTCACTGACATGACTTACCACTTGAAGTCCTAAGCCCCCCCATTAGTCTTGTTGAGTTTTATAGTTGGTTGAAGTTATTTATCATCATACCACTGAGATTATATTGACTTTATTTTGACTCAAAGCTCTGGAACGTTAGAACAGCCCAACAGTAAGTCCTCATAGCTTTGCAACCTACAAGGCTGAATGTGAATAATTTAATGATGTGAATAAATTAATAATTTGAATGTAGATGCAAACCAAGTATTTTTAAAAGTTCTGTTAAATACTGGAAAGCATTTGAAAGCACTGGACAACATTGTACTATCTGCACTTCAAAAACACCTTCAAATACATTGTTGGTCATTTGATTTTAATTTAACATGGGTAGGAAAAGCAGAACTCTGCCTGTTGCAATGCTGAGGCCACATACTTTGACACCACGTTATAATAATGGATAAGATACTGCAGAAGCAGCTATTACAATGAGAAGGTAAAAGGAAACTCCAAGTTAACAACAAAAAATATCAGTCTTTCTTATACGCACTGTTACGTGACGTACCTCATCCCCCTTCAGAACTTCAGAGCCATCTAACTCATGGGCCTGATTCGTCTTCTGTATCATCTGCTTTTCTGTGCTAGACATCTCTTCCTTAGCAGCCTGAAGTTCTTCTGCCTTGGCTTCCTTCTTCCGGGAAATTATAGATGCCTGAATGAACATCAGAAATATACATGGACAGGCAAAGTAAAAATTTATTAATATATTTTATATTATATCTATATTTTTATAATATATTTATATTGTATTGCTTAAACATTTTATTAATGTTTAATCATTAGTAAAATAAAAACATGAAAACTTCAGGTGTGGCACCACTGAAATCACATCTCAACTGTAGGAAACTCATTTTCACTGGGTATTGTGAGCACATATCTTTGCAAAGAAAAAGACAGATTACACAACTACACAGTTGATTAAACCACAGCTTCTTCCAAGCTGATTGCCAATTCCGAGCTTCCTTCAGTATGGCTGAGATTTCAGCCATGTCCCTTTGCTCCTCAGATCCTTGCTGATGCATTTTACATACATGTTTCTTCACCTCCTTTTTCATTGTCACTGAAGAACAGGCATGCACTTGGGGGGCTCCATTTAATCTACTTAGCCCCTTTTTGTGCCTATGTAAGACACATCAACATGGTTTAACTGGAAAGACATCCAAGATTTCACAAATGTCATAATACAGATTTTTATAACTCCAACCTACTCCAGCCTACAGAAATATGTTATACTAAGCAGAACCCAGCCTCTAAATCTTGGCAAATAGCTAAAAGACAATGAACAAAGCAGAAAAGTACAGAAATATTGTAATTATAGACTATTCCACTATTGTTTTTTTTAGTCTAGAAGAAAAAGCATTTAAAAAATAATGTTTTACCAGGCAGAATATTTACTAGTACCTACATTTATTAAAGTTAAGAGACTAAGAAACATAAACATACATTAGTTCAGAAAAAGAAAGCATTTTTATCTTGCCAAAGTATATTTTTACATAACACAGGAATGTATATGTATGCACCTGAATTTAGATGTTACTTAATATGAAAGGAAAAACTTCAGTAAAAATAAAGCAGAACAGAATGGGTTTCTCTCACTACGTTCAGAGGAGCAGCGTTATTCTTAAAATCATCCAACAGAATTCAGCTGGGGTCAGCTCAGCTCTTTGCTCCATCAGATATCTGCAGTGATAAACTGTAGTGCCATATACAAAGAAGAAGAACAAAGCAAAGACCACTGTATGCCTTCAACTCACAGCAGCAGTCTGAACTCCCCAAGCTCCTCCACTGAGCACAGTTATATCACCAGCCAACTGGTCTTGGGTACCAGCCCATTATGTACCAGGCATATTTCACATATTTTATATGTGATTGAACTGCAGCATACATTTTATCACCATTTTTTCCTACCACTGATATATTTTACCTACGCCTTTTTATTTTTTAAGCCATCACCATAAATATCATTATGGAAATCTTGAATAAAATCAGCAGCTATACAGGTCAGCTGGAAAAGAAACCACATATGTTTCTGCGTAAGCTGTAAAAGTCTCTGATTTCAGAAACCCATTTTATAACTTTTGAATTTATGAAGGCTAGACCACACAGCTTATTTTACAGAGGAACTTTTTAATAGCTTCAGGATGAAAAAAATACAGGGAGAAAAATCAAAGAATGCGTTCTTAACAGATGTAAAAGGAAAAGTAGCATGTGGTCAAACACAAGCAAGTGCTATGACTGAAAGCAAGCTCTGCATCCAGCACACGTGCTGCCTTGTAAGATTCTGTCCACAGCTGGAGATTTACTAAAATAGCTCTTCCCAAGTGATTCTTCCAGGGTTCCTGTGATGCAGCTGACAGGCAACACCTCAGACAGCAACTGAGGAACTCACTGGCATGACTGGCAGCAATTGTTTGACTAAGCCTTAAGCACGCCATTTGTTTAGGTTTTGTCTCACATTATCATCTATTTCTACAGATTCTTGCTTTAATGAGTTAAAGAAAAAAAGTCTACATGCAACAGTGACTGAAATTGCTCCACTGATTCTTCTCAAAATGTTTTGTTTTTTCCTACCTGTTGGCGATACATGGAAAGTTTACTATCAACTGGCTCATACTTCATCATTCTTTTCTCAATAAGTTGATTTATTTGTACATTTACTTCATTTATCTGCAAAACAGAGCCGAAAAACAGAGGAAACAGAACTTTATTTCTTTGTCTTCTCCAAGAACTAAATGCTTTACAACCAGACTAACAGCCCAGCTAACGAGGAAATATTGCTAACTCTGTTTTCAAACTAGAGGAAAGAAAAGAACAAAAAACTCAATGAGTTACTCAGTACTGGCCAGGAAGAGGCTGGGTTTTTGATTTCCAGTTCTGTGCCTTAATGATAAGGCAGGAGCGTGACATTTGCCCTGAAAATGAAGTAAAGTGGTATACATGGACAGAAAAAAGAATAAAAGAATCAGTGACTTGGTACATACAGACAGAAAAAGGTTGATGTTGTCATATACATTGAGAAAGGCACACTGTCACATAGTAACAAACATTTATTTTCACTTAGACTTCTAAAGAGCAGCAGATAAAAAGCAGGCGATACCAAGTTTTACCAATGCTTCTAAGAGTCACAGCCATCACACTGCAGCTCTGTGGTACCCTCCTTCTGCTGCCACAAAATGCACCTGGTTGTCCACAGGTTCAGATTGTCAGTCTTCACTCTAGCTGAAACTTTAAAGCCCACTGCATGTGGAAACAAACACCTACACCAGCACACTGATTCCAGCTACCTCTTTTCTGACTTAATGCTACACTGGGACTCTCATCAGCCATGGAAACCACAGCCCTAGCAACCTTCCTTTAATTCTCTGCTAACTAGATGACTGCTGATAAGCAAGCAGTGTAAATATATGCTAAAATCTAATGAAGTCAAAACAAAGTGCAGGTACAGAGCAGGACATTACCCCAACGTTACTCTGAGTAACAGCTGCATACTTAGAAAGCTGAGTATTTCAGACAAAGCTTTGTTCCCCATGTCATAAGCACTCTTCTTATATTGGTGTAAACTCCCTTGATATCAGTGAAAGTTTAAAACAAGCTAAAACTAAAGAGAAGAAAAATCAAACCTTTAATGCTGAACTAATATCTTTGCTCACACAACAGCAAATTGCCAACTCAATTTTCTAAATAGCATTTAAGGATACAGTGGGTTTTGTGGTTTTGTTTTTTTCTTTTTTTACTTATCTAAGAGCTTGCATTTAGTGAGTAACACATCTTTTACAACTGAAGAGGTGCTCCTTTGGGAATTAAACCTTGTCTCGAGGATGCAAAGTAGGCACAGGAGAAGTGCAATATGCACAAACTCTAGAGCATGCTATGAAACACAAATTAAGTGTCACTTTGGTCAACTTACCTTGCTTTCAAGTACATTGAGATCTGATTGACCCATAGCTGGCTCTGCAATTGCCTTTTGTAAGAAATACACTGATTTCTTCTTACTTTCAAGCTCCTTAGGTATTTTTTCAGTAGCGAGGTATGAATTGAAGTTTATCTCCTCTTCCAGTTTCTTCATTAAGCCTTAAGAACAAATTAAATCAATGCATGTCCATGAAGAAAGTAATGCAGAAGATAATTAAGTTCAATTTTCTCAACACAATGAAGTGTTCAGTGACAGATTACAATGAAAACAGCACAATGCTTGAATCTTCCTCTGAAAACTCAAATTAACAAGTAGTTACCTGATCTAGCTTTTTAATCTGAATGTTAAACAAAACAAGTTGCATTACACTTACTACCCACCTGTATCTCCAACACGTATCTGTTAACTCCTCACTGTATTCTTTTAGTTAATAAAACAAGTAAAATCTCTCCATAGAACAAAGTCCAGATGAATCAGATACAAAAACCTCAACACACAGCATTGACAAAGAGAACCATTAGCACTGTGCATGTCTTAGGCACATCAAGACACTGCGTCATTGCATCGTGTTACTATTTTCTGTAGTGAGGTATGTTCTTTTGAAACTGAAAAGTTGATGGCTAGAATTTGGTGTCTTATGCCTGATCAGTGAGGGACAGCACAGCATATCAGAGCTGTGCTGCCTTGCTCAGGGCTCCTCTGAAGCTTGGATCCCTTAGAACATCCCTGGCTGGAGCATTGGAGAGATTCTACCCCATAGATTTCACAGGTCATAGTTTCATGTGAATTACATCGTCTACAGACAAATTATCTCAGTGTGAATCCTTTGTCTGTGTCTCGAAATAGAACAAAGATCTTAATTTGGCCAGCCTCCTGTAAGGTCTGTTATATCCTTGGAAACTCTCCCTTAAAATAAAACCTCTTTGTTCTAATTTTGTATCTAAAAAAGGCCTTACAATGAGCTGAAATAAATGTATGCATACTGTAAGAGTCTTCTACATTACAAAATGCCTCTCTTTAAGTAACAGATGATTTTTTCTTTTAAGAGCAAATACTCAATCTTGAGCATTCAATTCAGTACACTGTGAACATTGAAAACAAACAGATTTTTTAAAAAAAGAAATTGCTGTGTAATGTCAAAAATTCTATTGAGAAAAGCAATCACCTACCTGATGATTGAGCCTGATTCACACTGCATGATACATGCTTATAATGACTTTGCTTTTGCTAGGTAGAGTAATTTAGCCTCCATTACAAATAATTTATTTATAAACACAGATAAGAACAATACAGAGCTAGAAAAATGTGACAGAATAAAACCAAATTGCTATTTAAACTACATTACACAGCACTCTGCTGACAACAGATACTTCAGTGCAATTACTCCTCTGAGACACCTGTACCAAGGGCTATGGTAAAATTTGGAAGTTGCACATCAGACTGGAGTGGGAAGAGGTATTTCTGAATTTTTTCATGACCAAAATGACTAAAGGTAAGTACCCTGGGTACTTTTTAAGACGACTCACTGGGGTGTATTGTTGGTTTGTTGTTGTTCTGGTTCTTTTGTTTGTTTGTTTTTCTTGGTTGTTGGGTTTGTTGTTTTGCCATGAAGTGCAAAGCAAAACAAGAAATTCCAAATCTCTGTCTTTCTCTGCAGAAAGAAAGGAAAGCTTGAGTACAGGGATACAATGACAGAGCTGATCTTGCTGAAACAGAGAGGAAAGGATGCAAGTTGAAAACACAGCTTTAAGCTTTGAGGCTAAAGAGCCTGCTGACCACATCACTGACTGATGTAAGGAGAAAGAACAAAGTTAAATACAAGTCTCAGAAAAGGGGGCTCCATTATTCTGCATCTATTTACCAAGAGGACTAGTCACAGTACTGACAGATCCTCCTCACTCTCTGCTCTCAGCTTGGGTCGAAAGGAAACCAAGACAAACTTGGTTTGTCTGCCAGAGAAGAAAGGAGCCATACTTAGCTCTTGAGAAAGCCTCAAGAATGAGAATGAATAGACCCTAGGGAAAGCAGTGCTCCTAACAAAATAAAGTCAAACCAAACTAAAAACAAGAAGGAATTCCTCTTTTCCAGCTGTCCACTTCATTGATCTCATTTCATGAAAAACAGTACTACCATAAACTCTTTTTCCCTTTGTGGGAAGGTTATTAATCTTGTGCAAAACAGCTTCAGATTGGTTTCAGAACAGGCAATGCACTTGCTATGTGTGCAATAGCCATTATGTGCTGGGCACTACAGCTAGACTCAGAAATGCACTGGAACTTACTGGGAGAGAACACCAATCTACCCCCAGGAATACCCACCTCTTTCTTCCAGGAGAACTGACTTTCAGTCTTCCTCAGCCCACTGACGAGCTGTGCAGGAAGGACTACATTTTAATGTCTCACTAGAAATCTACCACCTCTGCAAATGCAGCAAAGCTTCCCACATACACCATGAGCTGAATTATCACCTCAGAACTAGGAACATAACTCCCCAGTGGATATTTATAACCAAGAACTTCTGTGTGGAAATCAAAGCGATATCGATCAAGTTATCCTGATATTTAATATTAATATTCTAATCAACTATTTCTTTTTTCTAGCCTGCCTCTTAGATGGAAAAAATAAAATAAAATAAAACAACCACATGTATAACTTATGCTTTATTTCTTACCCTTCTCCAGCTTTCTTATAAAGCGTGCCTAAATATTACAGATTTAAAGCTTAAACTCATGAAATATCCGTGCCTGAATGACTGCTTTCGAAAACAGAAGGGACCTATTGACTTTACTGGGTAAAAACTTGATTGCTATCTTGATTTCTTTCTCTGATAACCTGAGAGCTATTACCAACTTCTTTCAAACACCAACTGGTTCTGCATCACACAATGAAGCGAGTTAAAACCTGACAACTTGATGGGGAAAGACATGATGATGCCAAAATCCCTCATGACTAATGCAGTTCTTTCCTAAATACTTCTGGAGATATTTTTTCTTCTGTATGATTTAACATACAGAGAAGTGACTACCTAAGAACTATTTCTGCTGCTTAACAGAACCTTAAAAAACAAACACACAGCAGCTCTTTTAAGATTTTTTTCTCAGTGACTTTTTTTTTTCCAAATTCCCAGGACAGAGGAAAGAAAAGCAAGCATACTTTAAGTTTTCCATTACACATATAAGCCCTGTTTTTAATGTTTTAGCATTCACTTATGGTTACAAAATCTACATACGTAAGCTGCACAGAAAGGCTGGCTCTGTGCCCTAGGGCTATTTTGGCAAGGCTCTGCCAACCTTACACATGAAGAGCTATTAACAGCAATTCCTCATGTTTTCCATTCAATTTTGTTATTATAATTATTGCATAAAGTGAGGTGGGAGAAAGACTTTCTTAGTGCTTGCTCAGTCATGTAGGAAAGAAGCAGGTTTCCCAGCATAATTCTTCTAATAGATATAAACTTGGATCTACTTTGTGCTCAGGCTCCTACTTCTTTTCCCTCTGTGGGCTCCCCATTAGGCATTCCATATCAAAAACACCTGCAGTACTGATTTAATTCATTAATTAAATAAAGCTACCTGCCAATACTTGGAACACTTTGTTTAGTATTACCCAGGAAGGCTATGACAAAGGCAGGTGTGGAAAGGACTTCCACGTGGCATTTGCTTGCTAATCAAAGACCTCACTTCCCTGTTTGCATTCATCCCTGTACAAATGAGTACTGAAGGGATTCTGCCTGCAGCTTCCAATGGTACCACTTTCAATTTCCCTGTGTTAAGCAGAGTTCTAGGACACGCAAACATTAATAGATGATGATTAAATCTATCAATATCTCACTGAAAAACTACACAGCTTCCCAAGTGTTCTACAGTACAGTACGCTTCCTACGTTATAATTATTACTGCAGCTCTTTGAAATCTAACTTCTCAGTATCTTTCCCAAATTCCAGGCAGTGGTTGGGGCATTGCAATGATGGAAATATCAGAGCTAAAAAAAAAAAAAAAGAGGAGCAACAATGCTTCTGTTCCATTCCTTCCATAAATAAATGCAAGGATAGCACCAAGTCTTTGGCACCAGGAGCTCCAGTTCTACCATTTTTACACCATACCCCACAAGCCTTTATCAGAATCACTTAGGAACAACTCCCACATGCCACCACATTTGGCTTTTCCTTCAAATATGTATTGTTGGCACAGTCTTGGTTTGCCAAGTGATTATTTTGAATCAATAGCCTGTCCTCCTCATTACCCAGTCAATTCCCCAATCTTGTTTTCCATCTGGCAATTTAATCAGTGATCATTTGCTATTTTCTTTCATGGCACTAACCTAAAACTGAAAAAAAGAGCCAAATGCTGATTTATGCATGCCCCCATTAGAAAGACGTCCAATCAGTGAAAATTCCCCAATTAGCTGCCTTTTTAAAGTCTTCAGTAAAGTCCTTTTAATCAATTTAATACAGATCACATTGAATTTTTGCTTTGCCTTGTTTGTTCTTCAAAATGGGGTGCAAGTAAAAAAGTCAAAGGTCTTGAAACACTCAACCATAGCTATACTATCAGTCTTACCAGCCAGCCTTGTATTTCCATCCTTAAACATTTTTATTATTGAGTTCCTCCTAAGTCATTTTCCTTTACCACAACTGTAACCTGGTTTCAGCACTGGAGGAAATTATTTAAACTTGGAATTTCAGAGACAGATAGTTCTGTGGCCAAACAAAAAGTTTTAAACAAACAACAACAGAAGAAGTTTGTGTTTTCATTCAAATAGGATATTTTAGTAATAGCTTCTATTTTTCACTAAGTGTTCAGAATGCCATAAAATAAACATCTGTACAAAATAATTCCTCCTTATAAGTATCCCTGATGTTCTCATTGGTCTAAAATGCTACTACGTATTAATTTAATGGAATGTACCAACTGCATGTTTCTGTTTATCATTGGAAACCCTCTTAACCCATTCTTTTAATCAATATTCATTAATCAATATTAATCAATCAAAGCAAGGCACCCATTTCTCACTATTTCTGCCAATAATTTGAACAATAAGTTCCATTCAAATGGACAGAGATCAAGAATTTCAGTAATTCAGATCACTTCTTGGCATTCACAGTCTGTGTTTGTGCCAGCAGATATTCAAGGCAAAAATATAACAATCTCTGTTAGGTTACTCAAACCAGCGCTCAGTGTCAAAAATGCTAACAGAAATAGATAGTTTGTAAATCAGAAACTCTTATCAACAGCAGCAGCAACTGCCTCTCTGTAGTTAAGCAAAGTACAGAGCAGTACTGAAGTTCATAAACAAGGAAGGCACATACTATGGAAACCAGTGTTATCAATTGTAGTCTGCAGGCAATGATCAGCTGTTCTTCATGGTCCAACAAAAGGTCTTCTAAGTAACACATTGTATTTCTAAAAGTAAATAAACTATTAACCATAAGTTATATTTTTCTGGAATAGCTGAAGCAGTCTTATGCTAACGGCACGTTAACGACACTCATCAGTTTGGGTTGGTTGCATTCCTTAAAGAATTACTTTGCATTTCTTTAAAGAACATCATCCCAAGTTAATTACCAGATGAAGTAATCAAAGCAACACGTACCCGTAACACATATAAAAATCTACTTATTAACAACAGCTTTTATCAATGTATCTCTTGCTTTGGAAGTAAAAACAGGTTAAGTATTAAAAACAGAAGAAAATTATTGTAAGGAGAAGCACCGAACTTGCAGTAAAAATCCACAGCTACCAAACAGTCTTTGAATCATCTGTGTACAAGCTCATACTGATGTGAGTAGGCAGCTGAGATACAGAATTGGAGCCAAAGGGAATTTTTAAAAAATAAATAGTGTTAACTGTAGACCAATAAAGCTTTTAAAAGAAATGAAATCCTATTCAATACGCTGCGGCCACATAATTTTAATTATTAAAAAAGAGAAATCAACAGTTGGCATTCTGTAATTGCTACTACAGGCAGTGTCCTTGTAACTACTGAGGGGAAAAGTAATTAAATTATAAAGCTAAGTCCTAAAGTCTTTGTTTGGGCAAAATTTCAACAGAAGTTTTCTTAAATAATGACTCCAAGTTTTTCTTCAGAACGTCTAAACACTTTATTTTCTCCTGCAAGTAAAGCTCAAGATGAGGGTAATAAATAAGATCACTTTATTTTCATCTCAGAGATCAAATGGCATTTACTGACTTTTTATTATGTTACCTTTGCTTCTGTGAACTGAAACCACCAAGTTTCCACAGGCCTTAAAAATACCCTACGAACTGAAATAGAAATGTCGACGTAGCTTTGCTGTGTAAACTCTCAGCTACAGCAAAAATGGAACTGTTACAGAACTCACCACAGGTCCCTTAAAGAAGATAGTTCAGATACTCTTTTAGTTTTCATTTGTGGCTCAAATGCTGATGACAATTGTAAAAAAAATAAAGCAAAGTTACAAAGTAATGGCATCACAATGCGCTGCTGACTAAGAAAAATCCTCTAACGCAAAACAACTGGCAAAGCATCCATGATGCAACTGAAATACTAAACTATCTGAGAAAGTAGGACAATTAATTGCTTCACTAAATTTAAATCTAAATACGTAGATGCTATCATTTGGAAAATTATTTATTCAGATAATAAAAAGCATTCTAATGGTTTTTGTTTGTTTGTTTTTTGTTTTTTTTTTTTTAAACCACAGCAACTCAGCATGCCAGCGCAAGGGCTCTGGGAAAAAAGACTTTGAGTCACATACCTTAGTAGTACAGTAGAGTTCTCCATACAAATCATCCCCAATGACAGCATAAACAACACATAAAGCTTCTATCAATCCTGTGATACGTTACTGATAACCAGTTGAGGTCAGATGCAGCAGAAACGCTGAACCCTACACAGACTCAGATTAATCCTAGTTCTATTTCCTTCAGAAACATGGATGCTGTAGAATTGTAGACTTTGGAGACAGTGAGTTATGCATTTATCTGCTCTCTGTAATTCCCTCCTACCCACTATTTTTATAGTGGATCAATGAGCAAAAACTTACTCTACAAGGAGCATAATTTACTTTGTTAGTGTGATTTGCAGACTGAGATAAGACTGAAAATGAGCAGCAGCAGTCTACATCAACATACCTAAATGAGAACAAACTATTTTATATGAATATTATAAATAGGTCTATATATTACATCTATATGTTAATATATAAATGTCTATTATGTATATCTATAAATATATATACACACACAAAATTCATTCTCTATAAAAAGATTAATTAGGAAGTGGGTTTGTTTTTGGTACCATGCAAAACTACAACAGAAGCTTGCACCACAATAAGAAACAGGCCCTAAAGCTCTCCAAATGAATGTTTTACTAAATGTAATTAAAAAAAAAAAACAAAAAACAACCAACATCAAGTCTACACTGAAAAAAAACCAAATAAAACATAATAATATTCAATGTATTTGTACATTCACAGAGATTAAGAGGTATTTCCCTGATCCTCAACTGCAAATACAAAAGACACAAAACATCACAGTATCTAAACTCTGCCTTTTCTAAGAGGTTTCTGCTTTTTCCAATCCTTGTAGTTCCAGCTGTTTGGTTTTTTTTTCTTGCAGAGTATTATAACTAGTTTTCAGTATGTAACTGGCTTAAGGTTTTAAGCAAAGTGGACCTCAAAAAACAAGACTGAGGTATCTCATCATCTTCCTTATGACTACCCCCCTGCCTTCTTATAGCAAGGCATATTTGCCTTTAGAATTTATACCTTCCATTAGTTTCTCTCTAGTTCACATGTGCTTTCTGGCACTCCCATGTTACTGAGAATCATGCAGTTTTAATTTCATTTCTCACAGAAGTGTAAACCCCCCAGGTGTTACACATTACTACTTACTTTCAGGTTTTGAATCCACTACTGCATGATGCATCTCTTTCAGCTGGAGCTGTGCTCTTTGCAGTCTCTGCTCTGCATGGAATAACTTTGGAGAGAAAATTGTACACGCATAAGCTCATTCCTTTGAAATGCATTTCCAAGTAACTAAAGCAAAAGAGAATCACAAAGAATCCTGAATACAAAAAATGGTAGTTACCAGCTTGTGGTTCACAAGGAAACATGCCAAAACAATTTTCAACAGTTGGCCTGGATTTACTTATTCTTTACTGTTAATTAAGAAAAGCATTGTACTCCCAAGTAGTATTTTCTCTATGGCACAAATTTCTTAAACTGTTTTCAAGCAAACATTCAAGTGGCTTGAACACTAAAAGAACAGCAAAAAAGCTAGTCAGGATTGCAGTAGAAAATTCTCTTTGTGCTGCATCTCTTGGAAGGCAGCTGAATTGTCACAGCAATCCACTATTCTGTTGCTGAGCCAAGTAGAGAGCACACAGAAAAGCTTGTTGCCAAACAACAGCAGCCAGGTGAATAGTATTTCTGCTACTTAGAGAAATGTGTGATAAGAAGCAGAATCACCTGGACACCACAGTATTTTCTTGTGACCTCCCTCAAGAAAGGGCCAATGGCTTGAAAACCTTCTGATTCACATTGATTCCAAATCAGTATGTTGACTGTAATAATAGGCATCTGAATTTAACACTGCTTTAAAAGGAGCAAAAGTTCATACTCTATTTGAAATCAACAGAATTGACTGAGATGATACAGCAGGCTGGCTTGGGAACATGCAACACAGCTTAGGAATTAAATCCACCCCTACATCCAGATACCAGCTGCTTCTAGTACTTACTAGGACATCACCTTTGTGAGACTCAGGAAAAACCCCAAGTTGCTCCTGAATACAAATTATATTCTCCCTGCACAGATCCACAGCAAAAAGCTGTGCTACTTGTTGTGTTACCACACAATCTTAGTGCAAGTGCACAGAGATACAATCAAACTAAGGAAACATTTGCTCACTACCATAAACATGAAGACCTCTCTCTGGGTGCTCCCACAGTAAGCCATGGAACATTTCCTAGGATTGCTAAATGATGATGTCAGGAATAGTTGAGGCAGCCAAATATCTCAAATGAGACGTTCAAAACTTGCAGCATCAAGCCTCTTCCTTTAAGATGCACACAGGTATTTGTATTTTACACAGGATTTAATTTTCTGCTATTAGGAGAAGCTGCACTGTTTTGTTCCTGATGTACTTCTTTACACACACAATCCCCAGACAGATATAAAAACTATTTATTTTAAGAGGTACACTTTTATGGCAATACCTGACTTTTTTGTTCTTGTTTCTGTTGAGCCAAAGATTCTTCTCTCTCTTTTTCTAAGCGAAGCTGTCTTGCTATTTCAAGCATTCGTTGATGATTTTGTACTGTCTCCACCTACAGCAAGTGGATAAATAGTGCATGTTACTGTCAGATAGTTGAGAAATACATTAAAGAGATCATATGTCTAACAAACCCACTTAGCACTTCCTTTCCATACACGTTACTACTCAGAAATGACAGCAAAGTACTGGACTCAAGATTCTTAAAAGCTCTGGACTAACGCCTAGGAGATTCCCTGTAGGTCAATTAGTTATTTGACTCCTTCCTCAACACGCAGTATGTTTATTCTAATCCTTGTTTGCATTCCAAAATCAGAGTTGCAAGCCAAGGATTATGACACTGAAATGTAACAGCGTTACTTCTCTTATTACCCTCTTCTTAAGACGCTCCACTCTTTTGATGAGTTGATCTTTCTCCTCTTCCATTGCACTTATATCCTAAACAGCAGCAAAAACAGATAAAGAAATGTGAATTCACTACATGGTGCAGATTGAACTAAACTCTGTACAAGTTACTGTGAAAAGCAGAATTTATCTCTGAATACACCTGAAGCAGTTATAACCTTATCAATCTGTGAACAGAATGTCCAGGATTCCAGTCCTGCTCATCTTTCCTACTTCTTCCTCAGTTTCCACTCTCTGCATCCTTCAGTATTAATGTGAGCATTTAAAATAAAAGCAGATGTATTTAAAAAAAAACAAAAAAAAACAAAAAAAAACCACCCAACAAAAAACAGAAGAACAAGCCCTACACCCCACAAACAGAAACAACCAAGCAAAAATCAGCACAATAAAACACATGATGCAATTAAACATCTGTTCTTAAATCTTCCCATTACCCACTTCCTGGCAATGTGCATGAAGTTGTACCATAAAACTTGCAGTTATACTCTGCATAGGAGTTAAACTTGCTGATACTTTTTCCATTAAAACTGTGTTAAAAGAAATAATCTATGGTTCTAAAACACGTATCCAATTATCCTTCTTTCCTCCTACCTTACAACAGCAGGATCCCACATATTAACAACTATGAGAGAAAGGGAACTAAATTATCAGGTTAGGCCTTATCTCAACATTTGCTTAACTTGTTTGTATGTCTTAATGGAAAGCTGGATTCATGCTCAAACATTTTGATGAAACAGGACAAATATCTTTACTAACACTTTAGCCACATAGAAACACCATTTTTGTTGACTTAGGCTCTTAATTCATTCAACCTCTGAAATTATTACCCTATATCAGTAAAGTTCAAGGTTTTATATCAGTCTGTGGTCACAGAAAAAGAGCTCCAATATTTGAAAATCATGCTGAACAGAGTCTTGGCAGCCTCGTTTCCCCATCTGCTCCACAAAGCCCAGTTCTAAGCATGAGCAAGGACTTTCTGTTTGCCAACAGTTTCAAAACAGCAACTGAGTGCCAATCAGCTCTGACCTCTATAATGTACACACTGCAGTGAGTTCACAAAACCAAAAAATTAGAACATTTTTAAAAAGCATACATAGAAACAATGCATTTTTGTCATATTTTTACCCTTCTTATTTCTGCAGTAGATAAACCAGATGTTTTGAGCTGCTCACATTCCTTATGTAGGTTTTTAAATGCTTCCATCAGTTCTTCATACTACAAAATGAGATAAAATTATGCAGAATGAGCTCTATGGCTGAGGGTTTTCAGGCCAACGTTGCTTTACTATTAAGACAGTAACTACATACAGAAACATTGTAAAAACAAGAATTAAATGGATTTTTCACCACTAAAACTTAGGAACTTATGAAGCAGAAGAAAAAAAGATAACATGACGTTATCTCCCATTTAAAGTTGATAGTCAGAATTTCCATGATTTCTTTAGCATTTTAACCTCTCCCCTTGTAACACACAACGTAGTTTCAAAACAAGATGTAAGCTGAGAGGGACAATGCTACATTAACTGTTCTCCCTTACTATAAACCTGCATACATCACATGTGTAAACTTATCAAGCTAAAAAGGGAGAGCTGGGTCTAATAAGATGCTTGAGAGAGGCAATGGAGCTGGAGCACTGATTTTCTCTCCAGTAAAGCAGCCCCAGAGCACACCTGACTTAACATGTGAGAAACAGTTTTGCCACATTGCATAATGGTGTCCTTGGTGTATTATAGAGGCTGATATATGTAGCTTGGTTTTTAGGAAGAAGTAGACAGTGTGCTACCTCCATCCCAGTACATTGCCCACCAGCACTCTTCAACTGAGAGGCAGTGTGAAAGTCTGTGTGGGTAGAGAAATAACAGGGGACAGAAAGAGTTTAGAAATATGGATGGGAAATAAATTTAGATTCAACTTGAAGAAATGCAAGCTGAGAGATAGGAAAGAATAACCTCTGCAGAAACAGCCATTCAATAAGATGGAAAATCTAAGCAGAGAATATAATTTTTTTTTTACTTCCTGGAAAGAGCAATTGATATGACTGTTGAATACGAAATGGCAAAGGCCAGGTTAAACAAAGATGGCAAATCTGTGACAAGTGAAGCAGCAATTCCATCGCATAGAACCTGAGGAACCAGCAGCTGGAATACTCCCTTTTCTTGCTGGTTGTTTTAGGAGCAGGCACAGTAGGACATGCTGGAGCAAATTCAAAAAACAGCAGTAAAATGGCCACTGGGAAAAAGATGATGTAATCAAAAAGGGCTTGACTAAGTGACAAATAGAGGTATGATCAGAAGGTACATGCAGGCTGGGTGATGAAAAATGAGTTAAAAAAAAAAAAAAAAACAGAAGTAAAAATGCAACTGCCTTGTAGCTCACTTAGGTGTTATAGAAGTACTTCAACAAATAAGAAGACAGCAAGCCAGCTGGGAACAACTGTATTCATTGCTGGTTCCAAAAACCTTCCTTTGCATCCCTTCTCTACCTCTTTCAAAAGGTGAGTTTAGAGAGTCTATTCCTCATGGGGACACAACATTTCCAGGCACTTGGCAAAACCCAAACACGGGCACAGCATAGTTTGGCAAACCAGAGCAAATGGGAGGTTTCCCACTTCCACTGAAAACAAACAAACCAACCAACCAGCAGCATTCCAGCCCACGCACCTGAAACAACTGACACACTCAAATGACCAAACAAAGCCCAGGTTTCAGCAGCACAGTGATTCCTGGCACCTGGCAGCATCTCATTGAAGACTGGTCAATCAGATTTTCGCCTAAATTTAATTACTTTTAGAATTATACACTGCAACCAATTTGATGTCCAAATCACAAAATCAAGGAAGCGCCAGGATTCTGAGAGCCCTGTTTAGGGAATCCACAGTACAGGTGAGCTTGATTCTACACACCCATAAAACTTACTTATGTTCTAAGATCTCCAGAATTTCACATTTGAAATGTTTCTATTAAAATGCACCATCACATGCCTGCCTACATAAATAGTTGAGGCTAAATTCTTTAATTCATTAGGATCTAAATATTTTCATGGTAATGCTGTGTTACATAAAGACACTGTATTACCCCAGCTTCTGTTCTGAGTTAAATCAGAAGGGTATTGGTTTAATGAGATGGTTTTATTACTGCAATCCCAAAAAGGAATACATCTTACGTAATGGAAATAATGGAGATGGATATTTATACATATTGAGACTGTGACATACTGAGAAAACTTACAACCTGCATTCCTTCCTCTCCTTCCTACTTCTGCTCAGTTGTTCAAAGTTATAAATCAGACCTTGCTAGTGCCATCAAAAAAGAAAATCAGTCAAGCTACAGAGCTTTGCTGGTGCACAGCTAATAAGCAAGGTTACCTGTTACGAATGCTCACAAACACTGTGATTTGCAAGCAACTACACAGGACAAAAGGCAGAGAAAACTGGATCAAAATAAAGTAAATATGTGCCTCAGATAACACAAATTATGTAAAAACGTAATTCTGGTTCACGTGTAGCTCTGCTTTTTAAACCCACCCAGCCTCGTTGTCTAAAAATCAACATTTAATGCTCAGAAAAGAAGAGGAAACATAGTAAATAGGAACATCAGCCAAGGAAAAAGAAACTTCTGACTTCACAAAAAAAAAAAAAAAAAAAAAAAAAGAAAAAGAAAGAAGAATGGTTGAAGCAGAAGTGGGATAACACATTAATGTTAGGGGCTAAGTATTATACCTTCAGTTGACAATTGTAAGGCAGCCATTTTTGTTCATAATGTATGCTGAGCTGATTTATAAAGTTAAAAATATCCATGTTAGAGTTCACAGAAGATAAAAAAAAAAAGCATTAAAAAAAATAAGAAAAAAGTATATTTCTTAGGCAGCATAAAAATGAAGGCTAATCAGCACACAATATTTGATCAGTGAGCCTAAGTCCTTCAATTTAATGCTACCTCTTCCTAAACAATGCAAGGTTTATTGGAAGTGGTTAAAACGTGCTTATTTTCATGAGTGGTTGTCAACCCTTGATTGCAAGATGCTCTTGTCACAACTCTCTTGAACGTTAATCTCAGCAGTAACCCCTCAATTCATGTATCCATTCTTCTATTGGCACTTCAATTAGTTCCTATAAAATGTTGGCATACATGAAAAACACTACCTGATTGTTGACGTCAGCCACAGTATCATCCTGTAGGAACTCCACTGGCACGTCCAGTTTTACCAAGAAGCGTGCCAGATAAGCCCTTTTCTTGAGTTCATTGGTTCTCTGAAGAAGCCAATGTAAGACAGGATGAATTACAGGTTTGCTTCCCGTAACCAACCCTTGGCGAAATGCGCTCCTATTCAAAAACAACAACAACAACAAAAAGTATCACCTACTATCAGTAAATCTCAAACGAAAGAACACTGGCTGGAAAGTTTGCAGTGTTTTGACTTTCCCATTCCACTTCCCTAATGGCTTTCTTATTGTAGTTACTACAGAAGGCAGTCACGGTGCCAGTTTGCTATTTACAATCCTTTTTCTGCTACCATGAGGCACACAGAAACCCCATAACAAAACAAAATGATAAAGCCTGCAAAAACGATTCATCCTTCCCAGCAACATTCTTCTGGAAAAGAGAAAATGAGGACAGGTTTTCAGGGTTACCACCCGGCACTGGAAGGTGGCACTGCAGCCTGAAAGGACTGGGGGCAGAAGTGACCCTGCTATGCAGGCGGCACCCTCTCCTGGCAGACTCCACAATAGCAGCTGCTGCAGCCGAGCCCCGGGGCTGCCCCACACCTGCGGGAGCCTTGTGCTGCCCTACCAGCGGGACAAAACAGGAGCTCTTTAACACGTTACACATGTCCACAGGGATGGTCAGCGTCAAAAATACAAAAAGAAACCCTGAACTAAAGGTTGCTACATAGAAGCTGTAACACCTTTTATCATGATTCGTGGATTAAAAGATACTTACAGGTCTGTTACGCTTCCTGGAGGCTTGTATTTAAGGATACCGAGGAGAGTCAACATTCTTTTAGCTGTATTCTCTGGCAGCTCCTCTCTAATGTCAACAGCATGCT
This sequence comes from Lagopus muta, assembly GCF_023343835.1. Classification (NCBI taxonomy): domain Eukaryota; kingdom Metazoa; phylum Chordata; class Aves; order Galliformes; family Phasianidae; genus Lagopus; species Lagopus muta. Next base: position 7,281,152 of record NC_064449.1, on the reverse strand, counting down.
ACATAGTTTGAAACATACAAATAAATATCCAGTATTTGTTCAAGTCATTTCAACTTTATTCATTTATCACGTGTCAGTGGAGTGAGTTCCATATAGAACATTCCTTTTGTGACCAAGTTGTTATTATCTTTAGAATATTTTCCTCCTATGTGCATATTCAGGTAACTTTATTCCAGGCTTAAGTTCTCCCTACTCATAGGGCCTCATCTATTCAGAGGAAGAAATTACTTCCAAGTCTGAGATCCTACCACAGCAGAACATGGACCTCTATACCACTGGTACAGAATTGATCCCTTCTGATCTCACATCTTTGGTAGCATCATTGTAAGGGGAGTCAGTAACTCAGTTACCAGTTGCAAATGAGAAACCATTCTTAGTCAGCTCCTACACTACATATGTGAACAAGATTTAGCCTGACTTTTGACTCAAGAATAGAGTTGCTGTAAGTCTGCACCAATTTAAGATCTCTACCTTGATTCCCAAGTTAAAACATAAAGTCATCAGTCTCTGGTGGACAAGGATCCAGCAGCCTGGCCCAAGAAACATTTGTTTGCTCACCAACAACTTATAGATATATAGCCACAAAGGATTCTTGCCAGGCACATTTATTTCCAGGAAGACTCATACAAGCTATTTTGGTAAACCAAACATGCCACAAAGATACACACCGCCAGACCTAAGTAAAAGCATTTCGTGCAATTTTTGTGACAGGCCAACTTAAGACGTTGGCAGTTACCCAGGTCTGAGCACCTCTGATTGCCCTCCTTACCTTCGGGTCAATCTCCCCCAGCACATCACTGAGCAGCTGCAACAGCTGCACCGACTCTAAGGAGTCAAACGTGATTAAATTGTAGTTCTTCCTGAAGGGCTCCTGATTGAGCTTCTCAACAATGAACTGGATTTGGTCACTCATGGTCGCGTCCTGGAAGAACCTCTGCAGGAGAGCCGGACAAGACGCCACGAGGCCTCAGCGGGGCCAGGGAGCTGAGGGCTGACGGGAGTGCGGCTGAGCTCGCGGCTCAGCGAGGCCCTCGGCAACACTGCGGCCTTCAGCCGGCACCGAGCTCGGTACAGCCAGCCCCTCACCCCCGAGAGGGTGATGAAAACCCTCAAGAGAGCGCGGGCGGAGGCAGCCAGGCCCTCTCGGGGCCACCCCGTGCCGTGAGGTAACGGAGCCGGGGCCGCCTCGGCCTTCACCCCCGACTCGCGCCTCCACGTTACCCTGGTAACGGTTGCCAGGCCCGGCGATGACGTCACTTCCGGACGTGCCACGCGGGCTTCAGCTGGAGAGGCGCGCGCATGCGCAGAGCGGCGCATGGAGTTGTGACCTCTGCGGAGAAGCTGGGACAGAACGGAGCCGTTCGGGTTGTGGGGACCGGGTCCCTCTCCCTTCTTCACATTATCCTGCATGGGGGGGCAGCCCGAAGCGGCCCTAAAAGCATCGCAGCCTGCGCTGGGTTTCGCATCCCACTCCCACTGTGAGCCTGGGGGAGGTCGCTGTGCCCCCGCAGTGTACACGCAATGTTCTGTGCAGGGCGTTCACAGAACAACGCTCTCGAAGCAAGGAACAGCGGCAATAGGGCTTATATATAGGTTTTGGATTTTGGAGCCTCTGCTCTTTAGTTAGCTTTGTGGATTGTCTTAGAAACACACGTGAGTTCACATGTGATGGAGTAAAACACGCAGTGAGTCATTACATTGATGCCGTTAAATTGAAATGCACAGCTTGTTTATTCGGTAAGAAGCAATCATAAATGTAACACTTTGCAATTCTAAACAATGTTTCCATCTTAGATTAGTTCCCCTCTTCCTTCCCGGGAATAGGAAATATCTCATAAAATACTAATTTACCCATTTTTTTTCTAAAAGCCTGAGAAGTGACATCGCATGTCTGTCCTCGCTTTTCCCTGGCCACAAAGTCACAAAGGGGATGGATGAGCTGCTCTTGATTGTACATGAAAGCTGCGATGGAGCCAGGAACATAATCCAAGTCTCCTGACTCCTGGATTTGAACTTTAAAAACCAGATCGTGTTTCCTTTGTGCTTTCTGTCTGCACACTGACCTTTAGGAATCGTACTACCTACAAGTTCCCAGAAGGGATCCACTTTCCTTTGACATGCTTTCCTGGTATCAATTACGCTTTTCTTCTGATTAGTATTTTGAGCATATAGAATGCACAGGGGGAGCAAATGAAAATGGTATTTTCTGTAGAGGCACTGGGGATGAGTTCTGCTCCCTGTAGGTGACACTGATGGGTAATAGGAAGTGGTAGGTGTCATCAATCCTGGGCACTACTTCCTTAATTCTGGAGAAACAGAGTGTTTCTGCAAATATGGATGCACGTCCTCAGTCCTCAATACAGGGAGAGAACAGACTGTGCTCACAGTGCTGAGATGAGAGGGTGTGGATCTGGGCTGGATATGGCCAGGAGGTGCTGCTCTGACCTTCTCTTTCACTCCTCACACCTTCTGAGAAGCAAAGGACTGTCCCCTGCTTTTCATGTCTCCTTAATGGTATAGAGATGACAAGGAAGAGAAAGGATGCTTGAAAATTAGAAAACCCCAAGATCAGACAAGAAAAGATGCCAAGATTGAATCTCTCTGTCATGATGAAAACCCAGGAGCTTGGATCGTTCTGAGTCTGAGAGGGAAACAAGACCTCTCTGATGAGAAGTCAGGGTGAGCTCCAGCATGCTGGCCTGTTTGAATGTACTTATGATTCAATACCAGAGCAAAATTATACATCAGAGTTCCTTGGGACTTCCCATGTCAGGGAAAACATGGGGGATCCTGTGGTATCTTTTCATGATCCCTTCTTCCAGTGGTTTTGTGCTATTTATCCATGCAGCCCATGTAGCCAGACTGCTACCCCAGGTTACCTACACACTACTTGATATTTGCCCTCAGTGCATGAATTTCTCAAACTTACTTCTTAAAAAAACAAACAAAACAAAACAAACAAACAAACAAACAAAAACAGTGTAATAGCTTATTCTATAATGTCTTGACTTCTGTATGACAGAATCTTCATAGACATAAAAGATATCATAGCTTTTAGTGCAGCCTCGGGTAAATGTCAGAGGAGGCAGTTGAGAATTCTGATGTGCTATCTGAATCAAATCTTACTGAATTGAAGGCCACTGTTTATATACATCTGTTGCATAATTCCATGGGCATTTTCCAAATTCTCAAGTTAGCGTGCGTGAAGAGTCATACAGAGTTTTGAGCAAAGTTTCCTAATGACTAGAGAGTTGTTAGAACAGTGCATCCCTGTCATCCTATTCAATTCCCTGGATAGGGTTTATGCTTTATACTGCTTGGGAAGAGCGTATAGAAATTGCTTATTGAAAAGGTGCCATGCAGAGGCAATGAGCAGAAGAAAAACAGTGGAGCAAAATAAACTATCCAGACCAATTTAGATCTGCAGGCACATCTTCATTACTCTCTCCTGTCTTTCTCCTCCCTTTATAGCTACAGCTGTGTGGATGACTGCCTTGTAAAACTGCAAGAGCTCGAGCATAGAGGCCAGCAAATCAGAGTGGAACGAAACCTGAGCAAATTGAAGTCGTGCTCCACAGGCAAAGAGAGATCACCTTATATGGGAACATCCATGGACAAGAAGATGAATGCATCTGCCCTTGCTGCTGAGGTCAGATCCCAAACAGATAGAAGATGTTAATGTGAAAATGAGAGTGTTTAGGAAGCAAAGACAACGCTCACTGAAGCTTATTTTATACAACCCAGGTCCTCTTGTTTCTTTTTCATTTGTTTGTTTTTCTTATTTAATAATAAATATTGTTATATTTGTATATAACTGTAAGTCTGACTGGCATATATTAAAAATCAATATATTTGTATCTGTTCTAGCACCTAAATGCATCCCAAGTTTGTTTCTGGTTCTTACCAATTGCGTCTTTTTTTGTTGTTATTACATAGCAGGATTTTGCTCGCTGAAGTCTCTAATATCAACTATAGCAATATGGATTGTGGTCAGCAAAGGCATAAGGAATGATTGCTGATGTCCCAAAAAATTAAGCCTCTTAGAATGTGATCTGTTCCTGTGTGCTAAAAAGCCAGTCTGATTCCACATGCTTTGTCACAGCTACAGCAATAGGCAGCGTCCTAGGTGATTTAAAACAGTAAAGGAAGAAAGACATTACCTCTGTGTTGCAGGCTTTGAACATTTGGTGCCTCTGTGCAGGTCTTCTGTTGCAAGAGAGAGTAGCCTAGTCCTTTAAAGATAAGTGTGATAGATTGTGATCCAAGCTTCTTTTCTTTCAGACTTCGAGAATAAGATTTACAGATCTCACCTCAACTGCTCTGCACTTTTACAGCTCCTTTGTTTATAGCATCAGATGGTGGCTTCACACCTGCTCCTTAACCCCATGGGCCAGTTGCCAGTATTTGGTTTGCAGCTCACTGACCAGCTTGTGCATGGAACTGTGCAGTGTGAGAAACCACAGACAACGTTATATACCTTGCCCTGCTCAGCACTGTGACTTTGTTACCCAGTTGAACTGCCTCTTAGTACCATGACCTGGCAGAAAAACATCCTGAGACCAAATAGGACAGTGTCCTATGTAACCTGAGGTAAAAAGCTGAAGATCCCTGTGGCCACTGGTGTCCCAAAAGCTTGCTTTACCATTGCCATTCTTGCGTGGGCACTGCCACTCCTGCAGTATGGATTTGGACGTGTATGGCACCTTCTTTGCACTAGTGCAAATTGTTGGGTGGTGGGGACTCAGGCTCAGAGGGAGGCCAACATCATGCTAGTTTCAGTCCTTTTAGATTGATCTCTGCATTTGCCCCTGCTTCAGGCAAAGCATCCACTTGCATGTCATTCACTGCGTAGTGCTGAGAGCAAGAGCAGGTGGTTGCAAGAAGGTTGACATGCAAACCTCAAGGAGAGTCCAGTGAGGTACTGGCCCACATATTGATGTAGCAGTGCCGTCTCCTGGAAAGCCAAGCAGCAGAATTTGCAGTGGAGTACTCAACTTCTGGTGGGACCAGAACAGCTGGAAGGTTATTTTTGCAAATGCACAATGATTCTGTTTTTGAGAAGAGCTGTACTGGAGCCTGGAAAAACACGGGCAGGAGCCTCCTGACCTTCATGTACTGCTGCTCTCCCAGTGTAGTAGTGCTGCTCTGAGCTGCTTTCACCATCTGAGCAGCTTCTTCTGCACTGATGTTCCTGTAGCTCTTGGTTTCCCCCTTGCAAATGTAGACAAGGGAACCATCAAGATTCCTCTGTGGTGGCTGAAGCTACCCAGCACATCATGGAAACCATGGTTAGTGATGCACCCACATCCAGCTAGAGAAGTGGTTGTAAATGATCAGATCATTTTAGAGATACTGAGTAAGATGCATTGGGAAAGGATGTGATATGAGAAGGGCTGCACAATAACCCCAAGGCAGAAACCACTGAGCTTCTTTCTTTATCTCTTTTCTCTGTCTTAAGGCCTTTCGTATGAAAATAAGTGGCCTCAGCTAATGATCCTGTGGTTTGACCAATGGTAGGTGTTCCAATGTTTATGTGATACCTAATCCTGTTTCTACTGAAGTGTTTTGGAAAAAATGTGTCGAATTCATTCTGCACACTCAAGTCTTTTAAGCAATAGAAAAGTATTCCATCCTCCTTCAAGTCAGGGCAGCACCTTCAAAGTGTTTACTACTTCACAAAGTTTTCTCAGTCTGGTTTGAGGTCTGGACAGATTCAGTGAGAGGAAATTCTCCTCCAGACACTGCACAAGTCAGACTTGAGAACTTAGAAGAAAATTCTCTCTTTTTTTTTTCCAACTTTAAACTTTTTAACTTTAAACTTTTTATCTTTAAAAAAGCTGGGCCAGCTGAGGACTATCATTGATATATCTGACATTTAGACTTTTCCCTTTGAAAAAAGTCCGAATTCAGAAATTTAAAGCGCACTCCTGATACTCGGTTGAAGGGAATTCAAAAAATCTTCCCTCTCTGAAAACTCTCTTTGTCGCACATAAACGTGGGTGGCTGTGAAGAGCTTGTATTTCTGTCAACGGAAAAAAACAGTTCCCTAAAATAAGGCAGATTCCACTAAGAAGTTAGTTTGTCCTTTTTCTTCTCTGGACAGATAAAGAAGGCATTTGATATCCTGTCTCCCACTTCCTTATACTCTTTATTTTTTATTGATATCAAGCTCTGATCCACCAGCTGCCTTTCTTTTGAAGGCCTGTGGTACCATTCTACTAATATGAATTTCTGGCTGTGCCTTTAAGTGGTGTGGCCTCAAAAGGATGCAAGAATAAAAGAAGACAGCATCGGCCACTTGCAGTTTCTATAAGCTCACAGGAAACATTAACAATGGTTGCACGTGGCTGGATGAAGGATCTGTTCAATTATGACTCCCCAAAACTGATCCGTTTTCCGAGTGTTGGATGTGTCTGTGTGAAGTGGTTCATTTATGGAGTTATTGCTGTGTATATTTGGTAAGTGTGGGGTGACGGGAAATGGCACCAAACACAAACAAGTGTTTGTTGTGTTGGGGGTTGTCTGGGTTACAGAGCGGCTTTCAGAGCTGTCAGTTCTGTGGTAGCAACTCCTGATCATTGATTTGGTGTTAGACCACTCTTGGAAGATGGATTTGGCAGTGGGAGCTTTGTGGTGGGATTCTGGCAGGGGAAATTATCTCACAGGGTGGGGTTGTTGAAGTTTAACTGAGGTTTCACTAACAAATGCTTGTGGTTTCATTTTCTGCTATGCTGTTTTTGTTTCTTGTCTATAAACCCAGACTCACTCCATTGAATAATCTGACATTTACATCAGTTTTTCTGAGATTAGAGTGTGTTCCACAGAGTCTCCTATCAGGACTAGATCTACCTAACAGATGAAATAGCCAATCAAGCTCTTGAAGCAGATTTCAAGAACAATAAGGTGTTTAGGAATAAACAATAATAGATTGCCTCTAAAGGGCAAATTTTCCTCCTTGCTGCCAAAGTAGGGCTGTTTTCAGTGATAAGTCTTTGCCGAACAAAGTCTGCCAGTTCAGAAAGTGATTTATTTCCTATGTGAGGGCAGCCAGGACATGGAGCACAATGATCCCAATCTTGCTAAGAATCAAGTCTGCAGGAAATGCAAGCACCTACTGCTGCTCAGAGCCGGGTTCCTACTGCCAGTTTCCAAAAGCACGATTATCCCAAAATACTGATCTCCAGAAAGAGAAGGCTGAAGTGCTGTTACAATATAAATGAACAATAAAAAATAACAATATAATGAAGGAGCACTGATCAAATGCTTTCTGTTTCTGTTCTTTAGCAACATTTGTTCATTCCAGAAGAGTCTGCTGCTGAACCACACCTGTGGCTATGCAACAAGATTGTTTTTCAAAGCAAACCTTTTATATGACTTTTATGTAGTGTGGAAACTACCTTCTGGACATACAGTAGTTCTTCAAAGATGTCACTGCCTGCATGATTAGATGAGCTAAATCACTTCCTGTCTGTCTTCTACTATTAACACATTCAATTCACGAGAAAATGAAACTATTAGGCCAAAGTTTTTGAAGCAATCAGCACGAGGCAAAAAAAAAGTCACAACACTGGAAAATTAAAGATTAAATATTCTAACCAGGATGTGACCTGAAGTTGTCCACAGCATTTAGGATGGGAAAACAGAAATTCTCTTTGTGCATTTTTCAACTCATTCCTGACAAAGTGAACATTGCAAAGGTGAATTCAAGGAGAACTTGGGCTCAAGCAATCTCTCTTGAGATGACATCTGTCTCACACCAAAAGGGTTGAAAATGCCTGTTTGACTTTACGATGCAGTTCATTTTGTCCAAGAATGATACAAAAAGCCAATTCATTTTATTTTTACGAGTTTTCTTGTCCCCTCTGTTTAATTTGTGCAGTTATACACTCATTGTTCACAAGCGCTATCAAGAGAAAGAGGAACTTACCAGCTCAATTCGCATTAGCCTGAAAGGAGTGGCTCATGCAGACAGGATCTGGGATGCAGCAGAATACACCCTACCAACACAGGCAAGTCTTAATTTAGTGTCAGCACAATATTCCAATTCTGTCAATACATCTGGTTTCTTTCCTGGTACGTCTGCTGGAATGAGCAGTAATATTAAAGGAGACTTAACATTTGAGACAGCAATGTTTTAAGCCAAACCTACCTTTCCCCAACAGGGAAAAAAAGGAAGAAGATTGTTCTTTTCAATGAGATGTTTGTGGTGCTATTTGTTACACTTTTTTTTTTTTACTATATCAGTTTAATATTTTTATAGTAACAAACCTAGGAGCTCCATACAGCTATACTCCAGTATAGCTGTACTAAACACAGTATTGTTATTGCTAGTTAATGCTATTGTGTCTTTCTAGGTTGTAATGCCAGTATTTAAAAAAAAAAACATCAGTGTCTTTTTGCCCTGACTTCTCATTTGTGCCCTGATGCTGTCTCTGGCTTTTCCTGTTTGAGCTGGGGAGAATTTGAGCATCTGCTGGGGGGAGATAGAGCAGCAACAGCCTTGTTGTCCTATCAGGTGATGTCCTGGAGAGGCTGAGGTCTGAACAAAGTATGTGAAATTTCAGTCATATTCATTTTCTTTTCCCCATGTAGACAAGAGACTCTTTTTTTGTGATGACCAATGTCATTCAGACAATCAGATTCAACAGACTTGCCCTGAGGTAAACATTTTTTTGTAATTTATACTTAAGATGATGGTATTGAATACCAATAGCCAGTAGTTAACAGAAAATGTTGGTGTTAGTGTAAAAGAGCAGACTATGGGACAGTCCTGTACAAGCAAATACAGCTGCTCTTTATGCTTATATCTCATTAGATAACATGCAAACTAACCTAATTATTCATTTTCTTTCCTTCACCCTGCTATTTCTTGGGGAATCAGTTTTTTGGCTGAGATTTTCCCTTGCATCAATGAGCTTGCCAACCCTACCTGCATTGCTTTTAGGAAGTAGTGACACTCAGGCCAGTGCAGCTTCTCTGGCTATGCTGCTGCCCTTTTGAGAACAACATGAAGGGATGCTGGAGTTACAGAAATGCTCTCACTGTTGCCATTCCCACATCTTCCCATTCCTCCTTTCCGTAGCTCAAGCCTGGCAGTCAGCTTCAGCTCTCCTTTCTCGTTCATCCAGCTGGCCTAGAAGTGGGTCTTTGCAGAGCAGTTCCCAAACATAAGTTGACTTTCACTGCCAAACGTTTTTGGGGCTGTTTATAAAAAAAAAGTAAATAGTCCAGTATTAGATTTATTGTACTTAGCATTATAGAAAACAGGAAATGACATAAATAACAAAAGAAAATGTTATTGTAAGGAGAGACATTGTATGTAGAGATACACATATTGCTCTTCCATGTCTTTTTTTTTCAGTATCCCATTGCCAAAGCTATCTGCTCTTCAGATAAGTCCTGTGAAAAAGGGATTGCAAATGTCCACAGTAATGGTATGTAAATGGTATTTTCAGACTGAAATATTGTTTGTGAGTACTATCTTCTATTGTGTTATTGGCCAGTGCAGAACATGCAAGTTCCAGTTTGGAGAACTGCAGCAGGACAGAGAGAGACCTGAGAACAGATTTTCAATACCACGAAACAGTTTTTTACCAGCTAGTGCATGCCCTTACTAAAAGGAGAAAGTGTGGAAGGAAGCAGAGAAAGGGGAAATGTGAACAGTACAGACTGGCATAAAGGAGGTCTCTCATAGTCACTCCTGTTGGTGTCTGTGGCTGCTCAGCAAGGGGGGTGACTGCGGGATCTATCTGAAGTGTCTGTAACATCTGATAGTAGTTCTCAGAATAAGAGAAATGATTTGTGTCTTTCACTGGGGACTGGTTGTCCAGAAGACATCATACAATTTTCATCAGCTGTGTGAGTTCCTTGTAGTGCTGAGATTCCCCAGATTCAGGCTGCTGACTGAATTATATCTTTCCCTAGTAAAGTCTGAGTGTTCACAGAAAATTCTGACTCTCTGGGAATGCAGTAAGAATCAAGGTTTTCTACATACCTTTAGAGAATCATAGAATCATAAAATGGCTTGGGTTGGAAGGGATCTTAAAGATTGCCTAGTTCCAACCCCAGTGCCATTGGCAGAGATGCCACCCTCTATATCCTTGTTTATATCCTTGTTTAATTTGCTCATGTTGAATTAAACTTCTAGTTGAAACGGTTTCTCAATTTATATCAAGACTCAGATATGTCAGGACATGTAAAACTGAAGGAAATTGCTTCACCCATGATCCAAACAACAACAAGCTCTGTTGACCCAAGCAAGTTGCTAAATAAGGACTGGTGAAGATATGGCATGACCATAATTTGGGTAATTCTTAAAGTCTCCTCCATAGAAAGCTATGAGAATCTGAAAAGTAAAAATCTCTCCATGTCATTTGAGGATGAATCTACTGACATGCTGAAGCTGTCTAGATGGTACAAAGTGTTTGTGTTTGCTGAGCAAGAGCTTGTTCTTCTACAGGAGTTCAAACTGGAAGATGTGTGCGTTATAACGCAACTTATAACACCTGTGAGATCAAGGCGTGGTGCCCTGTTCAAATGGAAGAAAGCCCCCCCGTGTAAGTAACAAAATTGTTCTCATTTGTTGTCAAAAGGAGAGTTTAACAGTCCTACAACTTTAGGATAATCACTTTGCCTAGGTGCAGGTGTATCTCAGGTATCTAAACCAGCCATATCTATCAGGTATCTGATCACAGCCATAACTATAGCTAAATACGTTACTTCTAACATTGTCCTGCTCTGTGATTCTGCAGTGAAGCCTTCAGTCTCAGCATCACACAGCTGCCACAGAAACTATTTTAGATGTCACAGGCTCATCTTGAATTCACTCTAGGCATTTGAATGATGAATTCAAATGTCAAGGAAAATGCATCAACATAACACAGGTTTTCTAACTTGAGGTTCTCAGTGCTGTGGTGTAGAAGCTCTGTGTGGGTTCCTTTACCACAGTGACCACTCAAACCAGTAGTGCTAGATTAGTTGTTGTCTGTGCTGCAGAGTAGTTTTTAGGGGTCCACTCTGGACTGAAGAACATCTCTTCATCCTTTCTAGGCAGGTGATGAAAACTTCAGTGCTGGCTATATGTGATAGAAAACTGAAGAAAATTGTAGGTAACAAAGATGCTGTGACTCAGAGAGTGGAATGGAGGGGCCCTGTAGGCATCTTTTTCTGTAACCACATGACGGTGTACTATTCTAGGATGAAAATGTTCAATTTCCTTTCTGAGTCAGCCAAAGCATGAAGAAATTCTAGAAAAGGTTTTATTTCAACAGAAATGATGGAAATTGCACTCTAAGAAAGCAAATGACTAATCAATTTTAGCTTCTCTGCACCAGCTTTTGAAATATATGAGTAAGAAACCAGGTCAATAATCACTCTGAGTAGTGATACAAGCATGATTCTGTGCCTGTATCCTATCTCTTCCCTAAGTCAGAGTTTTTTGCAGACGGAGCATTTTTTCCCCAGCCAGGTCCCATCCAAATCTCACAGTGCCTCCTGCAGTAACTTCTGCTGAGTTCTTTTCCCCTCTTTAAAGGAATTGCCATTCCCTTCTCCTGCAGACAGAGCTGTGTTCTGAAAAAGGCTTTGTCCAACGACAGAAAGGATATGACTGTTCATACAGCATCCTGTCTGTAAAGACAGCAAGGAAACTATCTGTTCACTGCGCACTAATTCTCAGCTGCCAAATGTTACAGACTCTCACTATTATTATTCTGTAGCAAGATTTATATGCGAAGTCTCATGAGCTCATATTTCATCTGCACGTAGGGACTCAATTTAGGCTCAGCCCACATAAGAAAGTGCAAAAGGGAAAGAACTGTTTATACCTCAAACTAAGAAAATGACCTTTATCTTTCTTGATCCTCTGAGCCAATTCTCTCCCTGCTTCTCAGTCTCTTTCTCAGGAAAATATTCCTCCCACTGACAGCTTTCCAGGTAAAAAATTAGCATAAGATTAATTGATGTATTTAAAAGTGAGTTGATTTGATGTTTCTCTTTTAGGCCAGCAGTTCTGAGGAGTTCTGAAGATTTCACAGTGCTTATAAAGAACAACATTCACTTCCCCACATTTAATTACACCGTGTAAGTGCCAGTATTCCTCCATGCTTTCTGAAGAGTGAGTGGTTGTGCTCTGAAGAAAAGGTTGTATAAATTGGCACCTTATGTATCTTCAGGGCTTTATCTGCACGAGCAACAAACCACAAGCCTTTAAAAGATTGGTTCTTCAGAAACAAGAGAAATAAGAAGACCTTGGGAACACAGCCTCCCAGCATAGCTCTATTTCTCTTCAGGCAAAGGACAGTAGAATTGCTTAGTCAGATATTCCATTCACATTAGGGTAAAGTCATTAAATTATACCATAACTGATGTGAGACTTTAAGTCAAAATCTTTTGTTTACACAGGTAAACTGTTGCTTGTAATACATCCAAAGAGTAGAGAATTCATCTTGATTTGCAAATCTCATAGGAACAAACAGACCCGGTAGCTGTGAAAACAAAAGCTCATACAAGTAAAGTCTGAGCACATTTAACACAGCTTCCAGCCAGAGGGAAATCGCTTAGTTGTACTTATAGCTGTTCTAACTTTTGCTTTTAGATTTTAACAACTGTATGTGTTCTTCATAGGCAAAATATTTCACCCAAATTGAATACTTCCTGCAAATTCAACAAGGTAACTGACCCACTCTGTCCGATATTCCGCTTGGGAGGCATCCTTCAGGAAGCAAAAGAGAACTTTTCTGAGGTGGCAGTCAAGGTCTGTGATATTACTTTTTTTATACTCGCTGTTAAAACATTTTCTAGTCTTCCTTCCTCCATGTTTTGCTGTACGCCATGTTGTTCTAGGTTTAGAAACGGATTGTTTGAGAAGCAGTGTAACCTCAAATTGAAAGGATTAAATGTGCTTAACATTTCACAGCACGGGACCCACACTGACAGCGTCGATAGAATATAGTTGGTATTGCTGTAGTATGTAGAGGTCCTTCAGCAAAACAACATGCACTTAGATAGGTCTTATAGAAAGCTGTACTTTGTGGTCATCTTTTAATTCTACTAAAGTACATTCTAAATCATGTTGTTTGGGGAGAGAATCATCGAAAAGTAAGACTGGCACAAATGGTAGCTTATATTTGGCATTAAAAAAATAGACATTTATTTTTCACATTATATTTTTGCTCTATTCTTTAGGCTGTTAAGCTAAATGCCCATAGCACAGTATCCAGCCACACCTTTGGCAAGTTTATATTAATGGATGGGTAGATGAAAAGTAGAGACAAAGTGTCCCAAGAAGAGTCATCATTTAAGCCAGAATTATTGAGTCTTAGCATGGCACAAGGGCACTAAGGATGAAAAATTTGGACTGGGTGTCTACTGCATTTATATCTGCAGTTTGGCTTTTGGTTTGAGCCAAGATGAAATTGCCATCACAGTGTTTTAGCTACATCCACATTTGTGCTACTAAAATGAAGAAGGATAGGCAGAAAATAGGAAAAGTCAGAATGAATGGCTGCTTGTAGATCACACAATTAAGACACTCCCATCAAAGACTGTTTGATGAGCAAAAGTTGTTTCTGAGTCAGTGTGCATAAGGAGATGTATCCCAGCCAATGGCATCCCTCAAATCTCTGCTGTCTTTAACAGATATCCAGCAAAGGCAGCAATCAGAATAATCCCTGTGCTTGTTTCCAGGGAGGAATCATTGCCATTGAGATTAAATGGGACTGTGACTTAGACAGGTGGTCTTACTCCTGCAGTCCAGAGTACAGCTTCCGCCGCCTGGATGACAAAACAAGAACCCAATACCCTGGATTCAGCTTCAGGTAAAAAAGATAAAACGTTACATAAAGGAAGTAGGATGTTTCTGAATGAAGGCAAAGTGTGGAGAATGACAGCTTGGAATAACAAAATGTTTGACTGTTCTTTGGCCTTGTAGTCAAGTCCCTAACCTGCAGTTATTGCAGCTGTATAGAAACATTCTCATGATCATCTCAAAAATAGCATGCTTATGTGGCAGGAGGTTTTATTTCTGTGCTGAAAGGCCTAGAAAATTCCCACAAGTATTTGAGGAGCTAACATGGAAAATAGTTTGGGCAGACTCTACCATATGGCAATTGAGGCTTGAAACTGCCTAAATTTGTGTTTCCCGAGGAGATTAAATAAAATAAAAAAGTATTTTGCTTCCATCTGGGTAACCCCACAGTTCCCAAAGCAAAATTTATTCAAAAGCAAATGAAAGCTTTTGGTTCTTTGTACATACAACAGATTCATGGAAAATTTTAATGAAAAATCTTGATGCGACTCCAATTCTGAGTAGTTACACAATTTGTCAAATGCTTATCAGCGTGTTTAAGACTGAAGTTGTCCCTCAGATCTAGGTCAAAATTCTTGCGTAACAGCACTTTTTTTACTCATGGCATGGTTATTGTTGTGGGTTTTCATACATTTGTGATGCTAACATGAGTGCCATAACTGTCTGAGAGCTGCCAACATATTCCAAAGCTGTGTCCTGCTGGAGCTGTGCAAACAAGGAACAAATAGGTGTCAGCTCTGAGCTGACAACCATAGACAAGAGATGGGGAAGAGCACAAGAAAAAATTGAGATGATACTGTGAGGCAAAGCCTTCCTGATGACTAGAAGTTTGTGGGACAGTCAGGTCAGATGCTGGGCGAAATACTCCTCATCAAGCTGGCTTCAGCCCCTTGAGTTTGGAAGGCTGAAAAGGCAGGAGAAAGAAGACAAGAAACTACATTCCCTTTTGTGTTCTCTAGCTTTGTATCATTTCATTCATCAGCTGCACAGATCTTCACTTGTTCTTTTGCAGGTTTGCAAGGCACTATAAGCTAGCAGATGGGACAGAGCACAGAACTCTTTTCAAAGCCTATGGAATACGGTTTGATGTCCTCGTGTTTGGCATGGTAAATGCGACTGTTGTTCCTTCTGAAGGGAAGAGAGAAGAAAATTTGCTATTTCTTTAGTCCTGCTTCTGCCATATACCCATTTCTTTTCTTCTGTCCATCGTTCTGGGATGGAAGTCATGTCAGATGAGTAGATCTAAACTCAGCTGAGCAGCGTAATGAGCAAAGTTTAAGAGGAAATAGCAGAATTAAGAAAGAAGGATTGTTGTTTAGACTGAAAGCATGACAAGGTTTCTTGCCTGCCGTGAACCCTGCGTGTCACCACCATTTCCTTCTCAAATTATTTATTTTTCCCTGCAAAGTGCCTGAGATGGTCTATGAAATCTTGAGATTGGATGGATGAATCACTGCAAAGGGACAAAACCAGAAATGCCGTGACGCTGAGTGAACGTCAAAGATCTTGCTTTCCAATTATTATTTTCTGCTTCCTTTAGGGTGGACAATTTAAACTGATTGAACTCTTCACATTCATTGGGTCCACGATTGCCTATTTTGGTTTGGTGAGAGACTTATTTTTTCTGTGTATCTTGAACTAGTTCTGGAGATAGGGTCTCATTAAGAATGAGGAATCACTGCTTGCTTTTCTTTCATGCGCAGGCTGTGACCGCTATAGAGATGTGTTTTCATTTTTACAATTGCTCCAGCTGCTGCAAAATACCATTCTGTGAAAATTTAATCAGGAAGAAGTATGAGACTGTGCTGATGCCAGAACAGGTAAGGAATGCAAATTGTTCATTCTTGCTTCACTGCTGGGCTTTGTTCTCCTGCACCCTGCAGCAGCTTGCAGCTGTGGTTTGAGGAGATCAGGGAGTTCTGAGAGAGGGACTGCAGGGTCCAGTGCAGTAAGGAATGGGCAAAGAGAACTGCTTCCTTCTTTTTTCATGCCAGAGAATCTCCAGGAAACTTCCAAAGAGCTGTGCACTGCACGGCTGCAATGTGCTTACACACAGAGCCTTGGCATGGCAGAGCCCCACCAGCCCTACCAGGGAAACCCGCAGGGAATCGTGAGCCTTCAAAATGGTAGAAAGGTGCTGTGAAAAGGTTGTCCATTCAGAGGGCATTGCTCAAAGCCTCTTCCCTGCCAATTCTGCATTGCCTCTTCCTATTTCTCAAGACATCTCTGGTTATTTCATTGGGCTGTATGTACTAATTCCCTAGCATTTTAGAGAAGGGCACAGAGAAACTCTCCACATAAAGACTCTGCACAGCCACACTCTTGCAGTTAGTTCTGCACTGTCTCTTGTCGTTATTTCTGTCTGTCCCCACTGCTGTCCACATCCTTGCTATCCCAGATACTGGAAATCTCTACCCTTGCTGCATGCAATTGCAAGGGATTTTTGCTGGAGTACAGACCACAGAAGCCAAACCCATGGTGAGATCTCTGTTGTCTCCAGTTCTGTAAGCAACCACTTGAGCTGACAGTGCTGATTTCTTCTGCTTCACAGGTGATGTTTGTGTCCTATGTCGATAAGCCGCACATTACTTTGATAAAGATGCCTCTGGAAACAAGCTTGCAGAATGCTGAAGGCAGCAGTTTCGAGGTAAATGCAGACACTTAACATTTGAGATTTCCTCCTCAAAGGAGAAAGCTGAGGAATGCAATTTCAAACTGATTTGAATTTCCCCCCTCCTCATATTTCAAGATTAAACCTTGAGGAACTGAAAATAGATTCATATTTCTCCTTCAAGTTAGTAAGTCCTGTGATCAGAGGATGCATGTTTAGAGTCAGCTAAAAGCTGCTGTTTTCCTGTGGTGGGCATGTGCTAGTGGGAGTGTGTTGGTGGTGAAACATCTTCTAAGGTGTCGATTTGATTTTGCTGTGGTGGGCGCTGGCAACACAGAAAGACAATCCTCCTCCAGATCTGCTGATCTGTCATCATTATGCCTATTGTACTGTGTCAAATGAAACACCCGATGTTGAGGATCACTGCTGTAAATTCTCTCCGCAGATGGGCGAAGCAGCAGCAAATGTTATATTCTCATTTATTTGGGAAATTGTTTTCCAGAGCCACCCCATGAAATTCTATGATCCTCGCACCTGCTGCACCCATGAGTCCAACAAGAACCACAGCACTGCACAGTCTGAGCTCAGGCTGCTCAAACAAAGCATCTCTTCCGCAGACTGCCCTGAGTGGTGCTGCTGTGGTCAATGCCAGGTGACACAGAAGTACCACGAGCAGCTCTGCTGCCGGAAAAAAGAGGGGCAGTGTATCACAACCACCTATTGGTTTACACAGCTGGTGTTGTCTAGAGACACTCTGAATAAAGCCCTTCTCTATGAAGACCCCTTTCTGGACCTGACAGGTCACAGTTCCAACAGCCAGCTGCGTCGCATTGCTTACAAGCAGTACATTCACTGGCGCTTCGGCTCTTTTGAGCTGGAGGACAGAGCTGTCATCCCAAGCTGCTGCAGGAGGCTGATTAGAAATTCTTATCCCAAAGCAAATGGCAACTATACTGGTTTTAATTTGGAATGAGGATGCAGCTTACCTTGGCTCATGCTGTGGATTTTTAACCTATTTCTTTTATGTACCTATAGAAGAAGAAAAAGCATATGATTTTCCAAGATCTGCTATGCAGCTGAATTCTTGTGTACTGTCATTGGAGAGGGACAATTGCCTACTGCTTGGCTTAGAGTTCCTTTGGTTCCAAACCAAGTTCCTTTGGTTTGGAATTGTAGCCTCTGGGGTGAATTCTTGGTGCTACATTTTAGTGAGAAGTTCCAGCCCTTTGCCTTTGCTTTGGCGTGTACCAAAGTTCCAGATGAATCAGGAGATGACCAACAGCCTGAAAATAAGGTAAAGGATCTTCTCCAGGCATCACCCCTGAGAAGCCCAAGAGATACAACTTAAAAATGTCATCCTATGTGTTTCTATCCCCTCACCTCACCACCATGCTGTGGCCCTGGATCAGGACTAATAAGAGGCTGCTGTGCTTGTATGTTTGTAACTGTTAAAGGCCTCACAGTCCATCCAGATTAAACAGGCTTATTTTAGATTTCAGTGACACAAAGCATTTTCTGAAAAGCCCAGCTGTTCTCTCGCTTAAATCAGGAATTACAATGTAAAGTACTTACACCATCTTTGTGTAATAATTGCAGGCACTACATTCATATGCATTGAATTTTAATGCTAAGTCTTTGGCCTCCTGTTTGCTCTTACCTTCAAGCAGGCCTTGCCTCCTACACCTCCTCCTACAGAACCCAGTACAGCACAGGTTGCTTTGTGCTGTGATGCCGCAGCCACGGAGCACCACATTCAGGGTGGTTTCATCTGTGCTCCAACACCTTTCCAGTCCTTTCTTTTTGCTGCCCTTGGACATGTTCTATTTTTGTAGAAACAAGGTGAGATGGGTTGTCATTTGTATATTCCACACCCCTTTCAACTGAGCTTTGTTCTTTCCGAGCTACACCAGCAGTTTGCCATTTCAATTTCCCACATGTATTTTAAAATAAATTGCCTGTAGATGATGCAAGCCGCATTGTGTCCTCAGTTGTAACATTACATCCGTGTTCACATTGCATCATTTTTTATATCTGGAGTGGAAAAAGATTAGAGTTGGCGTTACCACATCCCTGTTCTGACACACGTGCTGGCCTTCCTCTGGGAAGAATTATAGAATGACAAGCTGGAAAAGGCAACAAAGATCACCAAGATAAGCCCACCAAGCCCAGCCCTCGCCGTGCCCACCACCCGCGTCCCTCAGTGCCACACTCCCACGGTTCCTTAGCACCCCTGGGGACGGTGACCCCCTCTCCCCCCAGCTCCCGGCACAGCCCATTCCAGCGCCTGACCGCTCTTTAGGAGAGGTTTTTCCCCGATTCCCTGCTCCGCCGCCCCAGCCGGGCAGAGGGCAGCGCCGGGGCGGGCACTGAGCGGGGGCAGCGCCCGAGCGCTCCGCCACGAGCAGCGGGACTGGCGGAGCGCTGCTGGGGAATCCCGGCTCCCGCCGTGTTTGGGCCGGCGGTCGGTGCTGCTGCTCCTCTGCCCGCCCTCCCCGGCCGCCGCCATGGCTGCGTGCTGCGGGGCTGTGCGTGGCTTCCTCTTCGAGTACGACACCCCCCGCATCGTGCTGATCCGCAGCCGCAAAGTCGGGCTGATCAACCGCGCCGTGCAGCTCGGCATCCTCGCCTACGTGATCGGGTGAGCGAGGGGGGAGCGCGGGTGGGCGGCTGTGCGAGCGGGAGAGTGCTGCTATTAACTGACGGAGGGCTTCAGGGGTGTACGAAGTTAGGAGCGGGGTTGTTGACTTTCCCTTCCTGCTCACGGGGACAAAGGTTGTGCTGTGTGTGCTTGACACGTCGCCCCTGTGTGCTGCCGGCTTGCTTTGGATTGCTCCAGCCCACAAAGGTTGGATATTAGGAACGATTTTTCTCCCAGAGCACGGGGTCAGCGTCCCCGGAGGCAGTCGGGAGCCGTGGGGATGTGGCACTGATGGACGTGGCCAGCGGGGATGATTTGGGGCTGAGCTTGGTGGTCTTAGAGGTTCTTTTTCAGCCTTTGCAATTCTGATCCTAAAAATAATGTATGAAATATCCATGTAAGCCATAAAATTAACCTGATTTCGAGTTGTCCTGATTTTTTTTTTTTTTAAAGATTGATCCATCATGGCCATGCACGTGCACACACAGCTTTTGCAGTAGATAGCCTTAAAACTGGGATGATTACTCAACTTTAAGCTGCATCGTTGAGGAAAGTCATTCACTGGGAGCTCTGGATTGCTTCCCACATCCCCGCTCCTCTCACCAGCAGGGCTTCGCTTATAACTCCTCATTCCTCCTACACCTGGTGAAAGGAAGTTTTATCTTGTCTTATTTAGTACCTGAAATAGATATAAAGCAGAACCAAAGGGCCTGACCCACCTCAACAGCAGTGAGGACCATCCGGGCTGCACTGAGCTGGACTGTTTTCCTGGGGTCTGTAGGAGAGCATCACAGCCCTTTTGTGAACCCATCTTCACCTGGTGGTGGTGGGAGGATGCGTGTGTAATTACACAGTAATGAAACGCTGCCAGACCACTTGAAAAAACCAGGAGGGAGGCTGCTGGTCCTATGGCTTTTCACTGCAAAATTGTTTGGGCTCACCTTTGCAGGAGACATGAAAAAAGAAGAGATTCCCCCTGCCTGTGTTTGTTCGTGGTTTTTAGCTGGGTTTTGTATGTGGCCTTTTATTTTCCTTTTCTTACAACTCTTATCTTGCAGCTGGGTTTTTCTGTGGGAGAAGGGCTACCAGGAAACAGATTCTGTGGTCAGTTCTGTAACCACGAAGGTGAAAGGAGTGATAATGACAAACACATCCACCTTGGGAACCAGGATCTGGGATGTAGCTGACTACGTTATCCCTCCCCAGGTATGAATCACATGCAGTGGATGGCTTTTCTAACAAACAGTCACTGCTCTACCAATGTCTATGCTCCAGCATGGCCTTTATGCTAGAGAATGTAGAAAATAAAGCAGGTGAGCTTCACTATTTATTATTGGTGAGCTTTATTAACTATTATTCATACCACTTGAGCTCTGTTAGCAGAGACATTTGGAAGCAGTGCCTTGGATATGCCTTGCAGTTTGTCACTCTTAAATTTGCTTTTGGTTTTGTATGCTCAGGAGAAGAACGCTGTGTTCATCATGACCAACATGATATTCACACTGAACCAGAGCCAAGGCCACTGCCCAGAGGTGTGTAAAGGATCCACTTTAACCTTGCCCAGCCTGGCTGGGAGTGTAGAAGGAAGAGTTTGTAGAGTTTTGTTTAATTACTGTTCCTGTCCAGCTTCCAGATGATAACACAGAGTGCAACAATAACAGCAGCTGCGTTCCAGGATATGTCAGCACCCACAGCAATGGTAGGAAGCTTGCTGCAGGAGCTCCTTGCATTCTGTGCTATCGCTGCGTGGTGCCAATCTCTTATGAAGGAAGCAGTATTTCATTGAGTCTCCTCGTTCTCATTCTTTCATACCTAAGAGAACTGAAAAAGAAGCTCAGATTCTTCTTCTAGAAGAGACTGTGTTGGGTGAGAATTTGACTCAGAAAATAGTCATTTCTCTGAAACTGAGCTACAGTGGAAGACAGTGGGGGAATTGGACACTGACACTTCTCTGTAAGGCAAATACTGCCCTTTATTTTGCTTGGAAGTACCTCCATCCACTTGTCTTTCCAGGTATCCAGACTGGGGCATGCATACCATACAACAGCAGCATCAAGACCTGCGAAGTCTTTGCATGGTGCCCTGTGGAGGATGACAATCACATACCCAAGTGAGAGCTGTCTTCCTACCCTGTGTTAGCTCTCCTGAGGGGAGGCCCACAATACACAGCCAGCCTGCCACAGCCAGTGTTTTTTCCTATGGGGTACTACTGGGAAAAGCTGAAGAGGTTACAATCAAAGGCCCTGCAGCATCAAAGACCTTGTTTCTGAAATATAAATGGAACTTATTTATTTTTTTCTGTTGCTTTTCAGGCCGGCATTCTTGCAAGGAGCTGAGAACTTCACCATTCTGGTAAAGAACAACATTTGGTATCCGAAGTTCAACTTCAGCAAGTAAGCAGTGTGTGAAGCTTGCTTACTTAGCTTTGCACTGCCTGGCCTCTCAGACAGTAAAGCTCGAGCTGGAGAAGTGGAAGAGGATGCAGCAGATCTCCTCTCTGTTCCCCTGCAGGCGAAACATCCTCCCCACTTTCAGTTCCACTTATCTCAAGAACTGCATCTATGATGCCCAGACAGATCCCTTCTGCCCTATCTTTCGTCTGGGGAAAATAGTTGAAGCTGCAGGGCAGAACTTCCAGGAAATGGCTGTGGAGGTACTTGGCAGAATCCTTTCTTGGGGTTCATCTGCGTAGGATAGGCCTCTCTTCACCTGGTGGCATGAACCACAGGACATGGATTAACTGCAAAATGGAGAGCTGCTCTGGCTGTAGGGAGCAGAATCAATTCTACTGAACAAGTAATTGTCCTTGAGTGGGGATATGTGGAAGGTCCTTCTGTAGCAATGGGAAAGAAGGACTGGGACGTGGGTTTTGGTCAGCCTGGGAGCCCTGTGCTAGACTGCCAGGCTCTTGGATCACTCGGTGTCTCCTCCTCTCTGCTCTGCAGGGTGGGGTCATGGGGCTGCAGATCAACTGGGACTGCAACCTCGACAGAGCTGCTTCCCACTGCGTGCCCAGGTATTCCTTCCGGCGCCTGGACAACAAGGACTCTGCCAACACTGTCTCACCTGGGTACAACTTCAGGTAATGTAGTGAGGAAGGGACCCTGATGTCCCCATGGCTCAGTCTGCCATTGGCACAGTATTCCAGGTTGCTCCCTCTCCTCTGACTGTTGCAGGCAGTCCTTGGAGTTTCTCTGCTGCTGTAAAGCTCACTTTGAGGTTTTCTCTGCTGCTATGTAAACCACAGCAAAAGAGGAAATTCCACTGATTGTGAGCATCTGAGTCATGTTTGCTTCAGCATGTAGGTGACCACTGGGACCAGCCTCCCATGGCGTGTCAGTGCAAGGAGTGATTGCTTTGGGGTGCGTTGGTGTGGCAGAATTTGAGGGGTAGCAGGGTGGGAGCCTGAAGGTCCTCCTTTGCTGTGCAAAGCAAGGGAAAAGCTGACCTTGAGAGAGCAGCTCTGTCAGTCAGAGATCTGATGTGCACCAAGAATATCTTTCTGCTGTACCCCACTGTGCCAGTAGGTTTTGGGGTGTCAGACAAGGCAGGCTGGGTATCACAGGCTCCCAGGTGCTCTTGCAGATTCCAGGCCTCCCCTTACAGGCCCTTCCTCTTCTCTTCTCCCCTATTTTCTGCTTCCTTCTGGTGTAACAAACCACGTGATGCAGTAAGTCTGATCTCACTTATTTGTTCTTGCTCCTTTTCTGTATCATTTGTGTGCAAGTCATGTGATGTGAGACCAGGAACTGCCTCCATGTGCCAAGCTGAGCTCTGCTGCTTCTCTCACTCCCTGCCCTCTCGTGGCTGCCTGCACTCCTGCAGCATCCCGCTCATCTGAGGGGATGATTCTCACGTAGCTGAATTTCTTCCTGTCTTCCCACTATCCTGACTTGCTCCCCTCCCCATGCTTTAGAGGTCTCCTTACTTGACTGCTAATAATTGTCTTAAACTCACCTGTTCTAGGTTTTTCCCCTACGTGCGCTTGCTTGCATGTGCAAACATTTAGCCCATCCTGTTGGGATGGGGAACACACCTGGGTGTTGCATGAAAATCATACAAGAAACCTCAGAATTTCCAGCTGAGCTCTAACCTGCCCTATTGTTCCAGGTTTGCAAAATACTACAAGGATAGCAGCGGCACTGAAACACGAACGCTTATCAAAGCTTATGGCATCCGCCTTGATATCATTGTGTTTGGAAAGGTAGGGCAGCTTCACTCCTGGAAGCCGTGGGCTGAGAGCTTTCAGAGATGCTGTAAAACAGTCATCATTCCTGTATCTTTCTTCCAGGCAGGAAAATTTGATGTCATTCCTACCATGATTAACATTGGCTCTGGCTTAGCGCTGTTTGGAGTGGTAAGTGACAGTCTGCACTTGCACTGAGTTAGCAGCTGAGTTCTCAGAATCATTGTCTTAAACTCTTTCCATCTCCACTAGGCAACAGTGCTGTGTGACATCGTTGTCCTGTACTGCATGAAAAAGAGATACTACTATCGGGAGAAAAAGTACAAATACGTGGAGGATTATGAACTGGTAAGTACGAGTGAAGGCAGAATGGAAGCAGGCTTGTTTCCTCCTCTGATTCTGAAACAGGATGTACAGAGTCCATATCACACACAGACTTTGTACCGCAGCTGTGAGGAAGGTTTATCTTCCTTGGAGCTGCTCATTTTTAGCTCAAAGCTGTTGGGAGAAGCACTGGAAACAATATTATGTTTCCTGGGCAACCACTCTTGGAAAGGGAAGAGTGTGTTTGAGAACTTATGCTCCCACTGCATCTCTCTTTGGGTTGCTGTTCTTGGCAGTTGCCTCCTGCAAGGTACAGTTAGCTCTGCCTCCATCAAATCCCTCCACAGCCTCCAGAAATTCCTGCTGTTGCAGCCAAATCCAGTGCGCTGACAGCTACAGCTACACCTGCATTCAGGATCTGAACAACCCATTGAGCCTGTAGGAGGATTTAGCCCTGCTCTTGCCCCTGGTGGGGTTGCTTGGCTAGTGCTGTGGGCAGAGCTGTGCTCTGCAGCCCTGTGCTTGGTGGGATGCGATGCTGCAGAGGGAGCATTTCTGGTGCCACTGGCAGTTTACTGAATCCAATAGTAGAGATTTCCTATGCAAGGGTTTTGTGTAAAAGAAAGGGGGAGAAAGCAAAGTTCTCTGTCAGAGAAGTGCCAATTCTGATCCTAGCAGGGCACAAGTGAGACATACGGAACAGACTCCTGACCTCCTGCTGCTGCTGCACCAACTGGATGTGAAGGGATGCTGTGAATGTTACTGTAATCCTGCTGTGAGACCTACCCCTCCTTTAGAATGAAGGGGTAACAGAACCTAAGAAAGGAACCTTCTTCATTACTCATCACCTTGTGTTGGCCAGAACCAAAAAGGAGACCTGGATCTGCTCCTTGTCCGTTCTTTCCAGGTTAACTGCACCAAGCCTCGTAGCTTCATGCCAGACATCTTCACCAGCAGGCCTGGGACAGGCACTGCTCCATCCTCGTCATTTCAGCAGTCCTTTCCCTGAGCTCAGGTAGCAGTGATGAAGCCCTTGAAGAGGCACAGACTCTTCCTTACAGGGAACAGGGCCTGTGACGTGCATTGCCTGACCCTGGAAGAGCAGTCTCTTGCTGTCAGGGATCATGATGCTTAGGTGAGACGACCTGCTATTTAATTGCATCGCCAAGCTCTAGTGGCTACAGCCTGAGACAAAGCAGTGTCTGGTTCCATTGTGACATGGTAAATAACTTACTGGCTACTGGATTTCTTTTCTGTTTTGTCTGGCTAATGCCACTATGCTAGAATTTATTTTTCATAAAATGTTACTCTCTACCAGCTCTCTTGGAGTACTGCAAGCTAGGTTTGGGTTGCTTTATTTCACTCTTGATTTGTTTGCTGCTGCTTTGAGGACTGAGTCGAGGACCAAGTCGTCTCTCCAGGCTGTGCACAGAAATGGCTCAGTGTGAAATCCATGCCCAGCAAACACCACACTGTAGTAGCATAGGAGGATGCTTTCAGACTCCTCTTCCAATAAGCAAAATCTCATAGCTTTGATAAAAACCAATCAAACATGATAAAGGTTTCCCTTGATTAACTAACTGGGGTTTGGTTGCACATCATTTATTTTAGCTCATACAGAGAAGCTTGAACAGCTGTGTGGAAAAACACTTAGTTGTTTTCTTCTTAGATAATATAATTTAAAAGTGGTAAATACACAGTATTTAAACTTGATACACCTGATTAAGTTAAATGCATAATAAAGGGGTAGGAATGAAACACAAGCCTTGGTCATTAAACAGTATAAAAATCTGCAATAGTTTGGGACTCTAGAAAAGAAACAGGTCAGTTGCCTGACAGGTAAGAGGGGACCACCAAAAAAACCCCAAACAAACGAAAACCAAACCAAACCACTCAGGACAAGAGGCCTGGTTTCCCCTTAGCACTTCCCTGTGTGCTTTCTGAGCCAAAAAGGCTGAGTACCCAGCATTAACTCTACAGTCAGCACTGGGCTTGCTTGAAAGGAGGGGAATTGGGGAAATCAAGCTGTAACCCAGTTCCAAGGCACAAGCAAAATATTTACTTCACTGTAAGAAAGAAGCTAGCTTTACTACTAAAGAACAGCAGACAGGGAACCAAGCAGATTTATATATACAGTACAGCTTCTTTAACAGGTCATGCATTTAGACATAGCTTCCTCACACATCCAAGCTTTATGCTTTCAACAAAATGCATCAACTAGAAAATGTACATCAAGTATCTTTTAAAACCATGCAATTGGCTGCAGCCCTACCAGAGCACCAAGAGCCAAGCCTTTGGGATCCATATGAACCAAGCCTGCACTGGCCATAAGACACCAGTCTGTGCTAATATCTGAGTAACTGGGATTGGGCACAGAGAAACTGGGACAGGTCATTCTGCTCAGAAGCTGCATTGCACCTGGCAAGGCTGTTTAGTAAATCTAAACTGACTGCTAGGTACCTGCCATATCACCAACTCAGCACAGAGCATCATTACAGCTCACTCACCTTTAACAAAAACACACCACACACATCACTATGCACCAGTTACAAGTAACCAGATCCCTCCCTTCCCCACCCCCCTCCCTTCTTTTTTTTGGCAGAACAAGCCCATTTACAAAGTACAGAACCAAACCACCCACACCCCCTCGCAGTCACTATTCCCACAAAGAGAAAGTCCTGTTTAGAGATGGGAGAAGGCAGCCTTAGCAGTGCTGGCACCCCAGTTACCTGCTTGGTTTTCCCATAGCTGAAGCTGGGGGGCTTTGGCACAGCCTTGGACTAAAAAGGGAGGAAAACAGTGCGTGTCTTATGGCTCCAATCTCCACAGTACTGCTCCTATGCCACAAACTTGCTGGCACTGGCTTTGGAGAGGCCAGCTGCACCATCTTTCATTAATTAACTGCAGCCTAGGATAAGCATAGTTTCAGGTGATCAGACTTATGGGGACAGTGCTGTAGGCACCTGTGCACTTGCTAACACCACCTGAATTTAACGAGGACTCGTGATAAGGAGGAATTACTGGGCCATGACCATGGCCAGGAGCCACAGTGCTGTGCTGTTGGCAGTGCCAAGATCACGGAAGACAAGGGAACAGTCACGTCCTAAACGCCTACAGGAGCTACGGCCAGCAACCAAAAACTTCCCTTTCTTATAGCGCCTTCCTCCTCAGGGCAAAGAGCTCAGCTGTACCTCACACACTTGGGATGCTTGAATCCTCCCTCATCCAGCACAACGCCATCAGTGAGGAGACTGAGACAAGGAGCCCACCCATGTCCCTCCCAGCTCCATGATCCACCAAACCAAACGTACTTAGTGAGCCCCTTGCTCAGCCCAGCCCTGATGCCACAGCTCATCTACACGCCGTCCTCCAGCTTTGAGACCTTGGCAATGTGAGCCCAGAAGCCAGAGGCTCTCCCACCACAACAGAGACTTTTTGTTTTTAAACAAGCACCACAAAATGATCAGAGTAATCTGACTGCAGGTGAAAGAGCTCTTCATAAGAAACAATCTGTTAATTAGTCATTCACTTAATTTACTAGCAAGCCTCCGACCCACAGGCATTCACAATTACTGGTAATGAACTTACAAAAAAATACACAGCATTGGCCCCAGAGTCCAAATGAAGAGTTTGGAAAAACAGAGGTTTCTTTGGAAAAAAAAAAACCAAAACACTAGCTAATCTAGGTATTTCATTAAGATCTTAAGTTCTAAGCAAGCCCTAAGTCTATACTTAAAAAATAGCATACGTTTTATTAGTTTTTAATCGTAGTAAACCATGTAATGTACATGGAAGTGAAGGATTTTACCCTGAATTTTATATTTAATAATATAGCTATCTAGATCAAGTAAAAGATTTAGAAACAAACTCTTGTTAGTTCTTCCTCTGCTGTTCAAAACATTCAGCTAAATACCACCTTTCACTCTAGTGTCTGCAGCAAAAATAGTTCAGACTGAACTGAAGCCCTTAAGAACCTTTTCCCTTCATAAACTGAATACTCAACTTACCCAACACTGAGACCTCAGGAGAGGCAGCATCCTCAAACCCTGCCTTTCACCTCACTTTCTGAATGTCCCGAAGATGCTGTTTAATATATCTTGGCTCACAAAGGTAGGCATTCTTTTTATAAAAAAAAAAAAAAAAAAAAAAGCTGGAAAGGTGGTTTTTGCTTTGTTCTCATGCAGTTAAAAAGGCGTCAATTAAAACCGAAACCAAACAACAAGAAATAGATGCAACAACCCTCCAAGCACATGAGTGTGGTTTCCCTGCTGCGCTCTGCAGAAGCTTCTCGGTCCTGCATGCCCCCACAAGGCAGGCACACACTGCCCCTGGGATGGTGGGAGATCCCTTTGGCATGAAAACCAGGCAAAAGCAGTTCCAAACGCAGTTGGTTTGCCTGCTCAACACCATCCCACACCACTCTGGGATCAGTCAGCACCTTTTTTTTTTCCCCCCATGAGAAGTCCAAGCAATCAGAGATGGTCAATGACGGGTACGGTAGTCGGATGTCTTAAACATGCTGCTATGCAAACTCTACATCCAGCGTTACACTGAAATAGCGCCGTGTCATGCTGGGGGTGGTGGGGCTCTGTTATGCCACTCATCCTCAGCTGCACACTCGATGAAGTGCCCCGGACCGAGTTCAGCTCAACAGAACCATAAAGCCGCCGGTCATGAAAGGACTTCCTCCTCTCCCACGTTGGGCAAGTCGTTGCATTTCAGGTTATCCTCACTGCCTTGCTTCCTGCTTTCAGAGGGGAAAAAGCAGGAGGTGATCCCAGCGCCTTCCCCACCACTGGGCTTCAGGACCTGAGCACGTTCCCCACCGAGATCCCCCATTAGGCTGGAAGTACCAGAAGGAGACACCTTGCAGCCCATGGGAAGGACAGGACGCTCAGCCATACAAAAGCCAGCTCCCCCCAGATCCCACAAAGGACAGAGCACGTTATATCTGGGTCATAGCCCTGCGTGAAAGAAAACTCAAAGCCTGAAGCCCCAAACCCCACCCACGTGCTCTCCAGCACACAGGGCAGGCTGCAGGCACCCCTCACTTACGGCAGCAGGTTTCCAGGGGCCGACAGCGAACGCTCCTCCCGCCGGCTGCCCTCAAACGGGTTCCCAAAGGACCGCTTCCGGATCATCGTTTTAACCAAGATCTGCAAGACCAGGGGGGGGGTTGGTCAGGTTGGTACTGCTTTCCTTTCATTCAAAAGCGAAAGCAGCATCCAAATCCCTATTTACCCAGCAGGAAAATTCACTGGAAAGGGACAGGGAAAGGAAGGAAGCAATGCTGTTTTCTCTTGACACATGAGAAACCCCAGTTTCGTTTTCATTGCTGCTCTTCCCTTTCCGGCTGATTTATCTGCTCAGCACTGAGAGCTCATGAGATGTGTGTGCCAGCAGGGTCCCGTGGGGAAGGCATTTATGCAAGAACCAAAGCCACGTGCATCTGGCACTCGAGCGGAACGCCCGTGGTTGAGTGCACAGAGATCGTGTGCTGGAGGGGAATTTAGAGGAACAAATGCAAATAGGAAAATTCAAATTGGGCCGGAGGCGGTGCTTTATTTAAAAAGGTTCCCAGTAATGCACTGCCCTGATTTGCCCTGAGATGGACTGAATCCACCTGGATTTCCAAGGGGAACAGCAGAGTTGAGCGGCCCTTCTCTGCAGCAAGTCATCACAAACTGGTGAAATGGGGGGAAAAAAAACAACCCTCATCTGCTGCAATTGCTTTGGGCAAAAGCTGTTTTTCACACTTGTGCAGAGAAAATTGCAGTTGCATACCAACATATATCTGCCTTTAGCCCTAGACAACACCACACCAGGGAGCTGCAAATCATCAGTTTCTCTTAGCATAAGGGCGAGCAGGAAATCATTAGGTTCAAAACCCAAAAGGATTTAATTTTCCACACTGTGGTTACACTGTGGTACTCATCACCACGTACTGCTGTAGGGAATAAAGTCCGTGAGCTCAAAAAGAGACCAGAGGAATTCATCAAAATAGCTGCAGGCAGGGGCTGCCCACAAAACCTGTCTCAAGGAAACGCTGCAGCCAGCAGGGCAGAGCAGGGCAGCAGGAGCCCCTGCACCCATTCCTCATTCTGTCCACGCTCTTGACCAGATCCCCCACCCTGGACCAGGATTTCACCCTGAGCAAATACAGCAATAGCAATGCAGCAGATACCAGCAACCCACTGATGGGTGCTTCTGGGACTGACCATCACCCTGTGCCGCCACAGGCCAGGCCCCATTCCTGACAGCAGGGAGGTTTCTGCTTTACTCTTGTGCATCTGCTCATCCACTGCAGCCAGGGCTGCGTGCCCACAGGCTCTTGCTCTGCTCACACTCACCACGGTGGCCAGGCTGGGGATGTGCTTGACTGAATTCTCCACCTCCTCCTCTGTCACCTCGACAAGTGTGCAGTTCTCGTCCTCAGTGGGCAGCAACTCCGCTCCGTTCTTGGTGACCCACGGATGCAACTTCAATGAATAACACAGCCTGTCAGGGACGATTGCCTCTTTTTTGTAACTCCAACCACACAGGCCTGGCAAATGCATCTCCTCACCCAAGCTATGGTGCCTGTACCCTTCCAAAACACAGGGAGCAGGGGAGAGACACTGTGGTACAGCTGGGAACAGCTCAGTCCAGAGCAAAAAGCACACGATTCAATAACCTCAGTGATGTACAGGACTGCAACACCACGTCCCCATGGGTTTTACAGCAGAAGAACTATTTCCACTCTCATCTTACAGAGGGGATTTTCTCCAGACCGTTGGTCTCAGACTGGAATTAATCCGAGCACAAAGCCCTTCTCCTCCTTGCCCGCACAGCTGGCGTCCTGGACAGCCACTGGAGGAGCACAGAATGCTTCAGCAAAACCCCACCATCCTTTCCCCCTACCTTCGTCTCCATTTTCTCAGCTTCTCGCCCCTTCCAGGTTCCCGCAGGGGCGAAGGGCCAGAAATCTCCTGCCAAAGGCTGCTGCAAGGTACTTGCCTGGTAGCAGAGGAAATACTGGGCTCAGGGGATTTCTGCTGCCTGCAACTGCTGTAGGCACCAATGGTCCCAAAGCTGAGTGGGTCCCGGAGCAGGGGAAAGAGCTGGGACTCACCTGCCCGGGAGCCCTGGGCATGCAGGAGGACCTAACCTGGTGCAAGCAAACTGAGCCCAAAAAAGCCAAGTGAAGAGAACCCCAGGGAAGTAAAGCCATGGCCACCACCATGGCTTTGGGTCAGTACCTTGATTTCAGGGACTGAAATCCTTGACTCAGGATTTTTATCCAGCATCCGCATGATCAGATCCTTCAAGAAATCTGTAACTTCTGGCCTTGGGAGGAGAGAGTGGAGAGATGAGACACGACCTTGGCACTCTGCTGTCTTCCTCTCCAAACCACCCCAGGAACCAAAATATTCCTATGTTGGGCAATGAGGAGAGTATGATTCCTGGTGCACAAGGCCAGGAGACTCTGCATCTGCCCAGGCTGACAGCTTGAATGTGCTTTAAAAAAAAAAGGGCTGGAGGTTTGGGTTGGTTGTTGTTTTTGTTTTGAGTACTTACTGGTCTGGAAACTCCAATATTTGGGTCTTGATTTTATTGTGTAAACTCAGGATCCTTTCATCCATGAAAGGACACTGTCACAAAGAAAAAGCGCAGTGAGAAAAGCAGCAACCTCTGAGCAGGAGCTTATGTGGATGTACCAGAAGGTTTCTTATTATCAGAACATCTTTTTTTTTTTTAAGCAATTAATAAAACATTTGACTAAAAATGATCAAATTACTAGAGCAGCTCCTGCCCCCAATATGCAGCCAGGCACAGGATACAGGCACAGATAATGCTGAAGAATACCATTACCTGCCCAAACACAAAGCAGTACAGCGTGATTCCCATTGCCCAGACATCTAAAGCCTGCAGAGAGAAGAGCATCCTTAGTCCTGCACGTACAAGGAAGGTCATTACAAAAACAAAACCAAATTGCTATTAAATACCTTTCCAGAGAAGATTTTCCTGGTTTCTGAGAGCGTCTCTGGGGCCATGAAGGCAGGGGTGCCCACCGTGTTGGTCAGGAGGGCATCGGCTCCTTTGAACTCATTGCTGACACCAAAGTCGGCAATTTTAACATGTCCGTCCTCCCCCACAAGGAGGTTGGAAGGCTTGATGTCCCGGTGGATTATCTTCTGGTAGTGCACTGTGATCCAAGGGGAAACAAGGGATGCGGCAAAGGAAAGCAGGAGCCAACTTCACAGGGATTAGAAATGAGAAAAATCACAAGTCCCACCGTGCTGCTTGCACTCACAGTATTCAATGCCCTTGATCAGATCCTGGAAGTAGAACCGAGCCTGGTCCTCACTGAGAGGTTTCAGGGTGGGGATTTCCATCACGGGGCTGCAAAGGTAAGAGGACTGAGCTGCAGCACAATGCTGAGCAGAGCCAGGCACGAACACAGCAGCACGTCCACAGTGGGGAAACTCACCCTTGTTTCACCAGTTCGAACACTGAAACAGAAAAGGAATGGTGATTACTGACTATGTACAGGCGTGAGCTCCTGCAAGCATGGTCCCAGCACAAAAGCAATTATTTTAATGATGAATTTATGAAGGTAATACATTAAAATAAACCTGCGGAGACCCAGGCCCATACACAGCTGCCCCAAAATGCAGTGGGAACCCACACCAACAGCACCTGTGGGCACTTACCCATGTACAGGTGGTCCTCACTGGGGTCATCCAGCACCTGCCAAAAGACGCGGAGAAGAAATGGAACAATGCAAGAAGCTGCCTCACAAAATAAAAGCTGTGATTTGTTGATTTTTCATCAGGCTGCCCAGTTTTGCCCCTGGGGGCTCAGGCTGGTAAGGAGGGAGGTGCTGGCAGGTTGTGAGCGCCAGCCACCCTCAGGTCCTGCTCGTGACATTTTAATTTAAAATTGCGTGGGTTTGCTCTGCTAATCTCAGAGCTTCTACCCACAAGGTGGGGGATAAATAAGTGGAAAGATATTGTTGGAAATAAATATTTCAAATGCACAGGAAGCATCATCTGACTCATCAGGCAAATGAATTCCAGCCTGCACATCCTTTATTCCTCATTTTTGTTTCCTATGGACTTTTCAGGCTGTCAGTGGGTGGCGGGCAGCGTGGCTGCAGAACTCACAGGAAACCATTTCCTCCCCAGAACTGATCTGTATCCTCAAGGGAAGTGAAATATTTCTGCTTTCCTCTTTCCAAGCAGAAAAGAGAAGGTAAAAGGAGGGAAGAAAAGACCTTCTACAGTAGGGAAAACATCAACAGGACTGCCACTCCCTGCTCACCTCCACGAGCTTCACCACGTTGGGGTGGTCCAGCTTCTTCAGGATGGCAATCTCCTGGTAAACCTGCTCAATGGGGCCTCGGGGCTGCAGGCAGCCCTCTGAGGCACCTTTGGCTCCACGGGGTGGAGGGCGGCCTGCAAGGAAGGCAAAAAAAGGGTGGGCATGGCACCGAGTCCCTTCTGCCCCCAAGGTGCCACCTATCCCAGAGCTGTCACACCACCAGGTGCCACTTACGGGGGAAGCCCGCCTGCCTCATCAGCTTCTTCTTGGAGAGAACCTTCATTGCCTGCAGAGGGGAAAATTGGTGGGATTTGGAAAAAAAACATACTGGGAGCCACAGGCAGATCCATGCCTGTCCCCGTCCCATTCCTAACATATGCTCTGGGCAGCAGCACTACTCACATAGTAGGTGTTGTCGTCCTCGTTGTAGGCCAGCTTCACCACTCCATAGGAGCCCTAGAGAGGGACATGTGGGTGACCAACCAAAAAACACTCCAGCACCAGGCCAGGCTCCTCTGCATACCACAGGCAATGCAGGGGGTCAATGGGGAGCACAGAGCCTTGGACTGGCAAAGAAAAGGCGCAGATACCATATTTGGTTGGAAAGGGGAAAAATAATGCCAATTTAAAAAAATAAATCAATGGGCATCACATTGAGGAGCCAATGGAGATGCTATGGTGAAGGGCTGACCTCACAACTGATGTCAGATTAAAAGCAAGAGCAAATCCAGCACATTCCCACCCCAAATTCCCACTCCAACCCCAAAGCCGGAAATTATTCACCTTCCCAATCTCATCCTTCAGCTTGTACTGGTTGAGCTGGACGCAGTCCTGCAAGAGAGAGGGCGAGTCAGCCAGCAGCCCAGGCCTTGGGCCAGAGCTGAAAAGCTCAGGGTTGTTAGCAATAAACTACATGTGGCTACACACTGCCTTGTTTATAGACAACTAATTACTGGCGTTGAGCACCGGGCAGACAGCACTGTCTGCTCATGCAAAATGAGAGCACCAAGGGCAGCGATGGCAACTGGCACCCGGGGGCTTAATGCTCACCCAGCACCAAATGTTTTTATTTTGTCCTGCAGATGTTCAGTGCCTGCATTCTGTTGGTGCTGAGAAGGCTGTGGTGGGCAGTGCAATTATTTCCCTTGAAGCTTTATCGAAGTCTCTTCCTTTTTAAGGGGAAAACCAAAAAAATCTCAATTTCCTGCATGGAGCTAAGAAGTGAATCTGACTGCATCCATACACAGATTAAGCATGGATGGGCTGTGGATTTTGGCTGCTCCACTCTCACCAAACACATTTGCTAGAGCTGGTAGCATTTAGGAAATACAGAAAATGCACTCCCACCACTGCATTAACCCTGGAGACGCTCTGTCCCCGTATGTGGGGCTGTCGCCATGGCTGGGGATGAACCAGGACCTAGCACCCTCCCATTACCCATGGGACTCCATCCCAAAGCACCAAGCAAGAAGCAGTGCAGCGAGACAGGGAGACAGGAGCAGGGCCTCACCTGCAGCCCCGTGATGGAGACGCGGTTGGATTCCACTGTCGGCCGCCTCGGTAGGCGCGGGGACGAGTGTGGGGACGTCACTGGTGAGTAGGGGAGGGACGGGTAGATGAAGCGCTCGCTGTCGCCACTTCCAGGGGAGCGTGCGGGATGCGAGCGCTCCTGCAGGGACAGCTTTCGGCCAGAGAGGTTCAGCTTCGCCCTGGGCTCGCGGCTTTCTTCCACAGCAGCCACGCTCATCTCCTCCTCGCTCGCCGTCGCCTCACACTCGGTCACCACGATGAGCGACTCCATGGCGGGGCGGCTGGCACTCAGAGGCAGCCTGGGCCCTCTGTGGTGGTGTGGGGGCTGAGGGGCAGCAGGCGAGCTGCTGGGGATGCAGGATGGCATGGTGAGGTTGCTGGCCTCATCCCGGCCGCTGGCGGTGCTCCAAGGGATACAAACACCTGCAAGCACAGTGTCAGGGGGATCCCACGTGAAGCAAGCCACTAAAGTGCTTTTGCACCTAATAAATGGCTTCAGCTAATAGTAAGTAAAATATTAGGTAAAAATGCAGGAAACTGGGTGGCACTGAGCAGAGTCTTCCCCCCTCACAAGTACTGCAATCATACTGCTCACCCCAGAACGTAGAGCCCTGCCACCTCCCTTATGGGAAACCCACAGCTGGGGCTGCAGATGTATTTTACTCAGGTCTGCACTATGAATGTATAAACATTGTTCAGTTCACTGCTCTCCTGCATGCAGGGGGCAGATCTTGCCAAACAGCCCCCAGAAGAGGTGTACAGAGCCCTTACCAAGCACGAGCTGTGGGATCTGCCCTGGGGCTTACTGCCTCCACCCACAGCACAGCATCCACAGGGGTTTCTCCTGCTCTCCCCGAGTTCCCTATAGCCTCCTTTGCAAAAATGGAATTTCAGCACCCTGGAATAAAAAAGAAAACAATAGTATTAGCAGCAGATATATATATTTTTTCTTTTTTTAAAGGAAAGCAAATCGTTCAGTTGTAAGCCATTGCAGTGAACCCCTGTTCAGTGCTGGATATGTGACACTGAACATACATACTGGTGGATGGCAGCAACACCACGAATCTGATCCAGGAGCAGGGCTCCAGCAGGTCTGCCTGTGCCACAGCAAAGCCATCACCCTTCCTTCCTGCATTACTTTTGATTTCTAGGTTGAGGAGTTGTCACAGGGGCAGCTCAATAAGAACCCAAACCATCCCAAAGGCAGCACTGAGGACCCAGCATCACTGGGTGTTCTGCACCGTACGAGGCAGTGGGTTAAAATTAGCTCCGTTCGCCTGCACTGAAGTTCCCATGCTCAGGAGCAATTATAGGACAAGTACAAAAACCTCAAGCAGCCCCCCAAAGGCTTCCCAATGGCCTAATTGCCATTTCCAATGCAAGTCTATAAACTTGAGTTTTCTCACCCAGCTCTAAAGTGAGAGCGCAGCCATTCCGGCACGGTGCTGCTCACTGCTTAAGGGAAGCACGGGTGATGTGACAGCTATAAATAAGGCAGTGAGCAGCAACAAGGACAAACTATTTCAGAAACGCTGCTAAATCCATTCCTGGCCAGGGCTTTGCGATTCAAGAAAGCTGGGACCCAGCAAAACCATGGCTGCAAACTCCCCCAGTGTTGCTAGGGCAAATCCCAACGCTGGGATGCATTAAACCACTATGACCACACCAGTGTGTTTTAATGCGCTCTCAAAAGCACGTTACAATTATTAGGTACCTGCTGCCACTTTGCCCCGAACCAGCATGGCTGGATCCAGATCCATTCATGTTGGGAAGCCTGCCAGGCTGCATGTATAAATAGTCGGAGCAATGATGGATCCCAAACGCTGTGTCCTGTACCCTCACCACATGCCGTGGTCACCCAGTGAAAATTCACCAAACAAGGCAGTGCTGGGGGCCCCATCCTGCCCTGGAGCACCATTGGTGGCTGTCCCCTGCCTCTCCACCCATCCATCCCAATGGCCATCCCCACCCCATCCCATCCCACTGTGCTAACGCAAAATCGAGTTATGAAATAACGCTTGGGACTGAGCGCCCCCGTCCATGGGCATTAATTGCTTGAAAGGATAAGCACATCAGGATTAATTAATTCAAGAAGGCTTGCTGAGGTTCTGTAAACAGGTTACAAGTCACTCCAGCACCATCCTCACAACTGCTAGGTGGAATCAGAGGGGTTTTTTCCTCTCTTTGTGTGCATGCAAAAGGGGTGGCTGCAGAACCTGGCTTTTTAGAGAGTACTGGGATGCCATTCCCAAACAAAACCCAAATGTGAGATCCACCTCCTGAAGGGATGTGGGATAACCTCTAACAATAGTGCACTCACTTTGCCTTAATAAGTATCTGGGGATGCTGAGGAGGAGGAAGGCAGCCATATAACTGGCCAGAGGAAAAATAGCTGCAGTGGGGAAGAATAAATCCAAAGGGAAGAAATACAGTCTGGGGGCTCTGCTCGCCCACCCAGCTCATTGCATGGGGAAAAGTACCACGTTCTGGTGTGAAATCCAACAGATCCTTATGTAAAGGCAAAAAGCATATGCCCACCAAATCCTCAGGAAACGTAGCAGCCTGGTGTATAGGAATGATTTATCGGCCCGGCTTTTGGCTGCGATCCATGTATAACCCATCGCGGCTGTGGCAGGATTATTGAAGCAATCAGTCTCACATCTAATTCAGCAAGGAGAGGGATATTAAAGCAGAAGAGGTCCGTGAAGCCCTGGCAGCATCCCTCCCTCTCGCTCTGTGGCCACGTGGCTCAGTGCAAATAAATGGGAGAGCAAAATTGGCCTCGGCGATGGCGAAGCCATCAACGCAGCCCTGTGACACCACAGGGTCCCCACAGACCCTGAACCACAGGGACAAGGGATGCTCCCAGCCCCTCGCAGACACATTTTCCCTCATGCGTCAAGCAATGAAACCTCAGTGGCACCAACAGCATCACCACCTCCATGCATCCCATTGTGGGGATCAGCTCACACACCACCCAAAAAGCTGTTTAGAAAAAAAGTCAGTGTCCAGTGTGGTTCCAGCTCCCTCTGGGCAGAGTCCAGTCACCGTCCTGCGTTCCACAGTCACTGCCAGCAATGGAAGTGCCAGTGCCAAGTGCAGGGTCATGGCAGCAACGGGGCACTGATCACAGTTTCCCTTCCTACAGGCAAGATCTGCCCTTGCCAGAAATATTAGTCACTGTGGTATACAAAGCCCATATGCATCCCCGCCTGACTTTTAATGGAAAAAATCTCCCAGCAGCTTCTCCAGAAGTCAGAGGGCACCCAAAATAAAGAGGCTCTGCAAAGAAGTCCATCCACACCGGGTCCCTGGGCCCGAGCAGTAACGCTTTCTGTCGCCCTGGGCCCGCTGCGTGGAGCCAGGAAAAGCCACCAGCACCAGCAGGAACTCTGTGGTAGCAAGAAACCCAGCGGCATGCTCCAACGGGAACCAAAACTCATCTTTAACCCCAATACCACCAGTGAGCGCTGCCTACCGGGCCCGGCCCGGGGCTGGGACGAACGGGGAGCAGCAGCAGCTCCTCACTCGGCTCCCTGCCCTCCGCACGCAGCAGCTCCAGGAGATGGGCACCGCGTTCTGCCAACACCACTTAAAGGCCATTAGGGCTGAGCTGAAAGCAAAGCCTCCTCCAAATTACCTCCCCGATCTGATAACGGCCGGCACGGCGCCGCTCAATCCGAGCGTGACGGGCTCCACTCTTCTGCCGGTTGCTTTTCCCCAAACCCGACCGTTCGTTCCGCCAAGGTGCGCAGATGCCCCAACTCCACGCAAGCCCAAAGCACCGCGGAGGGCTCCAGACCCCGATCGGAGCCGAGACGGGTCGCGCAGCGGCTCCCGCCGCTCGCCGCACATCCCGCCTCCCACCGGGCTCCGCCGCATCCCGCAGGTGGGCAGCGGGGCAGCCCCGAGGAGAAGCAGCGCCGTTCCGCAGCGCGGCATCCCCGGAGCGAAGCGGGGCCCCTCCCGGGCTCGGCTTTGTCTCGGCAGCCGCCTCCCCGCGCGGTCGGGCCCGCCCCGCTCCCACCGCCGCACCGACCTGCGGGCAGCGCAGCGCTCGGCTCCGCTCCGCCGGAGGGGAAGGGCGCGGCCTCGGCCGCCACGGGGCCGCACGGAGCAGCCTTCGCTTTCGGTTCCGCTCCGGTGGCGGCGGAGAGAGAGAGAGAGAAGGAGGGAGGGAGAGAGACAGGGAGAGGGGAGGAGGGAGGGATGGAGGGAGGGAGGCCCCGCTCCGCCCCGGGGAAGGGGAGGTTTCCCCTCCGGCAGCCGCATCCTTCCCGCCCCCTCCGCGAGCCTCGATTGAAGGATTGAAAATCCCGATTTTTGTTGTTACCAGGTTATTAATTTCCGAGCTTTCCCACCTAGCGGGACGCGGCGCCGTTCCCACCCGCAAGGCGTCACGGCCCCTCTAAATCATCTCCTGGCTCTATTCCGGCAAATATTTGGGAGTTTTCTCGTTCTCACCGAGCGCCGTTCTTCTGCTGAGCTCACCCGCGTAGTCTTCGGGGCCAAAAGCTCTCCTCGTGCAGCGCTGGATGGACCCGTGGCCGCGTCCCTGTTGCAGCGACAGCCCGGCGGTTGTGGCACGCGCTGTTGAGCTGTAGGCGCTGCAAACACTTTGGAATCACAGTAAGGCTGGAGGAGACCTCCAGGAGCACCCAGTCCAACCCAACCCACCACCCCATGCCCACTGACCGCGTCCCTCAGTGCCACATCCCTACAGTTCTTGAGCATTTCCAGGGATGGTGACCCCCTACGTCTCTGAGCAGCCCGTGCCAGTGCTGACCACTCTTTGGGAATCGTTCCTAACATCCATCCTGAACCTCCCCTGCCACAACTTCAGGCCATTATCTCTCGTCCCAACAATGGACCAACTCCATGGATCCATCTCTTAAGCACTGACTGATATGAGCCACTAAAATCAGCATTCCCACCTGGCAACTCTGCTGACTTCTCACTTCAATAAGGGGAAGCACCAATTACCTTCCAGCAGCCCTCTCACAGCAGTAATTAATGAGACTTGATGGGCCACCCGTGCTTCAACCTCAGTGCTTCCAGCCACACGTGGCTGAGCTCCAGCAGTCAGGTTTAGTTCTGAACTTGCTTCCTCGTGGCTAACAATACCACGGGCTCATCTAGAACTTCCTGGCAGGATATTTCAATTGTTTACACTAATGATGTGCAGCTTTTATGTAGTAGCACTGTGAAGGGACTCGGCCCGCTGAGGACAGGGCTGCCAGTCCTTTCTCACAAGGTTAGCTGTGGTGCTCATTTGTTCATACACAAAGCCAGCTCAGATCAATTATACCCAGCACCTATGAGCCAAACAAACCCGTTTCAGCTGAGCTAGGGCTCCTGTTCAGCACACTTAATGTTTCTCAGCCACTCTTTGCACAAGAACACATCTAACACAGCAGCGCTGGGACTTTGCACCATTACACCTTTCCAACCGAATCCTGTTTTTCCCTTCTGCCAGCACCACCTGTTTCTGAAAAGTAAACAGTGCCTGTAGACAGGTTAAATGCAAGGAACCATTTTCATTGAGACTCTCCATTTTGTACCACTGAAACCAAGCACACAAGCCTCGCCTACATTTTCCACTATTTTTTGTACCTGAGCTCACAAAGCCAGCAATGCTTCCAAATACGTCACCACTAAGAGCAGGTATTATTTCATCGTGACTGTGCTGCTCCCCTCAGCGTGTTTGTGTTGCAGTCAAGAGTCTTTTTTTATGTTCAATTCTTATTCTTAGTTTCAAGCACAGACTAGAAGTGAAATGGATGGAAACCTATACTTTCCCCTACGTCACTGCGAGCAACATACAGGCTTGTTCCACAGAACACCATGATTTATTGAAACACGGATGGTTAAATATAGTCAAAAGACATTTGTACAAAAGAGGAAAACAACCACGTCTCATCTCTGAACGCTTCACTTGAAGGCATTTATTAAGGGGACACCGTGAGCGGGCAGTTCCTGGTGCAACTGACGGAACAACATGGCACATTTGTTCCTTTCCTGGGTCTTGCCTAGGGTGTGGAACAGCCGGGCTTGGAAGTAAAGAACATCTCTGAGCTGCTCTTTGCAGTCCACCTTGGCAAGGTAAGTCTTAGCTTCGTTCAGATTCAGAATAGCAGATTCCAAAGCTGGGAGAAAAGGGGACAGCCATATAGAAAACAATATCACAGCAACTCCAAGCAATACAGCTCAATTCTAAGGAGCCCAATTACAAATTCCTCAGCTTTTCAGAACAATTTGTGTCTTAGCAACATCAGCTAGTTTCTGTTATTCAATCTTTGCTGCAAAGTACAGGTGTTGAATATGCAGATAAACAACGTTCTGTGATAAACACTGCATCTATTGAACTACTACTTCCTAATTAATTCTCCTAATTGATTACTAGCTAACACACTCCATTACATTGTTTAAACTTTGTTAACAGCAACTGTGCAGCTGGACTTAAACATACACGCTGGGGAGCACTTTTCAAGGGAGCTCAGTTTCAGAGGAAGAGTTACCCCCTGTTACCTTCAGCCTTCTTTTGTTGAGTGTAGGAAGCTGTAGAAGCCACCTGACACTTGGCCACCAAGAACATGGCGCAGCCTTTGTCTAGCACAGCTCCATGGGCCAAGCCAGGTTCTATTGCCATGTGCAAAATATTCAGGACTTGTTCAGGAACGCCAAGGATCAGCTGAAAGAGAAACACTGTTGTTCTAATATCAGAATCCACGGTTGAGAGCAGCAGCTTCTCAGAAGAGCCATAACCCGTAAGCCAAATCTGTTTCTAACACAGAAATGCTACAGACAAAGATGTTATTTTTTACCCCACGATCGTCTTGTAAATCAGAACCAATCAGCAGACATGAACTACTATCTGAGAAGATCTGGCATGGCTTCTCCACCCCAGTCCGTGCTCACAACTGGGTCCCTGCCAGCTCAGAAAAACCAACGTAACCCAACTCCATGACAAGCATTATTTATAATTCAGGCACATGCCAAACTGTGCTACTAGAAAGCCAAACAAACAGCATAAAAATAACAACTGGAGAAATGAAGGCAGGGCCAATTTATGCTTGCTTAATTACATAAAATAGATATCCATCTTACTGATGAATATGGAACTCAACTTTCAGCTTCCCTGTGAGATTTTACATATAGAACATATTTCATCAGAATCAATACTTTAATTCCAACAAGGTTATGTTCTTAAATTTCCCAGGAGTAAAAACAGCATCCAAATCCCCAGCAAAAAATGCCCTTTGACCCTGAGAAGATACAAATCAAACATACCTGGGAGAAAGCCAAGTTCAGCACGGTCTCAGAAGCCAAGTATTGCAGACTATATTCTCGAGAGAAGGCAAGAGCCTGCAGCAGGACAGGCAAAGCAATGGTATGACACGAAGATCTCCAGTAGAGCTCTGCTACTGACAGCAGCACACTATCCAAAAGAGAGGGAGAGAACCACAAACTGTTTTCTTTTCATGAAAGAAGTCCACTTGTTTCCCAAACAATTACTGTGCCCACAGCAATATTGATTTTATTAGGAATTACATTTCTACATATACAATAAACTTAAGTTGCACTCTTAAGAGGAGATGCCATCTCCTGACCAGAAGGGAATAACAGTAACTGCTCTGTAGTACAGGCACAATTACATACATGTTTCTACTTTCCATTTATGTTGCATCCATTATTTTCCTTTTCCATAAATCTTCATGAAGCTTTAAACTTACTACCTTTTAGTTTATACAGGGCTACTAGGTTCCAATCCCGTAATGATCTGAGGATTCCTCTACGCCATGTTGTAACATATGAAATTATTTGGTAATCCCCAAATCATTTTAAGTAATCTGAGCACCAGTGAAGTCTGCACACAGACAAATTGAAATGGCCGATTCCAATCACTGCAAAGTGGCTCTAATACTCTGAAAGTGAAGCATTCTTACCTAATCACTATCTCGGTGTTCTTGATTTCCTGGCAGTGGATCAACAATTTCTGCAAAAGCTTGTGTGCTTCTAACATTTGATTCTGGGCTTTCAATACAATGGCTTTTCTGCCGTGGTAGAAAGAAAACATCACTGATATCTTTGTATTTGAGATATGATCTGCTCTTAGCATACAGTAAAGCAGGTCTCTACTTTGTGACCTCTGTTTCTTGTGACTGCAGAACGGCATTCTGACAAAACAAATGCATGCTATACACACAAGCAAAGCAAGACCCAAGAACTGCTTGCTGGACAACTCACAGGCAGAAAGGATCAAACTCATGAAACAGCTTTAGATGGAAAACAGAGATTGCCAAAAACAAGGACCAAACAGGGTGCAGAAGTGGGAGGGCATGCAAACTGGAAAGCACAAGTGATTATTTGTGGAAGAAAAACAGAACTGAGGTAGGGTAGCTAAAATTGGCATAAGCCAACAAGGACAAAGCGTGAGAGGGAACAAGTGAGAACAGGGAAATAAGAGACAAACACAGAGCTGTGGGAGATGTGTAAAAGCAGCCCAAACCCATATACTGTGTGGTATATTTAAAGATCAGGGAATAACAGGCAGTCCAATTCCAGAAGGACAAGCATCAGGTCCCACAGCTTGAATGCCGATCTGCCGGCTCGCTGCCATTGGCTGTGTTTTAGGTGTTTTGCTTTAGTTAAAAAACAATTGCTTTCAACAGCAAATTTTCTTTATACTTGGCAATCAGCAAGCTTTAACCCTACCTATTTCTAACACTTTCATTTAGAAACAAGAACAAATTAAGGTGAAAGGAAAAAAAATCGTATCGCCCCACTTTGGAGATGTGTAAACTAGGACACAGATGAAGACATAACTGAAGCTCATACTGTAGCAGAATTGAGACTTGGCCTTACATCCCTTAGATCAATCTTATATAAAACTGTGCATTGTGCTAAGGCTTGAGCACAGTTACCATGGCACATTTTGAAGGAGTGTTTTGTGTTCTCAGGCTAAATCTACAGCTCTAGAACAACAGGAATTTCACCGATGTTACTTCTGATTTTAAAATGCCCAGATAAGCAACTAAAAATGATGATTGTGGGACATACACTAAAGGAACAAGCACTGCAGATTGGACAACAGGATAGTAATTAACTCTGGGGAGGGGAGAACATTAACATAACTGACTGCCAGCAATCATTTTGCTTTATTTTTCATTATCTTCATGGCATACACCTGCAAGCACGTGCAGATTCACGATTACTTACCTGTACATTCCTTCAATGCTATTAAGTGCTGTAATTCCTGCTACAAGAGAATCTGCTATATGGTATCTGCCATCATTCATGGCTCTTTCAAACTGTATTTTTTGATCAAACAGCATCCAAAGCTAAACAGAGAACATCCAGGAACAAGTTTTAGAAGTTGTACATGCTCATTTTCTAACCACAAGCTGGAACTTTTATTTTCCCCTGGGGACATTTATGTCTAGACACAACTAACTCCACTGTCCAATTACTGTCTTTACTAAATTGCAGTCCTCAACAGAAATGGTTTGGTCTGGAGTAACGTTTCAATACTTCAGTTCACCTATTTGATCACACCTTAAGTAAAAAAGCACTGAAATCATGACTAATGCTTTAAAATAGTAACTTGTTCCACAGCAAAGAAAGGAGAATCAGACTAATTTCATAGAATCCTGAACTGTTTAAACAGTATGTTTTAGACTGATATGCTTGTGTGTTCTCCAGTTCCACAATAGATGACCTCTACGTTATTTCTGAAGTGTAATATATTAAAATAATTACCACTAATTAAGCAGAACTTTGAAGCTCGAAATCAGCGCAGACTATTTAATTTCTACATGTGCTCATAAAGCAGACATGTATTCCTCTGTCAATTACAGCTCTACGTAAGCAGCTTGTTCTTAGGAGGCTATTAAAACAACCAGCACATCTTCTTCATGTTTTTGCAGAGAGTTTATGCCACGTGGCTTCTGGTGGGGTCACGAGCC
Source organism: Lagopus muta (assembly GCF_023343835.1). NCBI lineage: Eukaryota > Metazoa > Chordata > Aves > Galliformes > Phasianidae > Lagopus > Lagopus muta. The sequence continues at coordinate 7,236,788 of NC_064449.1, read as the reverse complement.
AAATGAAATCAGCAAACGTATGGCCCCAGGCATATGGAGAAAAGACATGAATTCAGATGCAGTGGAATTTAGATCCTATTGTATAACAGTTACGTAATAGACTGGCTAAATTATATATATTCTACCTGTGCATGCTGACTATTGGGAGGGAATCTCTCCTTTAGATGTTTCAGTATTTCAGAAGCAGCTGCAAAGTAGCCCTGCAACACAGAAACAGCACTGATAAAAATAGAGGAGGGCAAGCACCCCTCCCCTTGATTTTAACACAGCCTTTACAGCAAGAACTTGCCAGGCACAAGCCCTGTATTTGCTTTGCCTCCAGTGCAGACATTAAAGGCAGCACAAAAAAGGATTCAAGTCTCACACTCTGTCGATACCGCCCACACATCCTCTCACCCAAATGACTTTTTGTGCATCTAGCCATAAAGCTCACCTGCTCTGCATGAAGCTCAGCCAGGTGACACAGTACTACAGCAAAGGCCTCTGTGTTATTCTGCTGCACGCCCACATTCACGGCCTCCAGGCTGTTCATGCTCAGCAGTGTTTGGGCTTGTTGGAGCGCCATGGTGCTTGAGCAAGAGAGACATCTTTTAGCTTTCAAGCAACAAACACTGTTTTTCAAAGTTCATGTTATGACTGTGGTCTACAGAAAAGTTTTCTTTGGGGTTTTGGGGGAGAATGAGAACCTTTAAAACAGCTGCTGCCTGGGAACTCGGGACTATGCAAGCACATCAAGTACTGCATACTGAAAGCTGCACTCGGCCAAAGTACAGTAATGCTGAAAACAGGGACACAGGAATGACTTAGGCACTACTTGCCACCACTAAAAGGAGACTCAATCTCTTCTCCAGAATGACTTCTAAGTGAACAAGAGAATGGAAGTAATTGCATCCAGCCTGTACCAAATCACAATCTGATTGCTTTATTTTAGTGCACTGTAGACACACAGTTACTTGTTACACCTATATAAATAACTCAAAATGCTTTATGTGCTAACAAGTACAGAGCTCTAACCCAAGAGTTTAAAAGAAACAAAGTACCTGCGGCCATATAATCTCCAAATTGCAGTCTTCTGTGCTATACTAATATCAATAAGCTCTGACAAGCTGTGTTTCCAGTGCAACAAATCAGAATCTTTTAAGGCATCCATTAGTTTGTTGGCAGCCTTTCCTGCAAAAGCTCTTTGCTGAACCAAGGACTGTATTCCCAGGGAAGCAAGGTACTGGGAAGAGGGAAAAAATAATCCAAAATCATTGAAAGACAATAGAGAACACTAGAGCAAGAATCATAAATTAAGAAGAAAAAAAAAACCAACCAAAGGAAGAGATGTGATGTTATTCAGCACAGACAAAGGAACACTGCTCCAGGCATTTCTTTAAATACACACACCCACACACAGATGAATGCTATTTTGATAGATACCAAAGGTAACTTCCACACCCCCACACAGTCTTAGAGAGGATGACTGGACTTGTACCTGGATTTCTCCAGCATTTAAACAGCTGTGAAAACAGAGCTTCCCTCTCCTTTCCCATCAATTGGCCACACCTGCCCTCATCTCCCAACATCAGGGGTTTAGGTCCTTTTAGAACAGTTCTCACAACAAAGACGTTGCAGCCAACTGATACAGGGCACAATACCATCTAAAGGGGAAGCTGCCATAAGAGACTTCTCAGCTGGAATGAAGCTATATAAGAAAATGTGTTCAAAGCCCTGCCAGAGGCATCAGTGCTGAGTTTCAGGGAAGGCTGAGGCTTAAGAACCTCCCTCGAGCAGATTGCATGATGTTCCTAAGTCCTAAATGTGCACAGGAACAAACTAGCAGCCACAAAGTTCTCCTGCCTGAAAAAGGACAGGTGAGAAGGCAGAACAGCAAGTCTTGCAATAATGCACTCACAATAAGCAAATGAACCCCAATTTATTACTACAAAGAGTCAAAACAAATAGAAGCAGATAGATTTTTGGAGCGTAAGACAGATTGGTTTAAATCCAATTACCTATTTTGTAATAATGACTTTGACCAGCCAAAATAAAAAAACCAACCCACAAGCCCTCCCACACACACATTTGTCCTAGAACAGTTAAAGAGAAACAAAATGGACTTACTGGCAAACCAAAGTGTAAGGATTTGTTTACTGAGTGTTCCAGCAGAACACAGCTATCAAATATCTTCTGCTCTGAGATGTGTAACCAGCTCTAGGAAAGAAAGAGGTTTCAGAGTAATGCCCAGAAACATCATTATAAAGTCAGCAGTAGGAAGCAGCATCTCCAGAGTCTGATAATACTAATGTTAATTATAGAAGAAAATACAGAGTAAACAAATTCTTTCCTTCCTCCTTTTTGTTTGCCGAAAAGGCCAATGACTCTGAAAATCCAGCAGACAGTAAGGAGAAAGTTTATGAAATACTTTGTCTCTTTCAAACACACAAGATTAAACTTTGACCTTAGTATTGAGCAACTCTCTGACCAAAACAAGTAACCCTGAATCACAACAAAACCATCCCATGATCTCCGTATTCTCCAGCATTTGTTGCTCTGTTTGATCCATCACCCCACTGTGGGACTGTCATATTTAGATTACTGATCTGTCTGATGAGATGCTACTGAAACAGTCGTTCTGCAACAGTTCACTGAGCAAAGGCTCAGATAACACAGACAAAGGTGACCTAACCTCCATTTCAGCACAGCTATCTTACCAGGCAGTGCTGCAAACAAACATGATCATTAGACTCCTGTGCAATCCGGATGGCTTCCTGAAGTGCAAGTTCAGCTTGTTGACTACCAGCAAACAAAAAAAGAATATATTAGCATTCCCATAGTGCTCAAAATACAGTGTTACAACAGTACAGAGTACTGATCTAAATTATGCATATGGCACTCAAAAACAAAACTGATTTAAATGACTGAAGGAGAAAGCCTCCGGTTTCCATCTAGCATCAAGCAACATGTGCTATTCTTGAGGCTAATAAGCAAGATGACATCTGCAGGCTACTACAAAAATGCAACTGTAATCCCCACACAGGCTTTCAAAGCTGTGTACATGCCAAAGTGCCGGGTTAGTGCTTGAAAAGGAGCAACATTAAGTATCAGCCTATGCAGAAAGAGCTGTTAGCTTTTCCTCATCTCCTGCCATCTCCAGGCCTTCCACAGGATTCATCCAAGCAGCAGTCGAAAAATGCAAACCATACATGGAGATGGGTAGGCCAGCTTTATCAATAAAGTTACACCCATCCCTAGGTGGCTTTTTTTAATTATTCTTTTCATATCAACTGTACATTGATTTGTGTATAACAGAAAAACTACAATATTTCTCAAGAATATAGCTGGAAACAAGCACTTGTGTTCACTGACTTTTCTGAGATTATGGAAATACAGCAATTGAGAACTCAAATTGCTAGGAAAAGGCTGCAATGGGACACTGACAAATGCCAGCTCTTACAGTGCTGTAAGCGGCCCAGTTATTATGGAAGCCAAATAAATGCCAAAATAAAAGCAAACCCAAACAAATTATGATTACTAGAAAATTCCAACCCAACCATGGCAAATACACGTTACAGAACTCCCCTCTCCACTCAAACAGATTTTCACACTGGACAAAAAGTCCAGCTGTCAGTGCCTAGAAGCCAAATCTGAGCAGTGCAGTGCAGCACACCGACTTACTAATGGCCAAAGCGACAGTGCAGGGCAGCCAGGTTCAGGGCGGCGTATCTCAGACTCCGGCCATAACCCTCATCCCCATTGCTTTTGCTTTCTGCTCCGGTGAGAATCAAACGGTCAAAATAATGCAGGAGGCTGTGTGTTGAACTGAAGACGTCGTGCACTCTGAGACTGTTTAAGTAGCTTAAATAATGCTGAAATTTGAAGAAAAATCAGCATTAGCTGAATCAAATGAACGTGAGTTATCCAAATCAGCAGGTGTGTCAGCTAACAGTTTTCAGACTATGGAACTACGAGGCCTGACATTTTGTAGATTTAGTTCACCACTGACACAGTGCCACCAAAACTAAGAGGATTATAGCTATGCATAAAGCTAGACATGTTGTTAGGCACTCTGCTTAATTAAGGTTTCTGTACCTCCAGGAGTTTCGGTCTGAATTACTGAATATTTACATGCAACTTGCTCATGTTTCTATCTTCTTGCACATTTCAATATAGAAAAAAAAAACACTCTCCAACAATTCCATCCTTGAAACACAAAGAAATCCCTTTACAACCATTCTGGATGAAGAAAAAGATACTTACTGCTTCAGCAAAGTCTGGATTAAATTTTAACAAGTTGTTCAATTCCTTTTGTAAAGATCCAGGAGTAAGTGCCTTTGTCTCATCATTCTTTAGCAGAGAAGCCTAGAATCAACATTGAAACCAATGCTAAGTAACTCCAACTTGAGCATTATGAATATACTTTGATACAGGGTTGTTATTCTGTTATCTGCCTGAAGAGAGCATTAAAGAAGATTTCAGAACAGCTCTGTTATGACACTGAAACATAAGTGGCAGTTTTATTCTTTGCTGCATTATAGCATCCACTTTCCAGAGATCAGAGAGTTCGGGTAAAATAAAAGCATATTTGAGGGACTGTTTGAAGGAAAGAGCTCTATTTCTCTTGTTCAAGAATTCAACAGATTGCTTGCTGGAATTGCATGAATGCTTCCTGATCTGTTTATTTATTTTGTGAGAACAAAACTAAACAAAAGTAAATCCATGCCAGATTCAACAATCTTTAATAGTAAGGATCCTAACGGGACTGAGAAGTCACTTTAAACTTGTAAAATGTATGTGAAACATTACATAAGATACACCCTTGATTTTGTTAGCAAACTACTCTAAGTGTGCAGAGCACTTACTGACAATTACACTCATGTATTTCTGCTTCTTATCTTTTCTTATCTGCTGAAATAACACAACTACACATTCAGCAGACAGCAAATATGAAGCAAGAGTCAGAATGGATGTGACCTCACATAAATATCATCATACAGTGCCCATGCTTAGATAGAAAACACATTTAAGCTCAACTGAGCATCTACATGCAGTATAATCAACCAGTCTTTACAGATCTAAAAAACATCCTGCTTGACACTGGGTAAAACTGAAGGTGGAAATCGTGTCACAGATCATTTACTCAAATTATTCAGAATTAACATACCTGCTGAGAAAGAAAATACTCTGCTTGTTTCTGGGAAAGAGGCCCGCTGCAAGATATCTCTTCTTCCCTGTTAAAAAGCATTCCTGTTAGAAGGAGGGGCAATGAAATAAAATGCAAGGAAACACATTTTATCAGAACTCCTGCCTTATGAATTTTTATGAGACACTGTAAGCTCAGAGGCATAAAAGGAAATTAAAAAGAAAAAATTTAATTCAGAGTAAAATCTGCCACATTAAAGTTAGCAATCCAAAAGATCTCACATGGTGCTGTTGCAATCTTCGGCCCACTGAGACCGTGGTCAGTCTGTTACCCTAAATACACAAGAAAACTCAACTAAAAAGCAGCAGATATAAGATTAGTGGTGACATATTCCAATGGTTTGCCCTGTTTTCCCCTTCTGAAGACGTTCAGAAAGAAATGAACTGGCATTTTGGTCACATCCATCACTACAGCAAACAACTGTTCTGCAACGGAAAGACCAGACATACAGCATAAAGCTACATGCTAAAAACCATTAAATGACACAAGCTATAGCAGAGCTTGGATAAACACAAGCTTACTTAAATACCGTTTATAAGGCACATCTTTAAGTACACATGTACACAAAACACTTTCAGGACTATTCTTACGGTGAAACACTTTGCAAGCAAGTGAAATGGCTCAGTGTTTGCTTCTCACATTTGATGTCAATGAATGTATTTATCTGTTTGGGGAGGGGCAAAAACAGAAACCAAAAATGTTAAGCTTAGCTTTTCCTAAGAGGAGTCTTTCTGCTTCCCTTGCAGTGGAAGCTGAAGTGATTTCTCCAACAGCTTTAGCACACTGCACACTAACATGACATGGGAAGAGATCATTCGGCAGTGGGCTGCACAGGAGGAAACGGTGGGCAGCATTGGCCTTCAGTTTGCAGCTCCCTGGGTGAGCTCGAGAACGGAGTACCGCCATCTTCTGCAAAGCAGAACTGCTGCCACTTACAAATGCCACCACACGGTGGCACCAAGGAGACAGAGAGGCCACCCAGCTCTGCCAGCGTGCATCAGACTCGGGGAAAAACAATCCGAACAGACACAACCTCTTCACAGTCCTTCAATTTCACCAACACAAAGACAGAACCTTTGAATAGAGCCTCTGAATCTAAAGGTGACATAACTGTCCCATTCTCCCCCTCCTCCGCAGCAGGAAGGCATTTAACAGGGTCAAATCTTGAGTAGAAGCTGGACGAAGCCCAAGTTTACCTTGATGCATACAGTTGTAATTTGAAATACAACCGATTTGCTGACATAATAGAAAAGATTTCAGTATTCATAGATTACCTTAGAGGTACATCAAGTTCTTCTTTCTCCATTTTCCCATCCAGTTCCTCTGTATTGGTCAGCTCCATATCATTCTCATCAATTCCACATTTTTTCTCATCATTTAGAAAGTACTGCTGAAGTGCAGTGTAAAGTTTGTAGACCTGGCTAAAAGAAAGTTTATTGTATGCCAAGATCATATGGCGCAGAAATAGACCTGGAAAGGAAAACATATGCTGTGACATTGGTATGTAGGGGTTTTATTGGAGAGAGGAGAGTAGAAATCATTATAATAGCCAGAAGCTTAAATGTTGTTAAGCATCTCATCTCAGTCTACCAACTGGTAAATCTTAGTTCTGCCAAGTATAAACCTCAAATTAATTTTGTGGCAAAACTCACAGATTGTCAGATCACAGAACGATGTCAGCAAGAGGTACACACTACAGAACATTATTGGTTAATATGAAACGTTTGAGTAAAGAGAAAGATCATATTATAATCTTTACTCCTCCATAAAAAGAAAAGCAAAGCTGTATCTTGAGTGAATGCTGCTAACAGCAGCTTAGAGATGACAGCTAGTTACCTATGACACTTGTTTTATGAACTTCTGGCTCTGTTCCACTGAATGAATCTGAAAGGTCATCAAAAAATTGTTCCATATCTTTCAGTTCTCCTTCAGCTATGAGTTTTAACCTAAACAGGAAAACAAACAAACAACACTTCTTCTAGTGTTTAAATATTATGCATCAAACAATTTTCCTCTACTTCAAGTAGAGGAAATAAAAATAAAAAAATAAATTAATAAAAATAAAAATTGATTCACAGAATCAAAGAGTGACTTAAGTTGAGGGTGGAGGGGGACCTTAAAGCCCCCCCAGCCCCACCCTCTGCTGTGAGCTGGCTGCCTCCTCAGCTAATGCTGCCCAGGGTCCCAACCTGCCTGGATGAGAACAAACAGAAAAGGTGTTTATCCACAGATAAGGGGCCAGACACCAGAAAGCCTGCATGTCCTGGCTGTGTCACCTGTCACTGAACAGAGACAGCACATTGACGGGGGCAGACCGGAGCTGAGGACCCAACCGAGGTCCTCCCCCCCCACGAAGGCCGCCCACCTGATGTGCACGGAGCCGGCCAGGTTGGGGCAGCACTCCTCGATGGCCTTGCGCAGTCGCGACAGCGGCATGTCAGGCCCCTGGGGATGATGAGGAGAGCAACACGTCGCGACAGAACACAAATCAGGCCCCCCCCCGGCCCCTCGGTCCCATTCCCCACCTGCAGCAATGGCAGCAGCAGCCGGTTGAGCCGCCGCCGCTCCAGCTGGTCGAGCTGCGAGCCAGAACGGCCCAGCTCGCTGAGGAGCACCAGCAGCGCCATCTTGTAAGGGGTGACCCAGTCCTTGATGCCGAACACGTTGGCGTGCACGACGCCATTGGTCATCATCGGGTTGAAGTACAGGCTCTCGTGCACGCTCGCCATAGCGGCACCCGGACACCTCCCGCCAGGGAAACCGGCTACGCCCGCCAGCCAATCACCGCCACGGCTTCCATCACGTGAGAGGAGCCGTGACCAATGAGAGGAGGATCTGTGCTCTGCTCTCTCTGGACCGGCTGGCGGACTGAGCCGAGGGGAAACGTTCCGGGCGGCGATGGGGCCCGAACCGCACCATCTGTAACACATCGTACGTCTCATCATGGTGCCCTGCCTCCAGAGAGAGCGCTCCGATTACTGCAATAATTCTCTCTCCCATTTTTTTCTTATTTCTTTTTTCTTTCTTTTTTTTCTTCTTTTTTTTCCCTTTTCTTCATTTTCCTTTTCTTCTTCTTTTCTTTTCTTTTCTTTTCTTTTCTTTTCTTTTCTTTTCTTTTCTTTTCTTTTCTTTTCTTTTCTTTTCTTTTCTTTTCTTTTCTTTTCTTTTCTTTTCTTTTCTTTTCTTTTCTTTTCTTTTCTTTTCTTTTCTTTTCTTTTCTTTTCTTTTCCCCTCCCTTCCCTTCTTTCCCCTCCCCTCCCCTTCCCTTCTCCCTGTTTCCCCTTTTTTCTTTTTTTTTCCTTTTTCTTTTTCTTATCTCTTTCTTTAGTTTTATTTTTCTTTTTTCCTCCTTTCTCTCTTTTTTTTCTCTTCTCTTTTTCTTTTTTATTTTCTTTTCTTCCTTTTTTTCTCTCTCTCTTTTTTTTTTTTTTTTTCTTATTTTCTTTTTTCTTTCCATTTATTTATTTATTTTCTTACTGGAGAGGGAGGAGGAGCAACTCATAAGTCACCATTTTTACACATCTGCACATCACCAGGGATTACAACTCAGGCACTCCTGATTCACGCCTGGATGTGGTTAGAGGAGGAGGAGGCAAATCGAGCTTGGAGTAATTTTCTGGAATACATTTATATTGAAGAAGCTTAATGCTGTAATTAGTTGTTGTGAGCATAAGTAGTGATAACTTCCCAGATCTCAATGAGCTAATACTTGTTCAGCTGTATCTGAATATAAAAAGCAGGAAATAGCTGCAGCTGTTATGTTACAAAGGTTAATTTCGTGGTATTTCCTGAAAATAAAGTAAGACAGCTTGGGCGGAAGCACTGAAATGGCAAAGTGGGCTGCAGGGAGGGGCGGAGAAGAGAGCTGCAGTCAGCATTTGCAGAAGTTGGAGAGACAAGGAAATGACACATCTGGCCCAAATCCTGACGCTCTGTGTAACTCTCCAAACTCAACATGCAAGTCATGCTGACAGTCCTGCTTTGAACCTGCTCAAATAGTAAACCCAAATTACCGTGTGCCTCTGGGAGTGAATGCTGTAAGGACTTTTTGTATCGATAGTAATACCCACTCTGAAATTCCCAAATAAAGCCTGGAGATTAACATTTACTTCAAAAGTAATGTACGATTTTGGATGTGGTAGGGATGGGTGATGAGCTTAGAGGTCTTTTCCAATCTTTGTGATTCTGTGATTTCACAACTGAAAACACTGAAAGCAGTGATTCCTGCTAAGAACGATTTCTCTATTCACCATGTAAAACCATGGGGGATCACAGAGCTCCAGTGAGTCATCATTCCTCGTCATTCCACAGCAGAAGTAAATGGGACATCTTGTATTAATAGATTCAAATCTTTTAATGCTTCTTTGGCACAACCCCGAGAGCTCAGCGAAGGCAAGGCTTATTAACCGAGCTCAGCAATGCCACTTTGCAGCCACTGAGGTTCAAGTTCCCTGTTAAAGAACAACAGTCATGGTTAAAACTCAGACGTAGTGATAAAGAGATCTCAAATAAGTGTCACAGCGTGACTCACTGACATCTGCCCCAATGAAGGCAGAGTGCTGAGGGCTGTCAGCACGGCCATGGGCTCTGGGAGGTGTCTGGGAGGTTTGCTCTCAGCACAGCTCATGGGAAAACTCATTTTTCTCCCCTCTGTCGCCCATCTCTGAGCCCTGCTGCAAACACAGCCTCCCCACCCCAAGTTACGAAGGGCTTTGCAACCTTTTCCGTGAGTAATAGAGCCTGGGCTCGAAATGTGTTCTCAAACACTTTTGTTGGGCCCCATTTGTTGGCTCTGTGTCCTCACGTAAAGCTTGCCTCAGGATTTGCTTTTTATTGTAATACTGTTACAATACAGGTTACAATTTTTTTTTAAAATTTATTCTTAAAACCTTTTTTTTAATTAATATATTTATAAGGTAAATAAAGTAATAACGGGATCCGCAAGCTTTTTGGAGCTGGATTTTCAAATAATAAACCCCTTCAGTCACTCAGCGCCCACCCCGGGGGCCCCGGCCTCACCTCGCCTCAAGGCCACCTCCGCGCCCACCCTCGGCGGCTTTTCCTCTCCTCCCATTGGCTCCTCCCGCCGCCGTCGCGAGGAGAACAGCCAATAGGACGCGGCTCCGCGGGAAGGCCCGCCCTCCGTGAGGCGGCCCGCGGGCGGGGGTCGGCGCCGGGCAGGGCGCCGTGCTGAGGCGGCGGAGCGGCCATGAAGGTGACGGGCTTCCTCGGCTGGGCCGGCTGTGGGAGGGACGAGGGCGGCCGAAACGGAGCGCGGTGCGGCAGGGACCCCGCTGGGGGTGGGGCGGGCCGAGCTGCGCCGTGGCCCTCCGCTCCCTTCGGGCCGCGGCCGCCACAGAGGGGCTCCCGAGGCCGCGACCGCCTCGCCGAGGGGCCTTCGCTGAGTCAGCGGGCGGGCGGGGCCCGAGGCGAGGCCCAATCCCTCACGGCTCTCTCGTCTGACCCCCGGATGGGCGCCGTGCCTTCGGGTCGTCGCCGAGCTCCGTTTTTGGGAAAGCTCTGCGCGGCCCCGGGGCTTAACTGGGCGTTTAACGTTTAACGGGGCTTTAAGCTGGGCTGCTGCGGAAGGATCCTCCTGCCGCTGTGCGCGGCCGCGAGCAGCCCTGCGGGCACGGCTGGGCTCTGAGGCTGGAGGGCCGAAATGCGATTTCACGGCGCTGCAGGGTGCGCGGAGCGTGGAGGTGAAGGGAGCAGCCGAAGGATCGTGGGGAAGGATGGCTGGAAAGGCTTTGGCTGCTCGGCCGGGCTGTGCTGAGCTCTGCACGGAGGAAGCTGCTTGTTTTAGTGTCTCATCTATGAGTTGTGTCGGTGCTTTCTGGCTCGGTATCACAGGGAAGCTGCAGAGCTGACTGAGGTTAAGGAGCGAATTAAGGACACTGTTGCACTGCCTTTCATCTGCATAGATCCGCTCTTAGAGCAACTGTAACACACGTCTTCTGTCCAATACTTAGAAAATTCACGTATCAAAAGTGGATAACAAACTTCCTAGATGCATATTTACCCTGAGCTTATAGCTTTGTCTGAGCTGTTACAGGCCATTCAATAAAATCACTCCTCCAAGTGTTAAACTGCCTGGTAAGGACATGGGTAGCAGCTGCATTCTCTCCTGGTTCTGTTGTCCTGCTGCTGGGTGCCCTGCAGTGGAGCTGGTTGGATTCTCACACACTTCTGGCTCAGTGTTTTTATCTTTCTGCGCTTATTTGCCTGCAGCAGTTTTTTGTTGTTCACTATAAAGCTGGCGTGACAATTCTGTAAGACCATGTGAAGAATTAGTCATTATTTTTTTTGCAAGTGACAACTTTCCATTAAGGTGGAAAAAAAAAATACTTTTCAAAAGACCAGCCTTGCATCCAAGAGAGCTCCTAGTTTTAAGTCACCAGTTTTAAGAATGCTTTTCTGAAACGTTATTTAACTGTTACTTAAGAAGGAGGGAGAACTACGCATCATTTGTTTTGTGCAGGAGAAAGGAATATTGATGTTTCCACTATGCTGCTGGAAAGCAGAGAGCAAGTCTTGGCTGGATGGCTCAGTGTGGAGGGCGGTGAGCTGCAGGTACCAACCAGGGTCAGTCATGCCCTGAGCTCTGCAGGCTTTTCTCTGTGCTGTGTGAAGGTTCCTGGTTACAGCTGGGGTGAACGTGGCTCTCAAAACAGTTGGGCTAGTGAGTTTTGTTTGTTGCATACCTGTTTGATGTTATTACTGCCCACAGCTTAGAAGCAGAAGGACCGACCGCACTGCTAGCCTTGCAACACTTGTAGTGTCAGCATACAGCAGTAAGAGTGGAGCACCAGGTTTGTGTAGGTCAGAGAGGTGCTTTTGATGTTCCACTCTTAACAACGTGTTCGTGCAAGTGCCTTGTAGGGCATGTTTAGTCCTATGGCTCTGTGCCTCAGCTTCTCTCTGCACCACAGTAAGGACTCCTTTCTGAGCTTTTCTGCTTCGTGTGTGTTAAGATGGAAAGCAGTCACTGCAGGGACTGCAGTGCCATCACTGGGCTGACGTGTGCTCTGGTTGGTCGAGGTTTGCAGGCTCAAACCCAATGTTCCGTGTCTTTACACTTGAAGGGGTAGAGGCTGCTGTCCAGGCTGCTGTCCTGGAATAAAGAAAACAAAACAGAAGAACTTAGAATAGGTAAGAAAAAAAAAAAGGTGAACAAAAATATGTTTAAAAGATAGTTGTACCACTCAGCTTCCTTCTGCAAAAAACCCAGTGTGCTTCTGTTGGTTCTTGTTGTTGTTTAATAGGTTTCAATGAGCCACATGACTGCAATTACGTGTATGACCCAAACAGTGTAGGTTCCAAATTCCAACTTGAAGTATAAATCTGATAGAGAATCTGGTGCTGAAGGCTTTCAAGGATAAAAAAAGTAGCAGTGAACTGCATGCATTTATAGTGTTTGAGATAAAACAGTAGGGCTCAAACCAGAAATACAGTCAATATGGAATAAAGTTATTTGGAGGTACTTTAGTTTTGTTAGCCCCTGTGTAAGAGAACAGCAGAGCAGCTCCAGGGAGGGCCTGAAAGATGTTTTCCTCTCAAAGAAACAGAGCATGAGTTTGGAATTAAGTTTGGTTTGTTTGCTTGAAGATCCAGAAATGTTTTTTAGAGTTTCACCGTGAGTCCTAAAAGAACTGAGTTACTTCTGGAGAAGGTCCTACAGGGAGGCAGCCTTACAAAGCTGTTGCACCTCTCGCTCTCGTCCCTTCAGCTCTTGTCCTTCGCCTACAATTGACTGTCAGTCTCTCCTCCTTCACTTTGCATCACCTCTTCAAATTCCTTACCTTTTCTGTGAAGAACTCTGCTTCACAGCAGGAGGAAAGGAGCTCCTTGTGCCTGCTTCAGCCTCTTGGAAGCAAATCTTACCTACTTTGGGTTGTAGCTGGAAAGGGTGGCTGGCTGGGCTGCACCGATGTTTGTGTGCTGCATTCCTTGTGCTCTGGGATTGCACACAGCGCGCTTTAGGATGATGAGAGATGGGATGGCGAGGCCCTGTGGCAGCAGGACACGTGTTACGTGGGTCTTAGGATATTCAGTTTTGTCCCTTTTTCTTTTTTCTGTGTGCTTCCAGGCAGGAGCTACTTCCATGTGGGCTTCCTGCTGTGGGTTGCTGAATGAAGTCATGGGGACTGGGGCTGTCCGTGGCCAGCAGGCCGGCTTTGCAGGAGGCGCCGGCCCGTTCCGCTTCGCCCCGAACGCGGCTTTCTCGTCATGTCCATCTCCAGCTGCAGCAGCTGCTAACGTGGTTTGCAAAGCCTGTGGACTGCCCTTCTCAGTTTTTAGGAAAAAAGTGAGTCGTTTCCTTTTAAATCATATTTTTACTAATATGAACTAATCTGTAGGCATATGGGGATACAAATATATGCATGTTTTTTCCTCCAGTAAGGCCATTGAGTCAGATGGTCAGGGAGGGAGAAAGTGCCTCATCCCAAGGGCACAGGAAATGAACATCAGACAGGATTAGAAGTTAAGGGATCTGACGTTGGATCTGAGCTGAGCTGGGAATGTGCTGATCCTATTTGTAAGGTGCATGTTTTAGGTGCAGAATCTTGGCTCTTAAAACAGATCTGTGTTTGCAGAGGATATCAGCCATAGTGGTGGGGTACTGGAATGAACAAACTACATAACAGACAAGTTTAACCACTACCAATTTAGTATCACAGCTTCTTTCTGTGAAGTGCTGTTTGTTTGTTACATGGGTTTAGTTCTGTTAAGTGCTGTTGTGCTCCAGTGACCTCATATCATTTGGGGCCAAGCTGGTGGCTTAATTAAGTTTCCAGGTAAATAAAATTGAGATTGTTGGTGTCACTTCTGCATATGACCATCCATCATTATTACCTTGTCCACTTAGGCCCGCTTACTGACCTAATTCTCTGAAGCCTCTTTGCTCAGTTTTGTTCAGTTTCCCCTTTCCTTGTTGTCTTGCTCCACCTTGGCACAGCCGCAGAGCTATTTGATGGGGCAATTTTCTAGACTTAAATCCTAAAGCTGATGTTTGTCACAATCAGCGATGAAAGGGCAGCAGTAAATTATGAGGTTTGGCGCAGGGTCGTGGGCTCACGTTCTGACTCAACTGCGTGGTTATTTTCTCATCCTTAGCACGTGTGTTGTGACTGCAAGAAGGATTTCTGCTCCGTTTGTTCCGTCTTACAAGAGAATCTCCGAAGATGTTCGACTTGTCACTTGCTGCAAGAAACAGCATTTCAGCGGCCACAGCTGATGAGACTGAAAGTCAAGGATCTGCGCCAGTACCTTGTTCTCAGAAACATCCCGACAGATACCTGCAGGGAGAAGGAAGACTTGGTGGATCTCGTGCTGTGCCACCACTTAGGCTCAGAGGAGGACATGGACGCTGGTAGCTTGCGCTCATCGCGCTCACAGACTTCTGGGTTTTTTACTCATCCATTTTCTATGTCTGTGTCGGTGTCGTCCCAAGGAGAACTTGCAAACAGAGGGGGAAGCACAGGAAATGGGACACCTTTACGGGTACAATAATTAACATGTGTCTTATGGTAGAGTGGCTTTTTTTTTTTCTTTTTTTTCAACTAGATAATGCATCATGCTAAACTAAAACAAGGACCAGCTGGTGCAGATGGAGGGGCTGGAAAATGCCTTTTCCGTTTCTGATTGGAAACAGAAGATGATTAGATAAGACTGGTAGCTTAGGTGATAGGGATGACTTGAGTTGATAATAATTAGCAGCAGCTGAAACTTCAAAATGTTTGGGAGGAAGGAAAGTATTTTGGAAGAGGTTGGGGTTGTTTTAGTTTTTTTTCTCATTTGTTTTGATTAGTTTCATTTTGTACACAGGGCCAAACTGAAACATCTTCTGTAAATAATGATGAAGAAGAAAGTGCCGAGGAACAGGTGAGTTAGGAACCATGCAGAGAAACCTTTGCACGTGACACCACAAAGTCTTTAGATCTGTCAGCATTTAGAATCGCGCTCTGTTCTTTCAGAACCAGCCATTAATCTGTAAATACTTGCCCTGAAAAGGATAAAGCTTTAGCCCAACTGCTGCAGCTTAATGTAGTCTGTGTTGCATGGAAAAATCTGGTGCTTTGGACTTACCAGGACAGATAAAAACATACAGCTCTGTGTTTCAGACTCCCAGATTGTCCAGAAAACGAGCGAGAGCCTCTCTGTCTGATATTTCAAGTCTGGAGGACATCGAAGGCTTGAGTGTTCGGCAGCTGAAGGAGATCCTTGCGTGTAATTTTGTCAACTATTCAGGATGCTGTGAGAAATGGGAACTTGTGGAGAAAGTGAGCAGGCTGTACAGAGAGAGTGAGGAAAACCACAAAACACGTAAGTTTGTATTCGATTCTTACCTTTCTTTTCTGGTTTCCAGTAGCCGGTTCTGCCAGCAGACAACTTGGTGTCTGACTTGTTCTGCTTTTGTGGAACAACTCACAGGTGTGGTTTCCTAGTTGGAGCTACATCTATAGAATAGCTGACTGTGGTACCAGTGTGTAAATGAAGCTTTCCAGGAATTGTGCTGTTTTTTCAAAGATTTACTTTCCAAAGCTTGGAGAGCTCAGCTTTCACATGCAAGGTAAAATGGCATGGCTGAGAACTGCTGCTTTGGAGAATGTGAAACTTGGCACCTCCGTATCCTGTATTAGATTTCACAAGGTATTAGCAAGAGGGCTTCTCTTGTAGCTGTCAACAGACCAAATTCAGGTCTTTCACCGTGAGACAGAATTAAAAGCTACAGTGGCAAAAGTCCAAGTTCAAGTGGTTTGGTCTCTCTCCATGCTTTCACGATAAGGTGTTTTTGTGGCTGCAGCTCAATGACTTGTATTCATCCAACCTCTGTGCTCAACAGTTGCTGTCTTTCACTTGCCTGATCGTAGTATATGCACAGCCTGATTTCTGTTAACAAAATATTGTGGGAGAAACAGCTTCTTGATGATGCTGCCGGCCTGACAAATCCCTGCCTGGCTCTTTATTCTTGCACCCACCAGGCAGGACGTGAGCAACAGGCAACTGCAGTGACTGGAAAGCTGCCTTAGCTCAGGGCTGCTTCACAGCCAGGTGTTGCCAGCACATAACACTGAAATAACTGGCTCAGAGGGGTGAAGCATTCTGCAGGTGCTGCCCGCTCTCTGGTACTGCTGGTGAGTGTCAAAGCACGGCTCAAGGGAGACCCTCAGTTGGTGATTAAAATAGAGCTGAAAACCTGTCTGAAATGAAGCATTAGAGTTAGAATTTTCTCAGTATGGTCTGACAAAATGTACAGTTATTGAGAGAGGAAAGCTGCACTGAAACCTAGCAGGCTTTGTTCAGTTCCACCATCCTCAGGCCTTGCTTACGCTTCGACAACTTGGTCTGCTTCATTCTGCATCACTGTGAGGAAAGTGTTCTGCTACACAAAGTAAGTTCAGAGATGGAGAACAACAAGCTCTGCATTTTAATTACTGTCATCAAGCACTTAATTGAGACTGGATGAAATATGAAATAATAACTGGATGAAATGTGAAATAATTCTTAGCTGGGTTAGAAAACGGTTGTAAGCACGGAGCAACACAGCTTTATGGTGAAGTACCCGTTCGTATCTTTTAGCTGGTGCCACCATCAGGGCTGAAGTGTTTTCAAGGCCTGAACGTGTGTCCTCCCTCTCCATTGCTTTGCAGAGGGTGAGAAGGTACAGCTGAACGACAACGATGACAACTTGTGCCGGATCTGCATGGATGCAGTGATCGACTGCGTGCTG
Organism: Lagopus muta; assembly: GCF_023343835.1. Lineage (NCBI taxonomy): Eukaryota > Metazoa > Chordata > Aves > Galliformes > Phasianidae > Lagopus > Lagopus muta. The sequence goes on along the minus strand of NC_064449.1, from coordinate 7,219,869 downwards.
CTGGAGTGCGGCCACATGGTGACCTGCACCAAGTGCGGCAAGAGGATGAGCGAGTGCCCCATCTGCCGGCAGTACGTTGTGCGGGCTGTGCATGTCTTTAAGTCTTAAACGAAGACCAAAAGCCAATTTTAGTCACCCTCTGACTACCAGGATTTCTGTGGGCAGGAGTGCTGAACCCTGGGGCGTAGATCAGATTTTTAATTCTCAAACACAACATTTTGAACATCAGGACGTAGAATTTATGAAGACTTTTTTACAGCATACTTAATCTGACGGTTGGGCAGGATGATGTGATGCCTGTGCGCACAGTGACAGAGCTGCCTGACTTTCCTTAAACCCACAAACTGAGTCAAACTGTTTACAGCAGTTATTGCTCTCTTCTGAAGAATATCAGCCCTAGTTATTGCATTCAGTACTCAGCAAGAGGTCACAGAAACCACCTTTGCTCAACCATCCTTGCGTTACGCTGTCCAGTCCTCTAGAACTTATTGGTTGAACATTCTGTTCTTATGCAATTAAACAAACATAGAATGTAACTGACACTGTTCCTGTAACAGTGTTAACAGTATAAAGACTCAAGAAAGCACTGCCATTAACTGTACCTGCACAGAAGACCTTAAGCAATCTGTTTGACAGGGATTGCTGCGCTCTGAATGTCAGACATTACCCCTGTGTTCTCTTGGCCATTCTCTGTCACTCTGTAGGGCTCTCTCATCTGGTATCCAAGTACTGCTTACTAAGTACTTTTCTTTAGGAATGATTTTTTAAGAAAGGAGGTACAGGAAACCACGTTCTTGTGGTTCTGAATCCACTCATGCCTATTGTAACTATTAATCTAATGTGATGATTGTACTTCATGTGCCGACAACCTGATCTTACTGTGAATACTAATCAGGGTCACAAAACTACTTGCTGCTAACACGTGGAATGTATAGCACTGCTAACCTTAAGGAGGGATGGTTTTATTAAGGACAGAGGAAAGGAAACCTCATCTTTAAAACCTCACATTCACCAACATTAACCAAGGCTGAGTCACTATTACCCCTGCTTCCCATCAGCTGCTGCATACCTCGCTGCTGGCAGCTCAGCTTCCAGCAGGGTGTTGTGTTGGAGCAAAGACCTCAGTGCCTGGGGCTGCCCATGCAGCCTTCTGAGGGAAGCTGCAAAATCACTTCAGATGTGGGGACAGGATCCCTGTGTCCAAGCAGTCCAAGAGTAAGTTAAAAGAAAAAAAAACGATGAAAGAAAGTTCAGCTAAAGCTACAGTTTCTCCTGTGAATTTCCCCCATGCTAACAAAGTAATTGGAGGTAAGAAAATGATTTGCCAGGGCTTCAATGTCCGCTAATTCTTACCTCTGCTACACTGCCTGTCATTCCGGCTCTCTTGTCTTTATGCGGCTGGCTTGAAAATGAAAAAGCAGCTCCTCCTCAAAACAAAATATGCAGCTTTAAGACACTGCTGACTATTTTTCAGAAGGGAGCAAACCTCTCAATGGCTTTATTTTTTAGAGTAACTTTTTAATGCTACTTGATTCCCGGAGTCTCCGTTGAGTGGGTAAGCTGATGAAAAAAGAACCGTATATTACTTCCATGCTGATCGTTAGCCACACAAGCTTAATAAAGATTTGTGATGGGCTTTCACAGCCTCTGTCTCTTTCCTTAACCAGTGGGGAAGGTGGTGGGCAGGCAGCCCAAGCTTTACCTGTCTTTTACAAGCGTGTGCCCAGGCAGACAGCAGCTGCAGGAAGGCATGTGCGTTTCATTTCCCCTCAGTAATAACGTGCTGGGAGGCAGTGGAGAAAGCCTGCACTGAGCACTGTGAGCTGCTGCCTGGAGCGTGGCAGAAATGGGGGCTGCTGCTTGACTGCTGCTTCCATCAAGGTTGGGAACAGTTCCACAAAGCACAGAATCGAGGTGCAGCTTGCTGACACCACCACCCTTCTGCCAGGGAGGTTCCTGCAAGCAGGCCTGGGCTCAGAGTCCTGTTGGGACAGGAGCAGGCCGCTGCCCTCACTGCACAGCAGGACGGCGCGCAGCAGAGCCGGGCTGCAGCAGGGCTTGTGCAGCTCCACAGCTGCAGTCGCTCCCCACTCCTGAAGTCCAAGCACAGCCCCCAGCTGGAACAGAAGCCCTCGTAGCCAGAATCTGTTTTTGTACAATTGTTTATACAAATTCAACAAAGGTAAAACTGCATCAGGAAGGTCTACGAAAACAACACCTTACAACAATGGCACTTATGAATGCAGAATTTTACAATCAGGAAATAACCATGTTATAAACCTTAAATGAGAACTCAACTCACACTTCAAAGAAAGAGAGACTACGTTTGACCATTTATTCTACTGCTGGACTCACTGTATAAATTAATTTTATATTGAGTACAAGAGCTCATGCTACAGAGTGAAACCCTCCTATGTGCAAAAGCTGAAATTGGAATTTTTAAAATTTTGAGAAAAAAGGTGATTTCTATACAGATAAAACTTGGCAAAGTGTTTTACTTCAACTATAATTTACACCTTATTTCCACAACATGCTTATGTCACTTCTCAAGTATACAAAGCAGGATATAAACTTCCATTAAAACATGCTTTAAGTTGAAAGTATTAACCTACTTTTCCTGACCTGGGCACGTTTGTAGATAGATACTGTCTACGAAGTATAGGTTAAGTTCTCTCCTACCATAAGTAAAGATAAAAATTGGCAATCAAAACCGAAACACTGGTAATGCATTCAAACATTGCATAAATAATTTTTAAACAATTTTTGTACAAAAATAGTTCTGCATAATGTAAGATGTAACAAAACAAAATGTGTTAAGAAGGCAGAAATGCAGTGCGTGGTCCACTTTAATGACACCAACTTTTTTTTTGTTTGTTTGTTTGTTTTAAGAAATGAAAAGCAGAAATCAAATTTACACTACCAAGCACATGCTGTGGTACTTTAAATAACAGTATTCCTTGGAGATCAGTCTTCTTCCGGGTGTGAACAATTATCATCAGTAACAGTCGCCTTATGAATTTGCATAAGAGCCAGTGCAGGACATCCCAGGTAGACTGAATTAGTGGCACAAGTTGAGATTCTTAACGTGGGTAGTTTCATGTTGTTCTCGACAAGAGTTGTAAAATCCCATCACGGTATTTTCCAATATTCCAAGTTCCCAATTGAAAATAAAATCCCTACATGTTCTTAGTCCCTTCCCCGCCTCGCCCCAGTATTTACACGTGTCCTTTAACTAACTCAGTTTTTGCAGGAGTTTTTCTTCCACTTGCCCAAACTGAACACTTACTGACATCTCTGCTATGAACTGCTCACAGCCTTCTTTTGTCACTTGCTTGCAGTACCTCAAGTCGATCTGGCAGATGTTTCCACAACGTTTGAAGTAGGACAGGCACTGGTCAGTCACCTTATTGCAGTCTGCAAAGAAAGAGAGAAGGGGACAAAAGTGAAACCCCATTCTGATCTCTGATTTGACCTCCTCAGCCCTTTCTGCTCCTCCTGTGCCACCAGCTGCCCCCACCAGCCTGCATGCAGCTCCCAGCTCCCCATGGCGGCTGTGTAACCGAAGGGATGAGGAGGAGGAGATGGGATGAGGAGGATGAACAAAGTGACAATTTGCAGCTCCCAGCAGCTCAGACAGGGCAGGGCCTGGGAGAACAGCAGCTGCAGGATCACCGACTCCAGCAGCAAACAGTGCTGATGGGGAGGGACACCCCCACCCTCCTCCCCTGCCCCGAGTTCGTGCTGCATACCTGATAAATTAATTTCCGTTAATGAATCCCGCGTGGTAGTTCCAACCGCGGTCAGCAGGTTAATAGACTGATCTGTCACGTGGTTACAGTAACTAAGATTGAGTTTGGAGAGCAGAGGCATGTGCCTGATGATCAGCCGCAACGACGCGTCGGTGATGTCCAGGCCGGCCAAGCGCAGCTCCACGATGTTCCGCAGTTTACTCCGGTTGTCGATCTGACCTGGAAAGCAGAAGCAGCAGCTGAGCCTCGTGCTGTGCTGCAAACATCTGCAAATCTATATGAAATGCACTGTGACACACAACACTGCTGCCCTGAGTTAACTTCAGATGTTTTTGCCTGTCTGTTGCTTTGGAGGGGACATCAGCAGGAACGCTTGCCTATTTTGGATACAGGCACGTGGACAATAACCACCTCCTGATTTAAAAACAAAAGGGACGAAAGTAACTGCAGGGGCCCAGCGGAATTACAGGTCGGGAATAAGCAGTAGGCTGTGCAGTGCATGCCAGAAAGCAGATCTGATTTGCTCAAAATTTCACCTGAGCTGATATCCGGGCGAATGTGGCATGACCCACAGAACTGCTCCTTCCCTGAACTGGAAGAAAGTGTTTCCATACTCTCTAAAGTACACCCGTTGCAGCCTGAAGAGAAGAAAGTCAGACAGAAAACCAGCACAGTGGCTCAGATGACTGTTCAGCAGCCAGAGAACATCACTCATCACCCAGAGGCTTCCAGCGAGGTGCTGCACGTCACTACTTAACCGCCTCACGCGCCAGCAAAGCCCAGAACCCCACCGGTGCTGGCTGCAGGGTTTGCTGCCCATTTCCTCCACAGGGGACCAGCAGCAGAGCATGCTGAGTGCAGATGGGACAGCCCGCGCTCTCCCGCCGGTTACCTGGCCGGTTATCTGTGGGCGGTGACAGGAGGTCTCTCATCTGAGCGTCCTTCAGTCCTTCTGCCCACTGCACGTCCAGAGTTCGGAGTAAAGGGCAGCTGGAACTACAAAGTGCTGACACTGCTATCCATGAGCACCCTGATAACAGCAGGTCTCGGAGACCTGCAGATACAGAAGAGATTGGAGCACACGGCCCATGCGGAGAGGCACCCAGCGATCTGCTCCCACACACAGGCTGAGCTGAGCCCAGCGCTGCTCCAACACACCCCAATGTTCAGGGGCACGCAGGGACCCCGGGAGCCCCCCATCCAGCCATCCCTCTGCCCTGCACCCAGAACCTCCATTACGGGGGGGGGGAACAGTCCCCCAGCATCCCCCAGCTGAACCGGTCAGCACAGGCACAGCACTTACTGGCCAACCCCTGCCACAAATTAGTTTGCTAGAATGCCAAGCAGTCACAATAAAACTCATTTTTTGCTCATTTTAACATGCTGATGTTCTGCCCCTATGTATGTACTCCTCCTTTCAGATAGCTGGACCCCTTCACACCCTCCTCACAGATAATAGTTTACATCTAAACTGCTTTGCTAAGGTCTGGTGAAGCAGTCAAAAAACCATCGCTTACCTGGCAGTCTGTTGATAAGCCAGCTCAGCTGCTTTTTAGATATATTTGTCCAGCTAAGATCAAGGGTTACAGGCTGTCTCCTAATAATGCCACTAAGCATAAGTGGAGTGATGGATTTACAATGGTTTAAATCTATTTTGGTCCATAATCTTTTGTCACAGCACCTACCCAAAAAGAAAAAAAGTCAACAGCACTTGAATTTGGCACTTGTTTCAATTTCTGCAAGACTTTTAAAAAGCATCACAGAACTATGGGGAAAACGACAGCATTTAACTAAAACTAGCAAAAATAAAGCGAAGTGATGCTGAGGTAAGTGCACCAACAAACAGCGTCATGTAGGTTTGAAGTTTTCTGTCAAGTCTATCTCACAGCAAAGTACGGAATTATTTCTACTGAATTATCACTGCCAACATCATAGGATCCCATTTTAAGTCACCACAGCATTTATTAAAATCTGTCTTGTAGCCTGAAAACAAGCGCCTTCCTTCTTATCTCCTGAATAAAAAGAATGGTTTCATGTGTTTCTTGTCCTGATTTCCCCCACACTTTCCCTATGCAAAACAAATTCTGTTCCTGTTATTCCCATGTGCGTTTCTGTGCTCTCTTCATGGCTCCCTAAGGGCCACAAACAACAAATCCGAATGGTTTGCAGTATCCTGCATTTTCCTGCATTTTGCATTAGAAAACGCCATACTTAAACCGAAAAATCATCTAACAGCTGTGGCACTGAGAAACCCGTGGAGGAAGGGCTCCATGGGCATCGCCTTGCGCCACACTACCAACCTTCCTGTCATTTATCCAGGCTTTGCTAGACTGCGCTACTGAGGGGCCTCTGCCATGACTCGCCCATCCATGTGCACATTATGGCTGAATATGAGATGACAGCCAACAAGATACTTTGCTGCGAGTGCACTGAAACTCAGCAATCTGTCCACTAATGCTTTCTGTGGTGGTGCAGTCACTGTCTGTGTCAATTTTTACGCTCTGACACTCTGAGCACAGAACAACGAAGGACTCTTCCACAAGTTCTGCTGGTATGGAATCAGCAGATGGGATTGCTCTGTGTGCCCTCTGCAGGGCAACAACCAGGATGGACCTTCTGAGGAGAACACTGGGGACACCAGAAGATCTTCACTGTATCTCAATAGAGATTTAAGAGCTGAACTAAAAAAACAACTGCATCAGCAGCAAGAGCTCCTGGGGGCACAGCGACCCAGGCTCAGCCTGACCCAGACAGCATGTTCTCATGTGTGGGAACACTGCAGTGCCTGAGGACAGAACAGGCTGCTCTGGGCAGCACAGCTGCTGCAGGCTGATGCTCAGACGCAGAGCTCTCATCAGAAGCGCTGGCAACTGCTGCTTATGAGAAAGCACTAAAGACAAACTGTTTCTTCAGACACTGCCGGGCACCCTCTCTCCTTGGGCTCAGTAGAACTCCAGGGACAACCTGCACACCTCTGTTAGTGCTCAGCCGCCCACCTCCCTTCCGAGCCCATCCCCTCCACACACAAGACCCAGCACGGTTTCCCACCCTCCTTACCATCTGTTCCAGGTCTTGCAAACTCTCATACAGATGCACAAGTCTCTATGACTGAGGTAGCTAAAGACAGCCATCCAGACTTCCCTCTGCATCACGTGGGCTGCCCCATCATCCAGGGGGAGCGAGTCCGGAGGGGGGCTGATGGGGGGCGGCCGGATGACGTGCCGCTCCATCTGAATGCATTTGGGAGGAGAGAGCGAGGGCGGGGGCCGGGCGATGCCGCGCGGTGTGCTCCGCAGGCTGGGGATGAGCGGGTGCCTCAGCTCCCGGGGAGTCCCGTTCAACCCTTTGCTGAACCTATGGAGTCTCTCGCTGTTGTTCAAGGCGCGCTTGGGTTCCTCGTTTTCGCTCTCGGGTTCAGATTTGATGGGTTGGTGATTCTCATTGGCAAGGCTGTTCTCGGTTTTTTGGATCTCTTGGTTGAGCTCCTTGCTGAGCTCCTTGCTCAGTTCTTTATTGGGAAGCCGCCTTTTCCGCCTCATCTTGAACTTCTTCTTGTCCCTGGGCTCGGCCCCCTCTGTGCTGGGACCCGCGGTGGGCGAGCTGGATCGCGACTGGTCGCTGTCCTTGGAGCGGGGAGGCGCTTCCGGCAGCTCGTCCTCTGGCTCCTGCTTGAGGCGCCGCAGGGGTTTGAGCAGGGCGCTCCGCTCATCCGAAGCCTTCCACGATCGCCGCTGAAAAGGAAGAGACAAGGGCTGACTACAGGAGCACCCAGCACGTGGCGTTACGCGGAACGCTGCTGCTCTGTGGGGCGGCGGTGCCTGGGAAACAGCTACCTGCCTGCTCTGGGCCCACCTGCCCCAGCGCCGGGCTGCAGCCACCAGCCAAAGGCATCGAGCTGGAGCGCCAATGCAAAGGCAGGGAGCCCAGGATCGGCTCTCCGGACTCCAAGAGTGACAAATACATTTATTCACCATGCATCACCTTGCAGACTTAAGGGCCTTACTCATTACACAGCAGACAGCTTCCATATAGAAGGCAAACAGCATGCTATAGACAGTTCTCCCCCAACGGGCCAGAAGAAACCAGGCTTAGGATGCATTCACTGGGCAAACTTTCAACACTGGCTGACACACATGCATGCCAAATGGCCAAAAGGTCAATTTCTGAAAGCTCCTGAGGTGCAACCACTACTCGCACTGTGGCTGCGCTTCTGCTGTGATGACACCATTCCTGCTGGATGCTCAGAGCCTCAGGTAAGCACACTCTGGCTGCCCCTTTACATGCTACTGAACTCGGTTCATCTTCTCAGGCTTCCCCACCTCCAGTGCATGCGGACGGGGAATGCCAGGTGTGACACACTGCCACGCGGATGAGCCCGCATGCTGCCACCATCTCTGATGCAAGGGTGGGCTCACGGGACTGGCAGCTTCTTCCCTGCCCTGGTTGCTGCTTGTCAAAGAGAACTGCGCTTCATTCACGTTAATCTAAACTTCTGATGCACGCCAGAGGGATATGGAAGAGATGTACGGACCAAAACCAAGGAAGACTTCAAGTCTGATTGATCGCTATACGCAAGAAAGAAGCTAGCATCTGTTAGAACGAAACAGCCTTAATAAGAAGAGATCAGGCCTGGCAAGGAAAGGTGAGCTGCTGTGAACACACCTGCTCTATCAGAACACCCGTGTTCTGCAATAAACTAATTGGATCACATCTGTGGATGTGCTGCTACACCTCGGACTCAGCGCCGAGCAGAGAAAGCTGATCAACCCGTCCTCAAACATGTAATAAAGGAAGAGGTCACAGTAAGTTAATGACAGGTTAGAAAACAGACAGGAAAATTAGAACATCAGATTACTGTCAGCTTGCAGCATCCTCCACACAGGGCACTGATGAGTGCGTAATTTAAAGGTATCAGAGTTCTGTTATTGCGGCAGATTGTGAGAGAGAAATCAATGCTTGTGCAGGGGGGGCTCCACACTGTGATGCAGACTGCTGAGGGTGTGCGTGGCAGGAGCAAGATTCAGCAAGAGAGCAAAGCATCAGCACAGAAACTGAATTTTATTCCTTGGGGTCATCAAAACACAGTTTTTGTTTGTATTTCAACATGGGACATGAGAAAAAACAGACCCAGACACTGCAGCTAACTCTTCTGAAGCATAAAGGCTTGCACGAGAGAGTTTTTGAGGTGTAAAGGGCATAATAAAAATGCCCACTCTGACACAAAGATATGAATGATACACTGGCTCACCATTCAGCCCACATGAGAAGGAGCAAAAGGGATGCAGAACATATCTATTATAAAGGCAAAGCACCTTCTTCCTGAAGAGTTTCTTCTTTTCCAAGTTTTAGCTGTTGGAAGAAAGAAAAAGTAAAAGCCCCAGAAGATGACATTTGTTCTGCTGTCTGTTGAAGGTCTGGTGACTCACAGTGCCTTCCTGACGCGCTGGGGGCTTTCACGGAGCAATTCAAGCCATCCATAAACACTCCAGTGAGTCCGCAGGGATGGGAAAAGGAGATCATGGCCAAGAAGCAGATATGCATAACCTGCTGTCATGAATTTTGCTCTCCACCAAAGCAACGACAATCCCTACATTCCCACACTGTGGTGCTCTCTCTGCCAAGACTCAACAGGCAGAGCAACTACCAAGTCCTAGAGAACTGCAGTGCACGCAGTACAAGAACTGCCAGCGATCCCAGTTACAAACCATCCGACGTCTACTTGTAAGAGAAGTTGGATCTAAGTCCTCAATTCTACCTCTGGAAGCCAGCATTTCTCTACATCTCAAGTAGAACATTCTGTAATCCACACGGCAATTCAGAGTGTCTCTGCCTGGTCCAAGAGCTCTGACTTTTAAATTCAGGGAAAAGCTGCTACAGTGCTGCTGTGAGCAGCTCCTCCTCTCTGCAGGCTACAGGAGGTGTCATTCCTAAAAGTCCTCTGATCAGTTCTACACATTGTACATCTGTGAATCAGCCACAAAACAAGCAGCCACGCGCCACCAAGTGGCAACAGATGAAAAGGTTTCCATAAAAAAGTGATTTTCACTTTGTTCCTACTCCAAGCATCTTGCAGTGACTTTTTAGTTAAAGTGGGTTTTCCAGCATTTTGAACAAACCAACAGCCACAGCCCAGTGTTGTCAGCCTCTGAATGTCAACCCGAGCTTCACCGTTCAAACTACTGTCCTGTTAGACAAGCAGTTTTCAGGAAGGGAGGTAAAACATCGCAGTTTCTTTTGTAGCAATCTGGGATTTCAAGACGAGGTACAAGCCAGAAGGCAAGAGACATCAGCCCCAACCAGCCCACGCGCATCTGCGTACGTACATAAGGGTTTGTCATACCCGTTTTCTCATAGAGGGTTCCTGGGGTTTCTCAAATTTCCTTTTCCTCCGCAGATGGACTTCGTCTGACTTTCTCCTCAGAATTGAGTCAACTTGAGGCTTTTTGGAATGTTCCTCAGATTTCCGCCTGGGAGTTTCTTCACAGTCCCCTTTCCGTTTTGCAGCATCTGTTACTTCCTTATTGTCTCTGTTCATTTTCTGTTCCTTCAGCAATGAGCCTGGGAGATTTGATGCGTATTTGAATCCTGGTCCGCGCTTTTGCTTGTACGCCAAAGAGACACAAAACACAAACAAACTTTATATCTTATGCCTTTCTCAGCTATTTATGTACGTTGCCTCCAGCACTGGTGGGTTGATCACTTTGTAACAGACAAAATCATTAACATGGAGTTACAGTAGAAGCAGTTTCAACCTTTAAGAAGTTTTTATGCACACTGGCAGCCTCTCGCTTTACAAAAGAAAACAAAAAAAAGCTTCCCTAATTCCAATAGACACTTCAGGTTTCGCATGACCTTTTTTCTTTCCTTTTTACACAATCCAAAGAGTTATCTTAGAATTTAGCATGCAGCAATGCACAGAACTAACCTAAACACTCTCCAGGTTTTGGGTGAAGTGTTAGTGCGTGGAAGAAAAATAAAAGATGGTTAGGGAACAGAAAGCCAACAGCTTATTTCCTTTGACTCAACTGAATTGAACACAAAAACAAAAGCGGTACTGGGCAAAATTATACCTATAAGCCAGAGGGAACGTTTGAGATCTTGTATTTCATTCCAGCACCACTTATCCCCATTAAACTCACTTTTCCAGTTTTCCCTGCATGGTTGCACTTTGGACACTCCCAGCAGTTCGGCAGCTCGTCGTTAACCACACCATCTGATTCCTTCACCTGGTGAAAGAGAGGCACAACTCAATTCACAGACAAGCTCAAAGAAGCTGCAGAAGTCTACAGGTAGACCACTCAGAGGCACTTCTCACAGCTCTGCGTTTTCTCTGATCGATTGCTGCCCTCCCAAGAGCCCCAGGAAAGAAACCCAGCTCCCTGCAGGAGCAGAGCACACCCCACAGGATCACCCTCAATATAACATCCATGGGAGGAATGTGTGGTGGCCAACCTGGTCCTCGATAAAGGCTTTGGGTCTGGGCTTTGTGTGAAGGTCAGGGACAATCCCAATTACTGCAGGGCACATTCTGCTCTTACAAAAATGATAAGGAAAGAAGCCACCCGCCATCCCGACTGTAATCATGCCATCTCCAAACGTCCTCCCACACCCCTGATCTGAAAAGCCATTTCCCTCCCCGAAGTGAGGCACAGCCTCTGCCTCAATAGGAAGGGATTTTTCCCATACGCACATTCTCATACATTAATACTGTTGGGCATTTTTAGAAGCAGAGCACCCTGCACTGTAATCAAGTGTGCCTTACAATATTTTTCTTTACGGCTCAGAGTGAGCAGCCCCGTGTGCACAGCCCCCAGGCTCACGTGCCAGCAGAACGCTGGCTGCCAAGCCAGCTGGAGAACAGCAAACTTCTATTCAGAGGTCCAGGCAAACAAAAACATTCTCAGGGCTTCTGACACCCACAGCTAGCGTAAGGAAGAGAAGTGCTTACTGCTTTGCTGCCTCTGAGAGACTGTGACATTCTGCTCTTTGAAAAACGCCCATTTGGTGTTGTCACATCACAAGGAAAGCACAGCCCTGCCCCACACGGCTCCTGCTTCCTGAACTTCTGCAGAGGAGCCCTCATTACATTCCAGACAGGAGAAAGGTGTTTCTGAAAAGCAGTTTCTTTGAATGAAGCCGAGGAGGAACAGCAGAGCTAAGCTAAAAAGCAGCCTCCACACAAAGACATAAGCTCACTGATGGCACGTTCGCATCTTAAGGATTAGTTACGTGGTGTTCAAGAGGTGTCTGGATGAGGTGCTACGAGATATGGTTCAGTAGCTTGGTGACGGGTTGGACTAGATGATCTTGCAGAATCACAAGGTTGGAAAGGACCTACGATTCTATGACTTAGGCAAAAGCCTCAAGGAAAAAAGAAAACATTTTATTACTGTAGTAGCACGGTTCTGCTGTCTGCAGTCAAGATGAACAGCTGGGCATTGGCATCAGCAGTACAGTAGCAGGAGCCGGCTGCTGGAACAGGCAAGGGCAGAGCTCTGCAGATTTTTCTTGTTTCTGAAGCATTTCCTCCTCCCAGCTCAGTGAAAACGTGTGAGCTGTGCAGGAGCAAGCCCTGGGATTTAGGGAACTGCTTCCTCCAGAACTGAGCCAGACAGCAGCCATTCGAGTTTCACCATCCAGCAGGAGTGATGACATGTCAGCCTTTCTCAGCAAGTCTTTGGGAGTTAATAAACGAGTAAATGAAGTGGGCAGAATTTAAATACTGGTTTTATCACAACTGTGTGCCTTTGAACCTTCTTTCCCATGGTAGGTGTAAGATACTCCAGGAGCTGTTGTATACATCTCTGCCTCAGGGGAACAATTCCTGGCTCAAGCCCAAGTTGGGAACAAGTTATTTCCCGCACTGAATACAGAACAAATGCTACCAAAGGGAAAGCATTACAGCTCCGTCCCTTCTGAGGAGTTTAAGGAACCGAACAGATGTGAGGAACTGTAAGCAAACTAATTAGACACAAACAAACCTGCCACTGAATCCGTCCCAAGCCTTCTAGGCTGGGTGGGAGCCAGTTCTGCATGTTTGCTACCAGCAGCAGGTGGGCGTCTGAGCCACGGTGGGAGGCACCTCCACTGCATGCCTGCAGCACCAGGCAGCCATTCACAGCCTGAACACAAGACTGAGTCAGAGAATACAGAGACCCCAGGAGCCAATCTGTTATCAGCAGGTGAGTGCTGTGAGTCCTGACAGTGCAGAGGCTGAAGTAATGCAGGTAGAAACACACCTGGTCTGAAGACAGTGGCAGAAAAGCAGCTGGGCTGGAGGAGGACTTTGTTTTCTCAGTTATTTATTTTTGCTGTTCTGTCAATGCACCTAGAATACTCCCTCATTTCTATCAGTCTCACTCTATCTACCAAAGAACAGGATTCTTATGAAGAAAAATTCTTCTTAAAGAAACTGCATCAGATCCTGCACTTGGTCACCTGTGCAACTAAGGATCTGACTCACAGCAAGAAAAATCCATCAATACTGGTTCAATACAAATGCCCTGCAACAGAAAAAAACAATATCCCTCTGAAAATCTCAGCAGCTCCCTCTGAAAGCAACACTGGGCTTATGAAAGGCTTGCCAAGATGATTTTATCAAGGAACTATTCAGAAGAAAGAAGCTGGACAGTCAGCCCTTAGCAATGCCATTCAAGACTCCCCTGAAGCCAGCTCAGCTCTTAGGCAATGGCAGAGGACAGACCTATCAGATGCCCTACGAGGTCATCTTCTGCTGTTTCATGGAGAAAACTCACTGACCACAAACAAAGTCAAATGGTGAAGCTGGAAGAGGATGAGCTCCAAACCAGACACACACAGCCCTGCAGTGCCCGAGATCACACGTGTCAGATGCCTGCTGGAGATGAAGCCATGGCTGACACGTGGCGCTGCCTGAGCAAGACAGGATGGGACCTCCTCTTGGTGCACAACCCTGGGCTGCATCTGTTTCCAAAGGTGTTTTCCATGCAGACTGAGGGCTCAGCCCATACCAGGGCTCAAGCACCTCATTAACAGGGCATCCCTTTGTCCCACAGACAACTATGGAGCCTGGCAATAAGCAGCAATGAGGGAACCAAGGAAGAGATTCTGTTCTTCTTTTGTGCTTCTCCACACAGTCTCCTCTCATCTTCTAAAATGATGATTCTGAAATCCTCCTGCTGCCCTTTTGTTTCTGTAAATAATCAATAGTTATCCACCCATTCCAGCTCAGCAGATGCACTGAGAAACTGAAGTAAAAGACACACGCAGCACACTGCTAACCTCCCATTATTTAACTTTCAGAAATATTTCAAGCAACTTTGTGCTCCTAGTTACCAAAGCAGTACTCAGAACATCTTTTATAAGCATAAAAGAACAAACGGCCCCTGCCTGACTTCACAGGTCTGACCCACATCCTGTGCAAATGGTCCCAGACGTGGGACAGTGAGAGGAAGCCATACTTCAGCTGTCACCAAACAGTGACCCTGTCCTCAGGACCTGGATACGAGGCATTGCTGGCACTGCCAGAAAGGAAGAGGAGTGCAGGGCACTTGGGGGAAGGAACAGAAGAGCAGCAGCTGCAAGACAGAACTGAGGTTCCTCTGGAAATGAGCTCCTCCTTCCCTTGCTTCTTCAGCCTTTGAAGCCTTACTTTATGCAGAGCCAACCACACCAAGCTCCTGCTCAGAGCCCATCTGTGGCAGGAGCTGCAGGTACCCCACTCTTCAGGGCAATTCTGGCTTGCCAGCTACCTGCTTTCTGCTCCAGCAAGTCACACACATCCCTCAGTGCAACATGGCATACAGCACAGAAGCAGTGAAAGGCCGGGACAGCATCACCTCAGGCCTGCATAAGGAACACATCTCCATGCCCAGAGGGACCAAGGGCTGCTTTCTAGGGCATGGTACATCAGAATACATTTGCTAAGGCAAAATCACTTCAACCATAAACAAATCAGGAACAGAGAACGACTGAGCAGCCAAGACACAACCAGTTTTGGAGAAAGCAGGCTTCTAAGTGCTCAGACACAGGGATGTGCCCAAAAATACACTTCCATTACCAACCAAGAGAATAGTTGTTCACAGTACTCCATTCAGCCTGAAACTTGCCCAGTTTGCTCTCTAGAGCTGCAGTCTTCCTACTGGAATGTCTGCTCCCACCCTTAAGGCCAGCTGCCACTAAAAGGCATATCTGTGCCTGGACAAACACAAACAGCAAACCACTCATTTGTACTCTGCTGATACAGGGCTGCAAATAAGTCATCCAAAGCTACAGGTAGATTTTTCTGTCCTCTGGAGCTTGCCAACTGAGATGCCTTACTTCCTTACACTCCCTTAGACAAGAAGCAATAAATAAATGAAATAAACCACAAACATACACCCACATGTTGCTGCCTTGCTTTGAGCAGGCTGGTCACATCAAAAGAGAGGACTCTCCTTCAGACAGGACCGTTCACACCACAGCTATCCATCCTGTTTCTCACACCAACTCTGGGTTCATGTAGTTCCCAAAGGTGAAAATGTGAAAATTTCTGTGCCCTACTTCTACATTCAGGTGGTATCTAATCTTTCTGTTTGTTTGTTTCCAACAGGTATTTCATCCTTTCACTCACCTTAAGGCATCCTGGGTGTATTATTTCATTACAAATGGAGCATTCCATTAGCATGAGATTAAACTTGCTCTCCTCCTCTTCCACAGTGTCCTCTTTCCCAGCTTCTCCACACACCAGACATACAGCAGTATGAGGCAACACCGGCTGTTTACACATATCAGAAGGAAGTCTTGATCAGGGCACATAAGACACATGGGAACAGAAGAATTCAAAATGCATTTACAGTATTTTCATTCCAAAGGGAAGATAAACAGGGCTTAATTGTGCAAACTGCTGAAGGCTCCATCCCAGCAGATCAACAAAGGCGAGAAAAACTGGTAACAACTGGGGCTGGATACCCAGAGCAAGCATCACAGGACATGTTCAGGGAATGAAAGTGCCCTTCCTGCTGCAGCAGAAGTCCATGGGGAATTGCAAGGATGAAAATGACTTTTTTTTTTTTCCCAAGGTCTCTTTAATCTGTGAGCTGACAGACATTGGCACAAGAGTCACTTTACTACAGTACAATGGGAGGGGAAAGAAGCAACCTAGAACATCACTGTTCACATCCACTAAGCTTCACAATCTAACAATTTGGCAGCTCCCCTGTTTTACAAGCAGGGCAGACAGATGTTATGGGACCCATCCAGCCCTCATGGCAAGCCTACAACAGGACTAAGAACAGACCTTTTGCTGACTGACAGTCTATTATAGGAGGCCCTGGTCCAAATGAGAGCAGTGCAGAAAGCACTGCACAGACACTTAAAAAGAGGATTTCTCTGCCCAAAGTGCCACAACTGCAGTTATTTTCTGTCCTTTGCTGAGGGAGAAAGGGAATGGCAGCGTATCATATATCCATCACCTATGTCAAAGCACTGAATGCCAGTCTAATTAAAAGGCTACCTTTATGACAGTGGGAACATACTTCTAGTTTGCCACAGTAAGGTACAAGCCTCCTTACAAGAAATAAAAGGAAGACCCTCACAAGAAGCTGGCCATAATGTGAATTATACTGATAAGGATGCCACTGCTTAACTATCAAGTAGCCAGATGCACAGGTGTGGCTTTTCATGGCAAGGATCTCTCACTGAAGGAGTGAATAGAGTCTGCAAGTGAAACACTGCACACTGAATCAAATTTATGTAGCAACAATTCACCCTTCAGGAAGTTTCAGACAGAGAAAAGAAACCATGCTAAGCCATCACAGAGCACAGTGTGCTGCCCCAAGTCCCAGCGTCAGACACAAGCTATGGCAATACTTTCTGCTTTCTCATGTCAGTACTTACCCACGCTCCATTTTAACAGCCAATGCTATTAAATTCCCAACCCTCCTCCACACACACAGTAGGAATCCCCAGGATTCCATTCCACTGGCAGGTAAAGCAGAACAAAGCCAAGGCACCCAGAGCTGGGACGGCTCTGTCCACTTGTTCTGTCCGATCTCCCACACGACAACCATCTACAACTGCATACAAGGAACAAACATCCCAGCAACAGCACGATTAGTCTTGCTGGAAGCAAGGGTGTGTAGGGAATCTCTTTGTGCCCCAATTAGCTGTGTCCCACTGACAGACTGGAGCAGAAGCTCTGCTATTATAGCCTAGCTTCCCAGCAGAGCCCCCACACTCCCTTCAGACAGCCTCAAGTGTCCCTGGCACTCCTGCTTCCCTTCTTGATTCAACTAGTGATGCAGAGGAGTTTCCTGTTCTCTGAATGGCAGTACAGGCTCTCTCAAAGCTTTGGAGTTTAATGAAAGCCTGTGCCTAGTTAATATTGTCAGTGTTATTAACCAGAGGAAAGCACAATCCCAGAACTGTGGAGATCATTACTTTCACAGAGCCTTGCTTTGGTGGCTTCTTTTAGCTGGAAGCTGTTGGACATGCACCACAATATATTACTACTGTGATTATTAGACAACATAATGAACAAGAGTAAAGACAACAGGACTGCTCATAGAAATGTAAGGTACTGTACTGTACAACAGTTCAACTTGTTATTTTTCTACCCTTTTGCTGTTCTAAGAAAGTCTGCAACATTCCCACTGTTTCTCCAAGGAGGACTTGCAAAGAACAGAGAGACCTCCTGAGCACATGCAAGGGTGGGACAAAGAATCAAAGCACCCTGGCTACTAAGTTCTGTGCTGCAAACACAATTCCTGGAAATAAAACGGCAGATATCAAGCAAAAAAGAAAAATATTTTTTCATAAGAAGAGAGAGGAAGATGAGAACCAAGTTCATCTCCTCCGAAAAGCTCAGCATGCATGTGAAGATTCAAACACCTTCCTACGAAAACTTGCTCCATCAGTCAGGACAAGGCAGCGTGCTGCAGCCCTAATGTAATCTCCCAACTAAAAAGGCAGCACGATTTCTCTATTGCTTCCCCTGGAGAATAATAAATTCTTCATCCACGCTGTTCAATTCATGCCACACTCCAGGAAATCAAGTGTTCAAAGAAAAGACACTTGAGCTGCAAAAGCACTCTGTGGAAAGGTAGATATTCTATGTACTTTACTAAAAGATCCAGGAGAGCCAAATCCAATCCTCTATCAAGAGCACTGCATGGCTTGGCACAGGACATGGTGTGAGTAACCACGAGTACCTACTGGAAACCCTAAGTGCTTACCAGGTTTTAAAACCCAACCCAAGCCATTTACTGCCACCATTTCAGTTTCTTCAGCAGAATTAAATATAAAAAAAAATGTAAGTGAAAGTAACCATAACAAGACTAAATCGAGAGAAATCAGCATAGCTTGCATATAGCACAGCATTTCAGTTATGAATGCACAACATTGCTTTCCTTAAAAACAAACAAAAAACCCACCTCCAACAACACTACAAATAAGACCTTTCTGAAGAATTAAGGGAAAAGCTAACGTCAATTTTTCCCCTTGCTTGAGACCACTGTGGACAAAAAGCCCGAGGAGAAGCTCAGTGAGAGTCGATACGAAAGCAATGATTCAGAACCTCATGGAAGACTAACCTGTCAATATGTGTTAAATACAAAGCTCTCTCTTATGACTCGAGAATCTTCTGGGCAATATATCATAGTAGCTCAGGAAAGTGTCTCTGACTACCTGCTAGCCCTGTTCTGATGCTCAGCATCTCCCAGCAGCCCCATCCAGCCCCTGAGGGAGAAAGGATGCCAGGCTACGTGGCTCTCTGGCACTTCTCCATCAAAACCTCACGTACATGTATGTAAGTGGAAATGAATCGAAATTCACATCCCAAGTAGCCTGTGGCCACCAGTGACAAAGTCTTGTAGGATGCCAGTCAAAGATTTCTCTATATCTTAAAGGAGTTAAGCAGCTAAGATGGTAAAGACCATTGCAAGGCGCTGCAAGAATCTCAGAGGCCCAAACCAAAAAGGCCTCTTCTCCTTTTAATGAGAGCTTCACACTCCTCCCCTCCTCCCCCAAATCCCAGAATCTCAGAGCGAATGAGTGCCAATTTCTGGTGTACTGATTATAACCACATCAACCTTCCATATTACTGAGAATGGAAGCCACGTAAGTACATTTTAGGAGTGCTCTGGTTTGAAACTTCGGGATAAATCAAAAGTGATGGGAAGAAGAGATCATCTGAACTGCAGGGGTGCAAATTACACTGTTTTACCCAACGCACTTCAGAAACTTCACAGTAAATAGCTCTCAATTCCACACCTTGTCACCAGATGCCAACACAAGAAAGAAATCTCCAGAAGAACTGTAGCAAGAGGTTTACTTACTGCGATACACTGCCTCATAATGCAGGACTGTTTCATCCTGCCAGGCCCCCCAAACTTCTTCATGTCTTTGCAGAAGTGACACTCTCCGCACTCTGTCCGCAGGCACGCCTCGCACTTGCGGCATCGCGTCCTCCTGCGGCGTGCCCCGGCCGTGCTCCGGTTAGCTGCGAGCTTCACCGCAGAGGCAGCGCCCAGCTTCCCTTTGGGCCGTCCGACCGCCCTGTTCTGAAAGAGCCAGACACATGAGGTTAACTCACATCCCACTTACCATCTAAACAGCAGAAATTCCTTCAATGGGAGCTGTACGCATCTTAGATGTAAAACTGACAGATGTATCAAATATACACAGATGGCTAATGCCCAGCAGATGCATACAATCATTCTTACAGCTAAGGAATTCCATTACCTTTTGAGGAAAAGATGCATTGTAAAAAAAAGACAAAGAAATCGAGGCTCCAGTGAGAGATGCCAAACCTAACGCAAGCCCAATTCAACAGGAGGGCACTGACTATGCACAAGTCAACGCAGGACCAAGTCCCACATGACACACTTGGCTTAAGTCAAAGACGTTATCTGTGCCATGGCTGAGCTCGGCGCTGCGAGCTCCTAGGACTGTGCTCAGGTTAGCCACAAGGTTTGCTTTCCTCCTTCAGATATGGAAGAGCCCAAGGAGACAGCAAAAGTAATTATGAGGCTAGATATGGCAGGGCAATGTTCAGCAACAGTAGCTCAAGTCACATCAACCTCCCTAATGGAAAGGGAAAGTATGAGCTACTGCCAAATGGCGAGGTAGGAAATAAAACACAAATACTACAAAAGCCTTCCAAAATAGCTTCCCTCGTATCCAATACCAGCAAGTGCTCCAAGCCAGAATACTAACTGATGCTGTGCAAAAAGGGCATCCCAGGTCTGGAATTCAATGACTTTTACGGTAGAAATTAAAGGAACCCAACAAGATTTTAAACGATTAGGTTAACTGCAACAGATTCGCTCTACTTATCTAATTTTCACGTTCTAATAAGAAATTCCTTGTTAAGCATAAGAACATACATCCCAACTCAAATATCCCTAACAAAGTCACTGTCTGTCTTACACACAGACTGGCTTGGCTCATCCTTAGCACTGACAGCTTTCGCTATAAAGATGACAAAAACAGGACCACAAAGCTCATCTGTGCTGTCCTGCCGTACCTTTCTCACTTTCTGCGCGTCTCAGCACACACAGCACAATCTAAGCAGTTTCACTTTCTGTTTGTGCTGCATTCTGGGCGATCACTGAGGTGGGACGAGGTGGAAGGAGGCGGACCGTAGGAAGCCAGGCAGAATTTCCACTGCAGCTTTTAAAAGAGCCAGGAAAACATTCTACCTGCTGCTGTGAAAGCTTCCCAAAGTGTCCTACTATACACTAACCCTGCCCACTGTAACTAAGGTGGGAGAAAAAACTGCTCAGCTGCTGCCAACGTTACACAGATTTCTACAAGTTTTAATTGCACTCCTCCAGAACAAGCTGGATCCCGCTGTGCTGTGTGAACACACAGAGGTGTAGCTTCCCATAGGAAACTGCAACAGACACACAGATTTCAGATCAATTTCAGACACTCTAAAGAATAAATATTTGCCTTTTAGACCAACATCGCTGCCTCTCAAGGATAAAGTCAGTGCTGGCAGGACTGGCTTAGCACCTAGATAAGAGATAATTTCCTTCCTCAGCATGAATCACCCCTCCGCTGTCTCTATTAGAGCCTCCACTGGCAAAGGAAATGAGAAAAACGAACCAAAGGGAGTAAGTTAAACTGAAATACACACAACAACCCAGGCAGCTCCTCTTCATCAACCGCATGCAGATGACTCTGTGAGTCCTTGACTCCTTCCCACTAGGTCTAAACACAATTTTTTTAAAGCAACAAATAGCACTTACAACGCCATCAGAATGGGCTTTTTCAAATGCAGTCTCTCTCGAGGAAAATTCAGACTCAGTGCCCTCCCCATGAGAAAGGCAATGCCTGGCACAAGCACTGCACCACAGCACCAAGAGCCCAGACCTAATTGTGAGGACTGCATCTTAAGCACCAAGGCAGAGGGAAGACACAAGTGGTAAAAAGGCATTGCTTGAAGGTGGAATTTGAGATTCCCGATTAAAACATAAAAACAAAATAAAAAAGCAGGAAGGCAAAGACATAAGAACAAGCCTGAAGCCAAAGCACAACTCAGATTTCCTTATAAACCACCACACAGCAGAAAGCAGACAGGCAGATCTCTGCCTCACTCCATGGAACACACCTATCCAGCCCTTTTCATCGCTCATCAGGAAACACCAACAACTGTCCCAGCTGGGTCTGAGTGCGCTGAGCAGCAGCCAGCTCCCAGCCAAGCCGCCCTCAGCCCAGGATGTCCCAGCCAGCAAGGCTGGAGGGGCCTTGTAGGAATTCCCACTCGTATCCAGTTTCAAGGGGCTCTAACTTGGCTGCTTACAAATCTCACCAGCAGAAATCTGGCCTGTGGGTTGCTATCCCAGAAAGGGGCTGGGATTCAAGGGGAAGAAGGAGCCTCCAACACGACTTGGGGTTTATTTAGCACGTGGCAGACAGCCAGATGAATTCCAGGTCAATGCTAGGGAAGAGAAGCTGTGGGATTTCCAGCTCAGACTGTGGGTTTACAATCCAGCTGCCCTGGCAGGTAACCTGGTGAAGAGATCCCTGGTGGCTGTTTCCATTTCTACACAGCAATTCAGGGCCCTCCCAGGACAGTGCCACAGAACTGCCCCATGAGTAGAGGGCAATGGTAAAAATTCCCCAGACTGGTTTACCACGGCAGCCAGAGAGCAGCAGCTGCCCAGCCACCATACGTAACACACTCTGGACTGCAAAGCTGCCTAACAGCAATGAATTTGGGATTACCCTCTCACTCCTCAGATAGAGAGGGGGATAGATTTGCAAACTGATCTTTCAGAAGTGCTGAGCTCCAAACTCAGTGTGAATTGTGCTCCAGATGGACTACTGCTGGGGGAAGCAGACATCAGTGAGTTGAACCTTTGAACAAGGCTGTGTAGATGTGGGAGTAAGACCAGGTATCACAGTTTCAACTTATTCTGAACAAAAAGGAAATGCTGCCAGTTCTCGCTGCTTGCTTACAGCTACTTTAGCACCCTCACAGCAGTTGTGAGCATCTGCTCAGGACCAAGACCAGGGTCAGAAGCAGCAGAGGCACTAAGGGAAGCGCAGCGCTTACTGCAAGAGAATCACAGCTTAGATGTTTATAGCAACATATTTCTGACCTTCACAGCTGCAAAGAATAACTTGAAAGATCCCAGACTAGCAAAAAAAAAAGTAGCAAAAGAATCTTTGGAGACAACACTAGAAGAGCTATCGGCTGTTAAAAGCATCACTAAGTAGGTGCTGATGTTCTCCAACTACAATCCCAGCACCACACGTCCTTGCTGGAACTTCACATAGATGAAGGTCTGCTGATATCAGAAGGCAGTCCAGGATGCTCCAAGAACACGGCTGACAAACGCTACAGCCCCGAAATCAGCTCTTCTGCAAGTGGCCTTGGTCTGGGCACATCTCACTCCAGCAACCCAATTGCTGCCAGCAGCACCATATCACAGCTCCTGGAGAAATCCAGGGGCACACAGAGTCCATCTGAAGGGCTCAGCAACAGCCAGTGCTGCAAGACCCCAAAGCACTTCACTTCCTTAACCAAGAATGATCCCAACAGCTTGTGTATCTGTTGTGTAATTCTCTCCAAGAAAAGACACCTTACAGCTGCAGTTTTCCTTGTTTCAAGGTGCTGTGCCACATTAGTACATCCTTTCCACCTGCAGGATGGGAATGATTTCCTGTTGAAACACACGGACAGATTCTCATTATGCTGATTTGGTGCAGTTTGACCAAGTCCATGCAGCAATACCAGCACTGAAAGAGGGAAGAGGACTGGAACTTCAGCAGTACCGGTCCTGTGCTTAGACCTTTTATGGCCCTCTGCATACCAATACAACTGTATTAATGGCATTAGAATACATATATTTAATTACTGGCAATTTATTTTCTGACAACTGATAAACAAATCCCAGAAAAAAAGTGATGTTAACCCACAATTCCTAACTGTTGTCTGCTAGAACACCACCTCGATGGGCTGGAATTGGACCGCTACTGGGCACTGGAGAAATCCTCCAAGTGCCAGGGAGAATCCAGGAATCCAGCTGATTATTTCTTCGCCTCTCCACACCACATCAGAGGTGGGCAGAAGCTTTTTCGACTCAAATGAGGGGGAAACACTGGAGGACGAGGCTCCCTGCTCACTAGACAAGCTCAGACCAGCCAACAGTTCTTCAGCATGAAACCCTTCAATCCCTTCAATGATTTACAGAAATCCTAGTAAGAGATGGAAGAAAGAAAAGGATGATACAACTGCAGGAATCCAGTGGCGATGAGAAGGCAGCTAGTTTAAGGCAGCAAAAATCATGTGGATGTCAATAACACCCTTAAAAGCTGTACAACTGAAAAGTGAAAGCCAACACCATGGATTTCACGTGTCTGACTACAGCTATCTGCCCAAAAGAGATCTCCAGTTTCCCCTAGTGATAACAGCCACGTCACCCACATGTTCCTGCCACACTGGAGATGTCCCAGACCACCAGTAAGCAATAAGCATCAGGGCAGGGGAAGGCAGCACAACTTCTCTCTTCCCAGCCACCTGCAGACAGGACCAAGCTCCTCCAGATGTTCCCATCTCCTCTGATTCCTACCCACAACCCTTGTCCTCTCCTGCAGCTCCCAGGGACCACCACTAGGTCACCACATGGAGCTCCTCTGCTGAAGAAACAGAGCCATTTCCCGTAAGTCAGTGGAAGAGTTTGTACCTTGCAGGTCTGTCTGCACATTAGTGACACTCAGCAGCTTTTCTGCCAACAGAGCTACGTTGTGTTACAGGTGTGACAAAGCTGCACATCAGCACTGATGCAAGTGCCCCCATTTATTTTCCTCCACTGGTGAGGAGGCAGAAGTTAGGCCTGGAGGATGGAATAAGATTTATCAGCAAAAATATGCTTTTGTAGATAAGCTGCATCCAAAGTAGAAGCTGTTATAAAGAATGACACCAGCAAACTGTACAGACTTGGGGCACCTTCCACAAACACAGCTTCTCTTCTTACTGCTGCTTGGGAGAAACTCCACCACTGCTGCCTAGGAACACTCTTCTCACTGTGTTTACACACAGCTCCGCTGGAGGAACTGTCACTGTCACAAACTATGTTGTACCCCGAGCAGCGCAGCAGATCAGGGCATGTGCCCAGGCCCTCGTGCTCCCAACCCACCAATGGTGCTGACTGCAGCGCAGTAAATCCTATCCACACCCGTGCTGCGAAACATGAGTCCTGACCTTCTTAGCCTAGCCATGGACTAAGGGTAAATGAGAGGTTGAAGGCAGAAGCTGGAAGAAACCAGGAGCGACAACACCATGGCTCCTACCCACACACCAAAATTGTGCTGCTGAGCTACACCTGTGGAGCTGGAGCGTTCCACCTGCTGCACACCTGGCACATCACCACAGAGTAACAGCCACCATCCTGGGCAGAAGGCAGGGTAACTGCACGTGTTAAAGCAGGCTCGTATGAAAATTCAGCTGGAACCATGCTTGGGTCTGCACTGCTGAGGCTGTTTTAAACAAAGAGAAAGAAAAGCACAGCACAAGGCTTTGCACAGGTCACAGAGCTGTAATTTAAGTTCAAGAATTCCACAGAAAGGCCCTCCACTTTCTCACGTTATTTTTTGTTATGCTGTTAGATATAAAATTCTACCAAAACAAAGAATCCCGTGACACAAGCAACCTCCCAAATTCCTCCAGCCAGAACTTGCACCTTCCACAGTGAATTCACAGCTGGTGCAACGCAGCTGAGGCTAAACTGCTCCCCAACCCATGAGCTCTTTAAAAGAACTATAATAAAAATAATAAAAACTATAATCGCATCAGAATTGAGAAGCAGATTGAAGAGGCCTAGCAAGGGACAAAGTTTGAGGACGGGCAGGGGCTGAGAGCTGAGCAGTGAAGGAGCCCATGTGCTCACACCACCCACGGAATGCAGCGGAGCCTCAGTGAAGTGACTCCCCCAAGACCTGGCCTGGTCTGAGCTGATATCGCAGCACAGCTCCAACTCTCTGTGTCCGCACCGGATCCATGCCCTGAGCACACCACAGACAAACTTCCAGCTCTGATCTCTCAGGGCAATGCAAAGTGAAGCGCAAGGAGTGAGGAGGGGTCTGGAGGACAGACGGAGCACTCGGCCCATGAGCTAACTTGTCTCCAGAAGCAAATGATGAGACTATCTGAAGGAGCAAAACACCTTGAATTATGAACAAAAAAACCGAGTTCACACTCAAATTGCATGCACATGTTTAATCCTATTCCCGATGCATTTTCAATTGCTCTGCGTTTTCAATTGCTCAGGTAGTTCTTAGAGAGTAAACTACTCGATCTAGAACATATGTTCTGGATTATTTTTCACAGATTACTCCATAAATCCAGAAAGTTTCTTCTTCTTCCCTCAAAGGGAAAGAAGAACCTTCGAAAAACAAACCTCACGAGCAGCAATAAAAGTTCTCTTTCCATTTTAGCACGCACCCTCCGCTCCACACCTCCCATCCCCGGCCACGACCCTGCCCACGGACCCGGCCCGGAACGAGGCGCCGGGTCCCGGCACCGGAGCCCGAAGTCCCGCACTCCTCCGAGGAAGCCGGCTACAAAACCCGACCCACACCCCACGACGGCCGCGGGGCCCCCCCGCCCCTCCTGCCCCGGGGGCTGCCCTGCCCTGCCCGGCCGGCCCCGCTCCCACCCGGGGCCCGCGGACACGCCCGGGGCCGCGGTGGCGCCTCCGCTCTCGCCGGGCCGGGCCGAGCTGGGCCCGCTGCCGGCCCCACATTGTTCCCGGCCCCGCTGCCGGCCCGGCCCGGCCTCCTCCCCTCCCTTCCCGCTGCAAACTTCGCCGCCCGCCCCGGACCTGCTCCGGCCCCGGCTCGGGCCCCGGTCCCGGCTCGGGCTCCGGTTCCGACTCGTAGTCCTCCTCGTCGGCGCTCGCAGACATGGCCATGGCTCATGGTGGGCCCAGGCGGAGCCGAGCTGACATGGCTGGAGCGGCGCTGCTGGCGGAGCCCCGCTCCCCGCACACACACACATGCAGGAGGAGGAGGAGGAGGAAGGGGGCCGTGCATATTCATGCCAGGCAGCCAGGAAGGGGCCGGCCCCGGCGCCGCGGCCAATCGCGGCCCGCTCGCACAAAGCCGTTCCGCGAGGACGGCGGGGACGGCGCGGCCGCTCGGTGGGGCAGCGCCGGGCGGCGGCCCGGGGCCCCGAACCCCGAACCCGGCCGGGCCCGGGCGCCTGCGGGCGGGGATGCGCGCGGAGCGGGCGGCGGGGCCTGCGGGTGGGCCGGGCCGGAGCGCGGAGACAAAGGAGCCGGGCTGCGAGCGGCCTGGGAGCCGCGCTCTGCGGGAGCCGCTCGGCCCGGCCCGGCCCCGCTGCGTGCGCCGAGATGGCCGCCTCGCCGCCGGAGCTCCGAGCCCGGGCGGCTCGGCGCGGAGGGTCGGGGCGGCCAGGCCCGAATCGCAGAGCTGCGAATTACGTTTCCCATTGGATTTCTGGGCCTTGCTTTCAGGGGAAGTCCCGCTTCCATTCCAGTTGTGAGGGTTTTGCCTCTGGCTCCTACACCCACACCGTCGAATTAAACATGAGATTAAATATTTGCATGTGCTGAGCAACTGAGAAGCCATAAAGCAGCAGACCTAATGGTCTCTGCATCAGGATTTCTGCCAAATGAGTTCCAACTCCATTCCCCAGCCCCAATCACCACGTGGCCCCACAAACAAACACCCGTGGCTCTGCAGAGCACCGCGCTGCCCTGCACCTTCACACCGCCTCGTGGCCCTGCTCCACCTAACAAAGTTCAGCCAAACTTTAACACAGTGGGCAGGTGGCTGCTGACAAAGCCAAGTGCATCGCGTAACGATGGCCCTTCCTCATTGTGAATGCGTTATATCTCCATTTCTTGTTTGCACTGCTGTCCTCTTGCCAGCCAACACATTATGGGAAGCGATGGTGCTGTCCCACGATGCCAGCAGCCAGGCATTCGCTCCCAGCCGGCCCTCGGTGAGCTCAGCGTCTCCTTCTCTCCCTCCATTGTGTTTGCACACAAGGCAGAGCTAGAGCAGATGAAAGCCCGGGCACGAAAGGCATGTGCCTAAGGCCTTGGCTTTCTGAATCACAAGGTTAGAGCAGAATCCAATGTTTTCCGGAGGAGAGGAAAGGGGGATGTAGGTCTTGCTAGAGGCCTACAAAGGAGAGCTTGAAGATAGGAAGCTAGAGTAAGCGACCTGCTCGCAGCAGCATTGGTGCTCTGGAACAGCTAACATGAGGATGCCCAGTCCCACACCTGCCCAAGGGGTGACCTCCACATGGGGGAAAAAAAACAACCTGGAACACCCCCTGCCCCCACCAAGGCCACTCCACTACTATGAAATATGATTCACAGCAAATTAGATCCCAACATACACCCTTCTCTCACAACACATCTTACCACTCACAATACCCGCCTGGCCCAGCAGCATAAAGTGCTACGCTGCTCTCCCCAGCCACCCTGGGAGACTGCTCCATTCTGCCCCTTCCAGCAACACAAGTGACGAATGAGCTGCAAGGCCCTGGCAGTGTTGCCCCAACCCTGCAGGTGCCCAAGGCCATGGATGGGCCCTGAGCAGCCTGAGCTGAGGGGCAGACAGCCCATGGGTTGGGGCCGGGGCATTTGAGGTCCCTTCCAAGCCAACCACGTTGTGATTCTATGTTCTGTGAGCAGGAGGATGCACACACCAAGATTACAGAGTGATTTTCAGATGCTGGGTAAACTTCGTAGAGCTGACATTTGAAAGAAAAAAAAAAATCACATAGGATATAAATTAGCAAATTGAGAGTCAGGAAAAGAGGGAGAACAACATAATAAAATGAACTTTTCTGATTGCAATTGCTCTCTGAAAATCTCATCTTGTACAAGAGCAGCTAGCCATTCACAGATACATTTAATACACCAAAAGAACTATTAAGAAAGCATTTTCCAGCATGATCCTTTCAGCCTGTCTACACCAGAGAACACTAAATTACAGCAAACAGCGAGCAACCCTTGTGCAAGCAGTTCTAGCAGTGCACATCTGACAGTCCTGGCACAGTTTACAGCAGTTTAGAAAACAGAATGAGCACCGACCCAAGCCATGCCTGTACTGCTGTAACTGTGTCCACACCGCAGCCTTGCGTGATGTAATGTGTGTGATATAAGTAATAAATTACATCCTTAATTGAACTGCTGAACTAGCCTTACTGAGAGCTGCATGCAAACAGAGTACTTTCTATTCTGAACTGTTGGTGCTGATTGCTCCTCACCTGAACTCATATATAAGTCAATATCATAATCTTCTCCACAGAAACCAATTACGTTGTCACAAACTGAGACAATAACCTCAAGCGAAGAATAAACAGCAGGAGCAGATGAGTGCCAAAGAACTGGATTTTATTCTCATGCAAATATCCTTAAGTAGTAAAACCAATGTGAGGGGAGTGAGACTACCACCCCTGCACTCTGTATACTTGCTCTTGAGCTGCTCCAGGACCAACAGATCTCAGCTGCAGCTATCAGTGCTCAGAGCCAAA
Organism: Lagopus muta; assembly: GCF_023343835.1. NCBI lineage: Eukaryota > Metazoa > Chordata > Aves > Galliformes > Phasianidae > Lagopus > Lagopus muta. The sequence goes on along the minus strand of NC_064449.1, from coordinate 7,191,141 downwards.
CAGAACCTGTGGTGTCAGTCGCACACTGGAGTTCATCACAGAACATCCTGAGTTGGGTGATCCTTGTGGGTCCCTTCCACCATTTGTGATTCTGTGATTCTCAATTTGAGGTGAAACATTTTTTTAAAGGCAAACCCCATAGAAATGTTTATGAACCACATCTTGTCCTGCAGCAGGGTAAAGGAGTTACCCTGTCACTTTCTAAGGATTGCTGTTTTGGCCCAAGTGTCTGCTCACAAGAAATATAATTCTAGACGTTGGATCTGGGCAAATTTCAGAATGTTTTCTCCAGACTTCTAGCCAATATCTCAGTCACTCTCCACGTTGTCAGAGATGCTCTGACAGCTTCCTTTTCATCTTCAAATATCCACCCAATGTCACCACCCTAGCACTTCCTATTATTTCTTTTACCTGCACAATGACATAAGAGCAGTCACCAGATGCATCACCACAATCTCTTTAATAAACTGTCTGATTCATCAACCTTGGATAAGGTAACTCAATTAAGAATACCATACTGATTAATGTTCCTCCCACATAATGCCCATACCTTCTAACCAGTATCCAACACACGGGAAGCAAAGAAGAGGACTGCACCACTCTAGATGGCACAGCCCTGGGCTATTACAGCACAGCAGAGGAGGAGCACACAAAACACCAAGAGCCCAGGCCAAATGTGATGCTTGTAAGTCACTTAATCTTTCTCAGAGATTTAAAAAACAAACGAAACAAAAATCTACAAAAACAAAAAGCCATCAGGTGGTCACACAAATAAAATAAGACTGCTTTCTAAGCATACTGAAACATCACATATATCTGCCATATAAGGCAAAACCGCCAAATCTTGAGAATGTACCAATACAACACTGAGGTCTTCTACCCTCACAGCATCAGATTTGTGGGAACAGGCAGGCACCAACAAACCCAGCAGCACCTGAGATCTGGAGGTGTGATTGCACTCTGTACAGGAAAAGCCATGGCACAATGGAATTACCTGCTGGGAAATGAGGGAAATCCTGCCACGCTTCCTTCTTCCACAAATGCTTCTATCAGGGAACATTCCCACAGCACAGTTCATCTCCAAGAGCCATGTTCTGCCAGTAAATGCAAAATACTGAAGTAGGCTCCTAAGAAGATAAGAAATGACTGCCACGCTGTGGAGGAACATGCAAATGGATGTGGCTGCTAGCTAAAATAGTGGATTAACCAGAATATGCAACCTGTTTTCCTTGAAGTGGCTTGGCGTGCTTTGCCACACAGCACAAAATGCTCTCGCTGGGACAGTTGTGTCCAATATCTGGCAGCAGCTTTCAAATCTAGAGACCAAACCCAAACAACGAGAGGCAAACAGTGCGCTGAAATGTAAGCAAACAAAGAGCTGAAGGACAGCTTTCCCCACGAGAGCACAGGTGCTCAGCTGTCACCTACAGACCTGAATTGGGTTTGTAGGAAAACATCCAGGACAAAAACAAGCAAAACACTCTAGACTCACAAAGCTGCTTAGCTTTCATCAGACTTTCTCCACTTCTTTTGTTAGATTTGCTGATTGTCAAAAAGAAGAGCACTTCTGTGCCTTGTATTGGTCTACTAGTGCCTGCAGGAAAGTCATGAAGTTGAAACAAGACCTCATTTATATTCTCAGCAGACTTTAATTTCACTGTGCTATGGAATCTAAAAGGAAGCCATCTTCTCAGGGACAGAACATACAATTCAATTTTGTTCTGAAAAGTGCATGCAGGATTAACGTCCGTAATTGCACAGCACATAACTGTGGAATGACAAACGCCTTCCACACTGCTCTGCCAATGTGCTTCGATCCAGAAACAAAACTATTCAATCTCAGATTTGTAACTTAAAGCTCGAATGGTTTTCATCTTGGGGCGGGGGAGAACACAAAGATGCTTGAAGACTTAATCAGATCCCAGTCTCAGATTTTTTTTGTTTTGCTGGCCAATTCAGCAATGAAGGTAGTTGGGCTCGTAGCAACACAACCTTAGACCCATCAAGTCAGTTCACATCCACCTCATTCAAAAAAGCTCTTACGACTGAAGTAGTTTTCATCAGCACTTCTACTATCGTGGAATAAAGAGAAAGCAGCTACCTTGAAAAATGGCAATTGAGACTTTAGTTAGAAAAACTCACGTTACTGAATATTCTCGCTTATGTTGGAAGAATGACAGTGGGGAAGAACACATACATTTTCCAGTACGATCCTTTTAAATCAACAGTTTGAAAAAAGAGATGTCTATTCATTTTTTTCAATCTGTTCAAATTTCTACTCCGAGCCAAAAAGGCTCTAATTTACCTGTTTGATGTATTAATCACATAAAGGTATCGGTCAAATTTCAAAGCAAATGGCTGGGAGTTGATAAGAAGGGAAAATATTAAGTCAAAGATGGAAGATTAAGAAGGTGCTCATTCAAGTCCTTGCTATTTATAATTACTCCCTGAAGGGACACAATATTTCAAGTACAGCCTCTTGAGGTGAGAAATAATCTGTCAAGTCACCAGGCAAAGCTTTTAGACTGACTGTGAGGCAACATGCAGCGAAGCTCTTTGGGCACGTTATGTATGATACACAAGCACCAAACCCTGAGACTCCTCCGGCCTGTGTGGAGTTATTGCAGAAACAAATTTGTCTCAAGAACTCACGATTGTAAGAGATCGAAGTGCTCAGAAAAATAAACAAGCCAGACAAGGAACTGCCCCCAGGAAAGCAGGCATTTCACACAAGCTCTTAGCAGCGTCAGCAACTCTGAACTCCTTTGCAAAGTACCTGAAGGAGTCCTCACTTCTGGTGCATCAGGTTTCTTTCTGCTCCCATAGAGTTAGCAGGGAAAAGGCTTAGTTCTGCATGCGTGCAGCTACACTGGGAAGTCCCCTTAAATAAAGAAAAAAAAATCCCCCCAACCCCAGCTATGTGGTTTCACTTCTTAATGGATCTGTCAGGAGCCAGAACTGGGGCACCTGTCTGAATAAATGTGGGACTCCTCTCAATGGCAACTATTGTCCCTTCGGAGTAAAAGAACAAAAACTCTTCACAATTACTTACATAGCTTATTCTGATCAAAATTGAAATGTAAAGAGAAAAACAAATTTTAATTGATCTTGATTTTCTTTTGTATTTAAGCTACCTTCTGGTAGAAGAATTATTAGCATGTGATAACTATTAAGAGTTGTCTGATTTGCAACAGAAGAACTTAATAATCAGGGCTTTTTATCAACGAAAGGGATTCCTAACACATGTTTGTATAGACAAATCTTGCACACTGGACATTTGTAACTGTTGTTGATGCCAAGCAGAGGTCTGGCAGTGCTGTGTGAGATCACTTCAAACACCTTTACACTGGTGCCCAGCAAGGACAAAACGCGACAGCCTCAATCCCCTTTTTGTTCTCGTGGCATTTGAACAACTGAAGTAAAACTCCATGTGAATCACAACCAGAAAAAAATACAAAGTCCAACAAACTACACAGAATTCTTCTGGTGTCCTGCCTTTTTTTCTTCCCTTTCCCTATTACTTTCCTACAGAAGACTGAATTTTCACTTCAGTTTTCAAATGCTTGTTTTCCATTGTCAGTGTTTGCTTTTTAAGATGTTCCTATTGTCACAGGAAGTACCTGAACAGATCTCCAAGGCTGGCCCATCCTGGGGAATTTGGCACAGGTTTCCCACTGCTACTAGGAATGTAGCCTTGCTGGTGGTAGCCCCCAGGCAGGCTGCTGGAACCGATGCTGTTTTGATGTTGTGCCATTTCTGCATGCTCAGATCTGCTTCAGACACCACTCAGGTTAAAGCACTAATTGCTGTAAGTAGCACCTCCGCACTCTCACTGCTCTGGGTGGAGCTGGCCTAGCAGGAGCTATGGTAGGAATTCTTAGTAAGTAAGCAAGTAAAAACTGGAAGTATTTATTCAAAGGTTCTCAAGAATGTTCTTTGTCCACCTAGCACCTCTTCCTCTGCATGTAATGAAAACGAGATGTAAAACAATGCTCAATACTTCTGAAAAACCACAGCTAAGATCTTTTTCAAGTTGCAATTTATCAAATCTCTTGAACTGATGCTTCTTCTTCTAGTTTCTACTTGCATTCAAATTTGCTGCATCCACTGATTCTTAAACCATTTACTCAGTACTTCTGCTGTTTGATCCAATGCACGAGGTTACGTATATGTTCATAAAAGTGGAGCCATACTTAAAGAAGCTCTTACTAGAAACTGATAGATCTTCTTCCCTTCCAAGCATTACTAATGTAAAATACAAAGAAGAAAGAAAGTTTCCTTGTTAGAAACATGCCTAAGGACCTTTGTGGGCTCCAGATATGGACAGACTGAGAGACTGACTAATAGCATGGCCTTTCATTATTTACAATACAGGTTATGTCTAAGAATCTAACACCCTTCTCATCACTGTTGTCTACTTTTTGTGTGTGCTGTGTATTTCAGACCATGAACAATGATCAGAAACTTTACTTCCAGACTACATTTATTTATGCTATGTTTGTACTTACTTGTTCTCATGCCAACTTTGCCCACTACATAAAATAATTTTTCTCCTCCCCTGATATTTATATTCCCTGAAGTACTCACACAAAGCAATCAGCTCTCCCTTCAACTTTGTTGTGCCATGCTGAACAAGGCATGTTCTTCTTGCCTCCTGCCTTAAACAGTGCATCTTGAATACCATTTGTGGTCCTGGAGTTCCAAACCCACCCTCATCTCAAAACCACCTCTAGTGGAACTAGAATAGAGCAATAGAGATGATCAAACATGGTATGGCTTGTGTACTGGAGAAGACCAAAGTTACTACTGCTTTCCAGCTTACGAGTATAAAGAAAGCGACTGAGAAGCAGTAACAGGGATGTAACAGAAACACTGACAGCACACAGAGGGCAAATGCGACACCTCGCTCCAATTCCTCAGAATCCATTATGAATGGGGCATGGAGTGTATTTCTGATATGAAGGAACAGATCTGAAACAACAAAAGGAAACTGCGGGGTGCCACAGCTACTAGAAAGACCAACCAAACGCAGGAAAAGGTGTTTAAAAAAAAAAATTACCATTTCAATTTGCGACATGTAGTCATTAATTTTAAACAGGGATATTGCCATTGCCCTCTGATACTTTTCAAGTATCTTCTCTTAAAATCAAGAAGTTACAATTACATGGAAGAAGTGAATGAGCAAGGGGTCAAAAAAACAGCCACGTTTTCCAGTATCGTTAACCAGCCACTGAAAATTACAGCTTCATCTCCTGCTCCCAGCTAGACCCATCTACCTGGATGCTTGCTGTCACTACAAATGCAGCGGTTCCAGGTTTGTGGCAGGTAAAAGGGATGAGAATCCAGCTCTGTCTGCATTTCTCACTCTTCACAGAACAACGGAGTCAGGCCAAAGACATTTTACTTTTTTACAGCTGCTCTTCATAGACAGCTAAAGATCTTTATCACAATAAAAACAGAAGGCACTTCCACAGAGTGCAATTATGTGTTACTACAGCTGACTATTGCCTTCCAGAAGTAGGAAATGGCTGGAAAAAAACGTATTTTCTGCTTCAGCCATACTCTGAGGTCCTTTCATAAAACATTAGCCCTAATCCTTGCACAGATTAAATGGGAAATCCGGTATTGTAGGGCTGAAAATCTTGAGAGGGGGCTTCAACACATCATTTGATAGCAGCTCTCTACATCATTGATCACAGATGTGCCACTGCTGTGACTTTAGTGTAAGCCAGGCTCTGCTCTCCTTCCCTGCCACCCCAAAGTCCGCGTCCCAGGGCTGGGAAGGAGCTCATTTCTTACAGTTTGTTCTCACTCCCATAGGGTAAGAAATCAAAAACCTGAGGCAGTACATCCTACAGAGCTCTTCTTTTTGCACAGCAGACTGTCATTACAATAAAACACAGACAGGGCTCAGCACCAAGCAAGGACAAACTACTGCTGCACAAACCAGCAAAGCAATGGGAACATATTAACAGCTGCACGCTTGCCAGCAGAAATGTGCTGTCTAGCCAGCAGGTACACACACTGTCAGCCCGACATCCGGACATGTAACATTTCACATTCCTGATCCTCTGATGAGGACTAAATTAGGATCATTGTGCATATCCTAGGATCCCTGGCAAATCAAACACACTGTTAAATGAGTCATTAGCAGACAGGCCTCTTCTGACAACGTTCTCTTCCAGGGCCAATTCTCACTACCAAAAGGGTTCTTGCAAGAAAGTCACAAAGATGAGAAGTATGATCCAGAAGAGGTGCCTATGAATTGCACGCTGCTTCCCTATTACCATAAAATAATAATGATCCCGATGTTTTACCACAAGGCTTTCTGCTGAAGGTTTCACAGATCCTTATAAAGATTAATTTCACTCCTGGGAAGAGAAGCAGGATCCTCTAATCTGGGAAGGCTCAGGGAGAGGAGAGGTGTCATTTGCCTTGTATGACACCAGGCTGCAGCAGAGCTGGGAGCAGAACACAGACCTTTGCCTCTCATTTTGTACACCAAATATAAGATCATCAAATGCTGCCTATTTATTTTATCTCCTCGCAAAAACATTTTTGATTGCTACTTCTGTCTCTTTTCTCAGTGAATAAATTTTTTAGAGAGAGCTGCAGTAAATCTGACAGCCCCAAATGCCTTTAGAAAGGATAGACACAAGCAATGTGAAATGGGGCCACGGCATATGGATGGGACTCACATACTTAATGCAGTGTCTCGCCCGTTGCCTTATCCACTGTGAACTGAGATTCAAGGGGAGAGAACACGTTTCCTTTCTAAACCCTGGGATTTCAGTCTTCAAACTGCTGTTCTGCAGTGCAGAGCTGTGCACGCTGTTGGCACACCACACCAACAGTGCGTAAAAGAAACTGTGACTCAATTTTAAAGGGAAATATTATTTGCTGCTTCTATAATCACTGATTACTAAGGATATATTATTTCCAAAGACAGTCAGCCTAACTAAGCAGGGCCTTTCACGTCTTGTGTTATTCACAAGCTTCAGCCATTCACCTGAATTCAAGGACCTTTTACTTTTCCAAGAGTTCTCTACCTCTGCCCTATGTTTTCCTCATTCCATCTCTTTTCAGTGCTTGGTCCTCTCCTCATCCTCCTCTCTTGCTGTCTGTAGTCTCTTCCCCTCCTTTCTTTACAGTCATTTCCATTTTCTTTGAAATGTTTTGGCATTTAGTGCCGGCTTTATTCTTCCTTCTCCATCTGCTGCTCTTGTCTTTCTAAATTTCTTCTGGAGGCTTCTCCTGGGAGAAAGGAAGAGCCACGTTTTTTCATTTACTGCCTGCTCTTCCTGAATTTCAGTTTTGCTTCTTTTGCTTAAAGGACTAAATCAGACAATCCCCCTCCCCCTGGAGCTGGTGTACCACTGTAATGTCTTCACACCAGCCCCACCAAAGCCAGTACCACGTTGCACCCTATCTGCCTTTCCTTTACCCACCAACATCTCTAGAAAGTCACTGAAATATCTGCCATTTCTCCTGTATGCTAGAAGGGTAATACTGCAGCAAAACTACCACCAGGTGTTACTTCCCTGCCTTGCGCTCAATGCTCATGGCGCCTTCCAGCCCTGCTCCACCAGCTGAAGCCCCATTTTAAGGGAGTTCATCTTCCCTAAGGGTTTTCTTCTCTATCAAATCTTCTGTTTCATCATCAGGACTCGCAGGGGACAAAGGAAAGCTAATGAAGCTTAACCACTTACATCACTGCTTTTATACAGACTTCTCCTATACTGTCTTTCTAACGTATTTTAATTTGGGGCTCAAAGTCACAACCCTGAGACATGTCCCAGCTGCCTCCCTCCTCCGGGAACACACCAGGAGGACATGGAAGGTGATACAGATATCTGGCATTAGAAGAGTCCAGGAAATAACAAGCTTCTTCTGCAAAACATTCAGCCCTATCTGCTGCACGCCTTTCAGCTTCAGCATAACACAAGTTGATCTCCAATTAATCACTGATTAATTAAACTAAGTATGAAGACTGTGGTGAAAGAACTACTTCTGTTACAAGTTTCCATTTGCCAGCTTCAAGATAAAGCCTGACTCTGTGAAAGTCTTCCTCTTATTTCTGTGATGCATATAATTGTTATTGTAGCTTAGCATGGATGCCTTTAAAACATTCTGCTTTTAAAAAGGATACTGGAAAACAAGCACCAGAAAGCTAAAAAGCCAAAATCCTGTAGCCAGCAAGATGGGTTTTGCAAAAAGAAATGAGATGAAAATTGCACAAAAAACCCAGAATCTTTTACAGTTACAGTTGTGTTGCCAAATATAAGAAATGAGCCATCTATTGACAATTCCAAAATGAAATGAACAAGAACACGAGCAAACACCAAACCTTCTAAAAACCTCCAAACATTAAGATCCTTGCTTCTACCAGGCGCTCCAAAAACACAGCACAAGAGCCAATTGTTTCTTAGATTTGCTTTGCAAGTTTCATGTACCAGTTCTGCTCCGAGCACAGAGATTCTGCTTTATTCCATGTCTGGAGATACCTGACCAGTAAACAAACAGCAGCCATCAGAGCAGCAGAGTGACAAATCTGACACCTACTCCTCTCAGTTTTTAAACAAATTGTTGTTTGAATACGTTGTTATTTTCAGTTACATCAATGTTTTAAACACAATGCGTATTTCTATGGATCTGTTATAATGCAGAAGGGAGAAATGTATTTAGCAAGATATAACTGATCTGAAATGCACCCAGCTAAAAGACAGAAATAAACCAGAAGCACAACTCCTGCTCGCTCTGCTCCACTCTTCCCTGGCAGCTGCTGAAGTTTATGGTTTCCCACTTCCCATCTGAAAACAGCAAACTCTCAGCTACAAGTGACTAAATGTAAAGCCACAGCAAGTACACCAGCAAAGAGAGAACGGGGAAAGTAATTTGCTCAGCTAATGACTTGAAAGTTATATACGATCATAGTGACAACAGATTTTCACAGAGAAGCCTGATTTAAGTTGATTGACCCTTTCAGCATTTCTAGGGAAACTACGTATTATAAAACTAATTCGGTGAAAAATGACAGTAAAAATAGAAGCGATGAGACATCTTCTAAATAAGCAAAGCTGCTTTTACAGCATGCTGAATAGTTGGAGTGTGGAAAACATACCACTGTTATAAATAACAGTCACCCTTTTGACTTTATTCTTAATTATTTCAAATTCTTTGTAGGCATTAACGAAGCAAGCCTCACAGTTTTGTGAAGAAAATTACTCCCATATAAAGGAGGAAAAATGAAGGTATGGGTACAGAAAACAACCCTTTGAAGTTAGTGGAAGATGTACAGAAAACATAGGAGTTCTCACAGTGTAAGAAAAGAAACACCTTCTCATCCAGACCCAAGTGTTTAGCAAGAGACCAGTCTGTAGCATTTACACAGCATTTAAACTTACACAAAAAGTTACATCAACACTTTCAGACGTAGCTGCAATTTGTGAATGACCAAGTCACATCCAAGTTTTATGCAGATAAGTGAGGCCCAAACAAGTTCTTTTTCAATGGAAACTGTCCATTTCTCCCTACTGAGGTACATTTATGTTCTGCTTCAACAGATATTATGTAGCTAATGTATTTAGTCATAAAATTATCAAAAAATAACCTTCCATGTTGGAAGTGCTAGCTGCTGCCTATGTCATATGAAACACTTTGCCAGAATACAGCTGAAAAACCACTAAGACCTGGCACAGCAATGATTAGTAGGTAATCGTGTCTCATTACCTTTGGGGTCTTCTTGGGCCAGCTGACCACAGGGACACCCGAAATCGCAAGATTTTGGTCATCATCAGCATGTTCTTTCAGAATGTTCTGTTGTGAACGAAAAGGTCTTTATTAACCAGAGGAATATTCTTCCGACTTAGGAGCACAGAGACTTAATGACTGTAATATCCCACCCTCACGAAGAAGAGTGATGTGCGCTCCACTGATTTGTTACATCTCTGTAAGTTCATTTTCCTTCAAAACTTCAAGTCACAATGAAACTCTTGCAAGTCTTTAAGATGCAAAAGATGCATTTCTTTGCAAAACAGACAGCGAAATCACTCACAAATAGCCTCAAATGTTACAGATTTCTTTAAAATTGGTGTCTCCAAAAGACTAGTGTTTCCCACTGGTACCGGTCTACTACCAATATTACCTTTCCCTGTACGTACACACTAGTTTGCTGAAACCCAAGCAATCACCAGCACCTGTCCCTAATCAATTCTGCAGAAGACCCAGGAAGATCTGGACTCTACCACCATTAGTCCTGCAGTCATGGGGCGTTGGCTGGGCAGTTTGGAGGAATCTCGAATGCTTGAATACAAAGCTGAGTCACGATACAGAACCACCACACATTGCAGCCTTTATGTATGGCAATTCAAGAGCACTGTCATTTCCACTGCCTTTTCTTCCACAGAGAAGTGCAGGTCAGAGTTGGTGCAACCCAACTCCCTTTGCGTGATCAAGTCAGACATTCAGCTTCCTGCACATTCACTAAATTATCTGACTTGGGCTAGTGCAGTATGAAAGGAAAAGATTGGTCTTCCCTCCTTCCCACCCCCTCCAAATCCTTTGCGTTGATGAAACCTCATGCATCCTAAAAATCTCAGGAGTGGGCTGTGCTGGCTCACACAGCTCCTGCTGCTGTGACTCACCGCCATTCCCATACAACTCAATGCAGGGGTGGGGAAGAAGAACTCCTTTTAAGTGTACTCAATGGTGCAGTCAGGAACGGTCCGCGCTCCCTGCGACTCCCCCTGTGCTTACTAACCTAGCCACAAAGCTCTTCATGTGGAGTGCAGGCTGCTGGAAGAGACAACAACCGAAAACAAAAAACAAGTCCAAAGGAAGATTCTGCTGAGCTGCTGAAAACTAAGGCCCGAGTAAGTACTACCAGGTTAAGGAAAAAAAACTGCTCCAAGAGCACAAACAAGGACTGCAGGTTGGAAACTACTCCTAATATAATTGAGGAGGTCACACAGACAAGGAAAGTCAATGATGTTGCTCCAAATTACAATGACTTCTTGAAAAAAAAGCTTAACTAGACACCACCAGGCATTGGGCACTCTCAGTCCCCAGTGCAGAGCTTTAATAAACAGAAATTTCACACACCATGCTAAGAGATCCGAAAGTACAGTAATTTTTTTTAACATGAAACACACTTGGAATTCCTCTCTAATCAGCTAAATACGATGACACACTGTAGCCCAGTGAGCATCTCAGCAAGGCTCTGCACCAGTGGCCATGGGCTTTCCCTCCCTGGAGCTACAACAACTTGCTGGATTCTGCTCAATTACCCACCTGACCTTAATCTGGAGGTGTTTTCCTATCAGAGGCCGCAGAACCAGCACAGTGCTGGTCCTGTTATCCCAGTAAGGCTGCTTTAGATGTTGACTACCCCCAAAGCAGTCCTGTTACCAAAGTGAGTCATACCAAAAGGCAACACAATGCTTGGCACAGCCTACAGCACACAGCCAACATGACGGTCTTCAAGTGGAAGATCTTTCAACTTTCACACATTAGGTATAGCAAATGAACTCCTGATGGAGTTGAGCAGGGCTAAATGAACACCTCTTTCCTCGTGTCCTTTTCACACTAGAACAGCAATCACAGCATTACACATGACAACATTCTCAAAGTTACTCTTCAGTCATAAAAATGGAGAGGCCTTTGTGTTGTAGCAAAACCAAAATTCTTCGGAGGAAGAAGGCAGCTCTTTACTTTGATACGCTTAAATTTAGAAATTTGCAGGACAGCAAACCTCAACCTTCCCACTGAGGACTGTGAGAAACTCTGAGATCAATAGAAAGCAGAGTACGTTCCAGGAACTTGGCAGAATACTGCAGGTTTCTTGTTATCATATGTATCATGTGAAAATATTATCTAAGGAGAAACTTAGAACTGTGGCAGTTTATCGTATCAGCCAGCTGAAAACAATACATGTCTCAGCAGCAGAACCATAACCAAGCCACAGCTGCACAGACAAGTGTCAAATGTCAGCACACGGCGGGGTGGATGGAGGCAGCCTTCTGTTCACCTGCTAAAGAAGGGGGGAAAATAAACGAAAAACAAAAACCGGAGATAAAGAAAGGCATGAGGCTCCAGTTAGCCAAACAACCTGATGCTCATCCAGCTCAAGGCCGCCTGATTCAATGCACTTGAAGGCTGTGGTGACAACAGCAGGTAAGAAGGGAAGAAATTGATTATGTATGAATTAAGCTTAGGCATTAATTTCACAAGCACAGCAAGGAATAACTCCCCTGAAATGCATTCTGTAAAGGGAGGGTGGTTTTTTTTCTGCCATCAGAATAAGAACAGGGTAAGATTTCTTGGCAAGAAAAAGTAAGAACATATTTCAGTAGATATCATCTGTCTTGCACAAGAATCTGCTGCTGCTGCCAAGGAGTTGCGGATATTTGACAAACTCCGTTCTGCAAACTGAGTTTCTTCTGCCCTAATGGACTTCCACAGTGCCTTTGAAAGAAGAGCAGCATTTTTGCTTTGAAGTGGGGAAGGTCTGTGGCATTTTAAGAGGCCGATCTCACAGTCCTCTTCCCCAACAAGGGAATTATCATCCTGCTAGTAATGCAGGAAATGCTCTGTGCTGAAATCAGAGACTGCATACAGACAAGCAGTGCTGGCAGTGTTTAATGTGGGCTGCAGACTGCTCAGCTTTACCTGTCTGTGATGTGGGGTGCAAACTGAAGCAAGGAGCAAGGTGGTTACCTCTCTGTTCTCTTCTTCATGCCTAAGCCCACCCTGACTGCATCTTTAGCAGGCTGCCGTGCCATTTGGCAGCTAAATATGAAGTGGAGAACCCACACAAGGAAACTCTTTCAATCCCCAGGGTTACCATCTTAGAAATATTTATTCCTCATCCTATTTTTTTTTTTCTTCCTCATCTGCTCACTGTAGGAACATGTGTGACACTTCAGCTGCTACTTCATTTTTAAGTTGAAATACAAGGAACAAGCCATGCCACGATTTCATACCTGAGCTTTAGGGCATGCATACATGGAACACAAGGTGCAACTGCAGGCTGTGTGTGCTTCCAACAGATAACACCAACAGCAGTGACGTGGCAGCAATGGCTGCAGAGCCTGCTGGTGCTCACCCTGCCAGCAGCTACACTGCCTTCTGTTCTCTGTGCGGTGTGGGTCAGCGGAGCACACTCACATTTGCTGCACATACTCTCTCACACAGGGCCCAGCAGCAGACACTGGGATACAGACAATATTGCATCTCCTCTGCTGATTGTTCAGATGCCATCTGCTAGGGAGTGAACGCTGCTGTCAGTAATCGCTGCTTGGAAGCTGCTGAGAAGCTCCTTTAGTGGTGAACACCAGGCTCGTGGGATACAATTCCCATACAGCAGAGCTGCAGTCAACAACTATTTAATTCCTTGTTTGAGATGAAAGAAGAACCGACCTGCTCCCCAAGTGAGGCCCGTGCTGTGCTCTGCAAATGAGCCTCCCTTGCATTGCTGCACTCCATCGATCATGGTGATAAATGGAATCTCAATCTGCAGAGGCATCAGCTGGACACTTCTGGACTGCTGTGTCCCCCCTAGATAGTCACAGTTAGTTAGGAGCTTAGACAACATGCAAGGAATTTACACAGGCTTAGATTAGTTTTCACTCTCCCTTCTCATAAGGAAAACAAATTACTTCACTACAGAGAGTCTCACCTACTTGACATTAAATACTGCATATAGCTGTAGTTGTATTTACCACACAGAGCAGTAATCCACTCACACATACTGCATCCTTGCTTCAGACAGGAAACCATGAATTCTCTGCAAGTTATCCTGATTCTGTGAAACTTTGCATTACTGAATAAAATGGTTTTCTTTCTCCAGTGAACTGCCCTTGTCTGTCTTCTGAAAACACCGAGTATCTATCCGAGGCACAAAGACTTCAATGTCAGAGAAAAAGTTCCTGAGTGTATTTCATTAAGAAATAAAACTACTACAATAAACATGGTTTTATTTTTTTCAAGAGCTGCAAACTTTCCAAGCAGAGCATGAACTTTCAGACATTCTGTCAGAGCATGTTCTTGCTGTGCGCCGGTTAAAAATAACTCTCAAGCAGGAGTACTAAAGGGCTGCTTTTTATAGGCTGCATTATTAATCCATCACATGCACGAAATTCAGGTTGCCCACAAAACAAACCTTGTGAATACAGCTGAATACAGGCATGGCACAAATGGTCTGCAAAGCTCTTTCTGCAGGATCTCTACCTCCATTCAGTTGCACCAATGACTGGTGCTCTGGGGATTCTTCAGAGCTGCGGAACAGATGCCAGGCTTCTGCTCACTCTATTGCTATTGCTAGCAGCAAAATCCCCATATTATTATCTGTTCAAGTTGGAAAGCTGGTAGCAAAGTAAAAGGAAATATGATTTTGTGGTCAAGGAGATAAAAATAATTCTGGAAAAATGGGCTGTATTTCTTCTTCTGTCATTATGTCTCTGTATGACACATAGAAAACCTTTCAAGTCAACACTTCACAGGTGCCACCCCTCCGTCACACCTGGCTTGGGAACCAGGTGCCGAGGATCAGAACTTCTGTCCTACAGAAACGTTAAGCAATTACAGTTTCAACACCATTAAAACTATCTTTTGCAAGTATCACTCTTGAACAACACTAACTATTCCAAAATCACATCAGAGACACGTAAAAACGTATCCGAAATTACGGTCACTTAATCTTTTTGCAGCTCAGTTATCTACCTGTGAACCATGGCTAACAGCTCATCCATCACCACTTGTGTAGCAGATGACTGCTGCAGTGATGAGCACCACTGAGATCCCCATGGGAACATCGCTATCGCCGCGATCAGCCAAGGGTCTGAACAGCACAATGTTCCTCAACAGCAAGGACAGAACAAAATCAACAGCAGCTGCATTCTGCACAGCAAGCATCACAGGAACTCTGCAGGAGCCATTATGTTAGAGAGACGCTCAAGGAGCTGAAATGAGTCATTAGGCAACTTTTCCTTCGGTCAGCTCTACCCCATGAAGGTAAAAGCATGTACTGATGTGGTTGGTTTTGTTGTCTTAACAGCCAACAAACCTAGTGAAACAAACCATGCAGTTCAAGTACCGTGTGGATGACAAGGAGACAGGAATTATTTACTACACCATGTTAACACACACTCTCTGAAAACTGAGAGCTGCTATGTGGGACAGCTCTGTAAAAAGAGAGGTAAGACAAGAAAGTTCTTCAGCAGTTCAACTATTCACAAGAACACTCATCAGTCAACAACCTTTCAAGAAGACTTGCTCTGACTAATCCATCCCAGCTCACCAACGCTCAGGGGTGATTCCAGAAAACACCATTCTGCAGCATGTATGATGTTTAGATGTGGTCATGAGCTCTTAAACGAGCAGGGAGCCATGAAGATCCAGATGTTGGGCACATCCTGAAGGTTACAGTGCGTGCTGGCACAGACTGGAGTTTAGATGCAGGCAATTTTCTGTGCAATTATCAAAGGAGATGGAACATCAAGATCACAACTCTGCCAAGAGGCACAAAATCAACTGGCAGATGCCCACTTCATACCAATTAAAGCACAGCGGCACTGAAAGAGCACAAGGGTCTTAAGTGTCCACTCAAAGTTCTCCATCTCTGTAACCATGAACCCGCTGCTCTGGGGAAGGCTAAGAAAGCACTGCTCCTACATGGCGTTGGAAACCAGATTCACATCTGGTATCTCACCATGTTCTAGTAAGAAGTCTTGCAGTGCAGTGCAGTTTGTCCTAACAGAGCACGCACACTCGCACCTGAACATCCGCACCACGTATCACACGGCGCACCTCTCCTTGGGGTCTCAAGAAGGGGCAGTTTATTTTTAAGTGGAACTTGGTCCACACTTTAAACTTCAGGAAAAAAGTTCCTTCTGCAATGCAAACGCCTGCCTCCCCCTCAGACTGTGGCTTACACCGTTCTCACCTACAGAAAATATGTCGCTGAAGAGTCACATGATGCACAGTACACAGAAGCACCTCAAAACCAGTAATCCAAGCACAAGACTACCTATTAATATTAACAGTTTCAAATCAGGCCCAATTTTCATGTTACTGAACCTATCTGTACTAGAGAAAGATTTTAGTTTTGTTTAAGACCAAGCGAAACAAAAAGAGTACGCTGGTCTCAACTTTAAAAATGTATTAATACACCTATTTCACCTGATGTGAAAACAAGGTAGAGAAAAGCTAACCAGTTCATTCAAAGGAATGCTGCAGATCAGAGACAGAAGCAGCAAAGCCATGAGGCCTTCAGGTAAAACCTATCCCTGTGTCCAACCTACCACCTCCTGTACACTAAAAATCTGAAGAGCAGATCTGTCACTAGTGGGCATTCGCTCCTCACACCTTCTCCACACTGTACCAGTACACTGTACCAATGGAGAATAATTATCAACCTATAGAGGGCAATGGAGGAAAAGGAAATGAAATAGGTTAAAAAATAAAAAATAAAAAATGAAAAGGAATAAGAAATGCTAGAGGAAACATTTGACAATCTTCTGCACTAAAATCACACGTGTATGTATTGCATGTGTCAGTTACACACACTCCAGAAAAGAGACTCAAAAGGGAAGATTAAGACTATAAATATAAACAGACCGCTTGAGGTATAATATTTACACATGGGACATAAGTGCTAAACTGCAAAAGGATGTAAACTTTTGGTCCCTGAGCACAGCTGCAACAGTCAGAAATGGCTGCACTGCATCAATCAAATCAGGCTGCAACCAGCTGCCTCCCCAGTGCAAAGATGGCTTGTGTCAGAGGCACAACTTCCCCCTCCATGGCATAGCAGGCTGATAGGAAGAGGTCACCATATACAAGCTTCTACCTCTCTACTGCAGACCTTTGCCTCCTGACCTCCTCCTATCTCCTGTGCCCACAGGACACAGTTTGTACGGATCAGAAAGCTATCACACTCACCTTCATGTCCTCCAGGAGAGCCTGCGGATCTTCAATGCCTTCTGGAACACACTTCTTGTTCTCTGGGAGAGATTCAAGCTTTTCCACCAGGGCTTTCAAACCCTTCAGTTCAAATTCTGTGAGATGAGTCCATTTGGTTGAAACTTCTGTAGCTGGAGACCCCGTTGGTGTTTTGGGATAATCCGTGGGGGTCGTTGATTTTGCACTGTCATCTGACTCATTAGACAAAGTTCTTTTTAGGTACCTCATTACTGTGGCTTTTTGTTTTCTCCCTGCACCCTCTTTTCCTTCTGAATGTGTGCTGTTGGGTGAGGAGGAGCCATCCACCAGGGATTTGGAGTTCTTATCCAAGCTGTCATCCTTTTCCTCCCGGATATGAGCATCACAAGATTCTTCATCCATGTCTAACCACGAATCTGATGAATAGCTGTCTATGCTGCGTTTTCTCTTTGCATCTGAAAGTTAGAAAAGGAATGCTGAATCTTTACCCAATATAATTAATAGCTTAATGCTTCTGTGACTGGGACTAGGAGCTGCCTATTTAAAAGGGCACTGGATAATGCCAAGTCAGTATGCGACAGGAATGAGCTTTATTCAGCCTATTTTTCTGGGTTGTTTTTTCATTTGTTTCATTTTTTTAATGCTGGCCTTTTTGGTTAAATCTGCTCAGTTTAAATGACTGGGAAAAATTTGGGGGAAAAAATATGCTTTCTTTAGCACTTCAATCTTCTGTAATTTCAATTGAGAATATGCAGAGTTCACATACAATTAATTTTTCTGGCAATCCAAAAGAGATCAGATTCAGTAACCTTACAGCTTTAAAATAAAAGTTAGCAAATAAATAGGAAAGGAAAAACAATGGGAAAAAGCATGTTAAAATGCACTACAACATCTCCTTTAAAGCAACTCTGCATAGCACAAAACCAACTTCTCAGAACTCTCTGTTTGCAAGCAACCATTGGTAAAACAAAAACTTCCATTTGTTACTGCACAAATACTCTTTGCTCTTCAGAGACAGAAGATTACAGTTGTGCTATTTCTTTTTTGCAGACAAGTAGCCTAAACACACTGAGAAATGCAAGGCCAGAGAGTCACGTGATGTTGCTTCTCTAACTGCAGCCCCTGATACATTCTAGGTACTTTCTGAGAAAATTTAAACTCAAGTTTCTGATTCTACAGAACTATTTATCTTAGTTTCATATTAAGTTTCCCCTAAAAATCCCCACTGTTACCCAACTGTATGCAATCGAGCCATGAAACCTAGGTAGGAAACTAGTGGCCGAGATTCTGGTCACAGCCAAATCCAGCTCCATGTGTAGTACAGGCAAACTTCCTCCCTGCATCCCTCCACTAAAACTTCACCATGAAGTAGCAAGAATGCAGTTTGTTTTGTGTGTTGGAGTGGTGGCATGCAAAACTCCAGCGCAGCTTCTCGTCTCTGCTCCATGCTAACATACCTCCATGCTTCTCTTGGAAAAATAAAACGGATTAGGAAGTATCTTAACCAGAACACTTCAGAAACACTAGGTTGTCCAACTTCTATTTAATACTGCTTTTTCCTTTGTCCACAGAAGCCAGCACACTTATCCACCTCAAAGCTATATAATCAGCTTATGTCATTTTCCCATTTTACAGTTGAAGAAACAGATGCTTGGGAGAAAGAAGGATTTCTCATTGTCACACATCAAATCTAGGGCAAAATCAGGAATCAGAGTCCAGTCCCTTGGGTGCAGCACTGGAGCCTGTTCTCAAGGCCATGCTGCCCTGGTGAACTATTTAGCAATTGACTGAAGCACAAAACCCCATTTAGGTGGGAGAAGACACCAGCAATAAAAAAGAAGCAGGAGAGAGCAGATACACATCCCTGTGCTGCTAGTACTAGTACAGTGCTATCAAATAAATTGGTGTAATTCTGTACAAAGAAAATTATGTTTCTGTCTTCCTGTGCTGTGGCTCTGCTGAACAGGAACTGATGGCTGTAACTGGGGCAAATCACGAGCACAGATAAGGCATAAGGAAAGAGAGGGAGATCACGTTATGGAGCTGTGAATAATTTACTGCAAGTAATGCTCTGGTGCTAAGAGAAAACAGCCTTCAAGAGAGCTCCACTTTTTGTCTCTTGCTCTGATCTACTGAAACAAAAGGCAAGAGAAGAGCAGAGCATCACAGCATAGAAGGAACCATTCCCATCAGAAGCAGGCACACCAGGGCCAGCAGCTCAGCTGTGTCCGCTGCCACTGCTCCGCACAAACCAGGCTCTGCTGCACCGCTACATCTGGGAATGGAGAGTCACTAAGAATGAACACACACAAATTAATCTAACCTCAAGATGAGCCATCATGAGACAAGTGCCCGTTTGCATGCCTGACAGTTACGTGATGGCTGCCCTAACTCTACCCATGGGGCAGGGCTTGCTAATAACCTGAAGTGCAGCAGCCTGTTCTGCAGCACTGGAGGATTACAGTCCTGTTACACCATCAGATTAAGAGTGGACTGCTTTCAAGACTCAACAACTGTCTGCTGCTGTTGCTAATTTAAAAACAAACAAAAACAAAACAAAAAACAAGGGAATCAATAATGGATGGACATCTTCACAATGAGGAAGGTTCAATTTTGTGTTTTCAAGTATTTTGTTATAATGCAACATGCCATGATTTTTATTTATTCATTTTAATGAATACAGTGTCTGATTCAGAGTTACTACGCTGTACGAGTATGCCCTACATAAATGTAATCTGTACTTACTTTGTCAAGAAGTGCATTTTAAGCACTATACAATGAGAGCACCACTGGCTTGGAGGTTTTTTTTTATAAAGCCTCTCCGTGGAAAAGAGCTCCTAAGTGCAACTGTGGTTTCTTCCAAGCCAATGCCCCAGCCAACACCTGGTTAGAACTCCAGTTTCTCAGTGGTTGGCCAGTTCAGATTCCCATCCCACTGAGGCAGCCCTAAAGACCTTCATCATTCCACAGTGCTAAGGAAATAAACCCAGGTTATACAACCTGCCCGTGGTATAACTCAGAAGAGCAGCAGCTGCCCAGGTTTGACCACAGGGCAGAGCTGGAAATGCCCTCTCCCCTCCCCCCGCCCCCCTGCAATTCAGTTCTCTGTGATGCTGGGCAAATCACTTAACTTTCTCCACGTGTTACAAGTATCCTTGTACAAGAAGGATAATGTTACATTTTCTTTCCTTGCTGAAAAGTGACTTCTTGTATTACAGGACTTAGAAGATATGGAGGAGGTGAGGTGTAATTACAATATCTTTTGAACTCTTTACAGCAGACCAATATCTAATATCTACCTTGCTATTTCCAGTTTCAAACCCTGGCACAGCAGCTCCTATTGGTCTGCTAAAGACAGCAATAACATACTTGTTAGCAGGAAACCAAAACAGCAGCAACCTGAGCATACCAGAACTGTACTGCATGGAACACTCCGCACAGAAATCACTCAATGTAGCCCAGTACCTGTCCATCAATAAGTGAATCTATTCTGTCCCCTGAGAAGGAGAAAGTAAAGACATGGCTCCTTCACCGTGCCAGAGAGCAGATTTTCTTCATCCATCAGGCCTAACACACAGTTACAGCCATCCTGTTAAAATTTTAGCAATAGGGATCTTAAAAGCTGCAGGCGACAGAGAAAGCGTATTTCCGATAGCATGGTATCTTCTCCCAATTACTCTTTGTCAGCTCACTCTCAAGATCCATATCTCACTGAAGGTCAATTGTGCTTGAAAACATCCAGTACAGACTCATTCATGATAAGAGTAAAAATAATGAAGACATATCCCTCCTGAAACACTGCATGGTCAAATCCAGCTTGAAACCCAAATAGAATCCCTTTCTGACTTCAGCTGGCAGGATAAATGTTGCAGCTGAGAGGGGCAGGGAAAAGATAAAGGGGGGGGAAAGAGATGGTGTGCTTTTACAGCAGCCTGTGATTTCTATCATGTCATCATTCCCCTGAGCGCCTGCCCTACAGTGGCAGAGATGAGAAGAACAGCTCTCCCTGCCTAGGAGGCAGCTGCCTGAAATCTCATTCTGGGCCTGAAGAACAGGAAGGGAATCCTCAGTAGTCTTCTCCTCACTTAGAAGAGCAGGCGTTTTCATTTAGGGAGTGGGAACACACAGGGTTTTTGCCTCACCTGCAAGCACAGCTTGTTTGCTTGTTGTTTTCTGAAGTTTTGGGAGTCCAGACATTTAAAAAACAGAAATACAAAGAACAATAAAAACTGCTAGAGCAGCATACAACTATATTGTCAGGGTATTACAACACAATCACAGTAATAGATTTTCTTGAGTAGGCAGTGTCTGGAAAGAGTCATTCGTGCCCAAGTACATAAATACTGTGCAATGAAAATGTAATGTGAAGAGTCTAAAGATATCCTTAAAACACAAGTGATTACAAACTCAGTTTCCTGTGTTCTCCAAAGATGTTCCCCATCACTGCAGTAAACTGTTTTTTTCAAACAGAAGAACTGAATCTCTACTGAACCTATGAAAAATCAGCACCTTGTGAATCCCAGAGACCATGGGCAGCATCCCACGTGCTCTCTGCAGGATGTCATCAACTAGAAGTCATCCCTGATGCTCCTGAGATCCAGTAGGACTGTTCTATCAGAAGGTATATAAGAAAAGAAAGTAGAACAGCTCAAGGGTGGAATAAAAGAGAAATACTTCTGGAACCCAAAAGAAAAGTTAGTAAGTAGACATTTAGAACAAAGTGTGTCAACAAAGAAAAAAATTAACGGGGGAAAAATAAGAAACATTAGTAACACTATCATTCTTCAAGAGAAATTTCTGAAAAAGAATACAAGGATGTGGAGATTTTTTTCTGAAACCAAGGAGGACAGAAGACAATTAAATCTATCGAGGGGCCTGCAGGGAAGTTAAGTACTTTGTTCCATTTCTCTTTAAGGAGAATGACGGGAAATTCTTCGTCAAGGGATACTCTCTCATGGGAAATCAAGGCACTGCTTGAAGATAGAGAAATCTCTAAGGAAGAGATGAGCATTTAACAATTTAAGGACCTTAGCAGTTCTGAAGAAAAGTTTCTAAACCAAAGCAGCCAGTTTCTGGAGCACTGACATCACTTAAATCTTCCATCCCACTGCGGATGCACAACAGTAAGATAGAGATATCACAGAACAAATAACTTAATTCAAGGATTAAAATTCACGGAGATTTACTCGAATCAAGAGGCTGGATGCTGAGATCAGTTAAAAGAAAGACAAGCAAGTATCTGGAACAGTATTACTCAAGCAGAACAAACAACATAGCTTTGTAAAGGTAAATAATGTACCTTTACTCCTGGAGAGAACTTGATAAATGCCAAACTGAAAGATCCAGCAGATATAGTAGATCTGGGCTTTTGAACTGCAGTTCTCAGCTAAATAATTATTCTAAGGTTAAGGCTCTGCCAAGAAATAAAAAGCAAGTGTCTGACAAAGTATAAATCTGTCACTCCTGGAGAGAAAAACCCTGGATGTCAATGTCAGAGATTTTATCAGCATGCTAATACCTGAAGTCAAAAGATAGCAGGCAGGCAGATGAACCACATGCTGTCAGTGGATAGCACTTCAGTAAACTGGAAGAGGTGATCTGTTCAAGACAGCAATAACAGCCCAGGGCCTGGCACCAGCATCCCTGCAGTGGGGCCACACATCAGATCAGCCCAGCAGTCTCACTGATAACAAACATGTTGCGTTTTTGGGAGGGTTCATTTTCTGTCAGGTCACTGAACTGATTCAACTCACAGGACAAGAGCCACAAAACCAGATTCTCATCTTATGAGAGCAGTGTGTTTCTTTTGTTAGCTTGAAATGGCCATAAAACCATGCTGAATTAACAGTGAAACAGTTGAGAATAGTGTCACTTTCCAGCAGGCCAACAACTGAAGGCTCACAGACAAGAAGACTGTCAGATGACATTATTGTCACCAAATCATTTCCCAAATAGCTGGGGCTGACTTGATGCCTGCGCAGTTGAGACTTCGGTCTTGCAAAATAATCCTTTTCCATCCAGACACTGGACATCTATGGTTCCCAGTGAGCTTTTATATGATTGGAATATCTCCCAGTCAGTAACTGGATGGAGACACATTTCATGGGGATCACCAAATCATTATCAGTAATTACTGAGCTGGGCTTGAATTCACACTGGTGATTTAGCTGGAAAAGGTCCCATCTCAATATCCTGAACCATGCACTCTCCGTATCTAATTTGTTCTGAAATCACACCTCAGTGATCTGGCACCCCCACCTTGCCAACAGGAAGAGCCTCTTTCTGTGCCAATGGTTTTTACAACAGTAGGTTGGATCTTTATTTCCTAAGGAATGCAGTTACCAGAGTTTTGTCGTTGCCTTTTTTTCACATCGCTAATCCAAGAGGCCAATTTGTCCTTTGTTCAAGATGATGTTATACAAAAATTCCTCCACGTGGAGTTCCTCTTTTACTATCCCTTCACTCAGGGTCTCAAAAAGGGAGGTAGCAAGGTCCACAGACTCGTTCCAGTAAAAGGAAGGAGGAAAAAAGGGTAGTTCAGAAAAGCAACAACTGGAATTGCGCCACACTGATGCAAAGCTCGCCCCAACACCAAGGCAATGCCTTCCTGCCCCAGGCACCCCCATCCATCTCTGCTGGGGTCCATTTTCAGCTGTTGTTTTAAAGGTTTCTGTGATCTCCTCGTTCTTAGATTATAGATCACGTAGGTTTGTGTAGGTGTATGCTTGATTTTGTTATTCTCTGCAACTAGAAGTCAGTCACCAAACAGAAAGAATTAAAGTCAAGATTAAAGAAAAGAAAAAGAAGCCAGGTTTAGTGACCAAACTGCATTCTGTAGAGGAGACACGCTATAAAAGGACTAAATATCCATCCTACCAGAGCACATTTGCAATGCACGCATTTCTGGCTACTAAGGTACTGTGCCAAACACAGCAGTAAATCCTCAACCGTTTGGCAGATCATCTCAACACGAACAGTACTGAAACCAAGAAATAAATGCATCCAAAAATTATTTTCCTGGGATCTGCTTGCTTAGGAATGCTCAATAAAGACCAGAGTAAGTTGGTGCTTCATAAAAATGCTTAAGAGTCAAAACCTCCCCACCTCAAAACAAACAGTTTGTCAGAATTTCTACAATTCTCCAATTTAATTTATGATCTTCTCCGTAGGAAACAAAGCAGTAACTAGCCTAGGGTGCCAGCATCGGTTTGAACACGCAGTCAAAGGATTCACTCACCAATTAACATTGATTCTTTCTGGTACTCTTTGCTGAGGTGGCAGCGCTGGGTCACACAGGACACGTATCTCTCCAGAACATACCAGCACATTTCATAGTAGAAAGGATAACGGAATTTGGCATGCACCTGAAAGCAAGAGCGAGACTGTCAGTCCACGGGGAAGGGAAGTTTGCAGCACAAGGGCCAGTCATCATTCTCCTCATGTTATCAAGAGCACAAACAGTGTGCAGGGGGAGGGGAGGGAGGGTGGGAGCCGCGTGAGCCGTACGCCTTCAGCATACAAAATGAGAGCCTGCCTGCCTGCCTGCCATGATAGCATCATTTCTTGGTTCAGTAATTTGTATCCTCCTGGGGTGGCGGGAGAGGAAAGGGTTTGCGTTCTTGTGAAACCATGGAAGTGATGGGTGGCCCCCACAGCATTATTTACCTACAGTATAAACATAGGGTGGTCACATACAGATGTCAGTTGCCAGAATACAAGTTAAAATAGAAGCGCATTTTTTTCTTTTCCCAAGCACTATCAGATGATTTTTTATCAAAATGGCAGCATTACCTAAAATGACTCAAGCAGGAAATGCATCTTTTCTAATTATCGTCTTCCCAACAGTTTGATTAAACAAATGAACAAATTCTTAATTACTGGTAAATACACATTACAAGTAAAAATCTGGCTTGTGGTTTATGCTTAATATTTTGGTAGCAAGTTAACTTTTACCACAAACAAAACAGAAAGCAGGACTGTAACAAAAGACTGCCAAGCTGTGCACTTTTTCTTCCATCTTAGACCTGTTGTTCTCACAGAAAAAGCTTATTCTCCAACACTGTACATTTGGGAGATTATTTCAGATTAAGAAGAAAATTAAGAGGGTTTCGCAGCCTTCCCCTACAGTTTGCTGTTTGTGGGAGTCACTGCACCAAGGAAGAACCTAGGAAACTCCTAAAATGCAACAACATACATAAATTGCTTGTGATTTGTTAAAAATGGATGCCATGCATCTTGCACACTCTTGTACTTAACACTGCACACTTCTTTCTCCTGGTGACACAGAAATCTGCATTTTGCAGGCCTGCACACATGCACTGCACAGGATTATAGGAACTGCTTTAAGACACATTAAGCACTTTAACAGCTCACCTAGCCAAGAGGCGTCTGCCCAGCTTTAATAAAAATGCAGGACTGCACTAGAAATACCGTTACGTTGGAGAGCCCATTTAAACAACCAAACAATACAGAGCACCACCTACATCACCCAAAAACCTGCAAAGTCAGAACAGACCCACTATCAGCAGCATCAGGCAGCTCAGGCTTGGCTCTGCACAGCAGGCACAGTCAGAGCATCTGCCTGGTGACAGAAGCACCCACCTGAGCATGCTGAAGGCTTACAAGAATGCCCATGCTTGAGAACCATTCCCAAGGTGGGTAAGGAACTTGCTGCTGTTCCCAGAGGAAACACAAACACTTTCAGCAATGAAACAAAATGTAATTAGGGGAAAACGCACTGTATTGTCCCACTAAAGGTATCACAGTGCCAGCTTTAAACACAACATGGCCATTCCCAGAAGTTAGGATTTCTTAAATCCAACACAAATGCAGCTGACAAATCTGAACTGCGTGTCGCTACGGGTCACTCATCCAGCAGAACTGCAACTCTTCCAGTGTTTCCCTGCACTGTTTTTGTTTTGTTACAAAACATACTGGAAACATAAAAAAGGAAAAGGAAAAACCAACAAGCATCCCCTTAAATGTGAGCATATTTAACCCCCGGGCCTTCTTGAAATAGAAAATCTTTCCTTCGGTTTAGTTATTTGTCACAAAGAAGAGACCCAGTCACTTATCACTACTACAGAACACAGGGGAAATTAGCCATGCTAAAATATATGCTAATAAAGGAACTCAAATTTTTCCAAGAGAGCACTGCAGGAAACGAAATTTGCGAAGAATTGACTTACAAAAACCAGGAAGCCGCCTTCCACCCCTCAGCCTTCAAAAGGTTTTCAGCCACATGCCTGGGAATATTAAAGACATCATTGCTCAACATTTGTTGACAGATTCTGAGCTTCACCAAATTTAGTTGTTACCAATGTTAATTCAATGTGAAAGACAAGGCAGTAATGCATGCAGTGCTCCCGTTATGTATATCAATCTTTAATATTCAATTTGAGTTCCTAATTGCTTCGCTATCAATGTTCCAACCCACAGCAAATCCCTCCATGCTTCTGTAATTCACCATTTGCCCAAGAAGGCTCTGCTTTCACAAACTTTCAGAAGAGCTGCCAGATAAGGTGAGAGATGCCGTGCAAAGACCTGCAGTGGCTTCTGCCATTACAGCAAGCCTAACTCTGCTTCAGAAATCCTTTAAAATTTGCCTAGTGGAGAAGTAGAGAGGAGTACATTATTTATGACATCTCTGGACATTTATTAATTATAATGGATAAGAACTGTATTGCATATATGTCCACGCTTCCACCACTGTTGAGTTATGATCAAATGAACTCTGATTTTGGAGAAAAAAAGGAAGAAGTTCTGTGCTCAATTTAAAGTGTAGCAGCTGATATGGCCACTGCCTGAGGATCAGATCCCCCACCAGCATGGAGACCGAGTCCATCATCTAATGGGTGTTTCCAGATCTAACTTCTATGATTAATAATTTACAATCCACGGAATATTTTCTCTAATTATTCCTGTGCAGTGAGAAAAATCATCTCTGGAGTATGATCCATTTCTTCAGTTCAAAGTGAAATAATTGTAGAGACTTGTATCGCCCTCCAAAACAAAACACTCCAAGCAAGCAAGGCACAGACTTTCCTTAAGAAATTATTTCCCTTCCACAATATCCATGAAGATGATTACAAACTCTATTTGCATTTCATCACTCCAATCAGAATCTTGGAAACCAATACATGATTATTTGTAAGTTATGGTAGTATTTAAAGTTAGCAGATTAAGTTCCAGAAAACCAGATCAGCACAAACAACATCATCTGTGAGTGACCACCTTACGTGTATCTGCCCTCTGCACATTGAAATCTTTTAGAGGTGTTACATATAGATGAGTTGAGCTCAGGTTGACACGTTCTCCCCCTTCAGCAACACAGAGCAGTGACACCCCTATGCCAAGCTGATGCATCTCAGCACGGCAGCCTGCTCTGCAGTACTCAAGCTGGTCTAGCAGAGAGCTAAACAGCTTGGCCTATTTGACTAGCTGTTAATTGGCCTCTAGGAAAGCCAGACTGCAAAATGAGAGTCTCTACAAACTGTAAGGCTGGAGAAGATTTGTTTACCTCAACTGCACATTAGGAGCTGTTTCCAACAATAGACATGTTTTTTATTACTCCTTAAAACTATTTTAAAATGGCTATAACCCTCTTAAGAAGTCTCCCAGGGATATGAGAAATTAAGCTAGAATAAGCATGACAAGTACATAAACCAGGCAATTTTATCAGGCTGTAAATCAGCATTACTGTTTCAACCATGTATTTATTCTTGTCTTAGCTGCTAAAACAATAACAACTACACCTAGCATAAAAATGACTCTGAATATCAGCAAAGATGATTAAGCATTATATAGCAAGTTTAAACACAGTGAAACCTCCATAAAATTGCTCTGTGCCAAATGAAGAGGGGAAACACACCTGTATTACACTTTGATTTGAGTGTGGCGAATTACTTCGTCAACCACATCATGTAATTTACTTCTGTGCTGCACACAATGGAAAGATCAATACTGATGAGAAAGTCATTTGCAGTACGTTCACACTGCCAAATCTGTGTGAACTGCTTACTGTATGGAGCCTGCCATCCTAGCCTGTGCATGGGTAAAATTATTTGGGCAAATAAAATTATTTGCACAAAGAAATCACAAAATTTGATTGGCAAAGCAAATAAAGCAAAACACACCAGAATTCTATTTTGAAAACATTTATCCTTTAAGATTCCTGCACGTTTTTTCTTGGATTTTTTTTTTTGGGGGGGGGGGGGGAGGTGTTATTTCCAAGTAACAGTACTGACGTTCCCATCTCTTATCAAACTTTAATTGCAAGGTTTATATTTTGCTACAGTCTTGAACTCTTATATTCTTCAGCTGTACACACAGGTTTGTTACAGTAAAGCTGCCTAAAAGCACAAGTCTGCAAACACAGGCACAGGATGCCCAATTCACACTGCTAGCACAATGCAGCACAAGAGCTGAAATAGTTACTGTAAAGTTGGGGAAGTTCTGGGCTGTTGGCTTACATTGGCCTTTTTTGATACCCTGAAGTATTTTTTGAAAGGGAAAATTATAAAGAAAGACATTGGACTTCAAAGAAAATCAAACAAGTCAAGGTCTGATTTGGGATCCCCAAATGTTGCACTATTCCTTCACAAAAATCAGTGATAGGACATTTTAAAAGAGGCAAATATCACACTCTGAGAACCTTCCCATAGGATCAAGCTACCAGTGACTTTTCAAAGGCATTTCAGTTAACTGTCTGGCAGGTCCCTAAAGGTTACAAAAATACCTAACCATAATGGGGCAATCTGCCTCCTGCTATAAAAGCTTTGGAGATCAAAGCTGCATCCAGTTTCCTCAGAAAGGCCTGACATGAAGCACTACTAACCAGTTCCAACTCTAGCAAAACGTGTGGCTTTGGGTTGCTAAGTCCAGTGAGAACAAGATGTCAGCTCTTCTACTACATCAGGAAGAAGAGCATTTGCTTGCCATCTTCCCCACAGACATGAATGGAAATAGTTTCTTTTCCCTTCAAGTTGCCAGTGCCAGTATCTATCACAACAACGCACCTTCACTTTGAGGAGGTGCTGTACATGTACCCTGCACCATTGGCTCTCATTTACAGACACTAAGAACCTGCCTGTGCCTGGCACCTTCATGTAGCCCCAGTCCACCTCTGGCCTCCTGCTCTTTCTCTGAAGGGCTCCTACAGCTCAGCTCAGCTCCCTTCACTCTGCA
Organism: Lagopus muta; assembly: GCF_023343835.1. NCBI lineage: Eukaryota > Metazoa > Chordata > Aves > Galliformes > Phasianidae > Lagopus > Lagopus muta. The sequence continues at coordinate 7,162,017 of NC_064449.1, read as the reverse complement.
AAAGAAGCTGCTGAGTCCCTTCTAGCTTCTGCTATCAGAACATTTTCTTGTTCAAGTCCCTTTACTCCCAGATACTTCACATTCCTGCCTTGGGAACATCTACTCAAAGCCAGGCTGAACTCTACTCTGTCCCTTATTTCCACTCCTGTTTTCCACTACATTCTTTCCGTTCTAGCTGCTCTGAATTTCAGCATTTGCCTTTACCTGTCTTCCTCTAGGAATTCATTTTTCTACTTAAGATTCCTTCTTCCCATTAAAATCACTCTAGGAAACCAAACGCTTCCAGCACTGCTTTGTGATGTGAAGATTACCAGGCCTTGCCACCTCCTGCGAAATCAGGGAGCAGCCCCTTCCCAACACAACACTGGCAGAGAGGCTGGCAACAGTCTTCCATGCACTGAGCTAGAGATGCACTCCTGAACAATGTTGGTGTCTCAGATGAAGGCATTCTCACACAAAGGAAGATGATCTGGGGCAAAAAGCCCACTTGGAGCCAGAATTGTGCCTTCCTGTAGAGGTGAACACTGAACACTACTGATGTATGATTTTAAGACTTCCTAGTGATGAAGCACTGCAGCTTCCTGCTGTTTTGCAGCCCATTCTCCATGAGCACTTCACCCAGCACATGTGCCAGTGGTTTATCAGCACCATTGCAATAGCCAGCTACAGAAAGCCTCTATCTAAATTTGCATCACATTGCTCTGATTGCCTTGCACAGTTTATTTAACAGCCTAGTAAAGTAGTGGCACCTCCTTTGGATTCTGATACTTTATGAAATTCAGCCAGGAACTGAAGTTTATCAATGAACAGCATCACTTTCACTCCCAACACAGAGGCTGCACGGTCACCTCCTCCAGGACGCCGGACCCTTTCTAGGCATATGCTACACCCAGATGAACATCACAACCTTCAGTCTAATGTCTCAACCCAGCCTCTGTCCCACGACATTTTGCACTATATTGAGTCACTATAAAACAAAATCCTGCTAAGCACAGAAAATGCTGTTTCATAAGCAGCTTCTCTGCAGCTTTCTCACTTCAGCTGTGGACAGCAAAACCATCCCAGACCCATTAGGTCTCCATTCTTAGATGTCTATTGCCAGTGTGCAAAGACAAACAATCAGCAGGGGATTACCAGAAGTACAGGCACAAAGGTCTGTGGTGGCAATAGGCTTCTGTGCAAAAGGGGATGTGTTTAAAAAGTTCAGTGGGCAAACAGACGATACAGAACGGACGTGTCTGTAGGAAGCAGGGGAAAAACAGATGAGTAAATGCCACTAAAAATAGCCAGCATCTGAAAGTCTCATTATTTCATGTTTACCTCTCAATCAATCTGACATGGAGATCCCACCAGCTCTAGTTTCTCAGAAAGGAATACAAGATAGAGACAGATCACAGTGACAAAGAACTGTTCAGTTAAAAAGAGAATCGAGCGTCCTTACCCTTGTTCTGTCCTCAATTTCATAGATGCGAAGCTGCATGGGAACATTAAAGCTATGCAGGATATTTCCACCAAACACCAGAGAATCTACTGGAGTATAAACCGCATGTATCCACCCTAGAGAGGGAAAGCAAAGAGCTGAGAATGCCTCGTGCTATGTAGTATTACAGAGCAATTTATCATCACATTTTAGCAACCCCATAAACCCCATTCTGTGGGGGATGAGAGGTTAAAGCTGTGACACGTTAAATGGCACCAAGACTAATAATAGCAGAAGGCAGCATCTTATGATGTACATACAGTCTCACAACCCTCTGTATATTGAGCACTATTAATCCACAGAACAGTTACAGTGTTTACTGAGAACACGCAAGCTTGTGACTCAACCACATCCATGACTAAGAAGTAAATTCAGTCTGCTCTACATTCTTGGCTCTTAGACAATCTTCTGGCACCTCCAGAAGGGTTGCAAATCATGTTAGCAGTGGTGGTGGGCTAGGGCTAGAACTGGACTGAGTCACATTCAATTTGTTTCACTTCAGCACCAGAGCACACATCCTCAGATATCAACAATTTCAAGTTATTACCAGTCCTCCTTCAGAGGTGAAAGTTTCATATCCTATTATCAACTTCCTGAAGCAACCGAAAATCTCTCAGTCTCCAGTTAAGAGACTTAACATTTCTAGTACTCAATCTGATGAAATTGCCCTGGTCCCATCCTGGAAGGGACCAAATTCACTTTTCCCAGGCTCCAAAGCGAGGGAAGAATTTTCTACCACAACAAAAATCCAGGCAGAGCAATTCAGGCAGCCATACACAAGCTCTTCTGATTCTGCATTGTTTGCTTGGGATGTCAGGAGCTGAGGGTCTGGCTATGCAAGACTGTAGCCTCTGATCTCTGCAGTGAAAAAAGAATTGATTCTGCTAATGATCTGGGAACCACAGAGACCAGATACTACATTTTTCCCCCTTTTTAATAAAAAGCATTACAATTTATAAACCAGCAGATAGCAAAGCAACACAGAGGGCAGTCAATTTTCTTCTAACTGTGCAGTACTTTCTATTAAAGCCATGGCAGCTTCCCTCCTCTTCAAGACCAGTGAGAGAACAAGGAAATGCCATTCAGATACAGGGTTCTTCAGCCAGCAGCCACAAAAGCCATCTTCTGCTACAATCCTTAAGCCATAAGGGCCAGCCGAGCTACATCCCAGAAGTCCTTGAGCTACAGCAGATGGCAGAGGCAGGGCTTTCATTTAAGGGCATATCAGTAGGAGTCAGGAAGGAAAAGAAATCAACGCAGGAATTTTTTCCCTGCAAACATCACTCTGCATGCATTTTTCTGAATTTCAAAATCACAGAAAGGCTGAGGTTGGCCAGGACCTTTGGAGGTCATCTGCTCCACCCCCCGCCTGCGCCAGGCCACCTGCAGCTGCGTGGGACCACATCCAGGCAGCTTTTGAGTATCTCAAGGGACAGAGATACCACAGCCCCCTCTTGGCCACCTGTGCCAGTGCTCAGTCAATTTGCAATGATAAACGTGATGCACAGAAAAACACAGGTGGCTTGTAGCTGTGGCACCTCAGGTATTACCACATCTGTCCTGCTCCAGTTAGCCTAATTACAGAGTCCCCTGCTACCATTCAGCATGTTTGAAAATCAAGAATAACCAACTAGAGAGGATTTTTTTTTCCCTTCCTTTAAGGGTAATTTAGCAACCATAGAAAAAAAAAACTTCAGCTAAAGCAATTCATCCCCTCACATGAAATACATCAGTCTGCACTAAGAGCAAAGTACTGGCAAGATTAATGACAATCCCGATCCTGGTATTTGGGAAGTAAAAAAAAGATGCAAGGTCAAGGCATTTAATGCTTCCATCAGGTAATCAAAGATTTCTAGAGTTTAGGGGAAAGAATGGAAACCCTGCACTGAAGCATATCTGCTGCTGAGTCCCCAAAGCTAACTTACTGGATAGGTGGCAAAATCGCTGGCAGAGTAATTCAGTTTGTCAGATCCAGAGATGAACAAACTGAAGCTCCAACAAGTGGAACGCCTGGTGCACAGCTACACAACTGCGTGGTGGCAGAGGTCAGGGCAGGAGCAGCCAGTTACCAGCACAACACGGAGCAGCCCTCACCACTGGCTTACATGGCAGCTCCACCAGCACACGTCAATCCGCGTACAAACAGATTGAGAGATGCAGCAAGTCATTTCCATGGAATCTTCATCATCATCATTCTAAATACAGTCTGTTATCAAAGAATTACAACCCAATTAAGAGCAACTGATTAACTGAGCTGAAACCTGGCTTTCTGGACATCTGTGAAAGGTAAAATAAATATTCTTCATTTTACAAAGAAGTAAAACAAACACCATCAAAACACACTTCTGTTTTTCAAGTGCCTCTTTTCAATACAACCCACTCAGTAGCCTCTTCCTACAAACTGTATTTCCTCAGTGAAAATTCCACACTGGAGTGCAATCGATTTCATTTTTTCCTTGCTCTTTGGGTTTCAGTCTCATCACAAGCTCCCCAACCTCTCAACTCTGTCCTATTAAATGTCAAGGATCTTTGTACTAATGGCCTCTGGACTTCCTTGGTAGCAGCCTCAACATCATCCAAGAGAAACATGAGCCAATGATGCCATGAGCCAATGCTCCAAAAAATGGGGTCCCAAACACGGCAGTTCCTCAACAGAATGATTATCTAACACAAATGGAGCTTCAGTGTCGTTACTGGAAAGCTAGAAGAGATGCAAACTAAAGGACTTCCCTAAAATACTTCCGACAACATCTGGTTCTGCAGATAATAATTAATTCCCTATTTATGTTTATAAAACAGATAGCTACTCATTAACAAACAGTGAGCACTTCAATCGACAGATGTAAATGCCTACCTTCTGAACTAAGGCCCTTTGAGATACACGTATTTCCAATAATCAGACAGAAAGACCTGTTCCTTAATGACATACTTCTCAACAACAAAGCACTGAAATCCACTCGGGTTAGGAAATAGATTAAAAATAAACCAGAGATCAAGCAACCCACAGAAAGCCAGTGACCATAAAAACCTCGGAAGTCAAGTTCCCTACCTCTATCCAAAGCAGAGCAAAACAATTTCCACGTATGGCTCGGAGATGAGTAAGGACAATATTTGGGTGCCCCCCATTCCACATGGGTTCCAGGGACACGCCGGATCTCCAGCAGCTCACTTGCTGCCACAGGGAGGGCACAGCCCTGGCAGAGCTGTCACCTGCTGGGAGGATCTTGGCCACTCAGCTGCAGAGCGTTCTGCAGTCACACTGCATCCCAAAATAGTTTCAGCTTGCCTGAGGAACACGGAATATTAAAACTGCAGAGACACAAACATGGAGAGGTGTGTTCCAGGGACGCAGGACACTATGTGCAAGATTAGTCTAAAAAAGATGAAGAACTGACAATGTAGAAAAACACAGGAAGACTGGCACAGAAGCTATAAGGAAAAAAAAATCTGTTCTAACATTAACAAGAGTGTGTACAGAGAAAAACTGAAGACACCAATACCAGAAAAACAGAAGCAGGAGGAAAGAGACAAGCAGAAAGCAGGAAACACTTTCCACAAGCCACACTTTCAGGAAACACTTTCCACACACTATTTTGTGGAAATGAGCTCTGGGAAGAGATAAACTTGGATGGCACATTCAATTAATTTCTACAGATTAGATGCAAGCAGAGCTCAAATCGTGAGGAGGATGAATGTTCATTGTGACCACAGAGAACAAAAACACCCATGTTGGAAGCCTCCCAGCTGTAATGGCTTGTAAAGAGAGAGACCTCCAAAGAAGGTGCACATACCCACGAGGCAGAAATGAAGGCCACTGGGATTGCTTTACCATCATCCACACCCATGCACCCTGCCTGCACCTGAAGAGGGGCACCAATTCTCCCTCAGCCATTGCTTTCTGCTGTTTACATAAACTCTGGCACACTCTGCTGCACAGCCCTGGGTGTTCCACGGGTTGTTGTGGGGCAAGAGGTGAATAACTTCTCACCTTGGTAACGCTCTGAAAGACAGCAATATTCTCTCAAAAAAAGAAAAAAAAAAAATGTGGAGGGGCTGCAACACAATAACACCACAAGTGTAATTTTATACTTAATGCTGAAAAAGAAAACAAACCAACCAACCCAACACTGGCATAGTAACAGAAGAAAAGGAGTAAAGATAGAAAAAAATCCAGAAGTCGAGACAGTGTTCCTTTCTGGTTGAAAGACAAACAAAAGCACCTGCTGAACATTATCTAAAGCTACTACTAAATCATACAGATGAGACACACAGAGGCTGTGTGGCCTCAGGGATCGATCAATAAATAGAAAACTTCCTCAGAGGTGATCGGTTTCAGTAGGCCTGCCTCACCAGCAGCGCTGCTCATCACGGCAAGGCCAGCCCTCCCCTGGCAGAGGCGCTACGCACATGTAGGCAGCGCTGCTCCCCGCAGGTCGGTGATGCTGGTGCAGCCCCGTGCCATTTGTGGCACGGTGGGATCTGCCCACTTGGGTTTCTTTCTGAAGTTATCTTTTTTATTTCAGTTCTTGGTGATTAATGAGCATTTCTCTCTTCTCAAAATAATCCTAGATTATGAAGCAAAACCAGCGCTGAGCAGGAATTTTATTGGCGAGACTCTGAAATACCCTCAGCTGCTTTACAGTTACAAATTGTTCCACTGCTGCTATGAAAGGCTTGAATATTTAGATGTTATCATCTCCAGTAAATCAAGAAGGTAAAATTAACAGTAAAAAAAAACCTTTTCTGAACAGCTAAGAGAAAGATACAATCTCATTATCTTATGAATTTTATCAAACAAGGATCATTAAATATTGCAAATTTGTTAGATGATTTCAGAGGACTGCAAATTCCTACTGCACCTTCAAGAATGCAATTATCCATCTGTGAGTAATAAAAAAGATTATTAACAAGTAAAGCTATGGGGCAAATTGACTACCAGCTCCAAGGCAAACCTACGGTACATCTGCTTCCAGCAGAAACTGAACAGGTATTTTGCTTTATAACATAGAAAGCATACACATTTTCCTACAATTCTATAGCAGCTTAGTCTGGAAAAGCTGAAACAGTCAAGTCTCAAAAAGAAAAACCAAAGTGACAAGAGATGACCTTCCAGTGGACACTGCCAGCAAGTGAGATGTTATTTCTCCCCGTTCAAAACGAATGGTTGTGTCATAATGGCATCCACAACCAAGTATAACGAGGAAATGCCACGTTTACCTTTTAAGAGTAAAAACTTAATTTGTCCCCAGCAATGTAGGTAACTCAGCAATTCTCAATCTTACACAATTTGATGGGAATCAGGCAGAGCACTGCAGAAGAACAGAACTAAAATAAAAAAAACAGAAGGTTATGCTGTCACCTTCTATCTGAAAGCAGACAATCGAGGCAAAAACTCTCCTCTATGATGCTCTTCACTGATCCCCATCGCTCGATCCTCACAGGTTCCAGGCATGGAGCTTCCATTAATGTCAGGGGAAGCTCCTGAGCTGGAAAAAGCAAACAGCAACCGAAAATAGCCAGGCAGTTGCACAGCCCTAGCACAACTCCCTGCAAAAAAATATTTACCGGTCAGATTTTAATAGCCCAACATCCTCCTTGATAGAAAGACTGCGTGCTACCTTCTGGCCCCATTACACAATAATCCATCAAATACTGGCTGGCATAGCAGAGGCCACTTGGACCTCGCTCTTACAGCAGGCAGAACCGTGCTGATAACCGCTGATGCCGTATCTGCAGCGCTCTGCATCCGTGCTGGTTGCTGCCTACAGTCTAGCACAGAACATCCCTTTCTGTTCGTTTTCCTTCCCAAAAAACATTCTTCCAAGAAAAGCCATTATTTCTGCATTTGACTGAAAACCAGAAGTTTGGAGCACTCTCAAGTTACCATAACAATCATCACAGAACAATGAGAATATTTTGCTCGACTGTGGCTCATTTTTCATCTCTCAAGAAATTAAGAGATTTTAATAGCATCTTTCCATGTGCAAGGCCCCACGGCACATTATAAAGAACATTAAAAGTAAAGCAACACAAACAGCTTTTCTCCTCCATGGAGGACTGCCAAACTCCAAGGTGAAGCACAGCTTTTGTAAGAGAAACGTGCAGCCACACCAGAGAGAAGCTTAAGAGAAAGCAGAGAGGCACACCATGCCAGCTGCCAGCAGGTTATCTTCTCCAGATTTTGATCATGGGAAAGGCTCATAAATCAGTGCTGCAGAAGTCTTTGACAATGTCTAATGGCAGCACATCATTCAGTTCTTGGAAATGTGCAGTGACTTCCTGCACCTCGGATGGCATCTCGCTTGGACTGCTACCTACAGGTGTAAAGACGAGCCAACAGCTCACAATGGCTTGTATAGCGGAGTGTTTTGGAGCATTTATGGAATTTTTTCTTAGAAGGAAACAAATGACCTTAGCACATCTCATGCCACTGCAATATCTTGCCTGTAGAGGACAACACAGACGATACCCCATCAGATCCCTGAACATTTACCATCAAAACGACAGATAAAAGAGCAGCTGGATTGAAAAAGGACGACTTTTTTCATTTTGGTTAAGCTTAATTTTGAGCTTGGGAGCCAAGTTTAGAAGAACACAAGAGGAATGAATACGGTATTCTGAGAAACAAGATGAGAAGAGAATTCCAGACATAAAGCACCACTTTAATAACAAACAACTCAGAAGGAAAAAAAAAGCACAAGGAAAGAAGCAAAAGGTGGTTTACAGGGCATGGGGACTGGAGAAGATAAAGGGTAAGAAGCAGGGAGAGAACAGGGTCCACTGAAGTCATTTGGTGGCGTAAAAGAGGAAAGCTATTTACTTTCAAAGCAAAAGGACAAGCACTAAAAGCATTCAAGAGCAGGCTAACACATCTGCACTGACTTAGTGAGCAGTGCTTTTCTAGCAGGCTGCAGAGAAGCAGCAGTCATCATCTAAGTGAAGAACAAGTGGCTGCATACAAGCCAGAGAAAATGCTTCCAGTAATCCTGAGCGGCAGAAATCAGGGGGATGCTGCCCAAACACCAGCTCAGCCTGCCCCTCACACAGTCATCAGAGACACCTGAATGCTGTCTCCATAGTTTACACCTCAGAGTACCCAAGTGCTCTCACTTGCACATCCCCAGTGCAAACCATTGCTGAACACACTCCCTGTACAGCTAACAGCACAAACAACTCTGGACAAGCTCTACACTTGTGACTGATGACACTGTTGTGTGTCCCTGCTGAGACAACAGCTGCACACTGCGATTACGCTCTTCCTCTTTGGGAACATCACAGTTTACACCTCAAAAGAGAAGCACTCTATAAATGCCCCTTCTGGTTGGCAGATGGATCAGATATGCAGCATGCACTGTACACTACCTCACAGCAAGACGCTTTACCTTCCCCACATTTCATCCATGTTGAACACTGAGCCATTTGAAGGATTAAATATTTCTTGTGATAACATACACAGTGCTCACAGCCTAGGGCCACAGCATTCTTTACTAATGTCTTTATTAACAAGGACAAGTGATCTCCCATCCTAGGAAAACAAACCAGATTTCTACAGGGAAAAAAAAATTGTGCTAACACAGATAGTAACTCTTGCTTCCTTCTCCTCTTGATCTCTCAGCTGCTCTCACATCTTGAACATTAGTCTGGCTACAATCCTCAGCACGTCAGAAAGCATTGTATTTGTCAACTGGCAATTAAATGTTGACATCAGTTTAGATTATTCTAACAGAAAAGGCCACATTCTTCGTTAAATTACCACTTTACTGCAGACTTTACCAGAGTTGATCATCCTTGACTCATCAGTGGGAACTGGTAAAGTAGGAGGTGAGAGCTTGTAACAGCGCATCACTTGTTGGGAAGAGCCCTACAGTGCCATGAAATGTGCAGCTTGGGTCCTATGCAAGGCAACAGACTCAGCATCCCTCAGAATCCCAGCTTAACTTCCCCCAAGCCCATAGCTGGGAGGGCCTCCTAAAATACTGCAAGGTGCACCTTGACCCACAGTGACTCACTATGCTGATAATACTTGGACAATTTTCTCCTTGATTCCACAGCTGTGATCATGCCTCTCAGAGCTTTCCAGGGTTAGGAGCATAGGTAGAAATTAACTGGTTTTAGCCTAATCCTGAAAAGACGAAGGCAGTGATGCAGAGGGAAATACCCCGAGGCCCTGGTGAGCACTATAATTATGCCTTCTGAAAGAATAACTCCCATTCTTGTGCAACTGCTTTGTAGTTTCAAGGATTTACTGGATCTACTGCTGATCCTAGATTCTCAAAGAAACCTTCCATCTCCCACAAGCCTATGATCTTACTCCCCCATGTGTCTTGTTACAGCCTTCTCTACCTGCTTCATCCTTTGCGCAGTGATGATATAACAGCATTGCTAGGACCACCCCCAAAAATGACTTGAAAATGAGAGCACAGCAGGATATTTTATGCAAAAGGCCCTTCACTGCGATGCTCTTCATTCACAGTCCAGCTGAGCACTAATTTTACCATTCCACACTTTCTGAGCACAAGCCATTGCACCCGAGTTGAGGCTGGTTAAGAGTTTATCAGGCTCAACTGAAAGCATGGGACAGACTGGTTTTATAGGCACCCATTACCAAAGCCCAAGCACTAAGAGCTACAAAGCACATACAAAACACATCCTAACATAAACCACTGTGATACTCTCACAAATGACAGCAAAGGTCACAAGAACTGACCTCTCTGACAAGGCTACGCTCAATTTGACCTGGAACAATTTCAACCAGGCATTTTCTACTTTTTTAACTAACGTGACAATATTGTTGTTTCACATAAGAGATCTGTGAAGGTTTCTAACGATATACAGCAAAACAAAAACCTCTGAAATCCATCAGGTGCTTAAGGAGAAGTTATTCATATCTGTCTTTCAAACATGCCATGGGGCCTACAACAGCTGAGGTATTGGCATTTCTGTGCTAGGGGTGTTCCTAAGAAAACAGAAACTATAGTCAAAAAAACATGTGTGGGAACACTTCAGCCACCATGCTGCAGTTGTGTCCTGTATAATCTCCCACAACTTGTTATATTCCAGCTGCTGAGTGTGACTAAACTAACACACAGAAAGTCTTATTCGTAGGAGGCTGCTCACAAGGGAACAAAGATAAACATGAAGATGCAGAAACGGATCTAAGCAAACAGCACAGGCACACTCAAACACCCAGTTCAAACAGTAACAGCACATTCTGACCTGTTTCAAGGGAAGACCTAATTCCTTTAATGGATTAACTCCTCCACCCTCCAGGTCCTTTTACCTGTCACCCCCAAGCTGATTCTGACCAAATACTTACAAATGTGCAAATTTGCAGACGTCGGTTGATACTAATAATGCTTCCTAGTTAGCAAGAACATTATCAATGTCTTTTCATGACATGCATACTATCCATCTCTAAGACTAAAAAAAACCTGTCACAATCTTATCTCTGCAAAGTAATTCTAGAAGCTGAAGAACTACCAAGCAGTCCTTCTGTCATGTAAAAAGGCTATCAATACTTATTTCCCTGGTAAGCTCCACTAGACAGAGGCAATGTATTATATCATTATAAAGAAGCTTGCAGACCCATAATAGTCAGAGCAAAGCCTGATATCGCCTGAAATGAAGAGCGTTACAGATTGCACCATCCGTAATCCATTCTAGGCAGCAGAATAAAGGTCTGAAGACATCAGCCTTCAAAGCAGCAACTGTTTGGCTGCTTTGCAGGAAGAGGCTGAGTCGTGCAACCTAGCCACTGAGGCAGGCAGCAGTGTAAAATCATGGCCTGGACTACTGGCAGACGTCCATACCCAGCACACCCTCCATCAGCACAAGTGGTGAAGAATTATAACCGTTAAATAACATTGTTTCACCACAAAGCAACTTTGATGGAGTGTAACACCTGCTCCTCCACACAGTGCAATCTCCACTGGGCTCCATCAGGAATCAATCCACCTCAGACCACAGACAGTGGCAAAGTCATAGATAACAAGCACAGGTTAATCTTGCCAGAAGAGATCACTGGTCACTGGATATACTTAACAGCAGTTTTACCTCGGAATAACAAAAACAGAGAAGTGTTTTTCCAAGAAAACCAATAGCAGTAACAATAGTCACAGCACCTCTGAGCAGTGGTGGACTGACAGCCCCAGAGAGCCAGGGCCTCCCTCAAGTGATCACTGCATGCACATCCTCAGTTTCAACGAGACAATTCCTGGGAAATCAAACGCATTCAGCCCCTCACCTTTCCTTGCCACAGAGAATAAAGAGCTCAGCACAGGCCTTAGATGTGAAGAACTGTTTTACAGAGAGCCAAGCACAATTCCAGTGATTCCAAAAACAGTTAGCAAGTGATACCTGAAGGAATGAAGAATGTATAGCCTTGTTTCAGTTCAATTCTTTGGCATCGTTCCACCCTGTCTCCCAGAAAGATATCACTTTGCTTTCCTGAGAGAACCCATTCTTCATAAAGTTCTAGATTCTGCAGAGTAGGCGGAATCAGCCAGAAGATCTAAAAATAAAGCAAAGATGTAACTATTATCCACAGTCAACAAAAATACACAGCTAAGAGATTCCAGGAAGTTTATCCTACGTTAGAGAAATGAATGCAGAGCACCAAGCCTGCTTTCTGCATAAAACACATGTTTCAGGTATTGTACATTGAGGTCCAGAGCAGACAGCGGCAGCAATTACGTGCTGGAAGTGGCAAGATAACTGTCAGTTGTCATCTCTCTTCCATGAAACATTTCATTCAGAAGATGCCTGCACAATTCACTTTCGGTTCAAAACAGTATGTTGGTATAGCACAACTCCACTGTACACAGAGATTAACGGTGTCTGCACAACAGGGATGATCAATCTGTTCCACTTATATCAGTGCCCTCCTTACGCTGTCTACACTACAATTAGGAATAGCAACCTAAACCAGTGAAGATATACAGCATGTGTGGCTATGTTCACATTTTAACATTTCTCTATTCTGCAACACTTCAGCTCAGATTAATGTGCACACAGGAGGACCATGAAATCTCTAAAAGGATACAGTAAAGCTCCAGCTACAGAAGGTGACTTACGAGGGCACTACGACCCAACGAGGGTACACACAGCCACGTACTCCACATGACACTTCTAACCACACAGCAATAACATGCACAAAGTCACCGCCAAACAACACGCGCATTACAGATTTCAAACAAATCTCTTGCTTGTTTCATAAAGGCAGACAGTGTCCTTCCAGTTCTGCAAACTGCATCTACATCAAAGGTAACTGAAACAGACTGACAACCCACTAGCAAAGAAGAAAAAAAAAACAAACAAACAAGAAAAGTGAAAGAAAAACAAAAGCAAGCAACCCCTTCCCGCCATAAGAGGCAGAGAAGAATAAAAACAAACATCAAGCAAGGTTCACTTACCTTCCCCCCACGGAAAACGTGATACCACACTGAAGTGCCTCCAAAATCAATATGGAAATCAGTGAAGCATCCTTTCACACTCATCAAACAGTACCTGAAAGCAGAGCGAAGGACAAAACAGAATCAGTCTGAAACGTATTTTTCATGTCTTAATTTACAGAGTATTGCGTGCGCAACATCGTTTCCAACCAATCATATTTTTGCATCTACAGCACAGAGGTTTTTGTCTGTAATGATAATTAGCCTGTAACTGAAAAAAGTGCATCTCCAAGTTGGAGTTTGCTGCCTGGACAACCAGGAGCTCCCAGAGTCAGGGAATGGAGGAAGGCTGGCAGTTACGCTGTCAGAAGCAGCACAGCACCGCCCGCCGCTGGATGCTCCGCTGCACGCTCTCCTTCATGCTCAGACATAACCTTCACCGTGAGTTGTACACAAATAGCCTCCAAGTTTTGAAAAATCGCATTTGCCCATAAAAGCTCTCATCACCTGCGTGCCACCGCTGCCATTCCAGCAAGGAGTGGGGGGCAGAGACCTCGCTCGGCGAGCTAGCTCCTTTTTGTTCCCATCGCTCGGCATCCCAGTAGCAGGAGGCAGCCAGGCCGCGGCCGGCAGCATGGCCAGGCACCCAACCCGTCAGCTCAGCCGCTCGGTGCGGCTCTCCCGGCGGCGCCCCCCGCCCGCAGCCCCGCGGCCCGGCGCTGAGCGATGGCCGAGCTGCAGCGCCCTGCGGCCGCAGGAAACGCACACCGCTTAACCCACTAACCTCTTTTCCTTGTTCCGGTCTCCGTTTCATGGCCTGACTGGGTTTATTTTTTTGGTTTGGAGGTTTTTTTAGGGTCGGGTTTTTTTTTGTTGTTGTTGTTTTGGCTTTTTTTTTTTTTTTTTTTTTTTTTTGGTTACGGAAACAGTACCAGAAAGAGGAGGTGGAGGGAAAAATAAAAATAATTTAAAAAAAAAAAAAAAAAAGGTATCACAGCACCGTGCCTTTTTCTCGGCACATCCAGGTGGCGAGAGGCTCAGCAGTATGCAGGCGGCGTGCAACGTCCCGCGCGCCGATAGGCTGCGGCCGCCCGACCAATCAGCGCGGCCCTCGGCCCCAGGAGCCGCTGCCTAGCAACCGCCGCGAGCCCGGGCTGACAGGCCGGCACGCAGCGCTGTCAGGAAGGCGGGCCGGGGTCGCAGGGTCCCGCGCCGCCGCCCGCCATTACGGCTCCGCTCAGCGCGGCGCGCGGGTTCTCCTCACGGCGCCCCCAGGAGCGGGAGCGGAGAAATACCCCTGGGCAGCCGGGGTGCTTCAGGAATCCCAGCTAGCCCAGGGGCTGGCCAGACTCTCAACATGCTCCATTTCAAAATACGAGTCCTTCCCTCCCAAATGCTTTTTTTTTTTTTTTTCTCTTAAATTTCTCCTTTCATGTTGCAGCCCACCAAGATGTTGTTGATTACGAGAAGTCAGACAGAAATTAAAACCAATAAAAGCCCAGGAAGGAAGTCACCTTTCTTTGAGCCAAAGAGCAGAAAGTCACAGATTGAATCATGGCGAATAAAACAAGCCCTCGGTTTGCAGGCAGCACTGAGGACGAGGGGTTTGCATTGTGCTCAAGCAGAAATCCAAACCCTTTGGAACTGATTCCTTTTGTTCGTGGAAGGCGAGCCACGCGTGGCACGATCAGTTCTGTAGGACTGAGCTACCTGTGCAGACCCCGATCAGGGGGCACTGCGGGGCCCGAAGGTGAACGCATCATCCCGTGGCTGTGCCCATCCACCAGCAGCTAACGCCAACCTGAAGCTGTTGATCTCTTGCGCTCAGATAGGAAACAACAGCATTCGTGCCCTGTCGAACCCAAGTGTGGAGAATTTAGCTGTGTGAGAAAACACCCAGGCAGAGAGCAGCGCCAACGCACGTTTTTGTCCATTTCCTTCTGATTTCTTGCAGCTCTCTACACACAACCTCCATTCCAATCCAGGTGGGTGCCACGAGCCAGGCAAATGGTGGTTAACAAAAACATACAGCTCATTTTCAACTACAAAAACACCTTTTTCCACAAAGGAGCCACTACACAGCGTAGCTCCCCTTTGGTTTCTGCTGCTCACCCACCCCATCGGGCCGCTTTTGTCCGGCCCCGCAGCGTGGAGGGGCCGCAGCCCGCAGCCCTCCTGGCACAATGCCTTTGCATTGACCTCTGCGCTTCCTTCCCAACGCGCCGCAGTCACATGGCCCCGCGCAGCCCCACACACCGCTGCTCCAGCAGCTGCTGCTGCTGTGGGGAAAGGAGCAACTTTTCAGGTTTTTTTGTACTGCACGCACCCGCAATAATAGTAATTATTATTAAAAAAGAGCTGTTGCACGGTAACCGCACTGATAGAAATGCAGGGCCGCAGCAGGTAATGGGTTATGGGAGCACAACCCCAAGCAGTGTGAGGGGACACAATGTCAGAGGTACGCCCTGAGAGCACAGGTGATGCAAAGGATGCCCCACTTCAGTTGTTCTCCACCACATCCAACCCCTGCATAGCACCAGCGTGGGCTTTCCACCACCAGGCAGCTGCTTGTAATCTCCTATAAGAGAGCCTCCCTTCCCCACTGGAGTTTGTTTCATTCTCCAACAGCCGGGAATTGTTTAGGTTAACACACTGTTATTTTGGAGGAAGGGTCTAAGATATAAGGGAAAAAAGAACTTCCCCCCCCCAAAAAATCTGTGTAAAACCATTAGTGAAAGGATGCAGAGAAACATGGAGTAAGCTGTGAACTCACAGGGAAGATCATCCCCCAAAACAAGCACGGGGGATGATCCAGAGGAAGGCAACCACCAAGCAGACAGAGGCAGAAACAACACGGAGCCGCTGCTCCGCACGCACCACGCTGGCAGGCAAACCCACAATGCACTCGCCACGCATCGCTCCGAACCCACAAGCAAACAGCGAAACAAAGACAGCAGCGGACACGGCAGGATGCAGACGCGCACGGGCGCAGGCACGCGCGCAGGCAGGGAAATGCACATGCACACGGACTCGGGGGAGACGCGTGAGCACACGCAGGCGGCATTACCCTGAGCTCAGCTCCTTTTCTCTCGCATTAGGTATCGTGCACCATACGGCTCTATTCCCTCTGGCATTGCGAGGGCTCCCCTGCCACTGAGCTCAGCCCATAAACCACTCCCAAACCCCAGCAGAGGCTTCTGTTTTTTGTTCGGGCCAATGAGAAAAGTATAGCTCACTCTTCCTTCCTCCCAGGAGCAGCGCCGGCTGGTTGAAATCCCTAAGCCTGAAACCGAATACCACAAACCCATGAGCCGACCGCGAGAGCCAAAGCGGGGAGAAGGAGCGGGCCCCGCGGCGGGCAGGACGGAGCGGCTCCGCGCTGCCCCTCACCTCCGCCCCGGGTAACGCTAACGGCCCGAGCCACGCTCCCGCACGGGGGCCCCGTAACCGAAAGCCACAAATTACGCCGGCAGACAAAAGGAACCTTTGTCACCCGGCAGACACGGGGCCAGCGCTCGCGGCCCCTTCTGCCGTCCTCCGCCGCCCCACCCCCGCCCAGGCCCCACCGGCCCCCGCAGCGCCGACCCCGCCCGCAGCCCCTGCGGGAGGCCCGAGGGCCTCGGGTCCCTCACGAGGAGAGGGGGACCCGTCTTCCCCTCGTAGAAGGCCCGTGGCCTCCCCCCACGTGATGGGACCCTCACGGAAAGGGCTCCCCGTCTTCCCCCTGGCTTCCCCTCGTGGACTGGGGACCTCCAGCCCGCTAGCAGGGTGCGGGCACCCACCTGCAGCCTCGGGGCCAGCTCCACCTTCCGAGGGCACAGCGAAGCCCACAGCCCCGGATCCCTTGCCAGGAGCAGGGCCTGAGGTGAGGAGCTCTTCAGGCAAAGCATCGCCTCTCCAGACCACGAAGGAACTAATCATTAAAGGTGGAGCGTGCGGCAGGCACTTCAAAAGCACATAAAGGACCTGGTGCCTGCCCTGAGGGGGTTACAGGCTGAGTCAGGCAGACAGAAACAAGTACCAGATAAGGGACGGCCTCACTTTGCACTAGAGATTTTACAAAGCAACCAGAAATCCAGATCACACCGGTAGCAAAGACAGCAGTTGATGCCGACCTGGTCCCACCTCGCCCCGCTCCCATCCAAGATGCTGTGAAGCACCAAGGCACCGCTTCGCTCCTGATCCCAGCCTGCCTCCTGCTACATGCGGGGACCTCACGAGGAAGGAGTTATTTACATTCCAGCCATCGGATTTTGGCAGGGACAGCTCACAGAGAGGAACAGCAGAGCTGCACCCAGCTACCATTTCAAGACTGACTGCAAACCTCACCGCTATGGCGTGTGTTCAGCTAATGCTGGGGAGGTTACCTTTGAACTTTAAGAACTGAGAGGCCTCTCTCTTAATTGGAAGCTTAAATTTCTGAGAAGGCAGCGATGGCTGTGAAGAAATGAACCAACCTGCCAATTTGCAAAAACATGGCCTGTCTGCCCTGTGAGCACATGAAGCTGGAATAGCGTTCTGGCATCTGCAGATGCAGTGCATGTCTCCATCTTTGTGACATGGCTGCCCAGCTACACCACAAGGAGTTTCAAAGACCAGCATTTATTTCAGCTGTACGTGTGAGTCTGCGAGTCCTCCAAGCTGTACACAAGGGAGGATTTGACTCTAATGTATCAAATTGAAGACATAAAGTTTTATTTACCTGGCTAGCTTAAGAAGTTTGAGAACTCGTGCTTACTGGTCTCCATTTCTTGTACTTAATTATATCTGTGGGGCAGTTTTGTATCCAAAACAATTCACAAATGACACACACTGTGCACAGAAGTATCACACATGCATTAAACAGCACCAGGTTGCCTTGTGGGACCTGCGAGCTCCCTCAGTTCAAAGGGCAGTTTCTGTCCCCAGAGGCGCACCCTCAGCTTCTAATTAGACCACAGCTCCATGGAACATTTTAGCATCTGCTTAAATGCATCTCTACTTAGCAAAGGAATTAATGAATAGAAAGGAATAGATGGCTGAATAACTGCCTAGCAGAGGGAAAAACAGGGCTAACAGTGTATTGTATCAGAGCAGCACCCTTTTGTGAACAAGTTGATGTTTCATGTAAAATCACACAATCACGGGGGTCGAAAGGGACCTCAAGAGATCAAGTCCTATCCCCCTATATCATCCCTTATTGAAGGACAGCAGTGATATTAGAGATCTATTATAGCAGTGTGTAGGCATTCTAATAAGAAGAATTTTTAAGGCCAGAAGGCTGCTGCAGTGATTGAGGCTTGGCACAGTTGCTATTTTGCTGCCATTGCTTTGTGATCTCAGTAGCAGTGAGCTGCTGTTTGCTCTCCCAGCACCACATAGATCTGCACCTCACATGAACTGCAGAAGGACTCTGCCTGCAATCCCCCTGCTGTGATCTTGTCGTGCTCTTGCACTGCTTCTCAGTTGGCGCAAACATCCAAGCAATCATGTGATGGCTGGAATGGCCTAAAAAGTGACCAATTTTTCTTTATTTCTGAGTCGATTTTCAGACAGACCAATTTCTAGTCCAGTTTACTTTGCAGCTGTATAACAGCATGTTCTGGCAGTAAAGATGGACAATATGGGCACAGGACAGTTTTCCAGGGGCAATGCCAACTTACATCAGTTTCAATTTTGTCACACCACCACCTCAGCAGGCCAGTGCCTAACTTCTCACGTTTTCTTGCTGCTTAAGATGCAGTGCTTGGAAAGTTCTACTTATTTTTTTTGACATAAACTGTTCCTCACTTAATTCAGTCCTCTAAGGCTCTTATTAGGAAAGTAGTCATTTACTTACAGACAGATGAATAACCTCATTACCCTGATTTTTGATTTTTTTTTTTAAGTTAATGGTGCAAATCCAAGTGAAAGCCACAGCAGCCTCCAGCACGTGTAGCACTCCTAGTAACCGAAGCAGCGCAGCAGATGGAGCGTTCTCTAACTTCACTCCCAGCACGGAACTCGATGTGCAGGAGCCAAGACAGACATTTGTGTCTGGTAATGCCATCTGTGTCTGCAAAACTGCAACGCGCTCGCTGGAGTGCTTTTTGTTTGTAGGGAACACGTTAATGGTGGTTATGGCATACTGCAGAGTCAGTATTATGAGAACGCTAAAAACCAAAATGAAATGAAACAATCCAATTTCTGAGCAACAACAGTCAGAATTAAAGAATACGAATACTGGAGATTCGCAGAAACAAACGGGACATACGAAACAAGTGACAGCACTGACATTTAGCTCCATGATTGAACACAATCTCTTTAATAAGGGCTCATGCCCTCTGGGCACTCACAGCAATAGCTGGGACTGGTATCTATACAGGAAAGGGGCAGTGTGAATTCCCAGAGATGGAGAAAGCTAATCTCTTGAGGATTTCATATTTAAACTGGACAAGTTTAAAGCAGAAAAATCTCCTGAGAGTCACTAAGCACACAGAAACCACTTCCAGCTCAAGAAGTCCCTGCCTGAACTGCTTACAGTGGAAGTTCAGAAGTCTATTAAGGGGCTGCTTCATTTTATGCTCATGCTGTTTTCCCATTCTCCCCAGAGCAGCTATGACAGCAGGCAACAGCAGACAGGTTACCGAGCACCATGGAGCTTTGTCCTCATCCAAGACAACTTCTCTGGCACTCCTAGACTATCAATATTTGCTTTTAAATTTATCTTTGTTGCTTCTGCAGACCAATAAAAATTTTGTGCCACCAGTGCTGTAAATCATCTTTCTCTACCCTTTCTGCTAGATGATGCTCACTAAATAACCCTCTTACACTCTCACTCCAGCTGCATCATGCTTGCCTTTAACCCTTGTGCACAGTAACTCTCTTTCCCCACAACAAACTCCATTTTCACATTTCAAGCACCTAGTCTTTCACTGTTTAACTTCCCTTTACCTATCACATCTACTAGTTTATCAAGCTGCCAACCTCTACCTTCCCTTTGCTAGTGACAGCAACCTCTATGGTTACGTCTACTTCTTGAACAGGCATCCCTTCTTTCTAACAGGTCACCCCCCGCACATGGGAAAAGCTCCATGTCAAAATCTGTTGAATTGCTACTTCTCTAAAAATCCCTCCTTGAAACCTACCATCTGGCAGTTCATGATGCAAGTAGTGAACTGCAAGAACACACTCTGCTTTTTCTGCTAAATTCTGTTAGTCATGTTGTTACCCTATCCTTGAAGCCATCTCTGCCTTGTTTTGTTTACTGACTGCATTTTTTCCTCAGTATCTGGAGCACGCCTGCTCCAGGTAAGGGACAGTTTTCCTTGCTTCTTACTTTGTACAGCCCAGGAATCCTGAAGATCTTAAGAATCTTAAGATCTTAAGAACACGATTCTGTTCCTTAGTTTTAACTTATTATACATAAAGCATGTTGTTTAGTGGACTAATCACTTGGGAAGGGGAAACAATTTGCCCAAGTTCTATTTTCCGCTCTGACTGCACAACTTTAGCAAGTCACATAGGACATTTCCAGATGCATGTGTGAAACTTGGCACTCTTATCCATATCTGACGACCCTAACAAGCAGTTTGCTTATTCAGGATACAGTACCTTTAACTTCTACTGAAATCAGTGTGCTCAGCAAATTGCAGGACAGGGCTTCCCCCCAATGCTTGCCACAATGCCTCTCCTGTTATGGAGACCTGCACCTTCCAGAACATTTATTATTATGGAATAAGAGACAAAATGATGCAAAATGGACTGCACGCTTCTTTGTATATGTTAGTATCAATCTATTTTAGACATTACAGTTTGGAAGCAGTTCTAAGCAATTTGCAGAGCGCTAGAAGTTGGTTCAACAACAGAGTGTGAGACGTTGCCAGCATTAGGTCTGGCCAATAGAAAATGCCTCTAAAACAGAAACAGCAGTGAAGTCAATTTAGTGCTTCCAGGATTATCTGCTGCTCACTGGCCACACAAGTCAACAGCTGTTAAAATTATTAACAATAAATCCAATTTCTGTTGTTTATTCCTATGAAACTTCTTACAATGCATATTTTCAGGCCTCCAAAAGTGGTATGTTTCCTCTAATCTTTATTCCAAATATTTAAAAAACAAAAAGAAATAAGCCACTACAATTCCAAGAGGGAGACATTCAAACAGAAGGAGCACTGAGGTGATTTCATAGTAGCAAATTCATCTAAAGACTACAACTGGGATTGGCAGAAGAAGGACAAACTACCTGTGATCCTCATCAAACCTGTTCTGAAAGGGTCCTCTGCCACCAGAAACACAGTGTATGCAGCAAGTCCAATGCTTGGGAACTTCAGCAGGTAAGTAAATTGCCATGAATGGTAGAAACAAATCTCTGAGGGAGACCCACACCTATTAACAATGGACTGCAAGCTCATTTCACAAAGCATCAGCTGACAACTTTTCAGCCATTAGTAGTTTAGGACCTGGGAAGGATCTGAATCCAGCCTACAGAAGGGCTTTGATTTTACTGTATGAATTGTAAGACATCTGTATCCTGTGAAGGAGCTTTCTGGGCCAGTGCTTTTGGAGAATGGAATAGTTCGGGTGGAAGGGAACTCAACAGATCACTGAGTCCAACTTCCCACTAAAGGGCTAACCAACAGATAAAGCAATGTTAAGGGCATTATCCAAGTACCTCTTGAACACTGATAGGCATGGGACATCAGTCACCTCAGCAGGAAGCCTGCCACAGCATTTGACCACTCTCACATCTTTATCATTTAAGATCAGAGGTAGTCTGTCATTTTCAAAACAGTTGCTGAAAACAGAAATGAAAAGGTACTTTTTAAAGGGATTGGACTGAAAATGTACTCAAATCGTAGATTATTTCTCAGTTGAAAATATTTAGAAAAATTGCATCGGGAAATTTAAAAGGCATGCACATACATAATTCCTTTCCTAAAGATCCCAAACACAAGCCTTAAATCATGAAGCATCCATTGTAAAATTCTCAAATACAGAATTGTTCTCCTTCAAACCTGGAGCAGCCTATCAGCATTGCACTGCTTAAACAGATCAATCACATCAATTTCTCTTCCTGCTCACGGAAAATAAATAAATAAAGATTTTCTTTGCTTCTTGCTTTTGAGTTTAAAAGGAATTAAGCCAGGAGGTCAAGAGGAAAGCATTTAAAGAAACTTACTTCTTCACTTTCGGGTATTTCATCTCTGAAATAGCATTGGTAGCATCTGTCTGTCTCTCCTTCAAATGCTGTGGCCACATATTATCCACCCAGTCGACTAAGTCCACCTGGAAGCCCCAAAAATCAACTATTAGTCACTGAACACACGGTGGGATGTACCCCTGTTGGCTGGAATCCCAATAGGGTCAGCAGCAGATGAGTAGCAGGCACACTTTTTTGTAACCAATATCCCAGAAACTGCATTTATGAACATTAAAACACAAGCACAAAAGAAATTACATTTTTCCAATACGTTCCATTTCAAGGAACATTAAACCCATTTTCTGACCACATTCTGATTTGAGTAATTACATTATCATCTCCTCCAATGTTCTACTTCAGATTAAGATTCATCGAAGTTCTTGTTCAAATGTCAAACTTCTAGGAAGCATGGCAGGAGAAAAAAGACTTTACCAGCAAGATGAAGAGGAGGTGGAACCTGGTGCCTGGTAGGGACATTTTAACACATCTCTCCTGGGTGCCAGAGCATTAGCTGACCATCAGTAAGGTCAAGCCTGCATCTCACTGGTTGGTGTTTTTAGTGATGTCCTAGGTATCCATCACACTCCCTGCTGATTACACAAGTGGATCACGCACACCAGCTTTCAAAACGGCTAACTCCAGTGAAGGAGGGAAGTCCAACCAGGCAGGCTGTAGTGCGGCATTTGGCCACAGTGTGGCTGCACATCCCGACACAGCTCCAAACTCCTGCCGTGCTGTCTATGGGCCAACAAGGGCCGTGAGACCTATCCGAGGTGTTTGTTGGTCACCTCTCCTCCCTCTGTGAGCAGCAAGAACCAGAGCTACAGTTCTGCCATGGGCAGCACTCAACCTAGCGTCCTGACTGCCGCATATTTTAAAAGGCCCATGCAAGAATGATTATTTGTGTGGGCTGACCCAAAGGCTTGCATTTCATTATGCTGCACTTAGCATGTGACATTCTTGCAGGTTGGGCTGTTGCTCATCTATTTCTCCATCTGCACCAGGTACTGTTGATAACAAGCAGTACTTGGAGAAGAGTCAAAGGGAGATGATACAGGCAGTAGAAGTAGCACCAATTCGTGACTATCACAGTTGTATGTGGAAACAAAATTGATGATTACTGCCCCAGTTCTGAAATAATCCCCACATGCTGATATTGCAACCCACAGCCTTTGCACAAAGTCAAGTACTTCTGCTTGTGGGCTTTCAGCTCTGCAGCACTCACAGGATCCACTCCTACAAATACAGTATTTGGTTAATATCTGACTTTATGTACTGACTGGACTTCCCCACAGTCCCTGGCACCTTCTTCTTGTATCTCCCACTGCAGCACCTGAAGGGTCCTGAAAGAGCACTCTTCCAGTGAGATCTAAATATTGCTGGTTTTACAAACCCCTTTACACTCAGGCTGAATTAAACAAACATGAAAAATTAATTTACGTGGGGTAACAGGGACCTAATTGCATGTTTCAGTCCTGAGCACCCAGGAAATTAGCACAGACGTTTTAAAAGCTCACTGAGAATGATGTGTTGGGAAAATCGGGATAAACTGAACACCAGAAACTCCCCAGAGCTCTTCCAAAACTGCCTGGCTAGTGTCTGAATGACAGCAAAAACCTGTATAAACTTCTGAATAAGTGGTTAATATTCAATTTGTGATACACATGTAACAGAACACAAACCCTACTCAATAATTACTTCCATAAATCAGCTATAAAGTCTGCCATCTACTTTTTTTTCTTCACCAGTTCGGGCATAAGTGTGGCATTTATATTGCCTGCAAATGCAAGAGATGTCCCCAGTGAAAGAAAAAAAAACACACAAAAACAACCACTACTACAGCTGCAATAGCACTTAGAAATTGCAAGAAAAATGGCTGACAGCAAAGCACCATAGGGCTATAGTTTTACACTCTGCAGCACCGTGAACATTCAGTGCCAGAAACAGGCTCAGCGGAACAAGCAGCACTCATTCTGCTCTGAGAAGTCTCTTTGTTCTCTGATCAACCAGGACCAATGCCCAAATTTCTCTGTCGAGTGTCCAGAGGAGACACTGTGAAACTTCCAATGCCAGTTCCTCCACTGTATCACTGTGTACAACGAGCTGATGCTGTCATCCTCACTCACGTATGGCTACTTTTTAGTAATAAATGAAATTATCTTTATTAACATGGTCACAGTTTCACTGCTAGTAACTCCATGAAGTCACCCACTTTTCCAAAATGCGTACAAATCTGCTTTCTTCCTCTGATGATGCCAATTCTGACCATGCAGTAATTATGACAAATTAATTTTGTGTAAATTTCTATATTTAATACATGTGTTTTCAACTTCTTTGCTTTGGTTCCCTTGAACGTTTTTGCACTGAACAAGAGGGTCTGTAGAAGGAATTTAAGCTCCTAGGTTATGGCTTTAAATTTCCTCTTCCTTAGAGATAATCCACAATTTCCTTCTTCAGCAAGTCATAGACTAAGACTGCTTTCTTTAGGGTAGTAATAGCTTTATATTTTACATTACAAAATAGCTCTATTGTTATTTTGGATTAGGTTGTATTTGCACATTAACACTTCACAATACCATAAGACAATAGACAGGTATTTAATTTTAAATGCAGTTTCCCCTAAATACATTCAAAAGAATTAGATGTCAGTACAAATCACATGATTAAGAGCTCATCAGGCACCTAATTCCTGTAGATTAAGTTCCAGCACCAAGGAGACAGTGGAAAATGAGATCCTAAACAGACAAGAGTTACAAGAGTTACGTTACTTTCTTTCTAGTGTGCATCCTCCAGCTCTATTATTTACTAAAAGCAACTGCTTATTGGAAAGAAGCTGAAAGTAAACAGGATCCCTTACCACATTGGGACGCTTGACAATGTTCTCCAGCTTTGTGTGACTGAACTCCAAGCTGATGACGTTGTAGAGTTTTTCACGCTGGGCCTCTGGCGTTTCATAGTATCTCACAAACTGGGACATGCTCATTTCAACACCTCTTTGCGTGTTCACATCCATCACATCCACTATTCGACGACTTCCTGCAAATGCACAGAAATGCTCCTAAAACACTTGATTTATTTTAAATGTGTAAGTTCTCAACAACTGCAGGGAAGCTGTTTTTAGAGGGCAACAGAACAGTGTCGGTACCTCCCCAGGTCCTAAGCAGCTCAGTCAGCAGGTAACTAACCTGGAACAAGACTTTGTGCCCAGTGTGACACTGAGCGAGTCATCTGTTGCCTTTGCTCCAGAGAGATGGAGAGCTCTTCCCTCCTTTACACAGACAAGACGAGCAGGAGTACATTAAAATCTGTGAAGAACTGATTTAATGTGGTAGCAGGGGGCATGCAAGACAACTAGCTCTCCAAACCATACCGTGCAGTCTTGTAAACATGCGTCTCATATGCCTCTCAAGATGCTTTTGGCCATGTACAAAAGTTACCATAAGAAGCAGTCTGCATAAGCAGATGATATGAACTGCTGCACACCTGATACTGATTGCTGTGTATTCTCAATTCCAGTCATCACCAGTGGAGATGAAAGCAGCAGAAGTGCTCACTTCGTTTCTCTACACAAAAACCACAGGACACACTCGCAGCTTCTTGAGTGGCAGACATGCAAGTCTCATTAGCACCAAAATGTTGAACAGCAGTTTTTAATTGAGCCTTCAGCTTTATACAGATTAATCCACAATCTTCTCTTTGGCCAAGTGGAAGGTTTCACCCCTTTCAGCAATTTCATCATCTTAATTAGCAGTTCATTTGTGTGTGAGCAAAAGGGAGCCTGTGAGAGACATGCCTCATTTCCAGGAGAGAAGGATTCCAGCAAACAAACTTGCAGCACTTCCAAAAAATCACTCCAAAACAATTTCCATCACTGAAGAAATAACTCTAAGTAAATTGTACTAAAACAAAACGGAGAGCCTATATTATGCCATCAGAGGGAATTATTAATAATTGCAGCACCTGGCCTATTGTGTGCTTAGGAGCAGTATTTCAGCAAGAATGATAGTTTGGATTTCATTGCTCCATTAAAAACATCCTTAGCCTCTGATAGCAGTGACAGTGACAGATGTGATAATGATTCTGGGAAGGAACTCAAGACCATAAAGCTTTGTAATCAAAAAGAAAAATTTATACAGTGTAAGTCTGGAGTAGTTTCACTGGCCTGTCAGTCAGACTCCATTGCAGCACCACCAAAATGGGATTTGATTCCTCAGTCAGAACTCAGGACTGCGCGTAGTGTTGCCACCTTGAGGCAGGATGGGGAGAGAGCTCAGTTACGCATGAAAAAGCAAAACATGCTTAAATCTGGTATTTGCACGTTTGAAACAATACACAAAACCCAGTTTCCTTTTGCCTTTTTTTTTTTTTTTAAACTTGCTTTTTGTTGTTGTTTTTTTAACTTCTAGGGGGAAAGTTCGTTTTCCACTCATCAGGGTATCAGCTGGGAAAGTCCTACTAAACAGCCCCTAAATTAGCACCAGCCTGGTTGCTGGCTTCCACAGCCTGAGGATTAAAGCAGAGACCACAGCCCGCAGGGGTTAAGCACTTTGATACTGAAAAATTGAATCTGAAGGGCTTTGTGGCAGTCTGAGACGTGCCATAGTACAATCCAGGTTTGATCTCAGCCGCACTGGAAGCGACCTCATACAGCCTCTCAATTGCCCTTTCTGAAAGGAAAATCAGCAGTTACCTGATGAATTAAAAATATGAGGCCCAGTTCAATAACAGGGTTGTCAGATGTACCTGATTATCAATTACAAGCAGAAGAGCTAAGATGTGAATCGACAGTCACTTGACTTCTGAATTAAAGAGTAATTAGAGGGGCTGTTTTTCTTTTAAACCACAGCACTACCAAACACCCTGTGCATAATGATTTCTGGAGCACCACTTGCAAAATTTGAGACATATAATTACAGGTTCACAGCCTCAGCTCACTGCCCACTTCCCAGTGGCTCTGGCTTACCGCCAGCTTTTTTTCCTCTTCTCTCCTGAAAAGATTCAGCTGTCCCACCTATTTCCTGCCCCTAGGAGAAGGTTAAATATTATCCAGAAAGGGAGACCGGTGAAGAACAAGAGAAAGGAACACTCAGAGGCTGAGAGATGTGAGTTCAGGCAGAGTTTCTGAGGCTGCGTGCAATTTACTGTGTGCAATTTACCATTTCCCAGATATTACTAAGCCTGTCCACATCAAGAGGATAAAGCTATCTTGGGGAACTATTTTAACCATTTGTGACAGAATTAAGATCTGTGCATAACAGACAGCTTGATGCCTGCAGTCAGAAAGCAACTTTGAATGCTGAGGGCCAGGTCTGCTGCTCCCTCTTGATCTTTACTCTTCTACAAGGAAAAACATCCCCAGATTGCAACGCAGGATTTTGGCAGAGCCTAAGGAAGCCTGCTGGCTTCACTAGTGGGTTAATTGTACCTAGAGTTGCAACTTTGACCTGAATCCCAGTCAGTCCCTCTGGAGCTTCTGAGCTGGAGAGCACAGATACGTGATAGCCTGCACTGGCTAGAGGGACAAGAATCAGAGCAGAACGACCTTGCTCAAATAGAGCTACTAATGAGATTTCCCCATGCTTCAGAACCAGCATTAGGACAAATTTAGTTACAGAAATGCATCCCACGTCTGAGATCCTCCAGAGGACACAGAAGAATGAATGGCAGCAAGAATCCAGCTGGACACTTCCACACACCTCCGTGCCCCCATGGTGGTTCTCCCACCTGTATTTTCCCCACCACAGGACAGGCCCCAGCCATTGCCCTCCTGTCCTGCAGCACCAGGGCCAGAAGCAGCCCCAGACTGGAGCCCTTCCCACACCAGGAGCCTTTCAGTGGGGTCAGATTATTTCCTTCTTACAGAGATGCAAGGCTGCCTGCGCCCAACAAGCACCTTCCCCATCTTCCATCCTCAGCAGCTCTGCCATTTGTTATAGAAGTGCCAACCTGCAATAACCCATGCTGTTAGATTTCTTCGTACAACAAAAGGTTCATTTAGAGCATGTCTATAGGAAGAGCTTGAGCTAGCAAAGTCTTAAACCTGAACATGATAAGACTAAAAGAGGTTCATGGCAAATAATGTGTTTCAGTGGCATTATGTAGAAGCCATTTTATCTTTGCGTAGACGTAAAGATATTAAACTGTGATTTCCAGCAATTCTTTGAGATAAAACCTCAGCCATAGAAAGCCACACAAAAAAAGTTTCCAAGCTTCTACAGGAGCAGCTTGTGACACATTTAGCTGTAGTTACAGCAAACTTCCAAAACATGCTGATTAATACTTAGGTAAAGTTGTAACTACAGTCAAAGGTCATTTTGGACTAAGGTAACTTACGACACTAAAACACACCAGCTACCATGAAATACTTAAGACTTTGCATGCTGCTACCCTAGGATAAGATAGTTGTTTTCTAGCCTGGATGAGCTAAGCCAGAGAATGCTTATTGCAGAAGAACAACAGCGTTATGGGCAATTAATCTGAATAGCTGGCCTGGTTGCTTTTCCCACATATACAAGTGGTTTTAAATGCACTTGCAGACAGAAGCACTGAGATAACTGATATGTTGCTGTGGTCACTGTTCAACTTCCTTTTTGTGTTTTGACATTATAGGTATATATCTTTTAGAGAGGTTTGATTTTTGCTACAGCATTCATCCAAAGAGGATTTGCTGCTGTTTATATCTAGACAGGAACATGACTTTTTTAGCAGAACTGTCTTAGTTTAACTAAGATTTTTATTTATTTTTGGAAGAGTTTTACTGTATTAAGCAAAGGACAAACTTAAAGAGTGATCAAACAGGAAGCTCAGCTCTAAAAATAGGGATGGTTCGACTTCCAAAATGGCAAGGCAGCAGACATGCTAAACATTGGCAAACATCACAATATTTCTTTTTTATTAATCATAAGGAGGAAGCAAAGAACATTTTTATTTTATTGCACAGAAGTCCCAATTGTGAATCAAGGCTCACTCAACACATGTCATAAGACATGTATCATGTCTTAGCCCAGCATCAGTGCTGAGAGCTAAACTGGGACACAACAGAAATAGAAAGTCCTCCTGCTCTGTGTGAGGGAGGAAGAAGGCTGGGTGATTTCTTGTTCAGCCTTCTGAGGCACCTCACCCAGCAAGCAGGAGTGAGACAAGAGAGCACTACCAGAAGCAGGGAGAGAAGGAAGGGAAGAGAGGACACCAGTTTGGACTTAATTGGCAGGGCAAGAAAAAGTGCTGTTAGAAGCAGTGCCCATGAATAGCATTAAGAATAGAAATGCTGTAACAGGTGACAAAAGGCAGCATTAGCAGAAACTATATGCCAACCTGGATGACAAAATGATTGTCTGGCACCAGATCACGGTACAAAAATTCAAGGGGGTTCTAAGTAGTTCCTGATTTTAATTCTGCCTTAGAGGGTGCCCAGCAAAGCCCCACAGTTTGCCCACTGCACCCAGTTGGCTTGACTCTCCCAAGATCTGAGCAAGGAAGAAATGGATCAGAAGTGACATGAGTTTGTCTCAGCATACTTGCCTGCATGTCCCACAGACCTCATGACAAACAAAAACCAACCACCAAATCAGGCTGCTGCTGCTTGCAGCCAGGCACATTGATCCCTCCATTGTTACCGGCCCACAGCTGCTGAGTTGATCATGGCAGCACTTGCTCCAGGCTGAAAGAATTTCTCTCCACTTTCTCCCAAGCTACGATGAGACTGGGGGTGAAACGAGTTACGTACCATAGAGCAGCCTCACCAACACAGGACAGATGCAAAGGAAACAGGAGAGGTCGCTCAAGGGAAAAGAAAGAAGAGACAAAAGGGATGTGCCAGTGTTTCCTCAGTGCAGTACTTGAAAAAGAGACACCTGCCAGACAAGAACTGGAATTAATCACTTCAGAAGAACAGCACTTTTTCTTTTTTTTTAATGGTCCTTATGTTTCCTCTATGTAGTTCTCATGCAGAAAAGGAAATCCAACAGCTAGAAATTTAGGCAGCTCACACCAGCAGCACGATATAAACCACTTAAGTGACAGACCATTGGTTTGATCTATCCTACCTTTGGGACACCTGGAAGTTACTGTTTCAGTAGTAACGTTTATTTGCTGATCTGGTTGAGATCCGACTCAGCAGAGTTCCTTATTACAGAAAAGCCTCAGAGCACGAAGTACACTTGCAGTCCCAGCAGCATCATTGGGAGGACAACTGGAGCTTGATTCATTAAGAAAGTTTGAAATAAATATTGGAGATTTTAAAACATATTCTGGCCATAGAACAGTATGTTGAAGGAAATGTTTCCACAAAATCTCAATGAAATTTTCGTATAATAGTGCAAAAATAGCTTTAAAACACCTGGGGCAAATCGCCGGCCTCGACCTACACTGCTTACTGATTCTCCATGTTCCCTTTGAAAAAAATGATAGCCAAGTCTATAGCTGAGCACCCTTAAATCATAGGCTTTGGATCAAAGGAAACAGCACCTACATGCAATTACTTTGCAGGCGCTCACAGAACATCCCAGCTTCAACCTGCAACAACTCGGCCTCATCTCCCATCTTCGAAATGTTGCTGGATCCCCCGGCACCTCAGCTGTCAGAGCTGCCACCCATGGCCCCAAGCCACCTGCTGAACAGTGTATTGTGCAGGATCCTGAGCATCCTTTATGTCAGTTCTCACAGAGGCTGAAGAACAAGCCCACAAGTTGTTTTATTTAAAAAAAAAAAAAAAAAAAAAAAAAAAAAAAAACCACTATGAAGTTGCTGCCCTTCTAAACGAGAGCAATGAGCCCACTGCCATGAGATGCCATTAGATGCATTCTGGTCAGCACTCCAGTAGTCTCACTCACAGCCTGCTGATCAGATGCTTCAACACTGTGCTAACATAAAAATAACAAGTCAGAGAGGAGGGTAGGAACAGCTCACACCGTGGGACAAATAAACATCAGCAACAAAGGAAGAATCTTACAATTAATGTAAATATGGGAGGAGAGGTTTCTTGTACAAAGTAAGATCAGCTTTGACTCTTACACAAAAGTCTCATGCATTGTGCTTTGAAAAAAAAAAACACGGTATTTGAACAGGAGGAAGAGAGCAACGCCTCCTGGAGGTGCAGCATCTCGTGACTCCTAGCTCAGCCCTTTGTCTCTAAGCACCGTGCTCCAATTCACAGGCAAGTCTCTGCATAAGGAGAAGCAAACGTCTTCATCAAGACCTCAGTGCAAGACTGAGGGTGGACTTGTGCACTTCCTTTGGACAGGCAGGTTAATTTTGGAATTTACTCTTTATAAACAAGCTTTTCTAATGAGCCTCCTTCTTCACTGCTCTCAGTCTCCAGTTTCACAACTGCCTTGAAACAAATGAAGCACTGCTCTATAGAAAAGGCATTCAGAAGAATGATGGAAAGTTTTATGAACTGCAGTGTGTGGCTGCTTTGTTCTTCTCTTGTCTCTGCAAGACTAATTTCCTTTCACAGGATGGGGAACTGTACATAAAGACAAAATTCCCCCTACTTGCCTGCAGACCGCACCACGAGCCTCTCATCTTGTTTTGTAGTTTGATGTGAACTCAGCCATGATACAATTTTCAGAGCAGATCAGTTTGTGAGGTGGAGCAAATATGTAGGAGGAATGAATAACAATAAACCAAAATCACTGGGAAGCAGTTACTCAGAAACAGTTAATCTGGTTTGTTTTCAGCTTTTTGGAGTAGCTGCTAACAAAAAGCTGAACACATTTGCACTGCTGACTTGGAAACTGCTGTGCTAACACACCAAAACAAATAAAAAAGAAATACAATACACAGCCTCTGTGCCTCTCTCCCTCTCCTGCCAGCCTTAACCCACCTGGCCTGCAGTCACCACCACCATTTGCACTTCTGTGAAGACAGCATTTATGATTCTTGTTTGAGTACTGAAATTTATACATACATATAAAAAGTAAAAATCACACTTTATAAAACCAGAATAACAATTACAATGCATGCTTATACTCATTTCACCTCTCTCCATTCTCCTTTCATCACTGAATACTTACAAGAGCATGGATTGGGTGGGTGAATGTCTTTCTGCGAAATATTTAGTGTATGAACTCTTATCTCATCTGAAGCTCCCTGGGACTACAGCAGCACACGGAATGGCTGGATGAAAGTCTGACACAGCCTGTGGCTGCTGTGTGTACCTCACACACTACACACAGGAGGGCAGTAACTCCTTGTGCCCCAGCTGAATTTAAATTATTTACATCAGCTTGCTTACACTAAGTAATAAGGGAACTTGTTCCACCCCCCAGCTCAGCCCACTGCAAAGAGAAGGCCATGACTGCCCAATTCAATCTGGATGCCAGCATTCTGTACATCATTCATAGCTTACAAGAAAACTAGAAACCGTTTCCAATATTACTCTGAGCAGATCATTTCACTTTTCAGGCCTGTTTCTACCTGGAAAAATGAGGCCACATTTACGGTGCTCTATTACACTGTGGAACTATGATGAGTCTATGCACAACATCAGATTTTAACAGCAAAATACATGTCTGATGATACATTCTTTGCTGCTTCTACACTTAATTATTCTAATAAACCCTTTAGTGGTGTAGGTTAAAAAGTGCCAGTTGCTACATCACCCCATGAACACAAGTCCTCTGCTTGCTCTGGCTGGGCACAGCAAATGCCATACAGCAATGCTACCAATCCTATACAAGTGACTATGCTGGTCACAACTTTATCCTCTGCAGCCCAGGAGTCACAATAACTGCAAGTCATCTTTCTTTAAGATCCTCAGCACATTTTGAAACTGTCCCTTTTGCCACTAGCCTGGATTGCAAGCTGAGCTCTGCAGATGTACAGACATTATGTCCCACAAAGCCATATCCAAGAGGAGATTGTCCCCACCTGTAGTAAGATGAAGTGATGCACGTTACAGAACCCAGAGGCACAGAGAATGCTTTGGCTTTTGGACATCAAAGACTAAAGCAAATTATTGCATTTGCTCCCTGAATCTGGGGACAGCAAAGGCTAGAGATGGTCAACTGCTGCTTGGCTTTCAACAAGGCAATGGCCTTTCTCCTTGCCTCATTCTTCAGTTAACCTTGGCAAGCGTACTTCCCTTTTTCTTTGCTGAAATTCACATAAAACATTCACACAGGTCTGACTGGAGATTCAGGCACGTAATCTACAAAGATAACACTTTTCTGCCCATGTGTGGCAAACTTCAGCTGCAGCTCAACAGCATCACTGGTGGAAGAAACTGTCACAAGTGAGTCCTGGAAAATATCAGTATACCAGCACTGCATGCCAAAAGCAGAAATAAGCAGCCTGAAGAAATAACACTCCAACTTCTAGTGTAGATGTTTATGGAGTTGCTAAGAGGGCCAATGACCCTCTTTGCAAAATTTTAAGTCAGCTAGGTGATGAAAAGAAGGTAATGACATTCTGTTCTTCAGAACTAGCAATCAAAACCACCTTAGGCAATGAAATCAAAGCCCAATTGTTATTAAAATACAATGGACTTTGTCTTCTTTCAAGAGTTATCTCAAGTTCCTGGGCAGCTCAGGAATTCCTTTCCTCTTCTCCCTTTGTATTCTTGGCTCAAAGCCATTTCACAGACAAGACAAATTCCAACCGCTGAAATTAATCCATTGTTTCAGACTTAGAGAATATGCAGGATATCTTCCCTACAAGACAGGAGTCTGCTCATAACCATTATCCCAGCTGTGCAGTTTCAGATGTTTGTCCTTTAAAGCTACTGTATGGAAAGGCCTTTTGCATGTGTTACACATGGGTGCACATTCATGCAAACCAGCGTGCAGGTCACAGGTATCTCCAAACTAAATATCAGCTGCTATTGGCATTTTTTAAACAATGAAAGCCAAACAAATCCCAAAAAGCAATGGCAACATTTCTTTGGAAGTTTGCTGAAATCTTAAGAAATGGACGCAGAAGCACAAATAAGGACAATGAGCAACCAAGAAAAATCACTTTTCCTCTCACTGTTGTCACAGGCTGGAGTTTTTAAGGTGAGATTTAACAGTATTTGGTAGCTTAGCTTCTTATTTCCTTGTTACTTACAGATGCCCAAATAAGAAGCGATACAACAATCACGCTGGAAATGCAAATTAATTTCAGAATCATTTGAGACCAAAAGGTCAATAACTTTGTACTGAATTTATGTGCTTTCAAAATACCCAACACCTCTTGAAAGTGTTCTATAACAAATACACTTTCCTGACTCTAAGAGAACAAACAATAGGCTTAAATAGCATCAGCATATTATAACGACGAGCTCTTAAAAACTAAGAAGTTTAAACAGAACACAGCTTTTTCAAGGTAGATTCTCTATCAGCACCCACACACATTCAAACACCGAGTTACGATCGCTTCACATTTGCAAAAACATCCACTTCCAGTTGTGAAGAAAACCTTTGACTTGAGAAACGCGTCGACCTGAGTTTCATACAAGGCTTGAGGAGTCTGTCAGAAAATTCAGGGTCAAAGGAGATGATAACAGTAATAAAACAATTTTCATCTGCTTTACTGGAACATTAGAAAGTGAGTGAAATATATAAAGATTTTTTTTTTTTTTTAAATCAGCAATGATATGCAATATGGAGATTATCCAGTGTTTCTCAGTCAGTAGTACATAACTGTGTAGGAACAAAGCTGAGGATTGGTCCTATTTGCTCTTAGTGCAACTCTTACATGCAGCACAGATTGCAGTGACACACAATGCCCCATAAGAACCACACGTAGGCTTTATTTATTTATTTATTAAGATGTAACTCACCATCAATTCCCCAAATATTTTAGATTTTTAAAATCAAAGTTTCCCCCTGCGATGCCAGAAGTCATAATTGTATTACAAAATAAAAGGCAACAGGTGACAGAGCCCAGTGCCAAATTACAGGTTCACCACAGTGGCTTCAAGGGAGTTTGTCCAAATCCAGTGAAAAAAGATACGTGACACGCAGTACCTGGCCTAGAGCACACGGTGGATTGCTGAACCAGCTGGGAGGAAGGACACACTTTCACATTAAAGTCAATCTAAAAGTTAATTACAATTGTTATTTTTGCTCCATTGTTTTATAAACATCCTCCTGCTTTGCTGGCCATGTACACAGGAATCTCCACCCCCAATATTTCAGGAGACATCAATCTTGAGGAAATGCAACTCCCACACTTTGACTGTTAGGCAGGAAAAACAACACTACGCTGCACCAAAACATCTCAGCATCTGAGCATCAACCCCAGCACTTCCAGAAGCAAAAATGGCAACTTCTCAGCTATGAAGCAAACTCACAGAACACAGCAAATAGGGCCTAGCACTCGGCATCTCCACAACAAAGAGGTAGTCGAGTATCTAAATGTGTTCATGCAGGCGCTTAGGAAATCTGTAAGAGTTGAGAATGACAAATATACTCAAGCTATTTCCTGATTTAACTGCAAATTGATCAACAGCAATGCTACTAAATTGCACTTCCCACAGCACTTTAACATTTTAACCCAAAAAGGTTCTTAAAAGGAGCTTATAAATGATCATAAATTAAGCAATGTTGCCAAGTTTTGTTTGTGAAGGAAGGTTAGCAGAGATAACCTCTCTTTCACAGATAACCCCAGCTAAGAGAAATGCAGCCCAAGTTTTTCTCCTTTGTTTTTCTCAATAGCAGCCTTCACAGAGTTGATATTCCTATTGATCAAACTCAACCAATTCTCAAAAACTCTTTCAGAATGGACTGAACTGAAAGATTAACTCCTGCCACACGGCAGGTGAATAACAACAATAAACTCTAGGTCACAAGAACGCAGCTAAAGGCCTCTGAAGGACAGCAGCTATGCAACCCAGCGCCCTGCCAGCTCCACAGCCATGCCTCAGCAGAGTGCAGTGTCACTTTTCAGTAACCACTGCAGAGACAGTATAATCCATCTTAAGTAAAAGGAGATTTCAAAGAAACGTACTATGCAATCTCCTACTCAGAATGTTGCCTTAGGTTTCTTTCTTCTGCCAAAATCGCTAGGAAACATTTGATGACTGCAGTCACCACTTCTGCTTTGTCTCTTATCAAAGACAGGCAGTTTGCAGAGCTCTGTGCTCAGTCCATTCAGCAACCTTTCCTCCATGCATTGACCTGTCCTGACACTGATAAAGTGTGTGAGGAGAGCACTGGCAAGAGGTGATAGGGCTCTGATCAGACCTTTTACTAACAGATGCTCTACAACAGATAAAAGAAGAAGAACTCGACCAATGGAACTGCTGCTTTCCAAGATCACAAAAGTGTATGTAGGACACCTGTTAAGAGCAAAAGCATTCACTTTCCTTTAAATGGCCAATTATCCAGCATGAGATCAGAGCCTGGTCAGCACTACTAATTAGCGTTTTCCCCAGCCTTTTTAATTTACAAATTGCTTTTTTATTCCTTTTCCCAGATTCTGTTATCACAAATGTCTACAAACACAACCAGACAAGTATTTCAAAGCAATTCTGTTTTGTGCAGAGTTAATTCAAAATGACTTACCCACTAATAGCTTCACATCTCTGACAGTGAAATCCGGGTCAGGCATTCTATAATTAGCAAAGAAAGCAACGTTAAATACCATCAGGGTAAGCATTGGCACACTTTTGTTATCGTAACAAAAGAGAATACATAGTGGTCTCTGTCCATAATACAGTAGGTAGAACCAAGTAAGGCCTCTCTAAAGCATGGGCAGTGCAAGTATTAATGGCACACAGTGCCCTCACGCTGCAAGCATATAAAGTTCCTCTGCTTGTAACAAACCAGAAGAGGTGTCTCTTCCAGCACTCTAGCAGCACTGGAGTAGGAGAAAAGGGAAGGGGCTGGAAGTTATTTCAGTGAAATCCCATTTCTGCTCATTTCTGCTCGGCAACTTGCTGTACTATCTGTATACTCTCCAGTTTTCCCAGTGGATACAAACTAAGGCAGAGAAGAGTAAAGCCAGTTGTTCAAAGTCACATCATCATAGACTGGATTCTCAGTTTAGAAATAAAGAACCAAAAATAACAAATATAAGCCCCTTTATTTTAAAGGCTATTCCAAACCTCCTCGCCTAGCAGAAGACAACCCAGCCACATTTGATGGGTACAGAAGTAGCTGTTTGATTCAATTCAGGCTAATTGAGAGATAAACGATTTCCTAATTGGTTCACTGATGTTGACACATTTATAAGATCACTTACAATATCTTAAGTGTTTAATATACATAGAGTGAATTTTAAGTGTCAGGAGATTAAGAGTCTGCAATTCATTGACTGGATGGAAAAAAAAAACAAAAACAGCAGCGGGGATTTTAAGTTAACTTCATCATAACAAGATTATTTCACACTTCACATCTTCGTATAGCACAAGACTGAGGAAGGAATTGTGATGAAAACCAGCCCTGTAGGAACTGCCAGTTAGGAGCTCTGTCCCACTGCCATGGGTGGAAAACAAACAACTTGCTCCTGGTACAGTGCTTTTGACACAATTCTGTTAGAAATCAGAACTATACACCTACATGCAAACTTTCAGAGTTCTTATATTAAGAAAACACCAAAAGGTACAGTTAGAAAAACGCACTCATTGTCATGTGTGTATCTTCAGAACTATTTGCCAAAACTTGTTTGATCGCTCACTGCACCCTTATCACCTTCCTCCGGTGCAATGAGGCAGCTGGACAATATCTTTTGTTAGGTTGCTGCCAACCCTCACATCTCTGCATTTACCAGTGAGGGCCCCACAGCTTTGGAATTCACTCCCTTGCCAGAACGAAGCAGCCCGAATCAAAGCTCATCTCAATATCCAAGCTCTAGGAAGTCAGAAGCAGGGAAGGAGGAACTATTTGGGGGCAGTAAGAAGCAAGGCTTACTTTCAAGTGCCAAGGTTTGCCTTTGCTTTATGTCAGGTGCAAAGGTGAGCAATCTTCTTCAGACTTGCAGAAATCAAAATAAATTCAACAGCCAAAACAGAGAACAGCTCCAATGCAGATGCATGCAAGCAAACCCATTCTTTCTGAGAGCTCCAGCAGCAGCTGAAAATCAACTTCACAAATAAAATTAATAGCAGTTTGGAGGGCACACCTGGCATATCCTTGTTTTTTCCTCTGCATCCTCAGGATGTGTTGTACAAAGAGTCCACCAAGAGAAGAATTTCAGGCTTGAACACAGCAGGTTTCAACTACAAAAACCCATACTGTAGCTGAGTTACACCCTGGGAGGTCCAGTTTTAAATCAAGCCAATTCTGCTTGCTGCTGAGACTGTAAATTATTGTACCCCACCCTCAGCTTCACTCAGCATAACTGCCACAGTTACTCCTCTACATGTAGGGCTGCTTTGCTACTGCTCAATGTTCAGAGGAGACAACAGATTTCCAAGCAGCATTTTCTCTCCGAGATACAGTAACAGGAATGATCAAACAACTCTATGAAAACAAGATTACCTTGTGCTAATGGATCACAGGTGGATCTTTCTGCTTCTAGTTATAGAAGTAGCAGCTCATGATGATCAGAAATGCACATGAAATCAATTTCCAAAGTTCAGTTATAATATTTTTTCCTCATTCATCTTATTCCTCAACATTTTGGAGTATCCCCAGTCAGTCACCAGACTGTTCAGCTATGCTTTGTACATCTGCCAGCCACAGACATGCAAACTGACTGCTTAACATCAAACAGAAGTGTGGAAGTTCTCATATCATGTATTTTATAGACTACTGCATCTCAAAAGTCACCCTACATGTATATGGTAGATTAGGTGATCCATAAATGACAAATACAGCCTGCCATAGACAGGAGACAGCATTGCTAGAGAGGACCAAAAAAGCATGGCTTTCTCCCGAGCCTGAAGAGGAATACACATTTCCTGAACATCATCAGCAAATGACCCAAATCCAAAGGCAAACTGGCCCATCTCACTCTACTGATGTAAGGCAGCATGCTACAACAATCATTATTTCAAGCAGCAGATGTCAGGATAAGGAGACTAAGTATTTAAAATCAATTAGGCAAATGTCAGTACTATTTTGATCTCACTGGAATACAATGCACAGAGCCTTTCTGTACCTACACATCCACAAAAGGTATATGCTGCATGCCAGCCACCCTCAATAATACAGTAAGAAGTGAAACTGTAAATAAAATTATACCTGTTATCTTGCAGAGTGTCAAATAGGAAAGCCTGCTCCTGCATTTCACTTCTATCATTTAAAACATACATCTATTGTGTCTCCACAACCTTCTCTCACTCTATTGGCATTTACACCCAGCTATGTGAAATTCCTTCACAACATCCAATTCCAAGCTCATAACTCATGCTCATTTCAGAAAAAAAAGTTAGAATGTGAAGTGTCCTATAAGCAATTACTGATCTACAAATTCTAACACTTCAATCCTCCACAGCAGTCAGTGATTCAGAAGAGAAAGGAAACAAGACCAACTCACCCAGCTGACTCTGAAATGGTTTTATATTTCCATTATGGTGAAATGGACAAGTCCATAGAATCCATGCAGGATCCATTCAAAGCTCATATCAGATAAATTTAGTCTCACTTTTATCAGCATATTAACTGATCAAGATATGGAGACTGGTGATATGAATTCTATGCTCAAAAATATTCTTAAAGGAAACTTCAATATTTTACTCCTCTTTCTTCTTTGGTGGTGAATTCCATCTCCAGTATTAGAATGATACCAGAGACTCATTATTTTATCTCCCAGATCTCCAAAAGGCCAACTGAACAACAAATGAAGAGTGATGCTACACTTGGTCTTGTTAGTTCTTCACACCCAATCTGTGCATTAGACATTCAATTTATTGAACTACCTTGGTAATAATTTCCTAAAAAAGGTGGCTTACCTTTAAGTGGTCCCCTCTGATGACTGACACATGCTGTGTATGTGCATACACAGAAGCATTTGAGCAAGGCCATTTTGGGGCCTCAGCACAATGCACCTGTAATCTGGCCTCTCCTTAGGTTACTCTGAGGTAGCTTGGCTTTGTTAATACCCAATTTTGGCATTAAATTTTCAATTTAATTAAAATTTAATTAAATTTTGGCATTAATGGCATTAAACTGTGAGATGCTCAGCTGAAGTTGAGTGAAGTAATAGTTCTTGCACATAATTCATTTTCTATCATTCAGACATAATCAGTTATACAATTGAAGTACCCAAGAATATCAAAAGAGGTTATATTTTATCAGTCACACAATCTATAGTTGAACCTTGCTTATTAAAATACCAAATCCTTTATGGCTGGTATTAAGAAAATGCAAACTCAAAGACTCTAGTAACACCACATTTTAAATATTTACCAAGTAATAACACTCTGAGGAGATAAAATCATCAATGAAAAAAGAGCAACATTTGACTTTCCACCTTTACACAGAAAATGATTGAGAAGTCAAAAACTGAAGGGTGGCTGTTCTGTCTTTGCAGCACTGATTGGAAGCAAGAACATTTGAATTTTATTTCTGACTGTATCACTGATTTGTTTTTTTGATTGTATAGAACAACACTACATGCACTTAAGTTTTATAGAACTCATTATCTGTTTGTTTTTAAGTAGAAAAAAAAAAAATCACTCTCCTTCTTGTAGGAACTGATAGTCTGACTAACTGCAATACCTTCTGATGTTATTAGAAGAACCATCATAAATAAGAGAAAGCATAATGGAGGCTTTATAAAAGCATTTCTTAATCAAGATTTGGTGGTAACTTACTTAATTCCCAGTCCATCCTTATTTCTGAAGATAAGTGGAACTCTGAGAGCTTCTCTTTGCACATATTCAAAAGTAAAATCTGTTTGAATAAGGAGTAAAGAAATCCAAAATCAATTACAATGGCATTAGCACCTCACATTGCATCCTCTCAAAATGCAACCTGTTCTCCTTGTCTCACCAAAGAACTCCGCTATTACTCAGAGAAAAATATGAAGAGAATGTGTATTTTAGGTCCAGAAACCAAATGACAGACAGTGCTCTCCCAGCTGCTCTATTTTTCCTGTTCACTGATGCACATAGAATAGTGTCCAGTCACTCGGCCAGTTAAGGTCTGGGCTGCAACACGCAGGTTGTAATGAAATAGGATTCTCTTTTAACTATTAATTCTCCAACTAAATCGCTGCAAATCAGTAGAGTACTTTTGGAGCAAACGAGTAATTGAAACTTAAGTTCTTACATTTTACACTTCAAGCTATAGATTTTTATTTTATTTTAAACTAGAGGAAAGTTTCCCTCCAACCATCATTTGAGTACAGCACAAAGCCCTGATCCTGTAACTGTTTTGTTTCCATGTGAGGATTATTACTTTCAGCTGATGACATTCCCCTAATTAATTAGAAATCTAACTGCAGGAACTGATGCACAGAAATTGTGTACAGCTGTTGGCATTTAGGAAGGTGGTGAAAATGAATAGTTTTTGTATGGAGGTCACAGAATAGCACACCAACAAACTGAAAATTAAATGCAAGTTTGTTAACACTGACCAGCATCACCTTGTTGCTTCACCCTGAGGATTACACGGATTTAGGCTTTCCTGGGGATTTCTTTATGCGGTGGTCTGATACAATAGCGGTGATTCAGGGATTAGAAAGTTACAAGGCAGCAATTTGAGTGAGCAGTGCCTGCAGAACCCCACGGTTCTCTTGGAACTGGCATTCATGTGCTGCCTTAAAGTGGAAAGTATTGTTTGAATCTTTAGCAGCTAAGCACGACACTGCCAAAGACACAAAACACTGAATGCATTATAAGCGGGTACCTTCAGACCAGCATGCACGCAGCCTGGGAGAGTATAAAAACTTCATCAGGCTCCAGCGTATCGAGGATGTTTTTCTGCTATAAGAAATAGGGAGAGCAGAGGCTAAGCTCCCATGACTTTGAATCTATTTCCCTCTCCCTTAACAAACTTTTCCTTGCCACATTCAATTTCTACCTATGACAGGAATTGATGTAATCCTACTTAGAGTTGTCACATCAGAGCACTTTAATTATAGTTATTTACAAAAACATTAAAATTGTAGAAAGATTATTTCCACTAGTCTGCGGATAAGGATAATTAATACCCTAATTAGTTAAGATACCAATTAAGTATTTCTGTGTTAGATAAACCTTCATTTCTAATTCGTATTCACCTTACAACAGATCTGGCCTTAGCTCAATAAACCACAGATTTATTTATTTTGAAGGAAACTTTCATCCAAGACAAAGTCTACAAATATCAAGAACAACAACAGTTGAAGAAGCAGAGATTTACAGCCCAGAGAACAAGCAGCTATGATGATTGGGAAGAAAACCTCCAGCCCCCATTCCTGGCAGGAGAGAAAAGTCAGAGAAGAGTTATCATTAAAAATAAAGACAAAGACATAGGAAATAGAAATAAGGATCATTCAACCGATTTCCCGTGTTCATATAACCTGACTTTTTATTGTTACTAAACACTGTCATTGTTCCACCTCAATTCAATTCAGCACCTGGATTTACAAGAAAAAAATAAACCAATACTAAAGAAATAAAAAGAGTGAATAGAAAGGCAGAGCTATTCTTTATAATGCCCCAACAAGCTTTTAAATCCCTTGTGGGGTTGAACAAAGCGGACACGGACCACAACAAACTAACAAAAGACACCCATTTGTTTTCAGGTTCCTCAGATAGGGGAATGCTACCCAGAGACGTTAGGGCTGCACAGCCGGGTGAAGGTCAGCGCAGAGCGATGGCAGCCACGGGAGCGCTCGGAAAGTGAGGGTAGAACGCGCTTCTGGAAAATTAATTAACGTCTTGGAGCTAAAAAAGAATAGGTGTTTGTGTTTATTTCGGAGGAAGAAGGGGGCAGGGCTAAGCTTATCTCCTAAACAAACACCTTCCTAAATAAGATAGGTATTTGATTTCTCCACCACACTAGCTTTTCTTTAGAAGGAAGCTTA
Source organism: Lagopus muta (assembly GCF_023343835.1). Taxonomy (NCBI): domain Eukaryota; kingdom Metazoa; phylum Chordata; class Aves; order Galliformes; family Phasianidae; genus Lagopus; species Lagopus muta. Next base: position 7,119,104 of record NC_064449.1, on the reverse strand, counting down.
AACGCTCGTGCAAAACGAAGCCTGGATGAGAAAACGGAAAGTTTCTTAACTAAACTAGCGGCCCCGCAGTTAGAGACGTTTCGGGAGGGCTACAGCAAAACCTTTCCCTGGGGAAGGGGGTTCAGACAGAGCTCTCAGAAGAGCAGATCGGTGACAGCCCCGGCTTCGGGGTTGCGGCTCTGCCCCCACAGGACTCGGGCACCGAGCCGCTCCGGTAACTCAACAAGCGCCGGGAACACAAAGAACTCAGCAAGTAGGGAAACCCCGGCCCTGCGAGCGACTCGTGGGTGCACCCGCAGCCAAAGCACCCGGCTCAGAGGGCGGCTCCCCGGTGCCCGACACGTGGAGGCGGCCGCGGCCGTACCTTTCCCATCCATAGAGTGCACGAAATCCCCGCGATATGTTTTGCTCTTTAATTTCTCCTCCAGATTGAAACTCCTGACGCTGACGATTTCCTCCACGTCCGAGAGGTCCTCGTGCTCATCGTACCTCCTCCTACCAATGGGCCGCTGCAAAACACAAAGCACACGGGGTGGAAAAAGTGGGGTCGGTGGGGAGGGTGATGCGACCAGCGGTAGGGACACGAAATTCGCCAAACCTCCCCCGGTGCGAGCCCCAGCCGCTTACAGCACCTTTTCCATCTCCTGACAGCGTTAACAGGTGCTGAGCTGCAGGAAAAGCCAAACAGGGGAGAGGGATATGCGTGGCCCCACAGCCGGTTGTTGGTATTATTTTGCCGCACATGAACACGGGACCACTCCGGAGAATGTAGAGGGGTATCATTTACCCCAGAGCGCAGCGTTAAGGTTGCGTTATTTACATAATCCCGGGGTTTCCATAGCCACGCCGGAAGCCGCGATTTAAAAGCTGGGCGCATTATGTAACGCCGCGATGAATTTCTCCCCCCCACCCCCTTATCGCAGCCGGAGCCTGCGCGCTTCTACCGGAGCACAGATTTGGGGGAGGAAGGGGTTAACGAGGCCGGGGGTGGGGGGTCGATGCCGCTGCCCCCGCCCCACAGCATCGCCCGGAATTGGGGGGTCGGGGGGTGCGACACGCACCGGCCCGGGCTGCTGCCACGGGGAGAAATAAGTCTGTACCCTCTCCTGTTCCCCTCGGTTAAATCCCCCCTCCCGGTGCCTGCGTTGCTCCGTGGTGAGCTATGGCGCTCTGCAGCCTGCCCCACTCACCGTGCGAACAATTACGCAAAATCAATTAAAAGGCACAAATAGGAAAGAGACCGAAGACGGCTACACACCAATCTTCTTCCAGAATCCTTCTCCGCCTTCATTTTTTCGGAGAGTTTCATCACTTAATTGTCAACGGCTCCTGTCCTGCATGTTTGGCCCGAACGGGGAGGAGGGAACACAAAAGGCGGCTGCTAAAGGTCTCGCTAGAGTTGGGCAAGTTTGCACCAGCACTTTTTTGGGGGGAGGGAAGGGGAGGGGCGGCGATGCGCTGTGCCAGGTCTCAGGGAGCCGCGGCCGGGTGGCAGCGCAAAGAGCCGAGGGGAGAGCAGCGAGTGCGGCTTTAAACCCAGCACTGAGCGCCGTGCGGTGGGGGAAAGGAGTTCCTCGGCTGGGGGCCGAAGAAGTCCTAAAATCACCTTACGTGGCCGCCGGTACAAGCAGCTGTTGGGACCGTCTGACCATTGGGCAGGCAGCAGGTTTGGAGCCCTCCCTGCCAGAAGGCACATCGTGGGGTTGCAGGCTGGTGGCATCGGCTGTGCTCCTCTCGCCGATTCCCCTTCCACACATATAATTTTTGCAGTTGATGTGAGACTTAAATGAGATTCTACCTTTGCTACAGTCCTTGCAGCCCCCAAATTACGGGCCTCTGCTCCAACGAACCTCAGCAGCAAACTTCAAGCTGCCTTTCTCAGACCGCTTACGTGGAGGCTGAGCTCTTTCTTAAATAGGGCATTTCACTACTCCTGTCTGCTTCTGCTGAACAACAATGTCTGCACACGGCATCTGCTTTCCCCTCGCATACCTCATCAATTGCATTCTAAGCACTGCACCAGTGTATTCAATATTATGATAAAAGACATAAAAATTCACCTTTGCAGGCCTTGCTGCTCATCTCTTTGGAAAGGCCCATATTGTATCAACCCAAGGCACACAGGTAAAGGCAGGGCTTGTCTCTTGAAAAGGGCTCTAACACAAGATTTAAGGCAGTAAGATCCTCTTCCTGCATCTGCCAACAACTGTTTGCAGAATGTTGAGGAATCATGTAATCCTTCTCTAACATCTTCCTACTTGCAGACGATTGAACCTTATTATCATATAGAAGCAGCGTATGGGTTATATATTGAAGAGTGGGTTGCAGATGTCTGTTATGTGGAGTGCATTATTAATCCATAATCCTGAAGAGATGGATGTATATGGTGACCTTTCAGCCAAGATTACTCAATCTTAAAATTAAATGCATGTGTACATCTGCAGGATTGAGGGCAGAGGACTTGTACAAGATAAATGGATGTTACTAGAGACTCATCAAACAAAAAACACATCATCCATCCAGTCTATAGAAGTCCACCAGCAAAGATGGAACATACACATAAAAGAAAATCAAGTCATTTTTCTCTATCTTTTTTTGGGACATGAACTATCTGAGCCTTTTGGTGCACCAAACCAACCCACCAAGGGCTGTGTTAATCACTCACACCTGGAAACACTTGAGCACATGACTGAAATATGGAAGTATGCTTCAGAAATATCAGTTTTAATCTATAAACCTCCAAACATAGAAAACACATTTGTAATCTCGTTTTAAGACAGAAGTGATTCCAGTGAAGCTACAAGTCATTTCCCCTTTGAAATACGACTGCAATAATTTTGTGTATTAATACCAAAACACAAAGTCACAAACTTAAAAGAACTGAGGAAAAAAGAGGGGTGGTAGGATGTATAGGATCACATCCCAGCTGCATTAGGTGGGATGAAGCCATTTAGAGCAGTATCAAGGCCATGTGCTGCAGGATGCAGGTTAACTGCTGGCAGCTGGGCTGAGAGCTCATTTCCCCCCAGAGCCACTCATGGTTTCTTACCAGGGGTAAGATAAAAAAAACACCCAAATACAATTTTAGGAGAAAACTTCATGAGTACCTGAATGCCAGCATACAGATTTCTGAGGGTTCTCTGGGAAGAAACCTGGGACTCACGCTGCTTCCTCTGACTGTGTTCATGCAAAAATGATCCAGAGAATGGGAAAAGGTTACCTCTAATTAGGGGCAATAGCAGCCTGCTGCTCCAGGGGCCAATTCCCTTTCTCATGCGTATATGTCCCACATCAAGGCTAGTGTTTGCGTACCCACAGGGAAGCTCGCTCGATTCAGCGGCCTGATCCAGACACAAAACTAACTCAGTACGAAAAAAAGCCTATATTTTTATTATGTCAGTACTCTTGCTCTGCAGCCTGAGGCAGAGGGGTGGTGTAGTTTACAGGATGGACGGGTGAATGAGGTGTGCTGAAGGAAGAGTGCAGGACTACACCCTTTTGGCGGCCTTCTGCTATTGCACTCATCCGAGGTACCAACAAACCCCGGCTTTGAACTCCCGCATGATTTCAGAACTCCCTGAAGCATTTCTGAGTTAATTAAGCCCGAGTGAGTCATCGTTTCAGCTCACTCTAGAGGAGAGAGGTGTGTATAGAGGTGAGTAATTAGGGTTGGAAATAAAAGAATTATCCCTGATAGTTTATATCTCAGAATGGAGGTGTAAATGGATAAACTGTTATAGTTGTAAATGGAAGAGGTGTGGTGTTGATTTTCGTTGTTGCTGTTTGTTTTAAGACTTAAAACACATAAAACAGTAGTACTTTATAACACTATTGTATGCTGCCTTTCACACAACTCCTATGGAGCGTTACTGTAAGTCATGTCATCCTTGGAAGAGAAAGAAGTAGCAAAGAGCATCCGAGGTTGCTCTTATTACGGGAACTCTGACTCAAACTGCTTTTCACAGAGGTCTCTCAATGATCCTGCAGACAAACGTTTAACTAACATACTTTTGACATTAGAACGACTCCAGTTATCTCCTGAGAGAAGAACGAGATAGAATCTATGACCAGGTTGTTTCAGACACTGTATCTACAAACTTCAAATTGTCTGGATTTTTCCCTGTCTGTGTCAGCTGCTGTTTGGCAGTGTAAATGGAGAGAAAAGCAGTGTGATCTGCGTGTGCGCATTCTGTTATCGCCTTTAGATATAAGAAAAAGAACAATCTTGCAAATAAAGAAAGGTGTTAAGAGGACCAAAGCAAAGACACTCAAGGTGTGTTGCAATTATTATTTTGAGGTGAAAAACTTCCATGCCACAGAAAATCACCCATTCCTTAAATCCCTAACAGCACTGCTGTTGCAGCAATTCAGCTCGTGCATACCTGTAGGCAGTGTCCTCGCCTGGCGTTTCTGTGGCGAGAATCATCCATCTCCTTACTAGAACTCTTTAGCAGTGGGTTTAATCCTCACCTCTTCAGCAGTGGCCCTCGGAGCTGTGCCACCAGCTTACTGCCTGCTCTGTACCTCGCTTTTCCCTCTGTAAAAGGCAGGGAAATAAATAGAACTGCATGCTGTTGGCGATTGCAAAACTGACAAGCACTGGCCGTTCTGCTAACGGCCGACTGTTATCAGCCGCTCGCTGATAAACGAGTTTGCACAAACGTTGATCTGGTGCCGAGGGCAGAGGTTAGCTCTGAAGTGAAGCGCCGGAGGTTTTCGGGGAGGTGGGCTGAGGGGGGGCCGGCAGCGCTGTAAGGGAAGGCAGCGAGAGACGCGGGTAACGGCTGCCCCGTTCCCTTTTCTCTGTCCTGAGAGCGAGTGCAGGGGCAGTTCCCACAGAGTTGTGAGAAGTTACCTAAGAAAACATAGAGGCCTGTCAGCAAAACGCGTCTGACGGAATCAGAATCGCTCCGCTCGGGGCCGTCGAACCGCGGCCGCACTTTGTCTCAGCGCGGGAGGCGGGAAGTGGCCGCGCGGCGCCCCCTCAGGCGGCAGAGAGGGGCGGAGCGAGCGGCGGCGCGCAGACTCGGAGCGGCGGGCGGCAGGCGCGGCCCCAGCACCGGCAGCAGCGCCGGGCGCCATGGGGCGTTAGCCGCGCAGCTGGTGCCCTCGCTCTGCCTCCGGAAGGAGCCGCCGTCGCCGCGAGCCGCTCGCACCGCTCCTCCGCCGCCCGGAGCCCATGAGCCTGAACGAGCACTCGATGCAGGCGCTGTCCTGGCGGAAGCTCTACCTGAGCCGCGCCAAGCTGAAGGCTTCCAGCCGTACCTCCGCGCTGCTCTCCGGCTTCGCCATGGTGAGCGCCCGGCGGGTGAGGGGCGCTGGCTGAGGGCGGGCGGGCGGAGCGGCGCTTCCCTTTTCCGCGTCGCAGCCTTTCCCGCCGCGCCGCGCTGAGGGAGCACCGCGCGAGGCCGGGGCGGCTCCGTGTGGGGATTTAGCTCTTAGAGAGGGTGGACCTCGCAACACGGCCGTCTGGTGCTGATGCCGCCGCGTTGCCCTCAGGCAGGCACAGCCTCACCGGCAGCTCTCGCGGCGGGGGGAGGGCCGGGGTCGCGGGCTGCGGTGTTGTTTTGCAGGCAAATAAAGGCGAATAATCCCTTGGACGTTTAGAGATCGACGTGAACCGATATATTGAAAAACTCCCGGGTTTGCCGCATTCTGAGGGAGTTGTGCGCGCTTCCTGCTGTTTTTTGTTTTTCTGTCGCTTTGGTCCAGAATCCGTCGGACGCTCCCGGTTACTTCACGTGTCAGTCGGTCCGTGCCCGGTGCTTGCAGCGGGAGCCGCTCCCCGCCGCGCCGCCGTTCGGGCGGAGGATGCTGCTTCAGAGCGCGGCGGCGAAGCTCTGTCGCTCTGACGGTCAAATAAATGTCACTGTCCTCCTCTGGCGGCTAAAAACAGCCCGCAGGGACTGAGTGACAGGGCGCTGTGTCGGCCGGGGGGCGGTGAGCTGGGGCTGCTCCTCCCGTGGTACCGCCGCTGGCAGCTTGGCTGCTTCGCTCGGTGTTTCTGACAGCGAGGGCAGAAGGTGGAAAAGAGAATCTCTGCTTTCGTCTGTGGGCAGTTGTGAATGGTTGCGTTTGCAGAATTCCGTAGAATCGCTTTAGTTGCAAGAGACCTCCGAAGGCCGTCTGCTCCCACTGCCCGCAGTGCACAGGGACACCCACAGCTCCAGCAGTGCTCACAGCCCCGTCCCCTGACTGCGGCTGTCTGCAGGGATGGGGCTCCACCACCTCTCTGTGCACCCTGTGCAGTGCCTCACTGCCCTCAGCATAAAAACTTCTTCCTTGTATCCAATCTAAATCTCCCCTCTTTCAGTTTTTAACCATTTCCCCTATGACAAGCACCACTAAGGAGTCCATCCCTTCTTTCTTTACAGCCCCTTTTGATACTGACAGGATGCTCTCAGCTCTCTCCAAGCTGTGCAGCCCTAGCTCTCAGCCTGTGCTTGCAGGGAGACGATCCATCCCTCAGATCATTTTGTGGCTCTCTGGACTCACTCCCAGCAAGTCCGCATCTCTCCTGTACTAAGGATGCCACATCTTAAAACATTATTTAAAATTAAAATACTATTATTTAGAAGTAATTCTTAATCTCATAAATCTGTTTGGCTTTTCTTTAAATATTTATTCTGTGGGGTCTGGATCCCTGTGAACCTATGAGGTGAGACTCGTTTGCTTTCCAAGGAGCTCAGGCAGCTGGGGGTGCTGCAGTATGAAACTGCAGCTTTGAGGTAATTCAGGAAAAGCTACTTCGTCCTGCTTGGAGAAGCCCTCGCAGCCCGGAGTGTTACATGAGAATATTGGGTTTTTTTCTGGAAGTTACCCCTTCAAAAAAAATTGTACTTTTGTTTTCGTTGGTAAAGTCGCGCTGGAAATCAGCTTGTAACCCCATTGGTGTGTTACAGGTGTTATAGGTGTGTTATAGGCAGTCAGCTGCTGGGACTTCCTCATTGGGTTACGGAAGAGCTGATTTAATGTTCAAGTATTTTTAGATTTCTTTTAAATAACTTTGCTGATCTGCTCGAGGAGTGCTTTCGGCACAGAAGGCAGGGCCTGCTCTGTGCTGTCACGCCTCCGCATTGTTCTCAGAGTTCGGTGGATTCCTCAGCACCTGATGTCTGAACAATGGGCTGCTGTGCTGCAATCTGGTCCTGGATCTAAAACTTCTTACAGCAATTAAGAGCCTTTGTTCCTCCCTTTTCCTTATCAACGCAAGAAAGAGCCCGAAAGACACATCCAGGACTTGCCAGCGCATTGCTGGGAATTGCCAGCCTGCAGTGCTTTGCTCTCGTGTGCTCCATTGATCCGTGGTCTTTTATTAAATAGTGCTTACATCCTTTAGTACCAGCTAAGTGTATTCCCACTAAACTGGTTCTTCACTGTTGGATTAATCTGGCATCTAACTGCAGCCATTTTGCAGAGGTTTTTCCCTCAAGATTAGTGAAGCATGCCCCAGTTAAATGATCCATGCCAAAGTCGTAATTGCAGAGAGCAACAATGTGTAGAGCATGAAATACTCAGCCAGGTTTCAAGCTCACGAGTGTTAACATTTCCACAGAGGACTTTTTAATGAAAGCCTGCTTTACAATGAGTGTTGGTTCTGAGCCTACACACCAGGATGTTACGCTTTGTGTTGGCTTTGAGGAAGTAATGCAGGCTCTGGTGGCTGGAGAGAGATGTTAGTGATGCTCCTCAGTGTTTCCTTTGCAGATTTCCATGGGTGCTGTTGTCTGGTCCAACATGTTACCTCTGCTGACCATCTCCACTAGAAGTACTTTGCAGAGGGTACCCAAAAATCACAGGGAAGCTGTTAAATCCCAACAACTATTGGAGTGGAGAAGTCAGATCCCCCCCCACCTGCTGCCAATTAACAGCTCTACGAAAAAACTCAAGCCTAAATTAGGTGTCTAAATTACACAGCCTTGGTGGTTGTCTTAGTTATATTTAGAATTTGGAGGATGTCACTTAGCAGAGAGTGCACTTGTAAACACCTCTAATGATTCAAACTAGGCAGACTGTTGCAAGTAGTAACATACAGGCTTAAAATACTGGATATTGCCAAAGAACCTCATGCAGTTGCCTTTGGAAGAGCTGATACAGAAGGCAGCTTCTGTCATCTTTTCTAGCAGTTGGGCTGCACTGACACGTTACTTCAATATCAGCTATTACTATGGAAATGTTGAAAAGTAGGATCCAGCCCTGCTGCTGCCAGTGCTGGGCAGGTACAGGAGGTACTCTGCCATCCTGCATGCTTCAGTCATCCCTCGTTAGAAGTCGTGTTAGCTGTAGTTTACCACATTTCTGGAAGAATGATGTGCAACAGCTGCATTTTGTAGTCTCCAGTAAAGCCTTACAGCCTGGTTTCACAGCTCCTGCCACCACATATCTTTTATATCACTATTGCAGTTGGAGGTTTTTACTGCAGCTGGAAGGATCTGCTCTGTACAAAAGGTTTCTCCTCTTTGCTTACTGCTGTGAAAGCAGCATTTTGTTGCTCCTTTGAGCATCCCTGTCTGGAGGTTACAGATGAGCAAGGCAGGCAGCAAGGAGCGCTTTGGGCTCTCTCTGATCTCTAGCAGCAGCTGCCTGTGGCTGCTATCGTTTGGAAAGTGTGAAGGTGATGTGAAGCTGTTGTTTGTTCCTGTTGTGCTGTCTAATGTGACCCTAAAAACTAGATTTATTGTAAGTAGTGCCGTGTCAAGATGCTGCCTTCTCAAGGTGCGTTCACTCTGATTGTGTGGGTATTGGATTTTCATGTTTATTTACCAAGCTAAATCATGCATTTCTGTTCCAGTGGTGACTTTAGCAAATATTAACATTTTCCATTCTAAACATATAACAAGCCGCAGAGTCGCAATTCTAGGCTAGTGCGTAAGTGATGCTTCCTTTTGTGTTTAAAAAAAAAAAAAGAAAAAGAAAAAGCAGTAATATCATTTTGGCTTGCCTTTTTAAATTTCCTGCGACTGTTTCTGGCTCATACACTGTCTTTGTATGAGTTGTTTATAACTTGTAATGAATGGTGCAAGAACTGCAGAGCCTGCCTTTGTGTCTCTGTCTCTGGGAGTGTGCAGCACTGTCAGGCAAAAGGAGGCAGCTCAGGAGCTGAGGGCAGCTGCAGGAGCACTGTGTGATCTGTTACTGAAACAACCTTGTGATCGCAGCCTCTGCTCTGGCAAGGTGAAGGTGTTGTAGTTTTGTTGCATTTCTCCAGGTCACATTTACCTCTCCTTGTGTGGATGGGCCCGTATGATATCCAACCACAAAGCTTTCTTATAAAACATTCTTCACGTATTGCTCTGTATAAAAATTGTCTTTTTCTCTTCATTGGTTTCTTACCTAGGAGTGGCAGCCAAGGACAGGGATGAGGAGCTGAGGGCAGCCTTGCAAGGATGTAGCCTTGATTAAGCCTGTGATTAAGGGGGAGAGCTCTCAGTAACTGTTTGCTGCTGTTGCTATTGCCCATAACAACAAAGCAGTTATCTTCTTTCCAGTGTAGAGTCTCGAGTGTCAATGTGACCTGCTGCACGGTGCTCTCAGCTCACTTCTCCCTTTTGTTTTCCTTCTGATCATTGTCTCTCATGTCTTAGTTTCCTGGAATACTTCTAATTTGAGGGAATCCAATTGTTAAACAGGAACTGAAACTTGTCTTACAGCTTATAAAACTGGGAAATAGTGCTGGAATTTGAAGCAAGTCTGTAATTTCTGTCTCCCCTGTGCTAAAATGAGCAACTGGCAAGCCAGAGCAATAACTTACCCTGCGTTTATGTGGCCATACGAGTTTCATTTGCAGCGACCAGTTCTCTGTAGAAAATGGTGTTGTTGCTGATGAAAATTGCTTTACCAGCATAGCACAGCTCATTCCTTGTTACTGGTGTTTGTCAGTCACTGTGTCAGTGCTCTTCTATGGATAGAAACTTCAGGAGTGCTCAGCATTTTCCTTTTCAGAGTGTAATGAGACATGGAAATATTGCACGTAAGCAAGTGAAATGAACTTGTTTCAGGACACTGAATTGTAAATCGAGCTGAAATTTCAGCAGCTTCTTCAAGAGGGTAGGCTGATTTCTTGCAGACTGGTATTGTTCAGGCTCCCATAGCTGTGAAATCCAGAACTGTTGAAGGCTTGAACATGACACGTGCCCAAACTCAGTCATCTCTTGAAAGTGTGAGCGCTGCCCTTCTGTGGCCTTATGCAAACTCCAGTCTTGTATCCTGAAATCATGAGTCTTTGAGTTTTGTTAGGAAGCTGTGTTTCAGACTTACAGCTTTGTCAAGGGCTGCAGTAAATCTGTCGATCATATCTGTAGGATGACCTGAAGTTAAAGTTAGCTCTTCTCGGAGCTGGGGATTAGAGCAGATGACCTCTTGAGGTGTCTCCCAGCCTACATTACGCTCTGGTTATGCAGCAAGGCAAGATGCATGCAGTGTCCCTGTCAGCTGTGCAATACAAATCAGGTGGCAAGTGTTCAAAGAGACTTTAAAAGTGGTGAAGGCAAAGATGCTGAAGCAGGTTGTTTTGGATACCATGGAGACATCAGTGCCCTGAGGGTTGCATGTTTGAGTCAGCATAAAAAAATACTAGAAGTCACAGAGGAAAAAGTCCTGTGTGGAACATCAGCATCTATATGTCAGACTTTGCACTGTGTGGGATTAGATCTTAGCAAACATGCTCACCTTGGTCCTGGAATTGCAAGCATGACCTTACAAGAGCAGTTCTCATCTTTATTTTTCATCTTTATTTTTTTTTCAACTTTATTTCGAAGTTGCAGCAGGAGCAAAGGAGGCAGGAACTTCTTGTGCTCTGCTTCACTGTTGGAAAGCAGATGCAGGACCTCAATGAAAAATGGAGCTTTCTGTTTTAGGTGCCTGGCCTGTGCTGTTTACTTTCTTTAGAATGGAAGCTTGCAACTGAGAAGTGTTGGCAGTTTTTCTGCTGTTTTCCAGAGAAAGGTTCCCAAATCAACTTCCTTGGTAGTTTGAGGAGACAGAAAACATGAACTGATTTCTCACTTACAGGTCAAGCGGGAGTTGCTCTGCCAGGCTCAAGCACAAGGCGGCTTTGCTGTGCCCCCTGTGGAGGCTTTCTATCAACTTTAGTAGGCTTTGAAATCCTTTGGGCATTCTGCATCCTACAGCCTCTATCTGAAGGGATTTCTGAAGTATCCATTGATGCTGAATGAATGCAGAACAGAAGTGCTTTCTTGCTTTCCCTGTTCCTTTCAGGGTGTTTCTAACACTATGTCACAGCTGCAATAGAGTGTGTTTCCCTTTTGCTTAAGGGTGTCTCTGCACAACTAACTGCTTCAGCATAATTTTTTTCCTTTCCTGTCTATGAACACATGAACAACTCTTATGTCTTTGTTTCTTAGGCACATTTTCTCACCAAGGAAAGTTTAAGAAAAACATCCACCCCCCTTTCTGGAGAGCCTGTAGTCTGCAAAGAGCTGTCAGTGTTGGTGGGCAGCACTGATCATGTCTCAATATACCCTGAATGTTCAAAGTCTGGAGCTTTCGCACTGGTCCCTTGGAGGGCTGAATCTATGAAGCTGTCATCTCCTTAGCGTCAGGAGAAAGATTTTTCCAGCTGTTTTTCAAGTGGGCAGATGGCTTCTGCCTTGTTTGCCCATTCTCAAACTGGGAATACTGGGCAGTGTGCAGTGGTGCCTGCCTGGCTGCCAGCTTACTGCGCTGCCTTGAGATGGTGTTGGTGCCGCCTGTAATTCTTCTTACAGAGATGGTATGCTTGCAGTCATAGCAGCTAGTTGCACGGTATGGTTTGAGCTGGAGGAAGTTACACCCTTCCTGCTTTCGAGTTGGTCTCAGTGCGTTTCAGAAAGCACTCACAGAAGCCATATGGGGCCGGCCAGCGCAGCAGGCGCCCCATGCAGAGCTGCTCTGCCTTAACGCCTGTCAGCCACAGACGCCAAAGCCTTGTTTGTGTCCCTCAAGCTCAGGTTTCACCTGTCCTGTTGTGGTGTTGTGATGGTAGGGACTCATGGGGGGTGTCCAGCAGTGATAAAATGCAGCCTTTTTCCTCAGGAGATGCCTGGCCAGGATCTCTGCTTCTTGGAGATCAGAAGTCCCTATGATTCTCTCTGCACAGAGCTATCTCAGTATGTGAATGCTGCTTGAATTATGCTGTTCTCGTGTAAGATGCTCTTTTGGTTGCATTTAAGTAAAGGCAAATTGTAACTAGGTACTTGTAGATTACATGTAATTGTTTGAGATTTCCTTTAGCTCAGCCTAGGGAAAGAGCTTTCCTTCTGACTCCATTGAAATGGGAAGAGCTCCAGAACAGCCAATATGTTGCAACTATGAGCCTGTCTGAACTTTAGAATCAGCTGCTTGATATCGTCATTAATGTTATCAACATTTGGCGAATGAAATACTTAAGAAATAATCAGTTCTTATGAGAAAAAAATATTTATCTTATGGTGTTCCTTGGTGTCTCATTTGGTTGTTATCACAGTAAGAACTGGGATGGAGGATTTAAATGTCCTGCAAGAGTGGAGAATTATTGAGTCTGCAATAGATCCAGCAGCCCAGCTTTTGCATTCAAGCTACGCACCAGAAAACATACATGGAAAAAATGTTGATAAGTAAAAAAATGACTCCTCAGTGGTGAAGGCTTGCAGTTGTTCTGTGAAAAACACAGCACAGGAAGCCCAGCATCCCACGAGTGCATGGGGACTTAGAGAGCAATCCCTGCTGAAGGGAGACCTGACGGCCATATGTTTATCCTCCAAACTGTGAAGTTTTTCACAGCTGAGAAGTGGTTATTTTAAAACCTTCACGCAGGAATTGTGTATGTATTACTGTAATTTCTTGTGGAGTTTCTTTAGCACTTGGATGCTGCTCACTAGCTTGGCTGGTTGGTTGGGCTTATGATGACAAGAGCTTTCAATAAAGGAATTAAAATATTGGCAAATGGCCTGGAGTGCCTGTTGAAACGTGTGTAAGAGCCTTGGTTGGCTTAACGTTTGGGGAAGGCAGTTAGGAGTTGGGGTGCCATAGGATGTGCTGGCTCTGTGTGTATGGAGCTGGGACCCCACACTTGGTGCAGTTTTAGTTGCTCCAGCAAAGCAGTGATATTTGAACGCTCACTGTTTGTGCAGCTGTCTATGAACGTTTTTCCGTGTGAGTTTTTGATGCAAATTAAGGTGTCTGAGATGCGTGCCGTAGTCTGGGCACCATTTAAGCCATCTGTGTGGTGCAGCAATGGGCCAAACCTGTGCTGATGAGACACAGGAGAGATGCTTTCCCAGCGACGTGGCTACAGCTGCAGCTTCCAGAGGTTGGTGCTGGCCAGGGCCTCTCATACTGCTTCATTCCTTGAACAGGAGGATTTCTGCTGTAAACACCCTGTTATTATTCCAAACAGGAGTAACTACTGTGTTTTCTGGATCTGAGATCTTAGCATGCTGAATTGAATAATTCCTTCTGGAATCTTCCCCTCATTGGTTTTGTTCACTTTTCTTGCCTAGGAGAACATTATTTTTCTTTCTTTCAGCCTTCCCCACACCACTTCCTTCTAACATTTATTTGGCACCATGCACATGGTGGAGCCTTTGGTGTTTTGAACCTTTTTTTTTTTTTTTTTTGGAAGTTTGCTTTAAGGCTTATTTTGAGTGAAAGAATGTAACTGAGAGCCCTGTGGAAAGGTGATCCTCTAATGAAGGGCTGTGGCTCTTCAGAACACAGGCACAGAAGATGAAAGGAGTAGCAGGGTTTGAAGGCAGTCTGCAGCCTTCACAGGCAGCCGTGTTACTGATACCAACTTCAAATGACTTCGCACGGCATTCGTTCTACGTACGTGTGCGACACAAAGCATTTCATAACACTCAGCAATATTTAGAGTCTATAGTAGAGCCTGCCACTTTAGTAGTGTGGGAAAGAAGAACTCTTCCACCTTGTGATCAGCATGGTTGGACTCTTAAAATCCAGCTGTTCTGTGGGATGAGCTGGAGGTAGCTCAGTGGCTGTGCTGCTCGAGGCTTTTGTGCACGCTGATGGTTGGCTTTAAGCTGAGCAGTAAATGTGAAGGGGTGGCTTTGTGTGATGGCTGCCACCAAAGACTGAAGTGTGGTGCAGCCTGTCACTTTGTTTGGATCAGGTGAAGTTCCAGAGCCATTGGAGCATCAAATAAGTATTTTTATTATCTCGGCATAAACAGAATTAGAATGACATGCCTAATGATCCTGCAATTAAAATCATTTAAAATCAGAATTGGTAGTCAAGCAGTATGTAACAGAGGTAATTATATCTCCTTTTTTTCCCTTTCCTTTCAGGTGGCCATGGTAGAAGTTCAGCTTGATGCAGAGCATGACTACCCACGAGGTCTCCTGATAGCCTTCAGTGCCTGTACTACAGTCCTTGTTGCAGTTCACCTTTTTGCACTCATGATAAGTACCTGCATTCTTCCAAATATAGAGGCAGTTAGCAACGTGCATAATCTCAACTCTGTAAAGGAATCTCCTCATGAGCGTATGCATCGGCACATTGAGCTTGCCTGGGCATTTTCTACTGTCATTGGGACTTTGCTCTTTCTTGCAGAGGTGGTGTTGCTGTGTTGGGTGAAGTTTCTTCCCCTGAAGAAGAACCCCCTTGACCCAGCTCAGAGCAGCAATTCCAGCATCACGTCAGGACAGGCAGCAGCCATTGCATCGACGTCTATCATGGTTCCCTTTGGACTGATTTTCATTGTCTTTGCAGTCCACTTCTACAGGTCTCTGGTGAGCCATAAAACAGACAGGCAGTTTCAAGAATTGAATGAACTTGCTGAATTTGCACGGCTCCAGGATCAGCTGGATCACAGAGGTGATGCCATCTCCCCAGCTGTTACCCATTTTGCATAAACCTGTACTTAAAGAAAATAAATCCACCGTTCTGCTCCTGCCTTATGTTGACTCCCCCATGCATGAATGTTCAAACTGTTGATTTTCTTTTCATAGAAGTTTATAAATGTTTGGGGAAAAAAAAACAGCCCACAACAGTTCTCCCCTTAACATGGCTAGCTGAGAGCAGAAGGAATGGATGACCGGATGTGCATGTGCCACATCCCTTTTCTGAGCACTCTCATTTGTTTCTGCCTGCCACTGAATGGTGGCTACACAAATGCAAGGAGAGTAATGCTGTACATTTGGGTGATAGGGATGGACAGAGAAGCTTTTTCCTCTTTGTTTAACGTTGGCATTTACTAGAAGATACTGTTTGTCCAGTCCGTGTTGCATGGCGTGATACAAATTACTTGGGATATGCAGCAATTAGCACTCGGTTTCAGTGCTAGCACTCTCAGTTCTCTCAGTCTGACAGATGGTAGAAGGGAAAGCTCTCCCACCACTTTCTCCAGTGTGTTTTGCTGCCAAGTAATTCTTACATCAGTGACTTCTCCAGCACCTTTCCATGGCAGTTGCATGCTGTGTAACTCACTGAACACCCGTGACTCTTTCTGCTGCCATGTGGTATGGCCACAGGAGAAGGAATGAGACTGCTATGCTCTTCTTTGGAAGAAAATAAAAGCAATAACTGTTTTCAAGTTCTCAGAAGCTGGCATGTATTATCTGGAGAGATAGAACTGCCTGTTTTCCATTTAGGAATCTTTTTTTAAAAAGAAGGAACTAAATGGAAATTATCACTGGATATTTTTTTGCTTGAAGATCAGAACCACTGCTGTTTTTTCCAAGTCAAAGTAGCAATTATTTTATACTTTTATATTAAAAATATATTTTTAATAAATCCTCAGATACAAGCTGCAAAAGGTGCTTTCTCTGCATTGGATTCCCAAGTAATTAGCTATTGCTAAGCCTTGGTCTTCCTTGTTTAGAAAAAGTCTTCTGCTTGCTGAAGTGCTGCCCTTAGTAACTTCTTAAGATGTTTTTTGCCTTCCAGATCCTCTGGAAGCTATTTTTAATCTCCATAGATGTATTTATGAAAGTAGATTATTTGTAACTAATATTGCTGCTTACTTTCAGACATGAATCTATGCTAGTGAGGCTCTGGTGTCTTTTTTTTTATTTTTAATTTCTTCCTTAACCTAAAACTTCCCTTGGGCCTCTCACGTGAGAGGTTTGGCCAAGAAGGATGCAGCAGTGGTCCTGGGCTACTGCAGTAATTCCAGCTATGTCTGTAAGTGGATTTTCTTTGGAATGCAATTCTTGTGTAGAAAAGCTTTGGTTTGTAATGGGTCAAAGCCATTTTTGAAGACAAACTGAGACGGGTTTCAAATCGAATGGAACATACCTTTACCTCCTGCTGTAGCTAACACTGTGGAATATAAACTGTGGTGGTTTTGTTGTGTTTGTTTGTTTGTTTTTCAATCAGACTGGTGAATGTGACAGTACAGGGAACTGTACCTGAGTGAGCCTGGGCTGAATGTGGTCTCTTACACCCAGCCTCCATCTCAGGTTATCCCGATGTATTTTCAGTCTATGGGATGTGGAAGGTGTTGACAGTGGTGCATCTGTTCTGAAAAACAGCCATTAGAAGAGGACCTGGTGTTTTTTCAGCAGGTTTCTTGGGGTATCCTCTGTCCTCCGGCAGAAAACTCTTTTCCACACACCAGTTTCCCAGGGCCTCCTGCTGTACAGAGGCCTGGCAGGATTTTCTCCCGCTCTGCCATTCCGTTGTGTTTCAGGTGTTCTCATACTGGTGTAAATCTATCGATGGTGAGAACTGTGGCTACGATTCCTCACACGTTTGTTCATGGAGCACTGTAAAGATTCTGATAGTGAAGGCAGTAAGAAAACAGCATTCCAAACCACAGTAACTGAGGCAGACACAGAGTTTGTTTTCCCATCTCTCGGTGGAATACCAGTCCTCTCCTGGGAGGGGAGATTCTCAAAACAGCAGTAAAGGAAGCAGATTTGACTCGATATGTGTTCTGGAACAAATGGTCAGAAGGGTGCTATAGGGCTGAAAAATTATGCATCTGTCTGTAAATGATGTATTTAAAAGTCCTAACATTATTTTGAATATAAGTCCAGAAAATATATTATACAAGCTTATTTTGTAAAGTTATTTGCTGTTCTTGGTAGGGTTCTGGACTTTTTATCTTGTGGGTCTTTTACAAAATGAAAGTGTTTTGTTTAGGAAATATAAAATTATGAGCTTATTTTTTAACTTTCTCAAGCCAGTAGGTCCTCACCTATTGGAGCTGTCAGCCCCAGCCATTTCACTGACTATTTTCTGCACTTTAATCTCTGATATCAAGTGTTTCTCTCGTTTTCCAGCTGTGGAAATGGTCACAAAAGTTGTGCCTTGGCCACGTCTCATAACTGTGCCTGAGGCAGTAACCAGGCCTGATCGTATGGCTCCAGATGTTGAGTGCACTTCAGCTTGTTTTTTATTCTTTATTTATACTAATGGTATTTCATGTTTACCTCAAGCATTTTAAATGTCAGTTATTGTATATCAATTATTTAGATATAAAATAACTTCAGATAATGAAATAAAATATACTCAATTGTTGCTGATTGTTACCTAGATGCCTAAAAATACTTATTTTCTCTACGTCCATTGCCTCTGCCTGCCTGTGTTGTGCTAATCCTCACTGTATTGCTGAGGGTCTCTGAAATGTATGCAGCTTCTCAGTGCAGTCATACAAAGATGGTGTTTCCTGTTCACACAGGTATAAAGAGCCTAATGTTGGCAGAATGCTTTTCCTCCCATCAGCACTGTTTAAATCTTGACACTAAGTGCTCTGCTCTTTTCCAAGTGTTTAAATAGAAAAGTAGGTTATCTTCCAGCTGACAGAAAGTGAAAAGGGACCTCGCAGCTGTAAACAGGATGTGATACTCTGGAGCGTAGTTGAAATCAGGTGAACCAATTGCCTGCTGCCCGGTGTGTTCCTCAGCAGGCAGCCACTGACCTTGTGAGCAGCAGGAGGAATGAGCCAGGAGCTGGGCGAAGAGTCGCTGCATCCCCCAGCACATTTTGCTGCTGTGAGTGGTTGTTATTTGATTGCTGCTCGTGTTTAAATAACGGTGGGTGGGAGGAGGCCTGAAGCACAGCTGCCTGCACAGTGAGGCATACAGGGGCAGTTCTGGGGGACGGGTGAGGCTGACCACAAGACGACGTACAGCAGCATGGGCATGAGGCACGTAAGTAACCCGAGATCGTGTTCTTATCCTGCATCTTTTGTCCTTCAGCATCCAGTTAGTCGTTCTGGCTGTCATCAAACATCACTTGGGCCTCTGCTAAAACGCCATCAGGATCAGCTAGTTCAATCTAAATAAAAGGAACAGAAATCAATTATGCGGTGCAATTAAAGAGGCTTAAAGTTTATAGCTATTGATTAACATTAACAGAGCATCTCCCATGCAGCAGGACTGTAGTTTATACCACAACCTTTCAGTTACTAATTCAGAAACATCACTGCACTTCCTGGATTTCATTACAATGTTGAATCCATTTGTCTCCTTGCACTACCCCAGCATGGAGCGCTGCGTTGATTCTTCTTTAACAAAAGCAATTCCTGGGCAAAACTGGCTCTGGTTTGCAGCCTGTTGGATCTCGCCTGCAGTTCCACAGTGAGTAATGAGCAGTGATACGGCTGAGCATCAGTAAGTCACGTGAAAGCAGAAGTCCATGTCATCAAATGGGGTGCATGCAGATAATGCAAAGGGAAGCACTAAAGCCGTGCCAGGAGCTTGTCATCTTGCTCCGACTTGCTTTATAGCCCCACACGTGCTGGGGGCTTTACGTGTGTTTTCTCCCTCCCCAGTAGAAGACAGAGTCCTTGTTCCATGAAGCCTTACAAAGCCCTGGCTGCAGTAAGTAGGACAGCAGTGCTCCAAGGCCACTCGGTTGTCCTTCCCCTCACTACAGTCAGGGCCCTCTCAAACACATCCTCCTATTGCTCATTTTCCTTGCATGCCTCGAAAGGAAAGAAGGCTGAGTTTTCCCTAACTGGTGCTACTGATGGTAATTTGACAAATGGTTTGTGAAAGCCTGTAGTCAATTGTTCTCCTTTTATGTTTCTTCATTCCTGTTCTGAGATCAATAAATCTCTTCCAGCTGAAAGCACAATAATGGCAGTGAGAGCTGATGCTTTCTTTTAGTTCATAAAACAAGGAAAACTGGGTTATAATTTGGTCTTCATGTGCAGATGTGGATGAAGTTAGGAAATGAAGTTGTAAGAGCTGTGGGCCTCAGCAGGCTGTGCTGTGCCCAGCACTAATTACTACAATCCTGTTCCTGGAGCAGCATTACAAGGTAAGAAATGTCACTGGCTGTGAGGCCTCTGTTCCCTGCTGGAAAAAAGCAGCTGTGTGCCAAGCTGTGGTCATTGAAGGTGTTGCAGCTCAGTTCTCAGCAAAGCTCTGCATTGTTTGCTGCTCTCAAGGGAATGGGGCAGCAGGGATGTTGGTGTGGGCACTGCCGGGGCTGGGGAACAGAGCTGGTGCAGGGCTCAGCTGGCTTGGCGAGGTGTGGTCAGCCTTAGCCATCGGGCTGGGAGAAATCATTTAGTTTTGACACAAATCCCACTGTTGTCTCTGGCTGTTAGCTGCATCTCCTTTGTGCTGGGTCGGAGCGCTAAGCAGTTTTGGTGCAGAACTGCATTTTCAGAAGCGCAGGCAAGTCCAAGGCTCCAGCGGGGCCTCGTGCCACTGAGCCAGCTGCTTGGCCCTGCGGGGATGTTCGGGTCACTGCTAACCAAAAGAGCTTGAGTACAGATCCTGAGTGACTACCTGAAGAGAAAGCATGACCCAAATAGGTACCATGAGCTCTAACAAGTGCTGTTGGCATAGACATCGTTAGCAAACCAGCATTTCCAAGCAGTTACCTTTGGGATTGGATACTGGGTGGGGGCAGGAGCTGCATCTCTGCTGAAGTCGATCATAATCCCGCATTTTGGTACATCTGTCACCCAAATGCCTTCAAGCAGTTGTCCCTTATCCAAGAAGAAGAATCTGCCTGGGCCATGCTTCTTTCCATCTTTCCAACCTCCTTCGTACCTGTCATTGTTTGCTGCGATCAAAGACATGAACAGACCGTGAGATTTGCATGTGCTCATCAAGCAGCTAGGTCCAAAGCTGAGGCTACGTCAGAGGGGCTGTTGCCTGCACAGGGTGTGCTGCAGCACTCGGGCGTTCCCATGCATTGCTCACATCTGCTGCCCCACCGGAGGATCCCAGGGCTGCGTTGCCTGCTGCTGCACTGCTGGTCTGAGCTGCGGTGGTGAAGCAGCACTTTGCTCCTGGCTGCTCCCCCTGCCAGGCACGTGGCCAGGGCGAGTGATTTAATCTGAGCTGCGGCTGTCGTGACCTCCACTGGAGAACTCCTTTTTCTTTCACCATTGCAGTGCTGCCAGCACGTGGGCACACTTCCAGCAGTTGAGCTGAATGCGTTCAGCTTACGGGTATGAAATAATCGCTCTGGCTAATTTTAACGAGAAGGAATCCGGCTCAGTGGGGTCCTGGGCTCTGCCTGGGACAGGCAGGCTCTTGAGCAGCCCAGCAGCAGCTGCTAAACCCAGAGGGTGCCTGGTTTGTAACAGGGAGATTGGTTTGGATGGGAACAAAGTGAGGCAGCTGAATGAGCTGCCCCTGAAAGCATGCGTTGGTGTCACTGGTATGAGCCATTGATCCAAAATGGGTTTACAGCCAGCAGAGAAAGCATAGATGTGTACACAGTGTGCAGGGGGGGGTTCATGCTTGTTCCTCCCGGCTGCTTTGCTTAGTAAGTGATTTGCCTTGAGATTGCCCCCAAGAAAAAAGAGATTAATCATCATCATCACCATAACCTGCGGAGGTGATGTTTCTTCAAATGTTCCTGGAATGTGCTGTTTTGTACTGCAAAGGACTGGCAGTCTTGGCTTTGGAAAAAAAAAAAGTTGAATGGCTAGCAAAATAAGAGGAAAAAAGATCCAAATTTCTATTTTATGATGGGATTGCCCCAACATTTCCAATCTGTCAAACACTCAAGTGTCACATCTGGGAAGGCATTGGGTGCTAATGAACCCCTGCGTTCTCTCACTGTGAGCCACTGTCGGAAGTACAACAGGGGATGAAAGGAGCCCAGAAACAGAACTGTTGTTTGTAACGTACTGGAAAATGGACTCTTTGGTATGCAGCAGTTAGAAAGTATGAAAGTATGCATGGCGATGTGCCTGCCTTAAAAATAGCCATTTGTTCTTCTCTGACCCAGTAATGTATTGTCTCTAACCCATCTCCGTCATTTCAATGTAAATCACAGTAAAAGCAAGCTTCCATGTGTGTGGCCTTGAGCATCGCAGGCCCGCCCTTGCCCGTGATGCTTGCTTGAGAGAGGCTCCAGACGGGGCGCCAGCCTCTGCCCCGCAAGGCTGCGCTGGAGATCAAGGCGGCACCACCGTTCATCTCGGAGCAAAGATCCGCCACCGCTTGCCGTGCGTTTTACACAGGCCAGGCGGCTCGCAGGTACTTACGCAGGCACAGCATCCCCTGCCCGCCCGGCCGGTCTGCCAGCCACTGCCCCTCGTAGGTGGAGCCGTCTCCGTAGCACATCCGACCCCAGCCGCTCCTCTGCCCGCTGCTCCACTCGCCCTCGTAGCGCTCCCCGCTGGGGTAGAGCATCGTCCCGTAGCCCTGCACAGCAGCAGAGGAGTTGCTCAGGAGCCTCTCTATCAAGAGGTGTTGGTGTTCAATTCTGGGGCATTAATTTCTTGGTATGCTGCTCCTTTACTTACTACTGTTAGATACAGCTGACGGCAGCCTAATTCAACCTCTGTTTATGTGTTGCAGGAAATGAGAGGTGATGCTACGGGATTTCGTTGACCAATTATCAAATTCCCATAGCAAAATCTCAGGTCTGTATCTCAGTGTATTGTTTTTGGCATGACTGCTGCTAATATTTGGCTAAAAGCAGGTCCAGGTTTGACAAACCTGGGGATGCACCACCAAAGTGACGTGGCTCTCCCACTGGGATGTGATGTCCCATGACAGGGCTGATGTCTTCTGCAGTCTGCAGCATCCCAGGCTGGCAGCCCCTTCCCTAACAATCTCCAGAGCCACTAATAATGGATTTTGCTCCTGCTGCATCTGTAAACAAAACAATTCTCGCTTCTCAGACCATCTCTCAGCTCACTGCTGGTGTACATTTGATCAATGAACTTCTGAATTAAGCCTACTAGGTGTGCGTGAGCTGGAAACCTCAGGGAGGTGTTTATCTTGTGTCTGTGTTGGCCAGGTTAGAGACTTCCTCGTCACGGGACATCATAGCACTGAGAAATATTTACGTGTTATTAGGGAGTTTACCCATAGGACAAAAGCAGTAATTCACCTTTTGGGAAAAAAGAAAAAGCTGTGTCAATAGCTGATTCTTCAGAGCAGTAATTGTGTTAAACTTCCTGGATGCAAAGGGGAGGATTTTGTAGAAGAAAAATAAATAAAAATACTGTTGTTTGGATGTCAGTGTAAATGTTTTGCCAAAACTCAATCATCCAAAGTACATTCCCAGGGAATGAGGGAAGAAGCTTCTGCAAAGAGGCTCAAGCCATGGAGCTGCACACCAATTAGAAGCACGAGAGCAGTGGACGCAAAGGCAAACATAAGGTTTCCATTGGCAGATCAGAAAATCCTGAAAGGATTTTGCTCATAGGATTGCAGTTGTTTTTACCGGATGACTTCCTCATTGTGCTTCCTGTAGAAAAGCTGGTGATTTATGTCACGGGCTTAATTCCCAACATAACTTGTCTTTTTTGCTTAATGTGCTGTAAAACCTGCAGCACGGTGCTTCTAAGCTGGTTTTTCTCACAGCACTTGCAGTGCATGCTCTGTGGACAAGTTCCTCCCGCGCTGCAAGCATGCTGGAAGCACGTCAGTGTTGGGGTCAGCATGCATTCATACATGGACACATGGCCTGACCCTCCTGTGCTGCAGGGAGCGGGGGATGGGGAGATGGGTGCTTCCTGCTGGAGTCGGTGGGCTCTGCAGTGTGATGGATGTCACCCCTGGAACTTCCTGAGCTTTCAGGAGGGACAAGCCCAATTTTAAAGCAAACCCGGGCCTGAAGGCTGGGGAGGGCAGGCAGATGGCTTTCCCACCGGGAGAGGGCTTCAGCACGAGAGCTCTTGCTTTCATTTCCTTGTTTCACATACTCATTTCCCCCAAACCCTTCTGGACCTTCAAGCTGGGGGCCTGGTGCCATTTGAAAAAAGTCAGTATTTTAAATGATTGTTTTGCATGTTTCAAGGCAGGTGCAGGAAATCTCACTCACGCATTTTTTGTCGTTTCTCCACCAGCCTGTGTACACCTTCAGGTACTCCTTGGTCACGGGGTCAGGGATGCTGTACGAGCCGTACCCATCCCGCTTCCCAAACTTCCAGTCGCCGCTGTAAATAGCGCCGTTGTGCTTCCAGATCTGGGTGCCTTTACCTGGTTCAGTAAACAGGGATTGCAGGGAGATGATCACGATGAGTAGGAGAATGTGTGATGCTTAATGATTATACCATAAGCCAGTGTGTTTCGGTGCTGGCAGTGCAGCAGCATCCCTGCTTTTTGGGCTGTCTGTGCCCTGGGTTATGCTTTCCCTGCAACCCGTGTGCTGGGAGCTGAGAGCACTGAGAGCACAGTGCAGCTGTGGGTGTGTGGAGCTGACTGCAGCACGCTGGGTTCAGAGCATTTCTAACATCTGTAGCCTAGATGTCTCAGTAGCAGCCCTGCAGCTGAGCGCACATTTCATTACCCATGAGAAATATCTGAGCACATTTTTGCACGGCATTGCATCGAACACATGCTGTTGTACGTGGATGAACACACACAGCCACTGACTGACTGCTCCCTGACGCCCTGAACTTTTGTAAAGATGCCTATGTTGGTGCTTTTCTCCAAATGATGGATCTTACCGTGTTTCAAGTTGTCCAACCATTCTCCGGTATACTGATCCCCATTTACGGCATAGACTGTATGTCTTAATCCATCTTTCTGTGCTTTCCTGTCCCATTCATGCCAGAGAGGCTCTGCAGCCCTGGGGTATTTCACAACAGGCATTGTGTTCTCAGCTGGAAGGGAAAACAAAGATTGTCAGAAATGAATTAGGGAGAAATTACAAAGGCAGGTACTGGTAGAACGGTGTGTTTGTAAGCTTACTTTACTGTGCATCTGAGCCAGTAATTGAGGTCTGGGTTTGATATCTATCAAGATGCAACAAACAGAAGGTATCTAAAAATACCGATGTACAAAACAGCTCTATCTGAGCTGCAGCACGATGGGGCTGTGTACCTTCAAGAGGACTTTGGGACACCAGGGAAGGTCAGACCCGTCCTGGCACAGCAGGAACACAGCCGATCTCCTTCCTAAGGCTGCTCCTCTGCCTCCACGTCAGCAGGGCGCGCTCAATGAAGCACATGGCAAAATTGCATTTCAGGAAATATCTCACTGCCAGGAAGTACAATCTAGTACCTTAGATAAATCAAGGATCTTAGAAAACGAGTCGACATTCACCCTTAGCTCTCCACTTGATGATTCAAAAGTTATTTCGTGTCTAATCACTGCTAACAAAAACCATTTTTGTCCATGACGACCAGTGAGCAGCGTTGTTGTGTATCGCGCTTCCCGTCTCGCTCCTCACCAGCGGTGCCGGGCAGCAGCAGTGGGAAACGAGCTCATTGTGAGCTCAGCGCAGGACGTTCCCAGCGAGGCGGCAGTGGGTCGGGAAAGCCCACCTGCAGACGGGCCCGCGCCTCCCGACCGCCCGGCCCAGCCGCCCCGCGGGCACCGACCTGCAGCGGAGCGCAGCGCTTCCAGCCACCGCTGCGGGCATCGCCGAGTCGTCATAGCGACGCTGCCAACGCGTGCGCGGAGCGAGCGGGAGAAGCGCCGGCTGAGGGCGGCCCGGAGAGCCTGCAGGGAATGGGAGCGAGTGCTGCGTGCTGCGCGTGCGTGCGGCGGTGTGTGGGTACGACGGAGTGCCGGGCAGACTGGGCCAGCTAGGAAATACTGGTACAAAAATATATTTCCCGTTATGAAGAATGAGAGAAAGGTGTTCAGGGGGATTTCTTCACGCTCTTTCACAAATGTGTTCAGGGCTTGTGCAGAGCCTGAGAACCACCGGACAGCGAAGGTGCGGGGCTGCGGAGCAGGGCAGGGATTGGGGGGAACCCACAAAGGAGAAGAAAAAATGCCCCAAGGTTACAGCCTTGTACTACGAGCACAAACAGGCCCTGCTGGAAAAGCATTAATTGTCTTGAATTAATTAATCTTGAATAATTCAGCCACTGTATTGCGCTGCAGTTAACTGAGAATCTGTCAGTTCCATTAATTAATTACCCAACTCAGACAATTGCACGTGTTTATTTTTAACCAGTGCAGCTTGTGCACGGATTTAGAAAAGCAAGCCCAAAGTGTGTCACCAACCCACAGCTTTGGCCAAATGAAAGGCACAGGTATGTATGTATACATTTGAAATTCAGTATTTACTTTAAACTGGTTTGGATGCAATAAAGAAAAGAAGATAATTAAGCAAATCAAAATTCACAGATTGGTTTCTTACCCCTTTAATGCTTAGAAAAAGCACAGAGGCAGATGTAAGCAAAGGCAATGGCAGTGAGAATAATAGACGAGTATGAGCTGCACACAACTCAAGAGGCAGCTCCGTTAAACAGGACCAAAGATGGCCTGGGAGGGTCGGCCTGTCCTGCTGAGGGCTGATCCTCAAATGAGTGACAAATGAGTGGCACTATATTCAGTAATTCTTACTACACTGTATTACAAACCTTTCTCTGAGTTCAGGTCTGGACAGTAGCCCCGGTGTGCTGAACGGAGCGATGGAGGTGTGCGGGGGCGCAGGCAGGACTCGGCCCTGTGTGCAGCGAGGTCACAGGACACACCGTGGGCTTTAGTTTTCATCTTTTTTCAGTTTAAAAAGTGAGATTTTATTTTGTTGCTGTTATTAAATGAACCCAAAGGAGTTCGGTGTCTACAATATCCGAAACCAATCATTTCTGCAATAAGAAGACAGCTGCTCTGAGCTGAGATTGCTCTCACAAAGCGAAGGGAATCACCAAAGTGAAATGCCCAAACCAACTGAAAACTGTCAGAGCCAATAACATGAGTTTGTTCCGGGAACTTTGTAAATATAGGAAAACACTCAGAGAAACATATGCTGGAATTCTTTAAAGGTGAGGAATGTGACAACGACATCCTGTGAAAGCAGGATGCTCAGATGTGTGTTTGACTGCTGCTGCGCTCCATTTAAAACCCAGAGGAAGAGGTGGGACCGAAACAAACGTGTGTCAGCTTTGGCAAACGAGCAGTGGGGGCAGCACTCACAGCTTTTCCCCACGGGTGTTTTGAAGAGTTATTGTGAACAGGGTTTAGGAGATGTAGAAGTAGAAAGTTTGAGACAGAAATTCCACGGGCTGGTTTTTGCTTAGAAGACAGCCTTGCGGGAATGCCTTTCTTTCCATCTCTTTGCTGTGAACAGCTCTCTCGAGATAAAGATCGTGTTGTTTTTACATCCAGACAATCTGAGGTCAGATCTGTGGGTTATCTGAGATGCCCAAGCACTCGCATATCCATGCAAAGTGCCATGTTTACCAGAGAGCTGCTGCAGCTGCTGCCTACCAGACAGCCTTTCCCCCCGAATTTCGTTTGCTGCAGATTTACAGCTCATTGTCTCTACTTGAGTACCTGTGACAGCACCGCTCAGGGATTCCGATGTTAATCAGAGAAGTCGCCCGGAGCTGAGAATTATTTGCTGTGCAACCACAGAATGCCCGCAGGACCCTGGGCGCTGCTTTAAAACATGCAGATCACAGGACGATGATGAAGGCAAAAGTAATTCGGCCGTACTTGAGATAATGCCTCGCTTGTTCCAAGTCCTGAACGGAGGAATAAATCCCGATTACACGATGAGATCAGCAGCACCGATTCCCCGTAGAAACATGAGTTAGAATGTTTTATTTGTCATGGCTTACAGTCACCCGGTGTTAGAATTCGTATTTTATCCTTTCCTGTTTGCACTGCTGGAAAGAATTGGTATTTGTAAGACAAAGGAAAAGAATCGATGGGAGCAGACTCAGTTATCACAAGAGAACAGAATGAATGCAATCTGTGTTCAGGAGTCAGGCAGGCAAAAGAAAGGAGCTCCATCTGACTGTACCTGTATTACTGTAAGTACTCCGACAGAAGTTAACATCAGAGGAACAGACACAACTGCTGTGATCTTTAACTTGAATTATTAACTCAATGTTTGATATGTTTTCTGGCAGTGATGGTTGATGACTCGAGGACCATTAAAAGTAAAGGCAAAACAGATTTTCTGTTGATAGATTCGCTTTTCAATGGTCCGGGAAGAAAGGCCTGCCATTAAAAAAGATGGAAAGTTAGAGTTGCAAGACCCTAAAAAGTTTAAAATCTTCAAGTTCAGGGGAAATGCAGCATTCCTCATGCATTGACACCCAAAGGTCCGTTTCACAGCCTCAAACCCAGAGCAGCTGCGGGCTCCAGAAACCACAGTGATGCAGCAACACTGGGAGGCAGGGGAGGAACGCTCACCACTCTGACCATCCAGCACTGGTTGCTTTCTGTACATTTCCGACATTTTTAGTAAGCTGTGTTTAAGGCACCACGTCAAGGATGCCACAAACCCTCTTCAGGAGCCTCTCTGGCTGTTACACCTGCACGGCCTGTCTGAAATGATAAACAGAATCCAAGTCTCACCTGCGGCAGTGCTGAGGAATGGTGGGGAGGTAAGGATGCATCCTAGAGATGGCTGTGAAAAGCGCACAGGATGGGGCTGAGCAGCCGCTGACTGAGCTGCACGAGTGGTTTGTCCAGCGGGCCGACAGGAGAAATAGAAAGAACAAATAGAAAGAACGGAGGCTCTCCTGAGATAAAGCAGGCTCCAGAAAACACGGCAGCCTCAGGGACAGCTGGAGGAATTCACCTCACCCTCTGGCTGAGCCGCGGGACCTGTCTGTAACACCGGGCAGGAGAGGAAAGGTGTGGAGAAGCCAGGAGTGGCATTTTTTAATATGCTTTTCTGCAGCAGAACGTCAGAGCGGGACCCGTCCTGCAGGCGGAGACGGGCAGCGTCCCGCACAGCCGTGCTGAGCGCAGCCGGCCCCCCTCACACCTCCACAGCCCCGCACGCCGCTGCGCGCGCCGACCGTTCGTGGCCGTTACCTCAGGAGGGCGCGCGGCGCGCCGATGGGCGGGGCGCGTCGCGCGGTGTCGTCTCGCGCCGCCTCAGCCCCGCGCGATGACGTCAGCGGCGCACGTGGCCGCCGGGCCGGGCTGCGGGCTCGCGCCGCTCTCGTCCCCCCGGCCCAGCGGCTCGCGCCACGCCGCAGTGCGCCGCGCCATGAGGGTGCAGCTGGAGCGGTGCTGCGGGGAGTGGCGGGAGCTGGACGAGGAGTTCCGGCAGCTGCAGGTGAGGCGGGGCCCGGGGAGGCTCACCGCGCGCCGCCTGTGGGGGTCCCGAGCCCCGCGGGCGAAGGCGCGAAGCGGGGACGGAGCGCGGCGGGTTCGGGCGTGCCGCGTCCTTCCGAGGGCCGCCGGCTCCTTTCCCGGCGGTCCGGCGTAGAACGCGGCGAAACGGCGGTGTTCGCTCCCGGCCCGGCGTGCCGCTCCGCGCCGTGCTGCTGGCGGCCGCTGGCTGGTGGTGCTGCGGCGGAGGAGGAGTGAGATCCCCGCGGAGCGTCCCGCTCCCGTCCCGCTCCCGTCCCGCTGCTCAGCCCGCGCTCCGTAGCCTCTCTCCCCGGCGGAGTCCCGCGGCGCTCCGCACATACTCGTGGCTCCGGCAGCTCCGTCGAACGCCGCGGGTTGGAGGCCCGGCTCTAAGCGGGAGCGCGGAGCTCCTGAGCCGCAGCGGGCGCAGCTCCGTGCTCCTGCAGTTATTCCAGCAGTGTCCAGCCCCGCTTCCCGTGCGCTCCGCTCTGTCTTACTCGATATCCGCACGGCCGGCTCTGGTCGGGGCCTCCTTCCCTCCCTTGCAGCGGAGCGGGGCTTTGCGCGGCCGTCGGTTTGCGGCACGCCGGCGCCGGGCTGCGCTCCTGGGGAGAGGTTTGGGCAGCGGCCTGAGGCGGCTCCGGGCTGCGGGGCATCGCGGGTTCGGGTATTGCTGTAAGCTGCTAACGGTGCCCGTGGCACCTCCGCCTCCTGTGGGAGAGCGGCTGTTGCCCCAAGCTCTTAAATTTGGGGCAGAAATGCCCCCTGGTGTGTGGGACTTTTGTTTTTCAATGCGTGCTTACTACGTGGAGAGAGCTGTGGCCAGACCTGGCCGTCTGGAATGTGGCTGTGGGCTGTCTGTGTTAGCAGCTGCTGGGCCCCTTGTCGTGCAGCCACTGCTCTCGATGAATAAGGATCTTCCCTATGTCCTTCTAGACTTAATGTTACTTTTAAGTCATTATCGTGATGTTTTTGGCTAATGGCAGTATTTACCAGTTCTCAATTGGCATTTCCAATAAATACCCGAATGCTTTTTTTGAGCAGCTTCTTGCCCCCTTTTAGCCATCCTTGGAGAATAAACTGTTGTGTGACATCCAGAGGAGCAGAATGAGTTCCTGTGCAACCCAGAGAGCCCTCAAAATGCTGCCAGTTAGCCAAGCTGCACCAGTGGTGGTCGCTGAGGTCCCTGGACATGGTTAGTTTGGTCTTTAAGGCTTTCAGGTTGGATGGTGGAGTCTTATGGCTTCCATAAATTATAAACAGAAGAGCATAGATCTGTTTTGTTTGGTCTTAGTGCTGCTTTTATGCTTCAGAAAAAAACAGTGGTAATTTTCTATGGTTGTTACCTGAGATGTGCTAAGGAGATAAAGCAAAAAGCCTCTTAACCCCTGCATTGCCTCCTCAACACTGACTGCAAATTGCCTTCTGAGTTGTTATAGCTCTTAAAATTTATTTTTCTCCTTAAACCAGAGCTAATATTGAACTTCCACATGGCAATAAGGCATCTGGCTTGCAGAGGGTCCTGATGCAAACTGTGACGTACCCAACTAGGTGTTCAACTTGTACAGGTTTGTTTGTGGTGTGAAATCCACATCAGATTTATTTGCTAACCAAGCCCTTGTGTACCTTGCTGCCGTTTCTGAGAGGGTTGAACATAGGATCCAGTACCTCCTGGGCCTGTTGCATCTTTTCTTCTGCTGGATGAGCTGGGGCTTGGTTCTTGATGTGCTGGAGGCTCCAATGTGGCTGTGCTGGAGCAGAAGTAGGGCTTGGGGTGGCTGTGGTGGTCAGGAGGTTTGTCTCAGTGCCTGGGTTTGGGTTGTGGTGATTTCTCTGGTTTCCACCTGGGACCTCAACTCCTTTCCTCTTTTTTTTCCCAGCTTGAATGGCTGGGAGATCAGAGTTCCTGCAGGTTCTCCACATGTTTGATGGGAATGATTTGGGATCAAACCAGAGAATAAGGGCTTTATTACAGGGTCTGCTAGGAGCAAGGAGCTCCCCGAAAGTAAAGGCTTGTTAGAAAGAGAAAATGAAGTGAATGCAGAGAAGATGCTCTTTCTTTTCAGGAATTTTGTTAGTGTCTGTTTAAGCTGGTTTGCTTTGCCCCCTTGGTTTTCTGCCTGTAATGAAGCAGTACAGGAATCCCCTTCCTCAGGTGCCTGTTGGCTCCCAAACACCAGGCTTGCTTTCCTCAGACATGAGGACCAAACACAATCACCCAGAAGGGTTCTTCCTACTGAACCTCTCTTTTTCTCCTGTAGGAAACACACAAAGTTTACAGGCAGAAACTGGAGGAAGTCACCAGCTTGCAGACAGCCTGCAGCAGCTCCATACACCGGCAGAAGAAAACATTAAGGGACCTGAAGCACAGCCTGCAACGGTAACAGGAGGTCTGAAGGGTGGAGGAGGCAGGGATGGGTTGTTTCTGCTTCCCAAACAGCAGAAGGGTTTGGATTTTCAGCAGTTTAATATGTGGTCTACATCATGGTGGCAGTTTTGCTTCATATGATCTTGAGTTACCTCCCTTGTTACAGCCAGGTAAAGTTTTTTGTGACCACATGAGAGATCAAGTCTTATAAATAAAGAAGATCCAGTAAGTCGTTGAGGGAGCCTGAATGGATTTGCATCTTTGCAATAGGTCTGCTGTGGTGTGGGACTGTACAGCTGTTGGTCTGTATGTTTTGCCAGGTGAGCAAAGCTTTGCTCCATAAACTGTGCTGGCAGATCCAGTTCATGGACTGATGCTGGCGGTGTAACCACCCTACGTGGGTTTATAGGAAGGAACTGTTCCTGGCTGCTCAGCTGCTTGCTGAATTCCTTGTGTGCAGATCCCAGGCAATGCTGGTTGCTAACCCCACTGCTCTGTTTTACATGAATTGGTAATGCTGCAGTTTGCCAGTAAATCATCAGTTGTGTTTTTTTGTTACAACCTGAAATATCTTATGCTTGAATAGTTGCAGCATCAATGAAAACCTCTTGCGGGGTTGGGCCTGGCTGAGACTTCTAAACCAACACTGTATCTCATCCCTCTTAGGCCAAGAGGTAAAATTTGGGGTCCACAGGAGGGCTCTCAGGGATGCAGCGTGGGTCCTCTGCTCTATTTTTTGT
This sequence comes from Lagopus muta, assembly GCF_023343835.1. Taxonomy (NCBI): domain Eukaryota; kingdom Metazoa; phylum Chordata; class Aves; order Galliformes; family Phasianidae; genus Lagopus; species Lagopus muta. The sequence goes on along the minus strand of NC_064449.1, from coordinate 7,087,632 downwards.
GTGTTGTGCATGGTGGTGGTGTCTGCAGGCAGACAGCTTGGGGGGGGTTTGGAGAGCTGGTTGCTGCAAATGTGGCTTACAGATCCCTTCTCTGCAGGAAGAGCAGCAGTGGTGCCAGGTGGGGCCACGCAGAGCCCTCCTCTCATACAGCGCTGCCCAGCTGCACTCCTTGCCCTTCCTAAAATACACAATTTCAGCAGAGGGGAAGCAGCAAGAGAAATGAACCACGGGACCCTTCTCCACCTCGCTGTCTTCTGTCCGAGCTACCATTGATTATGGAGGGGCTGCATTGACCTTTCAGTTTAAATGAGTTTGACATGCTTTCGCTGGTGGCTCTGGAGGGTGCGTGAGGTCATTTCTTTTGTTTGTTTCTAAAGGCTGTACAGTGAGCTTTTGTCTTTCATGAGAAGTTTATGGTGTCTTGTTAGAGGCAAGAGAGCACGGATCAGTTTGGATGCTGTAAGGACAGTGCCTGAGATGCATACAAACTTCCCAAAGTGGAAGGAGCTCCTACAAAACTGCATAGTGTGTTTGAAGTGCTTTGTTTTGGAAGAGGTGTGGAGTTCTGTTGCTAAAGAAGCTGGTTTGTAAACCAGCCAGTTGAAATAACCTACAATGACAGCTACCAGGCAATGAAACAAAATAAAAATAAGAGAGAACAGCACCGTGGCAGATGTTAGCTTTCTAACAGCATGTGTTTTATGACTATGAAGTTGCTATCCTTTAAATAAAAGGAGGCAAAAACATAAAGGAAGATTTTGTTTTCATATTTTCACAGGTGCAAGCCCAGAGCTACTCCTGAAGAATTTGCTCTTATAGAGCAGATCAGCACCCAGATCAAAGAGAGGCAAAATGCCTTCTTTGACATGGAAGCCTACTTGCCAAAGAAAAACGGGTACGTGCTTTGTCAGAAGGGGCATGTGCTCTAGGAAGGCTGATTTCTGAGTGTTCACAGTGGTGTTCCTCCCAAAGGATAATGCGTGTATTGAAGAAATACATGTAGAACTGGATTAGTCATAGATCTCTTGCTGAGCTGCTGTGTCAGTTGTATGCAGAATTCATTAGCTGGAAGTGTATGTAAATGTACTGTGTAGGCACAGGCAGGTTTGCTTGATAAAATAGAAGTAAAACTGCCCTGGCAAGAGATGAAGACTTCACAGTGAGTTGCACTCTGTGCTTTTTTATTTTTTGAAGACTCAATCAGTATGGGAAATTTCCCCCTTCCTGTTTAACTTTCTTCTCTCCAAATAGTGCTTTCAACTGACTTAAATTTTGTACTTTGCTTCAAGTGGGGTTGCTAGGATGGATTTGGTTCAGTTGTCAAGGGCTGTGCAGCTCTGGCGGTCAGGAGATGCTGATGCTGAGTAAACTGAGCCAAGGGACTTGATTTCTACCCTTGATTTGTTTGCTTTCTCCTTCCCAAGTCTGCATTTTCTGTGTCTGTACAGTGAGCTGAGCTTTCGGGTGGAAATGGTCTGGAGTGGGGAAGTGAAATGAAATCAAGGAGCTGGTAAAAGTGGCTGCAGCACTGGGGGTGGAAGGATCCCTTGGAAACTTTTCTTCAGATTTCTCCATATAATTTATTTTTGGTTTCTGATATCTTATCCTTTGGCATAGCACAAAAAAGAGACCAGAAAATGAATTCTTCCTCTTTCTTCTTGGAAATGCTGACTGAACTTTCTGCATTTAAATCCTATTCTGTAGTCTGCATCTCCAGTTTGCTTTAACTAAAAGCCTACAGCAAAAATGTAAGCTCTGATGTGTGTTAGCCTATGGTGTCTATGGTAAATGGATTTATGTGGGTCTGTTGTTTTTTTTGTCTTCCAGTTTATACTTAAATCTGGTGCTGGGAAACGTGAATGTAACCCTCCTGAGTAACCAAGCCAAGTGAGTGAGTGCTTCCATGCACATACATGTGGGGCTAGCAGTGGGTGTATGCTGAAGTCCAGAGACAGGAATGGTTTTCTATTACATCTGGCTTCTCTTTTGGTTTGGCTTGTGGATTGTATCTGGTTTGAAAAAATGAAGCCACGTTCCAGTAAAGCTGTGTGTGCACCCACTGATAGGTGACATTTTGTGCTCTGTGCTTTGTGCATTCCAGGTTCGCCTACAAAGATGAGTATGAGAAGTTCAAACTTTATCTCACAATTATCTTGTTACTTGGGGCCGTGGCCTGCAGATTTATTCTTCACTACAGGTAAGGCTGCTTTCTTTTTGTTTTTGCTTTGACCAAGAGTTTTGAATAAAAATGTACAAAATTAGAAGCCAACTGATTTGAACTAATTGCCTGAGATGGTGAGATACAGGCTTTGGCAGTATTTAAGTTTTGAGTAGTTGTGCTTCCCCAGCAGGAGATCATATTTTGCTGTTCTTCAGAGCAGGCAGGACATGTATTTTAGCTGCTTCCTTTTTCTTGTTTAACATTGTAGGAGTTTGTTATAACCAATAGAAAGTCCAGTGTGATCAGTTGTTTTTCTGCTGTTGCACTGTGCTTGAGAAAGTTTTTGTTTGCAAGTTGTCCTAGATTGGTATCAGCACCATGCAAACACCACATAAGGGAGCATTTTCATTTTAGATGTGACTATTTGATGTGAGGTCTAAGCCATGACAACGCATCAATAAGCCTGCCCTGCTCAGTTTGCCTTAAAAAGCCAGTGAGGTGTTAGAGCTGAACCCTTCCATTGAGGTGTCTGTGGATCGTACTGAGGATTGATGCTGTCATGTGCAGAGGCTGCTCCAGATCCCCATGGCTTTGGGGGACTGCAAATGGCAAAATAAAAACTCTTTTACTCTGAGAGTGTAATGCTCTTCTGTTCTTTTAGTTGATTGGATTTGTATAGATCTCATCGAATCTCCTCATTGAATTAGTCTGGAAATGCTTGTCTAAATTGGATCATCTGGTGCTTCCATGGTGCTTTCTCTCCTTCAGATGGAATTAATGTCATCTCTGTGTACCTGCTTATCGGCTCAAGATCTGCAGCGTTACATCACAGGGCACTTCCAGAGTAAAGGGCTGAGTGGGGAAGTGCTGCTGATACTTAGAGCTCTGCGTGTGGATAAGAGATGCCCAGGACTGGGGCTTTGTGTCCATGGCCTCACTTTGGCATGTTTTCATTCAGACAAGGGAACAGGGAAAATGGGGATTTTCGAAACGTGTTTTTATAATTAACAGGCTGTCTTATTACTGTGCTCTTTTTGTATTTTTACTTCTTTTTTTAACAGGGTGACAGATGAAGTGTTCAACTTTCTGTTGGTGTGGTATTACTGCACGCTGACGATACGGGAAAGCATTCTCATTAGCAATGGATCAAGGTACTGTGCCACCTGCAAAGACTATTTAAAGCATGAAATGTCCTTAAAAGAAAAAGAAGCAATGAAAGTAGACTCAATTGGCACTGAATCCCAGCAAATCCAAGATGCTGATTCCTCTGTGCAGGATGTGTTGTCCTTGTCCCCTTCCCCAGTTTCTCCCAGGGGCAAGTGTGTCCATCAGGTTGGGGCAGGGAGGAGAAGATGCAGTTTCTAAAAGTCCATGATTTCTATGTTCAAAGTATTGGATGGTTTTGAGAGCTGTGGGTTACTTGTAGGTGTGATCTGGAATTTCAGTGTGTTTCCACTGAAATGGCCAATCTGGATACTGACTTTGTGCCTTTTCTTATCTGAAGTACTGCCTGTAGGTATACTGGCATGCACTCACCTCTCGTGAGAAAAAGGAGCCAAATCACTGCTTTATGCTGTCTGGTCAGTGTGGTGGCCCTGCAGGTCACTGTGGTGTGTCCTGAAGCATTTGACTAATTACAGCTGTGTTAAAGGAATATTGGTGGTTAAGAGCAGATAATTGTATAAACAGCTGGCAATGCAAGTTGAGTGTTGGGAGACGTATAAACTGAAAGATGATCTTCTGTCTGAGCCCTCATTTTTTTAATAATACCTCAAGTAAGATTATCCTAAATTATTCTTTTATCTGGTCAGTCCTATCCTGATGGATTTTGGCAGTCAGCTTTGCTGCTCGTGCAGTATATGGGGTTATCAAGTGCACTCTGAGCATTAGTAGAGACTATCAGAGCAAGAGAATGTTGGAAGGAGAATTTCCTCCACCCCCAGGACTTCTATCTGGCTTAGTTGCACAGCCTCATGTGTAGCTGTCAAGGGGCTTGGGCACTCCTCTACCTGGCTGCCTACCTGGGGAGTTGGGGCTGGTGATGGTATGAGGACCGCTGGGTGCAGGTGAACCCAGAGTCCTTGCCCTGGCTGTAGCGTGATAAATCATCTACTCTGCCTCTTGCCTTCCCTCCAGGAGGCTCAGAGAACTTTGCTGGATTTGCACTTCTGTAGCTTAACCTGGAATCTGGTGGTAGATTTTAGCAATAACCTGATGGTTGCATGTCCCCAGTTCTCATCATCCAGATAGGCTGGCACAGGGAATGGGGAAACCGCAGCAATCGCCTCATCTCTTCCCAGGTGTGATGAGTCTGCATGCGGGTTTGCTGCTGGGTGAGTGGCTGCTGCTGCAACATTTGCAGCTCCCTGTTGCATTAATTAATTAATTAGGCTTCTAGTACCTCATTTTCTACCTTTCAAGCAATCAGCATTGAGTTAGTCCAGCTTTCTGCATGCGTTCCTGCTCTGAACGCTGCATAGATAACTTGTAAGCTCCTTAGTAGCATAGCAGCTCAGGGCTCCTTATTCCAGACAGTCCATTTCCTCTCCAAAATCAGTAGCCAATGTGTAGCCAATTTCTTCCTTAATCGCCTCTCAGCAGAGGTCAGAGGGAGCATTTTGGGGAGTCTTGTCTTGGCACAGAATGCCTGGTATCAGCCCTGGGTGGAGGTCAGGATAGAGATGGATGGACAACAGTCAATGTGTTCCATCCAGCCTGTGGCATTTGTGAATGAAAATGATTTCTGGGCAGTTCTCTGGTGTTACAGCTCCCTGCCCACTGAAAACAAGGGAGAAATCTTGGCACTGGCCATGGATCTTGAGGCCGTGCAGGTGTGTGAGAGCTGAACATGGCAAGCTCCATGAAGTGCAAAAGAAAAGGGTGTGCAGAGATAGAAAGTGGCTTGCCCACTGCCAGCAGAGAAATCTCTGACCCCAGGCTTGTTGCAGCCACTGTGTTGGCTTACTTTCCAAATCAGTGCCATCCCTGAGGCATTTTTTTTTCTTCTTGATCCTGCCTCACTACAGCTCTTTCTTGCTTTACTGTAATTTTCTGAGCTTTCTGCAGCATTCATGTCTGAAAAGAAACAGCAACTTAACAGAGGACTTCACTTATTTGCATGGCACAGGAAAAAAAAAAGGGGATGTGGGCCAAAAAAACATCATGTGTTAGTCATTTAGGTACTGCTCAAGATGAACCTCAGTCGTGTGCCTCACTGCAGTCATCCCAGATTTGCAACCCAGTCATGGAGCTGTGATGGTGCCTTTCAGCTCCTGCCCCGCTGCTCCCAGTGTCCCTGCCCAACACTTACTTGTCCACGTGCTGCCTTTGTGGCTTTGTGCTGGGAAAAACAAAACAGGGGTGTACCAGGAGGTGGGATTTCTGGGGTTCCTCACTGCAGAGAGCACATGGGCAGTGCAGGCAGCCTTGGCTGCCCCTTGGTGATTTCCCAGAAACTCCTTTGCTGCCACCAGCTTTATTTTTTGTTTGACTGGGCCATCTAGTTATCCATAATCCAGTCAGGATTGATTTTTGTCTTTAAAGCCAGACTTAAGTTGTTAACATTTATATTCCTCATCTAACCGTCTTATTTTTTCTGTTCAGGATCAAAGGCTGGTGGGTGTCCCATCACTATGTCTCCACGTTCCTGTCTGGAGTAATGTTAACATGGTGAGTTTGCCCTGCCCTGCTCGAGGTGCTTCCAAGTGTGTCATCTGAGCACAGTAATCCAGTGTGACCACGCACAGGCACATAGCAAAGAATCAAACTTGTCTGATCAAACTGAGCAAACAAGCAGCACTGTGCTTTTATAATGGATTCTGCTTATAACCCAGTACCTAAGCCAGGTGTGAAGCAAAAAATGCTCGTTAGGTTCCAACAGATGATGGTGTTGGTCGAACAGCGCAGCAGCGCGCTCTGTGTGTGGTGCCTTTATGATCCACTTCAGCTTTGACATGAACTGATCTGCTAACAACTTGTTTTAAAACAACACGGTTTTTGTTGCTGAATTTCTCAGGAGATCATACAGGAGCTGGAGCAAAAGTTAATGTATCCTGAACTACAGTTAAGAAAAGGAACGCAAGCAGTGCTGCTCTCTGGCTTAGATTTGTGATGCGGACTCAGCTGAATGGCTTTAATCAGTATCTGATTAGAGCAGGAAGCTGCAGTAGGCAAATCAGTAAGAGGGGGCAGCAAGCAATCAGACCATCTCCTACCATCCACAGTGGGGTGAAGGATGGGCAGGACGTGGCAGGCAGTGCTGTGTGCCTGTAGCATGCTTTCTGGATTCCCAGATGGGGTGGAGTGGGCTGGCTGTCAGCTGCTTATTTCATTTACTAATGGGCTCCTTGGCTGACAAGGCACTGTATTGCATGCTGCTAAATCAAATAAATATTTCTTCTCTATTTTGCTTTCAGGCCAGATGGACTCATGTATCAAATGTTTCGCAGTCAATTTTTAGCATTTTCAATATTTCAGAGTGAGTACATTATACCGTGGTGTCTCATGAGATAAAGTAGTTTTCTTTTTTTGCTTAGAAAAAAACCACTTCCATTTGTTAAATACTAGAGCCATAAACTCTGCATGTATGAAGTGTCATACAACTACAAAATACAATATGCAAGTTAAACAATAATACTATGGATTAAGCATTATTAAAATAGTTTTTGTGAGCTATTCAGAAGTATTATAAACATATCAGTAATGCTTTCTCTCTTTCTCCAGGCTGTGTTCAGTTCCTACAATATTATTATCAAAGGGGCTGCCTGTATAGGCTCCGTGCTTTGGGGGAGAGAAACCACCTGGACCTTACAGTAGGTGAGGTTGCCTGCAATACTGCAGTGCAGATGGGGTAGGTTTTAAAGGCAGTGATACAGGGGTGGCTTCGTGGCCTTCAGAAAGCAAGCTTTGCACAGCTGTTATTCCCTGTCCTGCTGCCTCTAGGACAAAGGCAGGAATGGGAGTGAGACTTACATTTTCTTTCTTGAGTCCTACGGGTTTGAAACAAGGCTCTGATCTCCATCAGCTCTTGAGAGCATTAAGGTGGAGGTGTTTGTCTCCATTTCCATCCTTCTCCCGTTACCACAACTTCAAGACTTTATTTTAACCTAACTGGTTAGTACTGAACAGGACAGGAATAGGTCTTATGGGATGATCTTGTTGGGATGAGCTGCAGCTACAGTCCTGTCTTATCCATGCTAACTTTCTCTTCCCTGTTAATCTTTTCCAGAAGGATTTCAGTCCTGGATGTGGAGGGGACTGACTTTTCTTCTTCCCTTCTTGTTCTGTGGACATGTAAGTTGGGCTGTCCCATTTCCTCCTCTGCCACGTGGGGGCTGGGGAGGGTGTGCTGGTGCTGCTGTGCTTCTTGCAGTTACATGGTGCTTTGGATCACACCTATCTGGCAAACATTTCTAAATCTCTGATAGTAATGATTCTTTTCTCTCTTAGTTCTGGCAGCTATATAATGCAATCACACTTTTTGGGTTGTCCAGGCATAAGGAGTGCAAAGAATGGCAGGTGAGTGTTGGTTCTGCTCAGAAAAAACACGGGAGGGAGGGAAGGGGGGTAGGGATGTTTTGACCACATCTGTAAAGACATCTGGCTACCTGGATTTAATGATTTGATTTTACTGTCTGTGAGAGTCCATCGATGCTGAATGGCAGTAAGTTCACAAACAAACCATGCAGTAATATTGCTCAAGATGATCATGATCCAAATGGGCTTCCCAGTTAACTCACAGAAGTAGATGTGTGGGTGCATATTTGTCTCCTGTCTTCTTTCCTGACTTGCTAACACATCTCTGAACATGCCAACCAGACTCCACTGCAGCTTAATTTAGCTGGTGAAAATACTCCTGCCCCAATTCATCTGACCCTTACTCAACTTCCCTCACCTTTCCCCCTCAGGTTTGTGTGCTGGCTTTCACATTTCTGCTGCTCTTCCTTGGGAACTTCCTCACTACTCTCAAAGTGGTGCACACTAAGCTGCAGAAGAACAAAGACAAAATGAAGAAACTGTGAACCCTGCAGGGGGTGCTGGGTGCCAACACTGGAGCTCGCTGTCCCTGTGCGCACAGCAGGCGCTGGGCGTTGGACGGAGCTCCTCAATTGCTGCTGCATTGTGAACGGACTTTGAGGAACTCATCTGTCCCGTGTTTGGTGAAGGATGTGGGCTCTTCCAGCACAGACTCAGCATATTATGCAAGCATGGCTCTCCAGTTTACAGTCCTGCTATTTATGTGTATTTAATACCAAACGTGTTTGCATTGGGTTTTTCTGTATATTTAGCAGCATGCACCTGCTCGGCAAGAAACCAGCATTGAGAGAATGTGGGATCTACTGTAATTCCAGTCCTGGAATGATATTTAACACTTTCCAGTTTTATTATTTAAACTCTAGTATGGAATTTTGCAAAGCTTTATGAACACTCCAGGTTGATCAGTAATACAGACTGAATGCTGTTTTTAAAAAGCATTTGTTTCAGGCATTTTCAGTGGCAATACTAATCTGTGTGTACTGTGGAAAAATGCCCATCTTTGTACCATATTGCTGCTATATACACTTCTAAGAAGCTATTTAAAGAAATCTTCTTAAAAACAAGCAAGCAAAACCAATTGTTAAATGGCAGGGAATTCTGCTAGCCCTCTTTGAGAGGGATCAGGTAATCTGTCCAAGCCTGGAAAAAACTTAAAATAAACCATACAATATGCAGCTGCTTCAGCCCCTTCTTAGTAACAAACACACTCCCCTTTGGGTTGTCTCTTGAGGCACAGTTTTTCCAGAAAATGCTCTTGATCAGTGGCAGTAAGTGCAGTTGCACTTCAGGTCCTATTTGCAGTTTTGTTTTCTTTTCTTTTTTTTGCTCCAGCGCTGTTCTGAGAGGTGAAGACAGGCTAAGAACTATGAAATATTTTCATTAGGTACCAGTTAAGAGAATGTAAATACTTGTTCAGAAGGATGGCTGAGAACGAAAAGATTCCCATCTTGCTCAACTCCTCGTGCTTTTTGAACTTACTCAGCTGAATAAGCTTGTTTGAGTGCTGTAACATCTGTGCCTCCTGAGCTGCTGTATGCAGTGTGCTGCTCAGCTGTGCTGGCTCCCTCTGAGCTAGCCCAGGGCCCAACTGGAGAAGTGGCTTTGGCAGAATGATGTGAGAATTATGCCCATCTCCCAGTGAGCATGCTCATGAAGAAAGACTTATGCACTGTAGACTTCAAATATTTCAGCAGTTATTCTGTTGCTGCAAGGCTGGTGAATTTATCCTTACAGTGTCACCGTTGTGTGGGCACAAGCAGTAAATTGCAATTTGTGTATTTTGAACAATTTTTACTCTGGCTGGGTTGTATCTTGCACACTGTATGATGTGTTTTGTCCTTCTTTGAACTCCATTTATGAAATGTAAATTCTTCTGAGAGCAATGCTAGAATCTGGCTCTGTGCAGCCACCTGGTACTCAAGAGGTGAGGAAACACTGTTTAGCAAGTAACTTGAATTCTGCAGCATGAGAAACTGGGATTATAAAAGCAAGGAAAGATTCCAGACATGCTGAGGGTAAATCAGCGTGAAGATGTTTCAGACTTACTGGGTAAGGTGATGTGTGTTTTTTGTTTCATTGTTTCATAATCCCTAAGCTTGTAATTTTAACCTTGGATCACTTTTGTTGATTCAAAACAAGTTACGGGGAAATAAGAGTTTAGATTTGAAGGATCAAGGTTTTATCCTGCACGTAAAATGATAACGATGGCTCATTCCAAAACAGGTTTTCACCAGCAGAGGATAAAATTGTGTGGAAGCTGAATGATGTGTAGTTACCAGGCTCTACATTGAAGTGTTTTCTAGTAGCCAGCACCTGTTATGCACTGCCCAAACATCCTGGCAAAGTATTCTCTTGTTACTGTAATGCAAGACAGAATCAGAAAATCATAGCAGTCCTATACATTCTCCCTTAGTTTGCCTCAGAAAGAAAACTTGTGTAACAGTTGTACTGCAGAAACCTTCACCCTCCCAGGGCTGGCTGATGATGCCTGCAAACTAGTGATTGCTCCTGAAACTTGAGATCTCACTGGAAGAGAATGTGCAAAAGACTTGGGAGGCTCAAGGCACACGAACTAGATTGCTCAGCAGGAACATCCACCACCCTTAAACGCTCAACTGTCACTTTCATCACAAAAGGGAAAATTTAATTTACAGTAGCAGAGATGATTTCACCAGTTGATGAACGTGAGCTACAAAGCATTTTACTCCCCCTAGCACACGAGCATTTGCATGTCATATATTAAATAAGCTATATATATGAGTTTATTCAAAATGGACTTGTTACACAGGGTGGCTGACTGGAGTACTGGTAACTTTGCGTGCTGTAAGTTAAATATTAAATATGGGAGCAACCAATGCATGTATCTCAGTGATGCATACCAATGCTACAGTATTGCATGTTGCAAGGAGACCTACAGGGGCAGCTCTGCAAAGCTGGCCTGGGAGTCAAGAGGGAGTGAGTGGATGCTTTGGCTGTACACTATGGCAGCAGCTTGATGCTAACTCACACCACTGCCACCAATTAATTTGGGAATGTCAATAGAGAACTCAATTCCTGCTTATTTCATGGTGCCTGGTATGTAGGCTGCTCTGTCAAAACTTTGGAAGGATGTTTTTTGCCTGAAAAAGACTAAATTGTAGCTACAATAAGCCACGGTTTTGCAGAGGAAAAAAACAAAGCCAACAAACAAAACAGTCGTGCAGCAGCAGTCACTGTTCACTTCAGATTAAATGGTGAATCCAAGACCAGACTGTTGGTGGGCTTGCTGGTAAGAGCAAAAGCCAGGTGAATGTGTAGCATCAGGTAGCCTTGATAAAGAGCCTTGAAAACTTTGTGAGAGCAATGAGGCAAAAGGTTTTAAATGTAAAAAAGAAAAAACAAAGTTAAAAAAAAAAAACAAAACCCTAAAAAGTATTAAAATTTTAAAATAGAAATCATTGCAGGAATACAAAAATTGTCTTGGGGGGAAGAAGGAGTTGTCACTCTGTTGCTAAAATCAAGTAACTTGGTTCATAGCTGTCAATGCTCTCTTGTAGTCCAGATCATAACACTGAGCATGCTCTCTGCTTCTTTTGGCGCTTGGCTTTTTTCATGGCACTCAATGCAATAGTTGTTGCTTCTTTAAAAACCTTTTCTATGTTTTCACGGCATTTTGCTGAGCACTCCAGATAAATTTCTGCATTTATCTGCTGGCAAGCAGCTTCACCCTGGAAAGAACAGGTAAGAAAAGTCATAAACCTGATGCGTGAGAGGAGAAAAGGAAGGTGAGATGGAAGCAAAAAGAAATTTCTTTGTATATCTCCAAAACGTGAGGTCATCTTCCAAAAGAAACTGCCTCCTGTGAGCACAGTGCTAGCTAAGTGTGCTGGTTACAAACTGAAGTATCATTGCTGGTTTTGTTTTTGTTTTCCTAAGTTGACCTAATATTGTAGAAATAGCATTTCTTTAATAGATACTCAAGTGAAGCTATCTACAAGGAGGATCTTTTTTCAGGTATGACATGCGATGTCGTGTTTAGTTCGCAAGCCTCAGCACTGCACACCACGTGCAACAGTAAGGTCTGCACTAACGTCTTGCTTTGTTTTGTTGGTGCACATGCAGGAATCCTGACTGCCATTTCGAAGCATCACAAAGGCTCAGCAGAAGTCCTACTACATGCAGATGAGTGCCTACAGACATCATCACCCAAATGCATGCAGAGGAAACAGTAGAATCTAAAACATTTGCATGCAATCAAGGTGGTGTGAAATCACTACAGACAAAACACAGCTACTTCTTACTTTGCTTGCGATCCTTTCATTGCAGTCAGCCCCCAGTTTTGAGTGCTTGTGAGCCTTCGAGTGTGAATTCCAGACCTGCAATCCACAACTCACAAACTCTGCATTTAGTCATAAGCTGGGAATGGGGTCACTTGAGCACTCAGACTTCTACACATGGGCATTTTCCTTCAGCACATTCAAGTGAAGTTTGTTTTCTTACAGTTGTTTGCAAGCTGCAGTGCTGACAGATACTATTCAGCTCCTCTGTGCCTGGCATCAGAAGCATCACATTGCATGACTTGACGCTCTCAGCTGTAAAAGACTGAGGTAGTGTATGTTTAAAGGGAGAAAAAGGAAATGTAGGACTCTGCTAGGTGACAAAGGGAGTCTGGGCTGGTGAGTTTTGCCTCTTCTGTGAGCGTTTGTGTGATGAGCTGCTGGAGGGAGAGTCTGTTATGTTGTACTGTTCTGAGGCAGTAATTGTGCCAGATGTGAGGCCCCAGCTGACTCCACAGAGAAGGTTGTTGCTTGTCCTGAACCTCATGAGAGGGTGACAAAGGGAATTACTAATGCCAGCGAGGGACAATCTTGCGGCTGTTCACAAAGTGAGAGGACAGTCATCTAATCTTGTGAGCAAGGAAGACAAACTTTTAAGTCCTAGCATGATTTAATGGTGATGCTGTGGCAGGCTCTTTTCAAGCTCTTTGGAGAAACAAGTGATGAATTCAAGGCCTTAGTGAACTTAACCTTATTTCCTGGACTTGTGTCTCAGTTAGACAGCTGCTGTTCATAATCTGAGATGAGAGGAGGAAGATGGCTTTACATTTAATAATGAAACAGTAGAAGACCAGAGCAGAAAGATCTGGAGTGACCTGGTATAAGCAGTTCAACCACTGCTTGCTTCCCCTGCACCTGGGACAGCAAAGCCATCTCATAACACCAGCTGTGTCTCAATAATTTGTAATACTTAAGCTGGAAGTACCTGATAGTATGTAATTTTTTTCTTATATTAGATACTTCAAAGAAAAGTTTATTGGAGAACTCTCACGGATGTTTTGGCTACTGTCCTTGGAAGGGCTTCTTTCTCAATAGGGTTTGCAAAATGCTTTTATTCCAGAATGATCAGTATTTTTAATCCTTTAATGTGTATCCTAGCATTTATTCTTTCTCACAACCCCAGTCAAAGTACCAGTGATGGGAGCAATGTATTATGATAAAAATTAGAAAGGAAGTCCAAGAAACCTGTTGAGGCCTACAATTTATAACAGTAATAATGCAGTGAAGGGAAATTGAGGGGAGACACACAGTAAGCCTAGATGGAGTAGCAAACGGTGTCCTTTCAGACACTCCAGGATCCTGAGATATGCAAAACACTTAAAATGTCTCCACTTTGGCAAAGAGAACGATACTGTGAAGCACTTATACTCACCTGGTTGTAAGTAATGGGCTCCTGCTTAGAAGCCCTGAGCTTACGCAACTGCTCTTTGTCTTTCCGAAGGTCTGTTTTGCAGCCAATCAGTACCAGGGGGACACCCTGGCAGAAGTGATTCACTTCAGGATACCACTGATGTTAGAAAAACAAAACCTGCATTATTTTGGTGATTCTATGTACAGGAATGCTAACTTCTGCTTTAGAACATACAGAAATCCTACTACAGACAGGTGGTTGCTTGTATCTCTTCTCCCCTAGTTAAATGTGAATGTGCTGGAAGTGGACTTGAATCTGAAATGCTTGTGTGCAATGGTTGTGTGACATCACTACAGACAAAGCAGCAACTCTGTAGCTGATTTGTGATCTTTTTAGAGTACTACAGAGTCAAGCCCAATTCCGAGCACTTGAGAGCCACAGAGAGGTAATTTCTGGGTCTAAGGTCTGTGACCTGCAGTTCAGTGCACAATGAACGACCTGTCCATCTGTACACTCTGGATACAGGATTACTAAAAGCATCAGCTTTTTTAATCTGACATCTTGTCCTGCATCAACCGTACGTAATTCATTTAAAAGGCTGAAGTAATTACGGGAGGCTCTTACCTTATCTGCTACATTATCATAGCTGGTGGGGTTCATGACATCGTAACAAATTAACACGACGTTTGTGTTCTGGTAAGAGAGCGGTCGCAGCCGATCATAGTCCTCCTGCCCTGGAACACAGAGAATGTTTTGGAATACAGTAAATTTCTATCCTTAACAAGCAGTATGATGGGAATGTGTAAAGGTAAATACTTGAGTTCAAGAGCACTGTAACAGCACAGACTGAAGAAATGTCCATGCTTGTGAAATTCCTTCCCTTAAATGCAGGCTATCCTTCTTCGCTGACAAAATGGATCCTTTGGAATATAAAATGTGATAACAAGGCTGCTTTGTCCAACTGCTGATTTTACAAGACATGCAGCCACACAGAACAGGCTCAACTCTTTGAAGCAGGACTTCACCACCAATCTTTGGGATGCTGCTCAACTCTAGAAAATTGTTCATGCTTTTAATTAGTGATATTACAGCTCAGGGTCTAATTAGAGGAAGTTAACTTCCTTCAGACCTGTACTCTTCCCCTTTGCTTGCAGTTATCGTGCTGGATAAACCATTGCTCAGCTTGCCTGAGAAGTGTGTAAATCTTAAGTTTGGGCTGTTCTCTGCATTTGAGCAGCAAGCTCTATGGGTGAGGCACTAAGCAAAGTAGGATTGATCCCTCAGGGTTTAATACTAAAATAACAGGCAATCAACAAAATTATGCATGTTGTGTAAACATTCAGAGCAAAGATTTACTGCTTAGCCCTTCTTATTCTCGCAAATCCACTCTCTTGTTTGCAACCGATTTACCGTTCTGTTGTTGAGCTAATCCTCTAAATGCACTGAATTTCAAACGTGGAGCACAAAATGAGGTAAAATGTGCCCCCAAAAGTGGGTTGGTTAGATGTGTGTTAGGGTTGGATAATTGCAGCTCTCCCTTGGAAGGAGGGAAGCTATTCTTTCAGAGCTCAAGTACAATTCTTCAGGTGGATGTAACAGAACCCAGCTCAAGCTGTGTCTGAACACTGACATCTCTCTCACCGAAACCTCGTTGAGAACATTTCCTTTCATAGCCTGTCCTTAAGTGCTGCTGATGAAATGCAGAAAGGGCCTGTGAGACTTCTTCTCCATAAAGTTGCTCAGTTTGTGGTCAGAGCCTTTGGCACAGATTTAGGTCTTCTAGTAGAAATAGAAGGCTGAATCCAAGTAGTAACTGAATGTACCGAATAAATGCCTACAGCTGAGCACATCTGTGACTCCACTGCCTTCCTCAATTCACTGTAGCATTTTAGCATAAGAGACAGCTTTTTAAAACAAAACAACCAACCAATAAAACCTGACCAGCTGAATTCATCTGAAATTTGCTACCTCTTTATCATCACATATTGCTGTCAGGCCTTATGGGGCAAGTGGGACCTCAAGCAACACCAGAGGGAGAGAAGGGGAAGCGATGAAACCACAGATCTCGGTCTCCTACGTATGTTCATGTCTGCCTGCTCCTCCTCCTCCTTCACTAAATAACACCAAGGATGAGCCCAGACAGCCTGTTCACTGCTCAGCCTGCACAGGAGCTCAGCAGCCACATGCACCACTGGGAGAGATGTACTGGTCAGGGGCATCTGCACCTTTTCCCCGGGATAACTCACGTTGGAAGTCCTCAGCCCAATGTGCCTCATTTGATCCACTTTCCTCTCCAGCAGACATCGCAAAGAAATTAACAATGGAGAACGCCTTCCTTTAGGCCCAATTAATTACTGGCACGCTCTCGCTCTCACACACTCAATGTAAGTGGTATTACAGCCAGCTCTCCTGATGGTTGTGTGAAGATGAGGTGGACATGGGGGCCCACTGGGTGCTGAAGGTCCCGTCCTGCACTGCTCTGCACGAGGATTGTGGCAGCAGACCCAGCAGGACTGGCGGGCATTGAGCTGATGTGCTTTGTAACACACAAAATCCTGCACTGTAACATAGTCATGAAAAAATGTCCCAGGTCTGCTGTACTCTCAGGGCTGTGGAAAGCCAGAGACAACAACCCAAAGGCATTTATGTGCTGGGGAAATGTGTCCACAAAAATAAAGTACAGAACAGGGCTTTGTCAAAGCTAACACAATAAGCACAGCTCAAGTTACAGCAGCGCGGTCCACTGCCACCAACAGCCAGCATGTAAGGAAGAGCATCACATCCTGTCACCCAGACCAGCCAACCACTTCCTATACATGTCAGTGCAATACTTTATGCTTATTATTTAAATTCAGCATGTAACCACAGGGAGAGGAGCTCTCACTGATACACACCAAATTCTCCGTGTCCTTCTGCAGGCTTCATGAGAACACGGTTATCAGCTTGCAGCTCTGTTATTTTGCTTTGCAGCTCAGAAAAGTTTGGGAAATTGAATTTTTTTCTTGGCAGGAATAAAAGCAGTAGAAGAGGACTTAGGTTGGAATGGGGGGATACATTTTGATTGCAAGTAGTCCTTCCCCTACAAAGTTACGCAAAATTACTTTTGCATGTACCAGCCCCTAAAGGCCTGATGCTGTAGAGCATCTATCATTAGAGACCTGAAAAAACCTGCTGGAGGCTTCAAGCGTGCTTCCTGCGACTCAGAGTGAGCTTCCACAGTGCTCACAGGAGGCACTGCTTCCTCCTCAGCTCAGCACAGTTTACTGCTTTGTTCTGAGAAGTCCTGCACTGAACAGCATCAGAAATGGAAACCTGCATCTGAATTTCAGCTGAGGCATCAACTCGATTATGCTATTCCCTTAGAATAGAAACAATTACAAAGCTAATTAATCTCTCAATTTTTTTGTCAAGCATGGCCAGAAATGGCAATTTTTAATTAAATATGCAGCAGCAAAGCCTGTTTGCAGACAAGTGGTATTACAAAGCTTTTATACATTGCATGTATATACCACCAACTTCCTGCAACAGCAAAAGGTGTCTCTGATGAGAAAGGCAGAGCAGCAGAACATGAAAGCCTTTCCAAAAATTACTATTGAAGCATATTGTAGACTAACTCATTACTGTTGGCTTGTCATCAAAATTCTTGCCAAGAAAAAAATACCTTCAGTACCTTAGAATGTTTGATTCTCAGGCAGTTTGTGCATGTCCTTCTCCTTTAGAAAGTAGGGCAAGCAGAAAACCTCCAACTGAGCAGGGCTGAACAATACAAAGAGTCCTTCTCACTTTACACAGCCCACAGTGTCCTTCACCTTCCCGTGACGCTAAGTGCATGCAGCTCTATTTAGGGCTGCTCTTAGCTGGATCCTAAAAATACTGAAGTCCTTTCTGCAGTAGGTGTATGATTAAGATCCAGTGACACTTTTTAGAACAGATTTGCTTTCTCCTCCCGTACACTCCTACATGACACTAAACTGAAACCCTTCGCTTCCAAAATAGTTTTCCATCCCTCCAATCCCGTTTAAATGATCTCACAATAGTATGAATGATTTGGGGATCTTTCAGACTAAGAGCAAAATGCAGGAGCTCCCTTATCTGCTGACCAGCGCTTCCCCTTGGACTCTGGGAAAAACGCAGCTCTTCATTATATTCCAACCTTAGGAACTTGACATCGGTTTTGTTTCATTAAAAACAGGATGGGATTTAAATATGGGCTCAAGAGAGTTCTTCCTATGGCATCACTTCCACCTTCAGAAAGAGGATGAGAAGCTACTTGGATCACAGTGCATGACACATCTGTAAACTATAACTATGCCAGGGGCCTGGCAGCCATCACACTCTCTTGGGAGGTGAAGTATGTTGGGTTTCAAGGTCTCCAGACAAGGGAATGGGAAGCAATTGCTTATTCATGGCAAAGAGCCCTGCCAACTGGCCGGCAGTGCCATCTGCACCTCCCAATGTCTCATGAAACTGCACTCCGTTCTTATTTGTGATGGCATTAATTTGGAACAACTCTGCAGAATGCACATGATTTATTTACACGGAGCTGAAACACAGCGCATGCCAACTTTAGGGTCTACTTGGAATGCAGACGGACAGCAGAGCCTGGGAAGTCTGAATGAATCACAGGATCACAGAACATCCCCAGTTGGAAGGAACCCACATAAGGATCATTGAATCCAACTCCTGGCTCCACCCACAAATCAGACTGCATGAAGCTGAATGCAAATTAAATCCCAAGTCCTGATATCAACCCAAACAATCAGCTTTCCCCAGTAACCTTTACCGCAAAGGCCTTTTTCATTCTGAACCCAAACCATCTCTTTTCTCTTTTACTGTTGGATCACACGTGACAGGAGATTAAAATATTTTCTTGGTTGACTGTGTTATGCACTGGGAGCTGGGTTTAATACCTTCAGATATGTTTGCAATGTGATGCAATGTCCCAACAAACGGGGTCACTGCGGCACAGAACAAACCTGGGCTGGAACCGCCATGACACAAGTGACCATTTCTTCAGAGAAACGCCTCTCACAGCTCAACCTGTCCCAACGCGGGGAAAGGCCCTACCTGCAGTGTCGTACAAGTTCAGGATGACCTCCTTTTTGCCGATGGTGATGCTGGTGGCATACTTCTCAAACACAGACGGTGCGTATTGCTGCAAACACGGAGAAGTATTCAAGTTACAGACAAGGAAACTCGCACAAGGCCGCGTTCGTGTCGCGGTGCTGGGGAACAGCCCAGAACGGCCGTGAGAGCCCCGCTTCTCCCCCGGGCCACCTTCAGGCGCTTCTCCTCTCGCAGACCCGCGGGCCCTCGGGGCCGCCCCGCCCTGACCGAAGCCGCTCACTCTGAGGAGCATTCCTCGGCCACCTCAGCGCGAGCCCCCCGCTCTCCTCGCGGCTCACCTCAGGGAAAGCGCCATTCGCGTACACCATCAGCAGCGACGTCTTCCCGCAGCCGCCGTCCCCCACGATCACCATCTTCACCTCCTTTTTCCCCGACGGCGCGGCCGCGCTGCCTCCCTTTCCCCCCGCCGCGCCGTCGGGCACGGCCCCGTTGGCTGCCTCCATGGAGCCGAACGGGGCTCGGAGCCGCCGGGACGGCGCTCCGCAGCGGAGCCCCGGGGCGGGCCGGCACCGCCCGCGCCCCGCCGGGGATTGGCCGCGCCCCGGGGCGCCTCAGGTGGCTCCGGGCGCCGCTCGGGGCCGCGCCGACACCGCCGCGCTCCGGGGAAAGCGCTCCGAGGCTGCGTGGAGCGGCCCGGCGCCGTGCGCGCGGAGCTGAACGCGGGACCCAAAGCCTCTGCAGAGGCGGAGATCCGAGCGTGGTGGAGCGCGGGTCTGAAGGACAGGAGAGCGCTGAGGTGCCCCCACGATGCGTCCGCACGGGGCACAGGGAGGGGCGGTGGCAAACTGCGTGTGTTCTGCTGTACCCAGTGCCTTGTGTTCAGAGTGAGCTGTCGTGAAAGTCAAACAGAATGATGTGTTTGAGTTACGGAGATGTCAAAGCCTGCAGACACCTGCCTGATAGGACAAGAGGTAATGGCCTTAAGTTGTGCCAAGGGAGGTTCAGGTTGGATGTTAGAACAACTTCTCAGAAAGAGCGGTCAGGCTGGAAAAGAACTGCGAGGTCATCCAGTCCGACCCCTACCCATCACCCTGTGCCCACTGACCACATCCCTGGGTGCCACATCTTGATGGTTCTTGAGCACCTCCAGTGACAGGGACCCCACCGCCTCGCTGGGCAGCCCATCCCAGCGCTCTTTCTGTGAAGAAATATTTCCTAACACTGAACCTGAACCTCCCCGGCACAGCTTAAGGCCATTAATTCTTGCCATGAGTGCTTCTGTTCAGAACATAACACCCTGCAAAGAGTTCATGCAGCCACAGGCACCTCAGGTCTGCTCTGTCCCCCTTCAGGCCCATTCTTTTTCCCTTGTCAATCAGAGTTGGAACTCAGCGATCTCTGAGGTCCCTTCCAACCCAAGCCATCCTGCAGTTCTGCACAGTTGTGTCACTAGATGGCCTTCCAGACTGAACACAGAGCAACCGTGCTCCTCATGTCTGGGAATAACTTCTTTCAAGGAAGATCCTGCTTTGCGTGCAAGGCAAGCAGAAAGAAAAAAGTGTTTCAGTGATAGAAGGAGGATGGGCATGCAAATGCCCTACAAAGTGTCATATAATTCAAATTAAGAAGGTAAAAAAAGGTAGCCAATCTCACATCTGCTTAAAGCTAACCATTTTACTGAGGAAATACTTGACATGAGCATGTAGGATACACAAAAATATCCTGTATGAACCATCATCTTCAATATCTGATCTGCAAGACAGCAAAAGCTATCAGCTCCATGAGGTTGCAGGCGCTGAGGGCATTCTGGTATTGCATAGCAATGAATGGTCCAAGAGTGATACGTTTTACACTGAAACAACTCCTTTGAACTTGGCTCAAAATGAATGGCGTACTGTGGTATGATCAACACATAGACTTGCTAGTCTTCCTGTAATTACACAGCATTTCAGTGTCTCTGATGCTTATTTTTAATTAATGGGTTTGCAGTTCTTCAGACATGAAAAGTACCATGCAAAAATGGTGTATTTTGCTGACTGAAAAGTGAAATCTAATATGGAGTTCTGCCACTGATTTAAATGGATGAAAATTCAACCCTCTATTAGTGAAATTCATATCTAATCACTATTAATTACAAGTGTACTTCTCTGGTTTTGGCCTATACATCAATTTTGGCACAAGTTCTGTGTCATCAAAAGCTTACACATCTGCAGTCTTAAGAGTTTGTGTACAGTGAGCACACCAAAATCAGAGATGCAGTGGGGTATAGCAAATATCTGTGTTCCATTACTGTTACATAGCTGGTGCTGCACAGTTGCGGAGAAAAATAATAGGAAGGAGAGAAAGGTAAGCACACTGCCTAGGAAAACTGCTGGAAGCATGTGGTTTTTGAAAGATGCTTTAACAGTTTAGATGGTATTTATGGGTGATATGGGTTAGTTTTCAGGAAAAAGACTCTCAGTTTGGTTTAATATTGAAGCTATAACCATTCAGATACAGCGTGATGAAATTCCTCAAAATACCACCCAAAGAGAAGCGTTTCAACCTCCTGAACATTTTGGTTGTTTTCATGTAAGAACATCAGGTGTGCCATCAGCCTGACCTCCTAAGGAAGCAATACCAATGTGCTCATGTTATGGCTCTCTGTCCTTCATAATGTGCTTAAGAAAGGTAACAGACATAATAATACTAAAGGCCTTTCAGTTTTGCCACTACAGAAAATCAAGTAGGGGAAGAGAAGCATAATGGTAAATTGTGCAAAATGGTGAGAAAAGCTGTTATAAATAGTAAATATGTTAACGGGTTTGACAAAATATTCTGGATAATTATGTTTTTTTATTTAGAGGAACTCAACGCTGTTGAAGTTATGAGTTTCCAATCACTTAAGCTGTGTCACAGTGCGTGCTCTTAGGCTGACACGTATACCTTGCAGTAATATTTTTAATGGAATATGACTATTTTAGCTAGCCAGCAAAGTGTCTGCCTGATGGTACTTCCTTGTAGCCACAACTGCAGAGAGCAGCAGCAGCAAACGCCATCTGCTGTATACTCATGCTATTAGCTTATATGGTACTATAAAAGATAAGAATGGGAACCCACTCTTTCTACAGTGTCTTTAGAATGAAAATTTTGAAATGCACTTAATAATTTTCTACTTGATAATACAGACCCCAGCTTTACAGAGGCTTAAAATTTACAATAAACAGTTGCTCTATTTATGTCAAAGAAATACTTGTAAACTTAATTAAGAATGTGCATAATGAGGTAAAGACTTAAATGCTTGTCTTCAGAGATTAACAGTGATAGTACTTTGTGTTATCACTGATGAATTCCCTGTGAGCTATAGCATGTACATATAGAGCAAGACATAAAGCCCTGAAGTGGTTACAGTCTCAATAGGAAAGACAGACCCTAAAGAACGGGACATAACATGCAAGTAGAGTGAATTTCCAGTAAATTCCCAACATTATACAAGTGCCACAGCTGTTTGTAAAGCAAAAATGTAAAGAATAATCTCAGTCCTAAAGAATTTACTGTGTGAGCTGACATGGCAGATAGGGAAGGGTGAACTATCATGGAGGAGAGGTGAACTGTGTGCCCTGCCCGCACAAAGAAGTTATTGGTGACTATCAGTGTAAGAGGAAAACACTACGACAAAGCAAAGTACATACTTGAGGCAATGCCATTTATTTACAGAAAAGCTGTATGAAGCTGCTTTTTCAGTTGTGCTTCTGCTCACAGTCCTGAGCTTCTTTTGGCCCTCACTCAACACAGGAAATCTCCAAATCAAAGCTCCCACCCTCCTGGACTTTCAGCTGCTTCTCAATATCCATTTCAGTGGTGCTACTCGCTGTTTCTCATGCACATGCAGAGCTCCACCATCTGCTCCTTGTGGCCTGATATTTTACACACACACTCCCGCCCCCAAAATTCAGAAAAATCCCCTGGGCCACATGATTCACTGTCTATTCAGACCTTGCCATGTGCCTGGTTTTTGTGTAGTACCCGCTACTGATGCAAATCCCTTGTTTCACAAGGGATCTCAATTGCCTTTTTCACTGAAGGCAAGGTGGCTCTGACACCTGCCAATTTCTGAGGGGTTTAGCCCAACCTAAAACATTATTATATTCTTGTTTGGCTCAGTGGGAACTGTATATTTTTTTTCCAGTAAAATCGTATTAACTTTCTAGACTATTAAGTAATGTGGAAAAATTATATTTCAATAAGAAAATTTCCTTTCTGCTTTTTCATGCCTAAGGACTAGAGTTCCTGTTTCACTTGGCTCAAGTAGCCCATGCAGTAAATCACTGCAAAAATCTTTCAATAAACCCCACGTAAAACTTGTCCAAATTCTACCAGAGAGTTCAGAGGGCTATGAAAGAAAACAGGACAACTGTCTGTAATGGGAGGTGGTGGCCAAGTTAAACACAACTCAGCAGAAGCAGGCAGAGAATATTCAGGTACTGTGATACAGTTTGGACCGATTTTTGTCCATAAACCACAGCTTGACTGCTACCTAGAGAGCAGCTATTTATAGGGAGTGCATGCTGTTTCAAGGGTTATTTTCTCTGGTATGCTTTAAATCAAGGATGCCAGCTATGCAGGCCAAATTTGGCTTACCTGATACATGTATGGCCAGTGTGCTGTATTTTGAATCTCACCTTTCATTAAAACTTGAGTTCCTGGCTTTGCAGCAGTGGAAAAATAATCTAAGAATTTGAGAAGTATATAAATCAACATAGCAGTGTCTCAGCCTGATACAGGAGGTGCTCAGGAGCAGGCTTAAATCTTCTGGACTTCGCTGAAGTGTGAATTCTCAAGCCAAATTCAGTTGAAAACAAAAACAGGTAAAGCAAAGTTAAGATCATCCTATATGTTTCTGGAACATCAAGCATAATGACTAATTTCTGAAAAGCATGAAATGAGCAAGTATCTGCCAACACCATCCTACCTCTGGCCCTGCAGATCTGTGTCGCCCAGATGTGCTGCATGGCTTCACAGAGGAACAGTGAGGAATTTATCAACACTTGCTGGCAGAGCTAGGTGATGCTGGATTTTATCCTCTACCTCGGTGTTGGAAAGCAAACCTGGAAGGATCCAACACACTTTGTCTGAGGCGAGGTCTGTGGTTGTGTGTGGTTGGTTTCACCATGGGAACCGTCAGAAGAAGCGGGTTCAGGAGTGATGCACAGGCTTGCTCATGGCCGAGTGAGTAATGAGGACTCTGCTACTGAGCTGCATGAAATTCATCCACTTCAGATGCTTTTCTGTGTCCAAATCTGCAGCAGAGAGTAGTCTGTGAGGAGAGAAAGGGGCTGTAAATGGCTTTCCTTGATGGGTTATGCTTCCCAAAAGGCGGTTGGTAGATTCCATCAAACCTGAAATAGGTTCAATTGTTCTTTTGTGAGAGAATTTTGAGAACTACATGATTAGATGAAGCTGGGTATGGTTTGCTAAACATGCCTTCCACTGTGTGAGGTGGGATGCAAAGTGAACAATGTGAGTTTTTAGAACTGTTAATCAACACTTCATCAGCGATCCATTAACCATCACTCTCCTAGGCACCTGGCCCTGGCAGGAAGCTCTTCTATCTTCTGGACAGAAATGTGAGGAAATGGAGTAAATAGGGAAAGAAAACAAGAATAGTGTGTGTGCTGTGAGAAAGAGGGCTGTGTATGAAATAAAGGCAGGTGTTTGCTGAGTAGTGTATGGCACCAACATCCATGTGCCCAGTGCGTATTGTCACACGTCACTGGTACAGCCACAGCTAGTACAAACTTCCTGGGGAGGACAGCAGCCACCGACTATAGAAGATGGAATCCTCTGCTCATCTTCTGATGGGAGACACCATAACCTCTGCCTGCTTTTTGCTGAGCGCTACATACGCAGGGAGAGCTGAGCAGCTTTGCTGGTATCTGGATGGAAGCTCATGTGTGGAGAACCAGAGAGGTTTGTGGCACGTGTGAGCGTCCTTGAGCAAAGTACAGAGCAGCCTGAGCCAAGCTGAGAGCAGGCCCCACAAAGAACCAGCAAGGCTC
This sequence comes from Lagopus muta, assembly GCF_023343835.1. NCBI lineage: Eukaryota > Metazoa > Chordata > Aves > Galliformes > Phasianidae > Lagopus > Lagopus muta. The sequence continues at coordinate 7,063,164 of NC_064449.1, read as the reverse complement.
GGAGCAGGCTACTGAGTAACTCAGGGGGCAGAGAAATGAACTCAATTCTAATTATGTCATCCTGCTGCCCCTGATAGCATTTCCTGTGCATTTCTCTCTTCCTACACACGCTTCATCCTTCCTGTCTTGCATTGTCACAGTAGGCACACCGTGAAGCTCCCAGTTGCTTACTGGGATTAACATAGCAGCTCTGTTTTTTTTTTAAGGCAGGCAGATTCTAATTAAACTTGAAAACAGCAGCAGTGGTGTTGTGGATGCTGTGGAAACCAATACTCAGGTTTCCAGGTTTAGCTCAGGATTTGCAACGGCCTCCTTTCCTGAAGACCAGAACAAACATACAGAAAAGGTATTTGGAGTTAAGACTTGCCTTGAAAAAAAAAATCACAGAAAAACTAAAGCAAGTACGAAAATAAATTAGAAACGAGGGGCAGAAAAGAGCAGAGCCTGCAGGAATCAAGTCTATACAAAAGGTAGGGGCTGGGCCGTCCAGTGAGAAAGCTGCAAATGGCAGGGGTCGGAATGTAAAACTACAGTCTACTGTGAAACATGAAAGATGCTGTTGTGTTCCACACCTCCTTTTTCCAGGTGTAGCCATCTCCACACAGTGAAGGGCAGTAATGAATCAAGCTCCTTTCCTCTCCTCCTGTGTTTTCTATTCAATTATTCACAGGCTGTGCCAGTTCTGCTTTATTTCTCCCCTCCATATGCTGCACTCTTCTCCTGGGGTTTTTTATTCTGAACTGTGCCTTTGGCCCCTCTCCCATTTCTTTCTCCTCAGCATGTGCCCCCTGCTCTGCTATGATCTGCTGCCTTTGTAACCTCTACGTGCACATATGCTGGCTCTCCGTCCTTCCCTTGGCTCCTGGTCTGTCGAGTGTCCCTTTGCTTCACACCGATGTTTTTGCCAGGGGGTCAGCAGCCAGCCAGCAAAGAAACAATTCTGCTATGGCCACTGCTCATGCTTTCATGCTGCCAGCTCCTCTCTGCCAATCAAGGGGAAACAGTGCTTCTCCCCTTGCACAGCTGATTGGTAGTGAAGGCAAGGACGGCTCTGCAGCTGCTTAGCAACTGGGAGCTGCTGCTGTGCAGCCCCACAGAAAGGCAAGGGACAGCGCAGCATTTGCTTAATTCTGCACATTCTGGCCCACTAGGCTGAAAACCACGGCTTAGTGGAGCAGCTGGGGCACTCCCAGCTGTCCTGACAAAAATAAATCAAGATGAGGATCCTTGACTGCAGATAAGGCAGCAAACGCAGCAATGTCAAGGGCAAAGCTGCCTTTCTTTTGTGCCATAGGTTGTTTGCATTGTGCCAGTTAGAGGAAAATGCTCCAATTTGTAAGCTAAACTCATTCAGTTTGATCTTTGTCATCGCTTTTCTGGCTGTAATATTTTATGTTCCATCACTTAGAATGAGAATGTTCTCTCTGTGTGCTGCGTTTGTTCAAAAGGCTTACGGGTCTCCAGCTACACCGCTTCGAAGCTGTTTAATGATAGGTGTCCAGGCACATAGGTATTTTAATGCACAAATATCCTTTCAGATTACTTAACTCTATACTCATGTCCTTTTGTGCAAGCTCAGTGAATGTCAGATATGTCCAGCAATCTGACAGCTTTAGAATGCTGATTAGAATTGCCAACCTTCTTGATTTAATGATTTTTTAAGCCTGAAAGTACTGTAAACAATAATGAGTTGTACATGCTGATGGGATCACAGCATTTCAATAGTAGCTCTATTTCAATGGCAAGCAGCAACACAAAACATTCTGCAATTCAGATGTTGAAACAGCTTTTTTATTCTTTCGAAGCTCAAGAATGATTAGATCTCTGAAAGCACAAGCTACCTATATTACAGAGGTGGCTTTGTCATAATAGTACCAGAAATAAAATGAACAGATGTAGTTTAAAAGGAAAAGAAAAAAGACAGCCCTGGCAAATGCCCAGCATGTCCATCAAAACTTGTATGGATCTTAAACAAAAGAAATGTTTGTTCCCCTGTTACATATGAAGGTATCTCTCTTTGTACTCAGGCACAACCACCCAACAGAACAGAACATCCGCACAGCATGCTGGAACACAGGTAAAATCTGCCAGGAGATGCATATTTTGGCTGAGAAATTCCTTACCTGTATGATGTGCCATACTTAGGAAAGGGTTAAAAACAGGAAAAAAAAAACAACAAACAAACCAACAAAACCACCAAAAAAACCCCAAACAAGCCCAAAAAAACATGAACAGGCAAATGCCCAATGCATATTGCAGCTCAATAGTCCTTTGATATTTTTAACCTGGTTTCCTAAAAGTTCTCTGTCATTTTTCCCCTCCTTCCTCCAACCTCAGTCAAATTTGACAGCGGGCAAGAAATCCCAAACATGTTTAGGTCTGGAAGGAACAGCTGAGCAGAGTATGCAGCAGAGGCAGCACTGAGCCCTGGCGGAAAGGCAGGTAGTCTCAGCTCCCCCCAGGGGCAGTGCTGTCCCCTTGCCCAGCCAAACAGGGAAAGAACTGGAAGGACTCTGTAGGGATTTGTCTGCAAATCCACAGGAGAAGCAGTTTTGTGAGTTCAGCTGCTGAGAGATAAACTGAAGTTAGCTGATAAATGTGAGTATCACTGGTAGAGAACATCTAGGAGAGCTGTACTTCAACCCTTGTGAAGCATTTACACGATTATGAGAATATAAAATCAAGACGACGTGGAATAAAATCCATCCAATAGGAATATCTCAAAGTGCAGTTGTCACTGCTGCGTCTTAGAGCTGTTATCTTTCTTTTATGGGTGCTGTTAACTACCTGGTTTGGGCCCCACGCTATTTAATGGCTCTGTCTGATACAGAACAGGCACACGTTCCAATGTGCCCCATGGCTCCCCGCCAGCTCCTGCACTGGGCTTTCCTCCTGCGGATGGGTGTGGTGGGAGATGGCGTAGATCAGATCTCCTGACTCAATGTTGACAAAACTGAGGCACACACCTGGAACCAGGACACTCCTACAGCAGAGACAGAAATGGTCTTTGTCAATGAGCTGGAAGAAAACATAAAATATTTACCATTCAGGTCTGTGGGTGACAAGGAAGATCAACAGCAGAATGTGTAAATAAGGCCACTGCAAGCAGCGATGCTGCCTAAGGACTGCCCTTAAGAGCCAAGCGTCAGGCTGTTCAGAGACAGATGCAGTCCCACGGGAGGAGCAAGTTGGATGGCATTTTAGGCAGAGCAGGAAAACCAGCTGAGCACCGGGAGTGATCCACGGGTGCGTAACAGAAACCTCAGCACACTGCTGGCACGGGTGGGATCGCTGCTGAATGCTCCGCCCTGATCCAAATGGTGAAAAACTGGAGACAGAGAAGCAATATTTATAGGGTTGGTGAGTCTGGAGTCCGAGGGGGAGCTCTGCAGATCTGCAATGGGAGCATTGAATCTGTGGATATCAGCCTGCACACAGCTCCATGGGAAAAGGACCTGGAATGGAGCATTCGCTCGAGCAGACCGAGGTGCAGCAGCAACTGAAAGCAGAAGCCAGACAAAGCTCAGTTTAAAAGGTACCTTCATTCCATCTACCAGGTAGATTTTCATGGAAACAGTCTGCCAATTCTTACTTTATTCTCAGAGACCATTTTAAAAATTACAACCATGGTCTTTTCTCTAAGATACAGGTATGCTATTGTTAAATTCTCTTGCAAGAGAAAAAAGCAACACATTCCCAAATATCTTATGACCTGCATCATACAGGAAGTCAAACCAGACAAACCTAGGTCCCTTTTGTCCTTTATAATCTGCTAATCTAGTATGCTTGCACAAGCAGCAGATTGTGACATGCAGACCTTCAACAGAAAGGATTCTGTGTACAAACCAGTCTGCAACAAAATGTTGTAAACAGTCCCAGTCATTGTTTGGCAGAGCGACTGCATATTTGTTATTTCACTTTGCCTCTCGATCTAATTTGCTTTAGTCACAGCACTTTGCCAAAGAAATTCAACAACTTCTTATTGATAACAGGCACTAAAATAATAACCGTCAGAGTTTTTGACTCATCGACACAGGAGAGGGACGCTGCGGGTAAGAACAAACCCCACTGCTTTAAGAATGTGCACAGAGTGACCAAGGGCCATTTGGAGGAAAAAATCTGTTTCCTTTCCCCTGAAAGATCCCTTTCTTTCTCTGAAGAGGCTCAGGCAGCAAACCAGGGTCAGCCTAACCCGAGGCTGGAAGTCTGCTCTGACCTCTGTGTTCTTTAAGCACGCTGTACCAGAACGTTTCTCTTTTCAAATAGGAGGTTCAACCATTAAACCACCCACTCCAGGGAGCGCAACCGGTCTCAACCGCCTCGGTTGCTTTTCAACAACACTGAACATTACAGTCATTTAGAAACCCTACAAACGTACAGAAATTTTCAGTTCAGACTTACAACAACCATTTCCAGAAGCGCCGAGGACCCATGCAGAGTGCTGGCTCTGCTTTACCCCGTGGGATTTGGCTTTTGTGGGCCCTGCTGTGTGCTAAGGAGCAGCCGGGTGTTCCAGCACCGTCCAAGCAGTGATGGATTGCACACAGCAGCAGTCACGGTCCTGCGGAGACGTGCAAGGAGACGTGCAAAGAGGTGCGAGTGCAGACAAAGCTGTCTGAGCTCCCACGGTATTATGGTCTGGCTGAATTGTTTCGAAGCCTGCGCTGCGTTAGACAGAGCTAGTTTGCTTCGGGGTTAAACAGACCAAAATTGAGCCTTAAAATGCAGACGTTGAGATCCGTAGATCTATTTAAACATCAGCTTAAAATACAGGCAAGTTCACGGCCGGTGCTGTTTCAATCAGCCAATTCTTTAATGGCTTTGCATGCTGATTTAACTCATGATGATGCAAGCGACTGAAACATTGCAGCACAGCCCTAAGAACCCTGCAAACCCCAGGACAGCTCAGCACCACTCCGGCCATCGCATCCCGCTCCAGGAGGCGTCCCACGATCCCAGGAGCAGCAGAGGAGCACTGTATCGCTGTCTGCTTTAACCAATGCCACCGTCTCTTCCATGTGAGGGCAGAAGAGGCTCCAGCAATGCTCCCATCATGGCTGCTGGTGGGGCAGGGCGCAGGGAGGGAGCCAGCCTCCCAGTTTTCCTTTTTTTCTTTTTTTTCCCTTTGGAAATGTGTTCTGTGTTGTGTGGACAACAGCTTCAAGACCAAACAGGGGATGGGGATGAAAGGAAGAAAGAATAAGTAAAAAATAAAAAAACGAGCATAACCTGACGTTGTTTCCACAGTACCTCCTTCGCAGGGCAGCTCAGCGCTGGCGTACCGACCCGGCAGCGCGACTGGACCCGGGCAGCACTTACCTCATCCCTCCCACCGCTGGGCTGCACGGCCTGGCCCAGGCACCCCTCTAGGTGGGCTTTGTGTGCCTTCCGCCCGCCGAAGCCTGGCTTTGCTATCTGATTTGAGGGAGCAGCTCAGCGGGGCCCGGGGCTGAGGGCCGGGGAGGCCGCGGGACTCCTCCCCACCATTCGCGGCCACGGGCGGACGGAGGCGGCCGCCGTTCTGCCGCACCGGCGGCGGGGGGAGAAAAACAGCGCAGAGCCATGTGACGGCGGCGGGGAGCGCTCCCCCGGCACGTTGGCTCCAACTGCTCATTAGCTTGCCTTCTTCCCCCCCCCCACCCCCCAGCCCCCATTTTACAGTTGGGGGGGTGGTGTTTGTTCCTCTTTTTTTCTCCTCCCTCTGCATTTAGGCTGCTTTCAGCCTTTGGTATTTATAAAACCGGTTGGAGGAAGGGAGGAAGGCTGAGGGGCGGGCTGCGTTATTTATAGGTGCCCAGCCCGCAGGATGCGCGCTTGCCTTTGTCCTCCCCCCTCCCCCCCTGCCTGGAGCCCCGCCAGCCCCGCGCCGCCCGCTGCCGCAGGGCGCTCCCCGCCGCCGCCATCTTGTGCGCCGCTCCCTGCTTTCTTTCTCCTTCCAAAACCCCTCACAAAGCGATGGGGGAAGGGGAAAAAAAAAAAAAAAAAAAAAAAAAAAAAAAAAAAAAAAAAAAAAAAAAAGAGAAAGAAAGGAAAAAGGGGTGGGAGGTGGGGGAATAAAAAAGGCCGTTTCCCCTGCAGTGAGCGGGACGTGGAGCGTCGGGAGGCAGTGGGGGACCCAGCGCTGAGGAGAACGCGACGGTGAAGAAGCAGCCATGATGGCGGCCGTCCTCACACAACACCGAGCGCGACCCGGAGCGCCCTGCCAGCCACCAGCCGCCTTTCCCGGAGCACGGGACGCGGTTTCTCCACAGACTTTCACACAATAAAAGCACCAGACTTCGGCGGGGAGGCCATTTCGTGGGCTGGGTGGCCGCACTAAAGCACAAGCGCTGTGAATTACCAACTGCGTCACGGCTCTCTCCAACTGTAGCGCTCAGGCAGCCAAGGGTCCCTCACTTGGAAGGCAGCTCCCTCACTCCGGATTTACTTCCAGACCTCATTTTTCCCCCCTCTCTCTACCTCACTGCCTCGGTATGAAGGATTTTACAGTGCTTTTCAGTGAGACATCCGCCATTACGACTCACTCCCCCCACCCCCTCCTCCTTCCCTCTTGTTTGCTTTTTTTTTTCTCCTCCATCTGCTGTAATTAGACGGATAAACATGTAAGGGAACCCTACCACCGCCTTTTCGCCTCTTTTAAAACCAGCTACAGTCCTCACAATCTGCAGGCAGACATTTTTTCCCCCCTTTTGTGCCTCTGCCATGGATTCACGGAACAAAAAAAATAACAACCACACACACACACACACCAAAAAAGGACAGTTCTGCAGACAATCACACAGAAAGAAATCCTTCCTTGAAAATAGGACCTTCCTGAGGTCTTGTAGACATGTCTGAGGAGAAGGAGACCGCCAGGACGACCCTTGGGATCCCTCGCCCAGGACAGTAACACGGGCCTGGTCCGTATGTTCCTCTGAGGGCAGAAGGGTGTACTCACCACGCACCACAGTTGAATGCAGCTCTGAAGGTGATGTTGTTATGTTGTTACGCTTTTTTTTTTTGTTTTGGCTTTGTTTTTAAATATGGCTATAGATAACTGATCTGTATCACCACATCTCCCTCCCGTACAGTTTGCAAGGCAAAGCAGATCATGGTGAGATGGTTACGGAGCTTTGTATGGCTGTGGCTTAGCATGAAAGAAACACCAAAAAATGACAAAAAAAAAAAAAAAAAAAAAAACCAACAAAAAAGAAAACCCAAGAAAAACAACCAAAGCAACAAAAAGCGATGTACAGCATCTATAGGAAGCGTTGTGCAGCTCTGCTGAACGACCGTACACAGCGAGGAGTCCTGCTCAAGGCTGAGCTCGATGCAGATCACACAGAAAAAGGACGTGCAGTGCTTTTCCACAGAGCACACGGCGCAAAAAAAGTGCTCTCCTGGAGACCTGGGCAGCATTCAGTGGTGGTAAACAGCCTCAGGCAGCTTTGAGCTAAAGTATCTTGCTAAGTTAAATATTCCAAAAGCATCAATTGGTTTAGAGCAACAGACAAGAACATAGACATGCAAGGCTTAGAAATAAGGACCACTTCGGTAACATTAACATGAAAACTACACTTAGCAAGGACAGAATGGAGTGGGTACTTACAACGTAAAAGAAAAATCTTAAAATTGCCTTTTTTTTTTTTTTTTTTTTGCCAGAAATCAGTATTCCTATGTCTATAGTTAAAACATTACCTTCAAGCACGAGAGGAGTTAATAACAATGGCCAGGAATTAGGTGTTTAACACAGGAAATACCTCCTAAAATTTATTGTGCAGTCATCACAGAACTCTATCAAGCTTTAAAAACCCCCAAAACCGAGCAACAACAGAAAAAAAATCATGTATTTACTCTGTTTTTGCATTCAAAATTGTTACTGCTGACATAGGGTGTGCCATGACCTAGTTACACAAGACAAAGATGGATCCCGAATCATAAGGGAAAAATCCGAAATCTTTTTAAAATCTTCCTTCTTCTGTGAGTCCTTTGCCAGAATTAACACCCCCCCGGGCGCTCCTGCCAGTGGACGGAGTGGATTCATATGGAGGATCCCCTTTTGGAACAAAGAAAAGCCCACTTGGCCATTGCGTTCCATTGCAGAAAGATGGCCGCCTGGTCTCTCGGCCTCTCCTTAGCTGTCTGCTGAAGGATGTTTTTAGATCGCCGTCTAATAACTCAAGCCAAATGCAAGCCGCGCGCCGATTGGCTGCGGCCGCCCGCTGCCTTTAACCAGCCAATTGCCCGACCGCGGCCGAGCTGCGGCCCCGCGCCTGTCGGCAGCCGCGCCCGCGCCATGCGCCCGCCGCACCCGCCCGGCTCCGCGCCCCGGCAACCGGCGGGGGGACCGCGCCGCGCGGCCTTTAATACCTAAAACAAAATGGAAGCTCCCCGCTGATTGGCTGCCGCCGGGCCCGGACCTTTAATAAGCAAAACTACCCCCCCATTCTCCTCCAGTTCCCCCCCCTTTTTTTTCTTTTTTTTTTTTTCCCCTCCCCCCGCAAACAGTGCGGTGCTGCCGCGCTCCACCCGCGGCCTCCGGGCCCTGGGAGCGGGCTGTGTTTTGGAGGGGGTGTCGGAATTTCCCCCGAGTGCTTCCCCCCAAAAACTTGTCCCACCTCTAGGTCCATCTTGTTTAGAAACACTTTGCGCTAAGGTAAACGCAGCGGGCAGATTCCACGCTCCCCCTTTGACGGCCTTAAACCCGGGGTGGGGAGGGGAAAAAATACCCGCAGCCCAACAGCGGCCCATGCCGCGGCGCTCGGCGGCGCTGGGGCGGCGGTGGGGCGGCCGCGGGCCGGGGGCTGCGCGCTGCGGCCGCCGTGAATGTGCAGGCGGCGGAGGGCGGTTAGGCGTTCGCGGCGCTCGCAGCGGTGTATTGTGGGAGGCCGCCGCCGCCAGCAGCGAGCACACACAATATGTGGTGGCTCGCGAAAACGGGAGGCAGGAGCCTGGCGGGCAGCCCGCGCCGGTAACCGGCCCCATGTGAGACGGGGAGCTCGCCTTTCGCCGCCCGGAGACGATCGGCCGCCGAGCGCGATGTCTTTCCGAGAGATCAAGGCGGGGGAAAAAGCCAAGCACCCTGAAGATCATGGCAAAAAGCAGAGTTCAAGTGAGACTGGGTCTTTTTTCCTCCTTCTCTCTTCTCTTGTCTTGCTGGGGTGGAGGGGGGGGACTTAGCTGGCGGTCCCCCCCCCCATTTTACGGGTTTGCTTCGTGGTGGATTTCCTCCCCGCCGGGGTGTGGGGCTCGCTTTTAAAAAAAAAAAAAAAAAAAAAAAAAAAAAAAAAAGGCTCTTTGTTGAGTATTTTTTTTTTTTTTTAACTTCACGCTTTTCCGTGTGTTTTGTCTTTCCCTTCTCCGCTCCCCCTTGCCCAGGTTGGATCAACGGAATGGAGAACAGCACCCAAGCCAGCACTTCTGTCGAGAAAAGAAATCACCATTGGAGAAGTTACAAGTTGATTATTGACCCGGCTCTGAAAAAAGGACAGCACAAACTCTACCGCTACGATGGGCAACATTTCAGCATGCCGGTGAGTGGGGGGGGGGTCCTGGATTTCCCCTCGCTGTACCGTGCCCCCCCCCCGTCCTGCACCCCTCCTGTTTTGGGGCTGGGGTCCTCCTGGGTAGCAGATCCCTCGGTGCTGGGGGGGGGCTGGGAACAGCCCCCGGAGCGAGGGCCACCTGACACTGTGCATTCAGCTGTCAGGAGCCCAACACTGAGCCCCAACCTGCAGCTTTCTTTCTGTGTTTCCAATCTGTGTGCATTTCCCAGCAGTATTGCAATTTGACACGTGTGTGTGTGTATGTGTGTATGTGTTTCTCTTCCCTTGAGACAGCCCCTGCTTCCTCGGGGTTTATGTTTTTGTTTTATTTCTGCCTTAAATTCCAAACGCTGTTATTGTTGCTTTTGTGCTTTTTTTTCTTCTCCTCCCAGAACTCGGGAATCGCTCCTGTGGATTGTGTCAGAGATCCCAGAATAGGGCGAATATGGACCAAAACGAAGGAGTTGGAGCTGTCTGTCCCCAAATTCAAGGTACTGCTGCTGACTTTCAGATTTAGCTTTGTATTCTTGTTTACCCGGGAGTGCGGCCCGAGTTCCCAACAGTTTAATGAACCATTTAAATGATAGTCCCATTCCTATTAACATTATTATTTGGCAAACCGTTTCACAATAATCCTGTTCCATAAAGACCACGAGCCATCGGTGCAGCTGCCTAACGAGGTGGCTGGGAGCTCTGAGCTGTGTCTGGGGGCTTCTCTCGGGTGGGGGGCAGCACGGGGGGGTCCTGCTGACAGCACTGCTCCGTATTCGGGGACAGAGCTATTTCAGTGCGTGGCTGGGCTCTTCCTCAGAGGCTGCTTTCTTTCCCTGAAGTTTGCAGCAGGCTTTAACCCTCTCCTTCCCGTGTCTTCCCAGTGCCCTTTTCTCTGCTCTCTAACGATGCCGATTATTTGTATTGCCTTCCCCTTCCCTTGTGCCTGCTTCCAGATTGATGAGTTTTACGTGGGGCCAGTGCCTCCCAAGCAGGTCACCTTTGCCAAGCTGAATGACAACATCCGTGAAAACTTTTTAACCGACATGTGCAAGAAATACGGTGAAGTGGAAGAGGTGGAGATTCTCTACAACCCCAAGAACAAGAAGCACCTGGGCATTGCCAAAGTGATTTTTGCCACTGTCAAAGGTGCCCGGGAGGCTGTCCAGCACCTTCACAACACCTCTGTCATGGGCAACATTATCCACGTGGAGCTGGATACAAAAGGTGAGGGGCTCGTTTTGGCCTCGTGGTGGTGGCTGGCAGCACCCATGCTCTTCCCCTGCTAAAGCAGCCCCTGCTGCAGCCCCGAGAGCTTGGCGTTACGAGTATGGAGGGAGCTCCTTTCCCCTTGCGTGTGCGTTGCGTTTTGGGTCCTTTGCAAGTCACATGGAACACAATGTGTTGTCTGTTGCTAGGAGACAGCCCTGTAATTTGCAAAATGCTGCCATCCTGCCCTGTCCACAGGGTCCTGGCTGTGCTCAGCCTCATCCCCGGGCTGCCATCCCCCCACAGTTTGGCGTGTTTCGATTTTTGGTGCGGACTTTGTGCTCCTGGTGCTCTGAGGTGGGGATTCTGGCTGGGGTGCTGGCTGCTGCGTGCCTGGCATTTCATTGATGCTTAGCAGCAAACTCCAGGCTGGCAGCACAAGCATGCCCAGCACTTGACAGTGTGAGTGTGCATGCAAGTGTGTGTGCAAGTGAGAGCCTGTCTTAAAGCAGCAGGACCCCCTTGTCCCAGCCAGCTCCCGGATCCACCCCTGAGCTTGAGGAGTACTGTAAACCTTCTGGTGGTGTGGAAACATTGCATCTTACTGCTTTCTCTTTTCCTTCACTCTCAGTGAAGGACTTTGCTAAAATGTACCCAAATCTTAGCCATTGTCTAAAGCTGAAGATGTGTAGCAACCTCAATGTAAATCAGCTGTCTCTTGGACTTCTGCCTTGCAAATGTTACATTTCTAGTTTAAAGCTGGTTTGTTGCACCCTTCATTGGGAAGAGGGCATTGTTAGCACCATTTTCTTAGAAAAGAGAAAAAAGAAGTGCATTGCTGATCATTTGTTCTGTATTGAAAGGCTTCAACAATTTAGCGTGCGATCTGTACAGCAGTTGGCATGCCACACGTGGTAAGAGGGTATAGTAAGACCTTAATTGACATTACGGATCCCCAGCAGAAACAAAATCACAGTAGTAGCTCCGTGCTTTCTCTTGTAAGCTAACATTGTCTATATACATATGCTTTGACATTCTGTTATCATTAATATATACAGGCAGGCTCTTTTCCCTGCTTACTTTGAAATTGAAAGGTAAATTACATTTCTAAAAAGAATTAACCATTTGTAGTTCTAGTAATGTAAGCTAAAGCAGGCTCATAAGTAGTGGATGTCTTAATGACAGGTGTTTAAACATGCTGATTGTACTGCATTCCTCCTGGTTTTCGTCCATTCATAAACTACTCTGCACATCTTGAACAGACAGTTGACTTTTAATGCTCCTCTTTGTAGGGAGAGAACATCAAAATCTTATTTTAAATTGCATTTTGTTTTGTTTGCCATCTTGGTGCTTCCAATGTTTCTTTTTTTTTTTTCCACAGCTGCATCTATTCCATTCTAAAAGAGTACCACTGCAAATGTTTTGTAATCCAAGAAAGTCCAGTAAAAGTATTGTTCCTAAGGTAGCATTAGCAGGTTTAGGTTATTCTTCATATGTGTGTGTCTGTATGTGTCTGTAAAATAAATATTAGGAGCAAAAGTGTTTTGTCTGTCTGGCCTGAGCACAGGCTTGGGAATCTGGAACTAATAACTCAATTCCCTTATCTAAGGCGGGCTGGTTTAAAGCATGCTCTCTGCCTCAGTGAATCCTTCTGCAAAATGGACATAATAATGGCCTGGCCTTAGAGAAATAGCTAAGAATCATTACACACAAAGCTCCTTGAAAATGAAAATGTAAGTTTTCCAGGAGGAAATGTGAAACTTTCTAATAATTATTTTACATTTCTTTTAAAAACAGTTTTAAAGTAAACCCAACAATTCTGTATCCAGAGTGCCGTGGTTTCCTGGGGGTGTGCAAGTGTTAATGACTCCAAGCATCTTAGGCCTTGTCTTGAAGAGATGGGTTTTTGTTATGACTTCAGTTGAACACTTGACGTAGTTGATAATGTGGCTCAAGGCTTTATGAAATGAAATCTGAGAATCAAATAACTTCATCTGCAGTGTTTATTCAAAATAAATCAGTCCTTTCCACGTGCAGATTCAGGCTATGGATGCTTTGCTTTTAAATTGCACAGTGATTCTCAAGGAGCATGGGGTTTCTTACAGGTTGCAAAATAAGAAGGTTTGGGTTACTAAACTACAAAATAATGAAAAATCTAATATTAACAAACTATGTCTTCTCCAGAGTTCAGAGATTTAGTAATGAAAAGGCTGTCAGTAGCAAGATAGGGGGGGCATTTTGGTTCTCTAGCTTTTATTCTTTGAAAGATGCTATCGAGCACACACCTTGAACAAAGGAAAGCAAATATCAGTGTCTTTTTGGAAAGCAGTGCTAATGGTTTTGTCCTCAGCATTCCCAGGCACCTTGTTTGCATTTCTAGCAGCCAGTTTCTGACAGCAAGGTGTGTTAGCAGAGCATTCTGGAGCAGCTCTGGCTGTTGGCAGAGGCTTGTCCCTTCGGTCAGAGTTTCACTTCTTAAATCTGCAAACTATTTGCTTGGCACTTTGGAGAGGAGGGAAACTGCTGCTCTCCAGAGAGCGTGGTAAGGAGTAGAGCTGCCAAGCAGACTGAGAAGAGGAAAAAGGATTTGGGAAACCTCTTTGTCTTGGCTTGAGAAAGGAGCGTCTGACTTCACTTGGCCTTGCAGATTATTTAGAGATGATCTCTACAAACAAAACTCAGAGGTGTTGCTTGCTCCTCTGTTGCAGGGATGCAACAGGCTGGGAGCGTTAGCAAATACAAGGAATGCATATTTTTACATAGACCATATTATTTTGGTTTTTAAAACTCTTCTATTGTGGTTTGTGCAGGTGAAACCCGCATGCGATTCTATGAGCTGCTCGTTAATGGTCTTTACACTCCTCAGACCCTGCCTGTAGGCACTGAACAGGACACATCGCCAACTGCAAATGAAACCCTCCAGGTACGGTCTGCTTGGTTTTTGTTTAAGAGTAGCTTCTACAGAGTTCCAAACAAACTCTTCATTGAACTTTGCTTTTTAGGACTTTTAGAGTAGCTTCGTTTTTTTTCTGTCCGGTCACAGTTTCAGTGCATGTTACTAATCTACATTTAAAGACACCTTGATCGTATTGCCACAGGAGGTGTAACTGTGGATGCAGTGCATGTGGCTAATCTGTATGCCCACATTTGCATAGAGGTACGTGTTCTTTGTCTTTTTGAATGAAAAATATCTATAGATCCAACAGTATGTGCCCTATTAATGCTAGAAATTCTGGCAGTTAAGAGGATGATGGGATCAGGTCTGTCCCTGACATTATTCCCTTGAAGACAGGAGGAGTGATTTACAGTGCTACATTTGGCCTAGCATCTGCAGTATGTAATTCTTAGCCCATATATTCTTCAGCTAACAGAGGAGAAACATCAGATCTTGAGTAGTGGCATCAATTGACCAGAATCTTAATTAGTCATTGGTATCAGTTTTTAAGAAAAGCAGTCAGCAAAATACCTGAGGGCTCCCAGGGTTTTCTCAGTACTTAGGGAACAAATCTCTATATGGGTTTGTCCAGGTAACTGCTCCTCTACAAACCCCACTGCAGTGAGGGGGGCAAAAAGAAACAAAGCCTGTTGGTGTGGGTTCCTCAGCCCCCTTAGTTCTTCTCAACATCCTTTTGTCTCTGATCATAGCTTAGAAACTCACTTGAAGGCATCAATTTTTGAAAGAGGTTTTTGAAGCTTCTAAGTATAAAGTTTTCCTCTCAACCTCTTTGTGCCCTTATGACTTCCTGGAATGCCATAATTTCATTAATTTTGTAATCAGATGTTTTCAGGACAGCTTAATAGCTGTGAATTGAATATAAATATCCCACTGATCTGAAAAATCCTAATGTCCATGTGATCATGGTCTTGACAAGGGATCACACTAGGAGCAGAGTCTGCATAAGTAAGTGGATGAAATGCATGAGTGTAGCAGGCAGGTGTGAGCTCGGGGTGGGTTTAGTGGTGCTGGCATGTGATGAGCAGATCATGGGAAGGATCCCTTTACCTACCTGTGTGTGGGAAAGCAGCAGTGACTCTATGGTCTGACTGGTGGGACGTGGTGTGCTGCTGGGGAGCTGGAGCTCAGCCCTGCCTCTTTACCAGGAGAACTCACGGTGAAGCTCTTGCTTTGCTTTATGGAAAATTGATTCTGGCGCTGATGTTTAGCAGGGCACTGTTATGACTCAGCAGTGTCTGAGTGGGAGCAGGGCTTCTCCTAGAAACCCCCTGGATGCTCCTGTGAAGTCAATTGCAGAGCAATTACTTGGTTGCTCTGCAGAACTGTAGGGTTTCAGTTTTCAAACGCCGTATTCAGTAGCACTCTGCCTGAGCATTGTCTTGATGGAGGGGTTTCAAACCTATTTTTAGCAGCTGGGAACTTTCTCAGTCTTTTACACCTGTAGCCTTCTTCATTGTTTCAAACAAATGTTTGGTAGCAAGGGTAGTGGTGTGCAGCTCCTTAACCAGCGAGAGGCATGTTGCCTTCAGCAGGCCTCCGCTTTCACTTATGGGCTTGATATATAGGTTCGATTGCAGATTTGCTGTTTGCTGATTTGGATGTTTGGATTTGTTTGCAAAAAAAGTTAGTTTGATCATATTTCAGAAATGTTTTCAAACTTTCTCATTGTTGTGCAGGATTTTGTCGTTTTCTTCTCTGTTTGCAATTTAGACAAGACGTACAAATAGAAATTCAAATTCTTATAACTGAAAGTATTTATGCAAGTCTGCTGTTCACCTGATGCTCTCAAGTAGAGCTTATGAAGAACACTATTTTATTGGCTTCCGTCCTCCTCCTCTTAGAGTCCCTCTCTTTGCTTGACATTTTCAAATCAAGGGGAATGGTTCATAATGGATGATGGTTTGTGTTTTCAAGAATGCTCTAACCTATTTTTTTGTCATGGAAATCAGTGCAAACTCCCAGGGTACTTCTCAGAAAACCAGGTGGATTAGACAAATAGTATCTGAAAAGTGTGTGTTTAGGTGCTTTTCTCTTTTCTGTTTTTATAGTTGACAGATTCTCTGAAGCGCTTGAAGGACAGTAACCTTTCCTCTGCGGGATCGTCTGTCACCCCAAACAGCAGCACGCCGTTTTCCCACGACACAGCCTATTCCAGCTGTCGGCAGGACACCCCAAACTCATTCAGTCAATTCACCCCGCAGTCCCAAGGGACGCCCCACACCCCACGGTTAGGGACGCCATTTTCCCAGGATTCCACGTATTCCAGCCGTCAGACGACGCCAGTGTACCACTTTGGGCAGGACAGTGGGTACAAACACAGGAGACACGAAACAAAATTTACGGATGCCTACAACCGTCGACCGGGAGGACATCACTATGTTCATAATTCTCCTGGTGTTTTCCGCGGGACAGAGCATCAGTTCAGTACGTTCAAATCCCATCAGCAGGAGCCAGTTCAGTTCTCTCACACTCCTCCCCTGAGCCACTCGAGTTCTTCGAGTTACAAGTCTGCCTTCTCTCCTTACCAAGCACCAGCCGTATTTCCGCAGTCTGAGGAGCAGCCGTTTGCCCAAACTTCCAGGGAAGCAGAGTACCGAAGACCTGCGCCGCCTCCCGCCGAGATGGTCGTAGAAAGCAGTGCTGCCACCAGCGCTGATTTTGCTCCAGTGAAGGAGAAACCAGAGGAACCTCCACCCTTACCAGATTCAAACTCTGCTCCTGAGCCGAGCGCACCGTCCTTCTCTCAGACGCCTGAGAGGAGTGAGACCCCTGGCACCCCCACCATGGAGTCTGAAATGCAGCATAATAGTTTAGACTCAAGGATTGAGATGCTCTTAAAAGAACAGAGAACAAAGTTACCTTTTCTTAATGAGCATGACTCAGATAATGAGGTCCGAATGGAAGGTAGCCCTATCTCCTCTTCCTCCTCCCAGCTCTCTCCCATCCCAATGTACGGTTCGAACTCTCAGCCCGGTTACAGAGCTCAGACACCTTCCTCACGCCCTTCCAGCACGGGCCTGGAGGACATCAGCCCCACGCCGTTACCTGACTCTGATGATGATGAGCCCATCCCTGGGACTGCTTCTCTGAATCAGAATTCCAGGGGTACATCAGAGGCCAGCATGACTCCCATTGATCAGCTGAACAGGACCTCCAAAGTCGAGACCTTGGAGGTTAAAGAAATGGTGCCTGGGGACCAGACTCCAATATCAGAAAAGATGGACGAGGTAAGTGAGGTGGAATTTGAGCCACAGTGCTTCAAACCTGGGCAGGGAGCAGCTCTTTTTTTGTGTGTCATTCAGAGTGTTGGGTTTCTGGTCGCTTTTTCTGTTACTCAAAGCATCTCTCAGTGAGCGGGATGTGACATGCCATTCTCTAGGTTTTTTGGTTTGTTTTTCTACTCTAATTCATAATTTCAGCAGAATAAGCTGTGGAAGTTTGGCCACAGCTCATGCTGTGGATGTCCTGAGCAGTTCAGCCACTGGAGCAGTTCGTCGAGCGCTTTCTGCCATTGCTCTGGTCCCTGAACGTGGGTGTGTATGTATGCACACACTTGCTTAACGGGGCTTTCATGTTATGCTGAAGTATTGAATGTATACTTTGTTTGATAGCTCTCCAGCTATTTATGCCATCTGGTTTGAACAGAAGACAGTTGCTGGGTTTTAATACTCCCTTCACTCAGTTCAGGGGGAGGTAACTGGCTTGTGGGGGATGTGCTCCATTGAGTCTTCCAATAATAGAGCAGAGCTTGCTGCCTCTCCTGGGGCATTCGTGGCTGAAGGGACAGCAGAGCTTAACAGTGTGGAATGGTGCCAGCAGACAGAAATTACGTTGCATGGAACGTCTGTTCGGGACCTCTGTTGCAACAAATGTGAGTTTGGCTTCAGTAGACGTGTTGTATCTATTCGACTGTGTCAAGAAATGGTCAAAACAGAGTTCTTTGCCAAGAACAGACCCTTTTCCCTCAGCATTTATGGTAGTAATACAAAAAAAGAAACTGTGTGGTGTAAAAGAGCTCTTCAGTAAGGAAACCTCTTCTATCCAGGAAGGCTTGTCTTGTGTAAATGTCCTGAGCATGAGATATCAGTTCCATTTACTGATGAAAGTTTCTGGTGTTCAGCTGGCATTTAGTGGGTTTCTCCAGTGGTTTGCAGTGATGGGACTTTCACCCTGGAAGTGGCTGCATTTCAGGGTAGGGGGAGCTGCTCCCATGGGTGCAGACTTTGCAGAGTGCTGATCTGGAGGAAAGGTGCTGCTGCATTAACAAAGTGCCTGTCTCAGTGTTAAATAGGAAAAAATGTCACTGTTTCTGGATGCTTTATTTTTTTAATGTGTGCCTTTCCAAACCTGCCAGCTCTTGCATTGCCACTGAGTCTTTGAAAGAATTTGGTTACTTTGATACATTTGTTACATTGATCTAGACTGGCCTATGTTCCTGGGCCAGGGAGGCTGGTGGGACCTGAGAATATGTTAATTAGCAGCAAGGTTTTGATTCCTTATGCTCAGCCTGGCAGGCTTAAGAGGGGACACCCTGAAGTGCTAAAAAGGAAAAAATAAAATGAGGAAGGCATCTCTTCTCTCCTGGCTGTTCTGGGCATGTGTCTGCTGTCCTTACTCTTGTGCAACAGAGTTGCAGCCAATTACAAACGTGTTTGGGAAGATGGATGAATGCCAGCATGGTATGTGGGGTCAGGCGCTGTGTAGCTGCAGTCAGCACGGAGCACTGGTTGGGTGTCACGTTGGCAGGTTGCGATGTGGGGCAGTGGCGTGCCGCTGGTAGAGCCCGTGTTAGGTCTTTGTCTCCCCTTAATGAGATGCTGGTGTCAGAAGTTCATGTGGTAGCTTTGTGGTACAAAAGGATGTGAACGCCTTGGTCTTCTGCAGAAATCTCCGAGCAGGTCCTGCTGCCTTAATTGTCTCTTCCCCATCCCAAAGAAAGTTTGCTGTTTGCTGTAGAAGCTGTTTATTTAACCCAGCTCTTGGTTACAAATCATGCTAAGCCATTCTGGTATGTTTGAAAAGTTGCCTGTGCCTTTCTTTGCTCTATCTGATGCACAAAAACCATCTCCATGTGTTTTCACTTCCTTCCTCCACCCTTCTCCCCCCCCTCCCCCCCGCCAAAGATTTTGCTTTAGAGAAAGGCTCTCCTGGCTTCCCTCTCTTTGGCGAAGGAGTGGAGCTGAGCGGTGACTTAACATAGGCTGAAATTTGAGCTGCAGCTTTCCAACTGAGCTGGAGAGGGGCACTGAGGCTGTCTGAGGGCTGGAAACTGAACCTCAGGCTCCATCCCATTGTGATAGCACTTCTCTGCTCCTGGGCCTTCAGGCTGCTCCACACAGCAGAGGGAAGGCAAGACGAAATGCTTCTAGCAACTGTGCAGTATGGGAAGACAAGCAGAGATGAGACATGAGTGTGGGGAGGGATTATTAAGTGTCATAAGGAAGCAATAAAGGGCACAGCGTTTGAACTGATTTGCTTCATATTTGGCTTTCCCTGAGGGTCTGAGCAGCCCTTAGGCTCCAGCTGGAAACATCACAGCACTCCCAGGGACAATGCGAAGTGCGGGGAGGTTTTCCTTGAAACAATAGCAGCTTTTGAAGGTTGTGATCCTGTTTCCCATTAAAAAAATTCAGGACTTTTGGCAATGTCAGCTAATAGAGTAATACTTTTCCTATAGGTGTCAAATTGTCATGCAAGTTAAACTCCTCAGACTTGCCTTGGGTATGGAAGGTACTGCCAAAGCTGATGATGACTCTGATTTATCCTGCCGGATCAGAACGTTGGTTTTCTAGATCCAGTATGGTGTTGCTAAGCCTGAGACCTTGGCTGCCGGAGGGGAATGGCCAGGGGACAGGGCAGGGTGCATGCAATGCAAGTTAAGAGTAGATAAAGGCTTTCTGCACTGGCTGCACAACCTGCAAGCTGGCAGGACAAGCGGGGGGGGGGGGGGGGGAGGGGTGTCTTCGAAGAACCAGAAGATGGCAAGAAAGGAGAATAACTGAGCTGTGTAGTTATTTTAATAAATTTGAGGGTAGCAGTGTGCAAACTTTCCTTCCTGCATTCCTGAAAGCTAACAAGGAAAGGACTGTGTTGATTTCTTTTTCATAGGATCTTTCTGTGCTGTTTCAGAAGTGCAGAGGTTAAGTACGTACCATTTCACGCTTTGACATCCCGTTGAGCCAGGTCGTGTTTTTGCTTGGCTCGTTACAGGAAGAGGCCCTGCCTGCACTCCGGGGATTATAACAAGTCACCGTGCTGTGTATCGATGATGCCTTTCATGTTTCAGCTGATGAAGGTGTTAGTTGGCATGCACAGCCTGTGTGTAACAGGAAGACCGTGTGATTGACGATTGTATTTTTCCAGATTGACGAGCACAAAAATGCTTTTGAACCAAGAATCAACAGACTCGTGTCTTCCTGGCGATTTGACTGAACAACTGGGTACTGTGGTGGGAGGAGAGCCAAAGGTATTCCTGAAAATAAAGATCCTGAAATGCAAACGAGGTGCCAAGCAGTCCTGCTCTGGAGTTCAGCGAACAGTCTGGGGAAAAATCTGGGAGTGTCACAGTGCATGGCCCTGGAGGTACCTGACAGCCACTGCTGTCATATGTGCTCTGCACTGGGCTGTTGTGATGTGCTGAATGCTGTGCTGGGTGCTGAGGTGCCTCTCACAGCGTGGTGCTGACAGCTCTGTGCCAAACTGATGGCTCGGGCTTAGCCCCACAGCGAGTGACCCCAGAGATTACATCTGGGCTGAATTTGCACTTTGCATCCCGTTGTCTTTGGGCTCTTATGCGGTCATGGTCAGAGTTGGAAGAAATGAATGTAGAAGGGTCACTTTGTCCCTCTGGATCCTTAGCAGGGTGCATTGCCATCCTCCTCAGGACACTGCATTGTGTCTCGTGTCGTGCCCCCATCCAGACCTAGCTATGGGTCAGTGGCTGGTGAATGATTCCCCTCTTCCATCGAGCTAAGTTCAATCTCAAGTTGTCACGAACATGTCAGAGAGAAAGCAATGGCCCAGTGCATGAGGAGGAGCAGTGAGGAGCAGGAGCTGTGCCTGCAGGATGCATCCCCTCCAGGACACTGCACACAGATGGAATCTCTCTGCTCCTGCTTCATTTGTGAGATGTGTTAAATGGGGCTTCCTGAGGGGGAACCTAAAGGCGCCTGGCCAAGGGACACTCCAGGGCTGAAGAGCGCAGAAGTGATTTATTCAAGGTAAATGCACGTTAAGGCTGAGAAGGTAGAGTCGTAGAGCCAGGAAATGTGATACCTTGGTTTCCACAGTAACTGTGCAAGAGCCCTTATGCCCATAAGTAGCTGTTATGTATGTATAATATATATGAGTACACCTGGGATCCAATTTACAGCTAGAGTGGGATTCATCATTCCTGGAGGGAAATGGGGGAAGTGGATGCAGCGGTAGTTCTGGATGCTTTTTTTTTTTTTTAATTGAAGAAAGGAGAAAAAACTGAGAGCTGCAGTGTGTGCCCAGTCTCATAAACACTTTTTCAAATTTTCCTGCCTCCTGAGCTCTTGCAAATGCAATCATTCCTGATGGAACCAGTTCCTAATGGAAATTCAAAAAATAGGTGTATGTTGTGACTCTGAATTTCCAGAAAGGCAGCCAATGCCCAAGCAGCAGAGATTAAGGTGACCGCCATGCTTCTGCATGAGAATGGTATCAGCCATGCCAAACCTGTGAAATTAAGATGAGTGCGAGTGGCTCCATCTTCGGGCTCAGCTCTGGGGACATCTTACAGTATTTAAGCCTATTCAGAGAGAATGGCAGCACACAGGTCCTAGAAAATGACTTAAAACCAGATCCTGTTGGCACCTCAGAGATCCACTCAGTGTTGAGCATTCTTCCAGAGCTGGTTGGGGAACCACAGGCAGGGATCATTTCCTCGTGCATCCCATTCATTTACCACAGGCAACCTGCTGCCCCTTCAGAATTACACGAAGCAGGGGAGCTATTTGCTGATTTGTCTGACTTTTGACTTCTCACATTTGGCTGCAGGTTGGTTCCTGGAGTGCTGAGCAGCTCAGTGTGGGAAGCAAGGAGTAAACAGGCCTGGGGGGAGCACTTGTTGAAGCAGAACATTGTGGGATTCACCGGTTGTGCTGGCGATGTGCTCCCTCGTAGGGGGAGAAGCCTAAACAGAGGAATGTTTGACTCTATGGTTTGGTTGGGTTTTGATACCCAGCTGCTTCAGGGGAAGGAGGGAATGTAATGGAGCCAGAAATGGTGAAATGCTTTGAAGTGTAGCTGAAAAATAGAAAGCAGGCTGTGGTTGGGAGGCTGAGTGCCTTTCTCACTCTCTGGTACTGGGCCAGAGCTTTGAGGCTTTTACATTTTGCATATCTCATAGAAGTGACATTGCTGTCCCTTTTTTTATGTCACTGTTACTGGTTATACTCTTGCTACCAGCTCAGTTTTACTATGTTTTGCCACTGGTGACCTCCTGTACATTTTCACTTCCAAGTGAGCTGGGCACGTAAAATTGAATTGCTTGTTAGTAGGTAAAGCAGTGCTTACTGTGTGCTTCTGTAATGTGTAGATGTGCTGCTGCTCTGGAAGCTTGACTTCAAATTGCAGTGTTTAACCACAGCACACAGTTACCATGGAACGGTGTATGCAGGTCTGAGCTCAGCAGCCCATTTCCAGCCAAGAGACCCTCCTGGTATCTCTGCTTCTGCTCCTCACAGGGTTATTCCCTTTCTTTTCAACACCCCAATTTCAGCTGCAACGGTGCTGAATGTGCAGATGCCATGAATGTAGGCTGTGGAACCTGATGCCGAGCGACACATTTTCCCTTACAGCTTCCCCACCCCGTTATCATTCTGCTCGCATTCTGCATCTGATGGCTGTGCAGAGTGACTGAGGGACCACGAACGTGCTGCTGGATGGCAAGGTGCATTGCAACACGTGCCGACACCGAGCAAATGTGCCAGTGTGTTAGGTAATCAGCTGAAATACTGAGAAAATAATTGCTGGTAACATATTGTGCTGGCAGCCAGAACAACGCCAATTCCTGGGGCTGGTTTTGAAGAAGATGGAACAGCCGCTGTGCTATGTGTGTGTGTGTCTAACACACAGCAGCACGCAGGCGAGCACTTATTCAAATTTCTGCTGGCTGCTGCCCTTCCTGGACACCCTAAATAGACACTGCTCATCAGCAGAACGTTATTTTGCATATGCACCAGCGTGAAGTCCCATGACTTTGCACCCCCTTCTATTAATTCCAATTTTCAGCACGGGGTGCCTGTTTGCACCTAGCACAGATGGGGCAAAAACTCATCCCGAAAGCAACAAGTTTGTTAGTGCCCAGGTTTTGGTATGAAAGTGCAGTGCTCGCCTTCAGAAACGCACGTGCATCATGAGAAGGATTTCTCACCTTTTCCAACTCCTTGCAGGAAGAGATGGTTTAAAAATAGAAATCTAAAAAATTGTTTTGATTTGCTTAGTGCTCAACTAAAGCACAGGTGGTTTTATAAGTCACCAGTCGTACAGATGGGCTGGTGAGGTCAAGGTATATGACAAACAGAAGGTGGAAAACAGATCTGTAATGCCTCCCCAGCCTTGGGTCTGCTCGATGTGTTGCAGGAGCAGCTCAAGCAAAGGAAGTTGTTGGTGGCTTGGGCTCTGGCAATCGTTCCTTGCATGGGGGGCAGTGGCACGGGGAGGAAGTGAAACTGCTCTTTGAGCTTAAAGCTGGCAGCCATGCCCATGGCCCAGAGGTTTCCTTACAGCAAGGGCAAAGGACTGTAGGAAACCTCCAATTCCTACTCTTTGGCACTCCAGTGTTTCATCCTAGGTGCTTCCTAAGGGCACTTGAATTTGCTGACTGCTCTGCACGTGTGTGTTTTGTGGAGTCTGCACTTTTGTGGCACTGATAACTGGGTGCTTAGTGTTATTATCGCACACCTTTGCCCAGCTCGGCCCTGTGTTGCCCAGCAGCTCTCCCCACAGTTGTCAGTAGGCCAGAGAGGGAGGAGGAAGGCTCTGGGAACTGTGGGGAGGAAGATGAGCAGCCAGGACACTCTTGCAGGGTCCAGTCCTTCTCCTTCCTTCCTGCCCTCACCTTCCATCCCATGGGGACTGTCCTCGTGCTCACCACTGCCAAAATTCCCAGTATCAGTGCTTGGAATGACCATTAGATCAGAGGGGAGAGGAGGGCTGATAATGGTGCTGGCTGATGTGAAGGATATTGTTTGCCAGGAGTTGAAAGAGCCCCTTGCTGGCTTGCTCCAGGAATCAAGTGTTTGCTGCTTGCTTGGGGGCTCTGGGATGAGAGTCACTGTCCTACAGAGGTTTTCCAAAAAGAGTTGTGCTTCACAGCATGTCACTTTGTGCTCATGCCCAAGCAGTGTGTCGTCTTTGCACTATGCAGGAGCTGCTCGCGTTGTATCAAGCATGCTCCCTGTGCAGGGATTGCTGGAGCAGACAGCTTCTTTCCAGGTATCCCTCCTTTCACAGGAGCTTGTTATTTCTGGGGCCTCTTGTGTCCCAAGCAAAAAAATAGACTGAAGATGAGAGCAGTGCAACTAGTGGAAGGAGGAGCTGGGAGACCATAGCCTAGGCTCAGTGCTGGTGTTTGTCTCTGGGGACGGTTTCCCAATCCCAGACCCTGCTGCCAAAAGATGGTATTTCAGTCAGCAGATGTGGCTGAGTTCTTGGTGCAGGTAATGGAGGGATTGTCTTTGAAGGAGGCTGATAAATGTGAGCAGTCATTATCGTGGTGCTCCAAGGGCTTTGCTGTTGTCCAGAAAAAAAAAATCACCGGGAAAATGTGAAAATCTGTAGTACTGCATACAATTATTCAAACGATGGTAAAACATAAAGGGCAATCTACCAGTTGAATATGTGCCACAGAGATGTGTGAAAAGATGCATTTTGACAGGGGAATCTGAACAAATTTGTTCACCTGTTAATACTGTGTCAGGTGAGATACATCTCCCAAATTACATCAGCAGAGTGGTACCAGTAGATGGTTTTGCAAACAGGAGATGCATGCCAGTTGGTGAGAGATTGCAGGAGGATGCTGTGGGTCTGTTTGAAGATGGAGACTTTGTGCTGAGGCAGCTTTTAAATACCCTGAAGACTTTGGGTGGCGCTGTGGGGTCCTTTAGAGGAACACAGAGTGCTGTGCTGATGGGTTTAGAGTTTTTCTTTTCCAAGGTTGAATGCCATAAGGTAGGGATTATGTGGATGTGCTTTCAGTGTTCAAGAAGAGAAAACTTGAGCTTTAGATACTGCCACACCATCCATAAAGAAATAATCTGGCGTTGGGGTCCCTCCAGTTCCTCATCATCCACTGGTCAGGACACCATCCTGTGCAGGAGCTGCTGCTGGTCCCATCTGGTACAACCATCTCACCCCAGTTCCATACTCAGCCTCTGCAGTTCCCTGTGGCAGTGAGGTTCAAAGATGAATTTTGCTCCAGGTGAAAAGTGTTTCCATGTGGTTTACTGTAAACCTCCTGCTTGCTAATCAGAAAACAGGTGGGGAAATCAGCATTGCTTACATCCTTTTTTTTTTTTTTTTTTTGTATATTTTATGCCTGAACAAATGGCAGTGGGAATGTAGCGCAGCTGTGGGATGATTCCACTCCAGTAATTTAGAACAGTTGCAGCTACACAATTTATTTTGCATATGGTTGGGATAGTTCAATAGCAAAAATTTGATATCTTCTAGAAGGCTATGCAAAATGTCATGTTCTGCACGGGACCCTGTTAAGGGATCAGCCAGCAGTGCCAGTCCCAAGGGCTATGTTTCCTGCAAGGAATGTTGTGCAGGAAGAGTTCCTTCTGTAGCAGAGCTCTTCTTTACAGAGCAGGCTTTGGGGAGGAGAATTTGAAGGTATTTTGGCTGGTAATTGCTTTAGGTTTCATCATAGAATGAGGATTTTTAATGTTTTAATGAATATATCCCATGCCTCAGTTGATATGCCTGGTTCTGTCCTGCCTGGATGCAGGATGTAGTTAAATCAGTGCAGCAAGAGAAGGGAAAAGCTAAGCAGGAAGTAAAGCTGCAAAAAACTTGAGATGCCTCCAGAGAGATCATCTGTAAGAGAAGAGGAAGTGTTACCAAAGGGGAACTGCTTCTTACTGGCCTCACCCTTGCTTTTGAGGAAGGACGTCTCTATGCAGCCTCTTCAGCAGCTTGAAATAGGCTCCTTAGGTTGAAGTATTCCCTGCAGCCCAGCTGGGTTTTAATGCTCAAGGATTTGTTGGTCTGTGCTGCAGTGCTCAGGAAAGGCGCTCCTTATGATCGTGGATCATTTGTGGTCACTATGAGCCCAGCCACAGCACTTGATAGAGAAGTTTGTCTTGTGAGCCTCTTGAGGGAGAAGCCATGTCCATCGTTAGGGATGCCCCTGGAGAAGGAAGGGCAAAAGTTTGGGTCTGAGGGCAGGCAGCAGCAAGCAGGAGAGCACTAAGGGATGGTGCTGGTGGATGACCTCACAAAAGCTCTTTTTTTTCCTTCTGCTCTTTGTCCTCCATGGTCCTGATTCCTTGGTTTCTGCTCTCCTTGCTGAGGAAGACCTACATTACACAGGCTGCCTGGTGAATGTCCAGGTCTTGCAAATCAATCTGCTCTTGTTGCTGAAACTGGAAAGATCGAGAGCACTGAATGTGCTCTGAAAATGCTGCCTATCAGTAATACATGTGATTTCAGACTCTCGAGGGTGTAGATGTAGTGCATAAAAAGGGAATAATATCAAACTGGCCTACTTCTGCTGATTAGAACTTGTTTAAATACAATATGTGTACAAGCTATTCTTCAATAGGCTGCTATCAGCTGCTTTCCGAGCTTATCTGCTTTCTTATCACTCTGTTGGTAGCAAGATCTGGATTCCTGGCTCCATCTGACCTATGATTTAAGTATGAGAGTGAACTCAGGGACAGCATATGAAAGCCTGCCTGGCACTGAGCTGCAAGGTGTCTGTGTACTCTGCACGCTTTTTTAGTGCTTATAGGTGGACTCTGATCTAATGCTGCCAGTTGCCTTCTTTATCTCTAATTGTTGAGTACATTCTGCTATCTAGAAATATTGGTGCATTTTTGCACTGCTGTGAAGAACAAAACAGACCATTTCAGAATCATCTGGTAAATTAGTTCACTGTATCTTCAGTGTGATTTCTCCTAAACTTATCAGTTTTCTTTGTATTGTTACATGCTGCTTCAAACTCTGAGTCTTGCATGTGGACAGACCTTGAATAACATCTGCTAGTAGCTGGGACATCAGAAAATGACAGAGGACCCCATTGCATGCTTGCCATTGCCTTTTTTATTTTTATTTTTATTTTTTTTCTCAGAGGATGTTTAGTTCCCCTGTAGGATTTGGCTAGTTTATTCCCAGGACTCTCAACCAGGTGTCTGAAAAGGGCTTTACCTGGGTAAGGCCCAGACAAGTCTTTGGGAGAAGCAGGGAATGTTCCCTGACTAATTTATCTGCAGGGGGTATTTTCTTGCCACTCTCCCATCCTTTTATGCGTGACTTAGCTTCTCAGCTAGCTGAAGTCTTTGAAGTTAGATTGCAAATAGCATTTTGGCTGTCTCTCTCTCCGCTCTCCCACCCCCCTCAAAATAGGGAAACCAGAACATCCATAGCTGAGGGAAGAGCTGGCCTTGCTGTGTGTTCCCCTGCATAACATCCCTTCTTTTTTTCCTCTTTTCTTTTCCCTACCTCTTCCTCCCCCCACCAAGAAACCGTTTTTGCTCTTAATAAGATCTGCTTAACAGTTGAGGGAAAAGGCCGTGGTTCTGTCAGGTGATAAATGCAATTTTAGAGCGTTTCATATGTAGTGAAAACCAGGCAGCTGCCTTACGCAGCCCCCACACTGATGTGTGTTTGCTGTGCCAGGTTGGATCTGCTCCCCCCAGGCAGAAAGAGATGGGTCAGTCTGGCACACACCAGATTTTGGGATGGGGCTGGCACCCCTTGGCACATCTCCTTGCCTGTGCTTTAGGGCCTGTCTGGTTGTGTTGTTGTATTTCAGGGGTCTGGAGGTTCATGGGTCTCACTGTTGATGAACATGGACCCAAAGGATGTTGTTGGCCTTTGCTCTTGCTTCAGTTTGAACTGTCCCTGCAGATACCTTCGACCTTCTGGTACATGCTGGAAGCCCAAGGACAGTTTGTCTGGCTTTTATGAATATCCTTTAATCAGTGGGTACGGACAAGGCATAACCACAGCACATCACAGAGCTTCCTTTCCCTTTCCAAAGGGAGAAAGAGATCACTGCAGCTCATCCAGCTTTCTGCTAAGACAAATCAGGCAGCTCTGTTAGTTTACGGCTCTGAGGATTGCCATCCTGGAAAGCTTCTACTGTGGGCTCCTAAAAGTCTCATTAAGAACTGAAGTGAGGTGCCAGGAGGATGGATTGCCGAAAGTACTGGGGATGCTGGTTGAGTCTCATTCCCTTGGAATTGCATTTCTCAAGTCATCTGCCTTCTGGATCGGTGCAGATCTTGTTACCACAGAGCACTAATCATGCTGCGTCTGCTTCCCATCTGTCCTCTTCATGCAGTTTTGTATTTCCACGAGTCCTTTGCTAAATAGAAGGAGTTTCCAGCCTCAGGGAGGTGCCTAGAGGCTGCTGAACTTCTTCCTCCAGGATTTTATCTTGGACGGAAGAATCCATGCATTACTTCATGTGGGCACTGGAGCTTGCATTTCCAATCATATTACAACTAGCCTGAACCCCTCTTGTTTAATTGATGCTTCTGTGCTCTGCTGTATTTTGCTTCTTGGTGCAACACCACTTCATGCTCTTCATCTTTGGGCTTTGATTTGGGAAATGAAGATTTCAGACTAAAGGAGGGGAGATTTAGACTGGATGTAAGGAAAAGGCTGGAGAGGTGTCTGGAAATGCTAAGCCCCATCTCACGTTCAAGCCATTGGCAGGAGACCTGGCTGTGCAGATTCACATGGGGGCTGTGAGGCATTTCTTTACCCCTGCCCTGTGTTCAGGAACTAGCAGGAACTTCAGGGGAATTCTCCTTCTGTGATTTTAGACACTGACTTGAAATTTCCTCCTGGCACTGGAAGAAAAACTCTGGCATAAATTAGGCTGGTGTTTACAGTGCTGGTTTTTTTTACCATGAGGGCTTGAGTATTTTTGTCATTTGTTTTACCCATTCAGCAGCCTTGGAGGTGTGAAGAGGTTGGTGTGTGCCAAGGAAGCCCTGCCATAAGTACCAGACTAAAACAGCTGAGCCAAGTGAGTGTCTGTGTGGTCAGGTAGGGTGTTCTAATCTCTTGGAGCTTGAATTCTTTTTTTCAAGTAATCAGAATTTTTCAATCAATAATAAAGAAACCAAAACACCCAATAACTTTCCACCTCTGGCAAAAAATCCTTGCTCCACTGCAGCTGTTTTGGTGCCTTTTTTTGCACCAAAATGGCTGCAGGGCACAGTGTTGAGTCTGTGTCACACTAATCTGCGTTCTGCTGTGTTTGCTGCCTTTGCCCAAGAGTCAGATTTGCCAAGTGCTGTATAAATGTATACTACATAGATATCTTGCTTTTCCACTGTCAAGATAGAAATGCATGTTGCTGAAGTATTTACAATCATTCAGCTGTAATGGTTTAATCTTTTAATATCCTGAGCACTTCATTATAGTGCAAATACACTACCTGAATGCTATCTCCGTCCCAGTTAAGAGCTGGCATGATGGCAGTCGCATGCTCAGGCAGCAGCAGGAGGATGGACGCTCCTTTTGCTGCCCAAGAGAAGATGAAGGATGTGGCAAACCAGCCCAGGAGGAGGCAGCAGGCATCTATGGCATCAATCCAGGCTGCGTGGCAGAGCTGCTACTGTGGGCACTGGTGATGGCGTGGTTACCTGAGCAGGAGGGAAAGCTGGCAGGGAGCACAGGCCACACTTGGCTCTGCCCTCCTGCTTGGAGCCACCCTCATGCACGTTCTTGTAGAGAGAAGTGTGTGATTATAGTTATCAACATAAGAAATATTTATTGTAAATATAGTGCTGAGTCTGACTTGTTCACGCCTGACACCCAGAGGTGTGAGTGCTCAGCACAGGGCTGCTGCCATGTCAGCTTGCCTGAGGGCTGCACTGTGCTCCTAAGGGTGTGCCAGGGATGTGTGGGACCTTTGAGCCCTGCTCTGGTGAAAAGCAGATGATCAGTGAGCAAAGCAGTGCTCACTGAAGCCCTCACTGTGCTCTGCTGGGTGAGTTTTGGTCTGCGAGAGGTGTTTGCAAGGTGGGATTCTCTGGACTGAGTTGTAAAAAAAACAAAAAACAAAAAACAAAAGGAGCATTTCATTGAATCGTGCCTCTGAAGGAGCAGCTGCAGGTGTCACAGCTTTACATCCTCAGACATCCCTTTTTTAAGAAATGCAAGCAACAGGTCTGAAGCATCCGTTCTCTCTAATGTTTTCCGCAGGAGGCAGAAGGACTGAGCTGTTACACAGCAGGGCTGCTCTCACTCAGGGATTGCAGCATGCTGGCTGCAGCTGCTCCCTTGCCTGATGAGGAGCACACCATGGGCTCAGCGCAGGAGGGACCCAGAGGCTGTTCTCGGCTCTGTCAGCACTCACTGCATGACCCTGTTCAGGTGTCACTTCCCTGCCTCTCCCTCACTTCTGGAGGGTTTTTCTTTCTCCACTTTTTGTTAGGGTAAGGGTGAGGCTTGCTCATGTGTGAGTGTTTTTAGATCCCTCCATGGACTTGGTCCAAAACCAAGTGAGGACTGTTTGACAGTCAGTAGGGTTATGAAAACTTTTTTCTGTAAGAACTGCTTCTGATTTTACTGCTAGCTGTACTGAAAAGCTGATGCTTAACATTTCAAGTGGGAAAGATTGTCAGTATTCAGTCATGCAACCTATGAAGTTTTAGGCTTTAAGGAATGATTTTCCCATTTGGTTTCTGTGAGTGGAGGTTGCTACAGGCTTACAGGTTTGCTTTGTCTCGCAAGCATGGGATGCATCACTTCATTAAAGCTAATGACCTTGCATCATGCTGATGCCATTGATCTTGCATTTCATTATTTTGATGCACCAAAGCTCGGCCAGGCTGTATCAGGGTAGCTGTGTTCAATGGTAGAGGTTACCTACCAAAAATAAAGGTAACTTGGTACCAATCAAAGTGTTTAAATGAAATCAACTGTGAGCTGACAATATTCAAAATGCATTCTGAATTCTTTTTAAAAGGAAATGAAAGCATGCACAGTTCCTCTGCCCATAGGAAAGGCACCGAACGGTATTCACGCTGAAGCTCCCAGCCGCTGCCGCAGTGTCAGTGCTCCTCTGGGCCAGGGAGAGAACAGCCTCTGCACACCTGGAGCTGCCAGTTCTGCATGCAAATATTAGGAAGTAGTTTCTTTTTGCTGCAGGTATGAATATTTGCTTGCTAAATGCTGGGTATTAGCTCTAAGACCGATACCCTGCATTCAGTAGCTCTCTATCCTGTCACTATTCAGATTGGTCAGAAGGGAGATCTCAGGATATTTCTTTTGCTTAATTCAAGAGGCTCTACCTGAGGTAAACCACACTGTGCCAGGACTAAAGGTGGCAGTTAGTGTGTTGGACAATAAGTGAGATCCTTTGTAAGCAGTTACGCTGACGTGAGTCTCTCCCAACAAATTTGCATCATTAAAACACCTTTGGAAAAATGTGTCATGCATATAATTAAATACCTGTTTGGCTAACTCTTAATTTAATTAATGCAAAGTGAAGGTGGCAGCGTGAATTAATTGAGAGGGAAATGGCTTTCCTCTCAGTGGGCTGAAGGGAGGGTTTCTGGAGGCATTGTGCCCTCAGAAATGTGCAGGTGAACTCTGGGACTGATTGACACAGTTTTTTGACAGTGATAGAACTGATGTCCTCACAGCAGTACGTATGTCACATATCAGCTCATTTTTCTCCCCTGTGAAAGCGAAGAGGAAATCCAGAAGGCAGTTTCTTTGGGAGAACAGCACAGCTGCTTTTCAGCCTTACCTTGAGAGATATTTGGTAGCAGCCACAGCAAATTCAACCTCAGACAGATGAATGAAAAGAAATTCGTGTCACAAAAGGTCTTTCTGTGTCTCCCATTGATTTCTTTCTGTGCCTGTATCTTCCTCTCTCAGTTGGTGCCTATGCTTTTTCCTTAGATACAACTTTCCTGTTCATCTGCTTTAAATATTAATTCTTCTTAACTTTCTTTAAAGACTTCCCCATAGAAGATCTTCTTTTGGTTTGACCTCTTTGCTAACCTTGTGTATTTCCTTTTTTTTCCCCCCACCCTTTCGGTCTTTTTCTCCCTGCTGTTAAATCTTTCCATTTTGCTTGGGATAAAACTGGAGCACAGGTTGTTCATTGTGCAGGTGAGTTGTGAGCTCCATGCTGCAGGAAGCAGGGAATCTGTTGTTGCTTCCTGCAGACTCACATGAACACAAGAACTTACAATTGTCTTCCAGAAATGCTAGTTGTTGGTTTAGCAGCTCTGAGCTCAGCTCAAGTGCATGTATGAAGCATGTATGAATGAAGGAGAATGAAGGAGGCTGATTAGCAGCTCAGCAGGCCAGGCCTGTCAGCTCTGGTTTCAATGTCAGCTGCTCAGGGTGTGCATGGGGGGATGGACCCTGCGGGAAGACTGGGGATCAGTGAGGGGCTGAGGCTGGGAACACGTCTTCCCCGTGGTGCTGCCTGGTGCTGGAGCTCCGCAGGGACTTCACAGGGACTTTCCTGCATACCCCCCTGGATGAGATGAATGCAAACTTGAAGTCACTTTTGTCTGTCTGTGGTAGGCTGAATGCTTCTGGCTTCCCGTTCAGCACTGACTTTTAGTATGATCCAGTTTTTGCAATTGGAACCAATGCTTTTAACAACCTTTTACATGTTTGTTTGGTGAAAAATGGGATCTGTTTGAAAGGAAACTTTAAAGCTGCCACAATCATCTTGTTTGCTCTTCCTTTGTTCCTTTCACTAGAGCTGCATTAGCTGCAACTGTCCTTTCATTCTCTGGCATCCACAGTGTGGGATGTGATTGTGGAACTGAGAAGCTGGGGAAGGGATGCAGGGTGCAAACCTCAGTGCCCATTCATGCTGTGAACCACTCTGCAGGGATAAACGGTGGTCTCCTTGTAGAGCCTCGAGATTAGACATCTTCAGAGAGCTAAGATTGCAGTTGGCTTTTTTGGGGTGATCGTGCAGCGTGTGTCCTGTGCAGTGTGTGTCCTGCTGGGCTCATGCTACAGCAGCAGAATGTCAGGAAGCCTGGGTGAGGGGAGGTGCTAGGACAGGAGGATTTGCAAAGCTGCTGTGGCAAGCACTGTGCTCAGCCTGCTCTCTGGTGGTAGCTGCTGTAGCAGGGATGACCTTTGATAAAAATGTGAAGCATTTGATTTGGTTGGGGTGGTTGTGGTGGCTCAGCTCCATACAGCTCACAGCAGTCATCAACTCAGCTGCCTGTGCTTTTGTTCCCTTACTCCTGGGCAAAATTCCTAGGTAAAAACTGAAATCACAGCAGCTTTGGGAAGAGAACTGCCAGCAAAGTTCCCCTGTGCAGTTTCTCCAGTGTTTGACAAAGAAAGATCTCCATTCCATTTCACCTTTATTTCAGGTCAGGAGAGTAGACAACAGGTAACTGCTGGCCCACAGCATGGGAGAAATAAGCATCTTGGGGATCTTCTGTCAAGTTTGGCTGAAGACAGCCAACAAATTCCAAAAGCTCCTGCCAGAACTGAGGTGCAGAGACACTTAAGTAGGCCATTGGCTTGTGGTCGGTCTCATTTGCTTGGCTGGCTTGGGGAGTGGGACATGGGATGGATACTTTCTGTTTAGATGACAAGGCACAAACTGTTTGGCTCCTTTGTGCGAAGCTGTTAAAAGGAAGGAAGTGCTTGATATGTTGTTCAGAGGAGGCTGGCTAGTTGTGCTTGTTGGGAGCTTGAGCAAGAGAGTCATGATGAGAGCTTCTGCCTTTCAGCCCTGAAAACATATGGTGGTGTTTGCTGTCACCCTAGTGCTGGTTTTGCCATTTTTGTCAGGGAAAGAAGGAAGAATGAGGTAAATAGTTTTGGAGAGGGTAACTTGGGACCCTCTCTTGTTTTTGACATCCCACTAGTAAAATGCCAGCCCCATTTGTGTCTCACAGAAGATAACTCTTGATGTGGAAGATGCCTCTTCCAATAGTGACTGGTATTGCATAGCAGGATTTGTTTTACAGTACCTGAGGGGTGTGACAGCCATCTCTGTGGTCTGTTAGTGCTGGAGGCACCAGCAGGATCCAAGAACCTGCAGGGTGTGCATGCAGGAGTGAGCATTTGTGCTGGGGCTGGCTGGAGGGGTCTCCAGTTTATTTCCTTTTGACAGTGGAGGTGGCACATCATTACTGTTTTTGCATTTTATATATCTCAGTATCTGCATGTGGCCAGTACTCTTTTTGCTTAGAAATATGACGTATGCTGTGTCTTTGAATTGCAGTGTTTAAGACTGTGAAATTTAAAGGTAATTGAAGCAAATTCAGATTCTGTTTTTCAATGTGAATTTCTTTGGCCCACTAGAGACAACTTCTAACAGCAGCAGCAGCCATGTCTGCTGTTGTCTTCCTACAGTAAGAGGTTAAGAGTTGACAATCAATGAGCCAGAGATAGTAACTTAAAAACATGGAAACTCTGTGGTAAAAACTAAAGAATGAAACCTGTGGCATAATGCATCTGTCAGTATTAGATGCAAATGGGAAATAATGCAGTGTGCAGTGAAAGGCATTTGGGTTGTGTGTATTTTGCCAAGCATGGGAGCAAATCCTCCTCTTGCACAGAAGCTGAGATTTTGGGTTGGTTGAATCATAGAATGGCCTAGGTTGAAAAGGACCTCAAAAGTCATCTGGTTTCAACCTCCCTGCCATGGGCAGGGTTGCCAGCTATTAGAACAGGCTGCCCAGAGCTGGTGATCTTTGATAAAGCTTCTACCCCTGCTTCCTGAAGTCTGACATGGGATAGAAAAGCTTCAGTTGGAACCAGCTGCTTGGTGGGCCTCATCTTTTTCAGAGTGCTGTTTGCTTTCCTCAGATCCCAATTAAAACCTGGGTCAAACTTGGGTTTATTAGAAGCAGCCAGAGCTGTGGTATTTATTGTGAAAGGAATGTGCTCCTCACCTTTCCTCTCTTTTGTTTCAGAGTCAGCATTCTTCAGGGGAGGACATGGAAATCTCCGACGATGAGATGAACTCCGCGCCCATCACCAGTGCAGAGTGTGCCAAAACCATTGTGGTCAACTCCTCAGTCAGCAACGCAGCTGTCATGGCCCCATCCATCCCTCCTCTGCCACCGCCGCCTGGATTCCCTCCTCTTCCTCCTCCTCCACCACCACCTCCACAGCCGGGTTTTCCGATGCCTCCGCCGCTGCCTCCTCCTCCTCCTCCCACACACCCTGCTGTCACCGTGCCCCCTCCACCGCTCCCTGCTCCCCCTGGGGTCCCTCCACCTCACATCCTGCCTCCGCTTCCTCCCTTCCATCCTGGCATGTTCCCAGTCATGCAGGTGGATATGATAAGTGTCTTGGGCAACCACTGGGGTGGCATGCCCATGTCCTTCCAGATGCAAACTCAGATGCTCAGTCGGATGATGCAGGCACAGAACACATACCAGTATCCGCCTTTCATGGCGGGCAGGATGCAGTTTGTGAATCTGCCGCCCTACCGCCCGTTCTCTATGGGAGCAGCTCTTGGTCGTGGGCAGCAGTGGCCACCACTGCCCAAGTTTGACCCCTCGGTTCCACCGCCGGGTTATGAGCCCAAGAAGGAAGATCCCCACAAAGCCACTGTGGATGGAGTCCTCCTGGTCATCGTGAAGGAACTGAAGGCTATCATGAAAAGGGACCTGAACCGGAAAATGGTTGAAGTGGTTGCATTTCGGGCATTTGATGACTGGTGGGACAAGAAGGAACGGCTGGCAAAGGTAGGCTTCTGTGTTGTGTGTGCTGGGTCACAGTGCTTGTGGCCAGTCTTGGGTATGAAGGGATCTGGATCTGAATTAAGAAACGAAGCAAAAACAACAAAAAAAACCCTTAAATGTTATGATACCTAGAACTAAAGCAAAAAAAATAGAACCACAGGATAGTTTTGCTGTGAGAAACCCTATTGGTTGGGTGCTGAAAGTAAATGGGAAGCAGATGTGTCCTGCATCTGCCTCCCTGGTCTCCATGCAAGGTGGGTCAGGAGCAGCAGATTTCAGCCTTGGGACAAGTTAGCACCCAGGTGTTAAACCTGGCTCAGTTTTGTGGTGTTGCTATGTGCATTTCGTGCTACTTTTCCATGAGAACAAATATGGTATTAGATGAAGGAACCTTGTTCCCCTCCCACTCTGGGGCATGATCCGAGGGGGACAATGAACAAACCCTCTGTTTTTCCAGACAATCTGAGGGGCTGTAACATCCTCACTTAGAGAGGCATTGCTACCACCCCAGTCCATGAGCTAGGTGACGTCTGAGCATCACTGCAGCCACTGATGCATCTCTGCAGACTTGCCCTGCCAAATCTGAACTCCACTGAGCATCAGTAGTGGGGCAGGCACAGCTGCTCCTTCAGGTAGAATGGGAGAGCCTTCAATGTTAAGCAGCATTGCTATTAAACTCCTAAAGTTCAATTTTTTACCCTTGCTTCTCCTCTCTCTTTTCACCCTTTGCTAAAGTCCCAGGGCCTAAAATTGGAGAAGTGTGGAAAATTTTTTTTTGTAGTCCAGGCCACTGGTGGCTGCTTCCAGGAAGGAGTTTGCAGGAGGGAATGACCCCAAGATTGGGATACAAACTGGGGAAGGCTTCTTTCATTGAAGAGGAAGCTGAACTTTGGGTTGTGTGTATTTTGTATTCTGCTCTAAAAAGCAGGAGTACTTGAAAACACGGAACCAGAGCAATCTGTGCCCACTTTGTACAACAAAGTCCAGGAACATTCCCAGTTCCTCACTCCTCCCTCCTCCCCAGTGCTTGTATATGGCAGCAATTAATGCAAAAGCTGAACATTGGCCAAATACATGAGGATTAGTTAAGGGGACAGCTTTGCATGAATTGTCTGATCCTTTCTCAGCCAATTTTGAGCATTCCTCAGCAAGCAAACTGCTCTGTGATTTAATACACAGTGAAATGAACTCTACCCAAAAAAGCAATTCCTACAGAAAGATTCATGCAATCTTCACAGTGACTATTACAACGAGTTGTTTAAAAAATATATAAAAATATAAAAATAAATAAATAAAGCAACACCACAAGCCACAGCTGCCCTTTTTGTTTCAGGTACCAGTTTCCAGAGCAATGCCCTCACAACAGGCTCTGTAAGCTGGTTGCATGTTAGCTCTCATGCCTAAGATTGCTCCTTGGTTTACGGAGAGGTTGATATTGCTGCTGCAGAGCAGCTGCTTCCTGACAGTGTGATCTGCTTAGAGCTGGCTGTTGGGCAGTGAGGAGCCTGGTCCTCTGCTCCTGGCTAATGCACAGAACTGCTGCCTTCATCAGCAGGTACGTGCTAGTGGTGCTAGAGTCAGTCCCTGAGCTTCCAGGAGAGCAAGAGGAAGGGATCTCAAAAGCAGCAGCTGAAGTACCCAAGAAATTGTTTTAAACCAGGCTCTGCAGTGAAGAAGGAGAAGCAAGTTGAGGCAGGTGTGCAGCGGTGCTTGGGCTCCTGTATGTACCGTGCTGGGGTTGGGTTTAGAATGTTTCTCTCTCACCTGGAATTTGCAGACTACATTGGTAAGGGAAGCTGGCTGTTCCACAGCGCCTTGGCACAGCACAGGTTGTGCTGAAGGTGAGCAATCTGATGGAACACATGGAAAAACTTGTGTTTTTTGTCCAGGAGCCATTGCTGCTTCAGGGCAGTGTCCAGAAAAGCTTCTGCCAGGCTGTGTGTCATGTTGCACGTGGGGAAACCACCCAGGTCTGAGCCTTGTTTCTGCTAGGCCCAGCCATAAGCTGTCTGTTTGCCAAAGAGAACAAACTAGGAATATTCAGCTAAGTGGCACCTTCCTGTTGCTGGTAGGTTCCTGTCCAAGGACTCCTTGGGGACACTGGCGGGCTGGGGCTCCACACACTGGCATCACTGATTTTTCTAGAACAGACCAATGCCTCCAGGCACTGTTAGAGCTGAAAGGTCATCAGCACACAAGTGTCTCCCCAAAACATGCCCTTTGTCCCCATTTCCTCCTTCCTAATGGTTTTAATAGGAGCTCCTGATATAATTTTTCCTTTCTGATTAATAGCAGTGAAATAAACTATTATTTTTCAGAGGTTTAGAAGTATAAATAAGTCAACATATGTGCTTGTTTTCATCTTTCTCTCTAGAAATGTACGAGGCAGGTTTGTAGGGAGAAAGATTTTTAATACCTCGTGTCATTGGACCATCAGCTGCAGCAGCCCTCCTCTTCCTTCACAGTGGAGATGGAAGCTCATTGTGACTGTGTTTGAGCTCCTCCATGTGCTGGTTCCTGCAGTCAACGTGTCCCTCTGTACAAAGGCTTCCAGAAGCCTTGTGGTTTTATTTTTGGGCTTTTTCTTTTTTCCTTTTTCCAGGTTGCTCAGCAGTGTTCAGTCAGAAATTATCTATGGAGCGTTTCTGACTGCTTCTGAACTTTCTGAGGCTG
The DNA here is from genome assembly GCF_023343835.1 of Lagopus muta. Lineage (NCBI taxonomy): Eukaryota > Metazoa > Chordata > Aves > Galliformes > Phasianidae > Lagopus > Lagopus muta. The sequence continues at coordinate 7,024,903 of NC_064449.1, read as the reverse complement.
TTTAGGCTGGGGAAAAGGAGGCTGAGGGGAGACCTTATTGCTCTCTTCCAATAACTGAAAGGTGCTTACAGCAAGAGCGGGGTTAGTTTCTTCTCACTGGTGACAGGTGACAGAACAAGGGGAAATGGCCTTAAGTTGCACCAAGGGAAGTTTAGGTTGGATATCAGGAAAAACTTTAAAGAAAGGGTTGTTAAGCACTGGATTAGGCTCCCCAGGGAGGTGGTTGTCACCATCCCTGGGTGTGTTTAAACTGTTTGGATGCGGTGCTCAGGGACGTGATTTATCAGAGGGTTGTTAGAGTTAGGGTAGTTTGGTTAGGTTGCGGTTGGACTCGATGATCTTTAAGGTCTTTTCCAACCTGAGCAATTCTGTGATTCAGCACTGCATAGAAACACAGCATACTTATCACTCCAATGCCTCAGCTTTTGTTTCTCCCTTTTCTGGCTGCTATATTAACATGGCTGCTGCTGATTGCCAAAAACATATTGCTATGGGTGTAGAGTGGGGAAAACTCGAAGGTAAAGCTAGTGTCCTAGGTCAGGCATGATGGAAAACGTGTGGAGCAAACACTGTGAAGGAGCATGTTGCTGAGGAGGCAGCATGTACTGTGGTCTTTGCCTGGAAAACACTTTCCAAGTCTAGTGCTGCTTGGGTGGCTGAGCAAGATGCATTAAGCACAGTGCCAGGAATAACCAACCATCCCTGGGTGTGGAGGGCTGCTGTCTGAGTTCTCTGCTTGATATTCCCATTAGTACTGTCCTTTATTAGCAGGAGAGTTGAGCTTACACTTTCTTTTCAGTGATTACAATCTAGCAAATTAGCTCTGTTAGTGTCTGTAAGTGAAAATGACTTTTAGCTGATGTTGCACCACTGACTGATGCAAGTGAACATTACCTCCAGTGTCCTTTGCTCAGGACAGACATGCAGTGATGTCGGTCTGCTTTGCTACTTGATGGCTCTAAATGCAAGATCTCTTGGTGTCCGTGCCAAACTACTCCTCTGAGAGTCCCCTCAGGTTTGTCTTCAGCAGTTTTAGTGCCTGTGCAGAGCAAATAACTTGTTAAAATGTGAAGGGGAGGTTTCTCAAAGATGGGAAGGTCTTACTGTCAACAAGAGCTTCTGAACTTTCTCCCTTTCAAGTGTTGTGGTCATGTGGTGCATGTCCAGATGCCTTCACAGAAACTGATGCCTAACCTAGGGACGGGTGTTTCGTGAAATGCAGCTATCTAAATTGCTTCTGGAGTTCACATTCTCCCTAGGAAACTTCTCCTCTCTTAAAGGTCTTTTTTTTTTTTCTTTTTTTTTTTCCCTTCTGTTGCAGGCATCTCTCACACCAGTGAAGTCTGGAGGAGAGCTGGAGGAGAAACCAAAGCCAAAGGATCGAATCACATCTTGCCTCTTGGAGAACTGGAACAAAGGCGAAGGCCTGGGATACGAGGGAATTGGCTTGGGCATTGGGTTACGAGGGGCCATCCGGCTGCCATCCTTCAAGGTAAAAACAGAGATCTGTCTTCATTACACTAACATTCCCTAAAGGTGCAGTAGGAGAACAAACCTAGCTAGGTTTGTGCCCCAAAGCCCCATAGGCTGTTAGCCGCACACTGTTCCCTTGTAAGATTCCTTCCTCCAGTATCCCTTCTAACCCACCAGTGAAAAAAACAAGGATGCTCTTACCCAGCCTTAGCTTTCATCTACCACTTGTGTGAACTGTTGGTAAAGGATTTCTGCTCTGTAAGGTAAATGGAGCATGCGCCCATGTCAGCTGAGGCAGAGTTTCAGCACGGTTGTAAAAATATGCTTATGCTAGTAGCACTTTACACAGTTATTTCTTTGCTTAGAACTCTGTAAGCAGTTTATTCAGAGCTGGATTTACCATTCATAATAGGCCTGCAGCACCACTAGATTCCTGGATTTTGAGGCTTGGCTCTTTTGCATAAGTTGACTGTAATGTCTTACAGTTTGGCAGCTGAGTCACACCTGAAATTTGATTTAAAATGTTTTCTACCTCATGTGAGTTTATGGGATCAGACTTACAACTATGGGGTCATTAATTTTAAAGATTATTTGTGCCTTCTGCCAAGAAGTAGAAGCATAAAAAATGAAAGTTTTTTTTTTCTTTAGTAGTTTAAGCAAAAAATAAGTGGTGTTAGAGAGGACTTCCTTGAAACTGAAGGTTTGAATACAAAGGGAAAGCATGTAAAGATTTGGGACTAGAGATTCAGGAGTCTTGATTTAAAATAAAACTTGTTTCAAGGTTCTTTAAGATACTGTAGGCTCAGACTCCTTTTCTGTTCTGCTACAACTCAGACCGATGCATTTGTCACAAGCTAAATCTGTCAGATTCAAAGTACCTGATGATGACATGCACCATGCTGACATTGAAAGTGTTTTGATTTAAAATGAAGGGGTGGAATTTCATTCACAGTAAAATGCTGTTTGCAAGAAAATAAAAGGATCAAGAGCTGGGAAAGTGGCCCTTGATTTCTGGGTGTAAGTCACAGTAGCAAAGTGAAGCAGTAGCAGTTTAAGAAGTTGATTTCTGCTGTTTCTAAACTCTTTTAGAAATGCAAATTTTGTCTTTTGTTCAGGTGAAAAGAAAGGAGCCACCAGAAGCTGCCTCAGCAGGAGATCAGAAGAGAATCCGGCCTTCTACTTCTGTTGACGATGAAGATGAAGGTTTGCACAGCACATTTGTTTCAAACCCGAGCAGATGCAAGCCACATGCAAGCTGAATTCTTTTAAACTTCACAGCAGTGTGCTCACTTACAGTTAGACACAGAGTAAAGGATTTGAGCCGAAGCCCTGCCTCTTGCAAAACTCTCAGCTGGGAGGTGTCTCCTATGGATTCAGTTATCTTGCAGTCACTGGTGGGAAATTTAAGACCTGCATGTTACAAACACTCATGCCCTTTTGTAGATTTGGTGATGCAGAGCTGGTCACCCAGTAGAGGGAGCTCAGGTTAGTTCATGGACTGTATTCTAGAGGCGTGCTTGCAAATCACTGTGCATGCTGAGGGAGAAAGCAAGTAAGGGACAGTTTGCCCTGTGCAGTTTTTAAATTTATTTGCTGGAAGAATCTATTTTCAAATATTAACTTTTTTTCCCCCCTGGAAACATGGAAGAATGGAGATGAGGGTATTCAAAGCCTCACATCTTTATTTTGCATTAAAAAGTGGATTTGAAATAGTTGTACTATAACCTTGATTCAGACTAGTAATTGATTTTAAAGTTAAAGCATAGAAACAAAGGTTTTGCTTTTTGTTTTGTTTTTTTTTTTAACTGAAAAGAGAGAGGAATTAAGTCATAAGAACCAAGGTTAACTAAACTTTTCATAACAAGACCCACAAATCCATCAGTTCTTCAAGAAGTAAAGCAAACCCTGAGTTGTTAAAGCATTAGTATCCCTCAGTGTGTCTCTGTTTAGGGAAGCGTACAGGGAGTTTCCCGACATGAATCACGCATTGTCCCTTCCTTCTGATTCATGAGGAAGCTTGACTCCACTGGTGCAATATATTCTTATGTTTCTTGATTCAGCCTCTTCTGTATTCTATTCTGATATTCCTGTCTCAAAATTACATTTTTCTTAAGGATGGTACAGTTTTGTATTACCGTTCTCCAAGCAGTGTCCAAGACTGTGGGATGAGACAACCTGTTGGCTTTCCTATCATGATCTCATGGTGCCATGTCTCTTAGCTGTTCCACCTAGAGTTGTCAGCTTTCACTTCCTGCATAATGCCTTCCTTGGGACTTTCAACACTTTGCACCCAGTCTCACCCTCACTTGCACTGTGAAATTAGTAAGTGCCTGTGAGCTTGGGGACTCACACCACATGGACACATTGCCCCAACTTTGATCTTCCCAAAGCAAAAGCTTTCATAGTGTTGTCTGCAAGTCTCTTGCAAAATATTTGATGTCATTTTCCTTGGTTTTGCTCACCAGAGTTGGAGAGGGACAGAGATGCTTCCGATACCACATCCGACCTGTCGAAGAAGGATGCAGAAGCAGTGGGGCTGAGGCGGCGACCAGCAAGGCCACTGGAACTCGACAGCGAGGGGGAAGAGGGAGATGAGACATCAGGGAAAGAGGAAGAGTCTTCCTCAGAGAAAGAAGAGGAGCAGGAGGAAGAAGGAGGCTTGGTGAAAGCAGCACCTGGCAAGGTGTGTTGGTTTGTGATCGCAGTTCTGAATGCTGTCTGTCATTAAAAGGGGTCCTAGTAATTCCAAATCTCAACGTTATTTTCTCTAGAAGATGAGTGCTTGTCATAGGGTCTCTCCTAAAATAATCTCTGTATGAGAGAACACCTCAGGTTCACTGATCAGCATCTCTGAGAGTCACTGGTAATTACTGTAGTGACAGCCAGGTCAGTGGGTCAGACACTGTTAATTTCTCACAATGCTTTCTTGTGAAGGAGGAAGAGGAGGATGAAGATGATGAGGAAGATGAAGATGACGATGAGGATGATGAAGATGAAGAGGATTATGAAGAGACAGGTGTTGAAACAAGTGACAAAGAGGAAGAGCAGGACTCTGAAGAGGGTAAGCAATTCCAAGGAAAGCAGCAAGTTTGTCTTTCAGGTCATTTGGGATCTCCCTTTTGCACTCTATTCGTAAGCCACTGTTTATTTGTGCACCCCTTTGACTGAAAGGCAGTTCTGTACAAGGTAATTTATGCAGATATACATAGTCTCAGTACAAATGTATTTAAGAGACAGTCTGCCAAGAGAGTGATGTGGGCAGGGTGCCAGGCAGTGCTAGCTCTACTGCTTATGGAGCTGCCTGCTGTATGGTGATTGCTGTTAGCATCCAAATACTTGGTTTAATAATCCCTGCAAAAATAAACTGTGAGATTTTGAGACTTTGATTCCTTCAAATCCACCTGTTGCTGTTGATGTCATTACAAGTGTGGAAACAATATTTGTTCCTGTAGTAGAGCCTGATTGTTTACTGAAGTCAGAAAGCAGAACTAATGGTAACCTGCTCTTCTTGTAGAAGATGTAGCGAGTCCCTCATCTTCCAAGGCTGAAGTTGAATCATCAGATGAAAGTGAGGACTCCTCTGAATTTGAATCAAGTTCTGACTCAGATGAAGATGATGAGGAGGAGGAGGAGGATGAAGATGAAGAAGAGGAGGAGGAAGAAGAAGAGGTGGCTGAAGATCAAGACAGAGAAGCCATGGTTGCTGAGACGGAGCATGAACCTGCCAGTCATGAGCTTCTCGATGATAAGAGGGAGACCATTTTGGAGCTATATCCTGTGGACTACATGGATGCAACGGGCTTGGGACTCTCAGAGCCAGCTTTGGTAGAGAAGGATGAAGGGATGGAAGAAGTCAAAGCAGAGGAAAGTGAATGTGATCAAGTCCCAGAGGAATCTATTGCTGCTGAAACACTCAAACAGTTGGTTATGGAAAGAGACCAGGAGCCAAAACTTGCACTGTCTCCCATCTGCAGGCCAGGTATAGTCTTCCTTTTGGTTTGGCACTTATTGTTTTTCCAAATACAGTATTCTTGCAGCATCCAATATGTATGATTTTGTTTCCATTGTTCTTTCTTTCTTCTTGGCTCTAGGCTAGGGATTATCTGTATTTTTTCTTCCTAGTAAAGTTCAGCACAGAGCTTTTTGCTTGGATAGATAATGGTGGGTTTTGTATCCAGAATCTTGTCCTGGACCAATTTAGTGTCCTGCAGGAGCTGAGTGGTTGTTATCATCCAGAGGTGACTGGAAGGTGTGATGGCTGAAGCTAAAGTTAGTAAAGCCGTGGATGCTAAAACAAAACATGTATCTGTGCCTAATGAGTCATTACTGACTGTTCTTGGTTTTAATACCAAAGAAGTATGTGACTGTTAAACTGCATGTGGCAGGTGAGTAGAGTTTTAGAATTGTATCTGATTCATGGTACTTATTTTTATCATTTTAAACTTAGTTCTTTTAAGTGAACGATACCCCCTGATTTGCTGGAAGAACAAATTTGTCTTGATTCAGTACACAGTTGTGTATAGCCCATGAAGACTAGAATAGGAGTAGAATGCAAAAAGCTTGGCAAATTCTGCAGCAGGAAGGGGGGAGCCAGTAGGGAGTGCGTATCTAGTGTAGTGAGCCTCAAGCAGGTTGGGTGTCTGAGGGCTGTAGATCTGGGAACTGGGCAGTATTTTGTCACCTGCAGAGCTGGAAATCAGGTCTCTGCCCAGGATATCACTCCTTGGCTGTTATAAAATCCGAAAGACGTAAAGGCTAGATGTTAAATCAGGCACAAGCTCAAACTGCAGCATTCTTATTGTGCTTGCCCAGCCTGGTCATACAGGAGTGATGTGGGTCTGACCCTTCTCCTGTGATTCTCTGGTTCATTCAGCACAGATGGACAACAGTTCCCCTCCAGTTCTCCAGGCGTTTCCCCTTCCTTTTGCTTTCCCACTTGAAAATGCTATTTTGAGCTGCCTAAGATGATTCACTGTTGATTCATTTTGGCCCTGGATCTAAGGAGGTAAATAAACTCCAGACAAATGAGCCTGCTGCAGAGAGAGAGCAGCATATAAATTGCCTCGCTGATACCATCTGAGTGACTCCTCATTCATTACAAGGGCTTTCCATTTCCTTCATGTGTTGTTTAGGGGTGTTATGCTTTTCCCTTCCTTGTTTCTATCCTTGGAGAGCTGAGGGTACTTCTTAGCCCTACAATTAGTTTACCTGCCCAATCAGAAAAGCTGATTGCTTGGGGCTCTGACACATGTCCTCCACAGCCTTTGCCCTGCAGTTCACTAATGCTTTTTATGTCTGCAAAAAGGTGGTCAGGGGGTTTGAAAGCAGAAAGCCTTCATTCTGGGCTGTGTAGTAGCTAATTCTCAAATTAATAGTGTGTTTTTTTAATGGTCGATTAGGGATGTCTGTGGTAGTGTCTAATTACTCCATACTCTGTCTCCAAAATGTAAAGCACTGGTGCTTTTAAAGCTTCCCAGTGGAACTGAACTGCTCTGTAACTGCAGCATCTTCAATCTGCCTTTACTGGCAAGTGGTGTGTAACCAAGTGGAAGCAACACTTGTGATTCTTTAATTATTTTTTTTCCCTAGTGGAAGAGCCTGAACCCATCGTCATGCTGGAGCCGGAGGTACAGGAATGCCCAAAGCCTGAATCGCAAGATGAGGCTGGCACAGTCTGTCTCTCGACTCCAGTGGCAGTCTTTGGAGAACCTCTGCCCAACAAAAGCAGCTTCTTTAGGAAGTCTGATGACAGCTGCTTAGAAACGCATGTTAAGACAAAGCTGCCCTCTGCAGTGGAGGAGGAGGACAGGTTGCCTCGCACACCTGGACGGGAAGCAGTGGTCCATTCAGAGACTGATATTCTTTTGCTCCCAGCCCACAAGGTGCCATCCTCCACACTTCCCTTACCATCGACTCCTGGTAAAGAGGAATCTGTAGTCCCTCCAGAAAAGTTCCCTGAACAATTAATGGTGACCAAAACGTCCATAGAAGAGGAGATTCCTAGGACTCCTGGGCGGGACATTTTGGCCAAGTCTTCACACCCCCTTGCAAAGTCGCAGAGCACAGACACTGTTCCAGCCACGCCAGGAAGTGATGCTCCCCTTACAGGAAGCAGCTTGACCCTCAGTTCCCCTCAAGTCCCAGGGAGCCCCTTTTCCTACCCATCCCAGTCTCCTGGCATTAACAGTGGCATTCCTCGGACTCCTGGGAGAGATTTCAATTTCACGCCTACTTTCCCAGAGGCTGGTGCTACCATTCCTTGCCTTCTGTCTGGCAAGAAACAGTCAGAGGATGACCTAGAAGAGAAACCTTTTAAAGAGCCTCTTGGTGCTTCCCTTACTATCAGCATGAACAGCGTTCCTTCTCCTATCCCCTTTGCCAGCCCCACGCAAGCAGATTTCCGCACAGACATGGGCTTGCCACCTAACGAGCCAATACCCATCGCAGCCCTGCCATGCATGCCTGGAGATGGAAGAATGCCCATCGAGGAGTGCAAGGCAGAAGTAAAATCTGTTTTGCTCTCGCCAGAAGCACCCGTTGGTGCATCTATTCTTCCTCCACCACCACCACCTTCTGTTCTTCCCAAAAGGAGGCCGGGTCGGCCAAGGCGGTCCCCACCTTCTGTCCTCTCATTGGATATGTACTCGGGCAAAGCCATCGAGCCACCCCCTGTCCCTGTGGCTTTGGTGGAAAGTGCTATGAGCAAAGAGCTTCTGAGTGCACACCCCGATGCTTTCTATGGACTGAAGGACCCTGAAGCCGTCACCCTAGATTTCAGGAATGACAGCTTCCACGAGAAAATAGCAGCTGAGACAGTTGCAGAGAAACTGCCATTTAAGGAATTGGAGAACCAGTGGAATGAAGATTTCAAGGAAGAAGAAGCTCACGTGAAGCCTAAAAGACAGTGGCGAAGGCAGAAGAAGTCACCCGAGCACCTCCCAGTGATTCCTTCCCCAGAGTACTCCCCACCCCAGCCTCAGTTCAGGCCACGCTCCGAGTTTGAGGAGATGACCATTTTGTATGATATTTGGAATGGAGGCATAGATGAGGAAGATATCAAATTCATGTGTATCACGTATGACCGCCTCCTGCAGCAGGACAATGGTATGGACTGGCTCAATGACACACTGTGGGTATTCCATCCTTATATCCTTTCTCACTGGTGCTCTGCATTACACAACACTTGCAAGATGATCATTTTTTGCAAAAATGATGGGTAATGTATGGGTATTTTTGCAAAAATAATGGGCAGAAGCCTTTGCTTATTAGAATAGCAATTACTTATTCCAGCAGAGAATTTTAGACTTTTATTCCCTGAAGCTGTAATACAGAAATATTGCAGAAGTGGCTGTTGTGCTGCATTTTCCAGCTAGGACTGAAGGGAAATCTGTATGTATCTCTTCTGGGGAGATTTCTGGGTAGCTACTTTGTATGTTAGATAAGACAAACTGCACTGCCCCATATATTGCTAAAGATTTGTGGAATTAAAATATCTGATCCCCTAACTCCTCAAGGGAGCAGATTTACTGAGGCCTGTGAGGGCAGTGTCTCTGAGTGCTTATGGCTGATCCATTGCACCTTACCCAAGGCAGGGGGGTGAGATCGCTGTACTGAGCTCAGCCTCGTGTCTTCAGAGCTCGGGGTGACTTCTGGAGGGGGAACAAAAGTGTTCTTTCAAAACTCCAAGGAAAAGAGTGCAGCCAGATGGGTGGGCAGCTGCTGTCTGTGTTCACGGTTGGTGCTACACGGAAATCTTTTTCCAAAAAGGTTTCTCTTGACAGTTAAATGTTTTTATGTTTCAAACACTTTTTTCTTAATTTCCCGAAGCATGCAGCTAAGGAAAGAACTGGGTTTTCCTGTAGGCATATGGGCTTGAGGAATTTTTTTAAAATAGAATTGTTTCTTGCAGCCTCTCCCAACAGCATTCCCCATTTTCCAAGCTGCAGCTGCTAGCTCCGTGTAACCACAGGAGGTTTTTTGTCTGATACCACCTGGCAGCTGCTTTGCTCCTTAACTTCTTTCCACCTACCAGCTTTTCCACCCCCAAGAAAAAGAAGCGGGACGATGGGATGCGGGAGCACGTCACGGGCTGTGCACGAAGCGAAGGCTATTACAAAATCGATAAGAAGGACAAACTCAAATACCTCAATAATAGCCGAGCTTTTGCAGAGGAGCCTCCAGCTGACACGCAGGTGAGGGCATGTCTTCTGCTGATCACCAGGTGTGAGTGAGATTTGACTTTGTATGGCCTTGTGCCCGCTGCAGCCCACCTTTTGGCAGGGAGGGAGATGATGCTGTTGCTGTGCCTGTGTTGAGCTGGCCATTTGGGTAGTGCTGCTGTTCAAAGTAGGGTGTTTCAGAAGGCCACGTGTTCTGTGATGATATGGCACAAGAGACTGCATGTGGGTGGGGTTGCAGGGCGCTTTGTCCGTAGGGTCAGCTCTGAAGATGCATTTGTCCTCAGGGGATGAGCATCCCTGCCCAACCTCACGCTTCCACGCGGGCTGGCTCCGAGCGGCGGTCAGAGCAGCGCAGGCTCCTCTCCTCCTTCACTGGTAGCTGCGACAGCGACCTGCTCAAGTTCAACCAGCTCAAGGTAGGTCCCTGTGGGCAGGCTGCATTGGGCACAGGCTGGCTGGGAGCAGCAGGCCGAGACCAGGGCAAGACAGACAGGGATCTCAGTGCTGGGCGCCTCTGTGTGTGCCCCAGGCCTGAAAGGGGCCCAGAATGGAACTGTTGCTTTGCCTTCTGGTAGAAGTCTCTGTACAGGCTGGGTCAGAGGTGCTCAGCTGGGGAGTTGAGTTCTGCAGCCCTGCTGTCATAGCAGCTCTGGTGAGCAGAAGAGCTGCTCTCAGTGGATCACCCAACACAGAGCCTCTCTGTGGTACAAAGCTCTTCTGTGCTTCCATTTAACCGAACTTAAAGATCTCTGTGGTCTAATTCACCTAAAAATAGAAACACTGGGAAAACAGGGCACTCTAGTCCATTGTGCTCCCTTGTGAGGAGCAGAGGTGTGATCTGCTTGGTAAATGGCTGTGAATAAGTGCGTGAGCATATTAGGGCCAAGGCAGAATCATCAAGGCTGTGCAGAAGTGAGACCCCAAGCGGTCTGTTCTCCAAAGCAGCATGTGGTCAGTGGTACAGACCCAAGTCCTGTGTCTCTGTGGGACCTCCTGTGTCCCCTGTACTGCCCTCCTGTCACTGAAAGAAATTGGAAGGAATTTGGGTTGGCTTGAAGCACTACTTGTGGCTAGGGCCAGCCTTTCTCTTTCCATGTTTTCTCTTTCCATGTTGGGACTAATTCAGGGTTTCTGGGGTGTTTTCTTCATGCAGTTCCGGAAGAAAAAGCTAAAATTCTGCAAGAGCCACATTCACGACTGGGGCCTTTTTGCCATGGAGCCCATTGCAGCTGATGAGATGGTGATTGAGTACGTGGGTCAGAACATCAGGCAGGTAAGCTGAAACATGAGTGAAATCTGATCAAAACCCAGCTGAAAGAAGTGACTGAGTCTGATGGCTGGGTTGGTGTCCCTGCTGTAGGTCATTAGCTATGTGATCTAGGCAGACTGGCACGTGGTTTAAAAGAACAGGCTGGATTTTCAACACCCCGTGGAAATAAAGTGATCAAATCCTTAGGGAGTAAGCCTTCCAGAAGCCTATTCTGAACTTCTGGATATTTGGCATCATGTGTCTTGAGCAGCACAAGCACAGCTGAGGTGAGCCTTGTGTAGGTCTTTGCTCCCAGATCATTCCTGCTTTGTGTTCTAATGCCACGCGTGGGTTTTCTGTAGGTCATTGCTGACATGCGTGAAAAGCGATACGAGGATGAAGGCATTGGGAGCAGTTACATGTTCAGAGTTGACCATGACACAATCATCGATGCTACAAAGTGTGGAAACTTTGCCAGGTTTATTAATCACAGCTGCAATGTAAGTATTGGTGTATTGTTTTTCCCCCCCTCATATAATTGTACTCTGACATACAGATAAACCTATGGAGTCCTCACTGTTCCTCACTGATCAGGAACACACTGAGAAGTAGCAAGGGTTAGGATTAAGTTAAGGAGCTGCAGCAGATCAAAGCTGGGTCTAAAACATCTAAACCTGTGTAAGGAAGAGATTTGAAGGAGCTGAGAAATTAAATATGCAGTGAGACAGAGTGCAGTCAGAATCCTCCTGACCATATTGTGGGATGCTGATGAATACTGTTCAACCACATCTAATAAGTATTTCCTTAAAACAATTTTAGCAGCTGTTCTGCTGTGGGAACGATCTCATTCTAGTGCCCACATGGGAAAAGCAGTCTTGCCCTGGTAGGTGGAGAAACTGCTTTCCCCTGTGTTATGTGCTGCAGTTGTCACTCAGAGACTTCTGGATGTCCAACCATGTTACTGAGCATTAGCTGAGCTACGGTTAGTCCACGACAAACTTGGTAGAACACTGTGTGGGCTCCTGTGCACTGCAGATGACCACAGTGCCTGTTTTGGAGGAGCACCATTAAGGATGCTCTGGTTCCTGGCTTCGTGCCTCCAAGGCTCCTAGGCTCTGGGAACATGGCTGAGGCTGGCTGGGAAAGCCACGGCCCTGCTCTATGTTAGAATAATTGTGTGGAGGCTGGGAAGTCGTGGCATCAGGAACCTAAATCATTACCTGTTCTATCACCCTGCAGCCAAATTGTTATGCTAAAGTGATCACGGTGGAGTCTCAAAAGAAGATCGTCATCTACTCAAAACAGCACATCAATGTGAATGAGGAAATTACTTACGACTACAAATTTCCCATTGAGGATGTAAAAATCCCATGTTTATGTGGCTCTGAGAACTGCAGGGGAACCCTAAACTGAACTCGAGGTTTCTCGTCACACTTGCACCTTTGGCCATGTCAAAACTGTGGTAACCAGGTGTGGTTGCACTTTGCCAAAAAAAAAAAAAAAAGAAAAGAAAAAAAAAAAAAAAAAGAAAAAAAGAAAAAAAAAAAAGGAAGAAAAAAAATTAAAAAGAAAAAAAAAATGTATTTAAAAAAAAAAAAGGAAAAAAGAGAAGAAGAAAACCAAGCAAGTTTCGCCAGGATCACGGATGAAAGCAAAAAGCGCACATGCTAACGAGGACTGTTCATGTTTCAGGTGCTCTTTCCTTTTCAGATCCAGCACGCACGCAGAAAGGTGACTGCTGTTCTGTGGTGTGGTCTATCCAAACACTAGCTTCTGTCTGTTCAGTCCCTACATTAATGCTCCATAATGGGATAATGGTACCTTTTTTTTTTTTTTAATTGTTATAAACCTTCATCTTTTCATAAATGCTGCTACCTTTTCCTCATCAGTTTTGTTGGTTGAAAAAGGCATTCAACGTTTAAATGTGAAGCAGAGACTGAAAATGCCATGTAGGGTTTGTTGGGAGCTTGATTGGCTGAAATTGCACAGATTTCTCAGATTAAGCTGTAAATAAATGTCAGGTTAATGTTACAGAGGAAGCCAGAGGCTTGAGGGTGTGTGAATGGGGGTGTGTGTGTGTGTGTGCACGGAGATGTCTGCAGTGAGACTATAGGTGACCTGTCCTGCCTTTCCATCAGGGGTGAGCCTGAACAAGTCCCCAACGCCAGCCACCCCGGGGACATCAGGGCAGCCATGGCCTGGGCTTTGCCTTGGGCTCATCGCTGATGGTCGCCCGCCATGCTGGTATATTGGGGGATCAAAGCCTCAGCACCCAGACAAGGGAGAGTGGGTACTGCAATCATTGCTAACAGAGTCAGTTGTTTAGTCCCAGAATTGTGGCGCAACGCGTGACCTTTCAGGATCTCTCATAGATTGGTTTGTCTGTCTAGTGTCAAAAAACCTCTGGAGCTGAAAGTAAGTAGGAAATAAGCCTCAGATATTCCGTAGAAATCTTACCTTCCTTTGAAGGGTACACTGCACCTCATGTTCATGATAAGATTTTATTCCTGTTGATGGGAAACAGTCTGATGTGTTACTCATGTGGATTTTCCTCGATTCTCCCAGCCTTGCCAGTGCTTTACAGGGCCTGTCTGCCCTGGCCTTGAATGGGGAGATTCCTGCTGTGATAGGAGCAGGCCAGACCTCCCCCAGTTACTCAGTAACTTGCCCTGGGTGGTCCCATCCTGCAGTAAGCGCAGACGTGGTGGGCAGTGCCCCTGAGCACGGGCTGCACCCTGTCCTCCCCCATCTGCAGCATGGCAGTGAGTGCTGCTCTGAGCTCCAAAGGCATGTTTTGGAGTGGTTTTTCGATCTGTTTTGTCCTTGTAGATGTACTGAGGTGAAGTTTGCACTTCAAGAGCCAAAACATGGAATTAATGTTTCTGGGGGTGTGATCTAGGAGTGTTGCACGACTGTTTGGGTATGGGCAGGATCAGTTATTTCAGCCTGCATTGAGTCTCTTCTGCTTCAAATGTAGAGGTAGTTTGTACTAAGCCTTTGTAATTGACTTATAGGGAAATTGCAATGTAATTATAAAATGCAAACGTCATCTGCATAACTAAAATCTCCTCCCCGTAGAGCAAAAGCACAGCTGTATTCGCGTTCCTTTTCAAATTAGTGACAATTGCTGTCGAACCGCAGCTCCCCATGATCAGAGGGTACAACCTTACAAAAGAGTTTCCTGGAAAGTGTTGCCACCCTTGCTGGGAACTGCCATGCCTGTCCCACGGCTGGGGGCTTGGTGTAGGTTAGGCCTCTGTGCTTGAGTTCCTGCTTTAGACAGAGGGCCTGCAAGAGCCCCAGTGTGCCTGCACTGCTGCCTGAGGGAAGGGAACCGGCCCTGAGGTTGGGCAGCCTGTAGTCTCATCTGTGCTTTTGTTCAGTTTTGTTGTTTCCTATGGTCTTGAGGGTTTCCCCTTCTCTCAGTGAGTCTGTCCAGCAACTGGGTAGTTGTGGGCCAGAACCTGTGAGCAGTGTCTCATTGAGCATAGGCAGTGCATTGAGCTCCTGTGGCAGGAGCTTTTGGGGATTAAGCCAGCTACTCTGTCCCTTTTCTTTAAATAAGGCTCCTATCATGTTGATGCTTCAGTTGGCATCGCTACAGCTGGGTCTTTTGCTTTCAAAGCATTGGGAACGCACAGATGTTGTTTCGGAATGAAGCCCTGCCCTTGTTCTCAGCCTCCTTCCTCTCAAGTCCACCAAACCTGGATGTTAACATGGCTTTGTGGGGGAAAAATCCCACGTGTGCCCAGCCCCGAGGAGCCTGACAGCAGCTCTGTGTTTCCCAGCCTGTCTGTGTGCTTGGAATGGGGCACAGGCTGCTGTGTGTGCAGGGACAGACCCTGGTCTCCTGAGGCAAGGCCTGCAGCTTGGGTTCCTTCAGGGCATTGGGAGGAGCACCAAAGGGATTTGGATGCCAAAGGCCTTCAGCACCAAAGTCGCTTGGGTGCTTCTGAAACTGCCTGTGACCCATTGCTCTGTAGGATCCCAGCTGGATAAGCCAACCCTGAGCCTTCTCTTTCCTTCCTGCCCCTGCAGCTCCTCCGAGAGCCGCCCCATCCCCGATGGGTTCTGGTGATGGTTCCCAGCGGGGCTGAGGAGCTGCAGATGCAGGTGGAGAAGGCAGCCCATAGAGATGTTTTCTGACCCCAGGCACTTTGCCTCGTGCTCCACAGGGCTGGGGTGGGAGGAGGACACTGGAGGGGCAGAGTGCTGGGGGTGCAGCCCCTGGGCCAGACCCAGCATTCACCATCATCACAGGCGTGGAAATGTTGGCGAGGGCTGAGCAGAACCCTGCCCAGGATGCTGCTCACCATTTATTGAAGTCATTCTGTTCGCTGTCCCACTTTTTTTCCCCCGCTTAAATCAAACCCTAAAACAAAATAGAGAGGGATGTTGGCTGTGCTCCCTGCAGAACTGCATCTCACTGCAGTCTCTGATGGAGTGTGCAGGGCTCGCTCAGGCAGGGTGCACGCAGGGCCCCGCTGTGCCGCCTGGGGCTGCTGTGGCCGTGCAGCACTCGCAGCACTGTGGGTCCCACAGGGGTCCCAAGCAGTGGCTGTGGAGGCAGGAGGGGATGGGGCTCATCTTGCAGATATTTGTATTGTATAGAGCAGCTTATTTCTACAGACAAACATTTTTAAACTCCAACAAAGTATGCAGTAATTTCAGTTCTGGTTTTTGTGACTTTTTTCAGGGATCATTTCAGTGCATTTCTGTATAAAATAAAAATTTAAGGAAAAAAAAAGGATTTTGAAGTCTATTAGAAAAAAAAGCATCTTCTGTACATAGGCAAACAAGAATCTTCTCTTCAAACACTGTTTCTTGTAGAAACATGTTGAAATTTTTTTGCTGATTTCTTTGTACTTCAAGAGCATGTAAATAATTTATTAAAAGTGACTATTGTAATTTGGAGTTCTTTTTAAACAGATCCCAGCTCTGTTTCATGGCAAGGAGATGGGGAGGAAGAAGGACTGAGGATAGCAAAGGAGCTGGTGGCATTTACAGCTTGTGTCAAGCTTTGTATAATGTAAATTCTGTACAAATACGGGGGTTTTGTTTTTGGCTTTTTTTTTTGTTGAATAAATAGATGGAATTAGCAGCATTAAGAAACTGAAGACAAAAATTTGCCAAGTCGAGGCTTCTTCCTTGCCCCTCCCCCCAGTCTGAAACCTAATGTGCAAAATCTATTTATTTCAAGCGAGGAAATGTGTACAGTCTAATAGACATCCTGCAATGTATTTAAGCGAGTTTGCAACTGGATTTATTTTTTTTTTTTTCATTTTAATATTTGTTTTTATGAGTTTCCTCCTTAATTGCCACTGTAGTATTTGTTTGAGTGAAAAGAAACACGTTGTGACGGACGCACAGGGCAGGCGGTGAGGAAGTG
The DNA here is from genome assembly GCF_023343835.1 of Lagopus muta. Lineage (NCBI taxonomy): Eukaryota > Metazoa > Chordata > Aves > Galliformes > Phasianidae > Lagopus > Lagopus muta. The sequence continues at coordinate 7,008,612 of NC_064449.1, read as the reverse complement.
GAATTGCTCCCTGCAGCGCTCCGGTTCCGTGACAGGTTGTTTTATTTCACGGTGTGAAAATAAAGGGCTTCCTTTAAAAGGGGGCAGGTAAAATGGTTTGCAATAAATGAATGATTATTTTTTTAAGTTCCTTTAAAAAAAAAAAATCTCTGCTTTGAAGATTTAGGGTTTCTGCTTTTTCTTTTTTTAAGCAAATTTATAAATTTAGGGATGTTTTGTGCATATAGAATCCGTCACCAGTATGTATCTTGTTTTGAAGAAAGTGTTTTTGTTGTGGATGTGTCATGCTGTATATATTTGTTCATATTTTTGTGAATTGAATACTATGTACCATTGTATTATAGTAACTTTTATAAAGCAAACCATAAATATACTGACTTTTCTTACAGAAAATTTATGTTGTGCTTCATGTGTAGTCGGGGCTTTGTGCTCCTGGACCTGTGCTGGGAACTGGGAGAGCTGAAAGTGTCCATCAGAGCGGGCAGGAGCTGACATGAAGCATCGTCACACAGCTGTGGCATGGAGGAAGTGTGCGAGCTGGTCAAGTTTGTGACCTTCAAGCTGCATTAGCACTAAGGCTCTGACACAGCCCTGCACTGAAGTGAAGCCCCCATGCATGGCTGGTGCTGGAGCAGTTGCACTACGTGTGCCTGCATGGAATCCCACCTTTACAGATACCAACTTCAATGTTTTCTGGCCTGAGTTTTGGAAAAAGAGATGCCCAGGGCAGAGGTGGATGCAGCAGCTGATAGAGGAGGAAAAGAAGCTCGTGCTGCTGTGTCTTCTCCTAGGTTGTCTCTTACTGACTACAAGGGGGATGGGACCCACGGAGATGGTGCTGCCAGCATTGGAGCTGGGGGCTGCTGGATGGGCTCATGCTGTCCTAGGAGCCTGAGCCATGGGCTCTGCTCAGGGCTTTGCTTCCATTCTGGGAATGAAGGGAGCTGCAGTGGGTGCTGTGAGGATTCAGAGTGCAGGTGCGTGTCAGCAGGGAGACCCAGGGCCACCAAAGCACCCTGAGATGTTCTTCAGATGTTCTGAGGTCTGCGGGTCCACAGGGAACATTCGAGGTTCATGAAATCATTGAGTGGTTGGGTTGGAAAGGACCTGAAAACCATCCAGTTCCAACCTCTGCCAAGGGCTGGTTGCCCTCCGCTGGAGCAGGGTGTGCAGAGCCCCATCCAGCTGGCCGTGGGCACCTCCAGGGCTGGGAGGCGCTCAGCAGGTATTTATTAGCAAGGCGTGCGACACAATGACAGCAGCTCCTGTCCTGGAGCCTCAGCTCTTCCCTGGCCCCCAGTGACCGCAGCACAGACTCAGCAGCACTCAGCTGTGACAGACGGATTTATTATGGCGGGGGGGAGAGTCCCCATGCAAGGACTGTGACAGCACCCAGGGGGCGGGCAGTGGCCACAAAGCCAGCAATCTGTGGAGACACTCTGGGGATATTCCAGCCTTTGTTAGTTCAGGAGTTGCCAGGTCCCAGAGCAATGCCACGTTACACTGGTGGAAGCCCATACCTTTGTTCACCTCATTCTAGAATGCTGTGGCTGCCCTAAAATCATGACTCAGGATTGAACCTGCATGTGTGCCATGAGTCTGTGCTGTATTTGGGACTCGGGGGCTTGGAGGGGGTTGTGCTGGGGTGAAGGCATTGGCAACATTCCCTCCCCATGTGAAGCCTGGGCTGGGTCCTTCCTTGCCCATCACAGCTTGGCAGCAACATCCTGTTTGTCACGTGTAAGTTTGGGCTGTTGACAAAGCACAGCCAGTTCCCACTTCGTTTGTGATTCAGCTCCTCGTGGCCCAGTGCCACCGGCAGCCCGCACACCGCCTCTACATGGGCTTGGTCTCTCCGTTGGGGCTCAGGACAGTCAGGTTGCCTCGTGCATCCTGGTCAATTTCAATGGCTTCAAACAAGGACTTGAAGTTCCCGGCACCGAAGCCCTGTAGGAGGATGGCATTACCCACGTTATGCCCTTAGTGTTCATCACAGCATCGTGGTGCTGGTGGCACTGGGTGCCGTGAGGTCCTCAGGCTGCCACTCAATGCTAAGGCCGCCTCTATTACTTTTAGCAGTGAAACCCTCCAACCAACCTGGTGGTTGTGCCGCTGGATGACCTCCAGGAACACCGTGGGTCTGTCTTGAACTGGTTTGGTGAAGATCTGGAGCAAGTATCCCTTCTCATCAAAGTCCACCAGGATTTTCAGTTCCTGGAGATAAGCAATAGGGAAATAACTCTGAGATCCATCAGGAACAAGGGGATGGCCTTGCATCGCCCGGCTGCGCCTGACCCACCTCCAGCTCCTGCTGCCCCTGGACTCACCTCCAGCTTGTCAATGCTCTCCTTCACTTTGATCTTGGCAGTTTTCAGCCTCTCCCGCAGCAGTTGGTAGTAGCTGGATGGCACGTCCATGAACTGCATGCCGCGCTGCTTCAGGTTGGTGATCTGCAAACCAGGAGCTTTGGGTTGGGCACGTGAGGACAGGAGGTATTGAGATGCAACTCAACACTTCCCCATTGCATTGTCCCGAGCGGTGCACGAGGACCTGTCCCACTCTGTCCCTTTGGGCCCAGCGTGGAGTTGGCCACCACACGAGGACTCCAACCATGAGGCATCACCCCCTGTGACAGGTCCCTGAGTGGGGCTGCCCCAGGGCCACTCACCGCCGAGATGATGTCGGGGGTGTTGAGTGCGATGTGCTGCACCCCAGCCCCTCCGTAGTAATCGATGTATTCCTGCAGGGAAACATCTCACTGCAGTGCCAGCGTGGCTGCAGCACCAGCCCCGTCCCATCTCCTTCACCCCAGCCCTGTGCTGGTGGTGGTGACAGCCCAGTTGCTGAGCTCACCTGAATCTGGGATTTCTTCTTGCCGTGTGCCGGTTCGTTGATGGGCATCTTGATGGTCTCCTCATAGTTGGTGACCACGATGGAACGCAGGGCGCTGAACTCGGTGTGCAGCTGCTTGTCATCCACCGACCAGAAGCGGTGGAAGAGGAGGTTCTTCTGGTACCTGCCCACCCACAGCAGCCATGTTGCAGCCCCTCACACTAATGAACCTCTGCTCAGTGCTAATTGCCCTCGGCCTCCCCCCAGCCTGCCCTGCTCTCACCAGTCTGCTACCGGCACCATCTGGAGGTCGGGTTGGTTCCCCACTACGTGGTCCACAAAGCTCAGCTTGGTGCTTGGCCTGCAGGGACATGGGGCAGCACTCAGCCCTGATGGCAGTCGGGTGGTGTGATCCATCCCCATATTGGGACCCTGTGCTACTCACAGCCTGGGCAGCAGTGGGTCTCTGAAGAGGGGCGCGTGGTACCCAGGCAGGAAGAGCCCTTTGTAGTTGATCTTCTCCACCAAGGTGTGCGTTGTGTCACCGTACTGCGGAAAGGAGGAAGAGGCTCTGTGCCCATTGCTGCGATGTGCAGACTGCACTGCGTGTGGGGGGGCTCAGTGCCCTCATCACTCACCGTCTGGATGACAGCGAACTTCACCTTCCCAAACTTGTCCTCCTCCACCCAGGGCTCCTTCACCACCACCGCTCCACGCTCCTTGGCTTTCTGAGCAGAGGAGAGTGCCCGTCCTGCCACATGCCCCCGGGGCCCTTCCCACACCAATGTGGGGATGTGTGGCCATGATACCCAGCAGCCCCAAAATCACTCCTTTTCCCCCAGACTCACCATTTCAGGGCGCCCGCTGTACCTCGCATGCGCTGCCTACCTGCACGATGAAGTCACAGTCCTCCACCTCAAAGGCCACGTCCTTCACACCATCCCCGTGCTTCACCATGTGCTCACCCATCTCTGCCGGCAGCCGACATCAGCGGGGACACCACAGAGCGCCCACATCCCGGCCCCAGACCTACAGACCTACCTTCATTGCCCGGATTGAGCGCCGACGAGAGGACAAAAATGATCTGGGGTGGAAGAGGACGGGAGGAAGGGTTGGTGATGGGAGGAATGATCTCACCACCGGTGCTCAGCACATCCAGCAGCACTGCACACCTTGTCCTGCTTGATGACGTGTGACACCACCTCCCTGCTGCCGGTCTCCAGCCCGCGATACGCCAGCTCCTCGAAGCCCAGCTTGTTGCAGTAGTACGAGGCGGCCTGCGGCACAGCACGGCGTGTGCATGGCTGTGTGCTGTGTATGGGGGCATTGGCTGCTCCCCGCACAGCCTTTCACCCCGCTCTGCGTGCAGCGGAGCATGACACATTTTTGCTCTCCCTTTGCATTTTTGCGCCATGCACGCCCCTGACATCCACCCCCCCCTTGCGCAAGGGCTCAAGGCCGGGGCCCCGGGCCAGGGCTGCTGTCAGCACACACACACAGCCTTGCCATCCCCCAGCAGCCAATGACCACCGCCGCCACCCCTGCGGCCTCCTACCTGCTTGGCATTGCCCACCCAGAAGGTGATGGAATGGAAGTGGATGAAGCGGCCTCGCTGGTGCTAAAGGGAAGGGGAAAAGAAGTTGTATGTGCTGCAATTCCTGTGGGTTGCGATTCCTTTGGGTACAGTTCCTCCAAATGGAATTCTTCCCAATGCAATTCCTGCAAGTGCACCCCAGTGACATGGATGAATCCCTGGCTCCCTGCCCTGATGATTTTTTGTAGTGCTTTCCATGCAGGCTGTTCTGTACACAAGGCACAGTGTTGGCTCTGGTTGCATGGAGCAAAGTGGCGGCAAAGCATCCGGGTATCAGCCAAGAAGTGAGCCCAGGGACATCTGGTCCTATAGAAATGTGCAGTGGGAGGTTTGGGTTTGGGGTTTGGGATTTGGGTCACAGAGAAGGAGATTGCAGCTGCAGCCCATCCCTGCCACATGCCCTCATTAACCCCGCAGCGTTAACGATTCACCTGCAGCAAAGCACCCAGCACTTCTCCACCACCACACCGGGAGCACCGCGGGGCAGCCAGGGGGCTCCCAGTGCTGAGCACAGGATGGAATGCAAACCCGAGCAGGGAGCAGGGAGGCACTCACCTTTTCCCCTTTGTCTGTGTACGTCGTCTGCAAGAGAAGTGGGAGAAGCAGTGAGCGGGGTGCAAGGCTGAGGGGAAACGCAGGGAATTTCTCCCACAGAAGTGCAGTTCTGTGCCTGCTCCCCGGCCCTCACCATGCTGTGACCCTGCAATGTGGCAGCAGCAAAGAAAGTGTGACCCTGAGTGCAGGGCTGATATGCAGCAAAGGTGCTCCTCCTCCATCCCACCCCGTCCCGAGGGCACTGCCCAGCGCTGGGGACAGCAGTGGTGGCAGCAGGACAGGTGGGCGGTGGCACAGTGTCACCGACTGCACAGCCAAAGTCATCCCACGGCAATGACACTGTGCTGCCGCTCGTGGGATGGCACAGCTGCGTGACCCCAAGCAGTGCACAGCCGCAACGCTGTCACTCTACGGCAATGACACTGCTGTGTGATCCGTGGCACTGCCATCGCCATCACCCTGCTGGTGGTACTGCCGCCTCACTCCACAGAACGGCACAGGTGTGTCACCATGTAGCAGTGGCACTGCTGCATCAATGCCCTGGAGCTGCCGTCCCCACATCACCCTACGGCAACGGCACAGCTGCATCATCCCGCGGCACCGCCACAACACCCGCCATCCCCGCCGTCACCCCACGGCACCGATAACATCGGCCTCCCCACGCGCTGCCCCCTGGCCCCGCCCCCAGCGTTGTGACCCCGCCCCCAGCGCAGTGACCCCGCCCCCTCGTGCTCTGGCCCCGCCCCCAATGTTCTCACCTCCGACACCGGCACTTCCGGTCCCGCCCCCTCACGCTCCGTGATGCACTTCCTGCCGCCGCAGCGCGGTGCGGCGCCGCCGCCATGTCGGAGGACGGGCCGAGCCACGCTGTGACGCTGAGCGAGGTGCAGCAGTTGGTGCGGCGCAAGGACGAGCTGGAGGCGCAGATCCGGGCCTGCTACCAGCTGCTGGAAGACGTGAGCGGGGTGCGGGGCCGGGCGCGGGGCTCGGGGCGCTGCCGGCGGTCTCACCGCGGCCTTTCTCCCCTCAGCAAAAGGGCGTGGGCATGGACGGGCCGCTGGTGGACGCCGAGGGCTTCCCCCGGGCCGACATCGACCTGTACCAAGTGCGCACCGCGCGGCACAGCATCGCCTGTGAGTGGGGCCGGGCTGTTCGGCGTTGGCTGTGGGCGGGAAGCGGCGTGCGGGTCTCCTCGGGCTGCGAAGAGGGGCTCAGGAAGAACTTATCGCTGAAAGGAAGGTGTGTGGGGGGGGTCGGCCTTTGCTCTCGGGTGACAGCGGGAGGACGAGAGGCGACGGATTGGCATTACGCCGGGGTGGAGGCAGGTTGGATACGTTTCCTCTCCCAAAGAGCAGCCCAGGGAGGTGGGGGGTTACGAGAGGTGTTGAAGAGCTGTGGGAGCGTGGCACTGAGGGACGTGGGGAATGGGCTAGGTGGGTTGTGGTGGTCCGTGTTGGTCCTTTCCAGCCATAGCGGTGCTACGATTCTGCTTCTTACTGAGCTTGGTGCCACCCGCAGGTCTGCAGAATGACCACAAGGCTCTGATGAAGCAGGTGGAGGAGGCTCTTCACCAGCTGCATGCCCGGGAGAAGGAGAAGCATGCCAGGGACGAGGCGGAGGCGCGGGCTGAGGCCATGAGCCAGAGCCTGCCGCCCGCCTTCGCCAAAGTCAATGCTGTGACTCCAGAGTCTCCTGCCAGCACCTCGGTACTTTGCTGGGGATGGCAGTGGGGAGGGCTTCTTTTGGACCTAGGGAGGGGAAATAGAGGATGCATTGCTTTTTTTCTCTGCTAACAAGCAGGAATAAGCTGTGAGATACTGATTATTATTATTATCCCACTCCCACTTTCTTCATTTTAAGTGTTTGTCAAATATTCAGTCACCTTCTCAACCAGTGTAGTTATTCTTGAAAGCTCCCATGGAGGGAGCTGCCCACATGTGGCAGTGTCACTGGGTTGGGATCAGAAAGTGCATGCTGTCTGCTGTGTCATGGCACCACGCAGCTCTTACATGGCCTTGATGTTCATTGCAGCCTCAGTGTTTCTTTACTTGTAAAATAGGGCAGAGAAATGAGTACATACTTGTTTCTAAGGGAGAGGGTATATTTTTCAGTTGTCTAAATGCTGAGAAGGATGGTGTCCTAGCACAGCTTATGTGGCTGGAGGAAGTCTCCTGTGAGCAGGCAGCGTTACCTGTCATTAGAGAGCACAGATGCTCAGCTTCTTTCTGTCTGTCCAGGGCCTTCAGGTTGACGATGAGATTGTGGAGTTTGGTTCTGTCAATGTGCACAACTTCAAGAGCCTGCAGAACATTGCCACAGTAGTACAGCACAGTGAAGGGGTAAGTTTGCTTCTGCTGTAACTGCATTCTCTTACCTCTCCCTGTGAGCTACAGCATTTACTGTGGAATGGCCAGAGAAGCTGCCACAGCCATCAGGTACCTTATAATGGAAGTGAGAGAGCTCATCTTTCTTTTCTTTTTCATTTCTCCCAGAGACCTCTGAGTGTGACTGTGATCCGCAACGGCAAGAAAGTGCACCTGGGGCTGACTCCGAAGCGCTGGGCAGGGAAGGGCCTCCTGGGGTAGGCTGCCAGTCAGAGCAGAGGGGCTCCTGCTAGCACAAGACGCTTCCTGCAGCAGAGCCAGCTGTGATGTGTCTCACTGGCAGGTTCCAGCTGAGAGCTGGGGCTGTCAGTTTAGTAGTCATATGGGATGATGAGTTGTATCAAGTATGGGTATGGGGCTGAAGATCTCAATGGCTAGTTCCTCTAGTAGAGGAAACCGATGGGGAGGGTTGTGGTTGATAGATTCACAGTGTCAGATCATGTGAGCTTCTTTCAGAGCTGAAACAAATGTTTTCTTCTCCACTCTTCTTTTTCAGCTGCAATATCATTCCCTTGCAGAGATGACCACTGCTCAGAAGACAATAAAGACGAAGCTTGTGCCTGCTTTCTGGACTCTGATTTGATTTGAAAGCTTGCCTTATGATCTTTGTTTTTGCTGAAATGAGCGTTTCAGAGGCTGTGACCTCTGGGTGGCTGGGCTTGCAGAGTCTGAAGAGATTCTAATGGAGCAGGGCCTTAACGCAGTTGGAATTGCACTGGTTTGTGAGGAGCAACTCGCAGAGTTGCAGGATGTGGTTTCTCATCTCTTGTGCCTTGCATCAGTTTGGAGTAAGGCTGGAGTGTAACTTAGATTTCACTTGATACAGATCTGGAAGAGCATAAAATGCTTTTATTTGGTGATACCATGGCATTCCTTTTTTTTTTTTTTTTTTTTTCTCCTTGAAATTCCTCACTGAACATCTTGTAAAATAGGATTAAAAGTCCTGGAACAATTTTTTCTTTTTTTAACTTAGATCACAGTGAAGAAACGTGCAAATCTGGTACTTTATCTTTCCCTTGTGACCATAGCTGTTGGAAGTCACTAAGTAAGATAGCATTTTTGGAATGCCTAATTATTTTAAGTTAACAAAATAAGCATTGGGGTTATAACTCTGTCTTCTATTGTATTGAAGTACTCCTACATTTTTTTTAATTTGCTGCAGTTGATTTTAGGATGTATAAACACTTCAGGGGGGTTGGGGTGATTGTTCTTGTTGAAGGTTGTTTCCAGTTGAACTTTGAAATACTCATCCCAATGAATAAAACTGAGTGATGTCTCTCTCTGTTCTTGTGGAAGTTGCTGTCTGGGGGCAGTAATTGTGGGCCATGTCAGGTGTGTTAAAAGCAGATCTGCAGAGGCATAAAAGCGTTCTTCTCTGACCTTCTGCAGCCAAAGATTTGTTTGGTGCAACAAAGCAGAATGTAGTTGTAAGCATGTGGATGAGTGGTGTACTGGCAGCTCTAATGTCAGATCAGCTGGAGCCTGGCCTTGGCCTTGTGTGCTCAAGGTACGTGTCTTCGTACCCCAGGTATGCAGCTGTTGCCTGAGCTGCAGGCAGATCTGGGTCTGCATGCTGGTCGGGAAGAACAGCTTCCAGGCCTTTGTGTGTGTGTGTGCCTCCTGGGATGAAGTGCCCTACAAAGTCCTGTGTTTCCCTATTGCTCGTGCAGTGAGGTTAATGGGTCATCCCAGCACAACGGAGTGAGCTAACTCCTGCTCTCAGGGGACTCATTCTCTTACTGTGGAGTGTGACGCTGCAGTGACTTGACAAAGCTCTGTGGAGCTCTGTAGAAGTGCATGTCCTGGCTATGCACTCTGGTCACTGTTCCCATTGGTGGTAGGACTGGATCAACTCCAGCAAGTAAAAAAAACACAGTTCTGTTGCAAAGCAACATCTTGCACTCAGCAAAAATGTTTTTTTGGGACTACCTCTGTTTATTCACCACTGATTGTTTTCAGTCCACTTCCTTGGGTCAGAACTTTGTTCCTTAAGCCATAATTCCCCACTCACCCGATGCAGCAGGTTGGAAGGAGCCGAGATGGTTTGTGCTGATAACAGAATTGCTTTCCTCTCCCAGCAGGGCACCGGGCTCGTGCTGGGCAGAAGGAAAAACAAATTAGATTTAGAAATTGTTATTATTTGAGCTTAATAGCGTGTCTGAAATCGGCAGTTGGGAGAGCCTGGAGCTGATTAGAAGGCAGCCATGACTCGGGGTGGTGGCAGAGAGCTGCATCCCCGTGTGGGCATCATCCTGATGGAGTGCTTTGTGCAGAGGGTCAGTGCTGCCTCTGTAGGGCAGCTGGTGGGGGTAAGAAGGGGACGTGGAACAGATGCGGAGTGGATGAGCCCCTCTCACAGCGCTTTCCAGTCTGTTGCTGGCAGCAGCCGTTGCAGCCGTTGCCCGGGGAACAGCAGTTGGATGCAAACAGAAGCGTCAGGCGCAGGGAGAGCCTGATCAGAGCTGGGCAGCAGGGCTCTGCTTGCCTGCTGGTGCTCAGGAAAAGTGTTCCTGGGACTGAAAGGCTGCTCCGGGACCCATGGGACCCAGCATCCCGCGTGCCCTGTCCTCCTCCTGTGGCCAACTGGAGTAAAAACATTTTGGCGGCTTCTTGGACAGAGGCTGGAGGTGAGGATGGCTGGTTCAAGTGACACTGCACCGAAGGAGTCATCCCCAGATGGACAGATGCATCGAGAGGCAGCAGTGCCACCCCAGCAGGTGAGGGCAAGCTGTGCCTGGTGCAGGGTGCCTGGACCCCGTCCCAGCGCTGGGACAGTTTGTCACCAGTGTCCCCTAGGGACACAGAATGGAGACCTTATGCTGCAGTGTCTCTCCTTGCTTGGGGACGGGACCAAAAACAGCCCCATGGGTGTCATTTGGAGCTGCAAATTGCAGAGCTCAGGTGAATGGCAATTTCCATTCAGCTCCTCCCATTTCCCCTTCAGTTATTAGGTGTTATTATTTGTTACTGCTCTGTAGGCTCAGCCCAGCTGTCAGTATTTGCTGAGCACTTGAGCTGCCTCTGAGTTATGTGTGTGATGTGATCCCGACCTTAGGCTGAATTAAATGTTACCTGACCTCACCTGGAACCATGGCTACAGCATCCATGCTAAGCTCACACCATGGAGAAAGCAAGGGACCCTGTGGGAAGAAGCAGAAACTGATCTGGAGCCACGAGAGAAGGGACTCAGAGCAAGGGACGCCTCCTTGGATCCACCCTGGGATGTTTAACTCATTTATGAGAGGCAGTGGGATTCTTCTGCTTTCGTTTTTTAGCTGCTTACCAGTCAGCACATTTCAGCAGATCCCTTTTTGTCTCTCAGCCCCATCCCATGACACGATCCCCTTTTTTCACTCCATTTTGCCATCATACCTTTATCCATCTGTAACTGGTGTGTAGGACATGGCAAGGGGAACAGCAAAAAGAGCAGCTTCAGGTCCGGGAGCGGACTCCAGCATCTCTCCGTTCCCAGGACTCCGTGGCTGCTGCCCAGGAAGATGGAGCTCTGGGAAATGCTGCAGCAGCTGCACCTCAGAGGGCTCCTGGTGAGCTGGAGGAGCGCAGCGATGCTCCCAGCCGTGTGTGGGGTGCGCAGCCTGGCCTGCTATTCCAGGGAGAGAAGCAGAGCTGCCACCCTCTCGTGAGTATTACTGGCCAGGAGAGCAGCCCTGGGACACCCTGCTCTGCCCCATTACCCTGGGGATTTGGAGCAGTCTTTCCCCTACTACTAAGAACCTCTTCTCCCCACAGAGCCTGTCCTGGGCACTGGGCTACAACAGCAGCCTGGCTGTGCATAGCATCGAAGATGGGATGCTGCTGTATGTCTGTGCCCACACAGCGGTCATCCACGATGTCCTTGGCAGCAGGCAGTACCACCTGCAGGTCTGCAGGCCTCTTCTATCCCTGAATGCCTTTTTTCCATCCCTGGGCCTGGTGGGGTGGCCACGAAGGTGGTTTGGAGCTGCTCAAAATGGGGCCAGGAGGAGGAAAATGGAAGACTCTCGGATGGGAAGATGGGAAATTCCTCCAGCCAAACAGCTCTGGAGCTCCCAAGTGCTTCTCTCCTCCTTTCCAGGGTCACGCAAATGCCATCTCATGCCTGTGTGTCAGTGAGGACAGGCGCTGGGTTGCCACTGCTGACCAAGGTCCAGACCCTTTGGTCATCATATGGGATGCCTTTTCTGGGTGAGCCTCTATGCAAACCTTCCGTCTCCTTCATAGGGACAACACTGTCTGTTTAACATCCCATTCCAGCAGACACCCTCCTGTCTACACATTCTGCCAGGAGCCCATGATGGTTTTTCCACACAGGATCCCTGTGCGCACCATCTTTGACAGCCATGCAGGCGGTGGGATCTGCGCTATTGCCATCTCCCAGGATGCAAGGTGTTTGGTTACCATCAGTGCTGGCATGGTGCAGGTGAGGATATTTCCTCTTTGTGTTTCCTTTTTCAAGGTTTTTCTTGTGGGTCTGTCGAGATCTTTCTTGCTAAGCCGTTGGGGGATAGATTGGGACTTCATTAAAAGGAATGCTGCAGAGCTGAGAGAAGGTCTGAAATTGGGATGAAAACTGACTCTGCTGTACTCATGTTCAGGCAGCTCCTCACGCTGTTTCCTGAAATTAAGCCATCCAGCCATGCTGGGTTATCCTGCTCCAGCCTTTTTAGCCCCTCATGCTCTGCAGCTGGAGGGGTTGGGGCTTTACTCAGCCAAGCTGGAAATTCTCAGGAGGCCACAAACATCTCCTGGTTTCTCCCCATGCCAGAGGGTCTGCGTGTGGAGGTGGACATATCCTGATGAGAGCCCCGTGTGTGACGTGGAGCTGAGCCCTGAGTTTGGCTTCCAGGTGAGGAAGCCACACTTTGCTCAGTGAAAGAATAAGCAGCAAATATCACTGCTTGCTATTAACGTGACTCTCACCCTTTGATTACAGGATTTTGTCATTTTCAATCCCCAAAATCCTTATGAGTTTGTCAGCAACAGCAAAACCCAAGTGATATTTTATCTGTGGGTGAGTAGGACCACAAAAAGTTCATCTCCTGGTACCTGATGTGCTCCCTATCTCTCCCAGTCATGCTGCCATGGGTGTTTGGGTGCCTCTGGTGGTCACAGCTTCTGGGAGAGGAGCAGGGGTGGGGAGATGCATTTCCATGGGCTCTGAGAGGTTAGAGAAGGTTAATGTCTTTGTGTGGATACATGCTCTGCTCTCTCCGCAGGGCGATGCTGGTTTGCAGTACAGCACTCCTTCTTTGACCAAGCAGGTAAGAGCACGGGGAGCCACAGGGACCCACAGCAGCCCTGTCCCTTCCTGTCCCCCTGTGCCAAAGTGGTGGCCGTGTCCCCAGTCTGTCCCCTGGGTTTCCTAAGGGGACAAGAAAGATTGCCCAAGATAAGGCCAGGAGTGGCATCTCCCGCATACATCATTCTATCACAGAATGGGTTGGGCTGGGGGAGAAGCTCAAAGCCCATCCAGCTCCAACTCCTGCCGTGGGCAGTGTTGCCAGCCACCAATCTGGTTGCCCATGGCCCCATTCAGCCTGGCCTTCTGGGGCTCTACTCCCAGTGGCCACGTTGGCGATGGTCCCACCATGAGGCAGGGAGGGAATGTCACATGGAGGAACCAGATGGGAGAACCTGCACCAGCACTGACCCACCACTGCTCTCTTGACAGACCTTTGGCAGCGCAGCGGGGCACTTCACCCAGTCAGCTTTCCATTTCAACGCCACGCAGGTGCTGACGGGCACCTCGGCTGGGAAGGTGGTGGTGTGGGATGTGGAGAGAAAGCGGGAGCTGGACAAGGAACCGGAGGGCAGGGTGCATGGCATGAAGGCCACCAAGCTGGTGCCGATGCAGGAAGAAAGCCTGACAGCGCTGATGGTGTTGGAGAGGTAAGGCGATGACGTCGGCCTCCGGGGCTCAGCCGGCAGAGGGAGCAGACGGTCTCCGAGCAGCTCGGGATGGGGCGCAGCGCTTCTGTGCGTCTCGTGCTTTTGGGCAGAGAAAGGGCAAAAGGGAAGAGATCTTCCTCGACTTAGCGAGTTCCCCGTTGCGAGTAAATGCTTTCCAGGATATTCTGATGGCTTCATCACACTGTGCTCCTCACGGTCAGTTTTTATCTTTTCCATGGGTTGCACTGGTGGAACAGTGCAAGAACAGGATGGACCTGAGCCATTTGGAGCACGAATTCTCCCACCCCATAACACTGTGCTTCCTTCCTTCCAGCTGCATAGTGACAGGGGATGTGAGAGGCCAGGTGAAGTTCTACAATGGACACCTGCAGCTCCTGGCCTGCTATGACCACAGTGGTACGGGTCCCATTCGGTCCATCTCCTTCTCCAAAGCTCCTCCAGATTCTCCAGCTGCCCCTTCTACCAGCAGCCACCCCTTCGCTGCTAGGTGAGCATCCCTGTGTAAATGCAGCTCTTCTGCATCCTCCAGCACTGGTCACAAAGTGTCCCCAGCACATCCCCGGCTATGAACTGGGTGCCACGTCTCAGTGCTGGAGAAGTGTTAATGCTGGCATGGGGACAGCTAGCTGGGCATGGAGCCGAGCAGCTTGTCACGCAGCTGGTACACCACACAGGGCTAATGCTGAGCCCATGGCTCCCACCGAGCCCCTTAATCCCCTGCTTAACCCTCCCCCAGGTGGCTATTTCCAGTTGTATTTTGTCACTGCTGGGTGAGATAATCCAGGTGGTGGTGAGGAGAATGCACGGCCTGGGGGCTTGGGGCAGCAGCACCACAGGGTGCCTGAGGAGCTCTGCGAAGTCTGCAAACCAGATGCTGTGTTGTGGGGCTGCAAACCACATGTCTGTCAGTCCTGCCTGAAGTTCTGCTGGCAGCATTTATCTGTAGCTGCTCGTTTTTCCAAAGAGCCACGTGGGGCGGGTTTCTCTCTAAGTTGGAGCCCTGGGAGGTGTCTGTTATCCCACATCAGTTATTGCTGTAGCCTCAGGTATGTCACCATGCCCCAGTTCCTGGGTTCACCCCCGATCTTCTATCAGAATCCAGGCTTCATCCCTGGGTGTGCTGATGGCAGTATGCACTTATTCTGTTGTACACGTGGTCATTTAGACGCCTGCTTTGCCCACCGCCAGTCATACAGGACCATCATCACCATGCTGCAGGTGGGAGGGCTGAATGCACAACTGCAGGCCGCTGTCCACATCACAGCTCCTACGCTGTCCCCTGTCCTCCTCCATGATATCATGGCCAGCTCAGAGACCCTACCTATTGTGACATGTGACAGGACTATTTGGGGAGCCCTCAATCTCTCATCTGTCCATCTCACACATCAACAAGCCTCAAATGGCAAAAGCTGACCAGATGTTGTTCTTCTGCCTTGCATACCCTAGTAGAAAAGGGAGCTCCAGTGTCTTCTGCTGGAGACTTCTCAGGTCGTGAACACAAAGTGCCACCTGTCTTCCAGGTCAAGAATTCTTTGCATGTTTTGTATTAGAACATATCACGACTGTCCAGCTAAGTTGCCAAGAAGAGGCTATGTAACATTGCTCAGAGGGATATGAGCCAGCTAGTCTGATTCATCTAATTCTGTTTTTCTCACACCAAACAGGAACTTTATCCTTTCAACCTCTGATGCAACAGTGCTCCGTGTTGCGACAGATGGGACAGACTTTGAAAAAGTCATGAAAGAGGCCAAGAAAGCAGTGACTGCCATTGCATGCCATCCTCAACAGCCACGGCTTGCCATGGGCAGTCACTGCGGGCTGCTGAAGGTGTGGGACTACCAGCAGCCCCAGCTCCTCATGAGCAGGATATTCCCCAGTGCTGGAGTGCAGTGCCTGTCCTATGATCCTGCAGGTATCTTGGAGCTGTGACGTCCCGAAGTACCAAGCATGGAGGTGGGAGCGCATTGGGATTTCAGCTTTCTGCTGGGCTTTGCAGGCTCCTTCCTGGCTGCCGGTTTCACCGATGGGAGTGTGCATGTCCTCGATGCCATTTCCCTGCTGTCCTGCTGTGAGGTGTTCAGGTTCTCACGGGGCCCCATAACTCACGTCCAGTTCTCCCATAACTCCGAGTACCTCGCAACTGCTGTAAGCTTGCTCACTCCTTCCTGAGGTGTACATGTGTATGTGCTGTTCCTGGTGCAGCCCTAGGAGCTGGGAAATGCCATGGGCTCGTGCTGCACTGACTTCTGCACTCTTGTTCCAGGATGAAAAATATGCAGTGACCGTTTACAAAAGGGTTCTGCAGAATGAGCGTAGGTGCTGGGAACACCTGGCAGGGCTGCACTCCCACTACAAGCCCATCCGGAGCATCCTGTTTGGGATCCACCTGGACGGCAGTGAGCCCCGGCTGCTGAGCCTTGGGGAGGACAGGCAGCTGGTACAGCTGTGGGAGGACAGCACTGGGGCTTTGGGCTTGAGGTGGGGTTGGAGGAGAGTGTGGAGGGGCACTCAGCCTGTGACTCTGCAGCTTCCCACCAGTTCCAGTTGTTTGTCAGCCTGGCAAACTGGGGCAGATCTGTAGTTGGGATGATCTGGGTTTCGGAGTATTCACCCTCAGCAGCTGCTCCTTGTGGTTAATCCATCAGGTCCACTGTGATGGCAGGTCACTGTGCTTCCTGGTCTTTTTCCCCAGATTGAATATGACCTGAGCAGCAGCAGCAAGGACCAGCTGGTGGTCCAGCACAGACATCGTGTCGAGCAGGCTGCAGTGCCCCTCTGCTTGGCCTGGTATCCACATTTCAGCACCGAGTCCTTCATCCTCATGGCTAACAGCTGCTACAAAATGAAGCTGTACAATGCAACGACCAAAATGTGCAGGTAGAGAGCCTTCCTTCTCAGCACATCATGGCTGCAAGTCACCTCAGTCTGCCCATGGACTTGGGATGCAGCAGTCGGACACAAGATGGTATGATAGGAGCCCACAGAAGCAGCAAAGAATGATCTCTGAGCACTACATTTCTCTCTTAGCTCTGATATGGTCCCCTCTAGACAGGGATCATGTCCTGTCCTGGTGTTACAAAACCCCACACCTTCCCTCATCCACCCATCCTGGTGCGCCACAGACATTCAGACATGGGAAAATACGTTGTGAGAATGGGTGACAATGTTGTTTGCCTTTAGAAAGACTCTTCTGGGACCAACCTATGGCTCGCCGTTGGAGAAGATGCAAATCCTCCCCAAGAGTGCTGCACAGCCCCAGAAGCACTACCTGGCATACATTACCAAGGACAAGGTGTGGGGCACCAACATTCTGCCATCTGTGTATTTGTGGAGCATTTTGGGCTTGGCTGGGGGGCTGAAGGAAACCTGCCCTTGTAGGGACCAGAGAAGCGAACACTTGCAGGATGGAGGCATTTAGAAACTCCTTCCTTTAGACAAGGCTGGTCACTGAGGGCACGGTATTGGTTCAGCCTTCCTGAGCAGCCCCTGCCCTCACCATCTGCTCTTCCCATACAGGTGGGCCTGCAGATTCTGCCCATTGATGGCAACCCCCACAAGTCCTCAGCTTTCATTTGCCACCCAGATGGTGCCTCTGACCTGGCCATCTCCTACGATGGGCGCTACATCTTTACGGCTGGGGGGAGTGACCGCACTGTTCTAAAGTGGGAGGTGAACCTGAAGTGAGTACCACAGAATGGAGAAGGGAGCCTGGGAGTGGCTTTCCACAGCTGCTTCACGCAGCCAGCAGTCAATGGGGAGCTGACCTAGCTGCTAGTGGCTGTTGTCAGTGACTGAGCACCTACAAAATACTGCGGTCTGGGAAATGCCAAATGCCAAGACATGGAGGGTTGTCTGGTCCTTGTGAGAGCCTGGCTGCTGTGATGGGGATTGCCCGGGGTAGAAGATCAGGAGGGAGCATATGGTACAACAAGTCTGCTCTCCAAATGGGAGAGGCCAGCATTTGTGAGGAAATCTCTGCTGCATTTGAAGGCTGGATTTAGCACAAGCCACTGTAATCCTATAAAGCTTTGCTTACATGAGTAAGAGGACTGCAGAAAATGGAGTGGCTGAGGTGCCCTGGGCTCTGGTCCATGATGCCAGGACATGGGCTTCTGTTGCTTGCCTTGTCAAGGAGACCAGTTGCCTGGTGGGTGTGCACTTGAGAAGGGAGCAGCAGCAGCCAGTGACCTAAAAACAGCTGTGGTCTCCTATTTTTGCCTTTGGGGTGCACTGACCCTCTGAAATGCCTTTCATCTTCCAATGAGGAAGGCTCCGCTGCTAAGCACAGGGTGGTCCCAAATAAGATGCTTCCTGCAGGTGCTGCTCGCAGAGCTGAAGGTTGCAGAGCTCACTCACCTCTACACACCACAACAGTGAGACCTGGCTGCGAAGGCACCAGGCTTATTTATTTTCTTTTCCACTTTGTGTGGCTTAAGCAGTCGGGGGTCAGAATAAGCGGCGTTTTAAGGAAGGCAGTGGAATATAAACGATCCTTCTTTATAATGGTTGGCCAGAGTCCAGGCAACATTGAATTTCTGTGTAATTTGTTTTTGGAGCGGACGTCTTGATGAGCTAATTATCATTTTATTGCTGCTCCTGGCATCTTGTGCATCTCCACTGTGTTTAATACCCAAATAACTTAATTATGAAAAAAGCATGAAGCGAGCAAAAGCTGAAGCAGCACTATGGAGCTGTGCATCAGAACTGCAGCCCTGCTGCCAGCACTCGGGCTGCTTTGGCTTAATATGTGCAGCACCTGTGGCACCATCACTCGCTCTTGTACTGAGTTATGGGGGAAGAATGTGTCAGACCAAGGAGTGGGGAGCTTGGCTTCGTGTGGTTTCTTGCAAGCACCAAGCCCCAGTGCTCCGCATGCTCCAAATGCTGATCCAGCCAATTCATCTCCCTCAGCGTCTCTATAAGGAAGCAGGAAAGCAGAGTGCCAGATACCCAGCTCAAGTCCATGGAAAGGCTGCTGGCTCCCCGCCCTGTGCTCATTCCACTAAACAAGAGGACCATTCAGCAATAGTTAATTCCCACACTGTGCTATTGTATGTAAAACCTGGGTATGAAATATGCTGTAGAAGTGCAGGCTGGTGATAAAATTGCACGTGGTTCAAAGCAGTGCCTCCCCTTCCTGCGTCCTGCAGCCTGGGGATTTTATTTATTTATTGAAAGTGTCTCCAAACAATGACTAGAAAGGGAAATGAGAATTCTCTCCCCGTGTGAACCCTTCCTGCACCGCCTTCTCTCTGTGCCAGTGCCTTGGAAGCTGCTGCATCCCTGGGTGGGGAGGACCTGGTCCCGTTCTACAGACTGCTGGAGGGTGGCCAGGACGGTGAATTCTTCAGGGTAATTGCGCTCACTGTGATCTCCGTGCTGCAACATCTGGTTGGAGTTTAAGATTCATTTATACAGGCCTGACATTTCTTTATTTTTTGTCCAGACTGCCTTTAACAGCGGTCTCATTGATATGACTGTTAGTAAATCTTAAATGAAGCCTTATCTTCCTCGCCTGTTGGTAGCTGAACTTTACAGTATCTCGTTTGAATCCCTCGCAGGAGCTGGAAGACTATTTCTACTATGTGCAGCTGCGCAGCCATGGCATTGATATGCTGGAGAGCAGGCAGGTGTCAACGTACATTCCCTTGGAGGAAATTCCTTCTGTAATGAGAGCAATGGGTTTTTATCCATCTGAGGAAGAGGTCAGTCCTTTGTTTTTATGGTTGTGCTTAAATTTAAAACAAAACAGAACAAAAAACACACACACACAAAAAAACCTCAAAAAATGAGAATGATTGCATTTCAGATTGGGCACTAGGATGAAATCGTTCACCCAAAGGGCTGCCAGGCACTGGCACGGGCTGCCCAGGGAGGCAGTGGGGTTGCTGTCCCTGGAGCTGCTCAGGAAATGTGGAGATGTGGCACTGAGGGACATGGCTACTGGGCATAAAGGACATGGATTTGGGTTGGACTTGGTGATCTTAGTGGTCTTTTCCAACCATAATGATTCTTTGACTTACCGAGTGCCCTAGGGCCAGATTCAGATGTTAGGCATATTGGATGGCTCCAGGGAACATCCACTGTGCTTCGCTCCCTCTGTGACTTCCAGGAGTGTTTGAACTTGTTCACTTCTTGTTGGGCTGTGCGCTGAGGCTGTGGCTATTAGGAGTACCACCAGGTCAGGTCTGAATCCTCCATGCAGTACACTGTGGGAGAAGCACTCAGTTCTGTGATTCTGGGTGTTGACAGAGCATCTTTTTCTTGTTCTGTCTTGGGTTGCTCAAAGAATAATTTTAGATGGAGCCAGCAGCCTTTATTCCCATGGAACTTAAAGCTTTTTCATAACTGATAACTGCAGACGCTCTCTCTGAGCTTGCCTTTCAGGCTGCAGCAGTGGAGCTTCCTATCAAACATTTCTCAAAAGCTTTTCAGCCTCAGATTTTACAGCAGGCAAAGACAAGCAATTTAATAAGGGTTCTGCTGCTTCTCTCTTTGTAGCTGTTTCTACGAGGCTGTTTGCATTGTATACAGACCTAATTTGTAATGTTACAACCTGGCAAAAGGGCAATTAAAGCACATATGAAAAAAAAATAATTGCTGAATCTGAAGTAAGGAGATTTAAACAAGATCCTCGAGCCCCCTACAATGTACAAGGGGTTCCTGGGGGAAGCAGCACATCGCTGTGTTCCTCCCTCCCCCCCCCAACTCCCCAGGGATATTCTTCCAAGCTGGAACTGCTTTGTCCTTGTGTCAGGCTGTGGTGTCATTCCCTTGCAGTTTGTTTGAACTTCTCCTTGGCTCATTGCATTTTTTGCCTCCTGGGGACAGAGAATAGGTATTCCTCTGGGAAATGTCTCTGGAGGAATGGCTGTTAGCCCTCCACTCAAATCAAAACCACAACACTATTTCAGGAATGGAAATAAGTGCTAAACTGCTGCTGAGTGTAGGCAACTGACAATCTGCTTTCCAAAGCAGGCAGGACAGCATTAAAATACAGAAAGTCTGTCTCTCTCTGGAGTGTTTTAATAAAGGAAAAACAGAAGGGAGAAAAAAGCAGCTTGGATTGAGTAGCGAGGCTTTTGGGAATTGGTGTTTTTCCTTTGTAGTTCAGTGGGGCTGATATAAAACCTAATCCCAGATCAGCTAGAGCTGACTCAAATTGGCTATTCTCACCTGGCACGGTGTTTGCTGCAGGAAAAAAAAAGAGAAAGCTGAGATTTCACTCTTCCCTGGGCTTCATTCAGTGGAAAAACTTGTGACAAGAGGACAAAGGCCCAAGGCTGAACACAAAGTTCTCCCCAGGGAAGTCTTGCATCAGCTTCCCCTCCTGGGGCAGCACGTTCAGTGCACACTGGCATGGGAAACTGATTGTGTTTGTGTGAGGGGCTGCTCCATTGGGCATGAGCACATGGAGGACACTGAGCAGAAGCCCTGAGGAAAACCACAGGCTCTAAGCACGGCTGGTCACCAAGAGCAGAGCAAAAGACCCAGCTGCTCCTGTCAAGGCGGGTACAATAAGGGGGCACAATCGCCGGTACCCCAGGGGTGTGTGGTTGCCCTCTGCAGCCTGCTTAGGTCAGGACTCCATGCACAGTCTTCTCTGGTGGGCTGGTGAATTTACCGCCCTGTGGTTTGCTGCCTGCAGTCCCCAGAGTGCAGGCACAGCTGCAGCAAGGGTACGGGTGACAGCTGCGAAGTCACGGGGTGCTCTCATCGCTCAGCCCCTGGGGAAGGTTTCTTCCCCATCTCACATTAGTAACATGTAACAACCAGGGCAAAATGCTTTTCTGAAAGGGACAGAGGCCAGAATTCTGCAGGAATTACGCTGTTGCATTATCGCAGTTTTGAGCAGAAAGATCTCACTGACCCTTGCTTCATTCTAGAATAACTCACTGGCAACACTGAGGACAATCAGACACACACTAATAGAGGAAATCCAAACTAACTACATATTTGCTCCCGCCATCTTTAGCTAAGGTCATAAGAATGAGCACATAACCGTTTGTCATGTCCACCCTCAGTTGCTGAGCTGATCGCTGGGCTGTGGCTGTGACACCTGCAATGCACACAGCCGTGGTACACTGCCATTTGTGGCACTGGGAACTGGCCCGATGCCCTTCAACAAGCACATGTGTAACAGTCTTTCTCGCCTTCATTTTCAGATCGAAGAAATGATAAATGAAGTAAAATTCAGTGAGTTTGTGGATACCGGAGAACAAGTGACAAAAATCAATTTAAGGGATTTTATCAAACTTTATATAAATCATCGGCCCGCATTTGGCTTGTCAATGAAAACAATACGACAAGCATTTCAGGTCCTTGGTTATGAGAATGAGAACGGCGACAAAGTTATTGACAGAGGAGACTTGCTGTCACTCCTACAGTGCAGGGGTGAGTTATTTCTTTTCTGATATTAGTTTTACGCTTGCTTGTTCAGTCTTCAATTTCAGAATGTATTCACTGCAGCAAAAAATTAATGTGAAACTACAGCTTGGTAACCAGGGCAGGCATGGGGAGCCACCCGCCTTCGGATTGTAAATTGAATGATCACGCCTGTTGTCTCAGCTGTACTTCTCTTGCCGCTCTGGAAATCTCTGCTGGCCTGAAGGATCTCATCTGTCAAATGATGAGCATGGATCTTGGCAGATCGTATCTTCCTCTAGTATACCCCTATCCAAATTAGCATCATCTTCACCAGTCACGTAGGCTCCAGAAAGGTTACAGAAAGCTGGGATGAAAATGGTCAGCCTTGGACTGAAATCTGAAAAGATGCGTTGGTTTAATTCAGCTGAATCAGAAAGAATGTCACGAGTATACATATAAACGTACTTATAGCCAACGCCAGAGTGATAGATCATGTAGTCCTAATGGCATGCTCCCGCTGTCAAAAAAGAGAGATTTTGGTGAAGCTGAACACTAAAATGGGTAAAGGGAAGTGCTTCTTTTACTCAGTACATCACCTGGTAATACTTACAACAAGGATCTGTGTAAACCAAGGACTGAAGCTTGTGGGAAAGGTTAGTTATTTATATGGATGGTGTGAACATCCATAAATAGATAATTAGATAGGATAGAACAGTTTCATAACAGATCTATAACCTCATGCTTGAGGACACAAGCCAGCCACTAGCTGGGAACAAACACTGTGTTCAGATCTCCCAGGATATTAGATTATGACTTTCCTGTTCAGGCTTTTTCCTCCTCTGTGCAGAAATGTCTGCTGGCATAGGCACAGGTCTACATGGTCCATGTTTTGACCTGGGCCACAGATTCTTCAGTGGGAACAGGAGCTCAGGCTCCTGCAAGCACAAAGTAGCCTCAAGATCTGTATGCATCACAGTTTCTCCATTTAATAGATATTTTTGCCCCAAATCCACGCAAGACACAAGAACCATTTTCCTTGGAATTGGTATTTTCCAGTGCCAAGATCACGTGTGTCAGTTGGTGACATGGTCCATGACTTAGGAAAACCTAATCTTCCAAACTACCTATTTTGTTTGTTCACAGTTCTTGCAGTTTTTGTGCTGATGACACCGTAACCCAAGGGGCTGCTTTTGTTTTAATGCATACAGGAGAGCATATGATGGAGGATGAGCTGGCACTGTGTCTGTCTGCCCTGCTGGGTAGGCATCCAATGGGAGGAAGATCTGACCTGGATGTATGTGATCCCTCAGGTATGAGATGAGCATTCTGCAGTGCACAGAGGCAGGACTGATTCAATTCCCAAACAAAATGTTTTAAATTGCAAGCCCATTACCCTGTTAGGCCAAGAGCTGTCAAAAACACTCAGGATTGCAAGAACAGATATAAACCCATATGTTGTGCTTCATCTATGCAACAGTTGTATGGGTGTACCTAAAAATAAATGAACAACAAAATGTAACTGGAACCTGACAGGGTAACATTGCTGTTTATCTGCTGGATTGAAAACGGAATTGCAAACGCACAGTGGAAGGTTTACACGGCAAAGGCAAAAAGAAATTCTACCGCATGCAAATTACAGCATTGATTTCACCCAAGCAGCAGTACACATTGTAACAGAATGACCACATTTGTGTACCTTTCATGTGCTAGCCTACACCAGCCTAGAACAGGAACCCTTATACTGCACACACACAGTGCAGCCCCTGCATGCCTTTGGGATCACAGGATCTCATCAGACAATGGAGTACAGTAGCTGTCTTCGGTCCCTTGACTCTTCTGAGGTGTTGGTATCCACTGCAAAGTGAGACAGCCCACAGACTTGACAGTGTTTCCCTGATAATGTATGATGTATTAAGCTAGTAAAGCAGTACTTCGTGATTACTGCATACATTGCTAAAAGCATTCAATTCACTTATTGCTACTTATAAGTTTTGTTGTTCTGGAATGCCATTTTTACACCGCTCTCGTGTGCCTCATGTTGTTGTCATTACTGCTTTCCAGGTGCAGCAGCTTTGATGGAAGAAGAAATTCCAGAGCAAATCACAGCAGAGAGATTCACTGCCGGCATTCTTGGCCTATCCATTGCTGAGCCAGAAAAAAGAACAGTAAACTGAGATGGATAATTCATCTGTGAAGACTCAGAACTGTAGCTGCCACTGTTTTCTACTCTTTCTACTTTCCAAACTCCTCATGTACCTGTGAAATATATATTATATGCTTATTAAAAACTGTTGCGTAGCTTCAGATTATTCAAACTGCAGGCTAACCCCCTGCTTAGCACATGGCACAAGCCTATGGGAGCAAATCTATTTCCCAGTTGTACGTGTTCCTAATACTGCACCCTCTGTTCTGACACAGCAGAAGGTTTTCATTTGGAAATATCTTTAGAAGCATTTCTGCTGCCAGGGCATGGCCCACACTTCCAGTGCCCCCTTCCACAGAACTGGCTGAAACGTGGCCTGGGTAAACAAGTTGCTTTCCAGAAAGGATCTTTGCAGAAAACTGCATGAAAGCTCCGTTTCTAAAGACCTCTACCTGAGTTCACTGAGCCTTTGGAGAACTTGGGTTTGTAGAGCATGGCACAGTGATTGGTACGCTGTCTTTTTGCATGGATCACCCCTACCCCCAGCTAGAGCCTTCTTAGTATTCTTTTCAGGTGGGCTTTATACCAGATGCAGTCTGTTTCCATTATGCAAAGGGGGTATTTATTTGTGAAACCTGACAGCAAAAAAAACTATACAGAAGTATTGATTATATACACTGGTAAATATTCTGTGCAAAATGCTTGGATAGGTATGAACAGATTTGTAACTACGTCGACAAAGTTGCCAGCAAGAACACTGTGATATACATTCAAACCAGTTTTCTATTTTGGCCTTTAAAACTTTGTTTTCCTTTCTGCAGCAGCTCCAATTAGCAGCGTAATACCAATGGGACAGCATCTTACGGTGTTTGTATAAACAGCATAATGAGGCTGACACAAGTTGCCGTGGAAAGATCAGTGAAGTGCTGTTGAACACGCTTCCTTCTTTACATCATCCTCAGCATCAATTTGAATAATAATGCGGGCCCTCCAGAAGCGTTCCTCTCAGTGGCAATGTTTTTTAAACAGAGATCGCTGCTCTGCGCTCTGGAAGCGTCTGTGGTCGTGCAATTAGCACGGTGAGGTGTGTGCTGGTTTATGAGGAGGTCCAGCAGCACGGTGCTCGGTACCGGGGGTCTGAGATGCGCATCTGTGTCAGGAGGAGAGGTCGTGTGGGAGAGCAGCTGAAGGTCGTGGCTTTGCTCTGCATGGAGGGGGCCGAGGGGAGGCTGAGGGGAGGCTGCGTGGCGGCCTGTGGCTCCTCATAGAGGAGCAGAGCGGCAGGTGTTCGGTTCCATCTGGGGACCGACGACCCAACCTGAGGTAACAGCGCGGGGAGGGCGGCTATCGGGAAAAGGTTCTGCACCAGAGGGCACACAGCGGGCTCCCCAGGGCGCGGCCCAAAGCGCTGGAGATCAGGGACACTTCGGACAACGCTCTGAGGCACAGGGGCTGACTTTGGGCTGTTCCTGTGTAGAGCCTGGGGCTGGACTCGATGATCTACACAGTGCCTTTCAACTCGGGGCGTTCTACGGCTCTACGGCTGTATCGCTGCTCGCGTTCTCACAGAAACGGCCGGAATCACTTGAGGCAGCTGAGAAACCCGACAGCCACCGCGTGTCGCGGAGCAGCGAGCGTCCCATCCCGCGCAGATGTTTGACTTCGCAGGAAACCCTTCGTCCTCCGCCAACAAAGCCGCCGTCCGCCGCCATCGGCGGATCTCCTCGCGGCGCCCCTCCCGCCTCGCGCGCGCGCGGGCTGCCGCCGGCGGAGCGGGCTGCGCGTGCGCAGCGTGCGGGCCCCGGCGGGCGGGCGGAGCCGAGCGGCGCCGAGCGGAGCCGAGCGGCGCCGAAGCGAGCCGAGCCGTGGGAGCATTGTGCGTGCGGGCAGGACGGAGGGACGGACGCCGCGAGCCGCGCCGAGCGCCGCATTCCCGCCGCCGAGGCCGCCGCCCTGCCCCTCCCCTCCCTCCACGAAGCCCCAGCAGCATGTCGGGCCGGTCGGTGCGGGCCGAGACCCGGAGCCGGGCGAAGGATGATATCAAGCGGGTGATGGCGGCCATCGAGAAAGTGCGCAAATGGTGAGCGGGCCGCGCCGCGCCGGGACCCCGCGCCGCTCCCCCTTCCTCTCCCCAGCGCCCCGCGGGGGCCCGAGCCCGGCGGGCGGCCGCGGGGGGCGGGGAGCGGCGGCACCCAGAAGCCATTTCGCCGCTGCCCGTCACTCGGAGGCGGCGGCGGCGGCGTGAGGCGGCTCCATTGTGCGGCCGACCCCCGGCCCGGAGCCCGCATCGCCCCGGAGCCCCTCGGCCGGTCTGTGCGCGGAGGGCTCCGTGCGGCGCTGCTCCTCGGGAGCGTCTTTCTTCTCAAAGAGCGTTCCGAACCCGGCTGTGAAACTCCAGCAGCCCGCTCTTAATTCCCACGTATCCCTTAACCCCGCAACTTTCCGAGCTGTGCGTTAAGCCAACAACTTCGCGAGGTTTGTGGAGCTTCGCGGGCGCCTCCCCGCGTAACGCCGTGCGGCCGCGACCCCGAGCGAAGCAGGAGAGGGAATACGTGCCGCCTGGTTTGTCCTGTTGTGTGTTTAAAGGCTGGAGCGGGGCACTTTCCTTAGGCCTGCAGCGTGTTTGGGCATTTTCTCCTTTTGTCTTTTTTTTTTTTCCCTGCTCGTATCGTGGGAATCAGCACGAGGTGTTGGAACGATGTGCTCGCACTGTTGTTGCGGTGTTTCCAGGTGGGATAAGGAGCTGTGCCACCCTGGCCCTCTTTCTCCACTGAGTTGGAGTCTTTGTGTCTTTTGTGTGGAGCTTTGAAAGCGTTTAAATGTTTGAAACCCATGGAGAGCCTTGTCTTTCTGTGACAAAATAAGGAGTGTTTCTGTTACCGTCACAGACGCTGCTTAGGTTTTGTTAAAGATAACAGAAATAGGCATGCTTGCTTTTTCTGGAGGCATGAATTTGTTCCTTCTTGAGCACAATTATGGGCCAGTTGGCCAGAGCTGCACAAAGGACAGAACGTGTGCCTGATAATGCCGGGCACGGGATGGGGATTTCAGAGAATCCACCCGTTGTGTATGGAGCCGAGCAGCCCGGCAGTGCAGTTCGTGTTCAGGAACTCTCTTCTGCTTGCTGCTGTTTTTAAGAGCTGTTTGTTTAATGACGGGTCAGCTTCAAAGGGTTCGAACCGCGTGCAGTGATGAGACGGTGCTTCTGATCACACAGCCACGTTGTTGGCTGTGTGGGACTGTACTATTTTGGATGTAGGTATTTCATTCATGAGCGCAGCTTACCTCCTTTGAGTCCTGGTTTGTGGATGTTGGAGAGGGGCAGAAGCAGGAGTTGATCATTCAAAAGATTTGTCTGGTTCTTTTTCCCTCGGTGAGGGCACTCTGCCATCAAGTCAGTTGCTACGGCTTCACCTGTGAAACAAATCTTATGGCACTGACAGATTTTGTATGCTTTAACCCTCACCAGAACCACCTTGCTTTAAGCATGAGTGTCTAAGCTTTGGGATTGTCTGGGCTGTGTTGGGTGAAGAAGAATTGTCTTGGCCCACAAATAAAAAAATGTGTATAAGTATATATGTATGTAAGTAACAAAACTTATTTTTATTAAAACTTTAAAGAGGGCAGCGAAGCCATGAAACTAATAGATTGGACGAGTGTGCAATTTCAAGGGTTACTGCACAGAATCATGCAACTATCAATCTATAAATCTATCAATTTCTTCTCGTTATGGTTAGAAGTATTCATGTGGCTTTTTGTGTGTGCATCTCACAAGTATCTCCTTGATCCATTTTTCCTATTTTTTAAGGCAATTATGGATTGATGGTGAATCTCATGATTCCCTCCCACCTGCAGTCAAGAACAGTGGGGAAATTAGCCAGTATTCTGTGGCTTAAGAACACTTGTGTTTTGAGAAGACTTGTGCTGTGAAACTGAACTTTATGCGCCAGGAATTCTTGCATCTTTAGAGGAGCCACATAGGCAATTTCAAGTGTGCATTTTCATTTGCTTAATGGGAGCAATTTGTTGCCATCCACGGCTCTTCTGTGGAGATGCAGCCACTGAAGATTAAAATACCTTGCTTACAACAGAGTTTTCTGGGACACGAGCACTTGGAGTGCTGCATTTCTGAACCAAACAGGAGCAGAGTCAGGTCGTGCATACTGTGAATGTTGAATGGCTCCAGTGCGTGCTGCCCTGCTTTATTGATGTGGGAAGGCAGCCTTGCTTTGCAGTGCTGTTGTGTGCTCCTGTTGCCACATCTCCATATGGGCACGTGGGAAATTGCTTTCCATCAGGGCAGACTCCATTCCTTGGAAAATACACATTGCATTCTTAGACAGTGTGCCCTACATTGCTTGTCTTCACGTGTTGGTAGGGAGCCTGGTGCTTCTGGTGTTACTGCAGCTTGGCTGAGAGTAGTAAACAGTGAAGTTGTTAGGATTTTATCTTGAGATTAATGCAGCCTTATCTCCTTTGTTTAAACCACTCCCGTGAATGAGCTTCTATTTTAGAAAACATCCAGCACGTGTCTTGCAGGATACATGGTTGTGTTGCATTTATGTGGCAGCAGCGTTAAATCTTCATAACCGAGAGTTTTTGAACTTTCTTTTTAACCATACTTACTTTTCTTTCAGTCTAGCTGGAAGAAAAACTAAGAATAAATGTAGTGATGTGAGATGTAAAAGGTACAGGGTTATTTGTGTTTTAAAGGTTGATAGGTATGTGCAGATTCTCAACAAGAGAGGGGCAAAAAGTACTGTGCCCTCAGCCAGCATAGGAAAGCAGTGGAAATGCTCTCACAGATGCTGGATTTATTAAATGAAATAAAGCACAGTTTTTTGCAGAAGGAAGTGTGATGTAGCAGGCAAGTACTGGAGTGCTGAACTTTGGGACAGATGCACAAACATTTCTGCCCCAATTTGGCTGCTGGGAATAGGGATCCTGGTCGAGAGAATGCAGCAGGATGAGGAAAACTTGTTGTACTGACTTGTCATCGACAAGCTTTACATAATGTCATAAAGAAGAGATGAGCTTGGACCACCGCTGGAAGTAGTATCAGAAAGTGCTATGCATCTGTTACAGAAAAGAACTGGTTGTAGGAGAGGCATGACTTTAGAACAAAGCACATTGTGTAAAAGATGCAGAGTAACCATAGGCCATGAGATGATGTGACTGATAATGTAGGTTGGGATCTCTTGCTGTAGCTAGCTATAGTAGAACTTCTAGACAGTGTGGCTGTCCATTTGTTGTCTCCATTCAGGCTTGCTAAAATATTTTTACATGGTATATAATGCTCTGCGAAGGAGCTTCTGCAGATTTCCCTGCCCTTGCTACCTTCTTAAAATAGATTTCACTTCAAAAACTCGTTAGGATACAGAACTTCTTAATATGATGTCTTTGGAGAGGGATGCTGCTGCCAGGTTGCCCTGTTGGCCAGGCTGTGGTGGCCCTGTGGCTGCCTGCAAAGGCTGCAGTTTGCCTGGTGGCAGCTGAAGTAAAAATACCCGGTGTGTGAGGGAACTGTTCTGAAGTACTCTAGCAGTCCAAACACAGTTACCATGGATGAATTACAATATGGATTTTCTGGCTCATGGTTATTTCTTTTTGAGCCAGAACATGTTCGCTGACTTCAGTGCAAGTTGGATGTATGTAAAAGGTAGAATTTTGTCACGTGTAAACTGTGTTTCTCGTTACTGTAAGAGGCTGTGTGCTACAACGTGGAACTCAACAGAACTCTGTTAAAACCGTGCTGGCACGTACGAGTTGGAGGCTGCTGCTGCAGCATGCTTGGCTGAAGTTAGAGAGAAGCAGCCCTTGACCATTCGTGTTTGACCATTACTGTTTGTCCACTCGCACTGCTTTATACTTCATTGTATTTGCAGCATGGTCAAGAAACACCCTGTGTATTTGGTGCTACTTCACGTTAGTCACTGGACAAACATCTGCATAGAAATAGGCGTGCTCTGAAAGCAAGCTTCCATTTCAAAAACATTTTATTTGTGCATCTGACAGCACTTTGTGTGTATAATAATGGCATTTTCTTTCCCATCCCCCTTTCTCCTTTGCTTGATCCCACAGGGAGGTCATAATTCTGTGATTTTCACCAAACTCTGTTGCAATGCAAGTGAGTGTGATGTGATAAATTCAGCATTATGACGTCACTTCGTGATCATCAGCAGAAGATGGGGTATGTGGGAGCAGATCCTTGTGTAAATACAAAGCGCTGTGATGAATGGTAGTCACGGGAAAAAGCCAAACAGGCGTGAAAGCCTTTTCTTGAATGATGATATATTGGCAGCAAAGGCTTTCTGTTTCTGTGCCATCAAATGTTTCTAGCACTTGTCGCTGCTGCAAAAGCTGCCTTGACACTTTATGTATGAGTGTAATATACACTGCCGTGTTTGCTCACCAGTTTATTACTTTTATACATGGCATTTATACTCAATTTTGGAGCTTTAGTGTTAATAAACAAAATATAAATACATTTAAGTGTCTTGGGCTATTTGAAATGGGAAAATGAGTATATAATTATATAACTTCCAGGATATTAAGATGCCTTGGGCATAACCACTAAAGAAATGTTGATATTAATGCTTACCCTACCTATCCTTGGCTGTCCTTAAAGTGCTGTGCAGATATGGTTCAGAATTTAAAAATGCTTCAACACGGTTGCAGATACACACATGGGTTTTGTTTCCATTGTGTAATCTCGTTTCTGCATTGACTGTAACCAAAATGTTTATGATACTTTTCAGTGTGGAAGATTACAGCAAGGGCAATTATAGTATGTATTTTAAGTTACACCATTTCCTTTGTTTTTGCGTTTGGGTCATTCATGGGCAAACAGAAGTCTTGAAATCAGAAAAAAAAATAGTTTTTATATATATATATATATGTATAGTGAAACTATGGAGTTTGTTAGTTAGATGTGGACAGGTGAAATTGAGAACTGCCACACTTTTAGCCTGGTGAGCTGTCAGGCTGATGGTGAGCTTTCACCTTTTCCAGTCCACTGCTCAACGTGTGGATCAGTGTCTGTAATGGAGTACAGTGCCATAGAAATTCTAACCCAGTGGTTGCCTACCAAAGGTGAAACAGCATCAGCAGGTGCAGATCTGGGCAGCATCTCAGGATAAATGGATTCAGCAGCAGATGGGTTTTGTGGGTGGGATGTGTTTCCCAACAGAAAGGGGACAGGAGCTCACAAATGCCACGATTCCACTCCAGCAACTGGTCTCTGAGAATAGTTACTGATCTGGGCAGCACTTAGCAAACTTCAGTTTTTGTAGGCAGTGCAAATAAATTGTCAGCTCTAAAGAAACAAAAAGCAGCGTCCGTGTTCAGCAGTGGTGACTTTACACAAAAGATAAAACATGAGGATTCAGAGTAGGACTGGTTTGGGGGGGGGTGATTTTTGTGTTGATTCTTAATGGAAATACTGTAAATGCTACAGATAATAACCTGAGCTTTGTGTTTGCCATACACATCTTAAATTCTGGAGTTTGTGCTGTTGATCTTAAATGTCTGAAAATCATTACATTTCTTTGTTAACAGCCTTGTGTTTGTGCTGCCATCTTTTTTCCTGTTAATACTTTTCTAGTCTTAAACTGACAATGCTGCAAATGCTTACAGTGTAAAATATTTGAATAACAGCAGTTTGATGTCTGGTTTTCTTTTTAATCGTGTTTGCAGGATTGGGATGTTGGTGTACTTCCATCACAGAATATCCCTATTCCCATTGATGTCTGAATTACTATGTATTGAAATCAGAAAAAAAAAAATCCCTGTAGCTGAAGGTTATCAGTGGTATTTAGAAGCTCAAAAGAATTAAAATGTCAGGGCTAACTTAAATACTAGAAGGAAAAGTTACTAATATAGGTTTCCTCCTGTGTTCTACAGTCTGTCCAGTGAAGATGCTGTGTGAGGCTGCTTTGAGATGCTAACAGGTATCTTGAACTTTTGGTTTTCCAGTGCAGCATCTCTAAGTAATATTTTGCTATAGGAAAAGGCTGAAATCTTGGTTTAAAAAAAGAAAGATTTATTCACCTCTCCTACACCCAAACCAAAAGCCCAACTGGTTTTATTTCCATGACTTCAAAGGTTTTCCAAACTAGAAATGAGCTTAGTTTGACTTGTGTTCTTAAAAAATGTATACATCATGGTCATGTCTTCACAATTAAGTATGCTCTCATTACTGACATGCTCTCATCTCCACTCTCATTTTTATCACCCAAGCAGTAGAGCTCCAAATTAGTCTAACATTGTTTCTTGACATACTTCAGCCATCTAGTGTACATAAATGGATGTATCTAAACACACAGAGCAAAAGCTGCTCTAGGAAGAACCTTGGGAAAGAAACAGATCTGAAACAGTTCTGCGCTTTAATTGAAATGTACTTGTGGACAGATCCAAAATGCTCCAATTGTCATTTATAGCTTCTCTTTTTTTAAACAGGGAAGTGTCTCCTCTAAAGGAGAAACAAACAGGGTTGGCTTTCATAGCTAAAACAAGTAGTAAGGAGGATGTTTGTGGCATTTGTACAATGTGGCTGCTTTAGATGCTGGAAGCCCTTTCTAAAAATGGAGATATCACATATGTATTTGAAGTCACATCCAGCTTCTCCCATCCTGCAAAGTACATTATTGTTATTTTAATCTGTACATTCCAGAATTCCAAAACCAATTTAAATGTGTTTTTAAAAATGAAATAACAAAAATGCTTGAGGTCTCATGCCAAATTAAATTCAAATGTTCCTGAATATTTAAGGGAATTAGTCCTTGGTAGCTTTAAACTGATCCGTTTGCAGAGCTCTGTTGCAAACCCAGGAACCAGCAGTGGTGATCTGTGACCTGAGAACTGATCACAGAGGCGGGATGAAATTTCTCTGACGTTCTGAACCTTCCTTTAATGTTCTCATGCAGAGAGCTCGAGGAGTTCCTCCTGTAACTGAGTGCTCAGCATCCATTCCATCTCCGCACTCTGTGACCCCCAATGCAGTGACACCCTCCGGTCACGTTTCCTTTGCAATTTGTCAGTGTTATGACTTCATGGCTGGCTGGCAGGGGTCTGCAGAGTGCTGTAGGTTATGCGTTTCCCCCCTGATAGTGCACTCAGCCTTCCCTATCCAAGCTAGCCAGGCTTTCCTGAGTCTGAATTCTGCATCACAGCCCATAGCGGTACCAGTAGGGCTGTTGGTTCTAAGGCCAGGGCTTCAGACTTATCTGATAGGAGTGTTGAGCGATTATTAAATTGCTAGAAGCAAATTTCTACCCAGAAAGAAACTTCAAATGATCAAAATGCATTTAGTTTTTTAATACCATTAAGCAGCTTCGTGATAATCAACACACGCTGGTCTGTCTAAAACTGCTTCTGCTCTCTAGAAAATTCTAAGTGTTAAATCTGCATTTTCATTAGCTGCTCTTCTTAGTTGAATTGTTAGTGCTGATGTTATTACTGCTACTGCAGTTACTCACCAGTCAAGTAACAGCCCTCAGAAATGTGGAGGTTAGCAGTGCTCTGAGAAACGTTTGAAATGCAGAGAACAATTTGCAAAATGCAGTTCTAAAGACGATGTAATAGAGATCATCCTACTTACTAGCCTATTTAAATCCTTGACAACTTACAATAGTAGATCGCTTCGTTTTAAATACAAATTTCAACTTTAACTTCTCCTGTATTGTAATTTTACAGGGAGAAGAAGTGGGTGACGGTTGGCGACACATCCCTACGGATTTACAAATGGGTGCCAGTAACAGAGCCCAAGGTCGATGATGTAAGTATCCTGCAGATGGCTGGCATTCTTCAAGGTGTAGAGACTCACATTCAGGGAAAGCTGAACAAAAGATGCTGTCTGTTCTTTGAGCTTCTAAGCTAAGTCTGGTGTGGGTCCCCGGAGCCTTTGGATGGAACGGCTCTAGAGACAAGGTTGATTGCTGCAAGAAGTGATATTGACGGTTCATTAGGTGGCAAGTCTTCAGAGTCAACTTGTATCAATCCTCAGATAACTGTTACACAGTTGTCTTGAAACTGATTTTGAAACATTCTTCAACATAATGATTGATGGGGGTGAGGATGGAAACAAGATATCAGTGACGTTGTTCCTCTTTCTCTTTGATGCTTGAAGGGGAAGGAGGCACTTGCAGTGTATTGTCTGTGCATTATTCGTGTTTTGCTGAAGAAGGCAGGCACAAAACACTGAAGTAAAAGTACCAAACCTCAGTGGAGCCGATATCTCTTGTATTAAGATAGCCAGCCCGAGCAGTACGGTTCATGGGCTTCTAATGTAACATCTGTTTTTGATAAATGTTTGGTGTATGCATCATGTTTATATTCTGGTGTGCACTGTTCATTTGCCATAATATAATGACATAGAAATAACAAATGTAAAAGTCAAAGTTGATTATAATAATAAATAAAAACTGTTTTTCAGTATCAGTTTTACTTGTAACTTATAATAGAGGTTCTGTTGTAGAGATAAAATTAAGCCATGGTTCCACAGTAAATTAAATGTGCAGCAGGATATATGTATATCCTATGAATGTACAGCTTTCAGATGAGGCAGTATTACAGTTGTCTCAAAATTGACTCAAAGACCAAATTCAAGACCTGTGGTCAATTGATGTTGTTTTACTTGAGGTTATTTCTTCTGGTGCCTTTGGTTGTACCACAGGCTTACATAACAGTCGGAGTTGTGGTAAGCCTTCTGTCATCTTTCAGAGCTTGAGCAGCATCTCTGCAAAATAACCATTTTTGAATTGGGAAGCTTTTCTGATTTCTTTACAGATATTTGTTCTATCTTTCTACTTATTGAATGTTTGGTCTTGATTTCCAGTGTGGGACAGGAAGCTGTGTGCCGGGAGAGAAGTTACTTAGGCTCGTGGCTTCTGAAAATGATGGGTACTATGAAAGCTTGAAATAGAATTTCTGTTGAGTTTGTGGATGAATTTGCAAAGTGACTGGAACCTAGAGTCAGAATGAGCTCATATATGGTGTCTATATGCAGAGTTTAATTGATGTTTTTTGAGCTATAATCTTCAGCCCCCCCTGCCATTCACATGTTCCAAAGTCACTTTGTTATTTCTTTGAACTGGAATTAAGCTCTGTCCTTCAACTAGTTTTTGAAGGCTGTTGTGGAACCTCGTTGTTTTGATGGTTGAACTTTTTTAAATGAAAAACAACCCCTCAAACCCACCTTTCAGCTGAAATTGCTCAGTAATTTCTCAGTACCTCTCTTGTGCCAGATGTGTTCTCTTACTTTCAGAAAAGCTGAGAGGTCTTCCCCTCTGAACTTCCATTTTGCAAGGATAAAGAAGTCTGTGTGGTTTCACCTCTATTTTATGTATTAGAGAATATAATCTGGGTCCTTTCATTTGCTCTCTCTGAAGTAATAAAGCAATTAGGAAAGCCTGATAGTCTATGTGACGTGAAGGGAAAAATCTTTCCAGATCTCGCTTGTCGAATTTCTTCTTCGGTCTTAGACTGTTTGATTTTATTTCCTTCCCTTGTTGGAGAACGTTGTCTTAACCAAATACAAGGGTTGGTGAGCGGCCTTCCTACAGTCGGGCTTTTAATTGTCTTCTCAGCAGGCGTGCAGAATCCTCCAAAAGCAGTGCAGCTGGCTCTTTCTCCTGTGAGACTGATTACGTCACCTCTTAATTGAAAATGCTGCATCCCTTAGCAGACGCGGATTTCCCACGTGATGGATGCCAATGTCTCTTCCTTTGTTTTACTGCTTGCAGTCCATGCTGCTGTTTGGTCACGAGCCTGTTGTGACCTATTGTCCACGTAGGACTATATTGTGTATGCTCTATTTTACACCAGTCTGATTTCTCTTAATCCATTGTTGAATTTTAATGAAGGAACAGCATTAGATATAGAGAAGGAAGAGGTTTCTGCAGCATAGGTTGTTGAGAAAGGTAAAAAGCCTTCTCTTCAGTGTCAAAATCCTAAATCTGTTATCATTCCTGTTATGAACACACTCCTGTTGGCTGGGTGTGTTCTGAAGCTTCCTAATCTAAAGGGGGGCATGCACTGAGTTTGGTAGCAGTATGGTGATATGTGTAACCCATAAAGTAAGCAGAGTTAAGCAGTCAGAAATCGGGTAGCTCGTGAATCTTCAGCCCTGCCCCCATCAATGTTCCTCATTTTTCCCCATATGGCAGAGATTCTTTTGACCTTGCTTTTACAGTTGGTTACAAAGTTACCTGCCGGCATCTCCCTAGTTCTTACCGTAGGTTTTGGCAAGCTGTTGAATCATTGTGCCTCTGATTCTCAGCTGACAGGAGGAGGTATTGAGTTCTCAGTATTGAGAACTGTTGTACTTTTTTTTTCTATTTTTACAAAAATAGTGCAGTTTAAAGACAAAAAAAAAAAAATGATTAAATGCTAACTGCTGCTAGAATGTCTGGGTAAAAACCTGTGTGCCCTGGTGTTTTGTGTCACAAAGTGCACAATTAAAAAGACAGCCCTGCCATTACCAGGACCGATTCATTATTGATATCATCAGCGCTTATCTCCTTCGTTTGTTTCTCCCTTGAAGTTAGGTGCTCACAGAAGTAATGAGTGGAAAGGGCTTCATATTTAAATTTTTTTGAACTTTGCTTGTTGTCATTATTCTGTTCTTGTGGTGGTTTTTGGTTTTTCTGTTCTTTATAGTGACCGTGTCATTAGTGGTACCTTTTGTTTTTCAGAAAAATAAGAATAAGAAGAAAGGCAAAGATGAAAAATGTGGCTCCGAGGTGACAACTCCAGAGAACAGCTCCTCTCCAGGGATGATGGACATGCATGGTGAGTGGGAGAAGGTCAGCACAAATTACCCTATTACACTGCTGGGGAAGTGTAAGCTAACTGTGTCAAATCCTCCGTTGCTCAGTTTGAATCAAAGTGAGAATGGCGTCAGATACTTGCTCTTTACCTTGGATTTCTGTTCTGTGGATGTCCCAACAGTTGTTTAAATGCCTTTTTTTGGGTCTCTGTACATGGAGGGAATATGTTAGTGGAGCTATATGTGAAAATAAAACTGTCAAAGTCTACTATCCAAATGTTATGCTCCTACTTACGCTGAGTAAATATAACTGTCAAGCTTGCTGCTTGCGGAACCGGAAGACCCCCAAAGCCTTGGTGGCACCTACTATTGTTTGTATAGGTTCTGTAGTTATTTAAGGGAAGAAGAGAGTCAGAGCAGAATTCAGTGAGAGTCAAGAGAGCAAGCTGTGGTTCTCCTGCATCTTCTTTCTGCCTTGACTTGGTGAAATGAACTGGCTAAGAAAATGTTTTTTGCTTCCCAGTCAGACAGTTTAAAAACAAAAACAAAAAAACCCTGCAACTTGTTGACTGCTAGTATGGCATTTATGACAAAGGAACATGCACAGCTCTATTTTAATTTTTTCCTTTTAGGTGTTTGGATAGCAATTATGGTTGAGAACGCAGCACTGTTTGAGCTGCTAAGAGAGGATCGTGTTTTGGAAGGATGTAATTTTTTTCACTTCAGCTTTATTTGCATTTTTATTGCTACTTGATTCGTTTTTGCAGTGTTTGCAGTGAGTATGGTCTTGTGATTAAGGGACTGAGTATGTTATTCACAGACTGGATTAATTTTTCATCCATGTTGCAAACTTCCAATTTAATAATTTAATATTCTTAAGCCTTTTACCCCCATCGATGAATTGAATATAAAACAAGTGTTATGTCATTTTTAATTGTGTTTTTAACCCATATTGTACAATTTTGCTGTAAGCTTAATCTTGTCTTCAAGCTGTTCTGACAAGAGGTGGTCCAGCACTGGCTATGTGTTTCTGAAGTCCTTTAGATGTAGTGATTGTACAGATGCAGAGGGAGATGGATCACCTAACATGCTAATAACTTAATTAATGTTTTGCTGGGTTACTTCTCTTCAGGGATCAGGGTTTCAGTCTCAGTTCCCCCAGTTAGACTGGTTTAAAGATTACGGTAAGATTCACTGCTATCCATAAAGTATTAGCTGAGATATTTAAACTGCTGCCATTGGTTTTACAAAAGGAGGGCACAAGCAGCACGATTCCTGATCTGTGTTGCAGAAAGTTTTTATCATCGAGCTTCTCGAGTCTAGAGAGCATTCAGAGAAATTATTTCTAAGATGCTGTTGCTTTTAGGACTGGCTGCTACATTGTGCTTTGGTAGCACTGTGAGCTTTTTGACCTTGGGACACCCTTCTGAAACCAGCTGCTCATCATTGTAGTGATACAAAGGAAATTTTTAGCATGAATATTTAATTGGCCCTTTGTTAGCTGATCTATAAAATGAGGTGGCTCCAGTTAGCCTGTTTTATTCACATTACAAAGTTATGGGTTCTTTAAAAGAGGTTGAAGTAAATGTTCTCTGTTTTATTGTATTTATTTACAGCATTTAGAAAACTCATGTAATTACAGCATGTGCTGCAAGAGCAGAAGTTGTGGTGGTACGGAGTAAGCCTGGTGTGAGTGTAAACGCTGCTGTGCTTGGTCTCCAACAAGCTAGGCTATATCCTGCATTATCAGGATATTACAGGAAGAACATTAAAAAGAGGCAATTATGTTGTGCTTTTTATTCAGATCTTGTCAAATTGGACTTTCTTGTTTAAATCTCTTTTGTTAACAGATGACAATAGCAACCA
Organism: Lagopus muta; assembly: GCF_023343835.1. Taxonomy (NCBI): domain Eukaryota; kingdom Metazoa; phylum Chordata; class Aves; order Galliformes; family Phasianidae; genus Lagopus; species Lagopus muta. The sequence continues at coordinate 6,970,195 of NC_064449.1, read as the reverse complement.
GAGTTCAATAGCTGATGCTTCTCCAATAAAACAAGAAAACAGTAGCAATTCAAGTCCAGCACCAGAACAGAATTTGGCAACACAAGCAGATGGCACTGAAGTAAAGTCTGATGAAACTCAGTCAGAAGCAAAGGAGCAACCTGGTTCAGAAGGTAAGCTGAAAGAGCACCCTTAAAGCCAGCAAACACTGTTACCCTTTAGAGTGCTATCCTTTATTTGCTTGTCCATTCTAAGGACTGAGTTATAACAGCTTGAAATAAATGGTTCTGAATTCTCAGCACCTAAATAAAAATGAACCATGAACTCTTGCTTACCAGTCATTCTTCCATTCAACAGGAAGGGCCAGATTGACACTCAAGTCCTTTTTAGAGAGGAAACAAACAAAAGAGTTTGTTGTCATAATCTCAGTCTTGAAAGAAGAATTAATTTGAAATAATGTTTAAAAAGTGACCGTTACCATTTAATCACACAAACCTTAGAGTTACTGTTGTACTCTTACTCTTTTGTAAGAGATGTTCATTACCTAGTGTGAAAGTAAAATGGAGGTGAGATATTTTAAATTGTATTGAATTTTTAATTGTGTAAGCTAAAATTGTTTTGCATTTTTTCTTAACATTGCTAGTTATTCAAAAGTTACTTCTGAATTCTGTCCTATTTTCTAAAAGCTGCAGTTGTACAGATGAAAACTGCGCGTGGATTAAGAGATTGTTGTGAACCTCACTCTTTAAATGGCGTTTGGGTAATTGAAACATGTTCTGTATTTATGATCTGTGGAAGATAACTGTCTTTATCCCCATTGTAAGAGATAAAATATGTCCTTAACACCGTTCTAATTATTTGGTTGCAGAATTCTTTCCATAGCAAAGCAATTAAATTATGCCTTCCTGATTAAGTCCTTAGCTCAGTAGATCCACAAACCAATTTAAATATAGAGCTTTTATCTGTGTAATACTGCAGTGATTACGTTGAAGTTGCCACTGTTAATGGGGATTAATTACAACAACTCAATCATCACCAAACAGGAATAAAACAGAATGCTTCAAAGAGCATCTCAACGAGAATGTTTGTGATAGAGTGAAATGTAAAGATTTACTCCTAGGCCTGATACTGCCTGAACTCGTTTGTGTGAAGATGCTATGTAGCATGCGTGCTCACCTGACTAAATTTGGATTCAAAGAAAATCATACCAAGTTCTCTCAAGTTCTCTGGATTTGTTCCTGAGTGCTTTCCTGTAAAACAAAAGGGAGAAGCAATGATGAAAAACCACCCGTTGCTAGTGTTGCTACACAGGGATCCACTAACGATCACAACGGAGCCTTTTTCTGTAGCTGCCTCTTACTTCTTGTTCAAAGTAATTTTCCTTGCATTCATTCAGCCCTTTGCAAAGTTTATGTTGGAGCTTGTTCGCTGATAGCACTGCGTTAGTTCTGTTACGGGTGTGTGAGAGTTTAGCTCCCTCTAGGGACTGAGTCCAGCAATTGTATGCTGCCGGTAGCATGAAGGCAAAGGCCTTGTAAAGTGGCAGTAGTGAGTGGTTTTGATTATGGAGTTTGAAATTAATTCATTATCTTTGTGTTGTTATATATGTTATCGTTAATGGGAGTGGAATTTTTATTTCCTGATGAATGCTTTTGTTGATAATAATTTCTTGAAATTTCAGATACCTCTGATGAACAGAATTCACAGTCTTCAATGGAAAATTCCATGAATAGTTCAGAGAAAGCAGAAATTCAGTCCTCTGGAGAGAACGATATACTTACAGAGGCATCAAAAAACTCTCAGGTAACCTTAAGCACAAAAGCCCAATTACTTAGGATTTGAAAAAAGAACATTTTTACCAAAAAGCAAATGAAAGGAGGCCAGTTGTATATTTAGGCTCATTTCCTAATGCAGTGGGAATAAAGCAGCCATAGAGTATTAGACGTATGTATGCCTGGTGGTGTGGTTAATTTGCTTGCCTTCTTGCATTTCAGATAATTTGATGAGCAGTACTACAACTGCTCTGGTTTACTTTTCATATTCCAGCACCAGGCTGTGTTAGTTTTATAGGGAAATAGTAAAATTTAGCCTTAACAAATGGTCTGGGCCTAACCAACTGTCAAGACCCCTTTGAGGACAATTTAGATGTAAAATGCTTTCTATCAAAGAAAACTCATACAGCAGCTAGGAAAGTGAATTGTTTTTAGATTCTGTTGACAAGGTGTTCTCATGTTGACTTGCCTAGAATACTGAAAAAAATCCAGATGGATGGAAGAAGGAAATTATTGTAATTGTTCTGTTCACGCTGGGAGCCTCAGACAGAGCCTCCTTAGTCTTTCCAAATGTTTCATGTTCTGTCCTGTCGAGGTTGCTTTGGCTATAGCAGGAGCAAATTCATGTGCACGTGGAGTTATGCTCAGGTGTGCAGTTGAGGGAAGTCTGGGTATAACCATGCATCAAGGCTGTTGCCTGGAACAATCACCAAGGCATCTGGCCTGGAACTAGAAATTAGTCCTTTTGAATAGAGAATACAAATGTGGTGAAAAGCTGAAGGAAGATGTAAGTAGGGGAGTGATTTTTGGAAGCAAATTGACTTGGTCACATCATTCTCTTATCCAAGGATGCTTTGTGTTTCACGAGTGACACACCAGGGGATTTCTTGCTTCTTGTTTGATGTTTATGGCACGTGAAATTCAATGCAATGATAACATGATTGTTTTTCTTTCCCCCCTGCCATTAAGGACTCTGAAGGAGTGCCACCTTCTAAAAAGATGAAAGTAGAGGCTTCCCAACAAAACGTTGAAGAGATTTAGACTATAGATTTTTTTCTGGTCAGTTTTTATGTAAGGTACATCAGTGGGCTTAATTCTAGAACAACCTTACTTAAGCATCTTCTCTTGGATGAGGACAGAACTCCTAACTTTTCAAGTTACCAAGCAAAAATCCAAGAAAGCCTAACAAAGGTTTAACTTCTCAGACACTGAAAACTTTTTCCTGTGAAACAAACATTGAGAACTTTTAAGTTACTGTCTCTGAAATGGTTGGAGTAAACAACTCAGGAGGGGTCTACGCACTGTTTCTAAAGTCAAAATTACGATTATGTTGCTGCTGTATTTTTTTTTTTTTTCATTTCTCTATTTAACATTGTAAGATATTTAAGGATGGTACAGGTCAGGTATTAGCTTTCATGTGAAGTTCATTGTTCTGGCGCGATGTCTGCTTTTGTTTTGTGCCTTGTGTTCTGAAAACAGTGCTAACTTTTGACTTTTAAAAGTTGTTTTGCAACTGTCTCCTTTGCAAAGTGACCTATGTTTGTATAATACCATGTAGAAAGGCTTTTTGTTTTTTTTTGCTTTTTTTTTTTTTTTTTTTTTTGGAGGGGGGGTTGTTTTGTTTTATTTTTAATTTTTAAATCCCTGGTGCTTAAATTTTAACAGATACCAATCAGGAAGCCATTTTCACTCTTGGAGTCCAAGGAGAGAAAAGAGCTTGATATATTATTTTAGCAGCTATAGTGGAGATCATTTATTGAATGCATGGCATTCGCAACTGTAAATTTGGTCTTCTAAATACTTAACTTCATCAGAAGTTAACATGATCTGTTTACCATTTATAGTCCAGATCTGAATATATAGTGTAACACAACAGTTAAAATACTTAGGTATTAGGTCCAGATCTCTGTACTGGGTACAACTTGCTTTACAGAAGAGTTCCACTATGTATATAAATAGGATCAAAAGGATCGATGCACAATGAATTTATTTTCAATTGGACTTTTTTGATATGAGATTTTCACTGAACTGGATTTCATTGTACTGTTTCTGTATAAGATGTTTACTTCTGTGTTCCAGGTTAATACTGTATTTGGGATTTTTTTTTTCCTTTCAGCAAGTCTTGTAAATAAGCCTTGTTGTTTCTGTTGTCTCTGCATCACTGATAGAAACGTTCCTTCCTGTACAATTATGTCAAAGTGTGCTTATGCTGACCTTAATTGAAAAGCACTAAGCATGTGCAACTCCCTTCAAAGCAGTGGCGTTTAGAAGTGCAGAACCATCTGCAAAGGTCTCATCTTTGGGGCCTGATCTTCCAGGGTGAGTGCCCAGCTAGAACTGCTCAGTGTCGGTGGGAATCACTTCTCACTTAGTTCTCCTCACGCACACAGGTGCATGTGCACACACGTGTATTGCTGGGTCAGGCCCTTAGTCTGTCTTCACTTTGTATGTGAGAGGTGGAGCTTGGAATTTAAACTATGATCTCACAGCTATGAAAATGGTTGCGTATAGTTTGTAAGCAAAGAACTGTAAATACTTTTTTAAAGGAAAACAAAAATAAATCGCTTCCAGTGGATACATTTTCATAATTAGCTCTTCATCAGGCTTATTTATTTCTGAATTCTCCAATAGTGAAAATGGCTTGCACTTAGACTACTGGATTGCGTCTGCAATTACCACTTTATTATGAAAAGTAATGGGAAACTGGGGGGAGGGAGGGCAGCGGGGGAGCCAGGACTGGCGTTCCATAGGATGTTTGTAGGATTCAATTCCAAACAACGTATGACACTCAATTTCACAACTTTTCCTTTGTGTTGGAATAAACTTTTTGGATTTTAACTGAATAAAATTTGATTGCAAAACCATTTGTGAAAGAAGTGTGCTCCCTAAGAAGTTCTTGGGATTTCTGGGCTGATCACGAAGTCCATTAACGTTCTGAAAATAAGGAAATGAGGAGCCAAAAATGATGTTTGCACAACTTTATGCAATGAAATGGTAGAATTCTCTCTTGAATTGTGTGTATGCCTCAACTGTGGATAACTGGTCAATGATGATTGATTTGTATGTATATTACATTCAGATTTGTGATATTTTGTGAGAAGTTCTATTGATATATGAAATGGTCAAATTTAGAAAGATTCAAACTTTAAAATATTTTTGCTTTACTGTTTTTTTTTATTTTTAATGCTAAAGCAAAACAAATCCGATGCCACCTTTGATAAGCAGTCATTTTTACTAATCCCTATCTCCAGGTGCATCACAGCAAGTTTTTAATTCTAATTTTGTAGAAGTTTCCAAGGGAATAAATAGATTTTTCGTTTAGAAACTAATTCCTGTACTTTAGGAAGAAATAAAATATATAAATAGCACTAAAAATACCTCAAATTTTTCATTAAATAGAAGCATTTATTGGCATTATTGACATCAATAGGTTTAATTATAAGCTTCCTTTTCTCTCCTGTGGCTTCTGCTCGGAACTGTTCATTGTTCTGTGGCTTACAAGACAAGGCATCATAATTATATTCTTAGAGCCTTTATTTCTAAAATAGTAATGTTTCATTTACAGCTTATATGGGATACACTCAGAACTTTTATTTTTAACCAGAGATTCTAGTGACAACAGACAGCTGAACAAGCAGATAGATTTGGGTTCCTTAGATCAGTTATTGTCATTCTCTAAGAGAAGAGACTTTGGCATTACCTGGTATGAAGAAATCCAAAATAGTGTATAAGACTGTTATTAGTCTTAGTGAAGTGCCTGATAACATTTATGGGCCAACAGATGTGATTAAACACATTTTAATGCCAGAAAGTACAGATGGGACCAAACCAGAACATCAAATTCAAACCAGCCTGAGGTTTGAAACCAGATCTAAATCCAGTTGGTTTTGTTGGTTGTTTTTTTTGTTTGTTTGTTTGTTTTTTGGCTTGGACCTATCTCTACCAGAAACTTGTTTTCTCTGTAAAAGGTTTTATTGAAAGCATTGAGACGTGGAGCAAAAGGAGAGATGTAATTTTCTTCAAGATGACTGAAAGTTCTCACACAGCTAACGTTTTAGAAATAGTGCAAATTTCAAGAAGTGCTTCCTTGCTACAGTGCTGAATGTTGGAGCTTCAGTTACAAAACATAAAAAGAAAAAAAAAAATTAAAAAAAAAAAAAAAAAGAAACTAGGAGCAAGCAAGTAAATTAGCTGAGTTTGTGGAACATGTGGGAAGGCCTTCCAAATAAGTGATTTACTCAGCCAAACATTTTATAGCAGAACTATTCCTTGGAATTTTTATGCTTGGGAAAGTAGTTGTTAAACATTCCAAAAAAAAGAAAAAAAAAAAGTGCTGGCACTTACAAAACAACAAAAAAAATTGACAAGGCAGTATAAAATAAGGTTTTGGGTGGCTATCTTCATACATAAACATTGTCATGTTTTGGAATGTTCTTTATATCTAAGGGCCTGTTAGAAGGTGTAAAGAATTTTGTTTTCTTCAATACCTAATCGTTTTCCATCTTATGATTTGTGTGTGTGTGTGTGTTGTACAGCAGTATAATTTTTCACTTATTTATTCCATCGGTAGTTATGGTTTGTACAATGTACAATGGTTTCATTTCAAAAATAAAATAAAAATCACAACACGAATGCTTTGTGACTAATTTTTATTGAGAAGTTTAATCTCGGCTTGTTTTTTAAATTAAAAATAAATTCCCGTTTTTGCAGTCTTTTGAAATATGCATTCTATGGTGTTGTCTTATTTGCTGGTGTGTAAAACGATTCGTTTGGTTTGACCAAAGGTTGCCCCGGTGTGTTAGCAGGACACTGGGTGTGGATAATGTAACAACAGCAACTGAATATGGGCAATGAAGTTACGGCAGCCTGCAGAAAAACTTGGTAATGTAAGGTTTACGATGCCTGCTGTTGGCTTAGTACTCAGCTAACGTCTTGTGGAAGCTTAAATTGGAGCAGAGGGCACAGTGTGAAAACGCGCTTCAGTTGGAAGGCATGCTAGAGTCTGATGCTGGCAAGGATAAAAATTCCTGGGAGTTTTGAAAGGATTCTTTACATTCAGGGTGGATGGGAAGTGTCCTGCTTATTCTCAGCATTCTATGTACTGTGTTCCAAAGTAGCCTGCAGCTGCCCAGACAGCTGGGGGGGGGGGGGGGGAGGAAGGGGGGTGATCTGCTGCTCCTGGCTGGTCCGTTTTGGTGCCTCCCTTGCATTTACTGGGTGTTTGTGGGATCCTTTCATTGAATCACTTCAATCTTGTGTGAAAAACAACTACTTAATTGTAGTGTTGCTTTTTTTTTTTTTTCTTTCCATTTTTTTGGAGCGGGGCATTAAAACAGCAAAGGAAAAGAGTGAGGATTGCAGCCTCACTCAAGACAGGTCTCAGGAGTGAAAATCTCTCAACAGATAAGGCTTGTGCTGGTAAAGGGGTGAGCAACAGCACAGCCTGAAAAGCAGGGAAGAGCTGCAGGTTGGCTGTGGTTTGCCTGAAGCAGGATGGGCAGCAGCAGAGCGGGAGCAGTGACTGGGCTCCCAATCCTGCAGCCACCCCAGGGTCTTGGGGCTGTGAGTAAGTCTCCCTGATCTCTCCCTCATCAAAATGGGAAGGCTTATCTCCCAGGCTGTGACATTTAGGAAGATAATCTCTTACCACTGAGAGCTGTGGTGTGTATGCTGCAGGTGTATTTTTAAGCATCACGAATGTGTCTCTGCTCAGTGTGTATTATAACTCAACTATAAGCAAATGTCTCTACTCCTGTGCTGAAAGCCTGCTTTTTTGGAAGAAATATCAGCAGAAGATGGTGGCCTTCGTCATTTTGCCTTGCACCACAGATTGCTTAAAAAAAAAAAGTCAGAAAAGACATTGTTGAGGGACACTGCTGGGCCCGTGGTGTTCCCTGTGCCTCCTGGAGTTCCCCACTGTGGAGGGGAGGAGAGACAGCAGCCTTGGGCCTGGAGGTGCCCTGAGTGCTCATCTTAATGAAGTAAAGCAGAATGTCCATCTCCAGAGCGACGTTATGATTGCAGCCTTTTCTTAAGAACTGCCATATGTGATGCAACAGAGAGCTGAACATTTGATTTTAAAGACTTCTTATGGCTGGAGCCCTCCCATGGCAATGATGCCTTCGTCTTCCTTTGTGTGGGGGAACTGTTGGACTTAGCTGAGCTTAGGGCTGCTATTCTGAGGAAGAATATTAGCAAAGACCTGCACGTAATTCCTGGTTCTGGTCAGCACGACTGCAGCCTTGCAGCCAGAGGTGGTTCTGCACCGCTGCTCAAGGCCTCCCCACGTGCTACCTCGTGACCTCGTCATGTACCCTGGAAGCACCACACTGGGAATTAAACTGGGGGCAGAGCAGCAGTGTGGCACCAGGGATGCGGTGTCCTCGCCTTCCTTGGCCACGATATTTTGTGCCTGTGGAGGTGCAAGGGGAAAGGACAGAGCAGCTGTGGATGTGTGGGAGGACGCGAGGTGGCCCTGCCCTCACGTTGTGAACGGCAGCAGGGCTGCGCTCTGGGGCGGCGGAACGACCTTCTCCTGAGGGAACCTCCGATCGGGGGCGCTTGGCGGGAAGCGCCCCGCAGCTGCGGGACGGCGCTGTCGGGCGCGGCCGCTGAGTGCCGTGGCGCTGAGGCGGGAACGAGGAGAGGCGGGCCGCGAGGGCGGGACTGCGGCTCCGGCTCCTGCCGGCGGGGCGGGGCGGTGAGGGCCGGTCCGGGGCGGAGCGGGGCGGTGGCGGCGCAGAGCGGGCCGGGGGCTGGCGGCGGCAGCAGCGGGGCCATGGCCGCCGACGTGTTCATGCGGCCGGCGCAGCTCCTGGGCGCGGCGGGGCCGCTGTCCCCCCGCACGGAGCCCGATGAGGACTCGTCGGACACTGACGACGGCGGCGCTTCGCCGGGAGGGGGGCGGCGGTGCGGGCCGCGGCGTGGGCAGCCGCCGGGCCCCCAGATCATCCACTCGGGCCACTTCATGGTGTCGTCGCCTCACAGCGAGCACCCTCCCAAGAAGGGCTACGACTTCGACACGGTCAACGAGCAGACCTGCCAGACCTACCAGTTCGGGGCGGCCCGAGGGGGCGGCGGCGCCGGGGGGCGGCTGAGCATCGACGCGTCTCTCACGAAGCTCTTCGAGTGCATGTCCCTGGCCTACAGGTACCGGGCGCCGGGGCTCGTGAGTCAGCGGCGCGGGGAAAGCCCCGAGGGAGCGGGGAGGGGCGCGGGGCCCGAGGGCGCGGGGCCGGGGCAGCGCCGGGGGCGGGCGGGGCCGAGCGGGGCTGCGTGACCCCCTGTGGGAGCCGCTTCTGTCGCACGGCGAGCTGGGGCTCCTCGCGGGCCGTGCGCTGAGCTTAGGCCACGGCGCTGAGGGGAAGCTGCGCCCCAGCCCGCGCCCGCTGCGCTTCGTGGCGTGCGGGGAACCGGGGACGCTGGGGAGCTCGGCGCGCGGATCCCGTCCCGCCGTGGGAGCGCGGCCGTGGGCGCAACGCACGGCGTCGCCGCCGGCTTTGGTGTGAGCGGCCGCCTTCGGCGCCCGGAGCCCGAGGCAGAGCCTCGCAGGGAACGCGTGTGACGCGGGGACTGCTCTCGGAGCTTTCTGCCCGGCTTTCTGTAACTGCCTCAAGAAAGTAGAGTCTGTCATTGTTTCCTTTGTTCCGCTGGCTGCAGCTGAGCGCTGCACTTCCTGGGTTGATCGGCGCCTCGCGCTCTGACTTCGGTTTTGCTTTCCATCAATTTATTCAGATGTTACATTCACATTTAGGCCCTTTGTCTGTCTTCCAAAATGGAGGCAGAGCGATGGATCAGAAGTGTTGGGAAGGATGTGTGTCTGCCCGAACCTTTTGTTCCACGCGATAGAACAGAACGGGATCCTGTCTGATGTTCTCTATTAAACCTATTCTGGAAGTTGATTAGAAGGGATGATGGAAAACTCCCTTGAGCGTTATCAACAGAAATACTTATCCTCGTTTGTAGGAGCCATATTAGCTGGAGCTGAACTTTGCCCACCCCAGATGTCTCTATTCTTTGCCATTTTACAGGGACTTTTCTTCTGGTTTTAGAATTTATTTATTTTGAAGGTATTGCTCAGTGAAGAGTAAACAATAGAATCGTCCATTTGGTACCTGTAGTGAGAAAACAGAGCTGCAAGTAACCTTGCTTGGGTAATTTGTACCAGCAGGTTATTAATTACTGATGTGAAGAGGCTCATAAAATCTTAGTGTTTACAAAACAGAATCAAAAATGTGACACTAAAAACTAACTATTCTGCCTGAGAGGAATATACAGAGGAACCAAAAGTATCCCGAGTGACACAGCTTCTGTGTATCTCCTCACCAGCCTCTATTACATGTGTAGGCTGAGGCTCGCTGTGGTCTGTACTCTCCTTGAGGCACACGGCACTCAGGGGAACAGCAAGTGCCTCTTTTGCTTTGCTTCACATTGGTCTGAGGGGCTCTGGTTGGCTTGGGGATGGTTTTATTGTTACCTTTGCCGTATCTTTGTCATTGCTGACAGAAAATGCAGATATCATGTGCACACTTATTCTATTGCTGTCACTGGATGGAAACCCGTACTAGAGGAAAACAAGAAAATAATTCCACAGCAGAAAGGTGCAGAAGTGTCTTTTGGCATTGTGGCTGTTGCAGAGCCAGCAATGAAGGGCCTGAGCCAGCAAGTTGTGTTTCTGCAGCAGGTTGATAGCTGCATTAAGTACAGAAACAAGGAAGTTGAAGTAACAGAGTTGTGTGTGCAGTATTTATTTACACTTGACACCCATTGCTGATATCTCAGTGTTTAAGTCTTAAAAAGAAGCACTAAATTGTGTTATCTATCTGTCTTACTGATGAACTAGGAAAGGAAGTTTTTCTACCAGGTCAGGATGATTTAAATTGGAAATGGTCAGATTTATGCTGAATCACATCCACTTGGGGATGCGTAGCATAGCCTGGCCTCTTCTAATTGTGCTGGAAATATATTTTTTTTGTTTTAAATAGCTTTGTTCTATTAAGCAAGTGCCACGCTTTTTTATGATTAAAAAAGAAGCTGTTTCTGAACATGATGGAAGTGATTCCCTCATGCCTTCGAGCAGTACAAGCTAACCTGATTTTGATTTTCACCCTATGTGTCTCAGTCACGTATCCATCTGCACAGGCAGAAGAGCCTCATTTCAGATTTCACAGAGGAAAACATGGCCAGAGCATGCTTTGCCGTACAGTTTGGAGATTAAAACAATCTGCTAAATCAATAAGTTACTTATAAACGCTGCAGTTTACCACAGGTGTCACGCGGGCTGTGCTTTATCTGCATGTCACCAGGTTTTTTCATGAGATTGATTGTGGTAACTGTACTGTGCTGGCGGAGGTAGAAGAGCCCTGGTTTTTCTCTTCCAGCCCTTTCATCTCAGTGCTGTAAAACAGTGTGACCTTGCACATCTTTGTGTGCATAAGAAGCGCACGTACTGCAATTGCTATAGGGTGGGTAGGCTGCTTTATACATAAAGATTTAAAAAATATGCTTTCCAAAATGGAAACGACCTTTGCCATTGTTCCTTCTAATAGTGAGAAGCTATGCCAATAATTATGTGGCCCGTAATGGCTGTTACGTAAATTACATCAAATGAAATGTAATCCTGATATTTAATTTACTGGAACCTTTTACTAACTTTAAACTTATCCAAATATTTATATCACTCAAAAATAACTTTCCCAAACTGAACTATATTCTGAGATGTTTTGATTATAGCACATCGTAATGTAAGTTGGTTGATTCTCTTTTATTGAGATTTGGACAGAAGACTTTTTCCAAATTTTGTCTTACAGCGCGGTCGTCTTCAGCAGAAGAATAATTTCCAGCTCCTTGTAGCACCCAGGCTGAAGGCTTTTGTGAGGTGAAAAAATGTGCTGTGAGAAAGGACACTGCAAGCCATGAATGGCCCTATTGGGCTGGAATATGGGAGTGGCAGAATTCCCTGTGGAAAGTTCTGCTTTGGAAACGTGCAGTGTAAGATCCCAAATCTGAAATATGTGTGTAGAAATGCACATCTCCCTCTTGCATTGCCAGGCAAAAGATGCATGCAGCCGAGGGAACAGGTCAGCCAGCTGTGTGTGGTCACGTACATGGTGTAAACAAAGCACGAGCCTTATTTTAGGAATTAGTGAGCGTGAGTTGTTCTTTAATGTGGGTGGCTTTCTTTTTAGACTTCTGTTACGTGTAATTATGCCAGCTGATGTCAATCTTACTCAGCGGTATGACATGATAGGGTAAATGAAAATGACTTTGTGGGCTTGTTTATTATTAAGTAGCCTCAGAACCTTCTCACCTTCTAATGAGAGCTTAAGGAGCACGCCAGGTGTTGTATTTAAGGTAAGAGTGTTAGTGCTGGCATTAGGTACTTGTTTAAAACCTTCTGGATCCTGCTTGTTAAAGTTACACGGAACATGAGTGTGAAGTGTGGGAGCCGTGGCATCAGTTTGCTTTAGAGAAGCTTGCCAGGTCATTTCTAGATCTCATCTCTCCTCTTCGGCAATCTGAACCCGTTGCTTTATGTAGACGTAAGCCACAAACATTCCCTTTGGTGCGGGACTGACATTTTGGATTGACTTGTTTCTAAAGCACGTTTCCACGTACAGTGAGTGAGTGCTTTGGGAAGTTCTTGGCAATGGTGCTAGCAGCTTGCAGATAAAACGCTTCCAGAATTTATCTGTGCATTTTTATATGCTACCTGTGGGAGCAACTCTGACAAATGCACCTGTGCTCACTTCATAAATTAATCCTAACTCGAATTGAGTTGCTGTGTTATGAGCACTGGGTGGTAAGGTATGCTGTGTTCAGAGCATAATGTGAATCAGGACAGTGTTACTGAGCCTATTACCTTGCTTAAGTCAAGTGCTTGATATAGTCACAAGCTTTTAAGCTCTATTTAATAACTGGTGAGTTGCGCCGTGACAACCTTGAGCCTCAGGAAGGTTTGCAGAAAGGTTGCTGAGCTGTGCTCATTTCAAAGATGCATTTGTTTTGACAAAGTAAATATTTAATAGAGATTGTGTGAAAAGGTCTTCATTAAAATTAAGATTTGGGTGACTTCAGTGCTACGCATGCCTGGGAGGAAATGATAAATTCCGAAGACAGATTTAGATGCAGGAACAACCCTTTTTTTTTCCACCAGGCTCCGTGCCTGGTGCTTTTGGTGGCTTGTGCTCTTTGTTTGGTTTGGTTTTTTTTTGCTTTGCAGGGTGCACTGCAGAGGTGTGGTCTGCAGTAATTGCACTTCTTATAAAAACCGTGCTGTTGATATCATCTTGTGATTTACCAATCCATCTGCGTGTTGTCTTGTAGTTTTCTTGTCCTGCGTTCCCAAGTAGTGAACAGATCTTATTTTCTGGCATAAATACAACGTGAATTTCATAACCGTCATTTTTGTTGGGTTGTTGAAATAGGGAAATGGGGAGTTGTGTGTCCTCAGATTGCCAAGTTCTTGGCTGAACTGCGAGATCTGGCATTTCTTTTTGTGAGGATTTTGTGTTGTGTGATTATGGTGGGCTTTGAATGAAGTAGAATTTGGCAGCAGAAATCAGCATTTTGGTTACCTGTTTTTCTTTCTTTCCTCTGAATGGCAGGAGGAATTAAAGCCAAAAAAATCCCAATTTCTCAGCTTTCCTCGTGAACTTCTATCTACTCCTTTTGTAGTTCACAGAATCATTCTTGTTTGTTACTCTTCCATGTTGGGGGAAAAAGATTTCCCCACTCTTGGAAGGCAGGGCTGATGGTACAGCAGCTGCTCATCTGTCTTTATATCCCCGAGCCTTAAACAAAGGGGTCCCCACAGCTGCTGCAAGGTGGGAAGTGGTGGGAGGTGTAATGGAGCTGTGTAGCTCCACTGAGCTTATGGGCAGGCATTTCTGCAATGCCAGAAAGGTGTTCTAAATTTGCAGAGAAACTGAAAGGCTTGAAAGACAGTCAGCTCTGTGAGATGTTTTGTATGAGTGGAATTTTTCCCCTAGTCATGATGCTGGGTGATCTCTTGAAAAGAAAGGGGAGTGAGAGGACAAGGTGTGAGGTGGGAGGCTGCCTGAGATTTGTAGTAAAATTACAAGGATCTTTGAGGAGTGCATTGGATGAATGAGAAGGGCCAAGTTAAAGGCACACAGTGGGGTCGATAGTGGTGATAGAGGTCGTGGAGATGAAAACAGGAAGGGGACACAACGATACTATCAATAAAATGGGAGCAGGGGGAGTGCGAGGGCTGCTCTGGTGCTGCCTTGCTTCCTTTTGCTATGAGAAAGAAAGGTTTGTCTCTCTAAAACAAAACAACAAAGCTGATCAGCTTAGAAGCTTGGAGCAGTTAGGATCTAATCTGTTATTTCATTTTTAATTAACAGACCGTAGGCTATATGCTAGCTACTTCCTTTCCTTTGTATGCAGAAATTAATTGCATTTACAGTTTTCCTCATCTGTCCTTTGATATTGTACCGTCACAGGCATGAACAGTCTCTTTAAAGACAAAACTTCTAAGCTACTTCTGAGGAAAGAGGCGAGCTTTCTGAACTCTTTGATGGCTATTGAAATATTTTACAGCTGTCCTATAAACTTTCCTTTCGCTCTGGGAAGGAAACCTTTAAAATATGTATAAAACAATTCTATAGATGCTTAGAAAAAGTTCTTGTTTCAGTGACCTCCAAAGAAAATAGAGTTGGTTCTTTGTGTTCCAGACAGTGATGGAAAATTCTGAATCTGATTATTTTTAGTGCAAGCTGAAGTTACACTATTGTCACAGTTTCTGAAGCAGGAAGGCTGGGAAAACAGGGTTAGGAAAAGCTAGGCTTTCCTGAAATCAGTTCTGCTAGTTTTACTGCTAGAACAGAAATTCTAAACGTGGGCTTCTCAAAATATGTTTGTTTACTCAGAAGGGAGCTGGAGGGTTGTTTCTGGTTATTTGTTTTGAATGTGAAACATGCTGTCTTTATGCTACTTGCAGTAAAATTAATGTAGGCATCTCTTTGTAAATCAGGCAGTAATGGCCATCGGAAATGTTTTAGCACGCGTTTGCTGCAGCTTATTTGCTTTGTGACATGAACACAAAGCCTTTCTCTGGCCCTTAGTTTCTGGCTTGTTGATCTTAGATAAATCAGCTAACTGCTTACTTTTCCCTTTCTCTTTCACGAAAGTGGAAAAGACACTGCAGAAAGCCAGGTGTGTGCAGCAGCCTTTTTGAGAAGGGGTAACAGAGGCATAAAGTTGAGCAGTGATCTATCATGGGAACCTAAAAGGAATCTATATCAGAGGTGACAGTTCAGCTACAAAGATAAGTAATAAAGGCAAGGAGACAAACGGAAGATTTAGGAGGAAATGAGGGAAAAGACTTGCAGCTTAGTGACACCTGTTAGAAAAGGCATTGCCTTGTAGCTGATGGGGAGCTGCAGATGCAGATTACGGGGTAATAAAACCAGGCTGGTATTTTAACAGTAATCTAAATGCATCGGGAAAGCAGCGTGCTGCTTACTGCCTTTGGCACTCGCTGGCCTGCGGGTGAGGAGCACCTGCTCACGGGAAACGGGGGCTGTGAGCAGCACCGTGCTGCCTGAGAAAGGGCTGTGGTGTGTGCCATTGCCAAGGAAGCTTGGACAGCCGAGACATCAGCTTAGGATTCTCAGGTCTGTTTTTGACCATTCCCCTCTGGAATATCTGTTTTTTTGTTTTCTGTTTTTTGTTTTTTTTTCCTAGAAAAATCCTGTTATGCATAGAGAAGTTTGGCCTTGTGTTTTGTTGTACTTGGAAGTCTAAATGGCATCCACCTCCTTAAGCTGTCAAACACTTCACCGCCAAGCGAGGCATGACCCCTTTCTGTAAGAGAAATTTGCACAAAAGGTGAACGTGGCGCTCCAGATGGCTGCAGGGCCATGCTGTCAGGCGACTGGTTGCATTCTGCGAGCTTCTTGTCTGCTCCCCTCCCTTGGCTTGATGCACAGCAGCTGCTGGGCTCGCTTTCATTGCGCTAAGCGGGTGTTGGACTGAGCAGATGGTTTGGCTGCTCAAACTCACATAGGGATAGTTCATCTGCCTGTCATTCTCATGCATGTGATGATTTCTTACAGGTCCCTTGCAAGCTTAAAGCCCCTGACGAGGAAGTGGGAAAGGAGTGTGTGAAATGGGGCTCTGGCTGTTCAGTTGCAGTGTGAAGGTTTGGCTGCAGGGCAATTGTGATTCCATCTCTCTTGAGTAGGTTTATGTTTGACCTTTAAGGTATTCAAATCCAGAGTGCTATTTGGGAGCAAATTTAGCAACAGTTAGTTACTTTTGTGAAACACTGTTCAGGCTGTCAGCTGTGTTTTCCTATGAATAATAGAAAATGGGACTGGACGTGGACAGGACCTAGGGAAGCTGTCCAGACCCACATCACAGCCAAATGGTTCCCTTGGCCAGGCAACCTGAGAAGTTAGCCAAAACATCCCTGCTTGATGCCCTGTGCAGGAGGCAGAGCAGGGGAGCGCTGCAGCTCCCAGCCCATGCCCACTGTACGCTGAAGGTACAAAGCCCAGGTTGAGATGAGCAACTCTGGCAGCTGCTTCATTCTCTCTGAGCTATGAAGCAAAAGGTGACAGAACAGACAGGGAGCACCTGCAGATCACCACCTGGATTTCATAGAGCAGGGTGTTCGAATCTGGTGTTGTTTAATTGGTGATATGTTAGTGTGTTTAGGCCAGACCTCCGCTGACCTACAGATAACCCTTTTGACACGATGTGTTTTGTGACATAGCATGATGCTATTGGAAAAAGGATTCAGCTGTTTAAGTAGCTAAGCTTTCTACTTAATGAGTAGAAAGCTTTTCCTGAGATGTGTAAAAAGATTTTAATGCCTTGTCAAATTTTAATGGCTCGTTAAAGTTTTGTCAGACAGCTTTTTGATCATCAGAACGTTATTTACAGCACTGATGCACAGTTACAGGCTTTCTCATCTCTACTTGTAGTTCAGCTGCATGGAAGCAGTGATTGCAGTCTTTTATTCTATATTTTAATGTGTTTTATTATTTGTATTTTTTCTGTATTTGGGAATGCCTTGCTATGTACAGAGAGAAGTGTTTTTTTTTAATGTCATGGGAGATCTTTACATTTCCAGAGGTTATCTTTCTTGTACATTTAAACCACACCAGAGCAAGCAGAGGATGTCTTTACAGATAAATTACATGTTTTGTTTGTGTTTCTCTCTTTAGTTGCAGATAAACAGTGTTTCCCTGTGCTTTCCCTCAGTGATGTGGGAACTGAAGCACAGAATTTTGGGGTAATGGTTCAGAGCCGAAACAGAAGAAGGAAGGAAGCTTGAGAGACCTACCCTCTTGGTTTCAAAGGGAGTTATCCTTGTACAAGTACAGCAATCTGATGCTCGTTATGGTTTTGTTTCTGCACGAGCACAAAAAGATATCTTCCCACCTCAGCTGGAAAATAAAAGGGTGGTCTTGTCTTTGCTGGAGTTCAGTGGAATCTGCTTGTTCTGGGAGTGGCTTGTGAGTAAGAATGAGATGCAGAGCTGAGCCTTGTGGGTGACCAAGGGGGTAAGGGGAAGATCCAAGTGGCCCTGTTGTTGTGTAATAGGTTGGCCCTTTTGAAAAAGAGGATTGCCATTATTAGTGTTGGAAGTGAAACAGCAGCTGTGTTGTTTATGTTTCAGTCTTGCAAATCTAGGGGGAAGGTGGCAGCTTGCAAGTCTCAGCATTGTGTTTGTGAGGTCTTCTGCTGTGCTTGCTTCCTGTGGTATCCTTCTAAAGGAGTGAGAGCTCACATGAACTGTCATTGAACAGCTGTGGTTAACGCAGGCGCTTGGTCCTGGGGCTGTGACCTGGCAGGCTGAGTGGGAGAGCCATGCTGGGCTACTCTTCAGTCCTGCGCTTTGCAGTACATCTTGTACTTAGATCAGATCTGCAGGACCATGCGTAAACAGGATAAGGGCTTTTCTTTTCACTGATTCTTCCAGCACTGAAGTTTGATAGTCCTTGTATACCAGCAGGGTTGGGATTTTTTTTCCTTTTAGCAATATTTCTGTGTAACAAGATTCAGGGACCTGGAGGATGCTTTTGCCACCACTTTCATTGTGTTCAGAACTTTCCAGCATGGGATGTTTACTCAAAGTCCTGGCCTCCTTTTCCCTCTGCCACTTTGTTTACTCTCTCTTTCTTCAAGGTCTCACAGTAACCGGTGCTGTGCTGTGGCAGTTCAAGGACACAGCAGCTGAGGTGCGTGGCTCTGAGACCCACAGCAGGGCTGCAGAGAATGCAGCCACTCCTCAGTGTGGCAGCCACAAGTTTCCCATGTGAGCCAGCTGTCAAAAACATTGCTCTTGTCTGCATTGCCATGTCCCTGCCAGGGGCTTTATCACCTTGGCAAAGTTCTCATCCCATAAAATCCTAGTGCAGGATGAGATCAGCAAACTAGGACTGGTGGTACAGTGTCCACGCCTGCGTGATGTACTTTTGTGTCTTTGGACAGCAGCAGTTGGAATGAAGTGACACTGGGGCTTCACAGTAGACCTAAAAATAACTTGGGCCCACTGCATTTGGTTACCATCTAGCAACTGTACATTCATGTGAGTGTGCTTGCAGCCAGCACAGGCTATTCAGCGAAACATATTCCGTATGTATCTTGAACACAGATTTTTGGCTGCTGATAATTTTTTAGTTATTTATCGTCACAAATGAAATAATTTCCAAAGGGGCAGGGAGTAATGGAATGTGAATTGTGGAAGAGCTGCTCAGTTCCTTGTGATCCGTCTTTGAAGTCCTTGACCACTCTTTATTATCTTCTCATTATGCAGACCTTTGCTTTTGGTGCTCTGGTATGACACTTGACGTAGCCTGTATTAGTTATTGAGAGCAATGACTGTAGCATGTTGGAGACAGGAAATACCTGGGCTTTGGCCCTGTCAGCTGTTACGGAAGTGCCAAATGGGAAGAGGCCAGTGGAAGGTGCTGTTTTTCTGATGTACCAAACAGTGGCCAGAGCTGTTATCTGCTGCCACGTTTTCCACAGCAAAGAATGATATAATTAATTTTCTAGGATGTTTGGTTTCTGCTTATTATGAGGAGTATCTAAATGTGAGCAGGCTTATCCATGGCAAGTCAAAGTCTGCTGATGGTAGTGATGGTGGCAGCTGTCTGTAGCGGAAGACTTTGTTGTGTTTGTGCAAAAGGCAACACAACAAGGTCTGAGTTCAGCTAAGCTGAGCTGGGGGTTCAGGAATGGGCTGTGAAATTTGTTGGTATGTTAGCAGTACGTAAGGACCTGAATGTTACCTACCACTCTGTTCGTGTTAGCTCATTGCATGGAGTGTTCAACAAAGGTAGAAATGTTTCCTTGTATGCTTTTGAACTCCTGCATATTAATGTCTGCACAGATATTACAGCTTAGTCCAGCTTTCTATTTGCTTGGTAAACATCTGTCCCTGCCGGGATGGAGGGTGAGAGTGCTGGAACAGAAAATTAGGTGGTGGTGTGGCGAATGTGGGAAGGCAGTGAGAGGGAATGGTCTGCTTTCTTTTGCTCTTTAACGCAGCTTTTGAGAAAGAAAATTGAAGGTTGTAGTAGGGGAACAACGGACGGCCTGGGAACACACACAGAAATGACTTTTTTGGGTTTGAGGATATAGCACTTCTAGGAAGGAAGAAGTAAATCAAAGGATTTTGGTATTATTGTGAAATAGTTTGATTTGCTGCAGAGCCAGAGGAATACTTTGCCTGTTGTCATTATTTATTACAGCCTTAGTTCAAATGAACCTAGTGATGAGATGGGGGAAAACATTTGACCAAAGACAAAAATATCCCTAAGGATGGAACTGTATTTATTTTAGGTGCTTAGCAATCATGTTTGACACCTAAAAATCTGTGAAAATAGAAAGCAGACATTGTGAAATAGCTGAAAGCCTGCAGCAATCTATCAAACACTGGGATATCTGAACCTGTTGCAGCAGTCACTGTGGTGCTTCTTGTCTATTAAGAATGCCATTATCCCTCCCTTTTCCAGGCAAAGAGCTGCTAAATCAATACACATTCAACTCACCCAGGTATGAATAAAAGAGTCTATAGATGTAGTGAAAGAAGTACCACAGTTCTTCTTATGTGCTTTTAGAGAGTAGATAAATATCATTTCCCTTAACAACTGAGAAGTGTTTACAAAAGACCAACTTCTCAGAAATGTGCACTGAGTCAAGGTATGCAGCGCACTCAGTTAACCCACTGCATGAATTGGAGCTGATTTAAGCTCTTGGTTTCCTGACCCTGCTGGTAATTGACAGAGCCACATTTTACTTTGGTTTGTCCTGAGATGTGCAAGGCCAGCAGAGATGTGACAGCAGGGCTATCGTGCCTTTACCAGTTTCCCTCAGCAGAAACATGGGAAGCATGTGGGACTGGAGGGAGTGGGAGCATGCTGGGGACTGGAGGGAGTGTCACGCAGACATGTCCTGTTCTCACTGTTCCCAAAAACTTGTGGCTGCTGCTGGAGTGCTGGGACCTTTGGCCTGACCCATACGGCTGTTCATACAGCCCTTACAGTAAGGCAGGAGACATCTGTTGCCAAGGACTGCAGTCAGCTAGACGCTGTTGTATCAGCAGTGACAAAATTCCAGGCAGCACTTTCACTGTTTGCTAACCTTTTATCTTTGTTAATAAGAGGCTTGTCTTTTGCCTTACAGAAGCTGCAGCCTTCAAGCACGCTCATTTTGTTGTTTTTTTTTTTTTGCGGAAACATTGTGGGTTTTTTTTCTGGGCAGCACAGGACAGTACATGTCAGTGGCACTGGGCCTCTGGAAACTTCAGATAAGTTCAGTGTGTGTTGCTGTGTGGCTGCTCTTGGTGATACCAGCCTACTGCTCGGCTGCCTTCCCTGAGAGGCTGCTTGAAGGTTTTGGCTATTCCTCTGCTTTATGAAAGCACAGCCAGTATGTGTGTGACTTGAATGCCTCTGTGATCTGAGTCATTCCTTCTGTAAAGGAGGGGAAGGAGTAATCAAACTGCATCGGAACAAGAGGCATTCCTGAGTTCTGTTCTGTCTTGCAGTGTGAAATAGTTAACCCTTCTAAGGAACCACGTGATTAGATTTCACTTGCTTTATCAAATCAGCAAATATTATCAAAGAGCACAGTTCAACTTCGAGGCTCTGCAAGTAGATGTGTGCAAATCTGCAATAGAAGCCAATTAATTACTGTTTCTAATAAAGTTTTGCTCAGTGAAAGCTCTGTTTAAAAGCCCAGCATGCATCCCATCTGTTTTCAGTATCCAGTCATACAAGTAGAACACTTGGATCTCCAGTAAAAGTCTTTGCAGAGCTTAAAGAGCCTAAATTTTTACTAGCAGTTTTTATGAGCTGCATTATTAGGTTTGGGATCTGACCTCTGCACGTGGTGCTTGTAGCCTGTGTGGGTACAGTGAGCTTTTGGAAATGGGGACACAGCTCCTAGGAAGGTTAGAGACTGTTTTCCCTACACCAGTAAATGTGTGACACGCTATTTAATTTGAGCACTCCAAGGAACTCTACAAAGTGAAGGCTGAGGCTGTTATATTATGATTTTTTTGCACGTGGAAAAAACATGATTTGAAGAAGAGTCATGGGGGAGGGTCGTTTGGTGAGGGAGGATTTTTGCAGTAGAGGTTGTTTGTAGTGAGGTTCAGGAAAGTGCTGATATTGTAATTGTTTTGCTCGGGAAGGCACCGCTTGCTTTGGGACATAAGCCATGTGGGACTCTTTGAAGATGTGTCCTTGGCAAGGGGATCATTCGTCCAACTGTGTCTTAACCAATGTGAGGGTGAATGATGGGCAAGTGTCTGGACTGTTGTGCTGAGGGATATTTGGTCATAGTGGTTCCTGTGAGCAAAGGGATGACTTTATAAGAAATGCCACTTGGAGGGCTGCCTGCATGTAGTCTGGAGAGGCAGGAAGTACAGAAAAGCTTTAAACTGCTGCTTTCAAACTTCCTGTTCCTGATTAGTATATAGCTCTAAGGAGAGAGAAATTTGAATGGCTGGAAGAGCTCTGTTGTCCTGGGATCCTGCGCAATCCTGCTGACCAGGAGTGACTGTTGGGAGGTCAGGGGCAGAGGGAATCCTGCTTGTCTGGTGCTGCTGGCAGTTGTTCCTGTGTGATTTGTGTTTGTGCAAACTGACTTGGTTTGCTGTGCCCCCAGGACACTCTTCCCCCCCCCCCCAAATGCAATGCACTCAGCAACAGTTCTCATCTTTCCTCACTTTTCCAAAAGCTTGGAAACATAATTGTATCATAACCGCTATGACCTGCCTATTCACCCTAGTGGCTGACTTATTTCTTGAATGATGCCAGCGTTCAGTTTTCAATGCCTCTGAATTTGTCTTTCTGCTTCCCTTAAAGGAGACACTGGAGGTGGGGAAGGATTTTGAGTTTGCTTTCTGAGCAGCGATAGTGCTCCATTTTCTCAGTGCACTGAGCATCCTGAAAACTTCTTGGCATTCCCATGCTTCTCAGCCTTCCAGTTTTCAGCAGTTTATTGCTGAACAAATTGCATTCATTTTTACTTGTTTTTTTTTGACAGGCTTTGAAAGCGTTTCACATTCTTTTGGCCCGGTCTGATCTTAACATCCCCGTGTGGGAACCAGGGCTCCAGGACTCTCCCTCAGCCTGTCCAATCCTAAATTGGCAACGAGAGCCGTGTGGGAAAAGTGACACGGATTCCGTGTCATCAGCATTAGCACGCTTCTGCCTCGTGTCCCACTTAATTCAGCCCCGGCTCACTTACACAGCCTGTCAGGGAGCTGGGGAAGTTTCCACAGCCTGCTGTCTGCTGGCCTGGAGATGAAGGCCTGTTCCCTGCCCAGCCCCCCCCGAGGCTGTGAGCTCTGTGGTGGCTCCCAGGGGTGTCCCAGGGTCCTGCAGTGGGGCCAAGAGGAGCTGTGGCTCCGCAGGTCCCACCAATGAGTGCCTCTGGTGTTGGTGGAGTTATTGAGAAAGCATTGGTTTGCACTTAGTTCCAACAGAAGTGTTTTTCTGTGAAGTCTATATGGCCTTTTAGAGATGCTTTTCATTTTTCCCCCCCAAGCTCCTTTTCTTCTCATTCTGGTCTGTTTTATGTTAACTCTGGAAAGAATTTTCTCCCTGCATTATCTTTCTGTGGGACTTTTTTGATCTTTCAGTGGCCTTAATAGTGACACAGCTGTGCCTTTCGTCTGCTTCTGTCCTTTGTGTAGCTTCTGCTCTAACTTTTATGTGAGCTTTCAATAAGCTGCATGTGCTCAAGTCTGTAATAACTGAATTTGGTAACAAGTCTGGTGTTCCTTGTGCTGCAGGGAGCTGCTTGCAAACAGATAGTATGAAAGCTTTGTTTTGCAAGGGGAGAGGTGGGGAGCGTCGCTTCTTTTTAAAACACTTAAGACATTTTCAGAACAAGATCCCTGAAGACTCGCAGTGTATTTTTAGGCTGGCTATGTTGTGCAGGGAATGTTACATTATCCAGTGTGGCAGAAGTGCCGGTTTTGAGTTTCTCTGCCTGGTAAACACTTCTCAGTTCCTGTAGGTATGAGAGCTGTGCTGATCCCCTGTGCTGATAGGGTTTGTTTGGGTTTTTCAGGCGCTCTGCGTGTTAAAAGTCTCTGAACCACAATTTAGGTGCTTAAAACAAGGTCCTAGATTATCACACCTTGATCAGTCTATTAATCCAGGCTGAATCACAAAAGGATCCTGACACATTTGTTCCTAGCCCTGTACAAGGGGGTTCTTGCCAGCAGCTATCCTTATAATTGGGAAGGGGCTCTGCGCAGCACTGGTTCCTGATCACTGTTCTTGACAAGAGCTCTTTGTGGTGTAAAGCAAGTTTATTGATCGTGTGTGAAGCCCTTTGTTGATGTGCTTATCAGTGCAACATGCTGCTGATCATCACAGCAGCTGCTGACAGCAGGGAAAGCTCCTCTGCTTCCCAGCAGAGATTTTTGTAAGGAAAGTTCATGGCAGAACAATCTTGTTAGATAGGTACAGGGTGCTTCCTTTGCCTCACCGAACTTGTAAGTCATCCTTGTAAGTCATCCTTGAGCAGCAGAGAGGATGAAGAGGAGGAAAAGGGTGCCTGAGTGTTGTGATTGTTTTCTGACAGGGAAGTGTGCATCAAGGAGGAAGCTGAAAAGAAAGCTGCTGGAGAGAAAAGTGCAGCAAAGAATCTGGCTTTTATCACAGTCCTCGCTGCTGCACCTCAGGGTGAAGTCACTGGTGGGCCATTGCACGTTAGAGTCATGAGGTGCTTTAAGGCTGGTGGTGTCTTTTTCTCCTTTCGGGCAAAGAATAAATGTTCCCTAAATGGAAGTTCTCCAGCTGATTGCACTAAAATAGTTTTGACAACTTGGTGGATGATGCTGGATGCTCATTTTCTGGTCATCCTGGCCCCAGGCACAGCACTGACTGTGTGCAATCCTGGTACCAGTGAGAAAGGCACAAGAAAAGAGGCTGTATTTGAAGCTGTGCAACTCTAGTTGGTTGCCTTCAATTCTTGCCCTGCAGCTTGCAGGCAGTAAACAGCTGCTGGCATTCTCTGAGCAGGCTTCATGCTTACTGCTTTGAATACAGAGATAACGTGCTCATTTTGTTACAAGGGTGAGGCATTTAAAACATGAAGCATTAAGCTGCACCGCAAAAAAAAAAAAAAAAAAAAAAGCTACCAAACATTAAAAGAAATTGACTTTCCACCCTCTTACCCAGCAATTATTGTAGGCTGCTCTGGTAGCACCTTCTGTTCTTAATGCTGCCCACTAATTCCAGCTGTGTAACCACGCTTTTTGTTGTTTAACTGCTTGATCTGAACTTTCTCATATTTAAGCCAATGATTTTTGGATGAGAAATTGTTAAAAGAAGTTCAGTCTGTTCCATTAATAAAATGTCTTGCCCATATTGAAGTAAGAAAAAAGGGTTCCAGTCGTTTCTGAAAAATGCTGCTACCCAAAGGTTTGTAGCAGGGCCTTGCATTCTTTGGTGAGGCTGTTGCCCATGTACCACTTGAACGCTCTTAAGCTTTTAAGCTTGGTCAGACTGGAGTCTTCCATGTATCCAGTAGCTGCTGAGGTGGCAGCTTGTCGCCTGGAGGGGACAGAGAAGGGCAGCCGTGGCTTTGGAAGCAAAAACACCTCAGCTGGCTGAGCAGAGAAGTGGCTGCTGAAATGTTAATAGGTCCATTTCTCA
This sequence comes from Lagopus muta, assembly GCF_023343835.1. Lineage (NCBI taxonomy): Eukaryota > Metazoa > Chordata > Aves > Galliformes > Phasianidae > Lagopus > Lagopus muta. The sequence continues at coordinate 6,945,282 of NC_064449.1, read as the reverse complement.
GTTTTCCAATGCAGAATGGGAATGAAAGCACTGTGGAGAAACCTGTGAGTGGCCTTGTTGTTAAGCCTAAATAATAACCAATACATTCAAGTATGGGCACTGAGAAGTAAACAGCATTAGGGGCCAGCAGTGTGCTTAATGCTTGAGATGTGCTGCGTGCCATGATTCTGTGCACAGGCAGAGAGACTTAGGATATGGAAAAAATTGCATGTGAGCCTATAATTAAACCTTTTGATCACAAGCAATATATATACATACATGCAGTATGAATTCAGATGCTTCTTGCCTTTTTTAGTGTTTGAATATGCTACCATAAGTATCATTTTATTGAGTTATCATTAAATTCCACATAATAAGCATGCATTGATGTTCAGTTCCAATAGAGATTTGAAATCCACTGCCTTAAAAAACAGAATACACTTAGAAGTGGTGGTACTTTTCACTTTGTGTGCTCTCCACATTTACATCTTTTCTGCCAGAATAAATGACAGATTGTCATTTCATACCAAAATAGGAACTTTGGGTGGCAGTGTTTATTTAAACAAAAATCAGAGCAATTTCCTATGGAGGACTGTTTTGTTTTTTTTTAATGTACGTCTGTATTGCTACAAAAGTTTTGTGGCTCTTAGCTGTGAGATTTTCTTACTGTTCACTGTGTTTGCGCTGCTTTCTTCTGAGGGAAGGTCTGATATTCTTAACTACAGTTATGTGAGCAATGCAGGTGTTGCTGGCAGACACCAGAAATAGTTCAGAAAACCCACGTTATTTTAATGTTTATTTGTAAAGGCAGGAAAAGATACAAACTGATCCTATTTTGTCTGAGCTCTCCAGCCAAGTGAGAGAACAGTCAGGACTGCTTGCTTCTCCTGTCTTCAGTGACCAAACACTGAAGCGTTCTTTACATGAGAGCATCTGATGGTTCTTTAAAGAAAGCCTTGATATTTAATAGTTCAAGTACATGATGTCCTGAAAAGCTTTGATATTTGTGAAGTATGTGATCTTTGTAGATGGGTGAAGTATGGCAAGGATCAAGGAGAGGTTTTGCTCTCCAAGGAGAGCGATGGATGGTGACAGCAGGGTCAGTTTCTTGGTATTTTGACCAAAGCATCATTGCTGTTATTTATGAAGTTTTTTTCTCCTTTTTGCTGTTCCAGTTCTGTAAAGAAGTGAGACCATATTGGGTGAACATCAGAGAAGTGGGAACATTTTTGGAAATATCCTTTGATTTCTTTGTAATTTTTTTTAAACTGGGAAACAGAAACTATCCAAATATTTTGAGTCTCTAAATAGACACTGGCTGAAGGACGCTGCAGCCTCCAGGTCTCCTGGAGATTTGTGCTGGCCTTTATTCCCCTTCAGCCCGTGCTGTCTCAGCGTTTCTCCAGTGGTCCTTCCAGCTGTCCACAAGCCTTCCTGGAGCAGCTCTTGCTCGTGTTATGTTTGGCTAAAACTGCAGTGCAGGCCCCTTTTGCTCGACTGACCTAATGGAGAGTGAAAAGCTGGCAGCGTAGATACAGCAGTGTGTGCAAAACGTGGGACTCTGTGCTGCTCCTGCTGAGGAAGACATGGAACAGCACCAGGCAGTGCTTGAGACCCAGCAGTGCTGAGCTGTGCTTTTCACTGCCAGTGGAGATGTGTTCTTTGTCGGAGCCCTGACCCCACGAGCCTTTGTTTAGGCAAATTAGCTTTCTGACTTAAAATGTGATGTTTTTAAGATGAATAAATGAAGGCTTGTAATGTGTCTGTTTAGCAAGGAGTGTTTGCTCCTGTGGTGTGACTGATCTCTTACTTTGCTATTCCTCTTCAGGAGGTGCATCCCTGGGTGTGGGAGGTCTAGATAATGTGTCCCTGGCAGGTGTTGCAATTCCAGCTAATCACTTTTTTTAATGTTTCTGTCATGAAAATGATGTATTTAGACAGAAAGTATTTGTGCCTTTTACTCCCTTTGACCAAAGTATTATTTTTCAATGGAGAAGAATTAACGTATGGGAGTGTTTGGTTGATTTGGAATGTTTTATGCAACTTCAGCGTGAAGCCCCTATTTGTGGAGTGTGGGCAGGATGAAAGCCCTCCTCAGCCTGGAATCTGCTGCTGCACGAGGATTCCAGGTAGGGAAGATGAACTTTATAACCTCAAGAAAATGAGCAACTATGATGCTTGTTTGGCTGGGATTAGTGTCCTGAGGCTGCAACTGGGATTAACTTTGTAGGTATGAACTTGAGGATGTGAAAGTGTGGCCTCCATGCAAGTCCTGCAGACTTGCTCAGTGGAGGAAAGTTTGTGTGTTTCACTTGCCTGCTTCTCTGGTCCAGCAAACAATGCATATAATCTGATTCTCTGAATGAACCTTTATTTGGGAAATATTGTTAGTTTTGGCCCTTGCGGAGCTGAGCTTACAGGTCCAGCTCCCCAGCAAAACTGATTGGAGATTAAAAAAGAAACTAAAACCAATTCCTGCAAAAAATGCTGGGGAGAAGCCAAAGAGTTCCTTTTCTACGTTGCTGAACAGCTTAATCTATTCAGCTACTGTAATATCAAGTCAGATTTTTTTCTATTGAAAGTCTCTAAGAGTCTCTACCATCACTTACTATTAAAAGAAAAATTAGTCTACCTCAAAAGATTGAATGGCCACGTATGGGAAGGAATTGGAAAACAAATGCAGAAGAAGGGAGTTTTAGGATAGGAGTTATCAAGGCAAAAAGGATATTCCAGCACAAAGTTGGTGGGAATCTGTTAACAAACAACAAAGTACACTTCTGTAGTTTGTTCCTATAACTGAATGTACAAGATTCAGGTATGAAAAAACATTTGCTTTCATCTATATGACATAAGATACATATCGTCTGTATGAGAAGCTATTCCTGCAAGTCTGTGGTGGCTGCATGTCGGTACCTTTGCTGTGTTTGCTGAGAATATATATTTGGGCAGCAGGGTCAGGCCTGTGGAATCTGAGCCTGGCGCTCAGAGGTTTATGTTTGAATTCCACTTAGGATAGATCTAGGCCAGGTGCTGCTATGTGAGTGCAGAACTAAAAAATAACTTCTGTGCTGCAGTCAGCACTAGCAACAGCTTTCCTTGTCCCTAAATACCAAAATAAGTGAAAGAGGGTGGGAATGAAGCTTTCACGTGCAGAACATAGCGGTCTGTCAAAAATCTGTCCTACTCCTAACTCTCATTCACACACTTTGTAGCTATGAGCATTTAGTCTTACTGTTTGTCTCCTTGTTTTTAAGCAAGAGTTCATGCAGTGCTTTTCCTCTCTCACAGGGTGTTTTTCAGACCTCTTGTGCAGTATTTAGTGCACTACAATTGCAAAATAACGTGCCAGCTGGAGCTCCTCTGTTAGCAGCATTTGCGTGTCATGGTGTGCAGTACAAACTTAATTTTTCTCTGAATGGGGAAAGGGGATTTTTCAAACTGGTGTTGGAGGCAAAGTTTTCCCTAGTGACTTCTGTGGGGAACAAAAAAGTTGGAAACATAGCGACATGCCACAGTTGTGATGGTTTCAGAGGTAAATCAAAACCAGGGAACTGCAGGTTGAGTTAGAAACAACTAAGATGTTTCTGCTGTACTGTCCTGTGCAGTTTTAGTTTAATGCTTATGCAAGGCATCTATTAATTGTCTAGATAAGCTGTCCAGAGCAGCCTCCAGCAGATCAGTCGTTCTCTGCCTTTAAAGTCCTCTTTGTAGAAACCAGTGTTTCCTGAAATAATGATTTTCTCGTTAGTACTGGGAAAAAACCACGACAACCCAATCTCGTCTGGTTTTGTACAAGGAAGTCACATATTTCTCCAGCACTGCTTGCATGAGCCAGCACATCCTGTGTGCTGCTGGCACACAGTCCTTTTCTGTCCAAATGTGGAGGGTGGTGGTGTCACATGGCTTGATGTTGTCCAAAGTCCATCTTAAAACTCTCTGGTTTCAGGGAGGAGAACAGGGGATTCTTCTGTTGTAAGTCGTTTTACGGTGTCAGAGCGTGATCATGTTACTACTGATGTCACCAGGAGTTTTTCCACTGCCTTTAGAGGAGCTGGATTGAATGGTTTATCAGTGTTTTAATTACAAAGGGCTACTGGCTTAATTCTGAAGTCATCCTAACAGCTTTGAATGGCATCTCATGTGCCCCGTACCTGTTAAGGAAGAAGGTTACTCATTTGTATTGTCCCTGCTGGGTCAAAATCGTCACTAAAGTGCCCTATAAGATCACTCACTAACTCATTAACTGATCTGTTAGATAATATTTGTGAACTATACACTTAAAATTGTGTTCATTGCTAATCATCAGCAGAAGACGTCCCTGTAACATACGGTCAGGGAAAAGGCCTCCATGGGTACTGCTTGCCTATGTATGCCAGGAGTGCTTTATTCTGGATGTTATTAATTTAAACCAAAACGCTGAGGTTCTTAGAGGTAGAGCTTTGACTAGAAATAGGTATTGTCAGGGCAAAAGTCTGCTTTGCAGAGCGTTGGAATACCCACCTTCTCCTAAGATAATTTTTAATTTCTTGTAGAAAAAGTTAAAAATCGAATGTGTTTGTATTTAAGGAGATCAGGTCATGCCCTCACTACAGGCATCTGTTTCTTGCATCTTGCTGTGACTCTTGAGACGTTTGAGGGTTTTCTGTTGCTTTTAGAACACAGCTGTTCTTCCTGGAACTTCAAAAATATGTGGAGCTGTGTGTTCTGCTGACAGATCAGGTGTGTATGTGCCTGCTTGGATCTCCATTGCCTCAGAAAGGTCCTGAGCTGGGACAAACTATCAAAAATCTTGGGAATGGGCTCTGACCTTTCTTGGTGTGTCCAGAACTTGCAGGTGAGCTGCAGCACAGGGAAGTGGCTGCCTCGTTTCTCTTCTGAGAGCTGTGGCTCCTGAAGCTCATAGGGGCTGCTGTGTCCTACGGTGCTTCCAGCTCTGGTGGCTCTGCAGCTGCAGCTTTTGCAGTTGGCTTATGGTTGAAGGTGTTTGGTTTTGGGAGATGGAGATCTCTACATGAGAGTTCTGAATTCCTGAAATGTATTGTGCATTATCCATCGAGCCGTTTTCACTCACTTGGAGTTTGGCAATGGTAAAGATAGCAGTCTCATACTTCAGCATTGCTTGTGTGAGCCAGCATGTCCTGCGCAGTGCAGGCGGTGCAGCTGGCAGCGAGGCAGCAGCGAGAGCTGTGTTCCCTGCCTCCCCCAGCTCTTGCCTATGGCGGGATGTAGCTGTCACAGCCTGTGCCTTCTCAGGGATGCTTCCCTCCTTTGCAGCCAGCACTCCTGGGGAGCTGCAGCAGCGGTTGTAGGAAGAACAAGGTTTGGGAAAGCTGTGCTCCCAGGTACGCTGGGAATGTGCAGCTGTTCAGCAAGCCCTTCTGTGTCCTTGAAGGAGTTGTGGTGGTCGAGCAGCTGGGGAGCTGGCAGCAACAGCAGATAGCGGTTATCTGGGGAGATGAAGTTGTTTTCTTTGTTTCGCTTTGCTTTGCTTCTTTAAAACCTGGAGGTGGGTTTCAGTTAGGCTGCTGCTTTCAGTCGCAGTGTTGTTCCAAGTAATTGAATTTGGACTAGTATCTAAATATTGTTGTCAGCTTCATGCTGTTTTCTCTCGTTAAGGGTAGAGGCGTTTCACTTATGACCTCAAGCTGGGTTTGTACTTTGCTCCCATGGGAACTAAAAATAATAATTATTTTGAGAATAGGTTCTTAATCACTTCCTTCTTTTGATGCTCTACTTTTTGTTTAGTATTTTGGAAGAATGTAATAGAGAACATTTTAAACTATTTGTGTTTAAATTCCAGTTTTAATTGGCTCCTTGAAGATGTAATGATCTCTTGTATATTCTTCGCAGTTCCTTTCAGGGATTTTCCTTTTTTTATTATTCTAAAGAAAAGCATTTGTCCTTGTTTTGCTGAATGAACATTACTAGTTTTGTTGCTTTGGCAGACTGTCCAGACACAGGCAGCAACTGAGATGAACATTGAGTTGACAGACTTCTTAGTCAAAGGCATGTGGGCATTTTGTCAGTGTTAGTGATGTGTCAGCGTGTTAATGACTTATTTCTGAACTGTAAATGCACACATGAGAAATGGAGAAGCCGTGTCTTAACCTGGATTTGAAAGAAATGGTAAGCAAGAAACTTGAAGATTTTGGGATGGAGCTGGTTGTGCAGGGAGTGCTGGGAAGGTGGTGAGACAGCTTGCGGAGATGGGAGGCATGTTCAACAAGAAGAGCAACAGTAGACTTGCAGAAAGCTTGCAAACAGAATGAGATGATGTGTGTGGGGTTCTGAATGAATGGATGGATCCAATGTCTGCCTCAAACTCGCAGATCACAGAAAATGAGAGGGGGAACCTGGGAGAGGGGCAGCACATGTACTTGAATTTGTGTTTTGAATGTACTACATTAGGACTATTTCCTACTTCCTCTGATCTGTCAATAGCATGGATTAATGATTCATGAAGGTGTTGTAAGGGCTGGGAAGTTGGTGTTTGTTGTGTTTACATGTTGCTTCTTCCTTTTTCCTCTCCCCCAACCCTAAGGCTATTCATACGTCAGCTATTTCTCTTTCTAGTCTTCCCCTTCTTTGGAGAAATGTTACTATTTCTAGGCTGATGGTGAATCTGTGTGCCAGCTTGCTCAGCTGTGTTTATCAGCACTATAGAGGTGGTGGGTGGTGGTTTCTCTTGGGCCGAAACTGGTATTTCATTCATTCTTTCCAGTATTACCATTCCAGAAAATCAGATGGAACTGCAGGAATGAACTTGTGTTGACTTCATCCAGCTCCCTGGCAAAATCCAAGCCAGATAAAACTATAATGCAGCCAAACCTGCAAGATTTTAATTTTAAGTGCTCTTGTTGTCAGTTAATGGAAGTCATAGACTGAAATTTGAGAAGACTGAATACTAGCAAGAAGAAAAATGTGTAGGGGTGAAATGAGTTGCAATCCTGAAATGCTTGCAAAACCTGTTGTGACAGTTGTTAGCAGGCAGATAAGAATATGAAGAAGTCTTGAAAACTGCTCTCTGGTGTGTAGATCAGTAAGCACTGGACAGTGTAAGGCAAAAATTGTCAATCATGGTTGCTTCTACGTCTTCCTGTTGGCAGTTTTAGGGGAACACTTCGTTCTGTAGCTGCAGCAAGAGAAAAACTGAAATCAGAATGATTTTGCTTTCTGTTTTGTTTTAGTGGGAAGCTAGTGTCTCCAAAATGGAAAAATTTTAAAGGCTTGAAGCTTCAGTGGAGAGATAAAATCCGTCTCAATAACGCCATCTGGAGGGCATGGTACATGCAATGTGAGTATTAAACTGGGCTGTCGGTTGCTATAAAATATTTTCAGAGCGACACATGCAAGAAGCAAGAAAGATCTGAAATTACTGCTTAATGAAAAGCTCAGGAATCTGCTAGAGGCTGCGATGTGTGGACAGCTGTTGTGGCTCCATCTTTGGATCAGTGCTCTCAGGGATTTCCATGCAGAGGAAGCACTGCCTGAAATTTCTTCATTTCCTGTTGGCTGTTGGGGGGGAGCCCCAGCAATATTTTTTTTCCCCCACACATTTCTGTTGTGGTAACAGGGCTCCCTGTGGAGCCCACAGTTCTTGAGCACTTGGATTTTCATTCCTGTTTCAGACCTCGAGAAGCGCAAGAATCCAGTGTGCCATTTTGTGACTCCCCTGGATGGCTCTGTTGATGTAGATGAACATCGTCGGCCAGAGGTATGTACCAGCTGAGATTATACTGTGTTTTCTACTCCGCTAGATAGGAAAGCAGCTTAGTAGTTCTGTGCTCCATTGTCTTTATTTATTTCGAAGGAGCCATTAACGTGAAGAAAGTGTGTTGTCGAACCCATGTTTCATAGTTTTGTCCTGTTGAGGTGATCAGGGAACAGCCAAAAGTCTCTGTTGTGTCTGTGTTCTAGTTTGAATGGTTAAGATTTTGACAGCCACTGCTCTCTTCTGGCTATTCAGTGATAGCTGTTTTTGGAACTGAATTTATGTGACCCTATGAGAGTTTTCTGTATCTTCAATTGATGAAGTGTAGTTTCAAGACAAGAGAAAACTTGTTTTAATCTGTCAAGGTAACTTCACAGAAAGACTGAATGTGTGTTTGTGTACTTCCATTGTCACACTTCTGCACTAAATGGAAACAAACAGTTGCCCTTTGGCTCCTTGTAAAAGATCAGTGGGGCCATTGATGTGGCAGTCGATGTAGCTCTCTGTACTGTAAAACTCTCGTATAATTTACAATGCTATACCCTTCTCTTGTTTCATCTTCCTCACAACAAACTAGTACTGTCAGATATGCTCTGGGACAACTGGGCTGCTGATACATGAGCTCAAACAGAATTAACAAGATTTCTTTCATGTTTTTTCTTCTTGAATACTTGCTTGGAAACTTATTAAACATTCAACCGTTCTGTGTAATTCATGGTATGTGTTTGTATCTGTGTTCTCAGGCCATTGCAACAGAAGGAAAGTACTGGAAACGAAGGATTGAAATAGTCATCAGGGAATACCACAAGTGGAGAACATACTTCAAGAAAAGGGTCTGCTCCTTTGCACAGTTTTAATGTAGCTTAGTCAACCAGTATGTTGTTGCTTTTTGAGTTTTGATGTCCCATTTGCTAGCATGCAGTAATACTTAAAGCAGAGATTATGCAAGTCCCACTAAATAAGAAATGATTGTGCAGTGACTAATTGTGTATGACTGGATATTGCAAGTTTTGCAGTTGAGTCTTCTACTGGTATATGTAGGATGTATTCTGACTTTAAGATCTGTTTTGTTCTCCTTTTGCAGTTACAGAAACATAAAGATGAAGATCTGTCGAGTTTGGTCAGGGTGAGTGATACCAGAGAAAAGTGGCTGCACTTACGCTTGTAGAAGCTGCAATAGGTAACAAAGCTGTAACATGCAGCAGCTTGCACAGATTAAAATCTAAACACAAGCATCCTGCTGAAGTCTTAATTAAGGTCAGACAGCTTAATGCTTCTACACCATGAAGAGCAATGTAAGATTTCTAGTTTAAATTGGATAGAGGAGAGGTTGAATCTAAAGTGCTGTGACAGAATAAATGAGAAGCAGCTTTGGATGTGCAGAGAGATCAATCTCCTGGAGAACTGGCATACTATTTCATCTTGTTACTGAGTCATAACTGGCACTACTTCCTTGCTTGTCTAACTGGATATGAGAGGATGTGTGCAGATACATTGTTGATCTTCCTGCTGTCACAACACTGGCAAATAACATGCCAGGATCCTAAAAATGGCAAGATATTTAGAAGAACAACAGTACTACAAATTAGCATGAAAATGAAATTTTTAAAAGCCATCAAATCTGTTCTAGGCATATAAAATGATCAGAAGTATTATTCTGATTTTTTTCTTTTCGGAGTTGAACATAAATCTGGATCTGTCCCAGCTTCACAAAACTCAGGTGTTTTGGCAGCGAGCTCCAATGTACCACCATGGTATTTTGGCACTGTTAGTGCTGCACGCCGACTCAGCCACAAGAAGCTATGGGTTTTTTTTTTTTGCTGCAGACTAGAAATAGTTGTCCTTAGTCTGTAATGAAGGAAGAGTAAGTAAAATCCCATGATGTTGTAATTTTTGTACTTTACACAAAGTTAGATAAAGTAAATTTCAGATTCAGTTATGCTTCAAGGTAGGAATTATTTGCTTTGAATTTTTGCTATGTTTGTTATTTTAAATCTTTGTGCAAGGTGTAGCTGCAAATACATACATACACTCAATTAAATTAGAAAGTATTGCTGCAGTTATTTGGTCTTATGTATTACTAGTCTGCACCTGTTTTTTGGGCAAAAATTTCTCCCATGCTGTTCTAGCACGTGGGCTAACTTCTGTAGAAGTGTTTTGTTGTTCAAATCTGTGAGCTGAAGTATTATTAGAAGTACCACTGATCTGTTTCAGTCCATTTGAATGGCTCTTAGAGATTTGAAAAGTGACAATCGTTCTTATATTTCTGCAGCTGAATGCTTTAGCATTGTATAGGCAGCCTGACTTTTCTTTTCTGTTGGCAGGATGATGATGTGGTTCTCTGGCAAAAAAGAAGATATAGTAGAGAAACCCCTGTCCCCATGGAGGAGGGCAGCCTCTTGGATGCGGATATGCTTATGTCTGAGTTCACTGACACCCTGTTCTCCACACTGTCTTCCCATCAGTTGGTTTCCTGGCCAAATCCCAGAGAGATAGGTATTTGTTGGCTGTCAGCTGTGTTGATTTTGCAGTGGGAACCTCTAAGAGAAATCTTGTTTGTTGAATTTCTAGTCTTGCTTAAGAAGTTGTATCTTACTTTGATGACAGATTACAATAAGTCAGAGAATGTAGCTATTGAATAGTTTGTAGCTTATTGAATCCCAGTTAATCATCCAAATTTCATTCCCTGATTGTCTGTTATCAGAGCTGTGCAGTAGTTTGGAAAGAAGGCAGTGCTCCATTTGCTTTGCAGTGTTTTTTTCTGTAAAATTCCTGAACAAGTCTGGCTGTGATGCACGTCTTGGTGTTGTAGCTAAGTGCCATATTCCTACTGTGTGAGTTACTGTTCAAGTGATACAAAGCTGATCTCTCTCTTTCTTGAATTTTCCAGCACACTTAGGAAATGCTGACATGATTCAACCAGGGCTTATTCCTCTCCAGCCAAATTTTGATTTCATGGACACTTTTGAACCTTTTCAGGGTAAGAATTTGATGTATAGTCAATTAATTTCTTAAAAATTGCAGTGATTTAAGAACCAGTGTTAAACAGTTGCAGATATCTACTCTCTTTAGAAAGAAGAGATTTGAGTGAGAGGTAAACAAAACATGGAAGTCAAAAGTGACACCTGTTTGCTGGGCCTCTGTTCAGTCTGTATCAGATCACTGAGTTTTGTGGGATTGCACTGAGAATCAGCTCTTGAGTATCTACATACAGGTGAACTAGGACAGTATGTTAATTTTTTTTGCCCCATCCTCAGCTTGAATGAGAAGTGAGGTCTGTTCTGAAGAGATGAGTTTTTTTCTAGAAGACAACAATGTATTGCTCAGTTAGCTGGATAAAGTAAACATTTCCTGGTTTCATTCCTTGCTAAATAATATTGCTATTCTTGGAAATTCTAATATTTTATGGTGTGGTGCTGGACCATAAATATTAGAAGAAAAAAAGTAACAGGTGACTTCTTATATTTCAGATTTATTCACACCTAATCGTTCCAGTGCTTATTTCCCTTCTGTGTCTGCTGTCAGTTCAAATACAACAGACAGCAGCAGTCATTCTTCTCAGGTAAGCATTCTCAGCATTTAAAACAGCCTCACTGGGGACATGTATGGCTTAAACATGAGCAAAAAGATTTTTAGCTTGAGGGGATCACATCTGAATCTGTACCTTTTTTTTTCTTTTCTGTCAGTCTCCTGTCCTGCCATCGGGTTCACTGCCCAACACACTTCCATCTGGGAACATCAGCGACGGACTGATTGCTTCCTCAGTACCTTCTCCTGTCATTCCTGATGTTGGCACTGACCATTGTTCCAGCATTAGAAGTGGGGGATCTTTCATCCAGCCAGCAGACTTTGCTCCTGACTCATCTCTGAGTGGGCCACAGACTTTTTTGCCGGTGTTTCAGACACCTTTGCCACTGCTTCAACCTGCAACACAACAGCACCAGTCCCCGTTGCCAGCAGTGCCTCTGAATACTAGCTTAAACTCTCCACCATCTGCTTTTGCAGCACCAGAAACCCAAAAGTTTGGCCTCTGTGAATCTACAGTTATCACCCACACAGCTTCTGCAACGCTGACGCACAATGCCCCTGCCACCACCTTCAGCCAGAGCCAGAACCTTGTCCTGGCAACACAGCAGCCAGGAGCAGGAGTGCCTTGTAACCTGGCTTTCCAGACTACTGTCCTGCAGGGACAGCCCCGGCCCCAGCTGCAGTCCCAACTGACGTTTGCACTCCCCAAAGCTGTTCCTCTGGCTAGTGCTGGGACAAGGCCCAAACAGTCGCAAAAAATAGCGTCTGCTCCGAAGCCTGAAACAGTGTCCTTAGTGTTAAAGAATGCCTTCATCACCCCAGGTGAGACAAAACGGTGGGTGACATTCTTTTTTGAGTGGAACTAGCAGGAAGGGAGCACATTCTTGTTTTTCTTGGTTTACATAATGGTTAAAAATACAGCTTCCTGAGGGTGTGCAAGGGGTCATCCAAGCTACTGGCATGTGGCTACACTACAGTGGGGTGCTCTGGACTGGGAGAATTGGAAGCAGTTTGATTGTGTGTGTGCAGAGCTGACTTGTCAAAAGAGTCATGCACAGGGAGGTTTTCAGCCCTGGAATTGTGTCTCCTTTGTAAAATTTCTGCTGGGTTACATAGGTGCATCATGGGTTGACCAGAGCTCTGCATAACTCTTAGGCTACTAAAACCTTGTTTTTGTTTAATACTGTTCTTAGCTCTCCTTCAAAACGTTGTCACACAGTGGTGTGGCAGGGAGACTGTGTAAGATGGGGAATGGCAGGTCTGTCAGCTCGGCTGGCTGCCCTGGACAAGTCACTGTGCCTGTTTTTGCGCCATCATGCCCTATAACATTAGGGTGCTGATATATGTGCCTTAGTAACACTTTGAACATATTCTGATGCTCGTCTCAGCCTGCCTGAAACTCTTTGAGGCAGAGTTCAGCTAGGGAGCAGTTGTTGAAGTGGGCCACGATGTTGGTTCGAATGGAAGCATGGATATGTGCCCACAAATCATTCCATAAATCATCAGTGTTTATCAGGATTGGGGTGAAGAGAACCAGTTCACCTTGGGTGTGATTTGGAGACATTAGAATTTCACAAGGGCAAGAATAGCATGTGTGAGCAGAGAAGGTTTTGTTTGTGGTTCTTGTGGGAAAGTTCAAGAGTAGAGCAGGAGAGGCAGCAAACTTTGTCTTGGAATTACTGCACTCTGTTTTCAAACTTGTCCTGGCTGGGATCCAAGTGACCTCAGCTGCCTGGAACGTACAACAACAATCCAAGAAAAACCCTCCTATGAGGAGTATCCTCAAATAGGCTTTATGAAGTTGTAGGTATGTCAGCCAGGGCTTTTCACTGAGCAGGTGTTCCTGGCAACATTTCTGCCTGTAGTGCTTATTAAGCACAAGCCCCTGTGTTTACAGCAGCCAAGATGTTACTTACGTAGTAAAGCATTGTGAACAACTCTAGCAGTCAGAAAGTCTTTGTTCCTAGTATATGCAGCGCATCTTGGTTCTTCACCCCTTGTATGCTTTCCCAATACTTCTTCACTTTCTTCTGGACCACCACAACTAATAATTTGGTTTCTCTTGTAGTTTTAAAGCCATTGGTGTTTTTTATTCCTAGCAGTGTGTGTTCAGAGATCACAGTGCTCCTAAATTGCTGGGACACCAAGCTCAGAGGTCAAAGTCAAAACTTTTTGTAAAGACTGAAGCTTTGTTTTTGACAGCAGTGTAGACATCAGTCCTTATAACTGAGGTGTCAATGTGTTCAGGACAAACAAATAATCTCATGACTGTAAAGTGAACTGCATTATAATCTCTAGAAAGGGATGTGTTTTGCTTACGGTCTTGTGAAATAATGACTCAAAAATAAGATCTCATCAGGCAAACAGTTTTGCATGGGAAAGAATTCTGCTGTCTCCACTTCAATGTAAATATTCTGAGCGAGTGAGCTGAAATAAATACACTGAAATACTGAAATAAATAAATAGCCCAGAGGGATATTCAGTAAGTTTGGCTTCAGTTTTCTCAGAAAGCATGCAGAAGCATTGTTTTTGCATGATTCTTCCCTTAGTGATAACGTAGGATAGTTAGTTATGTGCTCTGTAAAGTCTGTGCAAAACCAATGTCGGCATTAACGTACATCTACACTGGTTGAACTGAGACCCTAACTGCTAGAAAGGAAAAAAACAAAAAACAGCCCACCTTATCCAGGGCGAGGATTCTAATTCCTGCTGTAGGTGCAAGCTTCCTACAGTGATGGTGATCTTTGAGATTTTTTTTAAGCTTTCATTGTGGAGACAGCTGCTGCTATTTACAATTAGCTCCAGCTTTATAACTGTGTAGAATTCTTGGTCCTTTAACTGTTTCTCTGGAAATTTGATGATTTGTAGTCATGTTTGGTTGTCTCCTATAAAGCAGCTGTAAAACCAGGTGGTGAAAGATGTTAGCAGAGTGAAGTGATGAGGAAGAGAATTTAATATACGGACAAGGAAGAACTGGACTCATGGAACTGAGACTATCAGAAAACTGATGGCACTTAATAAGGCAGTGAAATAGTACAGTATAGGTGCCCATTCCCCCTGTTCAGTGCCCAGTATTTTCATAATTTCATACATAATAATCTTCACCTTCCTTTTTTTTTTTTTTCTCATTAACTATTCTAACTTAATTGTGTTCTTCAGCTGCCTTTCAGGGACAGTCCAGAGCTGTGATTGTAACTCCCACACCTTTAAAAAGAGAGGGGATTTTGACGCCTGCCATGTCGCAGTCTAATGTTGCAATTGCTCCAGCTGGAATTGCCAGAGTAAGGAGAATTTTTTAAATGTTTGGTTTTCTTAAGGTCAGTTTTTGTAAGCTGTTAAAGCCATAGTGAGCTCAAGGAGGCAACTAATCCACCAATTCTCAACTGTTAGCAGTGTATGTGTGCAGTCTGCATTATGTTTGCTTATTTTATTTGAAGTACTTTGTGGGCCTGAAAGTACTATCTAGTTTTCACAGCCTCTGTCTCACAACATGATTACAAATTGGAACTCATATCCTACTCCTAGTGGGGATGGTTTCTGCTTTTCATGAATCATGCAGAAGGTAGAAAGAACCTGGGGTACTCGCCTTTCTATTTTTAAGTTGGAAAGTAAAGTTTGAGTGGATTTTCCAGTATGTTCTATACAGAAAGGTGGAACTAGATTTTAGTATGTTGTGCTGTTGCTATGTAATAATACTGCATTAAGTTCCGAAGGGATGCTGGTTTCCTGCCAGAAGTCTGGCTTCAGTGCCTGAAGTTCCCTAAGTATCAGTTTGGTGTCATCTGATTGTTAGTGGTGTATTAGTTTGTTACTTTTAGCCAAAGACAAGGTAACAAATACTTCTTTTTCCTTCTCATTTTCTCCTTCTTTCTCTCTCTTTTTTTTTTCTTTTTTTTTTCCCCTTCATGCTGCTCCCAGGCTCCTGGGGTGACAGAGTTCCGCAGTAACATTCTGGTTGGTCCAGCACAGCAAGCGTCAAGTAGCCATCAAAGCCAGTCCTCAGTCTCACACCTCTTCTCTACTAATGTAGTCCAGGATGTGCTGGTGAAAGGAGAGCAAATCTCTTCCCACAGTAGCAGTTCACAAGTTCCCTCACCTACACCTAGTAAGTTAGAAATTTGTAAGCATTCTCTCTTCCCTGCATGTGCTGGTGTGTTTCCATTGATTAGGTAAGGTGTAAATGGGCCTTAAAGATTCCAGGATACTTCTTGAAGGAAAAGCTTTTTGGGCCCTCATGCCCTCCTGCTTCAGTTGCATCCAACTGTTGACAATTTTTTCTTAAACTGGTGTGCAGTGTTCCCACAAACTGTGACTTTGTGCTTTCTATAAATGATTGCTATATCAATGAAGATAACTTAGATGTCCGCTGCATTTTAGTTGTGTTCCAAATAGAATCTTCACAGCAGTTGTATTTGCTACAGAATATTGTTTGTTAATGTCTTGTCTTTCTTCTTTTATGAAGGCCGAGACTGTCAGAATTCTGGCCAGGCTTCCCCCTGCACCTCAGAGCAGAGCCCCAGTCCACAGTCTCCTCAGAACAGCTGCTCAGGAAAACTTGCCACTGATTCTCCAATGGGTGCACTTAAGGTGTGTGTTCGTTCTTTTCAGGTGCTTTTCTTTGCTTTTGTTAGTCACTTTTTTTTCCCCTGGTATCTGAGTGGACTGAAGCTGTGCTTCAGGAAAGTGGAATACTTGTGCTTGAGGGTTTAGCTTGTACTTCATCTGTGCTGCTCTGTTCAGTTTAAGATGTTGAACTTTAATCTACTCCATTCCTCAGAGATGCCTCACTAGAGAGGCCAGGCTTAACCATACCTCTGCAGGTCCTTATGGACATGACAGCAGGTTCCTGCTCTGGCTTACAGGAGTCTTATGCTGGAACTCATTTTATTTGGTCAGAGCTGTCACATTTAGTTTTAGTGTCACATTAGGTTAAACTGTGGCTTTTTGCCATTGTCTGTTGGAGCTCTTCAAGTGCAGAACTTCAGCCATTGCTGAAGGATAAGTTCTTGACCTGTTGAGTGAGTTAGCATGTCTCCAGTGATGCTTTTGCAGCTCTACAGAGAAGCAGCTCCAAAAACTCTAGAGTTAGAACTGTGAAGCTGTGAAATACTTCAAGAATCAAATTCCCTTTTTTTTTTTTTCTTCTTTTTCTGAGGATCAGGCTGTTAGGACAGGCCGGTAGTGGGGAAAGTGACCGCTAGATGGAGCCGTTCTCTTAAAAGAAAAGGCGCTGCGGTGTGGCGGGCGTTAGGGCTGTTGGTGGCTATTTGAAGACGTTTGCGTGAGGAGGAATTGCTTTGCATGCGTGCTGAGAGTAATTCTTCTGAAAGATGAGAGAGGAAGTGTTGCTTCCTTGTTTCTAGATGTACTCTCCTTGCTCCTCAGCATTCTTAGTTAAGCTAAACAGTTCTGTATTGCTTGGTAACATTTTTTTTCAGGTTGGCAAAACTCAGAGGGCACTGGAAATCTATGCTGTATTTTCTTGCACTTTCTGTGGTTTTGGGCAGTGACTTAACTACTTCACTACACTACTTTCCTTACTTGTGAATTGGGGTGATCATGGGCTGTCCTTGGAGAGCCTTGTTCTGCAGAAAGCACATTCTCAAGTAGAAAATTCCTTAGTTTCTCCTAAGTGTTTTGCTGGAAGCAACTTCAAGATTACTAATGCTACAAAGGAAAATGTTAATTCCTGACAGTCTTTGTCCTCAGGGTATGCTAGAATTGTGGACTTTTCTTTTTCTTTTTTTTTTTTTTTTTTCAATCAGAAAACCTATTGATGTTAATTGACATTCTGTGCATGTATTAGGTTAAAAAAAAAAAAAAAAAAAAGAATCATTCAAACTTAAAGACTTCAACAAAATCCTAACTAACTGTGTGCCTAAAATACAGAATTTGACATCAGGGAAAAAAAACAAAACATTTAAGAGTCTTAAAAAGAAATTTTTATTTTGAAGGAAATTCTACAAGGTTTAGAATTGAATTTAATACTTTATATGTTTCTTTCTAATCACTTAAACCACTTGCAAGTTTACAATCCTGTGGCTTGGCCTGGAAAGACAATAAATGCTGCAGTTCAACAAAAATGACACTGTGGACTTGAATAGCAGAAGTAATTGTAGCAGTAAAACAGTAAAGGCAAACAGCATAATTTTATTTACACAGACTCAAAGAATGAAGCGTATCTCATCAGAACAGAAACGAAGGTTTAATATCAGGATTGGCTGCAGTACCCTGAACAGCTTGGTTTCAGTGAACTCCAAGTCGGTAAGTAACTTGGCAGCTTTAATGGTTTAACAGGGAGTTGAAGAAAGCCGTTCTGAAAAAGAATTATCTCTCCACTGTTGACTGACTGTGCCAGATAGTCAGTGAAGATGGTTAAAATGAGATCCTTGGAAAGGGAAGGATGATAAATTCAGGTGAGAGAGCCCTGTAGATGTTGCGTGTGTTGATGCAGTTTCAAATGTTGATCAAGTCCTCTCTGATGAGAGACTGTGGCTTTAAAGCCAACAGGGAAAGAGTAAAACTGATTTTTACAATTCTTGTTGCTAGAACCCCAGCAATGAAGATTTTGTCACATTTACAGCATAGAATAACTACATGTACTGTTAGGTCACCTTTACTTTTGACGTACTACCTTTTTATGCCCATTCTGGAGGGATTCTGGTCCCCAGAACTGGACTCAAAAAGCTGTATCCAGTCAGTACTGTGAGCTTGCTCTGCCTGAATGATGAGCAAGCCAGAAGCCAGGTGTAGATGCTGTTGGTAAGATGTTGAGCCTGGCAAAATATACCTTGACAACTGACCTGAGCTAATAAACACTCCTGTGAACAGTTTGTTAGCAGAGGCTTTGTGCTGTGTTAACTACAGCTAAGAGCATGGCAGAGCAGTGCTGTACAACTGCGATTACTATTCACAAGTGTCCAAAAATGTCCACTGAAATTTCTGAAACGTACTACACGTGCTGGTCTGTTACTTCCTGAGTGCAGTTAGGAGTCTGACCATTTTAGGCTACTTTGAAAACCCCTATTGGACTCCTGACATGTGATATCACCCATCTGCCTTCAAGAATTTGCCCTTTACCCATGTTCTTCAAATGTTCTCAGCCTTTCACATGTTCTCAGTTTTTCCCTGTCACTTGTTTTTTGCGCATAGATTTACAGAGGAAAAAAATCCCTTCTCATTGTCATGCTTAAGATCTTACTCTGATGATGATGCTTAATTTAATTCACTAAAAACTAAACTAAAATAATTAAAACACAGGTTTCTCTGCAGTGCAGCTTTCTAAACATCCTTAAATACCACTGCCTCATGAAACGTGGAGAATATGAAAACTTATTGTCATCACATGGATGTGTCTACCTTGTTTTTTATATTTTCTATGTTTAGGCTATAAATTATCAGAATCTCACTGCTTGTTTTTATAGCCTATTTGAAAGGTAGTGATTTTTTTGATTATTTGACTTTAGTGAAATGTTTACTTCTGAAGTACAGGTTTTTAATTGCTTCCTCAGAACTGAAAGTGTATTTTAAAAACATCTGTGACATTATTTGTCTCCTTTGGTGGTAGCTAGGCCGTTTTACTTCTGTTTGAACAACTTCAAGCTTTCCAGACTAAGTTGTCAGCCAAGAACAATGCTTCTAACAGCACAAAAAATTTTTCAGCAGGTGCAGCACATCCTTCAGTACTGCCAGCATTTCTAGAAGGTTGATAATGAAATAAACACTTTGAATATATTGCTTTCAACAGAATAGAAAAGATGTGATTTGGGAAAGAAAACAACCTCTGCAGCCATTTTCTCTGTATTAGTGTGCAGATGGGAGTCGGATCAATGAGGAGTTCAGTATTAAGTGTTCTGTGTACCTATGTGTGCTTTGGCAGGATGAAGGAAATTTAAAAGGTGCTGAAGTGCTTTTCTGGGTGTTACCGCAGGTTAGAAGCAAATTCTTCATCCATCTAGCTTTGTTCCAGAAAGTGAGCTCTATGTTTGTGTTTGGTCTAGATCAGCCATGCAATCACTCTCCAGAAAACAGTAGAATATATCGCTAAACTACAGCAGGAAAGAACACAGATGCAAGAGGAAACCAGGCGCCTTCGGGAAGAAATCGAGGAGCTAAACGCTGCCATCATGTGAGATTTTGGGAGATTTCTGTCATGGAGCAGAGCAGCTTGAATGTTGCTTTGGCTAACAACAGGGGATGTTTGCCTCAGGTGTCGTGCCAAACAACAGATGGGTATTGAACAGAAGTGCTACCAACTTCCAAACAAAAAGCAAAGTTGTTCTGGGATGGGCATTGGTAGCAAATCTTGTGGATTTTCAGCAAGCTCTGAGCGTGAATGCACAACAGTGGCAGCATCAGAAAAGATGCGTTAGATCAGTTAGAAGAATTCTGAGAAGCCAGTGATGATTCTTTAAAAAAATTAGGCTCACTGGGGATAAAACGCTCCTATTCTTCATGATGGCTTTGCTGCAGTTTTCTTTCCTCATGCACTCAGTTTATACTGGAAGTGATGTGGTTGGTTATGTAGGACTTGGAATCATGGAGCATGCCACTGACTGAATGTAACTGATAAATCAATTCACCCTCCTGGTGTCCCTGTTTCCTCTGTTGGTTTACAAAAGTTAAGTGCTATTGAAAAGCATGTTGAGAACCCCAGTGAGTTTTCTTCCACATACAAAAGTGTTAGGCTTAGGCATTACGTTAGACTTATCAGCAAATCAAAATCTTTCTTTTTCTTAAAAAAAAAAAAAAAAAAAGAAAAAGAAAAAGAAAGAAAAAGTATGACAATTTCTGTTTGGTTTTATTTTAAATTGATCTGTTTCTTAAGAATCTTCGTAACATTTCATTCTGTAACACTGTCAGGAGTTAGTCTGTAAATTTTAACTTGACTCCTAATGTTCCTTTTTTCTGAATGGATCCCAAAAACTACTTTGTTCTGTATACTCTGCTTTCAGTTATGTTGCTTGTAAAAAGGAGTCTGTAGCAGCTTGAAAAACTGCTTTGCTGCATGAATATAAACACGATTGGAAAACTGTGTATCTCTGGCTGTAACAAATAAACTCGGGGTAGGGGGTCGTGCAGAGGGAAACCACCTCAGTTTGAGATACTGGGGTTGCACATGTTTCTATTGCTGTAATTTAGTCTGTAAAAGAAGTTTGTCGTTCCTGGTGGAGATTCTGACCTCAGAGCATCTTCTTTTCAGTTCTTGCCAACAGCGACTCCCTGCTACCGGTGTTCCAGTAACACGGCAGAGGTTTGACCACATAAGGTGTATGTTTGATGAGTACGTGAGAAATAATACCCTCCAGAACTGGAAGTTCTGGATTGTATCCTTTCATATTGACCTGCTGAACCTGAGGTTTGGTACTAACGTATTTTGAAGCACTAACTTGGATTCTGATGCTATGATTTCAGCCAAGTTGTTTAAAGTAATGCATGTCTAGAGCTTTCATTCACGTCTGTGTATGGAAATACTTCATATGTTGTTGTGAGGCAGAATTTGTTCACTTTAAAGTAGTTGGAGGTGACTTGAAAGAAATGTGGTACGAAGTCATTAGGTGGTTATACTCCAAGAAATGCGCAATTAAATGTTTCTCTAGCTGTAGCTTTTTCTCACTTTTTGCAAAGAATTATTGAGAACTGCAAAAATTGCTTAAAAAAGGAAAAAAATTATTATAGTCAGTTACTGAAACTGTTGTGGCAGTTTTGAAAACTTGCAACTTTTCCCTTTTTTTTTCCCCCTAGATTTCTTTGTCTTTCATTATGACAGCAAATCAACTTAGTTTCTCTTTACTTCTCCAGTGCCAGCAGCTCATTTACAGATGAATGATAATGCAAGAGGTGTATTTCCACAAGCAGGGAACAGAACCAGGATAGCTAATCCAAATGTACTAGTTTGCATCAAATATGATTAGCTGGAGTCAGTGCAGGGATGCTAGTAATTAGCGAGCGGAAGTGTAGTTATTAATGAGCAGAAGCATTAACCTTCCTTCTCCACGTTAAGCCTCTGTATGTTTGTATTTATATGTATTCTGTGTTTTTGTACGCAGATGGCTATCCTTCCTGGCAACTTAGATGATCAGAGTGTATAAGACCGTGCTTTGTGCATGCATCAAGAACAGCACTGTTAATACTTTCAGAATGTGAAAATGCTTTATTTTTTGATGTTTGGTTTATGTTAGTCCCAGAAAGCCAAATTCTCCTGTTTAGCATCCTTTTAGCTAACAGTTCTTAGCAAGATCTCACTGCAGTCACTTGGTGCAGTAATAGCACTAACTCTGAAGCAGTTTCAGGTGAGTTATAAAAATTCACTTTATTAAAAAATCAGCAGAATTTTAACATAACAACGAAAACTGTAGTTAAGCTTATAGTATCAAATGCCACTGTAGTTGGTAAAAGGGAAGGTTGACAGGCTAAGTAGTCTTTCCCAGCTTTACCTTGTAGCTGTGAGGGGACAGTTGTCCAACAACTGGATAGAAACCTCAGCCACTGCTGACATATTTCTGAATGTCATGCACTAAAAAGTTAGAAGATTGAGAGGTGAGTGGTGGTAACTTTTTTTAAAATCTCCTTGTGAAATGACTGTAAGAGAGAGTTTCTTTACAAGTATGAGAATACTATGATTTCTGTTGCATATGAGAGGGAAATGAGTTATCTGTTCTTGGGCTGCTGGAGATAACCCAGGGGTAAAGTACTTAGGAATAGTAGAATATCAGCAGAAGAATACACAGTCAGTCTGTACGAGTCCATAACCACATGTAAATCCCCTGGAGTATTCCAGGCAGTTGCTGGGCCTACCTTGACTGTTAGCCACAGTGATGAAGATAGTGTATGACAAAGTGGAGATCAGTTTGGCCACATTCTCACACATTGCTGACTGTAGTCTGAAAATCCCTTCTGGGATAACAGGGTAAAATCACAGATTCTGAGCCTTCAAATGCGTTTTTAAGAAGCCAGTTCCATGGTAATCGTTTCTAAACTATATTTACTTGGTGAGTTACCATGTCAGTGATACAGGAAATTGTTTTGAGTTCACTATAATGGTGATCATTCCAGGAAGCCCCGCATGAAAGCCCAAGAAACACAGCCAAGAAGGCTTTTGGTGATACTCTGTACACGTTAATACAAGGTGAGAGTTCTGTCTGCTCTTTTACTGCCAGGAATGTTATTGGCAGCTCGTGGACCATCCTTGCAAGCAGTAACTACAGAAAGCTAAAGGAAAAACCTGATAGTTCTTAGCGTGCAGCTGGTTTGCAGGAGATAAGGTCAATCTCAGATACAGGAATTTTGAAAAATGAATCAATATTGGTAGAACTAGTAACTGAAGTTCAAATTTTTCCCTGCAGTTTGAGCTGTGTTATTTTTTCCCTTAGAATGTTTTGAACTTCTCCTTTGCTGTCTCCCTTAACGTTTGATGATTTGCAGTTCAGCATTATTATTAAGCCATTGTTTGAGTCCTTCAATGGAATGGTTTCAACAACGAGCTTTAAAGATCTGAATCAAACTGCAATAGCCTGGTTGGATCAGCACTGTTCCCTCCCTGTTCTGAGGCCAAGTAAGTGAATTTCTATCAAGCAGTAATTCAAGATCATAGTAAATGAGTCCATATGTAATAACTTTTCCTAAGAGTCAGCATATGACAGAAGCATATAATGCCCAATATGATTTTCAGTCTCTTTTTACTGTTGCACTGAACAGTGAAAAGAACTTTTGACTGTGAGGTATTTAATTGCCTGCTTAAGGCTGAACAGAAAAAAAAAGAATTATTGCTGAATACAGATTCCAGATTTTAAACAGTCTCAGTCTGCATTCAGAGTTCAAATATTCAACTTCGTTTGGAGTGAAGTCTGACAGTGTGATTTGTCCCATGAAGGAAAAGACTTCTGAAGTTTGTATTTCCCATTAAAATGACCATTGGTTTGGGCCTCGTTTCTTTACCCTTTACCTCTTTAAAAATCAGCAATTGTTTACATTCTCAGTCAGAATTTCCAAAAAGTACCCTTTTCAGTAGGAAGAAATAGGTAGATCTTTATTCTTCTCTGGGCACAGTTCTAAAGCATCTTACTTACTGTTACTGTATGTGCAAGTATGCATGTTTCTTAGAAGTATTTTTGTAATTCTGTCATCGTAACGGCCTTACAGTATTTGTATGCTGTCCTACATGGAACTGTTTGCAGTAAAACTGGCTTTTTCATACTTGTCTGGCTTTTTTTCTTTTAAATAGTGGTGTTGAGCAGCCTTCGGCAGCTAAGTGTAAGCACCTCAGTTCTGTCAGATCCATCACGCCTGCCAGAGCAAGCCACTGAGGCGGTCAGCAGGACGAATGAAACAGCTGGTGAAACCTAACAACCAAAGACAAGGAGTTATTTGTACAAAGGGTGGAGAACATGCCAGTCTAGCAGCCTGGTGAGTCTCCTTTCAGTTGGTGCACTTTAGAAAGAATTCTCTCCATCATCAAGATGTTGTTGGGAGCATCTGGCTCTGCCTTCAGGATTTGTTGAAGTGTGATGCAACGTTGTTTGTAACGTCTTGATTCCTCTTCAGTGCTGTGCTCTACTCCATTAAGTGAGAACACCAAGCTCAGGTAAATATAGCAGGATTCAATCCTGCAGGCAGCAATATATCTCCATCAATGCAGCATGCATCCGTATGCAACGAACATCTTTCTGGAAGACAGCTTCAAGTGCTAAGTTCTCTTAAGTGTAAATCTTGTACATCAAAGAATGTTCCCTTGGAGGGGAAAAATACTTTCAGTTTTGGTAAACAAAATATGCTTTTTATTTTGTATTCTAGTGTTGAGTTCCATTTGTTTTACTTGAATGGTAAAAAATTAAAATTGAACAAGATCATTTTAAAAACCAAAGGAGAAAAATAATCTGTCAGTGATGTCAACTTGTGGAAAATACTAGAATTAAAATCTCAGGCTGTGTTTTGTGTATTTTAATTTTAATGAGTGTACCATTGCATATGATCAGCTTCAAAACATGCTTTATTCTGTAGCAAATAAAGTAGTTCATTTTTATTATTTTCCTGATATAGCCATTGCAATAAAGTAATGTGCAGTGAGTGCAAGAAAGCTGTTTTAGCTTACAGATTCTGCAGTCAGGATAGACACATGAATTTCGTATTTGTTTAATCTGTAAGCTGTTTTCTTGCACTCTGCAGAGTTCATCTGCCTTCCTTATAAAACGTGCACGTGTAAAACACATCCATAGATAAATGTCATAGGGCTGCAAAGACAAAACTTCAGTTCTGAGAATTAAGTTGGCTTTTATGTTATCTCAGAAACTGTAGCAAACCATACTAGCTTATAGTCAGCTCTTAGTTTCTTTTGCCTTTTTTGCCTGCTCTTTTTGCCTTCTATTTAAAAACCTGAAGGACTTAGCCAAGCGTGGTCTGTTTGGGACAGTTATGTTCAATATAAATTTTAAAACTTATAAAGATATGTTTAAAATTAGAAATACTGTACGATGTTTTTCTGTTGCAGACTCCCCAAGTACTGTCCTTTGCTGTAGATAAGCTGAGTCTTGTTACAGTTGAGATAGTCTGTCCATCCTTAGACAACACTGGAATATTCATTCTGGCCAATTGTTCATATTTGGCCTGGAATGATCCTGTGACCCACGTATTTCCACTTCTTACTTGATTCTGATATTTTGGAGCTATGCAAAGTTTCCCTGGTACCTCCTCCAAGTAGTTTTCTGACAATTTGAAAAGCAGGCTGTCTGAAGGCATTGGGCAGGCTGTCACAGTGCAAACATGAAGAGTAGCTACTAAATTTAGGTATTACACGTACAGAAATTGAGTCAGTAATACTGTGTTGAGCCCAATCCTTCCTGCTTAGTGAGATGAACCATAAAAAACAGCAGTAGGATTTGGGGATCAGCACTAGGCACAGAGAGCGCTGGGTTTTTTTCCTTCTTGTCCTGAGATATTGCAGCTATTGGCTTTCATTGCAGAGTTTTCTTACGTGTGAGCAGGACTGTACCAAGAAGAATACATCAAAAGTTAGCCCCAGGGTCTGTTCCCAGAGCAGAGGTACTGTGAGTTGTGGAGTGGGGGAGCTGGAAGGGACTTCCAGGGGTGGTGATTTAATAAAACAGTGTATAAAGACTGTCATAGCAATTAGTGAATTAGTTTTCTAGGGAGGGCCCATATCCAGGTCTTTCTTACATTTTATTTTATCAAATAATATTATTTTGGATGCATCTGGGTAAAATATATTGGAACTAGATGATCTTTAACACAAGCCATTCAATGATTCTATGAGTTATTGTAGAATAATTTTTTAATCAGTACTTTAATCTCCTATTTTTATCACTGTTTGTGAGCTCAATTCCAGTGAAGTCACTTAACACTGTGATGTGCTGGGGAGTGTCCCTCAAATTCTTTACTATCTCACTGAGATGCCTAGATATCTACATGCATATTTGCATATTAAAAATATGTATCCAGTTTTCTAGAAGCACTTCATTAGACAAATAGTCCAGGAATAGATCCACTTGTGTTTTTGCTGTACTTTTCAGATGATCATGTTCTGAGTGACTCCCTTGCATTATTCTCCTGCTTGTCAGGCAGTGATTGTGCCTGATTTTTACCGTTTTTAACCACATCTGCAGTTGTGGTTGCAGTTGTATCAATGATGTCTCAACAAGCAAAGTGTGCAGTGCAGCCATGCCTCAAAGCCCAGGCAAGTATGATGACTTCTAAGCTTAGATCTTAGTGGTTGGAATCTCGCTGAATGAATTGGAAGTCAAAAGGGACCTTAAAGGAGTAGGAAGGGTGGGAAGTATGAGTGAACTGCTGCAGCTTTTACCCATTAATGGTTTTGATGCGGATGGAAAAAACCATCACAGTCATTGTACTGTGATTTGGTTACAATTGGAGGGGAAATGCTTATTTTAATATTTCTGGAGGAGAAAAAAAGCTCATGTCACTTTGAAAAGACCACAAATCTGAACAAAGTGTAAAGGGAGAAAATCGAGTCAGAGATTGCTTACTTAGGCAAGAGTGTAGGAGGGAGGGAAGGAGTAGTGAAAAGATAGTTTCCACGTAGTGCAATTACCAGAAATGATGTGGTAACTCTTTGAAGCAGCGATTCAGTGTATTTTCATCACCCAGTTGTTGCAAATCAGAATTTTTTTCTCTTACCCGTTAGCTTTGTGAGGGTTGTGATTTCATTTCATATGGAAACACAGGAGGATAAAGCTATCGTGTATCTCATCTCTGCACATTAGAAGTTCTGAGGACTGGTATGAAAAGGAATTGACTACGTATGTATTAATTCTTGCCTAGATTCCTACTTTGTTATGTATTTAAGCTGCTTAGTCTTTCTGCCTTTCTTGATTGAGGACTCTAAATAATATATTTCAGCTTTAACAAAACAAACAAACAAACAAACAAAAACAGCACAAAAAGCCAGAACAGCTCACTGCCACTTTCTTTGATTTAAGCAGTCTAACTTCCTGTGGATCACCGAAGTACATTAAGCAAGCAAAACACACTGTGCCTGTAGTCTACACAGAATTACAGATGACGCATATCTGTCTTCAGGTGGTCGGTTCTGGACTTACAAAGAATTCCTGTGTGAGCAAATATGACTCATTCAGTCAAATCCAACATATTTTGCTTGGCAAGGGAGTGGCTAGATAAAATATTTCTTGCCTGTGACACATGCAAGGTCAAATTGAGGTTGTCTAGTGGTGCCTTCTGACCTTGAATTATTTAAATTGGTACATTGTAGAGGGTCCCCTCCCTACATGCAAGTTCTAGAGAACTTGTTATCTGATAAACTTAGAAGGAAGTGTATAAATCTATTAACAGGAGGAATGAGCAGGAAAAGTCGAGGAGCAAACTGTAAGGAAGAAATTAGTCATAAAGATGGAGACAAGTCCTTGCTTCATCTGGACGCTGATCTCTGCACAGAAACTGGATTCTCAATTAATACCAGTTGATCCAATTGCTGGGTTTTTCCATGCTTTTCTAGACCACCAGGGAAGCCTTTCTTCAAGACAAGCTTACTAGAATGCTACCACCTGTGCCTTAATATCTTGGGGTCCTGTATTCATTTGATGTAAGTCTTACATTCTTACCCCTGATTTGATGCTACGTGGAAAATTTGATGAAATGGCAGAGCAAGGATTTCCTTGGTTTTAAAAGAGTGTGATGCCTGCATGGCATTTCAGAGGTTGTGTGCTGAAACTGAGGTGAAAAATTGTGTGTGGGTGTGTATGTGTATATGTATGGAAAAAGATTGCCTCGTTCTTGCTGACTTCTCTATCCTTCTGTACACAGGGACATGCCCACCAAAAAGTTTGACAAAAAACTAGTAAAGATAAAGATACTTAAATCTCTAAATCTGGAATTGCTTGAACAGTCAAAGGGCAGTCAAATGGTGTTTGAAAATAGCATCCCTTTACTTTGCATCCTTGTTTTTTTATGTTCTTTCTTTGCATGTGTATGCTTCTCACGATGGAGGTGAGAGGAGGGGTTGCATTTTGTTTGCTTTTGAAGTCTGAAGACTTCTGAAGATCAGCTAAGAGCAGGAGAAGGAATCTCACTGCAAAAACATTCAGTAACATGCTTTATTATTCCAAATTATTTGGAAGCTGTTCCATGTCCAATGGATAATTTGCTTGATGTTCCCAGCTAGAAGATACTGATAAAATAGAGTTGATAGTCAACTATTTTGACCTTTTTATTTCTTTTCTTTTTACCTTGTTCCTTTGCACCTTTATTGCAAGGGAAAACACCCAAAATTTGAATGTTTAGGTGCTTTAGGGCCTACCAATCTCACAGAATGAGGACAGATTTTGATGACTTGGAGATTTTTTGATTAGGTAAGATAACAGGAATTTTCCTATTTCTCTTCCAAGTTATGTACCTCCATTTCAGAGATGATTTACTTTTGAAGGCTTTCTTGTATGGGACCCCAGTGCTATTTCCACAACAGCTAAGGCCTCAGCTTTCCTTTGGTTTCATTCCTGGATGGATTTCATGCTTATTTTTGGTGTTAGAGCAGAAGTGGTAGCACCAAATTGTAGGTTGATCTGTAAAACTTGATTCAACTGCAAGGAAATACACCCAGGTATGACTTTAGACTTTCTAGCCACCGTCTGATTTGCTTTTATATCTGAACATTTCCAACATGAATAGAATTTTGAATCAAAAGATACTGGTTAGGAATAATCCTCATAACAACATAATGAGCAAATTGTTTATTTTCTTCTAATCTTGTATTTAAATGTATTTAAGTGAATGGAGTTCATTCTTGTTCAAAGAAAAAGCTTGGAGGTTTGAGGACTTCAGGTTGTACTTTTGCTTTGCCTAGGTTTCCTGTTCTGTTGCATGACACAACATCTGTTGTGCTGTTGATATGTAGCACTTTTCAGTAGGTCTGTTATATTGTGCAATGCATTTTTTATATTTACGACAAAATAAAAGTTATTTTTTGGAAGAAATTAGTTGTAATGTCTTCATTTTTTTTACCTGAACTCGACTTGGAAGTGGGGAAATGGGAAATGGAAGTCTTCCTGGACCAGGACCTTGGCATCCCTTTTGCAACTCTGAACGGTGACAAAGGCTCATTTCAACACTAGCTGTGCTGAAGCGACCCCTTTGGGATCCCTGTATTTGTGTTCCCCTTTGCAAGACTTGTATCTGCTGGTGATCTTTTGAAGCTTGGAGTCTTTTTAAGGCTTGTGCCCCTTGGGCCCTTCTTGGCTGTAAGAATTGGCTCACTCTCATGGGCTTACTTAAAGCACAAACGATTTGTCTTTTCTAATACATTGGTAATCAGGCTGTATTTGCTCTGTGCTGCTTATTCCTTGTCTCACCAAAGCAACAGCCAGATGAACAAAAACTGAAAATTATCCTCTGTAGGTTAGAAATCACAGAAGAGCAAGGCTTCAGTACCTCTTCCCCAAATCTGTCTGCAGAGCATACGTTTCTTCACCTTGTAACAGTGAGTCTGTTCTTCCACGTTTTACATGACGTTATTCCCCAAATTTATAGAGTGAACAGACACTGATCTTGATTGCTGCTGATTATATTAAGTAGAACAGTGAGAATGGGCTCTCATGATAAAATTAAGCAGACAGAAATCTACTTACTTATGTGTCTGCTTTTGACTTAGAGGTTAGTCAAGTCTGTAGGTACTGTACCAACACCTTGAGCCCTGATGCTCTTATTTTCTTGCAGGATTGGATTTGGGACTCTTGATTGACTTAAAGCCTGGACAGTGGACTCTGCTGAGCAGTGCTGAGGTTGGACAACATGGTATTCCCATGGAACTGATGTCAGTGTTAGGCATTAAGCTGCTTAAATCTATGTGAAAACAAGAGAAATAACATTTCACCATTTCCTTTAAAGTCTGTATTTTGTTTCTTGAGTTGGTGGTTTGTTTTCTTTCCCTGGTAGGATGCTGATTGAGAACAGGGATTTTATTTTAAAATCACTGCTGAAGGCTCGATGCTGGTTAATGTCCCTCTCAGAACTGGTGACTTTGACCTTAATATGGTTTGAGAAATTCTGATGAGTCAAGCCTGTGATTTCAGGAGAATATACTGCAGCTTCTTACTGGGTTCACATTTACTTTTTTAATATCTCTAAATTGATCTCGCACAAAGCATTTTAGTAGAAGGCAGTGAAGAGCAGTGGTGTTTAAGCAGTGAGAAAACCACATTTCAGTCTGACTTCGCTCTTGGCCAAGCATACCAATGCCAGTGGTACTGCAGCAGTGCTATCAGACCTCTGGGAGGAAGCTGTGGCTGGAGAGCACTGTTTCTTTACTACTGATTTTGTGGTGATTTCAGCGAGGCCGCTATTAGAGGTGGCTGATATGCCAAAAGTAATGGTTACTGAAATAGCTGATTTTGCTAACTCTTGAACAGCACGAACAGCATAAGTCTCTCTTCACGTGTACTGTAATCCCATGTACTTTCCTAAACATGTCTTGTAATGCATCTCTGGCAAATTTTGTTTTCTCCTAGCACTAGTTGATTGAATCTTGGCAAAAGAAACAGAAGCCAGTGCTCACTAGAACCACAGGACCTTTCCTACAGCTCTTCTTGAACATAAGCTGCTCTTCCTGAAGACTATGTTCATCACAAGGAAGTGTGCAGGCAATGAATACTTGGGTGACAGGCAAGTGTAGGAACACCAGCTCTCTCAGAACAAGGTGTGCGTATCACAAACCCTGAGGCCTGAACATCATTAAAATACAAGCAAACCCACCAAAGGTTACTCCATCACATCCCGAAGTCCTGCTGCCCACCCTTTACCCACTACTTACAAAGTCTGGATGCTGAGAGCAGAAATTGGAGTGCTGTGGAGCTGTCAGTGCTGGGTTGGGTTGCTGTCAGTGGGGGATGGTGAGAGAAGTGATCCTTTTATTTGGGTTTTAAATAGGTGAGTTTCAAGTCAATTTACTGTGTCCAGGTGTGGAGCCCTCAGTACAAGAAAGACATTGAGATTTTGGAAAGGGTCCAGAGGAGGGCGACTAAGATGATCAGGGGGCTGGAGCACCTCCCCTATGAGGACAGGCTGAGGGAGTTGGGCTTGTTCAGCCTGGAGAAGAGAAGGCTGCGGGGTGACCTCATTGCAGCCTATCAATACCTGAAGGGAACCTACACCCAGGAGGGGAGTAAACTCTTCAAAAGGGCTGACAACAGCAGGACTAGGGGAAATGGATCCAAGTTGAAGGAAGGAAGATTTAGGTTGGATGTTAGGGGGAAGTTCTTTACTAGGAGAGTGGTTAGGCCCTGGAACGGGCTGCCCAGGGAGGTTGTGGATGCCCCGTCCTTGGACGTGTTTAAGGCCAGGTTGGACGGGGTCCTGGGCAACCTGATCTGAATGTGTATGTTTGGTGGCCCTGCCAGGCAGGGGGGTTGGAACTACATGATCCTTGGGGTCCCTTCCAACCCGGGTGATTCTGTGATTCTGTGATTCTGTACACATATATATAAAAATAATCACAGATTAATCACGTTAATTTTGAACTGATTCTAATGCTTAGACTTGAAATTTGTGTGGTAACTTGAACTTCAATCAAAACATTATTAACCTCCCCATTATTGCCAATGATTAGGAGCTGATATGACCTAAAGGCAAAACTAGGCTCTGACAAGTCTTGTTGCTCCCAGGGCATCAGAGTGTCCACTGCCAGGAGCAGTAATTGGCTCAGTCTTGGTGCAGTGCTCGTGTCTGAGCTGCCCGCAGTGTGTTTCCATGGGCTCCATGCTTTTCCAGCCCTGCTGCTGCAAACCTACACTGGTATGCAGGAGGCACAGTAATTCAGCCTTCAGCAGTGAGAGCTGAATTTACCCACTGATGGATCCAAATCTAGGAAACCAAGTGGGAGATTAGGGAGAAAAGCTGCTGTGATCTTCACATCTATCAACAAAAAGTGGATGAGGAAGGAGGAGATGCACTGTTTCTAAAGTTTTTAATGTAATAACCAGAAGCAACTACTTCAGTTTGCTATTTAATAAAACCTTGGGCTTTCAACACTCAAAATGCTGGAAAAAGAAAAGAATTATGTAATGAAGAATTAGCAATATAAGTTTTATTTAATCTCATTTTAATTCAATGCCAGGTTTTATCCAAATATGTAGAAAATGAGTAAAACTGTTCACCTAAGTTGTAAGTATCTTGTTTAACCCTCCCAAGCATTAAAGTATAAACATTAAAAATCTAAATAAATATAAACTATAAAAATGCTTAAATAAATTGCTTAAATACAAAAATGTATTCCATGCATTCATAAGTTCTCGCCAGTAATGAGAAGTAGAGAAGTCTGCTGGTAATCATTTCCTTCTCTTGGAAATAATTACAAGATAAAAATATGAATAACATTAAAATCACTGAAATCACACTTCCCTGTTTGTTATTAACATAATAACCAGTTAATTAAATCACTCTGGCTTACGTCAGTGCACTCTTTTTACATGATGTTGCAAATATAACAGTATAAATAGTTTTATAATAAATAAAATCAATAACTTAAGTCATTCATCTTTTAAATATTAAACTAGATCATATAGCTGTGAATAGGAGAGCAGTACATTGTTAGCATTGTTCCTGGCATCAAACTGATCGTAAATGATGGACGGTCACACAGCAAAGCTCTAGGATCCTGCAGGTATTTTGTCACGCTGACATATCACATTTCTCCTGAACTGTACATTTTTGTTGTGTTTTGCATAAATTGTTCATATTTCTCCAATACCCGCCAGATGTACATCTTCTTCTGTGCTGTCCTCATTGCCTGGATGTCGTTCCGAATACTCAGCAGAAGGTCCTTGTTCTTGCAGCTGTGAAGCGCATCTCTTTCAAGCAGCGTCATGTTCAACTGGATGGTGTTTACGTTCACAAGGGCAGTGAAATTCTTACCACAAATCATTTCTATATCACTTCTTAGGGTTTCTAAAACATTGTAAAACGTGTGCATGCAGCAGTCTGCTTCCGCAGCTGGGCATGTGGGTATTTTCTTCATCATTTCATTGACTTGGGTGTCAGCAGTTAGCCAGGTTTTGGTTGCTTCTGTTATAGGACTGCATCCATTCTGCAGGGGAGGAAGAGAGACCGTTATTCCTTTGGTTTCCATCTTTCCTGGTAGTTTCCATGTTAGACTATCTAGGAGTATTCAGTTGTGTCTGCTTGAGGTTTTGTTGTTATTGTTCAATAGCTGTATAACACCTACTGTCCTTTAAGTCTTGCACACTATCTGTGACTGTGCAGCACTTTCTATCTTAATAATCTACTTGTCATTGTTTTTGGCACTTCTAAGTCTTTTTGTTGTTGTCATACAGGTAAAATTTCATCATGCTTTGACAGTGTTTTTATCTGTTTTAGCAGAAAAGGTTTAGATTTCAAGAATGAATTCAGGGGAAATGTTTTACGCTGATTTTTTATCAGTGCATTCCTGGGAACACGTTCTCAGGAATTGAAACTTGCCTTCAGCACTGATCCTTCGATTCAGTTCATGTTTTTGCTGTCTCCAAGGAAAGGCTGAGCAGGATTTTTTTTCAGAAGTGCCCCTGGCTGCCCTAGCATTATGGTCAAACTGAAGAGTAAGGCAGTCCTCTCTGTCTACCCAGTGATCTGACTGAGCACTGACACTGGTTTCATCCACAAAGCTGCCTGCTTCAAGCTCAGTGTGAATTAGGAGATGATGAAAAATGCATGAATCTGGAAGGCGAGAGCTGCCTAACCATCCTAGACAGTGCTCCAACTCGATCGTAAGGTAACGTGATATAAATGCCTTCCTCCTTATATGGGCTATTGGGAGGTGCCTCTTTCAGGTTCTAACCCAAATATTTATTTTAAGCTGGTCTTTCTATTACTATTTTAGAATAATTCAAGGGATTCCTCCGCAGTCATAGGCCCAGAAAATGCAAAATAGTACACTTACGTAGTTTTTGAACAAGGTAGTTGCTCGCTTTTCGAGGACTAGAAGGGGCTTTATGCTGGTAGTATATTGCTTCTGCCTCTGTCCTATAGTAGTTTTCCCTTCTTCTGAGGCAGCTCTTGGTGCCAAGGAGACCAAAGGAGCCAGAGAACAGAAGAGGAAGATCGCAAATGTGATTTCTGCATTCAATTGAAGAAGAGGAAAAAAAAAATACACTGAGTACAGTCTCAAACCTCTACATCATTTTTGCAAAACTCACTGGTTTTGTGCACCACACGAGCGTTCTGGAGCATATGGACTTCAAGCACCAGAGTGAAGGAGGAGCATCACCCATTGTAGCTGTGCAGCAAGGCTAAGTTGCACCCACCTGCTCGGCGTTCCATGGTGGCTCAGGCAGCAGGAGTCTTGTGAGATGCTGGTGTTCAAGCTGCTTGTTGGCTGGAGAGCTGTGGATGGGGACAGCTTGGTGGTGTTTAAGTACCATGACTTTTGCGTCAGTGGTTCTCCTCTGGTTTTTTTGCGGATGCTGGTGTGGGTTTTTTTCTTTTCTTGAAAGATTGCATCAAAAGTTGGTTCAAATGCGTCGTCACTGATTGTGATCTAGAATGCAGTTTCGAGCTGACACGGATGGTGTCTTGTATCATCAATTTGACTAGGAGTTCAGGATGCTTGGCTTAACCATCCCATCTAAATCCTTGGGATCTCCAAACGGTACAATTTAGAGCATGAATTCTGTTGTGTTCTTCCTCAAACGTGATGAAGTGTGCAAGTACACAACTGGGTTCCTGAAGGCAGCAACAGTCTCCTGCAGGGGCCAGTGCAAGAGTGGGCCAATGCTGGATGCAAAAGAACCCACGAGGGACTCGTATGCAAGGCAGATCAGGCTTTGGATGAGTGTGCATAACCCTAGCTGGATCTCCATAACACCTCGTGTACCAGATGTAAGCCCCTGAGGCATGCCAGCAGAGGATGCCCAGGAACCACCTCTCAGCTTTTCGCCTTCTCTCTGACTCTGCTGAGGCTGTTTTCTCTGTGCCCAGTTACTAAAGGCAGGAGAACCTTATATGCAGCAAAACAGAAAGCCTGTTCCTAGCACTCAGAAACACGAGCCTGTGATCAGAAGAGGAGTTGCAGATCTGCTGATATTTTAGGACAGAAATTGAAGTAGAGGAAACTCTCATGAGTACACCTTTGTGAAAAGGTAGAGTGACAAGCTTTCACTTGTACTACTATGACTAGAGAAGTAGAGAAAAGCTAGAAAGTAGTGAGAGATTCAAAGACAAATGCATGCCAGGTCCAGAAAACTTTCAAGGAGCAACATTTTGGGAGTTAGTGTTTTCTGTGTGAAATTATCCATCTGACAATGAAAGGCCTGACGTACATAAGTTCCTATGGTCTCAGGAACTGCTTACTAGGAATGAACTGATTCCAAAGGCTTGAAAGGGAAAGGCATTTCCCCTGTACCATGTTGTGCTCAGGTCCAACTGGGCTGTGACTTCAGCCTCAGTGGTTGGCCTAAGGCCATGTTACTGAGCTTCACAAACCCAACAAGGTTCTTTTACTGCTCTCAGCAAGCCTGGGACTGAAGCAGAGGGGTGCAGCCAACCCATGGTGTTGAGCTGCTCTGTCTGGGAATAGGACAATGTTGTTGCACAACCTGTGTTCCTGGTGCTAAACAGAACAAACAGAATATGTTATCATGGCCTGAGATGTGATGTACGAGTACCGTAGAGTGCTGGAGAAGAAGCAGGAGAGCACAGTTCTGGCAGAGACTTCTTTTATTTAGAGTTACGTGTTATTTGGAGGTACATATTTCTTTGCAGAAGGTTGCCTTTAGGAACATCTCAACAAAGATACTGATGAGTATGGGTGGCTCCTTTCAGGTAGGAGGACTGCATCTTGGAGGGATACTTGTTTGGAAGTGCAGAAATGCAGTTGGTGAGATTCCTCATCTGCATTGCAACAGCAGGAGGCCATCAGGCACTGCCAGTCCCTTCCAGTGGCCCCAGGTGGGTGCCACAGGGGGGATGGATGAGGAACTGCAGCACTGTTCCTCCTGATGCAGCAATTAGTTCTAGAACCAGTTCTAGATTATCCCTGACGCAACTGCAATACAAATAAAGGAAGCTTTCATCTTGGCTTTTCTGCAGAATAAAATTCAGCCACTGGCAACGCTCTTTCAAAGAACTATAGAAAGTTTGACTCATTTTCTACTGGACTGAGGTTTGCCTGGTTATTCTACTTCATGCCATGCCCCAGTCTCATGCACGCTGCGCTTGTCCTTCCCTATCTGTGCAGCTGTGATAAGCTGCTGAGCTGATAAGGGAGCAGATTGATATCCGTCCTGTAAAACCCTGCATGAGTGGAAGTTCAGCTTTCCACCACGTAATTGCTAGGCGCTGCAGAGCATCTGCAATTCATTTGGTGAAATGTTGCTGACATGGGTCTGAACACTCCCCAGAGTGGAATCTGTTTCCGTCACCTCCACACCTATCACTGGAAAAAACAAAGAATCCTCTTGAGTGCAGAGACCTGAATCTGACCTCAGACAGAGCTGGGGCTTTTGTCCCAACAGGCAGCTACTTTTTCCAAGCAGTACTTTTAGCCATGAACTCGGTTTTCCAATAAGGTGCTTTTACAGCTTGCAGCTCACAGAGAACACGATTTCTTCCTCCCTGAAACTTGAGTGACACTCAGGATATAGATAAGTGAAATGGTAAATGCCATGTCTCAGGTCCTCGGCCGGGGAACAGGGCGATGCTGCACCCCACGCATGCCTCCTGCTCTTTTCTTGCTGGGCTGCAGCCCCCAGAGCCTGGAGGAGTCCCTCAAAGCCTGGGATTTCTACCCAGCTTGCAGCCCCATAGAGCGCAGTCCGCAGTCCCCAGGACATCCGTGTCTGTGTCATTTCCTAGCGACGGGACGCGTTGCCAAGAACCAGAGAATTCCTGCATGGCAGCGCCCGGCCCTCACAGCCTCTCGGCTGCTTTTCAGAAACACCTGCGGCGCCTGGGCCTGCGGGACTTCCCCTGCGGCCTGGGCAGCTGGGTAGGGGCTGGGGGCACGGCTGTGGGACAGGGAGCATCTGGAGGGGTTGTGCAAGGCGCTAACTGTTTCTCCACTCTCTGCAGAACAAGTCCCGCTTTGTCACGTATGCAGGCTCCTCAG
Source organism: Lagopus muta (assembly GCF_023343835.1). Taxonomy (NCBI): domain Eukaryota; kingdom Metazoa; phylum Chordata; class Aves; order Galliformes; family Phasianidae; genus Lagopus; species Lagopus muta. The sequence goes on along the minus strand of NC_064449.1, from coordinate 6,908,488 downwards.
GGCAGGAGGAGGAGAGGCTGCTGGGTGAGGAGAGCCCTGAGGCGCTGCTGGAGCTGCTGCGGGACCCGCGCAGCCCCTGGGCCCTGCCAGCAGGCTGCAGCCCCCAGGACCAGCGCCTGCGTGAAGTGGCAGTGCTGGCTCCCCAGCTCACCTGCGGCACCCGTGTTCTCCGGCTCTTCAGGTCCCTGCGGATTGTTGGCAAGGATGTAAGTACAGCAGGATGGCAGACAGGGATGGGCTGGTGCACACAGCACTGCCTGTCTCCAGGCCAGGAAGCCGTGTCTTCCTACTGAAAGGGAAACCATCTTGGGAAAAACAGTTTCCCCAACCCAGGGTCTCCCCAGATTCTTTTATTGCAGCTGGAGTAGAGCTTCTGGTTTCCCTGCTCAGTTTGTTATGCACTAACCTGTGTTACACACTTGTATGGATCAGCACTACGTATCTGTCAGTTCAGCTTAGGTGGCATGAGATGTCTCTGGGACACTGCGACCAAACCTAGCTCTTTGCAGGTGGAGGAAGTCGATGAGGAACTGTTGCAGTTACAGCACCTGGAAGAGCTCATACTGTGTGCCAACCAGATCAGCAGGATCACCTCAGCCAACCTGCCCCGAACACTGAAGGTGAGCAAGCAGTGCCTTGTGATGATGGGATGGGGAGAAGGGTCCCACCTGGGAATGCCACACAAGTTGAGCAGCTCAAGACAGATCGTTCCAAAGGGTGTTTGTTGTTCAATCTATTCTGGGCAGATCCTGGAGCTCTGCTGCAACGCCGTGTCTGATCTGCAGGGTCTGTGTGCTCAACCTCCTCCAGAGCTGCAGCACTTGGGGCTGGGATACAACAGGCTGCATGGCCCTTTGCAAGACAAGCACCTCACTGCAGACTTCTGGTAATGCCACAGCCAGATGTGTGCTCCTGAAGGCATGTGAGCAGATGTGAACAGATGACCTCCAGCCATCCAGGGGCCTGCATTAAGAAATTACAGCCCTTCAGCACCCTGTTCGGCGCAGTTCCCATGTTTCTATGCATTTCCTTTTTCCCATGCTCTTCCCAAAGGCCCTGCTGGGAGTCCTCCCTGAGGAAGGGCCTAAAACTTAGGCTGTATCACTGACTGATGTGGTGGGGTGGTTAATGGATGCTAGAGTAAAAAGAGGCTTAATTATGGGGCAGACTGGCAGTGGATTGTGTGGCTCAGGAATTTGGAATTGGCTACTGGTGCATTCTCCAGTTTGATTCAGTTTGTGCCACTGCAGGTTCTTACGTGGAGGAATCACAATTTCTGTTTCTTTTCTTGATCCTCAGAGGGGTGTTGTTTGCCTACCCTCATTAATGGATTTTCTCCTTCAGGCCAAATCTCATCTCGCTTGACCTGAGCTTTAATAATCTAACGGATCTGTTTGGGCTGGTCTCCCAGCTGTCCAGTCTGAAGAAGCTCCGCACCCTGGTGCTCCAAGGGAACCCACTGGCTCTCATTCCCGCTTACAGAGGCTTCGTTGTGGACAGCCTGCCCAAGCTTTCCTTCCTTGATGACATCCACATAGGGCTCGACGAGAGGTACCAGTTCCGTGGCTTATCGAAGCAGCCAGGTGAGCCTTTGTCTTAAACCTACTGGTGCTGAACCCAACATTCAGGAAGTGGCTTCATCATGGTGGATCTAGGAGTCCTCAGGACTTACTGTATCCAGGATTGCCTGTCTTCAAAAGATCTTTCTCTGAGTCTTTTTTTTACCCCATCAGTGCAATGAAGGCAGCAATGCTGCAAATGTAGCAAAAGACAGTGAGAATCAGTTATCTGCTACCTGAAACGTACAAAGTACAAGATTAAAAAAGTTTTCATGCTAATTGTGTGACGGGAAGATAAGTGAGGGTTGTGTGAACCATTACTACGTTGGATCAAAATCTGCCCTGGCTCATGCATCCAGGATCCTCGCAATCCAGGGATTTGGCACGTGTGTCTCACTGTGGAAAACTCAGCAAGTAGGGAATGGCTGTGAGCAGGATCTCTATGCCAGCTGATTCCCTCTGATTCTTCTGGCCCTGCAGAGAAGAGGCTGGAGGAGGAAGTCTGTCATAAGGAAGTGCTCACCCAAGGCTGGTCTGGAGCAGGGTGTGAACAATCCAGTCTGGTTTCTGTAGCACTGGCTCAGTGTCATTGCCTGCCCCTGTCTTTGCTTTCTAGACCTGTCTGGTTTCACACTGTGTGTTTCCTTCTTGAGCTACTGAAAGAACATCATCTGGGAACGTGCTCTTGTGTTGCACTGCCAGCACAAATCGGTGCCACCTTTGCATGTGGCAAATCCCAGGCAGGGGCAAGGGCAGGGGGCTTCAGTGGGTGGGAAGGCCTTGATGGCCCCCCACTTGATGACGTTATGCACTGGTAGTGCGTTATTGAGTCAAAAATGTTAAACAAGAGCCAAAGCAACTGAGCCAGATGTTGTGTGTGGCTTTGGAGTGACCTCATGTGGCTGTGGCTTGTCACAGCGTCTGCAAAGGAAGGCAGGGAGTTATGCTAGGCAGTAGAATTTGACATCCTGGATGTTTCTGCTTGTTCTGTGCTTTTCTTCCTCCTAAGCAGGGTTGTTTTCCCTTTAGAGCTGATAAAAAATGAAGCACAAGTGGTTGTGAGCATTGGGAAAATCAAGGGAGTTCCTGATCCTAGCACGCTCCAGGAGCTGGAGATTGGGTCTGAGGCACCAGTGATCACCTACAGCTACTGTGTGACCTACGAGTTTGCAGCAGAGGAGACTGAGGATGGTGGCACTGAGGTTGGTGCTTAACTGAGCTCCTGAAAGCAATAGGCACTGGCAGGCCACGGTGGTGGGGACATCATCTCCAGAATGCAGAGCGAGACCATTCATAATGAACTACCATGGGCAACTGTAGTGCTAAGAACAGAATTCACACCTGGCCACATCCAGCAGCACCAGTCTATGCTGACCACGTTCCCTGTCTTTTCTGGGGAGCACTGTTCTGCACGTGGAAGAGCATTTACAGCTCTCCTACTGCTGGGTGCTGCAGACCACTCTCCGTTACTGGTGCCACTGTGCAGCTCACCTTTCTCTGCCCTTTCTCCTGGTGGCTGGAATGGGCTGGGGAATGGAATTTCAGAGGCATGCTATCTTTGAGCCTGATGCAAGCACAACCAGACAAGCTCTGCCAAGAGGGAACATCTCTGTTCCAGGTAAAAATTCATCAGAGTCCTGTGGTGGCCACTCTGGATGTGGACAACTCTGCATGGGACTTGAGGGAAACAAAGGGCCAGCAGGAGGGTGCAGCCATGGAGGACCCTGCTGCACATACTGGTAATGAGGATGGTAATGAGGCCTACATCCCCTGGCCGGGGTGGTTTATGGCTTTTCTAGAAATGTGGCATCAGTGCATCCCTTGTGGCATCAGCCACAGCTAGGCTGTTACTGAGGTTGGTGGATAATGAATTGGCATTGGTGTTGTCCTGGAGCCATTCCTGTCCTCAGGAAGTAAAGGTCTCTCTTCAAAAATCTTTGTCTTTGCACAGCAAAGGTGTTTGTCACCCCTGGAGAGCCCTGGGCAGAAACAATTGACTGCAGCTACAGAAAAGAGCACACTGCCAAGGATTTAGTGGGGCTGAAGGACTACCTGCGAGCTGGAACGATTGTCTCGGTAGTGGAGGAGAAGGTGGGCACGTGGAAGGTCTGGTGAGAGGGACAGGGAGGAGAAATTGCTGCCGGGGGAGCCGGCAGTGGCATTAGAAGGCAGACTGGACTCCCTCTAGGAGGCAGCATTGCGCAGTCCTGCAGTACCTCTCTCCTGCAGGTGCTCTGGTGGCCGGTCAGTGCTGACTCCGAGGAAAATGCAGTAAAAAGTGGGAAGGAAAAACGGGGGCTAAAGAAGGACAGCGCCAAGGTAGGATGCTGGGAGGGAGCAATGTCCAAATACCATCTGACCTGTAGGAATAGCGATGAGGGAAGGACAGACCTTCTGTGTTGGTTTTGGGTGGGATGGTTTTCCTCCATCCTATACCTCTAGCCAAGGTTTCTTGTGCTATGGAAAGAAGGCAGCAACTAGTAGTATGCATTTTGGATGTAGATATGTGGGCTAAGGGCTGGGATGGAATTGCTTTCTGTCTGATAAAGGGACCCAATGCACAGCTGACACTTGTGTCTGTACTGGTGCCCTGCAGGGTCCTGGGCCCAGAGACAAGCAGAAGAAAAAGAAGAAGGAGAAGCCACGTGAGCTTCGCAGTGACCCACCTATTCAGAGGATCCTGGGCTCTGAGAGGGTGGCCCTGGATGCCTTGCTGGCCACTGAGACAGTGGTGGCAACTGTGTGTGACTTCGGGATCCTCATCACCGAGCAGCTGCTGCAGTCACCGAATCAGGAGGAGAAGCTGGTAAGGAGCTGTCCTAGGGGGCAGGGAGACGTGGCTGAGGAAGGGGCTCAGCACATCCTGCCCTGCAGCATCCTCACATCCATCCCTCAGCACCCTTCTCCATGAAATCCTCCTGAAATAACCTTGCTGGAGAAACACCTATCTATATAGGCGTTGTTATTTAATGTTATATTAGCAGTAAGTACTATTATTTTTCATGGGCCTCTGTTAAGAAAACAGATGACTCTATTTTTCCATCCAAAATGAAAGCTTTTGCTTCTTCCGATGCTCTTTCTCTCAAAACAACAACACACAGCAGCTGTTCTGAGGCTTGCTGTTTCCTGGAGTCCCTTCTCTTCTCCAAGCATCTCTTCTGCTATGTTCCTGTTTCGTCATGCCTTTCTTCAGCCGTTTGAATGCCGGTGACAGAACCCAAGCAGCAATGGCTGTCACAAGATTGAATGAGGGCAGCGAATTTCGACACCGCCTGACTGTGGAAATGTCTGTCTCCACAGGACAAGAAAAAAGGCAAAGACAAGAGCAAAAAAACAAAAGCAAAGAAGGAAAGCCAGAAAGCCACAGCGCCTGCCAAAGGTGACCGAGGGCTGGCTGGGCAGAGCAGTATGTGTGAGCAAACAGCGGCAGTGCCCAGTCCTGCAGCCAGCTCTGTGGAGCTGGGCACTAACTCATGTCCTGAGCCCTGGCTGTGAATGCTGCCATTGATGCTGTGGGACAGGAGGGTTAGGCACACACCCGGGGACCTTGTTGTGTCTGGGCACGCACTGAGGGTGGGCTGCTGGCCTGCGTCCTGGGAGCAATGAACACTCATGGCTCCTTGAGCCAGGGAACAGGGCAAGGCAGGTTGTGGGGTGAGATATTTGCTGCCTGTTATTTCAGCTGCCAAAAGCAGCCAGTGGCCTGGAGTGGTGCGGGCTGCTGGAGGGGTGATGTCTGGGATACACAATCAGGTCCTCATCCATTCCCAACTTATGTCTCAGAACACTTTGCAAAGAGGATTATTGTTCTTTCTAGTTGAGAGACAAAATGCACAGAGAGCCCTGGGTGCCCTGGCCTGGCCAGGAATAGACTCCACTCTGCTGTCACACTCAAAGAGGCAACCCGTCCCCTGCTCCTTGGTGCAGAGCTCATGGTTGTTCTATCACCAACATTGCCTGGGCTGCTGGATATAGACCTCGCTCTGCCTCTTGCAGGGATTTATTTTTTTGCTACAGAAACAGCAGCACCAGCACACCTGTGCAGGAGCAGGAGGAATTCTGAGAAGGATGAGATAGCTGAGAGAGATGCTGAGAAGTCGCTCGTGGGTCAAGGAAGGCTGCCTAAAAGAAGATTACACCCCTTGAATCATCACTGTGCTGGTTCCCCATCATGCAGTGCTCATTTGCAATATGTGCTCAAATTGCAGCTGAAGTAGTGAGATGCTGTCATGCGACCGATGCTTTTTTCTTCTGTTCCACATGAGTGCCTGTGTTGTGTGCATGCAGCAGCCCTTCCTTCTAGCTTGAGGAACAAACCCTGTGTGTTGGGGGTTGCATGGCCAGCACAGAGAGCAGCTGCTGATACAGGAAACACCGAGTGGTCAGAGACTCCAGGTTAATTTGGAGTCCCAGTTCCCTGGTGCAGGTTGGCGATGGCCACTGAGTGCATTTTTCAGAGTGCCTCAAAATCTGTTGAACCCGCAGCTCAATACCCCAGTGCTGACAGCCCCCGTGGCTGTGAGCTTCGCTGTGACTCATGCATCACTCCAACCACAAGGCTGTGGGGGCAGGTGGGCTGCTCGGTGTGTTGTGAGTCACCAAACCGCCCCGTGTCCTTTGGTTCCTTTGGTGTTCGTTCCCCACCAAACTGCTGTGGATTAATCACAGAACTGTAGGGGTTGGAAGGGACCTCCAGAGATCATCGAGTCCAACTCCAATCCCCCTGGAAATGCAGCAGCGGGGCACTGGGCAGCCTCCCAGCTTGGAGCTGAGGCTGATTTGCATCCCTCGGCCGGCACATGCACACGAATAATAAATCCTCTTAGGGACATTGGGATCTCTTCCAGGCAGCTCAAAGAGGGAAGGCAGGGAGCTTTGTCTCGAGCAAACTATTTGCCCGGGCATTGAAGGATGTCTTCGGAAGTAGTCTCACGTAGGTCTCACTTTAACCCATGGAATGATTTAGTCCCATCTCTCTTTTTTTTCTTAGAAATTACAGAGCGATTTTTGCAACAAAAAGCAAAATTGCACGCAGATTGATTGCCTTCTTACAGATGCTTATTATGCTAAGTCGTATTCAAATAGCTTTTCCCTCAGGGCCCCGCCGTGAGTGCTAACTTGGTGAGCATACCCCCATGCACACAGCTGCTTTTCAGGCTACAAAGACAGAGACTGATTTACTGTTTTCCACAGGAAAGAGAAAAAACAGACGTTCTGCTGAGGAGGAGGAGGAGGAGGGATGTGGGATGCAGCCGGTGCCGCTGACAGTTGAATTCCAGATGCAGCTGCTTCGGTGGCCCGCGGCCGGCACCCAGCAAGGGGAGAGCATGACCGAGGCTGCAGGGAAAGCTCAGTGATGCGTCCGTAGCCAAAGAGCGAGCAGCAGAGGTCAGTGAAATAAAACCCGCAGGGATGCTGCCATGCTGCTAGTTTGGCTGAATCAATGGGGATGGAGGATGGCTGGGGGGCTCCTGCGGGAGCTGCAGGCGGTGGGCGGGGAGGGACGTGGGTGTGAGGTGCGGCTGTGGTGCGATCTGCGTTGTGCGGTAGGAGGCTTGAGGTGCAGTGCTGTGTGTGTGCGCGCGAGGATGGGGGCACGGTGTGCGCGGTCATCTGGGCTGCAGCGTGCTGTGTGTGCGGGGATCGGGGCGTTCGGAGGCGTCGGATCCCTGGGCGGGCCGGGGGGCGGATCTCGGGGCGGGCCGGAGCTCCTGGGCTGCTCTGCGCGGCTGCGAGTGGAAAGCGGCCGTGCGGTTCTCAGTGAGTGTCGGTGCGGCTGCGGGACGGGCCGGGGCTGACCGAGCAGAGCCGAGGGCGAGCAGCGCGCCGCGGCTCCCGGCCGAGCCGTGCTCCCCCTGACCAACAGCTCCGGAGCCCGGCTCCCCGCTCGTGTCCTGGCCGGCAGCGCCTCGCTGCTGCTGCCCCTGCTCCGAATCCGCAGTAAGACCCAGAAAATTCGGGATGGGAACGGTGGGGAGTGGTCCCTGCGGCACCGGCTGCGGCATTTCAGTGTTTCGCTGTCCTTTGCTGGGATCGTGTGCTCCGCTCCGCCTGCGGAGGGCTGCGGCTGCAGGCATGGGTGCTCTAGGATGGGAAATGGAAAGTGTAAGTTGGCTCGGTTTCACTGTTAAATGCTTCTCTCTCCTCACTCGGACAGGGCCTGCATTCTGCACCAGAGGTTGCAATGTATCCCAGGATTAAAAGCCTTGCACTTTCTGCCTTTTCAGTCACGCTGCTGGCATCTCTTTTTTACATCAGGAGAGAAACTAAGCTGCTAACGTCACCAGAGGACCAGAAGGTGGATGTAGCAGATCCCAAGCCTTTGGTTTTGGGCAATGCTGAACCCAGCAACTGTTTGCCTGACTTGGCCGTTGCCAATTCTTCTGTCTCCCTCCCAGAGCTTCACCGTGTCTTCCTGACTTACAGGCACTGCCGAAACTTCTCCATCCTGCTGAAGCCTTCCAGGTGTAGCCAAGAGACCTTCCTCCTGCTGGCCATCAAGTCTGCCCCAGTCAATATAGAACGGCGGGTGGCAATCAGGAACACGTGGGGCAAGGAGGTCTCCATCGGCGGCAGGCGCGTCAGGCTGGTGTTCCTTCTGGGGCGCTCGGAGGCCAAAAACCAGGTGCAGCCACTGCGCCAGCTGCTGGCTTATGAGAGCCAAGAGTTTGATGACATCGTGCAGTGGGATTTTGTTGACAACTTCTTCAATTTGACCCTCAAGGAGCTGCATTTCCTCCGCTGGTTTGTGGAGGACTGTCTGAAGGCCAGGTTTGTGCTGAAGGGCGATGATGATGTCTTTGTCAACACTTACAATATTGTGGAGTTTCTCCGGGATTTGAAACCTGAACAGGATCTGTTTGTTGGAGATGTGATCGCTAACGCCCGGCCCATCAGGAACACAAAAATCAAGTACTTTGTTCCCGAGTCCATGTACAGAGCTTCCTTCTACCCTCTGTATGCAGGCGGAGGGGGCTACGTGATGTCCAGAACGACAGTACAACGCCTCCAGAGCACTGCAGAGGGCATGGAGCTCTTCCCCATAGATGATGTCTTTGTGGGAATGTGTCTGGCAAAGATGGCAGTGGTCCCAATGAACCACGCTGGCTTTAAGACTTTTGGGATCCAGAGACCTTTTAATCCTTTCGATCCGTGCTTGTACAAGGAACTGATGGTTGTGCACAAACTAAACCCAACCGAGATGTGGATCATGTGGACGCTGGTGAGGGATGACAGCATTAGGTGTGCGGTGTCAGTAACACACTCCTACAGAAGGGGCTGGAAGTGAAGCTACGTCTGAGCACAGCGGCAGCTGGCTGTTGACAGATACAGGGTACTTAAACTAAAAATCAGGTTGTGGTAGAAGTGTTTTCTACTAACAGGTTATACTTGAGCCATGGGGTTTTGTTTTGCAGTTGGTCTTTTTCTGTCAGTGGGTTACTGAGGTGGTTGAATTGTCATGGGAAGGGCTCATAGGTTGGAGATGCAGCACAGGAACTTGGCTTGCTTCCTCCTGGCCGTGCTGGAACCTGGGTGAGCCACAGCATCCACAGGTGACGTGAATGAAGTGCCACCTCCACTGGAGGCTCGCAACACTGAGACTGGTGTCTAATTTGTTCTCTTGTAGGGAAGCTCGTGATGACTAATGAGTGAGTGTACTTGAAATTAATCTTTTGAAATCAAGGCAAGGGTAGAACAGAGGCCAGCGTATGCTGCTGTGTGCACTGCAATGCAAATCTACTGTCCCAGATCAGCAATCCTGCAGGTCCTACAGGACAGCAGGAGAAAGGGAAAGGAGTGGGAAAAGGAAAGCAAGGCTTGGAAACATTTTGCATTAACACAGCACAGTGATCACCCAGTGATGTGAGGGACTGGGCTCCAACTCGAGCCATTTGATGTTACAGAAGTTAATTTCAAGCTGACTTGCACAGGAAGCTTTTGCACACTTTCTGATTGGGTTTCAGAGAAGTGTGTCCTGAGTGGTAGTAAAGCACAGTGGCTGCAGCTTTTCAGGCTGTGTGGGAGGTGTTTGGGATTTATTTGGTTTGTTTGGTTCTGTAATGTTGAATATAAATAAAATACAGTTTTGAAAATGTTTTTATGGGAATATTCACGTGTCTCCTGAAAGCTGAAAGAACTACAAGCAAAAAGAGGCTGACATCTGGCACTGGGTATGTGCAGGAAGGAGCCATCAATATTAAAGAGGATGGGGTTATGTAGAAATGGAAACTTGCCACATCCTCCTCTGTTCTCACCCCCCCAGTCCAGACATGATGTACAAATATGGAATCAGCAATTCAGCTGAGTGCTCTGAGTAATTAATCTGAGAAATGATTAAATTGAAGCTAAGTCTTGCTTATACTTCTATGAAGCTTCTCAGCTCTAGGGTGTCGTGCTGTGTGTGAGCTGGCAGTGACCTGGAAGCTTTAGAAAAAATCTAAGGCAAAAGAGGAAGTGTACAATTACAGAAATCAGAGTGTTTTGTGTTGTGCAGCTCATAGCTGTCTTGTGTTCTGTCTCACCAGTGTGAACTGGAGTTTTCAGAGGTGCCTGGGTAGTGCTACAAGGAGGAATTCCTTGTTTATGCTCCTTAGAGACCTGAAGACACCCCTAGCCCAGAGATGTGACATGCATCCTGTGGAGGCTGGCTGCCAGTGTGGGGTGCAATACTGTTAGTTCTTGCTTAATAGTGTATTTTCTTTGCTGCCTTAGCTTCTTAAAGCACCAGGTGTAGTTTTAATTTAGCTTACTGTGTGACCCAGGCTCTTATAGCATGAGTTGCAACCCCAGTGTAAGCTTCTTCTGCTAGGTGTCAGTAGGTGTGTCTGAGGAAATTAAGGGCGACCTGTGTCCATCCTCAGCAAGCTCTTGAACAAGCTGCTAGCATATTTCTCACTGCAGCCCGAGCAGTATTGTCTGAGATGCTGTCTACAAGTAGCTTCAGATTGTCTTTGTAAACAAGGTTGAGTATCAGGCAGCAAAACTTGGTTTCTCAGCTCTGTTTTCTGTGTACTACTGCTTGTTCCAGAGAAGGGATGTGACAGAGCAGTTTGGTATGATGTGAACTGCTGTGGCAGCTTTTTTCTGTTCCCCTAAATGATTCCAAACGCAAACTCAGTAACATCATGCAGTGAGTGATGTTGTGGCTCTTCTGGGCTTAAGAGTGTTGGTTAATTCCTGATGTGTAACTCACTTCTCACTGAAGGTTTGGGGCTTTTTCCACTCCATTTTGGAGGTAATGTCAAGCCACTCATGAATCTGTTTGTCTTTTTGATTTGAGCTGACTTGCCACTTCCACATCCGCAAGTCTGAGGTGCATAAAGTCTGGGTCATACTGTAAAACAAGAAGTGGGCAAGAGGGGGTGGGGCAGGCTCTGCAAGGGGAGGAATAGGTGGGAATTTTCCAAGCTCCTGGGTTGATGTTCATCTCCCTTAAGCCAAACCCCTGCGGAAGTATCAGAGTTACTGCAGCATCTTGACTGCTACACAACCTGCACGCACGTTTCAGGCAGTGGTTTGGCAGGAGTTCTTAAACTGCTGCACAGAGCAAATAAGAGCAGCTGTGGTTAGAAGGCTGACCTGAAGCTGCAGTTAGCTCTTAAGGGTGTGGCTGTGTCACATTTACAACTGATCATCTCAAGGTATTAGGGATCTTCCAAATGCTCAGCCCTGAGCCTCCTTTGGGACCCTCTGCCTACTGGCACAGCAGACATCAGCATTTTCCTAGGAGCTTTGATTCCAAACTCTACCATCCTCCTTAGATACTGCAGCATCCAGTCAGGAGCAGGAGCAAAGAAAGGGTGGTTGTTTTGTTTGTTTGTTCTTAAAAACTCTTTTACCTTTTAATCTGTAAGTGTACAATGGTGTGCAGCTGAGATTGCAGTTGTTCAAAGGCAGACAAAATGAGACAAAGGCTCATGTTACAGCTGAAAAAATACCTCATCAAGCAGAACTCAGTTTAGTAACAGCAACTTCAACACAGATGTAGTGCATCTGATGTTAGCGTGCAGTGCGAAATCTTAGGATTGTGTGCCTTCTCAGAAAAACTGATGAATGGGGATTAACTGAGTCCAATCAACACTGATAAAGTTCTATCTCATCAACGCTATTCTACACAGCAATCTCAGCTGAAGTTTTATTGTTTGTACAGTTAACACTGCAAATTTCACATTAAGCTGTTAAGTTAGAAAATGAACACAAAGGAAGATACCTGTGGTTTTGAAGTCTGTAGTGAAACACTAAGATCACAGAAAGAGAGAATGAAGATTATTTTTTGAAACTTTTGCTGGAAAGTGCTCAAATATGTAAAACTCACTTTTGTTGACTGCTTTATAAAATCTGTAGCAGTTTCCACAACTACTTTGTAACCACAATGCCATGAAAATCAAATCTCTTCCTTCCTGGGGAAGGCAGATACATTACAAGTACTGGCTCTTGGGTGAAAGAGGCTGTCATACCAAATTGTGCAAAACTTCTCTAAGAGGAACTTGGGTGACTCCATAGCAGGTTTTCAGCTCTACAGCAAACAATTCCCCTGACTGCAATTAGTGCAATTAGATATAGCTATCAGACTCAACTCTGTTACAAGCCTTTAAGTCAAAACTGAAAACAGCACTTAATCTTTTATCTATGGTAACATTTGGAATGAAATGAATTTGCCCAATTTAATAAAGATATCTACTAACAGACATCATTTACTATACAGGTTAAAACCAGTAACTTTTAAATACACTTCTTTGGTTGATACCTACTTAGGCTCTATGTTAGAGAGCTCTCACAAACATACCAAACCACTGCTAGGATCTTCCCAGCAGACAAAATTAACAAGCTATCGTTGATAGCAATTTACACATTTGCATAGTTAAACACTTAAATAACTGAATCCATAATTATAAACACAGTCAAGGCCTTTCAGATTCTTGGAATTGTCTTGATCTGTAAAGCAAGCCTATCTGAGGGTAAGGGGTGGAAATGGAATCACAGGCTTATTTCAGAGGTTTCCTGCTATCCAACACTTAAAAGTTTGGAACCCTTCAATTTCTGATTGATTCTCACATATTCTAAAATGACACTTAAGTTCATGTCAGTCTTCCCGAAGATAAGGGTCCTCACCTGCATCTGTACTTCCTAAAGTACCCTGAGGCAACGAAGATTCCTCTCCTTGAGCTTTCAGGAGCTCCTCTGTTTGAGCTTCAGCTAACTTGGTCTCTGCCTTCTGGGACAGCTGCCGTACTTCTTGCACCTGTGATTTGATTAGCTGGATGTGGCTTTGAGCTGTCACCGAGGCTTGATCTGCACCTGAAAAGCAGTCATTTAAATATATAGGGTTAGAAGAGAACTGAGCAAACCTTCAATTAAGGAAGGAAATGTCTGTAGTTCTCACCTGCTTTGCTAAGTGTTTTGATGGTTCTTGGGCTATATTAATGCTAAACTCATTTACTGTTGATTTACCTTAACCAATACCCTACGTGAAGATTTTTGTGCCCTCCTAATTCTTCCCTCCCAGCCAGGTTTCAACCAGGATCCAATCAGGCTGATCAGCTTGTGCTGCCGGCCTTGAAAACGAAGCCCTGCCCACTCATTGCCGCAGGCACTTTTGGCTCTCGTGCAGTAGTGGAACCGACCATCATCTGAGACACTGCTGAACGTAGAAACTCTATGCTCCTACAGATTCTACATCTTTTTCAAGTTTCATCAGGAAATTGCACCTACACAGGTAGGCTGTCCCTATGTATTTACTGTTTTCCTTCTTTCTCTGCCCCAATATTTTCTCTGATCTGCCCTAAGTCAGTCCATAGCTCAATCTCAGAGCTATCAAGTCTCTGCACACTTTTGTGAAAGCTTTTATGTAGGGAGAAAACAAAATTTGTATCATAACTGAGTGAAAGGTAAATATTTTCACTCTTCAGTAAAAGAGGATGTAGCTAGGGGCACCAGCTAGGCTCCAGGCATTGAAGCACGTTTGAGCACTGCATTTGAAAATAACACTTTGTCAAATATTTTCTGGCATGGTTCCTATCAATATAAACAATATACGAAGTTTCCAGCCCTGGTTCCCAGGACATCTGTACTAGAGCTGTAGCCAACAAAGTAAGTTCTTAGCACTGCTAACAACCAGCATTAATTCTAAATTGGTACATTATTGGAATTAATATTCCCTCTCTTTCCCAACTCCATTCTCATAGAATAAATACTGCCTACATGTTAAGTGAAGGATTCTCAGTATTTCTGCTTGAGCATACCTGATTGATACGCAGCTTCTGCTGCCATCTCTGAAAGACGTAATGCTGTCATCCAGCTGGATTCTAGCTTTAGGTATTCTTGCTGTTTTGTTGTCATCTAGGAGTAAAATGATTATCCAATTTGACATGAGAATATCTGAATGCTGTTCCAAACAGTACCTCTGTGAAAAGGTGAGCAAGTGACGGTACAGCTTTCTGAGAAAAGCTGAAGAGGCAAATTGCTGACTGTGATACAAGTTGCAGCTAGGTAAGTTCCTCAAAGGACAACCTTGTAGTCTGTTTAGAAAATGGGAAGGGTCTGTGTCTTTGTATGGAATGGATAAGGCATGTGCCAGGAGACTTTGTATGCAATAGTTAGGGGAAGTTCTACCAGACACTGTGTTTGAACAGATACGGTTCCAGGACTCTTTGTATTGAATACGCATGCCCCTCCAGGAAGACCTCTGAACGTGTATCAACTGAAGGCCTTTTTGTGCAACATATGGGAAGGATAGTATCTGCCACACACCCAGTGCTGTTAGTAAAGAATTCCTACTTTGTAACACTCCAACTTAAGACTTAGACAGTTTCCTGATTGACTGTTTTGCGGTAACAACTGAAGGGAGATGAAGGCTTACATCAACTCTGGCTCCTATTACCACCTGCCAGACTGCATCCACTTCGTCTGAGTTCATCTTCCCAAGAAGATTTGTGTATTGCTTGTAGAGAGACACCAACGTATAAACTGCCTGCAAAGGGATCGTTTCACACAGTTACGTGAAAATCTATAGATGTTGGCTCACTGTTAGCTGGTGTTAATGAGTCATAGAAAGCAAAAGAACTAACCTGGCTGTATTTAATCTCCAGTATATGCAGTGGGTAACAAAATCGTTGAATACTTCCCAAGGTGCTTTGCTCTTAAGTTTGCTGTTAAACATGTTGAAAAAAGCAAGGAGTATACTCTGACTCGAGCACCAGAACTTTGATGCTCCAAGATTGCACATCATCATGGGCTTCTCGGGATTCAAAGCATGCAACCACTCTGATTTCCTACTCTGAAAGCCCACTGCTTCCTACCTATGCTAGAACAGTTCCTTGCAGTACCACAGAAATATATTTGTACTGGGAAAAACAGAAATATGTAAAAGTACATTAGCCCATGGAAATTTTGGAGATACCAATACAATTTGCTGCCTGCCTACCACAGGGTCAAAGTACTATTCTTCATATACTTGCCATAGCAATGAGGCAATAATACTTGTGAAATTGAAAAGGAAGGAATGCAAATACTCCTTTCAAATTAGCACTTCTTTCTAAAATTAAAATTGTATCTTGTTGTTTCAAGTTTAAGTATGGCTTATTCCATTCTTCTAATGAAACTCAAATTTATGGACCTAGAAATAGGCACAGAGAGTAAATAAAATATAGGGCAGCATATCCTACGTACTCAATGTGCAGAAATCTGATAGCTGCCCTTCCGTTCTGCTCCAAGTAACTGGTCTGATTTTCTTCAGCCCCAGTTCTGAAACACAAGTCCCTTCAACTTAAGTTCAAGATCAGAGGAAAGGTCTAACAAACCTAAAAATAACTTTAACATTGTAGTAAGACAATAGTGATTATAGAGCCACTCCAGAATTTCCCAGGGACCCAAAAATCAAAGTGCATAATCTCTCATCTTACCTTTGTATACTCTGTCAGTGCTTCAATCAGTGCGTATGTTGTTTGAGAGAGGAGAGTGGAAGTACTGTCTGTTACCAAACAAACGGCTCTCTTAATCAAGGCGTCGTTACTGAGAGAAGCTGAGTTCTGTTTCTGAAATACAACAAGTTTGCATTATCCTTACACTGACTTCCATTTATACATTACTGGTAACTAATAATGATAAGAAAAAGCACCACTGCTAATCACAAGGCTGGACAGCCTAGAGCAAAATACTAGTACGAATTTCTCTGTAAAACAAGGCCTTTTTTTTTTCCTGCAAATTTGTTACTGAACGTAAACACTGTCTTTCTCATTTCTTTAACAACTGCAAGGCATCAACAGCTGTGATCCCTAAGGCAGAACCAAGAAGGTACAAAGGAAAGCGTAAGTACCAGCTTATAAAATGCTAAGTTTTTGAGTATTTGGGACATATAAGGAAGGCTTTCTAACACACAGGGCTGCACGTCCGTCACCGGAGCTCCCTTACCTCCACGACCGGGACAGCACACAGCGCAGCTCCCAGCCCTGCGCCCACCGCGCCGTGCCACCGCCCGGCCCCACCAGGAAGGCAGCGCCTGCTGCTGCTGGCCAGCGCGGGGCGGCCGAGCCTGGAGTGCGAGAAACAGAGCGAGCAGTTACAGCAATTACAGCAATAATAGAGCAGGGACGATCTGCAGCAGCTGGGTGCGTGACCCAGAACGGTGCTGTAATCACAGCCGATGGGCACGCCGGTTATCGTCACGATGCTGAGGTATGAAGGCAAGAAACAGCAGCTGGGCACAGCGACTGTTTGTCTCACCGGGTGCCAACGCATCGCTAACACTGGGTAACACCGACAATCAAGGTCTAAAGCGTGTTTAAAAGCGGAATTATTTCCCTTTATTTTCTGAAAATAACCGGTCGGTTTTCCTCCCACGCTGCATACTCCTAACCCAGGTGGGCACCGCCGCCCCAGCCCGGCCGCCCGTAAGCGCGGTACCTCAGGAGAGACCGCCAACCGCGCAGCCAGAAGGACCGCGCCGCCATCTTGGGAGTGGGCGGTTCGCCGGAAGTGACGTCACGCTGGGGGTCGGTGGTCCGGAACGGCGCGTGCGCGGAGGGCGGGCACGTGGGGAGGGCGCGAGGCGGCGTCATGGGGTAACGGTCGCTGTGTGGCGACCAGCGGTCCTCGGCGCCGCGCGGGAACGTTCCCGCCGCGCTCAGCCCTCGCGCTTCGCACACGCTCGGCTCCCTCCCGCTCTGGTCCATTTCATCTTTACTTTTCCAGAGTATGTGGTACTGCTTTGTCTCTGGCTAGATCTACAGCTGTGGTAATCCCCAGTGTTTCCAGTTAAGGTTTCCTATGCAGTCACACGTGAAAGGCCTAATAAGATAAATTAATTCTGTTTGCACTGCGTATACCAGAAATTCCCATCTGTTCTCTGTGAGACTCAGCTGACATAGTCCAGTTTTAGCAAGGCAGGGCTGCAGCTCTGCCACATCCTAAAGCTTCCCCTGTGTTTTAAGTATTTACTGAAAATCACTAAGCTTTAGAATGCCAAATGGCAGCACTGTAGATACGTGGTTTTGCTGCTCTCCCTCAGTGTACCTCACAGAACTGGAGGAAGCGTTGTGCAGGATTGCTGCATCCCTTCTTTTCCTGTGGGTCCCTGGGCTGGGGAGGGAATCGCTGGGCAAAGCTGCTGGGAAGGCAATGCCTGGGAGGCAACAGAACTGGAAAGAGCAACACAGAATGGTGCATTCATGTAGATGGTATTTCTTTTAATCTTTCTTTTTTACATAAGAAAATAAGATTGTGATGAGGTGGTAACGGAACAAAATGCTTGCAGAGTTGGTGCAGGAGGAAGGGGCTGCCATCCTGTGCGCTGAGCAGATGTGTGGGACGAGCTGTGCGGTGGAGCCAGGTGCTTCTGGGCAGCCCAGGACTGCAGGAGCAGGGAACAAGTTGTCATTTGAGCACCAAGAAATACGTCGTCCAGCCAGCCAGCAGGAGCGCTCCCACCAGCACGGTGTAGCTGAACAGCACAAACGCCAGCAGCTCCCGCAGCACCTTGAGGAAGTGGATGGCAAAGGAGTCCGGCATCGTTCCCTGCAGCACCGTGGTGCAGGTAGAGTGTCTGGGGATGGCTGCAGCCGTGCTCCTCCCCACTCTGTACTAAGGAAAACCAGAAGGATAGAATGACATCTTTCCCAGCAGGATGGTGGAGCTTTAGGGAGAAGTGGTTGTGTTCAGGAGAGGTAAAGGCCACCCATCCTTTTACAAAAGTTGTTCATTACTGAAGTGTCACATTAGACTTGTGCAAGCTTGTTCAGGTCTTTGCAGGGTTACCAAGCTGTGCAGTGTTAACAAGGAGTTAGAGATCTGATCAAAGTCTCTAAATCAGGACTGGTTTTTAAGCAAATTACAATACAGATGCACATATGGTGTACTCTGTTGTGCAGGCACAGAGCAGTGGCCCCAGTTCAGCTAGATCCCAGTATCCTTCCCCCGTGTCAGTGGCTGTGCATCCAGTAAGCTTCACATGCCAAGCATTCACTGATGACGTATTACCAACAGTGTGTTCTGATCAAAGTGGTCAATGCCTTCAAGGAAGCCACCATTAATATTTAATGATATAATTGCGTCTTAATGGAGATACTGGCACAAACAGAGCCTTTTGTTTAAGAGAGAAGAAAACTGGGGCTTAAATGCAACTTCGCACAGGCAAATATTTCTATCCATCTCAGCTTCAAAATAACCTTCAAATGGGAGACATAGGGTGAGACGTTACAGAATTCATCTTCTATCTGTACTTTAAAGTTATAGTACATGGTGATTTAGAAGTTGCTTATTTGTTACTTTAATATAAAATCTGAACATTTCATGAAAGTTGCTGACTCCTTAGATTTAATGCAGTGAAAACCTGACTAAAAAATTCTCCTGTCTCGCTGAGTCACGTTATTTTGGTCAGAGCCGTGCCTGATCTAAGGTATCCACACTCTTGGTCAAGCACATAAATGGAATTTAGAACCGGATTTCAGATAAAGCTAACCTAAAAAGATTCTCATCTTCTAAACAGTCTATAGCCAGCAAAAGCAAATTGAATTCCTGTCCTGCCAATTTGGTACATATTTTTAAGAAGTACTTGTGATGAAAAATCCACGTTTTGATTAAAATTAAGTCACTCTTTTGGTCTTACTGAAGACCAATCAGATGTTTCCTTCCAATCTCAGGTGTATGCATATTACAGGAGTGCTTACATTTTAAAACCAGCTGTGGTTTCCTAGTTGTTCGAAGTTTCCTATTTATGGTCTTTACATGACTTTTAATTGTCTAAAGAAATACTGACAAAGACATAAACTGCTTACCCAGGTAGATGAGGGGATCTGCTTCGACAAGTTCCTGTTTCTCTCTGGTTTTGTTGTGCCGCCGTCCCTTGAATTCCTGGCTTCTGGCTTGTGCTGTAGTTTGATCCCCTTCTGATCTGCTCATCCAGGAGCCAGGAGTAATGAGGTTGTACTTGCAGCCCACGAGGACTAATGCACTAGGTGTGGTCAGGACCAATTATTGTATGACAGAGCGCCTTTGCGGCACAGCAGCACGGAGCTCTGTGAATCGCCCCCCTTCCCCGGAGAGCTTTTGTCGACAGCTTTCTGTGAGTTGAAGCACCAGGCTTTCCCAGTGTTACCAGTCAGAGCCTCCATTTGTTTATATGCCTCTTTTTTTTTTTCCTGTAATGAAGTATTATGTCATCTAATGCTTTTTATGCTGCAGCTCGGATATCTGGAAGGCTCCTGTTCTCTGAGGGCCCGGTGCTTGTGGGGCACTGCAGGAGCAGGATGCTTGCACATAGCTGGGGGTTGCCCAAGGTCAGCAACGCAGGTTAAACTGTGCACACTGAACTGCACCCTGTTATCTAAAGAAAGTGAGCGCTGAAAACCGTGTGATCTATATGTTGATCACTGCCTCACAGCCTTATCTTCACCCTTACACACACAAAAAGCCCTCCCCGCCTTTGAGAGCAAGATCTACAACTCACTTGTGGCAAAGGGGGGGGGGGGGGAGAGAGGCAAGATGTAGATTTATTTTTAGCAAAGCTGCTTTTTGATAATGCTGTATGAAATGTGAAAGTCTTTCTGAGTGGAGGTTGGGTAATGTTTTCTGTTTTTGCTTGTGAACCAGACAAATGCATACAGCAGAGAGAAGGAAGGGTATGTACTGCAAATCAAATCTCTTACCTACAAAGATATTATGATGTAGAAAATGGCCCCTTAATTTAATTAAGCTCTCTTGTTATCAAATTATTACCCGCATGGTCAGCAAGGCCTTGGACAGAAGCAGAACATAATCAAGCTGCTCAGGAAGCCTGTTAAGTAGTAATTGCTCCTCCAGAGAATCGATCAACGTCAGGATGGCTTCTTGTTGTTGACTAGTTGCAGGAAGAGACTTTGTTTAGTTTGTGTAGCCACGTGGCTCTTGCTTGTTGGTGGGGCAGGCAAGAGCCTGCAAAAAATACGCATAGTGTCATTGGTAAGTTAAAGTTTACCGAGTATTTGGCACAAAGTATTTCTTTTTAATGTAAGTAGGTTTTGCTTCTAGTGTTGCTAATGCATTTACAAGTCCAAGTGAAAAGGTAAGCAAGCTGTTGAATTTATGCTTTGTATCCTTTTATTCACTTGTGTTGGGTCACAAAGCAGCCTGAGCAGTGCCAGTCATTGCCGTGTGATTAATTTTTGACTGAAATGAGGAAAAAATGGAGTGTTTTTTTTTTTTGCAACACATTACACATCATGCAGGACAACAGAGCAGAAATGTTTGCTAAGAGAGTGATTTAATGTGGGTTTGTTTTTTTTTTTTCCATAACTGTGTAATAATGAAATTCAGTGTGAAACAGAGTCCTCAGTGTTTGCTGTGGAGAGCGTGAGTACAGCGTCAGCAACCAAAGGGAAGGGCAGACAGCAGGGCCTGCTCTGCCTTCCCAGCCACCAGCCATAGCAAAGCACACTCCTGGAGCCAGAAGCTGCCGCTTGTGTACGTTGGCTCAGCAGCCCCAGCCCCCAAGACCAAGGAAAATTCCGTTGTAATTTCGGGCTCTGCAACAGCAAGTACCACAGTTTATAAACTGAACACAGGAAAACAAGAAAGGTGTCTGTTTTAAGCCTCCTGCTTACTGGTTTACTGACAGCTATTTTTGGTCTGCGTCCCATGTGAGAAGAGCCTGTGTCTGTGTACCTTCAAACACGTGGCACAGTGATGCAATTCACACTCAGGAGTTGCTTTACAGCCAGGTGGGGTTATACCTGGCACAAATAATCCACCTCCCACTGCGCCCCTCCCAAAATGGCTGAAGTAAAAGACTGGCATTTCCCTAGCAACCTGGCTGCAGTCAGTTGCGTCCAGTCTGTGCTGCTGACGTGCATGTGTGTAGTTCAAGATTTAGCTGTTGCTGCCTGTGCAAGTGGAAGTCCAGTGAATGTCCTGGCCAAGCAGTGTGCAAGATAGTGGACTTAAATGTGGCCTAGAAGTAGCTAGCCCTAAGAGACAGTGCAGTACGGGTCCCTCACATCACCAGCTGCTTGAGGGGCACTGAGGATATGCAGCAGCTGAATAGTAGAGAATGTTCTTGAGCAGCTGGGTGCAAAAGGAGCCTGTTACCTAATGCTTTCTGTTTCATTTTGCTACTTTGTGAATTGTGCGTCATTGCTTTTTTTGTCCTCAAACTGTACCTAAAGGTTTGCAGCAAAAAAAGTCAATGCTTCCTCTTTACTGCAGTTATCTTTCCCTTGTACAATCGGTGTTCAAGGATGTGAGAAAACTCAGCTGTGACCTGCAAGCCACAGAGACCAGTGATACGAAATCAGGAACAGATGAGGCCCTGCTTCCTGAGCCTGTTAGGAAGAACAAAACTGAAAGAAAAACGGAAGTGGGTTGAGCAGGGCAAATTCCTCTGCCCCAGCACTTGACCATTGATTCATACTGCAAGCAGATACATCTCTTTCTCCCATTGTTTATTTCATGGTTAATGTCTTTCAGCACCACTGGGCTACTACAAGTTCCACAAACAAACAGTGGGAATACAAGTGCAGAGAGGGAGGTGGGAAGCTGCATCATGGACTGGTCTCAGGAGCATGCCATTCTTCTGGGGGCATGATTCCTTCCTAGTCAAGAGCCCCACCAGCAGGTGATGCACCTGTGTCACACAGGGCTGCTCAGTTTCGCTCTCTCTTGCCACAGTTTCTAGAAAGGGGCAGGCTCTAATTTTTCCATCAAGGATTTGATCCAGGTTGTTCCATTGATGAGTTTTGTGGTGGCAATGACGTACTCTGTGCCTCCATCTTCCATTTGAGATAGAAATCTCAGTGCAGCTATTTCTGCATATGTCACACCTCCCAGGAAGAACACCAGCGTGACTCGGTTCTCACCGTGCTGACCTGCACATACAGAGAAAGACAGGTTGCCTTTCCTTTATTTTAAATCTCCTATCCATCAACTGTCAGTCCAACTCAGACCGTCCTCAAACTAAATTTAGGAGCTGATTTAGAAGAGAAGCCTATTGGGCACAGTAGCAGACAGCAGATGCAGACTCCGCTGCCAGCTCTGCAGTCTCTTTATAGAATGTGCCTCTGTCTGGCCAGGCTTAGTACTAACAGAGTGGTGCTGACCTTCTTTGTACTTAGTATATGAAACACTTCTATTGCAATAGAAGGGTTTTATACACTGATGAAGAGTTAAACAATGTACAACCATATAGTATTTTCAATAGGCACGGTGCTGTCGGTTAATAGCCGGCTGAGTACGTGAGTGGAAGCTTTAAAGAGGCCAAAAAGCTATCCAAAATGAATAGATAAAGTAGAGTGAGACAGGAAGAGGAGACAGATACCTGGACCTTGCTTTCCATTTGCCTCACTCACACTGACAGAGATGCATATGCCTTTAAGAAGTGTGAAAACAAAACACAACTTACGCTTCTTCTGAAGGCCAGTTGGTAGCTGCTGCCGCTCCTCAAAGTGGGGTCCTGGCAGCATTTTTAACACCTCCTCTATGCTCCGCCACCCCGGCCTTGCCAGCAGCTGTGCCAGGCGCACGCTCAGCGGTGCGTAGCCACTGTACACATAGGAGATGTCGTTGGGGTTCTGCAAGGGAGAGCAGAGAGTGAGCAGCACGTGACTGCTACTTCATGCTGCAAAGCCGCCCCATGTGCAAGTTTTCCTTCTGCACACAATCCCGTGGTGTTAGATACAGCTGTCACTGCAGGAGCATCTGTTTACCTGCTCGTTAACATCATCCATCCATAAGCGCAGGGTTTTCCGGATTGTTGGGTAGTTATTCCTACCACTTGTCTGCAGCTTCAGGAGCCCAGCCTTCTCTAAGTTGTTTAAGGTCAGTATATGTTCATAGCCGTAAGTCTGCAACATGAAGTTGTTTTTAATGCCGTGCCAATAATCTAGGAGCACAGTGTTCAACATTTTGCCTTTTACTGTTTTTTAATCTAAAAGGTGTTTAAGGTCTCTCTAGTGTGTATCCCACTGAGAGCATTTAAATCATGACTGCAAAACACTTAATGATACAACCCTCTCTGTACATACTGTGTAACAGATTTAAGCACCTCCTGCATCACAGCTGCCAGCCCAACAAGCCTCAGCCTCTGCCTGTACACAACTGAAGTCATAACACTGCCCTTCTACAAGATGCATCTGTCTGTAATGCACAAGCTGTAGAGTGGAGGCTTTGGGGTAGATTTTCTTAGAAATTTATCAATGCAAAAGTTACAGCCCAACCTGGAGAATCTCTCTTTTATAATGGTCCAGAACTTTCTGCTTCAGTCCATTATTGCATACAGATTGCAAGCAAACGAGACGTAGGATCTTGATTAATGAATGTTTTTGAGCAATGCAGTCTTCAATATAGTTGTTAACCTATTAAAACAAAACCAAACATAAGCTGTTAGTCAAAGCCCTGTTAAAAGTAAAAAGCAGACCTGGAAAGGAAGTTCTAGTTTTGACTAGTGTCTGCAGAAAGGCAAGAGAAGAAATGCAGCTGCTCTCCAGGCAGCTCAGAACCACCTGTATAACAGTGATCAGCACTGATTGCACTGAGCACCTTCCTCCCAGCACACAGACCCCTGTACACAGAGCTCCACCTGAGCACCTGCACTGCAGGCAGAGGGAGGGAAGCAAAGCCTGGCAGAGCACACAGTGCAGGAGTGTCTCTGAGTAGGACCAGTGATATGCACCACTTGGAATAGCCTGCTGCAAACACACAAGGATACACACAAGGATGGAGCCAGACATTATCCAGATAAAGTGCTTTCTCTCTCAAAAACAACAACAAAAAAAGGAACAAAGAAAAATATATAGATAGTTTTTTTGAAGAGTTACTGGCTGTCATCATCTGCTTACCTTATCTGTGTCTATTCCAGACATGAACTCCTGTTCTACTGTTAAATTATCAAAAAAATCTTCAGATGCTGTGGGAAAAGAATAAAAACCAATGCAATAGCAACTGACAGCTAATTTTCTACATCTAACATTAACACCATTTTTGTCAAGGAAGTGTGTCTTACGTCTTACTACACTCCAGTTAGTCAGACTATTCAGCGAATGAATACTCACTGGTGATGTCTTTGATGAGTTCTGCAATGGAGGTGTGGTTTGCCAGAGAACTCCTTGCTGCCTGCATGTGCGGCAGCTGCGACACAAACTGCTTAATCTCTCCAACAGTTTTTGCATGGTGTCTTTCCTAAAGAAATAAATCCATCACTAAGGTTAGGTGTTGTTCAGATCAACCAGCCACCCACTAACTGGGCCAGTCTATTATGGAACACAGTGCAAGAGCAGACACCGTTACAGATGTACAGCATTTTGTCAGAAGAGTTGCACATTTACACTAAAATCGCAGCATTACCTGTAACAGTGCTTTGATAGAAGAGGCAAGTCATAATACAACAGGAACAGGGACTGTTTTTTTCTATTACACCATGCTGCCAACCACCTTTCTCAGACCAGCTGTGACTATCTGTTCCTCAGGTTCCCTTCCAGTAACAACTACCTTTTTTTATGCAGACAGTTTTCTTTACCAGCTGCCAGCAGACAGGGAGCTCTAGGCAAATGCAGACAGATATGGGGGACATTTTCCCCACAAGGAGAAGCCTGCCTTTCATTGTGCCTGGCTGCAACAGTGTCCTGGATTTGGGGCAATGGTCAGACGAAACACAATGCAGACTTAAGCTCTCAGAGCAGCCCACAGGTCTGTATTTCATGTGGGCTACATGCCTCTTGCTGCAATTTAGAATATAAATAAATTGACACGTGAAGAATTTAAGTAAGTGGGCAAGTGCAGGCAGGAGAGTGATAATGAGAAGCCTGCAATCTAAGAAGTCTTCTGCCAAAATGGTGCTGTTTCATTATCACCTATTACCTCTGCCAATTTTCTTTCCTCTTGTTAAAATAAATAAGTAAATTAAAAGGCAACAGTACAAATAATCCATCTTTAGCACCATCAGCACTACTGCAGTAACAGACATCTTCTAGGAGATGAGGCTAAGCACACACTACTTCAGTTAAGGTATCACTACTTCTTAAATGTGGCAGAAATGAAGAAGCAAAGTCAAAACAGCAGTGTTCTCTGGCTGGGGATTAGTCCTGGCAGCAGCTCAAGCTGCCAGTCACAGCCCTGCTTAGCACAGACCGTGTCTGTATCTGATGTCAGGAACGCCCGAGGGATGCATCGTTGGATACAGGCCTCACCTCAAAGGCTGCTGAGATGATCTTGGCCTTCTTGCTCAGCACTGACCCCACAGCATTGAAGTTCTTGTCTCGGATTTCAGCATACAGCTCCTCAGCTGAGTTCAGCTGGAGTTTTTTAGGCTCTGTGGGGAGATCTTTGCCACCCTCGCCTTGCTTCTTCGGGGCAAACTTCTCAGGAGGGAGTTTCACGTATGCTATCAAAGGCAGAGAAATAACTCTGATAAGGACTTCACCAGTGTAAGTTAACAAAGCACGCTGGGAAACCTGTATTCTGAGCTGAAAAGAGTTCTTGTCAGCAAAGCTATTATGAATGTCAAAACTACTTCATACGTGCATGTTAATTAAAAGAGAGCCTGTTGGTACTCACATGGGGACTCAGAGACACACATTTATCAAAAGCCTAGCACTAGGTACCAAAGAGGCTCGCAGGCAGCCTTCCAGCCAGTCCCCAGGCCAGCATAAAACCTGTAAATGCCTCTGGAGTTGTTCTGCCTACTGCCCAAAGAGAAGGGGAACACCTTGACCGACCTTACACAAACTACTTCCATTTCCCTCAGTGTGCATTGAGGAAGCCACCTAGGCTGGATGGTGAAGGCATGCACTACAATTCCTGTTGACTAGAGGCTCCTTGACCTGCAGTACTCACTGTTCTGAATTCCATAGATTTCATCAATCAGCCCTTCGTATGTCAGCTGCGTGGCTAACGGTGTCAGCAGATCAACATTGCGGTCCAGCAACAAGAGGGTATCAAAGACTGGAAATATGGAGTTCTGGCTTCCAGGGAACTCACGCTTCATTCTGATCATCATGTTAGCCACGTGCTGAAAGGAAAACACATTGGTCTGTCAAGCCACAGCAGATGGATTTGACTTCTAGGCTGTATAGGTATGTGCAAATATAGGGGCACAATCCTGTATAAAGGAAGGGAACAAGAGGTACAAAGTGGCAGTCAGGTGGGAGCAGGACAAGACGAGAAAATCAGAGCCCTTTGCTGCTACTCTCTGCTGCTTAGCAGGGCAGCAGCTGTGGCCAAAGCACTGGCTTCCTCTCAAGCTGCTCCCTCATTACAAAAGGTACCAATTAAACTACAGGCTAATCAGAAAGGAGGAAAAAAAAAAAGCATGGCAGCAAAAGGGAGAGAGAAGACAGTGCATGAGCAGTAGACTGTACATTTCCAGCTTTATTCAGCCCTTCTGATAACGGAGTGGCTAAGTGTTAAACTCCATAGGAGGAACTACTGAATGCACAAAAGAAGCATACTGAAGAGCAGACCCTAAAATCAGGTAACCCTTCTGACAGGGAGCCTTACAACACAGCAGTAATTGTCCTTTTGACCAGAGATAACGACAACCTGGCGGCTGTGATCCCAAAATTCCAATACTACAAGAATACACGTCTGGATTCAGAAACGAACTCCACAGATAGCATTTAACCAAACTCTCGTTCCACAGGACAAGATGTATTGAGCAGCGTTTACCTTACCCGGGCACATTCGCCCTTCCCAAAAATCTGGGGGATGGTTCCATAGAGAGCCTGCAGAGTCATCAGCCCCTTCGCCGCATGGTACAGGCTTGTCTGGTCACTCTCCAGGTAACATTCCTAAACAACAAGGAGGATTTGATGGAAGGCGTCCACCCAACACAGCCGCTTCTTCTGTGCAAACGGATCAGAAGAGACACAGGCCAGGGAAAAACCTAAGGCCATAGGCAAATACAGACCTTATCTGTGCTGTTAGGTAAATCACTTGATACCAATCACTGTGAAATGTGCTACTCCTGGTTTGACAGAAAGAAGGAAGAGAGCCAGACTAGAACTGCAGCGAGCCTCTACCAAGGCCCATGTGAGAACACAGTAGCTCAGCACAGCACTGACAAGCAGCTGCAGGCCCTCCTGGCTATGTTTGCTAAAGCCAAGACAGCAAAGAACATCTCTTGAAAGTTTCTGTCCTAGGGTGCAGTTTTCTTAGAAAACACACATAATTTGTAACACACACAGCACTGCACACAGCTTTTCTACTGCATGTTGACATGAACTGTGCTGGTTCTTTGTAATGACTGATCATTTTAAGCCTTGTGAACGAATGCCCGATTTGTGAAAATAGCACTGGTGGTTAATAGCTAGAGGGATGGGATGCAGCTTGACTGTTCCTGCAGCGTTTAGTAAGACAGCAAATGGACGAGTTCAGGCTCAGTTCAGCTCTCAGAACTAAGATGCATTTGCTCTGCAGGGCCTTCTGCTGTTTGAGGGCCTCTGAACCTGACTCCAGGAGCCAGCACGAAGCAGCTGCCTTAAAGCTGAGCCGAGCTCTTACCTTGAAGGCGCTCTCAGACTCCATGGACAGCAGGTCCCCATCGAAGGGTATGAGGTCCAGGCTGTACTGCTCCCGGTGGATGAAGGACCCCAGCACTCCCTGCTCCTTCAGCCACTGCTCGCACAGCAGGCTGCGGCGCGGCACAAAGAGGATGTGGAAGTCCCTCTGGGGAGAACGGCCTCTGTCTTCCCTGGAAGAATCACGGCAGGGGCACAGCAAACAGTCACAACATCACTCGGCGGCACAGCCAGCCGGCACAGTGCGGGCTGAGGGCACTGAGCTCAAGAAACCTGCGTTCAAAACCTTCTGTATCCGAGTATTTGAAATGTTTGTTACATGGCCTTTTGGACGCTCAGCCGCCGCTCTGGGTGCGGGCGGGGCAGGGCGAGGGCATCCCGCGGCCGTACCTGCGCACGTTGTCCGTGATGATGTCCATCAGCTCCAGCCTGGGCCTCACGAAGAAGATGACGTTCCTGACGTCAGCCTGGGGCAGGCGGCCCGGCTTCAGGGTGAACATCTTCTCCACCTCGTGCTCCTGCCGGGAGACGAAGCGTCAGCCGCCGCCGCCGCCCCCCTTTCGGAAACCACTCGTGATTAAAGAAAGACGCTCACCTTGAGCAGCGAGTACTGCGCGATCAGCCCGAACGGCCCGGTCAGGTACTCGTCCCACACGATGGCCTGCGGAGGGACAGAGAGGCGCTGGACCGCGCCCTGCCGGCTCGGCTCCCCTCCCCACCGCCGCGCCCCGCACCTTGGAGCCCGCGCACTTATCGAGGAACTCGCGCAGCTCCCTGCGCCCCGCCTCGCGCAGAGCCGTCAGGTTCACGCGCCCCGAGCTCAGGTGGGCCGCCATCGCTCCCGCCCGGCGGCGGCGGTCAGCTGACGCATCACGTGACAGCCGAGGCGGTGCCGGGCCTCGGGGGCTGCCCGGCCGCACAGCGCCCCCTGGTGGGCGCCAGGGGAGACGCGGCGGGACGCGCGTACGACGCTCGGGGAACCGAACAGAAGAGAGCAAACGCTTTTTTTTTCTCAAAATATAACTTTAATATATATATGTATATACACACACACACACACACGCTCACTGTATAGAAGATGAAAGAATGCCGGAAAAAAAAAAAAGGCATGCCTCAAACTGTTTCAGGTGTACGCAGCAGATGGGTCTCTAAAGAGCCCACAGCAGCGCCTTACCCCGTCTGCACTGCACACCCGAGGCAGGGTACTGCAGCCCTCCGGGCCAGAGGCAGAGCTGGAGGCCAAGGGCACAAACTGCAAGCGAACAAGGAAATGGAAATTAACACAACATAGTTCTCAACCCAGTCCAGTGTCAAAAAAAGCTTAAAAATCTAAATGTACAAATGCAGCTTTAAAATGGTTTAGTGCAAATATGAAAATTAACAGCATAATTTTAAAGTATTTAAATAAGCTTTAATATAACTATAGTGCTTTGTTCCTATACATGTTTTCCCACCAATAGATCCAACAGCACGGGGGCACGACGTGTTAGAGCTGAAACAAACCCAGAGCCTGGGAAGAAACAGCATAAAGTCATCCATTAAATCATTTATTTATACCTCACTTAAGTTTAATAAAGGGAAACGGGGTACTTATTAGTGGAGGAGGAAAATATTTATGAATTTACTGACTCTAAAGTGGATGGGCAAAGGGAAAGGGAGCAAAGGGGTCAAGAAACACCATCCCCTGTCCTGACATTCAGCACACAGAAATGCTGGTTGTGTAAATGTCCGATGGGCACGCAGACAGGCCGGCCCCGGCCGCGTGCTGTGTCAGAAGGTCTCGTCGTCATTGCAGTCAGCTGTCCAGTGCCCAAACATCTCGCAGGTGTCGCAGTAGGGCCGCTCCTCCCGCCTGCTGCCGTGGTATGTGGAGTGTGGAGGCTCCTCCAGCATCTGCGCCTGGGTCGGGCAGTCCTCGGTGTCGTGGAGATCAAAGCAGCCGCAGATGTCGCAGAAGAGGCGAGGCGTCTTCTTGGACAGGCCTTCCTCCTCACTGCAAAACCAGCACCAGCGCGTGTCAAACAGAGCAATTATCTCTCGTAATTCTTTAGGTAGCTCTGCTTCCCGCCCGGTAAGCTATCTCACAATTACTGAACCTAAGAAATACCACGCTGGTCAATAAAATATTGTTACAAAGACTCTCCTGAAGATCACAGTACTCCACGTTCCCTTACACTACACTGTTCACTACACAAACTGCTCTGTGTAAACATGTGCACACATAGAGGCATTATCTGAAAAGAAACACAGCGAAGCTAGTTTCTGTTCTTCATTAGAGAGATCAGAACTCACAATTTATGAAGTAGGTTTTCATTCTGTTTCTTGGACTGGATCTCCCCATCTCAGTGTAGATAATGGCATCTTAAGGGCAAAGACTCTTCTATGAAACTTGGAAAGGACTGACCTCAACCAACACTGACAACAGATATGTTACAAGACACCAGCGCCTGTGGCAGGTGAGTACTGGGGATCATTTTGCACCACCCAGCACCCTGCAGTAATAGACCTAAATAGATTCAGTCTACCTAAACTCAGGAGGAAACTACACATTTGTTGTGGCAGCTGAAACCAGGCTGACGTGTTGTGCAGCTGACAGAACTGACTCCTACCAGCACCTCCTAGAACACAAGCCGAGACTTCCCATTAGGATTTGTACCTGTCATAGTTGATTGTCTCCTCTTCATTGCCATTGAGGGCTGCTTCACACATTCTTTGTATTTTCAAGTTCAATTCTTCATTTCTCCTTTGCAGATCTACTATCACTGAATTCAGGAAGTCAATCTGTGACATTAAAGAACAAGAACAGTCAGAAGGTTGAGGACTGCCTGTCCACAGAAAGCAAACACCACAGGAACGGCCCTCAAAATGACAGATGTTAATGGGTCTCAACCCCTCCCCACCAGATCAAGCTCTTTTTCTAAGGTTACTGTTTCAGCATGAGAGCCAGCAGTGTAATTCTGATCAGAAGTACATCTCTGTTCCTCTGGACCTGCTGCTCAAGTGGGTGCACCAGGGGCTGCCACGTCACTCCCTGAGCTACCCCAGTGGTGGCAGTGAGGCAGCACAGTGCACCCACGTGGCATTTCCTGAAGAGGTCCGAGCCACTCAGAGATCAGCAGACAGCACTATGAAAGTTACTGGCAGTAACCAAGTAATGCTTGGCAAATTGTCATTGTGCATAAAATAAAAGTAAGGCAAGAAATGGAACAAACCTCTTGCTGATCAGAAGAAAGCATTGTCATCAGCAGGTGAATTCAGGGAGGGATAAAAAAAAGAAATTGGTGGTTACTTAATTGGTTAATTGCACTGCTTCTGACCTCTGTACTGACCGTGTCACCAGTAAAGACTTTTAATCAGCACGACCAACTCCAGTGATTTAACAGCACTGCTATTCCAACCATGCATCCTAGGCCTTTGTTGTCACAGGCAGCCCTGTTGCACTGCTTTCTTTCACACGTCCACTATGATTACTGTGTCCTTTCATACACATTTTTCCTAAATCTGTTTGAATCATATGGTAACAGAGCAGCTAGTTCCTACCTCTACTTCTCCTGCTTGCTTCCTCATGTTATTCTAGCCATTGACATTTCCCCTCAACAGCAAAAGGTGAAAACAAAAAACTGTCTATTGTAGTCCCAATTTCCAAAATGTGCTAAGAACTGTATGTGGGAGGATTGCACTGTGCCTATAGACACACTGCTGTTTTAGCTCACTGATGTTTCACATCAAATACCTGTTTATCTTCTGCACTTTCATCTTGAAGTAGATTAGCAGCAATATCACCTTTAAAGAGAAACAAAAAAGCAAGGCATAAACAGCCAGTTATTCAAAGCATGAAACATCCATGGCTTAGTCAGAGACTGAAAATAGCGGGCTATTACATTTTAACTATGCATCTAACAGCTGCAAAATCTGCAAGATTAAAGCTGACAGCACAGAGAAATGAAGAAGCTCTCTCTTTTACCTGAGGGGCTAGTTACAGTTAATGGCTGTTCGCTTTTTGCCTTGAGTTTTTGCTCCAAATTCTTCACCTTTTCCTCAAGTTTCAACTTATCAGACTCCAGTGACTTAACCACTGACTGTAAGGTTTTTGCAGAAGCATTTTCTCCACGGAGCACCGTGATCTGCAACAGTCATTAGAGAATGTTTATGTCCTCCAGAAAGAAATGAAAGCACAAAGGCAACATGCTAAGTGCTAAACTGCCACCACAAACACAGGCCAGCACTCACCTAACTGGGCATACACAGACATCTAAAGATTTAATTCTAAGGTTTAACTATGCTAAGTTAATAAAGTAAAATAAATCAGCCAACTCTTCAGCTACAAGTCAGACACTGCCAGCCATGGGATTTTCCATAGGATTTTCCTGCTTTTTCTCATTTACCTCATTTCTGAGCTTTTCCAGTTCTTCATCTTTCTGTGTGATCAAGGCACTAGTGTCACTGATGGATTTTTGTAAAGATGCTCTCTCTTCATCAATTTCTTTTTTCAACGTTGATTCTCTAGAAGAAAACCAAACACAACCAGGAATCATCTCAAGAATAAGTTAATGCTGTTGCCTAGAGAATAATTTCAAGTATTAGGATACCATAAGAAGTTGTTCTTCAAAACAAAGATCAGTTCTGTACGTAACTAAGGTTTAGTATCTGTATAAACGTGTCAGATGTCACAACTTTGGAAACAAAGCAAGAAGTTTACCTAGGGAGCACATGCCAGAATCTGCATATCATCGTATCCGTTTGAATTTAAAGAAACGAGTTAATAGACTGAGGAGACACAGGATAAACAAACATGGTGCACAATGTTCCACCAAACCTAACATCAAAGTTTTGTTACTTCTTGAAAATTATTGACAAGCAACAAAACATGCATGCAAAGCTCATTATACAAGTTGTCATGCAAAGCATTGGTGATGCTGGAAATATCAAATGGTCCTCACTAATTTCAATAATGTTATTTCCTGAAACAGATACTTAGAGTGTTTGTAGGCTTTTAACAAGTCCTGTTTCACAGAAATCCACGTGGGATTTGTTTTACTTCATGAGGGGTTTTAAAAAGAAATCCTCCCAAGCAGACACAAACCCTTTCTGTGTACACGTCCTGGCTTCCCAGCTTTTTCAGTTATCCAATGAAACAGAGCAATCACTTCTGCCCACATTCCCTACCCTGTCAGTGTCCTTAAGGCATCACCACAGTGATGTTCTCACACTAACACCAGCAGGTCTCCCTGGAAGTCAAGGATACGCCCCGAAGAGCAGCTGTCCTCTGATGGAAGGACTTTTGCTATTGAAGTTCTGTACAAACTAAACAGGTTTTTGTTTAAAAGAATAAAACCAAGACAAAAAAGGCCACCAAAAAACAAACGAACAAACAAAAACTTGTTACTCCATAACCTGTGTTTACTTATGTAAAGGAGAAATCTGCTTTTGAAAGCACCACCAGTGCCTGGCAGCTGACTGTCAACTCTCCAGGCCCCTGAAGCCAGTTCTCTATGTGACTGCAGACATCTCCATGCAGATGATTGTGGTCTCACCGCTCAGAAGTTAGCTATTTTTCTTCTTCCAGGCTCTGAGAGCTGATGAGAGCTAAGCTGTCAGAATGCGTATCCACAGAGACCAAACAACACAGAGATTTCATCTCAGTAAGTACATAAAACTATGCTCTCTGTGCTGAAGGGACAAAGAGCGGAACAATCCTTGTGGGACACTATGCTGCAGGTAGGGATAGCTGACAGGTCCAGGCTGAAATTCTTTATACCCACAGTATCTACAGTTAGTGAGAGCCATGATACCCAGAGCGTGAAATACAGCAAATCTCACCGACTTGATAAATGGGAAACTCAACAAGGAGGGCACAGTTAACGTAATTCTTCCATTGCTAAGGTTATACTCAGAAAAGAAGCAGTAAGTGGAGAATCTGGGGTTTAGAAAAGCTGGTGCAGCTACCAAAAAAGAACCAAAAGGTTGATTTTGGTCTATTTTTGCAATGAGAGAATTTGATATAAAGAGAAATGCAACAACAAGCTGCAGATCGCACGATCTTGCCTTGAATACAAGTTATTCTCCTCTAAACAAAAAGGGCAGTGGCATTTAGCAGATCTCCTCATTATCCTTTATCACATCTGATTTAACAGAACACTAAAAGCATGACAATCCCAGTGTTCTTCAGTAGCATTACTCACACACTCTAGCCTAACCCATGTTTTTAAATGCCAGGGGTGTGGGAAAGTAACCCTGCAAATGTCCAGGACGCTGCTGCCCTCTGCAATCCACAGAGCTGCACTGGGAAAGAACATCTGCAGGATGCTCCTCACAAGCTCCCTCCTACCTGACACTTTGCCCAGGTTTTCCTTTTGCTCTGCACACTGCATTAAAAGGCAGATGGAAACCCCAGCGACTCATCTCATGCTCAGGAACTTGCTATTGAGCCACTGTTTCAGCTGCTTGGTCAGATTCTCATCTTAGAGATGAAGGCCAGACGTATGCTTTCTGTACACATATGGTGGATTGCCATTTGTTGGCCTTGTAAAAAGGAAGCACAAGAATTCAGGCCGTTGGGAAAGGTAAACAGTTTGTAAGCATATAAATATATATTTATATATAGGAGTGAGAATACTGTAACACAAGGGGAAAGAAATAAGAGAGGGACAGAGGAAAGAAAACAAGAGGTGGGGGGAAAGGTTCTCATATTAAGCATTGTTTTTTTCCTTTACAGAGCAGTGTTTGCAGAAACAATCCTTTACAGCTCTGGTTAGAGGCCCTCTAAAATGCACAGACTGGACAGCCTACAAATACAGTGGGTAGATCTCACTCATTACTTATACTTGAGTGGGGATCACAGCTCACTTCCAGCATCAGCAGAGCCTGTCCCACTGATACCCTCAGCACCGTTTGCACTGCGATTCAGATGAGAGGCAATACATTCTACAAGGGGAAAAGGGAGGCAGTGAACTTAAACTTCTTCCCTGGAAGTCTGTATTCAAAATATCTGCTTGCCAATAGCGATTAAAAAACCCCTGTCGGTTCACTTCACGTGCCAATTCAAAATTTCACTTTCAAGAGGAGGTTAAACGCGTTTTGAGCAGTGTGTGGAAGTCATTGGAGACAGGATTTTTTGTTTGTTTTTTGTTTTTATTGGAAAAAAAGCCCATCACCCAGATTCTTCCCTTACTACAAGAATCAGACATTCTAAGAATGAAGCAGGTACCTTAAAGTGTTACTGGGGAAGCTTTAAAAATGCAAGATAACAAGAACCAAACGTTAGAAATGTGGAATAGAAATGCCAAGTACTGTAAGGAAGAACTAAATTTGCACACACCCATGGGCTTTTTTTTTTTTTTGTAAAAAATATAGACTTTATATATATTTTTATATATATAGATATATATATAGCTGAGTATTTTACAAAACAAAAGCAAGACACCAAGGGACAAAGGCAGCCAAAATATGTACAACAGCTATACTTAAAAAAAAAAAGTTATTTATTATAACGTGGATAGACTTTCTTTAGTCTTACCATTAAAGACACACAGATATAGCAAAGGAAGCAAGGGTAGGAAAGGGAAGAGAGAGGAATGAAATGAGTATCGATAAATAGCGCAAGCTCAAAGACAGTAAGACAGTTAGCAACCCACAACGACCCTATGAGCTGAAGTAACACGGAACCCCATCAGATCCATAGCTACTGATCTCCTGTCACTGCTAGCTGAACTGTTTCATGAGCAGTTGTTAAATTGGGTGAGTGGAATGGAAGGAAGATCTGCTGGAGATCTAACCTAACTGAGAGAAGCAGATGTCTCTGTTTCAGTATTTCAGATTCTTAACACAAAAGGAAGAAATCACTGCTCAACACCAGCTTCAGTAGAATTCAGGAACTTAGAGACAAGTTTTTTTTGTTTCATTACTTCTTCATTCAGTCTGCTTTTGTTGGCAAATAAGACCATATGCTTCCATTTAACCCCTCATGGTCTACAGTTTGCTCCAATCACTCTGACTTGATTCTTGTTTTATCTTTTGTATTGGAGTTTATTCAACACCAAAGAGAAATATCATTAAAGTCAGTCAGAAACTTGGGCATCCCATTGTAACCAAAGGTGAGCGAAGGTGGATGGACCTGACAACCCTGAAAGTACTGTTAATGTTCCCTGTGACAATCTCATATTCATGTTGGCTATTTCAGGCAGTTCACACAGAGTAAAAACAGGTACAGAATTAACTGCTGAGTATATGTGTGGTGCGGACGTGACAGATCCAACTCAGAAGGAAAATCAGAGCCGCTCTTCTTGCTCTTTACAGCTTACTCTAGAATTTGTATTTTAACATGTATAAATGGCATTTTGCTGTTATACACAGCTACAAACCCTACGATCCAATTCGTGATGCTGCTTAAGGCTGAAACTTCAGCTGCTGACTTGTCCATCCACTAGAATAATGACTAATAGAACTGTTGCATTCTCTAAGAAGGCTTTAGCTTGTGTAATATCCTATGTGCACACTGTCCTTTAAAAGAGGGGTGAGATGTAACAGAGGATGAATCACCTTCCACCAAATAACAGATTATTAGGGAATAAAAACAGGCTGTATGAATACGGAATAGCCAAGGATGTCCATGAAAGCTGGAGTGTTGTAAGCACAGGAAATTCTAACAGGCTTGTTTGTTTTTCTTGGAATGCACTTGGTGTCATGGAGATCTGCCCCTTTTTCTAAGAATTTATATAATTACTTTTGAAAAGGCGACATTTTTCTGAACACATTCTGGTGTGCAGCCAATGAGCTTTCCCTATGAACAGCAGGAAAGTGGCACGTTTTGTAACTTGGGACCATTTACTGAGCAGCAGTTTACAAATGGATGCCCCAGACAACCAGGACAAATCTCCTGGTATTAAATAGCAGTGCTGAATGAACTGCAATAACTACAGATAGAGTGAGATTCATATCTCAAAACAATCCAGCAAAGGCTGAGTAACAGCCTTTATTTATTTATTTTAATATAAATCCTTATCATCTCTGTATTTTTCTTCCTTAAGAACCTGACCGGGGAGGATCTGTACCCATGATATTTACCAGACTGATGAACAATCTACAGAGGACCAAAGATGAACAAACTAAAGAGGAAATGGTAACTCCTGCTTGTTTTCTTATATTTTCTTATATTAAGAATTACATTTTCATCTCCTTATTTATAAAGAAATGTGGAAGACATGATCTATGAGCCCGGGCTGCATAAAAACCTCAATACTTTTAAATATGACACAGTAGAGAAAAAATGCTTTTTCTTGGCTTTTTTTTTTTTTTTTTTTGGATAATGTTTTGCCAAGTTTTCTGTAGGACTGTACAGTTACCAGCATCAGAAAAAAACCCTTACCTCTTTTTCATCTCTAGTAACTGGTTATTGAGTACTGATCTCTCCTCTTCCAGCTAAAACACAAATACAAAAAGCCCACAGTTAATACATGAAGGGTTATTTCCTTATTATAATATATCAGAATATCATGTTCATAAAACAATATGGGAGAGGCTACAGAGTGCACACATCCTTACGGTGATCGATTTTCTTCTAGGCCAAAGCAGGCACAGACACAGATCGTTTAGTGACCAGTGTTAGCTGGTGAGGGGCCATTACAGCTTTAAACTGTTTTGAGGCCCCGTGCACACAAGAGGTGTGAAGCACAGCAACAGAACTCCTCTTGGCCCCAGGCACACCACACAGAACTGTAAGTGTTCCCAGCTGTTAAGTTTCACTCTGTATTGATGAATTACTGGATTTGTTCTCATTTTGACCTGGATAATTGTACTATTGAATCCCTGGATTTGCTATTGTAACAGCCTGGATACCAGTACTGATCTGTACTGGTTTCTGTACCACTGTATAGAGATGAATTATTTATCCTGAGAGCTGTTGTCTGGTGTCTGCTACTGCATCCCAAACCTGTGACTCTGCAGGGCCCTCAGAACCAGCAACAACTACCACTGAAAAGTGTCCCTGGGGCAGGGTCCAAACAGACAACAAGCACACAACCAGCAAACCAACAAAATCCACCAACCAGATGTAGCAACCACATCAAAACCACAGAGCCCCAACACAGAAGACACACTGAAGTAACTGAGAATGTTAGAATTAAGTATTTTTAAGGTCATTCTTTTTTCCCCACCACTCCATCTCTTTTCTCTCCTTTCTGCTCGCTCAGTGCCCATTCACCCCTGAACAGCCTTCAGTGCTTGTGAGATGCCCCACAGCTCGGAGCACACACCTTGCATCCCTCATCCTTTTTATTTTCCTGGTTGGCTGTGGAGAAATGACAGATTTTTGTGTAGAACAAGGCAGACGTGGACAACAGAGACAAGTGAAGGACAGCAAGATGCTAAGTCTGCTCTCTCTTGCCTTGGAGCAGGCTCCTCATGTACCTTTAACAAAAGATGGTGCAGCTCAGCTGATTGATGTTTCTACAGTTTTCCGGTGAAATTAAAATGCCTGGGCCTGTCTGAAGCTCCTGAAATGCCACAGCAAATACTCTGAAGCCAGAAAAGCTCCCCGAGCTCAGTATCTGACTAGGAATCTTTAACTAATTACACACAGCTAATTATTTATGAATCGATATAAAAAACCACCCCTCAGCATCTTTAGGCACTTTAACCTTTAGATGTCAGGATAAATCATTCATGAAAGAGTATTCATTAATTTTGCAAAGTGTGTCACATGCAGCTGCAGATTCACTAACCCAACTGACTAGCAGCACACTTAGAATTTATAGTTACCATAGTGACTGCTCAAAATACTTAAAACATATGCTTGCTATCTTTCTTACTGCATTTTAATAGACATGCACAGAAACCCAGACTGAAGCACTGCTACGTTTGTGCTTCCTTCCCTACTGTCCAGTTTTTCAGCATCTGCTGTATGAAATACAGCTCCACAAGTGATGCTGGTCTAAGTCATCTTCTTTCTCAGCATCAGCACTTGTTCTCTTAAACCCATCTGAGCAGTTCTTCATAGCAATGTTCTTTCAGTTCCATAGGCAGCAAAAGCAAAAAAGTCCAAACAGTGCTGAAACTCAGTGCCTAAATACAGTGTGTGTGCAGAATAAAAGAGTTGTGGAATCAGTGTGAATGTGCCAGCCTGACAAAGGGCTACCAGTGCCAGAATCCTCAAGAACCTGGTTGAGTCAAAGGCCAAACAAGTTGACTTTAAGTTTAGGTTTAGCGCAGATCCAAAGGAAACATGAAAAAAGTTGCATTCTGAAGGCTAACAGCAGGTCTCCATCAGACTGAAAAGGATGATCAGCACCGGTCAGTACTTCATGTGCTCCAGAGAATGCTCTCTGGGAGGATATCCATCTTCCATTCAAGGAACCAAGAGATCTAACGGTTCTGGGCAGATACACTGCACATCTCATCAGTAAGAACTGAACAGTACCGAGCTCATTGTGTGACACCTGGAAGGGAACCTGCATTCTACATGACACTATTTTGCCTTTGCTCCTTTTGCCACAGCAGAACTTCCTGGAACAACCAAGGCCTCTCCCAAGCCGTTAAGAGGCCACACAGCTCACTGGATCCAATACGACAGTTCAGAAATGCAATGCAAAGTTCACACTGGAAATTGGAAGGTAAACAGATTGTTTCTCAAGCTCTAGCAGACCTTCCAAATCTTAGTTATGGGAGCCATCTGCTTATGGACAGAAAAGGTCACGGTGAAAGTGAACTGAGAATATTCCTGTTTGCAAGGTGATTGGCTCTTTGTGCTTCACAGACCTGGCATTGAGATTGGATCCCTGCTGACAGATCCACAGGCAGATAGGATGGAGACACCAAGACTGCTCTGTGAGTTCATCTAGAAACTACATGAGGCCACAGTGAGACTGCATTCACCTCTGCCAGCCCCGTGGGCTGAAGGTCCCCTTCCTTCAGGCACTTTCTGACTGGCTATTTAGGATAGGCAGAAAGATTTGAGCGATGTCGCTGACTCCTTTTCAAGTTACAACTCTTTCAAAAAAATAACAGGTTGCCTCAAAGATTCTGAAATAATTTAAGAAAACATGTGGGAGTAGGGAGCAGAGCTCCCACTGGCTGTTTAGGATGACAGCATTCTGTTATCACATCACTACTCAGATGCATCATGACTCATTGGCTGAGCCCACACGTCTGGGACTCAATTTAATCATCTCCAAAGGCTCTTCAGGATGAAGAAGCTCGTGCATTACTCCTAGCAGCAGCCAAAGGGATTTAGAAACTTGCTAGATCTGTAGTTACTCATCCTCAGTATTTCAAAGCAGGTTAGATTCCTTGGGGGAAAAGCCAACCTCTTGGCCTCAGAAGTGTTAGCCTGTGTTACAGGACAGAAGACATCTCTTCCATTGCCTGTGAGAGCAGGCATGCCCGTTTCTGCAGAAGAGCTCTCAGCCAGTACACAAAGCCATGCACCACTCTTGCTTTTAATCTAGATGTTCCTTAGGTGCCTTCATGGTGTTATCATGAGAAATGCTCCGCAAGAAATGAAACCACCATATGTAATGGATGTAAATCTAGTATTTCTCTGGGAGGTACCAGTGTTGTAAGCTGTATAACTAAGCACATGCTTTAAGATTCCAATGTGTCCAAGTGTAATATTAAAAAAAAAAAGTGTTTTTTTCCCATAAACTATAACAAAAAAACAGCAACCTCATATGAATTCTAGTCCTCCAGAACCCAATACCTGACTGCAGCACTGTTCATGTACATGCACAGTATCATGTCTAAGTAAGCATATACATGCACAGTGCTTTTTATAGACTCCAAACAAGTAGTTTTAAATAGTATTCCGAAAGATATTCTAAATATTCTTTCTTTTCATGGGAACAGAGAGCAGGAATAAGGAGAAGCATTAAATAGATTTCGTTAGTACTGCTTAGATGGAGATTTCATAGTTGTATAATAAAACTACTCCTGACAGAAATAGAAAGAGTCTCTTAATACATTTGGCTAAATCATATTGAATCTTATTTCCAAGCCTCCTAAGTATCCTTTGTAGGTTACACAACCTTCTGTTAGCCTGCAGTACGAACCTGGCAGTGCAGGTGGTTTCCAAATTTATTTTAAAACCTCAGAACAACTCATCTTTCAATCACAAGCATGCAGTGCAACGTCACCCAGACATCAGTGGAAACAGCATGTACCACACTTCAGCACACATCAGGAAACGTTCCAGCCACTCTACCTTCTGATGACTTGTGACTTCGTCCCTGCTTCTGCCCAGCTCCTCGGCAAGTTTCACGTTCTCCTCTTGCAAAGCTGCGAGCTGCTGGGACTTCTGAGCAGCTGCCAGCTTCAGCGCTTCGCTGCGAGGACAGAGAGTGCATTGTTACCATAGGAACGAGGGAGGCAAGAAAAAACTGGGGGAGAGAATCAGCTTCACAGCTTGGAAAAATACATGTAGGTCACGTGCGCGGTGGGACTGACAATAAAGGTGACGAGCCGTACCTCGCTGCACACGGATAGGTTTAACCCTGAAAAGAGACAGCAGCACAAAATGATCGCTTCCTTCTCCTTTAAATGCATCAGAGCTCAAGGGAACGCAGGGAAAATTCAGTCTGCTCGTTCTGCACATTTCCAGTGGTTATCGAGCATTGGATTTAGGAATATCCCTCACAGGAGCTGCTGATGAGCTGCACAGCCCAGACATGCTCAGAAATGAACGTGGCTGACTACTCTGCAGTTAAAGCACGAGAACTGCCTTTAAAAACAAAAAAAGCTCACAGTCTCTCAGCACTCCCTGCAGGATCTGCCACCCAGACAACCAAGAATGTGTGAGATTGTGGGGTCAGCTGCTCCGTTCTTGTTATTTTTCAGGTACAAAACCAAACAACAAAACAAAAGCTGAAGTATATCCGCAGGTTTCATTTTGCTATTAATACATATTGTTTCCTTACAGTAAGTTTACTTTTGATTTGTTTTTTCTTGCCTGGGGGACAAGTGACTAATGTAAGTTGTTACAATATTTGAGTATATCTTTAAAAAAATGAAAAGAGTTTGCTTAACTTCAATAAATGGGAACTTCTATGACTGGGTTTTGTTTTCATAAAAAGGAGTCTCAGTGCTCCTATGTGCCAATATTACACAGAGTTAAACCCTGACCGGAATATTAAAAGTATTTGTGTGGATGTGGGAGGCAGGAGAACCCAGGAGTCAGAAACTCACTCAAGTGCTTCAAGACAGAGGAACTCTATGGGCTGTTACTGAGCACAGTTAAACAAAAGGAAGTGTGATTTACCTTTAGAATTTAGCACGTAATATGACTTAAGATTTTCCAACCATTTCTCCAACCCCTCATCTCTAGCAACACCACGAGAGAAGCTAGTTTTCTTCTTGACCAGTTCTCAAGCCTCCTAGATTTGGACTAAGCCAGCTGGCTCTCCTCACCGAATGCTGATTCAAATGAACCTGGTACACATATACCTGCTGACACAGGCGCATACCCATCTGTAACCACGACAGTTTGTTCAAACCAGTCTTCTCTTGAAAAAATTACAGTCTAATATATTCTGTCTCTCCATGAAATCAGACTGCTAGCCCCTTCTGCCCCAGCATTACAGCAGCTGCTCTAGAAATGATTGTTTTGCTTTGGCACTTCCCACGAGCTTGGAGGCAGGCAGAAACTGCAGAATGAAATCCCACCTTTCTTCTGCAGGGTTGCTCTCTATTCAGGCAGGTTTTTAAAAGCAAGTTAAGAATGGTCAGACACAGAGAAACTAAGTGTTCATTCGGCGTGCTGATTTCCTTTGTGTCCTGCCTTGACCTCAGAGCAGTGGTGAGAGCTGTCACAAATGACTTATGGAACTAATAACAATAATTAATCATAGATGCTCTTATCTATCAGTCCAAATTCTACATTCCAGCTCTCAGTGTGCAGGCAGGCAGGAATGCAGATTTGTGATTTCATGCCCAACATCTCAGAGCTGCGGGACCTGCAGCTCCTGGACAGCAGTAACAACATGGCTGGGCTTCACTCACAGCAGCACACTCACAGCTTTGGTACAGCAACACTGCACACACAGATTACTCTGTGCCAGATGCTTTGCAGTTACTTTGTGTACAATGCTACACATTACAGTACATAAGCAATAGTTTCTCAAATGATAAGTGACCAACTCTGGTTATACATATTTCTATACATGGATTTGTATGGTACCAGTTAGAAAATAAGAGCATAGTGCGGCAAGTGGAGTAAACTGGATATCATGAGAAATAGGAACAGAACCCAATTTTCTATGAACAATATCTCTTAAAACTACTTGATGCTCCAAGTATACTTACAAGGAAATACTGCTTGGATTTGATATCAATTAAGCTTTTAAAATAACTTAGTGCCCTCAGGTGGCAGAACTAGATACTTCCTCCACCAAACAAATTATTTCAAAGCTTGGATGAAGGAAGGATTTGTTCATAACATTTAGAAACTCAGGAGCAATATTCTGATTTCAAACTATATGCCTGCCAACCCAGTATCTAATTTTAATTAAATATCTGCTTTATAAATAAGGATACCAGAGAAGTACTGAATTTGTTTTTTTAAGAGATAAATATAACTACAAAGCAATGGTTTAACAAACGTACACTGAAATACTTACAATTCTTTTTTAAGTTCTTCCACTTTCTTGTTCTCCAGGTTCAGGAGCTCTTTTGATTTAGTGAGTTCCTCTTCATTTTTCAAATTGTTTTGTTTAAGCATGTCCAACTTAAAGAGAAAAAAATACCAATTACACAAATGAACTATGCTGTCTTCAGGTGCATCACTTGGAAAAGTATTCAGGAAGACAGAGGCCTGAGCTGAGCTGCTCCTTTTTGTCATTTTTGTTCATTAAATTAATTAGACCATTTGAACTGAGAAGCATTTGTCCAACAGAACAGGTTGAGCCCTTCTGAATTCAAGTCCAGAGCACAAAGAATTCAATCTCCTCTTCAGAGCAGCTTACAGTAATCTGATGTGTGGACCCTGGTATAAAAGGTAAAGCTCCAAAGCACCTCCATTTTAAATGCTATGCATCTCAAAGCTTTTTTGTCTTTTTTTTTTAATAATTCAATACTGCATGTTGAAATCAGCTCTTCCCTTTGATATTCAGTCCTCTAACATAACTGATAGGAAGTTCTCCTTTACCATACCTTAATTTCTGAGAAACAGAAGGCTGAATGTTATGCTTGCAACCGTAAGAAATCAATTCCTTCCAGAGATCTTGTTGCACAGGTCAGATTGCTGCTTATCTATTTACTGAGCTTGCATTTACCAGTGAAATCCCACAGGCTTGTGAACCTTATTTGTTTGCATTCACTGACACATTATATTACATAACAGATAATCTTCAGCCACTCTCATGGCATTACAGACCCTGTGCATGATTTTCTTTTTTTTTTTTTTTTTTTAATCCCAAAAGGAACTCCTGCCATTATTAACGTCATTGCTTTTAATTCTCGAGCCATCAGATCTCCTTGGAAAACACTACTGTTTCTGAACAGCTGTGGCACTTAGGTTAGCCCAGCTGTCCACTGCCCATTATTAGGAGAGCTGCACAAGACGAAATGATGATCAAAAAGAGGCAACAGTGCTCCACATCTGCAGAAAAGCTGCCAGCTGGATGTTAGATGAAGATATTCTGGGGCCTAAGAGTACAGAGGAGATT
This sequence comes from Lagopus muta, assembly GCF_023343835.1. NCBI lineage: Eukaryota > Metazoa > Chordata > Aves > Galliformes > Phasianidae > Lagopus > Lagopus muta. Next base: position 6,864,304 of record NC_064449.1, on the reverse strand, counting down.
AGTGAGGGCATTCTCCTTGCCCTCAAACCCTGATGTATGACAGAGTGGCAGGGTGAAGAACAGGCGCTCAGAGGAACGCTGTACTTGTTGGACTGTGAGTTCTTTGGGACAGCTGTGCTCGTGCTTTTGTGCAGCACACTTCACTGCAGTGTGAGGCTGCACCCAGCACAACCTCAGGGAACCAAAGCACCAGTCTGAGCTGTGTTTCATACCAGAAAGCGACCAAAGCCTAGAACACAGATTTCACACACCACATAGACACTGTGAGAAGCGTCCAAATCACTCACAAGCTAGGCAATACTTTTCATATAGAAGCATTTAAATGTGATTACTTCATTCTGCAGCTTCTCGTTTGTCTGTCTCGAGTTCTCCAAAGATGCCAAAGTTTCAATCTTTTCTTGGTGAATGGCATCCTTCTCTTTGGTCACCTTCTCCATGGTCTGTAAAACTTCTTCTGCTCTTTTGTCAGCCTATGTATAAAGGGAGGATGGAAGGAAAGGAAGTATTACCAGCGGGACATCTGAAAGCAAAAGGGGAACCACAATACTTTACGCACAGCTCAACTGTTTGCCAGCTGCTTTCCAATTAAACACGGCCCTCAACAGGAATGTACTTGCATTCTGAAGCTGCACAAAGTATGAAAATCAGTGGTCATGAGTAGATTCACTTCCATGCAGAAATTGATTGGGATCTCATACTTGTGTCACCACTGAGGAAGCGCGTTTCTTCTTTTTAATTACCTGGATTTCTATTTACCGCCGCTGTGATTGCTCTTAGATTTCTGAACACTTTAGAGTAGCAGCTCAGTAGATTCACTGCCAACACACCGCTCCATTTTCAGAAAATGTGGAATTACAAAAAATGCTAAAAATGTGAGAATAAGTTAAAAATTAAATAACAAATAAAGCCAATGATCACATTGTTTTAGTGTTGTTCATTATGCCCTCATAAAATGAAATTATTCGTAAGTGTATTTTAATACCTAGGCAGGCATAATGCATTCCTGTAGGATATCTCAATTCCATTTCGCATTAAAAATGATTTTATGGGCTTCAAGCCAAAGAAAAATTCAAACTACTGTTCAGAATTTGTTGGTGAATACAGAACACTTCTGTGAATAAAAAGAACACCGTAGTTGCCAATATCTAAAAGTCCTACCTTGCAAATATAAATGGTTGTCCTGCATTGTTTTCTTAATCCAATGACATTTACAGCAGCAGGACACTGTTTTGTATTTTTGGAGTAACACAGATTTGTATTTTGTTGCAATTCCTCCTCCAGCTCTTAAGCTGCAAAGTACTTTGACAGAGGAACTGCCTGGTTTTCCTAACAGATTCAGAAAACAAACCTTCCTTTTATTCACAGTTTATGCTGCTTTCTTGCAACATTCAGCAACAACATAGGCTCCCATGTTTAGGAATTATTTAAAAATAAATGTTATAATTGAAATGTCTTTCAGACTCACAACCTGAAAAAAATCCAAGGTAATGAGAACAAAATTCCAGCCTGTTCATACTGAGGTGCTGATTGTGCAATGAAGTGCAGAGAGAAAACCATTGAGTTAGTGCTCAGTATTAGTATAACCATACTTGATTGTTTATGTGTTTCAATACCTCAATTTTTTGCACAAATGTTTGGGCCTGGAGAGTCTCTATTTCTCTTAGTTTCAAAGCCAGATTGCTCATCTCCTCCAGCAGCAGCTCATGTTTTTCCTCAGAGAACAGCAGTCTGCATGAGAAGTCTGCATCAGTTTGCTCTAGAAGTGCCACTACCTTCTCACGCAGTTTGCAATATTTTTTGGACAATTTCTCCTTCTCTTTTATTATTTCTTCATTAATGATGACCAGGCTCTTCCACTCAGCATGCAGACTTTCATTTTCCTGAACTAACTCCATTTTCTCCTTCTCCATCGCCTCATATTTGTGCTGAAGTTCATCCTGCATCACAGAGACACAGCTGTGCATGTCCTCAAGCTCTGCTTTTGATGCGGACAGGGAAGTAAAGTCACTCTTCAGTTGCTCAATTTTGGACGCCAGCTGCTCTGTTTCTGTACAGAGAACCTTTTTTTCTTTCATTACTTCCTCCAGTTTAGTTTCAGATTTTTCTTTTTCCTGAACCAGAAGCTCTTTCTCAGTCAGAAATTCTTTATTTTTCTCTCTCATCACTTCCATCTCCTTCTCTAAGAAACTAATGCTGTTTTGTAGCTCCGAACGTTCCAACAAAAAGGATTCCTTATCCAATATTCTAGCTTTCTTTTCCACGGTTAAGTTTTCTTTCATATTCTCAACCTCATCAGTTAATTTCTGGCATTTCTCTTGTAATTCTGTCCTCTCTCTGCTCAGTGTTTCTGCATCAGAGGAAAAGGTACTGAATGAAGATGACAGGACCTGCTTGGCAAGTGATACAGCAGCCAATTCATTTTCTAATGTTCTTCTGGCATCCTGGGCCTCCTTCAGAAGATCTGAAAGGTCACTTTTACAGGCTATCAGCTCTTGATTTTCTAGCTTCTTCTTCTTTAGTTCCTCCTCGAGGGCTTCAATGGAATCTTTGAGGGTGGCATTCTCTTGGACCAGAACACTCCTGGCTGAGAAATCCAGCTCCTGCTCTCTCTTCATTTCAGAAACTGTGTTTTCAAGAGACTTCTTCTCATCAACAAGCTCAGAGTACTTTCTCTCCAACTCATCCTTCTCTTGCAGAAGAGCTTCATTGTGCTTTTCAAATTGCAGTGACTTAGAAAAAACAGATTCCTTTTCCAAGTTCAAATCATTGATCTTCTCAGTGAAGGCTCTCTCAGCAAGCTCAGCATCTGCTGTGGCCTTCATGAGCTTTTCAGTAACTGCCTTATTTTCATTTAGCAGTTTCTCCCTTTCAGTCAGAAGCCTTTGTTCTGATGCAGAAAGAGCCTCTTGAAGCAAATGAATACGTTCAGAGTTAGATGTCTCTCTTGAGGATTTCATTTCCTCAAGAAAATTAGAGAGATTAGAAAGGGAAGCCTTCAACTCCATATTGTCTTTTGTCATCTTTTCAAGTTTCTCACGTTCAGCCTCTAGTTCCGTTTGCATCTCGTCTCTTCTCACTTTTAATGCCTGTTTTTCACTAACACTATTGGCCAAACTCACACACAGCTCTTCTCGGTTTTTAAGGAGCATCTCCTTCTCAGACTGCAGACTCTGATTTGTCTGCAGCAGACAGTCAATTTGAGTTGTTAAGGCTACATGTGTACTGTTAAGATCCAAGTATTTTTCCTGGGCTGAATCTCTCTCTGCAGTCAGAGTTGACACTTCTTGCAGTAGCTCTCTTTGACTTCTAGCCAGGTCATCGTAAGAACTTTGCAGTTTCTGAATGACATCATCTTTGTCTTTGATGACTGCATCATTCTCTTCCAAAAGCTTCTTCTGATAACGCTCCAGTTCTTCCCGTTCCTTGATATGTTTCTGACATGCCACATCCATAGCATCTTTGTTGGCCTGAAGTTCTTTCAACTGCTGGAGCAAGGTTGACTCTGAAGACCGGAGAGCATCATTTTCTTGAGTTACCTTCAGAAGATCTGCCTGTGCTGTCTCTATTTCAGAGAGCAATTTGCTTTTCTCAGAAATCAGTGCTGCCTTTTCTGTGCTTTCCTGACGACTTTTGGCCTCAGCTTCCTCTTTCTGCTTTAAAATTTGTTTATTTTCTGAATTAAGTTCTTCGTTTTTTGCCCAAAGCTCTTCTCCGTCTTTCTCAACTAACAAAATCTTTGACTCCATCTCTAGGTGCTGTGATAACAGTGACTCCTTCTCTAATTTTAGAGTATTCCTCTCCTGTGCCAGAGTCTCTTTTTCTGATATTAAATCCCTCATCTTGTCTGACATTAGTTCAATCTCTTTCCTGGCTGATGCTAACACAGAGCTCAAGGACTAAAGAAATAAAGTGAGGGAGAAGGGAAAACAAAAATGAAGTCAAGCAGACAAACGAGAAATGTGGATTAAGGGCAAACAGTGCTACTGTGATTTAAGTTTTTTAAAAAACTGTGTATATTCTGGCACAGAGCCCTTCTGCAAACTAAACTGTTGACAACACCAATGATATTTCATTGAAAAACATCCACAAGGAAATACTGTGGTGGTTTCATTAAAATGTCATAGTTTGAAGGCTACTCCATATAAAACCTCATCACGTTTTTTAAACTGCTCTGAATGACTTTTCTGAATGAAAACTGCTCAGAAAGAAGAGCTACAGAATGGTTTCATCAGAATCTAAGTTAAAATGCGCGTTACATACTGCCTTCAATTCCCAAAGAAACCTTCTGTAATTAGTTCTCCTCAAGATTCTGCCCAAGAAATACTGCCAAAACACCATGTAAGTGATGTACCTAAAAGTTGACTTATTTGCCAATTAATATACTGAACATTTTGCTGAAGCACAAAATATTATAGCCACTAATGTGGGATGAAAGCAAGCAGGAATGTCAAAGAAACAGGAGACAAAATGTAAATCATTCAAGTCAAGATTCATATCAAATAGCTGTACATACTACAGAGCAAAGCTTCAAGTGTGTAACACCTTTCAATGAAGTACTTCAAAACATATTTAAAATTCATGCACTTGTAACACTGAGAATAATATTTGGCTCTAACTTACTGTCAAGTCAATCAAGTATCTATGAACATAAAATGGCAATGTCAAAGAATTACACTGCATCTAGAGGCAATAACCAGCTGGTTGCGTGTGCTTCATTTCCCTAATCAACATTAACCAACCCTGGACAAACTCAAACACTGTAAATAAACTACTATGAAATGGTGAAGCCAGGAAAAAAAAAACAACAAATCAATGAGTCACTGAAATACGAAGATTTGAACTTGAAATTACTTGCAAAGTAAGAAAGTATACATACTTTAGCCTGTTCTGCTTGCTTTTTCAGCTCCTCAGCCTGTGTTTCCAACTCATCATTTTTCTTTTGTGCAGTTTTCAGTGCCTCTTCTGCATCCAACAAGTTCTGCTTAAACCCTTTGATATCTGCATCGTGCTTGGTGATCATCTCAGAAGTTTCTTTCTCATACTTTGCCTGAAGATCCTTATACTGATTTTCACTGGTCTCCATTTGCTTTTTCTAATAGAAAATAAAACAGTTGGAACACAGATGCAGAGGTACATCACAGTAACTACTCTCAATATAGTTAGCTAGTGCTTTATAAACATCTTACTATGTCCATTAGTTGATCCTGCAATTTTTTCAGCTCTTCTTGATGAGTCTTGAGAGTTTCTTGCTGACTCTGCTCAGCTTTCTGTGCTGTCTGTTCCACATTTTTCTGAAGCTGAACAGCCTTTTCATTTGCTTTTGTAAGCTCAAATTGTATTTGCTCCAACTGCCTAAAAAGACCAAATAAAAGAACATTACTTTTAGCTGACAGCATGACAAACTCTGAGGTGAAAGACTCTGAATTATGTTGAAGTCCTATATTCTGTCCAAACGTTTAGAAAGAGATTTTATTATTTAACATAATTGGAACATAATTTAATTCTGCTAAATTAAATGTACACATGCAGGAACGAGCATTAGCTTGCACGCACAGCAACATTTCTGCCACTTAACTGGAGCCCTGCCTGGGTTTCTGTAAAAATAGATTGTGCATACGATAGTTTTTATTTGAAAGAAACGACATTTTCTCTTGCTGGTTAAAAAAGAAACGGAAGGATCTCTTCTGTATTGAAATAAAACAAGTTTTTGGGGTAACTAAATAGTTATGAAGCACAATCATGAGACAATGTACCCCTAAAATGTTTGTTTATTCTGGACTGTTAAAAGTGTATGTCACATAGAATTGCAGAAACTAAAAAGCACCAAGACTCTCTTCAAGTAAATGTGAGGAGACTATTTTGATGAATTAAGTCTGATAGACTAAATTCACTTGTCACATCAATGTGAGACCCAATGTGACTATCTTGCTCAGCTATCTGCAAAGAGAAAATGAGAAGCAGGGAATGCAGGAGTAAAGAATTAGTGAGAAAATATCTTGGAATAATGGAATACCTTTCTTTTAACCGTAGCTCATCATTCATTTTCATAAGCTGGGCAGAGCTGTCTCCTGATGACTTCATGATCTCTGCAATATCATTTTCTAGTTTGGCTTTAGCTTCAGTCAGTTGCTGTTCTCTCTCTTCTCTCTCCTTCAGTTTAGTCTCCATCACTGAGCAAGACAAAGGTTAGTAGTCTAGTAAGCTTAAGAGAAAGGGTATGCACAGATTAGCTAGAAGACCATAAAAAACTAGAAACAAAATTATATTGATACTACAGACCATCTGAATTATCCTCCTGAAACTAAAAATTATACCTGGTTTGAACTTCACACTTTTAGCTGTAGCAGAAGATTAAGAACACTTTAGCAATAGTGGTAAAGCAACTAGCTAAAAGATCTTTGTTTCAGAAGTGATTCACTTAGTTCAGGACACAAGAAGTTGTGCTACAGGTATCAGATAGAAATGAAGCAATATAACAATAGAGACATCACACCTCACCAACAGCACAGCAGGAAGAACAATGCAAGCATCATGAAGTTACAGTAAAAAAGTCATGGAATCACAGAATGGTTTGGGTTGGAAGGGACCTTACAGATTATCAAGGTTCCAACCCCAATGCCATGAGCAGGACTCCAGCCACCAAAGCTTGCTGCCCACAGCCCCATCCATCCTAGTCTGAGCACCTCCTGGGATGGGGCACCATAACTTCTCTGGACAACCTGTTCCAGTGCCTCCCCACCCTCACAGTGAAGAAATTTTTTCCTAATGTCTAATCTAAACCTATTGTCTTTTAGTTTAAAGCTGTTACCTCTTGTCCTATCACTATACTCTCTAAAAAATTGCTCCCCAACTTTCCTATAGGCCCCCTGTGCGTACTGGAAAGCTGCTATAAGGTTTTCTGAAGCCTCCTCTCTCTTCAGAGCAGAGCTGCTCCTCTGGATGATTTGGATCATCCATGTAGCCCTCCCCCACTCCCACCTGTCCACATCTCTCTTGTGCTGGAGGCCCAGCACAGTGAATTGGTACAGGGAGGTACTGTCCTTGCTTACAGGGCATACAGTCATTAATTTCTTTCTAGACCAGTTTTGAATTAAGATATACAACTAGAAGGACAGAGCAAGCCTCCACCTGTGAGAGGCAGGAAGAAGCAGACGATCAGACTAACATGCAGTCTTTATGACGTCCTTAAAAAGGGGAATACTAATTATGCTTCTGTTTGGTCACCAAGTCTTTGCTGGGTACCTAACCATTATCCCATGATTTTGTAGCAATGTTAAAGCAAGAATTTAACTACTGATTTGGAACACACTCAGCTGGGAAATGTTTTGCCTTACTGCACTATTTCCTTAATACAATGGTCATCTTGCTGTGTCATTATATGCAATGCCACAGAAGGTTCCTTTTGATGGTGTATGCATTTGTGAAAGCACTGCATACTATGCAAGATATGGGAAGCTGAGCAGGAGGCATAAGAAAGCACAAAGCTGATGCATATTTCAAAATATTCCATTTCATTTCTTCCTTACCAGTCAAATTAGACTTCAGCTGTTCCAGTTCTGAAGACATGAGTGCAAACTGTTCTTCTTTTTGGTTTAGTTTTTCTATTGTTTCTAAGCAAGTAAAATTTTAAAGACAAAGTTAGTAACTACTTCGATGCAAATAATTCCACCTATTTGCAAGATATGCTGCTCTCAAGAGGACAGACTGCAAGTGACCCTGTCTTTTCCCTAGCTTCTAAAACCGCTGTGTTGCCAAGTTTAAATTTGAAAGAACATGAAGACTTTATTTTGCAGTACAGTTTTCTACAGCTTTTTAGTTGTCACTTATTTCACAGCAGACATACCTTGCATCGCGCGATGAGCATTTTCTGCTCCATCAGCTGCACTAGTAAATTTTTCTTTCTGAAAAATGGACAAAAACTTGAGGTAAGATTTGATGTTAATAGTATAATTCAGCCACTGAATTTATATTGGGTATTCTACATGTAGAAAACAAACCATATCTATTTATGATAGGAGTGAAAACTGAAGTTTTTGAATTACAGCTTAGCACTGATCTATTCAGCAACATAATGCAAGGCTGATCTCTTGCCTCGGTTGCAAGTCCCTAAGCTTTAGAATAAGCTCTCCATAGCAAAAGAACTGCAGACACAGCCCAGTGTAGGAAACATGAGTTCTGGGCTTCTCAGTGTAAGAAGCTACCCACGTTATTCAAACACAGTGGACATCTGCAATGCTGTGATCAATCTCATACCAGTGTTTTCCAGCTCTACCAGCAGGAAGAGATGCTAGTGGAAAACAAGGGAAGATGCTGAGAAGACATTAAGTGAGACACTGACACTAATGTCAACTATGGCCAAGGAAAGATTTTATGACAATGACAGTGAAACTAAAGGAGCATGGCTTCTGCTGCTAACCATGGTGTTCAGGAGAATTGCACCCACCCACAGAATGCTTACAAATGGAATCAGGTGAAAAATGTCTTCAGAAAACATTTGCAAGATGTTCCTATAGTGAGTATTAATTTATATAACAGGTCACACATCCCTTAATTAATAGTCTAAATTTAAGCTGCATGACACCTTTCGTGTGGCTTAATATTTTACCTGTGATTTCTTAACAGATAATTTCTATTTAGACAAAACAGCTGATAAACACAAGTCAAGTGAGATCTTCCTTTCATTTTGAGATGGATCCTATTTGTCATGAATCAATGCCTTTTTTCTGTAAGTAAAATAGCTTTGTAGACTTTCCTCTCTCAGAACTGATCCTCAGAATTTAATTACGCTCTCAGCACAACCAAAATCCAAAGGAAAAGCCAAAATTTTGGAGTACTACTCACCAAAAGTTGAAGTTCCTTTTCCAAAGAATCTTTAACTTGATTTACTGCACTCAAGTTTTTCTCAAGGTCAAGAAGCTTTTGCTCTTTGCCCTGCAGTTCTTTGGCCAGATTACTAGCCTAACAAAGATGGTTAAATGGAGTGAAATGAAATTACAAACATGAATGATAAAAAATAGAGAAATTAAAAGTTGACTTTGAAGAAAATAACTATAATATTAAAATCATTGTAAGATGAACAAAATGAAAATTAAAAAAAAAAAAAAAAAAAAAAAAAAAAGAAGAAAAAAATGTAATGTGTTAACTGAGTGAAGCTCATTTCCACTGATGACTACACCACAGTACTGATTGGATCTTGGAACATGATTGAAATAATTGAAATGTAGTTATCTTAGAATTAGAGCACCTGATGGTAGACATTCTGGAGCACACTGAAACATTTCCAAACAGTTACAGAATCACTTAAATTGGTCGTTTTGGTTCTTTACTGTTTTAATTTTTTTAACATGTAGCACTGTATGTTTCCACTGGCTATTCACACCAATACACACAGGGATGCCATTTTCCAAAAGATTCTGTACCTCACCCAGGATAGTGCAGAAATTCAGTGTGAGCTAAAAATGTGGTGCCAATAGTCCACAAAAGTCAAGTATCTTGGAACCATCTGTGAAGGGTTTAGGAGAGCTCCTTCAGCTACCTTCCCACTGCTCTTATAATTGGAGTTCTTGCTTGTCAGGTTATGCCTTGACAGGGGGTTTGCCCAAAGCCCCAGAATGAAATTAAATCTTAGCACTTTTATTTCTAGCTGCAGTGGCAGAACAACTTTCTGTACTGAATACCATACTGACAGCCTTAAAGAGACATCCAAAACACCAATAAAAAGTCTTGGTAAGATACATCAAGCTGCAGTCTGTGCTTCAAAAATGCAATGAGAAGGTCCTGACAACACTGCTGCATACCTTTATCTTAAAGAAAAATTCCTCCAGGATCTTTGTTTCGCTTTTAATAGCACTCTGCCTCTTCCATCATCATCTCTGATGACAGCACAGGTAGTAAAGATACTGCTGGCACAAACTGAGAACAGAGAATCTCTCTACAACTCAGTGCAATCATCAGAGGAGAAATCCCACTGAACCCCACATCACTACGCCAATAGTTCTAGCACCAACAGTGAAAAACTCGTATATTAAGGTGGAGGGCTCTTCTCCCAAATAAGCCAAAAAACTAACCTTCCATAACACAAAGCTTTCCACAGAGGCATGTTTTCCTTTTGCTGAGTGGTGCAGACCAAGCAATAGAACCTGTTCTGACCCAATTAACACTTTCTCTAAACCTCCTCAGATGGTACAAAGACACACTGCTAATAACAAGTTTTTGGCTTTTTTTTCTGTGATGAGTTTGCTACAGCAGTTTAGAGCAGTAAAAATGTAAAAACAAAAACAAAGTAAAAATAAAAGGATGGATGTTGATACAAACCTTGCTACTTCCATCAACCTTTTCAGTCTCTAAATTCTGTATCTGTTTCTCAGCTGCCTCAAGCTGCTCGCTAAGTTTCTGGATTTCCAATTTACCTTCAGAATTGGCTTTCTGAAGTGCAGCAAGGTCCAAAAGCTTTTCTTCAGAAGCTTTGATCTGTTGTGTAAGACTACCAATAAGTTTGGTTTGTTCATTGCACTTGGCTTGCAGTACATCTAGCTCCTTTACCTTTATTTCAGCTTCCTGTAATTTGTTTAAAGTGTCTTCCATTTCTACTAGATGCTGATCTTCCACACTTTCCAGTTTGGTCTTCAGGTTTTCCAGGGTTTGCTCTTTCTCCTCTGTGACCGCCAGCAATTTTGCCTTCAGTGCTTCAATCTCCTTCAAATGATGAGATTTTTCATTTTCCTGCTTCAGTTTTAAATTCGACATTTCATTCTCATAGTCTAATTTAACCTTCTCCATCTGCGTTTTTAACTCTGCAAATTCTGCTGTCTGAGCCCCTGCACCTTTGCTGAAAGAAGCTTTCAGTTCTTCCATTGCTTGCTGATGGGAAGCAATTGCAGATTCCAGCTTCGATTTCCACAGCTCTATTACATCTGAATTCTCTTTGTTGGCATGATCAAGCTTAGTTTTCAATGATTCATTTTCTTTTCCCATTCTCTCATTTGAAGCTGTAAGTGTTTTGATCTCTTTCCGCAGCGCTTCTTCACTGCTTTCAAACTTCTCTTTCAGAGAGCTCATCTCGCGCTGATGCTCTTTGTCAGCTGCTGCCATTTTTTCTTGCAAAGCACTTATTTCTTGTAACAATGAAAGAGAAGTATCCACATCATCAATGTGTTTACTAGACTCTAATCTCCCTCGAAGCTCAGCTACTTCCTTCACCCGCAATGCTAGATCTCTTTCTAGTTCCATGATGCGAGATTTTTCTGATACTGTAGCCACCTATGATTAACAGCATTTTAAGAAAAGAAGAAAGAATTATAAAAGTCATAAGTTTAATACATGGAGACACTTAGACCACAGTGAAAAGAAATCACCAAGCGTTGCAAAACAACATCATGAGCCTCCTCTTACCAGCGATTTAGATTATGATGCCTCTGAGCTTCACTACTACCTCCTATTTCTATGGAAATGCTAAAGAAAGCTTAAGAAAATACTGTTTAAATACGGAAGGCTGTGAAACAAGACCAACTGTTAATTCATTTATGCACAAATGATCACTGAAGGAAAGAAAATGTACAGATGCCCACGTCTTTCTATTACGTGCGTATTATGTTCTCCCTAAAGATGCAGTTTATTTAAACTCATTTTTCTGAAGTTATTGGCAAATAATAACTTGCTAAAGAAAAGCCTGCAAAGTTGCTTCTGTACATTATCAACACTCAACAAAATGTTTCTTAGAACCATTGTAAAGCAGATGGAAAAAAGATGGGAGAAGCCCCAGTTCTCTAACTGCTGTAATAACTGCTTCCAAATTCATAACTCAAGTACGAGACTGTCAGAAAAACATACAACTGCCTTTTTGGCATATGGATCCTCTGAAACTTCTTCCATATTCACTCCAATGTTCTCCTGAAAAACCTTCCTCACTTCATCTGAGCTTCTCAACAAATATTACAGACATTTCTGGTATGAAAATCACACAAAACCAGAACAATGACATCTAATTAGAAAATCAATGCTTCAGCCTTCTTATTATCCAACAGCCTGAAAAAGACACCACTGTCTGCAACTGCTCCTTAACAATACTTATTGTAGGTGACGTTCTTGGACATTTCTAATATTCATCCCTACCTTAACTTCAAGAAGAGCTGTGTGTGTGCATGAATATATATGTATGCTTTCAAGAAGGCAATCAATTATACGTAATATGACACATACTCAGCTTTCTATCCCTATCTATCCAGAAGAGTTAATACTCTTCATCTCCCTGATTAAACAACGTGGTTGGAAGGGACAAAGAAATGTAGGAAGTATTATCTGAAGTGAGCAGTGGATAAACCACTACAAAAAGCAATGAGATTATTAAAAATGTGCAGATATTTATAAAGACAAATAAATGAATTTTGAGCATGATACAAAAACTGTCAAGCGCTCAGCAGCCTATTCTGCAGTGGGCAGAACAGGAGAAAAATACATGTGACTTTTTCATCCTCTTTACTGATGAAACAATTTATAAAAGGGGAATAGGTAAAAAAATAAATATATATATCCTGCAGATCCTGCAGGAAAAAATGATTCACAGTAGAGAACTGTAGCATTTCTTTCCAGTTGACATTGCTTCATGAGTTTTACAGATTTGTGATGACTTTTTGGGTTTTTTCAGAGCGAGATAACAATATTTGCTTTTTTACTTCTAACACAAGAAAAGATGTATCATCTAGAGGAAGTTCACACCTTGTCCTGCAGGGAACTCATCACTCTGAGAAAAAGGCAGAATTAAATTCACTGCTTCATTACATCAAGCGACTGTGAAAGATTCACACTGTAAGACATAAAAGAACTGGCACTCCTGGTTTATTTCCATTTCATTGCTCTAAACTGAAAATGTATCTGATTGCTCATCTCTAGAAGCAGATTTACAGGTTTTCTGTAATAAAAACCCCTAATAATAGAGCCTGAATGGTGCACTGTTATCTGTTACTCATTATAAAGATGCCACATTCCAGAAACAATCAACTGCAGCATCTTACTGGATGTGTACTTATCTGTAACGAATTTAGGACAAAGGGCACTTATCAACAGTGGCTTATCATTGGGCATGACCAAGATCGCCGAGGTGCTGCTTCAGAGCTGGCCAGAACCACAGCAACTGATCACAAAGTACAGGGGGTTTCGCTGGGTTCCTTCCCCCAGGGAACCCCGAGGTACCGGGGCAGATCGCTTCTCAGCCTTCTGGTGAAGAGCAAGTGTAGAACTGCACTATTCACAATTATTCAGGGTTGATTTTGATCAGAGCATTAGTTGGAATCGTGGACATTTCAGATTTCCTGTATTTGAGATTTTATGAATTATTCATCAAATATTAAATTGAAAAGTAAAAAAAAAAAAGAAATACACCAAAACCTGTCGTAACTTTCCAGGTGCAAGGACACCCAGATGTAACTCTATGAAGCCCAGCTTTTCATTCTTCTTGGATCTTTACTTTTAAATAAGCACAGGTACACAATAAAATGTTATAGCACAATAGACTTTGCTAACAGACACATGTTGAATTGCTGAAGTCAACTCCATCAGCCCTCTGAGCCTTGCTCCAAATACAACGAACACAGTTAGCACCTTCCTAGAGAGAAAAGCCTCTGTTCTCTCAGAAACATGCTGAAAATCCCAGGAATCAACATCTGCTGCACATCTGTCCTGGGCCCAATGCTGAGTAATATTTTGACAGCAGCATTGCTACTAATGCTACTGAGGTACTCAGGAAAATATTGTGTCATTGGTAGAAAAAAAAGAATTAAGAAGTCCTTGACATAGCAAAGCAAGCAGCACAACCACCATTTCTGAGATAAAAGCACTGGCACAGTGGAATTACTTCTCTTGGATATAACGAACTTTGCTACTTCTAAAAATGAACCACTGAGCATTCCTTTCTGTCTGCTCACAGTCCCATGTGCCACTTCTGACACGGATTCAAGTACTGATTTTGCACTTTGACGTCATCTTACCTGGATTCTCCTGAAGAAATGAGCACACGTACACAGCTACACACACACAGTACCGACACTCAAAAGCAATGCTCATTTTTACAAGTGCTGCAGCTACAGGAGGTTCGTGGCAGGTGCAAGATCTCTTTCAGCATGTGTTACACCCGGCAGACTGCGTCACCAGAAATCTTCCACAATACAAATCAGTCTTGTTATTGAAATAGTGAAAACCATTACCCTAGTGTCTTCTAACTCCCTCTGGAGTTTGTCAGCTTTGGTCTTTTCAAAGAGCAGGCTCTGTTCAAGCTCCTTAATGCGGGCATGCTCCAGTTTGGTCTGCGTCTGTTAGTAAAAAGGGAAAGGAAGAGAACACAACGGTGCCACCATCACATGCCAGCACACAAGGAGGGAGCCACATGCAGGCCGTGCTGCCAGAATCTTCTATCAATGATGAGCAGAGAAGATGCAGTGGATAAAATGAACAGGGAAATACTATGGATGAGAAAGATGGGCTGAAAGTGTAAATGGACGGATGTGTAAAAAAATTTTTTAAAAATCACAAAGAAATATGGACAAAAGTTTCATGCAGCCAAGTAGAAGTTATTTATCAGTACATGAAGTTTTCAGCACAAATTAGAGTAGTTATGAAAAAGTACATAAAATATAAATATATACCTACACCTGTTCTAAGAGGATGATGCATCCCTTTCCCTGTCATTTCACTAACTTCTTTCTTGAATGCACTGGTTGTATTATTCACATGATGTATTATGAACCAGGGGATGAAAATTCACCACTAAAGCTCACGTGACAAATCAAACTTTTTTTTTTTTTTTTTAATGTGATATTAATTAGCTGCATCTCAAGTCTCAGTCATAGAAATGCTTTTGGTGAAGATCTGCGAATATTACAGTTCATTTGTCACCAGAGTATGAATTGTATGAACAGAAAGAGCCTGGTTGTCTGAATGGTAACTGCAGAACCTTCCTAATTTATCCCTCTCCTCCTCCAGAAAGTAAGCAAGCAACAAGATTCTCCAAAACCAGGGGACAAAGGGAAATAGTCTGGTTGCGCTGTAATTGTTGAGGACTGCATAATGAAACAAGATGTGGAACTGGAAAGATTGAAAAAAACAAACAGAACAACAGAAAACCCCAACTTTGCCCTTCTTTGAAGATCCTCAAGGAAAGCGGGAAGTACATGAAGCTAACTAAGCTGTCACCTCCTGCCTTCTGTTTACAAAGGGGTAGAACGTTTTTGGCAAGCACACAGAAAACGGAGTACTTGGGCTCCAAGAAACTCCAAGAAGTGTGCATGGGAACTTGAAATTGGAGAGGTGCGGTGAAGTCCAGCAGTCAGTTCAAACCTGACCTCCTTACTGACGTGATGAAAGGAAAGAAAAGTAATACGGAGTTAAGAACCTCAGTGCTGTGCCACTCCTGAAATGCAGAGAGCTGATTTGTTTGCAAGTGTGAAACAATCCAAATTAAAAGGACTATGAAAGTGCACCGTTCCCTGTGTCTTTTCAAGAAAAAAGGGCAGTTTCTCAGAGCTCGCCCACACAGGACTAAGGTGGAGCTCCAGAAATGAATGCAGTTCTGTCTGGGTATGCTAAGATGTGCTTTGCTGCTCAAGAAATTGCATCCACCAGACTCGATGAAAGTTCTCCATCACAGTGTAGCTGCAGCAGTGACTTTACTACAGAACAAAATCAGACAGTATCCCCCACACCTTATGACTGCCTTTAAGAGAGGAGAGGTCCTGCAGCCCGGTGAGATAACTGAAGAGTGGATTGAAAGAAACCCAAAGGAAGAGTGTGCATAACTCCAAAGCCACACTGCTGCCAAACCCACAGCGGTGCACACAGCTGGCAGGACACTGCTGCTTCTCTCGTCTTCGTAAGATGGTATTTAAAGGTCCCTACAGAACTGTGTTCTTTATAGAGGGACAAGATGATTTGCACTGCCTCCAAACCAGCCACAGCAGTTACAGATTGTGTGTGGTCTCTGCAAAGAAAGACAGACAGGGATGACACTTGCTTTGCTTCAGGCCTGTTCTCCTTCAATCACAGTATTCCTTCAGACAGCATCATTTATTATCGTCTTCTCCCAAAGCATGCTGACATCTGGTGGTTTCAAATGTCCTTTTAAACGTTTTTCCTGCTGAATGGAGTTGGCTGGTTTACTGTGAAGTTAGTTACAAGGCCTGAAATACTAAAATCCATCAATATTAAACTTACTTCTTAGATTTGTGCTGTTTGATATTCCATAGCAGATTAATTTCTCCATCAGTGGAAGATATTCAGTGCAGATGAAAGAAAAAACCATGAGAACATGGCTTATCAGTTTTGCCTCCCATTGGCTTTGGAAACAAAAACATTCTAAGGTAAATAGCAGTTTTTGAAATGGCTGTAATCAGTCCTCTCTCTGAGACTGACTGGCATTACTTCTAAGTCTGAAAACTAAGCTATTTTTAAAAATTGAGTACTCATCTCTTTCCTTCTCTAATTCCCAAAAGGGATTCATTAGAAAACAAGCCTCAAACCTGACAGTTGCAGAATTCTCCTTTCATCATTGCAGGATACGTTATCTGAAGATTTTCTATACTATGTAAAAACCAGGACACTTCCATCATTAATTTTACAGACATCACGTTAGTACTGCAAAGATCTGATACACCACCACTGATTACCAGCTTTTTAAATGCCATCTCCAATATCTCTCAAAGAAGAAATTAAAATACTACCACGATGAAAATAAAAGCTCAAAGAAAAACTCAGCAAAACAAAACTGCTCCAGAGATCTTTGCTGGACACTTTCTCCCCATTTAGTAGATGGAAGATTATTCTTTCAACAAATGTGATTTCTGAGGGACAGCCTCCAGTTTCCCTGAGGCAACAATCACTGCAAAATTTTTAATCAAAGTACTGATCATCTGAAGAGCAACGTCTGAAGAATTATGGTCCTCTGTGAGGAAACTGAGTGCACAACAAACTGACAAGAGCAGAGTACTACAAAAAGAAGAACTGGATTGCATACCTTAAATTGAATAGAAAATTAAAACAGAAAAAGAAAAGCAATAAATGAAGCATCTTCCCTTTCTCCAAAGTTCTGCAGTTAGATTAAGAGAGAGAGAGAAATGGGACAAGCCTTACTCTGGCTTGAACCCTAAAGAATTCTACTCAAACCAAATGTCAGAAAGCAGTCATCAGCTATTTTCAGCATTTGTGTATTCTAGCTACTTTCACATCAAAATAAACCTTTGGTTACGTTCTCCATCAAAAAGTCAAATTGTGAAATTGTGCTGAAGCCATAAATGCTGATAATCAATTCTAGGGTAGGGGCAAGAAGACCTTCAGTCCCTTCGTGCTGGGATAACAATCACAGAACATGACTGAGATTATGAAGCATTAGCCTGGAAACAAAGTGATCAGCCATCCTCTCCTTCAGAGAGTGAAGATGTCCATTTTAATGGAAAAAATTAGAATAGGGAAATCAGGAGTAAAGATAGGATTAAACAAGGAGTGCACAAAATGAGAAAAAGGAAGGGCACATGCAGATTTACTTCTAACACACCGTGAGCCTGATTGGAAGAATAGAGGAGACCCGGATCGCTGAAGTAGCTTCGCAAAAGGAACACCTAAGAATGCACAGCAGGAAACCAGTTTTAGTCTTGAGAACTTCCTATCTTGGCTGGGGATGCAGCAAAGGAGGCGGCCTGTGATAGTTCTTCCTAAATCCAATCAGAGAAGGCATTTAAATTCCACTATTCTGAGCTACGGAAGGAAGAGGGCTGCTTTAATGTCTTGTAAAGTAATTCCTGTTATCTAGTTGCATACATTTGTCTTGCATAATTCACAGGGAAGGTACATGAAGATACATTAAAATAGACAGCTTTGTACACTAATTTTTAAGATGTTTTTAATTATCACTCCCCTGAGCATTTTATGCCAAAAAAGCAAGAAGAAAAAAGAAACATTTAAGGGGAGCTGGGGAACATCCTGTTTTTTTCTTCCTCAAAAAGAAGAACTGGATCATTGCTTACTGTTGAACAGCAGTAGGAGCTTGTAGGAAAACAAGCAGGATTTTGTGAAGCAGCTAAAATCCTACATTTAAATGGAAGACGTTTCAAGATCCCAGGCAGCCTTTTTCCACAAGCTCCTATACTCTCCAATCAGCTGCAAAGGTTTTGACCCCAGAGAACTCTGACTTCATTTGCCCTCTCTCCAGTCAGTGGGGATTACAACGTTTAGTCATTACACACATTCTTTTTGATCAATGTTGTAATTGCTCTGAAAGCAACATGCACACAAATACTAGAGTCAATGTTTCAATAACAGATTATGCAGTTAGTGAATAAGTATAAGCATTTTCTGCACACAATCTGTTAACATGGGATGTCTCTGCACATTTAAGTGCCTTCTTACATTTTCTGGATCTTCCGAAATCTGCCTCTTTCGCTATTAGCAAAATTAAAACACAAATAAACAAAAAATATTTCACCTGCAGACTTAGCACTTGATCATTCCAACATAAACAACAGGATACACTTCATTATCTTGAATTCAGCTTAAATTCTTGAAGCTATGCTGCTTGACAAACCAGTCTTTACAATGGTTTGCCATGACCAACAAAAAATAAAAAACTGAAAGTTTCCATGGACTAAACAATAAAAGGAGCATTCTATGGAGAGTCTAGATAGGTATCTTAAAATGAATGGAAGACTAAAATAAAAGAAATGTTATATGAAATGAATCATCTCCATAAGGCTAGCACTTTAATCATAAATGGTTCACAGGGATATGTGTCAATTAATTTGGTTATTTCTAGTATTTTTCTGATTTAAACAACAGTAGAGTAGAACTAAAATATCTTGCTTTTTAATTTGACATTTGGAGTTAAAATTGGCAGTGTTCAAATAATTGACAGTAATGCTTCATCAGATGTTTCCTAATCTGATTGCATAATTACAAACCATTATTTATGCACACCTAAATGGCTGTTTAGATTGCGTACACAATGGATCTCCAGAGAGAACATTCTTCTGTTAATAAATCTTACCTAAGGAAAGTACATGAATAATTCAAAAAACCTAGGCCAAGTCAAATGGGCTGCCTTGCCTTCAATACTCATTTTCAAACATATAAATACCTAATTGTCAGTTTCATAATTTTAAGATTATATCTTTTTGGTGCTTACTTTTAAGCCATCGAAGAAACATCAGTAAGGTATAATATATCATAATAAAAATATTTTTTAAATTGAGTTTTCTGTGAATTGAATTATTCTAAACAAATATGGCCATTCCATAGTAAAACCCTTCCTATAACTGAATTATGGGCGTGACTGTGCAGTTTCAGGACTGTTAGCTTAATCAAGAACTGCAGAAATGGAAAGCACTTCCATGTGCTTTGCATACATTTGGAACCACTACTGCATCAATTAATCATTCCTGCCTTTGTCTTCTGAAGAACAGCATAATTAAGAGGAACTGATTGCATTTCTCTGTCTTACTACATATCCTGTTTACAAAGCTGGAGATATTTTACCTCTAGGTCTCCTTTGGTAATGGATTCTTCTTCCACTCGGAACTGAAGATCTTCAACCTTCCTGTGGGGACAGTTGATTAAAATTCAGATAACTTTGAAGGAAAATGCATTCCAGCTCACTTTTCCACAGACAATGGACAGCAAAGCACCAGAAACAATGCAACAGCAGAATAATTTTACAAAGAACACTGAAGAGGAGGAAAACTGTTGTCATTAAAGCACAACTTTAAAGAAGCAGTAGTCCTACAGCTCTATGAAAAAGGTATTTCGTTGCAGTTTCTGATGAGTTAGAAAGAAAACCTCTACATCAGCACTATTTCTTTCCCCCCCTCATCCTTCTGCACACATTCCACATGTTCTATCAGATAAGAAAACAGAAAGTTAGGAAACATCCGGGATTCCTGAGAGCCTTCTGGGAGTGTGCTGGACAACTGCATCAAAACTACCACAGACAAACATGGGCTGGTTGTCAGGACGGACTGCAAGATGCAGACTGGAAATACCTGCAAAAGCACAGATACAGCTTGCCTTGCCCATACAGGAGTTTTAGAAGGAGAATCACACCATCAAATGTAGAAGTGCTAAGCTGGTATTTGAAATAAAACAAATGTTTTTTAAAGTTCCTTCTTCCTTCCCCAAGTCTGGCATACCCCAATGAACAAGGGGACAGATCTCCTCCTTTAAACACAGTAACATGTGGCAAAGGAATTGACAAAGATGCCTTCTTTCGTTTGAACTATGCACACTGCTGGTGCATGGAGCTTGGCTGACCAATGTAGAAATCATTGCATCAACGTGTGATACAAGGGACAGACGACTAAAACAAAAGGACAATTACAACTTACTATATTCATGGAAGTGGGTATCACCCCTGTGCTATGGGAAACAGAGGACTCAAGATCATTTGACTAAACGTTACTGCTGAGACTGACTCGAATACACATTACAGAGCTTTCAAAGTAAACACACCTAGAGTGACAAGGAGGAAGGAGAAATATTGCTCTGCTGAAGCCATGAACTGGCTATAAAACGTCACTTCAGCTAATGGGTCGCAGGCATACACAGCACTGTTATGCTGCCTAGCAACACACTGAAGGTGAGCTCAAGGCCATGGAGGACTGCGGAAAAACAGACCCCCCCAGCCTGGCATCCAGTGAGAAGAGGTTCACAGCCAAGCTAATGGAGGTGCTGCAAAGCTTTTAAAAATTGTTATTACTTAAAATTAAATATTAAGAAAAAAATCCACAAAATAAAACAACAAAAAACCCACACTGCATCATTTTGTAGAGATCATAAAAGTAATTCCATACCCAACTCGACTATTTTGAAAATTCAGTGCAAGCAGGTCCAACAAAAAGGAAGCATGCAAACTGTCAGGGAATTGCCCAGGTTTAACACTGCACGTTCTCCTCTGTGTGTCCTAGTTCTAGGGAGGCCTTTCAGAGAGGCTGACATTGCAGGGGAGCACATCAGTCTACAGAGCAGGTTCACAATGGGTTTGGTTTCTAAACGGAGTTTAGCTTTTCAAAAGCACATGGAATGCATCAAAACAATGCACCAGATCATTTCCTCAAGCAGCTTTGTACATCTACTTGATAATCTCAATTCTTTTCCTCAAATCGTTAAGAACATCAATTAGAAAAGATACTAAAATTGAGGGCTTTGATGATTTCCTGTAAGCTACAGACTCGGTGTGGAAGCACATGAAAAGTTATAAGTTATTCACAAGATCACTAAACTGTAGATTCCTAATCCAGCACTGGCAGGAAACGGGATTAAGAAAATTTTCACTTTGAAGAAGTGTTTCAGAAAGATGAGGCATGATCCATTTGTACCTTATAAAAGTAGGAACAAAATTCATTGCAACTGAAGGCCATACTAGAAGGAATACGTTCCATGAAATCCATCTTCCAACAACAGTTACAGCCTCTAAACAAGTCCACTTGGCTTGTTACACAACCAGTGCCAGCTACCAAATCTGAGTGGATGTTCAGCCACCAAAAAAATCCCCTCTACCAGCTGTAATTCATCAAAGTACAATTTTCTTTGGGTTTCTTCCCTCATTGAATTTAAGAATTTATTTTTAATATTAACTTCAATGAGCAGAAATATTGTTTTATACTATAGCTTCTCATATCTGTATTATTTAAGATTTGTTTCACATTTGCAAGTCACAAAGCATTTACTTTTAATGCAAAGTTTGTTTTATTAACAGCTACAGTAATGAAGACAGTTTTGGGTTACCTTTTCTCTTCCTCGAGCTGATTGAGAAGCTCCACTTTCTCCCTATCAGCAGCCTCCACCATAGCTCGCAGCTGGTCCATTTTTGCTTCCATCTCCAGTACATGCTAATCACCAGGAATAAGAACAAAATCTAAGACAAACATGATATGATTTCTTTTTGCAAGTTATGTTTTTATACCTCAGTAATCACAGAGTGGTAAAGGGACGAACGAAGAGGCAGGAATGTGGTACTCAAAAGATGCACATAACAAAAGAAAACATTGCTCACTGAGATGTGGAGAAAGGTTTAACCAACATTTGTTAAATGTTACAGGTTGGCTCTTATCAAGCCAAAGCTCCCACACAAAAGATCTCACAGGTTTAGAACATCGCTCTTACTCTCGGACCTTTTCAATTAGAAAACGCGATTTGGGGAATGAAGTCAATTGTTTCACAGTCTGTGTTTTAAGAACAGCAGCATTGCTCTTACCCGGTCGTGTCCATCTCGAACAAGTGCTAATTCCTGCTCTATTTCTCCCACGTGACTGGTTGCTTTTGCAACTTCTGCCCTCTCCAGGTCCCTTTCTGCCAGGAGCTGCTCAATATGCTGCTGCTTCTCTTTCAGTGCCTCCTGCAGGGCTGTGGTACCAGAAATCTTTCTTGCATACCGGGAGGATGTTTCTGTCAACTTCACAAAGCAAGGACATCAAAAACTGTTCTTTATCAAGTGAAAACCAGGGATGTCTCCAAGACTCTACAAACATTAGGGTTAGAGAAACAACTGTTTTCTGTAACCTATCGTAATTTCTCCTTTAAGTATTTCATTAAAGGGTTGTTGGTTTTTGTTTTGTTTTGTTTTGTTTTTTTGCTTCACCTTAAATTACTTAGTTTGGGAATTTAACAATAGCCATACCTATGTATTAAGTTTGTTTTGTAGCAACCAGCAGGCAGCACATAGGAGACAGAAGGACTGAGGCGAAAACCAAAGGCTGGCCTCAGTCTGAGGCAGGTTTGGTAGACGCACACAGAGACAAATTCATTAGCTTTCTATGAAGTTTTTTTGCATTAAAAAAAGAAAGGCATCTTTAAAGCAAGTAAATAACATTGCCCTTCTCGTTACCAAGTCATTATCTTGGGTCAACAGCAACAGTATAACATTTCCAAATGCTCTATTAAAAGCTTTTGGAAATCCAACTAGCATTTTGTGCCTCTACTATGGCAACAAGACATTCAGGGTCAAGGCGTTTACCTTGACTTAAAAAGCTAGCTTCACAGCTAATACCTCCTGAAGTACATTGGTATCTGATTAAAACATTCATTTCTATCCTTGTAATTAAGGTTCTTCTGGAAAAAAAAAACAAAACTGAAGGATTAAATGTTAAGAGTATAGCTATAAATGAATTAATCTGTAGAACTACAGCTAGGATGAACCTGAATGGCCCCAAGCATGCAAGAGGCGGAGGGCACAACACAGCATAAAATAAGTATACTGAAGACATTCACAGTGTGACTATTCTCTCGTTGCTGACACAATCAGTATACTATACTGATATCACAGCATACTGAATAAAATGTGAAGGTCCATGTTAAGGCTTTACTGTCAGCCCACAAATGGCCACAAGCATCCATTCCTGCAGCCTGAGGTAGTACTGAGTTCAACAGGTTCAAACTAGGGGGCACTCTGTAGCTAGGAGTACAATTTCCAGACTGGATTAAGTTATAAAGTCCCTCCATTTGTGCCAAATAAAAATCTGTGTGCTTGCTGTGATGAGGTATTAACCCCACTGCCCTGACCAGCTGCTGACCTCTGCTCACTCATAATCTGCTTCAGTTTTGAAGGACTGTGGTACATCACCTCTGTCCTGTACCTGATGGTAGTGGAGCAGTATGTCAGACAACCAGATACAGACCACTGGGAGTCAGTGATCTCCTTCCAGTCAGATGTGTTTATGCACACTGATTTAGGGGAAAAAAAATACATCTAGGGTGGCTGTAGAAAAAAACCACAATTATTTCTATGCTTTTAATTGCCTTGAAAGAGAGGCTTAAATTCAGCTTTCCCAGAACATCACCATTTTACTGCTGTAACCCAAGATTAGGACATTTATGTAACAGTAACTTAAAAAGAACCCATAGTACGTGTATTAGGTGGAATTAGTGTGTTAGAATTCACCCAAGCCACTGAACTTTGCAACATCTCGTCTAGATGAATTCAAGGGATTAAAAACCAAATCAAAAAGAAAGAGGCTTCTTGTCAGCAAAGACTTGATAATTGCTACTTCTGTATTTCCCAGCTGACTCATCTCTTTAACAGCAAAAGAAGGCCTTTTACATTTTGAAAATTTGAAGATTTCCTCAATGAAACAAGTTACGCTATGGGAGCTTCAGTGCATAGCAGATCCTCAAATACAAACCCCACATGACAGAGGCAGTGCTAGGAAAAATGAATTGCTAAATGCAGATTTCAGTCATAGAACACTGATGCCTTGTTGGCATCACAAGCCCCTTTCTTATTGCAATAACTCAGTTAGCCCAAATTAACTGTGTGAGCTTAAATATTCAAATACTCAGCTACTCTTCAGGGCTAGCTAAGATTTTCTTCCTTCATGCATGCTTTGAATGAAAAAGAGCACAATTAAATGCATACTGTACTCTCTCCAAGATGTGTTCTATCCTCAATTTATGCAAGACCACAGGCCAAGTGCCACGTGGATTCCTGCTTGGGAATGTAAAGCATGCAATAGAAAAAGAAGCTTACTAGTCCTGTACGGCTTGGCTTGCTGCTTACTGAAGATGCCACAGAACTGAGAGAACTCAGGGAAGATGCACTTGGGCTTCGTTTCAGGGCTGCAGGAGTTGCAACCACTTTTCGCACCGTTGTCTTTGCTTTTGCCGGTGTAGTCGATGGGAATCCAATCTTTGTAACTTTGTGGACAGGAGCAAACAAACCATATTTTGGCTGACACTGAAAGTACCTTTAAAAAAATAAAGCAAACAGGTCAGAGTACTAATTTAACTTCTGGGTTTCCATGTACACAATCTGGCTTCACAAAGACTTCTGTTCAGTAGTGTACCAGTAATAAAGGAAAAGGTAACAGCTGCTGACAGCCTCATCTATATTAAGTTGCAATTTTTGTGGTTTTTTTTTTAGCAAACCAAAAAACCAGTGGAATTGGTAAAGGGCTCTGATAGGCTGCAACAACACTCTCACAGAGCATTTCAGAAATGCAACAGGAAGAACCCCTTTTGCGCTCAGTTTCCTACAAATTCCATTCAGATTTGAACTTTAACACGCACATCCTTTCTCTGAGCTGCCAGCTAAGAAGGTGAGAACAGAGTTAAAAATAAAATCAGGCTATAATTAAATTAATAAGCTATATATTTCACTGGATATATGCATATTTGATTATAGAGAACATACAAACAAAAGGCATCTAAAATTTGAAGCTGTGATCATCCATGATAAACTGTCTTTATAAAGGGCACCTCCTTGTACCAAGTGAGAAATAAAGGTCACTTGTGATTAGAATTAATGCTTTCTGAAAGCATCTGTGTGGTTACTAGTCTTTAAAATGAGGCTGTGGGAGCTTTCAGTTCATGTAATGTGTGACAATTTCCCTTAAATCCAGTTTTGAGACATCTAGAGGTATTTTCTTAACTGAGAATTCACTCCAAGACGAAGAACCAAGCAGAAGTTCAAAAAGCAGGAAATTGTGATTTCCATTACCAATCTATGAATAAAACTTATGTGGATATTAGGAGAGATCAACTGTTCCTGTAAATGTGGGGTTGATGCAGACTTTCAGAGAGGTGCAGTTGTCACAAAATTTAAATCAGTGTGTAAGGATCCCCCTCCTACCACTGCAGTCAGGTTCACAGCCTAACTAGTCCTGATGGAAAGTTACATGTAAAACACTACAAAAAGAACATGATGAAACATAGAAACACGAGATCTTGGAGGTGGCTGCTATCTGATGATAAACTAACCTTGTTCCAGCAACAGCTCCATCATTCTTTCCCAGAGGTTCATCCAGCTCTACTCCACACCATTCTCCTTTAGCAAAGTCAGTTTCTCCCAAGAAACGCACAACTCCAGCTTTGGTTCCACCCACCTGAAACAAGAAGGCACACAACCATTTTTAATGCATTATAAATGAAACACACAATCCAGTGGAAAAAACAATCTCTACAACCACATTCACAAAGCACATTAAGGATGTGACCACTTTTAATTGAAGCTGCATATTCCTTGGCTATAGATTTTGTATTAATACACTGAAGAAATGTGCACAACCAAATTGTCTGGGAAGAGAAAACGAATAGTTCAGAACCTACAAGCGTAACTCCCTTGCATTAAGGAGAATTTAAACAAAGCGTAATGCACAGCGTAATTTAAACTGACAAAATTGTAGGTGTTGATTTAAACAGCTATTTGAGTTCTCAGGGAGCAGTGGGTTTTTTCCTTTTTTTTTTTTTTTTAACCTTTTTAAATAGAAGATTAGAAATCATTTGTTTCCAAACCTAAAAAACTACATCTTTACAGCCATTGTGATCATGTTCCTTACAATGTCACTTACAATGTCTGAAAGATACAGCTTTTTATAACTCCCAGGGAAGGGAGGAATTAAATTAGGTGAAGAGAGGAGGAATAAAACAAGGTGTGACTGCCACTTGCCAAGAAAGGCAACAAGCCAGACCTGCAGGACACTTGCAGGTCAGAATGCCAATATGCTGTGCCCCATTTGTGAGCAAATCTGTTCAGCCTGTATCTAGCATTATGAAAACAGGCAAATGTTGGTGAAAACTCTCTTTTCAAGAGAGTCTGGATTCAACATGGATGTTTTCAGGGTCACTGCTTTTTTTTACTTGTATTTTCCAGCACATGTTATGTGATGAAGAATATATTTTGCAGCCTTGACAGAAAGCTTGGATGTAACCTGCTAACACAAAGACTGCATTTTTCCTTTCTCTATGCATTAAAAAGTATATTAGGATTTTGACATTGTATTTCTTGGGGGGAGCCTCCCAGTATAACTAGAGAACTGCATGCTTCTTGTACCATAAATTAAGATGCACAATCACAGTAACTAGGTAAGTCATATTAATACATTTGGGAAGCGTTCACACAATAGGTTAACTGCGAGGAAACTGGAAATGGAGTATATTATCTTGCTTGAAAGCACCAAGTGTCCTCAAAGTACCACATCAGTGCCCAGCACATGACACATTTGTGCTCTAGCTTCTAACTCATCAGCTTCCCAGAGCTGACAGCTCTGCTGGCAATTCAAGGCTTCAGCAGATGAGTAGAAAATCCTAATCCACACAGTTAAAACCTCAGAAAACCAAGGAAGAACAATTAACCCTTTTGACATTACTAAAAGGGGAAAGCAGATAGATTTCTTTCATTCCTGTATAATGCAGCAGTTCCCTTTTCTTGTCTCATCAGAAGGAGTCTCAAAACAAGGTTTAATCTGCAAGTCACCTTTACGTTTTACTGGAACAAATTATTCTTTCTGAGAGAGTAAAAAAACACAGTTTACAGTCATTGTGACTCAGCCTAATACAGTAACTAGTAGAATGTTTGGTATCTGGTGCTCTTGGCAAAGAACAGACAAAATTCCCCCCTAAGGAAAAAGGAGTACTGCTTTAGTGAGAGAGGATCACAACAACCAGAACAGACCCACGGAACCCAGACCTCTATGTCCCTGTGGCACAGAACAAGAAAGAAGATGCAACATCATTAACAGTACTTTCTTGGAAGAACTACTCCTGAAATCCACAAATATTTATCCACCCATATACAAAACTTTTTCTAGAGGTTAAATAACACAAACAGAAGTACAAAATACACAACAAATAAATATAAAACATCAAAATAAAATTTAACTGAGCAGCAGGAGGGAAAAATTTGCATGTGTCTGTGCTTTCAGTGCTGTATCAGTATCACTGTCTGTGCTACCAGTCCCAACAGTCTCCACGTTGTCCTTATTCATATTCCTTTTCTAGAAACTTCTGGTGTTTTTGTGTTTTTAAGAACATCTGGATGCCATCTTCGGATGAAAAGGAAGACTGGTGTGCTGTGCATGTGGTATTTCCCTTGTCAAACTTGCAGTTTTCTGCCTGAATAAAGTGAGTTAAATCAACAGAGGTAGTAAAGAACCCATTAAAGAAAGGAGGCAGGAAAACCAAAACAATAGCCCAGATAAGAAGTGTCCCCTGGAAGAACAGGCAGGTCTGCAGTAATACAGAAGGACTCCTCAGGAACTGCTAGCTGGCCAAGGATTCCTACTGGGGTCTTGTAGGAAGTCAGCTACAAAAATAAATACAAACCCACCACCTTCCCTTAGCAAGGTGTGTGGGGTGTGCAAGACAAAGCTCTCTGGAGCACGCTACATGCAGAGTCTCCCAGAGACAGGAAAGCTGCTGGGAGCTGTGCTGCCAGCTCAGTCTGTAAGTGAATCCCTCACTACGCAGAGCTGCTGCCAGTAAAACACTGGTTAGCCCTCGGTGTGGAATATGCACTCCTTTCTGTTCCACACCTTAGTCCTGCTCATTGCCACTCTCAATAAAATAATGCATGGTATTTCTGTCAGTTGCGAAGCATCCAAATCAGTAACCAGGAGATGGTCTCGAAGCAAAGCTCCTGTCTCATCCCATCCTATCCCACCCCATCCCCACCTCACAGTGTGTGCCTGGGACCACAGCCCAGTGCCCGGTGGGAGGGAGAAAACAGAGGAATTCACAACCCAGGAACATATGGGGACACACAACGTGAGATCCCAGGAGAAACAGCAATGTGACTATGCTTGTAACCATGGCACCAGGCTTATTTTTAAACAAGATGTAAGGAAGAATGCCAAAGAATTTGTTTTTTTTCCCAAACCCAGTCAAGCTTCCCCGAATAACCAGCTACTACATTTCTGGCTTCTGCAAGTACTGAAGTGCTTATCCTTACCAACAGCAGCAGCCACAGCACGCTGTGGCAGTAAAGAGCTAATAGCATTGACGACACTCTAGATCTGCAGTTCTGCTCAGTTCTAAAAGCTCTGGTTTCAGATACAAGGTCAGCACCCCTCACTGCAGACCCCTGGGTCTGCTGAAGACTTCCAGCCACTCACAGACCTCTGCCTCAAACAACAGATTTGCCTCCAGCTGCAATTAAGCACTCTGCATGTAATGCCACAACTGCTTGGAAAGCATCTAAGAGGACCATCGCTGATTCCCTTGGCAGAACAATGTGAGGTGCTACAGTAAGATACAAGAAGGTAAAGGCTTTCTATGCTCAAAATTTGCTGTACACAAACAGAGTTATACACAGTGCTCTGTATATTCCAATATGGAAAAAGAGAACTGTTATTTACACGATTCAAAGAGAAGCTGCTAAAATTATAGCAAAAAATAGAAAAAAAATAAATAAGACATCACAGTTGCCAGTGGATCTACTTCTTAGCATTGCATGAAGGACTGAAAAAGCCCCCCACTAACAGGTTCTAAAAGTTATATGAAAAAATGAGGCACCATTACCATAAAGACAGTTTTCCATGACCTTCATTCATGGCCAGGTGGGTCATTAAATAATACTTTAAAAATGTATTTGTTTAGATCAGTTTTCACACCCAAGATAGTCAAGCCGTGAAATGTAAAGCAGTAACACCTGAGAGTACTTAGGTTAGGCTACTGGCCATTGTGAGGTGAAGAAATTTGCTTGGAATTTACTTTTATTATTCCAAACACATGGGAAAAGCGATTAAGTTCCATTTATCACTTTGTAACTAGACTTACACTAATTTGCTGCAATGCAAAGTGAAGTAATAGAACAGGTTTGTAAACTTGAGGCTGTTAATAACTTCAAAAACTTTCTGATGAAAGCATGTTGGGACCAGCAAGTCAGACTTTGTGAGAGTGTCTGAAGAGCTGCATTTCCAAAGACAAGGAAAAGAGAGAAACAAAAAAAAGTCCAGAAAAAAAGAGACTGTCTAAGAAGTGAAACTGATATTAAAACTGCGTGTTTAAGACATACAAATCACTTAGAAGAAAGGATATCTTCTGCCTGAAACTTGGCCTGTAAAATGGTACCACTTACTCATGCCTAAGGACTGATACATGGTGCCTCTCCAAAGAATCATTTTGAAGCAACATCTCTGTTGTGATGTAGCCTGGGCATTTCCAGAGCCACTCAAACCACAGCGTCTGTGTAACATGGAACACATCCCGACAAACACAGCATACTTGAAAAAAACCTGGATCTTCTGATCAGAATCTTCTTTCTCCTGTTTTCAGAACTTAGAGGAACCAATTCCAGCTGGCAGAAGAAATTGTATTTAACTGATCCTTTCACCTACTCAAGGCCAGAGGAAACCATCAGGTCATCTCCTCTGGCTCTCCTGATCTCCTGATATTTTACCCACTTATCTCTGTAATTACTGAACTAATGTATGTGTTGATGTTTTTAGATCGGAGCTGATAACCATAAGAAAGGTTCAACTGACAGTCTATTTTCATAGTTAATCACTCCATTATTATAAACATATTTACATTTGAAATAAAACAAATCTGACCGTGGCTTCTAGATGTTGGGTCACACTACAGTTTTATTTGTGAGATTACAGAGCTCTTCTGCAACTGGCACTCACCCTGCAGGAGTGTGTGTTGTAAGCAAGTCACCTCCAGCCTTGCCTTCATAAATGGAGTCCTTCAAACCTGTAGGACCTAGTTCACATGGGTTCTCTGACATGCAAAAGATCTGTGAAAGCACAGTGCAGCTCCAAAACCTGTGGTATATGCTATCTGTCTGCCACTTAGTTATCTGTTTGCATATAATTTAAAAGGAGTTACCTTGGAAACCTCTACTCTTCTATCAAATTTGGCCACAGCCGGCCAACAAGTTCAAAGTCAAGGCCAAGGCAGACAGAGTTAATGTGCAGTAAGACACAGAGACGTGGTGTTATCACACAACCCTTCACTGCCAGAAGAAACTAATTCAGTAATTAAATATGATCTGCTATTGAGGCTCAATTCCTGCAGTCAGTTGATTCACAAAGGAAGCAATATAAAAACCTAACAGCGACCACACACTCCAAAAGCCACATGTGAATTTGTCATCACAAAAAAAGCAAAGGCCGAGGCTAAGTAAGTAAATAAATCAACTGTCCCCTCGCCCATCCTGTGTTGAAATGAGCAAGGACAACGTGTTCCTGGCTATCACTCCATCTGGGAGGCTGAGGGCGGGGAAGGGAGACAAGGTCCAACACAGAGACTGCACGAACAAACCATTAACAAAGAGGGTGGGATCTCACCTATTGCAGCCATTTTATGACAATAACTCATGTCCAGTGTAATGTTAAAAAGGAACTGCCAAAACAACGGGACTTATAATTAGCCACCGATTGCACTTTGCTGCAACAAAATGAATTTAACATCTCACTTATCCACAAGCAGGCAGGCAGGTAATGAACGTCCTGAAAAATGCTGAAGTGTAACACTAAAAGAAAGGTGCAGATTGTACAGAGAAAAACCACCAGGACAATGACATACAAATTCTATGAATATTCTCTATCCCACAGCCATGTTCTCAAAAATGTATTTTACTCAGCAGCAACCACTCCACAAATCTACATTATAGTCTCAGTCTCTAAAATACCCTGTCTAACTGTACATACACAAATATGAGGATCACTTCTATTCTTACCATAACAAAGCCATCAGAATAGCTCAGAGTCAGCTCAAGGATAAAGGGAAAGCTGGCTGAGCTGTCAGGCACTGCGATACATTTCCAATTACAATGCATTGGCATACCTTTGCAATTACAACAAATGAGGCTCAGGAGGGGACAGCCACAGCAGAGCACACAGCCACTGCATGTCCTCCACTTCCAAACCTTTCTTCCTTTTCTATCCCCATTTGCATCGTGGCATTCAGAATGTTACAGAAACTAGAAAACTGAGAACTTAAAAATACCACACTGACAATGCAGGAAGTCTTTCTAAAGGGAGAAACCTCTCCCTCCGTGAGAAATTCCCTTCAGTCTTGAAAGAGTGGTTTTAAGAGTGCTGGAATTTAATCACTTGACAGACTTACGTCATGTTTACTTGAAGATAAGTTACACGGGTTGAAACAAATCTGACAATAATCTGCTTCAGTCTCCGCCTATTGCAGCACTGAAGAACTTGGTAAAAAAAATAGCACAAGTAATTTACACGGCACGCTGCAAAACAGAGACAATAAAAATAAATTAGGCATTATTCATGCACTGATAGTAACTTAGCAAAAAGGCCGCATCAGCATACGCCTGTAAATCTGGTTTGCAACCTTCTGTGAACATATGGATGGAGACCCAAGTTACAGCTTTTCAGCTCAGCTCAGAAGCATCAGACTGGCAGAGCACGATGAAGCTCTAACTGGTTAAATGAATGAAAGCACTTTAATCCCTTGAGAAGGCTAAGGCCCCTTAGGTTGATAAGATTTTTATTTATTTATTTATAAATACAGCATCTGCTCCCCCAGGAAATAGCCTAAGATGCTCTCAAAGCCTCTTTAACCTTCAACAGGCACAACAACTGTCATACAAAGCAGGTTTCCCCATTTTCTTTCAACAAATTGGGTTTTGGTTTTATCTGTTTGTTTGTTTAAACCAACTCTGCATCGGGCTGGTAAATAGCAAGTGTTCGCAACGCCTGGGCAAACAGTTTCTCTGGCTGCAACTCAAAGAGGAAACAGAAACCAGCTTAGCCTGGCAGTAATTAGTTTTCTGAATTAGTCTTCAGCCAGACCTATTCCCTCCCTACCTGCTTTACTACCAGGTGATAAGAACTCTTCTGCTGCACAGGGAAGAGAAGGAAGACAAGAGAGATCACTTTCTGCATAAGAATTGTTATTTATATTAGCTTTACAATGCTGAAACTGTAGCCTAGCTTTCAGTAAGCAAATGGCCTACAGTTATGTTAAACTTGGCACTCTTTTGTCAAGAACCAGTAAGGGCCCAACCTGCACAATGGAGGAAGCACAGACTTCTCCACCAACATTTCCTACTTTACAGCAAACCCCAAATATGGGATCGGCTGCTCAGAGTCAATGTTCTCTCTCTAACCACTAAATCATATCCAGATTCTAGAATGTACTTCAGCTGTTAAGAATGGAAATTATGGTTAAGACAGAGCTATTTGATTACTCTCTGCACTAATGACTTTTCCTTTGGTTCAGCTATTTTTTCAGGAAAAGTTACACATCAATGAAAAGTTGAATAAGAACAAATTACAAATCAGAATGCACAATTCTTTTTAGCACGTATCTCATCTCCCCATATTTCCAAAACTCCTACATGTTAATGTGAAGTATTTCATAATACTTATTAGAGAAAGGAAAATTACTGCTCAGCTTTGAGTCAGCCAAGCAATTAAGTATGAGCTTGGTGAATTTAGCTCAGAGATACTGGGATGTGAGGAACAGACTTGTCAGAGATTCCCAAGACAGTTGGGGCTTGCGTGCTCTTTTCACCTAGTTGTCTTTGAGGAGTAAATGATAGAAATCTGAAATATGGCTCTTTGTGCTTTGGAATATCCATGTAGAGGTACACTACTTCAGCTTGTGTGTTCACTACATTTTGATTTGCTTTCATTTTGCTTTGACTCCTCTAGAATCTCTGGGAAGAGAACTAAAAAAATCACAACTACGTGAATTCCTCCACCATTTTCAAGTTTTCCTTACAAAAAAAAAATATGACTATGAAGAACTACATTGATTTAATGGCCTGGAACATGTTCTCTTCAAATTGAGGGGAACAAAAAAAAAAGAGAGCTGTAGCTGCGGCAAATCTACTGCAAGCATTCTTCTGCAGCCACCTGCTCAGTGGACTTGCCACACACCTTTAAGCACTGCCTGTTTTGATATTAATTTTTTTTTTAATGTCAGATATCTTAGAAAAAGAAAGCCTGCACAGCAATGCAAAGCCTTCTGCACCTTTTCATCTCCACATCTGCTGCATTGCTCAATGCAACCTAGCATGGAATGCTCTCAGGCATTTGAGAATATGCAGGTGATCATCTCTAAACTTTGTGTGCTTTCTCCTGTGGAATTTCTTTTCTCAGAGCAGCATCTGAATGAGCATCCCATATTGTTTGTGTCACCACTGTTCTTCCTAAAGGTAATGGAATTAAGGACAGATCTTTCAGGATCCTTTTTTGTACCTAAATAATCAGGAATAGAAATGTAACACCAGAAACCTTGTTTATTACTGAATCTATATCACTTTCCCATGGAAGTTGGGGGGGGCTGCACATGTGGGACATGTAGATAATCCTAATTTTCAATGCACGTTGTGACACAATGCAAAAACAACCCTGACAATTTGAACTGAAAAATGTTCCAATAAAGCATAACTGTTGGGAAATGCTGATTTGTCAAGCCTGAAATGCTTTGAACACAGTATTCACAGGATCAACAAGCCTCAGTCAACTTTGTGTTTTTGTAATACAGAGAAGAAGCAATTGTGAGATATATAAATTGGTAAGCAATGCTTCTTTGGCATTTCAGCATTTCTTAGAATATCTTCTTGCTTCTTGATAAGCCAGACTGGGCAGAGAAACACTGTATGATTTAGCTTTGGTTGCTTTAAGTATCATCGAAAACCAATCAGCTGCTAAGAAAAAATCTGAACAGATCAATTCAAGGTAAGTCTGATTAAAAACATTCTAAAATCAAAGTTGAAGAAGAAAACCCAACAGATTGAAATACTCCAGTGCAACACTCCACACCCTAAGATCACACACAAACATCAACAAAGTTGAGCCACATCTGAAGTCCATTCTAGAATATAATCTTAGCTAATGAGCTGTGTCTTACCCATACATGAATTTGCCCTTGAGGACACACTTTTCCAGTTAAGCATTTTAATAAGACTCCCAAACGAGCTCTTGTCTGTCATGAATTCATTGTTCTGCTGAACTGCAATCCTACTCTGCTGGAGGCTCACTGTTTTCGAGATGCAGTTCCCAGCAGTTGTTTTCCTCATATCTGTAATCAGCACAGCTAAGAACTTTCACTAAGTATTCAACAGCAGTCAGTCCCAGCTGCAAGAAAGATGAATGTGGGCAGCATTTATTCGTTAGAGATTAGCAACAGCACAGTCAGGCGGCAGCGTGTCTCAGATCCAGGAGCTTGGAGGGGAAGTCCTGTGCTGAGTACAAACACCACCAAGCCTCTCATCTCCTTGTGTAATGTGTTACCTAAAAGTTACTGCTGTCAGTGTAAATGTGAAACGAGGTGCTGGGAAGTGCTGCAGTTAATCTGAAGAGCTACAAAAAAACAGGAAGGGTTAAAAACCAGTAGACTTGAACCCTGTCCATTTAACACTCATATTCCTGTGCACTTACACAGGCATGTAAATTATAGATATGCATCACTGTCACGCTGTGCTAGGAATTGCCCCAAACCTCAAACTACTACTTGATGACTCAACAGGAAGACTTAAGGCAAACGGGAAGCAGGGAGGAGGGAATACTAAGTTTAATATTTTCTATTTAAAAACCAGAATTTGGGACTTTACTAAAATCAAACTGCGATATGAATGGTGTATCTTCATTCCCACTGCCATTACAAGAAAACACATGCCAGCCCATATAACATTCATACAAACAGAAAAGGTACACAACACAATTACTTAAAAAAAAAATGCTTAAAGCAGCAAAACTTAGCTCCCTTCGCAAAGAATGAAAATGATACATCAGCAGAAGCATTATGGTTCTGAATTTAGGAACAGCAGCCAAGTAACATAACACATCACCAACAGAACACGTAAATCCTGGGTGATCAGTGGCATTATATGACTACTCCTGTTGCTGCCTATCACTACTCGAGAGAACAATCAATTATTGAACTGTTAGCTTTCTAAAGACACAGCCCTGAATAGGGCAGGAGAACTGCATAGAAATCTCTCACAAGCTCAGCTTTTACTTAGCATGTTTGTAATTTTTGCAGTTATGGAAAGGACAAACTACATCCAAGCTAATAAAATCATTTGGTCTTCAACAAAACACTGGAAAAACATGACAGAATAAACACTGCCAGATTAACCATTTTGTACTGGTACTGTAAAGATCTCTCCATAATATGCAAAACTGCACGGGGAGAGCATGCCTAGAGGTTTTTTACAAGACTGACCTCGAAAAGACAGAGCATAAATTTACATTACCTGAACCAAGGAAACAGAAAAGCTCTGAGCGTTAGCAGAAGTTACAACTCCTTAATCAAAAAGCAGACTCAGTAGCAGCGGGGAAATCTTACCAGAACTCGATCTCCAATTTTGAGCTCCTTTTCTCCTTTCTTTAGTGATCCAGCTTCAGACAGATTTGATACAGATCCACTTGCAGTTTTTGAAAGATTGCTAAACTGAGCAGGAGTAGAATGTTCTTTAGCAGCAAGTGGTGATGTTTTCTGTGGAATTCCTGTTGGAGGAAGTGCAGCAGGGGACGCGGACACCGCGCTGGCAGTTGATGTGGAGGTTGGTGATGTAGCTCTAGATGCATGAGCTGTCTGAGTACCATTGGCTTCCTCTTCTGTCAGCACTTTTCTTGACAATTTTGATGGTCTTGTAAATATTCCCCTCAAGGGTTCACACTGGAAATAGCGAACTCCAGCCACAGAGCCGTCGTTTTTACCGATTGGTTCGTCTAGAACGATCCCTGCCCATTGTCCTGGAGCAAACTGTGTTTCACCAAGGAACTGAATAAAGCCAGGTTTACTTCCATTGACCCAAACACGCTCTCCAACTCTGAAATCATCCACAAAGTCGTCGTGTGCGTCTGCAGTGGTTGTGCTTGAGGACTTGTCACTGGAAGGTGCCTTTTCTGCTGGAGCTGGAATTGAGCACCATGAGAAAGCAACAAGAATGAAATACACTCGTAATTCAGAAAAGTTGTATCTCGAGACTTTCTGCAATTTGCAAGCTTGTTTTAGGGTATTAAAAGTATTTTACATCTTTAACCAATTCAAAGAATTATCAAATGTTACGTGCAATTATGTTGTCTGAACACTATAGTGCATACTTTTAAACACAGTTATTTTAGGGAAAATGTTCAATAACAAAGGTAGGTTTGCTGTACTTGTAGAAGTGTGGTTATCTTAGATAACAACACTGCTAATGTACTTAACACTTACAGCAGATACTTTCCCTCTACCTGTAACATGCTGAAATCTTATCAGTTAGAGAAAGCAGGGATATGCCAGGATCAAAATGGTTTTTCTTGTGTCTTTTTTAATTTTAC
Organism: Lagopus muta; assembly: GCF_023343835.1. Lineage (NCBI taxonomy): Eukaryota > Metazoa > Chordata > Aves > Galliformes > Phasianidae > Lagopus > Lagopus muta. The sequence continues at coordinate 6,827,315 of NC_064449.1, read as the reverse complement.
CCCTATGCTTTCAACAGTGCAGCATTTGAAAAAGTTTGTTTTGAACCAAGATTGCATTCAACTATTGAGATTTTTTTTTTTGCATGTTAGATCAGAACTACAAGCAGAAGTGTTCTAGCATAAATACAAGGGATGTTGTGGGCTCATAGATTTCACTGCATTTTTTGTTGGAAGATGAATAAGGGAAAAGTTAAGATATGAAATATTCTTTACCAGTTGCAACAGATGCAGGTGCTTTCAGTAACGTACTTCCATGCTTGATGGTCTTTGATGGAGCCTTAAGTCCACTTGGTTTTAACATATTCATTTTTCTGTGATACCAGCGTTAACCCTCTTTGTCTACAGCAATTACCTCTTTCCCAACATGGATACAACAGAATTGTCTCTGTCCTCCAACTCTAGGGTAAACCTGTATAGAAACATATTGACATGAAAGAAAATCAGTATTTTAACTCCTGTATAATGTAGAAGTTAATATATAACTCAGTGTAATGAATGCTGCTGCGTTCATCTTGAGCTTTAAACTAAGAGGCTATTTTAAGAAAGAAAAACAAAGTCCTTAACAGCATTACTAACAACATTACGCAGAGATATAACTGCTCTGCGCACTCTACTGCTTTCAGTCACATTTTTCAAGCGTTGCAATATCCCAGCAAAAATAACTTGAGACTAGAAAACTAACTGCAAGAGGGAACAGGGAATGTCAAGCAGAGAATGTTAAGCTAAAAGGAACAACGCTTTTAAGAGCTGGAACCAAAAAGCTAAGGGCGATCAGCAGCGCGAGGCAGTGGGAATCGCATGTCTGAGATCACAAGGCATGTTGGCTCACAGTCCCAGCTACACTCTGGGAAGAGGAGGAGGGACGGTTCCCTGGGTGGCCGACTCGAACACCAGCTGTAAGGTTTGCAGGGAACAGTGCCACCAGGTTTTTGCCACAGAAGGCATCTTCCTTCTGACACAAAAGCTTTAGCAAAGCTTTTTCATCTGTACTGTGAATTCAAAGGGCACGAATCTAAACAAAAACCTGGACGAAAAAGGAAACACGGGCATGGGGCAATAAATTGTTTGCTCAACAGTTTGCTCGGGACATGACAAAGATGAACCACGAAGCAGCTCCCAGCCCTGCCATGCACTCAGCACTTTGGCAGCCACCCCAGAGCTGCCCAGTTGCAGACTGCCCAGAGGCAAGGCCAGCAGTGCTGGTGTACACACAGCACATACCATGCATTTCAGGACAAGAGAAACACCGCTCAGAGAAGGGACTGCTGGAAGGCAGCCATACAGACTAAAGAAACAAGACATCCATGTCTTTGATCAGGATAAATTTTCTCTCTCCTCTATTATTAATTACCATTACAGTAATGGTAAAATAGTACGTTAGTGCTCCTAAAAATCAATTCACTGCGAAAAAGTGTCAGTCACACCGCCTTGTGAATCTAAACAGCAAAGTGAAACACTGCTACGGCTATTTCAAGATCGGCTGTGCCAAATTCAAGTCATTTTCCTAACAAGTCTGCAAAAACACTATACTTTAATTAGTATTAATTACCACCTTGGCTGCATGATTTATCTACGGTTTAAGTCATACTCCACAAAAACTCTAAGTAGCATAGGGCAGATTGCTGAACACTTTCTCTAGCAGTGCCAGAAGTATGTCACACACCCATCTGCAGAGCTACGGCTACCAAAGAGACATTTCTTCATCGCTTTTGCAAGATGCATAGCAGTTTACTATTAGCATTTAAGTGAGAGCTCTCACGTTCACAAACATGAAAACAAAGTTGTCTGTCCAAAATCAAAGCAGAGGGACGGACCATAAATGTGAGTAAACTGCAGAAGAATTGATACACACTGTTATACAGAAGAACAGCAGAGGACCACATAAGGTGTCACTCTGGACACAGGACAAGCACTTGGTATTGTCCTTGTACTACACACCTTCCTTCTCTGATAAATTGGAGTGCATCGTATTTTTCTGTATTCTCATCTTTTTTCTCTCCCATACATGTGCAACTCTTCCTTGTGCTGAAGGCCCTATTTCCTGCCTACTGATGCCAGACTCTCCATGCATGCCCGTGTTTTTTTCCTCTACCCATCAAAACCCACATAACAAGAACAAGCCCACACAATAAGGAAGGACAGAAATGCAGGAAATATCAAGGTTAGTTCTTTTCAGTTCAAATACTCCCTTTCTGTTGTCAATGCAGCACTTACATTTATCCCCCGTTTCCTGACACAGCATTCAGCACTGCTCAGTTAGTAACCATTTATATTGTGCATGGAAAAGAATATTAAACAAAAAGAAAAAACAACCACATTCAAACACCCCCCAAAACAACATCTTGTCGGTGTCAAGTAAATATTTATTAATACATGTATATAACAAGCCTTTAGGCAACAGAAAGCCAGAGCATTCTAATACTGCATTTCCTGGCTCAGGGTACTAATTCATATTTTAATCCTACTCTCCACATCACGGGTTATGTATCTGCTGTGTCATTTGCCTTTTTCAATACACAAGCCTTCAACTGGGTCAGAAGTAACACAACCCTCCCCACTGTCATAGCCTGATTTCAGGGTTAGTGAAACTGTAGCTCAGTGCAATAAACTGCTAAAATGCAGCACAGTATGATAAACTGCTGCCTTACTGCAATAGTGAAAATGCAATTTTCTATCTTTGAAAGAGGTAGGACCTTGACAGGAGCACCTCTGAACAGAATTCACCAAACAGCACATAAGTTTTTATCAAGGGATTTTAGGCATGACGCACTTAAGTGTTTCCAAGAGGCTCCAGATGTCAATTACCTCAATGTCAATCACCTCATCCGAGTGCTTATAAAAGAGGACAGCCAGCTACTTGTCTCAATTTGTTTGCATTGCTCCTCTGAACCTTTCTCAGCTCTCCTGAAAAAAGAATTTTACCCCAGAATACAAAAGAAAAACAAAGCATGTTTTCATTCAGACCTTATATTGCCCACTAACGAAACACACATGTGAAATGCAAATAAACACGTGGGTTTGTGGCCAAGCTTTCCCAATCACTTCAGAAAACACTTAAGCCTTAGCAAAAGCAGATTTGGCACCAAAAAGCAGTGTTCCTGCTCTTAGCTCTGCAGCAAAGCAAAACACTTTCTGAAGAAGAAACTGCCATCCAACACTGTTTCAAGACTGCATTTTAACAACTGGGCATTACAAAAGAATGACATGCATAATTACATGCAAAAAAAAAAAAGAAAGACAGGGTTCAAGTCTCAGCTCACTTCACTTCAGAACCCGACAGTCACTACAAGAACGTAACAGCACCAACTGTTCTTGTAACAGAGCTGCCATCTGACAGCACGCTGCCATCAGAGCACTCCTTCCTCAGCTCAGGTGCAGCACAAGCCTTGGTCGGACAAAACATCTGAAACTGTGACTTGATCACTTGAGAAGGAAACACTTGCAAACATCACTACTTGCAGGCACTGCGTTTCCATGGAGAGAAGCAAGCTGTCTGTCCACTTGGTGAGGGAACAAAGAGGACTTTCTAGCCCAGAGTTGTGAATGTGTTTGAATGGACTCACGATGGACTGCATAACCCCGGTCCTCTGCAGGCAGATGTGCGGTCTGACTCTGAGCAGTGCACTCTGAGGCTGCAATGCTATTCTCTTGTGGTCTATTTGTGTAATAAAGTGAAACAATTACTTTAATCGATGATCATCCAGTATGGCCACACATGGCTTCTACAAAACATTTCAAATTAAAAGACAGTATTAACTCAGTTGATATCACTACATGACTGATACTGTTGGCAAATGCCTTTCGAAGCCAAAACATTGCTAAGCTCAAAAAAGAGATGGCTGCAAACTGTTAGTTCTGATCAGGATGCTAATTCTTTGCAAAATACATGTCGGTAGTAAGACAAAGAAATATGTAATAAATATTCTATAGGGGCTGTGTAGAATAGTCAGTACTGCTGAGTAACTCCAAGGGAGATGTAACCAGAGAAGATCCCTGCAGCAGTCAAGTACTAGGTAACTCAAAGACAAATTCTTATCATACCATATAATGTACAAAATAAACTGGAAAATGCAGTCTGTAGGAAAATGACACAGAAAACAGATTTCAAATACCTCCACTGTTCAGAAACACGTCTTGCCTAATAAAAAAAAATACAATAACAATTGAGTAAGAAAGATAAAAATGAAGTGCTATCTCTGAAAAGACAGCCTGAACAGCATTTTTGTAATAGTCATTTTACACTCCTGATGCTCATACCACAATTGCCAAGCTTGCAAAAGCTTATGAATCATTCCTCAAAAATCCTGACAATGGTTCAGAGAAAGTAGCTTGGAATTTTGGAACCCTTCACAGTCACAAACACAACTCCTAAAATGACTGCATTCTTTAAGCAGAGTGCCAAAGCCAAATAATTTACAGTACAAGCATTTTAGGTGTGATTCAGATGTAATTTTTATCACAGCTCTAGAAGTTGTGTTTGTGGTCTCCTAGACTTGCATTACACTTCTGGGGGAAAAAAATAAAATAAAATAAAAGATGAGCGTATATAATTTCCAACAGTATTTAAAATACTGCCTTCAGATTTGAGGGTTTTGGAAATCAAACACAGTTGAAGAATGCAACCATATTTTGGCTCTGAAGAAGCAGCCATCACACTGCCATTTGCTTCTTGTTACCTCTTGAGGAATGCTGCTCTCTCTGCAAGAATGTGCCACATCACAGAGGCCAACTGCTGACAGGTTGAAACAGGAATGTGCCAAATTCATCCATATCATGTCCACTGCCCAGAGTGGGACATATGCACCAGCACCCTCACTACAACACATGGGACATGGGGACAGAGCAGAGGGATAAGCTGCAGGAAGCAGCTGGGCTCACACGCTCTCCCTGAGCAGCATTTCCCATCGCCACCATCTTGCTTCATTTCCAAGAAGGAATGTGAAGTCCTCTAGGACCACATATTATGCAGCCAAATGCCTCATTTTTTGTAAAATCACAAATGTCAGCACACCCAGGGCGGGGGAGCTGAACCTGATCCCAGAACAATTACCTCCTCCTGCTCACAGTGCCTTCTCCACCAGGTTTAGGACTGTTGGAGACTGCTCGTACTGTCCTACCAAATGCACTGAATTCCCATCATGAATTTTTCCAAGTGCTGAATTGCATTTACAATGAAATAATTCCACAGCACACATTATAAATGTCACGCTAAGCTTCAAAGTCAGTTCTGAGACAACAACTACAAGCAGTTAAACCAAAAAGTTGGATTTTGAAGCCTTTGTGCCTTAACTGCTCAGAACTTCTCCCTCTTGCAATGATGCAGCACACTTCATAGAGCAAGCTATTTACAACTTAAAACCCATTTAAGACATAAACACAGCCATGCTGGAGCTATCAACTACAACAAGGTCTCTTTGCATCAAGCCACTGAAGGCAATTACTGAAACTCCAAGTGAACTCTCCAAACCCAATGCTCAAGACTTTGCGCAAACCCAACATGTACTGCCAGCTCCAAAACATCTACTGAATGAGCAGCAACTTCAGACTAAAACAAACCAGAAAGAGCTCTGCTGGCCTCTGATAACTAACAAAGCAAGTCACAAACAGCAAACAGTGACAGAACTGATGTAAGAGCCTCTGCACAGTCACTTTTAAATCAAACTGATTACTCAACTGCTGCTCAAGAATTTAACTGTACTGCTCAGTGACCAGACTGCAGGATGACAGAAGCATCTTCAGGTACCATCTAAATAGGAAACAGAAAATAAGCACAATGTCAGAATTTAAGATTTCAATAGAACAAGAGTTGGCATTTTAGAGTGTACATTTGATTACTCATTCAACACATGGCAGTGAGAAGAAAGGGAGCATTTAAACATTACTGAGACTTCAAAAATGCGACTTCAGTTTTATTTTGTCTCTTAGAAACCATGGATTTTGATGTCAATTAAGCAAGTAATATGATGACCTGAGTAACACAAGTACATTACTACAATAAAAAAGACACCAAAATAACATAAACATTTCATTAAATGCTGCATTATGCTAAGTGCAACTAGATCATATTTATTTGGCTTAGTAGATGCTCTGCTTACTGCCAGCACCAAAACACGAGGGCTGGTACATGTCTATCAAACCACTGCTTTATGCCTCACTTCTAAGATTAGGAAAAAAGACGAAGTAGCACAAGTAAGCAAGAAATAAAAGGAGCCCACACCTTTCTTTTAGATCTGTTATTTACAGATACTGGTACAAGAATCTAATAATAAATAATAAATTCAGCAAGAAAATATGCAAGAATATCCCTTAGTTCACATGCAACCATCCTTCTTATAACACAAATATACTCTACTTCTGCTCATTCCAGCCCTACCCAACAAAACCCTCATATGAATTCTAGACAGGTAGACCCTTGAAAAATGCAAACACTCATCCAATGGGAATCACATATGCTGTTAAAATTCTTTCATATTAATTTGAATTTTATAAATGACATACTCTTGAAGAAGAATAAATTATCTCTGATAATTTATTAGTTATGCCTAATTAAAATAGAGAGGACAAAATCAATCATTTGCAATTCTCAAGTACCTTCAAAGATGCTACCAGGATGACTCCAGGAAGTTTCAGCTGCATGCTGTGTTTTAGTGCATGTGCAGCTCAACTCAGAGTACAGCTTACTTCGGCCACCAAAACAACACTTTCAGCAGTATCACCTATTTGATGAACATAACTTGAAACAAAGAGTGGCTGACAAATTATTCAACTGGAATTGCATCTATATGACCACAGCAGAGATCCTGAGGAACACCTTTCAACTCTATTTTGGAGACCAGTACAAAGAAGCATCACGTAGTCTGCAGTACCCAGCATGTTCAGTAACACACAGACAACCAGAGGATATTTGAAACAATCCCAACACTGTAATGCAAGCACAGTGCCTTGTCATCACCCATCCCACTATCAGGCAGCCATCACAACAAGGTGTAAGGACATTCCCCTAAATACCTTCTGATTTTCACTGACTTCAAGGAAGGAATCTCCATTCAGTCAGTAACTCAGAAGAAACTCTCTTTTCTTGTATCCTTAGAAGGAGGGGGGAAAAACATACTTTGCTGTTTGGGAATCCATCCAAAATTGTATTCTTAGAGGTTTCACAGAAGTAGGCCAACATTACAGCAATGCTATGAGAAGGCTTTCATTCAAGCTTCTATGCGGCTCACAGACTTTAATTCTAGAATCCTTAGAATGTCTTTAGAATCAAGGACATTCTAAGTCACTTCACCTCATCATTCTGTAACTTGCTCTGGTTATTCAGACCCCCAAGTACCAGAAAGCATGTGATGCTTCCAAGCACACATCATTCTCTACAGAATGAGCCAAGGATTAAGAAGCAGAAGTTTTCACCTGGGAAAGTAAATGATTACCCCTCCTGATAAACCTGCTATCTGTACTTACTGCCTTTTTCCAAGGAAATTCCTCACTGCCTTTCTTCAAACTGCCATTTTGAGAGCAAGAAGAGTAATTTGCTCAGCTGTCAGCTCTGCCTTCTCCTGATACATCTTAACCAACTTCGTAAGTGAGTTCAGTCCACAATGACAATACTTGTGAATAGTAGGGCATAAAGTTTACATTATTTGAGATCTGAAGTTTAAGCAAAAGTTTGAGAAGGAAAATATGATCTCCTGTCAGCTCCAAACCAAATGTATACAACAAAGGGCTTCTAACTGATACAACAATGCTGCTTCTTTTTATAGTAAGAATTCAGTTTCCATAGACTTGGGTGAAACTGTAACTGTTTCACACTCCTCGCAAACATCAGGTCAGCACTCCCTTTTTAGCTCTTCGCATTCTGAGCCTTTTAAATTAGCACCATGACTGCTATACGGCTGGCGTATAATAAACACAAGTCCAAATGCAGAACTTAGATAAACACTGCTCTGATTCAGTGTAGTCAAGCAGAGGCGCAGACTAAGTCAGATAGGCTAACTCTATCAACACTGAGTTTGCTTCTCCAAATTGCAGTTTTCTTTCAAAATAAGCTAAAAATATGGATAGTGGGATTATAAAGATCAGGAAAACTGAACGGCTTTTAACGGTGTTTCTCCTAGAAACAGGAGAATGAAGATGATCCTCAACTTGAAGGAAGGTTAGTAGGCATTATTCCTGAAGCTTATGGGTTTGTACAAAGAGCTGTCCAGGTGGAAAACTGCCAAACAGGTGCTAGGGTAGAAATGCGTACATTTTCCATGTATCTTAGATACATCTTTAAACTCTTTTAGTCTTTCTGAGGCCAGGATCCAAGACACCAGATCTATGGGTATTTCTAAGGGTCAGTGGCGCTATTCAAAGTCATGCAATTGCAACATCATGCTGCAAAAATAAACACAGACACAGAGCAGCCATACTAATGGATGTTCAGAATCATCGGGGACACTGTGCAGTGATAGAACTGGCTCCAGTGCTTCTGAGAAGAATGAAATGGTTGCTCCAGCAGAAACTGGCATCTGGCTGAGGGCAGCTGAGATTACAGCTAATGCAGTATATAATTGCCTTTCATTAAATAACAAAACACCATCCATCCGAGGCATTTCTAAACATGCCAGTCCAATAAGGATTGCAGCGTGTTACTTTTTAGATGTGCCAGCAGAGCCAGTAGTCCCTAAGGAATGCCAACAGATCAAACAAGAGCTGCATTCACACATGGTCACTATGTTCAAACATCAGAAAACTCGCATTTAACATACAGAGTTAACATCTGACCCGAATGTTTTAGAGAGAGAAAGAAAAGCAGTTCTGAAAAGCTACACTGGCAAGACAGATAGCTATTTCTTTAGAGAGAAGCTCTGTTTTGAAATATTCACAGTCACTCCTCCAAAACAACTTCAGCAGGGCTAAAAGAATAAACGGAGGAACACTGAGGGAATTATCCAAGCTAAGTAAATAAAAGCTATCCTGGGTACTCACAATTCAGAAGATGATAACAGATAGGAAATACACAGGAGCTCAGGAAAGCCACAGTAAGCATACGGACACTGCTCTTTCTTAGAGTATTTTCATGGGAGGAAAGAGATTATTTCCTACAGGATGCCTCTGTGATGTTGACACAAGGCACACTAGAAAGCTGAAAAGCTCTCTTTAAAAGAAACCATAGGAATAAATTATGTAAACCTAATTCAATCTCCCTCCCTATGGACACAGATGTTTCAGGTCACATTTCTGAGGTTTTCAGCCTCAGCCAACACAGCCCCGTCCCTTCGGCACACTTCAGCACATGCAGGAAATCTGCTGCACGTGAAGCGGGTGGGAAGAGAACCAGGACACACCGTGACTTCAAACGGAGACAAACCTCCGCCCATTGCCCTGTCATTCCGCATTCCGCGCACGATGAAGGATTTCTGTCAGCACCTGAACAGTTCTGCGTTTCTCAGAATAAAATGCTCTGTGGTAAAACGAGGGGCGGTGGGGAAAGAAGCTTACCTTTCCTCCCCTGCCTGCAATTTGCCATGGTGTCACACACAGCAGCAGGTGCATTGACACAGGCCCCAGGAGCACGGCTCTGACGCTGCCACACGCGTCCCTCTGCGCTTCAAACTCGTCCTTGCACAGCAGGAGGCACAAAGCTCCTTCCTTTCCCGCATTTCTTCCCTCTCCCTACACGCTCACAGGTTGGGAGCCCAGCGATGCGAAGCAGCCCCCGAACTTCCCCAACTCCCTACCAGACGCTGCCTGCGTTCTGCCTGACTGAGCGCGGAGGGGGGGGAGGGGGAAACTTCACTTTACAGTCATATTTTTAAGCATGACACAATCCCAGACCAAATATTCCGCCTCGTGCTATTCCACAGGAGGTACACACAGGGACTTTTGGCTTTTTTTAACGATTATTTTTAAGGCAAGGAGGTTACAAGGAACGCAAAAGGCGGCAGGCACAGGGCAGGTGAGGCAGCGCGGCGAGGCACTGACGGCAGTGACACAGCGGGAAGCAGACGGGGCACGGCCCGCATCCCCCCACCCACAGAGCCGGGAGCCCGAGCGCCGCCGGCCCCGCGAGGGCTGCGGAGGAGCGGGGTGAGCCCGGCAAGCCCCGGCACGCAGCCTGGGAACCGGCCGAACCGGCCCCCGCCGCCCGCGGCCCTGCCAGGGGAGCGCCGGGCACGTGCGGACGGGGCTCGCGGCAGCCGCAGCGGCACGGCCGCTTCACGCCGTCCCCTCGCCGCCTCGCGGACCTTCCCCCCCTCCTCCCTCGGCGCGGGCCCGAAGCGGAGGCCCTGAGGCGCGCCCCCCCCCCTTCCCCTCAGGCGCGGCCGCCGCCGCCCTCTGCACGCGGGCCCCAACGGCGGCCTCACCGCTGCCTCCGCGCCGCCGCCGCCTCCGCTTCCCCTCCGCCGCCTCCTCCTGCCCCTCTGCGGCGCCGCTCCCGGCTCAGCTCGGCGGGCGAGAGGCGGGGCGGGGCGGGCGGACAACGTCTGCCGGGCTCGCGGCTCCGCGAGGCGGGGACTGCAGCAGCAGCGGGAACCGCTCCCCCTGCCGCGCTCCGGCGCTGCTTTTCCCCTCCTCTCTCGGTCCCCATCCTCTCCTCCCGCCGCCTTTGTCTCTCCCCCCGCTTTGTTCGCCCCGGGGCAGTGCCCTTCCCTTGGGGCACAGAGAGTCAGTGGCCAAGGGGAGGATAAAAGGGGGGGGGAAGAGACACGAGCTCTCAGCTTCACACGGCCCTACACGAGCAACCTCAACGTGTGCCGTTTTTCTCCATTTTCCTTTTGTCCTCAGGCCCAGAAGTGTTACAATTCCTTCTCTCTCTCTCTCTCTCTCTGAGGCGGCACTGTGCTTATGGAACACCATTCTCCCTTTGGTGATGCTGAAATGGCTGAGCAGCAGCTCCACCCTATCGACAACGATTTAATAGCAGCTCTCGAGGCTGAATCAAAGAGCTCTGCTCCGCTTCCCTGCATACAGCGTTGGCTCTGCTGAATTCATCACAAAGCAAACCTGTTCCAGTCCCGTAAGTTTGGTTCTTGTGCGATCCTGTTTGAACAAAAGGGTGATGAGAAAGCAATTCCAGCACTGGAGCCCAATTGCAGTTTGTCATTCAACGTGGCATCATTCCCTGGCGTTCATCCAGCATGGTAAAGCACAGAACGGTGTGACACGGGGCCCACAATAATAGCTTGCAACTAGACCAGCATTTAGCAACGTTTGTTGGTATTTCACTTCCTAAGCATAAAGTGGAAGCTCTTACTGTGGCATTGAGGTGTTGAAATTGATACTCAAAACCCCCGTACAGAGGGGATTCTTCCTCTCTATAAAATTTGTTCCACTGAACTGGAAACTTCAAGATTTAAATATGAGATTGTATTTAGAAGCACAGAGCCAGCAATTTAATGCTTACAGCAAGGAATGGCCCTGCGGCCCCTCGCAATGGGAATAAACCCTTAACACATACAACATAATTTAGTTTAAAACTTTTTTTAAAATAACTTTACAGAACACTTGTACAAAATACCTGTTGTCCTCTCAGGCTCTCAGCCCCAGCTCAGGACCTTTGCACTTGTGTTCTGGTATCACAGATTTGAGCTCTCTATATTGATGGGATGTTTTTCATCATCCTGTGTTAATTTCCTTTTTGTTTCAGATAATTTAATACCAGGTAAGTAGATTTCAGGAGTGCAATGCAGTGTAATGCACAACATTTTGTTAAGCAATACTAGACAGCTGTAATTAGTATAAAGCCCAGCAACTAGAAGTCAATTTACTATCAAAGGTAGAAAACTAAGGTGCAGCTTTGTGCTGCCCTTCCAGTACTTTATTAAAATACAAGCAGTAAGTAACAACACTAAAATTATAAATGAAATACATTTCAAACATATAAGTAGCTTTCTCCACCTCCCGGTAAAACTAAAGCTAAAAAAGGTCCTATTCCTACAGCAGGAACTCAGAATCAAGTTGCACAGATGAAAAGTTTCTACCTATAAAGTGAACATACAACAGTCAGCAGGACATATTCAAGTACAAAGATTTTGAGTACAGGATTTTCTTCCTCTGAATGATCTCTTCAGCATTTACACCTGGCAATTCCTATACGGAAACTCAGTTCACACCTTTTTTCTCTGCAGCACTTTCACTGATGTATATCATGTAGTTTTATCCCTAAGAAGCGAGATCTAAAAAATTGTTGCAGACTAGGAAATTGTTTTCACAGTTTAATGGATTGAAAGGCTACAAATTTTTTATTCCCAACATACTTACCACTTTCCTTTCCTAGGATAGCAGTCACAAAAAAGCCATGCAAGTCTGTGTTTTTTGTTGGTGTTCTACATAGGACAAATTTGCATCCAGTTCTACATTATTTGTTTTACCCATGTTCGGTAGAACAACAGAAAACAGTATTTTAAGAATCTTTTCTGCATGCTTATCCAAGGTACTTAAGTTGATCTGACAACAGCAAGAGTCACCTTGACTATAAATGTTTCATTCTACAGATAACTTGAGAAACCATTTTCTACTAAAGAAGATACCACACACATTAAGAACAAAAGGTGAAGCAAATCAGAAAGTTTTATCCCTACTGAGTTTCTAAACAAAGCGTGCATCAACTTCTGTTCAGTCACTGGATGACAGCTAAATATTATGTTGCAAAAAGCCTTATGTCTGCTGCTAGTAGTTAAGTAAACTTTAGGAAGTGCCAATTGTCACTTACATATTAATTACCATGTTATTAAATCCATCCTGTTTGTAACCTTCTTCAAGGACTGAGACTAATTCCTCATTTGTCCTCTTCCACCTCTTTAAATATAAATATGATTTTTGGAGCTACAATATGTTCTTAAGAGCAGCAAGCTTCAGTGGCATTTAATTATCAGAAGCAATACAACTGTGTACAAAATGAGGGCACTACAGACTTCCATAGCAATTACAAATACTTGTGAGAAAAATACAGCCAAACCTTTTCATCCTCTTATTTTTTCAGCTATCCTGCCTTTCTGATGTGCAGGAAACAATTTTTCTTAGCACCTACCATGTCTTTCAGTTATCTTCTAGATTCTCAGCCACTGATCTTTAGTGACTTTTTAAGCACTGTCGATTAGATTATAAAAACATAAGTTAGAAATGTAAACCTCTTTAAGATGCTAACCACCTGACTGATGGCCACAGAACTTGGCAGAGATTTTTTGTTTCCCCTGATGTAAATTAGCATTTCTGAATACTTCTGCTGTTCCCAATCCCGTAAGCAAACATGAACATCATGCCAGCAGGAATCTGTGGGAAAATCTGAATGGTGATTGCTCACACTATACCCACCCCATTACAAATTTTATTATTCATTTTCATAAGCTCTAATCTAGGCTATTACGCCACACCAATCACCATGGGAACCTGACTAAATTCCAGAAATGCTTTTGCTGTTCAGCTTCCCTCAGATCTTGTAGTGTCATCTGACTGCAGTTTCAATATACAAAAGTAATCTGAATAGTTGTATCTGACAGAGTAAAGAAATCCAATAAATGCAAGTATTTTTAGTGCAGAGTACTCGATAAAAGCAGGGAAAGCACGGCTGAATACTACGATGAGATTGAGATCAAGATGAGCTCATTCCTTATGAGAGAAATCACGGAGATAACTGCATGTGAAGACACAGAGCAGAGGCAGATACAGTAAGGGGTTTTATGCATTGGTTCTGCTTGATTTTCTCAGAGCATTATCCATCCTAACCACAACATCCCCAGGAAGGAGGATTTCAAAGACAGCTATGAGTACCTACTATTTCCTGTCACCTTTATTTAAGAACAGTAACTGTGAGAGTTAAAAAGAGAAATTAGATAGATCCTGCTACAGGATGTTTGCTTTTCTGAGACCAAATATAAGCATTTAAAAAGTTCTCTTATAAAAGTTCCTATTTCTTTTCCTTAAAATAAGTTTTACCATTTGAAAGGCAAAGGAAGTAAAATGAGAAAGGGCATTCTATTTCCAACCATCTTTTGCTTTACTAAGTTTGTAAAGAAATTCTTGGGCTAAAAACTTTTATTTTAATATATGGGTTATATGTTTGGTTGGTTGGTTTTGTTTTTACAGAAAAAGGGTTTAGATTTTGGCAGCCTTAGATTTGAAACAAAACTAAACATCTACAGATATCTTTTTTAAATTGGATAGAAGAGGAAAAGAAATGGAAGAAAAGTTCTCAATATATGGTACAGGTGGCCTAGGTCAGCAATAGCTCATGCTCTAAATCATAACAGGATTAAGGGATAGTCTCTAAACACTGAGATACAGACACAAGCCAAATGCCAGGCAAAGCCTGGTAACCAAACACTTTCCATTCACTAGCTCTGTGCAGCTCCCTGCTCAGCATTTCATTAGTTCCCAGCTAGCCATCTATTCAGTTGCCTGCTTTTGTCTCTCAATGACCAACTAACTCATCTCACAGATGTTGACTACATAGGAAAACATTCATACCACCCATTTATCAATTATAATGACCTAATTAGAAAAGAAGCAGCATTAGCATCAAATGACTTACCACCTTAAATGTATTTGAGTGACAGTCCTGGTGTTTGTTATCCCTAGCAGGAGGGAGAGTAGGCATCTGCTATCACTAGTTTGGGTTAGAAAAATAAAGAAGGCACAAAGCATCATAGAAAATAATTCCAAACACACGAACAGCTTGCAAAAGCCTGTTTTCCAACACTTTAAAATACAAACAAATCAAACCACACACATTGAAACTAAAGAAACAAATGGATGAGAACTAAATTAAATAGGAACAATCTGAATTCCTAACTGTAGGAACTAAAATTCAAGTGTATATCCTGTCTGTATGCTCCCAGTTGTATCAGGCTGCATGTGGAGAACACAAACATTTGCTGACTTGAACAACCAGTCAGTCCAGTCACTTTGCACAAAAATTCTAATGGATATAAAGTATGTCGCCCCAAACACAGAGCATCCCTGCCTCAAGCCTCCCAAAAACATTTGCTTTAGAAACCAGGAGATAAAATCTTCCCATATTGAAAAAAACCTCTATCCCCAAGTAGTTTTCATTCAACAACTACAAGAGTCCCCAGAGCAAAGTTCCATGCCTTACAAAGTTAAGGATTTAACATATTTAAGCTAGTATTTAGAACTGCATTTAAAGCTTGGTTGCTGAAATGTCTTCACTTTATTCTTCCTCCTGATTTCTTCAACATAAATCTTGGAAGCAACGAGTTAACAACTAGTTTAGTAAGTCTGATAACTTGTAGAAACATCTCAGACTTATCTATTCCAATCAGTTAAGTGGAAGGGCAATTTATTATGAATTTATTGTGAACATGCAGAGCTAAGTATAGCACTAGAGAGTACTAAGTATATAATATAAAATGATTTTAATATTGTGTCTGCAAGCAAAGCATAAGCATACAAGTATGCCAATAAAGTCTGTATGCCCTAGTAAAGAAGGAACATTTCATAAGGCCTATTTAAAAAAAAAAAAAGATCTTCTAAGGCGTGGAGACAGAACTGCATGTTTAAGATATGAGCACCTCAACACACCCAAAGGTGTATAACTTGAAATGATTACATCACACCATCATCCGCATGCGAATGACACACTGCACAGCATATAATAGCTTGGGTAAAGGGTGATGACTGGCTTTTAACTTTATGGGAGGAAGAAGCACGGAGGAAGCACAAAATCTCTAGGTTATTTCAATTAGGGCTTTCTTTGTCAAGTGCATAGGACCTGGAAGTTCCTGGCTTGAAAGCAGTACTCTTACTTTTTCCTAGAAAAGATCAGCTAGAAAAAGCCTATTGTTTCAGTTCATATGATGAACGCTTACTTGGAGCTCTACGTTCCACATGGGAACAGATAAACTGAAGTGATCCATGCTGCAAACAGAGCCTTTTCAGCCTCTCCGAAGTCACGCTGTTCATGTAAAGACTCTTGGAAGTTTTCCATTCGAAGTTTAGAGCAATAAAAGGAAAAAAATATAAGCACTTGATCTGAAAAAAACTTGTGTTTTTTGTAAGCATTCAAATGCAGAGGTCACTAATTCGACACATTATAACAATCTTTGGGAAATATCTACAATCTGTAAAGCTGAAGTTGTTAAAGAACAGGTTCAGTCTCTGAAGTTATCAAATACAACCTTAGACATCCCTACCTCAAAAGTGTTTTCTTCAGTCCTTGAAAATCCTTTAATTTACTGCGTATCTCACGTGGTAGAAACACTTTTTTTCCTGCATTTAACAAACAAATTTGGACAAACAAATGCTTTACCAGCTTTAAAGAACACTGTTAAACCAAACCAGTACTCCCTCTGTTGGCCATGCAGATGCGTAGTCGTCCCACTTACCAGCCGCTTTGAACAGAGGTGAGAGGAGAGGGAAAATAAGAACAGTTAGTTAGCAGAACTGTAATATTTCTAAGCTTTGGCCTTTCAAAAATGAGTTCTTTAGATTATGAAAATTGAGTGTCATGAGCAGGTTAGCTGAAATAATTTTAACATCTTAATTATAAAAACATGAACCCAGTTGTTATGACTTTTCCTAAAATAATCAATTCACTTCACCCTCATTTTAATCAGCTTGTTTTTCCTAATTATCCTCAGCAGCTTATTTCAAGAAATCAGCAGTCTAATGGTTTAGAACTCCAATTAAAAAAAATATTTATAAAAGCCTCATTTATTAAACCTCTGTACATAAAAATGAACATGTATGTACAGCAAGTTTACATGAAGAAGGATGTTACAAAAGATACAGTGGTAATTAAAACTAATCCACATAAATAAAAGTTTATAAAAATACTTGAAGTGGTGAAGATAATGCTGGTAATCCCCGATCATTTTCATCCAATTTCCACGACTTTGACATGGGAAGCCTTATCTTTAGATTTTTTTTTAAAAACATTCTGAATATATTAAACTTATCTACAGGATAATTAGCAAAATCTATAAAGTATCCATTATTGTACAAAGGATATTAAAAAAAAAAAATCACCAATCCACCTGAAATTCAAGGACAATGCAACTCTTAGCCAAACTAATGAACAATAAGACAAGTCTCTCTTTTTAGAGCGAAGAACAATTTACTTGCCAATGCAAATCAACAGTCCCATTATTCCTTAGTGGAAGAATGCAATTTGGGAACTGTATTTTTCTGGCTGGATTGGTTCTGGTCAAGGTGGAAGCCCTGCATTGACTTCAGTTTTGAGGAAGAACAGGGGCAGAGCTGTAATCTTTAGAGATTTTCTCCTTCCTACAAAAGGATGAGGAAGGTTATATGAGTTTGTAAAACTGAAGGAGAGAGAAGGGTGCAGGAATTTGAACATAAAGAAACAAAGGAAGACCAGTTAAAAGTCAAGTCTTTTTCTTTTGCTGGTTTCTTGGGGAATTCTTCAGCACACTCCTTATTCGAAGGTAAGTGCCCGTTGACTCAGTCATATTTTCAAATTCAAAAGGTGCTATACCTACAGCAAACTTGCTCATATCAGGAACAGGATTTGAGCTCTTTGCAGATGACTCAGTGCTTGTCACCACTTTATTATCAACCGTACTTTCTCCATCGTTAACCTTGTGATTGGGAGCAGGCACGGTGTTACCCAGCAGGTCTTCGGAATCTGAATTATCAGGATCTTCCTTTAAATTAAGTGAACTATTACCTGGATTAGGACTAGTTAGAGGATGTTCATTTTCTGGTACCTGTTCACTGATACTGGAAAACTTAGTTTCCAATGTTACCATCTTATCAGATGATCTTACTTCTGCAACAAGATCTACTTCGTTCCTGGATGGTGATGATGTAACAGAATTTCCAGTTAAAGGTGTATCAACAGGGATATCAGAGTCACTGTTTGTGCTTTCTGCCTGCTCTAATGCTGCCCAAATTAATCGCTGCTGTTCCTCTAGTTCTTCCAAGGTCAGAGTATCCTCATCCATGGTTGAGTCCACTATTTTTGGCTGAGAAACATCACCGGAAGAATTTAATGATGGAACAGTGTTAGGAAGAGGAGGATGGGTGGGTGTTGAAGGTTGAGTTGGTGTAAGACTTCGTGGAGTAAGTGGAGGTGTGCCTTGTGGCAAAGGAGGAGGAGTTGAAATCACTGGAGGTCCAGGTGGCAGCGGAGGTTGGAACTGGAAACTGTTAGTTGTTTGAGATCTTTGTGACACTTCCACATCTAGAAACAGATAACAGGCTTCTATTAGAATCTGAAGTCTGACGGACAACATTTAATGCCAAAGCTTTAGGATATGAACTATCAGACATATGCATCCTCATACCTGGTTTTCAGCTGAGCTAGAACGAGCTTTCTTAAAGTTTCAACATCCACTCAAATTACCTGTTTGGGGATTTTAACTCTCCTGGCCATTTCACAAAAAAACTATGAAACAAACAAATCTCTTGAATGTACTGAACAGACTTTTCTTCCAGACTTAGACACACTAAGGTACCCTCTCTTATAAGAAATCCAAAAGCAAAGATAAAAGCTTCTCCATCTATTCTAACATTAAAACAACACCAAGACCCCCTGTTAGTTTGACTAATTTTTCAAGTTGTGAGTTTGTAACATCCTGAAGTATTTAATCCAAGTATTTTAGGATTTGGAGGTCTTTATAACAGAATTTTCTTTAAGATACATCTGAAGTGAAGAGATTGGAATGGGTAACCAGGATTCCATTTGCTTTGAGCACATCTGAAACTTCTTGCTTACCTTAAGCATTACCGTAGCGAATACTAAAGCACTGGTTTCTCTTTGTCTACAGTAACATTTCAATCCAGAAAAGTTATTTTGGAAATAAAAATTGAAACTAGGGAAAAAAAAAAAAGAAAAGCAGAATAACTATACCAGAATCTAGGTCCATGTCAGCTACTGCTACCTCCAAGTCGTCTTTAGGTCGTTTTGAATGGTGAGAGCTTGGCTGCGGTGCAGTCCTTTTACTGCTAGATTTTGAACTTGGCTGAAAGGAAGTCAACCAGGAAAACAAAGTAAGTTAGAATTAGATTATTTAATGTAACATTTCCAGCTTTAAGAACACATGTAAAACAGTTTTGTAATTATAGTTATTCAGTGACTGAGTTTGTAAACTTAAGTTTGAGGCATTTAATGTAACTGAACAGACCTGTAGTTTGGTTAGGCTGAAGTGGCAAAGGAGCATTATTAAACAGTGGAGACTGAGTGCAGAACATCTATCTTCCCCTCTTCAATGGAAATATTCTACAGTGGACAATACTAGGTGAGAGTCAGAGAAGAACCGAGAATCATACACAACAGTGTTTTCTCAAGTCACTGTGTTAAGATTACTGTAAGTCATGTCTACAGCAAGTTTTTCACTCATTAGGGAAGTCTGGAAACAAGATCGGTTTTAGGCTGAAAAGTTTATACCTTATATCCTTATATCTTATTTTCTAAACATGAAACTCTTCTGCTAGAACAGGCACACCAAGTTACAGACTACCTTACTGGTTCACTGGACTGAAAAAAAATAAATCACTACAGAGTTAACTGTTACTGTAAAACTAATAAAAGCACCAGGATTTCACAACTGGTGGTGTCAATGAGATGGTCTGAATGAAGACAAACAAGAAATTATTGTCTCCACTAACTACATGACAACTTCTCTTTTTTGAGAGTAAAACTAGGATATATTCACCGCATGAAAATTAGACAGGTAGTGAGCAAAAACATCCTTCTGTTGAGATGGCTGCATGGGGATGGAACCAAATATCTGCCATTCCTACAACAACAAAAAGAGAGACAAAAGGCTGAACATTGTGTGTGTTTGGCTTAATAATACGACAGTAGAACTAAAGAGAAATGCTAAGGGATTAACAAGCAAGATGAATTCATCCTCTCATCAGAAACCTTATTTATCAGAGGTAAATAGATCTCAAGTAGGAACTTAGGAAGGCAAACCAAAAGTACTGCAACCTGTGAATACAAAGAACTAATGGAGTGTAGTCTTATTATTATTACTTGGTAATTTATTATTATTGTTATTACCTGACAGTACTCGTAATAATAAAAAAGCATCACAAGAACATGCAGAAAATGTAGACGGGCAAAAGGAACAGGCAAACTCCGACATAACATTTTGTCTTTAAAGGAAACTCAATTAACCCAGACTCCTGTTGGTCTTATAATGGAAATAAACACCACAGAAGCACTGCCAAACCCTGCCCAGAATATATCAGATGTCACCTGAACAGCCCCCACCTCCAAAGCAAGCACTTAAATAGCTGTTGAAAGAAAACTGCCAGATGGATGATGCAGAACATTAAACTTGGCAAACAGCAATAAGCATTAATAGGCTGCTCAGAAAGCAGACAGCCACTTACATCTGGGATCCCACTTGGAGTGGAGATATTAAAGCCTGGATAGTTAATCAACTTAGAGACATCATAAGTGACGTGTTTTGGTTGAAGACATCCTTCATCTTCTGTTTCATTATCACCTATAAATAAAAAACATAATTATTACCGATGCTAATTAACGCTACTGAATAAATCCACAGGATCACGTACACAGTTTTGGTTTTTGGAATGTAAGTTGATAGATCTAACACACACACACCTTTACCATCATAAAGAGCAAGTCCCGAGTGCTCCATTTCAGCCTCTTTGAGCCAACCTGGAGGATAACCAAGCTGACGCATGCGATATATAAATGGAGGAAGACTCTTAGCTGTGACACCAAGCGCATCCTGAAGTTCCCCACTGAGTTGAGAAAACAAGAAGTCCATAACTGAGTTTGTATTTTTTTTAAAGGAAGTTACTAACACGCTGTTACATTTTAAATGAGCAAGCTAAAATAATTTAGCTCAAACCATGTTGCTGGTCAATTCCAGAAATAACAAGGTTGGGGCAAAAACAACTCTGATACTAAAGAAAATCTGTAACACATTTCTCCACACAAATGTACATATGGTTAGACATTCTATGGGGATTCTACTCTTAGAACAACTCACTCCATGGCTTTTTACTTCTTGCTCGTGGCCTTAATTGTAGCTACAGGAAGGGTGGAACTTAACAAAACAGAAAATTTACTGATGATTTCTGTAAAGACTGATACCATCATATTACAATTTTAAAAAAAATTTTGGAATAGAGAGAAGACAGCAAGGGACACTCCAAGCTCAGTATTTTCAGATTCCTGCATGCATTTTAGTTTATCAGGAACTTAATGTATTTGCAGTTCTCCCTGTGAAAGGCATCCGAAAAGCAACAGCATGAAATAGTTCTCCCTACGTTAAGGAAAGGGTCATGGGGAAAGGCAGTGAGATGTGGTTTGAAAAATGCACAATTTATTAAAAATTGGCAAGCAAATTCAAGCAGAATACACCCGTAATTAAGAGTAGCAGATGGACTTATAAGATTTTGAATAGCAACATCTGGCATTTCAAAGGCAGAAAAGTCATTCCAGAAAAACATTGCAACAGCTAATGAAAGGAAAAGAGATACCTAATTACTCCTGGTTTAAATTTTCCAAACCTCTCTTCTACTTCCTCTGCATGATAACGCTGCTGAAAATTCTGATTGCTTGCTTCACCACAAGCTTCCATAAACTCCTTTCTCTTCTCACTTATACGAGCTGCATTTCGTGGCTTGAAGATAATACAATTGGGAAGTTTAAGTTTGGACAATTTACAGTTCGTGCACGTCTTCACCAAATGTAAAACTGGTATTCCCTGCAAGCAAGCTTACTTCACATGGCAGAGGTATAACTACAACTGTAATGAACACTACATACTGAAAAAACAGAGAGTATTTGCATCTTATCTAGCAGAAACAGGAGACATATCTAAGGACATTCTGCAGTTTGAACAAAGGAGACACTCAAAATGCTATGCTATGAAAATGATTTACATTCTGATTTGGAGTTAGAACTTACATGTATGAGCAGTATGACTTAATCAGAAGAGAAGAATAACTGCACATCCCGACCACTGCATCTATTTTCTATTTTTATTTTTTAAATGGTGTAGATCCAATGAAACATTTCTTGAAGAGAGGCACAGCCTCTTAAATACTAACGTAGAGCTTACCTTTGGACAGTCCTTTATTTGATGGTCTTCAGAGCCACAATTGAAACAGTGCGATTTTGGCCTGCTTAAAAATACAGGAAAAAATATATATATTAATTCTGAAAATCACTTTGAAACATTAAATGCACCTAATTATTTTAAACCTAAGATTTTACTAGACTTAGAAAAACACATAAGCACTGTCTGCTGACTCCTGCCTTTCTTGACTATTAATATTAATCTTCAAAAGTAAGCAAGAGAATTTTATATCATGTTCTTACATAGGATAAAAAAAACTGAGAAAAACAAACACAGGATAATAATAAATTAAAAAAAAACACATGACAGCATGTGGAGAGGAAAACAAAACAAAACAAAACCCCTGAAGTTACAGCAGAAAAGCAGTACTTCCAGGAAGAAACTCATATAATATTTCATAACCTGTATAACAGACATAAGAGGGAATAAGATTCTGCATAAGAGGAAATAAAATACTAAAAGAATAATTCAGGTTGGACCTCAGGATGTCTACAATGCAGCTCCCTACTCAAAGCTAGGTCAGCTATAAGATCAGATCAGGCTGTTCAAGGCTTTATGCAGTAAAGTCTTGAAAACCTCTAAGGAAGAAGGCTGTGTGACTTCCCTGGGCAACATGATGCAGTATTTTACTGTCCTAATGGTGAAAAAGCTTCTCCTTGTGCCGTGTTACAGACAGAATTCTCTGAAGGATTTCTGCTTCTGCTTCAATATGCAAACATTGCATTTATTGGTACTGTATGAACAAAACAAAACCTACACACTAAAGCTGATGCCATGTCCTGAGGGAGAAAAGGAAGGATGTTAACACAAGACTTTAAATACAGAATACAGATATAGATTCCTCAGCTGTATACTGTAGTACAGTATTTATTTCTCTTTTGATGCTTGCATCATCAAAGCTCTGACAGATCTCACAATACCAAGAAACAGCATTGTAGAAATAAGCAGGAGGAGCAGCATGACTACTGCTTCGGAAAGTCCTGGCCCAGAGCTTGAAGAAGTTACACAGACTGTATTGCTGAACTGCAACTGCCTTCAAATTTAATTCTCCCTGTAAATTCCCATCGTGGCACACATTTCCAAGGTTATAGAAAGGAATGTCCCCATCTCTAACAAGTCTTTAGACACTGTCTTCTGAAGATTTATCAAATTAGGATGGGAAACATGCAGAGACAAAAGGGTGACACAAGAATAAGTGTCCAAGATGACATCTGCCCACCCCGCTCTAAATCCAACCTCTCGAATTCTCTAATTAGATAAAACAAAGCACATGTTTTGCTCCTCCTTTGTCTGTTATTTAAATACAAACATTTGCAGTGATTCAAGTATTTTATCACCACTCTGTACAATGAGAATAACCCTTCAATCTGGCTTTCCCTTCAGATGGCAACATTTCTAATCAAAACATAGTTTAATTCATTATTTCCCTTCATTCTGTAATTCCTGATGAAAGCTGAGATGGTATTCATTACAATGAAATCAATGATGTCAGATGCTATGAAAATCACACAGATTTTCAAGTGTAAACTCATTTAACTTTACTTCTTACCTCCCATAAAAGCTATACCATCAACTCTTAAATCACCTGTCTTAATAATAAAGTAAGCCATATGGAAATTGCTCCAGAAAACAGTAAGAATGACGGCAGTACACCAATGCAAGGATGACAAAGCAATCAGTAAAAAGAAGCCACAGAAGAACAGGGCACAAACAACGTCAGAAAGCTTTTGCACATTGAATATAGGCCCTTCCTAAACAAATTCAGCAAACCACAGAGATCCACTGACTGCAGAGGCTGGTTTACTTCAACTCAGTGCTCAAGTACACTCAAGGGTTTAGTATATATGGGAATAATCACAGTACACATCTGAACTTTGCAGCTCAAAACTTTATATTTAAGAGTAATACAAACCTTTTTGGTTTTACTTGTATTTCTTGTCCATCTAGGGAGAGAATCTGGCTGAAAACTTGCTGATATCTTTAGATTTCAATAAGGAACTGCTACTGGATGAAGCAAAATTTCAATCTTGTTTAAAATATCAATGAAAACCTACTAGGGCTTTGCATAAAATATTGACTTTTCTGGATTGAAGATACATTGATACAGATGGTGCTTAATATGAAGCCTGCACTTCAGAATT
The DNA here is from genome assembly GCF_023343835.1 of Lagopus muta. Classification (NCBI taxonomy): domain Eukaryota; kingdom Metazoa; phylum Chordata; class Aves; order Galliformes; family Phasianidae; genus Lagopus; species Lagopus muta. The sequence goes on along the minus strand of NC_064449.1, from coordinate 6,803,146 downwards.
ATAAACTATAAAACTACGTCCACTATATTTGCTAAGAGGGGCTTGTGTTGTTTTCTACTACCCAATTTCTATCCAATAAGCTATTTTGTTCTTTATAAGCACTTGCTAAAACCGAAGCTCATAGGCAGAAGTTTCATATTACTAATTCAGACATATTTTATATCAATCTTAATACTTTTTGGTAGAGTTTCAAAACTGTAACTCACATCTCCACTAAACGTAGACAGGTGGTATCATAGTACTTGTGTTTGTGTTTTGACTGCAAATTATTAGCTGTTCTGCCTACTTGTCTAGCAAAGTATGAGAAGAGAAGAGGGCCACAGGTGAATCAGCATGGAAGAGACTTAAGAGGTAAAGTTCAGAAGCACAGTAGTTTCCAGAGTCTAACAGTTGCTTTTAAAAAGAAAAGCAGATGTCAGATACTGGTTTGACACACTGATTGGTACTTCAGCCATTTAGAACCACGGTATTTCATACACCACTTAACTATTCAGTGCTATTTTAGGCTCAGTGTCTACAGGAGCTCTAAAGATGAGGTAATTTTGAACAGTAATACCTCTGCTCTGGCAAAGCTGACAAACACAAAAGCTTAGCCAGGGTTAACTTTACATTTTAGGAGAAATTCTCCTGTTAGGCATCCAGGTTCTTTATCTGGAGGTTGGGAGATTCTACAAATATCATTTGGAGAGGACTGACTTGATACATTACAACAGGCAGCTTCCAAATGTAAAATTCCAGCACAGCGCATACACAGTTCAATGGCAGCCACAAGAAAAGCCAGATTAGCTGGCTTTTTGATTTACAATTTCTTTTCAGACACAAGTCATTTTCTAACACTAGGGAGTTACTGTTATGACAAGTCTGTTAACTAGAAAGTGCAGAAATGAACTGTGAAACTGTTTTTCCTCTCGACTCTCTGTTGCCAAAGTAATGTATGGAAACTGGGGAGGTGGGATTATTTGAAGGGGAAAAAAAAAGAAATATCTTGTTCAATTTCTTTTTGTCACCAAGGACCCCCATATTAAAAAATATTTTCTCAAATGTTTCCCTCAGTGCCACTTTCTAAATACTGGCTTTAGTACATTATAATGGAACCAACTTTAGAATGGATGCAGGGTAAGAACATCACATAATTGAATATTATTAAAAGATTTTCTCCCAGATCCCAAATTTGGCAAAAATTATCTTAGAGAGTATTTGAGTCTGCTGAGCCCTTTTCTTCTCCCATATTACAGATTTCACAGAGGGAAACAACTTGCTTGTATCTGGAATGAACTTTCTTTCCAAACCTAACTGCAGACTGGCCCAGGAAAGCCCTGCATTCACAAGATATATTTACAGGAGCACAGCATTCACTCTTCTTGAAATCAGTCAGCCAATCACACCCAAACACTTGTACCTTTTGAGAACAAAATCCACCAATTTCCCATTAAAACTTTTCATCTTTAATAACTGGTAGGGTTTTAATAGTGACGCACAGTCTTCTGAAATGAATCTGAGCTCAATTTACCCAACTGGCACTCTTTGGATTTGGTAACCAGATAAAGACCCTTGTTTTAGCAAACAGGATACTTAGGTATTTCCCATCCTTCTGTCAGCTGTGGATTCTCATTTAATATAGGCTGTCCCAGTTTATCAAGACAAAAATTGGTAAAATACAGAACACTTCCTACAACCTGTAGAAAAAAAGTCAGAAAATTGTCAGAAAGGTGTCAGCATTTAGGTCAGATTATCGGTAGCATTTCTAGAAATTTACACCACTTGGAATTCTTCCAGGTTTTTCACCCACTCTGTATACATTTACAAATAATACACACACCCATACCCACGCCTGTACCAATCAGCACTTTTTTTTCCTACTAAAGTGGCCAAAACATGCTGAACTTTACTGCTATTACATCGATACAAGAAATTTAACGAGATTTTATTTTAATGCTAGTGTGTATTAAATATGTAGAATGAAGAGTCAGACCTACCATTGAAGAGCATATAGTCAAAAACTTACACTAAAAGCTTCCTTAGTTTTTTTAACAGAATTCGAGCTTGCTGTTTTACAGTCCTCTTCTAAAAGAACACTGGAGGGCTGAGATGAAAAGTAAAAACACAAGTCCATGATTAAATATAGCAGACAGTATAAAGAAGAGCTCCAGAATTACCAAAGTACATAAAAGGCACAAAATATGGAGTGCAACTTCTACTTTTTCTTGACACATTAGTTAAATAGAGACATTTATGATAAAAATAATGATTTCCACAGTCCAAAATATCACTTACATCATTTCTCTTTTCATTGTTATGATCCTCTTTTTCCCCCCCCCAGAATAAGCAGTTTTATAACACTTATTTGATAGCTACCTAATTTGCAGTTGTAGAAAAAAAAAAATCTAGAATTTAGCTACTTAACAGTGTAAAATTTCAGTATTTCCACTACAATCCTTAAAGTACCTGAGGCTTAAGACTGAAGTGCATTTTTTCTTGTTCATCCCTCTGTTGCTCTTCGTATTTGTGAACTAAATTAAAAACAAAATCTTCGATTTCTTGATGATACTGCCTGCAACAGAGTAAAGCATAAAAAGGTGAAGAAAAGAGCGAGACTGAAATACACACAAATATCTTTTCAAGCATCTGCCATTTACTACTTCAGGATTAACACAAAGGGCAGACAACTCTGAGCTGAGAAGGAGGGAGCAGTTAACACACTATATTTACCAACAACGCTCCAGCAACGTTTATTCAGGAGTTCCAAGGATTCACACTTCATTTTACAATAAATACCGACATTGCTACCGAACACAAGAGAGCTCGTCTTTTGCTAATTCCTACCCTTTCTCCTCCACATACTAACAAGTGTACGTTACTAAATATGACACATATTCTTTAGGCAAACATATCCAAACAAAAACCAATGTCTGGCCTCCTATTGGGATTTTTTTATTGAAAAGCTGAAGTACTTACTTAGAAATTACATTGTTCATAAATAAAATCTGCAACAGAGGCCCGTCAATTTTTGAGTTGTCCACTGAAATTCCACTGCAAGAACAGAACATATAAATGCTTATTACATCAGTTTTATTGTAAATACTCCCTATTCAGTTGTCACAGCAAAGAGCCTGCATTCCAGAGAGGAATGTTTGGCCAATACAAGTTTCATTATTTTAGGAAGTTCCTATTACCTTAAACAAAAATCCTTCTCCTCTGAGCAAAGTATTTTGTGGCTCATTGTTTGAAGAACACAAAACAGAATACAGAAGTTTTCTTGTAAGAGCATATAATAAAACGGAGTAAACAGCATTAAGGTCTTTTAAGATCTCACAGTGCCATCAAATGACTAGACACTACCTGGAGAACAACAAAATAGTTCTCTTACTTATGTAACTATAGTAACATACTTGCACTTGCTGCCAAACTTTACAAAAAGTAAAGCAGTCTTTCCTTAAAGTAATCACAAACAAACGAACATGAATATATATGTATACATATACATACATAGAGTAACACCAACACAGTTCTTGACAATGAAGTCTAACAAACTTCATGAGAATGGAGTTGGACAGAAGCACTGTAAACCAGCAGTAACATACCTGGGGCGAGTCAGAATATTCAGCTTTCTTTTAAGTTCTTGATGTTACCTTCTAGTTAAGGAACATTGCTTTCTTCAGAAGGCACAACAGCACCTTAATCATTTGCAGGGCTAAATAAGAAAACACCTAACAAAAAGTGCACAGAACATTGCCTGAATTATGTCTTTTTGTAGTTAAAAGACCAAAATGCATCACGAAAGGGTGAGCGGTGAGATGGTTATATATAGATAACTAACAGTAAAGAGGACATCTCAGACGTCAAGCTGCTGGTGTTCATCCCAACAGCCCATTTGGCAGTTTAAATTTTTTTTTGGCAGTTTAAATTTTTTTCTGTTAAAAACGGATTCCTTTTCTCCACGAAAGCAGAAAGGAGTGCAACGCTAGGCGTTTTAACCTGTTCCAGCACCCAAGAACTCAACAGCCCCGTAGCCAAGAGAAGGGCACACTGAGGCTGCAGTGAGAGAAAACCGCCCCCCGAGCGGCGGGAGCAGCGCCCGGGGCTGAACGCGAGGAGAACTGCGGGCAGCGGCCCCTCACGGCCCCGCGCCCGGCATCAAGGGCTGCGCGGGAGCAACGCAGGGCGCGGAGCCTGGCCCGGAAGGGATCCGGCGGCGGCTGGCAGCCCCCCTTCCCCGCCCGCCGCAGGCCCCGCCAATCCCGTCAGGATATTCTCCTCCCGCAGCCGCCGCACCGTCTCCTCGCAGCCCCGCAGCCGCTTCTGCAGCTCTGAGAAAGCTTCCTCGCGGTCCTCCTCTTCCTCGCTCGCACTGAGGCGAGGCGGCTGCGGCCCGTCCTCCCCCTCGAGCTGCTCGAAGAGCTCGCGATCCCCGAAATCCACCTCGGCCGCCATCTTAAGCCGCAGCAGGAAGGGCGGGGCGCGGGGAGCGCCGGAAGGCCGCCGAGGGGCGAAGGGCGCCGCGCGCCCTATTGAGAACCGCGGGACCGCGGCCCCCAGCATGCACTGCGGCCAGGGCGCCACAGCCGCGCCGGGCTGTGCCCGCTGTGCATGCTGGGAGCTGTAGTGGAGCGGAGGACGAGCTCCGCCGACGCGGCAGGCGCAGCCTGCAGAAACCACCTGCGGTGCCAGCCGCCTTCCCGCCTTTTTTCTTTTTCTGGAGAGCAGAACAGCAGCACCAGCAGGGCGCAGCACCGCACCACTGCTTTCAATAGATCGCCCGCACTAAGACTGCATCCAAACCGTCCCCAGACTAAGGTACCCTTTCAGCACACGTTTATATAACATAACAGCACCTTAGGGTTTGTTTTTTTTTTGTTTTTTTTTTTTTTTTTAAATACATTCCATAAAAAAAGAAACCTAACGCTTGCCAGTACTTCAGGAATTCTGAATAGTGGGGAAAAAAAAAGGTAGCCCGACTCACAAAGGGAGGAATGAATTCAGTACTCTTCAGCAAATTCCTTATTTTAACAAAACAGTCCTTCCAAATAGGCAAAGCAAAACAAATGCTTCTGACTTCCTTACTGAGTTTCCTCTGAGTTCTGCCCTAAAGACAACTTGATTAACATAAAGTAAGACCTTAGAGAAAAAACTTCTTTATTATTAACCAGGTTTTTGCGCTGGATTACGTGCCTAGTGGCCCAGACTGCTAAATAACATCTACACAATGTTTCTTTCATGTTTCAAGAATCGAAAATAACTGTACAAGGTTAAAGTACAAAAGTACACAAGACAGTGGACACCAAATATCCATGTATGAGTTCATCCCATCTGCTGCTTGGTTTGAAAAGTAGAACTTTAACTAAAAAATACTGTCCTTCTATAGCTCTGTCAAGTTTAATGGAAGTGGGTATAACCTGATTACAACACTAACACCAGTATCACTGATCTGATATTTACAAAAAAAATTGTATTTATCAATAAATTAAAGTCAATGCAACACCCATGCAAGCTAGAATGCTAGCTTTTTGGTGAACAAGGACCCAACATTTGAACAAGAACCTTCCAAAGTCCCAAACTTTAAAGTTGTTTGTACTCAAACCGCATCCATTCCTCGCATTGAAGATGTAAACCCCAATCCCATTCCTCTCTGTGTATGCGTCTGTGATCTTGCCATTTCATACTGTGCATCTAGATTTCTGAAAACCTCCTCCTGTTGTTTCAGCGTTTTGTAGCTCTCTTCATCAACTGAACTACAGCCAGCTTCATCCTCACTCTGGAAAACAGAAGAAAGTAAAGCAATAGCTTCACAAGAAGTGGTATTTTCATATGCTACAGCTACCCTGAACTCCTGATAATTCTGAATTCTTAAGAGCCTTTCAAAACAAAAGGCACCTGCTTTTGCTGCTGTAATAAGGCCAGTATAGCTTTTGCTCTCACTGCCAAGAAATGCTCAGAAGCCTTCAAATTCCTCTTTTGAATTCATTCAAATTAACACCTCCATTTAATTATCTATACAGAGCTATCACATATGAACATTCATTAGATGATGAATATTGGTTACAGTTAGGACTGTTGTCACAGAGCATAACAGATGCAAGAAATATCATGAAATTCTAGACTCTGAATTTAATTTAGTAACTTATGTGATCTTTAATGAGAAATAATTTGTTTTTAATTAGACCATACAGTAACCCAGTTAACCTATCCTCACTGATTTAGGCACCCTTTAAAATTAAAAACCAAACCCACTATAAAAAGTTTAACTACACATTCAGAACTCTTTACCTTAATGCCCATCAGTTTTCTGAATTTGACATTTTGGTCCTTGTTTCCAAAATTTAATTTTTCCCATATTTCTGCAGACTGCGATTTATCCTGTGCAAGTTACAAAAAAAAAAAAAAAAAAAAAAAGATTTATCACCTTTTTACACATATTTCTGTTAATATCACAATATAGTAGTAAGCAAAGAAAAGCTGTGTTAACAATCAGACTGTTGTATAGCTGTAGCAAAGCCAGAGGCAAAACATTTCCAGTGGCATTCTTGCAGCATCTCCACAGAAACTTTTTGTGATGAAAGCGTGCTTAAGCAAAGGTTTCAAAATGAGGTATATTCTTTACTTTACTTGAGTAGACTGTACTATTATATCAGAAAACATGGCTAAAATTATGGAAAAGAAAATACGCATGATTTTATAATGTTGCCAGCACTTCTCAATAATGAGAGACCATCCACATCTGATATTTAGTGGCAAGTTTTGTTAACAAAATCAACAAAAGGCTTATGTAACTAGCATTTGTCACTGAACATCTAGGCTTTTTCATGTAGGCAGTTCAAACATGCAAGATGTTTTCAAACAAGTTTTATGAAAGTAAAACAGACATTACCCCTTCTTTTTTGCCTTGCCAAAGCATCTTCCGTTTTTTCTCTTGCTCAGCAAATTTCATTGGATTCACTGCTGCTGGGTTATAATAGCTAGGTACAGCTATTCCAGTCTCTGCTAGAGCTTTTGCTTGTAGTGCTGCCATTTGAGCTGCCATTGCTATTTGAGGAGTTACTTGTGTTCCCGATGCCAGAAGAGCAGCAACGTTAATCACAGAACCTCCAGTGGCTGCAGCTGCTAAAGAAAGCAATGGTAAATTGCTAGTTAAGTTCAGTCACTTTTTCTTCCCCAAAAAGCCCACTTCCATTCATAGCAGTAAGTTGAAAACAATGAAAACAAAATATGTTATGATATTTATAAATTAAGAAACAAGCCTCCAACACATTTTAGTAAGCTAGAAGTATCATAACTCATGCTTTTAAATACCCTTGTGTGAGTAACAGCTTTCAAACTCTTGCTTAATATGGGTATGCATATGCATATGGGGAAGGTCCAATGACCATTAGAGCCAGCCTAACAGACAACATTTTAGTTGGATTGTTTGTGTGTGATACCTTCCCACCCTTCCATTTCCTAGTTCTACTTGCATTTCTTCCACACGGATCAAATGAACAACCTGACAACCTGTACATCAACTGGACAGGACTGTAACACTGTACACTGCTGTTCCTGGAGACTTTCAAGCAATTTTCAGATGTGGTACTGAGGGATACGGTTTAGTGGGGAAATATTGGTGGTAGGCAGACAGACAGATTCAATGATCTTGGAGGCCTTTTCCAACCCTACCGATTCTGTGATTACTTCAAACACTCAACACACAAGCCTGCATTATCTTCCACAAATGTTATTCTTCAGAAATTAATATACATAGATTACCTGCAGCCATTTCTTGTTGCTTCTGTTTTTCAACCATTTCTTTCTCTCTCTGTTCTTGCAATTTCTTTGCTCTTTCCAACCTACAAAAAACACAAGAATGAAAGTATTTAGACACGCAAAACCAAAGAGGAACAGATTATTCATATCACATACTACTAAAATAGTAACAATTCCTGACCTCCTGGCTAATGCTTCCTGTGCATCCATAGCTGTGTTTCGACCTCGAAAAGGTGGAGGACTTGGACTCCGGCTATGACTCCTGCTGAATCTGCGGGGCTTTTCAATTCTTTTCTTTCGCTCTCTGCAACCAAATTTAAAACAGTTGCTAAAACAGTGAATCTACATTTAATAAAGCACTCAAAAACTAATTCGGAAAGTTTTCAAGAACAGCTGTCCCACAGATTAGATTACAGTAGTGTAATGGTCACACTTGCCCAGTAACAAGACAAAGTTAAAACAGTTTTTTCAACTGCAAGCTCTAACAATATGTAATTCCAGGTATTTATTTATCCTTTCACTTGGTGTAAGAGATTTTTATTCTAACTCCTGGCAACAAAAACATCACATAACTTTTTGCATGGTCAACTGCAAGAAATCTAAAATAGATCAAGGCGCAAGAAGACTTTGAAACAAAAGATACAACAGCATTATAACTATGGTAGAGGTGAATACTGTAAACAGCCCTGAGTCAAGAACTCCAATAATACTCAGGGGAATTGCTATTCTTCTCCTTTCTGTGTATTTGTCACTAGATGTTCTCTGAGCTGTTTGAGTGAAGATATCAAACTAGACAGGATTATCGTTTTTTCTTTTAAGTTCTGGAGAAGGACACTACTGTGCAGAGGACTACAATGCAAGGCTTAACCGAAGGCTGACAAATGATCTGCTTAAAAACATGTTTAAACAAAACACCAACATATTTATCACATCTATCATTTAAAAACCTTCTCTAAAGGAAAAGTTGCTCTTTTGACATACACTTGTAGTTTCTTTTAAGCAACAGCCACTTAAAATACACAGAAGTAGCATTAGCAGTTATGATTGCTTTCTTTTTTCCCTGCTAAGATCATTAAGGAACAACATCACTAGAGATAAAGTTTTGTCTTTAAGCCTCTGATCAATGTTCTGAACAATAGAAGTCACCAATTCTGGATGCAAAGTTGAAATTACAAGAGAACTGCCAGATTTGCCATCAACACTAAGTTAAAATGCACAAAAGATGTCTCTGCCATTTTATACTTTAAAGTTATGAACCATCTGTGATAGTGACTAACTTGAGAAAAGCCACTTTAAATGGCATTCACCTATTCCATTTCTTCTGTTTGCAACTTGTGCGGCATCCACAAACATGAAATGCAGTCTGAAGTCACAAAAGAGATCCTTGTTTACATGACAAATCTGGTAGAATACAAAAGAAGTGAGACTTATCTTTGAATAGAAGACGACAAGATGCAGATTCAGGCACTGGGAAGTGACAGATCTGCATTCCTGAGATAAGATGTAATGCATGTTTCAAAGATACCTTCATTTTTGCCGAGAGGACTATTGTAGTTTGGTCTTGTCTTTGGTCTGATGCTTTACTGCACTGGTAAACATCAAGGAAATAAATATTTGAGCTTTTCTATTTAAGTACTTTCATTTGAAACAAGCAGATGTTGTCACGTTTTCTATCTTGTATTCAATCAAAGCAACAAAGTAACTACTGGAAGGGTCTAAGAGCTCAGAGAACAAAAAGATTACTTCAAACACTACCAAAGACAGATGACTTGAAAATGCAAGCTTGAAGTTGCACAAAGAACCTCCAAGGTAAGGTCAAACTGCTATTCAGAAATGCCACTGTCACAAACTGCAACACAGGAAATACTGCATTTCACGAACAGGGAATTCATTTCACGGTTGTGTTTCTGCAAGCTGCATTTCTACATCATGTTTATCTGGCTTGAAGAGCTTTCCTTGACCTATAACTACTGCTCCAAAGACTTCATCTGAGCCCAGAGCTTGATGTAGTGGTACTGGCTACTGTTCAGGAATCATACCTTGCTTATTTTCCCTCCCTAATACCTGTCCGACAAAGCAATACTTCAGTACATTCCTGCTAGCCATTAATGCACAGTTCCAGTTGAAGAAGCTCCTATGCTACGACTATCCCTTACTACTTCCTATAACTGTTGTCCTTTCTCAGGTTAATTTGAATTCTACTGCAGAAGTGAAACAAAATAATTCCGAGAAGTGAAATTTTCACTGAGCCATTAAATAAAGAGTTTAAAGTGACATTTCAAAACATCAAATGTACATAATATAATAACCAGAAATAACAGGAAACTGAAGCCTTACAAATCATGCTGAAGGTAGCTCAGATACCAGTAAGCATAAATAATGTGTGTATACCAGTCTACTCACCCCAGCTGAAAGTTTGGTAGAAAGTGCATGGCAAAATAAAATCTGACACAAACCATATAATTCAATATGTTCCTCCAAAAGATAAGTCTTCTTAACAGTTTCTCAAGTGTTGTTGTAGCATTACATTCTTAAGTCTCCACTGGTCCACTGTAATACTGAGTGGTCATACCTAATGTCTTTAATTTAAATGCAATTTGAAATATACTGGTAAGAATGTTACTAATTAAACTGGAACACTGGCAACACATTCTTGGGAGCTTTGAAAGGGCACCAATTCGCACCCAAGATACTTTTTTAATTTTAGACCAACAGAAAAACCCTGTCCTCACATAATATCATTAAGTCATATTTTAACTTAAGAAAATCCTTCAGAGCATTAGGAACGCAGAGGTGGCACATGCAAATAGACTGCAAACTCTACAACAAAACAATGAATCACCTTCTGAAATACATTAATCCCTATGCAGGGAAGAAAACTTCAACTACAGCATATAGACGCCAAACAAACTAATAAGAATCTACTCAGCTGGGTTCAACCTGTGCTTCTAGAACTTAAGCTTAAGGAAGAAATGAAAACATCCAAAAGAGTGAGGAAAAAAAAAAAAATGTAGATGACAAGTAATCTCATGATGAACTTAAAAATAGTTTGTAATAACTAACACATTAGTACATAATTCAAATTAGTCCATCTGACTCTCAGTTCACCCACGTACTACACTCCCTACACTAGTTCTACAGAAAAGATCCACACTTTTCTAAATTAAATTTGTTGATCTGATCAGGATTAGCAAATACACTGATCATTTGCTCCACCAGCTAGTCGTTCTCAGTTAAACTTTCATAGCGCATAAACACACAGGAAAAGTGATAATTAAAATAGAATTTTTGAAGTAGCATTCTGCCAACCACACTACTCTCACACAAAACATATGAAAGTATTAGCTGCATTTTATTCCATTTTTTTCCTACTTAAATATCATTTCTATTTAAGATAGTAAAGTCAGCTGTGATAAAAGAAACTAAAAGAACTTTAACTGCCGTATTTATACTACTCAAAATGATGTTTTCCCCCTAAATTATACCTCTAAATAACCAATTAAGCATCTTTAATTGCTAACGTGAAAACATGCTATGAAAATATGAGACACATAAGCTGTTTAATATACCTGTTTCCATAACCAAATACACACCGCCCTGTGCTTCACCCCATGTTCATACAGCTGAGAAAAGTAAACACAGCTACACTGAACCCCGGCATTATTTTATACTCCACAGAGCATTCAACCCATTGCCACCAAGCATGTGTGGAAGTTCACACTTACCTGCTTCTGCTCCTAGTTCTGCTTCTACTTCTGCTTCTGTGTCTGTGCCTAGATCTTGATCTAGAACGAGATCGCACACGGCGCTTTCTCTCTCTGCTGCGAGATCGGGATTTTTTCCTATCACGACTTCTGCTGCGATGACGTCTGAAACACAGGTCCAAAATTCCTCCTGTTTTAATTCATATTTCTCCTAAGGACTCGCGTCCAGGTTTGTCACAGGCCAGAATGCATCAGGTAAGGTAGAGGGGACTGTAAACATTTAATAGTCCACGCCTGGAACAGCTTGGAACTAGGAGTAATAGCACACTACCATCAGCCACAAGTGATTTGTGAAGAGTTTAAGTAAAAATCATACTCATGGATACAGCCATTCTGTTTGTTCATTAAAGTGTGTATCTAGAAACAAACATATGGCCAAAATAATCTGCTGTTAAAGCCTAAAATTCAATGCAAGATAACTTCCCTCCTCCCCATGGTATTCTAGTACCTTAGAGAAGAGATGCCCAGATTTCAGCTCATGAGTCACACAAAGTCCCTCAGTACATTATCAGCTACAGCCTGTCCCATGCTGTCACGTTTGTTACAGATCACCCCAGTATGAGCAGAACTGACTGAAAAGTTGTTCTGGCAACACAGCTTGTCCCAGACATCTCTATGACCTTGAGTGTGTGCTGGGTGGCCTACTGTGCAAGGAAGCATAGACAGCATTGTCTCTGGGTAAACAACTGAATTAGGAAACAAAAAGCAATGACAGCTAAGTTTTTGGTGTCTTTCCCACCAATGCCAATAGGGAACATTTAATATATTCTATCTTACAGGTTTTCCAAACTTTGTTACTAAGTTATAGATCTGAGTTAACATTGAGGCACGACCTATAAAAAACCTCAGATGCACTCAGTAACTTTGCTCAGAATCAATATGGAAAAAAGACAACTAGCAGCAAAAACACTGTCCATGCAAAAATACAACATACAATATAAAGTGATGCTTTAGAGTTAAATTAGGTCAGCAACGTTTCTCACCCAAACTTTTCAACAGTTTCTGTGAATGTATTTAAAAAAAAAAAAAACAAAAAAACAAAGATTGATGATATAAAACAACTGACCTTTCGCGAGACCTGGACCTTGAATGACTCCTCCCTCTTGATGACTTTCTCTCTTTGCGTTTATGTCTATCCTCACCATTTTCGGATGAGTTTAAGCTCTCTCTTCCCTTGTCAGAAGAATGTTCTTTGTCGTTGTGGTCTTCAGATTTGTGCTTCTTGGAGGACTTCTCTTTGGATTCATGTCTTCTTGCCTGTTTTAAGAAGAAGTTGGTTCTTTCAGGAAAATAGTGCAACAAAGAGAGTTAGTATGGGTATCAGAAGATAAAAAATGATAAGCTGTGATGCAACATTAGTAACCTTAGGAGTGCGACTCATGAGTGATGGCTATATTACCTAATGCCACCACCTACCCAATGTTGCAAATGTACACTATTATTTGTCCCCCTCTTCCCTCCTCCCCACTAAAGGATTTTTAAAAGCATCCATCAAGGTATCTTTACAGCACTTCCATGAGAGTTCACAACATTATAATAAAAACAACCAGATTGTGGTTTTCGTTTATGTATACTCTTTCCTATCTTTAAGTATCTGACAATTTACAAATATCTATATAGATACACAATCACATCTGTAATTATTTGTCTAAATCTACCACGTACAAAGAATTATTAGCATCCATACAGATAGCTGCAGACATATAGTATATTGCTTTTGCAACTAAAACATTCCTCTATAGACAGATTATTTGTTTTTTTAGAACAAAACTCTCTTCAGTCAGCAACTTCCAACAGTTTGTAAAAAGCAAAGCAATAAGTTACACAGTTGACATCCTATTTACAGTATTTAAGTCTAATATGTACCGCTCCAAAACCTCCCACAGTAGATTTAACTTAAAGATATGCTCTCCACCATACTGCAATTTCTTCCCGCAGTGTCTCAAAAAAAAAAGATTTCTTTTTATAGCTGCAATGCCAAAAATACTTAGCAAGGTCAGGCCTGATTTTTGCCAGTGTTTTCCTTAAAAACTAAGTCATGACATCAACACCTTTTCTTCATATATCCAGTTTATTTTCAGCGCTTTCTAGCATAGCCCACTTGAGTCTTACATTTAAAAGTCACACTTTTATGAGGTTGTATACATTTTAGACTAAAGCTTGATTCTTTTCCATTTTCTTGCTCATCTAGATCTGTTCTACATTAAATACCTGTAAAATCTTTCAGTAGTTTGGAGAAGATGCTGTAACTAGCTCATACCCACATAGATCAATTCCTTATTAATGTATTTCCAATTCCCAATTCAACTATAATTCACATCCAGATGTGCTATGTTAAGATACCTTTTCCTGCTTCTAGAGTATTTTACTCCCTGAGGAACTACATGCTACAGAAAAACATGTGAATAGTGTAGGATATTACTTGTATCTTACTTTTTGAAGTATCTACTCATCTAAGTAGCTGCTCTGTTACATACACTGAAAAGAACTGCTAACATTCAGTAATTAGTCTACACACAACCAGCTTCATCTTGCAAATAATGAAAACAAATCTACCATGGGACACAGTTAATATCCTCAGTGTAATTTAGAAAGCGTTAAATAAACTGTTTAAGATTAGATCTAACAGAATGCTAAAAACACTGGACAATTTCAAACAAGGACATTTTTTTCAGAACATTAAAATAAGTTTGGTTTTCTCGATGATTTTTTTTAAACCAGTCTTCCAGGCACACACTTAGTAATAAACACCATTATATCCCATAACGGATTTAAGATACTTTTAAGGGAAATATGAGTTTGAATGACTAATAGTTACCTTATCATGAAGTAGGCTTATAATTTTGCTATCTGAGTCTGCAGCGTCTTCAGTTCAGTCTCTTCGCGCATTAGCACGCTGAGTATGATTTATTATAGAAATGTTATCATGTGAGCTAAACAATATATTCATTTTCACAAAAACTCTCCTAGATTATTTTTCCTTCTTTTTTAATTTTTTTTTTTTTTAAAAAACAAAACAGAGCTTCCATTGGAATCGGGGAAGGAGAAGTTCCTGACCCAGGTTAAAGTTTGAAGTCCCTCATCTGACCCAGCCTGCTATTGCCCCACAAGGCTTCAGCTTCCTTTCTATTCTGATGGTCCTGGTTCATTCATTTCATCTCTCCTTTGGTGTGTAACCCAGTTACTTCCAAAGCATTACTGCATCCCTGTATATATATAATTGTACATATATATATTCTTTTCAAAAAGAAAGACACAGCCTTCTGAAATTTTTGCTGCTACTGCCATGCTTCCAGCTGACCAGCTTGTTTGTCAGGCTGACAGTCCTTACAGTTAAAGGACGCAATAAACAGACCTCAGTCAGGTGGATAATTGCTTTTAATATTCTTAAGTAAACTGGTATATATTATTCAAAGTCCAGAACACTAGACAGGAATAAAGCCACCCACGGCTTTTGGTTAATGGAAGCTCTGTGAAAGTTATCAAGAACACCATTCTACTTCTCCATACGAACTCTTTCAATTGGCTGTTTCCACAAAAAAAAAAAAAGAAAAGAAAAGAATTTAAGTTACTAGTTTCTGAAAGCGATTTGCTATGAAACTATTACCTTGTCAACATGATGGCTGCAATCATGCTTCACTATGAAAGGATCTCCATATCCATTTTAAACTTAAAGTTTCCAATTTATTGTACTTACCATAAAAGTCACTTATATAGGTTTACATATGTGCAATACTACAAGATACTTCATACATGTACTGTACATTTACCTAATCACTACAAAGTATTAATTACCTCTTTGCTTCTGCTCCGGCTTCTGTGTTTTCTTCCTTCAGCATCTGGAGAAGAAGATATTTTTGTCATTTACAGTGTTAAAGAAACCATCAACTGACTACAATCTCTCAAGTTCCTTTCAGATATTCCACCACACCAAGCCAAAAGAAGAGACTTGCAACACCAACAGTACTATTTAAACATCTATTGCAGAAACTGTATTCTAATTATTACAGTTCTTTCTTTGCACTTAAGCTCCAACAATAATAAATAAATCCATGTTATACTTCAGTCACATTCTACTTTTTTGGCCAGTTAATCCCATTTTTGTTTAACCAAACATAATTAAAACAAAGAGAGTAGAATGGTTTTCTGGATTTGTTTCCTGGAATCACTTTATTATTAGCCATCTCACCATTATCTTCTGAATACTAATAAGACCTTCTTCCTCAAGACTTCATTATTTAAACTTTCAACATAATGCAGTTAAGATGCAAAAATCAAAATTAACAGCTTTTTCTTTCAATTTCATAAAGTTAAAAGAACAGTTAGCCTTTTGTTTTTCAAAACATACTTAAAGAGATTTTGAATTCCATAAGCATACAGAAATTAACTGTACGAAAGCAAAAAACCAAAACAAAAACAACAAAAACCCACCAGAACAGTACTAAGCAGCTTTGCTTATTTGAAGCCCATACCTGACTTCCGCCTTCTCTCCCTTGACCGTGAACGCGATCTCGAATAGTGATGCTTCGATGTTCTCGGAGAACTGGAAGCATCTGACTGTTCCTTTTTCTTCTCCCCTTCTGGAGAGGACTTTTCTGGGACTACTCCATCTCGTTCGGTATCACTACCCTACACACAAGAACAGAAGGTTTAAGAATCAAAACTTTACGATTTAAAAACAAGAAAATTATTTGTTTAGTACTTCCTCTGATGACTTTATTTTCCCCTATGGAGTCAACTCCATGAGTTGCCATCTCATTATCAGTTACACCATAGTTGTACAGATTGGCATTGAACTAGATAATTACGTACAGACTATTTCTCAAAACTTCATTAAGGACTAATATATAGTAAACATTTTGCTCTCCCACTCCATTAAACCGCATCTTACTTTTTTTTCCCCCCATCAGATTTTTAGGGCTTTCAATAGAAGTAAATACTGATGACTGTTTTTTAAATTTTCTTCTAAACAATGTTGTTTATAGGTCAGTTATCCTCCAGGCTCTCTTCTTCCTTTCCTACTCAATCCCTCTCCTTTTTCATCTAAGGTTTTCAAAAAACTCTGCTACTTTAAGTTTTAAAGGAATTTTGAGATTTCCATGAAATGACATTTGATGTTACTTCAGAAAGATAAGGAAAATACCAACTAACAGTCAATCGGGTTTTTAAAAGTACTCTCCAGCTGCCACATTTCCGTAGATTACTGCTCTTACTTTCTGTACACACTGCTGCTTATTAATGCTCTTGTGCCCTTTCAGCTCTAAAAAAATAGAACAACAACAACAACAACAGCTGACAGACTTCAATGAGGCTACTCTCAGTTCCTCAAGAACTGGCAGAACAGCCACAGTACTTCAGTGCATCAGCACTTCACCCAGTACTCGAACAAACCTAAAGGTACTTGTAATTTAGGTGCAAAGCAAGAAGGTCATAGTTATTCTTCAAGACTTTTTAACAGGAAAAAAAAAAAGCCATGTTAGGTGATTACATAAACAGAAGAGGTATCTTTTTCCAGGGGAGAAAAAGGGTGAGCTTTCTCCAGTAGTTTTTTTTGTTGTTTTTGTTCTATTTCACTATTAGTCAGATTTTCAGGATAAGAACAAAAAATTCTAGATTTGATGCAAAAGAAAACTACTTAAAAGTTAACTAGAAAGGGCTTTACCATGCGAGCACCTACATTTTCCCTGCACTCCTAAGACAAATACACAGCTTCAGAAAAAAAGAAATCGTGTTGGTTTTTGAGCTACTCTCACTGATTCAATCCAGTTATGGGGCAAACACCCTTACACCAGGCCACAAAAACGTGAAATGGGAGCAAAGCCACACTACCTATATACGGAACTACCTCATTAGTACATTCTAAGAAGACAACTACAGCAGAGAAGTTTCACAAAGAAGGTAACCATAAAAAGGGGGCAAGGAGACAACAATAAACGCAAGAAGACGCTAAAACACGAGATGTGAATCAACGTAATAAGGAAAGTTGCATGACCCAGAAGCGAGGAAGGCCGGACCGCTCCCCCACCCCCGCCCCCAGAGCCTGAGCCCCACGATTCTCTGGAGCAAAGCCCTGTGCCACAGCCGCAGCGCTCCTCTCCCAGACTAAGAAACGACAAACCCGAAGCCACAAGGCCTCCGCAGCTTTCCCCAAACTCGTAAAGACAAAGCAGAAACTTCTGGAAGCAGGAAGAAAAGTACTGGACGAAGCGCGTACACCCCCTCCCCGAGGCCCATCATGGCGGCGGCGAGCGAAGGAGCGGCGGGCGCCATTTTGTCTCTCCGCGCACAGAGCTCCAGACCCGCTCCTTCCCACGCCGCACTCCTCCCTCCCTGCGTACCGCACTCCACGCTTCGGCTCCCCCCAAAAATCACCGCTTACCGCCATGACCGAACGCCCAAGTTGCCGCTCTCCTCACCGGCCCCCTCACAGCGACGCAGTCACCTCAACAGCGGCGCGCACAAACCGAAGCAACGCGCCCCACCCTCCCTCTACCCGTCAGGTGCCCGGATGTAACAGCGGGCGGGGGCAGGCGGAGGAGCGAGGGACCGCAGTGCATGCTGGGAGGGAAGAAGAACCAGGCTGTGTCTTAGCAACGCGTGTGCACTCGCGCGTTTGGAGGAAGTTTGGCCCAAGCCGCGACCCGTAGTGGCTGCCGCGCTCCCGCCAATTTGAAAGTCTAAGGCGGCTGAGTGTGCTGGTATGTTAGCAGCTTCTGCGCTGTGGTGAAGGGAAGGGTGGGTAGGTTGCGGTGCAGGGGGTGTCTGTGGGGCGAGGAGGGTTCTCTGTCGCTGATCTGTACCCAGCTTACGGCACTAAACCTCTCCTCCCTCAGCTGTACTCAGCTGGGCCTGCCCTGGCGATCTGCTGGGCACCCCTTCCATTACTCTTCAGATATAATTTTTTTTTCAACGTGCCTTCAGTAAGCGTATCCCAGTATCCTACCTGCTAGAGGCAGAACAGCAACAGAGCACTAAGGCCAATGATTTATAGGCAGTCATCTAATTTTCTTAAAGCTCTCTTGCTTATGTGGTTATCATAGGTGAGAATGTGGAATGATATCGAAATTCTGGTGAACGACGACACAACAAGAGAGCAGCTCTCTGTGGGCTTAGGCCATGAATGTGGCAGTGCCTTATACCAAGTGGACTCACTGCTTCAAATAACATCTTCAGAAAAGGTAGAATTCCTCAGAGCTATGTCATGTTTCTTCACATATGCAAGGAACATTGTCATATATCTGAAGTGTTTCAGTTATTATGTGTAACAATCTTTTTATTCTTAGGTCTCAGTTAATCCTCAGCTGTATGCATGCAGCTCGAGGGATGGCAGCATTATTGTTGTTGACAGATCGGTGGTACTTCTTGACAGCACAGGACAGGCTCTGCAGCTGCACATTCAGTTTAGTAAGTTCACTACTTTAGAATTAAGCTTGAACTCAAAACTAAATTAAAGGAAAAAAAAGTGCTCTTGAAAGCATGTCAGTTATCTGGAATATCTATCTGCCTGTAAGATAAACTGTTCCAACAAATAACTAAATAACGAAATGGGATTCTGTATCTCATTAACCACGTATTCCAGCACAACTTAATTAGAATGCTTGTTAACTTTTCACTGCAATGGGAATCACGGAGAGCAAAGCCACTCATTCTGTGCCCTTGTACTTAGTTTTATCGAAGTAAATACCTTTGTAGAAATCTGGAATGCTGTATTACCCACATTCTGTGTTTCAAATATGCATGTCTGCTAATAAAAAAATCTTAATAGCTGACATCACGACATGGAACTTTTCAGATACTAATGTGGATGTGGTTGGTATGTGTCAAGAAAAACAATTCCTTGTGGTTGGTGAGAGAAGTGGCAATATCCATCTTATTCATATTCCATCAAAAAAAACCTTGCTGACTAAGGTACAGTAACTGTTCTACCCTGACTTTATTCCAAATCTTTTCTTCTCAGGGTTCCTTGTTTTTTTTTTGTTTGTTTGTTTTTTGGGTTTTTTTGGGGTTTTTTTTTTTTTTTTTTTGTTATTTGTTTTGTTATTATTTTTGTTTTTCTTTCTTTCTTTCTCCCATCTATTTATATAGAAATATTTTTGTGTTATGTCTTTTAGTTTGAACAAACAACCAGATTAAAGGGATTTTTTTTTTTGCTATAAATAACAAGTTACAAGAAAAATTGTATATATGTTATTTATAGTATGTTGTGTGCAGATATACAACAAGGAATGTTACATATAAACCATGAGTTCTTGGTGAAAGAAAAAAGATTAAAATTTAAACTGGTGAAGAGTATTTCAAATAAAGATTTTTTTTTTTCAAATGAAACATGCAAATATTGATTCATTGATTCCATCTTAGATTTTGGTTGAAACATCTTCAAGTGAAAAGACCTACTTAAATCTCTCTATCAAAAAAGATGCAGCAGTTGCAGGTAAGTATTTTGATAACTTTTCTTGCCTCATTATTTGCGATCTTGTTCCCTTTTTAATGTCTCTAAAGAGGAGGCTACAAACAAGATTAGCAGATGCAGTTTTACTCTGCATTGCGGATGTTAGATGTACTTTTTAATCAGTGGACCTTATCTGAAGGTCTTTGAAAATTTTGGAAAGGCAGTCACTTTCAGAAAGATGTAAAATCATATTGCTTTTTCACAACAATGTGGGTTTTTTGTCTAGTTAGTTGTTTCTTAACTGATCATGAAATCCAAACTATTGCAATAACAAAATTTTATTGACATGAGGGAGTGACTTTCCTATGATATTTAGCTCTCACTATTTTAGACTAGCATAAAAAACAACAGGCAGTCAAAAGTCAACACCTCCTTCTCTTGTGGTTGAGTAAAAAGTAAAAGAAAGATTGAATCTTTCTTTTGTGGTTGTGTTAAACCTATGAAAATACTCAAGAAGGCATTACTCTGCCTCACGCTTCTATCAGACTTCAGATTTTAGTAGTTTTGTTCTTCCAACCCAGTCCTGACTTTCATAATACGACATGTGTCAATGTAGTTTTGTCACAAAAACAGAATTTGCAGTGTGATAGGTGCGTACAAACCCCATACTTTTAAATGGAACCCTAAAAACTCATACTCTCTCTCTTTGGTGAAAGTGACAGAATTTTTTTTCAAAATAATCTAGTTAGTTGGTCAGAATTCTTATCAGTTATTTTGGTTTCCTATTTTTAAGCTAGCAGTCCCTTTACAGTTAGTGAATACCTCAGTTCAAAATATTCGTGTTGTATTTTGTTGATGGTTTGTTGTTTTCTTTGTTGCTTTTTAGGTGTTTATCATATGTTCATTCTCACGAGCAAGGGTTTCTTTTGCATTATGCATCTCCCACTTGCTAAAACACAAGAAGGTAAGATAATCTACAAACTGGGATTTCAGTTTGAGCAGGCAGAGAAGTATTGAAGATCTTTTACATGCACCTTTCTATTGGGGTTAAGATGTTGATTTGGGATTGCTTATGTAGCCTTAGTTTGGTTTTATAGAGAAACTGGTGTATAGCTGTTTATAAAAGAGTATTTTTAAATTAATCCAATAATTTCTTCAGCTTGTGTTCTCATTATTTACTGCTTTAGAGAAAAGTAATGAACATTATAGGAGCAGAATTTCATATCATAATATCAGTTTGAACTGCACTGAGGAATACTGACAACAAATTTAATTTTCAAAGCTGTGTAAGCACAGTCAGGATTTTCTAAAACTACATATTGTGATCAGTAGAAATAGATCTTGTCAAGGATAGTGGCTCATCTTTCCTTCAGAATAGTCAGGCTAGGATTATACTAACCTATATGATGTTCAGTGGCTTTTTCAAATTTTATTTTTAAAAAGCTTATTGAACATTGATGTGTTTTTTATGTTATTTTAACATAGCAATTGACAAGATGGATATGACTGCAGCAACGAAGGTAAGAAACGTGACTTCTAACACCTGTGCTGAAGTGCGAGGTTTGTAATGACTTTATTTTGTGTTCCATTGGAAACTTACCAGTTTATTATTACAATTCGTAAAAAAGAAAAAGTAATTCATGTTCACAGAGAAGTGAGAAGTTCAGAATGTACTGTTTTTATAGGTAACTTTTTCTTCTCTGTTGTTTGCTTTCCCTCCATCCTCTGCCCCAATAGTTACAAGGACAGATAAAGACAGCTTTCATTTCCACAGAGGAATATCACAGCCTTGGCTGTCAGAATTCTGTGATAAGTAATTTGGCAAATAAAATCCACATGATAATTGGGGTAAGTAGTAATAACATGTTTGTAAGAATTGTTATCAATGATCATGGAGCAATGATAGCATTTGTTGATCTACAATAAAATTTATGTCTTGCTGGTTTAAAAAAAAGATAGTAAAAGAAATTTGTTCAATTTCCTTCATTGTAAATTTAAATGTTATCAATTTTGCAGTCTTTTTAGTAAGGAAACTACTGTTATTTCAGAACTCTCTGGTATGAGGGAAAATATTTTCACCCTGGCTGTATGACAGAGTAAATCACTGTGGTTCCTAACTTGCACAGGGTTGGACTATTTGTAGTTGTGCTTTAGGGCTTGGAAAACCAAAGCTAGATAGAATCTTCCAACACTCAACAAAGGCTGCAAAATAGTAGTATATAGTTGCACAAAACACTTTAGCATCAAGAATAGAAATTAATCAAAAATTTTATGGATGGGCAGTTTTGAAATATTATTTTGGACTAGAAATAAGTTTCCAGAGTTCATTAACTTTGTCCGATGCCTGATGACTTCAATGCAACACTCCTCAGTTTGCTGAGAGTACATTTAATATAAGTTTTATATTCTGAAGGAACGAAAAATGGAGGTTTTGAAATGTAGAGTGAGACGGTTACTGTAATAAAGAACATTCTTGAAAAGAGGCTAAATTGAAAAGCATTTTTCTGAACATCAATATCAACTGAAAATGAAGTTTGTCTTGCAATTTTTCAGGTGTTTTATAAGTCAGAGGTCAATTAGAGAGGTAAATCTGTCACATGTATAATATGTAACCCCATAAATTCTGCATCACTTTGCTTCTACTGATAGGGTAAAGGAGGTTTTGTACTCTCCAAATGGGAGGTGGACACTACCAACAACCTGGTGTCTGTTCGAAGCTTTGCCGATTCAAGTCTGATCAAAGGTAAAGACATTCTTTTTGTTGTTTTTACAGTCAAGGGTGGAATTTGTACGTAGCTGCAGAAAATAAGATGTTTTCAGGTATCTTGCTGGTTTTAGTAAAAACGCTAATGGAACTTCTCAGGTCTGTGAAGATAAATGTCTGCTTCCAATGCTTGGTGGTACATGGAAACTGTTTTTTGCTTCAAATACACTTTAAGAAAAATAATTAATTGTTATGATTATGTATTATTTCTTTTAGATGCAGTGAAACTTCAAGTTCTTGACAATCTGCTGTTTGTTTTAGATACAGAGGTAGGTGCAACAGTTTGGTTCAGTCTTCATTTTACAGTGCTCTCAAAAGAGCCTCTTTCTTAAAATAACTTTTAGAATACATTTCTATTAAATAAAGATGCTTATTTTGAGGATATTGATCTTACTGCTTGAGGTTTTTTTGTCATTACTTAAGCTTTAATATTCTGCTCAATAAAGACCAAAAATATCCTTAATGAAAAAAAGAGGAAACTCATATCTACTTTTTTTTTCTAGAACATCTTAAGCATACGGGATGTTTATTCTCTTACTTTAATTTGGGATTGGCCTTTAACACATATTGAAGAATTTCTTCTAACCACAGAGTCTGATTCTTCTTCAGTCATGCAGTAAGTAAAAATTCTGTAGCATCAGTTCTAAAAAGTTGTCTATTGTCTAGTGTGCTACAAATACTTGATTTTCTATAATAATTAATTTTTAGAAATCCTTGTGAAACCTTCCTAGACAGCAGGGCAAAACATTGGACTTGTAAGCACTGTTAGCTCTATACTGGAGACAAGAAAACCTTGGCACTTACTGCTTTTTTTCCTTGGTTTATCTATTTTTACTGCTAAGTGAACTTGCATGCAACATATATTATTTCTGAAATGCTCACCTAGAATAAGGTGAGATAAGCTGTACAGTGTTGCTTACAAGTCTGAATTTTAGTTTGAACTTCGTCTGTATTTGGGACAGATAAACAGACAGAGAAAGCAAAAGACTGATACGGTATTCTTTTTTCCCCTCTTTCTTCTGTTCTGCAGGCAAGGGCTTGCAGATGTTAAACTGGTAGCCATGACAAGACCCACTAATAAACAGGTCTGTTTCCTTATCTGTATTCTATTCTTTAGTTGTTAAACAGAAATGTGCTTTGGTGCCTTACTAAGATGACCTGCTGTTTGATTTTTCCATTTCAGCAGTTTATTCATGATTTTAACTCTTTAAGAATTCAGAAATGATTTTGCAAACTTCAATCTCTCCAGCATATCTAAATCACTTCTATCTGATTTGTTTCTCTCTTTGTTTTTCTCTTTTTTTTTAAATAGATGAGAAGTTTAATGGTTTTTGCACTACCTACTATGCAACAGCTCTATTCTTTGGAAGTATCTGTTGTTTCTTCACTCGTCCTAAGTGGGATTGGCACAGTACGTTTAGATTTGTTGTTGTTCAAAGATATATAGTTAGTTTTAATGGATTTAATTGTTAAAGAGGTTTTATTCTTATAGATTAGATCCACTTTTTGAGAAACCATACAAAGAAAAATAAAATGATGTCTCTGAAGGGTGAGAAAAAGATAACAGAGCTAAATTGTTCAGTATGCTATGTCCCAGCCTATTACAATATTTAACTCTAGTGCCAAATTTTCTTGCTGCTGTTACACAGCTAAATGCTGTATGAAGTCTATTCTCTCAGCAAAGAAAAACACAGAGTTTATCTGGGATTTACTTGAACTTAGATGAGAGAACCAATTTGCTTCTGTTTAAACTGCTTCCACGTAAGGATTTTAACAAAAGATGTCTGAAATAAGACAATAAGAATTTTATGAATTAGGAGTATTAGAAAGACTGATGGAGTGGGTATGTGAGAGGATAACAATGTGCAATAAGAATAAAAGCTGACGAAATTGCTTGTCTTGTATGAAGCACGTGTCAGAAAAGTGCAACAGAAATATGGAACAGTCAAGGTCAGAAATGTAATATATACCTTCACATTTGTGGAACATAGCACAGATGCCTTCTTCACATAGTTTGTAATGTGGTTACAGTCTGACATGCCTATGGCTTAAACAAAATGAAAGAGCAAAGAGTAATTTTAGGATGATTCACTTGTGTGGAGGGTGTATTGAGGTAACTGTACCAGGATAGCAGAGTGGTTTCAGCATGAAGCGTCCTCTTACTAGCCTCAGGAATTGTAGATGGTGGAAACCATCCAAGGATGAACATGATAAGCATAAAGAAAAAGTCTGAGAGAAAAAACAAGAGTTTGTTTCCATATTAAGAAACACCTCATGCATTACAGCTTTGTTTTCGTACGGCTGATTTACTCCACCACCTAATGATTTCTGTTATTATATGCTGCAGGATACAATATACTTCTTGGAAGGAATTCATGAAAATCATCAGATGTAAGATAACGTTTTTCATATTACCTGATCACCATTACCTTAAAATGCAGATTACTTCAACATACAGCTATTTTAGAATTGATAAACTCATGTAGTTTCCTTCCACCTTCAGGTCCACTGAAGGCCCAGTTTCTGTTGTTGTGATGAGAAGTTTAACTGAAGCCTTGCCAGAAAATAGGTACACTTTCCCTTGAAGCTTGATTACTGTCATCTGAGGTTTGAGTTTTTATGTTACAGTAGCATAACTTTACTTTATCTCACTCCTAGACTGAGTCGCTTGCTTCACAAACACAAATTCACTGAGGCAGAGAGTTTTGCTATACAATTTGGACTCGATGTTGAGGTAAGTTGACTCTTCTTAATAAAGACATTTGAAAATTAATTAGCACGACTAAGTATGCTTAAAGCTGAAGTACATCGAATTTAAAACAGATTTTTTTTTATTTTTCAAACAGCTTGTATACAAAGTAAAAGCAAACACGATTTTAGAGAAGCTAGCTTCAGCCTCCATTGGAAGCTATGGTCAAGAAGTCTTGCTGGATTATGTGAATGAAGCCAAAGAAAATCTGCTTAAAATTCAGGTCTTTTTCCTGCCCTCTTTCTCTAATAGATTAAATCAAACTATAAAGGAGCTTAGAATTAATTCCAATTGTTGCTTTTCTTAAACAGGATAGCCAGTTTGTTGTGGATTACTGCATAAATGCTCCATGGCCACTATATGAAACTGCTCAAGAAATGTTAAACTATGCTAAAATCAGGGTAAGGTTGATTTTTAATTTCTTACTGTTACCCATTGATATTACATGCTTCTGTACACCTTGAGAGGGAGTACACCTTCCAACCAGTTACAGTCATTCAAAAAGTTGCATTATGAAAAATGATCAGAAGCCAAGACTTGTTGCAACTTTGTTCTTGCTATTGCTTGAGGGCTAAAAAGAGTTCATTTTATTTTCAGACCAGAGACAGGGGTCTTAGTTTTGAGTAGCCTTTGTAAGTTCCTTTTACATACTGATTTCTGGATTAAAATCTAAAAGCATGTCACTGTTTTGTTTTCATTATTTTAGTGTTTGTTGCCTTGACAAACAGAATCAGAGAGATATGTGTCTGCTCTCATGTAGATGTAAAAACCCAAGCAAAGACTAAAACTGTAGAATAGACTGCAGTTTAAGGAGCCCATTGAGTTTTTGCTAGCTTTTTTTTACCTTCATTAAACTCAAAGAACCACTTGTGGCATGTTTTGCATCAGAGTTGTCAGCCAAGCTCTTTCATGTGTTTGTTCCAGGTCTTGAAGAAAGATGATAGAACCATTGTTTCTGATGGGGCTCTAGCATCTCTAACTGAGGTGAGGACAAACGTTTTGGCCTGATGCTATCATATGATAACAATTATGGTGTACAGTTTTATACAGTAAAAGTTTAAATGTTTTAAAGTGAGATTACATTTTAAAATATTAAATGAGAACCATGATATTGACAGTTTTCAGAGTTAAAGTGATTCCTTCAGTCTTGAATTGAAAGATTCATTTTTGAGTGGTATAGAAATGGAAAGAAACATATTTAAGTACTTTCAAGTATTTATTTTACTTCTTAATTAGGCTTATTTCATATTGCACAGCACTCATATACCTTCAAACAGAATTAATGTAAACTACCCCTAGAATTGAAGTTTCTGAGTAATTCTTCATTAACCAAACTTATATATGTTACACAGGTCATATTGTTGTTTTGTAAGCCAGATTTTGACCTTAAATCCCTTGTCTGCATTCAGCAGGTATTGAGAGCTCAGGCAAGGCTTACAACTTTCTATGGAGCTTTTGGACTGGAGAAGTTCAGGTTTGTTTTTATTTCTTAAGATTTAAAGATAATTTAATTATAATGGTTTAATATCTGCCATTTAAATTAAATGTGGTTTATTTTAAGTTTAGGCTTCTGGTCTTTCACTGTAGAGAAGGGATAAAACAGAGAGGTTGAGTCTACCTAAATACTGAAAATTTATATTGTGTGCAACAGATAACATCTTGTGTAGGTTTTTTTTTGTATTTTTTTGGCTGTAGATAGGTGTGTTTTTATATATGCACACACAATCCTGATGCTCCAATTATGTCTTACAGCATATAGTATAAGCTGGAAAAGGTTTGAGATCCTCTTCTACACCTCCTTTTATATTGCCATGTAATAAATATAGAATGGCTTGAGTTGGAAGGAACCTTAAGTCTCACCTGACTCCCATCCCCTCATCCTGGACAGAGTTGTTACCCACTATGTCAGGTTGCCCAGGACCCCAAACTGCCTTTGAACACCTCCAGGGTTTGGATGTAATAACAGTGTTTCTTTTCCTCTCCTTTCTAGTGGTATTGCTTGGACAGAATTCTTGAATAATGAAGACATTTTAAAGAATATCCTTTATCAGCTAGAAGAAGAAAATTTATCTTGTGCACAGTACCTCTGGCTTAGGCATCAGGTGAAACAGCATTAACGTATCTTTTATACTTATGGAGGATGTTGAGTCTCTTAAATTTTCCAGGCTTGTTTAACAAAATCAGGCTAATACTGTTACAAAACAGCTCCTCAAAGAAGCAAAACAGAATCTCATCTATTGTCACAACGTTTCAACTTTCATTCCTTAAAAGGTGGAGCTTCCTATTGATTCCAGAATAAACTGGAATCTCTGATACAAGAATGAATAGTTCTAGATCAGTTGTTTAAGACAGAATTATAAAGCAAGCCCAGATGTAAAGGGATGTGGTCCACCCACCATAACTTGCAAAAAGAAATTGCTTCAGTTGCATCTTTTAAACAGTAGCCTTGTTTTTGTGAGCAGGGCTATTATTATTATTATTATTACTACTATGTTATTTTTTAATTCCTAGATTTTTCTCTTTGTGTCTGTGAACTCTATTGCTTTTTCCTGTTAATGAAGTAACATTACAAATTATCTGGTAAGTATATACTCCATAAACTTATAACTGTTCTCTTTTAAAATTTTAGGCAGATTTTGAAAACACCTTTGATGAGAAAATGCTGGAGAGCTTGCTTAATGCCATCCATGTCACTGTTCCTCTAAAGGATCTGTGTTTGTGGCTGAAAAATGTTGTGATTCCCTTCTTAAGGAGAGTTGTGCCAAAGGGACAGGTAAAACTGATTCAATAAATATAAGACACAGCTTTCTGAAACTAAGGTAATTTTATAGTCAGACCTACTTTTTTGGATTTCAGAACCTTTTTCTACTCTATTTTTAAATGAATTCCTTTCCCTACAACTTATATTTTAAAGTATTTCCTTTTAAACAGATTTCTAATAGCAAATTTCACTTTGATAGGCAGCGTAACTCTCCTGATAACTGTTTCTATTGCAGAAAATATTAGCCAGATGGCTGGAACAAGGTGCTCGCAACCTTGAATTAACTGATAAGGTAAATCATGGTGTAGAAATTTTGCTTGTCTTGTATTTCTATACATACAGCACTGTTTGCTGATATCAATTTCTACTGGACAGGCAAATTGGCCAGAGAATGGGCTGGAAATGGCTGAGATTTTTTTTACGAGTAAAAATCAAGATGAAATGCCTCTGACAAGTTTTGGCCAGTGGAATCCTTTGGTAAGAAACATAGGAAATAAAAAGATCTGCTATTCTCAGACTTTAGAACATATGCTCTTTGCCAATGTAGAAACAAGCTGTTATTAGATCAGTACTGCTTTAATGGGAAATTAATTACTCCCCTGAAAGGAAGGAACTTAATTTCAATCATCTTGGGTTGAAGACTGGATTAAAAAAAAAAAAACCAACAACATTGGTGCAACAGTTATGCCCTTTGACACATGAATTAATGGTCTAAATACAAATAATAATCAAATGTTCTGCAATACACAAGTTTCTGTACTATGAAACACTTCAATAAAGATATTTCTTATGAACTTCAATTAGAAACATCTCATTTCTGTCAAAATTTTTGGAAACAGATTGCAGTTCATTAAATATTTTTCTCCAAGCTCTAGCATGGAGAAAATGGGTAATAAAAATCAGCTAGCTGTAAGTATCTGAACATTGAATTTGCATAAATAAATAGATATAATTGCATAATAAATAGAAGTCCAATATATTGTATATCCTGGGTATACTAGTAACTGTGATGGTGAAACTATGGTAGTGAAGAAAGATTAAGCTTAAAGCTAACCAGGTTTACATTTTTTAAATTGAAAACACTGACATTCTGTACTTAGGTCTGCTATCTTAGTCTTGTGAATCTTAAGTTTGAAGTGCATAATGGAATCTAGGGAAATGAACATGTACTTGATTTGCTTTGTTGTGTGCTGTATGAAGGTTCAGCATGTAGATCCATAGAATCTCCAAGATTCCAAGGCATCACAAATGGAAGATTGCAGCAAGTCTTCTAATGTTTCATTTCAAAATACTGTTTCAGAAATGCAGTGACTGTGAAGAAGTACTTAGGTTGAAGAAACTAGTAAATGATTTACAAGAACTGATAGATCTCTACAGAAAATACAACTGCAGGCTGGCACTCTCTGATTTTGAGAAGGTAATTCTGATTAGTTGCACTTGTGTTTGTAAGCTGCTGAGGCTATTTGATACATTGTTGAAACAAAAGTTTTCATTGTAAACACAAGGGGTATGGACACATAATGTGACAAGATACCTACTATTAAAAGCCACGAATTAAACCCCATGAGTTGCAGTATAGTACTGGTAGAGGCTGAATTGCAGACCAAGTGTTATAATATCACTGTTGCTAAGTACAGCTGAACAACGATTTTGTAAAAGAGAGACACTGGGTGATCCCCTTCCCTGGTGTAAAGGAATGATGAACTAGCACCTTAATTCCCTTCAGTGGGCATTGGATGTTCAATTAGTCACTTGAAATCTGAAGGATCACAGACTAAAATGTGTGATGTTCTAAAACTGCATTGTTCTACTTTGCTGCCCAGGAGAACACAACTACTATTGTGTTTCGTATGTTTGATAAAATTTTGGCACCAGAGCTTGTCCCATCTATTCTGGATAAGTTTATAAAGCCTTACCTCTGTGAACATAATCTCCAAAAGGATGAACTTCTTTTACAGTATATAAAGGTAACATTTTCTTCATTTTGAATAAATCTATTTAAACTTAAATAAGCAGTGAGCAAATCTGATAATCATTTTATTTACACATGAATTTTAGAATCAGTTTTCTGATTTGTTTACTGCTGTCAAACTCACTGAAAATTACTATTTCAGCAATAAACAGATATGAGGGAAAAATCTGTCCCTTGATATCCTAAAACATTCTGTCATTTGTAATATTTTAGAGTATATTATATTGCAAATACATTCCTACCTTTTCCATTAAAATTCTATTAATTTTTACCAAAATATGCAGGACTTGCTAGAACGTTGCCGTACACGGTCTGCTTCTGTATTTGAAACTGCATGGGAGGCAAAGGCAATAGCTGTCGTTGGTTGTATCTCTGATACAGATGTAAGTATGTTCAATAAAATAGCTCTAATACATCAATTCAGAATGGAACACCTGATTTTTATGTAAGTGCACGAGTACATGTTTATGTAAGTGGTAAGACAAAAAATATCAACTGTCCTTTTATCCCATATTCTTTGCTTGAGAATCTAATTGTAATTTTGATATCATCACATAGAGAACTCAACTTTAGCATGTCTGAAGCTGAAGTTCTGTGGTGTCATAAATCACTCCTATCATTTTCTAATCTAGTTTGATACAATAATGAATGCCTGTTACACAATGGAAGCTGGGCTAAGAAGTGATAGCCTAAATGATCACAGGTGAACAATACTTCAAAGAATATCTTGCAACTTATTTTGATGAGTAAGCTTTTCACGTTCTTTTTCTAGCTGAAATTTGATGCAGTTCTGCAGATAATGCATGGTGCTGTGGTACCTTGGAGTGGAGCAGTAGAGCAGCTGGTAAAACAGCATTTGGAAATGAATCACGTCAAGTAAGACCACATCCTATAGCCTATATCTCAGTTTTATGTTTACTTTTCAGTTAGAATTCTTGATTTTTTTTTTTAATTAAAGCTATATGGTTTGATCATATCTGTACATCAGATACATATGTAATAAATTAATAGTCTAATTTGTCCACAGAGTAAAGTTATTGCAGGAAAATTACCGACTAATGGAAATGAAGAAGCTTTTGCGGGACTACGGGATAAGAGACACTAATCTCTTAAAGGACAAGCAGATGATAATGGTAAATGATGAGCAGTTATGTTCTGTTAAACAAACAAGAAATCCTAAATTTATCAAATTAAAAAAAAAAAAAGCATGCAATTAAAGCAAGATTAAAGCAATTAAAGCATAGCAGTGTGTAGCTCCCATTTGTTATCCCCTTTTTTTTTTTGTCCTGTTCAGATTTCATATCTTACTTGCACTTTGTTTTTCATTCATACATCCCTATCAACTACAGAGTTTTTTCCCCAAGACTATTTTTCCCCTAGTTACGTTTAATGAAGTTTTATCTACAGATAAAGCTTCTAAACTCATGGATAACTTGCTTGGTATGAGCTGTACAATTACAGTGCAGAAGTTTATAAATGGCTTCCCTTATTATCTGATAAATGAATAAACTAAATTCCCTGTTTTCTTCTCACAGAGGCTAGTGAAATACATTCTTAAACAAGACACTCCTACTTCTTTGGAGGATGCTTTGAAAATGGTAGAAGCATATATGTTACCCACTATGGAAGTCTACATTCTGAGGATGATAGACCTCATTGACAAAGAAAGGGTACTAAAATACTTTGTGTCAGTTGATATGGGTATTTAGAGACTGTGGACTATTTTCAAAACAGCAACAGTTGCACTGCTTGCTGAAACCTTATATACAGTTTATATACTGGTATTTTAATACAGTTTTATTAATTGTACACATAACTGCCTGTAATTAATACTGAAGATGTGACCAGTGTCATTGTGAGCCATCCTTCATTGCAAAAAAGTACAAAAATAATGCCCCATATGTAGAAGAAGTCAGAATTTAAGTCTACATATATTCACATGTCTTTGCTGGAGCTGATTTGGGGCAAGTTGCATATTTACCTCCAAAATCCGTTTCTTTTTTTCTGTGATTTTTGATGCAAAGTGATACCTTGCAGTGGCACATACCTGCCTCTCTAGTGTTGTAGGTGCCTAAGTGTTGTAAATCAGTGTTGAATATTTATGTCCAAACAAAACAGCTTCTGCAGGGCTTTTTGCCTCAAAAATTTCAAGTTAAGATTTTGCTAAGGGGAAAAAAAAAGTTACCTTTAAATTACTCAGATGCCTTTGCTTGCTACATTTAGTAGGTGAGAATACATTTATACACTGCAGTCATCTACTTTTGTTACTGAGGCATAAAAAGGTTTGTTTTGTTTTTATTCAGGAATCAATCTGATTCCCTTGCAAAGAGTTTTCTATTCTACCACTTGTTCTGTCTTATTAGATCATGGTATTATCGACAATCAAAGCATGTTTTAAAAACACTTTCTTAAAAACACTGCATAATTGCCAGCGAACAAAACTGTGTTTTAATTTGCTTATTAGAGCCTTTAGCAAGTACATACATTTTACTGAAAGCCTCAAAACTTTAATTGAAACCACTCAGGGTGAAATCATTAAAGTAAATGTATTTTTTGAGGAAATTTGAAGTTTGTCAGCAGAAAAATAATTAAAGTAAGGAGGTGCATAGCTTTCCTATAAATAAATGAACTTCTATTTTGATTATTTCTGTTTTGGTTTTTGGTCCCCTTCCCCCCCTTTCTCTCCAGGGAGAGGAATCACTCACTTTGCTAAAGTCTCTGACTATTGCTGAAGCTGAGAAAGTTGCAGAGAGACTGACTGTGTGGGGAACACTGGTGTTAAAGAGGAAAGCAGATAATTCTGAAGAGGTACCAAGTCATTAAACTCTGTAAATTGTGTGCATTATTTTGTATGTTATTATCTCCTATCTTCCAAGAAGAAAGGATGATGAACTGGTCTTTCTTTGAGCAGGAGGTTTTACTAGGGAACCTCTTAAAGTCTCAACTGGAGTTTATTCTGATTTCTGTGCATTATACAATTATGTTATTTTTCAAGTCATTTCCACACACTGTCTTAGCAAACTGAATTCAATTATTTAGCTAACTGAATTTAATTATTTACAAACCCTGCTTTACTGTTACACCTCTTGTCTTACGTGTTCTCCTATTTTTTTCTCTAATTGCTTGAAAAAATATGTTTAAAAGTTGTTGGTGTGGCTTTGCCACCAAAGTCATTCAAAGCTTCATAGCTGACAGTACACATCACTTTCTTGTAACCACAGAAAAAGAATTATTGTTACTATTTGTTTTAGGGAGTGGTTCTGGTAAGGAGAAAGAAGAACAGGGGGGAGAGGCAGGATTTTTGATAACTCATATGATAACTAAAACACTCTGTGAAATACATACATACATTTGTATATAGCTATTAAATATTTGCTATTTCCATAAAGAACACAGTTACAGTAGAATTTCATTCTCTTGTTTCTAACCAATAGTTTTTTTAGAGCTTTAAACTGTAGATTCAGACACGTGTAGAACACTGAATAGTATCTCAGTAGAGTGGTAGCCTAAGGTTTGCTATCTTACATTGGTAATATTCTGACCAAACCAATTGTTAACCTCTCCCTTCTCTGCAGCAAAAAACACAAATGTTTATGACAAAAACACTTGTAGAAATCCTCAAATTCCTGTACAAAATTCAAAGAGGTGAGTTCTAGGTTATAACATCTTACACTCTGTTTGTCAATGGAGTCAGAAAGTAATTTTTTTTCCCCCCCAACAGACAATCCTCTAAAGAAGGATGAATGTGAAGCAAACCTAAAAACATTTGAAACAATTGCTACCCTACAAGTAGGTATCTCTGTAGTTTGAAACTATTTTTCATTTACTGTAATTATTGCCCTTGTTCTTCTGCTATTGAAAATTAATTATATTTATAGCTTATGTGCCATGGGTTGGTGGTTTTTTTTTTTTTAATCACTAAGGTCTCTATATTTTCAATAGGCTTCAAAATGATTATATAGCTTATCTAGAAAACAAATTCTAAAGGAAGTTACATGAGTACAAATAACCATCTTATTTTTTGTTGCAGGAAGACTTTAATATCTTTCTTTCAGTTGAAGACTTTGGGAATCCTACACTGATGTCTACACTTCTTGAAAAGCACATAAATGCTTATGAAACTGACAAATATCTGTCAAAGTCTAGAAAAGAACAAACAACAAATTGTAAAACAAAAGATGGTAAATTAAAGAACCGTTCTACAGAGGCAAGGTTGTACAGAATGGCTTTGCTTCTGCAAAGATCAGAGCAAGAGCTGGGAACAACGTTGGCCTTGAGAGCATTAGATGCTGGAAAAGTTGAAGATGCTGTAAAAATATGCAGGTATAACTGTAGAGATGTTCAAAAGTTTAACTCTTTTAATGCACTTTTCTGTAGTTTTTCTGATATTTTGTAAAAGGAAGTGGATGTATAGAGAAAAGATGAGGATTTTGACTTTTTTCTTAAAATGAGTGTTTAAAAATATGCTTAAATTGCTTTTACATAACATGAATGTGAAATTGTCTTCTCTGAAAACTGACTTTCTTTTTTTGGCCATAGCATGATTGCTAAGTAAGAGATTTCCTGTGGCTTATTTGATAAGAGATAGACAGAATATTAAGTAATTATTAAGAGAGCTGCCCAGCTTAAACAGATAGAAGAAAACCATTGTATGTTGACCATGTGTACCACTCCATGGTTTCTATCTGGTCTCTTCCTCATGGTCAAGTTGTCAGATAGTTTAATCTTACTATTACCTCCCCACAGAGATCAGATGAAAGCCTTAAACTTTCTACCTATACCTATATTTGTCTATACATATCTGCATTTTGAATTCATTTTTTAATAGGGACTTCTATAAAAATCACTGTAATAAAGAAACAGGGAAGCTACTGTTCTCAACTTGTCAAAAGCTTTGTCATATGTTGGGTGGTGATGTTCCAGCAATCACTTCTGAAGACATGAACCTTCCTGCAGTGATCTATGAAATGGCTTGTCAGGCAGCTACAATATGTAGTCCAGGTAATAATTACTCCTATCATTTACATGTATCACCAGTGGAAAACCACCCAAAAGTGAATTTCTATACATGCCTCTGCAAAAAAATGGATTCTGCAAAATGATGTTAACCTTTTAAACAGGGCATGTGAACATCCATGCATATTATACTAATTATCTTAATCTTTTCATAGATTTGCTACTCGATTCTCTGGAACTATGTAAATATACTTTAGCTGCCAAGGAAATTTACAGACAGTGCCAAATAGAAAACTATGGCTTTACAGCAAAGGTAATTTCTACTAACTCAAATATATTTTTATATATGTGTAATGTCCTGTATAACTAAATAGAGTTCACTGTATGTGTATATATATATATATATATATTTTTTTTTTTTTTTCCTATTCCTCCAGCACCACTGAATCAGTTTGTTTAAAAAGAAACAAAACAACATCAAAGCCCATAGCTCTACAGATTAAAATCTCCCTGAACATGTATTTCAGTGTGAAGTGTAGACTGAAAGCAATGCAGCAGTGGCACAAACAAGAAGCAGCAATTCTCAGCTTTCATTTTAGTGTAATAAATCTTACTAATGCCACTGAAAATAGCAGGGCTTTTATTCAATGACTGCTGCCAACACTGCCAGAGAGCATAGAAATCCGACTTCAAAAATGTTCTTTAAAGAAAATAAGAAATAAAAAGTGTTAGAATGTAATGAGGGAGATGGGACACCTTTTTTTTTTTATTGTCTCTTATGTGAGGGCATTCCCAACTGTTTTATAAGACTTACAAGATGGACTGAGTTCTTGAATACTATCTTTGTTTTTTACTCAGATCAAGTAATGCTTTGAGCTGCTTGCAGTGAATGGACTCTTACAGTTTAAGTAGAATAGATTAAAGTGGCTAGGCAAGCATACTTATGCACTGAAGGTTATTTTTCTGAAAAACAAGTCATGTTTGAAAAATGTTTCATTATAGTATTTGGCTAAGAAGCCTTATGAAAGCCTACAATAAATTGATTTTTGGCTGTACAACTACATTAACACAACATGAGAAAGAAAAGTGGTTGTTGCATAAGTGGGAAATGTATTTAACACTACTGGACATTTACTAGAAGTAGTGTGATAGAAGCCATTTACAAATAAAGGATCATTTACTATTTCTTTACTTGAAAAGCATAACCTTTTATGTACTTGGTTTGTTAGTAGACATGCTCATTAACTCTTCTTTCTATTTAGACAACATGTTTTGGTGGAGATAAAGATCCTTATGAAGAATGGACTTACAATGATTTCTTTAATGAAGATGGGATAGTTCTCGATCCACAGATTGTTCTTCCAGTCATATATGAAACCATTTCTTCTCTTCTACCTACTTCTGGTAAAATTACTTTCCTGAACACTGAGTCAGTGTACCATCTGTATTTCATACTGATTTCTTCATCTAGGACAATTTGACACCTGTGTCTGAGGAGAAATAAACTCCTCAAAAATCTCAGACAAGCTCCTGGAAGCAATATTCATTTGGGGGGTGAATATGGAATATAAATATGCAGTTTAAAAAAAAATAGTAACAGCAGTCTGGCCCTTAGAATTCATGTGCCTTCTGTTCTACTGAATTTCTATTTTGTGAACTGCCCCTGAAGTGCAGCGATTTTAAGTCACTTTGAGGCTTTATATTGTTGCTGAGATCTCAGCACACTGTGAATTTGTATTTGTCTGTCTTTCAGAGAGCAAACTGTATCCTTTGGACTCTACCAGCCTGGCAAACTGCACATTTATTAAAGGTACCATGATGGCAGATTCACCACTTCGAAAGTATAAACAAGGCAACCAAAAAATGTCAGGTTTAAATTAGACCTATGCAGGGGAGACTAATTTGTAATTTTAAATAGCAGTCTGGGGGATCCACTTAAAGCCACATGGCTGGGAAACAGTTTAGTTCTGCACAGAAGTCCCTCAACTAGAGAGTAATTGCTGCTATTCACTTCTGTAATTTTGGGTATGTTGTCCAAGCATATACCTCAGTACAGAAGTTCTACCACTGAGCTTCTCTTTCTCTTGTTTTTTGTTTGGTTTTTTTTGTTTTTTAACTGAACTGTTTAGCTTTTACTAAGCTAGAAACTCTGAAAATCCAAAATTTCATAGGAGGCTAGGGCTCATCTTTTGGTATAAATTTGGTGAAGAAAAATCATTCTGATAATTCAGAACAATATGCTCATTCAGATAACATTCAAGAACAACATGTTTAATACAAAGGTTCTAATTGTTTTCTGAGCTTGGTTCTGTAATATATATTATAGGACAGAACCTTCTACTGCCAGCTAGAACTCCCATCTGTGCAGTGCTACAAAACCTCATGGAGTGCAGTCAGTGTGAGTTAGCTCTGCGGCTAATAGTCTGCTCGTTTGGATCCTGTCTTCAGCACGGTATCTCAAACAACATGGATTTATCTCTGGGTGAGAAGGTATGACAAGAACTATATGCTGAAGTTTTGCTGAGAGTAAGTAAGTTTTCCAGCTTTAAGATGCTTAGAGTTGTGTATTTGATGGGTTAGGGAGAGGCTACCTCCATGACCTCATTATAATTACTACCACCTGATCATACGTTCACTCATTTTGTGAAAGGATTTGGTAGTTTCTTCTCTTTCTCATGGTCTTCCATTTCTCTTTGCAAAGTAAACTAAACTTCTAGAGTCTGAAGGAGAGACCAAGAGTTAAAAGAGCATTAGTAGTCAGTTGTTATATGCTTTCACATTGTGTTATCCCTCAGTTAGATCGTACAAGTAGAATGTTCAAGTAAAGCTCCTCTTCTCAAAACAGCAAGGAAATGATTTTATTTATTTTTTTTTTTAACTAGAAGAGATCTGTTTAGGACCATAATTAAATATGAAAATACAGTATCTCTTAGTATTTTCTGTAAATGACAAGTTGAAGATTTGGAATTTATCTTTACATGTGCTGATTGTCTCTTTGTATTAGCTACACGATGGCAACACACTAGCTGAAATCAAAGGTTTTCTCATTGCTATGAAACAGACAACTGCATCAATAATTAAGACCTCTATCATGACCTTGCTACACAAGGTAAGAATTCTCTGAAAGGGCTAAGAAAAAGCTCTTTCTTCCCTGTCAAGGAAGGGGCTGCCCTTCCCATTGCAGAATCCCTTTCTGAAATTGTTGTGTGGCCAAATGCCACCAAATTCATTCATTGTGGGAAAAATCATACAGCATGGTTTTCTTTATGGAAAACCATGAAGATAAGGGGACGCACCGACAGCATTGAAATGTTAGAAGGGGACTGGGTTCCACAGCTTCATGTTTCAATGGGGCAGGAATGGGCTGGACTGCCTGACAGCATTTGCCTCTTCATTCCCAGCTTCCTTACTTCCTTCCACAGCTGGGGCACGTATTACAGAACAGACTTTGAACTGATACCTCCTTGCTGGCAGGAACGTGCTATAGCCCTAGCGTGTTTCAGCCTCTTGTAAACTGTGGATTTTGGACTGTATGCCTGTAGCTCTGCTTGAAAGTTTATATATAGGGGGAGCATGACCTCTTCGGGAGCTTTTAAAGTGCTCTACACTACAATAAAAGTTACTTTTAATCTTAGTTTCAATTTCTGGTCTTTAGACTTCTTTTAGTTGAAGGGAGGTTGTTGGTCTTTTTTTTTTTAAGCACTCTGTATAACCTAGAATATACTGTCTTCTAAGGAAGTTCTGACAAAGAGCAAAAACTTTTAGACTAGACTTCAGTGTTTTTGATCTAAAATTCCTGAAAGAACACTTATTATTCTTTCCTTTTTTTTTTTTAATCCTAACTTAAACACTCAAGGCACCTTTAATTTAGAGGTGTTACACTTCAACAGCTGTGCAATAATGCATAACACAGATTTGTTATATTTTATAGAAACAGACCTATTTAAACAAAATCTGAACATTTAACTTTTTTTTTTTCCAAACCACAGGTGTTTAACTGTCGTCTCATAGATCAGGACCTGGCACTGGGGTACTGTGCTATTTTGCCCAGGGAAGATACGTTTAATAAGCTCTGGGGTGTCATAAACAACACGTGGCAAAATTACAGAAAAGTTCTGGTAAATTCTCAAGACAATATATTTCCTTAGTATACACAGAATGTTTAGGAGATTCCTCAAGATGTCAGCAATATCGCTTAGAAATGGGTATGGCTGTTAGAACCGGTTGCTCTCTCTCAGTGGCAATCTGTTTGCCACATGGTAAAACTGCACAGAGAGTTGCTGTGAACAGTTAGCACAGTGTAAGTCCAGGCACAAGGTTAGCTAACCATGACTTATTCCAAAGCTTGAAAAAGAAAAAATCTCTGGTTGTTTTTCCCTAAGCCACTGTAACTCAAACCTCCAGTGTTTTGGAGGAATTGTTCTCTAACTGCAATTTTCACAGATGAAACAAATAAAACATAAGGGAAGATAAGTGCATTCTTTGCACTTAGAGTAGCACAGTACTAGCATAATATTTTTGAGATAAAACCTGAATTTTTCAAGTAGTTTTCAACTCCTCAACAGGAGGTGAGGGAATCCTAACATTATGTTCTGTAAGGATCGTTTCTATGTTACAGTTGTGTAATCATCTGTGAATTGTTTTAAGCTCCTTTAAGAATTTACATCTTACAATTCCTAACTTCCAGATTGTTTACTGTACCTCTATTTCCCTTCCCATTCCTTTAAGTCAGTAGCTCTGGTTGGAGCACAGCTAGCTATCCAATATGGTGAAGCAGCAGAAGAAAAAAAATTCCGAGAGCTGATAACTGATGCAGAATGGGGAATCCAGCTTGGCAAATTTGGTGTGAGTTTGATTTTTATCTTTTATTATTTTAGAATTTTAATAACTGATGAAAAGTCAAGACATTCTGATATATATAGCGCTTGTTGCTTTTAGATGATTTGCTCTTAAAGAGTAAGGAAAGTTGGGTTTTATTTTATTTATTCTGCCTGCTTCTTTAAGTAAAGCTCAGAAAAATGAGAAATATAGTAATTGAGTATTGTAAAATCAATGGATATGAAGATGTTACAATCAAAAATAAACAAGGCGAAGCAGACTATGATAACAAAAGAGAATAAATGGAAGGCTTACCCTTATGCTGGGCTCACCACAAAACACCAGAAGGAGGGATCTCCAGACAAGATCCTTCCCCACTGGTAGCCAGCTCTAAAATAGGTCTAAGAGCCTGGCTCCACCCCTTCCGGCAGCACAGCTGAATTGCCTTCACCTGTGCTCCTCTGGCTGACTCATGGCTCACCTCAGGTGATCAATCAGAGGTTCAGCCCGTGACTCAGTAGTTCCCATACAAGTATGCTTAAAGGAACTTGAAGATTATTGGGCACAGAACACAGTCAACAAATGTACTGTTCTTTCCTGCTCTAAAAATCTCTGGCTTGAAACTAAAGAAAAACAAAAAGGCTAACTATATGAGGAATTAGTCTTGGTATTGTACAAAAGACTTCTTTGGTCTGATGATAACATTTTTTTTCTTATCTGTAGATTTCTTTTGAGACTGTATTTAGACAACCACCAGTAAGGAAGAAGGACCTCATAAGAACTCTTGTACAAAATCCAGAAGTAGGCACAGATCTCATATTGAATTACTGCAGGTAATATTTGAGTCAAGTATATTCCATTTAATTGCTACTGTAATCATAACCATGCCTACAGAAATCTATTCTAGCTTAAGCAGTTATGGATGTATGCAATACCTAAATAGTTCTTAAAAAAAACTAGTGTGAACCAGAATGCATACAGGGCTCTGATGAATTAGGTCATAAGGAAATAATGACGACATCAGAGGTCACAAAGAAAAAATAACATTGTCCTCTCCTAGAACTTTCATGCTGGACAGCGATGCTGCATTGCAGCTTTGCATTGAAACACTTCTTCTCAAGAACGCTAATAGGAATCACGTTGAAGATGACTCTGCAGAATGCAGTGAGAAGCAATCTCATGACATGTTACTGGCCAGAGTGCTAGAAATAATTCCTCTGCTGAAAAGCACAAATGACCTGGTCACCAGCCTCAGTGGAATATTGTACAAGGTAAAAAACAAACCAACAAAAAAACTACAAAGACAAAAAGCCAAGCTCCTTCTGAAAAAAATAAATATACCATACTGTAACTATGTCAAAGTCTACATTAGAAGTAGACAAGGGCAAAAAAAAAAGCATCTGCACAGTTTTTTCTTTTCATCACAATGTTTGGTCTTCCTGTGTAATACCTTGACAATTCTTTTAGGATTTAGTATTATGAACTGGAGGGTTCTTTTTTTAGAGACGCGTGCTGTGATGCTTGTATTCTTTCTTCAATGTTACATCAATATAGTTTGCATTGAAATTGAAAAGAATTAACTCAGTTTTATGTTCTGTAAGACAAATCATGTAAGATCTTAAAATAGGTCATTATTTTGAACAGCTTGATCCTTATGACTATGAAACTATTGAAATTGTCTTGAAAGTGATACAGAACGCTGATGAAAGGAATACCAGTATTCAGCTCAATCAGGTATGTCCAAATATGGTGCTGCCACCTTGATAATGGCTTTGTTATTCTATTCTTTTGTTTTTCCCTATTTATTAGTGTAGTTATTCAAGAGTCTGTTGAAATTAATGAAATTAAGCTATCTATGCAGCTGTCATTCAGAAAATAAACTGCTGATCTCTAACAGTTTCTCAATAATTCGTAGCAGAGACAGAAACTCTACAGACACACAGCAACTCTTCATGTATACATATATATCTATTATATATATATCTTAGATATTTTACTCAGGAGAGGGAAGAGGGAATAGAGTGGTCTTATGGCTTTTTTGTTGTTCTTTTCTTTACCTTTTTTTTTTGGTCCTCAATAGGCTTTGAGCCTTCTCAAACATCTGGAGTCATATAAAAGAACTTCCCCACCCGTGGACCTGGAACACCAGTATGTTTCAGAGCACATGATTCCTTTATCTCCAGCTTCTGAAACCAGACTACCCTTTCATTTGATATTCTTCAGAACTGCACAGTGTTTTTGGAACATTATATGTACGTTCGGTATTCTTCCAGGCTTTATATATGCATGATTGTTTTTCTCTGCTAACCGTGAACTTCTACTTCAAGTCCATATTTACATTAACTGTATTTCCTTACTAACACAGTTACCTTCCCGAATGCTTCTGAATGCAATTGTGCTCCCAGGTAGCTGGCTTGAGTTAAGATAGTATACACAACACTGAACACAGCCTCAAATTATTTTCTCAGGACCTCAGAACCAAAATAACCCGTATCCTAAATGCCAGGCCAGCTTGCCTAATTAAGTTTGCATTCCTTCACTCTCAGTGAAGGCCTGCACTTAACAACACTGCAAGTGCTTAATTTCATAGAGAAAGCTGCAAGAGGACTGTGACACTGCCATCAGCATCTGTCTTTTTCTTTGCAGCTGCAGAGCTCAGTGAGGAATCTTTTCCAACACTTCTGTTGATTTCCAAACTAATGAAGGTAAAGTTGAATCTTAAAAAGGATTTGTTTCTAGATTCTCTTTTTTTGCCTCTATATGAAAAAAGGTACAAATTTTTCTTCTGTCTTTAGTGTGAATTTGGTCTCACTGTAGACATTTTGACAACTGTCATCTTTAATAATTTTCTAGGTCTCACTGGATACCTTGCACATGTCTGCAGCTCAGCATGTCTTTCAAAAAAAGTTGAAACCAAAAATATTTGAAATGAGAAACACGGGGTACACATCAGTTGTTAACAAGGAAACAACTAAAACTGTGCAGACAATTCAGTCATATCTACTGTCTATAATTAATCCAGAGTGGGCTGTAGCTATGGCCCATAAGATTGCACAAGAATTTCCTACAGGTAAGATGCATATCTGATGACTTGATGGATAAAGCAAAGATAGGAGGAGAATAGATTTAGGAAAAGAAAAGCTAGGCTGTAATCAAACACTAAATACTGTTCTTGGATACTTCCTGGTGAGCAAAACCACATTTTTCTCCTACATCAGATTTTGAAAAGGCTAGAATGACATCCGTTGTATAATCCAGTATCACTATTAAATACTTTCCTTTCTTTCCTCTTAAGTTACGCTGTCTTGCTTAAAGTTCTTTAATGTTTAGCTTTCCACAACATATCATGTTCTGCCAGACAAGTTTGCCTGCAGAAGCAAATATTTC
Source organism: Lagopus muta (assembly GCF_023343835.1). Lineage (NCBI taxonomy): Eukaryota > Metazoa > Chordata > Aves > Galliformes > Phasianidae > Lagopus > Lagopus muta. Next base: position 6,759,852 of record NC_064449.1, on the reverse strand, counting down.
AGCCAAGTTTGAGCTAGCTTTTCCCTTCTCAGAATCTGAATAGATAATTTTGTTGCCCTTAAGGAACAAGAGCTCTCCTAATCTTTTAAATAGCTTAGAAGAAATAAGAGATTAAAATAGATATTTTGTATACTGTAAAGAAGATTCATCAAAACCAATTTCACTTATTTTCCTTTTTTAAAAAACAAAACAAAACAAAACAGGCCCTGATCAGATTCAGGCATTGAAATTCTGCCTCCGTCTAGCTGAGAAATGGCTTAAGAATACTACTGCTAAGGTAACAGCAAACTTCTTGCAAAGATATTTTTTTTTATAGGAGGTATTTATGTTCACTTTGTCCATTGGTGCTTTGAATAGTGATATACAAACTGCATCATAATAAGCCCTCTTAGATACTGTATTTCTGGGGAATTCCTGCTTAATGGACTCCTCAGGGGAACCTCATTCTTTTGTTCACAACCTGGCAAAAAATTAACAAGTATGCAACTTAAAAGTTGTTGCTTCTCCCATTACGAGCACGTGCTGCAGGAGAATCAGACTGAGTCTGTTCCAACTGTGAGACCAGTAGCATATTTAATTTGTTTTACGTGTTCCAAGACACTTCAGGTGTTCATAGGAGTGCATAAAATAGATCTGCATTGGCTCTTCATCCTTGAGCTGGTATTTCATGCTTGGTAGAATAGTGTAAACGAGACTCTCATCCTTGCTTATAAATATCAAATTCTGTATAGAATTGCTGAGAAGCAATTAAAAGTTATTGTTTAATATAAAACTATGGTGTTTTCCTAAAGGATGAATCACATGAAAAAGCAGAAGTCTTACAGAAGAAGTTATATATGCAGTATAAGCGATCAGCAACAGAAAATGTTCTAATAACCTACAAGCTGAACACTGCAGAGTATTTAAAGTCTATTGCAAAACCAGCAAACCTGATTGTTTTACTGTATGAACACCACAGTATAGACCAAAGAATCCAAAATCCGACAGGTCGAGATTATCCAGGTAAGCATGTGCATAATCTAGTTTCAAAAGATGCAAGTAATTGTTGTTTGTAAAGAACACTAGGCCAAGTCCTACCAGACTGTTAACATATTGTCTCTGTTTGTGTAGATATCCATATGGCAGCTAAGGAGATAGCTGAAATTAACAACCTGGATATGAACAAAATTTTGAATAAACTGCTGAATAAATGGCTGTGTCCAAACACACTGCCCTCAGAAGTAAGTCATCACTGAAGATTTGGTTTTGAATATAAACATCCAGCTACATGTCTGTTTATTCACTTGTGCAAAAACCTTACTTTTTTGAATGATTCACTCTTAGTTAATTAATTAATCTGTTGAAGCTGCATCTGAATTCAGAATTCTAACAATTTTAATACAATTTTTATATTGCTGCAACTCAGCCTCTCTAGAGAGAACTAGATACACTGAATGTTTTGAGATGCTTTCTCTTTTCTCAGGCTAGAGCTTAAAATCTCATTTTTGATGCTGCACTAACGTTGTGTCACCAGTCAAAACAGTAAAGGAATTTTTAAGTCACTGAGACAAAGAATCCTATCCCATAGCAACTCAGCAGAGTTAATTGCTGCCTATGCAACATACAGCTTTATGAGAAGAGCAGGGAACAAACATTGCTTCAAAATGCCAGTTAGCAGGGGGAGGGACTGAAGAATAGTGTTGACTGCCAAACACACTGTTAAATAAATAAAGGATAAAAACAAAATTCCTTCACTTCGCTACATTAGCAGGGGTGCCCAGCTTGCTTAAACCCTGTCATAAAAGGATAACCCAGCTATTTATCCTAGCAGTTCACAATTCAGAGAATTCTCAAAACTATTTTCTAATGTCTTTTTAAAGAAAACTCAAGAAATCTTTGGAGATGCACAGGAAGATGAAGAACTCCGAAGGTACAGAATTTGCTTTGTATGCAACAGTGAATTAGTCTTAACTTGCAAGTTATCTGGCTTTTTCAAGAAACCTAACATTGCATGTGATTCAGAATTTATTCTGCAGCCTCTGGTAAGATAGAATTCTTAGTAGCTGTGGTGATTAAACAAATTTAGGGCAGAAAAGCTGACATCCCAAAATGCAAGTGCTTTTTCCTACTACATAAATGCAGTTTTCTTTGTTGATTAATAAACACTAAGAGCTGCAGAGGAGATGTAGCTACCCCCAAACACTTCCAGTTCTGCCAGTTTGTTAGTGCAAGAGCTGCTTTTTAAGGCAGACAAAAAAAATAATTACTTCCAGGTGTTACAAGAAGCACAGTTTCTTTGTTCTCTGGAAGGTTATATCATTTGTTTTCTGGTGAAATGTGATTTGCAGTAACTTACAGATACAGTTATTTTGAGAGCAGTTTTAAGAGTTATTTGGAAGTTTTCTTCTCAGGTTCCTTGGAATCTCTTATCCTCAAACTCTTTTTGACAACGAGATACATTTAAATTTGAATGAAAACTGATTCATTGCACTCATTAGCCATGCTGTATTAAAAACAATTCATTTCTGCAGAGTTATATATCTACTCCAGTCACACCCAATGGATTACAGTTCAAGAATGCTTTTTGCCATTACAACATCTGCCACATCTGTAAGTTTTTAAATTCTAGTTTTACCTTTCTACTTATATTTTCATCTGTAATTAAAATCAAGTGTCATCTACCAAACTGCATTGGTTCATCCCGAGATCTGCGGATGACTTATGTGAGCTCTACGATTCTCTACCTCCATGTGTCACCTTTGGAGTAAAGCTGTGATGTTCCTTAAATGTTGCCAAGAGCAGCCCTTGAACTCTGGGTTTTCTGAATTTATTGTTAATATTAATCTGAATAAAACATTTTCTAGAATGCACTTTAAGCCAATATAATAATATTTTAGCTCACTTTGTGTGGAATTTGAACAGAGGGAAAAAATCATTCTAGCACAAATTTAACCTTTTATTCTTACTAAAGATATTTGTGATACTATAAATCACAAATATTTTTTTCTTGCCTGCAATAATAGCTTTACATCTAGAAGAGAAAAGGTTTAGCAGTGCTCTTGGAAGGTGACAATCTATCTTAGCTAGGTAATATAAACGTTGAATATGTCTGTTACTTAGCATGCATTTCTGCTAAACACCTCTGCCAGAAATCTGAAGAAAATCCTACAACATGAGCTGCACTCATTGTTAACGTCTGCTTTCCACTCTGTTTTTTGCATCCCCTCAGCCCATTGGTGTTAATCAGCTGACATTTGCTCACAGGAGCAGAGCACTTAAGTGTCTGCTCTACCTGGCAGATACCAGCACTGTGGAATCACTCTTCAAGAAACCCATTAAGAAAGTAAAGTAAGATGAATTTTCCCTTAGGTCTTCCTTGATAAGGATGTATTATTAGTCTTTGTGGACTTTGGAAAGAAATAATATATATTTGAAGGATCTGGTTGTTGTTGGTTTTTTTTTCCCCTTTAAGCCTTTAAAACATGTTGTTGAGCATGGTTATGTATTTAAGCTTCAATATAATGCAGTCCAGTATATCAGATGCCTAGTTTGTAAACCTGAATATTATGCAGAAAACATTTTGTTCAATTTTTATGAACTGCATTTATTTCTGTGGCAGATTAAATATTTTCTTTATATATTTAGGACTCTGTTCAGATTCTGCTCTTGAATACCTCATTTTGAGAATAAATTATCCTTTAAAGTTCAAAATTGGTCACACAAAGACACAGTTCTCTGCACAGTTAGACCAAAATCCCACAAGAATGTTATTTCTTTGAAAAAAAAAAAATATATATATATATTTATATATATATACAGCTATATATATATATATATATATATATATATATATAAATATATATATATATATATATATATATATACACATATATATACAGCTAACTTCCATAGAAAATATCTAGAATACAGGTTCCATGTTGGCAATTTGGAGTTAAGGGCTTCTACTGGAAAGTGATATTTATCATTAGCTTGTTTTTTTGTGGCTTTTTACAGGTATTTCCTAAAATGCTTCATTTACCTGGCAGAGTTTGAAGTCTTGAACATTCCATATACCTATGAATCATTTCATAAGAGTCCTAAGGAAGGAATGATTAAGGGGCTATGGAAGAATCACAGCCATGAACCCACGGTATTCTTTTTAAATCCTTTGCAATTTACAAAAGGGAGGTAAATGAGATTTCCAGGTAGATGGTAGTACACGAAAATAGAATACATATAAATCAAGTACAGATGTACTTTTTCATTGTTGTCGTTCTCACTTAACTCTATTCTAATCTACATAAAATAATTTTCAGCATGGCTTGATTGAAATCTTTCTGTAGTGAAAGATCCCTGTAATGCCAGCAGAATCTAAAATTACACTGGAAAACAGTAAAGATCTGAAGATCATGAAATGAGTATTTATTAGAACACACTGTGTCCTTGCTCTCCTTTAGGCTGTCAGGCTGGTGACTGAACTTAGCCTAGAATATAAAGTATACGACTTCCAGCTGTGGAATGGCCTACTACAGAAACTTCTTGGTTTCAATATGGTAAGGAATTTTTAAGCATGATGTTCTGCAGCGAGGTGAGAAAAAGCCTTTTTTTAGCCACTGATTTCTAAGGAATGTGACAGTTACAGCAAGTTCACAATTCACCTATCAATAATTTAGAACTGAGGTTGTTTGGCAGTAGGCCGATGAAGCTTTGAGAAATTTGTCTTTTAACAGTAATTTGATCTTTAGTTGTTCTCTTTTTTTTGTTTGATTGCTTCAATTTTTTTTTTTGAAGGCAGAAGGCCTTTCAGATGGCAAGAATAAGTTCTGTGATGATAACTTTTCATATCATTATAATTTTACAATGCAATACACTTATTTTTCTTTGCACATACATATTTTCATGTAAATACACACCATCTATGCTCAAAAAATATTACCCCTATAATTAACTTTTTACAATAACAATCCTGATTTTTGTCATTCACAAACTTACTTAATTACAGATAAACAATCAGAGGTAGAGCTTCTACAACCTAACAAGTAATAGATGTACCTGGCAATACTGGTATATCAAAAGCAGATGTTCAAGCTAGCCTTAATCTAATAAGAGTTCTGCACTTAATAGCAAAGATGAAATCCTAATGTTTTCAGCATCAGTGGGTGCTGAAGTTGTAGGTATTCACTGAGACAACATGTGCCACTGCTGCTAGTGATAGCTTAATTAAGGCATGTCACTTCTCCCACAGGAGCAAAAGTGCCTTAAGGAACTCTAAGCTGACATCCTGTAGACAACAAGCACAGCACAGTTCTGCACATTATCAGATCTTTAAGAACACTGTAGCATTTTATAATGGATTATTTTTGTTTCAGATTCATTATCTTAGGAAAGTTCTGATAGCGATTAATGGGGTTCACTCATTATGGCAGGTAAGCAAGTATTCTGTGGCTCCTACTACTTCTTCCCTGAGCAGGAGTTTAACTTCACATTTGTACATGGAAGTGAATGCAAGCCATCTACCAAAGGGTGCATGAAAAGATGCTTTTTGAATTATTATTTCATGACACTGCAATATGCAGGGGAGTATAGTTATTAATTACTGATTAACATAGTGTATTTCATGCTGTGGTCAGTAAACACTTATTTTTAGGGTTTTTGAAGTTAGACTAAATAACTATCAGTCAAAATATAGCAAGATCTTAAACTACAAGGTGAGGAAAGCAATGTTAGGGAATAGTTCATCAATATAAAAAGAAAATTCATCAGTTCCTTCCTCCTGTATTGGGTCAAGATGTCTGCATTCACAAGCACAGCAAATAAATAGGCAACATTGTAATTTTAGAATTTTGCTGTCACAGATTCCCAGCTTCAGTCGAGCTTGGCGAAGTGTGGTTTTGTCACCATTTCTCACAGGTAGGATTATTAGCTGGTATACATCATGTATGTATATATACATACATGTATAGCTTATATATTATCATGCTTGTATAGCAACTTAAATTATTTACTTTATCATGGCTTCTTTATCTCTTAGCTTCATGTCCACCAAGTCCTAAACAGATAGAGGAATGCTGTGAGTGTTTTGTGATTCTGCTCAAGTAAGTGTTTTATCTGGCTCAAATTCTCAAAGTGCTGAGCCATCTGTTTATGCATAGCATGATTGAGAACTTCCTTCCTCATCTTCTACTGAAGGTGTCCTGTACTGGCTGACTTGGATGTCATTGGAATAGCTAAACAATACGCACAGTTGGACCTTCCAGCTTTTGCTTTGGGATGCCTGATGCTGATTCCTCAGTTTGAGAAGCGGGAGCAGCAAATTCAGGTAAGGAAGTTTTATATTGCAACAAGGGAAATGCCTTTTACGCGTGTTATGTTCAACAGAGACTGGAAGGTGGCAGTTTTAGACTAGCAGCAGCCTATCACTGCCAACAGCTGTTAGACATCTCCCACCCACAGAGACTATTACCTCAAATTTCTCCTTCTGAAAGGGATCATGTGAACACTTACTCATTTTTTAAGCTTCAAGTCATTCTCAGCAGCTTTGCCATATGACTGCCTTTTTTGTGTTAGAGAGGGCCTTCTGGGAGGGTTCAGCAGATAGGTTTTAGTGGCTGACTTACATATCTGCATCCTGAAAACACAGCCCTAAGTTTTAGGCTCTCTAACATCAAATGTTTGCTTATGGTAAACAGTCAGTGCACATGGAAGAAAAACCAAACAGAAACATACACAAGACACGTGCCAAAGCAGTGTACAAAGCTACTGACAACCCATGTAATTGCTGAGGGCTGGTTCAACAACAGATTGTATCTATCGAATCCTGCTAATAAAGATGCTTGTTTCACAAGTTCTCTTGTGAACCTTCTCTTACAAATGGTGAGGATATACTTTACGGAGCAAAGGAAGGCAATGAAATTGCTTTCTACCAGGATACAAACATGCTCATAAATGCATTTATCAAGATACAATTCAGAAGACAATATAAGGAGAAGTGACTTACCCTTTCTGAAAGTCAGCCAAGTCTCTAGAAGGGGAGAGCTCTAAAAAGAATCCTGGTGCTTCTGCTGCTAACTTAAATGAGTGGGGAGAGGTGGATCCTGGGTGCATTGCTTACAGCTGTGTGCCCTGGGTTAGCCACGCCTTCTCACCTGGTACTCAATCACTGGTTCAGGCCGTGACCTAGCAATCCTCATACATCTATTTAATTTCCTTTCTGTTCTTTCTTTCCATTCATTTACGTTCTGCATCGTTTTTCCAGATAAAGTGTTAAAGGCTGTTCTTGTATCTGTCATGAGCAAACTGGCACTAGTAAAGGTATCTTCAGTTCTTAGGTTTTCCTTCAGAAAAGTTAAGGTCAGGAAGATCTTCCCAAATCATAGTACTAGTGTAAGAAATGCATGGCAATGAGTCAAAAACCTGTAACATCTACATGAAAATAACTTTTGAAAATTATAGAACCATAGAATGGCCTGGGCTGAAAAGGACAGTGATCATCCAGTTCCAACTCCCTGCTGTGTGCAGGTCGCCAACCAGCAGCCCAGGCTGCCCAGAGCCACATCCAGCCTGGCTTTGAATGCCTCCAGAGATGGGGCATCCACAGCCTCCTTGGGCAACCTGTTCCAGTGCCTCACCCCCATCTCAGAGAAAAACTTCTTCCTAATATCCAACCTAAACCTCCCTGTCGTAATTTAAAACCACCCCCCCCTTGCCCTATCACTATCCACCCATGTGAACATGTGCACAATTGTTAACAGCAATAGGAATTACTACTCCTTCAGTCCGATTGCACAGATCCTGGTTTGAGTTACATGTTTGTGCCTTGAGTTTTAAAATATTAATTGTTCTTGAGTAAATCAAACACTTGTTCTGAAGGGAAAACTTCAATTATTGGCAGAATGGTAATTTTTTCTTTTTTTGCAAGGCTTTCTTGTCAACATGTAATACTGAAACTGTGCTGCAACAAATAGATGAGCATATGAATGCTGGAGAAGTGGTGGCTTTTGCTTCTCAGGTAGGTAAGATTTAATTCATTTACCTTTGACTTACAGGCTTTTCTCAGTGATACCTGTACACAACATTTTTCCTTTCTCCTCTGACCTTGCCAAAAATCAGTTGACATAACCTACACTTCTGAAATTTATAGCAGAATTTGCTGTTTTCTTATTGTTATGCAACTGGATTAGTATTTTATAGATACAGATATACACACATGCATACACACAGTGCTTTCTTACAGACTGTCCCAGCACTGTTTGCAGTAGCACTGCTTTATTTTTCTAAAAAATGTTCTAAGCAGAAACATCAAATGGTTATGAAACTGTACTCTCTTGTCTTACTGTGCATAAGCTGCTGAAAGGCAAGCTTCTAATTAATTCCATATCTGAAAACAAAATCTGAAATTAGCCTTCAGAAAATCTGCCATTTTTCAGCACTGCAGAAGAAATAATCTAGCTTTATGGGAGGTCCAATAAGAAAAACCTGGTGGTTTTGTTTTTTTTTTTTAATTCAAAGGTTTATTATATTTTATGTATAAAATAGTAATACTTTCCCATTGCTGAAACTTAAATCTACAGATTAGATCTTTGATTTTGGACAGTATCATAAATGAGAAGCTATATGAAAAGTTCTTAAAAACGAAGTATTTTCCACTGGTGAAGCAGCAGCTGATGAGCACTCACCGAATGAAAGAACTGGTGGATTATTTTGCCAACAAGAACTGGTAGGTTAATAAAACAGATGATGCACTGCTTACAAACACTGCATCTCTCCTTTACTTTACATTTCCATCACCAGACCTATCTGACCTCAGAACTGCAGAGCCATACTTCAGTTTATAGTTTGGTGTGTATAGCGTAATTCTTGGCTTTTCAGAGAATTTCTGTTGACAAAGTTAACAAACTTTCCTCCTACAGCATTGAGGATGCAGCAGCCCTAATTCGAGAGTATCAAGAGAAAAATGGAAACCCTACTCTGCTAGATAAATCCTCCTCTGATGTTCTGAAGGTAAAATAAACCACTTTTGTACCCCATACAGCACTTTTTCCTGTTTTCTAATCTGGGACTCTCACTCAATTTCTAGCAAAAATACTTGTTAGCTGATTTTTAAGTAAAATATATTCTATGTAATAAAATCCCTTTGTTGATTCAAACACATTTTACCTGAATCAAATCTGAACAGTGATAAACTTCAAGCTTTCAAGCACTTTCACAAGTCTTAGATTACAGCCTGTTTTCCAAACCTTTGTCATATTTGTCCTTTGTCCTCTTACCTTCCAGATGTACCTGAATGGACCACAGGAGACGTGTGTACTAGAACTGCCATCTATGAAGTCTTGATTTACCCTCAGTCTTTTCTCCCTCTGCTGGCAAGATGAGTGTTATGCATTCACAATGCACATCGTGGTCAAGTAAACTCTGAACTAAAACCTCACTGCTTTTACCAAAAGCTGGCCCTAGCTTTCCACATCTTTTTCTTTTTCCTTTCATCTGTTCTAGAGTGTTTCCATAAGCTGTCCCTTGTAAAAAAAGAAGAAGTTTGATTTAGAACAGGAGTTCCTATTTGCATACCATAGCAACATTCATATTCTGCACTTTAAGAAGGATTAACTTTATTTCATTTATTTCTGTATTATTTCTCTAATAATTGAAGTCTGCTGTTAGGATCACTAAGATTTCGTTCATGCAGACATAACTTGACATAATTGTGATCAAGTTTTAAACTGGAAGCATTGTGCTTCATGTAAAATATACAGACAAATTGTGATTTTAATTACAGTGAGCACAAATAAACCAACTTCAATATCAAAATTGACCTTAAAGTCTTTTATAAGCTTTGATGTACAGATAAATTTGCCAAGAAAAGTTGGTGATGTTCTTTTTCCTGCTGAATGCATGCAGAATTCAATGAGCATGTATTTCACTGCAGGAAATAGCAGCCAAAGTGTCTGAGTTACCAAGCTCAAACACTGAGGGTTTTTTGTAAGCAAAGCAGGTTCATTTCAAATAGAAGGTGTTTAGCCAAAGTTACCAACACAGAGCTGTAGGTTGTAGCTGATCCTTTGGGTTTTATGGACTTGTTTCACAAAAGCATTCGTGACAACTAGAGCAGCACAGCCTTCTGCTCACACTTCACTACCATTTCTTTTACTGCCAAGGACAACATATGCAAAGGAGACAGGCCACCATTCTAAATTCTAGATGTTGTGCAGAGACAACTTTATTTATATTGGAAAATCAGCAGTCATAAGGAGCAAGAGCTGTTAAAATGCATTCAGTTCCCTGCAGGTACGTGGGACTAGGAGAGACAAAAGCTCCAGCCTTCCTCAACAACCAACTTCTTAGCCTTCAGCAGCAGTACAAGTGCTGTATGGAATTACATTATTTAAAACCTTTTTACACAAAGCCAAGTGGTAGATGTAATATCAAATATAAGCCATAAATAAAGGAAAGCTCATCACTGTTCACAGATTTAATGGGACAGTCATTCATTAAAGCACAGCAATGCTCTGAGTAATAAAACAACTCAGGTTCAGCTTCCTACAGTGAAATTACTACTCCAAGGTATGTGTTCATTCCAATTTTTTTCAAAAATACATCCAATTAAAGGACTACATGATACTGAATGAGAAATCCAAACCTCAGATGGATTCTGAAGCAAACCAAATGCCTCCCAGGGGCCTTGCTATTTTTATTCGAGCCTTTTACAGTCTTCTTTTTGAAAGCTCCATGCACTGTTCTGGTGACATCTGATAAGCATTACCAAATGAAAGTACTGGCAGACATCTCAAAACCAAGTGCAACTGTTGCATTTTCTTCAACAGTTCATAAAGGCTTGTTTTTCTATGAAGTGAAATTTATGACAACGTGAAAGAACAGCACTTCAATATATTTTACAAATCAATTCATACATAGAAAAGAAGAAAACGATGTTTTAAAGTTATTACCAAGAAGTTACACTGCTAAGCTGTTAAACATTAAGTGTAGTTCTGTAAACTAGTAAGGAAGGATTGCAGTAACATGCAGTTCTGGAATGAGACAGTAAAAATACCACACAAGCAAATATCTTCTAAGATTTTTTGTACTCAATTCTTTCTACTTTCACATCATCTCCAATTAGCTGATAGACGTACGTCACTACTGTAGAAGCCTGGATGTCCATCAGCACGAATGACGGGATGATGTTGCTAGAAAGAAGGAAAAAAAAACATCACATGAATTGAGAGCGTGTTTAAAATAACCTTAATGGTGTTTCACTGTCAGACTTCGTAGCAAGAATCTCCTGAGAAAAACTGATGTGAGTTTTGTAAGCACAGTACATCAGATCTGAAGCTTTAAGGACTTCAGTCGTCCGTTTCAGGCCAGGAGCCTCAGCAAGGACAACGAGTCCTCTACTAAAGGTTACATTTTTAAACGTTGGGCAAATCCCAACCTGAACAAGTTTTCTTATCAAAAGGAAATATCCCACAGCTGTTTCTCATGCTTTACTTACTTCTCCAAGGCATGATAAGCTCCTGTAGCTGATCCTGGATTGATATAGAACTTGTTTTCATGTTCAAACGCCTCAAATTTGTGTGTATGTCCTGAAATGAGGATGTCCACATCGAACTGCCTCTGTAACAGTGCCAGGCTGGCCATATCACCCCAAGGAATAACCTGGTGGCCGTGAATCAGACCAATTTTGAACTGTCCAACAGTTACAACTTTCTGTTCAGGATAATTCAGGTTCTAAAAATCAAAAGTAAAAAAAAAAAAAAAAAAAAGAAAAGCAAAATAAGCTAATTAAGCGCTACAGACTGATTAGATGTACAAATTCATCTATTAAAAAAAAAAAAAAGCACTAGATGAAACCTAAAAGTCAGTCTGATTGGTTCTGCTGCCCCAGAGTGGGGCTGCTTTTATAATATAAGCACTGTCAAGAGTTTGGTAAAGATGCCAGGAATTTCAGAGAGAGACAACAGGAGGTCCTGGTTGCTAGTCTTAGCCTTAGCTCAGTGCCCAATTCAGTTTTAATCACGCTGACTGCAACTCATATTAATTGGAACCCTTTTACTCGGTTTACTTCTCACTCTTAGCACTAAATAAGCTCAGACTGCCCACTTTTTTACTTAGAAGTACAAGTAACTCAACCACTGCCTTGAACACAAAATACCGCCACCAAAAGAGGTCACTACCTCATCAAAGTCCCCTCTGACAACGTGAACGTCCCCAGCCAGGGTCTTGAGGTAGTCATAAGTGTCCTTGGTGCAGAGGTTTCCCGTGCAGAGGATGTGCTGGATCTTCCCTGGAACCAGCAGCTTTTTGAACTTGGCTGGGAGGCTGTTGCATCGATGTGGAATGTGAAGATCTCCTAACACTAACACCAACTGAACGGGCGTCATGACAGGAAAGAAAAGCCATTACAGATACTTAAGATGAGAATTATTAGGTAACAAAAAGCACCACAATGTCTTCTTCTGTTTCCCAATTGTATTTTGATATAAAAGCTACTAAAATAAGAATTAAATAAAGGAATGTTTCCATATTTCAGTGAAAACAGGGGCCCTTACTAATACTGAATGCTACCCAGAGGAAAGCCTTACAAACCTGCAGAGGTTTTGTGATTTTGTTGCTGAAAGTCATTGCAAAGTATAACAGAAGAACTGCATTACTACTTGATGTGACTTACACAAAATTGGGAACTACCATAAGCTGTCCCACTTCCTTTCTCCCCTTAAACTAGAAAAGATATCAGATATCTGTACCAGATGCTCTCAAGCACAGACTTGGCTGAACTGTGGCCACATCCCTTTAAAGCTCCTTTCTACTTAAGTTATAAAATAGTAATAACAAATAGCAAATTTGTCACATGTATTAATAGTTAATCAGAACAGGAAGCTTGTTCTGAACACATATCATAGGATAGTGAGACTAACAAAATGAAGAGGGGAAAAAAAAGCACAAAACCCTTGAGAACGCTGCAGAGAAAATAACCTGGACTACTGCATCCACTGTTTCTGTTACCAGGTCTATGTATTTGGAGCTTCAGTTCTACAGATGCAATGAGAACATAAATTTAAGGGGGGATACAACCAGATAAAGATGTATAACGTTAAACTACAGTCTTATGTCTGCTAATTGAGAAAATAATTAATGCAAGCAAAGTAGCAATAAATTAATTTTGCAAGAAGGGCATGAAAAGCTCTATGCAGCATGGGGCGTAATGCTACTACATTAAACCCAGTGGATTTAGAGATGGTCACCCCATTGATTTGACTAAAACCCCTTATTAACTGAGTTTATCTTCCAATTAAAAAGCTTTGTTAGTAAGCCAGTTCCTAAAAGCTTATCTTCCAGTCCTAAACTGACAGCCGCCAGATCTGTCTGTAAATAAACACAGTGTGTATACACAGATATACCGATGTATGCAGCAGTAACCACATTTACCTTCTTTAATACTTGCTTTTACCTTATATTTTTAGGCCACGCAGCTGTCATTATGTTAGCAGCCACACTAAGATGCATAGAGGACTCAGGTGGCTATGGAGGCCTTTTCCCCCTACTTTTAATTGAAAATGTCTCATTGCTGATTACAGTGGCACTAAACAGATGCACTCACTGATGGTTAAAGGTCTGGGCCATGGAATAGCAGCTCTGCATTTGATGTCTAATCAAACTGCTGCCACTTCCACAAAACCCCAACGAAGCTCAAAGACCTTTTCCCCTGAACAAACAGGCAGGCCCCAGATCTTCCCAAACCACATCTGAGCTCCTGGTAATTAAGAAAAAAAACAAAAAAGAACAGCTCCGTGGGCTCCATCCACAAAACCTAACAGCATGGAAGAGTGTTACATCCGGAGCTGAGGGGATGTGAGCAGCGGCCCCAGCCCCACCGCAGCCCCAGCGCCGGGACGGAACTTACTCTGTGCCCGGCCTGAGCGGGTGGAGGAGTTGATTGCAGACAGGGGAATGGGAAACAGGGCGAGGCGTGATCAATGTTAAACCAAGGAAAGCAACAGAAAAGAAAACAGAGCCAAATGAATAGGCAAATCATAATTAATGAATTGTCGATGTTATGAAAGCAGCGTCAAACGGTAAAAATAAAATTAAGCAACAACGACGACACACGGTTCCTCGCTGCTCTCCACCCACGGCCCCCGCTGCTCCCTCCCCGCTCCATCTCCCTCAGTTCGGCCACAGGCGGATTTTTAGGCGCCGACCGACACAAAGCGGGGCCTCCTTCGGGCCGCCGTCGGCGCTGGGCCGCCTGGAGGTGCCGCGGGAGCACCTCAGGAGCATCGCAGCCCAAAGGCGAGACCCAGCGCTCCGCTCACCATCCTGCTCGGCAGCGCACCGCCCGATGAAGCCACTCCCGGAAGTCAAGCGCTCTTTCCCGGAAGTTAGGCGGCTTCTCCCGGAAGTCAGGCCGCCTGTACTTCCCCTCCGCTACGGCTCCGCCATAAGTCCAAGAAAGCGCGAAACGCGTTTCTCCGGCGGTTACATCCGGGTCTTTTTCTTCTGAGCGGGGTTTCCCGCCTTTTCTGTTACGTGAGGCGAGAGGGCGCGGGGCGGGCAGCCATGAAGTGTGTCATTGGGGGGACGCACCTCAGAGGTACCTGTTACCTCAGGGGACGTGGTGGCACGTCGGAGCAGAGTGAAGAGCCTTCCCTAAGTGGGGTGCGGCTGCCACAGCGGGGTTTGGGGCAGAGGAGCCGTTACCCTCGTGGCACCACGCTGTGAGAGTTCCTCACAGAGCTCTGAGCTTGTGGTAAAATCTGAGAGCAGGTTCTCTGTGGGCTTCTTAGGGTTTTGCTTGTTCAGTCTTGCGGCCATCTACAGAGTGACATTTCTGACCAAAGCAGCATTTTGTGCCGTCAGTGTGAGATTGTTTGGTGACGTTGGGCTGTACAGCTGCAAAGGGACACACCAAATCCACAGTGCTCCTCTAGGTGGAAACACAGAGGTGTTAGTGACACTAAAAAAGGGCAACGCTTTCCCCCACACCATCATTTCTCTTGGAAAAGCATGAGAAATGTATAACTTTTTCCCTTAAATTGTTCTGGAGAAAGTTAACGAGGTGTAACTTGTTTTTCAATAGAACCTGAAATGCATCTCATGCCATTCTGTTTCCCTGGCAGTGTTTGGGAGGGCAGTGCACGCCATGGCGCGGGTTAGCGATGAGTTCTGCTTTGACCCCATAGACAGAGGTGTAAGTACATTGGATTTACTGACAGTTTGAAGTCTTTGTTGGAAACAGTGTTTGTGGTGTTAGTTCTTCCTGCAGGTATTCTTCAGTCTGAGCTGCATTCTGTTTCCTCCCTCCACTTTCAAGGTGGACAAATGCCATGCTTTCTGTGATTGTAATTATGCAGATGATATCACGGAAGGGTCATTCCTCTGTCCCTGATATTCCTGGGGATTTGGTTACCTGACGCTCGTCCAGGACATCCGGATTAATACCAAGGGTTTTATTCCCATTGTCACGAATCAGAAGTTTGATGGGTTGCTTCGCATCAGAAATTGCCTTTAAATGACATGTTTTTGCCCTGGTGTGACTCAGCAGGAAGAATGGCTCCTGTTAATCAGACACCACTTCCCTCAGAATTGTTCTTTTCTCTAGAGCTTTCTTAATTAAAAGCAATGAGCTCAACATGCAGTGGGGCTGGTACATCAGAAGTAGAAATACTGTTTGTAAATAAGATGTTGTTTAGGTGCTAGAAGTCTCTGCTTATTTGTGTATCTCATGGATTGTTTTAGAATAGGCACCAGTTTTTCACATACCTTAAATGCAACTTCTAAGGGCTGGGTAATCTGCACTTCAAGGCTTAACTCACACATCCCTGCATTGGGTTCCCATGTCTGCATAAGGGCCGGGACTTCTGACCGGTAATAACAAAGGGGATAAGTCTGAACACGGCAATAGAAGTGATGCATCTGGATTTGTTTGGAGATGTACACACATAAAGGTTTTGTGGCTTAGGTGTGGCTCTTAAGATACCACGCTGAAGGTACAGAGATGGCTTTTTTGTTAAAGGCTCAATACGAAACAGCTCTGAGTTAATGAATTACTTTGCATTTATTTTCAGCTTGCCTTAAGATCAGTGAATTCTTCTCGGTCAGCATATGCGTATGTCTTCTTCTCATCCATGTTTTTTCAACATTACTGCTGCACAGCTGCGCCTCAGCCCTGTCAGAAAGAAAAGCAGTTGTCACTTGCATGTAAATTGATCATTAAGGTATAGTTGAACACATTGCTACATGCAGCTTTGAAAGCAGGAAGTCAGCCCACTTTCAAATCGAAGTGGTAGGGGAGGATCCTATGGGCATGCAGGTTGCTCTAAACTGAAGGGCTTCTGAGCAGTTCTGCAGAAGGGAGTGTTAATGTTTAATTGTTTAAAAGGTGTAGTCCTGAGCTGTACCTTGCAGATTCCAAAGTCTGAATCAGCCTCATCTTGGGTGAAGGAATGCTGTGTTTCTGTCTGATGAGGGTTTCCCTATAGCCTTTGAGAACAGTGTGAGCTGGAGAACATTGACACACTGTTCTGCAAACAGGGCTGTGGGTGGGTGAGGGCAGCGAAGATCAACACCAGCAGCCTGCGCTCTGCTTACAGAACAGTCATAAAAGCAGGAGCTGGGGATGAACTGCATGAGAGAAATAACACTGTAAAATGTCTTAGAGAGTAACCTCTGCACTGATTGTGTGCTTTTTTTCAGTCAGTTCTTCCTATATTCAGATGTGTAAACGTGCTGGAAAGGCACGTGGAGAAATGCAGCATTTACACAAATGCTAAAGATCACCACATAACTTTTCAGCTCCTCTGCAGAAATGGTACGTGATACATAGAGTGCATTTCCACAACCAGGAGCAGTCTGACAGCAGGACGAGGTGTAATTATTAACTGAGTGTCACTGATGGGACATTATGCCAAATGCTTTCAGCCTCTTCACATCATAATTTATGTCGTGACATTGCCTTGCTAAAAAGCAGTTATAACAGCATTTCCCAGACTGACTTTTATCCGGTCAGTAATTATGTGTACTTGTTAATTGTCCTTTGTTTTCCACCAGCATTTATATTGCTGTAACAATTAAATGCTGAAGGTTTTCTTCCTGCATCTGTTGCTGTTAAGTCATTTGCTGTGAATTCTTAAAAATGTCAGAGACTTGAGGATATAACGAGGAGGATGAAGGAAGGCAGAGGGCACCAGAATTTGGTTTTCTATTTGTGGGTGAGATATTGCTACACAGCTAGAGTGGGTCATTTATTTCCTTTGTTGAGATGTCTTGGAAGAGCAATTAATACTAAAAAAGTTAGAATTCTAGACCAGCATTGATTTTCATTCACATATTTTATACCTAGGTATTGTAAAAACACATAATCTGGCTTTTCAAGAATGTGACCCATTGCAGGCTGTTTTTGCAAAGCACGTGTGTCCAAATGTCCTCAGAGCCCACTCCAGGTAATGAACATTCAAATGTTTTGTTCTGGGGAAAAGAATAATAAGAATCCAGAAGACAATGCTGCTCCAGCTGTCACTAACATGACCAACATGTGGGTAGGGCCCACACTCAGAAATGGTGAATTGCTGCTAAATCCCTTGCTGTGATGTTGGATATTTCACATAACAGCTTCAGGAGCTGGATTTGATCAGGGGTTGTTGTGCCATTAATCCTGCTGCCAGCTTGAGAAGCACATAGTCCACGATTTGAATCCACACCTTTGCCGTTGCTAGACAATGACTTGTCTCATGTAAAATCATTTTAGTGCTAAATTCATCTTCATAGGCTGCTGGCTGATATAATGGTTCACTTTCCAACGAGTCAAGAAGAAGTCACCTTATCAGTTACTCCAACGAGGGCTTGCTTCAGGAGTTACACTGAGGAAGACACTGGTAAGGAAACAGAAAACACAAAGGAACGCTGCTCATAGTGCCATCCTTTGGGTTTAATGTACCTCAGAGAACTTGGGGTTTAGGAATACTTTCCTGGTGTCGATGGCAGAAGAGGAAGAAGGAATTGGAGGCATTTTGCTTTTGTTGCGTCGCATGCGATGCGAAGCGCTGCCTGCAGCAAATGTTCTGTACACACTGAAACAAAACACGTCCTCTGAGTGCGTTATCTGGTGATGGATTGTGTTCCACGTTCAGGTGTCCTTTCCAAAGAGGTGGCAGCTGTCGAGACTTGTTTTCAGCTGCAGGCGGTGGCTCTGCCTCATAGAAGTTGGCAGCTCTCTTACAGGCGTTTGTTTCTACAGTTTTAAGAACTCCACAGGGGTGTGTGAGCGTGCAGTGGTGTGTTGGGGGCTGAGAAACAGAAACGTGGGACCTGTTGGCAGTGCTGTGCAGGCTGTGGAGGAGAGCCGGACAGGAGCGCAGTGCTGACAGAGCTCTGACTGCCTCTGAGGCTGTGATGCATTCTGGCATTCTGATTTTCTTTTCACACACCTGACAATAATTAACGAGCAGTTGAATGACAGTGAGCAACACCTGATGCTGAAGAGCTTATTTTCCATTTTCACTTACATAATACCAGGAAAAAAATGACAGTTTAGAACAAATAACCTCAGCCCTCGTTTGTAGTCCTCTGAAGGTTGCCAGTGACTGTGATCCATCTGTTAAAGTCACACTGCTTTTGGTCTTCCCCAGTGTCTTCCAGAGCAGTAGTGCCTGTGGGAGAGCAGATTTACAAGGCTGGCAGCAGTGCTGGGCTTACAGCACGTTGTGGAATATGAAATAAACTCTGTTAAAAGCCACGTAAATCCACAGAGAGCGCTGTAAATAATGTCAGGATTTTTTGTTTTACCTAACTACAAAAATTAATGTAAATAAGCTGGACATGTACTATTACTAGCCACTTATTATTAGCCAATTATTTATTGAGATGCTGCCGATATAAAAAATCATTATAATCATATTGTTGAGGTTTCACTTCCAGCCTTGTTATTTCAAACAGACTTTTCAAAGACAATGGTCACCGAAATACAGCTGAGTCCAGATGAGTTTGACTACTTTCAAGTTGGAGTCGATTCCGAAGTGACGTTTTGCCTTAGAGAACTGAGGGTAGGTTAAGAGTTTGTTGTTTTCCCTTACTTTGACCTGGATGACACAGAAGAACAATCCCAGCCTCTGGTGTTCCACCAGGCCTGCCGGCCAGCAGCACTATCACCAGCTGGCTGAGGAATGGCTTTGGAAAGGATCTCCAAAGAAACTCTTAAAACAACAAACCCCATCTACCCAATGCTGAGATAAGATGAACACTGCTGCAGTAAGCATCACGGCCACAGTAATTCTACTGCACAGCTCCTGGCAGAGAAAGCAGAAACTGTGATCTAGCAGCAGTAGCCTTTTTCCCTTTAAAGTAGACTTCACCTTTTTTGCCAATAAACAACAGCTGCATTCTAACATTAATCTTCTCCCACTTTTAAAATAGTACTCAACCCCTCACCCCTTCTTTTCAGGGACTGCTGGCGTTTTCAGAAGCTACCAGTGTTCCTGTCTCCATCCACTTGGACATGCCTGGGAAGTACGTTCTGGAGCTGCCTGTGGAAATGGTTGAGATACAAGCACCCTGTCTGTTTTGATCTGCAGGTTACTCAAGCATTTAACTGTAGCAGTCAGATATTCATGTCAGGCTACAAGTTATATTTCTAATTAGTCTGCAGCATGGGGTGAAGTAGTTTCTTACTGAGCACAAAGCATTTAACGAGACCCCTGTATGTGGCTGTTTGCGTTTAGACCAGTTGCTTTCAGCATTGAAGATGCAGTGCTGGAAGCCAGCCTTATTTTGGCTACGCTGTCTGACATCAGAAGTGAGATGGCTTCCCAGGAGCCTGCGTGCTTCTCACAGATGCAGGAAAGGTAACAGCAGGCTGCAGAGGTGGGGGAGGGAAGCAGACTGGCACAGCAGGCTGAAACAGCTGAGTTTAAGATTCTCCTACTCAGTGATGTGCAGGGTATTCATAAGCACTGTACTTATCCTGGAGCCTTTATTCATAGGAAAGCTGTGCACTGGATAGATTCAGAAAAAGATTGAAATAGTTTGAGATGCAAAGCACGACAGCTAGACCACTCCCTCCCCATCAGTGCATTTGTTACCCTGAAGCTCGCAGCTATGTCTGCTACTCGTATAGGCAGTGCCACAGCTCTGACAGCCACCGTGTGCTTGAGCACCAACGCACCTCACATCTTACCTGTCAGTACAGGAAAGGTTTAGCCAGATGCTCCCTTCTTGATCACAGATCATTTTCCTTACTTGCACTGCTGCACCACTTCTGCAGCAGACGGTGAGCCAGGAGCCGAGAGTTTGGGCGCTGTTTCTTGATAACACAAACAGCACAGAAACTGCTGGTGCAAGGGGGAGCACTCCATACTCTTGCAGCTTTATCTCCATGGGGCTTTGTTGCAGTGAGAGGGGTTTTGGAGAAGCTAAGCTAAAGCTGTAGTGCCTTCCATTAGCACAAAGACCTCCTAACAAAGGCACGCAGAAGGGTGTTACAGATCTGACCTATTCCCTCTGATTCAGCTCAAAGCCACGTGTGGACAAATGCTTTGATAAGGATGGCAGCGCTGAGGCAGTTGCTTCCAAAAAGCCGCGATGGAACGGGCAGGCACAGAACACAGGGTCAGGGGCACCTGCAAGTCCCTTGGCAAAACAGGTCAGAAGTGTTCCCCCAGTCTCATACAGAGGTACTGCAGGCACAGGAGGAACAGCTGTAACAAAGGCAGATGACCAAGCAGTGCTGGAAGCAGAGTCTCCTTATCACAAGGTGAGGACCTTCCCAATCACATTTACATTCTATGATAAAACAGTGTTATACCTTAGATGCCATTTAGAAGCTGAATACGACACATAGTCCCAATCTGCAGAAATAATTAGCCCTCAAATTCTGTTTCACATGCAGTGTCTTACTCCTGTGATTGTTGCATTTTCCAGTTTCATTCGTTGTTCTTTGGAGCAGTTTCTTCTAAGGAGAAGGACGCCGTCAGTCATGCCTTCCACAGTTTAGCAACAGCTAGTGACACAGAAGAGGATTTTGGCAAGACGCAGAGCTCACAAGTTCTCCAGTAAGGTGGAATGAATGAATCTCAGGCTATCGTGGGCTGCCCTGACCGTTAAGCGTGTATTTGGCACTTAGAGCTGTTTTTAGCTTTAGAACAAAGTTTAATTCTATTATGAAAGTATCCTTAAACTTCTTAGGCGAGTTAGAACTTAATGGAAACTCACTGTACCTGTATTCTGATCATTCTAAAAGGAGGATGCTGTCCTAACACAAAGTTAGGTCATTTAGTTTTGTATATCCTGCTGATACGCTGCTTTGTATGTGCAGCTCTTCAGTCTCACAAGAGAAGTCAGCTGTGTCAGAGCTTCAGACAAAGCTGCTCTTGTACAGCTACAAGCACTGCAATAAACCACCCGCTCCACTACAGCCAAATTACTGCTTGTATGGTTGCTGGTATTATGGCAGCAGCTTGTAGAACCAGTGCTTAGCTTAGTGCAAGAAAGTTGGCATAAAAATGCATTTAAAAAATAAAAGTGATGCAATAACCAATGTGAAGCCTGAGTTTAGGGGTTCTGGTGTTTCAGGTTTGAATGTTCTTTTCCCTTCCCTCATCACTTGCACTGAGTCAGCAACAGACAGCAGCAGCAGGGCACAGGACAAGAACAGCCACAGCCACCAAGGGTGCGTGGTGCAGCAGGCACCTGACCTGTGCTTTGTACCATTAGCAGAGTTTCTGCAGACGTTGATTAAAATAGACACATTTTAGTATAAATACTATATTTATTAAATATCTTTACAATTCATTTAAATGTATTTACAGAACTATTCCTGCATAAGTTATACCTCAGACATGAAATTCACATAATTGCCTCTTAGGTAAGCATAGATGATAGTCTCATTTAACAACAACAAAAAAAAGCATCCTCATTAGATACAGACTCGGATTTGCTTCATTTTTTTCAGCTATCTTTGGAAGAAACTACTTCATACAGTCCTTTTCTACACACACAGTCTGGTTTCTCCCTAGAGAAAGGATGCCCACTGCTGAGAGATGGAAATTCCTTCCCAAAATGCTTTACCTCACCTCTCTCATCTCCCTCACCCAGTCCTGTCTGGTCCCAAAATCTTGGTTTTTTTTTCTCCTCAGCCATACCTTCTTTATGAGCACAAAGTGTAGACAGAAACTGTACACTGTAGGTCTCCCAAAGATAGCCATCCAAGTAGCACGGAACCACAGACTCTTCCATTTCACATCTTAGCCCTTTTTTCACCCATATACCGAGTAACACAGCCGCAGAAATCCCAACTCCTGCACACACCGGGGTCCCCCTTCCCTTCCCATTCCTGCTCCACAACAGCCAGCTCCTGTCAGCTAACAGGAACGTTCCGTGGCAGCTGAGGCCGTTCCTGCATGTCCCCATGCTATGGAACAGCTCTCCTGTACCCTCCTCTCACCAACACACAAAACCTAACTGCTCAGAAGCGTTCCTGCTTCGTGCATCGTTTAAAGTTACTGTGATAGTATGGGCCCTGTCATTTCCTCTTCCAAAAATTTGTTGTGCGCAGACAGCTTAAGTTCATAGGAAGAAATTAGGTTTGATATGTTTCGAGTGCATATCTGAAAACAAAACAAAAACAAGCGCGTGATAAAAATATCAATTCTTTATAATACAGTATTGCTTTATAAACAGATGGAAAAGCTATCAGCTTTACTGGTCTTTGGTGCGTCCAGTGAGGGATAAACTCATGAATTGTAAATAAAAATCCAATTTTGTTCTTTATTAAAAAATAAATCAGGATGTGAGGCAGATGGCTTAACAGACACCGCTCAGCTACGAACTGCTTCAACACAAACAGCAAGGCAGAGGCTCAAACCCAGCAGGCAGCACAGTTCGCTTCCGGGGAGGTGGCCGAATCTCTCCGGTGGAGGATTCCAGCCCTGGACCAGCAGAGGCAGAGCACAGAGCATGCAGCACCTCACACACCTCTGCTGTGCTCATCTCTCTGATCCACGTACAATTCTCAATTTATAATTCTAAAACGTGGAGGGGGGAAAAAAAAAAATGAAGGCTGGAAATGAGCGCAGTGAGAGCGAGGAGTCAGAGTGCAAAACAGTCCGGGTCTACAAGGGCATCGTTTAAGGTAAGTTCAGGGGAAAGAGTAATTGATCAAATCAGCTCTAGTGAAGAAACACGACAGTCAATACTGGAGAACAAAACGTGAAGATACCCAGATCTGAGAGGGAAACATCCCTCCCAAGGACGAGAAACAAAGCCCTGTACTGCAGCATGAATACATTCCTTCCAACGAGAAGCCAGGATCCAGCTTGTTCAGTTCTAAAAAACAAGGACTGACATTTGTGCAAAGTTATCCACCACTCACTGCTCCACGGATCGCAAAACTAATTGGTTTTTCTTCATTAACATAATCCTCCCCATACCCTCACCAAAATAAGATTTTGGTCAAGTTAGGGTGGTTAAGGCATTTTGACAAGTAATTACAAGGTGATTTAAAATAGATACGTAACATTACGCCAATTTAGGAATAGCAGATAAATTACTGAAGAGCTTCCAAATTAATCACTTATTATAAATGAAATGCCTGTTACAAGCACGATGCATTGAAATAGAGTAAAATGACATGTACATGGTACATGTTAAATGATCTTAAATAAAAGCTCGACATAGTTACGCAAATATACAGTACAAGTCCACAAAAATTCTTTAAACAAGTTGAGGTAACCTCAAACTTAAACAGTTTTAATGCAATAAACCAGGTAGTAAAGATCTCCTCCTGAGAGCAGGTAAGACTGCTTACTGACCGAGTTTAACTGCACTCACCTAGACATCGACATTACCCGACTTTTTATATATAAAAACATGGCTTTAATTTATTTCTACATACTCTTCTACCGGCAAAAAAGTTAATGAAAAACTGACCAAAAATATATATATCTTTACAGCTATCAGCTATTTGTATGAACCTCAAAATAGAAAGGAAAGCTTGCTGGAACGGGGGGAACAACTGCGAGCTGCTGTGATTCCAAAGGAAATGTAATATTGCAAAGTGGCTGTCAGATAACTGTAAACATCATTAAGGTTCGTTCTGAAAACCCTACGCTTTAGTTTCTGAAATGTTGTGTTTTGCTGATTATTCATTGATGGTTTCCATTTCTGTACTGCTGCTGCTGCCACAGCATAAAGCAAAGAGGTGCGTGTGGGAGCCAGAAAACACGAGGATGGTCTGGCCTTCACTTGGTGCAGCACGTGCTGTGCTGCAGTGGCAATATTCAGACAAACGATGTTTCGTTAACAAGAGATTTGTGTACCAAAGTAACGATGCTCGGAGCTGAGGCTGATCTGCTCTCTGTGCAGCCTCCTGCTGCAGCATTGACGCCGTATCACCTGTGCTGGTCAGATGGGTTAAAATGCTTTGAAGGACCTCAGCTTCGACCATCTCTGGTGGTGGTTTTTTGTTTGTTTTTTTTTGTTTTGGTTTTTTTTTAGACAAAGTTATAGTTTTTGTTTAAAAAAAGATAGTTATCCACAGCCAAAACATCCAGATACCAGCCCCATTATGGACGAATGATCTGCAGAACTCTTTAAGATCACGGTTAAGCACCTGAAATCACAAAACACATTTGCATCCATACAACTTGACCTAAAGTATGTTGTTGAAATTCCGAACTAGAAAAGGCTCCTAGGCTGACACCGTGTATGGCAAGAGCAGAATGTTTACAGCAGTTACAAACCTCCTGAAAACCGGAGCTTAGAAACACGAGACCTCAGCTACCACTGTAACAAGACTACGCTTATGAAACTGTGTTCTGTAACATACCCTTTAACGAACAGTGAATGTTTCTAGCAGATAGAATAATATGCCCTCTTGTAGAGGTTTTAGCTATTGAATCTAGGCTGAAAGATGATAAACCAATTCTACTCATCTGAAAGTCACATTTCAAATGCAATAACAACGTGGGATTGATCCTCCCCCTTTTATGGACAATTGCTAAGCTCTGAAAGACAT
Source organism: Lagopus muta (assembly GCF_023343835.1). Taxonomy (NCBI): domain Eukaryota; kingdom Metazoa; phylum Chordata; class Aves; order Galliformes; family Phasianidae; genus Lagopus; species Lagopus muta. Next base: position 6,734,876 of record NC_064449.1, on the reverse strand, counting down.
GCTTCAAGCCTTGAGCTGCTTCTTCACTTCTTGCTGGCAGACAGAGACCAGTGCACTACGAGAGTGGTTCTGAACAAGGACTTCAGTTGTGTCTCAAAACAGGCAACGAGCTCGCAAACTGGCTGCAGAGATCAGCTGCAAAGGAAGAAAGCCATCCTGCCAGCAGGAAACCACACGTGTGAAGCTGGGAGCTCGGGGATAATGAACACCTCGGCAGCTGGCACTGCAGGCACGTCAGTCTGTGTACTCAGCTACGATAGAAAGAAGGACGGTGATGTCATCTGGTTTCCCCCCTGTAATATAAGAATAAAAGCACGATGTCAAACCACGCTGGGTTGTCTTCTTATAGCCTGTGGTGCTGCCCCATGGAAAGCTCCTAGTTTAAATATTAAAAATCTGAAGCAGAGAACGCTTCCTCTACTTCCTTCCCAAAATACAGCTGAGGGGAGCATTCAAAAGATCAAAAAAGCTCTCTCCCCTCTTGAGCAATAGTGAGATGCTTCTAAAAGCTACTAACATTTTCAGCTATCACTTTTCAAGACTCAGTAGGCTGCAGCAATGCACTGCAGTTGCACAGAAATAGCTCGCAGGGGTATTTGGTTACACAGAAGGTCACAGGAGGTCTCAGGACTTGGGAGATCTGCAGATTCATTACTATCAACCTTTATGAAAGGCGTTTAAGGTGCCGCAGGAAATCCTGCCCTCTTGATACAGGGATAATGAGGATCTCTCTAATTATTAATTAAAAAAAATCGTTTGACTGGAGCCTGAACTCTGCCAGGCATTAGTACTTTTCTAGAGCATAGGAAATAGAACCAACAGAGATCAGGGCTGGGGGTTAATGGTACAAAGCTCAGAAAGAAATCCAAACAGCTGGCAGAATCTCGACTAAAACGCATCAGGACTGGAAGACCTTAACAGAAAATCACATCCCACAACTGAACAACAAAAATCCACAGCCATGCACAAATCCTAGGAACAGGTCAAGCACAGCTCTCCTGGGAGCCTGGACAACTTATGTCAGGCTGGATTCTTGTGGCAGCAGCATCCATATTAAAGAAAAAAAATAGCAAAAGTCAGTGCACAGAGCTCCATGCGCTCCAGCTGCTTCCCCCCAGGAGGCTGCTGACTGGCTGGGGCCTGGGATGACCCGCGTCAGGAACCGGGGTCCTTGCCAAACTGACAGCACTGCTGCTCTGTTGCCAAGCACATTTCTTAATTCTCTCTTTTCCTATTGGATTTTTAAGCAGAGCTTTACTTTGCTGAAGATTTCTTAAAGACAGCGAGGGTGGGAGGAAGAGAAAAGAAAACCTTACCTCTCACGTTCAAGCCATTGTCACATGCAAACTGTGCGAAGGGTGACATGTAAGTGGGATCATACGCCAGCTCGTGAGCTTGCTCAGCAATGCTTCTTGCAGTCTGCTGTATGCTCTCATAGTTGGAGTTCTAAATTGATGAGGAAAAAAAGTATTCTTGTAAGGAAGCCTCTATTGCTATTTGTTAATTAACAGATCTGATAACTAAGAGTTCGCATTGAAAGAACCATTTTTTTTTACCCTCACAAAAGAGACTCAGTTGAAGTAATGACATTTTACACCTTGAATGGAAAGCCTGAAGTCTGAGCCTCTTGCCCAAACCAACAAAAACACACCTGGGAAGAAGGAGCGCCTTCAAAGTAAGATGAGAAAAGCTTTAATGAGTGGAATTTCTATGGGTAACTCATGCTCTTTTCTTATTCACTCTCCCTGTTGCTTTCCTTCAATACTTTTCTTACTCCAGACAACACAACATGACAATCACCTCTACTATTAAGAACTATTTTTGAATGTCATTTCAGAAAGTCTTCCCTGCAGTTTGGGGACTCAGCAGGCTTCTCCACGATGAACTTTTGGCTGAATTTCCTCAAGGGGAACTTCGGTGCCTTTCCCAACTGTACCAATAGATGGAGCTCAACTTACTTTTTCCGGAGAAGTGAATCTCCAGCACCCACCTCTGCTGACCTCTTGTCTGTGCAACAAAAAGGTGGATGTACCGCAAACAGAAGCATGCTGCGGCACCATCCATCAGCGACTCGGGTTGGCAGCTAGCACACCAGAGCCTTCCAGCCCACGACAGCATGCTGACACCTTCAGCACCTTCAGCACCATCATTACCTTTGCTAACCAGGTTAAAGCCCCTCTGACAGCTTGTGCTGTGGCACGATCCACATTCCCTTTCACAGCACAGCTGCACACTTTGCTATTTCTGCTCTGATCATAGCACCAACAAGAGAGGAAATGATGAGGGGGGACTGCAGAGGGGAAGCACAGGAGTCGACCTCGTGTGCAGACAGAGGCCTCTGACCTTTAGTCTGCAAGGACCCGTTCTGCCTGGCACCACCTTTCAATTACATACCTGCAGGATAAGAGCAGGCACCATATTTTTAAAACCACACTGTAATCCTACACGTTCGCCTCCTCTGCATCTCATAACATCAAAATGCTTCCCCCAGGGAAGTTATACATCTTGATACCTCTTAAGCATACTTTCCTTTCTGTAAATAGCCTTAAGCTAAACGCTCTCACGCAACCTACAATAGTTTAATGTATGTTTACTGTTTAAAGGAGTGTTTGTGGTCACCAACCTGGAGAACTAGCTGAGAGGTGTTTTCTTTTTAATATCAGATTTTCCACACACACACACAGCCCACAGTTCAGACACTCCAGACTTTCAGAACTTCTGTTTTATAAGCCTTCAAAAAACTATCCATTATTTCTAAGTACTCAGCTTCCCTTACCCCAAATAACCCTTAAGAGAAAGCTGTATTTCCACTTATTTAATCTACAACTGCAAATGCAAATAGAACACAGGCAGCTAAGAGCAGCGCCTGCTGCTGAACTGCCAGCTCTCCCCAGTCCCCCCGCCATCCCCTTGTGTTACAGCAGCCACCGACTCACTGCTGGCTGCTGCTCAGCACATCTGTGCCAAAGCTGCTGCTTTGAGATTCAGCCTGGCTGCAGACCCAAGAGAGAGAGAGAGCGCTTTGGGGCCAACGGCCCTGCTCAAACATGGTATTAACTGGCAAATTTAAACGACAGCCCTTGGTTGTGGGCCTTTTGTGTGTAAAATGAAGCCATAAAAGAAATGGCAGTAACTGCGAGGGCGGCCAAAGACGTTCCGAATCTCTCCCGCTTACCTTCAGCTTTTTTAACTCCTGCAGAATCATGTAGTCAGGCATGTTGTCAAACAATCCGTCTGTCGCCGTCAAAATAATGTCTCCAAGTTGGACATCAAAAGAAGTGCTATCAGCAGCATCAGGGCTGTGGAAATGACACATGTCAAAGAAATGGACTCCAGCTTTCACGAAGGCACCAAGCAACGTCAAACTAGCACAGACAGCTTTTGTAATTCACCACTGTTACGTGTTTTGCTAGAAATAAAAGAAATAATCACTAACTGGAGCTTTTGCACTGGGAAAGCTTGTCAAGAAAGCTACAACAAAAGAGCTGTGATTGCAAACAGGTGATGTTCCAGCTATTACACAAAGGATTTGCATTTACAATTCCCAGATGAACAATTCCGCAAACTAATCTGCTTCACAAGTGTGTCTCCATGGAAACCATTAAGGAGAATGGCAGTTCAGGGCTTCCTTCTCACCCATCTCAAATATGTAACAGAACTGCACTTGAAAGGACAATTCATAATGAGAATGGCCAAAGCACTTAAGGATTCTGAATCATTTTCTGTGGCAGTGGAATGGGAAGCATGACTGGAAATCATTATCAGGAGACCACAGCTGGTTGGACTATTTACGTCTGATAACATCATGCAATATCAAGAGCAGAAAACACCTATTCAGGCCATGAATATTGCTCTAGGATCTGTTTCTCAGATCAAGCATAACAACAAAAATCTTCCTTGTTAAAGATTCCTCAGAGCTCTTTAGCAGAGAGGTGAGGTTCGCCGTGCTGTTTGGCTGTGCGAGAAAGCAGAGCAGCCATCATCCTCAATGCCATCCCACCATCCGGACGGTGTGCGCCTTCAGGAAGGTCAGAGCTGGGACTGCCTGCCCAACCCCACATACAGACCAAATACAAAACAAATTCAGGTGGGAAAACCATCCAGACAACACATGAGTGCCAATTAATGTCAAGAGCAGCCAGAAAGCTTTAATCGTGATTCAGAACCCAAGTGTGGGAGCTCGTTTATCTTGCACTTTTCTCACTGTGTGATGACTCAGATTGCTTTAATTCCCTGACTTCCACTGGACCATATTAACTTCTGTTATGCTATTTTGGGGGGTCTTTTTATAGAAGACACAGAATTTTAGAAAAAAGAGATTTTAATAGTTCTGGAATTTCAAACAATCATTTGCTTTTAGTCTAATAAAGAAGCTAGACTATGTAAGGGCTCCCATTTCAGAGCTCTACACTAGCTTCCTCTCTGCAGCCTCACAAAATAAAACCACGTGCAAGAATGAAACTACTGACTAACAGCTCTCAAGCAGTGTTTTCAAAAGCAAAGCAAACAAACAAAAAAAGCAATTTCAGCATCAAAAATTACAATCTTGATGGCATCAGCCTTGAGACTGACAGCTTTGCACCCATCTCTAAGGTGCCTATTGCATTCTGTGTTTACTGCCATCCCTCTCTGAAGATGCCTTTGTCATTTGTATTTAGAAGAGAGGTATCAGTTTAATGACCATACTGGAGAAGAGAGCTGTATTCTAATTTGTGTATTTCACAGATTGTTGTTCCCCCCCTCCAGTTTTAGTTTACTGGTGAGGCTTCACGCAGCACAGGATTTATCAGCCTGACATTCTCGGGGGAAGACACAAGTCTGCCTTTGAAGCAACTCCTTTCTGTGAACAGATTGTCCTTTCCTAATACTCTCATTTCCCAGCTTGGTGTTCCGCCAAACGGAGTTCTGCTCGTTTTGGTCAAACACAAGATGCTGCTGGAAACACAGCCGCTTGGAACCACGGGCTACAGTCACATGGCCCCCCTCTATTCTTCAAGCACTGCTAACTCACTGCCAAAATATCTACATTAGCGTACTCCAAGGCAGTCTGAGGGGAGCACAGACAGGAGCTGGGAATGAATGCTGCTGATCAGACGAGTCACTCATGCAGGGCGATGGGCACAGCCACAGCTGCAGTCTTCATTACAGCACCTCTACCAGGCAGTGCTCTCCCATGGATCAGAACGCGTCCAGCACACATTACAGATGGTGAGAACATGCTATGCTGGATGAGTAATCGTGAAGCCAATGACTTCTGACTGTGCAACAGCTTACAAAGTTTATCAAGTACACAGTGAGAAGTGTTTGCAGCAGAGGCAGGTAAAGCCACTGGGCACATTAAAACCCGTGTGCTACGCTGCGTTATACAAGGAACACTGAAGCAGCAAAACTGTCACCTTTTGGGAGCTGATCACTATATAGATTTAAAACGTGAGATCCTTTGCCATCTTACCTGTCACTTAAGACGACTCCTTCTGCTTCTGGTGGAGCTATTGACAGTTGGAACGGAGTGTTGAAGTAATGCTGCTGCTCATCAGATCGATGTACAACTTCTCCTCCTCTGACTACCAAAAATCCAGAATCTCCCAAGTTGGCTGTATGTAAACGATGACTTGTTCTGTCCAAAACTACTATGCAAGCTGTACTGCTTCCTGAAAGCAAGCAGAATACGGTGACAAGCTCACCTTACAGAAAGCACTTATTCCTTCACTGCCTTTAGTCATTGCCCAGCAGCTGAAGTATTTATCAAAGCTTACAAATCGGGATAAATAAAAGCACTCATTCATGCAAAAATAAAATTAATACACATTAAATAAGGCAAAATGCTACAGATCTTTGCAGCAGAGGTTTCCAAGCAGACCTGTGTGCAGGACAGACCACAGATGAGCTAAGTGTATGACTGTACAGCCTACAAGGAGGCCAGCTGGCCCGAGGCATCACGTGTTACAGATGTTTCACTTTCTAGCCCAGGGAGCTGCCTGGAAAACCCCGCGCTTCATTTGTTCTCTAGTGAATACAGGGGACCTTCTCCACTCTGAGTGAAGGAAGAGTCACAGCAGAATCTTTGGAAAGACTCATGTTTTATATACAACAGCACCCAGCACTGTTCTGCAATACAGGAAGAGCAATTAAGTAAATGCCACGATTTCCTCCCACTCCAGTTTCATTTAAAAATAATTTCCTAGACTCAATCCTGATGAACCAAGTATTGAGAGTTAAAGCGCAGCAGGAAGGAAAAGTTCAAGCCTAATGAAAATTTTCTAACGAAGTCTTGGTTTGAAATGAATTCTAAATGCCCATTGCTGTGGCAGCTCTGCTTTAGTTCAGGCGGAGGAGCACTAGTTTCAAATTTTAGCTGTATTAGCACAGTGTAACTAGGAGGCCACCACAGAATGCAGATCTTGTGACTCAGCAGATGCCACTTTTCAGGATCAGAAAGGTCAAGCCAAGCAGGGCTGCCTCTGTCTACAAAGGAGTTGTGGGAGCTTTCACCAGCAGCCCACTCTGTGGATTGCTTACAGCCACACCTGCCTTGCACAGATGAGTGCTATTATGTGTGCAAAATCCCAATGGAATTAACAACTATTGCTATTTTGGTGACACTTAAGGTCACTTCTGAGGTTTGAACCTATTCTTTAGGCATATAATGCAAGAACATCTGTGCTAAGCTCAGCAGACAAGCTAAATATAGCTTACACAGCACTCTCCTGGCATAGAAGTTTAAGGTCAGGTGAGAAGCATGCGAATCACACAGGGTAACACCTTCCTGGTGCCTAAGAGGTCACATGCCCTTCAGAAACACTTTCTGTTGGCAAGGTTGTCAGTAGAGGTCAAATACTGCCTTTCAATCTGTTCACAACTCCCAGAGCAGCTAGATTGCACTATCTAAAATCAAGTTGGACAAAGAATATTGCTAAGCATCTGTTTGCATTCAAAAACATGTCTAACGATTCCTTTTACAAAGAACTGTAAACCTACAGGCTATCAGTGGTTGCGTGATATGAGCCACTTTAATCAGCCTGCTAGGTTTAAAGTTCATTGGACATAAAAAGCAACAGGAACAGCAAGTCAAGGAGCGAGCAGATGCATCAACTATGATCAGAAAGTCTCTACTTGCACAGCTTCAGCAAAAAGCCACAGTTAACAGAGAACTATTTACACAAACAAGTGCATGCTGCAGCATATTCTACTGCAAAACTCAACATTCAAACTCCCTGCAAGAACTGGTGAAGAATCACCTCCACCCACAAAGGCTGCTTACCATCAATATTGACTTATTTTTCTATCCATGTATTTAGATACATACGAATATTTGCACGTACTTAAGTACATGTGTAAATAACACAGGACACAGATCCAATTCACGTTTTTGCCTCTTACCAAGCAAAGGTACTTTGTTCTGCAGCAGCTCACAATAACCTGCAGTGAGAATCCCGACAGGATTACTTGGTACAAACCGTCCTTCTTTTACTAAACGTTCACATGTCCGCATTAAAGTCCCTGAGAACTGAGAAGGGTCGACCCCATAGTCCCTCCAGCCACCGACACCATCTGCCACTCCTAGAGGAAAAACCAAACAGAAAACAAGAGTTAGGTGAACAGGAACGTTATCCAAAACGCAGGTTATGTTCAATAGCTGCAGGAAACACAGCACGGCAATTTTTGTGGAAACGGATCTTCAGCTTTAAAGAAGTGTTCAGAAAAGAAATAAGACCACACGAAACAGCCTAACCCCCAAACCAGAGCAAGCCTACACAAAGCTGGGCCCTGTGTCTGCAAGGACAGTTCGTTGCTTAGTCCAGACAAGGAAGAGAATGAAAACTGATCATGGTTCAGTTATTTCTGTTGTTACTCGAAACAGAAAATGAGATGAATTCTGCCAAAGCTTCACAAGCTTTGAGCAACTCCAGGCAAGTACTGAAGATGCTGTGTGCAAGTGGGGTTGTCAGAGAGACAAACAGTTGAGCCAATCACTGTGCTGATGTTGACAGCAACATGATGCTATTGTCAGTGGAAATAAGAGCAAGAAAAACGCTTTGGCTGTCTCATACACAGAAGAAAATCAGTTCTGGCATCTCCTAGACAAATAGTGTGGAAGATGAAGCTCCTGAGCTGGGTCAGAGTAACACAGCAGATATGTCAAAAAAGATCCCCAGCATTTTAACCCCCTATCCAGGCCCACATCTGCACCTTCTCCTTAAAACAGCAGCTGTTTCAACTTTTGAGAGCTCTGTGACTCCAGAAAGAAGAGCACTGCTAGCAAAGGCAGGAAAATTTGACTGAGGCGGTAAAAAGTAAGTTTGCCTCATCTACAAATGCCCTTCACGCCAGTCACCATCTGAAACTGAGACGGAAGGTTTAGAGCCGACCTTGGCACGAACTCTAATCTGACAAGAGGTTACATCCAGATTCTGAACAGCCCATCAACATTAATCAGATTTCTCCCAAAAATAGTGCACAACCTTTTAGACACCTGCTTTGTCCGCTTGCTTTCTTAGAAGAACGGTGCAGGAAGGCAGATCCCTGCCTTCCCCTCTTCAGAGCAGCTCTGGCACAGAGCTCACGTGGAGGCAGCCCAGGCACTCCTCACAACTTCTTTCCTCCTCTCTGCAGGAGAAAACTAATCCTCCCTCTGCAGGTCCCACAGCTTCAGGGTAATGCTGGGTTAAACCCTCGCTTTCTGCTGCCACTCAAACCAGGCTAGTGTAAGAGATCAGCAAGAAAAGGGTTTCTGCTCTGATCTGGAATTTGAAATAGAAGCCGAGCACCAGTCTAGATGATAATGCTTTGCTTTGCATTAAGCGACCCGAAGAGCAGCTCTTTTTCCCTTTAAGATGACTGCAGTCCAGCCGTAATTTTGCCAGCTGATCATAGCAAGCATTGCTTCAGTGAAAAGGTTGACACAAGGAAAAGGGCAGTGTCTGACGGATACTGTCCAGATACTGCTCCTGGTTCCTAAGGTTGTTACAAAACAAGCTTGTGAGAAGTTATGGAGTACCCCTGAATGCTCAGTAAACTATTTTCGTGTTAGCCTTCTTTGGAAATACTTCAACAGAAACAGCACAGCATTAGCATACGGGGCAAGAAAGCAAGACGCCACGGAAAGCACCCAGTGAGGTTAATTACCAAAACCAACTCTGAAGTAAAAATAAGAGCACGCCACCTGATTTTCTTTGCTCACTTCTTACTCCAGGCAAGAAATCTGAATCCACAACTGTGGCGGCACACCTTGCTCTGCTTTGTATTCCTGCCTGCTTTCTGTAAGCTATGAACAGTCACAAGGACGCTGCCAGTGCCTCCCATGCCCACAAGGTGCCCCGACCTGCAGGAGGTCCAACACACAGCCAGGCATTCCTTCTCCATCTCTGGCACATCAGCAGACTGGAGCAGCACGCTCACAAGCATGCCCTGCAGAATGCTTCAAGCCCCAGCGCCTCCGCATGGCTCAGCAGCTCGCTGCTGTCATTGCCTCGCCCGACACAGACAATGGGGGGTTTCTACAAAGTTGTTTTTTTCCTTTTCTTTAAAAAGCATTTCTAAACCAGTCCATTTAATCTAAGCTAGGTGACCTTGTTAGCTCCCAAGGCATGCTGCCCGAGCAGCCAAACACTTCTTCCTGCTCAGGCACGCAGTCAGCAGGCCCTGCTGCCATCGAGATCAGCACAGCACACAGGCAGAGCACACAGGGAGCCCTACAGCACACCTCAGATACCCACTTTCCTTGCTTTTGCCTTACATCAGTGCAATCCCAGTTCTCGCTGTCTTCAGCCATTGTGTCCTGCTTTCTGTATGGTTTCAAAATGAAAGCCAGTATCTTCAAATTCTCAATATAAACTCAGCGGTTTAATAGGAAAGGAATATATATATATATTTTTATTTCCTACTGAAAAAGATGTAAATGTGAACAAAGTTGGAAAAAACTTTGTGAGAATGACACAGCTAAGAAGAATGGGCACATGGAGGCACGAGGCAAACACGGGCGTGCCTGCAGGAACTGATCTTGCATGCAAACACTGCAAACCTCGTAAGATGTTCCACTCATCAAACTGAACTTTAAGATTCTGGAGAACATTACCCAAATTAGCCATGATTCACTAATAAAAGAACATCGAGAGGATATATTTATGGGCCTGGACTTATTTTGCATCTGACACAGAGGACAGACTAAAATGGCAACGAAGCACAATCTGCTGTGCTGCATGAGTGTGAAATGCAGCACCTAATATTCGTCACTACCTCAGAATTGAGATAAACCGATAAGATTCCTAGTTTATCAGTGATGAGATAAGCTCCACGGTCCGGCAGCTCCTCCAGCAGTGTGACTGGCAGCAGGCAGGGGAGGGGATGCTACAGCCAAGTGGCACCCATTCCCCAGCACACCCTCCTTCAGGCTCCCTTTGGAACACACTGTGTACAATAACCCTGGTCAGATACCTTCCCCAGAGGCAGGTGGGGCTCAACTGGTAACTAGTTACAAAAGGAAAGGTTACTTATTCACACTGTGCGTTTTAAACCTTATACCTGTCCTCAGCTTGCATTAACTTCAAAGGTTCTAGAAGAATAAACGGCTCAATGACAAGGAGGAACAAAAAGCAAGAGGCTGAAGGAGAAACAAGGAACTGAAAATTGTGCACCTACTTCCAGGAAAAAGAAGCAGTTCCTTTTATTATTCCCACCTCCCACAACAACACACCACTGCTCAGGAAACAAGTTTTACTCCAGGTATCTCTCCTACCCAACTGCACAGTGATTTTGGAAGCTGTAGCAGGGCAACAACACTTCCTGCAACATAGGTATGCAGAGTGCCTCACCTAGCACGCTGTGTGCTTTGCTTATTTCCTTCTGCACCTTCTGACAGAACCTGCTTTTGCTCTGTGCAGTTTTCTTCCAGAAACTGTGGTAAGGAAGAATCATCAGATTTTAGCTTCATCCTCAGAAAGAAAGCCACTAATTTCAAAGAGTTCACATTCAGTGCTACTTAGCAGCTCTGCTGACATTTGGATTAGCTGTACAGACAAGTATGTCAGTGAATGTGATTCTAAAGGAGATGTTTCTCAATAACCTGTAGTTCCTCTGCAAATGGAAATACTTGTTCTCATGTTAAAAAAGCCCCATTTGGACTACTGTACAAAAACAGTCTGTGACATTTTTCAAGATGCTGATTATTCCCTCTAGAACGCTTCCATTTCTCCCAAGAGAAGGGGCAGAGCTGTACACTGAGCTCAGCAGACCACTCGCCTCCTTTAGTATTGGCAAGTTTTAGCAGCAATCTCTTTAATAGGTATGATACCAAATAAACAACTTAACATAGTCTTACAGGACCTTCAGGCATCTGAGCAAGAATTCCTCCTCTGTAGCTGCCAGAACATCTCTGACATTTCACCTACAAATCCTTCTATATTTTGCAGTTCACTTTTCTTGATGACAGCAAAACCAACAATCTTCCGAGGGCCTCACCGCTCTCTGGGGAGCTGCATACCTCCTATGCAGGCAGATGACAAACTTAACTCTCACACACAGCACCATTCCTCTTACCGTAGAGTAGCTGCACTACAGCTCCAAAGAAAACCACCAAGATTTGCAGCAGATAGAACAGCTGCCAAATTTAACTTTGCAGTGGACAAACAGCGCCCTGTTGCCAACCACTTGTTTCCTACCACCGCCACCAGTTGTTTCCTACCCCTTCTGCTACCACAGCTTCCATGGTTTGGAAGGCTAGTCAAGTCACACTGGCTACACCCAAACTTCCACCCAGCAGACAGTGTAGAAGTGATGCTGTCACGGGATGCACTCTGCTTGCTGCAATGTTTCAATCATGAGTCACACAACAGTTCGGAAAATCCATTAAAAAACTGCAAAGAGAACAGGAGCCTGATAAGGCAGGAATAAGCAAGAAAAGGCAGATCCAAACAACAGAGAAAGAGACCACCAGCTTCAATCTCAGCACCTACAGACTGGTGAACTTATTTGCTTTGTTAAGGTTAGTGCTTTTTTTACCTGTATACTAACTAGAAGGGAATAAAGGAATTAGTTCCTAAAATTCTGTTTTCCAGCTTGGAAAAACACTTAAAGTTACAAAAAGTTTAAGACATGAGCAGGAAGACACATATGTTCAAGAAGACACCTTCCGATATTTCTCATCACTGCATTCTGTAATTTTCTGAGGGTTTGAACAACAGTGTCACCAACAGCAAACATACACAATGGTACAAGCAGCAGCACAAAGCACATGCAGGCCTGAAACACGGAGCTCCAGAAATGAATATTAGTAGGAATGTTATTTCCTTTCCTCATTGCGATCCCAAAGGATGTCATGGATTTGAGATTCTTGCTCCTCCTTCTGCTCACAATGGGAAGAAAACATGCAAATGTAAGAGGTATATAGCAGACAGATGTCAAAATAAGAGCTAAAGAGCCAAAGCTTCCAGTACACCAGTAAGGGACCCCACCAAGCCTTGATGACTGCGGGACAGCTGGAAATAACACACATCTCCATAAGTGTCCTCATTTTCTTACAGGGAAAGGCTGAAGGACAGGCTAGCAGACACACTGTCAACTTCTAGACTGCATAACACAAAAGAAGTGCTTGGCATTGTTGTATCTGCTGTAAACACTCTGCCTCATTAGCCCTGGCCAACTTTTGTTTGACCTAAGAAAATGAAACCCCAAGCACTCATGCCAAGTGGCTGGGAGTAGCTCCTTCACTGTAACACCACGCCCGTATCCATCCCACACAAGCATGCTTTCCATACAGAGATTCTGGAAAAGACTGGCACAGAGGAGTTTTAAATTCCTATCTGCTATAGCTTTGTTAGTGATGACAACTAGGGCAGGCTAACTTGAAACTCACTGTTCTCTACAAGTGTTATATTGTGTTCAGCACTCACTTTCACTGAAACCACCTGAGCCTCTTCATTAAACTAATGCTGAAAAATGAAGCTTTTAAAGCCATGGTTCAGCCCAGGCAGATTTCTGAGGCACAAAGTTAGGCAGGTATTGAGTTGGCACAAAATTTATGAGGCTTGTTAAAAAAGAAAAAGAAAGATAAACAGCCTCAGATTTGGGATGAGAGCAAGAGGAATTGAGGGCAGGAAAAGACCGGTGCTGAAACTTCTTCTGCAGCAGTGTTGAACAGCTGGTGAGAAAGGGAGAGCAAAGAGATGAATAATAGCAGAAACAAGAAAACTACTGTGCTCTGGAGCTTAAGAACTACTGATGAAGAAAAAGCACTGAGATTGCATTAGAAGCTATACTGTGTTAACGTCTGCAGTTTTGTTTGCAGCAGTTTTGCTTTACTGATACATATTAATATTAGAAAGAGCAATGAAGAACGTGAAAACAGCTTTACAGGGAAAAAAAAAACCAAAAAGCAGCTTTCCTATTTGAAGCCTCTTCTTCCTGCTAAGGACTTAAGACATCCTTGTTTGAAGCTGTCTTTGCTGTTTGATCCTTAAGTGGAGTTATAACTGTTTGTTATCAAGTTGCCATGAAAATTAATGCAAAGACAAACTTAGAAATGCAACTCTCTGTTAATTCCAGCTGGAAGGCAAGACAAGCTGGAAATCCTCATATGGTAATGACCAAATACGGCCAAAAAACCCTAAACATCATCAGATGAGTCCAAATCTACACCATGTAAAGAATCCACTTACACAAGAAGCATATTCTGCATTTCTCTTCAGGGCAAATACAGATTACTTATTTATCAGTGCTGGCCTAGTAAGAACCTAAAGGCAGCCAGCCGTAGTCACATGTTGGAGTGTGGTTGTCCAACAGCTGATCTAAATGGAAAAAGTTTCCTTGGAACAGGCGCAAGAGAAGAGATGCAAAATGTCTAAATACACAGACAGGTTTTTCACATCTCCTTGAAAGCTGTAGCATCACCACTACAGCATGGGCTCCCTTTTAGAATAACCAGCAATACTGTTGCCTAGCACCCCGTTACAGCTTCCTGAAAAAATGTTTTAGCTATATTAACCAGCAAGTAAGCTACAGTGACAGAGCTGAATTCCAGGCACTGTCATATCATAAGACACTGCAGCAAGTTCTCAGCATCTTTAATTTAAAATGACAGGGAGAAAAACAAAGGGTTTTTTTTGTTGTTGTTGTTAATTTACTTTAATGTTAAAGTTGTGGTAAATTTACTTCCATTGCTGCAAAGCAACTTTTGCAAAGTGTCAGCCAAATTCAACCTTGACTGCACGGGAGAAAGGTCAAGCACTGTCCAAAGCAATACTTCTCATAAACTGAAGATTCTTATTGACTGCCTCCGTTTTCCCATTACTTTTAAAATCTGAGCTGGGAAGATCCATTTTGCAGACGAGCACAAAGCAGAGCAAGCAATCAGGACACAGCACCCGCCGAAACTGAAGTTTGACATTTGAAACCAGCCTCAATGTCACTTTGCCTTTCACTTGACAAGGACAAAGCATGCACTAAAATAAGGAAGCGTGCAATTCAGCGATCTTTTACATCGCAGCCACCAGGTGTTCCGCCAGGTTTTAGAGGCGCAAAGGGAGGAAAACACCCACAAAGGTGTTTCCCCGCTCCCACAGCCACCAGGCCTCAGGGGCAGCTCCGTGTGAAGCACAGGGCCTCCTGGCCGCCGGCCTCGGCGCCACCCCATCCCAGCACTGCGCCCGAAGGGACGGCGGCCCCGCCGCAGCCTCGGTAAGGGCGCAGAGCCGGGGTCCGTCCCTTTGCCACCGAGGTCACCCGCACCGCCGTCACTTACCGAGCACATCCGCCGTGCGGTGCCGGGCCACGAAGCAGGCGTCATCCCCGTAGCACATGCCTTTCTTGAGGATCCCCTTGCGGAAATCTTTACCGAAGCCGCAGCTGGCCGTCACTAAGCTGTAGTCACGGCTGTCGGTCTGCGAGAGGCCGCCCAGCACCGCCCGGGCCACCAGCCTGCCATAGGACAGCACCGAGAACATGGCGTGGGGCGCCCAGCAGCCCAAGGCCAGGAACGCGGGGAGCCACCGGCGCAGCCGCCTCCTGCAGCGAGCCAGCCTTCCTGCTGCCCGCCGCCTCCGGGCCTCAGCGCCGCGACAGCTCCGGACCTCCGGCCGAGCCCCGCGGAGCAGCAGCGCCCGGCCAACCTCAGCAGCCCGCCTCGCAGCCCCTCGAACGGCTCGGTCCCTCCACACCTCGGCCCGGCAGTCCCTCCTCGGCCCGGCCCCTCGCCCTCCCCCCGCCCACCTCGCCCCTCTCGGCCGGCTCCCGCCCTCACACCCCGAGCGCCGGCTCCTCGCGGCCGGCACCGCCGCCCTCCGCCGCCACCCCCGCGCAGGGGGAGGGGGGGCTCCGCCTACTCCCGAGCCGCCCCGCGGAGGCCCTCCGAGCTCTCTCCGTAGAGCTGAGGAGACCCCGGTCAGAGCCGCCGCTCCTCGCCGCGCCGCCCCCGCTCCCCACCGGCCGCGGCCGCCATCTTCCCCCCGCGCGTGCACAGCCGAGGGCCTGGCGCTCGGCAGCCAGCGAGCGGTGAGGAGAGGTCAGCCCCGCCCCGGGGCAGCGCGCGTGCGCGGCGGGTGGGCCGAGCTCAGCCTCCCATTGGCTGCCCGCCGCGCCTCATTTGCATGCTACGGGACAATAACAGCGCGCCGCTCCCGGCAGCCCCCGCGGCGCTGGGGCGGCCCCGGTTCCCCGTGGAGCCCCGGGCTGGCCGTAGCGCTGCGGTGGTCGCGGCCACGAGGCGAGCGCTGGGCTGTGGCCCCTCGCCGCCTCCTCCAGCTCTACCTGTCATTATTGCAATTATGTTTTCAACACCGGGGCTGCGCCTAACCCAGCTATGTGCCCTCCACGCCCATATCGGGCCGCGTGTCTGGCGTGCTCGAAATAACTCCTAGGGACTCGGTGGCCATTTGCGCTTTTCTGGTGATTAAGGACGGTTATGTGAGTCATGCGGCACTGAAAAGTATTTTTAAAGGACGACTCCTCATGTTTCCCTGGCAGCGTGCGGTTTTGTGTAATGCGAACTCACTGCGTGTGATGGCTGTGATTTCTGGGAAAATAGGTGAAAGTAGAGAGGATTCACCCGTTATGTAGGGCAAACAGATGCCAGAGCACTAAAGATAAGGCTGCAGAGTGCTGAGATAAGGCTGCAGGGTGCGATCGTCACAGAACAGACACTTAGCATTGCACGTGGGACAAAGGCATGGCTGTGTGGGTGGCACGGCGTCAGGGCATGGAGACCCCGAAGGACTGATCCTTCCCTGCTGCCAGCCCTGGGTGCGCAGAAAGGTTTGGTGCTGCTTGGAGCTCTTGGCTGGCAGCCCTGAACGTGCACTGAGTGCTGCGTTAACGAGGCTGCTGCGCCGCCTGCCCAGAGATACATAACGAGCAAAACAAAAGGCAGACATAAAGCAGAGGGAGGTGTGAAAGCTGAACCCTAAGCTGGTGAAAGGAAAAGCTGTGCGGTGTACAGCAGGGATCCAGCCCGCCGGGAGCATTGCTGAAGAACTGTCATTAACAGCATTAAGGCACAGTGAGCATTTGGCTGCTGTGCACCTTGACACAGGGACAACGTTCGTCCCCTTTGAAGTGCTAAAGGTTTAAGCAATGTGTGAAACGCTTCAGCCTGAAGCTGAAATGGTATCCAAACTTCATTAAAAATAATCTGCCCCTTTGTAATTCTGTATGAGGAGAATGAAAGTGCATAGACCACAAAGACCAACTCAAGCCCAGCCTTTCTGAACTAGGAAACTGCTGCACAGCCCATTTTGCCAACATGCTGCTAATAAAGGAGTGCTGCTGCCATGGCCATCAGAGTTGCTGCCTCACCTCCTCTCGTACCTAGAGCAGGAAAGGGAAGTACATATTTTCAGAGTTTCCCCAACAGTCATTCTTTCCCTTAACTCATTCTTCCTTCTTGTCCCTTCTATGCTAAGACCAATCCAGCCTAATTCCTGCTTTAAGGCACCAGATTTCAGTCCTGCCTACAGTGCTGGTGTGCCCTGAGACAGCTCTCACCATCACAAGGTGTTCTGTCCTACACTGGCTGGATGCACACCGCTTCTCCATCTGTAATCCCCCACCTCACTTCCAGCTGAGCACGAGTTCTCCATGCCCCATTGCAGTGAATTCCCTGAAGCAGGATGGGACACGCTCTGTAGCGCTTTATCAATCGGCCGTGCCTCACAGATTGAGAAACTCAGCATGAGAGCAGGGCTGTCAAATACACTCGGCAGAGCATGACTCTGTGTTCCTGCGAGGCCATGCTGTGAGCAATTCATAATCCCTCCATCCCTGGTCACCCACTCAGGCTGGTCCAGACGGCCAAGGAAGACAACATCGTTTACGTAATAATAATTAACCTTTGCTGAACTCTTTCACTCCTTGTGATGACAGTTCCCCAGATGAAAGATTGCTATTGGCTTTCATTCAGAAGATCACTCAGCTCTTGGGAGAAAAAAACACCACCAAGCCCCCATTTTAAATGAAATACAAGAGGATTGGTTCTTCCTAGTATTCACTATCAGCACTGATAGATCTCTGTACGTACATTGCTGTCTCACTCAGTACTATTATTGTACCCTCAGGGCCAAGATCCTGCCAAGTGGTATTTGTTTAAAATTCTCAAATGCACAAATTTGGCACAAAAACTGGAGCAAAGGGCATTCCCCTGGTTACAGCAGCTGGGTGGAATCTTCCCACCTCAAAGTCCAAAATCCATTTACATCAGTTCGTTTAAGCTGCAAAACGAAATGAACTCTTCCTGCTAGGCTTGCTCGCACAGACTAATAAGTGAGATGGGGAGCACAAGGCAGAAATGCTGTACAATGTAATCGACTGTTGAAGGCACAAGCAGTTTTTCAGCCTGTGTTAAGACTGATTCACTTGTAGCTGACGTCAGTACTCCCTCCCTACTACTTCGCCTTGGAATTGGAGTATGATAAATATTACCTGTAATGCCATCTGCTGTACAGAGGCAGCACAGGGCTCCAAGGCTTCCCACGATTTATTTAAGAGTTAATGTTGTGCTAGAGCAGAATGCACTTCAGGCTTATTTAACTTTGTTTCGACTTTAATTAAAAATGCCTGTCCACCTGTATTTCTAAAGTCATCTGTCACAGAGCAAAAACCATGTTTGCCTTGCAAAGAAGTTTGGACAGCTTAGTTAATATCAAACAGGAAACTGCTGCGAAAATGACAGTGTTACCAGAAGTGCCCACATGGAAGATGCAGGGTCAGGAGATTGCTCTCAGGGTGAGCAACTAGAACCTCCACATGGGACCTCTGTGATACCTGGGGAGAGCTGACTTATTTCATGCATCAATTTCTCCATTGGTTCCTTTGGAACTTCACCTAAGTTATCCAGCTTCTCTGTCAAATACAAACTACTGCAGATTAATGGTGACTGTTACTTTTGCCAGTGTTTTGAATGGATCAAACTGGAAATATGTGTTTGGAATATGCATATTTAAGTGCATACATACTTAAACTAAGGCACATACAAAATTGTTTCCTCGCAGGATTTTTTCCTAATTTTAAAGTACCAGGAATGATACCACTTCCTATAGGAGCTCTTTCACAACAGTGGGTCTGATGAGTACTTTTTGTTACAGAAAGCTTCCTCACACTGAAATCTGTTCCAAGTCTGTTAAAAGCTTTGTGTATGGCGTGTTCAAAGAGCAGCGCAGGCTCAGCCAACAAACAGCTTGAGCACCTCACCCACTAATTTATGAGGACCGTGTTTATTAAACTAATCCTACTCTGAGTTAGCTTAAACTTCCAAAAATAAAATGGAACTGTTTAATCAAAAGGATACATGTCCATAAGCAGAATTTCTGACACCTTCACACTGAAGAGAAACATGCTGACTTTGCCCGTTTGTTCACCTAGATTTGAATATTTTTAAGTACATTCAGGATGGGTATTGATTGGTACATGACTCTACTGTCTTTTGTTCTGAGAACAATAGTTTTGTATGTGTAGCAGTAATTAAACTATTTGAAACAATTTTAGAAGGAAAGGGCTATGGTGGAAGTTAGTTATACGAGTGAAAATGAATTTTACTGAATCAGTAAAAAGTGCTTAAATGAGAGAAACTGAAATTTAGGTAATGTTTTTTGCTTTGTTTTAGCATCTCATAAAAGACACGTGTGTTAATTCTGTTTGTGTTTATGATCAGTCACTTGATAGACTTATTCCTGCAATGTTTGGATTGCAAATGGCACACTATGATGTTCAAACACATCAGAACCTTGTTGCTGAAAGTAAAATAGTAATACAGTAAATCCCTTAACATGTTTTTTAATAGAGAGCAATCTACTGCATTTTAAACTGCCTGAATTTTCATTTCATAGGAATTCCCATGTGGGTATCATAGTGCCCTTTTAAATTATTAATTAATTCATGTTGATGGATAAATTAAAATATCTCTGACGGAGGACATGCATTATTTATTAATGTCCTGATCTTGTCCTACATGCTGTGGGGTGCTGCTTTTTGGAACCTGCTTCAGAAGTCTAACACAATGATGGGGTTTTGGTTTGGTTTATTTTTATGGTGGTAGGATTTTTCAAATGAGCTCTCTTATACTTGGCTTTTGCTTTGACTTTTTCTACATCAGATTTTTTTTTCTCCCAGATTCTTTCAACAATGACTTTACTCATTGCATTCTGTTTGTGCAAGTATTTCTGGAAGGAATTCATGATTTTATTGAACTATCACATCCCAGTGGTAAGGAATTCATTAATTAATCACTTAAGCATTAATAAAATGGAAAGTCAAGTAACACAACACCTATGTTCATCCTATATCCTGTTCTTTCACAGCCAGTCTTGGGGATGGGGTTAGGTGAACTATTGGTCTGAGAAAAGTCCTAGGTTATTTCTAAGGAAAAACATCATGAGAAAAATAGATTAATTGCTCTGTATGTTCCTACTGAACAGCCTCCCAGTTTCAGTGGTAGATGCGGTAAGAAATAATACCTCTTTACTCATCCAGCTCCTTCCCACATGTACTCAGGGTTCAATCTGTTCTTGAGATGAGCCCAGAGATTTCAGCAAGGCTTGCACTTCCTATCCACGACTCTGGTCCATTGTGTATAATCAGCTTCACAAAGTTATTCTGTATGCAAAAGTAACACATTAAATTCTATTTTCCCTTGTACATTATCAACAGCTCTTTTTACTCATTTTAAATCCATAAGAGAAGTGTAAACTAGTGGGGGGTGATTCATTATTAATTATCTGATGATAACATTGTTGAACAAGTGATGATAAACAGTAGAGCACCAATTTCCCACTAAAACAACAAACTAAATTCCAAGTTCAAGAGGTAGGAGAAACACCTTTATGCTTGTTACCTGACCCTGTGTGGTAGGTGGGAGCAGATCACTCAAGGAATTTCAAGGGGTTGTAAGCCCCTAAATCAGACTCACCCAAAGAGATGCCTGCTCTTTAACACCTAACAGTGGAGAGAGCAGGCATGTGGTCAGACTCTCCCTGCAGGCAGGACAAGCACGACGGTAGTTAGAATTAAAGCTTCAAAATCTGTTTTACTTTCTCTCAAGCAAGAGGATCTGGAAACTTCACTTGACCATGAGGAAGGAAAAGAGCTTCACCTGCCTTTCAGCAGGCAGGAAAACATGCCTCCTTTCCTTAGGGGTTACCTAAAGCCACCTGAGTCTCAGAGCTACAGCTCTTTTAACTCCCTCAGCTGAATTCCACACCCTGTGCCTCCTGCTTTGTGAGGCAGGGCTCGGGAGGACGCAGCATTCAGAGCAGCACAGCCAGCCCTGCCCTGCACCTCGCTAGGAGGCTGCCAGGCCAAGTGAGAAAGGCTGTGGAGTGGAAGCAAAGCCCGGAGCTTAGCATTTCTGAGGAAACACCAAGGAACTACAGGCGTCTGTGTAAGTCAAACGCAGATTTCCCAACTATCAGATCGGTACAAAATCACCCTCCTACACCACAAGATTAATTACCACAGAACGTTCAGAGCTAGAAGGGACATACCAGGACCACTTGCAGAGTACTGACAAGGCGAAGGAGCTGAGGAGAAGAAACTGATAAACTTTAAAAGCTAACGAAATGCGTATTATTAGAAATAAAGCTGCAAAGACCCGCTAAACTCGGGCTTTTATACTCCAAGGGGGGGCCGCTCCTACACCACCCCTCATAACACCCCGCGCCGCTTCCCATGATGCCCAGCGGCCGCAGGGGGGCGCTGTTTCCCATCACACTCCGCGCTCCCTGGCAACCGCGCCGTTGCTAGGGGAGGCCTTGGCCGTTGCTAGGGGAGGCCTAGGCTGTCGTTGGGGGCGGCCTAGCAGCGGCTGTCATGGCGGCGCTGAGATTTGGCCTGCTTCTTTTCTTGTCGCCGCTTCGGGCAGCCGAGCCCAGCACCGAGCTCCCGTCCAGCCCAGAGGCGCCATCGATGACCCGTGCTACCGCTTGGGAGCGGGGTCGTAGCGGGCCGGCCCCGCTCACGGACGGTGGGTGCCGGGTGGGGCGGGGGACTGCGCGGCGCCTGGCCGAGGGGAGGCCCTCTTAGGACCTTGTGGGAGCCTCCGCTCACTGCTGGGCCCTTGGGCCTCCTCTATCTAGGATGAGACTGTGAGGCAGCTGCCCTGCTTCCTTCTGGTGTTTATTGCCGTGGCACAAGTTTGTCCCAAACTTTAAATCCAGTCCTGTTTCTTTGATATGCAGTGCTATCACGACACAGATCACAAATGTTTATCATTGTGGTGTCAGAAAGGGCTTCCTGCTGTCTTTTAGTTGGCAGGTAGACTTTTATTTAACTTCTGATTTCCCAGTGTAGTTGTCACCACCACAGTTTCTCTCAAAACATGTTGTCCCAGTCTGTGCCTCCTTAGGGAAAAGAGCCCTAAATCCTCCAACTCGGAGAGAGAAATTCACAGTCTTGTCTTCTGTGTTCAAACTGCTCTTGTTGACAAGGTGACCTCAAGGTTCCATCAAAACTCAGCTGACAGAACACCACCACCTCAGAGATTCCAGGAACAGTGTGGGAACTGTTCAGATGGTCAGAGAGCATCCAGGAGGCCCAGGAGAAGTGGGAAATAGTCAGATGGAAATAAAAGAGGGATAGTTTTGAAAGCAAGCATTCTTTTGAAATCTTGCCTGCAGTGTCTGTGCTACCCTTAAGTTTAGATTTATTACGGAACAGCAATTCTCAACAACAGCTCAATAAAATATTAAATATTCTTTGAATATGTAAACTGGAAAACCTAAGAGTTTTTTTTTTTTAAGAAGCTGCCAAATTTATTTAATACAGACCATTTACAGTATTGCTAGAAATTGCTTTCTGTATTGTTACAATATTTAACAGTATCTAAAGACAGAGAGAAAAAACAAAGAGGTCAACTCTGGTTATGCTGGCACATCAGGCAAATGTATTTCTGCATTCCAGGGCATTCTCAATACCTATAAATCACTGCTCTTATCAAAATGTTGCGAGGTTTTTTTCTTCCAAATATATGAAGCAAATTGATAAACATAATTTCAATACCTCGTAACAAACAGGTAGCATCACTGCTTTGTATCTTTTATTGTGCAGGACCCAGTTTCATACCTTTATACCTTCAAAATTCCTATGAACTCTGGTTGCTTTTTCAATTTCATAGGGAAAAAAAATGTCAGATTCTGGTACGCTCCCAGTTTTGTTATTTGCTCCTCATGGATTTGCTAACTGACAGAAAAGAGCTTTTAAAAATGACTTGGAGAAAAAAAAAACAAAACATACACAAAAAACCAGCATGAATTTGGATATAGACTTTTGCCCATTGTCAAAATAAGGCGAGGTGAAAATTGAAAGTGTTAGGGAACATGCTGTAGTGTGCAAAGTTCCAGTCCTAATTGGAATTTAAATCTTTTCTCCAGTTGCCAAGCTGTGTGTTTGTGATCTGCTGGTGGCACAGTGTGATATAAATTGCTGTTGTGACCCTGACTGCAGTGCAGCAGATTTCAGTCTCTTTACTACGTGTTCAGTTCCTGTTGTCACGTAAGTGAACAAACAGCTATCTGAAATACAAAATTCAGTTTTATTTGTCTCATGTATTTGTATGAGCCCTATATTCTCCTCTGACAAATTTCTAACCAGTCTCTTCCCCTGCCATCCTAGCCCCTTCCTACCCTTTCCCCAATCCTTAGGCCTGTAAACTTTTGGCTCCCAACCAGGCAGAACAGCAAATTGGCCTCCCAGCCCAATTTCTCATTCCCTGTTTTCTAAATTTGTGCTTCTTCCTTTTTCTTCCTGTTGTACTGTCCTACTGTGCGTGGGTGCTTAACTGGTGAAGCCTTGCATTGAAAGAAGAATGTATCTTCAGACCTTCATCGATATAATGCAGTGTCTGGAATTTAAGAAAGCTGATGCCACGCGACCATCTGGCCACCTCCATAATCCAGCAGCAGCTTCTCAGTAACCTCTAATTGAGGTTTACAGTATCAACTAGAAACATGATCAATTCAGGGCTTAATGAAATGGTGTGAGTGTTGCTCTGATCCTAGTTTTACAAGTCAATGGTCTCAGCCTGCTGCCTCGCTGCCAATCTGTCACTTTACAAACAGTAGAATGTAACTTTATATGCATAAAGTAACATTGCTGGTTATTTCCTTGCTATTTACAGTTTATCTGAAAACCTAATTTTTTTTTTACTTATCTCCATCCTCTCAAAAAGGAGTTATGAAAGCTCACTTTATTATCTTAATGTAAAATCTCTTGGTGACTTCTCAGAACAATAAGTACAGCACTTCAACCCACCTTCTGCATAAATTATGCCAATCTGAATGCTGGGGTTTATTCTTGGTGCTTTGAAATTTGAATTAGCAGTCATCCCAGACTGCCATTTCTTATTGTTCTTGCACATAATGACTACTGCTACCCATTTATAGATATTTAGGTATATCAGAAAGGTCTAATCAACGCCTTCCTGAATGACAGTTAAATTGCCTCAGGTGAGTGTTCTGTCTTTGTCAACTAGAAATGCATAAAATGAAGTTGTAGTTGTCCCCAAAAATTCTGTTCTATAAAATGTTCATTTTGCATGAATTTTCCAATGGCAGCAAGTATTGTGGATCTCATTATTTACATTTGGATCTATGTACATTTGTGTAATTGTGGTAATCGTTGAACGGATTTTGCCTGATCAGAAGTGAGAGGTTATGTATTGCATCTGAAATACTGAGGAAAAAGGGTGTTTGATACAGGATGTGATCCTGGTAGCCAGCATTTAAGTTTAGCTCCATGCTTAAAAGGTCATTTTGGAAAGCTGTTTCACTTTCTCAGTGCCTGCCACTGACTGCTGTAACTCTGCCATTTGCTGCCTCAGCACACAAAGAGAACTTTAAAATATGGTCAGTAGTAACTTCTAGTGGATCACTGATTTTTTTTGTTATTACTTGCAGAGGTGACAGCCGTCTTTGTAGTCAGAAAGCTGCCATATATTCACTTGATACTGAAGCAAATCCACCAGAAAGAGTTTTTAAATTAGTTGACCATGTAAATCCCAGTGTTTTCTGCATTCATGCTACAAACTGTAAGTAATGTTATTGCCCATATTAAGCATTGGACACCTGTTTTTAGAAGCTCTCTGGGTACAAAAATAGACTGAAGTTAACAATAACTAAACTTATCAGAAAACTGATTGTTCTGTGCTCGTGGTCCTTATGTTGTAATACTTTTATTTGTGAAACTATCTCGTACTCCAAGTCTTAGTCTTCTCCGTTGAAAGTATGCTCCTGGCTCTAACGAAGCTTAATTAACAATTTTAATCTAATTTTATTTTCCATTGGCGAATCAAGAGCCGAAAAGTGACATTTTCCTTAAAAAAGATTATATGTTTTATCCTAAAAGTCACCTCATTCTTTAAAATGTTTTGGCAGATGAACAAGCGCTCTCCTTTAGCTCCCCTGAAATACCTACTGCTGAAAATTTTGATCAGCTGCTTAGAAAGTATGGAAGTGCTACTTTCAGTGCTGAGCCCGACAGCTGGAGTATGAACTCAGATGCTTCAGATTCTTCTGATGCAAATGAAAGTTACAGATATGAGGTACATGATTGCATGATTCAAGTAGTATTAAATTGCTTTGTAAAAAAGCAAGCGGGCATTGTTTGCATTTGCTGGTAAAAAATTTCAGTACTGTAAAAGGAAAATCGTTGTTTTGTTCTTTAAACATAGAAATATAGAAAGAAACTGTAGTGTTGTATTGGCTTTCTTCAAAAGTGAGCTGGATTTTTAAGATCTGAGAAAAGTAACTGGCTGTTCTGAACAAAGAAAGCTGTTAGTGGTGGCTTAAGAATTGACATGCAAAGCGGTATGTGGTGTTGACAGATGTAATGGAAAAAAGAACTTCTGTTATACAGATTTGCTGTTCATGCAAATGCTCTAAAACTTTCCATGAACCAAAATACACCCATATATTTGAATGTGGCATTTTGTTTGCAGTATGGGGTTCCTATACAGACGGTGGATGCATTTCTCAGGCTGCCAAGTCCTGTCGTCTCCTCTTGGTGCTCTGATGCAAACCCTGCAGGTTGGAAAATGCAGTTGAATTCCAGTTTATTTGCAGTAGAATATTCTGTTCTAACTTGAGTTTAATCAGTCAGTGAACCATCACACACACCAGTGTAAATGCAGGTAAAGATTTGTGAACAAACATTTTACAGATATCTTCTGAGTCTGTGGAGGTTTTTTTGGACATAGGTTGGGAGTCGCATTGCAGCTGATAGACATTCACAGCTAGATCTGGGAATCCTTGGTTGGTATCTCTTTTAAATGTTTTGTTTATGCAACAGTAAAACACCACTGACTTCATAATTGATTTAATTGATGTAGTGAAGTAGTACAAAGGTGACACTGTGAGGGTGTGTTGCATAAGCATGACCTAACTGGGCAACCTCTTTAAGACATCTCTTTAACAGAATGAGGTTTCCTTCACAGTTTGAATGCAACTGCAGTCAGACTTGCAGACTTGAACCCTACATTTTGAACTTTCAGTTACTTGGAAATCTGTAAAGGATAACAACCAAAAAGAAGCTTGCATTTTCCAAGACCCTTTGTTATTGTTAAATATGTTCTTCCGTAGTTTTTTACTTGTGTTTTTCATAATTAGTCTTTAATTTCCTTCAGCAAGACTTTGTGACTCTCTTCCAGGGTTCTTAGTGCAGCAGGCTACAAAATGCATTCGATCAATCAGCGTGGAAAACTGTGGCAACATTGAAGCAGCTAGTATGCTTTTTTACATCAACTCCAGCATTTTAGCAGTAAGTATGATCTGAAAGCATCATACAGCTGACTGTCCATATTACGTAGTGTTTTGCATTTCCAGAATGAAGTAACTGCTATTGCCTACAGGATATGATGTTTGTTTTTGGTATTTAAACCATGGGTTAGAAAAAATCCAGCAGAGTTTCATATAGAAAGCTTTTAGAAATGTTTTTACTTCATGCTGAAGTAACAGAAGCATTTACCCTTGTCTGCTTAGCCAGCAAAAGTAACGGTCTGGAAGACAGAAACTTGTGTCACTGAGCTAACTTTGCAGTGGCAGCAGTTTTATGTGCTTGTGCATGTAAATCTTTGTACTTAAAGAACCTGTAAGGTTGAATAGTCTTCAGTTTTTAATAATGGTGTTAATGTAGAGTTAATGCACACGTGTGCAATGATCTTCATTATACTCCTCAAAGAATGTGACCTTTTACTCCTCTGAGAGAGAACATGTTCATATCCAGCCTACTACCAAGTCCAGTCTGTGGCTGTTTTTCAAAGCTAAGGTTACTTTTTCATTCTTTTTTGAACAGGAGGTTCATATTTAT
The DNA here is from genome assembly GCF_023343835.1 of Lagopus muta. Taxonomy (NCBI): domain Eukaryota; kingdom Metazoa; phylum Chordata; class Aves; order Galliformes; family Phasianidae; genus Lagopus; species Lagopus muta. The sequence goes on along the minus strand of NC_064449.1, from coordinate 6,708,101 downwards.
ACAGAAGTCACCTGTGCAAATGTTGAGGAATATTAGAGAGGGCCAAATGGACAGTAAAGCTGGTTTGTAGGCAGCTCCCCTTGTGAAGATGGGACGTGAAAGCAAAAATTATTTTGTTTTGGGATGGTCAGAGGGCAGAGCAGGGAACCCTTTCAGTGCCAGCAGGTGGAGCTAGTGGCAAAAGAAATGGCGAAATCATCAGCCCAGGGAGGCCGGGAGCCTTTGGTGAGCAGACTCACACGAGTGTTCCTTTCAGAAAACCCCATCATTAGGAGCTCACGCTCACGCCAGGCAGCTTGACAGATATGAAGGCCTTCCCAACAGAGCGACCGCATGTAACCATGCACTTATAATGACAGAGGGATACTTAACTTCTCATTTATCTGTTTAGAGACCATGAAATTGTGGACTCACTATCATGAGAATGGGGCAACAAAAGCTCTTCTTTGGGTACAGTCTTGCAGATTTCCTAAATTAGCATTCTGTGAATGGTTACAAATGTTTTTGCACAGACTTGCAGTACGAAGAATGTTCTCTAACACCCTGAGGACCAACAAAATGATACACAGCAGTAGTAATGCCATGCTGAGGTGCCTTCTCCTTTCGGGTGCAAATGAATTTTTTCAGCCTTCGTTCTGAGTTGCAATCAGCATCAGAGGGAAATACTAGATTTGTCTTGTACTTCTTGTATGCCTTGCATGTTCGTTAGGAGTGCAGACAAACTCAGCCTGGTGGAAAACTGCTGGTAGTCACTAAGAAACTTTCCAGTTGCTGCCAGGGGAAGAAGAGCACTGAACTGTAAGATTTTGCATAGTAGCCACAAATAGCAGTTATTTTCACACTCCCTAAATACAGCAGGGTGTATCCAATGACTCTCAGTATTCAAAAATCACTGTAATGACAGGGAGTTAAACAGGCAAAGCAATTAAATCTTAATTGCTTTACTTAACTGCTACTTGTAATAGTTCATACCTTTGCTATTGTTTGAAATTGCTCTTTTATTCTTCTCTAGGTGCCTAAATCAAGTCAGATGGTAAGTATCTTTCTAACTTGGAACTGGGGGGAGTAAACTTCTTACTCTGTTGTAGGCAGCGGGAGTTTTTCACTGACTTCATCAGAACAGTGACTTCAGCCTTGTTCTTTAGAGCAAAAAGTAAAGCAAAAATCCCCTGCACCTGCCTTAGGACAAAAATGCTGCAGTTTTTATTCAGTAATAATATTAGCAACTCCAAGATAACATGCTACCAACAAATATCGTGCTATCTGCAGGTAACTTTAATCTGATGGAGTACCCCAACATGAAACTATTGGCTAATTTTATTTGCTTTTTTAGTTGAACTTCATCAATATGCCTGCTTAAAGGACTGTTGACTGCTGTCCCTGCAGAGCAGAACTTCTGAAGAGTCACAAATGTAACGATACAGAAAAAGCCAGAAATAATTATACATCATATTTGGAAATGACACGGATTGTTTTTCAGGTTAACATTACTGTCCGGTCCGTAGTTGTCCAGTCTCTGAATGGAATGCAGACTTTACTTAACAGCAGTGATGTCCTCAGGCACCCTGTGATTTTGAATGAACTGTGCATAAATGTAGTTCTTGGGGTAGGTATGACATTTGCCTTTCCCTCTTTTGTTTAGTGGAAAACGTGTGCATCAAATAACTTCTGATTCACAGCTTACAAAGATGTGAGAGAAGCCTTGCCATTTCCATAGATTGTGGTACCTCCAAAGCTGGTATCACAAGAGAAGCACAGACTTTAGGATAGAAGAATACATTCTGCAACAAAATAATATCAGTCAAGATGAAATATTTTTTATTATTGCTCTACATATATAACACAATGGACAATAAATGAGTTTAGAATCCAGATTACCCTTAGGAGAATATGACTTAAGGCACAGTGGTAGCAGAGACAGAGGAATACACACTGCAGGTTACCTCTTTATCCTAAGTAGATGAGCGTTAGAATTACACCTAGAAGTTTATCAAGAATTCAGCTTTGAAGAGGCTCCAAACCTAGATCTGTTTTTAAACATTGCTAATCAGTGGCTTCATTTGGTAACAGTCACATCCTAAATATACTGATGTGGCTACTAACTTCTTTGCAAATGCTATGCTTCTGTCAGATCAAATTACAGCTTTTCTCGTGGCCTTAAAACTCCCTCTCTTCTGAGGTCAGAAATGATGGGCAGAATAGAATAAATAACAAGCACTGAAAATACTGCTTTATTTTAAGGGGGAAGCTCTTGTTCAGCTTCTTCTATTTTCTGAGCCCATTCTTATTGCAACTGAGGATAGAGTACATCTCTACAATGCAGCTGAGCATTTCTTAAACAAGGAGGAAGGAAAACAATACTTACATAGTTTTAAATTCCTTTATTTTAGTTCCATACTCTTATCTACTTGTTCTAATTAGTATCTAAAATGTTTCATTTTCAGGTGAGTTATCATATTACATACACAGACACAGGAGAAATAACAGAAGCAGCTGCTTCTTTTGTCTTGGGAGCAGTTAACAAAGAAGCACTTTCAATACAACAGAGCTTTGAAATCAGCTTTACTCAGGTAACTGCTAGAGATGTTATGGATGACTTGGTGAAAGACATTTAATTACAAAACTTATTAAACTTGAATCAGAGCAATTGTTAGCAGCAAGGTAAAAACGTAACTTGTCCTGACTACACAGATGAGGCAGCATTTCAGAAGTGGGCATTAAGGGCCTCCAGAGACTGTTATTGGTGTGCAGAAGACTCGTCCTGTCGCTGTGTACGAGCATATCCAGAGAAAGCAAAGCTGATCCCAGTATCAGAAAACTGGGATATTCTTACAGCGAAGCTTTACTGCTGTACAAGGCAGTTAATAACTGGAAGAACACTGAAACATTTTACCATTTTCCAAATATTTCAGCACAAGATGAGTAATACTGTAAATTTGTGTTGCAGGTGAATACAAATCCAGTGCCTTTCAGTGGTAATCCTGGTTATGTTGTTGGACTGGCTGTAAGAGCAGGCTTCAAGCCACAAGGATATCCTTTCCCTGCTGCAGTTCTGCTTTCAACACTTGTTCTGCTCCAACTTCACAAAGACTTTCTAGCTTGGACACCCTGTACATTTCATCAGTTCCTTACTGAAAGTAATTGTATGCTTTTTGGCTGTGTTCTAGAAGTGACCAATGCCTGTCCTCACTGCAATCTCCTGGAACTGTGCAGTGAGGTAGACTCAGATCTTCACTGCATGCTCTAATGCTTCTCCATGGTTTAAGAGGAGTCTTGGGTTACTGCAGCATTTTAGATAAATCTTAAGGATCTGACTGCAGATTCTTTCTTCGTAATCCTCAAGTATTGTGTTTCCCTTTAACTGTGTGTTACATCAGGCATCATTCAGAGTACTAACAAATACAGTCAGCTCACTATTCTGCAAAGCACAGCCAACCAAGATTGTCTCACAGCACAGGAAGCCAGAACCCCAGTGTTATTTGGTTACAACATGATATCAGGCTGTAAGTTACGGTAAGAGGATTTTTTGTTTCCTTATTCAGTGCTTTTAGCCCCACAACAACCCTTTCCATTAGGATCTGTTCACATCCTGGGACATTCATACTGCTGTAAGAGTATTGGGAATAGAGTATTTAATTATAAGAAATATCATTTAATTAACAACGTTCTTTCTCTTGGAGAGATTGCTCACATTAGCCACTTTAGCCAGAAGGCTTGAGCAGTGCGTGACAGCAAGGAGGAATTACTTCTGTGCCAAACCAATGGATTTTGCTTTAACTTTTTTTTTTTTTTTTTTTATCCCCCCTCCCCGGCAGAATTACAGCAGCTATGAATTGCCAGCCCTTGGCTCAGATCCTCCTGGATTTACTGATGGGACAAAGCTTTCCTGAATATGTGGCCTCATTTGGAAATTCTCAAGCCCAGGATGTGCTTGACTGGGTGCCAATAACTCACCTTCGCATCTCAGAACAGGTGAAGATTAACTCTCCCCCCCACTATCACCCTTTCTATCTCCTGTTCTGGGATCTGAACCTGTTCTCAGCTTAGGTTTCTCAGACCTACACGAAAAAAAGTGCAGAAAAAAAACCAAACAAACTGGAGGTCAGTTCCTCTGGAATATTCAGAAACAAGGAACATTTCCCTCTTGCTGTAAGGAGAGCACTTATGCTACTTTGAGTGGGTTGAATGACAGTTCATCCTCAACTGCAGCTTCTGTAGAGGTTTTTTTTTGCATCTTTTTTGCAGCTGAACAGTGAATGATTTCTATAAACAGGAACATGAGAGTTAAAAAAGAAATAATCTAGAAATATTTAAGGTTATAAAATTCAAAACTCTGCCTTGGCAAAGTTAAGGGTTTTCTGCTGTCCCAACCACATTACTAAGATGCCACTATTAGGAAAGCCTTCGTGCTGAAAAGAGCCAGCTCAGCACTGTCATTAACAGCCAAAGCCCTGCTCAGATCCAGCAGCCCTACCTGAAGTTCACTTACGAGGTCAGTTTGTCGCCTATGGAGAAACTTCAGAGACGCCCCCAAGCTGTGGCTGTGCTGTCTGTGCAGGCAGCAGTGCAGGGCGCAGGCACGGCTGAGCTGCTCTGCTGACCTCCTGCAGAGAGCTTCCTGGGGGCACTGTGCTCAGCTAATAAGATGAATAAGTCATGAGGTTACTCCCGTACCAATGAGAGGATTTCTAACACTTTTCAGAGCTCCTGCCAAATACCAGCAGCACTTGACATAGAAGTGAAGTGGACTAAATACGGATCCCTAGTCAATCCACAAGCCAGAATAGTAAATGTTACAGCAACAATCACTACTACTACATTGAAGCAGGTATGTAATTAAATTACAGGATCTCAGATAAAAAGAATGGCTTGTTTTGCTTAGGTATCAGCTGTGCAACAGTGACCTGGTTAATCTCTCTAGATAAAGATAACACTTTATATTAGAACGTATCACACCCACCAGATTCTGTTCCAACTCAAACATGACTGTGGGCAGCTTGCCAAAGCTTCAGTAAAATTTGTACATCAGCCATGAAAAGAATTGTGGAACTATACATGGAAAAACCTTATTACAAATAACAGCAAAAAACAGAATTCAGTTTAAACAAAGCAGTTATACAAGGAGAACAGCAAGGCTAATGCCTGTTTGTATTTTCATTGCAGCCTCCTCTGGGAAGAGAAAGGACTATTCCTATAACAAGTTCTGTTGTTTTCACTGATATTTCTTCACCTGCAGAACCAGGCTATAAAGCTTGGCCCACCATTAATGCCAAGTTACCCCATGACTTTTTCTTCCCATTTGTCTAAGGTAAGTGCCCAAGCCAAAAAAAAAAAAAAAAAAAAGGATAAAAAGCTAATTTCTTTAATTTCTTTTTCTATTTTTAATCCATTTCCCAAAGAAGCAAGGTTTATCCAGTCACTGTGCTGGCCATCCCTTCCTTCCAAACTGTAGGCATGCCGAGTTAAAAACTGTTCAATAGAAGAAAAGGTGAGCGAGCCCTCGTGAGGGTTCTCAAAAGCTTTAAGGCAGGGGAAAAAAGAGAAAGCAGCATGAGTGATGAGTTGCACCAATTGCACTTCTGCTGGGAGGAAAAAATGTTGCACATGAGCTTCTTGGGGGCTGCAAGCTGGCCTGTCAGCACACATTCAGCCAGCAGCTGGGCACCCTGAGCTCACCCCAGATCAATGGTCTGGGGCTCATGGCAAGCAGGTGGAAAGGGAAAGAAAGGGAAGCAGCACAGCTCTACAGGAAATGAGGTTTTATTATTCTGTGAACAGCAGAGCTAATTGTTAATTAATCATGTGGTATTAGATAAGGCCTCCGCTTTGTCTGTTTCTATAGATGAATGAGATACACATTCCTGGTTATTTTCCCCAAATCACTAATTTATTACATTTCTTTTTAAAAATGTGAACAGTTAAATGATGCTTTCAGAAGAGTTCAGTGACCTCCAGCTGGCTGTGGCTAAAATCAATTGGAGAAGCCTGCTGCAGTCAACACCTTTTGAAATTCCTATTCCTCAAGTCTCACTCTTTAACTATAAAATACCCCAGGGCTGCCAGTACCTGAACAAGTTGACATGGTATTCAGACACCAGCCTAGTCCTTTACAATGTGCTTCCTAATTTATTTATTTTTCCTGGAGTCTAACTGTTCCCAGAAGTCCACTCACCTAGATCTTGTCTTACAGATTCCTTTAATGTGTTCATTTATGAGCTGTGGAAGCAGATGACTTTGTAGCCCAGCAGGCTGCAAACGAACACTTAAATGGAAGAAGAGATGATAGAACACAGGATCAGAACTCAGATCTGCTGTTGAGAATCAAGCATTGTTTGACATAAGATGGCATGTGTTTGCCTCCATTCTGGGGCTCATGTGATTGCCAGCTAAAGAAGTCAGATTACATAAATAATGAAGTGGCACAAGCAGCAACAGAAAATGAATCAACCAGCAGCGTGAAAAAGAGCTGTTAGCAAAGAAGAGATGTAGCAGTGGTGAATGGTCAGCTGTGAGAGATGAAATGACCTTTCCAGCCTGGATTCTTACGTCTGCTACAGCAAGTTTCTACAGGGTGATGCAAAACAAAGAACCTTATCACTGAAAAACAGAATTCCTTGAAATGAGTGGTACTTCCTGAATGTACAGCTTGTAAAGTTGTGTCTTTATTAAATTATTTTGCACTTGTCTGTACAGCTGTACAAGGGTCTTGTGGAGTCACTGCTTACAGGGAGCACTCATTTAATTTTCCAGTAAAGCTATTTTCACAATCCCAAGATCTAATCAAAGTGTGGTCAAATAGAAAACATTTACAGAAACACTACAGCAGAGAAAGCAGGCAGAGAGGAAAACCCTTCAGGTCAATCTGATACGTTTCAACGCTGCACTCTCCACGGCAGACTTCCCCACCTTGGAAAACTGGCCTTCTACGTTTGCTCGCTGATGAGCCCGTGCTGTTTTAACATCCTGGTAAGCCTTTCAATTTCTTGCTCCTGTTGGAGACAAAAGTCACCTTGTTCACACAGCTCTGACCTTAAAGTAGTTTCCTAGATTCCTACAGATCTTCCCATTGCTGGAACGTGTCTCACTGCAGGAAAACAGGACAACCTGGCTAACACAAGTAGGACAGAGGTAGCCGTCATTCCTTTGAAACAGAAACAGCTCAGGGAAGCACAGGCAAGGCTGCGGTTCCTCACAGGCACAACCTCACAACTTGCTGATGAGGAAACCAAGCTGGCAGCAACAAGCTTGCAAAAGAATCCCAGGCCAGCTTGTTCTTGGGAGCAGCTGGTAGGTAAAGCATGATTAATTTAAAAGTGTTTTCTTACCTTCTCCACACAGCTGTGTTGAAGTTGTTCAACCTTTGTGGCGAGTTTCAGGTTCACCTGCTTTAGCTTGGACACTTGTTGTTCAGAGCGGGTCTTCACCGATAAAATTATTCCTGTGCAACAATTCACAGTGGGTTCATTTTACAATGTAAAACAACCGCTAGCAGGAGGTGAATGGTACACGGGGAGTTAAGCTTGTTCCTCTCAAGCTCTGCTTCTGTCATCTTATAACCACCTTTCCCAAGTGCTTTTCTTAATGAGGAGGTTTTTAGATGAGCCACCCCAGGGACTCGGATACCGATGCTCTGCTGGGATGCTCTGGCCTCAGAGCTGAATTATTCTCTCAAACTGTCATTCAAAGCCTGACTTTGAATTCAGTCCATTGGCAGAGCTGGGGGGATGTAACCAGTGCTGCATACAGCGAGGGGCTGCATTCTAGCAGGGCTCAGGGCTCCCATCACAGGACCTGCTGAGCAGCAGCGCACAGCTCAGCCCTGGGCACAGTACTGCTGCCAGCACCACACGGTTTGGCCTCAACTTGTGCAGCCCAGCAGCAATGGCACACAGTTTCCCCTTAGAGCAGAAGTGACACCTCTCTACCAAATTATTCTTAAGTTATTACATGTGAACTCAACCCACACAGTGAAGGCAGTTTCTTCCCACTCTTTTCTGAGGGGAAAAAAACCAAACCAACCAACCAAACCAAAAACCTGCTTGGTAAGAGCACCAAGAACAGCACAGTCTCCCTGACAGCTCTTCTGCCTGTTTACAGAACAACATGCACTAACTCAGCCACCAGTGCATGCCTGTGTTTCCAGTGCTACAGGCAGCAGGCCTGCAGTTTTGGGGTTCATTTCTCCAAAAACAAACAAGCAATGCTGCTTATTTGCACTGACAACATCAAACAACTTCCATCTGCTGTAACCCGGCCTCTACCAACCAGCAGGGGCTGAAAGCACCAAACTACACAGCACCCAAAGTTCACAGTGGTTTGGTACCAAGCGCAGAACCAAGCAGGTGGGCACGGTGAGCAGCCCTGCCATGAGAACAGAAACACCCAAGGATAAGGTTTCTTTGCAAAAGCAGTGCTGTTTTCCCACTATGAAAAGGTGCATTAAGAGATACCAAGCTCCTGTGGCTTATGCATCTACACACCAGGCTGCTTTCTGTCCAGCATCCACTCCCAAAGGGCTCAAGTTGCTCTCATCTCCTCTCAGCCTCCAGAGACACCGTCCCCATCAGAATGGCACCAGAGGTGCCAGTTATGGGGACTAAGAATCTCTTTTCTTCCTACTCTGACTCACAGGGCTCACAGCCCTGAGGCTCAGGAGGCTCACTCCTCACCAGGAGTGCATTTGTAGGCACAGGGCTGGGGTCAATGCTCAGGCTATGGTTTCATGCAGGAATTAGGGACAAGCTCATTACCAGTATATTCTTGAAAAAGATAAATAAATAAATCACAAAATGACTTTTCTTCAAAGGTAGGAAAGGTAGGTTCTTCAAAGGTGGTTCCAGCTATGGCAAATTTAGAAGTGTCAGAACTTACAACCATTCACCACAGTTTATAATTCCAGCAGAAAGGTCTAATTTGGGAACATCTTGTATTCCTCTTTTTACAGCAAATCCTTTGCCTCCCAGCGAGAAAAACCCAGCAGAAGATCAAGATGTTCCCTGCAGCACCCCGGGGGGATGACGGAGCCGCAGCAGAGACAGAGCCATCAAACCCACACTGGTGCAGCTCACCTTGCTCCCTGCTAAAGCACTGCCAAGAGGATCCTGCGACGCAAACAATGCTGTGCGTCACATCCCTTCAGGAGGGAGCTGTGCAAGAACAGCGTTCCAGTGGCTTGCAGGGGAACGTGCTGCTGTGCGCCCGTCACCGAGTCATCGCACCCACACCAGCTATGGGTTGTTTTTGTTCCAGAGAGACGACAGCCTCAAAAAGGTCACACTCCAGTACAACTTAATTTGGTGAGAGAACAGGACCCTGCGCTCTTTCTTTGGGGTGGGAAAGAACATGCAAGGTAACTCAGGGAAGGGCAGCAGACCCAGCCTGTGCCACGTACCATTGATGATCCTGGCCACACGCCACAGCCGCAGCAGTATCAGGAGCCCCACAGCTTCAAACTCGTGCTCCCGAAAGAGCAGGACGAGGTCGAGGATGAAAGACACGACGACAACGACGCTGTCCAGCACTTCGAACTTGTGGTGGAAGAATTCCCGGCCATAAATGAAGATTTTAAACCCCACCTCAACCAGGAAGATGGTGAGAATAGAAAGGGAGAGGTAGTGGAAAACCTGAGAAAAGAAAGTGCAGATTTAGAGTTAGGAAACCATCCTGTCTACATGTGTGGGGCAGGCTGGGAGCCTCTGCCACTCGAGGGCACCTCTGGCTGAGCTCTGCAGTAGACTTTGGCTGAACCAGAGAAGAAGAGTGCTGAGCACAATGCAGCTCTGCTGAGCCCAAGGAAACACAGAGCTGCTGTACAGACCATGGGCTGGTCAGCTTTCTGGCAAGCTCTGTAGCACCAAAGAGAGGGAAACAGCAGTTCCTCTTGATCCTTTCTTGTGCTTTACCTTTGGGGCTATGTGATATTTGTCTGGATGGATGATCTTCAAGTCCATCAGCAATTCCCCAAGGACCAGCAAGGCATCCACGACGACCAAGAAGACAATGACAATCTGTTGGAGAAGAACTCAGGTGAACCTCTCCAAGTGCAGCAGGTGGGCACAAGTCCATAGGAAACCACTCAGCTCCCACCCTGCACCCGATCCCACATCATTTCTGCTCCCACAGGTGCCTTCAGGCCGAGCTTTGCCTTGTTTCCCTTTGCCTCTGCTTACCCTGCCTCACCTGAAACCTGCGTGAACTGAAGAGCTTCTTCATCACATCTTGGAAGGTGACGTGGGCACGGGAGGGCTCCAGTTTGATCTCCGAATCCTTCTCCCCATTGTCCTCCTCCTCTTCCTCCCACTTTTTATAATCGTTGCTCCACTGTACGGGGTCATCCCCCACCACCGTGAAGTGTTTCAGGTACCGGGACATGGCTCCGGATCAAGCGAGCATCACCTGCCTGCGGGACCAGAGCTGAGCGTCACCTCCCCGGGGACGCGAGATCTCCCGTTTCAGCACCGTGAGCGCGACAAGAGCGCGGCGTTTCGTTCTGAGAACAAAGCCTGCGGACGGGAAATCGCTATACGGTGCTGCTGCTTGCTTTGCATCACCGCCCACGGCACAACATGACCCCCCCACACCTCCCAGGGCTCCATGCACTGCTGAACTCTGAGGCTCTTCCTCAACAGGTTACTTCCAAACATCCCAAAACTTCAGCTACAGGAGAACAGCAGCAGCCCTTATTGAGACCGATCCTCGCTGCGCACTCAGAGCCTCCCTCAGCCCTTCAGGCGGCCTCAGCCCAGCTCCTCCTGGTCCCTCTCACCCCACGCAACAGCTGTGACTTCCCTTCCTTCGCATCACCCCCAGCTCCAACCCAAACCCGTGGATGTGGCCTGACATCGAATGGGGCTGCGGGAGGGGCTCTGATTGCTCCTATGTTCCCCTTTCACAGCCCTTCCTCTTCTGGACAACTTGGCGAGCTTGCCCAGCCCACCAACCCACTGAGAACCCTCTCTTGATGCCAGTGCATAAGTGCATCCCCATCCCCATCCATTCCTGGCCAGGAGCCCAGCATGGGCCGACGCTCGAAGCTACCAAACTGAGGTGCCGCCAGTCACAGGATCCAGAGCCATTGCTGTGGCACAGGACAACCCAACCTATCCCCAACCTCTCCACCCTGTTGACACCGAACCGACGCCGAGACTTTGCCAACACGGGGCCAAGATCCAAAGGAAGACGAACGTCCGCCCAACACCTTCACCCTCGACCCGGGCTGGGAAGCCGTGGCCAGGCCCCGCCGACCCACAGCCCCCCGCTGCCCCCGCAGCCCCGGTACCGTGCGCGTCCCACTGCCGCCGCTTCCCTCCCGCTGCAGCGGAGCTCCCAGCCCGGCTCCGCCCCTCCCGGCCGAGGGCGGCCCCACTGCCCCGGCCCGGCCCCACCGACCCCCCCCCAGCCCGGAGCCTCGCTCCCTTCTTGCTGACGTTTTCCGTTTTCGCAGCATTTTTTTTCCCCAGTTCGGCCCCGCTGGACGTCCATGAGCGGAAGCTGCAGGAAGAGGATACATCAAATGGATGTTAACTTTGGGTTTGTTTTCCTAAACTTTTTTTTGCAAAATCAGCTGCGTGCTCGTTTTGCAAGAAAATAACACGAGGGCGGGCACAGAAGGGAAGCCCGAGTGCTGAGACCAGAACTCAGCTGCTGAAGGGTGCGGATCAGTCCCACGGAGCAGACGGAGGTCGGGATCAGGAGGATTACAACGGTGTAAACCCGAGAAACGTGGCCCCTGTTAATCCACCTCGATTTTTAGGGGCTCTACTTACTTTGGGAACCCACCATCTTTCAAACACAGCTGCTTTGGGAAGTGCACCGAGCAAAATCAGCTGCAAAAGGATCAGGGAGGAGTCTCTGCTGCAACGAACTCAAAATATCCTCAGTGCTCCACCAAGCAAAAGCTCTGCTTTTACCTGTTTCTTTTTCCTTCTAGAGAGCCTAACACTTTTCCCAGAACCTTAACCCAAGCACACAGCCCTGTTCTCAGCCCGTTCCCCAGGGTGAAGGGGAAGCAGTGCATGCAATGCCCAGTGCAGAGTCCCAGAGCCCCCTCCCCAAAGCACCTACTTACAGAGAACAGCACAGGTGTGACCCTGCAGCAGCAGGGAGGAGGAGCTTTAACCTGGGCGTTTCCAGCTCATTTAGGCATTTGGTCTCAGCTGGCCCCCAAAACACCAACGCGATCAGCAAATGCAAGAAGGCACCAGCTCAGGACTGAAGTTGCAGACAGCAGTGCTTCCTCATGAGTGCCCTGCAGACCCGAATCTGTTCTTGGTAAGGAGTGCAGGATTTAAGGAGAAAACACAGCCAGCTGCTGTGCTGCGTGAGAGCCGAGTCAGCCGACAGGATGGGGAATGCAGGTTAAGCTCTGTGGGTCAGAGAAATACCTTGTGCTCCTGGCTGTCATCAGCTCCAATCTCACTGTGGAACAGGGCCTCCACCAGCTCTGATCCATGCTGGGGCAAATTGTTATTGCTCCTCAGCTTGGGGACAACTTTTTTTTTTGGGAGGGGGGGAATGGACAACAAGGCCAAGAATGCTCAGAGCAGCTCTTGAGGATTTACTGTCAGCTCACCCATGTTCTTCTATTGCCAAAACACAACCCATCACAGCTGGCTGATTCTACCAAATTAAAAGGAGATTTAGATTGGATACAAGGCAAAAGTTTTGACCCTGAGCACAGTGAGGCACAGCACAGGGTGCCCAGAGAGCTGGTGGTGCCCCATCCCAGCAGACAGCCATGGTCAGGGGACAGGGCAGTGAGCACTGCTGGAGCTGTGGGTGTCCCTGTGCACTGCGGGCAGTGGGAGCAGACGGCCTTTGGGGTCCCTTCTGATCCATTCTATGACTGGTTATTTTTACTCCATTTGCTGAAGGCAGTCACTCTAGAAAATATACATGCAGTGAGTGTATGTTGTATTTTCTTTTTATAGTAACAGTGCTTGTAACCTTGTTAATTGCAGGATGCGCCTTCCTGCACTGGGATGTGTCAGGATGGTGTGCTGGGCTGCAGGCACTGGGACAGGGCAGGAGCCCAGCGCTGCTGCAGCCCATGCAGGAGGTCAGCAGCCTCTGGGCTGTTACACTGCTGTGGATGCTCAGCTTTGGCCACCTGCACCCTAAGCGGAACATGCCGAGAGTGCGGATGCTGAAAGGAAGGGCTTGGGCTGCATCTGACAAAGAAAAAGACCTGCACTCCCCAAGGTCCCCAGAGAGAACGTGCTCACAGTCACGTTCTGCGAGGCAATACTTTGAATAGGAACCGCTTTGCACAACCCCGTGTGAGCCAACAGCACGAGGGAGCTCAGCCCATCTCCAGCACCTGCACTGCAGCCTTGCCTGCCCTAAAGCCTTCCCCAGCCCGTCTGCTTTTGGCTGCTTTGCAGGACTCAGGCCTGATGCTGCCGCATCCAAAAGCGCTCTCTTACATCTACTTCTCATTCAACAATTCATGTTGAGCATTAAACTTGGATGTAAAGGATGCTGTGTACACCAGGGCAGACGTTGCTGAAACTCCCGTAGCCTCCTGTACAGCCTGAGTGCCTTTAGTCCGGTCCTGCGCTGCACTGCATGCAAAATGAATGCTTTGTTCTTCATTTCACAGTGCTGCAGCTTCACGTCACAGCACAGGGTCGACAAATCCTAAAGCAAACCAGGCACACAAACACAGAGGGCATGAACCTTCCCCACCGCCACAGCGTGCTTTGGGACTTCCTTCAGCCCAGCAGCTGCCGCCTGGGGAATGCAGTCAGGCAGAAAACAGAGCCCAGAATAGGCATGGTGTGTCACTAAAGCCACATCTGAGGGCAGAGCTGCAGTCAGGGGAAAAAGGTGTGACGCACCAACAAAGGCTGCTGCACAGATGGGTCAATGCATTCCTGTAGTGAGAGCTGGTTCTGCATGTTCTCTATTAACCAGATGGGTAACAATGCACACCATTTTACGTGGTGGTAGAAAAATGATAAAGCTATCAAGAAAACCACAGATGTGATTTAAGAGGTGAAAGCACATTGTGAGAAAGCCCTCATCCAGCCAATCCAACACCTAATCTGATGGGGCCATGAACGGTTACAGAGGCAGTTTGATTAATTAGTTTTAGAAAGCAAAAATCCGAGTAGGAAAATGCTTTGATTTAGCTGAGCAGTGCATTTCAAAATGCGAAGATCAATAGCTGGGCCCGGCCCACTGCGTTCTCATCAACAAAGTTCAGCTCGCTCCAGGAGAAGGGAGCAGAAACTGATCTGATGAGCAGGATGCCAGAGCAGAGCTGGTGGCTGACCCAGGGCAGATGTTTCAGTGCCAAATGGAGCAGCACCCGCAGGCCCTGCACAGCCCTGACACCGACAAACCGCCTCAGTCACCTCCACGTCCAGCTCTACTGCTGCAAGGCACACGGGAGCAGGTGAGAGATGCAGAGACAGCAGGGCAGGACAGCAGGCTGCCCACGCTGCACCTGACCTATTTCCTCCCACAGCAAACTGCTGCAGTTGGCATGCGTACCAAACCTCAGTAACGTAACAGCAGTGCTAAAGCACACCGACTTTCTTCATCTAGAATTCAGAGGCACAGCTCCAGTGTGTGCAGCTCAGACAAATCCAAACCAGAAGGGTGTGGGTTTCCAGAACGATTTATTTCTCTAAGTCATGTCCTCTGATAGCAGTAGTGCACACGCTGCGATAAACCAACACTGAGAAGAGTTAACAATTTCTTCATTTAATAAGCGATTTTCACTACATGGTATTGTACACTGTCATCTGTTCAAAAAAGTCTTAAAAAACGAGATACCGTGAGGTATCTGTATAAACTGCTGATCGATGCCTCGGGTTGGCTCTTCCAGCTGCTTCCCGGGCGCCTCCGTAGAACAAAGTCTTTAGGCCACAATGCTCCAAGCCATTCGGGCAGACGTGGAGCCGTTTCCGTAACTTCCAGCTGTCTGACACGGCTGCCACGGGCCTGATGCAACTGTAAGAAGTCCGTTTGATAGAGCATACAGAAACTGTACAAAATTGTGTTTAATTTTACTGTGAATAGAACAAACAGCACAGCATTTCTACTCGCTACTTCAAGTCCAGACTTCCTTTTCTCTCCACGAGGAAGGCATGAATGGAAAGCCCTGCCAGCTCAGTGCGGTGGGTCGTGTACATACAGATCTCTATGCAGACTTTGGCTTCAGGAAAGACACGAACACTTGAAATAATGGCTTCAGTTGTCACTTAAAGGACAGGGATGTGTGTTTTCATTAAATATACATCATACCAGTGATGCTGGGGAGGTTGAAGGTTATTTCTAATGTTGACAGCGATAAAACCAACGTGTACAGGACAAGACATAAAAAGAAAAGCAATCCCTTTAAAACAAATTTTAACGTAAAAAAAGTTCACAGTGGTTTGTATAAACAATGTAATCTCCAACAGTAACAAAGCCCTACTCTCACAGCACACTAGTGCCCTCTTTAGATCCTAAAGGAGAAAACAAGCATTTACACTACTCGTACAGATTGAGAAAGTCAGTTGTACAGTTACCCATCATGACAGGATAAATGCTGGAGTGTACAGCGGGAACACCAACAGAAGGAAAGTTTAAAACTCTTTTCCTAGAAGGGAGAAAAGTCCTTCATTTGCTGCTACAACCAGCAAATGCCATTCATCAAATCAAAAGGGAAACCACAAACACGTTCTATTTTGAGCAAGCTGAACAGTACACGTTACAGTTTAAAAATGAAGGTTATATATTATGATACAAGTCCCAGCCAGGCAGTACCACGTGGACTATTTCTTTGCTTGCTTTGTGATCATACTCCTGGGAGGTGTTACGGGTCTGCTAGCGTTGGGCTTCTTCTTCTCTGCGGGTTTCAAAATCTGAAAGAGACAGTTCAGCCTTTAAGGAAAGCTGTCAGCAGTCTCACACCCCAACAATCCATTCGCTAGCATTAGGTGTTTTACACTGATCATCCAGGCAGCTCTGAAGTAAATAGATTTTCTGCTCTGAGCTGTGGCAGGCCTTAGAGCAGCTGACCAGGAAGCCCATGCCAATGGAAGCAGGAAGACAGCTGATAGCTTTGCTCCAGTGATTTAATCCCAGGGTCAAGCGGTTCATCACACCAGTCAGGGCTCACTGCATTAAGGCCACAAGGGCAAACACAGCTCTGCCTACATTTGGTATCTGTGAGATCTATCGGAAGCAGTGCTACAGTTTTGTGATGGTACATATGAATGGAAAGAGGGAATCTGAAGTGTGACTGCAGTAACTAGGAGGTAACGTTGTCAGATACAATACCTGAAAAGAACACATTAGGGTTTCATCCACACTCATCATGGCACCTGCGTTATCAAATTCTCCACAGTAATTTGGGGCAGAAAAGAGAGTCACCAATTGTCTTTTTGCAAAAAACTCATATCCATCTTCCACAACCTTTGGAGAGAAACGCGGAGTTACACCAGGCAATTTCTTCCAGACAAAGTACAGCTCTAGCAGAGTCAGCAGCTGAAGAAACAGTTACAGCCAAGGAGCACAGGTCCTAGACTTTTACCCCCAAACTGGACAAACATCACAAGTTCCAGTTTAGCAACAAGGGCCATCAACAATAAAAGCCACCAGAGTTCTGCTACACTCAAAGCTATCTTGTTCAAATCTCAGACCCACACTATGAATGTATTAAGAATTAATTATAAAGGTTTTTAAACAGTGGACAAGTTCCTCCAAGATGCTGGAACCTCCACCCTTGCAGATATTTAATCAGATGGATGAGATGCTGTGTGTCTGGTCTGACACTGTTTTGCTCCACGCTGTTTTGTGTGTGGAGGTGACCACCCCAGGTCCCTTCCATTTCAATTATTCTACAGATTAACACACGAAATTAAAATACCTGATGAGCTCTACATATGAGATCCAAGTCATGTTTATGGAGAAACTTAGCAACCACTTCAGCTCCAAAAGTAAAGGACACTCCTCTGTCATTTTCACCCCATCCTAAGACATCCTTGTCAGGGTCAGACCACAGGAGATCACAAAGAAGACCTTGGTCAGGTACATCAGTGGGGCGCATAATTCGTCTGATCTGCTCCATCGACTGCAGGTCTGGTGACAAACCTGGGTGAGGTGAGACACACAGCTCGCTTTTTACTCCAACTTAGTGTGAAACACAGGAATCAGCTCAAGATGAAAAACGCTCACAGACTGATCCACCATCAACGTGCGCTGTGGTCCAACAGCAACGTGAACCAACATTTCAATCCAGCATTTTTTTTAAAGCTTTTCTGACAGAAGACACAAGATATTCTGAGAGCAAGATAAGCAGAGCCATTTCCACGTGTAAAGGATTACAACCATCCCACTTTAATAGCCTGTAAGTGTCTGTTAGAAGAGCTCTTAAGAGATATTAATACTAGAGGTCACGAGGCCTGTTTATTTTAAAGATCAGGCTGAATAACATGGAATGCAGGATCAGATCTCATACCATTCTTTTTTTTAACTGATATTCCTCTCAAGCAACTGCAGGTGATGATTACTTGCAGGTGATAATATACATGTTGCAGCTTAAATGCTTCGTGCAGCTTTTCCAAGTAATTAACAAGTATCACATAGCATAACGGGGCCAATCTGTAAACGAAGCACTAAAACACTGCTTTCAGAATGTTTGTACAACTTCTGGTCATGCAAGTAAAAAAACCACTAGAGACTCTTTATTCCAAAGGAGACAGCACTAGAGGTGTCCCAGCTGAAAATAAAGAACTACCAGCTCAGCAGTTCACAGCACTCCCACTAAGCAGGCTCTCAACACAAAGCGAGGCAGAGACAAATCCCTGAAGTTCCAAAACCTCAATAATGAGCTCCAAAACAACAAAAAAACCCCCACAAAATGTCTTCCAGCAACAGAGGAGCACACATCATGAATATGAAATTGCCAATATTTCAGTAGTACAGGGTGTTACATTTTTATAAAATATCAACTGAAGAACTCACCTCCATGACAGCAGAATATCTTCTCATCCACAATTGCTGCAATTGGTAAACAGTTAAAACAATCTGTGAAGGTTTTCCACAGCTTAATATTGTATCTTCTCTTACCTAGAAAGGATGGGCAGGGGAAGAAGAGTCAATATACTTCTCTAACACAACTACAAATAACCTAGTATGGCTGCCTGTAACTACAACTTGCAAAAAGTGAACAATAAAGTTTACACACAAGTATTTATCTTCTCTGGAACCCACTGACATACTGCTAAGAAAGCTGCAAGGCCTCTGTGTGGCAGAGACACAGTTTTGAAATGGCTCAGGGCTCTACACCCCTGTACACTCAAGAGAATGTTGTACTGCTGGCAGCCAGACTCCTGCTTCCACTTTGCTTTGGAAAAAAACCCCTTGGAGAATCTGATCAATTAAAAAAAGAAAATGCCATGGGCTGCTTTTTCTTAGGGATAGATAGCACTCCCTCAAAAGCAGTTTTCCCTTCAAATTCTTTACTGCAAAGTCTCTCTGGGCAAAGAAATAGGACTGAAAAAGATGAAGCTGCTGCTGTTTGACCTTCCAAGAGACTCTCGCAGCAGATACGAACCCTGAACATCTCTGCACCATGTGCCTACACCTGTGATTCATCTCTAGGAGTCAGCTCAAACACCACACAACTCCGCTTCCTTGTTGGAAAAGGAGAACGAGACACAGAGAGAACATCTTGTGAGCTCTGAGCCAAGCACGTCCCCAGCAGGAGCAGTGAGAATGCCTCAGTACCCAACCACCATAACAGCTTCACCTCCTCCACATGGGATTAGGTCACATCCTTTTGAAACATGAACGTATGCATCTGTTAAGTTACAGGACTGACTGGGAACGAGGCTGCAAGCACTGCCACACAACAGTACAGAGCAGCCCCCTGCCCCAGTGCTACACCTCGTAAGGCAGATGGAACTGAAACTGTAAAGCAAAGTAAAATTCCCTAATCTCTGACCAGACAGCCTTAAGAACTTTACAAATGCATACTGGTGGGAACAGCTGCTTAACTTCAGTGGCCAATAAACAAAATTACCTCTTTGCATGGGGCCATGGATCTAGGCAGAGCTAACTGCAAGTTCAGAAAGCCATTTATTACTGGAAGTCTAGAAGACAGCAAGCACCTCCTACCCTGCCTTCCCAAACCAAAGATCCCCACGTCTGTCCATATTACTTACATTCGTCATAAAATCCATAAATTCTATTAATGCTGGCACATTCATGGTTCCCTCTGAGGAGGAAAAAGTTCTCTGGATATTTAATTTTGTAGGCCAATAGAAGACAAATTGTTTCTAAAGACTGCTTTCCTCTGTCAACATAGTCACCAAGGAACAGGTAGTTGCTTTCTGGTGGAAAGCCTCCATATTCAAAGAGCCGAAGCAAGTCATAGTATTGTCCATGGATGTCACCTGTAAGAAGCAGTCAGAAATGGCACGTAACTGACTTTGTGATATCTCACCTTTTTTTTTTTTTAATAGAGAAGCAGCACGAACAGGAAAAACCTGCAGACAGATACTGCCTGCAGCATTCCTGAAGATGACATCGTTTGTCTTTCTGCAACCGCGCTCCAGAAGCTGGTATCTGCGTAAGGCACTGACTAAGAACGCACCATGACTCCATGCATCTACTCAGAAATACTCACACACTCATAACACAACTCCAAGATCCCAGGAAATCAACTCTGTGCACTCAAGCAGAAGGGTGGCATCCAGTTAATCCTTTTAGTTGACTACTGGCTGCAAGACTAGGAACCTCTACTTCATCCTTGATACAGCCACACTTCAGTAGTGACACTGATGGAAAAACTGCTTGGGGAATTTCCTTTCCTCCATGCTGTGTCTGGTGTTCTCCTGCAACACCCAGTAACTCAAATTCTAGCAGGGAAGTTGGATTGGAAGAAATTGATATTTCTGCCTTTGGTTTAAATCATGGTTTTGTTTCTGGCAAGCAGAACAATAAATCTGTTTTTAAGACTACCACATATTATAAATACTGAACAAGCTACTTCAGAAGCAGATCCGCAGTGTTGGAGCAGGATAAAATACTGCTTCCTGGAACCTCTGCTGGCGTGCATTTATTGAGGATTTATTCTGACATCCCTCATCCTTCTAGCATACCTAGACGTACACGTGTGAAAAATGAGCAATATCACCACGTGGAAATAGGGTGAAGCCAAACCAGAGGTGATACAGAAACTTCAGTTTCCAGAAAGATTTTTAAATTGTGTCAAACCACAGTTCAGCTCTGAACAGCAGCTACCATCAACTACTGTGCCTCCTTTTTTCTCCTTGTGAAAAGTGATGACTGACCTGAGCAGTAACTGATGGAAAAATTTCTTTCCAAAACTTCTTCTGAAACCCTTTCCCAAGAGACTCGATCAAACAGGACCAGTTACTTTCTGATTTGGGATTTTTTGGTCCCCTCTACAAATTGCACTTACCTCCTTCCCATTCCTCCACTTGAAGCACTCAGGACAGGCTTACTTTCCCTTTTGCTACAATCATTCATCAGTTTCGTAAGCGAAAGCATCATCTGGCATTCATCCTCTGCTTAAAAGAGGATATCCATCTAAATGCCCCCCACTCCCAACCACGCATCAAGTCACAGCACTTACCACATATTTTCAGCGGAGCTTCAAGTTCTAGCAGAATAGGCTGACTGAGAAAAATTTCTCTGGATTTCAAGCACAGTCCTCTGATTTCATTCTCTTGAAGTTGGACATTTTTACCTGGTTTTGATCCTCTCACTGTTGGAAGGAACCAGAAGTCAGTTACCCAAGCCAAGAGTATTCCCAGCGTTATTTCAAGGGTGCCAAAACACCACTAACATTGAACGAGAACACAACTGTTCTTTTACAATTGAATACTTCAACAAGATTTTACAATATTCTGTATTTATGCTTAGCTGCTAAACTCAGCTGTTTGCTGTCTTATTCAAACTGCTCTGAACTCTTAAAATAAGTTTAAAGTAGGCCATTATAAATGCATATGGGAATGTCAGACATGTGAACACGCCTGTCAGCCCATCACCAGCACCAGCCGGAGGTTAAGCTAACTACTGACAGATTAAAGCAGTCAGACCACAGATAAAGCTGAAAAGTAAACAGTTTGAGCCCCAGAATTCATAAAAACAAAAAATCCATTTCCTTAGATGAAGAAAATATCCAAGCCACCCAAGGTTTATGAAACATAGTTTCATTCTGCTCATCAGTCAGGTTTCGGTTAAACTAACCCGAAGGTAGCATGCTACCTGCATTTCATCCTCAGAAAATGCCTCCACAAAACAAGACCTGTCAAAATCGAATGACCTGGCACACCCTTAACGACTGTTTTACAATCTAAATGGACCAGTCAGACAAATATAACTGTGTTCCTAAGAACTGCCTCAAAGGTACAGAGCACGCTGCAGAAATTAGTAGTACTGAACCGTCATCAATATCGCAAGACAACATTTTACCTTTTTACTACTCCTATTTCACCCTCCTGTGAACTTATTTCACCAGTCCCTCAGGAAAAGCTGAATGCACTGAACATCTGGCAACTGGAAGGAGAGGTGGGAACCCTTCAAACAGAATTTGTGCTCCGTATGATTGGGACTGTGAACACATTTATTTTAGAAGCTTCCTGTAAATCCCATCCTCAGGCCTTCCCACTTCTTGGTTGTGCCAAGGAGGAGGAGGAACAACAAGAGAACAAGTGCAGAGCTGAAGAAAGGGCCTAGGACCAGAATAATTTCTTAAACACATTAAAATCAAAGCCACCAAACTGATGAATTCTACAACAAAGCTGAGAGGGAGCTATTAGCATCATTACTGCTTTGAAAGTCTCTACTACAGAGAAATTGACTGTCTCAACCTACAAAGGATTTAATCAAGAGGGAAACAGCTCATGTATTTCAGAAAAGGAGATTCTAGTTCTTCAGCCATTTAAGTTGAGCCATTTCATTACTCACTTGGAGCCCAGACAAACTCACCTATACTAAAGCAAGCACTGTATTTTCTGTGTTTGAGTCTCTGTTAGCTCTCTCCTTACCAGTCCCTTTGAATACAGTGAAAGGCAACCTGGTATGAGATTCATCTCCCAGCTCAGGCTGTTTCTTCAATCCTTCACTCTTTCCACCTCCTCCAGTACAACACCACCTCACAGTGTTTGGCTCCCTTTATCACCTGCCAATGCTCAGCCACATGACAAGGACACCAGCTCGGCATGAACAAGTTCCTGTAGCTACCAGAAGAGTTCTTCCTCCATTTATCCGATCCACCCCTCAGTCGCAGACATCATTTTCTGCTGCCCAGAAATACAAAGGAAATGTCTTTTAGCCATAATTTTTCAGCTGTACTGAAATTGCATGCAAGAGCATTTGTCACGGTTAGATTGAGTGAATGGAGAAAGTGGCCCACACTGTTACTGTCACTGCACATCTTTTGGCTTATGAAACAAGAGAGAATTCCAGAGTAAGGAGAAGGCTTAGGGGGAGAGGGTGGAATGCTCTGGGAAGAGTAGGAGCAAGAACTACTTTCCAGAAGGATTATGTTCTCTTATTAGCATTTAAGTTCCCAACTTTAGTTCAGGTTTCTGATCACAGGCAGAAGACACTGTTCAGTTAGCATGCCTTCTTCAGATGAAGAATAAAGAGGTGACCGTGTTACATCCATTCATAAGACAACCTCTGCTGGCACGTGGTGTTTCCACCAAAACAGCCCTACCCTGCACACCAACTCCTGTCAGAGACCCTAGTGGTGCTCACACTGTCTGCACTACAAATCACTGACAACTTTACTGACTGTAAAGCACACAACCTTTTCTCAAACAAGCTTCAGTCCAAATTACAACGTGCAGTGATGGCAACATTCAGTTAAGTGCAGGCCAAAAGTCACTGCTTTAATAACGCTCTCTTTCAAGCAATACATGCTCTTCTATTACCCACTGCCTATGTGTTACTGCTCACCACTGGCATTTACTCACATGGCGATGTGGAATTACCACTAAACTTCAAGTATTCCATTAAAATATTACAAGTAATGAAGCATACAAATGAGAGTTAAATCTTTGTCACAGCACTTTATCACGCATGAGGCTTCCCATCCGTGCAGTCATTTTTTCATCCATACAGTAATTTTCCTAATGCTCCCAAGCAATGAACAAGGTACTAAAAATGCCAAATATCCAGAAGCAATAATGAACAGAAATGTACAGAAAAAAAGTGATCTGCTGGTTAAACTGCAAATGCTAATTTCTCCATTCTTCTTCTATAGTAGAATTCATCTTTGATTTTAGAGATGAAATACATGCAGGCAAAAATTCAGATTTTCCATGATTTGCTCCTGCTAGAAATTGCTAAAAAATACATAAAACCAAAACCTGTATCTCACACACATAAAGTATTTAAAAAAAGCACACAATGTAAGCAACACTCTGAGTCACTACAGCTCATGAATAAAGCAAATACATTCATTTTTGTTGAAGATTAAATGGAAATCTGAAAACGGGCTGTTTCAGATTCAAGTTTCCAAGGTCTCTGACCTATTTCCATTGGACCAGCATGATCCCCAGGCAGTTTCAGTCATCTGGTTGCAGGAATCCTCGGTGTGACCAGGAGATGCTTTGTTGCAGTTTATACAAACTCAGTAACACAGATGTCAAAAGGACAGAAGAAAACCAGGAAGATTTGATTCAGTTCTGTTCTGTGCTGCCTGCCAATGACAGACATTCCCCCAAAGTAGGATCAGCACAGGAGAAATGAGCTTGTTCAATTACTTCTACCAGTGGCCTATATAGCAAAAAGCTGTGCAAAATATTTTTGGCTTCAACAATCGAAGACGCACGTTGGTTTGAGAAATCTGCATCTTCAGTGCAAGGGTTTTCTCAATCACGATGAAAGAGCTGGCAAGAAAATGCAGGATATTCACTCTGTCTGAATTCTTAAGAGGCTTCTGCAACTGAATCCTAAACGATTTAGCCCCAGTAAGAAGGGCAAAAATAGTATCCTATGAAAAATGCGGTATTCCAAGTTTCTCTTCTCTGATTTGGAACCAAACCAGGCAGCTTGTAGAGATCAGACAGTACATTACTAATTGACAGCTTGGTCAAAGTCAAAAGAGCAGCTGACAGTGCTGTACTCACACATTTGTTCTTTCAATGCATAAAAAATAACCTCTCTGAAATGACAGTCTGGAACTGAGAGCGAAACAAGCTAAAGATTAATCAGTCAAGGGAAAAAGCCAGGCCACTTCAAGTAATATTTTATTTGCACCTTGTCTCAACACACTGCTGCACTACTTCCAGACAGAAATACATTTCCTTCCTCCTTTAGGCAGCAACATTCTTGCTTTTAAAATTCATTTTGAGAGCTTGAGTTTCAATGTCCAGCCTGGGCGGTTTTCTAACAAGCAAAATCATCTGCAATGTATGAGTGTAGGAGCTTAGGAAAAACACGGCTCCCTTGGCTGGAAAAAACCACAGGAAAGATCACTCCCTGAGACCTGGATGCTCTCTTCTGCAGATTACTCTTCCAAGTCACAGTGACTGAACTAGAAAATACTCCAGCTTCTACAGCCATGTACAGCAATGCCAATGCAGGAAAGCTTTCAAGGAGAGCAATACATCTGTTGTCCAAACAAAAGTTTAAGCCCTATGAAGGTACTGGCATTCTAGAGCTGTTCATTCTTCCAACATGTTAAGCAGATGCCCAGCCATAGCTTTGCAGCAGTGACACCTACGTGCTCTTATCCCTTTGGTGTTTGCTATTCCAGACCTTATTTCTAAGGGTTACACAGGCTCCTCACAGCCTGCTCAAAACACCATGTGATAGATACCAACTACTAAACTCATTTTTGTGCTGTTCAAGACTGGGAGAGAGCTGCTGGAAAGCAACAACAGATCACAGATCCCAACTTTAAAATGAGGACATGAGCGCAGTACGACGGCTGCCCAGCAGAGGGGGAAAGGAAGGATAGGAAGAAAAGCAGGAGCAAGGACATCCCTGCCACTTTGGTGCACGGGGCCAGCACAAATCTTAGCTGCAGCTGCCAGGACCTGACATCCAGGACAAGTTTTAGATGTGTCTGAAGGACAGACGGGTCAGGAACTACGGTATCTTCAGCATACAGCAATCAGACAGCCACGTGTGTGCAGTGCAGCAGACTGTGCGCAACATTCCATCACCAATTTCCCAATGGTCACAGTGGAGCCATACAATTCTTTGGTGAAGGTAACGGTATTACAAAATCAATGTTACCTGTTAATAGAAAAGGGACAGATCCTTAAGAAAGGATATTAAAAAAACTAACAGATTTCAGTGTTTAGATCCATGAACAGATCTGTGCATTTCTCTGTCCTTCAGTAATACTTTACCAGAAGCCATCAACTGAAGTGCTGGAATTGAGTTCTTGTATGCAATGTTTTAAAGAAAACAGTCTATCAGCAACTCAGTTCATTTTTAGCTTATTAAACAAGTCTTTTAGTTTTGCCATATTTTTCATTAAGATGCTTGAAATCTTGGAGACATTTCCAAAAATACCACAGGTTGTTTTTATCTTGTTTTTGGCAGATCCTGATGACAGCTTCACGTTTTATTTTGCACCACAGACACAAAGGGAATAAATAACTTGGAGGTGGTTGATTTTTAAAAGCTTTAGGTTTACTTCAGGCAGTAACAACTTTGATCAGATCACTGCAAAATTGAAACTGAAAAGCAACTCCACAGTGCCCAAGCCTCTAAGGAAAAGTTCTAGACTACTTTTTTTTGTAGGCAACAGTTCACAGCAGCATTATCAAACACAAGATCTTCCATGACCGCAAGGTTTCCATTTTGTAACATACTGTCAAACTAGAGAGCTACAAAGCAACAGGCGCTCAGGCTCAAACCTCAGATGACAAACTCCTGGTTCACTGACTAGGAGATAAAATGTAGCATGTAACCAACTTATCTGAATCCACAGCGGTGACAGGAACCTAACCCGTCTTTCAGATACAGGGCTCCTATCTCTGTCATCAAAAATTGCTGCAACAGAGCACAAAGCAATTAACATTTAGCTACTACTGAAAAGCACAGTCTGAGGTCAACGAGTGCTGCCTGTTTATTAGAAACTACCACGGCATCCCAACCTACCAAGCGAAACCTGTCCCAGTTTCTGATTAACATCTGTGAGAATCAGACAGACATAAGCTGAACAGAAAGCAATCCTTCAGACCCAATCGATGCTGGGTCTGAGCAGAAAGGCACAAAACCAGAAAACTGCACTTGTAAGAAATGGTTTTGCTATTGTCAGAAGAAGTTTATCCGTTCTCTTTGGCTTATCTATTTTTGATAATGGGATGATCATCTTCCACCATTTAAAGCAAATTAAAGAGAGCATCTCCTCAACAGCTATACAACAGGCTTTACTGGGAATAGCAATCCGTGGGTGTATTAACAGGGAAGTTAGAGGATTCAGAATATTTTTGCTGATTTTAGTTCACTAACCAGGATTTCAGCTATCAAAAAGGCTGCCATTCTGGCCCTGCATGACTGTATCCAAAGCAGCCTCCATTCATTACCTGCTTTCCCTTAATAGCAGCTGCAGAGGCTAGAGCACAAAAAACGATTTTCAGCAACTTCCTTCAGCATGAGTTCCTCTTATGCTGAAATTCTGTTATTTCACCCTGCTATTTATTATTACCATGCTAAAACTAGGGCATGTCAAGCTCCTTAACTAGATTTGTTGCCATGAGCACCATTTTCAACCTGGACCCTACCCACTCTGGGTGAAGGATGAGGACAGGAGCCTTGTTATCAAACGTAACGTAACACAGAAAGGAAGCCATGCTCACTCAGGGATCTCAGAATTTCTTTTCACTCATCCTTTGCCCAGAGCCAAGCAGGAACTCCACCACTTCCTAGGAGCCTCTCCATTGCTATGCAGATGACGCTGATTTTTCATGTTACTTGCAGCTTCAGTTTAGCAGGCACATAAAGCTGTAAGCGCAGAGCCATGAAGTCACTGCCTAAAGTATTCCTGGAAGGAGAGTAATTTGCTCCTAAGATTGTCCCTGTTATTCCTCAGTCATAAAAATACGAGCCTTTATCTGCTATCAAGCACACTTAGGAAACTTTTCAATAGTCACTGCAGGATACTGTCATTTAGCACGCTTTAAAAGCCTTATTCTTGAGAAAACCGTTGTCAGGAAAGTTACTAAAAGCACCAGAAGTAGACAACATGCTCTCATGAAAATGTTCCTAGCAGAACACAGCCCTCATCAGTGCTTTCACTGACCTGCTCACTGAGACTGAGCACAGTGTTACTGAAAAATGTTTTTTTGAGACATCTCAAAGCCAGATGCCTCTGTGCTACAAACATTTGGAGCAAGAAAGACTCACCAAATATTTACTTCAGAATAAGAAGCTATAAATATACCCAGATTTTTTAAAGACTAACTTAATAATTAGCAAACTAGCCCATGTAGCAGAGACAGTATCAGCTACTTGGAGAAGAAAGAATAATGTCATTTGATCTGCATATTTACCTCAAATATCATGAAGTCAGTCATGACAGAAAGCAAGCAAAAACCCAATGATGAATACATTATTGATGCCCTACATTAGGAACAAAAGCAAGAATTATGATTCACCAATTAAGGACTTTGCTTTACCTAGGCCATCAGATGCAGCACAGCTCTCGGTCTTCTGACAGCACAGTGCTAAGGTGCCTTACAGGACACAGGTACAACTGCCTGCTCACAATGATTTGAGTATTTCATCAGCTATCTCCAGAATACACTTTTTTTCCCTGACCTTTAAAAAGGAAGAAGGGATAATGCCATATTAGCTGCTCATATCCTTTGCATTTTACTAGTACAATTATCTAATAGTTATAAAAATATACAAGTATACATTTTAAGAACAGCAACACTGAAATACTTGATTATGACTGCAACAACCTGAGTGCAGCCTTGTCTGAAAGGCTATCAATTGAAACACATACATCAGACTTGATGGGACTAACACCACCCAGCTGTGTGCCAGCGCTACACTGAAAAGAACGCCAGGTAAGGCAGAAATGCCTCTTACATTTCCTCATTTATTCCAAATTAAATAGGATGAGAAACACTGCACATACTCCAGACTTGACTTTCCCCCCTCATTTAACACCATGCAGATCCGCCCTGTACAAGTTCAGTCCCACCACCAACCTAACTGCACCTCTGCAATTCCAGGGAAAGAGTCAAATTTTGAACAACCAAAGAGAACGATGCTCACAGCAATTCACACAATTTATCCCCAATCCACAGTTTGGCACCTGCTAAAATGTACTATCATTTTGTCCTTTCTAGAAGTGAAAAAAAGTAATGACTGTCACAAAGGTCAACCATCACTGCCTGAGAAAAATGTTTACAACAGGCATTTAATAAGCAATAAAAATGCACATCAGCACCGGTGACTCTGGTAATCATTTTAAATACTGAAAAGCCATTACGGCTTCACAGAACCCAAAATCCCAACTGAAATGTCAATAAAGCCAAAACATTTCAGTTCTGGCAGCTGATGCAACCTCCAGTAATGGTATCTTTAGGTACACGTCCACCTCTTGAATGATCCTGGCAGTCAGTAAGCCTTCTGTAGCCTGATTTGCCAGCTTCCATCTCCAAACGTGTAACACAGGTATGAGCTGGGTAAGAACTATCAGCACAGCACATCTTGCTACTTTTTAAACTTTAAACATGAAGAATTGTTCAAAATCAACTGCATTTCCTCCTAGGCTATCCTATTCCCTGTTTTTAATGACCTGCACTGGGAAAATTACATTAATTACACCAGAGCAGACGAGGTAAGAATTGTAACTATTACTTACAGTAAAACTGAGCTCTTATTAATGTCAGCAGAGGTAAGGCACACAGGACCTGACACCACAAACTGTGCTACTAGAGTTTCAGGAAAATCCTGCTCTAAATTCACGAAGGGAAGCCTTTAAATAATTTAAGCCGGGGTAGTTTAAATTGGTAACAGGCACAGCCCACAACGGATCAGAGAAAAAGCCCTATTTACTTTTACTTATTCTAGCTCAGTAATCCCATAATACACCTATGGGATTTTCAGTCCCGAGTCATTTCCCCACCAGCACCGCCGTTCTTTCTGCGCTGCCAGGAGGAAAAACCACGGCACGGCTGAAAGACATTTCCTCTGTTTGCTTCAGCAGCACCACAGATGGCAGTGCAGGATGGAAACACGTTAAACCCACGAAGCTCCTCAAGCGCCCGCCCTGAGACACAAGGCACGAGGCCGGACCGGGGCCGCTCACCCGAAAGGCTCGCTCCCATTCCGGAGGGCACGCAGCACTCCGTGAGCGGAGGACAAAGCGCAGCTCCCTCCCCCCCAATGCCGGCCCCGACACGCGGCCCGTCCCGGATCCCTTTCTTCCCCCGCCGCCCCTCGCCGCCCCTCACCCTCCAGCAGCCGTTGGATGATGCTGTCGATGTTCAGCTTGTCTATATCCGCCATCGCCTCTCAGCGGCCGGGCGGACCCCTCTCCGCCGCTTCCCTCCCTCCGCTGGCTGCTCGGCTGGCCCGGCTCCTCTCCTCTTGTCGGCCCGTCGTGCTTTCCCCGTGCCCTCTACTCCTGCCCTCTCTCTTTCTTCCCTCTCGCTTTCCCCCCGCCCCCCCCTTCGCCGCCGCTCTCAGCTCAGCCCCAGCGCGGAACAAAATGGCCGCCGTCTCCTCAGCGAGCTTGGGGGCGGATGGATACCACGAGCGCGAGGCCGTACGCGGGCCCTTTTATAGGCGGGCGGGAAGCGCGCGGGGCGGCGAGGTGCGCACTGCGACTGTGCTCAGAATCCTTCCGCCGGCGGGCGGAGAAATAGTGCCATGAGGGGTGTGTGTGTTCCGTCCACAGAACATCGCCTCCTGGCCTCAAAACGGGGCGAACGCCACCAAGATCCCACTTGCTGCCGGCAGCTCGCGCAGCGTGACCGCTGGAGCCCGGTCCTGTGGTCCTGGCACCTTCACCCGGTGGTACTGGGTCTGCACGCCCCGTCGTGTCTCCCTCCTGCATGAGGCAAGGTTTGCGTTGTGTTTCAAGGCAAATTCACCCCGCAGGCCGTTCAAGTTGCATCTCTCAATGTTGTTTAAGTGCTTCATTAACTCCTGCCATAGGATCCCCGTCCCTCCTCCCCACAGCAGCTGCACGCACCCCACGCCGAGGCAGCTCCTCACGCTGGTGGTTACATAACAGCCATCGTGGCTCACTGCCGTAGGAGCAGAGTTCACACTGCGAGGGCAATGGCACGAAGGACGGGCAAGGAAAGAGACGGGGCCGTGCCCAAGTGCTGCCCCAACCTGCAAAACCTTTTCTGACAAACCTTCCCCTCCTTGCTTTCAATGCCAAAGTTGCCTTCATCCTCCAGCTGCTGGTACCCCTGCATGGATCTGTGCGCTTTGGTGGGAGCCGAGAGCCTTCAGATCCATTCATGCTTTGGGAAACAGGGCAGAAGGGAAGGACTCAGTGCCATCCAGGAGACGTGCATAGGAACTGAGGGGAAACACCAGCCTTGCAAAAGCAAGGGCCCGGCCCTTTGGGTGAGTCTGGACTCAGAGTGCACCTGGTACAAGGAACCCGATCAGTCACAGCCCCAGGCATCGCCAGCTCACATCAAACAAGGCACAGCCGAGGGACAGGAGGGAAGTGACAGCTGCAGGCGAAGCTGCCATGGCCCAGTGCTCCATAACCAGGGCACCTCTGTGCCGTCCTGCTCAGAGGATGCTGTGCTTTTTGAATTTGTGTCCTTGCAATGCCAATACAAAAAATAAGGGCCCTTATTTAACAGCAGTAAACTCGGTGCTGAGGCAGAGACGTTTAAATGCCAATGCAGCTTTGTATTAAGCTGTTTTCTCCGTGCTGGATAGAACCAGCCTCGCCCCACAGCAGTTCTCTGATTAGAAAAGGGACGCAGCCAAGGTGTTAAAAATATCCTGGAACTACTTTATGTTCCAGTGTTGCTGACAACAATGATTTATTTCCAGAGGGGGAACAATCAGGAAAATGCCTTTGTCCTTAAATTCTGCACAGTCTCGAAGCATTCCCTAATTCTGAAGCTTACAGTCTTTATATCCCCACTCTCTGTGTGTTTGTCTGCAATTTGTGTTCCAGTTTGCTAAATACACGATGATGTGCAATTTATCTTGCTCGCAGCTCTGAGATCTTTGTGTCCTTTCCTCCCTCCTCCCCAAAAATTCCACAAATAAATCACAGCTTGGGTGGCATTCCCTGGGAACCTCAGTGTAAAATATATTGCCCTTCTGATTTGTCCTCACTACCTCTTGGTTTATTGTACAGTTGCTCATAATCTGACCACGTATAAAAATGTAGCTATTATATATGTAATGCCCACCTCCATTCAGTAGCAAAATAAAGAACATTTCATTTATCTGTACATACATGTACGTAATACCAAAAGCACACATATACTACATGTATAATGCATGTACATACCCTGTATATACACAATACACATGTATATATATGCAGCTAATGATGAAAAGCTCCTTATTTTATTTCAGTATGTAGGTGGATCCTAAGAAATGCGAGTCGCCCACGCTTCCCCTTGCTTTGGATTACATATTTCCTAGGTCTGTGCAACTCAGTGTGTCTGTGTACATTTCAGACAAAGACCTACACGGACTCTTCAACACTAGGAAAACAAAGATGGTGTGATGTGAAGGTCAAATATTGTTTTTCCTAGCTAGATGCTTGGTGTTTTCCTAACTCCTGCTGCGTGTTTCCAAACATCAGCCTGCTACAGTCCAGATCAACTTCTGATGTGTGCTTTTCCTCTGGTGTCTAAACTATTCTGCTGACCCCCACATTTCAGGCGTTGCAGAGTTTGTGGGTTGCAACAGCCGTTTGTTAGACAGAAGAGCAGGTGGACAAAGTCACAAGGCTGATCTGGAGACGTAGGGGTAGACATCCTGTTTGGAGGGAGGTGATGACGCAGAGTCAGGTGTTTTCTTAGTGTCATGTTTTATTTACAAAATGTGCAGTGTGAGGATCAGCAAAACATACACACTGCAGGTAGGCAGCTCCCTGGAGCTCGGGGCTTTCTGCACAGCCCAGGCTTTGCTCAGCAGGGACTCTGCCACATGTAGAAACCCGAAGAAGCCTCGTCCCTGGACAAGAGCAGTCAGATGCCTTCAGAGGGCTCTCTGCACTCCCCATCACCACTGCACCCTGTGCGTGGGAGCCTTGGTCCCCACTGAGCTGTGCGCTTCCATCTCAGCAGCTGCCTTCTGTCTGAAACCTCCCACCAAAGGAAACTGCTGGCAATGATGACAAGTCCATTGCAAGTTTGTTAAAATCACATTTTTGAATGTGATGGATTCAAATCCAACCATTGGATTGGATTTGAAAAAAATGTTAAAGGATTCTGCTTGGAGAACCATGAGAGGAATGTAATTTGCTATTCCTCCCCTCCTACCTTTTTTTTTTTTTGGTCAAAGTTGACATGCTTCACGGGTTTCTGCTGAAAGGTATTGTTGCATGGAAAAATCTGCAGTTGGTAAGTTTTGGAAGGTTCACACTGCCAAAAATAGTGCCAATACAAACATCCTAAGTCACTTTGTTCTGATGTTGCAGTGACCACAGTAAGACTTTCCCTGCTGTAGCTATTTGTATTATGAAAACACAGCAGCTTCCACCCTATCAGTGAATTTCATGTATGAATCCAACCTTTAAAGCCAAATCAGGAACCAGAGCCATTTGGAGACGCTGCTGATCGGCGCATCCCTCCCCTGTTGAGCATCAGCGTGGTGGAGATGTGCTTCTTTACTTAGAAAAAGGTAAGAAATGGAGCTAAAGTAGACTTTGTCCTACTTTTAGAGGAGAGCAGGCGCAGCAGATCAGTGACACGGCTTTGGCAAGGAGCAGCCCCGTTTCTCCTCTTTGGTCAGGAGTCTCCATGCTCTGCCAAAGCCTGAGTTTCATAACCGGATTGAAATCTTTCAGCAAGGCTCAGCTGAGCCATTCTTGGAGGGGAAAGGGAAAAATGTACATAGTACTCAGCAGTGGTTTTTTCAGCCCTTTTTCAGATGTTTCATGGTGGGGTGAACACCAGGTGCAAAGGGAAAGGTGGTGGAACTGTGTATCAGAGGGGCTAAGAGGGACAATTTGTGTAGCTTCAGCTATGTGAGGCTTAAAGAAAGTGCTGCAAGAAGCTGGGCTGGGACCTGGCTTTCTTCACTTCTTCTGGTTTTACCCCCACAGAACTCTGCTTCATGGATGAGCTGCTTCTCTAATTAAAACCGACAAGAAAGGAGGGCCAGGAGAGCTGCCAGGGGAGCAGGAAAGTGAAAATGAGATGAAATCTGCTGATCTGCTCCTGGTCAAACAGCGACTGTGCCTCTGCAGACCCTGGTGGGTGATGCATCACTGAGCATGTGATGCAGGAGCAAGGGAGAGATGTCCTATGCTCCATGAGTACCCTGGATCCCATGGGGATTTTGAAATGTGGATGCAATATATGGGCTATCTGAGGTGCAGGTGCTTGCAGGCATGTGCACCGAAGTGTCCCCATGCTTGAGACAAATGTCAAGCATCCAGAAGGCAATGACTTCTCTGCTCCACTTTTTGTTCCCCTTGTTGACCTGAAAATCCTGAGCAACCCCACTGCCTGCTGTCCAGCACCTGGATTTTCTGCTTACCATACATCATCTGAAAAGTGGTCTGCTGTAGAGGTGGCTGCCACATGTGCTTATTTGTTTCTGTTCTCACCTCCTCCTTCCTGCTCGCTGTGTGCAAGGCTGGCAGATTTTCAGGAGCTGGGCTGCTGTTACGTAAAGTTGTGCTAAAATCTGTACAAAAGGATTTGGAAGAAAGTGTGGCTGCAGCCAGCTTTCATCCCTGGATGCCCTTCGGGTCTGTCCACACGGCTTGGACTTCCCAGGGCATCCACTGCTGCCAGCATGCCTTGGGAGCAGGTGGAAGGAGGAACACATTCTCGGCTGTGACATTCAATGGGACAACTGCTAGGGTGCCTGCACAGCAACTCCCAGGTTCCTGAAAGTGTGGCTGGAGCTCAAGCCTGGGTAATTAATGGTGATTATCCATCTGAGAGAGTAGGCAATGACTGAGTTCATTCATTTGAAATCCTCAGCCTGAGCTGTGCTGAGCCATGGTCTCATTGCACCCTTGTAGCAGGTGGCCCTGAGTGGCCCTGGATGACATGAGGGACACCAGGGACCTCCACAGCATAGGCACCCTGAGCTGGGCAGAGCCCAGGCACACTTTGGTGAGGGGCTGTGGGCTCAGCACAGCAGGAAGGAGAAACCCTTGCAGCTCACAGGACAGCAGGATGGTAAATGCTTCAGTACTGATGTAGGCCAAGGAGCAACGAGACCCAAATCAGAAAAATTAATCTGCAGAGTAAGAGGAGCCTTGGAAATTTGCCACTGTTGTTCTAGTCTCTGCTCTTCAGGAGCTCAGTTTTCCCCTTCTTTCCCTCGTGTTTTATACACTGTGTGGTTTTTTGTTTTAAAAGCAGATGCCTTGTTTGCAATGAGAGCACACTGCATGTTTGTAGAGTGGGGAAAGCTCAGCTCTGTGCCTATGAGCAGTGTAGAGCTGCAATGGGGTGAGGCTGAAGGGCTTGCCTCACAACAAGGGGCTGAGGGCACAGGCAGTCTGTTTCTTCCTTTGGAAAACAAGAGAAAATAACACAGGAAAGTGGTCACCCTGCAGCCAGGACAGCTCTGGTTGATCAAGGATGTGTTTAGGGTTCAAATATATCATTAAATCTTGTTGTCAAATTCATATTCTTCCAGGGGATGATCTCCAGAGCTTTGGGTTTAGTAGAGTTCTGTGGGGGGTAGAGTAGGGGTCTGTAGAGTTCAGTGTGCTTTTTTGGGATGTTATTGAACCTCTTCTCCTATGAATCTCTCCATGGGGTCCATGGGATGCTCCCCAAGTGTATCTTCCCAACTTGAACCATGAGTACTCGGAGAAGGTGCAGAACCTCCAGAGGTGGGGAAACCCTGTGGGATCAGCTGAGCCCCATGCACCCACAGCCTACACCATCCCCTCCCCAACGCAACATGGGCATGTGGCGATGGGTTGATGGTTGGATTTGATGATCTCAAAGATCTTTTCCAACCTTAAAGATTCTATGATTCTATGTCCTTGACTGTTTTGCTCCTGGTAGCATGTAGGTCGAAAGAGAGCCTCAGGGACCTGGCAGCTGACATTCATCTTTGGGTTGGAATCCACGCGTCAGGCTTTCTGGAGTCAATAGAAATGCTGGTGAGAATGACCGCCTTTTGTGCAGCTTCAATTGAACATCTTTCTCAGTGTGGGATAGATGCCAGAACTTCCCCCTCCTCCCCCCTCCCTCCAGAAAGAAACAGTACAGTTTTATTTAGATATATATAGAAAAAGTCCCACCTGGCTCTTTGGAAAGGCTTCAGCTGGAACGTAGCAGCTCCCTATTCTTTTGTTAAGAGGTAAGCTGTGTTTTTCAGCTGTGATTTGGCACATGGGTGACACACTCAGCAAGGTCGGGGCCTGTGGCTGAGAACCCAGTGCTGTCCCTGTGGGGCTCAGTTCATCAAGGCAATCTCCTCTGCTGTCTTTCTTTCTGTGACGATTTACATCCTGTAAATATGGGATGCTCTGATAGCTCTACTGCCACATAGGGCAGTGAGGACCTTCCCAGCTAGAAGGTCTTCACTCTGGGACTCAAAGCCCTGCTTTCAGCCTTTCAGCCCATGCAGTGGAACTGAGCTAAGTGCAAGGCAAAGGGACGCTTTTGAACCCACAACTCTGTTCCCACATTCCCCGTATGGTTTTGCCTACTTGTGTTGGTCCATGGAGGAAGAGACGCTCCTGCATCTCTTCTCCCCTTGTTTGTTTGCTCTCATTAATGTGGCCCATTTCACATGTGTTCTCTGCTTTTAATGGTAGAACCATTCAGGATGTGGGGCGTCCCTTGGGTGTAGCAGGAACACGAGGCTGCAGCCAGCTCCTTTCAAGCACAGACTTTAAATGCTGTGCCATTAAGCATGTGATTAATGAATGCTCTTCTGTTTCACTTGTTTGACGATGACATTTGGCAATGTGACTGAAATGTAACCTCCCAGGCTGGAGGTACTCATGCACCCAAATGGGCTGGAGGTGTATTTTTAGTAAAGGAGCATTCTCAGCTCCAGATCTGGAGTTTTTGGGCATTTCCTCTTCCCCCTCTGGCACTGCAGACTGTAGCAAAGCTTGAGTAAGCTCCAATTTATCTGAGATATGAAATAATGCATTGCAAAAGCGTATGGCTGGGTGTAAGACCCTGGAATTTCCCTCCAGCAGGTCTGTGTTTAACTCCCTGACAGCAGAGAAAGGGGATGTGTGCAGGGACGAGTGTGTGTGACAATGGGGGACATTCTCAAGGCACAAGACTGGAGTGGAAGATCCAGAGGGGACCAGACAGGCTGTCAGCAGCACTGAGTATCAGGGACTGTGCAGCCTTAGGGTTGGATTTCTCCTGCCTGGAGCACAAAGCCCCAGTTCTGATGTGGAAATCTGTGCCATGCTATGCCTTTCCCTGGTGCCCCAGCCCTTCTGCATTTGCCCATGTGAATCCACCAGGACGCAGAACCCTAGGCTGGTATTTGCAGGGTGATGCTCTCCTGTCCAGAAGGTCATCCCCACACACAGCTTTGGGGACACTGCTTTTTCCATAGGGATAGGCAGGATGCTTTGTAGAGGTGGAGATGCTATCAACCTCCTCCTGGGGATTTCAGAACCCATTGGGCAATTTTTGCAATACAAAGAGGAATTTCCACCAGCAAGGATGCATCCAGATTCTTCTTTCCTTTCCTATGCAGGAGCGAAAGTTTGGCAATGGAAATGGAGTTGGAGACTCACTAATTGCTGGAGAGATGGCACACCATGTGGCTTCGCCACTGCCAATGAGTGCTGGGTGAAATATTTTTCCAGCACAGAGAAAGGAGAGAGATGGCTCTGTGCAGAGCTGGGGAGCACAGGAGGGTTTGTAGAAGCAGTGCAAGTGGAGCTGGTAAATTATAAAATGCCACACTTGAGGGCTGTTACATAACATCTCTTTACAGAACCCAGCAGCTAAATATAAAACCAAGTTACATTTTGGGCTGGTACGAAATGATGCTACCGAATGTGTTGTGTGGGAAGCACTGCTCAGCACGGTGAGGAAAGGAGAAGGATTCTGGGGCCCAGGGCTCACTCTCAGCCTCTGTCACCTGTTTTCTCCTGTTTCATGTTTATGCCCCATGTCTCAGTGTCCCTGTCTGTAAACCAGGTAAAATAAAACCCCCATTTCCTTGCAGCTGCGTTGTCAAGACTAATTCATGTTCACAGAGTGACCTAAGAAACGATAGAAACCTGCACAGACTATCATTATCCCAGTCTAAGCTTGGCATCGAGTATCAGCAGGCCTGATCCCCTCCCACCCTAAAGGAAAACAGTATGTGTCAGTGTCACCAAGAGGAAATTTCCAGCCACTGTTCATAACAAAAAAAAAACCGGAGAGCAAAGCTTTGTCAGGCTGAGCTGTTTCGTTTTCCTTGAGGAATGTCACCTCCCCATTAGCTCTGAGCAGAGCTATCCGCTCCCACACAGTCAGCTCAGTGCTGGAGTGCAGGCGGTTGGAAGGCTCCTCCTGTCCCAGTGGTGATGGTGACACTGGGCTGTGCCTCTCCACGCTGCCACTGTGCTGGAAGGATGCTCCCTCCTGTGTCTGGTACCCATGAAACACCAGGAATCATGCGGACTCATCTTCCTCTCTCTGAGCAGAAGGCGGAATAAATTTTGGTCCCTCTTGGTTCTACACCAGAACTGGTACAACACCCCAAGCCCAGCACAAGGAAGAGCAGCTCCTGACCCAGCACCAAGAGATCAGCACCAGCTTGAGTCCGGAGCATGGCAATAAAATGCTGACATGGGCCACACTGGGGCTTTTTGGGAAGTGGAAATCCAGATGAAGAAGCAAGTTGAATATTAGGAAGAAGTTCTCCTCCAGAAGGGTGTTAATGCAGTGGCACAGACTGCCCAGGGAGATGGTAAGGTCACCATCCCTGGGGGTGTTCAAGAACAGTGGAGATGTGGCACTGAGGGTCATGGTTGGTGATGGGATGGAGGTGGATTGGGGTTGGACTTGCTGATCTTAACAGTCTTTTCCAGCCTTCATCATTCTATGATTCTATTATTCTATGAATGACAGGTTGGGGTTCTTATGTTTGATGGGAGATGGGAGTGGACAAGATGTGCCACGAAGCAGTTGCATAGCAAACATGCTGTCTTCCAATGCAGCTCCTAGCCATGCAGCTTACTTTGAACTCATCCCATCGAGTGTGCTAACTCAGAGCTCAACACCCTGCAGGAGTCACTGTAACTCTACTTTGATTAGTGTCACCTCTACATTTCCTTGGGAGTCACTCCAGATTTGAACTGTGAAAAAAATATACAGCCTGAACTCCTGGGATTTCTTTTTAAAGCTTTCGTTTAATTAAACTCTTGAGTAGCAACTGTCTGTTACCAAAATGGTGTCCCTTTTAATGCCTTGGATGTATGGCATAGGGCATGGAGCAGTGGAGGGGAGACAGCCAATGGCTTCAAGCTTGTAAAAGATCATTGCTAAGTGAGTGGCAATAAACAGCAAAACCAGCCAGCTTGTACAAATGGCAAAGGGACCAGCGTGTTCAGAACAATCTGTTCCTGCTCCAGGGAAGGGCCGAGGAGCCAGAGGCAGGCTGGGAAAGTGGCTATTCTCAGCACGCAGCACTCTGAGACTCTGCTCAGAAAAATGGAAGGGCCAGGAGTGAATAATTACTGGGAGACGTGTCCTAAATCTGCATAGTGCACTTACTGCCTTGTCTCCATTTAAAAGAGATTTCATATTGCCAAGTCAGAAGTAGAGCCAGTGCACATACACAGTTTCCTTCCTCATGCTGAAGTTGCCATCGGGTTTGCCCAGGGTCCCCACACTTCTGCCGTAAAGCCACGATCTGGGACACAGAAAGAGCTCCCAGAGATCTGATTCTGTCCATAAAAGCACTGTGTGAGCAGGAGCAGGGTGCAGATCCTCCAGGCAGAATCCCTCTGTCCTGCACTCCTCGGTGCCCCCAGAGCCATTTCCTCCCACACCCGTGCCATACTCAACAATGGCCTTCATTTAAAAATAAAGTGGCCTTCATTTAATTTGGGAAGAAAAAGTGAAATAAGATAAACCGTGTGCAGATGGTACAGAACAATCATACAGCAGTTTAATTAATTGCCTTTAAATGTTATTTCAAACTAGTTTCCCTGGGTGACGTTACGTAGACAAATTCTGAGTTGCCCAGAGCCACTTCCTGAGTGCGTTCAGCTAATGAGGTGTTCTTATCACAAACACTGCATGGGACAGCAATCAGCAATGATTAATTGGAAATAGATCTTCCAAAGCAGAGTTTCAGGGCTATTGCACTGGGCGTTCCATCCCTGAGCCAGCCTGCATCCTGCTTTGGTTTTGGGTTGTAAAATGGCCGCATCCCTCTGAAACGGTTCAATGTGATGCAGGTTTGACCTAAGCCAGAGAAATTTTCAGAGGCCTTTAATTGCTTTCAGACAGAGCAGGTTTTGGCAGTGTGTCCACAGCTATTTCAATTCCATGTTTCCCCCTCGCAGCCTTGGAGCAGTAATTCAGCACAATGAACCCGCTGCAAGCAGAGACATCAGTAAGCCAGAAGAGATGAGGGAGCAAATCCCTGCTTTTAGGCTCTGCTGAGGGGCTGAACCTGCAGTAGAGTTTCGCTTTCCCAAAGTCAAGTCTCAGAGAACCCAACCCCATAACAGCCCTTTAAAAAAACACTAAGTAGTGCCACAAAGGAGCCAATTCGCTGCTGGAAGCCACATTTCTCTCGATGTCAGCAATTCAGAAGAAACCCATCTGCAGGAAATGATGATGACTGTTTCCTTGGAGTGATGAGCAATTCCAGCTGTGCAGCCAGCAGCCAGCTCTCCCCTCACTTAACAGCAATTACCCTTCAAATCTGGAATCATATGCCCATGCAGAGACATCTCCATCCCATCCTGCTGCCATTGCAGCCTGGAAAAACCTCCTGAGAGGTGAAAGCCACTGCACTGTTTTGTCATTTCTAACGATGGAGAAGTGCTCATTATTTTCACACTGTAAACTATCAGCATGAAAAATGCACTTTTAGAGTGCCTGGCGTATTTGGCTCCTGCTTTTTTCTGTTCTGAGTGTTAATTAAGAAAAATAATACCAGATGTTTGTGCCATTGTTTCAGATGCTCAAACAACACCTTGAACACCTTCAAGTACGGTGATTCCACCACTTCCCCGGGCAGCCTTGCCAGTGCCTGTTTGGCAATGATGCACCATGTGTGGCTGAATTCAGTCTGTTCTGTCTGGTTTTGTCTTCAGACCTTGGGCTGAGCTGACAGTTCCCCATCACTGCTTCTCACCAGCATCTTCCCAGTCCTCCCAGTGGTGCTGCTGGAGCTGATGGGAGATTGGTTATGATTTAATCCAGGCTTTTAGAGGGGGGAAAAGAGAAAGTTTTGACAGTTCCATATATAGCTCTCTGACTCACCGATTTCATGTGTCAAACACCAAAGACGGGTTAAGTAGAATTAAGTTCTGGATTTGTTATAAATAGGGATTAAATAACATGAATATATTACATTTGCATGAAAATGCGGGCCTGATTCTCCAGTTTACCCCAGAGATTTTCACTGACATTTGGGGAACACTCACAGGTGGGTGAGGTCAGATGAGACCCATCCTAGTCTGACTGTTCCTTCAGCCACTTTTCAACTAGCCCAGGTGAAATAAAGAAATCTGTGTAAATATTGCTGAACTCGGGGAGGATTTACACTGGCTGCACAACTCAGAATATGGCCTCTAGAATAGTTTAAGCAGTTTTAATTAGACCCCAAATCTTCAGCTGAAGAAATAATTTCTCCATGTCAGTCAGTGCTAAATGTGTCTATTGAGTCAGGGAAGGTGGGTTAAAGCGAAAAAGCTCCAAAACTTACTTTTTTTCCTATTTCTTCTAGAAGATTACTGGATTCAGTTGTTACAGATGATCCTATCCTGCTCTGATTGCCATTCTGCTCAGCTGAAGGTCCATCAGACAATGAAGCCACACTCACTCAAAGCAGTCTGACAGCGGAGCATTGTTTGGGTGAAAACAGTTCCCTTTAGTAAAATAAATGCTTCTACAATGAGTGTGACAGACACGGACTCTACCAAATCAGACTCCTCCTCAATAGTTTAATTTACTCACTTGTCCATAACTGAACAATTGGTGCATGGAGAAGGAACACAAAGATGAATAATATGGAGTGTGTTTTGAAGCTGGACTAGTCCAAGCCCAGGGAAAGCAGCCACAATCTGCTCTCTTCCATGAAAGTCATTTCTAATGAAATGCATCCAGAGATCCTATCTGGAAGTAGCCTGGGAGTTGGTGGCTGGCTTGTTAGCTCATCAAAGTCTCCAGGATAATGAGGAGGCACCATCTCAAGAGCCACGAGCCGCTTAGGGATTTTGCTTGTTGCCTTGAACTATCCATATGGATGCAGTTGTGCAAAGCGGGATGCGGACACCCTTTGCTCATCCTCATCCCGGAGCTGAGTGAGCTACACCAGGGCTGCAGGACCCAGAATTGTGCTGCAACCTCCAACATTATCTTGTACTTCTGTCCCTGGGGATCTCGGGATAGAATCAAAGTCTGCAGACAGAAATGGGAATGGGTACCATGCGGGTTTATACCTGGTGTGCACACACCACCAGGACGATGTCACAGCACAGGCTTTGGTGATGTTTTCAGGGGTGGTTTCCAAATCATAACTCTTGGTGTGGTTCCCATACAGTCCCCATCCGTGTTGTGGTGCAGAGATGCTGCCATAGCAACCAGCCCAGCACCAGTTTTTTGATGCCCAGAACCGGGTTCCAGGAGGCCAAGGGCCAGCCGTTGGCCCTCCCCGCTCCATTCTGGGCCTCATCTTTCCTACACTTCCCACTGGAAACGAGATTTTCCTTAGAAAAGCAGCAGCCCCATTGCCTTGCCAGAGAGCAACGGCAGCATCCTGCAGCAGGGTAAGCACTGACAGCAGTGTCAGGGAGACAGGGAGAAACCCATGGATGCTGGAGGCTGCATGATCAGCCTTTGTGCCCTCCTCAGCTGGAGCTCTGTGGGGTGAAGCACTCCCTGCAGAAGTCATGTCTATGTACAACTGTTCCAATGCGCTTCCCTGAGGCTCTGGCTGCTGGTGTGAGGGGGCCTGGCCTTTCTGGGATTTCTATGGAAACCCAGGTACCAAGCAGGATGGAAGAGCTGGAACCATCTGTTCTCCCCCCTACTTATAAACTCAGTGAGAGGAGAGCGTTTGGTGATGACATCACAACAAATGCTCTCCTTTTATTCATCATGCTGCCATCTGTGACAGATACCTCATGTGCCAAGCATGCAAGTAGGTGCTCAGGGCAGGGCAGGATGGTGCAGCCTTGACCTCTGTGCCAGCACCACTGCAACTTTGTCACCAGACTTCATTTCTCCCCTTTGAAAACAGGTGGTCCCCAGGAAGGCTCCCTCCTCTCACCCTGAGGTCTCTGCAGAGCAAACAGTGAAGTTAGACAGGAAAAATGAAGAACTCAAAGGTAAAAACCAATTAAATATTCCAGCTTGGACTTCTCAGTGGAGTCAGAACCCAACCTGCAGAGCTAAATTCTATGGTGTGATCTGGACAGGACCAGACTTCCTGCCTCTGCCTCTTAGCAAGCTGCTGGGTGACTGTAGGGGCTGATCTCATCCCCTGCATCAGGCATGGGGCCATACCCTGAGATTTGGATGCTGTGGGAGACCAATACATCAATTGTTGGCACTGGTCAAGGCCAACACCTTGCTTTGTGGTGTTGCAAGGAGAGAATTCATGGCTTGTTTCCCTGGCTCAGTGTTTGGCATACTGATGGGTACTTAGGTGGCAGTGGAGGGTTGGAGACTGTGATGAGTAGCTGGGTATGTGTTAAAAAACTGAAGGTGGGGATGGCTTTAACCCTGAGTCCAAATGAATCATTGCTTGTATTTTCTAAAGTTACCAAACTTTCCCTTTCTGCAGCAGCTGAGAGGGTCCAGTTCAATGCACACACCATCAGACTTCCCTGTGACAGAAAGGCAGATACAGATGGAGTTCTACAGGCTGCAGAAACAGCTCCAGATAGCTGTGGAGAAGAGAAAATCTTTTGGTGCCAGCACGAGACGACAAATGCAAACTCAGGAGTGAGTACAGCTTCACTAGGCGCCATGGGCTCAGAAAGTCCCTCCATACCAAAACCTCTTGAGGACCTCAGCAGTGAGGTGGGACAAAGACCTATCCCAGCCTTGCAGGAGGG
Organism: Lagopus muta; assembly: GCF_023343835.1. Classification (NCBI taxonomy): domain Eukaryota; kingdom Metazoa; phylum Chordata; class Aves; order Galliformes; family Phasianidae; genus Lagopus; species Lagopus muta. The sequence goes on along the minus strand of NC_064449.1, from coordinate 6,664,747 downwards.
ATGTGCTTCATGTCATTTATCATTCTACCTCTGCAGGAAAGAAATCCAGTCACTGAAGCAACAACACCAAGAGGTGTCATTAATGCTGAGCAAGATCAGGTCCCTGAGAAACGCGATTCACGATGACAGAAACTGCAAGGAGCTGAAATGCCTTCTGCAGACCAAGGATCAGTATGATTGTCTGATTAGAGATAGAAAAGCCCTGGTGTCTGAGCTGGACAATGAGGTGAGAACATCTGAACCACTCTCTGGCTCAGCATGGTACAGCAGAGCAGAGACGTGTGACTGGCAGCTGCTAGAGGTGCTGCAGAGCCGTCCATTAATAGGAGCCTCATAGCTGGGTTGACTTTGTTAGGACCTCAGGATCTCCTGGCTCTCATAACACTTCCACCAGCCTCAGAGCTCTCTAACTACCTCATGCTTCTTGTGGATTTATTTCCACTGTCAGCTGCTCTGTTCTGCCAAACATTTTCTTTCACTCATTTATGGAGTCTGTGTGAGGACTGCTATGAAAAAAAATCCATCCTCATTGCCTGTTCACCCTACACAGAGTGCTGCTGAGTTCAACACCTACTGAATTTCCCTCCAGATGCAGCTGCTTTTCCCTGGTGATGTGAAAATAAAGCAATTTCTCATTACAGTTTATGTTCCTGAGTGTGCAGAATGGGATCCTTTTGGATCAAAGATGCTTCAATAGCCATGAGCTCATTAGGGACACAGTTGCTGTAGTGCAGGTCAACAGAGGGTATTTTCTTTGGTTGAGTGTTCTGACAAAAATCCAGACTGTAGGGGTGGAGATTATACTTTGTTTTTCTTTTTTTAATTCTCTCTGTGCAGATCCTAGAGCTGCAAAAGAAGGTTGAAAGGCAAAATGTGATAACAAAGAAAGTGAAGCAAGCAAACTGCAGCAAATGGCTGCAAAACCAGACTCAGACACTGGAATTGCATCTGAACAACGTAAGCAAACATTTTGCAGAGTTTCAGGGCCAAGCTGCAGCCCATACAAAATGCTTTTTGATCAGTAGTAAGGGTAACAGTGCAGATGCATTTGGTTTTTACAAGCTGTACAAAGGACTCAGCTTGTTCCCTCACTGCTCCCAGAGTACCTGAAAAACTCCTTCAAGTTTGCTGACCCAAATGCAGCACTTGTTCCGTGCCAAGAAGCCTGAAGGCGTGCACCTGTTTTATGATAAAACTGAGCTGCCCAGAGCCACTTTACCTTGGGCAATGCCAACATCAGGTCTCTGTTATGACAAGCCTGGCTCACTGGTGCCTCACATGATTTGCAATGAGAACAGGGCAGGTCCTATATCTCATCTCTTTCTCTTGTGTTTGTCCTAGCCTTGATCAATGCCTTTCAGCAGAGATTCTGTACCAACCAGAGCTCTTTTACTTCCCTCTCCCCAGGTCACCGTGCGTTTTGATACCATCCTGACCACCAATAATAAGCTCCAAGAAGAGATCGAAAACCTTCGAATTCAGAAAGCCACTTTGGACAACTTCTACTCAAAGCTCCATAAGCACCTGGCCCAGCAGAAAAGGAGGATGGACACTGCCATAGAGCAGGCCACGCAGGCACACAAGCAGCGGTATGTGGCTCACTGAGTCTTCAGCAGTTCAGCATTGAGGGCAATTTCAGTGATTGCTGTCAATGTGAAGGGAAACTAATTATAATTCCTGAGAGAGGATTCACTGTTCTGCCAAGGGATGGGCGCTATCTAAAGGTTGGATGCCTGGTCCCTGAACAGACTGGTACTTCTAGAGCGTCACTTATTTCACCCATCCCAGATGTTGCTCATGATGGGATGAATTGCCCCATGGAACTGTCTCTGCTCTGAGTCCCACCTGACCTTACACAAGAACTTGGAGCAGAGGCCAGCTCTGGTCCTATATAGTCTGCCTACAAGAATACAAATCCCTCTACCCGCACTTCTTTCCACCTATGCATGATGCAACTCTCTGTGTGCAGGGTAGAGTACCTGGCAAGGATCACAGCCATGAATGAAAGGCACAGGCAAAACACTGCCCAGTACAACTTTGAGCTGCAGGAACGAGCACGGATCCGTGACCAGGAGAACAAGCTGAAAACCTTTGTGCTTGCCAAATATACAGATCGGTCTGAATTGGAGGAACAGGCCAAAAAGAAGGAAGGTATCACATACAAGAAATCACCTGCAGCTGAGGCTGCAAACCAGAGGTCTGCAAGGCCAGCAAGGAAGCTATTTGCAGCAGTTTGGAGCACTGCAACCCAAAGACAGCCAGGGCTAGGAGCACTGTTTGTCTTGGAGTGCCCTTGGTGCAGAAAAAGGGAAGGGGAAGCGGGAAGTGATTCCTATGTGCACCTATGGCTCCTTAAGTCCTGCTGTATTTGCCCATTCCCATGCAGACTGTGGCCTCTTTGCCTAATCTCTAGGCAGTACTGTGTTTGTTCTGATCCAAGTTCCCCATCTCCCCACTCATAGGCAGAGGCTCTTCCAGCAGAGATACACATATCTCAGCCTCTCTTTCTTCTCCTCCAGCCTTGAAGGCAGCCCAGCGCATGAAGCGAAGCCAAGGGGAAAGCTTTGAGAGCCGGGAGGTGACATACAAGAGACTGCTGGAGCTGGCAGAGAATGGGAATATTGACCAGCTCGTGGATGGTTTCATTGAAAAGGAGGGGAAGAATTTTGCCTACTTCAGCTACGCCACAGAGCTGAACAGCGAGATGGAGAAGCTGCAGCAAAGGATCAAGAACCTCCAGGTTTGTTGCAGTCCTGCTCTCAGGCTCTCCACACCTACTGCAGAAAACACATCAGGGTCAGGGTTGTTTTTTCCTCCTCCACGTGCCCAGCATTGCTGCCTGCACCAGGTTCTGACTTACAGACCATCTTAGATGAAAGCGAAGGGCAGCCAAAAAAAAGTACAGCTCCCAGATGCAGAGAAGTGCCTGCTCAAAGCTAAAAAGTGTCCCAATGCTGCCACCGTGTTTCCAGCAAAAATATTGCACGAGAAGGAGCTCAGGGAGCGTTAAGAGCTGCCTCAGCTCTGTGCGGAGCTGGCTGGAACAAGAAATGCTGCGTGTTGAGGAGTGGTCCCCAGGGGGGTCAGCTGGGGCGCCCCTGCTCCCAGGGCACAGGGATGATCCCCGGGCTCTGCACATCTGTTGGACAGGCAGCCACTGTCCTCTCCATGTGCTTCTGTTTGCACAGAATGAAATTGCTTTCTTCACAACTGACCAGGAGAACACAGAGACCAGCAGCCATCATGTCCTGAAGGAATTAGAGGTAGGATGGCTGGGATTTCCACCTGCAGAGATAGTGGGTGCTGATCTATCATAGAATACAGAATGGTTGGGTTGGAAGGGACCTCAAATCCCCCAGCCCCAACCCTGCCATGTGCAGGTTGCCCCCTACCAGCTCAGGCTGCCCAGGGCCCATCCATGGCCTTGGACACCTCCAGGGGTAGGGCACCCACAGCTCCTCACTATTCTGTCAGTGAAAGTCTGGTCTTGACCACGCTGCTCTGGCAAGTGACTGAAAAAGCTCTGAAAATGGGTAGAAATGGGCTGTCTCAGATTTTGATGGCAGCAGATCTCCTGCCAGCCCTGGTTTTTCAAAGCCTGGGGACCTTCTCTGTAACATGGAGAATGTGTGAGATCTCCTTCACAGATTGTTTTTCCCCCCACAACCTCTCCTGGGATATTTCCAGTTTCTAAACTGGAAATGGCCTGCACTGGGGTGGGAGGAAAGAGCAGAGAGCAGTTGTGACACCTCTCAGAACCTTTGCTGATAGGAAGAGCTCAGTCAAAACACCAAGAAAGCCAATGACTATGAAGACAGATGCAAAGAAAGCAGCAAAGTCCTTGGCCAGCTCAAATCTGCCATTGAGGTCCTGTTCAAAGAGAACAACTGTGATGCTACAAAGATCAGAGAGCAACTTGGAGACAAGGGGCAGATCACAGACTTGAATCTGATGCAGTATTTAGGTGAGTTGTGGTTCTGTGCCTCTCTGTCTCCCTTCCCCTTGCTCTTTTTCATTTTCATCCTTTTTTTTTGTCTCCCTGAGACCCATTGCACCCTTGAGGAATGTGAAATTCGGATACCAAATTCCAGGCAAACTCATGAGCTAACCTGGCTATATACACATCCCCAAGCCCCATCTTGGCTCTGGGCACAGGGCCCAACCTGGGGACCTTGTCCCTGAGGAGACCATCCGTCTGATGGCACTACCTGAGGGAAACCTTGCTGGGGAACATTTGTGGGCACTATGCTCCTTCTTATGCAGGTCTGGTGGAGAAGAAGACCAACGAGCTGCTGCTGATGGAGTCGATCCTGCTCTACACAGAGGCTGATGGCTCACTAACAGCCCAGTCCTTTGACAACCCTCTGCTGGGTGGCACCAAGCTCCTACATGGCATGGATCGTGCCCACCTCTGCCCACCACCTCCCGCTCTGCTAGGTGCCATTGATGCTGCTGATGCTTGTGAGTGGGTAGCAATTGGAGAGATCAATATGATGGGGAAAGGTATTTCACCAAAGGTGTAACATTAGAAAGATCAGCATGATAGAAAGGTGCTATAAAGGAAGAAGACTGCTTACCCATATCATATTCCAGGTTTGCAGGGGAAAGCATCAACCAAGGAGGGATCTCTAGAAAGAGATCCTTCCCCAATGCCAGTCAGCCTTTAAATGAGGTCCAAGGGAGGTGCAGCCAGGCTCCACCCCTTCCAATTATACAGATGAATTACCTTCATCTGTGGTCCCAGAGCTGACCGGGTCCTTTCCCCAGTTGCTCAATCAGTGCTTCAAGCTGTGACTCAACAGTTCCCATACAGAGCGTATGAGGGGGGAAGGAGGGACTGTGCCCTTACCATCAGCCCATTTGCAATGTTCTTCCGGCTCCCTGCTGGGTATGGCAGCTGTGTGATGAGGTGTGAGGGGGTGGCTGTTTTGTTTTGCAGTTGAGGCACCGCTGGACCACGCTCAGCTGCGTGAGCTGCTTCTCCCGAAATACGAGCAAGGCAGTGCTGTCAGAGCAGACAAGAAGGGGAGGAACGACATCAAGGCATGACAGCCTGGTGGTGCCGAGTTAAATAAACAGACCTGTCCTCAAACCTCTGTGCCTCTGCAGTGCCCAACCCAACCGTTGTTCTGTCTCCTGGAAGGAGCTCAATGCTTTAAGAGCTCTGTAGGTCGTATTTTGGCATGGCTTTGCCCTGGGATGGCACAGTGCCCTTCCAGCTGTCAACACACCACATCAGTGCATCCAGCCAACCCCAAGCACTGCTCACACACAGCAGTTGGATTTCCTCTCACCAAAATGCACTTTATTTTGTGTTGCTGCTGTTCTGGTTGTTATCCCCATGAAGAACAGCTTTGCACCTCCAGGGAGAGGGACAAAGGGAACCTACAGTGTGACCCACGTGGAGATGATCCCACAGTGCTAAACCCCAGTGTTGAATCCATGGGTTAGTCCTTCTCCTCTCCATGTGTGATGACGTGGACGAGGTTTTTGTAGTCAAGGTTGCCAGAGACGTCTGGAGGGAAGGCAGCAAACATCTGATCGATCTGCAGGAAAGAACCATGGTGAAAAGGGCACACAGGAAGGGTTTGGGGTTTGGCCAGGAGCTGGGGCTCAGGGCTCAGCCTGGTTCGCACAAGCTTTAGTGCATCTGCAGATCCAAGAGAATAAAGAGGGGCAAAGAATCACAGAATATCCCAAGTTGGAAGGGACCCAGAAAGTTCACTGAGTCCAGCTCCAGGCCCCATCTCTCTTGTGCCCTGCTCAGCAAAACTGCTGTGAGGTGAGAGGCAGCCAGTGGGGCTCTGGTGGGATACCATTTCTTGGTTTCTTGGGAATACATTTTTGCCTGCTCTGCCATTCCCTTTTAAATAGGAAACTGAGACCCCAAGCTGAGCACTGTGAGAGGCAAGAGGACCCAGCACCAAAGCAGCAGGTTCAACCCGTAGGAATGGGCAGGGATGGAGGGTGGGGGCAGGAGCACATACCTCTTCCTGGGAAAACCTCTCACCCTGCGTCATCAGCATTTCTTTGATGCTGCAAATGAGAGAGCGTGGTGGGTACTGGGGGGGCCTCAACGCAAACCCTCCCTCCCCTCGAACTCCCCTGCACTCACTAGGCAGATTTCAGCCCTTTGCCCTCTGGATCAAACACCTTGAACGCATTCAGGATCGTCTCCTCCGGGTCAGCGCCTGTGGGCAGCACATCCATGACCATTGGAAGCAGCGGAAGAAGCAGCCAGGAAGAGCCTCCTGCTTCCCACAACCCCCTTATGAAGTACACTGGGATTTAGAGGGTGAGGGGATTCTGCCTGAATGCTGACCCCCCTCATCCCTCCCATTTTGGTCACCGTGTGTGTCGACACGGAAAGGAGCAGATGTAGGGTTGTGGTGTGCCCACAGAGCAGGCTGTGTCACCTCCTCCCTGGCATCCAGTGCATATCTAATCTTTTGTGTGTATTTATAGAGCTCCAGGCAGAGGCCCTTGGGGCTGTGAGGCCTCCAGGAGATCTGCGGGGAGGCTGCATGCCTCAGCTTGCGTAAGTGATAAGGGATGCAGCTGGGTCACAGTCACACAGGGCACTGCAGGATCTCCTGTCCCCTCTTTTTGTGGGGACAGCAGCATCATGGCAGGATGCTTGCCTTGAATGGCTGGGACACAGATTTGCTCCTACTCAGCCTTGCTTAGACAACCTCTGACCCGTTCCTGGGCTCTGCACACCATGATCAACACTACCTGCATTTCCTCTGCTCCCCCCTGAACATCTGCAGGCACTTGGGGTCTCACCCTTAGGGATTGGAAGCCCCAGGAGCTGAGTGGCTTCCCCATATGGGACAGGACACAGTGGTGGTGTGAAGTGAGCACCTGCCAAGCCCACCCCTGCTCCCCAGGTTCCCTCTTACCCTTGAGTTTCTCCCCAAACATGGTGAGGAACACAGTGAAGTTGATTGGGCCAGGTGCCTCCTTGATCATCTCATCAATCTCCTCGTTTTTCACATTCAGGCGCCCTAAGAAAGAGCAGCGTTGGGTGAATGTCACAACCAGCTGCAAACTTGAGAAACTGAGCTGTGCTGCTTCGTTCCTCTGCCCCACTGTCCTAGGGATTAGCCTGATCTTCAGAAGATATTTTTGGGCAAAAATAGCAGTACTATGAGTCTCCTGGACCTGGTGACAAGGTCTTTGTTGTAATGATGAGGACAGTGGGAGATGTACCTGAACCTGGCTGTAATGGGTGAAATGAACAGGTCTGAATGCCTGAATCCTTTCACCTAAGTAAAAGGTAAAAGGCCCATTACCAGTTTGTGTTGGTCTCAGTGATGAGAGAGCCCAGTTGTGGCTTCACAGCTTCCTATGATTCCCATAAATCCTCCCTGTGCCCATAAACTCAGGGATGCTGCAGGATGGGAACATCTAGGTGCTTATTAAAGAGAAAACAAAGGGAACACTTGGCTCTGGGTAACCCAGGTGCAGGTTCTGTCTAGTACCTACATGGTCAAACACCAACTGCTCTGTGAGTTGCTCTGATTCACCACACTAACAAAAATGGTTTGGGGTCAGGTTTTCAGCAAAACACGCATAAGATGCACTTAACCACTAGGGCTTGGCTACACGAGGACTCACAGCTGGTTTTGCACTTAGTTGGTCTAATATGGTCAGAGCTGCTTGGAAGGAGAGGCTCCTAAATGGGGGCTCACCGAGTGCAGCAAATGTATCTCTCAGGTCCGCCTTGTCGATGAAGCCGTCTCGGTTCTGATCCATGATGGTGAATGCCTGGAAGCAGAGGAGGAAGGCAGGGAGCACAGGGAGAGCCAACAGCCTTCGCAAACGCTTCTGTACCCCTCACCCATGCCCCTCATCCTATGGCAGCCCAAGCCCAAAGCTGTGCCTTGCCCAAAGCCCTCTCACACCAAGATAAGATCAAACTGGGAGGATAACTCGAGCCTCCAACCATGGGAGCAAGCTCACAGGATGCTTTGAGGCAGCTCCATATTTAACAGTGTCACTGAGCTGTTATTCTCACTTTTAAAATAAAACAACTCAAAAAATGGGCACTTTGCCTCTTATTGCAAGCCAACTGTCATCGTACTCAAAGCACTGAGGAAAGAGCTGAAGGTCACATTGCATCAAGGGCCCCCGGTTGCTTCTACACAATCCACCTACCTCTTTGAATTCCTGGATCTGGGCCTGCTCAAACATGGAGAAGACATTGGAATTCGCACCTTCAATCCTCTTCTTGGCTTTCTTGGGTGCCTGCGGGGTTCAAGTATGTAGCACTCACTTACTGTCTTTTTATGGCGTGGAATAAAAGCATTGAACCACCCTGTGCTTAGTCATAAGTCCTTCATGGCAGTGCTTAGCAATAAGTCCTTCATGGCAGTGTGGGGCTGGTGCCTGGTGATTCCCCACGTGCTGCTCAGGCCTGTGGGCACGTGCAGCACTCTGAGCTGCTGAGGAGCATTCAGATTTCTGCTCTGAGTACAGATCTGTCTTCGCTTTCCTGACGAATTTGGCCAAATATTTCAGAGCAGAAAGGAGCTGGGTTTCCAATTTCTGCTTTCTCAGCTGTGGTGGATAAAGCAGTCTAGCCCAGGCTGAGATCTGCTCAGCCTCAGGAGCACGCTGCTGGCATTGCACATAGGGCTGTGGTCGTTGGATGTCTCCTCATTGCTCTGAGCCTCTCACTAAGAGCAAAGTGCTAATTAATGTATTTGCATATTTAAAAAAATGCCATCTCCTTGCACTGAGGTTTGAATCAACCAGAAACGCCCTCACTTTTGGTGAGCTGCACATCCATGCAGCTTTTTCCCTTCCAAAAATTAGGATTCTACCAAGAGAAAACACAGCAGGAGGGCTTTAGGGACAGAATTGCCCTTTCCCTAGCTGCATGGGGGAAGAGAAAAGAAAAAGACAGCATTTGCCCCCAAACAGCCTCTCTGCCAGGAAGTTCTGCAGAGTGCTACCAACATAAGAGACACCTCTCTGCCCTCACTTGTCCTTGCAGGATGCTTTACATCTGCTTACCCCAGTATAGGGCTTACCCATGCTTACCCCCTCGGCCATCAGACCCTGCAGCTTCCCTCACTCTCTGCCCACTAACGCCATCCCAATAAGAACACAGTGCCACAGACTCTGCCTGTTCCCACTGTGGCTCCCAGCACTCACCATGGCTTCGCAGAGGTGCTGGTGGTGCTGCAGGAGGAATCTCAGAGGCAGTCCCTCTTCTCCCCTGGACTGAAACAATAAATACACCCCATTCCAGGCTAAAAATAGCCCCATGCCCACTTTTGGCTGTAATAGGTAAACCAGCCACCCCCAACCCTCTTGTCTCTGACTTTCTCCTCCTCTAATCTGCAGTAAGCTTGCTGTTGTCACTGGTGGATGTGACATGTGAGACAGAGGCTTTCAAGGTTAGCAGCACACCAGGAGGCCCTGCAGCTCCCACGAGCTGCCACTTGAGAGGGCAGAGGCTGTGCTCTTCCCCTCTGCAGGGCTGCTGTGGGGTTATCTGGCCCAGCACTGTGCCCCCAAATCACGGGGCAGTGCCTCCCTTTTGCTTCAGGGTGGAAATGCCCCCTCATTCTTCATAATAAAGAAGCTGCCTTATATTCCCTCACAACCAAGGGACAGGGATGTTTTGCCAAGCATCTCTAGGACCTACTGCATCTTCTGAATGGGAAAACTGGGCTCTGCTTAGCTGCTAAAGAAGGAGGAGCCCTGGATACAATGGGGACCCGTCACTTGTGATACTCCAAGAGCCAGAACCCATCCAAAAGGGGCTGGATGAGGCTGGGGATGGATGCTGAGCTCCCACAGCACGAAGATCCCCTGTATCACTCCCCACTGGGGCAGCTGTCACCCATTCAAGCCAAGTGCTTGCTCAGCCCTGGCTCTGCCATTAACTCTCCCTGTCCCAGCTGCAGGTGGGTTGGATCTGTGTGTGTTTTGCCTTTGGTATTTTTAGGCATGCTGAGGCAGATAGGAGAGCAGGGAGGGTTGGGACACGGCTGCGAACAAAAGGGGCCTTGAAAGTGGATCCCAGAGCTCAGGGCTCTGTCTGGATGCTGTCCTTGTTCTTCCAAAGGACACAGATGCCGCAGTTGATCCCTGGCACTCTCACCTCCACACCGCTCCAGCAGTCATAGACTGAATGAGGCTTATGCTAAGACTGAGATAGATTCTGGGATGTTTTCTCGGTTCTGTCTGAGCCAAAAGACAGAGGGAACAGTAGAGATGGGCAGAGCAGGGTGAGCAGCAGTCCAGGGCACGCGGGCATGGCTGGGATCAATCACAGCACAGGCCCTCGTCTGCCAACTCCAGCTGAATCCATCGGCCAGCCAAGCCCAATTACCTTAATTTGTGGCATTAAGGAAAAATCCATAAGCATCAGGGAAGTGATGTGCAGTGGTTTAAACAGGACCAGTCGCTCATGGAGCCACCGGCGCCTCTTGGGCGCTGCCCATTGCTGGCTGTGCATCCATGTTGGGGCAGTACAGGAGGCAGCCCCGGGGCTAGGGAGAATTCCCAAATTATATTGTTTTGGGGAGCCTGGAAGAGGTTAGGCTTTGGCCTGTCTCTGCTGAATGCCTTTCTTTGAGTGGGGGCTTCAAAGGACTTCTGCATGCAAAAAGGCTGAGCACAGCCCCAGCACTCTGGCTGGGGGTGAGATGCAGATGGCTGTGAGCGTTCTGCTATCATCTGTAAGACGGCGCATCTGCTCTGCTGTGCACTTCTCACTGGCAGACATCCTCTGTGCTTCATGGGCCAGATCCTGCCCTGCAGTGAAGAGTGGAGTCTGATCTGGGTGCTTGTTGGTCCCTTCCCTGCTGTGGGTGCTGGGGACTTAGCGACACACAGAATAAAATATCTATATGGATACGTATATATGGAGAGAGAGAAAGAGAGAGAGAGAGAGCTCTGTAGTGAACAAAAGAGCCATTGGAATAGTGGCTGCAGCCTGTGAATGAATGGATGTCAGGGAATAATGCACCTATCTGTGCAATGGCAGAATCAAGCATCGTCCCCGCTTATCTGCCCAAGAGCCTGTGTTGGACATGAAAAAGCCTTTCTAATTAATAGGACAGCCCCTCTTGAGCTCGATAAAAAATGGAGTCAAAAGCATTTGATTAACCCCAGCTCTCTGCAAGGCTCCTGAGCCCTATGTGTGCCCACAGCCAATAATGGGGACCCCCAGCACCAGAACTGCTTATTTAGGGGATCTCAGAGCCAGCCCCTGCCCTGCCAACCTGCTTTCCTTCTGCATACCTTTTCCTCCAACCAACATTTTGTTTCTGCCATCAGATCCATTTGACTAACCTAATACATATGTATACATGCTGGTGCATTCCCATTCAAACCAATGTAAATTACCTTTGACCAATACATTTTCCCAGGAAATCAATGCATTTTAACACTGGATAATATTTATGAAATTGAATTTTTTATTGAAGCTAATGCAATTCGCCTCTATATTATGCATTTTTATTAAACTAATGCATTTTAAATTAAACTGTTGTATATTAACTACAATGGCTGTTGGTACTTACAGTAAAATAATATATGTTTGCTGAAATCAATACATATTCCAAACCCAGGGTTTTCCAGTTAACAAGGCTGTATCAAATATAACAAATGCTTGTAGCTGCTTAATGTGATGCTTATATACGCTGGCTGCTGCATTTGTTTATTGGTAATGATTACTTTCCAAGGGAGAGAGCTTATTAAAGGTAGAAAGACAGATTTCCATGCAGCTGGTGGTGACCACCGCTTGTCCAGCGTTAGCCACAGGAGAAGGCAGTGAAGATGACCTGAGTGAACGCCACCTCCCCGTGCTTCCCATGGCATAGGGAAGTGACAGGGACGAGGACGATGCCACTGTCCCCACGGTGGGGCTGTGCCCATGCTGCACACAGGATGCGGCAACAGCAGTGGCGTTGATGGTGGAAAGCCATGAACCATGGCGTTCCGCGTCCCTCCCCGTGTCCCTGTGCGTCTCTCCCCGTGTCCCCTCCTGTCCCTCCGTGTCACCTCGTGCTCCCCGCAGTGTCACCCGGCGGGACGCGCTGCAGACCCCGAGATGGCCGCCAGGTGGCGCCATTGTAGCGGGCGCAGGGCGGGCACGGCCCGGTGCCGGCGGGGACGCAGGAGAGGGCAGGGAGAGGAAAATGGGGGGGGGGGGGGGGGTTGGGGTGGAGAGGAAAGAGAGAGGAAAGGGGAAGGGGAGAGGGAAGAGAGAGAGAAAGGAGAGGGAAGGGAGAGGGGAGAGACAGAGGAAGGAGAAGGAAGAGACAGGGAAGAGAGAGAGAAAGGAGAGGAAAGAGAGAGGGAAAGAGAGAAGACAATAACACCCTTACACAGCTGCACAGCCTGCTGTAGGGTTGATTTCTGCTTTCCCAGGCCAGAGGAGGCCAGGACACTGCAGAAAGGCATGAGGCAGATGGGGGGGCAGTGGGGGGTGGGACCCCTTCAAGGATTTCCCAGAGCCCAGGACACAGTTCTTGTTGTGCTGCCTTCCCTGAGCATGGGATGGGGACTCCGCAGCTGTGTGCGGGTCTGCAAGGACCACTGGCTGAGTAACAGAGCTCTGAGCTCGGGGCTGCCTCAGCCTCATGGCCTGCCGTGTCTCCGCTCATCACAACGGCACTGGTTTGGCTCTATGTGGGTCCTCGTGTCCCTCTGCCCACCCTTGGGACAAAGCATCCACGGCTGGGAGGAGGCTGGCACGTGGCACTCACTGCCCACGCTGCCTAATGGGGTCAGATCACCGCACAAAGGATTTATCGGCCGGATCACAAACGACAGGAAGGTGAGAATAAATTAACGCCTGAAATGGGAGCGTGCTGAAATCCAACATTTTTTTTTTCCCCCCCTCAAGTATGCAGAAAATCCCCTTCCATATTTTAATTAAAAGCCTTTCAAAAGAGGAGGTGAGGGGCTGCCATTTACAGCGGGCTATTGTCAGGCACACAAAGCAAAGCCATTCTGGAGACAAACTGATTTATTAACCTGCATCCCGCAGTGCTGCCAGGGCTGGGGGGACCTGATGCCCCCCGCTGCCCTCGAGGTGGCCAGGGACCTGGCTCAGGTGTGGGGCACAGCGTGACACTGTCCTCTTCCTCCTGGCTCCCACTGAGTTAGGAACGATTTGGCCGAAGTGAAGCATTCCTCCCAAGCCCACAATTTGATTTGCTCACTGGGGATGCCACATTAGTTTTTACTTCTGATTTATGAGCTGGCTCTTCTGTAATTGATGGGCATGAGATCAGACACGAGCAGCATGAGCCATCCCAGGCCACCAGCAAGGTGACACAGGGAGGACACCAGCAGGCATCGGTACCGAAGAGCAGAAACTCAAGAGAGGTAAACTTGGATGCTCAACCTGGTCTCCTAGAATCTTTAAGGCTGGAAAAGATCACTAAGTCCAACCCCAACCCACCATGCCCATTAACCATGTCCCTCAGTGCCACATCAATACAATGGGCACAGGGTGGGCTCAGGGCTGTGGGTGCTGGCTGGCTCTCCCAGACACAGAGTATTGCAAATCTTTTTGTCAAACTCTGATGTCCTGTTTGCTTGTTCTCCTGCCCAAGGTGTTCTGTGATGTTGGGACTGCAGGCAGTTCTGTGCATCTCTGAGTGGGGGTGAGAGGTGAGAAGGCTGAGGTAGAAGAAATAAGAGGACCCTTTAGCAGGTTCTGTGTGATAGGACAAGGGGGAATGGTTTAAAACTAAAAGAGGGGAGATTTGGAATGGATATACAAGGAAGAAGTTTTTACACTGAGGCTGCACAGAGAAGTGGTGGTGCCCTATCCCTGCACACAGCCACAGTCAGGGGACAGGGCTGTGAGCACTGATGGAGATGTGGGTGTCCCTGTGCACTGCAGGCAGTGGGAGCAGACAGCTCTCGGGCCTCCCCATGGCTGGATGAGAGCCGAGCTCCTACTTGTGCACGAGGTGCATCACATCCCACCGACCGCTCCCTGCTGGGGTCACTCAGATGCCGGGCTTGTCTGCTCAACCCCCTACCTACAAGCCCCAGCAGGGCTGGGAGAGCAATAGCAGGGTACTGGCGGGCAGATTTTGTGCTTGCTTTACTGCAGTAGCTGCCCGATGCCCACCTCAAGCCGTGTAGCATTTCTCTTTATTTATTTATTGATTTTCCCCCAAACCCCGCAAATCACCGGGAAAACTTCCCCTCGGGGAGGGCCGCCCGGGTCTGCGCTAACAAAAGAGCGGAGCGCTGCGGGGCGGTGGCAGCAGCTGTGCCCGCGGCTCCGGGCCGCCCTCCGCCCGCCCCGTCGGGACCGGCGCGGCGCGGGGCGGGTCCGGGCGGGCGACGGGGCCGGCGCTGGGCCGGGCGCTGGGGGCAGCGTGCCCCCCCCTTATTTCTCCTCCCCCCCCCCCCCCCCCCCAAAGATGGCGGCGGACGTGGGATCGATGCTCCGGTATCGGACGCGGTTTGATGTCCGCCGGCTCCAGGTTGGTGGCGCGGCGGTCCCCCAGAGCCCCAACCCCGGCGGGGGTTCGGCGGAGGGGGGGACCTCCTCCAGCCCTCCCCCCCCGCTGCTCGCCGTCCCCTCCCTCCTCCCGCCCTTCGCCATCGATAGGTATCAGAAATTGATCCCCGGTACTCCGCCGTTCCGTTCCTCCGCCGCTCTTTGTTCGCACGGAGCAGCGCATGGAGCCGCCCGAGGTGACAGCCCCGGGGGCGGGCGGGGGGGGAGGGGGGATGGAAGGCTGAAGTTGCGGGGAGCGGCGGGGTTCGCTGCCGCCCCGTCGTTAAGTTTGGGGGATCCCCTCCCCAGCCCCCTCGCAATGCCGGTGTTCAGCCGGTAATTGTCATTGCCAGTTGTCGGGGAGCGATGCGGCGGTGGTAGTGGAGATGGAGAGAGGGAACGGAGCGGGAGGAGGATGCGATGCGCTCGGGGTTGGCTGGAGCCCTCCTGCGCTCCCATTGTTATTGGGGTCGGGGAGAATCGGAGCGCGCACATTTGCAGCCCCGCATGTCGCTGAACCCAATTGGCGGTGGGAGGTTGAGTCCGGTCCTGAGAGCTCTCTCGGAGCTCCGGTTGTCACCTTGTGATGGATACAGCGCCGACAGAGAGATCCTTTGTGGTCCCGCTCGGGTCACCCGTACCGTCCCCGTCGGGCTGTGAAATTAACGGTGAGTCCTTTGTTAACATTGATGACCTGAGAACAAACCGGCGGTGTTGACAATGTGTGACTTCCATGGGCACGCAGCTCGTGGAGAGCCGGGCAGCGACACAATGGCTCTGCGAACGCCGCGTAATGGGATGAAACCCAACCTGGAGCCGCCACAAAAGCCGAAATGCTCATTTACATGGATATTAAAAGGGTTTATCCCTCCTGGAGATCACGGAGTTGAAAACGCGGCGTGTTTCATGGGGGAGTCAACAAATTTCAATGTGCTTTTGTAAGGCTTCGGTGCTGTATCAACAGTTCCAGCATTTAATACGTTTTGGCTTTTAAACAGATTATGCACTACAGCCTCGATCGCCAGCCCCAAAAGTACTGCAGGTAGCACGGCCACCTCTGCTCATTTATGGCATTGTGGTCAGAAGGGGATTAGGGGGATGAGAGCTCAGGATATAAAAGCATTCCTGGGTGCATCACGCTAATGACTTTTCCTGGGTGCGTGCAGAACCTTGATTTAATAGTAAATATTGGCAGTGACTTTTTTTGCAGGGTGGAAGGTAGGTGGCTGGCAGCCCCAGAGAGCGGTGGCAATGGGAACGATGGCCGTGGGGACGAGTGGCCATGGGGAGAGATGGCACTGGGTGATGGTGGCACTGGGGAGCGGTGGTGGCACGGAGTCGTGGGCAGGCAGCTGCGCTGCGGGATCACAGTGGGAAAGGTGACCTTGTGCCAGCTTGGCCTGGTGCCCTCCGTTAATAAAAAAACAACAAAAAAACCCCAAAACAACCCAGAAGGGAAACAATCCGTTTATTCTTTTTCTGAGAGCTTTTTTTTTTTTTCTTTTTTTTTTTTTTCGTTGTCTTTATTTCTTGGGCTTTAATGCGTGGGGCTGAGCTGGCCTAGGGCTTGCTGGGAACGGCGGAGTTTGAGCAGCCCTGATGAATGGTGGGCATATGTAAAACACGCAGATAATGCGCTGCGCGGCGGCACTTTGATCGAAGCGGCATCGAGCCCTTTTACAGCAAATAGGCTCGGAAATGAGGAGAGATAAAATTCTATCAAAGATAATACCTGGCATATTTCACTGGGTTATGAGATTGTTTTATTGTGTACATTACTAATGCAGTATTTTTTTACAGCTTTCTTGTGTATAATAGTCATAACGGGATTCATACCTTTATTTTGCTCTGTGCTTTAATTTGCTTCTGCTTTACGACGTTGGGTTGAGGGCTGTATGGATTACACGCACCGTGCTGCTCTCACTCATTCCGTGCTAAACCAGCAAAAAAAGAAAACAGGAAGAGTTGAGAGCTGCTGATTTGGGCTAAAAAATACACGAGTGAGGGGAGAGAGACTGATTAGAGCCATCTTTTATCAACGGCTCCGCATCGCATCATGCAGATTAGCACTGGGGCTGTGTTCCCCAGTACAAGGATGCTGACCCTGTGCAGACTTGGGCAGAAAGTTGGGCGCCCGACGTCGCGTTTGAGGAGTTTGGGGAGGAGGGAAAAGAATGTGGATGTGATTAAAATATTATAACCTTATGATATTCTGAAGTGCATAAATTTTACATATCAGCTACAGAGGGAGTTTAGACATCCATTAAATGATATGACAGCTTGACTTATCTAAATGTGCTATCATTTAACAATGTGTCAAAATTCTTCTTTATATAGATGACAGCAGTAAATAAGCTATCAGTCCTCTTGGTTGAAGCTTAATTCCTGCAGCCTGGACGAGGAAACTCGCTGTGCTGTTGTGGAGCAGCCCCCAGCACGGTCGCCCCAGTGGAGTCTGGGAAGTTTTTGGGGTCTTCCCTTCCTCACTATGTAATTTGGGGCTCTGAAGGTGAGCTGGAGAATCACAGAACCATAGAATATCCTGTATTGGAAGGGACCTACTAGGATCGTAGAGTCCAGGAGCCCTGCCATCCTACAGTTGTGATGGTGGTCAACTGCATGAGTCCCGGAGTTCCATGGTGGGAACAGAGATGATGCTGCCCATCCCCTATGAGTGTTGGTATTTCTCCTGAGAGCTCTCAGGGCCACCCTGCTCCATTACTGAATTGTGAATGTGGTTTGGCTTTTCAGTGGTTCCGGCTTCTACCCAAGGGTCCAGGTGGGACATGGGCGGCGTTGAGGAAACGAATGCAAATTTTGGAGCAGTAGAAGTGACAAAGGTTCTCTGCAGGTGTCTGCCTTGTGGCTGGGTTTTGTGGTGTCTAAGAGGTGTGTACTGCTCCGGACACGTTTCCAGTGAGCAGGGGATTTATAAGTGGTTCTCTTTCATGTGGATTCTCTGCTGTCTAAAGCAGCTGTGCTTTGTAGTCACATATGTGTAGAGATGGCGGCGGTGTTTCTTGCTCTGTTTTCATATTAATCAAGGTCTACAGTAACCAGCAGTTCTGTTCCTCCCATTGCCATGGAGCCTCGACTGAATCATAGACTCACAAAGTTTGGAAAAGACCTCAAAGACCACCAAGTCCAACCCCAAGCCATCACCCCAGTGCCCACTGACCACGTCCCTCAGTGCCACATCCCCACGTTTCCTGAACACCTTCAGGGACAGTCACTCCACCACCTCCCTGGGCAGCTGGGCCAGTGCACTGGAATGCTCCCACCACTGCCAGTGGGCAACTGGAGCTCAGTGTGCCCTGTGGAAACCTTGATGGCTGGAGGCCCTGTGGTCTGGATGTCACCGTAATTTCATTCTGCAATACCTGCTGTTTGGTTTTATGATCGGCTGAAAGTCAGACCCTGAAGTTCCCGAAGTGTAATGTGGGTTTTTTCCTGTGGCTGAATAATTGAGATGCTGCCAGACAAGAAGAGAGCTGCAGAAAATGAGAGTTTATCTTTAGCTCTGCAGCTCTCACTTTAGAAACTGGTGACCCCAATTCCAGCTTGAAGAGTGACTTCTTCCCTAATTAATAAATCCATTAATTAATTGTGTGCGTGCTGCAGCCCATTAGAGATATACGCGCTGGCCTCCTGATCCAGTTTAGTGGATTGTCTCTGTAGCCTCAGAGGGGGGAATAAAAAAAAGAGATTGTGACCAAGAGGCAAATAGGGATGGGGATGAAAATATAATTTGATCCCATGGGACGGGAGCAAAGGTTTGCAGCCCTGTGACCTCCTGCTTATGGAGCCAGGATGCCCAGGAGAGCTTTGAGGTTTGCCATGCCCACAGTATGTGGGGCTGCTGGGTGGGTGTTGTGGCTCTGAGCCCGCATGCAGGTGGAGCTGAATGTTAAAGCGCTCAGTGATCCGAATTATTATTTATGACCAGATTAAGCAAACAGCACGCTCCCAGCCTGCGAGTCCTTTAGGAGGTGCTTGCTTAACTAGATAACCTCAGCGGAGCATGGAGAACCAGCTATTCATCTCCCTCCATATGTTGGCACAGGAGCTGCTCCCTTCAGTTAATTTTTCTTGCTGTCTGCAGAGACTTCAAATAAAAATGCAGGCATAATTGTTGTGTGCTCCGGTCCCACTGCTCCTGTTTTCTCTGCTGAACGTAAACTTAGCGGTTGGCAAGAGAAACAGCAGCGCTGAATGCAGAAGCCGTGGCTCAGCTGGGAAAGGAGCCTGTGGCTTTGAGTTTGAAACGTTCTATGCTTTTCCCCTTTTTTGCCAGCAAAAGGAAATGCTCCTGCGATCACGGTGCTGCCCCATGGGCCAGTCCCATTGCTCTTAGGGCATCACCATGGGACAGCCTGACCAACAGGAACATCCTGCTCCCTGCTCTGAATGAAACTCATTTGGGTTCAGCACAACGCGATGTTATGGCAAACATTGCTTTCCTGGAGATGGAGGGCAATGGGCAGCACAGTGCAGGCTGCCTCTACCTGGAACAGTTGCACTGAGCTCATCCATCCCCCCAAAAGGCTTCGGGAAGGTGGTTGGAACATTTTGTACCATCCTGCTCCTATTATAGAAAGATGTAATTCCCCAACTTGGGAGATAATAAGCAGGTATTGACTTCTGCTGAGGTCATTATCAAGATTTATTCAGTCAATATGGCTTCTCAGGTCAATAAATCTTGAGGTTGATAAAGGAGGAATATATACTTGCAGACTTTATTAAAAAGTTTTCCCTTTCTGTAACAATTCCTAGTGTTTGTGGTGTTAGCATCCACCACTGAGTGCTCTTTAATCACCCTTTTTTTGCAGTTTCCAGCACGTTTTGCAACAACAGCAAAACCAAAGCGGGAGGAACCAAACCCTGTTGGCATCAACGTGCCATTCTCCATTGCCAGCCTGCACCCTTGTGCCTCAGTTTCTCTGCTCATGGGCAGAGAACTGAGGTTTTGGGGTCACGCATGGGAACACAGCCATATAGGGAGGATGCATGGGCACAATGAATTTTAAGTTGAATTTCCCAGTTCCATGCACACTAGTGTTGGCATAGATGCACGCACCGAGGACGTCTTCCAGAGCTTTTTAATATGGCCTCGCTGTGTAATTTTTTCTTTTTTTTTTTTACTAGTTCAGTGCAACATTTAATGATTTCCCCAAAGCTCCAACAGGACCCCAGAGTATTGATGGAGCTGCGGTTTCAGTGACTTGCTGCTAACACATGGCTGTTTTCGTATTAATTGATGGGTGTTGCACATGCTGGTGACTTCTTCTGCAACACAGGTTTCTAAGAAAGTAAATAACCCATTGGAACCCCATGTAAATATGACTCCGGTGGGAGCCACGCCGTGCGTCAGCCGCTCCAAGCGTGCTGCGGTTGCCTTGGGTAACGCTGGTGCAGTTGTATGCTGAAGTCAGGACCTCAGGCTTCCTTTGTTTTCCTCCGTCAGGAGAGCATTCGTGCAACATTACCTGGTGCTGCTGATGTGCTGTGTAAGCAGGGCTGCTCGGCTCAGAGGGGTCTGGGGAGCACCGCGACCTGGCTGTGCGTTGGTGCTGCAGGGAGCGGTTCTTCGTTATTTATCATGGGGTGGTTTGCAAACATTGCTTCATCCCTGGGAGCCGGGTAATCATTACCCTGTTTGTCCCCTGGCTTCTTGGCTAACAGATGGATGGAGGCGGGTGGGAGCAAGCTGGGGACTTTTCAGCTGTAGAGACCAAACACTGGGAACTTTCTGCCCACGGACCAAGCAGGGTTGAAAGAAGAAGCATTGCTAAAACCCAAAGTGAAGCATGTTGGCCAGGTAGGGTTTAAAGAAAGAACATTGCTCCAATCCCCGTGGGTACATTCCCCGTTGGTGTGTGTGCTGGTGGTGCTGGCATGCAGGTGTCCTGCAGAGGGATGCTCTTGGCGACCGCCTGCCCGCTGCTCCTGTGGCTCTGCCATCTCCCCAAGGGCCTCGACTTCACCAAAACACCACTTTCTGACCCCAAAATGTTGTGTCTGTCCAGGGGCCACATGCCATTCCGCACCATGTGAGCACGGCACGCGCTGCAGAAGCAGCGGAGCTGGGGCCGCTGTGCCTCCCGCTACCGCAGCACTCCTTCAAATAGAAGCAGCTAATTAACATTATTCTTTAATTATTGCCTTTATCAACAAGGGGTCTGGTTTATACCAGCAGGATAGTCGCTTTCCCTTCCACTACCCAAGTGAATGCTTCAGTTCCTGTTGCTTTTGAAATGAATTTGATGTCATCTGCCCATTGTCACTTAATGGGGACACTTGGGTAATGATTGCGCGCTCCAGCCCTGTTAGCAGCACTGCGAGCGTGTAATTTAGCCCCTTAGGCAACGGTACTTTTGAAATCTCTGGATAGTTTTGAACTCTCTGTTCTTAATTAAATATGCAATTTTTCACGGTAACCAGGTTAATTCTTTTGTGTTGTGTTGTAATACTGTTAGGAATTTTCATAGTTCTTATTAAACATTATTCAGGCATTGTGAATTCCATAATTAAAAAAAATGAAAAGAACAAAGCTTGATTCACTTCTTTCTTTTCCCTGGTTAATTTATCAAATGAATTTTGCAAATTTTTCTTTTTGTCCCCAGACAGTGTGCCAAGTGTTTTAAAGGGGAAGGATTTAATTGCTCTGTAGGGATTGGTTGGTTATGAAGGATTTGGCTGTTTGATTAGTAAACCCTACTGGGAATGGTTTAATGCTCCATGATCTTAAAAATTGTCTGATTGTTGGGCTCTCCAAGGATGCTTTCTCTTTTCGTTATGTACGGCAACAGCTTCGTACAAGTGTGATTATGGGGTGGTGAGGAGGGAGCTGATCTGCCTGCCCTGATGTAGGGAAATGATATTGGGAACGGCAGTGGAGGGACAACGTAACTGGGGGATGCAGAACTGCGAAGCTTTGTAGCATCTCCTCCTGAGGTGGGATTGGAACACCCATGTCCAGCAGATCTGGAGGTGTTCAAGAACCGCATGGATGTGGTTAGTGGGCATGGTAGGTTGGGGTTGGACTTGGTGGTGTTAGTGTTCTTTTCCAACCTTCGTGATTCTGTGATTCTGCAGGCACTATTGGAGCTTGGGTCATGGAAGTATGGGATCTGGGGTTTTCTTGTGGGATTTGGAATTTCCCATGGGACAGGATGGGTTCTGTGTCCTGCCCAAGGCACAGGGCAGCCTTGGGTGATGCTGGCCGTGAGATGGCTGCCAAACGGGATCAATAGTGGCAGCTCTGAGAAGCTCCCCAGGGTTATTTGGGCTTTAAGGAGAGGTCAAAGAACCATTGAACTTGTAAATATATTAGTATTTAAGGGAAGAATTGCTGTCTTCCAGCTTGGTTTACACGGTGTTGACTTTTTCCTGTTCTGGTTAAAGTGAGGGTTGGGACCTTGGTGGTGTGGGAGTGGAAAACAAAATGTGCAGCAGTGCTGCAGGAGGGGTCTTTGCTCCAGAAAGCATCACAGAAGGTGTGCAGGCAGACAAGAGGCATTGCCAGCCTGAAAAGCAAAGCAGGGATGCAAAATATCTTTGTTATTTCTTGAAATTTTGCTTAAATGCAAAGATTTGTGCCAAGTCCCAGCTGTGTGTGCACCTCAGCAGTGCTTGGACTTGAGCTTGCAGCTCCGTGTAGTGCTGCTGCAAGACCCTTCCAGCACCTCCTGCTCCATGCAGATCCCAAAAGTCATTTTATACCAAAAAAAAAAAAAAAAAAAGAGAGAAAGCAAAGAAGCAGACATTTGAAAGGTGAAGCCAAGCAGACGCTGGTAATGTATTCACAGGCATGACACAGAATGGCAGCGTGTCGTGAACCGCGTCCCTGGAGACCAAGGGGTGGGATATTGGCTTTAACCCACAAAGGCTCCAGTCGGGGCATAAATTCATCAGACTTACGGGATTGCTCTCGGACTACTGAATAATTTACGGTTCCAGAGCCCAGCCAGGTTCAGGTCATTGGGGTTCATGGGTTAATAACAGGTTTGGTTTTTGTTGTCAGCAGCTGCCTTGATAACATATGAAAGAATCCTATTCTGTTGATTAGATTTTGAAATGGATCAATTTTTAATCAGCAGAACATCTGACTCACTCAATAAGAGTAGCATTGTGGAGACAGAGTGGAGGTGCTCTTTATTTACAGGATTGTTTGTTTTTACCCATACGCAAATCCTTGCCCCCCCCGGCCCCATTTCCCCCAGGAGAAGTTGCTTGTGGTTCCGCAGCACTGCGATGGGTGCCGGATCCAGCCCCACACCTCTGTAAATCCATAGGTGCTTATGGGATACCTGGATTTAGCAATCTGTTGTTATTGATGGAAGAACACTTCCTTACCAATGGGTTTCCCATGGGCTGGTGGTTGCCCACCCCAAGCCATGGCCCAAAGCAGGAAGATCTCTAACCAAAATCCAGCCAAAAAAACGAGCAAAGCTTCAATGTGAGTAACTTGGCCAATTTCACCATTACCTTTAATTCTAAAAGAGCTGAATTCCCACTTCAGGTTAATGTCTGAGTGGGGATAATGTTTTTGTCGTTTCTTTTCAGTGCTCAAGGCACAAAAGGCATCCCAGGCCCAATGTGCTGCATCACATCCTAATACCTACACACATTTCTTCTTGTAAAAGCACGCGTAAAATAAATTTTCCCATAAGTAGGAGCTGGCGTGTCAGAATTTCGGCCTGAAGCAATCGCTAACAACAGGCATAGTGGGACTCCCTGAAAATCCAGCTCCCACCTCCTTCCTTCCCACACTCTTTTTTAATAACAGAAAGGGTAAAAGTCTCATAAATAGAACTTTGTGAATGGTGTCACCGGATTAAAGATTGCTTTGCGGTTGTTGGGCGGGCGCTGATGGATCGCTCGTGGAGCCCTGATGCTGGCAGGTATTGATGCAGATAAGTTGGCTCCAGTGGTAATTTGCATGGTTTGCCCTGGGTGCTCTGCAATTTTACTTTTAAAACGCATGCCTTCTGGCAGTCTCCTTCACCTAAATAAATATTTTCCCTCTTGCCAAGGATCAATTAAGATCACAGTTCCATGGGGGCTTGTGGCAGCACTTCTTTTGCTTTTCTTTTTTTTTTTTTGCTTTTTGCTTTTCGTGCTTGCAAGAGTTGCCTCACGGGCAGAGGGGCCTCAGGTCCCATCCTGGTGCCAATAAGACGGGTGATGGATGGGCATCTGCTAAAAACACGAGCAACGTCAGGAGGTTAAATATGCATTTTGCATCATCCCTGGCAGTTTTATTTTCAGGAGAGCAATGGGTGTCACAAGGTCGGGACTTTCAAATTAAGTTTATTTTAGTGATGGAGAACGTGCTCATCTGTTGAGCACCCACTGGTTATTTTCTGAAGAGAATTTAAAAAAAAATTATAGAGTTATAAAACTGAGTCGGAAGAGACCCCCAAAATCTGTATGTTCCCACTGCCTGCAGTGCACAGGGACACCCGTAGCTCCATCAATGCTCACAGCCCTGTCCCCTGACCTTGGGTGTCTGCAGGGATGGGGCACCACCACTTACTGCCTTATATTTAATCTAAATCTCCCCTCTTTTGGTTTGAAACCAGTGCTTTCACAAAGAGTATGGGGTCAGCTGAGCTGGGTTCTGTTTCTAAAGGCTGGTGCTCAAGGGCTCGGAGGTGATCCCATGTGTCAGGTAATGGGGACAGCCCTGGTTGATGCCCAAGGGAGGCATCAGCTCCTCTGGTAACTCATTAACTCTCCAAATTGCTGTTGCCTTTCACGGCAGAGGAAGTGAACAAACAGTGGATCAGAGTCTGGCTTTGGGTGCTGCTCGGGCCAGGGGTCACTCCGTCAGTGCAGTGCTGGGATCCTCATGGGAACAGAAGCGATGAGGTCAAAAATGTTGCCTTGCCCCTTCAGTTGGGATTTAAGAGAATAAACAGGTGAATTTGGGTCTGTGAACCCGTGCCCAGGACAGCCCCGGGCTGACAGGCAGCAGGCGGAGGCTGCGTTAATTTGGGATGGAGGCACTGGGAGCAGTGTGTCATCCGATCTCCTTCTCCTGGGATTTTTAAGGCATTCTTCCAGGTATGAGGCTCCTATGGTTTGAGGTATTTGAGCGTGTTAGGATGACACAGGTTGCATTTTGGCAGACGTCATGTTTTCCTTCTCTATCCCTTCCCCCCACCACACATAACCTCAGTCTAAAAGGGTTGCTGTATTTTTCTTTCACATTCAGCTGATAATTAAACAACAACAGAGCCCAGCATCCCTCCAGTACAGAGCAGATGGGGCAGCCTGAGTCCTCGCACTCTGCTGGCTCTGACAGCGCTGAGTCCCTGGGATGGTATGGGGCACGTGTGGCACAGCCACATCCCACTGTGGGATATGGGTTGGGGTGTGGTATGGGATGGGCTGCAGGATAGAATGCAAGATGTGGGATGCGAGGCAGGGTGCAAGATGTGTGCTCCTGCCTCGTGCCTTCCCATGGAGCCACTTTGCTTTTACAGCTGACGTGGAGGTTTTTTTGGTAACAAATACTTTTATAGTGGATAATCCCAGGCTGCTACTTGAAGGAGCCATTAAGGAGCACAGTGCGAGCTGCCTGCTGCATGTACCCGCAGTGTGCTGAGTGCCTCCCGCTGCACGGCCGTGCCACGCAGCTCTGAAAAGTTTGGGGCTGCAGATTCCTTTGCAGAGGGATGAGAGCAATTTGCAGCAAAATCACCACCTTTCCCTGTTCTGTCTCTGAGCTGTTTAGAAACGACGTTGTTTGCTTCCCATCGTCTGCGCCGGTTTCTCATTGCAATGCCCTATTTTATTTTATTTTTAAGCAGCTACAATTGATAATTTAGTTTCGGATAAAGCAACCTTAGAGCTTTTATTTCTCAGAGGCCAAACATTGATGTTGTGTGAAATGGGAGCTTCGCGAAGCCTTTGTATGAAACTTAGCTTCCTGAAAAATTTATTTACTGCGACTGTGATCCACAGGAGCGAATTGATGTTTATCTACGGTGGTTCTTGCCAGGAAAAAAAAAAAAAAGCATAACTGCACTTTCTTCAGAAGCCTTGAAAGGCCTTTTAAATAAGTGTCTAATAGTAGGCTCTCAATAGCAAACAGCCAGCTTGACAGACAGTGTACAGTATATTATTAACTATAAGCAGGCTTAATCTTTTTCTCATGTTTTAGAGAATGCTTTATAACCCCACAGCCAAAGGATTCGTGATCGCCGGGTATGTGAAGCTGAGCAATCTGATGTTACTGTGGGGAGATCGATGCGCCGGGCTGCTCCCTGCCACTCCTTGCCTAAGTTCTGCGTGGTTGAGCCTGAGGAATACATGTTGCTGGTCCTGGGTGTGAGCCAAAGAGTTGGAGAAAATCAGCAGTGAGCGTGCTGGAAGGCGATGTGCAATTAGCCAATTAAACAGGCGGTGTTTGCTCGGTGTGTGACTCGCAGCCAGCTTGGGGTCGGTGGCCCTGGTGGCATTGTGGTGGCAGCAGTGATATGGGGATGTTGTCCCACAGTGCAGGATGTTTCTCCTGCACAGCTGGGACCAGGCAGGCTTCTCCTTATCTCTTCCATGTGTGGTGTCTGCATCCGGCTCTGGTTCCCCATGGACAAGTGTGTCCATCAAGAAGACTCCTTGTCCTGGATGTATTGAGCTCCCCATCTTTGGTGCAGCTCAGTGGGACAGCAATGGATGCAGACAGTGGCACTGCCTCTGGGCATCCCCGGTCCTATGTCCCTATTTCCTGTTCCACATCACTTGGTCTTACATCTCCATCCCATCTCTGACCTCCAGAGCTCTTACGTGGTCTTGTCAGTGGGAGATGGAGCTGATGGCACATAAGATCTTCCTTTCTAACCCAATTTTGTAAATAATTTGTGTCCGCTCCAAGTGAAAAAGTGCTATATGTGTGTGCTGAGCCTCTTGGGACGTGAGTCAGCTTGCTGCAGGCTCCTTTGCTACTTCCCAGGGCTCCCGTGGGGCTTTGCCAACCTCCTTCTGGCTTCGCATCCTCTTGGCTGTCCTCAAGCCTTCTAAATTCTGTTTTCCTGGCTTTTACCTATGTGCCATCCCTCATTACTACTCTGCTTCATTGCACATCAGCACCTACAATGCTCTGCAGCCCTGCTGAAAGCTCCATCTAAAACCAGCTTATTATTTAATGTTTTTAATCATAATGGGAAGCTGCTTCTGGATGCTGATTGATCCAAGCATCTCCTGTCATCCAAGCATCTCCGGCTGAGGCTGTAATGAAATAGTTTGATGCTTTAACACAAGTGTCAAATACTTCCCCAACAGCACGAGCAGCAGAGACTTTGGTTGAGGTGTCACACCAGTTCCATTTCCTTTGATCCAGAAAAGGAGATAAGGAGTTTCAACTCAGGCTGGGTAGCAGCTGCTCTTGAAGATTTTAAAAATAAGAAAATATGCAATAATGGAAGTGTTAAGCTTTTGTGTCATGTTATGAACTAGTCCTAGTGCTGTGGAGTGAAATAATGTAGGTGTAATAACAGTAGTACAAATGATGAACATGAGTTAATCCTAAACTAGAAAAGAAACAGAATGGTTTTCTTTTTGGAGATGCTCAGAGTTGGTTTTCCTGATATTTCAGGTGAGAACATCTTCAGAAAAGCCTTTTTTAAAAGAAACAAGTGCTGGTTTTCCTGGCGGTTGCATTCTCAGCACACAGTTTTGAATATTGGTGGGTCCAGTTCCTCACCAGCACGGCGAGGTGGCACTGGGCTGTCATCAAGGTATGGGAGTCTGGGCTGAGGATGTCCAATTGTAACGTTGAAGCACTTTTTGGAACATTGGGTTCATAAGCAAACGTTGTGTGAGCAGCTGAAGAGAATTTCTATGACATGCTGAAACGAGCAGGTTGCAGCAAATAATTGGATATCTGCGCTGCTTTCCCTCCACTCTCCTCCATATGGACACTGTGTGTGTTGGTCTTCTCACTTCAGAAGTTTTGCTTTTAGCGGTTTATTTTGAAAATATTTTCCTTACAGACATCCTCCCTCTCCCAATGTTGGTGCAGCCAACCTTAGGGCATGGAACGTGCCTGGGAAGTGGTGGCAGTATAGTGTCATGTTCCTGTCCGTCAGTCCTGCACAGGATGCCGGGGATGCAGCAGACACACAGCCTTATCCACCCATCCATTCACCCATCCATTCACCCATCCATTCACCCATCCATTCACCCATCCATTCACCCATCCATTCACCCATCCATTCACCCATCCATCCATCCATCCATCCATCCATCCATCCATCCATCCATCCATCCATCCATCCATCCACCCATTCCAATGCTGGTATTCCTGCATTGGGAAAAAACAGGGGACTACTATTGGCTTTGGCCAGGGCGCATGGCTCACTTTGTATCAGTTTCTCAAGGCAAATTGTGGTGACTTTTTCAGCCAAGGAAAGCAAAACCTAAAAAGCTGGGAAGGCAGTGCATGCGAGATGCTATCTCTGGGTAAAGTGAGTTACAACATTTAGTACAAGGAAGCTTTGAGGGCTGCACAGTTTGCATCAGAGCGCAGCGTTCCTGCGCTGGAGATTAAACCTCACATTTCATTTTTATACACTGTGCTTAATCCAATAATGATTCCATGTTACAAACGGCAATAATATCTTTCAGCATAGTTAATCAGAATAGACTTAATGCTGTCACTATTTATTAACCTTTGTTGAAAAGCAAGAAGTTTTCTTCCTAATCTGTGATTGTTGCTCTTGTCAGGCTCTGTCAAGTGCAAACCAGCTTTGGCATTCATTAAGGCAGGAGGATGCTGCCTTGCCAGCTGGGATGCCTGCAATGGATGGGAATTCTGGGTGGGGAGCTCTAAAAATCCTCCCCAAACCCCCCTGTGTCCCATTGCTGGGTGGTGGTTGCAGGCACAATTTTG
Organism: Lagopus muta; assembly: GCF_023343835.1. NCBI lineage: Eukaryota > Metazoa > Chordata > Aves > Galliformes > Phasianidae > Lagopus > Lagopus muta. The sequence goes on along the minus strand of NC_064449.1, from coordinate 6,636,359 downwards.
CCCTTCGATCTTCTCGCGTTGGTCTCTTGTTGCAGAGCAGCCTGCACTGGAATTGGCTTGTAGGAGCACCTGGAATTAATGAGCCAGCTTGGTGCTGGGCAGAAATCGATGCTTCCTGCATTAATTGCGCCGTGTTCCAGCTTTGTCTTTTTATTCTGAGTTATGTAGTTGCAGGCAGAGATGTCTCTCTTTGGCAGTAACCCAGGGGTCTTGCTCTCATGCCTGTCCTGACATGTTGTCGGTGACACAGCACAGGAGAGCTCGTTTTGGCCACGTTTTTGCACAGCTTGCTGCTCTTGCAGTAAGCAGGGTGCCCACTCCAGGGGAGCAGCGGCCTCACAATGCTTGGGGACCCAGCACAGCCACCTGGGGTAAGACAGTAACCTCTCATCCCTTCACCCCCGTAGAACAAGAAGCTCAAAACCTCAATGCAAGCAACCCTCAAACCCTTTTATTTCTGCCTGTTTCCATCACTCCATGTCCCCAGGATCTCCCTTCCAAAGCACCCATTGGATGCAGTTGGTGGCACAGGTTTTGGTAGCACCGAGCTCTGTCTTCTGAACTAAAATGAGGTGGGTTTTGGTACCAATAACAATAATTTGGAACCCTTTTAAACCTCCTCTGCAAGAGGCTGGCATCTCTTTCGAGTTGGATATTAAAGCAATTCCTTCTCCCAAAGAGCAGCCAGGCATCAGCACAGGCAGGTTGGATGGGGCCCTGGTCTCCTTGGCCTCGTGCCTGATTTTGTTGGCAATCCTGTCCATGGCAGGAGGATTAGACCTCAATGACCTTTGAGGTCCCTTCCAACCCAAGCCATTCTGTGCTTCTATTCTATGACTTTCCTCCTCCGTGCATCCTGTTGATAGCAATTTGCAGGACTGTGGGCTGTGTGTGCCCAAGGCTCTCTGCTTCCAGACTTCTTCAGGTCTTGTGAAGCAGTGATATTAAGAAAAAAAGAAAGAAAAAAGCCAAGAAGAGGAAAAATCCCAAGCCTGCATCTTCATCATGCATGGAGGTCTGGAGTGCTCTGCTGCTAAATTTAGCCATTTAAAGAAGATTATGGCCTATCCACTTGGGACTTTTAAAAAGGCTTTCACAATAACTCTTGAGAGCCTGATGCCTCTAATCCTTAACTTTAATTTAAAATAAAGAAATCTTTTCAACTTGCCCTGCTGCCCTCCCCCTGCCCCATTATTCAGGCTGAGGTTCTCTGCTGCTTGCTTATGGAGCAGAGATGTGCTAAGCTGGTTTAATTTCTTAGGAAGACTTTTTTTTTTTTAATAGAAGGAAAATCAAGCCAACACTCGAGAGCATACACAGCAGTTTACCGCCATAGGAGGAATTAATCAGTCTATAAAGTTCAAAATGTACAAAGAGGGAAAAAAAAACCCACCCTGAGAGATCAAACACAAGGCTCTTCTCCACGATGCAAAGATAAAAGCCTCTTCCTCCACATGCTTCCCTGCTATTGGCAGCCAGTGGGGTCAAGATATTTTTTTTTGTTGTTATGGAAAGCCAGAGATAATTAATGTTGTTGAAAGAGGGCTCTGGGCTCGGCGTCTGGCAGGCGAGCCCCCAAGTCTGGGCTGCGGCGAGGCAGCGGCAAGCGGGGAAAGTTCCCCGCAGAGGAGCTGCCAGCAGAGTGAAGCCATAAATAATAGCAGGAGATATAAAGGAGGCTTGGAAGCAGCACAGTGCTGCTGCTCCTTGGGTGGGTGCAGCACAGGGTTGGGGTCCTGTCCCTCCTTGGGTCCCGCATCACCGATCCCTCTGTGTTCCTGGGATGCCCCCAGGATGCTCGGTGCCCCAGTAGCTGTGTGCTTGGTGTAGCTCATTTGGATGTGTCCTGTTACAGGGTTTGCGCTCAACCTGCCTGTGTTGGTGATCAATAGATGTATGGTCACCCAAGCTGGCTGTGCATCTCTTCTATCAAAGCTGTGACAACGAAAGATCAAGATGTGAGCAGGCAGACTCATGCATCGAACGCTATTTAAAAAGCAGGATGAATTAATTACCACCATTAATGATCAGGGACAGACTTTGGGAGGCTTCAGTTAGCCTCAAATGTGGAGAAAACCACATTGATGGCATCCCAGTGCCATGCCCCAAGATGGATCTGATCCCTGAGCATCTCAAGCTGTCCCCACTGCACAGTGCTGGGTTTGCCCATCCAGCTGCTTGCTCAGATCCTGTTAATTAGGATTATTTTTTTAACTGCTTGGAGGCATCACTGTCCTTTCTCAGCCCTGCTGAAGGAGCAGTGCAGAAGACCATCAGCCCCTTTTCTGTGCTGGTTAGTTGTAATGCAGCAGCAACAGAGCTGCAACCAGACAGGACTTGTCAGCTGTAAAAGACACTGGCAGATTTTATTAGTTGACAGAAGGGTTTCTTTTTTTTTTTTCCTCGTGAAAATATTAAAAAGTCATTTTAGTTTAGAAACCTAATTTTAATTTCGTTAGGTTTTAATTTAATTTAGGTTTTAAATTCATTTTCCGTCAGAACTCAATTTTTCAAGTGTAATTTGATGCCGTCAGTGGCTATAATGTTTAATGTCCTGCCTATAAATTGCGGGGACGGCTCAGAGATGATTTACAGGATCCAGGCTGATGTGGCCACTGGATGAGGCCATGCCTGGCTCCACACATTACCCAGCACGGGAGGAGGTTGGCATGGGAAAATGACCCAAAGGGCTGCATTATCAGAAAGCCCCACTTGTAGTCGCCTGCATCTACAGAGAATTTGTATTTTTTTTTCCCCTGTTTTTCAAGCCAGGCCCCTGTAAAACACAGCACCATTGCATAAAATGCCATCCCGATTTAATCCATCCCTCTGAGCTTTCCATCTAATTACAGTATTAGAGAAGTCTTCAGAGCATGTATTGAGCATTATAAATGGGGATAAGATGATTCTAGTAATGGCTTAATGATACAGGTGAGACAGTTGGTGCCTGCCTGCATCCCTGGGCTGTGGCCAGACTGATTTGGCAGAGAACAACCCCAGGGTGCTCATGGCCATTAGCAGGCTTTGATTTTCCTCTTGCTTTTGGCTTCTGAGTAGCATTTCATTTCCTGCAGGGCACACTGTGCCCATGGGAATTCTTGCATGGTGACATTTGCTTGTCTTTTTTTTGGCCAGTGTGTTCATTTACAGGTGTTGCATAAACCTCATGGCTGCCTGAAGGCTGCCCAGAGCATCTCCATGGGATTCACTTCCTGTGATGTTTGGCCATGTGTAGCAACTGACAGATCAGTACCATGGGAAAGGCATTACAACAAAGGTGTGATAGCAGAAAGACCAGCACGACAGAAAGGTGCTATAAAGGAAGTGATTGCTCACCTGTATCAGCAGATTCTAGATTTGCAGAGGAAAGCTGCGCCAAGGAGAGATCTCCAGAAAGAGATCCTTCCCCAGTGGCAGTCAGCCCTTAAATGAGGTCTAAGAGTAGCCAGGCTACACCCCTTCTGGTCACACCCATGAATTGCCTTCACCTGTGCTCCCAGGGCTGACCTGGTCCTTTCCCCAGATATTGAATCTATGGTTCTCAGTAGTTCCTATACAGCCATGGGTCGATCTCATCCCATATCTCATCCCTTATCTATCTCACCCTGTATCTCATCTCATCTCTTCTCAAATCTTGGTGCAGTTGTGGTTGTGCACCTGGGACACATGGCAGCATCCAAGCACAGTGCTGGAAAAGTGCTGGGGCCTCAGAATTCCAGACTGGCTGAGATTGTAAGGAATCTCTGGGTCCATTTGGTGCAACACCCAGAGGGTCACAACCCATCAGGGACACTCAGAGCAGGGTGCCCAGCACCATGTCTAGCTGACTTTTGAAGATCTCAAGGAGGAGACCCCACAGCCTGCCTGGACAGCCCGTTCTCATCCATCCAATTCCAGAACTTACTGTGGCCCCACATGGCCTGGTCCAGCCTTGATGTCTTGACTTGGTCCCTGACCCGTGTTTTTACTTAAATCTGTGTAAATCTGTGTAAATCTGTGAGCTGAATGACATTCATCCCCACCAGCCCCACCGCTTCCAATCTGGTTCCTGCAGAGCTGAGGCTTCCAGCTTGTGCTATCTCCCCCCAAAACATTTGATGCCTTTGGTCAATTTTAACACAATTACTACAGATGTGCACGTTTCAGAGAGATTAACTTCTGAAAACTCCCCTGAAGAATGGCTGTCAGGCTGCCAGGGTAAAAACTCCAAGATTATCGCCCTTGGTAGAGAGCAAAAAGTGCAAGGGTTGTGAGCCCAGCCATGCTGTGAGACACAGGAGAATCCGCAGCTGCTGCAGAGCTGGGGTTCCCGCAGGCTCTGGTGTTCCCTGGTTGGGTGCAGGGTGCCCATCCCCACCGGCACGATGCCACTGGCATCCCCCAGGTTGTCATGGCTACTGATGCATGGGACCCCAGGGACTGGGCTGGGAATTAATGGCAGCCCTGGATAAAGGATTCCTGTCTTGGCCGAGTTGATGGATTACATTGATGTGCCATTTGTCATACTGTAATTGTTCTGGCAAATGTAATACCCACTAGTATAAACATTGTGCTGCTTTGCTAATAAAACCGAAAATAGGAAGAGAAAGGATGATGCAGTGTTATGTGAGCTTAAAGAGACGCGGCCTCCTTGCTGTGCTCTTCCACTCTGCCTCCTCCTCCTCACCACCAATGGCACAGTCCCTGGCAGCATGCTCATGGGTGGTGGTAACAGACTGGTTCCCTCCATGGCTTGGGGTGCTCAGGTCCTTGACCCCGAAACCATGTCTTGGGGTGCTGACATCCATGGCTGTGCATAGGATGAGGTTGGTGGAGCAGAGACCCAAAACCTTGATCCATTTGGATCCAGTTTTGCTGCGCCATAAGCATAAGGAAAACATGAAACCCAGGAAGGACGAGAACGATGAGGATAAGAATGAGAATGGTGAGTGCAAGGAGGAGGATGGTGAGGATAAGGAGGGGAATGAGGATAAAGATGAAGATGATGAGGATAAGGAGGAGAGTGATGAGGATAAGGATGAGGATGATGAAGATGAGGAGATGATGAGGACAAGGATGGATGTGAGGACAAGGATGAGGATGGTGAGGATGTGGAGGAGGAGCAGGAGCCCCCAATTCCTCTGCAAGCCCCCATAAAGTCTGAGCTCTTTCAGAGGCATCCTACTTTGTATGTTTGTATCCCCCAAATGTTTTTAAAGTTTATGGTTGACCTGATTCATAGAAAAGAAAGATAAACACCCTTTCTGTGTTTGCAGTCATATGTAATTTTTATCTCTTGACCTTTAAACGTAAGCAGCAGTAAAATGAAGAACTATGGCAGTCATTTAACACCCTGCCTGTACTAACTGGTTTCTGCCTGTGAGCCGTGGTTTTAAATTGGCTAATGCAGAATACTTGCAGAGCTAATAATAATTCAGATTACTCCTGTCAGCTATTCCGGTTTCATGGGTAATTTAGTAGTTGAATAAATTTTTAAAAAAATTCATTCGTTCCCATGCACTGTTATGAATCAGTAGATGGTTTACCATTGGCAGCAGTAACTGTAAGAAGATTTAAATTGCTACTGAAAAGGATTTGAGTGAAGGTAATGTTTTATAATGTTCTAAGCCATATGCACTACTTTCAGGCCTCATCAGTTTTACATTGATTCCTAGTGAAGTGTTTAATTGCATCATGAATGCAATATAATTCAGTTCTTTTTGCTAATATGGTATATATCTCAAAGTGATATACAGCACTGACAGTGAAGGCTCGGGATTTGCGTTGGGTTTCTGAGTGCATGGGGGCACGTTTCAGCATCTCCATGTGTGCCAGGAGCTCTTCATTCCAGGAAGCTTCCTGGGGTCGGGGTTGGGATGGTGTGAGAGGCTCTGCAGGATGTCAACAGCGAGGGTGTCATATGCATACATGCATGTAGCACGCCTGTTGTGCAACACGGCTACTGACCAAGGCACGAGAACTCATGTGGTGCCACTACTGGTTTTTGGTGCATGGTTTTCTTATAGGATTTTCTTTCTTGTGCTTGTTGCAACTTAGAATCATAGAATCATTACGGTTGGAAAAGACCTCTGAGATCACGAAGTCCAACTCCAACCCATCCCCACCATGCCTGCTAAGCGTGTCCCTCAGTGCCACATCTCTATGGTTCTCGAATGCATCCAGGGATGATGACTACCACCTCCCTGGGCAGCCCGTGCCAAACTTCATTGGCTAATTCTTAATTCCAGAGGGGGGTCAGGGATTTCTCCAAGCAGAATATTCAGATGTGGGTGCTTAAAATCAATAGATGTACATATTGGCAACAGGCAAGCTTATACATGCTGGGGGTGATTCTTCTTTGGTGCATGTGCAGCTCGTTTGAGTATAAATGTGAGACATTTTCTCGTGGGGAACCTAGTGCTGACTCTGAGCAGAGCCACCTCCTCAATAATTCAGACCTGTTTGTTTCCCAAAGCCCAAGCTAAGGTGAAATCTCCTTCTGCTCTCCTGTGCAAGCTTCTGGAGCAGGGCAGTACTCCCACTGTGGAACCCGATGTGGTATCAGAGCCACTAACGCGATTATGCCTATACATCATATTAGGGAAAATGAATACTAATTCAATACAAACTACTAATTCAGTAGAACAGAAAATTGCTGAGAGAATAGAAAATTGCTGAGCGTGCCAAAGCTTGGCACCGCTGGAAGGAAATGCTTTGGATGCTCTTCTCCATGGCTAGGGAGATGCGGGTGCTGCAGGAACCATGTCCACCCCTTCTTGCCCTTGGGAAGATCCCTCTGCCTTCTGCTTTCCAGCCCAGAGTTTGTAGGGTTGGAGATTGGAGGTGAAACTTTCAGGAAAACGAAGCAGAAAAGCAGGAAAATTGTTCCAGGTGTGGAAAATATAGCTCACATGGGTGTCTGAGCCTCCTCCCATTGTCAGCTTAGTGGTGGGGCAAGGATTTGGGGATGTGTTGGGCATCATTCCTCATTCCTCCAGTGCCCGTTGGATACAGAACACGGGGCTGTTTTTAGGAATAGCAGGTATGTGCCTTGTTCAGGGTGAGCTGGAACTGGGGCTCGTGTGGTTTCTGCACTGGAATGGTAGAGGAGTCTTATTGTATTAGCAATTTCCCATCAGATCATGTCATATTAGTATTGTATTGTATTAGTATTTGTTTTCACTAATGTGATGTGAAAGTTGCTAATATGATAAGACTCCTGCATTGTATTAGTGAAAACAAATATTAATATGATAGGATGGAAAATAGCTAATAAGAAACTAAGTTGCTAATCCGACATGATGGATCTCCTGCAGGAATTGGCTGCTGTGCTCCTGTACTTTTCCAGGAGCACCTTCAGCCTGGCTCGGAGTGAGTGGGGAAGGAGATGCTCATGTTGGGGACAAAGGGATGTGCTTTAAGGGGATGAAGGGACGCTCTTGTTGGGGATGACTATTTTTTTGTAGGGGATGAGGGGTTGCCCTCATTGGGATCAAAGGGATGCTCTTGTAGGGGATGAGGGGATGCTCCTGTAGGGGGTAAGGGGATGCTCTTGTAGGGGGCAGGGTTGTGGTGGCAAATGCTGCTGGGGCAAACCTGAATTCATGGAGCGTGGAGGCCGTGGTGCACACACACCAGCTCCTGCAGCATGTTCAACTCTGATGATACATAAACCATTTCCTAATTATTTTTTTTCTAGCCACCTGAACCAAATATCAATTTCTGACATGAGGAAGACAGGGTAGGTGAGCCAGAGCTAAATACAAATAAACATTAAACAATTATTGGAATTTAGGTTTATTTTAAAAAATCAGCGGGGTTGAGGGAATGAGCCACCTATTAGCTGGGAAAAGCTATTGGGCTTTTTAACAGCATGCTGTTTCTTGGCGGAGGCTGGGATTTGGGTTGTGTGAGCGGTGGCAGCCCTGGGTGCTATTGATTAAAGATGATGGAGCAACAGCACAATTAGATCACAGTTTGTGCTCGCCGTGGTGCTACCGCCAGCCTCTCATTTGTCTGTGTGGAGGCCGGGATGTTTGCTTTGCCGCCCTTGGTTTTGCTCATGGTTCTACTGCGACTTGTCCTGGGCAGGGTGCTCAGGGAGATGGGAGCTTGGCTTGGTCCTGGCACCAGCCCTGGGATGCTGGTGGTGGTGATGATGATGTTTTTAATTGCTTTTTTGAATGTAATAGTGATTCCAGAAGTGACGACGTTGGAAAATGGTAATCAAAGAATCTCAGAATGGTTTGAGTTGGAAGGAACCCACAAAGGCCGTCTGTTCCCACTGCCTGCAGTGCACAGGGACACCCACAGCTCCAGCAGTGCTCACAGCCCCATCCCCTGACCGTGGCTGTGTGCAGGGATGGGGCACCACCACCTCTCTGGGCACCCTGTGCAGTGCCATACTGTCCTCAGTGTAAAAGCTTCAACAAACCCTTGCAAACAGAAACATGCCACCTCAACTGCTGAGGTGCAGCACTTCCTTGGGCTATGTGCCTCGCAGCACCATGGACCAAATCATGGGGATTGGTGTTTTTATGGCACTTCCAGAAAATTCTGGACCAATGCTTGGGGTGCACATGGAGGAGCAGGGCTGGGCCATGCTGTGCACAGAAGCAAGCAGGTGGCTTGTGAGAGTGTGCATCTTTGAATCAGTCTATAATGCAATCAATTCTGTATATCCCTAGTGAAACAGCAACATTTATTTAACGTCTTTTATAGAGCAGCTGAGTTTTATCACAAATCACATTCCATTTCTATTCATCAGGGACCCCTTGAAGGCTAAAATGCACTTACTTTCCTCTGAGGAAGTTTACCAATTCTTCAATAAAGACCCATTTGCCTCCGTATGTAAAATTGACACATTTATTGAATATTAAACATTTGTTGGGTTCTCGTGCGCTCCTTTCGACTTTATCTGCTGCCCTTAAAAGTCGTTAGGGGAAGAATCCGCCGAAGTTGCAATGAAGGCTCATTTATGGACAGGAAGGGGAGATGATGGGGCTGCTTTTTCCCATTGGCTGGAAATGGCTGGGGTTTTGATGTTGGGAGCACGGGTGATAACGCTTAGAGCGGCCTGTTGTCCTTGGCAAACATTTGTCTCCTGTTATTACAAAGGATTTTTTGTGTATGAAAGCTGCTTCTGGCTGCGTGAAGGTCGGGGTTGTGCCGTGAGTGCAACATCCCCTACCAGAGTCAGTGCAGCTAATTAGCACACAGGCCAATAAAACAAGTTTTTCTTTTATCACTGTTACTAAGTGCTGTTGTAAATCAATTAAAATGTATTCTAGTAATTCTATTTTTCCTTGGCTACCCAGGGCTGTTGTTTAAAGAAGCCTCGAGTACACATTGGATGCAGCCATGCACTGACCTGTTGCATTAGAAGGGTTTGGGGAAAGGCACGCAGTTTTGAAAGGATTTTCCTGGAAAGATGGAGATTTATACAAATCAGACTCCTGATGGCCAGGATTGGTGTTGCTGGGGTTGGAGCTGTGTCCTGCATGCACATTCCTGAAGGTGTTTTTGGGGTAGAATTGACTCAACAGGATGGCCTTTTTGTTGGTTTGCCTTTGTGTGTGTGTGTTTACACAGGAAATTACCAACAGGAACAACTTAAATTTGAGATTTGGGGTTGTTTGCTTGATTTTAAGTATTTATGTTGTCTCTTGGTTGCTGTTCTATGGGATGTGTCTGTTTTCTGCAGGATGGAGTCTGCCCCACTGGGCCATGATTGCAGCTCGGTCTCTAGGGGCTATGGGTTATGATGTTAGGTTAGAAAATCAGACTGAAGGTCCCCAGATTGCCCCCAGGGGTGTGTGCAAGGTGCCAGGCACCTCCAGCCTTCCCCCCAGATCCTTTTTGCAGCAGAGAGCCAGATGATGCCGGCTAATTTTAGGGTCCCTTGTCCATGTTAATTTATAAAACAAGCCAGCATAATAAATGTCACCTAAATAGAGCTGCAGGAATCATAGCTCATCTTGAGTGCACAATAAACGTAATATACGGCTGCCTCTCAGAGCAGGCACCCGGCTGGTGTGGGGCTGCCTCACATGGTGCTCAGTTCTGCGCTGCTCTTTCACTCTCTTTTATTTTTCCTTTCTTGTTTTTGCAAGAAATGGTTGGGAAATGGCTTCTCCTTCTCTTTCCATGCGGCAGGCGCTCAGGATGCCCTGCAGCTGACATGGGCATTACAAAATAAAGGTGCTGATGTCTCAAGGGGTGAAGCGGAGGGGGGGGATGTTTTTGCCCCAGGTGGGTGAATTTGGTCACTGGGTGCATTTTGGAGCAGCACACGGGCACTGTGCCCCCACCAGTGGGTGTCACCTCACAGCGATGCTCAGGATGCCCTCGGCATTGGGAGTGACCCAAGGAGGAAATGCCAGAAAATGGCTTTTTTGTAAAAAACAAAAAACAAACAACAACAAAAAAGCCTTCCTGGTGCATTGGGAGGCTCTGCTTTATGGGTGAGGGAAAGTGCTTAAAATGCTTAGAGGGAATAAACAGCTTTTAATGAAGTTACATTGCCACATAATGGGTATCATAAAATTGCCTTCATAGTACAGGGTCCCAGGATGGCTTTTATTATTGACTGAGCTGGAATCCTGTCTGTAAAGCTCCAGCAGCTGCGGAGGGGCGAATGCAAAGTCTTCTTAAATTACCTGATTGAAATAACTGGCAAATATTCTGCTTTGCTGCTTTGTGGAAGGCAAAGCTGCCTTTGGGGTGGTCTGTCAGACCTGGTTTGCAGATCCCGAAGAACACAGGAGTTTCATTGCAGCAAAACAGATGTTCATCTTGTTTCTCTATCGGCTGTTTGATGAGAAATTTATTGCTCTTCTGCTGGGCTGGAGCTCCTCTGCTGCGGAGTCTATTAGGCAGCCTGGGAGCTGGCGGGGAGCCAGGCAGGCAGTGTTTTGATGAAACCCATGAAAGCCCTGGTTCGAAGGCGCCAGTAATAATGCATCGGCTAGACTCTTCTGATTGGGCAATTGATTGCTCTGATTTGATTTATTGATCAATACCCTCAAATTTGGCGTCTGAGAAGCTGAACTAATCTTTAACTGCTGCGAACATCTCTGCCTGGTGGAGAATTAGAGCTGATAAGGAATGTATGAAAGGAATCTGAGCTTATCTTAATCACACAGTGCCCCGGCGCTGCCTGCGCTGAGAGGGAGTAGATGTGTGCAGAACACAATCACCAGGCAGAACAGAGCAGATCTATAAATTGATGGAATTCAAAGCCTCCAGCATCGATTACCATTATAACAAACAGTGGCACGCTGAATGTCTGATTATTTTTAGACAAAGATTCTGTGCTCTCAGCAGCAATTTTGCTGATGCTGTCACTGTGTCAGATGTCTGTTGTTGATTGCAATTAGATGCAATACAAAAAAAAAAAAAATTAAAACTATCTCTGCCTATAGTTTTATTTCCTCTTATTAAATCTCCTCCTTTGTTTGCCTCCTCCTAATGTCTGCAGCTGGATGAAATATTGCATTACCAGAAGAGATCTCTTATATTCAGTTGGGTATAATCACTTTACAGATCATTGGATTATATCTGATATGGTTCAGATAATCCTGGGGAAATGTGGGACATTGAATCTGCCTTGTTTGAATGCGCCCTGCTTTAGGCTTAGGACTACAAATGTGCACAATTTGGGGGTTTGGAAAACGGCTCTACAAACCCCAGAATGATCTAATTCTATTAAAACACTGATCAATTCCCCATGACGTCATTCATCCTCCCTGCCAGTGCTGGATTCTCAGCATTGTGCTGCTTGCTGGGGCCTTTCTTTGTGGTATGGCTGCCCACGGGGCATCGCACTGGTGATCCATGGTGAAATTTTGGGACGATGCAGTGCCGCTGCAGTGGCTCCACTGAGCAGATACAGCTTGCAAGGGACAGGTCCCAAAATGTCTATCCTCCATCCTGGGCTCTGTGCCTATCCCATGGCCTTGTCCTTTGGGGCACAAGTCTATCCCCTGGCTCTACATTGCAGGACACGGGTGTATCCCTTGGACTTGTCCTGCAGGGCACAGGTCTATCCCCTGGCTCTACACTGCAGGGCACAGGTCTATCCCCTGGCTCTACACTGTAGGGCACAGGTCTATCCCCTGGCTCTACACTGTAGGGCACAGGTCTATCCCCTGGTTCTACACTGTAGGGCACAGGTCTATCCCCTGGTTCTACACTGCAGGGCACAGGTCTATCCCCTGGTTCTGCACTGTAGGGCACAGGTCTATCCCCTGGTTCTGCAATGTAGGGCACAGGTCTATCCGCAGGCATTGCCTTGCAGAGCACAGATCTATCCCCTGGCTCTGCCCTGTAGGGCACAGGGCTGTTCCCTGGCATTTCCCTACAGGGAGGATGTGCAGGATACCTGCGGGTTTCCTGGCTTTATCTCAGCCCACCAGAGCTCAGGGCATCCCACCGCAGAGCCCAGCCGTGGCCCTGGCCTGACCCCGTGAGCACCAGGCCTCCTCTTGAACCTGACCCCGACCCTCGCGGCCCTGGCCTTGATGGAGAGCCGCGGCGCGGCCGAGGAGCCGTGCGCTGCTGGCAGCTGGTGTTTTCTTTCTTTGGGAAATCTAATATATTGATTAGCTTTCTTCAGAACAGCATCAATAAAGCGTATAATGGCCTGGCTGGTGCCTGCGGCGTCTCCTCCCCTGCTCTGGGCCCCCACGGAGCCAAGAGGCCTCCGCCGGCGGGACTGGTCCTCTGCCCATGGCCCCTTCCCTTCCCGGCAGCCATGCAGCCGTACTCTGCCCCACAAACATGTCGTGTTGTGTGCCCTGCTCTCTTGGAGCCTTTCTCCTCTTCCTCCTCCTCTCCTGTGGTCTCTGCTTGTCCCACGTCCTGGAGATCCCTGCTCTGAAGCAATGGAAGGAGATCTGTTTTCCAGTACAGCATTTAAGAGTGCTTAGAGGGTTTTTTATCATTGTTTTTGCTATTTTTTTTTTTTTTTTTTTTGGTATGCTGATTGATTGCTGTAATGAATGGATCCCAGAAATAGGCTGGAGTGGCGGCATGGGGCCGGTGGCTGGATTTAAAGTCCTCGTTGGCTTTGAACCCTCTTAACTATTTCTGTCAGGCTGGAACAGCTTTCATCTGTAAAATATGCAGGAGGAAAGCAGGATCTTATTTAGCACCCTCCTAAGCACCGCGCTGACCTCGGATGCCAGTGTCTTTAGGAACGGATGTCTTGCACTTGTCAAGAGCCACATTATATACTGCTGGTTTATTTATTTCTCCGTGGTTCACTGGACACCGAATCCTTCCCAGGAAAACGGCCCCAGCCACCACGCCGTGCTTGTCAAGATGGATCATGCTTTAAGACAGCACGGTCCCAGTCTGATCAATCTCACGGCTGCTTTCAGTTTGCCTTCCGTCTCCCTTAGTTTTCTTTTCCTGGCTCTTTTCCAGACAGTGGGGAGTTTTTGGGGTCGTGTGAGCAGGGGCAATGGGGACAAGGTGATGGGGATGCCTGTTTCTGTGCTTCCCTCCCTATTAACGCCCTTCAGTGAGAGAGATTTGGGGAGAAATTGACAGCTGATGAGTATGGGAAGATGTTTTCAAAAGGAGAAACAATTTGCAATAATTAGAAATTTATAAAATGTCTTTAAACATGGTGGTAATAGGGATAAGAAAACACTTGCTGCAATGTAATCAGTTATTAGCAGCTGATCATTTATCTCGATGGATAGTTGCTGCTGGTACACGAGACACGTAATAAAAGGACTCTTGATTAACTAATTTGAATATCTTTTGAGAATAAATTCTGAGTTCTCTTTTTTCTCCATTGTAACAGATCTGTACATCTGCGAGATAAACACTGAATGAATATGGTAATGAATGAATGTTCTGCTGGAAACGGGGCCCTCCAGTGCTGCCGGTGGGGCTGCCCCTGGCTGGGGATGGGGTCGTGAGGTGGGGATGGCACCAGGCTCCCTGCAGCCCCATTGCCATGCATCAGCAACAAGGTGGAGAGCAGGCAGCAGAATATCCGCCAGCAGCCCCCAGTTATACCCCATGAGATAGCAGCCCTTGATATATGTTTTCTTTCTTTCTTTTTCCTTCTTTTTTTAACACAGCTTTTTCATATCTCCTTGGGAATGGAAATCTACCGCGTGTCTCCAATCTCTGCCCTTTCCGAGATCCCATTACAGCGCTTTGATAAAGTGCTGTAGAGCCCGATTCCATTTCAGATGGCTGGAGCCGGCGGCGCAGCCGCTTGCTTTGTGCCTGGGTTGCAGAGTTCAGGATTTGGCTGCATGCCTGCACACTTCATGGCACGGTGCTGGAGTTCCTGGCCATATGGGAAAGCCTATAGCCAGCACTATTGATACGTATTTCCCTTTTGGGGGGCTTGAGAGGAGTCTGTTTGAACCCAACCAATGCTCTCTCTTGGCTCCAGCCAGGCGTGAATTTGCAGTTCCTGCCCCTGATCCTGACTCATCATCCCAGGCACTAATGGACTCCATTCAAATCCTTCCTATGCAAGCATTGTGATTCACATAGCATCTGACAGCAGGTACCTTTTGGCAGCCAGAGCCCCAGATATTTTATACTTGTGAACCTGTTTCTATCCAGGATCCTGATTTTCCCATTCTTTCCTCTCTCCTGCATGCCCTCCTTATTTCTTCTGTAGGGTCCATCCCTATCCATGTCATTGGGAGGTGACTCTGGCTCAGCACGTGTACCCTCCCCATATGGCTGGAGGTGACAGCAGGGGACCTGGGGACACAGGGGGCTGTGAGCTCCGCTCCCCCTTGGGTCATACCCTGCAGCAAAGCGCTGTGGCTGGGGATGCAGTTTACAGGTGATTAAACTCAGCTCAGCAAGGATTTAACCATTAATATTGATGTGAAAGTTTTTAATAAAATATAGGTAGATGGAGAAAGAGGGATCGATTCCTGTAAGTTTTTAAATTTAATTCTATTTTTTATTTTCTCCCACTTTATGGTTGCAGGGTTGGGTTGACCTACTGGATACTGGGGAAGGAAGATGTGGGCACGGAGCCGTGTTGGCTGGAGGCACCGTCCCCACCAGTGCCACAGTCAAGCCCAGTGGCCCCATTGTGATGGTCTTGATGCTGATAATTGCACTGTGACCAGCAGCCCATCCACAGTGCACCAATTGCCCTCCCCTGCTGTAGGGATGCATTGGGGTGGACTTTTCTGCTCACTCTGCTCCCCCTATCCCCAACCTGCTCATAAACTCTGTGTTCCCGTACCGCACTGCGAGGCCGTTAGAAAGATGCTGACGGCCGTTTTTCACTCCCTGCTTCTCTGTATACACACAGGACCTGGTTTTATCTGCTTTCTCTCCAATATTTTTTTATATAACAGTGAAATATTTATATTGTCCAATAAAAGGCAGTAAGCTTGCAATCTCTCACAAATTCATTTGAGACCAAGAGCTTCATTGTATGAATTTTACACCCAGCAGTGACCCCTGATAATTGACTCCATACATCTTTAGCATTGCAGATTTACATAATACGTAGGGAATGATGGATGTCTTGGGTACTCCTGCCTGCCAGCACGGCCCCATGTCCTCCATGCTAGATGGGCACGTGGGAGCAATGGGGTTTGAAGAATAGCAAGAGGGATGCTCTGGCCCCATGGAAAAGGGCTGAGACAGAGGGTTTCTCCAGTAACATCCCTCCTCTCCCCGTAGCTCCTTATCCAGAGGGTTCCAAATGTTGATCCCTGTACCCAACACTGTCAGCTGTTAGCTCAGCCAAAACCAGCATCCTCATTCCCCCGCCCAAGCACCCCTGCCTTCTGCGTTCCACCTTAGCCCTGCTGCAAACCCACTTTGCCCCAAACGCTCCCCAAACGCTGCCCACACCAGCACCTCCTGACCCCCTGCCACCTAATTCATCAAAAAGCAATTAATAGTGTCCCCCTCTTTGCATTTTATGGTTTCCGTCTTTTCCCGCAGACTGCAGGGCAGTAATTAGAGTCTGGCTAATGAGCTTCTCGTGGCGGGGCTGCGAGCTCCCGACGGATCTTCCCATCAGACAAAGGCCCCTCTGCTTCACTGTGGCTCACAGCCTTAATGCTCTATGTGATCCTGATGTGAGCAGGGGATGGTGGGGATGAGCTGGGAATCTCGGTGGCCTGGTGGTGGCTGTCCCATGTCAGCCTCGGTGATGGCACCTCTGGCCAGAGCCAGGGCTGTGATTTACAGTGATGGCACTGAGGGTCAGTTTACTTCCTATCAGCCCCACCATTTTGTTTCAAATTCTGCCGAAATTAAAAAGCCATACATATCCTGAAATTCTTATTTATGAACACTTAAGTGTAAGTAAGTCACAGTTGGACTGCTTCCCTCCCCGCTGATGTATGTAAGCTGGCAGCAGAGTGGACTCCGAATCAAATCTGGCAATACAATATGCTGTACTTGACTATTTTGACACTCGGAGTGCGATGTTTTTTTACAGTTACTGATGAGCTTATGTCACTGCTCCTTTTGGAAAAGAAAGGAGGAGGGTGGGCTGGGGAGCGGAGCATATTGATCAGCTTCTGATTATCGCAGCCACCCGCTTGCCTTTGCTTTGCTGTTGTGTTTCATACCCGTTTTCTTCAATTATTCGTACAACCCCCCCGTCAATATTGCCAACACGCGTTGGAATCATTCCAGGGGAATTACAGTCGTAAAAAAAAGTGCTCCTAAAACACTTCTTTTTTTTTCTTCTTCCTTTTTTTCCCTCCCTTCTTTCTTTTTTTCACCCCCCCCCCCCCCCTTTTGTTTTCGTTTTGTTCCAGAAGGAGCTGAATTCTGCTGCTCCTAAGTTGGCGGCGCGACGGGGGGAACGCGAACAGCCTCATAAACATTTAATTGAACTCAGCCGGGAATTTAAGAAAAATGTACCTGAAGTACAGTACATTTGCTGTCATAGAATTAACTCGGCAGGATGGCACATTTCCCTCTGTTGCAGCCAGAGTTTGAAAACTGGAGATGTAAGTGGCTAACAAGGAAGGGAGCTGATTAGCCATGGGGATGGATGGCCGCCCCTAAACTGTGGCTGTGTCTCGCACGGGTGCTGGGGTGTCAGGGCTTGGGCTTTGCATCTCGTGGTGCTCCCAATAAGCAAGCGCTGGGTGTTTGGTGCCAAGATCACAGCCCAGATGGGGGAGATACAGAGTGGGTTTTTTTGTTGGTTTTTTTTTTTCCTAAAAAATGTTTTAAAAAAAAAGAGCAACTCCAAAATAAATGTTAGCGGAGGCTGTTTGCTGGACTGGAGGCGGATGGGATGAAAAAATGGAAAGCCAAGAGCATCGCAGGGGATGCTCAGTGAGGATGCATCATCCCAACCACAGCTTCTCCAGACATACGATCCCTATGCTAGGATGCTCTGGGATTGATCTAGCAGTTGGCAACCAACCTGCACAATGGGAAGTGATTGGAACTGGGTGATCTTTGAGGTCCCTCCTACCCAAGCCATCCTATGATTCTATGATCCACGTGGTCCTTGGGGTCTCAAATGGCATTCAGTAGTCATGTGCATGGGTTCTGGTCCTGTGTTGGACAGGCCAAGGTGATGCATCCCTGTGGGATCTGTCGCTGTCTCCCTGGGTCTGTGATGCTCCTCACCAGGGGCTGCTCACTGCACTCCTCTGCTGTGCTCAGATGGAAACCCCCTGGGGAGATGTCGGTACGCCGCGCTTGCTGGCAGCGACACATTAGGATCTGTCATCTGCTGAGCATTACCTTATTTTAAATCTGTCTCTTTGGAGCTACGTAACTGCATAAGAAAATATTAAAGTAAACAATAACTGGATTTACACAAATGCGTCTGATTTCCATATTTTTCATCACTTCATTTTATTACTCAGTTTACTGATATGCTCATTTATTTATAGGGCAATCCAGTATTGATTCATTCCAATGCACTATGCATAAACACATAAAAGAGAGTGATAACAATAGGAATACATTTCCAGTCTTTTAAATACTGCATTTTTTCCAATAGCCTTCATTAGATGCACGGTGCACGGATGAGCTCCGTCCTGCGGGGCCCAACCTGTCCCTCTACCAAGTGCCCCTGGATTTATGGTGGCAGAGGTGACACTGGGATGCAACCCCTGGCTTGGTGGCAGCTTCTTTACCAGTGTGGCTGCCCTCCTCACCAGGTGTGCTTCAGAGCAGACCTGGTATCCCAAAGGGCGGATTGAGATAAACACAACTTCCTTGAGTTTGTTTTTCTTTTCCATGTAGGACAGGAAGGACATTAAAATCTTGAGGAATGTGTGATGTGTCACTGAGGAACATGGTGAATGGTAATGGGTTGATGGCTGGACCTGACGATCTTTTCCAGACACGATTCCATGACTCCATGAAGTGCTGCTTCATCTCCCCATTCACCATTTGAGCCTCACCTGCCCTTGCTGGAGGCAGGAGGGGTCATTTCATCTCGTACCCGTGGGGTGGATGTTGCCCCTCTATCACCTGCTGGATCAGTGCAGATAACCCTGGATGGGGCTGAAGGGTGATGCTCGCTCAATGCACATAGTCCTCATGCTGGCCTCTCTAAGATTGCACATGGAGGCATTAGCCCACCTAGAGGACTTTTCTTTCCCCTTTTTTTCTCTAGGGGAGCTTTTTTTCCTCCCTTTTCTCCCTCTTAAATTTTTGGGTTTTCTTTTTTTTTTCCTGCAAACTGCACTTCTCTTTGTGCTCCCCATGAATATTTACAGGGAGAGCAGGACGCTACATCATCTGCGTCATGGGAAGGAGCCCATAAAAATGCAGTGATGAATGGCACGAGTTCCCTCTCTAGTCCTTCTTGTAAATGGGCATAAAAAAATAATTCTAAAATATTAACCTGTGCTGTGGTAGATGGGTTCCTTTGCCATTTCTCTGCCATTTCGGAATGCAGCTCATACACATTTAGGCTCCTGCATCCTTCCTATGTAATTTCTTTCTCAAGGAAGGAGAAATGGGGGCCAGGAGGGAGATTGAAGGAAGGAATAAATCGTCCCTGCCGAGAGAAAACCTGACTTTTGTTTTTCGTCGTGATTAGATAAAGGCCAGTTTATTTCTCTGTCGGAGAATCACAAAAAGCTGCCCATGATGGCAGCTTAATGGCAACAGCTTGAAACGGACCAAGTTTGAATATCCTTGCAATGGAGAAAAGAGCAAAGCGAAAGCCCTGCTAATTACAAAAGTTGCTTTATGAAAGATAATTCAAAGCAATAATTTAGCAAACATAATCAAGTAGCGCAGATGGGGATTTTGATGAATAGTTTGCAACATGCAATTAGCAGCTCTTGCAGTTACATATCATTAACCCTCAGAGCACAAAAATTATTTTCTCATTATTAGATGAAAAGGTAAAATTAAGCTGACTAGACAGTAAAGGAACAAACTACAATTAATTACCTTCATTTATTACAGTCATTATTTTAAACTTACTTTTTTTTCTTTTTTTTTTTTTTTTAATTCTGATAGATGGATGAAAACATCTAAATTAAAAGTTTTGTTCTGCTAAATTGGAGGTGAAACTTTATGCACCCGTGCTGCTGTCCCACGGGATGGACACTGCATCCTCAGCCCAGGCAGTACGAGGCTGGCAAAAATCCACCCAGCTGCGAGCAGGGATCTCATATCGCTGCATTCCCATCCCCACTGTGCTGCATTAAACCTAATAATGCATCGTGCTGTGATCTGAAGTCCCTCTTCAGACCACCTCTTCCACTGACGTGGGCCTTGCAGTGATTTTTAGTTTTGGCAGAGGCAGCTCCTCATCCCCAACTTGCAAGTTTTGCATATTTTTGCAAGAAAATATTTCTTGTAAATGTGGGAATAAACCCACCCGGCGGGGTGTTTCTGGTCCCCACTGCCTGGCATCCTTCGCTTCGCGCTGCAGCCTCGCGCTCCGACGCGCGCACGGGTAGCAGATGGTTGACAGTCGCCAACTGTCAGCAAACGCACTGAAAAAATATATTTGGGGAAAAAGTCTAAACTTGGCAGTGTAAAAAAAGAAAAAAAGATACGTAGAGAGAATTGTGTTGGTGAAAACGCAGAGCGTTCTTGAGATGGTTTTGCTGCGCTGGGAATTGAGGTTGGGCCTCAACTGGGGATGGCTTGGGCGCTCCACTTAGCATATTTGGAGCCATGGAGATGGTGATGGCAATGCAGGAAATGAAGGCCAAGGGAAACTTCTCCCAGTGGTGCCAACTGGCACCTCCAAACAGCACCAATGGGTGATGCCACTGCTGCCAGCGCAGGACAAGGGGCAAAACCAATCCCATTGAGATTGGTGTCCTCCGCTCTCAGGAACTTTGCCAAAGTGTCACTGAACTTGTCAGGAAGTATTACGACAAAATTAAGAACCAGCAGCAATTTTCTTTCATTTCATAGCCTGCGCATTATAAAGTAAATTATTAATGCTTTTTCTTTTTCTCGGTTAAGCAGTTATTTGCAGCAGTGTCGGTATATTTCTCATTAGAAATAACATCATCTGAAGAATTTATATTGATTCATTTTATTTTTTTTTTTAATCTGCGAATCATGAACGTGAACAACATATTTATATGGCGTTCCCTTTAACTAGAATTCTCAGGCTTTATTTTTATATTATTGATCTTTTTGACGCGAATTGCTTTTTGGCCTTGTGAAAGCGATGTAAGCTTTCTGCCTTTGGAAGAACGAGTTGGAGCGGAACGAAGGGTTGGGTGTGCGTGCAGTGGGACTGTTCTCTTCCCTCCCACTTTTCTCCCTGACTTCTTTATCCATCAGCAAAAAAAAAAAAAAAAAAAAGAATAAGAAAATAGCTTGAATGTATTTTTTCATCAGTTTTCTTCAACATTTGGGGTCTCTGCTGCTGCTTTCTCCCCCGACAGCTGTTCCTCCTTGCGTAGAAAGAGCTCATTTGTGTTTCACTGCCACAAGTATTTAGATGGAAATAACTGATACTTATCCCGCACTTGATACGAGGATTCGGGGAGGAGCGTGTGCTGGATCCCACGCGGTATGGATGCGGGCACGCGGCCGGGCTGGGGAGTTTCACTGCTTTGTCAGTCAATTATAATAATATTTCTGCTTCCAAATGTTTAAAAAGTTGGCTTCGTAAGGTATAATCATGGCACAGAGGCCAGCCTGACAATAGTAATTAATTAGGCTATTACGCATTCTACAGTGATAATTGCTTTGCTG
The DNA here is from genome assembly GCF_023343835.1 of Lagopus muta. Taxonomy (NCBI): domain Eukaryota; kingdom Metazoa; phylum Chordata; class Aves; order Galliformes; family Phasianidae; genus Lagopus; species Lagopus muta. The sequence goes on along the minus strand of NC_064449.1, from coordinate 6,615,209 downwards.
GAAAGTCACCAGCCATGAAAAAGAGCCGGCGCGGGAATGTCATCCATCACACGCCCCGCTCCCGCGCCGCGCTCACCTTGAGCCCGTGCTGCAGGAGAAACGGGGGGGGAAGAGAGAAATTAATGAGAATTTGGCTTTCCTGCCAAACATGCTTCCTAGAAGCTTGGTTTGGGGTTGGTGCCCCTAGGGCTGCTCTTGACGGGGATTTATTCAGCTTGGAGGGCTTTAGGCATGCTGCTAAAAACCCCACCTACTGCCTGTTTTGGGAATTGTCCCAAATTATCACAGAGGCCATGGGAAGTTTTACGGATCGTTGTCGCTGACATCTCCTGAAGTTTAGTGGGATGCTGAAAGAGCAGAGCTGGCTCAAAATCCAGCTGCTGTGGTTGGTTCACTGTTAACAAATAAAGCTGAGGCTGAGAGATGCCATCGGCAACCCAAAGCCAGGGGATGGATACTGGGAGCCACCACACCTATGGGATGGGTTGGGTTTGAGGGCAAAAAGTGTAATTTTGGGGCTGATGAGGTGGAATCCTCAGCGTCTGCTGTGGTTAATGAGAGGCTGCAGCCCAAGTAGGGGATATCCCTGGAAAATGTCCATATGTTTCACTTTGATGAAAGTGTTTTCCAACGTTTTCGGCAGCTCTGAAGTCCCAAAATGATGTTTTGCTTGGCCATTTGCCTCCGCACAGTAGTAGTTTTCAGGAGAAAACCAAACCTGAAATGAAACAAAATGCTATGACTCAAGATGAGCAAAATCCTTGAGAGCTGTTCCGAGCTCCTTATTCCTGCAGTTCCCACTGAGGTGCTTGGCCCTCTGTGGGGATGCCAGGGAAGTGGCAAGGTCCTGTATCTTCCCCTTCTCCAAAGCTGAACTGAGGGTCATGGTTAGTGGGCACAGAGGTGGTGGGTTGATGGTTAGACTGGATGATCTCTGTGGTCTTTTCCAACCTTAATGATTCTATGATTGTGTCTGTAAGGTGACATCAGGAATAAATCCCATGGGAACAGCCTATTTGGGGCCCTGGCCCATCTGAGTGGGCCCATCTCAGTGCTGGATCAATGGGGCACAGTGTGCCTGACACGATGTTCTCCCATCACCTTCCATTCAATGCCTCCCACTCTAAACTTTATTATTAGAATTTCAATGTGCCCCAAAGCCAATGCTGAAACTGCAAACAGGAAATTCCTCTTCAGCTGCAAAGAGGAAAGTCCGTTTGTATATTAGATGCTAAAAAAAGCACAACTTATACAATTTTAACAGCAGAAAAATGATCTTTGTGCTCCAGTGCCCATGAGCTGGGAAGGAGAAGGCAGCTTCGCTCAGGTGGCTGCTGAATTACAAATGAGCAGTTTGCTTTTATTTTGAATGACAAGCAATTTGCATCCAGGCTGGTGCAGCATGCTGCAAGCTCCATGAGAGAGGGGAAGAGTGGAAAAAGTGATGTGCTGTGCCTTGGCTGCATTGGGATTGAGTTTTGAGCTTGGTGGCTTTTTGAAATGGGAGCATTCCTACGGGGTCACCCCAGGACCTGGCTCTTGGGGACAGTGGGACATTCGTGGGGGTTTCCTTGTTCCATTGGAGTCCTGTCCTGGACATGCATGGAGTAGAGCTGGAGAAACTCATCCAACAGGCAGTGGCACATGGAGAAATGGAACAGGAGAAAATGGTTCTCACCTATGAATGTTGGATGGGGCAGAAGAAGGCACCACTGGTCTGGTAGCATGGCAGTGTGCCACCTCCCCACCAACAGCAGACACAGTGTGGCAGTAGTGGCAGAGGGGACAAGGGGACTGAGCTGAGAACTGAGTTCTGGTCCTATTGTATGGGACCCCGTGAGCATCCTCCCTTAGGGTGAGCATCGTCACACCAGCACAATACCAGGCAGAAATCTTATTTCTTATTTAAGCCACGGCATTAAATTATAATTTTCATTTACTCAGAGTGCATCAATGATTCAGAGTGGCGTGACATTACAGCAGCGCGAAGAGTTCTGCCCAAGGCAGTGCACAGGATGCGAGCGGGGACACCATCCCGTGCCCCCATCCATCCCCGTGAGCCCTTCCCTCCTCCAGCCCCAGCCCTCACCGCCCTTTTCCCATCTCCCTGCAGGTGATTGCACTTAGTAAGAGGAGCAAGGAGGCTGAGACGGCTTTCCTGAGCGTTTGCAAGCAATTGATCGAGGCTCCAGGTAAGGACCACGGCGGTGACCTGGCTGCATAGCGAGGAGGCAGCAGCGAGCAGCGGGGGCACAGCGCCCGGCCCTGGCCCTGCAGACGTCCGCTCTTTGCATGTTGCTTTGAAAATCCCAACCGAAGAGACAAGTGGAAACAGCTTTTGCCATCGCTGTGTTTCAGCCCCTGAGCCAAATGCATCTTGACATTAGAAAAGGAATACATTTGCTCAGCCCTTGTAATAACACTGCGGCTATCCCCAGTTGTCTTTTTGACGGTAAGTTGGGTGAAATGACACAGCCCCAGCTCCTGGCAGCAGACTGTGGGGGCTGGGACCCCTCCAGGGGCTCCTCACGCAGCTCTGGGGGGAAACTGAGGCACAGTGCTGTGCAGCAGCCCTGGGGCTATGCCCATCCCTGAGGACAGAGAGCTCCGAGGGGCTGAGGATGCACGGAAGGGCTCCTGCAGGGCCGCTAATTCATTTTCCAGACATTTAAGAATAACAAAATGTTTTAATGATTTCTTAGGGGAATTAGGGAGACATATTTTTGTCCTCATTAAATTTTATCCTGTGCTACAAGAACCAAATGTCAGCTCGCTTTGCAGAATCCAGTTATCTTTCTGGCCTGCCCTCCTCCTCAGCACCCTCCCTGCACACCCTGTCACCTGCACAGAGAGCACACACGCAGTCACATGCACACCACTGCAAACACAGGCAATCACACGCACGCCCATGCAAACACGTGCATGCATTTGCATATTCCAACACTTCTCCCTGTGCTTGTGCAATCGCATACACACCTGTGCAATCACATGCAATTGCATGCACTCACATGTGCACACCCGTGTGTCTGTCCCTGTCTGTCCCCATCCATGTGTCTCTCTGCAGCCGAACACTTCCCAAGCACACTATAAGTCCTGATTCGACAGTTTTTGCTCTGAATGGCTGCTGTCAACACAAATCTCTGGCAGCGACTGTAACGGAGCCTGATTGCTCAGCAAGAATTGTGATAAGTGAGCTGCTGTGTGTCTGTAATTACGGGAGAAAACCGTAAATCTTTGGGATATTGTTCACACAGATGTGGCGTGAAGGGAAGGGGGAGAAGCAGTAAAATGTGTTAAAAGCATAATTAATGTCATTGTTGTTGGGGATGATTTGATTTAAGCCCAGCTTTGATGTGCGGAGGGTATTGTAGGGCTCTGGTGGATGGGGTGGCGCAGGTTGGGATGAGGCAGCATGAGGGGTTGTCAGCACGGTGTAAGGGCTGCTGGTGCCAGGATGCAGCATGGGCACATGTGGGTACAGCTTGGATGCGTGATGGATTCATGTGGGTGCACCATGGGTGCATGCAAATGCACCATGGATGCACTGTGAATTAGTGTGGATACAGTGGGTGGATTCAGGTGGATTCACCGTGGATGGGTTTGTGTGGGTGCACCATGGATGCACATGGATGAAGCATAGATGCACTGCAGACGCACTGTAGATTAATGTAGATACACTATGGATGCATTGTGGATGTATGTGAGTGCACTGTGGGTGCACTGTGAATTAGTGTGGATGCACCATGGATGCACTATGGATTAGTGTGGGTGCACTGTGGATGCACCGTGGATTCATGTGGATACACCACAGATGCACCACAAATGCACTCTGGATGCACATGAATTCACCTGGATGCACCACGGATGCTCTATGGATCCCCTCTGCTCTTCTTTGTCCTCAGCACAGAAGGCACAGGGATTGGCTGCAGCTCCCTGAGGACATTTGGTGCTGCTGGCAGCTGTGGGGTGCTGGAGGGATGTGAGAAAGGGCTCCATGGTGCCAGGGTTGGGGACACAGCAGAGATTGGAGTTCCTGCTGCAGCACTGCTGCTGCTAAATGACATCCAATAACGCCAGCTAGTGGTGGGACTTATTATATAGACTGAAATATTAAAATATAGAGAGAGAGAGACTATAGGACAGCAGCTCTGGGGTGATTTCTTATTATGGGGATGAGTGGAGCTGCCAGCACACATCGCATCGGCACTGCCCCAGCATTTATCGACAGTGCCCTGGCTCCGGGGGGAGCACAAGGGGGGTCCCCAGCCCCTCTGCCATGGGTGTAATTACCCGCATTGTTAGCTTGCCTGCTTATAGGTGTTATTAATGGCCAGGAGAGCATCCAGCGCTCACTGGGGCTGTGCTGAGCATTTTCACTCTCCATCCCCTTTGGCTCAGTAGAGGTGGAGGGGCCAATTCCCAAAATTCCTGGGTGGGTTTCCGCAGCATGCTCACAGCTGGATGGACACTGAGCTCTGATGGCAGCTCCCATAAAGCATTCCAGGAGGGGTGGCACCGATGGCATTTGCACTATAGTGTCCAGTGGTGTCCTGGGGGACCCCGGACCCATTTTGCTGCTCACATCCATGCTGGGTGCTAGAAGGGAGGACCGCAGGCCAAACCCTTTGCATTTGGGGCAGATAACACAAAAACACCCACACTCTCCACAGAGGCAGTCGCACATTGGGGTTTTTCCATCTCCATTATGCTGCTTTCCCCTTGGATACCTGCCACTGCGCAGCTCCGTCCCACTTCCCTGTTTATCTAACTTTTTGACCCTGGAGAATTCCATTCTATTTCCTCTCTTTTCCACGAAGGAAAAAAAAAAAATAAAGCACCCCAAACCTATATTAACCTGGCTCAATAGGAGGCATTTTCTTGAACTTATTAAAAAATCCAGACTTGTAAATTAATTTGTTCATGTTGTACAATGGCAGTGCAGATGGACTCATTAGCATGCACACAACAAATAATTATAGATGAATTTTTAGCTGGCCTGCTTAATGGGCTTGCTGGGTTAATTATGTCAATGTATAATTACATCAGCCCTGGGAGACATAATGGCACACCCTGCTGAGCAGACACTAGCTAATGATGGTGTAATGCTGACAGAGGGAAGACATACGGCTCTGAAAGCACCTGCTTACCTCTGCACAAACTGCCATTGTCTGCACCCAGACTGGGGAGACCGGGGCCAGTGGTGCCACCACGTTTGGGGATGAGATCCTGCATGCAGCCCTAGCAGTGCTCAGTTCCTGGGGGCTTTGGAAGGGTGATGGTGGCACATGGTGGTGGCACATGGAGTAGCACATGGGATGACATCAAGGGTTCTGTTCCATCCATTGGGATGGCAGTGGTGGCACACGATGGTGACACATGGGATGGCATTAAGGGTTCCATCCATTGGGATGGCTATGGTGGCACATGGTGGTGAAACATGGGGTAGCATCAAGAGTTCCATCCCTGGTCTTAAGCAGGTTGCAGTTGGCTGCTGCCCTTGGCATGGAGGGTGCAGGAATGAGGATTGTGGCACTCATGCTTGGGAAGGTGGGATGGGACTGTTGGTGATTGTCCCCTGCCCCTGACATACAAAGTGCTGTTGCCTGCAGACCCTGCTCCAGTGCTGCTCCAGCGCCTTGAGCCCGAAAATCCACCCCTGAAGGATCTCAGCTGCCCCTGGAAGAAGTACCCAGAGCTCCTCGGCACCAAAGGTACCCAAAGTGCTGATGGTGCATGGGTGACATCAGTGCTCCCCATCCACGTCCTCGTGTGCTTCCAAGCACACAACCGTGTGACACATGTCCCTCCCGCAGAGCAGAGAGAAGGATCGTTGCCAGCAGCAGGACTCACGGCGGCTGAGACCACGCTCCCTGACATCGACAGCAAAGCACTTTTGGCTGAAACCTTGCTGCAGAGAAATGAGGCAGAGAAGCAGAAGTACGTGAATATAAGAAAGGACCCCCGTGGCACCTCCTGCCTGGTGCTGTCCGTCTGTCTGTCCCTCTCCCAGCAGTTTCTGGGTGTGCCACGTGGTGTTGCTTGAGCAAATCGCTTAAACTGAGGCTGGCGGACGAAGCTCATTAAGCGGCCTTTTAATTGTGAGGCTCCCGGCTTTCCCAGCGGCGCGCTTAGCAGCGCTTCATTGCTATTCCTTAACGCACCGCACCCGTAACAAACGAGGAATCTTTAAACCCTAAATTGCAGAGCTCTCCGAGTAAGTTCCTGGCAAGTAAGGGCTATAAATAATGCAGAATAACTTTTCCCTGATTGCTTCCCCCCTCTAATTAATGACAGGAGGGGTTGCATTTTGGTGCAGAAGCATTTCTGCTTTCCTTTCTTGGCTCCTTGTTTGGGGACATCAAGCAGGGACAGAGATAGGACAACATCCCTGGGTACCATGGGGTCAGCAGGGTCTGGGGGACACCACTCTTGGGAACAGAGGGTTGTCAAGGAACTGTAGAGTGTGGGGCTGTGCTGGGTGTGCTAGCGTTGTGCATTGCCATTTCCTCTTCCATTTCCCTAGTGATGTGTGTTGCCATCCCCTTTCTGGTAGAATCACAGAATAATTGATGTTTGGAAAAGTTCATCAAATCCAATGACCATCCCATCACTGCCATGTCCACTCACAGAATCATAGAATCATAGAATCATAGAATCATAGAATCATTAATGTTGGGAAAGACCTCTAGGGTCATCAAGTCCAATCCCAACCCATTACCCCATGCATACTAACCACATCCTTCAGTGCCACATCCCCATAGTTCTTGAACACCTTTGAGGATGGTGTCCCCACCACCTCCCTGAGCAGCCCGTGCCAGTGCCTCACCACTCTCTGGGAAAAGAAATTCTTCCTAATATCCAACCTGAATGCAAATTGGTGCAACTTAAGGCCAACACCACTTGTCCTTGCAATATGCATTGCCATCACTTTTTTTGTTTCTCTAGTGATGTGCACTGCCATTCACTTCTCCACTTCTGTAGCAATGTGTGTTGCCATTTTCCACCCGAAATGATTTTTTACCACTGGCACCATAAACTACATAAATCCGACCCTCATGGCTGATGCCCCTCTCTCCACAGGGGGCTGCAAGAAGCCCAGCTCACCCTGGCCATGCGGCTGGGGGAAGCCGAAGAGAAGATCAAGGTGCTCCATTCAGGTAGGAAGGATGGACTGTGGGAACCACAGGGTCCTGAACCCCCCAGCCCATGTCTCACCCCTGTCTTCTCTCTTTTTCCCCGCTGCCAGCGCTGAAGGCGACACAAACAGAGCTGCTGGAACTACGGTGTAAATATGATGAGGAGGCTGCCTCCAAGTGAGTCCCAGAGCGTGTGAAGAGACCCAAAGTTGTGGTCACTCCCTAATCTAAGATGTGTGTCTCTGCTGCTGTCCTAGAAGGACTTCTGCCAACCACTGATTTTGTGTCCCTTGCCTCTGGATTGGTTTCTGTGTACCATCTGATGCCTCTTGCTTCTTCTTTCAGGGCAGATGAAGTGGCCATGATCATGACCAATCTTGAAAAAGCCAACCAGGTGAGCTGAGAATTTCCAATAGGGGGTGGGAGCTGGATGCTCAGGAGAGGCAGGCATGGTGCTGGGATTTGGTTCTGCCCCAAGCATGGGGGTGCCCATTCTGATGCACTTTCTGGTCTCTTGCAGCGTGCCGAGGCTGCACAGAGGGAGGTGGAGAGCTTGAGGGAGCAGCTGGCAGCTGTCAACAGCTCCCTGCGTCTGGCCTGCTGCTCCCCTCAGGGTGCTGCCGGGGTGAGCAGCTCCTATAGCATTGGGGAACATCCATCCTGTAGTGGTTGGGAACATCCCAAGTGGCTGGAAGCAGTCATTGCAGCTGTGAGCATCCCACCGTGGTTGGGAGCACCCATAGCAGCTGGAAACATCCCATTGCATCCCAGAGCAAAACATAGAGGTTAGGAGCACCCATCATGACCAGGAGCATCCCATATAGACAGGAGCACCCATGCATGCAGCCAGGAGCACTCTCTTGCGCTTGGGAGCACCATTTTGCATTCAGCAGTTTCCATCACGTCTGGAAGCAGCCCAGAAGCAAAGCAGAAAGGATCCAGGCATTTTTTCATTGCTCTTGGGTCATAACATTGCCCATGCAAGATTATGGGGAGCAGCCTCCCATAAGGTGGGCAATTTGCACTTCTATAGCATTCCGCTGAACATGGAAGACCTCTGAGGACAGAGGAAGAGTCCATCCCACCCCATGCCAATGACAGCCCCCATGTCCCTGCATTGGGTGGCCAGGAGCTAATGCTGTACCCTCTCCCAGCAGGACAAAGCGAACTATTCCATGTGCTCAGGGTCAAGGCTGGAGGCTGCTCTGGCTGCCAAGGACCGGGAGATCCTACGGCTCCTGAAGGACATCCAGCACCTCCAGAGCTCATTGCAGGAGCTGGAGGAATCCTCCGCCAACCAGATTGCTGAGCTAGAGGGACAGCTGGCTGCCAAGAACGAAGCCATTGAGGTGTGGGGGCTTGGGTGGGCACAGGGTGGGCACTGATCTGACTGTGTTGGCTTCACACCATGAGTGTGTCCTCCACAGAAGCTGGAGGAGAAGCTGCAGGCACAAGCAGACTACGAGGAGATCAAGACAGAGCTGAGGTAGGCCTGCTCCCGCGGTTGGGTGCTGCGAGGCCACATCCCCTGCCTCACCGCCCCTCCTTTCTCCCCCAGCATCCTGAAGGCCATGAAGGTGGCATCCGCCAGCTGCAGCCTGCCCCAGGCAAGTGCTGTGGCGTGGGCCTGGCGTCCTGGTGGGATGCGGGAGGTCTACTGGCCCCGCCAGAGCCCCGCTGCTCCAGCCCACCGCTGCTTTGCCCCTTGCAGAGCATGTCGAAGCCGGAGGAGGCCCTGCTGCTGGGGAAGGAGGCATTCTACCCACCACAGAAGTACCTGTTGGAGAAGCCCAGCTTGATGGCCAGCACTGGTAGGGTACCGGTGGACACACATTGCCTCATGTGCCATAAGTTGCAGAAGCGTTGGTTGGAAGAAACCCTCAAGATCATCAAATCCAACCATCAACCTAATTCTACAAAGATCTTTGCTAAACCATGTCTTTAAGAGCCATGTCCACATATTCATGAATCATGGAATGGTTGGGTTAGAAAGGATCTTACAGCTCCCTGGCTTCACCCCTGCCATGTGCTGGCTGCCCCCAGCTCAAGCTGCCCAGAGCCCAACATGGCCTTAGGCACCTCCAAGGATGGGGCACCCACAGCTCTGGGCAGCACTGCCAGAGCCTCACTGCCCTCTGAATGAAGAAATCCCTCCTAGCATCAGACCTAAATCTCCCCTCTTTTATTTTAAAACCATTCCCCCTTGTTCTATTGCTATCAGACTGTATATATATAGTTCTGTTGTTGATCTGTGCCCAATCACTTGGTTGCTTCTCCGCATGTACTCTGGTGTGGGCAAAGGTCCAAGCCTGGAGCATGACCACCATGGTCAAAGTTATGATGTTCACCATAACTCACTCAGAAAGGTGCTCAGAAAGAGCCTGCCTATGGGATGGGGGATTTCCAGCTAGGGAAACTGATGCAGGAGCATCTAGCCAGCAGGACTATAGTGCATGTCTGTCTCTCTCATTCATCTCTAGAGGAGGATCCCTGTGAAGACGAGTCGGGGAAGGACCCACTGGGCATGGAGCAGGCATTCCCGTCCCCCCAGCAGCTCCCGCACCCGCCGGCTGATGAGCCAACCTCTCCCGCTCCTCTCCCAGCTGTACCTGGCCCTGGCCTGGCTTCCGAAGGCCCCCGGACGTTCCCACTGTCCCCCTTCCCAGGAGGAGAGCGGCTCCCAGGGGACGCACTACTCCCCAAGGGCCCTCCACTACAGGGGTCCCCTTACAAGAGTGAGGGTGCTGGAGGGGGACTGTCCTTCCCCACTGCTTTTTTCGGAGCCAAAAGCAGCTCTGTGCCCCCCAGCACTGTTCCACCCACCACCAGCCCTCCTGAAGAGCCTGCTGAGGGCAGCGGGGGCAGCTCAGCTGACGAGGAGCAACTGGATACAGCTGACATCGCCTTCCAGGTGAAGGAACAACTGCTGAAGCACAACATTGGGCAGAGGGTCTTTGGGCACTATGTGCTGGGGCTGTCACAGGGCTCTGTCAGTGAGATCCTGGCCCGGCCCAAGCCCTGGCGCAAGCTGACAGTGAAGGGCAAGGAGCCGTTCATCAAGATGAAGCAGTTTCTCTCTGATGAGCAGAATGTACTGGCCCTGAGGACTATCCAGGTGCGCCAGAGAGGTGAGTGGTGGGGTGGCCCCAATGCCAGGTGCTGCCCTGAACTGCCCCTGTGCCACCACTGCACTCACATCTGAGCCCCGTGGTGATGGATGGGGACACTGTGGAGTCACCCATGGCATTCAAGGGTTGTCCCTAGTGGCCCCAGGTACTGCTGTCCATGGGGCACAAATGCCACAACCCATAACTGTAAGTGTGCCCCTGGATGAGTTTCACTCATTTAGTCTTCCATTGGGCTGTTCTGTGGAATACAAATCAACATTTTGGAATATATTGTTAAAATAATCAAGTTCTAGTGCTTCAGAACTGTGGTACAGTGTTGTCACCATCATGAAATAACTCCTGGCTCTGGAAACAGTGGCTCCTAAGCAATGTTCTGATTTGCCATGGTGGCATCTGATCCCATGTGTCCTCAGCCAGGTGATGCTGCGTTGAAGGCAAGAGCTGTCAGTAGGGGCTGGCAACTAATGGATAGTGGTGTTTTCCTTAAATCCAGCATCCCTAAAAATAACTAAACATGAGCAACAGTAAATGCTTCCTGACATACAAGTGGAGCTTGTAGAACCAGCGCTGGTGACAAATCTGTTGTCATGCTTCTTTGATCAGGTAGCATCACGCCGAGGATCAGAACGCCAGAAACCGGCTCCGACGATGCCATCAAAAACATCTTGGAGCAGGCAAAGAAGGAGATTGAGTCACAGAAGGGAGGTGCGTTCTGTCTATAGGTGTTTGGAGACTGCAGGCCACATATCCTTGGGCCATGCCATCCAGAAACAAGGCTGAGACCTCAGGGTGCTTGTGAGGAGTTGGCAGTGCTTCCTACCTTCCCCCATCCATACGCATGGCACTAGCCAAAATGGGTCTTTTTTGGCCATTTCTCTCATCGCCATCCATAGAGATTTGGGATATGGTGGAAAGAACTGCTGGTAAATATTGCTGGAAACAAAACACTCATGCACAATTGCACATCGCCCTGTACCTGAGCTTTCAGAAACTTTGGACTTAACTTTTCCATCCTGCCTTTCCCAGAACAGATAATTAAATGAGAGCACACGATCCACATGGTGTGAGGAATCATTAAAGCAGTTCTGCTCACAGTCAATGACAAGAAATGAAATACATTAAAATGGGTAGTCTGCTGAGAAGGCAGAATCCTGGAGGATTGCATTAGACAGGAATGGTGGAAAAACAGAGAAAACAAACATGTTTATTGCCATCGTTGGTAATGGGCTTTATTTTGCAGTTGTCAAAATGCAATCACACTTAGGTGCAGGAATGTCATGGCTGCTTTCCAGCCTCTTTGGCCAGCTGCCCCCAGTTTTGTTGTTCTGAATGGTGCCAGTGCGGTATCAGACATCCCTTTGGCCAGTTTGGGTCAGCTGTGCTGGCTCTGTTACCTCCCACCTCCTTGTGTACCCCCAGCTCCTCACTGCAGGGCAGCTTGAGGAGCTGAAAAGTCCTTGACTAAGTGTAAGCTCTGAACAGCTACAGCCAAAACATATGTGTGTTATCAGTGTTACTGTCACCCTAATCCCAAAATACACCGCCATACTATCCACTAGAAAGAAAATTAACTCCATCCCAGCCAAAAGCAGGCAGGAACAAAACTGAAAATGTCAAAACCTTCCCTCGCTCCTAGCCAGCACCTCTATGAGTTCTGCACCCAGCGGTTCCCCTCATTGCCCCTCTTTGCAGGTGAGCCCAAAAACCCATCAACATCTCAAGCAGTGACCAACGGGGCGGGTGGCAGCAGCTCAGAGGACGCCATCAAGAGCATCCTGGAGCAGGCGCGGCGGGAGATGCAGGCGCAGCAGCAGGCACTGCTGGAGATGGAGGCAGGGAGCAGCGGGCGGCCTGGGGGCACACCACCCACTGAGCGTTCCACTTTGGCCACCGTTAGCCAGAACATCGTCCCAGCCTACGTCAAGCAGGAGGAGGGCAGCGGGGCCAGCCCTGGCCCCCCTCAGACGCCCCTTGCTGTCCTCTCACCTGCTGCCTTTGTGCAGAGCATCATCCGCAAGGTGAAGTCGGAGATTGGTGATGCTGGCTCTTATTTCGACCAGCACTGGGCGTCAGAGCGCAGCCTGCTCAGCCGACCCTACACCTCTGTTTCGCCTTCGCTCTCCTCCTCTTCCTCGAGCTACTCCGGCATGGCCAATGGACGAGGCTGGCCAAGGGGTGAGCCTGCTGAGAGTGGCGCCAATGAGGATGAGCTGCCGGCAGCTGAGGATGAGCCACACCGATTAGCAGAGATGAAGGTGGAGGGTGCTGGCATGGAGCCGGCAGCTGGTGGCCGGCTGTCCTACTACCCTGCCTATGTACCGCGCACCCTGAAGCCCACCGTGCCTCCGCTGACACCAGAGCAGTATGAAATGTACATGTACAGGGAGGTGGACACATTGGAGCTGACCCGGCAGGTCAAGGAGAAGTTGGCCAAGAATGGCATCTGCCAGAGGATCTTTGGAGAGAAGGTACCGGCTTGGGGAATGGAGTCTGGTGTCCCCTCGGTGGGGTGGGAATTGTCCATCTCAGCACCCAGGGCTGGTTGATGTCCTCTAGCACCTCCTGCCAGGGTCCTCACTGTGCCACAGTGTCAGAGTCCTCAATGTCCAACCCAACCCAACAGTCTCCTGATGGCCACCACCAATTGGTTGGTGGCACTGCCCACAGGGAATGTGCTGTCCCCACAACCCATAACCAGTGGGTAGCCCTGAGGGCGATCCCAGCACCTGCACCAAGCACTGGGACCAAGGGATTTGGGCATACCATGGGGTGTGAGTGCAAGCCCTGTCCCCTCCACCCATCCTGCTCCTTGCCCCAGCGCGGCCGGGCTCGCTTCCTGTTCAGCAGGGACGATGGCCAGGCAGCAGCCCAGTACATAATGCCTGCACCATACCCAGGTACTGGGCCTGTCCCAGGGCAGTGTGAGTGACATGCTGTCGCGGCCCAAGCCGTGGAGTAAGCTGACGCAGAAGGGACGGGAGCCCTTCATCCGCATGCAGCTCTGGCTGACGGACCAGCTGGGGCAAGGCATCAGCCAGCAGCCGACCCCATCCCAGGGTAAGTGCTGCCGCCGCCGCATCCCTTGCTCCATAAACATCCCAATACCATTCCCATCCATCTCCCGCATCCTAAGACAGGAGGATTTGGTCATGTCCTCATCCCATACAGCATCACTTCAGCACCAGCAGTTGCTCCAGGCTACTTGACATCACCCATTCTTCCTTCAGTCCAAAGCCGCCCATCCAATACATCCAGTTCATTTCAACCCCCCTTAATTAGTATGTTAGACAAGATAGGGCTGTTGCACAGCTCCTTCTAATGTTATTTTCTCAGAAATGGGTTTTGAAAGTCATCTAGTTAAAAAAAGAAAAGGAAAAACACAACAAAAATCCTTGGCTTTGTGCCTGGAATAGAAAAGCAGTTGGGTTTTTATGTTAATATTGTGTTTTCTCTCTTTAATTATTCTGCTGTTGCCTCCTGCTCAGCCACAGATGCCGGAGAGGCTCTGCTGACTTTCCTCCTTTCAGGAATAATAAATAATAATAAATAACAGATGAATAATAAAAATAACCTTCACATTCCTGCTGCCATCCCTTCCCTCAACCCATTCCATCCTTACGGCCCATTGTTGGGTTTGGACAGTGCCCTCCCACCAGTGCCATTGACCCGTCCTCTCCCTGGTGCCACACAGCTAGCCCTGCCGAACCACAGCCATCCCCCTCGCCACCCCCCAGCCCCACGGAGCATGAGAAGGGATCGCAAGAGCCCCTTACCCTCGCCCTGGAGAGCAGCAAGGAAAACCAGCAGCCTGAGAGCAGAGTGGTGGCAGGCAAAGCACACCCCAACAGCCAAGGCCCTGTGGGCATCCAGGAGATTGTTGCCATGTCCCCCGAGCTGGACACCTACTCCATCACCAAGAAGGTCAAGGAGGTGTTGACGGACAACAATTTAGGTGCGAGCGCCATTTTGGGAGATGCTGGTGAGGCGAGTGGGTTCCCGGCTGACTGGCTTTTGGCAGGGTGTTGGGTGATGATGTGATGGGGTGGTGGAAAGATGGGTTGACATGGTGATGAGCTAAAAGGGTGGTGGGGTGATAGGGTGATGGGGTTGTGGGTTGACAAGCAGATGGCTGACATGGTGACAGGGTGGCAGGGTGATTGGGACGTGGCTGGCTGGACAGTGATGCGGCTCATCCCTCTCTAACCACCTCTGCTTCTCCTCTGCCAGGCCAGCGGCTGTTCGGGGAGAGCATCCTGGGCCTGACGCAGGGCTCGGTGTCCGATCTCCTCTCCAGGCCCAAGCCATGGCACAAGCTGAGCCTGAAGGGGAGGGAGCCCTTTGTCCGCATGCAACTTTGGCTCAATGACCCTCACAACGTCGAAAAACTGCGTGACATGAAGAAGCTGGAGAAGAAAGGTGAGCATGGGGGTTGGGCGGCAGTGGATGAGTGGGGCGGAGGGGGCTGAGCGGCGCGCAGCTCCGTCTCCTCTCCTGCAGCCTACCTGAAGCGCCGGTATGGGCTGATGAGTGCCGGCTCAGACAGCGAGTCCCCTGGCGCCCGCTCCGAGTGTGCCAGTCCCGGCCTGCAGCCCCAGGACCTCAGCCTTCTGCAGATCAAGAAGCCACGGGTGGTGCTGGCTCCTGAAGAGAAGGAAGCCTTGAAGAAAGCCTACCAGCTGGAACCCTATCCCTCCCAGCAGACTATCGAGCTGCTCTCCTTCCAGCTCAACCTCAAGACCAACACCGTCATCAACTGGTTCCACAACTACAGGTATGGATGCTGCTGAAACAGCACAAAACAACCTTGAAATATGTCTTCAAATAGTGATATCTAAAAAAACAAAAAAGAGGTAGGGGAAAATATGTACAAAAATGGTTGAGTTTGGAAGACTGCAAGCTAGAAAGAGCCCAAAGGATGAGGGGTAATGGTCTTAAGTTGCACCAGGAGGAGTTCAGGTTAGATAGTCAGGAAAAGTTTCTTCTACAAAAGAGTGGTCACATGCTGGAATGGTCTGCGCAGAGAGGTGGTTGAGTCACTGTCCCTAGAGGTGTTCAAGAAACATTTAGATGTGGTATTAAGGGACATGATTTAGTGGGGAAATATTGGTGGTAGGTGGGCAGTTGGACTGGATGATCTTGGAGGTCTTTTCCAGCAATGATGACTGTGATTTCTGTGATTCAAGGTGGGGGTAGGTTGGGTGTGGACATGATGATCTTAGGGGTCTTTACCAACATTAATTATTCTATGATTCCATCATTCTGTGAATGATAAGTTGGTGTTTTTATGTTTGAAGCATTCAATACAATTCCTGCCTGTTGATGTTTTTCCAGACTGGTATGATCACTCACACCCTGTGTTTGTGCCTCACAGGTCACGGATGCGCCGGGAGATGCTGGTGGAAGGCACGCAAGACAACGACACGGACCCAGAGCAGAGTGGTGGGGCAGCCGGCCCAAGGCCTAGGGCCCCACACAGCCCTGACTCAGATAATGAGGACCGAAAACCCCTTTTCAGTGGGGGCGAGCACCCTTGCACTGGCGAGGTGAAGGTGAAAGAGGAGCAGGGGGAGGTGGGCAGCTGGAGCCGCCGGCGGGACTCGCGCAGCCCAGCCGGGACAGCAGAAAGCACTGGGCCCCCACAGGAGGAGCGAGGAGGAGCCCCCCGTGCTGCTGCCCCCAGCACCGGCAGCCTCCCACGGCGGGGAGGCCGAGCCAGGGCCTCCGGAGGTCCTCCACCACCACCACCACCACTCCATCCCGACCCTGGCAGCTCGCAGTCATCGGCCAACTCATCCCACTGTAGCCTGGAGGTTTCCCCCAGCTCGCCTTCCGCTGCCTCCTCGCCTGGCCTCGCTGGTTCAGCCTCACCAGGGCCATCCTCTGCCGGGCCGGTGTCACCGGCACTGCCGCCAGCCCCGTGTCCCCGGCTCAGCACCAGCGTCCAGCGACGTCACGAGAAGATGGCCAACCTCAACAACATCATCCACCGCCTGGAGCGGGCTGCCAACCGCGAGGAGGTCCTCGAGTGGGAGTTCTGAGCTGCCTTGCAGACACACACATCTCTATATTTTGTTAAACTCAGTGCGCACCGAGAGGTGGACCCTGCAAAGGCGTCCACGAAGCTCCCCCAGCTTTGTTTTCAATGTGAAAAACTGGGAACGATTTTAAAAAAGAAAAAGAAAAATATTTATAGACCTCTTTTAGATATTTTAATAAAAGGATACTTTGGAATTTATTAACAGCTTAAGCTGCTTTGATATTAAAGATAGCTATAAAATCAAGATGATGTAGCAGTCGTGTCATTAAATGTACACTGAAGTCTTGTAGTTTGCCACTGGATGAGATTAAAAACAAACAAACAAAAAAACCCACAGAAAAGACTTACTGAGCAAAGCCATCAAGAAGCACTATGAGACTGACCAAATTTAATAAACTTTTGCATAGCATTTTTCCACATCTGTCTGTAAGACACTGCATCGCTTCTGCCCCATCCAGAGACTGTGTTATAGTCCATGAAGACTCTAAATCAGAAACCTTGACGCCATCGAGTATGTATTTAGTTCTGGTGGTATGTTTTTGAAACCTTTGTAACACAGAATGTCACGTGCAGTTGTATATGTTGTAGAAATGTCTGCAATAGCCTTCTGGAACAAGACGTAGCATGGTGCAAATGCGGTCCCTCGCGCTCCCTTGAGTCAGCAGCTGGTGCTGGCCCTCAACAATGACAGCACTGGAAAAGAGGGAAAAAGGCAGAACAGACCCAAGTGAAGCAAGCTGTCTCTGATTGTGGTGGTGATGGGAAGAGGTACCTGGGTTTGACACCTGGGGCAGCTCCAGCTGGCTGGGGATGGCATTTGGGGTCCCCATGCTCTACTGTCATATGAAAAATGAAATCACTGGTGCCTAGGGACTCCAAAAAGCCAGAACGTGCCCTGCTCGGGGTTCTACCTGCACCATGTGCAGCTTTGGGGGCTGAAGCACTTTTTTGGTTTGGAGGCTTTGGAATGTGGGCAGGGGGAGCATCCCCTCGCCATGGCCATGCCCTCTTTCTGCAGCCGTGAACCATTGTCATGGCCATGTCCCCTTGCCATGACCACATCCTATTGTCATGGCTGTGTCCCCAAGCAGTGGCTACTACAGCATGTCTCAATGAGCTGGGACATGGAGTGTCAAGCCATGCTCCTGCCCTACACTGTGCTTGGGGCTAAGTTGGGCAAAGCACAGTGGTGCCTTGCTACTGACCTAGTGCAAAGCCACAGCAGTGGTGTGGTGGCATTCCAACACCCAAATCAGGTCCCTGGAGTGTTCCTATCTCAGTGCCCCAACTAACAAAATGCCTTTAGAAGAGGAGGGTGGATTGTGTCCTGTAATGTTTCCTGTCCATTCCGTTTCTCAATGCATTTTGCAAGCGCCAAGAATGCGGCATGCCACACTCTGGCCACCCTCTCCACCATCTGTCACCTGATGAGAGGCACTGCGGGGCCGTGGGGGAGAGCTCGATGCCAGCTCTGAGGCTATGCATTGACTTGTTTTCCACTGTAGACATTTTTATCAGAATAGAAGGTATTTTTGTACTCTGGTGGTAGTCAGGGAGCAATTTCAAAAGCAAACCTATTGGGCTCTCCAAAAGCAAGCTCGGCTCTGCACTAGCACGAGCTCCCTGAGGTCGCCCTGCTGCCACCACGCCACCGAAGGCCAAGGCGTACCCATTGCCGACTGTTCTCCGTAGTGTGCTTGTGTTAGCTTTAGTGGAACGGGATTTGATGAAGCACTTAGGGTAGTCTTTGGAACATGGAAATCCTGTTGTACTAAAAGCTAGTGGGACATACTGATCACATTTTGTTATAGGCTCATGTACTGTACTTCAAAAGTTTCTATGAGATCGATGAACTTTGTTAACAATTTTGGAAGGAACAAGTTCTGTAAAGAGCCACTAAATACAGAAGTTGGATAAGACTCCTGGCGTCGCGGTGTGTTTCTTCGCAGGAACTGAGACTTGCGGCAGTGGCTCACACTGAGTTTCACCCTTGCATTGGGTTTTGGGGCTCTTGCAGCCATCAGTGTCACTCCATCGGGAAAAAGGGGGGGGGTGTTTATGGGGTCGGTCCAGCTCAGGGTGCAGTCTTGCCCCAAGAGCAGCATGCTTCCCTGGTGCTTGGTTTCAGGTTGTGTCCACTTTGGCTTCCATTGGGAGCCTCCTGACCTTACCTCAGCATCACCCGGTGATTTTGTAGCTACCACCACGAGGCAGGGAGGTTGGCGTGTGATGAATTAATAAATCCATATATTGCGTATCTGTTTTAGCTTGTTTGTCGACTAACAAGTTGGGAAGGATTTATTTTTAATGAATATCTGAACACCTTGAAAAGCTCGGCCAGCTGCCATGGAAACTACAAAGGCTTCATTCTCCATCTGGATGCAGAGAGACGTCACCTCGGCTGCCCTCTGTGAGCCAGAATGCCATGCAGGATGGCAGTGCCACCTATGTGACAGCAGGGTCCCCTTCCCTGTGTGAGGCTACCACCAGCCCCAGCGAGGGGATGGCTATATTGTCCTGCCTCAGTGACTCACAGTCTTGGTAGAGGACTGGGGACCACAGGGTGCTGCCCATGAGTCAGGTTTTAGTTAATGCCAGAGCTAATGAAATATTTGGTTGTTGGGGCTCAGATTATTGGGGAAAAGATAAATTCCACAGCTTGTTGGCAGACAATCTGACTTCCATCTGATAACACTTCTGCTCTTAGCAGCGCTACAGTCATTTGTGTACGCGCGCATAGCAGGGAGGACAGCTCATTGCTTTATCCCTGTCCTCACCAGAGCAGCTTCCAAGGCACAACCACACAGATCTGAGGCCTTCTGGACTCTGCTGTGTGATTTCTGTCACTCCAAAACAGTCACTATGCTGCCCCTACATGGGACCAACACAATGTCCTGATGCCCCCTGAGTAAAACACACCATCCCATTCCACCCCCAATTCCACCCCCATCCCATCCCCAACCTCATCCCTCAAGGGTGCTCCAGGACCTACTTTCCCAAATGAGCCAAATGTGCAAATGAGAAGGAGGCCAGGAGGAAATTCCTGAAGCAATATTTATTGCAGAAAAAGAACTTGAGCCAGTTCTGAGAAGTCAAATGAAGATGCGTCCGCTTGGCCCAACACAGGGTTCCTCTTGCTCCAAGATTTGGGAAACAAATCCAGGAGGGGAGGGATTCAACAGCTTTAGTGAAGGAAGAGCTGGTGGGTTGGCTGACTACAGCAGTCACTGCACCAGCTGGGGTGTCACAAAGTCCTTGGGCCAGCAGAACGGATACGAACCAGAGAAATGTCTGCATGAGACCCCAGGGCTCCAATAGCAGCCACGCTCTGCTTGTGCATGTGAATCACTCTGCTCCCTCCACTGCTGACACGCATGTTCCTTCTCATTGCTGTGACACTTCCCCTTTGTGAGCCAGCTCAGGGGTGACACCAGCTCCAAAAATATCTGTCCTGGAGCCCTGGAGGATGTGGTTGGGTGGAGGCAACTCCACCACATGGTGAATTGGAGGACCAGGATCCTGCTGGGTGGCAGCAGCACACAAACGTGAGGCCACGGTGGCTGTTGTGCTTGGCACTGTGCTGCTAGGATAGTGCCCATGCATTTGTTCTACAAACCACATCCTGCTGGAGCAGACGAATGCCATGGGGCTCAACTGGCCTTGAGCAGGTGAAGGCAGTTCCAGCCCTCTGGCAGTGCAACACCCATCCAAACTCTCCCCGGCATCCTTGCATCTGGAGGTCCCAGCGCACCCAGCTCAGTGCTTGATCCCCAGGAGCTGTGAGTCCTGTAGAGGGGACTGAGGTTGTACCAAGGACTCTTTGCCCAGAGGGCCTCTCAGGGCCGATGCTGGCACTGCCGGTGCTGCCAGTCCTGCCGCAGTTGGGCCACCTGCTTTCCATAATGCTCATGCAACCGGCAGAATAGTGAGGTCTCAGCTGCTCCAGTGTCACCGCTGGATGCTCGCCGGCGTGGAGGCAGCGGAGGTGGCTGTGGGTCGGTGTCATCATCACAACCATCGTGCAGCTGGTCCATGCCAGGCGCATTATTCCACACTGCACAGCCATTCTCCTTTGGAGGAACCGTGGGCAGAGCGGGCAGGGAGTGCTCCATCTCCAAAGGCCGTGCCTTGCAGCAGGCCGGGCCGTGCCGGCAGCCCCACCGCATCTCCTCCAGCTGCTTCTCCAGCTCCCGCACCACCAGCCGCATGTAGTCAAAGCTGGCCCGCGACAGCGCCTTCACCCACACCTCCATGGCCGCCTGGCTGTCAGCTGCCAGCACGTAGGTGCGTGATTTGGTGCCGCTGAAGCGGATGGCGAAGGCAAATTCCTCGGCTGAGTCGCAGAGCTCCACGGTGCAGCCCTCCAGCACGATGACGCCCACCGGCTCACGGCTCTCACGCTCCTCGAAGTAGAAGAGCATGTTGCCCTTGAGCACGAACCAGCGGCGGTGGTACGCCGTGTGCCGCTCGCCACGCTTGAAGAGGAATCCAGCATTGTCAGCCGGGGAGTCGCAGGTGGCATAGAACACCAAACTGCGCTCGTTCAGCTTCATGGCTGCAGGCAGAGGGTGCGGGCAGTGTGTGCGCAGCGCTGCAGCCACCCGCCGGCTCCTTGTTCCTGGTGGCACCCAGGAAATGGAGACTGAGAACAAACACCGCAGGCAGGCTCACCCTGGCACAATGCAGTGCTGCAGGTTGGGTGCTCCCAGGGTGGGCTCCGCACCTCAGGCGGTGTTTCCCCATAGAGAAGCCCCACTTGGGGCTGTTGCCCCCCCCCCTCCCCCTCTCTTCCTCCCTCCCCCCCTTCGCTGTCCCACATCACACAGCACAGGTGGCCTTGCAGCCGCTCTCCACCCCGCAGCCCGGCCCACGTGCAGGTCTGGCCCATGGGACCCTCACGGGACAGCGTCACACAGGGCCAGACCACCCCTCCCCACACACCGGTGCCCTCACCATCCCGTTCCTTCCACCCACCTGTGCTGCAGGGCACGGCGCTGCTCTATCTCTGGGCTCCGGCTGTGGGTGACCTTGGGGGACACGGAAGCGCTGGATGCAGGGACGGCTGCCGGCACAGGGCTGGCACCCAGCTGGCACCCCTCTGCCCCCACTCCCTCTGTCCCAAAATGACGAATTTCAGCGCGTCACCGCTGCCTGCGCAGCACAAGACGGACACGTGCGAGGATGACCATTATTTTCCTACTTAGACACATCCCAGGATGAAAGGAGCCAGGAGAGGGCTCCCAGCTCGGGGGCACCAATCGGGATCCCAAAGCCAGCCTTCTGGGAGAGGGACATCCGCGCGCGGTGAGAGCGCCCCAGCCCTTAGCGGGACCGCCCCGACCGAGCCCCACCGCCGTTCCCCAGCACCGCGCGGTCCCGCCCCGCTCCAGTCCCATTCCGGTCCCTTTCGGGGCCACCCCCGCTCCCATCCCCCGGGCACCTTTTGTCCTCGGCTTTCCGCACCCCGGCTCGGCTCGGGCCGCCCCTCGGGCGGGGCGCTGCCACCCGGCTCCTCCCCGCAAGCTGCCGCCACCGCCCCTCGCAGAGCCGGGCCCAACCTGGGGGTCCCAGCTGGATGGATGGATGAGTAAAGAGAGACCTAGATAGGCTGAGCAGCGGGCCCAGGTGAACCCCATCAAGTTGAACAAATTCAAGCGCGGGGGCTGCACCTGGGTCGTGGCAACCCTTGCAATCAGTACAAACTAGGGGATGAAAGGATTGAGCATAGCTGTGCCCAAACGAACTTGTGGGTACAGGTGGGTGGCAGCTGGGTGAGGTGAGCCAGCAGCGTGCCCTCACAGCCCTGAAGCCAACGATTTGGTTGGGCTGCAACCAAAGCAGTGTGGGCAGCAGGGTGGGGGAGGTGCTCTTGTCCCTCTGCTCTGGCACAGGGTGCCCAGAGAGCTGGTGGTGCTCCATTCCTGCACATGGCCACGGTCAGGGGATGGGGCTGTGAGCACTGATGGAGCTGTGGGTGTCCCTGTGCACTGCGGGCAGTGGGAACAGACGGCCTTTAGGGGTTCTTTCCAACTCAAACAGTTCTATGACTCTATGATTCTTGTGGATGACGGGATGGGTGAGACAGCAAGAGCTCAGCATTCACCACAGCTGCACAACACTGCATTTTTCACTTGCTCTCCATTTCCTCCAGGTTCTTTGTTCCCCTGCTCAGCGATGTGCACATTTTGTAGAAGCACTGTTGGATTTTGCTTTGCAGAGAGCCAAGAAATCACACTGCAGGCAACCACTGCTGCAGGGGCAAAGGTTTTCAGTTCACCGAAGAGTTCCTCTGTCACCTGTGGACTTTCTCTTTTGGTCTACAAAAAGGGATTGCAGCAGCACTAAAACCACCCAGGTTTTATCTTCCTCCTTTCACAGGGGGCTCTGCCCACAGCCCTGCAGTTCTTACTGCCCGACCCAGCCACACAGCGCTCATTGGCAGCAGCCACATCTGAAGGAGGGAGAGCCATGGGGAGAAGGCAGAGCTTTATTAGAATGCAGGGGAGTTACGGGGAGCCCCGACTGCTCCCTGCAGCCTCGTTAGCGGGAGTCGTGGAGTTGTTCCTCCCCTCTCTTTTGGAGAATCGTTCCAATTCCTCAAAACCCAACGGCGAAATTCCCCGTGAGTTTTGCTTCCTGTTCGGTCTCCCTCGGGATGGCCGCGTTTTGCCGCACGCTCCGACACTTCCTCTTCTGGGCAGTCCCGTGACATTGCCCCGTTGTCCTTGCGGAGTCCTCACAGCAAAGGAATCAGATCCCGTGCCTCCGTTTCCCCATCCAGATCCCACGGGACGAGCTGGGAAATGCGGGGCGAGCTGGAAGTTGGGAAAACGCGGAGGAAAAGGGGCTGAGAGGGGAAGAGGGGGTGCTGGGAGCCCTTTGGGACACCGCCTCAGTCCCTGCTCCCGTGGTTGGCGACGGCCACAGGGAGCGCGCTGAGCCGGGAGCTCTGAGTCACTGCGGGAAGAGGGGGGTGCGCAGGGGGGGCCGGCGCTGTGCGGGGCTGCCGGGAGGGGGCGCCGGGGGGCCGCCTGTGGGGCTGCTATGGGGCTGAGGAGCTATGGGGCTGCTGCGGGGCTGCTATGAGACAATGGGCTACAGCAGGCAGCACTCGAGGGGGCTGCAGGGCATCTCTACCATCATCAGCATCACCATCACCCTCACCACCACCTGTCACCCTCACCACCACTGCCATCACCACCATCGCTCCCGTCACCGTTCTCTCTCTCTGCCATCACCCTCACCACCTTCTCCATCCCCATCACCACCATCACAACCACGACACTCACCACGACCACCATCACCATGATCACCCCCGTCACCCTTCCCACCACCACTCCTCCCACCACCCACTCTGCCCCCTGAAGGAATAGGCAAAACCCAACCAGAAATTTTAGGACCTCCCCACCCATCACCGCACTAATTCCCCAAATGTGTGCAGTGTGAGGACCTCATCTCACCCCACAGAGGTCACCGTGTGCCCCAGCCCTGGGAGATGCAGCTGTGCCATTCCCAAAGCACCGGGCACATCCAGAATATGAATGAGTTAAAGAGAAAGGGAAGGCTGCTGCAGCCTTTTACCAGGGGGAAAACTGCAAGAGTTAAGGGCTGAGCCCAGCACACAGCAGAAGGGAAGCGGCCACGGGTGCGGGTGAGCAAACAAACAGAAAAAGCAGAACTTGGTGCACTGAATCGGTAGTTAGGGAGTACAAAAAAATCCATACAGGAAGCAAAACAAAAGAGAAATCTCAGGCTGCAGGGGCTGAGAACGTGCAGAGGGTGCTGGTGAAATAGCTGAAGGTCACCAGGAAAAGCACAGCTGGGACGGCTGCCTGGGAAGGAGGGCAGCCCGGGGCTGTGCTCAGAGCCAGGAGTGCCATTATGCTGGGGGGAACTGCGAAGCAGCTCTCGAGGTAAGACCTTGTCCTGCATCGGCTGGTGACACAGGTGGAAGGCAATGGGACAGGCGGATGGCACAGACCACAGAGTAGTTCCTCTCCTGGAAAAAAGGTGCAGTGGAAGTTTGTTGTCTCTGCAGGGACACAGATCTGCCACGGCGCCCCTCTCCTATGGGACAGGGTGGCACCGGGGTTGCGCATGGCACCAGGATACGACTGGGATGACACCTGGCTGACACTGGGATGGCACCAGGCAGCAGCGGGGTGGCACTGGGATGGCCAAGCTTGGCAACTGTGTGCACTCACTGAAGCCCTTGGGGTGAGGGACCCGAGGGCCGTTTGTCCCCGCGGTAGGGACGGCTGCAGCCCTGCGTGCCTCGCGGTGCCGTTTGCCGACTTCCTTGGCCGAAAGGCAGAGGGAACCGCTGGGAAACGGGCTCCGGAACGGCGTCCCACCCACCGCCACCGCCACAGAGCTCCCGTTCCTCAGATCCCCCGAACGGCCCCGTGTTGCGGAACCCCATTCGCCCCCTACAAAACCGCCCCGAATCCTGAACACCCAACGCGCGCGGTTTGCGCCATCAGATGCCGGGAAGGGCGCGGAGCGCTGCGCACCCGCGGAACGGCCGCTGCGGGGCGGCGGGGCCCCGGCGGAGCTCCCGGAGGAGCTGCGGGTGCCGCTCCCGCTCCGCCCCCGCGCAGCCTCCGCCCTCGGTCCGCCGCGCGGCGCCGCTTTTACATAACGCCCCGGGGCCGGGGTCCGCGCCCCGCGGTTCCTCCGCACGGCGGAAATGCGGAGCGCTTCGCATCGGTTTCCTGCCTGAGCCGTGCCGTGCCGTGTCACCATGGGCGAGCGGCTCTCGGACGCTTTCTCGTGCAGGTAACCGCGGAGCTGAGCGGGGCCGGGACGGGGCGGGCGGCTCCGGGAAGCGACTGCGAAGGGAAAGTGGAGGAGAGAACGCGGGGCGGCCGTTTCTCCTGTGCCCCAGTCCGGAGCGGGGACCCCCGAGCCCCCCGCACCCCCGTCCTTATCCCGGGTCCACTTTTCCCGAAGAATTCTTTCTGTTTGCAGTGTGTGCTCCGTATCCCAGCACCTCTGGGCGCTCCTGTTCTTATCACTGAGGATCCCAGCACCCCTTAACCCCTGGGCACTCCCTCTTCTGTGTTCTCTGTTCTCTTCTGGGGGGTCCTAGCACTCCTATCCTGGGCACTGTGCTCCATCCACCGTTGGTGTGATCCTTTAGGATCAGGACCCAAAAAAGATGGGGATCCCTTACAGAGGGCTCAGGTCTGATGGTCCCTTAGGGAGGGTGCAAGACCCTAAAAGGGGTGATGCTGCCCCACAGTTAGGGGTGCCCCCCTGCCCACCCCACTTTCCCTTAGCCCCACGCACTTTGCTGGCTCGCAGTGCTGCGTGGTTTGGCACACGCGGGGCCCCTAAACACGAGGCTGATGCACTGCAAGCCGTGCTGTGCCAACGTCCTCGTGTCAGCCCTGCTGTGCCAGTTGGGGTCACCGCACAGAGCCCTGACCCGTTGGCTCCGGCACCGGGAGCAATGCGGCCGCCGCTGGGATTTACTGTCAAGGAAACCGGAGCGAGCTGTCGAGCTGCGATTTCGACATTGCTGTTGCAAATGGATTCAAGATGTGCTGGGCTTGCTGGGACTTTTGGGGCTGCTGTGCTTTTGGTAGTGAAAGCAGCTGGAGGAAGCGGTGCTGCGCTGGAACCCAGCCGTGTCCCATGTGCTTTGGGGCTGCGGGGTCAGGACTGGCTCAGCCCCTTGGACTTCTTTTCAGCTCATTTCGATGCATGGAGGACTTCTTAGCCCCCTCCCAGCACTTTTCTTTTACTTTTTCCCCCTCCTTTGCCGTTATATATTTACAGTCTCTGGGAAGATCCGTGTTCGTTTTGCCCTGCTTTGCTCTGGGCTGTGTGCTTTTGGACTCTGAGACCTCCTGTGTGTCCTCCCCCCAGCCATGCAGTGTCCCCAGGGGAGGGACTGGGGCAAAGCAATGGCGTTTAGACAAATCCCAGCTTGAGGCACAAAGTGAAAGTGCAAGAGTTGCTGGCAGGGCTGCGGTGTGCGGCTCGAAAGGAGGAAGGGCCCCATCCTGCTCCACAGCTGCAGGGTGCAGAGGGAGAGCCCCATCCCTTCTGCACCGGGTGGTGGTTGTGGGGCTGAACCCGTGGCTGTCCCCCAGCTTTGATGGGCTGCAATGTTGGCTTTGCTCACAGGTGGCTGCAGTGCTGCAGAACTGTTTGAAGGGCAGAGACGGCCTTCAGTAGGGTGGCTTTTGTTGTGCCGGTGGACACATTAGCAGGACACATGGATGCATCTTTAGAAAGTGGAACAAGAAAGGAAAACCAGCCTGGGAACAGCAGGGGTCGTCCTGCAGGGCTGTGCCTGCAGCAGGGGGATGGCAGCAGTGTGCCATGGGTGCTGGGACAGCTGGGATGCAGCCATGGGATGTAAAGGCCAGGAGGGAGCGGAGGCTCAGCCGCACATGGGCTGAAAGGCCATAAAACAGCTTGGATTTGCCATGAGCACAGCACCAAGGCTATTTAACACGATTGTGCCCAGGGCAAAGAATGCATCGTGTTGTGGGCCAGCTCAGAACAGGTATCTGTTCTCATGGGGTGATGCATCTGTCTCTATAGAGTGACAAAGGGGGCTGGCTCTCCGTCTCCACCTCCCCAGGCTGCAAAACGCCAAATCTCAGTGCCCAGAGCTGTGAGCAGCCACATTCTCCTTTGGGGATCACATCCAGCTGCCAGTTCCTACCGCCCCGGCCCCATAGCAGTGAGATGGGGTCCTATAGGAACTGGTTGCAGAGGGACTGAGCCACGCCACTGGGATGCCAACAGAGCTTCCCACCCCCACCATCCCTGAGCCCCCCCAGCTGGATGCAGCAGCACTGAAAAGTGCCGTTCATCACCCTGTGCTGGGCTGCAGAGCCGTGCCAAGAGCAGCGGCTGCTGCCTGGCTCAGAATAGCTCTTTTCATGGAGGACATCCTGGGAAGGAACAATGTTCCGCTCGCGGCATTGTGGGAACGCTGTGTTTGTGTGAGTCGGGAAGCGGGGAGCTGCGGGGCGTTCCCCGGCCCCTCCGGAAAATCGCCTGTAGGATGAATTGAGAACAGCATCCTAAAAGAGAAGCTGAAAGTGCACAGCTTTTCCTCTACTCTGGCTACAGCCGTATCTGTGCACAAATCCCATTTCCACTGCTGACTCGCAGCAAGGGGCCGGTTTCATTTTCAGATCGCTGCTGTTGCTCCCAAAACCCTCGGGCCGGAGTGACGCTTTCTGGGTTGGGCAGTAGGGTCGGTGGGAGCACTTTAATGAGATCTCCCAGGAGTGCTGGAGGCGGTGCAGCTGCAGGGCCGGATCCTGGCGCAGGCTGGGGCTTGTTGTCACCACCTGCATCAAAGCGCGGCCGATTGGTCCCATCCATCTCATCCCATCCAGTCCTGTTGCATCCTGTTGTGTTCCATCCTGTCTCATCCCTCTATTCTCCAAGAGATGGCTGCTCCTGGCCCTGCACCCCAAAGCAACCCCGAAACAGCTCCGAAGCAGCAGGGGCTCTGCACTTTTCCACTGCCTCCAGATAAGAGCCCTAAATCCCAATGAGCAGGGCCGTGCCCAGGGGTGGGTGGGATTCTCCATTGGGTGCAAATGGACGCAGTGTGCCATTGTGGTGATAGCTTTGGCTTGGTGGTGACCTGCAGAATGCGATGCCAAAATCCGTTTGAGTTGCATTCAGATGGAACATCCCTCCTCCTCCATCTCGGCGCTCTGGGGGCAAAGGTGATGCCGCAAGCTCTGGGGC
The DNA here is from genome assembly GCF_023343835.1 of Lagopus muta. Lineage (NCBI taxonomy): Eukaryota > Metazoa > Chordata > Aves > Galliformes > Phasianidae > Lagopus > Lagopus muta. The sequence continues at coordinate 6,587,181 of NC_064449.1, read as the reverse complement.
TGCATTCCCATCCTCATCCCAGCTGGAAAACACACGTTGTGATTTCAGGCTCCTTCCCACCATGCGCCACAGATGAATCCCAGCGTCCCCAAATCCAACCTCTTCCAAAGCTCCAAATCCATCCACGTGCTCTGCTGCACTGTCCCCGCAGGCTCTGCGTGTGCCGGCAATCCCCGGGTGCCAGCGGAAGCGTGAGTGCAGCCATAGGGTGCTGAGTCATGGGCAGGCTGGTGGTGCTGATAGACGGCCGCGTGCGGGGCCCGCTGTGGGGCTCAGCCGGGCCGTGGGGCCGATAACATCTCCCATCACCCAGAAACTGCACAGCATGTACTCAGAAGGCCGGCGGGTGAGCAGAGATAGAGGCTGTCGTTCCCAGTGTTATCGCCGCCCTGTCTGCAAAGCTGATCTGCCGCTCTCCAAATCTCCTCGCTCGCTTCCTTTGTGCTTTTATTTTTTTATATATTTATTATCACTATTATTATTATTATTCCCCGCCCCAAAGCAATGCAATCACTTTTCCTTCCCTTCTAGCAGCTGTGGGGAGGCGGTGGTGCGTGGTGCGGCAGGATACGGGCGGGCTGGAGGATGTTTCCTGCCTGAGCAGAATGCACGGCCCCGATAAATGCCGCGTGCGAGCACAAGGTACGGGGGGAACAGTGGGGCCACGCCAGCTGTGGGGAGCTGCAGGGCTCAATGGGGCCGCATCGGAGCCCAGAAGGGTCCCTCGGGCCATCGGATTGATGGACATGGTGGTAATTTCTGCGTGGAGAGCCTGGGGCACTCCATGTGTCCAAATGCAGCCATGGAAGGTACCCTTGAACAGGGGAGCAGGTCGGTTTTAAGGTTCTTTGAGACTATCTGTGTGTTGTGTCCGGTTGGACACAACTGACATTGGAAGTGGATTTGCATTTGTTGAAAGGATGCTTTAAGCACGGAGAGAGGAGCAGCTGTGTTGCTCCATGCAATGCTGTGGGATGTGGCAGGGACACTGCATGGACACTGTGGATGGATGGATGGACAGATGCTCCTCTTTGCCCCATCTTAGTCCACATGGGAATGCCTCACTCATCTCGGTGCTGTCAGCGTGGCTGCAGCTCTGTCTGAATCTGCTGCACAAAGCAGCTCCCTCCCTGGATTGCAGCAGCAATTTGTTTGGTTTCCTCCCCTCCTGTCCCTCCCCCGACAGTTTTATCAGCTCAGCTGAAATAGTTCCCAGGAGGGAAACCCATCAGCGCTGTTAAGCCCTTGGCAGAATGAAAGCGGATACAGCCGGGCCGCACGTCCTGTGGGAGCCGCCAGCAGCTGTGCGGGCAGGAAGCCACGCAGACGCTGTGCAGGCAGGGAAACTGAGGCACGGAGAGCCAGGGCTATGGGGGCTGGCATCTGGGACACGTGGTGCTCCGCCGGGCTGCGGGTTGTGAGCCATTGTGGTTTCTTGCCAAGCTGAATGCGATGCGTCCTGGGGGATGAACGGATTTGGTGCCAATGAGGGTGGCCAAGTGGGGAGGTGTTGGGGAAGGATCCATCCTGATGGCACCGCTGTGCTCTGTCTTGCAGCGCGGCCGCCTCGCTGGAGCCACGGCAATGAATGGGCACGCTCTGCCGGCCGGCACGCCAGCGTATCCCCGGGGCTGGCATGAGTTCTGTGAGCTGCACGCCATCAGCACCGCCAAGGAGCTGGCGCGACACTACCTGCGCTTCGCCACCGAGCACCCGCACCATGACCTGCTGGCTGCCGAGAACTTCTCGCTGCGCTTCGCCGACCTTTTCCAGCAATATTTCTGCAATGAGGTGAAGGAGGGCTTTGCCATGAGTCAGCTCCGCATCCTGCCTGCCGGCCCGGCGCGGGATTACCGGGACACTCAGCGCCAGCATGCAAACCCTTCCCTGGGCACGGCGGCTTCCAAAGGCGAAGCAGAGCTGCCCACTCGCCCTGAGCCCCCAGCCGAGCCCCCCACAGGACTGCGCAAATCATGGAGCTCGGAGGAGCTGACGGGGCCGGCACGGAGACCCTTCTCGCTCAGCCAGCTCCGCCGCAGCTGGCGCAGCCTCTTCCGCCGCCGCTCCTCGGATGCTCTCCCCATGGAAGCCGATGGTGAAGTGGCAGAGGCTGCGCTCAAATCGGGACTGAGCAAACGCATCCTGCCCTGGGGGCTGTCCCGGGAGCAGCCCCCCGAGGTGCGCAAGGAGGGGACGCTGCGGTATGGGCTGCTGGATGAGACATCACTGGACAGTGGGACGCGCTGGCAGCGCTGCCGCCTGGTGCTGCGCAGGGCAGGGATGCTCGATGGTGAGGAGTATGTGCTAGAGCTCTTTGATCCACCCAAGGTAAGGAGATGCTTTCTGTGTGGGGTGATGTGATGGGTTTGGATGAGCAGTGCTGCTTCGGGCTCCATTTGGATCATAGAATCAATTAGAAAAAGACTTGGGTTGGGAGGGACCTCAATGACGCCATGTCTCCATGTCAAGGGCAGTGTGAGCACAAACTCTGAGTGGTCTGTAGAATGCCATTGCTTTCAAGGGGCCCCCAGGTCAGGCGGGGATGGAAGCCCAAACCGCAAGCAGTTTGTAGAATGGCTTTGCATTGGAAGGGAACTCGGTGATCCCATGCCAATGGTAGTTTGCAAGAACAAATTATTGCCATGCTCTTTGTGATGCTCTTTGCATTTCTCCCCGCTTTCCCAGCTGGAAGCAGAGCACCTGCCTTGTGCATGGATGCAGGGTTGGTCCTGGGATAGCGGCTGGTGGTCTTGCTGGGGGAATCCCTCATCCTCAGGGACCGGGTTGGCCAACCCCAGACTCATGTAGGGATGGGCCTCACGGTGCTGTGGCTCCCAGGGAAATTCCAAACGGAAACAGGGAATGAAAAGCAGCTCCATCCCCTCCCTGTGGGGTCTGCAGAGATCTCAGTTTTATTTTGTGAGTGCTTCTGTGGGGCTGAGCAGTGCTGGCTGTGCTGGATCTGGGTGGCAGCAGGGTTTAGCCATGGTGTTTAATCTTTAAAAAGCCAGTTCCTGCACATGGCATGGCTGACGCCGCCGGAACGGGATGGGCTTTTCATCGAGTGGGGGGGTTGATTTTACTTTTTTTTTTTTTTTTTTTAATTAATTAATATATATATGTTTAATTTGCACTTATTTAACTCTGAGCAAATTATGCTTCGGAGCAAAGCACCACGACTTGGAGGAGCAGGAGGAGCCGGCGTCCCTGCGGTGTCCCCGTGCGCCGCTGCGCTTTCGCTTTTCGCAGCTTGGTGTCACGTGTGGCAGCGGCCGCCGCTTTCGCTTACGCAGGGCTGCAGGAGCCGGGCTGGGGCTCAGCCCTTCCCTTTGGGTTTATGGGACACGGAGCACCTTTGTTCCACAGCACAGAGCTTGGTACTGGCCAACCTTGCTTTGTTTTCCACTTTTTAAGTGCTGTTCTGCTTGCTGTTGCTGCTTGGGTGGCTGTGACTGGTGACGGGATGAGGGCATGGAGAGCTGTGCCATGCTCTGAGCACAGCCCTGGGCGTCAGGCCGGTGTGGGTTCTCTGATGTCTCATATTGTTGTGCTCGCCATTCCTCCTCACTTGAGGCTTTCTGCTCTACTGCACTGTATATCCTCATGGATCTGGTAGCTCTGGAAGCTGCACAGAGGGCATTTGTGCCCTGGGCTGTGCCCTGCCCGTCTGCAGGGACGGAGCTCACCAGGCTTGGGGCCGCCCTGTCCGTCTGCTGAGCCCCACGTGCGTGTTTTATGGCCAAGCCCTAAACCCCGTGAAAATTGGGATTTGCAACGGAAATGTCTCGAGCCGTTTATGTTGACCAGATGTTCTTACAGGAAGGGGAAGGGAAATGGGATTTTCATTTGTGCTGGTTTCTTGATGGCATTTTAATGAAATCCATCACATCCCGTAAAAGATTGTACTCTGAGATGAGCTGGGAAGGCTCTTTCTGGTGCAGACGGAGGTGCCTCTGTCACAGCTCTTACATCCTCAGCCTCGGGAGGAGCAGTGTTTTCAGTATTTTTCAGTATTTTTATCTTTGCTTCTTTGCTCGGTGTGAGACTGCTGTGACTTCCTTTTTTTCTTTTTTCTTTTTTTTTTTTGGTGTCTTTTCCCCTTCCTTTCACCTGAAGCTCATTTCTCAGAAGTGCACTCTCCTGAGCCAGCAGCTCTCAGCCTGGGGCTCCCATGCCAGACCCAAAGCCATGGAGGATGTCGTGGTGCGTGGTTCCCATGGGATTGATGGCCATGGGAATGGCCCAGTGTCACTGATCCCATGGGATGGCATGGGAATGTCCTGGTGCCATGGTCCCCACAAAATGAGATGGGTTGGAAAGATCCCAGTGTTGCAGTTTCCAGTGGGATGAGATGGGATGGGACAGGATAGAGTGACTACATTTTTGGAAGAAGCATTGGCATGGCCATGGTGGCTGCGTTGGCACCGCTGTGCCAGGCAGAGACTTGAGCAAATCCTATCCCTTGTTGCACGGTGTGGCTTCAAATCCAAAACGTGTTTACTCTTCTAAGTGAGCTCTAATTATGGTTCAAGGCTGGGACACCACTCACTGATCCACAGCCACCCCGTGCATCCCCACCTTTTTGCCTCTGGCAAACAGGGATGGGCACAGAGCAGCAAACCCCAAGCAGAGGATGGGAGCACCTCACGCTCTATCACTACCCTGAGTCCCACTCAGGACCCATTCCACGCTACACTTTTCTCCCTCATTGCCATAAAGCCATGAAACAACCCCAGGGCAGTGACGCAGCTCCCATTGCCCCGGGCCAGCGCCGCATCCCCTCTCACCCACAGCCTTCCTGGTGATAGCGGGTGTCAGCACGTCCCCTCGCTGCCGTTCTTCGAAGGCTGAGCTGGGTGTAGCCTGGGCTCTGTGAGATTTCGGTGGTGAATTTTTTTTTCTTTCTCTCCCCCCCCCTTTTTATTTTTATTTTTTTTCTCGTATTTCAGGGTGAGGGCATGCGGCGGGGAAGGGCGATGAGACAAAAGGTTATTTGTCATTTATTAACCACAACTTTTTCCATCCTTGGTCATGCATGGGGGGGGAGGAAAAAAAAAGAAAAAGAAAGAAATAAATGAACCCACTTTTAGCAGCGTAACCACAGCTCCGGCATTAATTGCTGAAGAGAGGAGTTTCTTATTTTGGAAACCGTGTTGCTGGGATGGAGCCTGCCAGGGCTTGATTGGTTCACATGGGAAGGGCGAAGCTGCCCCTTTCCCCGCCCTGGGGCTCTCAGGGTTTGCTTGGAGGGAAGAGCGGAGAGTTCTTTTCTTTTTGACCCAATTCTTGAAGATTTGCGGTGGTTTTGCCCTACTGCTGTGGTCTCTCTGCCCATGGGGATGGCAGCTTCTACCCTGCAGGATGCTGCAACACTGTTGGGTAGGAAAGGGTCACATGAGTGCCAAGGAGTGAGAAAAACGGAGAGAAGTGGAGAACCTCAAGAAAATGGACTGGGAAAGTGCCCCAACCCACTGCCTTTCCCCTGTGCGCAATCTGGGGGTCCCAGCGTGTGCAGCACCTGCTGATGTAAAGCGCTTGGTGGTGCTTTTGGGTGATTGTAGCTCCTTTTTTTCTTTTCTTTTTTTTTTTTGTTATTGGTCCAGGATGTGGTTGTGTCGGGGCTGAGTGCTGCTTCTTTCGAAGGTAAATATTTATGAGATCTGTGCAGGGCTGGAGAAGCCCTGGGGCTGAGAGGGACACTCTGCTCCACGCTGGTCCCCATTGCTCCAACATCACAGAGATGGTTTTTTAGTAGTGATGATGCTAATGATTAAGCAGAGCTCAGCAGGGTGGACAGGTCAACCTGTTTTGGGACTGACTTACACCTATAGTTCAGTTGTGCTCTCCATTCTTGACATTCACATCCCACGTGATGCCAAACCCAACTCTGCTCCTGCACATCACCCATAGGAGCAAAGGAGGAGTGAACACCCCCACAGGCACGGGGTTCTGCAGCCCTTGGGGTGACTCAGCCCCAGTGGTTCCCGCCCGCTCCCTCTCCACCTTGTTTACTTTCCAAGCTCTTTTATTTATGCCAGGAAATTATTAAAACAGCCCACGCTGGAAGCGAGTTTGTCTGAAAATAAAACTCCAAGCGGCTGGCAAGCACTGGCTGCGTGAAGCTCTCCTGTTTATAGCTCTGCTTTTCCAAAATGCTGCTTTGCTCGGGATGAATGGAGCCAGGTCAGAGGGCGACTGCTCTGCATGCCCATTTTTCATAGCTGGTGGAAGGGATGCACTCAGCTGTGAGCATTTTGGGGAGCCCAGCACCCGCGGGTCGGGGTCCAGCAGTGCTACCGTGGCTGTGGATTTGGCCAACAGAGCGCATTGCGTTTGGCTGAAGCTGGGCGTCCCCCCTCGCTCCCATCCCCGATTCCCCCCGAACTGCAGTGCTGGGGCTGAATGGGAGACATTCAGCCGTGCTGGCGCGTGCAGCGCACGGGGCTTTCAGAGGGACGTTTCCTCATTCATGCCCTGCCTGCGAAGCAGCCTCTGCCTTATTTATGGGCCTTTTCATCAATGCACAAAGAGGGGCAGTCAGCCCTGAGAGCACGTGGGTTTCCAGCCCCCTGCATCCCTCCTCATGGGGCTGAGCACCATCGATGCCTTTTTGGGGGGCACTCCCAGCACCCCAATTATTTCTCCATTAGAAATAGCTGATCTGGGAGCTGGGGGCTGCGCTCCCCCAAAGCACTTTGCACCAGCGCAGAGCCACCAGAGACTGGAACAGAGGGTGCTTTGTGCCTTGTGGCTGTGCCTGGGACTGGCACAACAGGGCCCCTTGTAGCCACCCAACCCGCTCCCTTCAGGGACATCTCCATCCCCACCACGGGCTTTGGAGATTCGTTTTCCCATCCGGTGTTGTCCAAGTGGGGAATTTGGGGTGGGCAGTGGGATTGGAAGGGACTTTTTTGGGGTGATGGCAAGCAGGAGGTGATGGGGGGGGGAGGGGGGTGTCTTGAGTTCCCCCCCACCACAGCAGTGCTCACGTTTCTCTGTCCAACAGGCAGAAAAGCCCTTATATTTACAGCCCATGCCCAGAGCAGAGAAGCCATGAAGGTGCTCAGTGCTGCTGTCAGTTGGGTTCAGAGTGAATGGCCCTTACGTGCCACATGGCTCTCCCAGCCATGGCTGCCATAAGCACATGGGGAGTGGGACACAGCACCAAAATGGGGTGAGGGACGCGGTGCCTGTGTGGGAAATCCCTTCTCCGAGTGTGGAGGAGGAAACAGGGCAGAGGAGGAAGAGGCTGCGGGAGAATTAAAGGAAGAGAGGAGGGGCTGTGGGTCAGGGCCAAGCAGAGGCAGGGAGAAGCTGTGGTCAGTGGAAGAAAGGCTGCTGGGAAATGGCAAGGATGAATGGAAAAGCTCAGAAATCCCCCAGAGCCATCACGGGGCTGCCCGCATGGGTCCAGTGCCCTCAAGACCCGCTGTGATGTGAGCGGCCAAGGATGAGCATTGGGATCGTCCAAGGATGAGCGCTGGGATCAGCTACACTGCCAACCCTATAGGGCATTGGGATCAGCTGCTGGATGGCCAGCACTGGGGTTGACAGTGCCTTAGAACCAAAGGATGTGTGATAGGATAAGCCTTGGCGCCTGCTCCCAAGATATCTGCTGGGATTACCTCTGGTGCAGACCCTCAGAGATGAGTGTGACGAATGCCCTGAGCCCACAACGTCCCCAGGTTGCTGCTCTGTGTGGGAACAATGGGAACCTCACCCCCCCATGACTGCGTGCCACCGTCCCCCTGGGAAACTTCAGAAAACTCCCCCGGGGCCGCGGGTGCAGGATGTGGTTTGGGGCTGGCATAACGCAGCACCCGCTCTGCTGCAAATCTCAGTGCCCCGTCTGTCCCTCCATCTGTCTGTCCCTTCTCTGTGGGAACCCCAGCGGGGCTGAGCTGTGTCACTCTGCCACTGGCTGAGGTTTGTCCCCTGTGTAATGGAACAGCTGAGCCATGGCTTACCAGAAGGGACAGATCTCACCCATACACCATGGCATGGCTCAAGGTGGAAGCGAAAGAGCCAGCATGGGGAAATCCCCAGCACATGGATTGGCTGCGCTCAAAGGATTTGCTTTTGCTCTTCATGGCCTTGGCCCTGCTGCTGGAGCTGCGCCACTGCTGTCATTGCTGTGTCATCACTGTGCCACCACCATCATTGCTGTGCCACTGCTCTCATTGCTGTGCTACCATGACCATTACCATGCCGTCGCCATCACCACTGTGCCACTGTCACCATTGCTATGACACTGCTGCTGTGGCCATGCCATCACTATGTCACTGCCATCATTGCTGTGCTACCGCTGTTATCTACATGCCATCACTATCACGGCTGTGCTGCTGCCATCATTGCTGTGCCACTGTTGTCACTGCCACACCAAAGCTGTCACTCCCTGCCACTTTACACAACATCCCCAACATGGTAGTGGGGCTTGAAGTGTGACCCGTCTCAATTCACACAGTATTTTTAAACTTTAGGAAATGGTTGGGGTTTGGCAGACCACAGGTAGAAGGACGTTGCACTCAAGCACTCATTTTAATGGTGCTGGGACCTGGCATGGTCCTCCGGTCCCCATGGAGCTGGCACCCCAGGACATTGTTGGGTGCTCACTTAGGCACTGGGATTCCCCTTCCACCCTCCAGATCCTCTGGGGAGCAGTGGGGTGAATTTAGCAGAGTGAGAACAGCAACATTTGCAGTGCTCATCCCATCCCATTCTTACTGAGCTTACATTCTATAATGCTGTTCTATGATTCCATTCCATCCCATCCTCATGACTCCATGACTCCATTCTATGCTCCCATCTCATTCCAAACTCCCTGGGCTCCAGGAGGCTGTGGCATCTCTGCCCATACAAAGCCTGTGAGCATGCAGAGTGTTGAGTGTGCACTTCTGGTTACCAAGAAAGGCACTTCTTGGTAGGGCCGCCATCGCATGGGGCATCTCGCGGTCAGGTGCAGCGCGGTGCCTGCGGTAGGCACTTCTCCGAAGCCAGTGTGGTGCTGGGGCATCGTATCTCTTGGCAGAATCATTTCCTTCTCCCTCAAGCTCTGCGTGCAGAGCTGAGCACAAGGCTTCGCCGAAATTCCTTTTCCTGGAATTCCCCCTCCAAGAAAGAGTGAGCAGCGTGGTGACCGGGCTACGTGTGCCGATAACGCCTGCGCCGCGTTGACACTGTGAGCCTGGGGATGTGCCAACCCAATGGGATGGGCACTGCAGCGTCCCCTCCTCGTGCTGGGCATTGTGCCGCAGACTCTGCTGTCCCTGGGAGGACAAAGCCATGGGGACGTGGTGCAGCTCCGACACTGATTGCGGTGGCTCTTGGCAGGGCGCAGAGCCGCAGCCGACTTCTAAGAACTTTCTTTCAGCACAGTGCAGAGCTGATAAGGGCTGCTCCCTCTCACGCTGCACTTCCGGCCCCAGAGTACACCGAGTCCTTGGTTGAGAGCGAGATTGAGGTGGGGGGGAAGGGAAGGCAAAAAAAAAAGAAAAAAAAAAAGCACAACCGAATGTAGCGTGACTTCTAGCGCTGGAAGGAGCCGGTGTGCACTGATGGGAATGGTTTTGCAGCAGTGAGCGCAGAGCTAAGTCACATTCCTGTCCCTGTTGCATGGCAAAGTGCAGCCTGGAGGCAGCTCAGCACTGCACAGAGGGATGGGTCTCATGGCAGCATGCCCGCACACACTGGCATGGGGTTGGCAACATCCAGGCACTGCCAGAGCCCGGAGTGGGTGCCCCATACCGCAGCCCCAGCAGCTCAGCAGCAGAGGAACCGAAAGCTGCCGCCAGGGTATTATTAGAGTTGCTGGAAGTGCATGCTCAGCATTTTGTCATGTGCCTGGGTCAGAGTGAAAGCGGGCAGGCAGCAGTGGGCAGCTCTCAGCACGGCACCAGGGCAGTGCCTGGGGGGTCCCATGAATGTATTCTCACCAGCTAGGCTCTGATTTCATTCTCAGTGTGCACAATTTCCCTGGCACACACTGGGAAGTGCCTCCTCCCTCCTTTCCTCTGCATTATGGCACTACAGAGATGGGTTCCTTCTTAAGGTGCATTACCCAGCACAGCTCGTGCCAAACTCAGGGCAGCATCCATGTGGGATGTGTCCCTGCCACATGGGGTATTTCCTTGCCAGAGGACTATTTCCCTCCAGAGAGGGCTATTTCCTCACCCTATGACCCTGCTGAGCTGTGCCACTTGCTTTCTGCAGGGCTCCAAGCCAAAGCTGCGCGCTGCCTGCTCGGCCATCCAGGAGGTGCGGAGGTGCACGCGCCTCGAGATGCCTGACAACCTGCACACCTTTGTCCTCAAGGTACGGCCCCGAGGCCTTTTAGAGCCTTTTTGGGATGCACGTGGCTTGCCCAATGCTCCTGTGCCAAATTTCACTTCCTCTTTGGAGGGTGGTTTATGCTGGGGGGATGCAGCTTGTAGGGTGGAGGTGCTGTGCTTTGAGCAGTCCCTACATGTGGGTGAGGGTACGATGGGGATGCACATCTCCCTCTAATGTCCCTCTGTGGCGTCCCCAGGTCACCAATGCTACTGATGTGCTGTTTGAGGCGGGGGACGAGCAGCAACTCAGCTCCTGGATGGCCGAGATCCGGCAGTGTGCATGCAGGGGGTAAGAACTTGCCAGGCCCCTGAGTCTGCACGTCCTCAAATGCTGTGCCCAGCACTCATCCCATCTCCTCCCATCCTTGCAGGTTGGATGTGGGTGACCCTGAGCTCCTGTCAGGCCGGCACCCTGATCCCACAGCCACCAGCCCTGCTACCAGCTCTGACTCCCCAAACCAAGGTGAGCACCTGGGGACACCGAGAACAAAGCAGAGGTGTTGAGGACACCATCCCTAGGAGGGTTCCCATACCTCGCTGGGACTGGCTGAAGTTAATCCAGCCCCAAATGGTGCAAGGAGGACAGAGATACAGGGGAAGGGATGAGGATGATGAGTGGGGCTGGGCAGGGTCCTCACTGCCCTGGGGCACTCACCCTTGCTGGTGTCCCTGTGTCTGGGCAGGGGCAATGCCAGGGGGGCCGGCGGAGACAGCGGGACCGAAGATGGAGCAATTCCTGTCATCCTGCCCCTGGTTCCATGGGCCCATCTCCCGCGTGAAGGCAGCGCAGCTGGTGCAGCTGGGGGGGCTGGAGGGTCACGGTGTCTTCCTGGTGCGGCAGAGCGAGACGCGCCGCGGCGAGTATGTGCTCACCTTCAACTTCCAGGGCAGAGCGAAGGTACAGGTGGGAGATGGGATGGGATACATTGGGTTGGGATAGGTTGGGCTGGATCGAGTTGAGCTGGGTGGCAAATGTTACCCCTGCAAGAACCTCACCCCCCACCCCAGCTGATGCTCTCCTTGTCCCAGTGCTTGCAGAGGGCTGGTGTCCCCATCCCCAGTTCTCGGGGGAGGGAAAAAGCCTGCAGTGAACAGGGCTGGAGATGCATCACATGATGCTAAGGCCGTTTATTCCCTTCCCCATCCGTCCCAAATATCCCCATGTCTCCCGTCATCTCCTCCACCAAGGGAGCTGGTGGAAGGCTAACAGGTCTGTGCTCCTCCCTGCAGCACCTGCGGCTGTCGCTGACAGAGCGGGGCCAGTGCCGTGTCCAGCACCTGCGTTTCTCCTCCATCACAGAGATGCTGCACCACTTCCACAGGTATCCCATCCCACTGGAGTGTGGGGCCACCTGCGATGTCCGGCTCTCCAGCTATGTTGTCGTCCTCCCCCAGCCACCAGGTAGGAGGCAGCAGTCCGGGGATGAACATTCTGGGCTTTGGGAGTCCTGGGGGACAGGGATGAGGGTCCTGGCCCTAAGGGAGGGTTTTTGCCCAAAGGGAGGGTCCTAGCCCTAAAAGATAGACTCTGAGGCAGTTGGTGCAGCTGTGCCCATTTAGGGGAAGCCGAAGCATCGGGACAGTGTCCCAAAAGCTGACACCTGAGCTCCTGGCTATCCCACTTTGGGCAAGCAGAATCTACCTTCAATCTCTGTGGGATGCACTCCAGTGCTAGCAGCAGCGCGCTGGGACAGAACCACCTCAAGCATCTGCTCTCTCCCTCTGCCCGCAGCTCCTGGCTCCAGCCCTGCGCTCCCTGTCCCACTGCCCTTCTGGAGCCCGGAATTCAGCCTGACCCCCTCCGAATCCCCTCCAGAGCCCATTTTCCACCTGGTGCCACCGGTGGCTGAGTTGGCGCAGGGCTCACACCCCAACGGGGCACCCCATGGCGCACGGCCCCGTGATTCGGACTACGAAGTGGAAGCCCCGGGCCGGGGCCGTGTGCGTGCTGTGGACAACCAATACACACCACTGTGATGGGCACAGGGATGCACTTTTGGTGGAGAAGTCCCGGAGATCCCTCCGGGTGGCACAGAGGAAAAAGAATGTATTTCCTTCCTTCTGGTTAGGGATTGTTATTTTTTAATTTTGCAAGGAAGGGGGTCATTGTTCACTCCAGTATGGGTGTGCTCCCTCTCCTGGGCCTGTTAAAGGGCCATTTAAAAAAAAAAAAAATTTTTTTTTTTTTTTTGTATTATCAAAGCTTTCTCATTACTGTTTACACAACCACCATGGGGACACCGCACCGCCCTGTGCTCTCCTGCCCCTTCCAGGAGGAGCCGAGGGTGTGTGGTGCATCTGCACCATTGGAGCAAATGAATGAAAAATGGATTCACAATTCTTGGCCAAGCGCTGCCCGCGAGCCGGGATGGGGCTGTGCCACGCTACTGCTCGCCAAGGATTTGTTTTATCTCTACAGACAAGGCAAAAACTGGCTTTTCTCCTTCCTTTTTTTCCCCAACTTGCCTCTTGCAGCCAATCCTGCAGCAGCGCTGCCCACACCGTGATGCTAACCGAGACGTGAACACTAACAGCTCCATCCCTAACAGTGCCACCGCTGAGAGCTACTGCGGAGACTGACAGCAAAGCATCCCCCACCAATGGGGGCATTTCCAGCACAAAACTCAGTTTCCCCATGGTTTTGTACCTTGGCTGTGCACCCTGCTCAGCTCTTTTTTTCCTCCCTGCTAAACAACACGTGAGGGGATGGCGGTGTTCCACGCTATGCAGTAATGGGCAGAGGGAGCACACAGCTGCTCTGAGCCCGCACACCCAACGTGCCTTATGAGAGGAAGAGGAAGGTTTGGTGTTTCTGCAGCTGTAATACCCATACAACAGCACTTTAACCTGCCTCCACATGTGTCCCCTCAAAGGATGGAGCCCCATTTACCTGCTGGTGCCTAGAGAGAGGATCAGCTGCTCTATCAGGAGAAAGGAGGGAGCTGGGGCCGTTGCCACATTCAGGGCACATTGGCAGCGCTCAGCTCCCATTTATGTGATCACAGAATAAATTGAGTTGGAAGGGACCCCCAAATAGCACCTGGTCCCACTCCCCTGCAATGCACAGGGATGCTGACAGCTCAATCCCAAGGGTTCCTAATGCAACATTACTCTCAAACTCAGATTAAAGAGAATCTTTTCTTCCCCCCCCCAATTAAAAATAGAGCCATAAGAGCATTAATTTAGGATTTCATTTGAAAGCCAACAATACAGAGCTTCAAAGCTTTTGCAAGGGCCTGAGAATGCACTGTGTGCACCATTGGCCCTGCACAGCCCACAGCCAACTGCACAGCTCTGCTGTGATCAGTGACTGCCATGCATAAGCACAGGAGAAAGTGGCTGCATCCCCTTGAAAACTCATATGGAGTTTTGTGCCTTCCATCTCCTGCTCTGCTCCCATTCTCCACTTTATGCATCTGGAGCATGCAAAGCCTTTTCTGCCCAACTCCTGTTACCAACACCCCCAGTACCTGCCCCATCGCAGCCAGATCCAAACTGGAGCATTTCAGAGAAAATGACACTGCACATTGTCACCTCCTGGGCTGCCAAACACAGGGAGGCTGCAGGGGAACAGAGCAGCCCCTGTGCCCTCTTCCTTCCCAGAGCTGCACCAAGGCTGCAGGCAGCAACATGGTCCCCCTGCACCAAAAAGCAGCAAATCAGGAACAATGCAGCCTGAATTTGGGGCTTTAAAGGCCAATGCCTCCTTGGTGCATGGTCCCAGATTGTTGTGTTTGGGGAGAAGCCGCACAGCAAAGCTCTGCAAGCCCATGGAACACTTGCACATGCTGCAAGTGCCCCAGGCAGCCAGATCTGAATGATTTTTTCCCCAAAGGATGAGAGGGTCTCACCCCAGCTCCCCTACAGAGGCAGCAAAGGGATGGGAAAAGGGATTGCAGCCACACACACAGTGTTCCTAGCCTGCCCTTCTACTGCACGGGATTTGGCATAGTTCAAAGGGGAACCACTGGGTTTGGTTAGATAAACGTACATTGAGTTCATCAGACCATGCCCCCCTGCAAGGTTAATGCAGTGGTGAAGATACTCTATTACAGGGTAGGAAAGGCACTCCCAGGACACTGCTTTTGGCAATAAGGATGCTAAGGGAAGGAGCAGTGCCTTTACTCTCCAGCTAGGACTGCAGAGACCTGGTTCTGACAGTGCCTGACACAAAGCAATAATTAACATTTTTAGTTATCTCATCCCTCCCTGCCACACTGCACCCCAGGCAGGTTCCCAACACTGCTACCACCACCTGGTGCTGAAGCACAACTATCCCATAGCAAAGCCTTGGGGAAGAGCTCCAGGTCCAGGTGGAGCCAAAGCAGAGGGAATCCCTGTGAGCTGGAACAGCACCGGCGTGCTGGGAAGGAGCCAGGGAGGGGCTTTTTGTTCCTTCACCTCTGGACCACACAACACTGCTGTCGCACGACCAAGCATATAAAGCCTCCAAGTGTCTGAACACAGCATTCCAAACTTCAAGGTGAGCTTGCTGGCCCCCACCATGGCACAGCCTGCACCAGCAGCCACTGCACGCCTTCCCACCCAGCCTCTAGGGTGACTAAAGCCAACAGGTTCTGTTGGATGAGTTTAGTGATTTGGAAGTTCTACTTTTCACCTGCACAGAAGAGTTCTTCTTGTATAGTAGGTTTTCTATATATTGTTTCTGTATGTACTGTACAAGTAACTTATTCTTGAATAATGCAATTTTACCATAATATAAAAAAAACCTGCTCTTAATAAACTGTTTTTAGAACTCGTTTCTCACTTTTAGTATTTCACCTCATTCTCCATGGTGCTGCTATATGAGCAGACCAGGAGCTGCTCAAACTCACAAACCCTCCCTCAGAAATGGAAGCTCCCTGCCAGCAGGAGCAAATCTCCATCATGACTTTTGATGGTCGCATGCCCCCTGCTGCCCACCTGCATTTACTTACATTAATTTCATGCATTTGTGACATCTTCTGCACAGCAACAGAGCAGCACGAGGCTGAGGCGTTAGGGAACGGACCCGAACAGAGGAAATTCTTTTAAAACCTGCACTCACACTTCTGTTCTGAACCCTCCGACTTGTATCTGCAGTGGCCCTGCAAGTCACATACACCTGACGGAGTTCCATAGGTCTGAAGCTGGAGAAGATATTAAAGAGAGATACTGGTAAAGCAAAACACAAACAATACGTAGGTCAGTTTTTAAAACTTTTTTTATTTTTTAATTTTTTTTTTTAGTTTTTATTTTATATTATCTACAAAGTAAAAGTTTTCTTAACTTAAAAGTTACATCACTGTCTCACGATAGTGATCATCTCATCAAACGTGATTTATAAATAATAATTCATCAGTTTGACGATTAGAATTTTTTTTTTTTTTTTACTGAACCTGTTTCAAGTTTAGTTAGAAGTAAAAGGGATCTCCAAGTCTTGATTTTTAGTGATAATAGCAGCAAGAATCACTCTTGTTACTTCTTTTGCTAGCTGATGAGTTCATAACTTTGAAGGGTCATTAAAAAATAAATAACTTCCAGTTTTCAGCAAGCAGAGTTGGGGCACTTGCAGGACTCAGATACAGTGCATGGAATTATGGAATAGCCCACAAGTTCCTAAATGCCTCTACTCAGTCCGAATCTCTCCCACTGCAAGATGAACTGTTAGCATTCCTAGTGGATGTTACAAGAAATCAATTTTTTTTTTTTTTTAAACAAAATAAAATGAAATTCTAGTTTTCTGTGCTTCCAGTTGGCAGAAGCAGTAGAAGGAGGGTATTTGGCCTACAAAAGGTATCCAGCCTTTCAGTTATTCCAGATGAGCCTTACAACTGCTGTTGGTGGTGGGCTTGTACTGTAAAAAAAAAGTTCAAATGTAAATAATAGATTGGCAAGCCACACAACAGTTTGCTAGTAAAGTGGTCACAGGACAACTACTGAGCTCAACTTTCTTTTTCTTTTCCTTTTCCTTTTAAAGAACAAAACAACACCCTGCATATCGAGATGTCCTTTGGATGTTTCTCTCCTCCCTAAACCCTCACAAAGCAGCTTGTTCAGCTCACACATTCCCCAAGACATAACATCAGAGGCTGTTTGGAAACAAATAACGATAAAGACATCTAAGTAACTTTAAAGCGGAAAGAAGTCATATAGCACCTACTTTTCCCCAAAAGTCAAGCTGCAGAATATTACTCTGAATTAAAGAATAGACTTCAATTGTCACTTTACTTCGGTCAGTAGAAGTCTAACAGCACTACCCCCAAGCAACACTGTCACTCCTGTCCTTGGGACCGATCGCTTTAAATTTAACAACCCCCCGGATCATTATGAGCAGGCTACGCAGACAGTCCATTCCCCACAGCAAAACCACGGCAATACCTGGAAGAACACAGCCCCACCGTGTCAGTGTCTGCACAGTTATCCACTTCTGTACTTCAGCTACACAGAAACAAGGTCTTTGCTACATTAGCTAAATCTGGCATGCTTAGCTAGGCTTGTATTTGGGCTGGCAACGTACAAACGCTAAATGCACAAACAGTTTGCCATCAGCAGCCCGCCATCTAAAAAGGACATCTTCCATTTGTTTTCTGATGGTTTTTTATTTTTTTTTGTCATTCTTTTCCCCAAATCTGGTTCGTAACAGTTCTCCTCTCTACTGTGACCTGGCTCAGTTACGGTGCAGGTCTCCCGGGCACACACTCCTCACCTGAAGGGTGCGTCATATAGGGGAAATGTGTTGTTGTCGAGACTGGAATGGGCTGTAGTGCACTTTGAGCGATGGCGGCTTGGGGACCACCAGGTGGCTGTGTCGTCATTAGCATCATTGGAGCATGGGCAGTTGGGTGAGAAGGAACCATTCCTGACTGTACATGAGCCTGAAACAAAGAGCTCTTTAGTATAATGGTCACAAGGAGGCATCTCTCCTGGCCACATGACTAGCGAATTTTTTCCAGCTCTACCAGTAAATCCAGAGATTTACTCCATTTTAACTAGATTAGCCACAAAGGGATTAAAAAAAAAGATAATAACAACTAAAGTAATAACTTTTAAAAAGGCTCAAATCCTTACTGCTGGCTCCGAGTCACATTCTGAATTTCAGCAATAATTTGGACAGTGCACACTGGGAGAGACTGCTAGCATTAAACAGAGGGATATATATCTTTTTTAAACCTCAGCAACAAATCTTCAAAACATTATTGTTAGTAACCAAGATCAAAGCGCTTCCTATGCAGGGAACGCACTGGGTGCAGATAGGAACCTCACACGCTCTGGAGCTCTGGCATCACTTGCTCCCTTCTCATTACACAGCTCCACATTCTTTCATGGCTCCCTGCCCTAGGAACGCTCTCGAGTGACCTGTGCCCACGCTATCTTTCATCTGTGCAGTCATTCTAAGATGAGTGATTTCATCCCTTGATGCTGTTAGGTCAGCTTTGTTCTGTTTCCAGTTAAGCTCATCACAGTTAAGGTCCTCATGTAATCTAAGCAATCATAATTAAGTCTCAGCAGAAAAAAGGAGATTAATCTCCATTATGGCTGATCACCTTCTGGCAAACCAGTTCAGTAACTTGTCGGTTGACTTCTTTTGCTCAGAGTGGCT
Organism: Lagopus muta; assembly: GCF_023343835.1. Lineage (NCBI taxonomy): Eukaryota > Metazoa > Chordata > Aves > Galliformes > Phasianidae > Lagopus > Lagopus muta. The sequence goes on along the minus strand of NC_064449.1, from coordinate 6,569,271 downwards.
CATGACTCTAGAGATTCTCAGTTGTTTTGAAAAACAAGTAAACACTGGTTTCTTAAAAGCACAACACATTAAGGAATCCCTAGAGCTTTCAGTCAGTTTGTCTCAGAAAACAAAAATTATTTGCATCTAAGGCTTGCTTTGTCCTTCTACCGGATCCCACTGTCAGGGTGCTACGGTGCAGCAATCGCAGCCTCACGACTTTCACAGGCCAGTAAAGACAGATAGCAGGTAGTGGCTACAATTTTATTTCTTAAAGACAAAAGGGTTATTTGACTCATCACAGACATTCCTCAAACTCTTTATCAGACTTGCACTGTATTAATAGCGCTCAAGAAGCCTTTAAAGGCAGGAACTGCAATTCCAATCTCATTCTTGCACTAAAAAGGGCTTAGAAGATAAGGCTGTGAAACAAAAACACCTTTCAGGATGGGCACCATTTTCACTTTGACAAACATGCTATTACAGCAGCCGTAACTATAAAGCAGCTATTCATATAGCAGCTGGATTCAATGCAGACACACACCGGATAAAAAAATTTCGCTGTGGCTCAAACACTTTGCAAATTGGCAGCTGACAGTACATTGTAATGAATTTTCAAGTACTGCTTCTCAAGTGAGATATGTCTAACAGCTTGAGTCATCTGAGAACCTGAAGGGAAATTCAACTGATCCCCTGTGTTTGCCTAACTGAAACTCCTACTACATATTTCACAATGGCGTTCAGCAGCTGGAAATAGCACTGCTGAGAAACTATTAAATCCAGTGATTAGTTTCCCCACAATGGAATAATTACACACATTTAAAACTTCTTACAGAGCTGTAGTTATTCCTTCATTAGAGATTTTTTGTTTTTTTTTTTTTTTAGGGAACTACTTCATTTCAAAGTCAGTTAGTCTGGTATAAATATCTTGGATTACAGATCGTAATTTTCACCCTAAAAAATTACAGCAGAAAAGACTGCGTACGTTGAAAATCAAGGGTAAAGCAGGCTTTGCCTGCAATTGCTAAAAATCCTGACTAAGCAGTCAGTTCTGGCTAAAACTTGCATCTGATTTGCTTTAGCAAGGTTTGCTTACGAAGTGCTTGGCACACAAAAGGAAGACAATGGCCACATCCTGCAGCGCAGGCACAGGTCTGGCCACGATGTGTACAGCACAACTCCTGTACGCTCTCATCTTTAAGTTGCCTTTGAAACAAACGTGTTTCATGTTTCAAAGCACGGCACTGAGCATGCCACTCACCCCCAAGCTTCCAAGAAGACCCTTCTAAAGAGCTGCAGGTGGTATCTCGAGGCATCTCAAAAAGCTCTTAGACCTAGGCATTCACACCAGTGCCACCACACCAGAGCAGAGCAATAGCCCACATAAGCCAAGTATCTGTTTCCGGCAGAAATCAGCCTGGGAGGACGTGGCAAGGTGCCACAATAGCAGTAGTCACATTTGGGCATCCTCTCTTTATCCTCCCACAATGCAAAAAGAAAAAAGCTTAGCAGAACTAAAAAGTTATAAACTCAACATCAGTAAAACAATTCTTAAAAAAAAAAGAAACAATTAATTTGCTTAACTAACTGTCCCAGAAGATTTTACCAGAATTCAGGATGGGACCAGGGTCCTACTTGACTACCCTCCCTACCTGCAGTTAGGTCATGACATCTCAACTTCTGTTAGCCTGTATGGAAGGAATAAGCCAGGCAACTTGATCTGAAGGAGTTGTGCAGGCAAATTACTGATTAATTGTCTGCTCCTTGACAAAGCTTACTAAATCCATGAGATTTAGTAAACATCAGAAAATCTTTGCAGCGCTGCGTTACGCAGAGCTCTTGATTAATCAGTCATGTGCTTCTCTTCCCCAAATCCTTTTTTTCAGTGAGTTGACCACAAGAGACCAGTTAAGAGAAGTGGGTTTCTGATCCTGTAGCAAAGACTGTCATTAAGTTGCCCAACAACCATCGGGGATCTCCTGCACACGCAGTCTGCCTAGAACCAGACACACACACGCACGCAGTTTTCTCTTTTAGCAAGGATTGTCCTGCAAATCATCTGAACTAAATCTCAATCTCCCACTGCAGTGCAGCCTTGCTACTGCCCAGTAAACATTTCTATCATCCTTTACTGAATGTATTTGTACAAATTTGGCTACAACACAAAGCCTACAACTGCCACCAAAAGCAGCAATTCAGCTTTCTTCCACCCAGCTCTCGTCTCCAACCTTTCTCTATGCCAGCTCTTCCTGTGATCATGCAGTGAACCCGAGTAGTGAACTGATTTGACTGAGAAATAGCCTAAAATAGGGGGAGGGGAGGCACACTTCAGTTGAATCAAGTCCCCAGTCTGGTTTGCTGCATGGCCAAACAGTTCTGTGAGCAGAATGGGGGAGGGGGGGGGGGGGGGGGGGCAGGACAAGAATGGGAATTGGGAACTGGGAAGAGAGCTCAATTTCCTTCAGTTGCAGTGCCAGCTTAAGATGTCTTTATTAAACTACAGTTGTAGATGCACTGGGTATTGGAAGCTGAGGTCCAAATATCTTGTAAAATTCTAGAAGAAAGGCAATGTACAAACAGAAACCTACGTAACACAACAGGTAGTTTGTGCTGAGAGGTGACAGAATGGAAATCACTTCAGCAGGCCCGACTGTCCTATCTTTGTGGCATTAAGACATTTAGTCTTGAAGGTTGTTAAACTGTGTTTACCTGGGGGACATGGGCCATGTGTGGCGGATTGGTATATGCAGGTTGAACATGGGAGGGATGAATGGTGAAGACTGTTTGTTGTGCTGTAGGAAAACTATTTTGTGGAGACTGCGTATTGGAGCCTGGCGTCATGGAAGGTGGGGTTGGAGCTAGACCTGCGTGGTAAATTGCCGACTGCTGTTGTGGGTTTGCCAGGTGGAGTGCCTGAGCAGCCTGGTGCTGATGATGCTGGAAAATAAAAAAAAAATAAAAAAAAGAGACAGTAAATCAGTGAGAGTTAGGTTATGGTCTAGAAATGAGAGATGTTTACGTTACTTTCCAGAATAAAAAAAGCTTGCAAAACTGCTTCCCATTGTCCATCTTTCAAGTCACAAATCTAAGGATTCCCATACCTGTGGTCACCAGAAAACTCACTGCAATTGCACCAGGCTCATCTTCCCCTCGCCCTACAGCTGTGTGAGGAGCCTGGAAAATGGATGTGCTCACCAGAACCTACACTGCCAGGCAAAAACAAAGAGACCCTGCAGCCTCAGGGTTGGATGTACTTCCTAACCGCAATGAAAGCAGCTCAAAGTCATCACCAGTAGGAAGCTATGGCATGCAGCATTATCGCAAGTACTACTTTGCTTTTAGCTGCCTGCCTTGGAGAAAAATCCTCAGCATTAATCTGATACTTTCAACATTAAGCTGCAACAAAATTATGAGTCTCCTTTAATCAAAACATGGAAACGAGCTACACCTCATCCCTTGTGGAGATGGAGAAATGTATGGTCGGACTCATGTTGGCACTTACTGAGGAAAAGGGATTGACACAAGTTTTCCTCCTTGCTTACTCTAGAAATTATGAGACTACCACATTTGGCTGCTACAAGTAGAGAAGAATGAGATCATATATCTTCACTTCTAGAAAACATGGAAAGCTGGACAGTTCCTGCGTGAGATTTATCATGTGCAGGTGGTTTGGGCAACCTCCCCCACCATTCTTCCTCTCAAGGAATCAACAGATCAATGTAAAGTCACAAATCAATGCAATTCCTTCCAGTAGAGTGTTTTAAAAGCAATTTAAAGACATTCACTCCCTTAAGATGTTACCTGCACGGGGCTAGGAGCAGGGTGGCTTCCAGCATGTTGGCTTTGCTGCTGGCCAGTTGGCGTAGCCGAAGGCTGAGGATGCGGAGGGTGTGGATGCAGGGTAGCATTAGGGTGGGCATACTGCTGAGCAAGTGAGCCAGTGGAAACTAGGATGAAAAAGACAAATATTTAACAACAGACATGGAATACACATTTCATCAAGTCACCATCTGCACTTGAAGATTTCGTTATATCTCTATCATACTGTAAAAACACTCCCTCCCCCTTCTAAAATAAATATTTATCTTGCAAATAGCTGAGTATCTTACCTTGCGTTCATGTAGATTTTGCAGAGCAGTCTATAAATAACCATAATTAGACAGTTCATCTTCCCTAGTTTGACAATGCAACAGATACTACATATGAGAAAAGCAGTATTTCATCTTTGTTTTGTCAAATAGACTGGTTTGAGATATCAAATTTATCTATACAATTTAGTTTTTCCTGAAATGCTCTTTAAAAAGCTGTTACAAGCCATTTTTATTTCCACCATCCAAAAAATTATTTGGCCTTATACCTGGCTAACCTCACCATGCTACTCTTCTGGAAACTGCTCACAGTACAGTCCGTGTAAAGCATATACAGTGCATGTATGCTTAAGAGCTACAGGGACACACAGTATAAACATCAGAGCAGAGGAATTTTTGCAGCAGTCAGCGTCTTGCACTAGAATAATGTCTCTCTCCCTCCCCTCAAGGCCGATTACAGAGTTTTCTGGATCACCACCATTACGTGAGCTTTTCAACACTACCATGAAATTCTTAATTCCTTGAAACAGTAGCAAATAAGGTAAGAATCTCCAAAAAAGGGAAAAAAACACAGCAATATGAAACTCACACAAGTGGAACCACGTCTGTTTCTACAGCCATACCAGTATCCCAACAGCACGCTAATATCAACAAGATCCTTTCCAAGGAGGCCTGCCCAGTTCTACTTCAAAAAGGGCCACACTATGTTGCCCTCCCTTCCTCCCCTTTTTACTTTTTTTAATCTAAGGGAATCAAAGAAACCATGAAAAGCCATAATAACAGCAAGTCTTCCTACAAACAACAAGTGCACCACTGGAAATTAAGACCTTAAAAAATGAAACTGCTGCCCATTCCCTCCGCTGCTTTTAGATCTTGTGCCACAACCTCTCCACAGCTTGCAGCTACACTTCTGCACGTGAACACGTGCACTCCTCCTTCCAGTTCTACAGCTTGTCAGGACTGTGGATAGCTTTGCTGACAATGGTGCTGGAAGAGAAACAACCAAAGCAAACAACAACTTCTCTGAATCTGCTCCCTGCAACTGCTCCTCCTTTGTTCTGGTACATTCTGTCTTTCTGACCAAAGCTAATCACACTGCTCACTGCTGGATGACAGCTTCTTTCAGGGGTTTTGTATTTTTGTATTGCATGAGAATTTGAAGTGGTTTTGTTTATTTGTCAGGGTTTTTTTTTTTTTTTTCTTTCCAAGGTAGTGTTGTGGTAGCATTTTCTTGCTTTAGTAAACATACCCGGAAAGCAGAGCACAAGGAGTAACTCCAAGTGCAGCTGCTGTGTTGCAACCATCTCCCCCTGCTACAGAAATACAGGGTCTCATTTCTGCAGGCAACTGCTCGCTGCAGCTTCTAAGGAGTTTCACTGTGCTGGGCTCTATGATCACGAACACACAGAACTGCTCGAATATATAGAAAGGACAAAAGACAAGATGGGAGGAGAAACAACACGAAACATAGCTGCATCTGAAAGCACAACACTATAGAACAAAAGCCCGTCTCAGACAGCAACCACGCTGTGCTTGACACACAATTACCCTCTGCAAACACTCCTTTTCCTGCAGTTCAGTTTGCTGTAAAGCGGCAAAAACCACTCCTAGAAAACTCAGACTTAACAGTATAGAAGCATACAGCATCTTCTCGTCAAACGGAAATGTTTCTCCCCTGTGCAGGCCATTATGGAGTAACTGCTCACCATATTTAACTTAATCTCACCCTGCTGTCTTGAAAGCTCTACTAAACCTTCCCTAGCAAGCGGTCTCACAATGATGCGCACCACAGCGTTTCAGGCATTAATGCAGGTGAACTCCATATGCACTTGTAACCCTGAGTTCTTCCACTGAAGTGTACTCATGCATGACACATGTAGCAAAAACCACATTATCTTCTGCCACACAGAGCACTTAGTTACACTTCCAAAAGCATCAGCAGCAAGAGAAGTTACTGTTTCTCATATCACTACTAAAATTTATTTTGCAGCAGCATCCCTACCACTTTCAGATTTGGACAGCTTTCAAACACCACTCCCCCTTACAAACACTACACCAAAATGAACAACGGAAACCAAGATTATTTTTACAGTATGAAACTAACAGTTTCCTACAGCAGGAAAATTTTCTCAACCTCGTTATTATACAACACTCTGAAGAAGGCCAGATGTTATTACCTCTGTCAAAGTAATAAACTCACAGTGGGATCCACTTGTTGCCAAAGGGCAGGCTACCAAAGATCTGCCTTCCCCAGCTCTCATTCCACCACCTTGGCCGCAGAGCTGGCACGTCTTCTTCCTCTAAGTCACCTTCTGCTCCATTCAAGAGCTTTTTGAATATACATGGAAATTAATGCCAAGTCATAAGATATTCAAGGCTTCCCACATCCTGCCACACTGCCTGTTAAGAGCCCCAAAATAACGTGGTACTCCCTGAAACCATTAGTGCAATTCATCTTTCATTTCTCTGTGGCCCAGAGAATAACAAACAGAGTTATTCTGAAACAGATACATCACACAACCAAAGTTCACAAGGAGAAATTTCACTCACAGAACAGTGAAACTGAAGAATTGTGCCCCCAAAATAGGGAAGGGTGGGGAAGCGTCATACCATCAGCTCCCATAACACACCAAGAGTCTCTCAGCCATAGCTTTGCAGAACAAAAATTCTGTTATGAGAATTGTAATTTCCCCAGCTTCTCCTCTCCTGTTTTGTCTTCACTATAATATCTCTACAAGTTCACTTAAATTGAGCAGAGATGCTGCTGCAAATTATGTTTTAATAGCAATATTAATATTAAAAGTGCATTTCAAAAGAAGATGTTTGCACACTTATCTAAATCCTGGACACAAATCAGAAGTGGTTCAGGAAGAGTGGCAGCAAGTCTGAAATAGGTGCACTGATCTATGTTACCTCAAACTAGAGGTCAAATTTTAGCTCTAGGAATGTAGAAGGGTTTCCACACATAGCTGCTGCAATTAACAGCTTATGACAAGCCACTGAAATCTCTGAAGCAACTCAGTGAGCCTCTTGCAAAATGGTCTCTAGAAATTCACCTACAAAGCCACAACTAAAGCAAGTTCAACAGCTTTTTAACAAATTTCTCCCTATTCATCAAAACAGCTCACTACAAACCAGACAAGACAGGAGGGCGAAAAAAAAACACAAAAAAAACCACCAACAAATAACAGATCATCCAACATTTTCCCATGTCAGAACTTCGTAGATTTTTCCATCGGCCATCTAGTAACCAAGAAAGCACCAGGAAAGCCCCAGGCAAGGACAAAACAGCTCCACAGATCCCCTTGCTGTCTCCCTTCTAGCACAAACACACTGCTTCTCACCTTCGTGCCCTACGTTTCTCTCCCCAAGAAATGCTCCTTGAGGAAACCTGCTGCATCTTTTTGATTGTTTCCCAGCAGGAGAGATACGTAACTGAACTAACCTGGAGATACACACAGTGAAGGTAAGTTGGGCAGCAGTGAGGAGAGCACAAATATCAGATGCATTTAATCACTGAATTCAGCTCTACAGAAGTGCAATCCATGTCAAAGCCAGCTGCCAAACCCAGCAAAGGAGCTGAAATCAAGAGGTAGAGTAGCAGCAACCAAGCAGAACTCCCAGATGTAGAAACCATATTACATAATTTCTTATTCCCCTGGTAGGAATCTCAGTGCTGCCAATGGTGGCCATCATCCAAAGATGCCCTGAACCCTATTTTCAAGAACTGACCAGCGAACAAACTTCAAAACTATTGCCAGATCCAGTAAGATGGTGAGGATAACTACATTTAAAAGACCTGAATGGTAGGAAGCAAAGCAATAGCAATGTTTCTTTTGGAATATCAACATTTACAGAAGTCATTTCACATAGGCATAGTGGACTTCCTTAAAAGATTATCCACTACAGGAACGAGCTTCTTAAAATTATTTCCATGCACCAAATCAATATGTATAAAAGAGTACAGGTCAGCATCTCACAAGACTAGCTTAGGTTAAACCAGTTCTGTACAAGGGACACACAGGATAGCTGCTCTAGAAGAGATTTTTGGAGGAAAGTGGTATTTCTCACATCTTTTATGTATCAGGTTATCTAAAAAAAAGCAAAAATAGAAAGAAGAGTACCTGGCTGCAGCTGGCCACACAAGACAGTGTGTGCAGTACAGGAGCAAGTCTGACAGTACCTTGAAGCTGCAGTTCCCTTCCCCATGTCCCAGCTGACAGCTCCAGCCCACCCCATCCAGCCCGACCACCCCAAACATCTTCCTTGGGGCTCTGTGATGAACACCAAAGCACTGCTTGTTAGATGTCAGGGACTCTCTTACTCAGTGCTTGCCTAGAACAACACCTGCAGGGACAGCACAGCACAGAGATGCAAGCAGTGTCCCTCATCCTGGCTGCAGCTTGAGCGAATTCCTCTCAGGGGCTCTGAGCTCGAGCTCCAGCCTTCTAAGAGATGAGGCACTGCTCCTTTTAAGGAAGTTCATTAACTTGCAAAGTCTTGCATCCCAGTTGGGCCATGGAAGAAAGGGAACAAGAAAGTTCACCTAAGGAAATAAGTGCCACGTGTGGACAGCTTTTCTGGTTGCAAATGAAGAGAGTGGGTACAGAAGTTAAAACACGTTTATCAAACAAAACAACTCAATAAAACCCATGCTCCTGTGGTATTTTAAATCTGTTTAACACTTATTCTGTTGAAAGGAACTTCCCTGCCTTTTCTACATACTGGTTTGGTGCAAGGAAACCTGTTCCCCTCAACACGTCCCATTCGTTTAACATCTGTTCTTTAGATAGTGCTTTTCTGTACAATCAAAATTAGTACAAAAAACCCAACTCACTGGCAAAGTAGAAAGAAGGGCCTGTCTCCTTGCTGTATGGTATTTTGGGACATGCTGAATTTGGGAAATAGAAAGGTAAATTAGCCTCTTGCCGCGTGCATGCTGCCCGTCTTCTGGAAAGCTCAGTGTCTTTTTTTTTTTTCTAAAGACCGTAGAATCATGCAGATATTTGTATTTACTTAGTTGATATTAGGGTTGGATATTTAGTTTTACAACTGAGTGGAAATGAAACAACACGAGTCTCAGGTAAGCCTTCCTTCTACACTGTGATACTGAGGTCTTCAGTTCTTAATTTAGCATTAACACAAATAAACTTTACGGCAATTCATTATCTATTACAATCCACTGTAACAAGAAGGTTAAAATGTAATTACATTAAATCATAAATCGCCCCCCTTGTTTGTTCAACTGTTTCACTGTCATTCTTAACAGTTCCAAGACACCTTTGGTGACTGGTTCACTTAGTCCCTGGAGAATCCTTTGAAGCTTACATTATATCCACCATTGTACTATCAGGGTAATAGAATTTACTCTACTGCTGAGACAGAAACCAGATAAAGTTAGAGACAATACCAGACCAGCAAAACATATGCAGAAGGGGAAAGAGGAAGGGAGAATGGGGACAGGAGTGACAGCACAAAAAACAGGAAATGCATCTGTACAAAACCAAGGTCTGGTTTTACACAAGTTTCTGTTTTGTTTCTAAACAAAAAAGTTAAGTTTTTCAAAGAATTCCAGTTTCTACAAGCATACACAGTTCAGCTACATGGTAACACAGCAATTAATTGACACAGAAATACATCCACCCTCAGCTTAGATAACCAGATTTTCTGCCAATGCCACGGGACAAGCTGCGTCTTTGGGCAACATAGGAACAAGCTGTGAGCCATCAAACTTGACCAGAGCAGCAATATGGACCATACAGAGCCAACACTTCGTGGAAGGTGGTGTGTGTGTCCTGAAACCTACGTGCAGGGTGAGGATGGGTCAGTGTGATGGGGTGTGCGGGGGGCAGCTATCAGTGTGTGCTGCTCTGCTCCTGCAGAACTCACATGTCAACTTCCCGTGCTAAGAGAAGCTTTTGTCTCCAGAACTTACAAGCTGAAATGTGTAAGAGCCATCTGTACAGTCTGACTGGCTGACAAGCTGAAAGAGGGCTGTGTGAGCATTCCCCATAGTGTTCTGAGGGGGAAAGCTCAAGGATTTACACATTTCTTTTCTGTGCTCAGATAGGCCTGTGGTGAGCACACAGCTGAGCTGCTCGGCTTCTCTGCTTCTCTTGTCAGCAGCAGTTTGGGAACACAAGCAAGGCACTGGCAAAGAAATCCCAGAAGTGCAGAAATATCCCATTAGACAAAAATATTTTGCTTCAAAATGAAAAAGTGCAGATAAACAAGTGTAAGTCACTGTGTATTTGGAACTGAGAACTCACTTCCTGAGACAGGAACGAAAACAAAAACCAATCTCACGGCAGTGAGGACCAACAAGCATTCCTCCTCACTGCCAGGCAGCTGCTGCTTGCCACAGGCATTCACTTGTCCCAAACCATTGAAGAAGATGGAGTTTCAGAGCTCACCAGAAAACATTTCACACCTTAAGAACTCATAAGCAGTGCCCCAACCCCCACGGCTCAGCGCAGCTGTCCTTGTAGACATCTTCTTTCTACCACATACACAGGAAAAAAATGGAGTGAATTTTGCAAGAATTATCTCAAAGGAAGCACCAGAACCTTGAAGGATAAAAGGACACTGTAACCCACTGAATCCTGATATGAATGGGGGGTGGGGAGGGAAGTCAGAGAATAAAAATAAAAATAGATCAGACTGCTATTTTAAAGAGCCAAAGGGAAATGTGAGAACTTGCTTGAGCAAACGCTCCGAAATCAAAAGCAGCAATGGCTGTTTCTCAGGAAGTTGTTATTCTGGATTTTCAAACTGCTTCCAAAAAGAGGACCAAATTTGATTCAGAATCAGTGTGTGGTGGTATATTTCGCTCAAAGATTCCATGGGTAAGCTTAAGATCCCCAAAATACAGAACATAAGTTATAAACACCTTTGCATATTACCATTCAAAACTACCTGTCACTCAAACTGAAGGCAACGATTCCAGCAAGTTGCTTGTCAGCACTTCACTCCATAAGCAGCATTCATCTACTACCTTAGGCAATTCTACATTTCTTCCAAGCAGTCACGTATTGATAAATGGAAGCCAGTTATCTTATAGATGGACACATTTTCAGGAAATATCATCAGCCTAGGCAAGGTCTTTGAGTAACACATGAAAGCCTTGCAAAAACTTGGGAATCGAGAGTGATGCACTATATCTGAAGTCATTCCATGGGTAACTAACTGTAAACTTTGAGTCAGCCCATGTTCACAAGGCAATAAACACATTTACACGTGGCAAGACCAAACAGTCTTTTTTAAAAAAAAGTGTCTCATATGGTGTTCAGGATCCAACCAGGCTGAATGTTTTCTATAAACAAGAATTTTAAGTGCTTGATCTTTTACTGGGAAGGTGGGAGAATGTTTGGAAGAGTCACCAGTAGGCACTTGAAAGAGCACAAAGACATGCAATTTCTGTAAATTAGGTGGAGAAGTATTGTTTGAATTACGTGGAAGCAAATATTAAAGAATTCTCAATTTTGACCCAGCCTAGTTGTGCATACTGGTAGCTGGTCACATACCTACAACAGATAAGCCAACACAAACCAACACAAAATGAGAACTAACTGTTGTAAGTTAGAATCTCAGTGAAAAAACTATGCAAACTTCTTATCAGAGCCAAACAAGTGGAAAAAGCTTGTACTTCAATGCTGTAGAACCCAGTGCTTATGGAAGAGAAGGATGGTGCACAGTGGGAAATTGCTAGGAAGTAACAAGCAACCATTCTGAACGAAGCTTCTGAGATTCTCTCGTGTCTAGCTTTATTTTCATCAGGGTTTGAGGGGAGAGTTTTCACCAATAAAGGTCTGAAAGCCTTTGATCGTTCACTGTATCAGAATTCTATTTAATCTAATGAGAAAGCAAACAGAAGATCTGTTTACATGGACACCTCAAGCACAAGAGTTGAAAAGATCAAAGTAATACATTTAGTAAGGACCTGTGAGAGAAAGACTTAAGCTCTTCATGTAGCTTCCCAGTTCAACTTTATTACAAATGAGCTGAGGTGTTCTTTCAAGTAGCAAAAAAGATTTCTCGCTATTATTTTTGTTTCTTTACTACGTTACCATATCACTGCAGAGATCTGACAGGATGTTTCCAGATGGGTAAGACACAGTGTGAAATTAATTTTGATTTAAACAAGTCTAAATTTCAGATTTTTAGCCTTGTTAAGTTTTCGTGACACATCATGGAATTCCATTCAGTATTAGAGTAAAACTAAGCACCGGAAAACATACAAAGATGTCTAAAGGTACAGAAAATCTTTTATTAGAATCTAAGTCAATAATATACGTGACCCAATAAAAGTCTTCCTCAGATGCTGTAACAAGTATTGAAATGCCATGTTTTCAAGAGACCATCTGTCGTTTTGACAATTTATGACAATTTTCAAGCCTTCTAGCAACCTTGATTCTACCTCTTTCCATAGCATGTTTTGCAGTGAGGCTTTCCCTCCAAAAGGGGCATTGATTTATCATACATTTGCAATGCTTTAGAAGTTCTCACATTATAGTTTGTAACAAGGAAACCCACATTTTCGCCATTTCACTCTAAGTGAAATATGCTCATCTGGTGATGCTGAAGACCAAAGTCAAAGCAATACATGAGTTGTTTCAAATACTTAAATCTTGACTTACCAAAAAAGAAAGGTAAGCAACACAAGTTTTATTTTGCTTAGACAGTAGTGTTTGTACTGTTAATAATGCTAGTAGTATCATAAAGACAGCATTTCACTAGTTGTCAGAACTAAAGTCAAGTTGTGAAACTGAGGTCACAGCCTTGCAATAAAACCAGTCCTACTTATAAACAAGAAACAATCAAGGGATGTTGTGTCAAGGGCATCAAGAGAACTTGAACAAACTTCTTTCAGCAGATATTCTTTAGCAGCTCCCAGCTTGAAATTTCATCTTGGTCACTGGCATCCTACTGAAATCAGCACACTCGAGCTTTCATTTTAACCAGCTGGCTCAGTTTTCAATGCTTTGCTCATCATCTTATGATATATAAACCACATTTACTGGTGTAATTTTGAGCGATACCCATATTTGAAACTCGAGATTTAAATATATCCCTGCACAACGTAAGAGCTTAAAAAGTTACATATAACACAAAACGTTTCCTACCATACATAGCATGCGTCTGTTCATGCGCACCATACTGTGTTGCAGAAGAAGATACTAAACCAGGCTGTGCATGAGTTGGTGGTGCCATCATTCTAGCGTTGCCCTGTATTACAGGGCTATAAACATGAGGATGCTGCATTTAACAGAAATAAGAAAAAACAGGCAGTTAAGATAATTACAAGAAACTAGTCTGATCTAAACAATAATTATGTATTTAGAAAGAGCAATAGCTTGGCCTTACTGAAAACAGAGGGCAAACCAAGAATTTTGTACTATCACGCCTATCCCAGTTGTTCTAAGAACATAAGGATGTTTTCTGCAGTGGATTAGAAGCCAACAAAAACCACTGGCACGCCTAATTTCTGCCACTCTAATTACGTAAGCTTACGTACACGATCACATATTTATCCAATTAAGTATGTTTATTTAAAAGCCTTTGCATTAAGAGTACAATTGTATTTTCAGAGCTTAACTAGATGTCCTGTCTCTGACCTGAAAGGAATTACTCAAAAAAGGTAATATCAACAACAAATGACAGCTTCTAAATTGACCTTAAAACTGCTAAAGGCTTTGAAGCACTTTACAATACCAAATATGCTCCAGAATAGAGAAACCCTCCAGACTGACTTCTTAAGACCAGACACAGTATGATATTTGGGACCGAATCCCTTGTCTATCTGTCATGCCATATCACATACAGCAAAAGGACTCTTACCTGCGACTGGTAGTGTGGCACATGCTGCACAAGAGGCTGATTAGGAAACTGCTGGGGACTATATGCAACATACTGTGTTGAATAAGCAGGTGGTGTAGCTACAATTGGAGGGCCTGCTGCTGAGGCAGGGTGCATCATGGTGCTCTGATGATGTTGGTCTTGCCGCTGCTGTGGCATATTTGGTACTGCAAAGCAAAAAGCACCACACATTAGAAATACAGGATGAAAAATGCTAGTTTTACTGAAAGCTTTCACATTACAGTGCCACTGTTACCAAACGGAAGCTCCTCAGCTCTTATTTTTAACCTCCTTATTACAGTTCTATTAGAAAGCAACAACACAAAAAGGAGTTCCTCCAAAAAGCATTTGTCATCACTGTCTTTTAAACATACACACAGCCACAAACTCAGACCTGTTTATTTTGTGAAGAAAGGAAGGTGAAGAGAGAAAGAGACTGACAAGAATCAACAACAAGAGAGAAGGGTTATGTCAGGACACCTACATTAATTCAGGTTGATCCTACCCCCTTCAAAAGGCTTCATTTATCCTCTATGGGAACCACTCAGCAACTGCTCCATCAACTGGAAAGCTGAGTGTTAACACTGCTTGTGCTCACGGCTGAGGAGAGCAGAATAAAGGTCTCCACACAGCTGCAATTTTAGGTATTTGCATCTCTTAATCTCTGTGCTATCCTTCAGGATAGCGTAAAGGAACTTTCAGGTCACGGTCTACACTGAAGGGGACAAAACAATCCATAGGAAGAAAAGGAATAGAAATAATTGGAGGGTTGAAAAGATTAAGAGAGCAGCGTGCCATAGTGTGGGACCAAGTGACAGGGCATGATAGCTCTGGGTGGGCTCCAGTTTGCTGTAGTGAGCATGTAACTAATAACTGATCTAACTCAAGCACCTGTAAACTCCACTGCAGAATGCAACGTTGTCAGACCTCTTAGGCAGAGGGAGAGGGAAATGTTGAAGATATGTCAGTGAATTCACTCAATAATGATTATGTTTACACTGCAAACCAGCAAATGAAAAAAGTAAATACACAATACAACTTGAAGACGGTAAAGGCACTGAACTCATGCAGCTTTTTCAGGGCTATGTTCTTCAGGGCTATCTATGAACGGATACAGAGGAAATACTGACACTTTGGAAAGGAATGCAGAGCAGAGACTGGCCTTGCAAGGCAGGAGTACCCATCAGCACTTCTAATTAAAGCAATCAGCATTAGCAACTAAAACATTTCATTAGTCAGATCACAGAGAAGCTGGTGCTTTTAAAGCAGAAATACATCACAGGTTTTTGTCTTCCCTGCTTTAAAAAAGCCACCTGTTTACTTCCAAACTGCTCTTTCAAATAATTTCCTACAGCAGCAGTTGATCTGCAGCACTGGAACCTACCATCATGAACCACTGTACAACGCTGCAAGAAAGCATGCACTATGTCAAATTAGAGCAATATCTGAAACAGGGCTATAAAAATAAGACCACTGTGGGTTTTTGCTCCCTCTCTGCACTGAAGAGATGAGTGCATCTCACCACACACAGGTGTCACTTCTAAAATAATGGCATTGTTAGTCCAGCTGCTGCAGAGGGAATGCAAAAGAACAAACTGGAACCAGGAAAAAGTTATCTGCAGATGCATAGCTATACTCTTTCTGAACAAACAGATTCTTCTCATTGACAAAAACTCTATTAAGGCACCGCTCAGGGCTCTGCTGCAAATCAGTACAAAGAATACACCAAGTTCCCTTTTAAACAAATCTGTAGTATTTATGAGGAATAGGAGGAAAAACAGCTTACACTAATTTTCCAAGTAACAGAGACATTTTCCAGTTTCTTAAATTAAATTCCAAAAGCAGAAATGTCATGTTACTCAAACTTACAAGGATTTGGCCAAATTACATTACCTAGAAACGACTATTTCCATTTAACTCACCTTCCTTAAGAATAGTATTTAAAATCTCAATTTGAAAACAAAAGCACATGGGTTAGAAAATACACAAACATTTGTTATTTTGTTCATGCTGCATGCAAACTAAGAACCAAACAGGCAGTATTATTCTCACCTTTACCTGCTCTATATGTCTTGGCTTGGTTCACTGGCATGGGCGTCATGGGTATAGGATACAAAGGCTGAAACAGAAGA
Source organism: Lagopus muta (assembly GCF_023343835.1). Lineage (NCBI taxonomy): Eukaryota > Metazoa > Chordata > Aves > Galliformes > Phasianidae > Lagopus > Lagopus muta. Next base: position 6,553,217 of record NC_064449.1, on the reverse strand, counting down.
GGAGTTTAAGCTAAAGATTCCTTTTAAAAATGTGTATGTGTCTGTTTTGGGGTGAACAGCTTTCAGACCTTTCACTCTAAGTCAAAAAATAAAAAAGAAATACAATGACCTCTAATAATACTAGAAGCCATTTTTCTTCTTAAAACTTCACTGACACAGGTAACAAACACAACACTCATCATGGCATATCAGAACTCTCTGTAATAAGTTTCCACTATGAAATTGGTTTCAAGACCTGCCATATCCTGGTTTTCAAACTCTTTTCAGAGACTATTTATACAAATGTAATGCCTTAGGTTAAACATAAGACTGAAGCCTCACAGAAGTTTCTTGCAAACTCCTTTATTCCAAACAAGAAGAACTCTTGTGACCTTGTTGAAGCTGACAACTAAATCACTCATTAACACATTCTGAGCATAATGAGTGTTTTATGAGAGCAAAGTTACATCAAGATTGATTGCTTCCTCCACTACCAAAACCTTTAACCACAACGTTAGGACTGTTAACCACATTTTTTTTTTTAATAACCAGCAACCATTTTGAGCAAGAGGAAGAGAGAAAAAAAAATATTCCGGATTTCAAATACAGTTTAGTGAACTCTGCCTAACCTATGTCTTCTTTCACCACTGTGACTAAGTCTGCACGTACAACCAACCAAGACCATATGGTTTGCAATAACCTGCCAAGTAATGCTAGTATTGTTACTGCAAGCAATGTATTAAATCAGACAACTTTATAGCAGTTAGGTCTGAAAGCCCAGTGATCTCTGCAACAAGCAGAAATTAGTGGGACACAGCTGGAAGCTAAGGACAAAAAAAACACCAGTTGCTTAAAACTTAAGTTAGCAGTACTGTGCTGGGAGCAAGGGGGAGGAGGTCCGTGCAGATTAACAGTAAATGCAAGTAACAGCTGCTGGAATTTACAAGTGTTTGAGACTATTATAGCTCTCAGGTTGAAAGGCCACTGGGGGAAAGTCAGTATTTACATAGCTAAAACTGAACAACAATGTAATTGTTCCCATATTTACGGGAGTAATACTTAGATGTCCTAAGTCTCCCCTTTTGGCTGACAATCATCTGAAAAGTGTCAACAAATTTACATTACGTGCTGCACTTTACCTGCACGCCTGGACTCACTGGAACCGGGTACATCATATTTGGTGCAAAACAAACAGGCTGAGTGTACACTGGAGTTGGCTGCTGATGGCCCACCATGGAAGGGCTTGGTTGAGCTTGTGGGCGAGGGGAGGTTGGTGTAGTAGAAGGCTTCGGCTACAAACAGAGTTCAGCAATGCATATGTAAGATTAGCTTGACTGTACTTCAAGTAAAAGGTTTGCCTCTGAGCAAATGTTAAACACTATCAATTAACTTACCTGAGCAAAAGATCGAGGGTTGAATTCTTTTGCATTAGGATTCAGTGTTGATTTTCTAACTTGCCTAAACATAAAGAACAGCAAAATACATCACTGAGCATTATTCCATTACAGCACATATGTTGAAATCCCTAATGAATAAAAATCTACAGAGATTAAATATTTCATTTCCATCTGTGAGTCAGATTTCTGAGAACTCAAACAACACAGCACACAAAAAGCCACTCTCACTGACGCTACTCATACTGCACTTCTCCACAAAGAAGTTTTCCTGCTGTTGATACTTCATTTCACATGAGGCAGGAAAACACTTAACTCATCATCTAGACATAGAACAGACATCAAGAGGACTAGAGCTACGCTTGCAGCTCTACCACTGACTCATAAAGTGGTTTTCATTCAGCACAGGCATCTCATCTGCTGCTTCCTTTGCTCAATTAAGAGACAAATTACATCAGTCATATAAACATTAGGATATAACATGTTCATAATAGCTTTTGTACTAACAATTAAATGCTAATAACAGAATTGCTTATTCTAAAAGACATAGTTACTCACTCAGAAGTATCCTTCTTCTCCTCTTTATCCTCTTTATCTTGTTTGCTTCCTGGACCAGATGTCTGTACACCTTGTGAAGTTACCTCCGGCCCTCGCTTTTGCTCAGAACTATTACTTATTGATGGAGAAATACTAGGACTATTGGGTTTGCTACTGCCACCATTAGAGTTAGTATTACTGCCAGTTTCTATGATAGGTTCTTTAGGGGCTGGGTCTGTCTTTTCTTTAACTACATCTCTCGATTTTTCACCTTCTCGGGTTTTGTTTAGCAGCTGATCCACTGCATCTGAAGAGGAACTTGACTGTAACTGGAAAAGAACCCAAGGTATATGTCCATTAAATTAATACACAAAAGTAGGAACAACAACCTAACACCATCACAGAGTACAGTACAGTTCCACAGACCTCAACCATTTGGAAATGACCTTTTCAAACACGTATTTCTGGTAGAAAAAAAAAAAGAACACTGACAACATTTTAAGCCTACACTCTGCAAGAAGCTTTTCAGAGGTTGTCTGACCTACATGTTGATTAGGAAGTGACAGGAAAGCTTAAGACCACACCTTAGACTCAGCCCCCTCCATGACATTTAACAGTAACTCTTGAAAAGCTGACCTGATTTAGTAAATCATTACAACCAGGAAACATGCAGTAGAACCGCAGATGTTTGTCTCCAGTTTTTCTCAGCTAAACTCTCCATTAAACTCTGAAGCAGCTTTTCCACACAGCACAAACATGTTAATTCTTTGTACCTAACTCTCACACAGGTTCTGAGCAGCATTTTCAGCGTACAGTATTTAAGCTGATATGCATACTTGTGCACTAAGCAATCAGACAAGCAAGACTTAGCAGTGAATTTTATAACATTCAGTGTGAGCTCTTATGGACATTTCCACAAATTGAGCACAAGTTTTAAGGCAATGTTTCCCCATTAACATATGCAGTGTATTCAGCTCATTAAAGTAATCTGGATGCATGAGAACTACGATACCATTAAAGACAGTGGACAGAGAAACTTACCCTAAAGTCATTCTTAAATTTCTTTAAATCATCAATCTGTTTTCTATGTTCTGAAACAATTGGAGATACACCTGCCAAAGACAAGACCAGAATTGTCCAAGCATCTCTAACACAGGTTTTTATCTACAACCACCACATTCCTAAATTTGCAAAAAGACAATGCTTGCATATCTAGAAATTAAATATAGATACATCACTTTATCTGCAATTTGGTATCATCCCATGATCTGCACGTATGAGGACACAGAAATAGTCTGTAAGAGCATGGCATTATGTAACTGACACATCTATAGTTCTAACACACACTAAGACAGAAGCCCTGAGGTGTAAGGACTGCAGAACCCAGATGAACACAAAGAAACATGCAATAGAACCCTCAGAGCAAAACATGCCAGCATTTAAAAAACATCAGTTAAAGCTGAAATGCTGACCAAGTTCCACAGTGCAAGAAGATTTTTATGAGAAATGCAGTAACAAGCAATACTGCAGAGAAAAAGGCAACATTAAGGCATAATAGGAAGAAGTGTAGTTAAAAAAAAACAACTGTGTGAATCACAAAGACCAGAAGTATTGTGTGCACAGCTTTAAGTAAAAACCCCATCCAGAACAAGAGGAAGAAGAAAAAAGGGGAAAAAACCCACCAAATAACACACTATCCACATGAATATCTCTCTACTCTGAGTAGATGAAAGGAGTCAAGAGCAATACTTAAAACTGTAGGTCTCTGTCACTTTAGAACTGCATGACATCATTTTCCCTATACAATACCCAAGACAGATTACCTCAAAGTTTTCCTTAAAACATTAATTAAACTAGTCAGTACAGCAGGTTTAGGGCTCAGAATTATACATTACTCTAGTACTTATGGAAGCTTTTGATACCAACCTTTGCTTTCAGGTTTAGGAAAACTAGGAGAAGTCTCACTTGGCTTTATATTCTCCTTGTTTCCAGCTGCAGAATTTTGCCTCTGGTCCTGAAGCCTGGTATCTTTAGCTAGAAAAGAAGTTGTCAAAGTTATTCTCTGATACACAACTAAAACTGAATAAAAAGAGATGACAAGATGGGAACAAAGGAGAGATTTAACCATGTTTAGCTTATAAAGGAAAATCTCTATGTTACACATTTTCTGCTAGCTCTTTAGGGTCTGGAGAGTTATCCTTCCTCTTTGCCCATCCTATGGCTATTAAGTCAAATGAAAGTGTCCCAGACCTCGCTCCTCCCGGTCATACACAGATCCTTAGCTAGTGAAAAAAACCTTCAAAACGAAAGGAAATTATTTCAGATAGAAAAGCTCTTCATGTGTAATTTTACAAAGATTTGAGAGGCAGATCTCTATGATTGTGCTCTTGAAATGTTCGTTCATTCACTATGCTTGTAACATTCTAAGAAATTAGTGATCTGATTTTCTTCAAATGAGAAAACAGCAAAAAAAAAAAAAAAAAAAAAACCATTAAAAAAAATATCCTAAATTAGGTCAAATACCCATACTTCCATACCTGATAAAGGGCAGGGGAAATTAAGCATGCAGTCTAACTAAAAAGCCTTTTGAACCTTACTTTTAAGTCATCATCGTGGGGAAAAAGGGAACTCAGGACATAGAAAAATCAAGCGCATCAGTCAGAATTTTTCCCATCGTTTAATAAAGCAGCTTTGATCTTGTAAAGGCATTTTCATTTTCAGGGATGAGGCAAGGGAAGCATCTGCCAGCTAGTGAGGGTTACTCACCTTCATTGGAAGGGGTAACTGCTCTGTTGGATGCAGGGCTGGCAGGTGTCGGAGAGGCAGCTGGAACAGGCATGGCAACAGATTCAGTGGGAATAGTACCAGGCTGAGGAGAAGGCAGAGCTGGTCCTGCAGGAGTGCTGCTCTGCCTTGGGGACCTAGGCCTGTGTGTTTTAGGGGATAATCTTGGAACTAGAAACAAACAGGAAAAAACAGTTATAGGATAAGTTTCCTCATTTGCTCAGCAGTTTGCTTAATTTTAAAATGACTAAGAACATGCTTTAAAATATTCAATGGAACATTATCTAGTGACTGAAAACCTGTTTACCTTTCAGGTACATCTCCTAGTTCTTTACAATGCAGCATTTCAGGTAAATGGTGCCATTTTCCTGCAGATTGTCCCCTAACAATATCACTGCTCTGCAGATCCACCAAGAAACTGCAATGTGGTCTCTGGCCCCTCAGTGGTACAAGAGCCCACATTAACAAAGTTTCAGACAGGAAAGAAAAAGGTGGTTGCATCTCCACACAAATACAAAACATTTTTTGAAAGGCTGGGGGGGGGGGGAAAAACACCAGCCAACCACCTTCCACTTTACAGTGTGCCCTCCTATGGAGGTTTGCCAGCTGCAAAAGCCAAAAACAAATACAAACAAAAAAAGACAAAAAACCTCAGCACATCTCATTGAAAAATCTGATGTCTGCTTCTGTCCCTGCATTAAAGCAGCAAAGAAAGCTGTGTATTCTTTAAAAGGTACGTTGTACCTCCTGCTTCCTGCTCATCCCACAGTGGCTAGTTAGTTCCTTTATGTCATACATTCATACATAAACTTCAAGTGAGCAAGAAGAAAGAAAGGTAAATTGCTTAACAGTTCTACTTGCATGTCATTGATATGTAAAGTCGGTGTAGGAAGGGAAGATGAATTGGGAAGAATGCCAGAACAGAAGCGTTTAGAACTTCTCTACAAGGCAACCAGTTCTATGGGTTGTCCATGCGTTAGGCAGTAAGTCATATGTGCTTCCTAAAAAATGCCTTCCCATCGCCCTTCTCTACAATTCTAACACCACTAAGAAGTATCAGACTCTGAACTGTTGCTCACTTGCACCTGGAATCAAGAAAGCACTCAGCTGCTGACGACTGACCAGAACACTGTCCCAACTACAAAACCAGGGTTGCTGTCACAAGACTGAGCTTTACATTTAAAGCCAAACATGGAAAAAAAAAAAAAAAAAAAAGTGTTAGCTGATTCAGAAAATACATTGATTCTATCTACTGCTACAGTAGTTATGACAAACACAACACAACCACTTAGAATCTGCATCATTTTTTAAAGAAAAAAATTATGTCCAACTTCACTTGAGTATTATTTCATCTTTTCTTGTAATGCCAGCCTTCCCCTTCCCAAATGCCTCACTCCTTTCTAAACCATAACAATCCAGCTAGGCTGTCACTAACCAAATTCAGCAGAAAAGTATCTAACTTTTTCTCTTCTTCTTCAATAACATGCCAGAAGGTTATTTCTTTCAACAACTCCCACATTTTTCCTTTCTTTCATACAGCAACTGACCTGTCCTCTCTGCAATTCAGACAATATTATACTTTAAGGATCAACTCACCAGCTGTTTCACTAAACTACCTGGTAACATCCTTCTCCAGCTTCATCTAAGCAAGCTAAGTTAGCAAACCAGTGTATTCAGAGCCTGGGTTGTCTAGAAACGCAGCACTCTGCTTAGCATTAAGACTCTAAGATACCCCTGGCAAGCCATCTGCAATAAGCCAAGCTTTACCTACCCCCACTGACAACTGATGACCACGTCCCACCTGAAGGGCTGCCTCGTGCCACTGCAGTAGTAGATGCTTCCCCTGGTGCATTATGAGATACAAATTCTAAGCCACTTGAAATTGTACCCCTACCAGTAGAGACTCTGTGACCTCGAGGGTGCCGTTGTGCCTTAGGAGACATCCGTGGAGGCCCTGAGAAAAAGAAGACAACCCCACACAATAAGTACTCAACATCCATCACAAAGCATACTCAAGTATACTGTCTGTTTATAAAAGTGGATTTAACCTAGCAACTCACAATAATGCAATCACACTGGCATAGACTAGAACCAGGGATCTGCGAGACCAAAAAGATCAAGCCACTGGTCCAGCCAGTCTAGCAGCATCCTCATCACCTTACTAAGAAAAAATATATTAATTGATATTTAGAAGTTTTACCAGATTTAAAAATTTGAATCCAAGCATCCAATATTGCTTACAGCAAGAAAAGACAAAAAAAAATTAGTGGCCCATCTCCTGCTGGATGATCACAGTTCTGAGCTGTCAAACATTTCCAAGAGGGAAAAAAAAAAGGATTGCATTGTTTTTGTCAGGTGGTCAGTGATGCCAAACATTGATTTACAGAGCAGCTGCCAACCCTGGCTGACCAACGCTGGTGGGGAATTCCAGCAGATCATTCTGCACAGAGGCTGAATTGCCTGCAGCAGGTCACAATTCATTAACAAGTCAGCAAAACTGCAACTAAACAAGTTATTGTTATCCCAAGGTTCCAGTCATGCATGTTTAACACCAGAAGCTGAAGTCATAAGAGAATACAGTAATTCTGAACAGTTTCTACAGCTGCCACAAAAAAGTCATACTCAAGTCTAAGCAGCCATACAGTCTCTACATCCTAACAACATTTTCTTTGTAAGATCAGATTCAAATGTTGATACCCTAGAAGGAAAAATGGTGGATGAGCATAAGACAATCTGACTGATGACAGTTCATTTTTCATTTAGATCAGTAACAGAAGTACAGGTAGCAATTTCCTGGTTTCATTTATATAAAGCTCTAAAATACCAAGTACCTCTTCTGGTTATATAAAACTTTAAACATTAGCCTCTTTTTTAATCATGAATCTAAAGCCCACTTGAATCCAATTTATATACAAGCATGTATTTTACAGAATACACTTCCCAGCAATTCTCATGTTGCAGTAAGCAGTTCACTGCATGCCTGACAAGTCAATCACAAGTGCTCAAAAAATAACTGAACTTGTACACGGATTCTTTATATCTTGCTACTTCAAAGAAACCCCACACTGATAAATTTAATTGGCAGTAGAACACCGTGCAGACATGTTTGCTACTGTCCACTTTTTGGTTACGGATCATGCTGAGCATTTATCAGGCAAGCCATAGAACATGCTACTGATTCAGTGAGCACGCTTCTCTAACCTGGCTCCAGCAGAGCTGGCTTTTGGTTGTTTTTTGTTTGTTTGCTTTTTTTTTAGTGCACTTAAAAATTTGGACATTTTTTCCTTATTCAGAGTACAAATACATTTAGTTCAGATTCTACTGCATACAGTTACCAAGGATCATGTATCAAAGTTTCCATGCATACATTTGGCTACCAGGGACTTGTCCTGCCTCAGTGCAAACTTAGACCTAATGTTTTCTACTGATTCATCTTTGAAGCAGCTCATCCTATCCCATTCCACACTGCACTTATTAACTATAGTGTTCTCTTTTTTGAAATAAACGAAAGGTGATTGAATCATTTTAGTTAAATTTGAAACTGCTTTTTGTGAAACAACTGTTTTCATATATTTTTTAGATTTTTATAATTTGATATTCCTAACAGTGCTCTCTAAACTTATCGGGTCCTGCATGTTGTTGTTGGTTAAGACACTGAGCAGCGTTTACAAAGCTGAGTTTATTTCATACCAACTTGGGAAATTTCACAGCTTTATTTTGTTTTTGTAAAGCTCTTCAAATAAAAAGGTTAATAGAAATAGTCTGATAAACTAAAGTTAAACACAAATTATAGGTTAAGTAATGAAGAGGAAAAACAATTTTGTAATTAAACTCACAAAGGAGTTAAACAAAGACAAACAAAAACATGAACAAATTGTGGTATTGTACCTTCTGAAGACATGCGTTTAGGCATAGTAGAGACAGGAGCTGGAGAACCATGAGCAGAGGGGTGAGACGGGGGCCTGGAGGGCCGCGAGGGGGGCCTGGAGGGCGGCCGTGTAGGGGTGGCTGCCCGAGGTGGAAGAGAGTTGGGACCTGACTGGTAGCGAGAAGGTGGGCGAGAGGAAGGAGATGGGCAAGGCGATGGCCAGGGAACACCTGACAGAACAAATGATATGAAGGAAAGTATAAAAACTAAAGAAAAATTATGGGGAAAAAGGTCAACAGAAAAAAAAAAGTAAAATATGACAAAATGATTTCTCACGTTTAACCCTTTGGGGGTAGGTTAATTTATTTCTGCAACCAATAAAGTAATCTCTGTAAGATTCTGGACTCTGCTTCGGGTCAAATTTAATATCTGAACGTCACAAACTCCCCAAAGGGTTAATTAGGATCTACAAATACTACTAAGGAATAGACAGTAAAGTTTGATCTGTTAGCCTACCATGTATAAGTTCTACAGTACGCATCGGTCCTCCATCAGCTACCAGAGGCTCTCGTACAGCGTAGGACTGAACGCACAAACTGCTACTTGCAAACCAAATGATGAGCAGTACCAATTCTAGGAACTGTATCTTTACAAAAAACAGCGGTGTTCAGTGTCTGAATCCTGACATCTATGCCTCTACCAGTTACCTGTGGTATTAATGTGGTATTTTAATCTAGGATATAGGGTTCATTGTTTCCAAACCAAATACGTTTTATTTATAAGCCATTTTGAGTATGCTAAGTGTATGATGTTGACTCAGCAAAGTAATAGGATGGCACAGACCACAAATAGTACAAATTTCAACTTGTTTGGGCAAGACTCAGTCGTACACCCTTTTTATATTTGACTCTATTTAAGAAGAAGGTTTCACTTACCTTTAAATATCTCTGACTTCCTCTCCACATAGAGGCACTTGAGCATTATGCTTTCTTTTTTTTTTAACTATTATTATTTTTAATTCACAGCAATCTCATTTAATAGTACTTTTAACATATAGAAACAGTGCCTCAAAGGTGGGCTACTGCTAAAGTCCATCTCTCAAAAACTGGTATTCAGTTTATAAATCACCAATTTCTGCTATTCAGTGCCTGGCAATGTCCATTCATAAATGTTACCTATGCATACAGCAGAAAACACTCAACTAACTATTTGGAGAGAAGACTTGACTGATTTTCCTGTGATAACTTTTCCTAGTTTCCCATCAATGGTTTTTCCACCCACATGATGGTGAAGCCAGCGAGTTGCTTTCTCCTCTATAATAGGAAGCAGAACTCATCCAAGCACCAGGAAGGAAGGCACTTGCCTCCTCCAGTACAGCCACCACCTCCCTTTCACTAGATGTCAGTATTGCTTTTCCTCAAGAGAAAACTAAGCAGTAGCATAAAAAAAAAAAATCAAAAAAGCAATTTTTCATCTTTAAAGCTGCAGACTGCACCATCATCTAAGACAAAGGTAGAAAGCAGGTGACACTCTGCTGCTCTGCAAAGCTACAGACGATGCATTCAAATGAATGTTTTGTTATCAATACCTTAAACCCAGATGAAAAATCACCACCTCTGTGTTAAATGATGCATGCTAAGCAGCTTGTTAAATACAAATACTAAAACCACATCTCATGCAGTTTCAACATTAATTGGGTAATTTATTGCACTTTTCTAAGGCACATTAATTTCAACTTCAGATACTTGCCTCCGTTAACTACTCTTTGATCTGCTCCAGAGTTAGGACTGAAATCTGAAGTGTGGGATCCAGACCTTGAAATTGGTGGGCCTGATCCAGACTGGCCCATCCTTGGTGAATTTTGTCTTCCACTTCCCCAAGACAGAACATCCCTGTTTCTCCCGCCAGGTGGAACGTACTTACTTTCCCTGAAACACAGCAAATTTCTATCAGCGTTGAGGAAGATCTGGAAAATAACGAGTTCAAGAACTCTTTGCTGATACTTCCTATCTTTCTCAAAACAAGCTCAAAATACAATCAGATGTTGATCAAATATTCACCCTATGAATCATCCTTTGATACTCACTATACTTTCCACTACTTAAGAGCCCACAGACACTGAATGCATTAGTACTAAGGCCTGAAATTCTCCATGACACGCTGAAACCACTGCCTTTTCCTGTAATTTGGTATGAATTCACCACAGTGAAATATCAGAATGGAGAAGTCTGTTTCGTTACAGATAACACAGGGCCAAGTAGAGGTGTACAAGTCAGCACGAGTGCCAAAACCAGCAAGTGATTGTTTACACAAGATTCCTAACCTAATCAGCCCTGCTGAAAAAGCACAGTTTCAATGAGTAAATTGCTACTGTACCAAAATATGTACATCATTTAAATAAAAATACTGTTCATAGTGTATGCAAGTACCTAGTGTTCACACCATGACCTTCTCGCTCATTAGCATTTCTCTGAACAGCAGTATATTTTTCTTCTTCTGTTCTTTCATCATTTTCCAAGGCAACCCGAGCTTTGTATTGGGCACTTGATTCAATTTCCTCTGCTAATTGAGTTGCTCTGGCTTCCCGTTTCAAAAACTCTTCTGAATTATCTCTTTCTAATGGCACCCTGAAAGACAATGGAAGGCAAAGAACATCTGAAATGAATTCAGAAGTACAAAGAACCTACAAAATTATATAGCATTAATTCTAGGCGGACAAATTGCAAACCAAAATAATAAAAATTAAAAAAAAAATAACACACAAGCTGCTTTTAAGCCAGGAGACTTGCTATGCTTTTTTGATAATAGCAATATTTCTGGACTGGTTTGACATTACTTACAAAATCAGTGCCATTTACCTGCCTAGAGAACTGAGGTCAGGATGCAGAGCTTTTTCTTAGGACATGCAGATTCCCAAGTCCCTAAAGCTATGCAAAGTCTCCTACTTTTAACAGGGCTGAGCACATTAGCAACAAAAATGCCTTAGCCCATTATTTACATAGGAAGCTTATTCAAGAGACCAAATTTGAATTGGTTTAGCAATTTACACATTCACAATAGATGTAAGAGTCCCAACACTACTGAAGTTAAGAGTTACAAACTTAATCCTCCCATAATTCTAGCCACAGAATTTCAGTTCTTCCAGTTATGAGTAACTGCAGAGAAGATGAATGCTGTATTTCAGAGCACGGGACCAGAAACCCAAGACTCACTTTCCATGTCCTGGAACCTCAAAACCATTCGTTCTATGCATTACAATATCAGGTAATATCACACTGCAACAATCACATGCAGCCCTTTTGGGAAAGGCACCAAACAAGAACTCAGTACACAAGCAATGAATTACTAACATAATGAACTACATGACACCACAACTGAGCTGACACTGCCTTCTGTCCATCTGCCATTGCTGTTTTTCACTGCTCTAATTTTTGTGTCAGGTTTTATGAAATAACTGTTCTGCGATTCTGGTTCAAATTTTAAATTCTGAAGGTTGTTTCATTGACTTTACTTTAGAATATGCTACACAGAGCTGAGACTCTGACCATGCAATGCTTGGTATTAGATAACAGGTACTGCACTCATTTAGGATAATATAAACAAAGAACAAAGGAAGTAGTTGGAGAAACAGCCCAAATAAGAAATAATACATGCAAGATTACTCAAGTGTTGGTGGCAAGGCCATGAAAATAAGTGGCTTTGCCAAACTGTAACACAGAGCTCTGCTACTGCAGCAGAAGTCTCCCTCCTCACACACACTTTTGGCCAGCTGCTGCCATTATCAGTGGTGGCTAAGAGGATGAAAGAGAAAGCACAGCCTCACAAATAAGATACATGTGAGCACAGCAGCCACCAACACAGCCAAGGAGCTTGCTTGCTAGAACATGAACTTGTGCCTTTATGCAGACTGACAAACTATACCTGGTACTGCTAAGCTCTGGGAAGATAAAAAATGAACAGTAAACCCTGTACAATCCTTCAATTGCACAGGTAAGCATTTAGCTGGACCATGCTCATCGTATGCTTGGAAAATCAGAATAAGTTTCCCAACTAAAGCAACAAAATGCAAAGCAAGTTGCTTGGCTAGGAAATAATGGAATTTGTCTCCAGCAATTAAAAGCCACCTTCATGTTCTTAATTTGTGTCCATTAATACCCATAAAGCGGAAAGATCGCAGACTAAAGTTCAGAAGTACAAAGAGCACTTCAGTATACTTCATTGCTCTAGGAACAGCTTCCCTAGGATGCAGACATACGCCAATTAAGCTTTTGTTAGAACACATCCATAATGTGACAATAAAACGTTGAACAAGAGATGTGCAGACAAAAAAATTAGAAAATAAAAATAATCGCTGCAATTCCTGGACATTCACAACCAAGTTTTAATACTTTGTGGGCAAAAAGAGTGGGAAAATAAAGACATTTCATGATGGCTGTTCAACATCTGCAACTGGTTTGTGTTGTAGTTGCAGTGAATGCTATAGCTGCAGACTACTGGGAATGGGTCCAGGCTGCCAAAGTAAGCACAGCAGACTTCATACTTCTTCTATACTCAAGCTGTTATTATACTGTAACTAAAACTTTAGGTCTGCACAAGTCTGCTAAATAAGTTATCCACAGCACAAAACCCCCTCGAAATATCAGCAGCATTTCAAGACTCCAATACCTACATTATGAATAATCACAATAAAATTAGGATTTAATCAACTGTTCTGCTGGGTGAAACACAAACTGTGCATATGGCAGCTACATAAAGACACATTATAGTTTCACAATTTGGTATTTTTCACCCCACTTGTAAAAGTTTTTCTAAGAATTAAGCGTTATTGCATGCCTAAATTCAGAAAATGTTGCTACGGGAATGAACTGTGCCCATTTAAGGGAATATATACAGATTGCTACATAAACTATTCACAGAAATCTGGCAAGGTTTCTTAAGCACTATTCATTCATTATTTTTTTTTTTCCAGATATTTGATTCCAAACCTTAGAAAGTATATAAAATTATCTTGAGAATACAAGTTTTGTCACATCAGGGAAAACATTAAATACACATCTAATAAGAAAATATTTTAGAACTTACGTGTAAGAAGATAAACTGCTGTCATATGTTGATATTACACCATAATTTTCTTCATTGTAACGAAACATGTCATTGGGATCCCATCCATTGGACTAGAAGAAAATAATGCTTGTTTTTCAAAATGTCATTGGAACCACCTTCCCTTAAAATGAAGGGCTGGTGGCAGGAGTCAAACCTTTTGCTCTTTTGTCTTGGCTTACAAATTCACTGTTCATATCAGAAAGTTAGCAGAGCCACGGTTTATTTCAGGGGTCTTTGTTCATCAGATGTATGTACTTGGTCCTAAAAAGCCAGTTAGGTTTCTTTTTTGCTTTGTGGTTGGTTGGTTTCTGTTCTCTAAGCACCATGCCCACTCTGTACTAGTTAATGGCTAACACAGTATGCAGTTCTGAATGTTAGGAGCATCCCTTGCTATGACAAGCACTGATACTTCCCAAAAGCACTATTAATGCAATTATCTGAGACACACACTGCAGGCAGAAGACCCCTGGTGATCAGGGCAACTTCCCCACTTCATGAAGTATGCTATTACAGCACTCAAGACTTAACCTTCACAGATGATTAATGCTTTGAGTGTTTCATAAAAGCACTGGCAGCATTATGTATTCCAACAAATCTCAGCTGTACAGTACATACACCAAAATTGACAGGGTAACTGTTCCAGCAAGACAAAGTTAATATTCTCCACAATAACTTGACTCCATTCTTGCCTTTAACACAATGCAGCACAATACCTTGCTAAGAAGAATGCATGGTTGAGGAAAAGCTGACTGCTATGATATACAAAGAAGCTCATTTAAGAACACACTCTTCATCTAACAATGCATAATCTGCTGAGATTGTACCTGTGCTTATTAAACCATGGGTCAGTCTCCTATCAATTTCCTTCATCTTAGCTCTGAGACAGCTAAGCACAATTTCACCATCATTCACAAATGCAGTGAACGTCAGACAGGAATGCTCTGATTAAACATAAGCGACTTCAGTGTGCTGCTGAATGTGGAGTTCTTAATAAAAGCTCCTTTTTCAGCCAGTCCTCAAATCAAACAAGTTCCTTACCCCAGCAGCTGCCATTTGTCAATATTTGCCAAAAGTGGCATTTGAAATCCAGCTATTCTTGCTCAAATTTTTAAAAAGTGCCGGGGCAGCCGCTAGCAAAGACTGAACACGTGGTGATATAGGCCAGCATCTTCAGCCCCACTACTAGATTAAAATTAAGGGATGTTTGTGGCAAGGCACATCCAAAGAAGCAGCCTGCTTTCTAGAGACCACCAGAACCAACAAAAAAGCATTACTTACAACATCTGTCTCCAGTGCCTCAAGCTCCTCGTTAGCGCTGGTCTCTCCTCCATCCCACGGCTCAAGATCCTTTTCTTTGTGCTCACCATTTACTTTAGCACTGATGGCTGAATCAGTAAAAGCATCTAGAAGGGAGTGGGAAGGGATGGAGGTGAAATCAGTTTGATTAGGCACAGGAAAACACTGGACTCACCAGTTTTTTTGAGGAACAACCAAACACAACTGGATTGCAGACACATTAACAGCATTCACCTCTTGTAGCTGCTGTGTTCCCTGAGACTACATCAGAGAGCTGTCTGCTGATGTTTAGAAAAACCAGGAAGTGCAGACTAACTTCAAATAAATCTATTCACAGGGTGGGTTTTTTTGCAACTTTATGTATGAGACAAAGTACCAAAGAATAGCAATAATTATTTGCAATTATTTCCAGAAGTTATACACAAACTGCATGTATGGTTTCTGCTAAGAATGGGACTACCTGGGGAGTGCCATTCCTACAGCAAATCCAAGATTCCTACAGTGTGCTTGCTGTCCAGGGAGCCTAACTAACTGCTAACAAATGATGCAAATAGCAAAAAAAAAAAAAAAAAAAAAAAAGCATGAATGCACCCAATCCCATCCCTTAAATGAGCAGAATACAAGCTCCCCCTCCATTTCCTGAGCTCCTTCTGTCTCCACAACTCATCACACCAGCATGCACGCACACAGCTGCACTCCCTTTGCACTATAACTCAATTACCCATTAGCTTGGGGTACTCATTCAATGGGACAGCAACAGAGAAATGCTGTTTCCTGCAAGCTTTTTTCAGGTGGCAGCTTACCCACATCACACAGCAAGATTCAGAGACACTCTTTTTCTCAGCAACATATGAAAATAAATATGCCGTTGATTAGCCAATGCACTAAGGGTATGCAATTTTTTATATAAATTGTAAAAATTTTTATAAAAGATAAAGATCACAAGCTTGTATTTTTACTTGTTCATGTTTCATTCAAGTCAGACTAAGAAAATGGCTGAAGAAATAATACTACAATATTGAAGTACTGTAAAAGGGGGAAACAAAAGTACAAAACATTCATCAAGGAAGCCAAGCTTTTCTATTCTGTAAGCAACCGAATCTTAGAGCTGTCTGCAAATTCTTAGATTACTTAAACAGAAGAATTTTTAAAAATAAAATAAGCTTCTCTGAGTGCCTTCAGCCTAGAATTTCTCATTATAATTCTAAAGAAAACTAAGAAGCAAACACTTCAGGTCTTTAAAAAAGATGAGGTCAAACCACCAGGCAGTGCTAGATAGGAAGAGTATGGCTTAAATTAACTTTTGGCAAGATCCGAAATCCTACGAGGAGAAATGAACATGAAAGCCATCATGAAAAGAATTAACAACATCTGAAGTGATTTGTTGGCCACCAGTGTTGCAGAGTTTAAACAATTACTGAGGATTTTTCTTAAGAGACTGTCAACACAGCCTATTATCCCTGTTTTGCCCATTTCACAATCAAGTTTTGCCCATATATTGCCATGATCTATCCCCATGTATTGCCATTCTATCAGAACTGTGCTTAGCTCTGTATGGTACAGGACAGGCTGTCTCATGAAATGCTCAACTCATACAAAGAGACCAAAGAAACGACAGGGAAGCGATTCAGCATTTCAGCGTTGTTAATAAGCATATGTGAAATAAAATGTTATAGAAGACGTACAGAAAGAAAGATGTCTATTAGCTAAGCATTCATTTCAAATACAAAAGAATCAGTAAAATGACAAAAAGAAAGCCAAATGAAGGAAGGGCACCCTAATGAGGGAAACCACTGTTAGGGCTCGTGTGAAGCTGCAAAAACCTGCATCAACCACCTGGTGAGACCTCGGGGCACAGTTCCCCAACAGAGCTGCGATAATTCCTCCACAGCTGAAGGTTAACACTTCCAAGTGAGATCATTTCAGCTTCTCACTACATCCGATGCCTCCAGCAGGCACATTCTGGGGTTATTGGTACACTGTTCTGAAACAGCCACGGTATTGTTGTGCTAAATAATAGTGCTGATGTAACTTTTCAGTGGTTGCAATTCCAGCTGCTTAGGATAGGTAACAATCAAGGGTGGGAACAGAAGTCATCGACTGACTGCAAGGTATTCCAAATGATTCTGTGAAGTTACACATGCATGTTTTACAGTGCTATAAATGCGCCAGCAAAGAGATTAAGCTTCCATTATATATTATGGTAACAGAAGCGTTATGAAAGGCAAGATGCAGAGACAGAGTGACTGCCAAAAAAATTACCTGTTTCTGAAGGAACTACAAACAAATATGGAGAGAGAAAAAAATGGAAGACATCAGATATAAACACAGGTGGATTTTTTCCACATTATAAGTCTGAGTTCAGGCACAGCTACACTTTCAGTCCCTTTCGCAGACACATTCAAGCTGATTACACATCTCTCACCTTGCAAAGATGATTTCCATGTTAAAACTTCAGCAATATTCCCCCTATTCACAATCCCAGTATATTTCTCTATTTTGCTTTGCTAAAATCCCTCTGGACAGCCTTCAGATTTGTAAGGTATATCAATCTGTCAGAAAACAT
This sequence comes from Lagopus muta, assembly GCF_023343835.1. NCBI lineage: Eukaryota > Metazoa > Chordata > Aves > Galliformes > Phasianidae > Lagopus > Lagopus muta. Next base: position 6,535,690 of record NC_064449.1, on the reverse strand, counting down.
CTCAGTTTCCCTTCATGCAAACAGCTTTTAAGATACATTACAAGAACAGATGTTTAAATGTAAACGGGAACTACATAATAACAAAGTGCTATCTAAATCCACAGTGATGGAGTAATGAGAGCACACTCAACTGGAAAGCAAAAGTAAAGCACTGGTATCTGGAAGCTGTACATTCACCTTATCAACACCCCATAGCCAACACAGCCATAATCTAGGCCAGCCAGTGCTGCTTCTGTGCCTACTGCCATTCATTCACTGCTTCATGCCTGATCCTCCCAGATCAGACATTTTACACCAAACCTAAGTTGGAGGCTGCCTGTGTCACTTGTGTGACATTTGCTTCCATGATGCTTCACTGGGGGAGAGGGGAACTTCCTCCAACAAGGTGAGAAGACACGGACGTGGGGACTGAGGGCAGCACCTGATGGAGGTAATGTCTGTATTCTCAGAGGGTTTAATTAATTTCTATTAAATAATTTCAGAAAAAAAAAACTCCACACAAAACGTTTTGGCATTCTAGATACTGCAAATAAAATAGTAGCTTAATAAGACTCATATTTAACCCACTAACTTTCCTATTTAAAAAGCCACATAAAAACCATCAGCAGAGCGCTGTCAAAAATTGTGATACAGATGAACTGGTGGGACAAGGCAACACAAAAACTGTACCACCTAATGAGTGTTACAGGCCTGAGGAAGATTCGTACAAGCAATGCTAAGTTTCCCAGTAGAATCCAGTATATCACAGGGCACAGGATGTCCCTCTGCTCTTCACCTTTCTTTCATTTTAGGATACAAGTGAGACTGCAACATCAGCCTAACCTTTACAGCTCAAAAAAATCGAGTTAGGAAGAATTCAAGCTACAAAGGCAGACTTCGAGTCACACAGTACAGTCTCATGAGCAGTCTGAATGTAGCAGAAAGGTACTTCAAGGCACAGCTCACTATTATCCTGGAACAAACAGTCAGAAAGACAAAGAGGGACACCAAGATTAAAAAGAAGACAAGACAAACAAGGCATGAACAAAACTGATGAGCAGCACAACTGAGAACACACAAATTCTTCAAATCATTGTTTCCAAAACAAAGATACTGCTCTTAAGATTATTAAGAAAGTAGAAGCTGAAGCAAACTGCTGCTCTGGGTGCCAACTGGCAGAGGGTTAGCACGCAAGATATCGACTGCGTGCTCACACTCCCCTTTGCTGGGGCCCCGTATCTCTGAGCTGTTGAAGGAGCACTTCACGTGACACCTTGACACAGCCAAATTTATATCCAGTTCATTTTGTATATGGGTAAAACTCAAATAAATGATCAAATGAGAGCTGGCCATAAAGAAGTGTGAGTTGTATGTAAGCCTCCACTAGCTCCCAATGCCTCTGAACCCACTTTGCATGAAGTCTCCAAGCAAAGAAGTTTCCTATGTTAAGGCTTCACTTCCTGTCTCAGCCTGCTAAATGGGAAAAAAAAAAAAATCCCAAGGACAACTTTACACAACAGAAATTCACATGAAGCAGAAGCAAATCAAGTATACGCATTCTAAGAAAAGCCTCAGCTTGGGCAAATTCTTCAAGTGTGTGCTATTAGATGACTTAGAGAAAGGATTGCCAGAATGGAGCAATTAAGAGTCCAGGTTTGATTAAATTTGGCATTATAAAAGCTTGTTTTCTCAAACATGTTTTGTGCTCATGGGGAAGAGCACAAATATGCATTTAAGCATAGTTCAAAAGCCATTAAGCCAACGTGCATTAGGTGCCAAAGGTGTTTGTATTGCACACTGCAAACTTTGATCAAGTTCGCATGGCTCAAAGAAAATTGATGCTTCAGCTTAAATGTTACAAAACAACTAAGAGTTTACTGTTGAAACTACTTACTACTGATTTAAAACATTAGAACCAGTTACCACTAGTTCTCCAGGGCGAACATTTCCTTCCTTTGTTCACAATGTGCCTCCTGCTATTCCCCTTCCAACACTTTCTCTGGAAGAATGCCCCTTTCAGTGCTAATTCAAGGAAAAACTTAAATAGCCAGTTCTCTCTTGCCTTTTTTTTTTATTGGATTTGTATTACTTTTCTCAGAGCGTAGTGACTGTGCCAAAAAAACAATAAAAACATTGTAGAAGCCTATTACTTTAACAGTAGTTATGATCTTGAATTTTCTTGTCTTTAAAGAGGAGCCAAGAAGACAACTCAAGCCTTACTCAAATTTGAATCATATGCAAACCAGCAGAGCTGCCTGATCAGTGTTTAGGACTACAGGAAATGCTGTTAGAAGCTTATTCTGTAGAAATGTGCCCTTCTATTCCATTTGTATGGGCCCAGTAATCTAACTAGCCAATCTGCTGGTACTGCAGAAAGCCCTGACTCCACTGAGTGACCCTCAGATGATTCTTTTTGATTCCTTTTGAAGCCTGACAGGAATCTACTCAAGCACAAAGGTCTAGATAGACTGAAAAAGTTGCAAATAAGGGCTCAGGCAGCAAGGAGAGATTTATTTCTTGATGCTTAAGTTGTCAGAAAGTTCTTATCTATGCAGTCCTACTTTCCCCCCTCTCCCAACACTTCCAATTTCCACAGTCTAGGTAGGCACCACGCTTTCTCCACTGATTCAACTTAAGGTGCAATGTCATGCTTGGCATAGGCAAATTCAAGGCTGTTGCTTCCAAACAGAGTAGTTTCACCCACCTCCAGCTTATACTGCCATTACCTTCCCTGTACTCATACTTATGCTGCTGCAGGATTAATTATCAGCTCGTTGCCCCAAAGCTGCACAAGTAAGATAGCAATGAAAGGTGCTTGGCAGACTACTTTGGATGTTTTTTTTTTCAGAGATAACTGTATTTTCCACTCCTTCTGAAAGAAGAATCCATCCCATTCCCCTTCTTTCTATCTACTGCTCTTTACCACTCCTCTTCCAGTCCGCTTTTCTGACTTTGACACAAAGGCAGAGACAACGAAGCAAACACCTCTGCTGTTCAAGTCTGAGGGTAACTCAGAAGATCTGTACTCAAAATCTAAGGAGCACCATTTGGCCAAAGCCCCCCAGCTCAACATAGAAGCAAATGCCAGAATAAAAATTCACACGACCCCAGACACAGCATAGTATCTTCTGAAGAAAGTAAGTTTACTTCAAGGGCTCCTCAGAAGTCTTGCATTTGTCTGAGAACAGGATGGAGAAACCAAACACATACACTCCCCCCCAATAAGCTCTAGTCTAGCAAGCCTCTCCTGCAGCAACCAAGTACCTGAGGAGTGCCCTTTTGTTTGATTACATTTTCAAGTGACAGCAAGCTTTCTTTCCAATGCAGCATCTCCAAACAGCATACTGCCTTGTCTGAAATTGCCTGCCCATCAGTGTCTTTTGGCTATTTTAAAATACTTCTTCCTGGGTCTGTAGAAGCTAATAGCCTTTGTTTTGTATGAAGCTCAGCACCATCAAATGGAGCTGGGCACCAGATGGTAACAACTCAGTGCAAACATAGCAGGGAGCACAATCCCCTAACCTAGAAGTTCAAATTCAGTCTTTACTGTGGATCACACACTTATCTGACCCTATCACCAAGACTTGGGTTCCTCTATAAGAACAAAACGCCCACAGTTCCTCTTTGCATGTGTGTTCATACACACTCATGCTTTTGAATCTTTGCTAACTTAACTTCCCAAGAAGCAGAAAGCCTTTCATTGCTCTCACGTGCAGGTGTGATCAGAGACTTGCTTGCTCTTTCAAGTGTGGTTTCACGATAATAAGTTGTTGAGACAAAATGGAAAGCAGATTAATTTACCCACTGTGAGTTATCAAGTTCTGCAGCCTTCCAGTTTATCTCACTGTCTGTACAGTTTTATTTCAGCTCTCCTCTCCAGCTACTTAAAAGATTTAGATGCAAAGACATTCCACCTCATAATGCAAACTGAGTGACTGTTCAACATAAAGCAGTCGTTTCCTTCTAGAAAACTGCCATTCAGTAATTACTCCTAGAAGTAGTAGATTTTTCATTCCATCTGCTCACTAGAAATCTAGAAAGGCAGGGTAATGGAGAATCCAGTTTGCATTTACATTAAAGAGATGTTCATAGCAGATCCATTATAAGACAGCTTTTGCGTAATTCAAAGTCAAAATCCTATCCAGAACCTGGAACACATCTGCATTTCAATGCTACTGTTGCTCTGATATTATGCATCCTTCTTTGAGGAAAAGCAAATTCATTGAAACAAGCATCTTATCCTTCAGCCTTAAATTAGGCAAGAACACACACATGTGGAAATACAAGATGAAAAGCAAAAATCTCTCTAAATTTCTATGAATCCATACATCTTTAAGTCGCTGTTACCTGGGAATAAAGCATGTGTGTAGCAATGAACACTTGGCTCCCAGTGACAATTGCTGACCAACCTGAAAATCTACAAACACGCAGCTTCACTCCTTGGCATTGAAAGACATTAAAAGCATCAAAAAAATGTATATAAAACTTTTGAAATCTTGACTTATGATCTTAAAAAACAAATAACTTTAAGAATCTTAAAAAACGTATACCTCTTCTTGCGTAATTGGTATCCATATCCTTAAAATGCACCATAACAAAATCTGAAGACTTGAATAAAATACTTTCTAGTATGTCTTCACGTTTTGGCCCCAAACTGGATTCTGCAGTTTTCCGATGAGCAGCATCAAGCACTAAATCACACTAGTAGAGATAAAAAGAATATCCTAATTGAATACACCATAGACTACTGGTAACTGACATGCTTGGGAAAAGCACACATTTACAGAGGTTTGCAAAAATGAATCTGCATGTGTAAGCCTAAACATGGATGGGTCAGAACAACTGATAATAAATATTCCAATTTATTGAAGCATCAATTATACAGTATTTGTACCTTTGAAAAGAAGGAAGAGCCAAAAAGGAAGACAAAAATTACCTTAGGACTGTAGGTTTTAAAAACTCCTTCATATATACCACCATTTTTCACCTGTACTTCACATTTGGATCCCTAGAATGCAAGAAAAATCCAAGTGTAGCACTCTGTCAGCCTGACAAACGATACGAGTGATTTTCTCAAAAATACATATTTACAGAAGCACAATGTGTAAAAAAACTAAACCAAAAAGCTCAGTTTTCAGTCAAATCTTTTTTTTTTCACCCAAACTTTTTCAACATTTGCCCATTTACAAACACGTCTCTGCATGCCACAGAGACAAACACTGGGGTATGTCCCAGAGTTTATTAAAGATACTCATGAAAGTGTTTTTGGTACACATGAGACTTTTGATTAGCTGTGCATGCATGCAAACAAGTCTTTGTGCAAAAACAAATCCGTGCATATGCACGGGCATAAGTAAGGTTAAAGTTTTAGCCCAGATTCTAGCTGCTGTGGGACAGTGTGTCACCAAATTTTGTCATGTTCCCTTAACAACCTGAAGGGAGAAGGGCTTCTGCTGCCTGTATATAAATTTATTACTTATTCATAATGCCTCTGGAGACATAAAATTCAAAATACAACCAAGGAGCGTAAGAAATCTGCCATCCCAAATATAATTTGCAGTTTTTCAGGCCAAAAATACACAATAGCTATTACTATGACTGTTTAAATTTCAATCTTGGAACAGGATGCCCACTGTTGAACTTTATTATTCACTCTATTATATTACAATTAGTGTAATATTTAACAATTCTCTGTCACTATAGAAACTGTTTACACGCCTTGCAAATATGAGGACTTACAACAACTGATGTAAGTATGTGAACCATTCTCATGTTTGCATAGATGCCATCAAAAGAAATCTGGAAAAAAAAAACAAAAAAGTTGTCATTTTTATGGGAAACACTTGTAATTCAGAAAGGCAACGCTACAGAAACAAAGTCAGCTCTCAGCAGTACAGAACAGCTGCTAGAAAGACTGGTCAAAAAACCTCACTTGGTCAGTACACACTGAATTTAAGTCCCAGCAGATGTCCAGAGGACCCTTTCTCTGATCAATTAAATATCAGAGCAGCCTTAAAAACATGAGAAACCTTATAGTGTGCCTCAACCCAATATCAATCCCATTAATGGGTGGACAAAACTCACATACCAAGTCTCACAACTGAGAAGCCCTCCTAGCAGCCCTCCCTGGGAACAGGGACAAGGCACCTCAACTGTTGCTGAAGGAGAAATGTTCCCTGAACTACATCTTTGAAGTAAACAGACCTGATGACATGCATTAACAGGACATGAAGTCGTCCAGTTGTGAACTGCTAAAGAGCTACAAAGCCTATTATAAAACTAGTGGCCAAAAGCCACTCACTGCAGTTCCAGAACACAGAAACCAACATATTTAAGGATGCTCCTGTGCTCAACACTCAATAAGGAACACAGAAGGCCTAACACCTCCTACTTGTACATCACCTTTTTCACTGCTCTTCCTCAAAGCCTCTTTATTTTTACTGAAGAGACCCATTATCTTCAATATACACTTATAGAGGTAAACTGCAGTCCTTTCAGCCCTTCCTACTCCTGCCCCATTCCCTAGAACTAGTCATCCTTGAGAAACAGGCCACTAACAAATTAGCAAATATTTGATTAGTGCAGTTCAAAGATCCGTTTTCTGAATCAAGACCCAGATCTTTACCTTCCACAACATATCCTACAAACCAAGTCACATCCATGGTGCAACAGTGTATTGGCCTTGAGAATAACTAAAGTTACACACACAGGTAACAGTGGCTTAGCTACAATAACATTACGTTAGCTATTTTGTAGTAAAGCTGAACACAATTGCTACTTCTATTTGACAAAGCGTTGTCTCCCTGCATTCAGTCCTCTGTTTAAAGAAATCAGTTCAGAGAGCTTCCAGAGAGGCAATGCTTTTGAATCTGTTCCCAAGTTAAAATTTATCCATGTATTTGCAACTATAATCACAAGAAAGATTTTTATTGGCATGTTTCAAATGTTTAAGAGCTCCTTCTCTCCCCATTCTCCCAGGAGACTTAGATCATAGAATCACAGACTCAGATGAATGCGAGATTTTCTACATTTAAAAAAGCACATCTCAGTCTAAAATACTCATTGAGGTATCGAAAGGAAAAAAAATTAGGGTATTCCACAATGTGCCATTTTCACATTGCTAAGAAAGGCCACCTTTCTAGAGAAGCTGTTTCCTTGTATCTAAAGAGGAAACAACAAGGGAAAAATACTCACTGTGGGCTGAGGCGGTCCTTTGCCACTGCTGCGACCTCTGAAAGGAAACACAGACAGAAGATACAACTCAGAAATGTTGAAAAGGATCAATTTCTTAACAAATTCAAAAACCAAACTTCATTTTGTGCTGAGAATCAGAGCAAAGAAAACCAGCTCTTCCCCAGAGCCAAACTTAGCAGTTGCACCGCCTGTAGCATCTATCCTTCAAATTACTGATCTAAAAGCAAGACCAGTAAATGGGTAAAAAGGTTACCTACAATAAATGGCAAAACAAAGAAAATACCAATGCTGTGTCATTACAGAAATCCACACATATTCTCTCTCTAGCAGAATCCTGCAGCTAAAGGAAACTCCAAAGCCTATTGGCACGCAGAACCAAAACTGCTCCACTGCACTTCCAGGCTCAGTCCCTCACAGCCATTTCTCTAGGCCTGGTCTCTCCTCACTGCCACCATCTTTCTGGTTGAGGGCCACCCAACCAACTGCCCACAAGGCCCAGTTCTCAGTCCCTACTTAGAGCTTATGAGCTTATATGAGAGCAGCAGCCACACACAGCCCCTCAAAACCAGTAACCACATGCAAACCAGTGAACACCTTACAACCTCAATGTTTCAAAATGCCTTTAAATTAACTCGTAGACTCTTAATGCTCTGCAAACTGAGATGCAACAGTCTGTGCCCTTCAACTCAGCCCTAGAAGTGCCAACAGCATCCCTGTAGCTGCAATAAAACCTCAGCTTGGTTGGTGTGCTTCATGTCCTTGTGTCCAAATTCCCTCTGAACAAGCAGCAGCCCTAGTTCCAGCTACTTTTTTGTAGTGATTGAGGTTTGTATCACAATAGGAAGCCCTACTTTCAAATCCTTTTTGTGATAACCGAGATTTGTATCATAATGACGACTTAAGAGTGCACCCAATAAGAGCAAAGCAAAATGAACTCTTCAATTTTATTCAGAAAAAAATCAATTTTTTGAAACTGACTCACCTTACAGATGCACATCCATTTAATTAGAGACCCAAAGAACCACGCTCATGTTTCAAAACAGTCAAACAATGCTGAAACCTAAACAGCAAATGTGTTCAATTGCTTCTGAAAACGCTGTGCTGCGGTAGAAGGCAGCTTTGCTCCAAACCATGCCCTTGTGAGCAGGACTCAAGAGCTGGCCAAGGAATTAAAGGGTCTTCTCATGAGCACTAATTTTGCAGACATCAGCAAATCCATCACAGGAGCAGGAAAGTCCTTAGCAAGGAAAAAATGAAATCCACTGACCGATCACCTGAGCAGTTTGAGAAAGCAAGCTTGTGAGCCCGACGTGCTGTGCTGTACAGCATTGCTCCCCCCGATGACATTTGCTGATTGGTAATAAATGCAGACCTCAGATGTCAAGCTGGCATTTTCAGGATACTTGTAGAGTTCTAATCTCATACACACACAAAAAAAAAATCTAAACCAAATAGCCCTTATTTAATTACCTATAAGCCTTGGCTTTCCAGAAGACAGAGTCACAACTTTTGGCTCTCTGGCGACCAGCAAGTCTTACCATTGAGTAAGCCTGCCATTTGTCCAGTGACTGCCTACCTCCAGTGCTGGAGCCTGCAACGGTTTTAGCAACATTTTCAGTTGAACCACACTCTTCTTTCGGGATGCCATTCCACCAGATGCAAAATGCCCCAATAAAGGGTCAGATTCAGCTCTGATTCCTCCTCTTATCATAATCCAAAGTTGCAACAAAACTGCCATGCAGAGAACATGGAGGAAGCCCAAATAATTCCATCAGTTCCCTCTGTTGGTCTCAAGAATTCAGAAGCCATCCCTTTCTGCACCAGTTACAGAAAGGGCCAGAAGCGAGAGTGCGGTGCCTTTGCTGCACTCCCACAGCTCCCACATGCATCCTTAGAATTTCACTAACTGGGCTCCTAGACTGGTCAGCAAGTTCAGAGCATTCTGTTCAAGCATTCAACCTGAAGCATCCTGGATTTTCCACCTCCTACATGTCCCCAATTACCATTCCCATCACACACCTCCAAGAAGCCATCTGACCGTGCGCATCCACGCTGGCAAAAGGAAAGGCTGCAGCTTCTGCATCAGAGCAAGAGAAAGGACAAATATGGAGCTCCGAGCCCTGCTCCAACCAGACATACCTCTTTACAGACCTAACCTCTTTTTCTAGCTGCGACTGTTCAATACAGTCTCAAGTAAAACAATCATCACCATTTTAAACAAACCAGCCAACGCTCAATCAAAACCCTATGCAAATTCTGCTAAAACCAAGACCATCAACTTGAGGTCTGTAACCCAACATGTGAAGGCTCAAGCTCAGATCACCCTTTGACACATCTTTAATGAACTATATGAAAAATAAGCTAGGACCTTTACAAAAGCAGAAGGCAGATGGTCTTTGCCGGAAGCAATTCAGCGCAATGCAAAACAGGAGAGCAAAAATGGAGTGGGAGAAATCAGAAGGGTCACCAGCAATCCTGCACTGCTATCTACAACCACATGGTGAATTAAAAATACATTTTGTATTGCAGAAATGTGGTTGAATGTAGGCCTTGGAGAAGGCAGAGCAACTTGGCAAATCAAACTTGCAACCCCATTCCAACGCTGCAGGGTAGGAAAGTCACACAGTCAGAAACTGCTGCACCAGACAAAGTAAGTCGACCAAGTAATTAATCTCAGTAGCCAACTCACTGCAGGTTAGTGCTTGTGCTTCAAGAGTGAAAGTCTACACAAGAGCTTCATCCCAAACGCTGCACAATAAACATCTTATCCCAGGAGCAATTTGCAATTTTTTTCTATTTTTCTGAACATTTGCTATCCTCAACGTCCCACACCTCCCCTCCTGATGTTTACACGCCAAGTAGAGCGTTTGTGTAAGCAAAACAAGGTCATGCATTTATGTCTTTACAGCTAAGTGAAAACTAATGCAAGGAAGGCAAGCCTCTCCAGGATGTGAAGTTCTTTCCAAGAGCATCTTCACTTTGAGACCAAGAAACAGATGCAGCCACCCTGCAATTAATGTCTGCAGCAGAAGTGCAACTACAAAGCTCACTGAACTTAATAGAGCAAATGGATGTTTCTGGAGCACTGACTGCATCACCACAGCTTTGAAAACAATTCAAGGATACTCTGAAGAACTTTCATTACAAGTGCAGTGAGCTGATAAAGCTTTCTTCTAAGGCAGAATTCAGAAGTACAAAGTTCAGACCTCATTTAAGAATAGCAATTGGTTATGTAGGAGTCAAATGGACCAAAGCTGTCAAATTAACGCCACGCAAAAGTGCTGCAGTGCTGCCTTCAGTAGTTTTGCCCAATGCTGACATCATTCACATCAACTCTTGCCTTCTTACAAGAGGATGAGTTCTGCAGCACCCCATCACACAGGGACACCTGAGCCAAGCACGCAGGCACGGCCCACTGGTGGACGTGGGCACTGAGGAACCTTCGTGTACACTGCCATAAATCAGCCACCACATTAAAACTTACTCAAAAGCAGGTATGGGGGATCACTCAAACACATTAACTGCTCTAAGGAAAGAGACCTGCAGGTTACCCATTCATTTTGCTCAGCAGTTTAGCACAGCTGCTCTAAACCCAACACAAAGACATTAGAATGAACTAGAAAACCTCTGACTGATGTGTGACCAAACCTCCAGAACAGTCCCTTGCATTATTTCAGAGCGCCTCGGTGCTCAATATTCCCAATTACTTCTACAGAACAGAACGGACACCTCCCTTCTACCCTGTCCTTCAGCCTTTTGTGAGGTTAGTAACAAAGGCTATCAAGAAGAAAGAAAATAAGAGAAGGCAAAAAGCATTAAGCCTCAAAAGCAAGCTACATAACATGGGGTAATTTCAGTTTAAATTTCTTAATGGTTAAAGTAACTCATAAAAGCAGCAACAGACTATTTCTTAAAGGGCAGGTTCATTTTGGCAAGAAAGTTCCCAAACAAAAAGGATTTTTTGCCACAATTGTAACCAGAGATGTAATCCTCCAAAACCAGAGCCTGCAGTGATTTGCCTTCAGCCAAAACCCCAGTGGGAAAAAAAAAAAAGATAAAAATAGTTGCAGCATTCAACAGAAAGCTGATACAGATGTATTTTCTAATCACAGAATTGCTAACCTTGTTAGGCCTGTATTGGGGAAAAACCTGAACCGACACACCAGCAATTTAGAATAGTTAAGATCCTGAGGAGCATGGCAGAGCAGGTTCACACAAGGTCTACATTTTCTCCAGTTACAGCTCACCATGCTGTTGGCATCCCCTGGCCTCCAAACCCCCACTTCCCACCTGTCCCATTCTACAAACAGCCACCACCAAATAAACGTAGAAATTCACTTAGCACTCATTTCAAAAACATCCATTAACCCTTCTTGCTGATTTTTAGACACCTTTAAGGAAACTTTCCTTTGTGATTTCCCTCCCCAGGGTAAATGGGGAAGGAACAGCAGTGGAAAGCAAACAGGAGGATATCCTCATCTTTCACACAAGATCCTACTTTTCCTAATACAAAATATGTTACAAGACTATTAGGATGGATATCTTACTAAAATTTCATTTAAAGACCATGGAGACACACAAAGTTGACCCCCTCCTCTCACTACCAGATGAGGAAGGACCAGGTACTCTCTCCACTAAGCACTGCAGTAATAAGGACACAGAAATTGGGCCCACAACTGTTGACTATTACACAACTTTCTACTCAAATCTGAGTCAAAATTGATGAGATTTGAGTCTACTCAATTTTTATGAAAAACTTCGCCGTGAAATGTAACCTTTTTTTTTTTTTTTTTTTTTGGCATGTCACAAGAAAAACAAAACTGGAAAGCTTTGCAAAAAATGGGGGGCGTTCAACTCAACACTTCCAATCGAAACCAAGATGCAGGCCAGCTAAAATCAGCATTTTTTTTTTTTTTTTCCAAACAGAAAAGCCTCTTTGCTGTTAATTTAGAGGGCAAAATTTGCAACGTGAACCATCTTTAAATTTGTTGTCCAGAAAAGACTTGACACCTCCTTAGGAAAGCATTGGGAAAAGTACTCTGAAGGTATCCCATGGGGACCCATCAACATGAGTGCTGTGATCTTACTGAAACATTACTCAGAATTACATTGAAGAATTATTACAACTATTATTTTTTTTTTTTTTTTTTAAGAGAGAGATTGGGAACACATTGGTTGTCCAGCAGCCCCGTTACAACTTCCCAAGTTCTGAAATGGAACCTATCCAACAAAACTGAGAGGAGAAACCCAACGGTCGTGATTTTAGAGCTTGACAAAGGAATCAAAGCTCACAGCTCTTCACCTAATGAGCCCAAAGCTCACAATAACTCCAAATCCCACCAAAAAAAACCTTCCAAAAAGCTGTAGGTTTTGTTGTCCTTCACGTTAACCTCCACGGTGCCGCTGTCTGTCAGCGAGGCACAGCCAACATCACGGCCATCGCAGTGCCACGCGCAGGAGCCATGAAATCATGGCACTGGGTGCTGGGCACTGCTGGCATTGGGGTTTCTTTGGGTTTTTGGGGCTCTTTTTGCTCTTTCCCACCCTCCCAGTGCTGCTCCGGTCCCACAGATGGGTAACGACGTACTGCTGGGTTTTTCAGGGCTGTGTAACAATGAGACTGCCGTGGATTCTTTTATTGCCAAACGCACAAAACTGGGTAAAAATACAAGGCAAGCGGATGAGCTCCACATGAGCTCCAAATGAGACTGCTCCCAGTGACCATGACCTTCAAATCTGCTCCCATCCCGCTTGGATCGCCGGGACACATAGAAAATGGGGGGGGGGGAAAAAAAGGAAAAAAAAAAAAACGAAAAAAAAAAAACAGACAAGACCCCAAAATGGTGTTTTCTGTGTGAGGATCCCCGCACCCAAAGGCCGCGATCCGCCCCGAGGCGGCGCGGGGAAGGGTGATCGGCAGTAGAAAAAGCGCGATGGGGGGGCGATAGGTGATTAAAAAAGAGCGACGGGGGATAAAACATAAAGGCCGGGGCCGGGGGGGGCGCGGGGCCGCGGCGCAGCGCTCTGAGGGGCGCCGTGAGGGGGCGGCGGGAGCGCCCCTGGGAGGGCGCGCGGGGAGCCCCGCGGCCGCCGCCTCAGCACCACAGCGTCTCCTCAGCGCCGGGGCCCCACCGGGCCTCGGGGCTTCCACCGCGCCGCCGCCGCCACCTCGGGGTACAAAATGGAGGCCCCGCCGTGCCCTCCCCTCCCCTTTTCTCCCTCCTCCTCCTCCTCCTCCCCCCCTCCCTCCCTGAAGGGCAACCCGCGGCCTCGCCCCGGCGGCACTGCGGAACCCCCTCCGCGCGCGCGGGGCCTTGCGTCCGCGCCCCGCCCGCCGCCATGCCGGCCGCCCCCCCCCGCACCGCCCCGCTCCCAACCACCGCCCATGAGGGGGGGGGGGGGGAGGGGGAAAGCGGGTTGGGGGGGGCGATGGCGGCGGCGGGCGGGGGGCGATCCCGGGGAACCCACCTGCCCATGTTCTGCCTCCCGCCACCCGATGCTGACGGCAGGCCGCCGCCTCCTCCTCCTCCACTTCCACCGCCGCCGGGGGGTTTGCGGTTGTTGCCGGCGGGCTGCGAGGCGGCCGCCGTCTGCTTGAGGGACATGGCTGAGGGCCGAGGGCCGGGGCCTGCGCTGCGGGAGCGCCGAGCGGGAGCGCTGCTCTGTGTCTCCGTGCCTCTGTCTCTCTCTCCCCTCTCTCGCTCTCGGCCGCGGTTGCTCCCAAACAGTGCGGGGCGGAGGGAGCGGAGCGCGGCGCGGAGGGATCCGCGCGCAGAGAGGAGGGGGGGGAGGAAGGAAGGAGGGGGGAGCGCGGAGCGAAGGAACGGCCGAGCGGGGAAAGCGGGCGGGGCGAGGCGACGGGAGCCGTGCGGGCGGGGAGCGCGAGAGGGGAGCGGGGAGCACGGGGCCCGGCGAGGGGGAAGCGGGGCTAAGCGCGGACTCTTTACGGGAAGTCGGAAGGAGCGCGGCGGTACTGCGGCTAGGTTGAAGGGGCGGAGGCGGGGGAGCGGCGGACACGTGAGGCGGCGGCGGACGGCGCCGGGCCCTGCGCTCTGTGTAGGGCCGCTCCCGCCCCGCTCCGCTCCCAGCGCCGCCCGCGGGAGGGCCCTGCTGAGGGGAGCGGCTCCGCCCGCGCGGTGCGGCCTGGTGGTGGAGGAGGAGGAGGAGGAGGAGGAGAGGGAGGAGGAGGAGGAGGGGGTTGGAGGGGAGCCGTGGCTGAGGTGCGGATCTGGCACGTGCGGGGATTAAAGTGGGGAAATACAGGCGTTGTAATGGAGAAATCGGGAAAACGTGAATCTGAAATGCAGAAATCAGAGCGGAGCAGGCACCCGGCTCTGGCGTCACGCTGGTACGCGCTCTGCTTTCGGAGGTGCTTTTAGCGCCGAGCACCGATATGATACATCGCTGTTAAAAGCCCGTGTGCGCGCTGGGTTAGTAAGAGCGGCTGTAACCTGAAAAACCGAGAGCGAAATTGATTTATAGCCGTGGTTACTCAAAGTGCTCGGACTTTAATCTATTCGTAGAGATGCTCTGGAAGTCCCGCAGGATTCGGATGCAGTGAGAAGGAGCGATCCTGCTGGGCGGGCAGCGTTCGTACACCTTGCTTGCACAGCAACAGTTCTCCCATGCGGCTAAAAGCCGTGGGTGGCAGCACGGTGGTAAAAAGATAACAATATTCAACAGCTTTCTTCAATTAGCATCATCCCTGTACTTTTGACTATTAAACTCCTTGTTTTGTTTCACCTTCCAGGCCCGGATAACCCTGTGGTTAACACCTTATGAGCAAAATGACAGATGCCAGCACAAAGCATTACTCCACTGAAAATATCTGTCCAAAACTGCGCCGGCAGCTTTAGGGAAGTTTAGTGAATGTGCAAAATGATTTGCTATTGCCCAGCCACAGAACTGGGAGAGAACATTGAGGAGTTCTGCAGGAAACAGCAGAGGTGAGGACAGAGGTGCAGAGGTGAGGACAGCCAGTAGCACTTCTAGAACTACTTACTGCAAAGGCAGCCGTCTATTTCACTGTACATAACAGGATCACTACACTACCTTAAAAAAGTGAAGAAACAACTTTTAGGAAAAAGAATATATGATGTATATGTTATATTGAATTATAACAGTAAATTATATGCAGGTATGAAATCCAGTAGCACACAAAACTGCATTTCAGCAAACATCTGTGTTGTTAGGTTTATCCCAATGGAGCTCAAACAGATGGCCTCAAATTGCCACCACAGCAGCAGAGGTGCAGCAGGTGGGGAAGGTGAAGGTCCCAAACACATCTTGAAATGAATCCAAGTGAGCTACAGGTAGAGAGGGCTCTGTATTCTGCAGTGTGTTTCATCTGTTTTTTTTTCAGTTGATAAAACAGATTTCCCAGAATGCACAAGGAAGTCTGATAGTAGGCTCTAACAAATCCACGTCCCTTGAGGTTGTTTTGGTTTTGTTTGTTTGTTTTTTAATGGAAAGGAAGTAATTGTAATGCTTTTTCAGCTAAGCACATTACAGTGTGCAACAATCAGTCCCTGTGTTTGATGAAGGTTAAGAACCATTGCAGAGCTATGCAGCCATGCTGCAGGGTCCTGCAGGCAAAGTCCCTGGTGTCCATGGATGTGATTGGTACAAGCAAGTTCCATGGCCAGAGACGGTTTCTAAGACAAGATATGAACACACTAACTTAGATTTTGGGGTAACATTATGTCCTTTGAGAGTGACTGCATGAATAAGACTCTCGTGTTGGTATCTGCAGCAATGACTCAAGCACAGTTGCTGTTTGACTTGTTCTCTCCTTCAATGTATTCTTTGTTTTGCTAAGCTCTGGCTTCCATTGTGCCCTCCCGTTTTTGCTTGTCGAGCATCTTCACTCAGAAGCAAGCACAGCAGTGACCAGGTTGAAGGGACTCCATTTCACCCACCAAGAGCTGAGTCAGGTGCTGGATCCCTCAGAGGCTGATGGTGCCATGCCAGTGCTGGTGCCACTGCAGCTTCCTGCTGTGAGCTGCCCCACCTGCAGAGCACCGGGATCACACTGCTGTCATTGCACACAGCGTCCTTCCCCTTGGTGTTGGCTTTTCCCTGCACACAGCCTTTTGATAGCCAGCAATTCCCACTACTCCATTTTTATTATTTTATGATTTGTCTCTATTGATTTTTTCCCTTTTTTTTTGTTCTGATGCAGTGCTTTAGCTGTAAAAAAAAAAAAAAAAATCAACGTTCAGAATTACATGCTCCACAGCCAAGAAACAAAAGCAACTCTTTCTAATAGAGAATCACATCCTATGTCACCCGTCCCGTTCCCATTCCAGGTTAGAGCTGGTCTTCTTCAAGACCGCTATTTTCATTCAGTTTTGTGCCTGCATGTGCAAGCTGTGTTTGCACATGAAGATTAACGAGCCCGATAACATCACTGCTTCCCCGGAAGTGCTGCATGATGCAATGTTTCCTTGACAGAACTGCTCCAAGGCACCGCGTGCTTCCCGAGGTTCAGTGCGGTGAAACATGTGTGCCTACGGAGGGACGGCCAGCACGAGTGCTTGACATTCATGTTATGCAAAATCAGCCGTTAGAACAGCGCAGTCCTGAGTATTTCTACACGTTTTCTTTTCCCTGAAGACTTCTTTTATTTATCCATTACCACAAAACCTGTTCTTAGAGGCAAAAGCTTTGCCAACAATACTTATAGGCATGAGAATCTCCAGGCACTTGAAAAACAAATCAGGTACTCCAACAAATGAGGAGTGCTTCCCAGAGAGATACGGTATCAGCTAGTCAGCAAAGCTGCAATCAGTTGTAATTGATGAATGCACCACTGGCCAGGCCAGAATTAGGTACACGCACATCCGTGAGCAAAGCCCGAGCTCCAAGCAGGAGAGGCAGCCTCTGCTGCTTCTGCTGTGCGTTGGCTTTGTGTCGCCTGCAGTCCCTCAAAATCACAGCTTGGCTGCAAGGAGATACCAGCTTCCAGCAAACGTATTTTTTGATCCACACTTTGCACTTTGATAATGACTTGTTCCCAATTTCTGTCACCCACCAACACCTTCCTCCAGCTCCCTTCAGGCTACAGAGGACAGACACGCTGCTGAGCCATGCATGCAACTGCTTCCCCACAACTCATGGGAGGTGAAGGAAAGCACGAACAGCCACAGTGTTCGGGTCTGATGTGCACAAGTGCCACAACTTGTTTCATCCATAACCAATATAGAATCATAAAACCAGGATGACTGGAAAAGATCTCTAGGATCACCAAGTGCAACCCCAGCCTTCTCCATTGAACCATGTCATCAGTGCTACATTTCCACATTTCTTGAACACCTCCAAGGTCAGTGACTGCATCACTTCCCTGGGCAGCCAGACCCAAGGCTTGACCGCTTTCAGAGAAGAAATGTTGCCTATTACCCATCCTAACCCTTCCTTGAGGGTTGAGCTTGAGGCCATGACCTTTTGTCCTCATGCTGTTACCTGGGAGAAGAGAATGACCCTACAGTCCTTTCAGGAGCTGTAGAGAGCATTGATGTCACCCCTGAGCTTCCTCTTCTCTGGACTGAACCATCCCAGTTCCTGCAGCTGCTCCCCATAAGACCTATGTTCCAGTCCCTTCACAGCTTCATTGCCCTTCTTTGGACAGGGCATTTTAATGAATCCTGCTCTCAGCTTCCATTGGCCACAATCACCATTTAAGGGATCTCCCTGCCCAGAGGCAGGATCTGTGCAATCACTGCAGCCCCACAGCACTGTTTTGGGACGGAGCTTCAGACTGGGAGACCCCAGCTGTGGCCCAGCACCGTGGGCAGACTGCCTAGCAGCCCCCAGCCCTGGGCTTCATGCCTCTACGATTAGATTTAGCATTTTCACAAAGGGAAGTGGAGAATCTAGTCTAACTCCTGCTCAGCAGCAGCAGACAAAGCAATCGTTATGCCAAGACTTAGCTCTTAAATCCCTCCAGATCTGGTGTTCATGGAGCATAAACAACCTTTGCCTCACAGCTTCACCGAGCTGTGCCTCCCCACTTCCTAAGCACTGCAGTGCAGACCCTTCAATACCCATCCTCTCCCCATCCTTTTGCTGAGACAGGCGTGCCAACAAGAAAGCCAGTTGCCATGGCATTTTTTCCCCCTGCAGACAGATGTCCATTAAAAACCAAGTCAGCCTCAGGTTTGCTGCACAGAACGGCTTTCTGTTATTATTAGCAGCCTGCAAGGAATTCCACTGTGCCCCTTCACCTCAGATGTTTCAATGCACTTCGGAATTAATCCCTGGTGATTAGGAGGAAACCACTACAGAGCAGGTACAGGTACGCTTAAAGGACAAATTTAGGATTATGATCTCGTTTTGCATTTTTGGCAGATGATTTGCACACGACTGTACCTGGAAAGAGCTCAGTTTGTTACCTCTGGCATTCCCTCCTGATCTCTCAGCCTCCCCACTAAAACCATCAGACACATTGGAGGCTTGGATGTTTTCCCCTTCACTGACACACTTCACCCGAGGCTCGCAGTAATTTTGTCTTCAGGATGAGCCCTGCAGCCGCAGCCCCAGCTGGAAGCAAAGTCAGAAGCTCCACACGTGGACTCAGCGCTCCCACCCCTCTGCATGGGCACCCCTGGCCCCAGGACTGTGTTTCCAGCAGGAATCTGCGTGTCGGGCAGTGATGTCTCCTTCCTTGGTTCCAAGGCCACGTTTTTGTTTAAGGTTGGAAAATGGCTCTGTGGATTCCATGCCCTCCCCCAGCCCACCCAAGTGTTGCGTCCTGCCAAAACATCACATCACAGCACCTCTGCAGGGGGCTTCTCAGGTGTTCTTATTGGGATGGTCACAGTGCTGAATGCATGGGAATCCGACCCCAGAGCTCAACTCCATGTAGGAATGCAGGAAATCAGCTCCCTTTGCTGAAGCACTGCAGTGCTAAGACGATGTGGGGAATGGCAGCAGAAGTGTTAAGGAGATCCTGGTCCTGACTCCCAGGGTGGGTCTACTTCTCGTGTCTGGGGTTAACCTGGCGCAGCTTCTAACACGTTCCTTGTTGGGGCTGGATGCCTGGGATACACAGACCTGCGTGGGAGCTAACATTTTGGAGATGTTACTGTGGCTCGGAGCCCCACATCCGGGCTGGCTCGCAGTAAGCGTTCCGCAGGAGCACTGTTTGTGCTGTGGCCCTGCAGGAGCTGCACTCACACATTACTCTGTGAAATAGCACCATCTGAGAACATCTCCAGCTGCAAAGTCCCGAGGGAGAGCTTCACTTCCCAAGATGAAGCATTTGGATTCCTCCTCTCGCTTACAGCTAGCACAGCTGCAAACACCATCAGAGATCCCTAATCCTCTTAGCTGCTCCTGCAGCACGACTCGGAATACTGCAGAGGGAAGTGCTGCTGCCTGCATTGCCGCCCAGCTGCTTGCAAACCTCAGCACCAATGCAGCACCTCAGTCCTCACTACTCATGCCTGGGGACCAGTGCTGCACTGCTCCCTGCATTGGAGCTGCTCTCTGCACTGAGGCTGCAGGAATGCAGCGCTAAGGGGGAGAGGCCAGAAGCCCCCAAGGCTGCTCTCAGTTCCCCGGGCACAGGCAGGATGCAGCTGGGATTTTTAATTCACTTCTATAAGGCTGAAGCATATTTGAAAGCTGGCAAGGAGAACTGCATGGGAAAAACCCACTTTGCTTCCTGTTCACAGAGATTTGATCATGTTTTAAGTACTCTACAGATTTAGTACGGTTTTGGGTATACAGAGCTCAGAAACAACTGTGAGTTGCTTTGAAGCCTCATCCACGACAGCACAGGGGTCCCCCTAGAGAGGAATAGACCACTGAAGTGGGTTTGTTTCATGTGCTCAACCCCTCTGCACTACAGGGCATTAATGGACACCAGTAAACCCCCTGTAGGCAGAGTTGAAAGTGAAGCAGAGGCACACAGACTGCTGTCAGTGGCATCACCATCTTTGCACCCAGAAGAAGAGCGTGTCTCATTGACTGACACTGTCCTTCAAGACCCCTGACAGTGCAGAGGGGCACTGAAAATAGGAGAGCAAACCTGTTAAGTCAAAATCTTTGCAAGAACATCACAAAAGCAGGCAGGCTGCCTGATCAGTCCAGGGCAGACAGAGGGGTTGTGCACTTTGTGTACCCTCCAGCTGCCCATGGAGTGCCCTGCACAGAGTCCCCTTCCACACCAGGGCCAGCACCAGCCCTGCTCTGGCCATCCAGCCAAGCCTCCAGGAGCTTTATAAGAACTATTGGCCCTGAAATGGGTTCAGCTGGGACCGATTTCCTGGCAGAGAAGCACGCATTGTTTTCTTCCAGGTGTTTGATGTTTCTGACCAGCATGACCCGCCAGTTCTCTGCAAAAACGTGGAAGGAAAACACGTGAGTGTCTCAAGGTTTGTTGTCTAACACAATTAACCAATTACTTCCAGGTCAAGACAGGGCAAAGCTATAAATGCTGCATGCTGCTATAAATATGTTTGCTCAAGGGTGGTGCAGGAATAGGAAGGGTTAGGAGCAGGGCTGTCACTTCGGCTTTAAAGGAAAACAAAGAGCAAGAAGTGCTTCCTGCAAAGCAGTCACTGTGCGGCTGCTGCAGTGCGGCCCCTTGGAGGCTCCCAGGTGCTGCTCGAGTTGTCACTGAGCACAAAATAGCACGAGGAGTGATGCTCTCTCAGCTACCCAGAGGGCTCTGGGTCTACATGGTTTTCTTCGCTGGATTTTCCTGATCCTTGTGATTGCTCTGATGAAGTTGGTGTCAAGCACAGCAGTGTGCAAAGCTGCCTCATGCCGTAGGGGATGTGTGCAGAACTTCAGCCTGGAGGAGACACGAGTACTACTCCCCTGCTGCAAAACTACCTCTAAGCACTGCAGCACGGGGCCCTTTTGGATGCATTTGCCCTTAAAACACTGTTATTAGACCAAAATACCCACTTACATAAAAGGAGGGGAAAAAAAGCATAGGAGAAATCAGTGTAACTATCTCAGCTCAGACGAGAATGAACACGTTGGTTGGTGCAGATCAAGGCAGGAATTTTCCACAGGGCCTTAGGGATTTTAGCTCTGATGGAAAGATAAAGGGAGTGGAGAGTAGTGCTGCTCCCCCTTGAAGGGACACCAACAGCACTGCATGTCTGTCGTACTCAAGCAAACAGACAGACAGATCTGCTCTGCAAACTCCCCTGCATGGGTCTTTCTAAGGCACAAACCATGGAGATGTGCCTTTATCCAGGACCTCAGCTCCTATATGAGCAAAGCCAGCATCACTGAGGGGATTAATTGGTGTTAAAAGATGCATTCTTCCCAAGAACAAACGAGCCCACTAGAAAACCAGTGAGTCCCTAGAACTGTGCACAGCAAAGTGTTGGCAGTCAGGTCCATCACCCCAAACCCCATCACCCACATCCAGCTGGACTGCACCAGGATGGGTCTGCAGGATGCTGCCCCAAAAGCACTTACGAAGATCCACCAGCAGGGTGAGCAGAGGGCGCTGCCTTTCCAGCACTCCTTCCTTGCTGTGCCAGCTCAAATGACCCTAAGCCCCCATGCCATGTGCATGGGAAACACAAAACATTCCAGCCCGTAGCTTGCTTTGGCCCCGCACCACAAAGGGACGCTGAGAAACATGCCAACTTGTCACCTCCTTGCTCTCTCAGGAACAGCTGCTGGAGTGAATCGTTTAATCATCCTCCAAACAAAGGCGCTGCCAAGCTTTGTGCAACTTCTGGTTCTCACTCCTCTCCAACAGCAGCAGAGGAGATGGTGTAACCCCCTTGCTGTTCAGTGGTGGAGAGTTTTCCTTCACGGTTTTAGAAATACATACATAAAATCTATTTTCAGGCTCTTAATCACAACAGGAGCATGGCCAATCCCAGCTGCTCAGTGCTCCCTCTGACTGTGGTGCTACTGAGTCATCGGCTGCAAATCTGACCAGATGTTGGAGCTGCAGATGCCAAAACTCTACAGTGGGCTGGAGAGGTGTGAGAGCCAATTCTGCCTCCTGGCACTTGGGTGTCCAGGCAATGGCTGAGGGCACAGAGCGCTCTCTTCCTCTCACCACAGCCCTGCATGCCTCACATCACATCAGCACTGCTTCTGGCCCACAATCAGGACACAGTCCCAATGCGGGGACCCACATCTGGCAAGATTTTAGGAGAGCAGACTCCTCAAATACTGGAGATGCATTAATGTAATGTAGAAGCATTCAACAACCCTTGCTTTCCCTGCACAAGCCACCCACTGCCAAGCTGGAAGTAACAACACTGCTTTACCTGCTCCTATCAGCTCAGCTGAACCAAACTTCCCTCCAGCCCAAACACGACAAGAAGCTTGTTTGGACAGCTTTGCCTTCAAGTAGAAGGCTGCAGAAGAACAGGCCACACATTTTGGCACTTTCCTGCCACCTCATCCCTCCACTTCCAGCTAACACACAAACAAACGCAGCGCACTCTTTTAATTGTCAATCACATCTCTTGAAAACGAATTCCAAGATACAGTACAGCATCTCAGTGTTCTACACAAGGCAAGCTTTCAGCAAAGGGTTGGAGGATCTTGAGATGGTGTAAAAATATATCTTAAATAAAATAGTTTCTGTAGGAGAGCAAGCTGTGTTGTACATATCTAAGTCCTTAGAATAATTTACAGAAGGCAGAGGCCTGGTTGTACAATCCACACACTAGAAAAGAGTTAGTGTACATTCATGCTACAAAGTTAGAAAAGGTCAGAGTTCCAGATGGTTGGGGCAGATCTTCAAACCAAAGCAGTGGATGCAATGAGTGCACTAACGAGCGCTGTGTATTTCAAAGCGAGGAAGCCTAACACTTCCAGTCAATAAAGTCAGGAAGCAGATTATAAAGACTCACCTTCTGAGAGCCATTCTATTTATTGTAACTCGTTCTTTCTGCCTGGCCAAGAAGAACAACTTCCAGGACTAGGTGCCTTCCTTCTTTGTTCCAGTTTAGACTAGCAAGTCAGATCTTGATTTTCAGTGTTACAGACTAAGATCAAGGCTGCTGCAGTTCTAACAACGGAAAGAGATCATACTATGGTCTGAAAGGACAACAGCATGACTCCCTCAGCTGCTTTTAACAAGGGATTAGTGCTGAAACACTCAGACTGCTGAGCACAACACAGCAACCAGGACAGTCACATCTCCAATCATGGTAAAACTGTCCCCACCCCAGTGTCCAGTCTGGTATATTCTAAGTGGAATTTTAAAAAGAAAAATAACAGATTTCCCTTAGGGGGTTGGCTTACTTTTTGCGCCAATAACACAAAAGTTTTGCCAGCCAAAGTTTTGGGCAGAGCAACACTCCAGAGCAGAAGATGCAGCGCTGAGCCATCACAGTAACTGGATACAACAGCTGCATCCAGCAGTGAGGGTCTGCTCGCAGGGCAGGTGGGCAGCACTAAGGCTGGCTGCAGGCACAAAGGAAGTGAGGTTTCAATAACACTGCGTTGGTCATTGCCACCTCGCTCTGAGGACAGCACTACAACCAATGCCAATGTAATCCTACTGAAGCTAAGAGGGAATAATGCACACACACCCAGTCCAGGAGGATCACAGCACTCTGGCAGCCATTAACACACAATGTGCATCCACCTTCACAAAGATGGCTGCATCTGATTTGTAGAAATGCCCATGGAGTTACCATGTTAAACGTTTCCCAGAATAAAGGGCCATCTTATGCTTTCTCAAAGGCAGTAAGCACTGTCCTTCCAAAGGCTCTCTCTAAAACCAAGGAACGGATGGTGATGAAGTCCCTTCAAGAGTTTAATATCCTAGATTACAAGCCTGGAGGACTCATTTAGCGTCTAACACCACCAAGATGGTTTATTCTCCACACCTCCCACACAGTCCCACTCCTGCACTGCTGTACAGTGCCTGGACTGCACACACAAAAAGATGTAATTTAATTTACTGTTTCTTAAATTAAAAAAAATATTAATTGAGAATACTTTCAATCCAGAAATGGGAAAGGAACTCAAGAAGTCTCACACACTGTGCATAGCCTATTCCACAGTATCCCCTTAGGAAATGCAATGTTCAACATGTGTACACCCACCGACCCCAGAAAACTCGCCAAGAAGGAAGTCAAACGCATGACAGGAGTGGCTTTAAAAAGGTAGAAAGGCAAAACGGTCATTAAGGTCTGCCTAAAAATAGCTAAACAGTGCAGTGAAATGCTTTTAAATACCACAGACACCTCCAGTGACTGGCAGCCAGTTTTATGAGAAGCTCTGAAGACAATTTCTAGCTGAGCTTTACTGAACTAGGCATTCCCAGCTGGAGTCTGAGGGCTGGGCCTGGCCTACCACGAGCACGGCCAGATTCAGCATGGGAGCAGCACTCCGATCTTCATTTACCCCTCTTGCCACGGCCTCTCCTGGAAGAAGGCTTGCCCGTGCTCCCCGTGGAGGAGCTGTCAGAAGAAGCCACTGCAATGTTGATTTGTCCTTCCTGAATCTCTTGCCGGGTCTCAGCTGGGAGGTGATTGATTTTCTGTTGCGTCTCTAGGTAGAACATGACATCTCGCAACTGCTCCTGGATCTCTGAGATTTGCAGGTCCTTCTGCTCACAGGTTTCCTTTAACACTCTCTCCTCTTCCTTCAGCTTGTTCTGAAGCAAGGCTTGATTTGCTCGCAAACACTTATTCAGTTCTTGCTCCTCCTTCAGCTCATTGGAAAGCTTAGCCACTTTGTTATTCAGCTGAGAACACCTTACAAAGAGGAGCACAAGTCAGGAAAGCAGTCTATTACACCTACATCAAACATTACTGCAGCCCTTTTATTTCCAGTCTTTAGGGAAATTGTCTCCCCAGCTGTCTCCGCCCCCAAGGCCACTCAGATCTTAGCTTGGGCCCTGGTGGGCTGGGAAGAACAGACCGCACAGTCCCACCTAGGGAGCTGGAACGCACTGATCCTCATGCCCTCTGTGCCTGACGTCCTTTAACTGACACTTCCTAACATCTACGTTTTTCTCTGTGCTGGGTGAGTCGCCTCTGTGGGGCTGCCTTTCTTCTCTCTGGACATATCTGCCAATTGCAGAACAGACTGGCATCTGCTTCTGAGCAGGCAGAGGAAGGATTGCTGAATGCTAAATATGCAGACCGTGTTAAAAGAGCCACGGGTCCCAAACCTGCGTTCCACTCAATGGGCACTTCCAGTGTGTGACCACCTACAGAAATTACAGCTTTTTATTAAAAAAAGCAGCATTCTCAGTACAGCAGTTTAAATAGCTCAAAGTCACCCAGGAATAGCAAGACTTTTTCTTTTTAGATGTCAGCAAGCAGAGCGTTAATGGCTGCATGGAACTAAACCTGGCAGCAGTACCCACTTCCTTTCGACAGACTGCTTTTCTTTGAGCAAGTCATTCAGCCTCTGTTCCAGACTGTCACACTTCTCAATGGTCTCTTTAAATTTGGTCTTCATGTTGTTAATCTGTAAAAACAAACACACAGGCATTTCAAACAGATCAAAGTCCTGTGCACTTTCATTATGACATTCATTTTTCTGCTGCGCTTTCTAAACTTTGACCAATTATTGTATCCAGGTAAGCAAAAGTTTGGAGACCAGAAAGTTTAATTTTGTTTAAGACCCTCTGCATTACGCCTTGCAGTACGCCAACAAGGAACCACGTTGCCGTGGAAGCTGCTCATACAGAACAGTAACTGCATCTGCAAACCTGCGCCAGGGAGCCCATTCATAAGGAAACAAAAGAAGAGGAAAAAAGAGAAGCGATACCAGATTCTCATCTTAATGAAGCATTGATATATCCATTCTCTCAGATGTTCTGTCAGTAAACTTGAGTTTCCACGTGTGAGTTTCACAAGGCTGAGCTCTTGCTCATTTTAAAGGAAACCTCAAATAAATATGGGCAAAGTCTGAAAATGAACACGCTGCTCCACTCAGCACTGACTCAGCAGCGCGCTGCCGTAAGACAGTGACCTACTGACACCAATACCCTGCTCACGCACCACGCAAATAGAAACACACATACGTTCATTTCCTCTCCTCTACTTCAAAACTAGAGATTGCTGCTGCTGAAGAGAACCACCCTCCCACTCTCCAGGCACCACACAGAACACATCTAAACTTCTCAGATAACACTTGAAGGAGATTTCTAGCCGGAAATGCAGCTTCCCCTCTGTTAATGTCAAAAGTACACTTGCACGTACTGGAGATGGGAATATGAAGGAAAAATGCTTTCCTGGAGGATCAAACTGGATAAATGTCAGTGTCAGCACACATGCAGTCTTCACTGATGCCAGTCAACGCAGAACAGGTTTTAAGCCTTCCGGCCTTAATCACCGAGTGTTTATGCAGCTGATGGTTAATTTGGGGAAGTAGCATGAGCACTGATAATGGAATACACTGCATTGTGGCACTGATCCAGACAAGACCTGCATGCCTTGAGTGCCATGAATAGAACTGTAAGGATCTTTAAACACGAAACCACATTCCATATGTATAATATAGACGTTTCACTTCACAGCTGCTTTGTGGATCACGTTTCCTGGTCATGCACAAGACAATTTTTCCTACAGCTTTGCCTTTTCTCAAGAAATCCATCAGATTTCTGGGACAGCTCTTCAGACCAAGGTCAATGATCACTATTTCAACGGTCATAACTTATGCATTTAGGATATTGTTTCACTGCAGATACTACATGGTTAATTAGAAGTTACACAGAAAGTTCAAATAAGGACTCGGCCCCAAATCCCAACTCACTTTAAACCTAGTTGGAAGGATCTACACAGAGTGAAAAGCATTAAAATATTCTCTCTGGATTTTTGCTCGTGACATTTTGAAGCAGTCCTGCCTACAGAATGCTTTATAGGAGGAGACTCTGAACTTTTCCCAATGGGTGATGAGGAGAGGCAGGGGATCACAAAGAAAGGGCAAATCAATATGCATTTGGAGTAGAAAGACAGCCGAGCAAATTAAAGTCATACTGTCTCTGCTAATGCTAACCTTCCCTAGAGAAGCGCGCCAGGGTGAGTGATGGCATCAGCAAGCAGGGATCCTGCAGCAGCACAGACTCGTTTTCAGCACTGCTGCAGTTTCCCGAGCAGCACATTTAAATCAACCTTAAATCTAAGTGGCAATCTACCTGCTTCTGCACCACTGAGCAGCAAATTGCTAGATCTGAGCATCCAGATAAGGAATACGTCTCGGAGCCAATTTTCTCAGCTGGTAGTGAAACAGGCTACGCGAGGTCACGTCACGCAGCACTCGGGCTGTGTGAGAGCAAGCAGCTCTGTCTCCCATTAAACAGTGAGCAGGGCCCCGTGCCAGCAGCGTTCCACACATGCTCAGAGAGAGCAGCGCTCACCTCTTCAGCTGTATCCTTTTCTATTCGGACAATCTTGTTTTCCCAATAGATTCTCTGTGATTCCAGCTGGCTTGTTAGCAAATATGAGTACTGTAAACACAGAAGATACACACAGAACAGTCAGCTTTTCCGTAAGGGTAGCTATGCTGATTAAGAAGCCCAAAGGGCTCCAATATGAAAATCAATTTAATCAAATGAAATTAAGCATAGAGGGCAGTCTGAACATATGTGCAAACTGCAGATCCAGCAGATACGTTGCACCAATTGGATTTCAGAATCAAACCCCTCAATTTTCTGAAATCGAGTAAAGCCTTTACAGCACAACAGCAAGGATCGAGTCAGAGTTCCACCACTGTGCCATGCACTTTTAACAGATTTTTTTTGTTGTATTAACAAGGCCCCAAATCTCACGTGCCACAGGAAAAAAAGCACCAATAATCTCTGTCGAGAGCTTAAAACCCCAAGGGTCCCAAATGGGAGTTCCCCATTTACACCCCAAAGCCCAAGAGAGGAGAGTAAATGAACACGTCTAGCTTCACTCTAGGAAAGCCTTTGACAAAGCACCCCCAGCTGCACAGAGCCCTACACAGTTCCTGCTCCCCAGTAACTACGGCCCATTCCAACGTTACATTGCCATTTGAACATGGATGCATGCCTTACATCCCCCCTTTTCACTCCTGGTTCTGCAGATGAGTTATGAGAAGGTTGGAATCATTTCTTACCATCAAGCTCAGCAGCAGCACATTAGGAGTTTGCCGTGGAATTAAACATGTGCAAGAAGCCCTGAATACACTAAGTAATATCAGAGAGCCAAAACACGCTGCCAAATTCATTCTCTCTGCAAACATTTAGATCTCATAAGCCAGACAGAGAGATCTTTTACATGCTTTAAGCACTGACCTCTTGGCAAAAAGGGTTAAAAATAGATGTTTTCACATCCAAACATCACACTGAAAAATTCATGGAACAAGTAAACAAATATTTATTTGAGCAGTATGCTTACAAAGTCTGGTCTCTACGGGCTTCTCTTCTACAGACATCCTTGTGTCTAATGCGGCTGAAGTCACGCTGCAGTATATCTGTATATACAGTAATTTGAGTTGCTCTTCCTTTAAAATAGATCACTGGTGAGGGAAAACTTGTGTGAGGCTTTCTTTTACCCTTCTCGTTAGAGTGGGAGAAGATGGCCAACAGCCATAAAAAAAAAAAATCACTGTTGAAGGGAAGGGAGCAGAACAGGGCTGGTGTCAGACAAGCTTCTCAGCTTTCCTTGATAGCCAAAGGAAGCACACAGCTATGGATTCCTACATCCTTGCTCAGTTCACAAATAAAATTACTCAAGATTACAGTTCCATACCCATCCCAGGCTTTAAGTCAAGTCACAGGTCCTACAGGAAGGGTCTGCCAAGCGCATCAGGACATTCGGACCCATTTCTCTTTCAAATGACCTCAATGCCTGTAGCAGCATAACCAGCTAATCATGAGTCTACTGGTGAACACAGGAGGAAACTGCAGCCAGCTTACTGTCAGCTGCATTGGCTCTGCAGAGCCAAGAGGAGATTTAAAAAAAAAGTAGTAAAGATATCTTGTTTCTGCCTGGAGATGATTGCCTACACGCAGGGAGCAGGTCTGCTGCATAAGCTGATGTCACTTTCTTGTAGTCCTATCTGATTTGAAACATTTCCACAAGCGGCACAAAGCAGAGTTCAACAACCCAAAATATTTACCTCTAATTGTAAGGCATCAATTTTCTCTTCCTGACACATATCTCCCTCGCACTCATACTGAACTATCTTCCCATCAGTTTTACTTGCAACCAGTCGGTGGACGTAGTTATCTGAAGAGAGAAAATTCAACCAAAGGGAGTTTTTGCTTAAGAACACCCAGGTTGACACCAGTGGAAATAATTTATGCAGCACAATTAACTATGCAGACTGCTGCAACAGCGTATTAGCAAGGCAGAAAGCCAACAACAGATGTATTTGTTATTTAACAGACTTTGCATAGGCATCTTATGGGATATTTATTACAACAGCCTGCTCTCGTACCTCGGGGCAAATTGATGGAAAGGGAACAACAAACACATTCCACAGAGGATACAGGACCACTGCAATTCATCATGGAACCTCTCACATGCTACAGACCCACGAAAACTACGATTAGAGAGGAGATGGATGCTCCCAAGGTTTTGGGATAGATGCAAACTGCAAGAAAACCATCACAAATACTCTTAACAACCAAAAGCTGTTGTACAAACAAGGTGGGGGAGACAGAGTGCTTACCTCCAGCATAATCCCAGACTCTGTGGTTGGTCAACTGCATTGCATAGGTGTGCTGGGTCTCCTCAAAGTGCTTGTAGGCATGGCGACTCACATACCGGCCACAGCCTATGTGCCCACAGATCAAACAGATCCAGAGGTTCTGTCAAGAGAAAGACAAAGCTCTGTCCATGCAGGAGTGTCGAACAGCAACATCACACAGCAGCATCACTGCTTGAGAAAACACCATCTGAAACCAACAGGCTCCAGATGCTGCTCACAGCCAGTCGCTTCCTCACAGAGGGAGCTGCATTCTCCTCCTCTTTGGGAAGCTTTGCTCAGCTGGAATAGCAAAGAGAAGGAAGCACTTGCCCATCCTTGCCAATTACGAGCTTGCAGATGCCAGGCACCTTGACAGCCTAGCACAAGCAGAGATGGAAGAAGGGCTTTGATTAATGAACGTGGCAACTTGACAGGAGCACCAAAGCACGCGCCAAAGAGCGCAGAGCAGAAGGCAGCATCGTGTTACTTCAGCCTCCTGCTGTCACATGCACTGATCAGCTGATGCACTGATGCTTTCTAAGAAATGGAAACATTTGTCAGGGCAGGAAACCCGGCAGGTAACATCCCTTCCAAGAACCAATTCCAACTCAAAAGGAAAGCAGATACACCACTGACTGGTAAAAACAACCTGAGAGCAGCCACAGAATTAACCTCAAAAGCAACTAGAGCAGCTATGCAGTCAGATCTAGTCTAGATCTCACTCACCATCCACCCACCTACTTACTTCTTGAACTCCACACTCAAAACATTTGTTCTCTTCCACTGGCTCTGGCGTTTGGCAGTATCTGCAGACAGGACACCTAGAGGGCAATAAGCACCAAGATCAGACACACAGAGCTTCATCTTAATATCAGGGTAATTAAAAACCGAGCCAAAGAGCTCAAAGTGGGATCTCATCTTGCATTATGCTGTGGGATGCTCCCTGTGTGCACGTATCTTACAGCTCCCATGTACCCTCCTGAACTTGCTTCCACTCCCCACAAGGCTATTTTGTTCAGCCAGCAAGTAACAGAAGAAATAACAGATCTTCCAGAGCTACTTCAATAGTCCCAGCTTTACCTGGTTTTGCTGCAGTCCAGGTGTAGAGAACATCTGCAACCAGAGGTGTCAGCACAGCCGGCAGTGACCTCAGCTTCTGCCAGCAAGCAGAAGAGCCAGAGCTGAGTTCAAAAAACACCCCTCAGCCATAAACACTGCAAAAGCACTGTGCAAACACTGCTCCTCCAGACTGCTGCCAATGGACAACATTTTCAGTTGAGACTCTGATCATAACAAGCACCTTAGTCTTCAAGGACAGCAGAAAAGGCAAGAACAGGGTCGGTGCTCGATGCAGTGGCACGCACAGAGCAATATCCAAGCCCTAGCAGGGTTCTTCCAAAGCTTTCTCATTAAATGAAGGCAGATCAATCGTACCAGAAACAAACTTGACTTCCTGTTGACACTTTATTTCCTGGATATTTTCCATTATCTGCAGCTTTATACAGCAGCTGCACGCTGTTGTGGAAGGTAACTGCAGACAGAGGTGCTCACACTTTACAGCACTGCTTAGCACTGAAACATTCCTAAGGAGGTGAACACTTGTGCTTTAATTTCACCCCAACCCAATGGGTTCAGGCTCAGCCCTTCTGGGAGGAACGCCCCATAACTCTACCCAAGAGAATCTATAACAAGCAGCCTGTGTTTCTTTTGAAACAATACCACTGTGCTGCAAGAGACAACACTGAACACCAGAAACAGCCTTTGCTGAGTTCCTAGTGCCTGGACCCAGTGGAGGGAGCAGTAACTCAGACTCTGGATCCTGTTGCCAGGACTCTGTGTATTTTTCATTAGCCATTGGAAAAGCTACAGAAATATTCTAGGGGGAAGGTAACTGGATTGCAGTAAGCTTCCCATACAAATTCAGGCACTTACAGTCTCCACGGCACCTAACCAAAGTGGACAAGGATTTCTTTCTACCATTTTCTTAGGCTGGGACCATACTTAAATTGTGTACCAGATCTTTAAGTGCTCTTTTGGATTTTGCTCCTATGTTGGCTAAGCTCCATTGCTTCAAATTTAAACTGGTTTCCATTTACGGGATAAACAGCAAATAAACACGAACAGCTACAAATCTGATTAATCCCACTGAAGTTCTGTTATTCAGCTCAGGGCTAAAATTGTCCTCACTCTCTATCAATGAATCAGGCACCAGTAACAGAGGAAAACAGAGCCCTCTGCTGCAGTAGCTACGACTGCCTGATGCGCAGTAAAGCAGCAAACAGCATCCAGAGAAATTGAGCTGTGTACAACTGACAGCAGCCTGGGTGCCAGTCAGGAGCTCAGGCATGCTGAAATCCCATCTATGGGCATGCAAAAGATGGAACCAGGACCAGTCCTTTCAACCTACAATAATTGGAAATGATTTGCATTACTGTGCAGCTGCCCTGTTCTCTTAGCAGTGAGGCCCGTGGGAAACAGTGTTCAATTACTTTTGGCTAGGAGATTTCTCCCTGCAAGTCTCTTAATAGGAAAGAAAAAGTACTAAGACCTGTGGTAATTCCTGCCCCCACACCGTGATGAGCAAAACCGGTCCTGTCAGCATACAGCCACCACACTCAGAACAGAGTTTTTGATGTGGAAACAAAGAAAAGCCTCTTACGTGGTGTCCTCCCACCGCTGCAGACACTGGCTGTGAAAGCTGTGGTTACACAGAGTGGTAAGAATCCCGTTCACAGACTCATCCATCCTCTCAAGGCACACCGTGCACTTTGGGAGCTCTGTCAGATCCATCACAGGCAGGCTGGCCCCCTTTAAAAGAACAAGCAGAGACAAATTGCTCAGCACCCTCCAATCACCATAAATTAAGCACCTGCATTGAAAGTCAAACTTCTCTCCCATTACCACCAGCACTAGGGTACAGTACAAAGCAACCCTGTGAGTCTATGCAGTGGTTACAAATTTACCAAGGTAAAAAGCAACCCACAGCCTTCAACAGAGCACAGCCCCATCAGAGCACAGGGTGAGGAGGCTGCTGCAGCTGCCACAGCCCCATGACATTTTCTGGATCACGGCAGCTGGCAGGTTTAGGTCAGAGATGCTGCAACGGTGAGGCTTGAAGCCTATGGAAATCACCAAACAAACCTTTCCATGTAGAAACAATACTGGAACAGGAAACAGATTTCAAACTGATACAGATAAACACTTCTTGCAGTGTTCTGCTCAGAAGAAGTAATCCTGTTAGAACTCTCTGAAGTCCAGAAAAAAGGAAAACAAGATAAAAACTTACATCTTCTGACTTGAAGACTTCAGCCCTTTCCACGTACACGAGCTGGCAAACATCCTCCTCTATTGAGTTGAACTGCCGACCATT
Organism: Lagopus muta; assembly: GCF_023343835.1. Lineage (NCBI taxonomy): Eukaryota > Metazoa > Chordata > Aves > Galliformes > Phasianidae > Lagopus > Lagopus muta. Next base: position 6,502,533 of record NC_064449.1, on the reverse strand, counting down.
GCACGCCATGTAAAAGCTATCTGCATCAGCCTGTGCACAAAACAAGGGGAGGCTGTTGAAAGAAAAAGCCCGCAGCTGACACAGACAGGGAGGAGGAGACATCTGCTGTATCCCTGCTTCTTCTCTCCACCAGGTCCCATAACAGAGGAGAAATTTCAGAGAACCAGCTCCTGCCAGCAGGCATCGCATCTTGGCACCGGGTTTAGTGCTACCACTTGGAGATGGGAAGCAAAGCTGACAGCAACGATGGTTACTCTGATAGCTGAGTATTCAGCAGGAATGACAGATTTCCCTTCAGCATCTGCTTTGCTTCCTGTCAGTGATTTCAGCACATTTGCAAAGCAAATTTGGTTTCTTTGCAAAAACTTCAGAGCATCACATTGCACAGGACACTGACACTTGTGTCAGGGAAAAGAACGATTCAACTGTGGGAAAGGATCCACTGCATCAGGAACAATTCAGACGTGCTCCAAACCATCTGCGGGAACCACGAGGTAAAGAGGCAGAACCCAAATCAAATCTAACACGTCACCCACTTTCACTCAGCCACCTCCCTTTCACCTGGCAAAGGATCACAGCAGGCTGAGAAAAAGTGAGCTGAGCACCACATACCCCTACTGCTAACCACTGGAGCCAGGTACACAAAGGCACACAAGATTTGTTTTTGCTGCATATAGAGACAGCCGTTAGGGGTCACCGGGGAACGGGGCTTCAGGAAGTTTCTGAAGCAACTGCAATTTCAGGGTGAACTGACCATGGCTTTGTGGTTTTGATGCAAGGCTGCTCAACACCAGGTATTTGTCCATCACATTTTATACAGCAGAATGCAAAACACATCTCTGCAGCTGCTGCAAATGGCACCGACTGCATTCAAATGCTGCATCTACACAACAGGCATGGAAAATGTCTCAGGCAGCACTCACAGCTAGGGAAAGAGCTGACCAAAACTTCTCTCAAATCCCCATAAAGGAAGGTGCAGGTGAGAGCCCACATAGAACATAATGGGGGAATAGCTGTAAGCAGCACCCTGTGTTATCCAGTGATCCACTCACCCCCAGGCTGCCCGTTTTGGGGCAAGCTGTCCTTCTCACATTGTACTGGCAGTGGCTAAGCCATCACCTCACTCCTCAGAGATGTTTATTAAAACATAAAGTGCCATTGGCTGCATTCTTTCTGCTCAGCAAAGCACAACACCACTCTGTCTGCAAACGTGCTCGGAGGTAGCAGAGGCAGTTTGTTTTTACATGCTTAACAGTTTTAAATATCCTACCAACAAGAAATAGTGGACACAGAACATGACACACGCTTGTCTACAGGACAAGGTGCCAGATAAATCCCTGTCAGTAGCCCCAGGAAAGTGCTGGGCAACAGGAAAGGACTGCCCTCCTACCCAGCACCTATAAGGCACTGCAGTCCCCTCTATGGCAAAGGGACTTCCAGCTCTTACCTGGGAACTAAACTTTATCAGCACCATGTACTGGTTGGGAGTGGAGTCTCGGATGATTTTCATGTGCTCAATGACTTCATAGAAAGATGCCACAAACTTCATCAGGTCGTGACTGGTCATGGTGGCAGGGACTGTGAGGATACACAGCATGGCACTGCGCCTCACATCTTCTTTTAGAGAGGTCATCTTGCTGCAAGACACCAGTTACACAGCATCACATCATTCCAGAGAGGTCAAAGCTGCATGTCGCACTTCCACCAACTGCAGTTACAAGGATAACTGCTGCCGATCCAAACCCTCTTTTGCACATTTGTAAATGCTAAGAAGGAAAAGGCTGAGGTAGGAGCCTAAAATGCCTGCATGAAACTATTACTCCTCAGCAAAGTATTAGAATGGGAAGCTTCAATCAACATTGGCTTTGTCAGGAGTATTTGGTCATCTGTTCTTCCCTAAAAAAAACCAAACAGCTGAGCCTGGCAAATCACAGATGCTCAGAACTGTTCCTTTAACAAATGAACAACCCTTGCTGCTATTTCAAATGCTCCTTTTGTCTCTGATAGCTTTCAAGACGACCCAAAATGGAATTTCCCATGCAATTAAAAGGGAAGAGTGTGGAACTGTAATCCCTCAAATACAGAATGAAAGCTCCCACCTCAGAGAAGTTCCTCAGGCACGCAGCCGAAACCCTGGAGCTTAACTCTGGATCCCTCAAGAAGCTGCACTGCTAGGAACCCATGATCACCTCACATTCTTACAGCTCCTTGGCATACATGCTGCCTGTAGGAGTGTTGCCCACAGCCAGAAGACCCAAGCCCAAGCCCCAGCTTTTCCCCAAGGCTGGTGGCAGTGTAGGTGTAAGGCACCCTTCCTGTTTGTCCCTGCACAGCCAGCTCAGGAGCCACAGCCCCAGGGTGAGCAGCTCACCCTTCCGGATGACCTCATTACTCACCAGCGCCATTCCCACTAGAGCTACAATTAGTCAAGCATTCTTACTTTGTTTTGTACAGATGCATAATGCCATGAACGATTTCAACTGATGGATTCCCGCTGAAGAAGGAAATCTGGTCAGGGAGCTGTTTTGAAGGCGAGTCTGGAGCAGCCTCACGCTCTTTGTTTTGATCATCCTGTTTATTTTTGTCCTCAGACGATGCAGCCTCTGAAGATTTTCTTGCTTCCACAGCAGCTTTTGCTTCATCTTTCCAAACAAAAGCTTTAATTACCACACATGAGAAACATCTACAGTTCTCTAAGCACAGCCTGACACAACACTGCAGACTCTCAGAACTCCGCTGTGCCGGATGAGATCCAATATGAACCGCTATCAGCCAGGACGGCTTCCACACAACGACACAACCTGAGGGCTTAGAAGGGATCTCTGCAACCCCCACCCTTCCCATCTCCTCCGGCGGCAACGAGCGTTGGCACATCCGCATTCCCACCTTCAACCCAGGGGCGATTTACGGCCCGCCCGGTGCCGGTACCTGCCCGCGGCCGGATGGTCTCGATGATGATGTCGGTCATCTCCCTGCGGCCCAGGTGCTGGTGCAGGATGGCCGCCCTCTCGCCGGGGCCCTTCCCTTCCAAGCAGGCCGGGATCGCCCCGCTGCTCTCCGCGGCCATCTCCGGAGCTGCGCGGGAGGAGAAAGCGTTGAGGCAGGCATCGGCGGCAGCGCGGCGCCGGCCCCCGCCCCGCCGAGGCGCTCCCGGCCCCGGGGCGCCGACTCACCGGCCGCGCTGTAGGCGAAGCCGGCGGGCAGCGGGGAGAGCTCGGCCAGCTCCAGGCGGATCACGACCAGCGACACGCTCATGGGCCCGGCGCCGCGGGACCCTCCGCGCTGCGCTGCCGGCCCAACGGAGACCGAGCGCCGCTTCCGCCTCGCGCACCTCTGCCCTCTCACCCCGCCGGGGTCACGCCGCCGACGCGATGACGTCAGGGGGCGGCGGCGGGAGCCGGAAGGAGCCGAAGGAGGGGCCTCGGAGCGGGCTCGGCGCCGTGGCTCACCGCGAGGCTTAGCCGTGAGTTCTCGCGAGACTTGGCGCCGCGCTGCCTGACGAGCCCGGGCTGCGGTTGCGGCTCAGGGCCGGAATGCGGCCTCGTGCTTGCAGAGGCGGGAGGCGACGTCCTGTCACGGCCGGCTGTGGCGCGTCAGCACGCTGCGCACAGGGGCGGGCCCCATTCCTTTCTGCCACAACGCCACCGAAGCATTTCCTCCGCACTGCTTCCATATCTCAGCACTCAGGGCCCGCCGCGCCAGTTTCCCCAGAGGGCAGCACTGCGATCCGCGGGACACGCGGCTCGGCGGTCCTCAGCGGGCCTCTCGCCGTGCTCCCTCCGGTCCCAGCTGGAGGTAAAGCTGACCTGCAGGACTCTTACAGAACCGGCTGTTTTCACCCAAGGGCACTACACCAAAAGTGGGTTTGGGGTTTACACCGAAGTAAAGATGTGGCCCATCACATCAGTTCTCACCAGTGCTGTTCTTACACATCAGATTTCAGAGCTGTAGAGGAATTTCAAGCTTGTTTCCCAGTTCTGACAATGCCGTATGTGCTCTCTCCTGGCTTTCTTACTTTCCTCTATGTAGACTGGGAGGCCCAGAATTGTATTCCAGCTGGCACCATCCAACAAGCTCTGCACTCTGGAGGTGAAAACAGTCTCTCTCTCTCAAGTACACAAGAGCAGAGCTGACGACTGGAGTTTTTGCAGGAATTGGGACAGCGCTGCTTTGAGATTGTAAGCTATATCCCATCCCTCTCTTCGTGCTTCCTGACTACAGGGAAATGGGACCCTGCGACATGGGAAGCTGGTGGTTCGGTGAGGATTGTAATTTTAAAGGAAATCCTCCAATGGAAGCTTTTGGGTTTTACCATTGAAGAAGCATCACTGTCTCAATAGGGCTGGCAGCTCATTGCTGCAATCATTCTGCTTCCAAGGCAGGATGGTGAGCAGAATATACATTCACTTCCACCAGCTTCCTCTTCTGTATTTCATAGTTTCTGATACCAAGAAGCACAAATCAAAGAGCAGCTGAAAGGCTTTTGCTTCTAGCTGGTGCACAAACATACTCCATGGGTGGAGACTGGTCTCAGTAGAGATTTCTTAAAACCAGGAGAAGCCCCTCCACCATAGCTTTTGTTTGCCAGCTCCAGGAGCATTATGTCAGAATCCTCTTTTTAATGCAGTCTTTTTGAATCTAAAATGTAGATTCCTTTCCTGTCTGTTAAATGGCACTACAGTGTTTATCTCCAACCTGCCTTGATTCCATGACAGGCACAATCCTAGCACATTTCTTGTTCCCAAAATCAGCCCCTTAGCTTTGCTGCTACTGTAGAATCTGAGAACGCCCGTTTCTTTGGTCTAAGCAATTTAGGTGGGAGATTCACTGTCTGCCTTCTGCTGCCAAGGGAAGTAGGACAGCAAGATAAGACAATCAGGCAGCCTCTCTGCTCAGCCATTCCTATTTTCTTCCCTGCTTAAAAACTGTGTATGACTAATTACCATTCTTGGGGGGTAGGGGGGCTCTCTCAGGCAAGTATCAGTGTTCCAGTGAACTCTTTCCTCACCAACTTAATCAGAAGTGAGATGATAAAACAGCTCCCCATAATGGCAGAAGCAATACAGTGTATCCATGCAGACGGTGTTAAGATAGCTCTTCTAAGCAACAGCTTCCAGCGGCCAAATGGAGAGAGCTTTCTGCCCCTGGACCAAAAGCATTTTGATGTGGTAAGCCCAGATGGATTGTAAAATATATTTCTGAAGCTAGGTCTATAGTAAAGAGCAACTGATATTCTTTACTTAAAGATACCAAAGGGAGGGCCACCCACAACACGTTAGTAGATATAAATGTGGCAGTCTGAAGATGCATAGCTTGCTGTAGCGCAGATTGTCTATCATTGTGGGGGGGAAGTACTGCTTGAATTTGTTTTGGCTGTGATACCTATTTGGATACAAAGATCTCATGTCAGTCTCCAAGTTCAGACAGATGGTTTTGGTCAATGCCTCTTCTGCTGTAAATATCACTTTAGCATGGCTAATAGGTGCAGTGATCAGAACACCACTTATCCCTATAGCTCAGATGGCAATGGTTAGAACAGTCAGAAAGATCAATAGAATTGTGATACAAGATGTATAATGAAAAAGGGACAAACACAATAGAGAGACATTGTAAGGGAAGAAACAAAAAAGACAGCTCACCCACCTCCAAAGATCTCACAATTGAAAACTCCACAAAGGAGGGATCTCCAGAAAGAAATCCTTCCCTAGTGGCAGTCAGCCCTTAAATCTAAGGTCTAAGAGAGGTGCAGTCAGGCTCCACCCCTTCTGGTCACACAGCTGAATTGCCTTCACCTGTGCTCCCAGGGCTGACCTTTCCCCAGGTGCTCAATCAATGCTTCAGGCCAGGACTCAACAGTTCCCAGAGAGTGGTGCACTCCAAAACTTTCTTAGACAGCTCTGAGGAATTGGTTCAGCACATTTGGGACATCTATTGAGTCTTCTACATCATGATATTGTGATATTGTTTCATTGGATATCTTCTGTCCAAAGAATGGCTGGTCCTGTTCAGCTTATTTGAGCTGATGCAGCCGCAGCCAAGGCAGTTGGCATCCACGCAGCCACTTGAATCGTATCCTATCCAGCTCTGTCAGCCCTCCGTTCCCTGCGTCCTTTATTTCACAAATTACTGTGCCTGTCAGTCTCACTCCCACCCTGCTATGCTCTGTTTCCAGAACTGCACAGATGTTTGTGGTCACAGCAGGCTCATGCATAACCCATTGGTTGTCACCACAGATAGCTGAAGCTTATCGAGAAGGAAAGTGCAAGCCAGATCCTTGCATCTACAAGCTGTGCTTGGAGCGCTTGGATGTTCAGCCTCAGGAATCCATCTTCCTCGACATCAGCAGCCAGAACCTGAAAGCAGCAGCTCAGCTTGGTATTAAAACAGTGAAGGTACGAAGCAGTGCAAACAGGGCAAGGGTATGGTATCTCAGTCCAAAGCTTCCAAAGGAAGCTCTGAGCCTTCATTTATCTGTCATCAGGGGAATGGTTAGCTCTCAGGATTTGGAGATAGCGAGTTCAGGCGTTTTACTTTGGTGAGGGGACCAGTGGGGAAAGGACAAGTCAGAGATGGGTGGGAACTCTGCTCCCCAGGATGGCACACAGGGAATGCCAGCTCTTACCCCAGCCCAAACTGGCGCTCTTGGCGACAGAGACCAAGGTGAGAGGCTGTGAGTACTGGTAATGGCACTGTGTGTTGGCCAGGACTGACCAGTGAATTCCTGTGTGTCCAAGTGTATCAGTGCCATTGGACTCACAGATAAATGCACCACAACTGTGTGGAGCTCCTTCTTTCCTAGGCAATTGTATCTTCTAATTATCATTCTGTGTCTTTCCCTCCCTTCTGCTTTCAGGTTGATGATCTTGAAGTAGCATTCAAAGAGCTGGAAACCTATCTGGGTTTTCCTTTAAAAGGGTTTGTTCCATATACTCGTTCTGTGAGACCAACCATGGAAATTCCAAAAGACAGTCTGCAAAAGTACCTTGAAAATGTTTTCAGTGACCAGGCAACAGGTATTGCAGCACCTTTTGCTCTTCAGCCTGAAAGCTCACATGTCCTGGAGTGATTGCTTCTTTCCATTTTATAAAAAAAAAGTGGATTGAAAACCAATATTCATGAAAGTCTCCTAATCTCCAAGCAAACACTGCAGCCATACAGGCTTCAGTGGCGCAGCACTGTTGGACCAAAAGGCAACATTTAAAGACTTCATTATTTGTGAGGCGTTGAGAAAAGCTGCAGAAGAAACACCAGGAGTATTTCTGACCTGTAAGGCACAGGCACATGAATGAAAAGTAAAACCTGGAGAAGTGGTGAGAAATAATCCCATCTTATGCTTTGTCTGCTGACCCTCTGCTCTCAACTCTCCAGGTCCGCTGACACTGTGGCAGTTTGGCTGTGGACAGTCTGCCCAGACCTATTTTGTCAAATTTGGAGATCGTTTATGGTGCTGAAGAAGGAACTCCTTGACAGCCTGCTTCCTTCAGGTCCTGCTGTTGGAAGGGAATACGGGTGAGAAGGCAGCGTGCAGTTAGGACCCTCTGCCTTTGAAACGCATCCTCTGCACTCCTACTCTGCAGATTCCTCCAAGCCACAAAGCACACACACAGCTCTCACAGCGTGTCAGGAAAAGCAGGATCTTGCTATGGCAGCTGGGACCTTGAGTGGGAGAGAGGTTGAGCAGCAAGGAGCCTAGCTGAGGGCAAGCCCTTGCTGGTGGAGTCATGCTGCAGACCAGCTTGCTGTGCCAGAGATCTGTGCCTCAGCAGCAGAACAGCATGACACTTGTGGTAGGCTGTTGTGTTTTCTAGAGTGTGTTGGATAGGTCTCAGGGCTCTGGGCCATACAGAGATTTTGGTGTGCTTCTTCCCTATATCTCAAGCCATCTCATTTTAATGTATTCAAAACTGAACACTTGATTCTTTTAGATACTGTGCATCTGCCTAACAACAACACAGTTATAGTATCGATTCCAAAATGCCTTTGTGTGCTGAAACAGCTCTCTGACTTACCCTGGCAGGATACTGAAGGCACTGAGGCTGGTGTTCCATTCCTACTGTACTTGCTCTGTGTGAGGACAGAAGGTAATCGTGTCCCTCAGCTTTCATTTTTGGCTTTACAACTCCAGCCACAATCCCCCAGGAAGAAGAGAGGAGTGTTTATACCAGGATGGATCAGGTGTGAGACCTCAAACAGCAAACAGGTGTTTTTGTGGACATGTACCATGAAGACACAGTGACTCCAGGGATGCAAAGGCAGCTGTGAGCCTGGCAGGACCCCTGCAAATGACAAGCTCTTATAGCTTATCTCAGGGAACTGGACTGAAGCCTGCTTGGCTCTTTGGCAGTTTCCGCATGTGCCTTTTTTGTATCTTTTATGAAACCTCTTTGTGCCTGTTCTTTTCCCTGAGAGTCTCCATTCCTTTGTTACAGGTAATTACACCCAGCAGCAAGTTGATACCTGGACAAAGCAGTATCGAGCTACAGAAACACGTTATTCCAGCCATGGAGAGACTCATTGAGTGGCTGCCTTTGCATTTTCCTGAATCTCAGAAGACAACAGTTGTGCATGGCAATTTCAGGTACTGCCCTCTTGGTTTCCTTGGCAGTAGGCTGCTGCCCTCTCCTGGGGGTGAGGCTGTTAGAAGGCTGTACTACATATGATCTACAAAACATGACAGTGGAGGGCCTCACGTTACTTAAAATGATCACATGGTCCCCCTGGACAGTGACATGCCCGCTTCTTCTCTTTTTGGCTAGCCTGTCCTCTAACATGTTAATGACCTGAGGACCCAAATAACTTTGTTTCATTCTTCAAAGCGCAGTTATGTTCATTATTAACCAGGGAGTTCACTATTGAGTAATTTCAGTCCTCTCTGACCTATGCATGCTGAAATTAATGTTTCACTTGTGCAGCCTCCCGAAGAACTCAGCAATTTTTGCACAGTGCATACTGCTTCTGAGTGCTGGGATTTTCTCCCTCAAGATCTTTCTGATTTCTTTTTTTCCCTCTGATACAGGCTGGACAACCTAATCTTTCACCCAAAGAGGCCAGAAGTCCTTGCAGTCCTTGGCTGGAAGTTTTCAATTCTAGGAAATCCCATCTCCAGTTTGGCAAATAACTGTATGGCTTATGGCTTACTTCTTGCCACCTCAGTTCGACCCAATGAAAGGTACAGAAAGGGGCAAAGTCACATCTGACACAGAGAGAATGAGAATTCAGAAACAGATTAACTCCTGCTCTTAGAGAGCCCAGCTGACAGTTGGCTCATTGCAGTTGGAAAAGGCTGCAGATCATGCACTTTATTCCCTGTTCTGCTCTTTCTCTGAAGAAGCCTCCATCCCTCCATGGCAGAAGCACTGCATGTGCAACGATCGCTGTGCCATGATCGCTCTGTCCCATGTGTGGTTTGGTGAGGAAGTGGTATGAACCCCACTGTGGGCTCACTGTCCTGGGTGGGGCTGGCAGCCTGTCAGTCAGTCACTGTTTGCACAGTCTCACCCCATTGAAGAAAACACTTGTATATGTATTTCACCTAAGTGAATTGGTGCCAAACCCCCATTCTATGTATGGAAACAGCACAGCAGCAGCATTACATGGCTGCAGGTGTCTCCACTGCTCCACAGCTTGCAGGGCTCTGCTAGAAAGCAGTGAGCTTCACAGAATCTGCTGACTCATTGTTGCCCTTTGTGTCATCCAGGCTTGGCAAAATACAATTTGAGGCACCTGGGAGTCCCTGCAGCAGAGGGATATTGCCAGAAGTACTGTGGTCACATGGGAAGGAGCTCCCTGAGAACTGGAATTTCTATGTGGCCTCTGCTTTCTTCAGACTGGCTGCAATGCTGCAGGGACTCCACAAACACTCTCTGACAGGTGAGGAGCCCAACCACACTGGCCCTGCTTTACAGAGGTCCTCAGCCAGCAGCACAGACACACAGCACGTCATGGAGAGCTCTCACATTGAACTAGGGAAGGTCAGACCACCAGAACGTGCTGCTGCAGGGTTGGGGCACTCCTGGCTTTGCACGCTGAGACCTCTGAAATTTCAGGCACTAAAGTAAAATGAGGCACTCCTGAGAGTTAGTTGGATCAGCAGGAGAGCAAAGCGGTTTTGTGTTTTCACTGTAGTACATTTTGTGGTCGAGTTGTGTCTTGCAAACAGAAAAAAAGGCCAAAGGGGAACACACACACACACAGCGTTTCCCTAGCTGCTGCTCTTTCCTGGACGCAAAGTCTGAACTGGGCTTGTTTTCTGTGCTGATTGGAGGTTGCTGTGTGCTCACTTCTTTATTGGGAGGGGCTGAGCAGAGGCCAGAGTTCAGAGCTCCTACAGGTGGAGCTCTCAGACTTTTGAACTAAGCCTCAGAGGGATTTGGAAGCAGGGAGGTGGTGTGTACTTTCATTGCTGATTACCTGCATACGTTTAGGCCGGCCTGGGAGTTTTCATCAGAGAAAAACAAGATGTTATTTTGGAATTCCTTAGAAAAGAGTCTCCCTGAGTCCTGCTGTGCTGGCCTGGACAAGGACACAGGGCACTGTTTGAGATGTGTACTTCACACAGCTTCTCTGAAGCTTAAGCATCCTACTCTTGTCCCCAGGGAGGCCAGCCTGTGGTAAAAGCTGTCTGGAGCATGCAGAGTTTGTGGCTGATCTGGCTTGGGATTTTTGCCATAACAGAAGGATCCCGTGTGTTTGACAGCCTCTCCATTGCAAAGCCTTTTGCACAACATTACAGTACCTGGGCCAGGCAAGGGCTGTAGCAGGAGCCACAGTACCTGGACACATCCTGGGACTGTCCCTGTGCCTGAAGTACCCCTGATCACTTCCTTCAGCAGCCTCCTGGGGGTGGCCCAATGTCTTTAATGCAAGCTGGCAAGGATCTTGGATGTCCAGTGGAGCTTTCTGATTTCCCAGCCCAGATGCACTCCACATCCTGTTCTAGAAAAGAAGGTGAGGCCTCTTCCTTCCTAAAGTAGCGTTGCATTGCTGTACCGATGCCAGAGTGGAGGATTGTGCAGTGCCTCTAAGTGTCCTTGCATTCTTGATCACATCAGACACTTAGCACTCATAAAGTCCAGTGACTTGGAGAAATGGGGCCCGTTTCCTTTTCCTTGCTACATTCAGATAACAAGAGTTCATATTCTAGAAAATGGCAATTTCAGAAGCTGGCACTCCCTTCCAAGATAATTAGATTATCACCAGGCTAGCTGTAACTGCAGATGCTGCTCCCTCAAGCTGCTACCACCAACACTGATGGAGTCTCCAGAGGCTGGCTGGCCTGGAGCCTTTCAGCCCAGTGCTGTCAGTCCAGTGCTTGCTCACTCCTTTCTCCCAGCAGGGCTGTCCCTGCAGATTCCCCTGTTGGTAACCAGTTGTCTGCCCAACGATAAACTCGTGATCCTGCCCTCAGCAGTGCAGGCTCTGGGATGACACCTGGACTTCAGCCCTGCCACTTTCTTGGCCTCTCTTGCACAGAGCAGGTGCTGCTGCAGCCTTGAACCCTTAAAATGGAGAGGCATTGGTTGGTTTTGGTATGGCGGTGAGGAGGCAGAAAGCAGCTACCAAAATGACTTTCCCATAGTCGTGTGGAGGGTGAGTGGTGGAGAAGAGACCAGCATCAAGTCTTGAGTGGTAGAACATCTGCCAGTGTGAGGCATTTAGGGCCAATATGTGGACGATATGAAGACATTTGGTCTCCTGCCCAGGCTCTCCAAACTGATTTCTCTGTGCTAACACTCCCCAGTGCTACTGATGAACATGGTGTGGTTCAGTGTGCATGTGACTCTGTGCTGACTGATTTGCTGGGAGTGGTACCTTAAGTAATCATTCACAGTGTGTCACAAAAGAAAACAACACTAGTCTTGAACTGCCACTGGGATTACACTCTTAACCTATTCTAGTGGCATTGTCAAATACTAGTGGGTTACTTAACTACCTTTTCACTGCCAAAAAAACCCACCCATCTGTTGTTCAGCCTTTCAGAAACATTTCCTTGTGCTGTGCAGAAACCAGCAAAAAACAGCATTTCAGAGTGCTCAGCAGCTGATTCTCCAAGAAGATGGAAAAGAAGGAAAAGCAATGGCTCTAGGCAATTTAGAAATGCTGAGATGAGCATATTTTTTTGCCTGTTTCCCAGGCACTCATTTTCAGACCTGGCAGAGTCAACAAGTCTCCAAAATCAGGGCTGCGGCCTGGCCATGTGGAGAACTGGTCCTTGCCTGGCAGAGCAGACAGACCCCTCATCTTGCCTTCCATCCACCCCACTGCTTTTCTCAGTGGTATCGCACTTCAAATGTCAACCTTTGCTATGGAAGCATGTCGTAAAGGCCAGGCGAGGAGGCCAGAGTGGAGTCCTGCTGCCTGCAGGGGAAAGATAATGCAGCAGAGAATTAAACAGCTGAGCAGTCCTGGCTGAAAGCTGTCGCAGCAATGAGAAGCTGGGCCAGGGCCAAGGGAAGGGCTAGCTGGCACTGCAGGGGCAGGCTTCATCCCTGATTGGGGTGATGTGCATTTGCTGAGACGGGGAAACCCTGGGCTGATCCTGCCATGTCCTGTATGGGAACCTGCAAACTTAGGTCCCAAAGACTGCCCATCTCTACATCCTCTCCATGGAGAGAGCAATGCATCTCATCCTCTTCCACCAGCACCAAAGTAATGTCTCTGATGATGACTGTGCAGGCCATGGGTCAGGCTAGTCAGGTGAGCAGATATATACACCTAACTTCTGATCTTTCTGTGGCCCAAATAAAGCAGCAAAGGGACACCCCAGGGTCAATGACCCTAAGGAGTGGTTTGTCCTGTCTGTTGTTGCAGATCCCAGGGAAGGAGTTGAGGCATTTGATACTGTGCTTCCTTAGTCCTGCAGTCCTTTATTTGCTCTTCATGGTGTTAATCTTATTCTCACACAGGTCTCTGGAGCAGAACATCTCAGCAGTGTGTTCTCCAGCCCAGCACTCCACTCAGACCTGAGCCCTACATCTGGCTGAAGTTCCCACATGGTTCACAGGACAATGTTCTCCAAACTGGAGCTGAGCCACTGCACTGGGGAGCCTTGGAACATGTAACTAAAACCGCCCCTCTGGCATGGAGAAGGTTGTGCTATCTGCAGCCTTGAAGCTTGAGAATTTCAGTGGTATTTACTGTTATCTGGGCTCAGTGCCTTTATTGCCAGATTCAATAGGTACGGGGCAAAATCCCTCCCTGGATCATGATGCTGCAGACAATCAGCAGCCTTGCAGTGGGGAGCACTGATTAGGAACAGCCAGGTTGGGGTTGCAAGTCTTGGTTTTGGGAGTATAGGAAGCAGAGTGGAGCATCTCTCCTTAGCACAACACCTCCAGCAATCTGAGGGTGCCAGAACTCCAACAGTGAGAGGAAATGAATCACTGGCTTCAGAGCAGATCGTGGAGCTGAGGTCCATGGAACTGGGAGGACTCCCTGACCGTATGACTGCAGTGGATTTCTCTGGGTTTCTTTAGGGATCTGGGATGATGTAAACCAGATTAGTGGAGGCTTTCAGTGCTTCACAAAGATCAGCAGCAGGGAAAAGACTGTGGGCTTGATCATAGTAATTCCTGAGCTTTTTATGTGTACACTGGTATTAATTTAATATTAAGGTGATGGATATACTTCTTTGAATTCACATGATTAACAAGTTCAGCTCTTTAGTACTCCTTTGCTCCTGTTGGAAACACTGTGCTGGGGACAGTGGGATGCATGCCTGCAGCTTTGGCCATCGCCGAGGCTGACCTGGCAGGGTCCTTGCACTGACTCATATCACAGTGCCCGATGCTGGCTCCTCCAGTGCACAACCTTGCAGCCCACTTCCACAAAGCCACATTATTCATCTGCCCAGGGTGGTCACCTCATCCTTGCTGCCAGGGGCAGGAGAAGTGCTGCAGGGAAGCCCCAGGATTGCTGTGTTGCTGGCTATAGGAAACTTTGTAACCTGAGCTGTGGTTTTTCCTGGGCTGAGAGTGAAATTCAACCTCTCCCCATGGCATTTGGCTCTGCTGTAGAAGGGGGAGGGAGTCTCTGGGCCTGTATCTGCCCAGCACAAAACAGACTGCGTGATTTCTGAGCGGGCATCTGGCCTTTGTACCTCCTAACATCTCATCTTGCAACAGGTAGAACCCTTGCCAGCCATTGCAGGGCTGAAGGTTTGAGGCTGCCTTCGGCCTCATGCATGCCTTCATGCGTTTCCTCCGTTACATGGGATTTTAGCATTGCTGGGTTTATCTGCTAAGCCCCAGGGAAAGAAAGGGATGTGCTCAAGTTGAGCAAAAATAAAAATATTAAGCCACAGATGTCACTTAAGCCCCATGTCACTGGTTGTCCATCCAGGTGTCAGCAGAAGTCATGCACAGGACAGCTGAGAGCACAGTGAGAGCTTAGCCCTGTGCAAGTGTATTTTGGAGGTTAAATGCTCCTTTCTTAGTGATGTTGATGGTAACTTCAGAATATTTCTGGAGCATGTTAATTTTTTGTGGACATAAGTATGTTGAAATCACATGAGTCATCTCAAGCAAAACAGCAGAAAAGATCTTTAACCACTGTTAGGAGCAATTTTTGCCAAGCATTCATTTGCATGCACTGAGCAACCATCCTGCTGTGAGGGTGCTACACTGGCATTGATTCATTTGCCCTATACGCAATAGGGCTTTTTTTTAGATTCCTGTGTGCCACTGAGGGCAGCCTGTCCAGGTAAGCAGAGGTCCCCGTGCCAGACACCGATGAGATGTGCATCTGCAGGGCATGCGTGCCTTGGCTGCGCTGTCCCATCTGTGCCCCGGGTCCAGCTGTGGGCTCTGCCGGCCAGAACCAAAGTGAAGCAAAATGACCCGAGCTGTGCCCAATTGAGCCACGTGGGTCCAAAATCAACTGAACCAACGTGGGCCACGCCAAACTGCGCCGAACCAAATGAAATTGGGCCGAGGTAGCCTGAATGGAGCTGAGGTCCGCCGAACCGACCGACGCAAACGGGCAGACCCGAAGCCGGGCCGAGCCGCGCCGACACGGGACGGAGCCGAGGGGGGAGGCGTGGCGGGGCGGAGCGGGACCGGGCAGCGCCGGGGGCGGGCGGAGCGACACGGCGGAGCGGGACTGGGAGCAGCGCAGCGATGTTGCGGGTGGCGGGGTTCGTTTCTCGGCTCTGCCGCGGCCCGGCCCGACAGCTCTCGGCCGCCGCCGCTTCCCCCATCCCCGCACCCAACCCGAGCCCAGAGATCGCCTACAACAAGGTATGGCCGGGCCGCGAGCTGCGGGCTCCGCGAGGAGGCGGAGAGCTCCGAGGCCCAGGAGCGGCGCGGGCGGCCCGGCTTCGGCCCGCTTGGCGAAGTGCGGCCCCGGGGCGGAACGGCCGGACGCGGGGCTGGATGGCCGAGCGCCGCTGGGAGGAGGCCCAGATGCGCGCTGCTCTGCGTGGGAAGCCCGTGTCCGTGGGGAGGAGCTGCTGCTGGGCGCCTGCCGTGTCTGAGAACTGAGTTCTCTGCTACGCGGGGTGCCTGAAACGGGCCGATCGGGGCAGTGCTGCAGCAGCTCTAGCGCCGCGTACAAGATGGGGTGTATGAGCGCTGCCCGAAGCCTTGCCCCGCTGTCCCGAGGCTCCCCGTGTCCCCGCTCAGCTCCAGCCGGGCCGACAGGCGCTGGGAGGACCCAGCAGGGCAGGAACCGCTGCCAAATCATGAGCCGTTTGCTGGGATTCGGATTCTTTTTGCCGACTCGAGGCTGTCTTATTGCGCACTTCTAGACTGACATATCTCCTCATCAGTGCCATTTTGGAGTCCTCACAAACCACGTCCCTTTAATTAAACAGCCTGTTAATATGCCATCTAACTGATTCCTCCAAGGTTTGGATCTAAAGTTCAACACCTATTTGCTCGCTTCATTCCAGATCTTCATAAATAACGAATGGCATGATGCAGTCAGTAAGAAAACCTTCTCTACTGTCAATCCAGCAACAGGAGAAGTTATCTGCCAGGTTGCTGAGGGCGACAAGGTAAATGTTCTGTTGATGAGATCCATTCAGTTGCTATCTGAGCTCCCCCCTACAGCTCTGCCACATGCCGTGTTTGCAGTAATAAATGTTGAATCTACATCAATATTATTATCTAGTGCTGCTTGTGCCCTTCTTTGACTACAGCTTCCATAAGGATCCTCTGGGTTTGCCTCAGTCCAGTGGCTGGGAGGTCTGGGAGCAGTTGTGGGTGGATGTTGCTGTGGGTGCTATGGCAGGAATGTGATCCAGTCGCAGCATGGGAGGAGACAAAAGGTTTGCATCCACCTGGCCTGCTCTGTTGTGGTGTATGTGTGCAGTGGGAGACCATCCCCAGCCCAAGGAAACTTAAGAGAGAGTGATATAACTGTTCTGGGAGTTAGGTGAGGCCCTCCTAGGAGGCTGGCAGTGCAAAGGTTCTGCTTCCCAGCATTGTGGGGCTCATCCTACAGCTTGGATGCTTGTCTGTATTCCCCAAGGGGGAGGTGAGCAAAGGAAGCCCTGTTGTTGTTTGCTTATCAGCAAGCCAGAACAGAAAACCAACTAGAAACAAATGACAGTCCTGACAGGACAGAATGATGGATTTGAGGTACAGGATCAAGCAAAACATACTGGTGAAATCTAATCCTGAAAAAGTGTCAAAAGCAGATTTCTAGAGCTTTTCCTTGCCCTGTGCTAGGATGTAAATATCGACCTTGCAGATGATATCGTGGAAATAAGTTGGCAATATTGGCACTCCATGTAGCTGAAATAACACAGCGTAAGCACAGGTGGTTGCTGTGCAGCTGCTGCACCCATCTGTTCAGCTCCCCCATGCGCAGGGATGCAGGCAGCAGGAAAGCTGTGCGCAGAGGCTGCATTGCTGCATGGCACTGCCTGGGCTGACACTGGGATGAGTGGTCCTGGGGCTGCAGCCTGTGAGCTCTACAGCTCCAGGACTGATGTGTGCCTTGCAATGGTTCATTCGGCCGTTGAGGCAGAAAGCCCTTGTCCCAGAAGGTCAAGCTGGTGCCATGTTTTCTCCAGGAGTCCAGGAAGGGCTTTAGTTGTATTCTGGGAAGGAAGGTGGGAGCTGGTTACCCTTTTCTCATGCTCTTGTCTGGACTCCTCTACAGGCAGATGTGGACAAGGCTGTTAAGGCAGCCAGGGCTGCTTTCCAGCTGGGCTCGCCTTGGAGGAGGATGGATGCTTCGCACCGGGGGAAGCTGCTGCATCGTCTTGCTGACCTGATTGAGAGAGACCGGGCGTATCTGGCAGTACGTATTGCAACCTGGGGCAGAGGGAGGCACAGATGGGTGGTTTGTATCCATAAGGTGTGGTGAGGATTTTAGCCATAGCGAAAACTGAGAGCTACGAAGGACAGGAAGGGAAATAGTTTGGGGAACCTGAAAGCTAATAAGCCAACGCACAGAACTGATCCAAACAGCGAACTGAGAACCAAATCTGAATCTATATGTGTGATTTTCCCCATCTCGTTGTATTTGTAGGCACTTGAAACTCTGGATAATGGCAAACCTTATTCTATTGCCTACTTGGTGGATCTGGACATGGTTGTCAAATGCCTCAGGTAGGTGTGGAGGCCACAGTGACAGCACAGTAACTCCTCCAGCCCTCCATTCCTGCCATCTGGCCTGTGGTGGTTGAACTTCTGCACACAGACAGTAGATTTACTGAGACGCTGTGGCTGACAAGGCTGGAGCTGACCTTTCAGTCTGTTTCTGGTTTCCTTCCTTTTTCTTTTTTTTTTAAATAAGAATGAAACTGTAATGCTTGTAACTTCCCAAAAGGTTTTGTTTTATGTGTATACTGGATTTGCATGGATAAAGGGATCTGTAATGCAGTACACAAATGACAAAATATACACCGTGCAAATCTCTGGCAAACACGTGAGACAAATGTTTGTATTTATTGTCCATTTTTATAACCACCTTCTTGGGGAATCCTTGTGTTAGAATGTGCTTTATGAAGTGACTGAAGACAGGAGGAAACCAAACAGCTGAAGGAACATTTCTTGTTCTCTAGTGACCAGAGTCTTGTTTTAAATTCACTGACCAAAACTTTATTCTCGCCAGGTACTGTGCAGGCTGGTCTGATAAATTCCATGGCAAAACCATCCCTTTAGATGGAGACTTCTTCTGCTACACCAGACATGAGCCAGTGGGAGTTTGTGGACAGATAATCCCGGTGAGTGAAATGTATCAGTAGGTCCTGTGGAATTTCAGGAATTTGGTGTTATGATGATTTATCTTAAAATGCAGGTTATTATCTGTTGTGCTAAGCTCAGCTTCCTTCTGATGGTAAAAAACAAAGTTACACTTGCACCGGCTGGCAGGGCTGTTACTTTGAAAGCACAGAACTACTCATTGATTTGATGGGCCATGTGTAACATTTACTTTGTATTTCCTGCTGCTGCAAATGAAAAAAGGAACACAAACCTCTTTATAGGAGCTGTCTGGCCCAGAGGCACCCAACCGTTCAGGCTTCTGACTTCAGTGCTAGGAAGTAGTTTGTGTGACGAGGAAATACAACTAGCATGTGCAATTCTGTTTTATATAACGAATCTTTTCTCTGTAACTGGTAGCAAGCACAGCAAGGTGGTTTGTCAGCAACAAGGCCAAATGGATGCCAGGTCCAGTCAGTGATATCTGCTTACAGGAGTAGCCAGACTGACTGCTGCCTGCATTTTGTCTTTGCGTGCTTCCTGTATTTGCATTGTGCAAGAGCTCAACATGAACACCTCACAAGTCTGCAAGTTCTGCTCTGTCATTACAAAGGCTTTCTTTCAAAACACCTCAAAAGAGAAATGTAAATGCTAAACAGACCATAAAGATTAATTACAAACAGTTGTGGTTTTGCAATAGCACTGAGAAGCTTCACAGTTCAGAGTACAATCTTCCTGGACAAGCAGAAGGCAGTGCCTGAAAAGGAGCCAAACGCAGCTGAGCAGCTTGGGGAGGATCAGGGAGTGCTTCCATAGGTGCTGCCCCTGCAGATCTCAATGAAGCTCACTAGCTACTTATTCATTAATAGGCAACTTTCAGACTCAGACCAGACAATATTTCTGTTTTCCAGTGGAACTTCCCGCTGTTGATGCAAGCATGGAAACTTGGGCCTGCCCTGGCTACTGGGAACGTGGTTGTGATGAAAGTGGCTGAGCAAACCCCCCTGAGTGGTCTCTATGTAGCTAATCTGATCAAAGAGGTGAGAGAAGAGGCCGGGTTTTTTGGGCTGACTCACTGTCACTGTTGGAGTTCAGGGTAATAAGCCCAACTGACGAGTTACAGAGGACATGTGAGAGGGACAGAGAAGTTTTGTCTGATCTGAAGGAAGAATGAATTGTCTCAGATATCCTAGCATTTGTTTTAGCGAAAAACAAATAACCAAACACCCTCATCTCCATACTTATGTGTGCAAAAGGCCTCCTTGATTTACGGAAGGACTCTGAAGTTCAAGTAAGTTACAGCTGTTGGGTGATTAGAAAGCAAAAATACATTTCCCAGCTACGTCTGAGATGCAGGGTGGGGAGAAGAATTGTCCTGGTTCTCCAAACTGAACACTGAAATTGAAGACCTGGGAAATGAAAGTGAGATAGGAAATGCTGTTCTCTGTGGGAGGCATATTGGAGCTAACAGACGAGTGTATGTGTCATCTTTGATCCTGCAGGCTGGATTCCCACCAGGCGTGGTGAACATCATCCCTGGCTATGGGCCCACTGCAGGAGCTGCTATCTCTGCCCACATGGATGTAGATAAAGTGGCCTTCACTGGCTCCACTGAGGTAAAGGAAGACAAATCTTTAGGCCTTTGGGACATAAAGAGCATTTAATTCTTGTAAAACATCTTCTGTACAAAATACTGGAGGGGCATTGCCTTCTACAGCTTCTTTTGAAAAGTACAGCTGACTTCAGCGTGTGACACTTTATTTTACTTCACTTAAGGCTCCTTTTAGGTGCTTTGTTTTAGAACATCTAGATGCTTTAGAATACTTACTGTTGTTTTCCTTGTACTGGAGGTGAAATTCTGGGCAGATCTCAGTTGTTCCCCCAAAGCCCTAAGAATGAAGGGATTGCTATTAAACTGCTGATGGAAATCTAAAACCAGCTGCCCTGCCAGGTGCTGCTGTATGCTGGAGCTAATCCCTAATGCCTCTTCTTCTCATGATGCAGGTTGGGCATCTGATCAAGAAAGCTGCAGCAGAGAGTAACCTAAAAAGGGTGACACTGGAGCTCGGAGGAAAGAGTCCGAATATAATCTTGTCTGATGCTGACAGTAAGCACCTGCTAGCATTAATACTTGATCTGTACCTTTCACATTGGCTTGCTGCAAGCAGAGCTAGAGGAAAAGAAACCCCTCCTATGTTGTGTGATACTCCAGCTCTGACACCACCTGGCTGTGAACAATAATTATTCAAACAAGTCACTTGGGTTGGTTTTATTTATTTGCTTTTTTCTCTCCTCCTCAATTCCAGTGGACTGGGCTGTGGATCAAGCCCACTTTGCCCTCTTCTTCAACCAAGGGCAGTGCTGCTGCGCAGGATCCCGAACTTATGTCCAAGAGGATATATATAATGAGTTTGTGGAGAGGAGTGTGGAGAAGGCCAAGTCCAGGGTGGTTGGAAACCCATTTGACTTTAAAACTGAGCAGGGACCTCAGGTGAGAGCAGGAAATGTCTTGAGCCACTATCTCATGAAATAACCCAATCTCGAGTAACTGCGCATCACTGGGTTAGAATGAAAGATGTCCTCCAGTCTCCTCATTAATCTCCTTTGAACTGTGCCCATTATCTCCTTGTGCAGGAGGGAGAAGTTAATTAACCGTTCTGATTATTCCAACCCCCCCAATTGAAAGAAGCATTTAAAAATTATCGTCTCTCTTTGAAGCCAGCCTGGCAGTCTGTTGAAATGAGGAACTGATAGAGCACAGCTGCACGCAGAGCAGGTTCAGTTACATCCCTTTTTTACCCCTGACAAATACCAAACTGATCTGCCTGTCCTGACGGCTCTTAGGTGGATGAGGAGCAGTTTAAGAAGATCCTTGGTTACATCAGTACTGGGAAGCGTGAAGGAGCCAAACTGCTGTGTGGTGGCAACCCTGCTGCAGATCGTGGCTATTTCGTCCAGCCAACCGTCTTTGGTGACGTGCAGGACAACATGACGATTGCCAGAGAGGAGGTGAGGCCTGCAGCAGTAGTTTCTCTCTACTTTGTCCTTCTGCACCCTCTGATGCAAAGTGATCCATGTCTACAAGCACCAGACACTCATAAACTTAGAACAGAAATGGAAATGTGGCACTTAGGAAGTTACCACAGCAAACTTCACCCTGCGTTGTGACATGCTGGGTGCTTTGTGATATGGGAGGTGGCCACATAGATTGAATTTAGCATCCTGGGTAACTTCTAATGTACGTGTGTAACTCCAGTGTCACCAACAGAGCCTGTCCTGAGATCAATTGACAGATTTTTGTCATGTGATCTGTTTGGATTATGCAGATATTTGGGCCTGTCATGCAGATTATGAAGTTCAAAACAATTGAGGAAATAATTGAGAGAGCAAATAACACCAAGTATGGTCTAGCAGCAGCAGTCTTTACAAAGGATATTGACAAGGCAAACTACGTGTCTCAGGCCCTGCGAGCTGGAACAGTCTGGTAAGCCTTGTCAGCTCCTTCTCCTTAAAGTGCTGGAAGCTTTCTTGTGCTCTCATTTCCTATCAAGCTTGCTGTTTGATAGCCTCTGTCTGCTTTGGATCCTCACAGAATGTAATGCCAGACCTTCAGCTGCAATGCTGATTTTTGGTACAATTTAGCTCTAATAAGCTTCTGTTCTCCCACTGTGAATTAGCAAATGGGGTGGGGGGAAAAGAAGCTCAGTGCTGCAGCTGACAATATCAGCAGCTGCTACAGAGCTCTGGTGCCAGCAGTGATCAGACCATCGAGCACATCTGTACAATCTGGGCTCTGCTCAGACACTATTCTGTATTCTGAGGCCATGCTGAAAATTATGCCAAAGTCAGGACTTTGCCACAGTTCGCTATTTAGCACGGGATTTTGGAGACCCAGCATCTCACTATTTCATTTATTTAAGGATATTGAGCAAACCTTGTATCATTTTTGTTTTAATCACATGTCCTTCAGAGTTTTGGATAGCATCCCAGACTCTTGGTTATGTGATGCAAGATGTGAGCTAATTTCATGGTGTTCTGTTTCCTGGTCGATGAAGATAAGCTTCCAGTACTGAGTAACTCTTGACTAAGATAACTAACAAACATGGAAATTGTGCCCAGAAATTCAGCCATCCCTCTGCTGTAAACAGACATTTGCCGTGAAAGAGCTCCTGCATTACCCTTACAGGGGTAAACAAGAGGTTCTTAACTCTCGGTTTCTTTTTCAGGGTAAACTGCTATAATGTGTTTGGTGCACAAGCTCCATTTGGTGGCTACAAGGCATCTGGGAATGGGAGAGAGCTGGGAGAATATGGTCTGGAGGCATACCTGGAGGTGAAAACTGTGAGTATTCCTGTTTCTGGGTATCTCCCAACCTTCTGCTGTAACACCAAATTGTCTTTATATGTATTGGTATAGGCTGGCCAGAGAGCTGCAGTTCTTTCCAGTACTTCAAACAAACTTGGAGCTGCATGTGTGAAATAACCACAAACAAAACTCTGTGTAACTGTATTTGAAACAGAAAGCCAGTCCTGTTTTATGCAGCTGAAAAAAGCAAGGATGTGTGACCTGACTGATAAGTTACCAGTTGCCTGCACCACTTGGCACAGTCTAGCTGTTTCTCCCTGTAAACAATGCAGGTGTGTTGGCTTCTCTGTGTGCTTACTTTGCGGAGACCAGAGAGAGCCTGTGCTGGGGGTGCATGTCAGTTTATGTGGGTATAAACTTGTAGTTGCACTCATCACTTAAGAGGGGGAATTTGAGCAGTGAACACCAACCCTTAATGCCAGTATCCTGAGTTGACACACTTGGGGATCTAACCCCAAGGCTGGGGAAGCATTCCAAGCATTGGGCAGTCCTGTTGGTGCAGAATGAGCAACCTCCCAGAAGGCAAGGCAGAAGGGCTGTCCCATTGCCTGCCTGCAGCTGCAACGTCTCAATTGTGACAAGGCTCTTGGCAAATGACAAGCATGCTGCTCACCATCGAAGTGTGTAATGGTTCAGGGCTTCCAGCATGTGACTGGCAGGGAGCTCATGTGCTGTAGGAGCTCCAGGTGACAACAAACAAGTGTGCCTATTCCCACCACTCCAATGAGTCAGAGAGACCCCAAAACTGAGGTGCTCCCAGGCAGCAACACACCAACCTCTGGTTCACCCCAGGGAGATGCTGCTGCCTCCCAGCCCTCAAGTGAACGTAACAAACAGTCTGCAAGAAAGTAGCACGTGATTTTTGTTTTCTCTAGGTGACAACCAAAATTCCACAGAAGAACTCCTAAAGGACAGCAACCTCCGCGTGCTTGGAAACACCTATGCAGCTTCATCAGATACAAAGCAAGAAAACCTCTTCCTCTAACACACAAAACTCAAACAGAAAATACATAGCTCTGCATTAAGAAACTATTCCTTACAAGGTGCCTGAAGGAGCTTTTCTTACAAATCTTACTGAGCTTTATCTTTTTAAAATACCAAATACAATTACTTGAGCACTAACGTGATACATGGGCGTACTCCTGTTGCATCTGTAGCTGACGACCGCGCTCCCAGCCCCACCCCCCCAGTCATTTAGCTGGGGCTCCTAACAGTTCTGTGTAAGCCAACAGCCGCTCTCGGCACGCTGCTGTTACCCCACCAGACGAGGCGCGGAGCTGCGCAGGGCTCTGCAGCGCGGCCTTGAGGGGACGTGAGGTGAACGGCTGAGGCACGGGCTGCTTCTGAGCTGCTTCCCCCGCTCTCGCTTTGTACCTGCTCGCAATAAATACTTTTCCCTCAGTATCGCTGACCCTACCTTCTCTCGGAGCGGGGACTCGAGCAGAGACTCGAGCACACGAACGATTTTGCGCTGCCGTCCCTTTCTTTCGCCTTTCGGTCCGCCCGCGCTCTTCACGCCGCGCCTCAGCAGGAGGCGCCAACGCCGCGCGCTCCTCATCTCGCGAGTCTTTACTCCGCCCCGCAGCCTTAGGAGCCGCGCTCTTCGACGTCGCTAGGAGGCGCCCGAACCTCGGAAGGCCCCTCAGGGGCTTTCACGGCTCCGTCGCGCTCTTAGGGCTGTCCGTCGCCCGCCTGTAAATCGCCGCGCCGCCTCGGCGGAGGATCCTAAAATTCTCCGGTGGGATCCAAGAGCAAGCGGGGGGCTCGGAGCGGCCTCTCGCGTCGAGTGTGGCGGCAACGAGAGCTCCGCGGCGGGCTGCGCGGCCCGGCGGGGCTGCCCGGCTCGGAGTGCCGGCGATGTCTGGCTCCCGGGCGGCGGCGGCGGCGTTGGCTCTCGGACGGCGGCGGCGGCGGCGGCTCCGGGGCTGAGCGGCGGCGTCGAGCTCGGCCGCGGCCTTCCTGCGGCGCTCTCCCGGCCCCCTCCGGTCCGGCCGGCCGGGGATGAGGCGCTGCGGCTCGGCCACAAAGGCTCCCCCGGGGCTGCCCGGCGCCTAGCGCGGCCCCGTGCCCGCTGCTCCTCGGGCCCTCGGCCCTCGGGCCCGTGGTGAGGACGGGCCGGCGGTTCTCGGAGCCCCGCGGGAGGATGTCGGGGGATACCGAAATGGATAAAGCGATCAAGGTAAGGAGCGGCTCTCGGCATCCCCGCCGTGGACGCCGGTGGCCGCTTCTCGGTGCCCGCCGGCCTTCGGCTGCTGTCGTCTCCCTCGGTCACAGAATCACAGAATGGCAGGGTTGGACGGGACTTCACGGATCATGAATGTCCAACCTCCCTGCCACATGCAGGGCCACCAACCTCCCCATTCAACGCTAGACCAGGCTGCGCAGGGTCTAGAGGTCTAGAGATGCCAACATCCAGTCTGGCCTTGAACACCTCCAGGGATGGGGCATCCACAACCTCTCTGGGCAGCTGTTCCAGCACCTCACTACTCTCTCTGTAAAGAATTTCCTCCTGACATCCAACCTAAATCTCCCCTCCCTCAACTTAAAACCATTTCCCCTCGTCCTGCAGTTATCAACCCTTTCAAAGAGTTGATTCCCCTCCCCTCTATAGACTCCTTTTAGGTATTGAAAGGCTGCAATGAGGTCACCCCGCAGCCTTTTCTCCAGGCTGAACAAGCCCAGCTCCCTCAGCCTGTCTTCATAGGGGAGGTGAAGTCATCTGGGAAGGACAGCTGACAGCTGGGAGAACAGCGGTGAGGGTTTCCCTGAGCTGATCTCTGGGGTTGGGCTGGAGGCATCGGGGGGAAGCAGTGGGAAAAGTTTGAAATAGGGCACTTTAAAAGTTGTGATTTTCCCACTCAAGGCAATTAAGAGGATACAGAGGGTTATTTGGACAACACCTTGTGTTCAGCGAGTGATGTGCACACGGTCAGTGCAGCTTCTGCTGCAGTCACCACCTCAAAACACAGAACTTACACCAGCAAGGAGAAGTTCAATCAAACCTGAGTTATAACCTACTATCTGTGTAGCGGAGAGCTCAGCAAAAAGCTCAGCCTGAAAGAATCAAAGAATGGTTTGAATTGGAAGAGACCTTTATGACCCCCAGCCCCACCCCTGCTATGTGCTGGCTGCCCCCAGTTCAGGCTGCCCAGGGCCCATCCATGGCCTCGGGCACCTCCAGTGATGGGGCACCCACAGATCTGGGCTCTCTTCGCTCTGAGTGAAGAATTTCCTCCTGACATCTGACCTAAATCTCCCCTCTTTTAGTTTAAACCTATTGGCCCTTGTCCTGTCACTATCTGCTTGTGTAAAAAGTTGGTACTCCTGCTTATAATTCCTCAAGTCCTGGAAGGTCCCAGTGAGGTCTCCCTGGAGCCTTCTCTTCTCCAAGATGGGACTGAAGTAAGTTCTGCATTCAGACGGATGCTTCTAACCCAAAGTACTTTCCTGATTCTGTTCTTGATCTGAACCCCTCTGAGCTGAGAGGGGCAGGAGCCGACACAGTGCTGTCCCTACAGCCATACAGCAGTTCTGATACAGGTCTTTATATGAAATACTTAAAAACTGTCTGTTTTGAAAGTCTCCTGAATAGCTGCTTCAGCTGCACTGTGCTAAGACTGATGGCAAAGCAGGGAGCCAGCATATCAGCCTGGTGCTGGATTTCATGGTTAGGTTGCAGCCTGAGCTGTCTGAACTCAGGGCTCAGAATTCTTCCCACTTGGAGCTGTTTTTATTCAGAATGTAAAACCCATGTCTTTTAAATCAATCTGGACTTCAGAAGTGAAGAAATGTTGGACTTCTCTTGGGTTGATTATTTTATTTATATTTTTTTATAGAATGAATCACAGAATGGCCTGAGTTGGAAAGGACCTTAAAGATCACCCAGTCCCATCACCCTGCTGTGGGCTGGTTGCCACCCACTATATCAGGTTGCCCAGGACCCGGTCCACCCTGGCCTTAGGCACTTAGAGGAGTGGGGCATCCACAGCTTCTCTGTGCCAGAGCCTCACTGCCCTCATGCTGAAGAATTTCTTCCTAATGTCAAAGCTAAATCTCTCTTCTGTCAGTTTAAATCTATTACTCTATGTCCTATCACTATCAAAGCTCAGTGAGCTTTGCAAAGATAAATCCTGCAGTGACAAGTAACAGAGAAGATTGCAAATGCAATACAGGGGGTGTTTTTAAGTAGATCCTTTTGGAATTCATTTACTGAAGGAAGCATTTATGAAGCCATCCAGGCTTTGTGACAGATGACACCTTGCACAGAGAGTCCTCAGCATGTTGTGTTACCATCACTTGATCTCAGCCCGGATCCCTCAGTTCCTTCAGGTGATTGTTGGGCAGCCCTGGGGCAGCACTGCTGAAATAGATGTTGGTATTTTCACAGGCAGATTTTTATCAGGGTGATTCAAATATTTCACTCTGTTTGAATGGGATGAGTCAGTGTTGATTTACAGCTTCGTACGGTCTTGCTGCTGGGTTTGGAGCTTTTGTTTCTGAATTAGGAGATGGAAGCAATGTTGTACATGAAGGAGCAGTGAAGTTCTCAAATACTGTGTTTTATATCAGTAGGAGATGGTGAAGAGTGTTTCTTCATTACTGGATTATTCTTTCTAACTTGTGAAGCTACTTTTGAAGGAAGATTTGAATCTAAATAAAAATACAGGGAAAAAAAAGTTGGGTTTTTATTTAGAACAATAATGCCCAGAATGTGCAAAAGGAAATACATTTTCTCTTCATGAAAAATTGACTGATCTGCAGCTTTTGAGTTTGTTCTTCAGGAACTGACAACTACCAGATCTTATTCTCACTTCATCTGATTCCCATTCCTCTGCCCTGTTCTCCCAACTCAGCTGAAGTGTGGTTTCACTCAGTAATGTTCTTCTGACATTGTGCTTTCGCTCGGGTTGTGATGCCTTTGGTTCTCTGTGTCTGAGCAGCAGGAAGCTGAAGTTGGCTTTTCCCTTATGTGCTTCTCACAAGGTAGTGAAATTTGTGTTAATGTAATTGACAGAAGCACAAAGAAGCGTTGTCTGCTTTGAAAACAATAAAGTGCTGTGATCCCGTGTTCCTGGGGCTTTGCTTTTTCCCCCTCTTTATTTTAAAACTCCACCAAAAATCTCCACTTAAAAGCTACCTTTCACTGTTTCCTTTCATGCTATCATCTATGATCAATGCAGTGTCCACTCTGGGTTATTTCCTCCCTTTGTCTCTTACACTCTCTAACCCCTTCAGCTCTTGCCTTAAGGATCAGCTTTCCTCTGGCTTTGTTTCCAACCCTTGTGGTTTCAAGTTTGGCTGCAGTGTGGTCAGTGGGGCCACAACCAGTGGGTCTGTCCATGCCTTCAGCAGCACAGCCTCCATCTGTACCACGAGTGGATGCTGAAGTGCTGCAGTTTTGAATGTGGTTGGCTCTTCTAAGCATTTACTTGCTTGCTTAAGCATCTCTGGAGCCAGCTTTCGCTACCACCTCCTTTGCTTGGAGTTGATCAGAAAGCAGAGCTTTTTGGAAGCTGATTCTGAGCACGTGTGTGATTTGTGCCCCCAGCGTGTGAGCACCATTCTGCACCCTGTATGCGTTTCCCAGTGCTCCATTTGCACCCCACAAATGTTAGGACATGTTTAAACACGACCACACCCAGGCTGTGTCATAACAAACCCCTGCCCTGGTTGTATGGATTTGGACAAAAGGATTATAAACATGAGCTTGGTTCACTCTCAGACAAGCTAAAATGAGTCACGCAGCAGTTAATTTGCAGTATAATGATTCCAAAGGTTTGCAAACCTGGAGAAAACAGAAAAATTATTTTCCATTACACTGTATGACCAAGAAGGATGTGATAACGCTGTAACTGGGCCTTTGCAATTGATCATTTGTAGGAAGAAAGCTGGATTTAAGGGCTGGGCAGGGAGAAATACCCTTTGTACACTGCCTGTGTTAGAGCAGCAAGATCCCATTTGCTGTTCTCAATAATCCTGCTTCAAAATGCCGGGGGGAGCAGCCTCAGCAGCACAGAAATTGCTTTCTGCTGAGCTATATTCTGTGAGCGTTTGCTCTTAGGTTTAATTTGCCTAGGTGAAGCAGAACTGCAGAACAGGCTCCGTCTGCACTCTGCTATCTGCAGATCAGCTGCTGAGCTGGGTGTTTGGGAAGGGCTGTAGTAATTTTGATGTTTGTTTTTTTTGTTTCTTTCTGTTTGCTTTTTCCCCTCCCCCTGCTCCTTCTTGAATAGGAAACCTCCATTTTAGAGGAGTACAACATTAACTGGACTCAGAAGCTGGGAGCTGGGATCAGTGGCCCTGTTAGGTAAGGCCACACACCTGTGGATCTGTACGTAGTATCAGCTGTGCAGAAGTGAGTATGTATTTTAAGTGTGCAAGGAGCAGAAGGCATGGCAGTGTTGAAGGCTCTACAAGCAAATAAATGTCTCTGTACTCACAGCTGAAGTGTGAGCAGGGAATTTGCTGTTGCTGGGTTTGCTGGAAGTAAAAATTCTGCTCACTGCTGCCATATTCCTGAAATCAAGCAGCCCCAGGGATCGGCTGTGAGCCGGTGGCACAGGGAAGTGCAGCTCAGGCACTGATGTCCTCCTGCTGCCCCATCTCGCTGCTCCCATCCCAGTGTCAATGCTGGGACCATCAACACCATGTGCTGCTTTACCAGCTGCTTTTTCAGCTCCTCACATGAGGCCCAGCAGAATGTGCACCCAGCACCAGGTTTCGTGTGGCTCTGTGACCAGTGCAGGAGCTGGAAACAAAGCGTGTTCCCCTTTGGGAGCAGGAATTTGTTTCCAGCGCCTGTGCTCAGATGCATGGGAGCCTGGTGGGCTGTTGTCCCCTGCCACCATTTATCTTTCTTTTCAAGCAATTGGATTCTCGTCCATTTTCTGTCACTGCCTCCGATCTTTATTAAAATATCCCTTTGTTCTCGATGCTTTTTGCTGCCTGTTCATAGGGCCCTGCCCTCTGACGTAGTTCAATTGTTAATATTAAATGGGGGGAAGAGAGAAAAAGCGTGTGCAGCACGGCTGGTGGCCTTCAAAATCAGGATGTCCGTGCAGAAACACTTGATTTATTGCAGACACCATCCTCCATGGGAGATGCTCAGGCTGCCTCTGTGTGCTTTGGGGTTTTTCATCACAACTGGCTCTTGGGGATGAATAGAAGGAGCGCGTTCAGCCGTTTGCACGGCTCTGAAGCACTCCTCCTGCATTGCTGAAAGCAGAGCTTTGTGTCGGGTGGTTCTGCAGAAGGTGTTTGGTTGATTTGGAAGGCCAAAAGCTGAGGCTTTCAGCTGGGATATGGTGACGGTGCTCTGTGTATCCCATGTTCTGAGCATTCCTTGTAACTACACATCAGTTTGCTTGAAGTATCTCTTTAACATCCTTGCTGACCAAATAATTTTCTTGCTGTAATACCAGAGTCTGCGTGAAAAAATCCTCTCAAGAACGCTTTGCACTGAAAATCCTTCTTGATCGTCCAAAAGCTAGAAATGAGGTACAGTTTTTATTTGTTCTCTGCCATCTGACGCACCACAAAGGCTTTCCCTTTTAAGGAACTGCTGCAGCAGTTTAATATCTGTGTTCTGCAGGTCTTGCTGTGCAGGATTCCTTGCATTTAGTCCTCCA
This sequence comes from Lagopus muta, assembly GCF_023343835.1. Taxonomy (NCBI): domain Eukaryota; kingdom Metazoa; phylum Chordata; class Aves; order Galliformes; family Phasianidae; genus Lagopus; species Lagopus muta. The sequence continues at coordinate 6,472,388 of NC_064449.1, read as the reverse complement.
GGCTTGTTTCTGGAGCACAGGGGTGGGGACACCGGGTCTGCCTGGCCTTGAATGTTCTATGTTAGCTGTATGTGTGCAAGAGGAATCTTCAGAGCTCTGCCTCTGCCCCGTGCAGTGTAACATGAATGGCTGAGGTGTCATTCTGTGTCCACACATCTCATTCTTGGATGTCGCTGCTGTAGGAGCTGCCAAGAACACCTCAAGTTGCACATGAAATTGTTTGGGTTTGTCTGTATAGGAGAAACTAAAGAAGCTCACTGATACCATCTGTGACTTGCTGAGGGTGATGAGCATGCCAATGCACCAAACCATCAGCCTCTGAAATAATGAACAGCTATTCAAGTTTCCATGAAAGTGGGGGGGGGGGGGGGGGGGGGAGGGGGTGTTCAAATTGTCCTCAAGGTTCAGGCAATTTCCATTTGTGGACTAAATTTTCCCTTACTGCTCCCAGAGGAAGAAGGTTTGGATATGAAGAGCATCCAGCCTTGCAGTTCAGGTCACTTTAGGTCAGGTGACATTCCTTAGGTTCCTGTTTCAGAAAGTCTGAGCAGATGAGTTTCCTTGCATGTGTCGTGAGCACTGCACTCCTCCTCTTGGACATGAGAGGAGCAGAATTATGAAATGTCATGTTTTATTCTTGAATTTCAAGATATGTGTCAGCTTAAGTCTGATCTTCATTACAAATTTAAAGCTAGTTCTACTTCTAAATTTCTTAAACTAAAAAAAAACTCTCAGCAAAATTAAAAACAAAGGGCAACAACAAAGCAGCCCTAAAGATTGGGCTTTATCAGGAACTGCTGGATTTCATTCTGTCATCTGTAACAAATGGACTCACAAAGCACAAACTTATTGTCCTAGTCTCAGTGTGTAATGGCTGCTGGTTACTGATGTGGATATTTAGGTGTTTTAGGTATTTCTAGCTTTTTGAATAGTTGGAGGAGAATTTTACATTGCGTGTGAGCAGTGCTGAGCAGCAGTTGAGGGGGAGAGGGGATCAGAGCAGCTTGGATGCACATCACTATGTACAGTAATGCTTCTTCCCTTCTCTTTAAGGTACGTCTGCACATGATGTGTGCAACACATCCAAATATTGTTCAAATTATTGAAGTTTATGCTAACAGTGTGCAGTTCCCACATGAATCCAGCCCAAGGTAAGACTGCACAGCGTGTTTCATTCCCACAGCTTGCTTTCCATATTTAGGCCAAGGTATAGTGGAGTTTGCTTGCTTTTTTTCCCCTTGCAATCAGTGTGGCCAAAATGAAAACTTACTGAGGGTTCCAAACATTTCTGTATGTCAGGCTAGGCAACATTTACTTTTTCCTGTTCTTGACACCCAGGCCTTTACATATTTAAAAAAACTTGATTCCTTCAGTAATGGTTTTGAGCACATCTTCATTTCTGAGGTTTTGCACTGATTCAGTCTGTGACAGCTGCATTGGCCGACAGGATAAAATATAGGAGAACTAGAAGTCAATTTCTTGAGGCTCTGCCAGTCCTCATCTCCTTGATGTCTATACTTTGTCCTTTGCAATGACGGCAGTAAAACTGTAAATTAAAATCAGGAGGTACAGCAGAGTAGATGAGTATCATTAAAGATGACCCTCGACCTCCTGCTTCTCCCATGCCACAAACATCTCTAGCATGCAGGCAGCTAGCTGGGCAAGGATGGAGGCAGACAGGTGTAGGTGTGCTCCAAGCCAGCTCAGTTTCAAGCACTCTGCCTGCATTATTACTCTTTGGAGGTGGAGTTGCACATTAGTGCATCTCAATGGCTCCCAGACCCGAGCTGGTGGAAGATGTGGATGCAGGGTGCAAATGCACCCGTGTCATGGGATTTGTTCCAGTGAAGTGAGGTGGGTTCTCAGCATGAAGAGCAAACTGTGGGCTCCTGGCTGGCAATGAGTCAGGTGTGGTGGGAGCCAGAGGATCTGCAGGTGATGTACGAACTCAAACAATGGCTCAGAACAACTAAGTGGAAGAAGCGAGTATGTCTGTTTCTTTTGGCCTGCATCTGTAGATATGAAGTATGCATTACTAGCTTAGCAATTCTGTTCTTTTGATTAATTTTATTGTAACAAAATGAAATGCTTTTGAACAGGGCTCGGCTCCTAATTGTAATGGAGATGATGGAAGGGGGAGAGCTATTTCACAGAATCAGCCAGCACCGGCACTTTACTGAGAAGCAAGCAAGCCAAGTAACAAAGCAGGCAAGTTAACATCCATATATAAGCAAATCCATGAATGCTAATGGCTAAAGTATTTAGCAATTTCTTGGTGGGGGGGAGGTGGGAAAAAAGGAAGCTAAAATAATTCTCAGTTCTGATCGAATGATCATTGCCTGCTTTGTTATAATCTGACAATGCTAAAGTTTCAATACAAGGAAAGAATTTGAAGGTGTGGGCTCCTTCTGCTGTGTTGGGACCCTACTGTCTGCTGTCCTTAGCAGACAATGTCCATGGTTTTCCTAACACGGTTTGCAGACGTTCACTAACAAGAACTCTTTCCTGCACAGTCTTTGTCTGTATGTCTCACTATTGTCCTGAAAGCATTCCATCCACCACTCCACAGGCTCTCACCAAACAATGCTTGCTCCTGAGCTCCAGTTTGAGAATCATTCTTGGCTGTGACATAGAACTTAGAATTTCTTTCAGCTCTTAAATGGGCTGGCAGACAATAACTTGTGTCCTGCATCAGTGGTTTTTCACCTGAGTTCTGTGCTTAGTTTTGTGGAAGAACCCAAGAGGACTGTCCAGCTATAGCTCATGTTTTCTGTGCTGTTCTGATTTTGTCCTTCCCTCTCCATTTCTCTAGGCAGCTCATTCTTGAATGTTGTGGTTTTTGAGGGTCAGTATTTATTACTAGACATTTTGGTGTCCATGGGCTATTTGTGGCTTAGCAGTGCATCTGCTGTGACTAACTCATCCAGCTGGAGTAAGCAGGATGACAAAGCAGAAGGTCACTGTGGGATTCACTATGGGGAGCCCTAGTGTCAGCTCTCAGTTCTGGGTGGTTTGTTCCTTTAAGCCCAAGCTATTGGATGACTTGTGGCACCAGAAAGCTTTATTCCATGTAGGGGATAAAGGAAAGAGAACGTGAGATGAGATCATACAGCATTTGGTATAAACTGACACCATTGTTTATGAATACACCCGGTTCCTGATCACCCCCTTTCCCCTCTGTTGGGGAGATGATGTTTTTGGTACTGAGGCCAACAAAAAAACAAAAAAAAAAGAGGGCTGAATAATTTCATCTTAATATTCTGTCTTGTGCTTTGAGTTATTTCTAATGAAATGCTAATATTGCTGCTACTTTTTGGCTTCATCCAGCAAAGAGATTAGGTGGAAATACAGAATTATTCTTGACACATTATTGTCATGTCCTTTGAGTGGGCATTTGATTCTGGCACTGCAAGGCAGTTACTGGGATTAACATGTTGGAAAATTCTTTTAAAACTATACCTTTACATTGAACACAGATTTGATACACACTAGGGTTGTTCATGCTCCAGTAACTCTTTGTGTTAACATTTATAGGCACTGTTTATAAGCAGTGCTTATAAATGTACTTTGGAAGCAACATTAAAGCCTTATTCTTTAACCTGGTGATTCTCATCAATGTCTTGAACAGATCTTGGTTCCTTGTAGCCAGCAATAACTAAAACCTTGTCACAAAGCTCCCTCACTGCATCTGAGAATACTCATTATATTTGTTTCTGAGCTAAGTTAACACTGAACTTCTTCTGTCACAGCAATCTGCAGTCGTTTAAGGACTCAGCACTTCACCCAGAGTGCTGCTTAAGGGTGTGATCCTGCAGGAGGAACACTTTCAAATGAGGATCATGTGCCTTTACCTTACTTTGGTTTCAGGAATGCTGTTCAAGTATTTATGATTTGTTTTCCTTTAAACAGGTTGCACTTTCAGATGCATAAAGTCTGTAGAGCTTTCATGACAAGGTCACAGCTTTTTAAACCATGGCAGCGTAAGAAGTTGCCTGTGAAAGAACTGAGTAATACATTTCTGTGTACTACTATGTGAAATGAATAGACTGCAGGCAGTACCTTCAAGAACTGAAGAATAAAGCTGCCTGAGTGGTAACTGTGGAGTTTGTTAAAATGCAGTAAAATATTTTGCTGAAGTACTGAGGCAGGAACTCATGTTTGACTTACATAATCACTGGAGAGCATGCAAGCAAGTTCAGTCACCCCCAAGGGCTAGAACAGCATATAAAAGGACGCTGTCATGACTCATTTCACTTCTGGCAGGTGTAGTAATGCCCACAGTTAGTCAAACAAAAAGGGGTGGGAAGCCCACTACAACTTAGCTTTTATTTTCTGTTTGCTTTGAGTGAAATGTAAACTGAAGAGCTTCGTTGGTTTCATCTCCCTGTCTTCACACTTCACTGCACTGTTGCTCTGTACAGCCAGGGTTGTCTTCCCTCAGAGTTGTATACAAGCAGAATTAAAAAGGTTGGGGCCTAGGCTGTGTTGGCAATGTCTTTTTTAAAGGTGATTGAGAAGATAGAAAGACAGTAACTCTCCAGGCTGAAGGAAGAGTTCTATAATTGCAGCTGATTTGTTGTGCCCTTTTTCAGATAGCTTTGGCTTTGCAGCATTGCCACTCACTAAACATTGCACATAGAGACCTCAAGCCCGAGAATCTCCTCTTCAAGGACAACTCTTTGGTAAGATTAAAACTTGGCATTGTTTTTTGCTGCTGAATTCTATAAAAATGGCTCCATGATGATTTTCAGAATAGTTTAAAAACGTAAACTGATATTAATGCAATATTTTGGTGACAGAAAGGAATGACTTTTGGCTTTGTGTGTTTCCATACCCCTGTGTGGTCATGGGGAAAATCCTCTCTGCCCCACATGTCATTAGGATGTTTTATACATGCCATGTAGCTGCTTTGACTGAAGTGTGCATACCATGCCACATGTTTCTTCCTTCTCTTGCCCATAACCTGCACTTGCAGTGACCTCCCTACAGTGCATTTGACTCTTTCCAAAGCAGAGAAGACAACTGCTTTGACCCCGAGTGCCCAAGAGAACAAAGATGGTTGTTGCAAAGATTGGTTTATCATCTCTTAGCTGCTTTGTGGGATGATAGGTGTGTAAATACAAAACAGGAATACATGGGGTAAAGGTAAGATGAGTAGGAAGCATTAAGGATGTAGTAGAAATGCTGATTTTGTAATGTAACATCTCGTTTTAGGATGCACCTGTTAAACTGTGTGACTTTGGGTTTGCCAAAGTAGACCAAGGTGACTTGATGACACCACAGTTCACTCCATATTACGTAGCACCTCAGGTAACAAACTGTTATGGTTTGAAGTTATAGGGGGATAATGACCTTTTGCTTGTGCCTTCAAATAATCTAATATTAAAAGCCCTTGCTGCCTTATTAAAAGCTTCTGCATGCAGGAGTCTTGAGTAGTTTAGGAGCAACCTTTCAAGACTGAGTGCTACAGTGGTACACTGATCAGAATAGGAGATCGTGATGCAGGTTTCCCAGATTGTGTGGTTGGTTTGAAAAAGTCCCTGCTTCACAAATCCTTGTAGCTCAGGCTTATACAAGGTTACATTCCAAATGAATGTGCTGAAACAGTGAGGTTCTATAAAGGCAGTTGCTTAGGAGGAGGGCAGTGTCAGAGGTTTACCAGTTGACTTTGACTTGGCTCCCTTGTCATTATGCATTGAGACATGATTTATAGTTGCAGACAGGCTGGTTTTTGTAGCACTACTTTACCTGCTTCACTGAATCTTTCTCCTGTGTCAAAACATTCGGTTTTAGGAAGAGCTGAGTCTGGCAGTGTTCAAGAGCTGTAATAAGGCCACTAGTGGAAAAGAATGCAACATCTTTGGCATGGGCATCTTGTTTGTGGTGTCTGTAAGTTGTGTGCTTTTTGCAATCTTCTCTTCTTATGGCAACAGGTATTGGAGGCACAAAGGCGGCATCAGAAAGAAAAATCTGGTATTATCCCCACCTCTCCAACACCATACACGTACAACAAGGTAAGCCATGAGACAGGCTGCATGTCAGTGTCTTCAAAGCATTTTGTTGAGTTGTTTTTTTTCCCTCCACAGATTTAGATGCTGTACACATAGTCTATAAGTGCAGTTTGTCACCTAAGACAATAAACTTTATTGTCCTCAAATTTCAAACGCTTACAGCCAGGAGCAATAAAGTTGTTCAGGTCTCTGTGACATCCATACATCTAACTAGGTAGACATCTCACACTGAGCTACAAGCAGGATCTACAGGGAACTGGAGGGAAACATCACGTTGCTCGCTGGTATACTTATGTATCTTCAGCTATAGGGATATAATATCTTTGGGGCTGTATTTCTCAAATGTGTGGCTTATTCAACCGTTCTGAAGGAAGGAATAGGGTGTTCACATCTACATTGGTATTTCTCCCCTTAAATGTGCTAGGGCCAGCCCAGGTTTCATTCAGTTGATGGGGAGGACTGGTACAAATAATGATCTGTGCAGGTAGCTGTCTTTCTCAGTTAGGTTAAAAGTGACCTGGTAAAGGGAGAAGGGGAGTGAATCTGTGTTTTTTCTGGTGGAGTAAATAATGGAATTTGAATGAATTTGGTCCCAGCCTAATTAATGATCCTCCAATTAAAGGGAAAATATGCACTCATTGTTAACAGGATCACTAAATGTAAATGAGATTTTTGAGAGACCAGGTAGGAAGCTCTTTAACCTCCATTCAAATGAATCCTCTTCTCTGCTGCCAGCTGCAGTTTCTGGATATGCAAAGCACTGTTTAGGCTACGTTGGTCAGACAGTCGTGGTGGTGTCTTGTCTGCATCAGGGCTCTTCTGCCAGATGACTGGTAGCACACTGAGTTGTCTGAAGCAGGAGACCATGGGCAATGACAACTGCTGCTGGAGCATTGGCAGAGTTGTGACAGAATGTGTCCTGAAAGATTGGACTTCTTGGTCACTGCAAAACATCTTCCCTCCATATCAGCATCGCTCACTTCACAAGGCAGAATCAAGTATTGACTACTGTGGATTGAAGCAGGTTGAATCTCAGATAACAAGGGTTATCTTTCATTGTAAAAGGATAGATGCAGTTCAGAGTCACTTGAAAGTGGTTGCTTACTGTTCATACTGTTCATTTCTTCTTTAAAGAGCCAAATAACCTTGTCCAGGGCAACTAAAGCAAAATGTGGGCCGTGTTCTTGTACAAAATAGAAAAGCTTTGAAAATAGGTATCAACTGGAGTTTGCATACTTGCTAACAAGTGCCTCGATCACCTGGGTGTCACAGCGTGATGAGTGAATTTGTTTGCATGTGTTTCATTTAAAAAGTGCTACTTGGTCACTCTGAACTGCTTTCAGTCATGGTGGCAGGACTGACTGCAAATGAACAGCCTCATCCTTACCTTGCCAAGTGTGACTCACTTGCAAAAGCAACTTCTGGCATATGCCTGGTTTCCCCAAATAGACTGTGCTAAACTCCCAGGTACCCCATCCTTCCACAGCAAGTCAGAGCCTGGCAGAAAGGCCTGTGATTCACCTTCATGATCAGCAGCTCCATCCCACAGATGTAAATTGGAGGAAAAAACACGTCTGTGATTTCCTGAGTATTTTTGTTAAGCTGGGTGCATTGGATCAGATGTGTGTGTTTGTCATAGTAGAGGAGGCTGACTCTTGAAAAATAAAATCTCAGAACCATATCCAGAAAGAATTTAGATTTAGACACCTGTTTCCAACTTGCACATCTAAAATCCTATTGGTGCCATTAGAAATTATCTCTAGTCACAGTAAAACAGAAAAAAACAGTAAAAATCACATGGCTAAATAGAAATTAAGACTTCTAGATCCATCTGACTGACACAAATACCTATGTGGAGTGACTCTGTGGCCAGAAGTGAAGGCTGTAGTTTAATGTTCAGTAAGAGCTGATCCAGGTGCGCTCCCTCTGGAAGGAAACAGTCACACCTTTGAAAGCCCTTTTCTGGGTCAGTGCTGATCCGGTCAGAAACCAGCCTTGGGAGCTGGGAATTCTGTTTGCCAAGTTTGTCCATGTGGCTTCACAACCAGAAGTGCAGCATTCGTCCCCAGGGACAGCATGGTGCAGCTGCACAGGCTTCTGGCTTTGGAACTGATTGCAGAACCTCTCCAGCCCCTCAGCTCCCCAAATCTGCCTTCAGGTAGTTTTCCACAGCCACCTGCACCTAGCTGGAGCTCAGGATTCTCCTGTCTGTATATTCCTGACCCTTCTTGCATTGCTATAAGCCATCGGAATTCCCCTGGAGGACTGAGAGTGCTGAAAACCAACCAGTAAAAAAATAAATAGATAAATCCCTGCACAAATGTAGGAAAGAAATATTGCAGGTGGGTGACAGATGCAGAGGCAGTCCTTCCAGCCCCAGCCTGCACCAAGCAATACCAGAGCTGCATCGCTAAGGATGTGCTCCAGTCAAAGTCTGGGCAGTTATGATCCTCTTCCCTTCTTCAGAGTGGTTGTGAACAACAGATATCCAGATTCTCTCTTTTTTCTTTCTTCCCTATAGTATCACATTCTTAAAAAGCGATTGAATGATATTCTGATTTCTGCTCTGACATTCAGAGCCAAGGGTTCAGCTATCCTGAGGGGTAATGAATACGCAGCTCGTTCCAGCCTCTGACGCACTGCAGTTTCCATGCAGGTTGCCATTGCCCAGCAGAGTCATAGGAGCACGTTCTGTAAACAAGATGGCTCAAGTGCTGGAAGGGTTCAGCTTGGCAGCATGGAGTTACCTTGTGCTTGCATGTTTGCCAGGAAGATAATTTCAAATGCACTTTTAAACCAAATGAGCAGGGAGAAACAGCGAGCAGGTATTACCCTCCTGAAGGAAAGAGCACAACATCCAGCAGCTAAAAGGGAGAGAAATACTTAGGAAATGTTTCTGATTGAATTATGGCCTTATAAGAGAGGAAGAACAAACCCATGAGGATGCTCAGATGTTCCTTTTTTTCGGAGCTGTGCTCCTGTGTCCATAGGGATCATGTAGAACATTTAACACAGGTTTGTCGCTGCAAATCAGTGATCCTTCAAACCCAGTGATCCTTTCCTTGCTTTCAGAGCTGTGACTTGTGGTCCCTGGGTGTCATTATTTACGTGATGCTGTGTGGATACCCTCCGTTTTACTCCAAGCACCACAGTCGGACAATTCCAAAGGACATGCGGAAAAAGATCATGACAGGAAGTTTTGAATTTCCAGAGGAAGAGTGGAGCCAGATCTCAGAGATGGCAAAAGACATTGTGCGAAAGTGAGTCAGCTGAGGAGAATGTTGTGTTGCTCTGTGCTTGTATTAAGAAATTGGAAAATCACTTGACAGTGCCTTAGCACATAGGGATTGTTTTTGCAGCGGCGGGGTGAATTGTCTGCAGCACACAGAGCTGAAAAGATGCCTATGTCCAGCACAAAAGAAGTTTGGTGAATACTTCCCCCCCTCCCCCTTTTTCTTTTCTCTCTGTGTACAATTTCTGATGACCCTAAAGTTGCTGGAATGCACTGTGCTTTTATTCTGTAACTGCCTGCACAGCTGTGGGCGCTCTCCAGGTGTACATCTCCTGTGGCAGTGTCCAAACTCGTGTAAAACCAAAGGGCAGAGTGTCAGACTATGAGATGAGGTTTTCCATGGGTATTTTGTTCTAAATGCTGCTTGGGAGCTGGTTTTCCTGCAGTACACATCTCTCATTTGAAGTATTTCAAACGTTGTGATCCAGTGGTCCTATCTGAAAGCATGAATGTAACACTGATTATGTGCTGGCCTCACTTAATTTTTTCAAAAGCAAGAGGGACTTATTGCCTTTGTATCACCAGAGGAACTGGAAGGGTAAAAGCAATAGAAATAGGGGGGAAAAAAAATCTGTTATACAGTTTTAAACTGTTGCTGTCATTTGTGATGTAATTAAAACCTCCACAGTCTTAACATAGTTTGGAAAGAGTGCTGAGTCCCGTTTATAGCAGCACAGGAAGGCCCAAATCTTTCACCACATAAATTGCAGATTATGTGGCAGTGAAAATTCTGTTTAAACCGGGGTCAGCAGTCATAAGGTTTCCTTGTGTTTTAAAATGGCCATGAAACTCATGGAGTGCTGTCACTTGGCTTCAGTTCACTCAATTCCTGAGTAATGTTATCAGGACTCGCTTTCTGGTCTGTCTTTTTCAGCCAAAGAGTCTGAATTTGAGCTTACAGTGCAGGAGTACATTTAGAATGTATATAATTACAGAGGAGTTTACATTTTATTTGTGTGTATGCACTTCACATGAAGGCTTGCTTCTGGAGAGCCTATTTTGCATTGCGGAGGCCATTTCCCTTTGAGCGTGTCAAATTGGTTTCTGACCCCAAGCTCTACATGCGGAACTGCTTGAGTATAGATGAGGACATTGAAAACTGATGAAAAAGGAAGGCATGTGTCTTGGATTAACACCGAACTGACAGCCTGTTTGGCAGCATGGCCTTGCAAGTGAAATGTTACGAGCCAGTCTGTGGTCTCACTGGCGTTTTGTAAAAGTGATTTCCACTTTCTTGGTACATTAAACAGTTCTGCTCTGCAGCCAGGAAGCTGATTTGGAGTATTGTCTGAGAATGTGTGACAAACCGATCAACTCGTTCTGTTCCTAATTGAAACATTTGGAATACTTGTCAGCACTCTGTGTGAAATGTTATTTTTCTATTAAACAGTAGTGATTATCATGGGAACGTGAGTTTATCTGCATAATCTCTTTCCAGGGTGTCTTTCCAGTAACATTTGATTCAGAGGGCTTTTCAGAGATTTCAGAATAATGTTCCTTTTCATTCTGAGTCACTGTAGCTTGCCAAAGCACCCATTATTTCAGGCTTTCACAGAGGGGAAAAAAAGCAAAGGGGTTGCCCAGTGGAAGCAGTTAATTCAGAAAACAGGTTTTGAGCTTTGAAGCTTTGCCTTACTTAACCATGCCCACAGTGCTTGGTCTGCATATAGACTGTCATGCAGATGAGCTTTAGACACGCGTTTCTATGGCGTGTCGGCCTGGATCATTTCCAGCTTGTCTGGAAGATAATTTCCCATGAGGGAGGATGTGAATATAATGTTCAGCTGGATGCAGGTATCAGCAACATGGCGTCGGTGCCTTTCTTTACACCGAATTGCTGCTAATGACTGAAGGAGCTGTGACTGCGTTAAGATTCACCGCAGCAAGGCTCAGTGAGGCTGATGGAAAGTTGGGCTGCCTTGAGGTCAGCTGAAGGTTTTGGTTTATTGGGAGCGGTTTTGTTTTTTGGTCTCCTTAGTGTTTAGAGATTGCCAAGTGCTCTGCTCACACGGAGCCGTGCGTTGTGCATCCCAAAGACCTCTTTATGGACTGATGGATTCCTCTCCCAGGTTGCTGAAGGTCAAACCGGAGGAGCGGCTGACCATCGAAGGCGTGCTGGACCATCCCTGGCTCAACTCCACTGAGGCACTGGATAACATCCTGCCCTCTGCCCAGCTGATGATGGACAAGGTTTAAACAACGTTTTGTTGTATCAAGATTATTGCACAGAGGAGCTGCTCAGCTCCTGGGCGGTTTGAGAGTTGTCTGTCACACCCCGGCCGTAGCTAACATTGTCCATCAATTCACAAAGCATAATTCTTTTCATTCCAGGCAATGGTTGCAGGGATACAACAGGCTCATGCAGAACAGCTTGCAAACATGAGAATCCAAGACCTCAAAGTCAGTCTCAAACCCCTTCACTCCGTCAACAACCCTATCCTGCGCAAAAGGAAATTGCTGGGGTAACTGTCTAAAGCTGTTTTTGAAAGATCAGAGTGTAGGCAGCTGTGATGCTTGGAGAGTGGCTTTAAACGTGTTACAGGTTCATTCCGTTGTAACTGTGCTCCTGAATTTCTGATTTGGTTGCCACACTCTTCATGCAGAAGCGGGTGGTTGGAGCAGGTTGTACTTGCATGATATGGTGCCTCTTCCAAGATAGGGCAGTGAGAAAGGAGATGGAGCAGGTATTATGTGATGGTGGAACAGATCCATTATGAGATGAGTCAGATGTTGAGAAGGCAACACGAGAGAAAGAATTGCAATTTTTTTTTTCCAGATCTTCACATTTGCTTACAAAAAAAAAAAAAGTCAGGTCACCTCTCTTTGTTCAGGTTACCTAATTGAAAAACAGAATGATCAATTTAGGATTACCCTTCAATTAGTTTGAATTAACATTTATTTTTCTTCATTTTCTTCATTTAAAATGGTCTCGTAATGCAGCATGTTGTAATAATTAATGCTAAATTTGGCTCCCTTTCACAGCTTTCCAGACAGTGAAAGAGAGTGCTCTGCTGGTGCAGTTATGCAACGAGTAACAGACATGACTTGCATCCAAAGTGTGATTGTTCCTTCCTTGTTCTTTTGCAGCACCAAGCCAAAGGATGGTGTTTACATCCACGACCCGGAGAATGGAAGTAATGATTCCAACGTGGCTCTGGAAAAGCTCAGAGACGTGATTGCTCAGTGCATTCTACCACAGGCTGGTAAAGGTTGCCACTTTTAAGAAAGTTCCATTCCTAAATACACCAGGCACTGATTTCTTTTCCTGTGCCTCAGGATCAGTGCATCAATACTGACAGTCTGTCTTGAGAGGATGTTTTCTGTGGACTGTAGTGCATGCATAAGAGTGTCAACAGCAACATGTGGAGCTGTTAAAATGAACTTCCATATAGGAATGTTTGCCTTCAGGCCAGTTTCCCAGTTTGCGTGAGGCAAGGGGGAATAACTGAGCATAATGTTTCGTAAGTGCTGGATGTTGCTCAAAGGCAGAATGACAAAGCTCCTGTTTGTCTTTGTTCTCCTGAACAGGAGAGAATGAGGATGAGAAGCTGAATGAAGTGATGCAGGAGGCGTGGAAGTATAATCGGGAGTGTAAGTTGCTGCGAGACACTCTTCAGAGCTTCAGCTGGAATGGTGAGGAACTCCTCCTGGAGAATGGTGCTAATGCTGGTGAATGGGTGGGAGCAGGGATCTTATGACATGGAAATGAAAACAAACTGGAGTTTGTGCCAGGCTGGTGTAGGTTACAGCCCTTCTCCAGCATGGATGTGTTAGAAATTGAGGCTTGAAGTTCTGCTTTAAAATCCCTGTTTGAGGTTCAGGATAGAGCTCTCAAAGGCACCAGGTTGTTTACAGACTTTGCACAGATAGATCTTTACATTAGAAACTGCTTCAGCTGGTTTCCTTCCAGCTGCTTATTAGCCTCGTTCTGTTGGAGGCTGCTGCCCTTATCTCTGTCAGCACAACATCTCTTCTGCTCAATTTAGGGAGGAAATGGAATTAAACTAGGCCAGCTGCTTTTGGGGCTGCTCAGATGGCTCTTGACATAACAGAGCATAGTGTCAGCCAGGTTCACAAGGCTTGGCCATGCCTCTTCCTTAATTATTGTTTTTTGTTTTAAGCAGAGCCAGAGATCTTCACTCATTTTGCTGGCCCTGCAAATGCTGTCCCAAGTGTGTTTTCTTTCCAACCAGTGTGCGATGCCAGCAGTAAGGACTTTCCTCCTTGTGCCCAATGCCTGCTGACTACCTGTTCTTTTCCTTTCAGGCAGAGGATTTACAGATAAAGTGGATCGACTAAAACTGGCAGAAATAGTAAAACAAGTTATTGAAGAGCAGACAAACTCCCATGACTCTCAATAGCTGGAGCTTCTTAATCTTTTTTTTTTTTTTTTTTTTACCATTTAAGATTTATTCTTTAACTGTAAAAAGTATTTTTATGTAAATTAATAAATCATAATTATTTCATTAAATTTCCATACTGCTTGAAAATGCTGTATAGTTGTAGATACAAAAAAATCATTGGTACTGTAATATTTTTTTAAAACTCAGTTCCTTGAGGTATATACGATCACTTACGTACTGTTAATCGTAAGTCCCCCAGATGGGGCAAATTATATTGCTAAAAACCATTCTTTTTCTTAATAACCAGTTGCAGAAGCTGCCTTCCATCTGCTATACATACAGCCAGCTGCAGTGACTATGTATATGAAAATGACAGCCAGTTTCTCAACACCCTGCTCAGTAAGTACTTGAAGCAAGTGCTGTGAAATACAAACTTCATAGCTACCCTTTGCACCTAAATTCTGAGTATGTAGAGGCAACAAAATAGCCTTCTGTTCTGCTAGATGACCCCAGAGCCACGCTTGGCCTTGCCAAGGGCACCTGAGTCCATATGCTAGCTGTGTTTTTCAGTTCTGATCAGTAGCTGCCTTTCTTTCCCTTGTAACCCATCTTCCTCAGAACTTCTTTATGGCCTAATGGCCGTTCAGCATAAGGCTCCTCTTTTTATCGTACTCTTCAACAGCAGAATCAAAGAATGTTCTAGTTACTTACGTACAAGCTGTTTTTATTTTCCTGATGGGATCTTTTACAGACAGCAGTAAATATGGGGTCCATTTGTTTCGTCTCCAGATCAGAAGCTGTATGTGTTGCACCCTATTCTTTCCTCTCTAGAAGACCCAACACTTTGTTTCAGACTTATCCTCTTGTTTGAAAGAGATCATCGTGGCAAGGTTCCTGATACTGCTGTGTGAATCCACAGCGATCCTTCTCTTGTGTCACCCTCTGGAGTCCAAGCTCCCCATCTCTTTGAGGCCTTCGAGCTCCTCCTGGTGGAGCCACAGATGCAGGGCTGCTCCTTGACGCGTCCTTACGCTGCCTGGACCACGAGGCTGTCCAGGGCAGATTCTTACACTAGTTTGGAACATTGGCTCCAAAAGCTGCTTTTTTTATTTTAAACGAAACAAACAAATGAAAAGATTCTGTACATATTTCTAGTTTTCTACCTTCTGACACTTTTCTTTCTTTGAGACTGGTCGAAGGCTTTTTATAGAGATATTTTGGTACCAAACATGTGCAGACGTTGAATGAGTTTGGTCTGCAGACTGAAGTGCCAATTCAGGGCTATTAGTATTGACTCTTGATCATTATTGTTATATTTCATAGCTCGTTAATTTTGGGTTTACATTTCCAAACTTGAGCCATGAATCTCCCATTTTCCTGACGGCAGTCCAGCCTCCTTTTTTGTCTCTTTTCTATAACAGACTTCCTTGTAACCTTTAGCTTGGATGGCAAACCACTGTCTGACTCTTTCTATACGATTTTGTAAGCAGTAACTCAGTTTTTCTACATGAAGGAGATATTTCATTTCCCATTCTTCATCAGCACCTTCTCAGCTTTCTTTTAATCCTGTTGACAGTTTTCCAATGCCTGATTTACTGCAGAGTGAGAACCACAGTCCCCAGCTGACCATCACTTTCTCTGATGGAATCGGGGAGTTTTGGCATAAGCCAGAATTGTATTTCTGACACTACGTGGAATGTTTGTGTACTGACATGCATCAATGACAACTGGAGGGAATTGGCAGGAGATGAGTATTTGTCATTTCTTGATCTTGCATCAGTGACTTTGTAGGCCATATATGCCTTTCTGTCCTTGTCCTAAATACCAAACCACGTCAACATCTGCACAATCTTGAAATGTATAGACATTTCCTTTATAACTTGAAATTTGTCTTTTTTGGGGGAATATCTCATGGTGTGGGAACGTCTAAGGATGGCAAATAAATAAACAAGGAAATCACCAGAGTTTGAATAGGAGCGCAGAAAATTCCCCACTAAAGCACTTTGCACCCCTGCCCTCTGAGGAGGAAAACACTCTGGCACTTTGTTGGGAGCCAGAACTTCCAAGCAGAAGCACGGATCAGTTTGTAGCTATGCCATGCCACAGCCTGATCTGCTCAAGCAGCTTGGGAGCATATATGGGAGTATAACATGGGGACAGGATTGTTCTTTGGAAGACTGATCTGCTGCTAAAGACAGCAAGGCTTCTAACTGCGTGTGATGCTCTGTAGAGATTGCTTCAGCCTGTTCTGCACTACCAAGAGCAGTTACCAACAGGGCAGTGGGTGCATCTGTTGTGTTTGGGTGTCGGAAGGGAAGTCACATTTCTGAGGGCGTTGGTGAGGAGGAACCGTTTTCTGTGGGTTTGCTATTGATTTTAGTGTCTGTGAGAACTGAGAGTGCTCTGATTAAAATGGAGGCAGGGAGGGACAGATTAGGAAAATTCAAGGTCAAATCGTTTTACTTCGGACAAAATTGATTCTTTAGCTCTTGAAAAAAGTTACGTTTTGGATTTCAAAATCAAATACACTTGAATTGATCTCACTTGCATATTTTGAAGTGATATTTTCTCTTTTGTGTTTCTGTTCAGTTGACATGAATGCAGGATACCTTATCTTGGTTGTGTAGCCTTTTAGTGGTAACAATCTACTGATGCTTTACAGCAGACTGTGAATATTGTAAATATCTTGAGATGGAAGGGTTGTGTGGGAACAAGGAAGACATTCTTTGTAAAAACACTAAAAGGAAATGGGGAAGCTGTGTCACTGGGTTGGTTGGTTGGTTTTTCTAGAATTTTATTTAAGAGAAAAGTCTCAAATCATTTGACTTTTTCAAAACTTTATGTATATCTGACTTCTCCTGTGACTTGATTATTTAAGGCATATGTATTAAAAGGTTAGAAGAACTTGACTAGAGAAAGATTGGAAATAGCAACATGTCAAAGTTTTGCTGTCACACCTTCACATTTTTCTTTTAGAAACCTCAATCTGTCCTCATCTGCCACGTTCAACTCCTGTGTATGAAAACATTTGCATTTCTCCTTTTCAGTGTTACCTGTAACATGTTAGTTTATTTCTGATCAGTATTATATTGTAAATATTACGCATCGGTGTATATAAATGATTTTACTAAACTTACTGGTGGCCTCTTTGTTTGGTCCCCGAGTCCCTTTGGCAGTGAAGGGAAGAGGATTGGGGGGGAGGGATCACCGTGCTCCTGGTGCCACCCTGAGCTTCCCCACGTCCCCTCTGCCCTAGCAGCAGTGCTGTGGAGCTTTGGTTTTGTGTCACTGATAGGAGAGAACGAGAAGACAGACAGGGTTTTACCCAGCCCGTGAATTCATGTCTTCTGAAAAGCTTTAACCACTGCCTGCCATCAGGTGGCAGCAGGACATCCGCCGTGCTGCGCGTTAACCCCGTTGGGGGAAAGGTTTTTTTTCTGGTAGCTACAGCTTCCAGGGAAGGGAGGGATGAATTATTCTGTGCTGCTGCGGTAGCACTTGGTGCTTCTTGACATTTCCCCTTTTGAAGTCTAACAGCTGCATTCTGACAAAAGCATTTCCTGGGGCAGGAGCAATGCCTTACTGCAGGTGAAGCAGGGCAGGCACTTCTGGCAGGGCTGGCAGCTGGTGGGAACCCAGGAGGGGAGAAACTGGTGGACCTTGGTTCAGGCAAAGAACAATTCCCAAATATTCAGGAGTATTTAAAGCAGCCAAACCAGCTGCAAGAGTTCTGTGACTGTCTTCTACATGTAGAAGAGTACATGACCCAAAATATGCCTCTCCCTTTCCAGCAAAAAAAAAACTGCCCTTGAACAATAAAGCACTCAGTGATGTGCCCTGCAAAGATATCTGTCAGCATGAACTACAGGCTCTCACCCTGCAGCTGAAACCATTAGCAACCCAATCCTCATTGTTTTCCTGGTAATCTGCTATTCCTTTCCACTGATGAATGCTTAATCCCCTTTTAAACAAATTGCCACAGCAGCACTGGCTCATCGCACTCTCAGCAAACAGGGTCAGCCCCAGCAGGATGCAGTATTTGGGGTGTACGTAATGGGGTGCTGCTCCTACCTGTGCTGATGCCAGGGTCCTGCCGTTGCCTGTACTCCCCATGGAATGTTTGCATTCAAATAGGAGCCAGACAAACAGACACTCCCTGGGCCCTTCATTCCAGCTGACAACCATGGCTTCAAACTGGACACAACCAGGGCTTGTGCCAAGGCATGTCCCAATGGGCAGCAGGTTTCTTATTGTATTGGGCTTCTCCTTCCTGTCTGTGGGGCTCCTGCTGCTGTGTGCAGACTGCAGCCCCCAGCCCACCTGGGGCTACGCAGCCTATGAGATAGTAACTCCAAAGAAAGCTGGCTCTAAGGCAGGCAGAGCCAGCCAGGGCAGCACGTCCTACTTCATCAGCATTCAAGGTGTGAATTATACCATTCACCTCAGGCAGAAGAAAGACTTTGTAATTAAAAACCTCCCTATACTCACTCGTGACTCCAAAGGACAGGTGATGATCGAGCAGCCCGGTGTGCTAGCAGATTGCTATTACCATGGCTATGTGGAAGGAATCCTGGACTCCATGGTGACTCTGACCACCTGCTCTGGGCTCAGGGGACTGCTGCAAATTGGAAGCTTGAGCTACAGCATCGAGCCCCTGGCAGCTTCCTCCACATTTGAGCACCTTCTGCTGCAGAGGGAGGTGGCAGTTCCTGGGACAGTGATCTACAAAACACTCCAAGGAGGCAGGCGATTTCCAGGTCGCGGGACAGCATCCAGGCAGTTCCAGCCCTGGGGATGGACACGGTACTTGGAACTCATGGTGGTGGTGGACAAAGAGGGGTTTGACTCCTTTGGCACAAGTATAAGAGATGTGACACTAGAGGTTATTGAAATAATCAATCTGGTGGATGGACTGTTTTCCTCTGTCCGCCTTCGCGTGTTATTAACGGTACTGGAGATTTGGACAGAGAAGAACCCTATCAGTATCACCAAAAACATAACTCAGGTCCTTCACAGCTTCAATCACTGGCGCATTCAGCATAGCCCTGCACACATCATGCACGATGTGGGGTGTCTGTTTGCCTCGCTGGACTTCAGTCACAGTACAAGAGCATTGCACACGGATGGTGAATCAAACTTTGCCAGTGCATGCAACAGACAGCGCTCCTCTGCTGTTGTATCATTTGCAAAACAGACTTACATTGACACTGCAGTCCATGTCGCTCACGAGTTAGGATATGTCCTTGGCATGGAGCACGATGACGAACACTGCAGGTGTGGAAATGCCTCTAAATGCATCATGAACCCAAAGAGCACAGTGAGCTATGGATTCAGCAACTGCAGCACAAAGTACTATTTTGATTTTATGGCATCAGGGCAAGGAAAATGTCTGAATAACATTCCATCATCTATAGGGAGATTTGTACCACAGCGCTGTGGGAATGGTATCCTGGAGGACAGGGAGGAATGTGACTGTGGCTCAGAGGAACAGTGTAAGTCAGACCCTTGTTGTGACAATACCTGTCAAAAGAAGGAAGGAGCCATTTGCACTTCTGGACAGTGCTGCAAGGATTGCAAGCTTCTTCCAGAAGGAGAAGTGTGTAGGAAGAGCATCAATCCATGCGACCTGCCCGAGTACTGCAACGGGACATCTGAGCACTGCCCAGAGGATGTGGCCAAGCAGGACGGAACCACGTGCGCTGCAGATGGATACTGCTATTCAGGAAAATGCAGATCTCACACATTACAGTGTCGGAACATCTTTGGTGAGAGAGCACAACCTGCACCACTACAATGTTTCGAGGAGCTGAACACAAAAGGGGATCGGTTTGGCAACTGCTGGGGAGATGGCACAGACAGCAAATTTCAGAAATGTAAGTTAGAAAACGTCCTTTGTGGGAGGGTGCAGTGTACTAATGTTAGACACCTGCCTCAGGCAGATCACTCAACCATCATCCAAACCCCAGTGGGCGATACCTGGTGCTGGGGCACGGAGTATCACGTGGGCCTGGATACCTCAGATGCTGGAGTCATTGAGGATGGCACGCAGTGCGGCAAGAAGAAGATCTGCATCAATCGGACATGTGTCCCTGAGGAGAAGTACCTGGCATCCCACTGCTCTGCCAACACAACCTGCAGAGGAAAGGGCGTTTGCAACACTAAAGGAAACTGTCACTGTGACAACGGCTGGGCACCTCCCTTCTGCCAGTATGCTGGCTTTGGAGGAAGCATCGACAGCGGCCCAACACCAGTCACGAAAAAAGGGCTTTTTAAGTCCATTGTCAGGATTACCATACTGACTGGCACTGTTCTGATACTTGCAGCACTTGCCATTGAATACATCAGAAAGTTTATGTCAATCCGACTGTTGAGCAGGCCTGCTGGACGAGGTCAGTCCAGAGAGGGGGATCCTGAGAAGGAAGAAAGTGAATTCAAACCAGCTGAGAGTAAAAACTCCCCAGTATAGGACTTGATCTGCAGCAGCTGGGCTCAGACACTGACTCCTGACACAGCTGCAGTGGACTCATTTAAAACTTATTCTATAGAAGTGTACAGTTTGGGAAGCTCAGTTTCTTTTCTGTAGGATAGCAAAATGAAATTGTTTTGATAGATGTCAGTAGGAAAAAAAAAAAAGACTAAAATGACAGAAGGGCTCAGGTTCATTTGAAATCCTGATGGTTTGCACAGGCAGTCATCGCTGTGAGCAATACATGGAGCAACGAGGATCCCAGGGTGGCTGAGGCAGAGCCTTTGCTTGTACCAGTGTGTAACAACCAGAAAGATCAACGCAATGGAAAGGTGATACAAGATGTGTAATGACAGAGGGACAAACCCCACAGAAAGGTGTTATAAGGGAAGGAAAAAAAAAATGACTGCTCACCCATCTCTGAAGATCTAGGCTCACAGGGGAGAGATCTGCAGAAAGAGATCCTTCCCCAGTGGCAGTCTGCCTTAAATGAGGTCTAGGAGAGGTAGAGGCAGCCTCCAGCCCTTCTGATCACACACATGAATTGCCTCCACCTGCGCTCCCAGGGCTGACCTGGTCCTTTCCCCAGCTGCTCAATCTGTGCTTCAGGCCAGGACTCAGCAGTTCCCATTCAGCTGTGTATGAAAAGCACAGGCTGGCTGTGCAGGGGTAACCCCAACCTGTGCCCTGGGGGTGCTGTTTGCAGCACGGGTCTCCAATGTGGGGTGCTTTAGAAGCGGAGCAAGCACACAATTTACAAATAAATAAATATGGGTATGTTGGGAAGGAGCTCTCAGGAAACCTATACCGATAGGGCTGTGTGATAAAGAGGGCTGGAGACCACAGGTTTACAGACTGGCAAAGGAGTCAAGGCAATGAATCAGGCACAGAACGGCTCAAGTTGGAGGGGCCGTTAGAGAGCAGTGCTGTGGGAGCAGGCTGCCACATCACAACATGGCGGCCGGGAGTGATGCGGCCTTTCCGGAACCTTCTTAAGGGAGCAGCCAGGCGCCATCTCTGAGAGCTTTAAGGGTGAGGAGATGGAGATGCTGGTGACAGGGGTGGCCTTTGTGAGGTGCTTCACCTCCATTTTGAAGGTGGTGAGATGGTTCCAGGCCCCCGGGACAGCACTGCTCCTCAGGCTGCGGGTCTGGGTGGTGCTGGGGGCTCTTCTCCTCCCTGAGGTGGGCGGCCATCACCCACCGCCCGGTTACGCCGTCCATGAGATCATCCGGCCGAGGAAACTGGTCCTGGCAGCAGGCAGGTCAGCACAGGGAGAGGTGTCCTACGTCATCAGGGTAGAGGGCGAAAACCGCATCGTCCACCTCACGCAGATGCGAGGACTGGTGGTGAACAACCTCCCGCTCATCACCTACAGCCCCCGTGGGATGAGGGTGGTGGAGCAGCCCCACGTCCCTGAGGGCTGCCACCACCTGGGCTACGTGGAGGGCAGCCCCGGCTCCACGGCAGCGCTGAGCACCTGCGCGGGGCTGAGGGGACAGCTGAGGATCGGGAACCTGAGCTACGGCATCGAGCCTGTGCCGGGCTCCCTGACCTTCCAGCACCTCCTCTATCGACGAGAGAGCTGGGACAAGTCCTCGGCATGTGGCTTGACAGACATAGCCATGCGAAAGCAGCCAAGCTGGCTGGGGGCAAAAAAACCCTTAGGGAAGCAAAGCTTGGATCAGAGGCTGCAGCACACCAGGTACGTGGAGATCTTTGTCGTGGTGGACCACCAGCTGTTCACCTTCCAAGGGAGCAATGAAACCTCTGTGATGTTTCTGGTTATAGATACGATCAATTTATCAGAAATACATTATTATCCTCTGAAGATCCGCATCTGCCTAATTGGGCTGGAGATCTGGACGCGTGGCAACTTCATCAGGTACAGCCCAGATATAGAAGAAGTTCTTACCAATTTTAATGATTGGGGAAATAGGTATCTTTCCCATAGGATCAAATACGACGTTGCACATCTTTTCACTTACACAGACTTTGGACTCACCGTTGGGCTGGCGTATGTAGGCAGCATCTGCTACCCCGGCTACCAGTCAGGTCTTGTATCTCACATACAAGAAGATTTTGTGATCTTTGCAACCATTTTTACACACGAGCTGGGTCACAACCTGGGGATGGAGCATGATAGAAAGGAGTGCAGGTGTAGAAATGCCAAGTGCTACATGACGGGAGGTTCAATCGACGGTGCCACGGCTTTCAGCAACTGCAGCATTCAAAGCTATTTAGACCTGCTCAACAGAGGAGATGGCAACTGCTTAAACAACATCCCCGAGCCCAACAGATTGTTCTACTTTAAGACCTGTGGCAACAAGGTGATAGATGAGGGAGAGCAGTGTGACTGTGGGGGCCTGCAGCACTGCCAAGGCAATCCTTGCTGCTTCCAGAATTGCAGGTTGAAGCCTGGGGCTGTCTGCTCTGTTGGGCAGTGCTGTCAAAAGTGCCACTTTCACCCTCCAGGGCACAAGTGCAGGCCAGAGGTAGATGAGTGTGACTTGCCTGAGTATTGCAATGGGACTTCCGAGTGGTGTCCAGAGGATTTGCACATGCAAGACGGGACGCCCTGTGGTGACAATGGTTACTGCTACCGTGGGAAATGCGCATCCCATGACAAACTATGCAGAAAAGTCTTTGGGGATGAAGCTCGGAGTGCTCCAGAAAGTTGCTTCAAAGAGCAGAACATGAAAGGGGATCGATTTGGCAACTGTGGCGGCAATGGGAATGAAGTTGCTTTTGTGGAATGTAAGCCCCAAAATGCTCTGTGTGGAAGGCTGCAGTGCGTGAATGTAAAGAAGACAGCCTTTCTGGAGAAGTCTGAAACCATCATTCAGACTCCAGGGCCTGAGGATTGGTGCTGGGGCACAGCCCACCATGCTAGCATAGATACACCTGATATCGGAGGAGGAATTGACGGCACCAAATGTGGTCCAAAGAAGATCTGCATTAACAAAACGTGCACAGATGTCATCGTCAGAACCAAGTGTGATGCAAAGGTTTTGTGCAAGGGGAATGGGGTTTGTAACAACCTTGAACACTGCCACTGCAAAGCTGGCTGGGCCCCACCAGACTGCCAGTTCCATGGCCTCGGGGGCAGCGTGGACAGTGGCCCTCCGCCAGCTCTCATGATCTCCATTGCAGAGGCTGTCCAAAATAAAGCTTTTGGGACTGCAATAGGAATCACTGTTCTCGTTGCCCTCGTTCTAGTTGCTCTCCTCATTGCTGCAATCAAATACATCAATGCAATAATTACACTTTTCTGTACAAATTCATCCATAGAGACACCTGAAACTCCTGAAAATGAGCAGCAGAATATGGAAGAAGGCGAAGAAGAAGAAGAAGAAGTTTAAAAAACCTGAAAGCACTGGGAAACTCATCAGCTGAGCTTTGGGAAGGACTGAGGGGCTCTGTGCGTACATCCCTGAACCCTGACTGACAGTCTCAGATTTGTACAAAGTGATTTATGTAACGTAACTGTGTGAACTGTATAAAAGTTAATTACACAGAGCTTGAGCATTTCCTCTTCTTGTATAACCAACTATGTAAATAAATGTGGGTTGGGCCCTAAAAATGAAACTATGAGAAATTAAAGAGCATGAAAAATACAGGGTTGTTTTCTTCTCACTGCAGCTAAAGATACATTTATGGGATGTCAGTAATTCACCTGAGCGTTTAGAGGAGCACACACAGATGCACGTGCAGTCCTGCTCTCCAGGTTCATGAGAGGTGCTCCGCTGGGCTGAAGAACCTTAATTTTCTGAATGTTGTGGCCAAGCAGGACTTGGCATGAAGGGAGATGTGAGAAAAGTCAAAGCATGGAAGTGTGTGCTGATGACTGAGTCACCAAGGTTGGAAAATGTCTCTAAGATCATCCAGTCCAGCTCTGCAGTCTTGCTCCAGGCAGCTGGCTAGCAGGAGGGTGCCTGCTCTTATTTTTACACTGAATTGAAAGATGGATTTAAAAATATTCATCTTTGCTTTAATGTTAACTTGTAATGGCAAATACCTGACAAACACTTAGAAAAGTAAAACATCTTTTGACCACATGCCCTCTAAGGAGCTGTACTAGTCTTGGAGTTGTTACATATAATTTGCTGTATTTCTAGAGATATTTCCATAAGGAGAAAGCCTGTGCTAAAAATTTACCAGGTTTAAAGAATCCTGTTCAAGTCCATAGAAATCTGTAAAATAAATAACTATCTTCACTAAAAGTGCTTTTCTGACAGATCTGCTTGGGCTCTCATAGCACTACAGTTAACTGTGCGGATGACAAAACAGTTCACACCACGACAGCCCAACAGCTGTGCTGGCTGACTTTGCTAAAATACGACGAGGCCCATTGGGATGCTGCCTACTCTCATTTTTGCTGCAGAAACTCATCAGAGCAGGGTAGATGTGGACACCTCAGTGTCTGGAGGGCTGGCAGTGAGTGTGCTGGCGTAGAATTTCTTCTGAGAGCGCAGGAGAGGAGTCTGAGTGTCAACGTCGCGGCAGATGTTGCGTTTGAGGGAGAGGAAGACGTGCTGTGTCCAGCCATACACAATGCAGTTCAGAAGTCCCTGGGAAGCTGCTGTCAGTGCCTGGGAGAGATGGCAAGGGAGATCAGGGCTGCTTTATCAGTTGGCACTGCACAGCATTCAGCAGCTCCCTGCCAGGCTGTCAAAACTGGGACGTTCCTCCAGGCCTCCCACTTCCAGCATGATTTTATCTATCTGCAACCCCCATGCGCTATAGAAATCTCATGGTTATTTTAATAATCCCTGCTAAATTCTGCCTCCGGCACATCAGACAGCTGGACAAGTGCTGGGGAGGAACTGCAATCAGAGTCCCAGAGAAAATGAAAAATGTAACTGAATTCTGAGGAACTCTTCTAGTCCTTTTTAATGAGATCTCCATGATAGTGTGATTTTGGTTACTGAGACCTTTTCAAGTCTGCAAAAAACATAGCAACCAAGAAAGAACTTCTTTGCCAACAAAAAGCAGAAGTTCAACTCAAGCATTTACATTCATAGCTAGAAAAGCCCTGTTTTGTCGGGCAGAGATTAGAAATAGACAAACACTATTTCATCTGTTCAAGCAGAGAAAGCAAATCATCAGAGGGTGAAGTTTGTACCTGTAGAATGAGAAGAGCCATGTAGATTTTGCTGCTTGTTGAAGCTGTCAGCTTCAGTATTCCAAGGAGGACAGCTGTGAGAAAGGATTGACAAAAGGGTGTTGCTTTAACCTCACCTGCTTCAACTTTCGTTGCCAGGCACTGTGTCTCAGGAGAATACTGTCAGTGTAACTCAGCTCACTGCTAACCTGGGGCCCAGCAGCAGAAGAATGCGATGGGGTAAAAAACCACTCGTTGTTCCACCATCTTAATCATTGCCCACTGCTGATCTCCCAGGAATCCCGTGGAGTTTACAAACCTTTTGTACAAACCTCGGGCTTGAATGAGTACAACCTGAAAAGAATAAGCACACATTCTTGCTTGTGTTTTGAACACATGCTCAGATCTCACTTGCCCCTCTGCAGAACAGAGTATCTTATGTTTTTTGGTGAAATCCTCAACGTCAGTTCTATTAAACCTCTTTACACTACGCAACATTGTGCTTCTGAGGAGAAAGTGATCTTCTCTGAACTGAGAACTCTCCATTGATTGGTCTCTTGCACTGAGCTGGCATGCGATTCTGTAAGCCTCCTCTACCTACTGAGTCCTGTTTGAGATGGGCTGCTCCAGATGGATTTATATTTTCTCTTACCCTCCAACCATTCCAAAAGGAAAGCAGCACTGCACAAATTTTCTCCCCACACTGTCTGGCTGACAATATCATCCAAGCAAACTTGGCAGACTGAGAAACATCTCGCATGGAAAGCAATTTGTGACTCATGTAATGATGAAATGGAGTAGAACTTCTCACACTATCCAGCTTGTGCAATGGCTAGCATGCAAGGATTATGTTTCTTACCAGAATGGCTATGAAGCTGATAAGAAAGGAAACAAGGAAGACCCCAATGCCATAGAAATGCATTGCTCGGCAAACAGAGCCGCTCAGCGTCAGCAGCTCGTTGGTGGGCTCAGCCATTTCTGTGTGCATCAAGAGACACCTGTGGGGAGAAACAGAGCAGCCTGAGCTCTTGCCATGACTCAGAAGTGGTGAGGCTGTTTCACAGAGAAGCATGAGACTTACCCATGCTTTTGACTGAAGTTCTGGTAGCAGTTACTGCTGTTGCCCAGGCAAAACACAGGCACCATTAGGAGAAAAGGGATCAGGCTAAGAGAAGAGAGGACAACAGCACAGTTACTGCATTGCAATGCACTGCTGCCAGCCAAACAATCCTCGTTCTTTCTTCTGTTACTGCAGAGGACTTAGAAATTCTTTTTATTGACATTGCTCTAGAGGGTTATTTTACCAACTTTGCTAATTTCCACACTTCATTCATACAGGCAATTGGCAAAAGTAGCACACTCTGAAAAAAGACTATATATAGTTAATATAGTTATAACTAACTTGGCTGGAAGAAGGCCCTTACATCCAAAGACTCTTGCTCTAAGCATTCAGTAAAGCTCACATCAGAGTAAGTACAAAGCAGGGATCAGTGCATTATAATTTACCAAACACATCATTTTGCCAGAGGGAAATGAATCTTACCTGGACAAAATCGTTGCTACTCGGCCAATGCAACTTGCATAATCTACAGCCTGCAAAGTCCAAATAGTTTAGTTAAATGATTGTACAGCCAGTGGCTCCCAGCAACCAGCTCCTAGGGAGTGCTCCAGCAGCTCCAGGTTCTAAAGTACTGATAAATCCCCACACTAAATACAAATGTTTGTTTCCACTTCATATTGAATCAGTACTGCAGGGTTCAGTGAATGCTGACGTGCAATAGACACAAGCTACACTTCCACAAGCTTACTGACATGTCCTTCTTCAAAATGTGGGAATTGGAGAGGGAAACTTTGAACCAGACAAGTAGCAGATACTGTATGAGCTCCTTGGTGTAAATAGTCATTCTTTGTACTCCTTATTCATCCAACCTGGCCCTGTTCCTCAGAAACTTCATGTTCTGATGAAGAAATGCAGGCAATTTGGATGTCCCGGTCTCAGCTCACCAGGAAATGTACTTTGTCAGCTGGCATCCATGCACCAGCTGTGAGAATACAATGTGAGCACAGCTGTAGTGCTAGGGAACTCAATGTAGGTGCTGCATTTTGAATGGGAGTCCATCAAGAAAGAAACCAATCCTACAAGTAGATCCAAACAAGACCCTTTGAAATACAGACTGGTCTGTCCCACCTGCTTCTTCTGCACAGACAGATGGAGTACCTGAGACTCAAAGTTTGCTGTGTACAGTAAATGTCTGGGGAAGAGGAAGGGTGTAGGCAGGGCTGGGGCTGCTGTGTTCAATGGGAAGAGCTGCATAAAAAGTCTGTTGTCCTGAAGCAGTATAACAGGAAGAATTTCAGTTACAGAGCAACTGTTTAGCCAGGTGTGAGGAATGAAACAACTGCAAGTAGAGATTTTGATCACATGGCGTGTGAAGTGTTTGTTTAGCCTGTAACTCAAAGAGCGTATTTGAGTACTATGTCCTTGTTCCTCAGTTCCCAGTGATTACACCAGCTACAAAATGGGCTTTTACAAAGGTCAGTGATGATGAAGTCAGGACCGCCCATTCTTCATGGAGCCAACTCACTGCTTTATCAGCAGCTCCCTTCTGTCACACCTACCTCAAACTCTCACAATACACTACTGACATTCTTGAATTCTGTATGACATCTGGGGAGGACAGAAATTGCAGTTCTCTGTTCCAAACTGTTCAGGTCCCTGCTGCTCTCCTTTACTCTAGAGAGCCATTCCTCTGCCATGCCCTGGCAGTAGGCAGTGAAAGCAATAAACTGTTTATTCAACTGGTGCAAACTGCTGTTCTGCAGAACTCCACCAATACACAGTCCTCAGCTTCCTCTTCTCTGTGACATGCATTGACAACTGCTTTTGCCCATTTCAGTCTTGCAAGCTTAATCTTTCACTGAGATGCTGTAGCAGACTGAGCTGTATCTCTGCTGACCTAAGCAGTCCACCAAGATACATCAGTTCATACAGTCACAGGGCACAAGGACGTTCAAAGTCCTTCTGACGAGATAAACTGTCATACATGTACTTCTTAAACCTCCCACAGTTATACATCAGTACCCAACAGCTGTTGTGCATTATCATCCTACTTACTGTGGAGGGCATCCTGTTAAGGTTCTGATTGTATTTCATCTTCAGGTCCATGTACAGATGCCAGGTGTAGTTGGCAGTGTATAGAAAAGAGGCCACATAGAATACCTGAGAAATAGAAACAACCAGTATTTTAGCTCTATAATAATAGTTCCTGTAGCAGCATTAGTTCCTCAACAATGAAGCATGGGCCAAAGGCAGGATATTAAGGCAAAGGTGAGGTGCCCAACCAGCACTGGTGTGGGATGAATGTGCAGGGGTTCTCACCTTAGCCTGCACAAAAGCAACTTTCCTTTGGCCCTAAATCAGGGACACGAAAGCTGATGACCCAAGGACTATCTTGTAAATACATATCTTTGTGACTTAGCTCATTTTTGGCTCAAATTCTGACCATATAAAATGGGTTAAGGCACTTTGATCTTCTTTATTTTACATCCATTAGGAAATACAACACAGATGTGGCACTTAGATTTTGTAACTCATGTAATGAGCTCACCATGCAGTGAATTCACAGAAACAGAAAACAATAGTATTTTTAAAGAGGAAAGAGGGGGCAGAGGATACAACGCTTTCACAGTAAGCAAACATTAACAAGCTAAGAGCCCTTTTCCCTCAGTGGGAGAAAGAAGGAAAGAAAAGATACAAAAACTGTTTCCCCACAGTGAGTTTCCCAGCCCCTTGACTGAAGCTCGAGATGAAACCAAATACCTGAAATCTTCTGTAAAAAGAACAAATCTTTCTTGTGCTTCTTCTGAATCCCCAGCCATGGTTTCTCCAGGCAGTCAAGTGCAAACAGTGCTGCCTGACCTCGAGATATATATACGCGTGTGTTGTTTGTTACAGGAAACACATGCTTCAGTGACAAAGGCAAAGAGGAAGGGCTGGGCTATTGAATTTTCCTGTGGATTTTCTACCCTTTGCCAAAGAAACATGGAGCACAGGTTTGCCAACCTGGTATCATCTAAGTCCAGGAATGCAGTCACTAAATAAACCTGGTCTCCTTCACTGAGGTTGCAAACACTCTTGGCTGATTCTCAAGAGGCTCAGTCCAAGGGGCTGTTAGTACTGCAGCAGGAATATTCCAGTGACTCATTTGCTCATTAGAGGAGATTTAATGAGGGTTCATTGCCATTCTTCAATTACTTCCAGAGAAAGTCATCAAAACAGTCCACAAAGATAATTCTCTTACACTTCAAAATGCTTTGGAGAGCTCAAAATGTCAGCACTGCATTCTTTTTTGGAAGAAGGAACTTGTGAAGTCTCCAGAAAGAAGAGAAGGCAGTTCTCCTCCCCTGAGCCCTACCTTGGGCTGGGGACAGTCCTGTAGGAGGAGATAGAGCAGGCGCTGGGAGACATGGAAGTCCCTCATTATAACATTTCTATGGCTCGCCATTGTGCTCAGCAACATGAGTGGAGCTTGCCAGGACATTATTAGGCCACTGGAACTGAACTGGAAGAATGTGGGGGAATTGTGCAATTATAACCACAATCTCTGCTCTGAACTTCAGTATTGCAATGCAAAGGCAAAGTAAGGAGGAGAAAAGAAGAAAGTCAAGGCATAGCAGAAGGGAGCACTATTTACATTTAATATCGTGAGTTTAACCAAGAGTCTAGAGCCAAAAAAAGTCTTTGAAATAAAGCCATCTCCTCCTTTACAAGAGGTAGAGATGCTAAGGGAATTCCATCAGCAGGAACTTCAGTCCTTGGTAATAAACTGAAGGTCAACAGTTTGCATAAGCCAGAATACTGTCCTGCTGCTAAAGAAATGCTTCCAGACAACCAAATCATATGCAGTATGATGTGGTTCTCTGTAAACATGAGTGCTAAGCTCCCCTGGCTCACTGCATTTTACAGAGTTTAGGTGTCTGTGTGCAAACAAGCCACATGTATATATGAGACACCCAGGAGTGCAAGCCTTGTAAGATTTCTCCTCTCCACACAGGCAGGACAGGGCCAGGAGACATTTATTCACATTTCATTTAGTTACAGATCACTTATACTCTGTAGAAGGCACCAGTCAAACCTGTTGCTGGCTCCTACATATGCACAAGATGTTCTCACCACACAGGAGCATTGCTGGGGTGTTGAGCAAGGAGGTGTCCTCTACCGTGTCACATGCACCATGCGGGTGCTGTTGCTATGGCAAGTGCTCCATTTGTTTTAATTTCTCACAGAGCAAACAGCAGCAAGAGCTCCTGCCAGATGCATGCTATCTCAGCTGTCCTGCTGCTGAGGACCAGTCACCCTGTGGCTGAGCCTGGGATGGGGCAGGCACCCCACACACCCCAGCACTGCACCCTGACAAGTCCTGCAAAGACTCCGTAGGAGTAAAGCTCCCTCCCTTCACCAGTGTCCCTGAAAAGCTTGCTCACAGGCAAGAAAAGTAAGGGTAAAAAAGAGCCAGAAAAGCAAGAGAGCATAGCATGCTGTGTCACCACTGAGAAACGATGCTACATTGTATGCACCCAACCTGCTTCTCCTCCAGCACAGAAATGTCTTCTCCAGGCTTTAAGAACATCACTCCAGCACTGAACTTCAAGAACTGTCCCCCAGGCAAAGCTACAAGGGAAACATCTCTGCGATGCCTCTTCCACATCTCCGCAGGCTCTTTCTACCTTCAGGCTCTGAAAAGCCCCTCTTGAACTATTCTCACCTTCCCCTCTACCATCATCTGAAAGATATCTTTGATATTGCTCTGCCTCATTCTCAAATGGCCAATTGCACCATTGCTTCTCTTAGAATGAACATATTACACTGCTTCCACAGCAGTACAAGGGAGCTTGAGAAAGCAGAGATGAGCCAGAAGAGGAACAGCTGCTGTCTGAGCACAGCACTCACCACTGTGAGTAACAAGATTTCACCCAAAGGCACAGCTGTTGAAAATATCCCAGGGCAGCAAACACCCATCCCCAAACACAGAGCAGTTGTGATTGTTCTCACACCATACAATTCCCTGTCCTCTCTTCAGGAACACAGAGAGCCTTGCTAGCTTTGGATGCTACAACACAGCAGAGACAGTTCCTATCTGTGGGTACCACTCTGCTCCAAGGGGCTGGACCAGCCCTCACAACACACACACAGGCTCCCAACAGCCACTTGCTCTTCCTAGACACGTTTTTGTAGGTACTTTGAAAGAAAACCATTAAGACCAGGGACCACCTCTTACAAACCAATGCTGTGGTCCACACTCAGCTGTGCCCTGAAGAATTTTTCAAGAGCAGTGATATGCAGCACCTAATGTGGTAATGGGAACTTGGTGAGACAAAAGCAAACTATCAGGAAAATGGCATTTCACTCATTCCACTCCAATTAGGCTCAGAAATCAGCTTGAATGCTGGAAGTGAATCGCTGGGGCATGGTGCTGAGGTTGAATGGACACAGCAGTCCCTGAGCATCTACAGGACCTAGTCAGTGAGAAGGTAGGTCACAGCTCTTCGACTAACATGTTAAGCTTTAGCCTAAGTGAATGGCAGAATGCATCTGTTCCTGCCCAGAATGGGAGAAGCACGAAGAGGAATTGAAAAGCTGCAGTATGGGAAGCACGCAGATAATCTTTGGCACTGGGCCATCAGGAAATAGATAAAGATTTATCTACTCACTTTACAGAACCTATCCAAACACTGTAGCCACAATATCCCATGCTCTCCTTGCCTTTCTTACTGCCTCTCGCAAGTCACCTGTACCCACACCCTAGCACTGTAATATCTCTTGTACAAACAAAGAGATCTGCTAAGCCAAGTTCACAGAGGGATCCTGTGCCAAAGCCTGTCTCGAAACAGTCCCACAGGCCATGCTGTGATCACTGGGGGACTGACTACAGCAATGAGCACAACGTAAGAGCACAAACTGTGACGCCAAGGCTACTTACTTGTCCCATTGCCTGCAGGTTGTAGCAGATGAGATCGTGCTTGGAGGTTGGTGTGCTATAAAGCAGCGCTCCGGCAATCCAGCACATGCCCAGAAATAGGTCAGAGAGACTCAGGTAGAAAAGAGGGCGAACCTGAAAGAAGTTAAATTGCTCAGCAGGTTTGAACAATGGTCACAGCAGCCCCGTGGCCACCAACAGCATCTAGATGTGTTTTCACCCCCAGTTCTGTAGGCAGGGCAGATAAAAGCCCTCTGATTCTCGCCCTGAGGAGCTGCTTCTGTGCAGATGTCCTGTTCTAAATGCCTTCTCTGCCCCACGATCCACAAGCACCACCAAACCATAACAGAAAACATTTCAAAGGTCCCCAGTGCTACACTATGGCAGAATGAGACAGGTTTGCAGGGAGAAGTGATGTTGTTTATGAAATCAACTAAAAGAACAATCAAACATCAGGTAAACACAATCTCTTCTTCAGATGTGAAATTACTCAAAACAGACATTTTTCCTATGTTTTTATGACATTTCAGTTGATGACTAAGACTGAATGTTGTCACACATTGCTCGCATGTGCTGCTGCATCTGCCTGGAACAGAGTCACATCTCCTCTAAGGGCAGTTTCCACCCTACTTCCAGTTTCCACTCACTGGCCAAAAGGGCTGTAAACACTGTAGGAAAATATTTGTGCAAAGTTCTGGCCAACACTGACATTGTTAGGAGTAGAGCACACACTCTGGAAAAGCAGCCTAATTATCTAGATTCTTAATTGTAGTCTTTGGTACCTAATTTTCAGTAACCTGGAGAGAAAATGATGACTTCTTTTCTTCCCTATACGAAATTATAACAATAAACACAGCAAGGAAAACATTCCAGCAGGGCTTGATTTTGAATTTTTTTTCATGGAACTGAGCCTTTGGGTGAAATTTGCTTCAGTGTTGTTCTTTACATAAATGCTTGCCACCCATCGTGTTGTTATACTCCTCACTGCGAGTAAGAAGAAAGAGCTCAGTAAGGCTGAAAAGCACCAAGGCACAGCTGACTGAAGCAGAGCTGTCCTTCTGGCAGTTTCAGGGGCAAACTGCCTGGTACTTTCTGGGCTCCCCATTATACTCAGCAGCACAGCAGTCCTCTGCTTCCTGCAGGATGTGTTTCCTCAAACAGCCTTGCATCTCCAGTTCTGAATTCATACTACTCAACACAGCAACACGGTAAATATAGCTCTGGAGCTAGCTTCTGCATCACTACATTTACAAATGTCTCTTTTAACCAGTGGTAAATCCAGACTTTCCCTTGCTGGTGCAGAACTGAAGCGCTGGCAGGCAGAGGATGGCAGGTTGGGAAGCTTTAAGGTTGTGAGCACTGCAGGTTAGAGCCAAGCAGCTCTGAAATAAGAAAAGCAGCAACATTTGCATCCACACAGGTGAGCCCTTTCTCTAGCAACACGTGTCCTTGGTGAGAAGCACCACAGATGGCTGAGGAGCTACCTTGGCAGAGACCTGAACAAAGGAGTAGGTCGCACAGTTGTAAGCAAAAAGCAACATGGTTCTTATTTGCAAAAGG
Source organism: Lagopus muta (assembly GCF_023343835.1). Classification (NCBI taxonomy): domain Eukaryota; kingdom Metazoa; phylum Chordata; class Aves; order Galliformes; family Phasianidae; genus Lagopus; species Lagopus muta. The sequence continues at coordinate 6,438,635 of NC_064449.1, read as the reverse complement.
GAAAAAAAACAACCAAACAAATGGTATTTATAAAATAGAGGAAGGGAATGTAAAGACGTAATGATTCAGGGGAGCTGCCAAGCTGGAGCATATGTTGATCTTGCTATGCCTGGCCACTGCCCAGAGGCATCTGCCTGCAGAGAACCTGTTGACATGACAGAGGAAATTCCACGTTCATTGCCTGCCATCATTTCTTCTGAGTGATTTAGCTCATGCTGAAGTTTTATTGACTTCATAGATACAAAAAAAAAAAAAGTTTCAAGAATGCAATATTTTATTTCCTCAGCTGGGGGTTGGAGGGGGAAGTGTTTATAACATTTTTCTCCTCCCAGCCTCCAGAGCTGTTTATATTCTACTCTGGAGTCTCATGACCCAGGGAATATTCAGTTTGTGGCAAGCTTTGATATGGATTTCTTCCAGCCCCTTTGTTTGCAAATTTGCCCATAAAACCAGAAGTGTGGGGACAAGAGGATGGGGAAGTTAGTGAAGAGTTTGCTGCTTTTGAAACACCAGCAGTGGATCCCCCAGCAGCAGAACAAGAGCTTGGAAGCCTGATGTAAAAGGGGTCATTCTGGCTGATATCCACCCTATCCAGATTTGCAATAATAATCTGAGCAGAAACATCTGGACTCTCTTGAGCAGCAACAGCTCATCTGTGAATTGGAGCCATGTGTAATTCACAAGCAGTGAGAGCCACAGCCACATCATATGACCAATAAATAGCACGAGGGCTCCTGAGTAATGCGGACTGGAAGTCAATGGGCTGGGGCTGCTGAGTCACTCTGGGACCCTCACCCAGCACCACACTGCAGCAGAGGGGAGGATCTCAAGAGCCACATCCAGTGCTCTCCAGGTGCAGGCAATGTGTCAGCAGCTCTTAACTGAAGGAGCTTTTGATAGGCACCAAGTGCAGCATGAAGTCAGGAAGAAACCGTCCTAGGACCAAGGCAGAGATCCAGCTCTCCTTCCTCAATGGGAGTACCCTGAGATCTCTGCAGCTCGTTCTGGATGTGCTGAGCACACTGTGTCTGTGAGGCTCTGGCTACCTAGGAGCAATCTGCCTTGGACATACGTTCTCCTCCCCACCCTGCTTCATCCAGTGGCATGTCATTTGTTAGCCTGTCTGCATGCCTTCCTTCACGGAGGATAATTTACTGCATTCCCTGGAGGTCCTTGACTGTGGGCTGATGATCAAACCCACGCTGAAGACAAGGGGAGTATAAAGACAGCTCTGTTACAACGCAGCTGCCAGCTGTACCGTTCTACTGCTCTTAGCAGTAACCTGTTATCTGCATGGTCCACAGACCAGGCTGCAAATCCCAGACAAAGAACCATAGCTTCACACAGCTCTGTGCACTGCCTCAGGTCCTGGATGGACAGAGGGGGATTTACATGGACAGAAAAGCGTGGCAGGCTTGGGATGGGGTCTGTTGTGACTGGTCTATCCCGGATATGCAGGATCCTAAAGTGTGATGCACTTGGGACGTGACAGGTGCTGCTCTGGCACTAGAAATGCTAACTGTTCCTGCACATGGCCAAGGTGAAATCTTTCAAAGCTCAGCTGAGTTTGTCAGCACAACAAACTGCTGTTCAGTCCAGTCTAGTTTAGCCTGAACTCTGCAGCACCTCTGAGCTGTGCCAGTTTCAGCAGCACACCCACCTGCGAAAACAACTCAGAAAAACCCACAGACAGACCCCTATCCCTGCATCTCCTACAAGATTTACACCCCAGCAGCTCTGTGCACAGCTCCTCATCCCTCCATGAGTTTTGCCCTGTAAAGGAGAGCACACCAACAAAACCTCATTCCCAAGAGAGGACTCAGTTGGTGTTAAGGAACCCGCTTCTCCCTGCGCAGCACAGCTCAAGGTTAATCTCAAACCTGCACTATGGACAAAGGGTCACACCCTGCAGCAGCCCTTTGCCTCCCAGCTGCCGTAAACAAGGTTTAGCCAGAAAAAAAACATGATGTGCAAGGTGCCAACAGCTCAGCGTGGAGAGAATAAGGGCTGCAGTCAGGAGTTGGACTTAATGATACTCATAGGACTCTTTCAACTCGGGTATTCTGTGATTTATAGTCCTTACCTCGGGGGATCGCACCACGTTTTGAAAGACGGCGTAAGTGATGATGGAGCTGGAACCTATAACACTGACAGAACAAAGCACAGGTTGGGATAGGAACATGCTCACGGCCGGGATACACCATCTTCCTTCTTGCTGGGGCCCGTCCGTTGTACCTGAGCATGGCCATGGTGAAATGGATCCACTGGAGAGCCGAGTAGACCTGGAGGAGAACCAGAGAATGAGCCGCGAGGGAACGCAGCGTCCACGCGGCACCCCGGCCCTGCTCTAAGGGCGTCGTCCGAGTTCCAGCAGCTCGGGAGGAGCCTGTTCCGTGCCCACCGCCCCCCATGAAGAACCTTTTCCTAACGCAGAGCCGCACGGAGCCCGGCAGCCCCTGCACAACTCTTTCTCGCAGCCCACGACAACTGAGAGAAGGGCCGTCAGGGCGCGCTCACCTCCTGCCAGCCCGACTCCAGCCGGGACGCGGCCGCCTCCGGGCTGGCCATGGGCACCGCCGCCGATCCCAGCGCAGCTCTCGGGGCTCCGAGCACCGCCCGCGCTCCGCCCCGGGACCACACCGCGCCCCGACCCGGCCCCGCCTTCGGGGCCGCTTAATTGCTGGGCAGAAGTCCGGGAATAGCGGTGCGGGGAGCTGTGCCGCAGAGCAGAGCTCGCGGAGATCCCGAACTCTTGTCGCCTCCCCTCCAGCAGCCGACCGGGGGCGACCCTGCTTAGCTTCGCCACACCGCCCCCCCTCGGAGCACATGGACGCCGCGCGCCCCATCCCTGCCGGCTGCGCTGATGGCGTCACGAGAGGCCGTGGGCGGGAACGCGTTTGCGAGCTGCGCGCGGGCGGCGGCAGCTGAGGGGGCGCGCGGCGGCCGTTGGCGGGAGCGCTGAGGGGGCGCGCGGGCTCCGTCGCCTCAGAGGTCCTCGAGCTGAGGCAGCAGCGCCTCCTCAGGAGCCTCAGCCAGCCTCACCTTCCCACCAACCCCGCAAACCAGCAGCCGTCCCTTTAGAAAAAAGCGGTTTAAGCAGCGGCTATTTGTTGGAACCAGTTTTTATTATTATCATCAGAGCAATATTAATACATTTCGTCTTGCAGCTCTTCATCCCCACCCCAGGATTCAAAAGGCAGCAAAGCTCCCACAGAAACCAATTTGCTTAGCAGAAAGCACAGTCTCAAGGTAAAACGTGAAGGTGTTTGACTGTGATCCTGACAGAGCTTTTAAGGAAAAGCTTTTAAAGGAATTAATGCTTTTTTCTTCCTGTCGCAAGACCTCGTTTTTTAAATAGTTTTAACTCTGCCAAGGGCTGCTGAAGCTTTAGTTTCACAGTGTCATTCTGAAGATCAGGCTGGAGAAAGTATTTTCTTCGTGTTAGCGACCACTTGGAACCATTAAATGTCCCTTTCTGTCTCCTAATTCATGAGGTGAAGTTTGGACAGGAAGAACAGTCAAAAAAGCATCAGATGCCTTCAGCCATGGGAAAACTCACCTGAATTTAATCTGCCACTGAAAAAAAGCATTTTTGCACAAATGAGTGAGCCCAAGTGTAACTGCAGCTGGAGGAAACCTCAGTGCTCAGACCTGGCTCTGTCGGGTACCACAAAGGGGTTCTGCTGCAGCAGGACAAGCTGTGATGTGCAGATCGAACCCTCAGGCAGAAGGAAATGACAGCTCTCAGTCAGCAGCAGGTAAGGAGAGGACTCAGAGAAAACCCCACCGGGGAGAAAGAGGGAGGGATGAGGGGCGAACAGAACAAAACCCAGGAACACTAAAAGGCAGGGACAGGTGGGCATGGCAGGGGCATCGCCTCTGTGCCTTTGGAAACATGGAATGTGAGACTGAATTTTGTCATTGGTTTGCCAGGGAACAGATGTAAAAACCACCGGGAATGTGCTCCAGGCCAATATAGTGATTTTTTTTGGTCTATTGTAACACTGTTATTTAATAATATTTCACAGTACGGCAGCTTGCTTTAAGGTGTGTTTCCCAACACGCAGAATACTGGTTTTGAGGCATTGCTTCCTCTTGATCTCGTAACAGGATTCAAGGACGTCTGCTGTTCTCTTGAAGTCAGCGGGAAGTTTGCTTGCACTGGGAGAACTGGTTAGGACTTGACAGTGTTTCACAGCTTGTACAAAGTTCCCCAGCATATCAGAGCTCATCTTTTTCATTATTCTTCTTTAGGAAAGAAGCGAGGATATTGAGGCTTTTCTGGAGCTCCTCCTTTTTTCCATCACTCATTTTGTTCTTCTCGATCAGTTTTGTGATTCGGACAACTTCGTTAGCAGCAAACTCTTCTCCCTGCTCCAATATCTTGCTCATAATTTTCAAGTATTGCTCAGCTGACTTCTTCTCGGTTTCCTTTGCTTTCTCTAAGCTCTGCTGCCCCTTCTTTAGGAGGGACTGGCGTTCTGACTTGTCAGTGACACTCATAAACTTGCTGGCCAGCACATCATACTCCTTCAGACAGCCTGGCATCCCCAGGTAGATGCCATTACTCTTCAGCCAGCGCTGAATAGCCCCGGCTTTAATGTGGCCAGAGTAAGGTAAGGGATTGTCAAAGTCACCGTCCTGGAACAAATAAAAGATAGGGTACTTCTCCTTGTCCAGCTTGTACTTTTCTCCCAGCTCAGTGTTTAGTTTATCACCATAATCTGTCATGAGAGAAAACACAGAAAAGCACACTATGCTAATCAAAAGAAAAAAAACAGTTTTCTCTTAAACACAAACTGGTAAGTATTTATCTCCTAAGGACCTCTTTGCCATGAAATGCCACACATTGCATCAAAAACACTTCAGGCAATGCATCCTTACGTTTTCCAAATGAAAATCCCAAATCCTAACGATGCTCTGCTGTGGCTGCGATAGCACGAGTCATCACCAGCATTTCTATGTACAAACCCACTTCTCCTTATGGGAAATTTTGATATACTTTTTTTTGTTCTTGTTTTGCTCCATCCATTGATATCATTTGATTTTGCAGTTACACAGTTTTGTTTTTCTTGTCCTATGTGTAGAGAGCATGCTAAGCAGCAAGATGTTTGCTGTTCTTCAAGTTATGTTAATGAAGGGATTTCAGCTATGCTACATAGGTTAATCCATCTGTGCTTACAGAAGTCAGCATGGGGGAAATTTGAAATTCAAATTCTTAAATCTACCCACAGTGCAAGAGGAAGTGCGGTGGCTGATGCGCTCCTCAGTGCTTTTCTCTTGAAGCCAATTGCAAGATGATCAAACTGCACCAGCTCTAGTGCACTGACCGCTTTCTGTGCTTCATCAGCAGAACACGGAGGGTTTGCTACAACACACTGCAGCACGTTTCATTTTCCACACCCAAGCACAGCGTGCCAATCTGCTCAGAGCTCCTCACCTGATATACCCACTTCAGCCACCAGAAGATCTTCACTGGAGCCTGAGCTCTCTGCCAGCTTTTTGAACTCATCTTGTTTCTCGCCATAAGGGTACTGTGTATCAAACTTCACGAGGACAAACTTATGCTTGGGGATCACCTAAAACAAGAAAGCAGAAAATCGAAATTCAGTCATGTCAGGTTTAAGCAATTCACAAGTAGCTGAAGGTTGCTTTAGCACGTTCTTATCTTCCTATGCAATGAGTAGGTGCAGAGGGAGGATAGAAATTTCATAATGATGGCCTTTGGTAAATGACTCACTGCAGCGTGAAGGAAAAATGCATGTCTATATTCCTACAGCAGATGATAAAGATGGTACATGATAGGTTTGGAGGATCTGCTAACAGCTTTATTTATACACGATCTGCTCACTGTAAATCTGATTAGCATCTTGGAAGAAAGTCAATGAAACAACTTTCAGTGGGACATTAAGAGGATAGAGGCCAAACCTAACGTCGCTCTGCATGTCCCAGCATGACAACCACAGCTCTTTGCTAACAGAGGAACAGGCAGGAGTGGAAATGCTGTGCTGGTTCACTAAACACAGAATTACTGTTTTGACTGATTCCCCTTCTCTTGAGCCATTGCTTTTGGATTTTGCTCAGGTTTCCCTTTCCAAATGAGTTTGGACAGAGCCACCAAATGGCAAAGGTTTGGAAGGGACCCCCAGTCCAACCTCCCCCCACAGCAGCTTCCCTACAGCAGGATGCACAGGAAAGTGCTCGGGCAGGTTTAAACATCTCCGAAGGAGAATCCCCCACCTCCCTGGGCAGCTCGTGCCAGGGCTCTCAGCCTTTCCCCACCACCAGATGCTCCAGGCCCTGACCACCTCTGCAGCCCCCCGCCAGTCTCTCCAGGAGTTCCCTCTGTGCATTGAGCTGGGCTCCAGCTGCAGCCTGCCCAGGGCACAGCAGGAGGAGGTTCAGGATCGCCTCCCTCGCCCGCTGCCCACGCAGGGGGGTAGAAGGGTTGTAGAACGCGGTATCCTTACAACGCCCAAGAAGGTCTGTTACAGCACACAACCAAGCACAGGGCCGCCCCGTGGCAAGTACAATTTTCAGCTTGTGTAGATCAACACTTTCCTGACTGCTGTCCCTTCAGTCCCCTCACTGCACTGCGAGGCTTTTCAACAGGCGCGCCCACGGCGGGGCCCGGCTTCGTGCAGCGGTGCCCAAGGCCGGGCAGGCCCCCGCGGCACGGCTCCACTTGGACCGCGCCGATTGGCTGCGCGCTGCGGCTGCCGCTCTGCTATTGGCTGCGCCGCGGCCGGTCCGGCGCCTCGGCCATTCCGCGAGCCCAGCGCTCTCCTCGCGGCGCAGCCCCGTGCCCGCCGCGCAGACCCCCGGCTCTCGGGGCCCGCTCTGCGCGGTGCGGACAGCCGTGGTACCGCACGTGGCGGCGGCACAGCGCTCCCGACGCGGCCGCACCCCCCTTCCCGAGCGCCCCGCTGAGCCCGGCAGCACGCTCCGAGTGGGCGGTACCTTGTAGAAGGTGATGGTGTCGAGAGGCACGGAGCCCTTGGTGTGCAGCGCGCTGCCGGGCAGCGCCAGGCCGAGCAAGCAGAGGAGCACCGAACCGACAGCGGCCGCCGCAGCCATGGCGGAGCGCGGAGGGAGTGAGGCTGTGGGTCACGTGAGCGCCGGCCGCCGCCACCGGGGCTCGGCCCGCCCCCCTCCCGCCCCCTGCGCGGGGCTCAGGTGCGGCCCCGGGCGTACAGCGGGCCGAGTGGCTTTGGGAGCAGCTGGTGGTCTCAGGGAACGCGGGTGGAGCGTTCTAGGAGCACGTGGAGATTTTCATGTTGGTATCTGTGCACTTTCCTTACTCTGACAGCCCGGGTGAAGTGCGGGCGAGCAACGCACAAAGCCTCAGTAGCAAAGGGAGAGAGAATGACATTGAACCCCCTCCCTACACAAGCATAATTCTGAATCCCCATCCACACAGGCTAAAGAATGAGCATGCTCCGTGCACTTTATCTTCCCTCGCTGTAGTTTTTTCATTGCCATATACCAGGATACCCGGGTCGACCAAAGTTAAATGAGGAGCACCTGTTAATCTCACGACCATTCAGACAGAAAAATGAAGGAGGCAGTAAAACTGATTTGTAACGAAACTGACTTTTATATAAATTATAAACCCATCCAGTTTAAAGCAGATCTTTCGCAGTTCTGTCACTTATGTCTGTAGAAGGCTGAGGCATACATATCTTCTACAGTCATAAATTACAATGAATATCAAGGAAGAGAAAGTTCAGATAAGGCTGCAGAGACAAGAAGAAATCCCATTTAAGTTACTAACGGTTAAAATAAAGTCATGATTATCAATGATCGCAACATATAAATGCAACTCTTGAACAGTTAGAAGTGGTAAAAAGTACAAAAAAAGGTACAAAATGATGGGGAACACAAACAGGCATTGTACATTTTCTTCTGGATGTAGACAAAGCAGGGTGAGAGACTTCTGACCTTTATCTACATCAGACACCAATTTAAAGCAAAGAGAAGAGTTGAGGAAATCGGTAAAAGGATCGTGGCTCATGATCCCAGTAGTACAAAAGCAGTATTTTGTCAGTCTGTAAACAGTAGACTTGGTAGGATTTTTTTTCCCCAAGTATTCTTTTCAAATCATTACCAAAAACAAAAACCCACCCGAGTGGAAATGGGTGAACAGCAGCAATGGGTTATAGCTTGAACTTCTTACCAAGTGCCAGTGGGACATATGCTGGAGGGGAAACACTCTTTTGTAAGAAATATATATTCAACTGTACACAATTTGTAAGAATTTTTCCCTCAACTAAGCCCCCAGACAATCAGTACAATCATTTTTGTACCCCACCATCTCCTCCCAGAGAGGATTTAGTTTGTGAAGAGATGGCATCTGGTTTATAAAACACAGAGTAATCAAAAAATTGTATTCCACAAGTTTATCATTATTCACCAGCGGCCAGACCTGGAAACGGGACAGCAGGCAGCTCTGAAGCACAGCCAGCCTTCCCCTGACTTGCAGATGGTTTGAGACCAGCCACCAGCAGACCTGAGCCATGCCAAGTGCTGACAGGAAGCGTGCCATGCTTCTATCTCCTCTCGAACCTCTTCATATGACAAACGTCTCCCCCAGCAGTTTCAATTCTGCTTTTAAGAGAACTGATGCAGAAAACTTTTTTTAAAGCAAGTTCTGCTTTCTGGCACACGGGATTATAAAAGCTTGATTTTATTAACATCACTAACAATGTCAGTGTTGTTTATTGAAATGACTGGTTGAGTTCAACTTGTTGCAGCAGCAGTGCAAGGAAACTCCAGCACAAGCCCGCCCTTGGCCTGCGCCCTCTGGATGAAGATGCCATGTCAACTCCGCATTCAACACCGGTGTTGCATGAAGCCCTATCTGTGTTTGCGCTGCTGTGGGAAAGGGATGGGGCAGACAAGTCTCAGCCATTGCTGATATTCCTCCTTTAATTAAAATGAGCAGTGCAGACTTCTGGCTCAGTGCTTCTCCATTCATTGCATAATCTCTGCAATACCCTACATGTTTCAAAGCATCAACATCAGTTACCAGTCTTGTTTTAATTTAAGGAACACACCCTTCTTTCCAAAATGGTATTTCTATACAACGTGTAAGACAGTTCAATTTGCTCAGGAAACGTATTACTATAAAGCAGACTTAACACATTTTGGTATTCCTCCAGCCCAGAGCACTTACCAGACATCACAGTTAAACCATTAGGATCTCCACATTTAGACAACCTGCAGACAGCCTTCTTTCCCTTGCAGGATGGGGCAAAGCAAAACTAAATCCAGCAAGAGCAGCAATGTGGAATTTTTACACAGGGGATTTATTTTAAAAAAATACTCTCATCAACATTCTAGCATTTCTAACAAAACATATTAGAAGAGATGACAAAGGATTGTCAGCTCTCTTAAAACTTTAAATATAGACTTCAGATACTAGCTGCTTTAAATCAGAACGACTCTGTAAAAGTCTGACCTGTCCCTTGGATTGTAGGTGCAACACATACTTTTTTTGCCTACAAGTTTTAGGCTGCATTACTCATTTAAAATGAAAACAAAAACAACAGCAGAAATGCAGATTCAGTGGGAGCAGATGATGTGACTGCACTACGAGAATGCCTAATGAGCTCTAGTACTTGAATAATCAAAGATCAACAGCAAAAAGCAAGCATACAGTTATAAAAAGTATTCTCAGCCTCATACTACAGCGGAAGCAAAAGTTACCTCTGCCAACTTAAAACCAAAGCCAATAGGATTTAATTTCTATGAAAATATTTAAGTCTTAAAGTCTCAGTAATCTAAATACACTTCTTTAGAAGTCATGATGATTGCTGTTTTACATTAAACTGTCATGAAATTAGAACGCAGTGTCAGACATCACTGCAGCTATTATATACACGGTCTCTACTTCTGTCTTTTGCCAAAACGCTGACTCCCATCTCTCTAAAGCTTAATGGCCAAGTGTGCTCCTCATCAGGCTTGAAGTTTCTCTGAACATGAAAGCAACCTGTGTGTATGCTCATACTACCTCCTTCCTCCAGCAGCTCTCTCCACGTTCAGCCCTTAGAGGAACCTGCCTCACCACTAGGCTCTGCTGGAAAGCTGCACAGAGGGTGTTCTGCAAGCACAGCCTCCCGCCTCCCTGCTGGGCCAACACACTGAACTCAGTAGGACCAGGTGGCTTGTGGACAACATAGGCAGCTCCAGAACTGGCTCATTTCATTGGAGGTGGCTGAATGCGGGCATCTACAGCTTCTGCATTCCAAGGCAAGGACCATACAAAAATTACAAACACCGTATGGTGATGAAAATACAACTCCTTTGAGATCTATGCTTTACACTGGATTTCTATTGCTGCTAACAACCATCTCCAGTTGTTTCTAGAGATCAGAAGGGAAGAAAGTTATTCAATTTTCTCCTGTTGTAATACGCTTATGAACATGTATAAAAAGTGGTCAAACCCCGATAAGGGTCCCTGCTTCTCGTTTATGTACAATAATTTAAGTCAGCTGAATACATCTGTAATACCTAAAAAAATCGTTTTATGATTTTAAGTCCTTCATGCATTATGAGGAAGTTCTGGATTGAAGTGATGGTATATTGGATGTTGCTTCTGTCTGGGACTCTGATATCACTCTCCTGTGGAGTCTGTCAGTGATCTCTCAAATCTTTAGTTTTTTAATAGTATCAAGTCTCTTTTTCAGCAGTTCTCCAATTTCCTGAACCGAGTGTTGGTAACTGCTCTGGACCTTCCCTTGCACAGACTTCGTAAACTTTTTTTCTTCCTGCAAAATGCAAAAGAGAAACCAGTAGCAGTTGTTCAAGTCCTCCCATGAAACTTCCCCCACCACCTCACCTCAGCAGGAAGCTTTGGCTGGCAGATACCAGCAGCAATACCCCATTCCTGAATCACATCAGAATTTTCACCAACACGTGAACATGAGAACTTCTTTTAAAAGCACTTTTTAGTTCTGAATGCACAAGGCTGCAAACACAGCTGTAGCTCTGAGCAGAGCTGTGCAGATGGCCTATTGCTGGATTTACTGCAGCCATATCAAACAACAGATAGAATCACAAACATCACAACTAAACACAGAAAAAGTCAAAGATTCCCAGAGGTGCTTCTGCTCAAATCTATGTGGATCTGACACACGGTTTTGGCAGGTCTACCTTGCGCAACTGTTTGATGTCTTTCATAAGGATGGGAATATGGAGGAATCTCCCGACTCAAAGAACCAGAACAATCACAAACATCAACAACTATCTGAAAATACCTGATGTTGAAGCTTCTTTCATATTAGGAAAATGTACTTTAACTTTTACTCACAATCTCATATGTTAACATCTAAGATTTCCTTCCTTTGTTAGTTTTTAGTGGTTTTGTGGTTTGTTCTGTTTTTAAAAATGTACTTCTACATCAGCTTCATACAACAACAAGAGAAGGGAAATTTCAAGTAGTGTGCTATGAAATAGAGGACAGGCTAACTGAGAAAATACAAGCTGGCTTACAACAGATAGGTGGATACAGTTCTGAAACAGGCGAATGCAGCATTTAAACCCTGCCCAGTTGAAAAAGCCTTAGGATCTTCCCAGACAAACATGTATGCCAAACATGTATTCCAAAACTCAGTGTGGTCCCTAATATTTGGTTAATAGCAATTAAGTCATCCTTAACAGGTTATCTGTCACACACAAGCACACTGATCAGTCATATAACAAAGGAAGTTCTTACCTGTAAAAGCAGAGTGTCCTTGAGGGACAGCTCTTCAAGTTTTAGTGCAGTCAGAGTTATTTCAAGCCCTTTGATGTGATCTATTACATTGGAAGTTAACGTCTGAAGCTCAGTAACATAATCCAGAAAGTGTGTAAATACAGGTGGCTAAAAAAAAAAAAATAATAAAGACATGCTTTTAATTTATAAACACATACTAACGTCTCTTAGTGACAATTTTATATGACAACTCGATTCATAATGCTTATTCTATTCCACATCCACATACCCCAATACTTATGCTTAAATCTATCTATCCAGATAAACACTACCAGTTAACTGCAATGCATTCACAGCAGGGAGATCTGTGATAGTCTAACTGTATTTCCTGTTATAAAGTTGTCACATGATGTCAGAGATGTGGCAGAAAGCAGAAAAGGAGTTAAAAAAAAAAAGAAAAAAGAGGTTGTAAAGTAAGCTCTAACAACACCAATTCTACAAGGCAGAGTTCATGCCAAATAGTTTGTTAGCATGCCATCAATCCTGATTTTTCTTTCCATACAAATAGCTGGATTGAGGGATGGAAGTGGAGGAGAAAAAGGTATATTATCTACCACGGCTACATTGGTTTCTTTTTTTTTCTTCTTCTTTTTTTGCAGGTTGGATTTAAAAGGTCGAAGGACACCATCACAGTAACTTGATACCCACTGAGTGATGGAGATGGTCTGGAAAGCAAGGCACAGGTATGTTACAAGCTGCATTTACAGGAGGTTTCTAAACTCATTTTAGTGTACATACTGGAAAGACTCAGAATTCGCAAGAGCTCTGTTTTCACGACTGATTAAACATGCAACTCACTGCTTTTTAGCCTCAACATTTCCACTCTACAGTGTTCCACAACTTTTCCTTTTCCAGAAGAAAAAAAAATAAAAATAAAAAAAAAATACCTCAACAAAGAAGACTAAGTTTTCTAGCAGGTTTGGCTGAGTTTTCAAGGTGCCATCTTTGACTTCAATCAAGTCACCTTTACATTTATTGAACAAATCTGAGAAGAAAAAAAGGAAAGCCTTATTCAGGACATGCAGATCAACCAACCCAAACGCTCATTTTCTGCCCAGCATGTATCTTGGTGTAGCTCTGACTGCTTTGCAGACTAGGCTGTTATTGATAGATTTAGCTAAAGACACTCACGACACTCCAGCTCCAAAGTTCCCCTCTAACTTGTATCTCATTACAGATGGTATCTCCACACAACACTAGGACCAAGTATCAGGAAACAACAGTTGCTAAGATTAGGCTGCAAGGTAATGAAATGATAGTGCATTATGTGGATGCAGCAACTTTGTGAACAGACAAGGTAGGGACATTCTCAGCCTTGCTCTCAAGCATCTTTCAAAAGGATCTGCAGATCCATTAATGCACTTCTCCAATGTGCAGCTCACTTGGGAGCTTATAACACAAAGCACTTAATGACCAGAGTTTTTTCTTGGGTTACTACTTACCTGTTAGCCGTTCTATTAAAGACTTGAAACTATTCCCTATCCTCTCCTGGACTTCTGCTGAATCTTCTGAAAGAAAGAAAAAAGGCAGCTATGAACTATAGGTTCTGTATCTCCTGCTCTTAGAAAACTGGCAGGCATTTCAATGTAATTTAGTGCTAGCAGTGGAAAGCTAATGCAACTGCTTTCAGAGAGGATGCTGTATTAAATCAACATACACCACAAAAATGAAGACAGGGATAAAGCATCGCAGTGCTGTCTCCCAGGTAACAGTGTCAGTCAAAAAATAAAACAAGTCATAGTTTGGTCCACATCGCCCCATGTCTAGCAGTTTTCAAAGTGGAAACATACCGCATTCCCTCCCACCTCATAACCATCTGGTTAAGCCCCTCCCCCTCAAGCACTTACCTAAGCCATTGGTATCTAGTTCATAAATATCACTAACAAGATAAAACAAGCTAGTCTGGCATTGACAGCTGCCATTACTGAAGAAGCCAGCCATTCGGGTAGGAGGAGGGCCAAGGACAGGATACTAGGCAAGAAGCAAAGAAAAAGATAAAGGTGTTGCAGCTTTTCCTTATCCAGAACACAGTGTTTGTCTCTGGCACATCTCTCAGTCAGATTCATACACTACAAACTCAGGGTCAGTTAAGTGCATTCTGCAGCCTGCTGGACGTTACAAGATGCATTCAGTTTTTCTGCTTGCATTCACGTTCATTTAATATTTGAGGATAGCTTTTTCCTTAAAGGGTACCTGAATTTTTTGTTCTAGAAACTTCTTCCCTGAATCCACTGCCGCTTCCAGCTGCTGAAGCAGAGATCGAATTGTATCAATCTTGGATGAGACGCCATTCTCTGCAGTCTTTTCAGAGTTCTTTGGTTGAATACTGTAACTAAGAGTTGGGAGTCCGCTTACTAGCCTTAAAGTTAAAGACCGGATTCGCAACCACAGGGTTTCTTCCTCCAGTGAGAGTTTCCTATGTTCTTCAGAAATGTCCCTAGAGAAAGGCACCAAATGTTTTCAGGAAAATGCTTAAGTTTTGCAAAGTTGCAAGCTTCACTCAGGTACAAAAGCCTACCTGAAGTTATCAAATAACGTATTAGGAGGAAAGAATGATGAGAAATTCAGAAAACCATTAATATGTAAAAAGGCAGCACTGCTAGAAGTGATGAATGAATGTTAAATTTGCAGTTAGCCAGTCTAGAGAACATTCTGTTTACCCTGAAAGGATTTTCTTCACCATGTGCCGTAGGAAAAGGTACAGAACTACAGTTAAGGACATTTCTACTCACCTGTCTTTTGGATCCCAGTTAAACAAGACTGTCAGGTCTCTGTTGTCACGCAAATCTTTCCATGGAATGTCATCCTCTTCTGGGCTCAGACTCATGGACTTTATGCTTTCTTCTAAACTAGAAGATCTGTACATAAGATTAAATACTATTAGATCAAACGTGATCACTGGAAACAAACACTTAAAAAACTGCATTCTCTCCACTGTTCAGTTCCTCACATATCACCAGCATTGCACTAAGTACAAAGAAGGATGCTGAAGGAAAGAGCAACCAAGAGCAACTTTTGTTTTTTTGTCAAAGTGCTGCTTGGTCAATATTCTACATATGCACAAATCTTAATTTTTGTCACACGTCAGTATTGCATTCGCTGCTGCTGTACTTACATATTTGCTTCAAGTAAAAGGTCTAACAACATCCGTTCTGTGCGAACTTGTGCAAAGTGAAGGGAAGAGTTCAGCCTATTTCTAAATGCAATGAATTCTGGAATCTTCTCAAATGCACCGTATTTGTAGGCTTGAATGATGTATTCTGAGGTCTACAAGAAAGCACACACCAGCTTTGTATTAGTTACTTCCATAAATTCAGAATAATCAAGAGTTTAACATGGTCAATACCAAGAAATTTTCTGTGCTTTTCTGTGACTTTCACTAACCCAGATGTACAGAATCTGGCAAATACTCAAACTGTGGGAGAATCTTGCAGTTTTGCTTATCTAAGTCATCCAAGTAGTTTTGTTCCTCAAATTTAACAATGCCCAGAGGATCTACCGGGCAGTGCTGTTAAGTAACCAAACCGACACTGAACAAAATCAGGTTGCTGTCAACACAGACTGAAAAATACTTATAGGTTGGGAGAGATGATTTTGGAAGTTTATATTTTATTGTTGTTTTTCAGACGGATTATTCAATTTGTTGTCTCACTATGAGAAGTACTTTCAGGCAAAACAGACACATCCCAGATTTTCTGGAACTGACTTGGATGTGCATCACCTATCACAACATAGATAAAGAAAATTACTCACACAATTTTTTCTTTCTCTTTATTAGTTGTTTTTTTTTTTAATACAGTATCACAAGGTAATATCATGCACACGTGTTACAGTACAATCTAACCACCAAAGAAAGCTGCCAGTGTCCATAGGATAGTTTGCTTCCCCTCTGATGAAGCGCAGCAATACAAGCCACATAACTAACATCTCTCAGCTGTCCAAGTAATTTCCAGAAGATTTCTGTGATGAAGAAGTCCCAAACAAGCAGAATTTTTCACTGAAATATACAGTAACTGGAATGACAGAGTGAACAACTTATGATCCCTGTCAATACAGACGGCTGTATTCTTAAATCAGTTTCTCCACAATGGAGAAATTCTGGCAGATCAAGTATTTTCTTCATCGCATGATTATGAAATGCACTGAAGATTAGAGGCACCAGAAAGTCCCCAGGGCAACCGAAATCTGTACTGTACTGACCAAGACAACCTGCCTGGAAGGGTTTGAGAGAAGAGGAGCTATCACTCACAGTTAAAAGCCCCCATTTTATTTTCTTTCCTCCCTCCAAAATAAGAAATGCCTTCTAGGTAGCTCTACCTTTTTCCTATGCAATTTGGTTATTCATACTGTATGAAAAAATATGCCAAATATTCAGCAACATACCCTCTGATACACAGCTTTGCAGAGGTCATTGTCAGGCTACAGGGCTGCACTATGGGTGCTAATTCAACTGCATCGACGTAGTTTTAAAATCCCCATAAGACACGTTGGTGTTCTGTTTGCCTGCGGATCTGGAGAAATTAAAGACGGACGGACACAAGAAAATTAGAGAGATTACTTGTGATTCTGCATTTTTAAAGGAGGGCTATCTTGAGAAGAATGAAGTTGCCCTTTTAGTATCAGTCAAATATAGCAATACTGCCTTTCATCTTCTGCCTGTTATTGGCATCCTCTCCCACAGCAGAAGTATTATGTCAGGACTGCACAGTATCCTGGAGGGCTGTTACTTATGAAACCCACTCTTAAGAGGATTCACTTTAGATTGTTAAATTCAGCAAGTCCGGAGGACAACATCCAAAGTGGTCACTTGAAGTAGCAGCTAAGCATGTTTTTTTGTTTGTTTTTAATACCAGAACACTTTTTCATACTCCACATTTCCTGCTCTAGGCAGAGTCCCACGCACAGCAGAGAGCACTTGCAGGACACGTTCCTTACACTGTAGCAAATATTCAGCTAAAACAATCTACAGAGAAGCAGGCAGTTGCTGAAATAAAGTAAGAAAAGGTAACCTTGATAGGTTAGTCCTCATTTACCACTGCAGTTAGGTACTGTAATGGGACCTGAAAGGAAAGCTCATTCCAGGATTCTGATCATGAAAGGGAAACCCCAGCAGAACCACTGCAGCACACAAACTAGTGGCATATTCTGACCTTGTGATATCAGAGACAATGTATAGTGAAAGACCATCCTTTTTTCCCCCCACTCTGTTCTTGACACATCCTTAAGATGAACAGCAAGCTGAATTGAGCCTTCTCCTGCTTCAGTCTGCACATTATGGTTTTTTTGCAGACATTTGCTATTTGCAGGCTAATGTGGCTTGTGATGGGTTTCTTACAATCTGAAGACAATAACCACTGGAACATCCAGAACCCATGAGATTTGGCTCAACTCAAGAACAACAATGGCTCAGTTCTTTGGCTGCAGTACTCCAAGAGACATGACATGAGCAGGATCCCAAGACACATCTTTGTCTTGTAGAGCGAAGCACGTAATACTGATTGCATTGTTTTTACCCCTCTGTGGCAATTTCAGCCTTTAAGGTGTAGCAGTGAGGCAAGTTGAACAATTCAGGCACCATTTTTCCAGCATTTCTCGACGATGAGCTGAGTAGCATTTTCCTGGCAACAGCACTTGGAACATGATTCAGTGGGCCTTTACTAGTGTACATACACTGAGTTGCTGGAGACAGTTACCTTGTGCTCTGCAAGCACCTTTATCATTCTTGACAAAGAGAATGACCATCTTCCTACTTCAGTCACAATGTTTTCCAGGGAAAGATGGTTTCTTGCTGCTTTACAATACAGTGTTCCCAAGCAGATAAATCACATCCAGTAGTTTCTTTCAGTTCACTTTTTTTTTCCACCTGGCACATTGCAGTGGAACATTTTGTTTAAAGAGTTGGTTCCAGGCATTGGTTCCAGGTATGCTCTTCACTGAAGTCATTCAGTACGTGTTAAAGACTGAACAAGTTACTCAAAAAAAACCCACAACAAACTGCCACTGCCAACAACAGACATGTTGGAGAAAGCTGTCTGGATCCAGAGCTTCACTCTAGCACAAAACATTGTACTCAGTGTACTCAATGCAAAGATTCTTAGCAAGTAGTATCAGTGCTTAAACAATAAACAAGTGAGGGAAGCAGAAGAGAGTGAGCTTCCACCACATGACCCACATACATCTCTGTGCATCCCACTCCCTACAGAGAAACGTCCACGTCAGGCACGGGTCACAGTAACTCAGCATCTACCTTCTAGACACAGGTGAATGGCAGCTGCTACTTTGCACACAGGAATAATCTGCTGCCAACAGCACAAGGATATTCATCTGATGAATTACTGTCTGAGCACCTTCAGAATCTTTTACTACTCAGTACAGATAATTCTTGTGTTTTTACCTACTGTTGAGGTGGTGGAAAAACTGTGTATCTGCAGAGCCCCTGCAGCCAGTTTAGCCAGTAACTGGAAGGATTAAAACTGGATTGCACCTTTCTTTCTTAACTGTCAAGTGAAAATAATTTTCTTCCCTCATCTCTTAGCAATGAACAAAGTGTAAAATATAAAAAGAGAGACCATACTCCCAGCTCCTCAGAATGGGACAGTCTCACAAATCTTAGGGAGATGGACTAGTATTATGCATATAGTTTCCTACTGCTGTTCTGGACTATTCCCACCCCTCCACACCCCCGCCAATTTGCCCAATGCATTTCTACCAAGATTACAAGAGAGTTGTTTACCATTCTCCCACCCAACCCACTTTTCAATCAGGACTAATTTAGACAAGTACTGTTACTAATCAGCAAGCTGCAAGTACGATAGATGCCTAGGTCACAGCACACATTTAGGAAGGTCCCCATCTCTCGGAAGAATTTAACTACTCTTCTCTCTCCATTCCATTCTCAAGGTTCTCATTCAAGACAACTTTCTTTTAATTCACACCATTTCACAGCGGTGAACTGAATAAAGCAGGTAGCTCCCATTAGCACAAGACCAGACTTAGCAGTTTGTTCCTATCACCTGAAAACAACGCAGTTAGTCATGACTTCAAGAGTTAACTTTTCCTTTCTGAAATTCTCCCACACTGCTCTTTGCACTTTCATTTTCTGATGAGCATTCCCCACCACACGTCATCACTAAACCACAGTGCCTCAGGTGAGTGCAATACTGAGCTTGTACAAATCTCATCAATACCTTGACCCACCACCCCTGGCTGCTGTGTGACTTTTCAAAGTGCCAAAAGTCAGATGACACCAGGACTTACTTGCTACATTATGTCACACTTATTCTCATAAATCACGATTAATTCATTTATAAATAATCACAGCAACTTTTTGAGTATTCAAATTGGCTGGTATAATAATAAATAAAAAGCTACAGCAAAACTCCATCTAACAAGTTAAAAACCTTTGTAGTGAGAAATACAGGCTGAGACAACCTTCACTATGAACATAGAGCTGCATGCATTATTTCCCTGTGTGACTACCTACTACAGTTCTGTAAGTTCTTACGTATGGCACAGAATTCAGTACGGCATTATCAACATAACTGCCCTGCTACAAGGATGCAGAGGTTTCTTTCAACTTACATCTTTCTGGTTGGAGTGGAAAAACCTGAGTGCAAAATTGCAGGATTGGGATGCAGCAGCGTAATGGCCCAGTGACTCTGCATAGCGTGTCAGAAGATAACTGCAACACAACACAGCACAAGTCAAACATCAGCACACGTGCTGGGGGAATTCTGAATTTCAAATGCAGCTCTGAATAGAGAGCTACAGCCCAATTCAGCTTTATTGAAAAGCCTAGAGATTTAACAGGGGTACCCTCAACATTCATATTAAGTTTTAAACAGTAAAGGAAGGAATTCTTCACTGCATGTGGAAGCTCAGAGTTCTCGCTCATTTAATGAGGCGGATGGAGGAACTTTATTTTGACACTCACAAACACACTAATTGAGGCAAGGCCACTTGGTTGTGTTTGCTTTAACCGCTGTTCCCAAACTTTGCTCAGCAATGACCCAGGCTGGAACACCTAGCTACAACTGGCACCAAGATATGTACTTCACAGATTTCATATTCATGTTTAATTAATATTCCTTAGGTCCAACAATGATTAAAATCACACAGGAAAGATACTCTTCTAGAAGCAGAGCACACTGCAGTAGATACATTTTACATCTTTCCAGAATGCTTTTACAGAACACAGTGAAAATCTGACAAATCTGCCATCATTCATAGGAACAACTGAAGATCTCAAACCACAACCAATTATTCTCAGTATATACTACCCACCCGATGGTGTCGTGCTGTATGTGTTTTGCATCAAGGCTGGAGTACAGCTCTGCAACCGGTTCAAATGCACCAAGCCTGCAGTAGATTCGAATGAGCAGCAATTTAAACTGAGCATTAGAAGGACTATGAGATAATCCTTCTTCTAAAAGGGTTAGGCACTGCCACACAGCCATCTCTTCACCTGGAGACAAAGATAAAAACACAGGTGTGAACAGGGAGGGGCGCTCCACACTGACAGCACTATTCACATCAAATCTCCCTCCTTTCGCACTTCGCTCAGCACGTTCCCACACCAGCACTACAGCTGGTGGAAGAATAATTCTTTATAGGGAATATCCAGCTCACATCTGCACAGAGCACAATCCTCACTTACCAGAGAGACATTTCTGAGATTATGAGACTAATAAAGCAGAGCAGATGCGAAGTACAGAATCACTAAAACCAGAGCAATGAGTCTCAACAGAAATCTAGAAAGTAGGAATTCAGGAGACAAAGTACATCAAGGGGAAAAAGAAATATTTTTCAAAACACCTCTGGTATCAGAAGGGAGTTGTCAGCATTACTTGTGCAAAGGGAGAGAAAAATATCTACATGGTGAACTTGGAACAAGCTTCTAGGGATGGACAACACTGAGCTGCATGAATCAGCAGAACTCCAGCAGGACTTACACAAATTATATAAAAAAATTAAATCCCTTTGGAGGTTAACAAGATTGAGAGGCTCCAGAAATACCACACAGCAAGAAGAAACTGAAAGCTATGGGACTAACAAGCAATGCCAATGCACAGTGGCCACACAGACACAGTCTGCCTACCCACAACCATCCCAGGTGGTATTAAGCAAATATAGAGACATACCTTCCTCTAGCCACAGGTCAAACAGCAGGTGAACTGCAAGGAGGCAGTAATAATCTGAAAACTGCAATTCAGTTTTCAAACAAGTTTTCCCTAAAAAGAAAGACAAAATTACTCTGAATTGCAGAGTTAAAGAACTACTACGCTGTCAGCTGTTTCTCACATTGCCAGCACTATCAAGTGGCACAGACACCTGGCAGATGATAACCACTGCTCAATTTATAAATCTCAGAAGTTTTCTTTAAAACTAAAACAACTTATGCTTTATATTTACAGTTTTTTCCCCTCAATTCATTGTGCTTGAATTCCTAAAGCAACACATTTTATTTTGTCTAACATTACGCTTCCTTGGCTCTTCTGTTCTTGGATTCAAACTCCAGATAGAAGCACTGAAAACAAATCAATAGTTTTCACACAAATTCAGGGTTTTTTTTTTTGTCTTTCTGATTACCAGTGAATTCCCATTCCTGATTTTGGAAAATAAAAAGTCCGGCCACTTCATATGTGAACATCTGCTAGAAGAAAGAACTTTGTAACAGTAAGATTTAAACACTGGTAATAACGCCTATGTTTCTGTCCTATACACACCATTGATAAAGCCTGCCTTGCTCACAGGCACAGGCAAGCATAAAAATGTACCAGCTGAGCTACTCAGGAATGTCTCATCTACTTCAAAGATACAAATTGAAAAGAAAAAAAAAGGAAACAGAATTCAGGTGCCCAAGGATGTAATAACAAAGAAGAAAACACGGTGTTATCTAGCTGCACAATGGATGTTACACATCAGTAGTGATACAGGCCATCAGCTTGTGCTGTCACACTCCCCTGGAAAAAAAAAAGCTCAAAAAAAGTTACAACACTGGTTTCAAAGTTTGTCCTCACCAAACTCCAGTCCATGGTGGTATCTTAACATTAACTCCCGGACCACAGTCAGCTTTTGCTTCTTATCCATGGCATGATAGATACCAAGCAATCTGGAGAGCTGCACCACACACAAGTGTTGTTGAAGAGCTTTGATATCGGCTGGCAGTGCGATTTCACTCTCTGTTGTTGATGATAGAGGGATTACTTCCAGCAATTGACTGATGAACTGGAAGAGAAACAGTTGTCAAATTTTGCAGGGCAGCTGGGATTACACAAACAGAAGACATCATTTCCTCTCTCAAATCAAGAAAAGCAAATGAGGTGGAAGTGTCAGTGTAAACCACAACGTCGCACTGAAATCAGTAGCTAGAGAGGCTGTTTTTTAATTTTTAATTTTGGTGAGCACAAGTTACGGCTTTGCTTAATAGCTTAGCTTAGTTCATCAAACAGACAAAAAAATAAAACACAGGAAGTTTCCAATACATCGACATACAAGGGATTTCAAGCACTTGGTAACACCCAAAGTAATAACAGATGCAATTCAAATAATCTGTTACTGAAAGTCTACAGCATACTTAATGAGAAATTGTGGGTTTTGTGCTAATTGTTACATTTTCTTTCAAACCCAAAGCACTGCAGTGTACCTAATGACATCACCATCTAATTTATTTTAACTTGTAAGAAGAGTGTCTCACTGTTTACAGTTTTATTTAATGGAAGACAGCAGATTTCTCACAATACAATCAGGATTGGACAGTTTTTTTTGTTGCTGCCTTAAAATTCAACAGTGTTTACAAACTTAAAAATGGGTTTAATTTAATGAATTCGGCTTTACTACATTTGATCTTTAAATAAAATAACTACAAATGCAAGGGAAAAACACAAAACAAATCCATGCCAGGAATAACAGGCAGGTAAGAGGAACACAGCACCATGCACAAGAATTCTAGTTTTCCTGGGGATTTTGATGAAGATCTGACAAATATTTTGCAGTTTGAGATTTTACTGACTTGTGCAAGAGCAACCAAATTGCTATACTGCATGTATTTCAATTCCTGCCTTTAGAAATTCAAGACTGATGTGAAGATAACAATTACTGCTGGAATATCTACATGTTTTCAGTGGCCAAGAAACATCGCTATGATTTTTTTCTTTTTTGTCCCTGAAAATTGAGATTAAATCTGTTCAGCGATTCCAGAGTTACCCTGCAATGGGATCACCACTCCCCAAATCATGAACTAAACGTGTTACTGATCACAGCTGCTGCCAGTGGGTAAGAACACACTTTTCACTTTATATCAGCAGCAACCAACACACACCCAGGCCACCATTCTGCTCATTAGTAAGGCTGTAGGCTTACATTAATAAAGTTTACAAGTCAAGAAAAAATTTTAATAAACTAAGAAAACAACGATACTTTGTTAACAAATATTTTAATGAAAGGCCTCTGGCTGATCCAGGATTCTCCATTTGGCCGACCCAGCACTAAATTGTACACAATGGCTTTGAGAAACAATGAGATGAGTGACGGGATTCCCAGCTGCTGAAGTCATTCAACAAGCTGCTCATGACTCTGCACAAACAGACTTTTAAATTGAAAAGAGCTCGTTTCAAAACGATTCTGGAAAAGGTGCCACAGTTCTGTTAGTCACCGCCTGATCAGTATCAACATGTCCGTTCTGCAACGTTGCAGCACAGTATAACATGCAACCACCTACCTGGATCCATCTTTCCAACCAAACATGTAAATTTAACGAGGAAAAATAAGGGATAGATAAGGTAGAAAAGGAGAAAGATGTTTTGTGTAACAAAAGCTGCAGTACACAGCAAACACATCTCCCCTATCCGCTATTCTAGATAGATCAAGCTTCAGCTTTTTCCATCTCTTAATAGGACACAGAAGCACCTTAACAGAGCAGTACAAGAGTGCAAACGAGCACACTCTAGTTCATGCCAGCATCTCAGACTTTCCTCACCTTTGTGTATTGGCTGCATGGGAGGAGATCCACAAATACTTTGAGATCAGTGAAACAACAGGGTTTGTCCCCAAATTTTTTGAAGTACTGGAACATTAGTTCTTCTGGATCACCTAGGAAAAAGGGCCAGTTCATCTTTTTCATATGCTTCAAAAGCTGAAACTATAAGATCATTTTGAGAAACATTTGATAATTCATTTTTAATTTGGGATTATGCAGAGATTTACAGCCCTATTTGCTGCACTGCTGCTGACTTTAGCCAATGCTCACTGCCTTTAGTAACCAAGGACACACCTTAAGAGCTTCAATCAAGCTACTTTGGCAGATAAGAGCTCAGTATAATAGCCATGCACGCACAGTCCCTGCTTATCTAACTCATTTAGGAACTGGTAATCACAGATATTGCTGTAATAACATTCTCTCCTTCACTGACTCCCTGACTGCAGTTTTTAAATGCAAGTTGTCAAAAAGCAAATCCTGGTATCATTGGGGGAAAAAAAAAACAACAAAAAAACCCCCACAAAACACAGCAACAAAACATCCAGAGATTACAGCTAACCTGAAGGACTCTGTACAAAAGCAGTGCATCAGGAATGCACTTTTCATCACAGTGACACTGATCATATGCTCCCAAATTCAATAGATCCTTTAACCTGCTTACTTTCACAAGCCCTGCAGCAGTCTGGAACAACTTCCCTTTTTTCAAGGTTCATCTTCTAATGCTTTCAAAATTCTTTACGTTACTGAAACCAGCACACACAGTGTCAGAACACATTGCTGAATTAAATACATGCTGAATTAGATACAAAGAGGTTGCTTTGTGTTCTCTCTCCAAAGTTAATGGCTCTTACCTAGTTTATATTCATCATTACAGCCTCTGCAACGCAGTCGTCTGATCAGCTCCAGTTTAGCTAAATATGGGCCTCGAAGTGGCCGAGTGCTCTTAGATTCTTCTGTTATTCTCTCTTCTATAAATTTCACAGCTTGCTCTATAGAATAGTGCACCTCTCCTTCCAAAGAGCTGTACAGTTAAAGAGACAAGATTCTTATTTTCCCCCATTCCGAGGTCATTAACAACATGTGTTCAAAGTACTCCCAGAACGCTCTTAAGGAAATCTGGCATGATGGATTCTCTAATTCAATAACATAAAAAACATGAACTGGAAGAGCTCTATGCAGTACAAACCACTATTTATACAGCTGTTTCCAACAGACTTGCCAGCCTCCAAAACAAAGTAGGGAGAAGACATCATCTGGAGCCTGATGTCAGGAAGTCAACCAAAGACAGAGACAGCACTGAAGGGAAAATGTTCTCTCTTTTTCAAAGGAAAAATTCACAGCAGAACTGTTGACTTACTGTTCTTCTTCCAGAGGAGGTGTCCAGGATTCATCTATGAGTTGAAATACTGAATCAAAGTAGGTTATATAGAACTGCCAATCATCTGAGCTGAAACAAAAAGCAGACACAACAACGTTTAGGGAACTGCCAAACCAGTAACTCACTTCCAAAACTGCAAAAACTGAATTCAAGGAATAGCAAAGATTTATACTATAAAAACAAGTGTACTAGGAATCATTTCTCCTTTAATAGATCTTGCAACTACAGTTCTGATAAAGCCTCTTCCCTGTGATCCCCCCCGCACATCCTCCATCCCATTTTGTTGCTTCTTTCTCAACCACTGGAGTGTAAATATTTGAAAATACTCTCAGAACCTCCAATATTCTTCTGCTTTAACCACCATTTACGAGAATTACTGAGGAAGGCAATTCACAACCCGTCAGGGATTTTTCTTCAGTCCTCAATAAGATTGCAGAAATGTCTCACTTTTTCAGCAGCAGCCTTCTTGACAGCGCATTGCACTCTGGCCACCTACACAGCTTCTTGTACATTGCCATACACTTGTTCTCACGGCTTTGGAGCTCGCTTGTCAACTTCTCTAAATTAAAAACAGAAGGGCAAATTTATTTAATCAATGCATTTCCTTCTGTTATTATAAAGCATCAAAGCAAGTTATTATAGTCGAGAATGCAAAGCAGTAAGACGATACAAGACTCAAAGACTGGAAAGGCCAAATTTCCTACACAAATCTTCACATCCCAATTCCTTAAAACTGCAAGAGCGTTTTAATCACCAGAAAGAAACAGACCACAAACATCAAGGCTATAGGAGACGTATACTCTTGTAAAATTAATTGTGGTGATTCTTAACTATTGTAAGCATTTGGGTAAAATCAGTCTGTACAAGTGGACCTCCAGAGTTTGCTTCAATGTTTGAAACTGGTGCTAAAAAGCAAGCTTGCTTATAGGTGTGTCCCTCTTCCCCCATAGCCAGTGGACAACCTGAAGCAAAAGAGCTATTTTTCCATCACATCTGTGATTATTGATGACAGAATAAGTTACCTCCTAGTTTTCCTCTCACAACATCTAAGGCTTCCTGATATTTCTCCAAACGTTCCAGAATCATGTAATAAAGTTCAACCTTAGAAAAAAGATTAGACTGCAATTAAACTTGCTAGTAAAACAATGTACAGGTATGCCAAGAAATAAAGCAACTTGTGTTACTGTCATTAGAAGGAGAAGACAGCAAGGACTGCACAGTTATCTTTAGCATCCCAAGGGTGGAGCACTCAGGAATGTAGGTCTTTTTTCCATTATCAGTCCTAAAATGTCTCTCGGGGCCTCCCAGGGAGCAAAAACAAGTACTTCATCAAGTCGAATCAAATGCCAAAGAATTTCCTTGGCCACTCTTTCACATCCCTCCCCACCCTCTGCTTCTTCTCCTTCTGTACCACCACATTCACATTTAATTCCAGAACACTACTGATTGTTATCTTCGCAAACTTAAAATCATTAACTTCCTTTAACACTGCATTCCTCGTCTCAAAAATGTTGAAATCAAGCTGAAAAAACATCCGCAACTCTTACTTCAGCCTCAGCTTCGATCTTATCCTCTTTTACCATTTTTTCCACCATTCTCTCCGCTAGTGGCAAAAACATCGTCTTTGAGAGGTTTTCATCCTGTGCTGAAATAGACTAGAGGAAGGAAGAACTGCTGTAACACATCATCAGCTTTTGTTAGTCCCACACATTGCTTTCCTCTGCACTCCATGAGAAGAGAGCAAAATTGGATGCTTTAATCCCTCTTCCCCATATTCAGAAACACCATCCATACACACGGAGAGCAGCCACACTGTTAAACAGGCAGCAATAAAACTAGCGAGCTGAAACACTCTCGGAACTGCACTGCCTAGAGATTCATGCATCTAGGCACACCACAGCCATGGCAAACAACACGTAGCAAGAACACACTTGGATATTTCACAGCACGGTATTTTGGAGAACATAATCAACAAGTCCATGCTTATTTGCTTGGCCAACACTTTGTCAGGTTGTTTAACTACTGCTTGAATCTATTGTCTCAACTAACACAGCACAGCTTATCTGCTGCCTGTCACTGCAGATTTTCTGCAATCTGAATGACAAGCTAAGGCCAGCACCCCTAGAGCCTTTGTAGTCTAGGTACAAAGAGGCACAATTCTGCCTAAGAGGCTAGAGACAGTACCTGCCTAGCTTAAAAGCTGGCAGGGTAATAGCCAAGATAGGAGAAGAAGTTGTGAAACTGTAAGACAGACCAGTTAAGCTGCATTTAAAAAAAAAAATACAGCATTTGTTTTGAACCATGTTAGTAATGTGGTTTCAGGAAGGTCCCAGCGTCCCAGCATCATACAGAAATGGCTCTGGCATTTTACTTAAGATATCTCTAACACTTTCACTCAAACTATTTCTATGTTTGCAGTACAGCTGCAGTAAAAGTCAGACTAATTTTGAACAGTGTACAGACCTGCATAATCAGGCTCATCACAGACCAAAAATAGTACGGATTTTTGGGTACGATCTTATAAAGTGCCATTCCAGCCTGAAAAATAAGACAGATTAATTATTCCTAAAGCATCTGTTTATGAAGTCTCGTGACAGACAATGCAAGTTAAGCAGCAATGATGGCAACAAGCAACTTGAAAACAGCAACTAGATGGGAGAGCTTTTAATCAACCCGTAAATCCTTCCTGTCCATAACACACTGCTGGAGAAGAAAGAGAGCGAAAGTTTCAAGGATGAAATACTTTGAGCAAGTTTGACAAGGAGCAGCAATGAGCATGTGCACGTATGACTGCCTGAACAGATGACAGCTTTAATTAGAAATGGTAACTGCATCAGGAAGCAGATTTATTTGCTAAGAGCAAAGCAAGATATTTCCAGCACTGATTTTTTTTTTTGGGAAGGGGCTGCAAAAATTGATTTGGACTTATGCAGCAAGCAAGAAGAATAGGCTTTAAGTCTTTAACATTGTATTCACACACACACACACACACACCTTTTTAGCAATAATCCTTTAGCTTGCTGTTACATAACCATCAGTGGAATACCACACCCTACCAGAGGGCGCAAGATTCAGACCTTAACACACAGTCATGCCTTCTTATCAGGTCACCTGAATATAGGTAACACCAAAAAGCAGATCTCTATTAATCAACATCCAGGCTTATGGCCAGATACACAGTAATGCTGTATTTTTAATCTTTCTTAGTATGCTTACATAAAGTTTGCCACCTTGGTAAACGTCATGTACATCAATAGCTTTGCCCCTGTCTACAACTTGAACTCAGCTTACAAGCTGGGCTACAATGGAGAATAACACTACAGCTTAATATATTTTCCTTCAGTTATTCAAACCATGCATATAAAAATTCAAGTCACCTTAACACAGCAGAAGCAAGGAGTTTAAGAGTCATTTACTTGGCTCCCTTTTTTTTTTTTTTTTTTTTTTTTTAATACAGAAGAGTGAACGCACATGTTTTGAAAAGAATCTTCTCCATTTTTAGGCATTCTCCAGGCACCTAATTTGGAAGTGATGAAAGCAAAACTAACCAGCATGACAATGCTCTGCCAACTGAGAAGATGAACTTGAAGTACTTTTAGTTGTGATTCAGTGAAGGCAAACATGTTCAAGCCTAATTGTATGTTAGATTTCAAAGGTAGGAGCATGGGCAAGATTGCTTTTCCTAAAGACAACAGTAAATTAAGGAATAAATCAAGACTGAAAGCATGGAACAGAAGATCTTGCTAGACCTTCTTGTACCTATTCCCAAATTGCTTTATAATACACTGTAAGTACCAGTGTTCAAGACAGAAAAGACAAAAACCTCCTGTTCCAAAATGGCCCATCAGAGCACATATGCACACATTCTACTCCTGTGAAGGAAAGTGAAACATCAGTCTTCATATGACCCATTCCCTAAAATAATGGTGTTTTCAGCCCTTCTGCAAAAACAGAGCACAACTTCTGCATCAGCTCAGCCTATCTTTCTGGATGATTACATGCACCTTGAAGAGGCATTAACAGTTCTTTAAATAAACAAACAAAAAAAGGCTTGTGACACCTCAACAAGACTAGAACATGAACCATTGATCATACCTGTTGCATCTTCTTGTATTCTCCAACCCTGGCATAGGCCATGAAGAGATGAGAGTGATACTCTTCACTGTTGGGGACTTTCTTTACAGCTGCCTCATAAAGTTTAGTTACAAGTTCCGCTAAACCAAAACCAGAAGCTTGAGTTAAGACACATTTGGGACTACATTTAAAGTACAGCCACCTAAAGATAGCAACAGTGATACTTTGAAGAGTAACCAAATTATACTCATGAACCACAGAAATGATACTCACTCCTTTAAGACCCCAAGCACTACAAACAGTAGACTAAGGAGGAAACTGTTTAAAAAAAAAAGAAAAAAAAAGAAAAACAAAGAACAGAACAATGCAAGAATAGTTTAACAGCAACAACTGGACTGCTCAGTACTTTCCTTGAGCAAATTTATCTGCTTTGGACTATTAAGCTCAATCAAAACCTTCTGGTCCTGGCAGAACGACTCCACGTGAATTGTGCATCAAAACACAAAACATTTTCAGAGCCTGATATCAAGTCAGTTGCTCTTATTGAAGGTTTGCCCAAGAGTTCTCACTCTTTTCTCTGTTGCACTCTTAGGAAGTAAAATACTTCACACTGTATTTCTTAGTAGTAAGGTCTATCGTGACAAAATGATTAGGACACTATGGTAGGCAAAACTTCTCATCCTTCCAACATTTTTCTTCTTTAGACATACAATCCTACCTCTACTAAAAATCCTAAATACTGAAATCCTACCTCTACTAAAAAATACTAAAAATGACATGTGATGTGGCTTTCTCATAGCTTACACATCACTGACATCTGTTTCTGCAAAAGTTGTTTCACACCACTGTCATTTGCTCCTGCAATTCAACAGGAAATGCTATCGCCACCAAGAAACACAAGCTGACAGAAACAACTGTAGAGCTGTAGGTAGCAGCACGTGAGGTCTGGATTCTTTCATACAATTTCATGCAATTTTACTCAGTCAATCGTTCACAATTTCAAATTTTATAATACTGTATTGCTACAAGGACCTGATTTCACAAAGGTAAAAATCAAATGGGAGACCAGGATTTCCCTTCTGTTTATTACACAGCTTATCAAGGCCTGAACCCCTTGACTACAGTCTAACAGCATAACAGATTAGTCATCCCTATTACATACAACAACAAATCCTTTCACTTAAACAACAAAATCAGTAAACTCACGCTGATCATGATGGACAGTTATGGCATGCCATTCTTTTATAGGAACTGTGCACACAATAATGTTAACAAGAGAAGCCTATACAAAGTTCTTTGCTTTATGGCGATCAGTGGAGCCTTCGAGATATTTGTGATATGTCATTTAAATTCCCCAGCCCCTTAATAACACGCTTGAACACATCCGAACTCTGGACTTCATACACTTCCCATGAAACTGTTGGTCATGTACACTTTTGAAAGAACATAACTATGATTTTTAAGAGAAGCAAAGGAAAAAGCTTACGTCTATGCATTTCCCGGTAAAGAATAGTTAGTGCTTGCAAGGAATTATCATCTGTGGGTTCAAGTGCTGCTACTTCTTGTGCCAGAGCATACGCTTCATCTTGCTTGCCAGTTCTCTGCAAGCCAATTGCCTTTAGAACCTATTGATATAACACAGAGGCAACTGTTAAAAACAAAGTTGGCAGTTACCAGTGAAAATCTTCTCATTCCTCAAGAGGAGAAGGTTTGCCCAAGCACCTAATTACTTCTAGAGAACTTACTTTTTAATGAAGTGGAAAATTTCCAAATGCAAGCTGCATCAAATAGCATGGCTTTCTATTTCTTAACACACATGCAGGCCACTTAGGCGTCATCTGCAACTCAGTTTTTCCTACCTGCAGGCTCAAAACTGACCAGTCCTGCCAATTTTCATTTTTTCTTTTAATAATTGGCCAGAGAAAAGTGACATAAATGAGATTCGAGTCAATGACATTCGCTTCAGCCTGGGAAGCCCCCAAAACGTGGAAGTGATACAAACCGTAGAGGAAAATCCATAGGGAAAAATAGAAAGATATTCAAGTGTTCAAGAAACTGAGGAACAAAACTCTTTTCCCTTCAGCAGGGGCATAGCAAGAAGGACTGTGAATGAGGAGCAGAAGAGCAATGCGTCAGAAAATACCTTATTATGTTT
Organism: Lagopus muta; assembly: GCF_023343835.1. Classification (NCBI taxonomy): domain Eukaryota; kingdom Metazoa; phylum Chordata; class Aves; order Galliformes; family Phasianidae; genus Lagopus; species Lagopus muta. The sequence goes on along the minus strand of NC_064449.1, from coordinate 6,407,296 downwards.
CACTAAAATTATGCCTCCCAAATAAACTCCTACAAATAGGTACCTCAACTGAAGGTCTCAAAGAGGCATTTTTAAAGGCACAGCTCATCTGCCTTGGTTGCTCGCAGTGGCTCTGATAGGGATCTAGACAATTAGCAAGTGCAGCCACTTACACCAGTCAGCAGAGGCACCTCCCTTGGAGGATCTACAGGATTTTTCAGGCAAACAAAGAATTGCATGAATTAGAGTAGTCAGATGTTCCAGAGTGTTCAGAATACACTGCAGTCTCTGGAAGATCAGACCACAAAAAAGCACAGCAGAGCACTGCAAGTCCCAAACTAGGCTCAACCACGAGGTCAGTGAACAACCACACTTACCTTTGCACAGTGAAGATCCTTGTGTTTTTTGAGCAGTTTATCTGCTTGCTGGATTGCCATTTTATTATTGCCATTATCAAGGTAATCTGCGTAAGAAGAACACACACAGCATTAAAACAGAACACAAAACCATTCTAGAAGGCTACCTCTAATTATACTGAAGGCTACATGTTGTCAGGGGAGCGGTGCAAAATGCATTTTCCCTGTACAATTATTCCTAAACCAAACAGTCAGAAAACGTGTCATTTCATAGACTGAGAGATCACCCTGCTGTACTAGTTCTAATCATCCAAACAAACAAGCTTCTGTAATTACTCCACGCAGGTCATCATACCAACAAAAAAGCTGTATGACAGAGCAGGTTCTGCAGCAATAGCCCTTCACTAGAAACTGAGATTTCACTCTTCACTTCAGGAAAAGAAAGAATTAACTGGGTGTGCTGCTGGGAGATTTTCAATGACTTTTAATGGGCAGTAAGTCAGAAACAACACGCTTGCAATCTATCAAAGTATTAACTGAGATGAATTGTCCACATGCTCTGTATTTGAGGCAGAGCAAGACTGTCCCCTAATAGAATACCACTGTGCCTTAACCAGAGCAGTTCTAAAGACAAAGGAGTGGAGATATTCTGCTATCCAGTTGCACAACACTACAGCTGTAAAAAAAAACAAAAAAGCAAAAACAAAAAAACCCTGCTTTGAGACCATTTTCTCCTTCTTTCAGCTTTGTATTTTAAATTTCAGCTTCCTCTACACCACATTATCGTGTCTGTAATTGTCTGAAACAAGTAACTCTAACTTTAGGTTAGAGCATGGGCCCAACACTCTTCCCGTCCCTCAAAAATTAATCCTTATTAACCCAAGCCTAGCAGAAAAACCAAGCTGCAGCTGACAAGCCAACAAGGAAGGGTCTGCTTGTGCTGTTCTGGCCTCTCCCCTAACAAATTATGAGCAGATCTAATGCTGAAATATTGAAATGACATTATACATCCTTTTCTCTTCAAGATCGCAGCTCTCATTATGAGATAGAACTCTTAATGAGTCAAGAGGTGACCTTTAGTAATTCCTCGGTACGCTGTACAAAATGTGCATCTATACTAATGAGATTTATATTCTACAGCTTTAGAGTTTGCTTCCAGGGCCAAGTGGTGCAGATTTAAAGTAGAGCTAATTGGACTCCTGAGACCATACAGACAAAACCTCAAATGAGGCTGCCTGCCCGCACCAACCAAAACAAAATGCTGCTGTATCAGATATTCAGACCATTTGAAACTGTAACACAGCACCGCTACACCAGTTAGCTGTCAACCTAAGGAAACCTGTGCATCACATTTAACCTTAAAGCTTCAGCAGAGACTTCTCAGTGAAGAGGTTTTAAATATTCTGCAACACAATATCCCAGCAACTTCTCCACGCACAGGCAGAGATTTCTTGATTTAAGGATCCATGTTATAAAGTTCCACTCGCACACAAATTACCCGCCAGCCTGCACTGCCTGCCCTGGGATTGTTTAACAGCTAGCTGCACCGATAGCATCTCTGCTTCAGGTCTTCTGAAGTAAATCAAATAAACCACAAGCCTCTCTAAACTGCACAATACAAGGATTCTATTTTGCAACAAGGAATAAGTTTGTTGGAAGCCAAAGCAGTTGGCAACTCCTAAAGAAATTCCAACTACAGGAAAAGAATGTTTAAGTCTACGCTAGCTACAAGTCTGCGGGTGGTTACGTTCAATAGCTGCAAATGCAACATGTGGATCTACAGGTGAAAGCAGACAAAAGAAGACAAATGGTAAACTCATCTGTCAACGAGCCCCAGCTAATCAAGGAACAAGGTGCAAGATGAAAAGCACTTTTGGAAGTAAAAGACCAAACTTCAACCTCATTCTGCACCTCATCACCTTCAACCTCATTGCCTGCCGACAGCCTCTGTGAAGTTGTGCTTCTGCCTGTGTAAGGAGCAGCACCAAAAAGGAATTCAGACCTCACAGAGCAGAAGTAGCAGAAAGCATTTTTAGATCTCTCTCATCAACAGCTATGCTCCAAAACCAATGCAAAGAAATGCCTATCACCTGGGTTAACATCAGCTGCATCGGTTTAAGAACAGACATTACATAATATAAAGCAAAAATAACTGCATGCTAGTAAATATGGTAATTGCAGTACATACAAAAAAGAAATTGTTAAACAGCATGGCTGTGACCAATGATGCAACAAACTTTAAAACACAGTTTGGCTTGATAAGAAAAGCAATCACAGAGCTTCCCTGGGTTTCTCCAGAACTCAACGGATGCAAACCTGAACCCAGCTGTTCTCCCTGCAACAGCAGTGCCCAGGCAAAGGGCAGCCCAAGGCAGCGGCAGCTCGCCACGGCCCTGCAGGGAGAGGTACTGAAAGGAAACGTGAGTGCGTCCTGGAACTGCAATCCGTTTTGCTGTTTCAGAGCAGGAATGACACTGTAGCCCGGGGAAGCAGATTTTTCTCTTTCTCTGTATTTGCATACACACAGAAACTTGCTAACAATTTCTTAAGCAATCTCAACTGTACACAACAACCCTGGAAACGTTTCGGGGCAGCTCATCCGAGAGCTTTCCCAACACTACCGCTCCGTCTAACGTCGCTCATCTTCAAATTAATTTCCCTAACAAAGTCATTAGTCCGTGTCACTCAGCACGCAACTTTAAAGCGCCCGTGACCGCTCGTTTGTTTTCGTTACACGAATGAACCGACCCGTAACCCCAACTCCCCAGGCACAGCGATGCGCAGGGCAGGCGCGGGACCGAGCAGCTCCGCTAAGAAACCAAACGCACAGCAACAGACGGAGGTGCGGGGAGCGCCGAGAACCGCACGGAGCGCGGTGGGACGGAGCCCCGAGCCCGGCACGCAGCCGGGAGCCCCGGCACCGCGGGGCGGGAGGCCGCAGCGCCGGGCGGAAGGGGCGGCCTGGCGGCACACACCGGGCCCGCTCGCCGCCCGCCCCCCCGCCGAGGCCCCACGGATCCGGTCAGCTCCGCGGGGCGGCGGCGCTGCACGCCGGGCCCGGCAGGGAAGGGATCGCGCGCTCCGTACCGTAGATGGGCCGCAGGCGCCGGTCGTTGGGGTCCTGCACATGGCCCCGCGCCGCCATGATGAGAGCGCAGAACCGCAGTGCGCAGCCGCCGGGCCGGGCCGCGCCGGGGGCGGGGGTAAAAGGGACGGGCACGAAGCACTCCGCCCGCCCCACTGCGTTGTGACATGGCTGCGGGGGCGCGGCGAGCCGGGCCGGGGGCTGCGTGCGGCGGGAGCGATAGCGATGGCATTGGTGCGGTGCTTGTATTCACGTAGCTCGCAGCTGTGCCGAAACGTGTTAGATCTGAAACTGCCGTGCGGCTTTAGTCGCTTTATGCTAAGTTAGGGTCTTTTATCTCTGGGAGCACTTGCTCCTCTCATCTCCGTGTGAGGGTCCTTGGGCTGGTGCGTTGATGTGGCCGTTGGTTCCTCGGTACCGCCTGGTGACGTGTGAATGTTAACCTAGACAGCGCCAGTGTGTAGCACTGATGGGTCAGACTGATTTTATTTCGTTCATAGAATCATAGAATGGTTTGAGTTGGAAAGGGCTCTTAAAGGCCGTCTGCTCCCACTGCCTGCAGTGCACAGGAATACCCAGGGTTCCAGCAGTGCTCACAGCCCCGTCCTCTGACTGTGGCTGTGTGCAGGGATGGAGCACCTCTGGGCACCCTGTGCCTTGCCTCACCACCCCATTGTAAACAACTTCTTTCTTATATCCAAATCTAAATCTCCCCTCTTTTAGTCTGAAACCATTTCCCCTTGTCTTATAACAACAGACAGTGCTGAAGAGTCCATCCCTTTCTTATAACCCTACCCTGGCTGGTTCTGCTTCAGTCCCACTGTTGAGGGCTTTCTGCAGCTTATAGCTTTGAGTTTCCCCCTGCCAGGCCAAGTGTGGGTGGGACAAGCCGAGCACAAGCACATGTGTGTCCTTTGTGAGCAGCTTCTGGGCTGTGCTGTAAGCGGATTGCAGAGCGGTCTTGGCAAGAGATCAGGAGCCATGGTTGCCTTTGTGCCAATGCCCATTTGTTTGCTTTTGGCTTTGGAAGAGGCAAGGTGAGGCGTTACTTAGGAAGCAGTGCCTGAGCCCAGCTGGGCCCTCGCTGTGATGGCTTGCATGTCAGTCCTGACTTTGCGCTGCATCATCTGCAGCTGCACACCGTTCAGTCCCAGCAGCTCTGTGCTTGTGCTTGGCTGCTGCCAGGCGTATCCTGAGACCGCAGTAAAGATGTGGGACCTTTTCCTGCATAAATAGGAGATAAGGTTTTTGAAATCAGGACAAGGTGACACGGTTTCAAACTGAAAGAGGGGAGATTTAGACTGGGTAGAAGAAAAAAGTTGTTTGCACTGAGGGCAGTGAGGCACTGCACAGTGAGGTGGTGGTGCCCCATCCCTGGGGACACCTGGTGCTCCGAGCACCGATGGAGCTGTGGACCGGCCCAGGTTGGGGCGCTTCCGGAAGCAGCTGCTTTCCTTGGAGGAGGAAATACAAACAAACAACAGACGGAGCCCCGCGCTCACAGCCCCATCCGAGGCCGCGCCGCCCCGCTGCCCGGTGACGTCTGCGTCAGCCAATCGGTGCCGAGCGGGGCAGAGAGCCGTTTAACCGGTGAGCGGCAACCGCCTCACCCAATCGGCTCGCGGAACGGCTCCCTGCTGGCCAATAGGAGAAGGGGGGCGGGGGCGAAGGGGGCGGGCGCGAAGAGGCCGGTAGGAAGCGCGGGGCCAGGCCCGGTGTCGGCGGGTTGTGGTGCGCGGTGTGCGGGGCTGTTTGGTCGTTAACTCCTGCCGGGCCGCTTCCCTCATCGCTTTTTCGCCTCCCTGCTCCGCTGCGGTGAGCAGGGCTCTCTTTGCCGTCCCCGGGAGGCGCAGACTGTTCCGGTCCGGAGCTGAAAGAAGGAGCCGCTGGCCGCCGCTGAGGCGCGGTGCCCCGGGACGGATCGCTGAGCGCAAAGTGCCGTGCCAGGCAGAGCTCCGGGGCGGCTGCTGGGAGCGCAGCCGTTGGGGGCGGCTCCCCAGCAAGCAGAAGTGAAACTGCCTGTGTTGTCACTTTCGATTCCCGAGCGGAGCGCGGCCATGGCTGCAGTCACGGAGGTGCAGACCCAGCTGTGTGGCAACTGGTAAGGGCCGAGACCTGGCGGCGGGATGGGGTGGGTGATAACATCGCCTTGGGGTGCTACGAAATGTTAGAAGCTATGAGTCAACGAACAACTCTCTCTAGAAACGGTTGGGTTTTTCTTCCCCTCCCCCTTTCCCCCTTCTCCAAGTAGTAATGGGTTATAACGAAGTTTTCCCAACCATTACTTGAGTTCCTGAATTACCAGGCAGCTACCACAGCAGTCCAGTAAAAACAAAAGCTTGATTTGCAGTGTGGTAGACAAGGAGGATGTGATTCAAAGCTTTTCTTGACACATATTTTTAGGAGGCAGGGATGTAAAAATAGTATGTACATGTTGATGTGGCAGTTGTGTCTCTTTGATAAGCTAGCTGTCTTCAGGAGCTCCAGCATTGCTCATATGTCTACTGATAATGATGTGGTTTACAGAAGTTGCATATTAAATATAAGCAGCTGAACACACATTTTTTTCTAAGAGAGACACTGAAATCTGAACAGTTTCTTTCAGCGTTAGTCTGGTTTGTTTGCCAGAAGTACATGCAGTTCACATGCTGCTGCTGGATCACACTGCTTGGCCAGGTGTTCAATTCTTGGTACCTGCAGTGTTTTTACTTTGTGGCAGGGAAGGACACAAAGCAATAGGCAGTGAAGGTAAAGATCCAGCATAACAGAGTTGGTTATTTGTTTTTTCCAAGCAGAGCAGTGCTGGACTGTGCTAGAGCCAAGTTGTTTTGGGGAGGAAATTTTTATTTTTTCAGATAAGTCTGTTGAAGTTGATGATAACTTGTGTATGCTGTTATATTTTTCTTTCACATGAAGAAATGGATCAACCTTGAACTTTCAGGCTGCCTTAAGATAAATTGTGAGCTCTGCAATACATATAGATTGCATTGTGACTACATAGGAACACTGGTTGGGCTTGTCTTTTCTTTGTCTCTTCTCTTTCCTTGGCTCTCTAAACAGGAAAATTGTAGAAAGCCTTCTTAGCAGTTTTTCTTTAAAAACAATTACTTAAAATTGTTGTCAGGTTGTTTTCTGAGAAGTGATCTCTGTGATTTTCTCATAGCAAAAAGGATATTCCTGCTGCTAACTTCACCATTCACGAAATCCACTGTAGCAGAAATCTTGAAGTCTGCCATTACTGCAATGAATCAGTCCCAAAGGCTGAGATGAAGAACCACGTTGATTCTGAACATGTGCAGGTGATGGCAACACTTCTCCCCTAAAGTTGCTGATTTCTGTGACATCTGATCTAATGAGGTCTGTTTATTGTAGGTTACCTGCAAGTGCAGTATGAAGGTTGAAAAAAGCCTCTTGGAGGATCACGAGGTTGGTGTACTTTATATTTACACACACTTGGGAGATTCTGCATGGTATTTCCAAGTGCTGTTCCTAGAGTCCTTCTGTCAGCCAAGACCTGGATTCCAGTCTGCATCCCTTTTATTTAATGCTTTCTAAATTCAGGTTCTCTGAAAGAAGTTGTGGGAAACTGCTTGCTCAAGCCCTCCTATCAAAGCATTATCTATGATAATTAGTAATTTGATTCTTGTTAGTGATCAAGATGAAAAATGGCAAAGGACCTCAGAAGTACAGAATACAATTATTAACTGAAAAAAATATATATCTGTTTATGTTACTCATTTTTGTATCTGCTGCTATTGTTATGAGTTTTAATAACTTGTGTCCAAACAGACATCTTTAAAAAACCTTGTGAAATAAACTACCCTGGAGCACAGAGGGATTTTTTGGATTCCAGAATGCAGTTCTCTGCTGCCACAGCCAACCTTGTTATAAATTCCTTTATTTATTTTCCTTGGGGCTCAGTGAAAGACTCTGGAAGTGCCATGCAGATCTGCTTATTGATGAGGAAATAAAACAGTTTTTTCTTTGAAGATACACCCAGTCCAAAACACTGCAAGTAGTTTATGCTGGAAGTTTGTGAAGTACTTGTGTTTACAAAGTGGTGATGTGTTATTGCAGCATCTTCAATTATAATAAGTATTATATATATATTTAGCTTCAGTGTAGGGTGAAGAGCGAGTGGAAAATGTGCTGCAAGTCTGCTCCCTGGTATAGCACACACTAATATGTCTTTTAGCAGTGCCTAAATGTGGCTGTGAAGAATGCTTCTTAAAAACTAGCTTTAAGAAGCACTGTGTGAACCAGCTGTTAAAGCATTACAGATGTAAAAGGAATGTTTTGGACACTGGTAGTGCTTCAGCTGACAGCTTTCTGACTACACAGGTTACACAATGTATCGTTCTTATGTTTCTTGTACAGTATTTTATTTCAGGCTGCTCTTCAGTGTAGCTTTGTATCTCGCTAGAGAAACAATAGCAAGCCCAACTTAAGTGAAGTGAGAACCTCCATCTACCTTTGCCTCCGTCTTCAGTGTGTGAAGAATAATCCCTTCTTCTTTTTTTAGACACTGGCGTGCCCTTTGCGTCCTGCAGTCTGCCAGCACTGTGACATCCAGCTTACTTTCAATAAGCTTCAGGATCATGAAAGTTACTGTGGAGCTAGGACTGAGATGTGCAGTGGTTGTGGCCTTAACGTAATGGTAAAAGATCTAAAGGAGCATCCCCAAGTCTGTGGGAAAGAGGTGAAGCGAGTAAGCAAAACAGTGCCTTGCTTTGAGGGAGAGGGTGCAGGTCTGCATGCCCTGCGAGACATTAGAAACCAGCTAAGATCAGATAACCGTGCTGGGCCTTTGTGGAGGATGCCCAGGGCACTAGAAAGGCAGATCTATAGCGGCTGCGTAGGAGACGGAGCACTTAAGGACATGAGCAGAAGAAATGTTTCGAGAACACAAAGAAATCAAAATCAAGGTAAGGTAGAGATGAAAGCAATAACTCATTTTGAATCTAATGTTAGCCGAGTGATCCAACTAAAAGATTTATGTGGAACTGACTAAGAAAAGCTTAGAGGCAATAAGTGTGGCACTATGTGGAACAGGGCTGCGAAAGTATGAACCTAAATGGAGAACTGCTGAGGGAGCTGGTGTGACGAAAGCCCAGTACGTTGCCTGTGCTATCACCTCAACAAGTATCTACCTTAAAAAGGACACTGGAATTGTTTGCTCACTTGAAATTCTTTTGATTTTTATTTAGCAACTGCACTCTTCCTTTAAGTAGAAGGCTAGGTAAGATCTGTTTGTGGTTCACATATGCAGTGCTGAGCATTTCTTGCCTGCCTGGACATAGCTGAGACTATTATAAACGCCCTGCTTGCTCATAAGCCTCTAATCTCCCACCTCCACGTGCAGAGGGTCGTGTCACATTTAAGACATGCCCTTTCCATGAGCTCTGTGCTGAACGTGTGTCTGCTTTCTGTTGGGGGCCACTCGAAGGGTTTGACACTGCAAAGTACTACATTACAGTCTTTGCCATAAAAGACTGCCTGGCTTGCAGAAATAACTTCTAGGGTTAGTTAATGAAGCTAAATGCTTGGAGAACTGTAATTTGTCCACTTGTACTGAATTCTAAAGAATGTTCATAATAAGATTTTCATACATGTGTAAGTTTTCTTTAAAGTTCTCATATAATTGAGAGGAATGACATGCTGGAGGTATTTGAAATATGCCAGCATGGGGAGGAGTTAGCCTTCCTCTAGACATCATCAGTTCAATCTTGGGCCCTGTTTTGAAGCTGTGTTTTTTGTTGTTGCTGTTGTTGTTTGCTTGTTTTTATGTATAACTCTACTACCAGGAAATATTTCGTCATCTTCTTCTGTATGTGTATAATCCCCATTTGTCAATGTAGTGTCGTTAAAAGAAATTAGTTTTCCTACTCATATATTAAAGAGTCAAGGCTGAAAAGTTCCAGCCTTCAGGAAGGAGTAGATGACAGTATTAGAATTGAACCTTGTTCATAAGGTAGGATACAGAACTTCTTTACTTGATAATGCTTGTGTAAGAGGAACAACTTTTTCTTTTCTTTTTCTCCTCTTTTTTGTTGTTACAAACAAAAATAGGATGAATGTTTTCCTTCTTCCCAATTTGATACAGGGAGTTTCCTAGGCTTTGAAATAATGAACTCCATGAGTGTCCACATGTGAAACCCTCTTGGTGAACTAGAATAATGTGCTGAAGTAATTGTTGTAGGTTTAACATTACCTAAAATTTATATTCATCTTTTGAAGAGTATGGACTGGAGCAGCTGGAGAGAAATAAAAGCACTAACTCGCTTTATGAAGAGCAGAATGCCAATTTAGACCACATGTTGGCTCTTAGCCTTCAGAATGAGAATAATCCTCGCAATAATACTGCAGCAGAGATTCACAGGGACGCCTGGGAAAACCACTATGCCAAAGAGTTTGTGCCATCTTCCTTTCCCAATGAAACAGACAACTCAAATACCTTTCCTTATGACTCTTTAATGTCTTTGAACACTTCAAACCACATGAAATGTAAGTATAAGTGCTGGTTGTTGTTGTTTTTTTTAAGTTTGAGAGAGAAAGAGGATTCTTGGATTCGGAGTGTCAAAGGTCATCTAAGTAGATCAAAGTGAAGCTCTTTGAGACTCCCTCTAAATAACTGTTAAATAATTAATAATAGCTTAGGCATGCCATTTCTTCCTTAAAATTTGTCTTCTGTTCCCTCAAAAAAACAGTAATACCACTTTGAACAGAAGTAAAGCAAGATGGCAGGGGAGAAAGGATTAAAAGGTGCAGTGGAGCTCTGACCTTGATATGTTCATCCAGAAAGTCTTTTCAACTCATAACTGTTTAGAACGACACAAGGATAAGTACTGATATTATTCCAGGGATGAAAAAATGCCTTCAGCTCTAAATGAAACACTGGTGTACCTTTAGAAACAAAAAACACTGTGCTCATCAGTGGTTTGGGATTCGTAACAACAAACTTCCTTGCTGCCTTCCCATCATGTTTATTCAATGTCTGCAAGAGACCTGAAGTGTCAATTTAACTTGAAAGGGAAAATGGTATGAAGGGATTTATCTGAGACTTTAATAGGCTTTTGTACCAAACCATTGACCCCAAAACATTGTTCTCTCTCTGGGTGATATGGATTTACTTGCAAAACTCAACAAGTGGGATTACAGTAACTACTACCTTAGCTTTTGCTCTGGGTGCTGTTCTGTGCTACAGAACAGGAGTTGACTGCTTAGCAATTTTGAATCTAAGTTGATCCAAATGCAGCCAGGCTCTTTATGGTAGAGGATATAACCATTATTGCTTTGCAGGTGATGAGATCATGTTGCCGTGTGAGTTTTGTGAGGAGCTCTACCCTGCTGAAGATCTGATTCTTCATCAGGTTTAGTACCTCTTTGTATTGTATCTAGGAGCTTGCAGTTAAGACTTGTTTGTTACTGTGACCAAACAAAGGTGCAGTGTTTGCTCAGTGATACAGTTAAAATCTAGTGATTTTATCTTTGCTCAGCATTAATTTTAAAACTGGTGTGCTAAATGAAATAGCTGATTTTTCTGTGTCACTTGCTTAACAGACAGGTTGTAACCCAGCAAGTGCCTTTGCCTCCTTCAGTAAAAGAAGTACTCTGGATCCACAAAAACATGACAGTCTGCATGATGTTGGGTACAACAGCTGTAGGTCTGATTATTCATCCTGGTACCCAGCTGTCCAGGAAGAAGGAAACATTATCATTCCCTGTGAATTTTGTGGCATCCAACTGGAAGAGGAGATACTTTTTCATCATCAGGTAATAAACAGAGCTCAATCTGTGCTGTTACGTATAGTTCAAGAAGTTTGCCAAGTTCTGTGTCCTGCTGGAGTGGAACCCCTGTAACTGTTCCCTCTATCAGACCTTCCTAAATAAACCCTATTGGTAACAGCTAAGCTGTTGTGGTATGCTGGGGCTCCTAGTGGGGAAAAAAAGAACAATTGCTTTAAAAGTTCTTCAGTGAAAACTAAAGAAAGGGCCATGAGATTACACAATATGAATGCTTGGTTTACATGTTGGAGTCACACTGAAACCAGGCTGTATGAATCACAGCTGAGGTGGGAGTGAAGCATAAAGCTGTAACCTGTGTAGGTAAGGGAAGAGGTAGGCAACTGCTGTCAGGGTGATACTGGGAACCTGATCAGACTTACAGTGACAGTAGTTCAGGGCTGCTTGCCACATGCTTGACACTTGCTCTGTAGTGATCTCTATGTGTGAGGCAGAACAGCGTTTGTTGGTTGGCTGGCAGCAGTACCCCATGTGCAGGGTGGCTGTGTTTAGCAGCTCTGGCTGGTGATGGCAGTTCCATTTCTTTCCTTAGGGCCTGTGATAGCAAGTAACTATTCCTAGGTTGTGTGTGTAAGAGAAAGTGGGGGTCAGCAAGCCAGTATCTGCCTCTTCTAAAAAACAAATCCCTAATAACCTTAATCTTCTTGAAAGGCAATGCTTTGCAATGTTTTTACAAGAATAAATTTGAATGGCTGTCATTTAAATACTCAAATTAATGGTTTGCTTTAGGATCAATGTGACTTGCGCCCAGCCACAGCCAACCCAGCAGACAACTTTCCATCACAGCAGCCACCATCTCCTCGAGACAACAGGGAGAGAAGAGAATCACCAGAGCTGGCTCGGAGGCGAATCAGGCATCAAGGTGTGGGCAAAATAGACTTGGTGTGTTGCTTTCCTTTTCACTTGCAGGGACATTGTTTGCGTTCCGAGCTGAATAGATGTTCTTAGCCTTTTCTGTCTCCAAAATGTAAGCATTCTACCTTCTACCATTGTTCTAGTTCTGTGCAAGAAAGAGTAAATGTCTGAAATACAGTATCCTGAGAAATTTCTTTTTTGAAGTCCTCTACTGCTTGAATGGAAGTTAGGTGTGGTTCTATCTGGATGGATGTTGCGTTTACTTTCCTATTAAGTTCCCCTTTGTTATTTTCCCTCAGGAGATGTTTCTCCTCGGTGCATAGAAGGCTTCAGGCAGCAGAGGCTCAGTTGTCCTGCTCGAGGAAACAGGGCACTGAGTAATGCAGCAAATGGCAGGAATGCACCACTGACCTCTTCTGGTACTGTGAGAACTGGTGATGCCCTGAACTCCAGAGGGAAGCCGAGGAAGGTGGCTGGTAATGAGGGGAGGCTGAAGAACAGAGGTGCAGGTGAACCTGCTGGTGGGGCAACACCACGTGTGAGACCTACTCAGAACCTTCATTCAGAAACCTTCACGTCCAGCTTGTCCAGAACTTCTCCAGTCCAACCAAGGTACTGCCTTGCTTGCTGAGGTGCGGCCTTTAGTGTCCAGTGGCTGCTCTAGGCCTGTCCTAAACAGTGAGGGAACTGTGCTGCTGCAAAGGCAGAAATCATAGTGCCTTCATGACTCAACACTTACTTTCTTTGCTGCTTAATCTACCTTGAATTATCACTAGGCTGAATCACACATGGTCTTTTTTTTTTGAATCTACTGTACATGTACTGAAATGCCTAAGGGCAATTGAGCAGAGGGGTTGGCTCTTCTGCTACAACAATAACTGCCTTCAGATTCAGAAGAATGCAGGGCTTTCTCCTAGAGCTTCTAAACTTCTCGTGTGGAGGGACTGCTTATTTAGCAGTGACAGGGCTGGAGTCAGTAGACTTGCTTCATCTGAAAGCATCCCTGCTTTTCTTCTATAGCATCAGAAGTGAAGGAGGAAGGAATCCGGGGATGTCAGATGTTCCAGTCGGCTTCAGGAACAGGAAGGTGAAGGTAAGGCAGCCAGAACCTGATAGGAGGTTGGTGCTTTGCTCTACGTTCTGCACTGCTTCAGAGTACAACAGATAGCTTTTCTGTCTTTCAGTGTATGAATGTTAGAAAGCATTTAGGTGCTCCTGAGTTGTTTGCTGCTTGCTTGGCTCATTCTGCTGAATGGGATTGCTTAGGAAGAGCAAATGTTTCCTACCAGTTAGCCCTCCAGTCGGTGCCTAGGTGAGATGGATACATTTGCCTGGTTTTGTGATGACTGTTGCCGGGATGATGAGCTACTTGCATTCCTTCCTGCTTCAGCAAGGTTTTTATCCATAGTTCTTTAGCTAATAACTTTTGAAAGCAGCTTTTGGTTTTTTTTTTTTTTTTTTTTTTTTTTTTTTAATCCCCCCTCCTTTTTAGGCAAAGCCCCAGGGTCCTGAGCCTGGCTATCCAGAGGAAGAGTGATCCACCACATATGAAAAACTTACCTAGCACTCTACGCGCTCCACTATGCACTCTAGTACTTATTTATCCGAACGCAAGTAATTGCTGTATTGCCATGTCATTGAAAACTTTATATGAATTTAAATTTTTATGGGCAGTTACCATTTTATATATGTATTTTTCAATTTGTGAGTGTATACTACAGGTTTCTACTTCTGTGATCAACACTAGCAACTTCCTAAAATGTGTATTTGCTAATATGCTTCTCCTTAGGGAACCACATCATTCCTGTTTCCATACTAGCTTTTTGCAGCATCCACTGAAGGGAATTTCTTTTGTCATACTCATCTCTAGGCATGTTTCCTGCTTGCACAGTGCTAGTTATTCTGAAGGCAGCAATGCTATGTAGAAAAGCAAAGCAAGCTCTCAGCCAGGATGAGGTGGGGGACAAGGGGGAAGCAGTATCTTGTCAGAGCCCTCTGTGCAATGCTCTGTGCTGGTGTATTGGGGAACACCCAGTGCTGTGAGGGGGGCTGGTCTGTGGGCACATTGAATCTAGCTGTTTGGAGTAGTGAGCAGCGAGAAGAGGGGGACAGGGTGCTACTGCTACCTTGCAGCTTCCTCTTGTACCATAGCAGATCTGGATGGACCCCACAGCACAGAAGGCAGCTGCACATTCCAGTTTGTTACCTGAAGGGCTGAGGGCGGGGGGGGATCATGACTTCTTTAGTGGATGAGCTCTAATCCCAGGATTGTGTGGTAAAATGCTTTTTAATGCTGTATTAGTCAATGCTTTTTAAAACTCCTTGTAATAAATTTACCTAATGTTATCCTGAGATGCTGCGCAGTGAAAATCTTAATTTAAGTGGTATTACACCCTCACAGAGCATCTGCAAACCCTTCTGCAGTAAGTTTTATCACCACAGGCTTAACGATGCCCATTCATCAATTTATGTCCTATGAGTATTATCTGCAGGGCTTTGTCAACGTGCTTTAGGAGAGCTGCTAGCATCCCTTCTGTTTGGCACAGCGTAAGGGAGTTGGTGATGCACAGACTGCAGTAGGCAGGCCTTAGAAAATAGCTTTAGTCTGAAGCCCACAGTCATTAACTGTGCACAGCAGTTGGTATTAGCAGTAATTAGGTGCTGTTGTAGGGCAGGGCAGCAGTAGCATGCAAGAGAGAAGACTAAAGGTGGCTGAAGTGGTCTCAGTTCTAAAACAAAGACATGTTATGAACACTTCCACCACCTGTAAGCATTTATTTATACAGAAGAAAGGTATTAAAAACAGGTGGTAACCAGCCTTGCACTGGCATTTCTGGTGAAAACTGCTAAGATAAAGGAAGCTAAGCTGGCTCTTCTGTTATGTGAGAAAGGTCATAGGGTGCCTTGGTTCAAACAGCAGGAAGAAAGGAAAAAAACTATGGAGCTGACACCATGTACAGCACTATTTCTCATGCTTAAGAAATAATGCAAACTATCTCAACTAAGAGAAGTATGAGCAATCATTTTACTTTACCTTTTGTACAAAATACTTACATTTCTGGTGAAAGTAAATACAAATTACAGTGAATTAACCTATAAAAGTGGACTTCAAAGCAGAAAGCCTACAACTTCATTTCTAGTAGTTCTAATCCTCATCATGAAGGCAGCATCATCATTGGAGGATTACTTTAATTTCCAGCCCCAAATAAGGACACAATACAGCTAGAGGGATGTTAAGAATCTCCTTTATGCAAGTGTACACTGTATGGCCAAGAGCACTTAACAGGTTAATGCTGTGTACGGTACCAAGATGGACACACACCAAGCTAGAACTAATACCCAGCTTCAGAGTTTTTCCATTGTTTAGTATAACTTTACATTCTGAGTATATATAAAAAAATCACAAACCAATCTTTGTTTTGACAAACAAGCCTATTACAGACAATCTCAAGTTCATTTAAAGCACAAGAAAGTAATGATGATTAGAAAAGCTTTAATTAAAAGGCCATTTGTGCTACGGTTAAACCACTGCAGCACTTCCCTCCTAGTAACTTAAAAACAAAGGACTTGTCCTCTTGAAGGGTTTACACCATTCTTCAGGAAAAAAACAGAGTCAGTGAAGGTTATTTATTCATGTGACAATTTTCCTGTATAAGAAGCTTCATTTACACAGCAAGGTGTAAACAGCATTGATTAAGTTTGTTATTTGTATTCATAAATAATTAATTGTAATAAATACGTATCAAGTAACTTTACAGCAGACTTTTCAGGGCCAAGATGCAGATATGTTCCTTTCAAATGTGCTCTTTGGAAGGAGAAGACAGACAATAGCAGCAGTTATCTTACAGCTGTAATCAGAGCCTTGGGAACCATTGGCATACCGAGTTCTCAAACACCTGCACGTGAGGTATTTGCAAGTCCACTTGAAGTACTGAGGGCCTGAAATGGGAGATTCAAAACCAACACAGAAATTGCAATTCAATCATCAGAAAGAAACTCCAAACATCTCATTGTCAGCAACAACAGTTCTGTCATGAAAGTCAGATGATGCGCTTCACAATTCGTTGTGGCACCTGCCTGAGAATGCACATCTGAAATGGGAGCAAAATAGCTCCAGCCATTTGTTCTGCTCAGTTTTCCCCTTGATCACCATAAGCTCAGTGTGTTTGTCTTTATTCTGAATAATTTCTCAGCTACATGTATGCTTCTACCAGGAAATGGACAAGATTCAGGAGTAAATATTCTTACATGTATCTGTTCCTTTGAAAAGGGACATACGCCATAGAAGGGAACACAGCTTTCCTAACCACAGGAGTTGGAGACTCTGTATGCCATCAACTATCCTACAACTGTTGCACACACATTTTTCCATTCGCTCACAGAAGAACAAGAATGTACACACTTGTTTAGGCTTTTTCTCTCTTACTCGCACATTATCTTCCCAGTACCACACACTCATCATTCCCAATATTCACAGTAATGTACAATAAATACAGCTTTTTCAATTCCCATTACCACTGACAAGTCAAATTAGTGTATGCTGTCTTCTAAAGAGACAAATAATACCCACCTTGAAGCACAGTTACACACACACCATCATCGACCTCTCATGTGGTTGATGTGCACCAAGCACATCGGAAGAAAAATAAATAACTTGTAGCTCAGTACTGGCACTTAACTTACATATAGCACCGAGCCGAGTAGCACAGCAGTAATTTCAGTATGTTCTCTTCAGTTCCTCAGCACGCAGGTAATTCTCACTTGGGTCTGGCTCGACGTGATTAACAAAGCAATGCCTTAATTTTCAATGCACCCATTAAGTGCAACGCTGTTTTTACATGAGCAAAGGTAGATGTGCACGTTGACGAGCTGTTTTGGAACCACTGCAGAACACACCTGGTGACACACCGAAGCTTCGAGAACCGTTCTCTCTCCATAACCTACCAAGATCTGTGATTATACAATAGAAGCTCTACCTTCCAAACAAGCAACTTTGTGCCTTGCCCCTCACCTCGTACTCCTTTCAAGTGTCACGTTTCTAGGATAACTTGCTCTCAGAGATCAATCACTTTTGAATACAAATGAGTTATGAGTTTCACTCAGTGCTCATCAGGCCACCCTGCAGTACTGTGCCCAGCTCTGGTCTCCTTAAGTCACAACAGATGAGGACGGACTGGAAAGGGTGCAAAGTTGGTCCAAAAGACCATCAGAGGGCTGAAGATCCTGCCTTAGAGGAGAGCCCAAAGGAGTCAGGTCTTCTCACCCCAGAGGAGACTCAGGCAAGACCTCTCCACTATGCCAGTACTGAAAGGGTGGCTGTAGAGAGGTGGAGGCTCTCTCCTCAGAAGGAGCCACATGGAGAGGGCTGGGACAACAGGTACAAGCTGCACTGTGAGAGGTTTCATCTTGATACGAGAAAAGAATATTTTACAGTGAGAACAATCACTCACTGGTACAACTTCCCCCAAGGCACAGCAGCATCCTCAGCAGTGGATGGCCAGGGCACAGGACATCTCAGCCAGGCTCCCCGTCCCCACAGCAGGGCAGGAGGTTCCTCCAACCTGGGCTGCTCCGAGTCTGACTGTGATTCTCCGATTATTCTGAAAGCTTGTTTGGAAAGAGGATAATGTCACAGATTGTAAGCTCATATCTTAAGCCATACAGAGAGAAGCCATTTTGTTTCTGCTAATATTTTAATTACAATGAAGAAATTATTTGTTACTAAGCAAAGCAGACATTCAAGAACATCTAGGGCAAGAACGCCACTGAGTTATGTTCCTTTTCGTGGTTCTTTCACTTATAAACTTTCCTAATCAGAAGAGTCAAGCTGAAACCCCACGTGAATTGTGGCAGCTACCTGTGTGCTTGCTTAAAGTTAAAAAGTTACAAGAAAATGGTGGAAATGTAAACATGCATTTTGGCAGCGTGTTTTCTGCTCTAAAACCCAAGAAGTGCCAGAAGCCCTGCGTGTCCTGCAGCTGGGAGAGAGGCAGCGCTGTGCCCAGCTCTGGCTGGCAGCCAGCAGCAATCTGCTCCCACACCAGATTCCTTCACTGTATTCAGAAATGGTTCACAGGAGAGAGATCTATGAGCCTTTACCTCAGAATTCTCTCAGCCTCAGAACATCCTCACTCAGTTGTGTTTGCGTAACAGCATTCTGAATTAGAAAATTAGAAATGTACATGTTTCAAGGTTTTCAAAATTAAATTATACACAAACTGGTCTTTACTAAACTATCCTACAAATATTCCACAAACAAGGAAGCAAAATAACCAGTCCACCACAAAATCTACAAATACAAAATGTAAGTCTTCCAGTAATTATCGTAACGGGAACGAAAGTTCACAAAATAAATTAACCTCCAGCCATCACACAGTGTTACAGGAGGTGTCTTTATGCGAATGGAAGGGTTTCCAACATTAGCAGTCATGAAACAATCCAGGGCCACCTCGAGGCATCCCCCATCCTGCTCAGCCACTGAGGGGATCCTCCCGGTAGTGGATGGCGTATCGGAGCTTCTCCAGCATGATGTCCAGGGATGAGTACTGAGGAAGTTTGATCATGAACATGCACGTTTCCACACGGATGTACCGAGAGTCCGGAGAACCTGAGGGGAAAGAAGTGCCAGGAGTCTGAATGCACCTGCTGCTTTTTGCCTTGTTCCCCAAAAGCATCCCTCCCTCTGCTTGATGCTAACAAATATCAAAAGAACAAGATTCTCCTTAACGGATCCTCTGGAAGCTGAAGGAGTGCTGTACCTCCACACGGTTCTGAGGCTGATTTTCTGACGGTTCTATCACTTTAAATGCATACAGTACAAATACCTGCCTTCTAGAGACTAAAGATGTGTGAAGCAGTTCAAATTTTCATTATAACTTTTGCAGAATTACGTGTTTTAAAAGCAGGTTATCTTTTCTTACAGCCACAGTTAAATGCCTCTTGCAGCAATTATTTGCACTTTAGATGGCTCTTTAATTAAAAAAGGCTGAGAACTATGATCGTGATGTAAGCAGACTGTAAGCAGAACAGAGCTGTAAGAGACAGCAGACAAACCCACCTGCAGCCCCGTCGGGGGGGGCTATTTTCATGGGGTAAGGCGGGACGTGGGCAGTATCGGGACCCCCGTCCTTGCAAGGACACGTGAAGGGGATTCGCTCCTGATTGCAGGCGAACTTGATGAACTTGCAGAGCTCCTCCTGGGTGAACATCTCCAGTGCACTCCAGAAAAACTCAATGTGCTGATCAGTTTCCATCAGTCCCACCTGGTACATGGTGTGTGCCTAGTGGAGACAAAGCACCACGGCCATTGCTGCTGTCTTCTCCCTCAATAAATCTTCCCCACCTACACTAAGACAACACAAGGTGATGCTATCTACGCCTCCCACCCCAGGGTCTTCAGCCTTTTCAAAATCATTACAAATTCCAACCATGGCAGACCATTAATATAAGCAATTTCCTATCTTTTCAACCCCTCAGCTTTTCTAACAGGCTTATCCTAGTCTGATGATGTACGTCACTCCTGTTTCACAAGCAGGACTGGTGCAGTTCGTTGCTGCTGCTGTGTGAGAATAGCAAACACTGCTAATATCTTGTTGAGAATATATCACACTGCACACGAATTTTAGATTTTATAGAGAGTTTTTCACACCTTGAGAAACTCCAGGTTGATGTATGGAAGCCCACATGTCCTCAGCTCCATCTCCAGAGGGGAGAGCGTGGTCAGAAGCTGCAGGGGAATGATGGACCCAAGCCCAGCACGCACTGCAGTCATGCACTCCGGAGTCTGCAGCTCACACATTCTCAAGTTCCTGATTGCAGCAGCATACACATCCTTGTTCTCCCATCTGAAAGGGCAAATTCAAGAGGAGAGTGCTAAAGAAACCCTGTTGTACAACCCTCAAACTGTACATACATACAGGATGTTTTAAGGACATTGTTTTTGAATAACTGAGTCTCATCATTAATCTATTTGTGTTCTGATGCTTCCCAAGTTGCGTCTCTTCCTCTCTCGTGCTCATGTCACCCACTTCTCACAAGCCTTATATCTGGGTGTTCACTTAAGCCAGCAAGCAGTTCATAAGCACTGCTCCTCAGCCATTTATTTCTTATGGTACAAAAAGCAACGAACAGTGCCAGAGACTCCAAGTTTCTTTCAACCAATGTGAAGTTCCCACACTGTTCCAGCCTTCAGCTGATTAACAAAAGCTTCCTGGGAGTGCTTGGCTTTTGGAAAATCATTCCTGAGATGCTTCTTCCACATGTAACCCACAACAGCCTGTCAAGAAAGCTGGTACTCACCCCACTGGGACATGCCTGCCCCTGGGACAAAGCTCCACTTCTTCCCCTGTCATGGTCAGGTAGGTGAATTTACAGCATGGCTTATTAGGACAGTCAGGGCTCTCTGTTGCTAGATGCTGAGAAGCAATTTCTGCACACAGAGCTTCCAGTTCAGTTTCATCATTTATCTGTCACAAAGCACAGATAGAGTACAGATATAGTGACCAACATGTCACAGTATCTTATCCTCGCAACTCACTTCATCTTCAGTTTTGTACACCACAAAGCACACTGATATATTGGCTGGAGACACCACAGACACCAGCAGGCAGAGATTGCTTTGGTTCATAATCATTTAGTTTGGCACCGCAGAGTTTCAGCCAGCACTTTACAAACTCTTACACCGTGCCTGGCAGCACACGAGATCCAGCAGCTCTTGCAGTCATCAGGATGTAGCATCCTGCACCTATAAGCTGAGATACTTCATGATCCTGCCCAACTGACAAACACCTACTAGCAACCAAGTCAACCACCACCAGTCAGAAAGTGTCCCTGCTATCAGAGCAACGTACTTGTGGAGGAAACTGTGGGGGAAAAAAAAAAGTAGTAAGAGAAAAAAATGCTTACATTTTCAAACTTTTTAATGTAGTTGTAGGTGAGGATATCAGCTTCCTGGAGATCAACATCGGGATCCAGCGGCTCTCCGACCAGAGTCTTCCAGAATGAGGGCAGGAGGTCGAGAGGCAGGGGAACATCTGCTCGAATTGCAATACCCAGAAGCTGCCCAAAGAAATGGAAGAGCTGCTCCTCTGCGTAGGTTATGGGGCTAGGTGTCAAAATGTACTTCCCCTTCAGAGAAACAGAACAAACAAACCAATATTTAGTAACAGATTTATACAGAGTGGGTCCACAAATTAACACCATTCTGAAAACACCTCTCTGAACAAGATGAATATCACTGAAGTGGCTACAAAACATTTTGCTCAAGCACAGCATAGAGGCTATATATTATGCAGTGACATTCCTATAACTTCAAGATCAAAAGCAGCAACATAAAAGTTGGTTTCCTTTTACAAGCTCAGTTAATCAGCATTCACACAACTTTTCAGTATCTGTGTTGGCAGTTTGACAGTGAGTCTCTTTTAGCTGCGGAAAGCATCTGAAGTACAGCCTGGATACATAAAGCCAATTGGATTCTGTATTGCTAACCAAATTTGTTCTACTCCTGTTCAAATGCATGCAACTTCATTTCTTGCACAGGCACATCCCACCTTATTCTTGTTAACTGCAGAGCTTGGACACAACAGGAGAAGGGAGAGTGAGGAGCTCTGCAGCTCCTTACAAACTTGCCAGAGGAAGTGACGGAAAGATCCACCTGCAGGGGAGAGGGACAAAAAAAAAAAACCACGAAGGGCCTTATTATTATTGCTATTTAATCCAGAATTTGCTGCTCTGCTTTGAAATCACGTTTCAAGCCTTATGTGCTTAACCTCCACAGCTGCACAGATGCATGACCTAACAGTGGTGGTAGATGCCAGCCCTGGCACTCATGCTCACGTCCACAATTTAATAGCGTACTCATATGCAAAGATATTCACTGAATTGCCTCCTACTGAATTCCTAACTGCTGCTCTGTCTTCCAGCACCCTGCACAGAACTAGCACAGACATTTGCTACACACACCAGTTGGTCTGCAAATGGAATTCCTAACACGATTAGAAGATGACCAACAGGGCCTCATGCCGCATGCAGTGCAGCTCCACACCTATAAGCAGTGAGGCAACGTACAGAAATCCTTAAAGACACTGAGCTGTGGCAACAACATCTCTTTAGAGATACTGTCAATAACAACAAAGGACCTCAACCAGGAAAGCAGGCCTCAGGCAGCCCTCTGTTCAGAAACAGGTACAACTCCCAAGAATCTTCCTTTACGCAGCCTGACAGATGACACCAGCTGGCAATATGAAAAGCACATTTTGGGCTTTTCTCCTCTAATGCCACATCCCCCATGAATTTCCAGAAGGGAGATATTAAAATCAGCACATGGGGCCTGAATTAACCCAGATATCAGTGATCAGTTTTCTTCTGACAACTGGGTAGTATTTGCCTTGATATCCTATGAACTATTCAACATGTGTGCAAAGCAAGATTTTTGTGACTCTTGAATAATTCAAGCCTATTCCTGGACTACACACAACTCACGTGGCATCCATGGAGCCAACACCCCAAAAAGAAGTCAGCATGCAAACAGGTCCACGTAAAGGAGAACTTACAAAGAAACCCCACTGATTTAAATAGCATAAACAGAAGAGAAGGCAAAATAATCTTACTTAATGCTGTAAGATTAACGTTTAACACTTTTTGATGAAGAGTAGTACCACTATGCCTCAAGGAGTCTGTCTCCCTTCCAACTAAGTGAAGCAGGGCAGTAAAATGTCTATTCCTTTTTAGATTCGTTCCTTTAACTAGTCACATGAGAATTGTTAAGATGATGACAAGAAATGCTGTTCATCTCCTTGCCAGTATCAGCAGGATGCAGTTTTAATACCACTTACTGCAAAATCAAGGACAGGTTTTAAAGCAGCAAAACCTCCTGCAGTTTCCTATCACAGTCACCACCTGTTCAGCTCAGGACAAGTTGAAGTTCATACATATCTGTCAGCACAGACTGAGTTTATAATGGCTAAACATCAACCAACTTGAAGAAAATGGGAAACGTGGGAAACTGCATAAAAACATTTCCTATCTCTAGTCAGCAAAATTGCATGCCCAGATGCTTCCTGCTCTATTAGCTAAAAGATGTCTGGCTTGCTTAACTCCTGGATGCTTTTTCCCCCCCTCCCACGTGCATGAGAACAAACATGACAAGTAAATGCTACTCTCTAAAGTTAACACAAGCCACAACCTGGTAGAAACTCAGATTCCACCTGGAGTAAGTTCTTACAGCTGCACCCGATGTGACCCGCAGTGGTAAGCCCATTCCCAACTCACTTGTTCCATGGACCTCCTCTCCTGTGAAGCGGATGTTGAACGCATACGTAGGATCCCCGCCACTGGCGAGTTTGACGCAGAGCTGCGAGGATGGCACACAGGCCAGCTGCCTTGCTGCCTGGCAGAAGTAGGAGTTCTCTGAAGAACGGATCTCCCCTATTTAAAAACAAACAGAAGAAAAACATAATCCCCATGTGCAGAGTATTTTGCATTAATAAGCATCTGAGCTTCAGTAAGACAGGTCTGATGCCTTACAACGGATTACAATGAATTTTGAAGAGGATAAACGTTTTCCTTACCTCCAACTATTTCCAAGGGATCCAAGGTGATTTCTGGGGCTGCGTGATCAGCAGTTCTTTGCACAGTGGCATTCAGCACTCTGTTCATCACGGTTATTTTTGTGTCATAGAAGATTAAACCTAAATAAAGAAACGCAAGTTTTGGTGCAGTTAATCCACCCTTCTTACTTGTTGAAAATCTTTGATGGACAGTGCTCAAGCAATAACTGCATCTTCTTTAGGTAGCTAAGAGATGGATGGCTAACCCACATCTTCAATTATTAAGGATTTGCTGCTGATACGTGCTGGAAGAAGAGCACTGGATTAGGACATGGCTGACCGCAATTCTAACGTGGTATAAATAGATCCTAGCAACTCCACCAGTAACCACATAAATCAGGAACACTTTGCCTAATTACTTTCAGAAACCAGGTGTTTTTACAGTAATGCTAGAGGAAAGATAACTCCCCTTCAGGCAACACTCATGCTCCCTGAGAAGCTGACCTTTGGCCTCCTGCAGCAGGGCAGCAATGCTGTTACTGTACATCTCAGTCTGCCGCAGCTCCACCAGCGGTAAGAAGAACGTCTCCAACGTCGTATTGAGAGACTGAAGCAGTGCAAACCGCAGGCGGAGACTTTCAACAGGAACATCTGAGGAAGAAAAAGTTCAGCCAGAGCTGAAGATACTCTCCACCTGCTGTGAAGGCCATCCTCCCAGTGGAGCCAGCCCAGGAGCCACAGGAGCTCTTATTTATACAGACTTTCAAGACCCACCATGAGGGCAGATAACGGTAGCACAGCAGTGAACCATGACACCCCTTCCTGGATGCTTTATCTCTGGTAACCGAGTCCCCTGTCTTTCACCATTAGTGAACTTGCATTCATCTGGAGATGTTCTCAAAAGGAACTCAGTGCTTTGAACAGGATTTAGGTGAGTGAAGTCTCCCAGGGTAAGGAATTGAAATTCAACCTTTTTTTTACCTCCTTTAAGCTAAACTCACCAGATAAGTTCCCATTCCAGCCTGACCTAGAAGGTACACTTGGAGAGCACACAGAGCTTGCAATGCATTTCTGACAGTGCTGCCAAAGGTACTGTGGTGCCAGAGAACAGCCAAGGCTCTCCTTGGAGGACCTGGACTCAGTGCTCCCCCAGCCCGCAGAGGCTCCAGTCAGTATCTCCAAAGGAACATCCCAGCTGCTGCATGACAGCCAGATCTGCTGCCAAGAAAAGCTTCAGTGCAAACATAAAATGCAGGACAGTATGGTAGAGAGCACAAGAAGAGATAGGAAACCCAGAGAGCTTAGTGATTTCAGTGCTACCCTTTAAATCCTTCTCCTTACTTTCCCCGAGCTGAAGCAGAAAAGAGGAAGCTGCACTGAAGTTCTGCCACAGACAATATCAGTGCTGACTGCAGGGAACAGCACCCTGAATAAATGGAGCTATCTAATTAAAGTCCTCCAATAAGCATCAGTGCAAGGAGGGTATCCCTGTGTGCAGTCACTTCAAGCTCAGTAAACAGACCTGAGAAAACCAATTTTGTGTGAAACCAGGGAGCCCGGATATCCCTGAGAACCTCCCTCCAGAAGATTCAGCAGTTCCAGCAGGTGCCTTTTCTGACATAACACAAACAGACCAAAAAAGCCAAGAACACCACAAAGCATATTCAACTCTGAACACTACAAAGCATACGTACTCAACAGACAGGAGATTCTAGGATCTGCTGCATCAGCTGGATCCAAATATACTTCATGTGGATGGAGTCGTGCTGGTGTAATGGCGAGGTGACGACAAAGCCTGTTGATGTACTGAACAAGAGCCACGTCCATTTCCAGTGTCCATTTTCGAGATGCTTTCTGTGCATGTCTCGCATCAATGCAGGCACACCTGAAATGCAAATGGCATCACACCTGGGACGACATGCCACATGGAGTCGGAGCACTTGTTCAAAGTGAGCACATTCAGAATTGTCATCATCTTTTAGAAGAGGTTTCTAGAACTCACCTTTCAAAGTGCAGATCGTATCCACAGGACAGAATAGCTCTCCACACACTACGGATATCCTGCTTGGATCGGTCAACAACAAATCTGTGAAATCCATCCAGTGTCAAATACTTCTCCTCAGGAACTGACAGTAGAGACAGAACCATCAAACAGTTAATGAAAAAAACCTGCGCTAGCCTACATAAAAACAAAGGCAATCCAAACCTATCATGACGCTGTTTAAGTATGGGAATCCAAAAACATATCTGCTTTCTAAGTTGCTAACACTGAAGAAGAGTCCTATAGAGTTACTACCTTCTTGTTTCTTGGTGGGGGACTTTTCAGGGTCCTTCTCTTCAGGTTTGCTCTTCTCAGGAGACTTTGGCTTTACAGTAGGTTTCTTCTCACTCAAAGCAGTTCGGCTAAGGGACGAAATGAACATTAAAAGTTTTCTTACATCTGTTCAAAAAAGCCACAACATCACTTGAATGTCCTAAATGTTTTCAAAATCCCTTTTTCCTCTTCCAATCAGTACATGGAAACATAGAGGAGAAAACAATCTGGATCCTAAAGAGAAATCAAATGTTTCCTAACTGCCAGGAGGCTGGAGACACTAACCTGACGCTGTTGAGCATGGACTTTTCTTTTGTGGGTGGTTTTGTAACGGGGCGCTTGGTGCTCACAACCTTCACTGGATGCTGTTCTTTGCCTGCTTTGTTGTATTTGCTCTTGTCAAATTTCGGCTTGGGCACACCGTATTTCCTCAGAATCTTCCAACACAGGAAATGAATGATTAACCAATGCTTTTGGGTTACACAAAAAAATCCTGAAAAGAGCTTTCAAAGCACTACCTGGGTAAGCTGGTCCTCCAGCACCTTCTTTGGAGGGCGGACATTTGTGAAGAACACATGAAGAAGGTTTCCAGGAGTCTGAGAATTTATCTGCTCTTTACTAAGATAGATATCAGCAACCTTAATGGGTTTTGTTGGAGTCAGGCTCAGCATTTGCTCAGAATGGACACAGCTTTTAAATATTTCTGTAAGGACCTCCCGAGCACCGGGGACCAACTTCTCACCTAATACAAAAAAAGGAAAAAATGCAATAGGGAATAAAATGCCACAATAAGCCTTCAGAGTTTGAAACGTGTAATAAACTTTGCACTCAGATAAAGCACTCTATCACACACCAGTTGCACCAATAGAAAGTAGCCACGAAAAGTTCTACCAGCAGATCTGACTCCTCTGAACTCTCATACCCCATTTTCAACACAATCGAACACCATCTTTTTTTTTTTTTGGCTTAACAATAATTATTATTCAGATAGTCACAGAATCTGATTCCCTGTACGTCACAACAAGTGAAATATTTCCAGCATGAAAAGCACATACCTTTTATTGACTTATCGTTGAAGTAGTCTTCTAGCGCCGGGCTCCCTTGTGTGTCAAATAAACTCTGATTTACAGTGGAAACAGTTAAAATCTCTTCAGTTGACATTTCCATCAGTTCATCTTCACCATCCAGACTCGACAAGCCAATAAGATCACTACTGTTAAACAGGCTGGCTCGGATTTTCTCTATTTTAGCTCTTGACCGTATCTGCACATATAACGAAATCAGTTAGATTAACCTGCATACTAAGCTTTCTCGCCTCCCCATATGGATAATTGGTATTGCATCTCTCTTACCATTCTTCTACATTAATCATTTGACAACATAGTTCAGGCTCCACCTAGAAAACATCCCCTTTTATGAAAGTCTGGCAACTCCAACCGCTGTGCTGTGAGCTCATCATGCACAGCTCTGAAACAGTGTTCCTTTTCTTAGCCTGGAGACAGCCCTTAGAAATACCAGAGACAAAGCTGGAAGTTTCACATGAGTAACCTGTTGTTATTTGCAACTCTGTTGATTTGCTTCAATTCTCCATTTAGAAAAATAAGTACAACAGCACAAGCCTTGAAGTCTCAGCTATGCAATATCGGGAACAGGAACAATTGTTTCCTTCACTTTCAGCAATAACTGTCATGCATCATTATCAGTGCAGCTACAGAGTTGGAGTTGGTGAATATGCTGACAGATTTCCATACACGCTTGATGGCTTATTTCAGCACTGGTGTCTCCTTGTCAGTTAATAACTTAAGAATAGCAATTGAGGGTTTTCGCTTTGAATCAGCTGATTTTCTCCTAACAGGTATAACCCCAGACTACGTACAAACATCTCTCTCAATTCACAAGCTATCAAAATGGCAGCACTTCGGCAAGCTTCTGGTAAACCTGCAGCTGGCAGTTAGTGTAACAAAGAAGGCTCTTGTGCAGAGCTGAAAACCTGGACAGATCTGGCATCAATGATAGATACCTACAATGTTTCAAAATTAATTTTGAATCAGACATCAGCAAACGTCTCTCATCTCTCCTAAAGCAACTCATACAGATACACAGATGGTTTAAAATACATGAAAATGTAGCCATTAAACACTAAAGATCTGCCTTAATCTCAAAATTAATCTCCAGCAGTAGCTGGTAGTAAGTCTCTGAAGAAAGCTATGTGAAAGGATATGAGCAGATCTTTGCCTTTACGTATTCTCTCCAGAAACTGGTGGTTTAAAGATTCCCTAAGATGAAGTCTGCAGACCACTCTGCTTAATATTTGATTAATTAAAAACAAAAACCCTGACCAAACAAGTGCCCCTTCCTGACTGAAAGCTATTACCTCCACAACAGCAAAACCTTTGATTGGCCGCGACAGAAGCTGCTGGTTGTCCAGAGATGTGACTGTGTACATCGACCCAACGTCAGACACCGACGCCGTTTCTACATTGTCGAGCGGCTCCCCGAGGCTGCCCAGGCTGCCCAGGCTCCCAGTACTGCAGTGCGACAGATCCAAGCTCTCCTGGCTGGAAACGTGTGGCTCTAGCAGTCCTGGTGGGATAGCCAGCTCCAGCCCAGCCTGGTACTGATCAACTGAGATGTCACTCACAGTCCGGGAGATGCCCTGTGAGCTGCACAGGGAAGCCTGGCTCGTAGATGCTGACGCACTAACGCTCATAGCAGGAGTGACACTGCTAGAGCTGCTGATATCCAGACTGTCTGCACTACTTGAAACAGTCGGCTTTTCCAGCTCAGTTCTGCATTCTCCTCCTTCTGCTTTGTCCTTGATTTTTTTAGGATCCTCTTCCTGCAGAGGGATGTAGATTTCATCCTTGAAGACTCCACCATGCGCATTGCACGCCTTCCTGATTGCATTTCTGACAGTACTCTCCTCCAAGTGAGTTGGTATTCCAGAAATGACGAGCAAACGGCTGTGAGCTGTGGGTCCTACAAGTGCCTGACACGCATCTGCTACAGCATCATTTGTCACACCCAGCCCTTGTGGATCCTTTTTCGTCAGGTGTCTGAGAATGATAAGCAAAGTCAGTGCTCTATGAAACCACAACATATCCTCAGGCTTGCTTCCTCCTATATTGAGGATTGCAGCATCTGTTTCAGCAGCTCTGGATGAAGATCTTTTGCCTGAAGATGATGTCTTTTCTCGCTTCATTTTGACTTTTTTCCTCTTTGACAGTAAGCTTGGACTCTGTGGTGTCTGTCCTGGAGAAGATGAAGATGAGGAGGAAGAGTCACTAAGATTTGGTGCACTCGTTGAAGATATCACATTAGCTGCTACGCTCATATTGATGGGTAGAGTTACTTCTGCTACAGCAAGGCAAACTTCCATCAGAGCGTGAAAGTACGTTGAAAATCTCCCTTGGTCAGCTGCTCCAACACCAGAACCACCGCACGCATTTCCTGACACCCAGTTTTGTGTTTCTTCATCATACAGCTTGTGGAGTTCTGACTGCAGGGCCATAAGCATAGCTAGACAGGGATTCAGCTGAAGGGCAATAGAAGATGACAATCCTGCAGGATTTTTTTTCTGTTCCAGATTGTGAATTTTGCGAAGCAATTCAGCCAAGAGATGAAATATCAATTCCTTCACAGATGCTGCCATGTCAGTCGTCCACAGAAAGTTCCCTGTGTGCAAAAGACAAAGCACTGGAGTCAGCACTGTTTCATTATTAGTAGCTTTACTACTGAAAGTTACAACAGCAACACTGAAAAAGCAAACAACTACAGGTCATTCCAAAGGATGTACGCCAGCAGAGAGAAAGCCAGGAAGACTGCTTCAACACATGCGTGTAAGTAGATTTTTTTTGTGAGTATAAGGAGAATTTTAATATAATTAAAAGCTCAGAAATTCCATCATTTCTCTTTTATTTCTTCTCTTCCAAACCCTCAAGCTGAACCTGCACACTACTTTGGCTCATCACCAAGTAAAAACACCGCGTTCTCACCTAAAAACTCCACTACTTGCAGAAGAACTGAAGAAGGAATAGTGTCCAGTTCATCTTCTGATTTCCCATCCACATCTTCCAGCTTCCAAGTTAACAGCTGTTCTGTGAATGCCATTGCCAGGGGGAACTCGAGGGGAAGAGAATGCAAGACCAGCACAGCTCCAGGAGGAGGAGACACTCCTAAGCAAAAAGGTCAGAGAACACACGTGTCACGACTCCGCGCCACTCCTGACAGTACAGGTAGAAGCTGTGTCCATGTTATTGCTTTTTACCCAGTTTGATGTGCACTTTGTCTGTAGGAGTGATCACTGACGGGTACTGATTGGTTGTTGGGGGAGGCGTTAGGCCTGTGTTGGTTGGAGAGGCGTCTCGAGGGTAACACACTGCCTCAATCAGGTTTAACTGGCCATTTCTCTTCACTTTGTGCCCCAGCCCATACACAAGCACTCGAGCCCAAGGAGCTTTATACAGGGAAGAACTAAGAAAAGAGAAAGAACAACGTGGCTTCAATATAATTACCAAAAATCTCAACCCAGTGACAGCAAGATTAAAGACCTTGCAATATTTACCCCCCAGCACTCAGAAAATGAGTCTCTGAGAAGAGAAAAATCTGCAAAATGAGCCCCTGCATACTCAGGATTCACAGAGACCCAAGCAGCACAGGCAGCAATGCCTTTCATCTGTGTCACTGTCAGACCCTCAATGACTGACTTACTCTTTGCGGAATCCAGACTGGCTTTCCTTACAGGACACAATTACAAACGCAGCCCCAGGAAAATTAACATCCATGTTGACTTTGGATTCCGAAATTGGGAATTCCTCAGCAGGAAACTGTTCTGGTGCAGTCTGTAATGCAACATTTCATAATGAAAGCCCCCAGGCAGCAGCAGCAAACCACCTGCCTTCTCTTTTTCAAGTAAAATATATCACTACAAGTAATGACGTAGTGTGAGGCTTCTTCATTTGAATATGATCTGCTGTACTGCTACTGCTTATGCTTTCTGTGTCCCCAGTACAACCAAAATAGTGGTATAACCCAGCTAGAGAAACAATTCAGCCTGACAGATGCTATTAAGAAAGTTGTGATTCTGCGATTACAGAAGTTAGAATCACATACAAACCAAAGGTTTCTTACACAGAAGGCAGGCCCTGAGAACAACACTGCTCTCAAGAAATTACTGAATACTGTACCTGCAAAAAGGAGCAGATCTGTTTTGTGAGATCTAACAGGCTCTCCTCTCCTTGATGCAGAGTCCGAGTGATGGCAACAGTCAGCCACTCTCTGATGGCCTGTGAATTGCCCTGGTAGAAGAGGTCTGTGGCAGCACAGTTTTGGGAATGGATGCAGTGTTGCAGTGACTGGGCCAAAAGAATGGAACTCGAACTGATTGTTCCATCTGTAACATGGAAAATAGAACAAATTTGGAGATCAAATTTTTATGCACTCTGTGAAATAGACAATGAAAAGATAAGTTCTTAAATACTTGGACACTACAAACTGTTACTTTCAATCCTGAGCAAGTGCAATCCTCTTCCCAAGGTCAGCAGTAGAAACGATCCTTCCACGACCAAACCTACTTCCTAACACGGTTGGTTCCAGATGGGCTAGCCCTCTAAATGCCAGCTGTATTCTGCATCTGTCTTAAAGCCACCCTCAGGGAGGCCTGTCAGACATATGCTGAGCTGTAAGAGTTCACAGCTGCTTTGTTTTGTTCCACATGCAAAAACAGACATCTTCATTTACTGCATAAATACAGCAGACAAATGATCAGCTTTCTTCCATACTCATTCTAGATGAGGTGAAGGCAGCTTCATCTGTCCTCAAGTTGTCCCCATATACAGACAAGACAGCTTTGAGTGGGTATCAAGCCAACATCCCATGGTTGTCACTCTGGAGTTAATCAAAAAATCAAAATGCAGAGCACAAAGGAGTGGGCAATTCACCAAAGTCCCAGTCTGGAAATTGCATATATTAGCATAATCTGGATTAGACTACTTTTAAACTAAAAAAAGGAAAAAGAAAAGCTTGTAAATTATTCTCAAAGCCATGCAAAGTAATGCTGTACTCTGCAGAAGGTTGTTACAACGCAGCATCTGTTAGAGGTAGCCAAGTTTCAAAGTCATTGAAGGACTTAAGAGCACTGTCTCCAATGGCAGCTACTTGCTTTCAATTATTGACAGCTTACGTTTAGCATTTCCTCTTTCCTCCTTATGTCTCAGCCACATTATGCATCTCTTTGCATGCAGAATAGCTTTGTCACAATAATTGCCTTTATTAACACTCACTTGAATTAGCCCAAGATCCTTTTCCATGATTCAGCACATACATTCTCTAATCAGATCTGTGATTCCAGTAGGAAAAGGACAAACCACTTTGTGAAATGAAGAATAGTTGAGTTTTGAAGACTGAGACCCAACTGGCATTTAGTTTCCTTACAGGTATCCCATATGGATACTCCCCTCATCCCCACCCCACTCCCCTCAACAGAAGGCCAACAGCAACACAGGGACAGCAGCACTCTGAATGGAATCTCAGGAGAGTCTCTGAACTTCCTCGAGCACGCGTATATTCAATCATTAGCAATAATTTAACTTCAGTATCATATCATTAAGGTAATAACATCAAAGAGCCCATTGAGACAATTAACAATTAATTAGTGCCCAACCTCAGATTTCTTTTGGCCACAGAAAACCACTGTATCAGAGAAATAGCTGTGATAAAAATCAGCATTTACCAGGAAGAGGTGGTGCAAGAAGTTGGTTGGATAGCAACTGCAGGTGCTCCAGAGTGATGTCACGGATAGCAGGGATGTGGAACAGACGGGTGAACATATGTGGAGATTTGGGGGCAAAAATGTTGAGGAGAGCCATGCGGCAGTACAGCTTGGCCAGCGCAGCTTCACTTCTCAAAAGCTCTCTAGAGAACACAAAGATCAAAGCACTTCAACACCCTTAACACACAATCCAGTAAGCTGCCTTTGAATCCAAACACAGTTTATTCTCATTAATGGTTCAAGTAAATTCAAATCTTTTTTAGTCAGCCCACCTAAATCTGGTACCAAATTAAAGCTTTCAAATTAGAAGTTCCACAAAGCAAGTCCAGGATTCTTGAGCCCTTAGAGATCAGTTGACTGATGGGACAAGAAACAAAAGCTTCAAAGATGATACCTGTTAGGCAGACACATGTAAAAACACTTTCATGTGGCTAAGTCTTATTCAACATTTAAGAAAACATGCCTGTCCCCTCCTCTCTGACATCATTCCACCTTTTTTTGTAAATTTAAGCCCCAGGAAATTGCTCAGGTTGTGCAAAACCAACTGCATGTTAATGATGCTTAAACAAAATCTTTTGCTGCTTCACGTCTTTAAAACCTTAGGGAGAAAAATACCCAGTTAAAAAACAAACAACTGTTTTAGTAAGAGAGAAGATCCTGTCTTCATACAAATCAGATAACGTGCTGTCGTGAGTGCATCTTTCCTACCAAAACCCCACGTGTAACAACACGGTAGATTGAATCAGGTAATCAGAAGTTCTCCAATTTTGCTTCTTTTCTTTACCTGTGAATTTGGATGTTGGTATTGTCCAGGGTAACCAATCCATTTGTTGCAGTCCTCCTATAACCAGCAGGAGGCCTTTCTAACATGTCAATAGGATACCAGTATCTTACCAGCACTCCCTCACTTCTGAGATAGGTCTCTACTTGTACCAGTTCATTCACCTGCAACACCACAAATAACACTGTAAAACACAGGGTTTCTTCCTTCAAAAAAGTGCACCAGGTCAGTACTGTAAGCACTGCAGTACACTTAATCATGACTGCACATAAACACGTAAATGCTGACACATTGAACACCCTTCTGTGCATCTTTACTCACTGAATCAACATCCAGGACGACACCATGAAGACCAAATGTCTTCAGCATTCCCCGAATAGCAAACTTGGGTAAAGCTGTTCCAACAGCACTGCTGGTAACGTTGTTACTGTCAGGAGAGCGAGTCACAACAGTGAGACCTGGGCAGAAAACAACACAGGGCTCAGCATCTTCCTCAGACTAACAAATTACAAAAGACATCCCAGGCACCAGAGCCCCTTGGCTTCCTGTTGCTTAACACACTCGTGGCTGAGTTTACCTTTCCGTACTTTATCGATTGTAAACTTATTTGCTTCATCTTTGATGTCCTCAATGGTAGGAAGGTAGAGGTCTCTTGGGATGCCTCCGTTTTCCTCGTACAGGAACTCCACAGTTTGTCGTGCTATATCAACCATTCCTGGCAGACAGAAAGGAAGGCTGGTTAATCTCCCCCCTCTACTTGAAATGAACACCCTTGATGGCCTAAGAATGACTCTTCTCATTAATTCCTAGGCAGATGAGATATCCAATTCCTCAGAAAATCTCTCAGTACATGATAGACAGGGAGCAGAGCTTTCCTGACAGGACTTATCAGAGCTCCAGCTTCTCACTTCTCACTCTGCTCTTTCTGTGACTTCCCCATAGATGTGTCATATTGGCAGAACTGTATTTGCTTACAAATTCTCTTTTACTGAAGTTCCTCAAAAGTTCCATGTGCAAATAATTCCTTCCCAAACCATTATTCCAAAGTATTTCTGGATCCATATCTAAATTCAGGGCAGTACAACAGATTCTTCCACAATTTCTAAAACCATTTTCCTTGTTTAAAATAATCAATGCAAGTAAAAGGGTTTAGCAGGTTAAAATCATGACCTCAGAACAAATTCTAAGTTCTTGGCAAAAACAGCAAGTGAAAAAACTTATTTTCCAGCCCTGAATACAGTAAAACAAACAAAACACAGATGCTATGATGTGCAGAAATGGCAAGGATAAAACAGCTGCATGGAACAAAACACAGCCATACCTAACTGTAAGGCTCCTTTAATTTGATCCAGCCCAGATTTCCTCTCTGCCTCGTTACGGAATCTTCTTCTAATTGTAGGGAAAACTTTAGTTTCCCAGGCTTTAACCAGCAGAGCATAGTGGTCCTCCTGCAGAGAGGAAAAACATTTAGAGTAACAAAAAGGAAGAAAAGTTGTTAATTCCAGCTCTGCTTTCCTTAAAATAGCATTGTAGCAAGAAACTTAAAAATCTGAATTACAAAAATCCATATTTAGACTACAAGGGATAGCAAGCAGTGCTTGCCACATTGCTCACCCTGGGAATATCATCATCATCGTCATCATCGCTTTCATCATCTGCAATAGGAGGGGGATGAGGATCAGGCCCTGACGTGATGAAGTTCTCATAGCTGAGTTCCATTTTGTAGTGACAAGACGTGTCACTGTCATACTCTGCAAAATACATACACAGATCTTGAGACCTCAACAGGCCAGCAGGCAGGCAGAACTATTCAGTGAGATTTTTGGGATACGTTGCATCTGCAGAAAGGAAGATCACACTAAGATTATTATTTTTAATTGCCTTGTCTTAAGCAAAACAAGTGCATGCTTGCCAATAATTACTGTACTGCTTTACCTAAGCAGGCAGTATCTACAAACAGAATGTGCTTGAGCCCTATTTAAGCGATTGCAATTTTTCTCAGAGCCTTTTAAAAAACATCACCCATCACTTTACGTTGTTGAGCCGTAGCAACAGCAGCAATTCTGCAGGGAGGTCCGTGGGTCCCAGGATCAGAAGCTATGCTGGTGCCAGCGTCATTATCGCTATCGGAAGCCATAGCAAACGGCAGCGCCTCGAAGTTGGCACTGATTTCTTCAGCCAGGTCAATGCACAGATCAGCAGCGTTCCTGTGAGCTTGGCCTTCAGCATAGGCAAACTGGCGAGATCCAAAATTAGCACGGACTTTTGTGTTCTGCAACAAAGTACAGATAAAGAATTTAGATGACCTGCGGGTTTCTGAGGTCCTCCCCTTTACCACACAGCTGTCCCAGCATTACTGGCTGTAAAACTGGATGCAGCTGGGAAAGTACTAAGCTGTCAACCACAAACTTTGAACTTCCTCTTTTTTTCTCCCCTAACTTCAAGTCATAGCATATTTAGCTAATACACTTTGTGGCAAGGTCACCGCTGGGAAAGAATAATAACAGAAGCTACTGGCACAGAACAATGCAGTGTCATCAAGTAGCTGCATGTTGAGTGTTCTGCAGGGGAGAAAGTTCCAAACAGTAACAATACAAATGTGCACACTGGGAAGAAAACGAGCGCACGGAGTAATGCAATAAAGATAAAAACCACCACTCTACTGTTCTATAGCTAGAAATGTTACATAGAATGGATTGAGCTGGCTTTATCTAATACCTGTGAAAGAGTATTAAAAGTTCAGCATGACAATTTGAGCCTTATCTCAATTCAGTTACCAAAATGACACATGTATCAAACAAGACGTTTATGTTAAGAACTTGCCTTCTTCTGTATGTGAACAATTGGCCACATTCCACCAGACACATCTTCTAGGTATGGCCCAAGTCGCTGCCCACAGTAAGTAAAATAAACTCTGCCTTTAGCAGGCTGCCCCGGTGGGGGTGGAGTTCCTTCTGTTCTTTCCCATCCAATTCCAGCTACATCACCTATCAAAATACACCATCATCAAAAGAACAGCACAGATTAACCTTGTCTCACCTACAGTTTCCCCTACATTCAGGGAATGTTTTTGATGCACCAGTTAAGCTAATTAGCTGTCCTCTTACATACCAGGGGACAGAGTGACATCCAGTCGAACGCTCTTCCACTGCAGCAAGCTGGAGCCATTGTAATGCACTGCTCGCCCATTGCTAAGAATTGACACAAGAAGAAGGAAATTAACAAGAGCTCTGAACTGATTACAACTCAACAGCAACTGAAGTCTACACAACTACAGTACAGGCAAAATTCTAAATGTACCTGCTGCCTGCCACAACGAGCTTATAACATTCTCTCTAAGGAGCATACAAGTGTACTGAGCAAGACTGATTTTTGATGTGCATCTCCAACATACTTATGAAAAAGACAGGTGCCCACTGGGTTTGTCCAAGCCCCATCCCGTTTTTCTGCCTCTGTAGCAAATCCGAATGAAACTATTGGACCAGTGTCATCATCTGTATCTCCATAGGAAACTATTTCAATTTCCCAGTAGAATGATGGTGCCTAGAAATAGAGAGAAGTTATTTACAAGCTGTAGGCAAAATAGAAAAGTTTTACTTTTCATGCATTACCAAATATTAAGCGAAGAAGCTGCAGTATGGTTGTCAATTCTTACCTGCACAGGAACTGGAGAAGTGGCATAAATGAATGTGCCCCGAGGAAGTCCCCCACCTGCACTGGGATCAGCCAGAAAAGTCACAGCAGCAAGATGTGATGAAAACATGCATGCTCGTACTGGGGGAAACACTCTTGATGGGCTCCAAGTGATTTCTTTGGGCTGTAAACAGGAACAGATTACTCCAGTTGCTGTTGAAGTCATCTCATGAAATCCATTAATACATTCTTTTATAAAAGGCATGTAAGCACAAACTACTAAACTACAACCACAAGTACAGGAACGTCCCAGCACAGGAACTCATACGAAATGAAACATCTCTAGAAATTCAACCAGCTTGGCTCCAACGCCACAGGCAGAGCTCCTGCCTTCAGTGGCTCTCTCATCTGTGAGGGGCACTCTGTTCATCTCTGCTTCTGTGCTCACCTGTCTTCTGTCGGCCTGGAGTGGAGGAGGTGGGGGTCGAGCACAGTCACGATACAACATCCTTAACCTCTCACACTGCATTTCTACAACAGTGAGCCTCTCCCCTGTAACAAGAAACCAAACCAAGTCACGAGGTTCCAAGCAAATCTAGTTACTCTGAATCCAACAATTCCATTTTCATAGCTGCAGCAGAAACAAATACACCATTTACATTTTAAGATACGTAATCAAATACTGCCTCACCTCATTAACAAAGAACAGTAAGGACAGAATCCAATTTATACAAGCAATAGTTTTCCTCACATTTAATTTCTAATTAAATTAGAAATTATTTGCTAATTTGCTTGTTAGCAAATACATTATTATGTTAAGACACAGAGGTCATTTACTGAGCAAACTTACAGCACAAAAAAAGCAGGAAGTCAAATTAATTTATGCTTACTGTCAAAAATCAGTACGTTCCCTTTACACCAGAGATCACCCACTTGGCTCCTACCCTAACATCCTCTGCCTCAACCATTTCTCCTCTACTGAGAGGCTCTGAAATGCTCCTAAACTTGCCCTTGAACTACGACTTCTGCTGGGCTCATTGCTTATCCTTAGACAAAAGGGAAGGAAATCAAGAGCTAAATGAGGAACATAGGTAACCACTGTAAAAAGCAGAAAGCAGATCATAAATAGAAAAAACGTAATGATGATATCAGAGATACAGAGCAGCTTACAACAGAAGCAAGTGCAGTGAAGTCTTTGGGTGTACCAGATCTCTATCCAAGGACTTGTGCCTTCTGTGACACAGTGCAATCATATCCTGGCTAAACTTTATACCTAATGCTTAAGTGATTTAGTCTGATTATTAGCTCTTACATTACTTCCACAACAGCTCTACAACTATGACAAGACATACAGTACTGTGGTAGCTTTCATAAACCAAGCAGCTAGAGGACAAAACATTGAAATGATTTCAGAAGCCTCTGAACTGAACACGACAACAAAGCTGCAATGATGTGCTGTATACCTACCAGGGCTGCATTCCTGTGCTACTAAATTAAGAACCTCTACAGCAGCTGGGCACTGTTGAATGAATTCTTCACAGAATGAACTGTCTTCTAACAGCTGAGCCATCACCAGGCA
The DNA here is from genome assembly GCF_023343835.1 of Lagopus muta. NCBI lineage: Eukaryota > Metazoa > Chordata > Aves > Galliformes > Phasianidae > Lagopus > Lagopus muta. The sequence continues at coordinate 6,368,596 of NC_064449.1, read as the reverse complement.
TGCTCTTAATAGAAAAACAGTATGTTTTATGCATTACAAAGGCATACACTGAATTCATCACTGTATTCACCTCTATTTAACTCTGGACTATTTTTAAAAGACAGAATGTTTACTGTATTTCTTTGCCTTTTTTCAGCTATCTATGGGAACTTTTACAGCGATAACATTCCCTCCCCTCCTAGTGTCCACCTGCATGAAGGTATCTGCTCAGAGCACTGTCAATATGACTTCATTCCTGGTACTCTCAACAACATCCAGGCACTACACGTAACTAAGGAAGCATACAGGAACTTCTGTGCTGTCCCTGTCATGTCAATACCAACAGAAGAACTACAAGAACCCTCACAATTTGCTCATAGTTCTGACTGGAGTGCAGCACAGAAACAACAACTCACCTGGTTCTTATTTCAGCAAGGAGCCGGACCACTGCCATTACTGGAGTTGAGCCATCTCCTGTTGCAGGAAGTGAGGTGTGAATAGATAGACTTCCCTCCTGAGGAAGCAACATGGACTGGACTGCCTGTACTACCTTCTCAGTAATGGACAGTTTATGAAGAGGCAATGCCTGATGGTGGGGGGGCACGGTAAAAAGTTAAATTCAAGTAGTTAGTTTCTACGAAATGAGGGCGTTTTATTACCTGGAGTTAATGCTCATTTTGTACTATCACAAAACCAACACCAAACCCCAGCCAAAGAAGGAAAAGAAACCCCGCCACAGTACGCAAAGGAACATCTTTAAGCACCAAAAGATGAACATTCGTATTACTTCAATGAGAACTTAACAATAGCTGTATTTAAGAGATGTTTAAGATGAGGCAAACTTCAGCAAAACAGCTTTAATCAAAGATGAAACAGACTTTTGACACGCTTCAGATTAACTGCCAGTATTCTGAAGAATTTTTTCAGTGAAGAAAAACCACAACTGATATCATACTGCATACTATACTTAATAAGCTACCGTACCTCAGATCTTGGAACACAGAGCCTAGATAACGGAATAGTTAAAGTGTCTGATGCTTGTGAGGTCTTTCTACTGTCTATAGTGGTAGGCGGAAATTTGACCGTTGCTATACCTTCTTGTTCATTAATTGATGCCACAACTCCAATGCTTCCTGCTATTCCTTTACCTAAAACCTACAACCAAAGAAGGTATGCATCAATTCCAGGACTCAGACACAAAATGCTGAGTGTTAAACACCTCACAGACTCAACACACAACTGCAGTCTCCACAAACTGCAGGCAATCTGCACGCTGCTCTGCTGCTATGCAGAGGCAAAACACGGCCAAAAGAATCAACTGCCATCTAAAGGTATAAGATGTGAAAGGTGGGAGATTACCTGAACTTCAGAACCGATTTTAATTGTCTCCTTAAAGCCACCTAGAGCACAAAGAGCAGCTACAGCCTGTCGAGCAATTCTTTGAAGCTTAGCAAGCTTCCTTCCACTGCTACTTCCATTCTCCAAAATACTCTCCGCATATTTCCCAAGTTGTGGAATGTACATCAGAGCCCGAGACAGAACCTGAAGACAGAAGCAGAAACACCAGATAATGACTTCAAAGCGCAATTCAAACAAAGCCCAACACCCCAGGCCTCCAGCCCACACAGTCTCAGATGAATTATTTTCGTTCTCAAAGTGAATTATGTAACTCCAAACATTCTAAGCCCTCTGAAGTGTGAATACCATCAAAGCCAGCTTTATTCCTTAATAAGTTTTAGAATCGCAGAGATATATATACAAATTTAGCAAAAGTCTTTGCTAGAGGATTCACCTTAAGCAACAGATTAGGTGTTACTGCTCTTACAGGAACATAAAAGCAATGTGCTGTGTACTTTCTAGCCAACACTTGAGACCTTCAGAGGTCACAGCTGAAACGACCCAACAGCAAAGGCAGAGTAACTACCCAGCAAAAGCAAGGCGTCCAGACCCACGCAAACGCATTCATTCTCAGAGTTACAGCTGCTGACAAGTAACAATATATTCTTTGCTACAGGATAATTTTTTACTGTATATCTGACATCTTAGGTGGGACAGATACAGAGACTGGAAAGGGAAGCTGCCATGCGATCACACGTGCCTGTGAAAAGCATTACAGATAGCAAATTGGAAAGGAGTAGCTCCTGCAAAACATGTTAAGTCCTCTTGATTACAATTTGATAACTGATCTTCTGTTTACTTACTTTTTCAGCAGTTGTTGTCCAAATTTGAGCTGCATTTGATTCTGGTGCCATCAACAAGCTATGCAGCAAAGCAATCACTTCTGCTGCCATGCTGTTTGCAACGTGACCACTGATGAATGGCCTTACAGGGTCAGTCCTACACAGCAAAGGGAACAATGTGCAAAGCAAGAGAAGGAAAGAACCGTTAGCTGTCAGTTATATGGGACAAAACCAGGAAGTTTATGAATCTCCAAGCTATTTTCTAGAGCACCAGAAGTACCGGTGCATAAGAACGTAGCATGTCTGCTAGGTACAGAATCCCAGTGACTTACCTGGCAAGCTCAGAATTTCTCTCTCTGCAAATAGATGTCTGTGCAGTCTTCTTCTTGTCGCCACTGGACATCCCACTGGTTGCTTCTGGATTGACAGTTTCTATGGGTGGCCCAACACTAACTATCAGACCAGACTGAGCCCACTTAGTTGCCTTGCGAAGAGCTGCAGCAGCTTCTTCTGTGATAACTTCACAGCAGCCACTCTGAAAATGCAGTTGTGAGAAGAGAAATACTAATGTTAGCTCTATTTAGCTACTCGATATTGGCATTTAACTCTCCTCCCTCTGCATAGCAGTACTGCAAACACATCAAAACATCCTTCTGTATATGTATTACCAGGCATGAGAATTTTTCTAATTGATCTATAAAGATTAGAGACCAACGAGGATTGAGAGCTTTTAGAAATTCCAGTCTTAGCTCAGCCTCTTTTCTGACCAAAAAAGCCTAAAAAAGCAAAACCAAAATTATTTCTGTTCAAGCATTCAAAAGCACATCTGAAAATATATGCAAAAATTGAGTTTAAACAGGTGATTTAAAATTCACACCAAGAATCTGCACTGAACACTTATGGAAAATGAATATTAAAGCAGCTTAAACACGACAGAGCAGGTAGAGAAAATATGAGTTGAACTTTTATTTCTGCATTTGCCACTATTTACATCAACAACTCCCTACTGCTAACATGGCATCCAGAGCTGTCCTCCTAACGTGTTCTGCAAAATACAAGAAAAACAGACAACAAACTGCAGTGAGGGATTTAATACCAGTCGAAACCAAGTACTCCAATGGTCACAGTTCAATAATTCCCTATTTCTTTTCTTACTTTAGTCATGTCACGATCCATTTTCACCACCTTCTCCATGTTGGCTCCAGTTCCTAGTCGGAACGGGCGACCTTCTGAGCTACTGTCAGAGTGAACACAGAACACATCAGCTTTACTTGCATTGGTGGAAAAAAGCATCTGAACTATACAGACTAATTTAACCTATTATGCTTATCTTTAAACGATTTCAAATCAAATTCTGCAACAGAACTGATCAACACTAAGAAATATTTGATAATTAAGGATGCACCCAAGCGTACTGTAATTTGTGAAAGGAATTATTATTGAATTTAGCTATTTGCTAACAATTTAGGTGCTGAGTTAACCTTCCAGCTAAGAACACTTAAAAATGCACTTTTTAGCATCATTTAAGGCATGGATTCAAAACAGCCTCAGAGTGGGAAGAGACGCGACAACAGTGCAGAACGCAGGAGATAAGAAGGTTGACAGCTTAACGTTCAGAGATCTCAAATCCAGGCAGACACAACTGCATATTGACAACACTGAAGAAGCTGTAATAGCAAGTTATTAGCCAGTGTATGCATTAAAAACACAGCTTTAAAGCCATTTTGTTTCAACAGTTCTGTAAATCCTACTCAGTCTTCAGTATCAATTATGACAACACATTCACTTCTGATGCAATACCACTTAAGTAGCTGATTTTTCACGTGTTTTTTCAGACACACCAAAACATTTGCATGTTCCAAGCCAAAAAGAAAACGTCACACTCCATCACAGCTTCCTTCTTTTATACATTTTGTACAATCTCTTTCAGCTTTGCTGCTCTGATCAACAGTGAAAACAAAAGACAGAAGTTCAAGAAACATTTAGATTCCTTCTGCTACTTCCTCAAGATTCAGGATAGCAGTATACATTTTCATCCATGTAGGATTACACTGAGCATATGAGCAATCCTTGTACTGCCTTCTTGTTTACCAGGAAATACAACATACTGGGAAAACATCTTGCTTTCCCACTTCGTACTGTGTCTACCACACATTCTTCTACAGCTGTAGGACTTAAGAACTTCAGAAAAAAGGAATTGGTTGTTAATTCCAAATGAATGAATGCAGATTACCTCAGTAATGGCTGAAGCACTTCATGGGATGACTGGTCTTCCCGTTTATGGATGAAAATAGAAAGTTTGCCATCCACTGCCTCACTTTCTTCTCCAGGGTCTTTATCACCTTTTATAGAACTCTTAGGGCTGCTTTTTGCTAAAGCAGTATCTGGTTCAGAAGCAGTTGGAGAAAGAACCGTCTGGCATCCTTGAAGTGAAAAGGAATGAACAAATAAACAGAGAGACAGACAGCACGAGAGTCGTCAACGAACTTTCTTGGCCTCAAAACTAATGCTGAAAACCCTTAAGATGCATCTAAAATGTCACTGCAACACAAGAGAGTGTGACAGAAATACCATGATCTTTTGAACACCGACATATCATGCACCTTTTCCTACTCAAGCCTTCTGCCAGACTTGCTTAGCAATTTCTCAAATTAGCACGACACCAGAAGATGGTGGTACCTGGTACTACATAGTCTGCCAGCTTTGCTAAGAGCAGAGATGCAATCTTGGAGGCTGGGTCACTGGGATCATCTTGTTCACTGTTCAGGGAGGGCACAGAGTAACTCCAGGGAGGCAGTTCTACATTTCCACAGTCTTCAACACTCATGAGAGGTAGAGCAGCACGACACAACTGAAGGATTATAAGAACCAGCTTTGGAGAGGGACGCTGATCCAAGAGAAGTGAGAGAAGTTTGGACACGCAGGCTGGCTGGCTCAGGATTGCTTTACCTATGTGACTCCTGAAAGTGGGGGAAAGAAAAAGAACTGCTGCTTAAAAAAAGAAAGGAATACTTGATTGCAATAAAACAAATTTATTATTTAAAAGGCAATTAAAAAATCCATCTGAAAAGACTACAACCATAACACTTGATAGCACTGTTTAGAAACCAAGTCCAAATAAGGCCCAGTTCATACAATGATTTGAAAGTTACCTTACCTTTGATACATCAAAAACAACTGAAGAAAAAGAACACCCACCTGCTTTCATACATAGAAAAAAAATGTCACAAACAAAGGCCCAGTACCTTGACAGGTCATTAAGAAGACTGAGAACGTCTTGAAGCGCATCATTTCCTGCAGCTTGATTACCACAACACTCTGTAGCTCGTGCAAGGTGATTGGTAAGAAGGCTGGAGACCTGACGAGCCAGGCCAGAGTGAACAGCTTCTGTTGAACCACCTTTAACAGCAATTCAAGAGCACAAAGTCACAAACAACAAAGACAAACGTACAGAACTACAAGTTCTGTTCCCATACACCAAATATAGTAATGTATTTGTTCGGCCACAGCGCATTTAGACATAAAACATCACCACCTAAAGTAAAAATAAAGCCTAATACAACAAATACAACATTTGCATCCAATCAGGAAACAGCCGTGTGTCTGTACATGTATGCGTAGCGTGAGTGCGAATCCCAGCACAGGAGGAACACACAAATGGTCATGCAAGGTCTCTGGGCTCTGTCACACATGGGCAGAGCCAAGTGGCAGACATGAAGTTACCACAGCACATACACACTCCTACAAGCATGGTTAAAACACAGTTCTCTTCATGCAGGAAAAATGGATACACCACATAAGAAGTTTTTCTTCATGTCTGAAGCAGAAACAATTACCCCCAAAAAAAATAATGAGAACACAAAAGAGCCCTTGGACTACAGAAGAATTAACAAAAAAAAAACCAAAAAAACACAAAACCCCAGATAACACCAACAAGAAAGCCAACTTATTTTTGTATCCATTTGTATAAGGAAAAAAAAAGCCATGAAGTTAGCAGTAAGAAAACACTACTTTAAATCCACACTTATGCCACTTCTCACACTATAAAGCACACCAACGTAAGGCCAGCTGGCAGCATTCCTACCTTCTTCTTTCTCCCATTCAACACAGCGATTGGCCAGCACCTGAAAGGCAGCCCAAGCCATGGTGGCCACCTTCTGCTTCTTGGTCTGTTTTTCATTTGAACTGGATTCTGTCTGGCTGCTTAAGCTGCAGAGCCTGTCCATAAGCTGTACCAGACCACTACGTACCAAACACTTCTCTTCACTCCTGTATGAGAAGAGAAATTCAGATTTTACCAAAGTAACTTTCCAGTTAACAACAATAGATCCAAAAAGAACCAACAGCTTGCTCTTAACTCAGCAATTAATTACTTTGCAGAACAAGATGGTTTTATTTCTGCCTTACCCTCACCACAAAAAATCCTACACTGAGAGAACTTAAAAAATTCTGAGAAAGTTCTGTTTTCTTTTATAAGGAGGAATATATTTATACTATATAACGTTCTCCCTTAAAGTAAAAATCTAATAAGGACAAGTGCAGATCCTTCCCTTTCTGTATGAACATTCATACCTTGTGTAAGGTATAGTGCATAAGAGGCCAATGCTATTTGCACAAGCAATGGGGTAGCGAGCGCACAGCGAGACCACGGACGTCATCGTCTCCCCAAAAGCTTCCTGGACTTGTTCCACCATCCCTCCACACGTCAGCTCTTCAATTCTGTTGGTGGTAAGACACGTGAAATAACGGTTTTCTAAGTAAATAAAGCACACTTCCAAGCATGGCTTTACAAAAGTTATGATATATTATGAGTTACCCAAAGAATGTTTAGAAATAAACTGCAAATCTTTTTTTTTCCCCAATATGAAATACACATAAACAAGATAGCATAGGAGTTTTACCTAAAATATGACCAAAGTCAGGTAACAAAATACTTGCAAAACATTCACCAAATTTAGATGACACAGTATTAGTGCTGGCTACATTTACTAACAGTGCCTTATTAAAGTGAATTTAGTGTCAGTCCAGATAATACCCTATACCTGGAGGCATCATCATCTCAGCATGAAATGAAAGAAATCTACCGCCAAATAAATGCACTGAGGAAGTTTTTCATCCTACAAAGCCCAACGCAAGCGGGCGTTACAGGCTCAGTTCTGCAAACCTGATCTCTGAACCTTCGAGACACTTCTCACGGTCTGTCTTACGCAGTGCAATTCACCATTTCCTACAGAGACTGAAGTATTCTTTTCAGAGCTACAAACCAACCTTGGTCCTCCCTGAAGCACCATGGTCACAGGGCCCACGAGGTGCGTCACCCCACCGACCCGCACGGCCGCCGTCAGCAGCTCCCTCATATGCACTAAGGCTTGCTTCCTCGTGTTGCCACGCCGCCACCTCGTCTGAGCAGCGAGCAGAAAACTGCTGCTGGATACCTACAACATTGGGTTGTTAATGAGACGCAAGCAAGGCACCTCAGCAAACAGGAGTTTGAATTCCAGAGCAGGGCAGTTCAGCAGATTGAAAAGGACATACCGCTTGGTCAGGGTTAGTTCCAATGAAAGCAAAGAGCTGCCCCAGTAAGACACTGTATGTAGGTTTATCTCTGCTATCCTCAATGGCCAGCGACTGCAGAAGAGTGAAAGAGCTGCTTCTGTGGCTGGTAACGTGGCGTCGCCTAAAGAACACACAATATTAGACATGAGAACAGATAGTTAACACCATTTAAAAAAAAAACAAGTGATACGCTTGCAAAGTTTATAAAAATAAGTTTTTACCAACACAAGCCATGTTATTGTGAAGCAGCTTAGTTAAATAAAGCCTTGTGTACCTTTGACTTGATCGAGCAAACTCGATATCTTCATTACCAATCATTTCTAAGTCAGATGGTGCTGACATACTGCGAAGGAAGACGGGCTGGCGCACCGCGTGAGATATCACTTTTGTTTCAGATGCAGACTTACAGGCTGCAAGATTACAGAACATGAAAGCACATTACTCCTGGTGTAGTAGGTTATTTACAAACTGCTTTTGAAAATCATTATAACAACAACGAAGAAAACAAAAGCTCAACTTAATTTACTGTAGAAGAGCTGATTTAATTTGAACAAGTAAATACGTTCAGTTTTGAGGGAAGAGAAGAAGAGGAATAAATTACATCTTCGAGACAGAGGAAAATAAGACAGAAGTACAATACCAGTAGTGAGACATTTACCTGGAGTCTCTGCAGGGGTTCCAGATATACTTCTTGTGATACCAGACTGGGCTGCTATAGTGACGTGCAGCAACAGCTCTGCCCTGTTCATCAAGCTTTTAACTAATGCTTTTGTTTTTGCTAGGGGGTGGTAAGTCCTCTGTATCAGTGAATTCACCTCTTGAAAGAACTTCTCCCTGAGATTGTGATAAAGGAAAATAGAATTACTCAAATACATTGTAATGCCTTCTGAAATACTACAAGAAGAAATATTTTGAAGACAGCGACACAATATTATTTATGCCTACAAAGCAGGAAAAAGGTAATAATTAAACAATTTGTTACATCAGTATTCACAGCTATAGAGACTAATATTAATATGTTTAGGCAGGAAAATCAAAAGTATTTGCATTTATATTTGTATTTGGAAGTTCATTTGAATGTTTTCGTTTCCCAAGATTGCTTTTCCCCTTTAAGTTTCCAAGCCATTCAATGAACTTAGTAGTTGTTTTGAAAACATTTAAAAACGGTGTGAAAAAGCAGCCATAAGTGTCAGAGGGCGTGCTGGGATTTAAAGGCCAACCTCATTAAGCATTTTATGCACAAATGCAAACTTCAACCCCACACAGTTCCTTACAGAACTCACAGAAACTTCACGACTTAAAATGCAGTGTGCTCAGCATCCAGCTACCAACCTCAATGCCAGGACCACATTCTCAAGATCACTTCCATCAAAAGAAACTTCCTTCATAGAACACAGAAGTTCCAGTTCTTTCATCTTGCTCTAATCAAAGTGAAGGAAAAGGATGAATGTGTATTGAGAGAGCAGTAAGAAGCATGAGCACACACAGCAGCCACAATGCTTTACCTCATTGAAGTGATAATCATAGAAGAAGGGAGCGTTGTTCTCCAGCTTCCCATGCATGGCGTCATCGACCTCACTCTGCCACTTCTGCTCCAGCTCAGCCACGCTCTGAAGAAATAAATAACACTGCAGATGCCTACTCTTAAGGAATACAAGGGCTCTATGAAGAAAAAAACCTACTTCCTGCATTTTTAGATTTCTAACATGTTCCTAATACATCGTTATTCTCAAACGAACTAAAAAACCCTTTTATTTTATAGTTTTGTACCTGTAATTGTCTCTCCATGGCATTTAGCTTCTTAAAAGTCTCTCCCATAATTTTACAAAGTAAATCATATTCTTCTGCATGCTCTTCCTGATACTGGAAGTTTATCAGGGACTGGAGTGCATCCACCAAATTCAGATGTTTAATCACACATGAAACTACCATCTCCTCCATTACTTCGGGCTGAATCACTTCCCTAGGGTTAGAAGCAAAGCCGAGCTGATTAAGCAAAAATAACAGACAAACTTGGACAACTCACACTGACAGCTTGCTAGGCACTGCAATGACAGACAGGTATGTACAGCACATCAGATGCACACCACCAAGCTGACAGGCAGTTTTTTGTTTTTTTTTTAATAAATACTTTGGTACCAAACATCTCAAACAAAAACCAAGTTAAAAAAATAAAGCAATGACTACTTACTTTATGCTAGGTCTAAATTGAGGCCGAGCACGTCCAGAAATTTCCCTGAGTTTAATCATGATTCCTGGAGGCAGCCTAATCCTAGGCAGATCAAAATAGTGTCCAATGGGAGGCACTAGCACATCAGAAGGATAGGTAAATTCTCTGTCCTCATCTATAGTAAGAGGCAGTGGAGAAGGACTTGGTGTAAGGGCTGGAGATATTACACCGTTAGCTTCCACCTGCCACTGGCACCTGAAAACACAAGTCAACAAGAAAAGGATGTGGGTTCTGTTTTTTTCCCCTCAAAACCTCCCTCCTCATTCAGAAAGAAGTGTTAGGGGAAAAAACATTACAAGGATTTATACACAGCTTTGTTTCATAACACTAAGTTCGATAAAAGCCACACGCCCCAGTTCTCCTCTCCTTACTCTAAAGGAAACCTCTGTTCTACAGAATATTTCCTCCGTTTTGAGCAACACAGAACCACTCAACAAACTCTGCATCACACCTTAAACATGGGATTTGAGCACAACTACAAAATCTTCCTTCAGAAAACGCAACGTCAGATGAAATTTTTGCCTGTTTACCTTTGTAATAGTTTAGATCTCAGCAGCTCTTGGCAGGTTTCTTCATCTTTGGTAATTTCTGGCCCATTGTATAAAATCCGAAGCATAGAACAAGCTAACACGGAAAGGCCAAGTGCCAGGTCAACTAAGAAGGGCAGGCCTCCTGACACGTCCTCTGAAGACTCCTGCAGTAGGAACAGCGATGAGTTGCACCACCCCACAAAGTCCCTCCCTCACGTATTTCAAAACAGCATTTCTTATGGAGAGAGGTACTGAAAAAACTCTCCCATGATCAAAAGCAATGTATTAAGAATAACTCAAAACAACAAATAAAAAAACAGCAAAGGTGGTTTTGGTTCAGTCAGTCCTTGGCCCGACTCTCTCTCATCACACAGGCCTAGTCCTCACTCCTCAGTAGCAGGATTCAAGTTCCCCCCACTCTCCTTTACAGCCTGGTATCGTTATAATCATTTCTGTAGAGAAATTCTCATCTATAAACAGCAATGGATGCTAATGTGACTTCATCCCAGCCAGCGCCAACGACACGAGACACATTTGGTGATAACTGTCTTCATAAAACATTAGGAATGCTACATGCCAAAGGGCACCTCGAGTTAAGGATGCTAAAACTTAGATCCTACACACCTAAACGTGTGTCCAAAATAAGCTATTACTGTTCTGAATTTTAACATTTAACCTCAGTTTTAAGTACATTTCTATTTGATCTCAAGTACGTAAGAGAAGATAGATTTAAGCTGAACCTGTCATGTTTGAGTACCTGTGCTCGAACAGTGCAAGCAAAGCCCCACATAGCTTTGTCTGGAGTGTTGTGCTCACGACCACTCCTCATTTCAAAGGAGAAGGTGACTGTATCTCCTTCCACCTTAAAATTTTGAAGGGGAGGAGGAAGGAAAAAAAAAAGAACAAACACAAACAAGAGATTTAATTAAGAATTGAGGCAAACAAACAAGCTTTTCATAGAAGTGGCTTATTTTACGGATTAATGTTTTTAATGAACATTATTTAGGCATTTCTTTGATCTCCAATTGCATACTCAGATTTAAGAAATAGATTTCCTTTCTGTAAGAGCACCTTTTAGTGGACAATGTGATTTTAACTGTGCCGTGGGCTAAGCATAGTAAAGCAACAAAGAAAAGTTGTTGGAGAATCACAAGAAGAATTTATCGGGTCAGTTCATGTTACGCAGCCTCATTTTTCATCAAAATGCTTTTGTCATTTGTCTGCAAAAATCATGCAAGGTGGGAAGACAACCAAGCTCCTCAAGGAGCAGAATGTCAAGGCATTAGTAGAAGATTTTGCTGAAAGAATATCACAAAGAATCAAGGCCTGAAAATTCACCAAAATCCCATTGTTACGAACAACTGTCTGGGATGGCCTTCCAGATCATCACTTCGTGTTCTTTGGGCAATTCTATTTGGTTAGGTATGTAAGCTCAGTTCTCACATGGGACAACACAGGAGCACAAAGAAGAAAAGAACCAACATGTGGCATACAGTATGAGGGAATGTACTACAAAACCCTTGAAATACTGAAGTTTTGACAAGCATGAGGCATTTTTTTTAATTAACTTTACAGCAAAAAGTATCCGATGTAATTTTAAAACCCAACACAAATGGTTGGAAAGTTGTTATGTTTGCCACTTGTTAAAGGTGACCCAAAACCTAAAAAACAAAAACTGAGAAAATAGCAATCCTAAGAAAACATGCACTGCCTCAGAGCAGGCCAGAATTCAACCCACGCAGACGTACGCATGAGAACAGCAGTGCCAGAGGTTGCAGGACTGGAAGCCACCTCTAACGAGTTCCAGTAAGACACAGTAAGTAAAACAGATAAGCTCAAAGAGAAGCATCACACACAACAGGTGGACAAGTTTACGGATACGTCCTTGGAAATAGCAGCCCACTTAAGAAGAGCTCTGATCATGGAAAATCGTAACACTTAAAAGCTTGGACTTCATTGCTACAAGGGTTAAAACAGCGTTGACATGATTCCCAAAGAGGATTTTTCTATGTGGAATATTGTGGATTGTAATACTGTACCTTTACTAAGTCCTTCGGCCAACCAGTTCCTAAGACACTACGGCTGCCATATCCCAGTGTATTGCCTCCATACTCAGCAACCTTCCTACTGTTTGTGTTAGGACCAGCATAGATCACCAACTTCAAAACATAAAATACACTGTTAGACTGTAAGAGAAAAACAAGAAAATCTAATAATAATAATAATACTTAGCACTTACACCGCGCTTCTTATTTTCAAAGCGCTTTATCTACATTAACAAATCCTCACAACAGCCTTGTGAGGGGAGCTGGCAAGTATTATTATCCCCATTTTACAGATGGGGAAACTGAGGCAGAGAGGAAGTTCAGTGACTTGTCCCCAAGGTCACACTGCGAGTCAGCAGCACAACCAGGAGAAATCCTAACTTCCAGTCCTCGCGCTGAGCCAACCAGAACATACTGCCTCTCTTAAAACAAAGGGACTGATCCTGCTCCCATCGAAGTTGGTGCTTCATCAGCCACTTCACTGGGAACATGATGAGGCCCAAAGTTTTCTGGAGGAACTCAACCAGTCATGAGCAACAGTGGGGAGTGTCAGTATTGCAGGATATTCATCTGCAATACTGAGGAATACAGGGCAACAATCAGAAAGCTGCACAAGTATCTCTGATTACTTAAGGAAAAAAAAAATGAACGGTGCCATCAACTTTCTTGAAGTTGAAGACACATTAATTCATGTAAACAAGCCATTTATCACCAGAAAAAGTAACTATTCCAGGTCTGCCCAATTTTAGTAAACTGTACAGATCTACAAAGTAGGCAGCTAGTTTAAATTTTAGTAATGAAAACTGAACAACAAGAATAAGAAGGCACCCTGAGAATCTGAGCCATCATGAAATGGTTATGAAAGGGAAAAAAGGTCTGTGCCTCTGGAGTACAGAGTGCTCAGTACCCTCAGTATCTAATTACTACCATTCCTGACATCTGTGGTGAATATTTGTCATAAACAGAATCTAATGCTTAGAAGAAAATTCTCACTGCTAATCTACAACCATTGGTTACTGTGTTCTGAACCAACACCAGAGGAATTGGGCACACGCTTTTTGTTTCTACAAGAATAATTGAAATGAAATAGGAATCATTTATCTTCCATCTCAGTACCTCTTCACGTTAATGTTTTTACATTATATAACACTTAAATCTAGTCTTCTCTGTGCTAAGATGAAACTCAAGAACTCCTTTGAAAAGTTATTCACATTTGTGCAATATAAGAAATAACCCCTCAGCATCCCTGTACTTCAGAACATAAAAGCAAGCAGACTGTGACATTACAGCATACGTTCATCTTCTGCCAATAAAAACCTCCTTTGCTATCCTGACCACTGGCAGTAAAACGCCCAGAAAGCTGAGGGGCAGAAAAGCTGAAAACAGTGCTGCTGACAGCAATACACACAAAAAGAATTTGAGTTGGCATGGCCTTACCTTATCGTAATCATACTGTGAAGAACATCTGTTGTCAAATCTAAGATACAAACAGCGGGCTCCTGGTATGTGCACAGTTTCCTTAAATTTATAGTTATCCCTGACAGGATGAACTGTTTCTACAGTCTTCCCAGCAGCCCAAGGAGCAGGGATCTTCAGGCCTGTAAGAAAACCTGGCTCTTCTTTCTCCTCCAGCATTCTGAAATAACAGTGAGAAATTAGTCCTAGAATTCACACGTGGGTTTGTGCCATATATTCAAACCACACAGCATTTGAAAACACCTCTCTGTATTGATACAGAGAACGTGCTGAATTTAAACAGCATGAACTGTCCACATTAGAAATAACTTCAATAACTCCAACTCATCACATCTGAGCTTTTCCTCTGGTACACTTAATTTGGATATCAGAAAGCATAAACAATAAGTAAACAAAACTATATAGAGATTCTAATATATGATTGTCAAGACTAAATAAAAATCCCTCTGGACCAGCAAGGTTGCTTATACTGCTACAAAATATACTTTGTGCTTCACTGAAGGCTGGAATTTGGAGGAGGGGAAGAAAACTTTGGAGTTTTCATGTAGAATATTGTACATTATCTCATGTTGATACCACACGTTCTGTAGTACTGCAAATAGACATAAGCATATTTTATTCAATTTAGCTGAATCTTTCTGTCCTAAGCAAAAACAGTATAGCTTTGAGTTCAGACCAGAATTTAATGCAGAAATTAGAACTGTTACATTTCTCACTATAAATTAAACCACTTCATCCCTAAGCCATACTGCCTCAATACTGCACCTCATGAGCCATCTTCTCATGATGGTCATCCTTTAACTAATCTATTCTAGGAGCAGCATTTGGAATTAACTCCTAATGCTTGAGGGGAAAAAAACAACAACAAACCAGACACCGTGCAAACATCCTGAAGAGATCAACCATTGAATTCTATATGCAAGGCAATTTTAGAATGAACCACTTTTGTTTTGTAAAGGCTTCTATATTTTCCAGTCAGCCCTATGGGGCACTGCAGAACTGATGGACTGGTATTTCCTTTCAGACCACCGTTCTAAGATTTATCCCACAGCGACAGTCAAGTGAACGTTACAGTTTATGGGTTATCCCATGAAAAAGACTCAAATGTGAAATCACCTCTCATCATGTAACAATTTCCCTTTCTGTTCTGACACACCACTGGGAGAACTGTTCAGTTCTGAGAAAACTGGAGACTGAGTTTTAAGCAGCAGTGCAGTCTGCAGGACAAAACATAGGATGTTAGGAACATGCAAGTAGCCAATCACTAAGATCTTGTGACTGGAGCTTATTAAGAATTACATTGTATATTCTTAAAGGCAATTAATGATTACTTGGTACATCAGCTTTCAGCAGAGCAGTTCTTTAATCGTAATCTGTGCATCACTTCCTGCACAAAGCTGACAAAAACCTACAGCCTTAGAACATGCATGCAACATCTTTTGTACCACGTAGACAACTGCTGACACAAAGGCCATACCTGACTTGTATAGAGAACCAGCTGCACCAGCTGAGGCATCAAGGCATCAGCCATGGTTAGAGTTTGCAAATTTGGATGCATCAGAGATGTCAGAAGGACAGGAAGCAGATGACCAAGCATAGTAGCTTTTGTAATTTGTTCCAGGCCTTTTAATCTGAAATAATCAAGGTTACATAGTAACAACTACTTCACAACATATAGAATCACTACTATTCCAAGCAATCTGTTTAACTTTTAACAGGCAGCAAGTGATGAAGGAATCAGAAAACATTTACACTGTATTTAAAAAACCTAACTCGATGAGAGCCTTGTTGACATTACAATTCCTCCAAAGTGTTAGCATCCCAATTTTGATGTCAACTACTAAGCAACAAAGCAGAGGACAGTAAATCAAGAGTTTATTACTCAGAAGACGATAAGCTTCCCTTTGGGTGGGATGAAAGCCCCACTGACACAGCTACGTTTGGTCAGTATGTATGCCAGCTTCCTAGCACACACAGCTTCTGAGGATGCTGTCAGCTGAGAAATCAGATTGTTTTCGGTTATCCCACTCATAAATACCACTGCCACTGACTGAAAACTGATCAGTTTGAATAGTTTCTATTATTATGTTGATTATTAGTGCTAGTAGTTCTGTCATGGAGAGCCTGACTCTAAATTCTTTAAACAATAAGTGCTGAGCAAATGCTATATTAACAAACAGTTCCTACACATTCAAATCTGAAGTTATGGCATACAGAATAAGAAGTGCTAGTTGTGCTTGCACAATAAGCTGCAGGAAGCAACTACTCACTGTTTTCACATTTACTTGCCTTACCTTTGTTCTCTGTCAGCAATATCACTGTTTATTAGTGCTGTAGTGACTTGCTGCAGCATTTCTAAGACTTCATCACAGCCCGTCAGAATTTGTGTAGCAAGAGACAAAATGCTGGTCTTCAGCTCCTGGGTACAAAGAGAGTTAAGATACTTAAATTCTTAGAGAACAGAAAAAAGCAGCAACTGAAAAAACGATGGATTTCCAAATAAAAATAATGATAATGTGACCTGGCAGGCCCGCAGCAGCAGATTCATCCAAGACTTAAATTTGATTAATGCTAAGCCCCAAAGTGCTGGGAGAAACTAGGTGCATATTACAGGATGCACATCCAGTTTCTAGAGGAAAGGAATCCCCAAGTCCAGCACAGGAGAGAGCTGTTAGCCAGCCAAGGTACAGCACTGGTGACAGAATGTCCTAGCAGGTATGAGGATCACTGCAGAGAGAGAAACTGAACAGCGAGAACACGGTGAATGGCGAGACAGGAGATGTACTACAGTATTTAGCATTTACTCAATGAGCCTGAACAAATAACTTTCACCTGCTGTGGATTACAAGCACACAAAGTCTCAAAGAGAAGCAGACAAAGCCAGCTTAACAAGCAGTATCAGAAACTCAGAAGTTAATGCCACTATAGAGGAAGTATTGCTTTATAAAAGCTATAAGGCAGCCTGCACACCAGGACAAACACAGCTACTGTGAGTTCATTCAGGACTATTCCAGCAGTAACATGATGTAACATTTTAATAAACCTTGTTCTAATGCTATTCATGCCATTTCACATGACCAATGATGGCTTACATGGAGACAAAGATGGTCACACACACGCTTTGTAGTTAGAACTACAAAAATCCAGATGCTTGGTAAGGTAAATGAGAAAATCCCTTTCTATGTAAATCTGAAAAGTACTTTTTATGGTACCATCTAGATGATATGGAGAAAAGAAGGGGGAGGGCAATACATTCAGAAACAATCCCAGCCACTGACTGGAATATGTCTATGACAACACATTTTTATCCTCATGACACACATTTGGGGAAGCATTTGCTCTCACTAACATTACAAGACTGAAGTTGAGACATTTCAGCTGGAGAACAGGGAAAAGAGAAATCCATAGCAATATAACTATATTGAGAGGAAAAGAACTTTCAAAACAGCTTCAAGAGAATGCACTGCAGAAACAAGAGGAGTCAGAGGAACACTGACTGTAGAGAGCCATGCTGGAATAAAACTTGGTGTTTACCTGTACCTTCAATGTCTCTCCCTGTAAGGAGCTGTCACTGTCATCGTTCTCATCAGGTTTAATCAAAATAGTGTTACTGAGGAGGTGGTTCTGCACAGCCATCAGATACCGCAAGCATGAAGATGCAGCCTTTAACATAAATAAGTACACTTCACATTATCTAAACACTTAAATCAAACTTGATTCAGGCAATCCTTTTACTTACAAGTATAAAAGAAAAAAGCACAGGAGAAGGACAAGCAAAAAGGAGTTTGTTTCCATGTTGTCATGAAGTTCTAATGATAGACAAACTTCCTTTAGACTGAGACAGCTATCAAAGCAGTGGGAAAACATATCCACTTATAAACCTATTCTAGCTGTTAGCATACACTGTTTGATTTACTTCGTCAGGAGAAATTGTTAATGCATAGCATAAAAGATTTTCTTCTGCTGTATTTGTTAAGATACACAGCCACAAAAATCACACCTCGATATATTCAGTAAAGATGATGGATTTAAGGAGGAAAACAAGCCAAGGGCAACTTGATCAAAATACATTTTACTTACAGGCACAGTTGAAAGAAGCCTTTGAAAATCATCTTTAGATACAGTTTGGCACTTGGTGATTAAGACACAAGATTCTCGGACAACAATCTTGAGAATGTAGTGCAACAGCTCATCATTTAGTCTTTAAAATGCAGGAAAGATGCAAAAAAAAGTTAACAATCTAATTAGTGGGTTGTTTTGTTTATTTGTTTTTTTTTGTTTTTACAGCCCACATCAAATGTCTCTCAAAGCTCTCTCCTAAAATCACACCAAAACAAGAATCTGTTCCATTTGAGATTCAGAGACAAAGCAAACCAAGGCCAGAACATTTAACAACAACAGACTCCTCCCAACTTTGAACAGGTAGTTTTACTGCTGAAAAGTAACCTAACAGAGATACAGAGAGCAGTGCCACAGAACTGCAATAGAGAACTATCACCTACAGTTACCATGTGCATGGTAAGCATCAAGGAATCCAAACTCAAGTTCACGCACAGAATTCTCTGGTTTCCCCTAAAGCCCCAAACCAGCCTCCCTCTTTGGCTCTAATCCTAACCACACAGAGATATTTCAAGTCCCACTGCTACTAGAGATAACAAGTAACTAGCAGAATTTCATCCAAGCTTACCTAGAGCAAATAACAGAAACATACAACACGATGAGCCAGGGAAATGCAAGCACATTGTTTTATTTTACCTATAATGATCATCATCTTCACTCCCAAATCTGTTGTTCTGAAGCTGCTCTGCTAGATTTGTCAGGATGACGTCGCGAAGTTGAGACAGACCACTATTTCTCTCTCCTAAAACAGAGTACAACAATATTTTGCAAAAATAAACTCCATAAAACGTTGGTTTATTTCCTCAGGAATCTTACTTCTCAGTAAAGGTTACATTTACACTGCAACCCCAACGGCTGTTGATATTATGAACCTAAACCTCACTGTGCACACAGCACTGTTTTAAATTCCAATGACTGTAACACCTGAACACACTGCTATGAAGTAATAAATTACCATGCATCAGCTGCTTTTGGTACAGGCTTCTATTTCATGCTCAAAGTAGAAAGATTAATATCTCTTCTAATGAGGACTAAAATTACTTCTGGTCATTGTGTAACTGCCAGGTAACAAGCTTCTAAATGGTTCTAAACTATCAGCCAGACCAGAAAAAAATCATTAACGCTGGCAGACAACAGATTTAAACCCTTCAAACTTCAAGCAGCTGCTCAAGTGAGACAAATTTTCTTTTGCACACACAGCCATTCAGAAGGCAGCTTCAGAAACTGAAGCATTCTGTAATTTCCTAGAACAGCCTGGGTTCAAAACACACCAGTACTCCGTATTCTGAACTGGTCTCCCTCAAAAGGCTGAGAAGTGTTTTTGTATTGTATTTTCAATTAGGAATACAAACTCTCACGTGTCAATTAAAGATTCTCACCTTCAGTTAAGACCAATTTCAATAAATTATTGATTTCTGCTTCTCCAGGATACAGGATATTTAAACCAGAGCTAAAGAAAAAAAAAAGCATTACTTAACATACGTAAGAATAAAATCTCAATGGACTTGTGAAAAAGCAGAACAGATTTCTGGCTTAGTTCCTGATGCACCATTTACAATTACCAGGCAATAGTTTCTTTCAACATAGAAAGCAATGAAGATCACAGTCGCTACAGTATTTTGAGACTGTCTGAACTGTTGAAAATATAACACAGAATTCTTTCCTTCCAGAACATCCCTCCATTCCCCTGCTAATTATTTCTCCAGTGTAATGCTGTAACGGTTTGGTAATAGCAGGGTGGCAAAGCCTTTGGCTACAGCAAATGAAAATGAGCCCAAATGCAGCAGCTAGAGAAACAGAAATGGAAAAAAAAGAGCTGCTTACCTTTGAAGGGCCTCAGGTGTGTAGGAATCTCAACAAGAGATACCCTCATCTCCACTGCCAACCCCCAAATAAGGGCTGGGAACAGGTGCATCCTGGCACCACCCCTGCTGGTCACTCAGGTACACTGCATTCACCTGAGCTCCCCTGGGTTGGCCCTGCCTTCCCACCAGGTGCTCAATCACTGCTTCACTCTGTGACTTAGCATTTCCACTACATCTGGTACGTTGTTTACACTGAGAGAAAGTTTAGTGTGACCTTCCTAGCCTTTCTACCTATGGCTCACGTTGATGATGTGATTCAAACACCGGGAAAAGTTAACATACGTTGCAAACTAGGTTTGAGGGTTCTATTGATATCTGAATCCCAGTCAGAGGCAGGAGGAAAAAAAGAAAAAGATATTACCTACTCCCCCCATCTCTGATTTTTTACAAGTCATTGGAGGATAGCACACACACACACACACACACACACACACACACACACACACACACACACACACCAAGAGAAAGAAAAAACACAGGTTGATGGTCAGAAGATATTGTTCTCCTCAACCTTTGGAGCATTTCCCACTTGAAAGCAGATTACATTTGTGCTTAAGACATTTGAGACAGCATTCCTTGTCCTTGAGATTTATGTTCTCTCGTTTTCATAACATACAATCACACTTCTCACTACCTTTCCTACACTTAGTCATTCTGCTATTTTTGACAAGTCACAGAAAGGAAATTACACAGCATGAGGCTCCAGAGATGCAGCAGCTAACATGATGTGAAGCTAAAGCAGCCATCCTGCTTAAGTGTTTGAAGTGCCAGCCCCAAAACATAACGCCATACTTCTTCCAAAACAGATTCCCATTTTCTAAGCATAAATCTGTCTCTTTGGGCAATCTTACTACTCCACCCATGTTTTAACCTGGACCTTCAATCTCTTACTGCATTCCTCAAATATTACTCACTCTGCTTCCCTTGGCATTCCCTCTGTGTGGGAGAATTCCAATGCTGTCATTTGAAATACTGATCTAAAACTAACAACATTGGCATGACCTTCTCCAGAGCACCAAAGAACTATATAAACTAAACACTGAAGACATTTCACTCACCCCTGGAATGGAGAAAACCTTGCTGGAATTACAGCTACATTATAATAAGCACTAAGGAAATAACTCTAAAAGCTATTCAGTAAAAAGCTACAAATGAAGTATGGCAAGAAAAGGATTACTACCTGTTATTACACTATGATCATTTCAAACACAATTTATTTGCTTTTCTCTACAAATACAGATTAAAGTAATTATCACATTAAATTGTTCTAAATTTTCTTGTACTCAGTAATCATATTTTGATACATCTTGACTACACATGATACATTCAGCTACTGTAACATTACAAAGCATCTAAGATGCATTTGATGAGGCAGATGTTTACCTTATAGCCAGGCAAACTTCCTTCTGAATTTCTGCACAGATCTGGTCCCTTGGTGCCATTAGCAACTGCCAAAGCAACAGGCCCGACCTCCTCACAATGTCTCTGTTTCTTTCGGTTTGTGGGCTGAAGAAAAATTTAAAAACCACCTAAGAAAAAAAATTAAACAACAACAACGATAAAACACAATGTACACGACATCCACATCACTTCATTTTTTGTAGTCAGCTTCACAAAACGTTTGTCTAGGTTGTTAAAAAGCATCAGCCAAAAATAAAATTTGAATTCCCCAACTTCAGCACTCTGGCAGCCCAACAAACCATTTTTCTATTTCTATCCCCTGACAGCAGAAAAAAAACCAAAGTAAATATGAAACTTCTCAGTATTTCACCTTAATCTGTAAAGGTGAAAAGGTTACATTTCAATTAGCATGCTCAAGCTACGAGGAAAGATATCCTTGTACCTGGAAGACAACAAGGATGCAGCGTATTATACAAGTATCTCCGTTCACCATCGCTTTCTCCATAATGTCACAGATGCTGCTGAGATGATGTGCTTCAATTGGATGCTGCTTCCCCAAGAAATTTGTTATGGGAAGATTATTGCTGGCTGCAAGCAGATTGAGTTGGTGGATACACATGGCACCAACATGGTGCAGTAACTGGTTAATAACCTCATTGGTGGTTGTTGCATCTCCTAGGAGAAGAAAATCAGTTTAAACACTGCCTAAAAGAGACTACAGGGCTAGAATTTTCTTCTAAAATGCATTCTATTATCATCATTATCTAACATGAGGGCTCCCACTCACATTATAAACAAAAGAGTTATCTGCACTAATGTGATAAAGGTAGCAATGTTCTGGAAGCTTTCAAGTTTGTTTCCATTTGGTTTTCACTTTCTTAAACCAAAGACCAGACAACTCAAACAAGGAACTTCTTCCAAGGCTTAACTCATGTTTTAACAGAAAGTTTCAGAAGGGAGTTTCTATGCATTTATCCTCAGATATTTGTACATGTCACTCTCACTTGGTATGAAGTGCCCATCTGCAGGTTTAGCTCACCTTTGGGCTCTGTAATGACGTGGCTCACTCCCAGCCTCTGGCAGACACAGTGGAATGCCTGGTTCCCAGGATTACACCACTGGTCAATGTAATCATTAGAGCATGTCCATATCATGTTGTTCATAGTATCGTAACAGGCACCTGAGGAAAACATTTTGCACACCAAATTTTAGAATTAAAAAAAAAAAAAAAAACACACCAAAAACAGACTAAAATACTTGATAGTAGATACAAATCTAATTTATTTGCTTTTCAAAATCCGTCATGTGACAGCAATTTAACAATAGTGCCTTGTGGTTAATGGGTAATAGTTTTAACCAAAACTGATAGTTTGCATGATGCAAGCTGTTGGAAGTGCTAAACCCAGAGACTCATCTCTACTTGTAGGGTTTACAAACACAAGCAGGTCTGTGACAGTAAATGTGAAGGGATAAATGGGTGACAGACATGAACAGTTCTTTGACAGCATATTCTAAATGTTGTTAAAAATCACATATCCATACAGACGTTTCAAATAATGAGGTCTCCAGTAGCAGTATCTAACGTGGCATTTCCTCAGGAAGTTACAAACTTTCAGAAATGTAAGCTTGACAAAATATCACTGCAGATACAAAACCTCACTGCAGAACCCATCACTGTGAGTTTAAATCCAACTAGTTTAAGGATGGGGTACGTTTACTTCTTAAAAACAGATCTACCTACCGAGTCCTGGTACTAGAGCACCACGTCCAAGTGAACTTCCTGCAGCATCAATGAGATCCGCTCGGCTCGTGAACTGCCCATCCGAAATATTGAACACCAAGCTTGAAGCAAGAACTGCACAGCACAAAGTCACCAATTAATTTCTGACAGGTTGACTGCTTACCATGAAGGACCTGACCTGCTGGAAATGCATCTGACTCACTTTTTAAAGACGACAAAGCACTCGTTCCTCCAAAGAGCGAGCGTGTGGCAGAACTGCCCGACCCCCCCGGGGGGGGCACCAACATCACCAGGTACGTTCCACACGTGTATATTGGAGTCTTCCTTAACATTTTCAGTGGCAGCCCGCAGCTTGTGTTAGCAGCTGAAATATGCAACAGCAATCAAATCAGCGTGAGTGTCTCCATAACATTAAAACCTTAACAACAGCAACAAACAAGAAAGAATGCTATTTGGGACTTCAAATAAACTGATGCAGAAATTTATATAAGCTACATTTGGCAGCGTTTAAAAGCTGCGTGTAGGGGCAGCTCCATAATCCCACACATGCAGTGTTAATTCCCAGAACAATATAAGCAATTTCACAGGTTATTTAGCTAAAGAGAATGACTTAAAAATTAATAAAGGTAGCAATTTCTGGTTCCAGCCCAAAAAATTATGAGGCTAAAATACAAGTACAAATAGAACAGACTTAAGAGTCGTATGGTACCATGCATATCGAAGGCAGCTTTAGAGACTTCAAGAAAACATAAAAAGACCATTTGAGATTCACTAGGCATTTACTATTTTAATCCTCCTGCTTCACATGAAATGTATACAGCCATAACGATCTAACTCCTGCCAGGGCTGATCAACACTTTCCTCAGCACTGACTAAAGAACTGGACAAGAATAACTGCTTATTCTTCTTTAGCACTCTATTTGTAAGCTGGCAAAACACAGCATTTAAAATAGCTCTTCAAGCTAAATCTTTGCCAATTTCCCTGTAAGAATATTTATGTCCTGGATAATTTGTTTTTATGAAAATACCTCTGGTTGTTGAACATTTTAGAAAGCAAGCTCATTTAGTTTCAGATGTATGCGTGAAAGAAGAGAAGCAATTGACAAACTGGATAAAATCTTAAGATTCTCTAGCTTGGTAGTTTCAGCAAATCCATAAGAGAATACCCCAAAATTTTGCAAACTACCTCAAAAAAGCAAAATTACTTCAAAATTTATAACATTCAACTTGCTGGGGAAGCAAGAATTTCATCTTCTAAATTGCAGTCCATTTTCACATAACAATTCGAAGCCCAGTTAAACTAGCAGCACAGAAATACACTTTTCCATTTCATCACAGATGGCATAAATCCAGTCCTATAACTGAATACATAACCAAAAAGGGCACCACGTACACCAGTATTCCTCCAGTTTCTTTCTTCTTAAAGATCTTCCACAATCGATGACTAGCTGAGCAAAGGAACTCGTAATTCAAACAAGAAACAAATACTGCACATCCCTCTCAAAGACTTTTCATGGAAAAAATGCACACAGTTTTTGACACCTGCTAAGAAATCAGCCATTACTCAAACTGACATTATGCATTCAGAAACAAAACACGACAAATTCCTCAGCCAATAAAATCTCCTCTGACCTGCTTGGTCCTCTTTTAGAGTATTAGAGATGGTAGAGCCAGTGAGAGCAGCCAGTGTTGCTGACGGGGAGGCTCTGTACCTCGACAGCCTGCTCAGAAGCATCTCATTGATACTCTTTGCAGATTCCCCTTCCTTCCGCATTAATATAATTCGTTCCTGCAGAGGATTTGCTATACATACACCATTTTCTACCTGTTAAAAATGAAGGAGAGAAAAAATACTTTCAGATATTAAGTTCATAGGATGCAAATAACCTAAAATGAATAATAAGATATATCAGGTAGGGATACAGATTTAAACCTTGGTGCCAAATTTCTTAGGGAAAAAAAACCCATATCATTTCAGTTGTCAATACCAGATGCCTACCAACTGCTCCATGCTTTCCTATTCAAGCCTTTAGACTGAGGTGTTTCACTGTCAAATTAAAATTCACACACGAATGTATGCATGTAAGCGTGCACACACACATATGATGTATGTCTATGCATAGATGTATACATAGCTGAAAACAAAGGCCATTGAGAGAAAAAGGTGATTCTCCAGATTCATTTTGAAATGCATTTGGTTTTACACTAAAACCAATGCTTGCCTCACAGTGCAAAAGCATTTCAGGTTATAAAATACAGAGTAGATAAAACAATGCATCTGCAACCTGTGGGAACAGATCGGCATTTAACACAATGAAGGAGATCCATTGTAAGCAGTGCTTTAAATCTCAGTACACTGTCTTAGCATAAAACTTAATTGCTAGCTATAATAAAGTATGTTTTACATTATAAGACAATTCCTACTGTGAGGATGATAGTTGTATGCCTTCTGAAGACAGAATTGAACAATACACCTTCTGTTTTGTTATTCTGCAAACACATTATAGAGACCTATTCAAATCACATCTATCAATATTATAACCCAATATTCCATATTTGAGAACGTTGATACTTAATTGAACAGCAGTCATGCTACCAACTCACAGAAGACACCTAAATTTGCTTACTATAAGTTCAAAAACGTCCATAAAGACAGAGTGGCCTTTTGGTGTTTTCTCATTGAGGCTTGCAGGAGACCAAATCCAGTAGAAATATGTACCATCTGAAGAAAGGTGCACGGTGGTCATAGTACTGCCAACTGGGAAGTGATTTACTGGCATTGGGATTATTTGACACACCTACAAGACAGGGACAGCATCTTAATAGTTTTCACAGATCAGCAGCTTCTTCATAAGATCAAACAAAGACCATAAAAAGCTTCTTGACGGAAGTAACATGATGTGCATTTGTTTTGAAGAGCTGTTGTGCAGTATTTGCCAAATGGGACTACAGCATACAAACCCCTGCAGACCTAAACAGTTAACACACCTAAAAATGAAAGCATTCCCACCATGTCAGTAGGAAAATACACTTGCTAAAAAGTTTCACTTTCTGCAATGTCTCTGAAATACGACTGAAGCTCTGGAAGAAAAGGAGAATTCAAACATTGTTTCAAGAAACACACAGGATGGGAATATGTGCATCCATCCTTAAGACCATAATGTAAAAAAACAACACAAAAACCAAACTACAAAGTAAACAAAGCACTCATTTTACAAAAGAATACAATTAAATTAGAAATATACATAAATATATTCAATACCTGAATAACGAGCTGTTCAGGAAGCATATGTTTTGAGTTAAAGCCAAAGTCCTCTTTTGCTACTGTTTGGTTGTTTTACATGACCGTACCACATCCCGTCCCTTACTCTACTACCATGAAGTAATACTTCATATGTCTGTAGACGTGGGTGCACGTGTTCACATACACAATAAGAAAGAGTAAGATCTATAATAACTTACAAGTTTCCCAAGTTTCCTACAGTGCAATTTTTTAGACTGGGGTTCACAAAGCAGGAAGCAGAAGCTTCAGCACCACACTAATTAGAGTTAGAAGTGACTGCCATAACTTCATGTTCCCTTGCACTAACTCTGCAGTGCACACACTAGCTGTTCCTTTTACCTGAAGGGTATGCTGATCCACAACCTGGAAAAGGGAGTGAGGCTTATTATCAAAAGAGACAGGCCGATGAAGAAGTTTGCTGTTGCCAAAAGCAACCCACCCAGCCTCCAGCTCCTCGTTTCGGCAGTAGACAAAACCTCTGGCAAAAGGAGGGAAAAAAAAAATAGCAGCACTTTATAATTCTTTCAAACTCTGCACTTCTTGCTTGTTCTTCTAAGAACTCACAACCACATTCTAGAACTTTGAACTTAAATTCATTGTAAGACATCAGTTTCTGCCATAAAGGTTTTAACCATAAGGAACCTCATGACTTCTAAGCAGTAAAGAAGGCAGTACTGTTAGTTACTGCACTAATCATTACATAATGAATAGCATAATTAGAAAACAAATACTTACAAACCCACTAATTGTACAGCTCTACATAAAAACCAGTCTCTGCTACATCCCTCTCAGCAAAGAAAAATCAACTTCATGTATACACAAATACATGTCTGAAACATCAGCTACTCTGCTACTACACCTCTTTGCAGAGGAGGCTGAGCTGCTTTGTCTCCAAAGGTCCCTTACAACCAAGTTATCCTGTAAGTGCAGAGAAAACACTCTCAAGAGCTAGAGATGAGAAGACCAAAATGCTAAAATAACACTCAATGAAAAGGCAGAATGTGCTCTAGTCCTGTTACTTCTAACATCTGAGAAAGGCTTACCAAAATAACAACTTCTTTTTTTCCCCAAATGCATCTGCAGAATAGCAAATACTCATCTATGCTGCCACTTACCGCAAGGTACCGTGTAACCCAGATCCTAATTTGCTTATTCCTCTTCCCACTGAATTTGTTGTATAAAGGTAGAGGCCATCTGCTGCAAGACAACGTCCTAAGTCTGCATCTGAACCAGAAAGAAAGGAGCACAGATTTTCTATGTAACAATAGTTCTTGTTCCTCTGCTGAAGCTACAACAGTAAGTGAAAGCCAACAGATGCTCACAACAGGCCACAGTTGACAAGTCACAACTACATTTTTTATGCTGAATTTACTACTCAGAGTTCTAAGCGATACTGTAACAGCTGAACTTCTTCTTATCACAACTTCTTTACCTTTCGTTTGTCACTTAAAGAGGCTTTTGGATTACACACAACTCCCGCAAACATACAAGGTTAATTTCCTAGTGATACCAAATAAACCCCACAGGAATTAGGGCTGGTCAGCCAGCTGCTTCTTTTAGACACTCACTGACATCAGTACGGCTCTGAACACGATTCAAGTGGCCATCACCTGTTTCTAGTGAATTTCCATTTCTCACATCAGCATTGAGACCCCTGTCTTCTGGTATTACTGAAATCATTTTAGTATTATTAGTACTACTTTAAACAGAAGCTTGTGCCATAGGTTTAAACTGGCTTTCTTGCACTCTATTCAAAACCATGAGTACAGTAGGAGCCAATACCCAACATCATGCCTAGGAACACAGGACTAAGCAACAAAATTCATTTCAAGTGAAAAATTCCCTTAAATATAAACCAACTTGGACACCTGCTATTAAACTCTTTCAGAATGACCCAAAGGAGCAGAATATAATTCTCCTTTACCTGCTGCAAATGTTCAGTAGCCAGGACCGGAAGCAAGATTAATGTACAAATTAACATACAAGTACAAGCAAGATTAATGCCTGTAGAAGCCTTTCCTGCCCAGGACAAGTGCCATTTCCTAACACACTGCTTGTGGGAAAGGAGCAGTACGATTTTGAGCCTTGATCTAATTCCTGGTACAACACCACACTTCTCTTCCAGGCAGCAAATTGCCCCTTCCACCTCTGAACTTGGCTAAAATTAAGACAAAACGTATTTCTGCCACAGCTCTGTCACTCAGAAAGCAGTAATTACTAACCATCAAGAGGGGACACACAGGACAAAGCCTTGTAACAGAGATGTCAATAAACCATTCCAGTCAACCTATTTAAATTCACATAATCTCCACAGTCATCCAGGGAAACAAACAAAAGGCACTGAACTTGTACTTCCAAAAATGAACCTGCTCTGCCAGTGATAGCTACTGAATGCAGGGATACTGCAGTGCTGCAGGTGACAAACAAATTACACTCACTGAAAGATTAACGAGGGGATAATGTCCAAAAATCAGTTTGACCTCCCTGAAAAATTCCCACTGAAATCAGGGAGGGTCACCACAGCTACAGCTTTTGATGGTTTGCTCCACCTAGATCACGAGACCAGTTAAAAAGGCACCTGGTCTGCAGCAAGCACAAAGTAACTCTTCAGGCACCTATCTGCTTGTATTTTAAAGGCTACACTAAGATCAATGCAACCTCTTCATTTTAATTCAAAACAAGATATTTTTTCTTATCTGATCCCCAAACCAAGTTATAAAAAGTCGTTTACATATTCTGGTTAGATTAGCTTGATAAGAGTTGAGATGACAAGCTAAACAACACACACCATTTAGTACTCCCATATAATTGGGTCAATGCCTTTTAAAACTTCAGCTGTGAATGTACAGACTGACAACAAAGTGCCCAGGCTGCTGCTGCCCTCCCACTCCTTACCTATCAGGCTTCTCTCTCCCTTCTAAACCCCTCAGCTTTCAGTGACCTGAGCCGGACTGTAGCTGCTTTTACACGACTTCCAACAGAAAAGATAGAATCCTTTTCAACTCTCCAGCCTTACATCATTTTGTTTTTAAACTAATTATTACCACAAAAAGCATTTTTATTCTCCTCTGCTAATATTGACAGACACAGAAATAATTCACCTTTATTTTCACCGCTGGAGCTACTGTTGGCATCAGGTGCAGGTAACATGTCTTCAAAGCCCCAGGACACGATATGCTTCCCTCCAAGCAAACAAGAAGGTGAGCCAGGACCTCCCTCCAAAAGCAACAACCTTTAGGCACAAAACAAGGTAAGATGCATAGAGAACAGCCAGAACAAATGCTACCTTCACCAGAAGTTTAGATGAGGTTTTATTTATTTTAAAGCATTTTGTTTTTCTATCAGAGGACATAAGCTACTTTGAGGACTCACTAGCATTTTACCAAACAGATTACTGGATCCTTTTAGATTTGACTTTCTAATGTCTTCCTTCTTTAATTGAAGAAATTTCAACCTTTGCTGCAGCTTTCAAAACCCTAAAGCATTTCCATTACATTTAAAGACACTTATCTGTAAATGCATTTATCATTTATCAGAGCCGAGGTAGAAGTGCTACAATTAGAAAAGTCACTACAGACCTGTATAACACATCAGCCACAGGCAAGGTTCCTAGATCTGTCTGTTTCTGTAACAGATGCACTGTATGAACAAAGGTTTTCAGCGACCCTCTAAAAGGATAAGAAAAACATGAATTAAAGATGTCTATTGAAACAAGACTGAAAGCACACAGACAGCAGCATCTACGTAAAATATAATATCCAGTACCATAAAGAGAGAGTAGCAAAGATATTCCATCAAGATTCTTTTGCAATTTGCATTTCTTTTCTGGTCGATTTTCATTCTTTTGTGGAGGAAGAGAAAAGAGGAAGAGAGGGTAACAGAAAGGCAGAAGGATGCTGGCTAACTGCCAGCCTAAGTCACACTGTCTTTTTGGAAGAGGACGAAGCACCATGCAGGTAGGGAGATCAGCAACTGTGTGAAAACAACACCTTCAGTAAAAGCCATACAGGCACGTAATAAAACACCTCAGGTTTACATCTAGTATAGCAGCAACTTTCAGTATTTCTTGTTGCTGACTGAGCACTTCAGATATAACATGTGGGTCTTCCTGGGACTGAGGCACAGCATGACTAAGAGCTGCTGCAGACATAACCCAGAATTGGCTTCCTTGTGCTAAATGGAAAAGACTTACAGCAATGAGTTTGTTATCATAAGTTCAATTACTTTACTTCTGAACACAAAGATGGAAGCTCTTCCCCTTCTGAAGTAACGGATCAAAACGTATACAAGAACCAGATAGCTGTTACAGCAAAATTAAACCCAAGCAAAAATCATTTCTTATCCTGCATAGAAATACATTGCTTTAAAATTTCACCATGGTATTTATAAACAGGTGGAGTTTGTAATTCTAATTATAGCTCTTGTTCATTTGCATGTTGAATTCTTTTCTTTGGAGAACTTATGAAATCCATGTGTCAACAAAGAGGAAAACTGCTTGTTGTGTTTTGTTTTGGCTTTTTCCCTCCCAGAAATAGAGGTATTTAAAATATATCTACTATACAGTTTCTGTTTTAAAGCTCAGGGTATCAGAAGAAAAAGCCATCTTCTGGAAGATGTGCTAGCTTTATGTGCAGGCACAGCAGCCCAGCTAAAACCAAGAGTCCTGACAGTGCCTTAGCTATGGCAATAGCTGCTTGTGAATCGACTTCTGAAGAAGCACCACTGCTGAACTGCAGAGGTCCCTGCCAAAAGCAGCCTTCTGCTTTCTGTCACACACGGCCAGCCATGGGTCCTTAACTCTACCAGCCGCCATCTCCTCACCCACCTCCAAAACCACCTTTTCCCCACTGCCATTTTCAGCTGTGTGCTCTCACAGATCAACCTCAGCTTGAGGAAAACTGACGCTGAATACTTCAAAGCACCTCAATTAATTATTTAAATCCATATTCACCCTGCTGTTTTATTCTTAGTAACTCAAAACACAAGATTGCAGCCAGGAATCTCAATAATCATCTCATTTTGAAGGCTTTCTGTTGATAAGGCACCCAATGCACAACATACATATTTAAAGGAAAAATGCAGGGCTTTCCAGGTAAACAAAGCACGTCAGATGCTGCATCTCCACAAGCAGCGCAAGAGAGATTTGCAAAGGAAATACCAAATCAACTTCCATTTCCAAAGCACTATTGGAAATTCAGCTTTTACAAATTGAACCAAAAACAAACATGCTGTAATTCCTGAAAACTGACATCTGGGGGGAAAAATATATATACACATATCTACATACATATGTATGTACACTGTATACAAAATCCAAATCCAAGTTACTAAGTATTTTTTCAAGCATGTTGCTTTTAGATAAGGCAGTTGCCAGTGCAAAATAATCTGCCACACGAAGTAAGTTTCTTCATTACAGCAAGTACACTAGAAATAAAGTATTTTTCATGTGAAGAAACTTTTTTTCCCTCAAAGCAAGCTGTGACAGCTCCTGAGAACTTCAACATCTTAAATCAGAGTTAAACTTGACAGACAGGGCTGCAATCTCAGAAACATTAAACACGAAGGCTGAGATTGCTGTGCAAGAGCTAAATGCTGCAGTCCTGTCCCCCTCCCCAAGTCCAAACCAATAAAAAGAGGGAATCTGTATTAAAAGCTGTGATGGCCATTTTGTCCTAAATGCTAAACACAGACAGGACATGGGATAGTCCAAACTATACTCATTGAACTCTTCAAGGGCAACCAAATGAAAAAACACCTCCAGATGTTTTACAAGGCAACAGTGAAATCTGGAATGAGTTGTCCTGAATCTTATCAGCAATGCTTTCTACAGCCAAAAGAAGAAAGATTCATAAGCTATAGGTCTAACAAGGCAACACAAAGGGCAAAGGGACACAACTTTCCTCCATGACAAAACCATTTGGAACTATTCCTAGAACAGATCGTTGCAGCAGAAGCAGCACTGTGCACATTTCTAACCTAGATCATTCTGCTTGTGTGTTGAACACACAAAAAAATAAACAATGAGTTTGCCAGTTTCACCCCTTCCATACCAGTACTTAAGTGTTAGGAAAAGACTAAAGTAAGCAGCAAATGAACGTCAACCGCGTGAGCACATCAGTTTTGTTTCTCACGTTTAGGTACAAACGCTATCAATACCATCTCAACACAGCTTCCTTACCTTGCACAAGCCAAGGCAACTAGGGCAGCAGCAGCATTTTCCTTTTGCTTATAGGGAATCTGGTGACCTGAAGCAGAAGTTTCTTCCAACCACGAGCACAGCAAAGACTCTATCCCATTGAGACAGTCAGCCGGCTCCTTAGTCAAGCTCAAAGGCTGGCAGTCTCGAAGGCAATTCAATAGCACCTCAGCGGTTATGTTACAGAGAGAAGGGTCTGTTCTACTTTGAGACTGGATGAGGGGAAAAACCAGCAGAAGCCCCATTCGTGAAGTAAAGGGTGCCTGCTCAGGCTGCTGTAACAAGCCTTGACGTTTGAGTAAGGCCAGTGCTTCTTCATCCCCCGAGCTCTCCCGGTCGTGCTGCTCCTCCAGTGCCAGCTGCCGCTGGGCGTTCCAGAGTCCTCGCAGGGCGTTCAGGCGGTACTCCAGCAGCCGAGCGTAAGCATTGCTCTGGTTTCCACACACAGACCGCAAGCGTTCAGCTAGCTCTGTCGGGTTCTTGGTCTCAAACGTAAGGATCTGAAAGGAAGAGGATGATATTTGCACAGGTTTTCTTTTTCTTAAAGACAAACAACGCGTGCCTGCAGAGGACAGCTGATCTGGACAGCACACTGTGACGGATGGAGGGATTTTTGGGGTGTGTGAATAAGCCTAACTGGAGGCCAAAGAGCAGGGAAGTGGCGTGCAGCCTGTTACTGCTGAGGCAGCACTGCCACTGAAGGCCAGGATTCAATCGTGATGCTGAAACAGTACAGATTTTAAACAAAAACATGTACGAAATATCTCAGAGCTCCACTGCCATACATTTATCATGATTTTTTAATTTTTTCTTAATTGAGGCAATTCTGCTAAGAAATTCAGGACTGAGTGATGATGTTTAAAGCCCCTCTATGAAAAATAGCTGTCAATACTGTTACAATGTTCTGTAATAAGAACCTGAACGTTTTAGTTCCAGGACTTTCCAAATCAAAACACCATCAGTTCTTTAAAACAAACTAACAGTTTTGTTGTGTGCTCTCCCCTCCTTGTTTTCCCCCCTCCTCATTTTTATCATATTGCATTAAGCAATCTTTTTCAAAATATTTCTAGTTGCTGCCATAGCTTAAAACCTGGAAGCCCCCTCTCCTCATCATTTCAGACAGAAGAAAGAGGCCTTCCTGGCTCTTTTGAGCAAAACAGGAGACAAAGCTGCAACAGAAGACAAGCAAACCATGACAGAAAGAAACATATTTATGGGTTAGTGCCTGGCCTGGTACTTGAGCTCACAATTCAAGGTAATTTACAGACAATGTCTCCCTTTACAACAGCTGAGATCAGCAAAGCCACTTAAGCTCTGGTAACCTCAAGGAAAGCAACGAGCTCCACACTTTCTGATACTTCGGATTCAAGGTCCAAAGGGCTTCTGCCTGCACACCACACTGCTCTCATCCACGCTGCTCAGCCCGTTATCAAGCTATAAATCCATCCTACCCCCATCCCGCTCCCCTTTTTAAAAAACAAAACAAAACAAAAACGTTAATAGATGCAATGAACAATTCCATGCAGGCTTTTTGTTTAACATTATTACTATTTTATTGTAGACAGAAGCTGTATGGAATATGAAACATATTTATGACAAACTGTAGAATTTCGAACAGCTTGATAGAACACTTCAGGACAAATCACATCTGCCATGTCTACCAGCACCTCTACTACAGTCACTGAAGAAGCTTTTCAGTACAACCCAAACGCTCCCCACTACAGACATGGAAAGTTCACTTTAAAGAGCAATTCACATAATAATTACACTTAGTAGATGTTAGGACTAAGCTTCTTAAAACCTAAGAATCTCTTTTTATTAATTTCTTCAAAGAGATTAAGAATATTAATTCCTAAATCACATATATTGAAAATAACTACCTCCCATTAATTTGTGCGTTCTATTGTCTCCAAATTAAGCTGAATTACTTTCTGTTATAGATGCAATCACACTCTAAAGCAGTTTGCTTCTGACTTTCTTGAACTGTACTACGTAGGCGATGGATCCCCAACTAAGCAATAATAAACTACAGCAGTGGAGGAAAAAGGAATCAACATTTTCAGCTAGAAGAAATGCTGACAAGGTCTGTGCCCTCAACTAGCAGCAGAGACACCACAAAAGACAAGTGACTAGCTGGCCTTCCCTTTAGATTGTCCCTTTAGATTGCAATAAGCACTATGGCTAGGAATTAGCAGAGTTTGCCTTTGTCTTCAACCCCTTTCCACAGACACAAAACCCCACAATCCATGCCAGGTTGCATTTCTTAGCTCAGGCGCAACATTTGAAGCCATTTTAACCCACCGTATTGGCCAGAGGTGAGCGCTTAAAGCTACCTGCAAAAAGAGCTTTGAGACCAAATTTTCACACTGATTGGCAGCAACAAACAGCCTGAGAACTTCCAGGGTTCAGATGTATTCCTTAAGATCTTGCTACGCACCACAAAACCACCTGACCTGACACTGACAGCTTCAGCTGCCCTGTGCCACACACACGGCTTCCCCTTGCAGTCTGAAGGCTTCACAACAGACTCACAACCTTTTGATGAGGTTTCCTCAGCCCACTGACTACTTTTCTCACATCTCCAGGCAAAGCTTGTTATCCTGAAGCCTATTTGAAGTCAAAGCAGATTAAAGCAAAATGCAAGAAGAAAACAAATAAACGTTCACGAATTCCAAAGCAGACAACAACTACCACTGCTTAGAAAAGAAACAGAAAATCTGTTCTAAAATAATTCACAGGAAGAATAAGAACAGAGTAGTCTCTCCCATCCTTTCCCCAGCTGACTTACTGCAGACCTCACTGGCACACAGTTACCATTCCAAATACCTTCAGCCCCAGGCTGTATCTGCTGGAGGCCTTCTTCTGGCTACAGAAGCTGGTGCACTCTGCCAAACCTCCCTTTTTCACCCCTCCAGCAAAACTTAATCCTCCTGCCCCAGATTAGCTTATTTTCTTCCTACCCAGGAGCCTAACTGACCACTCTCTTTGTTAAAATAAGCACAGTCATTCTCCTACAGCCACACGTCTGTTACACCTTGGACCTACATTTGCCTATACAACACTTGGGAAGACCGCAGATGCAAACAGACCCCAAAAACAGGCACAGCACAAGCAGTCACCTGGACCTGCAGGTGACAGAGTATGAACATCAGGGAACAAATCACTGCTTTGCCATAGAGCAAGTTACCCAAGTACCCACTTACACCCCAAAAGATGGTCTCCAACAGAAATGGAAGCTCAACAGTAACACCACCACACTGGTATCAAAAACAAATGAAAGATTTGTACTTATGTGTTAGGGGAGAGCACAAAATAAAATCTGAACGTCCAGTTTATGATCAGAAGAAGTGAAAGAAAACTTAAATAGCTACACTACAGAACAACACATGTTAATACACTAAGAAAATAAGGGCACAGGAGGTGAAGGTGCTGAGTGCAAGTTAATGTACCACTGCCATTGTAAGAAGACAAACACAGAATCGAGGGAAAAATAGTCTTAAGAACACTGGAAGAGCTAAAGTAGTTCATAGTTCAATTTCTGCTTTTAGATAAGACAATTCACATTTTGTTTAGCAACAAGCAATAGCATTAAACAAACAAAAGAATCAACCCCATAATAGAAATGGAAAGTATGAAGAATGGTTCCTGAGGAACAACAGCAAGGAAAGTTGCAGCTTTGCAAGCTACTCTGCATACATTCAATAACCAAGATGCTAGAATTAGGGGAAGAAATAAAACAACATCAATTTTTAAGCTCCCTGTCTAAACGTGATTCTGTAAGTAGGGTAAACATCACGTTGGTACCTTTTGCAAATAAGAATTCTGCTCTTCAGTCACTTTGAAAATACAGTTACTGCACTGTGACTGTAATCATTACCTATTTAACAACTTTAAGTCGGCTTTCAGTCAGCAAAACTGCCTTGGAAAGTTTGTCTGATTTTCAAAGGCTGAGGTTTAATGGCCTGAAGTCACCCATCAACACTGCGTTACTAAAAACTTCATTGTAGCTCCTTTAATTTTGCACTAATCTTGTTCTCATCGATTATTAAAGTTGATACAAAATATTAAATAATAAATATTTTAACAAGAAAATGGTCAACCCAGAAGTTCTGCAGTCAGTTCACTGATACCTTCTTCAACACCAAGAAGCACAGAAGGACCCACTTCAGAGGCCCAGCGATGGGTAGGGCAGCTCCATTCCCACTGCATCCGATTTCTGCCCCGTTCCATCCAGGACAGAACTTCCACCAGAGACTTCTGCCCATTCTGCAGTACTTTTGTCACAGGAATTCCCTACTGCCAGGGTAAAGTGTTTCTCCACCAACTGCAAACATGAGACATCCTACAATTAAGGCAGTTAATATACATGAAGAGCTTTAGCCTGAGGTTTTATGACCCCATTAAGTAAATTCAGAAGCGAGCCGCCGCTAAAAAGCGGCTTTTTCCTCCATCCAAGATCCCGGTCTCCTTATGCTGTCCCCAGTGCTGGCAGCAGTGCCTGTGCTCTCGCAGCCCCCAGCCCCTACTTTTTGGGTGGTTTTGAAGCCAGGCTTTTTTGGCTTAGACCAGATCCAGGGGGTTTCCAACAGGCAAAACAGAAAGGAGCAGAATGGAAAAGAAAAAAAAACACACAGCCAGGACCAATGTGAACAAGGACTCCTTCCAGCAGCTCTGCCAGCACTTCTTACAGCAAGTCTCAGGCTGAGCTGCTGCTTTCGTTCTGCTGTGCATGGAACTGATGAGCAATGAAGCTGCACACACCAAGCTGTATTCTTCTCCTAATGGTATAAAAGCTGCTGCTTACAATATATACATCCTAAACAGCATTTAATTATTTCCCTGCATAATTAAACTAGCTGAATTTCGCACACAAAGAGAGCAACTCTTTGAAGACAGCAGTATGTTTGCTGTATCAATTACACACATAACATCCCCTGAGCATTAAATAAGCATCACCCCCATCTCACAGAAGGAACAAACATCAAGAAAGACAGAGAAACGTGGAAATCATAAGATATATTCAAAAAAGGCATGAATAAGTTAACTGCATTACTTTCACTGCCATGTAACAGCTATAAGGTCATTTCTCACGTGCCACAGCATTAACATAGGAAGCACTGCTTGTTTACACGGTTCTTTTGAC
This sequence comes from Lagopus muta, assembly GCF_023343835.1. NCBI lineage: Eukaryota > Metazoa > Chordata > Aves > Galliformes > Phasianidae > Lagopus > Lagopus muta. The sequence goes on along the minus strand of NC_064449.1, from coordinate 6,330,852 downwards.
TCCAGAAATACAAATAAAATCATATAGGGGAGAGAAAATGCCAAGATTCCTGGATTGTAACAGAAATACCACAATCAGCAGTTAAGACACTCAAAGAAATTGAAACATGTATCACAAATCAAACTGCTCCCATAAACACCCCTGGATACAAACTCCAGGCCTCCGCTCTGTCACTCTGCTGCTAACAGCACTTGTGCTGACAGCAGCTTCTGCAGACACACAGTAGGAAGCCATCTCCATGAAAACACTGCCTTCATTTCTTTTAAAACATTTTTCCTAGCCCTCTATAGGCTTCTTGTTTGATATGCTGAATGTTCAGAAGATATTTATACATGCACAAACATTTTCAGCCTGGTGTTTTAGATATGAAATGTAGTTTCTCAGGTGCTACCCCGTACTTACATCATGCAGTTGGAAACTACACCACAAAGATGCACCTTCCATTCGAAAAACAGAAGTTTCAAGCCTGTTCCAATTATTTTTTATCTTTTGCTGCATCACCTTGTTCAAGGATTCTATTGATCCCTCATCTTGCACATAGCAGCACAGCTTTTTCACTCAGCTAAAAGCACAAAATATTCTCCCCTGTGAAAGCACTGGAAGCCTAACTGTGCTTTGAAATAAGCACTAAGGAAACCCAGCTCTTACCACATACACAGCAACGTACCAAACCTTCTTTCTGTTCCTTGGTATTTGAGATGAATCAGAGCACAGGCAAACCATAAACAAAACCTGTAGAGTAAAGCAACGTTTCTTTATTTGTTCATTAAAACACTTATGTGCCTCGTATTTAATTAGATTAAAATGTCAGATAAAGAAAAATCTTTGTCATTTAAGCAGCTGAGAGCACACTGAAATAATCAGCTACAATTTGTAAGAAGCACTAAATTTAAGAAAATATGTTTACAGAATTTTCTTTCAGAGAATCTTTTCTAATATTTCTCTACCAGGAAAAATAAAGCAACTCGAACAAACAAACAAAAAGGCAGAGCGGTCTATATTGCAGGAAGTTTGAATACATTCACACAGGCCATAATAACTGATAACAAAACCAGCAACTCTGCCAGAGATTAAATCACACAAAATTGGTGGTTTATACAATGATAATCTGACGAAAGGAAGCTTGGAAGGAAAGTGAACAACATTTCAGAGTCCTCTCAGGCAGTAAGCAAGAGACGTACAGCGATACCTACAAGAAAATGATTCACTCCTCCACAAAAGCAACAGCCAAGGCTCACATGTGCAGGGCTATCTGCCCTTGCAGACCTAACTCCAAGACCCAGCCATTGGTGTCACAATGAAAGCTATGAATGCTCTCAGAAGATCACTGAAGCATTTGAAGGGGTGGCCGCCAGAGGCAGGGCTGGGAGCACGGCGGCTCCCCGGCAAGAGACCATAACACCAAGAAGGGTCACCCCTCTGTACAAAGGCAATTGTTTGTGCTGACACTGGAGGGTTTTAGTTGTCAGAAGGGAAGCTTGTAGATGCAAGTAGGGTCACAACCAGAAAGATTTGGGAAGCGCTGACCTAGATAATTACAGAGAATTACAGAGAATTACCCTCTCCTTCAGAAGTCAGAAGTGAAAACGTTTCTGCCAGCCCATGAGCAAAGTGGGTGAAAGTTCCAAGTTTAGTAGATACGTCCAAGTTATCATTGTCACATCCTGCTTGAATACTGCTGGACTTGTCCCCACACAGCTAGCCCAGACAGAAGAAGGAACACCATCTTTATTTTCACACTTACACGTAATTAACGATATGTACGAGCAGCACAGTGACAACCACCCAGTGGCATCTCACATTCTGTCCTACACTAGTGGAGTTGACAGGAACCAAACTTTGAGATGAGGACAGAAATACACGATCCAGACAGCTACAGACACTGCAAGTGCTGCTCCTACCTCACGTAGAACAAAGGAACAGAAACCAGATACCCAAACGACTACCATTTACATTAAGCTGGTAAGTAAAATGGGGTATACAGGTCACAGAAGTGGAGTGGCACATTAAGGTATTCCACTTCATACTGCGGCTACGTATTAAAGATTCGTCTTTCTTCCCATCTACTTCTTTGCAGAAAAAATAACTGAAGCTATCACCAGTTAAGCTGAAAAATCATCGATGCTGTGTATTTAAAACTAATGGAAACACCTGACAGAAGTCTGAAGATCAGGAACAAATCTTCTTTAAATGGCAGGATGACAATGGTAACGTTCGCCAACCCAGTGAAACCATCTAAAAACAAGTGAAGGCTGTTTACCATTTTGTTGTAGTCTGTGTGTTCAATGGCATTCTTATTACATTGCCAAGGGTCACAACAGCAATTTGTATTGCTGGCTTTCTCATAAGACGTAGCACATTGCCTCTTGGCACAACAGCAGACTAAGCTACGTGGCTGAAAGGACCACTGCCTTCAGACAGCCCGTGCTGGGGTTACTGGCGCCGTGAAAGACATTGACTGGGAGGATTCCTGAAGTGCTGTAGTTTCCATTGCAGCACATGAAGGAACAGCTCACCTTCCATTAAGCTGTCCCTCCTGACAGGCAGAGATGGGGCAAAGTGTCCTGGCAACTTCCCAGCTGTTGGTAAGGAAGGATGTCTAAAAGAAGCAGATCTCACGCACTTTGAAAGTAATTCCTCAGTACAAAGGGCACAAAGGCCTGCACAACTAGTAACTAACCTAGCTCTCTTCCTGACTAGATCTGATTGGAAATCCCACACAAGCAGCAGCTTTTGTATGCACATCATTATAATCTATTGATATTTAAAACACTTATATACACATCAATATTAAAAATATACTTATCCCTTTTAGTGTTGGTAGTTTGTCATCTTTGCAAATATGTTGATAATCTAAAAATACAGTATACGCCATTTATGCTCTGTAAAAATTAAGAATAAGAAACTAATGACCAAAACTGAATGGTATCCCTAGAACAAGTTACTTTCATGCCGAGGAGAAGGTTAACACTCTTAAAATACTGCTATGGGAGAAGAAAATATGTATACATACATACAAATACATACGTGGAAGTTAGAACAACAGGTCTAAATGTTCATAAAGCTTTTTTGGTAGGACACCAAACAAGACCTTAGAACAGAAGGACAAAGGAAACACATGCAAATACACTGACATTACTCACCAATATGCTCTTAGAGGAATTTTTAAGCAAAACCAGACCATAATGTTACTTTCAAAATAAAAAAAAGTGTCGATTTACATGTTAAATATGTTTTTAATTAAGCACTTCATATGGAAGAGTCAATCAGGGTTCACAGTGTCATTGACAAAGCACAAAGAGTGCACTAAAGAAGTTTAGTAATCAAAGCAGCAGCTGCAGCATCTCCCACCCTCGTCCCATCACATATCCCCAGAGACTTCAAGTCACTTTGCTTTCAAATATATTTATTACAAAGCAACCAGGAGCAGAAACAGTGCAAAAGTGCCACTCATGTATCAGCTGACCGTACGACCACATTTCTTCAACAAGATGCATGCACCTATTTCCACAAAATGGCTCCTCAAAGCCATTCCAATTTACCAAGGTAGCCCTTTATTTAAAAGGCTCACACACAAAAAAGTTATGAGCAAATTAATTTACATGACTTGAAATTTCAAATCTTTTTTTTTTTCTTTTTTTAAACACCCCACCCACCCACACTGCCTAAAAACTGTAACCATCTCACAAACAAGAACTGAAAATTCAGTCTCTTGTGGTCAGCTATCCTTTCAGTGAAAGGAAATTAAATGCTTAAGGCTATATATAAAAATGAAGACTATAGCAAAAAGGGATGTTTATCTTATTTTAAAGTTCCACGCTGCAAACATGGTTAACAAAGCAACAAAAAAAAAATCAGGAACAGAAAAATGGTGTGAATCATTGGCACTGGATTGCTGAAAGACTCACAGAAGTGCCTGAAGGACAGGACAGTCTTTTCCTCACCTGAACAAAAAACTGCCCAGTCCAAAGTGTTTGTCCAGCTCCATGGAAGAACACATTTCCAGCTCGTTAGATCTTACAAAACTGTTTGTTTTTAATGTGTATCCTCCTTCATCACCACATGGCACAAAGAATGCTGTGAGTGCATGTTTTCCCTCACACATTTATTGGACTTGATGGTGTTTCTAGAAATACGTAACAGAACCAAAATGCATTCTTGAATTCAAGCTGCACTGAATGCCAGAGGCGGACAAGGGAGAACCATCTCACATTTATGCTCAGAGCTGTCATCCACCTCAGAAATCCAACCGTTCATGTGATATTTGCCAACATCCATTTCACGGGAGCAGCTCCTGCTCCCACCCCCATCTCCACATCACACAGAGCACAAAACGCTCTCTCAGCAGGAAATCTCTCCCTCTCGATAAGGCAGTAGGAAGTTTTCCTAAAGGCCTTAAAGACTCCACGTCACGGCTCCAACAATGACGCTGCCGGGACCGAATCCTCCAGCCTGGTTTTGGGCTTTCTGGGAAGCAGCCAAAGGGCTTGGAGGCCTCAAGGCAACCCAGCACAGCACAGAGACAGAGCTGCTGTCGAACCATCCCCTCCTGGTTCCTCTGACAAAGACCCTGTGTCATTGCGAGCCACAGCGCTGGAGAGGAGGGCGGGGTGAAAGGAGAGAAGGGAGGCACACAGGGAGCAAATGCAGCCTGCAGAAGAGATGCAGCCTACAATCCGTGACATTCAGCCCTCCGCTGTCTCCTCGGGAGATAAAACTGCCGTATAATTTGCCACCGCCAAGGCGGAAAGCTGGGAGGAAAATCCCAGCTGCTCTCCCGCATCTTGAACAGCGATCGCTGGCAGCAGCCTAAACGCAGCCCCAGGACATCCCAGCACCACACTATTGTAAAACAGGTTAATCGCAACAGCAGAAAGACTCAAAACCGTAAATAAAAACAACAGAGCCGAAGGCCGCCTCAAAAACACGCAAGCACGGTTCAAACGATTTCCACATCCAGGAGACGCTTCACCCTCCATCTTCAACGCCGCCGTCCTCCTGCCCAGCTCCGCTTTCACCATTATTCGCAATAAATCCGACAGGCCTCGGTGCCAGGAGGCTGCCGGCCCCGCAGCACCCACCGCCCCGCCACCCCGCTCAGCGGGGGCCCCCACCTCACCTCCAGCTCGGTGTCCCCGGGCTCTGCCACCCCGACGATCTCGCTGGGCAGCTCGGCCAGGTCGGTGACCCGGATCAGTCCGTCGTGCAGGAAGATGGTCTCCTCCTTCACCGACAGCCACTGCGCCGAGTCGCCGGCCGCCGCCGCCGCCGCCGAAGCGGCCGCCGGCGAGCCCATGGCGCGGGCGGCGTTGGGGCTCCGCAGGGCTGAGGGGAGGCGGCCGCCGCTACCCCCCCATGGCGGGGGCAGGGCGGGGGCAGGGGGATCCCCGGCGGACAGCCGGAGCGCGGTAGGGAGCAGCGAGGCGCGGCGCGTTGCCACCGCGGCGCCAGCGGGCCGGGGAGCGCCGGGAGCCGCCGTGCCCGCCCGCCGCCACCGCGTCCCGCTCCCTCCTCACACACACAGGTGACAGCGCGACGCCATGTTGGGGGCTGAGGCGGGCCCGGCATGCACCGCGCGGGGAACAATACACCCAACCCCCCTCACCCGGCCCCGACGGGGTCCGCCCTCGGTGCCCCTCGGTGCCGCCCCGGCGCCCTGCACCCCGCCCCCGGGGGCGGCTCCCCGCAGAGCCCGTCCCCGCCGCCGCCCCGGCAGCTCCGCTCAGCGCCGCGCCCCGCCCCGCCCTCAGGGCAGCGCCCCTCGGTGTCCCGTCCCGCGCCCCGCCTTCGGGGACGGCGCCTCCGCCCGTGCGTCGGTCGCCTCGGTGGCTGGGAGGATGGCCGCCTCTCAGTCCCGCGCGTTATCACCGCTCTCCTCACTGATGCCGCTCCCGCAGCGCTGCCCCTCAGAATTCCACCCCTCAGAGTTTCCCTCGCTGCCCAGAACCCCCCAAGCCCCGGAGGACGCGTGAGCAGCCCTCCAACCCGTTTATCTGTGTGGTGAACGTGGCAGTGGGTGCCAAGGAAACGCTGCAGTACATGTGGAGAATAGGAGACGCAAAGGAAAATGGACCTTTCTTCCCTCATTTGGGCACCATTGTGTGACCTGCCCTATTTCCATCACTCTGATTTCATACCCTTGGGCTCAGACCCTCAGCCCAAGACAAAATGCCGTCTGGCGTGGAAGTGTGTATGAAGCAAAGGTGTGGAACTGAATTCCTCCATGTGGAAAAAATGGTGCCCACTGATATTCATCGATGTTTACGGAGACCCAACAGTAGATGTGAGCACAGTGAGGGGTGAGTGGTGCTTTTATGGATCACCTCTGCTAGTGCAGATTTGTATGAGCGCGACGTTGTTCATCGTTGCCAAAAATGCACAGCTAATGGTGCTGACTATGTTGAAAAATCACGTTCTGTAGCTGAGAATGTGCTCTACCCGTGTTATTCTGCTCTTAATCATTTCCATAATAATAATGAAGAGGCATTTCTTTTGGAGCAACCTACGTCGCTTTGCACTGGAGAGTCTCGTTTTTGAACGGGGAGGTTTGGTATCAAAGGCTTTTGTAAGAGAGAGAGAGAGACTGTGGTGGGCATGTGTTCTTTTCAGTCAAGGCACTACACGCAGAACCACGGCTGCAGACGAACGTACCCACAGCCATGAAATCCGCCCCATCCTCCCTCAGGAGCCCTCTGAGTACTCAGAATGCTGAGGTCTGAAGATCTGGTGGCAGGTGGGACATGGCAGCTGAGTGCTGGCTGGTGAGATAAGCTGTGCTCGCAAGGTCTCCTCAGAGGAATGGGAAAGCTGCTGAGCTCAGATTAGTCACAATATTTCACCACGAGATAATGACTAGTGGTGTTGTTTTGTTACCGGAGTAGGAGTTTTATATTGTTTTCATTCATTCATATGAGACAAGAATAGAGAAAGAAAAGTGTATACACATATAACTGGCACACTGGAAAAAAATCTCTCTTTAAATTTTCTAATACTATAATGGTAGCACTTGGTACATCTACTGCAAAATCAATACAGACAGCAGAGCTGGGAGTAAAATAAGATGTTCAATGGCAACACTCACACCAGAGAGGCTTGTCAACAGGAAGGATTTGCCATGTTTTCTAGAGGTAGACAGATTTTGGGTACATCTGTTGTTCTGGGTAACCTCAGGCTGAAAATTCTTTGTTTCCAGCTCTCACATGCTCCTTCCAGGGCTTTATGGACTGCTTTACCCCAGAGGAATAGGGTTGTCACAGCAGCTCCTACATGGAGAAGCAGGGTTTGATATAGCTGTCGATTCAGTCTACTAATTGCTTTGAAATACAAACCAAGGTCTTGTTTTTGAAGAAAGAGCTGACTCAGAGTTACAAGAGAGGTATGGGTAACTCTGGATGCACTCATGCTGGGCTAAGTGCAGAGAGAGGTGTGGGGCTAAATTATACACCAGCCAGAGGCTGTGCTTTGTCATTGGTCTGGGCTTGGCAAACCTCTTAGGGCACAACCCCGGCGTTGTGTGTCAGGTCAGTAACCTGAGCTGCTCCTGAGAGACAAGCAGGCTGCTTCACTGTGAGCTGGGGATGATGCCTGCATTCCAGAAATCCCTTTTCATATTCTTTTTTTTATGGGAAGACATTCCAGAGTGAACTTCTGTTCACTGTTCCACAGATCTTTGTTTGAGGGTTGTTTTTTGTTGTTGTTGTTGTTTTTTCCTCCTGAATTTGGAAGTATTTGATCTGACAATTTGAAGTGAAATACCAGTTATTGAATTTATCTAGTGCCAGGTCTTGGGGAGACCTGAGAGCTGCCTTTCAGTGCCTGAAGGGGGGTTATAAGAAAGAAGGAGATGGGCTCTTTAGCAACCTGTGTGATAGGACAAAGGGAAATGGTTTCAAACTAAGAGAAGGGAAATTTAGATTGGATATAAGGAAGAAGTTTTTACAGTAAGGGTAGTGAGGCACTGGCATGCTCTATGATAACATTGAGAATTGTGTCCTGCCCTGCCTCAGCATGGTTTAGTGAAATAATCACTGGTAAATGTAAAATTTACATGCCTACCACTGTATGATGTATGAGCTTACGTAGCAAGGAGTGCTGACAGAGCTTTATAGATGAAATGTTCAGTACTAAGGCCGTGGTTGTGTAATGAATTCTGTGAATCTAATGCTGTTTGCCTGGCATCTGGTGCAGAAAATCTTGTATAATCTAGTGAAAAGAAATATTATTTTTGTTCTGGGTGTCACCAGAAAATGTCAGCCACTGTAACTTCGATGTGGCATTCAGAGGCGTACTGCAGTGACTACAAAGAAGACTTGTACTACATTACAGGAGATGATATGACATAGAAAAAGACAAGAATAGCTTTGTGACATAAATCCTTGAGGTGAAGAAATGAAATCCTTGACTTGTAAATAGGTTTGTGCAGAAAATCAGTTGTTTGCTTTAATTATTTTTCAAGCAGATGAGTCAACGGTCTGCAGCTGGGTCTGGTTGGAGGAGCACTGCCAGGGCACTCAATTTGGTACATTAACAGTGGTCACTGAAGGAGACTGACTGGTGGCAAAGTAGGATTGACGAGGGAAATAGAAAAAAAACAAGTGAGGACAATTTTAATGTATGAAAAATGAGTATGACTTACCTAGTCATACACAAACAGCCTGGACATGAAACAATTGTAAATTACAGAATCATAATTGTGATGCTAGAAGGTTTTCTTAGAAATCACGTAATCCAGTGCTATGACCTACGCTGTGATTACAGGATTTGTGACACATTCTTGTCCCATCCAAAGTCAAGAGTCCAACTGCAATCTTCTACCGTTCAATTGTAATTACTTTTAGGGAGTTTCCCGATCCTTAATTGAATTTCTGCTACTGTAATTGAAGCCTTCTTGTTTTGTTCCAGCAGCTGAAGGCACGGAGAACATTTCTGATTTTAACATCAGTGATGCCTTATGGTGGGAAGCATTTAAATGCTGCCCATCACTGAGGAAGAGTGGCTGAGAGCTGAACAGATCCCTTCGCGGTTGTCCTGAATTTCTGAATCTGTAATGTCTCAGAAGACTCATTATTAATACCCCAAAATAGGTAGGTTTTAAATACAGCTATTCGGTACTGCTTTACAATTCAACCTCCCTCAAAACTGGTGCAACAAAATGAGGAAAAAAGTAAGTGAAAAAAAGTCTGCCACAGTATTCTGTTTAACGCTGTAAAGATACAGCTGTGACAACGTGGATTTATGTAATTCATACAAATTATTACAATGGCCAGTTTCTACAGCGTTTGTCAGTGCATGTAATGTTAAACTGTCCAAATCCTGAAGAGTTTGACTGAGATCTGAGGATTTTAACATCAATTTTATGAATCAATTACAAAAATGCCATTTTTTTGGACCAGTGTAGGTTTCAGGAGCTGTGGTGTTTTCTTCCTTTAGCAGAAGGGAGGAGGACCATTATGCTGTCATAATGCTGGAAGTGGTCTGCAGAGAGGAAGGGCTAATTCTTAGACACAAAGCCAAAATACACCTTTCACTGGAAGTTTATCTCGCTTAGTATTTACTGCTTATTCTACATCAAATTTTATATAAAACTCTTGGAACAAAAAGTGTTTCAGTTTTCAAGGAACAGAGTTTCTACATTTGTATTTCAATAATTTAATTTTCCATGCAAATTGGTTGAAATATTAATTCTTCAAATCTCTGTGTTTGAGAATTATTCACTGACAACAAGAGAGAATTCCATTTACTGATGCAGCAACAGCTTTTATTACAAGGAGCGTTTTTCCTTGTTACTCAGAGCTGTCCTTTGTCCCATGGCAGACATCTAAAATGTTGGCTTTTTTGTGTGTTCAAAGACATCAGTTTTAATTTTTGCAAAATTAATACAAGTTCCACTTGCAGTCACAGGCTGATATTGTAATTTTGAATCTTGGATAGTCAACAAATAGGAATGGAACAGCTAAAGAGAGAGCTTTAAGATATTTAAATTCAGTATCTTTTCCTTCTCTGCATTAAGCAGCATGAACACAAACTGTTTTACTTCACATTGTATTTTCAGGGAACTTGAAATGTAAAGCCATCCTCAGTGCACTGTGCAGAAAATGAGTGCCTTAACCTCTGCTCTGGATCGTGCTGCTGTCACAGCACTGTGCCCCTGCTCACAAACAGGATGTCACCTCCCTGGTGCTGAGTCCTGCAGGAGATGGGTGCAGCCATCTGCCAAGGTTTGTGAGTGATTCATTAGATTCCCTCAAATGCTCACTCAGCACTGATTGAAGCATGTTGTCAAACCTGCCATCAGACTTGCTGGGGGAGGAGAAGGATGTTCACATCACCGAGGTCTGATGGAAACGTGAAGCACGGAGATAGCAGCTGCATCATGAGGTGTGCAAGCACCATAGGTTGTACTTGCAGGTGCTAAGGGGGGCTCTCACTCCCTGTAGCCAGACACTCACATGCTGCCCTGGGAAGTCTCCCTCACTTGTGCTAGTGCCTCACTGCCTTTATTGTAAAAAACTTCTTCCTTATATCCAATCTAAATCTTCCCTCTTCTAGTTTGAAACCATTTCCCTTTGTCCTATCCCAACAGATCTTGCTAAAGAGTCTGTCCCATTCTTTCTTATAGCCCTCTTTAGACAGTAAAAGGCATTTCTTGTTCATAACCATCTCTCCTTCCTACAGGAAATACCTTGGGAGTAAAATAAATTGTCAGTTTTCTTTCCTTTTTGGTATACCAGAAAGTCAAACTATCTAGGAAAACATAAATATCAGGCTAGCTTAATTTCATTCATCTATCTCAATCTAAATTCATCATACAGTGAGGTCAGGAATATTTTGACACTGAGAATTTAACACAGATGTAATAAATAGAGCAAAATGAAATGTATGAATGGTAAGTGGGTGGAAAGCTGGGATTACTATTACTAGCAAGAATTTATATGTAATGCTTTTACTTATATCTGTACTTCTGTAACAGCTGTAAGCTTCATTCAAAACCAAAATCTTACTGAAATGTTTCACAGGTGCAGAACAGAACCACTTCTCTGACCATGGAGAATTGTCTGGATGGCTGAATTTGGAATCGACCTCTGCTTTTCAAGAGATCTGTGAATGGACTGGAGAAAGCCTTGATGAGAGCAATCTGCAGCTTGAAAATACAGCCTGTGAGGAAGGCTTGAAAGGTTTTGGTATGTTTAACCTGGTAAGAGAAGGCAGGGAGGAGACATGGCAATGAATATGTGGAAGACTGAAGCAAAGAGAGAAGAAATAAACTGCTGGGCAGAATAAAATGTTGCGAGCTTACACCCCAGCTGAAGAGACATCAGGAAGCCTTTCTCATTGCTGTGTTCAGCATAGGACTGGATCACCTCCTGATGTGGGATCTCTGCTAGCAGAGGGTTTAGCAATGCACTAGACAAGCCAATCCTGTTGCAAAATCTATTCATCTGCCCACGACTAGATAGAAATGTTGAGAATAACATCCACAACTCATTACATTTCATTCTTCTAAAAGTAAGTTGCCTTCCATGAGCACACCTGCAAATAAGGTACAACTGCAAGGATGTTAGAAAATAGTGACTAGACAGTCTACAACAACAGGGCACAAAAGAAAGAGCCAAAACAGGATTTTAAATGAGGAGTTTAAATGAGATGATTTTTGTACATTTGTCTTCTATTTGAAATTCACAGATCAGTTCCAAAATCCTGTGAAGTCTTAATTAGCAGGTTTTTGCAGGCACTGCAGCTCTAACTACCCTTTTTCCTAAGAAAAGGAACCCAGGTCAGTGAATCTCTGGCCTGAGAAAATGCTGTTCACTGTACTAATTTTCTTCAGTGGTGACAGGCATTCAAAACAAACTAAAATTGAAAGCTACTAATTGAGAACTGAATCCACACAGTGCAAACTGGAATGCCTTCTCTGAGGAGAGCAATTTTGCTCTCTGCGTGGTGTTGTTTTGCAGCTGTAAGTGCCCAGAACTCCAAAGATGCTCTTCCTTTGGTGTTTGCCTCCCCTTCCTCTCTTTCTGTTATTTTCAGTATCTCTTTCCTATATTTTCCAGCCAATAATCTACTTTTAAAAGAAGAGTAAGAACTGTTATGCAACAGAGTCACAGCAGTGAGCAACTTGATGGGATATAAATGAGGGAGATGATTAAAAAAAGGTACAGATTTCTACTGTGTGGTTTTGTTGTTTTTTTTTTTTTAGTGAGGGGACATTGCTGATTTCTGAGAGGTGCAAGCTTTGCTCTGCTCACTATGACTCACCTGTTTTTCCCTCTGTTCCTTACAGCCAGATGGCATAAACCAGTGAAGGCCAAATAATTCATCATTCCACAGACTTGCAATGGACTGGCCCCCAGATGAGGCCTGGAATGTTGGAAGTCTCTTCATGCTGCTACAGGCAAGACAGTTTCTCTGTATAACTGTAGAGTTAAGTTTATAAATGCTGCAGTGGAATGTCAAGCACTACTAAAATCCTGATTTTGATGGGCAATATCAGTCTTTTCTGGAATGAATCCTTGACTTTAACAACATAGCTGTATTTCTTTAAAAAGAGCATCACAAGTGGCCTGCAGATAAACAGTGAAGAACGGTTAATTGCCCTTCAAGTAAAATAACTCTATGAGCAGTCAATGGAAGAATGGAGAGCAGCACTACCTGTCAGTCATCAAAGCCAAACCAACTATTTGGAGGGCTATAGAGCATCACTGTCTTCATCAGATTATTGGTTCACAGACAGATAACATCAGCCCAACCTTTTGTATCCAAAACAGTGACCATATAATATGTGTATTGTGCTCAGTGCTCCGTTCTTCCAAATGACTATGGAACTGTGCATGACACACACAAGAAAGCAATTCCTTGGGCTCGATTATCTGGTATAGCCAGGCACAGTGTGCTAGCCAGTGGAATGGCATGAAAAGCTGCAGCTCAAGATGACAGGATGGAAAGAACAATAGAAATTGTAATGGTTGTTCTTACAAATCCCCAGGAGACTGCCTGGCTCATGCTGAGACACCTTACGCAGCCACTTGTGAAATCAGGTGTCACTTCAGGTAAACCCAACTACATAATTTTTGAAGTTGTTTGCATTATTTCCATTTTTGGATTCAAGCTGTTAACCAGTTTGGAGATTAGTGGGTTGCCTGTGTTAGGAGACAGTTGCATGATGATGCTAGGCATTGCCTCAATGAAGTCCTGTTTACTTACAAAGTATGGAAAAACATTCTTTCCAAAAGTTTGGAATTTAAAATTGGATTAAATGAGCCACACATTTTTGTGCACTGTACTTAGAGCAAAGCCAGTATTTTCACAAAAAAGCTTTCTCAACTGCAGTTTTCATTTTTCACCCTTTGTGTCCCCAGTGTATGTATGTTTGCTTCTTTTCTCTCACAAAATGCAAAGCTCCCCATTTCAAATGCCCTTTTTGCACTTTCTGCATTAGTCCAGAGGGAAACCATGTGGATAATGTGCAATGTACAGAAGTTTTGCCATGTGTCTGTCATTGGAATTGCTGTTGTTTCAGCTCTCTGATTCCAGAGGGGTGTTTATTTTTCATGCTTATTTTAAGAACAGTCACGGTTGCCCACCAGCTTCTACAAAATTCCATGAAGCAGATCTTCACATCAGCTTAGCAGGACGTTTACACCAGTAATTCGAATGCTGGTTTTAACAAAACATCTGTCATGAAATACATGCATTCTTTTTAGAGCCTTCATATTAGTTTGTTCTGAAAAATAATCATCCATCCTTACATATAAAAGACATAGACTTACTCTATAGGACTGTTTTTGCACATTTCATCTTTGTACTTTATTTCCCCATATGAAAATGAGCCTTTTGAACAACGGGATACCGTGTACAGCCCTTAGTGATATCTGAAAGCCTTAATTTTAAAAACAATTATGTCCCAAATGCATCTGTCAAGTAAGTGAAAAACCTCTAGATCACATAGGACTGATGAAATGGATGAAGATGTAATTGCTTCTGGTTTAGTCAGCAAGGAAATGGAGTCTCAACACCTGGCCAAAAGACTGCAGACAGCAGTCCTGTAAAAGCACCTTCACACTCCAGCCATAGCAGCTTATCTTAAGGTTGAAAACAAGCACGTCAAACCTGAAATACCAAAAGGTAACATTCTTCACAAACCTGCCACTTGAAAGTACTTTACCTTGCAATTAAGCTTCATTTTACACCAACTTCCAGAAGCGAAGCCTTTTAGACTGCCAGCCACACAGCACCTGGAAAACTCTGTGGACTGGACTGAACTGAAGCCACCAGGCTATTTCACAGAGGCAGCTCACAGGTACAAACAGGTGCTCATAGATCTTAAGGCATCACAACGTGTTATCAATTCCCTGAGAAACCCAATATCCCTCTTTCTTTCCTCTCGTAAGGATGCTTTATTATAATTACATATCACTTTATTAGGCAGCTGAAGCAAAGAGCACATTTGATGCTAATGAAGTGCTGCTGTGGTTGAGTCTGCCACTATTTTTGGACCTGCACATCTCCAGCACTTTTGATTGGGTGACTGAGGCTTTGGATGTCTCTAGCTTCTTCTGTGGCAGATGCTCAGTGAAAAGCAATGACTCAGCTAGCCAGGAACGCAGAACTGTTTACATGCTCAGAATGAGAAAAGCTGTGGGACAGCAAGAATGCACACAAAAGCTCTTTATTTGGTGGAAGTACTTTTCAGGTAGCAGATGATATCTAGATTGAAAAAAAAACCTTCTAATACTGACACTGCTTCTCACTAGGATAGCTACACAGTTGTCATTATTCCTCTTTTCCATCCCCCACCTTAAATCACTTCAAAAAAAATGACTGATTTCACAGAACTCAGGGAAAATATTTTGGAGGTTAAGAGCAAGACAAATCACAGCTGTTCACTGGCTATTTTTCCTTATGAAAGATGACGGTTTTGCTGTCCCCCTTGTTCTGATTTGAAGCCTGAGGAGTTGCTTGGCACAGTAAGAGCATGATTTGGTATTAACAGCTAGTGCCCCTGCTCCCACACCCCTTTGTGCTAGTTTATATCCCCAAAGGAAATACTCATTCCTCCCTCTCCCCTCCCCACCTTGCAAGGCTCTTACAGGCTTGTTTAGCTCCTGGTTCACCCCCAGACAAGCAAGAGTACTGGGACAAAGGAGGCAGGAGTACCTGACAGCATTTCTCTGTACCTATGAAGACAATTAATTACATTACCAAGTCACATCCTGACAGCACATTGAGAGTCAAGAGCCTCCCTACTGAATAAACAAGATTAATGGTCTAATAGCAATTTCATGTTGATTGACACACACGTGAGGAATGTGTCAAAGTCATAATTATAGAAAAGGCTGTTGTATCTAAATGATTTGTTTCCTTAGGCTAACCCACATAGCTATTTCCTTACTACAGCTTCCCCATTCCAAAAGGGGGATGACTGAAACAGGAACACCTCTTAACTTTTTCCTTAGAGTGCAACTGAATCTCAGTTTGCAGACTTTGTAACATCACATGGAGCTACAGACTATACTGATCAAGGTCTGCTTTGTTTTCACCCTTTTCCCATTTAAATACCCTGTGTACAATCTTTCTTTAAGTAAGATTTCTAAGCACGTTGCTTTGCTTTCTTCAGCAGTACCAGCTAACTTACTTTAGCACTAGCACTGAGCTGCATCCAATGCTTGCATGTCTTTCTAGTTGATTTATGCTAACAGGGCCAGCCCCATCGTTGCTGTAAAATCTCACATCAATTTAAAAGCCTCTAACTATGAGCATCATCCACCAAACCACATACAACAGAAGATGCTACTCATCACAGACATTGCTCTGATGACATTGAAAAATAAGGACCATCTTCCAGGAGCAGCACAGGGCAGAACCTGGCACAGATGATCATGAAACTCACACTCAGCCAGCAGCACAGGAGTATTTGCTGCATTTGGACTA
The DNA here is from genome assembly GCF_023343835.1 of Lagopus muta. Taxonomy (NCBI): domain Eukaryota; kingdom Metazoa; phylum Chordata; class Aves; order Galliformes; family Phasianidae; genus Lagopus; species Lagopus muta. The sequence goes on along the minus strand of NC_064449.1, from coordinate 6,314,922 downwards.
AGCTTGCTCATTGGCTCCCTCTGCTGAAGCACACTGAAATTAAATTTAATTAAAGAGGAAGATGGTGGAAGGACAATCAGTGCCTCCGTATTCTAACACCAGCCAGCATTAGCTATAGAAAGAACTACAGTCCCTGATCTATGAGAATCCAGAGCCAGGTATTGTCCACAAATCTGGACCCTGTTCTTCCCCTCAATGCATGTATGTGACTCCTATGTGACATACTGCAGGCTCACACCTCAGTGAGGGCTGTCTCACTCCCTTTTCTAGCCTCTTCTCATGAAGCTTGTATGAATTTGGTGAAATCTTGACTCCCTGTCAAGTTTGACCCCACTGGCTACTTTCCTCTAGGAATTAATGGGAAAACAGATGGTGCAGTTATATAAGCCTCATTTCCTGCAGAAGTCTGGCTAAGAAAGACCTCAAGCATGCCAGATTTGTTACTACGTACAGCCTCAGTTTTTGTAAGAAGGGATCTATTACTATCTAAGCATTTTCTTCCAGGTATATCTGATAACTGACCTCAACAGAGAAAGCAAGCAGACAGGATGAACTTTCTCTAGCTGCTTTCTGCCAGTTCCTAAGATTGGGAAGTTTGCTGAAACTCCCTAAGTTTCCCAGGAGAGAAACACACTTGCCTTTCACTGAAGCTTTTAAACTCATTTCTGAGACAACAGAAGAAAGAAACATGCTTTTGCTCTAAGAAGGTACGCAGTGGCAAGGATTCTTGCTTCTTAACTAAGGATGTTAGAGTCTACAAATAAAGAACAGGAAGTAAGCATAGGGTAATTAAACCCTACAAAACTCACTTTAGAATATTCTGGTGTTCCTACTTAAGAAAAGCAAGGCGTAGCTCCAGAAAGGCCTCTAAGAAGTTGCTATATTTTCCAAAGTTTATGCAGTGATTGATGGATCAAAGCAGCTCATCAGAAATGCCATTTGAACAAAGCTGCATCCAAACTTTAAAATGCTAATGAGTAACCTAGCAGTGGGGTGCTGCTACAACCTGGTTCTTCAGACTCAGAAGATTCCAGCAATTAAGATACAGAGAACTACAGTTGAGCTGATTTTTATCCTCAAATGTGTCCTGAAGGGGTAAGTAAATCCAGCATTTATATTCTCTTCCCCAAAACTTTTTTCCCCCCTGCAACTCATTTATGGTTAAAACTATTTGAAATTCAAATGCTTGTTCCCTTCTGTTAATAGCAATAGTTTGTTTATTTAAAAGCCTTCGTCCCAAAAAAACCCTTACCAAAAGAAACCCCACAAAGCCTCAGATATGTATGCACTCGCTCAATTCTAGACATCTGCATGTGGTCTCTCCATTTCCTACAAGCAGTACTCCAGTCCTTTAAATAATTTGCACTGCAAGATTAACGCAACGCATCCAATTATGGAATGCAATGAAGACACCAGAAATCCTTGCTTTTTTCCCCTCAAATTTAATGTGGTGCTTTCAGAACACTTAGAACACCAATTTGTGAGGATAGACTCCATTTGAGAGAGAGAATGTGGAGCGCAGGTACCCACGGAGCTGAGGCACCTTCTTGATTCGTGCAAGGACCTGGGAATCCACTGCCTTCTGGTCTGTCTTACGTTGCTCCGTTATCTCATATTTCTAGAAAGTACAAAGAATAATGTTAAAATCCTACAGAGTAACTTCAGGCTCTTCTAGAGAAGATTCAGGGCAAACCCTGAGTTCTGGCATTTTCAGGAAATCTTTTCTCAACTTATTCTAAATATGGGATAGGAAGCAGCAGACCGGAGGTGGCAGAGAGAACTGAAGCCACTTTTTGGCTTATGTTGCAGATAGCTGGAGCCAGCAGCATGCTGTTGGCAGTATCAAAACAGTAAAGGTGTTTCTTGGTCAAGAAAGGCATTCAACTAGAACAATCATTGCTGTTGTCCAGCTAAGGGAGAAGTAGAAAACAATCTCCAAGTTTAAAAGGAGCTTATCTCAATGCTAATGCATGTGTTCATTTTAATTGCATTAGCTTTCTCTACTATGGACCGTTGTCAATTTGTTTCATGGGATTTCCCCTTTCCAGCCTGGCTTTAAGCAATAAGGATGTTCACAAAGAATAAGCACTCATGTTCCTTACTTCTTTTTCAGTATCAAAGATCTCGCCTTCCTGGTGCTTGGGCTTACGCAGCTTCTTCTTCTTAAAGTAGGCATCAGTGAGATGCTTGGGAATTTTCACTCCAGAGATATCAACCTTTGTAGATGTAGCAATAACAAATTTCTGGTGGGCCCTACGCAGAGGAACACGGTTGACAGCCAGAGGTCCTAAAGGCAGAGGAAAGACAGGCAACAGTTGTCATTTTTAACTGGCATTTTTGATACAGCTGAAAATCAGAACAACCAACAAAACCTTTCCCCACTGCCTCTTCATAAATAAAAAATATTTCCTGATCTCTTCCAGGTGTGCAGATACTGAAGCTTAATTAACTCCCACTCACTGAAAAATCTCAAAACATAATTCCTCATAGTTACACAAACACATAGCATGCTAAATCATCCCAATCCAGGTCAGTACCACTAATTCCAGAGACAAATTCAGACTAGAAAGTAAATATTTTTGTTTCTTACCTGTAACAAGCAACAGGCCAGTACCAAGCTGCTTCAGAAAGACAACACGCTGAAAAGAGATGAGATGTGACATCAGTCCTCAAGTTTCAGCATTACACCTCCTGTGACATTTGAGAAACACTGCAGCCAAACTGTGACCATGTCTACATTCAGCCTGTGCTGTTGGTACATACATAAAGAAGCAGCCAACACGGATGCAGCTGTGCTACATAAGAAGCAAACACCACAGGAACAGAGCTACCAACATCTGTCAGAGTATAGCTTTGACAAAGCTACCACAGAATGAAACTGAGGAATTCAAGAAAATGCATAATTCTTTTTATGTAACAGCAAGCCACAGTTCTGGCCTTGTTGCAAGAGTAATACAGGCACCAGCCCTGCTATTCTGCAGTGCAAAATTAACATGACAAGCACCTGTAGTTTTCTGAGTTGCAGCAAGTCTCCTTTATCACTGTATAATCAACTGGATTAGCCTGTTTTAACTTCCAGCCCTGTACAGAAGACTTTCCCTTAAAAACAGGATGAAAAAACCATCCAGGCAGAATGCAACTGCACTTGCAGATCTGCAAGAGCACCAGAAGTTCCCAGTTACCTTGCCTCTGTGACGACCAGTCAGGAGGATCAGAACAGTTCCTGGAGTAATAGAAGCCCGCAACCTCCTCTTGTGTTGAGAAAATGGCTTTTTGCCATGACTCAAAAGCTTGCGAGGAACATCCTCAGTTGGATAATAGCGAGGCTAGAAAGAAAAGGAACAAAGCGTACCACCCTGTAATCCATGAGATAAGATGTTTTCACTACAGGCTCCTCCTTTTCTAAGAGATAATTTGCTCTTTAAAGATGATCTCTCTAGAAAGAAACTTCGGCAGCAACCACTACTTCAGGAAAACACTGAAACACTGTTTTCTAAACAACTCATTGCCCTGCTAAGAGACTCAGCATCTACTAACAAATTACATGCTACAGCCTTACACTGTGAGCATTTCAACTCCTTTTCTTACCATTTTGCGGACTTTAACCACACGGCTGCCTCCATTCTTGTCTCCACCAACTGGTTTGATGACAGTTGCGCGTGGCTTCTCTTTCTTTTTCTTTTCTATCTGTAAGCAAAGGAAAGGAAAAATAAGTGAAACTTCAAACCAGTCACCACAAGAAGTGGTCAAACAGCACAGTTACGTAAACTTGGTATTTGTCATCCATACCTTTGTTTCTGGAGCAGTGTATTTGCGTTTGTACAGTGCTTTTCTGGCATACATGGCTGACCGGGAGTATTTCCCAATGCCCCGCGCCAGGACCGGGTTGCAGCTGGCATGGTACTTTTTAGGCTTCTTTATCTTCTCACGTGCCTTCTTCTGGCTTGCCTTCTTCTCAATTGGCTTTTTGTCAGCTGGTTTCTTCTCTACTACCTTCTTCTGGGCCGGCTTCTTCTCGCCTGCCTTCTTTTCGCCTGCTTTCTTCTCACCTGCCTTCTTCTCACCCGCCATCTGCAGACATAAACAGACCAGAAACTATGCAGAAAAATGATTATAAAGCATGCAGAAGAACACCTATATCAAACAGAAAAGCAAAAAGATTATCCTTTATACTATTCTGAGAGCTCTTAGCACCTTTTGCAGTTATTGGAAAGAGACAGCACAGAGCTAAAAGCCACGCAGAGCACTGCAGTGTGAAAATCATTAATGTTTTAGTTGCCCTCTAATGCTGTTATTAAACTCAACGACTGCACTCAACCCCCTAGCAGGCAGCCTAAGGTACAAATATATAGGAAGGCTACAGTCACCCTCCTATCTCTGAGAGCCACGCTATACTCAGCTCCCTCAGCGCCACCAGCGCCGCGCAGCAGCCCACCCCGGCTACAGCTCTACGCAAGGCCCCGGCTACGGCCCAGCCCAGACTCAGCGCTCTGCCACGGCTCACCAGAAGGCAACCAACCCTCCCCCAACAGCCCCCCTGCCCGCTCTACAGGCACCAGACCGAGACCGTGAGTGCAACGCAGCTCCCCAGGAGCGGATGGAGGCGGATAGCGCCCACTCGAGCCACAGCCCTGCGCTCCGTGGCTCCGCCATTCTTACCTTCCGGGGAGGAAAAGAGATCTACATCCGGGCACCCGCGGCCTAAAGAGAGCGTGGCGCCTGACGTCATTGCGCCAATCGCGGGGCACGCTGGGAATTAAAGTCCGGGAGGGCCAGGATCCCTTCCTATAAGGCGGAGTGGCGCGCGGTGATGACGTAAGCGGTGGCGTAAGGCGGGCCGCGCCGCGCTCCGTGCGCTCCGGGGCTCTGAGGCCGTAGTTGTTCGCGCTCCTCTCGGGGCGCCCGTAGGCCGCGAGCACCGCGCTGCGCTGAGGGGGGCTGAGAGCCACATGTGAACCAGCGGCCGGCTGCGGGGCGGTGGGTGGTGCCGCGACCCGCTGGGCAAAATGACATCGCGGAGGTGAGGCGGCTGCGAGCCCGGCGTTGGGGTTCGTGGGGGGGAGGGGGGGAAGAGGGCGCTGTGTGGGACTGACGGGCTTTTTTCATGCTGCTCTCTGTATACGGTGTTTGCCTGCTTTCTGCTGTCCTCTGTGGGTTAAGGTAAACGCGGCTCTCAAAGAGAATTGGTGTAGTAATGTGGATGTTGTGTTCCTTTTTATTGTTTAACCTGCCTGCTCATAAAATTGATGTGTCTCTTTGAGTAGAGGAACTGTAGTGGAGCGAGGCTGCTGTGAGCTTGTAAGGCCGCACCAGGAGTGCTGTGTCCAGACCTGGGGCCCCCAACATAGCAGTGATGTGGAGCTGTTGGAGTTGGTCCAGAGGAGAGCTGTGAGGTGCTCGGCAGGCTGGAACACATCACCTACAAAGGAAGGCTGAGGGCTGCTCAGTCTAGAGAAGGTGCTGAGGAGATCTCATTACAGCCTTCTAGTGCTTGAGGGGTGTTATAAGCAGGGGGAGTGGGTTTTTACCGTGTGTAATAGTGATAGGGCAAAAGGAAATGGGTTTAAGCTGAACAATTTAGGAATAAATTCTCTATAGGGTGGTGAGGCTGTGGCAGTGCTGCCCAGAGCTGTGGGTGCCCCATTCCTGAGTGTGCCTGAGGCCATGGATGGGCCCTGGGTAGTCTGAGCTGGGGGGCACCCAGCCCATGGCAGCTGCAACTTGATGGGTTTTAAGGTTTCCTCTAGCCTAAGCCATTCTCTAATTCCATGGAGTTTTTGAACACCAGGTTGTCCTCTCTCTTGTTCTGCTTACCTTGGTGCAGTGAGGTTGATTGATTCTCAGTTGGGCTGTAGCTGAGCCCAGCTTTTAGATCTCAGGTATGTGTGGGATCTGCAGAGCGTGTTGGGTTTTGTGCCTGCTCCCACCTACACGCTGGGACGGGTGTGCAGTGCCTTTCAGAAACACTTGTCAGCCTTCCTGCTGTCAGGGAAGTTTGTATTTTAATTTGAGACTGAAAAATATAAGCTGGGGCCTAAAAATAGGAATAACTAAGCTCCCAGTCACCACCTCCATAGATGCTGAGACCCAAAGCTGATTTTTATCTCTCCTGCACTTGAAAAGATGATTGGAAAAGCTCAGTCACTGCATGGAAAAATGTATTGATTTTTTCTTTCCTCTGTCTCTTCAATTTGATGAAAGTCTGCTGGCAGTGTTGGACTTGTGAAGCACGGATTCTGCTGACTTTTTTCTTCACTGTGCAAAATGCAGCTGTATGCTTATTTAAAAAGTAATGATAAAATAGCAGTGCTGTGTTTTCTGCCATGTCACAGTTTTCAGCAAAAGGTTTCTTGCTTAGCTAACATCCCTCGCTTTTGTAGATGAGACTCCAACTGTTCTACTGCGTTTCTGCTGATGTTTTTACCTTTCTGTAAGCTAACTTGGGTCTGCTGCTGAACCCCCAAAGTGGAATTGCTGTATGGAGTGTTCTGTGCATAGTGGCACAGTTGGTTTAATTAGAGTGTGGGTTTACACGTATGTGTGTTGGTTTTCTTAGTTGTGCTTCTTGGCTGTGATGTCCTTCACTTGGGATAGCCTCTGCACCTGCTCTTAATAGAGATTGGAAAAGGAAAGAAGAAAATAAGTCTAAAATGCATTCCATCCCTATAAAAGGAAGCATAGGAGAAAGTCCTCCATGGGGGTTATGTTACTGATAGCTATGCCTGCAGCCCCCTTTGCTCTCTCCCCCCGTTTTAGAAGGGATGCAGCCACAAGGTTCAAAAGCACACATGTGATGGCAGCACTTCAAATGAAGAGATCTCAATCGCCGGTCCGGAACCGTTTAAACGAGATCACTAACACCCCCATTTTTCTATTTGGGGTGGCTGACAAATGCATCTTCCTACACAAAGCCAAAAATACAAGGATGAGAGAGCAGGAGAACGAGTTACCGCTAGAACAAAAGTTACATAAAGTGCAATAAAGCCCTCAGTCTCCCAGATGTAGCTTTTCTTTTGCTATACTTTGTAACTTTTTGCCATCTTGAGTAGGAGTGTACCTATGCGTATTTCATGTTTTGAACAGCTCGTATGCAGTTACTTCCAGGTGCATTGAGATTTAGGGTGAGATACAGAAGGTATTGAATTAATTAAACTTCATGGAATGACAAAGTATAATAAATCTGTAGGATTGGTCCTAATAATTTCTCCTTTTTTTATGTTTATAGGCATAAATTTAGAGACAAGCAAAGGTATCTTTTGAATCCCACGTGTATTGAAATTGCTTATTAGCTGTTCACAATGTTGCTATGCTATTGCTGTTGCTTTCCCCCTAATGGAAGTAATAATGTTGAGGGTTGGAAGTGTGGTAAATATATTGCCATCTCCCTTAGTTGTTATTTAGTGATCAATTAATCCCAGGTACTGATGCTTGTGCAACATTTCTTCTGATAACCACACTGAATAGAGAACTGTTCTTGACCTTCAGTTGGCTATTAGATAAGTGCAGGATTTATTGATTCTTATCCATTTGCTGTAAAAGCTTTTAATGTGTCTTTTCAAGCCCCATGGTGCGTAGGTTTGATTTTCTTTATCTCCACTTAGAGATACAGCAGTGATCACCAGGTTTTCTTGGTGCAAGCAGGATATTCTTAATTAGTTAAAAAGCAAGATTAACAAGAGGAATCATTTACTTCTGAAATGGAGTTGAGCATAGGTAGTCCTGATTCCCATTTGGATATTCTGGAATCTCTAAAACTCCCAGAATGTTTGGGTGAGATGCTGTGTCTGAATGGAACAGGCTGGGTAAGGGCTTGGTAGGAATGTTGTCTGCTTGTCATGATAGAAGGAATTGCTGAACCAATCAAAGCAACGAAGTCGTAACCCTAACATTAGATAAATGCTCTATTTGCTGTTGGAGCAATTTACTGTGAAATATTGAATATCAGAAGTGCTACGTAATTTTTTAAGGCATGGCATTTTTACAGCTGCAGTGAGATTGGTTGCAGGCTGCTTGCCCTAATGCTTTGCTTTGGAGCAGCTGAGAACCCTCTGCACAGAGGAGCCGCCCGTGTTCTTTCTGCAGATGTGGATGTGCCTTTTTGCTGTGCCCTGCCTAGTGCATGGTTCACAGCAGAGCTGCAGAGTGAAGGAAATCATTGAATCACCAAAGAAAAGTCCAGCCAAACCCCTGAAGCAGTTCTGAGTTGCTGTGTTTGCATCTCTGGCCCATGTGGTGATTTTTCAAGTTATTTTTATTCTACAGTTTGTTGCCTGAAATCGCGCCTTGCTCCGCAGCCATTCTATGGCAGGGGGTTGGAAGCAGATGATCTTTAAAGCTTCCTCCAACCTAAGCCACTCTATCATCCTCATTAAGAAGTCCTCTCACCTACAACAGAGGTGCAGCTTACAGTTTATTGAGCTCTTACAGTTGTGTAGGAGAGCAATAAAATCCCTCAACTACAGATAAGAGGAATCGCAGCTGCGTTAACTGAACGGCTAAGAATAAGCCAATGCCATAGGTGGGGACACCGAGCTTCTGAGATATAGACCATATACAGCTCTCCTTTGGCAGGGCACTATATTAGTCACTCATTAGGCCACTTGTGGGTGGTGAATATCAATATGGGGTTCCTTGATGCTTGTATTTAAGCGTGGTACGTTTGGGTGAGAAACTGCCAATGGTATGCAGAAGGCAGAGTGGCAAACTGGTGTCTGACAGCAGTCAGCACCCTGTGCCCTTGGGGGTGGAAGGAGCCTGGGTAGCTGAGCAGGTCGTCCTCAAGTGGAGACCCTTCTTGGCTGGTGGTCATCCTGTGTGCTCAAGGATGAGGTTCAGTTTAAATTTCAACCTTTAAAATGTTGTCTGATATCGCTTTGGATGGTTTAAGTATTTTTCCTGCTTGTCTTTCAGTGTCTTTGTCTTGTCTTCCAGTGTATGAAAAACACATGATTCCATCTGTGTTTCTGTTGTGTACCTTCCTTTGATAGCACTGCAGTTTGGATGTGTATAGTATAACTCTTTGACTTGCAAAGAATCTCTTACCAATATAGCAAACAGCAATGCAATATAAAAAGAGCAATTTATACATTTTAAGTAGAAATTCTTACTGAATTTCGAGCAAAATTCAGCCCTGTCTTTGCAGCAGCTGTGTAGTTCTGTTTAGTTTTGTTGCATAGATTAACTTTGAAAATGAGACTCTTCTATTTACTTGTTCTCTTTATTTTTAACCTCGTGTAGATGGTTTCATCCAAATATTACTGGGGTGGAGGCAGAAAATCTACTGTTGACAAGAGGAGTTGATGGCAGCTTCCTGGCACGGCCCAGCAAAAGTAACCCCGGAGACTTCACACTCTCTGTTAGGTATGTTTAAATGTTCTGTCTTTCTTCCCAAGGTGTTCATTGCGTGCTGTTCTTTGGAGCAAGAGTCGTAAATTAACTATTTGTAAGAGATGAAATAATGCACGGATCTCTGCCCTTCTCTCTGTTTCCCCTGAAGAAGTTCTCAAGTATCTTTACTCAACTTGGGGAATCTGCAGTTTGGGGATATTGTAGAGATAGAGAAGTTATGGGGAAGCAGAAGTGAATTAATAATTGTATTACTGTATGCCCTTTAAAAATCTATTTGATAACCATTTGAAAGTAGCAGAAGTTATCTGAATTGCTGATCAAACACCTGCAAGGAAATGCTATCCTGACTTTTTTCTTATGGGAAAAAATCAGCAAGTCTTTAAGGTCAGCTGTGGTGTTGTTCCAAACCAGACCTTTTGTAACACTTGTCCCACTGTCAGTGTGTATGTAGTGGTAGGGACAAGGAAAAGAGAGCAAGAGGAAGTAGATAAAGGAAAAAGGAAAAGTGGGTTTGGTGATAAGAGTGGTACTACTGGGATACCTTTGTGATAATGGGCTCTGTTTAACAGACGGGGCCTCTTTCAGGGAGCTGTGCTTTGTTAATACAAGAAACTCCAGGACTAAATGGTTTACATTTTATTAAAAGAGAGATTCTAGAAATTAGTGTGGAAGTCCAGCAAAAAGCAGCAAACAAGCTCTGATGGGTGTCCTGCAAAAGCTGAGTTCTTTTCTCACCCTTCCACCCCTTGTGCTTGTGAGTGCAATTCTGGGGGATCCAGAGAATTTCTGTTGCAGACTGCAGGACCCTGGGGCTTACTCTGGCTTAGGGAATTCCTTTGCCACAGAATTATTGTTATTTTTTTCTTATTCTTTCTAACTGTTGGGCAGCCCCTCCCTCTTCTTGCAAGCTAGCAAGATGTGGCTGAAATATATTTCAGAAATATGCACTAGATCAACTGTTCTGCCATATTTCATTTGGAAAGTGATGCAAAAGTCTGGATTTCTCCAACAGTGAAAACAGAACTGAGTATAAGAGTGGTTTATTGGAAATCAGCTGACTTACATGGTTTCTTCCTTTGTTTCTAACATTAGGCGAACTGGAGCTGTCACCCACATCAAGATCCAGAACACAGGAGACTACTATGACCTCTATGGAGGAGAGAAGTTTGCTACATTGGCTGAGTTAGTCCAGTATTACATGGAACATCATGGGCAGCTCAAAGAAAAGAATGGAGATGTGATAGAATTGAAATATCCACTGAACTGTGCTGATCCTACTTCGGAAAGGTCAGAAATGGTGGTGAAAACCTCACTATCCATGTGCTTCTTAATAAGTGCATGCCATCCCCATAGGATCTGCTTCTATTTGGTGGGAGGGTAGTCCTATTATACTAAAGTTAATCCCCCTGAATTCAGTGAGATTACTTGCAAAGTTGACTCAATAAATGTGGTTAGAGGTAAAATAATTTTGCTGAACAAAATAGGTCTTGAAGCTTTCTTCCTGGCATGATAAAATACTGGAAAAGAGGGCAGAGTTCCTTTGATTTTTAATGGGAGAATGATTTATAGAATTTCTCTTAGTGATCTCTGAATCTTTAGTGCCTTGGAATTCCTTGCAGTAATATTTGTGTGTAATTTTATACATTTTTTTTCCCCACAAATGTATATATATTTAATATATATCTATTTAATATACATGTATTTAAGAAAGTAAATCCTTAAACTGCTCAAACTGATGGTTTTATGAGCATGGCTAATAAGGAGCATCTGAAACTTTTGCCATGCTGAGGATGTCTGTGCATGACAGAAATATCTCTGGCCAGTAGATGTCAGTTTATCCTCAGAATATGGAAGAAAGGAGGGAAAAAAAAGAAAGGGAAGATATGAAACAAGCTCCCTCACGCCTCAGTGTGGCTTGTATTTAATGGCTGTGGGGAGAATTATTGCATTTATGTGATTTATCCTGCTCAGTTCCCAATGTGATGGAAGAGTAGGGTCTTAAAGGTACTGAGTTCCCAGAGCATTATTGGGAAACCCTCACGAAGCCAACAGACCAAGAGTAAATGCCTGTGCTGAGGAGAAAGTTGCTGTATGAACTTGTACTTATTGGACTTCAGGGGATTCATTTGTACTGCTGTACAGGATCCAAACGAAAGCTTTGTTTGAAACTTGCATAAAATGCAAATTTCAGGGCTTGTGGAAGTGCCTGCTTTGATGTGTTCCTGCAGTTGCTCGTGTTTATGTACACGTACGCTTCCAACAGTTTGTTATAAACTATGAACCTTTCTGTAGTCTGGGACTCATTCAGTGTCCATTTTAGGGTTTCCCTTTGTAATAACTTTTTATGCCAAGCGGATTCAACCATGGCTGGAATGACTATTAGAGTGCTGTCTTCATTTAAAGGTGGTTTCATGGGCATCTCTCTGGAAGAGAAGCTGAAAAACTGTTAACAGAAAAAGGAAAACATGGAAGCTTTCTTGTGCGTGAGAGTCAGAGCCACCCTGGGGACTTTGTTCTTTCTGTCCGGACGGGAGATGATAAAGGAGAGAGTAATGATGGGAAATCTAAAGTGACACATGTCATGATTCACTGCCAGGTATGATGAAGCAGGAGCTTCTTTAGCAGTACTGCTTCTGTGTGCAGAGGGCTTATTCTAACAAGAGGGCCTTTCTGCGCTTCGCTAAAGGCATGCATGTATTTCCACTTTTTCCTGTGGTAACGTGTGTGTGATATACGTCATCTGGTTGATCAAATGGAATAGATTTGCTTCTGATTGCATCAGAAGTCTGTCTTAAAGCCTTTTGCTGATGGAGCTTTTAATGTTCGTGAACCTTAAGCAAGATGCTGTCTGCTGTATGGATGATATCAGGACAGGAGTAATTGGACAAATAGAGATCTGTTCATGTATGTCTGTTGCTCCTGTTATTTCATAAAGTCTCACCTGAGAGTGATCAACAGAGCGTAAACAAGCCTGAGTATTTAATGTAAAGAACACTTTAAATATTAATATAGAGTGGTCCATCATTTCAATATTTATGTACTTGAGTTATGGTCTTTAAATATTTTTGTGCATAACAGTGGCTTGCTCAATACTCAAATCTGTGACTTTTGTTTTAGTTACGTAAAATTGTAATTGCTACAGCTGTATAAAAACTAAAATGTAGTAGGAGGAAACAGTTTAGAGACAGAGAAGAGGATGTTGTCCTCCATAATGTGTGTTTCTTGTTGTCTACCATCTACTAGCAGAAGAGTTTTACTGGGTTTTTCTATGTGTAGTGTGAAAGAATTTCTCTTGTGTAGTCTAAATGTTATATCAGTGCAGACTTGATGAAGTTAGTTTGTTTTGATGACTGACGATCTGTTTTTAAGGATCTAAAATATGATGTTGGTGGAGGGGAGAAGTTTGACTCTCTGACAGATCTAGTAGAGCATTATAAGAAGAACCCTATGGTAGAAACTTTGGGCACAGTATTGCAACTCAAGCAGGTGAGTGAATGGAGAAAACACCACTAACTTTATTATAATTTCAATGTATATTGTTGGGGAAGAGTGGGCTTTTCTGTGTGTTCTGTGTGACATCATAACTTTTGAGATGTGAAAATGAAGGAGACTTCATGAAACTGGTTGATAAAATCATGTAAGTCTAAACTTACATAATAAGTAATATAAGTAATAAGTAATAAGGGATAACTTTGTGCTGCTGGTAAAGAGTAGACTTTGTAATGCATGTAAAATTTCTTGTAACTTCATTATGATCCATAGGGATTGCAAGACTAGTTCACAGATGAAACAAGTTATTAAGAACAACTGTGAAAGCTAAAGCATTTGTTCCCTACTCCCTTCCTTTCTTCCCTCACTGCCCCTAGAATGTGCAAATGGTGAAGTCCTGGATCTTAGAATTGCCTGTGTAATGTAAACTTAGTGTAGGGAATTTGTGTTTTTAACTGTCTTTTTAGTTGTCACCTTTATTTTGTTTTTCCTAGCCCCTGAATACCACCCGTATTAATGCTGCAGAGATTGAAAGCAGAGTGCGAGAGCTAAGCAAGCTAGCAGAGACTACAGATAAAGTCAAGCAGGGCTTCTGGGAAGAATTTGAGGTACCTCATTGTATTTCCAATGTTATGGTATTGAATCTCTCTAGTACTTCTAAGAGATTTGTTACTGCCTTCCTGACAATAGCTTGGCTCTACTTCCATCACTTCAGATCCCAGCTTTTGCTCCCTTCTCCTGTGTCAGGTAATAATGTGTTAAAACAGTTCCATTCCTGTGTCTGTTAATAAAATGACTCAGATATTTTCCCTTTTTCCTGAGAGGCAATTACATTCTGTTGTTCATTCTGACCTAAATGCATTTCCTCCTGTTATCCTTCCCATCATGAGGGAGCCTTCCTACAACTGGCACCACATCTGCCCCACCAGGACAATCAGTTGGACTCAGTCCTGGGTCCCTTTTCTCCATAAGTGCAGGGGGAGGTCTGTAGGCTGGATTTTTATTTCTGGAGGCAAAGGCCTGATTCCTAGCCTCTGTTGACTATGTTGACTATTTGTAACCTGTTGTGACTGGGAAGCAATACAATAGCAGTATCTGATGCAGTTGGAACATGTAAGTGTGCTTTGCATATGAAGGGAATTAGGCCATGCTTTCTGTTGCTTCACCCAGTGCAGTGGGATGTTCTGAGTTGTACTCTGTTGTGATTAGGAGGCAGTGGGATTTCTCAGTCCATATGTGCTATTGCACTTGAGTTTGTGGCTCCTTTGGTAGCCACTTTTGAGGGATCTTAAAACTATCGTGAAGAGACAGGCCTCAGATTAGTTGAGTCTAGTGTAGTAGAAATGCAAGTCGTGGCTTGAACCAGTGATTGAGCACCTGGTGGGAAGGCAGGGCCAACCCAGGGGAGCTCAGGTGTATGCAGAGCACCTGAGTGACCTGAAGGGGTGAAGCCAGGATCCACTCCTGCCCAGATAGGGTTGGCAGTGGAGGCAAGGAGATCTTGCTGGAGATGGCTGCATATTTGAGGCCTTCCAAGGGTAAGCAGATTCTTTTCTTTGTTTCTATCTCTGACTGCTGCATCCTAACATTTTTCTGACTATTGGATTGACTTAAAAACTGTGTGCGCGTGATGATCACAGCCAAAAGTTTTGGTCATTACTTTATTGTAATGAAGAGACTTGTATCACTCACTTCATAGTGAATTGTAGAACTGTACCAGCAGATGGCAACAGGAAACTGGAAAGTCTTGTGATCCCAGATCTTTGACAAAGAGGCTGATTTTGGCTGTGTGATGCTATTTTGAGGAACTTCTTGAAAATTGATGGATTTGCAGAGCACCATTCTTGAAGAAACTCATTTATGGTCAGACACGCTCATTAGCTCTGCAGTCTGCTCTGAGACTTTTAGTGGGCGTTGAAAAATAAAACCATGAAAAATCATTGAGTTTTACAAAGATATAACAAATTTCTGTAGGAATTTGGTGGAATGTAGGATAGTGAGATCACAGCTGGTAGGGGTGGTAATCGTAAACAGAGTATTAAACTTCCTCTTCTTTCTCACCTTAATATCTGGCCTTGACCAAGGACTGCAGAGTTGTTCTTAGCCTGAACACTGCAGTTTTAATGCCATGTTTTCTCATTCGTCTCAGGTAAGCTGCAGCTGCCAGTCCTGGTGGGAGGAGGCAGGGGGCAATCTTCAGTCTGTCTGTGGAGCTCTTCATGCCCTGTTGTGCTTTGGCAGTCCAGATGGTAGCTGTAAATTACTTGTCTTTGGGCATATTGAAGAATGCCTCTTGTCCTGTTAAGCGTCAGACAGAAATGTTGACAGTCTTTGTAACACTTCTGCTTCTGGAAAGTGACTGAGGAGCTTTGTGCTTGAATGGTACAGAGAAATTGAGGACTCTGTACCTAATTTATTGTTGCATTGTGTACCTCTTGTAACGAGCTTGTTAGAAGTCTTTGTACTTGTGGATCTTTCCTTAGGGATGCTCAAAGCAGTAACCATTAACTGTGTGAAATAACGATGTTTGAAGTTGGTTTCAACACAATTACTTCCATTTTTTTTTTTTAACCTGCTAACAAAGTTTAGCTTTTGGCTCTTTGCTTGGCTTTTCACTTTGCAGACTCAGAAGTGTTAATATTATACAGAGGTGCTCTGTGATAATGGCAGTCAAAAGACTTCTGCATTATGACAAGAGTTGAGCTTACTGCAAACAAATGCTTTATGGGTGTATATTTGCTGTGCATTATGTACATGAAGCCTCACAGTTCTGTGCTGCTTTTGTTCTTTGGATTCCCTGTCTTTAGGATGAGCTTAACTGTCCAAGGTCACTAAGTGAGGTGGTAATGATAACACAGACTGAAATAGAAGTGAGCAAATGTGTCTGACATGCCTGAGCTTTAAAGTAGAAGTAATCTGTGAAGGAATATTAAGGTGGTGTTAGTGAAGAGAGCAGCTTCCAAAGCCAGAGTGTTTCTTTTAGGCAGACTGATACTGCTTTTGAGATTAAAACTTGGAGCAAAACCATTGGGATTCTGCTCCCTTTGGCTTCATTGCAAGTACGTGGATTTGCTACTAAGCACTACTGCTATGAGGTATGGAATTACTGTTGTCCCTGTCGTTATTAATTGGGAACCAGACACTGAGAAATTAGGGCCTTGCCAACGAGAGAAATCCCCATGCAGATTTACTGCTTCTGCACTAGGATAATTTATGGAGAACCATGTAGGTAGTTACCTAACACCTCCCCGATCCACCAGCATGGTAATGTGAGAAATCTGAGCAAAATATGTTTGGATGTACTGCTTTAGTGAAATGGCCTTGTTTCAGTAGGAGAAAGGCAGTCGTGTTTTGCTCCCAGGTGTATTGGCCTATCCTTATTTGTCAGCCAGCTTGTAGCACCTGTGTCTGTGAAAAGGATTCACTTAGAGGGTTAGCTACTTTTCTATGAAGAGTAAAGCACAAATTGCAAAGTACTGTTGTTGCACTCAGTGCTAATTGGCTTTCTAGCTTTCTAATGCCATCTGTGTGTTTTGAATATTCTCATCCTATTGTGGTTTTAAGGGAATAGAAAAGAATATCTTAATATTCTGCTTCTAACAGCTGAAGGACTTCTCACTTTCCTTGAAACTGAGACAGCTGCTTGTGTTGGTGTGCTTTGGTGGGCTTTCTGTAAGCTCCTTCCTTCCCTTTGGCTGCCTAGAGATGATCTGGCTGCAGCCTGCAGGATTTCAGGGATGTGGTTTTGGGACTTTCCAGCAGCACTGCTATGGATTGGTAATAGCTGAAGGAAGGGAATAAAGCTAGTAAGACCTAGAGGAATCCAGTACAGCTCAGGTAGAGAATCCTGTCACTGGTGTTCCTGTGTGTGTGTCAGTGCCTTTTCATACCTTGAAAGCAATGCTGTATTGTAGTTTGAGTGGAGAAACCCAGGAACTCTCTCTGACTGCTGATTGGTATTATAATCAAGTGTCACTATTTTAATGAGGGAAGGATCACGATAATAATGACAGTCTTTGTCTTTTTTGTGCTCTTACTGACACCAGTTATTTGTGCTGTTTTTCTGCAGACTTTACAGCAGCAAGAATGCAAACTTCTCTATAGCCGTAAAGAAGGTCAGCGTCAAGAGAACAAAAACAAAAATAGATACAAAAACATTTTACCCTGTAAGTACTGATTTCTTATGTAAGCCCATTACTTTTCTGTGCTTTGTTATTTTAGGTGGTAAAGGCAGGGTTAATTAAACAACAGTATGTTTTTTCTTCTCTGTAGTGGTAAGTCCTTCCTTTATGTTGTCAATATTAGTTCCATACAGCTTCCAGTCTGTTCAAACATTTATCCATTACAGATGCAGATATTTTGATTCTGAAATATTTATCTTCAGCTTTCACTAAACAGTTTAGGGATATGATGCTTTTATTTGGCAAACTGGAATGCTTACACTTAAGAGGATTAATTTGTGGTACAAAACTGCATAGTGCAAATCCAGCAGAGTTTGAGACCATTTGTGTTGATTTAGATAAACACTTGCTTTGTGATCTTTGTTGTGAACTGGAAACTTGTTATAAGAAACAGAAACAGAAAAAGGGTTGGGTGTTCTAGCAGTGATTTGCAGAGTTTCACGATGTAGCAGTTTCTAGTAGCAGTAAGAAAGTACCTGTTGGTTGAATATTTAAAATAGCTGTATGCTTACAACTGTACCATGCAGCTGCTTGACATATAAATATATTCTTCCAGTTGATCATACCAGAGTTGTTCTGCATGATGGTGATCCAAATGAGCCTGTTTCAGACTATATCAATGCTAATATTATTATGGTAAGTATGCCCCACCTAAATGAGTCTTGTAGGCACAACCTTTGCTTACTTTTTAACTTACTCTTTTAAATCTAAGTTAGTCTTCTAAAAATGAGCATTTGTCACCATTCCTTAAATTGCTTTTGTCTCTAGCCTGAGTTTGAAACAAAGTGCAACAACTCAAAGCCAAAAAAAAGCTACATTGCTACTCAAGGTTGCCTGCAGAATACAGTGAATGATTTTTGGAGGATGGTGTTCCAGGAGAATTCTCGAGTTATTGTTATGACAACAAAAGAAGTTGAAAGAGGAAAGGTAAAAATAAACTTCAGCTGGTCTCTGGAGAAGTCATGACATCTGTGTGCGTGAATGGTCTGACTTGGTTGTATTGACTCCCATGCTGAAATGCATCGTGCCATCGTGGTCTTAGGAAACTCACTGCTTAACTCTGTAAGGTGCTGAATGTTCTTTCTTAATTGATGCCTGTGGGAATTGAGGACGCGCTCCTATTGTATCACAAGGCCTCCCTTTTGTAAGGATTGTCTGATTAAATTCTAGCTACTGAATGTGAATCATTGCATTATGAGAATACCCAGGGAATGAGACAGTGGAAAGCTAGGTGCTGCAGTCAAACGTTCTGCCTACTTGAAGGGGTAAATTCCCTGTTTATGGAGCAACAGTATAGCCATTTTAGTTTAGTTTACTGAGTTTGTGTGGACTTCATCAAAGAAACAAATTATGGGGTGTTATTAGAATGAGAATGAATTCAGAGGATATTGCTTCCTAAGTAAAAACTGCAAGTCTACATGAATATGTCCACATGGAAATCACTTTTCCAGTGACCTTTCTCTTACATCTTTTTTTTTTTCTTGGAAGAGAGAAACTATAGAGTTCCTTTGGAAGAGTTGAATACTTTTTTTGGTGTGTTCTCTGGCTATGTAGAATGCTTTAATATCTGATAACTTAATCATAGGGAAAGAAGGGCGAAAGTAACTACAGCAGAGCATCTCATATTGAATCTTTTGTTGGCAGAAGAAACTTCCCTTGTTCCTGTATTGTAAATCTGCACTAGGCACTGCAAATAAGAAATGCTTTTCTACTGTATTTGGGGTTTGGTCTGTTTGCTGTTGCTGGAAGCTGCATCTATCTACCCATTACATTTCTCATCTGATTCTGTGTGGACTTGCATTCACAAGGCAGACAGGAGCTGCTGTTGCAGGAACCAAATGAAAGTAGTAATAGGTTAAGGCATCCTTCAGTGTGTGGGATATATCCCTGGACAAAGATAAACTTGAGAGAGAAGCAGCATGCTGAAAGCTCTAGATATCAAAGCCACAGACACATCAGGCCCCTGTCACAGGGTGCAGTTCTGTGTTGCTTTGGTGGTTGAATTAGAGCTATGTTAGCCCTTCTCTGATTCTAAGCAATGAGAAAGCAAATGTCCAAGGTGCATTCCTGTTAAAAATGACTTATATCTTTGGCTTGCATTTGTTTTGCAGCCCATGAGGTATTGACTGTAGAACATCACATAAAGCTGAAGCATTCCCCTGAAAATTCCTCGTATTTTGAAACAATAGTTGGGTGGAGGTATTGGGAACTGCATTTCAATTCCAGGGCTTTGAAACTATTGAGGCAAAACTGGTACGAAAACCCTAAAAGCTACTGAAAGGAGAGATTGCAGATACCTCTTTCTGAAATAACTCCCTATTTGATATAGGGAAAAGAAACTTTCCCTTCACATGTACTTTAATGTGTTATTTGGTGTTGTCTTCAGTGTACTCACAAATGAAAACTTCAGAAAAGCATTCACGAAGCAGCCTTCTCATGGATTACTCTTTAAAATCTGGCTTGTTTGTTTTGAATCTTGCAGAGTAAGTGTGTCAAGTACTGGCCTGATGAATATTCCCTAAAGGAGTATGGTGTTATGCGTGTGAGGAATGTTAAGGAGAGTGCAGCACATGACTACACACTAAGAGAACTTAAGCTTTCTAAAGTTGGGCAAGTAAGTATGTTAATAACTCTGTGCTTTTAATCTAGGTTGCAAATAAAAAAAAAAAAAGCAGAAAGGCCCTTTCTGAACAATCAATAAGAGCTCTAAGAGATTAATAAATTGAGCCTTGACTCTTTCTTTGAAGTTCCAGCTTTAGCTCCATACATCTTTCTCTTTGTCCTTGGGCTAATTGAAGATTCTTATACCTGAGCTCTTTTTTGGCAGAAGTTGCACGACTCCAGAGCTTTGAGGAAGTTTGGAAAGAAGCATGAAAGTGCTTTTAAGTAATCATACTTTAGCCTAGCTAAGCATTCATCTGCCCTTTCGTGGAGGTGGCTGTACTAGAAGGAACTGGTTGTATGGCAGTCCAGAATCTAGAAAGAGCTCTTAAGTGAAGACACGTAAGATGGGGATGGAAGCAGTGAATTAGTGTGGGAACAGCACTTTGTTAAGAAACAGAGCTTTTCCCTGGCTTCTGAATGCGAAGATGGAAATACTGGAAACAGCTCAATGAGAAAAAGAGGGAACAGTGGGAGCAGGTAGTGTGATTGACTTGTCAGGCCAAGAAGAAGACTTTCCTTCTTTAAATGAGTTGTGGTGCTGTGCTGAGCAGAAGGTTGGGTATGCTGCCTTCTGGTCTGACTCAACTTTCTGAGGTAATGCTCTTAGCTGGATTTTGATCAGAAGCATTTTTTCACATGTTGATATCTTCCTTCTAGGGGAACACAGAGAGAACAGTCTGGCAATATCATTTCAGAACTTGGCCTGATCATGGAGTCCCAAGTGACCCTGGTGGTGTACTGGACTTTCTCGAGGAGGTGCACCATAAGCAGGAAAGCATTTCTGACGCAGGACCAGTTGTGGTCCATTGCAGGTACAGTGATGCACTGTGCCTCTGCTTCTGTGGAATCCTATTGGTTCTTCTATTTTACATCTACTGATGCATTGCTGGGGATCATGCTTGGACCATTGCTTGGGATCACTGGTCTACAATCCCACCTTATGTGAATGAGATATCACTCCTCATTTTTAATGTATGAATTTTTGTTTTCAATTTGAATAAGGCAAGGAAACATTTGATCTTTCAGTTGTGTCCGATCCAAGGTTGTTAATAAACACTAAGAAACAAAACACTGTTGCAACTTCTGTCTCTGTGAAAATTTAGGCCTCTGTTTTCTGTTGTCTGTATAGTTTGGTTTGTCTTTAGCTGTAGTCTGGCTTAGTGTTGGACTCCTAACTTAGTGTTTTCATGCCTACTCAGAGCAAAAATGATTATTTTTCTTTTCACAGTGCTGGGATTGGACGAACAGGAACTTTCATTGTGATTGATATTCTTATTGACATAATCAGAGAAAAAGGTGGGTCTCTTCAACCTTTTGTTTTCTGCTGGGACATTGACACAGGTCATAGGAGCATCACAGTAGAAACAATAGAATGTTGACAGGGGGGTTCTAGTATTGTTCCAGAGTGAGTACTTGTTTGGCATAAGAGGGACTCGGTCATTCCTCTTGACTTAAAATTAAGGTGCTGAAATCCTGCTCTAGATCAGGATGATGAAAACTTTCAGCTGAGGATTAGCCAGAATCCGATAGCTTTATTTTTATTAATTTGTTTTTAATTATTTGGTTAAATCCGTCATGAATTTGTGGCATCAGTCTGCTCACCGTACGTTGAGGAGACCAATCTCTCCAAAAGCAAAGTTTACTTTATTGTTCCCAATCTCATGGGGTTTTTTTATTTCATAGGTGTGGACTGTGATATTGATGTTCCAAAGACCATCCAGATGGTGAGATCGCAGCGGTCAGGAATGGTTCAAACAGAAGCACAGTACAGATTTATTTACATGGCAGTACAGCACTACATTGAAACGCTACAGCGCAGAATTGAAGAGGAGCAGGTATATTCAGCTGAAGTATAAATTATGTAGGATCATGTCATCACTGAAGCAGGGAGCAGAGTTGCTCATTTGCTGCTTGTGACTTGGAGACTTGACTGCAAGTATGGTAATCAAATTTGAGTGTTAGATACTCAGTTTTGGATTCTTAAATTATGTGGAACGAGGCATATTGATCTGAAGGATTGTGAAGCATGTAGTGATCCTACAGAACATCACCCAACAAAAACCACCTAGAGGGGTGATTTATGTGATGAGAACTTTTGGAAGATGGGCACATTCATCTCCCACCTCATTCTTTCTGTTCAAATACTCCCTTGCACTCGAATTCTGCAGTCTTTCACAAAAGCTGCATGGTTTTGTGATAAGAGCTAACTTTCTGTCTGCTGTTGCTTTCATTCTCTGCCCTAACTTCTGGTCATCTGAGACTTATCTTTTTTCAGAATTTCAGTATCTTCTGCTGCCTTGCTGCTCAGGAGATAAACCCACACAGTTTGTCAGACAGATGTGGGGAGCCATGTGTTCATGGTTAGCTCAGTGCCTGGTGTGAGATTTAAGCCCTGTTGTAGAGGTAGGGTGTGCCAGCTCAGCCTTGGCACTCTTGTGTGGCTTCTGGCTTCTTTGGAGTGTGACAGAACTTGTTTTATATTTGCCAGCATAATGTAGAAGCACTGTTCAGCAGAGGATAGAGTCTCTATTCTTTTCCCCAGGATGGCTGTTGTGTGCTCTGATGCTGATTAGACACAAAGTGAAGAACATGAAATCCCTCAGGTGTACTTTTTTTCCTGGCTTTGCTGTTTCACTTCACCTTAGAGCTCCCTCACATCTGTGTGTTTGCACAAGCCTCATATCCTCAGGTTTTGAATATGGTCTCTTTCTGTGCCACCATTTATAAAGTGGATCTGTAATTTCTTGAATGCTGTAATGTGGTTTTGAATGGTATTTTGATATTGAGTGGAGCAGTGCATTTCTCTTACAGTGATCAGTTGTTCATCCTCTATGGTATTACCAGCTCAGGAGGCATGAGAATAAAAGTATCCTAAACTGGAAATAGAGCATTGCTTTACATCGTGAAGTCTTGACCTACAAAGACTAGTGGCAGACACAAAAAAGCAGAATAATACTTTTCAGATAAAAGCAATGCTTTGTGTTGAGTATAGGAAGTAGCATCCAGGAGGAAAAAATAAAGATGTGATGTCATGCAGCACTTACAGCTGTGCTGAAGCAGTGGGTATGTACACATAGCTGCATCCATTTGCATAGGGATGAGTTCTTTATACTCAGAAAAAAAAAAAAATTCCCTGGCTTCTCTGCTAACAGTTCCTTCTGCATTGCAGTGCTGAGAACTTCAGGAGTTCCTAGACTTAAATGTTGTGTTGGATATTGCCTGTCATCCTGCAAGTGTGGAATAAGGGAAATTGGATTTGTTTTGCTATGTCTTTCCTGCAGAGATGTGTGCAGTCTTTTACATCTAAGAAACAAGTTGTTTCTGCTGCATCTCTATTATTATGAATTAGAAAGGATAATTACAGTGAATTAAACTGAAAGAAGAGAAGCCAGGAAGGTGCTTAATCTTGGTTTTTCCATTCCAGTCAGCTTAAGTAATAGAAGAACGGATTGATTCCTCTTAATTTTGCTGTATAGAATATCTGCACCTCAAACTGCTATTCATTATGCAATTAAAAAAAATAAAAAGTAATTAAACCCTCTGATTTGGTGCTTCAGAATATTATTGGCAGGAAGGGGGTTTGTACACATAATGCTGTTAAATGCACTAGAGAACTTTTGCATTTTGTTCAAATCTTTTTAGTTTCAGCCTTCCAGGTCGTGGATTTGGACTCATGGTTGAAGGGGTTTGTAAGGAATAGGTGGGAGGTTGAGAGAGCAAGAAGTTCTGCAGAAGAATAGAAAAAGTTGTAGTCTCAGAAGGCTGCTTTGAAAAATTGCAACTTAAAATGCAGTGCAGAGCTTTGTTAATGGAAACTCAGCAGCCAGATTTCCTCAGGGATTCTGCCAATCTCTGCTGTGAGATTGACTCAGGTCTCTTATATAGTATTTGTTGGAGCATTTAAAAAACAAAATGGAACAGAAACCCGATGTTCTGTAAATGTTTTTAAAGTGAAGCTTTGATTTCAATGTAGGTTGCAGTGTGTGTATGTGTTGTGAATGTTTGTCCTGGAAACAAAGAAAAGCCATATCTCTCTTTCCTAGTGTAGCTTTGTTTGCTGGAGCCTTCAGTATCTTTAGATGAATGCCAGCAAAATTGGCTGCAGCTTGTAACATATGTTGCAGAATACAAATGACAGCTTGGGTTCTTTTTATATCAAATCGAATGGCCTAAGATGATATTTTATTAGAGATCTTGCAAACAGGATTGTTACTCATTTGGCCACATCTCTGAGATGGAAATAAGGTCAGTGGGAGGCGCACTGGCTGCTGCTGTCTATTAAAGAATGAAGTGTGGTTTCTTCTGCCAAGTGAGACGAAGGTTGTGTGTGAGTGCTGGTTCTTAAGGTTGGTATGTTCAGCTGGAGGTGGTGGTGGGAAGGGGAGTGCTGAAAAAAGAGGCTTTTCAGGTCTTAGAACAAATAAAGCCTAGCTTTATGTCCTACCCATATTGTGTGTTATCTATGGAATTGAGCTCTTTGGTGTTCATAGCTAAACCCTTCTAAATCTAATCTGGTTAGTTGTGTAATTTCCATATTCCTTCAATGTTTTTTTCCTATTTGTTGCTCAAACCTGGCTTTTCCTTGTGTTTTGCTTCACAGAAAAGTAAGAGGAAAGGTCACGAATACACAAACATTAAATATTCTTTATCGGACCAGACAAGTGGGGATCAGAGCCCTCTTCCACCCTGTACCCCAACCCCAACGTGTCCAGAGTAAGTTGGTTTCTGTTGCTAGTGTGCAAGTTTTGAATGGTGCTAATCTCCAGTGATCTTGAATTGAGTTACCACAGAGCTTGTGCTCGGACTTTTGCCAGGTACTTTGCTCTCAAACTATTACTATTAAGTGTACAAACTTGGTTTTCTCAGACTGCAAATACTTGCTTCTTTTCAGAATGAGGGAAGATAGTGCTAGAGTATATGAAAATGTGGGGCTGATGCAACAGCAGAAAAGTTTCAGATGAGATGATGTACAGACTTCAGTGCAAAGGCAGGTATGTATTTTATGTGACTGTGCATATGCAGCCTGGAGTTATAGGGCTTGAATAAAATAGGACAAAACCAGACTATAACAACATTTTCTAATGCTTGAAATGCGTGTAATCCATCCGCCCTTGAGGAATTTAAGTTTCAGAAGCTAATTTTGATTGAGTTGCATCTATATTTACCCTCTCAAAACAATATAGAATATTAGCTTGGTGGTGGTGGTTTGTCCTCTTCCCCTGACTCACAGTGGCATAGGTTGGAGGTCTTTATTATTCAGGAGGCTGGTGTTCTATATGATGAGTGGGAGCTGCAGCCTGAACTCCGTGTCTTTAAGTGATCCTTGCTCCTGGTCCATGCTAAGGATTTATGTCCATCTAAAGAGATTAAAAGAACACTTAATCTAATGCTCAGCCTCAGTAAAGATGTATTGAGCGAGATTACTGCTGTGCCTGTGTGGTGTGAGCAGATACAGGAGGAAAACAGTGAAACTGATCTAATATGCTCGCCTTTTAGTAAAGGTTTTAAACTATTGTCAGACAGAAATAAAGTCTTCAAAGTTAGTGTCCTGTGTTCATGTTAGTAAAATTAAATCCTTGCTTTTGCTGAAAGAGAAAACTGATTCTCTTTATATTTTAAATGGCAATTATGGTTTGATTTATGCAGTCAATTGAGTAGATATTGGTTATTGGCTGATAAGTTTATTAACCGTGGTTAATGGGCTGTGAATGCAGCAAAAGAACAGCTTCAAATTTAAGTTGTCCTTTCTGTAGTCATTTACTTCTGGATTCTAGCCTAAGGCCTTTCATCTTTTGCCCCTGTGCTTCTAACGACCTCAGACATCCTATTTTCCCCTTCCCTCTTAGTAGCTGTATGTATGCTTCATCCATTCAGTCCACAATCTTATCTGTACGTGCATAGACGTATCTCACTTAGTCCACTACTTCAAATACCTGTTCTCATCTTTTAATGCCAAACTACCACGCAGCTTATAATCAAGATTTGAGATTTTCAGTTGTTCATGGCTTTCTTGAGTCATTATACACTTCTGTATGATGTCAGAACAAGAACAAACCGTTGTGTTATTTTGTACTAAATAGCTCTTATTTCTTTTCCAGAAATGAATATGGTTTTTAAAAAGGTCAAGAAAGAGATGGAAGAAGCTTCACGTGAAAGCTGAACTCTGAAGGCTTGGTACCTTTTTAATTTACGGTTTTAATCCTTCAACAGTAGGCAAAACTTAAGACCATCTAAAGATTGTTTATATCTCTTCTCT
The DNA here is from genome assembly GCF_023343835.1 of Lagopus muta. Classification (NCBI taxonomy): domain Eukaryota; kingdom Metazoa; phylum Chordata; class Aves; order Galliformes; family Phasianidae; genus Lagopus; species Lagopus muta. The sequence goes on along the minus strand of NC_064449.1, from coordinate 6,288,984 downwards.
CCAATGCCTGATTTACAATTGCTCATTTTCCAAATAAAAGGAAATCCTATCTACAATGTAGACAACCACTTTGTAGAGTCAGTTTTGAATCCAGCAAACTGTTGGATTGTCATCCATGTGGTTTTTTTTTTAAATAGTGTTTTTGTTTCATAATATGGCTATTAGTCGGTTTTGGTGTTTTGTGCATTTGTTTTCATTTGAGCCATTGTGGGTTTTTTTGTCACAGGTGGTGGGAGAACAATGATATAGATATAAATCTGTTAGACTCATGTAAAATAATGATGGGAACAATACTTGATTGAAAACTGTGGATCACCAGTGTGAGTAGAATCAGCTACGTGGTAAAATTAGTCCTAATACATTTCAAACTCAGACTGAGTTCCGTAAGGGTGAGCAGTATATGAAGGTGCTTGTTGTGGTGACTGATAGCTTTGATTACTACTTAGCTGAGTGGCTGACTGAGCTATTTTTGAGTAATTATGTAAGATAGCCTTTATCAAAGGAAACTTCTTTTACGTGTTCTCTACCCAAAATAGAAATTTACTGTATCTCTCCAAAGGCATGGTGGCCTAATGTAATTCTCTTGTGAGGATACTATCTCTGTTCATTTGTCTGTGTTCATCTATTAAGCAAGAGATTGGATGTGCTGAGTTTGAGGAATTTTAAAACTTGCATGCTGACACCTTAACAGCATAGTGAAGAACAGAGTGAAACAAGTAACCCACTATGCAGGCTCTTAGCTCACTGTAAGGTAAGCCTCTTCTCCCTTCCCCTGGGGAGATGGAAGCTGCTGGGCCTTCTAGTTTTTAGTAAGACCTTAGGACAGAATAAGTGGCTCAGTTAAAGTTTTGTGGGGGAAAGCAGTGCATGGAAGCTGGTTATCCACTGAAATTGCCTTGTTTGAAAAGAGCAGAATGGACAGCAAGGCCAGCAGGCTCGTTCTGGTTTGTTTCATCAGACAGGAGTTTATTACCATTCCACCTGAAGTGCCTTTCAGAGCTGCGTTGAAATTGCTGTTCCTATTAGATTAAAAATCATGTTCATCTGAAACCACTTCTGATTGTTGTCAATGAAATGGAGCCCTCTTCTAGAGAGAGACCACAGAACGCCGAGCTGCTGTTGAGCTGCCAGGTAACTGGGTTCCTTCACTTGGTTTGCTCTGTCCTGTTTCCTGGACCAGAAGCTCCCCCTAAAGCTGTGTGCACTAGTGACAAAACCAGTCCCTAACAGTAGGTTCTGGTGGTGTCTTACCAACATCTTCCCCTGCATTCCTGGGGAAGTTCTGTGACTTCATGGTTAAGGATTTATCGCCATTTCTGTTCAGTGCATACAGATGGTGAGCACTGCATCAACTTGCTGTAGGCATGGTGCAGGGCCAATGAAATTGCATTATTGGCCTTACTAGTGAAATTATGCTAAAGCTCGGAATGTAATTAATGCAGCTTTGTGAAAGGTTAAGTGGGAGATTGCATTACCTTTTCCTGAGAGTGCTTAGCAAAATCAAATATTTGAACACTTTGTTTGAACTGAATGAAGGTGCTTCTTTAATGTTAAGCAGAATTTTGTTACTTTGCCTGTTGTCCTTTTTGTCTTCTGAGGCTTTGGGTTTTCTTTTCTTTTCTTTTTTTTTTTTTTTTTGAACTCCTGTCACCAGCATACCATAATGCATTTTAATGTCGTAGCCTTATAGTCTAATCATAATATTTACTCCCCTTCTCCATCTGAAATTCTGTCGTGATGAGGGAGAAATCTATTCCTCTGGTAGCGAGATCTGTTCTGCATTGCCTGCCTCCTTCCCTGTCCCTGCATACAGCTTCATCCTGCTGAACAGAGATCAGCCCGAGGTGTTGGTATTTGCACAGAGCAATTGATGGCAGTCTCAATATTTATTTAAAGCTTGGTGTGGAGGTAGATGAATTCTACACTTCATATATTAGAGCAAGGTGGAATGCATGTTCTGTACCAAACCGAAGTCATGGTGAAAGTCAAGAGAAACCAGAGAAGGATCCTGAATGACTGAACTCTGTTTTGAACTCTGTCAATGTGATGTCTTAAAAGATTGACCTCTATAAGCAGCAATCAGTTATGTGGCCAACATAAGGTTGCCTCTTTCAACCTCATTTTAGCGGTTTAGAAGCTGCCACTGTAGGATTTCTTTTTTTTTCTTGGAGCCAAGGAATTCTTACTCCAGAATGTGTATTAATCCTGAGGAGTGAACGGTGGAAGAATGTTGATGAGGAGAAACAGAATCAAAAAGGTTGGGAATAAATACTGTGCTTCTAACTGGAGTGTTGGACCATGCTGGATGCCAAAGGGGAAACCTTGCAAGAGAAAACCTGCCTGCCCTTCATGCAAGAGCAAGAGAGGGATCATTCTTGGAGCATTAAAAAAATTGTTTTACACAATGTGTGGATTTTTATTACGGATGAAGCAAGAAAGAGATACGTCCTTTGGTTTAGGGGAGATAAGTGAATATGTGGGTTTCATGTATTTCTAGTGAGTTTTTTAGAGAAATCTTGTGCATTGATCTGCAAGCTGTGGCTGAATCAGTGGAACAGAAAAGGGATGCAGTTCTGAAGCATTCTGTTAGGGAAGACTTCATACCACAAGGGAAACTTTAACCCAATCCTAAGGCACAACGATTTATGCCAGCATGAATTTGCTGCAGACTTCATTTTACTGAATGTTTCATAGCATACACTTTAATTTCAGCTAGCTGTTGTTAGGACTGATTGGTTCTCCTATTAATCCTGACCAAACTGTTACTTCTTCCTCTTAAGATACGTGTCTGAAACACAATTAACCAGGATACAGCTAACGAAACCCTAAAACCCATTTCCTTTTTCATTGTAACGATGGAGAAAATCACAGCTGGTACTAGGATGTGTTGTCAGCTTTTGGTTTGTCATTATTTCCAATTTTTTAATTTTTCCCTTTGAAATAGTGAAACATGTAATTAATAATTTCAAGCCTGTTTTATTTATGACCTTATTGTGATTTTTTTTATTACAGTACTAAAAACTAATGAAAAAGGATCTTATTAGGTGGAGTAGACCTTGCATTTTTTTTTCCTGCAGTGTATGAAGTATTGTACCAGAGTATTAAATGAAATTGTAATATTTTATTGAAAAAATCTCTATCCTTTAAAAGGAATGCATTTAGGATGTCATCAATTTGATGTGAATCATGTAAATGTTGATAATGCGCTGTTTATCATACATTCAGTGTTTCAAAATTCTTGCTTCTTGCCTCTTGCCCATATACATTCTGTAGACCATTTACAATTGTCAAAATGTGACATTAAAATAATAGTTCATGTATAGAAATAGTGGTGGTTGTCCATTGTTTTCTGTGCTGGTATTTATGGGTCTTAGTTCGGCTGCTCTGCTGTTGCATTGTGATTTTTATTGCTGCAAAGCTATATTATCAGAAATAAAAGCATATCTGTAAACAACAGAACTTAAAAGAAAAAGGGAAGAAAAAAAAAAAAGAGAAATAAACATAATTTTCTTAAGATGACTTGTCAGTTACTCTGTTCTCCAGCTCCCAGGCAATATTGATGGTGTATGGGCACTCATCTTCAAGCTTAGATGGTAGTTTCTGAGTCGTGGTCATGAGATCTGTTGAAGAAAGCAGCTGTCCTTCCTGAGAGCCAGTGGAGCACAGCTTCTAGTAAGCATGATGCATGTGAGTATGTGTCCTCGTGTTCCTAGCATTGGCCAGAGGTCCACATGCTGCCTGTGCTGCTACCTGTGGCTCTGTGCATAGGCATGGCTTGTCTGTTCTGCTCCAACCTGCTCTTCCTTCTAGAAAGCTGCCCCTTGTTATTTCGTGGCTGATTTTAGCACTTGATATGGAACACCCATAAAGCTGAGGTGGGAATTAGCCCACCTGGGAATATTAGTGCTAATCAATCAGATTGATTTGCAGGAAAGGAATGACGATCCTGCTCTCTCTTGGCTACAAGCTATTCTGCCAGGGATGAGAGGGAAGAAAGCTGTTGCTCTCCTGCTCTTTCTGTCCCAATCTTTCATCTTGAGCACATTTGTCTTTGGGGCTGTGCTGTTTTCTGAGATCCTTGTATGCCAGCACCAGGCAGTGACTTAAAAGAGGGACTGGTGCTTTGCAAAGGAGCTGTGCTGTGCCTCAGGCTCCTTGCTGCCAGCTGCTGCTCCCATACTTCACAAGCTGTCAATGTTTCTGATCCTGTAACACTTAGACGCTTCCAAAAATGTAATGTTCTACCTGTTCTCTGGTCAGGAGCAGAGGAATGTACATATGCCCCTAAGTATTGTGCTTTATGTCTAATTTTAGGTCCAGTAATACTGCTTTTTCTTCCTTAAAGCTACTGGAAACGTTCCCACTAGGCATGTCACTGCTGTCACTGATTTCCAGAAACCAGACAGCCTGAGCAGTCAGTCAGCTCTGCTCACATACGAGGGGTTTTGATTCAGTGAAATTTCCACTGAGCCATTAGTGCTCCCCTTGATCCTACTTACAGGGGCTGAGTGGTGAGAAGGCAGATAAGCCATCCCACAACTTTTTAGGAAATAAATGCTGTGTCGTAACAGGGGCAGTGTGAGAAATGCTGGTTGAACACAGAGCAAATATCAGCTGAATTTGTAGTGAAACAAGCTTAATCTCAAGGCGATGGCAAAGCAAAGAGATAATCTACTGAAATGCCAAGAAGGAGGAAAAGCCCTGTGGTCAAGGCCTCTGCAGCATCAAATACAAACAGAACTCAAATGAGGCCAGTAGCTATGTAGAGCAGCTTGGCTTTAAGGCGATTATCTTCAGAGTGAGACTTTTTTATGAATGTATCTAACAGTTTGCATCCATCTCTGAATATAGCAATGGTTTGATAATCTCCTTCAGAGGGGGGGCTTTGACAGATACCAGAAGTGGTAGTGATGTGGTGAAACGCAGCACCTCCTGCTTCCTTCCAGGCTGCTGCAATGCATTTTCACTTGCCTCTTGCAGGTAAGTATCAGTGGAGATGGTTATGGAGTACTGAAGGTTCACATCCCTCCTGAGCTGGATGTTAGCCTGTTTGCAGGTTTTTGTGTACCTGCAAGCTGTGCTTTCTGGTTACCCACTGGTAGTGTGTGTTGCCCAGATGTGCTGGCCACTGGTGCATTATGTAGAGCAAAGACTGACAGAAACAGCTGTAAGGTTATCATGGAGCTGGAAGCTTGTCCTGACATTGCTGTTGTTTACAGGTGGCTCTCAGCACTTGATATTCATTCAAGCCTTGATGGCTGGCTATTGTTCAAGAACAAGTTTATCACTGTAAAACCTTGAAACGTTGGCTGACTTTTTCAGGATAAATTCCAGTGCAGCTAGTGGTTGGTTATGTGAATCTGAAACATGCCTTCTGTTGTAAAGGACGATTCATCACGCTGCCCTTCTCATCCCGTAGCAAGAAGAGCAGAGTGGGTCGTGAAATTCTGCCACAGAGGAAAAATGAAGGTGTCCTTCAATCAACCTATGGGCTGTTTCCAAAGCAAATGTTTTTTTCCAGTGCATCTCTGACACAGTCGATGCAAGTCAGAGCTCTGTTTTCAGGGTGGCAGTTCTCTTTCCGTGTCCCTGTGCAGCTTTTTGTTTTAGTCCCTTCACTTGAAATCACCTCTGTGCCCATTGCGCAGCATTTGTGCTTCAAGTCTGAAATCTGCCTTTGCCCTGAATTGTTGCCAGAGGATCAAATGTGTATCTTTCCTTTTTTTTTCTTCCTTTTTCTTTTGTAATGCTTAGGAAAGATACCTTCAAAGGATTCTTGCTTTGTTTCCTGTTTTCCCCTTGGAGAAAGACTTGGAATAACAATCCACAGATCAAAACACTTGATTTGAAAAGAGCCCAGATCTCCCAATGGGTGCCTCAAAGTACTGGAGGGGCTGCTGTATTTTTAGCGTGCATCATCTTGACAGCTTGCTGTCCTTCTTGACTATGTGCATGTTTGCTACTAATGGAGGAAGCAGCCTTGGATTCTTATGCTGGTGCTTTTCTCAGTTTCCTTATTTGTGTCATTGTGTGTGAAAGAGGAGGGGGAGGAACACTCCAGTCTCTCTTCTGCAGGAAATCAGGCTGGAAGATTGCTGCAATTCCTCCTGGCCTTTTTATTTAATAGTGCTGTGTCTGAGCTTAGTTTATGGTTGTTTATTCTGGCTGTAATCTTCAATTTTATAGATCTGTGAAAGTTCCATGTGTGTTTACGATCATGAATGATAGCTTTAGGGATATGAAGTGCCATACAGCAAACAGCAGAGAGAAATAGCATGTAAGTAGTGGCTTTTTCAAACGGCTTGATCTCATTTCATCTTCTGTGATTAAGATTTCATAGCTGTAGAGTGGGTGAGTGCCCTTTCAAAAAGGGAATGGCTCTGTCCTTCCAGGCGGTTTGGCATGCAGAGCAGGTCTAGGGCTTGCACATAGATCTTGAGGGTGAAATCCCACCATAGGCAGGGCCCTTCCATGCCTCTGCTGCTGTTGAAAAGCCTGTTTGGTTCAATGGCAGCAAATGAGGGAAGATTTGTGCTACCATGAGAGAAGCGTCAGGCTCTCCTGCATGGCTGGTTTGGATGCACATTTCCATTCTGGTCTTCTCCATGGGAAGTCTCTTGGGAGTCTGCTGTGGATCCAGCCCTGCACATGGCTACATCTTCCCATTGCTTTCATATGCTTCTGGACCCCTTTGGCAGCAATTGTCCCAATTCCACATAGCAGAAAACTGCTTCAGTTGGAACGTTCTTCCTGTAGACTTTTGTGCAAACAGCAAACTGGGACTTTTTGTCTGCACTTTGCACCCCTTTTCCCCAACAATGGCAAGCCCTCAGTTTCCACCTTCACCCATCTCCATTGCAGCAGTTGGTGTGTTGGCTACGACTGTGATCTGCTGCCTTCAGTCTCCTGGAGTCCTCTTGTTAACCACAAATCCTTGCAGCGACTGGTGGTATTGTAATTAACAGCCTTTCTGCACACTGCAGTCAATCTGTGTTTCTCATGGCTCATGAGCTTGGGAAAATGCAGTACTTCCAGAGCACCTCTGCTGAATTGCTGTGTGCTGTTGTTCCAGATGTCCTGCACTGACCTTCTGCTCCCCATGCGGCCTTCAGCCATCTCATGTGTGTGATGCTGAGACACAGTTGGTCTGCAATAAAGAGATTTGTCTGGGTATTGTATGAAATTGGAGATCAATCTCTAAGGGCTTTCCCACAGGGACCTGCCTTACTGTGTTAACCTTTCGATTCACAGCAGTTTGTAACTATACAGAGCATCAGTGCTGGTACTGAGTTTCTATTAACTGTATTCCATTCCCCAGGCCTAGGTTTGCATAGTAATGTCAGTAATTTCAGCAATCTGCTCCCCAATCCAATTGAATTGATCAGGAGGCTTTGAGGGGTGACTTTCATTGCAGTGATGCGTTTCTGCAGTGTGCAGTTGTTGAGGGGAAAAGCAGTACATTCTGATGCACAAATTGCCCTTCTCAGCCATGGGTCACTGGGTGAACTCAGACTGCAATGCTTTCATGAGGGCTGTAAGAAAAATTCAAAGCTTCTTTCCCAAATAGTGCCGACTGTGGATGAGAACCAGAAGGGAGAACCCAGTGTATTGTCATCAGCCTACAAACAAGTGTCCTCTGTGCTTAGGTGTGACAGTGTGCCCTTTTCCCAAGGGATCCCATTCCCTGCGGCTGCCTCCTGCCCTTGAAGTGTGAAGGTCTTTTGGATGAAACGTCTGAAAACTGGATGTTGAGGAAAGGAAGACTGGTGTTTAGAGCTTTTATTTTTTTGGTTGAATGGACACGCTGGTGGTGGGCTTCCATCTGCAAGGCTTGCTGCCATTTCCTTGCCCCTTTGCTCAGTGTTTTGGACGCACAGCATGCTCAGTGCCCTGGCATTGCCTCAGAAACACCAGGCAAAGGCTTTGCTCCCCTCTGTGCTGCAGGGGCTGAGTGCTGATGTGTGAGCTCCTGCCTGGGAGCTCAGCAGCGCTTCCCCTGTGCTTAACACACACAGCTCCGCAGCGCTTGGGGCTGAGTTAAATGTGCTCCCCAGCAGGCTGCAGCCCCACTGTGCTCAACTGTTGGAGACGCAGAGAATAACAGACAGCACTGCTTTGTCAGGTAGATTGTGAAATTAAACACCGCAGAGATCTCCAGCTTCTCAAATATTACCCCAGCGGGCCCCATAAGGGCCTGGCATGGGACATTTATGTATGGTTCACCTGGCTGCACGGCCAGCATTGCTCCTGAAAGCCCCATGGCTGCAGAGCTGCATGTATCTGTGCTTTCCATCACTCGGCCTCACTGCTGGAAACCGTGTGGTTTATTTGCCTCCTCCTCTGCAATTGCTGTGGTGAGTGGGCACTGAGCGGCTCGCAGAGCTCCGGACTGGGGCTGCTTCATCACTATTAGTAATTATTTCCTCACTGAGGGGTTTTTATGGCTGCATGCTTAGGGGAAGGGTTGCTTTCAGCTTCTTTTCCTATCACTCAGATAAATGGTGTGTCAGCTCCGGGATAAATAGGCGAGATGGGGAAGGTGTTGCCATGGTAACACAGGGATTTCGGTGATTGGTATCCATGGAGATTGTTGCTAAATTTTGAGCGATTTAAAAGTGCTTTATTTAAAACATAATGAGTGTGCCAGTGCCTCTAGAGTGGTGGGAATTGTGTATGTATACACACGTGCATCCACGGGTGCTTTCAGCTGCAGCCCTGTGGTGCATCAGAAAAGAAGTTATTCTGGGCCATTCAGATGCTGTGAGATATGGGACACCGTGAGCCCTCCTGCCCAAAGCTGCCTCCTTAAAGCATCCTGATGGGTGACAGCTGCCCTGCAGTGGGTGGGCACTGCTTTGCAGCCCCTTCTCAGCACTTTGCTGCTGCACCCCCTGTCCTAATGGGATAAGAGCTCATCGAACACCTCTCTGAAATGGTCCTGTGCCAGTCGGGAATTATCTTTCATTATATTATTAGTGGGGATGGAAAGCACTGGAAACCTCTTTTTTGGGTAACCTTAATGACTCTACGGTTCTGTGAGTGAACGTGGTGATGTGTTGGAGTTGGAGTGGATGATCTTAGAGCTCCTTTACAGCACTAATGATTCTCTGGTGTGGCTGGTGGCAGCTTGTTTTTTCCTTCTTTACTCTTCAGGATGCAGACCTCAGACCTGTCTAGTTGGAGAAGTTTTGTGTGACACTGGTTCCTTGTGCAGGAGGTACTGAGGGCACTTTGCTCATTTTTAGTGAAAATAATTGATATTTTGTGCACAGGACTGGTGAGATTGCTGAGTGCTAGCGGCTGGTTTGGTTTAATAGCTGGAATTTCTCATTGCCTTTGAGTCCTGTTAGCCCTGCATGCTGTATTATGCATGGCAAACCGAAGTACTTGGAGATGCCTTACGTTGCAGCCTGACCTGGGTGCTTTTTGCTGATGCCTGGTGAGACAGCAGCACTAAACCTCATGCATAAACAGAAACATTCAGCTACATTAGCTCTGCTTCCTCCGCTGCTGTGGCTCTGCCACTGAACCACAGCACCTGCTGTAATTTGGGGGGCAGTCACCACCAAGGGCAATGTTTTGTACCTAGTTGAAATATTAAATTATTTCGGAGCTCTGCTGGAAATGCAACCCTTTCACATCCCAATGCCCAAAGTGAGTGGCGCTGAAGCATGGCAGCTTGGGAAGGAAAAGATGCACAGCACTTTGGGACGAGAGCCTGCGTGCTGCCTGGGCTCTGGGGCATGGGATAATGCACCCACCCTGGCAGAGATGCTTTTTTGGGAATGTCTCAATGCTGGCACGTGCTGGGGTTTCTTTTTGTCATTTACTGCTGAAAAATGAAGTGCATGTGGGCAATCATTACAGCGTCCGAGTTTGTTAAAGGATCTTTTTATTCGCCAATTTGCACAGCTCCCTTTCCAGGCTGCTGGGCATGATAAAATACAGCCATTCGGCCTGTCAGGGAGATAATTGGTTGGCATTATGAATCATAAAAGTATGTTCCCCCCTGGAATTTTATCCTGACACTTGATTTAATTTTTCTTGACATCACATCCATTATATTGCATCGTCTTGCTCTCGATAGTTAAATTTGCGGGCTCGCAGTAAGGACCAACAGGTTACTTAAGGAACAAAGCTGCTGTTAGTGAGAGGGTTGGCTCTGTGCTGAGCAAGTCCTTTCTCCTCTTTTGAGGAAAGTCCTCACAAAAAAAACCCATTACAGAAGTGCTGGTTGGAAGGTAGGATCCCCAGTTCTGCCAGTGCCCCACAGGCTGCATTGCCTGGGGATGGGTGGTGGGAAGGGCTGCACTGACCTTCATGACAACATCACTTTTGGAGGCAACAGATCATCATAGAATGGCTTGGGTTGGAAAGGACCTCAAAGATGATCCATTTCCAACCCTCCTGCTGTGGGCAGGGCTGCCAACCACTGCATCAGGCACAAGGTCAGGCTGCCCAGGGCCCAATCCGACCTGGCTTTGAACACCTCTGGGGTGGGGCATCCCAGGAGCTCCATTGGAAGGATAAGGGGTAGGTTTCTGTTTTGCCCAGCCTTCATATTGCTGTGCTCTCAGCACTCCTTGCACAAGGTGACAGTGGGTGTTCTCCCAAGAAATGGGACAGCAGCATTGGCCTCTGTGCAGAGTGCACCCCAGGGCCCTCCTTGTTTGTGTGAGACCCTTCCCATGGCCGTGGTTCAGCCCCAAAGGTGCAGGGATGGGATGAGGAGCTGGGGTTGGCTGTGTCCCCAGGGCCCCCCCCCCACAGCTCCCTCCCTCCTGGCACATCCGCCTCTCACGCAGCCTGCTAATTAGTGCGAGTGTAGCATCCTATTAATTGCAGAGATTGTGATGTTTAGATTTCTGGGTTAATTGGTAATATCTGGCGTAGCATTTTTTCCCTCTGGGTATTTCTGATCGCAGTAATTAACCTCCCCCATTCGGCAGAGCAGGCTTTCAGCACTGAGCTCTCCAGCCGCCTGCAGTGAGGATGCTGGGGGGACTTTTCTGGGGGAGGGCTATGTTATGGGATGTGGTTTTTAATCCTAGAATCATAGGATGACTTGAGTTGGATAATCCTTCAGGGTAACTCATCCAGATGTCCAGAGGGTCCGTGTGCTGTGAGCATCTCCTCACCCAGGGGGCTGCAGAGAGAGGGCTCCTATGGATGGCATCCCAACTACATGGAACTGAGAGGCAGATGCATCCCCCTGGGGGTTCCAGCTCACCTCTGGATGGCTGGGCATGGCCTTAGTCCTGCAGAGAGCAAGGGGACTCGGTGTAGTTAATCTGTCCCCTCCGTGTGTTTATTTGGATTGTCCTTAGGAAGCACAGCAAAGCAGAGGCCATGCTGACTTGCCTTTATGCTTGCAACATTAAAGCTGCTGCCATGCTGCGTGTCTTTAGGCAGAAGTTGGATCATTACAGCTTTGCTTCTGTGTTATTTCTGCAGTGACAAATGGGAGGAGGAGATGGGACAAGGAGTGCCAAGCCTGGCAGTGTAATTACAGCTCCCTTCCATTTCCCCATCCCCTCCTGCAGCCTGGTGGTAAACGATGATGGATGCTTTGCTCTGGCTACTGGCCGGGTCTGAAGGTTGGGAGATGGGATGGAAGCAGATCTGTAAAGGTCAGCGTGTTGTTTTCGCTCTGCTTTCCTTCTGCCCTATGGCTCCAGCCATAAGGGGATCTGCTAAAACCCAAGCTTTCAGCAGGCTTGCTTTTTATGTTCTGCTGGGATCCTGGTTGCTTTTTCATTGATTGCACAAGCAGCATCTGGGGTTGGCAGGTGAAGTGCAGTGGGGCAGCTCCTGTGCTGGGTATCTTCGTACCACACAAAAAGGCAAGAGGGACAAAAAAAAAAACAGGGCCCAGGCTGTGCTCAACCAACAGATATTCCAAGATTTCCTTAATATTCCAAGTCGATATTCCCCAAGTGTTTTAGGAATACACTCTTTCCCACCCTTTAAAGCTGCCCTCCTTCCAGCTGTGAGATCTTTAGCCCACAGGTCTACCTGCAGCAATCTTTTTGCTACCAATAAGTGTTTGATATTTAAGGTATGTTTCCTGCAGAGCATAAGCTGTGAGCTGTACCCTGGGGGGTGGGTGGAGGTGATTGACAAGCCTGGAGCTGTAGTGTAAAAGCCTCTGTCTGTGGTCCTTGTGCTCGCAGCAAAACCCCAGACAAAAGGCTGGGATTTCAAAGGCGCTGAGCAGAGACTGCTGCAGAGCTTTAGAGGCTTTGCTCTTGATTTCCACCAGCCTGAGGAGCCATCCTTTGAAAATCCCAGCTTAGCCCAAGCCACACCACAGCTTGCTTTATTTTTTAATTGGCGTTTTATTCATTTTCTATTTTAAATTGCAGGAGAAGTGGAGACGTGAGGCGCAGAAGGGCTGCTGGCCCTGTGTGTTCCAAGGCAAGCTGAGGACAGAATGCTTTCTCTCAACTTAGAGAACACCCTCAGCTTGCTTTCAGCAGGATAAGTGATTATGAAGTGAGTGGAAGTAACTCTTGACTGTCTCAGAGTTATTGACTTTGCAATGATCCTGTGATTATTATTATTTTCTAGTCAGAGCAGAGAGGTGCGCGCTGAGCTGACTGCAGATGTCTGTCTCAGGGCTGGCACACCAAGCTGCCTTCCATCGTCCCCATCGTTACCTCTCTGCTTCCTTTTCTATCTTTATTTCATTTTACAGGATATTTGCCTCCCTCCCTCCAATTGAGCTAAAGCAGTGTTTCAGGGGACCTGGTTGTTGGGCATGGTGATGATGGGTTGGGGTTGGCCTTGGTGATCTTAGAGGTCTTTTCCAGTCTTCAAGACTATAATTCAAATTAAATTGGCATACGTGTAGTTAATGGCACAGCTTAATGCAGTGAGTGGAGAAAGCTTTGTGTGTGGAGGAAAAGTGGGAGGTTTGCACTGTTGGTGACAGTTTGTTGTTGGGTTGATGAACCTCTCATATGCCCCCAAGGCTCAGAGCCACTTGCTGTAGGGCTTTGCCTTCATGCTGGGAGCTGGGGTGTCTGTGAGCATCTGGCCAGTGACTAACACAGTGAATGTGTCCTTCGTGTTCTTTCCTGCTGCCTCTGCCTAGAGGAGAAGCGTGGGAGGACAGGATGGCCGCAGCCCTGAGGACAGCCATCAGAGCCTGAGCTTGGGGCTGCTGGTGGGTGAGCAGCATATATATGCCCTGGCCGTGCTTTGTTCCTGCTGGTTTTCTTAGAATCATAAAGGTTGGAAAAGATCACTAAGATCAACTCCAACTGCTGTAGGTTGCACTGGCCCCATAGGTCTTCAGTTGTTGCGTCTCCAGAGGTGGTGATGTGCCTGCAGCCCTCTGTTGTGTTCATCTGGCTTTCAGTAAGCAGCCGAATTTCCAGTGCTCTCCTCTTCTGAGTGTGCTAATTTCTGGTTGCCTGTTGCAGAGTTTGCTACTGATTTCCCTGGAGGGGAATAAAAACTCAGGCAGAAATACAGCATGGAAAATAACTGTCACTGAGCACATGCATTGCAGAGGCTGGAACCCCACTGGAACACAGCAGTGTGTGCATGCCTCCAGGTACAATGAGAGAGAACCCCTAAATTACTTCCACTAGACATCTCCTCTTTCCCCAGCCCTCCATATTGATGGATTTTGAGGCCAGAAGGGATCTTTTTATCTGAGTCCTGATATCACCCTGCAATAAATCACGGCCCCAACTGGAGCAGATCAGCAAGAGGAAAAAAGTATCAAATGTGGCTTTGAGGAATTGGCTTCTTATTTAACTATTAGGAAGAAATTCTTTACTCAGATGCTGCTGAGGCCCTGGCATTGCTGTCCAGAGCTGTGGGTGCCCAAGGTCATGGATGGGCCCTGGGCAGCCTGAGCTGGGGGGCAGCCAGCCCACAGCAGGGGGATGGAATTGGGGGATCTTTAAGGTCCCCTCCAACCTCAGCTGTTCTGTGATTCTATGAACCATTCCCAAGGCAGGTGAATGCACCCCAGTGCTCACAGGGTGCCTGCTGAGGCTCTTAGGGGTGCTCCTGCACTCCACACCAACCCCCTGCTAATTAATGGCTGCACAGCATCCCGTTGGTGGGCTCTGCTTCCCTCTCTGACATTTGGGCAGCTGTTAAGCAGCTGTTTAGAAACCTATCAGGGTCGGTGCTGATTTTTATATTGTTCCAGCTTCTTCATCAAAATGTCATCTGCAGCTGCATGCAACACCCGGTTGTGTTGGTAAACTAATTTTGGAGTCTCATAAAAGGATCAGGTTGGTTTAATGAAATCTGCTTTTCATAAACCCGTGATGATTGGCACTAATTAAATTTCACCTCTACATTAAGTGGGGCCTGTTTCAGCTATGCTGTTGCTTTGCCTGGCTTCAATGTCAGACCAACAGGTTGGAAGATGACATGGGGTTGTTTCAACACTGGAAAATCATTCATTTGTCACACAGGTGGTGGTGCCCCATCCCTGCAGACACCCAAGGTCAGGGGATGGGGCTGTGAGCACTGATGGAGCTGTGGGTGTCCCTGTGCACTGTGGGCAGTGGGAACAGATGGTTTTTGGGGGTCCCTTCAACTCAGGAGTTGCTGCTCCTGGTTCCTTTCTTTTTATTTTTTTCTTCCCTGGGTTTAAATCTGCTTTATGGTCCCCTCTGTCTGTACCTGGCTGCAGGGAGAAACCCAAATCCCTGTTTCTGAATTGAAAGGGAAGGGGAAGGAAAGGTAAAAAGGAAGGGGAAAAGAAGGAAAATAAGGGAAGCAGAAGGAAAAGGGCTAAAGAAAAAAGGAGACCTGTAGGCAGGGGCTGAATCCAGGGGTTTAGGGAAAGTGCAGGCAGAATGAAGAAGAGAATATAGCGTGGAAATCTGAATTTATGCCATGGACTCCTGTCCAGATGCTTCAGGGAGGCACATACAGCCCCAGCATGGTGCAGGGGGTCGGGATGCGGAGTGCTGTGTGAGTGCATGCAGGCACAGCAGGGGACTTGTTGACAAAGGCATCCTACAGAATCTGCCTCTGGCAAGCTTTTTTATGCCTTTGGATTATGCTCCTGTGGTGCATTTGGGAAGCAGTTAGTGGATCGTTTTATGGAGGGGGGAAAAACCCATCTCCTTTGAGGGGATGTGTTCTGTTTCTTAAACTGCGCTGCAAGAGTTGTGAGTGCTTTCAAAGTGATGTGCTCCCAACGACTGCGTTGGGTTTGTTCCCTTCTGCAGCCTGGGGCAGAGAGATGAGAGGATAAGGGCTGGGAAATGCCTTTTCCTGCAGGAAATGTGCACCCAATGGCTCAGCTGTGAGAGCAGGGCTGGGAAGTTGGAGCATCGCCTTCTGCTGCTGCCTTGGGATATGGAGCCGAGCTGTGGGGAAGGCAGTGCAGCATCCCCACTGTGCCAGGCCCAGAATGCCCATGTTCACTCCCTTTGGATGCACTATCCCATCTGTTTTATCTTTTGGACTATTTAACAGTTTATCCTGGATCATGTTTTTGGACTCACAGGGGGAAAGGAAAGAGAAGAGAGGAAAATTCCCAGCATCTCTCCTCCCATTTCATGCCCTAACCAAACCCAGGGCAGCCCTTTGGGTGCACCTGCTATTGCCCAGTGATCTCATTGGGCAATAAAGCCAATGCAGAGCAGAGTGGGCCAGGAGCATTTGGTTGCAGTAAAGCATCCAAATGGATGAATGATAATGAATGATAAAAGCAATAGCACAGGGAGAAAACAGCACCATGATTTGCTGCACTGGGATTTATTTCCAAAAGTTCCTTTTAAACCCAAAAGCATAGTCTTCCACTGCTTTCCTTTCCCTGCCATGATGCTGGGGATGAGCTGTCCTGCTCTGGCAGCACCCTTTGGAAGCTCAGAGAACCTTTCCTGCATCCCTGCCTCTAACCCAGGGCAGCACCAGCTGCTGCCCCTGGCCCTATTTTGGAACCTGCAGTGGTGGGGCAGCCTGGGGTCCCCCCTCTCCTTGGGATGGCTCCTGGTGCCAGCCAGAGCCCTGGAGGGATTGCTGTGTCACCACATCCTGAGTGACACAGCCCTACTCCCCTGCACTGCGGAGCAGATGGAAACGTGCTGTCCTTCTGTCTCCTGCTCTTGTACAATTCCACCAACAAGCTTTATTCTTGTTTTAAATCCTTCTGAGTGGGGAAGCTTCAATGAATTTTAAATATGCTCTTGGAGCTGTGCATTAAAACCTAATGAGGCAGTGTACCAGTGATGCACCTGAGGAGTAATTGTGGGAATGTAAAGAGTGGCTTTGGGCTGAGGCTGGTGGTGCAAACCCATCCCTGCTGGGCTCCTTGCTTTGTCCTTCCTGCCCTGGGGCCAGCATGCTTTTACTTTCCCTTTTCTAACTACTTGATGGCATGCCATACCCAGCTGTCACCTGGGCAGATGTCCTCCCAATGTGCAGTTCTTCTCCTGGGTGCCCAATTTGGCTGTCCCAGGGCTGAAGTTTGACTTCATGATGCAACACCAAGGAGCATGGAAAAATCTCTTCTGTTGATTGAGATGTGCTGCTCAGTGCTGTCAGGTTGGTGGTACATCTCACCATGGTTATCCATTCCTTGGCACACGAGTTGGGTGGCCATAGTACTGTAGAATCACAGAATCATTAAGCTTGAAAAAGACCTCTAGGATCTGCATCCCCAACTCATCACCCCATGTTGCCGTGTCCCTCATCTCCTCATTTCTTGAACACCTCAAGGGATGGTGACCCCACTGCTTCCTTGGGCAGCCCCTTCCAACGCCTTGCAATATGTTGGGATTGGGTTGGGATGTGGGGAAAATGGGCCCAGTGTGTTCTTCTGTGATTCACTGTGATTTGAGGCATCTGCAACTGTGGGCTTAGCAATAGGATGCCCAACCCTTCTGATCCAGAGAGCATCTCTTCCCAGCCTGCCCTTCCCTCCTCCCCCCCCCCCCCCCCAAAAAAAAACACAGCTCTGCATGCTTGCTCTGCCACCTTGTTGAAGCAAGGGTTCATCGAGGGTTTCAAAGGTAATTAAAGCTCTTTGAGCAGTGATGCAAGCACGTGCCAGCTGCAGCTGGAAGGAGAGAAAGGCAAAGTGTGAATTTGGAGGAAAAAATGAAGCTGAGGTGCTGCAAGGATTGCATTGAGGTGGGGGAGTGTGATGGTGGGTGGGAGGGGGCTGGTGCTCCTTTACAGTTGCTGTTTCCACCACATCCCCAACTTCTGTGTTGTTAATTTAGTGGCCGACTCTGCAGCAGATAAATCCAGGGCAGGTTTGTAAATGCTGCATTGCTGGCAGCCAAAACACAAATATGCCCTGAACTGCTGCCAAGCAGCCAAAAAGAAAAAGAAAAAAGGCAGAAAAGCTCAGTGGCGGGATTTACAGCCTTGCAAAAGAGCAGGCTGCAGTGGGCTCTTGGGCATTGCTTTTAGAGCACGGGGAAGAAAAACCCAGAGCTGTCCCAGCACCTGGGGATCCTCAAAGGGAAACCCCAGCCCCCATCCAGTGTTGTTGTAAGGTCTTTTTCATTCCCGGAGGAGGGGCTGGCACTGGGCTTGGAACTTTGCTGCCTGAGCTCCTCCTGTGACCACGGAAAAGAGGAGAACAGAAGTGGCCACGTCCATCCATAGCCATGGAGCACGAGCAAATATGGCACAGGGAGAGATTCCCATGCAGCTGCTCTCCCCCAGCCCTTGGTGCTGAGTCCTAGGGTTGCACGGGCACGATGCTCAGCCACAGTGGGACTGCTGCTTGGTGGAGGTGTGTTGGTCCCCAATGGGGATGGGGAGCTGGCAGTTGCTCGCTCTTTGTGCTGAGATTTTAGATATTTTTTTTTAAAGCACTGATTTTTAGCAACATGTTAATCCCTGTGTCAGCTTCAGCCATCCAAGCGCCTGCTTGTCATTCCTTCCAGACACCGCTCCGGTGCCATCAGGGGAACCACCCCCATAGGGCCCCTTGTGGGTTTTAACCATGGTTGCTTCAGCCCTCTGGAAGTAAGGCACCTTCTGCCTGGCTTGACACAGGAAGCAAAGGGCTGAGCAATACAGCATAAAAAGAGGAGAAGACAACTTTAAAAAGGCAGAAAAAGGCTTAGGAGCCTCCCCCCCCAGACCTAAAGAGAAATAAGAGAGAAACTCAGGAGGGTGAAACCCCTAGGATGGGACCAGCTTTGGGACACAGGTCCCCTTGGTGTGCCCATGGATCCCATCATTTTTGGGCAGCATCACCCTGCCCAGCCCACAGCAGGCATTGCTGGGGTCGGGGTGGATCTGGTTGGCAGCCCATCACCCCGCACCCCTTCTCCCTTGGCTGGCGGCTGCAGCAGCCAGAGCATCACAACCCACGGCCGCGGGGAACAGGCAAAAGAGAGGCTCTATTTTAATGCACCGCTGTGGGTTGGTGACCTAGAAAAGCAGCTCGCAGAGCAAGAGTGTGAAGTCCAACCTCCCCCGCTGCCAGCATTGCTGCTGAGCGTGGGGTGACCTATATAAAGCAGTGCAGGAGGCATCGAGGGGTCCTGGGCACTATGGAGGGGATGGGAGATGGCAAAGATGCACACTGACACACAACAGCCCCGCGTTGGCTGGGATGCATCTCCGTGGCGGCGTATCGCGGCAATGCATCGTATCAGAAACATCTTGGCACCGCTGTAGGAAACGCCACCAGTTCATGGATTGGAAGGGAGATGGAGCTCCTTTTCTTCCTCTGCTCAACGAGCCCCATCAGAGATGATGTCAATGTTATAAAGCTCGCAGCCGTGTGCGCTCTGCAGCCCCTGAAAGAGAACGAAGCGCGGTTATTCCCATAGCAGTCGGTTTCTGAGCTGCTGCACCCAGCCGAGCGGAAGATACGCCAATTAATTAAATCAGTAAATAAGTTATACTAATCCCATTAACAAAAGAGGAGCTGGAGATTAAATCTTTTATGGTACTGACTGAAAAAAATTATTCTCGCCCGTCTTTTAGGAAATGTATTCTTTCCCTCACCTCGCCAAGGATAATAGTGCTGTTATATAGGACAGAACGTTATCTGGAATGAAAAATGAGTGTAAAACTAGCAGATCTCTTATTAAAAGATTGTAATGGAGTGGTTGCAACAATGTGGGGCCGGCTGAGCCTGGGGCTGTGCAGTGCAGCTGGGAGTGTACCAGAGCTGCCTGTGGGATTTGGAATCTTCATGGGTGTCACTGTGCCATGGTGCTGGGGTGGAAAATGCTTGCAAAGCCTCCACTCCTCCTCTCACTGCTGCAAGAGTGGACTTTTGGCTTTTGCACACACATCCATCTCCTAGGTATCCCAAACTGGGGTCTGATTTATGGTTTATGGACATGGTGGTGGACGTGGACTTAGTGGTCTTTTCCAACCTCCATCATTTAATGGTGCCACGGGATTCCCAGGGGTGCCATGGGCACCCAGTGGTGCCATAGGACTCCAGATCATGCCATAGGATGCCCAATGGTGCCATAGAACTCCCAGTGACGCCATGGGGCACCCAGTGGTGCCAAAGGACTCCTGATCATGCCATAGGACACACAGTGGTGCCGTAAGACTCCATGGGATGGAGACATCCTCCCTCCATGCAGTGATGGCTTAGCCAGCCCCATGGCATGTGCCACGCGCTCACTGTGGGATATAATGAACCCGAGACAATTAGAGGTCCCACAGCTACGAAAACAAACCTGAGAGGAAATAAACCCCTACCACTGCCTGGCTTTGATCTGCTGCATGAGACACCAGGCTGCCAAAACGTATTTATAATTCAACAAAATCCAAGGCGGCTCCTTTATTTTTAGAGCAGGGGCCGTCTCGGCTGTGCAGGGAATGGAAGTGCCAGGCTCTCAGAACAGATAATTGCAGGTGTTCCTCTCTGCCTTGCTGGAGAGCACGTTTTAGAGCTGCTTTTCACATTTCTGCAGACGCTTTTTCTTTTCTGACTCCCCGAGGAGGTGTCAGGGCACATCAGCTTTACAGCACTGTGCTCGTCTCTCGCGCTGCTTTGCATAAGCACCATAAATAAAAATCCATGGGTGTGTGGGAGCAGAAGGAGATGTCCGTCAAGCATCAGTGAGAATGCCATTCAAAACCCAACCCTGAGTGGAGGAACCCCTCCCATGATGAAGGCAGGAGTGTGCTCCATCCTTCTGCTGTTCTCTATCTCCCAGGGTTCCTTTTATTATTATTATTATTTTGTGGAAAATCCCCAGAATTTTCTTGAAAGATTTGCAGCTGGGTCCCGCGGTCTGGGCTTTGCAGGAGGTGTGAACTCATGCATGAGGTTCAAGTTGGTCCAGGAGAACGCTCCCAGGTTGTGCTGCTTAAACCTCAATGCACGGAGCTGAGACCTGATGGGATGCAGCTGGGTTGGGGACGATGAAAGTGGTGTGCAAGGGAAGCCCCTGTGCGTGGGTGGGGAGGTTTTGATGGGGCAGCTTGGGGCTGAGTGTGGCCTGTGGGGTGGAAAGATGCCAGCACACCCCCCAGGGATGGAATGGGAGAGGGGTGCAGTGAGAGATGAAAATGGGGATGGAAGGAGGGAATAACGTGAGAGATGGGGATGGAAGAAGGGAATAATGTGGTAGATGGGGATGCGATGGGGACAGGAGGTGTGGAAGGGGGTGGGAGAAGGGAAGGCTGGGAGGGGGCTGCCGCTGGCTCTGCCCCGGGGCGGGCAGCGTTGCGGGGCCGCCCCGGCCGCGTCCCCTCCCCGCGCCGCCTCCGCGCTGCTCCGCAGTGCTGCCGGGGAGCCGCTCTGCGCCGAGCCGGGACGGGCCAGGTAAGGGGCTGAGAGCCGGGGTCTGCATTGCCCTGCTCGGGGTTGAGGGTCTGAGGCAGCTGCGGGGTCGGAGGACCCGGCTGTCCCCGAGCATCATGTTCCAGGACGGGCAGAAGTGCTGCCGACGGGGTTAAAAGAGGCAGTCTGCGAGCGAGGAACGCTTCTTTATTTTACCGCTCCGAGTGGGCATGGGGTGAGCTCTGCTCTGCGCTCGGTCCGTGCCACATCGCACCTGGGATGTGACACAGCGTGGGGGGTCGGGGCGATCCCCTCCGGGGGAAACGGATGGGAAAGGATAAACGAAGGGGATCGGAAGGCAGGGAGCTGCCTGCTGGGATGCAAAGCTGATAACAGATGAACCATTTGCTTTAATTACTGGTATCAAAAGCCCGGGCTGCAGCTTAGCCTGAAAATAAATATTGTTAATGTCGTGATACCGGGGTTTATTTGATGATGCATTGTTCATCTGGCGGGGATTTAGCGAGCTGCTCTTTGAGTGTAGGGGAGATCGGTGCTCAGCCTTTCCCTGGGAAGCGCCGGGGCTGCGGGGAGGGATTCTAGCAAAGCTCCCTCCAGCCCCGTTGGGAACGAGCATCCACGCATCCCTGCTTTGCAAAGCCTCCTTCAGCCCTTCCTCCTCCTTTGCACCGTGAAGGAAAGCAGAGCGCTGGGTGATCTGTGGGGTGCACCCAGCGTTTGGTGCCCGAGTATTGGGGTACTGTGGGATCCGAGAGGAGGGGACGCCGCTCGTGGCGGTGGTGGCACCGTCCTCCTGCCGCAGACCGGAGGCAGTGTCACCGCAGTGGCTGCCAATTAGTGGTGGCAGCTGATGAACCGCTCAGGGCACAAACAGCTGGTTAATTGCTCATTCCAGTTAAGCTGGGTAGGGTGCGGCAGGGGCCGGTACCCTTGGTGAGCTGTGGGGGTTGCTGTGCTGGAAGCTGTTTTAATTGGTACCCACGTGTTGGAGCTGCACCACTCCCCTCCTGCTCGCTGGGTGCGTTTGGGCTCTGCTGGATGGGATGAGGGCACAGTGATATTAATGAGGTGTGGGGCCTGCAACCTGCATGCATGGCATTGCAGCCGTGAGCATCCCATGATGGGATGTGCATCCACCCCAGTCCTTCCTCCTGTTAGGAATTGCAGTGCAGACCCTGTGCTCAGCCCCTGCAGGGCAGTTTTGGGTCTGTTCCTGACTTCCCAGCAGCAAGCTGGATGTGCCACCTCTGAGCACTCTTTGCATTGCTGCATTTGCAGGCAGTTCTTGGAGCTTTTGCTGAACTTCTTTGGTCGCCTCCACCAGTGCATGGATCCCTGTGCTGGGATCTGTTCTGATCAAAATGTTGGGCACTGCCTGGGTGGGAGCTTGGGATAATTGCACAGAACCAAAAAGATGTTTTCCCCTTGATATGCTTCTTTGCCATTCATCAGGGGGAGTAATCCTGGTGACAGCTCCATGATGGCTTTGGGTTCACAGAGGAGTAATGTGAACAGATGTCATTCTGCTGCCTAACCCCATCTCTGGAGGTGCCTGAGGCCCTGCTGGATGGGCCCTGGGCAGCCTAATCTGGTGGGAAGCAGCCAGCCTGTGGCACAGGGTTGGAAAAGGAAAAGGGTGATCTTTAAGGTCTCCTTCAATAAAAGCCATTCTATTCTCTGATTCTCTGATTAACCCGAATTGACTGCATGCTGCTGGGATGGATCTCTGCCTGGAGAACAGCAGGAAGCTGGGAACTGGGGCTGGAGGGATGCCATGGGGCTGGGAGGGTGGGCTTGGTGTGTGCCACGTGCTTGGTGGCCAGGACACACGGTGCTTTGCATTCACTGTGTACCCATCATCTGAGCATTGCTGCACCTGCAGACTGCAGGCACCGCCGCCATTCATTCACCTGCTGGCCACGTTTAGCCTTAATTAACCAAATGGTGCCAAGCTGCAGGATGAGCTTCCCTTTTCCCTGCCATGCCTGGCAGGGGCCAGAGGATGGCACGGCCCCAGGGTCAGGGCTTGCTGCTTCTGGCTCTTTCTCCAAAGCTGAATTTCCAGGGCTCCTGGACCGTTGCTTGTGCTGCAATGCGACCAGAGGACTTTGCACTGGATCCCACCTCTCTGCCTTGTGTTGTCTCACATCAGAGCTGCATTTCTAGCATTTACAAGTGCTCATGGTGCAGGTCTCTGTGGGAGCAGCTCTGCATGCTCAGTGCTGTTGGGAGCAGATGGGTACAAGCTGTGCCACTCCAGGAGCTGGTGCAGGAACCCCGACTGAGCAGTATCTGTTCATGCACGGTGCAGGATGCATGCACACAGGGAGCTCTGCTCTTTCTGGACCTGTTTTCATCCTCCCATCCCCCCATTCACCCATCTCTCTTTCCATCATCACATCCATCCCATCTATCCACCCTTTCTGCCTGTTACTGGTGCCCAGTGCTGCCAGGTCAGGTTACCACTTCCACACAATTCTGCCTGCTGAGATCTGCATCTCATTTTTCTTTCTATTGAAGGAAAGTCCCTAATCTAGGCAGTTTCCCAAAGTGTGAGCCATGAAGCAGCTTGCTTGGATTTACCCAAACCTTCTGCAATGATTTGTGCCTGGGATGAGCCAGAATATGAGTGCTCATTGCCCTGTAGGTGAAGTTTGGAGTTTGCCCCATCCCTGGAAGTGCTCAAGGCCATGGATGGGGTTCTGGGCAGCCTGAGCTGATGGGTGGCAACAAGCCCATAACGCAGTTTGAAACTGGATGGGCTTTAAGGTCCTGTCCAACCTAAATCAGTATTTGGAGCGGCGTGGTGAACTCAGTGCTTGCACCATATTTGTGCTCTGGGTCCCCCATGGTGCACTCGGCTCTGCTGGGGTACAGAGACTGTAGGATCCCATGGAAGCAGCTGCTAGCAGGGAGCAGTTCAGCAGTGAAGGTGTTTTGGGGATGCAGGCGTGTGTGCTGAAAAACTGAGGTGCTCCAGGTTCTGCAGCAGAGCACCCGCATCTGCTCTGCTCACTGCTCAGCTGATGGTCAGTGGGTCACCGTTCCCTAAATTCCCCCCCATCGTCCCATGGGCACAGCACTGCGGAGCCCATTGGGCCACCAACCACTCATTTTCCCAGCTGGGTGTGAATCACAAGAGCCCTGAAGGACAGTGCCTGGCTCCACTCGAGCTCAGCCCTGCTTGGCGCTGCTGCCCCGGGAGCGCTCAGCCTTGGCACCGCGTTGGCTTTTCGCTCGGGGTCTGGCTGCTGGCGGGGAACCTGGAGCTGCACCTTTCACCGGGTGAACGGACAGCCCTGAAATCCTCCTCTTTCAAACCAGATTAATCGCATTAGGGCTTTGTCAATGCAAAAATTACCTCATCATTGGCACTGGCAGGTGGTGTAGAGCGGCAGACTTATTCAATATTTAAGAAAGCTGCATTGCAGAGCTGAGAAGGCTGGAGAAATAGGTTGCCTGTGTCAGTGTCTTTGCTGGTGGAAACATCTCTGCAGGCACCGTGAAGTGAGAAATGTTGAGCTCACCGTAAGAGCCTGATTATTGCACTGAGAGTCTTTAAAATACTGAATTTTTTGTTTTCTATGGCAGATATCCGTTGGGCTTTGGGTCACCCATACCGTGGGGACCCTCTCTGCAGCTGGCAGATTGATGGTGGTGACTCCAGGTCCCTCATGCCACCCCCATGGCTGAAGTGATGTGGGGCGGGGTGGGCTCATGCTATGGGTCTCCCTGTGGGGCTGCCCATGCTGGGTGCTCTGCTGCCTTATAGGTGCCATGCAGAGCAATGCTGGGAAGTGGTTCCATCCCTTTTCATTTAGGCACGGCCAGACGCATGGGCTCCAGCATACAGAAGTAGCGGAGCATCACACAGCTCTTCCTCAAGGCCAGGAATTAAAACCCTGCTGCTGTTCCTGGCAGTGCTGGGGTGCACCAGGAGTGTGGGACCGAATGGTGCTGGGGATGCTCCAAGATTTGGTTTTGGCTCGGTTTAAAGGATCTGGCAGGGTCATGCCAATGGTTTCTGCTCTGTCTGTGGTGTCTGCGTGCGCTGTGAACAGGGGTCATGTTGCTTTGGATGGCCCTGGGTCTGGGTACCTTAGGGTGGAAAATTTCCATTTCATTAATGTCATCCAGATCACGGCTTGGACTGCCACATCCTCTTGCTTCTTGCAGAGATCTGGGGCAGGGAAAGCCACGGCCAGCTGATTTTGTTCTTTGCCGCGTGCTAAAAATGCACAACCAAGCATTAGGGCCAAGCAATAGTAGTTGCTGGAAGTAATGCAAAGTAGAGCTTCCAAATCTATTATTTATAGTCAAAGGGAAGGGCTCCTGCACTCCTCCATCTCCGGGCTCCTCTGCATCCACACTGTGGTCTCTCTGCTGTTAGAAAGCTCCAGTGGGGGAAGTTTTCCTCCCAGCATCTCTGTGCCTTTTGCTGGGAAAACCCAGGGATGTTCCTCAGTCCCTGGTAAGGCTCTGCTGGGAACACCCCAGCCAACCTTGGGCACATCCCAGAGCATGACAGGACAAGCAACATAGGGGAGAAATCAGAGTCATAGAATGGCTTGGGTTGGAATGGGCCTTAAAGATCGTTGGGTTCCAACTCCCTGATGTGGGCAGCGATGCCAACCATGGGATCAGAGCGAGGGGTTGAGTTCCCAGTGTTGGCCATAAATCGTGCTGGGAGCTTTGCTGCTGCAGTGCAGGTGTCGGCAGTGGCTGTGGGATGGAAATGAGCAATTTGCTTATTGAACCGACCTTGTCAATCAGCCTCCTGTTTTGGCAAAAAGCAAAGGCACTGCACGAAGCCAGCAGAGCTCTCGTTACCCCCATGGAATTCTCATAGATGTCATTATTAAGTTCTTGGGAAAACAGAGGTGATCCTCCACCCCCTGCCAACACTATAGGGACAGATGCAAAACCTCTGCAATGTTGCAGAGCAGGAAGCAGAGGATGGGGATAATTTTTCCCCTTTCTGGGCACAGTGCACACTATCTCATCACTCAGAATTTGGGATTTCAGCTCCCAGCCTTCCCACGGCCCCAACGTGAGACTGGCCTCCTACCTTACCAAGGTCCTATGCCTGTGCTTGGGTTGTCCTCTGGACCAGCCTTCATCCGTGGTGCTGCCATCCTCCTCCTCCTCCCCAGCGCAATGGTTTTGGCCCTGTGACAAGGCTCAGCCCCACCTGCATGGAGCTGCCCAGGGGAAACATCACCAAACTGCTTTCTCCGCTCAGCTGAGGATGTGGAAATGGCACCAGAAATAGCACCTCTTTATTTATTGATTCAGCCTGACCCAGTGTGCTCATGCTGGGAGGTAAAACCAGGACCAGCCATTGTGATCCAGGGTTGATGGCTGCTGAAATCAGTAAGGAGGTCTGAAATCAGTTAAATCCATTTTTGGGGGGTCAATATCTCCATTCTTCTGGGACCCATTTGCAAACAGGCATCAACGTTCCTCCATCTGCTGGAACTCAAGGGGATGGGATTTGCTGATGTTTTCTGCACCAAGGGAAAACTGCAGCCCTGTCACCACGGGCCAGGCTCTGCAGAGGGGTTTGGGATTTATTGTCATTTTTTTCCCCAGCAGTGCTGCAGGTAGGAAGGAGCAATTCAAATGCAAGCGTTGCGAGCAATGCAGGCAATGCTGCGCTGCACCTCAACCTGCAATGGAGAGGTGGGGGGGGACCCATGGATATACCTGGACAGACAAACAGATATATGGATGGACCCATGGATGTATGGATGGACCCATGGGCACCTCATTTGGCACCCACCTATGGGGCTGGCATCAGGCTGGGCTTTGCCATCCAGAGCCTCCTCCAGCACTGCGCGATGTTGCGTTTTGCAGAGACTTCAAGATGCCAAAATACCTAAGAGGGAGTTTTGTTCCCCAGGAGAGGAGATGTGCTGCGTTTTGGGGGAAAGTTTCCCAGTTTGTATACATATATTTTTCTGTTTGGAAGGGAAACCTCTTCCCTCCCAGCTCTGAAGCGTTGCAGTTAATGCGAGGTCGGGCATCTCGTTAATTACATCCGCGCCGAGGGGAGGGCTGTGGGCTCTGTGCGTGGTGGCGGCAGTGATCGGCAGTTCCATCCCCATCCCTGCAGCTCTCAGGCAGTGGGATCGGGGCCAGGCGGGGTTATCCCCCCCCCTCCCCCCGTACCACCCCCCTCGCCACCGGCAGCTGTCTGCACCGGCTGCCAGCAGGAGGGTGACAAAAAGCTCCGCTGTATCCCGGTGGGGAAAATGATGGATGCGTCTCGTTGTGCCAAAACCCAGCGAAGCGATTTGACTGCCCGACGCGATGAGTCAGCGCTCGCCGGATGCTAAATAGCGCTGCTCCGTGCCCCGCGTCCCCAACCCGTCCGTGTTCCCGCAGGTCCCCTCGGTGATGACCGACGCGGTGGTGGGTGGCAGTGCTGACCGCTGGATGTGCCCCGGTGACAGAACCATGTCCCTCAGAGCCAGGTAAGGGGGAGGGGGGGTCCTCCATGAGGACAGCGGGCAGGGCGATGTCACCTTGCTGGGTGCTGGGGGGCGTCACACAGCAGTTCTCTGTCCTGGTGGGATCAATGGGCATGGGCTGGTTTGGGGATTTGGAGACTGGTTTGGAGACAGGGAGAGTGGTTTTGGGACACAGGGTCTGGTTTTGGGACGTGGGACCTGGTTTGGGGATGTGGAGTCTGGTTTTGTGATGTTTCAGGACGTGGGGATTGGTTTTGAGACATGAAGAATGGTTTTGGGACATGGGGTCTTGTGGATGGGGATATGCAGTGGCCAAGCATAGGCTGAGCCACCTCCATTCTGTTCCTCTCCTCATCCTTGTCCCCTCTCTTTCCCTGTGCCTCCAGCAGCGAGAAGGAGCAGTGAGTATCCATCCCACTTGATTTTTTGTTTGTTTTTTTTTGCCCCATTGCACTTTAGTTGTGTTATAACACTCTGAAAAAGACAGGCAGGACCTCACCTGGTTATAGGAAAAGCAATAATCTCCAGGAAGCGCCGCCTTAATGAATTTATGGTCTTTTTACCCTGACAAGCTCTGTAACTCCGGTGGGAACAGGGTGCCTGTGGAGATGCTCAGAGCAGCTCAGGAAGCACAAAAAGACCATTTTAACCCCAAAAGTGTCTCTCTCCAGCACTACGCATCCCTGCCATGATTCCTCCAAATCCTCACCATCTTGCATTCTGAGTCCCCCTTGGTGTCCCCACTCTGCTGCCAGCTGTAGGATGCAGTGTGGGAATTGGGGTTATGCTGCCTGGTACCCAGGTTGGGGCTGCTTTTCATGGGAACTTTTTGGGGAGGATGGTAACAGGGAAGCTCTCAGGTTTGTGGGGTTCTCCTGCTGTGGGTACCCCATCGCCATGAACAGAGCAGCTGTGGGAAGAGGTAGGATGGGGAGTGCAACCGAATGCAGCCCTGGCTGAACATGGGGATAATGGCAGAGGTTTTGGGAAGGAAATGTGTCTCTCCATTTGAAACAAATCTCTCGTTTTGTGTTCTGATGTTTTCCTGAAGTTCCCCATAGCAAAGGGAGACAGCGATGCTTGGGAGTCTGCTGCTGTAGGAGGTATCCATAAAGCAAGGACCTGGGATCCGTGAATGTGCTCAGAGCCAGGTCCCCAAGTCTCAGTTTTCCATGGAGCTGGTCTGGAAACACCACCAAAGGGGACAGAACCAGGAGTGACACCTTCAGATATCACACCTTTTGGGATCACTAATGGATGGCAGCCAGATGGGTTTTAATTTGCAGCAGCAGTCTCAGCCATGGGTTAATTATAATTAGTGTCTCCGTGGATTGCATGGAATCCAGTGAGAGACTGTGCTGGGGATGGAGGGATTCAAGGACAGGTGTGGCCATGCCACGTGCACAGCCAGCAGGACAGGGCCATGGGGAGCTGAGCACATGGTGTTGGGAATGAGGGTGAAAAATGCATAGAACACACCCTGCAAAAACGGGAAATGGGAACATCAGCTTCCAGCCAGGAGGAGAGTATGGAGAATAGGGAGGGCTTGCACGATTTTTCCCCTTTTTGGGGAATGTGGTGCCTGGCTGCCCCCTGCTCTCTCCCTGCAGATGGGCAGCTCGGGGCGGGCAGCCCGAGAGGCAGCGCAAGGGAGAGGAGCTGACGGATGAGGAGAAGGAGATCATCAACCGCGTGATCGCCCGTGCTGAGAAGATGGAGGAGATGGAGCAGGAGCGCATCGGGTGAGCGGGTGCGGCGGTGGGATGTGATCTGGGGGCAATGGGTGCCTTCAGTGTTCCACCCAGAGTGATGCTGGGGAACTTGCGGGCTGAGAATGGATGGTCTTGTAGGTTTTTGTTCACCAAAAGACCTTGGCACGTGCTCACGTGCTGGTGAACGGCACCTAAACGTGTGTATTCACAGCGCTCTGCTGTTGCAAACTGCTCTATCTGCAGGCTGCAGCCTGTTGCCTCTTGACAATGCCAGGTTTGTTTTGTTTCCCAAAATACTCAGTTTGGAGCAGCTCTGAGCAGCTCCAGGACCCAAAGTTTGCTTGCATCCAGCACCAAAACGTGCCAAGCTTTCCTCTACTGCTTGTAGAAACCAGCTCCAAGTGCCTATGAATGGAAAGAGAGCTCGCTGCTGATTCATTCTGCAAAAGAGCTTACGAGCAGCATTTCCCCAGCTTTGCACATTTCCAGCCTGCTAAGAATTACTCTCAGCAGTGATGCTTTTTTGGATTATGTTCCCAGGAATGTTAGCAGTGAGGCAGATATCTTTTTTTTTCCCCTTATTGTGCATTGCAGCAGATGTTTGCAGACTGTGATGTGTGGGCTGGAGGGGGGGGATATCCTATGCCCATCCGAAGGAAATGGGTGAGGGATGGTACCCTGCACCCCTGGTCAGTTCCCCCTTCCAAGCAGGCACAGGAGGAGCCCTGCCAGCTCCTTCGTGCTGTTGGCTCCAGCATGAATTGGAGGATGTGCAGCAATGGAAATAGGGGATAGTGCCTATCGAGCATCACCCTGGAAGTTATCCAGGAGAGCTCTGTGTGTTGTGGAAGATGATGCGTGCAGGGATGCAGCTGTTGAGCTCTGCATCCTTTGGGAGATGCTCCCAGAAAACCAGATTGTATGGGATCATGATGGGTTTTACATTCCCCAAGTGGAAAAGGGGACTCCCATTAAAAATAATAATAAAATAAGCAGGATTTGTAGATATAAAGAACAACTTAAGGGGTGCAGGGGGGTTGTCTTGCTCCCAGAGCCCTCAGACCAAACCCCCTTCACCCAGCAGCGGATCAATGCGTTCACTGGAAGATGTCTGTGGGGTCACTCATGTCAAACACAGCTGGGATTAATCCACAGCCAAAGCTTATTTTTAGCAGCAGGGCAGCCAGAGGGAGACGTGGGCTGGGCGCTGATTGGGGCTGTAGGACGGGGACACTTTGGTGTTGTTTTCTTATGGCTGGGTCATCATCTCATGGCAGGGAGAGATCTGGAAGGAGAGCAGGAGCTGAATCACCTTCAGCAGCGATGCAGTGGGCTGATGGAGGGCTTCCTGCAGCTCAGGGCTTGTTATAAGGGATATCTTCCCCCCAAATCCTCCTACATGTGGCTCTGCCTCCATCCTGTCCCTGCTGTCCCTGCAGCTCCCCTATCCCTGCCCCACGCAGGGTTACCCACTGCACTAAATGCTCCCCTGTGCCACTGCCATCCCATTAAACATCCTGTGATATTCTTTCCTGCGTGGCGGCAGGGAATATTGCCAGTCCTGGACCATTGCTTGCTGCAGGTGCTCTCCCAAAGCATATTTATGGGGCCAGGCAGATGTTTTATTACCAGGGAAGTGTTTTACTGCTCTTATCTCAGGTGCATGTGAAGCATCCCAGATAGGCAGCATTGCTTGGCTCTATCTTGCTGCCATCAGCTATGAGCACACACTTTTGGTGATGGATGGGATGCACTCCCTCCCTGCCTGCTGCCTTCAGGAACCCCAAATATGGGACTTAGTGCCACCACTTTCTTTTCTTCCTCTACTTATTTTATTTTGCTTATTTATTCCCTGTTTTAACCATTTATTATTAGTGTTATCTCCTGCCCTTTGACTCAGAAGGATGGGTGCTTCGAAGGGCACACAGTAAGGGAAATGCTGTGGTCCTAGGGACACGCAGGGGGATGTGATGGTTGTTTGACGTGTACCATAAATATTAGTGCTTCCAAGGCATGGAGAGGGAGGAAAAGTCCATGGGAAGGCAGAGATGGGTGGACACAGCCAGGGCAGGAGCACCACAAGATGCAGTGGAAAAAAACAAACCAAATTTGCTTTGAAATGCTGTAAATCCTGCTGCTGTTGGCAGCAGGACTGCAGCTCATGCCTAGCATGAGAGCACCTCTCTGTGCCCTGTGATCTCCTCCATCAGGTCCCAGCTTGCCTCCTTCTGCCAGCTTCGCCCCAGGACTTCGATTTTAATCTTTTATACCCTCCTCTCATGGCAGCATTTGAATCAGGAAAAAAGAAATGCCCAATTTCTCTGGCTTGAATGGATGTTTTAATTAGGCAAATGGGCTTCGTTTTAAATGAGCGCCACAGGTGTGTTTGGTGCCAGCTGAAGCACTTCCACTGGTTAAAAAACCTCTTAAGGAGCTCCTTCTGCTAAATGAGAGACAGGGAAAGATTTTGCAGCTAAATAATGAATCTCTTGAAATGTTAAGGCTTTTTTTTTTCTCTTTTTCTTTTTCTTTTTTTTTTTCCTGCTTTGATTGTGCCATTTGTTCTAGTTTCTATAATAAGTTTGTTTGGGCTTGCAGATTTCCAACGGGAAGCTGTCTCTCTTTGGAGCTGAGCTGTTGCAGCACAGGGGAAAAAAATGCAGATAAATGTGCTTTGCTGCTGAGAAAATGAAGGGTTTTGCTTCAGAAATATTTCCCCTGGCCAAGTGGGGACAAAGTGCTCGTGTTGCACATGGTCAGATATGGGGTAGAAAATCACCATGGCATTGACATGCAGCAAAAAGCCATCCTGCTATGGGCTCCTTTGTGACCCTCTGCCATGGGCTTAATTAAAGTAAGAAGTAGTTTGGGAACAATCAGTTTCTGGGTTTTAATGAGTGTGATGCTTGTTTATGGGATAATCCAGCTCTGCTGAAGTCAAGGGGTGTAAAATGACCCTATGCCAATGGCTCTGGCACCCAACTGGTTGTGTAGGAGGGAGTCACGCAGGATGATCTGCAGAGCATTAAATGGATGCTCAGAGGCAGGGACAGACATCTTGGAAATAAAGCTGTAACAAAGAACAGCCTGCTGCCGCTGTGTGCAGGGAGATGATCCCACTGCATGGAACCCATGAATAGGAAATCCACCATCAGGAGCCCATCAGTGGGAACCCACGAGTGGGAAACACATGAGAGGGAAACCAGCAGTGTGAAATAACAGGTGGGAAACCAACCAGTTGGAAACCCACCAGTAGGGTTAAACACATCGCCCACCCAAAGAAGCCATTGCAGCCACACTGAAAGGGCTGATAACCTCTGCTTCACCATGGAGCAATGAGTCCTCGCTTTGGGTTTGGTTCAATGGCTGATGAAGAGTTCCCAGAGGCTCTTGGTGATCCCAACCAGCTGCTGAGGAGGCATTTGATGAGCTGTAGTAAAACGCCTTGGAGCATGCAACCTGTTTTTCCCCACTTGCTGCTTTTCCTCTCCAAGGACCCATGTAAAATGACACGAGTGCAAAGTGGGATGTGACATGCGGGATGTCGACCAGGGTTGGGACACTGATTGTGAGCAACTGCAAGGTGCTGGCAGAGCCATCATCAATCTGCAGATGCCATCAGATGTGGGAAAACATCTCTTAAATGCCTTATTTTTCAAATGCACGTTGTGTTAGCATCTTTGTCAGATTGGGGTCATGCTGTGATGGGAGTGGAGAAAGACCCTGCGGGTAAGGATCGTGCCTTTTGCTCCGGTGAACTCTGTTTTCCTCCCCTCTTCCTTTTTTCTCCCTGAGTGCCATCAGTGATGCATTATTTTCCCCTTCCAGCACTATCTGTAGGTCTTGGATTCAGGGTTGGCACCTGCTCTCCTGTGGATGAGCTTTACAAATCCCTTTTGTGCTGCTGGGGGCAGCTGAACTGTTGAGTTTTGAGTTTGAGCTGCTCAACTGTTGGGTTTTGTTGGTTTGTTTGTTGTACGTTTGCAGTTAACAGATGTGTTTTTGCAGACTGTTCTCTGGTGGGTTTTTGGCGTTTTACTCAAAGGGCTGCAAATTATGGTAGACTATATGCAATATTTTCAGTAGAAAATGAGAAAATCAATTAATTCATTCAACCTTCTCACTAGAACCATTCCAATATTCTTCTCAATAGCAGGATGGATTTATTTATTTTTTTTTCCCCCATTTGGGCAAAAGCTGCTTGGCTGACGTCAAACTGCTTTGCAAGGAGATGCTGACATTTGGCATTTTTCTGCACGTGTAGCAGTCGACATCAGCAGGAAAGTCAATAGGAGTGCAAATTATAGTAATTCCATGGGGGATTATAATATTGCAGCGTGCCCCTCGGGCTGCGTTCCCCCCTGTTGCATTCCCCACGGCTACAGCCTGCTGCTGAAAAGTAGAAGCTGCCCCAAGGCCTCCTGAGGCAGGGCTGCAATGTCCATGGTGACAATTTGTCTCCTCCAGGCGTCTGATGACCCGGCTGGAAGACATGCGCCGCAGCGTGCTGGGGGATGGCGTGAACCGCTGCATCCTCTGCGGGGAGCAGCTGGGGCCACGTGGCTCTGCCTGTGTTGTCTGCGAGGACTGCAAGAAGGTGAGGATCTTGTTATCTCTCCTCTTGTTTTTCCATCTCTCATTAGTCCATCTCCAGTTGTCCCATCTCCCGTTGTCCATCCCTCGTTACCCCATCCCTCGTTGTCCATCTCCCATTATCCCATCTTCCACTGGCCCAGGCCTAACATCCCCGTCTGACATCCTTCTGCCCCAAGACATTTTTCTCTCTCTCCGCAGAACGTCTGCACCAAGTGTGGCGTTGAGACAACCAACAGCCGTCCCCACCCCATCTGGCTGTGCAAGATCTGCAGTGAGCAGCGGGAGGTGAGCGTGGCCACGTTCCTTAACTGGGAGCAGCACTGTTGTACCTTACCCTTCTCCTTCAGCATGGTTTTTATAGGATGCTCTGGGATAAAATGCCTTTTTCTTCTCTTGCAAATAATCTCAGGGGCTCCTGGTTGTCACAGCAAGAACTGGATGAAAGAAATCAAAGAGTTGAATAAATAGCAAGAGGGGCTGTGAGGATGGGGATAAGGGGCTGTGTGCCCTCAGCCCACCCCCTGTCTTTTTTCCCCCAGGTCTGGAAGCGGTCTGGCGCTTGGTTTTTCAAGGGATTGCCCAAGCAGATGCTGCCCCAGCCGATGCCTGTCAGCAAGAGCAAGGTGCCCCCGGCCCCCAGTGAGCCCAGTCCAGCTGAGCCACCAGCCCCAGACCCAAAGCTGCCATCCCGCACACCTGGTCGGGGTAAGTGGCATTGCCTAGGGGTCCCCATCATGCTGAGCCCTAAAAAACGAGTGTCCTGACAGTCATGGAGGATGCTATGGGTATTTTTAACGTCCCAGAAATTGCCTTGATATCCTCACTGCCTCTTGAAGGATTTTTCTGGGGGAAGGGGGTTCTCTGGGTTTGTGGGATCCCTCACTGCTTCTCACTCTGTTTGTGCTCCCAAGGCCAGGCAGACGAACAGGACCACTGTGGTAAGCACCATGTGTGTCCCGTGCCCTCTTCCAATGCCTTCCCCTGTGTAGATGCTGCCCAGTGGGGTTTCCCCTTCCAGCTGGTGCTGAGCTCCCTGGGACCTTCCCACGCACTGCAATTGAATGCTCTGAGCAGAGCTGCTGTCTCCTTATAGATGATGCTGCTCTCCTGCCATGCGGGGAGGATTTGTCCCAGCTGCTCCAGGCCCCCAGCATGCTTGCACCCTGCCCCTCATTTTCCTAAAGCTCTCTTGGAAAATGACTCCTTGCCTCGCCGTTTTCTCACCCGCACCCCCTCGCCTCCCTCCGCAATCTGTTGCGTTTCACTTCTCCTTGCGCGCAGCCAAGGATAAACAGCCCATTTGTGTCACAGCAAAGATTTATACCCACGAGCCGGGTGAGTGCCGGGACCTTTTGCATCCCATCTGCGGGCTGCGATTCATCAAGCAGCAGCGGTGCGGGCGCCCCGGTGAGCGCGGCGGTGATTTATCCGCTCGGATGGCCGCCAGGGGGTGCGCAAATGAGACACGGGCAGCTGTCGCTGACATCCTGCTAATAAATAGCAGATGATTGGCAAACAGAAAAGATGATCTCCCTGTCCTGTAAGGTCATTAAGGGGTTGATGGGCACTGATGGATGTCCTTGTTCTCTGCCTCCTGGTGTCCGTATGATGCGCTGTGTCCTTTGGATGTTTCCAAGCGCTACGTGCAGGCTGTGTGTGGCTCTTCCTTCTTCTCCTCTTCCTCGTGTTCCCCCAGGGATGGGTGGGATGAACCTCACCGCCCTGTTTCTCACTCCTACAGGCAGTGAGGTGACGATGGCAGCCCGGGTCCGCAAGCCGGCTGAGGGCAGGATGGGGCCATGTGGCAGTGAAGACACGGAGAGCCGTGATCCCACCATCGAGAGTGGGGTCAGCAGGAGCCCTGGTGAGAGCCATGCGTTGCACACGGGTGTGCTCATGCACACTGCTGGCACCGATCCATTTCACTTTGCTGAGTGGTGATATGGGATGAGCCCACTTGTCACTCAAGGGCTGAGCTTGCGGAAGTTGATAAGGCTGGAAACGTGTGTGCTGGGTGCTGCTCTGAGGACAGATGCTTTCCTGTTTCTTACAGCCAGCAGGGATGAGGACATGTGCCCACGAAACTTGTAGCTCCTGCCTGGTGTGAGGGTGGAGCGACGCTCAATGTTGTTTAGATTCAAAAGCAGAGAAGGAAAAATTGTGATCTGGAGGCAAAAAGGAGCAGGGATTCTCTGCGAGGCTGGAGGCTGTCAGCTCCACACCAGGGCAATGCTCAGTTCCCAGACAGGATTGCATTGCTCCATCCCCAGTGCTGATCCTGCTTCCACTTGCAGGTGTGAAGAGAGCCAACTCCATGCAAACCAACTCCACACCACCCCCACGGCCACCCGCTGCCACTGTCAGGCCAGCAGCACCTGCAGGTAGGGTGCTGTGGGCTGGGGTGGACACCCCAATGTCGGACTG
This sequence comes from Lagopus muta, assembly GCF_023343835.1. Taxonomy (NCBI): domain Eukaryota; kingdom Metazoa; phylum Chordata; class Aves; order Galliformes; family Phasianidae; genus Lagopus; species Lagopus muta. The sequence goes on along the minus strand of NC_064449.1, from coordinate 6,253,057 downwards.
GGAAGCACACCACCATGGTCATCCCATTAACCATGTATCTACCCTCAGTGGCAAGACCAGGTCCTGGGGCAGCTGGCCGCATGCTGGAAACACAAGGTAAATGTTGGGTTCCTGCTGAGGGCCTGGGGACAGCGCACACTGGGGGCTAATGGGGTCTCTCCTGCAGCAAGCCCACCGCCGGGACCCCCGGAACCAGCCCATGCAGCCCCCAAGGAGGAGCGGGCTGGGGGCTACACTGCACCCCCAGCTCGGGATGAGAGGCCAGCCCGACCCCCTGGAGCCCCACAGCCCCCAGCCCCATTGCGACAGCCACCCCCAGAGGAGGAGGAAGAAGACGCCAACAGCTATGACTCTGATGAAGGCAGTGCGTATCCAGGGGCTGGGGGATGTGTGGGTTTGTGCCACAAACACAAAGCCAACTGGAAAGTGAAAAGTGCTCTCCAAAACTTCAGCCCGTGATGCTTTGGGTACTTCCAAATGCAGGAAGGACCTCAGGGCCTTAGGGGTGTCACTGTGCTTTGGTTTAAGCTCTTGACAGCTGGGTTGTGTGAGGGATGGAGGATGGAGCTGCAGCCGAGCCCACTCCCATTCTCAGTTTTGCACCAGGTTACTCAGCTCTAATGGGTGCCATTAACTGTGCTAATGTGACCTTCCCATTTCAAGAGGCCCAAATTTGGCTGTTTGCCCATCCACCTGTAGAAAAGGCATGGTGGCTTTAGTACCTTAATGCCACAAGATCTCAATGTTTGGCCATTTACTTCCCTAACAAGCGACTCTACTGCCTGAGGATGAGCATCCTTGGAGGGACACGGCTTCACCTCCCCAGCCTGTTCCTACCAAGGAAGCGTTTCTGCATCCTCAACTCGCGCTGGGTGGTGTTGCCCATAAGAAGCTTTTACATCTAAGAGGCAAATCTTTCTCACTATTGCTGATTGGGGTTGCTTAAGCAGAGGTATTGGCTGGGGTTCTTAGGAGGTGCCATTCCCATGCAGCCACGCTGGGAGCGCTGGAGTTCAGCCTGCTGTACGACCAGGAGAACAGCGCCCTGCACTGCACGCTCATCCGTGCCAAGGTGAGCCCTTCCCGGCCCCTGCCACACAGCATCCCATCACCGTGTGTGTGCGGTGCCACCGGACGGCGCTTTCTTTCTCTGCCTTTCTTTCATGGATGTGAATCCGTGTCCAGCGCCCTGGGGCTGGGAGGGATGGAGTTGGATATTTTTTTTTTTCTGCTTCTCGGCATCCCAGATGTTCAGAGCTGCTCTCTTCTGCCCCCTTCCCTCTCTCCACCCTTTCCCCCTTCCCTTTCCCCTTTCCCTTTTTTCCCTCTCGCCTTTCCCTTCTTTTCTCTTCTTGTTTCATGGATAGATCTCATCATTTCCCTACTCTGCTTAACCCTGTGTCTCCTTTATTATATTTCAGGGCTTGAAACCGATGGACTCAAATGGCCTGGCAGATCCTTATGTAAAGCTGCACCTCTTGCCTGGGGCCAGCAAGGTGTGTCTTATCCTGGGCTGGGTGTGCTGGCCATGGCCTGGGAAGTGAGTGGAGGTTTTCTAAGCCTCCCAGACCCTGGCTTGCAGCAGACCTCCTCCCCTTGAAGTCTTGGTGTGGCTTCTCCCCGACACAAAACCTAATTATTACCAGAGTTTGAAAGTTTGGTTTGCTTTGCTTTGAAGTCATGGCATGTTCTAATTAGAGCTGTGAAGAAGGAACTCTAACTTATTTTTCCTTCCCATCGCATCAAAGCAAGCTCTGGAAATCTCCTTCCCCAGCCCAGTTGGATCCGGCTCAGTGGGGAAATCATTTGGGAATGCAGGAGCATGGTTGGCTCGGGGCTGCTGCCATGGCTCTGTGCTCAGGGTGCAGGGCTCAGTCCTACAGCTGAGCTCTGCCCAGGGGAACTGTGAGCAAAATGAGGGAGAAACCGAGAGCAAAAGCCTTGAATTGGCATTTGCAGGTTAACTTTGTGCACAGAGATGTGCTGGCTGCCTTGTCTCATGCAGAGTAAGTCCAAGTGTCATCATCAGGAAAGAGCTTAAGTCTTTGATGCCACAGCCCAGTTGCCTCCCATAAGCTACAAGTGCCCAAAGCCCTGGCTCAGGTGCCGTGTTGTCTTTTGGTGCTGTAGTCAAATAAGCTGAGAACAAAGACCCTACGCAACACCCGCAACCCAGTGTGGAATGAAACCCTGGTGTATCATGGCATCACGGATGAGGACATGACACGGAAAACACTCAGGCAAGTAGAGGAGCTGGGGCATTGCTTGGTGCTTGGCAGGATGATGCTGGGAGAGGGTATGGGCAGAGCACCTGGAAATGAAGAATTTGGGGTCCACATCTGGGCTTTGCACTCTTAATCTTACAGTATACAGGTCAATAAAATGATTAGAAGTTCCTTAAAGTGTGTGATGTCTGAAGGAAACTTCTTACTCTTGTCTTCTTGCATCTGCACACTCAAACATCCTGGCAGAGGAGAAGTTCTGTTTTCTGGCCATTTGGCCAGAGGAAGGCAGATGTTTGCCTCTGCCCACCCTGTGGTCACCTTGCAGGAGGGTTTTTGTGTGGTTTTATGCTCCAGGTGTCGCTGTAACCTGCCTGTCTGATGCTCACTTTGCCCTTCTCTTTTCTCCAGGATCTCCGTGTGCGATGAAGACAAATTTGGCCACAATGAGTTTATTGGAGAAACTAGAGTTTCCTTGAAAAAACTCAAGGCCAATCAGAAAAAGAACTTCAACATCTGCTTGGAGAGAGTAATACCAGTGAGCTTCTATGAAATTTCTGCTACTGTTACTTTTGAGGTTGTTAACAACCGCTGTGTGAGGGAGTTCATGGTCAACTCAAAAGTGTAGATACTGGATATCGTTGAGTCTTTTGGGGTGGGTTCCAAGCTACACCCAAAGCCTGGACACCAGGGAACCTTTTAGCCTTTCCCATGTGTGGTCATTCATGGCAGTCCCTTTTCTTCCCTTCCCCATCCCAGATGAAGCGTGCTGGAACAACAGGCTCGTCTCGCGGGATGGCTCTGTATGAGGAGGAGGTAAGGACCCTCAGCACTTTTCACCCCATCTCTTTCATTGTAGCCCTTTATTGAACCAACAAGGGGTTGGTGCATGGCTACAAGTCTCCTTCATGTCTGTTTTGTCTCTTCTTTACCATTGCCTGGCTTCTGCTCCCTGCTTGTGTCCTTATCTCCAGCTGCTTCCCCTTGCAGGTGGATCGCGGTGGGGACGTGGAGGAGCGTGGCAAGATCCTGGTGTCCCTCATGTACAGCACCCAGCAGGGAGGCCTGATTGTGGGCATCGTGCGCTGCGTGCACCTGGCAGCCATGGACGCCAATGGGTACTCAGACCCCTTCGTTAAACTGTAAGTGAGCACCCACTGTCCATGACACACAGCCACAGGGTCACCGACTGCCCATGACATGGGGTCACCAGGAGAACACCCTCTGTTCTCCCTAAAATCCATGCAGTAGCACCTGTGTTGTGCATCTTGAGTGGAACTCAGCGGTCTTCCTTCTCAGTCTCTCTTTTTTTTTTTCCTCATATTTTCCATTTTCACAAACAGAAAAATGATGGCTTTCCATTTTTAAACCAAATTCCAGCACAGATCTAACAAGTGCCAACCATGCAATTTAATTTGGGTTCTGCAGCCCAACGTGGAGCATGAGCCCCTGACCAGTTCACATTCTCTGGATGAAACCACCTTGGCTGAGAGTGCTGGTCTGCACTTTGTTAAACACTGAGGGCTATTTTTAGCTTTTTAAAATATAAGTCTGGCCACCAATGTATGCTCTGACACATTCCTGGCCACATTTTCCATCAGCAGTTTTCTTTGGGAAAAGAAGACTTGGGACCCATTGCATTTTTTTTGAGGGACAGTGAGGGGCTGAGGGCATGGCCCCAGGTCAGCTTTCTGGTTTGAAAGTGACACTGGTTGCTGTGAGCAAGGGAAATCTCCCTGCTGAGCTCAGCTCCCTGCAAAACAGGGCTGTGTGGTTTCCCATATGTAGTCTGGCAATACGAGGAGGAAAAAAAAAAGAGTATTTAAGATTTTACTTCGTTTTACATTTATTTGAGATAATTTTAGAAGGTGGGAAGGGAGACAGGCTAACCCATTTCATTGCCTTAAATATCTCTGGTTGCTTTCTTTGAGTCCAAAAATCACTCTTTCTTGGTAGCATTCAAGCTCACACCCTTCTCTCAGTTGAATTTTGTGCTATTTTCTGTTGCCCCCAGTTGGCTGAAACCTGACATGGGAAAAAAGGCCAAGCATAAGACCCAGATTAAAAAGAAAACATTGAATCCTGAGTTTAATGAGGTAAGGATGTATGTAATTTCCCTACTGTTAAACCAACCTTAGTGGTATTTACAGACCATGGGCAACCTAGAATTGCTATGGGTGTGATGGGCACCCTGACCCACTGTGGTGATACATTTCTCTGGCTTTGGCCGCCAATCCAATAGGGAATTCTTGCCAGGCTCCTCCTGCACCTCCTAGGGAAGTGTTGTGGCTGCAGGTTTTGGGGTTTCTGTGATGGGGAACATGCAGGAGACTCAGTTAGATGCAAGGAGTGAACTATACAGTTGGATGGGGATGATCTCAGTCATCTTTTCCAACCTTAATGATTCTGTGATTCTATGATTCTGACTTGGCTTGTGGACTGTGCCACCATTCAGGGGGAAGAGCATCTGCTCTTCACTACTGCCATTTAAATATCTTCTCCTTGTTTCTGAACTCAGGAATTCAGGATATCTGCAATTCTTTACAGCAGTTTTCCAGGGATGATTTCCTTGCAAACATGGGGTGATGTGGGTGTTCTCCCATTGCAGGAGTTTTTCTATGATATCAAACACAGCGACCTGGCCAAGAAGTCCCTGGACATTTCTGTCTGGGATTACGATATCGGCAAATCTAACGACTACATCGGTGAGTGAAGATCTCCGTGTGGTTGGGTGCCCCATACAGGGCTGGATCTATGGGTGGATGCAAGTGCTTTGCAGTGGAATATCAGCATCAACTCTGAATGTTCCCTCCTCCCCTTCCTGCAGGCGGCTGTCAGCTCGGCATTACGGCAAAGGGGGAGCGCTTGAAACACTGGTACGAGTGTCTGAAGAACAAAGACAAGAAGATTGAGCGCTGGCACACCCTCCAGAATGAGAACCACGTTGCCAGTGATTAAAGGCAGCCACAGCTCAGTCCTGCACCCCTCCTGTAGGTCTGTCTGTCTTCCAGTGCAGCCATGCCTTGCTACGCGCCCTGGGCAGCACCGCTGCTCTGCCTCCTCCAAGCATCCTTTGTGCCCCAGTCTCACCTCTGTGTGAAAACAAATCCAGATCTTTTACATTCACTTGCTTTTCTTTTGGGTCATCCAATTATCCCAGCGTGCAGTTTTGTCAAGCAATAGTTACAGTGCCCATCCCTTTGCCTCTTTCTCAGTAGTCTCACGCGTGCTGCCGTAGTGTTGGTGTGTGTGACAGCACGTGTCCCATTGCCCCAGCTCACTGCTCCATCCCAGTGCAGGATGTATGGCCCCTGAATCCACTGCACTTGGAGCACGGATGTGGCAACAGTGGATAGTTCTGCTTGCTGGGTGCTGATACTGAAAAATTTGGCTTGATGTGGGTTGTAACTATCATTCGGTATTCAGAGCATGTGTCACAGATGTCACCCTCTGAGCACGGATTGAGCTTTTGATTTGCTCCACGTGGGCAATATCGCAGTGCATCTTTCTGAATTTCTGCTGGGAAGATCCACCAGCTGTACAACACTGGTAGACACATGCAGGGATCCATCCTGTGCTTGCAGGGAAGCATAGGCTGGGGCTGGTTAGGGTGAGCTGAGGGCAGCATGGGGCTTTGCTGCTGTCCTGCTGTCCAATGCAGTTGGGCTGCCCCAACATTGGATGCACCGTGCAGGAGGGAAGCCAAGGGAGAAGAAATTTCCCACCAACTAGCTGTTATGTTCATAGATTGTTGCTTTAAAATACCACAAACACTGACAGCAGCTGCCACAGATAGAGGTCTTCCAACTTTTTCGTTTTTGGATGCGTATATTTTTTGGTTATAGTTTTTGCAAGTCTGCACAAGATCTGTTGTCTTCAAGATCTGTTGTCTACAAGCTGTGCTTTAACGATTGTCTGGAGGTGTTTTCTTTGCTGTCTCTAGCAGAGAGCCGCAGTGCTCTCAGACTGATACCCTTCACTTCTGTTTCCATCCTGCTTCCCCTGCTGTCTCCGGACAACCTCAAGCATAGCAACATCACTGAGCAGTGCTGGGTTGTCCTTTTGGTCAACCACAACCCGCGCATGCTGTGCAAAACCAGGCTCCAGCCCCTCTGGCTGTGCTGCTGCCCCATGCACCTCGCTGCTGTGTCCTGCTGTGCTCTAGTCCAGCTGTACTGCAGAGCTTCCTTGTCACTGAGATGAATTATTTTCCTATTCTTGAAATATATATATATATATTTAAAATATTTTTATTTCCATAACCCCCAAGGAATGGGGGAATGCTGGGGAAACTTCTGAAGTTACCTTTAAAAAAGAACAAATGAAATCAAATCTAAGCAACTCCTTTATTCCAGCCATGCAGCAGCCCACCCTCCTTTGTGCGTGCAGAGCTATTAAATTAAGGTTGCTTTTACCGAAGTAGCTTCCTCCTGTGTCCTGTATCAATGTGCCCTGCTCTCCCTTCAGACAACCGATGCTCAACTCATCTCTTGGCACCCATGAAAATAAATAAAGTGCAACTTGCTGGTCCCACTCTGGGTATTGTGCAAACCACAGTCCTTGTCTCTGTTTGCCACTCTCCTCTGAGTTTTTTCTGATGGTAATTTCTGCCCTGAATGACTTTCTTTTCGTTGTAAATAAAGCATGCACGTATGGATGGGGAATGGTACAGCAACAACAAAAAGAACAAAATGAAACAAAAAGCCTCTTCTACTGCTGTTTGCATTCCAACTTGCATGCAGTGATTTTACAGCAAAATATCAGTTTACAAATATTAACAGAAAGAGAAAATGTTACACAGGAACTAGAAATACTCCAGTCTTCCGCTGCATGCAGCACAACATCCTCTCTTGGTGTGGTATCTAATAAAGTGAGACTATTGGAAAAGAAAAAAAAAATAACGGATGGTTCTTGGCTTCTTTCGTTCCCTATGAGAATAGGAACACGTGGGGGGGGGTGGTCATGTTTGTACCCCATCCCTGCAGAACAAAGAGCTCCCAGTGCTGTGGAGCTTGGCTTTCCCTCCTGTGCAATGGGGTTGGTGTGGATTTTGGTGAAAGATGGGGATTCCCCATGGGAAGCACTCTCAAAGTGTTCATGGGCTCTCGGCATGCTCAGGAGGAACACGAATCTCACAGTGCATCCAGGGCAGCCCCTGATTTGCTGTGACACTGCTATGCATCCCATTGTAGAGTAACTCAACCACACAGATCCAACATCCCAGTGCCCTTTGTTGTGCTCAGGTTGCAGCTACCCCCCATGCAATGCAGTTACCATCTGCTCCCACTGCCTGCAGTGCACAGGGACACCCACAGCTCCAGCAGTGCTCACAGCCCCATCCCCTGAGTGTGGCTGTGTGCAGGGATGGAGCACCACCAGCTCTCTGTGCACCCTGTGCAGTGCCTCACTGCCCTCAGCACAAACAGCTTTTTTTCTTCTATCCAATCTAATTCTCTCCGTTTGAAACCATTTCCTCTTGCCCTCTCACAGCAGATCCGGCTAAAGGGTTTGTCCCCTGGGATGGTGCTCCTTCCCATGGGTCATTTTTGTGGCCCTCCTCTGGATGTGCTCCAACAGGTCCATATTTCTCATGTGCTGGGCGCCCATACCCCCTGCATCCCTGAAAGGACACCCAGGCCGTGCAGTATTGCTGGGTGCAATGCAGAGATGCAGCAGCAGAGGCCACTGCTGCTTCACTAATAACAAGGAAGGCTGGAATGGGGTGCAAGACATTCCCCCCAGCACCACCTGGTTTAATTGACACCAGGTTTAATTGCTGCCCCACGTAATTACGGACATGGCAGCTCAGCTGTGGTTGGTTGTGAGTTCCTGATTGGAAGGGCTTCTAAAGAGAGAGAGAGAGGGGATAAAAGAGGGTCATTAGGCCCCAGCTGATACTTCTACTCCTGTTTTCTTCTCAGCCTAACAGGAAGCCCTTGGACTGCAAACTTTGTTTGACCAGGGCCATTATTTGCATGTTGTGCTTTTGTAGGTATTATGTTTCATTATGCTTTATGTTTTTAATTACATCTCAGAGCATCTGAATTGTTCTGCTATTCCAACAAGTTTCCTTGAGTCCTAATTAGATTAAAACCTTCGGTGCAATCAATAGATTCTCATCTCAGTACTGACCAAGCCAGTCCCAAACAGTAATTTACAGCCTTGGTTGTTATGGAATCAATACAGATTTGCTTTTCATTGAGACAACTGTAAAGCATAGGTGACAGCCAGCTCAGTAAGCAGCTGGTGTGGAAGTGGATCTCTTGCTGGTGTTGGAGAATGGCCAGGGAGCTTCAGAGAGGAGGAGAAAGTCTGGGAGCAGAGCACACCTCTTCCACCCGCTGGGCTGAGGATGATGACCAAGCGCTGGGCTCCTGTGCTGCTTCTGAGCAGGAGGTGAGTGCTTCTCTCAGGGAAAGAACTCAGCAGCTTTGTTGGATCTATGATACCAACGTGGTGTGCTTCCCAAGAATGGTGCAACAGGAGATCCCTACAGGGATCACTGCTTGCCTCTCTGCTGTCTTCTCCCAAGATGTGCTTTCCTTTTGTGAAGCTTGTGGCAGTGCCCAAGGACACAATCCATGTTATCGTTCTTTCGGTATCTAAATGGAGGCTGTAAGAAAGAAGGGGGTGGACTCTGAAGCAGGGTCTGTTGTGATAGGACAAGGGGAAATGGTTTCAAACTAAAAGAGAGGAGATTTAGACTGGATATAAGGAAGTTTTTACACTGAGGGCAGTGAGGCACTGCACAGGGTGCCCAGAGAGGTGGTGGTGCCCCATCCCTGCAGACACCCAGGGGATGGGGCTGTGAGCACTGATAGAGATGTGGGCGCCCCTGTGCACTGCAGGCAGTGGGAGCAGTTGGCTTTTGGGGGTCCCTTCCGACTCAAATGATTCTATGACCCTGAAGTGCCCACTGCTAACCTCTCTTCTTAGGGTGTAATTCATTAAAAAGGACTTCTACAAAGCTCTCATCCTTGCTTTGCATTGCAGAGAGCCTTTTAGTGCATTAGCATTATTTTCTCAATAAGGAGGAAGTGGTGGGAGCTGTGCAAGGATGTGGGGTGCCTTCATGGCTGCTCTGGAGATGGGAGCAGTTCATGGTGGGACACCCTGGGGCTCCTCCCAAATCTGGCTCCAGGATAGCTGCTGCCATCCCAAAAGGCAGTGCTGCAGGTCACCTCTTATCCCATCTCTCCTGGCCTTCCTACAGGAGACACTTCTGTCTTCTGGGATCAAAAATAAATAAATAAAGGATGGCAAATTTTCACTGTTAAATATTTCACTTGAAAAATAGAGAAGCTCAAAGAAATAAATCTACTTTCAAGCGCGGCTTTTCAGAAGGACTTCAGCTAGAAATCTCTTTATCTCATAGGGCACAGATAACGATGCAATTATGAGCTCAGATCAATGACTTTCATGCTGAAGCCTAAAAATAAACCATTACTCAGATGTGTGGTGCTGCTGGGTCCAGCATCTCCTCTGGGCTGCTGGCACAATGTAGAACTATTTTGAATCGGCCATGGGGTTTCAGAGGATTTGGAGAGCCCAAGGAAGCTGCTCTTTGCATGGGGATTGATGCTGATGGTTTCATTTGTTCTCGATTCCTAGGGTTGCACTGGATCCTGAGCTACCCCATGTCTTCCTGTAGGGCAGCACCTGTGGTGCTGAGTTACCTCATGGCAGCTGTGTTTTGAGTATTTCTTGGGAAAGAAAACATCTCCAGAATAAATATCATCCCTCTTTGTTGCATGCTGCATAATGGGAGTGTAACTTATTGCCATTGGAGAGCGGAGTGTTTGGCAGCCACCATCAATCCTCGATTCCAATTGACTCTGCTCAAGCTTAAACAAAAGTAAAGGATGTGCAGGCAAACAGTGAGCATAATTGGAACAAGAGGAGTATTTTGATTAATCACAGTTTGAATATTAACTGGGTGTGATGCAGGTTTTCTTGTACAGACAGAGGCCCCACAATGTGTGCCTGTCTCGCATTTGCAGCAGCTGAACAACAAATGGTGTAGAGCATCACGGTGTGTCTGCCAGCCCAGGGTGGGATTTTTGGTGGTGGTTTCCCCCCACGTGTTGGAGTCGTGCTACCAACATCAACAAATGTGGCACTGAGGGACATGGTTTGGTGGGCATAGGGGTGATGGGTTGGTGGTTGGATTGAATGTTTGTAGTGGTCTTCTCCAACCTTAATGATTCTGTGATCCTATAAATTGCTGCGACAAAGTGGCATCTAATTAGAAACGTGCATGAATGTAGGTCTGGTCTGCACTGGAGAGGAAACATTGGAAAGGAAAATCAGGTATCAGCATTTGTTCTTGGTGACGCCTCCAAGGACAGTTGGTCCATTTTCAGCTCCAAAATAAAAAGCCTTTCAAACCTGGAGCCAGACCTGGATAAAAATGTCCAGCTGCAAGTGGGCTGCTTTGTCAGAAAGGGAAAATTTGGATAGAGAAACCTTTGCAAAGGTGAAATTGAGCTGGGAACAGCATCGCTGATACAGAGGCTGGTGCAAAGCTGCCTTTGTGTGCTTGCCCGAGGTGCAGGCCTTGTGCAGAGGGCATCTCCTGGTGCTTTAGGAGATGAATGGAGGCTCTCAGTGGGGCTGACGTGCCTGATGGGAGCGATGCAGAGCCATGGCAATGCATGGAGCATAAGCTGAGTGCATTTTCTGGCTCCATTGGGGTTATGTGGATAAATGGTTCCTTGTTTTCTTCTGGCAGTGTTGTGACAAATCCCAGCAAGCAATCTCCTTCCAGAAACTGTTGAAGCAAAAAGGATGTCATCTTGATTACACCAAACCTAGAGAAAAAAAGCTTGGGGCAGTAGAAAGCCAAAGGAGGAATTGTTGTTGGGTCAAAGGGAAGCTCCACTGAGCAAAGCTGATTCAGGTGTATGGGTGGGGAGGGCTGAAACTGAGAGCCTCAGCTTTAGAGGAGCCTCAGAAATTCGTGAGTGTGTCTGTTGCTCACTTTGTCCCTGGGGTGAGGGTCAGAGCGATTAATTAACAGCAGGGCTGAACAGTGGATAGCTATCTGACTGATAAGAGCTCTGCCATGGAAACCCTGATTCTTGCAGGAGAGATCTCAATAGCCTCAGTAAATCACTTTGGGGCTGTTTTTCCTGCCAGTAAGAGAAAGAGTTTCCTTTTGAAAATCCAAATCAGAGATGCTGAAAGGCTCCTGTGTGGCTACGGGAGGCAGGTGGGACTTTGGAGATGCAATGCCACCTGCAGGACTGTGGGCTTGGCCCATAGATGGACTTGAGGCAGTTCTGCTACCTGGAGTCCTTACTGTGGCCCACCCTCAGTGCCTACCAGGATAATAATGAGTTCCTTAGGACCAAGCCAAGAATTAGCATGGGCTGCCCAGGGAGGTGGTGGGGTCACCATTCCTGGAGGTGTTCAAGGAACATCAGGTTGTGGCACTGATGGACGTGGTTAGTGGGCATGGGGTGGGTGGGTTGGGGTTGGAAATGGTGTTCTTAGCAGGCTTTTCCAACCTTAATGATTCTGTGAGTGGGTGTGGTGGTCATGGGTTGATAGCTGGACTTGATGGCCTTAGTGGTCTTTTTCAAGCTTAACGATTCCATGATGCTTGAGGGCTGCTGCGAGGTGACAGCATGCGGGACATGTCCTCATGCACATCCCTTGTACTGTCCTCTGTGTGTCCTGCACAAGGGATACATGCCAGGGGAAGGAGCTCTGTTCCTGTCCTCTCCCTCCTCCTCTCCCCATCTGGCCATGCAGCTCCGAGAAAGAAAACAACCACCCCAGTGCGTCAGATTGTTCTTTGGTGAATGGTTTAAGCTGAATCGTCTGGAACAACGTCTGGAAAAAAGGGAACGGCATTTCCCACAGCAGCAGCTTTTAAATATTAGTGAATATGGAGCCAAGTGTGAATAATTCATTCAAAGAGAGACATGAGCTCAGTTTTCTTATGCAATGGGCGAACGAAGAGTTGGATTTGATTCAGAGCAGTAAGAAATGACAACAGGGGGGTGACAGCACCCACATAGCAGCTCTTCCTCTTGCACCTTCCCGCAGGGTTATGTCAACTCCTGAGAACTGATGCTCTCCCCATCATTTGTTGTCTTGGATTTGGCCTCCCTGGACCAAAGTGAAAGCAGAAGAAAAAGGAAAACAACACCCTATGAGATGGTCCCAAACCAGCGGTGCACAGCTGGATGCCTCTGGGTGTGGGTTGCTGTGCTTCTTCGCTGCTCAGCACTGGAGCCTCTCTCTTATTGATTGCTTCCGTTTTCCAGCCCGCGTTGACATGATAATATTTGGCAGCAACATTAATGCTGAAATATGAGCCTTGCTTGGGCCTTTTTATTTTTAATCGCTTGAAAAATGACCCTGGGAAGGCACTTGTGCCCTCGCAATCTCTGTAATTGGCTGGTGGTGCTGCATGGGGAATGATGCTTCGACCACCCGGTGACCCATCCCATAGCCTCAGGGTGACCCAGGGCACTGCGGAGCTTCCTGTGCCTGCAGCAGATGGGGGCTGGAAAGCTAGCCAGCATCCTCCCTGGGGACAATGGGAGCGTGAAGGACAGGGCTTGAACGCTCTTGGCACTGGGCTCATTTAATCTCCAAATGGCAGGGGAGAGGGATGCAGCAGTCACCTTGGCCGCCTGCCATATGGCTGTCCTTTGCACCCGGAGTGACCCAATTAAACCCATCCTCCTTGTACCCATTGCCCTGTGCTGCCTCCTGCCCTGCCAGCTCTCCTCACCCTCACCAGCAGAGCAGCTCTTTCCATCCACTTCATGGGGGATGTCAATGGATGGGACCAGTCTGAGGTGTAGCCTTCCTCCCCTTCCCATGTACTCCAGTGGCATCATGCTGCCTATCTTCAGCATCCATGCCTATATTGGAGTGACTCGTGTCAGCACTTAGGCAATTTGGTCAATGAGCAACCCAGACTGGGTGCTGGATGCTTGTCTAGATTGATTGTCAGCCCTTTTGTGCCATCCATCATGGCAGCATCCCAATAAATGCGTGGCTGGAACCATAGGACTGGTAGTATGGTACATGCTGAGATGCCACCAACGTCACCCGATGGCTGCCACCTGTGATATCCCCATGGTGGTTTTTCTCCTCCAAAGGTCCTGCTGCAGGGCTCAGGCTCTTTGGTGTGGATTTTCTTCCTAGCTTTTAACTTATTACTTTTTAGGCAGATGCCTATCAGGGTGAGGTGCAGCAGTTGCTGCCCTGGATTTGTCACTTCTGAAATCGGGACACCGTTCTGGGAGCTCCAAAAACCTTCAGATCAGTCTTTCCTCTGCTGTGCTCAGAGCCCTCACTGGCTCCATCAGCTCACAGCCCTGCTGCGGCTGAATAATTCAGTGCTCTGCAGCAGCTCTGGGCCTGCTGAGCCTGCAGCACCGCTGGAGAATGCCAACAAGCCGGGTGCTGCAGAGCAGCAGCAGCCAGCCACCATTTGGCTCAGCTGAAAAGTGAATTCTTCCCCCTGCAGCCAAGCAATGGAGTGCGGTGCTGGCACAGCAAATCTGCTCTGGAGAGACATGGGGACACATGGTGATGTCAGGGCAAGGAGCACCCTGAAGGCTGGCAGGTCTCTGGCTACCGTTCACTGTAGTCCAGTATGTGCCATGATGCTGGAGGAGAACTGGAGGCAACCTGGGTGCCCCCTGTGGCATCCTTTGCCTCCCTTCGTCTTCTCCTGGGTGGTTGATTTGTCTTCCCATCAGAACAAGGGAAAGCTGGGGATGTCCCTAAAGGTGAGACACTATTGATAACTTGCTTAGCTAGGGTGTGGGGCACCAGGACAATGTTCCAGTGCTACTTAAGAGGCCATTGGGGCCAGAAGGGAAATGAGGATGTGGCTTTGGGACTGAAAATATAGGAACATGGAGAGGATTTGCTGCCAAGGAACACACCGAGGCTGTTTTTGGCTGAGCTTAGTTTTTCCCAGACAGGTTTTACCTTGTCCTGAGTGCAAGGCTTTCATGCAAACAGAATGGAACAAAAGGGCTGAATCATCCCCAAAATGTATGCTGGGGCCCCCAGCCCTGGCCATGCCCCCAGGATCAGGGGCACATCAGTGACAACAGCAGCATCCTTTCCCCAGAGTGCCCTCACCATCTTCCATCTCGGGAGCCAGCAGTCTCCAAATGGAGACCCAGGCTGAGGCAGCACCTTGGCCATCATTTGACCATTGTCTTGGGCATCAATTTGTGACTGTCTTGGCGATCATTTTGGCCATCATCTTGACCATCACCTTGTCCATCACTGTGACCCACAGCTGCAGCAGCGACCCTGCTGCCTGCTTTCCATCACTGATGTCTCCTCGCTCCAATTACTGTCCAGCCTGTTTCTGATGGGGTGCAGATGCTCTCAGCTTGCTATTTGCCTCCCTTCCAAGCCCCCAGCCTGCTGCAGCCTCCTCACAAGGCTGCAGGAAGCGTGACGATGCTGCAAGGAATTCAGATCACTTTGCTGTGCAAATCAACATCCAGCAGAAGTAAGGCTGGGAGAGAAGTATTCCCATTTATGTACAGAAAATGTGCTAACCAAGCAGGTTTTGACAAGGAGCTATGAACATGAAGAGGAAAGAGAAATGCTGGCAGCATTAACATTTGTGTCTTTTTACAACTTTTATGTCTGACTTAGAATTCACTTTTGAGCTGGAGAAGCACTAGCTTCTGATAATTAAGCCCAAAATACATTGGTCTCAACATTAGGTGTCACCCACACACACATGTTCAGTCCCCAGCCCTATTATTTTAAATTGATGCAATTATTCATCTTGCAGAGTAATGTATTTCTTGTTCTCTGGTGCCCAGTAGAGCTTAAAGCAGAACAAATGCTTTAATAAAATCGAGATGGTGCTTCCTGGAAGCTGGGTTATTAAGGACTGTAGTGAGAGGAGCAGGTTTGGGAATCTTTAATAACTTATTGCCTAATATTTCTTCCTTGCAACATATTTATACGATTAGTAAACGTTTTCTGTTCGCTGATTAACTTTGTTTATTTCTTAATTAGGTTTAGCACTGTCTATCTTGTGGTTGCAAAATAATTGTTTGATTAATGTGCCTGAATTTACATTTTCATTAAGCCCCTGCATCGGTTCTGTACCAATTAGCTGCGCTGTAATATGCAGATCTGGGACATTAGAATTACAGTTTTAGCCCATTAGGTAATAACTGTTATATTGATTGGTGATAATGGAGCACAGACAGTGAGTACACAGCTGAGCTGTGGCTCAGGGTGGGGGCATGGTGGTGGCTGGGAGGGGGGAAGGTGCTGGGGGTGGTCCCCATGTGCAGAGGTGGCACGATGCTCCTCCAGCTCCCTTCTGACAGCAGCTAGTGATTAAATGGCTTTAATTGGTTCTTTTAATTTGGGAACCCACATTTGGCTGCTGTGGTACAGTTTTGGTTCCAGCTGGGGTGGGCGATCCAGGTGAGATGTGCCAGAATGGGAACGCAACCTTCCCATGGGGAGAACCTCTGCTTTAGGACTTTTAATTAGTAATTAGTAATGATATTGAAATTAATGCCTTTACTTCGACAGGAATGAGCTGCCTGAGGTGGCAAGGTGACTTCTGCTGTGGTGGCTCCCACTGCTCTGTGGGGATGGGATGGGGATGGGATAAGGATGTGATAAGAATGAGATGGGGAATGGGAAAGGGATGGAGATGGGAATGGGGATGGCAACGGAAATGGTGTTAGATGAGGATGGATATAGGATAGGAATGGGGTAAGGATGGGAATGGAAATGGGAATGGCATAGGGTGAGGATGGGGATGATGTGGGGATAGTGTGGAAGTGGTGATAAGGTGGGAATGGGAATGAGGATGGGAATAGAATGGGATAAGGATGAGATGGAGAATAAAGATGGGGATGAGATGGGGATAGGCACAAGAAGGACTGTGAATGGGGACAGGGCCAAGGACAGGCACAGGAGCAGAGATGAGGACAGTGACAGGATCTGCCAGGTGTCTCCTCCTGGGGCTGGCAGGCAGATCAGCTGCTGACCCCGAGGGAGCTGATATGACCGCGTTGGACAGCTGGCAGTGCTGCTGGAGATGATTTTCTACCAAGAAGGAGGGAGAGGTGGGGGAGAAAGAGCCCCTTTTTCATTTTCCTTGGTGACCCCGGCATGGCTTTCCAGCTGGTAACGTTGGAAAAGCCAATGTGAGAGCAAGTTACTATATTTGCTCTCACCACTAATGTGTCTTTTTTATGCTGGATTCTGCTCACAAAAACTAGGACACGGCCATTACACGTGTCTGCTCTAAAGCTGCAGTAATCTCCTGCTCTCAGCCCAGGGACTGCAGGGCTGGTCCATAGGGTCCAGCCTGTCCTATGTGTTGCAGAGTCCCTGGGGCCACCAGGACTGCCAAAATATGCTCTTCCTTTCTCTCCGTCCTCCTTTTCATATGAAACTGGTGATGAATTCCCTCTTGCCAGAGGGGGGAAAAAAGAATCCAGATGATTGCGTGCTCTCAGCTCATCTGTAACACGCAAACGAGGAAATGGAAACAGCAGAAAGAAATAATAAAGGCAGATTATGCTGCAGTGGGGAACGTTGGCTACCATGGGCACTGAAATACAGTTGTCACTGCTGGATAACATTCTCAGGTGAGGCTTCCCATCCCCCGTGGGAATGTCCTGCTGCAATGGGCTGGGAGATGTGCAAAACTAGGAATAGGACCAGGAGGAGGATCAGGACCAAGGAACCAGGACCAGGAATAGATAAGGACCTGGGCCAGGATCAGAACCAGGACCAGAGCCAAGTCTAGGACCAAGACTAAGATTAGGACCAGGACAAGAATAAAGTCCGAGGATAAGGACCACATCTGGGACAAAGACCTAGACCAGGGCTATAACCAAGACCAAGTCCTAGACCAGGACCAGAAGCAGGGCAGTGGCTGTGACAGTTATGAAGCAGGCCCAAACAGTCTGCAGCAGACAGCCCTGGGGCACTGCTGATTTGGGAAAAGGACAGCACCATCAGAGGCAGATGGTGGCTCTGTAAGCAGGCAGGGAGCCGGGGGCTGAAGCTGTTCTCCTTCAGGAAATGGTTTTACAGCTTCCATTGAAAAACAGCTCCTTCATCTTTTTACCAGCCGGAATTTTACTGGCAGTTAATTTGTGATGTACCACCCCCGTTCGTCACACCAGGGAATGGCTGAAAAAGCCATTCCTTCAGTACAGGAACGAGCAGACCCAGGCTTTATGGGCTGTATTCTCCCTTCAATATCTTAACGTTATCAGGAATTAGTTGCAGCAATCTTCACGGCATCGTTCGGTGGAGGGCAGCTCTCAGCCAAGAGCAGGATAATAATAATAAAAATACTGTGCTCATCTCTAAGGTAAAGGGAATGGCTCCAGATGGCGTCGGCCAGGCTGGATTCTTTTGCAGGAAATAAAGAGAGGAGGTCTCAACCCATAGGGGCAACATCTGCAGGGGTTATGTCACCCGTGAGCTGCCCCATGTGGATTCCTGTAGTCCAAGGCTTTATCCCTTGCTGTGGGCAGGCCTTTTGCACAAAGCCTTATGCACAACCCTGATCCATCCCCTCCTGCCCCAGCTGTCCCCTCCTGCTGTCCCATCCTTGCAGAGCTGTAATTTATCCATAGGGGAGATGACGTGTGTCCTCCTCCCCCGGGACCCTGACAAATGAGATGTTTTATTCCAGGACTTTATCCCAGGGAGGAAATAAATAAACAGAGAAACAGAAACCTCATGAATTTTTTAAAGCGCTTATCAAAATCTTTTCTTTCTTCCCCTTTTGTTTCCTAAGGCAGAGCAGGGAGCTCTCCCCTCCATCTACATCCTCTGCACTTCTCTTCCCTTCAATCCCTTAATCGTCTTCCTTCCAGCTTTAATCCACACATTCCCCTCTTTCTTCTTGTTTGTTTGTTTTGTGTTTTAGTTCCCTGAGCTCCAAACAGTCACAAAAGCAATGCCAATACGTGGGAGGCCACATCCTTCCCGAATGAGCCATGCATACACGTGCAAGACTATCTTATCATATATCCCTCCTCTTCCTCCTTCTTCCCTAAAATGCTTTTGATGTTCAGTCTCTGATTCCATTCCGTGCTTGCAGAACTCTCCCATGAGGCTTGCATCGCCACCGCTGCCATCCTAATGAGTTAATTAAGAAAAAGCAGAGTGGGAGAGGTGTGAGCTCCTGAGGATGGCAGCTGGGAGGCACAGTCCCTGGGGGAGATGCTTGCTGCTCCCATGGGGCCGGGAACACAGTGCTGGGGATGGTCCCTAATGGATGTGATGCAACAGTGCAAAATGGAAAAGAAGAGGATGGGCAACCAACTGCACTGCTTGTGGAGGCTCATTGGTTTGCAGCACTTGTGTTTTTGCAGGTTCTCTCCTTTCTGGCTCCCGTCGCTCTGGTTGGTCAAAGTGGAGACAAGCATTGAGAACATGGGATCTGCTGGGCGTTGATTTTCATCAGCTGCTCCCTGATAATGCAGCTCTGCTGCCCCTGGAATTTTGGCATAGACATCACAATGATGATTTACCACCCCCCTGGCAAGGATATAAGCAATGAATGACCCAAAGGCATCTCCTCATCCCATTGGTTTCCACTTAGCGCAGTGTCTGTGAGCTCTGGACTCATCCTCTAATCGCAGAGTCATTAAGGTTGGAAAAGATCATCGAGCTCACCAAGTCCAACCCCAACCCATCCCCTCCGCTAAACCACATCCCTCAGTGCCACATCTCCACACTCCCTGAACACCTCTTGGGATGGTGACCCCATTACCTCCTTGGGAAGGCAGGAGGGCAGCTCCAGCTCCACCACCACCCATTTGCAGCATCCCAACCCCACTGCCTCCAGCACCCCAGGCAGCATGTGCTGCTCAAAAAGCTGACATTTCTGATCACAAAAGGACTCAGAGCGGTGGCTTCGAGAACAAACTTGGTTTTTTGCATCACGGCTCATTAGTGGCACTGAGCAAGAAAGCAGTAGCGAGCCATTTAAATTGTAGATTCTGACCTTTATGCTTAAGATCTTTTCAGACATCCTGTTTACAGCTTGTTTTGTTTTGTTTTTTTTTGGTGTGTGCGTGTTCTGGCACTTCATAATCCTCAAAATGAGATTTTATGCTGTCTTCTTTTTTTTTTACTATTATAATGCACCACGTCCTGCTACTTTTCCCCATTGAGGAGACATCCAGAGACAGCCCCAGAGAATTAGAAATATCTGAGAGCCCATAGATCAGCACTGCCACCTCCCTTCAGCGGTGGCCCTCTGGACACAATCCCATGTACATGCATGTACTCAACAAACATTACCTCAGTGCTGCTTCCCCTGATAAGGATGTTTAAAGAAACATTGACATTGGCTTTCGGCTCCCAACCCAACATCCTTGACATAGAGGAGGGGTGGCATTGGCACTTGGGGACACTTCAGAACGATGTCAAATATCCCCTGGCAATGGGTTAAGGATGGAAAATGCCATTCAGTGTCTATAGAACATGGCCAAGCTGAGGCTCTGGAGTCCTTGATTCAGAATGATTTCCATTTATGCCCACGGGGAAGGTCCATGGGAAGCATTCCCCCTGCCCAGCATCCCCCAGTGGCTGCTAGACCTCCCTCTCTCTCAAAAAAACCCTGAAACTCTCAGTTACTTTTTTTGCAAATTCTAATTTTAGCCATCATCTCTCTGTTTTCTCACACATACAGCCACATTCAGAGCTGGCTTAATTCTTCTGCAGGCTGCAAAACCCACACATTTGCATCTCACGGACATTTCCTCACTGCTCTACCAGCTGTGAGATGCAGAGAGAAACCAGCGAGGTCTTTGCAAGCAGCAAACTTCCCTCTGGCTGATGCCCATCCAGAGAAAGCAGCGCAGCCCAGTAGGATTTGCAATTTGGGATTGCAATAGCTCACCGGGGAGCTGCAGGGATGGCAGCCCGGGTAGGAGGGAGGGCAGGAGGGAGGGAGGCCACACCGAGAAACCCAACACGATAAAAATAGCGCCAAGCAGAGGCAGCACTCCCCATCTCGGTTTCCTATGGAAACGTCGCCGCCGTCTCTGCGTGCGTCTGCCCGGGGCAGCTTCGGATGCTCCATCGCACATGGATGCTCCGGCAGCCAGCAAGGACGGCGCTGAGGCTGCAGTTTCCCTCTGCGGGAGCGTTCCCAGCCGCCGTCCTTCTCTCACAGCTCAAGGCCGATCAACGAGAGCCCGGAGGCTGCCCCGAACGCCGTGACCCTACTGCTTTGAGGCCATCAGGAGGACAAACACCCCCCCGTCCAGCCCCCGTTACCCCCGCCTGAAACAAAGGCGCCGTGTGGGCTGCAGAAGGGGCCATGGCACGGACGGTTCCTGCCTTCATCACACCAACACAGAGGTATTCCTCCAGATTTGATCATTCCGGGCATGGGGGGTGGCACTGGGTGGGCTCAGAGGGGCTGCCCTCCAAACTCTCCCACCCCAGCGCTGAAGTTGCTGAGAGAAGCACAGGTTCAACCCCTCTCTCACTATGTTTTACCATCCCAATTTTTGCTGCTCCAGGGGAAGTTTCTAATTGATTTTTTTTTTTTTTAATTAATTGCTCTAGCTTCAGATAAAGGGGCAAACCTTATTTTTCATTCCCGGCTGGAAAACCGTGGGCTGAACCTGAGCGGTTGGGAGGTTTGCAGGGGTCGGAGTGTGGGTTTAGTGGGATCGGGTGGGTGCTGCATCCCTGCATCACGCAGAGGGACCGTGCACCGAAAAAGACATATCTATAAGATAAAGAACCGAAGGGCACAAAGCAGCCGGTAGGGAAGGAGTTAAGCGCACGCAGCGCCGTAGGACCGAATCGCAGCAGCTCCGGGCTGCGTGCAGCTCCGCGACCGAACCGAGCGGAACCCAGCGGTGGGGGATGGCCTGGGGGGGTCGAACCACTGCCTGCTGCCCTCCGGCCCCGCTGCATCCCCGGCTCCGAGGGGATGGAGCGGCGGCGGCACAGGGACGGCGATATCGGAGAGCGCTGGGTGCAGGTAGGGGGGGTGATGGGGATGGGGGTTGTAAGCGAGAGGGTGGTTTGGGGGGTGGGGGGTTGGAAAAAAAAGAAAGAATGAAAGAAAGAAAGAAAGAAAGATATAACATCCCCCAAAATGTGGCTGGCTATGTGGTTTTGCACTGCCTTCTTCTGCCAAAGCCATTGGTTTGGGTTTGGGCACAGGGACTCTCCTCCTTCCTGCAATCTGCAGGAGACTGGAGGATGACAATCTCCTGTCATGAGCCTCCCCTGTTTATTTGATCCTTTCGGCATCTTAGTGGAAGATTTTAATATGAAGCTAAAAAAAAATAAGGCACGAAGAAGCGGGAGGCAAAGAGGAAGTGTGTGAAGGTTACCTTGAGCTGAGCACCGCTCTCCATTCCTGGCACCAGGACAGGGTTAAATAAAGTTTCCCAGTGGTTGTGGAGCAGGGGAGCACTCTCTGGTAATGGGGTCCAGCCCTGGGATGCCCCTACTCATCCCCTGCTCCTTCCCCCTCTGACTCTGCCGTAACTCCTGGGCAGGTTGTGCCCAATTTCCCCCTTCCCATGGGCACATTCCCTTTCCTTATGTATCTGGGACCTCGGCCATGCACAGGGCAATGGGAGCAGCAGGGCTCTGGCTATGGATGCGCAGTGACCCCATTGTGTCACCCCACACACAACCATCAGGCAGTGGGACGTGGTGGCCCTGGGGCTTTTCTGTCCCCCAGACACTTCGATTTGGGAAGCACAGCAGAATTTGACTGAATGGAGGAAGCCCCAGATGCAGTGCAACCTTTTCCATTGCATGTTGGGATCTGCTTCAAATTCTCTTACAGATGTGGGGCTATAAGAGCACCAGGATGCCATAGGGATGGGTTTGCAGACTAAGAAAAAAATCAGCCCCTCTGGGAAGGGGCTCTAAAACAAGAGCTGCAAAAACAAATCTTTTGTACTGTATTCATTTAAATAGGCTGCAGAAGGCATTGTCTGCTGCTCCAAAAGCTCATTTTCCTAATTGCCCCTGTGCTGTGAGTAATCCCAGATTACTGAGGGTGGAGCAAAGCCCCCATAGCAGAGGGTGAAGCAAGGGCTCTATGGGCAAATTATGTGAGATTTGGGGCAGTCTGGGGGGCTACAGCTGCCAGCCCTTGGCTGATGGCCCCATGGACCTCCCATGGGCTTTGTGGGGTTTACGCCAATACACGCAGCATGCGGTTGGTCCCGTTGGTAGTGCTTATCCCCTCCGGTGCACATCTTGGCTCACTAAGGTATATTGAAACCCATAACTGGATTTTGAAGACTGGGCATAAAATACCTAGAACATAATGTGTATTAAGACTCATTAGGTTAAGCCAATTCCCAGCTACACAGAGTCATTTGAATGGAGTTAAATCACCTTTTTCACAGAGCTTAAGTGTCGAAAGGGTGCCAGCGTTGGGGATGGCTCCTTCTGCAGCTCTGAGTCTGAGGGAATGGGAGGGAGCCAGGAGCACTGAGTAACGTGGCTGAGATGGGGGCAGTGTGCCCAAACTGCTGCTGGATGACATAGGACCAGTCTGGCCCTGTTTGCATCCAGACAGGTGTGCAGTTTGGAGAGGCAAAATGGCTGGGAGGGACGCACCAGGGAGGGATGCTCCTTCCACCAACCCTCTCGGGTTGTGCTGGAGGATACCTGAGTGCTAGGGAGAAGACAACACTGCTGCAGAGTGCCAGACCTCGGTGGTGTGGTGTGACTGCATACTGCTCCCATAGCGTGGGGTGGGCGCAGAGGGGACACCATTCATGGCAGTGGGGACATGGGGACACCCTGCAAATGAGCACTGTGCACCGACTCCTGCACAACAAGCAGTAGATTTTCCATGCTGTGCCATGGATCCTCTACACCATGGCCCGGATCCCGCATGAAACACACAGGATCCTGTGCATCATGTATTCAAGCTTCCACGCTGTGCTTCAGATCCTGCACAGCATGAACCGGATCTTGCGTGCCTTGCACTGGCTCAGGCAAAATCTGTGTTGCAATCTGTGGAACATGCATTCTATTTCACACACTGTGCACATTTCCAGACCCAACGGTGCTGGCATGGTGCAGGACTGTGCTGGGAAGGGGGTCCTCACCCACACTGCACCACCCTGCCCTTCCCACCACCTCCAGCCCACCACTTGCTATTTTAAAGCCCTATTCTTTTCCTGTCTCTCCGATAAGAAATGCTAATGATGCGATGAAATTGGATAGTTCAATCGGCTTCTTCTCCTAATGGAACTCTTGTGTTCGTTAATTTGCTGTTTTTAATGGGCTGATTGTTCTCCTGTGCTGGGGGAACCACGTGAGCACTTCAGTGTGTTTTGCAGTGGTCAGATGTGAGGTGGTGCTTGAAGGCAGCTGAACCTTGTTGCTCACTAATTGTGGAGCAATTTGAAGAGGAGGCCCAGATGTATAAATTATCGGTGCTGCATTCCTTCAGATCATGAGCAACTGCTGAGTTCTGTTGGGGCTTCTGCCTGCTATCCCTGGGTGCCAAGGGGATGAACCTTGGGAATTAAGGAGGTAGGCAAGGATCTAGCCCTGAGGGTGGGGGTATCTTGGGTGCCTCTGGGGGTGAACTCCATGTTTCTCCCCAGGTTAGTATCCTAGAAAGCGCTGTTGGGAGCATTTGGGCACTGGGGATAATGAAGTGAGGAGGGCGGGGGAATAAAGGCATCACCATGGGGTGGTTGATAACAGTGTTATTGCATGCTGTTGGCCCCAGTGATGCCCTGAGCCCCTGCTGGGTCAGGATGTGGTTCTGCTTGCTGTTTGTAATCCTTAGCCAGCGAGGGAGCAGTAAGGCAAGAGCATTATCTCCTCCAGACAATTAGCAGAGGCATTAATGGAATATATGCAAATGTGCAGTAATTGACCTGCAACTCTGCAGTTCATGATGGAGAAGGATGAGCTCCAGATGGCTTAATGAGAGTAATTGAAGCCTCTTCTTTATATGCGGCATTGCCTTGCTGTAGCCCAGCAGGAATGGGGCTGGGGGGAGATGAATGGGGACAGGAACATGGAAAGGGACAGAGGAGCTTGGAGGTGTCCACCGATGCAGGAGCTCAAATAGCATGTAGTCTCCTTGTTTGGCTGCTACTCTGTCTTTACTCTGCCTTTATTCTACCTTTACTCTCTTTCTAGGGCTGGGGAGAGGTCAGTGTGTGGGGACCATGGGTTGTGGATCCCAGCGAATGGGTTCTTTGTAGGCTGTGCATAATTCATTCAAGAGGTGATTGAGTAACTAGGCTGGGAACCCAAATTAAAATATTTATGTATAATTCATGCCATATGTTCCACCAATATTTTTTATTTAATCAACTGAAGACAGATGGCAGGAACATAGAGGCCATTAAACTAATGGCACTTTGTTTTTCCATTTATTTTCCTCTCCTTTCCTAAAATAAGATGAGCAAGTGACAGGCAGCAGAGCCATAGGTCATGGGAATGTTGGGGCCCACAGTGCTTGTGACATATCCCACTAACAGACTCCTTCTCCTTGGCTTGCAGGTGGAACTTTCTCACCCTGAGACTGAAATGAATGGAGAACCTCAGGGCTGGTGATGCACCCAGGGACTTCTTGCTGCTCATCTGCAGGGTGCACAGCCCTGATTGTGATAGAGATGCCTGTGGGATCATCTGCTGCTGAGAGCTGCTGCACCCACTGATCTGCTCCAAAGCTCCATCTGTTCCCCATGGTCCTCCATGCTGCTATGTCCCTCCGGGGGGCTCATCCAGGAGGGGAATAATGCAGAATCCCCCACAGAGGAGAGCATCTCCCTGGCTCTCCAGGAGGGATGAAGATGCTATGGCCAAGCTATGGGTAAAATTCCAGCGCTCCTTTCGGCGGAGACCTGTACGCTTCTTCACACTTCTGGCTCTCTACTTGGCAGCTGGCAGCTTGGTTTTCCTGCACGCAGGCTTCACTGGGGAGCCCCGGGTAGCAGGGAGCCAGCGCAGCCCTGGGGCAGGCGAGGGGCTGGGACTGCCTTACCTGGGGGGCACGCGGCTGAGCCGAGGTTTCCCAGAGGTGGCAGTGGGCCGGCGGCGTGGGCACTGGTTCAAGGGCATGGCCAAGGAACCAGCAGAGAGGAGCAGAGCAGGTGAATACAGCGCGGTGCGGAGCCGAGCACCCAAGAGCCGGGGCGGCCGTGAGAAGGAGGAGGACAGAGGTAAGGGCTGACTGGGTACAGCTGGGGTGGCCTTGTGCTGAAATCCAAGGAATTTTGGTCTTGCATCGTGTTGGTGAAATGTTTCTGAGCACGTGGCACTAGTACATGGGTATTTATTGATGAGCTATGTGGATGGCATGAGTAAGTTGGGCTGTCTTCCTTCCCACTGGGCTGTCATGCACACCCATGGGTGTATGTGCCTTGCTTTAGAAACTATTGGTCCAGAGGATGCTCTGGGGAGGATTGTCTTCTTCATCCCTCCCTTCTCAAATACCAATCATCCACTGCACTTACTCCATTTTTACTCTGCATCATTGTGCTCTAGGTTGCAGCTTGCAGTGAGGGGTGCTTTGGGACTGCCTGAAGGGAGGGATGCTCAAGGACTGTGCTGACAAGTGGAAGCATGGAGATGTGGCTTTTGGGGACTTAGTTTAGTGGGGAGGGGTTGACAGCTGGACTCAATGATCTTGGAGGTCTTTTCCAACATTAAGGATTCTGTGATGGGTTGATGGTTGGACTTGATGATCCTGAAGGTCTTTTCCAATCATCTGATGATTCTGTGACATCTCAGCCCCAAGAACTCCCATCCTTTGAAAATTCAGGATCAATCTCATTGGCCCAAATGAACACTGAAGCCTGACATGCATGCTGGGCTTGGCCAGGAGCTCCCTGCCCGTGGTGTGGTGTTGAGCAGGAGCGTTATTAATGAACAAGCATAAGTGAATGCAGTAGTTCTCATTGATTTTTAAAATGTCATCTATTTATCCTGAAGGCAGCTGAAGGCAGAGTTCCGTGCTTACTGACATGCTCTGAAGCTGCGTGGTGATCTGAGACAGCTTTGTACATCTGGTGCTGGCACCCAGTGCCTGCAAAACCCAAAGAAACACAGAGGAAAGCTTCCACTGTGACTCTGCCTTGGGGTTTGCCAGGCAAGCCCCCTCCCTGCTGGCTTTGTGACCCCTTGGCAAGGCAGCAGCTCACCTTTTCGGTTCAATGGGAGAGATGTTAAGATTTGTTGTCAGTAATAAAGTGGGCTGGTGAGGAGCAGCAATACAGCTTGCCACAGTACAGTGCACCTGTGACAGCAGTGTAATGGATCACTGTGGTATTTAGGGCAATCGCTGCAGTATTATCCATTACAGGAAATGCAGAATGAAGTCAGCAGCAGAGTGGTAACTATTGGAAAGGTGTTTGGCTGTTGTTGGGCTCTCTGTTGCTTTCTTGTGTCCCCTGAGCCCCACAGGATCATGATTGCTGAACAGCATGAGAGCCAAGGATGTCCCCATGTTCCTGCCATCCTTCTTCAAGGTTCAAATGTCCTGGTGCCAGGGATGTCCCATTTGTATGAGCACCTGCAGATTTATGGCTGCCTGCAGATGGAGGTTGAGCGAGGCTGCTCCAAGTGATGGGGCTTTAAATGTGAAGGTAAAACAGCTTGTGGTGCTTAAGGCACTTTCTCATGTTAAAATGGGTCCGGGACCAAGAGAAGCTCCCTGTGGATGACATTCCTGCCCTGATGCTTGCATCCCATTGAGTTCGTGTGGTGCACAGGGGCCATGGAACACTCTGTGCCATGTGCAGCCTTGATGTCCTGTTAATGCCAACTGACACATCCAAGACCTTGCCAGATGGTTAGCGAGAAGGAGCTGTCAGTCACCGTGAAAACCTGTTGTATCTGTATGCATTGCAGTCTCCTATAGTATTTGCTGGGGTCCTCCAGCTATGGTGCACAAGCAAGCAGTGGCACAGAGGGGAAGCAGCCACGTGGGCACTCAGCCAGAGATGTCTCCATGCCAGAGAGGGGTTGCAACATGGAGCACGGGGCTTGATTCGATGCATCCAGATAATCCTTGCCTGTTGCTGAAGGTTTCCTGGTGGTGGGTACTGTCTGTGATAGTGCTGTGCACAGTGATTTTGGGAAAGCATCTGCAGAGGAGCTTCACGGGGCTGGGGAATGGCTCAGCCTTTGATCAACGAGCTGGAAAATCAGGGGCAGGTATTTGTTTCAAGCATCACTGCAGCACAGCCCTGAGAAACACCTTGGTTCTGTATTTAGCTCGCTAAACAGCTTGAGCAGGGGAGAAAAGAGGGTGGACAGATGGACAGTGGTGCTGCCTAGCCTGGGGTCCACCCAGCAGCCAGCCCCTCACTCCCCCATTGTCCTTTCATCTCCCTCATTATTCCAGTTGCCTTCCTAATAAGTTGCAGCACACATATGTCAAGAGCGATGGATTGAACGTAATGCACATCAGTCACTGGTGCTGTGAAAATTGCCAGAGCAATCCTGTGCTGGTTAGATCTGTCATGAATTAAATTAGCTGACCTGCCGAAACCTGCTCAGCGCTGCAGAAATGCCAAGTTATGCTGAGAGCAATTGGGAGTAACGAACGATGACTGTGTGGTGGCTTGAGTTATTAGGAATGTTGCTTACTGCCTTCCTCCACCCCATCCCTGGGCTGGTTTAGATAACTGGTTTGCGGCATGGATGGGGCTGTGTACAAGGGCATGGCAGCAATGGGGTGTGCAGGATGTGGGGCTGCTGCAGGGCCCTCAGCAGGTGCACAATGCAGGCAGGAGGTAGGAAATGGTGACATTTTGGTAGGGAGGGCATGCTATGTTAAGGCATCTCACCATTGGTTTGGTGTAGGGGTGGAGAGGCACAGCTGGGTGGGTCTTGTCCACAGTGGGCACAGCTGTGAGGACATAACTGTTCTCAGATTATTGGAAAAGGCTAGATTTATCAAATGAATGATTTCATTGTAACTATTTATTCTGCTCTGTTCCCTGTCCACCAGCATCCTCATTTGCTCTCAGCACAGCCATCACTCTTTACTTTGCCAACTGTTACTGCTGGGCAAATATTGTCTGTGTCGATGTCTCAGGGAAAAAATGAGTTCCTGGCTGAAAGAATTTTGGTTCACACTGCATTTCTCCTTAGCCCCATACCTCTGTTCCCATCCATGTCCTCCTGAGGACCCTTTGGTTCCTCCCTGCCCTGAGTTGCCAGGGCACCTCAACACATCCCTATCAGAAATAACAAAAATCATCACCATCTACAGGCTCTGACCCTCTCCTCTCCCTCCCCAGCAAGGTACATTGGTTGCTACGTGGACAACACTCGGAGCCGCACGCTGCGCGGCGTGTCCTTCTTTGACTACAAGAAGATGACAGTCTTCCGTTGCCAGGACAACTGTGCTGAACGGTAGGGTGGGGAGCAAGCACCACACCTTCATTAATTTCTATGCATCCACCAGACTTCTCTGCTGCCGCTGCTCCCTGCCCCAGCTGCTCCTCTCCCCTTCTTCTGCCCCCCTCTTCTTTATTTTCCTTTAGATGTGTGTCATTTTGATTTATATATTTTGCTGGGAATGTGAGAAACTAGTTTTACTCCTCAAGAAAAGGGTCAGGGGTTGATGGGCTCTGTTCAGTGCTATTTTCCTGTGGGCAGGGGGCTGTAAGTGCCCAAAGGTTGTGCTGGGCTCTTCTGGCAATGCAGTGGTGGCCTCATCACCCATCCATCCCCTCCACCACCATCCCCAGACCCAAGGACTGTCCTTAGCACAGATCTTACCCCAGTGCTAACCCCTGCTCCCTGTTCCATGCCCAGCGCTTACCCCTCTTCCTCCCCCCCCCCAGGGGCTACCTGTACGCAGGGCTGGAGTTTGGTGCTGAGTGCTACTGTGGCCATAAGGTTCAGGCACCCAATGCCAGCGAATCTGAGTGCAACATGGAGTGCAAGGGTGAACGGAGCAGCACCTGTGGTGGGGCCAACCGTCTCTCCATCTACCGCCTGGAGCTGGCCCAGGAATCTGCCCGACGCTGTGAGTCCACACTCCCTGAAAATGGGGATCCCACTTGGGGGTCAAATCCTGGTGTCCCCACTGGCTTGTGTTACTGGGGGTTGTAAGGCTCTATGAACCAAATTAGCTAGGAAATGTATCACATCGATAGGGGATGAGAATGGTTCAGTAATGGGCTCATTCCACTTGCTAAAGCTGGCTCCTTATGGCTGGCCAAGCTGGCTGATGGCACTGGGATTAGCTCCATCTGGATTTGGGGATTTTTTTTTTTTGGGTTCCATCATGTGCTGTAGCTCATGCAGCCATAAGCAAGGCACACCTCACTGAAGGGGAATTTTGGTTCTTCCCCATTGAAGGATGCATTCCTGGGTGGTTTTCCTTTCCAAGCACCTTCCAGAGAGGAGCTAGCTAAAATCCAATTAGAAAAGAGTTAACAAACTCAACCTGATGGGTTTGCTCTCCCTGCAGATGGCAGTGCGATATTCCGGGGCTGCTTCCGCCAGCCAGACAATGTCACCATTGCTCTGCCTGCCAGCCAGCCCATGCCCAACATGTCTGTGGACAAGTGTGTGGACTTCTGCACTGAGAAGGTACTGAGGTTTGCACACAAAGCTGAGCCAGCACATGCGTCATGCTAGATAGATCAGCATCCCATTTAGTGTGATGTTGTTGTTATGAATGATGAAACTTGCTGTCCTGTGACTCATCAAAGGGTGTCACCCCGGGGAAAGGAGATTTGCTCCTGCCCAAATGCTTTGCCTGAGATCAGCAGCCCTGGCTCTGCCCATGGGCTTGCAGTAGGCCTCCAGCTAGATTGTCATAGAACTATTAAAGTTAGATTGTAAAGTCCAGTGATCAACCTATTCCCCACCATGCCTGCTCATAGAGTCATACAGTTGTTGAAGTTGGACAAGACCTCCAAGATGATCAAACCCAACCGTCAATCCATCACCACCATGCCCAATAACCCTAAGTCCCACATAAATTACCTCAATGGGGCTCTGAGGGTGTCCTGTCCATGTGCCCATCTCCACAGGAGTTCCCGCTGTCGGTGCTGGCTGGCACTGTCTGCCGCTGTGGCTTCCCCACCACGCTTTTCCCCCTGCATGAGCGTGAGGATGAGCAGCTCTGTGCCCAACGCTGTGCTGGAGAGGAGTTTGAGAGCTGTGGCACCACCGAGTTCCTGCTTGTCTACCAGACCCAGGTGCAAGGTGGGCACGGGATAGGGGCACTGGGTGGCTGCTGCTTCATCCATCCCACAGGCAGCTGCTCTGTAATAGCTATTTGCCATTCATTAGAAATCACGATTTATTTTAATTTCCCAGGAAATAAATCGTCCCCTGAACAAACACTTTTAATTACTGCTTAAATCAGATGCAGGAAATCGCAGTTTGCCATCTGCCTCCAACGAGATCCATCCTTGCTTGGGTTTTTCTTTTCTCCTGTCACCAAGCAGTGGTGTGCAGCCAGTGGGTGAACCCACCTGTATGTTGGAAATCATGGGGGGAGAAAAGGCTGGGAGCAAGGACAGAGAGCCGAGAGCAGCTCCTACCCCATACAGAAGGAAGGGATGGAAATAAAAGTGCAATATTGGTCGGAATGGAGGGAGATGCTGCAGGCTGACCCCATTCTCCCCTCGCAGACAACCGCTGCATGGACCGCCGGTTCCTGCCCACCCGCTCCAAGCAGCTTGTTGCCCTGGCCAGCTTTCCTGGGGCTGGGAACACTTGGGCACGACACCTGATTGAGCTCGCCACTGGCTTCTACACTGGCAGCTACTACTTTGATGGGTCCCTCTACAACAAAGGTGAGTGAGGGGGTGTAATGTGATGGAGTTGAGTATCCAGCTCCACCTGTATGGGGGGAGCCAGAGTGCTGATGCTGTTCTGCACCGCCTGGCCTATCCTGGTGAAACAGGGACCCAACCTCACAAGCATGAGCTCTACCTGTAACCTCCCTGTGCTGTGTTTTAGTCTTTGCAAAGTACAATTTGGACTCAGCTGATACATCTGCATTGCTTGAGTGTGTTTCAACCCATGATGGGTGTTGGAACTTCAGGGTAGTATTTCTGTCTACATCACTGCAGCAGTGATGGGAGCTGGCCTCCCATGGAAAGGCTCCAGGGAAGCTGCTGCATGCAGGATTAAACAGCAAGGAAAAATTGCAAAAGAAAAAAATCTTGAGGCAAGTAAGAAGCATTTTCAGGCAAAAGTCAGCTTCTCAAATAACACAAGCTGTTGCAATGGAGGAGAAAACACCAATTCCCCCATTTTTACAGCCATTTGTCACTGTTTTACCTGAACTTCTTTCGGTGCCAGCATGCATGTGAAAAGCCACCGCCATGTTTTGGGCCTTTTCCCCTCTTAGTTCATCATGAGAACTTAGAAATGGTAGTGACAGCAATTATAGCTATAGAACTGTTGTATGTACTGTGACAGGGTTCAAGGGTGAGCGGGACCACTGGAGGAGCGGGCGGACGATCTGCATCAAAACCCACGAGAGTGGCCAGAAGGAGATCGAGGCCTTTGATGCTGCCATCTTACTGATCCGCAACCCCTACAAGGCACTGATGGCAGAGTTCAACCGCAAATACGGGGGGCACATCGGCTTCGCTGCACATGCCCACTGGAGGGGCAAAGGTAGGATTGTGCTGATCCATGCGTAGCCAACCCATGGAGCCACCATGTTGGGTCTCCTGGGGTGAGGAGCATCCTGTAGGCTTGCAACCAGTAGGGTTATTGTGCAATTGTATAATCATAATGGTTGGAAAAGACCTCTAGGACCCTCGAGCCCCACCATCAACCCATCACCACTGTCTCCACTTGTAGAATGTAGAATCATTAAGATTGAAGGCCTCCAAGATCACTGAGCCCAACCTGCCCTCACCATGCCCTTTGTGTCCCCCCAGTGACAGAGCTCCACAGTTTGAGAGGATGGTGACCCTACCTCCCTGGGCAGCCTGTGCTGATGAATCACCACTTTCTGAGAAGATATTTTTCCTAATTTCCAACCTGACTCCCCCCTGACCACACTTCAGTGCTTCAATGTCTTTCTTGTAGTGAGGAGGTTGGGTGTGAGGGAAGAAATTCTGCCTCTCACAAGCAGCTCTACAAGGCAAAGAGCCTCAATGCACATGTCTTGGTGCACAGAGAGAAAGAAGAGATTAAAAATTAATGGCACTGGTGAAATATTTCCACGTGTCACCACAGAGCTGGGACAGTCAGTGCTGTGCTACCACCAGCACAAGGACACCCTCCTCAGGGCAGACTTCTGCAGGGTGAAAATAGCACCATAGCTGCTTATGGTAAATTCCATCCCCTTCCCTTGGGCCATGCCAGCAGGTTTGGCATGCCCGGCTGCTCGCCAAGAGCCACCTTCCCGTGCACAGACAGCTTGCAGAGGCTTGTTAATTATAGCAATTTACAAATTGCTGTTGTGGAATTGACTTCATTGGAAAGAGTTAAAATATTTAGCTTGATTGAACATCTGCTACCCTTAATTCAGAGTTTATTTAAGGGGATCTTTTTCTGTTGTTGCAGTGATGTGCCTGGATTTCATTATTACCATGTGCTTGATGCCAGCAAAGACATTTTGGTTATGAACTGAGCCCTCCCTAGCATCCAAACACCCCCAGCACCCACAGGGAAGCCCCCTGAGCTCCAGCCCTATGCAGCTGGGTACAGCATGTCCCACTGTCATCTCATTTGTACCCACAGCTGTGGGGTACAAGAATTGCTCCTGGTTCATACCCAACCCAAAGAGGATGCATGTTTTAGTGTGTCTTTACCTCCTGGGTCAATTGTCAGATTAGTTAAGCTTTTGCTTGGCTTGCTTTGAAAGGTGAAGGTCTGCCATCACTTGAGGTCTTTAGTTGGGTTGAGGTTTGCCTAGAAGCATAGGTCACGACCATGGTCCATGAGCCCAAGTTTCTCCTGCAGAAAGCCCTGATCTCCTCAACATCCCACTCTATTTCCTTCTCTGATTTTGGGGGAAATTCAATAGATGTTGGAAAATGCTGGATGTGGCCATGGGCAGCCAGGGTTTTGCTACAAGCAAGCAGAGCCTGAAGGCTCAGCAAAATCCCTATTTTTTTCCATGACATTAATTTTATGATGTCCCTGGAGCAGTTCCAAAGCAAAGTTTTATGTGATATGATTACACAAGGTGAATTGTCCTGTATCTGTTTAATGAAAGAGATACTGTGTTTAATGATTCTTTGGGGAATTAAATACAGTTCAGCTATTAATCAGGCATTGGTTTCTTGGGGAAGAGAGGAAGAGGCAGATGCCCAGAACTTCATGCATCATGAGCCGTGCGCAGAGTGCATTTCCAGGAGCGTTGTTTCTTGTTATCGATGTTTATTATCCTTTTTATCCCAATTTTTATGCAGAGATCAATTAGCCAAGCAATTGGGGCTAAGTGAGACATGCCAGTGTCCCAGGAGATGTTTTGCCTTGTTAAGTCCCTATAGACCAAACCACCAGAGCAGGGAGATAATAACACAAGGATCCCAGGGCCACTTAATGCTTACCCTTACTGTCCCCATGCTCCTTGCAGAGTGGCCAGAGTTTGTGGCCAACTACGCACCGTGGTGGGCGACCCACACGCTGGATTGGCTGCGCTTTGGCAGGAAGGTGCTGGTGGTGCACTTTGAGGACCTCAAGCAGGACCTCTTCAAGCAGTTGAAGCGCATGGTGGGGCTGCTGGGCATCGCTGCCTGCGAGGACCGCCTGCTGTGTGTCGAGGGGCAGAAGGATGGCAACTTCAAGCGCTCGGGTTTGAGGAAGCTGGAGTATGACCCCTACACCCCTGAGATGAGGAAGATGATCAGTGGATACATCCGAACAGTGGACGCAGCTCTGAAGCTCCGCAATCTATCGGGGGTGCCGGATGACTACTACCCGAGGTGACCGTGATGCTCGGGGGACCTGCCCCTGCCTGGGGAGAAAAGGATTGATTTCCTCTACCTGCTTCCACCCAGTGGGTGGCTTTCTTGTAATTCTCCATCTGCTGCTATGAGCTGTTAATCAACCCCCTGCATGAGAAGCGCTCGCTCCCCAGCCATTGCTCAGCTTGCTTGGTTGATATCTTCACAGAGCTGGGCACCGAGGGGACGCATGGTGCCCTGCCACCTCTGCTGGTCCCTGTCCCCATCCTGCAGGTGGGCCCCTGCCCTGCTGGACATTGTGGGAGTAGGTAAATTGGGTGGTGTGGGGCTGAGCAGCTCCATCTCACTCCTACATTGGCTGCTGCAGCATCCTTAGCAATGCAAGCAGCTGTTTGCTTGTATGGATGCTGTGATATTGGGGCCCTGCCCCCCTGGGGCATGAGTTGGCTTTGGTGGCTGTCCCTATGCTTTGTGCACTTGCAGAACAGCTCCTCTGGGTCTCCAGTAGAGATGGAGGTAATTCCAACAAGGGGGAAACACAGTGGGGGGGGCAGCACCACAGGATCCACTGAGGTGAGGTGGTCATGATGCACTGGTTGGGTTGTCTCTGGGTTCTTTAGGAGCCACCTCTGTGTGTGATTAGAGCACTGACACTGGATAGAGCAGCATGCAGCGCCTGTGGGAACATCCATTCCTCATTGCAGAAGTTCCCAAGCCAGAAAAAAAAACCTAGGGAGTTGTTTTGGGTGAGGGTGAAGGAATGGGGGTCTGGATGAGACCAGCTCCAAGTCCTGACTGTGACACTGAGGGCCTGGGCATGGAGCACAGCTTCTGCCCTGGCCATGGGGAAGGAGGAAACCAAAGGAGCTCTGTGCCTGGAAAGCATCTGTAAAGCTGGCTCTGTTTAGGGCTGCATGCTGCCCCAGACACCTCAACCCAGCTGGGTCCCTACCTTCCCTCAGATGGATGGAGATGCAAAAGCCATATCTTGTCTGCAGCCTTTTCTAGAGTTAAATGCTCAATGGTTGGCTTTTAACTCTTGATAGTGAGAGACATGTGTGCACAGGTCCAAAAGCTACAGAAAGCAGTTAACCTACACTCAAAGAAAAAGAAGAAAACTCCCCTGGATAAGGAGATTATCAATAAAATATATTTTTCTAACGTGCGTGCGGAGCTGACAGCGCCTAAGGAGGGGGGGGGGGGTCTCTGTGCGCAGGGAGCCACTCACCCATGAATGTATTTTGCAAAGAGTGTGCTGGTGTTCCCTGTCCTGCACTGCAGGCTGGTGGCTGCCTACCTCTGTCAGAACAAATCCTCAGGTCAACCCAGCTATTAAAGAGTTCTGTTGCTACCCTGCCTCCCTGTGTGTTTGTGAGGCTGTGACCTCAAGGCTGGCTGGTGGCACTCGGTCCCAGCATTAATTGCATTAATGACATCCCTGCATTCGGAGCACTGATGAGGCAGCTCGGTCCTGGCAGCTTTCCTACCCTGCCGGTGTCCTTAAAGGAAGGTTTATTTGGGTGCCCCATGTGAGCAGAGAGATTTACTGCCAACTTTATTTCCATTGCCTCTTATCATGCCTGAGGCTCTATAAAAAGAATGGTTTTGGTGGGATTTATGCTGCACTGGCAGCAAGGAGACCATGTTTGGGGTATCATTGGCTCTGCCCAGCATCGGCTCTGAGAGGCACAGCAATCCTAAGTAGTAAAAAATCTCTTTTCTGCAATGTCTGCTAGCTCTGTCAGCAGCTATAGGCTGGATGGGTTGCCCTGGTAACAGTGCCTGCACCAAAACTGCCTGCATTTCCCCCAATTCTGTGTGGGTTTGGTGCACAGCCAGCAGCAGTGGGAGGGAATAGGGATCTGATAGCATGGGTACAGGAATGGGAATAGGAATCTAATAGCATGAGTATGGGGATGGAACAAGGATGGGGATGGGAAAGGAATAGGCATGGGATGGGAATGGGAAGGGATAGGCTAGGGAGTGTTTCTCTTCCCAGCCATGCCAAAGGCATTTTCTTGGGATGAATTGAGCCCTCAAGCAGGACTCCTCTTCCTCCTAAATTAAATTGCACACTAAGCTCATGCTGCTCCTTGAACAGGGGGGAGAAAGCACCTTAGCAGCACAACACAGAAGCTGCGACAGCACTTTTACAAAAGCTATAAAACGTATGGGAGATGAGAGTGATAAATCTGAGCAGCAGTAATATTCACCTCCTACAAAAGAAGCATGTTTATTTATCGTTTTTACTGTTTTCTGTAAAATTTACAGTTGATGATCTGCCTGAATGCAGTGGGGGATAATTTAAACATGTCTCCAGCCCGCCTTGAACTGGGGAGAGGGAGATGATAGCATGTTTATTCCGTTTTTTTTTTTGTTTTGTTTTTCTTTCCTAAAATCCATTTCCAAATAAAGGGTGAGATCTACTGGGGAAGTAAAGCACAGCTTTAATTCAAGGCTCTGACAGCTAATTGAAAAAGAACAGTCATTAAAGGATGGTAATGTGTTCTACAGAAATGATTTTGGTACATTCTGCAGTAATTTCCCAAATGGCTGTGTGAAATGAAACCCAGACCTGAAGCTGTGAAGAGAGGGAAGAAAGTGGGGAGGGAGCACTGGGGTCCTGGGGGTGATGACTGAAGGTCCCTGGGAAGGGAACTGGCAACACAGGGATGGAGATGGGTGTCCCCAGGGAAGGGAGATTGTGGGTTCAGTGGATGTATAGGGTGGTCCAGGAATGGTGATGAGGGTCCCAGGTCTGGGGGGGCCCAGTTCCTAGATCTCTCCTGTCCAGCAGTGTGCTGCCATAAAACCTTCAGTCCTAAATGTACCCAGTGCATGTGTGCCAGATTCCGTCCCCAACACACGGAGCTGCAGTGGGAGTTGGGTGGGATGCTCAGCACTCCCAGTCCACCACTGAGCCTGCTGCTGTCGTTAATGACTCCTATTTTAATCAGCAGAACAGAGCGTTCGTCGGAGTCCATCTGACAGAAAACACGTTGGGATAACACAAGCATGGGGGAGGACTCAGCCAGCTTTATCTTTTCCTTTCCTAAAGAGCCATTTGGGTCCTCTGTGACCAAATTAAAGAGGTGACAATGATAATGGGATGCTGCTAGGGCTGTCACAGCCCAAAGGCATGAAGTGACTCCAGTCTGACCCTACTG
Source organism: Lagopus muta (assembly GCF_023343835.1). Lineage (NCBI taxonomy): Eukaryota > Metazoa > Chordata > Aves > Galliformes > Phasianidae > Lagopus > Lagopus muta. The sequence goes on along the minus strand of NC_064449.1, from coordinate 6,215,797 downwards.
CTTCCCTGTCTTTTCCCCAGTTTAGCACTGAGAATCATTAATAAGATCTGGGAAGATGCTGAAAAGCTTGCGCTCATTCCCTGCTTCAACACATAGAGGGGTATTTGTATGTAAAACAGGTTTCGCATTAAATAGGCAAACATCTACAAAGATGAATGCAAATATTAGGTTTCCAAAGCTGTCTGTAATGATAATTTAACCCAAGGTTATGTACCAAGTCACCAAGGTTTGGGAAAGCTGTTTGCAGGGATAACAGATGGGCTTGCAAAACCCAGCCACCAAAAAACACAGTGGGAGCATTCCTGTTCCTGCTGGGGGCAGGAATGGGGACATGGCTGTGTTCCCCCCATCCTGTACCAAGTGCTTGCCCTTTTTTGATTTTTGTTTTTAATTAATATCCCAGTTTTTGTGCATACCTGTGAGCAGAATAAGTGGTGGGATTCCCAGGGACACCCAATGTGCCCCCCTAACCATGAGGATATGGCCCTTCCTCCTCCTCCTGAGAACTGCAGGCACTGTGGGTGACATGAAGAAATCAGCCCATAAATAAGGGCAACACCAGTGTCCACCTCCTTGTCACTACCAAGAAGCCCAACTCGTGAATTACCTCCCAAATTAACTGTGCATGAAATTGGATAGAGACACTGGTTTGACTGGCCATTACCAGAGCACTCTGCAAGGATCCTCCAGGACACATCTCTCTGTTTTTGCTGCCAGCTTTCCACTTGGTTGAGCCCATGAACCATCCCACGTCCCTGAGGCACTGCTTTGCTGGGCAGAATGGGGGCACAGAAAGAAGCTCTGCAATGGGGCTGAGCCCTTGGGTGAGCATTGTGTTTATTGCAGTGTTCTCTGCTGGGTACACAGTGCTCACATCACAGTTAGAAACATTGCTCTAGTACCAGTACATGTCAGGATTTAAAATAAGTGGCTATATGCATACATGGGGCACAGTCACTGTACTGCCATGGTAGGTGGCATCCACCCACCCAGGAAGCCAAGGTGCCCCCTCAGACACATCCCATAATAATAAATTCACCTGCTTTCCCTTATTGCTTTTTTGTTTGTCTTTGTCACAAGACTGTCCAGCACATGCTGTCCTCACAGTGCACCCCATAACCCAGCTCTTGTCACCTCCAGCTGGGACAGGTTGTCCATCCATGGGCACCTCCAGACAGCAGAGACTGATGCTTAACATCTCCTCCAAGCTGCAAATGTCTCTGGAAAATAAAGGTGGGCCCCAGCCAAGGAGCACAGGCCACACACACAGAGGTCTCCATGCCTAGGCAGTGTAATCAGTCAGAGCATGCACTGTTTGCATGAGACCATGCCCATTCCACCATCATGGTGCTGAACATGGGTGGCCCCAGAGGACTGTGGCCGTCCCATGAACATCCAGACTTAGAGGACAGTTGTCTCCTTTTCGGTCATTGAAGACATCTTGGAGAAGCTCCTGTGTACAATGCTGGAGTGGCCCGTCTCCTCACTGAGTGCATTCACCAGCCTGGAAAGGATGGTCACCTTGAACTTCTTGAAGTCCTGGCCCATGAAGACATAGAGGACGGGGTTCATGCAGCTGTTGGAGGCAGCGAGTGCCGTGGTGATGGGGATGCCAATCTCAAATACAGAGCGTGGGACCAGGTCAGGCTCAGTTTCCAGGATGTTCAACAGGTGGTAGGGGCTCCAGCACAGGAAGAAGGTGACGATGATGGTGACAATGATCTTGAAGGGCTTCTTGGACTTGGCGAGGCGATTTCGACGCAGGTTGAAGGCAATGGAAACATAGCAGAAGGTGATGATGGTGATGGGCAGGAGGAACCCAGCAAAGAGCCTGGTGATGTTCACTGTTCGGTGTCTCACTAGTGCCAGTGCTTGGTAAGACCTATTTCTGGACAGGGAGAAGTTGCTGAAACAAATGATAGAGTTGCGGGCTTGTGCTGTATCTCGGAAGACAAGAGAAGGGCAGCTCATGATGATACCAACCATCCAGATGATCAGGCAAACCATGCATGCCAGGTTGGTCGACCGATGGTTTTGAGACCAGACGGGAAAAACCACCGACACATAGCGATCAAAGCTGATGGTGGTGAGCAGAAGAACACTGGTGTACATGTTGAGGATGAGGAGGAAGGAGTTCAGCTTGCACATGACGGTCCCGAAGATCCAGTTGTAGCGCATGGCTGTGTACGCAATGTTTATGGGTAGGAAGATGTTGAAGAGGAAGTCGGCGACGGCCAGGTTGAGAAACCAAATGGCATTGACCGACTTCTTCATTTTCAGAGTGATGATGGCTATGACAAGGCCATTCCCCAGGATGCCCAGCACGCAGGACACACTGTAGATGACAACTGAGAGGATCCTCGCAATGTCCTTTGGGTCATAGGATGGGCCTGTCCACACGCTGCCTGGCTCTTCATAGGTGTAATCCAAGTAGTCATAGATGTCAGAGTCATCAGAGTAATCAGATAAATTGGAAAGCGCCATGGTGGGTGCACAAATCAGTGTCCAGTCAGTCTCAGCCTCTCCAGATGGCAATGCCCTGCTAAGCAAACACAGTGTTAGATCAAAGCATGGCTAGGATGGCCCTGGAAACTCTGGGGGATCCCTTGGGTCCAGCTCAGTTGCTGGGGCTTGTCTGGAATGTTTATGTGCTGATCAGGAGAAGCACCAGCTCTGGGAGCTGCTGAGCTCATCTTGGTTGCGCTCACCAGGACATGGCTGCAGCCTTACTCACAAAAGCAGGTCTATTGCCTACTTATTTCCAAGGAAACAATTACTATTAGGCTTACTAACAGCTTTGAGATTTTCCAAACTGCAAAGTACTACAGCTTTTCTCTTTCTTTCTCCCAAGCCCTGAGCAAAACGCTAACCGTGAGCACTATATTTGCCACTAGCCAAAACTGGGCTCCGCCAGCCATTAAGCATGTTCCACTGCTCCCTGCTAACAGCTCTGGGGCTCTGCACCTCAAACCCATCCAGGCTGTGCAGTGCTGAACTGAGCATCGTCCTCCTGCCAGCACCACTCCCAAGCCCCCATGTGTTTACACAATAAGCTATTGTTTCTCCATGGGCTTTTCCTCAAGTTCCTTCCCAAGCAGCCCCACCGCTCTCTGCCCTTTCCTGCCCTCAGTGGCACTCCCATCGGGATGCAGAGATTTGAGGGTGAACAAATCCTCAAGCAAGCAGCTGGTGGGCATCCCATCCATGTCACAATCTATGGATTTCACAGCCAAAAGGGTGCTTATCCCCATACACAGTGCATCCTAGTCCCCCCATGGAGCCCCAGGAGAGGTGCCCATGGGACAGGACACCAATTACAGCCCCGAGCTGGCCCTGCCCCTGCACACCCTTAGCACATGGCTTCACCTCCCCAAAAACAAAGCTGTGGGTTACACAATGCTGCTCCATCCCCATTTCCCACAGGGACCCCACTTCTCTACCCCTGGCATTCCCCCCTCTTCAAGTTGTACCCACTCACCCATTTTTCATGGAAAAATCTCTCCTGTACCATCCCTTTCCAATGTGATGACATTCAGCTCAACATTTCAAAGCTGTGCTTTATGGACCGTTGATTGGAATTGCCTGTTTGTTTTGCTCTCCCTCCCCTTTCCCTCTCAGGTTTTTTTTAACACTGATGTGCAGGACATTCCCCAGACCCAGCTGAAAGCAGTGCTACAGGACATGCTCTGCATGGTTGTGCTGCAGCCATGAGCACCAGTGCCAGGACAAGCAAGGGGCACCTGGCCCCATCCCTACCAGCCTGGGCTTGAGAAACCCCAACTCCATTTCTTCTCCCTTTTGCAAATACCCCATGAAGTGTGTCTGAAAAAGCAAAACAGCAACAAAACAAAACCAACAAACTAAACCCACACATCATCATGTTTCAATGTTCCTTCTGGGCTGCAAATGCTTAGCACGAGCCAAAACCACGTTACGCGCTGTTCTCTATTCATCTCTGTCCTCCTACCTCCGCAAAAATGAGCACAGGATCTGCCCCAAATAATCCAAAAGCTGTGATTCACACAGCTGTGCTCAGCCAGGGACCCCCATAGGGCTGAGCTCGGGGCGGCCCCGCATACGGCCAGGATGAGGTCAGGGCTGTTGTTCTTGGGACGGCAACAGGAAGCAGGGAGAACAGCAGAAACCTTCAAATGCAGCTTTACTGGGAAAAAAAAAAAGCTTCCGTGGCTAAGAGGACGGATGTGAGTGGGGAAACGGGGGAGTGCAGCCAGAAGAAAAAATAATACACGGGTCTGCCTTATCCTTGCACTTGGCTGTGGGGATGCTTAGAAATCAGCATCTCCTTCCTTGTGCATCCATGTCCCCATTGAACACAGGACATCCTCATACCCTGCAGGAGCCAGACTCTCGTGTTCACCCAAGCTGTGAGGTGAAGCAGTGGTTCTGTGTCCCCCTGTGGCTGCCCCACACCAAAGCCCTGAGCCCCAAGTTCCCTCCCAGCCTGGTATGGGGGTGTGGGAATGCAGGGGAAGGGGTATGATGACCAGCTCCACTTCTCACTTATTTCAGCTGGCAGCTGCCATGGCAATGACATCCCAGTTTGATGTTCCCAGTCCTGAGTGTGAGTTGGGCACCATCAAAACGCCCATAACAAGAGCTCAACCTCACTGCTGCTAAACACCCAGAGAAGTCTGCTGGGAACTGCACACCCAAGCCCTATTTTTAGGTTACGTGCATGCAGAAAAACTTCCTGGCATTTCAGTAAGGCATCTTTGACCTCTCAAGATTGCCCCCCTTGGATGCATGGTGATGTCATGGAGAAGAACAGCTTGTGTCCCAGTCCCACACTGCTGCCATCCCCCTACACCCCACATCTCCCAAATCCAGGCACCTGCAAATCCCCAGAAACAGCCCCACAGTCTGCAGCCCCATTGGCAGAAGGAGGAGGCAAAGCCTGTTCACAGAGGGGAAACTGAGGCACAGAGCCCTACCTGCATCCACGGCGCTTGGGTGCCAGGACCTTGAGAGAGGCTGCGTTGCGAACAGGCAGATAAAAAAGGAATAACTGGAAAAGGCAGCCTTAAAAAGCCGGCTGTGCCCAGGGTGGGACAGAATAACAGCATGAGTCAGTGTTTTTTCTGGGCAGCACTGCACACGTCTGGTTGGGATGGGATGGTCCATGGAAGCAGTGCAGGGACACAGCAGTGTGGGGTCACAGCTTGCACACTCTGCTCTGCCCAGAAACTGTGTTGGACCTCAAAACACGACACTCATCACCAGGCTAAACAAAAGGAAAATCACCAGCCCCACATCACGCAGCGCTCACTGTTAGGTGTAGGACAAGGGTTGAGTGCTGCAATAAGCACTGTGTGATGAGCATCTCTCCTGGGGATGTATCCCAATTCCCTGCACGTTGCAGGGAGCCAGCTGCACAGCACGGTGCCAGCGAGTCAGCTGCATGGCATGGCTGGAAACACAACAGCCCCATGGTGGGAGCTATTCCTGCTGCAAACAAGGAGGATTTGCACCCCATCTGACGGTGTCAACTGGGGTGCTCTGTACAACACTGTGGCTGCTTGGGGACAAAGCCAAGCATATGGTTGGGGACACCATTGGGAGGTTCATGTGGCACCTGCAGAGCCACTATCAGCAGATCAGATTTTAGAGGGTGTAAAGAGGAAGGAAACCAAGAGAAGGAAATGGATTTGTCCCTGCTGCTGCCGGACAGAGGGACATGATTGTGCTCGGGCATGGGGGGGACTTTGGGGCCAGGCAAAAGAAACTAAGCAAATGAGAGTAGTGATGACCTACTACAGAGTCCCAGTGCATGGCCCCATAGGTCACCACCATCCCCAACCCAAACCCCAAACCCACTTTGTAATAACAGAGAGGAGAAAACCCTCAGCTGGCTGCATCCCCATGGGGAAAGTAAAGAATTCTTGCTGGCTGCAGCCAACCCCTCCCTGAGCCCCAGATATCGCTCCGCTCCCAACCCAGGTGCAACCCCATGGACACCAAAACCCAGAGGTGTTTACCTCTCAGCTGGATAACTGCCTGCCCTTCCGTGCACGTAGAGATTCCATCCCCACTGCTGCTACCCTGTTAAGATTGTGTTGGCTGCCGCAGGGTTTGGTCACTTCTCCACCAGCAGCCGTGGCTATTGCTGAGCTCTCTCATCCCACAGAGGATGTGCACGCGTTGCCGATGGGAGGATGAGCAAAACCACAGCCTGTGGCACACACAAACACAAAAAAATGCAACCAGACATCAGCTTGGCTCATGCTTGGGAAGGAGGAAGCGATGTAGAAAGGCAGGATGTGGGGATGGGGACCATGATTTTGAGGCTCTGTGCACAGAGGGGACAGGACAGCTCCTTGTGCCACGCATATCATGCTCAGCCCCAAACCTTTTGGAGTTCAGCATTCCACACTGGTGCAGGGCCAGGCACATGCTGTCCCCAGTGTTCCCAGGGTGCGTGGTGGAAGGGAACACATTCCTGCCTCACTAATCCCAGCTGTTGGTGCAGCTGTGACCCACACACAAAGGTGGGGATGGATCCAGCAGTGTGTCCTCATCCTGGATCACATGGAGACACAAGTGGAGGTGGTGGTCACTGTGCTTGAGAAAATTGGGGTTTGCCCAACCATCGCTGGGTTCCCCAATAGCATCACCGATGTGGGGCGCACACGGAGACATCCAGAAATGGCTGCGAAAGTGCAAAACCACCACCACAAACCCCATCATGTGGCATCTGCAATACCCAACGAGAACTGACACCTGCAGGGACATGCAACAGCCTGCACAGGTGGTGACACTGGTGTCGTCCCCCCCCCCCCCCCGGAGCTGTGAAAGAGGAATCAGCCCCAGCTGCGATCCTCGCTTCGCATAGTGCTGGGTTACAAAACTGCTGCCCTGGGGCTGAATCAGGAGAAAAGTTGCTGATGCTCTCAGATTGGAGAAAGGAGAAGAGAGAAGAGTCCCCGGGAGGCTGCATGATCCTCCCCGCCCCCCAGCACCCACAGATGGGGATTTGCCAACAGCTCATGACTGTCACACTGCTGCACTGGGGGCAGGGGGGACCTGGGCATGGGGTGAGAGCAGTAACACAGAGCCCAGCAGAGCAAAACCCTTTTGTCATCCTGATGCATTTGGGCAACGCAGTTCCCATCTCAGCAGCTCCCAGAAGTATTTAAAAGTACCCCAAATATATATTTTTAAAATGAAACATGGTCTTGCTGCAATGCAGGTGTAGCACAGCCTGGTGCTGCCCCACTCCCCATTGCTCTGTCAGTGGGACCCATCCTAACCCCTCCCAGGGCCAGACACCCCACTTCCCCCCCCTTGGGGACTCCTCAACTTCTCCAAAACCATGTAGAGCTGATGCTCATACCTTAGTGGGACCTCTGCCACCACTTCAGCATTGGGCAGCAATTCTGCATGGGGTCTCTAGGAGTCAGCAGGGGAGGGGGCTCAGCGTGAATTCTCCTCTCTTCCCCCTCCATTCCCAGTACCCAATACCTGGAGTTCTGCCACAGCCCTCTCTGCTCTGGGATGAAGGCAGTGAGGAAGAGGAGCTGAGCCCGGTGAGGATGCTGCAGGCAGCGGCGTAGGGCACAGACAGCTTTTAAGGAGAAGGGGAGGGGGAAGGAAAGGCAGCAGCATCCTCGGGGTGGTTTTGGCTCCGTGAGCAACAGCTGGGAGAGGGTGGGAAAGCTGGCGGGGATCCTGCAGTACATCGCTTCCCGTGGGGCCGCCTTTCCTGGCCCCCAGCCAGGCCCTATAGGGCTGCAGGGCAATGCTGGGCAACACCAGGGGGACACCACAGAGCCAGGTGGCTCCCAGCTGCCCCCAGCCCACTCCGCACCCCCCCCCCCACTCACCCTCCTGTCCTCCCACCACCCCCAACTCCTTCCAAGACATTGAGTCACTTCCCTTGGTGAAATCTGGCTCCCAAACGCTGCTGCTGCATTTGGGTCTGGGTTTCTCCCATGGTTTTTATTACTATTGGGATTCAGCTGTTCCCAAGCAGCACCCCCAGGCTCGGCTATAGCACCTCCAGCCTTGTGTGCCTTTCACAGGGGCTGCAAAGCAAACGGAAGGGGCTCCACCTGCTCGTGGCCAGACCAATCCCAATCCCAGCCAAGCGGTTTTCCGGGGCTGTTCCCATTCTCAGTGAGGACTGAGCAGCTCAGCATCCACCCCCGCAGAGCAGGAGGTTCCAATCACCCTGTGCTTGATGTGGCACTAAGCAAATCCCTTTTCCTGCCCTTCAGCCCCCACAGCACTCAACCCCTGGGTTGGGCTCCACATACACAGCACAGCCATGGGTGTGCAGCAGGTTTGGGGGAAATGATCCCACTTTTCACACACACGATAATGACACCTTCTGGACAAACCAGCACCAGCACCCTGACCCTTCCCAGGTGTGGATGCTCTCCTTGCAACGCCCAGCAGCTCCACATCTCTGAATTCACCAACAGCAGTTCCCTCATCGAGCAGTCACAATTCCCCCCAAAAAAGCACCAGGCTTATCAGACCACACTGTGGTCTTCAGGAGCAGTATGCCCACAGAAGATGATGGCCAGCCCATAACCCAGGGCACACCTTCATCCCACACATCTGAGCCACACAGACTTTGGAGCAGGAGCACAGCAATGTGCCCTGATGGGATCTGCCTATCCCCAGGTCCTTTCCAGGGCATCTGTAGGGCAGGATGGGATGGGATCGTGCTCACACACCCTTATCCCTGTGCTCAGCAAAACATGAAGGTAAAAACCACACTGACATGGGATAAAGCACACCCCAAGTGTCAGCTCTGCAGTTTGGGTTTTCCCTCCCAGGAACACTGTGATGCCACAGAGCCTTGGGAACCCCTCCTAGCCCTCAGCACCTCCCAGATGGTGGGAACCAGCCTGATTCACCCCAGCAGCTGTCACTGCAACAGCAAAGAGAAGGCAGAGCAGACACCCCCCACCTCTCCCTGTGTTTCCCACGCGGGCTGCATGTTGCTCATCGCTCCCTCCATGACCTGTTGTGACAACACGCCCTGCTCCGCATCCCATCCGAGTGGAAACGAAAGCTCACTGCAAAAATAAAGAAGCCCACATACAGGATGTCAAAGAGACAGCTCCGCTTTCCATGTTCCACTGATTTGGTACAATCACGGAAAAAACAGTCCCAGGCTTGTGCAACTCACAGCTTATAAATAGCAGCACGGAGCCCAGCAGGGCTGCTGGCAGGCAGGGCTGTGCTCACTGACTGCCCCATGCTGCTGCAAGTTGAGCTGCAGGAGGCACCGTGCTCCATTCATTGCATCCCACTGCAACCCCCATTCACTGAACCCCCCTGCAGCCCCATTCATTGCATCTTCCATTCATTGTGCCCCATTGCTGGGGTGAGGATGGCATCCTATATATACCCTTGTGAGCCTGAGGTATTCTTTTAACCCCAAAGCCACCCACCCCTTCCCCTCAGCGCTGGCTAGGTGCAATTAGTTAATTAGCCACTGGAGGTAACTAACCCAGCTCTTGAAAAAAGGCGATGAAGGCACAAGCAGAGCCTTGCAAAGCTAAATCCTCGTGCATTTATCCACAGCCTAGTGATTTGGAAACCCTCCTTCAGACTACACCACACAAAAGATGCATTTACCATACCTGCACAGGGCCACGCAGCTCCTTTCACAGCTCAAGCATCCTGCTGGGCACTGGGGGTGCTCAGAATCACAAGCAGAAGATGCATGCTGCCAGAGGTCATCTTTTGGCATCCAAATGCCATTGATGCTGTGGGCTATGGGTGCTCTGTGGGGCCATCGCTGGGGAATCACATAGCAGTGATGGACGTGCCCACACTGAGCGATTCATTGGCAGCTCCATGTTTGTGTCAAGAGCCATTTACAGCTCCCAGCACAGAGATGAGGGATTACAGGGCACAGGCAGTTTGTTTTTCATTTTAAGCCCCAGCACAGGGCATCCTTTTCTACGTTACCCTTGTTCCTCACCTTCAAATACCTCCTGCAGGTGATGGACACACACCAACAGCAGGGATTTACAAGCAGAGACGGCTCCTTACACCAGATTCCCACTGAGGATTTGATTCCTGCAGAAGCAATGCAGCCCCTGCTCTCTCACCAAAAGAGCTTTTGGAGCACTAAAAGCCACAGAAGAGAGAACGAGGGCCTCTGGAATCAAAGATGAGGAGCAGCACCATGCTCCTGCACATGGCACTTCTTCTCCTAGAGCTCATTAAGCTTCAGCAAGAACTGCAGGGTGCTTCAGCCAAGACAAGCAGCAAAGGATGAAACATCCTGAGCCCTGATTGCCCATAGTCCTGCCACACTGCTCCACACCATCCATCATCAGCTACTTGAGGAGGTCTTTCAGCCTGCCCACTCTGCTCTCCTCTTGCCCCTTCTCTACCCAGGCTCACAGCTTTGCCACTCACCCACAGACATCAAATAGAGCCCCAAATCTTCCTCCCTTTCAGCTTTGTTTCACAGAAGAATCTCTTTCACATAACTTATGCCAATCCCACCGGAGGGAGCATGCTCTCCACTTAATGAGGTGGGGGGTTAATGAGCAACAGCTGGGACTTCTAGGACAACCATTGACCCTGGGTACACAATGGTTCCTCATCAGGCTGCAGCTGAGCAGAATTTGGCTTCAACCAGCCCTGCTTTAAATGATAGCTCAGAGTAAGCCTTCAGTAGAGGGGTGTCCTCCTGATGTCTACAGGTGATGTCTATGGTTGTCATCAGCCCATCACTGGCATCATCCTATAGGGAAACATACAGTGCTCACCTTTAGGAGAAGGTCTGGGGGTAGGGTGAACTAAAAATGTGAAAGTTTGCATGTGGGTTCCTTTAGTTTCACCTCAAAGTTTTCATTTTTACAGCCCAGGCAAAATTAAGAAAATGCGTGGTTAAAGCTGCTAGCAGCAGAAAGTGAGCATCTGTGCCAGCAGCTGAGGTCAGGTTGGATTTTGTTAATGAAGGAAAGCTGTTTGATGCCTTTCCCATCAAGGTGATAGAATATGATGGAGTAAATAGTGGCAGTTCCCTGGGGGGACACAGAAAGACTGGTTTTAGGAACTCATTAGATGGCTTTGGAATCATCTCATCCTATCCTGTTGTATCCTATCCCACTCCATCTCATCCCAACTCAACCCATTCATATCCCATTCCTTACCACCGGTTGCTGGGAAGTGGCACAGCCACTGTTTTACTTTGTGAAGTCCCAGTGAAAGGTCATTTTTGGTCTCATTTCTGCCCCAAGCTCTGGGTGCAGATCTCAGCATGGTACGACCCTGAAGCCGTGAGCCTGCTCCTGAAAATTATTTAAGAAATAATTAATGTCAGAATATTTAAAAAGGGATTAATTAGTGTTGTTGATGGAAGCCAGATCTAGAATTTGCCTTGGAAAGAAAACAAATCAGAGCCCAAAAGGGAGCACGGGGAGCAAAAGCTGTGCCAGAGAGCTGCACGCAAATGTTCCGTGTCACATTATACAGAATTAATGCTTCGGATTGTCTGCGCAGATGAAAAGTCTTTAACCTAAAGAATCAATTAAGTTTCCTTGCAGACAGCCTAATCTAACCCATGGGGGACTTTGGAGGGAGTGCAGCCCCTCGCCTCTCCTGCAGGCAGCTGTAAATCTCTGCCTCATTACCCAGCAGTGAGAGCACCCCAGAGCAAGCTTGGCTACAGCATCACCACCATCATCCACTGACAGAGAGCTGGTGCTGCCCCATCCCTGCACACAGCCACGCTCAGGGCACGGGGCTGTGGGCACTGATGGGGCTGTGGGTGTCCCTGTGCACTGCAGGCAGTGGGAACAGACGGCCTTTGGGGGTCCCTTCCAACTCAAAACCATTCTATGGTTCTGTGATCACCTGTTTGGCACAAAGTCCCCATAAACTCCATGGCAGGATTGGTGCCAGGAGTCAGTGGGGACCAATTCCTGGCAGCTGTGTGCCCAGCACAGCGGGGAATGCTTCCCATTTCCCCAGCTCTTGTTGCAGTGGGAGTGGGATCTGCTGGCAGGAGGCAAGGGAAGGGAGAAGGCCTCTTGCACTGGCCCCATTCCTGCAGCAACACAGGACAAGGTGAGATACACAAACCCAAGCCTCAGCTCCCATTCAATCCCTTCCCAACAGGAGCAGTGAGCCCAGCAGTGAGAAGCAGCCTTTGCTGCAGGGGCTGCCAATTCCATCCCCGTTAATTGAATCAGCTTTGCCTCTGCTTTATGTCCTGTGACAAGGAGGCATAATGAAATTTTAAAATGCCATCATTTTACACCAAAAGATTATTAATAATCCAGCAACAACAACAACAAAACGCAATCAGGGGCAGCAGCCTGAGGTCCAAGTGAATTTCAGAGATTCATGGTGCTGGCACAGCGATTTCATGCCCCACTGGGTGCAGATGTGGGACAAAGGGGATGGTGGCAGCTCAGGTCCCCTTGGTGCCACAAAGCCACCATGCAGCTCAGGTCTGTGCCCAGCTTGGAGCCATGACTGCATCATTCTTTCATCCCCAGCTCTATTGGAAATCACCCGGCTGTGCTCACACCATAAAAAGAGAAGGAAATGCAGTCAGATTTCAGATTGCCTTCTCCTGCATCCAAATTGCATCATAGATCACATCCATGATAACTGCCACACTTCCTATTTTGCTCCACTCTTTTCTTCGTATGAGACACATCCTCGTGCAAATGGACTCCAGGGTTTTATTTGCTAAATGGTGAATGGGCAAAACTCACTGCTTGCACCTTCCTCAGCCCCAGGCAGGAGCAAAACGCAGGGCAAGTAAGGAGCAAAGTGCAGAGGGAGACGAGGAGGGAAAAGGAAACTATCTGTTCAGAACTATCTGTTTAAATGAGTCTCTTATCAGTAGCACTAAAAGTGGTACTTTGGCAGGCAAATTAGAACCCGTGCTCTAGCTTAACGAATAGGACAGCTTTTTATTTGACATATTAGGGACAGTCTTGATGAGCTAATTTGTTAATTAATGGCAGCCTCAAGGCTTTTGTCTCAGTAGATGTTGGCAAACCCTTTAATCTGAGGAGCTGCTCATCCTTTGGGCCCCATCTCCAGCAGTGCCTCCTCTTTCCTGGGCTGCATCTGGGACTCAGACCATGCTCCAAACAGCCCCACAACTCCTCTCCTTGTCCTCACCCCCCAGCTGAGTCTCTGTTCAGCACCAGCTCAGTTCCCCTTCCCCTTTTTGCAGCAGGATTCACAGCTGCTTTTGAAGCAGAGCAGGAATTGTCCACAGCTGAGCTGCCTCTGCCCAGCAAAGTTCAGACCTACAGGGAAAAAGAGAGAGGAAAAATAAAAAAGAACTACTGGCTCAGATCAGAGTGAGAATTTTACTTTTCTTTCCCCCTCCATTGATTAATGAGCTAATTTACTTTAATAAGTGGTTATTTTCCAGGATCTGTGTGCTGACAGTAGGGCAAGCAATGCTCTCACGTGCAATAGGGCACCAACCCAACGTGGCAGCACCAGTTCCCCCAAACTGAGTAGGGCAGAGCCCTGCTGTGGGTTCCAGCTCTCTGCTTTATTCCTGGGTATGGTGCTGTCGTGCCAGCCGTGGCCTTAGTGAGGAAATATGCAGCAGGGAGACACCAGAGCCTCACTTATCTTTGCTGTGTTGCTGCCAGGTGGGAAGAAAACCTGCAGGAATATTTGCAAGCTAATCAGGCAGAGGACTTGATTGGACCTCAGTATAACACCAGGGGAAGGCATGGAGTGGGGAGATGGCTGCACGGATGGGTGGGAGGGAGCATGATGTGCAGACCCAGCATTGCCCCATTAATACAGGCAAGCAGCTGGCCCCAAATTAAGTCAATCAGCACCAAATTAAGTTGGCACCAAACTAAGCTAGAATTAAACAAAACCATCCTGAAGCACCGCTATCCTATGGGCTGAGGGCAGAACTGTTCCAGGAGGGACTGAGAATAAAAGTGGGTGCTGCAGTGGGGAAATCTGAGTCCCTGCCCACCATTAGCAGCTCCACTGGGGCCACTTGGTTATCTAGTTCTGTAAAACGACTGCTGAGAGAGAAGGGGTGAAGAGCATCTTCTCTCCCTACCATAAAACCACCCCCAGCGTTTGAATTTCTGTGCCAGAGGATTAGAGAAAAATGAGAGCTATGCTCACGAGGAAGAACAATGGCCTCCTATTTATATTTAGCAGCACTCCTTGTAAGAGCCGTGGCCAAAATGCAATTTACAGGAACACAGCAAATTTCACAGCAATAAGGGACGCACCAGGGCTCATCCACCCCCCCAGTTTCCATCAGCTCAATTCGGAGTCGCAGTCTGGTCCCTGGGGAGCCCAAGGGGAGGTGATGCTGCATGCAGAGTAGCTTTGCAGAGCCTCCCAGCTTCAGGTTTGGATTTATGCAAGGACCTGGATGAGAAGCACACTGCAGACAAATGGGGAGCGGGCAAAGGGGTTTGGTTTTAGAGAAGGGAATTCACAGGGCCAGCAGACAGAGGGATGTACAACTCTCTACCCCAGGCTTTCATCCCCATACTGTGCTCCCACCCAATGCATTTTAATTGAATTGATTTCTCTGGATCAGCCCGAGTCAGAAAACTTACCTATGGTGGGATCTTTGGGGTAAACACCATAAAGCAGAGGTGTGCATGGCCCCACCAGAGCCTTGGTGCAACTCCTGCTAAGACTTGCTCCTCTCCCTGAGACATGAGGGTCTATGGGGTCTTTGGTTCCCCATGGCTCTGCCTCTCCACCCCTACCTGGCTCCTCATCCAGCCTCTAAATGGCTTGTCTGTTAATTAAAAGAACGAATAACAACAACAACAACTCCAATCCCAAATTCTATTCCAACCAGTCTGGAGGAAAACTCACATCCTTTGCCAAAGTGTGAGGGTTTTGCTTTCTTGGTCCTGGATTTCATGCTCAGAAAGGTCAGACCTCCCATACAGACTTGTTTCTCGCTGCCGGATTCACATTGCTTGTGATCCCACAGCCCTGCACAAAGCATCAGATCCGCTCCCACTCTTTTATCTCAAGCAAGGACCACGCACGTGGAACGCAGAGGCTGCGGGCACTGGGGCTCGCTGTTGGGTTATTCCCACTTTCCCCCAGGATTCTGGCCATGGGGTGAGCCCTGGTAACCTTACAGAATCATTAAGGTTGGACAAGACCACTGAGTTCACCAAATCCAACAGCCAATCCATCCCCACCATACCGCTAACTACGTCTCTCAAAGACTTCTAGATCCATGAAGTCATCTGAGTTGGAAGGGCCTCCCAAAGGCCGTCTGTTCCCACTGCCTGCAGTGCGCAGGGACACCCACAGATCCATCAGTGCTCACAGCCCCGTCCCCTGACTGTGGGTGTCTGCAGGGACAGGAAAGATTGCAGAGATCCATCCCGTTCCTCTTCCTGGCAAGATACAGAGAAAGACAACTTTCAGAAACCAAAGGGCAATGCATGAAGCAGATGTGCCATCAGTGATAAGGCAAAGCAAGGCTTTTAGCAACCAAATTTGCGCTTTGCACAGATTAGACATTAAAACAAACTCACTTAATTTCATGCCATATGCAAATCTTTACCAGCTGTCAGTTCTGTATTCACTGGAGACCAAATGTAATAGCTGCACAAGAGCACAAATGCAGCAAAGGCTCCCGCAGAATCCCATCAGCAGTTCTGGGAAGCCAGGAGCTGCCTGGCCTCCTGCTCAGGCGCAGAACCCAAATGTCAGCAGGAGCCTCCATAAAACGTCTGCAAATGAAGTAACTAAAAAAGATGAGGCTATGACTTGCTTCTGGCACTGAAGCGTTCCCAGACGAGCTGCAATTACAGCTCTCTGCAGCATCCAGCGCTTGTTAATTTGGGCTAAGGAAGCAGCCAGACCTCCAGAGGAGAGAC
The DNA here is from genome assembly GCF_023343835.1 of Lagopus muta. Lineage (NCBI taxonomy): Eukaryota > Metazoa > Chordata > Aves > Galliformes > Phasianidae > Lagopus > Lagopus muta. The sequence continues at coordinate 6,199,940 of NC_064449.1, read as the reverse complement.
CAACCTCCAGTCATAGGCATGACACATGCAAGAAGGAACCCGTGAATGATGCAGCACAAGGAGAAATGCCCCAAATGCTGCTCCCCACCCACTCAGGGAGCTCAGTGTGAGCTGCAGGAAGCAGGCACGGCTGGGGCATGCCAGAGGCAGGGATGGGCTGCAAGGCAAGGAGCAGAAATGAAGACAACGTTTCAGCAGCCATAAAAGCACAGATTTACCATCCTGCCTGCCCCGTAATTAAACGCAGCCGCATAAAGCGAAATGTTTCACAACTCCTTGATTTCTGCACAGTGCTGGAGGAACCTGATAAAGGTGCAGTCACGCTGCTGAGGATAACGGGCTGCACTGCTGCTGGCAGGGAGAGGCGAGCCTGGATTTTAATTTGGAAGAATTTCAGAGGACATTTTATTTAGCAGCATACAGGAAAATTAAGAGCGTGACAAAAAACATGGACTACACTTGCTCCTTCCCTGTATTTCCAAGCTCAACAGTGCCGAGGTCCAAGAACAGCACAGATTGCTTTGCAAATCCATTTATTCCGAGTTCTGCCTTGCTTGTTTCTGAATACAGCTGCTGAGAAAAGTGGTGCACAGCTCCTGAGATCACAACAAGAACACCTGGAGACCCGACTGCTACTGGGAGAGCCCTATTGTCCCCAGGGCCAAGCTGTGCCCTGTGTGCTGGTGGCACACCGGGGGACCCCAGCCCTCACCCAGGCACAAGGAGGGCATTGAGCAGCCCGGGAGCCTCTGCCAGCACACAGTCGCTGCTTCCCCAGCATCCCTGCAGCTGCTGCGGTTGCCACAGTAACCGAGCATCTCTCTCTCTCTCTCTCTCCAGGCACCTTTAAGGAAAAATGTCCCTGTTCTGCAGCCACCACTCCATGGCACACAGCTGCCCCTGGACTTTCCGCTCTCAGTTTCTGCCTCTATGCTCCCCAAGGCTGTGGGGCTCAGGTCCTGGTTCCCCAGAACAAAGCAGGCAGGACAGGGATGGCTGGCTTCTTTCTGTTGCTTCTTCCTGCTGCCGCCAAAATGTTCCTCAGCTGAAAAAAACAAGTAAACAAACAAACAACAACCAAAAGCAAGATGAGGCTCTAGTCATCTCTAGACGTAGGCAGTGTAGGTTTTGGGGGTTTGTTCTTAAAGCACTGCTTCCAGGCTGATGGCAAAAGCACCTTCAAGATCAGCCACTCACTGTCTTGCCATGCAGGGCCCCCTCCCCAAGCTCTGACAGCTGTCACAACCTTTGCAGGGGGTGAGCTGACAATCTCACAGAGGAAAGCAGCTCCTTTTGTAATCCACTCCTACAAACCACCTACCCTCCTGCCTGTTTTAGCCTTCCTTGTCCTAAATTACAAGCCCAGGAGACTGTGAGCGTGCAGGAGTTGTAAGTATGGGATGATGTATCCTGCAGACAAGTCCCCAGCCAGCAGCTCTGTGGGAACACAGCGTTCCTCCTTGCTCCTGCAGCAGCTGGGAAGGACCAGGATGTGACTTTTACCCCTATCAGGAAGCATCCATCCACGTGCCATGACCTAGGGTTTCCTTGCTCCCCAGTAATCTGAGATCAGTGAAGCTCTGCACAGGGTGCCAGAGCGATGGGCAGCTTAAGCAGCATCGCTCCCATGTATTTCTAGCTGAACAAGCCCGTCACTCAGCCAGGGAGCAGGGAAGTAAAAGCAAGAAATGAGCTGAGCACGCCCCAGAAGCCCTCATTATTCCCGAAGGGCTTGGCTGCTGCGGGAAGCAGCTAAACGGCCACAGAGCTGGGGGTATCTGGCACTGAAAGCACAGAGAGGAGGCAGGGGGAGGCGATTTCCCTTCCGTTATTGACATGCAAATCACCCCCGCAGTAACTCCCAGGTTTAATATATTTCCAGATTGCCTGGTGTGGCGTCGCATTAGTCAAGTCTATGTGGCAGTTAAGTCCAAAAGGACTCTGATTAGAGTCAGCATTTCCACAGCAGCTTCAAGGACAGGCTGGAAATAAGTGCATAGCGCCCACCTTGCCCCTCTGCTGACCCCCTGCAGCAGGGAACCCATGGGTTTTGGGGACCGCAGGCCATAGCAGGAGAGCCCCTCATTGGCAGAGAGAACTGAGGGGCCCAGGGACGTGCATTGCTGCACCCCAGTTCCTGCCTGGGGACAGGACCAGGGGCATTCCTGCTACATTTGGATAAAGATTTCAGTGCCCCAAAGCCTTCCTGACATCCAGACCAGCGATATTGCACAGCTGATTGGAAAGCAGCACTGACCACAAGTGCAATAATGAAAAAGATTTTCCTCCGCACCGATGGGATTCCTTATTCCTTCCTCTCTCTGAATTGCATCTCTCATTATCCCCACACATTGCCTCGCTCGGGCCCTCCCTGTTCTGCACGGCTCCATCCCAGCTTTGCTAAAAATCCCACTGAGCTCAGCTGCCAGATCGCTTTGAAAGTTTTCCTTTTGTCCATTCATTCCCATTGCTGCAAACCAATCTGTCTGAGAAGCTCATTCCTTGTTATTCATTAGGAGCGCCAACAAAGCCCTCTGTTCCTGCACTCTCTCAGAGCTTTGTTTTCAGCTCTCCATTCAGCCTTGCGTTTGTGCTCCTTGGATGCTCACACTAAAAGCTTAAATCACTCACAGCCCGAGCCCTCTCACTCAGTGTCTTTAGTTTGCAGCTAGAAGTATTCTCGCTTTAGCTTTCTGCTCATCTTTCTCTTTAATTAAAAGCCCTTTGGTCTCTGCGCTGCTCGCTAGCACTTGAGCTAGGATGTGGTTTCTCTCTGCCACGAGAGCGGAGCAGCTGAGAATGTCAGAACCGTTTTTCACAACAACCTTGCTTTGACCCGGGTTTGACAGCTTTACCACCAAGCATTTCATCTCTTACTTGCCCATCTGTTCATTGATTAAAATCCCACACTCCAATATGCAGCTCTGCCTCCACAGCCAGGAATTCCCTCCCAGCACCACGGCTCTCAGACAATGCCCCTTCCCCAGCAAAAGAAGGCAAAAAAACACAACAGGAAGCCATGCAAACTGCCCGATGGAAACTGGGAGGATGCAGGATTGCTGCAAGGATCAGCCTTACAGCTAACTGTGCAAGCTCCAGAAATAGGAGAGATCTGCACTGGCAGCATCAGGAGCAGATCACCCCACACCTCCTTCGTGGCAATTTTATCCTGGGACACACAGTGCCGAAAGGAGGCAAGAGCCTTAGAAGCCTTCCAGTCTTAGAACACGGATTTTAATGATTGCTGCCTCTAAACGCTGCAGGTGTCAGGGTTCAGGAGGAAAGCCGCAACGCTGGGAGGCTTCTGTTGAGCAGCGAAATGAGTCAGTGCCACCTACCGGCTACGGGGATCCCTCCTCTCCTGCATTCACCCCATTCAGCCTCAAGTTTTATTATAAAAACTATCTGGGGTGGCATTTCCCATCACACCATGGCAGTGCTTCCAGCATCCACCTGCAGTGGGCACAAAACCAACGGCACCTCCTGGAGTGCCAGTTCCTCCTGGAGGTTCTTGAGGCCCCCCATCAGAGCCCTCCAGCTCCTGATAGGGCTGTGCTCAACCATATCCAGAGCTCTGAGGATGTTCCAGTGGCCAAACCTTTGCTCCAGGGCTATGGCTTCAGCCTCTCTGTGCCCTTGCCCTTTCCTACAGTCTTCTTTGGGATGCCCCTTTGCTATCTCTGAAATAATCATAGATAATTGCAATGCACTGTGTACGCAGCAACCCAACAGCTCTAAGGCTGCTGAGAGGTGTCACAGCCTGGATGAGACACCAGGCATTTCTGGCTAGCAGCATTACTCTCTTCTATAGCATTAACTGGTCACCAGTTTTTAAATGCACTTCACAACCATTTCAAAAGGAAAATACATCATCGCTCTGTAATTAATTGTGTAATCAGGCTCCGGTGCCCTGGCACTGAAGAAAACACACATTTCTGTCACACCTTTCTCCTGAAGGGCTGCTGTATTTGCTCAGCCCTCAGATATTAATTATCCCCCCCATTTATCCTCCAGCACTAACAGGCTGCAGCAGTCGGAGGACACGGCAGTTGTGCTGCAGGAATTGCCCCGGGCTCCATTTGCTGCTGAGGGTCTCAGAGCCGAGCTGCTGTTGGTCTCTTTGCAGGAATGCTGGCTGAAATAAAATCACCAAGCTGCTTCTGTCAGTCCTGGTAAAAAACAACGAGCACTTCAAAGAGCACAAAAAGGGCAGATTCTGCCTTTCTGGAAGCAAGGAAAGGCAGGCTGCCTGTAGCAAGCTGCGTGCAGCACAGCAGCAGCTCCTGCTCTGAGCTGCTTGTCCTCCCACACTGCCCTGCCCCAGGGTAGGCTGCAGCACGCAGGCAGCCGGCATTGCCCAGCCCCACAGTCCCAGCATCCTCCCCAAAGCACGAGGAGCTTCGGAGGGCGCCCAGAGCCCGAGGAAAGCAAGCACTGCCGCAGACCAAGGCCTGAAGAAGGCGGTGAACCCGGCCAGCCTGCAGCCGTTGCCTAGCAACACTAGGGCGGGCCACGCAGTTCTTAAATAGCAGGTGTCCCGCACCCCTGTCCAGTGCCCGCTTTTCATTGGGCAGATCTCTTAAGATTGACATGATCTCTATCCAATCGTCACCCTCCACGAACCTCTCCCGTCCTGTAGGCGTGGCACTACCCGGAAGACGCCACCGGAAGCGGTGCACAGGAAGTGGGCGGAACGCGATGGAGAAGGAAAGGCCGTGTGCACCAATGAGAAGCGAGAAGCCGCGCGGCTCATCCAATGGCAGAGCGCGGAGGGCGTGGACGCGAGGAGGCGGGGCAACCTGGATGGAGCCGGCAACAGGAGGCTGAGGGAGGCGGCCAAGGTGGGCACGGGGCTGCAGGAGGGGAAATGGGGCCTGAGGGGAAAGTAGGGCCCGGGGCTGCGGGGAAACGGGGCCGGGAGAGGCTAAAGGCTTCGTGGGGGTGAAGCCTGAGGGGAGGCTGAGGACTGGAACTAATGGGAGATGGGTCTGAGGGGAGGCCAAAGGTCTGGGGGAGATGAGGAGGAGAGAGGGTGACTGCGCTGTGGGTTCTGGCTTCAGCTGTTCCTGTTTGCAGGCAGAGGCGGTACGAAAGGAGATGTCCCTCGCGTCCCCGCTGGAAGCAGGATGAATCTCATATCTATGGCGGCAGAGCCCGAGCTGAAATGGGTAGCCCTGTGGGTCCGAGTCAGGTGGGCAGCTGTGCTCGTGCTGCTGCTGGGCTCCCTCCTGCTGCTGCTGCTGCCACTGCCTGCCGTGGAGGAAAAGTGCCATGCGGTGCTCAGGGGGCTCTCCTTTCTGAGGAGTAAGCTGGGCACCGGCTATACGGGCGTTACCAGGTACACGGGGCAAAGTACCGGGCTGAGTGTCACCTCGCAGGGGCTGGAGCTGCTGGTGCTGAAGGGCAAGGCCTCCCCAGGTGAGTGCGTGCCCCACTGCTGTGCGACTGTTGGACTGTGTGATCTGAGAGATCCTGAGTTGATGCCGTGATTCCAACCCCTGTGTCTGGGGGATCTGCATCCCCTGCCTGAGCATCTCCTTGTATCTCCAATGGTAGTGAACTCTCACTACCCCACTCTGAGCTGTAAATTACCAAGAGGTCACTCTTGCCCTCGCCAGGCAGCAGCCAGGCTGCATTCCATGGCTGGGTACTGTGCAGGTGTTTCTGTAGTGCTGTGTCATCTCAGCTTATCCAGGTGCTTTGTGCAGTGGTGAGATGTGATGAGGTAATTGGAACACCAGCAGTAACAGGCTACGGTCACTGGCTTTAGTGGACAGGACATTCAATTGGAAAATATTCAGAGGAATCATTATGATTCCAGCAGAGTATCATTCACATTACAGCTATTATTGCTGGGAAGATGAAAAACCTGTGCTATTAGCAGCTGTGGAGGCTGCTCTCAGCAAGGGAACTGGCATTACAGCCAACAGAATGTACTCACAGCTCTGCGTCCTCCCATACACAGCAGCCTGGTAGCCAAAGCAAGCTTTGCTAGCATCAGAATCCTGCACCTGTGCCTTGCTATTCCTGGCCCTGGTTCCTATCAGGAGCAGCTCTGCTGCTGAATGCTCTGCCTGTGAGCATGGCCTAAAGCCCTTGGGCTTGTGGCAGGAGTACAAGTTCTCTGCTGCAGGCCTTACAGAGAAGTTTTATTTAATTTCATATCAGAGAACGGTGATAAGTCTCCAGAAGCTGTCGGTAGAACCCTGTGATCAAACTGCTCTTACTGTTGCATTTCAGAAGTGAAGTTAGAAGCCAAAGCAGCTCTGAACCAAGCCCTTGAAATGAAGCGCCAAGGAAAGCGAGAAAAAGCGCACAAACTCTTTGTATATGCGCTCAAAATGGACCCTGATTACGTGGATGCCCTGAATGAATTTGGCATTTTTTCTGAAGAGGAAAAAGACATTCTTCAAGCAGACTATTTGTACTCCAAAGCACTAACCCTCTCTCCCTGCAATGAAAAGGCTTTGATCAATCGGGACCGGACGTTGCCTTTAGTTGAAGAAATTGATCAGAGGTATTTTAGCATTATTGACAGCAAGGTTAAAAAAGTGATGGCGATCCCCAAAGGCAATTCTGCCCTGCGCCGAGTGATGGAGGAGTCCTACTATCACCACATCTACCACACGGTTGCTATTGAAGGGAACACTCTGACGCTGTCAGAAATACGACACATCATCGAGACCAGATACGCTGTTCCTGGAAAAAGTTTAGTGGAGCAGAATGAGGTGATTGGCATGCATGCAGCTTTGAAATATGTCAATACCACTCTGGTCTCACGAATAGGCTCCGTTACCATCACTGACATCCTGGAGATACACCGGAGAGTGCTGGGCTACGCTGACCCCGTGGAGGCGGGGCGGTTCAGGACTACGCAGGTGTTTGTGGGGCACCACATACCCCCACACCCCCAGGACGTTGGCAAACAGATGCAGGAGTTTGTGCAGTGGATGAACTCTGAAGATGCCATGAGTTTGCACCCCGTGGAATTTGCTGCGTTGGCCCACTACAAATTGGTTTACGTCCATCCTTTTACAGATGGCAACGGGAGGACGTCACGTTTGCTAATGAACCTCATCCTGATGCAGGCAGGCTACCCACCCATCACCATCCGCAAGGAGCAACGGGCAGAGTATTATCATGTCTTAGAAGTGGCCAACGAGGGCGATGTGAGGCCTTTCATACGCTTTATAGCTAAGTGCACTGAGACAACGCTGGACATGTTGCTCATTGCCACCACAGAGTACTCTGTGGGCTTACCTGAAGCTGATGGCAGCAGTGCTGGATGCAAACAAACCATCCCTGTCAAGACCTGAAGGTTGTGGGCGTTGAGAAGGCAGGGAATACATGGGTGAACAGGAGGCCATGCTGCTCAGAATTTCTGCTGGGAAGAGACTTGACAGGAGGTGTCACTCTTTAGCATTTCATTTATTTAAAGCCTGTTACATTTGGTTAAGTTAATATAATTTATTTACAGATATTATGCCAAGCTAAATTGTTGATGTTGACTGTGTGCTGTAACTCGCCTGTGCTACAGTAAGAGGCGGGGAAAAACATCAGAGGGGCTGAACAAACTGAAGTGGAAATCATTTCATTTTTCCATAAAACTAAGCATTCAGAAGCTGCTTCCATCACAGCCCTACACTAAGTCAGCAGCCTTGTCCTACCTTGTCATGGAGCTGCTAGGTGGGACAAAGCCTTAAAAGAGTTGTTGCTCTCATACTACCCCCTTCGTTCTTGTTCAGAACCCAAAGCCTTTGCAGTAACAGCATGCTCCCAGCTGCATTAGGCTGGCTTTCTCCTTCACTATGACACATTCAGCCAGAAAAGATGAGGAAGAAGGCTAGCTGCAGGGTGGCAGTCGCATTTCTCCCCTTCTGTTTCTGCTTTCAGTAGCACTCTGCATATTTACTTTCAGTTGCCTTTCCTAGGGTAATGTATGTGAAACAAATGAGAAATGTTTGGTTTCTGATTACAGCCCATGTGACTGGAACAAGACAAGAAATGCTCTCTGACTTGTTTCACAGCAAGGTGCTCTTGGTATGTCTTCACCAGGACAATTTTGTGCTGAGACTCTGCTTCACATTGCCTCCCCAGAAGGCAGGTCCCCTGGGAAACTGCAGCTGTCTGCAGGTTTCTGTTCAGCATCTGAAAAGAGCTTGTTTCTGTAAGCTGCAGGCAGAAAAGGTCATTCCACATAGCCACAAGACTGCCTTTATCTGCTGGGCTGTTTTGGTAAGAATTCATATAGTGAGTTTGCCAAAAACTTGAGTTTCCTTCATCTACACAAGAGAACTTTTCATGATAGGTTTATTAACTACCAAATCCTGTTATTCCTGTGATAAATGCATAAAGAACCACCTAAGGCCTCTCCCTACTGCAGTCTCAGTTTGCACAGCACCTGGAAGCTGCCGCCCAAGTCAAAGTGCTTTTAAGGTAAAAGCAGTTGCAGTTAAACATTGAAGGGAGTTGCTCCCTACACCCCACCTGCCAGCTGTATAAGTGCATAATTCCAGGTATCATCGATCCCAACACCTTCAAGCTCAGAAGACATGGAAGGAATGAATTCCTGTACTGTCCCAGGCCTATTTCTCTCCCCTTTAGCTCTCTTACCTGCAAGGTAATTAGGATACGTTTTATACAGCAAATAGACAACAAACCAAGACCAGGAATTACCTGTACACTGTAGCACCAGCCTCTCCTCGTGTATTATTGCTGACAGGGAATGTGAACAAGTGTTCTATTTTTACAAAGCATGCTTATTTTTGTAGTGCAATGTGAGTATAAAAGTATTCTGCACTTTAGAGCTCTGGAAAAAAAAAAGATGTTCATTTTAATAACAGATTAATAAAGTATTTTAATATTAAGTCTGCAGTAAAATCAGAACTGCTCACAGCTCAGTTCCTGGAGTAGCAAGTTTTACAGCAAGTCCAACGTTAGCAATCCAAGGAAACTCCATTAATCGTTCCTGCTTTGTGCCTGCCTGACATCAGGGTGAGGTAAGCATCTGGAAATACCAGCCCCCACATTAAAGCTCCATATTAGATTGTTATTATATGCCACAAAGCAGACTGAGATCTCATGTTGCTGCTTCATACTGAGTGGTCAGCCCAAGCTCGTAGCACAGAAGCAAATGCACACTGTACTACAAACAAGCTGCACAGGAGGATTCAGGCCCTTGCTCTGTTACCCACACAACTGTTTTACACAGCAAAAACCTACAAAGCAAACCAAGTGAAGCCAAGTCAAACAAGCACAGAAAGTAAGCACTGAAAATAGTGTTTATTTGCAGCAGTGCTTATGTTGTACAAGTGAACTCGGTGCTGCTCTCCCCCTCACATTCAAACCCCCCACGTGCTGACTTCCAGTTAGCAGCATTTTTAGATAAGCAGTAATATTTCTATCCAAGACCATGTACCAGGTTATTTTCAAGTCTGAGGTGATTACTGAAGTGGTTTCAAGATACTCATACTAAATGGAATGAACTACTTAAAGGTATGCAAGTGACACTGTATCTCAGCGCACCTGAGAGGTGAGGTACATCAGTATTAACTAGCTGCCATAGGATAAGTGCAATTCCAACACCCACATTTCAACAAAAGCAACAGTATTTATAGAAAACCTTTGAGAACTTGAGTTTAATAAACTGTGAAACTTCAGCGTGCACTTCACATTTGTACAAAACCATACAGAAACCACCTGCAAAAGATAGATGAACTAGCTAGCAAAAAAACAACTAACAAAAAAATGGTCCTCAGCAAGAGCATGTACAGCTTTCATGGGGAAAAAATACCAGGTCTAAGTATTATCTCATGACACTTAAAAATAATCTGAATGTCTTTTACAAATACACAATATAAAAAACGGGTCAACTTGAACAGAACATTAACTGAATACATATATATGTATATTGTGTATATACATATACACAGAAATGTATAGAAACTCTCCCAATACTAAAATAGGCCATTGTGGTGAAGTTACTAGCATTTGCCATCTAACTCTTAATGGAAGGAGATCAAGGTGTGAACATGTTTCGGTGTAAAACGGGTCTGTCGTCAGAGAGAATGACTGCAATCACAATCTGAGCTTCTGACCAGTGGATCTCAACCAGGTTATGGCTAGGCCTTCACATGGCATCTCATTCTTTAATGAAAGAGAAATATCTGTAAAGTACTCAGAAAACGGTGTGGCATCCAACCTGTACAGGAAATGTTTCCCCCTCATTACCCTCAATATGAGGAATCACATAACGCCATTTTACCAGAACGTAGTATAACTCTTTGCTCTTAAAAAACAGAGGAAAGTGGATTTGTTCCATCCTACACTGATCTTAATGAATGCAGTAGTCCAGAACAGTATTTACATGTGATTGTGACTGGCGTTCTCTCCTTGCTAGCATAAGGACACAACATGGCTTCCATAAAGGCATTTCACATTTTACCAGCTCAGCTGATTGCTGACCGTTTGCTCACTTGTTCAGCAGCATCTTGGCAAAATCAGCGTTGGACATCTTTTTAGGCTCCTCAGTGCTTTCAGACGAAGTTGCTGGTGAATTCTGGACCATCCCATTCTCAGCCTTAGCCACAGGATTACTTTGGCGTTGCAATGCTCGAGGCATCATTGAAAGCTGTGTCCTTCCCTTCCCTCGCCTGGAAAGCAAAAAAAGGCACTTAAAAACATCCTCATGCTCTGTGAACGTACTGTTTTAGCCTAGAGAAACAGAAAGAGCTTTGTTTGATCCAGAGAACACTCCTTAAGTATTATTCTTGCCGTTTGTTTCAGTAGTAAGCAGTGCAAAGCTTACAGTGGATGCCCTTTGAAACAGCATTCCTAAACACTGACAGAAAAAAACGCCCAGCAGTTTCCAGAAGCTGAAGCTCCATGTTTTATCTACAGGGCAAAAGCAATTGCAAGCAGCAAGAGCACTTGGGAGGAAGAAAGAGCAGCCTCAGAACTCATTGTGAACAGACTTTGGAACTCTTTGGAACAAGAGGCTGTGGAAGTTAAAAGGGCTCAGGCACGAACACCAGACCACAGGACGTCCAACTGTTGGTCACTACAGACCTATTTCTATTGCTAATGCAAAGAAGAAAAGTCTACTTCTCCATCAATCAATCATCATTATTATTTAGCACCTTCTTCCCTCACATTCCAGAGGGAACTCCTATGTTTTTGCCTACAAAGCAACCCAATGTTTGCTTTCAAGCACCCCCAAGCTGTCTCCCTTGCCAGCACTCACGCTCCATAAATCTGCCGTGGCACTGCAAACTGGGAGGCTCTGCCTGCCTCAGCCTTGTCTGGCAGCTTTCGAAGAGGTGGGTTACTGATTGCCACCTTGATGACGTGTTCCTTAATTGTCAGGCCATCCATTTTCAGCACAGCTTGCGAGGCCTGGGCTTCGTTTTCAAATTCCACATAGGCCAGGCCCTAAGTAAGGAAAAAGGTAACCCATGTTAGTTTTAGTGCTTCTTCCTCTGTGTGACAGCTGGAAAACACCATACAGAAAGTGGAACTAAACACGGCCACAAATCCCAGTATTCTCTAAGATTAACTAAAGAGAAGTTCTGACCTATGCAAATCTATAACCTGCATTCTTTCTTCACATATAATTTGTGGAAAAGGTATTTAAAAACAAGATCCCAATAAAACGTAACAAAGTACTGCCTCAGCAACAAGGCTTTACTTCTAAATATACATCATATATATATCCAGGATAGATCTGATATTGGACTGATTTGCATTCACAGGGGGTGAAAACAACACATGAATCCATGCAGCTAGAACAGAAAGATCCACAAGAACTCTTCTGTGATTTTCCATTACATTACAGTTTGCATCTATGGAAGGAAGCCCTAACATAGGCTAACCTTAGCCATAACCTTAACCATAACTAACATAGGCCCACCTTAGTTTCATGGGGAGTAAAACCCACCCCAAGCAGCAATATCAACACAAAGGCACTGCTTTTAAGTGACTGGAATTGCTGCCTCCAAAACAGAGATGATGACAAAAGCCTTCTTTGCAGGAAATGAATCCGTGTCACTTTCACAAGGTAACAGCTGCTAACCACCTGCTGCTGGTACACCTGGAGTAATGGTGTCTTGTTTCCAGCAGAGCAAAGGAAAAGGCCCCCCTTGGCAACTGCTGTGCCAGGCTGCTACCAGGGAGTGCACTATAGCTGGGAGGCATCACCTCCCAGTTCTCTTATTGCTATTCTGAAGTTCCACTCAAACCCTTATGCTGTGTTTTTGGATTAGCCAGCTTCACAGGGCTGCAAATACACCAGGATTCATACAGCATTCAATTCTAGAGTATTTGTTTGTGGTTTAAATAAAATCACAGCTCTCGCAGCAGAGAACATGGACTACACAAGGCTTGGGACACCAAAAGAGAACTCTTTAGGAGATATGCACCAACAGCAACTGTCCTTCAAATATTAAGTTAAAAAGAAGTTAAATTTAATTTTAATTTTATTTAAATTTAAAATTTAAATATTTTTTAATTTTTAATTTTTAATTTTTAAATTTAAAATGCATACACATCACCACCAGGATGGCACCTGTTGGAAGCACCCGACATCCACACAGGGCAGAGCTTTCAGGTGCAATTTTGGCAGAACAGCCACTGGTTTAGTTCTTAGTTAACAAACACCCATTTATTCCAGCATGGAAATAACACCTGTCAGAAAGGTGTCTCATTTCTCACTGGCAAATCCATCATTGCAGCAGGTGCTCTGAACAATAGCATCAAGAAACTGAAGATAGAGGAGGAAGGGAATCAGTTACAACAAGTGAACTCTATCCAGTCAGTTACTTCAGAAACAAACGTTCTTTGCAGGTTCACTAATGCCTCCTTTTTATTAAACTGAGAATGCTGTAGATAATCTTCCCCCCTCCCCATTTACATCACACACTTTTCTTAAGCAACTGAATGAGCATTTCAGAAAAAAAATCTCATTGTCCTCTTTTTCTTATCTGTTGGCATAAAACCACATGTTGTATAAAGGTTGACCACAATAATTATTCAAGGCATTTGCATTAAGCTGTAAGACCTACTTTTTGTACCCAGATCTTATGAAAAGTTTCTTTTTGAAGGATTTCATTGAAATTAAGAGTGCATTAATGATGCCTACCTTGGGTTTTCCAGCTCGGTTGGTGACCAGCCTAATGTCTCTCACATTCCCATGGGCTTTACATATATCTTCAAGCTCCTCCTTAGTGCAGGAAAATGGCAGACCAGATATAAACAGCTTGTGTTTCTCCAGTGTAGTACTATACCTGAACACCTGAAGAAATTAAAAGGCTGTTAGTGCTCAAATCATTTAGAAACAAAGGGAATTTCAACCTATTATAAAATACTCAGGCATGTGAGGTTATATTTTTGTGATTAAAAATAACAACAACCCACTAAAGCCACAAGCAGCACCTTGACAGATTGACAGTGGTGCTCATTTAGGAAGCTGGTACATGGTACATCACACCATTAAGGTGCTCAGATTATTCAAAGATCCACAGGAATCTGCTAACATCAATCCTAGTTTATGGCAACATCACACAGTATAGAAGAACTAGAAAATGCTGAGACATTACCATTCCCAATTAATACAAGACGAATTCACTAGATGCAGGCAGTCTGGAAGCAGAACGTTCTGCTAGCTTTCCAATGCACTCCCACTATTCAATTGATTCCTTATTCCAACATATTCAACGTACTATTGAAAGAATGAAAGTTTACCTTAAAGTCTGGATTCTTGTTTTTGTCAACACAAGGAGAAACAAACATGGGTCTTCCCTCCACGACTTTACGATCCAGCCCAAGAGCCTGCAGAGCAGACTTCTCGTCCTTGAACTCCACATAGCAGTAGCCCCGGAAAGTCCCCTTGTTGCTGAAAACTGGACGGATTTGAGCAACCTCCCCACAGCTCTCAAAGAGCTCTTTCAGTTTTACTTCAGGATCTGTCATGTTGTAGGAAAGGTTGCTGACGAAGACGGTGATGTTGTCTTTGCTGCTGTCATGCAGAACTTTGGGGACGTCTTTTCGGCTGGTGGATGGCTTTTCCTTCTGGTTTGAGGAGTGATCTGGTTTCTCAGGTCCACTTCTTCCAAACAGCCCAGTTTCCAGCTCCATGTCTTCTTCAAGAAGCAAACCATCACCATCTCCCTTATGTCTCTTGCTGGGTTGCTCTGCAGATGAATGGAATTGAAAGACTTAATAGAGAAGTTAACACCATTTCACTTCCCACTCAAATTAGTTTGTCCTCCATCACCAACGTGGAATCTGCAAATAGCAAACATGAATGAAATCAAGAACACAATGACAGATCCCACAGACAAAACAGAAACTTCCCTCTGGTTCTTATTAATAGTTGATTACTTGCCCAAGACAGCAAGGACTTAAATGGAAGCACCAATGATACTTTCTCTATTTTTCCCTCAGCTACAACTACTGACTCATGTTCTAAGAGGTTCTTTATTAAAAAAAATTAAATATCTTAAAATCTTCTTATCACCTTCCAAAAGACTGCTACACAACCAAGCAACCCAATTTAGCCTGATGACTCTGCATCATTTGATGAGTTGAATCATTAAAAAAAAATAAAAATCAACACATTACTCATCTGAAGTAATAAAGATCTTTTAAAATCCATAATAGTTTTTTTTAAAACATTCACTTCTGGCCAAAAAAACATTTTGTCTTGCTTTCACTTAATGACATAATGAAGATTTCCTTGGAAAAAGAGCACCTGAAAAGACAGCACCTCTAAGGGCAGTGATGGCACCTCCCCATCTGCCTTTAACTGCAGGCAGACACCTGTGACCAAAAGATTGAAACTCTTTTTTCTTTATTTTCCTTTTTACCTTCTTCCTCTTCTTGTCCCCATTCACCCTCATCATCATCATCTGCTTTGCGCTTTTCTCCAATCCTATTTTTCTTTGCCTTTTTGGAAGCTTTCTTTTCCGCTCGAGATTGTTTTCGTTGCTCAGCTTTCTCCTCCTCCTGCCTTGCCAGAGCAGCTTCTTTCTCAGCAGCCTAAAAACACACAAGATTTTTTTAGGTGACTGCAGACTGCAGAACATTCTCATATGTTGTTTTTTTCTTTGCTTTTTTTCTCCACTCAACTGGGAAGGTTTTCTCCGAAGCTACATTACACAAACTAATAGGATCATCACTGAAAGCACATCTCAACTGTCTGCTCTTATAGCTTTCCTGGAGTGCTCACATTATTCTTGTATTCATCCGAGTGCCAAAAGGTGAATTAAAAGAACAGCATCAAAAATAAATTAATCACACTTTAAAATGAAAGTCAATACTTCTGAAGCTTTAAGACAATTTGGGCTTATCTACATGAACCAACGTTAGAAATCTGACATTCATGGCTCATCAGCAGATATTTCCAATAAACTGCTTATATAGTTCACAAAGTTCTGACCTTTGCTCTCTGTTCATTAACACGAGCTAATCTGTTTTCTGTTTTCTGAACAGCTGCATCCCAGTCTTCCAATGTTCCTAAAAGATTTAAAAAAAAAAAAAAGCTTTGTATTCAGCCTTACAATAAATTGCAAACACAATTCTAGAAATATATGAATCACGGAGTTCTGTCATTATTCATGGCGATTCTAAATATAAATGAACAGCCTTCAAAGAAAACAACACCTAATCAGAGCAGAAACCCCCCATTTGTCATACAGCACTTCAGAAATGCATGGAAAAATCCAATCAATTTCAGCTGGCTCTCAATCGGTCCAGAGAAGGGAAAGAAGTTTTCTGTCTGTCTGTCTGTCTGTCCACTGACCACACTGTAAAATGAAATGATGTGCAGTTTGTTACCTTCTATCCTTTCCAGTGTGAGCAGCACCTCGCAGACGTGCTCTGGATAGTCACTTGTGCACTGCACTGCTCGATGCAAGGCCTTCCTGCAGTGCTGGGTGTCACCATGAGCTCTAAGTGTAGAAAACACAACAGTAAGGAGCCAATCCTCTACATGGTGACTGCAAAGCAGGACTGTTAGCTACATTCTATGTAAATGCTCCCCCTCCATCACCAGCTAGCTCACGCTACGCTTTGTTGCTGCAGTGTTTCTAAACTATACTCCATAGACCTTCTCTGATAACCTCAAAAGCACACCATAAACCCTTATGAAGTACACCTTTGCTGAGCAAACCAGACTTCTCTCAAACAGATGAGCAAATTAAGAAGAGGTTATACACACACAAACATACACAATTCCCTTCAGCCAAGCTCTCACCTTTCCAGGTTATAATATTCCAGCCACATGTTAGCATACTTGGCATTCCCTTTAGTCATAATGTTGTCCCAGAGCTCTCTGGCCTTCTGCATGTTATTACATAAGCGGGCCTGAAAAGCAGAACTCAACACGTTCAGTACAGTTTAGGACTATTTGTTAAGCACCACATCCCTCCCTGCCATCCCCATCATCTCCTCACCAAACCAACCAAAGAACAAAGAACCCCAAAAAACCCCAAAAACCCATAAACATAAAAACTCAACTCACCTAACTAAGCACACAAAGCCAGCAAACAGAATTAAACACCTGAGGTCATTCTATCACTGAGTAACACCCCCTGTGCCCACCTGCTGTATCAGTCTCAGTTTCTGGATCTCACATATAACTTCATTTTGATCATTATAAAGCATTGGAGATAATTATTTCTGAACTTTTCCTTCTGTCTTTATTCATTCTTGTTCCTAATACAGCACACTGATACCAGTACTAGTTTGAAACTAGCTTGTGTAGGCAGCACTAAATTAAGGAGAATTCAAGGCAATTTCCAGAGTGAAGTATTCAGCTCCAAGGCACCATGGCTAGTCTGCTGATCAAGGTACTTGCATGCATGTACTGCAGCACAGCCACAGCAGCAGAGACATTCTAAAAGCCCTGGTGATTTTCTCTAACAGACTGCTGTCCTCTCCAGGACATCCTGCCTCAAACCAGAGGCTACATTATGTGCAGCAATGGAAAAAGAAAGATTTACTCAATTAAGTTACAGAAACAAAATGAAAAGTACAAGAAGATTGCCTGCAATAGCTGGAATGCTTAAAGAGAAATTCCCTCTGGTCTAGCAATTAAAATAGAAAAGATAAAAGCATCACCTCAACCCTTGCCCAGTTCTGCATGATAGTACAGGATGGATCTCCACTTTCACTGAAGCCTGGGAAGAAAAATACTGTTTGTGAATGGCTTTTGGAAAAATTATTCTGAACAAAGCAGGTGAAACATTGCATGACTGAACTTACGCTCTTCTACTTCTTGTTTCAAATACTCCACAGCACGGGCAAACGCAGATCGCAGCTCCTCAAGTTCTTTACTGGAGTCTTTAGAGAAGAGAAAGAAATGCCTTACTGTTACCATTTTCATTTCTCATCCCCTAAAGCCTCTTCAACACCCATGTATGACTTTATTTTGGCAGGAAACGAAACAGGTACAACTCACTACTTCAGTGAAACTCAAACAGCAACAAAATTAAACACAAGCAACAAAGCCCACCAAGTAGCTAAAACATAAATCAGGGCCTTTCTGTGACAGCAAGATCTATTCTTTCAGCAAGGAACTGCTCTAAAATAGTTGATTTTATAGACAATAACTGGGGGGAGAAAGTAGTTTTTGTGAGAGATACAAAGCTTGTGTTTTTCTGTATGCTTGTTTTTAATAGCAGTTCTGTGCATCCAAAATAGTGGCAGTAAACAAATGTATATTCAAACATATTGTACATACCTTGTGTGAAATCCACCCTTCTTCTCAGGTAGTCAAGATATGCCTGCCAGATTTCTACATAGTCTGTTGCCTGAATAAAGCCTGCATTCAGAGCCTTTTCAAACATGTCTGAAAGAAATGGAGGGAAAAAAACCACACAAACATGTATTTCCTTTTCCATTGTATTTCAAAGTATAGGACAAAGAAAATACAAGAAGTAAATTAGCACACAGTGAATTAGTTAAGAAATCCAATGTAAAGCCAGTTTAATTCAGCAGTGTTCAAGCAAAGTTGAAATGAAGCACTTGCTCAGAAGTGAAGCTGCTCAACCAACACAGCTGTGCCTCAGGAGCACACTACTGTAAATTTCATCAGTTTTAAGACTGCTACAGAAGGGTTGCAATGAATTCTACAGGTCACACATCATTTAGAGCACAGCAAGCAGTTCTGCACTGTATAGAAGTTCAGTTGAGATCATCTTTCCTTACCAGAAATAATGCAGTGATCAACTCCATGCCTCTCCATTGCCAAAAGATACTGAATCCAGAGCCCAACGGTCCAAGGACAGTTCCTGACAGCACGGTCATGGGCAGACAAAACCAACTCTTTCACTTTCAGCTGCCGGTCCTGAGATAATCACACACCAAAGTTTTAAGCTCCTATGAGCCAAAAAGCCCACCCAAGATAAATAACAGCTTAAAAAACTAAAACCTTAAAAACATGTATTTTATATTTGAAAGTTTAAAGAGAGGATTGGTATTTTAGATTCTATACACATAAGAACTCAGTGAATGCCCTCAAAACAGAAAGGAGGAGCAGAACAAACAACAACTCTGTGCCATGTTAAGTCTGGGGAAGACATAAACAAAAACCCACAAGGAAAATAAAACCAAGATTTTTTTCTCCTTCCTTACCAAATACTGATTGTAGCGTGCCCACAGGTCAGGTACAAGGCAGTTCTCAGCCAAAGCTCTCTCGTAGATCAACTGAATGCGAGCTGGATCACCAGCTTTCATTTCAAAATCAATGTAAGCTTGGTATTCTGCTAGCTTCGGTGTCTCAGCACCCAGCTATAGGACATGAAAAATAAAAACCTTCTAAACAAAGCACGATTCAAACAGCTCAACTGACTCAGTAGGTCCTGCACAACATTTCAAGCCTGAACTCGGCCTCTAAATATCAACAGCTCCACCAGTTTTAGTGCTGGGAATTACACTCCAGCTTTTGATTTAATTCTTAATTTTAAAGGAACGTGTAAGTAGCAACGTTACCAGTGCCTCTTCGTATGGTTTACACTTCTCCAACTGCTGTAGAGCTTTTTTGTAGCTCTTTATTGTTGTTTCTGGTATCGGATCTTCGGACCATTCCTCATACTCAGCATATGAAGCCTCCATATCTGTTAAAACAGACACAAAATCCCATCACTAATTCACTTTACAGACTAAATAATCATAATTCAACCTCTGCTTGATTCTAATGTGTTCATGTTTCTGTTTATAGTTTTATACCTTAACTGTCAGACTACCATGATCAAAGGGTTCAGACACTTTCAGCTTATAGGTGTAATTTGAACAAAAACTTAGAACAAGTTGCTCAAAATCATTAGCTTTTACTTTGCAAAACCAAAGTTGCAAGATTTTCCCAGGGCTTTAAAGAAGAAACAAACCTAGATTCTTTCAATGGGCAAATAAAGAAGTTTAAGACCTACACCACCTTTCTCCTGTATGCAGACAAAGCAGCAAGAAAGGGACTTGAAGAGTTTAAAGTATGAAAGTGATACAGGAGGACTATCAATCCAGCTGTCAGCATGTATCATTTACCTGTCAGCCAATGTTCTTACACAGTGAGCTTCTCAGCTGAATTCCTAGCTCCTAAGGGTCATGCTTTGTGCTAACTGTACTTTAAACAGCCTGAATGACCTCAAACCACACACCATGGAAACACATAAACGAACAAACAGGAAATGTGCATCATTCAGGGGGCCCCAAAGACAGGCAAACACGACTGATTCATGAACACCCAAACACCCCAGCTGCGATCTGTGTGGCTCTACTAAAAGAATAATCACAATTAATGCCTACTTTGCCATAATACAGTTTCTCCATGCCAGCTCCCCAAGCATACAGGCTCTCACCTAACAGTGGGATCCCCAGCTGGCGCCTGAACAGCGTGTGGATCCTCTCAAGCTGGCTGCAGAGCATCTGCTGCTGCTCAGGTGACGGAACGCTGCCAGGAGCTGGCTGCAAACAAAAGGATTGAAACCGAATCAGCTCCCTCAAGCCTGAGCTGATGGACATGAAGGGGTATTGTTTATGGGTTGGGGATCTGGGCTCCAAATCACTACTATACGATCCTTGAAGGACACACATGGCCAACTTGCTGCTGCGAAAGGTAAAACTTGGAAACTGCTAGAGACAGAAGCTGATGAAAGTATAAAGCATCCCCCAGTGAAAGCAGGCACAGTGGGAAATGATAACCTGGAGAACAACAGTGTGTGATCATGCCAATTCACAAACCTACACTCAGGTTTTCAATAAATCCCTGGTGCTTGCAGAGATGATTTAAGACTCCAGATTCATTTTACAAGCAGAAGAGTATTCTGCCATTACTCTTCTGCTTGGACATTTCATTACTGATCAACTTCCACATCTTATGTAGCAAGCTACAAGGAAATAGAAATATTCACATTCTGGTCATCTACCAAAGTCTGGCGTTTCAAAAAGAGTGAAACAGTGAATAAATTCAACACTGAGGTGCGAGGCAGCCTAGAAACGCAAACATGATTGATTATGGGCAAAAGCATTCACTGGAAAGAATAATAATGCTTAATAATGAAGATACAGCTGAAAGGAAACAAGTGAGTGACACCACAGCCTCTTTTCTCCAAGGAGGCTGATGACGGAGCAACGTAAGACTTCAGAAGCTCCACCACAACTTCTCACTGACAGCAGCCCACCAGACCAGCCTTACCTGTGCTGTCTCCAGGATGGCATTCTCAAACTCACGGTAAGCTTCCCACAGAGCTGTTCCTTTTGTCACGTGCAGCCCCACTGCTGTCAATGCTCTCTCAAATATTGAGCGAACTTTCTCAATTCCCCCTTCCTGACCAATGCCACCGATTGAATACTGGGCATATTCCAGCCAAATTTCAGGACCTAAACAAAGTTATGAGAAACAGGTGAGCTAACGTCCTCGAAAATAAAAAGGCATCTCAAATACTTATCAAAGACATAATCGCTTTCTTTGCTATTCAGTGTAGTAGACCTTTAAATGGTTTTTAACTCCCATGCTTCAGGAAAAGAAAACATTCCATTCTTGTATTTTTGATCCCATTTCTGCATTACAACATAATGAAAAAGCTTTCCTCAAAAAAAGAAAATCATAACCCGAAGGCAGCAAATTTTATAGCACCTATTAACATGTATTAAAAACTTACAGATGTAGTCTTTCACAGCTCTCTCAAACAGCTCATAAACTTTCTCTCGCTCTGAGATTTCAGAAGCCATTTTTATCTCATCCTTCAACCAATCCAGCCAAATTTCTGAAACCAAGAAGTTTACAAATCACCAATGCTTGGAAAAAAAACCACAAACAAACCAAAAAAGCCCTCATTTTCAATGTCCTTTTTACATTTTCGGTTAGTTTTTAATAACAGTCTTAAAAATGGGAACAAAGACAATGGGAAGAGCAATTTTAAGTCCCCGCATCTACGCACAATTAATTTAAATGAAAATGTTGGTACTGATCTCTGGTGATCTCCATCATCACACTGATGGTGCTTATTCAGTATCAGCTGCAAGGAGAAGCAGCTCTGTACCTTCAGTAAGTGGGAAGAGTTCACTCATCTTCTGCCGAGCTCTTCTGAGCTTCACCAGCTCTCCCTCCTGGCGAAGCAGCTTTATCAGATCCAAGTGGCAGTTGTAGTCAAAAGCATTGATGGAAAGCTTTAAAAAATAAATAAACTTTTTTGAAGGCACGCAGAAGTCAGAGAATATTTAGCAGAGCAGAACTTCACACTTTGTTTTGCGGCATGCAAATCCCCTCACCAGTTCATAGCATCACTAAGGCTGGAAAAGATCAGTATGACCACCAAACCCCATCCCAGCCCACCCCCACCACACCCACAAACCATATCTCCAAGTGTCACATCTCCATGTTCTTGAACCTCTCCAGGGATGGTGATCCCACACCTCCCTGGGCAGCCTGTCTCAATGCCTGACTGCTCTTTCAGAGAAGCAATCTTTCCTAATACTCAACCAGAACCTCCCCTGGCACAACTTGAGGCCTCACCTCTTGTCCCATCACTGTTACCTGGGAGAAGAACCAATCCTCACCGTGCTACAACCTCTTTTCAGGGGGTTGTGGAGAGCCATCAGGTCTCCTCTGAGCATCCCTAGCTCCAGACTAAGCAATCCCAGCTCTTTCAGCCTCTCCCTAGAGAACTTGTACTCCAGATCTGCTTCACAGCTCTGCTGCCATTCTCTGGACACGCTCCAGGGCCTCAATGCCTTTCTTTTAGCAAGTGACCCAGAACTGAACACAGCACTTGAGGTGCTTGGCCCTCACCAGGAGCAAGTACAGAGGGACAATCACCTCAGTGCTCAGTTATGCAGAATCATTGAACTATAGGGGTCAGAAAAGACCTCTGAGGATCCCTCAATCCATCCACTCCATAGCAGGTCACATAAGAAAGCATCCCGGTGGATTTTGAGCATCTTTAGGGAAAGACACTGCACCACCTCCCTGGGCAGATCATGTCAGGGCTCTGTCAACTTCACAGTGAAGAAGTTCTTTCTCATGCTCAGATGGAACTTCCTGGGTTCCAGTTTGCGCCCACTGCCCCTCGTCCTGTCGCTAGGCATGGCTGAGAAGAGCCCGGCCCCATCCTCCTGATTCCCACTCTGACAAGTACTGCTCCCTCAGCCTTCCCTTCTGCAGGAAGGGCAGCCCCAGGGCTCACTAGAGAGAAGCTGCAGGCCCCGAGCACCGCTGCAGCCCTCCCTATAAGATCCCTTTTATAAAAGCTGAGCTTTAAAGTTCCGCACAAAGCTGAACTCACAGCCCCAAGAGCCCCCGGGTGCAGACAGCGCTGAGCAACACCCACAGAGCCCTCCTCTGCAAACGCGCTGTAATTCCTTCAAAAATCAAGAAAGAAGCCACCATCGCAGTTTATTTTCAACATGTAAGAGCTGCTCACTGAGACTCTCTCGCCCTCGAGCAAGAAATAAAATCAAATTAAAAGGGACAGCTCGCACTGCCGGCGCCCAAAGGTGACCGCATCACCTCCGGAGGCGTTTCCAGGGCTTCACGATCAAAGCGGGGCACGGCCGGGCCCCACCTGCTCCTCCAGCCGTTGGATCTCCGCCTCGTTCTCCTTCTCCTCATCCTCGCCGTCGCCCGACGAATCCGAGTCGCCCTCGTCCTCCGAATCGCCCCCCGACTCGGGGTCGCCCTCTGCCATGCGCTTCTCCTCCTCCGCCGCCGCCGCCGCCTCGGCTCCCGCCGCCGCCATCTTGTTGCAGCTCGCCTCGCCGCCGGCCGCGCTCCGCTAGCCGCCGGGGTTGGCCGCAGCGCGCCTGTCCCAATACTGCACGCTCCTCACAGCCAAGAGAGGTGAGAAGAAGGAAGAGAAATTCTCTCGGCGAGGTTCCGCGCTTTTGCGCGCTCCGCAACCACAGAGAGCCGAGCAGCTCCGCGCGCTGCCCCTTGTAGTCTCGTCGGCGGCGCAGGCGGCGCCGCGGACACCTCGAGGCCTTGGCTGGCTGAGGTCCTTGGGAGGGAGGGTATGTGCGCCGCTGCCAGGCGCGGGCAGACGCAAGATGGCGGCGCTGAGGGCGGCGGGGGCGGCGCTGCTGCGGCCCGGGCGGGGGGCGGCGGCGGGGGTGGGCTACCATAAGAAGGTGAGGGGCGGCGGGGAGGGCTGTGAGGAGCCGATAGCGGCTTCTGGGGACTGTCGGTGATGCGTTCATCTCGCAGGTGGTGGATCACTACGAGAACCCGCGCAACGTGGGCTCTCTCGATCGCAACGCAAAGAACGTGGGCACGGGCCTGGTGGGCGCCCCGGCCTGCGGCGACGTCATGAAGCTGCAGGTGAGGGGAGCCTGGGGTCCCGCTGCGAGGCCCCAACTCGTAGCTGTCTCCCATCCTATGGCTTTGACATAGGTTTCCCCGTCACGCTCCCTTGTACCCTGAAGTCCCTCCCCAGGATCTAAAATCCAAAGACCCCCAGCCCTAAAATCACTCTCCTATCCCTGGCCCTGCGTGGGTGGTTCCTGTGCTTTGTGGAGCTGAGCACCCCTCTGACGTTCTCACAGGTGGAAGTGGATGAGAACGGCCGCATCGTTGATGCTCGCTTCAAAACCTTTGGCTGTGGCTCTGCCATCGCCTCCAGCTCGCTGGCAACAGAGTGGGTGAAAGGGAAAACGGTAAGGGCTTGGCTTGAGGGCTACGGTGAGGAGCAGTTACATATTCACACCTACCCCTGGGATCAGGGAATGAAATGGGTCTAAGGAGGTGCACTCCAAGTGTTAGGTACACATAGAAGCTCAGAATGCAGTTTAATCTTTTCTGGCCTAATTTCTGAAGTAGCGTTTGCCTTTTCTGGGAACCCCCAGTAAGCTGTGAAGAAGCTTTCTGTGCTGTACAACAATAAAAAAAATAGGTAATGAGCACTGATTCTGAAAGCACTTGTATAGTGGAATGTCTTTTCATGACCTCCATGTTTTTGGCATTTTGACAAGCAGAATGCTTCTGTATTACAATGGAAGGTAAACAGACCTAGAGCAGTCAGTGACAGTAGTGTGCTTTGGTTTATTAACCACCACTGCTTGCTGTGAGACGTTCCTTACATTTCACAGAATCACAGAGGTTAAAAGGGACCTCTGAGTATCATCTAGTCCAACTGCCCTGCTAAGGGAGGTTCCCTACAGTAGGTTGCAGATTTGCTGCTTGGGAGAAGCAGAATAAGAAGCAGAAAAATAAAAAGGTATTGTCAAAAGGCTTTTCTCATGGTAGAACACCATCAGCATCCTTTACTGCCTTCTCAGTTGGTTCCAGAGCCTTGAAGCACACTGGCAGCAAATGCCTTTGTAGTATGTGTGTGCATCATGTGTATGCAAAGTGACTGATGACTGTACCCTACCCATACGTTTCAGGTTGATGAAGCATTGAAAATCAAGAACACGGATATTGCAAAAGAACTTTGCCTTCCTCCAGTCAAACTGCACTGCTCTAGTAAGTAAAGAATCAAACAAGTTTTTATTTGAAAGCACCGGTGCTTTTGTGCGTTTTCCAAATAAAGTTTCTGCACACATAACAGCTAAGGCTGACCCACAGTGGTGGGTACTGCTGGCTGCTTCTGCTTGTACTGCATTCTTTGTTCTATGTGGCTTGTCATTGTTCTTGAAATGTCTGTAAATGACTGTCTTGTAAAAGCCATTGTTTTATGCTTGCTTTTTCCCCTCTAGTGCTGGCTGAGGATGCAATCAAGGCTGCCTTGGCTGACTACAAGTTGAAGCAGGATCCAAAGAAAGGAGAGTCTGAGCAGAAAGCAAACTAATTCGTAAATGGACTGTAGAGGTTGTCTTCATTCCAGTTAAATTTGCAGTGCAATTATTCTAGCTTTTAATAGAATCCTGTGCACTACTCGAGAAGCTGTAAAATACGCACAACTCAACGCACAATGTGTCACTGCTCCTGTGTGTGTAGCCACCCTGGTAGTGCTTAAATGACTGGAACGTGGGTATTTCAGCAGCCTTTGTCCTGTTGGGACTGGTTTTGAAATGTCAAAAGTGAAGGACTGCTCCACTGCCGGGAACCCCAGTAGCTTCTTAAGAGAGAAAGAATCCTGCTGTTCCAGCATTGGAAGGGCTGCACTTTTTTTCTTCTGGAAATGTATAGTTTTGCCTAATGTTTTACAGAGTTTGGTGGGAAACATTGCCTTGGTCTTGATGTAAGATCCGCAGGTCACTTTGTAAATCATTACAGTATATAAGTTTTGGGTGGTTTGTCTGCAGCTGTGTTGGAGTTTGGTTTCACAATCTGTGACCTCTCACATGCTGTCTATCCCCTGTGTCATGCTGCTCTCTGGGAGGAGCTGGGATGCTTCAGCGGGCACTAGAGGGCACTGACTGTGTGACTGTGGGAGGTGAGCACATAGCAGCTGCGGTTGGATGCCAGGAAGCACAGACCCAGCAGCGTTGGCAGGTCTTGTTTGTGCTCATATCCTCCAATAGCAGGAGAGTTAACGTTGGAGCGTCTTTTAAAAGCATTCAAACCCTTCAATTTGCTAAATACCGTTAAAAGAGATTAAATACACACTGAGGATTCAAACACAGAATGCAAATAGCTTAACTGGGATGTAATACTGAGGGGAATCTCCCTGGAAGTCAGTCTGTACTCTCTGGGGGTGTCTTCTGAACTTCCCCCATCCCCTCCAAAGCAGAGCTAGCAGTCAGTGTTCTTGTTACTAAGCCAGGGACAGAAGGGGATCCTTACCTGCTGCAGGAGCCGATTTTGGATGCTATTTCTGACAGCCTCTGTTGCCTTTAGTAGTTTTAGGGCTGGATTCTCTTCAGCTGTGGAAGGAAATTGAAAAAAACAGCCTGGCAGATGCACAGCTAAAGCTGCTTGAACTGCTTTGCTGGAGAGGTGAGTTGTGGGGAGAGCAAGGGTAATGCTCACTAAGTGAAAGATTTGTACACCCACCACATGAGCCGGCTCCCTGGGAGTGTGGGGCACAGCATCATTTCAAAACAAGCGTTTTATGGCCACACAGCATGGCTTACCCTCTGTTCTTCAGGCCTCCGTGCTCCCCTGTGCCTCACGCTGATGGCTATTTTCCAAGGGAGCATTGCCACAGATCTTCAAATCAAAAGATAATAACACTTGAAAAACCTCCCCTGCTCTTACAGATTTAAAACATCCTCACCCCACACCCCGCCCTATCTTCCTTTCCAGTTTTCATACCTATATGATGTTTCACAGCTGCATTAAAAACAATGAGTTTGAAAAATAAGTGGCTCGTTCTGGTTTCTGTCTGCAGTGCAACGATTTTTTCAGTGCCCTCATCTGCCCAGCAGGACACGTGTTCTTGCTGCTGTGGTTTGTGGTCCCTCAGCTCAGCACCACCCTGTGCCCATTCCTCCACATACTGCTGAGCTGCAGGCTGGACTCTGGCCCTTGGCGTTGCCCCTCCTGTAACAAGGAATGCACATCATTCCCTGGAAGCAACTGCATGGTTTGCCAGTCAAAAAAATAATCAGGGAAACTTCAGCCACCCACGTGCACTTTGGGACAGAATGGGTTGGTTGTGCTCATAAAAGCCCCTCGGGCAAAGAGCAGGAGGGAGATAAAAAGCCAGCACTCACTTTGTGCTGGGAAGGCATCTGGATGGCCACGTTCCCACTTGTGCTGTGGTTGTTGCAGGGATCTGGTGGGGCTCTGCTGACCCCTCCTCTGCCCCACAGAGCGCTGAGGAATGAGGTGGGAATCTCAGCAGGTTGCTGTCACGTCCCTGTTTGGGGGAATCCTTTGGTTTCCCTGCCAAATGCTGTCAGCTGGAGTAACGGGGATGTGTAAGTGTGGGGTTGCAGTGGTAGAAGGATGCAGGATGTTGAGATGTGAATATAAAGGCAAACAGGAACGTGAGGGGTAAGGATAAGTGACAGCAGATATAGTTGCTTTAAACCCAAGAACGATAGTAGTCACAATCCAGGAATAAAAACAGAATTGCTTACCCCTTCCCAAGAATCAGGGCTCATCAAACATGATGATCTCCAGGTAGAGATGCTTCCTTTGTGGCTGCCAGCCCTTAAATGAGGTTAGGCAGTGTAACCCAGGGTTACACAGGTGAATTGCTTCCACCTGCGCTCCCAGGGCTGGCTACACCCCTTCACCAGGTGCTCAACCACTAGGTCAGCCCATGACCTAATGCTTCCCATACATGAGGATACAGGCATGTGCTGCCTTCCTGGTACAGCAGACTCTTGCCTTCCATCAGCTCTTCCTGCTGCAGGACAAAGCAAAGTGACTGAATTCTCAAAGCAAACCAGGGTGAGATCAGGAAACAAGCCTGTGTACATCTCTCCAGAGAGGATCTCAGCCCACAGCTCTGCACCCTGGCGAGGCAGCGCCATGCCCTCCCCACTCACACTGCTGTGTGGCTCTAGATAACGGTTTCTGAGAATTGCATGCAGATTGTGCAAGTGATAACAACGTCCCCTGGCTCTGAGGGTGTCACCAGCAGCAAGCATGCAGCTGTAGGGAGCATAACTCTGGGAAGGATGCTGTTACAGTTTTCTAAACAAAATATTTTGCTGCCTGCTGCAGTGCAGAGCCTCCCCTGCCCATCCTGATGTCCCCAAGCACTGCCAGGGAAGGATGGCACTGAGCCCATGGCTTGCCTATCCTGACAACTCAAGAAACACACATGAGAGGAAGAAATGTGCATAATAGATGTCTTTATTCATAGCAGAGGGGGTTAAGAAAATAAGGCAAAACTCCAGCTCCTCTCTGAGCTCTGTTCACTGTGCTTTCCGACGGGTCTGTGACATTCAGGACATGCAAACAAAAGGACGGGGGCATTGTCACTGCATCCTGCTAAGGTTGGCTAAGGTTTTCCCTTCTTTTTCTCACCAAAACAAGTCCAAAATGCCTCCAATCTCCACAAAGCACTGGGGGGGGGAGGGGGGGGGGGAGGGGTGTTGGAAGAATGGGATGGGAGCAGCTGATCCGAGGGGTCTGCAATGTCTCTAGGCCACCATAGAAGGTCATGAAGTCAGGGGTCATGGCACCTCCATGCCCTGTTACCTGGGTGGGGGCCAGGATGCGATAATGAGCAAAAATAACATCTGCAAAAAAGCTGTGCGAGGACGGTGGGGGAGACCCAGCCTGGGTTTTTCTCTTTATTTTTGGGGGGGGATCCAAGGAAAGCACCCACGGAGAGAGCACAAGCGATGGGTTTAGCTGCACTGAGCTCCTCAACGGCCCGAAGCGCAGCTCAAAAATGGCCTCCCATGGCTGTATGGGGTCAGGGGGAGGTAAAGGAGGGGGGTGTGGGGCTTCATCGGGGCTTCTTCGAGCCTCCACGTTCGGGTGGGCGGTGAGCAGGGCCGCCAGGAGACCGGCTCCTAGTCCATGGTTGGCACTAGGTGCTGGGAGAGCCATCTTGGACCTCCTTGCCCTCTGCGTTTGTTGCCTCTGACCCCGCTCCTTCAGCATCTTGATTCAGGGGATGGGGCTCAATGGGATGCTCGCTGCCTTCTTCCTCCCCGCCCTCGTGCTCTCCCTGGGCACTGGCCCCGTTGGTCAACGGCGCTTTATTGGGAGATTTGAGGTTCTGGGCTGCAGCCAAGATGTCAGCCTGCAGCTGTCGTCCACAGTCCAGGGGCTCCTCAGCGTCGGGGTCTGGAGCCTTCTCAGGCACCTCGTTGAAGTCCCGAGGCCCTCCGGTCTTATCCCGTTGGTCCACGTACTTCTTTTTGGGGAAGGAAGATGGGTAGTAGGCTGACGCCTTGTGCTTCTGCCGCACGATGACGGCGGCGCAGATGATGAAGAGCAAGACGAAGGCCAACGATCCCACCACCACCACCAGCAGCATGTACTCCTTGAAGAAATCCACCAACCCATCCAAGACGTTGCCCGGCGCCGAGCTGTTGGTGATGGCTGTCCCCACCACGTCCCCCACTGTGGGGCCGCTTCCCGGCGTCACAGGTTGGGCGGGGGGCACAGCAGAGGCCTCCTCTCCATCCCCGCTGCCAACACTGGGCTCGTGGAACGCAGCCACGTGCCGTGGGGCTGCTGAGTGCACCAGGGCCACCAGAAACACCAACAGAAGGCACGCGGGCAGCTGCGCCGCCATCGCCCTGCGGAGAGCAGGGGGACAGCAAAACGTTAGGGCTTACTGGAGGAAAAACCCAAACCCCAAGCCAAGACTGCGTCACATTGACCCCAACCCAAGCAGTGCATTGACCCCCAGCCACACACAGCTGAAATTCTTCAAGAAAAGCAAAAAATGGACTCGCTGCAGTGGGGAGGATAAGCAAAGTTTGTGTTTGTTTTGCGAAGAGGGGCTGTAAAAATAGATGGAAAGCAGCCCAACGCGATTGCTCAAGTCATGGGGACGCTGCGTGCGCGACGAGGTGACCAGGGTGAGAGCCAAGAGCTGGCTGCAGGCTGCCTTCGTCTGGTTTGAAAATTCCTGAAAATTGAGGTTTCCAAGTGGAAACTCTGACACAGATGGAGCCGCCGCATTTCCCAACGCTCGTCCCAGCGCTGCGCGCTCCAAACGGTTCCCAGCCTGAGCTCAGCTATAAATAGGCTGGCAGGAGCTCAACCGGTACCAGACACAGCACATCCCCCCAGGCCCATCTCCCATCCTTACACCCCCAAATCCCGACCAGCTTGGGGTTCTCTCCCCCCAGTCTCAGCCTCCAGCCGGAGCTCTTGGCGCTCCAGCTCTCTCTGGCTGCAGAAATCTGGTTTGCATTAAAGCAGCGCGTGCACGGGGTGGGAGGTGGCCCTGCAATCCCTGCTGGGAGTTTGGGGGATGCAGTTTCAGTATTGGGGTGCGATCCCATGTCCCAGGAATGTGACTTTGTTTGCAAAAGGAGCCAGCAGCTGTAGAGTCAATACACGAAACCCAAATGGGTGACCATTGCCGTCTCCTTGTCCCCATCCCCACCATGTGGCCCCATCCCTGGCTTTGCCACACCAACGCAGATGCAACTCTGCTTTTCTGCAACTTATGACTTTGGAGATTTCGGTGCTGTGCAGACATACTATCCTCCAAAACATACAGACAGCTGCAGCCCCATCCTGCACCCCAAAAGCCATCAAGCCACCCAAAAAATTGGAGTTTGAGCAGAAAAGAGAGCACAAAGCATTAGAAAGTAAGAGCTTTGGGGAGAGCAGACTCCATGCAACAGACTCGGGGTTCAGGGGGCTCACCTCACCGGCACTGCGTGTCTGTCCCGTGCTCCTCTGCCTGTCTGCACTGAGCCCTGGTCCCGTTCCCTCCTCCTCCTTTTCTTCCTCTCCTCCTCCTTCACCCGCCGTAGCCCTGAGCTCACTGGCTGTGTGCGCAGCAGACCAGCTTGTTCTCATTAGGGCCGTGTTGGGGAGGGAGCAGGGGGAGGCTGGAGAGGGGCAGGCGGCCCCCAGCCCACTATGGCTCCCTCCCAGTGGGGCGGCCCTGGGCTGGGGGCTGCTCAATGAAGGGGGTCACCTTCCCCACACTCCTTTTTGGGATGCAAGTGAGGAAAGGGGGGTGTGAGGAGGGGCTTGTAGCAAGGGATGGAGTTAACAGCATGGTTCCTTCAGGGCTACGTGCAGCCCCAAAATGTGAGCTTTGCCCCCCATGCAGTTTCCTTTGGCTGCAACCCAACCTGGGGCTGGATCCCATCCCTGTAAACCTAAGTCTTGCCATGATGTGGGCTCAGGACACATGGTCCTGCAAAGCATGATCATGCATCTGCCCTGGAACAAAAGGGGATCAAAACTGCACGCAGAGCTCTGCTCACCTGCCTCATCCATCCCATCCATCCCATCTACCCCATCAGTCCCATCAGTCTCTTCCATCCCATTCGTCCACCCATACCATCCACTTCATTCACCCCCTCCATCACCTCCAGCTCATCCCCCCTTACACCCTATCCACCCTGTCTGCCACCACGCACACCAAAGATGTCCATTCTGCCACCCCCTTTCAGCTTTGGCCTTTCCCTGGAGGCCAGATTGTCACATAGCTCCCATCATCCCGTGGCAGAGCAATGTCCCCAGGATAGAGAGAGAGTTGGGAGGTGTTACCCTGAGATCCACAGGGATAAGGACAGGGATGGGGCCCAAGACAGGGACAGGGATGAGGAGGGTTTGGGGCTTGGTTCCCCGAGACTTTTGATGGCTCACAGTGTGGCCTTGAGGTGCAGAAACATCTCCAGAATGAGGGCATCACCCATCCCACCCTTCTTGGCCCCTCATCCCCTCCGTTGCAGCTGAAGTAACTCAAGCAGTGACCTCATCCCCTTGCTATTTGCATCCCGCCTCCCTGGGGACCCTGCCAGAATCCCCCTAAGAAGCCACTGCTTTGGGACCGCAGGGTGGGGGATGAGGGTGGGCGTCTCCGTTCCTGTCCCTGTCCCCATTTCCATCCCCGACGCAGTTCAGGTTTCACCCGGCGTCACCCCCTCTCTCCCAGAAATAACGCATCTGTCCGTCTGCCTGCAGCCCGCCGGCTGCTCACAGCTGCTGCTTTATCCCGACCTTAAATTATCTGCAAATCCTAAAAGGGAGAGGAGAGCCTGGGATGGAGCCAAGGCCCCACTACGTGCCATGTGTCCCCATTCCTTGTCTCAAGGACCATGGGTCCGTGATGAGATTTGGAATAAAGCAGCACTGGGGAGCACTGAACCACTGTCCCTGTCTGCAAAGAGCACAATTTGGGGTGGTCCCTCTGCCAGCACCCACCGACCATTACGATGCTGTTTTTGGGGACTGGGCAGGGCAGCACCGCCCGGGCTGTGCTGTGTAATTTGGGGCAGATGAAAGGTGGGGGCCCACAGGGCTCGGCTCAGCACAGCCCCGAGCCCAACCAGCAATTTGGGAAATTTCGGCCTTGGTCTGCTTGTAATTTGCTCCGTTGGGTTTGCTCTTTGCTGTGGCAGCAAAATAGCTGGGGGGGGAACCTCGTCCTGCAGGGCTGCACCGCAGCGTGCGTGGCCATGTGGGCAGCACAGCAGTGAGCCACAAAGCAGCCTGCACAACACAGCACTGTGCTCTGCCCAGCACTGTGCACAGCCACTGCATCCCAAGCACGGAGCTACCCTTGGAGCCAACCTGGCCGCTGCCCTGTGTTGTGGCTCAAGGCATGGGGACATCCCATCCTACACCCTGTCCCTCGCAAGGAGCGTGGCACCACATCCATCTGATGGCAGACAGCTGTCATTATGGAAGAGCAGCTGTGGGGTGGCCCCACCACGCCGTCCCCGCTGCACCGGCCCTGCAGCCTCACCGTAAACATTTACATTGAGCGAGGTGGAAAATATTCAAAGCAGAGCGTGAATGTAAACACACAGAGGCCAGGGCGGGAGCGGGATGGCCACTCCTCTGCTTTCGAGGCATGGATGCATTGGGGCACAGCACTTGGGGAGGGGCTTCGCTGCCCAAATGCTGCAAATGGTGGTGTGAGCACGGTGGTGGGGACATGGGGACAGGGCGGGGGGAGAGGGCTGAGGATGGTGGGAGCAGGATGCTGAGCTGGGACAGGGATGGGGAGATTGGGGATGGAGACGTTGGGGATGGTGATGTTGAGACTGGAAGAGCAGGGGTGGGGATGCTGTGCCCAAATGGCACATGGATGGGGATGCAAGGATGTGCCCATGGAGGACCAGGATGGTGACACAGGGGCACAGCCCTATGGTGGGGCAGGGATGTAAGCCATTTTTGCTCACTTGGGTGACTCCTCCAAGCTGAGCACAGGGAAGAGGTTGGGTTGATGACTCTAGGGATGGCCGACACCTCCCCACTGGGACAAGGTGAGACCAGCATGGTCCCAGAGTCCTCTTCTCCCCCTGGACACAAGGCCAAGAGCCCACAACCACCACCTGTGGGTGTGGGATACAGGCCAGCAGCACCCTACCAGCCCCAGTGCCATCCCCTTGCCCCATTGCATTTGACTGCAGGCAGGAGCATGTTAAGCCACAAACACACTCACTGCAGCACCACCACCCTTTCCACTCCCAGCATGAGGTTGGGAACCCTGGGATCACCATCTCCATACACTCTGCACCCTGGGAGGGTTTCATTTCTGCTGCTGCCATCAGAGGAGGAGGATGGAGAAGCGAAATTTCAGGACGGGGATGTGGGCAGGCACTGAGAGATCACCGCATCTGTGTAGCAGAGGCATTTTAATGGGGTGGATGAGTCTTTTCCATACAGTTCCAAGGCGAACAGTGGTGGCACCAGCGGCGGACCCCACGCTGTTCCATCACCACGATGCTTCAGGAATGCTCCGGCAGAAAGCTGCTGAGCGTCAGGTTATCACCATCAGCTTCAGAGCTGGCATCGACCAGCAGCCTGTGACGCACAGGGATGCCACGCCGGGGACCATTGCTGGCAGCACGCTCGCTGTCGGGCAGCAGTGAGGAAATACAAATCATCTCGGTGGGGCCAAGCTGCCGACGAGCCGTCCTCACCCGCCGCCAAAGCAAGGTGCCCAGCACTGCCGTGCACACCATGAAGAGCCCGGCCACCAGTGCCAGCAGCAGGATGGCCAGCAGGCACTTGTTCATCAGCGAGCTGTTGTCCCACAGGTCATCGGAGGGCTCCGACGCTGTGGTCCCCCATGGTTTCATGGATAAAGGTGTTGTGTCCACCTCCCATGGAGGGCGAGAGCCAGTTTTTTTGGAAAATGTGGTGGTGGGGAGTAGAGCTGAGCCTGGCTCCGTGGAGATGTCCGTGTCACTGGTGACGGTCCCATCCGTGCCATGCCCTGTGGATTCCATCAGCTGGTTGGGCACAAGGGTGCTGCCGCTTTGGGGTGCTGTGCCGGGCGCTGTCTCAGGAGAGTCGGTCTCATCCAAAGGATCCATTGTGGTGACCACCAAGGCCTTGGCTTTGCTGGTGCTGTCGTTCATCTTTGATGTCAGCTCTGAGCCCAGCGGCACAGTGGGCTCAGGGGTGTTGGTCTCATTCAATGGATTCACTGTGGTGACCAGCGAGGCCTTGGCTTGCCTGGGGGTGTTGCCTGGCTGCGGTGGTGACTTTGTGCCCAAGAGCTGAGACTGGGGGGAATCGGTCTCATCCAAGGAACCGGCCGTGGTCGGCACCAAGGCCTGGCTGGAGGTGTTGTCTGCCTCCGTGTCCAGCAGTGCATGAGGCTCAGTGGAGTCATCCATTTCACCTGCTGTGGTGACCACCAAAGGTTTGGGCTGCCCAGTGGTGTTATCCGGCTCCATCAGCATGTCATGCCCAGGGGATGCAATCTCATTGCTAACAGGCATCACAGTGGTGCTGTGGGGTCCAGCATCAGCTCTTCTTCTGCGCAAGGGCAGCGGGGGCTCAGCCGGGATCTCTGCTGCCCCCCAGACCCACTGCAGGTCCTGCTGCATGGGCCGGGGCCTGCAGTCCTGCAGGGTGCTGAGCAGCAGTGCCAGCAGCACGGTGTAGCCCAGTGCCATGGGACCTGGGGAGGACACATGGGGTGGGTGAAACGAGGCCCCTCCACCCGAGCAAAGAGAGTTTGCAAAGGGAAGTGGAAAGGCTGGAAATGGGAAACGAGCTGTGATGGAGACGGCCACTGTAAGAAGAGTGAGTGCAGGAGGGCTGCCTGAGTGGAAATGAAAGTGTGGGGATGGTACGGGCTGCAGATTGAGAACCCCCAGTGCCTTCCTCCCCCTCTGTGCTGCCAACATAATGCTGGGGGCATCCACTCAGAGCAGGATTAAAACCACCCAAACCCACCCGGCACTCAGCAGCCCCCAAACAGCTCACATCCAGCCCCAAAACTGCCCCACATCCGCCCTCCTCACATCCCGGTGAGCAGCATGGGGAAGAGGTGACAGCCCCTGCAGACTCTATGCATCCCCTGGGCACCCTGCTCCATCCCCATGGGTTTTGAGGCTCACCTGTGCCGGGGGATGTTGAGGGACCCCGAGCTGCAGCACCGGTGGCTGTCGCTGCTGAGGTCCCAAACCCAGGGGCGTCGTGGGCTGCGCTCCGCCTGCAACTCCCCAGTGAGGCAGGCAGGAAATGTGGCTGTGGTTTTGGAGCCTTGCAAGAAGAGGACGTGACGCTGACACCGGAGGCCAGGGGGCTGTGTGCACCCCAGAAATCAGCCTCCTGCTCCTTTACCAGGATGATGGTCCCGTGGCTATTCCACTGCCCTGCTTCTCCGAGCCTGCACGCTGGGGCTTGTGCTCAAAGCACAAGTGAAAGCAGAAGTGATAGGAAAGGCAGTGCAAAAGCTGGCAGTGCCCATGGCACGGTGCAGGCACAGATCCCTGAGAGCTGACCCCATGGGATGACACAGGGGACCCCGTGTGGAAAGGAGGAGGGCAGGGGCTTGGCTCTATGCATTCACAGAGCCCCCACACCTAAATGCTTCTCCTTGCACCCGCCCAGGGCAGCACTCAGGTTCACAGAGCACAGGGATGCTGAGGAGGAACCCGCCCTGACCGCAAGCACCGGCACAGCAGTGTGCAGGAGCTGCACCCGCAGGAAGGGTGCTGCAAGAGCACATCCGCAGCACACACCCTGCATCCAAAAACAACCCCACCACAACCCTCTGCCCCAACACAGGGTGCAGTGCTTGGCTGCATCCACCCCAAAGCTTCTGGGAAACCCACGGGGCAGGGGTAGAGCATCACTGGGACAAGGCCAGGGCATGCACAGGCTGCAAGGGAGCATCTCCTGCAGAGAGCATTGCCATCTTGCCCTCTCAGCAGCCCCCAGCTGTGCTTGCAGTGAAACCACCATCCCTTGGGGCCACACTGGGCAGAACGCAGAGTCCCAGAAGAGGGGTGGCTCAGCCCCACTACCGGGTTTCCATTGCTGTGGTTATCCTGTGGTGCCATCATTGATCAGAACCCACACCCCAACCCCACAGCCCCCACACCTGCCTGGGACCAGCTCCAAGAGGGGAACTGGGCACGGCTGATGTCATTCCCCATCCCCACACCTTCCTGGGCACCCAGGCCTGGCAAGAACACAGTCAAAGAACAAACCAAGAGAAGGAAGTTTGTAATCAATGACTTTTTATCTCTTGAAAATGGAAGCAAATATTTGGACAGATAACTATGGCCGCTCTATAAGAGCGCATCTTTCAGGACGTCGCTGGTTCTCTTCTGGGATATCGCGGCTACAAAAAGCTTCAGGCACTGACTCTGGCTGAGCCTGGCGAGGCATCATCAGTTCATTTAAATAAAGCACAAGCTATAAGCTCACAGCCACGGCGGCCATTCCTCAAACCTCCACCGCACACCAACCCCATCTGGGCACCTCCATCCAGCGGTTCGGAAACTTATTTCCCTCCAATTCAAAAATAAAATAAAAGTTCTCCCCAAGCACACAACCACCCTGAAGTCACACAAATCAACACAGAGAT
Source organism: Lagopus muta (assembly GCF_023343835.1). Lineage (NCBI taxonomy): Eukaryota > Metazoa > Chordata > Aves > Galliformes > Phasianidae > Lagopus > Lagopus muta. The sequence continues at coordinate 6,163,125 of NC_064449.1, read as the reverse complement.
CACCGAACTGGGGGGAGTGGAAGAGTTTGGTTTTGACTTCCCAAAAGTAAAGACACATCAGCTCAGCCATATACTGCGGCACAGAAACCTCACCAAACGGCCCCAGGACCCGGAGGGCTGCGACACGGCACCAGCAGTCACCCACACCCCCCATCTAAAAACACTTTGAGGAAGCTTTCGTGCTCTGGGATCATAACACATTCTCTGCCTCTCGCATCTCATCCTCATGCCTCTCTGCTACTTCTCCTAGCTGTCCCCATTCTCACCGACACAGACATCCCTTCCAGCACAGAGAATCCTTAACGGGTAAGGAGTGAACATGCAAACACTGAAAAAAGGAAAACCCCCCAAAAAAACCAACCTAATGGGGGATTTGAGGCTGTCTATAGCTAACCTAATGGAAAAAAGGATCAGCCTGGATGAAGGGACGCATCCTGCTGCTGCTCTGAGCACACACACAGGCACGCACGCTGCAGCCGTGCAGGATGAAGGACTAAGAGCACAGCTGGGAGGGGACTGGGGGCTCATCAGCTGCTGACTGCTTCCCAGATGTTGGTCTGACCCCAACAGGTTTGCTCACGTTGGGTTAGATAAGGGATGCTGGGCACTGCATATGGGCTGCACCAATACAGCAAAGCCTGAGGGCTGGCAGAGTTTGGCTGGGCAGCATCATCCTGGGCACACCTATGGGAACTCCTATGACCAGATATAGAGTCAAGAACATGGCTGTCCCGTGCCCAGACACCCCCCTGGCAGTGCAGACCTCATGTGAGCAGCAGAAACCCAGCGAGGAGCTTGGCGTGCCTTGCACCTTTCAGCTGAGGACCTCAAAGAGGAGGAGAGTTGCTGATCTCATCCAGGAAGAAACCATTTCCTGCAAAGCTTTAAGGCAGGGATGATAGAGGGGGAGAAAAAGATCAACAACAGTCGGAGGCGTTTTGTTTCTGAGATCCATCGCGAAAGTTGCCTGGCTGCTCCTAACACTGCTTTGGAAGCAGAGTCCAAATTTCTATCATCAGCACTACAGTCTGGGACAAAGAATTGCAAAGTCACAGCTTTTAAAAGGCTTCTGAAAGCAATGAAGGTGCAGGCACACATTTACAGCCACGCACACAGCACAGGAGCTGGCTGTACGTGTGGCCTGCAGGCTGCTGACAATGCACACCGTAAGCTTTGTGCCCCATCAACACCACTGCCTGCACGGAGGTCACTTCTGCCTTAAAACAAAACCTGGCAATGAGCACACGTCCATTTGGACACAGCTGGGATGGTCCCAAACTCTTTTCCAAGGGCAGCACGACGCTGGTTCAGAAGTCCTGCAGGGTGTACAAAGGAGAAGAGGCATTGCGGCACGGATCGCTTCGTTCAGAACGATATATATATTTTTCAACCACGGTCAGAAGGCATTAGGAAGGCAGGAAAGTCACCTCTGAGGGGCTCAGCAGCAGCCACACTGCGAGGGAAGCCGATCTGATTGTTCAACATTGAAGATGTATACAAAATAGCTTCAGTTCCGATCTCTAAACAGTATAAACACCCCCATACACGCACGCGCACACACACACAGTGCTGTCCCTTTAAATTTAAAACACAAATACTGCAAAGTGGCAAATAAAACTTTAAAAAAAAAAAAAAAAGCAAGTTTTTTTTTCTCTTTTCTTTTTTTTTTTGGCAACTTTAAAAAAAAAAATGGTTACGAACAATGTGGCATTGGTCCCTACATCTAGAAAAGATATTTGGGCACAACATGGAAAGAGTCAGAATGGGTTTCTTTTCAATAATTCATAACATCTGTGAAAAAAAAAATAATAAAGACTGTAAAAGTAGCACTTATTGTCGTTGAATTGTTTGACACAGTCACATAAATTCATTAAAACATCAGGGAAAAAAAAAACTTCTTTCACTAAAAAGCTTGGCTTTAATCATCGGCTCTCGTTGACGTGAATTTGGGAGAACAGGAAAGCTCGTACTGGAATGCTGCACGCTGCTGCTGGCCAAACCGGGGAACTGGAATGTGTTGGGCTGGCAGCGCCCGCCAGCCCCGCTCAGTCTGCGATCTTCGCCATCTGCTGTTCCAGCTTGGAAATGCGCTCGTCTTGGTTGGTGATGGTGTCTTTTATGGATTTCAGCTCTTTCAAAATCTCATCCAATTTGGCTTCGTTTTGCTGGAAGGAAAGACACAGCATATATTCGTTATGAGATGGCAGGATTCGGTCCTGCAGAATTCAGTTGTTAAAGCAAAGGGACTTCTCTGGATGGGAGCCTTGCAAGGCTCGAGCATGCTGAACTCCCACTGTGGAATCATTAAGGTTAGAAAAGACCTCTGAGATCATCAAGTCCAACCATCAGCCCACTCATGCTGCTAACCACATCCCTTATGCAAACCCTCCTTGCAGACAGCAGCCTGACCCAATCCCAGCGTGCTGGAATTGCACACACCAGCTTTGTTAGAACTGTTCCTAAGGATGGCAAACAATTTCAGGCCTGCACCCCCAAAAGCCTGCGGATTTTACTCACAGTGTCTGAGGCATCAGCTGCTTTCTTTGGAGCACTTATGAGATCACTTTTCTTGTTTGCAGCAGGTTTGTTATCCAGTATATTCTTCTTGACCACCTTGAGATCCCTGTTCTTGCCAGGAATGTACCCATGCTTCAAGGAAATGAGAAGGGGATCAGCATTCTTCCCCTCAAACCACTCTTCTGCTTCCAGCGCTGCCTCTGGGCCAGCTGTGTCCGGGTACAGGTCATCCTGGAAGAGGTCCGACTGCAAGGAGAAATGAGTGGGTCAGGAGCTTTGGGGCTGGAAGGCAGCAGTGCTGCACACCGTGCCAGCAGCATCCTGGGCTCACCTTTCGAGGGACTGTCATGATGATGGGCTCACATTTCCGCTCATGAAGCTTGAAGAACCTTTCAAAAAAAGGATAATAATAATAATAATGAAGAAGAGGTGTGACTTGGAGGGAGGACAGTTGACACGCCATGCAGAGGAAGCCTCAGTTCTGCTGCTCATGCATAGCAGTGTACTGAGAAGCAGAGGCAATCCTAAAGAGTCACAGCAGGGCTGCGCTAGAGCAGAGCCCTTGTAAGGCCCAGAGAAAGCTACCTGTGTGCGTGCAGAACTCCCTCCTAGGCACTGCGTGACTTCAGAGAGCACTCTGGCCAGAAGGGCCATCAGAATGGCACAGCCCGCTGCTTGGGCTGTTGAGACAAGCACCACACAAGTGATTTCCAGGTATCACAGCACCAGCAGCGTCCTGCTCACTACACAGCCTTACTCTGAGCCAGTTACACAAACCCCAATCCCTCAGCTCAGCCACTGAGGCACTGCTACTGGAAAATGCATATGCTGCAGACAATTTGTTTGAAGGCTTTGCTTCCTTTCTGACTCTCCTGCTTTCATTAATAAGAGGAGGACCAAGCAGCTTCAGAAACCACCTCCAGCACATTCCCTACCAGCAGTATGCCAGGAGCCACTGCAGACATCAGCCTGCATCCCCGAGGTGCTTTCCTTTGCCTTACTTTCCTTGGTGATTCTGAACCACATCTGCACACGCTGCTGTTCACAATAAATTCTTGAGACAGTTTCAAACCTGCTTGCTGCATCCAAGCTGGAAATTGGGATCAGCCTTCCTCCTTACCTGGCAATCTCGCACTTGTTCACATCAAGGCCCCTCTTTGGCATGAACCCCATTCCCCTCTGCGGCTCTTTGCTGCTGAAGGTGTTGAGGTAGTGAACATAGGGGGATTCATCCGTGATCTCAAAGTAGCGAATGCTGCTGTCACCCTGCAGGACACAAAGAGATCACTCCAGAGTGAATCCTGCCACGCAGGCATCTCTGTAACAGCAGGAGAGGTAGCAGGCATATGGAACAAGTGCTTCCCATTAGAGGCCTACATTGGATTTACTTGTATGGATCCTCCTTTTTAATTACTTGTTCACCTCTTCTTGTTTTTAGCTCCTTTCGTAGGAAGTCCAAAGCTGCAGCACTCAGAAGTGGGCACTCCAGAGCACTTAATGCCAACAGATTGCTTTTAGAAAGGAGCACAGGTGACCCCAGTTTTCTATTATCTAGCCCCACAAAATTAGCATGAGCATTGCTGCGTGCTCCATCACGTTCAAGTGTGAGGATAACACAATCTAAAATGCACTTTCCTCCCATATTAACGCACAAACATTCAGGTCAACGCCAACAAAAGATGTTTGAATGAAAGCATCTGACTTGCTGAATGAAGAGCAGCTTTACCCATATGAATTCATCTCATAGAAACATCCAATTACACACCAGGCCTTCACAGTGCAGACCTCACAGGCTCTGTGTAGCCCTGCAGAGTGAGGATCAAACCAGCCTGGAATTTTTCAGATTTGTTTACAACTTCATCAGCATCATTCATTCAATCAGTCTACCTCTAAACAAGCCTGGTTATTAAAAGCTTCTCCTCACCTTGCCACACAAGTAAATAATGTTGGTATCTGGGTCATAGAATGGCAGCAGGACCCCATTGCTGGTGTCCATCTCGTGAAGGGCTATTGGCTCCTCCATGTTTTTCTGGAAATGTGAAAAAGAAAATTCTATTGTTATCAAAGAATGGAAAAGCTGATATTAACACAGGATCTGCATCATTAACAGTTCTGTGGAGCTAGAGAACACTCGGCTTCTCCACCCTGAAGGCTCTATGTGTTACAGTAACAAATGCTGATGTCTTGCAAGCTCATCCATTCCCTCAGGATGTTTTAATCACAAGACACATTCAGAGCAGGACCCCAGGCAAGGGGGTCAAGTTAAGGGGAAAGATAGGATGCAGTCATGTTAGTGAGAACCCTGTGCCACTGTGATAGATTTGCTGCTGTCTCGCTCTGTACAACTCAAGTACTCTCCCTGCACTTCAGACGTGCAGCTGCCAGCTTCACTTCTGCTCTCAGTGAGGCAGGGGCTGACAGAAGAAAACCCACTTCCTCTCCTGAGCGAGCATCAAGTCCAAATAACATCAACACGCTCTGGCACAGGAAGTCTGAGCAGGGTCAGAGAGAAGGAAGAAGCTCAAGTAGATCAACCAAACACAGCAGCTGACTGTAGGTCCTGGTCACCAGCTCAGCTGGGCACAACAACAGCACAGCAGTCGTGGGACAAGAACCTACTGGATTCCAGAGGGCCAGCTGCCGCTCGCTCATGCGGCTGAAGCCGGTCGTGAAGATGTTTCCATCAGCGAGGAAAATGGCTCGCATGGGCCGGGCTCCCTCATGGGTTTTCTCTTTCTCCTGAAATAGATGTGAAGAACAGCCTTTAGCAAGGAGCAGAATGCCCCACCAGTGGTGATTCTCTTTTGACTGCACAGAACACCAGCAGGACATGCTGCTCCTTCACGATGCTGACTATATGGAGCAACATCCAGCCACCCCTGCCTGATGCTTGAGGGAAGAAAGCCATTACTAAGCTATAAAAGAAGTGGTCACAGCCAGCTTGCTTCAGCTTTGCCTATCCAATTCTTACAAGGCTGAAGGAAGGCTTCTTCTCAAGCTACAATGCATACAAGGCTGCTAAATCTCTGTTCTGCATACACAACTTTGAAACTGTAATTATGCAAAAGGATTAGATGTGGAATTACACTCCAGCAGGTTTTAAAACTGAGCCCTCAAATCCCAGTTCAAACACTAATTCCAATAAACCCAGACAAATCCTCCAAGCACTGCTATCCCCCTTGTAATTTCTTTCTCACTTTGAAGAAGATGACTGAACGTGGTGTGCACTGGGAAAAAAAGGTACTTCCTCTATATGCTCTCTCTGCTGAAGTGAAATGACTGCACAAACTTACAGCGATGATTTCTTGTTTCCTGGGGTCAATGATTCGAACTTTTTTGTCTTTGGAAGCTGTACAGATTAGGCTGCCATTGCGATTCCAGCTCACATTGTAGATCACATCCACGTGCATGTCATCCAAGTTGATGAGGGCTTCACCTGTCCCCACGTTCCAGATGATAATTGCATTATCACAACCTGAAAGAGAAAATAAAAGCTAAAAAATCACAGCCGTGATGTGAACTGAAGAAAGCCAGCAGCAGAGAGCAAGGAATAAGACCTGCTGCAGCTGCAGTGCCTCGGGCACTGTCTCTTAAGTGTGCTCTGTGTGCAGCGCCCCAGGCAGCACCACCTCACTTGAATACAGGGTCAGAGAGGGGACAAAGTGGACAGAGAAGGCAAAGAGGTGATGTTCTTACAGCTCTGCACATGACAGCACTGGCTGACAGTCACTGCTCTCTCAGGTTATAGAGATCTGCAGCAGAAAGTGGCGTGGATGGAGAATTCGGCAAGTGACAGTAGAAGAAACAGCGGAACATAGCGGGGGGAAAAACAGCAGGCATCAAAAGCTGAGGTCAGCTGTTTCATGAGAATCATTAGGCAGGTGGTTTTGTTCAAGGACCAAACAGCAAGAAGAAAAAGAATAAAGCCTTGAACAAGATGACAGCAAAATAAAGAACAGGACTGCAGCCATAAGATCCCAGAGAAGAGAACAAAAGCACAACGTGCAAGTTAGCAATGCTTCCTAATGCTTAAGGAGGGGTGAAAACATACTGAGGGGAACATAATGATCCCTGTGCACTCCTAAACAGTCCAATAGACATCCAACATCAGTTTGGTGCCACCAAGAGGAAGCCTGGAGGCTGCAGTGACCTGATGGTATCCTCCTGGCCAGGCTGCCTGGACACACACAGCAGGAGTCTGAGCAAGCTGCCTTCTCCTTTCGTGCATTCCCACACTGAGCTTTGTTAATTTAACTGCCACAAAGCCTGCATCAAAGCATTTTTGGGGAAACCAGATCCAAACCAAACCAGCACCTCAGAGAGCCTTTACATCTACCAAAAACACACAGCTCATCTGACAGCCCAGCTGAAACCATTTGCTGCTTTTATTACACTCCAAGCTAAAGGTCATGCTGTGAAAGCTGCAGAGTGAGCTAATGGATAACGACTTTCCATTTTATTTCCATAATGATTTGACTGTTTTTCAGTGGCCAAAAAAATCTCATTGCATAAACTGTACCAGTCGAGGAGGCCATTTGGAAAATACTGAAAGTTTGTGGAATGAAGAGCCAGGCACTGGGACAGCTGACAGCAAAATGGAGGAACAGTTAGGCCTTTTATAAGTAGTACATGAGAACAGGGATGAGGAGAGTGCATATGAACGCCTCTCAGCTGACGAAACTTGCAGATCAAAGAAAGTCTAACAGTTGTAATCCTGTAATTCATACCTCCAATTTCCTGCTTCTCGTCCCTGTAAACTGAGGGCAATAAAAGGCCAAGGAAGGGGCTGTGAGCCACATGTCACAGTGTTCCTAGGAACTGTCACGGGTCTTGTGATTCCCTGAAGCAGCTGGGAGAGGACAGGAGGAGCCATCAGCTCCCTCTCCTCCAACACACCCATGCCACGCGGGATGGCCATCCGCGTGGGATGCCACGGGGATGGCTGCTGCCCACACAGCACTGCCACATACCTGCACTGAGCAGCACGTTGCGCGCCGTCGGGTGCCAAGCCACGATGCCCACTCGCTTCGAATGGCCTTCTAGAACTACCACTGGCTCTGTCAAGGACAGCGTGAGCCCATTCTCAGGAATCTGCCATACCTGGAAAAGAGGAAAAGGAAAGATGGTGAGGCAAAGGGCATCCTTCTGATGAGCACATTAGTCATTCGCTTCACGCATCCTGTGCCAAGCCACAGCAGAAGCCTAGGTTATCACTTCTCCACATAAATGGGAAAACAGAGTGAGGAGACTTTTGTCAAGGCTGAGTGTAACATCCTTCCAGCACAGCACCTGACTGATGGCTGGTCACACCATGAATCCCCTCCACCACTACATCCCAGAGCCATACATGTCAGCTGCTGCCCGCGAAGGGCTCAGAAAACATTGCCTCGCTGCTCGATTCCACCTGAACCAGCTGCTGTCCTTTCAAGTTATGCTTGTCCCTCGTAAAGAAGAAGTTGCAGCTATGTTGGGGTTGACTTCTTTAGAAATGCTGGCTGTTTTCTGTCTCACCTACATGGCTCCGCATCCTTCTGCTGGTCAGGACAGTGCCAGCAGGGGGAGGAGCAGTCCCAGGGCTCTGATCACACCTCTGCAGTCCCAGCTGTGGGGCCAGAACAGCTAAACTGAGCCCAGGTGGTGCTCTCTGCAATGGGCAATGACAGGGGAGAAGATTCATCCCTGTGGCCCAGGGAAGGAGCAGCCCACCAAAGCTTTTGCTGCCGTTTAGCACTGGACAACCATATTTGAACTGAGTTTGACCTACATCCGGCTTGTTAACAAAAATTAAAGGAGAAGCCTTCAACTGAGCACTTATAGCTGCTGGAGGTAGGTGGCAGCAGCAGAGCACGTTTCCTTCCCTTCTATTGTTCATTTTTTCTGGAGAAGAAGAGGGATTGCCAAGCCCTGCCCGCAGTGCCCAGCAATCTGCCAGAGGTAGCAGTATGACTCCAAGAGGATTTCAGAACCAGGGCAGCTCACTTCCAAACAACCCCAAATGACTTCAACAGCGCAGTTGCACCCCTGCCTGCACCCTCCAGGGTTTCAAACCCTTCCTTCTCCTCTTGCCCAGCCATCCCAGCTGCACCCACAGCACCATCATGGCATGTGCTGGCTTTCACCAGCAATCACCTTTTTCGTCATGTTACAAAAGAGCACGGCAGCATCAGCAACTGCAGACTCCATCTGAGAGCAAAATACACCTTGCACACTGCAACAAGTCAGTGCACCTGCCCACGACAAGGTAACTCCAGGTTAGAGAGCTGTCAGCTCTTATAGGAGCAGCTTTGTTCGTGCCAGCCAGGGAATAAAAGCCTGACAGCAGCAACAGCTAACGCACGTCTGCTGACAGCAGCTCAGAGCTTCAGTCAGTCTGCTAAAACTGGCACTGGCACTTAATGTAATTATTTTACGTAGGTCTCACAGGAACCACCTCCAAAGCCTTAATGATTCTGAGTGCGAATGCTTCGCTGCAGGAAATAGCTGCTGCCTGAGGCAGACAGCAGGGAGGAGTGGGAGTGCTGGGGAGGGGGCTGTGCAGGAACAACAGGGACCATGGGTGCAACCTGGGGCACAGGCAGGAGAGGACCAGAAACAAAGAAGACCCAGAAGCCACCCAAAATGCTTTTCCTCTAGATGAAAAGGCCAGGACAGTTAAGTCTGCCAGAGGCAGGCTGATGTGCTGAGGATGGGGAAGGGAACCAGAGCTCTGCTCATCCCGAAGTTTGGGGAGTCTTTGGAAATAGCAAACCCTGACGAGCACAGCATCTTCTTCCCCTCGGAGAGACAAAGCTGTTCTTCCACACTGCTCTGCCCCAAATTCATGTGGCCTCACCCAAAGCTGATGGCTGTCCTGAGCCAGGGCAGCTTTCAGAGCCACAGCTCCAGCTGTGGGGGACCACCAAAGGAAGGGTGGGAGAGGAGAGAGGGGGGAACTGCAGGCAGAAACCAATAGAAGGGATTTTTAAGAAGCCTCTGGAGGACGGAGATATGTTTTTTTCCTTCAAGGAAAAGAGGGAAAGCCCCTATAGCTTACAGCAGCTGCAGGCCAGTGTAATCCCCTGCAGATTACACAAACTATTGACCTAATAATCCTGCTTGGTATTGCAAAAAAGCCAGGAGTGTAAAAGGTCGGGGTGTGCTCCCGAGCGACCCGGCCCAGCATTCCTGCGTGGGGAGGGAACCTCCCTGTGTGGGATGGAATGGGCACAGCACAGCTTCCCACGTGGAAGCCTTCACACTGCATGATCAAATGAAGGCTTTCACCTGCATCCCTGCAGGAGCAGGCACTGAGAGCAGCCATTCTCACTGCTGCAAGGGCTCTCCTTTCATTTGAAACCAATTTGCTCCGTGGAATGAACTCTTCTCTGATTGTTAACAAGAAGATCATTAGTGTTCACCTTCTGATGAAGCAAATTTTCCCTATCTGAGAAGAACCATCTGATACCATTTACGAGCCTTTCCAGAATCAAACGTTTTCCAGCTGAATTAAAAAGCCTTCAGTACGTTACAGTCATTCAGCAGAGCACCAGGCATGAATATTTAAATAATTCCTGATTTGTTGGCACAAGAGAATCCTTCTTCAAAGAGAAGCCACAGAAGGTATCCGCATGCCTCTGTGTTTTCAAAGAAGTCTTTCTGAGAACAGCGTGGAGCAGAGAAGATGGGGATGCCCCACTGGTATCAAAAAAAAAAGATGCCTGCTTTTCCAGTGCCCTAATGAGCCCAAATAATTACCTGCTCAGATGCAGTTCCCAGGCTATTTTCACCTTACAGACTGACTTTTCTCATTGCTTGGCTGGATGGATTCTCAGAGCCACGTTCTCCCCCTCACCACGAGCCTAGCTGATCCTGATGGGTCCTGTTGTGGCACAGGGTCAGATCCTAAATCCTTAAGTGTCAACATACAGATGGCCTCTGACAATTTAAGTTACTTTTTAAAAGCAGCTGGTGCTTCTGCAAAAAGCTACATCATTTCCCTCCACTGCATCACTGTTTTTTGCATTTTCTGTTGGCTAATGAACAGTTCAGAGTTGAAGAAGTGCTACATATCTCTCAAAGGAATTAAGATGAGTTTATTCAGCGCCAGGCTGCTCAGGAAGCAGGACTCCAAAAACCTCTGCTGAAGAAAAGCAAGGAAAACAGGATGCGGAACAACTTGTGCCAAGCCAGACAAGCAATTAAAGCTGGGACAGCTCAGCTCACCGGCTCATCCAGTTCCTCTCCCAAGCAATGCAGGCCAGCCACGTTCTTTACAATCTCCAGCTCTCTGTCCAGCCCACTTCATACGTGTCCCAGACGACTTGCCCACCAGAAACTACACAAGACCTAACAAGAGACTCAGCTGAGCTTTCAGCCAGCCCTCCTCGATTTCACCTCCACTGCTTTCAATGCAATTTCACAGCCACCATTTCCCAGACTCACACATGTGTGTGTGGTGTGTGGGGGACAGGATGGGCAGTGACCCTGGAGCACACAAAGCCCTGCTCTGTGTGGACGGTGTTGTCTGCTCACCAGGAGAGTGTGGACAACTCGCAATTGAACACTGTCAGTTTTTCTCCACAATTCAGTCCCTCTGGAGCCTTGCAACATACTTGTCATTGCACTTGGATTAGTGACTTATCTTGCCTCTCCAAAGCAGCTATGGACTACAGCTTCGTCTGCTTCTGTTGATGCTCATGTTTCAGAAAGCATTCGTTCTGACTCACAGCCCTTTTGGATTCTGGTTTCTAGAGGAACAAAACAGCATCCTTCAAAGCTCAGTTCTAGCCCAGTAGTGACTGTTACAAACACAGAAGCTTGTTGTTTTGTTTAATATTAAATATAGTAAGCTTTGTTAACATGCTTTGGCTTCCAAGACAGAGAGATCACAGGCAATGCTGTCCCAGCATAAGCCACTTGGGATGAATCCCCTCCCAAACATTTTAACGATGAACAGAAGCAAAGGAATTTATCTGACATGATCTATAATAAGATTTCAATATAACATTCAGCCTACAGCATTTCTAAATATGGCCAAAGATCACTGAAGTTATTTGGCATTATTTCATCTTACAAGCATTTTCTTTCACTTATTCTGCTGTGTTTGCATACACAGGATTCCACATCCATCACTGAGCAAGGTCGTCTATTGTTCAGTGCGTAAAACAGGACTGGGGACCAAGGCTGGCAGGTGTAAAAATTGGATCACTGTTAATATACTTAAACAAATAAAAATAAATTTTAAGAAATCCCAAACTTTTGACATCTATTCACAACCTTTGACTAGGAAAAGATGTTTCAACTTTAAACTAAGGGCTGAAGCAATTATGAAAGCAGAATAGCTTGTTCCTCCCTCTAATCTCCACGGCTTTGCAGCACACGCCACCACATCCATTTGGATACCTGAGATTGGGAACCACCTCCACCTTCTGTAAAGCACTGCAAACCAAACCAAGCCACTACTGAATGGCACGCTGCCTTCCTTCCCTTCCCAAACATCAGATCCCCAGAGGAAGAACTGCTCTTCTACTAGCCCAAGAGAAAACCAGAAAGTTGGATGCCAAGGTAGAAGGCACCTCAGTTCTCAAGCAGAACCAAAACCCACTACAGAGAATGCCCATAAGCAGTCCTCCAGCAGAAAGGATTCTACCTTTGGTATCAGGACAGGAGACAGCCACATGCATTCAGAAACATAAGCACCATTTGCAGCATCACTCTCAGCATGAAAGCAGGTGCACTCACCATGACAGTGCAGTCCTCAGAGCCGCTGGCGATGACCTGGTCGTTGTGGGGACACCAGTCAATGTCCAGCACTGGTCCTGTGTGCCCGCACACCGTTGGGTAGGACTTGTCAATTCGGCCCGTCTGGAGGAGAAAAGCAAAGAGGAGAGCTGTGATATGTTGACAATACAGAGCACATCTCAAACAACAGAAGAAGACTCCTCCTAATGCTTCACTGAGGCTTTTGGTATTCAGTTTTATGGCATTTGGATTATCTTGTGCACCAACAGAGGAAACGAGCCGGCAACTTTCTTCTTGGAGACATCCTGTGGTGCAAGCCAGCTCTGCTCGTGCTTCATGACAGTGGGCAGCCACAGCTAAAGATAACCAGGCTGCAGCTCTAATTGCAGGGTGCTGCAGTGCTTTGAATTCACCAAGCCCGCTCGCTTTCATCCCAAAGGCATTTTGCTGAGATGGAAAGCATTTAAGGCGCAGTTAAGTGAAGCAAAGCACTGTGTTACAGGACTAAATGACAAAAGTGATCCACCGACTGCCGCAGCGACGCCCTCACTGACTCCCACCCGCCCCTATGGCACACCTCAGTGCCACCAGCATGCCACCAAAGTCAGCTCCCCAGCAGAACAAGCCAACAAAATGCCCCACGTGAGATGGATCCAGCAATGGCAACACAGCACCCCTTTACATCCTGAAGCCAGAGCAAGATTCCCATGGCTGCAGGGCCAGGAACTGCAGCCCCTCCCCTACAGGATTTTGCTGCCCACATGGATGCATCAGCAAAACACGGCTGACAGGAGGCAGGGAGGGAACGTTTTGGGACAGATTCTTCACTTCTTGTGTTTAAATATGTGGAAGAAATGGCTGGCATTTCAGTTCTACCACTTGGTGGTGACAGCCTCAGCCTCGGAGCTGGGCACTCCTCCTGCTGATTGCCATGCAGAAGGCTCTCCCTGCTCAAAGCTGGAGGGTCAGAATCAAGCTGGATGTGGGCTTTGGAGGACTGCTGACCTCCAGACCTCTCCTGGTGAGAAAACAAGACAGAGATCCAACAGACTCAGAGTTAAATCACAGGAACACCACAACAGACATTTCCTGAATGGCCAAATTCAGGTTAAAAAGTAAATAAAAATGCTACAGTGAGCAGCAGCAGACATCCATCACTTGTACTGCACACCTCTCCCATCTGCACGTGGACTGACCTATGGAAAAAGATTCTTAATAAACGAATAAAGAAAAGGAAATGGGCAGCCCCATCCCCTGCACAGCCACTATGCAGAAAAAGGCTTTAAGATTTATTTGGGGTGGGGGGGGTTGGTCAAAAGTGAATTCTTGGACTAAAGTGCTTCCGCAGTCCTCCCAGGTTTGAGAGTTTGGTTTTGTTTCCTTTCTTTCTTTTTCTTTTTTTTTTAATGTAATCTTTTAATTAGTTGAGGATTTAAAATAAACCTCAAGCGCTGCTACAGAGCTTAAAATTAACTCAGTATGACTTCAAGAAATTAAATCCTTCTCAAAATCCATTACCGCTCTGCTGAGCGACGCTTCACCGTAACAGCTTTTGATGCTCTAAAAGTTGTGCTTTGAGAAGAGTTATAAAAGCCATAAAAAGCCTTGAGGACCAGCCCTGGTGTGCTGGATGGTGCTGAGCTGGAGCACGCTCAAAGTTCAGGTCCTTTAGCAGGGTGGGCTGCCCTTAACAACTGACAGATAAGAACAAAAAGCTCTGTTATTAAATCCATAGGGGTCAGATAAGCAGCACGGGAAAACCATTCCCAGCAGCGGCAGTTTTATCAATTAATGTGATTGTCTCCCAACTGCTTCTATGCCAGAAAAGGGTGACTGGCTGCAGGAAACAGCCCCCAGATGGTGGTAAAAATATCACTGGGAACAGCTGCTTCCCCCAGGCCAGGCTATGCTCACCACCACCAAGAGGGAAGTGGCATTGAGTTGCACAAGGAGCAGCGATTTCACCACCCTCACTTTGCAGAAGTCTGAAGAAAGAAATCAGGTTGCAAGCACCAAGCCTGAAAGACAAACTGACTGCTACCTGTCTTCCCTGAGCCGTGTGACAATCCCCAATTCTGCAAAATTGGATGGAGTGAAGCTTGATGCGCTCTGGGCACCAATCTTCCACCTCTGGTTGCAGCAGCTGGCCATGCAAGTGGCACTCAGGGAAAATAATATGGGATGCAATGGAAGTGTATTGCTCTCTCGTGACCGTGACAAATAGCCATTAGTCACTGCTAAACCAATCACAGTATCCATAGCTAATGTGGAAGATGATGAAGAGAGATGCTGATGGCTCAGTGCAGCGATCCCTTCCATCCCTGCCTGCAGCCACCAAGCTCAGCTTCCACCCTCAGCACTGCACAAGGCTTGAAGAGCTGCAGCAGCCTTGCCTTGCACTGAGCTCTACCTGAGCATAAGGCAGAGGGGTAACAACGCTTGCCCTTCAACTTCCTACAGAAGTAAGATTTCTGGAGCTTTAGTGCCTGCCTGCTCTTCCTTAGTTCATCAAGAACCTGATGATCCACTGCAGTCAAGCTGATGGTGATAAATGAAAACCATTAATATCTTGCTTTTTTTATCTAGTTGTTGCACGGTTGTCTTCAATTCTCATCTTCCCCCACTCAACATACACCATTGCTTGGGGCTGTGTGAGACTCCAAGCAAAATTTAGGGGAAAAAAATTGTGGCCTTCAGAGGGACAGGAGGAGTCCGCAGCCTCACGGTAGAAAAGCAGCACTTCCCCTTCTAGAGGCTTTATGTAACGGCTCACGCTCTGCCACCACAACTGAGAACTCCCTGCAGCAGCATTTTCTTCTCTGCAAGCTGCAAAGATTTTGCAGAGAGGGGGGAAAAAAAATGGTCCCCAGTCCCCACAAAGCACAGCCCCAGCACCACGGTGTTTGTGAGCCGCTTTCCCAGCACGTCAGGAAACTCCCAGATATCAGCTGTATGGAGCTGCAGGAGCAGGCTCCAAAGGAGCTGCATGCAGCTTGCTTGTGAGGATCGGTGCACACCTCCTCACCGGGCTCCCTCCCTGCACATTCACTGGGACCAGGATCCCAGATCAGCTCTGCAGTCCTGCTCTGCACCGCTCTGCTCAGTGCCCATCACACACAATCTGCAGCAAACGCGCTGTTTCCACTCTTCTTCCCCGACGCGCCCAGCACACTCCAATTAGCCTATTATCTGCGCTCCATAATGGATGCAGATTAAAGCACTTCATCTACGGCTGGCCCCGCAGAGCGGCCAACCCGCGGGAATCGCAATTCCCAGCAAGTCTGGAGGTTCCTGCTGGCGCACGGGGACGGTGAATCCCGGAAGGTCCACGCACAGGGCGGGACGACGCAGCAGCCCGGCGGCACCCAACTCCGCTGACCGCAGCCCCGGCCACGCAGCGGTTAACCGGCTCGCACTTGCCGCGCATTGGCTCGGCCCCCGCCAATCAGCGCGGCGGCTGCCGGCGGCCCCGAGCGCTGTCATGACCATATAAGGCAAAAAGCCGCGGTCGCCGCAGTGCCGCTGCGGCGGGCGCGGGAACGCGCGCGCGCGGCGCGGGAAAGGGCGGGGGAGTGACACGTGCGCGGCCCGGAACCGGCAGCGCCCGCAAAGCACAGCGGGCCCCGGAGGGGTGAAGTGCTGGGGAACCAGCCTCAAAGCGGGGCATGGAGCCGGTGCTGCGCGGGGCTCCTGCGGCCTTTGCCGTGCTGACAGCTCCCGGAGGTCAGACTGTGAGAGTGATGCCCCAGGAGGTGGAAGGGGGCTGCTTTCCCTGTGGCTGGAGCTGCATCAGGTGTTAAACGTTAAAAGCATACCAAAGGCAAGGTGTAGAAGTGACTGCTTTCATCTCCAGAACAAAACAGCAAGCACTATGCTGTGGGAACTCAAACACCTGTGCTAAATGGACTCGATCAGAAGTCAGAATGGGGGGGGGAGGGAGGAGTGTTCAGGGAGCTGAAGGAGCAAGTGTCATCGCTCACAGAGGCAGAAATAAAAGAGGAACACAGGAAGCGATAGAGCACGGCCCACAGCGTTCTGTGCTGCAAAAGAAATCATCAGGCTGAGGGATTTGAGAGCAGCGGTCCTCAGCAACCAGCCATGCCCAAACTTTATCACATCAGAACCTTGGGGAAGTGGAAAACAGAGCGGGAATGTGGCTGAGGACACAAGTGAAGCCAAAGGATGGCAGGAGGAATCACTGACTAAATGAAAAAAATATATAAAAATAAACAAGCCACCAAATAATAACACATAGCAAGGGGAAAATAGGAGCCTGTCCTGGCAGGGCTGAGCTGCAAGGCATGCAATGTCACAGCAACTGAGCAAGGGGCTTCCAACCCAAATCTGTGCTATGGGACCAGGCTTGGGCAGGAGCAGGACATACAGCTTGAGGGCAGCCACATCCCAGAATGCTTGCAAAGAGCTGCTGAGGAGATGAGCAAAATGCAGAGCTGTAGAAGAGCCCGGGGGCTGGCTTGCCTCGTTATAGCTAGCAAGGCAGAAGTGAGAACTTGCCACGTCTGCTCCTGTGATGCACTCTCCATCAGAATGCTATATTCACTTCTGGTCACTTCTGCTATTTATAACAGGACAGATCTGCACAGAGAGCTAGGAAAAAGGGCTGATAACAGACAGAGCATTTGGAGAGTACGGCTAAGAGAGGTGTGAGGGTCACAAAGACAAAATGTTACTGAAGAGGAATACTAGCTTTTCTTTTTTCCTGATTCACACAAATACAAAATGCCATCTCAAACAAAAAATAGGAAGGATTTGAAAGAATGAGGAAACACCAGGAGATGCTGGAACACACCACAGAGCACGCTTCCTGATCTGGTGCTCCTCTGTTGGAAAGAACCCTTTTTTCTAAAGGGTTATGAACCCAAATCTAACTGCTTCTGTAAAGCAACACCATCAAAATACTTCAGCTTTAAGTCTGTATTAAAATCAGTTTGCATCAGTATTGGACTACTGATTCTATCTAACATGGCAAGAATTTACACTAAATGCATAAATGAAGCCAGGAGTGCAATTTCAGAAGCATCAAACACACAGAATTGAGGAGAGCAAGAAACATTGTCAATATGATCCCCTATCACTCTCAAGGACATTCATTTCCCTTCTATCTCATCAAGCTATCCATCTTACACACTGTAAATTTTCAAAGGAGAAAAAATTCCTGTGGAAACAAATCACTAAGATGAAGTAATGCATTTAGGTTTGATGTTTCTCGCTTTTGTTTTTAACTATGAACACATGAAGGGATTGGGGTGGCCAAGAGCCTGTCAAAGGTTTTCAGGTTAGCATTCTTGTAATCTGACTGTGGTAAACGCTAGCACATCAGAAAGGGAGAGGAGAGCAGCACTCTCTTGCAAGGATGAAAGATGTACTGTGGTTTTTCCACGTGATATCTGGGGGCAGAATGAATTTATAAGAATTTATTTCAGTCTCAGACACTGCTCCTGCTCATTTGTACAGTCTTATACCATAAAATTATGAGACTGGCAGGGAGATTTCCATGCCAATCTTTACAGCTTCCTCCAGCTATTTGATGCAGCCATTTTTGTATCCGGTGGGCAGCAGCCTATCATTTCTGTGTGCTTTACAAAGCATTGGCCTGAGGAGCTACAAAAATATTCAAAGGAAAGAGTAAATTGTACATATAGCCTCATTGTGAGATTTTTTTCTGGAGACTGAGCAGCATTTGGCACAGAAAAAGTAAGGAACAGACTAAGATGAAGCTTAGTCTGCTTCTCTCTGCGTCAGGTACTAAGGGCTAGCAAGACCTGGCTGCAGTGTCAGAGCCCAGACAGAGCCACACGGGCTGGGAGAGCTGCAGGAGAGCTGTGACAGCCCTGGAGCTGTTGTCTCACTGAACTAGTTCTCGTCTCACACCACACAACAGAAGTGTAACGACAGGACAAGCAGCAGCCAGACCAGCTGTGCCATGGTTGCAAGGGCTGTGCACATGCACTGCAGGGAGCAGCACCCAGCTGTGCCACCCACTCCATTCTGGTTTGCAAGAAGCATTCCTGAATTTAGTGATTCTCACGAAGCTCAAGGAGCCAAATCCTGATGGCCAAAAAACCTGACTGCAGCTAGCACAAATAGAGAGGCTTTAGGAAGAGCACGAGTTCTACTCAGAAACCTCTGACATAAAGATTTGCTTTAGATCAGTCAAGCAAACTACTTATTTACTGTGTTTAATGCACGGGAAGCGTTACCCTGATTCCAGCAGCATTACATGTGTTCCTACACAGCACAGCTGAGCAATGTTTGTCACAACACAGCAGAGACTTCACAGCCGTAGCGCCGCTCACAAACAAGCAGTGAAGTGACAAGGGAAAGCTGAGCACGTTAACAGCAAGAAACTCAGCAGCACTCACCTTGTGCAAAGGCAGCACCAGGAAGGCCCCGCCGCCGCTCGCATCCACGATGATTGCAACAAACCTGGGGTTCACAGCACAGAAGGAGCTGTCCCAAGTGACACGAGAGACACGGATGTCATCGTAGCACTGGTCGTTCTTCACTGCCTGGCCAAACACATGCCGGAATTTGCTCTGTCGTACCACTCGCCTCATTGTGTCTGTAGAGAAAAGGGATGGCAGAGGGTGGTCAGCCACACGTAGGGATGTGCTGCTTGTCAGAAGGCAAGTCAAGGGCTTGTCACCTCGCTGTCACCCGGCCCCACCGCTACACAATGCAGTTTCACACACTGCTGCATTCACAGGGAGCTTCCTGCAGACCTGCTAAGTTCTCAAGTTGTTTTACATTTAAAAAACAACACAGGTTGCCTCATCCCTGACACAACCAAACCGCACGTTCAAGGCTGTTTCATAGAAGGAGTTCACTGGTTAAGTGTCAGCACTGCTATTGTAGACGCTCTTTCTGCAGCAAAGGAAGTCCCTAATCCTAAAAGCAGTTTTTAGACAAGTCTCCGCATATTTTCAGGGATAAATCTGGGCTTGGATTGAACTTGTTTACTTTCAAGTCAGACAGGGTCCAGAAGATGTAAATAAAAATGCAAGCTCTCAAAATCCGGTGTTCCTGTGAAGTGGTTCCACATGTCAGCCAGCTTCCACTTCTTTCTTCTCACTCCAAAATCTCACCAAAAAAAAAAAAAAAAAATTAAAGTTTCCTAGGCAGAAAGGAGTAATGGAAACAACCTAATGACTCAAATTAACTTAGCGTGTCTGTAGCACTTCTCTTGAGACAAGGATTTTCAAGAAGGCTTGAGTTAAAATAGAGGGAAACTGACCAGCATGGAAAATTCCAGCGCTGGATGAAGACTCAGGTAGGGGACCTCGCATGAATCCCAACCCTGGAAGCAAGCATCCGCCTCCTGTCTTGCTTCCCAGAAACTTCCCATGTGGAAACAGCGCTGGGAAAGCCACAGTGCTTTGCAAAGCTGCTCCCTGCAGACCCAGGCTGATGCCCAAGTGAGAGACTGAGCAGAGTGCAAGTGTGCATCTCTGCTTTTTGGTGATGAAAGGCTGTGCATCCATCTGACTGCAGCGCCTTTGCGTGAGAGCACTGAAAGAGACTGCAGAACGAGCGCCGTTTGTAGTCGTGAGGTTACAAAGAGCTGCAAAACTGGAGCAAAGCACTCATCAGAGCTGGGAAATCAGCAGTCACACGGTGTTTGAAGAAAAGAAAAACGTTACAATTAATGTCACAGACAGCTACAGAGCAAAATGCTCCGCTCTAGGTGTTTGAAAGAAAAAAAGCACTGCCTGCTTCTCATGAGATCCCCCTGAGCACCATGCAGCCCCACTGCCCCCTGCCATCACAAGGTTCTGCCCAGGTGAGGGCACTACAAGGATGGTTTCTGACAGTCTGTTCAATCTCTCAAATGAATTCCGTCATTTTGAAGATACAGAAGTGCCACAAACACCATTTTGTAATCACAGGGTTGTAGAATGGTTTGAGTTGGAATGGGCACACAGCTCTAGCAGTGCTCACAGCCCTGTCCCTTGACCGTGGCTGTGTGCAGGGATGGGGCATCACCAGCTCTCTGGGCATCCTGTGCCAGTGCAGCTTATAGGAAAAAAAGAAGAAAAAAAAAAAGCAATTGTAATTTTTAAACACAAAACATTGTGAACTATTACAATTGCCAGATGAAAAAAGCTAGATGCAACTTATTAATGATTAGTGTCACCTTCCAGATGAACTTAGGCTTCCTCTGTCAGTTAGTGCAGTTGCACAACGCACTTTCTGCCACACATTGCACTTAAAACCATGGGGCTGCTCTGGGCTGGGCACACCCAGCAACAACAGCACAGCGCAATGGAAGCCACCAAGCAGCAGCAATGTGAGCACGAAGCGCGGCCTGCCGGCGCCATTTTGTGCTCTCAGCAGGCCTCAGCAAAGCCTGACCCAGGAGCACTTCAGCTCAAGGTGCCTGAAAGAAACAAAACGCGTCGTCCTATTGCTGCTTGAGGACTGGCGGAGACGTAGCATGCAAGAAACACAGCTCCACACCCAGCTGCTAATCTATTGCATAGATGCAGAGAGGCTGGGCCTACTCCCAGAGAGCCATTAGTGCTGCATGGCAATGGGACACAGAGCTTTGGGTCCACTGCTGTGAGTCCTGCCCTTGGCACTGGTTCTGAGGGCTTCCAGTGCTGCTCCCATCCCCACTACCAGCCACACGCTGCCTTGCTGGTCACATTGGCTCCCTGGTGGGAATGCAGCCTGTTCTCATCCCACCGATGTTTCAGAAGAAAGTAAAGAGAGGGCTAAGAGCTGTCTGGTGGAGTTAACGTGCAGCAAACTGCCCACCATCAACATATGGTACATGCAGGGGTTTTCTGATTCGTCTGCTTTAATGCTGAGAACATGGATAGGGCGGTTAATAAGAGGGATTGTTTGTATAGCTTGGATAATTATATCTCTCCTTCAGTTCATCAACACCTGAACACCATGAGGAAGTCCCTCTCAAGCACTCTATTTTCCCCAGTAATAAAATCCTACTATGCTATTTCCCTCATTTTTACCATTTCCCAGGATTTTTCGCATTTGAAATTTCTTGTTTTCCACAACTGACATTTAAAATCACAGAGAGCCAGAAGTATCCCAAAATACCCCTATTTGTTCCAAACCGATTTGTTTGAGCACACCTTCGCTGCCCTCTTCCCCCACCTACAGCTCATCATTCTTAGCAGGAGCTCTCCATGATGAACACATGGTGAACAGCCTCTGAGTCCTCATTTCCATAGCAAAGGGAGTGATTCTTGGCTTTGGATCACAGCCATTTTGATCTGGCTGCTCTCCAAAGAGAAGTGGGGAAAAAATAAATGTGCAGGCTCCAGCTATAAAGAGCAGCAAGTATGGATCTTCCCGCACAGCACAGAAAGTGGGCAGGTGGAAAACAACACGGGTTAGCTCGATCCTGAGCACCAAGAAGAGTCATCCTATCCCTATGACAGCCTCCTGTGAAAATGCAAAGAGCGTTTAGTATCCTAATTTGTCTCTCAGTGAAGTGTGAAGGATCGCTCTTCCACCACCCACAACACGAGCAGAATTTGGAAGCTCCATCCCTGGGGACACCCAAGGTCAGGGGATGGGGCTCTGAGCACCTGATGGAGCTGTGGGTGTCCCTGTGCACTGCAGTGGAGTTAGATCAGATGACCTTTAAGGATGCCTTCCAATTGAAGAGATGCTATGAATCTAATCTGGTAACTGGGCTGGGACAGGTCCTCCTGGTCATCAGCAGAGGTAGGGCAGCACTCAGCCTGCCCACTCGCAGGATCATACAGTGAAACGCCAAAATTTATGCCGATCTGATGTCTGGAAAGAGTGATGCAGCCTTCGGTATCTGCAAAACCCTGCAAGGCTTCTGGGAGCCAGAGCACATCCACAGCCAAACAGGGCTGGGCTTGGGCAGCAGACTCAGCGTTAAGCTTTCAAAAGAGAAGGATAATTAGATCGTGGTCGCTGCTGCTAAATCTGAGCTGAGGAACTGGAACGATCTTCGTACACTTGCTAGACAGGAAATGCTTTTTTTTTTTTTTTTGTAAAGTACAACTTTGGAGGATTTAAAGCCTCACTGCTGCGAGTTGAAAGGAGTTTGAATTTTGCCAGAGTTACAGCCCTCAGCAAAATGAGAACAGAAGCGCTCGACGCCCTGCAAAGACAGCGACAATAGAAGTGCTGACAGCTCTGTGCCTGAACTGATCTCCTGGACCTGCTTGGGGGCACCGACATCTTGCATGTCCTGTACAGGACACAGCCGTCCACCTTCAGTCTTTTCCTCCCCAAATGTCAAGTGACATTCAGCTGAATTTTACCTCGCATTCAGCTCCGTCTCCCACTGCCATATGGTTCAGGCTCCGGCCTTTGTTCCAGTCTTTAAAAGGATCTCAGAAATGCAGAATGCCATCAGCCATACTTGCACAGTGATACTTTTCATCCCGTTTCTTCTGATCTCCCATGATGATGTGTCACAAGAGTTACCATGAGTTTGCCCATTTTCCTGTTTATAAAGGATTTATCTGTCTAGAGAAACCAACAGATGTATTTCTGTGGCTTCGGAGGGTTTTCAGGCTGCTTATGCAAGAGGAAACGCATCCTGCTAGGGAACACTTACAGGAAAACCCCCCACTAATGGCAAAATCCTGCTCAGCCCATGTGATTGTGATCCCTTCTGGAAAGAGCGACATTTGAAAGAAAGGGCTGGATTCAGGCACAGCCAGCCGGAGGCTATGGCTAAGGGAGGGGGGTACAAAGCAACCAGCCTGGGAGGACGGCGCTTCCTTATAAAACGCTGCTTCTTTTGGGGCTGGAAAGGAACAGGGCTTTCCCTTAAATGGGAAACTTGAAGATAAGCAAGAGTTGCATCTGTTTATGGTAAGCCCCAAACTCCATTCAGCACCAGCTTTATTGAAGGGATTCCATGCGCTTCAACGGCGGCTTTGAAATAAATTCAGTCTCAGATAACGATCAACAAATGCAAAGCAGATAAGGAGAATGACCAAGGCACCGTAGGCAATGTCACCAGAGCAAATCACTATTGATGCTCACCATGAGAGGACACCTGCCTTGCTGCTGACATGGAGAGCCCCTTGTGTCCCTGCCATGATGCTATCTCTCTACGTACGATTCTCTCCCAGCAAGGGGATGGTGGGTGTGTGACTGCTCCATCCCAACACACGTGAGGATGGGAGCAGCTGAGCACTGCCCAGGTATTTCCTAATCTCACGCTGGCATTTCTTCATCTTGGAGTGCTGGGTTGTGCAACCTCAGCACATCCTCTGTGAGCCATGCATGTGCGCTGAGTGCAGTGCAAACATACATCTGCCTGCAGACATATGCTTCACAGCCTTACCATACTGCACAGGACAGCACCTTAAGAACATCTCAGAGGAACATCCAGCAAAAGGAAAAGCTTGCCAGATCATTTTAAGGGCACGGATCACTAAGCCCGAAGCAGCGTGCCAACCTGCAGGAGTTACCCAGGCAAGCAGTGCTGGCAGGCTACGATGGGTTGCACAGGCTGCAATGTACAACGGCAGTCAGAGTGCAGAACCAGCACAGCACCAGCAAGGCTGCAGGAGCTCATCTCCCTTCCTGAGCAAAATCAATGGGCACAGCCTCATAACGTCTTGCCATATTTAGGCAGGGGGAAGCAGAGGGGAAAAAATAAAATAAGAAATCACATGACAACAAAAACTGCAGCTCGCCCTACCACAGTGCATGAAAGCTCTGGTACGAAAGGGAACTGCTTGACTCAGTCCTACTCTGTTTGACTTCACACTATCACCTCTGTGGTGTACCATTTCAAATCAATTCATACTGAGCCCACTGCTGACAGAACTTTTGTTTTCAGATGTTCAGAGTTATTTAAACGCAGGGTGTACACTACTACAGATGGTCACAATCCCAAAATACATCATATTTGCGCACAGATTATTTTCAGTCTTTGGTTACTTTAGTCTAGGTTGAGCAAGACTCTGCCATCTGATTTCACTTCATTTTAAAGACAAAAAGCTGCAATCTGAACTCAATACTGAAATTTCCAGCTGTTACACCACTGGCAAGATTCTATTTTGGGATGGGAACCCAAGCCACAAACTACCAGGGAATTTGATTATATCTCAACTGGGGAGCACAGCACACTCAAAAATGTAACGCAACCCAAACTTGAAATAAGCTGGAACTGCAGTCCTGGACAAAGTGCAAGGTGCTAGTTCTAACCTGTGAAGTACTTGATACCACTGTTTTTCAGAGCTGTACCAACGCTCCCATCTCACACACACTGTTGGGAAGCATGGCCCCATGCAGGGGCTGATGCTGCTCACAAGAACATGCAGGGATGCCGTGGATATTTTCACTTGAATTGCATACCTAGAAATCTTCATCTTCTTGGGTGCACAAGCTTATTACTCACATTATTTTGTAGCTTTAATCTTTACTGACTAACACTACACCATTCACTGTAATTTGCAGCAGGTGCTCTCCTGCTGCCTATCCCAACAGCAGTTTCCAGCCAAACCTCCTTCCTAGCCTGCATCTTTTGTAACACCTTGTGTCATGCCACAGGCACTGATCAGTGATGTGTCTGGGGATACGTGGATGACAGCAATTTCATATAGACTGGACAAAAAGGATCACTAAAAATGAAAAACGTGTCATAACCAAAGACAGGGGAGAGCAAAGCAAAGCAGAAGGCATTAAAACCCAGGACAAGATCTCACAATGGCTTATAACACGTGCCTCCCCCATGCTCTTCTGCTAAAGCCTTCCTTCTCCTCCACTTTCTCCACTGGAATAAACACCAGAGATCGCTCCCTTGCACGTTGTACAACATCTACTGCCAAGAGAAAGCAATACACTTCCAGTGTTGAACAACAGCCCTATGAACTTCAGCCAGAGACATTACACCAGCGTGATGGAAGATGCTACTTACACCCCTGGGGACTGAGTGCATCACCTCAACAGTAAGAGCAGCATAACCCACAAAGTAGAGGGCAACAGGGCTTCAGACCACGCTCTGACCCTGAGGAAAACACAAGACAGAGAGCACAGCCCCTGTGCAGAGCTGCAAGTCAGCCAGCCTGTTCTGACAGCCAAGCTCCAGGAACCCTGTTAAGAGAAGTATGCAGATAAAATGCTTGCTCCATGCAGCTGACCTAGTTCTCTTATCAGTGCAGCAGAGCTAACGGGGAAGTACCAGTCTGTTTGAGGCTGCTACTCCGATTTGCTGAATTCTTCTGCTCTCTTGAAGGTTACACGAAGCTTCTTCTGAGATCATTTGTATTTCTGAATGACAGACCACAAGGCTTTTCCTCTCCCTTCTTTCAACCTGGGAGATGAGCTTCGGCTGAAAGCACAGGAGCAGCTAAGGGTGGTTGTTATGAATGCAGAAAGAGCTCTTCCCCACCAGACCTTCATTAATTTCTTACCAAACCATTAGTCTCACAATCCAGCAGAAGCCTACCACATCCCACCATTCCCAGCTAATTAGCCAAGGCACAAGTGCTTTTCTCTAGGGCAGCTAAGCCCTACCAGCAGGAAAGGACTGTATTTTCTCCTGCAGCTTGAATCAACCATAGGTCCTCAAATGAAATAAACTGCAAACCTAAGCCTGTTTGCGACAGGAGCTCATCAGTATCCACTGGACCCAAAACAGCTCCTGCTGCAGGAATGCATCATCTTCAGTGATGAACCTAACCTGGAGGCCAAACAGAAGCAGCACCCAGGAGCTGGGAGCCCAACATAAAGAATAACAAGTGCAGGATTTCCCATTCCACACAAGTCAAGAGAAAGTGTGGTCATGAAGGTAATTTGATTAACACGGTGTTTTCTAAGGTAAGCATGTTTCCTGTCGAACTTCAGTAGCCTTAAGACATTACTGGGAACATTATGCTGTTTCTCCTTGCTTATAGCTACGTGGATTACACCTTAAAATCCAAAAAGATTCATCAAAAGGAGAAATCTCCAAAGGATTTGATGAACCGTTTTCTGTTCCTCCTGAATTCCAACACGTCACAGCGCCCAGATGTACCACAGAACTACAAACACTGAAGATGCTTTGAAGAAAACCTATCTCATGGATGAAGTGCTCTCCAAGCACCCCGCAGCACCTCAGCCTGAGCCCCACAAGGAAACCCAGACCCACGGAAAGTGTTTTGCTATAAACATGAAGGCAGCTGGGATGCAAATTCCTCACCACTTTGAAATAAAGCAGAAACGTCAGCTCAGCACAGCCAGGACAGCAGAGCTGCCAAGTGTGACTCAGACTGACCGAGCTCTGCAAACGGCCCAGCCATTGAACCAGATGATCTTGGAGGTCCCTTCCAACCCAAGCCAATCTATGATAATTGTCAAAGGCAAGACAGTATCTTCAGCAGAGGAGACGCAGAAGGTTCAGGTTGGACAAACATGAACACATTTCAGCTTTTAACACCGGACAAATAAGCTGCAGAATGAATCTCACTTCCCACAGCTGGAACTGGCATGTCCTTCTCCAGATTTCCATCTGCTGTCCTGCCAGCAATTCTGGCCAAGCAGCCTGTAATTCAGCGAGCGCCATTGTCGTCCTGTCCCGTTTCCATAATGAGTAACTGGAAATCAGGGTTGGGCTAGATCACAGCATCATTAACACTGGAAAAGGCCACCAATATCATCTAATCCAACCCCATACACTCACCAAGTCCAGTAGCTGTGTCCCTCAGTGCCACATCTCCATGTTTCTTGAACACCTCCAGGGACGCTGACCACACCACTTCCCTAGGCAGCCTGTGCCAGCGCCTGACCACTCTTCTGGAGCACAAATTGTTCCTACTGTCCAACATGAACTGCCCTGGTGCTACTTAAGGCTACTTAATCACCTCTTGTCCTACAGCTGTTACCTGTGAGAAGAAGCTGACCCCCACCTACCTGTAGAGAGTGATAAGGTCAATCTGCCAACTCAATTTTAGATCCCTGTCCCACAGTACCAACTACAACCACTCCGATGTTTGCTGTAACCAAGGGCTGAGTTTAAGCTTCTCTGTCCTACAGCTGCTCTGCTCATGGACCCAATGTCTGGCACAGGCAGCAGAGACATGGGCACAGCCTGGCCTCGGGCAAGGCAGGCAGGAATCACAGCCCCTGGTGACCTTTAAGCTTTACCTACCTGCTGTCTCGGCAATCACGTTACTGCACACACAACCTCAGCTTTCAACCCTCCGACAGAGCTCCTGTGGCATTTACAGCACTGCAGGAGGAACAGCCAAAACAACAGGCAGCATCAAGTCGAGATAAGCCCCAGCTGCTTTTCATGTGATCCTTCGTAGTGCCTCAGAGCTCCTCTTGTAGACCAATGTGGCAAGCACTACATAAAAGGAACCAAGAGATAACCTTTGCCCTCAGAGAAACATCAGGGAGTGAAGCAAGGAGTGCACAGATAACACACGAGCATCTAAAGCATGGTGAAACAGGAGGCAGAATCCGGGCTGCATTGGGAGAAGCTGTGCAGAACCTGAACGAATTGCTCCAGAGATGGCTGGGGCCGGGAAAAGAAATGCTGAAGGCACAACACACAGCTCAGAGCAAGGACAGCTGTGCCTCCACGCCATGCTGCACCAAGGCAGGGCTGTGTCTGGCAGCTGGCTCCCCATTTCTTCCTGCCTTGCAAACCGACCTCAGCAGATCAGAAATGAAAATTACTCTCCCCTTCCCCCCACCCCAGGACCATTGAAAACTCAAAAAAAAAAAAAAAAAAAAAAAAATTAAATTAACCCTCCTCCAATTCTGAACAAGGCAGCTCTGTGGCCACTGACTCCATTCTTCGCTGCAGTGCTTCCATCAGTCACACAGTATGAAATGAGCTGAGCAGCTCAGGGTGCGAATGCCATCTACCTGCACACACTGTGAGCTGTGCTGCTGCAAAATAGCAGAGCTGCCCAGCCCCACACCTGAGGAGCCCAGCACAATGCATGACCTCCCATTTCCCATCCGGAAACGAGAAACATTTGCAATGCTAACCACAAGCCAACTCCAAGTGTACACCCCAAACCACCGTGTGTTCAGGATAGCAGCATGCACTGAGTGACTGTGAGTGGCTTGAGTACCTCCAATGAGTGGAAAAACCGTATCTAAGAGTATCTTTGAGACACCAGCACCGCTGCCCTTGCCACGTGTGTGCCCATGGCCATCTCTGTGCTGAGCAACCGGCCAGCTCCTAGGGGGCAGAGCGATTACTCCAGCCTCTTTATTGCCTGCTAATCCCTGGTGGTGCTAATTATCTCCATTATCAGTCTGGCTGACTGTGCCTGACACACACCCAATATCCAAATGTGCAGGACCAGAGGATGTCAGATCCCTGCCAGATCCAAACAGAAAGAGAATCCTGCCAGATGCAGCATTACAAGGTGGCACTTGATGCATTTACGTGAGATAAACAAGAGCTTCCCAGGGACCGGAGAGCACAGTCACTATGGCAACTACATGCAGAACAGGGACCGAGATCCCACATCACAGAGCACTCAGACGACCCAAAATCCCAGATCCTGGAGCTGCAGGTGGAACTCAGTACCAGGGCACATATGGAATGTAGACAAAGATGCTCCGGCCAGCCAAGATTTGGGGATAATTTGCACCTATTCTGGAGAGCCATGAGAAAAAACCAAGAACCTTCCAAAAGAAGACTGACTTCATCACAAATGGCTGAAGCTGCAGAAGATTGCGGTCGGTGTGCCGAGATGCACTAGCAGCACCAGGCTCAACGTAATCACTTTAAGTCAGACCCCACCACTACTCTAATGTTATTTCCACTGCTTTTCCAAATCAAATTATTAAAATGGAAACCAAGGAAAACCCAATTAAGACGAATCAGGAGGCCCAGCTCAGTGCCAAGCGGCAGTGCTGTAACTGAGCCAACCACCTCCAGCTTCCCCCTCCGAACCCAGACCTCAGCACAGCCATCACACGCTGATAGTGAGAAACTTATCATCTATTGCTTGTTATCAGCAAAGAAAAGAAAAAAAGAGAAAGCAACACTGATGAAGAAACAAAGCGATAACGCTGAAGGAATCATCCTTTCTCCTATGCAGACAATTCCTCCTTGGTATCTAAACCATAAACAACGTTGTGTTTTGTCACCTCTGAGGCAGGGAGACCTCTTCTATCGCAGGGCACCAGGCAGACAGGCTCTGACAGAGCTGATGGTTTCCTCCCCGCGAGGAACAGACACCATTTTCCTGATTTCTGTTGAGTTCCTTGCTAGCTCCTGCCCTGCAGAGCTGGGTTTTAGAGCTGTTATGGTATTCCATCACAGGTCTGCCCCAGTTCAGGAGCACTTGGTGACCTCTTAGAAGGATGACCGCTGTTAAGAGATTACATCTGTCTTATTAGCATGAAGGATTGCATGGCAAAAGTGTAAAGAAAAATAATCTATTTGAACAAGCACACAGCAGTGCCTAAACAGTCACCTTCCATTTCATGCCCAATCACTACCTCCAGCCATATCCTGCTGCTCCTTCCGACCGCTTTTTACTCACCATGTAAAACTACAAGGCTCATTTACAGCAGAATGAATGCCATGATGCTGTAACCAGGACGAATTTCACCATGCCTATTGCAGAGGAGCACCCTTTACACTGGGTGAGCTGACCCCAGCATCACCCTGAAGTGAAGTCGCCTGCTGAGCAGCCAGACCTCAGAACAACTCGAGGAATCCATTTTTGTGTTACTACTCAGATGGGAAAAACAGAATGAGAAAATCCTAACAGCAGGTAGAGAGTGCAGAAAGCCATCCCTACCTACATGTGCACATCTGGAACCGTCAGCACTCACCCCCATCTGTCCTGAGACACAGCTCTCAGTCCAAAGCCTTTCTGACCCGAAGTTCTAAGCGGGGGAGGCTGCAGGGAGAGAACTAAAAGAGAGCACAGACATATAATTCTTATGCCTGTGCCCTGTAATGCTGAAACTGGGGCGCTTCAAATCCTCAGCGAGTTCTGCTCCAACGCATCCTTACAGGAGGGCTGAGATTATCACCAAAGCCCTCAGGAAAACAAAACCAAAACAAACAAAACCACGTTTTAAAAGCCAAGAGAAAATGTGCCTGCAAGCTCGCAGAAAAGGACATTCCTGGCCCTGGGAGTGGTGCAGCGATGACCTCACCGAGGCGAAAACCCAGGCCAGGAAGTGTTTTGCTCATGTCTTCCAACTAGGAAGCTGGCATCCGAGCTAATTATATTTCCCGGCAATCAATAACCAAATTAAAAACATTAACATAAATTCTCCTACTACCGACACGCAACTTTATGCTGTAATGAGCCATTTTATGACACAGTCATTGAAGCCTCTACCATTAAAGTTCAGTGTGATGCATGAAGCAGTCACTGAGTGCGGACCTCTCCCAGCCCTCTGCCGTATCTCTGAAGAAGGCTGATATTTTACCCTTCTGTGCATTCCATCCCATTGCCATTACACTGAATCTGCCTTTCGCTTGGAGTGCATCCCAGAAGTGACAGATGCAATAAGCATGAAGATTTAACTTGAAAAACACAATGATGTTTGAAAGGCAGCTCGCTAGAAGACATGGTGGTGCCAACAGCACACATAAAAGAGACACAAAGTGCTGATTAAAGCGATCTCTATGCAAGGCTACAAGCGACCACTGAAAAATTATTGCCAAACACACACTGACTTCATCACAACAGCACTTCATCTGCTACCTTTGCTTGCACAGTTTGCAGCAAACATAATTATCAGCTGCAACACAGCGTTGTCAATGAGTGCACAGGAATCTGCTCTTCCCCTGGAGCAGGGGGTGATTCAATGGGGTCGAACACAGCCCTGTGTGCTTATAAAGGCACGAGGGGGAGTAAGCAACACAGAGAGCAATCTGGGTATAGCCCAGCTTGAAATGAAAGCAGAGCTGCTACTGGCAAAGTGGAAAGCGCGCCGCAGAGTGCTGCATTGCAAATGTCACTCCTCCACATCGCTGCCATCCTTCTTGCTGGGTCTAATCCACGGCACAGCTGCATGAATGGGCTGAATGGGCATGCTCCGACACACAGCCTGCAACTACAGCTGGGAACAAAAAACCCACACCGATGCACAGCACTCATCCTCCACAATAGAACTGCATCAATCAGTTATACTTTTGTTTCTAGATAGATTGGAGAGAAACAAACAAAAAAAAAACCAAACAACAGAGAGAAAGCTGTCTCCTGCAGCACATTGTCTGGATGAAGGCACAACAGAGGGATGCTTATGCATGTCAGAAGGCTTTCTGTGCAGCGCAGCAGAGCGGCAGCTGACGGCAGAGGCGCGGACAAGCAGCGTTCCGGCCCTCGGCGTGCTGCTGCCCGTGCTCAACAACAAAGCCCGGCGGCGGGGCACAGCCCGGGGCAGCCGGCATCGGGACAAAGGGCGGCTGTGCCGAGCTGAGCCGAGCCGGGCGGCACAGCGGGCGCTGCCGGCACCCAGCGGGCGGCCCCAGCCCGGCAGCGCTCCGCCGGATGCCGGAACCGCGGCGGTGCCGGAGCGTTTCGCTACCTAATAAGGAGGCGAGCGGCGAGAAACCGCGGTTTGCAACCGCCCGCGCTCCCAGGGCGCTTCCCCCGCAGGCCCCGGGCGCTGACAGCCGCCTCTGAGGGAAGGGCCCAAGAAGGAAGGGCCCCGCCCGAGCATCCCCCGCGGCCACCGGCTGCTCCCTCTGGGCGGCCCCGCCTGCCCTCGCCGCCCGGCTCGGCCCGGGCCCGGCCCTACCGCCTCGCCGCGGGCACGGCCGCCCCAACTTCGCCGCCTCCACCCTAGCGGGCGACCCACCGCCGTCCCCGGTTCCCCTCCCGCCGCCCCCGCGCACCGCGATCCTTCAGCCGCCTCCCCGCGTCCGCTCCTCAGCCCGGCGGATCCCCCTCCGCCACTGCCGCCTCCGCCGCCGCCACCGCCCGACTGACCGCGGCGCAGCAGGCGCAGGCTCCGCCCCCTCGTGGCCACGCCTCCAGCCGGCGTGGCCACGCCCCTCTCCCCCTGCTCGGATGAGTGGCAGGAGTCTCGGCCAATGGCGACGCGGCGCTCGCATCCACGCGTGGTCGCGCGCTCTGTGTCTCCCACCCTTCTGCTGACTGACGCCGCTGAAAGCCGCGGAGCTGCAGGGAGCGGCGGGTAGTTGTGCATTTGGGGTGGGTGAGGGTTGTTGGTTGTTGCCTTCATAGTTCTGGCAGTGCCAGAAGCAATGCTGCTCCCCTCAGGCTCTTGGTCCCTTCCATCAGTGCCTGGTCTCCCACTGGCGTAGTACCCACAGCAGTCCCCACTGCTCCCCAGGCTGCTCACAGGTTGCCCCCAGGCCTCTTCCCTCACAGACAGCTCTGCTCTGTCACACACAGCTCCTTGATGTGGTGACAACAAGCCCTGCCCTGTGCTTTAAGCTAAAACACACAAGCGGACAGCAGGCAGAGGTGCACAGAGGTGTTTTTGGGGCTCCCTATGTTAGCAGAGCACAGCCAGAGCCAACAGCTTGTCACAAACCCCCAGGCTGGTTTGCTCTCAACAAAAACACCGAATGGACCCAATAGTTCCACACTGAAATCAGCCATCACCTCGTTGGGTCGCACAGGCTCATCAGCGGGCACCCAGCTGCTGTAAAACCAGAGACGGAAGCTGGAAGCGAAGCCCTTCTGGGGATGCTGGTGTGGGGCTGCCCACAGCTTTGCTCCTGTGGGCACATTGGGCCACGCTGTTTTTACCATACATGGCCAAAACCTGAGGCTGCACGGCTTCCTCGTGTGTTTCAGCCAATATTGGTGAATCTGTTTGCATGTGGTTAAGGGGCCTGGCTGTGCAGGGGAGCGACACGCCCGTGGCTTCCTCTCTGTATGGCGCAGAGCTGGGTGAGGTGGCTGTGGGGAGATGAGAGCCGCTTCTTCCCATGTGAAGGGCCTGCAGAAAGCCTCCGAGCTGCATGTGTGTGAAGCGAGGAAGCGACATATGCCTCGACTACAAATTCAACCAGCAAACGCCATTGAATGTTTGCTAAACTTCTACACAAGTCCAACAGCCAACCAGCAGGAAAATCTCCATTTCATACCCAGCAACATCTTGGGACAAAACGATAGACCTGGAGATCAGAGCTGCATCCCGGCCGGCTCCCACCCTTGGCAGCAGTTAACATGAAATTAATGTCTTCCTCCCCAGAGCTCAGCCCTCATCACACAAATAATCTCTTGAAATCTGAAAAAAGAGGAAAACAAAAGCAGCGTGGCAGCCCTACAGGGGGCAGACCTGTAGGTAATCTGCAGTTTAATGGGTTTGGATGGTGATTCATGTTTTCCATCCAGGTACGTGACTCAGTGAAGGTCATACAATGAGTCAGTGACCAGCGCCGGTCCCGCTGCCATTGCTGTGCTGCGCCTATTGAGCATCTGGGGTAAAAGTTGATTGAAGCTGCTCATGCAAGGGGATAATGGTACTGATAATAACATGATCTTGCATGCGTATAGCTCCTTTTAGCTCAGGATGTGGTGTTTTAATCATTACTCTGGTCTGAAATGCAACAGGCAAGGTGGAAGGTACCCAACACCACACACGGCTTAGAACAGAAACCAGGTGAGGTGTTGGCATCTACCTACAGTTTGAAACTAAAAGAGGGGAGATTCAGATTGGATATAAGGAAGTTTTGGCACTGAGGGCAGTGAGGCACTGCACAGTGTGCCCAGAGAGCTGGTGCTGCCCCATCCCTGCACACAGCCACGCTCAGGGCACGGCGCTGTGAGCACTGCTGGAGCTGTGGGTGTCCCTGCGCACTGCAGGCACTGGGAGCAGACGGCCTTTCCAGCACTAACCATTCTATGACTCTATGATGAGTGATATGCAGAGGGGACAAAGTGAAATTTGCCCTGAGAAACCCAACCAGAGCACAGCCCTTGCAATAACCGCCCTGAGCGACGTGTTGTGCGCTCCCTGTGCAGGGCAGCTCACTCGACACATGGCTGGAAGAATCACTCGCTCTGACTCAGAAGGAAGCGATACCTGTTGGATTTTCACTGGTGTTACATTAAGAGTTTGGGTGAAAACGCTCCAAAGATCACTCGGCCCCTGACCTGTGTTAATGAGCCGTGTCAATCCCAACAGACTACCATAGAAGGCGATGAAGAAAAGACAGACATTTCAGGCTGAAGCCTTCAGCAACAGGAAAGGATGGCCAAGGTTCTACAGACGCTCTCTGGTTCCTCTGTAAACAGTAATCTTCATCACTTCAGCTGAATGAAATCATTCTAACAAACCGTACATAAATTACAGCCGAGCCTAACAGCTTGTCAAAATATGTCACAAATTCTAAGTTTTCTAAAGGAAAATATCCTATTACCAGCTACAAGGGATCTGACAACAAAGTTTGTCCCTCTATTTTAGAAGCTCCAACACACCCAGTAATTAAATTTTGCAGGAAAAAATCAGAATTAACTCAGATTCATGTTCTGCTGCTTTCGGCCATCTCACCTATCCTGCCCTCTGCTACATGGATGCACAATTGCTGCCGAGTCTGTCTCACAGCCTTTATACGGAAACAGCACCGTGGCTCCAGACTCCATCTCTGGAACTTAGGTCAGCAGCTAAATTTAGCTTGCTTGCAAATATGCATCAATTCCATGGGTGCAATAAATCACCGCGGCGATCCCGACACGCCTTATAAGTAACACATTCAATACAGCCCACAACGCTCCTTGCCAGCGCAGCGATGCTCGTTTTAGTTCAGAAAAGGTGAAGAAAGCAACAGCAGGAGGCACACAGGGCTATTTGCAAAGCTCTGAAGCGTTGCTCCTCATCATCTGCCCAGAGCTGTGGCTCTCAGCGCTGCTGGAAAATTGCTTTGCTCGCAGCACAGCGCGGAATCAGCTGCAGCATCAGGAGCAAACCTCAGGAGTGCATCTCCCCCGGGCATCCCACTGAAAGAATAAGTGCTTAAGACAGCTATAAATGAGACATTAGAACATGGAAAATAGGGTGGCACAGACTGCCTGCTGCCTCCACGGGGGCCTGAGCTGCTCCTAAGGGCAGGGCAGGGCAGAGCCATCCCTGATGGACGCGGCCCAGCCAAGCAGTCTCTAGGAAGTCACTTGGGGGATGCATTTGTTACAAACATTTCAATTCGCCCAAATCCTCGTGGCTAAATATATTCTGAATGAAGGAAAACGGCTTACGGAGGGTTTAGAGAGATCAACAATTTAAAAGTCCCATTTTTGCAGCTTAACTGCTAAGTCACACAAAATACACCAGACAGGAGAGTTTGGGACTGTGGGCATCCCAACTATACAACTTGTCCAGGACATTTGTGTCCACCATATTTCTTGAAGCCTTTGGACTTCCCAGAGACCATGGGCACACGTTGGCAAGAGCAGCTCTAGCCATTGCACAAGCTTTATTTTTAAGGGACGCCTCAACGGCCACCCAAAGCAGGGCACAGTGGTTCTGAGGCATTTCTTGGTGCTGGCCCACCCATCCCAGCTCAGCCTTCAGACCTCGGGACCATGCAAGCAAATCCTTTTTATTCAGTCCTCGGCCAGAAAGGGGAGCTGTGGAATCACAGAGCAAAGCTTACATGAACAATGTGTTCTGTCAGGTTTGTGGAATAACAGCTAGGAAAGGGAGAAATGTGAGAGCACATCAGTGATGCGGACAGAAGGAAAGGTGAATGAGTGAGTGAAAGTAGGGCTGAGGAGCTACAGCCCCCCAGTTTTAGCTCTGCCCACCTCCGCGTGGCCCCATCCCTGCACATGAGCATTAGGCCATGGCATTATCCATAATTCATATTGCCTCTATGAATGATTTAACACACATTTGATAAAGCACATCTATTACTACATATGCACGCTCTCACACACGTTATGTGTAGCCATAGAGATGTCACAGCCATCCATTCCAGCAGCTCCATAGGAAAGGCACAGAACACAGCGCTGCCCAGCTTTACAGCCAGAGCTGATCTTTGTATTAAATCTGAGCTCGGCTTTCTCCTCCTACAGTTTTCTTCTCCATCCAGGATCACTCAAAGACCCGGACCTGCAGACACCCAAGGTCAGGGGATGGGTCTGTGAGCACTGCTGGAGCTGTGGGTGTCCCTGTGCACTGCAGGCACTGCGACCAGATGGCTTTGGGGGTCCCTTCCGACTCAAACCATTCTATGGTCATGTTATATATTTTCCTTTTTCCTCATTTCTTTTGCAATAAAAGACTGGTGGTCCCTGCACCGAACTAAACTGTTGGGACACCAAATAACCACAAAGCAATCGGTTGCAACAGATGGGATTTTTCTTTGTTGCTATCTCCACTACTCCAGATGACTGAACATGGGAGAGAGACAAGAAAGCAGAACACACACACACACAAAAAATAGCAGTAATGAAAAAAGCAAGCTGTATTTTATTTACAACATGGATATCCCAGGACTGACACTTCCTATCGTTCTGAATAGCAGGAAAAAATCAGGCAGGCAGCAGGGAGTGAGCGGGGCTGTGAGCGGGGCTGGGCGCTGCGGGTCTCCGCGTCACAACATCCCACAGCCCAGTCTTGTCCTCATTAGTCAACCAGTTTGGAAGCCTTTTGCCATCTCGTTCTGTTTCTCTCCCTGCTGTCTAGGATCAAGTTGGGCCAAAGGTGCTGGAAAAATCAGAGGTATAAGAAAGGCATCACACGGCGGTACACAGAAGCGAGATGTCCTTGTGCAGCGCGAGGCGTGGGAAGATGTGAGCTCGGCAGCAGGTTTGCTCAATGGGCTGCAGGAACAGAACTCTCCCCCCTGCTCTCTACCACCCCAGGAGGGCTCTCATCTCAGTGTGATTGCCCCCTACGGCGCCCGGCCCTGTGGGGTAACAGCCCCTGGCTTTTAATAACAGCGTTACTCCATTCCAAACCAGCACAGATTTCCTGCGCCCTGACATTTATTTTCCTTTATAAGGAAATCCCCAATCGCAGACTGTCAGTACGCCGAAGGTGCAGCTTCACCATCACGGTCCGACACGTCCTCAAGCACACTCACTGCTAACCTCTCCCTGTTTCTGTTTCACTGCTAAAATCCCAGCACAGCTCACTTATTCACAGCTTCGCAGGGGGACGGCTTCCAACTGATGTCATTCTCCTGCACTCACCCAGCCAAGTCCCAGCACAGGAAAAAAGAACCCGAAGATGACAATACCTGCTGATTACACCATAATTAAACTGGTATCAGATCACCCAGTGCGCAGAGAGACAAAGAAGGACAGGTGAAAGCGTGAAAAAGTACCATGCAGTCACTCTTATGTTAGATCTGTTCATGAAATCATCTGAACTAGACGTGGCACTCATTTACTAATTGCACCAAAGGCTCCAGGAGAGCCATGACATAGCAAAACCCCATCTCACTCAGCAGTTCCACTGGCACCTGTCAGAATTCCATCCCTGATACAACCACAGCTCTGCAGGATGGAGCCTTGCCCCGCAGCCCTCACCCCACTGACCCCTTTCCACCCATTTTGCAGACCTGTGCCCCACTCCCCCCGTTGTCCCCCTCACCTTTCCGGGCACTGCTAGCTGCTGCCTTCCCCTCTGCTTTCGCCTTCTCAAAGGTTTTCTTCGCATCGGCAACTTTGAGCACTTTCTCCTCCTCCTCTTCCTCCTCCTCCTCGCTCTTCCTCCCCTGCTCCTTTGGGCCCCCTCCTGTTGGCTCCTTCCCCCCTGGCCGGGCCGCAGGGCTGCAGGGCTCCAGCAGTGCCTCGCTCAGTGCTACGGTCTTGCTCATGCTCAGTGCCAGGCTCTCCTTACTGTGTGACCTGGCCGGTGGGGCCGGAGGTGACTTTTTCTGGCTGTATGACTCCAGCATCTCCATATCCACATCTGCTCCAAGCCATTCCTTGTTCTCTGGCATCTGGGTGCTGTTCTGCCTTGTAAGCTTACCAGCATCTCTCGCCGCCCGGCTCTTTGTGAGCTGCCCATCCTCTCCGTTCTGGCACGGTGCAAAGCCCAACACCTGCATGAATCCGTCTCGGGGGCTGTGGGACAGCGGTGCCCCCGCCTCCTGCCTGCTCTGCAGGATGTAATCCATCAGCTCAAAGCTGTCTGACCTGGCAGGGACGCGGGGTTTGCCACCCTCCGTGGGGCAGTCCGGTGCTTTGCTCGCCACCCGCAGCTCCACGCTGCTCTCCGAGTACGAGCGGATCAGTGGGGCTCCCCGCAGGACATCAATCCGATGGAGCCTGGGGCTCGCCGTCACCCCATTCCCTGGGCAGCCCTCCTGCGGTCCGAGCCCCTCATTCTCAGGCTCCCAGTCCTCCTCGGGGCCTTCTTCTGCCTCCTTCAGCAGCCGCCGATACTCTCTCTCTTCCAGCCTGTACACCACCGGCCTCACCGTGCGCCCGCTGCCGGCCCGCCACTGCCCCACCTGCATCTCATACACCTTCGGAGGGCTTTCTCCTTCCATCCCCGCAGAGCTCATGGTGGGGCAGTGTGCCCGGATCGTGGCACCCAGGCCCTGCTGGAGAGGCTGTGGGCTGCACTCCTGCCGTGCTACTGCCGAACCTCCCCGGGACGTGGCGCAGTCTGTGCCTCGTGCCTGGCTTGTGTCATCCCGTAAATATCCACAGGACTGCCAGGTGGAGGCTGCCATGCTCAGCGCCTCGCTTCCACCAGGGCTCACTGCCTTCTCCTTGCTCAGTGCTGGCGCTGTGGGGGCTTCTCAACCTCGTGGCTGCCCGCTGGCATGGCACAGCTCCTAGCGCTGGGCCCGGGGTCGCTCCTTGCGCAGTGCCCATCACCGCACCACGTGCTGCCCCATGGTGCTTTATGGGCAGCGCTCCTTTCGCATCCTCCTCCAGGCTCTCTCCTCCTTTCCCCAGCAGTCACAGCTCCTCGCTCCCCTCTGCTCTCAGTGATTTTGGGGTCAGGCCCAACGTCAGGGCAGGGTCACCCTTTAGCAGGAGCACTGGGTTCACCCCGTAGCTGCCGCCCGCCTGCTGCTCGCTGGGACGCAGCAGTGCTGGCGCAGGGCCCCCAGGAGGGCCGGGCCGGCTGCAGTGAACGCAGGGACGGCTCAGTGCTAAGGGAGTTTCTGTGGCATCATTAACAGCGGGGCTCAACGGCAGCCACACTCAGAAACAATTTTCCTATAGGAGACTCCAAAGCATAACTTCGCAAAAATCCCTACGGATGTGCTGGGTGCTTCTCTAAACAGTGCTGTGAGCTCAAAAGTTCTTCCCTTCGGATGTGGCTACCGTTGCCAAGCGGGCTCCAGGAGCTCGGCCACGGGGGGAGCGGGTGCCTGGCACTGGGCTCCATCCCAGCACGTCCCCAGCGCTTTGCCTTTTATGGTGCAGTGCTGCCCTGGGGCGGGATCCCAACGAGGGATGCAGAAAAACTCCCAAATTGGCCCAAAGGGCACTGAGCCGGTGCTGCGCTCCCACTCCTTACAGCCCTTCACAGGGACGTGGCAGAGCATATCAAAACCATATCAAAAGCAAACTCATCATTTTCTCTCTCCTACAGATAAGAGTCCCCACCCTGAGCTTCGGGCTCATGTCCAGCCCACAGGAGATGCTCAATGGAGGCACAGCACTGCTACCCAGCTCTTCCTGCACAGCCAGGGCAAGGGGCTAAAAATCTCAGGCCCCACATAAGGATGCGCTGGGGCAGAACACACTGAGAAGTTTCAGCCCCGTGAGCCGCCGAGTCCTCACGTCACTGCAGATGTGGTTTTGCCATAGCAACGTCCCAACAGGATGCAGCACCGACCACGGCCAGCATGGCGCTGCCAAAAGTGACGCTCAATCAGAAGAGGAACAAACTCACCTCCACTCCCAGTGCCTCCCCAGTGCACAGCTTCATGCGTGCAAAGCACTGCCGTGGAGATGCCACGAGCCCAGGGCTTCCTTTCCCCCCCGGTGAGCTCTGCACGCACATATCAGCGCCTCGCCCTGCACGCAACTTCCAGCCCGCAGCAAACGCGGTGCAGAAAACCTCCCCAAAGCGCCCGTTTCTGGTGGGGGTTAAGGACTTATTGAGGCACTCAGCACAGTGTGCCAAAGCCAGAGAGCATCTCCAGCCCTGTGCTTTGCTTCCCTGCCAAGGTAAACACTGACATGTTCCTCCTGATGCAGCTCCCAGAGCGAGAGCAGCACCCGGCTCCTCGCAGGCGTGCGGCACCGCTCTCTGTTTGCCTTTAAAGGCAAAAACGCAGTGGGTGCTGGGGAAGGGCTGCTGGCGTGGAGCAGGGCGGAGGTTTTCCTGGGGGGACCCCAGGGCAGCTCCTCGCACCCAGCCCAACAGCTCTGAAAAGAGAAATCCCTGCCTTGTACCCCTTGTTTCTCCTTAAAAACCCACAGTCATGCCCACGCCGTAGCTCAGGTGTGTTCCTGACGCTGCACCCTCGCAGCAGGGCAGGGAGAACGTAACCAGCACAGTGAGGATACAGCTGTGCTCGTTCTTTCTCCACCTCCACAAACACCGCCAAGCTTATTTGTAAAAGGGGGGAAAAAAAAAGTTTATTTTTCTCACAAGAAGGACATACAATATACAGAACGTTTGTACAAACAAAAGTAAAAAAAAAAAAGTGCATTATGCATCCCCTACCGTCAACGCACAGTACAAAAGATACGGCTGATTTAAATACAAAACCAGACTTCAGAAATACAATGGAATAAAAAGAATGTTGTTACGAGAGAGGACAGCGGTGCACTGGACGCGGCACAGCGCCCACCCCTCGCTCTCCTCCCACAGATGCTGAGCCAACCCAATGGGGATCAGGTGGGAGAACAGGGCCCCGTTTGGGGTCTTCCATTGGGATGGGGTTGGGTTTGGGTTGCGGCAGGAGTTTGCTGTGCGCCCCCTGGGCAGCAATGAAATGGGGAAGGGCTGAGCGGGGCTGGAGGAAGTGGCAGCAGTTCAATGCCGCCGGATACACCGAAAGCACCAAGAAATGAACAGCAAACAGCAGAGTCCAACAGCTCAGCGTAAATACACAGTATTTGTAAACTAGTCGTAAGGCACTCCATTGTAAAAGAACGATTACGATACGTGGAAAACAAAAGCAAACCATCTACCTTCTCATGCAAACACATCCAAGCCTGTGAGCATCACGGATTTGGCTACAAACCCCCCCGGGATGGCACAGTGCACCTTTCTGATGGCAGTGCCATTGGTGGCACCACCAAGCTCTTGGTGATGGCAGTGGGCATCAGCATCTGTATAAACCCGTGTTCTCCCAAGCCCTACAGGAGGCAGAGCCCCACGTGTCTCCTCCAGGGCCCCACGCATAGGAGCTCTGCTTCAAATGATGGTTTGTGGGAGAAATAGGAAAAATGCCCTTAAAATGCATGGGGAATTTAAGACCCTTTAAAGAGGGACGTTTATTCACTGATTCCCAGTCCTTACAACTCCTCACACTGCTAGTATAAAAAAGTACAGCCTTGAAAAAAGGTAATTCTGGGCATGTAGGACAGCAAAGCACACAGCTCCCTTTTCTCAAGCCATTGAGGTTTTGATGAACATGGGCTGAGAATGACAGTTCACAGTCCTGCTTTTCCCTCACCTCAACGAGAGGATCGTTAAGAATGGCTTTGATGGGGCTCTACAGGATTTTAGAGGTTTGGGGCTCACTCTCAGCCTGGGAGTTCCAAGAGCATCTGTTTGCCATCTCAGCCCTGTGAGCTCTGGTCTGACCCCAGCCTGCTCCACACTGCAAAGGGAATGCAGGCAGCCAGGCAGCCAGGCGCTGCCCTTCCCCACCAGGTAGGGAATAACTTCACTGTCCTGTGTGCCACCAGCAGGCCAAAAAGGGTCCCCACGACACCAACACAGCATCACACATTGAGAATCACTACGGTGCACGGCCACTCACTGGTTGGTCATCATCACTGGGACATCACAAACCAAGACAACAGCAAAAAACACCCAAAGGGCACAGCACCTCTCCAGCTGAGCACGATGAACCTTCCACAGCAACACAACCTGGATGCACTCCATCACCAACAGGAGACGACGACAATTCACGTGGTCATGCAGCAAAGGTCAACGCCAACGGATCACAGTCGGTACGAACACAGCTTCACACTCCTTCACTTGACATTACAGCAAGAGCACACAGTGCAGGACAGCCCAGCACTGCTCCTCCAGGAGATCACAGCTAACAGTAAGGGAACGCCTTCAGGTAACAGTCAGTATGGTGGGAAAAGCCTTTAAATACCCAAACAAGCCACAATTACAAGCTGGCAGGAACAGAGGTAGTGTTCGTGTCACTGCTTTAAAGGTTTTCCCACAATTGCTTGTTTTAGGAGACATTTCAGTTAAAAAAAATTAAAAAAAAAATGAAGTAATGACTAATTGTTTTGCTGAGACTCTCAATTCAGCATTTTATACAGGTAGATGGAAGTATCTATCCATATACAAAATGCATTATTATACTTGGCAAACATATGAGAAACAGCATCCTGCAGGACAACAGGCGGATTCACACACACGGTCCTCTTCTAAGCCATGCAAAACATTTTATTTTTCCCTTGTGCCATCCATGACCCAATTACTTTTTTCTCCCCACTTAAGAGTACAAGGAAGGGAAGAAGAGGTGGCATCAGATGATGGGTGCAAGTCAGATGATTGGTGCAATGAATAAATGCCTTAGAAAAATAACAAAGAAAAAAAACCAACAACAAATATCCAGCCCCCCACTCCCCGCACAGAAGGCATCAACTTTTGCCAAGCCAAAGCGGAGTCTTCATGTTCCCAAGTGCCGGCTTGGCTGACATCTTGGAGCCAACATCTGCACCCCTTGGGGCAGAGGGTGGCTCACAGAGCCCGGAAGACTCGCTGGAAACGGCCTCCTTGGAGCCCGTGATGGTCGACACGTCCACGTCGCTGGACAGGTCCTCGGAAGACAGGTTAAGACACCCCAGCTTGGCAAGAGAGTTGGATCTCTTCAGAGGGGAAGAGACAGTCAAGCCGGCCAGCCGCAGCCGGGTCTCGATCTCCTGAGTCCGCTGCTTCACCAGGCCTGGCTTGCCACGCACGCTGTGGATGCTGTCACTGCTGGAGCTGCGCGTCAGATTGGAGCTGCGGGAGGACGAGGGGGTGTAGCAGATGGTCTTCAGGAAGTCCTTGGTGAAGCTGCTGGTGTGTTCCAGCCTGCACACCATGGGGATGGAGGCTTTCTGAGAGGTCCCCCCGTCCAGCACGCGTTTGACCTCCAGCTTCTCCAGGTCGCTTTCAGCATCTCCGGGTTCAGGTGGTGAAGGCCTCAGGAGGGGCACGAGGCCGGGATGCGGAACCAGCTCCTCGCCTTCCTCTGCGATGCTGGGCTCTGTCCTGCCCAGGGCGCTCTCTCGGAGCAGCACTGAGGTGTCTGAGGGCAGGCTCCTCAGCCGCTCCAGCTCTTTGGTGTGCTTCCTGACCAAGCCTGCCTTCTGCAACTGAATAAGGGACTCCTGATGCTGCATCAAGTAACTGTTAGCACTTGGCTTTTCCAAGTCTTTACTGAACAAGTACTTTGGATCCTTGGTAGGTTTGCTATCTTTTCTGGTCAGAGACTCTTCTTTCACCACTTCTGTGCTAAGCAGGCTCTTGTCACAGTGCGAGTTCCTCCTGGGCTGCAGTGTTCTGACAGGGATTTCTGGTGCATCTTTTCCTTTTTCTGAAAAGCCACACTGATGAGCAACCATTGATTTGCAAGCACCGGCTTCCAAAGCACCTCCTCCTGCTGACAGAGGAAGCAGTGCCTCAGTATTTCTAGTCCCAATTCCCTCCTCCATGCGTGCCCTGCTGAGAAGGTGCTCCCCCAATGGGGGGAGGTGGGAGAGGAGAGCTGGCTGCGTGCAGA
This sequence comes from Lagopus muta, assembly GCF_023343835.1. Lineage (NCBI taxonomy): Eukaryota > Metazoa > Chordata > Aves > Galliformes > Phasianidae > Lagopus > Lagopus muta. The sequence goes on along the minus strand of NC_064449.1, from coordinate 6,119,126 downwards.
TGGTGGAGCTGCGGTGTGCAGAGCTGGAGTTCAGCTTCTCACACTGTTCCCCAAAGGAGTCTGGAGCCAGGCTGCCCGAGGAGTACATGCAGTCAGCACAGGACTGGTAGGAAGGCTTGACTTTACTGAGGATCCCAAACACAGCATCATGCTGCAAGAAAGAAAACAAGGACAAATCAATGGGCACAGAACAGTGAGAGGCAAAGGTCATGAGATCTACGCAGCTTTGAAAGGCTGCCCACTGCCCTGTCTCTTCATGCCCTGCAGCAGGAACAAGAACTCCCAGTGGAAGGACACCTACTGTCTCAAGTGATGGTCACGCAAGCAAGCTGCCCAGAGCAGTTTACAGTGCACTCATGTGCGTGCTCTGTCTGGCATCTATATCCATAGCTTGGGCAAGCAAAGCCACGTTCAGAAGCACTTTGAAAAGGAAGAAGCTCATCATGGAATGGAAGACTTTATCCAAGTCAAACGAGACTGTGCTATGAAGATGAGTAGTTCTGCTTGCAGTAGTCAGCCATGCTAATCACCTACACATCAGATCCATACGCACCTCAAAATCCTCTGGGCAACTCCTTTTGCTGTTGTTGTTATTCAAGTTCTCCCTATTAAGCCTGCTCTCCTCCTTGTGCATGGACAACCGCCGCTTCCACTTCTCCACCGGGTTTTCCTCCCTGATACCATCCTCCCCTGCTTCCACGGCGCCCAGCACCATCCTCGCCTTCCGAGGGCTGAACTCTCGTTTCTTCTTCACCTCCTTGTCACAGAAGCTGCTCAGCTCTGCCAGAGGCTCTGCTGGCTCCAGGCCTTTGGCCATCTCCGGAGGCACAGCTGGAGGCTGCCTCGCCAGCGAGGCCGCACGCTCTGTGAGCGCATCCCGTTCCAGCTGCTCCACGTGGCAAAAGCTCCCCCTGTCCCCAGGCACCTTGTTCTCCAGCAGCGTGTCCGAGAGGCGGCGGAAGCAGTAATTGAAGCCCATGGGCAGCTCGGTGCCTGCTCGGTTGTCCAGGTAAGCTGACTGCGATGGGGTGTCCAGGTCAGCCAGCCGGTTTTCAAGGTCGATGTCCAAGCTCTCAAGTAAGAAGTCACCTGACCCTGCGGTGCCATCTGTGCTCTGGGGGAGGTTGCTCTCTGCCTGCTGCTTCCACAGCTTGTTGTGGCGTTGCTTGCTGGAGGAAGGACAGAGATACAAGTGAGCACAGAGGAGCAGCTGCTGATGGCTGCGGCACAAGCTGAAAGCGCTCAGCTCCAGGAGCATCCCTCCCTCTCTATGCACAGAGCAGATTCACAATTCAGAACAGACTGATTGGCAGGTCCAGCCCCACCAGGGCAAAGCCATCCTGAGCACTGAAGGAGTTTGCCCACTGCACCTGCTCCAGCATCTCTTTGGCCCAGCAGACTCATAGTAGGGTCCTGCACTGCAAACACAATGGGTACAGAGACTTCTGCCAGCATCAAATGCTCTGAACCAACATCTCTGCATGTTTCATGGCACGGCTTTTGCCAGAGTGGAAAATTTTCCTTCTCTACCTCAGCTAGAGCAGAGGCCAAGTGAAGTGTGGAGCATACAGAAACCCTTATTAGATACCACAGCCTTTGCAACGACAAAGCCTCATGATTGGCATGGTCACCCAGAACGCTCCAACACTGCCCAAGCTCAGTTCTGCCTCATAAAACAAGAACAATGTTTTGCTGAACAGCCTGGCTGCTGAGAAACACCAACACAAGCACAGAGAAACACTCAATGAATTACACCAGAGCTGAAGACAGCTAATTTCCATCTGGGGTGGGCTGGCAGAGAAAAGGTTTAGAAAAGTGCAGTTAGCCCAGGCTCCTGCTTCTGCCCTTCCAAAGAGCCCCTCTGCACGGTGGTGTGGCCTTCAGGCTGCAGCACCACACACGCTGTCACTGTCTTTGTCGTGTTCATTGCAAGAAGGGTTGATTGCCTGAACAGAAATCCCTGGACCTCAGTATTTGATGATATACTGAAACTCTAAAGGTGCTGCCAACAATGAGGTCCTTTGATTTCCTGCAGATCACCTTTCCGTTCATTCTGTCACCTTACCTTGCATCTAAAATGCCTTCATACTCCAGAAGCTGTCTCATGAAGCCTGCATTTGGCCTTGCAATGCTGCGTTTCTGCTTCACGTAGTTATAGGCCTTTTCCAGTGACCAGCCAAACTCTTTCATTGCATAAGCTATCACAGTGGACGCAGACCGGCTCACGCCCATTTTGCAGTGCACCAGGCACTTGGAGTGATTCTTCCTGCAGAAAGATGAAGAAAACACCTCTCTAATGTTTCTGCTTATCCTATGTGGTGTTGACATTTTAAATGGTGGAGGGGCAGTACTTTGTTCTGCTAACCACTCTAACACCACAGCTCTGTAGGTCATGAATGTTTTAGACTAAGATGCCCACGAGAAGAATTCTCCTCCAGAAAAGGCAGGAGGTGGGAAGGCCAGTCTCAGCCATGCTGTCACATCAGAGGCCACCATGAAGCCTCCCACCCACTTGCCCAATGCTTTGGGCACAGGGATAAGCAGCAGCCTGCATGTGACAGCAGCAGGGTGTGATGGGCTCTGTGACCATCTCTTGGGCTCGTTCAACAAGGACACACGTTGGAATATTTCCAGAACATCTCAAGTAGAGGAAATGCTCTCGTTTCCTTTTAGAAGCAAAACAAAATAATTACTATTATTTAAAAAAAAAAAACAAAACAACCCCATGGGTTAGAAATGGGTTAAAACCAGCACAGGAAGACACAAAGTACACGGAAGCTCCAGGGACACAGAACTCCTGGCAGCAGATGTAACACAAAGCCCAGCTGCCACCTCCAGCTGCAGAGCTGGCTGGAGCACGTGGGGCAGTGTCACCTCCTCCAGACCTCAGGCAGCTTCTGCTGTGGCTTGGATTGGATGCACTCTGCTTGGACGCACTCTCACATCAAGCCACGTCCCCCAGCCCACTTACTTGGCCTTGTTTATGAAATGATACGCCTCATTCCAGTGAGCCAGGAGGTCAGTCGTCTCCTCATCATACACCCGGATGTTGTGATAAGCAAACAAGCCAGGGAAAAAGTTATCTATTTCCCTGGTCACGTTCAAAATGTAGTCAATGCTGCGGAGAACAAAAAGAAAAATAGAGTTGAACTGCCACGGCCAGGAAAAGGAAACTGATGCACGTTGTGAATCTCCTGATTCCTGCCAAGCACTACGGCAGGGTTTACAGTGTCTCTAGGGAGAATGAAGGCCTGTATTGATTTACTATTTCATATCATTCAGATAAATCAAGGCTGCAGGATATTTGTTTCAGTTTGCCCAGCTTTGACTTCTAGGCACCGCACGTCAAGATGCCCTCATCATAGATCAGAAGCACTGACACGCTGGTTGATCCACTTGCTCAAAGATGTTCAGACATCTGTTCCCAAGGATTCCAAATTAAACATTTTTAGTCATGCTGTTGAGCAATCATTTTCAGTTTCTCACATCAGAGGTGGTGCATGCCTTGGGAAAACAGCAAATATTATACGTAAAATTCTCACTCATCTAAAAAGCCTGAAAATAAATCAAGCCAAGAAGTGGTGTGGTGATGACAGTGTGGTGAAAGACAGCCCTGCAGCTGCCTGTCCAGGCAGGTGAGGTGGGGATTGCTCATCCACAGCAAATTCTGCTCCATTTAGATGGAGTTTTTCCTGAATGCTGCACTGTAACATTCGCTCTTCTGCAGCCTGCAGGAATTTACACCTGATGTCTGCTTCATACTTGGCTGCTACACACTGGGAGGGTGGTTAAGAGGTCTTGAAGTTTTGTTATTCCCACTTCGTATGTGAATATGTGATGGAAACAAGACAGGAAGGCTTTCCTGCCCAAAGTCTTGATATCAGTTACCCACATTGCTGGGAACTCTTCTTACCATCTACAAATGCCACATGGCATCTCAAGAGACCTGACTCACAGCCTGGAATGTTCAGTACTCACCCTGAGCCCTGCAGCTCCTCCAGGTTAGAGGCATTCCACTCCGACCCCTGCAACAGTCACACAGATAAAAACATCTTTCAAAGGAGCTTCCCCATTTCTAAGATTCTGAACTGCCCCAGTCTCAGCACTACTCCTCAGCTGCCAACTGCAATGCTGCTAATGGTTTCTAAAGGGCACAATTAGTACCACCAGCTTCAGACTGATGTGAAGAACCATCAGATGCTGCCTGAATCATTCTAGCAGCCAGACCAGGCTTATCCTAACAGCCTCAAATTCAGGCATAAGGAAGTTCACAGTTCCTCTGAAATCAGAAGAACTGTGGATAAAAAGTCATAAGGGCTGTACAGCAAGAAATCCTGTAAGATGCAAGAGTCAGGGGTAAGTTCAATCCCAGATCACTGTGCCCTGGCCATTCTGGATTTTTAACCACTGTGATCATAAGTATATATATATATATATGGGGAGCATGAGGCAAATCCTGCAAGTTCTAGAGGTGGCTACACTGGATCTCACTGTATCCACATAACAGAAAGCTAAATTGGATTTAAAAAAGCAGGATTTGCCCTCAGACATCAGCACTTCCTCTGACTCTCTCCAGGAAAAAAAAACTAGAAGTGACCCCAGCATAACAGGCACAAATGTGCTCATCTCAAGCAAGTCTTTGTTCCAGATGGCAGCGTCTGGTTTTGCCTGGAGTTCCATCTAGTGGCAAAACATTACATAGAATACACATCTTTGCTTCTGCTTAAAGTTGAAGGACACAGCACCTTCATCCAGCCTTCCTCTTCATACAGCTTTGGCCACGCACGCAGAACTTGATACCAAATGCAGATCCCCACAGCCCAGTGACCCATCAGGTCGCTCTCACTGAGCCTTCAGCTCTGCTAGAGCTCCTAACAGGGCAACTCACCAGATACAAGTGATCAAAAATCAGAGAGGGTTTGTCCATCTGACCCAGGATAAGCAGCATTTCATTGTCTATGAATTCCTTGAATTCTTTCAAGTTGCAATTCATGTGTTTTTCCAGCTCATTCCGGATCTGCAGAGCAGAAAACAAAGGATGCCACCTAGAATCATCTCTGTTCACTAGCAACATTTACTGGCACTCTTTCACAAAGCACTTTTTATGTACTTCATTAAAGACAGCAGGAGGGATTCAGCCTTTTGGAGACAAAGAATCTCACTATGTGGCATCTTAGGCCCCCATGTTTGAGATCTGTGAAGAAGACTTCAGATAACATCCAAGTAAAACACACATATATCATGCACCTCCTTCCAAAAAATAACTTGAGATGAACAAGACCCAGGAGAGCAACTAACAAACATGAAACTCAAAACCCAAACCTACACAGAGCTATTGCCATTTGCTCCAAGTACATCTGCACTGTGTCCCTGTGGGACAGATCCAAACTCGTTTTAGCCTTGACTTGTGACTCTTCATCCATAGACATAGCAGCAAGGTCTCACCAGTGAGCCTCTCTGACATTGCTCAGGAACAAAGAAAACAGAATCTTAAAGTGAAGCCAACAAGGAGAAAGGAAAACACTGCTTCTTAGCACCCTCTGTGTCCAAAAACAAGTGAAGATCAGCATGCTCCTCTAAAACAGCCATGTATACTCACAGCTGGGAGGACACAAAGCCACTAACTGCAACTTTTCAGAGAGCTATCTTTGCTTACAGCACCGTGAGGAATAAGGGGCTCCAAATTCACTGCTTGGATATGCCCATAAGTGCTGCAAGTTGGAATGAAGTATCACCTCTGATGCCACTCCGGCTTGTTACTAAGATCTTGAAAAACGTGCTCTAATATTGGCATTACTCTGTTTTACAACTAGGGAAAGAGGTGCAGCAAAGCCAAAGAGCAGAACCTTTGAGGATGAGTTGGCAATACACTCAACAGTCAATGGCACCTCATCACACAATGTCTCTTTGTCAGTATAACATTCTCTGGAAAAGGAGTCTAGCAGGAAGAATAATGAGAAGTTTTTCTATTTACCTCCTTGGAAGTCACATTTTCCAGGTCTTTGCTCATCATGATGCTCCGGAGCTTGGCTTTAATCAGGCGTTCTGTCCGTTCCCTTTCAGTTGGCCTGGAAAGGAAGAGGGAGAGGATGTCTCCAAACCAGCAGTAAACACTCCTGAGACAATGCAACAGACACACAGCACACAGTGCTGGTGGGAAGGACTTGCATTGAAAGCATCTCGACCAGGAAAATGGAAGAGAAACATTTGAAGGCATTTAAAGTAGAGAAAGGAAATTAACTGCCAGGAGAACAAAAGAAACAAAAAAGGGGATTTCTCTTGTGAACAAAGTCAACTTTTCATAATAAAACTGAGAACTGACTTGTCAACAAACAGAGCTGGAGAGTCGGGGCGGGTGGACTCCAGGTCCTGCATGGCATTCCACTCATTGATGCAGCTCTGGTCAGAGCTGATGCAGCTTTCATAGTACGTGGCCCAGACCAAGGCCATCCCACCTGGGAAGTAGTTGTACCTTCTGGCAACCTCACAGGCCTTATGGAGGATTTGTAGAGCAGACCTGCAGGATTGGGAACAAAATTGTGCAGGCATAAGTACACACACATCAGGATTAAGAGATTTTCATAGAAGACTTTTGGCACTGTGTTGCAGTCACTTTTTGAGAGCTGCAGCTTTACTGCATCAGAGTTCAGTGGAGCATCTTGAAGGTTTTCTTAAGAGCCCATCTGAGATGGAGGCTCAGATCTTCTCCTCATCAACTGACAAGCACGAGGCACAGCCACTCCGGGACCTAATCATTAGCTAACTTGTAAAGTCAGACCAAAGAAAAACAAAAGAACATGGACAATTTTCAAACCACCTTCAGCAAGGAATCAAATACATATTTACAGCATTCTTGGCCCCGACACGCTCCAGGGACAGGACCCAGATTGGGTCATTTGTTTTTGTAAATCTTAGCATTACTTTTTCTTTCCTCCCTTCCCTCCTCCATTATTTTTTTTTTAAGGCCCTGCTCTGCTCTGAAGATGTCACTGTAGTGAACATATTAACCACATCTAAGGCTGCCAACAGGAGGGGCTGAGTTCAAAACAATGACAGGATCAAGTTTGGTTTGTTTCTGTACCAAACCATCCCTGACATTCTCTACACCTTTATCTTGTCCCTACCAGCTATGACAAGCACAGGAGTTTCCTGAGGCTCCACAAAGAACTCAAGGAGAGGCATTTGCTCTGTTTGGGGCAGGATAAAGCCTCTTCAAGAAGGCATTTGCTGGCACAGCTGCTGCTGATTCAATCGTCTCTGCTTCAGCGTTTTGGAATCCCTGCACATGGGAGGGGTGACAGGAGCTGAAAGGTGAGCATGATTGCGGAGTGGCACAGAAAGTTTCCATGCAGAAGCAGCCCCAGCCTGGCCCCAGGAATGGGGCAGAGTTGGAAATGCCATCAGTTTGGCAATGGGTCACAAGACTCCCTCATACTTGGGAGGTTATGCATGGAGAGGAAAGACCGGGTTGGCACCCTGATGAATTCACACTGGGCTTTCATGTCCATACATCTCATCAGTGCCATTTCCCACTGCCCTCATGTCACAGAGCACACAGCTCCAGCAGAAGATGCTGGCTTTGGATCAGTGCTCCCAGAGCCCCTTTATAACATTGCTGCCAGCTGACACAGGGAAGCAGCATCTCTGCTGCAGCTCGCTGAATATCAGCTATGGAAAATGCTAAAATGCAGTTTGTTTGTTGTTAATTTATTCACAGAAATTACAGCCTCTTTCTCAATAAAGCTAATTAGCACACATACCACATGGCTTGCACCGACACTGGCTTGAAGATGTGCATTCTCCCAGCAGTGCTCACACTGAAGCCACTAAGAAAGAGGGGGAAAAAGTCACAAACTGCACTTCTCTGCTTTCAGGCTGCTGCAAGTTAGCTCTAGGAGCACCCACAATCAAAAGGAATAAGGGATGAGAATTTCCATCACCAATTTTCCATTATCCCCCCAAAGAAAAGTGACAAGTGGACACCTGCCATACAGCACCAGGAATGGGAGCTCCACCCCTGGAGCTCCCTGAATTAAAGGACTGCAGCCACGAATCTGAAATTGGGACTTAATTTGTATGGTGACAGAGTCTCTCTCCCACAGCAGCCCCAGAAGGGAAGGCCACTCACATCCATGCTTTCAATGGGGCTTCTTACCCATCGCCATCAAGATGGATCTTAGTATCACTCCACAGACGAAGAACCATTCCTATAGTGCAGCTTTTACTGGAAGAGAAATGTTATGGATGTTAAATATAGGCCACAATGCAGTCATGCCAATATCCTCAATTATTAATAGTCTTTAATTTTTAAAATCCTCTAGCCTTGCTTTAGTAATTCCTCATATCATCTTCAGCTATTTCATGTGTAGCACATAAGGAGATGGACAACTAAAGTGTAAAGGTCTTCTCTGATACCAGCTGGAGAACCAACAGCACAGAATCAAGAGTCAGAACCACCATAGCTGCCAGAATGCACTGCAGTATTTGTCTCATCACCTCTCCTCCTCTCTCACCTTCATAAGCTCAGTGCAAGGAACATCCCTAACAGGACAGAAGAACAGGATATAATCTCTGAAAGCAGAGATTCAGCTTTCAGCAAGTGCTGGCAGATGCTTTCCTTTCTGCTCTTTGCAGAGAGGATCCTGAGGGCCTTTCAAAGGTTTGTGTGCTTGGTTCTCACTTCATTGCTTTGGCTGATAGAAAAGAAAAAGAAGCATTTTATGGGTGTACCTCACCCAGAAGAACACTTCTATTTCAAAGATGCAATTTGGCAAGGAAACTACTATAATTGGGGGCCAGCAACTTTCAACCACTAAATAATTCAGTTGCTGAGATATTAAAGTTTTAAAGGAAATCAGGACGCATCCAACAACCAGCAGCAAGAACTCAGGATTGTTTTGGTTTCTTTTATTCTATTATTTTTAAAGCCTTCAGCCACTGCCTACAGTGAATCAAAGGCTATTACAAAGCCAGTTTGAACTCACACATAGACAACATAACACTCTCGAGCTCTGTGAGAAAAAAGTTTCTTATTAAACACACATATAAGGAATAAAGCCCACAAAAGCCCAACCAGCCCAACTCTCAGCAGCCAGCACACTCACAGCTGAGAAGTGCCATTTCAGCCTCAACATGGAGCCTTGGAGTCCCTCAACGAGTCATTAATGCCAACAGACCTCTTTATGCATGACACTTTTCCTTAATTAACAAATCCCTAAGTTTTCAGAGGCAACTGAATGAACCAGCAGAACCTCGCAGTTGGGATGGATGTGCCTTTACTTTTCCATCTCTCCTCTTGTTTCACACCAATCACCTCCAGGAGGAAATCACTGGATGGTCACCTTGGATTTGGAGAAGACAAGGCCAATGCTGCCTGCTGTTGCAGATGTGCCAGGAAGGAATGTAATGTTGGAATTTCCTCCCTAACACCAACAGCAGTAATTTAGAGCAGACACAGAAGCAGCACCAAAGCCAAGTCAATAATCTCCTTAGGAAGGCACTGCTAGGAGTTCACCAACAGGACTCAGCAGTGCAAAAGCTCTCCCTTCCCACTTCAATCCACAGAGGTTTAACCAGACAAAAACACAAAGCCCCATTGGCTGTGTCAGCTCAGCATGGCAGCATGCTCAATCTACCCAGGGAACAGAAACAAATCTGGAAGTCTGCCTTCTAACTCTAGCTCTGCCAAAGCAGCCTCACCTATTCCAGCCAAGAGCTGTTCTTGGTTTCCTCACCTACAACTGGAATTATGTGAGAAGGTCTGCAGCAACGTTTTATTTTCATTTCAAAACATTCTGTGCTCTTATCAGTCAGACAAAAGGAACAGCTCATTACTAACACATTTGTTTGTTGGTTTTGGAGGTACTTCTGCACTATTGTTGTTGATACTATTTGGCAACTAACCTACCTGAAACAGCTCCATTGCATCATGCCACGAACAGACTTGAAGTCTGATGGAGCAAATAAGTTCCACTTCAGGAAACATTTCCACAGAAGCATTTTGTTGTGAGGAGAAAGCAAGCTACCACAAATGAGTTAGATACCACAGCCCTCCAGATGGATTACAAGTGAATGCTTTGCCCACAGCTGCATAGAGTGCCTAGAGATTCTAAGGAGACTGAAAGTTCTCTGGAACAAAAAGCGCTCTCACAACGGTCAGAAGAATTAACAACTATGTCTCTTCTTTTGCTGGAGTACATGAAAATTAACTGCTTGGGGACAGTTGTTGACAAGCTTTCCAGAGAAGGCCGCCTGCCTTTGCCCTAGACATACCTCTCCTTGCTGGAAAAATCCACACCCAGCAAAATATTCTCTTCTGTGTCCTGCCTCCCGTTGCTGTACACAACCACCATGTACCGCACTCTGTCCGTCCATACGCTTTCCAAACGGACAGCCTAGGAACAACAACAAAAAGACATCAAGCTCTGCACAACAGCTTTTGGACAATCTGCACTTCCATTGCTGCCTAATATTTTACAAGTGTAATTGTGCCTCAAAGCTTTATTCAGCTGCAGGATGAGAGACATTGAGAGAGGTAGTCCCTCATCCAAGCAAGGCCAGTTTGTCTTGGAATCAGGAGAGGATTAGAGATAAGAGCAGTCTAGATGACCTGTCCCACGCTGCAGAAGCATTACCAAATACCATCTGAAGGTTTCCTCTGAAGATGTTCAACTTGAAAGCAGGTAGAAGTACTGATTGTGCACTAAGCTGGAGAACCTTAGAGGGCTCTTCCACACTGACAAGCCTTCACTGAAACATTCTATCTAGCCATTCCAGAGAGGGTAATTAACACAGACTCAACTCATAACCTGGATGTAAGGATCAGCCCCAAAGTTGCATACGGGGAAGCATGGTGGGGCTGGCAACCAAGTGCAGCAGTCTGAAGCTAACCATGAATTTGCCAATGCTTTCTGTGACCCTGTAGAGATCTGGTTCAAACTCCTCCAAGAGAAAGAAGGGCAGGAAAATGCACCTGTTCTTACCAGTTTGATTCTATCCTCACAGCGAAGGAGGTTGATCATCACCTGGAGGTGCTGGGGCAAATCACCTGCAGTGAGAGCAGAGAAAACATCAGAAAAGGTCATCCGAACATAAGCAGCTTCTGAGGAGGAAGGGCTGCAGGAGTGGCTCTATTCAGGTGATGCATCCCTTCTGCAACAAATAAAGATCTGCTCATGCAACTACTCCAAAGCGGTGGGTATATTTCTGCTCAGCAAAAGGAACAAAGAATCTACAAGAAAACAAACCAAGTTCACATCTAATAACTTGGTAACACACTCATAACTTTCCATAGAAGATAAAATTCCTTCCGTAGGATGTTTGCTGGGTATACCAAATTGCTGACAACTGAAGAAACCCAAAGCCACGCTTGGCATTCAAACAGCCTCTTTGTGCTTGGAGTGTTTACTAAGCAGCAGGCACACAGTACCACACTGTGCCTTTCCCACATGCTTCTGCACTCAAAATGCCCTGATGAGCTTAATTCTTCTTGCCCCTTAACCACTTATTACAAAACCATCAATGACAGAAGGCATAAAAATACAGGATGAGTGGGATCCAACTTCCTCAAACCCCGTCTGCTTATCAGTCCTTACAGACCTTCACCACACAACTCTCCTCCCACCATTTTGGAACACTGGAGTGTGCCTGGAGGAAGGACAAGCTGTTCTCAAACCACGAGAAATGCCCACAGGCCAGATTTAGATTGGTTAACTGAAAAGGGGATTTCCTGAAACCAGAAAAGGGGCTGTAAGGAGATAAGAAAAGGGTGTTTGTCCAGAGGCTCAAATCCCACTGAAAGCGTACCTCACTTTTGAGAAGTAGCACTGAACAAAACCAGCAACAGGTGGCTTAAAAATAATAATAATAAAAAGAAAGATGCTGTCATATGAAGTCCCAAGCTTCAGACTGTGGGAGGATGGGAGAGCACTCAGGAGAAACATCCCTGACACACTGAATCAGGAGCTCAGTAACCACAGAAGGGGTGCTGGAGCCATATGACTCAACCCATTGCATTTTCCTCCCCACAGGCCAAAGGAGAAGGCAAAGATCAAACTACTGAAGCAGAAACAAGTGACATTTCTTCACTGTAGGCTGCAGAAAATAGGGACACACATACAGCACAGACCCTGGCTTAGAGGGCTTTCCTGGCTACAGAATGCCACAACGTCTGCAGAGAATAAACTTCTGCTCCAGATACACTTCCAAGCAGATGACAAAAGTTTAAACAAAGACAAGATCACCATATGTTCCCATTCATGTCAAGTGGACTGAAAACCTGCTTTTCCCCAGCAGGTTGTACAAAACCCCCTGTGACAGAGGAGCCAACCACCGCCACACCTGCTGTTGGGCTGCCAGTATGAAGGAGAGGAGTGGGGAAGAAAGAGGGAAAGGAGCATCAGGCCATGCTTTAATCCATACCTGCATGTTTGTGAGGATGCTGGAGACTTCGCTGGCCCTGGGAGCTGTTTCCTTGTTGCAAGAAGAGGGCTGCTCCTTTCACCATGAAAAAGCTCTCGCTTAGGCTGGAAAACAAAGGACACAGGAAGTCAGCTCAAAGGAAACAGCAGCAAAACGTGTGCTCCAGTCAGTGTGCCTGGAGAAGGAAGGACTTGTACTCATTAAAACACAGCAGGATTTGCCACAAGAAGCTGCTCCCAAAGGTAGATTCTGCCACTTGCAAGGCACGGCTCCAGGATTATTCATGAAGAATGGTGTCATTTTCCACCAACATTTTATTGCTTGGCCATAGCAGGGTATGCTTGCCTGAGCTGTCATGGACTGAAAATGACTTTATCACTTGATTATCAAATTCTGCAACTTAAAAACAGTAGAGGGTAAGAATTCCTACAGGCATAGACCTGTAAATAACTCCAGATCATCTCTTGAGTCAATCAGTCCCTATTAATTTCAGTTCTTGAGATTTCTTTGGAATGCAGAAACAGGAACACAGAGCTATAAATCACAGATATACAGGGCAGGGAGGGAAGGTGAAAAACCTGCACAACACAGCAGAATGAAATGAAACTTCGGGGCGAAAAGCAACAGGCACAGCAGCAAAGGCATTTCTCTGCTCTGCTGAGACACAACTGACCTGGGAAACAGTGCTGATAAGAAGGGAGGTCACAGCGTAAGCACACACAAAGCTGCATTCCCAGATCAAATGAAACATGGCTAATGAGAAAGCCAATCAAAACCAGCAGTTAGAGCAAGGAGCAGCACAAGCCTAATTACACAGTCCTGTAATGCACTGCGAGCATTTCAGAAACAGACAAGGACAGAAGTGGTAAAGTTGGCGTTTCCCACAGGGCTGGAAATGAACATCTCCTAAGCCACGTTTTAGTTGCCACAGTAAGTGCTTACCTTGCACTTCCTACCCCACTCCAAACATCAGGCAGGAGCATCACAAGAGACATTCCTTGCTACAGAGCCCAACTTTCTGCCATCCACACTTCCCAACACAGACAGCTGTTCGTTACTGGCTGCTATCAACTAAATATAAAAGCTCCACTATGAGGCTGTGTGCCACCAGAGTTACTTATGCTACAGAAAATGATCCCATAGCAGCTGCTGCTCCCACTGCTCGTCTGTTCTGTGCTCTGTCCCTGAGGTCTTTGCCCCTGGCTAGCAGTGAGAACCAGCAGTGTGGTAAAGAGCCATCAATTCAAGCCTTCCCAGCTCCTGCTCCAAGTCAGGTCTTCCCTCCCCCAAGGACAGAGCCAAGGTTTGCAGTTGCTGCCTGAATTTACAGCTTTCTTCAAGGCACAAAGCTCCCAGAAAAGCTGGACTGGGTTTACATTTGAGACTTCAGTCCCCCCTAAAAAGCAACCTAAATTCATAGCACAAGCTTCAGGCTCCCTCAGCCCCATCTCAGACCAACAAGCTGTCGGCAGGACAATTGCACTGCGATGAGAACAAAGCTCTCCCCATTTCTGCTCCCACAGCACTCACCCCTGGCTCACCGGGAGCTCCCAGCGATGGCCCCGCAGCCCTCACCACCAGCACCCACCAACAGCAAGAATCCCTGCAGGCAGGCACTTGGTCCATCCCATAAGCAAGGCAGGAAGAGCCCTGTTTCCTTCTTACTCCAGATCTAACAGGAAAGCATTAAAAAGAAAAGGACAGAAGTGACATCAAAGCTGCGACACCAACACAATGTATAGGATGTTCACTAGATTGCAGCCTCGTGCATAGCCAGCTGGTTTATCAGCAAGAGGAAAGGAATGGTTAGATAACATGCAGCTCCTAACGCTCTCGTTCACAGCAGGCAGGAAACCTTCACAATAAGGCAGAACGTTCCCAGTCAGAGAGCTGTGCTGGGGGAGCAGAAGTGCCCGCAGGCAGAGGTTGACACACACAGCACACGTTTTGCCACCAGGTATTTATCTGCATGGCAATGAACTGAAGAAGTGATTGAGAGCAAACTTTCTGTTCTAGCTGAAAGTGTTCTAGCTGAAATGCTTGCGCCTCCATCTGCACAAAGCACACTGCTGAGTAAGTCAGCTTGTGCTCCCCAGCACTGCAATTTCCCCCCAGCTGCTGTTGGATGCAATGGCTCAGTGCTGCACAACAGCCACCGTGAGTTGTCCTGGAGCACCAAAATGGTGAGGTTACCCAACGCTGACCCTTAACTCTGCTCCAGGAACACTTCACCCTCAGCCACTCCATGCGAATCCTCTAATAGCTAACAAAATAAAAGTGAGAAAAAGGCATGACGTGACATCCCATGACATCCCAACCCAGCGTTCCAACACTCTGAAATCCTGCAATCCCAGTAAACATCCAAATTCCAGCTTTTTTTTTTTTTAAATCTCCCAAAAAGCCAAAAAAAAAAGTCCCATCGTTACAGAGCCCCCCAGCTCCCTCCCCAGCAGCAGTGCTAAATGCCTTAGCAAGCAGCGTTTGTTAGTGACATAAATACGAGTGGTTTATACATACTAATTTGGACTGGTTTTCTTTGAACAGCAGAAGCATTGTGCTGGCCCAAGAGTCAGGCAGAAGTCAGTAAATTCAAAAAGATTCATAACTAGCTGTAAAACTCACATCCTTTTGCTTCTAAACCCATACAAAAAGAAAAAGAAAAAGAAAAGAAAGAAAAGGTCGGTCGTATATTCTGTGCAGAGCAATCGCATCTGTTGATGCTACCCAGGAACTGGATGACTTCTACAGAACACTGTGTCTTCCACTGATATCCTGGCTTGAAAAAGCACTTGTCCTAACATATCCTGATGAAAGAAGGCCTTTCAGGAGGGGAAAAAAACAGCTGAAGCTCGTCTAATCACTTCCCTCCTACAGACTGGTGCGAGCTGTTTGTTTCCTCCCCATGCTCACAGAGCAATGCAGGGCAGGACGAGGTGAAAAGCACTGCACTGATGCTTACTTTCCATATTGCCCAGTGCCTTACTGATCTTTACATTTAAAGCCCTGTAATAGAATGTCTGTGTGGCAAAGGCATCGCAGTCAGATCGGGACACTTCCTTGCTTACGGTGCGGCCAGGTGCTGGTGTGCTGCTGAACAAGAACCTCTTTCAGGTGGTTTGCAATTCCTCTGTCAGGGACTGCCTGTAACCAAATTCAATGAGGACTGATTTCTTACTGATCCTTGGTTAACTCCTTCACCACAGTAACACCAGTCCCCCCAGAGGAAGAAGCAGCTTTCTGTTCCTTTTTTGCCCTGCCCCACTGGCACACACACAGCACAACCCACCGATTTGCTGGATGCCCTCCCAGAAATCCCAGCCAGCATCACTGCTTTCCAGCAGCCCCTTTTGGCTCTCAAAGAAACACTGAGCCCAGGGATTTTGCTGTGGCATGGGATCTGGGCGCTCCAGAAGGGCTGCAGAGCATCTCCTTATCAAATGATCTCAGTGGAGCACATCAGCCCCTTAAGAGGGGTAAAACCTACACTTACAGGCACCTGGGAGCTCCAAGTGTCAGCAGGAGGATGCTGACAGAACAGCTGCATTTCTTTGCTGGCCATAAACCAGAGGTCCTGCTGTGCCTGGAGCTCTGCAAGGAGAGGATGGTTCTTGACTACAGCACCTCTTTGCTCTGTCCGTTGGCTCCACGCTGCTCAGCTTTAAAAGGAAATATTTCTTCCCCTTTGGGAAAGCTCCAGAAGAACGTGGCTGTAACGCACATCAATTACACTTCAAGTTGCTTCAGAACACAATAGGCAGTGCCTCATAATCATTTCAAAACACCGTTCTCTGAGTCTGCAAAGGCAAACAAGCAGTGCGCAGTCATCCTCCATCCTCAGCAGTGCCCACGCTGTGTGCCCTGCAGGGTGCTGTGCTCCAGCAAAGCTCTGCAATGGAGCCTTGCTAGGCACAGGGCCATGCCATGCTCTCCTGTCACTAGATGTTTGTCAAATTAAGTCTCTTAATTTCTCCCTTGTTAACAGAATGACACACACAAGTGGCATGAGGGCAGAGGAAGGCATCAGTCCATTGGGGCTGAGCTAGAGCTCTCTGGGGACAAAGGCTGCTTCCAGACTTCAGCAGCCACACCGAAATAACACCAGCTACACTGCAAAGGAGCACATCAAACAGAAAGGAAACTCTGGGAAGAGAAGGAGCAGGAAAAATCCCAACCCCAACACAGCAAAGGTTGTCCTACAACAATGTAGAGATCTGTGACACGTTGATGAACTGACCTGAGATGGGAACTGCAGGCATCTAACCACCTCCTGACGCTGCACTGCTGAGGCAGCTGCCTATAGGGTAACTAGGGAAAATGTTTGCCTTCTCAAATAGTATTTTATTACCCAAAAATGTGAGGCAGGAAGGTTCTTTCCATATTTGTGGCTACATTAGGGTGTGACTCTGATGGGTTATAAGAAGCCATCACTCTAAGCTGAAGACATAGAATTGACCAAATATCAGGCAAGGCGCTCCAAGAAGAAACCCAAAACACCAGAATCAAAAACACCAGCTGCAAATCACAGCACAGCCCGGAGCTCATCCCCATCATCCCCACAGAGCCAGGGTATCCCGCATCCATCCCATCCAAGGAATGGTAAGGAAGGCAGAAGACTCAGCAGGACTCGTGTTTTTAAGGCTGTGGAGACACAAGGAGTCTGAGCATGCATTGTTTGGCTGAAGGCGTGGGCCACATTCACAGCACAAGAATGCTGAGAAGGGCTGGAGACACTGCAGGCCATTCACAGCACCAGATACTAACTCTCCTCCGGCACAAAGAGGAAAAAGAAAAATGAAATCAATCTTGGAGCCCACAAAAGCTGATTTCCTAAGATAACTAGATTGCTTCCAGCCACTCCTGCTCACTCCATGCAGCCTTCAGTCCCGCTCTGTGAAGACAGTGGGGACAGGAGGGGACATGGCAGCTCCATCCCCATTCCATGGCTTTGTGCTACTCCTGCTCAGCTCCATCCCAGCACCATACTGGCACGGAGCAAGACCCAGATAACAGCTGGAGCCCTGCCTGAGAGAGGTGCAGGAAGAGGGAAGTGAACACAACTCTCCATTTCAGCAGAGACTTGCGCAAAATAAGTTAGCAGAACAGCTCCCAATGGCCTGGGGAGAGAAAATCTTAGGAATCCCTGGTACGTGACGGTGAAAGGCCAAATAAAACAGAGATTGTTTCACAAGGAAAAAAAAAAAAGATGAAATCCTTTTTGCACATCCATTAATTGCAGAGTTCGGAAAGGCACGGGGCTGAGCGCAGCATCCCCAGCTATGCAACATGCTCTGAGCAAACTTCGAATGGCAGCAGGCATTTCTGAGATTCCCACTGGAAAATGAGGTCACTGTTGTAACAGCCGTAGGGCCAAACCCCCACAGACCTCAACCCATCCAGCAGCTGCTTATTCCCCAAATGCTGGTTCCCTTCCCTTGCAATGACAAGTCCCAAAGCCCCGTGTTGTCCTACCCATTCTTTTCTGTTCTTTTTCCTTACAGTTCTGTTCTTCTTTCCATGCTAAAGCCATAGCTCTTCCAACCTAAACCACTCTACGATATGATTCTACGAGGGCAGTGAGGCCTTCTTCCAACCCAAGGCACTCCATGATATGGTATGAGCCCTCCAGGAGTAGCTCCTGCCCAATTCCAATCCCATTCCCCAGGTGAGCTGGTGGAAATGGCCCCATCCTCCTACATACCTCCCTGTCAGCTTATGGGCTGAAAACAACACGCTGTGTCATTAAGTCACCCCAGTTCACCCACTGGCAGCGTTTCCCAGAGACAAGGAACAAGTGGGAACTTTCCAGCCACACTGATGGAAAAGAAAAGGAAGGTGAAGAATGCTTCCATGGCTGGAGAACGCAGACCCCAAGCAAAGGTCAGCCAGGACACAGCCAGCAGCATGGGAAGCAGCAGTGGCACAGCAACACACAAAACAGCTCAGCTGCTGCATTTCAGAATGACTCCAAAAAAGGCAGCGGAGACCAGGCAGTACTTGACACATTGGTAACGTGTCAAAAGGAAATAAAATAAATCTTGATGGATCACGCAGGGCAAAAGAAGGGCAGGAAAAGTTCTAACCCAACACAGGCACCCCCTCTAGCGTTTGCTGCAGGCTGCCTTCACCCATCGAAGCCCAGGGACTGGGGTGAGCAGCACGGTTTTGGCAGGGAAAGATGAGTGCACAGGGGCTGGGTGCAGCCCTCAGGCCTTCCATCTGCCCTCTTCATGGGGCAGAGAGGCAAAGCAAGCTCTGCAGAGGGGTCCTTCTGATCCCACTCACAAGCACATGATGTGCTTTGCACTGTGATCCATTCATTTGAGGCTGCACTTATGCCTGCCATACTTTGCTTTTCAGCGTGCCATTAGAGAGCTTCCACATCACAGATCTGAGCACTGTGTGAACGCTGATGAAATAAAAACCTTTGTGCTTTTCACTGAAAGTGAAGCCATGCCTCTAAAGGTGTCCTGTCCATTCCACATCCTCCACAACCTCCCAAGGGCATTTGTCAGGCTGGCAACAGCCCCATTTGTATGAGAAATCCCTGACTTGCAGATCTTGGCAGCTGATTATCAAAGATTAAGGTATTTAAAAAAATCAGGAGGCATTTGAAACCAAAATATTTTTCTGACCCGGCTCTTAGTGCCTAAACAAACAGTAACCACATTGGCCTTTACAGGAAAAAAAAAAGCATTCAGCACGCAGTCGGTTCCTTTGATAACAGGGCCAGAGGGTTTATGCCAAACTGCTGAGGTTCTGGGGGGAGGAAAAATAAAAAGAAAAAAAAAAAAAAGGGAAAAAGATTTTTATATAATTTCTAAATCTTCTGATCACTGCATCTCCAAACCTGCAGCCTCCTGCTGTCCAAGCAAACTCATCCTGCTGCTCAGCATCGAGCCTGCAGTAGTTTCCTGGAAAGGCCAAATCCCAAAGAAGTGGGAGAGAAGTGCAAGCTTCCCCAGCTCTCCCTGATATCCTCACAACTCACTGCAGCATGGCGAGGCCCAATGATATCCCCATGGGCTCACATGGCCACACCTCAAGCCAGAAGCACCAGCAGGTCACCAGCCTGTCACTTTGCTGCTCCATTGTACAGAACAGGGCAGGATGCTGCAGCCCGGCCAGGATGTGATTCAGCGTCCTGTTTTGAACAGTGCACAAAGCCAGGAGCTTCTGCCCCAAGACCTCCCTTCAAACAACTGCCATGCAGCTGCTCCAGCCCCAGGTACCCCCAGCACCAAAGCACAGCTGCTCAGCTCCACGCCGTGCTGCCACGCACAGAAATCCCTGCAGGAGTTAAAGGTTAAAGCATTAATAAAAAATGGTTGTGCATTAAAATCCAAGATACAACAAAGCACAATAAGATCCTCCCAGTGCAACACGTGGCTCAGAGTTTCCCTAACCAAAGCAGCCACAGCATCAGGCAGAAGCCTGCTTCATTACAATGAATTTAACCTAACGAGCTCCTCCTAACGAGGCTGTTTTGGATGCCAGCAGGACCACGCTCTGCAAGGAGCCTGCCTGTGGTGATCCTCCTCTTGCTGGGCTGCAAAGGATTGGGGTTGGGACTCATAAACCTGTAGGCTCCACCTCATTTCCCACTGAAACTGAGCTAATGCACACCCCTGTGTGCTTGACGAAACCTCGCCTTGGTTGAGATTTCTCAAGACCACGTGGGTGCTCTGCAGGAGAAAAAAGAATCAGGGCACAGCATCCCATGGCTGGGCAGCATTTGGGAAGGAGGATTGCAGCAGATGATGCAAAGAAGGAGCGGAGGCTGCTGGAACGCCTTTGGGAGGATTCCTAAGCACAGTAATGTCTCTAAAAATGCAGATAGTGAAATCTTTGGAGGAAAAGCTGAACATATTCCTTCTCTCTTTTTTAGCATAAAAGCTTTTTCAGGGAGAAAACAGAAAGAAAGGCATTTTGGAATGACACAAACCATACAGGAACTCAGAGCAAAGTAAAAGACACAGCCAGTTCTAAATCTGGGACACAGACCACTTCCTCCAAGAGTCAGAGAGAAAGTCTGATAGCTTCACATCACCACATCCAAATGCACAGCCCAGAATGAAAATCCTCAAGTTTTTTGGACAGAATGAAAAGCCTCTGTTCGTGTGGAAGAAAAAGCTATGTGATAACTGAGCACATCCATTCTGTATCCATGAAATCCAGTCGGAGCTGGCAGCAGGTTGGACTCTTGTTTCCAACAACTCTTCCTTCTACCTATCAGGGCCTCTGAGGTCTGCAAAGCTGTGTGTTGGAATGCTGACCCCTGTGCTCAGGGCAGATGTGACAAAGCACAGCTGACACCCAAGACTCCAGCAAGGCTGCTCCAGGATTTAAAATCCATCAAAACCATCCCAGCCCACTCCTAGGCTTATTTCAGAGGACCTGTTCTCTGCTGCTGCAGAAGCAGCACGATGAAGTTGAGCAATTCTGCCACCCCATGGGCACCGGGTAAAGTTTCAGGAAACTGATCCAGAGCAGCTCTAGCAGGAGGGGTGGGATTCATCCAACCCCTGCACAGAGCATGTGTCATCTATCACCAAAACTGCATCTGCATCAGTGCCACAGATTTCCCACATGTCCTCAGTGCTGTTCCCCTGAGCATAGCAAAGGCTCAGCACCAGAGCCGACCCATTCTCCAGGTCTGTTTCACAACCTGGTTACCAGATTCTTAACCTAAAAACTGTATAGGAAAGAGCAACCCAAGAGGCTGAAGGACAGGGGAAGCTGTTGGGATCTCAATTTAACATCACTTTTCAATGACGTGCAGAAAAGCATTTGGATTTTAAGCTCAGCCCTGTGCTGTCCATCCCCACAGGATCACTCTGGTCAAAGATGGGTGCACACTTCTGGCTTGCAAAGTGGTCAGTCAAAGGTGGCCCTCAAATTCAGCCACTTCCCAGCCATCCCTCTGTGCTTTGCCATCAAGCTGACTTGTAATGTGAAGGAATAAAGTTGTATTTCTTCATTTGGTACAAATATCATTCACACAAGCAAAATATCAGCCTGCTGTATGTAGACTGTTACTATTCAAAACAACACAGAAGAAAGCACAAGGAGCATAAGAATGTGCTGCTGCCCATGATGTCAGTGGGTTCCTGCTTAAGTTCTTGTGTAATGAGGCCATAATCAAGATGGGAACAAAACCAGGAATCCTGAATTTTGCTTTAACATCAGTTGCACCCACGTCACATCACCTCCTACCTTCCTCTCTGAGTTCCCTTGCTGGATAATCACAGTTGTGCTCTAACATCCACACACTGCACAACCCTGCTGGGTGTCACAGGATCCAACCCCAGCCAGCTCTGTCCTCAATACAGCCAATCCACCAGCCTGCAGTAGAAAGCTGCCACCACAGTCCAGGTTTTACATCACTGCTGCAACACATCTCAAACCACACAATGGAATGGAAAGAACAAGAGCAGACTCAAAGCAGCAGCATTTGTGGCTTTGCTTTTCTCTCAAGTAGGAAGTCGTAACGAGAAGCACAAGCACTGTTGTGTTTTTACATTTTGCCTCTCAGATGGTGGTTGACAGGTTAGAAGGTTATCTACAGCAGCTGGTTTTAGAGTGAGCAACCCACGTCATTACTCAGAGCCCCGCCAGGTTGGTGTCCCACCAAACTAACTGTGTTGTTACTGCTCTTGTGTCTGCACAGTGTCACCAAGGGAAGCCTTGTTCTTTTCCAGCAGGGCATCTCAGCCTTCCCCTCCTCCTATAAGCAAAATCAGTACAATCCCCAGAACCCAGGAAGCAAAATTCCCTTATGGGATGGCTCTACATCCAGGAAAGCTCAGAGCTCTGCTCCCTTCCCTTCTCTACTCAGAGCTCCAGAGCAGCAGCAAAGAGAACTGCTGAGATAACAGCTAAGTGTTGTGACCAGAATTGATGAGCAATTTTCCAGTTTCTTCCCATCAGGAACAAAACAAACTCCCTCTTATGCTTTCAGTTCATTAAGCCCTTGCCTCAAACCCAAGCAGATAAGGTGAAGGCTGTGTCCAGTGCAGAGCTCCCACAGGGCTGGCCATGAAAGGGGAACGAGAAGCCAGAACTTTGGGTGGGACTGGGACTCCAATGCATGGCACACAATTAACAACAGCAAAAACAATGCTTACAACCAAACAGCTCTGCTTACCTCACATTTAATTTGCGCTCCTCATCACTGCCAGCCTCCAGCTGAGGGAAGAAAAGGAGACAGAGAAAGTTACACGCTGGTTGTTTCCACAGGACTAAAAGAATACATTCTTTAAAACCATCCTAACAACAGTGGGTGGTTGCACCCCATGTTTTTGCAGTGCTGGGGATAAAGGAGACACTCTGGCAATACATGCCTGCTGACAAAGGGGCTCATGGGGGCTTTAAGGCTATTAGGCCCTAATCCTGCAAGCTGGTCCTGCAGCGTGCACCACTCTGAAGCACAGCAACCTGTTCTGTGCATACAGGAGTGCTGGGAAGGGCTGGGTCTGCTTCCACCTCCCCACCAGCTCACAGACCAAATTCCGCATTAAAGGAAAACAGAGTTTTGGTTAATTGCATCCAGAGCTGACTGGAAGAAAAAAGCTCAAAGATCTCTCCTTTGCTTTGCTTCTGCATGACCAGAATGAGGGCCAGCAGCATCCCTCTGAAGGGCTGGCTGTGCTGGAGATCCAGGACCTTGTGGATTGTGTTGCAACAGGGAAACTTCTGCTCAGACCTGCAGCACACAGGACACCAGAGCCTGGATAACTCAGAGCATGCTCTCCTGTGTCTGTGTCTCCCCAGTAGCACCAGCAACGTTTTCTTATTTATTAACACTGCTTAAAACCCACATCAAACAGGGTCCTGGGAAGGGTTAGTTGTTTTCAGGTGGTTTCTCACAACTCAAAAACAAGCAAGTAGTTTCACGCCACACATTTAAGCTTAAAATTTTGAGAGTGTGCACATAGGGACCAGGTTGTTCTGCATCCTCCTCCTATTATGACTCAGGGATCAGAGTCTGCAACCTGCAAGAACCACACGACCACTCAGTGTGGGTACTGAAGTACAGCCACGGGGAGTAGAAAGAGGCACAGATCCCATCTCAAACAACCACAACGGACGACGATCTGGAGGAAAGCATACCAGCTCTATTTTTAGTTTGTTTACATGGCGTGGCCAGAGGCAGAGCCAGAGGCAGCCGCAGTGCTCACAGCACCCTGAGCCCCTTGCCCACGGCCCTGAGAGAGCTGCAGGGTCCAGTGAGGTCACTGCTGTGTTTGTTTGGGTCAGTCACGTAGCAACAGGATGGAGAGCAACGTTTTTTAAACAAGCAGGACTGCAAAATCCCAGATGAGGTTCAGCAGCAGAGCTGGGCCTGGAGCTGCTCTGAGCTCAGCTTTTGCAGCCACTGACTTGGTTTCAAGTCTACTTTCCTTGCTGCAGGAAAGAAACAATGGAAGAGAGAAGCAGCCCACAGCACAAGCACAGCATCTATCCACATTCTGAGGCATTACCCACAAGGGGTATGGAATGAGCAAGTGGGGCCAGAACACACATCGTGACGCCACCACTGCTCTGATGGATCGCCCCTATGGATTTATGGTGTTACAACAGCGAGTCTCGTGAAGGCAGCAGCATCCATTTCCTACATTCCTTCAAGCTGAGGAGTTAAGAGAGGCTGCAGCAGCTTACTCACAATTAGCAAGAACATTTGGTCATCATTTTCCATTTTAAAAAGATCTATCTTCTGGTAATTAATCACCATACGCTAAAAACCCTGTGAATCCATCCCTGGGAGAAGGGGGAGAAATGAGGCACTTTTGGGGGGGGATTTTCCTTTGAAATCTGCTATCAGGCTGAATTCTGACGGTTTGTAGCTCTGCAGGGCTGCATGCCAGGAGGGAACATTCACATGGGAGAGGGGACTCCTCCAAGCGCCACCAAGGCACAGCCAGGAAGCAAGCTTGGTGAAAAACCAGGGGTCGCATGGTTACCCCACCAAGAAACCACTGGTGGGCAGTGAGCTGCATGGCACGAAACCTAACCCAGGTGTGCATGGGCAGGGAGTGAGCAGCCCACCTGGACCTTCCCTCCCAGTTAAACCCAGCCCAATTGCACCAGCTGCACCTGGTGGTGGCCATCTGCAGAGACAGGATGGTTGGCAGGTTTTCATAGAATCATAAAGCCCAGAAAAGGCCTCTAAGACCACCAAGTCCAGGCCCAACCCACCACTGCCAGGCCCACTCAGTGCAACATCTCCATGTTCCTTTAGCAGCTCCAGGGACAGTGACACCACCATGTCCCTGAGCAGCCCGTGCCATTGCATCACCGCTCTTTTGGATAATTTTCTCCCAGTATTCATCCTGACCCTCCCCTGGTGCAAACTGAGGCCACCACCTCTCATCCTACTGCTGTTACCTGCGAGTAGAGGCCGACCCCTCCCCACAACCTGCTGTTAGGAGTTGTAGGTAGCCATGAGCTCTCCTCCCCTGAGCCTTTCTCCTTCAGACCACACTGCTTTGTCCCGTTCTGCAGCTCTGAGCAGCAGGATCCGTGCCAGAACCCAACACGCTCCTTCTGCAGGGCACAAGCACCATCCCCACATCCCTCAGCCAGGGCAGGGCTGCTCCGGGCCCCAACCACCGCACGGAGCTCATCGCCGCACAGCTAAACGGGGGCCAGCGGGCCCTGACAGGTGACAAATAGGATTGCGCACCTGCGGGGCCAAGGGCAGGGAGGAGAAGGATGGGGGGCGGGGGAAGAAACAGCTTTTTGGGGTCACCAAAGAGAAAGACGGGAGGAGGGGAGCGGTGGGGTGCAGCAGGCGGCAGCGGGAGAAGCGGAGCCAGCAGAGCGAACCGCCGCTCGGCGGGGCCGGGTGCATCCCAGGGACGGCCGGGCCCCGCGGAGGCCTCGTCCGAGGCCCACCCCACCCCTCCCCGCCTCACCTCGCTGGTGCTGGCCGAGGAGGCGGCGCTGGGGGTCGGCGAGCGCTGCAGCGTGACCAGCGCCATGGCGGGGAGGGGGCGGACCGCGGCGACGAGGGCCCGGCTACAACGGCGGCTGCGGGGCTCCGGCCGCCTTCATCCCGCCTGGCGGCTGCGCAGCACCGAGCCCCGCCGGCGGCCACCGCGCTGCGGGGAGGAGCGAGGGCTGAGGGGCGGGGAGAGGGCCCGCCAGGGCGGGGCCGAGCGGGCCGGGAGCGAGAGAGGCCTGGGGCCGGGCGGGGCCTAGCGGGCTCGGAGCGGGGCAGGCCTGAGCTGGGCGGGGCCTAGCAGGCCCGGTGGGGCCTAGCGGGACGGAGTTGAGGGCGGGGCTGGGGGGTTCAGGGCCTTTGAGGGGATGGAGCTGCTGGGTGCTCGAGGGATGGAGGAGCTGTGCGATAGGGACGGGCTGAGAGATTGTGGGTGCGGCCCGCGGGAGGGAAGGCTCTGCAGTGCTTCTCTTTGTGGGGATTGTAGTGGTGGGAGTAGGAGAGCAGCTGTAGCCTAGCAGAGGTGGGTTTAGGTGAGATGCAAGGAGGAAAATCTTCAATGTGGGGCTGCGGAGATCATTCTGAGAAGCTGTGGGTGCTCTGTCCGTGGGAGTGCCCGAGGCCAGGCTGGGTCTGCCTGGTGTTGTTCGGTCTGGGTGAACTCGTTGCTCCCTGCGGCTCCCTGAAGGCACAATATAGCAAGGGGGGGGTCCCTGCTCCCAGCTAACAGCGATAGGACGTGAGGTGATGGCCTCACGTTGCACCAGGGGAAGATCAGGCTGGGTATTAGGGACAATTCCTTCTCAGAAGGAGCAGTGATGCAGTGGCACAGCTGCCCAGGGAGGCGGTGGGGTCACCGTCCCCAGAGGTGTTCAAGGGATGTGGAGATGTGGCACTGAACGATGTGGTCAGTGGGCATGGAGGGGGTGAGTTGGGGTTGCACTTGGTGATCTTAGTGGTCTTTTCCAAACCTTAATGATTCTGTGATTTTATGCAAAATGTTCCATGGCAGAGAGTAGACCTGAATGAGTTTTAAGGCCCCTTTCCAACTCAAACCATTCCATGGTTCCTTGGTTCTATGAAAAACCAGTTGGCTGCTGCATCTACATGCCCCGGCCATCCTGAGGAGGTGCCATGGGGATGAAAGGGCATCCATAGAGCATCTGCAGAGCCTTCATTTCCAGGTACAGCATCAAGGAACCATACTAGAGCCAGGCTGAAGAAAGTGTGAAGGGTCAGCAATGCCAAAAGCAAGAAGCAGGCAAGTAATAGGTAATTAGTTTAAGAGGCTTTGCTGATTACATGTAAAGCTTTTAATAATTTAGGCCTATGAATATCTCTTTTTCCCCTTTTTTTCAGCACTGTCTGCCTATCGCCACCTTTCCCCTGCCTCCTGTGGGACTATATTTCTGCTGCTGGCTGCTCTGACATGGACCACTGTGACCCTATGGGCTTCCAGAGGATGGACAATGGGGCACCAGAAACTCCACCTCCCAGGTCAAAAGCAAAGACTTTGACCCCGTTGCCCAGCACAGGGTACAGCTGCAAGCTCTGGACACTCAGACCTTGGACTGTGAGGCTCCAAACAAGCTACGCTGCACCAGGGGCTCTGCTGAAGCCTCCAAAACCTATAGAGGCTGCCTGGAGAACTCTGCAGGTAGGTCAGTGGAAGGTTGTGTTTCTGTTATTTATTGACCAGCTGAAGGCTCACGGGGCAGATGGATGCCTCCTCAGGGCTGCATTTGGCAGAGGTAGCCCTGATTTCTGCTGGCTCTGACCTGTGAGTGGCAGCAGATGGGAAGCAGCATGGCCCTGTCCTGCTGCCCATCGTCTCTGTGACTCATCCTGCAGCCCAAGCAGACGTCAGTCCTGCTGTGAGCTGAGCAGTGTCACAGGGGTGCTGTGCTTCACCTTATCCAAATAAAACTGGTGTCAAATTAATAATCTTGCCCCAGACCAGGTCTGGCATGCTTCTGGCAGCCTAGTGCCCACGGCTGTACCCAATGCTTTAAAATATGAATTAGATAATCCTAGTAGTCTTTTCCAATCTTAATGATTCTGTAAAATATGGAGGTGTAATACTTAGGGATGTGGTTGCAATTGGTGAGCATTAGAAGTCTTTTCCAACGTTAATGATTCTATGATGACTTCAAGATGATCTTGCTGGAGGCCAACCCCAGGTCCATGGGCAGAGCCAGAGCTGTTGGCAAGAGCTCAGGGGCTGCAAGCAATGCTTGAGAAGTTTTCCTGCCACGATGGCACACTGCAAACCTACATTCATGATTTCAGTGCCTGCACAGTGCAGGCAGGTGTTGAAGAGCACTTTGGAGACTCTGTGGGGAAAACAGTGTTTGCATGTGAAGTGCCCTTCACAGCTCAGCCCCTGTGCAATCCTCCTGCGCTCTAGCAGCCAAACTGGCATTGTTTCGATACCAGGAAGCCCCATGCCACCCTGGCCCCAGTGCCTTCTTCCAGGCCTTTTTCTCACCATGCAGAGCCCAGAGCCATGCGCATCGCTGTCATCGGGGCTGGAGTGATCGGCCTGTCCACCGCCCTGTGCATCCATGACCGCTTCCATGCACTGGTGCCCCAGCTGCAGCTGGAGGTCTATGCTGACCGCTTCACGCCGCACACCACCAGCGATGGGGCTGCAGGCCTGTGGCAGCCCTACCTGAGCGACCATGGCAACCTGCAGGAGACGTGAGTTGGGGGGTCCCTTTCAACCCAAGCCATTCTGTGATAACTGTGCGGATTAGGGGCTGAGCTGTCGGAGAGGAGCTCTGCAGAGAGTGACCTGGGTGTCCTGGTTGATCATGAGCCAGAAGTGTGTCTTTGTGGCTAAGAAGGCCAATGGTACCCTGGGCTGCATTACTAAGAGCACAGGTGGCAGGGTGAGGGAAGTTCTCCCCTCTGCTCTGCCTGGGGGAAGCCATATCTGGAGCACTGGGCCCATTGCTGAGCTTCCTGTCTGTCTTGAGCTGGGGAGCCACTGAAGAGAGTCCACTGGAGGGCTGCAAAGATGGCCTGGAGTGTCTTCTGATGGGGTTTTTCCACACAGGCTGTGGAACAAGGAGACCTTTGAGCACCTCCTGGGGTACCTCAACTCACCAGAAGCAAAGGAAATGGGACTGTTCCTGATTTCTGGATACAACCTGTTTAAGCAGCCTGTACCGGTAAGGAGCAGGGCACAGGGGAGGCAGGAAGGGCTCCAGCTCTGGGCAGTGTGCAGGTTTGAGTTTCTGGGCTGGAGCTGGGCAGCAGGGACGTCTCTGTCACTCCTGCCCCTGCAGTACCACAATTGATTACTGTCATTTGAGTGACATCAGTCCTTCTCCCCTTGCAGGATCCATCTTGGAAGAACATTGTCCTTGGCTTCAGGAACTTGACACCGAAAGAGCTTGAACTCTTTCCTGGCTACAGGTACTTTGAGGCCCTTTTTCTGAGAGTTTCTGGGCTCCATCACAGTTACTTCCCTTAAAAGTAGTACAGATCACCTCAAAAAAAAGTGGTAACAATGCATGAAAACCATTTCAGCTTCCTCTCTCATTTCACTGCATACCATTGAACTTGAGAAGAAAATAGCTATGCAGTAAACGGGGAAAAAATAAAGCCCTGGCTCTGCCCGTGCATGAGGCAACCACCCTTGGGCAGCTGTTGTGGTCTTTACTACTTTCTATCCTCATGTCTTTCAGCTATGGCTGGTTCAACACGGCGCTGATGCTGGAGTGCAGGAGCTATTTGCCCTGGCTGACCAACAGGTGAGTACTAAGCCCTGCTGCTGCTCTTCCCTGGTTGACCTGGAGGGCTCAGCAGGGCTTTTGGCCATTAGGGAAATGAGCTAATAATGGCTGGAGAGTATTTAAGAACTGCTGAGAAGACCATGGATGTTTATTACAAGGAGCAACAAGCCATACTTACCCTGTGAATAAATTACAGGCATTAATTTGAATGGTACATTGGCTTTTATGTGCTGGTAAGAGATGAACTTGCTCTTCCAGGCTGGCACAGAGAGGCGTGAAGTTCTTCCACAGGAAGGTGGAGTCCTTCGAGGAGGTGAGCTGGGAAGTGGGGAGCATGAGGCTGGAATTTCTGCTGCAGAAGGTTCAGTGAGGCCATCCACCCCAAAGCACTACGCTTCAGCAGAGCTTAGGGCTGGTGGGGAGCCAGGATGCAGTCAGGAATCAGCAGTGGAGCTTTGCCTTAAGCTGCAAACACTTTCTTTGCCTGTACACTTGGGAGCTGTGCTGAGGAAGTTATGCCTTGGGACTGGCCCTTCTGTTCTATTCAGTACCAGAGTGCTGGACCAAATGCGTGGTTTGGTGTTGATGCAGGAGTCTCGTGCTCACTTGGGTAGCATCACTGCCTGCATGCTGCACACTGCACCACCTCTGTCTCTTGGTAGATGTTTTCCCAGGGAATTGATGTTGTCATAAATTGCACTGGGATCCGTGCTGGGGAGCTGCAGCCAGACCCTGCTCTGCAGCCTGCCCGTGGGCAAGTCATCAAGGTGAGGCTGCACCCTGCTCCATATGCATCCCGTGTCCTGCCTGTCACCCGATGTCATCCTCCTGCTTTCTTCCCCCAGGTCCTGGCCCCATGGGTGAAGCACTTCATTATCACTCATGACATGGAGTCAGGGATCTACAGCTCACCCTACGTCATCCCGGGGTAGGTAGCAGCAATCCTGGAGCTAGCAATGATGTGCACTCAAAGCAACCCCCAGCACTGCTCCCTGTTGACATCTGCACACGAGCTCTGCCTTCCCTGCCTGTCTTTTACTGTGGAGCAGAGCTCAAGGAGCAGCAGTGCCAGGCAGAGCCCAGCTGCCAGCACTTCTCCAGCATCTGCTTCCCTCTGGCTGCTTTCTTAGAGATGCTGGGATCTGTCTCAGAGGGCAGCAGATGCATGTACCCAGGGAGCTAAGCAGCAGGGTACATAAATCCATGTCTGCTGTGCATCCCTCCTGCGTCCCCCTGAGAGCAGCCATCCACTGCACTTTGGCAACGGAGAGGTTTTTGAAGCCGTAACCTGAATGCTGCACGTCTGGCACTTCCATTGTGCTAATATCTCAGGATTAGGCAAGAAGCCCTGATGTAAATAGGAACTTTGAATGCTCACAGCTTCCAAGTGAAGTGCTCCAACTGATCTCTTATCACAGTCCCAACCCCACAGAAATTCCTCTCTCCATGTGTTTATTTTTGCTAGCTGTTCCATAGCTGGGTATAGGCTAGCTATGAGGGGAGCAGAAAACGGTGGGAATCTGAGCTCCTTGCCAGGAGCATTCCATTCCCTCACCCTGTTGATAGCAGATGAAATCAGCCCTTTTCTTTGCCAAGGCCTTTCGGGTGCTGATAGTGTTTTTTAATGAACAACTTTCCCATGAGCAGACACTCGGGCAGACCTTCCTGCCTGCTTGGCTCCCGAGGGTGCCTCAGGCAGGAGCATGCTGCGGGCACGGCAGGACCCACATGGAGTGCCTCCATCTGGTGGCACCAGGACCATTTACTGCCCTTTGCTCTTGGTACAGGAGTGAGTTCACAGTTTTGGGAGGCATCTACCAGCAAGGCAACTGGAACGAAGAGAACAGTGCTCAGGACCACAAGTCCATCTGGGAGAGGTGCTGCAGGCTGCTGCCCACACTGCAGGTGAGTGACCCCAGCCCAGCACCAAACCCCCAAATCAGCAGCACATGGTGACTGCCTTCAACAAACCCTGAGAGCTGGAGGGTTTTCTGTGCACCCCCTCATTGCTTGCACCTTCCCGGTGTGGTTGCTGGGAGGATTTTGGCTTCTGTGAGTCAGAGCAATGCTGGGCTGATGGGATTCTGGTTTCAGAAAGCAGAGATTGTGCAGGAGTGGAGTGGCCTGAGACCAGCACGTCCCAGCGTCCGCCTGGAGCGGGAGAGCATTGGCCATGGGCGTTCGAGGACAGAGGTACTGTGCTCATCAACTGTGGTGCTAATTGGGTGCTGATGGCTACAAACTTGGCTGCTGCTCTGCAGCCACACTGCCAGCGCTCAGCTGTCCTCGCTCCATCTCCCCTCTCCCAATGGCAAATCCTCAATTCAGTTTCAGCCTGGATCAGAGATAAGTGTCAAAAACATTGTGATGGATTTTATGGGGAGAGCATTCCTGCCAAAGGAAAACTTGTAATTGGAGCTTTGTCCTTCACGGACAGAGAAAAATTCTGAGGCACCAAGCCCTGCCTATTTCTCTTTTAAGAGAAAGGAGTTGGGAATGGTACCAGCTGCTGCGTGCCACTGTCCTTGTGGCAGACAGAGATGGTGTTGTGCTTGAGGCTGTTCAGCATAACACCATCCATGTAGGATCCCATCACTCCTCAGCTCTTCAGCCTGAAGCTCATCTGCAGTCCTACAAAGGGAACTGTGGTTTGGGTATGTGCCTCTGTGCAGCTCTGAAGAAAAGATTAGAGCTCCAAAGGGGATGTGACTGCAAAATGTAATTAAGTGTAATGAAAATAGATTTAATTTTTAGCTGGAAAGCTTTGGAAAGAGCTCAGTGTATTTAGGCAAACGTGGTTCAAAGTGAGGCTGTGTTTGAATTGCTGTTTGGATCATTCTGTTCCTTTATCAGCATGTCATATCTGTGCAGCTTTGGCACAGGAGCAGTGCAGCCATCGATCCCAGCAGCAAGTCGGGCTCCAGCCGAAGCACAGCCATTTACCTTGTCAGGAGCAAACCCTGCATGCTCTGAGGAGCAGGGTGGTGAGCTGCTGCAGTCTGACTCCGTCTGACTCCCTCTGTCCCCAGCAGGTCATACACAACTACGGCCACGGTGGCTTTGGGATCACCATCCACTGGGGCTGTGCCATGGCCGCAGCCCGGCTGCTCGGGAACATCCTGCAAGAGAAGCAGCAGCCCCAGTCCCGCCTGTGAGTTGCCTTCTCAGCTGGGATTATTGCAATAGCAGTAGCTTAGAAATCACAGCAAAAAGATCCAAGCAACACTGGTGCACGTGGGCTGTTGACACTCCTGCTGGCTTTGCTGATGCTTCCTCCTGTCTTGTTTTCGGGTTGCTGCCAGTTCTGCTGCTGCCATTTGCCAGACGGCCGAATTTCCTCCATCGTGGCCTCGCGCAACCTACCCAAAGGAAGTGCTTTAAAACATGGACTAATTATCTGTGACAAAGTGCACTTCTGTCTCAGGGATCAGTCTGCAAAGGGCAGGTGGAGTTCAGTTGAAGCCTTGGCAGTCCTGCAGTTTATCTGCACGCTGAGACAGGATCTGAAAGCGAGCTGGTGCCGTGCGAGGTCTCCACTGGCTGCTCAGACACCCAGCATGTAATTGGATTTGCAAGCTGCCCCCAAGAGGCAAAAGCTCCTTAGTAGGAAGAAGCTCCTGGGGAAGTGACAATGGCCTCACAAGCACGTGCTCCACTTGCAATTGCTTTTCTTACGCTCATGCCAGGACAAAGCACGGGTCTGCGGCACCTGGTTAGTGTATCTGGCAGCAGACAGCAGTGGTTACCTAAAATGGCTTTCCAAATGATGGTTTTAGTAACAAAAGCAACATGTTCCAGCCCTGTGTACTTGCCAATTCCTATATATAGCACAGTGCATATGCCAAATAGCTGTTCTTGTCCCTAAAACTCCCACGGGCACTTTGGTTTCTCATTTCCCTCTGCTGCGAAACGTGGCTGGAGGAAGCCTTGGGGCTGTGCTGATCAGAGGAGGCACGGACACCTCCCAGGAGGGTGACTCTTCTTGGAGAGAGGAGCTGGAGGTGGTCAGTGTCACTTCCAAGGGGCCCAGGCCTGGTTCTAGAGATGAGCTTTGGCCTCTTGTTCTGTGCCACGTGCCTTTCCTGCTGTGAAGATTTCACAAACAGAAAGGTGCTGTGAGGTCAGAAAGCATCAGCCTCAGATCCAAAGTGCCGTACTGGTAAATGAGAGCTGCTGCAGTGCAGCCAGGTTTGTCTCACCTCCTGGGGAGCTGGATTCAACAATCCCATGGCCCCTGCACCCTGTCCAAGGACCTGTTGTGATGCTTACCCAAGAGTGAGCGCTCAGTGCTGCAGGAAACAATCCACACACACAAGACCTGCTGCCCCAGACACGTATGAGCCTTGTCTCTGTTTCCAAAGTGCTGTGGAGGTCACTGTGCCAGCACAGCCCCAGGAGACCTCCCCATGACATGGTTCTCCACTGAGCGCTGTGACTGTTCACACTGTGAACTTAGCAAGTTTTACACGCTGTGAGCAGTGGGAACAACCTGAGCACCTTTGCTGAGCATGAGCTCAGTGTTTGCCATTGTACAAACGCAGCAGTAGTTCTCACCATAAGGGCCAGGATTTCTCAGAAGTGCTGCTCTGTCCCCTCCCTTATTTCTCCACCTTTTGCATCCTTGATGCTTGCCTGTGCTGTGATACCTGCAGCACCATTGTGTGGAAATAGGAGCTCCTGTCATGTCCAGTCTGTCTGCCAAAGGGTTTCCCACTTCATCTGGCAGCTCACCTGATGTACTGCAGTCACATTCAGAGGCTTGTCATGCAGAAAAGAACAGTGAAAAGAAAATACCCAGAGAAAATTTACCATTGATGGATGCTAAACCTAATTGTAGTTGTGCTGGAGTAGGAGCTGTTAGGTGAAGTGGCATCTGCTTGAGTTCACTTATTCCAAATAGATGAGATATGAAGGACTGTATTCTCCTCACATTTGTGCTGGTGTAACTCCAAGCGACGAAGCAAGCTGGCAAAAAGCAGTTGATTCTTCTGATCTCAGAGCCTGTAGGAACAGCTGCCCTGCATGGGTCAGGATGACAAATGCAGCTCTATGTGGCCTCTTAGAAAACAAACAGAAATGACTGGGTTTTATTTGCAATTTCTACGTTGCTTATTTTCTAAAAGGCTACAATTTAATGTGTGCACAATAAAGATCATAGCCAACTACCCTGTGTGATGCTTTTTGTAACAGTACCATGGATTGGACTTCAATTGCTGATTTGACAGCAACATTCCAGCAGATCACCATTCCTTCTCCCAGTGTTTAATGCTACGTGTTTCCTGGATGTTTCCTCCTGCAGAAGGAACAGCTGTCATTTCACTTTCTTAGTAGACAAACAAAGCTGAAACAGTGCAGTGTGAAGCTGTTTGGGTGGCTGCATGTGGCTGCCTGTAGCCCTCAGACCGCTAAGAGCTCACAGACAGAACCGTGTGGGGTTCTGCCATTGGGCTCAGCTGGGCTCTGCTTGGAGAGCAGAGCTACAGGAGCAGTATTTTGCACTGCTGGAAGCCGTGGAACACCATGGGGTGGAAGAATCATGGAGAGTTAAGTTCATATTTTGTGGCAACAGTAAGAGAACCAGGAGGGAGCCTGGACAGCTACTGCAAATGTGTTCTGGACAAGCAAAAAATGTCCTCTCCAGAAGCAGAGTCAGCACAATTCAGGAACTCACAGCGATGGCCTGTGACACAAAACAAACCTGGAAATGCACCAAGTATCAGTAAAGTTATCCTCTGTGAGCCAGCGGCAGCTCTGGCATTTTGGAAAGCAGAATGAGCTTCAGGAATGGCTGAAGATGCCAAAAATTCACAGAAGACACAGAACAAATACTCTCCCAAGTATTGCTGCCACCATGCAAATTCACAGCAGTGAGAGCAGAGCTGCTGCACGCTGAGATGGGAGCACGCTGCGATAGCGGATCATCAGCTGTGGTGGCTCAGATACAAACCTCTTTTTGTTTGTAAATCACTGGGCATCAAAACGCCATTGGAAGAGCAGAGGAATGCAGTCAGAGTTACACAGTTATGTCTTACAGTAATGAGATGAGTAAAGTTTACATGAAGAAGTAAATTAATAGAAGCCTCCCTGCCCTGAAGGCATCCAGTATCTGACCATCATGACAAACCCCACTGAGGCTACTTACCTTTGTAACAGCCCTATGGAACAGCCATTTTTACTGAAAAAACTATTTATTTGTCCAACATAAAATATCTAGTGTGGAATTAAACGATCCAATGTTGCATCAGTAACAGAGGAACAAAAGGATTATTTTACAACAAGCTCCATATACACAAAGTTTTTAAACATTAAAACGTATCCAGCTTAGAAACTGTACATTCAAACACAGGAAAACATTCAATGTTCTTTCTGCAAGCATTTAGGAATACGAAATCATTCCATCAAAGCACACTTGGAGAATTATTTTTCCCACAACAGCTTTGCACATTAATATATTGAACAGATAGCAAAACTCTGAATCCCACAACTCTCTTTGCTCTCAGTTAGAATCCAAAACTATGTCACTTCATTGTTCTCAATGAACTAGCTCTATTCATTCCTTCATCAGTGAAAAATACTCAGTGTGTAAAAGGATCTTTGGAAGCTTATGTACATCAATGGTGTTGCCATACTGACCATATGACACGTGGTTATAGGCTGCAGTGTATCAAGCCAAACATCCCTTGGTTTTTCAGTGAGCTGTCTACAGTGTCCTTCCTTTCTTAATAACACTCGTGTTGTCAGATACATTCTCAGTTGCAGAATTTGCAAAAAGTGAAAAGCAAAAATGCCCTCAATTTTTATTTTAATACAGGTTAACACTGAACTCAACAGCATCCAAAGGCTGTGTGTTACCTACAAGTCTTCACGTGGGCCATATCTTGTTTGATGTTTACTCGACATCTCTACTTCCCTAAACCCTCTGAATGCACGTTTTGAAGGCCATTGCAATGCTGTTGAATATTGGCTCAAAAAATAACAAAGTGCCCTGTGAACATTAACACTGGAAAAGCAGAACTTTAACGAAAAGGCTTTCAATAACAAACCAAGGCAGCAGCCAGGCTGCGAGGTGGCATTCATCCAGCCATGGATTTCATTTCATTCACCCTGACCTCTAAGGTGGGCTCACACCCAGCTGGATTCTCCTATAGGCACTCCAGTTTTGGGGTGTTCACTGAACTGTAAGCATCCAGGAGATGCTTCCTTCTTCTGCTGCACCACGTCCATCCCTCGTGCATCCAAGGGAAATGAGTCAGTGCATCTCTGAGGCAGCACTGAGCTACCCCAGTTGCATAGTATATTAGAGAAAGCTATCCAACTACAGCCTGATAAAAGGTGGCAAAAACAAATTA
This sequence comes from Lagopus muta, assembly GCF_023343835.1. Classification (NCBI taxonomy): domain Eukaryota; kingdom Metazoa; phylum Chordata; class Aves; order Galliformes; family Phasianidae; genus Lagopus; species Lagopus muta. The sequence goes on along the minus strand of NC_064449.1, from coordinate 6,082,677 downwards.
CGTGCACTGGTTGTCAGCTCCATGAGAGCCCTGTCTGTTTACTGAGGGCTGACTGGAATTTGAGCTTGCTGGAGACCGAGCACACAGGATAAAGACACAGCAGAGACAAAGATCAGAGATAACCAGACCCACACCAAGCAACAGTCACTGGAACAGACAGTGCATTCCTACATCATCCACCATATCTACAGCAGGATCCCCTGCGAGCTCAGCTGCATTTTCAGACAGCCACAAAAAGAAAAGAGCCTGCTTGCACCAACTGCTCCCAGAATCTCTCACTGCAGCCACCATCAGAAAGCAGTAAGTGAGCAGACAGACATTCTGGTGCCATGTCAAACTCCAGCTTTTCTCAGCAGAAGACACTCAAACATGGAATATCAACAAACTCTTTGGCCTTTTCTAAATTAGTCTGAGTTCCCTCAGTTTCTTGTCTAATTCTCCTTCGACGCCATAAACAAACAAACAGCCCAACATGTCTCAGAGCATTACACAGCACTACAGTGCTGCAAATCCCTAAGTGGAAGGTGAACCCAACAGTGTTCATTTGTATTGCACCCAAAAACACTCAGCGACCTGTTATTGCCCCACAGAAGAGGGGCTTGGTTCCCAGAATACTTAAAATACTTTATTGTGCAAAACTTGTTGCACATTTACCTATGTTTCTGTGAGACAACGGACCACACATATTAGAAAAAATGTATTGCTTTCCCACAGCCTGTTGATTAGCATCTAGTCCATCTCATTCCACTGGGTCATGTGTTCTATAGTGAGGAATTCAGATAGCAAACTGAGCCACAGATGCTCAGACAGGTCTCAGTTTCTGTTTGTATTTTCTTGCTGCATATCCACAGGCTCTGAATTCTGACTCCCTGCAAAGACAAATTTCTGACAAACAAGACAAACTTATCCTCACCTGAACTCTGTTGCATTCTCCACCAAGAGCAGGGATCATCAGCCTCCACGGACTGGTTACGTCTGAAGGAATGAAGTTCCTCTTCTCAGGAAGATTGTGGTTTAGCTCTTCCCAGGATTTTTGTTTCTGACACGATGCCAGCTACATTCCTTTGTCACCTGCTTACCACTGCAGTCATGCAATCTGCAGCTATTGAGAAGTCCAATCCAGCTGTCAGGAGACCAGCTTCTGTTGGGAGACACTTCAAACAGGCACCTTCCAAACTGTTCCGTGTAGCCATTCAGACTGAGGCATCTTCACCAAACATTCTGGGTACACCACTGCAGGAACACACTTAGGCAAATTGAGCAGAAACAGACCTGAGCCCATGCAGAAAACCACAGCGTGCATCTCCACGCACAAAGAGACACCAGCACAGCTGAAGCAGTCTTCACCAAGCAACACAGTGCTCAATGTTCCTGGCAATGGTAGAAAAATCATATTCTGCTCCAAAGCATCAAGAGTTACAGAGTACATACACCTCTCATATGAGATCCCATCTCTGCAGCAAACACCACTCCTCACCAACTCAAACTACCTGCCTCGAGTGGGAGAAGCATTCAGGAAATAGATTCCAAGCAATCTCCCTCACAGTGCCTGTTAATTCTCAAGGAGCAGAACCCGTAAGCAAGGGAATAGTAAGCATTGGTTGGTTTGCTTTTACTGCATTGTTGTTGTTGATGATGGCTAAAAAGTGCAAGGCAGGCATCTAGTTCGTAAAACCTATTTTGTAGTGTATGGAATCCACCATATGCTATACCAAGTACACAATAAATATTAATCTTTTGTTTTTAGGCATCGAGAGTACATTATTTTAATTACAGCTTATACCAAGTGGCATTCAGTTAATTATCTGCTTGACACGGGACATTGTAAGCTGAGTAGCTGACCATGCAAGCACAACAGACTTAAGAAAAACCCTTCCTGCTAAAATTCAAACGACATCTGGATCAAATGCCTTTCAGCATGGAAGTGAAGTCTTTATGTGTGTGAGCAAAGAGCAGTAGTGACACAATTTACTGAGGTTCAACCCAAAAGTTCCTGCAGTTTGACACATGACGTTGGCAGTGACAGAATGGTCTGCTTTCTATGCTTCAGAGTTGGCCTTTTTGGGAACTTATCTTGCTTATTTCATCCATTCCTCCAGCAGGATTTCATGTCTCATCACTCCTGTGACCCAGAGTTAGACCTGGTGACTCCTGGGGAATGAGATCCTCTCCCAACCATCTCCTGTCCCCATTCTCTGTGGCTGGACTCCTGTAAGCCACGACCTTTTGTTTCAATGGGCAAGAAGAAGGAAGCCACAGCAGCCAGCAGGCAACATCCACTGTAAACAGCCAGTGTTAAATAGACTGAGGATTCCAACATCACCTGCAGAAAATACAAAATATTACCACCAGGAGGATTTTTAGGGCTGCATACTTTTCTTTCCTCAAAGACTACAGTCATAAGTTTTCTACTTAGCTTTTTGCAGAGCAGCAGTTCCTGACACAGCCTTCTTAGTCCTGTCCCACAGAGCCTGGCTCTCCCAGACCTCCTGCCTAGCATTCCACGTGTGCTGCAGGTTCACATTCCCTAGAACTTGAGGTCTCAAAGGAAAAGCAGCACTGCACAACCCACAGAAACCTGTAAGCCCCTCACAGATCCCATCTCCTAGATGGGTGCCTTCCGAGGAGCCCCCACATCCATCCAGCAGCCTGCTCTGTAGTTATTTATCTCCCATCATAAGACCCTTGAAATAAGAGATGAGCCTGAACTCTCTTCAGGGACTGGGCAACAACTATCCTTCAACATATCACGCACAGACTGACCTTGGTGTGGCTCTTACAGAGAGGAGCCAGGTTCTCCATCACCTTCCCAGGCCATCAGTAATGAGGGAAGGGTTTTTACCTGTGCAATGAATGGCGTTATGAGGGCTCCCACTCTGGCCATTCCACTGCACGTTCCCAGGCCCAAAGCACGTGTGGCTGTTGGGTAAACCTGTGGAGAAAGCACCAGCCCATTAACTCAAGTGAGCAGCTCCCTTCCAACCTCCTTAATCAATGGAAATAGCACTGCAACGAGTTCTGCAAGACAACATTGAGATCATGAACTCACATCTGGGGTTTGGTCCACTGTGAAGAGGTCATAAAAATGACTTTCCCACCACGCTCTCACTCCCCTTAAATAGTCTCATTACAAAACCAGCCTCCTTACCTCTGGAGTGTAAACATAAGCAGCCTGAAATCCTCCTGAAATAAAAGCTCTTGCAATGAAGAGCAGCACAGTAAGAACATTTCTGTGAGAATAAAAAGGAGAGCAGTGTTTGGGATTGTTCTGTACAATCTGTTTGTTTAACTTGGAGGCACGTGCAATTAAAAAAATGCTAATTTCATTACAACCATTTCTTTTGTTTTTTTTTTAATGAACCCTTCTTATTTTTTCTGGGCCCTTAACACAATAACGATGCCAAACAATCTGCATTCCCACAGTCACATCAGCTTTCTAAGGGTATTCATTCTAACTGACAGCTGTGGACTGCAGAAACAAACAGCCAGTGCCTAAGCTTATCTAAGTAAGAAAAATATATTCCATGTTATGAATGGTGCTAACAACAAAAAATTGGCACACACAAGAAGGAAGTCAGACTGTAGCTCATCTGTTTAAAACACACGACCCTACATACCAACTGAACCTTTGCAGCTTTGAAAGGTTTCTCATTACACAGTTCCTGTGCTGTGCCCCAAAAGGTTTAAATGCAGAGAGCTCTCCTCTGCCTATTTTGTACTTCCTTGCTCTTCAGCCCCAAAAACCAAACGTTGTCTCCCACCACGATTAAGAAAGAACACAGAGTCAGCACTGGCATTTCACTGTTTTACTTACCTTCCAACACACAGAAACAGCAGCAGGCTGCAAAACGAGAAGACAAAAAAGGACAGGGCCATGGTTTTCTTGCGGCCTATGCGATCAATAATCCACAGTGTTACTAACACACCTGTAGAAGGAGGCAAGTTGATTGTTGGGAAGTAAGCACAGGTGGAAGCTGCATCAGCTGGCTTTTCACATAGGCTATGTTAGTTAGATTTGAAAATCTGCTCTCACAGTACTTTGCTGGCAGAGGAATGGAGCAGAGGTGTGGAATAGATCGGTGCAATTACTGTTATCACATGCAAAAATGTCACTCTGTGTCCCAGCATGTGAGCTTTGCTCCACATTCACAGTAATCCACCTGCCTGCACGCTCACTGGGGGACACACAGGTGTAGCAGTGAGCAGTCAACTCTGACATCTGCTAAATACTGCCTACTGAGTGCTAAAAATGCCTGCCTTATGTCTGACTGGAATATCTTTTGTTCAGCTTCCAACCACCGTCCCCTACTAATCTTTCTACTGCTTAGACCCAAATATTGTCTAGCCATTGAGTTTTTTTACATGCTGCCATCAAATCACTTCTCACCTGCTCTGTGATAATATAAATGGATCAAGCTCTTTAAGTCTCATATTTTTAAATATTCTCTCTTCTGCAGTTTTTCCAGATCCCTTTAAAAGCAGACGCACAGCAAGAGTGGAGATTATGCCAGTACCAATGTTGCCAGTGTCACATTCAGAGATATCCCAGTTTGTATTTCTTACCCCCTGTCTCAGTATTTGTCAGGACCTGACCAGTCTGTTCAGCTATAGCATCAGTCCAAGACTACGTTCTGTCTTCCATTCACTCACGTCCTTCCCAGACTGTCCTACCTACTCTCATTAGGTAGGGGCTATGCACATTTGCCACAGACTCACAACTTTTCACCTATTAAATGGCTTCTCTTAGATTTCATGTCCCTGAAACTACAATATAGAGCGGTGCAAACATCCCCACTGCTGCCTCACTGCAGTATTTCAAACAGGGTAGTACTGAGAGATCATCTTTTACATCTGAAGAAACACCAGCTATTAAATGCTATCTGGATCATCCCCTGAAAGACTGTCCATTGAAATTCATCTTAAATTGACTGAAAATCACAGCTGTGCTGGACGGAGTGTTATGAAGCAAGTCCTCCATTGATTCACTACATCCAGGATCCTTTTAAAATAGCCTTGGATAGTCACTTATGGATAAAAGTCAAGTGATTCTGCCCCTTTTATCTAATCGTTACTCTTCCTCTGAATGCCTAATATGTTTCTTGGAACAAATCCATAGTAAGACAGGCCATTATAGGTTCACAAAGCAATTACTAGTGATTTGATCTGTGGGGCTGTGAAGGGAGCTACAGCTACTGTGTGTACTGCATGTATCAAACAGTTCAAGCAAGGAGCCCCACTGCTTCTGGAAATACAGTGGCATTAGGCCAAAAGGAGAGCCCACTTTCTATCATACCAAAGTCCATTCCAATTACACTGAGCTACTGGCAGTGAAAAACTGGAGCTTTTTATCACCACTTACCTGGGAATTCTGACAGGGTTGTCCAGAGCAGATCAGTGTAGTCTTCCTCTGTCAGATACTCACAGGTCAGGCTGCACTTTGCTTTAATTTCTTTTCTTCTACTGGAAACTGTAGGAGAAAAGAAAAAAACAAACAAAAAACCTAAACATATTTTAAGTAATCTGCTCTCTGCTCAGCTTCCTTTACTCCTGGTAAAGGAACCATTCTTACTGCTGAAAATAAAGGAAGGGATGTGAAGCAAAGAAATGCTGCTGCACAGAAAGTGTATTCAGAGCAGAAGACACAGCTGGAACTGAACAGCTGATGGTCTTACATGTGGCAGGATGTCTTACATGTGCAACCAGAACGAAAACTTACACCTGAATATCAGCTTTACGAGCTTAGTGATTTCCCAGCCCAGGGCTTATGAAGTGAGCAGAATTAACATTCGTAACACAGGTTTCTCCCTACATAAATTGGGATTTAACCCTTCTTCTGGACTTTGAGAAGACAGAATAATTCCAAGTCCTTGTGGGAAAAAAAACAAAACAGTATTTTTAAGGACTGCGCTGTTGTGGAAGCTCTGATTCCGTGTCTTTTCCAATGCTGCCCATCCCCTTCCATAGTTTTCAAACTACCAGACAGTTTTGACTAATCTCAAACGTTCTGAATAAAGCCATGCCTCCCCTGGGGAATCCAACTTCTTAAGCCTCTTCTTGATGCAGTCAAAGCTTTTTTTTATACATAAAAACCTGCGACAGAAAGGGCGTTGCTTTCCCTGCATTATCTTTTTTCTCCACAGGTCTTCACATCTTAAGGACCTGGGAGCTCCACGGGAGCAGCAGTTTTCTCTATCTCAGAACCAATTAGGCCTGTCAAATCTAGCAGCTTACATTTATTCAATCGTTCTTTACTCAAGAAGAACAGACACATTTCCTAAAAGCTCTCCTTTGAAGGTTGTCTTGCTGTGTTACATTTGGGGCTCACAGACACTGCAGGACCTCTCTGCATTGTGTGGGAAACAAGGCAATGTCTGCCAATAGCATTTAATAAAAAGGAGATGCCTTAAAATTCAGGCTGGCAACCACGGTCCTTTCCAAACTAACTGCTGAAAGTCATCAAATAAAAGATATTCCATTACTTTACAGGGATCATTAAAAAGAAGAGATGGTCTAGTACTCACTGCTGCAGACATCTCCTGCTTGGAAGAACTCTGTAGTTAATAAAACTAACCCATAGTATGAAAAAGCATTGGAAAACCTGCAGGGACGAAAAGAAGAGAGGAAATCTCAGCTGACCACACCTATGATAAACAACAGGAACCACAACCAAACCCACTGTGTGAGGACTTCCACCAAGTGCCACCTCAAAGCCATTTCCTATCAGCAGTTAGAAAAGGAAGGGACAATTAGATCAAGAATGCTAGTGACTGAGTGGTTTAATAAATTACAAATCAATGCAGTTTGGGCTTTTTTTCATGAGGAGGAGGAAGTTGCTGTATTTTAGTGATACTGTTAATCACCTCAATTAAAATCCATTAGAATAGTGCTGGCGCTGAACCATTTATATGTTCTCTTACCATATAAACCAGAGTAACAACGTGGTCCATCTAAAATGGGGTGTAAAAAGGTCCCTCATTTTTCCTCGGTCTTCCTGTTGAAAACAAATGTAAATCAGAGAATCAGGGTGCTCACAGGTCCCAGACTGAAGGAAGTACAGTGGCAAGGGATAACAATATACAGTATGATGTACTTGGGCAAGTTCAGTGTGAATCTGGGACTCTTCAGGTTGGAGGAGCCACAATGAAGTAAGGAATTCCTCTGCCAAGTGGAATTCCCTAGGAGCACAGCGTTCTCAGAACAGTTCACGCACATGGAGCAGTGCTGCTTCATGAGGAAGGTGAGAATCTGAGAAAGGAGGGGCTGGAAAGTGGAACAGCAGAACTTTGCCAATGCACAGCTAGCATAGGGTTCACGTGGCCTTCAGTCAGCTCTGCTGAATTAGCACAGCCCATTGAGACCCAGGGCAAGGTGCCAAGGAACTACAAGCAGCCTACCAGCAAGCAGACCTCTTTTCAACAGAGTGTTTCTAAAACAGAGTGGCAGACACAGCTCATAAACCTGTGGTTAAGGAAAAGTGCTTTCCCACCCCACCCTAAAAACAGAATCTTCCAAAACTTGCAGAGCATTCCTGCACAGCCCATCATCATTGCCCTGACTGAACCAAGTATTGGTGAAAGGCGCAAGAGCTCCAGTCCTCACCCATCTGGGCTGCAGAAAACTGAGCTTGTATCTCCAATTATTAAGGCCATTTCTAAAAATCTCCTGCTTCATTCTACAATTTTGCTGCTGTTCGAACCTGCAGGTTTGCCTCTGCTGTTCCTGCTAGCTTCGTAACATTTTTTATCTGTGAAAGTCTGCTCTGTGTTTTGTAAACATAGAGCCAATTTATATGTTGACAGGGGTGCTGAAAAGTTGGCCATGTAACACTAAAGTGAAAAGAAATCCAATGTAATTCATGCAGTAGCATACAGTTCAGAAGTAACAACCTGAATTGCTCCATGCAATAGGACTGAATTGGAGCTTGTAGCATTCCAGCTCCACAAGACCAGGATTAAATTCAAGAGATGCACCTAGAGAGTCTGATTCCACCTCATCCCATGAGTTCAGATCCTGGGAGGTGTGATATTCTTCAAAAATAGGGTCTTTCTCACTGTGGTTTGGGCATATATGATCATCTCTCTTTTTCGGTTAGTGGCTGAGACATTAAAATTAAAGTTAACAAGGATTATTTGGTTACATAAATCCCTATGCCTACAGTACAGTTTCACTGTTATCCCAAGTGATTAATGTGTCAGTTACCCATACATACCTGCCTGGAAATAATTAATTTTCCTAGAGGCATCGGAGCTCCATTTTCTGTTGCTATCCGCTTCAAAGTAGCAATTGCTTTTTCTTGATTTCCAGATAATACATCATACCTTGCACTTTCTGGCAGCCACTATGAGAGCAAAGCAGATCATATGCATAATGATGTCAAAAACACAGCAACCAACAAACTGCAGACTTTATTGGTGAGCTTACAGTGGGAAATCTAACATAAGACATGACCACAGAACTGGTCTTTAACAAATCAGAAAACCCCCTTTGTGTCAAATGTCAAGTTCCTCTCTAGGCTTTGAGAAACTGCCAAACAGCTTTTTTTTGCCATAAAGTCAGAACTCCAGAACTCTGTTTTCTCTTTCCCATTCTCAAGAAATGTTGAGCATTATTGCAGGATCTCAACATTATCCTTTCTCAGTGGGGAAGGCAAAGCATCCTGAGCAGACAACGAGATGCTTTAGGCATTCCAGAATTTGCATTTTTAAACACACTTTAAGAGAATACCTACAAAACATAGGACAGCGAAGAGCAAAAGTGGGAGGGCAGAAAGAATGAGAAGCCACCGCCAGCCAAGAGTGGGCATCACCAGCACTGCTAGGAGCACTTCAAACACAGTTCCAATGGCCCAAAAGACCTGCCAAAGGGAAAAGAAACAGTCACAGATGAGAATGCTATTAAGCATTCTTTGAAACATTCAGAAATGTGCTCTCCAGGGACAGCTGAGAGAAATGCCAGAGACATTTCAAATATACACCACTGCATGCAAACAGAAATCCAGAGATGTACTGGGGATCTGTGTACATGTTGCAGAAGCTCAGCTCTGAAAAGCTAATGTCAGCTTTCTTGTGACACTCCTGTTTAACCAGAGGCAGCTTCTTACAAGGAACAGACTCATCACATTCTGCTTCTTAAGCAAAATGACTACTACCACCTATGTATGGGTATTGTACCCACCTAACACTGCCACATTTACTGCATTTGTCTTCCTTTGCAAAACCAATCCAGCAAAGCCACACAGAGTTTGTCCTATGAGTGAAAGAAGCAATTGATACCTTCCTAGCAAATAATGGAGCTGGCAACCTGTTGCATGTCCTAGCCATGCAGGATTATTCTCCTCTGGATTATGAACCCGTAAAAAGATAATCTTCTTTTTCTTGACAGCTCACTCTTTAATGCTCAGAATATATTTCTTACCCACTATTGCTCTGAGGTAGCCAAACTGTGGCAGAACAAAAATGACACAGAAGGCAGTGATTCACCTGCTGAACTCTATTTACAAAAACTTAAGCAACTGAAAGTAGGACTAGCCAGCAGTTACCTTGGGAAACTGTTTGAGTAACTGAGAAGCTGTTTCAGTGTAGTGAGGTTTGCCACAGGGATGCTCCTTCCAAAAGGACCACGTCAGACAAGTAACAGCACTGCTCTCTGCTTAACTGTCTTCTACTGGCACACTTCAATTCAAGGGCTGCAAATTTTGCTTTTAAAGTATTTATAAGGCAAAATTCCTCTCTGTGTGACTTTGATACATTTGGATTGAATCTGGAGAGCTGAATTTAGCCTTGCACTTACTGTACAGTCACCTCTTCGTTATCCATTACTGAGCTGTACATCAACTTCACTGCAGCATTAGGTCACCAGAGGGATCTCTGCATGCTGCCTTCAGAAATGCTGCATACTTGGCACTGTTCTGGGACCACTGGCCTCAGTGCTGGAGAACTCCACGCTAACTTAACAGTCCAGACCTGACTGCTGCCATGTCTGACATTATTAATCAATAGAGCTGAATGGTTGCAACCAACAGCAGAATTTGTCCCCTGTGGACCAGCACACATAGCTACACTGCTCACCTCTATTAATAAAATGCATTTTGCTCTGGCTTTCATTGGAAGGAATTCGGCATATAAGGTTACCCTGTAAGAGTGAACATTGAGAAAAACATCATGTTAGCACACTGAGAGATGTCAGACACTGTGCTTGCCTTTTATTAACATTGCCAAAACCACAGGAGTAACAAAAACCCTTCCTAGTCTTCAGAGGCAGGGAGGTGTGCACACTGGTTCAGACTCTGCTGAACCACTCCACTCTATTTTAGTTCATCACTGCAAGAGAAGGCAGAATTTGCTCTGCTCACGTGGCTTATAGTTGTTAGCTAAATGTAACAGTTCTTGCTGCACACGTTGCTTAACACTGCTTTGATCTGGGACAGGCATGATGTCTGCATTTTCAGCATGGTCTATCAGCAGTCCATGCAAACTCTTGCTAGTTAAGTTCTTACTTACACCTGGCTCAGAGAACATCACATTGGCCTACTCTGCCAGGTTTCAACTTTCTAAGACATAATTATTTTCAAGATCTGATTGTGCTATTGGTATAACATAATTCCCATTCTTTTACAACGAGGAATCAAAAAGAAATTGTCTAACTTTGCAGAATTGCCATTCCATGATTGTGCCAGCAGTATGGCTTCTGCGTGGACAGAAGGCAGAACCAAAGGGGCAGCAGACAGCCAAGGCTCTCTTGTCATCTTCAGTCTGCTAAGACTCTTGGCTCCTACTCTCTTTGGATTCCACTGGCTCATCCTCAGCTTTGAAAGAATACAATATCTTTGAAAGACTGGATGTTGCAATATGAGTGAACAATCATACTTATGGTGACATACTGTCTCACAGGAAATTCCAAGAGGCCTCAGGTGCAGGTCCAACATACGCAGAGGGAAAGGGACATCTGCTATAGTTAGTTGATTTATTACTGCTGGGTGTATTCCTTTTAGCAGCACGTTTCATACAAATCTTTCTCCCATACCAACTATAGAATACAACAATATAATTATAAAGATGCCAGTGTTATTTCCCTGAAATACAGCTACTCGTAGCCAAAGTAATAGTGTCTACTTAATACTAGGAAGGAGCTATTTCTCATGCCAGATATATATTAATTCTTTTTATCAAAGGTATTGCTGTTATAGTTGGAGCAAGAAGCAGACTCAGCAGCAATGGAATCCCCTCTGAGCTCTGTAACCAGTTCCTCTTTGTCCCTCATTAAGTCATGCAGCTCTTATGCTTTATCCACCTCTCTGCAAAGTGGTATTAGCTGAGCTGTAACTGTTCCACTGGGGCTCTGTGGAACACCATTAATATGAGTTTGCAGTATGAGGCATTATTAATTCTGATGCTGCGTCTTTGTTGTTCTCCTGCCTCATTCCAGTTGTGCTCAGTTGGAACTGCATGGCAGAAAATGCCTCACTGCTGCTCAATACACAGCAGGATAAGAACTTTCAATTTTACATGCATGTTGTGCTTGTGTGCAGCTTCTAACAGGGAGCAGATGAGCAGTAAGAGAAAATTAATAAAACTGTGAAGCTCCATCTCAGCTCTGAATCTTTTATCTGGGAATGGTAATAGAAAAGACAGGATATTGACTTGCCTTGTCAAGAAGTCTATGAGCCATCAATCAAAGTTAGGCTCTGATTACTCTGAAATAGCACCTCCACGGGGCAAAATATCAATTATTAATAAGGATGAAAGACTACATGGAGAAAGACTAGATATACTCATCCCTTTCCATTTATAATTAAAAGCCAAGAACAGATTTATTTATTAAAATGGAAAATTTAGAGATCCTCCTCTTCAGAATGGAATGATACAGTCCTAGAGAAATATCCTGACACTACCTTCGTACCAGAAAGTGTCTGAGCCACAAAGACATCTGAACTGCTCCAGGTTTGGGCTACGTGACTCTGGAACTCCAGATCAGGTTCCGATGTAAAAGTTGAGGCTCTGATTGAACAGTATTTTAGAGCTTTACAAAGCAGCAGCAGTCGAGGCTTCACTAAACCTCTAACTGCTAGTGTTTAGATCATCATCTATCTTGCAACAAGTCCATGGCATCCCTTATTGACCACTCCCAGCACAATTTGTTAATGCAGTGTTTGGGCACGGCTACAGAATGCTGTCTATTGCACTTAATCCACTGCTAGCTGGGCTGTTTTGGGCCTCTCCTTTTCACCTGAGGGAATGAGAGGAACTTAATAGGACTCAAGGCATACAACATATTACATTTAAGTACCTAGTTTTTTCACACAGAGGTCACTGTAGGCTGATAGATCACCTTAGTGATCTATTAGATATCTTCAAAGGCTTATCAGAATTTAATATATTAGTTCCAAAAAACTAAAAGGAAAGTGGGCTTGGGATAACTAAACTGAGGGAAGTCTTCAATTGGACATAAGCATTAAAAAAAAGTAACACGAAGATAGAAAAGAGACTTGTGAATATTTACTTACGACTGTGGCACTCCTCCAATCCCAAAGCCCACCAGGCCCCTCAGCACCAAGATCCAGCTGTATATCGGTGCAAAACCGCTGAGGATCCCATAATACAGAGTCCATAACACACTAATCTTCAGGCCCTGCATTTAACAAACAAGCAAGGGAAAAATAAAGTCTCTGCTGTAACACAACATGAACAACATGTAAACTAGAGCTTCACAGCCAGAAAGTTCAAGTGTTACTTCTCTAAGTCCAACAGCTGAAGGTTTCCTAAAGGCGAGTCTAAGGTGGCACGGCTGTTACCAGGACACTAACACCACCAGTAGGTGATGAGATTATCAACCCGTTCACACAGTGAGCAGAGAATTCCTCCATCTGTACAAGGATTTGCTGTACTGCACCCAGAATTTCCCAGAGGCTTTCCCAACAACAAAATGCTTCACGCCACCCGGCTCTTATTTTTCTCACTTCTTATTTTCTGCTTTAGTCTCCCAGACTTCTTTTATTTCATGGGAGATCACTTCTGGCTCTCCTTAATTCTGCTTAACTCTACATACATACGAGCTGTGACACCTGTAAACATCACTCACTAAAGTATGCACACTGCTGCACTACTTCCACATGTTCCAGTAGGAGCTGAGCACTTACTGTTTTTCTCCCATACTGATCTGAAATGTTTCCCCAGAGGGTGGAGCTGGACATCATTCCCACAAACACTACCTAGGAAACACCAGAAAAAAAGTCTCCTCCTTAACAACAAGACAAGTGACAATTCCCATTCAACAGCAAAGAAAACACAATTTCAAATGAAACTTGAAAACTTCAGCACTAACAGCAGACCAAAATTTTCACGTGTTCTGGGTTCCTCTGCAGTGAAGACTCTTAAAGGCAATTATTCATACAGTGAGATTATTCAAAATGCACTCCAGCCCTACTTTACATCTGTTGAGATGATAGGGAGTTTGTTGTCCAGGAATTGGGGTGAATTTCAGCAGACTGAATCTCTGCAAGGCTACTTGTCTTCGGAGAAGAATGAAATCTTGCCCATTTAAAATAATGGCAATTATTCTGAGTCAATTCATATATTTTCCTGGAAATTACATGAAACAATGAAGTTAAAGCTTGCAAATTTTCCTCATTTCTCACTGAGTTTCCCTTCTTCAAGCTCTGGCTTTTAAGAAAGGCCATGAACAGATTTAACTGTGGAATATAAAGCATAATGTCTGAATAACAGTGAGTGGAAAAACCTTACAGAACACAGGAGCTGTCAGTTATTTTTCCTACCGATGTGAGCAATGCAACCTGCCAGCTTGGTAATCGCCACTCACAATGAAGCTGAGGAGCTAGGATACTTAAAATCATCATTTCCATAGCATCTGCCATCTAGAAAGGTGAGAAAGAAACAAAAATAAAGAACTGCCTGTAAATTAGATTGATGTAACAGTCATTAATCCTCCTTCTTGAAGCTAACTTTGCTTCTTCTCTTGACATTTCTCCTCTGTAAGTGAAACAAAACACTTGTGCTTGCAAGGTACTGGGGGTGTCCACAGTAAACAAGGGCTCCAGACATCATTACCCAAAAATACACCACTGTGGATGTAACATACAGTGCTTCAAAAATAGCAGAAAAGTGAAAGCAAAGTCTGTCTTCCTGTTCTTGATATCAAAGTTTAAAACTAGAAGCACTGAATTGGTGTTCATCTGAAGCAGACATTACAATAATATTGAGTAATACAGCAAAGAGAGGATGTGGCTGATGGGATAAATGTGGTGAAATCACCAAATGAAAACTGAGATCTGTAGGAATAGGATTGTACCCTTTCCATCTGAAATAAGTATTTTAAGTAGAGAATTTCAGCAAGAGAGAAATCAATCAGTTATTCTTTACCTCCACACAACAAGTTTGAGTCCAGCTGTCACTCTAGAATTTCAGGCAAAATTCTTCCTCCATTGCATATTTATCTGTTTAGAGACTTTTTGTCTACAGAGAATGGCTACAGAATTTGAAATCACTGGGATTCTGTAACGGGTGACCATGCAATTCATCTTGCTAACAATTACTTGCCCATGCTAATCCTGTAATAACAGAGAGCTTCCACTGGAACTTCCCAAATCCAATGGCTTCCACCGCATCTTCCACCATGAAAGTATCTAGAAAGAAAACAATCTGAGTGCAGAAACGTGCTCCTTTCCTCGTGACATGCATCCCTTGATGCAGCCTTTTCTGCCAGTGTAACTATGCATTAACTGGGTAATCTGCTTAGATTTACAACAACGACCAGAGGGCCACTTTGCTTTTATGCAGCTCCTACCCAAGAACATCTCCATGTTTTTCAGAAATTGTCTTAGAGCCAAAACAATTCTAAATATTTATAAAACGTTTTCTTGACAAAGAAATAAATCAGAGTCACACCAATGACTTCAGTGCATTCTCAGCCTGCTACTCCTTGGAGACCCCACCAGCCACTGACTTACAATTTCCTTTGGTGAGAGGTATATATAACAGCACAGAGCAATACTATACAGGGGCTGGAAAGTGCAGAAGGATATTTTATTGAACTGAAAGTCAAACTGTAATTATTTGAATGAAGAATTTGTCCAGGACATCTATATCTTAATACAGTTCTGTTAAAAATGCTGAGGGTTCTTGTTTCATTACCTCGTTATTTTGTGCCATCTAAACAAGCAGTGATATCTCAAATTCCTTTGCTCAAACAGAAAATGAGAAGTGCAACCAAAATATCTTTTGATCTTCCATTTGTTTAAAACAGTTCAAGTCTCCAGGCTTTAACACTTCCAGCTCTTAATGAAATACATTTGCCACAGAAAAGCTTTATCTAAGAGTTGGACATTCTCACAGAACAGAAGATCGAAAAGAAATCAAAACCAAACCAAAATGAAAGCAAACAAAAACTAAGTGATAAAACAGAAATGTCGTGGGACCCCAATCTGTGACTGCAGCACTGAAGCTCAGCATGCTGGCATGTTGCATCGCTTCCACCTTTTTGGGTGACATGCCAACTGAACCTGTCTGCAGATTTGCATTGATGCAGTAAGGCTTTCAAGAAACTCATCCACTTCACGCCATTCGGCTCCTCCTGCATCAATATGTCAATAAATGAGTCCCTGGGAAAACAGCTGTTCTACAGAACTTCAGTATGTTTTGTGCTAAGACACAATTAGCACTTCTCACATCTTCCTTCAGGACAGCCTGCTCTTTTCTCTCAGGCAGAAAGCAGAGGCTGGGATATGAGTGCATTCTGTGTCCCTCTTGTCCTCTAGGTGAGTGGCAGACAGGAGCACTGCAGAGGCTTTGTGCTCAGCCCTAAAGGAGAGCCAGGTGTAACTGTTCCAGTAAACATGGTGATATTTAGGAGTACTGATCAGTTGTAAAGGAAACTTAGCCAAACTGCCTATCTGAAATAGGTGCTGACAACTGGATCCCCCCATCAAATGAAACACACAAAGAAATCCTCAGGGGACAATGTAACTAAATCCCCATGTTTAGGTGTGTTGCCTATGTTGCTGTTTTCTTTTTTGATCTGGGGATCTCTAACTTCTCTAAACCCAATGCACTTATCCTGGCTGAAATGAAGAGGCCACGGCTTTTTCCTTGAAGGGAAACAAGAAACCTGCTCACCATCAGTTGGGTTGGCAAATTCTTTTGGCACTGCAGCTCCATCCTCCAGCTCGATAGCCTCTAGCTCTGTCCGAACGCCCTCAATCTGAATTTCATGCTCTCCTGAAATGGCATCCTCCTCTGACCTTGAACTTTCTCCAGTGCGGCGAAACTTGACTACCCTAAGAAAAGAGAAATGAGGATGAATGCTTTGGTGGATGTCTTGTGGATTGCTGTGTTCTGTTAGTCTTAAGAAGCTATCTGGTCAAAGAGGCGATGGGCTGATCTCTGCAGTGAGGCCAGGGAGAGAACAGGACATGAAAAGAGAACTGCTGAACTGATCCAACCTTCATGACTTACTTAACAGTGACTTTTTGCAAGGCTTCACATAACAAGGAGGAGCTCCACCTGCCATCATTGGACTTTCATGTGACAAAACAAAGATTTTAGAACAGGTCTAACATAGTTAGTGTAACACATCCCTCAGTCCTCCTTCAGTCTACCCCAACATCAGTGGAACTTTTCACCTTGGTAACTGACAATTTCTTGGACTTCAGTGAAGCTTTTTGTTGTTGTTGTTGGAAATAGATTAAATTATTCTTGCTGCTACCTTTGACTTCTGGTACTTAAACATTTTAATTCTATGATAAAGATGAGCAGAAAGTCCCTTGAACTTCAGCTAAAATCCTCTGCTTTAAAGGTTGCCAAAACTAAGCTAGCAGCATCCTTGCCAGATGCAGCTGCAGCAAACTGACATGCATGCATGTCATTTCTAAAGGTGACCTGAAAGACTTTATGTATTTGGCAATCTTATTTTGTCTTACAAGTGCTGATGGTGCAATCCATACGAATGTAAGGGCAAAATGACAGGCAATCTACACGACTGCTGCAAATGGCTTCTGGTCCAGTAAGAGGATGGAAGAATTAAAACCTCAGTCTCCCATGGGTTGTCTACAACTGAAGGAGTCCTGGCTGCAATGAACCACCCAGTCCAGCTCAGGATTTCTCTGTGGTAGAACCATAAAGCAAAGGGATCCAAAACACTTTCCAGTTTCACAGTCCTGGCACATAATACAGCTGACCACATCCCAGCTGGGGAATTGCACGCACTCACTGATGATATTCTGGCAACAATCTGGAGAGAGAGAGGTACAATCATCATTTTGTGAGGCTGTCACACACAAGCAGTTGGCTGTGAGATGTTTTGGGACTGCTTCTCATGTTCATAGAAACAGGACAACTGGAGAGATGCATGGGGTAAATAGTTATGGGAATACTGGGATTAAAAACGTTCCTGAAGATATAATCCTCATACAGTCTACAACATGCAAAGTCTTAGCACTCACTGATGTTGCACACCTGTGAGATGATTTATTTTTATTACAAAGGGCAATTAATAGGAGAATGCCATTCATGTTGTACTTGCAAAAGCTCTGCAAGCAACTGGTTTAACTATACAGAAAGGAAACTAGATTTGCAATTTCTTGTCATTAAAAAAAGGACTATTACCATAATTTCAGTAACCCCAAAGCCTGAAGCAAAACTCACTGAAGGATTTTGGGAGGTACAAAAAGCCACTGCTCCACGGGGTTATGACTGAATATCATTCATATCAACTATACTTGTAATAGACCATGTTTCAGCAAGCTACAAGCCACGTTTCTTATACTAAGAAAAACCTTTCCAATGTAAAACACCACAAAACCCATGTATTACTTCTGTTTCATACTGTATAGCTCAAGTGGGCTTTTGGAACTGAGCATTTTGGGGAGTTCCAGGTGCTATACAAAGGCACACTGATTGATCTGAAAATCATAAACTCTCCAGTGGCAATCCAAGTACAGAGCTCACATTCCTCATCACAAAGAATCAAAGAAAACGCTTTTCATTTGAGAACACACGAAGCAAATTGGCATAAATGAAGAACAACACGCAGTGCCACTGGCCATCCCACACTCTCAGAGAGCTGCATTTGTTTGCAAGATCCCACAGTACTGAATAAGTCTAATTATACCTGCATTGAAAAGTACATCAGGACATTTATGCCCTCTGTGCTTAGTTTTCTAAAACAAAGAGACTGGGGAAAATGGCCTAATGTAAATGATGGATCATTATTTTTACTTTTAAGGTGATTACAGCTGAGCTGAGCACTTGAAAATACCTGCAGCTCATGTCCACCTCCTCAGCTTATTAGAAATGTTATTGGACAGGTTGCTCTGTCATTGAGATGAGCTCATTAATATTGAAAATCAACTTTAAGCATTTATTCCCCGCCTTGCAGAGTGAATGATTTCCAAACAGGAATATATTTCAAACCACGTGATAATGGAGCAACTGGGAGAAACGCATTTATTTGCAAAGCCAACATTTTGCAGCCGTGAACAGGAAAGGAAATCTTGCCGTTAAAATCCTTCTCTCACCTTTTTGCACACATCCAACAACCACATCCCAACAGTTTGTTATGAACAGCAGCGTTCTCCCTGTGCAGCACTGTGTGCTTTACTGCAACATGCACTTAGCAAATATTAACGACACTCAATGCAAACACACCTTGGCAAAAAGAGGTTGTGATCTGCCATCGGCTCAAAGCAGGAAGCTGAGGAAGATGCCTTCCTTAGCCCAACGTTATTTACAGATGCAATGCACCTTGCAAATGCAATAGGAGCATTTCCTCTCAGAACATTTTTTTGGCACTTCCGCGGTTTTGTTCCAGCCCTCCTTATTTCCACCACCACCAGGTTCATGCAAAAACATAAACGCATCGGATTTATGTAACAGCCGAATCCCTGCATGCCCCCAGGATGCTGAAGCCAGGCAGCTGCACAAGGAAAATGGCCTGCTTCCCGGGGCCTGAGACACTTCCTAAAAGCAATTCTCTTAAAAATCGCCAGGATGTACAACATCCCTGCAGCCCGTTTAGAAGGAACCCTGCGCATCCTCGCTCCCCTACCGTTGCTACTTACGGCAGCTGTCTCAGCTGGAATAAATCATCCTCCATTGCCAGGCTGCGTCTGGAGGAGCTGCTCTCATCGCTCTCGCATGGCGGGGATGGATGCAGCTGTAGCAAAGCGGGCACGGGCGGACGGAGGGCTCTGGTGCTCGCAGGCACCGGGACGGTGCGGCACCGCACGGCACAGCGCGGCGCGGCTGGGCTCGGCACGGCTCAGCACGGCACGCCGGGGAGGGCTGAGTGGCTCCCTCCCCTTGCCGTGCTTGCTGCGGGATGTGCTGCCAGCCTGCACCGGCTTTCCCGGCAGCCGTGACCAGGGATTCGTCCGTTGCGAGGCTGGGGCACAAGGGATGCTAAAGTGGCAGCAGAAAATGAGCTGGGCAGCACTGGGACTTCCGTAAGGAAAGCCGAGCAAAGTTATTTTGGGTGATCCTGAAATGATAGCAAAGGGTCTTTTGGGGGAACACAGCGCAGTCAGGTAAGCTGTTAACACTCCACTTTCATGAGGGTCTTTGCAGAAACTACGTCGTTGTAGTGCCTGTTTCAGATACCCAGGGAAAGTTTCCATATTTAATCTCTTCTGGTGACCTGACAGGGTTTCTGAGTGTGCACTCCACAAACTCAGAATGAAATCGCTTTGTAAAAAATCTCAGTCATTTAGCTGCAAAATATGCTGTCAGCCAGGTGCATTCCCCCCTGTAGACTTTCTTCTGCAATTGGAAGAGAAAATTTAGCTGTGCATTTACAGAAGAATCCTTTCCAGAGAAAGGCATGCAGGAGAAAATTAAAAGAAATGTGCTAGGAGACTTTTTTACGTGATTAAAATGTAAGATACATTTGACTAATTAAAAAATGGCCTGAAATCAGCAAGGTGAATTCAGATGAAGACAGGTGAAAAGTATTATCGTGAGGAATAAGTCAGAAGGCGTGCAAATTCTGACCAGAGAAAACAGATGATGCCCAACAGAGAGTTGGCCTGGCTATGACAAACCAAGCATGCTTAATATGTGACTGAGAGTTGTTCAGCTATCACACAGATTCGGTTTATGATGCTAAATACTGAAAATGTGAACAGTTTTTAGTATTTATAGGAGAGGTCTCAGAGGCGATGTAGCTAGAGCTTCCGCTGCCTTAAAAGTAGTGAGAATAATTCTTTAATTTGTGCCTGGGAGTGGAATCCTGATGCTCACACTAAGCTTCATTTCAATAACTGTGTGTGTCCTGCAGTCTCCATCCGTGCACTTTGTGTAGCACCACACTGTACAGTTGATCACAAAAGACCTCATGGATGTCTCAGGTACCTTAGTGTCATTCCATGTGGATCAAGATGCATATATTTGGGTAACTGTCACCTCCCCTGACATTTTTTGCTCATCTTTCCCAGACACGCAGATTTGCACAAACAATGTGGCTCTTTCATCGTGCATCCTTGTTGTCTTTGATTTGGGTGCTGCTGTGATTTGGGTAAAGAATGGCTGTTTCAGTTGGTTGTTCTTACAAAGGGGCTGAGCAGTTTATTTGGAATAAAAGGCAGCCTGGCCCATAACATAAAAAAAAATGAAAGGCTTTGGCAGCTAACCCTCATCTATCCACACATTCCTCTTCAAAAAACACGGGTTAAAGAAACCATACTTCAGTATTTTATATAATCTGAAAAGTCTGCTCTGTCTCACGAGGTGAAACATCGTAAAGCCCTCAAGAGGAAGGTGGGAATTTTGGTCCTCTCAGCACCCTGGTGCCTTTTGTTCATGTATTCAGTGTGTTACGTCAGCGTTGTACATCTCACAGGAGTGCTGGAGCAGTCAGGGCAGCTTCATTTGCCCTTCTCTTCCACCACTTCCCCACCTCAAGCAGCCTCTCGTTCCTGTGCTCTCTGGGCTCCCCTCTCCCTCTGGCACATATGGAACAAGGCCAGGCAAACCAGGACTAGGCTGAAAGGTGCACCAGGCATCCTGTAACACAGCTCGATAATTAGTTTGGGAAGGTGTAAAGAGGAGGACGCTGCTCCCTGCCAGGCCCACAGTCGGCAGCTGCCACCTCGAGGAGCTCCCAGAAGCTGCACGTATGTCTGCGTTGATGGCAAACGCTGCTTTCGCTACACAACCCCTAGAGCACCTCGGTTAAAACAAACAAAAAAAGTGACAGCGCTGTGTGCAGAGCGAGGCCTCCGAGTCAGGCACAGAACCCTGCACCACGCTCGGGACTCTGCAATCCTCGCCCAACGCGCGGCCTTAGCAACCGTTGCTAGGGGGCGGACCGGCGCGGAGCGTGCTTATGGCGTCACTTCCGGCGCCCCCCTCGCTACTTCCGGTACCCCGCGCTGCCCGTCCGTCGCGCCACCCGCCCGCAGGTCTGAGTTCCGGGGTGCGATGCTGCCCGGCGGCGCCGTGCGGCGGGCGCTGAGGGCCGGGGCGGGCGGCAGGTCAGCGGCGGGGCCGAGAGGGGTGGGGACCGGCAGGCGAGGCTCGAGCGTCGCCCCGAGCCCCGTTGCGTGGCTGCCTCCGTCACCGTCCCCGTGTCTCCCCGTGCAGGTACAGGGCGATGCGGAGCTGGGGGGTGATCGGGGGGCTGGCGGCCGCCGTGGCGGCGGGGATCTACGTGCTGTGGGGGCCCATCGCCGAGAGGAAGAAGCGGAGGAGAGGTAGGGAGCGGCGGGGGGAGGCGGGCGAGGCCGTTGCTGAGGGCAGAGGCCCGGTTTGGGGTTCCCCGGGCACCCCGTTATCTGCGTTCGTCGTTAGGAGCTGTTGGAAATGGTGGGCTGTCACTGAAGTTAAGGTTTGGGCCGCTGTCCTTGCCTTTAAAATGTCACAGGTTACAATCTGTGTTGAACAGAGGACTTTTGTTCCTTATGTAAGCTATTAATTGTATCTATTATTAATAATTGTGACTTACTGAATATATGCTCGCGTCTTCTGTGGTAATTTAATTACTGCTGCAGGTCACGGATCTTATTTTATTTTGCATTTTGGGATGCAAAACAGCCATGTGAGAACCTTCTAGTTTTCAGCACCAAATGAACCGAAATCATGTAATTTCCATACCAAATTCACTTGCCAGTGAAAGTAGTAAGGTTTTTGCAGCCCGCAGTGTCAGCTCTTCCATCTCTGTTGGCAGGCCTGGTGCCTGGCCTGCTGAACCTCGGCAACACCTGCTTCATGAACTCCCTGCTGCAAGGCCTGTCTTCGTGCCCCTCGTTCATCAGGTGGCTGGAGGAGTTCACAGCACAGTACAAGGCAGAGCAGAACCAACCCAGCGAGCAGCAGTACTTGTCGCTCACTCTGTTGCATCTCCTAAGAGGTACCAAACTCATTCACGTCGTGGTAAGCCAGGAAGAAAGCACTTAGCATCAACATTAATCCTTCTCAAAGAAAGGAAGAGCAGGCGGTGCTGGGTTCCTCTCTTTTTGGTTTAGTGTCTCAGGATGTTGTTCACACTAAAACTGTGCTTGAGCTTGTAAGTTCAAGTGATAAAAGGACAGTGAGATGTTAACATTGATGGTTTTGTGGTATCTAGAGATCCTCTTTTTACCTAATCCACTCGTAAAGTGACCTTTTCAGGCAGTGTTTATATTATTGCTTATTCTCTCTATGTGTGTCAGTTGGGAAACGCTTCACTTTACAAGTATATTAGACAAAGAGAATGTATGCAGTCAATGACACTGTCAGATGAGAGTGGCAATTAATACATGCTAATTTGGTTGTCATTGTTTACCTGTCTTAATCAAGAATATCTTTATGGTAATCAATTATATTGTGCCTAAGTAGCATAAATCCTAAATACACAGACCTGTGTTCTAACCATGCTTTGTGGCTCCTTCTAACATGTTAAAATGCAATGTCTTTAAGCTTTATCCTGTCAAGAGGTAACAGAAGATGATGTCCTGGATGCAAGCTGCTTATTAGAAGTGTTAAGAATTTACAGGTGGCAGATCTCGACATTTGAAGAGCAGGTGATTACAAAATTCAAGTTAGACTGCCTGATGTACAGTTCAGTGCTTAGATCTGGAATAACCAAAAACTGAAGCAATAGCACTAATAGCACTGGGTGTCAGAGCTGAATCTTTGCTGTAGGAAAAAGTTTGCTTTAAAAAAAATGAGAACAACCGTGTGATTTGTGATTCATGAATGGTGTTTTCAGTTTGCTTAGATGTCTGTCATGGAAAGCCTGGCTGCTTCAAAACCTCCTACTTAGTATGTTCAGATTTGGTTTGACATATTAAAGCAGAAGGGATGCAGCCCTCACTGCCCTGTATCTGAAGGGCTTCTGCTTGCAGGGATGGACTCAACTTGGTTACTATTTCCAAATTCAGTCCCGTAGGGGATTTCTAAGACTTATTTTCAGTATTTCTAACCCCTAAGTAAGTGCAGCTGGTCGATAAACTCAATCAATTTTCTCATTCATAAAATATGGTGGCATTCTTCTTTTATGTTTCAGAGCCAGACCAAATAGCACAGATTTCAGTGATGGCTTTTATTGAAACTCAGGAAAGCAGGCATTTGTGCATTCATTTTTTTCTTCAATGATTTTGGTGCCTCTTAAATTTATCCAGCCCAGAATGTTTTTAATAACGCCTGCTGTTATGAAATTCAGTTTTATAGAGAACACTTCTTACTAAACTTGAATTGGATGCACAATTGATGACTATTAATACGTAAGATAAGCTCTAAGCAGTGATTTTCCCCTTTAATTTCATAGTGCAGTGGACTCTCAGCACTCCTGGTGTATGTTTGGATGTTTCTTTTTTGTTTTGCTTCCTGTAACCCTTATGCCTCTGTTTAATAGGATGCTCATGAACTATTTCATGTCCTTACCTCTTCATTGGAAGATGAACGGGATCGTCAGCCACGTGTCACACATTTGTTTGATGTGCATTCATTGGAGGTGACGACTTTACCAGTGTTGTTTTCTTATCAGGAGGAGTTTCCATATGTACTTGGTAGTCTGCCTAGATTCCTAAGTGTGTCAAGTATGAAATGCCTGTTGAGAAACTGAAGATATCAGCATAGGGTTTACAAAGCTGCTCCTTATTGCTGTGAGAGAAATGAATCAGTAGCCCAGGTAATGAAAAGAAAAAAAAAATGTTTGAAGGCAAGTGTACCTCAGTCTGTTGTGACTCTGCTTGCATGAGAGCTTTTGCATTCCTAAATCCATTGAACATAGGGACTGAAAAACTAGCAAAACTAACACAGAGCAGCAGTTGGTGCAATCATTTACTCTTATCTGTTAGACCTGATGCAACTAAGGGCAACTGCAGAATGGGTGTTTATAGAACAGTGCATTTGGAGGTGAAGTTTTAGCTCACCCTTCAGCATTAATCAGCTTAATGCTGATGGAAGATTTGTATCTTTTTGCCTAAAATACATACAAACAGTCTGAAAACTTGTTGAGCTTTTATTTCAGTGCTATCAGGCACAGAATTCGACAGGTTAACTGTTCATTGTATTAGAACTGCTCTATTTGTCACTTAGAACTTTGTTCTGCACCAGGTTTTTGGCTTTCTTCAATCACAAGGACACTTAAACTCATACCTTTGTTCTGAAATCAGGGATGAAATATATATTTAATATGTAAGCTTCTCTAAGGTGGGGCTGATGACATCTTTTATCTTCCTCTGCAGCAGCCAGAAATAACCCAAAAGCAAATTAGCTGCCGAACCAGAGGTATGTTTTTTCTTCCATCCTGAAACATGAATATTAAGTCATAGTGTGGTCATTTGGTTTATTAAGGGGATAAGAGCAACTGATCTTTGTCTTTATTGGAGTGACGTGCATCTCCTCATTTGTAAAATACCATTTGTTATTTGTTAGTGGGGCAGACCGTGTTTTACAGCTTTTGTTACAATAGGCCAAACAGTTGGAATTACAGTGATGAAACGTGGATGTTTTGAAAATAAAAGGACAATTTCATCTTTGTGTTTCAGGATCTCTTCCTCCTATGTCAAATCACTGGAAGTCTCAGCATCCTTTTCATGGAAGGCTGACCAGCAACATGGTTTGCAAACACTGTGAACACCAGGTATACAAAAGTGTGCTGTGTGTAGGTACACGTGAAGAGTGATCCCTGATATTCAGAGTGCATTCTGAGGTGAAACCACCATCCTTTGTTTCCAACATAATTGGTTTAAGCTCAGTAGTTTGCAGGAATAAGAGCTTCAGCCATTATTTTTTTCAGCTACTTGTTGTGGCATTTTGTATTGAACAAGAAAATATTGCTAAGCATCCCAAAGAAAATGAAGTGTGATTCACTTCCTGGGGATGACAGCTATCTTATCGGGTAGAATAGTTGTTTAATTACATTTAGTATCCAATATCACAGGGATCATATGCTGAAAATCCACTTGCATCTTAAGACTGGCTATTCATTCAGCATGCAGTATTGTGATTGCACATGCAAAGGTTGCAGTCATCCAGAGTGAGGAGATGAAGATAAGCTGAATGAAGCAAAAATACAGAAAATAGATGGAATTCATACACCCAACTCTAAGATCACTTTTCAAAAACTTGCAAACAAGTTTAGAAGCAAGCAGGGGCAGCTTCAGCAGGAACAGGCAGAGCAGTACCTGTATCAGCATCTGCATCAGGTGTTTCCTAGCACTACAGCTGTGGGGAAAACAAGTGATTTAACAGACATACACGGTGTACTTGTTCTGCATGAGGCTGCTGGGAGGTAATGGTTGACCTATTTGGTTTTTTAGACCATGGTGGATTTTGTTGCTCACTGCATTTGAAATATTTTCTTGCAGAGTCCTGTGAGGTATGACACATTTGACAGTCTCTCCCTGAGTATTCCAGCAGCTGTGTGGGTATGTATCTGCCTTTGATGGGTGACCCAGCCAGCACTCTACTGCCTTGCCATCAGGGCTTTATCTTCACTGTTATCCTTTTACAGCCTCAGTAGCACCTCAATGAGGGGTTACTAAATGAGTAACTGGAGTTGCCTTTATAAGCAATCCTGCTGTGTTAGCACAGGACCTTACTACTAAGGCAATGAGGGAAATGAGCAATTAGCCTGGTGGGTGTGACTGTAGGCACTGAGTTTTCTTTTTCTCCTGGTGGATTATTTGGTGCTTTTGGTTAAATTGAACAGAGCAGATTGTATCCTGAGGGCTGTGTATTACAGGCAGACTTAGATGACCTTCAAGTGCTCTGTCTCTGGTTACATTTCAACTGGAAATAGTTTCTGTGTCTCACTGGCTTTGTGAAAATCTTTAAATGATAAAACATTGTAGATTTGGGGGTAAAATGTGCAGACCTTTGTATTGTAGCCGTTACCTTATGTCTGTAATTGTTTTTGCTGTTGTTCTAAGGGTCATCCTATGACACTGGATCACTGCCTCCATCACTTCATCTCCTCTGAATCTGTGAAGGATGTTGTGTGTGACAACTGCACTAAAGTATGTCATTGTAATTTATGTAACCTTTGAGCTCTGTTTCAAGCCTGCTGACAGAATTATGGCTTCGGTTTTCTACTCCTTTCTTCATGACTTCAGGAAAGCCTCTAGCTTGCCTGGGATTTATTATTCTTAAAATAGAGTTATTACCCCACAGTATTTTGAAGCTTTATTTATTGTTAACATAATAAAATTTACAACTGCTTTATTGGGTATTTAGATCATATTTAGAAGAACAAAACAAGAATTAGTCCCCTTTTGAAACATTACTTTATATTTGCCTGTACTTTGATGACAGAGAGCCAAAACGGATTGTTTGATACCTAACAGAAATGGCTACATGTAAACTAGGTTTGTTCTCTAAGAGCTGTTTCTGCTCAGTTCTGTGTTAAAACATGGATCCATTGGAATGGGCCAACAGCTCTTGAGAGAGGAAAATTGTAGAAGAAATTCACGTCCCAAGGATAGCTTGGCATGCAGCATGCAAACCTGCAGCAGGATTATTGTTTGTAATTTGATACAAGTGATCAAACAACTCTGTTTTCCCTTTGATTTCAGATTCAGGCAGAAGGGACTCTGAATGGACAGAGCATAGAAAACCAGAAAACAACATTTGTTAAGCAATTAAAGCTAGGGAAGGTAAGGCGAGCTAACCCCCCAAATCCACTTTTAAATCCTATTAAATAGTAATCTCTTTCTTTGACCTGTTTGCTTAATGTCTACTTCTACTACTTATTGCACTTCTCTAATGTTTTCTGAAATAGAAAAAAAAAGCTTTTGTCAAATATTTGTAGACATTGAAATCTCAGTTAACAAAGCTCTGAACTCTTTAGCTTAAAGAACGTGAGTACTCCACTGCTATTCAGCAAAACACTTGAGTTTGGCTTAGGTGCAGTTTGTTTGCCTTGTGTTACTTTTTTATTCCCTTGGTCAGTAAAGCAGCTGATATTTACAGCCTATTTGTAGGATACTTTGTGCATTTCAAAGTTAACATATTCTAACTACAGAAGGTTTAAACAAGAGAACGCAGTGCTAAAGAACTGGAAATGTTCATAGTGGAGGTGCTTACAAGTTTCTTGTTCTGTATCAGATAATGCAGAGGACAGCAGGGCCATTCCTAATAACATTTCCTTACTGACAAAGGCTAGCCTCGGCATGACTTTGTCTGACAGATATTTATAACTCCTTGACCTTTTTCCCTGGGTACTCTTACTGTGTGATGCCATTATTTATGGAATATTAGCAAATGTCTGGCAGCAACATACTGACACAAATTCCAGTGCTCATTTCTACCTTGCAGATCATCAAGCGAAATGAGATGGGCTTTTTAGGAACGTGTGTGATTTTTCTTCTTTTCCTTCCCCCATTTGCAGTCAGTAATTAACATGCTCTGTCCTACAGCCTAGCAAGCAAGGTGGCACTATTAGAAATCTCAACAGTTGTGACTCAGAAATAGTATTGCAGTAAGCTTAGATACAGAAATAGCACATAAAGGAACAGTTCAGTGACTTAATTCCTTATCTACTGGACTTACTAGTTCCATTAGAATGCTTTTAGCAGCTGTTTCTCTTCACTTAAAATGTATTTTGACTTCTCTTTTGTATGGAACTTTGAAGCTCCCTCAGTGTTTGTGTATCCATCTGCAAAGACTGAGCTGGTCAAACCAAGGGACTCCTCTGAAACGTCATGAACATGTACAGTTCAATGAGTTCCTAATCATGGACATCTACAAATATCACATTCCTGTTCATAAATCAACTCAGAATGATCTGAATCAGAAAAGCTCCGAAGAGACAAAGCCTGGAACAAGGGATGGGATAGCAGTAAAACCTTCAGGTATTTACCTGTATTTACCTCTTGCCTTTAGATATCAAGGGACTGTGATATGTAATGAATTAAAATAAACTGCCTTCACATTCTGTGATGACAGACACTGAAACAGAAGCAGTTAGCAATACTTGTGGCAGCACTGAAGTTAAATGACCAGTGCCTGTTTTGTTTTGCAGATGCAGAGCAGACATGTGGTACCAAATCTCTCCTTATGAATGGAGCCTGCTCCTCTCCACTCTTAATGTCCTCGGGAACTTTCCCACTCGCTGCATTCCCTGAGTGCAGGTAAGTGAGATGTGCACCCTGTTTGTATTTCCATCCATTTGAGTTATGTTTTCCTTTATTGTCTTTATCAAAAGGCTGTGTAGTCGTAGAACTTAACATCTATCCTAGTTCCTGTGCAGAAAATTGTTTTCTGTTTTCCTTGCTGATTGTCTTTGGCTCCATTTCTCTCCTTCTAAGAAAGGGAGTTGAGCTTATTACAGGGAGAACTCGGAATCTCCTTTCTTTGGTTCAGCATGCAGCAATCATCCTTCTGGATTGCCATATTCTCATTCATGCTGTTTTTCCTACTACCCCTTCTTTGACTTTTAACTGTTCCTGTGAGAGCTGTTAGGTTTCTTCAAACTCCTGCAAGAAATTCTTACAATATTGGAAAAAAAATCTGTAAGAATTCTACTTAACAATCTCAATTGCAGCTGCCATGATTCTACTTAATAAATCCAGTCTTGATGTTTATGATGATGACTTGTTTTTTGAGAAAGTTCCCTTTTCAGTCCTGTGACCAACGTTCTGTTACAGAACTGTTGGTTATCATCCCATGGGGAGCACATTTCCCACAATATTTGGGAAATGAGAAGCGAGCAAACGCTCTGTGCCAAACATTTGTTATGAAGACAGTTGTAGAGCAAGTCCTTAAAGTATACCTGTTTTTATCTATGGATTACCCACCATAATTTGACCTCTTTTTAAGAAAGATGTAATAGCTGTCTGGTGCATTAAACCTTTAAAATGAACGGTTTGCTTTCTTCAGTAGTCAGGCAGCATTGCAGTGCACTTAAAATAACAAAAAGACTTAGAATAACGAAAAGTAATTGCACAGCAACTGCACACAGTAACTGCAGCACGTCTCTTAGACACAATTACTTGCTCTGGAAAGAAATTGCAAGCAAAGACAAAGCAAGTGGAGCTTCCTTAGGTCCATGTGAGACACACGAGGTCTGCTGACCCTTTCTCTCCTCTCTCTCTCAGTCCCCCTGTGTACCTGTACCGGCTGATGGCGGTGGTTGTGCACCATGGAGACATGCACTCTGGACACTTTGTGACTTACCGCCGCTCTCCGCCTTCTCCCAAGAGCCCACTCTCTGTCAGCAATCAGTGGCTATGGATTTCAGACGATACGGTTCGCAAAGCTAGCTTGCAGGAGGTCCTTGCCTCTAGTGCTTACCTGCTGTTCTATGAGCGTGTTCACTCAAGGGTACAGCACCAGAGTTTGCAGTTGAGGCCTGAAGAGTGATTAAGAGAGATGGAGGAGGACAAAAACTGACCAAATTCCTCTGCTGAGATCCACGTTGCACCTCCTGTCTGTTATGCAAATAATCCACCACAGGCCCTTTAACTTTCCCCTCCCTCCATGGCAGCAGCTGGCTCTTGCTGGGAGTAGTTTTGTACCAAAATTAAGCTACCCAAAGTTGGTCTGCTAACGTCGTGCAGTCCAAAGTGTATTTGTTTTAGAAGAGCATTTATTCTGTTCAGTAGCAATTCTGTCGGTATCACAGCTCCGAGACAGACATCTCAAAACAGACTTTCCAAGGCTGATTTCCATATTCTGAACACATGTATGTTTTCAAGGGGAGATGTGGAATCCTGTACACTTCAGTGCAGACGTTTCTGAACAAGGGAGCCCCAGGAGCAGTTGTTGGGAAGCTACTGTTATCAAAGGCAATGATTTAAGAAACAAAGTGCCTTGAGCCTATTTGAACAGATTACCATTGTCTGAGTCCACTGCGTGCCAGCTGTGTTCTGAGAGGTGTCTCAAGATGATGGGATGAAAAGAATGACAGCAGATTTCTCCTGGTATCCCAGCCAGTGAATAAAACAAGGCCTCCTTACAGAACATGCATGACCAAAAAATTTCCTTCCCACTTCCTAATAGTTCAGTTCTCTATATGTCATGGAATTACTGATTCAGGCAGCAGTTTCCTTTTTCGAGGAGAAAAGATCAAATTCTTTTATCAATTAAGAGCTGACACCTGACTTATTGCTCTGTATCTTTGCACTACAGGTGACATGGAAAGACAGAAGAGTTTGCTAGCTGTCAATATTGTAATTTTCTTGGTCACTCAAACTGTTGAATACTAATGCTGGTAGTAAGGACTACAGCTTTTAATACCATTAACTTTAAGGCTATTGTAATTGGTGTTCTAGATGTGCCCTTCCTATTTTAATGCTAAAAACTGTCATTTGTCATCAGCCTTTTGGATGTATGTTGTCAGGCTTGCAGCTGAGCATTAGAGCTTATACTGGCTGTGACTGTGAGCTGAGATAAACAGCAACCCAAGCATCCTTGTAAAATTTGAGCATACAGAACTGAATCTGGACCAATGGGCAACTTGTCTGGTAAGGCAGTCTGCAAATTCTGGTGTCTCTGCATTAGACATGCAGATTTCCATATAAATTGTACTTTGCTGCTCTAGGTTGTCTAATGTGTTAAAAATAATAGTATCTCAAAGCATGGATGGAGAAGGAAAAATTACTTTTGACTGCTTTTAAATTATCAGGAATAAAATATGTAGACTGTTTTTAGCTCTTTTCTATAATTCTAACGTGGAGGAAAAAGACCCATTCCTCAGACTAGATTTTCCAGTGTAAAACAACAACTAAGTTTTCAAATCATTACTGTCTTCATAGCTTTTTTTTAGGTAACTTTGTACCTCATGTATTCATATCACTGCCTGAAGCTCTCAGGCGTTCAGAGTTCCTTAATGAAGTCTCAGAACCAGCTGAAATAATAATAGATGTACATAAGAATCTGTTTACTACACTCACGTTGTTCCAAAGTAATAATACATAAAACACTCTTTATAAATCTACAGAGATACCAGTTAGTGAGAAGCCTCCCTGTCTAGGTTAGGCTACTGGTAGCATGGTTTTAACTTTTATATGTTAAGTTAGGGAAAAACAAGAGGGGGGAAAAATAAAAGGGTTGCAAAATGCCAAAAATGTCCTGGCCATTCAGATAAAATCTAACAGACTTGCAGAATGTGAGAGGAGAGGAAAACCCCCTGTTCTGAGCAGCATGGGAGTGCAGGAGAAGCTCTGTAAAGCGTGTTGTTCCAGCAGGGCTACAATTTGACCTGAAAGCTTCCAAACATTTCCACCAGCCAGAGCATATATTCTGCAAAGCCTGTTCTCAGTAGGGGCTGTTTATAGAGGTTTTGTGAAGTTCTTCTTCAGGTAATTTTGTTTAGGAAGCAGTAATGCTGGAGCTGTGTCAGAACACATGCACACCACAGGCTAACAGTCTCAAACTTGTCAGCCCCAAAGCGTTGCAAGCTTGCACGTTCAGTACTTTGCATAGAACTGCTTTCTGTCGGGTCAGTTGGACCAGAATGGAAGCATGACTGCGTGACACTGATAACCTGCTCACTTTCATTCAGCTGCAGGTTCACTCTGCAACCTTCCTCAAAGGCTGCAGAGATGAGGGCTGAACAGTCAGCATTTGCTGTAGGTTTTGCTGGTGGGAAGGAGCAGGCAGCCTTGGTTTAGCCCTCAGTGTGAGGAAGGAAGCAAGTGACAGAACCTCAGGCCCAGTCCTGTGCTGGACACTCAGCCTACTGCGAGCTCAAAGGCTTCAGCAGATATTTGCCATCTTCACCTTTTGAAGTCACTGGGCTTCATCCAATATTGTTACTTGTTAGAAGCTTCCGTGATGGAAAAGTTGTTAATAAAATGCAGGAGCTTACAAACATCAGATAAGGCCTCTAGGATGACATCTCTGTGTTTGGATAATTGTTTTATTTTGTGTATTATTTTAAAAAAGTGTGATGTGAGTCACAGCACCGCACTGCTGTTCGAAGTTGCATTTTCACTTCAGGGTATTTTTTGTAACTGTACAGTAGCAATAAAAGAACTTAATAAAAAAAATAACTGTCCATATTTGCTGATTTCTTCAAGGCCAATCTATCAGATATATACACAGTATATCTGATAGAAGCAGCACTTCTCCTTCTCTAGGTGCATTCCTGGGATCCAGGTTCCCAGCAGAGCCCTGCTCTTCACAAGAAATACAGAGGATAAGAATTTCCAATTCCAGCTTTTCTAAACTGCTGTTAATTCCACAGCCCCAAGAGACTGCAGGCTACTCATTCACATGCTCCTAAGCACGGTTACACAGGGATCAACTCGCATTTTTGCTCAGCACTTACCATTGCTTGATTCCTTAAGACCTGGTGCACACTTTGGACACTCTTTCCTCATTTCAGTAGGATGGAGCACGGATGGGAACGGCTTTCAGAATGGATTCCCTAGAGATAATTGTTTAGAAAAACAGGTACTCTCAGAAGTGATAGCTTTTCACACTGTGTTGCCCATATAAAACATATTCCCCTGAAAGTCACCTTATGCTCCCTGGTTTCTGCACAGAGGACTGAGTGAAGAAGAGGTGCCTCTGATGCCTTTCTGTCCCACCACACCGCTGCCCACAAGAACCCACGCAAGCAGAGGAGGTAAAGCAGCAGAGAAAATAGTTGCAGACAAATCATAGTGACCGTACAACATACTGCAGCCACTGCATTAATATCTTAGCAATCATCTTCTCATGTCAGTCTCATTTGTGTTTTATTTAGATAAAACCAAGCAAGCTGTAGCTCACTGATAGACCATCCAAGAAAGTGTCACCCACTGAATACCACCAGCTTACAGGCTCACTCTAAACGATTACACCTCACGCTTTATGGTATTTATAAATTATCTCACTATTTCAAGGATGAAGAATATTTTGGACTTTCTAAAGAAGTGGCTCTAATTAAGATTAGGTGAGAACAAATTTCATCCTGACCAAAACAAGAGTATTACTTGATAATAAGTGGTGTATCAACAGCTGTTTACTGAAAGCATTCCTGGCATTTAAAATCAGTAGCTGCAGAATTTATTAGCAAGTTACCAAGCACGCTATCTTCTACTTTAATGCCTTGGATCATCAAACACAGCTTGATTGAGGAACTGACAGCTATATCGAGGAGGAAAACTTCAGTATTCAGGGTCTATGGTCCAGGTGCTTCATTGCTATCTCGCTTTTTTGTCAACAACCATCATTTTCCGAAATGTCAGGTTGATTCTTGGAGCAAGCACTCTCTTGCGGATGGGCACGCTGTGGTACCAGTACACATTAGTGGGGTATTTTATCATCAGCAGGCTGCCATGGGCTAGCTGCAGTATGATGGGCTTAATGTGCCGCGTTGCATTCTTCCCTCTGGAATCACAGTGCCTGAAAACGAAGTCTCTGCAGGCTCCAAAGGACACTGATGCAATAGGGCTGCGTGGAATCAGCTCCTTCTCATCATCTCGATGTTCACCTATGTGGTCCTCACCGTCTTTATACCTGTAAACAGAATAATTAGTTCACCTGTCAGTCCAGCAAAATGAATATCAAACTACTCCTTGGTGATCTGTCAGTACACCAAGCAATAGGAATGAGCTGCTTTGTGTGACTGGAAATCAGACATACCTGTTAATAACAACAAAATTAAAAGCGTGTCCCGTTTCCAAAACAAGGCGATCTCTGATGTGGTTGAGAACTGGGATCCACGGCTTAGGAGAAAAGGTGACACCTGAGTAAGTGTACGTTAACTCGGGGTCTCCGTAGGTTACCTGCTTCCTGGGGATGTTATGCCATTTGCCAAACACACGCAACTTTGTCTGTTCACCTGTTTAAACAAGATGGATCAAAATTAACTCAGTATTCTCCATTCAGAGGGCAGTGAGATCGTGGCAGTGCTACCCAGAGCTGTGGTGCCCCATCCCTGGAGGCGCCCAAGGCCATGGATGGGCAGCCTGAGTTGGGGGCAGCCAGCACACGGCAGGGCTGGGGGGGCTTTGGGGTCCCCTCCAACCTAATCACGCTGATTCCAAAGATCAGACCCTCCCCCTCAGCTGCTTTACCTTCGAAGTACTCCACCTCCTTTTCCAGCTGCTGGAAGATCTCGTCAGCCTCGGCCCGGCCGAAGAGGAGGCGGTACTCGAGGCTCAGGCCTTGGGCGCGGATCTGCCGACTGGGCTGTGAGGGATGGGGCAGGCCGCCCACCGCCTCCTCTAACCGGGGCCTCTTGCCATCACCCCCAGGTTCCTCAGCAGAACGTTTAACCACGAATCTGTCCATGCGCAAAGCGGGTAATACGTGGCACAGCACCCGTATGGGGCGGGCGCTGAGGAGCGGCCCCCACTGAGGGAGCGACTGGAGGCGGGAATCTCTCAACCCCTCCGTACCGGAAGCAGTGCGCACGCGCTTCCCTAAGCCCCGCCCCCTGTCACCACCAGGCCCCGCCTCCGGCGCCTGCGCGAGCTTTTGGCGCCAAATCGTGGCCCCGCCCCCTTCGACCACCTTTTCGCGCCGGTCCTGCTGCTATTGTTCTCCCTCCGGCACTGCCGCAGCTATGATCGGGCAGAAGACGCTACATTGTTTCTTCAGCACCGCACCGCCGAGGAAACGCAGCCGCTCTCCAGAGCCTGGCGGTGGTACTGAGGTAACTGTGCGGTGGAGGCTATAGGGGTAAAGGAGCATTCTGGACGCTGGAGGTGGCTGAGAGCTGCGCAGGGCACTGGGGGCTGGTGAGGAGGGGGTTACCGAGAGCTGGCAAGAGCTGCCGAGAGCTGTAGGTTGGCTGTTGAAGGGGCGCGGTGCCTGTGTGGGGGGTGAGGTGCTAGCGGCCGTTGGGAGCCGCTTCCAAAATCCCGCGGTTCTGCACGCCTGACTGAGCAACCAATAACATCCAATAGGCGTTGTAGGCTTGTTTACGTCACGTTTGCTAGGCAGACTAGCACACTACGCCCGTCGAGAGCCAATAGAAATAAGGGGATGTTTTTACTCTGGCCAATAGGAGAGTGCGGGATCAGAGCCGCGCTTGTGGGCGGGCCCTCTTAGGGCGCGGTGACCAATCGGGACAGATCTGTCGCTGTTTTGCCGCGAGAAAAACACGTGTGTTGTGGGGAGGGCCGGATCGTGACATGGCGGTCTCAGGGCTGCTGCTGGGCAAGCGGCTGGGCCGCGCCTCTCTGCGCCCGCTCTGCAGCGGTCTTTTCTCTCGCCGTTTGCAGGACGATGCCGCTAAGAGGCAGAAAACCTCGGATCGTGAAGCGGGCAGGGCCTCAGCGCTGAGCCCTGAGCAGCTGGAGCGGATGCGCAGAAACAAAGAGTTGGCGCTGCGGCGGCTGAACGAGCGCAACGTTCCTCCGGGCTTCGGGGAGAGCTGGCGGCGGCAGCTGGCTGCAGAGTTCACCAAGCCCTACTTCGTGGACGTGAGTGTCTAGGGCTGGCCCCGCACCGTGCTGCTACCCCTGTGCTGATCCCCCTGTGCTGATCCCCCTGTTTTGTCTGCAGCTGATGGCATTCGTAGCCGAGGAGAGGAAGAAACACACGGTGTACCCGCCTCCGGAGCAGGTCTTCACCTGGACACAGATGTGTGACATCAGGGATGTGAGTAGGATGTGGGTGGTTTGGATCTGAAGTGCCTTAGGGGTGAGGCTCGTGGGAGGGTGGGGCCTGATTTGGGGTCTCCTGCATCTTGGATTTTCTCCTGTCTAATGAACTATAATATAGAGATATGTATGGTAGTGTTTAAGGTAATGCCTTGCTAATAAGCTGTGTGTGTGGCCATCATTTTCCCAGTGAATGTGGCATAGAATTCAAAACTCAGAAAGCTTCTTTGGAAGCATTCATCAAGTGGATTGTGGATCTGTGTAAACTTTGTTGTTGTGCACTCAAAGCATTTCCATAATCTTGGCAGCACAGCTGTGGTGTTAGCCTCTGGTAGGGGCTGTTTCTTAACTTGCATATAGTGTCAGTGATTGAAAGGTGGTTACTGGTTGTTTTTTTTGTCTGCATTTGTTCTAGGATAGAGCCTGTATGCAAGCTTTTCCTTTGTTTCCATTTTTTTGGGGAACAGTAATATGATTCAATACTAATTACGGTCTGCTTCCAGGTAAAAGTTGTAATTTTGGGACAAGATCCTTATCATGGACCTAATCAAGCTCATGGGCTCTGTTTCAGTGTCCAGAAACCTGTTCCACCTCCCCCCAGGTATGGCAGTAACCATCTTACAAAATTCCTTTCATGAACAAATTAGTTTTGGTTCTGTTACTCAGACCTGGGTGTGAGATAATTGATGAGATGTTACAGCTGTGCTTTGACTAGGAGAGACATCTTAAAGGTAATGCTGCAAACGAGTGTGTTATTTTAAATGATTAGATGGGACTCAGTGCAGTCCTTGTTTAGGGGAAGAGCAGTGAGTGATGCTGTCTGCTTGTATCTATAAATGAGTATCTTTAATGGCACAGGTCTGTCTTGTGCTGATTGGCTGCAATGGGTTTTTGATACTTGAATGCTGCTAGAAGTCTTGTATGATTAGGACTCGATTAATGAATGGAAAGGCAAAGGTGTGACTTACCCAGGAGGGATAATAGAAACTTAAATAGAAATTGGACAAAAACTCTCAGATCATAGAGGGGTTTGAGTTGGACCCTCAAAGGCCGTCTGTTCCCAGTGCCTGCAGTGCACAGGGACACCCACAGCCCTGTGCCCTGACCGTGGCTGTGTGCAGGGATGGGGCAGCACCAGCTCTCTGGGCACCCTGTGCTTCACTGTCCTTAGCATAAACAACTTATTTGTATCCAATCTGTAAGTCTAATAAAAAATATATATATATCTGGGATACATTAGCTTGTTTGAGGGTCTAAATACCAAATTGTTTGTCTGTCCCAGGTGCATAGTTCATAATCTTTTGTCTTTCTCCCATGATCTCAGTCTGGAAAATATTTACAAAGAGCTGTCTACTGATATTGAAGACTTCACCCATCCTGGTCACGGTGATCTGACTGGCTGGGCCAAGCAGGGTAAGGCATCCTAAAAAGCAGATCTGTGATTAGGCACAGCCTATCTGTAAAGCAAAATCAATTCTGGGTGCCCTAGCAAGTACCTTGGGATGAAAATATTCCCGTTATTTATTCTCAAGGGAAGCAGAAGGCAGCTAACCTGTGGTTTTGTTTGTGTGCTAGGTGTGCTCCTGCTCAACGCTGTCCTCACGGTGCGAGCCCACCAGGCCACATCCCACAAGGAGAAGGGCTGGGAGCAGTTCACAGATGTGGTGGTCTCCTGGCTGAACAAGAACCTGCACGGTGTTGTTTTCATGCTGTGGGGAGCTTATGCTCAGAAGAAGGGCAGCTCTATTGACAGGGTATGGGTCGTGCAGTGGCTCACTGATGTTTTTAGTTATGGGGTGGACGCTAGAGGGTGCTTTCTTTACAGGGTTGTGTTTTAGTCCCTGCTTGAACTCTGCTGCTGCCAAACTTGATTGCCCTTTTGTTTAGCTTGGTCTTTGCCAGAATTAAGCAACAAAAGTGGAGCAAGAGTAACGTTCTGTTGTCAGAAGAGCCTCCAGCTGATGGCAGAGCTGGTATTTCTAGGAAAAATCTCGTGAATAAGTGCTGTTAGGACAACAGCAATTGAAAAATGGGCTGGGTGTTACTGCTTCTGTGCAGCCTGTCCTCAGTGGGACAAAAGTCTCTGCCTTTATGGCTGAATTCTTCAGCCCTCCTTTCTTGGTCTGATGACTGAGGAAACGCAGAGAGGAAATTAAATGACGTGGAGCAGCCAACCTTGTCCCTGAAAGAGCAGAGATCTAATGAGCTGTTTCCTTCACCCTTCACAGAAACGCCACCATGTCCTGCAGACGGTTCACCCTTCCCCTCTGTCTGTGAACAGAGGGTTTTTTGGCTGTCGGCATTTCTCCAAGACAAATGAGCTCCTAAAGAAGTCCGGCAAGAAGCCCATTGATTGGAGAGCGCTCTGAGCTGTGAGCATCAGCTCTGGGGCCAGATGGGTGCAAACAGCCCCTGTTGGAAGGGCTGTCTGGTTTCTGAGAAACTTCTGCTGACCTGAGGATTGTCCTTTGGATGTCAATCAAGGAACAAAAGGCCTAACTCTAAGAGACTTGGGTTTTATTCCAGAGCAAATTTGAATGACTTGTCTGCTTTTGGAAGGGATCTCAGCCTGGCTTGAGGCAAAGCAAAACAGTTTCATGTTAGTTTGTTTGGTTTTTATTCTGGAATGTTTTTTTGAGGGCCTTGTGAAGGGGTGTGAATTCTTGCAGGTGAAGCTGCTCAGCTGCTGTACATAGCCTGCCTTGCTTCTCCCCTCTCCCCTGCATCCTGCTGTACAAATCTGTCCTGCTGTACAAATCTGTGTTTCTTAGTGGATGGGAGTGGAACTGGAGTCCCTGGTCCCCACTGGAGCCAAGGCCGACTTAAAGGCATATCACCATCAGAGGCTTTATATGGTGTGTCACTGAGGTTTCAGGGTTAACCAGATGAGCTCCATGATACTGAGGGACGTTCCTGCAGATCTCACTGCCACTTCCAGCAGAGATACCGGTCCATCAAGCTGCCAAGTGATGGGCTGAATGTTTCAGAATATTTACGATCTTAAATCTTAATACAGAGATACTTCTGTGCTTTGCCTTCCTAGGAGAAAGTTATTTGCTCTGAGGCCAGAAATCTGTTGGCTCTTCCTGGCTGAATGTGAGAGCTCTGGGTGTCCAGTCCTGCTTTGTTTCCATGTTTTCTTATAATGAAAGTGCCTTGTTCAAAAGTTGCATTTTAAAACCTTGTATTTGCTCCAGGAGGTGGCACTAATTGGTGGAGCTTCCTTCACATCTGTTGGGGTTTGGTGTGTGTTTTTCTTTTTTTTTTTTTTTTTTTTTTTTAAATAAAAATCCTTTTCTTTACATTGTGCTGTGATCTTCCAGGGCTGGAAATGAGCAGAGGAGTGGGTGGTGGGGCTGATGGCACAGGGACGGCAGCAGCTTGTTTTAACCCTCCCCAACCCCCCCCTTAGCTGTCATGGCACCTTTGTCCCACAAGGATCACATGTCCCCGTCTCTGCTTTCCACCCTCTCCTTCCAGCAGAAGTTTTCCAGCCGTGCTAACGGGGAAATATTTATGCTTGACGTGAATGTCACGTGAAGAGCAGAGGGAGATCCTAGTGCAGGCTGCGGGCCTGAAATGTGAAACCCTGCAGCAGTCAGGAGCTGCCCCCAGTCTGCAAGCCCTGCGGGGGTCACTGTCCCAGCCTGGGGATACAGGGGGGGTCCAGCACAGAGCTGTGGCCCTTTAGGTTGGCTTTGGGCTCAACTTGGGACGCCAGCGGGCTCGGAGATGATGGTGAGTGGGATAGTGGTGGTGGCACTGGGGGATCCCTGAGTGGGGGCATGCTGAGGTTTAAAATGGGGAGGTGGGTCCCTGTGGGGGCACGGGGGGGGGGTCTGAGGAGCCCTGCAGCCCTCTTTTAACTAAGCTAGTGTTGGCATTCACCTTGGAAGCGCTGAGATTTCACATTGGGTCGATCTTAATAATTACCTCCAGAGGAAGGTAGGGTGACAGTTTCCCTCCCCCCCCCCCCCCCCCCCCCCCCCCCCCCCGTTAACTGCTAACAGAACCAAATGTTCCGTTTAACAGCCCTTCCACCTCAGGGCACTGTGGGGCTGCTGGCCTGATGGCTGTTGCTCCCTCCTCCCCCCACCCCCTTCCTCGTGGCCGGGTGCCCATTTTAGCCCACGTTTTTGCCATGAGGTGTTTTTCTAACTGAGGTAAAAACTGCTTGACGTGTTAACAGACGGAACAGGGGAAGGTGGGTTGGGGGCTTTGGGGAGTGCTGGGGGGGCACAGGGGCGAAATGGAGGAGAGTGGGCTGGGAATGCTGGAGGGCATGGTGGGCTGGGGTGTGGGAATGCTGGGGGACTGGGCTGGGTGCTGTAGGGAGCACTGGGGGAAACAAAAGTTTCCTGTCTGCTGGGGGCTGGTGATGAGTTAGAGCTCAGAGCTGAGCCTAAAGGAGCCCCTGAGGGTTGAGTTTAGCCTGTGGTGCAGCAAAACTCACGGAGCATCTCCATTTTCTCCTCAGGGTGGTGAATGTTGCTGGCATCCATTCTCCTGATGATCTTTGCGCTGCTCATCTTGAGCAAGATGTCCACCTTGAACGCCAAGAATGAGGATGAGACTCCTGAGCAGAGCCCAGCCCCACCTCCCACCCCAGAGCTGGCGGCCTCCCCAAACCCCCCGGTCCCCAGCCCCCCACAGCAACCTGCTGTGGGGGAGCAGGAGCAGATTGTGGTGTACAACCCCACTGCGCTCCGCAGGCCCACCCTGGCTAAGTTTGTGCTGGGCTCCTTTGATGACAACTCCTCTGATGATGAGGTGATAGCTGCAGCTTTCAGGGTGGGCAGCCGCCGCAGCAGCCTGGCCAGTGCAGGGGGGGCAGGTGCTGAGCCCCCCACCATGGTTGCTCTGCAGGAATTCACTGCTGGCATAAGGTATAATGCAATGCTGTTGGGGGGGCATCGGCACATGGGGGCTTCTCTGCCCAAGGAGGTGAGATTGGTGGTGGTCACAGTGCTGAGCCCACAGGACAGGCAGCAGCAGGTGCTGCCACACAGTCTCCATCCCTCCAACTCACTGTTCTATGCAGGAGCATCTCTGGATACATTTTGTGGGATGGAAATCTGCAAGTTTATCTGAGTTTTTTTGTGCCTACGTGTGCACTTATCCATGCACTTACGTGTGCACATACTTTTGCACAAGCACATGTTGCTGTGCACCCTCCAGGTCTGGCTCAGCTGCACTGAGCACTTTGCTTCTGTAGAGGGGAACAATGTAGTTCTTTGGTGGGTTTTTCTGTGTGTAAGTCAATGAAAAGCAGTGAGTTTTGCTCTGTGAGTAGTACCACAGTGAGCTCTGCCCTGAGGCACTGACTTGCACCTGTGCTTGCTGAGCTACAAACTCAACCTTTTTTATTTTGTCCCTTGGCCAGAAGATGTAGAAATGAGAGAGCTTTCTCCTATATTGTCAATACTGAGTTTTGCAAGACGCCTCTTCATAAGCCTCTGCATGTTTGAGTTAGAGCCTACAGGATGACGTAAGCCTGCAGCAGCAATGCTCTGTGCAGTTTGTGTAAGGGGACAGGAGGTGCTGCCTGCTGGCAGCACTCAGCAGCTTCCCATGCAAGCACAGCTGATGACAATTATAAATAACTGGAAACAAAGCGCTGCTGCACAGCTCCTCCTGCCTGCTCTGCTCTCACCACTGTTAAAAATAAAAGACCTTTGCAGGATGATGAAAACTGACAGCCCCGTAGCCCAGCACAGCCAAACGGTATCTTCTCGTTGAGCTGGGAGTTTGGGAGATGTCAGGCACCTCTGGCTTCCATCTGCACAGGAGGAACTCTTCTGGTGGTGCCCAAGCTGTAGGGCAGAGGTGGTTGGTGCAGTTTGCAGGATGGCTTGGGTGTGTTGGCTTTGCAATGGGGCTTGGGACAATGCTGGTAAACTGTGTAAAATTGTGGCTACTCATAAAATATCTTGAATTGATGGAGAGAATGGAGCGTTTCTTGAGCTCCCAGGGGGCTGTGAGTGTATTTCCCCTTGAAATAAGCGTGCCATGTGTTGATAGTGCAAAAATAGGTCACAGGGGGAGAGGAGGGGTAAACTGTCTTTTTGACTTTGCTTATTTGTAGCCCAGCCATGAACTAATACCAAACAATCCAAATTGCTGCTTTACGTCCTTAGGGATCCCCTGTGCTTTTCCCAGGGTTTAAATGACAAAATGCTCTTTTCATCCCCAATTGCTTCCCCAATTGTTTCACCCCCCCGCAGGCCTAGCATGTCTGGGCTGCACCTGGCGAAGCGCAGCCGCGAGCACCGCAAGATGGACCTGCAGCGGGACTTCACTGTGGCCTCACCTGCTGAGTTCATCGCCCGCTTCGGGGGGACGCGCGTCATTGAGAAGGTGTCTGCCTTGCCTGCTTGCTCCTTGGGCTGCCTCCATCTGGAGCTGCCATCCCCTCTGTTTCACCCTCCCTCGGAGGCCCTGCGTTGCCGTGTTCAGCTCCTGTGCTCCCACGCTTGCTCTAGCGATGCCCCTGGCCCTGCAGGTCCTGATTGCCAACAATGGCATCGCTGCTGTCAAATGCATGCGCTCCATCCGCCGCTGGGCCTACGAGATGTTCCGAAATGAGCGGGCCATTCGGTTTGTGGTCATGGTCACTCCTGAAGATCTCAAGGCTAACGCAGGTAATTCCTTAAAGCCGATCCCAGGACTGATCAGCCCACTGTGGACTCCCCTTCCGTGTAACCAGATCCAGGAATAAATGATTTCCCGCTCCCCAGATGTGTGAGGAGACCCCCACTGCTGTGTGCTGTCTTTCAGAGTACATCAGAATGGCAGATCATTACGTGCCTGTCCCTGGAGGGGCCAACAACAACAACTATGCCAACGTGGAGCTGATTGTGGACATTTCCAAACGGATCCCAGTCCAGGTAACAGCTTATAATTGGTCTCTCATCTCTTTGCTGGGCTTACCCTTATGACTTAGGGGATGACCAGTTCTATGCGGAGAGCAAAGCTGAAGAAAATGATGTAGAAATTGGCAGGGATGTTTCCCTTGACCCTTCTGACCCAGAAAAGAGGGAAAAGCACGAAGCTTTGCTGTCAGTGTGATTTAGAATCATACTGGTGCCTCAGTGCCTCCCTCCTGTGCCAGTGGGGCTTTCACAGACTGTAATTAATTGTTGGGAAGCAGGGATGGCACAAGGGGTGCTCCAAGACGGAGTGATACTCCCCCTGCACAGAGGAACCAGGCATGATGCCAAGGCCTAAGGGAGGATGCTGGGGCAGGAGATAACTGCTCGTGCTGCTCCTTCTCTTGTGCCAGGCGGTATGGGCTGGCTGGGGACATGCCTCGGAAAACCCCAAGCTGCCAGAACTGCTGCAGAAAAATGGGATAGCTTTCCTAGGTAAGGTCTTGCTGCTTTTGCCTTGTTTGTAGGGAGATGTGGACTCTGGGGTAGTGGGAGTGTGTATTCTTGATCCCCAGTGATACCAGTTCCATGTGTGCATCTGCCCATTTTGTGTAGTGCAGTGTGTGCAGTGTGGCAGTCCCCAGGCCATTTTCCTGGAGCTATCCCAGCTTCCAGGCTGGCCCTGTTCATCCCTTCTTTCCCTGTCCACAGGTCCCCCCAGCGATGCCATGTGGGCACTGGGGGATAAAGTTGCCTCTACCATCGTGGCTCAGACAGTCCAGATACCAACGCTGCCATGGAGTGGGAGTGGTAAGACCTTCACTGCAGCTCCATACACCCTCTCTGTAGTGATTTCTCCCTCTTTGCCTCCCTTTCCCCAAAGAAAACACTGACATGGGGCCCCTAGCCCAAGCGGGCTGCAGATACTGGGGATCTCATGGCAGCTGAGCAGCTGTTGGTTTGGGCAGGGGTGCACAGACACACGAAGTGATATATACCACGTGGGGTCCCCAGCATGCTGTCCCCAGGGTGGCCCTACTGCCTCTGTGGTGACTACAGCCCAAGTATGCCTGCAGGTCTGGTGGCCCAGTGGTCTGAGGAGGACCAGAAGGATCAGCAGATGATCAGCATTCCCATCGAGACATACAGACAGGGCTGCGTGAAGGATGTGGAAGAAGGCCTGGAGGTAAAGCTGAGTGCATGAGCAGCCAGTTTTCTCTTGCATGCCATTATTTCTCTTTGGAGACTACAAGCTCCAGCCCTTTTGGGCTCCCAGCCCATACAACAGCGATATAAGGGTGTTTTGCTAGCAAGTTGTTCCCCTGTGCTGGTGCAGCTCTGGGTGATCCAGGTGGGCTCCAGAGCACTATGGCCACACCAATCCTTGTCCCCCTCAGGTGGCCAAGAAGATCGGGTACCCGCTGATGATCAAGGCAGCAGAAGGAGGTGGGGGCAAAGGCATCCGCAAAGTGGAGGCAGCAGAAGAGTTTGGGACCTGTTTCCGACAGGTAGGTGCCCAGAGCACCTGTTCTGTTCCAATCCCATCCCCTCAGACAGGCTGGGACACACTAGGGTTTTGCTCCTACCCCATGCATCCTGTGCTTCCCTGCTGGGCTTTCTGTGGGACTCGGGGTAAATTTCAGAGCACAGAGCCAAAGTGTGAACCTCTCCCCTCCACAGGTGCAGGCAGAGGCACCTGGGTCCCCCATCTTCCTGATGAAGCTGGCCCAGCATGCGCGGCACCTGGAGGTGCA
Source organism: Lagopus muta (assembly GCF_023343835.1). Classification (NCBI taxonomy): domain Eukaryota; kingdom Metazoa; phylum Chordata; class Aves; order Galliformes; family Phasianidae; genus Lagopus; species Lagopus muta. Next base: position 6,038,083 of record NC_064449.1, on the reverse strand, counting down.
GGTGCTGGCTGATGAGTATGGCAATGCCATCTCCCTCTTTGGCCGTGACTGCTCCATCCAGCGCCGGCACCAGAAGATCATCGAGGAGGCACCCGTCACCATTGCAGCTCCTGCTGTCATCGAGGTGATGGAGAAGGTGGGTGACCCTGGTCTTCAGGTGGCGTGGAATTTACTGAGAAAATGATCTTTGCTGGATTTATTGTGGTTTGAGGCACCTGTGACTCCTAAGGAAGGGAGGGATTCCATGATACGAGCAAGCTTGGACTTGTGAGCACATTGGGGCAGCATTCTTCTTCCCCGTCCTTCCCAAAGACAACTGTTGGTCCTCTTTGTGTCCTTGCTCTATGCAAGGATGTTACTGCCCCGTTGCCTGGCACAGCCCTGGCTCTGCAGCAGTTGTTTCTCACTGCTGTGGTTTCATGGTCCTGCAGTGCGCCGTACGCCTGGCACAGATGGTGGGCTATGTGAGCACAGGCACTGTCGAGTACCTCTACAGTGAAGATGGGAGCTTCCACTTCCTCGAGCTGAACCCACGCCTGCAGGTCGAGCACCCTTGCACAGAGATGATCGCAGATGTGAACCTCCCTGCTGCCCAGCTCCAGGTACCTGAATGCAGCATGGAGGGTGCAGGCAGAAGCAATGCAGTGTCTCTGGCTCTCTGCCTGGAGGAGCTGTTTGCAGCTTAGCTGCTCTTCCTCTAGTTCCAAAAGCTGTATGTGTGATGCTAAAGCCTTGCACTAACGGCTCAAGTTCTCTTCCTTGTTCTTTGTGCAGATTGCCATGGGCATCCCCTTACATAGGATAAAAGACATCCGACTGCTGTATGGGGAGAGCCCATGGGGCGATACTCCCATCTGCTTCAACAACCCTGCCAACCCCCCCGTGCCCAGAGGCCACGTCATCGCCGCTCGCATCACCAGTGAGAACCCTGAGGAGGTGAGCTGTGGGGACAGGGGAACCTGTTGTCCTCATCAGTGGGACAGCACTGATGGGAACTCAGCCCATGGGGTCAGTGAAACCTTCATAAAACACAGAGGGGTTCCTCCTTCCTCTTATTTACACACGCATGGGGTCCAAGACTTCTTTCTCAGTGCCTTCTGCTCTTTGTTTAGGGTTTCAAGCCCAGTTCAGGGACAGTGCAGGAATTGAATTTCCGCAGCAGCAAGAATGTCTGGGGGTACTTCAGCGTGGCAGCTGCTGGGGGGCTGCACGAATTTGCTGATTCCCAGTTTGGACACTGCTTCTCATGGGGAGAGAACAGAGAGGAGGCCATCTCGTGAGTGTGGCAGCTGGGGCTGGAAGGGGAAAGATTCCTAGTAGATGCATAAGCCAGAAAAGCTGGCTCTTCTCTCAGGTGATAGCGCTGCTGTGCTGATCGGCTTATTGGCGTTGTGGAAGCTGTCTGATGAAAGCAGAAGTTTTCAAACAGCAGTGATGTTAAGATCTGCCCTTAAAGATGGGCAGATTTTGCTGCTGTTGAGCAGTAATTAAGCAACATGAAATGGAATTGTCTTGGGTATTTAAGTGCACGGGGTTGTCCCTTCCCTACCCTGCAGGGATATTTTATCTGGATGCTGTAGCATTCAGGGTGAGGTGTTCACCGGTCCCATCTCTGTGTCTTCATCCTGCAGCTTTTGGCTGCTGCGTAACATGGAGACACTTAAACAGTCTCTACAGCCTGTTCTTTGTGGAGGGTGGAAACCAGGTGCAGCTCCTGGTGTCTGAAGTGTTTGGGGACAACTCTGAAAGCAGGGGAAGGGTGCAGCAGTGCCCTGCTCGATCATTAACAGAGGTTTTGTATCCCTGAAAGGAATATGGTGGTGGCCTTGAAAGAGCTTTCCATCCGTGGGGATTTCCGCACCACAGTGGAATACCTGATAAAACTTTTGGAGACAGAGAGCTTCCAGAGCAATGAGATCGACACCGGCTGGCTGGACCATCTGATCGCTGAGAAAGTGCAGGTGGGGGAGATGGGCCCCTACCACCTCTGGGTCACCTTCTGTGGGAAGATACCAAGTCCTTTATCGTCACCCCTCCAGGCAGAGAAGCCGGACACGATGCTGGGTGTTGTCTGTGGTGCTCTGAACGTCGCAGATGCTGCCTTCAGGACGTGCATGACTGACTTCCTGCACTCGCTGGAGAGGTGCAGGGTGGGAGCTGCCCGTGTTGGGTGGTGGGACCTGATATCTGCGGGCGCAGGGGACACAGGGAGTGCTACTGTTGTGCTACTGGAAGCTGGCGTGGCTCCTGCAAGCACAGAGACCTGTGTTCTTCTCTGCCTTGGCCATCCTCTTTCCCTCTTTTGCTTTGCAAATTTGGAGGTGGTGTCTCAGTGCAGCAGTGCCTCAGGACTTGATGTGCTCCCCGTTGCTTTATCTGTAGAGAAGCGCAATGTTTCACGTAGTTGTGAAAGTGGCATTTCAGGGAAAGCAGCTCAGCTGAATGCAGCTTGCTCCTGATTTGCACTTGAACATCAAGGTTATTCCTCGACAAGGACGCCTGGGGCTCCCACAGCCCTTTATCTGAATGTGTTTTGCCTCTGCCCTGCTCTGTAAGAGGTGCACACGTGGGCTGTGTACAAACAGATGCCTGTCCCCTCTGGTCACCCTTCCCCATGTGACCTGACACCAGCAGCACTGCTGACACATGGCCCACTTGGCTGCCTGCCGCTTTGCACAGGCGAGAAATGAAACCCTGGTGGTGCCTGACCTCACTGATGTGTTTTAGGGGCCAGGTGCTGCCAGCAGCCTCCTTGCTGAACATTGTCGACGTGGAGCTCATCTACGAGGGCATGAAATATGTTCTCCAGGTAGGGGCCGTGCTGTGCTCCTCCCAGCAGTGCTGGCTGCTCCCCAGTATGGGCACATGTGTTCTGCTGATGGAAGGAGTATAAGCACACAATGAATACAAGGTTGTCGTTTAAAAATATGCAGCATAGGAAATGAGGTTGATAGCCTTGTTTTAAAAAGGCAGGCATTTGCATACATCCCATTGCCCTGATCTTAACACGATCAAGAAGCATAATAACATGATGAAGAAAAGGGTGGATGTGGCACTGAAGGACGTGGTCAGTGGGCACGGTGGTGATGGGCTGGAATTGGACTTGGTGATCTAGGAGGGCTTCTCCAATGTTTACCATTCTATAAGGAGATCTTTATCTCCTTGGCTTGCAAGGGACCTTAAGGATCACATAGTTCCAACCCCCAGTAAGTTAACTTCATGGGGAAACATCCTAAAAAATGGTGTCTCTGGCTGCTGCCCGCAGGTCGCCCGGCAGTCCTTGACAACGTATGTCATCATCATGAACCACACTCACATCGAGATAGATGTGCACCGGCTGACCGACGGCGGGCTGCTGCTCTCCTATGATGGCAACAGCTACACCACCTACATGAAGGAGGAGATCGACAGGTACCTCCTCGCTGGGCCCCAGGTCCCAGCAGCCTCGGGGCTGTGGTGACACATTCCCCTTTTCTGAAGGTACCGGATCACGATTGGCAACAAAACGTGTGACTTTGAAAAGCAGAAGGACCCAACGGTGCTGCGCTCCCCATCTGCAGGGAAGCTGCTGCAGTACACGGTGGATGATGGTGGCCACGTTGATGAGGGGAGCGTTTTTGCAGAGATTGAGGTGAGTGCATTCCTACAGCTCTGCCACGTGGCTCAAGATCAAAGCAGCAGTGGGTGACAGCTTTGCCCATCCTGGTGCAGGTGATGAAGATCATCATGACGCTGACGGTGGAGGAGGCAGGCAGGGTGCACTATGTCAAGCGGCCGGGTGCGCTGCTGGAGGCAGGCTGTGTCATTGCACAGCTCCAGCTGGATGACCCCACCAAAGTGCAGTCTGTGAGTCTGAAGGACAGCAGGGGGTGGTGGTTGAGGCATGGAGCTGAGCAGCCACATTTTGGGGCATAGGTGGGGATGTGCTGTTGTCCTGGAACAGCACTGCATGCCCATGCTGCATCCCTGGGTGGCTGTGCTGGAGCTCAGGTGGTTGCTCCCCAGTGTGGCACTACATAAGCAGCCTGTGTGTGCTTCCATAAATTCACACTTACGGTTTTTCTGCATCTTTCTCGTGATGAGATACTGGCAGAAACGTGAAGCTGACCATTAGGTGCTTCCTTCAAACAAACAGATGCTGGAGGGGTGATGCAGCTTCCTGTTGGGGCAGCTGCAATTTCTGGGGGCCCCACACAATGCTGGGGGCAATCTAGTACAAACACCCTGTTTGCTCTCTCCAGGCACAGCCATTCACAGGGGGGCTCCCAGCACAACAGACCCTCCCCATTACTGGTGAGAGGCAGCACCAGGTTCTGCGCAATGTGCTTGACAACCTCACCAATGTCATGAATGGGTACTGCCTGCCCGAGCCCTACTTCAGCACCAAGGTGGGTGCCCAGGGCAAGGAGCATCCTCTGCTCCTGGCAATTCACATGCCCTGCAAGATATATGGCACTGGGGCTGCTGGGCTTCACCACTTCTGCTCCTTGCAGGTGAAGGAATGGGTGGCACAGCTGATGAAGACTCTGCGGGACCCTTCCCTGCCCCTCCTGGAGCTGCAGGAAATCATGACAAGCATTTCAGGAAGAATCCCTCTCTCAGTGGAGAAGTCGATCCGCAAAGTGATGGCTCAGTACGCCAGCAACATCACCTCTGTACTCTGCCGCTTCCCCAGCCAGCAGGTGAGCAGCTTGCCTTTGCCTCCCCTCTAGCTAGAGCTAGCCAGGAGCTTCAGCCTGCATTTGTCCTGCTGAGAGATGATATAAAGATGTAAAAGAGTGATGGGTCATATTGCATATTTTGCTTAGGGGAAAGTGAAAAAACAAACTTGAAACCCACTGTGCACTGCAGCACTGTCCCTGAGCGGTGCTAGACCCTGCGCCCTCTCCTTTCAGATCGCCAATGTGCTGGATACCCACGCAGCCACACTGCAGAGGAAGGCTGAGCGGGAGGTCTTCTTCATGAACACACAGAGCGTGGTGCAGCTGGTGCAGAGGTGAGCCTCGTGCCCTCCTTGCCCCCAGCCCATCGCCACCCCTTTGCAGCATGCCGGGCTCTTTGCTGCCCAGGTACCGTAGCGGCATCCGTGGCTACATGAAGGCGGTGGTGCTGGACCTGCTGAGACGCTACCTGCAAGTGGAGACACAGTTCCAGCAAGGTGAGGGCTTGGGACTGTGGGCAGGAGCTATAGGGCTCCTAAGGGAGCTGCAAGGCTCACGACGCTCTGCCCATAGCTCACTACGACAAGTGTGTCATCAGCCTGCGGGAACAGTACAAACCTGACATGACCCCGGTGCTGGAGAGCATCTTCTCCCATGCCCAGGTGGCAAAGAAGAACCTGCTGGTGACCATGTTAATTGTAAGTGTGGCAGCAAAAGCCTGAGACAGGGAAAAGCCCATAAGCCTCATCACTGTGAATGGGACATGGCTGCCACAGTGCTCAGCTGCCTGAAGCCATCACAGCCCCATGCTTTTCCCTCAAAAGCAGGCAGAAGCTTAATAAGCTGGTATTTCTCTACTCAGTGTAAACCCAGGTTTGGGGGGTTGCATTCAAGCATCCATTCCTTTTTGGCCATGCAGTTGCTTGGTGAGGGGTCATCTTGTCCCTTGCTTAGCATTGCTTTGCTGCACTGGGCTCAAAAAGCAGAATTTTGCTGTGTTTCATCCTTGTTCCCCACATGGGATCTCGCCCCTGCTGTTTACATGGGGCAGTAAGGAGCTGAGTCAAACCTTGAGGTGGTGCATTGCAGGACCAGCTGTGCGGCCGCGAACCCACGCTGACAGATGAGCTGGCAGCCATCCTGCATGAGCTGACACAGCTCAGTAAGACTGAACACTCCAAAGTGGCACTGAGAGCCCGGCAGGTCAGCAAGCACCGTGCTGTCTTACCCCTGTTCCCATCTCCCAACCCCATCCCAGTGCTCCCGGTCACCTTTCTTCTTGCAGGTTCTCATTGCCTCTCACTTGCCCTCCTATGAGCTGCGGCACAACCAGGTGGAGTCCATATTCCTCTCTGCTATCGACATGTATGGACATGAGTTCTGCCCTGAAAACCTGAAGGTTGGGAACCTCACTTTTCCTCACAGTGAGAATTTTGTTTTTGGTTAGCTTTGAGGTTCGGTCTGCAAATGGGTTAAGCTTGAAAAATAGCAAAGAAATGCATTAAAGCCTTGCTGCAGCGTCAGCCCCTGTGCAAAGCAAAGTTGGGATGTGCCCCATTGCTGCTGGTTCCAGTTTCCTGCTTCCTGCACTGCTGATGTGTGGGTCCGTGCCTGGATCTGGCAGTGTCCCTATGGTGGGCTGAGCATCCCAGCACATAGGTGCTGATTCCTGTGCAGCCTTTATTAATAGATGCCACTGGGATGTTCCTTCTTCCCTGTAGCTGGGTAAGGAGAGGTTCTGTTCCATCTTTGCCCTAAACGTTGCCTTCTCCTCCTAGAAACTGATCCTCTCAGAAACCACCATCTTTGACGTGCTTCCTTTCTTCTTCTACCACAACAACCAGGTTGTGCGCATGGCAGCGCTGGAGGTGAGGGCTGGGGGCACACAGGGCAGTGAGCCCCCAGGGGTGCAGGTGTGTGCAGACTCAGTGGTACCCACATCTACACCCCATCACCTCCTTCCCAGGTGTACGTGCGACGTGGGTACATTGCCTATGAGCTGAACAGCCTGCAGCACAGGCAGCTCTCAGACGGCACCTGCCTGGTAGAGTTCCAGTTCATGCTGCCCTTCTCTCACCCAAACAGGTATGGCACCCTCACCTTTCTGCCCACTCCCCCTATGAGATCTCTTCTGCAAATTTTCTGGATTTGCTTCCTCAATGCCTGGGAACCCTGGGAGGGAGGTGCTGGATGAGCCTTCTCTGGGTTGTGGTCTCACACAGGATCTATGGTGGCTGACAGCCACCTCTCTGCCCCACGCAGGATGTCTGTCCCCATCAGTATCTCCAACCCTGACCTGGCTCGGCACAGCACTGAGCTCTTCATGGACAGTGGCTTTTCCCCCCTGAGCCAACGGATGGGAGCCATGGTGGCTTTCAACAAATTTGAGGACTTCACAAGGTGGGAATGCAGGGACACTCCTGGCTGTGGTGCTGTCCCCATAGGCTGTGGGACGAAGCGCTGGTTTCTCACCCCACTGTTTGGGCAGGAACTTTGATGAAGTGATCTCTTGCTTTGCTGACCCACCTTTGGAGAGCTCCCTCTTCAGCGAGGCACGAACCACCATCTATGGGGAGGAGGATGCCAAGGTGGGCACAGTAGTGCTGCTCTCCCACTCTGGATGGTGCAGGGATGGTGGCAGCACGACTGTGCTGGGGCAAAAGGGCTGAGCAAGGCTCTCGTTGCCAGAACACCCATGAGGAACCAATCCACATCCTTAACATTGCGCTCCGCCAGGCAGACCATGCCGAGGATGAGAAGCTGGTGCCTATCTTCAGAGCTTTTGCCCAGTCCAAGGTGCGTTTCATGGCACATTCCCTGCCTCCCTGTTGGGCTGGCCATGCTCTGACCTTCTCATCTGCTTCCGTGCAGAAAAACATCCTTGTTGACTGTGGTCTCCGAAGAATCACGTTTCTCATTGCCCAGCAGGTCAGTGCAGACTGAATGCTGACAGCATGTACCTAAAGGTACATTATGCTTCTCACAGAATCATACAATGGTTTGAGTCAGAAGGGACTCTTGAAGACCATCTGGTCCCACTGCCTGCAGTGCACAGGGACACCCACAGCTCCAGCAGTGCTCAGAGCCCCATCCCCTGACCTTGGATGCTTCCAGGGAGGGGGCCTCTGTTTCCCTAAAGCCCATAGTGATGTCTGGAAATACTCTGTACTCAAAGCAGAGAGATAGATGTTCCTGGCACTGGGAGGGAGAGATGGGAATTGATGAACAGAGCATTCAATGAGTGATTTATCTCTGGTGTTATCCTTCATGCTGCTAACATCTCCAGTTACTTGTGGTTCCTGTGTGGTCCCTCCATACCTCTTAATTGCCCTTAAGGGCATCCATTACTTCTAGCATTCTGCCTCCATTGTGGGTGGAGGACTTGCATTGCTTTTTATATCAAGTGACTCCACTACAGGACAGAAAAAGCCACCGCATTCCAGCTTTATTCACATCATCTTGTCTTTCCCCTTTTTTTCCCTAGAGAGAATTCCCAAAGTTTTTCACATTCAGAGCCAGGGATGAGGTAAAGCTGTCCCCCAGCCGGGATGGAGCGAGGTCTGTTTGTACGGCTCCCTCACCCCACACTGCACCAGTTTGCAGAGGACCGCATCTACCGGCACCTGGAGCCGGCGCTGGCCTTCCAGCTGGAGCTGAGCCGCATGCGCAACTTCGACCTGACAGCCATCCCCTGTGCCAACCACAAGATGCACCTCTACCTGGGGGCAGCCAAAGTGCAGGCGGGCACCGAGGCCACCGACTATCGCTTCTTCATCCGCGCCATTGTGCGGCACTCAGACCTCATCACCAAGGCAAGGCTGGGAGCTGCGAGGCCGCCCTTCACTGCTGCCTACCTGTCCTCGAGGAGATCTTGTAACCTCTTCATGCGCTGCAGGAGGCCTCCTTTGAGTACCTGCAGAACGAGGGTGAGCGCTTGCTCCTGGAGGCGATGGATGAGCTGGAGGTGGCCTTCAACAACACCAGCGTTCGCACCGACTGCAACCACATCTTCCTCAACTTTGTCCCCACCGTTGTCATGGACCCTTCCAAGGTACATTTCTGAGTGTCCTGCTTCGCTGTGTATCAGAGTGGTGGGATGGAGGCTGCCTCATCCCCTGTGCCACCCTTCATGCTGTCTATTGGACCTGGTCCTGTCTAGTGTACACTCAGTCTTGGACAGGGGATTGATTTGGAAAGTTCCAGAAGCTCCTGCAGTTTAATTCCACGTTTGTGGGCTTGTTTGCTTTTTGCTGAGATGCTGAGCTTTCACACTTAGTCTTGAGTGACTCAAGACTTGTTGCATGGTTTTTGTAAGCAGCGATTTGCTGGAGGACACAAGGGTGAGTGGTGGGCTCTGCCCTCATGCAGCACATGGCAAGAAAGTGGTGACTGTGTCTGCCAAGGGGGCTGTAGAGGAGTGGCTTTCCCTCTTCCCAGTGGAGAGGCTGAATGACAGCACTGGCCCCTGGTAAGCAGGGAGGAGGAAAGAGAAGGGGATCCCCCAAAGCAAACCTGACGTGGTTATTTGGTGGAGGTGCAATAGGCTGCTTCAATCTTGGCATTGCGTGCACGGTGTTCCCGGGGCTGCAGAGCAACCCCTGTGCTGTCCCACACCCAGATCGAGGAGTCGGTCCGGGCCATGGTGATGCGCTATGGCAGCCGCCTCTGGAAGCTGCGGGTCCTGCAGGCAGAGGTGAAGATCAACATCCGCCTGACGCCCACCGCCACGGCCATCCCCATCCGCCTCTTCCTGACCAACGAGTCTGGCTACTACCTGGACATCAGCCTCTACAAGGAAGTGAGGGACCCCAGCACCGGCAATGTGAGTACTGCAGAAAGTGGGAGCCCCTCCACGACCTCTCTGAGCTGCTCCCATGTCCGCAGGGAGGCAGCCAACGCTCTGCCCTCCTCTGCAGATCATGTTCCAGTCCTATGGGGACAAACAAGGGGCACAGCATGGCATGCTCATCAATACCCCCTATGTCACCAAGGACCTGCTCCAGGCCAAGCGCTTCCAGGCACAGTCCTTGGGCACCACCTATGTGTATGACTTCCCAGAGATGATCAGGCAGGTGCGTCTGGCTGAGCTGAATGAGACTTCAAATTACTGAATTTCCACTTCTATCCCTCTTTTCCCTTCTGAGCTGGCAAAGGAGAAAAAGAAAAGAGCCCAAACTGCCTGCATTTTCAATTATACAAAGCATTTCAAAACTACTTCTAGCTCTTGCAAATTGCCGTAGCTGTACTCATAAAGGATGTGAACTATAAGGCTCTGTGCAGAGTTCAGACACCAAGTTCTCCTCACATCAAGTCCCAGCAGCAGGCTTTGTGCCCCGTTCTTCCAGCCTGTCCCATGCACGGTGTTTCTGCAGGCTCTCTTCAAGCTGTGGGGCTCCTCAGAGCTGCACCCTAAAGATGTCCTGACATGCACAGAGCTGGTGCTGGACTCGCAAGGACAGCTGGTGCAGATGAACAGGCTCCCTGGAGGGAATGAGGTAGCAGGGAAGGGTTTGGGAGCGGGGTGCAGGGAAGCTGTGCTGCCACAGGTGGGATCTGCTGGTGGCTTCCTGATCCAAGCTTTGTTTCAAGCCCAAGGGATTGAAAACTCCTCAACCAGCTTTGTCTGTCGGTTGTGCAGTCTCCAGCTCTGGGAGGTGCCAGCCTTGTGACGTTGTACCATTTTGGGGCAGGTGGGGATGGTTGCATTCAAAATGAAGCTGAAGACCCCTGAGTACCCGAAGGGTCGGGACATCGTGCTCATCTGCAATGACATCACACACATGATTGGCTCCTTTGGGCCGGAGGAGGACATGGTGTTCCTGAGAGCCTCGGAGCTGGCAAGGGCTGAAGGCATCCCTCGTGTCTACATTGCTGCCAACAGCGGTGCGCGTATCGGCTTTGCTGATGAAATAAAGCACATGTTCCAGGTGGCCTGGGTGGACCCTGAGGACCCCTACAAGGTGTGTGGGCACCTTTCCTTTGGTTATCAGAGAGTGTGACAGAGCACTCAATGGGGGAAGGACCAGAGCTAAAAAGGAGAGATAAATCTTGTGGGATCGGCACTAGGGAATGAGAATCCCCAGTGCCAGTGGATGGTTCCCTCCACTTTCCACGGTGGGGTGGTGATAAAAGTACATGTATAGGCATGGCTGCTCTGACCAGCCCTGCTCCTGATCTGCTGTGAGGTTGGGTTTGGAGAGCTGGCCATGTCCCGTGTGAGTGTGCAGCTCATTCTCCTTCTGTATATTTTCAGGGGTTCAAGTACCTGTACCTGACTCCCCAGGACTACACGAGGATCAGTGCCATGAACTCTGTGCACTGTGAGCATGTGGAGGAAGGGGGTGAGTCCAGGTAAGCCCTGCCCTATGTCTCCCCACATCCTGGCTCGCTGTCCTGCTGGCCCCACCATGGAAGTGAGTTTTGCCCTGTCCTACCCACACCACTGCAGCCCTGCCTTCCTGCAGGTACGTCCTCTTGGACATCATTGGGAAGGATAATGGTTTTGGAGTGGAAAACCTGCGAGCTGCTGGCACCATCGCTGGAGAGTCCAGTCGTGCTTATGATGAAATAGTGACCATCAGCATGGTACGACCTGTGCCCTTTCCCAATAGAGCTGGAAAGGATCACTGCTGCAGCCCACAGTCCCAGCAACCCTACATGTGCTTGTGTGTGTGCCCAGGTGACTTGTCGTGCCATTGGGATCGGTGCGTACCTGGTGAGGCTGGGGCAGCGTGTCATCCAGGTGGAGAACTCCCACATCATCCTGACTGGGGTCACAGCTCTCAATAAGGTACTGTGCTGCGGCCCATATCTTCATCCACTGCTGTCTCTTTACCCCTTCCCTATCCTGTGGGAAGAGGTGGAACACCCTCATGGATCCTCATGGAATGTGTTTGTTAAGGAAATGCCACCCTGCCGGTGTTTGGTGTTGCTTTAGGGGCCAGTGCTGGGTTGCAGGGACAGTTCAGCTGTGATGCCAGGAGCAGGACCCATCTCTGGGCACAGCTCTGCGGCCTTGAGCTGATTTGAAACCTTCAGGTGTCTAAAATAGGGTTTAACATCAGCCTGCTAGACAGAGGTGGAAATTCAGCCTCAAAACAGAGGGAATGCACCCAGACAAAGGCAGATAAAAAATGATCTGGAGAGGCAGTGCCTGTGCTAGCAGAGACTTATCTGTATTTCTCTGTTCAGGTGTTGGGGCGTGAAGTTTACACATCCAATAACCAGCTGGGAGGTGTGCAGGTCATGCACAACAATGGTGTTTCCCACATCACTGTCCCAGATGACTTTGAAGGAGTCTACACCATCCTGCAGTGGCTCTCCTACATGCCCAAGGTAGAAGGGTGCTGCAGGATGGTGGCGTGGGGTGTTATGGGGGTACTTGGCTGGTAAGCTGCCCTTTGGGGCTTCCCCTTACAGGATAACCGGAGCCCAGTGCCTGTCATTGCCATAAGTGACCCCATCGAAAGAGAAATCGATTTTGTCCCTTCCAAAGTCCCTTACGACCCCAGGTGGATGCTGGCAGGGAGACCCCATCCAAGTGAGTCAGAGCAACCCAAAGCCCCTGCAGCAGTGTGCCCAAATGCAACCTGTGGCTGCAAACTCTTCCATCCTTGTGCTTTTTGCTGCACACTGATGCGCAAGGAGCCCTTAGGTGCACGTGGTTGTGCCTTTCCTCTTCCCTCTGTGCTCTGCAGCTCTCAAGGGGACGTGGCAGAGTGGTTTCTTTGACCAGGGAAGCTTCCTGGAGATCATGAAGCCGTGGGCTCAGACGGTCGTGGTTGGCAGAGCGAGGTACAGCTGTGAGCAGGGGATGCTTCCCAACCCCTGATGCACGGATGCCGTGAGCACAGTGCAAGTCATCTTTGCCCATGGCACCGCTTTTGGGATGGTGACCAGTGGGGTTGACTTCTCTGGGTGTAGCATGGAGGGGAATTGGCTGCTACTGAGGCTGCCCTGCTTTCTGCAGGCTGGGAGGTCTCCCTGTGGGCGTCATTGCTGTTGAGACCCGCACTGTGGAGGTGACAATACCTGCAGACCCTGCCAACCCTGACTCGGAGGCAAAGGTGAGATCTCAGTGCTGTCATGAGGCAGAGGAAGAGCACTGAGGCTGGGAGAACAAGTGAGGATAAAGCTTAGCACGGCCTTTTTGGCATGTTTTGACTCCCCTTGAAAGCAGTAAGATCAGGGTGCTCTCACTTTGTCTCCTTCCAGCTCTTGTGCACTGTGTGCTGCTGACTGCTGTGCCTGGAGGCTCTGACCCCAGACTCAGCACTGCTGCTCACTGTCTGTTCCAGATAATCCAGCAGGCAGGACAGGTCTGGTTTCCAGATTCTGCTTTCAAAACAGCCCAGGCCATTCGGGATTTCAACCGTGAGCACCTCCCACTGATGATCTTTGCCAACTGGAGGGGCTTTTCCAGCGGCATGAAAGGTATCCAGGGTGCCCAGGTTGCTGTGCTGTGCCACCAGCCCTCCTGCAGCACTCGGGGTGTCCGGCCACTGAGTCCCTTTGTCTCCCAGACATGTATGAACAAATGCTGAAGTTTGGTGCCTTCATCGTCGATAGCCTGCGGGATTTTAAGCAGCCTGTCCTCGTGTACATCCCACCACACGCAGAGCTGCGGGGAGGATCCTGGGTGGTCATGGACCCCACCATCAACCCCCTCTATGTGGAGCTCTACGCTGACAAGGAGAGCAGGTCAGCCTCTGGTTTTCTCCAGTGCAAGTTAACATGCATCAGAGCAAGCTGGAAGGGAGAACAGACAAGAGTCCCAATCTGGAAACAAAACCCTGTCGGGTTTTCTGTCCCAAATTCTTAGGGGATAAAGTTGCCTGAATTGAAATGCTTTCCTATCAGCAGTGACCTCTTTTCCCAGGATTTATTTTCCCCTGCAAATCAGTCCTTGCTTTACCAAACTTTCTTCCCAGGGGCGGCATTCTGGAGCCTGGAGGAACAGTGGAGATCAAGTTCAGGAAGAAAGATCTGGTGAAGACCATGAGAAGGATCGATAAGGTTTATGCCAAGCTTGTGGAGCAGCTGGGTAAGGGGAAAGGATCTTCAGCGCATGGGCCTTGGGGTGGCTAGGATGGGAGCACCAAGCAGGGCCCTTGCTGGGAAACAACAGCTGGTAATGTCCTGCAGGGACACCTGAACTGTCAGAGGGGCAGCGCAAGGAGCTGGAGAAGCAGCTCAAGGCCCGGGAGGAGCTCCTGCTGCCCATGTATTACCAGGTGGCCGTGCACTTTGCTGACCTGCATGACACCCCTGGCCGCATGCAGGAGAAAGGCGTCATCACAGTGAGCACGGAGAAGAGGCTGCTGCAGGGGTTTTACAGCAGCAGTGTGAAGGGGAGGGTACCCCCCCTTATGCATCTTCCTCTGCGAAGGCTTAAGGTGGGCTCTGCCTGTTTCTGCAGGACATCCTGGAATGGAAGAATGCCCGCTCATTCCTCTACTGGCGGCTGCGACGGCTGCTGCTGGAAGAGGTGGTGAAGCTGGAGATCCTGAAAGCCAACAGCAAGCTGAGCCACATCCACATCCAGTCCATGCTGCGGCGCTGGTTTATGGAGACAGAAGGAGCTGAGAAAGTATGTGGGGCCTTGGTTTTACCTAAATCTTTTGCATTTTCAATAGTCTGTGAAGCTTTCATGGGTTCCGATTTCCAAACCAAGCCCTCTCTCTATGGCTGCTACATGGGTTGGGAGCAACATGCTGTGTCGTATGTGCAGGATGAGGAGGACAATGCCATTATCCACTGTGCCATGGGAGGAAAAGCCTGAGAATGTAGCAGAAGGGGGAGGATCAGAGCATGTGAGTAATGGGACCCCCCCAATTCATGGTGCTGCTCTCCCCAGGGATACCTGTGGGACAACAACCAGGTGGTGGTGGAATGGCTGCAGAAACACATGAAGGAGGATGATGGCAGGAAGTCAGCCATCCGGGAGAACATCAAGTACCTGAAACGGGACTACGTGCTCAAGCACATCCGGAGGTGAGTGGCTGCAGGAGCTGTGTGTGAGGGCACTGCCATCCCCTGTGCTGGGGACACTGGGTGGTGGGCTCCCAGGCAGCCACGCTCTTCTGTCTGCCTCACAGCCTGGTCCAAGCCAACCCCGAGGTGGCCATGGACTGCATCATCCAGATGGCTCAGCACATCACTGGCGCACAGAAGGCTCAGGTCGCCCATCTCCTGTCAACGGTGGACAGTGAGAACCCATCCTGAGCCAGCAGGAGGAGCACTGGTTCCTCAGCCCGCCAGCTGAAACCTTGGGCTCTCACTTTGTGCCTAAATAAAGGATGCCAATGTCTGTACCTTAAGCTATGAAGATGCTCTCTCCGTCTGGTGCTGGGTTTGGCAGAGATAAACTTGCTCCAAGCCAAAGCTGGAGTCTGCACCTGGTGCAGAGGCTGATTTTTAGAAGAATTAAGCATCTTTTACTGTGTTTTAGTTGCAAGCCCATGCCTTAATCATTTAAACAAGCACCAGTGCCAGATGTTGCACAAGACTGGCTGGAGCTGGACGATGGGAGAGGTCTCCGTATGACTGTGTTGGGACTGACCATGCACTGGCACAAGGAAATATAAATACTGCTGAGGAAGGATCAGCCTCAAACTGATGCTTTAAAACAAACTCAGGAACTGCAAGGAGACATTTGTCCCCATCCTTCCCTGCGCTGGGGAGCAGTCTGCAGACACGACCACCAAAAGCTGGCAGCCAGAAAAGACATCAAGCTGTTCTGGACTGGCTGCAGTAGGGCTATCAGTGGGGATATCAGCTGACTGTGTCACTCCGTTGCAGGAGCATCACACTGGGCTTAGCTTTGGCTCTGAGCGGGGAGCACAGTGACAGTGCAAGGGGGGGACAACTGCTTTGAGGGCAGCACTGGGACTGATGTGATGGGGTTTTGTTGGCAATTTCTTGGTTGTGTCTATGCTGGGGACTGCAGGGAGGAGGTCTCCTCAACCTCATAGTGAGGATGAGAAAGACACAAGGAGATGCTTTCTGGTATGGAAGGAGTCAGTGCACTGTCAGGGATCTTGGAGTGCTGCTGCTCACTGTGCAGGAGGTGATGGAAACATTCACCCAGACCAACACCAATAAAATGAGCACTGTCCTCAAGGGAAACTTTTCCTTGTTCTGTTCCTGAAACTGTTCCTGAGCTCTTTTGTTGTGTCACTGTATAAACCCAGGACCTGAGAAGGAAGGGAATAGTGACTGCTGCTGTGCAGCATGCAGCACAAGAGAAGGGAATAGCTGTGGTCCATAGCATCCCTCACCATGTATTTAGGTACTGAGATTTGCAGCAATAAGTGACCATGCTGAGCTCCAGCACAGCTTGCTTGCCAGCACAGTAATTACAGTGCAGCACATCTAGAATGAGGCAGGTTTCGTGCTAAGAAATATTTATTTTTTAAAAGATGAAAACAGCATAGATGACACAGCAAATGATCAGTAATCACATTTGTTCTTGGACAATAAATTACGACCTGGACAACCACGGTCTTCTGGAAGAGGCTGACATGGATGCACGCACTTAGAAAGGTACAGGTATGCACGTTTTCCAGCCCCTGGCTCTCCCAGCAGTGTCTTTCAGCACAAAGTACCTGCGCTGCCTTGGTGGGGCTGCTTCAGCATCTGGCTGCCCTGCGGTGGCACAGCTGGGTGCTGCAGTGGTGCTTTGTGCCTGGATGGGGGCTGGAGAGGCTGCGTGCTGTGAGCAGCCCCACTGCATGCACTGCAGGTACGAGGACTGGGACTGCCAGAGCCCTGAATGGAACAGACAACACATGAGACACGAATACGACCGCATGGTCACAGAGCTACAAGTGGACTAAAGGCTAAATTTCAACGTTGTTTTCAGGGTTGTTTTTTTTTTTCAGCTGTTGGATGTTTCATACAATTTCTTTTCTTTGCATCATGTGACACCAAGTATAAAGTGGAGTATGTAAACCTGAAAATCTAAATTAGGAACAATTTTACTTGGGCTAATCAGAATGGGAAGGCGAATTGGAATGGTACAGTTAGGATATTTGGTCTCTGAATTTAAGAAAAGAAAACAAACAGTGAGTTTCACAGTACTGAAAGTGCTTATTTAAGAGAAATGTAGTGTAACAGTGACTGAAGTGGTGTTTTTGAAGGTGAATAACTTAGTTGATGTAAAACAGGTTACTGCAGCATTTAAAAGAATTTGAACAGTGCTCAGTTTACATAGTTTCTCTTCATAACAATAAATATAAATAAATTTACAAATAGTAATACTGCCTAGCACAAAAATGGACAGAAGCACAATGCACAGTACTATAAAAAAGGCAAATCTAATCTTTTTTAAAACAAGTCCTAAAAATAGGCATAATTCCTAAAAGCTTCTAGCCAGTGATCAGCTTCATCATTCAGTAGTACCGGTTCCTTCCTGGGTAAGGGCTTGGTTTTAAGCCCTAGACACAGCAGTTGTCTGCTATGGATTTCTCATTAATAACCTTTTTGCTCCTTTTTTTCCCCCCTAGCTCATAACAATAAGTTAGCAACAGTTACATCAGAAAAGTGTTAGAGGTGCAAATGCCTCCAGAGCCTGCGTGTGATCTTTGTTCAAGGCAGCAGTCATTTGGCAACGTGAGAAGAAAGATGAACGTGGTACCAGATCAACCCTTTCGGATGTGAACTTGGTGCTGATCCAGCCATTGAGTAGTGTTGGCCTCTGTGTGTGTGACAACAGAACAACATCAACAAGTAAGTTTAGATTAGAACGTCAAGCAAACATGTTCTCCTTAACTGGACTAGTTTTCAGCTCAGCTCCATTCTAGTAGAAGTTCCTGCTGACTGATGCCTTCCAAGTCCTTAAGAGCTCACCAGCCCTGCAACACAACCATCCAATCTTAGTCCTGGCATGGATGAAAGGTACAGCAGAACTCCACTGGTTTGAGTTATTTTGGCATTGCGTGCTGTGTCCCAGTAAACAGCCAACATTTCCAAGTGTCTGCAGGAGGAGCTGTTTATTGCTTTCAGGTTGGATTTTAAGGGTTGGGAGAAACTGGCCCCCGAATTCAAGGTCCATGGAATGGTGCAACATTTAGAGCAGAGCGATGGGCTTGTTGCCTTGAGGGTTCATGTACTGAGCTGCTGCTACGTTGTCCACGGAGGTGTAAGTGGTATAAAGGCCTGTGACCTGAAAGTCTGACAAGGAGTGATCGCTGCCACTGGAGATGGGGGTGAGGCCAGGAGTGCCCAGGTCACAGTCTGAGAGGTGCAGGGGAGAGTTGCTGAAGGCACCCAGTGTGTCAAGGCTGAAGCTGTCATCTTTCATTTCCTCCCATATGTTACCTTTAAAAGATTAAATTCCAGTCACAGCAACACATCCAACCTGTTCAGGCACTGTGGGGAGGGGGTCAGTCCTTAACTAAAGGGTTTTACGTGCTGCTCAGAAACAGCACAGTTTGCAGCTCTGGAGTGCAAAGGCAGTGAGCGTCTGTTCCCCCACAGGCCTCTGGGCTCCAGCAATCCAGTCCTTCCTGGACAGCAGCTATCTACCATGTGCTGACCAGAAAGAAACCCAAGGATCATGCTAAGGATCTCCATAAGCCAAAGATTTACAAATGAGAGAAACCACGGCACAAGTAGAGCTATGGTTTCCGAGGGATGGAGAGGTGTGATGTCCCAGATCTTTAGGGGGACATATCTATTGATATCTAGTGCAGTGCCTGAACTTGAACCATGAGGGTAGTTTGCTTTCCTAACTAGCACAGGGTAGAAATGCAATGAGGAAGGCTGGGGAAGTCAAGCTGCACAGGCCAGAACCCAGCGCGAGATTTCATCTCAGTTAATTCCATCCCAGTGAGTCCTGCTGAAGCCCTTGGATATATATTCAGCAACGACACAATCGTATAAATTCTGCCCTCCACTCCCCCAGCTTCCTTCTCCTATACCTTGCAATGCAAAATCCATAATGCTTGGGTCCAGAGCATCCACCTCCGTGTTCATGTCTGTGGTCACGTTCAGGAAGTCGGGAGGGGCACGGCCCATGGGGTGATGGGGCAGAGGGCTGTGGCTGATGTCAGGCAGAGTGTGGAGAGGAGGAGTCTGTGCAGGTGCTGGGGAGTCCGGCGCGATGCGAGCCTGGGTCTGGATCTGGTGATGCAGAGGGACAGACTGCAGAGAGAGCGTCATGATCGGTTGGGGCTGCAGCTGGGAGATGGAGATTCGGCCTTGGGCTGCTGCCATGTGGGTCAGGGTAGAGATCTCAGGTTCTGCCTGCTTACTGGACCGCCTGCAGTTCTCAGGTCTGTCAGTAATCAGCTTGTCCAGCTCCTCTGTGCATGCAATGCCCGTTCCCAAGGAAGAAAAGAGGAAGTTTAACCCATTTGTTCAAGTAGGTTCCTATCAAAGCATTTCATTCATTTCACTCATGAGCACAGCTTTGCACTTTTGCAATAAAACCTAGAAGGCAAGCAGCATCTGTGACTGTGTGAGAAGCAGCACAAAAGGCAAGCTTTGACTGTGCAAACTGACTGTTCAAAGAGCAAAAAAGTGCCATCTACTTCCCTCTCCTTAGCCCATACCCTAGTCAACTTCCATAGTAACCCCTAACACAGCTTGAAAAAAAATAAAGAATCACATGAAGTTTGCACAGAGCAACCCAACCAGCATGGGCAGCATGCTTGGAAGGTCTCCTGCTCCCAGCAACACTCTGAATTCTGCTTCTTTCCCAGGTGAGATTCACGTGAGAGCCTCCTGGCAGTTTCAGTGGCACGATTGTTTTTAAGTAAAGGAGAATGTAATTTATCAGATTGTGTATTAAAGAATTTACAGGAAAACCTTCTGGTTGATTTTTGCCAACACCGAGCTGCTGAAAGCTTCAAAAACAAGCATGCATTTTCATAAGAATGAGAGCAAAGAGTTTTGCAGAGCAACAGCCAAAATAAATAAATAAATAAAAGCTGACACTATAAATGCTAACACTGGAGGCAGCATAACTCTTCATAATGTGCTAGATAAGTGAGTTAGCATGGAGGGAAAAGATAACCATCTAGAATGTGGGGACCAGTTTATGCTGAGAGCTTCCGTGTCCTCAGCAAGGGTAATGACCCAATTCAGTGCAGAGCACAGGGATCATTTTGGCTGTGCAGGTTTAAGGCAGAGGTTGTTGGAAGGCCTGAGAGCTCTGTGCTACAGGACTGTTGTGCAGGACTTGGTTGGTTTTGTTTCGTTTTTCTTTTGTTTTGTGTATTCCTGGCCAAACAGACACTTTTAACACAGGCAACAGAAGTGTAATATAAGCCCTACCTGGGTTAGCCATGCTCCTGTGAATAGCAGCTAAGTCCTTCCGCTTCCACTTCTGCATCTCCTCTTCCATTTTGTCAATCTTGGCAGGATTGAGAGCCCACAGACATCCCTTGCGCGAGGTGCCACTCATTTTGTTCTCCACCTTCTCAAAGCACTTATTCAGGGACAGGTTATGACGCACGGAGTTTTTCCAGCCATCGGGGGCTGTCTAAAAGATGCAGAAAGATGTCAGGGAAATATGCTGAGAACAAAGTAAGTGATGTTCTACTCCCAGCTGTATGCATACCTTGAAGTAGGGAAAGTGTTCCTTCATGAAGCTGTAGATCTCACTCACAGGGAGACTGCCCGTTTTGCTGTTCTTCAATGCCATTGCAATTAAGCAACTAGAGGACAGAAAAACATTTAACAACAGGTTGCATATGCAACAGGTTGCATACATCATGTTGTCTCCTGGTCTAGCAATCTCAGATCCATCTCCATTCGGATACAAACACCTGGCTGACCACGGGATTCCCCTGGTAGTCTGTTTCCCCCTAAGGATCTATAGTCAGTGAGTTTTCAAGTGCTCAGAAGGCATGCTCTGATCCTGCAGATTTTACTTCCCTGTGCTGTTTTTTTCTACCTTTATGCCGATGGCCAGGAACTAGTTTGCTTGTTCAGTCCTGCTACCCCCTAGAGGCAGTTTCCACAGAACTCTCGGGTGGCTGAATTGATCTGTGTTCCCTTCAAATGGAATCAGATGCTCTTGTGCTGTCCCACCTGCAGTGAAGTCATCCCACAACAGGCTCTGAGCAACATGCTGTGCTGGTATCTACTCACCTGTATGAATAGATGGGCTTGGGGTAATGTTTTGGATGCAGTTCTTGGGCAGAGTGAGGAGCCAGGCGAGGTTGAGGGTAATGTGGCTGGGTGCCATACGATGTGTTGTAGATTGCTGCTGGGTTACACTGTATGCAAAGGAAAAGAAGAAGAGCGTCCACGACTGTGTGTAGGCTTAGGGCTTTTTCTTTTGAAAGAGTTCTAGAGATGTTCTTAGAAGGCACTCTGAGACACGGACCACAAGTAAATAACAGTACCTGCTGTGTATTCTGGGCTATGGCAAACACTTGCTGTGGATGAGGAGGGAAGAGCTGCTGCTGTGTCTGCAAACTAGGAGAGGGCTGCCCACCTACAGAGTACTGGCTCATCTGCAGAGACAAAGACAACAGACGTGTCAGTCTTCAGATTACCAATATCTTTTCCTAAGAAGTGTTGCAAGGGTTGCTCTTACATTGGCTCCATGTGATGAAATAGAATTCAGTCCCAGGACTCCTTGTGGCAGGCTGGCCTGGACATGAATCATTGCTCCAGGTGCTCCTGTGGAGTGCATGTTGCTTGCCACAGGACCTGTTTTGAAAAAATCAAGTGTAATAAATGTTCACGTGAAAGTACACTTCAGAAAAGAGAGCTGACATTTATTTGTAATAGGTGCACTTCAACGCAGCTAAGTGTGGAGTGGATAATCACACCTCTCTATGGCTTTCCATCCCAAAAGAACTCTGAACCTTTCACAGATTGCAAAGCTGACTTTGGCTGCTTCCAAAACTTGTTATATAGAGACTGAAAGATGACAGGTGTTTAACAGTCCGCAGTGCTCTTACAGACACAGTATCTTACAAAAGGAAAAAAAACTATCCAGAAACAAAACACAAATTCAGAGCTCTCTATACTCCAGACGGATTTCTGCTCTAAAGCAAGCAAGATGATATGCTCGGCAGAATGCCTTGGGGAACAAGTGTGTTTGCCTGAAGGATGCTCACAAAGAAAGGTGTTCAGTGAACAGATGCTGTAAGTCTGTGTGAAGCAAACAGGTATGGGGTAAATAAGATACTCTTAGTTTTATCGGTGTTGAAACAAATGAGAAAGATTAATTACCTAATTTCCAAGCTGTTGAAAACCTCTGAAATACAAGTATTAAATACCTTGGCCCAATTTCACACATGGCATTGGCAACTACAACGAGCAGAGCAGTTTGCTGGATCCTAAGATTGCTGCTGTGACAGCTAGGACTCTGCCTCTTGATGTGAAAGAAAGATTCAGCAATGTTTCATAAGAAGACAACAGGCTCCAGGTCTTCTGTCAGGAAGCAAAAAGTAATGTACCTAAAACAAACCCACTACTAGGAAAGCTGGAACGTGTGGAGGGAAGTGAAAGGGGCAATAGGCTGGGTCAACTCAATAGCAGTTATTTACCACCCTAACAGTTTACCTGTCTGTTGTAACATTGCATTCTGGGCACCAAGGCCAAAATCCATTCTTCCACTGGCCATCTGTTGTAACCGAGGAACATCAACAGATGTCAGCCACGACAAGGACTGCAAGTCACTGGGGAGGTCATCTTCACTCAGCTGGGAGGGATCAGAAGCTAAGAGCCTGCAAAACAGCACAAGAGGTTAGAAAAGAGTAGAGATGCTGCAAAACTGCTCCTGGTAAGAAGGGAGATGTCTGGGATGCCTGAGCTCATGGAGGTCAGCGGGGAAATGCATCAGGCTGGAATTCTGCTTGCAGAGTTCGGATGTGACCTTTTGTTTCACAGCTGGCTTGTTACTGACATCCTTTGCTTTATAATCATGTGTTCCTTTGTACAATTTGAAATGTTTTAGTTAAGAAAACATTCTGTGCAGTGTTTATAGGGGAAGAAGTCATGAGAACCTGGAAGAGAAACTGCCTAGAAACAAAACCCAAACTGACTTGTCATTTTCACTTTTGTCTGAAATCTGTTCTTGTAGGGCCTTGATGTAGAAGAAACCTGTTCAGACTCTTAACCTGACAAATCTGCATTAGCATTAAAAGGCAGTGAGCAGCAAGCCTTGGAAATGTTTCTGTGCCCAGATCCACCACAGCCTGCTGCTGGCTTTAACACCTGGGGAGAGCTTTTCCCAGCCCCTGTGCATCCCACTGGTGGGTGCATAAGTGAAATTTCACATAATGAATCATTGATCTTTTCCATTCAGAGATATGAAGTTACTGATCATTAACAAGGAACCATGAAGCTTAGAAACAATCTCTCTCACAGATGTGTTGAAGCCAGCTGTGTGGCACTAATGCATGTTTATTGCCAAATAACGATGCAGAAGTCTGGTCTCTTGCTGAACCATCTTTTACCTTCCATATGATTCCAAGGCAGCTCAAAAGAACAAGAACAGAACTCTAATGCCTGGCAGCCCAGGGGCATTCAGCCCCTCTGTTTGTGATTTCCTGAAACACACATCAGAAGTTCCAGAAATTGTTATCTGGGAAATCCTGAAAGCAGAATGTCATTTGTTTGTTTGTAAAAAGGCTTTGAAAAGAAGGAGGAAAAAAGAAAAAGCCACGAGCAGGAGCCAGAAGTTAAAATCCTGGCCAGAAACATCTTCACATCTCTCTCCTAGCCTACCGCATTTTCTTTCTCGTACTGTAGTTAAAGTGCAATAATTAGCATTGCCATGGTTACCACTGTTCAGTTATTTTGTGAGGCCTGGGACTTAAATACAGGAAAAGAATATCAGGTGACCACTCTCCCGGCCCAGAGATTGGCTGGATTGGAAGAAAACAAGAGCATTAAATGATTTGAAAACTGGGCAGGCTCATGTCGTTTGCAACAGTTGGGCCCATTCATTGTAAGCCGATAACCCATTGTGGAGCAAACGACTGTTGCCCAGTGGCACGTGGCCTCCATTGTTTTTGGGATTCTTGCTTAATTGTTTTTCTCCCCCCTCCTCCTTTTTACCAACTCCACATTAATCTGGCTGAATGACAGCCGACACACAACACGCATACACATGCCATCTGGCACCCCGGTCCCTGCCAGTCCTCCCAGACAAGTCAGCCCCCTCAACAAACAGCGGGGTCAGATGGGCGGCGAGGGTCAGCACCCACCACACACGCCTCCTGTCAGCCCATGAATCCTCCACATGCCCTCTGCTTCTCTGAGCATCTCCGTGCAGTGGGCCTGGGGCTGTGCAGCAGCCTTCCCTGAGTGTCTTTTAGTGGAGAGAAGGTCCCTGTTTCCCTGCTTATCCTGGTGGAGACTCGCATAGCGCTTCCCAGACGTGCAGAGGTTCTGGTGATATGCTCTGCAAGATTGGGTGCTATCCAAAATTGGATGATCCTCCCCCCAAGATCACACTGCCTGCCCCTCAGCATCACTGGGAGACATGCAGCTCCCTCATAGAATCATACAGCATTTTGAGTTGGAAGGGAGACCCAAAGGCTGTCTGGTCTGCAGTGCGGTGCACAAGGACACCCACAGCTCCATCAGTGCTCACAGCCCCGTCCTCTGAGCACGGGTGTCCACAGGGAGCACCACCACCTCCCTGGTCAATCCATGCCAGTTCTTTGCTGCCCTCCTGGTCAACAACTTCCTAATACCCAATTTAAACTCGGTGTCACACTCACTGAGCTCCATTTCAAACAGACACCAAGATGCAATGGTAGAGGCAAACAACAAGGCAAGGTGTGTGAGCCAGTTCTTTGTCCAACACAAAGATGTCTTCCTTTCTCTGTGCTAGCATGGAACAGCTGTTGGGATTCAAGACTTTTAAAAGCACGCCTGGTTGCTCACTTACATGTTTTCACTGGTAGTTGTCGGAATAACTGTTCTCATTAATCATAGGGGAAAAGAAAAAGTTTTGTCAGAATGAGAAAAAATATTTCACAGTTGAAGACTGAAGCAATGCTGAAATTTCATATACCTTCAAGAAGGCAAGGCTGCTTAAAGTGCATCCATTTGTTCTCCAAGGTGTTTTAAGCGCCCATATTTATTCCGCAGCATAAACCCAGCTTATCTCACAGTACACAGGCTCAAGGCTTTCCTGATTTTAGTGAAAAATGCTCATCTGACTCTCTCTGGAAAGAGAGTAATACAGTAATACCTACCACTGTAATGTCATAGGGTTCAACCTTTCTGACCCGAAAAAAGCACCAGTGCCAGGCCAACTACTAATGCAAAAACACACACTGTAATACCACGTGCTCAGATTCCACTCCCCTCCGCCATCCTTTCTGTCTCACATTTCAGGGTAAACTTCAGGAGTCAGAGATCCTGCCTGTAGATGGGTGTTCACAGCTCCTGGCACAATGGGGCACTGTAGTAAAAGCAGCCATTTCCTTTCAATGCATGTAAATGAGATAAATAGTGATACGCTATAATTAATGCACGCTGCCGAAAATGTCCCCAGCTGCACATTCCCCAGGGCTGTCTGGTGCATAAGCTCAACAGCTACGTCCTATGCAGGAAGGTTCCAGTTGCACCAAAGTTGTTACAAACATAATATTATCTTTTAAAGGTGTGGTGAAATGATGTAATTCCATTTTCAGCCCTCTCCTTTCAACCCTCTGCAGGAAAAAAAACCTGTCTATGTGTTTCTACCCTAGAAAGGTAACTGCATTAGTAAGAACCCATGTGATATTGAAGATTTATGCCCCAGCTCTCTGTGTATCAGAGGATGCTGGCCTTCTTTGAAAAGCACCCTGAGATCTACAGTACGTGACACAGAAGTGCTCTGTATAGCACTCATCATTGCTATCTGCTCTATTATACGTTGCCCAAAATATTTATCCACTTGAGATAAGCTCCAACAGAGCTTGGCCATCAGCCAGCCTGCACAAGGTTTACTTGAATTAGGATGAATAACACGGAAAGGAATCCCCTTATGCTGACCTTATAGACTTTCCTGCCAGCAATCACCGTGGAATTGGACTCTTGCATTGGTTGCACTTATGACCAAGACCACTTGAGTCTGTTAGCAGTGCAAAACACTGCCACGTTTGCTATCTGAAACAGCTCCTATACAGGTAGGAGACACCAACTGAACAGCTAGCTACATGGAAAGAAATTCCTTCCTGACACAACCCTGCAGGAGCCTGGAATGCTAGAACTGAATTTGGATCTACATCCGTGAACCTCGTGTTGAGCTGGATCTACTGAGCTGAATCTCATGCAGTTCATCAGTGCAGGAGCAGCTGTGCAGGTGATCCAGCCACTTCTACACCTGCAAACTCTGGTGCATGAGGAATTTGACTTCGGAGAACACAGCAACCATCTCTTCAATGGTGTTATAGACCAGCCTGCCAAACACCCCTGCTGAGGCTAAAGAAATGCCTGGCAGTGACAAGTATGCCTTCAAATATTTTATCTCTAGGTGGTTTAGCCAATAACTGGGGATTCTGGTTTACAATACAGCATGCAAAGTGACATATTTCTGTAGGTATTGTGCCCTCCACCCTTCAGAGGACTCTGCCTGCATGGAGTCTGTCTCTAAAAGCTGCAAAGCACTCAAACTGGTTGATGTTGCACGGTGAGTCTGGTGCAAAGGGATTTGAGCGTGGCAGCAACTCAGCATTGCCACTGTTCTAAACAAACCCAGACCAAAACACCACGGCTGTTTTGCATGGCATATTCAACTTCAACCATAGTGTTCTAATGTCTCTCAATGGAAAATTTTCATTATCCCTGCCAGCACTGACACTGAAGCATAAGTAATGCAACTTCGAGCAGAGGCAGTCAGCAGTGATAGATTCTTAATTAGCTGCTTGCAATGGTTTATCCAGAGAGCGACAATTCAACAAGAATCCTACAAAAACTTTCTCTTGAATTGGTTCTCAGAAACTGTTTTCTTTTGTCTGGGATTATGTAACGGCCTCAGAACAAGCACAGCAATTTCTGATACATAAAGCAACACAAGGAAAACAGAAGTGTTTTGTGACTCTTCAGCTGTCTCCATGGTGAGAATTATTCTGTTTTACTGAGTCAACCTGTCTTCTTTCGCTCTTCACTGATGGTTCTGCTCTTCCCTGCTACCTACACTTCTCTTCCCACCTTCCCCCTTTCCCTGCACCAGGGTTTTCCACACTGCACAGCCATCAGTCCCCTTTCTCCTTGCTCTGTCCCAGCTGCTCTCACTGCTGCTTTTGGTCTGCAATTCCACTCTGCCTTTTGAAATCCCACTACCCATCCACTCCAAAGTGCCCAGCCTGCCTTTCTCCTCCCTGTCTTCAGAAATTTAGTAATTTCTGGCCTTGCTGGAAATGAGAAATTAGGCAGTGGTCCAGGAACAACCAGAACATCCCTCCTCAACTACAACTGGGGAAACTTTAGATTAGATGAACCAAAGCAAAAAGCAAATAATTACCCTGTCAGGTGTTGCTCTTCTCCTTTTCATAACACCATGGCTCAGAAGAGAAGGTGATTCTCCAAAAACCTTCTGCAAAGATATTTATCCTCTAAAAGAACCAGTTATAGAAGTGCTGTAAGAGACTTTTATACATCTCAGCTCAGAGTTTCACAACACCCCGTTACCTCATTTTGGTATGGGATGAAGGGAAACTGAATTACAAGTGACCTACATGATTTGCTTAAGCCTAACAGGAAGTGAGCAGCAGTGTCAGCAGCAAACCCAGAGCTCACTCCTTGCTCTGCTTCACCCACACAGTCACTCTTTCTTCCTGTAGGTTAAGATTTCCCAGATGCAGCCTGTATGTTAATCTACAGTATGTTTTGTTGGGGAAAAAAAAAAAAAGAAAAAAAGAGCTGTAACTAATGTCAAAATAAGTCTCTTCTTGATGCAAAAATGTGTTGAAGCATCTGATGCTACACGAATGTTCTGTGTAATGGTCAGCAGCGTTGTCTACTGGGGAAGCTGTTTTTTCCTTTAACATTGCTTCAGCTGCTATTCATTAGCAAAGAACTGATTTACTTGCCTGGGATCCTGTGCAGATAGTTAATCCAGTGTAAAAGGGACATGAAATATGCTGTGCTTTGCGCTGCTGTCAGACCTGTCTCCCTTGCAGAAGTTGTGCTGCGCTTTCCGCACAGGCGAGATTTTCTCAGTGGGCAAAACAAGAGCGGGGAGCCCTGAGCACGTGAGGTTTCTCACAAGAATGCTGGAAAAAAGGCAAGTTTTCTGCTTCCTTGTCTTGAATTGAAGGTCAAGCACCTTTTATGAGGTAACACAGGAGCTCAGTTCTGGTTTCATTGGAAACAGAATAGCCTCGGAATCTTGCTAGGTACTGCCCAGCTACAACCAGTCCTTCCCAGCTCTGGCAGCAATTGCAAGACAATATGAGAAGCAAGGGCCACTATTTTTTTTTTTATTAATACTGATTAGCACATTTCAGGAACTGCATAGGAAACAGTTGAGCTAATCCACTTAAATCAATCCACTGCAGCCTCAGTTTGACTGATTCCTAGGAGGTTTCTCACATTTTTTTGAAAGAATGAAGCAAGTCCTGTGATGAAATTCCTCCGACACATCGAGTCATTATCTCACTCCCTGTCAGACACACATGGTGTCAAGGGAATGGACACTGACATTTTCTTCAGGAACAATTACGGTGTTGTTAGTTATGCATCTGTAACCTTTTGTCTGCAGAAATTTACTTCGTGCAAAGCCCAGCCTCCATCTATCCACAGGATTGATGGTGGAAAACACCCAACTGTAGCTCGCTCCAAAACCAGCTATGAGACTACCACTTAGGAGAGCCAAAATGTCCCGAGTGCCATAAAAGATAAAGACTGTCCACCATTTTCACCTCTGTAACGCCATGTCATGTCTAGTCATGTCTAGAACATAGGGAACGTAGTGGTTACGTGTTGGTTGTCTGTGAAGACTGTAGACATGGCAATCCAAGGCTCATGGGATTTGCTGCCAGGATTAAGCAGTCGCTGAATCAATGGTTAGAGAAAGTAGAACCATAACTGTTCAGGACATGAACTAAAGGTCAGCTTAACCCAAAAAGCTTTTAAAGCACAATTCGATGCCAAACTGTGTGTGTAGAAATTCAAGGTTACAGAAAAAGAACTGAATTAGATTATCTGATCAGTTAAATATCGGTTTTTAAATACTGTATTTAAGAATCAAAGGGACAGTTAAAATGGGAAGAAGAGGAAGGACAGTCTTCTAATGTATTGAATACTTCATAGTCACGTAAAAGCCTACTTTAGCCAAGCCAGAAGTAAACTACTGTAAATCTGTTATTTTCCCTTCATCTGCCTCAGTGGGGCTCCAAATCCTAAAGGTTTTCATGTTAAATCCAATTCTGCACTTGTATACATTGCAATAGATCTTCTACTTCTCTTGCACCAGTTATTAATGATCAGCAAAACCAAACTGCAAGAAAATGAATTGCAAATTTTAATACTGCTTATATTACTTATATTCAGTATTTCCTGAAGCAGTCACAAAGCAAATAAATAACTAAAAGACCAGCTCCAAGCCCATTGAAGATTATGAGAGTTCTCCATTGGTTTAGAGTCTTTGAGTGGGCTCCTATAACTCACATAGCTTTGTGCTGAAACAATACAGGAGCACCACTACAAGGTAAGCATGTACTCTGATTCCACATCAAAATACTTACACTGCAGCACAATATTCAGTTATTCATTAGAATTAGCCAAGTGTTGAAGTCTTGAAAGTTTAACAATCCCAGTGTTAGGATTCTCTGCCTTTATTCCCCAAAATGTGAAATGAAATCATCAGCAATTCTTGTCACTGCTACAGTTATGAAAATACTGAAGGTAGCAGTATTTTCTCTGGGAAAGTTGATAGAGGCACTTTTTGGCTAATAGGCAGCTTTACTTTGCATTGACAGCCCGGCAGTGACAGTCCCAGAGAAATGTAGGAGCTGGGGAAGCTGCCATGGCCCTAATCATTCCCAGACAGCATGATGTTTTACATCTCACAGAAGAGATGTTTGCCCAAAATAATTTTATCAAGGTGCAAACAGCCCAGGTCTTTGCACAGAGTAGTTAGGAGGATTAGGCTGCCATGTGCTGCGTCAAATATGCTACAGATGCTTTAGATCCAGAGAATTCTAATGTCTGCTAAAATTAGTGATGTTTTTTCCTCTTCTTTCTTTTTTTTTTCTCCATTAAAAAAATCAGTCATTTTGAGATCTATGCATACGTGCATGAAAACGTGTAGGTATTCACTGCTTTGATCCCCAGCTCACATGCACACACGCTCTCCCCCTTTTCAGCATTTTCTGCTGCAGCCTCACAGGAAAGCCTGCTCTCCTCTAAGTCCAATTGCCCAATTGAAAGATTCCAAGTGAGACAGAAGAGCATTCTCAGCCCAGACCCAGCCTCCCACTCACTAATTGGAGGCCATTCCCCATTTTGCAGAGCCTTGATGCTCCCCCATGGAGCACTCGGGACTGTGGGTTCCAGTGCTGGACTGTGGTGACAGCAGGAGAGTAAACAGAGCTGATAGAATTTGACAGGTCTATTCTTTTCTTAAAATCATTCAGTCTAAAAGATTTTCTTTTACATAATCCAAAGTGTTTTCTCATGAAGTAGGACAAATACTGCTCTGCATTTATGGTGCAGTTCAGATTTTATGCATTTTTATCAGAATTCGCCACTATTAAATGAGGTCAAATAATTCACTTTAAAGCTGCAGTAAAGAAATCACAAATGGGTTAAAAACTTCAGAGAACTCTGATCTTCGAGTTCAGAATGTTTAACAGAGATTAAAAGTAGTTTTTAAAAGGAGCTGACTTCCCAATAAAGGAGAAACTCTTACAATTCCTTTATTGGCACTAAGATAAATCCAATCTTTCTCAAAGGAAAAAAAAAAAAAGGGGGGCTTTTTAAAATGAGTTAAAGAATAATTCTCCCCATAATAAGGGTCTTTGTTAGGGTGGTGTGCTCTTCAAGGCACTGATACAGACTTAAATGTAAGCACCCAGAAAGCTCTCTCATACACACCCCTCATTAAATACTGAATATTTCTTTACAAATATTTACACAGCCAACAAAACGTCTGGAGCAAAGAATGCTTTAATAAACAGCAAAACAGAGTTCCACAACCCTTCTTCCACAGTGGCTGAGGAGGGTATAACAAATCACTTGTTGAGCTGCAAGGGGCTGCAGTGCAGTGTTTGCATTTTGAATAGAGAGAGGCTGATAGAAGAATACCTGCGTCTGAGCACTGGTACCCACAGAAATGTGTGAAAACACCCTCAGGCTGGGAGGGAGGAGAGAAGCTCTCACTCCTCATTTTAAAACAACAACAACAAAAGAAAAAAAGGAAAAAAAAAGAGATCCTTTTCTTTATTGTAAGAGCCAGATCGTGTTATTATGTGTTTCTTGGAACTTGGCATCATGTGACAAGATGTAACCTAACTTAACCCAGCGCACTGTAATTCATGCAGAACTGTCCCATGACTTCTAACAATGCCTTTGCATGATGAAAGATGTGTGTTGGTGTAGAAAAATTATCAGAGGCTGTTGGCAAAACCAGATTTGCTCTCACCAATATTAGTAGAACTAATATATATATAAACTAGTGCTTTGGAGTACTATGTATGTATGTACATACATAAGTACAAAGTATGTATTTTGCTTGTCTTAATGGAAAAATTATCTGGTGCTTATTGCATGTGATTCAGTCTTTGCACAATAATGCAAAATGCAACCTGAAAGGAAACTCTTAGATAATTCTAAATTAACAATAATTGATCTACATGTTGTCTGATAACACTCATACAGGAGAGAGAGAGTGGGAGGTCAGCCCGTGGCTTGGAAGGTGCATTTAATATGGCTTAGCATCAAATTGCTTTAAATAGGAATCACTCTAAGTAAGCAATGAATTATAGCTGCTCTCCACTTTGTTCAGCTCGAGAAGAGCAAGAGGAGCAAGAGAAATGACACAGCTGGCTTTTTAGAACAGGGTCGCATAAGGAAACGGTGAGAAACATTTGTGTGCCATCAGTTGGCAGGTTTTGGTGGTGCTGTGTGGTTCTCCATCAATAAAGCCCTCACCTGTACTCCTGGGCAGCGTGCTGGCTGTGCCCTGAGCTCCGGATGAGTCCTGACATCGTGGACGGGAGGTCGCTTTCTATCATCTCCTTAGGAAATTAAAAAAAAAAAAAAAAAAAAAAAAAAAAAAAAGGGGGGAGGGGGGTGGGAGAGGAAGAAATAAAACCGCAGAAAACATTTATGGGCACAGACGCAGTAGCTATCCAGCACTTCAGCACGGGGAACGGACCGACAAAATTCCAACCGAAAACCCCAAGCGATGGGAAAGCAGAACCAAAGGCGCCACCTCCGAGCGCGCTGCCCGCTCTTAGGCCACACAGCCAGCTAAAAAAACGCTGTCATAAGGGCGAAGCCAACGCGCTCGGCGATTCACCGCGAGCTCTGCCCCGAGCACCGCCCGGCGCTGCGGGCCGCCCTCAGGTGAGCGCAGCCCCGCGGTGCCCCAGGGCGGCCCCGAACCCGCGACCCCCGGATCCCACCAACCTGGCGGCCGTCAGAACGCGGCGCTGCGCGCCCTCGGGGGGCGGTTCGGTCCTCCTCGGGCGGTTCGGAGGGAGCCGTGCGGGGCCGGAGCTCCCCGTGGGCGCCGCGGCACAGCCGCCCTCCTGCCCCGATTTTAAATTTCCCTCTCAGGAGCTGTCCAGCCTGGAGCATGCGCGGCCGGGGGTCAGGGCCGGGGCAGGGCTGGGGAAGCGCGTTTCCTCAGAGCCCCCCTCAGCCCCCCCCCAGCCCCCTTCCCTACGCCTCCCCTTGATCCCCCTCCGCACGGCGGGAGCGGGTCGTGACGAGAGAGAGAGGAAAAAAAAAAGAAGCGCAAGACGAACTTCTCGCAACTTTCCAGAGGGTTAAAAAAAAAAAAAAAAAAGAAAAAGGAGGAGGGAGAGAAGAGCGGGGGAAAAGAGGAGGAGGGGGGCGGCATTCAAACGTGCGGCGGCGGTTTGAGTGTCAGGAGGGGAAAATGAAATCTCTGAGGGGAGAACCGCCCGAGCCGGGCTCGCCCCGCCCGATGCCGTCCTGCTTTCCCCGCCGCTCGGCCCGCCGCCTCCGCCACCCCCCATCCGAGCCCGGGAAGCTGCCCGGGAGCGGCCGAGGAGGCGCGCGGAGCCCCGCGCGGAGCGGCGGACGCGGGGAGGCGCCGTGAGGCCGCCGCTGCGCGCGCCCTGGGCCGCCGCCTCACCGCCCCCGGTGCCAAAACGCCCGCCTTTATCCGATCGGCATCTCCCCTCTCTTTTAGTTTGAAGCCGTTTCCCCTCGTCCTGTCACGGCAGACCATCAGAGGGACAATCCCGGGAAATGTTGTCCAAATGTCGGCAATACACCTGATTCGTTTCCCTCGTGCAGGTGATTTGCGCCCCTCCTGCTTCCAAGGGCCGGATTACCACAGGTATGGAGCAGGAAGGTGGTTGATAACCCATCTTACTCGCTAGGGGAGCTTAAACTGAAATGTGAAGGGATGAAGGGCTTAGTTCTGCAAACACGGAGTGCTTAGCAAGTTGCAGCAAGAAAGGTTCTGGTTGAATGTTATGAAGAAAGTTTTCACACGTGATCTCTAAAATAACACGATCTTCAGCAGTTAAATTCTTTCCTTCTCTGGAGTAACAGATAGCAGAAGAAAACTACAAAGAAAAGCAAGGAATTCACTTTGTAAAGGCATTGACTTCCTTGTCTGTGAATTTATCCTAAAATGAGCTTTAATTTCTGTGAATTATCATCTGAACTGTAGCAGCTTGCTTTGGACGATGAACTGAATCCGTTTTGCTATGAAGTGAGGTCACGATAAAACGGTTTTGTTTTATTTTCCCCACTCTCAAGTGTACTTCAGATGATTCAGTCAAAACTAACAAGAGAGAGTTGTGGAACCCTCAAAAGCCAAGATTTAGGATAACTCTGCAAAGACTTCGATCACTTCTGCATTCCACATGGTCAGCCTTTAAAATCAAAGTGTTTCCCCTACCTCAGACCTGCTTAGACTGCAAGCCACAGCTGCCACATTGACGACAGCAGGGTTGGAAAACTGCTCCTTGTTAATACATCATCATTTTGATACAAGGATGTTGACTTGTCCTGACCCCCAGTCTCTTACTGCTCACATGGCATGTTTTCTGATTACAGTTTTCTTCCACCTTGGCCAAGCATCTGAAATGTTTTGAGAAAATAATTGTGTGAGTCAAGATCAGTGCCCTCTGCTTGGTAAAAAGAGGTGCTTCTCAAAGCAGTCGGTGCTGCTTAAAAAGGAGACATTTCCTTGCACGCTTAAAGCCAGCTTTGTTTCGTGTGGAAGAGTGGATCCTTTTGCCCTCCTTTGTCTACTTGGTGCTTTTACATCCCTCCTCATATAAAACTGAAATCTTCTATTTATAATACAAACTGCAACTTCACTGTGCAAATTCTCAGTCCCCAGACAAGATTGCGAGTACTTTATCCTTCATCCCCTGCTCAGTGCACAGATTCTGGGTTTGGTTTTGTATTCTGTCCCTCAGAAATAAAAAGCAGCTATTGCAGTTACCAAGATCTTTTCATGTCTACATGAAACCAATGTGAAAGTGGATTCTGTAAGACCCATTTTAACGCAGGCACTTTACAAGCTTCCTCCTCTCATTACAGTGCAAAAGCACTGACCGTTTGTTGTCGTTTGTCTTTTTTTGCTTTTTTTTTTAATTTCTTTTAGAATACTGTATTGTAACAAATTACACTTAAAAATCATTTAGTGTGAAATTGCAGATTAATCCCATAGGGATGGGGTTTTAGCACTCGCCTGGCCACTTGGGAGCGTACAGATGGTGAATCTGAGTTCTACAATAGGCACAATCACTGATTACATGCATGGATGTAACGGACAAAAAGGCCCTTCCTCATGGCTAAGGTAAGGGAAACATTCTGGAGGTCCTGGTGCCTGACTTGCTCATTTTAAGATGCCTTTGCTGCTAGAAATTCTGTGTCCAGGTTAGTTAGGGTAAAGTGTGTCATCAGAAAGAGAAGCTTTGCTGGTAGCCCAACTTTATTTTATTGAGTATTATTTTCATTGCTATTATTTCAATTCTATTTTTTGTTGATGCATTCAGATGTAATTTTTAGGATGGCATATTACTGAGTAATTCTGGAGTTTAGGAAAAAATTGGAGATACAGCTGCTCAGTTTGCCAGCATCCTTCTTGTACTTCGATGGGTCTTAGGTTTAGGTGCTAAATGAAGGTATGCATTTGAAAGTAATATTTTTTGAGGCTGAGATGACCTCCCTGCTGTATTTCTAATGACAGCTGAGAGGATGGGCCTGGGGCTTCTACATGCCACTATAACACAGAATACAGAGCCATTATTATCTGCATTTTAAGAGCTGGCAAAGTCACAAAGGGAGTCCACTAGGAAACACAAACGGACAGTCTGCTCATAATTTATCCACTTAAACCAAAACATAGCTCAGTTTTACCTTTGTGAGTGAATACAGCAGTATTTTGCCTTGATACGTATCTATTTGGGGGCAAACACTGTCTATAGATAGTGTAATTGTGCAATTACACACAATGTTATGGAGCAAGTGATGTGACAAGAGAATTCTGATTGGCTGATGTGTTTTCCAGCACTTCTGATGTCCATTGTAATGGCCTTTATCACAGCTTGTTAGCGAATTTTAACCCTCCAAATCTCATTAACAAGAGAGCGATCTCTGAGAAATGTAGCTTCCATGCATATCTACTTAGCTTCCAGCAAAATAGTTACTTTGAGTGATATAGGATCTAATATGAGACTGTAGAAATTATCAAAATCAGGACTGAGGCTAAAACTGCTTCCATTCTATCATCTGTAGATACTGTGGTGTGTGACAATCAGTGCCAGTGTATGTGGAAGGTCATATTGCCAGAACTTTGATAGTTGATGGAAATACATCAGTGTGAAAGGTTGGGACAAAAACCCGTTGTACTCTGAGTTTTGAATGCCTGCATTTGTGAAGCTAAGCCAAATCCTTGCATTATGTAAGCATACCTGTTAATGCTTTTATTTTGCACTTTGGGGTAGAAAGTATTTTTAACACCCACTGTTTATTCAATATGCTGCTGGCTGACGTATGTCATGTATAACTGTAGTTAGCTATGGAAAGAGGCTGCAGACAAAATAGTCCATTTTGATCTCTTTATTGCTCTTTTTACAGCCAAAGAGCAGTGGAGAGAATTACAAGTAGATCTAGTTTGTTTCCTCCCCATAGTCGTGAGCTTTTCTATAAACAATATTCCTGATAGTTTTCATCCAATCTCCATGGATTGCACTGCACAAATAATCACAATGCTTTTACCTATACCTATTCTCACGTTAGGATTTTCCTCTTTGTATGTGGAAAGATG
The DNA here is from genome assembly GCF_023343835.1 of Lagopus muta. Classification (NCBI taxonomy): domain Eukaryota; kingdom Metazoa; phylum Chordata; class Aves; order Galliformes; family Phasianidae; genus Lagopus; species Lagopus muta. The sequence goes on along the minus strand of NC_064449.1, from coordinate 6,002,029 downwards.
GGAAAGAAGAAGAATGGAAAGCTTTGCTTTTCTGCTGTAAATACACAGCATTTTGTCACAGAAGCAATGAGCATGAGGTTGTGTACGCAGCTCCTTTGGGAACTTGTGTCTCTCAGTGGCTGTTTGCTGCCTCAGCTGGAGGCACAGCTCAATCTTCAGCCTCTGCAAGACAAAGTCACAGATTTCTTTGTAGCTTCTGCAAATCTGAAGTGGTCATGTAACTGATTTATCACTTGTATTGTACCTCATAACGTCAAATCTGCTTTTATTTCAGTTATTCATGAACTTCGGGGGTCTGCTGGGATTTCTGTGGATGTTTACAGCAGTGTGACTTTCCAGGTGGAAGAGTCCTGTGGATACAAACCATGATGGTTCCCACGAGGTGAGTGAGGTTATCCATGTGAGGTAAACATGTGCCTATTTTTCTAAGGATCTAAGACTAAAGATGTAAGAGTCCTCCTCTTAATAAGGCCATCACCAAATTAACATAATCAAAAAGAAGTCACTTCTGTTTTAACAGCTTCTCTGGCAGGTGTCCTGCTACCTCAACATCTCTGTTCTAAACAAAATCACAATTCAGATGAGCATTGTTTCATGTTTATCTGACACGGGAATCTAATTAAGCCATTTCTGCACCTTCCTTGACCATACTTTTAAATTTCCAGTAATTACAAGACACTACAGCACAGTTACGCTGTTTCATCAGATTTTAGGCTACGGGACTTAAAACTAACATTTTCAAAAGCATTTCATGGTTTGAAAGAATGGTCAATTAACCTTCAGTTTCCTGTGGGGAACCCTGCAAAGAACTGTCAACAGTTCAGTTTAGAGAGATTTGTCCAGTGACCTACAAGGCCACGAAGTTCACGAATGCATGTAACAGTGTCATCATAGATTTGTTTCCTGGGTTACTATCACAAGAGAATAAACCAATTGTTTGGCAGCTTCTGCTACAGTACCTAGCTGACCAAATGGGTGATGGGGAATTGCCCCAGCGCTGCGCTGAGCTCCGGTGTAGCTTGTTCCAAACTAGACCAACTCAGCAGGAAAAAAAAGAAAACCTCCGGTATCTTCAAGATGAATTATGTGTCTCCTTCTCTTTCCTCTGTCATGTTTTTGTGGGGCCAGGGGGAATTCATCGACTGCCTGCTGAGTCTCTTTGTATTTCAGAACCTCTTCAAATGCCATTGTAAGATAAACGTTTGGTTTTTCTAGTGGTGACAGTCTTCAGCTTTAAGTGATGACAACGTCTCACTTTTTATACCAAATTAAGGGCAGTTCTGTGGAGCAATAGAAATCGATTCTGAAGATGCACCCACTGAAAAGTCAGGCACACCGAGCTCTGTAGGATTATAGCATCAAGCTACAGTGGGCTGATATTAGTGTGAAACTGAAAACAAACCAAGAGTCCAGTCAAAAGAATCTGGTTTCACCAGGGAGGCAGAATTAACCATGTATAAGATTATCCTTTATGTTGGATGTAGTATGTGTGAAATCTAGCAGCTGGCATTTGGCTTTGCTTGATTTCAGTGCTATGTAAACGTGTAGCACTGTTTTGTAACCACATGGGGAACTGATTTCCTTTTCTCTCACTCAGCATCAGAATGCTATTCCTGGCCAACTTGGCAAATGGAAGGTTGATGTATTCATGCTTGCCTTTGCTGGTTGCCAGTCTTGTGGATTATTTCAGCTGTTTCCTATGCATGAATTTAAAACCATGTATTCTTCTGTGTGTGTGGTTTTAGAAAAAGAAGCAACTCTCCATTGTGGCACTGTGCCGCTGGGTGAAGTGAAAATCATTCAGAGTCACGTGAGTGTGAAGTTCTGACATTAAATCTGCTTTTCCCACCTTCTGTCATTTTGTCCCTCTCTTAGCACTGGCACACCTAGCACTGTTCATGTCATGTGTCAGTGCTTCATGACTATAAATGCCCTCAGTAAATTTTAAAACACTCTAAGAAACCCTGAAGTTGAATATATAGAGTAATCAGAAGGACTTGCTTAGGCATTGTTTTGCATATAGATCTGTATCTTTGATTAAGGTTTTTTTCGTTTTGGTGTGCACCGTTGTGTGAAGCCATTTGTTTTATCACACAGAGCTCAGATTAGAATGCACTGTTGGATTTCAACCATTAATATAGAAATGTGATCAAAAATGGACTTCCTGAAATTGCAAAATACTTTTTAGTGTGCTCTAAAAACTAAGGAATTTCACAGTGTTTGCAGAATTTCTTTTAGTGCACAATATTTGGGTTTCGTTCTCTTCATTTGAAGCGAAGGTTTTAAAAAAGAAATCCAATCCAAATGCTGTTTCTCATCACTATTTTCACTTCCTCGTTGTTTCCTGTGAATATTGAGTACAGGTACTGTGAGAGATCAGATTCATTCTTTTTCATTTGTTTTGTGTTCTGTGTGGGAAAAGCAATTTTGAAGAAAATATGCAAAATAGATGGGTCCAAATTGGTTGTTGGGCAATACATCTCTTACCACTGCCATTGACCATGTGTGTAATCTTGCACAGTCACAGATTTCCACATTTTCTGTATGGCTTTGCTAATTAAGGCAATAACTCATTATTTCAACTTGTGTCATGAACTTTTGCACACCAAGTCTTGGACTGAGTTAGACATCCAAGTTAGGAACAGCAGAACTAGAAACAAATTTACTGCGTGGTGATGAAAATGAAAATTTCACTTCCTCAAAAATTTGTTATTTGGAAGTGACTGATTGGATGAGTTCTGCAAAATAAAATGAATAGCAGCATGATGTGGTGAGCTGTGGCTTGGTTAATTCTTCTGTAGAACCAACAATGTCTGCTATTACTGTGGTGGGGCTCCGTTAGCTTTTTCACAAGACTTTCAGAGACTTTGATAGAAGAGGCTGTAGAAATGCAAAAATATCATAATTTGCTGCTGCAATGAAGAAAAAAGAAATGAAATTTCCTTGAAGTGAAATCTAATCGTTAACACTTAAGAAAACTGAGACTTACAGGATGAGACCAAGACAGAGAGAGATGAGAATTTCACAGAATTTACCTCCTGGCATTGACCAAAGTCATAAAGCTCAACTGAGAATGAAGCTAACAAAACATTTGATTCTTCCAGCAGAGAGGTACAACAATAATTGTGGGCAGTAATGCTTTCTGTGGGTTAAAGTTGCACATATACATACATTCCTATATGTACACGTGTATGTATAATATATATACTGATGTGAAGTGTTGCTTGTGGAAAATAGTCTTCTTCCTGAGGTTCTTGTGCTGAGTGCAGGTGACACATACTGATACAGATAACAGAATTCTCCAGAATCTCAGTACTTCTGTTCTCCCATGTGCTGTATGACATGAGCTGGGCATACTTCAGACTCTAGTAAACATGTACTTTTGTTTTTAACACTATGTCACTACTAAGGATGGTAATTGACATCTATGCCCAGTTCCTTCCACGTGTTACATGAGTGCAGACAACCATGAGGCAGGCTCCAAAGATCCTCCTTGTATGTGTTAATTCCCATCTACTACAGCCAGTGAGCAGTATGGACCAAGCCAAGGAGGCTGTCACCCATAGCCAGTGCTTTTAACCAAGGAAAGACAATGGGAGAAGGGAACAAAACTTTGTGGTGCCAGTAGCACTGTGCTGTCTTGTAGTGACATGGTGCTCTGTAATGGCAGTAGAGAGTCCTTCATCGAGGTTCTTAGCATACAAGAAGGGAAGTATGAAGAAAAATAACATCCCCAATCATAAATTTGCACATTCTTTCAGCACAAAGAGTAAATCGTGCTGTGGGGAAGCTCAAACGCTCAACCCTTCTTTCTTTCTTTCTTTGGGAGTCCCAGAGAACAGATTTAAAATGCAAAGCATGACTTTGCAGGCCCATACATGTAAGGGGGAGGGGAACAGAGGATAAAATGCCATCAGCAGCACGTAGCACGAGCATCATTAGACATTGAGAAAGATATCATTAGATTAAAAAAGTGTCTTCACACAGAAACAAAAGGCAAGCCAAGGCACAGCACGTCAGCATTGCCCAACACGAACTTCAGAGTCATTGCTGTTGACAATGGATGCACAGGGAAGCTTTGCCTCGGAGAGGTTACGGATTCCAGGCAGGGTACAGGCGGTGCTAACAGACACTGGCTGTCATTCTAGCCGAATAAACAGCCAACAGTGCTCCACATCTCCCTCTCAGTTCAAGATTAATTACTCATCTAAAATGACAGCTACTGTCTAGTGCCTAAAAGTTGTCACGAGCCATATCACCCATTCATGTTTCCTCAAGGACACATGTCTTCATTCCTCACAGGCGCGTTTCTGAATTTGCCTGACTGTTCAGTTACATCTTTGAAAGTGCTTAGCAGAAGCTGACAAGTTTTTCCTATGTTTGTTGCTGGGGCTGAAGAGGAAGTAATCTGCTTGTCATAAGTAACGTCTGTCAATACAGCTGGGTTTCCTAATACATCCAAATATTCTTTCCTCCTTTTGGTTTTTATAATCTTTAAGTAAAACAAATCCTTTGCCATTTTAGTAAAATATTTGGAGCATCACGTTGGAAACATACTGATCCTCTTGCACTCCTAAATAAGCTGGGCACTTATTTTCCAGTTCTTCTTTCATCTCGTCAATTTTAGCCTTTCTGTGGTACATATTTTGTGGTTTAAAATGGGCAGCTTAATGATTAGATGAATTGCAATATATGCATGTTTAACAGAAGAAGAGAATCTATTGGGGTTATTCATGTGCTTTTGGATTTGATTTACTTCCTACTTCCTTATTTAATAACTAGGTTCCTTAAGACTCCTTAAGCTTGAGTGACCCATGTTTTGTTGCCAGGTCTATTCCAATGACCCCTGCCAAGACCCCTGCCCTAGTTCGTCTATCAGACAAAAATGAATCTATTCCAGGAACTATCAGTTCCCATTATCTCTAATTGAGCCTGACAGTTGGAGACAGGCCTCATTATTTTTAATTGGGCCCTATAGTTCTAGAGTTAAATTAAACACAATTTAATGCAGATAGCTCATATACATTGGCATGGCAGAGTCAAATTGTATTTTAAGTTTAATGAAACAAGGGGTTTTTATTCCAGGCTTCACTTTTACATAATTTTCTTGCTTTGAGCTTTGCGTTAGGTAGAACTTGTCTGCTGCATGATGATACATACATACATTAGAATCTGACCTGATCATGCACCTGTTGTACCTTATTGCTGCATACACGACTCTGCAGAACTTGAAAATAGAGGCATGAGGGGCTGATGAAGAACTCCTTATTCTCCTATAAACTCAGCCCTATTTTAAACAGATTTGTCACTGGTCATGCAAATATAAGAAACTCCTAAGTGTTTTCCCCAAACTCCTCACTGGAAATTTTATTTAGGACTTTAAAATGAAGTTGTCTGTGTAACCCTGAACAAAGGCATTATTACCACATTGCAGCAGAGCATCTCTTCTCTTTCTATCATAAAGCCAGCATTTTTGTCATTAGCAAGTGGCGTTTTTCTGTAAAGACAGCCCCTGAATACAGAAGGAATTTAATCATTTTGTCACACAGATCATGTTGCTTTAGATATTAGCAATGGTCATACACTGAATTTTCATTAGGAAATTTATTTGCCAGTCCATACTGTAGGAGTCAGTCTGACAACCCCTGCTCTAGCAGTCCCAAGCCATACAAGGGTTCGTGAAATCCTTCTCTGTGCTCTTTCTTTGCAGCAAATAATGAGTCAATAGTGGGCTGCAAGACAGCGTCGATTTTTATTGAGTCTTTGGCTTTGCCAAAATACTTCATTCAAGCAACAAATCCATCAGTGATGCTCCTCTTTGGATTAACGACTGTGGAACCAAGTTTCCTAATTACAGAAGACTTTGATTAAATATTGGATTCTCCTTTAAATGGGAGAGGTTGATGGATACTTCTTTCAAAGTACATTTCCTTTAATGTATTTGCATTTGCTTTAGCTTCCTCTTCAGGTTTGCCTGAAGGATAAATAAACTACACAACCACTCTAAAGGGACATGACAAACAGAATCAAACTGATTCCAAACACGTATCCTGTTTGGAACACCAGTAGATATGCCTGAAGAGCTCAGGCATGTTGCATGTAATAATTATACATTACGCATTTAATTAACAGCTACTTAGTCATGGAAGCTTTGTCATCAAATCTATAGGCTGAGTTTGTCCTGGAGAAGAAGAAGAAGGATTACCCAATGTTTATGTACTGACTGCACCTTTCTAACTGCTCTCCTTGGCTTGTGCAGAGGCATCCATCTAGACCCAGATGTCAATTATGCCTTCTCTTGACTGCCTGTGAAGTTTCTTCTGAAGCACGTCGCACTTGCAGCATAAGCTAACATCTGAATGAACACTTTTTTTCTTGTCTTTGATTCTGAACAGAAGCTCTAGCTCTTTCTCCATGCTCAGCTCCTTTTGGAACAAAGGTGCCATCACAGATGAAAGCTCTGCTCTACCTTAATTCCTCCTATGGAATGAAGCTCCGTTCTGCTGGTAGATGCCATTTGACTTCTTTTTTTTTTTTCCCCAGCTTATTTTGTGTGAAAGGATGCACATTACATTTTAGAGCAACAGTAGGGAATATTTTCTGCACTGAAAACCTGATGTGAAACTCAGGTATCCCTGATGGGGGACATACAGTCACATACCTCTCCAACCTGCAGCTTCTCCACTGCATCCTCAAAGCAGAGCACACGGTGTGCCCTAAGGTCCATCAGCCTCATCTGGCTTCGTGCCACTTTAGGGGAAAGTTGGCTGGGATGGTGAGAAACTGTGGTACAGGTGAGAGGGGTGGAGATAATCGACAGGGAGAGAGACCAGTGTTAGGGAGAGGAGGTGATCAGTCAGACCAGGATCCTGCAAGGCATAAGGCATTGTTAATGCTCAGGGTGTAGGGCGGAAGTTCTTTTTCCCTTCTTGTAGATGGATGTGATGGTTGTATATATTCCCCTCCCCTCCAAAAAACGTTTGATTCAAGTAAAAACAGTTACAGAAAATAGAATTTTTTTTTTCTTCCAGTCACTTGAAAGTATATCTAATAGGATCTCTGGAATTAATTTTTTATGCCTGCATTCAGTGTGCACATGCTACTTTAGACGTAGCTAAATGCACAAGCTTCTCAGCTCCTCTACTCATTAGGTATTTTTGTTAGCTTTAGCTTGGCCAGCAAAAAAACCTTCTTTTCCTAGCACTGCAGGAGGTCCCTGCTGTGACAGGCTAAAATACCAAAAGATACAAGGGGTCTGTCATATGCTGTTGTCCTTTTGATTGAACTTGGAGAGAAAAGGCTTTTGTATAGTTAGTGGCCAGTTAGCCAGCACACTCCTAATATTATAGGCACAGATTTAGTGACCTGCATGAGAAGTGAGTTTGAAATAGATTTTTTACAGCTTTACATTCTCCTAGGAGCCCTCTATCTATCTTTGGCATTTTTAATTGCTTTCTTACACATTAGCATTGCACAACAGTTTGTGTCTGAATATTCACAGAAGCCATGCAAGGAAGCCCGGTTAGTTGTGTTTTATAGATGTGAAAGTGAAGCTCTCACGGTGTGTTTAAGTGATATATACAGTGTAATGCTGTGGGAAGGCTGAGATGAGGTAGACCTAAGCAGCTCGGGCCTTAGAATGCAGGCTAGCTTCAGTGTTTGTTTGCTTGAAAACAGGTTTCCTTTGTACTGCATTATCATATGCACAGAAGGCAATTTCTGGTAAACGCACACCAGCAACTTGTGGCTGAGCAGGGCTGCATCCAGGTCTGAGCTCCTCTATCAATCCTCTTTCTGTGCAGTCATAAGCTCCACAGGTTGGTAAATTACAAATGCATTTATTAAATCATAAGAAATTGATTCCTCATTCCCAGTTATTACTGGGTCTGCTTCTAGTGACAAGAAACACCATCCCAGGGAGCACCTTGACCCCTTCCAGCTGCTTCACGTGCCACCCCTCCATTGCTAACAGAATAAAGCTAAAAAAAATTACTTGCATAGTTGTTAAACTAATTATCTTGTGCATTTTTCAGCACTCCAGTCAACCCACAACATTGCTTTTTTGGTAATTTTTTTTGCCTACATGAGGGCCTGCACTGGTTGAAGCCTTGTGCCCACCTGAGCCTGGTGATGGCTCTGTGTGTGTGCAGATGGCACACCTCCCACTCAGCAGTGCTGAGGCTGCTTGCTGGGCCTTGGATGCAACGTCAGAATAATGTATTTGGATCTGATTTGACTGAAGAGCCTTGCATCTTGAAGTGCTTGATCTCCTGTGATGGTACGAATGCTGCCAGCATGCAGTGCAGAGAGGTTTTGAGATCACACAGAGAGCACAGGTTTCAGTTTTGCTCTGTGTTACTGGGATCAAATTGTCTCCCGTTCCCTCTGTTGGGTTTTTGTTGCTGTTTCTGTTGCTTTACTGCTTTGTTTCCTCCCAGCTGGCTTGGGAACCAATGTGGGTTATAAACAAAACATCAAGGATTTAATTTAGCTCATTAAAAAAAAATAATACTCTTTTTAAATGTTAAAGCTGGGGATGAAAGAGAGGACTGAGTGCTGGTCTGAAAGGCCAGGATGTCTTTCTTAGAGCCCAGCAGTGATGAGGGAGGCTCTGGTACTTCTGACTGAACAGTAGAGCAGTCCTATTTATTACTTGTGATGTTCAGAGTTAATAAGTTCAGGAGTGAATAATTGATAGCGATTTTAAAACAAGCAAGAATTCAATTAAAAATGAACAAGAGGAGGCTGGGCACGTGGTAAAGAGTTTCTCTTTCCCATTTGATTTGACTGCAAACAATCCTAGATCTGGTCACTGAAGACAACTGGCAATGAAATGGGTGTGTGAAAGAAGAGGAAACCAGATATTATGTTACTTAAAAGTCATTCATCATGTCACAGGAAGGCAGGAATCTGAACTCCTGAAATAAATAATCGCTAAAGGTGATCTGTCTGCACAAAGGTACTGTAGCACGAAGCCACGTCTGACTGCTAAAATATTCCTCTGTAATGAGGCCAATTACCCAGGTGCAGTGTGGCTGAGGAAGAGCAGATCACATGGAGTGGTTTCTCCACCAAAACTGTCCATAGAAGCGGACCCATCGCTCCGTGGTGCAAAGGGAACGCAGCACAACATTCCCATCTCTGTTTTTATCCGTGCGAATGCTGAAGTGACGCAGAATTCTGGGTTCAACTCTTAAGGCTGCAAAGAGCAGTGTTCCCTTCCTTTAATTCCATGTCTTCTTTATCCTCCTTTGTATGTAGCAGTTCTTCGGCATTCCTTACTGAGAATGGATGTCTTGAAAAGGTCCATTTGGTATTAGGGCTGGTGGCAACTTCAAAGTTGTAAGTGTCTGAAAGAGCAACAGTGCTTTTGTTGGTGGTCAAGGTAACAGCACCACTGCACGTTAAAGTAACTGCGGTTTATTTTACTGAAATACACAGCCTTGTCTGTGTAGGTGGGGGCATTGGGATGAGGATGAGCACAAAAGGTTTTGACAGCAGACAAGTGATTGCAAGGGCTCAGCATTTGCTTCCAAGAGTTTGTCTTAGCGTGAGTATACTTTCTTTTTCCACCCCTTAAAGCATTCAGTGATACACTCATGTTCACTCATGTATTTATAAATGAATGAATTTTCCTCAGTGGTTTCTACACTGAAGTCAATATAAGAAATTATTGTTCTTGCCATCTATGTACTGTACTGCCATACTATGATCAATTTTTTATTTTCCTTTCCTGGAATGTGCTCAAAGTAATAAACAGAGTGGCTTCCCAGTATTTGTTAGCATTTCCTGCAAAGCAAATGTACCCAGAAGCTCCAGCATTCAGTCAGGACTGTTGGTGTTGCCTTTGCTGCTGCTCAGTTTTCTGATGTTAGTACTCATACTTCCTTGCTCTACATATCTATGCGTGCTGCTTCTTTGCTGTGGGAGCATGGACACCACGCAAGTAAGCCCATGGCCTTTAGGTGCCCCACATTATTTGTAATGGGAATTGAGCTGGGTGAACCTGACAAAAAAACTGAGCAAATGTTCTCTCTTTCTCTTTATTTAAGCGGCTTTAGAAATCAATAGAAATTTGTGGTCCGATTTTTCATCAGTTTGTGGGATGGAATGTGAGGACAGCACTGCAAGGATTCCAGCAGAGAGGTGGGAGTGCCTTTGCTCAGGATCTGGCTGCACCATCAGAACCCTGCAGAAAGAAAGGAAGGAAAAAAAGAAGAAGAAAATACGTGAATGTTAGTGTCAGGTACTCCTTCTTTATAAAATTATTTTGATTCTGTTTTATTTAAGGAATAACATTATACAGAGACTGCAGTAATGCAAGAAAGTTAGCAAAATAGGTGTTCTGAGTTGGAATCACATTAAAGATGAATGTGTAGTCTTAGCATCTGCTCCTCCTTTGTGGGATATCTGCACTTTTAATTTTTAAGCATGTCTTAGCCTCAACCTGGGAAAAGAGATACTGTAACAAGGGAATATACATTATTAACCTTAGAGCTCCCAGCTTAGGCCTCTCCTTCATCTTCTGACCTCCAGGTCTCTCAACATGCAGGTGAGCACCCACCACTCAGTCTGCAAAGTCCTGGTTTGGGCTGACTCCTGTTTTAATACAGCAGATAGATGCAGTCACTTATTTTCATAGCTTGTAATTAACATAAAACACTTATACCAACTAATCAGAGATCACTGGTGTCTGCAATGTAATCTCAAGGAAGATACAGTTTCTAGTTCTTATCTTGGAAAAGTGGCCATGATGCGTATGCAAGTGCCATAGGACAAAGTCCCTGACTCACACTCTAAATTATTGATGGTATTCTGTTCAGGTGAGAACATAGCCTCCTACCTGGCTGCACAGTGTGACGAAGGACCATAAACAAGTTCAAAGCACCTTTTGAATGGTTTAGCTGGAATAATTGTTATCAGCTGACTTTAACAGCATTCAAGATGGATACCCAGGTAACTTTAACTATTAGTGGCTGTAGCAATAGATGTATTAGCAGCTAGAGGTGTACTTCCAATTTCTATTAACTGCATTAGCAAGTATTTGAGTAGCGCATTTCCATAGGTGAGGTGGTGGTAGAATGACTTTGAAATAATATTTTTATAAAGCACACAGCTGATATAATTCAATCAAAAAGTATCTAGGCTCACTTAAAAAACTCTGCGGTGCAAAACTGCGTTTGTCTTGGACAATGCACCTTCAGCGTGTAGCCTGTGTATTCATAAATGTGCATTTTCCCTCTCTGCTGAGTAATTTAGTTTGGTGGACTTTGACAAGGAAATTTCTTGGAAAGTGCGACTGAGTGACATCTCACTTGCATGCTAATGAGGCCTTGACAGAGGTGGTGACAGATGGAACTCCGGGTTCAAACCACTTGCTTTTTTTTTCCAGCAGGATGCTAACAGTCAAAGGTTCCTAACAGCTCTTGCAATGACAATGCACGCTTCTAGGTTTCTGCTTATGACTTTCTCTTGCCATGGATTGTAGCAGAACTTCCATGGAAAGCTCTGTAAGACCTCTGTAGATATCTTGCATGATTAACACAGACTGTTTTCTTAAATAGTCCGTTCTAGTCCTTCTGAATGCTTCGAAGGTTCCGAAGCTGGCCTGTTCCAATGGTGGTCACAGACTTGATCTCCATCAAACCTCATCACAGAACCTGGTGGTGGTTTTATAGGACAGACCTACATGTAGCCTGGATGTTCTCTATCTAGAGCTTGTAGATGAATGAATAGCACTGAGAATTTCTTGTGATCTACCTGGCAAGCATTCCACTTACAGAATGACAGAATCACAGAATGGCTTGGGTTGGAAGGGACCCTGGCAGTCTGGGTTGGAAGGGCTGAGCAACTGGCACTGCGAGCACCAAATGACAGAGCCCAATGCTGAAGCCAAGGAGAAGTAAGCAAATTATTCCCAAATAAAAGGGAACAGAGGCAGAGCGTAACGGAGCATTAAGCTGCATGTTCTGAGTCAGAGAGAGAAATACAGTAACCAAAGGCAAGACAGAGGATTTAATTTTTAATCAGCTGTAATTAATTCCTTCCACATCTTACGTCTGGTGAGAACACAGAGCAAAAGGAAGTAATATCAATTTGGCTTTGATGTGTTATAATACCATTCAGAGGATCGTACCATTCAGAGAGGAGGTGATGGGGATGTCCCACAGCTGTGGAATCATCCTGCTCAATCTATTGGAGCTTTGCTTAGGGCAACACTGGAAGCTTCTTACTTTGCATGGGACTGTCAGTGTGCCTACTGTATAGAGCATGGTCTGGTTAAATGAGGAACAGCTTTTAATAGCTGGAGGCTTTTGCAGCTGATGCAAGAATTTTCCTTTCCACCATTGTACACTTTGCCAGATATTTGACATAAACTGCAGTTATCAGACAAAAAAACACGCTCAGAAGAAAAATCATTTGCCCATGTCAGACAGCCCTGTGCCTCTTTGTTGGCCCTGCTGGTGTTAAACCTGCTTGCTCTCTATTCATCCTCCCAAACACACAGCCAAGACCTGCATTTCTTATTCCGAAACGCTCAGAGCAGAATATCCTGCTTCTTTTTCCTCATTTGTCCTTCTGAAGGTCAGCTTTAAAGACTGTGAAATCAGTGCAGTAATCCCAGTATACCCAAGAGTGGTTCCTTGGGTGATGCACTCCATGTGCCCCCATTGCATATCTCTCCAACTTGTGAGCCCTGGTGCTGTGACACAGCTCCAGTCTCCCCAAGCCCTGCTGCCATGTCACATGCAACTTATTCCTGGAGCAGCTCCTTAATGGGCTGCAAACCGCCTGGGACACAAACAACATCTTCCTATCTGATAAGCTTTTATCTTTGGGTTTGCAGCTTGCTGTGAGGTGTGGAGGAATTTCTCCTGTTTAGAACCAAGCTTTCCTCATGTTCTCTGCTCGGGGCTCTTTGGGGACTGTGCTCCAGGCTGGGGGGAGGGGATGTGGCCACCTGCCGTGGAAATGGAGATTTTACAAACAGAATGAAAGGCGAGACAAAGGCGACATTATCTGCCATGTGAGCTGTTGGGGACCGAACAGCAACTTGCATATGGTTCGAGTTTGGCACAGCCTTTATTTTTATCCTCAGACAGGACTCCCTATCTGGTTATTTACTGTATTAATGACAGGAGACAGAATTACAGCAAGTGGGCTGAGTGCATTCATTACTGTGATAATTGTTGCTCCATATGAAGCTGGGACAGCCAGGCACTGTACAGAGCCCTGAGTCTGAGCACATGAGAGCAGATCTTGTTTTCAAGACAGCCAGGAACATGGACTTTAATAGTAGCACCTGATTCCAACAAATGTGTAAATCCAATAATTTCATACGGTTTTTTAAGATGCAATATAATAAAAAAGCATTTGCTGGTGTATTGGTCTCCCATTTGTTAGCCTGCAATTACCATCTAACTTGTGAAAGCACAAAGTCATGCAATTCAAGGAGAATTTATTTTTTAAAATTCAAGTATTAAACACAAAAATCTGCTTGTAGCAACCCAACTTCTGTACATTCTGCATATGCTATATATAGGAGAATGGGAAATGGCTTCAAACTAATAGAGGGGAAATTAGGTTGGATATAAAGAAGTATTTACACTGAGGGCAGTGAGGCACAGCACAGGGTGCCCAGAGAGGTGGTGGTGCCCCATCCCTGCAGACATCCAGGGGATGGGGCTGTGAGCACTGCTGGAGCTGTGGGTGTCCCTGTGCACTGCAGGCAGTGGGACCAGGTGGCTTTTGGGGGCTCCTTCTGAGTCAAACCATTCTATGATTCTTTTTTTCTCTTCTCTGTTTAGCACAAATAATTCCATGCACAGTATATTACTATTTTTTTTTTTAATGTATATTGCACTTTCTTCTTAAACGTTGCTAACTTATTAAAACAAAACGTTTCTTCTTTTCTATGGGATGGAAAATGAATAGATTTTACACCAGCTGCAGCATGGCAGTCATTTTGTAAAGGAGCACAGCTGAGATGGTATTACTGTTTTGTTGCTGCTTTAAAACTTTCCTCTCCATGTAGTACACCTTAGTACTTAGTACACCTGTTTTAGCAGGTCTTCCTTGGTGCAGATGATTACATTTCCCTGTGTCAGCCTTTTAATTATAGGATCTACAGCTGAGTTGCTTCTCTCTCCATCACCTACTGCTGTAGCATTGCGTAATGCAGTTAGAGAATAATTTGCTGTTTCAGAAGGTAGAGGCTGATTTTTTCCTTTTCTGCTTGGCTTGTTTTAGGCCGTGTCTTATGACAATATGGAAGAAGTGAGGGTAAGTTCAGAGCTCTTTGTAAGTTTTTATGCCACTATGTGTTCCAGCTAAGTTAGGAAGGGCTGCTCTGTCAGCAGGCTTAGGTGCCTGGTTGACACTGTGTGGGGAATAATGATTTTCCTTCCTGCTTGAAGGAAGAGAAGGAGAACTATGTCTGGGGTTATTTGGGGTGAGTGGCGTGGTTAAGGAGGAGGGAAGGGGCTAACTGTCACCTACACAAAGAGGGAGAGCAGATGGTGTTCTTGTGTTCAGTGGAGGAGAGGGCCTGGAGAGGTGGTGGGGATGTCCTGCTTTGTACCCAGCAAAAGTAACTTAGATATCTATGTTTCTCTAGTTCTTGCTTCTCTTCTGTCTCTATTCTGGTCACAAGCAAACAGCAGTGCTGTTACTTGCTCTCACATGTTCTCACAGCATGTCCTATCAGCAAAATGTCTTCGTGCTTGAGTATTGCATTGAAATGCTTGTTAGCTAAGTGCTTTGTGTGCATGGTGGTCCAGGAAAGCTAAACCAACAGGGAAAGTTGGATAAAGATGTTTGCTGAATTGACTTGAAGAAGGCTTGCTGTTTATTCCCAAGAATGCTCCCTTGCTGCGTTGCAGTTGCCTCTCTAGAGTCTGCTGGAATAGTATATTTACCAATAAACTTGCAGCTAGAGAATGAGGCTGAACTCATAGCCTCTTCAAATAAACCCTCAGAGCTTTCCCTTCCTTCATCCAAAACTGCAGCCTTGGCATCTGGTGCTTCTTCAAGCCTGACGAGCCAGGCTTAGAGTAAGCACACACAGTAAGTTAATGTGAGCACGTGGGTGACCTTTGCTGTAATTCATGTGGATTGGATCCTGCACTGCAGCCTGTGCAGGTGACCGGTTTGCAGCAGCTGTCAGAAGAACCCCTGATTTTTCTCAGTTCCAATACAAAGGTAATGGCTTTTACTATGGAACTTAGGCACTGGCACAGGTTGCCTGGGGAGGTGGGGATGCTGTGACCTTGGAGACTTTTGAAGTCAGGCTGGATGGGGCTCTGATCACCCAATGGAACTGTGGGTGTCCTTGTGCACTGCAGGGGACTTGGACTAGATGACCTTTAACGGTCCCTTCCTATTCAGTTCAGGGCTCTGATGTGGGGACGATGGCTTTTACTATGGGACCCTGCGCTGGAATTTTGGTTTAGGTTTATTGTTGTAGGCATTGTCCAGCTAGTTGGCTTTCAGCTTCTACACCTCTTAGAGAAGCAGTCGTACAGGCCAACCTTCCCTTGCTTTCTGACATCCAAAGTGTTCTACCCTCAGGATTTGTGCTGGTGTATCTGAGGTAAACTTGTTGAAGTTCTACTGAATGCAGACTGAACTGACAAAGGGAATCGATCATTCCTTGCACGTCTGTAGTGGTTTTGACAACTTAGGGGTTATGCACTGCGAGTCAGATACTCTTAATGCACTGGTGCCTGCTGACAGTGCTATAACCTGGGAGTGCTGGAAGCCTGGAGGTGGGCTGGGAGTTTTAGGAAGGACTTGCTTTCACCAACCTGGCTCGGAAGGAGCAGCACTATCGGCCCTAACCCAAAATGCGAACTGCTCATATTAACCCGACAGGCAATTGTTTTATTAAAGCTGACGTGCTGAATGGGACTCTTTTTAATGATATTCTTTACCTGTCTCATTGTGTTAAAGTGGGGAAAGGATGGGGGGAGGTGAGGAGCACACAGCCCGAGGAGGGCGAGCGGTGGCAGGTGGGACTGAGCACCAGGAGCAGCTCTGCGCGTTGAGCCGCCCGGCTTAGCCCGTGTAGACCGCATAACAAGAAAGAGTTGCTAAGAACAAATCTCTATTGTTCGCTGTCATCTTTAAATGAGTGTCAAAGTAGGCAGGGGGGCTTTGACCGTTAACCGCACAATTTAGCCTGCCCGTTGTGTCCAGCAGCCCCCACCTCCTTGGAGTTTCTCAGATTAGAAAAGAAGGCCTCAGTCCCTTATAAATGGGCCAACTCTTCTCCTTTGTGTGCAGACTGCCCAGTGTGAAATCTGCAGTGACGTTAAATGTTTTCTAATGAATAATTACTGAAAGGAAATGGAGGAATATATGTGTAATGGATTGTAGCGCATTAAAATGTTTTATTTTGCGCACAAAAATGTTGTCCTTCACAAGCACCACGATTGTTTCAGAGAGCCTTTTGTGGGGGCTTGATTCTCAATGGATTATCTGTGAGCTCTTACATTTCCAATAGAAATCAAAAGGGTCCTTTGGCAAACTAATGTTTTTCAAAATGGCAGCCATGAAGCCCATTTAGTATTTAAAGTTTGGGTTTTAAAGAAATGTTTGAACTCTAGAGATTTTCTCACTTTTTTCTTTCTTTTGATTTATGAAAGTGAAGTAGTTCACCTCGACCTCTCTTCTATTGAGAAAGACAGACAGTCACCCTTTAACAAGTCTATAGTGGGCTATTCCCTGGATACAGACAAGAGGCCTTAAGAATTGTTGGCGTTTCCCTAGGCTGTTGATTAACCTTAAAACCCTCTTATTCTGTATTCTTTTGAAAAAAAATTAGGTTACAATGTGTAAATTTTTCCACAGTATAATTGTATTTATGAATTCTGCTGCCTTGGGACATCCCGAGCTACTGTATGTGCTTCTCAAGTGCAGCCTTACAGACCCAAGACATACCTTCTCTGGCACTGCTGCTGTGTTCCCAAGTACAGCTGGTGTGCAGAGCTTTGGTTTCTGTAAAAATGTGGTAGAGGTTTCCAGGGATGTAGAGGCTGGTCTAACTGAAATACCTTTTAAAAAAAAAAAAAAAAAAAAAAAAAAAAATTAAAAACCTTTTTGATGCTGCAGTCATACAGATGTAGCATGGTTACTTGGTGTGGATCTGATCTGCTTCTTTGGTTTTTATGTGCGCTTCAAGTTTATTTGAAAATTACCCCGAACAGATTAATTCTTATGAGCAACACCAGAGCGTCTACAGCAGGAGGGAAGTATTTCCCTGGGCTTGCCATTATTCTGATGCAGTAATGCATTGCCCTAAAACCTATTGCCAAGCATGCAGCAGTCCCATCTCCGTGATGACTGCAGACTCTGGTTGCCACTTAGGGAGGGCAGGAAGGGGTCCAGGCTGCTCCCAGAGCAGCTGCACGCAGCCCTTCCACTATCAATGGCACGCTGTGAGCCTGGCCTTGGGTTGCTGCTGGATTTGAGGGAGGATGTAGCACTGCTGGTGCCCGTTTTTGCTCTCCTGCTGACTTGGCCATGTAAGAAACAGCCTCTGTTTCCAGCTGTGCTGATTCTAAGGACATCTTTCTTAGCCCTTTCTATACGGTCAAGTTCTGTCACTGCCTTTCTGGACAGTCTCTTTGGAGAACTTTTAGCAGAGCAGAGCCCAAGGAGTTTCCTCAGTGTAACCCTTGCAGTGCCTCCATCCTATTTTGGCGAGCCTTAATGAGCAAATTCCTGTTGAGCACGAGGGGTGCAGGACCGGGTCAAGGAGCGCCGCCTGTTGCAGTCAATGACTATTTCCAAAACAGAGCTTTGACGTTCCTAAAGGAATCTGTTAGTGGTGCTGCTCCAAGCTCATCTGTCTTCAGCAGGCCTGAGACTCACTTCTATTTTACACCACATGGCTCCAGAGATGCCTGCTTTCTGTGCTGCATTCCTGTGGCATGAACTTCATTTGCTTGAATCTCAACAGGGTAACAATAGAAGAACAAGTTGGGTATCACAATGAATTCCTTAGGATGCCAGCTGGAGACAGGGCTGAACAAATAGACTGAGCTTGCCTTAGGGTTGCTATGTCCAGAGTTAAATAAGGCTCTGGCTGTCAGTGGGGGTGGGAAGCCTTATTGCAGAGATCGTAACGCAAGTGTGCTCTTGTCAGTAAGAATTATCTGACCCTGTTAGCAAAAACTGATTGATTCTGTTGGGAAACAGATGTTAAACAGGTGGTTTTCCATTTCTCTATTAGAAATACAAATTAGCGGGTGTTAAAATTTTAAGTCTTTTGAGTGTTCTTGTTACAATCTAGCTGAGGACAAATTGAAAATGTTTTTGTCCTACTCATCTCCTCAGATCTTACTGTTCACCATTTTTCCTCAATGACTCTGAGCCACAAGGTAAAATCACAGAATTGTAGGGGTTGGAAGGGACCTCCAGAGATCATCGAGTCCAACCCCCCTGCCCAAGCAGGTTCCCTACACCAAAATATTTAACTCCTCGATGTTGCTGTAAGACCAAGCACAGCTATTTTGTGGTCAACTTTTGTCTTGCCCTGAGCTCCTTCTGAAGGACATCTCTGTTATTCGGAGAGGTTAGAATTGGTGTGAAACTTTTAAATATAAAGCTCCTAAAGAGTTTGAGCATCACCTAGAGTGTGTGGTTGAACAGAAGTGAGAGGGTGCTTGCTGGCGGGTCACTGGCTGCCCAAGTAGAGGGGTTTCATTCTGTTGGCTGCTTACGCAGAGAAGCAGCCATGGGAAAATAGTCTGTTGCTGCTGACTTTTGGGTGGGTAGAAGGGGAGGAAAGGAAGGTCTGGCATTGTCTGGGAGCCAGCAGTGACCGTAGTGCAGGCTGTAGCCATTTTGGGGTAGTGGGTCAGGTAGAACCCGCCTATTGCAGGGGAAAACCAGGGGAAACTTTGAGTGCGAATTAAAATGGGTTTCGCAGTGACCTCTAGTGGGGAGCGAAACTGAGAGCTGCTGGAAGGGATGAGCCCGTTCAGGAGCGGTGGTTTGTACCTGGGTTTGCTCAAATGGTGCATCAGGAGGGTTAGAGCCTATTTCTTTGCCTTCAAACTCCAACTTCATCCTTGGGATGATATTTTACAGCACCTTTTAACGAGTCCTTAAGCATAAACCTCATCGTAGATCGACTGTTGACCACGTGTTAGATAATTCATTAAACAGCAAGGATGTTACGATCCCTGCCTGAGGAGGAAGGCACACAAACAGGACACACGATACGTGGTGTCAGCGGGCCTTCCCTCTAGCCCTGTTAACTCTTCATGGAAGAAGCACGTTTAGGAGAAGGAGTTGGCAGGAGATGGCACATCTGCTTGGGTGACAGGTAAAGCACGGAGGAAAGAGGCTTCTGAATGCGTAGCGTGGTGCTAAAGGAATCCAACATCTCATTGGGTTGGGATGGTTTGGGGGAGAGCAGAAGAGCCCCAAGGAGATTTCTGCTGTTGTAGGGGAGGTGGGTTCTTACGGATGGATCCAATAGATCTGGAGTTTGGTGGCATGTGTGGCATTTTGGTAACGGTCTGGGTGCTCACCTCTTTGAGTGGGTATGAGGTTATGTGAAAGATGCTCTGGGACGTATGGTGCCCACCTAAGGCTCCCAACTCTGTTTGCTTGGGGGATGTGTGGCATGGTTTGTTTCTGCAGAGCTTCCAAAATAGCATTCTAACTGTTCCTCTCCTTCCCCATCTCTTCAGTTCAATTGCATTAAATCAAAGGAACAGCAACATTAACTTAGCAGCCTGTTGAAATGGAGTTCTGAGCCTTTAGCAAAGATGAGTAATAATCTTCCAAAGTTTACTTGATTTTTTTTTTTTTTTAATTTAATTTTTAATAACTGTTGCTTGCCAGGACTTGTTTCTGTGTTACAAACCTTGCCTAACACATTGCCTTGTTGCTCCTGACCTTGTTTGTGGCTTGAGCAGGGGCTAAAGTCTCATGAAATTGTTTTGATCCAGTTTAGCTCCTTGGTTTTTAGTGTCTATAGACAAATCCCTTTGGGAAAAATGAAGCCCTCACTGTAACCAGGGATAGGTTTTCTGGTGGAACTTGTGTCTCAGCAGGCAAGGAAGAAATCTCCTGGTGCTTATAGTTAAGTGATGAGGAAAGGAAAACAATCCTTTTTAAAAAGAGCAGTCGACAGCACCGTGCTGGGGTAATGTGTACTGCTGATGAGCCCTGCAGGGTATCTGTTACTGAGGATGACACCAGGTAAGGACGAAACTCCCAGGAGTGGGGCTGGGGCGGGAGGCGGTAAGCTGTGCTGTGATCATAAAATTGCTACACCTCAGTGATAGCAAAATGCTCAAAATCCGAGCACAAAGCAGCCCAGAAAAGAGCATGGGATTTTTTTGTCTGCCAGAGAACAGAGGGTCACTTAGCAATTAACATACGAGTGAAAGAATTAGGTTAAGGAAACCTGATCAGCTAGATGGCTGCTGTGGTTTCAGCCTTCCTCTTTCAGGTCTCCAGGCTTGGAAAGGAGGTAAAATTCTCTTGCTCAGGTTGTCTTGAGTGCAGGCTCAGAACAAACCCACCCGAAGTGCCAGCAAGCATTGTTTAGGGACATCTCTCTGCCAAAGTGATAAACTCTGACCTGGTCAGACAGCTCTGTGCTGTGGCCAAATCAGAGTGGAAAAATGAGCATCAGCTGTTGAGGGCAAAAATAAAGGAAAGCAAGGTGATAAATTCCTTGTATGAAGTTAGCATAGTATGACTTCATAAACTGAGTTAGGATTCAAATAGCATGTTGTCAGAACATCTTTCTCTGTGGTATTTTGGTACTGTTGCTGCTGAGCATAAATTTGCAAAGCTCAGACCATTATTTCAGTAATATATAGGTGAGTGTTAAATTCTGCACTAAAAAATGGAACATATTAAAATCTCTGTTTAAGAGCTGTCTGACTTTTGGTCAGCATATTATGAGCTTGGGCTTTAGCTCTTTATTTTTGTGAAATTATGCATCTAAACCTGCCAGCTTTCAGTGTCTGATGTGCTGTCATCCTCCAATGAAGCTATGCAGGCTTGCAAAAGCCAACCTCCAAAGTCAGGGCTTGCCAAAACTTAGCAGAAACATTTTACACCGTGCCTTCTCTCCTAATGCATGTTCAAACCCTGACACACTCACCTCTTGAGCACTGGAGCAGCAAGATGTAAAAACTCCAGTGTCATGAGGGCAGTGTGGGAATAGCAAACGTGCTGGGCTTGTGTGCACATCTCTGCAAAGCCCAGCAGTGCTAAAAGGTAAGTTGCTCAAAACGTTAATTTCTATCGTAAGGAAAGTATTTCAGCAGGAACTATTCTATGAAATGTGTAATCCCCAGGTCTTTATAGTTAATAACATCCTATGGTGTGTTTATTTCTATAGAATAAAAAAAAATCTTGCTTGCTAACATGAAATTATCAGTTTGTTTTAATTAAGAAACAATAAGTCTGTGGTTAATTTGTATAGCCCTTGAAACAAGAGCTCGATCCTCAGCAATATTTTCAATATAAGGTCAAATTTAATTATAAACAATTGAAAGTGGAGTGTGCAAAGGAGTTACGTTCTGTCAGTGATGTCCTTTCTGCCTATTTCTGCCTTTTGAGAAGCAGGTTGGGGCGGCTAGTAAAGGTTTAGTGGGTTTTATTCCAAATCTCTGCTTAATCAGTTTTATCAGATCAATGGACGGGCTTTTCATGTTGCAGATTTCTTGCTGGTGTGTGGAGACATCTGCTGCCCGTATTTGAGAGCTGCTTATGGAAGGCATTGGTAGTAACTTAGTGGTCTTGCTCCAGGTAGTATTGTAGCACTGGAATTGGGGATTAGAGGTCAAGGCAGATGAACTTCAGGGGATTCTCGGTTCTGGTGGGTGTATCTGTGGAAATTCTAACCTGTGTATGGTAGTTGCTGGTGGCATAGAAACCAAAAGTGTGTCTGGTGCATTCCACTGCCAGCTGCAGACCTCGCAATTACTTTGTCTAGGTGGAGTTAATGATGTTTTCCAGGTCTCACTCAGATCTTTGGAGCTGGGTTTCAAACCACTGTTCCCATGGTGAAAGCTGCTGGAAGCTTTGAGTTTCCTCTCTGATCGTAATGAGTCTTAAAATTCTTGATTGTAAAGAAATCCATGGGTGCTCACTGATGTGAAACACCTTGGGGAAGATGTTAACAACACATTGGCATTACCTGTACTGGGTTGATCTGACCCTGAGGTACGGGGAGGTTTTGACTCTCTCCTAAGCCTATACCATGCAACCCTTGTGTTTAGAAGGAAGAGGTGGAAGATAACACTGACATCATCATGGAGGGGGCTCTGATAGCCCGGGACAGAGTTGGGGTGCAGGACTTTGTGCTTCTGGACTCCCACACCAGTGAGGCTGCTTTCCTGAACAACCTCCGCAAGCGATACCAAGAGAACCTCATCTATGTAAGTGCCTGCTTGTGTGAGTGCTGCTGAGAGTGCTGTTCCAACTTTGGTTTCACTGAGCATTGAGACAGTAAGCCTTGATTGATGTAGCTGGTACCCAGCAGGGTGCTCACCCAGTAGAATATCAAAACATAGTAATTATGTATGCTGTAAGGCTTTATGTTTGTTTTATGGTTCCATTCCATTCTTACAGGGTTGGTTTTGAATGTTTAGTGTTGGCTTTTGGCTTGGAAATGAGGATTTCTTCCTCAAGAAGCTCTCTCTGTAGTGATGGTACTGATTTCCCACATCTATGCATTTTTCTCCTTGCAGACATACATTGGCACTCTTCTTGTATCTGTCAACCCTTACAAAGAGCTGGATATCTACACAGTGACCCAGATGCAGCTTTACCGAGGGGTGAACTTCTTTGAACTGCCACCTCATCTGTAAGTAGAATCCTTAAGACTTCAGCTGATACGAGTATATGGGATGTTGTCCCCGGTGCTGTGTATGAGCTACAAGGATGTGTATCCAGAGTTGCAAGTCTGGTGAACGTTTTATATTCCCATCTTTCTGTAGGTAAGGTTGTATTTGTCTTCTAGCTGGCTGTGAAAATGAAAGAGAACAGAAGGGCTGAGAAATAGTGGTGGGGGGCTACAGAGGAAGAAAGTCTGAGATAGTCTTGCAGGTAGTTGCAGGACTAGCTCAGTGCTCATGCACAGCTCTGCTTGGGCTTCAGACAGGGAGGAAAATTCAGGATTCTGAGTTGAAGTTATTTTGGTGTTTGGAAACTTTCAGGCGATTTGAGGGGTTGAGGTTGATAGGTTTTGTTTTTGTTTTCCTTGTTTTTCTTCTATAGGTGGCATATTTGACAAGGACTCCATTATTATCTTTGTATACATTTCTATAAGCAGGAGCTGGATTTTTTTTTTTGTTCCACTGGAATAAAAACTGGCTCCTCTGACCTGGAAGGAGTCAATAGTGTGTATAAGTAACATTCACCATAAACATACCCAGCCCATTCAAATCCTATTTTGACAGTGGAAAAAGAATGAGCTTTGTCTACCTCTCAGAAGCTGAGAGACCATGGCTAGCAGACTGGCGTTTTGGGCTCTGCTTTCCCATTATGTCCAGTGCCTGAGATGTTAGCTGGGGAGTACACCCCATTTCTAATGGATGTTTCCCCTCTGAATCCTTCTTGTGACTCTTGTTCAGATATGCCATAGCTGACAATGCCTACCGGGTGATGTGCAGTGAGTACAACAACCATTTCATCCTCATCTCTGGGGAGAGCGGAGCTGGGAAGACAGAGGCTTCCAAGAAGATCTTGCAGTACTATGCAGTCACCTGTCCAACTACAGAGCAGCTGCAGGTCGTCCGTGATCGTCTGCTGCTGTCAAACCCTGTTCTGGAGGTAAAAACTGGATGAATGCAATGTAGAAAAGCTGCTGATGGCCTCCTTTCATGAGACTTTCCTGTCTGCACACTTGCACCCAGGAATGGACTCTTGTTTTTATGGTTTGCACACATAAGTAATAGTGTAAATTAGGCCTCTTGGTAGCATAAGCACTTAACGTTTCTAAACATTAAGTGGTATTAAACTTGTTTTTATACAGGAGGATAGCTGGAACTGGGAGCATGGGGAAACTGTACAGCATACAACAGATCCTCATGATGCTGTTTACAGTCATGCTAAAAAGAGGCATAATTTGTCTAGCTGAGGTCCATATTAAAGCTACAAAATATATTAGTTTGTGTTTGCTTAATTCCTGTAAATTTTGTAATACGACTTGACTGCAGCAAACCTTTGTCCTGTTGCATCAAGTTCTCTATAAGTGACTTGATGTATCTATTTTATCCATAGGCTTTTGGAAACGCAAAAACTCTGCGGAATGACAACTCGAGTAGATTTGGGAAATACATGGACATCCAATTTGACTTCAAGGTGAGAACAAACTTAATGAGCCGCTGTTCAAACAAGCTCCGTCAGTGAGCCTCTTGGACGCATACCAGGCAGCACAGGATTTATTAGTTCTTACTGACACTGCAGATTTCTGACCTTATTTCTAGAGGTTGTGCATTCTGTGAGTGAGGTGACTAGTTATACATCCCAAAAGCTTCCTACATTACTCACAACACTGCCAGTACTTGATAGGACTTTAATATATGTAGTTGCAAAGGGTGACTTGCACTAGAGGACAGGAAACTCTTCAGATATATCTGAAATTGCTGGTGGATACTATCCCAGAAATAGAAGAAGACAACAGGAAAGAAACAGTGCATTTCCTGCATCTCCTGGTGTTGCTGCTTGCTCCTGTTTTGGATGAACAGCCATCTTGATTCTGGTGTTGGTCTAACTGCTTCATTTTGCTAGGGAGCTCCAGTGGGAGGGCACATCCTCAGTTACCTGATCGAGAAATCCCGAGTTGTCCATCAAAACCACGGAGAGAGGAATTTCCACATCTTCTACCAATTATTAGAGGGTGGAGAGAAGGATCTTCTCTGCTGGCTTGGGCTGGAGCGCAACCCTCAGAAGTATGCTTATCTCATCCAGGTCAGTGAGAATCTGACCATCTCTCTATTTTATGTCTGGAATTGTAGGGATCTTTTATTACCATAAAAACAGAAGATGGCTGCAAGCCTGTGCTGTTCACAACACTCTGCCATTTGGTGGTAATTGCTATCCAAGTGCCATGTTTCAAGTAATTGTTGCTGAAAGGGCTGATCAAATGAGTTGGTTTCAGGTTTAGGAGTTTAATAACCTTTTCAGAGAGCTGCAGGCTGCATCTATGCAAGCTGAGGAAATGAAGTATTATGGCCAGGCTGCATTTGTTCTTGATAAAATCACTACTGAATTTTAGTAATTCTTTCTCCTAGGGTCGATGTGCCAAAGTCTTTTCTATTAATGACAAGAACGACTGGAAAATAGTCCGCAAAGCTTTTTCTATCATTGACTTCACTGAAAAAGATTTGGAGGTATGGAAGTCAAAAGTCCATCCAGTTGATGGAAAGTGTCTTGGTTGGAAGATGTGTCTAAGGATTGAGATGCATTTATGAGCATGTGCAGAAAATTGGCACTGCTCCATGGAGATGTAGGAATTTGTTTTCTAACAGTGTATCTCCCATTATTAGCATCTTTTTGGAATAGTTGCTAGTGTCCTGCACATTGGGAACATTCAGTTTGAAGAAGACAGCAATGGACATGCCATCATTCGCAACGGCACTCAGATCAAGTGGATTTCAAAGGTATCTCTCACCTCTTAGACCATATCAGCAAAACAAATAGTATAAAGAAAGCCTGAACTTTCTTTGGGTCTGTTCGCAGAAGTGGAATGATAGCAAGAACTGGGTGTTTGTATGGCTATAAGCAACCTCAGACTGTAGATGTGCCCTAGTGATCACACGGTAGTGTTTAAGCAGCCTCCTGCTGCCCATGCTGAGAGCAGGGTTTGTTTCTCTACAGCTCCTGGGTGTCCACTTGTCCATTCTGCAGGAAGCCCTCACCCATCGGAAGATTGAAGCCCGCTCTGAAGAGGTACTGAGCAGCTGGAAGCAGTGCAGGGACAGATGAGGAGCTGTGCTCACAGTGCTGTTTCAACTGAAACAGATTAATTTGGCTGTCCTTGTCATCCCTATTACCTTGCCCTTCTAGCCTGAGACTTTAATAGAGTGACTATTTTAGTTTTGAATATTCTGGCTGAATGAACTGGTAATTACTAGAAAGCCAGGAACAGGGACTTGCAAGCAGCCGTGAGTTTGAGCCAAACAATTTCCATTTGTTTAGTTCCTGGAGTGCTTCTTGGGAAACCAGACAGCGTAAATAGAGAAAAGCACTGTATAAACTGTTCTTTGAGCAGTTTGTACTAAGTTTGATAAAATGAAACTAAAAGAAGTGAGGAAAGTCACTCCTGGTTCATCAGAATGTTTAGTACTTTCCAAAGCGTAGTATTGCAATCCTGCTGACATGGAGATGCACCAGGCTGAAATAATAACGGGAGAGGAAGCTGTAGGTGGGGTTGCTGGTTCTCTGTGCCTGAAGTATGAACTAGTTTTGCAGAAGTTTGCTGTGCTGAGGTGTGTTCTTCATTGCATCTGGTATATTTTTATTTTTAGGTCTTAAGCCCATTGAATGTCGATCTGGCATTCTGTGCTCGGGATGCTGTAGCCAAGGCAATTTATGGACGGACTTTCACTTGGCTGGTCAACAAAATCAATGGCTCCTTAGCCAACAAGGTTGGTTCCTTGTCTGATGTCCTCTTGGAGCTCCTCCAGTAAGGCCCAACTGCACACGTGAGCAAATACCCCATGCTCAGCAGTGTAGGATCGTCCCACAGCTCTGAGTTGAAAAACTTCAATGCTAGGGAAGAAGTGTGGAAGTTGGTCTGTTAAGTACTTCTTGTACTGAGTTTCCTGCTTCCGTGTGTCCACTCACAGTGGTGATGGGTTTGTGGTTGGACTTGATGACCTTAGAAGTCATTTCCAACCTTAATGGTGCTGTGATTTACTCTTTTGGCATCTCAAAGTAGAAGTTTAGAAAAGAAAGAAACACAAAACTGTGCAGGGAAGAAACTTTAGCTGAAGCAAGAGTTACAAGTTGTGTCTTTAACAGGATTCAACTCGTAAGACTGTCATTGGCCTGCTGGATATCTATGGCTTTGAAGTGCTGGACACAAACAGGTAACAGCAGTTTCTGAGAACGGGGGGCAATCTGTCCTTGTGGCAGTGGGAGTGTGTGCTGAATCCTACAGTACTTTTTGAACATAGTCTTGTCCCAGCAAATCAAGAAAGGTGGCTGCAAATGCTCTGGGTTAGCTCAGTAAGTAAACAAAAAACGTTGTTGCTTTTTGATAAAAATTCTGAGGCTTAATCTATAGAGAACTAGACTGTTTGATTGGAAAACAGGAGGAGGAGGTGGGAGAAGTAGGACTGTGTCCATGAATTGATTAAACAATATTTCTCGTTTAACAACTCTGAAGCTTTGAGCAGTTCTGTATTAATTACTGCAATGAGAAACTCCAGCAACTGTTGATTGAGATGACCTTAAAGGCAGAGCAGGAGGAGTACGAAATGGAAGGAATAGAGGTAATTCATTATTCTCCACGCTTTTGTTTCTTTGAACAGCCACTGCACGCATTGCTTTTCTTCATTAAAGAAGGCATCTTGCCTGTCTCAATTGCAATGTTTCCCTGGGCCATGTGGAAAGCTGTGCTTTGAGTATATGCATGGTTTCATTTTAAATCCCATGTAAGCTTATTCTGCTTCAGTATACTTTGTATCCTTTCTACCAAGGAGATCATTCCCAAATCTGTAGAGTTCATTTTTGCATTGCTCCTGTGAGAGGTGTAAGATAGCCAAGGATCTCATCCTGTAACCCTTTTGAAATTTAATTTGGCCTAGACTTAATTCACATCTCTGGAAGGGGAAGAACATTCCCCAGTCTCTTCTTTCTCCTCTTATTTCCAGTGGGAACCAATTCCGTATTTCAACAACAAGATCATCTGTGACTTGGTTGAGCAGAAGCATAAAGGAATAATTTCCATTCTGGTTTGTACTACTTAAATTATCATGCTTGCCTGTGCTCTGCTGTAGTGGTTCATAATCAGTTCCAGTTATCTGGTGGTTCTGTGTTATTTGGGATCTGAGCAAATAGACCTTGTAAACAAAGACTGATTCATCCAGATAAAAAATCCTGTAAGTCTGTCTGGATTTTGGGTCTAGTTATGTCATCTTTTTGTTTAAACGAGCTATAAACAATAAAGGATGAGTCAGGGCATTGCCAAACCTGAAAGAAAATGGCAGATCTGATTTATCTTGATTTATTCTGTTAGTTCTACTGAAATCAGATAAACAGAACTCCATGTTTAACCAGGAAACTGCTTACATTGGGCAGACCTCGTTCAATTGTAACCAAATTCTTCAGCTTTGCTGAACAATGTGGTGCTAAATGTTTCTGAGGAGGGAATTGTCTGTTCAGAGCATCCTTCTGCCTGGTGCCTGCTCTTTCAGGATGAAGAGTGCTTGCGACCAGGTGAAGCAACTGACTTGAGCTTCTTGGAAAAGCTGGAAGAGAAAGTAGGAGACCATGCCCACTTCGTGACGTATGCATTTATGCTTTGCATCCTACCACAAAGGAAACTTTCCCATCTTTTACCCGTAACAGAGCAGAAGTTGGACTCAATAATTCTTACGGGTCTCTTCCAACTCAGGGTGTTCTGTGGTTCTGTGAGTACTGGGGGAGGAAAAAGTTTTGCTCTGTACCAGAGAAAATCAAGCAGCCTGTCTGTTATCGACCACTGTAATGCTCCAGTAATGTCTGGAGGTATTACATAGGTTGCACTGGGGAGCCTCGCTTCATTCTGCATTTGTGTTTTGCAGAAAGAAAAAAAAGAAAGAAAGAAAAGGGGCTGACTTTGAAAATATTGGATTGCTTTGTCCCCTGCTGACCAGGGGAAGCTGTAGGTATCGTGAAGAGGAGCCTAAAAACCCCGATCTGTATGGTGGATGTAGATTTATTTTCAAGAGTCCATTTGGATATATATATGTGAGCTTTAGATCTGAAGAGGAAAGGAAGACACCTTTGTTTGCATCCCCCATACAATCAGTACTGCAGCCAGGACTCGGTTTGTGTTATTTGCAGATCCTGTTCTGCTGGCGTTGGTGCTGGCGTTGGTGCTGGCGTTGGTGCTGGCGTTGGTGCTGGCGTTGGTGCTGGCGTTGGTGCTGGCGTTGGTGCTGGCGTTGGTGCTGGCGTTGGTGCTGGCGTTGGTGCTGGCGTTGGTGCGAGGCTGTTCTGGCAGTTCCCAGCAGAGCCCTACTGAAAGGCTTCTGCTCATCATCAGTTCAGAGTCACGCTGCTGAACTGTCACTTTCTATGTTTCTGACCATCAAAGCTGAGTGGAAAATCTGTAGCCAACTTCCTCATTGCTGCAGTGTGCCTTAAAACTGCTCTGTGTGATTAGAAGTGTTAAATGGAAACATTAGCGCTACTTAAATAGGAGCCGTGCGTGGCAATGCTCTCGGAACAAAACTTTTGATGTACTGATGTGCTGCTGTGACACAGCTCTGTGCTGCTAGAGATTGCTTGCAAAGCTGAGATTTGTACTGTGAAGTTGCTCTTTTTCTTCCCAGTCCTCTGGTTTTGGTTTGAAGTTGAGGAAAGTTGTGATCTTCTTAGCATGTAGGCTATGAGAATGTATTTAAATGAATGTTACAGGGAGAAGCCATCTTCCAGGCAGAGTGATGATTGCCAAATGGCAATGGATGCTTTGCACATGTTTTGAGGAGTTTGTGGTCAATGACTCCCATTCCGTAGCACTAAATTTGCTGTAAGCTGCTCAGAAAGGAGAGGCAGTTCTTTTGATTATGGGCCATAACTGTATAATCAGAGCCACACTGATAGGAACAGACACTTGATAGACTTCCAGCTGTCACACAGCTGCTTTTTGCACAGGTGTCTTTCTACAGGCTGAAGAAATCTGCTGTTTTCTCTTGGTATTTTTTGCTTTTTGTCTTTTTTTCTTACCTCCCCATAGTCGCAAGCTTGCAGATCAGAAAACACGAAAATCCATTGACTGGGTGGATTTCCGCCTCCTTCACTACGCAGGGGAAGTCACATACTGTGCAGTCGGTGAGTGTGACCGAGGAGCTGCTCTGCATGTTCCTTGCACACCTGTGCCCATGTGGCAGATGGAGCGTGGGCACTGACTCCACACGAGGGTGCTATCCGTGTGCTGGGCCCTTGGGGTGGCACCCAGTTGCTTCCCAGTAAAGCCAATGCTTGCCCACGTGTGCTATGAGCCTTCTAATGGAACAAAGCCTTCTTCCTCTTCAGGATTTCTGGAAAAGAACAATGATCTCCTGTACAGAAACCTGAAAGAGGTAAGAGCAATAGAAGAGAGTGCTCTTCCCTTAAGCATCTTGCTACAAGTGATGTTTTGCAGAAGCTGTATTTAATCTCAGTAGCAATCAGAAACGTATGTTTCTCCTTAGCATTTGACTCTGAAACCTGTCCTCCATTGGGATTGAGATCAGTGCAAAGGCTTTTATTGGACAGATACAGCAGCTTCGTGCTGGAGCCATAGGTGTCCTGGTGACCTGAACTTGGGAAATCAGGCTGCTTCTGGCCTTAACTTTGTTCATCAGTCTTCAGTGCAGAGCTGTCCAAGCAGGCAGCTGATTTCTGGCTCCAGAGCTGTGCATGTGAAGGGGTCTCTTCTAGGTTTAGCTTCTAGCACTGGAGGCTGTTGCTTGAATCTGTGCTGTGTGTCCTTACAGCACCCTAGGAAGGCATGTATGCTAAATATGACAGTTTCTCACTGACTGTGTTTCAGGTGCTGTGCAACTCTAAAAATGGAATCATTAGAGACTGCTTTTTACTGTCAGAACTGGACAGCAGGAGGAGGCCAGAGACTGTGAGTGTAATGTTCAGTCTAAACTTTTAAGGTTGGTTTAACTTCCCAAGTCTGCATTTCCCTGGTTTAGCTCCTGAATTCAGTGCATTTGTTTTATTTTTGAGGGTTTTTTTTTTTTTTTTTTTTTTTTTAGCTTTCTTGTAGGGGTACAGAGATGTTGCTGAGACAGCAGCAAGCAGTGTGGCATAGCTTGCTGTTGTTATTAATGCATCATTCTAAAATGAGCTCTGAGCACAGCATCCAGCAGCCTCCGGTGTCTGAAGGGCTACCTTGCGTGTCCAGATGTATGGCAGAGACTCAAATTCTCCAGCTAAGCACTCTGTCCAGTTAGCTCATGATTAACTGTGTTTCTAAATTGTGCTAGTGCATATGTCAGCCTTTCTCTTGGCTGTAAGAGGAGCGCAGTGAATGAGTTGACTTGGATCCTGCAGTGCTTGAGTTTCAAAGCTGAGAAGTCTTTCTCTCAATGTCATCTTAGGTTGCAACCCAGTTCAAAAACAGCCTAATGAGTCTGATAGAAATCCTGATGTCCAAGGAGCCTTCTTACATCCGGTGCATTAAACCAAATGAGAACAAGGAGCCTGGTAAGGCATTAGGCTCAGTGCACTGTTGAAGTAATGGAATGAGGAGGTGCAGGGTAATTTCTTCCATATCTCTCCCAGTATATTGACACGTGAGTGAGCTTTCACGTACAGTATTTATCAGTGAATGTGTGTTTACTGCAGGGAAGTTTGATGATTGCCTGATCCGGCACCAGGTGAAATACCTGGGGCTGATGGAGCACCTGCGTGTGAGACGGGCTGGCTTTGCGTATCGGCGCAAGTATGAGCACTTCTTGCAAAGGTGAGCAGAGCTGTTTTCCTGTACAGCCAGAATCTGCCTTCCCATGGGGCTTCAGAGCAAGATTTATTTAGATGTCTGGTCCTGGTTCTAAGGTGCAGAGGCACTGGGCTTTTCCTCTGCACCAAACGTAACGTTCATAGGTGGTTTTGATCTGTATCCATGTCGGTCTACTTTGAATGAAGATTAGGAACTGGGGGCTGCTCAGGGAGAAATGCCTCAACATCAATTCACTTCTAGTGATGTCCTGATGGTCTTTCAGATACAAATCCCTGTGTCCTGCTACCTGGCCACACTGGCACGGGCCTGCAGCTGAAGGTGTGGAGAGGCTTATCAAGCACATAGGTTATAAGCCTGAGGAATACAAACTGGGAAGGTAAACTTCTTTCTCTAGTTCTTAACTCTGTTGGTTGGCTGCACAGTACTTCCCATTCTGATTGTTCTGTCTGTGACCATGAGCCCAGAGAGCTGCAAGATGTGGCAATGTAAAACAGGTCCCTTAATTTGTTTTTTGCCTAGACACGGCAGGCAAAATTGGGCAGAGCTACCTGGGTTCTGCAAGCCTGAGGGTATCTACTTAATGACCTTAAAACAGGGCAAAGTAAACTCACCCTGAAGGTATGGGGCAAGGAGTCCCAGATGTGTGCATCTCCACTTGCTTTTCACACTCTTGTGTTTCTATGGGGCTCGAGTCCAGCCTAGTTTCTTTCTCCTCTGAGTTAGGAGGAATGGGTTCCTTTGGCTCAGCACCAAACCTGCCAGTCCAAGACAATGTGGGCTCACTGTGAATAACCTGTTCCTGGTCTCTTTTTTCAGAACCAAAATATTCATTCGTTTCCCAAAGACTCTGTTTGCTACTGAAGATGCATTTGAAATAAGAAAGCACCTGTTAGGTATGGTTCCAGTTCCCTTTATCACATAGACAGAAAAGCAGAGGCTGAGTGGGCAATGTTTGTGGGCTCCAGATGCACAGAGATGAGAGCTGAGACTCCTGGTCCTGAGTGTTACCCGATTGCAGCTGCTTGAATCTCCATGCTGAAGGATGTTCTATGCAGGCTACCTTTGTTCCTGCTTCGTTAGTCCTTTGTACCTGGTTGTGCAGGACTTCCAGTGTTTGATCACTGAGGTTAGGAGCTGTGCCTTCAATCTCAGGGATCTTGTTAGGTATAAGCATGTCTCTGCTTCTTTGCCAGTTTCAAGACTACAAGCCAAATATAAAGGACGCCTCGGGAAGAGAGACTACCAGAAGAAGAGAAAAGCAGGTATGGGCTGTGGAATCAAGAGTTGTCTTAGGGTTGTTTTCTGGTAGGAGTTGTAGCCTTGAAGTCATGAACCTATTTTCTTGTGGGTATAAATTTTTGCTGCTGTGGGTGTTAGGTTCACTAATGGCCTCAGGTTGCTCCAGGAGAGGTTCAGGTTGGATATTAGGAACAATTCCTTCCCCAAAGAGCAGTCAGGCACTGGCTGCCCAGGGATGTGGTGGGGTCATTCTCCCTAGAGGTGTTCAGGAAACGTGGAGCTGTGGCACTGAGGTATATGGTTAATGGGCATGGGGTGGGGATCTTGGAGGTCTCTTCCAGTCTTAATATTCTACAGTTCTGTAAAGATCAGCTGAAGGGAAGAGACAGGTATAATTCCTGCCTGCAATGAATTTGGAGGACGGCATGGCACAGGATCTCTGTCTAATACATGACTCTTGCAGCTATCAAGCTGGAGGCTTGTTGGCGAGGAGTGCTGGCACGGAAGGAGGCCAAGAAGAGGACCTGGGCTGTTGAGATCATCAGGAAGTAACTATCCCCATGGGGAAGGCTGCAGGTGGTGGGTCACAGCGTGACTGTGGCTCCTGGGCAGGGAAACCAAGGCACCTTCATGCCTGTTGCTAAACTGTTCCTACTATTAGCCTGTTATGTATCTCTTGTGATGGCTGCCTTGTACTTCCACTGATTGTAAGGTGGAAGTCCTGATGTGGGTATTTTCTGTAGATTCATAAAGGGTTTCATCAATCGGAAGAAACCTCTGTGCCCAGAGAACATTGAGTTTGTGCGGCTTGTGCAGTACAAATACCTCATGAAGCTCAGAGACCACATCCCCAGAAACGTCTTGGACAAGAGCTGGCTCCAACCTCCTTCTATCCTGGAAGAGGTGAGGTTTGCTGCAGGCCCCTCATCGTGCACTGACCTTGTTCAGGTTGTAAAGCTATTCAGATGACCACATTGCCTTTCTGATCTTTTTATTGCTTTTTTTTTTTTTTTTGTAATGTAGATATCTGAGATGCTACAGAAAATGTGCATTAGGAACCTAGTACGGAAATACTGCCAAGGCCTCACTCCTGAGAGGAAAGTGCAGGTAGCTAATGCATGGGATGCGAATGTGCAAGTTGGAAGTTGCTGCACACATGTGATGCATGTAAATTGCCCCCAGTGCAAGCTGTTCCTTCTGACAGCCACTGCTCCTGCTGAGCAAATGCTTCTGAGCCTGGGATTGTAATGTACAGGGCAGTTCTACAGATGCATAGGTCTAAATCTTGTGACGTTAAATCTGAACGCCATCTAAGTGGAACAGATCCATAACAAGAGGGTCTTCTAGGCTGTTCAGTCCTTATTACATCATTACTTAGTATAATTCAGGAACAAACCAACGAAGAAATACAGCTTTCATTTGCCCCAAGTTGCATGAGTGAGAGGACGATGCTGTCCACAGCTTACACTACACTATGTAACTATACATGGAGAAACTGAGAGGATAAAGGGTGTTCCTTCTCTTAACAGTTACAGCAGAAAGCTGTCACGAGTGCCATTTTCAGAGGAAAGAAGGAGGGCTACCAGCAGAGCATAAACCTGCCCTTTGCGGACACACGGCTGAGTGAGTACATGTGCTGGGACCCCACCACTCCAATTGCTTTGGCCCATTGTGTTTGGTGGCTGCTGGCAATCAGTGCCCCAGGCCATGCCTCAGGCTGGGGTACTCGAAATCCCTTTTTAAGCCAGAAACTTAGGCAAAAAAGGCTGGGACTGATGGGGATACGTGTGTACAGTTCTGAATGGAGCAGAGCTGATTGCTGCAGTGCAACGTGGGGATCCAGCCTCAAAGTCTGGAGCTGCTGGGGGAGGAGATGTGAGCCTAGGGGATCTGCTCTGTTGGTGCAAAACATCACTGAAATAGACTTAGGAGTGGTTTCTAAACCATCAGTTTAAAAGAGTGATCTAATGAGACAAGGATTAATGGGATTGAGGCAATGAATGCATCTGTTTGGTGTTCCCAAGACTGGTGGATCAGCAGTCTGCCACCTACATTCACAATGTCTTTCTGGTTTGATCCACAGAAGAGACGGATATAAACCCCAAAGTTCTGCAGCTCATACAGGGCGAGAAGGTGAAGGTAAGGAAAGAAAACAGGAGCTCAGCAGCTGTGTCCACATCCCAGGCCCTGCAGCCCCATGTGATGCCACAGAGGGAGGTGCTGATCCGAGCTCCTTGTTCACAGTATGCAGCTCCTGTGGTCAAATACGACAGGAATGGCTTCAAAGCACGGGAGCGCCTGCTGGTTCTGACCCAGTCCTCGGCGTATGTGGTGGAAATGGCCAAGATCAAGCAGAAAATAGACTATGCCACTTTGAAAGGTAACAGTGCAAATCCAAATGGGGCTGCTTCTGAGGCTTGGTCTGTCCAGGGCGCTGCAAAAAAGAATGCTTGAAGCAGTGCTCTCTCTGAGGACGCTTTTTGCTGCAGAACAGCCAGAACAGCTGTGTGTCAGTGTACTGTTTTTCTGCAGGTATTTCTACCAGTAATCTGGGTGATGGGATCGTGGTCATCCATGTTCCTGAGGACAACAAACAAAAGGTAGAGAGATGAAATATCACTGGTAATTTGTGGTTAGAAACAATGGTGCTTCTCCTATTTCCTTTAAAATACTCAGATATATGATTATCAGGGTTTATTAACTCATGGTCATCTCTACTTTTGAATTCTTGTTGTTTTACCATGAAAGCATTCTCTTTTCGGAGCCAAAGTTGCTACAAATCCTAAATAGGCTCTGGAATGGATGTTTAACTAATCAGAGTTGTAGGTGGCCATTGCTCTGCAGCCAGGGCTGTGCAGAAAGGACTCCTCTGAACACACGACTGCTGGCTGGGTTACGTGTGGGTATGCTGTCCACTGACCTTGTGCCCCTCTTTTTGCTTCCAGGGAGATGTGATACTTCAGTGTGAACATATCTTTGAGACGGTCACTAAGCTCTGCATGCTGGCCAACAAGCAGAACCTCGTTAAAGTCGTGAAGGGAAGGTAAGGAAGACAGTCAGCATGACCTGCTATGTTTGTTTTCTGCTGCTGTGACCTGGGCCTGAGGTTGTGGGCTCAGTATCCTCCCAGCAGATCCCATTAGTGCTGGCTCTGTCCAAGGACAGCCTGTGGGGCTGAGCTGGGGGTCACTTTAGGATAAATGCTTCTCCCTGAACTCAGAAGGCCTCCAATTGTGATGGCTGAGTGCAGGAGCCTCCTCGGTCACACCAGCTAAAAGCAGGTGGATGCAGTCCATCTCTCAGATCTATACAGAAATTGGAACTGGCATATGAAACCTGCACTTCTGTTCCAGCTTTTCTCTCTGGCCTTTGCGTTTCAATTGTAATTGGATTCTTTCTGTTCAGTGGTCTTCTCCAGGTCAGATCTGCTTATCTTCTAATGCTTAATTGCTCCAGGAAAATTCAGGTGCCCAGACTAGGCAGGCATGCTGCGTTCATCAAACCCTCTTGGGCTGTATGGTATAATGCAGTTGTTTAGGAAATTTACCTAAGCTGAAGGGCTCTGATCTTCTAATCTAACAAGATTTGCTAAGGGAACAGAAATAAAGTGGGCTTAGAGTAAAGCCTATTGTGAGGAAAGCACTGCAGAAGTAATTGTCTGTGTTTGCAGCCTTCGGTTTCGCATTGGCTCTGGGAAGGAAGGGACAATGGTGTTCACTGTTGGGCCGGAGCCCCATGTCTTTAAAGCCAAAGATGGACAGCTTACAGTGGTAAGGCCTCATCAGGGCACTGAGAGTATGGCTTTGGCTTTTCCCTCTGATGCTCACCCCTTATGAGAAACACAGTTAAGCCTTGGAAGAGAGGTGTCTTTGTGAAGCAGTTGTGAAATAGGAATCTCAAGGACACACAGTTTGTGTTTAACTTACTGACTCCTTTCTCTCATTCCAGGTGTCAAACCAGGCAAAGTCTTGATGAGAAACAGTTCCAGTTTCTGGTCATCAGAAATGGAAAGGAGCCTGCAGGCTGTGACCAGCACCTGCAGCACCCCTGCAATCTTTGATGCCATAGGGTTGCTGTGACTTGAGAGTTTGCTTGCATCTTTTAGGTACTTTTTTTTTATAGCTTAAAACTACTGAGCTGTATCTAAATAAATTCATCACCTTGCTGTAATGTTCCAGGATGCATAGATCCTTGTTACATGCTGTCACAGGGTATTGTTTAGGTAGCTGCACAAGTAAAATGTCAATCTGTGCACCTAATAACCTGTAGCAGAGCTCTGAAGGAAGGATTCAAAAGGAAAAGACTTCTCCAGGCTGTGTTTTGAGTCACTGTACTAACCAGGAGAAACCATGTGAAGTGCAGGTGAATGGAGTTGAGTCTCTCAAGCAGCATGCAGAGGTATGTTTGTAAATGTAGCAGTGAGGTTGGCACAGGTATTCCTGAGTTGGTGCATCATCTGGAAATCCCAGGAAGATCCTTCCTTGTCTCCAGGCACAGGGGAAGGAAAACGTCTTAAAGTAGTACTGTCCTTGCTTCTCCCTGCAAAGCAGCTATGCAGTGCAGTGAGGCTCCACAAGTGGTGATGAATGGGACAGGTGACCTCACTTTTCTTTTAAGAGGGGACATGCAGATTTGGTATAATTTGGTTCAGAGGAAACCTTCAGCAGCAAGAGACTGAAGCTTCATCTCCCTTTGAGGAGCTGCGATTCTGCTCGCTCCTTAGGAGTGCAGTTCCCTCTAGCTGCATATTTTGGCAGCTATGAAGAGGTAGAATGCAGGAATTCCCTTTGCTCTCTCTGGTGCCTCATGTTGAGGCCAACCTGTGTAGCTCCTGCTTGACTGAGGCTGCAGCCTGAATGAGAGCCAGATCACTGGTGCCTTGGCTGTGAGTGGTTCCAGGAGGTAAAGCTGATAGCTAGGGGAAGATGTGTGGTATTTCTTACTGAAAGTTCTTTCTAGCTCCAGGGACCATGAGGACAGCATGTTAGCTACTGAACTTCAAGCAAGTAATAAATCAACTCATGTAAATATGAAATATCTTCTAATTTATTTCATGTTATGCTTTAAAAAAACAAACAA
This sequence comes from Lagopus muta, assembly GCF_023343835.1. Lineage (NCBI taxonomy): Eukaryota > Metazoa > Chordata > Aves > Galliformes > Phasianidae > Lagopus > Lagopus muta. The sequence goes on along the minus strand of NC_064449.1, from coordinate 5,964,063 downwards.
AAAAAAAACAACAAAACATTGCAAACAACAACCATACACTGAAATCCATCTTAAGGTTTTTTTGTGTGCATAAAATAGGAGGGAATGATTGTACAGAACACGAAACAAAACAACTCCATTAAGACTAAAAGGTAAGACTGGAGCGTGGAGACTTCCACAAGGGCTCTGAACAGTGATGTCCTGCAGCAGGCAGAGCTCAGTGTGGGCTCTACAATCTGCCTTGTCTGAATACAGGAGTGACTGCTTTGCAGGAGCAAATGCATTCCCAGCTTAGCCCTGAGCCAGGGGCTGGTGTTACTGGACTGTTTGGCCCTAACTGCATCACAAGCTACTGATTTTTAGGTAAGCTTTTCTACATTACTCCAATGGAGGGGGGGGGAAATAGCCTGCAGGCGTAAGATTTCAGTTGGCTCTGTTCTGCTTCAGCATTAGTGGCTGTTGTTGGGTGCTGGAGGGCAGCATGCATGAATCAAAGCAGGCAGGTCAGCACAGTTAACATCATGCAGCACTAGCTAATCTAAAGAACTGCTTGGGGCCAGGGTAGCTGCCTCGTACCCCATCTCCCTCTGAAAGCTCTATTGGCAAAACCATTTAGAGTAAAAGGCTTGGGAGCTGAGAGCATTTGTGCAATGGCATTAAGTGGCTGTGGGAGATGTTCTTGTTTTACTGAGACTTAATGAACAAGGGCAAGCAGCCAGTAGGTAAGGGATGTTCTAACAGCAGACGGTGGTACATCTTTGTTACACAACTGCAGCAATTAAAGTTAGGAGTGTGTTACAGATCAGAAACTTGTAAACAGCTCAGTCGTGTCAAAGTACACAGTGCCAAAGAGAACACACGCCCCAGCTTATCACATAAGGCAAGAAGGGAGAGGCACTGTGTCCTGCACACCGACAGCCTAAACTATGGACTTGTATGAACCCAAAGTGTGTTGCACTGGTGACAAACGTGTGTAAGTACAGCTTAGAAGAAGAGCTGAAGCTGCTGAACTGCAGTGTAACCGCTGTGTCTGGGTACTACTCAGTTCTTACTCATCAGTCAGGAGCTGAAGAAAAAGTAGAGGAGACAGGGACAACCACCACTGCCACAGCCCCTGTCTGAAACGTGAAGTCTTTGGTTAGGAGGAAGACAACTTCAGCCTAACTCTGAAAGCTGTTAGTTGTACACACTGCTGTAAAACTGCTTACTGCTTTATTTTACATCCCAGATAGCTGAGCTGCAGAGGTTGCTACTGAAACAAATCAGTAACACAGCTGGTGATGTTGACTGTGCCTTTGGTTTTTGAAATGCCAATGTGCCACAATCGGCCCTGAGCCAGGACTAGGAATCCTTACAGCAGGAAACCTGCAGAAGTGAAGGACCTCACTGAGTGATGCAGAGCTGCCACTGTGGGACACCCAGCCACTGGGGCCAGCAAAAAGTACTCCAGGTGAAGAGTCAACAAGGTCTGAAACAGCCAAAGTACTCTGGAGTCTGGCACAGTGGCACCTGACTGAAGTTTAAGACTTCCTACTGCTGGTTTCTCTCTCTCAAGCTTTTTTACATTAACCATTACAGCTGCAGCTCTTCTCATTCTCCATTAGCATCCAATCCTAGTGAATAATACGCTCTCTTCTGCCACTCTGATACTTGACTCCACACTAGGCAACACGAGACTAGGAGGTAGATAAAAACATCCATTCATTACTGCTCTCAGAAAACCAGACACTACAGCATTCTCTGCACAACATTTCAGCTTCATCCTTTCATATACAGCTGCCATTTCTGCCGAGAGACTTGGAAAATGCTCAGGTTAAAGGCAAGCAGGGATTAACCTCTTCTGGGCCTTCAGCTCTATACCAGCACTCTGCACTGCCCTCTCTCAAAGCCAATGCTCCTGTAACAGCTGCAGAACGGAGCTACAGCTGCTGGCCTCCTGCCTACACAGGGCTGGCACTGCGTGTCAAACCTGTTACAAATTTTAACCTGTGGTAAAGAATGCACAGCTTATGGATGGGTGAACTGAGGGAAATAAACTTCCCAACAGCAATGTGGGGTCAGGCTTCGACTGGTAGCAATACCACCCTAAGGAAAAGCCACCAGGCACAGTTAGCTCCTGCTCCTTCTCTTGAAGGAATTTCAACATCTCCCATCCTTGAATCATACCAAAAAAGTGGGGATGGGCCTCTCCACAACTCAGTGCTGGAGAAGCTCCACTGAACCATGGAAGGGGGGCCTGAGAGCAGTGGGAAGCCACAGCCACCTGCACAGTCTGGCAGCACTGGGTTCCCTCTGCCTCAAGCCTCTCCTGCTACCACCTGTCCTGCCAGCAATCACACTGAGGCACTCCTGAGCCACCAACCTTATCGCCTTCTGACCTGGAAGGAAGGGAGCTCTGCAGCAGCTCCACTGTGCTTCTGCCATGCTGCAATGCCTAGGAGACTGGGGCAGTGAGAGCCAGGAGGGAAGGCATGTGGCTGCCTGACTTCTGTTGTTTCGTTTGTTTTTTAAAGTGCAGGATAATTACTAAAGCCAAAGGAAGCCAGTCTTCTTCCTCACTAACCACAAAATAGCAAAGACAAGAGGGCTACAAACTCAGGGCATTTCTCCAGCTGTTCAGAGGGCTTTTTACATACCTACCATACGCCCAGTAACCTTATTTATTCTCATCCTAGAACTACCTCGTTTAAATACCCCAAATAACCTACTGTGTTACAAAACGTAATTTACAGACTTGTTGAACAAAGAGAAGCTGCCTGGTCCCCTGCTGCAGACAATCCATCAGGAGAAGGGCAGCACCTTCCAGACAGACCCCTGCAGCCGCCGCTCGGCTCACTGGTGCAGATGGGCTCTGTCATCCGGACGCTTGATGTGGATCCTTCGCACGCGTTCGATGCGCTCTCGTTCCTCATCTTCCTCCAGGTGATGGGAGCGGCCAGCTGCCCCTCCTGTGGCTTCCAGGAGCGCGTTGTCGGGTCCCCTGCCGTCCTGGGACTCATACAGCAGAATGTTCAGTGTCTCCTCGTAAATGCGGGCTTCTGGGAACTCCACCTGCCCACCGAGAGAGAAGGCTGCTCTTACCTGCTGCAGGCACCTCGCTTCTCCTCCTCAAACTTCCCTGTTTTTAAACATGTCTCAGCTGTACTCCACCCACACAAACCCATCCTAGCACCAACGTTTTGCCTTCAGCCTTTTAGTCCCAGCTGGCAGTTTTTTCAGAACTGGCCAAACGTCTCTGCAGGGAGGTACGCCACTGCCTTTACACAGGAATGGACAACAAACATGATTAAGTGCACAAGTTTGTCTGAAGATAAGAACTGGACTGAACTTGCACTATGTAACACCATAACTGCCCTGTGTTAAGCGCTGCATCCAGTCAGTCCCTGCCCCAGCAAACCCACAGGATGAGCTCCACTACGCTGCTCTCCCATTCTGAATGGCGTTGATTATTCTATAGAGATGCTAGACAATGAAAAGCGTGTTCAGAACGGAACAGATGTCAGGGTGCCAGCCTGAAAGCAGTGGCGCCCCGCTGCTGTTTACTGTACCTTTGTCTGTTTTTTCTCAGTAGCATAAACAATGGAAGTGCAACAGACTTCAGCAATCTTCCGTCCCTGCCCGTAGAAAGACCAGCAGCAGATCTCGTCTCCAATCACATCCTTTATAAAGAGCACTCTCCCATTAAACCTCAAGGACAGCTTATCAAATAGCTCAATGTTTTTCAGCATGTTGTCGTCAGAGTTGCTGTGAGAGACAGAGAAGGCAGCGGTCGCATCAGGGTAATTAAAACAGTAATGCAGAGCAGAAGGATTCAGGCAGTGAGCATTTGCAGGCCCACAAGCCCAGCTTCCTTTGATTTACTGCACATCAACAGCACTGAGTAACACTCGGGCAAAATGGATGTCAAAGGCCATTTCATCCTCACAGACACATGAAACCCTTCCTGAATTCAAGCTCAGCACCAGCTGGATGAAGACAGTGTTTTGTCATGAAACTTAAACACAGACATAAGGAATGGCAGACAAGGTCCCAGTCTTAATGATTTTACCACTTATTGACAATGCTATGGCAGGCTTTCTGTATTCAGCCAAAGTGCTGCAGCCCACGGGGAGCACAGGCCAGCAGTTGGCCAGGAGTCTCTACCAGCTGCACCTGGGTGTTAGAGGAACCCCCATCACAGAAATAGCACATGCTCAGCCTTCTGTGGATGCCAGTAGTCCCTCCTGACTCAAGTTTGAAACTAATTGGGAAAATACTGAGCTCATGCCAGCTCCAATCTGTCACCGGTTCTGAGTGTAGAAAAAGCAAATACGTATCACAGAATTGAGTCTGTGAACAACTTCAAAGAACTACAGGTTCAGTCGTTTACCTGGTGTAGGAATATTTGTTGTTGCTTCTGTTGTATAGCAACTTCACTGCCGGCTGTAAAAAAGCCAACACACACATCAGTTAGAGGACATGCAGTAAGCAATGGAATCCCAGCTCCAGCACCGCACGGCAGAGGAGCTGCAATATGAAATGACACCATTAGGCTCAAACTCAATGGGATTTTGTTGTTGCTGCTGCAAAACTGTTGTGTACCAGCTGGTAATGGAGACACAATCCCTTCTGATCCCTTTTGGGACTAGACTGTAATTCATCCTCACCCACCACAGCCAGCAGGCAGAAACAGGAGTCACCGATTCAACGTAGCTGAAGAAACCATCTGTTGTTGTTTATCAGAGCAGACAAACCAACGGAAGACCTAACAGCCCTGATGAGCTGCTCCATCAGCCTGCTTCTATCTACAGCCTCCATTGTAACACCTTACGTGGAGACAGACATGGCCTGACCAACATCTGACTTTTAATTTAGAAGACACATTTAGCCTGCTGTAGATTTCCAGCTCAAATGTTAAACATCATTTCTTAAGGACTTGGTCAAAATCCCAAGCACATCCCAGCATCCTCTCAAGCTACAGCACAGTCTGGTCTTTCTTACCTTGTTAGAAGTGGCTATAAGTTTTTGCTCTTCCTTGGAAGAAGTGATAACTGGTACCTTGCAGAATGGTTCGTATGCATCTTTATTCTGCTGAAACAAGAACCAAACAGCAGCTGAATGTACACAGCCCTTAAGGCACACTCTCATGAGCTGGGAACGTCCCGCATTTCTGTGCCACAGCTGAAGAACCACAAGCTAAGTGTGCCATCTGCCTCCATACGCTGCACCCCAGCTTTGGAAAGGCAGCAAGCAGACACCAGCAGTCCATCCTGCCATGTGCACTGAAGCTCTGCCCACCTCAAGCAACCTCACCTCCACCCTTCACAGCAGCCAGAGCAACCCAGCTCCTGTTGGCTTCACAACCTACCTGCAAGGCTGCCTGGCACTCGTCCACCAGCCCCTGCACCAGGTAATACTTGGCTTCAGCCAGGAGCTCTTCAATCTCCCTGCGGCTCTCCGGGAGCGGCACAGCGCCGTCACGCAGGTAATTCAGGATTGTCCCAAAATGTTTCCCGCAGCGGTCGATCAGGATCCAGCCTAAGGAAACAAGACCACAGTAGAGCAAACGTGGCAAAAGACGTGGAGCCTGGCCTAGGCCTGCTGCAGCAGGCAGGTTCCTGCCAAGAGAGCTCCAGCTCCGTGCTCCCTTTGGCAATGGGAGCAGCAGAACGCTGTATTTGCACGGGGAACTCGCTGCCTCCTCCTGCATTTTTCAAGTGCATACGTGGGAGGAAGGTAGGAAGCTCACTTGTTTCTCACAGTTCCCAGTTATTGACAAACGATTAACTGTTACAGAGGAAGGAATTCTTCTCATTCCCAAAGCAATCAGCTCTGTTCTCCCTCTACTCCCAGGATCCCTGACTTACACATACACGTGGCTGGTTCTTAGGGAGACATTTCTTACTCCGGCCAACCAAACTCAACCACATGTAGGTTTGCACACCTGAACACAAAGAGACCCACTGCGATCCACCACCTCCATCAGAGGTGCAAAAAAAGGTCAGAAAGAGAGCAAGCACAGATGCTGGATGTGTCACCACCAATTCTGTTCCAGTCTCCACGTTCCCAAAGTGCAGTTATTCAGTAGAGCAAAATGCTTACTGGCACAGTCTGGAGCTGCTGAAATCCATGATGCAACAGCACACAGAATGTAACGTAGGGATGATGGGGATGAGGTAAAGGAAAGAAAACAGCCACAACAAAGCACTTTCCAGTTAGCTGTGACGGGAGGATCCCTGTCTCACCTCTTGCTGCCAGTCTGCTGCTGGACCCTGAGAAGCCTTAAGCAGTGTTGAGCCTCAAGTTTCCATAAATGAACAGCTGGCCACCCTGATGGGCTGCAGCTCAGGAATGCAGCGAGGAAACGCTTGTGGGGAAGGAGTCATATTTTGGACAAATAAGGAAAGTAGGTTAAAGCAGAGCCTGTATGTTCTGCATGAATGGAATTACGAGTAAAAATCTGAATGTTTGGGTAGGTTTGGAAAGTGAGCGCAGCCCTTTCGTGCTGCTCTGAGGAGAAACTGAGACACTCTGCAGCAGTTCACTGTGGGCTCTCCGTCTCCCTCGTTACCCTGCTGTCTACACAATGCATGCTTCCAATTGTAATTTTACAGACTGTAATAACAAACTGGAAAGCTGAAGGCAGGGTAACTAGAAGCAGAGAAATAAAAGAACAAAAGACCGATCCAGGATAACAAAACCCAGTACATCTATAGCAGCAGAGCAAAAAGCCCATTTGTCAAGGCAGAGCTCTCCCATTTCGAAGAGACAAGGGAGCACAGGGCATGCTAATAAACAACAACATCCACATTCCCAAAAATGCAGCCATTGACAAAGCGTTTACCAGAGCTCAGCACAACCTGAAGGGAAGTAATGAGAGGGTTGAGAGCAGAATGATGACCCCCAAACTTCTTTGTTATCATCTCTGCCGCAAGCCCTTCTGTAGGCTGTGAAAACGTGCTGTGCCTTTATGCTTACAGATGGCAAAACCAAAGCAGAATTGCTCACTTTGAGACAGAGAGGAGGGGGGGGATGAGAAAATATTTTGAGCAGCATTGCAAAATAGAAGCGGCTGCTAAAGCAGCTTTCAAAAAACCCTTCTGTTTGACCCAAACAGCCAAAGCCGCAGCCAAAAGGAGATGACTCACAGGAAGGTGACCCTGCTGCCACTCAGTTATGGCTGTGCAGGGCCCAACAAGTGGGTCTGCAGCCTTTTAAAGCCATTTTCTAACTGCAGCATTACAAAAACGTGCTGCAATCCACGCCGTGCATCAGGCATACAGTGTTGATGAAATGCACGTGCACACATTTCATCTTTAGGAAATTTATTCTCAGGGACACCTTCCAACCACTAAGCAAGGCTACATTTCCTGACCAAGCCCAGATGAAACAACAAGTCTGACACTGCTGCCTGATGCTTGACAGCCTTACAAACAGCCGGCCAAGGAAACCCCCACCCTGATCAACCAGTTAACAGTGATGTGAAGAGAGGGAAAGCAGAAAGGAAAACTGGAAACAGATGGAGGCGGTTGGAAAACCCACAGCCTTCTACCCTCTTCTAAGCACAAAATAAAATATTTAAAATATGCTGACTTGCTCGGGAACAAATTCTAAGCTGAAAATGATCATCTGTCATCCCCAGCAGAGAACTCATCTCTTCTCCTGGAGTCCAAGCAGCAGCTTGTTGTAATTGTTACGCTTTGAGAACGAGCTCAGATGATGGCACTGGGGTCAGAAGAATGCATCCAGATGAAGAGAAAGACACACAGTGTGAAACATTCCACAGATTGCAAAAAAAAAACAACAAACCAACTTCATTCTTTCCAGTTTCTCTGCAAGTCTGGCTCCTTTTCCTGAGAAACTCTGTTTGGTGCCAGACTTTGGGTGCGACCAATTGACAGTATTTTGACCAACCTCAGATACAGAGAGCTTCCTCTGACAGCTCTAACACCATTGTCCCAGTTTCCAGCAACGTGCCAGCAAGAGGGAGATAAAGCAAGAGCTACTGCCATAGGAGTGTCTCAGTTACAGTATACAGGAAGTATCAAATTCCCATTAAAGCACAAATGAGCTAAATGGAACAGTCCCATGCAGGCACAGTGGAATTCACAGCAAAGTAAGTATGAGATTTTACATCTTAAGCATGGCATCTTAGCAGAGTGAACTCTGGATCTGGAGTCCTAATGTCTGCTGCTCTCTGGGAGAAAGAACCTGCACCTATGGGGAGACAAACTGCACCTTGCCCTGCAGCCCACAGACCGCTGCTAATGCCATACAGCAGCTGAAAGCTTGCAAAAGGCCTGGTAAAACAACTGCAACAATGCAGCCTTTCACCTTCCCCCCAGCTTAAACAGAAGCTTGTAGCTAAAATGGGGATATTCTGATGATTAAGTTGTTGGATTTTTTTTGTTTTACATTTTTTCTCCTTCCAAGCAACTTTTTCCTATCTCAAGAAAGCTTATTATGAGAGCCCCACTAAATCCATTACTTGTTCCACGTGGCCTCCAAATACAGCCTATTCTAAAGCACTAAAGTCCAATTCATCGAATGAAGCAATACATTTTTTGTGTTTTCAGCAGCTTCAAACAAAATTTCAAATAATTAACCAGCTCCAAGGAAGGTGTGTCAGACCTGTAGGATCAGCAATGTGGCAGCTATTGTTACAGAAAAGGTATCCACTGATAAACACTGAGATAGGCAAAGTGCCAGCATGTAAATTGAAAGCCCCACTTTGAATTAAGCTCTGTATCCTCCCACAGAATGAAAACACTGACATAAAACGACAGCAGCAGCTGCAAACAACCATCACACAAACACATCTCAGCTCTGCCATGAGTTTGAATGTAAACATCTTCAAGCATCTCAGGATTAGAAAAAACCAACCTATCTGGTAAGGAAGCAAAGTATTTGAATGCTGCCCCTTTAGAAGGCTGCAGTTTGACACAATGCACATTCTTGCTCTGCAGATGCTTCACTTGGACAGACCCTCCTCCTCACTCCCTTCTTTTGTTGTCTGTAGTACCATAGCAAAGTTCCTAAAGAATTTGCACTGCTTTTGCTCCACTGAAGCCAACAACCTGTATTCCCACATGAAAATAAACTCAGCCTTCCAAAATCATCTCTTTGCTCAAAAAGCACACCACTTCCAAGTTTTATATTTATATTTCAGATAAGGAAACAAGATGAGGAAACAGCCTTCTGAGCTTCCAAGTAAATACGCAAGTCCTGACTCAGAGTTTCTCAACCACAATCCTCACAATTTTCCACATACTTAAGAGCTTTTGTGTTAGCATTTCACAAGAAAAAGCCAGCTTGTGCTATCTGGGCCTGAGAGAAGCCCCTTCTGGCTCTCAACACCCTTTTGGTGTTTAGCCAACCAGTCAAGCCACACGTATCCCTCATCTCACATCTTTCATCAACTGTCTGAGATGAACTTCAACGCTAATCAGAATGCCCCATCACTACACATTTCTCCCTCTTCTCCAACTTTTGGTCCAACCTCTCCCAACCAGTTGGAGCAGTAGGAGGGAAGCAAGGCGCACCCTTACCTTCACTGTCTGTCAGAACCTCCATTCTCCCACTGAACATGGCCTTGAGCATGGTGTCCTGCTTGGTCAGTGTCTGCATGGTGGTGTAGTACAGGGCCCCGCCAATGTTCAGCTTGACATACTTGGAGCTCGGGCTTGTTCCTTTGAAGGAGGTTGTGCGGGTGGCAGCTGCCGGCACTGCTGAGCTCACCACGCTTTCTCCCGACATCTCTTCCTGCAAGCAAGGAGTCACCAATCAGAGCCCTATAAGGACCAGCCTCAGCACCTCCTCGAAATCTGCCCAAACGCTTTGGGTGCTTTAACGTTGCCTTCTATGTGAAAGAGACAGCCAGCAGCCAATGGAAGCCAAACAGCTCAGAGGGAAGAGCTCCTCAGGTGCTGAGCACTGAGAAAATCAAAGCTTTCCTACCGTCAGACAAAAGCTGCACCCGTTTCTTTCACAACTTTTAAAGCTTTGTTTCATACATAACCTGGTGTGCAACCGAGGCCGTTCCCAGCATGCAGACCAAGCACACCTCCAAAAGAACCAACATTTCCTGGAGGCTTTCCATCTCCTTAAAGCTCCCCACAATGCTCCCGCATCTCCCAGCATACAGAACTGCTGCTCTGTATCCCCTCTGCCCGTAATGCTCATCCAAAATTAACCCAGGGGAGCTAACGAGGCCTCAAGTCGTGCCAGGAAAAAGCCGACATTACATCAAACTCTGTCTCCGCGTTGCAGTGCGCTGTCACACGAAGCCTGCAGCTGCCTCAGGCGGACGGCACCGGGCCCGACACCCTTCAGCTGCCTGATTACCGCGCTAATTGATTTCAGCCCGCTGCTATAAAAAGCAGAGCAATCCGACAGCGCCCGCATCGCCAGAAGCCGCGACAGGCGCTGGGGCCGCCGTGGCTCCTCTCACAGAGCACCTTGATGTCCCGGCCCCACGGCTCTGAGCCGCCCCCGCCGCGCCAAAGCTATTCCCGGGGGCTCGGCCTCATCCCCACCTCCTAGGAACAAAAGCGGAGCCCCCAGGTCCTCCCGCTGCCTCCCAGCCCCGCCGCCTTCTCCTCACCATGAAGGGCGCGACGCAGCCCCACGGAGCGAACGTGCGGACCGCCGGGCGGGGAACTTCCGCCCTGCTCCGCCCACTTCCGGTCCGACGCCCGTCTGCTTCCGGTGGAGCGCTGGTGCGCTTCCTAAAGCGTTCCGATGCGCCCTCTCAGCTCTATCAGGCGGGGCCGGGCCGCGAGAGGAGAGGAGGCCGGAGAGCGGCGCGGCCCCAGCGGGCGGCGCGGCGGGGAACGGAGCGGGTTGGGCTCGCTGAACCGCGGCACAACCGGAGCGGTGCGTGGGAAGGAGGGAGGGAGCGAGCGGAACAGTAAAGGAGCGGTGCAGGTTGCCGGCCGGAGCCGCGGCACGGACGGGGCTGCCGGGCTCGGCCTAACGGGCTGCCCGGGGCCCCGCTCGGCTCCGAGTCTCGGGAGGTCGCTCTGGGCTGCGTGTGGCCGTTCCCTGCTCTGGGTTGGCCCCGGATGCCGCTGTCCGCGGGGCCGCATCGCCTCCGCCGCGTTCTTGGGGGTGTGCGGGGGGAGGTGAGTGGGGCAAATCGCCCGTCAGCCGCCCTCAGCGCGGGCTGGAGCCGCTGGGCGGGCTCGTGCCTCCGGGCAACGGGTGCCACGCGCTTGGCTTCCCTCAGATGAGCTCAGGTTCGGGTGCTGGCAGGGGTGGTGGTGGTTCTGTCCGTTTTGTCTGGCTCGGCAGCCAGAAGTTGCCTTCCGAGGTTTCTTCATCCCTTTTATAGTGATCTGTAGGTCTGTTCTTAGTTACGTTAACTTTCTTGTTTACAGAGAATGCGTCAGGCTGGAACGGAGAGCTGGAGCGAGAGGAGCAGATCACAATGACTACAGAGCACTGATTGGTGTTCACTTGTTTACTTAGCTTTTAAAATCTGCATGCCTGCATTAGGGTGCAGAGTTCACTCAGATGATGTCCATGTAGATATCCGTGCTCTCCTATTGCAGACTCATTGCCAGGTAACTTGGCCTTTGCAAAGGCTGCATTTTGCCTCATTGGTTCTGTGCTGTTGAATACCCTCCCTCCCCCATTTAAATGACAGATGCATGCAGTCCTAACGTCCGAATTGCCTTTGTGTGTTTTCTTCTCTTTGCTTCTCCTTCCTCAGGTGCTCCCTGCAGGGATCGTTCCATTACGTTCACCTCTTGGTCAGTCATAAAGATGTTCAGTGCCAGCCAGTCCTCCAAAGCCCAGTTCCTGGACAAAGCACGGCAGGCCCGCGAGGAGCGACGTGAGCTGAAGGAGAGGGAGCGTGCTGCTGTGCAGATCCAGGCGCTGGTCAGGAGGTTCCTCTGCCGATGTCACCTGCAGAAGGAGATCAGGTGTGTGGGGTTCTGCTCTCTGTGCCTTGCTCTGATCTGGAGAGGTGGGTTTGTAACCACTGCTTGTATTCCTCTCTTTCCTAGGAGAGAAGTGGAGGATTTCTTTGGGACAGCTGAACCTGGGGCAAGTAAAAGAAGTGCTCTTTCTGTCTTCAGAATTGCTAGGAAGCTGCTGTTTGTATTTAATCATAAAGAGGACAAAGAGGTAAGGTTTCTACTCTGATATTCTTCTTTCAGTGACGCTATCTAAATATATTCAACATGTTAGTATATTATCTAGTGACCACGTAGGTACCTGCAATATATTTTGGCTTCAGAAATGTGATCTCTGCTCTTCTTGGAGAAGTCTGCCCATAGGACTGAAATAGAAGAACCCTTGAATTTTTCAGTAGTGGTTCTGTTCTCAGGGCATGGGTTAACAGATGATTTTCCTGCTGACCCTGCCAGCATCAGTAATTGAGCAGTGCCTTGCAATCAGTTCTCCAGGCACATCCACTGTGGCAAATCAACAGAGATCTGTCCTCACACAGGCAGATCTTCTGCATTGCTCTGGCATGATGTGTAGAAGAGCTTTCAGGGAATGAGGCATCAGTACTGTCAGTGGGGAATGCGTGTATGACGTTTGTTTTGATATGCAGCTCCCTCTGCCGAGCTGTTCCTAGTGCTTTTCCAGAATAGCCCTTACTGTAGTCAGAGCTAATGTTACCTCTTTTCTTTTGTTTTGCAGAGATTTGAAAAGCTGTGCCGTTGTATTCTTAATAGCATGGATGTTGAGAATGAACCAAAGGTCAGCAGGATTTTGGGTGGGAGGAGAGGGGAGCTGTGTGTGGAGATTTAGGTTGGTGTTGTTTAAATTATTTAGCTTTCAAAAGCTCCTGAGAACACCATGGTGAATGTTTGGACCGGTTCCTCCGAATTCCTCTAATGTTTTTACAGTGCCTTTCTGTGGTGGCTGGAATGCTTTGACCAAGTGTTTTCTAAGAGAAATAACTTGGCTCCACTGCTGGGTTCAGTGGGGCCCTGAGATCAGTTGTTACAAATCTTCCTGGTAATGTATCTTGCCTATCAAATACTGATCACTGCTGCCTTTTGTGTCCTGCCTTCCTCAGGTGTGGTATGTGTCACTGGCACTCTCCAAGGATCTCACGCTCTTATGGATCAAACAGATCAAAGATATTCTGTGGTTTTGCTGTGAATTTCTCAAGCAGCTTAAGGTAATTCATATTTTGTTTCGTTTGCCTGTGTCTAACAAAGCTGTAGTTTAGCACAGAGCTAATTAGGTTTATTATGTCGGTGTTTGTTATTGCAGCCTGACATCTTACAAGACTCTAGACTGGTCAATTTGCACCTCACAATGCTTGTCACTTTCACAGACACTTCTACCTGGAAAATCCTTCGGGGAAAAGGTTGGTGCATCCAGTTCAGTAAAGGCTCAGATCTGGGGTGTCTCACACCAGTAGTATTCAGAGGATATAGGAATGCATACTTTGTGTGTTTGCAGGAATACCTAGATAAGGTAGATAAGTATAGTGAGGAAAGATGACTCTTATAGCTTAAGTGTTTTACTGAGATTTGATGTAAAATACTGCTAAAATGGTTGCCTTTCAGATAGGGGAAAGCAATTGGTGCAAGAACAGCTGATAAATCACTTTGTAGCTTGTAAGAGAATAAGCAGTGCAGCTGTGATATTGCTTTAATAATGTCACTGTTTTAACCTGGAAGGTGAAACCCTGCGGCCTGCCATGAACCACATCTGTGCTAACATCATGGGACATCTAAATCAGAAGGGATTTTATTCCGTGCTGCAGGTCAGTCTCAGGCTGGTACAACTATGTCTCCTATTTACTGCAAGCAAGCCCCAGTTTTGTTCTGCAGTCCTTATTCTGAAGAAGCTTTTATGATCTCTGTGTGATGGTGTGTAGGGGAGAGGCTGGATGTGAGCACTGCTGATTTCTGTGTGGTTGTATTTTTCTCCAGAGCAGTAAGGATACCAAAGACACAAGGAGATACACAAAAGGAGGTGTTCTTTTTGTCTCCACTGCTGAATCCAAATGCTACTTAATCATCTCATAATGAGATGTAGAGGGAGTTTATTCATAAAGAGCAAGGGCTCTCGACTGCTTTCTTTGCAAACTTTGCTGCTGACTTGCTGTATGAATTTGGTTTGTTTACTGTTCTACTGGGGAAAGGAACTGATGTCCTTTTAATTAATCTTTTAAAATGAGGATGATATTACTAAGCAGCTATGAGCCTTGCCTGTTAATTCTAAAAAGCCTGGGAACCCTCTGAGTACAGTTCTGGAGTTCTGAGTGGAGTTCTGGAGAAGCAAGAACAGAAGGCAATCTAATTTGAGCCAAGTTCCTCCATATGCCATCATAAACCAAAAGCTCTTCTAGTTCTGCCCGACAACTGGGAATAACTGTTTTCTAGGTCTTTGTGTGTTCTTGCTCTGCTTTGAAAGCGAACACAGTCTTTCAAGAACAGTTACAATCTTTTTCTGAATTCTGCAGGTTTTAATGTTTGTTTTATTTCAGATTTTGCTAACCAATGGCTTGGCAAGATCCAGACCATCCCTGTCCAAAGGCTCTTTAACTGCCATCTTCTCTCTTGCATTGCGGTAAGGCGGCCTGAGCTGCTTGGGGTGAGACACAGCCAAAATTCTCTTCGTAGAGCTTTGGAAGTCCTGTCTCTCTCTCTCTCTCCATCTCTTTGTGCCTGTGAGGGTGTTGTCCTGATGAAAGAGCAGCTTTGGGCAAATAGTTCAAGTTACTGTCATCATTTCTCAGGTTGAAGTGCTATTAAGTCAGCAGGAAATGTTAGTGTAAGCCTAGACTTGAGTGCAGTTCCAGAGCAGAGTATGGGATGTGTTTCTCTGTTGAACTGTCAGAGGGGAATGGAGCTCTCTGGATGAGTGTAGTTGTGACTCTTCACAGTGAACTGCTGATGCCTGTGTACCTGTTCCTCAATTTGTAGGAGCAAAGTTTGTCCTTAAAACAAGAACCAAATGCAGGTTTTTGTGGTGGTGGTTCAGTCTGTTCTCCTGAAGAAGAGCGTGCTGCAACTCTGACCTTGTCCCTGAAGAGCTCATGTCTTTTCACTTTAGCAGTCTGCAGCTTGTAACAGGCATTCTTTAAGACTTCAGTGATTCATCTGTCCCTGTTCCCTTCTATAGCTGTCACTGCTGGGTTGATGAATTTGTGATGTTCAGTGGAGAAGCAGTGGATGCTCTTAGATATGTTGCTTAACTTCTGCCTAAGGAAAACATTATTTAATTACTGTCATCATGGCAGTAGGGAAATGGGAAACTTGAGAGGTATACTGCATAACATTTATAACTCTCTGGGTGGTGTGGATGTGCTGTGCAAAAAATACCTCATGCTGGGGACTGTTTGACTTACATTCTATTGTGTCATGATCAATTTTGTGAACTTGCTGGGGTAACAGAAATAAGTCAATTTTCTTTTTCCAGTTGTGTTTCTTGATGAGAATAGAATCAGCAGCCAGCCCTGGGTGACTCAGTTAGAAAGGCTGCTTCTTACTTTGCTCCATCGAGTTTCTTGCACTGAAGTATTTTTCTCCGTAGCCCTGTTGTTGCTGCACAGTTCTCAGACAATCTGCTGAGGTCCTTTCTGATCCATGTCATGTCTGTTCCTGCTATAATGACCCACCTTGCTACTCTAACACCTGAGGTGAGTGAGATAATAGTACCAACTATGCACTGAATGTCACACAGCAGCACTTGTCATTCTGCTTTATCAGCTTTTAAAACAATACTGGCATTTCTCTCCCTGTTTCATCTGTGTTCTGGAAGTGCTTGATCCTTCCACCCTCCAGATGCTCAGGGTTTCTAAATACCACAGAATTCAGTGACACCAGTGAGGTGTTGGACTGAACTGCCCTCAAATAAATGAAATACAAGTGAAGATCTGTGTACTACACATTTTGTATGTTTCTAATCTTCCATTTCTGTAACTGTGGGAGGGGACTAAACAGAAATCAGCCTGTTGCATGGCAGAGGTTCTGTGATGTAACTAGCAGGCTGTCCACTTAATCTGATTTCATGTTGGCTCCTCTTGGTGCAAGCCAGTTTTGTGTGAGATGGGCATTCTGTGCTCTTGCAGACAGACAACTGAATATCTGCCTTCAACTGCAAGGCTTTAATTCCTTACTCTCCAACAGTTTTAACTTGCTGATCTAGAAAGAAAATCCAGATTACTGGTGGCAGATAAGGGGTGGTTGCTCTGTATGGTTATTGTCAGCCTCACTCAGAGTTAGATTTTGTATTTCAGCGCCTGGCAGTGATAGAATCTCATGATCTTTTCCGCAAATTCATCATATTCCTGAGCCGTGAAGCGCAGTGTCGAGATGTCTGCGTGTGCCTGGAAGGAAGTCACACTCTTTGCTTGTTGGGTAAGCACTTGTAAGACTTTATTTTGTGCTTTGAAGAGAGTCTTGAGCCAAATCTTCATTCTCCACAGATCGGAGCTGCCTCAAGCTCACCATTTTTATCCTTACTTAGGTGGTTTCTAAATGATGATTGAAAATTATTTTAGAATATTGCAAGTATGATTTAACATTAAGGATATTAGGAGGCCCTTACAAATGGAGGAAGGGTCAGAGACCTGATCTTGTTTGCATGTCATCTTGTATATGTGTGAAATATTATTGTGAAGTATCATCTCCACTTTCTTTTCACCTGGATTCCAAGAAAGTCCTGTAGTGCAGCAGATCTGAATCTGATTTCCCTAAACAGATGTGCTGCTGAAATATTTAAGTATCCGTTTCAGGAACAGTTGGAACTCAAGAATCCCCATAGCTGGAGCTGATAGTAGTTTGTAGAAGGTTTTGGTAGGATACAGATGAGGAGGGTGCTGAAGTGACATCCTGCCTTCGTGGCTGACATGATGGAAATGGCTTCCTGCAGGGTAGCCTCTAGTCATTTCTCACAGTACTCCTCTTATGGTCTTGAAAATAGTTGTGTGTTCATTTTGTCTCTTTTGTCTGTCACCTCTGTCCTGCAGTATCTGTTCCTCTTCTAAGCCTTGCTTTACTGGTTGTTCTGCCAGGTAATCTTGTGTACTTGGGCTCCTTGAATGATAAAGTGCTTGAGGACGAGACAGCTCATTTTGTGGGTGTGCTCATTCACATGCTCTCCTACTGCCAGAAGTATGTTTCACAAAAGAAATCCAATCTGACCCACTGGCATCCTGTTCTGGGCTGGTTTTCACAGACTGTGGATTATGGGTAAGAGAGGAGGACTTGATGGTGACAGATGATTAAGCTTCTCCATGTATTTTGTTATTACTACAATGTGTTGGTTTTTTAAGCTGCAGAACGTTTTGAGCTTTGAGATAAGCACTGTAATTCTACTCAGAATGATTTATCAGACACTTCAGGATATGTCTGCACAACTTAAACTGCTCCATTCATGCACAAACTATTACATGAGGAAGTTCAGTTAGTATTGTCAGACTGGCAACAGTGGCTGTGCTGGCACACTTGATTTAGGACTTAGGTATCTTTTGTTCTCTCAAATATTTTGTTCTTTTCCTTTCCCCCCCCATTGAGGACCAACTGCAGTGTGGTGCATGCTCCATTTTGACTGCAAGCTGAATGTATCAGCATATCAATGGTGTTTTATTCCAGCCTGCCTTCTAAGATGTCTCTCCGACTTTTCTTTTAGATTGAATGAGTCCATGCCTCTGCTGACAAAGCAACTGCAGCATCTCTGGGGAGTCCATATGATCCGCATCCTCTTCAGTGATGTGCTCAGCAAGAAATTGCTAGAGAATCAGGAAATAGCTCAGCTGCCAACACAGCCAGTTTCCCCTCAGAACAGCCTCCCTATGAAGAGTCAGTTCTGCAGGGTTGCTTTTGTGTCTACATTTGTGTGTGTGTTTCTGTCTCCCAGTCTCACAGGAGTTGGGCTTTTCCACTTAGCTAAAAGCTTTGAGTAATTACTTGCAGCAGCTGCTGCTGCTTAGGTGGGGATGTGATCTCTGTTATTTGTAATTCCTGCTCGCAGTGCTCTGTGACCTGGGGCAAGTCTCTTACTTTGATGCTGTGAAAATATGTGCTTATTTTAGCAGTTTTTTCTCATTGTTTTGCAAGTAGCTAAAGTGCTTACTGCATTGCTTAGTGCTTCCCAAGGCAAGATGGGGGAGGCCAGCTTCCCAGGTGAAAAGCAAGGTGAAGCTGGCCTGGAGGCTTGTGTTGCACGGTGATCCTGCAGAAGAGTATTGAGAATAAGACAGCTGTAACCTAGCAATATTCCAGCTGCTAGCCATTGCACTAGATTCTGTGGCTCATTAGTTCCTGCAGATTTGGTAAGGTTTCAGACTCAAGGGTAATGCCCCACTGAAACATTCTTCTGCATTATTAGCAGCTGTACAACACGCTGTAAGAAAAATCCCCCCAAACCTACTGTCCATTGGTGACCCAGTTTGCTAAAACCCTTCATCACAGGGTTACAAAACTGCTAAGGATAAGGAATGGTTTGGAGTAACTCCTATGTCCTGAGCCACTGTTTCATGTTCTTCCATCACCAGATCTTTTCAAGAGAGCTTTTCAGAAGTCTGCATCCGTGCGCAACATCCTGAAGCCTGTTGGGGGCAAGCGAGTGGACTCTGCTGAAGTGCAGAAGGTGTGCAGTATCTGTGTCCTGTACCAGACCACGCTCACAACGCTCACACAGATACGCCTGCAGATACTCACAGGTCAGGGCACATCTGTGCTTTTCAAATCATGTAAAAAATGGAGGAAAAAATAGCATTTTCCTATTAAATTCTGTTGACTTGTTGTCAGTAATACAGCTACCAGCAGTTTAGTGACTGGTTGGATGGAAGGCTTGTTCCATCCTGAATCATACACCTGATCAATAATGTTCTTTATCAAGCATTAGCTCTCCAGAATACAAACTGAGGCACGTTTTCCTGTAATCATAGAATCACCAAGGTTGGAAAAGACCTTCAAGATCATCCAGTCCAACCGTTCACCTATTCCCAATAGCTCCCACTAAACCATGTCCCTCAACACAATGAAACTTTGCTTACTCCATATCAAATTTAAAACTAAGTCAGTCTTAAGCCTCACAGTATTAATCTTTGTGGTGGAAACATTGAATGTTTTCATACATTTTCAGGAACAAATTACCTTCCCCTTCATCCATCTGGAGATCAGGTAAATGCTCCTTTGGTCTAGTGCCTATGGCAGAGGAGTGAATCTAGAGTGGGAAAGGGTTGCAGAGATGTGAGCAGTTCATACCTTGTTAAAAGAGTCTTTCTGCTTTCCTGGTGTCTCCTAATGCAGGTGGGCTTTGGAGCCCAGTGTGATGCCTGTGTTCCCTTCAAGTAAAGGATTACTTTGCAAAAGGGTCTATCAGCACCAAGCTCTGTTTTCCTCTTTGAGCCTGCCTGAATAAGCAGGCAGGAAAAGCTTTACTGAGTGCACTTTATATTTTTTCATTGCTAGGCCTCACTTACTTGGATGATCTGTTGCCCAAATTATGGGCTTTTATCTGTGAGCTGGGACCACAGGGCGGGTTGAAGCTCTTCTTGGAATGCCTGAATAATGATACAGAAGAATCCAAGAGGCTGCTGGCCATGTTGATGCTCTTCTGCGACTGCTCCCGCCACCTTATCACGTAGGTAGCAAGCAAAGGGTGCTCTCTGTATCTGTAATGTAAAACTCTCGTGTTCCTTAGGTTTCAGGAGGAATAATTAAGGTATTGCTGTCTTTGCATAAAGATAACAAGGTAGTGTAAAGCAGGAGGCTTCTTGAATGTAATCCTGAGGAAGGATTATGTTCAGAAGGACTTTCCCCCATCAGCCTTTTGCTGCTTCAGGAGCATACAGCTGGCTGAAGGGACAGCAAAAGACTATGGAAAAAGCAAGGGGGGGAGAAATGTTCCTCCTACAGCTTATGGGCAGCAATTGCATCAATCTTGGTGTAGATATCTTTGAAGGATGGTGATACAGTGCTGCTGCAAGAAAGCTTGGCAGCTTACGTGCTTCTGTTTGCAGCTCTGTTGCTGTCTTGCTCGTTGGCTTGTGCAGCACAAAGAGTGGGGGAAAAGTGTGGAAAACTGCCCTTGCTGGTCAGTAGAGACTGTTTTGATGATGGAAAAGCTCTCTTTGGGACTAGCCCACAGTTCCTTTTAACTGTGGAATACTGCCTGTGCTTGTATCTCAGACCTTTCCTGCTGTCTGATGTTACAGTCAGATGTCAATCAAAATCAATAAACGAGGATTAGTTGTTTGTGCCTTCAGATTCTCATGGGTGTCAGTCATCACAGAAATAAGCTGCTGCTAAAGGATAATGTGCCTTTGTGAAAATTTCAAAAGGGAATTAAATCAACACTTGTACATTTGCATTTGTTTTCTCTGATAGGATTCTTGATGACATAGAAGTCTATGAAGAGCAGATTTCATTCAAGCTGGAAGAGCTTGTTACCATCTCATCTTTTCTGAATTCTTTTGTGTTTAAGATGATCTGGGATGGAATTGTGGGTAAGTGCTTTCAGTAGCTCAAGTTGAAGATGCTAATAGAACAATATGCAGCATTAATTTTGGAATTGGAAGCTTCTGCTAATTACTCTGCACAGAAGCATGACGTTATGTGGCTCAAGAACATATCCCAGTGTTTTGGTGTGCGGATGCTACTGTCATGCTTGGCACCAAATACAATGCACTCATCTATTACAAAAGAGAATTTGTTTACCAGGCATGATGGGCATATTGGCTTTTGTCATCTTGCTAGAGTTTCTGAAAATATGTAGTGTCAATCTGCATGTGGATATAATTTGATCAAAGAAGTCTTTTGGGAGGCACAAAAATCCTACTTTCCTCTGAAGGCAGCGGAGGTTAGAAGAAATACTCTCCTGTTAGTGAGGGGGAGATGATCAACATGTTGCCTTTGGACACTGCTGTTACTTAGGGCGCCTGGCCATTGCTGCTTTCTTCCTTTTGTTCAGAGAACGCCAGGGGGGAGACGCTGGAGCTCTTTCACTCTGTCCATGGCTGGCTCATGGTCCTGTATGAAAGGGACTGCCGCAGGCGTTTTGCTCCTGAGGACCACTGGCTACGGAAGTAAGTGTCCCAGCTCACAGAAGGGGTCTTGTGCAGCTGTGTGCTTGCCCCAGGGTGTCAGCTTCCCTTTGGGAGTTTGGTTTGGGATCCTTTCCTTTGCATTGGGTGCACGTCATGTTGCACCTGAGACTGAGTCAGAAATACTTCCTGAATTGATTGCATTTCAGAATACCCTTTCTCTGTGGCTTAAATACTCTGCTTCTCTTAGTGATTAGCTGCCACTTGTGGAAGCTGGTGCTTTGAAAAGTGGCTGAGTACCTAACAGCCTGCATACCTCTAGCCTTCCTAGATGTGTATGCCTGAGTACTTCAGTCACATTTGAAATCATTACAGGCTTCCTCTTTGTTCTACCCCCAGCTGTTTACCACACCTGGGCGCTTCCCTGGGATCTCTAAGTCTGTTCCTTTTCTTGTAAGGGACCTCAAACCCAGCGTGCTCTTCCAGGAGCTGGACAAGGACAAGAAACGAGCTCAGCTGCTCCTGCAGTACATCCCACATGTCATTCCCCACAAGAATGTGAGTGGGATGGGGGAAAGGGTGGAGGCTGAGAAGATGGTGGCCTTGGACAGAAGGGATGCGTGTCCTGGGCATTTTGTGAAGTGGAGCTTGTGAATGAATTATTAATTAAATTAAGGTCTTTATCTGCCTCCATGGGGAATGAGGAGGCAGATCTTCCTGTCTGTAGTGAGTTAGTGACGTAGCAGCATTGGGTCTACCTGGGAATGGACAACCAAGAGCCAGATCCTACCATATATTAGGAACATCTGAAAGCCCTGCTGCATTGGAGGCTGAGTAGGATCCCTGTGGATGAAGGCTTATCTTTATTTTCTTTCTAAGAGGGTGCTGCTTTTTCGAAACATGGTTACAAAGGAGAAGGAGAAGCTTGGGTTGGTTGAAACCAGCTCTGCATCACCTCATGTCACACACATCACTATCCGCCGCTCACGAATGTTGGAGGTGAGTGATACGCCTTGCAGAAGTCAACTAACAAGGCAGTAATTTGGCCTGACAAAAGGGGCTGTGAATATGTTTATCTTCTCTCAGGGAGACCCTGTGGGACTCCCATGCAATTCTGCCTGCCTTTTTTTTATGAGTTGATAACACAGAAACTTGTTGGATCTTAATTCAGTTCAGACTAAGGCTTGGAGTTTTGACTAGGAAAAATGCCAGTCTTTTTGGACACCAAAACTCAATGATAAACATGGAGATTTTTGTGGTGTATCTCTATCTCCTGTGTCTGCATGTCTGCGTGAGTGTTTCACATGTCTTCCCACACGTTTGTCCTGGGGCTTTCTGGTCTGTTTAGGATGGATATGAACAGCTACGGCAGCTTTCCCAGAACGCCATGAAGGGAGTGATCAGAGTGAAGTTTGTGAATGATCTGGGTGTCGATGAGGCTGGTATTGATCAAGATGGTGTCTTCAAAGAGTTTCTGGAAGAGATAATAAAGAAGGTGTTTGACCCTGCACTCAACTTGTTCAAGGTACAGTGTGGGGCTGCAGATGCTGACTGTGATGACCAGCTGCAGGCAGAAGCAGGCTGGCTCACTGGGCTGTTATCTCTGTGTGCAGACAACCAGTGGTGATGAGAGGCTGTATCCATCCCCAACATCCTATATTCATGAGAACTACCTGCAGCTCTTCGAGTTTGTGGGGAAGATGCTTGGAAAGGCTGTATATGAGGTAAGCCAAAAGGGCTGTGCTAGGATATGTTTACTGCTAGCACAGTGCTAAACCAAAGACATCACACATAGTAAGCACGCAGTGTGACCTCTGCATGTATTTATTGTCTGCAGGGAATAGTTGTGGATGTACCATTTGCTTCCTTCTTCTTGAGTCAGCTCCTTGGACACCACCACAGTGTCTTCTACAGCTCTGTAGATGAACTTCCCTCCTTGGACTCTGAGTTCTATAAAAATCTCACTTCAATTAAGGTTTGAGCATTACTACTTTTGCTGTTCAACTCCCTTATCACTGGCTGCTGCTAGACTTGCAAATGCCTTTAGGATATTTGAAAAACATCCCAAAAGTAATAGAGCAGTGGAGATACTTGCTGGTTCTGAAGCAATATAACATGCAGCTGTCCTGTTTTTTTTTACCAAGGCAAGCAGGGATAAAAAGGAGTCTGAAGGTGTAAACTAGGAATTATTGATCTCCATTTCCAGAGGTTTAGCCTCAGCTCTTGTACAGTCTCTCCATAACTTTGAGCAAGGCATGTATGCATTATGCTTCTGTGCCTGGTGCCTTCTGGGGTTCACTTAATGAGAGAGTGATACAGAAATGAAGAGCTGCTGTTCCTGCTGCTTAACACCAACTCCTTTGCCTTTTTCTGTTCCCGTAGCGTTACGATGGTGATATCAGTGACTTGGGCTTAACGCTGTCCTACGATGAAGATGTGATGGGTCAGGTAGGCTTTTAGTCAATGACTTTTGGACCTTATCTCAGCTCCTGTGCCAGCTGTTGATGAGCAGAGTTCTGGGTACTGATATTCTGAGTTCAGGGTCCTGGCTCAGGCAGTCCCTCTTTGTTAGATGCTAGTTGCTCCCTGTGGGACCATCTCCCTCACTTCTGGCTGCTGTTACCAGGAAGAGCTTCTGAAGCGTTGAAAGCAATCCTGAGGACTGATCACTGCCCACTGATGATGGAATTGGCAGATTGTGAATACGAGCAGTTAGCAGCAGAACTAGGTTTGACTCCTGAGCAGAAGTATCCTATCTTTTCTCAGTGTCCATAGGGCAGAGAGACTCACCTGCAGGCTGTGTGGCCAGCAGAAGGCATCCATTCTCTCTAATGAGCTTTCTACCCAAACTTGTGCTTCACTGAGCGCTTTTCACTCTGTGATTCTGGATATGTAATATGGATGCTTTATTTGGCCTCATCTAACCAAGGATTCTGAGGAGATTGATAAATGGCCTTGTTTGACTGCAGGTAGGACACAGCTCAGCTCTTCCTCTCACAAAAAAAATGGCTGTGCTCAAAGGTTGGCTCCAATTCAGAGCTTGTCTGAACTCAGCTGTAGGATTCTGTGGCTTCATTCAATATTTATCTGTGGGCAGAGAATAGCTTTTTTTATTGAAAAAGTTTGCCCTCTGGCTCTTAATTTTTTCTAGTGTGAAGATTTTTACTTTTCAGTTGAAAAACATTTTGTGTTTTTCCTATACAACTGGTTTTCTTTTCTCTTAAAAAGAATCTGTGTGAGTAGCAAGGAAATCTTTTTAACGTATCAATTTCTGTGATGGGAACTTGAAGTTTGACAGTAAGGCACTTGGCCTTGAAAAGAAAAGTCTGTAGACCTCCATGTGAAGGTTTGATATGTGGTTGCACTTGTGCACTGGATTCTGTGAAGTTCTTCTCAGCCACTGGTGCTGTAGTGATGCTGTGGGTTCATAGCTGGAAGACATGGGTAGATAAGAATAAGTTGCCTTTGCTGTCTGTGAATTCAATGAGAAGAGCACTACTAGAGCTAAGGTAGCTCAGAGAGCAGTAAGTCATGGAGTGCCAGTCAGGGGCATTTGAGCACCAGGCAGGATGGAGGTCCTTCCTTGCCATCTCCCTTTCCAAGTGTGCTCTGCTCCATGTTGTGAGTGCCCATCTGGAAGGACAGTGAACTCCAGGGAGCTCTGTCACTCGGCAGCCCCAGGTTAAGACCTGTGGAGCAGATAGCTCTGGGTTGGGCTGTTAGACCAAGGCTCTGAGGCTGTCCAGTGTCTGGACTGTGGGATTGTGACAGCCCCCCAGGGCTCTCTGAATTGATTTGCATGTGGTTCAGCAGTGATGGAGCAGAGGAGATGAGGCCTTCCTCAGAGATGTGCTGGCGCTGCTGGTGGGAGAGCTGGGGAGTTCCCTACTGTTCAGTTGCTATGTTAACAGTTAAGTGAAACTGGTTTGAGGCAGAAGTGGGATTATTACTTAAATTTTAAATCCTACTGTTTTATTGTAAAAATAAATGTTTTATGGGGAGGCAACAGCTTAGCGTGACATTTCTTTCCATTGTGGTTCCAGGCAGTAATTAGCAATACAATCATTTCTTCCCTCAGCTTGTTTGCCATGAACTTGTTCCTGGAGGGAAGACCATTCCCGTTACCAATGAAAATAAGTAAGTACAGCAATTAGATTTTTAAGGTCACCACTGCAAAATACTTTATTCTAGTTCCTTGGGCTTGCATCTGGAATGAATTGAGATAGATTAGAGTAGAAGGAGCCCATAAATATCTTAATAGAATTTACTGGTTACAGTTCATCGGCAGAAATTGTATTAAATTCGATTTGCAAAATAGAAATTGACAATTTACTTCTTGCAACAGTGTTTCTGAGGTCAAAGGCACACAGTCTGTGAGATTCTGCAGGATTTAATGATGGTGATAGATGCAGACAGATGGATTCAAAGCAATTCAGGCACACAGTCGTGAACACAGAGGGCACAGATGCTCAAAGACACCTTGGAGCAGACAGATCTTCTCAAAATGATAACATGTGGCAGTTGTATAAAGCACTGTTCTTCAGAAGAGGCAGTGGTGAATTCAAATGCAGTCGACAGTCGTACTTTAGACACAGGAAATCAGAGGAGACACGGAGCCCTGTAGCTATTTTCACAGATAACCAGCTTTTAGATAGTTATCATAAATGTCAACTCCAGAGCCTGAAAACCAAACCCACCTTTCTGTTCCCTTCATATTTTTTTTCCTTAGCTATACCCTTCAGTGATCATAAATGCAAGGTAAAATACCTGGTATGCAGATGTGTGTTAGAGCTGGTAATCTGGGGTTTGTTCACTTTAATGGTAAATGAAAGCTGGATCCTACCTGAAGATTCATCTTTGTTAGTGTGCTTTGCAATCGGATGTGCCCAATGTTTTTCCCTCTCCTCAGTAAGACTGAGGAGTTTGCATCTGAAAGGATCTTTCTGTGGCTTGTCAGGAGTCAGCTCAGGGAGGAAGTTGAAAGTCCTGTATGATGCTGTGCTCTCTTACAGCAGAAACTTTGAAGCTTTTGTGCAGATGAAGGCACAAATTGGTAGCTGGGCGGGAGCACAAGTATTATAAAATGGAAGCAATCCAGGAGAAAGTTCTTTCTCTCAATGACAGTGAGGTTACCTTGCTGAAAACACAGACAACATGAATGTGCCTTGGAGCTGATGAGCAGCAAGCTCTCTTGTTTTGGCTGGTGGTAAGCAGAGGAAGTCTGGTGCCTCCTTTTAATAAACAGCGCGCCTCTTCTTCTGCACTACTGAGCTGAAGGTAAAAAATCTCCTCAGTGTTCTTAGTGTGTTAATCCCAGTGCAGTGAGGGCTCTGCAGAGCATGATCTGTTAGTCTTAAGGTATTGGGAAAAGAAAGGCCTGTATTTTCATCATTGCAAAACATTTCATAGTCTGAGGTGGATCTCTCGCTGCTCTGGCTCTCTGGCTGCCACCTTCCCTCACACACAGGATCAGCTACATCCATCTGATGGCTCACTTCCGGATGCACACACAGATCAAGAGTCAGACAGCAGCGCTCATCAGCGGATTCAGGTCGATCATTAAGCCTGAGTGGATTCGTATGTTCTCTGCACCAGAGCTGCAGCGACTGATCTCTGGTGACAATGCTGAGATTGACCTCGAGGACTTAAAGTAAGTGACCAACCGAGTCAGCAAATGGAGCTGTGTTACTGTGTGGTCATTTAGAGGTTTGCAGGAGGCTGACCCGTTCCCAGTTAACTGTTTGTCCTAATGGGAATTACAAGCAGATGGAAGGAAATGGAATGAATACTAAGTTCCTTAAAGCTAATCTGGACAAAGTATTAATGAATGCAAAAGGTCCTTTCCTCCACTGGCATGCAGTGGTTCCCAAGAGCAGAATTTCTGTCCTTTCCTTTCCTCTGCTCAAGCACCCAGGAAGCATCTGTGGGGCTCTGTGCTGACAGCGTTTGCTACAGCAGTGAAGCCTGACTCATGGTAGCAGTACTGATCCTTCCAGCACTTGTGTGCTGGCATCTGTGACCCTGCTGCTGCAGTGGGATGCAAACCTGTCACAACCTTTTTCTCCCCAGAAAACACACAGTGTACTATGGGGGCTTCCATGGGAGTCATCGGGTCATTATCTGGTTGTGGGACATCCTAGCCAATGACTTCAGCCCTGAGGAGAGGGCCATGTTTCTGAAGGTAAGTGCAGTCTCTTCAGCCCAACCTGGAATTCAGGGTAGTTGAGTCGGTGCTGTTCTCCTCCTGTTACCTGTTTTCTGCCCTAATAGAAGGAATATCAGAATGCTGAGTGCCTTAAAATTGACACCGTGCTCCCCTGGTGGGGGTGCTCTGGAAGCAGAGTTCTATAAATGCTCTTTTGTTACCATGAATAGTGCTGCATGGATGGCAGTTCTCAAAGGCTAGAAGAGCTGAGCACAAAGCTCATCAGTATTGTATGGTGGGGTGCTCAGATGCCAGTCTAAGCAGCTGTTTGCTGTGACTGCATCAGCCACGTGTCTGTTACAGCCAGGCTGCTCTCACTGCTGCTGTCTTTCACTGTCCATCACTTTTTCAGTTTGTTACCAGCTGCTCTAGGCCTCCACTTCTGGGCTTTGCCTACCTCAAGCCTCCATTTTCCATCCGTTGTGTGGAAGTCTCTGATGACCAGGTAGGCAGCCTGCTGGCTCGTGTTTCATGCATTCCTTGCCACGCTTCTGGCAGGCCTCTTTCCCTGCCTGGCCTCCTCATCTCTATCCAACCAGGAAACTAAACTATAAAGATGTGTATTCTACAAATGAAGGTGAAAACGGCCTTCCACTAACAGAATGCATATGGCTGTACCTCCCTCCTTCCCAACTCAGCAGCAGCTGGGCTCTTCATGCTTATTTGCAAAGTTGTGCTTTCTCCTCACACATGACCTCCTCATGCTTCTGATCCTGTTCCACGGTGCCCCCTGCTTGTGTAATGGCACTTGGAGTTAAAAGCAGCTCATTGCCAGCAGCTGTGGGGGCAGGGTTTTAGGATCTGATTCTCCCTATTCCCAGCTCTGTTAGCACCTCCTTGCTTTTTATATATGCAAAATGAGCTCAGCATTTCTGCCCTGTTCAGGACACCGGTGACACGCTGGGCAGTGTGCTGCGGGGCTTCTTCACCATCCGCAAGAAAGAGCCAGGCGGGCGTCTCCCAACCTCCTCCACGTGTTTCAACCTCCTCAAGCTTCCCAACTACAGCAAGAAGAGCATTCTGCGGGAGAAGCTGCGCTACGCCATCAGCATGAACACTGGCTTCGAGTTATCCTAGTTGCCGTGACCTGGACTCCACAACAGGGGCTCTGAGGGCTGCTGACTGCTGCTGCAGGTGGAGGCCTTCGCACACAGAGCGCATCGGCTCCGTGGGAGCTGACTGCTCACTCGAGGGCTGGAGAGATGCAGCTGATCGTAGAGGTTTACAGGGAAGAGCTTCTGGGCTAGACAGGGCTGGCTCTTTTTGGGCACTCCTCCAGGATGAAGGAGGCGATGGGCCTGATCCAATACTCTTCACTTGACACCCACGTAAATCATCTTTAAAAGCAAACCCCGGGGGAGCATAAAAGGAACACTTAAAAGTGCCAGTCAGATTAGTGACCGTCATACCCTCAGCAGGCGGCTGCCTCTGCAGGAATATTTCTTTTTCCTTTCCCAGGAGATGGTCTGGTTTCTTACTGGGTGGAAGCCGATCAGTGAAAAGCTGCACAAAGGCAGAAATGGGACCGAGCCCACAAGGAGACAAGCACAAAGCTGCAGTGCTGGACGTGCTGCAAACAGGCACTCGTTACTCAGGTCAGGTAATGCGTGAGGGCTTTCTGATGCCCTTACTCCATGTAAGGCCCTTGCATTTGTCTCAGAGAATGAACCACTAGCCCAGACTCGAGAAGCAGCAGGTTAAATGCAAGCAGATGGACCCTGCCATTCTCAGGAAGGCTTTGGAGCACTGTAGGTTAAGAGCTCAAGCAGCAGGCATGGGGGTCAGGGTGCTGAGCCAGCCGTGCCTCTGCCAAGCTCTTGCTAGAGCTGTGATTTGGACAAAAGGGGTTGTTGGAATTTGTTTGGGAGCAGAAAAGGTTTAATTTTATTTAGCTGGAAGCTGGCAATGGGTAGCTCTTGCTCCCCAGCAGAGTTGCAGTGGGACGGGTGCCCCCTGTGCTTTCTGGAAGGGGAATGTGTCAGGCTGCCCAAAGCCCTCTGAAAACCTCTGCTGGCAAAGCTTCACTACTTGGATGGAAGTTTCACTTTGTCTGCAGTCTCTTTTGTTAGGGAGATGCGTTGTTGTGAACCCAGACTTGGCCTCTGTGTAACAGCCACATTTGCTTTGTTGCCAAAGTCTTTGTTTTAGTTGCTTTGCCTCTTTTTGGCCTTATTTTTACAAGCTGATGTTTGCCTGTAACAGGCAGATTTTCAGGTTTTGTTTGTGAAAGAAAGGGTGTGTGTGTGTGTGTGTTGGGAAGGCATGGAGCCTTTCTGGAGTTTCTACTGATATGCAGAGCCTCATCTGTGATGTCTCTGCAGCTTCACCTTCCTCTCCTCTGATGTGCTCAGCAAAACACAGAGAGGTTCCTGGGCTCTCTGGAAGGCCCTCTTAACCACCCTAACCACTGTGTGCTGCATGTCAGACCAGAAAATAATGGCAGCATTCAACCCAGAGTACAGAAATGCCCTTTGCTTTCTCTTTCTCTGTTCTATATGGCATTAACTGATTTTTCAGAGAAAATGGAAAATGGAGGTGCCTGGAAATGCATCTGGAAAGCAGCGTTGAGTCCTTTTTCTTAATCATCTCAGTAATAGAAAGCAGGACTGATTGGAAATGTTAGCGAGGACACAAATGTCTGCATTCCGAGAATTCAAGATGCTGGACTAAGTCCAAAGAAGATAAAGATGATGGTAAAAATTGTTTGGGGTTGTTCTTACGTTGCTTCTGTTTCTTTCCTTAAAGAGCATTTCAGCGTTAGGCTGTTAACTGTGTGGCTGAGAGGCTTAGGCTCTGAGTTGTACCATCCCTAATTAAAGGGTAACACCAGATCCCTTTCTCTAGGATTCTCAAGGAGGGCAGTGATCGTTGTGTGAAAGGCTTTGAACACAATGAAGTAAAATCTTCGCTCCTCTTTTTTCCCTTCGTTCCTCAGGAGTACAATTCCTAGAAAAGATCTCAATGTGATCTTAGCCAGGTCCCTCCCAGCCTGGAAATATTGCACTACCAGACAGTACATCCAATTTTGTAGCTAGCAGATAAAACGTGATTGTGTAGTAAGCACCCTGGTGACCGTGTGTGCAACAACAATATTTCTTTTGAGTAGCTGACTCCTGTACAACTGAGAGTCTTTAATACGATTTCAGCCGAGCAGAAGGCTGAGAACCATTCCCTGCCCACACTGCTGTGTTCTGTGCAGGTGTCCTTTGTAGGACAGGGATGGCTTTGCCACGGGAGATTAATGACTATTTTTTCTATAGAAGACTTGCTGCTGTGGAGACCTTGGTACATCTCTTGTATAAGCAATGCAAAGGAAAGAGGAAAAAATAAACCTGGTATGACGATTGGATGCTGCTTCTTCCTTTCCCCAGGGGTAGGGAAACCACAGGGTGTAATGTGTGGAGTGCACAGCACAGTGGGAGCAGAGCTTTGGAGCAGCTCCTCTGCCAGCAGGCTGTGGAGTGGGCATGGAGGCTGCTGGGTGCTTGGGGATCCCTTTTTTCAGGCTGGTTGCTGGCACACGTGCTCTGAGCCAGGCTCCCTGGGCACTGCCTACGTGGCTGTGACCAGCTCTGAGCCTGGAAGGGACCTGCCAGGGTTCCTTGGAGCAGGATTTCTAGACTATGGTTGGAGAAATGCTATGCAGTCTTGCAGGGTGCTGTGACAGCCCTTAAGGGGGGTTTGTTGTCCTCAGTGTAAGCAGGTGCTTGTAGGGCCCTTCATATCACACAGAGCCACATGGCTGTTGGTCCTGCTTCCCCACAGTGCTTGGGGCAGCCCCGTGGGCTCTGGGGCTCAGCTGGGGCAAGGGCTCGGTGGGAGCATGGCCCAGGGCTCCCAGTCAGTGTGCAAGCACCATTGTTTTGACACTGAGGCATATGGCACCATCAGAAACGGCAAAAAGAAATCTCACAGCAGATGCTGTGAAGGCAGAAAGCTGGCAACAGCCAGGCAGGCCTGCAAAATGCCTGCTTCTACAGCACCGAAAAGTGAGCATGAGCTTGTGGGGCTGGTTCTGTGCACAGTGAGGTGCTGGGACTGTGCACATGGGGTATGGAGCAGAGCTGGATTGCTTGACCTGGAGTAGTGCTGGGGTCCCCCTCTCAAGCAGGGGCATATTTTGGGAGCAGACAGCTTTTCTTGCTGCTTCTTGCATCCCAAGTCCACGAGTTGCACTGCAGCCTGGTTGTTCCTCCATCTGACAGTACTGTGCTCTGGGCAGGGTCTGGCTGTGTGTTCAGGTGGATGGGCTGTATTGGCTCCCTGCAGCACTGAGCAGCATGAGATGAAGCATTCCTTAGAGCTTAGTTCTGACTCATTCCAGATGACTTTTCAGGAGCAGAGGACTTGACCCAATGGCAGAGGTGTCCCTTTGACATCTCCAGCTTGACAGAAGCGGTGCAGTGTGGCTGTGTACACCCCAAAACTTCCCCCCATGGATGCAGCCCCAGTGCATCCCTTGGTGGGGGCACACACATGCACCAGCCCTTCCTTCCCTGTGTTAGCAGAGGGAATGCTGCCTTGTATAAATTTACATACAACTTGGCAAAATGTATGTTTGTGTCATTTCTGCAAGAGCAGCAGCCGGCTCTGCTGCTTGCACATTGTGGTGGTAATAGAGGTGTTTGAGTTATAGTGAAACTTATTTCATTTTACAGCTCCTACAGCGTTAACAGATGTACAGGCGTCTGATCCAATCATGCAGCAAGAGATTTTGGGGCCAGTTCTTCCAGTTTTGACAGTATGTAAGCTAGGAGCAGCCATACATTTTACAAACAAGAATAAACGACCCTTAGCAACATATGTCTCTGCTGGCAGTTCCAACGTACTCATAAATAAGGAACCCTGCTAGGCAGGAATGTGTCTGGGCTCTGCAGACGGTCAGCACGGACACAGCATCTGCCTTTCTCCCACTATATTAATGAGGTGCAGGCACTGGAATCCCTAGGTTGCATGGCCACGTTTGCTGGGTGGGATTGAAGGACTTTGAAAAAGCAAGCCCAGCACTAACACTTTACTAGTTTTAAAGCCTGTATTTAATTGCAATGATTCTTTGCTCACCTGTGCCTTCTCTTGCTAGGCTCTCAGGCATTCCTGCCTGCTGTCCTAAGTGCCATCAGCTGCCAGCTGGGCCACACTAGAAGCTGGTGCAAAAGCTCCTGTATGCAGCATAACGGCCAGCAGCCCCTTTGATACAGGCAGGTGCTGTACAACCTGGTGCTGAAGCACTGGGCAAACACTGCAGGCTGAAAACTCACCAAAAGCAAAGTGTGGTGTCTGTGGAGCTCAGCTTTGCTGAGCTGTAGCTGCCCACGTGGCTGGGATTGCTCTCAGCCTGAGTTCTCCCAGTTTCTGAAGTTGAGCCCTATGCCTGCTTATCTGGAGAACAGAGGCACCTCACACACCAGCATCCCTCAGCTTCAGCCGTGCAGAAACAATTGCACAGACCTGTTAGGGTACAAAGAGAGAGCTGGAAGCTGAGTGAACCCTAATAAATTTAATCTCTACATCGTCTAAGAGCGTGGTAGCTAAATTTATTCCTCCTTGCACTCAAAGCAATGCTAGCTTTGGTCCCAAAACAGTAGTGAGATTTCTTCCCCCCAGTTGGAAAAAAAAAAAAGAAAATACTATAAATCCATCCTGGAGCTGATTTATATAGCATTCATGAAGAATTTATACTGCAAAGGATTTTATTCAATTAAACTTGAAAAGCCTGGAGATTCTTAAGGTTCAGTAGTGATCACCGAGACAGAGCTATCATAAAACTGGATGGACTGTCTGGAGCAGGCATTGAGAAAATGTCTGATGTGACATTGAGCTGACGGTACAGTCCAAATCAAGAGCATTTGTCACTGGGATGTGATACAGGCTAAGGTTTGGAAAATTACTCTGTGAAAAATGTGCATTAACAATAGCCATGAAATATGTGTTTCAAAAGAAAAAAGGTGAATAATGAGACGGCGGTGTCTGTTAGTGCTGGGTGTTCTTCACACTGACCCCCTTCTGATTAAGAGGTTAACACAAAAGCCAGAGTCTCTTTTGGGGAGCAACTTCAAAGTTGTTCCTACTTAAAATAATGGAACAGTGGAAACTGCGTGACTTCAAAGCTCCCACCACCAAGAGTGCCACCCTTACAGCAGGACAAGCACCCTTAACCTGTGCAATCACCTCGCAGCCCCCTGCCCTGTGATGCTCTTCCTTACAAGCAGACTGAAACCAACGTGGCTCACACACATCCTTCCAGATTACCAAGCTGTAAAAGACTTGGACTTCAACTGTAATGCCTGGCTATTCTGTATACAGAGCGAGTAGCAGGGTGTTAATGCATTCACTTGGCTGTAACACACTTGTTTACACACTGAGTATGTTTTTTGGCAGTCCAATCCATCAGGAAGCTGAAAAAGCTTCCAAAAGAGCCTAACATTCCTGAATTTTAGTTTGCTCTGTATCATGTAAATTGATACCATTACATTTGCCAAAAAGGGCAAGTGAAGAAACAATGCAACAAAGCGTGCAGCTGTTCTGCGAGATGAAGCCTTCAGCTGACCTTGATGAGCTCCAACAGAGGATGTCTTCTGTGTTGGAAATACTGCTGTGATGTTTGCAGCCAGCATCTCCAAGCTTTAGGACACCTTCCAATGCCCTCTGCTGAATGCTCCATGGGAGTGAAGCTCCTCAGAACGTTCATAGGTCTGAGATATGAACACCTGTAGCTACTGGCCTCTTGCTTTCACCTCTCACTGCATCAGCTGAAGCTCCAGGCCCCTCATCACAACCCCAAGCTGGTCTCAAGGGGTCTCTGTGTGCTGGGAGGGGCAGCCCTGCAGGGACTCAACCCCAGCTAACTAAGCAGATCTTGCCTGCACACGACCTGTAGGATTTGGCCCTTCCTCTTTTAATCCTGTCCTACACAAGCATGTTCCTGGCAGAGGATGCGTGGGATTGCCAGCACAGACACATTTTTCACGTGCATAAAGAGAGACAGCCACAGCCAAAGAATTCTAAGTGTGTTCCTGTAAATCTACACAGCTCAGCTTCAGCTAGAGCTGATGGATTGAAAGCAACTTAAAAAAGAAAAGCAAGCTGGGCTCAGTATTAAAGCATGACAGTTAAGGGCCCTTTGGTACAAGTAAATCACATTTATTATTTCAAAGCTTGTGGACAGAGTTCCTGAATCTCAGCACAGTACCTGTTCTGTATGAGCATTATGACTTACAAAGGAAAGCTGATTGTTTTCTTTTCTTCATACCTCAGAGCCCTGTCAAAGTCTTTCCACAGAACCTGCTGCTGCCCAGGGAAATTAGGACAACTCCAGAAATCAGCTGGAGTTATTGGAAGTCTCACCTCTGCTCCAGGGCAAAGAGTAATTCTGAAACCAACACCACTGTGTTACTGAGAAGCCTAGTGAACAGAACAGCTGTGTTCCTTACAACATTTATGAACAAGGTCCTGATCATGTTCACTGGAAGTCTTTGGCAGCTCACATTCCCAATTCAGGCTTGCTCTCTTTCCCATCCATGCCTGGGGAAAGCACTCTGCTGGATTTAATTTTCCAAGATCTACAACACAAACATCCCATTCCAGTTATGGTTCTGGCTTTGTATATATTTTCTCTTCCTTCCCTTCCTTCATTGCAGCATAACGTGCCAAAACGAAGAGGTAGTCGCTCAGTCTGTAAACCAAGGGAAGAGCAATGAAACTGCCACTCACATCAGGTGTAACCAGCAGCACGCAGCTGTGCAACAAAGCACGTTACAGCAAAGAACTGGAAGTAAAGCAAGGCAGAAAATCCACGCAAGAGGTGACTGCAGTCTTGAAGCAGAAAGTTAACTGGCTGCCCCCTCAGCACCCCAGTAGTCCCTGCACACACTTACAAGGCCATGCAACAATACTTCTTAAAAAGCTGCTTCTTCAGATTTCAAAATCTAGAAGGTAAACTCCTTGAAAGGTGAAGCCCCACAGTTTTACAATGAGTGAGGGAACAACACCAAGCAAGCTTCAGCAGTACAGAAAAAGGAGATGGATTTCTTTACCTGTTTAAATATTTGGCCACGTTTGGATCTGCTTCCCCTGCTTGTACTAGAGGAACCACACTAGGCAAGAAAAGGAGTTGCAGTTTATTTATCTGGCTAGCTGTGAGCATTCTGGAGCATCAGACCTCACCACATTCTGCCTGTCAGCATGCCAGCTTTCATACCTTCTCACCTACAAAGTATACGTAGCAAACAGGATACTAGCTGAAAACAGATGCATCTCTACACAAACCTGTCCTTTCTGAAGTTCTTGGCTCATATGAACCAGTCCAGGGGAGGAAAGAGAGATTTAGGTTTTTTTGCTGACTGCACTCTAGGAATTTGACTAACACAACCATGCAGAGCTGAGTGCAGAACAGCTATGGTCAGTTGCTCTGGTTGTGACAATTTGCTCTTGTTGTAACAGTATGATCACCTTCTGTCCATTTTGTTCAGTTACACTAACAGCCAACACTCACCACCTCTCAGCTCTGCGACAGACAGCTCGGGAAAAATGGAGAGCAGCACTGCTTTTACCTCCTGACTGAAACAACAATGAAACAGCACATCAGTGTCTGCTAACAACAGGTAACCATGCACCTTACTGTATAATTGCAGCAAAGCTTATCACATCTCACTCACGCACAACTAAATGCTGCATTATGTGG
The DNA here is from genome assembly GCF_023343835.1 of Lagopus muta. Taxonomy (NCBI): domain Eukaryota; kingdom Metazoa; phylum Chordata; class Aves; order Galliformes; family Phasianidae; genus Lagopus; species Lagopus muta. The sequence continues at coordinate 5,928,249 of NC_064449.1, read as the reverse complement.
CAGAAGGATGGAGAAATTTAACTTGACCTTCTCTCTGCTTTCCTTGGTATTTGTCCACACAAAAAAAACAGCTTCACAAGCTGTTTTCCCCCAGCTCCCAAGGCAAACAGTAAAGCAGATCTACCCTAACAAGGCCAGCCTTCTCCTGTCAGTGAGTGGCATAAGCAGTACCTACTGGCAAGATGAAAGCTCTAAGCGGAGGAAGCTGCTCTGAATATCTGTCAATCCACTTCTCCAGCTCCAGAACAGGCTCCTCACTAAAAGATGTTCTTTCTACAGAGAGAAAAGAAAAGTCAGCTACAAGAAATGCAGGAGTCATTCAGCCTACAGATAGGGCTCTACTTTCATGTTTCTTAGACCAGCAAATCTTGAGAACACATTCGAAAAAAAATCATCTTGCTGGAGCAAGTCCAGCTCCCCATTCGGCAGCTGTGGCTGCGTGTCAATTTTGGGGCAGTGCCCCAGGGCAGCTTACACTCGGTCACACAGATGCAGCAGCAGCAGCTTGTGAGACCACGTGCTGCTCATTCAGCACCCACACACATGGTGTGGAGCAGCCTTTGGGCAGCTCTGATCACCACCCGCTGGGAGAGCCTCCCCATCGCCAGTGTGAGATGCACTGGATGCAAGACCTGTTAGCCCAGGAAAGGACCTCTGAGGCTTACTTAAGTGAGCTTCCCTGGCTGAGGAGAGAGGTGTTGCGATGTTGGAGCCCACATCCTGCAGCATACACTGGACCTAGATGTGGCAATCGAGACAAAAACAAGAAGTGCTTCCATTATCCCTTGATGCTCCAGTACAACCGCAGCGAGCTCTGGGAGGCGACAGCTGGTTGTGCTGATTAAAGAAGATCCTACCCTTGTTGTTCATCATCCCCAGCCTGCTGGCAGGAGGGATCAGATAAGTGCTCCCTAATTGCTTTATGAGAAGCCAGATTACCACGTGCACTCGTTTTCACTGGCACATTAAGCCACCCTGGCTGACTGTGCAGAGAGCAGGCCAGGATGTGCTCATATAATCCCTTTGCTGGTAGAACACCAAAGCAGTAACCTCTGAAGGAAAAGCAGTGACAAACAGTTGGAGACAACGCTGGCTTGATGGCACAGCTGTTTCCAAAAGGAGCATCTCTCCATTACATGAGATATTTCAGAGGCAACTTAGTAAAGTTTTGTAAGATCTCTAATTAGCTTCTTTTGAGTTCCTCTCCATAGCAAAGCTCATTAGTATAACCCACACACTGCAACAGTGGGAGCTGTCTCCCACCATCACGCCCACATGGTTACATCCCCATTTCAAAACTGAGGCTACATGAAAAACTAAACTCATGCCTGTGACTGCACAGAGGAACAGATCTGGGTACACGCTGTCAGAATCACAGAATCACCAAGGTTGGAAAGGACCTACAAGATCATCCAGTCCAACCATCCACCCATCACCAATAGTTCTCGCTAAACCACGTCCCTCAACACAACGTGCAAATGTTCCTTGAACACCTCCAGGGTCGATGCCTTCACCACCTGCCTGGGCAGCCCATTCCAGTGCCTGACCACTCTTTCAGAAAAGTTAGCAGTATTTCCTAATGTCCAGCCTGAATCTCCCCTGGCGCAGCAGAGCAACTGCCCACAACTGACCTACTTGATTTACTACCATCCTTTCTGACTAAAAATGTTTACTCCTTAGAGAGTAATCAATCACGGCACAGAGTCTAGATACTATTTTAACACACAATACTAGGTTAATTCAGTTCCTATGTGTCAACAGGAGTATTTATTTAAGAATACGTGCAGTCAGCACAGTGGGTCAGGCCTATCATCAACACTCACCTTGTGAAGCTGTTCAACAAACGCATGGCCCTTCTCACTGCTCAGCTCGCTAGCAAGCCTGCGAGCAGAGAAGCAGGGTTAGCTGGAAGCAAAGCCACAGCTGTGTGTGTGTTATTCCCTGAGCAACGTGGGCTATCAGGGCTCACCCGATGGCGGAGCTCAGCTCATCCGTCGTCCCCAGAGCTTCAAAGATGCGGTCAGCCTTCGGCCTCCTCTCCCCAGTGAAGGTGCTGGAGAAGCCTTTGAGAAGCGCCCGGGTCGGAGGCGGGCAGCCGTGCGGCGCCCCGTGCTCCCCGCTGCCTGCTCAGCCTTACCTTCATCTCCCGTCCTCGTGTAGATCCTGGGGCTGCGGGCGCTGCGAGGGCCTCGCTCAGGTCTGCGGAGAGACCCAGGGCGTGAGGGCGGCACGGACACCGAGGGGGAAAAGGCGTCGAGGGGCGGGGGGCGTGCAGACCCCGAGGGGGCGCTGAGAGAAGGCCGGGAGCACCCAGGCTTCGAAAGGAGCACAGCGCCGTGGGAAGGCCCAGAGCGACCGAGCCCTGAGGGCACCCTTAGCCCGGCCCCGCGCTCACTCACTCACCCGCCCGCTTTGCAGCTCCGTCCTCGCCCCGCCAGCGCCCACAGCGCCCTGCCCAGCCCGCGCCCCGCCGCCCGTCGCAGCATTCCTCCCGGCCGCCGTAGCCTCCGGTCCCGCTCGGCCCTCGGCCCTCCTCGTCGCCGTCACCCCAGCGCCGCGCCACTCCGCGCCGCCGCTTCCCGATTGGCTGCTCTGAAACCCCGCCCCCGAAAAGAGCTCGGCGATTGGTTCGAGCGAGGCGGGGCGAGGCGCGGCGAAGCCGCTATTGGTTAGCGGCGCCGTCACTCCGCTTGGAGGTCGGCGCGTGGTTGAAGCCGCGGCGGAGCGGGACCCTCGGAGATCGCGGCGTTCTCATCTCGGCGGCGATGCCGGAGCGCGGCCTGCTGGTGTCCGCCCCGGGGAAGGTGATCCTGCACGGCGAGCACGCCGTGGTGCACGGCAAGGTAAGGACCCCGCTGTCCCGGCGCTCCGCGGAGCGGTACGGCCCCGCTGACGGCCCCGCTGACGGCCCCGTCTCTCCCTCAGGCGGCCCTGGCCGTGGCGCTGGGTCTGCGCACCTTCCTGCGGCTGCGGCACGGCGACGGAGAGCGGCTGTGCGTCCGTCTGCCCGGCGTCGGAGTGCGGAGGGAATGGGACGTGGCCGAGCTCCGCGTCCTGCGGGGCCGCATCGCAGGTGGGGCGGCGAGGCATCTCCATCCTCGCGGATGGGGTCGGGGCCGTGGGTGTCCCTGTGCACTGCAGGCGGTGGGAACAGACGGCCTTCGGGGGTCCTTTCCACCTCCGACCGCTGTGTGTAGTGTAGGTGTGGGGCTGAGGGCGTACAGGATGCTCGGGTTGCTTTTGTTTTATCGGGTATCAGGAAAAGGTTCTTCGCCGAGAGGCTTGTAGGTGGAACACGAAGGTAGCTTCTGTTCTTGTAAATACGGCTTTTTCAAGTTGAATAATTTTCTGGTTTCTAAGTGTTGAAATTCTCCCCTGCTTGCCTCCATAGCTGACTTTGATGAATCAAAGTCCCCCAGCGTAGAACAGCTGGATGTGCTGAAAGAGTTTGCTGGAATCGCTGCCGATGCCTCAGCTCCTGACAGCCTTGCAATTCTTGCCTTTCTTTATATGTGTCTGGCTATTTCAGCTAAGTATGGGTAAGGTTGTCTTCTTGCCCCAAAATAAACATGCTGACTTGAGCTTTCATCTTTAATTGCTTCTCTGAAGTCATAGGAAGAAAGCAAATATTTGATGCCAAAGAAGAAATTGAAGGGAATCGTGCTTTATTTAGGCTCTGTGCGCCTCAGGGACTCTTTCAGAGCTCTGAGTTCAGGGGATGGGGTGCCCCAGGCAGGTGGGCTGGGAGTCATCTGCTCCCATTTAAGCACCTGACTTTGAGATGCTTCAGTCATTGTACCCTTCCTGTACAGTCAGCGGAAGCAGATAGACAGACATCTGTTGTGGCTCAGCAGGAGGTTTCATTAGACTAGAAGAATGTCTGTGGAGGTGAGCTGTGAATTCAGTGCCTGGTACCTTTTGTGGGCTGAGTCTGCTTCAAAATTTGAGAATGTGGGGTCACTACAGCTCAGGGCTGTTGTAGCCCAGATAAGTTCAATGGAGAAAGGGGGCACATGGCCACAAATGTGCATGTTTCAGTGTACATCAGCTTCTTGCTCCAGAGGAATGCAATAATACAGCTGTGAGTTTGTATCATGCTTCCAAATCTTTGAAGGAACTCTTTTTGGTGCTGCCCAAGTGCTTAGTTACAAAGTGCCCTCAACAAGCTGTGCTAATCATAGATCCAATTCAGCAAGGCTTTGTTCTAGCACAATGGCTTAGTGAGGCTACTCAGCTGTGCTAACTGAAGCCCCTGTGCCTCGGATGTGTTATGCATGTGCTGATGTTGCCAGTTTTCGCCAGCTTTTCCTGTGATCTGTCCCCATCGGCATCTTTTGCCTTTGAAACGTTTCAAGATGGAATTCGAGGTCACCATTACCACCTGTGTGTTTGTGTTTCAGAGATGTTCCCAGCGTGGACATAGCTGTGTGGTCTGAGCTGCCCACAGGAGCTGGGCTGGGCTCGAGTGCTGCCTATGCTGTGTGCTTGGCGGCAGCACTGCTGCATGCCTGCAGAGCCATCTCCTGCCCTCTGAAGGATGGGGAGGCCACAGCCAGGTAATGCCTCCAAGAAGCCTCCCTTCCTTCAGCATGCACGTTAGGGCTGTGGGAGGTTCTGTTTGTGCCCCATCTTAGCAAATTCCAGTACCTCTCTTGGTCTCTCTGTCCAACTGGTTGTGGTGGTAGGACCCTGAACCCAGCTCCTTTCCCTTCCCCTCCCATTGCTGTCTGTCTTCCCAGCAGCAGAGGTGTGCCCTGCCCAGGGCTCTGTGAATCGTGTTTACAATCCATTCCTTCTGACAAAAGCAGCTGGATGCAGAGATTTGGTGACACTCACACATTCGACTCACTGTTTGCTTTGTAAGATACAGATAGCTTTATTTTGCCATGAAAGTAACACACATTCTTTATAGTGTTAGATAAGTATTTTATTTAAAAAACCTCTCTTTCTTCTCTGTGATCATCTTTTAGGTTTTACTTTGAGTCCTCAAGGAGTCAAGGATTCTTTCTGTCTTTGTTTCCCTGTGTTTTCACACGGATCATTATTTTTTTCCTGCATGTGGTCCATTTCCTTCTGATTTCCTACCTGAATTTTCTCTTTATCAGTGGCTGCTGAAAGGGAATTTCTTTCCCTCCACCCTGCATTGCTTTCCGTTGGAGCTCAGTCTTGAAAAACTGGTCTGCTCTGCTGTGTGTCTAAGGAGGCTCTGTTTAAAGATGCATATCACAGCTGGAGCTGCAGAACCCTCCATTGTTCACTGTCTGCCAGGTGCAACCCTTTATAGCTGCCTTCTGTGGATTTTATGTGGGCCTGAAAGTGAAACAGCAAGCGAGGGGATGGCTGTGTTCTGCTTCAGAACCTGAGCTAGCAGTCTGACCCAGAAACACGTTCCTAAAAGGAGCCATTTGTGAGCTGTGCTCAGGCAAATCTCCCTGTAGTCAGAAATGAAAGGCCAGTTCTGAACCAGACAGCGAGCAGTGTGGATGTCTTCATCCCCTGCTCTCACTTCTTAGCTTCAGCTTGAATACAGCATGCTTTTTTTTTTTCCTTCCAGCTGGCACGCAGAGGGGTGAGAGATGGGGGTGTCAGACTTCAGAAGGTTTTTGCTTAACATGGCAAGAAAAGAACAGCGTGATATAATGACTCCTGTGTAGAGAAGAATCGCAGCCTCTCAAAGAGGATTAAAAACAAGTGGTTTACAGCAAACTGCGCTTCTATTTTGAGGAGTGGTGGTGTGAGCTGTTTTCGTGAATGCTTCGCAGATTAAATGCTGGCAAGTGAAATTAAAGAAGTGTGGAGATGGATGAAGATGTTCAGCTGTGGCCTGGGGAAATGGGGAGCTCTATTAAGAGGTTTCCAGGTTACAGGTGGCTCTCGTGATTTCTGCCCTGCCTTAGCAGTGGTCAGTAACTGTTTCCCTTGTTTAAGGGTGCTTTATGCTTATCTAACATCTGTGCCTCTGTTACGTTGTTCCTGTTTGGGGCCCCGTATCCTAAAAACCTGTTGAACGTGCATTGTCACTGCACCAAACACCAGCTTTGGTCTCAGCAGGACATCACTGCTGCTGGGCTATCTGATGCTCCTATGCATCAGGCCATCCTAACAGCAGCTTGGGATGTGTGTGTGGGCTGCAGAGCCCGAGTGTTACAGCAGAGTGCAGGGTGCCAGCTGGATCCCTGGGGCTGGGTTTGAGGGGTTCGTTTATGGCAGAGTCAGAGGCAGGGTTAGAAACCTGCTGAATTCTGGGCTGTGTTTGTGTGGGTGCTGCCTTGCACAGGCAGGCCCAGAGCTGTAGGCTTTTGAGAAGATATTGTGGTGACGCTGCAGCCAACGAGGGCTTGGTAACTGGCAGCTCTGTGTTTGCTTTTTGTGCTGCTGCAGCCTGTTAATTAGTATGTTCAGTCAGGGGCCTTGATCCTTGCTGAGTGTGACCCAGCACCAAGCCCTTTGTGCCAGCATTTAAACTCTCAAAGCACTTACCAACGTGTGACTGCTTTTAAGGCAACAGAAAGCCCTGTTCCTGTGTTTTTAGCATAACACCTCGAGGTTCAGCATTTGGTTCCCTTTTGTGTTGTAAGTGCCAGCACCCAGCGTGCCACAAAGTGTTAGGAGTTAATCCCTAAAAATCAAAGTCTTTGCTGGAGCTACTAAATCAGTCCTAACAGCATCTTTTGACCCAATTTGTGAGGCTTCTGCAGCTGAGCAGCTGGCAATTAGAGACTGGAGTTACACGTGTGAAATGCAACTACTAGGGCTCTCTTGCTGCATTTGCTGTCTTGTGTGTCAGCAAGCAGGATCTCAGGCCAAGGTGTGTGGGAGCAATGTCAGGGGGTGGGGATGGGTCTGGGCTTGCATTGATGTGCTTCTTTCTGTCACTCCTTGTGTGCTGGTTTTGGTTGTGTGTTTGAGTCTTTTTCTTGCCTTCCAGGTGGACAGAAGAAGAGATGAGACTGATCAACAGCTGGGCCTTCCAGGGGGAGCGTGTGATCCACGGCAATCCCTCGGGTGTGGATAATGCTGTTGGTACTTGGGGTACGTGTGTTTGCTGCTCCCCAGCACAGGGCTCTGAGGTGGTGGAGCACCTGCCACATTTCTGTTCTCTGCTGCAAACTGTGTGTCAGCTGTGGAAGGCAGTGAGCAGACAACATGAGCTGCAGTTCTGCAGATAATAAGACTTGTTTGAGGTTGCTGCAGGAAAGCTGGGTAGAACAAGCTGCTCACTGCACCAAGGGAGGGCAGAGGGAGCAGAAACTCCCAAAGATCTCCATTTGGACCCTTCTCTGTTGGTTTATCCCAGCTGTAGGCTGGGCCTGGGGTGTTGCTGCATTCCCTGGCCAGAGGTCCTGCTGCAAAGTACTGGAACTTAAACATTCTGCTGTGAGCAGAGAAGTGTAATCCTGTCCCAAAAATAATGCAGGAGAAAAATGCTGTCAGACAGCTGTCATTTACCTTCAATTAGTAGAGACTTCCAAGTGTTTTGGAAGTGTCTGTGGAGATTTTCTTGTAATAATCATTCTAATGAGACCTAATCTCAATGCCTTGGTGAAAGCAGGAGCCAAGAGAGAGATTCCTTCCGGACGGTGGAATTCCACACTGCTGACATGAGTGCACACACTCAGTCTGATCTGAAACCCAGTGCTTGGCTCTGCCCCAGGGAATCGCTGCTCGATTCTCCGGTGAAGATTTAATGCTGGCCAAACTCTTTGCCTTTAAATAATAATAATAATAATAAATACTAAATTAATGCAGTTCTGGAGTAGAGGAGAGCAAAGGGAAAAGCTCTGGGTTAACTGCGTCCAGCCAGACCCTCTCATTAAGTCAGCAGGGTTAGGCAGATTCATGCTGTCTGAGAACATGGTTCATTTAGCTGGTGTTTCTTGCAATTACTGTCATATGCTCTGGGTGAGGTTCTGAAGATGAAAGACCTTCTGTCTCTTACGGCGCTGCGTTATCTCTCGGCTCGCTGTGTACTCAGACAATGCATGTGTTTTACTTTAGGTGGAGCCCTGAGATACCAATCAGGAAAGATCACATCATTAAAAAGGTAATATTGGAGTTTAAAAATAACACTTGCATACGGTGGGTGGAATATGTCAAAAACGTATAGGGTGGATGTTACATTGTGGGAGATTGATGAGAGATTGCTGGCAGTGTCGTGGAAGGGCAGCCAGAACTTGCTGTGGGTGTGGGTAGCTTGAGTGTTGTCTTGGTTTGGGGTGGATGAGAACAATGAAATGTTTGGTCATTATCTGACATAAGATGAACACAGCACAAAGGATCAATATTAATTTCATGGCATTATGGGCAGCAGGAACGGATCTGCTCCTGGCAGCAAATGACATTGTGGGGAGGGGGAACTTCTGCTTACCTGGTGACAGGACTGTGTGAAAACCAAGCTGCAGAGAGCAAGTCCAGGTCCTGGATCTTCCCTCTGCCTCCTGCCAACCAAGTATAATCGGGCTCCATTAAAATCTTTCACAGTGCATGAAATTGCTCTATTAGCACTTAATGGCTACTGCTGGCTGGTCTCACAGATAGCATTTTGAAGAGAATTTTTACTTGAAAAACACAAATTTCACTAACTACATCACAGTCCTGTTTACGACACTGGTACAGTTGCTCATTGTAACTAAGAGTAAGGAGTCTGAACCCAGCCAGCACTTGAGTACCTGCTTAACTTTCCACAAACTGATGGACTCCTTGTCTTGGGTGTGTTACTCAGATGGGACTTATGGGGTGGGGTGTGAAGCAGCTGTCTGATGGGCAGCTGCTGGGGTACAGGGAAGGGAAAAAGGCTGGGGATGGATGTCTTGTTGCTTGCAGGGTGCCGACGCTGAGGATCTTGCTGACCAACACAAAAGTCCCACGAAGCACCAAGGTCCTGGTGGCTGGGGTCAAGGAGAAGATCCTGAAGGTGCAGTGTCCACGTGGCTGCAGGGTTGGGTGTGTGTGGTGAGCTGGTGTGAGGACATAACCCTGTGAGCTCAGATCTTGTGCAGGGCTCACAGGAGCACTTGTGAACTTTCTCATGCTTGCTGCATTCCTGCTTGCTCCTCTCTTACATGCAGATCCTCTGGGAGCAAGAGTTCAGCTTCCTTCTTTCTAGAATTAGCAGGGCTTGCTGCAAAAATCACAGTCTTGCAACCAAATAATAGCTCCTTCCTCTGGTTTCTGCAGGTGTGAGCTACTTAGCATCAGCCTGCTCTGCACTGGGCTTTTCTGTCAATGAATAGCACTGAATGGGGAAGGAATTGTTCAGCTCCACAAGACCAGGGCTGGTTTTATCACAGTGGCATTAGGTCGAGTGAGCAGTCTGCTCACATCTCTCCTTTCCTGCTTCTCAGTTCCCTGCTATAATGAACCCCGTGCTGGACTCCATCGATGCAATTTCCCAGGAGTGCCAAAGTGTTCTGGAAGCGATGCCTACAAATCCATCACCAGAGTATTACCCTGTGCTGGAGGTAAGGGGCTTGTTCACCAGTATTTTTAGACACTGTTACTGTTGAACATCAAAATGTCATTTAAAGAACATTAGGTCTAAGAAAGAATTTGATAGCAGGAAATGTTCAGGTCACAGTGAAACTGTGGTCTCTGTGTGATGCTTTTAATGCCCTTCTGCGAGTCAAGGGACAAAATGCTGCTCATACCTCTCTGCAGCAGTGCACGGGGATGGAGCGTCTCTGCTTTGGGGATTTAGAGCCATAGAGGTTTTGTTTCCATTTGCTAAGAAATGGGAGGTGTTTGGCCTTGAGATACTGCCTCCCCCCAGTGCAGCCAGACACAGTGGCTCTGGCAGGCGCTGTGCAGTCATTGCTCTGTCACTGCCAGGTCTGGAGCAAAAGCAGAGAGCCAGGAGCCACTGGTTTGTGATGGACTGGTTACGAGCCAGCTCCCATCGCTCACCACTCATCCTGGCTCCAGAGAATAACAAACGAAACGATGGCCAGAGCTGACCTGACGTTGATGCATGAGGTGCATACAAAGATCTGCATTTGTCTTGGCTTTGTTTGAAGGAGGAGAGGCTGCTGTGGTGGGGGGGAGACGCTCTTCCGAGTAGAAGAAGTTTTTTTTGCAGAGCTGAGATTGCAGCATCAATTCCTCCAGCTGCAGGGTGAGGACACGTGGCAGCATCCCAGCTGATGCAAGCCTGGCTTGGACTGGCCAGGGTGCCAGCTGACTTGGATAGGACCCATTTGGTACCAGCCATACAGCTCTTTGACAGCATCTGAATCCTTTGGCTCTCTGAGAGGGTCTCTGCTTGTCTTTGCTGCCACTGGCAGGAATGGCAGGTTGTGCCCTTCCCACACAAGTCAGCGAGCTTCCTGTCCCAGCCCTCCTCAGAGCAGCAGTGCAGAGCTGGTCTGCGTGCAGTCCTTTCCCTCTGTGCTGCATCTCATGCTGCGTGGGGATGAGCTGCTCCTGGGACCTCTTTTTAGCAAAGTCCTGCTCACTTTCTACAAAGAGGACGGTAGGATTTTGGTACCCATTGTGGGGGGATGAAGGCAGAGTTGGGGAGATCCAGAGGCTGTTTAGAGCATGACTTCAGACAGCTCCTCCTCACATTACTTGAGCTGTCAGGAGCGTGGGGCAGAGGAGTGCTTCTGTGGGATGCTCTGAGGTGTGCTTTGAGATCCTTGTATGGAAGGTGCCAGAGAGTCTTGCATACGATGCCTGGGAAGCAGAATTGCAGTGAGCTGGTCCCTGCATTGAATCTGTTGGTTTGTTTCAAGTCTGAAGAGCCCACAGAGACACAGATGATTATATGCAGCATATACATATATATATTTGGCTGCTTCTGAAATAGGCAGTTCTGGACAGCATTGCATTTGAACCATCGAACTAGTCTAGTGTGTCATAAGCTGTCATCTGATTCCTGGCAGACTTTGGATCAGGAGATGACAGGTGTCTTGGATCATCATAGAGAGCGCTGTGCCCTCGCTCAGGCATATAAAGAGGCCTCTGCATGGACGTCTGTCCAACCCAGCACAGAACTTGTGATGTATGCACTCTGCATGCAACTGCCTAATTCATCCCCTTGCAGGTAGAGTCCTCATTCTGCGTGGTGCTGGCATGAGACCCGAGGGCAAGCAGTGTGACTGACACTGCCTGCAGCATCCCTCCCGGCTCACCCAGCACTTTCCTCTGTTCCTCAGCCCCACACCTGTGGCACAGCATGGCTTGTGCCACTCTTGAAAGGTGTGAGGTCCCTCTCGACCCCGCTGTGCTGGGTGCCAGGTTCTGGCAGTGCTGCAAGGCCCCTTGGCTCGTAGCCCAGGGAGGGGGATACCGCATCGCCTCTTCAGCAGTGTCACTTCTGAGTTGGCTGTGTCAGAAGTCCCCTGGATTTAGTTACACTGGATAGATGGCGGCGTGGGGTGACAGGCAGCGATGAGCAGAGCTGGCTTTGTGCCTTTCCCACGGCCAGCAAGGGGCTCGTTCAGTCTCCGGCTCAATGCCCATGTGATGGAGGAGGCAGAGCAGTTGGGAGGTGTCACTGAGCTCTGATTTAGCACCTGAAATAAACATCCACAAGGATTTTCCCTGTCCTAAGTAAGGAGGTCCAGAAGCTGTTGTACCACTGTCACTGTGGTGTGCAGAAGCAGCACAAGTAATGCTGGAGGCAGGGACAGGCAAACAGCACGGGTTCTGGCCTTGACCTTGGTGCCGAGAATGCTGGTGACCAAACTCCCCACAGAAATGAGGTGACTGTGGGTTGGCTGGGAAGAGCAGCTGTCACCGTGCGTGCTCATCCCCCGTGTCTGCAATTGCTTTTAGGAACTGTTTGATATAAACCAGCACCATCTGAATGTCATCGGGGTCGGCCATCCTTCCCTGGACCGCCTGTGCCGGGTGACAGCCTCCCATGGTCTGCACAGCAAGCTGACCGGGGCTGGCGGCGGCGGCTGCGGCATCACCCTGCTGCCACCAGGTCAGTGCTCCCTTCTCACCTCACATGAGGCTGTAAGGGTGCAGTCCTCCCCCTGGCTGCCCGCTCCTGCCCCCGCTGACTCTCTGGCTGCTCTTGCCTTCCTCTTGGCAGATGCCACCCCTCTGGCCGTGGAAGCAGCCAAGCGAGACTTGTGTGCCTGTGGATTTGAATGCTGGGAGACCGACATCGGGGCCCCCGGGGTGACCCTGCACTCCTCCTCGTCTTTAAATGCCGAAGTGCTGCACGCGCTCTCCGAGAGTTAAGCTCCCAGCCCTGGCAGGGCTGAGCTCCCAGCACTGCATCCTCAGAGCGGTGGCTGGCTGTGCCCTGCGTGCTGCTGGGTGCTTCTGCCCAGTGCTGGGGGTGCGGAGCCAAGTTCAGGTCTGGTGTCAGAGGGAGAGGGGGCTGCAGTGAGGATCCAGAAGCGACTGCTTGCACTTGTGCTGGGTTGGAGTCAGACTCTCAACGAAATCCTGGTTTGAATTTACTTACTCAACTGCTGTGCTAATCTCAAGGGGCAGGAGGAGAGGGTCTGGGCTGGATTCCAGCACAGATGATGACACTTTGCTGGGTTCTCCTGCTTCAGATGCATGTGGTGTCTCTTCTCCTCTCCCTCGGCGTCCTGTGCGGGTGTGCAGTCAGGCTGCCGAGGCGGATGTGCAGAGCGCTGTGACATTTTTGGGTGAGAAGTGTCTTGGCAGCTCAGGGCTTGACACTTGGGTCTCTGTTTCTCCTGGATTCCTGTTCACAGTGGAGAGGAAACGTTTAAGTAGAGCTCTTACCTGTTACTAATTAAGACTAAGATAATTAAATTGGAAAAAAAAATGGTAGCGCAACCCTAATGAAATTGTCACTGTTTTCCCCCTTTCCCATAATTTCTGTCTGGGCTGATAAACAGGGTCCTATAGCCAGACTGGTTTCTGCTCATATGCACGAGGTCTGGTTCAAATGTTGGCTGTTCAAGGGGTAATTCCATAGGAGCCAGGTATTAAAGCTGCAGGGGTGGGGGTGCCTTTCTCTTCCAGGGCAGGGATATAAAGAAAAGAAAAGATGAAGTGTGAGAAGTTGAGGTCTACCAGCTGTAGGATCTTGGCATCCTGGTGACCAGGTTTATTTCACTGGTAGGGCATAGAACTGTCTGGTTTTAATAAAGTGATATTTTATACATGCAAAGCGTTCTTTGATAATTATGTTGGCTACAAAAGGGGAAAAAGTACCTTACGCTGCTTCAATAAAAACAGGTTTCAGATGCTGGTTTTCTACATGTCTAATTACAATTCCAATTTGCATCCGAGAACGGCTTTACACTAATCACAAGTCAGAAAGCCTGATAAATAATTTACCATTTCCTAATACAGCCTAATCAATGTGAGTATCTGGATGCGTGTTGCCTCCCTGACTGCTTACATGTGTCTGTAGCTTCTCCTCGTGAGCACAAAGGAATGCCAGATTCTCTGTGAAGAAACTTCGCTTCAAAACAACGTGTCTGGGGTTGATCCTCATTAGGATGCTTTGCTTTCCTTAGAAGGAGGCCTTGCAGCCACAGTAGGCAAAGAACTGAATACAAGTTTCAGTTGCTTTAAATCAGAATTAACACTGGTGATTTCAGCGGATCAACTCTTTAGCCCAGTGCGGTGAAATCCAGCACTCCTGTAGTGTGAAGGGAGCAGCAGTGCAGCCCCTTAGATGTTACCTTGGGCTGTGCCCAGCCTGACTGTGCTGGTGGCACTGCAGCGTGCTGTGAGCTGAGCTGCAGGCGTGCAGCTCCTGGAGGTGGCTGTGGCCCAGCTCTGTGGGATGCCAGCAGGGCAGGTTCATCTTCATCAGGCCGAGTGTCACCAAGCCAGCTGCCTCGTGCCTCTTGTTGCTGGGGACTTGCCACCTGGCACGAGGCTCCCAGTCCTCAGGGAGGCACTGGGGCGGTGGTCTCTGATGCGGAAATCTGAGCAGCAGCTCCTTTGCTTTATAGCAGCTGCCAAAGAGCCATCTGATGGCAATAACCCTGTACTGGCTGGGTCCTTGTGCTGTGGGCTCCTCCAGTTACCGGCCCGCTGAGCTGTGCGAGCCCTTCACCAGCAGTCACACCTGCTGGCTGTGCTGTCTCTGCTTCATTTTTCATCTTTCAGCTGTGCCAGGGCTGAAGCTGGAGGCCTCAGCTCTACCCACAATGAACTCCACGGAGATCTGCGACCTGTAACGCTTTCGTCTGCAAACTTCCAGCTTCACCTTGCCAGCCTTTGCTTTATCAGCACGTGCTGGAGGTGACACAGGGAAGGTGCTGCAGTGTGTGAATGATCTGAATTGCAGTGGGAGCTGTGGGGTGAGCAGGGGTCCAACCACCCCCCAAGGCTTCCTGCAGCTTTGCTGCTGCCCCACAGCAAGGATGCTGCTCTCCCAGTACTGTGTAGGGCTCGGCCTTCCCTGTGCTGCAAGGGACCAGAATTGCATAAGTCAGCAGCTGGAGCCATCCCAATTTGCTAGAAGTAAGCACGGATTTCACATCCATCTGCAGGCAAAGGCACACCTGCGTTTCTCCATTTATTCCTCCTCCCAAGCTCCATCAGCATCATGGGGTTACCTGTGGGGTTCTGGGTATGGGAAGCACCCCAATCCCCCTTCAGCTGAATGGGGTACGCAGATCCAGCCTGGTGCCTGCGTGCCCACAGCCCTATGAGTGCTTCCCATCCATGCTGCGCCGTCTTGTTTTACGGTTGTGCAGTGGAGCAGAGATTGCTGCTGAAGGATTAGCCTGGTAATTTGGCTAATTTTTCTTGAGCTTCATTTTTCATGTTATGAGCTTTGCAGAAAGACAGACGAGCCGGGGTTTGCCTTTAATAGCCAGCACCAGGGTGGGCAGGAGCTGTGCTCCATCCTCCTGTGACAGGAGGTGTGTGGATGCAGCGTTCTCATGGGGTCACTTTGAGTCCTGGATTTTCTGGATATTGAACTCGTAAGTGCTGGGGGATGGTGATGTGTTCCATGGCAGCAAGGCTCTGTCACAACCCAGAAACAAGGAACCCCTTCATACAAAACGCCCTCTCCAAACCTCTTCCATCGTGTTTTTGGGGTGCTGCTCCAAGCTGCTTCCCCCCACGGTAACCCTGCTTGCTGCTTTGGGGCCGGTGGGTGCTGCCCTGCCCCGCGAGGCACAGATGGTATTTTTGTTTAATCTGTGTCAGCAGTGCCTTCTTTCTGCTCTGATGAATAGATGCTAAAGAGGCAGTGACATTATTTGAGATAACAGAGAGAACAGAAAAAAGGGTCAGGCACAGAGAGGAAATGTCAGCGCGCAGCTCCAGGGCCCCCGGCCATGGGGTGAGCCCCAACCCCGTCCCACTCCATCACCCACAAAGAGGGACCCTCCAGCAGCCTCCCCATGGACGCAGCCCATGCTTTTGGGAGCCAGCAGCACTCGTGGGTGCACCCAGTCCTGACCTTTCCCTGCTTGAGGGCACCGGGTGCCAGCTGTGCCCCTGTCCCCATCCTTGTCCCCGTCCCCTCCCCGCGCCCAAGGTTTTGAAAGTTAAGTATTACCGTCTGCTTTGTTGTTGCCTAACTACGACAGACAAATTGAGAACTAGTTGTCAAAATGTCAGTGCACAACAAATCAACATTCAAAATGAGTCTCAGCGCTATGTGGTGTATAATTAAAAAAAAATCCTTTTTAGAAATTTCAGCAAGCGTTGGCTCCGCTTTATATTTGTCTGTGTGATTAATAAAGGCAGCTAATTTTCAGACTTTAAAAACAGCTAGAAAATAGCTCCTAATTACATATTAGGTTCCAAGCGGCCCCCGCTGAGCGAGGCTGGTATTGGTGGGCCAGAGAATTTGGCAGGGGCTTAATTACATTCTGAGCATCATCTAATTTTAGTTAAATGTAATGTAATCAGCAGCAGATGTCTGAAATAAAATATGAATTATGAATATGATGAAATTTCATTCTTGAATAAAAAAGTAATTTGCTATTTAGTTCATTAAAGTCACAGAGGTTTATTAGGGAGCAGGTATATGGTGCGGCTGGCTTGTATTAAAATGATATTTCAGAGGGAGGAGGAAATTGCATTAGAGGTGCTAAAATATTCCACAGGATGATGTGCCAGGGGGAGATAATGTGGGCAAAGGGATGGAGGCTGGCAGAAAGCTGCACTGGGTGCATGGGGGCAGGCACAGACCCTGCCTGATGGGTCTGCGGTTCCCATTGGAATGGGTTTGTCGTTCCTGTAGGGATGGGGTGTGTGGTTCTCATTGGGGTGAGTCTGGTTCCTATTGGTATGAGTTTGTGACTCCTGTTGGGATGGATTTGTGTCTTCCGTTGGGATGGGTCTGTGGCTCCCTTTGGGATGGGTTTGTGCTTCCCATTGGGATGGGTTTGTGCTTCCCATTGGGACATGTCTATGTTTCCTTTCCCCAGCGGGACATTGAGGCAGCCATGGGCCACATGTCCCCATGGGATGCTTTCCTGGATGCCCATCCCTGTGGCTCCCGTTTCATCTCTGAGGTTTAAATTGCTTTTCACTATTCCTCAGTGGCCCAGACTGACAGATAAACATCTTCTGAGGAGGGAGAGGGAGAAGAATGGCTGTTGTTATTTCATTGTGTTACAGATGCTGTCATTTTAATCCATCCTGGATGCCAGGTGAAAGCCTGCTGCCAGTGCTCCACTCCCAAATTTCCTCTGGAAAGAGCGGAGCTCCTTGGGCTGCATACAGGAGCCCAAAGCCTGGCACACCATGGCACCAAGCAGCACCAAACCTCACCTCCCGTCCTCGCAGCGCTCGCCAGCACGGGCTCTCAGTCCTCCCTTCTATTCATCAAGGGCATGACAGCTAAAATTCATTTGAAGATGAAGAAAGTGCCGGCTAATCCTTTCTGTGAGACAGTGATAGACTAGCGGCTCGGGAAGAATTGCACAGCAGTAATGAAATTAGGCTAAAACTGCTGGCGGATAGCAGATAATTGCCCTTGTCTGTCACTAGGAATAACATCTCCCAAATCCAACACAATGATTGTTAAAGTTGCAGGAATTTATTTTATTTATTCTCCGGGTTGGGGTTTGGCTTTCTTAAGACCTTCCCTGGGAAATAAATGAGTCGGAGGTGCTGCCCTGCCCCCAGCTCCCCAGGGTCACCGCAGCTCGTTAGCCTTGACGAAGCAGGCGCGCCGGCACCGGCACCTGCTGCGCTGCAGTGCTGAGGTCACCCCAACGTGGGGACATGGGGACATGGGGACATGGGGACATGGGGCACCCCATCCGCAAGGCCGCTGCCATTAATCAGCCCGTGGGCTTTCAGGGCCAGACCGAGAGCTTTCGGGGCACAATCCAGCCCTGGATATGGGTCTGTGGTGCTGCTGTGAGCACACAAACCCCATCATCACCGCTCCAGGACTGACCAGCACCGCTTTGTTTTATAATTGATCATGGGATTCAGACAGCGTGGGTGAGTAAGTGCACTGGCCAGCAACTGTAATGTTTTATACGCGAGGGCTGGCACGGGTAATTTACTGCGGCCGGCAATAACATATTTCACTTTCCGTCTCCCAGATGAAGATTACTGGTGTTTGAAAGGCCCTGAATACACAGGCAATTCTGCTTAAACGCCCGCAGCCAACCCGGCACCGTGGTCCCCATGGCACGGGCAGCTCAGCCCCGTTCCTGGGCTCATCTCCCACCACTGCAGCCACCGGAGCCGATTAAGGATTACGGTACCGTCGGCTTCGGTTTGATTGCAGATGTTTTTAATTATATCGTATAAGATCGTATTATGTAATTGCATTTATCTGATTGAAGCCTTAATTGTAGGATTTCATAATGGTATGACTGGGTAAATATACCATTGCGTCTGTTGTCCCCCAATGAAAATTAGGTGCTTCATGTCTTTATTGCATTATCCTGGAGAGGATCTTAAATTGGGAAGAAAGAAATTAGAAAAGAAGGAAGGAAGGAAAGGCAAGGTGATCTTACCTGACCCAGCAAGCGTGGTCCCCATCATGGGGTGTATGTGGGGTGAGATTTGGTAGCCAGCCCTGCTGGAAGCTGTCTGAGCATCACCTTACCTCCTATTCAAGCATTACGTTCCACCTGAGCATCACCTCCCACCCAAGCATCATCTCCTCTCCAAACATCACTTCCCGCCCAAGCATCACCTCCAACCCAAACATTGTCTCCCACCCGAGCATCATCTTCAGCCCAAGTGTCATCTCCTATCCAAGCATCACCTCCCAACAAAGCATCATCTCCAACCCAATCATTACCTCCTGTCCAAGCATCACCTCCCATCTGAGTGTCATCTCCCACCCAAGTGTCATCTCCTACCCAACCATCACCTCCTGTCCAAGAGTCATCTCCCCCTCAAGCATCAACTCGCACCCAAATGTCATCTCCCACCCAAGCATCACCTCCAACCCAAATGTCACCTCCCTCTGAAGCATCACCTCCCACCCAAGCACCACCCTCGCCACAGGCTGAGCTCCCCATGCAGACAGAGCCCTGCTGCCCAGAACTGTCCTGCTAGGTGCTGCAGGACGGCTGACTCCAGCCAGTCTCTGCTAAACTGCCCTTCACCTCTCAGTGAACACGCAGCAGTCGGTGTTTTCTGCAGTGATTTTTGCAAGATCGATGTTGCAATTATCATTTTGTTAACAGCGGCTGGTACAATACATTAAAGGTGATTACAATTAAAGAACAGGAGACCGGAAAGCCGCTGTGCCATTGGCGTGTGAGGTGGAAGCTGCAATTAGACCTAATGGGGGAACGGAGCCAAAAACCCTCCCAACACATTCCAGAGCATCCTTGGAGCCACCGCTGGCTCAGGGCTCCATCAGCGTTTGGTGAGCAGGAGCGAGGTGGAAGAGGCACTTCTGTAAAATTAATATTTCCATTAATAACAGCGCACAGGAAAATAATTGGAAAGCCCTCCGCCTTAATTGCAGGGCACGCAATGCCTGAGAACCGTGCTAACAGAGGGCGAGGAGGGGGCACAGGGTTGGGGTGTGCAGGGCTCATTAGCTGGGCTGGGGGCTCGTTAGTGGGCAGCACCCAGAGCAGGTCCAGGATTTGCTCGGAGCCTTTTTCTTGGCCATAATCCACAACATGTGGCTCGCACGGCGCCTCTGCGCTAATGGGTTTAGGATTATGGGAATATGCGCAAATCCAGAGTCTCGCTGTCACTCTGCTCGGTGCAGTAAGGTGATTTCATTAGGATTTAGGTCTAGAGAACAGCCTCTCTCTCTCTCTCTCTCTCTTCATAATATTATTTTTATTCAATTACATCAGCAATTCATGAAACTTCAAAGACGTTTCATCAGCACAACCTAAATGCCGTTGGATTGCGGTATTGAAAGAAGGGAAGAGAAAGAAAACATAAGCTACGGCCTTAATGGAATTACTGAAAGGGGCTTTTTAATTAAAAACAAAGGTTGGGGATAAGGTCTATCCATAATTTAGAGCTGCTGGATGTAATATCTGCCGGTGGTTTAATTTTAATAAATGTATGTATTATTAACAGTGTGAGAAGTATTTCCCCACCCGGCAAAAGGCCGAGCCGACCCCATCGATGTAAATATTTGCACTTGGTGGCCAAGGGATGGGGACATTTTGCAGCCCATCGCTCCCGTGAGGCTCTCACGCAGGGCTGTGGGTTTGGGGCTGGTTCGTTTCCTGCTCTGCAAGGGGATGGTGCTATCCCCATAGAGGCAGTGCAGGGGGAATCACAGAACCATGGGATCATTAAGGTTGGAAAAGACCTGCAAGATCACCAAGTCCAACTGTCAACCCATCAGCACCATGCCCACATGTAAATTCATTAAGGAGCCATTCACAGAACCATGAAGGTTGGAAAAGACCTCCAACATCACCAAATCCAACCCCAGCTCTCCCCCATCATGCCTACTGACCGTGTCCCCAAGTGCCACATCTCCATGGTTCTTGAGCACCTCCAGGGACAGCGACCCCACCCCCTCCCTGGGCATGGCATTCCTCTTAATTAGTCTATTAATGAGATGTGACCTTGTCCAGCATCCTTTTGGGATGAAGCACGGAGGAGATGCTGTCTGGTCAGCGTTGCCCCATGGCTCGGCACATCCCCCAGCATGATTTGGTGTGCAATGGGGATGGCAATGGCACACAGGTCCCCACGTCTCCTTGTCCCCATCCTCGCTGCCTGGCGACGCGTGCTAATAAAAACAAATTAACTCGTATAAGCATTAATTTTTCCAGCACACATACATCCTGGCCTCATTATATCGGAGCTCCCAGGAGCCAGGGGTTTTGGCACATTGTAATGAGACGCATGCGGTAGTAAAAGTACTTCTAATCGGATTTATTTACTGTAATTGTGCTTCAAGGCACAGTGCCATCACCCGGAGAGCTGAGGAGGAAGGGGCAGCATGATGCTTGGCAGTGGCATTGGGAAAACCAAAGGGTGAGGAACGGGACTTGGTGGGTCAATGGGATGAGAATGGGGCTGTCCCCAGAACCAGGGGAGCCCCTCTGCGTGGTGCAGAGCCCTGAGGACAGAGCGATGCTCAGTGCGTATCTCTTCCCCAAGCATCCCATTCCTGCAGCCAGCCCGGGTGCTTGCAAATGCACTTCTATTATCAGAAGTACCCGAAACCACTAAAAAGTCCCAAGAGGAGGGAATGGAGCCGTGAGAGCTTTTCTCTCTCTCTCACTTCATTATTGTTGCTAAGGAAACCTCTTGCCGGGATCTCATATTTAACATGTCTGCATTCATGGGGCCGCACATCCATCTTGCAGAAACTTCCTCTTGAGTCTGCACCCGGAGCAGACAAAGGCAGGGGATGCTCCCAGAGCCCATGGATGATCCAAAAGCCCATGGCTGATCTTGAAGCTCAGAGATGCTCCCAAACCCCATGGATGATACCAAAGCTCATGGATCATCCCAAAGCTCAGGGATGCTCCCAAAGCTCAAGGATGCTCCCAAAACCAGTGGATGCTCCCAAAGTCCAGTGATGTTTCCAAAGCCCACGGATGATCCCAAAGCCCATGCATGATCCCAAAGCCCATAATCCCAAAGCTCAGGGTGCTCTCAGAGCCCAGGGACGCCCCTGCAGCTCAGAGGGTTTCCCATCAGTGCCATCACATCCTGTGGTGCCCTGCACCACCAAGGCCCCTTTGTCTCACTCTCCCCAAGTCGCCATCTTTTTTTCTCCTCTCTTTTTTCCCCCCCTGCATTCCTCATTAAAGAAGACTACAGATTTCCCAGCCTGTCTCCTGGTTTTATATTGAAAAGGCTAAATGATATGCTGACACCTTAATTATACCCTATTGTCACAATGTAGCATGGAAATGGCGTGAGTGATATGAGAAGAATGGGTGGCAGCGTGCGTGGCAGCTCCTTTGATTCACAATGGCAGGTTGGAAGTGACACAAATGGGGGCTCACCCCCACACGTGGCATCTGCATCCCCACTGCCCTACCACACTCAGAGCTCTGTGTGTGTGGGGATGGATGTTCTGGGGACGGGACAGATGGCAGTGGGTTGTGCACATCCAACGGTGACCCCACAGCGGTGGCACGGGGACATAACAGTGGCACATGGCTGACCCCATCTATTCACCCATCCCCAAACCTGCCCAGGCCAGAGGAAGAAACAGCCCCGAAGTGTTTTCCATTAACAAAATGTTACCTTTAAAAGTGACACGATGCAGGAGTGACACATCAAACCCAGCCAGACGGATCGCCCAACTGAGAGGCGCTTTTCCATATGCATTCAGTGAATGCATTTGTTTTTGAAAATTAAGTCTCTGGGGAGAGCAGGCTTGGAGAGGGAAGCTTGTTCAAACAATTGTAAAATGGTTTTGTACAATAAACAGAAAAGTAGTCATTTCAGAGGCACTTCTCAGTGTGACAGGATAGGATTTCAGAGCCGACGTGTGACGCACAACAGTGGCACGCTGCATCGCAGGCACTGCAGGGCTGGAGGCTTCCCTGGCTCCTGTGCTGCGTCCCCATGTCCCATCTCTGTGTCCCATCCCCGTGTCTGATCCCTGTGTCTCATCCTTGTATTCCATCCCCCTCTCATCCCCATGTCATATTCCTGCATCCCATCTCCATGTCCCGTCCCTGTGTCGCATCCCCTTGTCCCATCCCTGTTTCCTATCCCCCTCACATTCCCTGGTCCATCCTTGTGTCCCACCCACATATTCCACCCCCATGTCCCACCCCCCGTGCTCCAGTCCCACGTCCCATTCCTTTGTCCTATCTGCATGTCCTATCCCTGTGTCCCATTCCTGTGCCCCAGCTGCATGTCCCTGCCCTACATCCTGGCCCCATATCCCAGCCCTGCAGATGTCAGTAGCTCGAGTTGGTCGCTGCAGAGCAAAGCAGAGATATGTGTCCCAGCTCAATGTGCCGTGCCATGCTGCACCATGCCATGCCGTGCCGTGCCATACTGCAGGTTCCCAGGCCTGGCAGGGCACTGGCTGCAGGCCTGGATGATTTTCAGGTGAGTAAAGAACCAGGAGCCAATTTACATGCAAATGTCCTTATTAATCAAGGACAAGAGGAGGAATGAGCAAAAAAACACCAAATACAAGGGCAGAGTGTTTTTTACACCGGATGCTTTTCAAAGTTGTTAATGAGGCATCAGCAGCTCTTTTCATATCCCAATGATTTGCTGTCTGAATTCCTTAAGGATTCTTTCCCTCCCAACCCCAGTGTCTCCCCTTCCCAGGCTGTGCTCAGCCTGGCCAGCATCCCAGCAGCTGCAGGGAATCCGGAGCAGCAATGGGATGAAATGAGAGCGATAAACCACACTGCTGTGCCGTGGTGAGCGTTGACCTGACCCCGCTCCAAGCCCCCGAGTGGGATCCATCATCCCGAGGGCAGAACAGGGACATGGATGGCACTGGGATGCTCTGGGGTATCAAGAACCTTGGGATGGATGCTCCGGGATATCAATGACAGTGGGATGCTCAGGGACACTGATGGCATTGGGCTGTTGAGCTGGTGTTTCACACAAAAGCCCCAGGGCCACCCCAGGTCTGCCAGGTGCCCCTGCCCAGCCCCACTGATGCATTGCAGAGCCAGAATTCAAAACCACTCCCAAAACACAAAACCAGTCAAAATAAAATAGACTCGTTACAGTGAAACCAACCTGAACAAACAAACCCTGCCACGATTCAATTAATGAAGCGGTTAAGCATATCATATCGTTAAGCAAAGCAGTGCAGCCTTTTGATGTGCTAATCACGCTTGTGCCAGGCAAAAGGAACTGAAAAGGAATAAATCCAGTGGTCCCACCTAGAGTAGGGGCAGCACCGGTGCCCCCAGCCCCCATAGGGTCCCTGGGGTGGCTGCATCCCCCATGGCACAGCGCTGGCTGCCGGCCCCAGAGCGTACCACGGCCACTGCAGATAGTGCCATAAATCACAGTGACACCTCCTCTTGGCAGGACAGTGACGATGACAGGGGCTATTTATCTGTGTGTCACCAGAGGAGAGGAATGGGGAGATACAGAGGGGGCTTCGGGGCTGGGAGCGGGGCGTTGCTCTGGAAGCAATGGGGATCCCAATGGGGACAATAGGGATCTCAGTGGGGCCAATGGGGATCCCAGTGAGGATCTCAGTGGGGTCACTGGGGGGGGTCCCAATAAGGCCAATGGGGATCCCAATGGATTCAATGAGAATTTCAATGGGGCCAATGGGAGCAGCAAAGCAAAAAGGGGGCTGTGACCCACGGCACTGGGAAATTGCTACCAAAGCCAACAGAAAGTTGGTTTGCACAATTCCCCGCCACAAACTGCCTCCCCAAATGAATGTGAAAGTGTCTCTGAATCAATTCATTGGTTTTATCAGGGGCCCAAAGTAAAGGTTAATGGCACTCGGATGGATCCCATCTGAATTGTAAATCCTTTCGGAAGGGCTGGAGCAGTGCTGCGCAGCCATTGTGCAGCCTGACTTTGCGTAGAAATTGAATAATTGATGTAATTTGAATAACACTAGGATTTGTAATGATATTGAAATGTAAAGATAAAAAGGAATGTAATCAAAAGCTGATAGCAAACAGTTGTTAATATGCACTTTGGGGCAGGCGCGTTGCGAGGGATGTGCCATTTGAAGTGTGTGCTGAAAGCACGTTTAATGAGCGGGGAAAGGGAAAGGGGATGACGAAAGGAACCCATATTCATAAATAAGATGCAAAATTTTCTCCCGACTCAGCAGAGCTAACGGGGAGAGCGGATAATTATTTAAATGCAAAATCATTATAATCTCAAATTGTGGCTAAAGGAATCGATTGCTTTGCTTTTTGCTTTGCATCCGGCGTTCAGGCGGAGCAGGACCACGTGGTGGCCATCCCTGTCCCCAGCGCCACGCTGCAGGGCTGCTGTCACGTGCTGTCCCTTCTTGTGCTGTGCTGTGGGGGATGCACCCATGGGTGCCACTTTTGGGGACACAATCCCACGTTCTGGCACTGCTTTGCGCTGCCAGCCTCGTGTCCCCATGTCCTCCTGTTCCTGCATCCCCCCCTCTCCACTCCTCCATATCCCCATGTCTCCGTGTCCCCACGTTACTGTGTCCTCATTTCCACGTCTTCCTGTGCCCCATGTTCCCACACCCCCTGTTTCCGTCTCCCTCTGGCTCCATTGTCCCCACACTCCCATGTCCCCGTGTCCCTGTGTCCCCTGTACAGGGGGGATTGACACCATCTGCCCACACCATGGGGTGTCCCCCGGCACCGCTCACCGCAGCCTTCTTGTTGATGGCAAATTGAGCTCATTCCATTGATTTACTTTCTTTTTTCCTTTTTCCACGCTCAATGAGCATTAAAATTAAAGCTGAGCTCAGCCCCTCGGTGGCCGGGCCCTGCAGCTGGGTCGCTCCCCATTTGGGGTGGAGATGGCAGTGCTGGTGTTCCTTCTGGCTTTGGGACTGTGCTGTCATACTCTGCCCCTGCCACCCCCATGGCACCCCCAGATGGAGGGAAATTTGGATTCATTTATTTACTCTACGTGTGTATTCCTTTATTTTCATGGCTTAACATTTCCAGGTTCTACCCACCAGAGTGGAGGCAGCTGTACCCCACGTATCCCATAGACCCCCAGGCAACCCATGAATCCTATGCAGCCCATGCATCATGTTCAATCCCATGCACCCCATGCACCCTAGGCCTCATGTTCACCCCACACACCCCCTGCACCCCCTGCACCATGTTCATTCCGTGCATCCCATGCAACCCCATGCATCCCATGCAACCCCATGCATCCCATGCAACGTGTGCATCCTCCACAGCCCCATCCCACCCATGCACCACGGTGACACAGAGCAGCACAAGGACTTGCAGAAGTTCTGCGAGCCGTGTTTGCCCAGCAGCCTCCAGGCGCTGTTTGTAGAGAGGTTATTAAATTGATTTTTTTTTTCCCTTTACATGCTCGATGAACATTAAAATTAAAGTTCTGCTCAGCCTCCCCCGGGGCTGGAAGGGCTGGGCTTGGCAGAGGTGTATGGACACGTCGGCACCGTGCCGTGGTCGGCTGGCACCGAGTGCCATAGGTTAGGCAGGGCTTCCGTCGTGCCAGCTGTGTGCTGTGAGTGGGGCTGACATCTGCAGCATCGCTGTGCTTGCTCCCAGCCCATGCCACAGCAGGGCCATGTGTGTCCCTCACGCATCCCCACCTGCATCCCTGCCCACCTCCCGTACCTGGAAGGAGCCAGGAGGGATGTGCTCAAGGATTTGGGTCTCAATGAGGGGCCAGGGTGGGCAATGGCTCCCAAGTGAGTTCCCAGGACGGAAGCCCTCAGGGTGCTTGGACTGAGCAGTCCCAAGGGACAGCGATGTCGCACTCCACGTCCCCACACTGTGGTGACATCCCAGCGGGCAGCTCTCCTCCCCCATCATGGCCAGCCATCCGCTCGCCGTCAGAACGGATCAGGCATGGAGGAAATGTCTTTAGCTGAGAGCCAGCTCCGTCTCCGATAGCATTAAAGGAACTATTGACTGAGGACGCAAGTGGAAGTCAGTAGCGATTTAATTAGGATGAGTGATTTCTGACATCCACCATCGCAGCAGGAGCGGGGGGTGCTGGTGCCATGCAGAGACTGGGATGAGTGAGAGGGTCACAGCCTGTTGTGGGGCACAGCTGGTATCGGGTATAGCCAGTATGGGGCACATCAGGAATGGGGTGCATCTGGAGATGGAGCACATTTAGTAGTAGGACACATCAGGTATGAGACGTATCTGATAGGGGCGCATGTGGTAAATAGGGCAAGCCTGGTAATAAGGCACACCTGGTTATGGGGAACATCTGGCAATAGGGCACATCTAGCACTGTGGCCCATCTGGTAGGAGAACATCGAGTATGGGGTATTTCTGGAGATGGGGCACATCTGACATGGAGCACATCTCGTTAATAGGGCACATCTGTAATGGGAAACATATCATATGGAGTATATCTGGAGATGGGGCACATCTGGTGATGGGGCACTTCTGGGCACTGCTCAGGGCAATTCCTGCAGCACAACGGATGCCCCCCCAGCTCATCCCCACCACTTCTCCCCCAACCCCAGCTAGAAGGACTCAAATCATCGCCTAATTTAGAAAAATGACGGGGAGACGCTTTTCCACTGACACAGTCACTACTGAAAATTTACTTCAAGGTTCATTGTTGGCAATGTCAAAAGTGATGAAAACCAATAAAAAGAACCAGCACAGCATGAATGTCTGGGTGACAGCATGTGGGGGGGGGGGGGGGGGAGGAGGGATGGGGGAAGGCGGCCCCAGCCCCCTCGCTGCCGCCTGAGCCTGTACAGATAAAAGGTAATTGAAATGTTAGTTCCATTAATATTTCAGCGTGCCCCATATCTGACAGCCGCGCTCCTTCAGCGTGCCCAGCCCTGTCTCTTTAGGGTGCTGCATGGCGAGGTTTCCCACAGCCATGGCGCTGTTGGGGTGCTGGGCAGGGCTGGGTGGCTCAGGGGGTGACAGTGGCTCAGGGTACAGTGCTATTTGGCACATGAGCTCACGGATATGTGGGCACACAGAAAAAGTTACACAAGCACATGGACATGTGGCCAAATGGGCACATGGGCACAGTTCCATGAGCACGTGGCACAGCTGGCACATGGCACAGGGGCACGTGGCATAGTGGTGCATGGTACATCCAACCTGGGATGTTCTGTGGTTGTCTGATTGTATATGGATACACGGCACAACTGGTGCACGGCACGCCAGCGAGTCACACGCCACGCAGACACCTCCCGCGTCCGACAGCTCTCACGTCTCCTAGCCTGACTCGCCCCATCCTCATTTATATCAAAGCATTACGCAAATTAAATTGTTTGCAAAGCACTGTCTGCATGTCTGCTTTATGCCTGCTTTGGGAAAACACGCCGCCGCCGAGGCTGTGCGGATGTGCCATTTTGTTGAGTTTTCCCTGTAATGCGTGTTCAAAGGCTGAGCCGGCCCCGCGCGCCCGCCATCAGCGCTGCGCCTGCCGCGAGCATCAAAGCGCCGTCAGATCCTGAGCCCGCCTGCAAGCACCTGACAGCAAACAGAGCGGGCCTGGAGCAGCGTGGGGAGGGTGTCTGCTGCTCTCACGTGCTCCAGCTTCAAGTCTGAAGGCTGCAGGTGGGCGCTGGGAGCTGGTGATGGGCGAGCGTGTGAGCAGGGCGGCTGCGCCGGGGGACAGCACAGGTCAAGTTACCCACTTGGCCATGTGACTTTCTGGCTTCTGCCACCCTCTGGCTCATGTCATCCAGTGGCTCTTGTCACCCATCAGCTCATGCCACCCCCTGGCTCATGTCACCCATCTACTTGTGTCACCCTCTGGCTCATATCGTTCACTGGCTCATGCCACACTCTGGCTCTCATCAATCCCTGGCTCACGTCACCCATTGACTTGTGTCATCCACTGACTCATGTCACCTACTGGGTTGTGCCACCCTGCAGCAGAAATGCTGAGTTACGGCTTGAACCAGTGATTGGGCACCTGGTGGGAAGGCAGGGCCAACCCAGGGAAGCTCAGGTGTATGCAATGTACCTGAGTGATCAGAAGGGATGGAGCCAGGATCCACCCCTTCCCAGATCTCATTTAAGGGTTGGCATTGGGGGTAAGGGGCTTTTGCTCGAGGTCTCTGTGCACTTGTGCCCTTCTGCCCTTCTGAAGGTAAGCAAGTTCTTCCCTTTATTTCTGTGCCTATGGCTGTTGCATTTGAGCAAATTCTTGCTTGCGGCAGCCTAGGGCTTTTCTGTTCCGCTGTTGTTGCTGTGCTTTCCATCATGTTGCACACCCATCAGGTCTTGCCACCCATCAGGTCTTGCCACCCATCAGTTCTTGTCACCTACCAGCTGATGTCACACACTGGCTAATGCCACACCCTGGATCTTGTCAATCCCTTGCTTGTGTCACCCGTTGGCTCATGCCACCCCACTCTCAGCTCTGCTCCTACTGCTCCCAATGCCATCGCAGCCCCAGGGCTCTGAGCAGCCCCGGCCAGAAAAGCAAACAAACCAAATAAACTCTCTCCACCAAATTGCTTCTCATAAATCCTCCACTCCCTGCCGTGCTCTGCAGAAAGTGCTTTTTCTTCCCAGCAGACAGGCAATGGCTGTGAATGGCCACATCCCACTGGCCCGGTGGCCCGGCGGGGACGTTTGTCACCGTCTGCAGGAGCAGCGACACGGGGAGAGCGGATGGGAAATCAATATGGAGACTGTGAGCTGCGGGACTCAGGGACCCGCTGCGCCAGGACCTTTTATTGAATTTGTGATCTTCCTCATTGTTCCTCTGCTGTTTTGTATCCCCTTCTTGTTTTTATGGTGCAGAATTGGATTTGACTCGATTTTCCTTCATATTGCGCTGCAGCCAGCCTGGCGCGGCAGCACCACGAGCCCCAGCCCTGTGGTGATGCTTTGGTCTCACCCTGGCACCTCCTGAGGTGATGGGGTTATTTGTGCTGGTAAAAATTGGATTAGAAGGCGAGAGAGCAATCGGGGACTGCTGAATTGCTAAGGCACTCTGTGCAGCAGGATCTGCTGCAGTTGTCTTGGTCCTGAGCCACGGTAATTGTATCCTATGAAATATTTATTCATTTTCATTTCAATTTCGTTTCCAACTTGTATTTCCTATAAAATGATGTGGAAGGGGAGGAAAAAAAAAAAAAACCATCCTCAGTGCATTTATCATCATAACAGGTTCCTTCCCAAAGCTTTCCCCAAAGTGGCACCGGCGGGCAGGACCACACAGTTCTGCTGTTCCTGCACCTCAAAGCGTTATCTATCATCGTGCTGGGGGGGCTGGGGTTGCAGAATCCAACACAGCCTCCAGCAAAATGCCCCAAATCCTCCATGCATCCCTGGGATGGCTGTAAGGGGATCACATCCACCAACGGGGCCGTAAATTCCGGGTGAAGACTGTATCATCTCCGTCCCCATCGATGTGAAAGTGTTTCCCCAGTTGTTATTATTTCCAGGCTGATCGCAGGCGCTGTCTGATAACAGCTGATTGCTTCTCCTCCCATTTGCATACAATAAATATCACCGTCAAAGCCTGCATGGGAGAGCTGAACCGCGCTCATGCCTTATTTATGAGAAATAAACACGAGATCAAGTTTGCATAATCAACACATCTTTAATTTGTGAGCTCTTCTACTTGGGTTTCGGGCTGCAATCAGACCCCATGTGTACGCGTGGCAATCAGGTTGGAAATGTCTTCATTAAGCGCCTGTCGCATCCCAGATCCCACTTTAAACTTCTGATAGGAAGCAGTGGAGTCACTGTTCTGGAGGTGCTCAAGGATGGTGGAGACGTGGCGCTGAGGGATGCGGTCAGTGGGCACGGTGGGGTGGGTTGGGCTTGGAGGTCTCAGAGATCTCTTCCAACTGTAACGACTCTGCTGTTCCATGACGGCCCAGTCCAGCAGTGGGCCGTGGCCGTGGTGTCCATTGGCTCCATCTCCTCAGCTCTGGTGCTGAGATCCCATACGTGCTCCTGAGAAATTCCCTTTGCTGCTGTTAAAACCGATTTTTACTTTGCTATAATTTGTCGATCTTCACTTCCTTCTGCATGCTAATATATGCAAAAAAAACACCGGGGCTCCTATTAAAATGCCATGCAAATCTAATGAAATTAATGTTGGCAACAAATATTACCTAATGGAAGAGCCTCCAGGAGGAAAGAAAAAAAGAGTGCAAATATATATTTGCACATATTTAAAGGACTCTGTCAAGTATTTTAGCTTCGCAGTTTAGGTTTTATTAAAAAGGAGGGGGAGGAAACGCCGAGTGTTTGCTGAGCCCAACATGAGCAGAAGGGCTTTCATGAATTATATTTTTAATTTCAATGAAAACTGTTGTTAATATAATTGAGAGCCTCTCGGCTATGCTTGTGGAGAGGAGCCTGGGGTAGAGGTGGGAGTGAGCCCTGGAAAATGTAGTGAGTCCATTCATTCAGTGAGCAAGGCACAGGGCAAGAACCTCGAACAGTGGGCATCCCATCCATGGAGCATCCCACTCAGTGAGCTTCCCATCCACAGAGCATTCCATCCATTGAGCAATCCATCCACTGTGCATCCCATCCACAGATTATCCTATCCGTGAGCATGGCGCAGCATGGCACACCCTCCGCGAGGCAACAGCTTCACAGGTTCCCTTTTGCTGGACACTGGGAGCAGTGACAAAGAGCCATCCCTGGATGGGGACACCCAATTACATGTCTATTAATGTACATGTTAATGCTCTAAAGCTATCCAGCAATGACAGCTTATTATAAGCTTATCTTTCACAGAAGGATACTCCTTCTTGTGTGCAATTACAGCAGCTACTACTAATTCCTCTTTAAAGGAGTCCTGGCAGGTAATAGCTGCCCCTAAATTTAAGATTTGCAGTTAAAAAAAAAAAAACAAAAAAAAACCATAAGACCTTCATGCAAATATTCTCATTAATTATTTTGTGTTTGGAGAGTTTTCAATTTCAATTTGCACCAGGCACAGCACGTGCTTCCAACCCAGGTTCCTTCACGGCTCTGAGATCCCACCAAACATCTCTGCAAAACTCATTTTCATCAAACACTCTGCATCAAGCCCTTTCTCACAGTGCTGCTGTCACCCCTCCATGCAGTGTCCCCACTGTAGTGGCTCCCATCCACAGGACTCCTGAGCAGAGTCTCTAAAAATGGGATGGTGCAGGAGGGGACTGTGCACCCACACAGCTGGGCTTGGTGGCTGCAGCGAGCAGTAATAATAGATTTTATGATCCATAAAAGCCAACTTTAATGCTTGTATCTGTGGTGTAATGGCATTAAATGCTACTGGCGGGCAGCCATCCTGTCTGCCAAGGAGAGGGCCTGCTGGTGTGCTCTGCTTCCCTGTGCGCTGCTGTTGTACCCACAGAAACAGACACAGACTGGAGGGAAACCTGCTGCTGTGTGCTGGGCTCTGGGAGCCTGCTGGTGAAAGGTTCCCATCCCCGTTCCCATCTCATCCATGTCTTCATCCCCATCCCCATTCCCATCCCCATTCCCATTCCCCATCTCCATCCCCATCCCCATCTCCATCCCCATCCCTGCCTCCATCCCCATCCCTGTCTCCCTCCCCATCCCTGTCTCCATCCACCATGCAGCCGTTCCCTGGAAATCTGGATGCAGATCCCACATATACGTATTACGTGCACCTCTACATACAAAAATAGGACGTTCACATCTATGTTTTTATACTAACACAAAGTTCATTTTTAACCATTTCCAAAACCAGAGGCAGAATCCTCTCTGGAAGCCTCCATGAGCAGCTCTGAGCCTCGGAACTGATTCATGGCTTCCAGCTTGTCCAGACCTGGCCCCCATGGGCTGAACTCTGTTTTCATTTTGAAAACCAATATCATCCTGCTCTCACCCATTTCTCTTCCCAAGTCCGAAATTGCCCAAGCGGTACCCGCTCAGCTTTTCCAGGAAGGATTGTTCAATATTTCTCCCAGAGCCATGGGATGGCTGATGTTGGTGAGCGCATTAAACAGAGGTATAAATTTGTAATGAGAGCCCTGAAATGAATGGTTCTTATCATTTATGGATGGAATAATTAAAGATACTGTACTTGAAGGTTTTACATGGGACTGTAAATGGTGATCTCGGTGAGGGAGGGGATGAGAAGAGTCAAAGCAGCATCTCTTGGCCCAGGTGACAATGCTGCTGGTGGCCAAGGAGACATCCCAACCTCTACCTGTGGTCCCCTTGGATGGCTCCCGAGCTGGGGGGTCCAGCCATGGGGCTCGCCATGGGGCACAGCAGGGAGCACCCCCAGCACGACCCCAAGCCCCCAGCACCCTGTCACCCGTCCTATTTTAACTCCAATCATCTAAAATACTGTCACCATGGCAACCGCTGCAGGTGAGACTCATTACAGTTAATCCTCTAATTACTAACTACCTCTTCAATCAGTTGTAATTACTTTGGGGACACAGTTAACCTCTCATTAGAAACGCATGGCCACGTTTTACCAAAAGCACAAACAGTGACATGCCTAGTAATTTAGCACCAAGGCACTCAAGGCCACTCGCTGCCTTTTATGCCGCCACAATCTCATCCCTGTCATTAACCAGGAATGGTTGTCATGACAATTAATCATTCAATCCCTCATCAGCAACTTTTGCCAAATGTCACCCTGCTCTTGATCAAATGAGAAGGGAAAATTAAATGAATCCATTCAGCATCCTGGCGTTTGGTCCTGTTTTGTTTTTTTTTACACTGGGTTTAGTGGGGAGCTTGGAGATGGTCGGGCCACGCTCCTTCACCCCACTTTGGTCAGCTGTGCCAGGGCTTGGGGGCAGCGGGTGCCACTGAGCAGCCCCTAAAGGTGAGGGTCCCTCTGTGACCCTTGGGGCTTCATGACCTCGTCACAGCAGGGCCATCACCAACGATGGAACATCGCCAGCTTCTGCTACAGCCAGCCACATGTGACACCCCTAGATGGGACACCCCCAGATGTGACACCCCCAGATGTGCTGCGGTACCTTGGCCAGCACTGGGTTAAAGCTGTTAAGCTTCCTGACCGCAGTGCTGCTCCTCTGCTGTGCCCCAATTTTGCAAACAATCCTATCTCCAATCATTTTCCTTTTAAACCTGTAATTAGCTAGAAGTATTTGCTGCATGCAAATCCCAGTCCTTAATTGCCAGCGCTAACCTTGAGCTGCGCCAGAGCTCCTGGTGGCATGGCCTCATCCCCTTCCCCATTCCCATCCCCAGCCCATCCCTGTCTCCACAGCTTTCCCAGATCCCAGTGGCCACCAGCTATGCACCAGTTGCCCAGCTCCAGGGTAAAGACTTGGAAACCTTGGAAGGGACATGTGCCCAGACATTACTGCATCAGACCCTGCTTGGCATGTAGGACTTGTGCCCAGGGATCCTGCCCTCCTCTTCCTCATTCCCAAGGGTTTTATACCCAAAAAAGCGAGGTAGCCATTCAGTGGCATGGCTGTGTTTGGAGCAGATGTGCATTGGCCCTGGGGCTGGCTGCTGGCCAAGGGTAGCTCCTGCAGCACCCAATTGCATTGCCCCAAAGCCATGGTTCATCCCAAGTGAGTTTTCACGGCTGGGGGATGGCGTGACATGGTTTTTTAGGGGATATGATCTGTCAGACCGGAGGTTGCGGCAGGCTGGGGAGCGCTGAATTCATTCCGCCTAATTACCAGGGAAGGGGGGAAGTTTCACTGCGACTCAATTATAGGAAATTGTAAAATCGCATTAGGAAAGTTGGCATTTAAAGGCTGATGCGTTTGGACAGTGCGTCTCTCTCTGACTCAGGGAAATTGATTATCCGTCAGAGGGCCGCGCGGCGAGCACGGCGGGTGCTGCGTGCGCTGCTCCCACTGCACGCACTGTGTGCGCTGCATGCACTGCATGGGGCCGTGCCCTGTGCTGGGGCCACGCTGCTCCCATGGGGCTGTGGTGAGCCAGCACAGCTCCGTGCTTTCATAGCCTCAGTTGTGAATTCCTGCCCTGTTTGCTCACACGTGCGTGCAGCCGCCTGAGTGATCCCATCTGCTGCCCAAAGCCCCCAGCACTGGCACCGGTGCATGCCTCATTGGGTCATTCTAGTTGGGTGCAAGGTGGATGACAGATCTCATTCAGCATCACCTATGACAGCCCCAAATCCCATCCCATCTCATCCCTGTCCCATTCCTATCCCATCCCCACCCTCACCCCTACCCCCATCCCCATCCCCACCCGTCTCCATCCTCATCCCATCCCTTAGTGCCACAGCTTTGGGCATCATTGGCACCTGAGCCTCCTTCCCATCAAGCTTCTGATTAATTCCCAGAAATCTGCAGTGCGCAAATGAATAATAATACTGATGAATGCTAATTGGTGAGCTGCGTCCTGACTAATTGATTTGTCGGCACGGTGGCACAGAGGGGCTCTGTTAACATTGCATGCCCCGCTGGACCTAGGACTGAGGATGAGGGAGTTCCCACATATGAGGATCACACATCTAATATTGACCTGAAGACTAGATGGGACTGAAAGGATGCTTGCTGGGGAGGGCACGATGCTGCTGCCCTGCCACCGACAGCTCCTAGCAGCTCCAGGCTGCCTGTATGGCCAGGGAACATGGTTGAAGCTAAAACCTCTCAAAATGCTATGATTTCACCCAGTGTGGTCTTGGGGGTTGTTTTTATTTGTTTTTGTTTTCCAGGGTGACAAACATGGGAATACAGGGTAGAAGGGGAAGAAGTTTGTCTTCAAGGGATACCCCAGGGATGTTCCAGGAATGCCTTAGGGTGCTCCAAGGATGCTCTGGGGATGCTTTGGGGATATGCAGTGATGCTCTAGGGATGCTCTGGAGATTCTCTGGGGATGTGCAGTGATGTTCCAGGGATGCTCTGGGGATAATCCCGGAAACACCAGCAGCCAGCACCACCTTGTTGCTTCTGTACTGCCAAGAGGGATCTGCTGGGAGCAGGGATGGTGCAAGGAGGCCCCATTTCAGCCCCTGCTGTCAGAATGAGTGTGGACAGCCCCTGCTAGAAGGGGACAGTCAGAGAAGTCAGGGCTGGGATCCAGCCCCTCTCCCATCCTAGGGGTGACATCCCCAGGGCTGGCAGTTCCCAGATCCAGACACTGTCTCCCACAGAAGGGGGGCTTGTGGGATCCCCCCCCCCCCACTTGTTGCTGCTGAGCTCTGCCTGCAGGAGCAGGGCTGGAGCTCCGCCGCTCCCTTTCTCTCTTCAATTCTTTATGGCACTGCATCTTTAATAGCTTTACAGAGCCCATTTAATGTGCTCCGAGACATGAAGTGCTGTCTAATCAGCACATTTAGGAGAATTGCCCACATCCTGGTCTCTCTGCCATAAAACAGTGCCCACAGAAGCATCTGTAATTAATGCTTTTTTCGCTCACTCGCTCTCTCTCCTCCTGAATCAATTTATAAAGCACGGACTTCCTCTGAGCTGGAGCTTTTAGGCTGTTTTACTCCAGCATCCGAGGTGACTAGGCAGCACTCGTCAATTAAGCAGCTGTGTATAATGGATGCTTCAGAGTAAAAAACAGTCTGATTCCCAGAAATGATCAATGCGTATTTTTCTCACAAAAACACACGCTCACACGCACACACACTGGGCTCTTCCCCTCCGAGGGTTGAAAGAGGCCACCAAGAAAGGAAAAAGAAGGGGGGTGGGGACTGGGTGCGAAAAAGCAGCTTTTTTCTCCTGCCTTTGAAAGGTAAAAGATAAAACAGGGTGAGAATTAGGGACAGGGCTAATTGCTATAATCCGCCTAATCGCCTGGCGGAGGTGGAGACCTGCTTGCTGTCACCTGGAGCCACGTGAGGTCCCCAGGAGAAGGAGCTGAGCGGATGGCAAGGGCTGGCCATGGGGGCAGGTGGGGGCTGTGCCAGGGCCCTGAGTTATTCATCATCCCCGTCCCATCCCAATCTCCATCCCTATTTCATCCAATCCCATCCCCATCCCATCCCTACCCCCATCCCTATCTCTATCTCATCCCATCCCCACATCCCACCCAGTCCATTTTCCCCCTGGGGCTGCCCAGAGAAAGTTTGCACATTTTATGGTGTGAGCCAGAGCCAGCTCCTAATTGAGAACAAGCAAATAAAAAGGGAGAGGAAGGCTCCTTCCTTCCCATCTGAATGGCAGAGGAATAAACAGGCGCTGCTTTTGTGCCTCCCATTTGATTTTGGGATACTTCAAAGCTGCCCTGCTCCCACTGTATAGGGGCCAGCTGCATTTGCTCTTTTTACACTGGGATCAAAGCCCCACAGCAGGGGGACACCCATAAATGCTTGTAAAGCTCAGCAGTGCATGACGCCAACCCTGGCCCCCTCTGCTCCCATAGAAGCCAAACCCACACTTGGCATTACCTCCAACCCATGAACTCAATGCCAGAGACGTGATGTGTGCCACTGTATGGGAAATTGCTGCCCAAGAGAAATGAATGTAGCATCTCAGGTACCAGCAGGATGGGTGCACAGATGGAGGGTTCCCAGTCCTTTTTCCTTGGTTTCCAAATTCTTTCTAATAAATCCTTCCCGGGTCTGAAGCCTCCAGAGCCCAACCTCTTGCTCGCCCCGACCTTTGTTGTGCTGGGGATGCTGGTGCCTCTGCCTCTGTCTGCCCTCTGCTCTGAGCCTCCATAACCGGATTTATGGCTGAAGGCTGGAATATATCACATGGGGACGGAGCTGTTCGTATGCTGTATACATCTTCATTCATCTTCCTGCTGCGTTCGCAGTGCCCGAGATGTCGGGAAGGCAATCCCACGTCCAAACAGGATGGGATGGGGCTGGGCTCCTTCCACCTCCTGATCCCATTGGAATAAACTGGGGATAGTGGGGCTGGATCCAGTGGGATGGGCATAGATGGGCAGGAACAGAGACAGACAGATAGGGGCGGGCAGCGCATGGGCAAGGCTGGGAATGGCTGGGCAGGATGCAGAATCGTAGAATAATTAGAGTTGGAAAAGATATCTAATGAGCAAGGATGGGCAGAGCACGGGCAGGAACAGGCAGAGACAGGCAGGGATGGGAAGGGCATGGGTAAGGAAGGGGAAGGATGGGCAAGGCATGGGCAGAGAAGGGAAGGACGTGGGTAAGGAAGGACATGGATGGACAGGGCACGAGCAGGACATGGGCAGAGCATGGGTTCCTTCACGCCATGTCAGCCTCTCCCACCGCCGCCGCCTCTCCAGAGGTCGCGGATCAGCTGTAATGACTCTTGAAGTCTGAATTTGTTTGCCTGAGGCAGTCTGCTGAAAATTAATATGCACAGTGGCGGGATCCTTCTTATCCAGCACGGATGTCATTTCAGGAGCGGTTTGAGTGAGGGGAACATAAACCAAAGCTGAGCATATCTGACACGGGAGCGGCGCGGGAGACAATGCTCTTATCAAGAGGAGAGACACCAACAACCGGGCTTTATACATTTTTAATAAATCATTTTAAATTCTTGACTGTCAAGAGAATCGAATCAGGTGGAAGGGAAATTCACCGGCATCCCTGTTCTGTCTCGGCACGGTCCTAAGCAGGGCCCCAGGACACAGGTTGTGGTGGAGGTAATCTGCCATCCAGTGTCCTGGGGACCCACTCAGGACTGTGCTCTGTCAAGTCATCTCCCCACACATATTGGGGTTACTGGTGCCAAGTGCTGGTGCCCCCATGGAAAACGTGCCAGGTGATGCGTGGCTGCTTGGGAGATAATGCAGGCTGCCCCAGGACCCGGCTGGAAGAGAGATTTGTTGCAGATGAATAACTCACAGCATCTATAAATAAACCAGGGGGGTGGGAAAGAGAAAAGGACAAACACAGGGCACATGAGCTTCTGCCTCTTTGACCCCCAGCACCCCGGTGCCAGCACGGAGATGCCTTGGGATATGGAGCCTGGATGTAGATGTGCATCCTGCAGTGTCTCCTTGCTCAGATTGGGGTTTTCTGTACCCTGAAGCAGACCTTGGGCTGACCCCTGCTGCTTGTGGTGCTGCTGGGGCTCAGCAAAGGACAAGATGGGAGTGGTTTCTCTCCTTGGGCTCTGCACTAGGCCATGCTGGGGACATTAGGGATGCTGTGGGTGCTGGGGAGCAACCCCATGGCTGAATGGGAAGTATAGGGCAGCAAATCCCCCAGTTGGGGGAAAGCCCTGCTCCTGCCCTGCTTTTTCCTTTTCCTCCTCCTTATTCCTCCTCCTTCATCCTCTTCCTCCTCCTCTTCCTGCTCTTTTCTCATCCTCCTCTTCCTCCTCCTTCATCCTCTTTCTCCTTCATTCTTCTCCTCCTATTCCTCCTCCCCCCTTCATCTTCCTCCTTCATCCTCCCCCTTCTCTACCTCCTTCTCCTCCTTCTCCCCATTCCTTCTCCTTCACACTCAGCTGCCCCATGGCCATCTCCCCTCCATTCTCAGCTCTCCATTTTCTTCCCCAACAGATGTTGGTGTCTCTCCTCTGAAGAGCATTTGAATGCTGAAATCTCTCTCAGTCCCCAAGACCAGCAAGCAAAAAGCTTGACATTTCCCATCAGCATCAACGTCACTCGCCCCAGTGCCCCACACGGCCTGCTGCCATCCACCCAGCATCAACACCACCTCTGGGATGGAGACAAGGTGATGGCACTAGAATGCCACCACCCATCATCCCCCTGCCCCCTCCCTGCCCTACAGCCACAGACCTTTTGCTATCAGGGGGCTGAACTGGTGTCCTTTGAAGATGCTATTGGAAATGAATGGGAATGCTTTTCCCTGGGGATAGAGATGTTTTCTGCCTTGGGATGTGCATGTGTATGGATAGACAAGACTTGGAAAGGGCTGTCCCCCAGGCAAAGGACCCCAAGCGTCCCCCCTGCAGCAAAACAGGGAGCAAGGATCCCTCAAAGCATACAAAGTGGATGCGACCCTATTAAAGTTGCCAGGTGGCACAGGGGTGGGTGCTGCCCTCCCATAACGAGGTGCATTAATTAACGAGAGGGAAGCACAGCCCACCCCTGGTGTCCTTCAGCCTCTCCTTTGTGTCCGGGAGGACTCTGAGCAGGGCAGGAGCCAGCGATCCCAAATATCGATGCCGGCCCCAATCAATGCTATCTCCTTTTTCCATGCCCATGAGCTCATTGATTTTTTTTTTGTTGTTACCTCTCTGTTTATGTAATGTCTGAACTTTGCACAACTGAACCGTTTAATGTGCAGAAAAGAGCCCTGTTGCCATGAAAACGGACCTGCAAATGACAGCATGAATGCTGAGATATCCCTGTTTTATTGGACCATACTGAATGTATTTTAACCTTGATAAGTCAATAACTTTTCGTACAAAAGGAACCAAAGCAGATAGGCTTTCAGAGCCTTGAATGCATTTAAACCAGAGAGTAATGGCCCGGTTTTAATCCCCTGGAAATCTTTCTCATTCTGAGGGCCACTCATTTCCCGAGCAGACTGACATTTTGGTCAAAGAATTACAGCGCGTATTTGTCACAATGAGAGATGAAAACGCTCAGCCCTTCGGATTGCTCGCACCAGTCAGAAATAATGATATTAAATTAAAGGGACACTGTCAGCTCCCTGATCACGGGGCTGTGCACCTCGCCATGAGATCAGCCTCGCGCAGATGGGATTTAGGGCTTTGGGCTCCGCCGCCGATCCGGCCGATGCATTATTTATTTGTGCTGAGGCTGAAGGACTTTCAGAAATCTCTCTCCTTTGGCAGCGGTGGCACAAAAGCGCTCCTGCTCCGGAAAAAAGAAAATGAATTACGTAGATATATTTTAAAAAGGATGTAAATGAAGAGGTCAGAACTAATGGCATCATGGAATTCCCACCCCTCGGAGCCAGCCAACGGTCCCCTCATAGAATGATTAAGGTTGGAAAAGACCTCGAAGCTCACGCAATCCAACCGTCAGCCATTCCCCTGGAATCATAGAATCATCATAGCATCATAGAACGGCCTCTGTTGAAAAGGACCTCAAAGATCATCTGGTTCCATCGCCATGCTATGGGCACAGTCACCAACCACCAGACCAGGCTGCCCAGAGCCACGTCCAGCCTGGCTCCCTTTCAAGTGTCCGAGAATGATTTGGGGTGTTCCCACCATTTCCCAAGCAGAGCGAAGGTTTGTCTTTAGGCTGAATAAAAAAGCAGTCTTTCTTTCCGACTCCCTAATAGCTTTGATTAAATTATCTTTGAAAAATCTAAGCTCTGCTCGCAAACCTATCATGGCTTTATTCTTATCGCCAGCCCGCACTGCAACATGGCGAGCAGATAAATAAGCTGCACAGAACTTCCAGCTCGGCACGAGGAGCTGCCAGATCGACGAGCTGCAAATGTTTGAACTGAAACAAATGAATAGTATGAATAGCCCCGCTCAAAAAGGGAATTTATTCAATATAATGTATTTTCACAGGGAGGATAATACGTATTATAATTACACAGAGGAATCACTCTCCTGAAAGCATATCTAGCTATTATTTTAATTTCTCAGCCTTCACTGCTTGCTGGATCAGCAGTGGGGATGGGTGCTGCTCGCTCCCAGCTCTGCTCCATACACCCAAATACCAGAGGGGCTGGAAGGGTTCTGCAGGAAGCCAAAACCCTCTGAAACTCCCCCAGATGGGCAAAGAGGAGCTGGAGGAGTGAGAAGGCAAGTGAGCTCTGGGTTGCCCCGGGGCAATGAGTTTTGGGATAAAGGCAAAATGCTAGGGACCAAGAGCAAGTGGCAAAGGGAATGGCGCCCATCTCATGGCTGTGAGCCTGGAGGTGTGGTGCAATGATGACATTACACAGCGTGAAGGAGAGCTTTTGCTGTGCTGAGACAGCGAGTGAGCAATCAGTGCAAGTGAAGGGGAGTGGGGAACGCAGAGCTTGTGCCCTCACATGGAGGATGGCTGCGGCAGGCAGAGATGTTGGAGGAGCACATGGAAATCAGCTGGGCTCTACTGCGTGGGGAGGGGTCGTGTGGCAACATGGGGGGTTGGAAAGGGCACGTGGCCTTGAACAGGGCATATGGGGTTGAACAAGGTACGTGGGGTAAGATTGACCTTTCCTGCGTGATTTCACACTGCACCTTATGAAAGAAAATGGAGGCTGTGGCACCCTGAGGGCAGCCATCCAATGTGCACCGGTACAGGGATCCCCACAATGACAAGAGTCCCCGTCGCACCTGTTGAACAAAACTACAGCTCCCATCGCGCCCCGCGGCGCCCAGCGGCACATCAGCACGGCGGCCACGCGCAGGGCACGCCGGGAGTTGTAGTCCCGCGCAACCAACGCCGGCCGGGGAAAGGAGAGCGGTGCCCCCGCTTCGAATTTTCCCGCGAAAAAAGCCGCGTGGCCGCCAAGCCCCGCCCCCCCCGCAGGACGCGCGGCGGCGTCTCCACGGCAACGCGCCGAAGGGGGCGGGGCCGAGCCGCGTGCGGCCGCCGGGCCCCGCGCGGGGCGCTCAGTGTCGCCGCAGCCGCGCGCCGGGCGGGAGGGAGGCAGCAGCGCCCCGGGGCCGCGCCCCGCGCACAGCCCGGCCCGGCCCCGCCGCCATGGAGCGCTGAGCGGCCGCGGCACCCGGCGCCGCGCACAAAGGACGGCAGCAGGAGGAGAAGGAGGAGGAGGAGAACCGCGATGCCATGGCCCCGCCGCCCGCCGCTCCCGGGGCTCCCTCCGCCCTGTGAACCGGCTTCACGTCTGTTCCTATTTTCCTCCTATTTGGACCTTTAATTTTTTTTTTTTTTTTTTTCCCTATTTGGACCTTTAAATTTTCGATTTCTTATTTGGACCTTGAATATTTTTATCTTCCATTTGGACCTCTGATATATATTTTTTTCCTCTATTCGGACCGTATTTTCTCCCGATTCGGACCGCGTTTTTCCCTCTTTGGACCATTTTTTCCCATCCGGACCGTATTTTTTTTTGTTTTTTCCCCCGTATTTGGACCTTATTCTTTATAATTTTTCGGACCTTCCCGTGGTTTTTCCGCTCGCTCACCCCCCCCCCTCCACACACTGGCCGCGCACGGGGGGGGGCGGCCCGGGGGGGGCGGCCCGGAGCGCCCCGCACCGCAGCGACCGGAACCGGCCCGGATCGTTCTCTGACGGTAACGGGGCACGGGAGCCGGGTTGGGGGGCACGGTGGGGCCGGGATAGAGGCGGGGGTGGGGGGTGGGGTGGGGATACCCCGATGCTGCGGGGCTGGAGCCGAGCCCCGGGTTCCCCTCCTCCCCCCCAGGGTGCAGCGCCCCGGAGCCGGGAGGTTGTGTTCTGTGTGTCTGTCCGTGTCGGGCTGTGTGCGCCGAGAGCTCTCGGACGTGCGCACGTGTATATATAGGGTGTGTATAGGCGGCCGTGGGTGCGAAGTGCTCAGGGCAGGAGCTCGGCCTTTCACTGGGAACCGCTCGTGCTGATTTTGTGGTTGATTTCGTCGGCTTTGCGCCTCACCGTGCGTCTGCAGCGGGGTTGTGCTTGCAGGCGAGCAAAGCATCCCAGTGATATCCTCCCCCCAACCCCCCTCCGAGCGCCTTTCTCCCCGTGCAGGTGGAAGCTGCCTCCCCCTCTTTCCCAGCCAAACTTTCAGTACTGGGGCCAACCCCTGGCGGTGTGAGGGTCGGGCACCCCAAAAACAGTCCCACTCGGGGTCCTCTCGTGACCTTGCGTGGAGGAAAGGAAGAGCGATGCTCCATGCGTGGATCCCGAGGCTCTGCGCCCGTTTGTAGGTCAGCACGGGCTGTACCATGGGCCGCGCCGCAACCGAGTACCGTGTGAGCAATCGAAGCGGCTCCGCGTGGGTATTCGGCCCGAGGATGGAGCAGGGAGAAACCCACGGTCCTGTACTGGGGACCATTGACCCATCGTGGCTGAGCGGGGACGAGCTGGCATCGCTCAGTGCTGGATTTTAATTGCAACCTTCGGATGAGTGTTACCGGCTCCCGTGGTCGTGACAGCCGTGTCCCCCATGCTGTCCCCATCAGCGCTGCCCGCTGAGCACCACGCTTCGGTTCTGCCTGCAGCGAGGTGCCCACAGCTCGCTGGGCGTCAAAGTCACAGCCCCGGGTGACCCGACCTTGGCACGACGTGCTGTGCCCATACCCAGAGCCTGGAGGGCGGCGGGGTTGGGGTCCTTCACGCTGGGATCCTCACGGTGGGAGCCTCTTGGTGCCCACGGCTGCCTTAAGGCCTCGCCGTGCCCCTTCCCACCACCGGACTGCCCAGCTCGGATCCATGGGGCCGAGCACCCTGAGCCCCTTAGCTCTGGGGTTGCCCATACCGGGGGTGGTCACCGCTCCGGGACCCCCAACCCCCTCCCCCAGCCCGGCTCTGTGCTTGTCCGTCTGCATCGGGCTCATGCATGCATGCAAGAATAAGACGTTGCTTCTTTCTCTTCTTCTTCTGCCTGCGCATTCCTCAAAAAGCTAATATTCATGAAAGGTAATTCAATCAAACCGCGATGCCTATCAGCTAATGCAGCAAAGCTGGCGCAGGGGTGAGAATGGGAGCCAGGAACACAAAAGCCCTGTTTTATTACCTCCTGCTTGCCTGAGAATTGCTTTTCTCCCTCGAGTGAGCCGGCTAAAGCTGGCTTTATTATGTTAACCTATTTGCGTGTCAAGAGCTATTGTGCCTCTCTTTATCTGTGTTTGTATTTGCTCGATGCAGGGAATAAAAGGACGAGGCGAAAATGGATGGCTGGTCAGTGCTTTGCACTCTGGGGGCACTGATTGGTTGCTAAGTGATTTGCATCCCCGGTAATCGCTTTTA
The DNA here is from genome assembly GCF_023343835.1 of Lagopus muta. Classification (NCBI taxonomy): domain Eukaryota; kingdom Metazoa; phylum Chordata; class Aves; order Galliformes; family Phasianidae; genus Lagopus; species Lagopus muta. Next base: position 5,884,651 of record NC_064449.1, on the reverse strand, counting down.
TCTCGGAAGGATGTCGTGTATAATTATAAGCCTACTGACATCTTTTGAAATCTGCCTAATGGGTGTTTTTAATTTACATGGGAAGCAGGGGCTATTTGTGTTGCTCTGATTACAGGTTGTGCGAGCGTGAGGTTGGAAATACAGATATTTCCCCAGATGTGGGGGAGCGTGGGGCTGGGGTTGGGGCCGGTCCTGGTCCAGGGATGGACGGCAGCGCATCGATCCCTGCGATGTGTCCTTGGGGTTCCATCCGTCCAATCAAGCTTGCTGTGGCCGTGGACCTTTCCCGTGGAATGAGCCCGTGGGCCTGGTGCAGGCCGTGCTCCTGGCATCCATTCACCCCAAAACCATTGGGGTTGGTGAACCCCCGTGCTCCTCTCCTGGTTTGCAGTTCCAGGGAGCCCCGTTGGCTGCAGTGCTGGGATGGGGTGTAAATGTTTAACTGGTGTCTGCCTGCAGCCAAGTGCTGCCGGATGGTGCCACGTCCCTGCGAGAGCTGCACCCGGTGCGTTCACACGCCGCTGTGGGGCTGCTGGGTTGGACGTTAGGAACAATTCCTTCTCCCAAAGAGAAGTCAGGCATTGGCACAGCTGCCTGGGGACGTGGTGGGCTCGCTGTCCTGCTCAAGGAACGTGGAGATGTGGCACTGCCAGACGCAGTCAGCGGGCGATGGTGGGGGTCGGGTTTGGGGATCTTCAAGGTCTTCTCTGGGTTGGGGACACACGGCAGATTGGGGACGCAGAGGGTTGGGGACACAGAGCCTTCCCACGCCCAGACACGCCGGGTGGGAGGCGACTGGTGACTGCGCTCCCAGCAGCCCGCCGTGGCGTGACGACAGCTCGGTAATTAATTTCTCCCGTTGGATGAGGTCAGGGCAGTGCCTGGTGAGACGCCGGGCGCATCGCAGGGCTCGCTCGTCCTTTGTCCCCATCCTGGCGGGGACACGGGGTGGCTGGGGACAGCTTGGTGAGTGGGAGGGCAGCTGGGGACGGCGGGTGCCGTATGGGGGCATGGGGCAGGGTGCTGGTGGGCGCCCCGGGGTGCTGCGCCCCGCTACCGCCTGCAGCCCCGACCCCGAGCTCAGCACCGGCGCTGCTATTTATGGCTGCCTGTAAACAAACTCCCAATGAAAGAAAGTTAATGACCTGAGACTGACAAGAGCCTGCTGGGAATTTTTATAGCCCCTGGGACTCCTTTTGCTCGAGAGAGAACAGAGCAGCGTTTTCACCCCAAACAGCAAGCGCGCCTCATCCCGTGTGCTGCACCCCATGGGCACCCAGGGCAGTGCTGGGGTGAGGAGGGGCACGTTGCTGTGGTGGAGCTGGGTGCCCTGCCCCCATGGGTAAAGCTGGGGCACACGGCTCCTCGTCCCTGAGAGGGGATGCTCCAGAGCTGCACCATCTGCCTTCCGCGGGTCATTCGGTCGTGCTGCAGGCTGGAGAGAGGGCTGGCTTACCATCAGCAGTAACCAAACAGGAATAAAGCCTTAATACCCTGCAGCGGAGAGATTTAGCTGCCGGAGATAAATATTCATAGTGCTCATGGAAGGGGGAGAGAACCCAAATTTGGCTTTTCAAAGAGAAATTAACAGCATTTGCACGGGCTGACCCAGAATGGGGCACGGGGCTGGCTCTGTGCTGAGCTCAGCACAGTGGCTGTGCATTGCATTTGTGCTTTGGTTTCTCTCCCCCGTGTGGATGTGGCCATATGGGGGCAGGGATGCAGGGGACATCCCAGTGGACAGGCACAAGCTGGAGATGAGCCCCCTCTGCTCCTGGTGCTGCTCCTGCTGCCATTCTTGCAGGGTTGTGGCTGCGATCACACCAGTGTTCAGCTTAAAAAATGCCATCCTGCAAGCAGCTCGAGTTTCCCTTTGGGAAGAAAAAGGCAAAAAGCAGCAGTGAGCAGGAGCAGACGAAGCCCCCCTGGCCATGTGCTCTGACTCTCCCAGCAAGGACTGGGGGGAAGCAGTAGTTTTTCAGTAGCCCTAATGCTTGGGGATATGAGAGATTAAGGTTAGTGACCATTTTTTAACTCAATAAAGGGAAAGACAAGCTGGAGTCTGCAGTCCAGAGATATAATTAGTTCGCAGCAGTGGTGCTTTCTTGATTTAGCTTCAGAGAGCAGAACAAGACAAGGATGTTATACCCAATTAGCAATAACATACAGTCTGAGCCGCGCTAGGTGAGATAACAAGCCATTTTTATAGCTCTTCTTTACGGACTTTTTGGGGGGAAGGAAAGGAGGAGGGGCTCACGCCTTGATTTCTTGTCATTTGGGAACGATTGAGGGATGTGGGAATTCCCTGAGCCTGGCAAAGCGTTGGCCAGTACAGATGGTACAGCCAGAGCTGTGGCTTTGCCTGTGGGCTGCATGTGGGGATGTGGGGCTGGGGAGGACCCGACCTGATGGATGGTGACACCGGGGCCACGTCTCACCGTGCCCGTTAATGACACACTGAGAGCAGCCCTACTTTGTCATGGCAGCCCTGGGTTTTACGAGGCAATGGCTGATAAAGCAAGGGCCGTGCTCACACAGTGAATATTTCCTATCTGCTCGTACTGGGGTTTATGGGGTGTGAGTCCAAAGAGCTTCAGGGCAGGGGACATCACTGTCGCCTGCGCCGCACTGGAGGGCAGCTGGATGCCCGTGCCACGCGGCGCTGTGCTCACATGGTTGATGGATGTCCATGATTCAGTGCAAACCTAGATGGGTCGGGGCTGGGAGGGTCCTGCACATCATGGCCGTGCACTGAGCATCGCAAAGGGCATCCAACAAACCACCCAGCCCAGCAAAGAGCCGGCGATGAAAACTTGGATTAGGTTTAATTAGTCAGCTTTTAATAACAGGCTCCGGGTTGGAGGTTCTTGGCATGCTGCTTTCCCATCTCTACCAGCGGGCAGCACCCAGGTCAGGATGTGGGGCAGCCCCACAGCACACATCCCATAGGGACGGGGACAGCCCGACGCAGCGCCGCTAACGGCACCGCAATGATCATCAGCGCTCGTCGTAATCATTAAGACTATTAGAAAGAAACGTTCGCTTGAAGCTAATGTCAGACTTTCTGTTCTGCTTTGCAAACGCGCACAATTAATGCCAATCAGCTGCGGGAGGAAGCCAACTCGCAATCATGTCTGCTTCATCTCGGCTGTCAGCTGTTGCCATTCCGTGTTGTACATTTTCATACAATTGCTATAAACATAAAAGGGAAACTCCGCGTTCTTCGGAGGGCTCGCGTATTGTTCTGTGTTCGTTTTAATTACTTTGCATTCAGTGGCTCATCTGGCCTCGCCGAACAGGCAGGAGAAAGTAGGTCTTTGTAAAACAAATATATAAATCTTGATAGATGCCTTATTTTCCTATTCAGTGGTTGCGTTGCATTATCTAGGGCTAAATAAGAGAAGGCTGTTTAATTTCTTGTTGACGGGAGCCGTTCTGCTCCCCCCCTGGGGAAGGTGCATGGGCAGAGCAGGGGAGGGGAAAGAGCCGGCGTGACTTGACCGGATGGTGCTATAATCCTCGTTACAAAAGTACACATCAATTATAAGAATTCCTACAGTAATCTCAGAAATCTATCTTTTCTGCTGAACCGGCTCATTAAAGAGCGCCATTCATTTCCATCTCTCCGGGTGAGAAAGGTTTAAATCCCCGGAGCTTTGTGTTACAAAATAGACTTAGGGGGACGGACTCTTTTTAGATATTAAAAGGAAGAAGTTGATTTTTTTGTTTTCCTTCCCCCCCTCCTCCTCCCCATCCCAGCCTCGCGGTGCAGACGAAGCATAACTTAATTAGGCGAGGGCGGCGGGCGCAGGGGGCTGCGGAGCCCACGCCGTGAATGGCCTCCATCTGCCGGGCGCGGGGCGGCCTCAAAGAGCCTTTGAAAGGAGCTGTGCCGGGGGTCTGCCCACGGCCACCCCACAACCTCAGCACAGAGCCCCTTTGTGTGCATGGGGACGCGGGGACGGCCGGGCCGGGGTCGTGCGGAGGGTGCGGGTTGGCGGGCGCGCTGCCGCCGGGGCTCTGTGCAAACACGTTAATTTGTTTTCTTTCTTGCCTTGCCTTTTCAGGGTAATTGGTTGCATTTGAAGCCTTTGTGAAAGCCTTTGATTATAGTAATTTCGGCGGCGCGATCTACCCTGAATTCCTTCGTTGGATTCTTTCACAGCTCCGCCGCTCGGGGCTGCGGTTGTGACGCGCGCCTGCCCTGCGTGCGGTGCTGCCATGGGTGGCCAGGGCTGTGGGTACAGCCATTCCCATCCCAGCAGGGATGGTTCCAAGGGATGGATTTGGGTTTGATGGGCCTTGGCTTTAGGACAGTTATTGGGCTCGCTGAGCTCAGGATGGAATGGGTCGTGGCTGCACACTGCCGCAGGTCTCTGCGTGGCTGCCCGTGTCCTGTGGGGATGCTTCCAAGTTCCACAGGGTTTTGTGGCCTGTTTGCTGCTGCGTCCTTAGCTGGAATGCTGTTGGACAGTGAGGTTTTGTTTCTAATGGGAAACGAAGGAAAGTTCTGCTTCATTGTTGGGTGCTGACGTTTCGTTCCTATCCCAGTGGTGGCTGTCCCCGTGCTCCTCCCCATCCCCAGCTGCACTGAGGCCGCTCATTCCCTGCACCGACAGTGTGGGCGTCTCTCCTGAGCTGGCTGGAGCTAAGCCCTGCTAATCCAGCACATGCTGCCTGCAGGTGTCCTTGGCAGCTCCCTGTGGACTGGAGACCTCCCGGGACCTGGCAGTGGTGGGCAGATGGCCACGATGGAGCTGGGGACATCGAATGGATCAGCCAAGGGTGCCATAGGTGGGAGAATTCCCCGGGGCGTTGCATGGTGAATGGTTGGAGATGGCTGTGGAGCCCAGCATCCCTGTGTGCTGAGCTGAGGACCCTCCGAACCACAAAGCCATGCATCCCATCCACACCACAGCCCTGGTGCCATCCCAACCCTGCAGCCCCCATCTCCATCAGGGCCACAGACAGCACAGGGGCCGCTCCGCTTTCCAGAATCATCATTAACCTGTTAGGGAGAGCTGTTCCCGCTCACGGCGAAAATAGATCTTTAATCTCTGCCCAAAATAGCTCATTTGATGAGAGGCCTCCTTAAAGCTGACACATAAATTTAACCAGGCCGCCCCAGCCCTCCGCAAGGATGTCTGCAAATGCTCAATAGCACTCGAATTGTTTTTTTCTTTTTAATTCCATTGTTACGTACGCATCTGATACCTTATTTCTTCCATCAGATCATTTGTAACAGTCAGGAGGCAATTTACTTCTGTCCTCTGATTCAATTTGTGCTTTGTGCTCCCGCAGCCATTCGGCTCGCAGGGTCATCGCGGCTTTTGTGGCCCTGCATGCAAGCAGAAGGCTATTGGGTGGGCTTTATGTTCTTCTTTCATGTCGGCTTGCTGCCTGCGTGGGTCCCACTCTGCATCCTGCTAGGATGCTCAGAGCTCCCTCTCATCTCCGTGCTGCTCCAACACTCGGGTGCTTGTTGCAGCTGGTGATGCTGGTGACAGGCGGTGCCAGCCCGGCTGTGCTGCCCTGTCCTGCCCTGTCCCAGCAGCTGCCTGGGGCTCCGTTGGGATGGAGCTGCATTGTTACAATCCCCATCCCCACGTCCTTTGGTCCCCATGTCCATCAGTCCCCATCTCCTTGCTGTTCCCTTGTGTTGCTCGAGGTGGATTGGAGGCTCTTAAAGGGGAGGGGGTGTGGAAATGGCAGCAAGATGTTTCCTGTGTAAGGAAAGGCAGGTGCTGGGCATGCCATGGGTGGAGATGCTCGTTGTGTTGAATGAGCAACCTTGCTCTGAGCACTGAGGCCATGTGCCCGTCCTCATGTCCCCATGCAGGAACCATCCTGACCCCACGCAAGGCGTGTTGTGTTGCAGCCAGTGCCTCCCTTCTGCATTCTCCCTCTTTGCCTTCAGTCCCCAATCTCTCATGTGATGCAGCAGTTTGGAGGAGCGTGGGGCCTCACACATGTGCCTGCTTGGTTTTGGGTTGTGACTTTGAACTTGAGCTTGGGGGATGTGCTCTTTGCACACCAGGGTCCCATCCATGTGCCTCACTGCTCACTATTTCCCACAGAGCATCACACAGCCTTGCACCCCACACCCTAACCCAGAATAATCACTTTCAGCATCATTATCCACCACAAACCCCGGCTTCCAATTTTAATCAGAGGAGCTGGTGTCGCTTTAAGATCTGCGGGTTTTAAAGATCACAAGAGGGGTTAGAGAAAATTACCCTTGACTCTTACATGCTAATGTAATCTCTAACCAGATCTGCAGCACCGCAGCTAAAATTGCTTTTTAGATTAACATTTAATTATTAACAGGGCCCCCTGAAAGGCCCGGGGCTGGAGCACGGAGGGGAGCAGGGCGCACGGTTCAGCCCAGCCCTGCTGGAGACGTTTGCCGTGCGGAGGGGAAGGTCGTGGGCGGCCAGCAGCAGCGTGCCGTGCTTTATTGCAGCCCTGGGCAAGGTGTCATCAAACTTTCTTTTCTATTTTATCTCACGCTCCCCGTGATTTACCGCAGGGTGACCTTTCCTGCATTCACTCATTCCTGCGCTGCGCTGTCGGCATCGTGTGGTGTGTCCTCCTCCTGCCCCGTTCCCGTTGCCAGACGCCCCGTGTGGCTCAATGACAAGGTCACGTAGCATCCCCGTTCTGCCCCTCTCCATCACCCCCAGATTCCCTTTGTGTGGTTTCTATGCCGGCTGCCCAGCCAGGCTGTGTGCTGGGGACGCGGTGCCCGCTCAGCTTCGTTAGCGCTGGGCAGGGATGCACGGCAGCAGCAGACACGGCCCTTTCTTTCCCTAACAAGGGGCCAGCTTCTGCAATCCCCTTTATTCATTGTTCTGCTGAGGCGAACGGCACAGACCCAATTCAGGCTGAGACTTTGAAAGTTCCCTTTCTTCCCCCCCCCCCCTCCTGTCACATTTTCTTTTATCTAAATCCTCGCCTATGAAAGCCTCTATCGACAGCTGCGCTGGCCTTATCTCGCTGGAGGGACCTTCGTGGGGCTCTCAGAGGAGATAAGACCTTCTTATCGGCCTCTGATGTCAGAGAAGGTGCCAAACCCTTCTGTCATTGGAGCTTTAGACACAGAGGGTGTTTTTTTTTTTGTTTTTTTTTTTTAAATTAAAGTCACAAAGACCTTGGGTTTATAAATAGTCTGATGGAGCGATAGGGCTTGGAAATTAGCGGGGTGGGGGGCGGGGAGTGAGGCAGTGGGAATGGAGCTGGGATGGAGGCAGGAGGAGGAGGATGGTGGGGACGTGGCGTCCCCAACCCTATGGGAGCAGAGCAGTGTCACCTCCTGCTCCCTGCACGCCCCTGGGTGATGGGTGATGACGTGCCCTGTGCTGGCACACCGCAGTGACAGCACCTGCTGGGGCCTCGCTGGCTCGGGGCCGGCCTTGTCCTTGTCCCCATCCCGTCAGTGGAAGGAAGATGGGTTCTGGGGCCCTTTGCTGCAGCGCCATGGGGCTGTAGGGCCGGGCAGCTCCATCCTCAGCCCGTTGCCCTGCTGTGATTTGTGTGGCCGTGGGCTGGGCGACTCGGGGCAGGGCAGAAAACTGCTGAGTGTTGCCTTTCTTGCCATGAAAGAGCCAGAGCAGCTTGAACTAAATCGGATCCTGCTGATTGGAATTAGTTCAAATGCAGATGGAGCTAACTAAGCTGGCGGTAAGCATTTGAACGGCGCAGCGTCCAATTCCCATCAGCTGATTCAAGGGCTTTTCTGGGCGGCATTAACAAAATGCCACCGAGCGGACAGATGCCCATTGTGCGGGGGGCTGATGGGCTCAGCCTGGTGCCAGGCTCGGACCTGAGCCACCCATATGGGATGCAGGGACGAGGTGGCTTTCTGGGGCAGCGCAGGGGTGGAGGTGATGTCTGCTGCCGTCATCCGGATGGTGATGGCCCAGGGTGGGGGTCCCATCCTCGGTCCCATGGCCACAGCCATCCGCTGGGAGTGGGGGATGCAGCCGAGCCCGGTCCCGGTGGGGCGACGCCAGCTCCCGAGCAGTCAAGTGTGCTCAGGCTCTGAATAAGAAGCACTTCATTCTCTTTTCAAACTGTATAATTTCTGCCTGATTGTAATGGCATATTTTAAAATTACCAGAAATCGAAGCCAGAAAATGGATACGGCTGCTTTTACTGCGAGCTGCATTAACAAAGGATATGTAATGCGCGAAATAAAAACACCTCCCTGCCCCCCCTCCTCCTTTTTTTAAGACAGTAATAGGAGAAAATTGGTTTTGAAACTGAATAAAAGTCCCTTTCAGAGGAAATCATTTCTTTCAGGGTACCTTTGCTGAAAGTAAAATAGTGAATAATGAAAGGTGGTTACATGATTGTCTTTCATTTAGAGAGCGCTAGGACAGATGGAATCTGGGAGAAATGCAAGATTGGAATAATTGCATGGTAACAAGGCGCTTGTTGTGAAATTAGTATCTTAAGAAAGTAGTGAAAAAGGCTTTTACTCATGAATACTTCATTATTAGGAGAAAACAGCACCATTTGGGTTCTCCAGACACCTGCTCCGCGTGTGATGGCTCTTCCTCGCCTCTTGCTCCTCACACTTTGCTTTCAGAGTCTCTGTTCCTGAATTTTGCAGTGCTGGAGGCCACCGTGTCCCCACCCTGGGGATGAGGCAGGAGCTTGTGGTCCCAAGCCCACACTGGTCAATTCAGAGATGGGCAGAAGTGGTTTGCTACCAGGTGGATGTGAGGGAGCGTTCCAAGGGGTGAGGATGGAGCTTGGTGAGCAGTGCTTACTCCAGGCACCCCAAGCACCAGGCTGTGATGGAGCTGGGGAAGCGAGGCACCCTCTATGACATCCAGCCCTGCCATCTCACACGGACCAGAAGCTGCAGTTGAGGATGGGTTTGCTATCACTGCCCGCTCTGTGCACAGTGCTGCTGCTGTGCCAGCGGGAGGCGTTCACTGTGGTTCCTGCAGGACATGCTGTGTGCAGGACGTGCAATTCACAGATCAGTGGTGGAGATGCTTTTGGCCTGACCCCTGCAGATTTCCCAGCTGGATTTTGGCACACCCCAGGAACCAAGCGGGATTTTGCTGCCTGCAGGCCGAATCCCTGCTGTGCATCCAATGGCTGCAGCTGTCCCCAGGAGCAGGAGGAGCTGCTCTGTTTCTTGCAGGAAGAGCAGAAAGCGTCACGGGGAGCACCAACCACCCACTGAGCCCTTCATATTTATTTTATAGAGCTTCATATTTATTTAAGGCTTCCATACTTATTTATTTATCTCCAAAAGAGCAAAGGCCCCTGCGCAGTGGGTGCAAGAGCTCCCAGCCTCCATGCATGCAGACTTTGCCCAGCAGTGCAGGTGCATGGCTGGACCCCCTCCCCCCCGCCCTTACCACTGTTTCTCTTCTTTTGGCAGTGCACGGTGCGGCTGCGGCCGGCCAGGACTCCCAGACCATGCTGGCGTGCCTGCAGCGAACCCAGAACCCACCTGGGCAGCACCTGGCCTGTCCCAACCCCAACAAGGCACTGGAGCCACGCAAGTGTAAGTTCCCAGGGCTGAGGGGAGGGATTGTGTGCAGCATCGTGGGGCTGATGGGATGCTCTCAGGTCTGGGATGCTCCAAGGTCCGTGATGCTCCAAGAGCTGGGATGCCTTGATGACTAGGACACTGTGCGACGTTCAAAATCCAGGGTGCTCCCAGGCATGGGATGCTCTGAGATCTGGATTTCTTGAAGATCTGGGATGCTCCCAGATGTAGGATGTTCTGATGCTCCCAGGTATGGGATGCTCCCATGTCCAGGATGCTCTGGAGCCAAGCTGGTGCCTCGCTCTCAGCATCCCCAGGGCATGCACGCGCCACTTGCTGCTTTGATGCTCCTTGTCTTATTGGAAAAGACATTTATTTAACTGATAATTAAAAAGAGCAGGAGAAGCGGGGGTGGGGGGGCTGAGGGAGGAAGAAGACAAGATAAGCAAATTAAATTGGGTCACTGGGGCTGATAAGTGGAACTTCAGAAAATCTCATGCAACTGCCTGCAAAGCACAAGGCAGACAATGTCCGGTACCTGCTTGCAGCTCCCAGACCTCCAGCCCCCACTCCCTCTTTTCTCTCCATCCCTTCCCCCCGTAATTACTTTCCCAGTTTTGCTGCAGCTCGCCTTCCCGACGAGCTGGCCTTTCAGATAAGCTGTAAACTAGTTACATTAAAATGGGTTCCAAAAGGTCACTCCAGTAAAGCACCTGTCTCTCCCAGCCTTTGTCTCTCAATCCAAACCATGATTAAATGTATATTTAATGAGCCTGCTTTAGGCAGGCGTGTTTGACCTCCCCGGCTGGGAAAGACGCATTAAGATTCTCAAGTGATGAATGTGTGTTTTAAAGAGGGGAGTGGATATTTTTCTGCTGGTCTCAGTTGGATTTTTAAACATTGCAGGCTGAAGACAAATCAGCTGCTAAAGCTCTGCTTGTTAGTGTGTGACAGCCCCTAGGCATTTGTTTAATGATCTGTATTTTCCTGGAGATGTTTTCCCCTCTACCTGGGCATCACCAGCACAGGGTGGCACCCAGGGGTACACGTGGGAGTTGGGGCTGTTGTGTTGGGGCACGGGGCAGATGGGACCCCAAGCACTTTGTGCCCAGGCACCATTGAGGTTTCGGTTCTCCGTGGCCTCGGTGCAGCAGGCGCAGCCCATGTGCTTGTGCTGAATCCGTGCTGCTCAGGTCTCTTCCCTATTAGTGTCTGGAAGGAAAATGAATGTTGCTCTTGTAAAATTATTCCTAATCCGTCATGCCTGAGCAGCAGCACAGGGTTGGCGCGAGGGCTGCGGCTCCCGGCACTCCTTGGTGCCATGTGCTAATGAGTGGAGCTGTGCCCTCAAGGCCAGGACCTGCAGTGCAGGCCCCAGTGGGGTGCAATGGGGACCCCAGGAGCGCAGCACAGGTTGTTGTGTGTTGTGTTCGCTGTGATGCTGAGGTCAGGATGCACCCACTTGTGCCTGTAGTGCGCCCAGGGGTGGCTGAGGGCTGGGGACTGTCACAGCCCGTTTGGCATGGAGCACCACCCCATAGCCTGGTGTGGGGGATTCAGTGCTCCCTGTCATTTTCCCATCCTGCTGAAATATCATTTCCCAGCTCCTGAAATGGAGAAGGTGCCAAAACAACACTGTCTGGGGAGCTGGAGCCTGAACAGTGGTGCTGCCATGCAGCAAAGCACCCTCAGCAGTGACAGCCACCCATGTCCCAAGATGGGTCTCCAGCCCCAGGACCCCCGAACGGCATTCCTGGCAGTAAGGGCAGCTTGCAGAGCTGCCACCACAACCAGACCCAAGCAGATGAGGAGTGCACAGGCACTGGGGGCCCCCACCCCTGGGACAGAACCACACTCTGGGGTTCATTCCCCCCATCCCCAGCACGCACAGCTCATAGACACGTTCCCCCAGTGTGCTTGCCGCTGGCCAGGTCACCTTAATCAAAGTTTAGCTGACCGTATGTTTCCGCTCATTATGGGAAAATACAGCATGTCTCTCTCCTCTCTGCCTCCTGCTATTTCAAATTAAATTGCAGGTGACATTCAGGGCCACGCATCTGGTTTTGAATACAATTTTCCCTTCTTTATTTATGGCACCTGCGGTAAGCGGGACAGGGAGGAGCTCGTCCCGCAGCGCCCGCCTGGCTATTCCGACAAGATAGCATTTTCTTAAAACGAGACACAATTTAGAAGTGCCTCTGATTACTTAATTTGCTCCTGAGTATCTCAGTAATTATCTTTATGGGTCTTATTTCTGTCCTCTGGCATTGTTTCTGTCGATATTAAATGAGTCTGGCTCTCGGCACATCGGCCGTCTGGCCCAGCACCACTGTGAAATCCTATTACCCTGCCGGTGCCACTGATTAATTTTTGTATTAATTTCACGTAGAAGGTGAGCGGATTCATTTTCCTGCCCATGGTGGGAGCCAACAGTCCCAGCACCCTCACCCCCTTGTTGTTCCCTGCACCCCAGTCCCAGCACGCGGTGCTCCGTGCTCCGGCACAGCCGCCTCCTATCATCCCACTGCATCCACTCTGTGTGATGGCACCACGATGCTCACAGCAGCAGCCAGGTTTTGTCACTGCTGTTGTGTTCTGGACATTGCACTGGGACGGGGCCCCACTCCAGCAGGGAGTAGGAGCTTTGGAAGGAGCAGCATCCTTCGGAAAATATCACGTCCAATTAACTCCAGCAGGCTGCTCCCTTTTGATTTTATTCCGTGTGCATTACAGGAATCCTGAGCTTTATTTAAATTATAAATCAAATAATACCACTCTCAGCTTGGCCAAACTCTTTGCTTTTCTCGCTCTCTGCAGCGATGGCTTATATTTAATTAAGTGTTCCTTTCTGTGTGCCCACCTCCGGAGCTCACCGCGCTGCCGTCAGTTGGCCGGGCAGCAGGGGGCTGTGGGATGGGATCAATATTTAGCCAGGAGGGATGGGCAGCTCCTTCAGCTCTTAAGCTTTAGGACATGAACTCCCATTGCAACAACTCTCATTGCGTTGCCCATTGCAGGGTTGTCCGGGGGCTCGTGGCGCTGCAGCCTTGGGGCTGTGGGGTGCGAGATGCCCCAATGGACTGCAGGTCTGGCTGGGAGGGCAGCAGGCTCCATTCCTGCTGGATTTGCCCTGCTGGTGCTTTCTTGACCTGCTCATTTGTGGTGCTGACAGCTGCAGGCTCGTCTCGTTATTCCCAGCTGCCCCATTACTGCAGGGGAGTCCTGGCTGGCTGGAAAGGTTGCTCCACTGCATCCCAGCTGCAAACAGAGGGATATTTCCCTGGCTCTGCTCACTCTTTCTACCCTCAATATGGGCATTGTGGCTGCATGCCCTCACCTCTCTCCCAGTACCCACCAGGTGCATCAAAACATCCCCTTGGGGATGCTTGGCTCAGGGTCCCTAGGTCAGTGCAGTGCAGCACCTGGTGTCACAGTGCAGGGAAGATGGGGAGGGCCAAAGCAGTCCCTCTGAGCACTGCAGCCCGAGAGAAGGGGGGTGCTGTGTCCTTGCTTTGATGCATCAGAGGGCTGTGGAACAACCCCACCTGTTTCTCGCACATCAAGAGCTTTGCTGAGCTGTGTTTTCTCCCCCCTCCTCTGCTCCCTTTTTATTTTTTGCAGATGCCTTTTAGAAAGATGAGATAACGAGTGCCATTTGTTTGCCGAAGCCTGTTGTGGAACAAAAGGGGGTTGACATGCTCACATCAAATGCCACCTTGTGCTGCAAACGTCACAGCTGTAGGGTCGGATGCTATAGGGACAGCTTTGTGCTGTGCATTGCATGTGGGTCCCAAGCTGTTTTTGGGGCATTCCAAATGTCCCTGTGCACTATGGGACGCAACCATTGCAACTCACCTCTGAGTGATAAAACTCTTTAATTGCATATGGAATCAAACCGCATTGAATGGCTTCTCATTACACAATTCTACTTACACCAAGGGCATTTTCATTAAAGTAGCTGCAGCTAAGCTCTGCTTTTGTACACACCCATAAAATATCATTTTAATTTCATGAGGGGTTACACATGAGTGAAATAAGATTAATTCTTTCATTTTCAGTTTCTGGAAGGGATCGGTTAATGATGGTTCTGTGTATTTATATATGTGCCATAAAAAAAAAGAGTTCAATTAACTGCCATGCCCAAAATGTGCTGTTGACTTGCACTTTCCCTGCCAGGAAATGCTGCAAAAACACTTTCGATCGGTCACGTGTGCGGGGGGAGATGGATGGGTGAGGGAGCTGTGAGTGGGCATGGGGTCACTCTCCAGGTGAGACCCCATGGTTGTCAAGGATGGAGCTGAGCCTGAACCTTTGTGTGCATTCAGCCTCTGATAACCCATCCAGTCAGTGATTTTTATTTGCATTCAGACTTTTCCTCATCACTCTTTCTCAGCTATTGCAGGGCTTTTTGCTACCTGTGCCTTAATGGGAACTGTAGGAGCTTCAGGAGCTTTGCAGTGCCTCGGTCTCCATTGGTCACACCAGCCATTGGCATGAAAAGTCCAAGTTTTGAAACAGATCTTATGTTACAATGCTGTTATTGGCATGCACCTGGCCCAAGTAACAGAGAGTGAGGGGCTGGGGTGAGCTGCAGGGCTATGGAGGGGTCCCTCCTGGTCCCATTGGTGGCTGCATGGTGGGATGGCATCTGGTTGGCATTGTGCAGCCATGGGATAGCACTGGATGGCATCAAGATGACACTGGGTCAGCCAAAGGAATGGCATTGAGATGGCATCAGGATGGCACTGGCTCAGCCACGGGGTAGCATTGGGGTGGCATTGCATCAGCCAAGGAGTGGCATTGGCTTGGCGTCACGATGACGTTGGGTCAGCAGTGGGGTGGCGCTGGGATGGCATCAGGGCAGCATGAGGGCAGCATCGTGGTGTCATGAGAGTGACATCAGGACGACCATCAGGGTGGCCTTGAGATGGCCATCAGGGTGGCCACTGGGACAGCATTGGGGTGGCACCAGGATGCCATCGGATTCGAACTGGGGTGCCATCGTGGCGCTGTTGGGGTGAAACTGGGGAGCTATTGTGGTGCCATTAGAGCAACACAGAGGTGACATTAGCACGTCCCCAGAGCCAGCATCCCCACGCCTGCTGGCCACGGAGCGGCGGCAGCGCGGTGCTAATACCTCGGCGAGGAGACAAATAGAAAGTGACACATGTGTGTGTAGACTGGTATTTGTGGTGACGCTTTGACTGCAGATAATAAAGTGCTCGCCCTGAGGTGATCCAATTCAGCAAACGCCTCGGCAAAGCCGCGCGCTCCTTCAAGGGAGAGAATAAAGGGGAGGAAAAAAGGCCCGTCTGAAATGACATGTCAGCCTAAAAAGGGAACGTGTTAATGGATGAATATCTCGGGATGGCAAAGCCCTGCTCTTCCCTTTGTGCTTTGTCATGAATTTTGTTGTCTTTGCACATTACGGCTCCTGCGCGGCTGCCGCTCGAGGTTTGCCACCTACGTTTATTCAGATGGATTTCTCCAGCTATTATTCCTGTAGTTGTTTTTAATTTAAGACCTTGAAGCCGGTGCGCGTTTTTCTCTCACCGGGGCGGCTCTGCTGGGGGAGGCTTTGCGCCAGCTGCATGCAGAGCGGGGCTGGGGGCTCCCAGTAA
Organism: Lagopus muta; assembly: GCF_023343835.1. Classification (NCBI taxonomy): domain Eukaryota; kingdom Metazoa; phylum Chordata; class Aves; order Galliformes; family Phasianidae; genus Lagopus; species Lagopus muta. The sequence goes on along the minus strand of NC_064449.1, from coordinate 5,869,519 downwards.
TGGGGACCCTTCAGCTGGGGAGCTCTTGCAGTTTGGGGTGCTCCTGCAATGGAGGGGCTCCTGCAAACAGGGACTTCTGCAAGCAGGGGGTCTCACGCGTGGCAGAGCCCATACCAAGGGATGCCGTGGGGCTGCTGTGCACCCCAGGCAGTGCTGGTGGGGGGCTGGGGACCAGGCAGGTGCAGACCTCCCCCGCTGCATCCGCCACGCGGCGGTGGCCTCTGCACCACCCATCCTGGGGACATGATCACCATAGAAACCGCTGCACTTCAAAGGGTGGAAAAGGCAAAATCCGACAGGGAAGGAAGGAAGGCCGTGTAACAAGGGCAGTGCCAGTGCAGCTCGGCCAGGGCAGCGTCCCCACGTGTCCCCGTGTGTCCCCCCAGTGCCAGCACGGTGCCACTGGTACCTATGAAGCTTTGTCAACAGGAACTTGGGACCCCAGCATCAGGGATTTGTGTGTTTGTCAACACTCACCACGCTTTGTTTGTTTTCTTCCAAGTGTTGTGCAAATATTTAGGTTTTTAAAATCTGCTCGCTGTTTTGCAGAGAGAGAAGGGGACTGCCGGTCTATTTTAGGAGCTCTGAAGTCGCTGTGACTTCCCCACTACGTGGGTGAAAAACGCCTCATCCCAAAGCTGGGTGAGCTCTGGGCTCTTGCAGAATGGAATTCCTTCTGGGAGGAAGGAGTGGAGCCTCCCCATGTCCCCGTGGGCTGTGTGGCAATAGCTGCTGCTGGCTGCTGCCACCGCATCCCTGCCAAGCCCTTGTCCCCTCCATGTGCCCCGAAGTCCTGCTTGTCCTCTCCCCAGCCTGCTGGGAATGCCTGGATGCAGCAGGTGCTGTGCTGAGCATTGTGCAGCCAAAAGCAGAGCAGGGATGCTGCTTTGGTTGGGGATGTCCCATCACCATGGCACGGCTCCTCCAATTTCTCTTGCCACTGGTGCCAAAGCGTTCCCATGCCTTCTATCAGACATTTTGCACAGGCTTTGCCCTCGGAGTGCAGCAGGGCTGAGGCTGCCCCAATCCATAAACAAAGATTTATTTCAGATTGCCGCGTTGTCAGGGCCCAGGTTTTAAATCTGTGTCTTGAACCGAATTTGGTGGCCAATTTGCTAAAGTAAAAAGTTGTTTAGCTGGAGGCGTAATCTTATAAGCCTATGCTGCCATTATAATGGCTTCTCATTTCTGCCTAGCTTTCCAATAATGCTTTGAGCAGAAGCTTGGAGTAATATAAAAAGCCATAGGATTATTACTGCGGGCGATGCATTTTCCATTTACAGTAATAAAATACTGAAGAAACAAAACAATTTAAAATTCCAATAAAATTCAAAACAAATCTTTGGCTGCTGAGCAGATTCAATTATTTAGCTGTTATTGAGTGCAGGCTGGAAAAATAGAGCAGGTCAGGGAGGGAGGGGGAACCCTAAGCTGGCCGTGTGTTGTCTTTATCTGGGGAGAAGGGGAGAGGAGGCAGGAGATGGCCAGTGGCACCCAGTGGGAGAGGCAGTCACCAATGGTGTTGTGAGGATGGGAATCATAGAACTGCAGGATCATAAAGGTTGGAAAAGACCTCCAAGATCATCAAGTCAGCCTGTCACCACTGTGTCTGCTCAGAGAATCATTAAGATTGGGAGTGACCTCCAAGACCTTCAAATTCAGCCATCAGACCACCTTGCCTGTGTTAAGATTGGAAAAGACCACCGAGATCATCAGGCCCAACTGGCAGCCCGTCACCACCCTGCCCACTAACCCGTGTTGTGCAGGTTGCCCTTTCAGCCATTGCTTCCTCCATCATCCACATCCTCCTCCTCCTCCTCCTCCCTTGGCTGCGTGGATGAACTGCTCACCAGTTCAACATGCCCAGTGCTCACCACGGGGAGCAGAGGGGGCTGCACCACATGCCCCCACCTTCGGCATGACGTCCCCAAGGTTTCAGCTGCAAGAAGGGGGGGGGAGAAAACTGCCAGCGGCCGGCTGAGTGTCGGGCGGGCTGTCTGTGCCTGACGGGTGACGGCGGTGCTTCGGGAGAGTTTGCATCTCGCAGTAATTACAGCCCGTTAGAAAGCAGTAATTACTCTGGAGAGGGGGAGCCGCTTACCAGCAGCGCGCACGAGCGCGCCAGGAACCTCTTGGAAATTGGTAGCTCTGTAATTTTCCCAGTGGGGGTTTGGTGCGTCACCCTGATATGTGACAACACACTGAATTTGTGACTTGTCAAATCCAACCCAGCTGGTGCAAAGAAGGCGACAAAGGAAGCTCCTGGCTCTCCCTCGGCTAGCTGGCAGCCATGCGTGGGGCCATCGGCGAGCGGTGATGTGTGGGGCGATGCTGCTGCTTCCATCCATCCCCCCTTTTTTTGTTTTTAATTTTTTTTTGCTCAGAAAGGAGTATTCTCCTCCTCCCCTCCATGGAATGGGTTCATTAGGGATTCTGCAAGTGTCACCAGCTAATTAGTGTCATGTTAATTGAGCATTCACAATGCTGCCACCTCCAAGGACAGCGGTGCCGGCGTGAAGGGGAATGCAGATGCGTGGTGCTGATGGTGCTCCTGGGCAGGTGCCCCCAGTCCCCACCAGGTCCCAGAACTGGTCATACTGGGTGGGTTTGCCCAGCATGAGCAATGCCCGTATTCAGCTGCTAGAGGCTGTAACATTAAATCCTGCTCAAACACCCTGGTTTTAATTGGCTTAATATACTCGTTAATAACAGTGTCTATTTAAGACACCTGTAAAAAGCCCATAACATTAACTTAATGGGAGAAATGGCCGGTGAACACTCTTCCATTCTGCCTTTTAAATTACTGGTGTGCCGCGTTAATGGAGAGGAAAGAGGTGGCCATCCATGGCCTCGCTCTCTGCGTCCCTGGGGATGTTCCCAACTCCTCCATGGCTGTTGTACACCAGGGCCCAGGGGTGCGAGTGCCCCAGCATCCCCCTGAGTGCTGCTTTTAATGTCAGGCCTTGCAGGCACAAGGAAGGGTCTCTGGGAGGGCTGGGGCTCCGTGGTGGCACTTGGCATGGGGTGGGCTGAGGATGGCTGTTGGCTACCGGTTGTGCTGGCAACTATTTGGGTCAATGGCTGTGCTTAAGCCCTCTCCACGCTGGGAGATGTGGGGATGTTTTGGGGAACGGGACAGTGGATAGACCCATAGGTCTAGACAAACCCAAGACAAACCCTTGGGGCCTGTCTCCTTTGCCTCCTTTTTAGCAATGTCATCAATAACCATGGATGGAGGCAAATTCTGGGCACTGTGCAGGGGTCCCAACACAGTGCTGCATTAGGAACTGGAAGCCAACCCTACCCCCCCACTGCACACATGTGCTGGCATGGACGTGCACACGCATGTGCAGATTTTAAACACCTAATTTATTCCATCTATTAGATAGATTTTGTAGATTTAATCATTTTCACAGTTGGTGGCTCATTGGATACTCAAGATAAACTCCAAATGAAAGTATAATGGGTACGACAAATGAGTTTTCACACCAGAATGGCAGAAACTTGCTTGGGAAAGAGTTTGAAAGGAACAAAAATATATACATATATAATTTTTTTTTTCTGCAGTAGCTTTTGCTGACTACAGTAGGTTACCACAGTTAATTTCACCAGTTTTGTTCATCTGTAAAATTGCATAAAAGTGACATTTTTGTGCTCATTATAGGAACTGCTGATTTATGGCTGGTAAATGCAATGCTTTTCCATTTTTGGTGAGGTTCTCGTAGCAGCGCAAAGCACCCATGAAATTGCTTGTATAATGTAGTTTAAATCCAATCTCGGAGAAAGATTCCCCCGTTGGGTAAAGTGACATTTCCATTCTCCACACCGGGTTTATTTTAGGCCACTTAGAAGTGACTTTCTAAGCGCGAGGGGGCAGGTTTGTGCCGTGACCTCTTTTCCGTTGGGCGGGTGATGGCTGGAGAAGGAAAAGGAGGAGGAAAAGGAGGAGGAGGGGGTGAGGCGGAAGGACGGCCGCGGGTCTTGGAGTGGGATTGATGCTGTGCTTTGCTCCCGCAGGCGAGACGGCAGCGCCCATGCATTCCCCGCGCTACCCCAGCCCCGCCGAGCTGGACGCCTATGCACAGAAAGTGGCCAACAGCCCGCTGACCATCAAGATCTTCCCCACCAACATCAGGGTCCCACAGCACAAGCACCTTAACCGAACGGTCAATGGGTACGACACCACGGGGCAGCGCTACAGCCCCTACCCCGTGCACGCCGGCGGCTACCAGGGCCTCCTGGCCATCGTCAAAGCCTCCAGCAAAAGCGTGGTGAAGAACGCGGAGGGCAAGCGGACTAAGCTGTCGCCCGCTCAGGCCGGGGTCGCTCCCTACCCATCCTCAAGCACTTTAGCCCCGGGCCCCTCCTGTGCCGGCCCGCTGAGCTACCACCAGAAGCAGCTGGAGGGCCCCGTGCCTCCCACCGTGACGGTGGCGAGCTCGGCGCTGCCGCTGGCGGGCCGTGGCCTGGCGCTGCCGCCCTCCAACCTGCCCTCCATCCAGAGCATCATCTACCAGCTCAACCAGCAGTGCCAGGCCCAGGCCTCGCAGCCTGCCTGCCCGGTGCTGCCGGCCGCCCACCCCAGCCCAGCAAAGCACGGCGCCTTCCCCGCCGTGGCCTCGGCCTACGCCGTGCTGCCCGAGTGCCGCAAGGGAGCCGAGCTGCCGCTGGGCTCCACCCCGGCGCTGGGGCCGAAAGCGGGGCTCTACCCTGACGGCGTGGACTACCTGCTGTGGCAGCAGAAGCAGCAGCAGCACCTGCGGGTGTACAGCGGGGGCAGCGGGGCCCTCAGCAAGTCGCCCGAAGCCTGCGCGGCTGCCTCGCGACCCTACGGGCCGGCAGGGGAGAAGGTGAGCTCGTCGCCATTGAACTGCATGCACGGCAACTTCGCGGTGGGGCAGTACTTCGTGCCGCCGTGGAACAGCGTCCTGGTGACCCCCACCAGCGACTGTTACAACCCGCCACCCGAGCTGGGCCCCGTGCCACGCGAGCTCGGCGTGCCGCCGGCCGAGGGGCTGCCCAGCAAGGCGCTCTGCAACACCTCCATCCTCAGCAGCAGCCTCCAGTCGCTGGAGTATCTCATCAACGACATCCACCCGCCCTGCATCAAGGAGCAGATGTTGGGCAAGGGCTATGAGACCGTGTCTGTGCCAAGGCTCTTGGACCACCAGCACGCCCACATCCGCCTGCCCGTCTATAGATAAGGGACGGCTGCTGCTCTTCCCAAAGCCAGGATGGCGGCCGGGCCCTCCGGCACCGTGAGGCCGTTGCGGGGTGATGGGGTTGGTTGGGGGTCGGCTGCCGACACGGGTCCCGCAGGTACTGGCATGGAACCGGGCTCATCGAACCGCGTGCGCCCGCTGGAAGCCAAGGATGAAGGAATGCTTGTCTTATATAGCTCAGAAATCATTTTATTTCCACGAATGTGAACAGGGAATCGCTACGAGTTGCTGCTATCCAGGGAGAGGAGCTCCGCTCTGCGCACGGCGCGGGCTGCAGGCAGGGTCCCGCCGCGCTCACCTTTAGCTGAAGTCCATAACTTGCACTGCTTTGATTAAAGCTCATAACTGGGGACAGCCTGGACGCTATTTAAGAAGAACACTTGAAAACTTGAACAGATTTTTCTTTTTTGTTGCTTTATTTTTTCATTCTTTCAGTTGCACACAGCGCGCATCTTGGGTGCCGGCCAATGAGGGGGACGAGCCCGCGGCGCTGCGCCCATGGTACAGATTTCCAAGGTTTTGGGGTTTTTTTCTTTTTTTTTCTTAGTTTCTTTTTTTTTTTTTTCCCCTTCCTTTTTTTCCCCTTCTTTTTGTAACTGTCTGTTATAGCTTTGTTCCGTTCTAGAGGCAGACAGTATGTAGGACGACGTTCAGTACTGCATCCAGCCATCGCACCACGGTGGGATCGTGGCGTGCTTCTTTTCTTCATCTTTTCTTTCTTTATTTTTTAAGCAGTTCAGAAATGCTCATTTTGCTGCGTTATTCACTCTGTGTCATTATGTGCTTAATAGGTTGATTCATTTAAAAAAGGCATCGCAAAATGTTTTTTGGTGAGACAAGGAAACAGAAACACTACCCCGAGGAAACCCAAGGTGATTGTGCTCAGAAAAGAGGTACTGTATCCCTGAAAGGCCTGTTCAAGCACTAAGTGCATTTACAAATCTCTGAGAATGTTTTTTTTTATACTAAAATCGACCATTATATTCTACTGTGAGAAGTGCTGTCTGCACTTATATTGTTTTAAAAATGAGAGAAAACGAACGAGAGGAAAAAAAAGAAAAAAAAAAAGGAAAAAAAAAAGGAAAAAAAAAAAAACCAAACCACAAAACCTGCAAGCTGTGTGTCCGGATGGTGTTTTTCCCAAAGTAAAACCAGGATGTCACTGGATGTGTGCTCTGGATTTTGTTTGCTTGCTGTGGCTCTCACCCAGCCCTATAGGGACCCGCTGTCCCACCCCCAGCCTGACTTCACCCCGCAGATTTTAGGGCACGGAGGGGCACTTATAAATAACCTCCTAACGATGCTGAGCTGTTAATCCTGCCGTGGCACCGGGTGAGATGCACGCATGTGTGCGGGGCGTGCGCCAAAGCCCCAGGATTAGGGGCCATGGCCCCACGTGCACTGGGGCAGCGCTGAGCCCAGTGGTGTCGCCACTCGATGCCATCAGCTGTGTGGCACTGGTGGCACTGCTCCCCACCTGTGTGAAGCTATTTGCCCCATAAAGTTGGCAGCTTCCCCCCCTGAATGACAGGCAGGTTGCATATTAGGGTATGGGTACAAATGTTCTTCCCAAACCTACCAGAATGGGGATGGGGACAGGGATGGGCCACCGCTGCACCGGGCAGAGCAGCTCCATCCATTTTGGTCGCGCTCTGCCATATGTATTTGTGGGGACAGCAAGCAGGCATAACAGCCAGTCAAGGCAACAAAGAGGAATTGGGACAAAAGGACAACCAGAGGGACAGCAGTGTCCCATGGGGACACCCAGCAGTGCCACAGCCTGGCCGTGTGCTGGATGGAGATGAGAGGGAGCGCTCTGAGCTGTGCCCCAGCACACAGGGCAGTGCCACCTCCATGGCAGCACCGTCCCTGCCTGTGGAAGGGCAGCTTTTTCTGCTCTGCAAATATCTTCCTATTAAAATAATCATCATAATTTTTGAGGCAGGCGCACGCCAGGCTGATATTAAACTTCGCAGCCGCCTTTGCTGGCTGAGAGCGAGGAGGAGAGACAGGCAATATAAATGGCACGGCTGCGAAAGGACTTAAAAAAACCCATCTCTCATTTTGATTGATATTAGCTTCACAAATTAAGCTTTAGATTTATCTAAAAATAAATTTGCTTCCTCGCTCCGCGTGCTGGATGACAAGTGCTTTTCTCTTCCCTTTGTTGGGTTTGTCATCGCCGGCACGGCAGCGTGGGAGGCGGGGGCTGCACCCAGGGGCTGCGGGGCACAGGGGGGTGGGCATGAGGCAAACACGACTGTATGGGAACTGCTGAGTCCTGGCCTGAAATGCTGATTGAGCAGCTGGGGAAAGGACCAGGTCAGCCCTGGGAGCGCAGGTGGAGGCAATTCATGTGTGTGACCAGAAGGGGTGGAGGCTGGCTGCACCTCTCAGACGTCATTTAAGGCTGACTGCCATTGGGGAAGGATCTCTTTCTGGAGATTCCCTTTTGGTGAAGCTTTTGTCTGTGAACCTGGAATCTTCTGATACAGGTGAGCAACCTTCTTCTCTTCCTTTATGGTACCTTCCTATGGTGCTTCTGTCATCACATCTTCGTTGTATCTCCTTTCCCATTGCATTGGTCTGTTCAATTGCTACTCAAGCCCTGAGTCACCATCCATGGAAGGAGCACAGGGATGATCCTATGATGCCACCATCATGGTCACGATGTCCCTGTCACCAGCAGTATGGCTGTGGTGCCCACACTGACAGCACTGTAGCCACAGTGTCCCTATCACCATCATGGGCACGGTGTCCTGATTGCTACCAAGCCATCATGGAGTGCATCTCATAGGAACCTAGGCCTGCTCCACACACAGCCCCTAAAATCACACAGCCCTTATGTGCACATCTCTGCACCTATAGGACTTGAGAATTTGCACGGGGAGAGGGAAATTGGTTTAATTCCCATTGCACTGGGAAATCCCAGCCTTGCAGCCAGGACAGTGGTGAAGCTGGGGTTGTGCTGGGCAGCATGCCTGCACGGCTGTGGGGATAGCAAAGTGCATCGTTCCCAAATACTGTCTGGCACGAAGGATGGAGCCTGCCTGCAGCTGCATCATCCCTGCAGCTCATCTTGTGATGCAGCCTGAGCCGAGAGCAGAACGCTCAGATCTTCCTAAGTAGTGATAATGAAACTTCTTCATTCCCTCACCCTGGGGAAATATTTAAACCGCGGTACGAGAGATATATGTAAATCACATTTAGGCGGAGACGGCACGGTTAGAGCTGACGGCGAGCCATCGGGTTCGAAGATGGAGCGTCCCCTTTTCTGCTCCATCATTTGCTCAGCGAGCTGCGCTGCTGTGCCATCGTGTCATCAACCATCAGCGGCCGCCAAATCGGCGCTCCTGAGCCGTGCGCTCCTCCAACGCCGGCAGCGGCATTGCGCGGAGTGTGCTGCCCTCCGGTGGGAGCGGGGAGCTCTGCGAGAGGGGCTGTGCACTGCGGAGCGGCACGGCAGGCACTGCGCAGCTCCCCCGTCCCTCCCGCAGCGACATTCTCCCTGCTGAGCCCGCTCGACGACACGAGGCCGTGGTGGCTGCTCTTTATTACGAAATAAATAGTCGTATAAATCTTGTGCAAAACAAACAAAACAAAACAACCCAAAACCTTGAGGCAAAAGCCATTGGCCATGGTGGTTGGTGGCAGGGGAGCTCCCAGCACCCAGCTGCTGGCGCAATGGAGCCAATGGTGCAGGAAAGCAAAGCGGTGGCACCGGAGACGCCAGAATTGCCAGGACTGGGAGCCCAATGGGCTGGGCACTGCAGGGATATTGGCTGCACAAATCCCTGAGGAACAGACACACGCTGGTGCTGTGGGGCCAGGCAGAGTCCATGCTAGAGCAGGGAGCTGGGGTTCTGCCCGTGCCGTCGCTCCCGTGCCTCTGCTGTGCCCATGGTCCCCAATGGCACAACCACATCCTCCGTTGGGCAGCTCTTGTTGAGCTCCACCACACGTGGCACCACCGTTGACCATCGATCTGCAGAAATGGAACACTCAGAGCCCCCAGCTCCATACTCACCTGTGGGCCCGGGGCTGCCCCCACCCCGCTCACCTCTCCGCAGCCGCCCCACGGTGTGGGAGAAGCCGTAGTACTGGTATGTATCGCTCTTGCCCGGGTCCTCACTGATGATGCCCAGGTTCTGGTTCCAGTGGGACCAGTTCACCTCATCCACCCTGCAGAGAGGGCAGAGCTCCATATCCCCTTGTCCTTGTGCCATCCCGATACTTGTGATGCAAACCGTTTCACTCTAATTGGGCTTAATAAGATCCCAACCTCACCACACCTTTTGGATCATGATACTGCAGGTCACTGCTCTTACCTGAAGCACCAGCGGCGGTCGGGGGTCCCATCAGTGCCCTTCCCCACGGTCACCATCTCCCCAGAGCGGAATGCTCTCCGCAGGAAGAGAGGGAAGGAGCGCTCGATGTCCAGGATGGTGGTGGCCCACTGCCAGGGACACCAGGGACCCTTCAGCCCCCTGGGGATGGAGGCATCAGGGTCCCTCGCCAAGGTGGTCATGCTCAGATGGAGGTTGGCATGGTGACCCCATGGCGTGGTGACTCTATGGCATGGTGACCCCATGGAGCTTGGCACTCCCAATGCCGTACCTGCAACTTCCAGATGTGTTTGCTCTCCTTGGACACCTGGCCCACAGTCTCACCCATGAGGGCGATAAGCATGTTGAGGAGCAGCACGAAGGTGAGGATGATGTAGGTGACAAGCAGGATGATGAAGACGCCTGGGTACTTGGCGCTCTCCAGCATCTCCAGATCACCCATGCCAATGGTGAGCTTGAAGAGGTCAAGCAGGAAGGTGCTGAAGGTCTGACTGTCCCGGCACGAGGGGTAGGTGGGCAGCGTGCAGTTAGAGTGCTCCTCACTGCAGGACTCGCTGCTGGGACACGGGTTCAGGAGGGACACCAGTGCTGGGGAGGAGGGACAGAGACACAGTCTGCAGGGGCAGCACGAGGATAGAACACCATGCTGCCAGGCCTTCTCCTTCTCCACTGCAGGAGGAGAGCCTCAGGAGCCCTACCTGAGGCATAGCCAATCATGAAGAGCAGATAGACGAGGAGGAAGCGGAACAAGTCTTTGAAGAGGATCTGCAAGTGACAGAGATGATGGCTTCGAGCCCCATGCTGAGGGCTGCAGCGGTCCCACAGGGAAAAGACCACTTGGGTAACCCAACCACCTTGGGGAAGACCAGAAGATCCCAACACTACTGCACCTTCTGGATCATGATGCTGTAGGTCCCCGTCAGCTTGAGCCCTCGTGTGAAGTAGAGTGCGTTCATCCAGCCCAGGACCAAAGCAAAGACCATGACAGCCAGGTAAGCTTCAATGCCGCCCAAGTACAGCCCTGCCGTGATGATCACCAGCACCGAGTAGATGAAGCTGCAGAAGGGCATAACTGCTGCCAATAACTGTCCCTTCAAGTGGAGGGTTGCTCCAACCCCAAGAGGTCCCCTGGGCATCCCTGCTTACTAGAGCAGCTGGAATGAGCCATCGATGAAGAATGAGTTCACACCTGGGCACTTCTTCATGAAGAGATCTTTGATCTGGAGAGAGAGGAGAGGTTGAAGAGGGGCTGGGTTCCAGTGTCTGGAGGGCACTGCAGTGGGACCAGTGCATGGGGACATGGGGATATCACCACCCGCTCCTCACGGCACTGACATTGGAGAAGAAGAAGAGGATGCCGGTGAAGAGGGTGATGATCTCCCCGGCCAGCCGCAGGTAGTCGATGGTCGTAGTGTAAGGGTATGGCGGCTGTGGGGAGAGCACACATCATCAGCACAACCCCAAGCCCACGCTCTGCCCTGTGTTCCCTGGCACTCACAGGGCCTTCCATGGGGCGGTAGTAGGCGATGAGAGTGAAGATGATCATGGCACAGAGGTAGGAGACCACGCTGATGTAGAAGGAGACGGCGCCGAACTTGCGCCACTTGTCGCGCAGCAGTTCGTTGATGGGCTCCACGGCCAACATCTCATGGCGGTTCTGTCGGGATGGGGGCAGCTCAGCGGGGAACCCAGCCCTGCGTCCCCATTCCCCGTTCCCTGCGCACCTCGATCTTGCTGTTGTAAACGAGGATCTCCAACACGGACACCTCCTCCCCACAGGTATCCAGTGAGGAGAGATCATAGAGTGAGGAGTAGACGGGGCCGTACGCCCAATCCTTGAACTTGCGTGAGAGGTGCCGGACGTCCTCATCTGCAATCTCCCGGCGGATGATGTGCTGGAAGATCTGATGGGGGGTCAGGGGGATGGATGGCCATGGGTTGTACCCATTTGTACCCATGGCCACCCATTCTTGGGTGCTGGGATGCTGCAGAGATCCCCACATTGGTGTAGTTTGTGCATTTTTAACCAGCCCACATCGTGATGGCGAGCAATGGAAAAGGACAGGAGGTAGAGCCACCGTCCCTGGAGGTGTTCAAGAAAAAGTTAGATAGATGTGGCACTGCGTGACGTGATCTCAGTCACAGGCATGGCTTAATGGTTGGACTCAACGATCTTAGTGGTCTTTCCAACCTTAATGATTCTATGACAAGATGTGCCAAGGCCAGGGGTTAATTAGGGAAAGGACGGGATGCAGAGAGGGTTTAATTAGTCACGTTTCCCAGAGCGCATTCACCAGCCCCAACATTGCCATACCCCGATCTTGCCGGTCTTGGCAGCCATCATGAGTGGAGAGAGGCCATCGTTGTTGAGCAGGGCCTCAAGGTTGGTGTCGGGGAATAGTTTGGCACACTTGATGAGGAGCAGGTCGTACATCTTGGTGACAAACTTGGTGTTCTCACGGGTGTTGTCAGCGATGGCAACCAGAGCATGCAGCACAGTGTTGCCACGCGAGTCCTGGCGTCGCAGATCTGCCTGCTTGTGCCCGTTCTCCGTCAGGTAGTGCACGATGTGGGGCTGGTTGGTGCAGGCAGCCAGTGAGAGGGGCAGCTCTCCTGCAGGGACAGCATACGATTGGGGACAGCCCTGGTGATGCGGCTGTGGGGCTGCCAGTCTCCTCTGCTCACCAAAATAGAAGTAGCCGCCCTCGTCCTTGGGCTGGAAGAAGCGACCACGGGCCTGGGCGTGCACATCAGCACCCTTCTCCACCAGCAGCTCCACGTAGTGCTTGCAGCGGCGCTCAATGGCGATGTGCAGCGCTGTCTGACCTGCATGGCATCCCTGTCACCGTGCTCCCCATCACACCCCAAGATGAAGACCCCTAGATTCCATGCTGCCCCCCGCTTTGGTTCCTGAGACTCCCAAAAGCTCTCCATCCCCACACATTCCTAAGCTTTGCTGGGGTCCTCCGTCTTCCCCAGATCCCTACTGCTTTGGTCCTTAAACCTCTCCATGGTCCCCCCCATGGTCCCCACACATCCCCTACCTCGGTAGTAGACATCACGGAAGGGTGAGTTGATGAACTCCCGCATGTTTCCTGTCTTCTCGGCGATGTCCAGGAGGATGGGGATGGTGTCATTTTGGCCTGCACTCAGGTTGAGCAGCGCCTTGGGCAGGCACGTCTTCCCTGTTGAGGGCTCTGGGAATGGAAGGCGTTGAGACCCTAACCCACCAAACACCCAGTGCCTCCTAGGTGCTGCCACTGGGGCTGTACGCCTCTGTCCCTATGGGGACATGGGGATTGCTGGTGGCTCTCCGTGGCCATGGTACAGCAGGGTCACGGGGCAGCCCACTACAGGTGCTCACCTCGGAACTCCTCATCCGTCAGACGCTTCTTGTGGGTGAGCAGGAAGGAAAGGAGACCCTCCAGGCCATCTGGGGACCCCCGGGAGACAATGTCAAAGAGGATGGGTCTGTTGAACACCTTGAGGACAGGTGGTGGGTTGGGAGCCGGCCCCTTGGTGCCAGCCACCGGCTTCCTGCAACAGAACAGCACAGCTGCACGCTGGAGTCAATTCCTTCATCTGTGCCATCTAGGGTGCTCCTAGGGTCACCGCACAAAGCAGTCATGCAGCGATGATCCCAGCGGCACCCACGGGGCCAGGTGCTGCTGCGTTTTGTGGAGCACCAGGGATGGGATGCAGCCCACAGGCACGCAGTGCCAACGGGTCCCCCCCAGGTGTCGGGCACAGACCGGCATTGTGCGCCCGGCTCCCCCCCCCCGGCTCCGGTTTCCTGACGCAGCCCCAGGGCGGAGGCTCTCCTGAAAAGCCCTTTCATGCCAGGGCAGCCAGACGCCCGCACCGGAGGGAGCGGCCGCGGCACAGAGCCGTCTTTCACAGCATAGGGAAGGGAGGAGGCGGGACACACACACACACACACACACACAACCCAGCCCCGTGGCACCGAGGGGCCGCAGACCCACAGCATCGCAGCGTGTGTGTGGCACCCCAATTTCCATACCCACAGCACTGCTGAAACCACTCACAGAGCCCTGGGGGGCTGTCCCCATCCCACCCCTTACCCAAAGCACTGCACCCCGTGGGCACCGGCGTCCCCACGTGCTCCCATACTCACTCCACGACCCTCCTGCGCCAGCGTTTGTTCTCGCTGGGGTGCTGCCTGTAGGTGCCGTAGTCGAAGAGGGAATCCATGGGAGCTTTCTTGGGTGCTGGGACCACCGACGACTCGTAGATGGTGGATTCCAGCAGCTCCATGGGTTTTGGGGGGCCTTTCCGGAATGCCCCGTGGAATTTCATCCGGAGGTTTTGCTTTCCATCCCCAGCACCGGGGGGCCCCCGGGGTGGCTCAGCAGGGGATGGGGTGTCCTCCACTTCAAACAGGTTGGCCAGTGAGGAGAGCGGGAAGGAGTCATCCCCCAGCGCGTCCCCAGCATCACGGGGGTCTTCGGGGTCCGCCATACTCCCCTTTGAGAGCAGAGGGAACCTGGAGTCACTCCCCAACACCCTTCCCATCCTCCTCTATGAGCACCCTATGGCCATCCCCCATGGTGGGAGAAGGGTTACACCCTGACCCTGGCATCATTTGGTGCCCCCCAGCCCACTGACCCGGCACAGCACGAGGACACAGCCTGGCCAAGAGGCAAGTGGCACATGTAGTGCATTTCAACAAGGAATGGTGAATTTCAATATGAAATCACGGAGGTTTTTTTTTTTTATAAGAAATGGATTTTGATAAGGAATTATGAATTTCAGTAGGAAATGATGGATTTCAATGAACACCCCTGGGCTCCCCCCAGCCCCACTCCCCACCAAAACGCACCGTGAGGTCCCAAAATGCTCAGCCCCAGCACTGCCTCTGCCTCCCAGCAGCACGCTCAGCCCTCGCCCTCAGCCCTATGGGGTTCAGAGACAGAAAAAGCACACGGGGAAACATATCATTTTCTGCAGTTCTGTACGACAAGCCACAACGGACCAGGGGCAATGGGGGTTTTGCAGCCCAAGGAGGTGCAGCATTTCCTTCTAGCTGCCTTTCCTGCACGAAATTCCACGAGCACCTGCCAAAAGTGACCCCCATATCTCACCCACCCGACCCCGGGCAAACACAGGCTCTCTGCATGTTCCCAGCAGCAGACAGGGAACGCACAGATCAGGGAGCACCCAGCGTCTCTCTGCTGTGCTGCAAATCCCAGCCCAAACCACAGCAAAGCACGGCTTTGGAGAACAGCATAGAGGGCACAGCCCAAATATAGCCCCGGCTGCCAAACCCAGGGGCCGCCAGCACTGCAGGGAGGGGAATGAACTCCAGTGTGGGTCTGACTGCAGAGCCTTGCAGTTTTGCAGCGGGTGGGTCTGGGCAGAGCAATGCATTGCAGCCCTACATCCTGCAGCCTTCAGGTGGGGGATTCCCCGTTGGCAGCACCCATGTGGACATGGGAGCAGAGTCTGGTGTGTGTGACCCCAGCAGAGGGGACGTCACGCGGGGGGAACCACCTGGGCAGCACGCAAATGGAAATCAGGTTCCTGCCTCTTCCTGGAGGTTTGAACCGGTTTTTCATTGGACTTAACCCATAGCGGCACAAAGAGAGGTCATGCATCAATCCTGCGGCCATCAGCTGCAGCCCCACGCAGGAATGTTGCCATGGGGTCACCGGCAATGGGGCAGAGCAGGTGGGGGAGGAAGCGTTGGGAAATGCCGGGCTCTGAACGGGGGCACTCCCACAGCACGGCCGCTGCCAGGAAAGGTGCTGTCAATCGGGTTGACTTTGGCTCTTTCAGTTATTTGGGTTTTGTTGGTTTTCAGACTTCCTCACCCCACGGAGGGAATGAGTCAATGCCTGGCTCAGCACGGCACGGCCCCGCTGCGGCCCCACAGCCCTCCTGAGCCCAATGCAGCCCCGCGCCCACCCCGGGGCGATGGCAGTGGTGGCACTGGGACCTGCGGGTCACAGCGGGGCGGGCGGTGGCTTGCTGCCCCATTACCCGGCTGTGAAATCCGGCAGGAGGGAAGAGGGGAACACAGAGCCCACCCCAAGAGCCCGAGCGCCTTCCCAAAGCCAACAGCCCCCGCTAGGTCCACGCTCACCCTGGGGCCGGGGATACGATTTTCCGGCTGCTCTCTGCCTCCGGAACCCCCGCAGCTCACATCCCTGCCCGCTGCCCCCTCCCCACCCACCCTCATCCCCATCCCGGCCCCCTCCCTCCGCCCCCGGCCCCCTCCCTCCGCCCCCGGCCCCGTACCCGTCCCGCCGCCCGTCCCGCGCAGCTCCCGCCGCTCCTCCGCCGCCGCGGGGCCCATCCCTGTGCCCGTCCCGCCCCGCTCCCCGCCCCAGGGCCGCCCCCCGGCGCAGCCCCCGCCCCGGTCCCGCATTACGCTTCAGGTTAAGGTGAGATTTATTGAGTTCTGCTTCCCGCTGGTGAAAGGTCCTTAAGGCATCCGGCAAACAGCGCTCGGAACATCCCGGCACCGCTTCCATCCGCGGCGCTGAAAAAGGTTGGGGGCACCGGGAAGGTCATCGCTTGGGTTCCTCCGTTCCTCCGCTGCGGGGTCAGAGCGGCGCTGGGTGCCCAGAGCTGCACGGCACAGCCAGGACTGGGGCAGCCCCAGAGCCCAGCAGCACCATCAGCCGCCCACCAAACGTCATTCCCTGCAACAGGTTCCCAGGAACAGTGGATTTTTCCTCTGTGGTACAAAAGCTTGGGAAATCCCGAGGTGCCCCCGGGGTACAATTGGTTTATTGCTATATTCTCGATAGAAAATTAATGATTCTTTTTAGAAAACGGGCTATCGGCTGCAGATCCAGAGCAGAATGGGATTTGCTGAGCGGTGCGGCCCCACTGCTGTGCTGACCCCATCAAGCTTTGTAGCTCAGCTCGGCGTTCATCCGGGTGTACATCTCATAGATGGCATCCAGGATGGGCGTCACTCTCGTGAGGAATTGGTGGATCTTCTCAATGCTCTCCTCCTCCTTCACCTCCTTGCCTTTCTCCAAAGCCTTGAGCAGGTCTGACTTGTAGGGCAGCGCGTAGACTGAGCCCTGTAGGATGGGGTGAGAGCAGAGCTGAGCCCTGGCTGCGGGGATGCCCAAAACCCAATGAGATCCCCAGGTCCCCCTGCCCACCCCACACCAGGATGACCCCATCAGCAGCAGTGTCCCCTGCAAATATCTCCTTAGAGACACAGGCAGGGTGGGGATGGGTCGGTGGTCCGACTTGGTGATCTTGGAGGTACTTCCCAACTTTAATGATTTCATGACCCCATGAAAAACTCCACAAAACAAGTCACCCCCCGCTCTTACCATGAAAAGCTTCTGCAGCATCCAGCCGTGGTATTTCTTGAGGGCAATCTCATAGGCTTTCATAGCATTGACACGGATGAGGTTGGGGTGCTCATCGTCCCGCTCGCCATCGGAGATGCTCTGCAGCAGCACCAGCATGAACTTCAGGCCCCTGTCGGGAGAGGGGGGCTGGTAGTGTGACCCTGAGCCTTGGAACCCCAAACCCGACGTGGGATGGCACTCTGAACCCAAGCCATACAAGACCCCCGACCCCACATCCTGGGCTGAGCCCAGGGGTGATGCACAAACTTGTCACCTCTTCAGCCACATCAGCGCCAGCGTTGCGCCCGTCTTGGGCCAGGCAGCACCGTGCATCTCCTTCTCCACCTCCAGGATGTTCTGCAGCGTTTTGAACTTGGTGGGGTTGGAGTCGTAAACAGCCCGGATTTTCTGCAAGGGTGCAGAGGTGCGGGGTCAGGGTGGGCACCTACGGCCAAGCCCCGGTCCCACAGCGGCGTGCGTGGGGTGGTGACCCCGTCGTACCTTGATGTTCCCGGCCAGGTCGGCTTTGACGGGTGAGTACACGATGGGCGTCCCCAGGCAGTCTGCAGGGACACGGGGTTAGCGTGGGACCGCGCGGGGTTCGCCCCGTGCCCGGCTGTCCCCGTGCGGCGTACAATGCCGCATTGTGCAGCGCGGCGGCTCAGCCCCGTTCTGCCCCGTTCCATTCCGGGACACCGCCGGGGGGGGTCGAGCCGTTTCCCAACGCTGCTGCTCGGCGGGTCGGACGGGATGGGGCGCCACGCCCGGCCCTGACGCAACTCCGGTGCCGCCGGGCAGCGTCCCTCGGTGGGGCGGGGGAGTGGGGCGGGACCGGGGGCGGGATCGGGGGGTGCGGACGGGGACCGGGGGGATGGAACCCGGGGGGTGTGGGACCCAGATTGGGGTCCCGGCACCGGACAGGGCGGCCCGGTCCATGCGGGGGTTGGTAAGCGCTCCGTGCCCGTGGGTGGCAACGTGCCGGTGCGGTCCGGTATCGGGTCCAGCAGGTGTCGCAGCCCCCTCGTCCCGCTCTTACCGAAAAAGGGCGGCAGGTGCGCCACGGCCTCCAGGAAGGGCAGCGTCTCGATCTGCTTGTCTGCCGGCAGCGGCCGGAACTCGTGCTCCAGCAGCAGCGCCATGCCCGGCCCGGCCCGGCCCGCACCGACCCGGCACCGACCCGGCAGCGCGGCGCGCCGCGCCACGCCCCTCCTCGCGGCCGGCCAATGGCTGCGCACGACCCACCGACCTGGCCGCCAATCGGAATGAGAGGGCGGGACTTGTAGCAGTGAGTGGGCGGTGCTTAGCGGTGCCGTGGGCGTGGCTTATCGAGGTGAAGGGGCGGGGCTTGCGGTGCGCCGAGCCCCGGGAGCACGCGGTCCGCACCGCGACCCTCCTGGACCCCCGGGCCTCGCAGCTCGGGCCGAGGGAGCGGGCAGCTGGGCAGCCCTGTGCCCCTTGTGCACCCACTGTCCTGTACGCCCACACCCGTACAGCCGGGCCCCAAGCCAGGTGCTGTGATCGGGTGGCTCTGAATTATTTAGCAGAGGTGAAGGTTTCACGGTGGGCAGATGGCACGGAGCTCGGTGACCCGGGCAGCAGCCAGGACTGAGCCCAGTTTAACAGCTCAGGCTGCCCAGGACCCATCCATGGCCTCTGGCACTTCCAGGATGGGGCACCCACAGCTCTGAGCAGGGCCTCAGTGCCCTCTGAGCGAATCATTTCTTCCTGACATCCAACCTGTTTCTTTTCTTGTCGATTAAAGGCGTTCTGCCCTGTCCTACCGTGATTAGGCTGCGTACAAAACCGCTCTCCTGTTTACAGCCACGGAGCTGCAGCCGGGACACGCCTGCCTCCAGCAGAGCCTCCAGCAGGGCAGTTCCCAAAACCCAGACACTTACTGGGCGCTCTGGATGCACCGTGCAGAAGGAGGCACGGGGCAGCACCAGACCTCGTCCCCTCATAGTCAGCACCCAGAGGCCGTGCCCAGAGCCAGGCCGAGGAAACCCAAACCTTTCACCCGCCTGAAATATTCACAGCGCCATGAATACTTAAAGCCCGGGCTGTGCGACACGACGCGCGCTGACAGTAGCTCGGGTGTTGCGGCCCTTCCCGTGCGGCCTCTCCGTTCCGCGAAGCGCCGCCCCGACGCTTTTTGTCCCTCGGCGGCTCCCGTACCCGTTGCCACGGGGACGCGCGGCGGCCGTCGCGGTCTATAAGGGCGAGCCATGGCGCTGTGGCGGGCGACGCGTGGCCGGGCTCTGGAGCGGCGGCGGGAGCAGGAGGCGCAGAGCCGGCTGTGCTGGGAGAGCTACAGCCGCTCGCTCGCCCGCGCCGCGATCTGCTGCTCCGCTCAGGCACGGTGGAGCGCGCCGCGGGGTGCGAGCGGCCCGAGCCCGGTGCGGCGGCAGGCGGCGGAGCGGCTGGAGCAGCGCAGGGAGCGGCTGCGGGAGCTGCTGAGCGACGAGCGGGACGCGCTGGAGGCGGAGCTGCGGGCGGGCGGCGGGACGGAGCCGGAAGGGGAACGGGAGCGCTGCGCGGAGCTGAGGGCCGCCCGCGAGGAGCGCAGGAGGCGGGTGAGCGCCGCGGGGGGCGATGCCGAGCCGGGCGGTGCGCGGTGCGTCCGCCGACATCGCTGTCTGCGTTCAGGTCGCCGAGCGATTGCTGCACCAGCACTGGAAGCAGAACTGCGCTGAGCTCCGGGAGGTGCGCGTTCGGAGTGAGCGAGTCACAGAACTGAGTGGGAAGAGACCCGAACGGCATCGCGACCGCAGGGACACCCGCAGCTCCATCAGCGCTCACAGCCCCGTCCCCTGAGCGCGGCTGTCTGTGGGGATGGGGCACCACCACCTCTCTGGGCACCCTGTGCAGTGCCTCACTGCCCCGTTGTAAACAACTTCTTATGTCCAGTCTAAATCTCCTCGCTTTCAGTTTGAAACCATTTTTCTTCCAGCCCCTTGAGATGTTGAAGGGCCGCTCTCAGCTCTCTCCACAGCCCGTTCCTCTCCAGGCTGCACAGTCCCAGCTCTCCCTCTGTCCACACAGAGGGCTGTTCTGTCTGTCATTGTCTTGGCCCTCCTCTGGACGTGCTCCAACAGATCCGTATCTCTCCTGTACTGAGCACTCCACAGCAGTACTCCAAATTTAACTTGAGCGTCATCATATATCTGCTGTTGTAATTCACCCTGAGTCACAGCAGTCGCTGCACCAAGATCTGACAAGCAGAGGGCGAAGAATTAAAAAGGCCCAACTGTAAGGGATCACCCCAAAGCAGATATTTCTCAGAGGCTCAGAAATCTGATAGTGAAAGCAGATCTTCAGTGCCTGTGATGTAAAGACCGTTGGTACTAACCTGTTTCCCACTCTGCTGACGTGCTGCTCCAGCAGCTGGTTTCAGTATCACCACAGTGTCCCTGAACTGGTGCGTGACATCAGCCTGAGTTTGTGACCTCTGGGCGTTGGGGACAGTGCAGAGAACAGGCTGTGGGATTCCAGGCAGTCCTGGGTTCTGCTGGTGATAAGAAAGCCTCTGACAGCAGTGCTGTCTCTCTCTGCAGGTGGAGTCAGAGCTGCACAAGAAAAGCGTGGTGGAGTCCTGGGGTGAGCAGCTGAAGCAAAAGCAGCAGGTATGCTGGGGCTGCCTGAAGCACGGGCTGCAAGAGGCTGGCCTTCCTGTGCTACCAGGGCTGGGGTGTGAGAGGAATGAGAGCTGGCTATTTGTCGTTCTCTTGTACCAAATAATGACTGAGTTTGCCTTGCTTGTTCTCACAGTGGTGGGAGGTTCTGGTGTCTGCAGAATAGCAGGAGTTGTTGATGGGAAGGATGTTTTCAGTTAAGAGTTATTGTTTATATCCAGCAAGTATCTTGTCTCTGTAGTTTTGTTTAGTGCTTGTTTTCTTCCCTAGAATATCTTATTCTGTATTCTATATGTGTCAGCTTCCAGGAATCCAATTTGAGCATTTACTGAACCGAACCACAGGCTGTTTCTTTGAGTTTAGCCTAACCTTAAATGCAATGCTTTGTTTTGGCTCTATAAGCAAGGAGCAACAGAACAAGAAGAGAGAAAGCTTTATGAAAATGAGTATGAAATTGCACGAAGGGAGGCTCTGGAAAGAATAAGACAAGAAGAAGAGAAACGTCG
This sequence comes from Lagopus muta, assembly GCF_023343835.1. Lineage (NCBI taxonomy): Eukaryota > Metazoa > Chordata > Aves > Galliformes > Phasianidae > Lagopus > Lagopus muta. Next base: position 5,848,476 of record NC_064449.1, on the reverse strand, counting down.
TCTGGAAAACAAGAAACAAGCAGAGATGTTGCTTCAACAGATAGAAGAACTGAAGTTACGGGAGGCAGAGGTAATTTTCAGCTTCTCCTCATGTAGGAAGGAAGTTCATTGCTTCACTTGGAAATGCAGCAACGTTGACCTGACCTCTTCCCTCCGGATTTCCCCTAGATTAAATTTGAAACACAGTCAGCTGTGACTTGCATTCTGTCAGTCATGTAGACCTCTCCATGAATGCAGGTGTGTGAGAGGTTCAGATGGAAGGCTTTTTCAGCTGAAGCTCCTCACCTTATCTCTTATGCTGTGAGCAAGAGATACACAAATGGTGTGGAGTATTTACCATCATTGTGAGTTTGACTGCTTGCACAGGAACAGTGTGGTACAAACTCTGGTACAAAGGCTCTCAGGGATGTCCTAGCTCCCTGAGCTTTCTTGGTTATTGATTTTCCCTTTTCAAAAACATTAGGCAACAAAGCTGAAGAAAGAACAAGAAAATTTGTTAAAGCAGCAATGGGAGCTGGAAAGCTTAGAAGAAGAGAGAAAACAAATGGAAGAGCACCGGAAGAAGACTGAGCTTGGGTATGGGATCAGTGTAGCTCTAAGCAGTGATGGATAGAATCTCTGCCTATGACCATGATAGTACTTGCAGCAGGAGGAGATGTTTTAGATAGCAGGGGTGGGCAGTAAATACTTGTTTTTTTTTTTTGTTGGAAGTGCCCAGAACAGCAAAAAACATTTATTTATAACATTATAAAACATTTATAAGCACGAATGCATTGGTGTCAATAGTGCTTTTTGTTCGTGTTCAAGGTAGCAGGTATTTCTGTTGCCTCTCTATATTTTGTTGTCATAAATATAGTTCCTTGAATGCTGGTATATTATAAAACAGGGCTTTAGAGAGAGTCTGAATTTGTTTTGCTTTTCTCCTTCAGTCGCTTTCTGAGGCATCAGTGTGATGCCCAGTTGAAGAGACGAGCCCAGCAGATACAGGAGGAGCTGGTAAGAGGAAAACATCTTATGATTTATACACCATAGATACTGCATGCTGAAGGAACTTGTTCTTTGTATGTATGTGTGTGTGTCTGCCTCCAGTGCCTACAGATAAGCAGTTAGGAAGCCTCTTCTGGCTTATGAACAGGGCTGGAGTGAAAAGATCACAGTGAAGCTGGCAGTCAGCGTCTTTCTGAGCGCACACCCTACGTCAGCAATGATTTGTACAGAGCACAGAAATACGCAGGCTGGAGGCCTGCTGGATGGTTGTTAATCTTCAGGTTTTGTTTTCCCTCAAGGAAACAGACAGACAAATCTTATTAGCCCTCCTCGAGAAAGAAGAAGAGGATCAGCGCCGCCAGTCTGAAAGACGAGAGCGAGCTGTTGCAGATGCTGCCTGGATGAGACGTGTCATTGAGGAGCAGCTCCAGTTAGAAAAAGAGAGGGAGGCAGAGCTACAGATCATTTTTAGGTGTGTGTGCACCTCTGCTGTACATCGCCTAAAGAGAATGTGTGTGCTGAATATTCTTGCCTGTTTGGCAGAGCGCGTTGCTGTTTGTTAAATAGGTGGACGTTTAGAAGTGGACATCAGAAAAAGGTGCCTGGTTGGCCTTGCTGTTGTAGAAATGTGCCTGTAGGTAAGGAGTAACATTAGAAAGGAACCTTTCTTTCACCTTTAGAGAAGAAGCTAGAAAAGTGTGGGAGAAGAGGGAAGAACAATGGGAAAGAGAGAAGATGGCCAGAGATCGCCTGATGAATGAGGTGATGACTCTTTCTGATGAGGTGTCTCTTGGTTTGACAAAGCTGTTGTTCCAGCTGTGACCTTCCGACCTGCAGAGGGTCACAGCCTTCTGTGCTCGAGTCTTTCTGTTGGTCTGATAAACTTTTCTGAGAACTGTTTAACTGCCTACACTGAGATTTCCCCAGGCTTGGTTCTATATCTGGCCTCTTCCTTATCTACTCTCTTAATCCTCTCATTTCATACAGGTCCTTGCAGGCAGGCAGCGCCAGATCCAGGAGAAGATGGAGTTAAACAGACAGGCCCAAGAAGAGTCTATAAAGCAGCGAGAGCAACTGATAAAAGAGCTTGAGGAGGCAAGAGAACTGACAAGGCGAGAGAAAGAGCAAGAGAAGGAACTGAAAACAGCTCGCAGACAGGAATTGGAAGCTCAGGTATAGCATGCTTTTCAGAGAGAGAGCAAAGTGTTGAAGATGCTGTTCAGAACACTGACACAGCTGATCCTTCTGCAAAGTGCATGGCTACGTGCCGTTGCAGAGATTTACTTGGCTTCTGAGCCATCAGTTGAGGACATTCCTGGTCCCAAGTGCACCATCAGCCTTTCTGGCTGTTTCTGTTCAAGTGTCTGCACAGCCACTGGCTTTGTTGTCATCTGTTGGCTGAGCCAGCGTGCCTGTTCAGGCTGGTTGTGCTGGAAACCTTGCTGTGCTACTGCCTCCAGCCACGTGTTTGTGTTCTGGCCTGCATCTCTGTGACCTGGCTGTAACAGCCCTCATCTTGTCTCTGCTCAGCTGACAGAACGGCGCTTACAAGAGCAAGAGGAGCAGGAACGCCAGAGGGAGGAGGAGGAGGAGGAGAGATCAAACAAGCAGCGCTGTGCAGAGCTGGTGCAGCAGGAGGCCAGGAGCATGGCTGAGCAGGGCTACTGCAGCAGGTAGCGCAGCAAGGAAGTCATCCTAAGGCTCAAGGGCATCAGGAAGGATGACAGCCTCAAATGTGAAACTAAACGTGTGCAGTTGTTAAAGTTCTTGCAGCAGTGCGTCTGTGCTGTTCGATCTTTTCCTCTTCTGTTGTGCTAAAAATGAATCTGAGTTTGTGTTACTCTGCTTAACCACATACCCAGAAGACCATGTTTCTCATACTAAACTAGGAACTGGCAACTCGCTGTCATTTAATAGGTAGTAGCTAGAAGAGCCAGAGAAAGGTGGAAGGGGGATGTTACTGCACCAGAGCATCCACTAAAAGTGACCTATTTTTCATGATAATAGTCTGCATTTGCTACTGTGTGTTCTTTGCCTGCTGGGCAGCGTGTGCAAAATTAATGATAAAGCCCATAAAGTAGCCATGATGTTTTGTTTCACTGTTAGCTCTGCGGTCACCCAAAAGCAGCGTGCACCTGAATGTTATCATCCTTTCTAACTGAGAGAGCACAAAATGATGCTGTGGGTGATGAGAACACTCTGAAGAATTGAGGAACTCCTGAAATAATGATGGCTGTGGGTTGGCCTGCAGCGATGCCAGGACTCATCTCAGAAGTTGTGCTTCTGAAAATATCTGGCTGTGACACAACTGAACACCAGATCAATTTTCTGCTGACGTTAATAGAGCTGGAGGTTTGAGCATGCTTGGAGGGCTGCACCCTGAACTGCTCTGCTTACTCCATGTTCAGGAGACACGATGCATTCCAGTAAGTGCTGCACTGGGTTAAAACAGCAAAGAAGTCAAACTTCTGTTGCGGACCTGAAACGTGGAAGAACCTGTGCCTCCTGTGGAACAGGAACTGTGAGCCTTTAGCTGCTGCTTTCTATTTAAGCTTTAAAATCCCCATTCCCACCTCTGAAGGAGGACGTGCCTGGAAGCCCCTGCTGTCTTTTCAGGGTTGCTTCGTGACCCATCTCAGATCAGTAAGATTGGTAACTTGGCAGTAATTGTTAACGTGCCCAGTTCCTCTCCAGGACATATTGAAAGCTTCCATAAGCTTTTGCTTTATTTTTTTTCCTCTCCTTTGTTTCACAGTGAATAATTATGAGCTGAATGTTTGTTAGTTTCCTTTTAGTTTCAAACTGCTGCAGTGCAGAAGGTGAGAGGAGTTTCAGCTGATGATTACACTTGATTCTCAGCTACTGTCATAAGAAATTGCAACTGAAAACCAGGCCCAGCACTTCAGCTGGCTTGGCTTGGTACATTCAGATCCATCTTAGCTACAGGAACTCATCCATGACTTTTTCTCTTAGAACAGTGATAAATAATCTCAAGTATTTCACACACTGGAAAGGTTTTAGCATTTTATAGTAATACAGTAAACAAAAGATTAAATCAGACAGCATGACACTGAAAAATACAAGTTTTGGAAAAGGCAAAAGAATTTTTACTTTCCTATGCAGCATATTGTAAAGAAAGAGCAAAGTTGTTTACAAGGGGGGGAAAAAAAGGACATCTCCTTAGAAAACAACACAACAAAACCAAGAGTTTTATGAATCTTCTGACCTGCAGTGCTGTAGGATTTGGGGGCTCAGCTACTGCTCCACAGTTCCACAGCTGTGCCACTCTGTGTAAAGATCTGACACAGCACATAAGCCTTTGCCCAGGCTGCCTCTGTTCTACTGATGGAATCTGAAATCTGCACATCCCACATCACGTGCGTTGTTCTGGAGCAGTGCTGTGGTGTGGTGAGGACCAACCTAGAATAAACATTTGTTCAGAGATGGTGGAAACTACCAGAAACACGGCTGATGTGCCAGAAGGCCAAATCAATCCATTACAGGTGGCCATGTTATTACAGCCAGACCTTCCAGTGAGTCCTAGGAAAACCTGGAGCAAGGGCTGTCAGCTGCTGCAGTGTCCCTTTGTTTGGTACAGGTGTGAAGTGACACCTACAAGGAAACTCAGGGTCACCCAGCTTTGGAAATCAGGGAGGGTGTGTGAAAGGGAAGCATGCAGCGCTGGCCTGAGAGATTTAGAAATGCTGTCTGCTACCTTTCAATGATGCCAAGTTCAGAACAAGCTCCCAGCAGATTATCAGTGTATTTAAGTGCCAGCAGCGTAATTTGGAAGGTAGTTTTTAAGATGTCTCTTCTGGTTCTAATCCCAGCCTGTCTGCATTCCTGTGAGCTTAGGGAAAGCATAGAAAGGGGGAATAAAAAGTCACCCTGCTGGAGATTAATTCACTGGATTGTCATCAACCAACTCGGGCTACTTAAAAAAAGGAGCTAAGCACAACATCCAGGAAGCCCACAGCGTCCAGGCGCTCTGTTTATACACCACACAGCCTGACCTGAAAAGGAAGGCATGGCTGAAGTTTGTTTGCTAACCTCCACACGGCAGTTTTTGCAGCAGGAAGCCTTGCTGGCAGGCTCTGTGCCCTGTTTGTCACACAGCAGACAGCCGGCCCTGGCTCAGATGCTTCTGTGCAAGCTGTCTGAATGTTCTCCTCAACTGCTGACACGTGACAGCTGCTACAGCTCTGCAGCTTCTCTCCTGCATACAATGAATTGGCTGCCAGCTGAAGTGCTGCTCCTCCAGCATCACAGCGTGCTTCCTAGGAGGATGCAAGGAGGCAGAAGTTAGCTCTTTTTTTCCATGCAGTTTAGATTTTTTTGGTAATTATGGTCTTATGTGGTTTTTTTTTGAAGTTTCATGAACTGGAAAAAGCTGACATGCATTGGATGTTTACCCCTATGTACCTCTGTGAAAGGCAGCCTAGCACAGGTTATCCAGCATACAGCCTGACAAACGCTGAATGCTTTGCACAAAACTTATGGGATATAAGAAATCTTTTCACATTTGGGTACAGTGAGGTACAGAGGTTATATGCTATGGCAGACACAGCTTCTTTTAACTGGCACTGTAACTTCCTTTTTTTTCTTCCTTTTACATCACAAATCTTCAGTGAAACTTCATCAATGCTGCTGGCGTTGCCTTGAAGATGACAGAGAAATTCCATAGGAAACTTAAAAATGAGTTACTGAACCAGAAACAAAGGATAATATTTTAACCACTAATGCCCTAAAGTAACATCAAACATATATATTAACGGCATAGTGACAACTAAAAGAAATAACTATTCAAATTCCTTCCAAAACAGATAAAGTGACAAAGACCTTGTATAGTTACATGTAACAAGCTTGGATGCCCACAGCTACTCTTGTTTCAGCAGACTAAAAATGTACTATTATTGCACAACAGTTGATGGGAACGGGTCAAGTCTGGCTTGTACTCCATCACCAGGACTACAAGCATCCTGCTGCTGGTGAGCAGTTGTCCTGGAGCCTTCAGAGCCCGCTTCACTGCAGGTTTCTCCATCAGCAGCAGCAGCACTGCACACGAGGCTCCAGGATGGACAGAGCAGGGTGAGATCCTGCCCTCTGATATGTGCAGTTGTCTTCGGTGGGGATTTGGCAAGCAATATCTGAAAGCAGCAAGTGGCCCCAAGGAAACATCTAGCAAGAGCTTGATACAATGCTGGTACGTGATATTGGCTCAACAGCTATTTGCAACATGCTACTATCTGTAACTAAACTGGCAACACAGGCACAAAATAAGGCAGTGGGTTAAATTAATCATTAAAATTGTTAGAAAACATGCAAAAATAATACTGAGTTTAAAAAAAAAAAAAAAACAAAAAACAAAAAGAGGTTTCTTGCCCCTTTAGTTTTTCCTCATAAAAATCCAAACAGTTCCACACCTATATTTGAAATCCAACCTCTAAAACAACAACAAAAAAAGCCGAGTGTGACTCAGTTGTTGTTCTCTTTGGTTGTGATGGTAACCAGCTGCTTGGCAGCCTTGGCGATGTCGTAGGCGCACTGGATGACCTGCTGTGTGACCAGCTGGATGTCTGTCGTGGGACACGTCTCCACTGGAAGGGTTTTTTTGCACTCGGATTGGAGTCTGTAGGCACTAGATGTCAGCAGGCGCAAAGAAGTCCTTACCAGCTCAGATTTGGGTTTCTGGGAAAGCAGAAGTGGAACCAGACAGAAAAAACAGAAGCGATTTAGGATGGCTTTTAACTACCCAGTCGTGCTCGACAAGTTGCTCTTTAAGGTGGGCCCTCTGCTGCTACAGCTCTGCTGCTACAGCGCATGCAGCGTTCCCTCTGTGCTGTGATAGAAGGCATCGCTGCAGGCGTGGGGTAGGAGAGGATGAAACAAGTTCCCAGAATGTCACCTCTTTAATCTCAAGTGCAGGGGCAGTGGATATGCAGGGAACAGTGATTCCTGCTCTCCATTGAGAAGTTACTCACAGAAATTTTCTAATGCCCGTTTCCTGGCTGATATCAGGGCAGAGCAGATGGTCAGTTCAGAGTAAGCACAACAGCATGAGATTCTCCTGCCAGTTTTACTCAGTAACTTCAGGATGGAGATTTGACTCCCTGAAATTTACTTTGAAGGTCTACACATATCTGCATTGGGAAACACATTCAAAAAGAAACCAGGGGGTCCAGCTAAGTTCCAGTAAAGCCCCATGACTCCTTAAGCAAAAGGCAAGTAGGTTTTCATGAACTGCATGCACTTTTTCAAGTCAGAAGTCCAAAGGTAAAATTAGAGGCCTGAATACACAAATTAACCTTACCTGATTAGCATGGGAATAAGCATACAGATGAAAGATTCAAACACCAACCCATTTACAGCAAGGAAATCCAACAAAGAATGAAGCCAAAAACACACTTACTTTTGGGAACAAGGCTGCCATTTCTGTCACTGCCACGTGTATTCTCTCAGAGCACGGTATATAGCTGCAAACAGATGCAATCTATTATTCATCATGTCTGCACTGCCTTTCCTCTTCAGTTTCACTGCTCAGGGGCTGTTATTCTAGAAACAACTGGGTAACAAAACCCCATACATATTCCAAGGCTATCTGTGAAGGCTGTGCTTTAGGCAACTGCAGCAGATCCAGCACACAGCTGGGTGATTCCTAGTGCCTCCTTACCCAGCACTGCCAGCACACTGCAGCACAGGTCTGCATGCAACACCGTGACTTCAGAGAAAACAAGAACTGATAACACAGAATCCTTTCCTCAGTTTTCATCATTCTTCACTCACTGTTTGAGGGAACAGCCGTCCAGATCTATTATGCCAAGCACTGTCAGAAAAAGTCCCAATTTGCATTCAATTACAAAACACGTGTCTGTGAATATTAACTACACATTAAGTCATAACTTGCATTTCCTCCCTGCCCCTGAGCTTGCCTCTAAATTGGGCAGAAAGTCGCTCAGCTGGTTGTGTTTGGTGTATGTACAACAGACAGAGCTGCTATGCGTGGCACAGCGTGCCCAAGCAAACCAATCCATGCAGTCAGACAGGCAGTAAAGGCTCCACACTTTGGCAGCATTTAAACAAAATCTGGTGTTGCTTTGGGGGGAAAAAAAATAACTGTTTTTGACTCAGTGCAGTGCTGACAACCAGAAGTGGATGCAAACACATTTCTCTGCATGTGGGATCTGAGAAGGGTGAACTCTGTGTTTTGAAAGAGCTCTATCTGCATAAACCAAGAGACTGGAAGGGCACACTGCTGCAAGAGAAGTAGTTAAACCATGAAGGATCCAGCTAAAAACATCCTGGGATCCTGGAGTTCTACGAAAACCAAAGTGTTTCAATTGATTTTGTGTTTCATTCAAACACAGCAAGCACCATTCACAGTTCTCATACTGCAGTTCACAGGCACATGCAGCTTTAACTACCAACTGCTGTCACAGCAGTTCAGTTTTAGGCTAAATACCCAGTAATTCTATTGAGTTAAGCAGCGATGGCTGACCAAATGAATGCAGACTCCATCAGTCCTCAGAGATTGCACTTCTGACTCGCACACCAATTAGTCTGCTCAAAACAAAGCAATAGTCTTCAAGGTTTTGATCCTTCAAAAACTCCGTTTCAGCATTAGTTAATTAAGATGGTTCAGTCTTATGCAAAAGAACCTCAGAACCACAGCAACAGCATTCAAGAAAAACATCCAGCAGTCGTAGGTTATGGCAGATCACTGCCCTTTCAAGCAACAAAACCAAACTGCAAACCCCACAGTTGTTATGCAGCCATCTTGCAACACCAAACGTGTAAAAATGGGTCAGTTGCAGATGCACTGAGAAGGAAGCAACAGAGTGGGGTCATTTTGGCAATGCAGGAAAACTGCTCGAAGAAATAAATTTAAAAAAAGGGTATTTCTGTATGTCTCAAATCACCCAAGTTCTTCCAAATAACCTAAAAGTGGAGGAAATCTTCCACGTCCACTGTAATTCCATTCTGCAAGTGACTCAGAAATTAATGAGCTCCCTGCAAGCCACACTGAACAGCACTTCACCTCATAAAAAAGCCAGTTTTGCTGATTAAACTCTCCACCAAGGCAGATAAAACCCTACAAGTACCCAAGTGAAGATTAACGATGCCTATTTCACAACACCTTCCCCAGGTTACTGTCAAGTTTATGGTATGTCTTGGAGGGAGGGCTTTACTGCTCACAGGAAGCTCGTGAAATAACCTGATGCACTGGATGTGTTCACACACATCCCAGGAAGACATCGGGGGGGTTTGTGGCAGCTCACAGAAGAGAATCCATCATCACCAGGAACTGGTGGCAAAACTCTTCCTCCGTTTCTGACACAGTAACACCTGGGGTTAAAACTTGGGAAGTTATGTTTCAGAGAACATTTCACTTAAGTTTCCTTTTTATTTTAGGCATTAATGAAACATTTGGTCAGGTTAGAAGACTTTTAACTTTTTTTTTTTAATTGGTTCAAGACCAAATTATCTTCTTGTTCAACACGTCAGCTGTATCAACAGTTGAAGACCTAAAGCTGAAAAGTGGGAACATTGCATGCAGGGAATCATGAAAATTCTGCACTTTTGCAACAGTGCAGAGAAGCAGCAAGCCTACATTGTGCTGTCAGTTATCATCATTCATCTCCTTGGACAACAGGCACAGCAGAGACAGAAGAACATCTTAAACTAGGGCAGCTCAGTTCCACTCTGCAATTCTGTTCTGCATTAAAAGGAGCTTCAACTGAACCAGCTTGGAACTCCCTGCACTCGATACCTGAATTTTCCTTGTCTTCCAAAGCATTTCATGCATAGCCTTAACGACCCCTGGGCACAGGGAGGAAGGCAGCAGAGAGAAAGAGAAAGGACACTGTGCCTGGGAGGCAGGGACAGAGGCCAGAGTACCAGGAGGCAGGAGCGGGCTGCGGGCTGTGCAGGGGCTGCAGGGGAGCTCTCTGAGCCCAGGGAACCAGGGTGCTGCAGCAGCCAAGGCTGTGTCTGAGCCTGAGGGTGCTCACACGCCTGAATGGTCTACAGGCCAGAGGAGCACAGGGAAAGGAATGGAAGGAAGTCAGGAAACAAAAAAGAAGGGAAGAAGGTGTATCATTAATAGATTGTTTTCTTGCATCGTTTCATTACTGTCTGATCATCTATGCAGCATGCCATTCTTTTATCCACAGCACTGCCAGCAGGAATTTGGAAGCTGTTATATCCCCAGCTATCTCAGTTTATCAAAGAAGTGTTCCCCTGTTGCAGGGATGGAATGGAGGAACCATTCTCCTCCATCCTGAGCAATTCTCACCCCCTCAGACAAAGCCAGGGAACAGGAAAACAAAGAAAACAGCTTCACAGTTCAGTGAAGCTTATACTCATGTAAGTAAGTACTGGCAAACACCACCATAGCCCAGGCATGGTACACAGAGCACAGAAAACAGCACAGGTTGTTTAAATATCTATTCAATTTAACAGCTAAAAGCTGGGTACACTGCACTGTTTTTTCCAAGGAAAGCCTTGACATACGGAAAACCCAAACTCATTTAAAACTTCTCTTACTATTGCTCCTTATTATCTGTGAGAATCAAGTAACAAAGGACTGCTGTGGAAAAGGTTATGGGCAGGGCAATGAGCTCAGCACTAACACATTAGAACTGTGAGAAGGAGGAAAGGCAGTGCACTGTCCCTTCTAAAAATAGAAAAGAACCAGAAGGAAAAAACACAGAACAAGAGTGGCCCCATTGTTGTGCACTTTGCTCAGCAAGGCAGGAAGCGAGGGTTTAACAGAAATCATCTGATGGGCCGAGATGGGTGCAGAACGCAGGGCTGGAGGCAGGACACAGCTCACAGTGAGACCTGCCAGCTTTGGCTTATCTAGCGACCAACACCACTCCACATCTAACACGTGTTTGTACTTGGAAGATCTAATTGTTATTTACACTCCTCATCCTCCAGAAGAGCTGTGCAGGAGCGCTACCTGATGAGCAGACTGTGACTATGGCTTTTACTTGCTCATGGTTATTCTGGAAATTAATTGCTCAAATGGACCAGAAGTTCCCCAAGGGAGCTGAAGCTGTGCTGACACACTGAAGCTGTCCATTACTTGACGTACACCAGGGAACAGACCTACACTCTCCATGTGTGTGAAATCCAGGATGAACACAGGCAGTTAGCAGCTGTACTTCTGAGAACGCTTGCATTTTATTCATTCTCTCATAACCTCCAGAGCTTTTCCAGCACACGTGCCTTACCTGTCGTGCTTGTTCTCCTGTGCTGCGCGCAGCAGTTCCTGAATATTCTTAGTGATCTGCTCAGTCTTCCGAATCACATCTTCTGTACTGGGCAAACTGGAGCTGGGGGCTGTGTCGGCGTCCTCAGGGATGGACCCCTCTCCCTGCCAAACGACACTCCTCTGCCTTCCCTTCCTGCCCGACCTGCGAAGGAACAAAGCTGAGCTCGACCCTGCAGTGCAGAGCTTCATCACCACTGACTTCCCTGTCCTCCAGCAGCATGATGCTACAGCATTAGCTCTACCTACCCCGTCTCCTCCAGCTCCAGAGGGGCAGTGGTGTTATCATAGTCGCTCTCAGGCACACTGCTCTGCTTTTCCAGCTTTGAGGCCTGCAACAAAGGCAGATTTGTTTCAGCACCGTGCAAGAAAGAGGAGCCCCAAGAGGAGTGCAAGCACTGCATCCCACCTGTGTGGTTTGCCCTTTAGCACGACAGCCCCTGTACCTGCTGCTACTCCAGAGCCCAGCACACCTAGCTGTCCCAGAGCAAGGGGTAGGAGGCCAGACCAACCAGAGTTAAGGCCAACCACAGAACGAAAGCAGAAGGCTATTCACAGAGCCAAAAGGCCCAATATTTTCCACCTCCTATTCTCATGCAGACCAGCTTTGCACCTCCCAGCAATGCACCCAGCCCATGTGGCAGGGAGATGCTGTTTTTAACCCTGAACTCCTGTTCAAATGTCTGGGTTTGTTTTTGTTCTTTTACCCTCCCCAACAGAGGGCTGCTAATACAAAAGACCATATGTGCACCACAGCAGCTCAAGAGCACCCACTCTCCCCACACAGGCTAACACAAAGCCCCTCTGTTAGGGAGAAACTGAAAGCAGACTTTGAAATACAAAGCTAGGCTTCCTTTTCTGAACAGGTTTAGCCTTCTAGAATAGTTTATTTCCTGGCATTACAAGCTCCTGGAACATCTACCATCAGGCCAATCTCTGCAGTTCACACAGACCTGCAATCTGAAGCCCTGTGAGGCACACTCCCAGCTTCAGGCAGGCTCTGAGAGCACTACACATCTGCCTTTTCCAATCTTAAAAACTGCAACGCTCATCAGAAGTGCCTGCTACAGCTCACCCACTCAGAACCAGACCCATCAGTGTCACTGTACACACAGCTCAGGCTCAGCATCAGCTCCCACCTCGTTCACAGGCACTGCTCACCCAAGAGGGCCCTCTGCCCTTCCTGCTAAGAACCAAAGCTAAAGCTCCTCAGAAACTCTGAAGTTGAGATGAAGGGAATCTCTAGTGTTAGATTGTAAGCGATACCTTCAATCAGCATCCCAGATCCTTACAGTTGGGAAACAATGCTTTTGTCTTGAGGGTGGACCGAAAATGTGACAAGGAAACATTTTTCACTGGTTAAGAGCTATTCCATTTATTAAGCACTTACCTACTGCTAACACCACCAAACTCAAACACCCAAAGCCCAAGAGCTTTCCATTCACTTTACAGCTACTTTGCAAAGAAAAAAACCAAGGATTCTTTGAATGCTCACCTTTGAGGATAGCTACTAAACTCCACAAAGTGACAGACATTTTTTGAGCATGAGGACTTTATATGCAGTCTGTGGTTTTAATATCCAGCACTCCCTGTAAATGCGTTATTTTCCCAACTGATATGGAGTACATTAGAGCCAAAATAATAATAATAAAAAGGATGGAAGAATTTGGAAAGCAGGCTCTTCATCCTGGTGGAAAGAGGCCAGTCTGACCGTTCAGCACCCAAAGCCCCAGACTGCTTTTAGAAACACTTCTTGACACATAATGTTGAAAATGTGAGCAGAGACTGCAATGATTTTCCAAGGAACTGAAGGAGATGGTATGTCTTCATTGTATCAACCACACAGAAAAAGTAGAATCAAAAAAAAAAAAGAGGGAGAACTTCCCCCCAAAGATCTTTTCAAAAATAGTTAAACCTTACAAGAACTACAAACATTTCCCTCTCAAGTTTGTTCTTGAGATGTTCAGAAATAAGCCAAGCTTAAACCCTGAACATACGACAAAATGGATATAAGCTACTTGCAAGTCTCTATGAAACGAGCCATAAGCATCTAAAAACACCCCGAAGGACCTGGCATTGCTTTGTCCTTCAAAGCTGAAGAGGTTTCATCAGCAAGATCTCAAAATGCAGTCAGCTCGTTGTGATGACAGAGGCACCTCCTGCAAGCAGTGTGAGCTGGCAGCGCGGTGCAATGGCCACAGCCAAGCTGAAGGCTGCTCACCTGCAGCACTCACGAGTTTGTGACACATCAGCTGCTGGGGGCCCCTGCACAGCCCAAAATGGACGTTCTCCTAGAGCTGCAAACAGAACCTGATTTTACAGTTGTTACAGGGCTCCCAAACTAAAAATAAAGCCCAAAGAAGCTGGCGCTGACCAGGCTATCAAACCGTTAATTGTGCTAATTGTGTCCTTGTGCAAACTGGCTTTTAGGGTTTCTTCTAGCAAATGAAGCTGAGCGAGACCAGGTTTAAATCTTCCACTACAAGAGAGAAATGATTTGAAAAGCTTAAGGAGCTGCCTGAGGCTTCTCAAAATAGCTAACAGTTGACACAAGAAGCTGCAGTAAAGGCAGCACCTTTGGAACAACAAGAGCTTGCAGAATGCGTTTCACATTGCTATTTTCTTCCCTGCTGTCAACTGTTTTTGTTCAATATGGCTTTGTAGAGCCTGATGGAATACCATGTAAGCTTCCTTTATACACACTCAGTGTCTTTCACCTTGACCTGAAAACAGTCTTGCTAACAGCAATTCCCACACCCATTCAGACTTCCATCTGCTAAGGTCAGCAGAAAGCAGGCTGGCCAACACTGAAAGAATGGTTGGGCACTGTGTTTGGATGCTGAAAGAACTCACTTCAAACAAAGCAATGAACACCTGTAAGATAAACAGTCAATGAATATCGACGTGGATTGGTGCAGCCTGATAGCCCCCAAAGAAAGCAGGCTTAGAAGTTAGGACATGCACGTGCCTCATGCAGTGCATTTTAGTCAAGAGGAAGAGTTACATATTGGCTTATGAAATATCAGTGAGTGCTTGCCAAATCCCTTTCCAAAGAGCAGCCAACTTGTCTTCTGGCTGTTTTCATTGTTATGCAGCTCAACAAGTGATTTGGAGTGACTGTGCACAGGGTTAAACTGAAGATTTTAGCCATTGTGGAGTTAGAGAGGAAAGAATCCACAGCACGGTGCGAAGAAACGGAAAGGGATGAAACTGCTTCGTGCAAGCATGGAGGCCAGTGAGCATAAAAGGGCAGAGGACAGAGGCGTAAGCCTTCTTGGAGATTGCCACCTCCTCCAGGTAAAAGGCCAGTTGGGAAGGTACTTAACCCTTCGTGTGCTTTCATCCCTTGACCAGGAAAGCGTGGAGGGGAAGGAAGGTAGAGATGAAGAGGAGGTCACAAACGCGCTCCTCCCGATCTGAAAATGGGAAAGAGAAAAACACTCGGGCAAACCGACACCAAAAACAAATCACAAGTAATTCTTAACTGAAATAAAGGAGCATTCTTGAAAATATGGGAGAGGACATAAAGCAAGAATGATTTTGAGAACTTGGCTGAGCCTGAGCAGACAATTTATTCAATATTCCATTGGCTTCGTGGTGATTCTAACCCTGATTTTTAGAGGCGCTGAATTTCACAGAGAATCAAATGCATTCACCATAATACCAAATTCACCAGCCTCCACACAGCAGTGCTTCAAAACCACTACTTCTACCCAAATTTCAAATTGCAGAAAGCAAAGGACCCAAACGCAGCACTATTATGTTTTGCACGCATAGGCACTGATGAAAGAATTCCGGTGTTTCTCTCTGCCAGAAATGCCTTATGAACATGTCAACATCATTTCAAATGCTACAGGCTTCATAGTTTTTAAGTTCTTTTTAACATAACTGCAGGGAGGGGCGAGGAGAGGGAACAGCATACAAACTTCTGTAGCGATTCCCTGGGGTGCACACTGTCCTCCTTGGAACACTAACAGAACGTCTGCCCTGCTCCCACATCAGTGCAGGATCCTTGTGGCTAAAACAGAGCTCTCTACCTATGCATCACATGGGAAAACACCAATCCAGAAGAATTTGTTCAACTAACAGAACTACACCGCCTGCAGCCTCCAGTTCCAAACTCAGGACAGGAAATTGGATGCTCAGTGAAAAAGCTGGCATCAGGTTTGTAAGGGAACTGTTGGCCTGAACCTCTGATTGACCACCTGAGGTGAGCACTGGGTCAGCCACAGGAGGTGAAGGTGGTTCAGCTGTGTGATTGGAAGGGGTGGAGCCTGGCTGCACCTCCCCTAGACCCCATTTAAGGGCTGAGTGCCACTGAGGAAGGGTCTCTTTCTGGAGATTGCTCCTCATGTTGTTCCTTGCAAGCCTACAACACTGGTGAGTACCTTCCATTTATCTTTGGTATCTCACTAAGCCCAACTTCTCTATATGCTTATTGATCATCCCATACTTTACAACATCTGTGTACTTATTGATCTTACAGGTTTGTTCTTATTTTTTCTAAATGTCACTCTAGGGTTCCACAGATGCTCATGCAAGATATAAATCTATGAGTTGCACCCACCTTCTTAGAATACTACTTAGAAACTACTTTCTACCTCCCTCCTGGTTTTCAAACAGCTGTATGTTGATATTTGGAAAATATATCGTTCAGCTTAAATGTTCTGGAGCTGTTACAGCCTTTACTTCTCAAAACATCAGGCTCCTGCAGACATGTTAATACAGCAAACAGTAACAACTCTCACAGTTCAAATTCCCTCCAAAGTGAACAGTTGAGCAGCTTTGGTAAGCGAGCACAGTTGGAAGAGACAGAAAAGCTGAATGAAAGGAGAAGTGCAGAAGCGTTAGCAGTTTTACTTACGTGTGGAGGAAAAGGCTGCAGTCTTGTTATGCTTTCTTCTGGGTATGTGACCTCTCCCATGGGGAGGTAGGGTTTCTGACCCGATCCAGTCTCATACATGGACATGGGCCTGCTACCCCGTGCAGATGGCCGTCGCTTTAAGGAAGAACTGCTGCTGGGGTCTGTGTATTCAGAACCAGCTTGGACCTGATATATATTTGTTGTGGCCTGTCTTCTGAGGCTGGTATTTTCACTCTGTAGCGTTTGAAGCTGAAAGAAATGTTTAGCAGTGGGACTTTGTTTTTTTCTAATAGCAAGTGTCAAAAGCAAACTGACCAGGCAATACGTGCTTGTCTGCTTTACTAGCAAATCCAGCTTCCAAGAGCTGGGGTTTGATTAATTCCTCAGAAATCTATTTGACTTGTTTAGTATAGGCACAGAAATGTCTATGTTGCAGATCTGGCAAATATTTGAGTTGATTTCCAGCATTTGCTTGCTGGGCTGCAAGTGAAACTGGATCTTAAGATTGGCTGTTGTAGTACAAAACAAAACACAAACACACACAGTCTGCTCCTTTCAGCCTGGCTGCAGTGCTGTGTGGATCACATACCACAATGAGGATGCATGGGGAAGGACTGCCAAAAGAGCAGTTCTTTCAAGCAAGGTGATCCATCTCAGCAGTCAAACAAGAACTTTGAAGAGAACTACAACACAAGGCCCACAAAATCTGAAGGCCCAAACTAAAGCACAGATATCAGAGGCAGTGCAAAGAAAACCAGAGCTTGCTCTGCAAAGCAAGAGGAGAGTTTAGCTTATGAAAATAAAGAATCAGCTACTGCTTTCTAAGAAGCCAACAAGAAATAATTTTAAAGCTTTCATTATTACATGTATTTAATGGATAGTAAAACTGCAACAACCCTGAATTTTTATGGAGCTACTAAGAGTAAGTTTGCTATATTAACACATCATAAAGAAGAAAATGTAGAAAAAAATTATGCCTCAGCAATTTTCTAACAATATACCAAGTACTGCAAACAGTTGATGGCCTTTTAAACATGAAATGGCTCATTTATTACTGGCATTTACTGTAGTCACATGCAACCTCAAGAACAGCACCTATTTAAATATCTTTATTTTGATAGAGGTGAAACCTGTAGCTTCCCTTTTCCTAGCTTCTGCCACTCTTTATAACCAGCTTTAGGTGCAGTTTAATCCAGCAGCTGATGTAAATACACAGCAAGCTCTTAAGCACCTGTATGTTTTAAGAAAAGTCTGCAGGCATGAAAACTTTTCCCATTAGAATGCCCAATGAAAAAGAGAACTGTTTTCCTCTGAATTGAGAGATAATCTCCCCTAAAGGGGCACTCATCAGGTGCCTCCTCTTTAATTAGCATATTTGAGTAACAGTAATGCAGAAGATCAGGTGCTCTGTTAGCTGATAAGGTGACAGGTAAAGGACTTGAAAAACTTCTAACAGGTTTGTGGCCTTTTAAGCCCTCGATTAGCAAATGAAGGGATACTAAAAAAAGAAGAGAGCCTTTTGAATGACATCTCTTGCACCAGCACTGCTGAAATAGTACAGATATATCAGTGCCTTGCCACAAATAACCCAGCACAGAAGTCCCATACCGAACTGCAGCTTGCAGTAGCTCAGAGCTAATCCAGCTGTTGCTGCTTCTCCCTGTCCTGTGTCCCACAGAGGCACACTGCTGCACTGCACAGCCACCAAGCACTAACTGGATCGAGTCCCACAGCTGTGCACATCACCAGGACATAACATCAGTGCAGCATTCAGGATGAGTGAGCCCCAGCTGTGCTGCTTTTCAAGATGAGTTCTACTGCAGCAATGGTTTCTTTTTTGCCTCATCACGTAAGCATGCACTGAAGCATCATTAATTCATAGGCCCTCTTTTTTTTCCCCCCACACATGTAGGTTAAATCTGTTTCAAGAAACTCAATGTCAATGAAAAGTTAATTCAACAGATACAGAAAAATGCTCCATCGGTACAAGCTATTGGGGGCTGGGGAACAAAACAAGAAAACATCCTGAGATCTCTTTGGTTCCTCTCTGTATTCATTGTGCCAATAGATCTCAAAGGCTGAATACAACTGTAATAAAAAGTTGGCATCAAATAGCCAAGGATATTTGAATTTGCTGATATCTGGGCATCAGACTGTAGGTCAGTGGTGCCTTCCTGACCCAAAAGAACACAAGGAGGGAAAAAAAGTCATGAGCACAGGTTTCTCAGCAAGAGGACGGCTTGAACACTCTGAAGCCAACTTTTTCTTTAAGGAGAGCCTCCTGCAGGACATGCTATATATACTGCAGTATTGCAACTATCTGGAAAACAGGGCTTTTAACACTGGGTAGGGGAATCCATCTGAAGAAACACTCAGCCCTTTTTAGACTAGATGACAAACAGGACAGTCAGCTCGATACATGTGTAAGTTCTGCTACAGAAACATGCTCCTATCTCCTACCTAACTCTAAAGCAGGTCCACTTCAAACATTTTCTCACTAGTCTCATATTGGGTCATTCATTTCATCTTCAGTTCCAGCAGTTTTACTCTGGCACCTAAAACCACATAACTGGATGGGGTTACATTATTGTGCTTGTTACCTTTTTCTGCATGATCCTCAGCTCATCACTCAAGTTGATGTTCACTTTCATTAGCTGCTGAATCTTTACCTCAGAAGCCACCAGTGCATTTTTAACTTGCAGATACTCTTGGGCTGTCACTGGTCCATCTGACAAGTCTGAATCCAGGCTCTAGAAACAGAGAGAGAAAACTCTTGAGTCTGCTGAAAGAAAGCAGGACAATGACTGCCTCCTTTTCACCATGCTGCTTTACTTTCAGGAGTGGCATAAAAATGTCAGTATTGACATGCTGTGAATATTTTTGAGTAGGAACAAGTAAATGTTTGTGAAATCCCATGTAACCATTGATTAGAGGCACTTCAGTAGATCCAATTTCATCTGTGCAGTCAGGTCTTGTCTTGTGACATGCACAATGGCACTGTTTGTTTTTCTGAAGCAGCCTTTTAATTGCAGTATAAATTCTATATATCACAACATCTAATTCTGTAAGAAAGTATACATAGGCTGAGGGATAATTCTAAAGTGAAGTTGAAAAGTAATTATTCATTATCTGATTATTTATAGGTGTTAATTTCCCTTGACTTCAGACTTCAGACTACCTTCATGAATGACTTTGGTGTGCACACCAATACCTCAAACCTACCTTCTGCCTTGTTGATTTAGCTGCATTTGTTTCCAGATCAGTATCTTCATCTGAAGCAACACTGTCATAATCAGGCTGGTCATTATCCTGACTTTCACTGCTATGTTGATTGCTGATTGATTTGAGTATCAGTTCCACATTTTCTGTCAATCAAAATCCATTTTAAAATATACTAATGAGTTGGAAGGAGAAATGGAAGTGCATAAAAATAATTAATCAAATAAGCTCTTCAACCAGAGAGACAGGACTGGTTGCTGTCCATGTGCTAGTTTAGTTCTTTTTGTCATGTAAAAACATTCTGAGTTTCTTTCTTCATTGTACTTCTGAATGATGCTACCCTGTCACATCAGTTAAATTACTGCAAGATTGATGTGATAGGATAAATGAAAGAGCTGCCAACCAAAACTCACCTTTTGAACCAGAGAGAGGATTCCCCTGTTGTCTTCGTTTGGCATCGCTTAAAATATCTATAACTAGTGTAGCAAACTCATGAGCATTAAACCGAGCCAGTTTCTGCCTTCCCTAAGATAGAGAATAAATTAATAAAATTAATAAGTGTCATATAGTAGATGAACAGCACAATTTCCAGGCAAAACAAAGAGCACAGAGAGCTGACTGTTCAGTTTAAGCATCTGCAGAACTCTAGGGAAGAGGTAATGCAAAACGCCTTTTATCCTCTTCACAAGCAGCTGCAACTCTTCTACAATAATGAAGAACAGTAGAGCAATATTGCTTAGAATAACTGGCTTGTTGAACAAGAACAGATTTATAGTATTAGGATTGTGTACCTGATTTCTGGTTGAGGAGTATTCAGGATTTACAGGAAGAAAAGGGACCACTGTGGTCTCTGTCACAAGAGTACTATGATTCTGAGTAGCAAGCCAAACTGCTCAAGGAAGGGAAAAAAAGAATAATAAATAACAAAGGATTAAACTGCCTGTGCTGTTCAGCAGTGCTTTCTGTCAAAGAAACAAAGACCACAATTTCAAGCACGAAAATCAATCAATTCAACCAAAGATTTCTTTTTCCCCAGAGGTCTCTTTGATAAAAACAAAACCAACCAAACAAAAAAGACTTAAATGAACAGGCACCTGAAGACAACACAATAAAAGAAACTACCACTATCAGTAACTTCTTAACACAAAAGTATTTTAAACAGAACACATGCTTGCAACTAGCATCATCTTTGTGATGCAACAATTCATGTTTTATCACGTTCTGCTCACCTGCATCTGTTTCCCTCCTGTCAACTTCATCATACACATCCATGGCAAGTTCTTCAAATAAGTGGTTGCTTAGCTAGGGGTAGAAGAGAAAAATTACAGCTGAAAATCAAACTGAACCTATTAAGAACCTCTGTAACATTGAAAATAGAAGTGCACAACTTTGCTTTCCATTGCTGCTCTTCCACCCTGTGTAACTGTGCAGGCTGAGAAGCAAGTTTTGCATTAAGCAGGTGTGAGTTGCAGAGCAGTCCTGCAGGCAGGGGATGTGTGTTGGTGCAGGGCTGCAGGCTGGGGTCAACCCACCCAGCCTGCAAAAATACAAAGCAGGAATCTATCTATGCATTTAAGTTAACTACTACCACCATGCTAAAATAGACATTGCTGAATAGAACAGTATCATCACAACTGTGCTTCCTCCTGACACAGTTCTCATCTTGGTTCAGTCTGCTTCAGCTAAAAGCTTTTTCCCTAAGCTGTATTTGGATTTGGTCACAAACACCTCAGTAATGCTGTTTGTGTTAATAACAACTAACCAGCAGACAGCAATGATCTATTTTGGCTTCCCAGAAAGTTAGAATTAAATAATAGCATTTAGCAAACTGTGACATTTATTTGTTTAGGAATTGATAGTAGCTTGAAGGATGAAGGGCAGCATTTGCCACATCACACTAACAGTGCTGCACAGCACACGTGGAAGTTCTACTTACAGACTGAAGCTTCTTCTTAGCTGCTTTTGCAAGTTCTGATAAATCCAGACTGCTATGAAAACAAAAAGTGATCATTACATCTACAGCATTAAGGGCTACTTTAAAGATAAATCCCACACATTTCAATGATTAAAATCTCTTTTATTTGATGCTGTTAGTATTTCATACAGTCCTTAGCACATCAACCTTTCCAATATTACCAATACACTAATTAGCATACTCTTACACTTTACTAAGTAAAACAAAATCAAAAGGATCCCAACAACCCTTCAGAATGGAAGTACGTATCTGCATAGCTCAGGGGGTGATACAGCATTTTGTAAAGCAACAAAATGTTTTCTGTAGAGAACCTGAAAAACATGCTAAGCTGTGACCAAAACTGGAGGAAACAAACAGGCTTTATTCCACTGACTGTGCAGGAGATATGTGACCATCAGGCTGCCAAAGGGCTGCAGCCCTGCTTTATGTTACTCTGTACCCATTGGGAAATAAGCTGTTCTGCTAGTTCCCAGCCTTGAACATGAGGCACAAGATGAAAATTCTGCAGCTCAACTGAATTAATCATAAAAGACACAGATTAGGAAGCTGACAAATTTTAAGCCCATGCTTCTATCACCCAGGGGATGACATCCCTGACCTACAAAGATGAAACAGCTCAAGTAAATCTCTGCATGATTGAACATCACAGGGATTCATGTAGGCTGCTGCCTACCTAAGGAAAATAATGTAAAATAAAACTTAAAAGACCAGCAGAGGACATCAGGTGGAGGTGAGACTGTCAAGTTGCACTCCAGGCTCTGCAACCTAAACGCATCTCTGAATGAGTTGTTTTCCCCATGTCAGCTTCTTTCTTCATGCAATGTACAAACGATGCTTACCCTGCTCTGCAAAATACTTTGCACTGTACTCAGCCTAACAGCTGACTACATGATATTAAAAAGTAACAGACCCTCTCAGTAGGCTTTTTTTACCAACCATTCCATAGTAATTTTTATTTGTCTTACAGCTTTTCAGAGACAACAGCAATAAACTGAACAGCAGTTTACTTACAGCCGTCTTATTTCCAATGGCATGGCAATAAAAGAAAAATGTTTATGACTTATGATTAATACGTGATATTTTTCATACAAAAAATGATTTAGCTGACTGCAAGCAAAACTTAAGAGCACTCAGGTGACCAAAAGTACAAACACTGTCAGAAATCATGCTTTTCTGCAAGCATTCGTTTCAAAATGCAGTATCAGGAAATAATCAGATCCTTACATTATTTGAGAAAATCTGTTCCCCAGAAATATTCATATGTTTAATTTAATTATTCCATCTGCATTTCAACAAACAATAAGCTTCTATAATTTTCTGATGTTGTCTAAGAATGATGAAACCATGTCATAAGTTAAAACGACAACAAGCTTAGAAGTGATTTCAAAGAGGAAAGTTTTCAGTCTAACTCCAAGGATTGTCTGTTTACACACAGCTTTCAGGCATGTCAAACTCACCTATCCGCCATCTGAGGTATAACAAAGTGCTGTCCATTTTTATGATCTAGAGTTGAAAACAAACTATACTTTAATAGGCTGTTAGTGGGAGATGCAGTGAGAAACCCAGGGATGTTTGCAAACCCAGAACAGATTATCTTGCAAGTCATCACTCAATTTCCAACTAC
This sequence comes from Lagopus muta, assembly GCF_023343835.1. Lineage (NCBI taxonomy): Eukaryota > Metazoa > Chordata > Aves > Galliformes > Phasianidae > Lagopus > Lagopus muta. The sequence continues at coordinate 5,825,534 of NC_064449.1, read as the reverse complement.
AGGAAGCTAGCAAGTCTCCAAAGAAGGCTCCTACCATGATTTGCTCATGTTATAAAAGCTTCCAATTAAGTCTTATCAACTGCATTATTATTTTTTTCTAAATAAGCTTCAGTTCCAATGTAGGTGCCCTCATGGAACCTGATGGCTAAAAATTTCCACGTGTGTGCCTTCAAAGAAGCACTCATTGAATTGGATGATACTCTGCTTTTGCATTTCAATTAGAATAAACTACTTAAGTTTTTTTAGTTCAGTGCTTCTGCAGTATGCCCTGCAGACTAATCAGCATTACAGACATTGTATTTTCCCTGCAACTCAAGAGTACTCATCTGACCTTGCATGTAATAAGCCCTTAACTTACTAAGATATACAAGGGACAAGTGTAGTAATATGGGAACAATACATATCACAGATTGAACTGCCCAACAGTTAACATATAAAGACCTAGGGGGTGCAGGTTTTTCTACTCACCTGGTTTCCTGCCACAGAGATAGAAAGCTAACCTGTCAGTGAGCTCATACTGAATTTCTACCAGGCGTTCTGCCAGTTCATGGTGCCCACCTTGTCTGGTTCACACAAACACAGAAAGAGGAGTTCTGTTAGTCACTCCTATGTAAGTTATACAAAGAGAAAAATTTAAGCATAAACATTTAAAAACATCATGTGTGTCAGAGCTTCTACCTTGCATAGTCAACTGGAGTTTTTCCATTGGAATCCTGTGTGCCAGGGTCAGCACCATACACTGCTAATAACTCTGCTTGTAAAGTCTGTCCTGCCTTAGCAGCAACGTGGAGCGGGGTGTTTCCTTTCTCCTACAGGTCAGCAAGGAAAAGCACATCACTATTTCATCAACAGCTTTGAATGTACCATTGAAATATAACGCATCATCTGAAATCTGCATCGATACCACGAACACTAAAGATGGATCACACATCAAAATAATGAAGAACAGGTTCATACAGGATGAAAGAAGTTGGCTTGGGCTCCCAAGGAGAGCAGTCGCAAACACGTCTCCAGGTTCCCCGTCCTCACGCTGGAATGGAGTTGCTGAAAAAGGAGGAGGATTCTATTCAACACAAAGGCAGAAACGGTGATTCAGCGATGCTTTTAGAAACACTTATACAAGAATTCTTGCTGCAGCTGTTTTATATAATGTTTTTTTTTTCTCCCAGTTAACCTAAATCATTGCCTCTGAACCATCCACCTCTCCAGAATCTCTGTATGTTCATATATTACATAAAAAGCTGCTTCAGGCTGAAGTCAAGCTGTGTTTGTTTACATAACAGTGCTGAACAGCAGCAACAGTTAAGTCAAAAGCAACTAAATTCAGTTAGATTTCAGTGTGCTGTTACACACAAGCTGGAGCTTCTGTATGCTGCCAGGATGAACAACAACAAAGCCACCAGTAGACTCACCTTACTGAGATCTTTGGCAGTTACACTGTCATCCTCACGGCAGGGCAAGCGATGAACAAATGCTAACATTTGATATTTAGCTCTAATGAACTCAGCTTTGTTGGGACTGCAGAGAAACCCCAAGCAACAAAATGGGAAGAAATGTTAGTGCTTTCGAAACAACAGACATCAGCTATTACTATTCCAAGCAAGACATCAGGAATCAATAGCTCATAGAACTGAAGCTGTATTTCCATCTTTGAAATAAATTGAACAGTAAGCATTGAGAATGTTAAAAAAGAAAATCTGATGACATGGAATACCAATGAACAAAGAACTAGTTGACTTCTATCTTCAGAAACAAAACATACTCAGGTTCCCATGTACACCTTGCTGCCTACGTCACTGCTGAATAAAACAATCACACCTCTACAAAGAAAAGATCTGTGACTTACTGCACTTTATCCTGAGGGTTAGCTTTGCGCCTTCCACTCATTACAGAAGCAGGGTCCAGCAGTGAATGTTCCCATATGGAGTTAGCACCATTATTATACAACGTTTCAACCATCTGAAATCCAAAATGTATAGAGGCAGGAGTGAAGAATGTTTGCTGCTAGCTGCACAGCCAACTCAGCAGAAAGCTGCAAGTACTGTGAAGACCAGCAGCAGGATGGCACTGACTCAATATTCTGTGCACCAGTGCCTAAAACCTACTGGGGTATCAGAGCCCAGCTGATGTTTAGGAGGCTGTTGTGTGGAATGTAATAAGAACCCCCTTCCAATTCTCTCCACAGCATCTCTATCAAAGACAAGCATGCTATACACTGAAGATTTAGGTTGAATCAGATGCATTGCACAAGTCTGAAAGAAAAACTGAAGGTCCCTTCCCAAAACAAAGGTATCAAATAAAAAAGATGTTTTTTATGATATATATAAATTATTTTCATACACGTATATAGAAACGCCACAAAGAAATTCCAGCTTTAATGAGGGAGGAGATGCCATTGCTCTTTACCTGCAGCAGTGTTGGAGGCCATGGTGTGTGCTTGAGATGTCTCACTTGAGAGATATGACGCCCCAAACTCCGGTGAACGCTGCAGCACTCGTCGCAAATCAGAATTCCCCTGTTTATGGATGCCCAACAAGGATCTGAAAAAGAATACATTTCTTACAACCACAGAAGGCAGCGTGACTTCTTATTCCAGAGTGTAAAATGACTTTGTGTTTTAGAACTCTGTATTTTAGCTTTGGCTTTACTGCTCTCAGAGGCAACTCCAGTTTTTGTCAGTGACAGAAGAGGCTCCATGGGCCAAGAACCCTGCAGGAAGAAAAAGTGAGCAGCAAGACAGATTGTCAGAGCTGGCACATTGCAGGAGGAAAAAGGAATTCAAGATCTCTTCCGTTTTGGAAAACTACATAACTCCAAAGCCAGAGATGGGTTTGAGGCTGAATGAGTACAACACAGGCCTGTATCTGATGAGAGCTCTTCTGCATCGTGTCAGAATACATCTAAGCAATTGTGCATCACAGAAATCTCCTGCTGTGACCCGTGCAATAAATATACTGAATCCATGAAACGTGAGATCTGATCACTGATGTGGTTTCTGAGCAGAGCTGATGCTGTGTGCGCTGAAGGCAATGCAGGCAAACCCGTTCAAGCCACAGCTCACAAGGGAAGGCAGCATCTACTGACAGATGATAACTATCACACAGCTCAGAGCCAAACTGAAGTGTATATTGTAGAAAAAAACCCTAATCTAATTTAAAAAAACAAGGTAATAAGGAGCTTGCATCCTCATTGTTAAACATTCCATTATTTTAACAACTTTCACTTCTAAGACAGAAAAACATAACAAAATGAGCTGTGTTAACCCCAGCCTAACAACCCAAGACTGGAGGCATCTTGGGCATCTTCCAGACTAATGAACCTCGTCCCTTTTCATTACAGACAGCCTCATCATACACTCATTCATACATCAATGTGATCTGAAAGCCACTGTGCTCCTGGTTTCAGTCACTGGTCAGTGGTGTTCCCCAGTGCTGTTCCTCAGGGGATCGGTGCTGGGGCCTGTCTTCTTCAGTGTCTTTATTGCTGACCTGGATGAGGGCACTGAGTGCACCCTCAGTAAGTTTGCGGATGACACCAAGTTGGCTGGAAGTGTGGATCTGCCTGGGGGAAGCGAGGCCCTACAGAGGGATCTGGACAGGCTGGATGGCTGGGCTGAAGCCAGTGGGATGAGGTTCAACAAGGCCAAATGCCGGGTCCTGCACTTTGGCCACAACAACCCCAGGCAACACTGCAGGCTTGGGGCAGAGTGGCTGGAAGACTGCATAGAGGAGATGGACCTGGGGGCATTGATTGATGCTCGGCTGAACATAAGCCAGCAGTGTGCACAGGTTGCCAAGAGGGCCAATGGCATCCTGGCTTGCATCAGGACGGTGTTGCCAGCAGGAGCAGGGCAGTGATTGTGCCCCTGTACTCAGCTCTGGTGAGGCTGCACCTTGAGTGCTGTGTCCAGTTTTGGGCCCCTCACTGCAAGAAAGACATTGAGGCCCTGGAACGTGTTCAAAGGAGGGCAACAAAGCTGGTGAGGGGTCTGGAGCACAGGGCTGATGAGGAGCGGCTGAAGGAGCTGGGAATGTTCAGCCTGGAGAAGAGGAGGCTCACAGGAGACCTCATTGCTCTCTATTCCTGGGGGGAGGTTGTAGTGAGCTGAGGGTTGGCCTCTTCTCCTGTGTAACTGGTGACTGGACTAGAGGGAATGGCTTCAAGCTGCACCAGGGGAGATTCAGGATGAACGTTAGCAAATACTGCTTATCTGAAGGAGTGATCAGGCACTGGAATGGGCTGCACAAGGAGGTGGTGGAGTCACCGACCCTGGAGGTGTTCAAGGAACGGTTGAATTTTGTGTTGAGGGACATGGTTTAGTGAGAACTGGTGATGGGTGGATGGTTGGACTGGATGATCTTGTAGGTCTTTTCCAACCTTGGTGATTCTGTGGTCATGATCTGCTCCTCAATATGCAACATAACCGGCTCCGTTCAGCTACAGCAAAGTAAGCTCCTGTTTATTTGGTCACTCCATAGCAGAAAGGAGGCTTCAGCACTCTTCTGAAGAGAAAAGCAGAAGCCTTGCTGGTAATCTGAGCTCCCACACACTGCATACGAGGCTAATTGAACAGCAGCAGGAGTTCAGCACTGCAACCTGCTCTCAAAATCACGCTTTAATTGCAAATGGTGTTTTAATTGAACTACACAAAGATTTGTGGGCTTCCATTCAGTTCAGACATGTTGGTTATGACAGAGGGCTGTCAGGTTATAGGAGGACTGTTATTTCAGGATTAAATTAGATGTCTGTGTTGGAGTTTAGTCTGTTTTTAAAGGCGATGTGGATACAAAGGCGATACGACTCAAATACACTTACATCGGTGGCAGAACACAAGAAAAGCTCAAAAGGTCTCTCAAGTTTGCTTTCAGGAACATGGCAGAGTGCTTCAAAACAGGAAGTGTGCAAGGACAGGCGTGCTCTGTGGGTACGAGAAGCGAGCTCCTGCCCCAGCATAGGAAACGCATCAGAAAAGAGCACGTAAACTCGTGCACAGCACAACCACTTGTGGTCCCAAAGAAGCAAAGAGAAGCTGGGGAAGCCAACGTGGATCAAACACTGCAGATCGAACAGGCCGTGTGCAGGCTGCCCGCAGCTCGGGCTGCCCAGCGCCCATCCACGGCCTCGGGCACCTCACGGACGTGGCACCACAGCTCCGGGCAGCGCCGCCAGGGTCCGACTGCCCTCGGAGCCCCCTCGGACCCGCCTTTCCTTTCCCCTCCTCGCACCGCCGTCCCCATCGGCTCACGCTGCAGCGCTTCAATTCATTTCACCGCCCCCATCAGCGATCAGATCCGCAGAACAGAAAAACACAAAACAGGCAAACACGACCCACAGAAAACGCACCGACCTGGCAGAGACGGGCAACAAGCACACGCTATTATTCCAGAAAACAAAAACAAACCAGTTCTGAGCAGCAGCGCTACAGATGAGCAGCAGCGGGGACGAGGAGGAGTTTCAGAGCAGCGTTTTGTCCCCGCAGCGCCGTCAGCGCGGCTCCCCCCCGCACGGCGCTGCCGCTCTCCGCCGCCCCGCCCGCCCGCGGCACCTGCCCGCGCCTCCCCGGGGGAGGGGGTGGGGATGGGCCCGGCTGCCCCCTCCTCCTCCTCCTCCTTCTCTCCTCCTTCTCTTTTTCCTCCTCCTCGCCCCCGCGCCGCAGCCGGCCTTACCCTGCGCGCTGCAGTCCGCGCACACCTCGCTGCTCCTCAGGCGCTTCGACATCGCGGCGCGGAGCGGGGCGGCCGCTTCCTGCCGCGCGCTCACGGGGCCGCCGCAGCCCCGCCGGGCGGCCGAGCCGAGCCCGCAACGCGCAGGCGCGCGGCAGCTCCGCCCGCTACGCCGCCAGCGCTATTCGCGAAACCGCTTGCGCTCGGCGGATCCACGGCGCCGTAGCCGTCGCGTTGCCCCGACTCAAGATGGCGGCCGGAGGCGCTGCCCTTACCCGCGATGGCTGCGCGCTTTTCCTACTTCCGCGGCAGAGCGGGCGGGCAAAACCAACGCTGCCCGGAGGCGGGGGGGCGCGGTGCGCACCGGGCGCCTCATCCCGTATTACGCCGCAGCGGCGCCCCCCCAGAGCGGAGAGTGATGGCGGAGCCGGCGGGCGGGACGCCCCGTATGTAAGTGGGGGAGGAGAGCGAGGAACGGCGACTTCCGCTTGCCCGGGGCCCGCCGGTGGCAGTAGGCTGAGGGCAGAGCCCGGCGCTCTTTGCTCCGCACCTGCCGTGCTGTGGGTCGTCCTTACCGCTGCCCTGGAGGGAAAGGAAGGGGCGAAGGGACGGGGGTGAGGAGACGGCCTGGGCGGGAGCTGGGGTTTGAGGTGGGGCCTTGGGATGCAGGGGGAAGGAGCAGGGCTCTGGGGGAAGGGGTGGGAAGAAGGAGTGAGGGGCTGAGGAGGGGTTCCGGGAATGGGATCAGAGGGGGGTGGGCAGGAGCAGAGCCTCGGGGCTGAGGGTCTGGGGGGGGGGGGGGGGGGGAAGGGAAAAGAAAGAGGGAGGAGAAGGCAGAATCTGAGGTGTAAGAGGGACCCCAAGGATAGGGGTCTGAAGGGGACTCCAGGAGCAAGGGCCTGAGGGAAAGGGGTAGGAGTGAGGGGCTCAAGGAGAGGCACAGGAGTGGGGGTCTGGGAGAGGGAATGGATGAGGCCACAGGGATGAGGGCTGGGGGGCAGAAACTGGAGCCTAAAGGGGACTCCAGGAGCAGGGACTTGAGGGAGGCCCTAGGGATGGTGGTTCAGGGAAGGGTCCTGAGGGGGAGGCCCTGGGATGAAGGCCTGAGGGGAGCAGTTGGAGCAGCCCTCCAGGGTGAGGGATTTTGCATGGGGCACCACTAAACAAAGCAGGGGGGGGGGGGGGCGGTGAGGGCAGGCTGCCCGCTTCCCCCGCTCCTGCAGGTGTGTGGCATGATGAGTTCCCCCGGCAGGGCCAGCAGTGCGTTCCCCCTGCACCTCCTGGTGTGGAACAATGAGTATCGGAGGCTGGATGAAGAGCTGCAAGAACAGGTAACTGCTACCCTCCTGGGCAGAGAGAGCCTCGGCTGCACCCTGGGTCTGTGCCAGGCTGGTGGGACTGTTCTCCTTCTGCATCTATTTGTGGGTTTGGGAGTGAGGTAAGAAGGTATAGGGATGTGATGGACTTCCATTGTTTTTCTGTGTAAATAAGCAGCAAGCACAGCTTAGCTTAATGGAAAATCAGAGTGCAGCAGAGCTGTTGCTGCTGGAGATGAGGGCAGGCTGTGGCTTGCTGAGGACCAGCAGTGCTTAGAGGCAGCGGTTTTATACTGGCTGGAGTGTTCTCAGCATCTCAGTTTAAAAAAAAAAAAAAAATAGACTCATTGTTTCATGCTATAGAGTAGAAAAATACAAAGCTGTTCCCTCTTTGGGATGGCTGAGGGAGAAATAGTAATGACGTAAGGGAATAACAGTCTGAAATGCTGCAGCAGAGCTCAGGCTGAAGTATCCTTTGTGCTGAGGCACTGTGCAAAGGCTCAGGTGCACACTGGGGTGGGGGGGAAATCATTTGGGAGCAGAACACACTCATTGCATTCTGCCTGGCACCACAAGGGCACGATCCCAAGTTGGGCTTTGCCACTCCTGACTGGTGATTGCCACCTGCAGTTCTAACAGTGCTCCACAACTTACTAATGCTTGCTGAGAGCATGCACCTCTCCTGATTTTGAAGGAGAATCTTTGGAATGCAGTTAGCTTTCATCTAATTCACTTAATCCTTAACGTCTTTAACCTTGCTGGCACACTGCTTCAGTTTATTTCTATTGCAGTCACATTTTGATGTGTGGACATTTGTAATCAGATAAGGATCCTCGTGCTGCTTGTCTTTGGGGCTAAGTGAGCATCCACACCTGTGGGTGCTCCTCATTGTGAGGCAACGAGCAGCCTTTTGAGATGGGACATGTCCATCTCTTACTTTATCTGCTTTTAAATATTACTTTTTTCCCTTCTAAAGTATTCCAAAGATCTATTTCCTCCTGCTTCCTTGGGATAAGCTTCTTGCTGGCATAGAGGCACGTGAAGGAATCAAAAGGCACTTTGCCAGCTGCACTGGGTATGGCAAGGAGGGGTGGAACCCCTAACTAATGGCTTACTGGTTAGGAGAGGTCCTTCCCACACTAGAGCAATTAGCATTGGAGTGGTAGGGAGTGGAGAGGCAGATGCATTGGTATTCCAGAACAGAACTGAGAAAAGAATGCTTTAAAATGAAGCTTCCCCCATTGTGTGTGATCTTTCAAACTTGATGCTGTCAGATAACCGCGTTAACTTGCATAATAACTTTCCTGTTCTGCTATTGACTTTCCCCTTTTCCTTTAGTTATAGATGCTCTTCTGTTTCAAATCTCTAAGCTAATAGTGAAAGATATGTAAGGTATGAGTATGTTGTGCTTGCATGTTTTGGATATTTTTGCTTGTGTAGTCTTTTATTTTTAGCGTCTTGTACGAAATGCATTCGCTCTTCATTGTGCTCTGTGTGTCAGTAAAATGGATGCCTTGTAACTTACCATTTGCTTCTGTGCTCTCAAAAAGTGCTACACAAGATTGGTGTTGAATCGCCTGTTGTTTTTGTTTCTTTTCCCCTTCCTGTTACGCTGTGCGTTGAGTCCTCCAGTGATCTCTCTTGAGCTGTTAACTGTGTGTGTTTCAGTGAACACAGAACTGTTTTTTCCTAGAAGGGACTGCTTCAGAGGGGGAGATATCACAGGAAGAGAAATGAGAAGCATCACTGGGAGTTCAGCTGTGTTTTACAGTGACACCAGTTTGTAGGCCCCGTCCTGCTTCTCTCTTTATTTCGTTGGGAAGTGAGATTGCAGTGTACTGAAGGCAGAAGGGCAGCGCAGCAGTGTTTGCAAATAGAATGACTATGTAGCATGAGCTGTGTGGGCATATGTAGGGAACGTTAGCTCCTAGGTTATTCCCAACAAGCTTCATGTGAACTCTTCTCAGTGCATTGTGGTTAACTGCATTTGCTAGAGCAATGTCAGCATTACTTATCTCTTGGGTACTCAACAGGATGTTGATCAACGCGATCCCCGCGGCCGCACCTTGCTGCATCTTGCTGTTTCCTTGGGTTACATAGAATCTGCCAAAGTCCTCCTTCAGCACAAGGCAGATGTAACTAAAGAGAACGCACAGGGATGGACAGGTAAAGACTGCTTTAAAAACAGGAATGGTGTCTTAGTGCTTCTCAGTTGCAGGTGCTGCACTTGGATTCTGCACTGTGCGTTTTGCTCAGAAAGCAAACTGAAATGATGATGATTATATGATGATTAAATGATGATGATAATGAATATGATTCTATGAAACCATCCTGTGCTTGGATTTCTTTCAGTTTTACATGAGGCCATCAGCACAGGAGATCCAGAGATGGTCCATATGATTCTGCAGCACAGAGACTATCAGCAGACCTCCAGGACGCTTGGAGGAGTCCCTGAATTACTCCAGAAGATTAATGAGGTGCTTATTTAGTTGACTCCAGACTGTAAGTCTGATTGCAGTTGTTCAGTTGAATAAACTGAAATGAGACAGACGAGAGTTCAGTTAATTTGAAATTGGGCAACTGAATTCTTTCCCTTCAATTCACATATTGCATAGGCCTGTGGGAGGTGGAGACTTTTTTTTCCCTGACCTTTTGAAATCTGTAGTCGTGTTCAAAGGTGGCTGTTAAGGTGTTGCTGCTTCTGCAATAACATAAAGAAGAATAGCTCACTATAAAGTAACAGCAGACTGAAGTGTTATATGCTTGTTAGACTGAGGCTGTTTGTTTTTGAGTTTTCCTTTATCTAAAACATTCAAGGGAAATGCTGTGCTGAATGTTAAATCAATTCTGTTTTGTGAAGTATTCATGGGGTCTTTTTCTTTCCCAGACTCCTGACTTTTATGTGGAAATGAAATGGGAATTCACTAGCTGGGGTAAGAATCCTGATTGTTGGTGCTTCTAAGCAGTAGGCAGAAGGACTCACTCCCACCAATGTCACAAAAGCTCTGCAAAGGGAGAGACTTATTGGCATTGTTGTTCCCTGCTCCTCAGAATACTTACCATCACCTCTCAGAATAACCCATTGTATTTCTGTATCACAATTGTCCTTTGTTTCCATTCTGTTTGTGGGGTGGTTTGTTTTTTTTTTACTGAGACTTTAACCACTGTCAGTCACTGAAGGCTTTTCCCAGAGTCTTGCCTGCCTACCTCTGGTTGTTGGTGACTGCACAGACTTCTTGGAGGTATCTGCTTTGCTTCTGCTTGACTTCTGGCTGACTTCATTTTCCAAGCAGCTTTCTATCAGACTGAGATTGGTTTTAGCCCATTTCACAGCTTAGTCTGAATTAATGTCTCATTCCTTTTCACATTAATCTTTAAATTAAAATAATGTTTTCTGTCCCTTAGCTGATTGCTCTGAAAGCTAAAGAGGGCTGTTGTCTTGTTTCCTGTGGGATAACGATCACAGTACTGAGTAATTCAAGTAGAAGTGCTATTTGTAATGCATGAATTCAGTTTTCCCACCTGCTTAGTTTCTTGAATATTCTCTATTTCTGTGTTGCTTTTGTAGTTCCACTGGTTTCTCGGGTTTGTCCCAGTGATGTCTGTCGCATCTGGAAAAGTGGTGCCAAACTGAGAGTTGATATCACACTGCTGGGGTTTGAGAACATGAGCTGGGAGAGGGGAAGGCGCAGCCTGATCTTCAAGGGAGAAGGTATGCATTGTCTTACCGTGTCTGCAGTGCTGATTGCCAAATGCTGGATAAACCACAATGAGAAGAAACCCTATTTTTGCTCAGAAGATCCGTTGAGGCCGAGTACTGAATTTTAAGCAAGTTTTGTGCACGTTTCCATGAACATCTTTAAGGTGGGGTTTCGTATTTTTAACACAGTGGCTTCACTTCTTTGTTTGGTGTTAATCTGAGATCAGCATTTATCAGAGGGATTCAATCAGAGATTGAATTCCACTTCAAATTCTTACATGCCTTCCCCCTTTGATTCTCTTGCCTCCAAATAAAATGCAATTTTAAATGTAGTTGCAACTCTGAGTGCAAAATACAACAAACTGGCTTCCACCCCAATTTGATAGCAGCGTGTGTTGGGTTTTACACTGTAGAGCACTTGTTGTTTGCCTTTTAAAGTGAGGCCCTGTTCCAACAGATGCTGAAGGTTGGGCAGAACTAATTGAGATTAACCACGATGATAAGTTTGTTACCACGGAACGTTTTGAGATTTCCCAACACATGGAACGTTTGACACTGGGATCCATGACACCAAAAAGAAGAGAAGTGGAAAGGCGCCTTACATCTCCGATTATCAACACGTGCCTTGATACAAAAAATATTGCTTTTGAAAGGTAAGGTACGAGATTTCTCTTATAAATCAACTCTGCAACTGTCCTGCTGGTCGTACCTTCCATGTGTGCATGCAGTTTCTTTATCCTGTATCCCCAGTGTTTCCTCAGAGCTTCCCAGGGTTAGTCCATGTGTGTTCAGTGAGCCTTATTTACTACAGCATCTACACATCCAGAGACAAAGGCTTCCTAGACAGAAATACCAGCACTGGTTCCCAAACTGCTGTGTGGGATTACTTTTGAAATCAAACTCAGCGTTGGGAGCTGGATGCTAGACTAAATAGCTTATTGTAGATTGCCTTCCTCCTCTGTGGCTCAGGTGTCCACATCTGAATCTAAAATCGTGGCTGAGCATGGACTTCTTCCATGAGCTGAAGAATGGGAGCAGCATGACTTTCTTAGCACTGTCATGGTGTGTGTGCACAAGGACACATTGACCTGTGCTTTTGTCTGAGGTCAATAAACAAAAAACTTATCAAATATCATTTGTTCAAAGCGTTTTGGGGAAGAAATGGACCATGTGTTGTGTAGGAGTGCAACAGTTTAGATACTTGTGTTCACTTTTTGGCAGAACCACATCTGGATTCTGGGTATGGAGGACTGAAAAAGCAGAAGGTGTGAATGGTTATGAAGCAAAGGTAAAGTCAGTTCTGTACAGCTAAGGGGTCTCACAGCTAACTGAAATGTTGTTGTGTTTTGCCTTTATTTCTTGAATATTTTAGGTTCTAAGTTAGCTGTCAAGGGCTTTATTGTGTTACAGAACAGGGTAGCAGTGAGGATCTTCAAGGGTGCTGAACTTATGTGAGGAGCAGGTGGTGCCTGTGGCACATCCCCAGGAGCTGTGGGGGAGGAGGAGGATCAAAGCATTTCAAGAGAAGAAGGGAAAAAGATTGAGTGTAATTGTTAGAACTGCCTTCCAAAGAACAGAAGGAATTCATTCTTCTTGTAATTCCTTCACTGTTGAAAGAGGAGGAAGCATGGGCACTCTCTAGTAACAGTACTGCAAGGAGAGACAACTGATGGCAGCAAGAAGCTGGTAGCAGAAATTCAAGCTCCACCTTGGTTGGTTTGTGGTGTTTCTGTTCTATCTGCTTGCCCAGCAGGTGGCTGTACAGCTTCAGCCTTTAGCAGGGAGCTGTCAGGAAAATGGTACGTGGGGTTTTCATTATACCAAAGGGAATAGAAAATCCAAGTGCAGCATTTCCAGGTGATTGCTGATATGTTAAGGGTTAAGATCTTCGTCAGTGAAAAGCAGATCCATGTTGCTTTATTCTTTCTTAGGCTCGTATTTCTGGCTCTTTTAGAGGCAGTGTTAGTTTGGTAACCTGTGGTGATTCTTGTCCTTCTGCTCTTCTAAAGGTGTACATGGCAAACAATGTAAATATAGTCACAAAAATCAGAACGGAACACTTAACAGAAGAGGAAAAGAAAAGATATAAAGGTAGCTTTCCTGTGGGATTGCTGAAATTAAATACAACCTTTTGGCTCTCTACTGCCTTCTTTTTAATGCATTTGTGCCTTTACTTTGTTTTGGCCAGTTCTAAAGGCTCATCTGGACTTTTTCTTAGGCTTTCTGTTCATTTCTGGTCCCACGAGCCTTTCAATGATTGAACTGGAGTAAAAGATGGGTTGCTGGTGGCCTCGTATGATACCTTGCCTTGCTCTGGGGTCACTGGGGAGGCACTGTGAATAATAGTGATCTGATGATAGAGACCTGGAAATCCTTGCCTCTATTCTGGATCTTGTATCCATCTTACTCTGTCACCTTTCAATGCTGGGTTTGCCTGTTGAAGCTTACAGGGAACATGGGCTTCCTCTTCACTGTGACTGGCTTACTGTACTCTGAGTCAGAAGCCTTGCTTGTTATCTTGCTATGTACAAGATTTTGCTGCTGAGTTGTTTTTCATGTTGTCTGAAGCTGACAGGAGCCCCTTGGAATCGTTTCTGGGTACAGTGGAGCATGAGTACGGTGCTCAGGTGAGTGTCTGACCCCACAGCAGGACCCTGTGGCACAGAGGTCTGTAGTGATAGCTGTATGCACGCAGAATCTCTTCCTATTTCCTTAACAACTCAGATAATGAGGTTTGAATTTTCCCTGGGGAGATCTTTATTTGTTCTAAACCCTCAAATGTTCCTGCATTAGTACTGTATGCTTCCTTTTTGAATGCTCCCATGAAAAAGATGTAGAATCCTATAGCAAAACAAGAGCTGGGATGCGAGCAGCAATGGTAAACCTGAGCAAGGTGTTCTGAGTAGCCTATGGATGATTTGGGAGCTGTGCTCACAGACCAGCAGGACCCTCAGGTGGGAGATGATGCTGATGTGGTATCAGAAACACTTAGCAACTCTGTATCAACACTGTGTCCTGTGGGTTTGTGTTTCTGAAATGGGTTGTTAGTGGCCCCCTATGGCTTTAGAAACCACCTTCAATCTGGACACATTTAAACACAGCAGATACAGATTTTCTAGCTGCTAGGAGAGATAATGAGCTCCTTCATAAGGGGTATGTACTGCTTGTTTTGTACTTCTGTCATCTTTTTCTCTCTTGCTATGTAGAGTGCGGTGAAGACAACAGAGTATGCCACAAGTAACAACCCTACTGCTATTACTCCAGAGGAATACTTCGATCCAGAGTTTGATTTGAAGGGCAGGGATATAGGAAGACCCAAAGAAGTCACCATTCGAACGCAGAAGTGAGAAATAAAACTTGTGACTATTTCCAGTTTGCCTCTTGTCTGTCCTCTAACCTCTGCAAACTGTATTTTACAAACATCCAGTACAGTTTCACTCTCCTTGCAATGTTAATTAAAAGAGGCATCTTGAAGTAATCAGCTGTGGATTAATTCCTAGTTCTAGTGCTGTAACTCCTCAAATACCTGACCCTTCCCTATTGCAAGGTGTCAGGAAACTCCTATGGTTTGTCTCTAGCCTGACCAAGAGTGTGCTTTGGTTTCTCAAAGCTATTGCTCTTGGTGTGAAGCAGGTGGAAGCGTTATGTATTTTGCTTTTTCACTTTCCAGAACCGTATACTCAGGATGCTTTTACACAACTTATCCTTTCAGATTTAAAGCGACCTTGTGGATGAGTGAAGAGTTTCCCTTGTCCCTTGTGGAGCAAGTAACTCCAATCATTGATCTGATGGCCAGAACTAGCGCTCATTTTGCCAGACTAAGGGATTTCATCACTCTGGAATTTCCACCAGGGTTTCCTGTCAAAATTGGTAATGTTTCACAATCTCTATTCTAGCATCTTCATTCCATTCTTTGTATTCTTTTTTTTTGCATTCTTTGTAATTTTTTTGCAACATACACTTACAAAAACCATTTCAGTTCTACCAGTCATCTTGCCACACGAGAACCAAGTCGTGTCTGCGAACATGGGATCCAAATTCTCAGTATAAAAGCATGATTTTAAAGATGGTGGAACTTAATAAGAATTAGCTGTTTCTAGCCCTTTCCTTGTGGTTTAAATGTGTTTGGTTTGGCAGTTTTTTTTTAATAACCTCATGGGATGTAGAGGCAGAGTGACAAAGACTAAGGGCAAGGTCTTGGCAATCTGAGCTGCAGATCACTTAGTTGTTGTGGCATGCTGCTTATGGATTATATGAGATAATATGTGGCTGCAGGTGTGAAAATGAATGACAGACTTCTTTCTGATACAGATTTTGTTGTGTTTTTTAATAGAAATTCCCTTATTTCATGTGTTGAACGCTCGAATTACATTTGAAAATGTCAACAGCTGCAGGACAGCTGAGAGAACATCATCACCAACGGGTGGAGGTGTACAGGGGGATGCAGGTGAGGGGTGAAGAATGCAGTGATGGCATCTCTGTGTGTTTCTGTTTGTGGAGTGAGTAGAAGAGCTTTCACATCCATTGCAAATAACCCCAGAGAAGTCAGAGCTACTGGACTGTTTCTCTCTTCCATCCTTTTTCTTCCACTGATTTTTGGCATGGTTCAGCTACCTCACCTAAGGCTGTACTGCATTTTACTGCCACGCTTGTTTGCCAGAGCCTCTGCAGGCAGGTGGCTTATCTGCATTTTTGGAGTTAATCATGTACGAACATCCATTGGATTTCTTTCTATTAACAACTTGCACAAATATACTATGCCATGTTTTCAACTATATTTTCCTTCCATAGGTGCTAATTTTGAGGTTGACCAGTCAGTGTTTGAGATCCCCAAATCTTACCATGTCCAAGATGATGGTAGGAACATACATGTGCACGATGAAGATAATGAGATTATGCAGTTTGCTATTCAGCAGAGCCTGTTGGAATCCAGTGGAAATAAAGTAAGTGTGCTGTAATCTGTTCAGTGCAGATCTGTCAGCTTTGACAAGAAATGTGCAGCAATAGCTGTATCTGTAAATTAAGCCATTATGTACAAAGTGCCACGTCGGATGGATTTTCCAAGAACCTCAGAGGAGAAAAACAGAGTAATTTATTTTGAAGAAGAAATAAGAGTGAGGAGCACTGCCAATCTATGACATGTTCTTCCATTTCTAGGAAGTGGGGGCGCATTCCAATGGAGCAGTTGCATATTCACAGGACTTCAATATACAGTATCAGAGGTAACTAATTAATTTTCTGTCAAGTCACACACAATAGACCAAAGAATGTCCAACAGTAGCATCAAGCTTTTTTTTCTGAAGACAGGCAGCAGATGCATAGAATTCAAGGTCGGTCTTGCTGTGCTGCTTCAGTCTTTCCTCCTTTTTATTTAACAAGCCAGAGCTCCAGGCTGGGCCTCACTAATCTGTGTAGTCTGTGCCTTCAGCTCAGCTCCAGAACTGACCTGCACGTGTCAGGTTTTTCTCCTGATTTTTTTCTCCTATTACACACAACCTTTCTGTTCTGCCATTAAAGCTAGGAGTTTGGCCCCTCGGGGTTGGTGTATTCCTGAGGAGCCCTAGAACAAGTTTTACATATGCCTGTTAGTGCTGCTGTCTTACACAGAGAGCTGCTTTCTGCCCTGTAAGGTTGTGATTCAGGTTTGCAGACTGAACACAAGTTGCTTGGGTGGATCCTTGCAGGAAATATAAAATAAGCTCCATCTCTTCTCCTTCTCAACGTTCTGTCTTTCTGCTTTCTCCAGGGCACTGCAGGAGAGCTATCTAACGAGCACAGGTAACTCACAGAGCAGCAGCCCTAGCGAGCCTTCTAGCTTTGAGAAGGACTTGCAGCTTGCCATGGAGCTGTCTGTCCGAGAGCAGGAGGAGCGCGAGAGGCAGCGCCGTGAGGAGGAAGATGCAGAGCTGCAGCAAGTTCTACAGCTTTCTCTTGTGGAAAAATAACTCTTGATAATAAGGGTGACCAAATCTGTGCGAAGCTGGAGGCTTTCAGAGCTCTCAGGCTGGAGATCGCTCCTGGATTGCTGAAGTAAACATTTCACCTGCCTTCTTCATCATCACTGTAATATCAGCTACAACAGCTGATGTTTTTTAAATTGTCTTTTATTATTTGAGGGAGATTCAGTGACTGGGCATTCTGTGTTTAGCTGCCCAGCTGTGCAGCCTAAGCTGTGACATTCTTTTACCTGAACACGTTTATTGAAGAGCAGGTGGAAGGCTTGCTTGGCACCAGGCCTGAGGGTTGCGTTGAACTGTAAAAAACCTGATTTATGAGGAGTTCAGAAGGGAAACTTCATTACTTACCAAAGAAATACTGATCTGTGTAGTCACTTGGGAATAATTCAAAGCCATTGTCTCTGTTCCTTCCAGTCCTTACGTGGAAGGTATCTCTATGCATTCACATACGTACAGTAGTTTCCATGCTGACAGATGCTCTGTTAGTGTTGTTTATACATGATTATTTCTTCTCCAGTCACTGAGACTTTTATCATATGCTCCTGCTTACAAGGGATAATTTTATACTTGAACAGCTAATCCAAGCATGAGATTAAACTAGTGCTTTCTGAGATCAGACAAACCAAGCAGCCAGTACAATTTTAGCTCCTCAAGTGGGACCATCCTCCTAAAGTAGCACTTTCTGCAGTGATTCAACACCAGCTCGTTCCCATAGTCAGAGGGCAGCAAGGACGTAAGCGATAGATACAGGTGCTTCTTGAGATGGCTGTGCGTGTGCATGCGTGTGGGTGCTGCTGAATTCAAACAGGAGAAAAGTCAGTTGAGATTTTAATGTGTACTTATTGCAAGATGAGTTTTAATTCTGTCACCCGAAAGGGAAAATGCCTGTTGCTTTTTAAACCTCAGATGCTTATCCTTCATGTGAATACATACTTTTTTATCTGAATCTTTTTATTGACTTTTAAACCAAACCAAGATGACTGCCCTCCCTAAAATGCTATCGTTACAATTCACAAATAGGTTTTAACAGCTTTCCTCAGGTCTTTCCTCCTACAGTACGGTTGTAGCTGTTCTACTTGCACTCCTGTCAGTGTTTACAGTACTTGCCCTGTGCACTCCACACGTACACAAGGATGTACGCCCACAGGGAGGCCTTACAGCAGTCGAACATCAGCAGTATTGCTCAGTCCCAGCTCACAGTGCTGTGAGAACCTATGGTACGTATTGCTGTCATCTTGCTGCCTGACCCTGCACTTCTCCTCGGGCAAACCAGGGCAGCTCTGTGCAACCAAATGTTAACTCCTTTAAAGTCATTATGACACGACCAGAGAGATGGGTGGTAGCTTAGAACTTCATTTTTAAACCAATAATCCATATTTCTTTAGGCCATTAAATTCAGTGTCTATTGTATCATGCTTAACCGTGCAGCTTGTAACCCTCCATAGCTTCCTGGTGGCTGCAGGAATGGGGAATGCAACTCTTTGCATAGGGGCTGTGTTGGAACTGCATCTTTCTTTGAAAAGAGGATTACTGTGACTTTCTTGGTTGCAGAAAAGGGAATTGCATTCAGCTCTTGATGACATTATGGGTTAAAAGATAAAGTTGTGTTGGTTTTGTTTGTTTTATTTTTCCTCCAGCGGAAATAAAGAGTGCTGTTACCTTTGTAAGACTGCTCTGACTTTGCTTTTTGCTAGTGAGCATCTCCAAGGTGAGAAGGAAAAAATAAAATGGGGATCAGTGAACTGTCCTCAGCAAATTAAAGGCAGGCTGGTGTTGAGGCTTCAGTGCTGTTGGTCAGTTCTGTATGCACCTTCTTGTGAGTAACATGGAAAAGAGCAGCAGTGAGTTGCACTGCTATGTTCATATTAACACTGCTGTCCAAAAATTAAGCCTGTCAATTTTGGTTCCCTGAACAGCCTTTGAGGTTATGTGGGAAAGCAGAACCTCGGTCACAAAGCTGCATCTGTGTTCTGAACCTATGAGTAACTTCTGCATAGCGGCACCTAAAGGTCTGTAAGCTGTGGCTCCGTTTCTGTGCTGTGTGGCAGTGAGACAAAGCAGGGGCTGTTGGGCTGTTGTTCTGGGGTTGGGTTATGTTCCATGGTAACTCACAATGCGCTTCATTTGGAAATCCTTGTGCTCGTTCTCCTCCCTTGTCCTGCAAGCAGTAAGCTCGCAGCTGGGCTGTGGGACTGCTACAGCTGAACGTCCATGAATAAATAAAGGAGTCCTGCAGTGTTTACTTCTCTTTTATTCGTACAGAGAGACAGAGCAGGGGGCGAAGAATGAATGCAAACAATGCTGCTGCAGGGCGCTCAGCTCAGAGCTGCACCCACAAACAAGCACACAGCTATGGGCACAGTGTTACATGGAACAAAGGATGCAAAAATCAGCGAGCCAGAGCTCCACAACTATGGAGAAGATCAGAAAGAAACATCCTGCCGTTAGCTTGCTCCCTCATGTGTGCTTCGCTGAGATTAGAAACGAGGTCTGTTCCAGGCCAGGCTCTTTTACTGATGCGCAGAGCAGCAGCAAAGGGAACCCCCAGCTCCAGGAGTTCTCCCTGCCCCTAACAGAGCAGGACCAGCTGGCTGCAGTGCTTGCACAGCTGACCACCACCCTTACTCTGGAGGTACACTTTTAAAAATCTAAAATAAATTACTACCCCGACCCCTATGTTAAATACCAAAGTAATATTTATAAGCAAAAATCCAGTTACTACTCCCAGCAGTGCAAAACAAACAAACAAAATAGCAGCATCCGTACGCACGTGTGACTTCAGTGTAAACCCTTGAATTTGTTACCAAAAGCTGCACGACGTGGATCCGGCTGTAGCTCCAACGCAGAGCTCCCAGAGGTGCTGGGGCTGGGACGCGGTCCTCGTCCACGGCTGCTCCCCGCGGCTCCGGTGCTCAGCGCTGGGGCTGGGACCGCCATCACTGCAAAGCGGATGCGGTGATGCCGAGCGGAACGCCCGCGGGGCGGCTCCGGGTGTCCGTGCGGGTCCGTGCGGGTGACGGCGACGTCCTCGAGCCGCGGGACGCGGCCACTACCGCCGGCGGACGGGTTTGTAGACGCAGACGGCCACGAGGACGATGGTGAGCAGCAGGGCGCTGAGGATGCTGCCCAGCAGCACTGCGAGGGAGGAGGCCGATAGATCAAGTCCCCGCCGCACGGCACAAAGCGAAGCCGTCCCCTCCCGCCCCCCCGCTCCTTACCCAGGTTCTGTTTCTGCAGCACGGCGTAGGACCGGCTGCGCTCCGCCGGGGTCAGCGCCGCCAGCACGGCCAGCGCCCAGCCCCGCAGCGACATCTCGGCTCGGCTCGGCTCGGCTCGGCTCGGCTCGGCTCGGCTCGGCTCGGCTCGGCTCGGCTCGGCTCGGCTCGGCTCGGCTCGGCTCGGCTCTTCAGCACGGCGAAGAGCGGCGCTTCCTCTTCCTGCCGCCCGCCCCGCCCCGCCATCGTCAGCGCCGCGCCCCATCGCTGTGCGCCGCCCGACCCCCCGCTTCCCCCGCCTCAAATTCTGCCCGTCTGTGCGTTCCTCGAGTTCTCCCCCATCTCCGTGTCGCTTGTTCTCTCCGTTCCCTTGTTCTTCCCACTTCCGCGTGTCTCATAGAGTCATAGAATGGTTTGGGTTAGAAGGAACCGCAAAGCCCCCCCAGCCCTGCCGTGTGCTGGCTGCCCCCAGCTCAGGCTGCCCATCCATGGCCTCGGGCTCCTCCAGGGATGGGGCACCACAGCTCTGGGCAGCACTGCCAGGGTCTTACTGCCCTCTGAGTGAGGAATTGCTTCCTCACATCCAACCTCAATCTCCCGTCTTTTAGTTTTATAGCTGTTCCCCCTTGTCCTGTCTATCAGATATCACTATCTCCTATCCCTATACGTCCCCCATCCCTGTGTCACCCCCAAACTCATGTTCCCACCCCGCTGTTGTCCCCATCTCTATGTGCCTCCTACCCCTGTGTTCTTCCAGCCCTCCGTGTGCCCCCAGCCCTGGGTCCCCTCCATCGCTGTTTGCCCCCAGCTCTTGGCTGCACCCTCCAGTTCTGTTCTGTGTTAGCTGCTGTGGGGACAGGAGGGCTGACAGCAGCTGATGAGGGCACATGGAGCCAGCGGCATGGTGACACCACAGGCATCCCTCAGCCAGACAAGGTGACAGTGACCATGGGGACATTGCTACACGTTGGGGTTCTGTTTTCACCCCAACGGGGAGCATGGGGGAAATGAACCTCATAAAGCCAAAAAACACACAGCCTGCTCACAGCCGGGGCTTCGTTTTCTCTTTGAAAGGGGACCAACACATGGAGCAGCGATGCAGCGCCCGCACACTGCACTGCAGGAGGCACCGTGGTCACTGCATGCTTGCAATGCCTGCAGCTGTGGGGCCAGTCAGCAGAGAGGATGGTGAAAGTGACAGCCTTCTGCCTGCCTGATGGCGTTACGTGGGAACAGGGAGCAGCCTCTGCATCCCCTCATCGTGCTACAGGACCGGCTCCATGCCCACCACCTCTGCCTGGGGGTCTCGCACTGTTTTCTCCGGCCGAATGCAGACAGCGAGGCGCTGAAGCAGGAAGAGAAAAGCAATGGGTTCCATTCCTGCAGTGGGACCTCGAGCTCTGCTAGCGGGAGCTGCTGCTCTTCCATTGGGCTGCAATGGCCCCGAGCTCAGAGATGTCCCAAAAACTGGTGAAAAGGAGGGGTGACAGCTGAGGACAGCATTGTGCTGATGTAGCTCTGACCTGCTTGAGGGACCCCGGTGTCCAGACCAACTTGTACACCATGTAGACAGGGATGCAGATGAAGGAAGATGCTCCTATGAGGTGTCCCAGTGAGGTGCTCCATGCTGGGTACTGGTAGCCAAAAAGGGCCAGGGGTGGCTGCTCCAGAAGCGAGCTGGCCACAATGAACTGCAGAACCCACAGAGGGCAATCAGGAAGCAGCTCATGGATGTGCTCCAGCACTGAGCAGCCCTGCTGGCTCTCTGCAGCTGTGGGTCAGCTGCAACACAAGGCTCAGAGCTGCACTCAGCAATCCTGCCTGGTTGTCAGCTCCAAGCTTTGCCCTGGAGCACAGCAGCAGAAGGGGCTGCGAAATGCACTACTCACTGCCAGCAGGGCAGGGCTGATGGCCACCCAGCACACCTTCCAGAACAGCCCTGGGGTGAAGCCCAGCATGGCTTTCACGTCATGGGAGAACCGCTGGATCCCTGTGGAGCACAGAGCCGTCATGGGGCAAGGCAGCTGCAGCCCATGGGCTCAGGCCTCATCTGGTTTCCAGGTCCCATCCCGTTGCTAGATCCCATCCTGGTGCCCCTCTTACCATAGAACCAGGACACAGCTATGGTTTCCAGCAGCACCACGGCCAGGATGGAGCAGCCAGCACCAAACTCCTCCAGCAGCTTCACCACGTAGGCACCGCCCTGGAGCGAGATGGGTTGGTGGGATGGCACTGTGCTCACTGATGGGGCACAGCACAGACCAGCATCTTCCCCAGGCTGTACTCACGTAGGTGAGGGTGCTCAGTGAGCCCAGGAAGCAGACTGTGATGAGGCCGAGGACGAAGAGCTCCCTGCGCTGGGCCAGGACCTGGGGGTATTCATCCATCACGGCAGTGATCACGGCCTCCAGGCCCCCAAACTGCAAACGGAGCACAGGAATGAGACGGAATCTTCCCCCTGTTGCTGTGTCAGTGCTGCTGCAGAGGTTCCTACCGTGCTGTCCAGCCCCAGCGTTATCATCATCAGGAAGAAGATGATGGCGAAGAAGGTGGATCCCACCATGTTGGCGATGGCTTCGGGGTAGGTGATAAAAAGCAGGCTAGGACCTAGGAAGGGATGCAGGTTGGTTTTGCCTTTCTTCTGGGTGCTGGCAAGCAGTGGGATTTTATAAAGTGTAGCAGTCCAGGCCTCACTGCCATCCATGCACCCCTGGGTGCACAGGGACATCCCAGCTCCAGCAGGGGCACCATGAGGCCAGACAAGATGGGGTTCTGAAGCAGTGGGGGGCAAACCTTTGTCTCTGGCTACATCCTCCACCTCCACATCCCGCATCTCAGCCATGTAGCCCAGCACAGTGAAGATGACAAAACCCGAGAGGAAGCTGGTGAGGCAGTTCACTGCACTGGTGATGAGTGCATCCCTGGAAGACAGAAGGCAGGGAGACGTGGCAAACGGCTGAGCCCTCCCTGCATGCCCACACCATCAGGGAAATGGGCAGCAGTGCTCAGCCCATGGCTGTGGTGCTCTGCTGCAGCTGCTCTGGCACAGCCCCATGCCTGCACCGCATCTTGCAGCAGGTGCTCACCGGTAGCAGTTGTTGTGGAAGTGGTTGTAACTGGCCAGAGCGAGAAGAACACCGAATCCAGGACCCAGGGAGAAGAAAATCTGTGCAGCAGCATCAACCCAGACCTGGCAGAAGCAACAGGCAGCTGGAGGCTGGGTGGATGCTCTGCGGTTTGCCCACCCCACAGCAGGCCCCCCTTGGCACAGGGATGCACTAACCCTAACCCTGAATGCTGTGCCCAGGGGGAGAGGAAGCCAAAGGGAGCCTCAAGCCTCTGTGCCAGGTCCAGGCAGCAGCGTGGCCCTGGTTATCTTTAATGAGAATTTTCAAGTGTTGCCTGGTAATTACCCACAGGAAGCCTATTGTCAAGCCAGGGTGAGAACACGGCTCGAACAAACCGTGGCAGCAATGAGATGGGTGATTCAATTATAGATTTACATTTCCAAGAGCCCATCCAGGGCATTTCATCTCTACAGAAGCAGAGCACAGGGGTGGGTGCACGCTGTGGGAGGGTCTGTGTGCTGCTGGCCTCGGAGAGGGGAGCAGGGTAGGCAGAGACGGGGCACCTGCACTCACCGCTGTGCTCAGCAGCTTGCCCCAGTCTGGGCGCAAGTAGAAGAGGACCCCCCTCCAGGCTCCAGGCAGGGTGGCCCCACGGACCAGCAGGATGAGCAGGACGAGGTAAGGCAGCGTGGCCGTCACCCACACCACCTACAGCAGGGGCAGCCATCAGCCACGGCACTGAGCACCCAACAACCTGGCTGCAGGGATGGGGAGGAGGCGATGCCCCAAGTTTAGCCAGGCAGGAGCTCAGGGTTGCAGCAGCATTGGCATGGGTTCTTCTTACCTTCCCAGAGGTTTTCACCCCTTTCCACAGGCTGAAGTAAACGATGGTGAAGATGAGGAAAAGGCAGAGGAGCAGCTGCCAGCGGATCCCCCCCACGTTGTACAGACCTCCGGACTTCTGAAGCTCCAGGACCTTCCTCCTACGGCCAGACAGGGTCTCAGGGTCTCATGATGCCCATGTGCAGTGGTACGTCTGCTGCCAGGCCCCCTATCCTGCTCCCTGCACTGCGAGACATACCCCAACTCCAGCTCACTGCCCACATGTGGACACTTACGTATAAAACTCCTCAGCTGGGGACCTGGAGAAGTTGGTCCAGGTCACGTTGTTCCTCCCAAAGTAGTTGGTGCAGTTGGGTGTATTCCAGGGGTTGTCACAGCTCGCCCAGGGCAGGGTGCCCGAGAAGGATGAGTAGAAGTAATAGAATGCCCAAGCGATGATGGTGTTGTAGTAGAAGGAGACGTAGAGGCCAATGATGCAGATGGCAAAACCGATGCCTGTGGAGAGAGAGGGACAGGTGGGAAAGCTGAGCCTGTGCCCTGCATGGGGCTGGTGGTGTTTCTTAGGGCTGCTGGTCCTGTGTGGGGCTGGTGGTGGTTCTGCATGAAGCGGGGCTCACTCACCTTTGAAGATGGGGCAGATGTGCTTCCAGATGGGAATGGCGCCCGTCCTGTGGAACTGCCCCAGGGCCAGCTCCATGTAGAAGAGGGGCACCCCTCCAAAAACAGCCATCAGCGTGTATGGGATGAGAAAGGCTCCTGTGGGGTAAGGAGCAGAGTGGGGTGACTGCTGCAACCCTGTACCAGGCGGTGAGCGTGCACAGGGATGTGTCGTGAAGCATGGATGAGCATTTGGATGCACGCAGGCTTTGGGATGCCCTGCAGCAAGCAGCTCACAGGTGGGTGCGTTGCTGGGAACACTCAGGCAGGCTGATGCAATGAGCAGAACAAGGCAGACACAGGGGATGAGGCACTGTGCACCTCTTAGGTCTCCGATTTTAGGGGAAATCTCACTGATTGTCACCCCGAGATACAAGTAATTAACGCTGTCATCTACATTATTCATGCTCGCAGTGCTTTTAGCAGAGCTGTGCTGCACCCAGTGGACTTTTTAGAAGTGGAGCTGCTCTCTGTGCTGTCGGGATAGCTCAGCTGGGGGCAGTTAATTGAACCCCCACAACTTCTCTCTGTGAGAGCCTCCACGCACCGGGGGCATCACATCCCTGCTGCCCTGCCCTCATGGCACGGTGCTGCCAGCCCTGCAGGCTCATCCTGGCTGGGAGTCCATCCCTCCCTCTATGGAGCTGCTGCCCAAGCCCAGCTCCCCACCCAGAGCCCACAGCTCCCTCTGCACTGATGGAGAGCAGCTCCAGCAGAAGTTCACTGGCTGTCCCACAGGATTAAGGCACAAATAACTGCTTCCGTGGGGGCACCTGGGATCCACGCTGTAGCCTTGAGTGTGGTACTAATTATCTCCTGCTAATTTCCCCAAGCTTGAGAAGATGTTACCCGAATGCCGACTTTGGCAATTAAATCCACTGTGCTGTTGCAAACGGCACAGAATTCTCATTCCTCATTTATAATTTCTATGCAAGAGTTGTTCATTATTATTATTATTATTATTTGGGTCTATTTAAAGCAACTTATTTAGCCATCATTTACTGAAGACGTTTCCTTCATGGAGCTTTTCTATCTTCTGCTAGCTCCATGGGAGGAAGCACCCATGTTGCACAGGGCTGTGCTCACAGATCAGGGCTCACACTGCATCCAGCACCACGGCTGCATGGAGCTGAGACCGAAGGTGTCTGCAGAGTTATTCAAGGCACTGCCTGCCAGAGGTTTGCTTGTACCCAGGGATAAGACCAGCGACAGCCTCCCACCCCAAACATGCAGCTCCATCACTGCAGACCGGCGCAGGGTACGGAGAGAAGAGAGGTGAGGAAAAGTGGGGAGAAGTGGAGCTGCCCTCTGCCAAGAGGAGCAGTTAGAGACAAACAGAGAAAAGCAACAGCGAGTTCTCAGCATCCCAAAGCCCACAAACAGCTTTTTGCTCCCCCAGTGCAGCAACCCCAGCGCTGTCCTTACCCCCTCCGTTCTGGTAGCAGATGTAAGGGAAGCGCCACACGTTGCCCAGATCGACGGCAAACCCGACGACTGAGAGGAGAAAATCCATTTTCTTGCTCCACTTGTCCCGGGGGTGGGCTGGGGGCACAGGGATGGCTCCGGGACCCCCATCGTGTTGAGGGGGGCCAGCAGGCACCGGGCAGCGCTCCCCCATTCTGTGCCCCTGCGAGTTCTGCAGGGTTGGGTGAGCAACTTGGGGAGGGAAGGATGGATTTTTCTCCGTCTGATGACAGATCTGAGGAGGGGAGGGTCCGGCTGCCTACGTGTCCCCACCTCCAGCTGGGAACCCATGGCTCCAATGGGGAGAGCCGTGCTTTGATCAGTGCAGAAGGAGTGGGGAGGCTCACAGCTCCATCCCCTGCTCCTTGCATCCAGGGGACGTTTTGCTGTCGGGGTGGGTTTTTTTTTTGCACAGATGTGGGGTTAAGGCAGAGGTGGTGGTTTGGTTCTGCACCCTTTCAGTGCAACATTGTTTTTTTGTCTTTGGTGCAATTTGCAGGCCGGAGGCACCTCCACCTGCTGCCACAGCCAGCGATGCTTTGAGATCTGGGGGTGCGAGTGGTTGTACCACTGGAAAGTGGAATAACTTCTGCAGCCCACAAGCTATCGGGAGGGAATGGTGTGGTACCGAGAGCCATCGCTCTCTTCCATTTGGCAGTTCAACAGCAAACTTCACTGCAAACAAAACAGGCAGCTCCCTGCATTGCACCCTGCACAGCTAAGCCCTGCAGGAGGCTGTGGGCACTCCAGGCCACGTGTGCTCCAGGCACCCCTCATCTGTAATTAAAAGAAACTACAAATGAGATCAAAACGGGACACGGACGGCAGGTTGCTGTGACGACGTGACGCCAGCTGGAGTCCTCTGGACATGAATGGTGCTGCAGCATGTGCATGGGGACCTGCTGGAGATGCCCCATTAAAGTACCACGTTTGCTGTTGCTGCACAGGGCTGAATGCCTCCCAGGCACCAAGGTTCCCCAGCTGGGGCTCGGCATGCAGGTGAGAGCCAATTAATCCCCCCATGGGTTTATAGGAGATCCGTGTCACTCAAAGCTGTGAATTCCAGCAGCACCTCCTATAACGTGGGTGTGGGTATTGAACCCATCAGCGACCAAAGCCAAGTGGTGCTCGGCTGTTGGGTGCTCTGTGTCTCCCTGGGGATGGCTGTGTCTGAGCAGAGTGCCGGGGCTTCATCCCACAGGCAGTCCTCCCTGTGAGTGACAGCAGTGACAGCATTGGTGTCATAGCAACCAAACCAGCAGCTCTTTTTCTGCAGCTGACCCTTATTTTCTCCAGGGGGTCTCGTTGCCACAGATCCTGTTGGTGATGCCAACGCTCTGCTCCTAAGCTGCAATTGCAGGGCCCCGCTGCTGGCCCCACCTGCCCCCAGGCACCTGCTGTCAATTCCATGCTGAGCAGGCTCTGAGATCCCCATTGCTTTGAGAAACTTCCCCAGAGCTCTCCTTATTCTGGTCCCAGCTCTCCGCTCCTGCTGTCCATGTCTGCGTGTGCTACCCTGCGCCATAGGATCACAGCTGGCGTTGGAAGGGACCCTCAAAGACCAGCTGGTCCCTTCTCATGCAGCAAACAGGGACACCCAGAGCTCCATCATGAAGGTCTGTGGGCATCCTGATCTGATGGATGGCCACCAGCCCTCAGCAGCAGGTTGGGATCACTCCGAATTTAAAGTCCCTTCCATCCCAAACCATTCTCTGATTCCACAGCAGTTGAGGGGGCAGCTGCATCCAAATCACTTCAGATTCAGAACGCACTGTTGAAATGTAGCTGAAATCAGATTTAAATCTGAATTTCCACCGAGTTAGATGAGTTTCTGAAGAGCGCACTGATCTGATTATCCAACCTGCTTCCCCATGCCATGAAATGCAGAGAGGTGAATTGTGGTCTTAAAACCACCGTTCTGTTTAAGCCGCAGAGGCAGCAGTGGGAAGTTTAATTTAATTAGCATGATACGCAGAGATGTAACTTAATCACATTAAGGGTAGCTCGACGTGCTCCTGCTCCAGCTCTCCAGACTCCAGAAACCTGGGGCCAACCCCATTCTACCCACGCTTTACGAGGCGCTGCTTTATGAGGCTGTGATGCCTTCATTGTGAGTGTTTATTAGCCTGCCTTAATTGCCTGTTCAGCACCGTAGGACGTAAATAAAAGACGGGCAGAGCAGCACAGCTGTGTGCCACCTGCATGGGTAAGGCTGGGGTCCCTGGCCCCCCTGGTGCCATCTGCCTTTGTTAGGGCATTTAGCAACAGAATTAATGGCAAAAAACAAACGCTGCAGGAGGAAATAGCGTTCCTCTACGACCCGCTACGGCACAGAGATTCTCCCTGTACAAAAGGCAAATTGCAGGGATGAGTTCTGCATTGCTCTCAGCCTGCAGCTCGCTCGTTCTGCCCCGTGCTAATGTGGTTTGTGGTTAGTGGAAACCGGACTGCTGAGGAGCCAGGATGCTGTTTCTATGGAAATGTCCTGGAACATCAAACGAGGGAGCAGAAAAACAGAAAATATGTTAATAAGAACTGCGAGCCAGGGCTTGCGCTGAACTGTTTGCAATCTTGATTCCAGGCATCTCCGGGTCTCCCGCGAATAGGGCTTTGCTGCTCGTTATCTCTTTCTCGGTGCAGAATGCCAACGGGAGCGCGGTGGGCGGGCACGGCTGTGCGGGGCTGTGCGGGGCTGTGCGGGGCTGTGCGGGGCTGTGCGGGGCTGTGCGGGGCTGTGCGGGGCTGTGCGGGGCTGTGCGGGGAGAGGGCTTTGCCACATGGCCCAGAACACGAGGCACGGCCCCGTCTCAGTGTCACCCAGCCTCGTGGGTCGCTGCCCTGGCGCACACCGGGCCTGGGGCTGCTTGGTGGGAGGATTCCCCAAATGCGGGAGATGATGTGGATGGTGGTGATGGTGATCCTCGGGGAGCCGCCGGAACGGGGCCACGCTGCTCAGGGGACAAACAGCACCGCCGTCCCCACGGAAGGGATGAGCCCTGCGGAGGGCACGGCTCTGCCGGCCGCCACCGCACCGCACGGCCGGGCCGGGCTCGCACGGAGCCCCGCTCCATCGACGGCCGTCCCCGGGCGGTGCGCTCGGATTGGCGGCGCTCCCGGCCTCGGCTCCACCCCGGCGGGCGCGGTGGGCGGTGCGGACCCGATCGGCCCGGCCCGGCCCTCCGCCACTCTGCGGGCGCTGCGGAGCGCGGCTATGGCGGCGGCCCCGGCGGGTAGGGCAGGGCTGGGATGGGATTGGGGGCGGTGGGTCGGGGGGCTGCGGGGCCGGGCCGCGCTAACGGGGCTCTCCCCTTCTCCCCACAGAAGCGGAGACCCGGCAGCGGTTGCTGCGCACCGTCAAGAAGGAGGTGGGTGCGGGGATGCCGTCCCGCTGCCGTGCCCCGGCCGGTCGTTCCGCTCGTGGGTGCGGGCGCAGCGCCGGGCGGTGCCGCCCTCGGGCAACGGGAACTCGGCGGTCCGGCCGTGCGCCGCGCCGGGCGGTGGGGTTGGGGGGCGGCCGTTCCCCGCGTGGGACACGTTGCGGAGACCCGGTGTGCCACGGAGAACCGAGAGCATCCCTGGCCACGGGCTGAGCCTGCAGGCCGGCTGTGCCGGGCGCTGGGTGCGTGCGGTGTTCTGTTGGTGAGCATCTGCGTGTATCCACGGTGGGTTCGGGGAAGCGGTGCTTCTCCTGGGAGCGAGCGGGGATGCTGACAGCGCTGCGTTTGTTCATCCAGACCCTTTCCCCACCTTTAATCCCGCGCCGGGCGTGGTGGCGAGCAATGCTACTCGTTGCCTTGACGACAGATATTAAACCAGCGAAAGGCTGTGACATTTCTTTAGCATCGTGGATGAAGCCGACATCTCGTTATTGCCGTCTGCCTGCGGCTCCTCCCGAGGCTGCAGGTGGGGATGGGGCTGCTGGGTGCACGGCTGGAGGAGGAGGAGGACGGAGCTTCTTTCTGCAGCCTGCTGGGCCTCAGTGGGCACTACTGATCTCCAGGAGCATCTTCCATGCTGGCAGCCGGTGCTGGGCTTCTCTCTGTGCACACGCTCTCTCTGTCTCTCCAGGGTCCCTATGTTTGAGGAAAGTGCCTAAAGGAGGAGTGCTGAGGGCTGTAATGTGCCCTTCTGGTAGCACAGGAGAGCTGTCTGCTGGCTCTTAACGGATCAGCTGTGCTGCACGGGCGGTTGGTGAATTCAGGTGGAGGTGAAGGAGTGAGGTAGGGCATGGGAAGAGCCTTTCTGCCCTGCTGAAATGCCACCAGTCCATGTGTCACTGTGTGACAGCTACATCAGCAGGTGCCTCATATCTGCCCTATAGGGAGGGCAGTGCTGATGCAGAACAGTTTTCATAAAATCATAGAACGGCTTAAGTTGGAGGGGACCTTAAAGGTCAAGCAGTTCCCATTGCCATGGGCTGGGTGCTCCTCACCAAAACTCAGGCTGCCTTTAATACTCCAGGGATGGAGTGCCCACAGCCTCTCCCCCTGGGCAGTCTCACTGCTCTGGGCTCAGCTGCTGCTTTGCCACACAGCTGTGCTTGCCCCAGATTTTCTCCCAGCACTGTGCTGCTGCCCTTGGCCCTGCAGGCAGGGCTGTTTGCATGCAGGCACACAGGTGCAGGGGTTCCATGTCAGACCCGTGCTCTGCATTCTTTGCTCTGTTAGGATTTAAAGAAAAAAAAAAAACAACAACCCAAAAACAGGAAATGTGCTTCTGTAGGTTATGTATGGAACTGCAGCTTGGGGTGGTGGGGCGTTCTGTTGCCCATTCTCTGCTCGTTAAGCCCATTTTACACACACTTTTGCTGTTTTATTTTCATTTTCTTGCCCTTTTTTAGACTGACTTCAGGCTGAGTTGGGAGCCTGTGCAGCCTTTGGAGCAGTGCTAGGAAGTGCCAACTGCAGAAACCCTCCTTTTCTTTTCCCACCCCTTGCATTCTCACCCTTCACACAACTCCATATTCCCATCCCATCACACCAACCCTGCTTTGCATGCCCTCAGCTGTGGCCTTTTGGAATCTGATGGTGTTCCCATGTGTCAGTGAGCTCCACTGGGACTGGGAACAGCCACAGAGCACACTGGGGAAGCCATGCCACATCTGTAGCCCTGGGGCAACAGCAGAAGGAGTAACAACATCGTGCAGGCAATGCCTGATGAGAGGAGATAGGTAAACAATAGATGGAATTGCCCATAGCATTACAGTGAGCAAATGGACTCCAGCATTTGGTTGTTGCCATGGTTAATGCATTTTTATTTTGAGGAAGTCCTGCTCTGCAGTAGGTTTGTGGATTGCAATGAGTTGGGCTGTCCCTATCAGTTTTGTGTGTGTGTGTGCCCATATGGTTATAATAAATCAAACTGATCTTGAAAGCTGCAAAATTGACTGTCTGTCAGCAGGCTGTAGGGGAGAAGTGGCAGGATGGTTTTCAGAGGAATTCTGTTTACTGTTATGCAGGAAAAGTAACATAAATCTTCTCTGGTTTTCTCTTAGAACCTTTATCAGATGGACTCCAACCCCCAAATATCCCAGATTGAATTTCTGACTGAAAATGTGCTTATTGCAACTGAGCTGGAAGGGATGCGTGTGGTCATTGAGACCAGCTCCAGTTGTCAATTGACTTTCAGCCTGCTTGCCAGCTCTTGTCCCATAGCCTTCCACCTACATGGGATGTACTGGTATGTGGCTGGGGTGGGTGCTGCTGTAGCTGCTCTCTGGTTCTGCTGCAGACATAACTACATCAGGCAGTGCCTCCTTCCACCCTCAGGTCAGCTGCTGTGCAGCAGTGCTGTCTGCTTTGTGCCCAAGCACAGCAGCCCCTGAGAGCTCTGCTCCTGCAGGGTGGCTTCCTCCTTTGAGATGTGCACGCATGGCTGTGCTCCCAAATGGCCACGGGGTCCGTGCCAGCTCCTTCATTCAGGTGCACAACAGAAAGTTGTGAATTAATTCCAGGTTATTAAGATTTGAAGAATGGATGGCAGTCGCTGCCAGTGTCCTCGAGGCCAAATTGAAGAAGCGAGGCTTTGTGTGGCTTAGGCAGAAGGAAGATGCAGATGATAAGCTGTGGGTCTGTAATAAAAGAGGGGCTCTCCAGCAGCACGGTCAGCCTGTTTGAAACATCCCTGTATCAGAAGTAAACAGGAGGCTTTAATGCCTCATTTCTCAATTGCCTGCATTGATCTCTTCTGAAAAGAGTACTACTGACTGCTGGGGGCCATTTTCTCTCCTTTTGAAGATAAAGGCACTGGTGTCTCATCCTCCAGCTGCTCCGGTTGGATTTCCTGCCCTGCACAAGGCAGCTCTGCTCCTTGATTCCTTGTCTGCTCCAGTGCTCAGGGAGATGAGGTCGGTGCTCCTTCCTCTTCCAGCTGCCAGATCTCCATTCTCATGCCACCATACGCCTTGAGCACGTGGCTGTGTCCCATAGCAGCTCAGGGCATGCATGCTTTGTGCAGAGCTGGGCACCAGGGCAAACCTTCAGGATCAGGCACTGAGAACAGAGACACAGCTGAAGTTCCTCCCAAAGCGTTGCGGTGTTGGCTGAGCGCGTGACAGCAGTGCCAACAGATGGCATGGAGGTTTGCATTTGACAAACACCACAGGAATAGCTCCAGCTATAGCGTGAGCTTCTGAGATCTTAAATTAGCGTGGCATGTATGGATTTGTGACTTAAACTTGATGAAGAAAGTCTGCTGCAAAACGCTGCCTGCAAATACAAACCGCTGGGAACGCTCCCCTGCTTTAATGTTGTGTCTGTTTCAGTAAGTGATCCCTTAGCACTGTGTAATACCTGAGAAGAGGCTGTGCTGCAGGGACAAACCCTGCATGAGGTATGGGGAACTGCTGCAGAGCTTGAGCAGAGCTTATTCTTGGAGTGGGACCTTGATTGAGTGAAGCAGTTAAAGGAATGGTGAGGTCACACCGAGGTCCCCCGTGTGGATGTGTTGAACCAAGGCTGATGGGGAGATGGGCTTTTTCAGTGCTAGAATTAACTTCCAAGCACGTCATCAGGGCAGCAATGAGAATGAGAAGGTGGCAGCTCGTGAGAGTTTGGCAAAGCAAACATGCAGAAAGCAAACAGAGTTTAGATTGGTGGAGCACCGCCTGCCCTGTGCTCACAGCTGGGAGCAGCATTCTGCTCCCATGGAGCATCCACAGCGTTCTGGGCTTTACCCACAGCTGCCCCACACATCCCTATGGGGGCAGAGGGGATTGTTTTGTTTGAATGCTCTGTGCTGTGAGGCTCTCGCTCCCAGGGTTTATTCCTCATGCAGCCACTCACACGTAGCCCTTTGCATTGGCCAAGTGTCCTTGTTGCAGTGCCCTTCCCACTTCTCTTCCTTTAAATACCTCTGATTTATGTGGCTCAGTGCAGTAACCTCAGTCAATACAGCGTTGTGGGTTCTTCGTCTTTTCCCTGCAGTGGGTAATTTTCCACTGTGCTGCATCTCCTGGCAGGGCTTGTTTGTGGGTTGCTGCACTGAGCTGGGTGCCCATCCAGGCTGAGGACCCCCTGTGCCACACAGCAGTGCTGAGCTGATGGCCCCTGCCCTGCAAGCACTGATGGGTGAGCGGTGCAGCCCAGCGGTGGGATGGCAGCTGCCAAATATTTGGATATGCAGCTTCAACCTGAACCTGGCGGCTTGTTTGAAGTTTGGGATTTGGTTATGTACTGTGTGCATTGATTCCCAAGTGTTTCTCCCAGGTTGTGCTTTTCTGGGGTTTAAAATACGGATCCTTCGTTTATGCTTTAGGATGATTCACTCACAGGCGGTTCCCCTGATAGTTCCCCATTACAATACTGCAGAAGAAATTTCAGACCTAGAGCATTTCCCTGCTCTATTTGGGGGCTTTGGGGTGTCTCTGGCCTGCCTGTGCCCCCAGCAGGTGGTGACCAAGAGGGTCGGTTGCAGCTTTTGGTCACAGCGAGACTTTTTTCTTTAAGCCATTTTCATAAAAGAACTTACTTTATTGGCCTGCCAGCCATGCATAACTGGCCTTGATTTTATCCTCCTAAGGAGCTTTAATTCCCCCAACGAGGCCATTAGAAGCTTTTCAGCTGCAAGGTTTGCTTGGCCAGCTCTTGACCTGCCCTTTTTCCTCTTTCTTTTGCCTTTAGAGAGAACATCTCAGTACTCCGAGCTGCTCACACTCCCACCTGTGCCCTGTGAGCCCTTTACCCTACATTTACCCTACATTTTCTGAAACCAAGGAGTGCAAAGCAGGGTGCTTGGGAGTAGACCTTCAAGATGACCCAGTTCCAAGCCCCTGCCATGGGCTGGGTGCCCCCCACCAGAGCAGGGCTCCATCCATGGCTTTGGGCACCTCTAAGGATGGGGCACCCACGTGGGTTACAATTTATTTTTCTTTCCCTAATTGTGTTCCTGATGTATGACATACGTGACAGCTTCCTTCTGATTAAGTCAGCTGAAATGAGTGCCTGGGATGTGTCGTGAGCAACGCCTGGAGGGCAGCGTGATTGCATTGCCATGCAGAGGAGTTCCTGGTCACGGCTGATAGCCGACCCTGGCACTGCTGGGGTCCCTGTGTCCCACACAGGCCATTTTGTGCCCACTCCACCCCAGGTCCTGCTCTGATCTGGGGGTGAAGCTCCACAACCCCTCTAAATGTCCGTTTGCTCAACAGGTGAAGCAGATCATGGAGGAGGCGGTGACGAGGAAGTTTGTGCACGAGGATAGCAGCCACATCATCTCCTTCTGTGGTGAGTGCCTGGGGGAGGCATTGCAGTCAAAATGAGGTTGTTCCTGCTGTTCTGAGCCTTCTGTGCAGCTCTGGTTACCATGCACGCTGTACGCCCATCTGCCCCTTGGAGGTGGTCAGTGCTGGATGGGGTGGGTGAATGTCAGAGCTGTGCAGAACCCAATTAGCGTCAGCCTTGATAACAAGGGAGTGCTGCATGCTGTCAGATGGATGAGTTTGTTGGTGTGTGGGGAGTCCTGGGTCTGGAGCTGGCTCCTCAGTGCTGCTTGGGTGAGGACACACTGCTCAGCTTTGTGGTGCGGGTGGGATGCAGCCAGGTGAGGGGCTGTGTGCAGACAGACAGCATTCGTCAGACATGTGCTGTGTGTGTGCCCAGCTATGTCCTTGTCAAGTGTTTACCCACTCACCCAGAGCTTGAGTGTGCTTTGGCAAGGTGCCTGGTGCCTCCACCTGCCTCTGCCTGCTGCCAGCAGCTGCTGCTTTGGGGAAAAAGCAGTGACCTCTATGGAAGAAGAGCAAGACCCCTGCTGCCTTCCCACCTGGCAGTTGGCTTGCACGAGGTGCTTTTATAGAATCAGGACCACTTGAGTTGGAAGGGATCTTTAGAGGCCATCTGCTCCCACTGCCTGCAGTGCACAGGGACACCCATCCATCAGTGCTCATTGCCCTGTCCCTTGACCGTGGCTGTGTGCAGGGATGGGGCACCACCACCTCTCTGGGTGGTGCCTCACTGCCCATACTGTAAACAGTTTTGTTTCTTATATTCCTTCTAAATCTCCCCAGGTGTTTTCTAGATGCCTTTCAATCTCTTTATAGTCCCTTCTCTCAGCAGCCTTAGGTGTAATGCAGCAGCAGTTGGCGTTACAATGGATGGTTTGTCAGAGCTGCTGCCCTGCTTGAAGGGAGCTTACAAGCTCCTGCTCCCTTCTAGGAGACCAACTTTTTACAGGGTCTGATGTTGCCAGGACAAGAGGGATAGTGTGAAAGTAAAAGAGAGGAGACGTAGGTTTGGCATTATGATGACATTCTTTACTCAGAGGGCAGTGAGGCTCTGGCACAGGCTGCACAAAGTGCTGTGGTGCCCATCCCTGAAGATGCCCTTGGCAATGCATGGGCTCTGGGCAGCCAGCATACAACAGGGGTTGTAGCTGGGGAGGCTTTAAGGTCCTTTCCAACCCAAGTGATTCTATGGGAGAGCTGCTGCCAAGAGTTGGTGCAGAACCCAGCAGTGTCCTCAGCCTTGCAAGGTTCTTTAAAGCAAAAAGTGTGAAGCCCAGGCTTCCCAAAGAGCAAGCAACTCCTCTTAGCTGCATCTCAGCCTTGGGGCTTTCCCACATACGGGGCCATCCTGTGCCCACTGGGTGTGCTGTGACTGTCACTGCTCTGCAGGGCACTCACTGAGCCATGCTCAGCTGTGCTTTGGCACAGCCCACAGCTGGGGCTGTTGTGGCTGCTGCTGAGCAAAACGCTGCCGGCAGGGTGCAGAGGGGAAGCAGCCTTCCTCCATGCACAAACTGCTGAAGGGCAGCTTGCTAATTTGGAGCCCGGGAAATAAATGACAGAAGTGATGACGGCTCTGGAAGGAGTTGCTCCGGTAACTCGTTTAGCACCGTCGCCGCTGAGTGAGACCAGAGCATCTGTGTGCACACGCACAAAGCAGAAAGAGGAGCGGGCCAGGAGGTCTCCTTTTCTGTTTTGGAGAGCAGAGGCTGCCTTCTTCCTTTTGTCCCAGGCCCTCGGATGGCATACAGCAGGTGATAGGTGGCGGGTCTGTGTGCCTTTGTGTTCTGTCGACTGAAAGGCATCGAAAGAGCAGAACAGGCTTCAAGATGTGACTCATTCTCTGTTCTGTGCAGCACGAGGCTCCGCAGCCTGCAATTATTTATAGCCGCCTGCGGCATGGAGCTGAGGCACCCAGGCACCAGGACTTGTTGGTTCCTTCTGGTTCTTATTGATGCCACTGTGCTGCCACTGGGTGGTGGAAGGACCAGGAGCCAGGCTGTGCTGCTCTCTAAATTGGATGCTTTGCTGCAGCTCTCAGTGAGCCGAGGGAGCTTATAAATAACCTCCTCTGCTGACAAGCAGAGCGTGCTCGAGCCTGGCTCTGGCTGAGCAGAGCTGCCCTTTCCTCTGGGGAGAGCTGCCTTCCTCGCAGGGCCCTCCTCATCCTCCCAGCCCTCTGCAGAGCCAACGTACCGCGAAGCCCTTGTGATGAGAGCAGTGGGCAGGCAGCAAAGGGCAGCTGCCCTCACTGGAAGCAGACAAACGCGAGCTGGCACCTGTCATGTTCACACTGCCCTGGGAGCTGATGGGGGCCAGCGGCAGGGCTGGGGGCTGTCCGTGCCATGGGGCACATTATGTGCATCAGTGCTGAGCTCACCTCTGTGCTCAGCCACCGAGTGGGTTGGAAGTGTGCTGAGGAGCTCTGACAGCTCTGCAGTCTTTGGGTGCAGCCAGAGCACCCGTGCCATTCTCTCTGGTAGGTCATGCCCTTGGGGGTGGGCAGAGTGAATGTTAGCAGTGGGGGCAGAAGGAAATAATGAACCGGGCTCCAAAAATGACGAGGTTAGAAAAGAAAACGCTGTTACTCTTCTGTTTAATGTGGGCAAGTTGCACTTAGTTTGTGTGCTCGAGCTTCTGAGCCCTGGGGAGAGCACAGGGAGTTTCCCCTGCATAGTCTGCACTCTCTCAGCAGGAGCAGTGTTTGCAGAGGTTCTGGGTATGGCACTGAGGATGGATGCTGGGTGCTCTGTGCTGCTGTAGTACTTCAGATGCTCTGTGTGCTGCTCCCTAGCTGGCAGCAGCACGTGCTGCACTGGCTATGATGTGAGCAAGGCAATCTGCTGGCTTTCCTGTGCAAGCACAATTGCTCTGACTTGCCTGCTGGAAACTCAGAGCAGAACTGACTGTGCCAAGCAGGGGCAGCCCAGAGGTTAGGCTCAATGTTCACGGGGCTTTTCTGCTTGTGATTCTGCTTCCAGCTGGCTCCCAACCTACTTGGCAGAGCTGGGTGCCCACTGCTCCACCCTGCACAAGGCTGGGACCTGCCTGAACTTTGGGGAGATGCCCCCTGGGCACTGCACAGTGCCTGGGTGTGGGCTCAGGCAGGGAGGGCTGTTTGTATCTGCCACTTACGTTTCAGCCACGTAGTGCAGAATAAATGATGGATGTGGGATGGGATGATTTGGGTGCTTGTCAGGAGGGAGGAGTTGCCTTGCCATTGGCGGTTGGCTCTGCAAACAGTGCTCTGGGACAGGTGGGAAGATCTATGCATGCTGTTTGCGGTGTGTCTGGGCTTCAAGGAAGGTCTGTGCAGGGCTTTATTTAAACACAGGGCACCCATGCAACTGCTCCCAGAGGCTGCTTTGGGTGAGCAGGGCTTGGCTTTCCAAGCGAGAGGTGCATCAGCTGTGGGGAGGCTAGGCATGTTGGCTGTGCAGCATGAAGCAGGGTGCTGACATGTCAGGGAGCTGCTTGGCACAGCCACATCCATCACCCGTGGGGCCAAGAGATTTCTGCAGTGCTTTGATCTGATGGAATAAGTCTGTGTCTGACTCCAGACATCGATCCTGAGCCCTCTCAGGGGGCTCTGGCAGGCACACTGCCAGTGCTGTTGTGTCCATATGCATCCTTCTGTGCAGCTGCTGCCTGGGCAGCAGAGCTGGGTGCCTCAATCCCACTGCTTACAAGGGAGAGCTGAGCTGCCTTCAGCAGGGCCCTTCAAAGTGCCTGGGAGGTGATGCACAGGGGTTTACAGTGATCCTGGATCCACTGCAGCAGGCACTTGCATCTTGGCATACCTGCAGTTCATGTTTTCTTGTGTCAAACTGCTCCTTTTGCCCAAATTAGCTGAACCAACCTCTTTTTTTTCTTTCTTTTTTTTTTCAAAACTAAAATAATCTCTCTGTACAGTCAGCAGAACTGATAGGCAGAAAGACAGACCATATGAACTGCATGCTGTTTTGGGTAAATAACATCTGGGTACCTTAACCTTCCTTCTGCTGAGACAGGAACAGAATACGACATTGGTTTCCTCTTGGGAAATGTCTCTGCTGTGCAGTGAGGTTATGGATGCAGCAGGGGACAGGCAGTGGTGATGTGGGAGCTCTGCTGCTTCACTAATGAGTTTGCTCTGTTGCAGCTGCTGTGGAAGCGTGTGTCCTGTATGGGCTGAGGCGCAGGGCGGCAGGATTCCTGCGCAGCAACAAAATAGCAGCTCTGTTCATGAAGGTGGGCAAGAGCTTTCCTCCTGCAGAGGAGCTTTGCAAGAAGGTGCAAGACCTGGAGCAGCTCATTGAGAACGCGTAAGGCAACAGCGTGGCTGCTGCCCCACAGGCTGCCTGCATGTTGGCATGGGGGTGCTTAGTTTGAGCACAGCTGATGATTGCAGTGTCCACCTTGAGTCTCCATAGGACAACTTGCTCTTGCGGTGGAGCAGAGTCCTTCCCTGGGCTTTTAATATCTTGAGTGAACTGCTTGTTTCTCTGGGAGGTGGTGAGCTGTGGTTCTTCCTTTCTCTGCCCTTTGTGTTATGCTGTAGGGACGGTTACACACATCAGCTCCTGAGCTGTCAGGGTTTATGGACCAGTGCGTTAAGCCAACTGGAACCCAGTCTGGTTTGCTTTACTGTACAGGGCCATAACCTGCAGTAATTCAACCTCTGTTTAAGTGTGGCTTACTCATCCTTGGACAGGACCCAGGGAGATGGATGGAGCAGCCACCTGGGGGCAGGAATCTTTCAGCTGTACTGAAATAAGCTGCTTTGCTTATGAACTGCTGTACTTGGGCACCAGTGGGAAGCAGTGGGACTCTGCTGGGGCAGAGACTTGTTCTAGGGCAA
Organism: Lagopus muta; assembly: GCF_023343835.1. NCBI lineage: Eukaryota > Metazoa > Chordata > Aves > Galliformes > Phasianidae > Lagopus > Lagopus muta. Next base: position 5,786,089 of record NC_064449.1, on the reverse strand, counting down.
CTTTAGAGCTGGAAACAGATTTAGGGAAGGCAGTTTTCAGATACAGCTGTGGGCCTTCTGGGATAGGGGATGGGACAGATGAAAGGAGCTGTCTCTGATGCTGTTGCCTTCTGCCTCCACAGACGAAATCAAGTCCAGAGCATCCCAGAGAATGTGCGCAAGATGCCAAAGCTGCCCAACCTGTCTCCTCAGGCCATCAAGCACCTCTGGATCCGCACAGCCCTCTTTGACAAGGTCTTGGATAAAATCGTGCATTACTTAGTGGAGAACAGCAGGTGAGTGCTGGCATCAGCCAATGTTTTAGCCTTGCAGCTTGTTCCAGTCTTGCTGGAGGTGCTGCTGGTTGAGATGCATCCAGGTGGGCTGGAGAAGTCACTCTGTGCCAGTTGTGTCACTCTGTTCCCAGGACAGGGACTCCAACTGCTGCTGGCCAGCCCTCTGTGCTCCCTAAAAAGGACAGGACATGCTTGCTCTGCTGGTGTTGTGGAGCACGTTGTCCTTGTCTTCTGGGAGCTGTGTGCTGAGGTGTCCTGTGCTGGTGAAGTGGACAGCCCCAGGAAGGTTTTGTTAGTGCATAGTGATGCTTGCATTGTGCTGCAGGAGGGCATCCCCCAGGAATTTCTTAGCTAGTAGGAACAGCCTCTGATAGGCTCCTTACCCTCTCACCATCAGGGAGGGAGACAGACAGAGGAGGGCATTACAGTGCTTTCGAACCTCGGTCTCTGTCGTTCAGCTCTTCCAGGGGGCTGAAATGCTACAGCATGCCGCTCTTTTTCATTTCTTCTAGTAAATACTATGAGAAAGAAGCTCTCCTGATGGATCCTGTGGATGGACCGATTCTTGCATCTTTGTTGGGTAACGCTTCCCTCTTACCCTGTTCAGTAGCTTACTTCCCAAACCTGAGATGTTGGTTCTGTGATCCCAATTCAATGAACTTTTTTGTAAGCACTTCAAAAAACTGATCAGCTCTGGATGGGCAGAACCACTTCTGAGTTCTTTGCTGCTCTCACGTGGTGCAGCAATGTGTGCTGAGCCCCGTGCTTACGCTGCTCGGGGATGCTGGGCTCCAGTGACCTGAGCAGTGGAATAACACTGATGAATTCCTCGTGTCTGTGTTTTTCTTTGTGCAGTGGGGCCCTGCGCTCTGGAGTACACCAAGATGAAGACAGCTGACCACTTCTGGACAGACCCTTCTGCTGATGAGTTGGTGCAGCGGCACCGCATCCACAGCTCACACTGCCGCCAGGACTCGCCCACCAAGCGCCCGGCGCTCTGTGTGAGTGGATGTGGGGCAGCTCCACAGCTCCCTCTCTGATGATGCAGGGTGGAAATGTGGAGATAATTCACATCATCAAGCCAGGAGTTCTGTCAGTGTGGGCTGTGGAGATTGTGGGTGTGCTGGACCAATGTGGCATTGCATCGTTGGGTCTCTTTGGGGGCAGCATGGATGAGCTGTAAGAGAAGGCAGCTGAAGTCTGTTTGGTTTATTGCATACAGAGCACACTGCTGGGGCTTCTGTGAGTTGAGTCGAGCTTGGCCAGAGCCAGGAATCCTCTTGGAGGATGCACAGGGAGGGAGATCTATCAGGGAGTTTCACGAGTGAGGAGGGAATGAGCTTTCAAGAAAAGCTGTTAGAAACGAGGAGGTGTCCACGCTCAGCTCCCCTCTGTTGGTGGATCTCTTCCAGATTCAGAAGAGGCATTCGAGTGGCAGCATGGATGACCGGCCATCGCTGTCTGCCAGGGACTACGTGGAGTCCCTGCACCAGAACTCCCGAGCCACGCTCCTCTACGGCAAAAACAACGTCCTGGTGCAGCCAGTGAGTACTGAGTGGGGTGAATGCTGCCCTCCTGCCCCACCACATGGCTCTGCCCCATGTTGCTCTGTGATGGGAAGGGGGACAGACTCATTTCTTGTCTGGGAAGACGGTGATTGAACTGTCTTTGTGATACAAATCCTTCCAACCAAATGGAAGAGTTTTGGCTAGAAGCAGGCTTCTTTCCCTGCCCTCTATTAATGGGAGGCTGCAAAAAACTCTCTTCCTGTCCCTTTTTGCTTACTATATTCTAAGAAATGAAGTTAAAACTGCTTAGGCAAGGCTGTTGGGTTTGTCCCAGCTGGGTTCTCAGCCCTTTTCCAAGCCTGAGGTGTCCTGCTGTCTGCTAGGCTTTCTGTAGGCCCACTGTGGCTCCTTGCTCTTGGTGGGCAGACTGTGCTCCAGGTGTGGGTCAGCCCTGGAAGGCACGAGGTGGTGGTGCTTGCTTCTGGTGCCATCCAGGCTGCTCTCAACTCTCTCTCTCTGCATTTCCCTTCTCAAGAGAGATGATATGGAGGCCATCCCAGGCTATTTGTCCCTTCACCAAACTGCGGACATCATGGCACTGAAGTGGACCCCCAACCAGCTGATGAATGGCTCCGTGGGGGATCTGGACTACGAGAAGAGGTGACTCGACTTCTCAGTGTGCTCAAACGGGGCAGAAGGGCCAAAGGTTCCCATGGGTTTTGTGGTGGTGGGGGATGCTGTGGATGCAGCCCATCTCTGCTGGGAATGTTCAGCAAGGTAACTGGAGAAGGTTCTAAAAGGTGCCCAGCGGTGTGATTTGTTGTTCTCCTCTGTTGCTGGTTAAACTGGGAAAGTGAGAAGCTCCTAAATAAGGAAGGGTATCTGCAGACATGATCAGTTCCTGGATAATAATGGAAAGGGTAACAGAGTGGGTTCCATTCTGTAGTGCTGTCTCAGCTGATCCTCGGTGCAGGTGTTCCAAATCCCTCCGATTTAACAGAGCCCTTGGGGTTCATTCCTCCAGCTGAGGACTGCTCAGGAGACAAACACATGAGCTGAGCAGCACATTACCATGCCCTTTGCCTGAGGTTGCATTATGGGCTGCTGGCATTTCTCCTGATAGCTGCATTCTTTTAACTTAACTGCTGAGTCATGGCAGGTCCCAGTTTGCCTCTAAGGAAAAGAAAAAAACAGACAACAAAAACAAAACAAAGCAAATCCTCCAGGAAAGCTGCAGCATTTAGAACATCCTTCCTTTGTCCTGGGGTAAAGATCTTCAACAAAACTTACTGACTTGTTTATTCTCAATTCTAGCATTCTGGGGTTTGTTTACCTCTGTTCTTTTCATCTCCTCTTTCTTCTTGGCCCCTGGGCCATTCCCTTATACCTGATACCTTCCCCCTAAAATGCTATTTCCATCTCAACACTACTTTTCTGGGTTTTTGACTCGGGCATCAGCCTAAGCTCTGCTACATCCCAGTGTCCAGATGTGGCCATGGAGGAGAGGAGTCAGATGGCAAAGCACGAACCTACAAGAAGTGACATCTTACCTTCCATGTGTTTTGTGAGCTGTACTTTAACACCTTCATTTGAAGCACTATTTTGGTAAAGTGACAGATGAACCAAATCCATTTTCAGCTTTGAAACAGCACAGGTTGCTGGGGTTTATTTCCATTCCCTTGGGTACAGGAGCTGGGCAGAACTGTGGCCCAGGCTTGAGCTGCGCTGTTCTGGGCTGGATTTGCCCTCACTGAGCAGCAGGGGCAGTAATTGGTTCTGGAAGGAAGCTGCCTCTTCCTCTGTGGCCTGGTGGCACTCACACTGCTGCTGGGACTCGTCTTTTCTGTAGCTTCCCCCAGAGTCAGGATAGCTGGAGGCAGGATTTGGAGCTGCAGTGAAGGGAAGCAGAGCCTGATGCATGCCTGAACTAAAGCTTGCTCTCCTTCTCTGTTCCAGTGTGTACTGGGACTATGCCATGACTATTCGCCTGGAGGAGATCGTCTATTTGCACTGCCACCAGCAAGGTAAGGCCAGAGCAGGGGCTGCTGGGGCTGTTATCACCTTGGCATTGGCACACAGGGATGTGCCTGTGTGGGGATGGAACGTTTCCATTCAGCTCCAGGGCAGACGTCAGGAGCTCTGGGTGGTCGCTGCTCTGTAAATGCTTCTAGGAAATCCTTTAAATCAGGTCCTGGCTGTGGTGCTTGGCTGGAGAGGACTCTCTGTAGAGCAGTGCTCTGTGGTTTCGAGGGTTTGATCTCCCAGGCAGCGTTTCTCCAGGGTTTGCAATGGACCTAGGAAAGAATCCAAGCGAGGATTGAAAAATCTTTGTTTTGCATGCCAGAAAGACAATTCCCTGAGCTTTCTTGCCTGCTTTCTTCATTTTTGGCTGGTCATGTTTCCCTCATTCATGTGCGTCTTCTCTCTGCTGTCCCTGTTGCTAATAGTAGACAGCGGTGGAACGGTTGTCTTGGTGAGCCAGGATGGGATCCAGAGGCCTCCGCTGCGGTTCCCCAGAGGAGGACACTTGCTGCAGTTCCTGTCCTGCCTGGAGAACGGCCTCCTGCCCCATGGGCAGCTGGACCCACCGCTCTGGTCCCAGCGGGGGAAGGTAGGCGCACAGAGCTGGGCTTCTTCCCTGAACCCGTGCTTGGGGGGGTTTCCTGCTGGCCGGCCCCTTGGGATGTGTCTCAGAGCAGCTCTGCTGCCCGCTGTGACTGGAGGCTGCATTTCAAACAGCACCTCATGCACCCTCCTCAGTCAAACCAGTAAAAGCGGGATGTGCTGGTCTGGTTCTCGTGGACCTTGCCATGCAGTACTGTGTGCGTAGAAGGGATGCGTAGATATGTGTTCTCTGCATAATCCAAAGCTTGATCCAAAGACTGCTCCAGCACAGAGAACATGCAGGCATCCCCCAGGCTGACAGAGTGCTCTGGCTGGGCAGCAGGTCGGCAGCGAGGCAGCATCGCACTGCCCTGCACGGTGGGGCTTTGTGAAGAGCAGGTTTTGTTCTATAGGGGAAGGTGTTTCCCAGGCTGAGGAAACGAAGTCCCCAGGGCTCCTCCGAGTCTGCGTCTGACAAGGAAGATGACGAAGCCACAGATTATGTCTTCAGAATAATCTACCCGGGGACACAGTCTGAATTTGGTGAGTGCGTTGGCAGGGAGCGTTTTGGGTGGGTTATACCTGGTGTATGAGCGAGCGCTGGTGGGCACACAGTGCAAATCACACCAGGGAGGAGTTCCAGAGGAACAGGCTTTGCTTGTAGCGTTTAATTAATTGCCATGTGTTTTTATACCTTCCACTCGCCATGGAAAGCTTAGTTTCTGCAATCCTGCACGTTATTTCAGCAGCAGGCTTCCCTTTGGTCGTGTTTTCTTCCTCCTTCCAGGAAATGGGTGTCTGAATGGGGTCATTTTTCATCATGACACGACCACAGGGCTGATTCTCCTCTTGCTCCCACCAGGCCAAGTGCTGGTGCTGTGTTGCATCCAGCCATATTCCTTCCAGCACACAGGGCAGAGGCAGCAGATCTCTGTGTGCTGCCAGGCTTGGCCCACCTGCCTTCACCTCCAAACACCCCCAGCAGGGAGGGGATGCTGCTGGAGTCACCAGACCAGAAACCTCTCTCTTGATGTCCAGCTGTGAAGGATCAGAACAGTGTGCTTGGCTGCAGTGCTGTGCATTTGTCTTCACTGTTCTGTAGCAGAACACCTTCATTGGTCTCTGGAAGCATCATAAATGGCTTCATGAAGGGGAGAAACAAAAATGTAACAGAAAGCTATGAAATTTGATCAAAATCTCATTCCATACTTTTGAGGCTAGCAGGGGGCAGTCATATCTCCTGCCTCATCCCTGCAGATGATGAGCTTTTTCTGCCTTTGGCTGACTAACGCAACCCAGTGAGTCAGATAAAAATCAAATTGAGGTTAAAATAGCTGATAGCTGGAGCTTCCTTTTGATCTACCCCTTAAAATTCTATGCTGGGGGCCAAATTTTCTGTTAAATGAGTTGTTGCTACCACCTCAGATGGCGTCATCAGTCTGTGGACTTCCTACAGATTTTCCCAGAGGGAAGTGGAACTGCATCAGTTCTTTCTCCTCTGCGAATTCTTTCCTGCTTTCATTTGTGCCCCTGTCCTGTCTCTGTGTCTCTAGTTACCATTAATGGTCATTTCCATCCATTCCTTGCGTCTGTGATCTCCATCACTGCTGGGAGAGGGAAGGTGGTGAGGACTCCAGCTGCAAGCAAGGCGGTGGTGATCCACAAATGGTCTCCAGTTCTCTCCACTGTGCCCCAACCCCCCCTGGCAGCTCGGGGAGCAGCTCAGCATCAGTGTAATGCAGCTGTCGTCATGCCTGTGCGATGCTCGCTGTGTTGTCACTTGGCAATTCCTGCAGAAGTGTTCTGTGTCACTGACCCATCAGCTCCTGCTCAGTGTGATGGAAAGGGAGAAGGCTTTAACTGGAGTATTTCTGCATTTTTCTTACCCATACTGAAGGGCAGGGGCTGCTCAAGCTCCCAGCTTGCAGAATTGAGGCCATTGCCATAGCAGTTCTGAGTTTAAGCAGGAATTTAGCAAATGACAACAAGAGCTGCTGAGTGCTCCTGCTGTTTCCCTCATCAAGATGTTCATCTCCTGCCTTGTGATTTGGATGTTCCTGTCTTTCCCTGGAGTCTGGATGGGGTTCTGGTGTTGTAGAGATGAAGGCTTTTCCCTTCCAGTGATCCACTCCTCCTGGGGCAATGGTAGTTTTCAATCATGTTTTTTCTCATCTTTGTGACAGCCTGTTGTCCCTGGTCTCCCTGTGATGAGGTTTGCTTTCTGCCTCAGTCAGCACTGGGTTTAAGATGAGCTTGCTGAAGGCACTGCGTTAATTAGCAGATGGTTCTATTGCTCTCTCTCATCAGTGCTCTTTGTTTCCTTCCCTTTCTCCTGAGCTCACCACTGCTGTGATCACCTGCTGCAGGCCTTGCCTGCTTGCTGGAGTCTCCTTGGGATGCAAATTGGGTGCTGCAGCTGCTGATCCTCTGTCAGCCCGACCTCAGGGCAGTGCCTGTGTCTGACTCCTCTCTCTGCCTTCACAGTGCCCCAGGACCTGATGGATACCCAGGGCCCTGGCCTCCCTCCCATATGGCAGCCCAGCACCCGCAAGTCCTCCTGCTCCTCCTGCTCACAGAGCGGCTCCTCTGACAGTGCACCGGCCAACGGCTGCAGCCATGAGAGGTAGGAGGGCTGTGCTGCTCACTTGGGGAAATAGGAGGAAGTTTTCCACTCAGAGGGTGGTGAGGCACTGGAACAGGTTGCCCAAGGAGGCTGTGGATGCCCCATCCCTGCAGGCATTCGAGGCCAGGCTGGATGTGGCTCTGGGCAGCCTGGTCTGCTGGTTGGTGACCTGCACACAGCAGGGGGTTGGAACTGGATGAGCACTGTGGATCTTTTCAACTCAGGCCGTTCTATGATTCTATGAAATAAGGTTGGATACAGCAGGGCTTGTAGCTCAGATTCAGTGGATAGCCAAACAAGAGCAGCTGTGCTGTAGGGGCTCTTCCAGCCGCTCTATGGCTGTGTCCTGGGTGCAAGAATGCTGCTCCCACGCTGAGCAGAGCTCCCGAGGTGCATCAGTGAAGGCAAAGCTGGAACAGTGAGATCCAAGCAGGAGGGTGAGGGCATGGGAACATTTCCTCCCCTCGCATCTAGTTTGTTTTTGTTGGCAGAGCTCCTCTGAAGCTCCTGTGTGACAATATGAAGTACCAGATCCTCTCCCGGGCTTTCTATGGCTGTGAGTACTTGTTGCATCTGTGGTGCCTTAGGACATATGCTGGGCAAGGGACAAGGTTCTGGGCTCAGGGCAGAGCGGTGCTGAGGCAGCAGGATGGTGGGGACCGGGATCAGCCTGTTGCGTGTATGGCTCCATGTTCACGTGCTCAGGATTGGGAGCAGACAGCTGAATTCTGGTCTGAAGGTCAGCCTGCATCCCAGCGAGCATCAGGGCTGGTGGGAAAAGACAACGATATGCCAGCTTGTCCCAGCAGGCTTGAGAAGATCTCCAAGGACTGATCAGGGCCGTCCCCAGCCCTTCATCCTTAGTTCCCCAGGGTGAGTTTTTGCTTCTGCCTGTTGCAGGGCTGGCCTACTGCAGACACCTCTCCACGGTGCGAACCCACCTCTCTGCACTGGTTAACCACAGCATCGTGTCTCCCGACGTGCCCTGCAGTGCTAGCTCAGGACTGACTGTGGACATATGGCAGAAATACCTGGAGGACAGCACGGTAGGGCCAGTGCTGCCAAGACACTCTCCTGAGACACAGTGGCACAGTGGTATCCTCGGGTAGCTTTGGTGGGCTACTTGTGGTGAGCCAGTAGTTCCCAAAATACCCATCTGCAGGGGCTTCTGGCTGTGCTTAAGCCCAAGTGGGGATCTGAGAGGGCTCTTGCAGTGGGTGAGCATGTGGTGGTCAGCATCTGGGTGCTGGAGGTGGCCAGGCTGGGGCGGTGCTTGCATCCACAGTCCTGCCTGTGTCTGTGCTGACGTGGGGCTCTTCACACAGAGTTATGAGGACCAGGAGCTGCTGCGGCTGATCTACTACGGTGGGATCCAGCACGAGATCAGGAAGGCTGTCTGGCCCTTCCTTTTGGGCCATTATCAGTTTGGGATGACAGAAGCGGAAAGGAAGGAGGTTGGTATGAGCGTGCTGCCAGCTCTGCAGCCTGGTGCACTGCATTGGTGTGCCTGCAGTTATTCCCAGCTCCAAGCATCCACGTGACTGCCAGAGCCCACGCCATTCAGAGACCCTTTGTCCCACTGCTGCAGGCTGATGACCAGATCCGCACCTGCTACGAGCACACCATGGCAGAGTGGCTGGGCTGTGAGGCCATCGTCCGGCAGAGGGAGAAGGAGTCTCACGCAGCAGCTCTGGCCAAGTGCTCCTCTGGGGCCAGCTTGGATTCCCACATCCAGAGGATGATGCACAGGGACTCAACGATCAGCAACGAGGTGAGAGCGCGGAGGCTCAAGAGGGCTGTCAGCATGCTGCAGGGCAATGGGAGCTTGCAGCCAGTGGGTCCCGGCAGAGGGCAGCAGCCCCAGTCCTGTGGAGCATCCCTTGGTGTTCCTGGGGTCTGTGTGATGCAGGAGAAGGGCAGGGAAGGCTCTGTGCCAGGGGTGACACTGAGGAGGAGCGGGCTGTGGGTTGGCACTGCCGTGGCTCTGCGAATCGTTCCCATCCTTGTAGCATCTCCGCTGTGGTTCTGGCTTTGTGCTCCCTGTCTGTATGGGGAACGTGTGCTGGGAGGGGAGCTGGCTGTTAATACATGCCAAAATTCACCCTTTTCCCCTCTTAACGTGAAATTTCCTGCTGTAAAACGTTCCCATGGTAATGGAGGAAAGCTGTCGCCCTTCCTCTCTCTGCCGGAGTCCCACAATGTTAGGGTGGGAACAGCTCCTGCTGCTGCTCTGAAAGCAGTGTGCTTTCTTAAAACCCCCATTGTTTCGGTGTGATGTCATTGCCATGCTCTGTACACCCAGATCTGCGGGCTCCAGAGGAGGCTCAGAGGGAACCTGTGGGGCAAAGCCCTGAGCTGCTCAATGCAGAGCCCAGCGTGTCCTGTGCTTCAGCTGGGAGGCAGAGAATGGTGCCGTTGGCTTCTGGAGGTGCTGCCTGGATGGAATCTGGCTTAAGACATCAATACTTGTCCTTTTCTTAAAGGAAAACAAGCATTAATATGCTTCGAGTGATTGTTTTATAGCCCGTGACTTCATCGTTTATGTAAACTGAGACGCTTTGCTGCCAAATTAGGACAGAGATTAGTAGAAATCTGCACTCTGAGGAGACAGCATGACCTCTGTGAAGGCCCGAAGAGAGCAGTTCAATTCAGACCCAAACACACAGCACTTGAACCGCTGTGTTGGCTTGGTTGTTGGCTTGTGGAAGGCTGAGGCCAGGTGGGACAGATCAGCAGAGCTGATCTGACATAGTTCAAATAGGAGAATTTATTGCGTGCATTTTTACCTCCCTCTTTACATGCAGAAGTGCCCACCTCTGGCAGCGTGGTGCAGATGTGTCCCCTCCTCCCAGGCCCAGTGCCCTTTGCTATTTCAGTGCTTTCTCTCCCCCTTGCAGTCCTCGCAGAGCTGCAGCTCCGGCCGACAGAATCACGTCCGGCTGCAAAGCGACTCCAGCTCCAGCACACAGGTGAGCAGCAGACCTCACACAGGAGGGCATTTGGCTGCTCCATGTGTTAGTAACGTGTTGAATCAGTGGGTTTAAATGACATTCTGCCCCATAGATTGCCCTGAGTAAAGTGTAGTTCTTGGGAGTTGGGGAGTTGGGGGTCTGGGTTATGCAAAGGCAAGCACTGATCTGCCAAGGGCGAACAGGGAGCCTGAGGGTGAGGACATCTCCAGGGGGGTTGTCCCATCCCTATGCCCAGGAATTCCCTCATGCAGGTGTTTGAGTCAGTTGATGAGGTGGAGCAGACGGAAGCAGACACTCAGCTTGAAGATGGCAAACAAAGCAAGATCCCCAATGGGACCGTCCCCAACGGCACGTGTTCCCCTGATTCGGGTCACCCCTCTTCCCAGAACTTCTCCATCACTTCGGGCTTCTCGGAGCGCAGCTTCAGCAATGAGGACAGCGCTCTGGAGACCACCAAGTCCTCAGCCAGCTCACAGGGGAGGGCAGGCGGCTCAGAGCCGGCTCCGCAGGACCTGGATGGAGCCCTGCAGGAGGAAAAGCTGCAGGGCCAGGACAGCCTGGAAGGCGAATTTCCCGCTGGTGGAGGCATGGACTTCATTTCTGTGGCTGAGAGCTCGGCGGCGGTCCTGCGTGCTTGTGATGCTGTGGCACTGACAGTGGTGGAGAGCTGGGCAGACAGCGAAGCTGAAAAGCAAAGCTTGGTGGAGAGTGAGGATAACCTCTCTGAGGAACCAGAGATGGAGAGCTTGTATCCGCAGCTGGACTCGCTGGCTGTGGCTGATCTGGCCAACAGCGAAGCATCTCCCGTCTCCTCAACAGGTGTCACCTACTCTGTAAGTATTGGTCACTGCTGGCTTTCCTTGTGAGCCTCACACCATTTACCTGCAGTCGCCCCGTGCTCATCCAGCAGCTGTGTGCACAGGGGCTGTCCGGCTTCTGCCCCAAACTGCCACGTTGCTCCTTTGCATTTACACCTTCTGTTGTTTTTTCTTTGCAAACAAATCAATTTGGGCACTGTTTTGGCAGCCGGAGCTGCTGGACATGTACACAGTGAACCTGCATCGCATCGAGAAGGACGTGCAGCGGTGCGACCGCAACTACTGGTACTTCACCCCCACCAACCTGGAGAAGCTCCGCAACATCATGTGCAGGTGGGAGCTGGGTTGGGGGGTGGGCCAGGCCGTGTGGGGTGCTGGGCAGGCTGTGAGCACAGCCTGGGCCAAACTGAGGGCTTCCTGGGGCTGCCCGTGTGTGTGAATGCAGCGCAGCCCGCCTGCTCTGGGGAATGAAGCAGGAAAATTAAGCGTGAGGATCAGCCCACAGAACTCTGGTGCTAATGAGGAGCACCTGAAACAACGCAGTGGTTCGTGCCCACGCAAGGAGACAGGAGTACCTGGGTGTGTTTCTGATTCTCTTTGCTTATCCCTGTGACTAAGAGGTTGCTGTGTGACATTCACCGACTCAGAGCAGCTCCAGCTCAGCTGCTGTGGCTGCTGCAGGGGCAGTGGAGGCTAAAACATCGTTAGTCATATTGCAAATATGAGGAGAAGCTGCTGTTTCATTGGAGCTGTCGCTTTATCTGGCAGCCAGAGCTGGAGATCTGTGCTGAGATGAGACTTGCGATGCAGCAGGATTTGGAAGACTAGGGGGCAGGGTGGAAAGGATTGTTTCTCTGTGCCAGCAGTGGATCGGAATCCTTTCTGAACACATTTTGTCTTGCTACCAAATATGGGAAGATATCTCTGCAGGGCTGATTGCTTCCTGGGATGCTCGGCCCAGGGAAGCAGAGCAGGCTGTGTCCCCTTGGTGTTCCCCCAGCCAAGGGGATGAATCAAGGGGCAGGGTGAGAATGGGAGATAAGTGCATGAACTCTGCCCTTTGCCCAGGCACTGCATCTTGCTGTGCTTTCTGCTTTCACTTTTCCCTGCACCTGTTCCCCATGCAGCAATCTTTGCACGGTGTTGATCTAGTGCTGTACCATGCATGACTTCCCTGAAAGTCACTACGGGAACTTAATCATTTACAGGCCAGCTGCAAGGGAGCAGAGCATGGGTGTAATGGAACAAACATGTCTGATATGCCCCAACTGCCCGCGCCCATGGGCTGGTGGCAGCTTGCAGAGCATGCCAGCGTGTGAAGAATGAAGGCAGGGCACACGCCAGCAGGCAGTGGCACTGGTGTGTGGGGTAGGGGCTGATGCTGCCTTTCCTTCTCTCTCCCAGCTACATCTGGCAGCACATTGAGGTTGGCTACGTGCAGGGGATGTGCGACCTGCTGGCTCCTCTCCTGGTCATCCTGGATGACGGTGAGTGGAGGGCTCTGCCCCCTCCCCAGCACTGTGGTGGGGGTGTGAGAGGGTCGCTGGGTTACCCCTGCTATGCCTTCCTGGCTCTGTGTGTGTGGCGTGGGAGCGATGCTCCTTTCCCTGCATGGGGCAGCTGTGGTGACATGCATGGCAACAGTGACCATCTCTCCTCCCTGTGCAGAGGCCCTGGCTTTCAGCTGTTTCACTGAGCTCATGAAAAGGATGAATCAGAATTTCCCCCACGGCGGAGCCATGGACACTCACTTTGCCAACATGAGATCTCTGATCCAGGTAGGGTGGTCCTGGCTTGGGTTCGACAGCCTCTTCTGTTCTGGGGATGGGGACTGAGAAGGGGCTGCTGTGGGGAGCAGGAGAGGAGCAGGGGGTGCTGTAAGGAGAGCCTGGGAATAACCTGTGTCAGGGCTGCAAAGGAGGGTGAAGGTGTGAAACAGAGATATGGGAGGAGAGCGATGGGAGCAGGGAGAGCATCGCTGGTGTCTCTGGTGTGCACTGATGGATTTCCTTTGGCTTTTCTTGGCAGATTCTGGACTCTGAGCTCTTTGAGCTGATGCACCAGAATGGTGATTACACCCATTTCTACTTCTGCTACCGATGGTTTCTCCTGGACTTCAAGAGAGGTGTGTGCAGGGAGAGAGGGACAGCTGAGACCAGTGAAGGGAGGTTGAAAGCAGGGTTTGCCATGTGTTCCTGTTTTGCTTCTCCCTGCTGGGATTGTGGCTGACTTTTCTGTCTAGATCAGAACTTGTTGCTCCAGAGTTGCTGGTGAGCCTCCAGCAGGTTTATGTCCTGCAGTCTGTCCCACCTGCTGCAGGCCAGAATGTTTGTCTCTGCGATGACTGACTTGTTCTTTGGAACAGGTTGTTGTGGCAAGAAACCACCAGCACATCTTCTGCAGTGAATGCTGCTGTGAGTCAGGCTGATGGAAGCCTGTGGTTGATGTGTGACAGTTGGGCTTTTCCTCTCCTAACAGAGCTGGTGTATGATGATGTGTTCGCCGTCTGGGAGACCATCTGGGCAGCTGCACATGTTTCCTCTGCACACTATGTGCTCTTCATAGCTCTGGCTTTGGTGGAAATGTACCGGGACATCATCTTGGAGAACAACATGGATTTTACAGACATCATCAAGTTTTTCAATGGTATGGTTTGTATTCTGTTGGGATGAATTTGTGGCAGCTGCTCAGAGGTAGGCAACACCTAGGCTGACTGTAGACAGTCATGTCCTGACTGCACTGGTAAATGTTGAAAAAGAACAGCGTATGTTGTGTGAGGCTGATATTTGGAACGTGGTGGTAAAGGGATCACTTGCTTCTGAGGAGTTCAGACAGTGCCTGGGGAGCCATCCTTGGCCACAGCCTGCATTACCTGTGCTTGAAGGCAGCTGTGAGCATAGGTTGTGCTTCCTGCAGGCTCACAGTGAGCTGAGCTCTTTAATAATAGCCCTTCAGAGTCAGGAGTCCACAAGGGCTGGTGCCTGGGAACTTGGCTGTGAATTCACAGCTGCTGCCTGGAGCTTGGCTGTGGGGCAGAAGAGGACCTGGGGTTCCTCAAATTGCTGGGCACTTGGGTGTAGCCTCTGTGTGGGTTCCTTCTGTCTGTGTTCCAGAAATGGCTGAGCGGCACAACACCAAGCAGATCTTGAAGCTGGCTCGAGACCTTGTGTACAAAGTGCAGACTCTGATCGAGAACAAGTGAAGGACCTGGGGAAGACGAGGCATCCAGACAGAGAGCTGGGACTCCCCTCCAATGCTTCCTCTCCCTTTTTCTTGACGTGCCACACCAGTGGAAGTGAGGTATTTGGCCACACGCTGCTGTCTGAACTGGCAGTACCCATCGCTCTGCAAGTGCTGTGCTCAGTGTTAGGGCCGGGGGCTCCGGTTCAGATCTGCACAGCGTTCTCCAATGACTTAACCAAAGATCTGTACAATTGTGTTGCATTGCTAAAGACTTGTTTTGGAGGTAGGGCCCGGCAGCCGCTTCCTGGCCCTGCTGCAGTGAAGGTGCAGCACTTGGTTACCACCCCAACTGCAGAAGCAGTTGCCAGCATCCCAGGTCAGCGCTGGGGATCTGGGAGAGCAGGGCTGCCAGACCCAGGCTCTGCAGCCTTTGTTTTGAGGAAATAAAGCTGCTTCCTTCCATGGCCATTACCCATGGTGTGGAGAATGCAGCCAGCCCTGCGAGCCCAGGCAAGACAGGGATGCTGCCAGCACTCAGTTTCTTACTAACATCTGAGGTTCTGCCAGTAGCAGAGAGGGACTTCGATCACAGAAATTCCTCTTCTTTTGATCTCGTCCCTTGATGCATTAGCATCCCCTTTAGTATTTTTAGGGCTCTGCTCTCTCCCTTGGATTTTTACATTGTTTGTTACTATGGTATCTGAGCACACAAGAGTTTTGTCTGCAGATGGATTTTTGGAAGAGCTCCAAATTCAGCATTGGGTTTCTCTTTCAAAATTCAGCCTCTGTAATGCCTCTGAACACCGAGATCTGCTCCTGGCCTTGTCTGGGATCTCCAGACACCAGGTTTTTGTACCTGCCTTATTCTAGCTGCTTGTGTTAGGGGTCTGCTCTCCTGCCTGTCCTTCTGCAACCCACATTAGGGCAGAGCTCCTTGAAAGGCAAGTGGGAGCTCCTGACCTAGTGGCTGTCCTGACTCCCCTCTGAAGGTGCCTGTCTCTTCCTCTGTTAGCTGGAAGAGTGGCTGCTTACAGCTGAACGGTGCAAATGGTCCCTCTGGTGCCTGCAGGTTTCTGTGTGCTTATGGGGCTGCTCGGAAAGCCCCCTGAGCCCATTGAAGGTCTCCAGTTAGGTCGTGGTGGGCTGTTTTTACCCAACGTCTCTGAGTGGTCTTTGCTTTTGGAAGATGCATTGCAGCCACCTTTCCTGCAGTGGCTCTCCAGCATCGCAGCCCTGGAGCACGCTGCATGAAGTGCCTCTGTAGCACTGCCAGCACGGGGCTGAGCGTCTGTGTCGTGCAATGTCTGCGGTGTGGATTTGGATTAGGATTCATTTCTCAACTCAGGTAAAAAAAAAAAAAAAAAAAAAGGAGGAAAAAAAAAAAAAAAGAAGAGGTGTTGGTGATGGGAAGGTCTGTCTCAGCCAGAGAAGGCTTTGCCATGGCCACAGAGAGCTGTCTGGAATGCAGGGGAGATGCTGGGCTGGAGCTCTGTGTAAGGGAGTTTCTCTCAAGTCTGGCTGCAGAAATATGTGTTCCCCTCCCTGTGATGTGTGCGCTCTGCCCTCCACCCTTCTGGGCAATAGGGCCTTGCTCTTCTGCTGGAGAGCTGCTCGCCAGAAGGGAAAAAGGGCCCTTCCCTTCTTCTGTGGAACGTCTGTCTGGGCCGACTGTGCTCCGTAATGACTTACGGCATGTGTTAGATGTTGCTTGCAGAAAAAGGACAGGCAGACAGCTGCAGAGAGAAAGCTTCAGGAGAGTTCTGCACTGAAGGAGTTTGCAGTGTGAGCAAATCAGCCACAGCCACCCTGCAGTGCTGGGATGCAGAGGTTGCAGGGAGCAGCGGTGTGCACCGAAATCTGCAGGAGGAGGAGAGCAGCTGCAGGTTTCCATGCCAATCTCTTGCCTTTGCATAGAGCAGAGCTGGATGCTTGTGCCCCTCCCAGATTGTTCCTCTTCTCTCTGGGTCTTGGGGTAGATGAGCGTCTGCCTGCGTGGCCACTTCCAAAGGGGAAGGGGAGTGCTCTGCCCCATCCCCTCCAAAGGACAGGAGCCACTATGTAACTTAACATGATCCTGACAAGCAGCATCGCTGACCCTTTATCCTTCATGCTTCTGGTTTTTCTTTTCTTGGTTTTCAAACAAAAACAGCCAAGAAATTCTGCACAATATTTGCTGTCCGTGTGAACAGAGTGTCTTTGGGCCACTCGATAGCAATGTTTGTTTTGTTTTTTTGAATAACTTTTGGGGAGGAAAAGTATTTATTGATTGTACATTCCTGTGTGTCTGTGTGCACTGAAGTGTGTGAGCGTGCGTTGTGATGCAAATGGAGATGTATCTTTTCAATGTTGCCAACATATCTTGTAAATGTTTACCAGAGAATAGTGTCTATATATTATATATATATATATATATATGGTATAGAGAGAAAATATATGAATTAAGTGGGTTATTTTTTGAGAAGGGAGAAGAAATGTGTTGCTTCAAAGAACTGTGTGGTGTCTTTGCAGCTGTCCCGTGCTACACCCCCATCCCTGTGCTGGTGTGTGCAGAGGCACTGCTGTCCCCAAACCTTGGCTTGAGTTTAGCTCTGATTTTCCAACTGTGGATAAGAAGGAAAAACGGAGCGTGGGGGGGAAGCTCTGCTCAACTCACGTGGGCAGAGCTGTGCAGGGCTGTGTCTGCCCTGGATTGACATGAGTGCACAACGCAGAGCTGGGCTCTGCTGTGAGTTGCAGAGCAGCTGGATAGTCCAAAGAATACAGCCAGCCAGGTTCTGTGTCAATGGCTACTAAAGTCACTCTCCTTTGCAGCTGAGCGAGGAGCAGCCTGCTGCAGGGCTGCCTGCCCTTATACAGCCATCCTGTCCTGCTCCTCGGGTGAGGAATTCTCCATCCCAGCAGCACCCTGAGCTGTGATTCGCCCCATGCGATGGCTGCAAAGCTGAGGGCTGGCCTTGTGCTCCCCAGCTCTGAGCAGCTGCAGTGCTGCGGGTTGCATTGCCTGCTGCTGGAGCTCAGCTCGCAGCTGATCCCAGTGCATTTAAGTGCAATGTTTGGATCCTGGCCTGCTTTCCTGCACTGAGTGTTTCCGCTGCTAAATAACTCTTGGTACCCATCTCTTTCAGTGTTGCTGATGTGAATGCTATGTGAGTCGTCTTTGTTCCTAAGTGAGTGATTTTTTAGAGGAGTTTCGCTGCGTTGGGTGTCTGAATAGCTTTGCTTCTGACATTTTTCATGAGGATTGAGAGAGATTTTTGCCTGGGAGCATCCTGCTGCTTCCCTGTTCTGCTCCCATGCAGAATGTCCCTGAACTCCCACCCACAGCCCTCACTGTGCCCACAGTGTGAGGATCGGCAGTGCTTTCCCCATCCCTATAAATCCCACACAGATGACCAGGAGCAAGGTCACAGAATGAGACTCTACTTCCTACCTTCTTACTTTACTCACAGTTAAGCAGCTGGATGGCCAGTTTTCCTTTCTTCCCTCATTTCTCTGCAGTGGGAGCAACAGTCCCAGGCTCAGTGCTGCAGACCCCACTGTTCTGCCTATGGCAGAGCCCTCTGCTCCATGTGCCCACGGTGGTTTCCTCATAACACTTGTCCTATGTCTTTGGGAATTTTCACTGGTCCCAAGCAGTTCTGAGCACATTATTTTTTGGCATTCTGATGTTGCATGAGCACCAATTGGTGGAAGAGCACAATCTGCAGATGGAGCGACAATTTCTGGCAAGGTGGACGTCGTGTAAGTCCCACCAGAACCTGATTTCAGAGCTCTGTTGCAAAGATGTTCAGATATCCTCAAGCTGATGAAATGCCACTTAGTGCCATGTGCTGTTTTGGGCACTCAGGTATCCTTGCTCAAGGTCACTGTCCTTGCTGTTTGCACACACTGCTGATGGGGACACCTGACGTCCCTGTGGTCCACCATTTCACTCACCAGGTTTATGTTTATGGCACTGTGGGCCAAAGCTGAAATTGCTTGGGAGCTGCAGCTTCCCACAGCCCGGGGTGCTTGGGTTTGTTCTGAGCTGTGGCTGACCCTTGAACTTCCTGGAGAATGCACCCTGTTGGAATAGCTGTCTTGTTCTTTCAGCGTGCTCTAATTTTAGATGAATGATAAGCATGTTTCACCTTAAAGTCCAGTTCAGCCCTTTAATAACTTCCTTTTAGAAACTGATTTTGCACATGGGGACCGAGCAGGGACAGGCAGAGCTGTGCCTGTGGGTCTGAGAAAGCCTGGGGGCACAGAGCCCCTGCATGGGGACGGTATGTTGTGTAGGAATGGGAGAATGCTGAACGGGGGAACTCCCAGGAAGGGGAAAACCCACCTGGGTGACACCTTAGGCCCACAGTTGTCACCTCCCTCGTGCTGGGACCCCTGGGGTGTGAATGTCTGAATGGAAGTGGTGTGCCAGTGTCAGACTTCGTGTTGCCCTGCACTGATTGCTGCTTTTCCATGTTGGATGCCATTTTGGTCTCTGGGAGTTGCTCTTTCTGAGGTTAACGAGCACTATAGCTTTTAATATATTTGTAGAAGTGCTGCTAATGTTCTTAGATGATTTAAACTCCACACTGTGGTGTAATATCTGTTTTATATTATTTTATTCATGCTTTTTTTTTTTTTTTTTTTTGGTACTGTAAACTGTTCCTTATTGTTGTTCAGAAAGAAAAATTAAAGCTCTATTCTCTATGGTTGATGTATTTTCCAATTGCTGAGCCCGGGCTGTCCTTTGTGCTCGTGAGCCCATCCCCAATCCCCATCTGAAGGTGGGGAGGGGGCAGCTGGGTGGGCAGCACAGCAGTCATGGTGCCTTCCTGCTGCAGGTAAGGGGGTACTGCAGGCATTCAGTGCCCCCCATGGCATTGTGCTTGGGCACAGAATGGCAAAATAGGTTTGAATCAGCCTGCATTTGAGTGTCTCAAGCAGAGCAACACGCTCCTAAAAATGGGATAGAGGAGAAGGCAAGATCAGGTGCTCGCTCCAGATTCCTGCTTTTACGTACTTATGAGAAGAGGCTTAATTAAATAAAACCTGGTATTTAATTAATCCTTAATATGTTTGCTTCTTGGGGCATGTTTGCTCTAATGGCACAGCACCAGTTTTCAGTGCAGGCTTAATTGATTGCAGAACTCACAGCGAAGAACTTCAAAGGCTGACGAAGACGCTCCCCAGACAGACACAGTTTGGAAACCGTCAGGGTGAGATTCCACCAGTCCTTGTGAACGTGTTAATTACCTGATATTAATTAGCAATCTAATCACCAGAGACCAGGTCCTCGGCGTGCAAACATGCATCGAGAGGAAGGAGAGGTAAACCCCACACTGCTCAGATGGAGGGGAGTAAGTGATCCTGTAAGTGAATGCCTTTAGTTTTTAATTTTGGATGCTTCCTCCCAAAAGCTGCAGGGTAGCAGCAGATTGGGAGCAGCATTCCGGGCTGCAGGGGCAGGAGCAAAAGGAGATGAGGCTCAGAGCTGCTTTTGGAGCTGCTGCCTGGGTCGGCCCGGGGGTAGAGAGGTTTATTTGAGCCTTTATTTGTTGAGCAAATGGCACTGAGATACTCGCCTTTATCACTTTGATGAGCAGTGTGCTGTTGTTGGCTGCTGTACAGCAGTTGGGCTGAGCTCTGAGTCACTCTCCTGCCTGGGAAAACAAAGGCCAACTCCCAGGAATTCTGCTTCCCGTCCTTCCAGCACAGACCCCATTCTGTGTGCTGACAGTGGGCTGGGGCTGCTCAGCCTTCCCGGGCCTTGCAGTGCTGAAGGCTTGTACCACTGCAAAACCTGCACCTGCTCTGATGCAATAAAACCTCAGTGATGGTGTGACCTCCAACAACCCTTCCTGACTAGAAGAGCATTGTGCACACAAATTAAATGCTTGATTATCCTTGTTTTTCTGTCAAGGATTTCTGGCTGTGGCTGCTTACAACTGTAGGATCAGGCAGGCCTGGCAGCCTCTGCCTTGCCTAAATTCTGTTTTCCTGGAGACATTTGGGTGCTGAGGGCAGTGACTGCATGGGTCTACAGGGCTGATCTCTGAAGTGCTGTGGGCATCCTGTAATGCTTGTCCCCAGACCCAGCAGAAGTGTTTTTCATGCCTGCAGAACGGGACGGGTAACTGGGGCAGGGAGGGATGGTGCCCTTGCTCCTTGCAGCCACATCAGTGAGACTGGCGAGGACCTGCAGCACGTGGAGGTGACAGGAGCAGGCTGCTGTCATGCAGTGTCACCTCGAGCTACTGCTGTTGCCTGACCCCTGCATGCAGGAGCGGAGTGGTCTGGCACTCAGTGCACACGGCATGTGCACTTAACTCATTTCTCCACTGCAGGGCTCTGACAGACTGTGTGAGAGGTTGCAAAGTGCTGGAGCAGCCCTGCTGCTGTATGTCTGCCGTTTGCTGTTCCGTGCAGCTCCTCATACCCTGAGAGGTGACTGTGCTGTAGAGAGGAGCAGCAGAGGCATTGCCCACCTGGGAACGAGCCGAGCTACTGTGAGCCAGCAAATCTGCCTGGCAGAGCCTTCTGTTAGTGCTGTGGCAGAGAGTGTTAGTGTTATAGAGATGACAGCTTCTCCAGGTCTGTCATTTCTCTCAAGTATGAGCACTCCTTCACTGTACGCTGCTTGCTTATCATTGCACTGACAGTATTGGTGAAAACATAAACCAAAGGTCCAAAGCTCAAACATCTGCGTGCATTGGGTCCGGCAGTGTCTGCTATCGCCATCCACACCACAGTGTGGAATTACAGCTCTAATTTATGTACATGGGGTGACAGAGCAGGGCCCTGCGTTTAACTCTGCCCCTAGATTGCGGTTAACTCCAACTTCTGCTGGTAAATGCATAGAGAGAAGAGCCAGGAGAGGCTGGAGGTGAGGAGGGAGCATCAGCTCATAGAATGGCGTAGGTTGGAGGAGACCTTAAAGATCAGCTGGGTGCCCGGCATGGCAGTGCTGGGGAACACAGCTTTCTGCAACAGCCCTGCAGGTCTCACGGGCTCCTCTCCATGCCAGACCCACACTGCTCCCATAGGGCTGTTCCCCAGGCTGTGTGAGGGTTGGACACGGCCCCTCCAGCTACGCACAGAGGCTGCTGGGGAGAGCTGTGTGCTCCCACTGCAGCTCTGCATCCCGTGGGTGCAGCCCGGCCTGCTGGGACACGAAGCATGGGGAGTGCTGTGGCTGCTTTGTAGTTCAGCTCCCTGGGCGCGCTGAGGTTCCTCCTCATGGTGGGAAAGGAGGCAGCAGCTCCATGGGAAGGTGTCTGCTCCCCTTGAAGTCGCCCATTTCTACGCAGCCCCAGGGCCTGGCGTGGCCAGCTTGTCTCCAGCAGCACTGCGGTGTGCGGGTGTTTGTGGAGGGCGATGCCATCCTGGTGGCTCCTGTATAACCCATCTGGATATCTCGGTGTTTCACATTGCTTTCTGAAGCCCCCTATGCTGGAGCAGAGGTTCCTAAAAGACCTCGAAGAGATGAGGAGCAGAACGCCCTCTGTGAGCACTTCCATGGGGAAGGGATGGGGTGCAGAGCTCTGCATTCACGCAGCTCTTGCAGGGCCAGAGCTTTGGCTGCTGGGACCTTGCCTGGCCCATCCCTGCTCAGCACAGCCACGGCAGCTGAGGTGGCCCAAGGAAGTCACTGCCCTCAGACAGCTCGGGAAGGGTCATGGAGGGATGAAGCAGCCTCGGGGCTGTGCGGTGCAGCTTTGCACTCGTGTGTCCCGCGGAATCTGCAACTCCTGGCACCAGGGAAAGCAGCACGGCCATGGGGGGCACGCCGGCATCAGCGGCTCTGCGGGAGAAAGCACTTCAGTGGAGGAGAGCTGCGCCTCAGTGCGAGGGGGAACGCCGCTTAGTGTGAGGGACACAGCTCTTCCTCAAGCTGAGGGGGAATAAGGAGATCCCCCCCCGAGTCTGAGCGCAGCCCTTCTCGGGGCGGGGCCGGGACTCGAACCCGCGTGCTCCCCACCCACGGCCGGCGCCGCGCCCGGACCACCGGGTGCAGGTGGAATGGGGGCGGGGCGTCCCGCGAGCAATCGCCCAATGAGGAGGGAGAAGCGAAGCCCCGCCCATCCCGGCGGCTCCGCGCGGTCGCCGTAGCAACAGCGGCGCTTCCCGCGGGGCCGGGTCGGGCTGCGCGCGCCGCGGTACTGACGCCGGGCGGGGGAACGGGACGAGACGGAACGCGACGGGACGCGACGGGGCCGGACGGGCGCGGCCCTCCCCCGCCTCCCGCCCCGCCCCGCCGGGCACTCCCGCCGCTCCGAGCAGCCCCCTCGGGCAGAGCGGCGCGGGGGGCGGCTCCGCCCCGCTCCGCCCCGTCCCCGCCCCCGGCTGGGTGGGGGTGTCCGGCCGTGCCCGGGTGTCCGCCGGGCGGGCCGTGCGTGGGCCGAGCCTCGTTCAGATTCGGTTGGCAACTTTCCCGCGGCGGACCGGAGCCGGGTGAGTGCGGGCCGGGGGTTACGGGCGGCGGGGGAGGGGGCGGCTCGGGGCTTTGCTCTGCCCGCGGGGTCGCACGGCGCAATGCTGCTTTATCCCATTATGTGGCAAATGGTGGGCGATTCTCCTGGCGGGCGGAAGAGGTAAAGTGTGTTTCCAGGGTAACCGTGGGGTTGTTCGGCTGTTCGGCCTTAGGGAGTGCCGGCGGTGTTTCCTCCTCGTTGGAAGGCGTTGCGGCTCTCGGTTGTAGCAGCGGCACACAATTTTGTTGTGGTTTGGTGACATTGTAGGGCGTGGTAGGGAAACGGGCAGCGTGCGGCGGCAATGCTGATGGAGTTGGCAGGCGGCTTCAGCCGGGGATCCAAAAAAGCTTTCAAGAATGTCTAAACTTTTTTTCCTCACCATCTTCTGTAGGGTTTTCCTCACTGCGTCTGGTGGTTTTTCGTGTAAAAATAGCCAAGAGGATGCATTAGCAAGTAGATCTACTGAGTCCTTCTGCTTTAGAGCCATTAAGGAGGCTGGCAGCTGCTTAAATTGATGCAGCCCACGGTTCACCTGTGATGGTTGCGTGGTTTGTTGGGGATTCACCTGTCAGCCTCAGTATTTTCCCTTTCAGACCGTTCTCCACGCTGGTTCCCAGTGTGAGGTTGGAATTCCTGTGTGGCCAAAGCACTCTGATGGTTCCTACCTGGTATCAGTGTGCTGGGGGAGCTCTGAGGTCTGATAATTAAGCACTCGGTTCCCTTTGTCCGTTGCTGTATTGCAAGCTGTGGGGAACAACAACATTCCCTTTCCTTTCTTCTTTTCCATGCCGTTTCCAGCCATGTACAACATTGTGCCTCTGGATGTGACCCTGCTGTGTCTGAAGGCTGCCAGCAGCAAGGAGCATGGTGTTCCTGAGCAGTCCCATAGGGTGCAGCAGCTATGTGCCATGGGTTCTGGGTGCAGGGATGTTGGCACACACACAGTTGTGCCAGGCTCTGCTCGGTCGCTGCTTGTGTCCCTGGCTCTCTTTGCAGCTGACCTTGGCACCTCCCTTCCTTTTCAAACGCGGTTGGTGACTGCAGAGTAAAAAATGAGCTTTCTCCATGGTGAGAATGCGTTGCTGTGCGCTGCCTCGTCCTCTTCTCAGGATCGGTCTGTGCTGGAGCTGTGCTCACAGGGCTCTCTCTCCTGGCAGCTTTTCCCATTGCCATCAGAATGAAGCTGGTGCAGCTGTTTCCCTGCTGCCCATGAGTTCTCTGGAGCAGTAAGGGAGCGTCCCATCGGTGCTCTGAAGCTGCTAGCTGCCTTACTTGCTGGCCTGGGGATGTGTCCTTTGGCAATGGCTTTGTCACGCTGCGTGGATTTATATAGCCCTGCCTAGCAGAAGGGGTGCATGTGCACATGAATGACTAAACGCAGGATTTAAGTGTTCGACTTCCATGCAGTGCTGCTGTCCTTTCCGTGTTTCCAAGCTATTGCTTTCTATCGGACGTTTTCCTGCAGGAGGATGTGAATAACACTGGTTGGAAGTCTCTTTCACTTTTGTAGCTTGGTGCACTTCCGAGATGCTGTTGGTAGGGAAATTCTCAGAGTCTTCCCACAGTATTTCTTAACACAGGTGCTGTGTTCTGAGGCTTTTTGATTCCTAGCAGCAAGCAGCTTTTGGGAGGAAAACTCTGTGTCTATTTGGTGCTTGGAGGCGACGTTCCGGAGCAGCTCGCCTTGTGTGCTGTGGGCTGTTTGCAAAAGCTGGGCTGCAGTGAGCTGCTCTGTCCTGCAAGCCTGGGCATGAGGCTTGCAGCGATGCCATGAGCACAGCCCGTATCACTTCTCCACTTGATGCACGAGGGGTGACGAGAACTTAGGGTGTTGCAATCTTTTAGTTGTGTTTCTTGTTGTTTTTTTTTTTGGTTTGTTTTTTACATAGGAATCATCCAAAGACATCCTATAGGAAAAGCCACGATCTGCTTGCTTTTGTATCAGTGTCTCTCGAAGCGAGGGCTCCCTGTGCTGGAGGAGCACATGGGGGCAGTGCGGGTGTTCCCGCAGGAGCAAACTTCAGCCTTTGGAACGCACTTGGGTTTAATGGCTCTGACAGCATCGCTGGGAGCAGCCCTTGCTGAACCCTGGGTGCACCTGTGCCCTGTGCAGCGCCGTGCGTGGGCTCGCTGTGCTTCCTGCTGCTCTGCTCGGGGCTGAGGGATGCTGTAAAAAGCAGCTGAATTCCTTTTTATGTTCTTCATCCCCGTGCTAGGTGTGTGCGCATTGGCTCTGGGGGAAATCTGGGCTCCTGAAAGCCAATTACAGAGCTGCTCATTAGAACCTCTTATCAGCATTAACTGCCCCAACTTTCCATTCTGAGCTAGCATAAAGCTGTGGCGTGCCTGGAAGGAGATAAATGTTGGACTTGCAACAGTGTGAGCACTGAAAGCTTCTTGCTCTTGTAATGATTATGAGTCAGGATGATCGTTAGCTTGCTGCAACAAGTAGAAAAGATAACCAAACCTGCAGCAATTGGATTATCTGCCTGGTTTTCACTGAGAAGGGGAAAAAAAAAATGACATGGGTGCGCTCCAGAAGTTTCCCTAAGCAGGGAGGGTACAGAGCATGCTTTCCTTAAGCAGGTCGTGCAGCGGGCAGGCAGCTCGAGCTTTGTGCGGCTCCTAATTGTCTGGGTGCAGAGAATTAGTGTAAGGCTCAGCGTGGGGCGGTGGGAGATGAGTGCGTTCCCAGGCAGAGCAGCCCTGGGCTCGGGGCAGCGCCGCAGCTCTGACCCACTTAGCAGCGCTCCTCAAAGCGGCCACGCGATGCTGCAGGCAGCTCGGGTGCAGCAGAAGGGGAGGAAAAGAAAGCAGCTCTGTTGGGTTCAGGCTCAGATGCTTTGGTTTGGTGTGTTGTTGACTTGTGTGAAAGCATAGAGTGCGTGGATGTGCTTTGCTGATGCAAACCGAGATGTTGCTGTAGACATCAGCCCCGTGTTTATGTTTTCATAGCGGCTGTTTTCTGCTCCCGGTACGAAGCACACGCGCTTTGCTTTTCCTCCTGCTGTAGGAATAGGGAGGTCTTTCTGTGACGCCGATTAGAATTTGAAAGAGGCACACAGGGATTGAGGTCTGTCCGTCTTCCTCTCTTCCAGCGAGCTCAGGCTGCAGCTTGGATTCACGCCTGGCTGCCGTGCAGGCAGGGTTCATGCAGTCCCTCTCGGTAGGAGCGAGCTGTGCCAGCACCCAAGAGGGTGTTTGTGTGCTGCTCAGCCATACAAGGCTTTCGATGGACAAAGCTGCCTCATCCGGAACGAAAGCATTTCAGCCCAGTAAAGCCACGATACGTTTGAAACAGAGTTGGAATTTTTGGCCGCAGTAATCGCGTTTGATTTTCAGGAGAACAGTCGGAGCTCTTCTCTGAGCAGAACGAGCACAGATGCCTTTCTGAGACGGGCATTCCTCTGAAGTTGTGCAGTTCAGCTGGTTTCTTCCTTTATTTGGCGGCCTGGCAAGCAATGTTGTTTTTGTTTGTTGTCAGGCAGTGCTCTGACTGTAACAGCGCTTGTAAATGTGGGCTATTAGTGTGATTTGCACTCAGAATATTTAAAGCAGTCTAATGGTTACCTATGTATCACCCTGTTCTCACAGTACAAGTACACAAATCACAGAATCACAAAGGCTGAAAAGGACCTCTAAGGTCACCCAGTCTGACCATCAGTGTTGCCTGCTAGTCGTGTCCCAAAGTCCTACAGCCACCCTTGCCTTCAACACCCCCAGGGACAGTGACCCCACCACCCGATGGGCACAGAGATTTCCTTTTTCCATGTTGTATTCCATCCTGCAATCACAGCAGCATTTAAGAAAATAGATGCCTTGGCTTAAGCGATGAATCCAAAGCGTTTCTAAAACATGTTTGAGCGGATCTATCCTGTAATTCCTACTAGGCAACTTGCAGTTTACATTCCTCACAAAAGGCATTTTTTTTTTGCTGTAAGAGATGACTTCTCACTCAACTGGACGGGCTGATGGATGTTTTCTTGTCTTCACCCGTAGCTGTGCTTGACTCACCCATTGGAAAGACTCGTCTGTAGCTACAGGTCAGCATTTAGCGAAGGTCAGGGAGGCCAGTTTCTGCATGGTGAGCATTATGCTAATTCGGCTGTTAAACATATTGGAATTGTGCTTCCTTTTGCTTCTGCAGCGCTTGCAGATTCCATCGGAGCCTCTGCTCGGCGCTTGGAGTGCTGAGGGTTGGTCTGGGCTGGGAGAAGCGTCCTTGTAACCACGCAGCTGCCGGTCTTGGTTCATCCCCATCTAGTCTGGTGTTGGTGCCGTGCTTACGTGTGAAGAGGAGCTGAGGGAGGCTGAAGCCCAGCATAACATGGAATATGCATTTTTTCTTCCTGGAAGACGCTTTTAATTGAGGTAAAAGGCTGGGATAGCTGTAATGATTCAATCCACTGAGCGAGACATGCGGGGATGTGGATGGAAGCAGATGTGTAACTCAGGTCCAGCTGCTGACCATCTCTTACAAACAGTATGGAGCCTTTTCTCTTTTATTTAGTCTTCAGTCGTAGGGAGGGGGATGGATGTTGTTTCCTAACCAACTTGTTTACTGCCTTTTAGAGATTATTTGTGGTGTGTTAAAACATACGCAGCACGTCTCTAATGTGGTGAATGTGGGTAATGTTGAATTTGTTGGTACTGGACTGTTTCACATGAGGTGAAACACAGTTGATTTTGAATCCTTTTTTTTGTATGGTAGATACATGGTTGATGGGGATGATTTGTGTGCAAGCCTGGCTCTGTAAGGAGCAAGTTGCTATGTTTTCAACTTCTCTCCAAAGTTTTCTGCTCAGCTCCACTCTTGGTGTTGGAGATGTAACAGCTTTAATTCCAGGCTGGTGGACATTCAGAATGTTGCCTTTATTGATGCTGAAAATGGTTACTCTAAGGTTAAAAAAAAAAAAAAAAAAAAGCCATTTCTTCTGTTCAGCTTGGCTCTAGAAATGGTTGCACTTTTATCTGTGTTTCGTCCCTCCTAATAACAAATTGCTCCTGCTTAGAGCCCCTTCATTCTGGATTTTGCTTGCTGCTGTAAAACCTTTATAAAGCTTGACCATCACCTGCTGCTGGTGTTGGCTCCTTGAAGTGCTGAGATAACTCCCACGTGGAACCTCACATCTCAGCATCCTGATAATTGCACTGGTTCCACCAGGTCTCAGTGCTGATAGAGCATGGAACAGTCTGTGAGTGTGGCAGGGGCACCAGCAGCCAGTGTTCTGAGAACATCTTCACCACTGCAGACTAAGTTGGACGCTGGGCAGTTTTGGGCAGGTAGGCCAGGTCCTCCCATCCTGTCTAACTGCTTTCTGTTGGCTCTGGTTGTCTGTAGGTTTGGCTGGGAAGTCCCTGGCATTTTCTCCCTCTCCATCACCTCCATGTTCTCAGTGCTGCCACGTCAGCGTAGTGTTGTTGGCTCTGCTGCTCTTTTTTTTCCCTCTCCACTCCAAATTGTTAAGAGTTTATGTGTCTGAGCTGTTGACTTTCAGTTCGTGGGTTATTTTTCTCTCTGTGTTTTCTTGAGCATATAAGGAGATGGAGGGGATTGCTGTAGTCATAGAGCTTCTAGATAGCATGTTGGCTGGTAATTCATTGCAGGCCTCAATTTTCCATGTAATGGCATGTTTCTGAGGAACAATGCTCTCTAATGATGAGGTATTGTTATTGCTCGCTTAGAATGGGTACAGCTGTGTTACAGTTTTGTTATCTTTAAGACAGGAATTCCTACTATGGTCAGAAAGAAAGCTGGAAGCCATTCCTTAGTTATGGGTGCCCCATCCCTGGAGGTGACCAAGGCCATGGGTGGGCCCTGGGCAGCCAGAGCTGGGGGGCAGCCAGCCCATGGCAGGGCTTGGAACTGGGGGATCTTCATGGATCCCTCCAACCAAAGCTGTATAATTGGTGTTAGAGGAGGACAGCCCAATAGTGAGGCCCGTGCTGGTGTGGTGCAGCTCCTCCTGCAGTGATGCTTGGGATGAGTATTTGGGGTTGAATACAGAGCCCTGTTGACCAGGCTTGGTGACGTGCTCATGTCATGAGTAACAAAAATATCCAAAGGGTGGAATGGTGGAGTGAATGGAGAAATTGCTACTGGGCAACTGAAGGAGGATGCGTTGTTAGAAGCAAAACGTGGAGCTGCTGAGCACAGCGTGTGGTTGCAGGAAAACAAATGGGGAATCAGCGAGTGAAGACGTGGGGTGGTTGAGCTGTAAGAGCTGAAGCAGGCCATAATGTTCCAAACAAAAACACGTAACGACAAACGGCTCTTGTTAGATGGAAGCTGGGAAGCAGCATGACCTGTTACAGCGCCTCGGTGTGTTCCATGCAGCAGGACTCTTTCTGCTGGTGGTGGCTCAGCTTCAGAGCTCATCCTTGCAGACGGGCAGGTGTAAAACTGTGTGTAGGTCTGTTGACAGAAGCAATCTGGCAGCTCAGACCTCAAATGCAGATGTCAGTTGCCCACTTTTTCCCTTCGTCCTCTGTTTTTATGGCTTAGGTTTTCTTCAGATGGTTAAAAATGACCTCTGAGGTGGCACAAGACCACTAGCTTTGGGTTTTCTTAGTGTTAAACGCTGGATGAAATTACTTTGTGCTTTCTCCCTATGCTAATACCTTAATCTCTTTCTCAGCCATCAGATGAACATACAAAAATGGGCAGCATTTATAAATGAGTGCTGGGAGCTCCGACTTGGTCGTCCTTTCTGAAGGTGGTTTGCAGGGCAGGGTCACAAATGCATTTTCCAGCGCTGGCAATCCTGTTACAATTTGAAGAGGAAGATCAGAGGATTACGGGCTTTGTCCTCCCCTGCAGTCTCTGACACAGAAGCACCTGCCCTGCGGAGGCCAGCAGGAAATGGCTCTTTGCACCACGCTATTTCTGTGGGATGGTGACCTTTGGAGGCTCTGTCTATGAAACGATCCCTTCCTTCTGCTTCCTCCCTGGGCACAGTGTGGTTCTTCCCAGTGGGGGTGGTCTCCGAGCTCCTGTTACTGTCCGAACTCAGCCTTGAGGGTGGCATCCTGTGCTGGGGCAGGATGAGAACCGGCCCTCGTTCAGTCCAGGGGATGTACATCAATTAGCCTGGGGTTAATTTCATTGCGATTCAGAGCGTGGTATGAGAACAAAAGAGAGATGTATCCGGGGGATTAACCTCCTTCCATTCGAGTCTGTGCAACGTTTATTTTAAACGTGACAAAGTGTGAAGTTAAGCTTCATGCACAAAGAGATTGTTGTTCCTGCAAATTAATATATAACTTCCTCCTGAATAATAATGATTCCAAACAGGTTGGAGGAGAAGTGCCAGCTCGCCAAGTTAACTCTTCATGCTCTGTGTGCCAGGGGTGTAACCTCTTCTGCATTTGGGAGCTGTGGGTAGAATGGTGCTTGACCCGAACCAACCAACTGTGCTCCTGTAAGTGCTTTGCTTTGTCTTTTTTTTTTTTCTTTTTCCTTGAGTTCCACAGACAAACTTTCTTGCTTGTAGCAAGACCCGATCATTAGTGTTTCATCTGGTATGCAGCACAAGTGCTTCTGGAACGTCTGGACTGCATATTGTGCTGGGGAAGTCATTTGCAGGCGTTGGTTGTGGGCAAAATGCATTTCCGAGGATGAAGCCTACAGGAACATTAGCAGGAGTTGAAGCTGACCGCAAAAACAAATGTTTGATGACACGAGCAAACAGAGCAGAGCTTTCTGAGACCTGCTGGGAGCGCCGACCTTCTGCATGAGCACGCTTGTAGCCTGACTTCAGCCATACTAGTAATTCACGTTGTTCCTGCTGGATGTCATCCAGCGTTGGCAGAAATCGAGGTTCTGTTTTTGTTCTCTGTTTCAACTGCTGAAAGAATTGAGGTTTCTGAAAATACCCACCCACTAACAAGGCAGGTGGAGTCTCTCCCGCGGCGCGCTCGCTGGGAATGGGGGTGACTCACTCGGAAGGGTATCAAAAACTCCTGATTCACTGCAATTTCACAGCGTTTCTCCTTTGGGTAAGGTTCGTTCTGGCTGGCTCTGGTGAGACTCATCGCAAGTGAGGACCTCTGTGAAGCTCAGGAGCGAAGAGTTTGCGATGAGATGGGTGAGGAGGATGAAATGAGGGAAGGATGGGGCGGAGAGGTGGTGGTGTGGGTCAGAGGAATTGCTGAGCGTGCTCCTGGTGGGGCTGCCATAGGGAGAGCCAGCTGGCAAGGGTGCAGCGAGTGGGAGGGACCTGGTCAGGACCCTGCTTTGCACAGAGTTGATCTTAACAGTGGAGTTGTTGTTAAACCACGCTGGAGTGGGGTGCCAGGAACATCGCTGCTCGCTGCCGGCGGTGCTGCTTGTTGTGGATAGATCCTGTCTGATCACTTTTTAGATGTGACACAAACAACATTACAGAGATCACGTAGGACTGACAGCCGTGGAAGAGTTTGAATTAATTTGAATTAATTTTTTTTACGCAGGTTATCCCCTCATTACGTACAGGGGCATTTTCCTATTGAATCCTACTGTAAAGTTGTGTTTTCGTGATAGTCCCACCAACTGATCGTCCTGCTACGTCAAGGAAGTCCTCTCGGATTAATATTGCCCATTACACAGACATGCCATTGTATTTAGCAGCAAATTTATGATTTGATTAGACATGTAATTACGGAAGTTATGAGCTTGTAGCACTGGGTGACTCGTACCTGTTTAACTACCTTGCCTAACACGGGTTAGGGCATTAAATTATTGACATGATATATACTAAAATACCAGGTGTTGGGTTGCCCCTCCAGCACTGGGATGCCAGCACATAATCAAAAAGATGGAAAATATTTCTGTTCTTTAGTGCATGTCTGGATCTCAGTGGAGCTTTAACTGATGATAGTTATGCAATTGCACTGGCAATAGCAATTAGAGATTTACAAGTGCTTGTAAATGCTGCTATTTATAGGCTGACTCTTTGTTGAACAGAACACTAACCTTTCTCTGCAACGGGAGAAAATGTCAGGGCAGAGCAGTTCACCCTTGGGATAGGGCTGGACTTCGATTTCCCAAAGAACAGTACTTTGACCTTTGATGAACTAAAAGCTTCAACCACGTTTGCACACGGGGAATGGGGATCTTGCAGTCCTTGGAAGGGTTTGCATTAAAGATGTTTGGGACTTTGCAGGTCGTGTCTGTCTGGTGAGATGTGGAGCACTTATTTTTAGATTTCTACCAGGAAACTTTCATTACTGGCAGCAGAGCAAGCACTGTGTTCTCTTGAAGCTCTTGCCATGCCTTGTATTTCCTGACTGTGCTGCAGAAAGCCTCATGCTCTTGGTGGGACACACGCATGCGGTTAAGCCAATCTTTGTTCATACGTGCATGATAAGTGATGGGATTAAATAATTAGCAGGGCAGATCCTATCAGCGGCTCTGAGCATTGCAGGAGGCAGCAGACTGCTTAAGAAGGGTTGCCGTAGGCTTTGATTCCAATGCATAACTGGTAGGCGGGGGGAAGAAAAAGTAACTTTTTTAAGACCGGGGCACTTGGTTAATGGGAAAACTTGTCATAGAAGCAGTGAAATAAATCCAGCACTGCTCTGTGTCTCTGCAGTGGATGGAGGTGGTTGTTGGTAGCTGCTGTGCTTTGCTATACCAACACAGAGCTGCCCAATGGATGAACACACTGATGGCATTGCAGGGTGCTCGGGAGCTGCTGCCTCTCCGCTGTACAAATCTCTGTACCATTTAAAGCATGCGAGCAAGGAAGTTGGCTATAATCACGTGATTCGTGGTGGAAAAATTATCTGCAGGCTGCTGCTCCTGTTGTCCTAATAGGCTTATGGGACTTAGTGCTGATGTAAGTAAGAGCGGTGCGCCGGTGGGCACGGCGGGGCAGGCAGCTGCGTGGAGCCCTTCCCTCCCCAACATGGCCAAAATGACGCCCTGCAGTGAGTAATCCGCTTTGGTTTCTGCTATGCAACATCAGCGTGCTTGGGGAGGATAGATCGCTTAATTGAAACAAAATGAAATGAAGGCAGCGCCTCGGGATGGGGAGGATTGAAGGCGGTTCGAGCGCAGACAGGGCTCCGATGTTGGCAGCGTCCCATAGTGGGTCGGCAGGGCAGGAAGGTCCTGTGTACCCACAGGTGGGCTGAAGCTGAGGAAGGGGAGTGAGGGAAGAGGCTGCTGCTGGGTGCTGAAGGCAGGAGGAGCATTGCAGGACACCAGCACCATCGGTACGTGTGGGCACACGGTGGCACTGGGACACAGGTTGTGCAGGATGTGGTGCCAGTGGGCTGAGGTGCTTCTTTCCCCCATCTATCCATGCACCGGGTGAGCTTTAAGAGTCCCTTCTGACTCAGTCCTGTGATTCTAATATTTTGCTCTTCTTTCCATTTTGGGGGTCATGTTTCTCTTGTAGGATAGCTGAGTTATCCGAATTTAAAACCTGGAAATGGACTTCATGTAGATCATGTAGGAAAAATGAGTTTTCAGCTCGGAAGCTGAGTGCAGCGCAGTGTAACAAAGCAGTGAGCGTAAGGAGAATGGGTAAATGGTGCTTTAGGAATGTTGGCTGGGGAAAGCGAGCTGAGTGCTGCGAGCAAGGATTATGTCCTGCATTATATACCACCGCCTTGCGTTCCACTGCGGATCAGCTGTGATTCCGTTTAAGAAGCTCTGTGCTCCTTGCTTCTTTTCTGGAGAGAAAGCTCTGATGCTTGAGTACGGGAAGGCATCAGTGGATGGATGCCCCATCCCTGCATGCAGCCACAGTCAGGGATGGGGCTGTGAGCGCTGCTGGAGCTGTGGGCATCCCTGTGCACTGTGGGCAGTGGGAGCAGACGGCCTGTGGAGCTCCCTTCTGACTCCCGTGGTTCTATGAATCTTGATGTCTTGCTACTGCTAGCATTGCCCTTGCTTCAGCAGTGTTCCTCTTCTGCTTTTAGGGCATAGCTGCTCTTCACAAAGCCTTTCATCCTAGGAATGTGAGAGCATTTTAATCGGATTTTGATGGCGTTTCTTAGAATAAGGAGAGGGAGAGGAAGGAAGATTTCATGAGGATCTGTGAGATCGTGGAAGGAACAGATTGATGCCGATAAGCTGATTGGGTCCAGGACTATTTTGGAAAGAAGAAACCACAGACTGGAGGGGTTTGGGGTGAGCAGCTGGGGCAGAAGTTTGAGTGCATTGGCAGGGGAAGGGGCCTGGCAAAAGGTGAGCCTGAGGGGGGGCGGCTGCTGCTGGTTTTCCCTCATCTGTGCAGCAAGAATGTGATTAAAGGCAGAGCTAATCTGCCTTTATGGGGAGATGTTGGAAAAACTGCTTTGTCACGGTAGAAGCCGTGTTTAGGTGGAAAATGGGCCATTTGAAGGTCAGCCTGCAGGTAGGCCTTCCCACAAGGTTGTCGCAGGAAGGAGATTTACAATAGAAAGTAAATTACAGTAATTGAGATTACAGTAACACAGAGCTCAGTGTTTAACCAGTGATGGACAACACTTGAATTTGCAGACAGCACTCATTGAAATGTGGATTTAACTGTGTTTGCATTTAATAGCTGTTGTGCTGACCGAGTTATTTACCCTTCACAGTTGCAGGTGGTTCAGGTGGTAATTTTTTGTTGATTTTACAGTAACTGATAAGTACACATTCTCTTATTCCACACAGTTAGATCCAGTGCCTTTGTTTCAGAGCAGGTGCCAGCATTTTGCCTTGGAATACTCAGGATTTTTGTCTCCAGTGGTATTACCCATGTAGATCTGATTGTGTGCCAGGCCAGACTCTGAACGTTCTCTGATTTGCAGGAGAGGTCTGATCCACGCTGCTGAAGTGATCCCTTCCTCTGGTTCTTAGTGTGATCTTGGCAAACTCCACTCTTCACTATGAGAAGTGAGTGGGCTCGGATCCATCAGCTGCAGCAGAACATGCACGTCACGGTGAGTAGCAGCAAAGCTTTTGGAAATGCATGGGATATGTGTTTGTTTCTGTTCAGCTGCAGGTTGTAACTGATAAATAACAATTTCAGTCACACTGACCTCCCTATTTTTGGTAGAGTGAAAGAATATACTTGCCAGCTATGTGTATAGTGAAAAGGAGTGAAGTTTGTACATCCATGTGGGGAAGCCTGCTTTAGAAAGAAATTATTTTTTAAAGCAATTTAACCAATGAAATCTGCTTGAGCGCTGATAACTCAGAGCTGTACAGATGCTTTTGTCAGTTTTGCCATGTTTTTTGTTTGTTGGGCCTAACTGATGAATAATGGTGTGTTTTGCTGGTGTTTTTTTTTTAAGAGAAATAAGCTTTTTGTTGTGTGATGCACATGCATATCTGAAACACCTTAATGTGAGCTTAGCTACCTCCTGAGTTAAAGTTGGAATGAATTTGTTGGATATTTGTGCCGACTCTACAGCAATACTTGTGTTTTCTTTCCTTGTAGATTCTCCTTCTTTGTTGGATTTTGTCAGTTCTGTTGAATGTGTAATTACAACTATGGCAACAAGAGTTGAGATAAATTCTACTTTGGCGTCTTTGACGACAGTACCCGACTTAAACGAGATCAGAACTGA
Source organism: Lagopus muta (assembly GCF_023343835.1). Lineage (NCBI taxonomy): Eukaryota > Metazoa > Chordata > Aves > Galliformes > Phasianidae > Lagopus > Lagopus muta. Next base: position 5,751,128 of record NC_064449.1, on the reverse strand, counting down.
AGATAAATCACAGCGAGTGTATGTAAGCGTGCTCTCAGATGTAAGCAGCAAAACAAAGGAGCCTTCAGCATCGCTAACGCTCGAAGAGAAGAACAAATTTGGGAGCACTCTGAGGTCTGCAACAATGCCATCGCTGGGATCGAGGCCAAGGCTCTTCCCCAAACCTTTCTCTAAAGATACGCCGTCAGATACTTTTGCAAATGTAAAACCACCTCTTACAGGTTTTAGATCAAGCAGTGTTATCAGAAAGCCTTCTGAAGAAACAGCATCTGCCAAGGTATTGGGTGGAAACGTTCCTCCATTAGTAGATCAGAAAGCCATCGGAAATGAAAGCAAGGCTGGCAGCGAAGTGGTCACAAACATGACCTTCTACAGCGGTCACAATACGAATACTGTCATTCTTTTTGAGACGGCGGGCACAGAGCAGTCAAAGGTAAGCCTGGCCCAAGGAAAAGGGGCTGCTGACTGCAGAGTGGTGAGTACTATGCAGACAAAAGAGCCTCAGTGCAGTGTGAAGCAGGAGAAACCATCTCAGCCATCGCCTGAGACATCCAGGAGTCCTGAAGGGTCTCTTCACAGGCAGATATCGCTTTCCTCCAGTCTTCGACCAGTGTCCTGGAACTCCCTCAAAACTGGAGAAAAGAGAGATGCTACTGAAGATCATCCAGTGGAGAGAAACAACACTGATGCAAATAACGTAAACAGTAAAGTTGATCTTTCTCTTGATGTGCAGCAAAGGCCAAAACCCAGACCAGTATCTGCTGTTTTTCTGGAATCTTTGAGAGATCAAAAGCATCGTACTGTGGAAGCTTCTGAGGAAAAGTCTCCTACAGAGAAATCATGGGTTAGGAAACCAAGGCCTTTGTCCATGGACCTGACAGCTAAATTTGAACTTAAAGACCTTTCTACGAGCAAGAAGATTTGCTCATCCCATGAGAGCAAGGAGAGCATATCAGTAACTTCTTTCACTGACGTGGGCAGCCATGGTCAGTCTGAAATGGGGCCAAAAACGGAAGAAGCGGAATTAGATAAAGGCAGCTCTTCAAAAACAAGTTTGAAATGCAGCAGTCAGGAGATTGGCATCCTAAATAAAGGAAAACGCATGTGGGAAGCAAAGCAGAAATCTGAAAGTGAGCAAACTGAGACAAAACCAAGCATAGTGACTAATTTGCATAGTTCTGAGAGAGCCTTTGAAAGCACTGGTGAAAGCAGAACAAACAGGGAAGGGAAGAGGTTGGATCAGAAAGAAACGTGTGTGTTTGTCAGCTGTGAAAGCCCTGCAGCTTCCTCAGAGAAGGAAAACAGCATCGTAAGAGGAAGTGTTAAAAAACACATCAGTTTGTTCACGTCAGAAAATCCCAGTACCTCTGTAGATACAGAGACTCTCCCGTCGGCTGCTGAGAGGGAAAACAAGTGCATGAACATCCAGCAGAGAATCAAAGAACTGACAACAGAAAGCACGGATGCTAAGCCAGGGAACCTTCGCAGATCGCTCCAATCGCGGCCGCTTTCTGCAGACCTGACAAAGATGTAGGTTTCAGAAACGTTCTGCTTCATTCTCTTGGCTTCACTGAGTTCCATAATTCAAGGTCAGGCTGGACCAGGCTCAGAGCAGCCTGATCTGGATGTCCCTGTGCATTGCAGGCAGTGGGACCAGATGGCCTTGGAGGGTCCTTTCCAGCATTGGGATGGAAATATGGAAGATAAATGTAACTGAGGCGTGAGAATGTTAATAACATTTTCTACCATTTTGCATTATCATGCATCTCAAAAATCTTATGGTGTACAATAAGCTACTTTGCTTACTGAAAAATTGTTAGTCCTTTGGTCTAGATGCAGTAAAACCACTGACTACCATTAGTTGTGACATGAAATAGCAGTGTTTCCTCTCTAAGAAATACTTTCTGGGTGATTTCTTTTTGATATGAGATGGTGAGTCATCGGTCTGCTTTGGTAGAAAGTGTAAATGTTAACTAATTGGATCTGAAAGAACTGAACGGAGCCTTTTGTCTTAGGTTTTCAAGTCCAACGTCATCAACCAGCGAAGTGAAGCCTGAGAAAGCTGCTGAAGTTAGGAATGGCTTTGGGAGTGAAACAAGAGAGCATCAAAAAGTAAGAAAATGGCATCAGTCAGTGTAGCCTCCAGTTAGGCTTGCATTTGGAGTGCAGAGAGCCCTATACTCTGCAGCCCATGCATCTTTACCAATCAATGACTTTAAAGCGGGCATCAGGAGTATTAAGAATGGCATAATCCTAATAGGTTTACTTGTGTAAGTCTATCTTTAGGCACTGGATGGGAGGATGGTGTTGAGCTTTTACGAAGTTAAACGTGCATGCTGTTTAAGGCATGCAGTGGTATAAAGTGAAACACACTGTGTACTACTTTAATGGAACTTTTAGTGTATGTAGGCAACAGCTGTTGTGGTTCCATGTAGCAATTAGCCTTCATTTTCTGTAAGGACAGCACGAACGTACCAAACTCCACATCTGAGTCACAACTCCTTAATACATGCTGTGCGTTTATCAGTCTCCTAAATAATGTTTAGTTTAGCAGTTCTGACCACTGAATACTGTACAGATAGCACAGTGCTGGAAAAGCTGTTCCTAAGGAACATGTTGGCATTTCAAAACAACTTCTCTGCTGATGCTTCATAGCACTGGAGATCTAATGTTGTTTTGAGGATATTTCTTGTGAGCTCTTATGGCCGTGTGTTTTTTTTCCTATGTAGGTTTAAGACAGGAGTGTGCGTGATAGAGGAACTCACAGCTTGGTTAAGACATGTCCATAGATGGATTTCCTTTTAAAGGAGATAGATTTGCTTTAAAAGGAACATCTTCCATTAATGGAAGCACTGTTTTCGGAATTAGACAATAAAGTAGGATTTAAAACATTCCCTTGATCAGTTTTTTGTTTGTTTTTTTTTTAAAGACCCTTAAGTCAATTCCTAATGTTACAATTTTTAACTTGAAGAATGATTGAACCCTTGTAGGACGAGGCAGTGAATATTAAGCTATGCGGTAATTCAGACTGGTGCCATGCACTGCTACTTAGATTACCGGTGTCTCAATGGATTTTGTGTTTAAAGAGGGATGTGGCTAACTTGCCCAGGCTGTGTAGTGAAATGGAGTTGATGTTTTATCTATAGGTGTGTACCAGTCATAACTGTTGGTCTTTTCTTGTTCCAGAGCAAGGAGATGACCGTGCTCGCTCATAGCGGAGATCCCAGCGAGGCGAATGCAGCTGGGAACCCTTGGAAATCCCGTCAGGTTTTAAAAATAACCAACAGAATGGATCAGGCAGAGACAAAGGGAAGCTTCCCTGGAGACAACCAACGCTTTTCTCAGCAAAGTGAAAATTCCGTCTCGTTCATAAGCAGCTTTGAGAAGAGATTAAAACCAACCAATGTGACGGAAAAAACCTGCATTAAAACTGTCCGAGCCACCATGTTTGACCATAATGTTCAGAGGCACAATGTTGCTGACGATCTCCCTGGAACTGCTTTGCCACTGAAAACGAGTGGTGAGCTCGAAGCAAAGCCTGACGTGGTGACTTTGGGTCACACCAGGCGTTCGTGGGTGGGAGAAGCTTTCCCAAGCAAGTCTGCTTGTAGGGATCCTAATGATTTTTTCTCCAGTGAATGCACTTTATCTGAACGAAAAAAAGACTTGGATAAAACTGAAAGTGATCCAGTATTAATACCTGAAAAAATACCTTACTCTACAAACAAAAGTAAATGCTCTGGAATAAATGAGAAAGCAAGCAAGCTACATGCTGAAGTTAAAACAGACAGGAGTGAAGACTCTTCCACTGATGAAACAGGAAGGTCTAATGTGGTTAAATGCTCTTCTGAGAAAAGGAGTTTTAGACAAGGAGGAATAGACTATGAATTTGGACCCAGCTTTGGTCACGAAGTTATCTCAACCAGTGTAAAAAAACAGCAGGTCCATTCGTCTTCGGTGCTTCTAAGTGGGCAATTATGTAAATCTTCCAGTAGCCTCCATCCTGATGTGAAAGAGGAATCTAGAGCTTTTGCTGTGAGGAGAAATGTAGACTCAAACTGCAAAGACCAAGACTTTGGTTTACGTAGTAGAGCTCCTGAAAACAGAGAAAAAATGAGAGCAATAGATGCAGAAGAAAAGGTCAGGAGAACTAAAAGTAGCATTTCTGATTTGAAGGCTTCTGAGAGGTGGAGGAGGAAAACCTTGCCTCATGATTCTGTCAAGGCAGAAGAGATCAGCTGGCTCACGCCTGAAAATACAAAAAGGCTGAGTTGGGCAGATTCACTGCAATTGGAAGAAGGTTCACTTAAGAAGAGAAATATCAAAGAGCGGATGGAGGGAAATGAGGCAAACCAAACTGCTGCCGGCAGTTCTGATGAGCACTTGAAAAATCAGAGTTCTGCCTTTGAACCAAAGGCGACGTATTTTGCAGTGACTTATCAAATTCCCAGTATCAAAAAAGAGAAGAGCTTTGTTGGTACTTCAAGTACAAGCGTAAGTAGTAAAATTTCTAGCTCAAGTGAGGGAGGAGCAATTAATCTGGGTCCTGATTTTTCTGGTAGGTCCAAACAAGATAAAAGCATGATGAGTACGGATTGTAGAGAAGAGTCACGAGAAGTGTACATTAAAAAGGATTGGGGAAAGGGGGAGGACAAAGATAATGCTTTTTCCAAAAACACTGCATCTGGTAATTTTCATGTGTTTGGGAAAGATAACCAGAAGCGTTATGAGAAAGGTCTGGATCCATCTAAAGAGAAAATCATAGATGTTGATGCTTTTCTGTTAAAACAGGAACGGGAAAATATGGCTCAAACTGATCTGAAAAGTAGCAGGGGAAAGATCTCCTCTTACCACGAACCCCGATCCTCCCTGCATTTTGCACAGCTGCACAAAGATGGTGAAGTAGTCACGCAGAAGAGCTCTGAAAGCAGCTATGGTGTATCTGGAAGGAAGGCTGAGGATGGTTACAGGCCCCAGGTTCTTGACATTGATGCCCTTATGGCAGAATATAAAGAAGAATCTGTGAAGGGCAGTAGTATTCAAGACAGGGTCTCTGAGGAGCATAGTTTATTTGGTAGGAACAAATCAAAGAACAAAAGGAACGTGTCAGACAGGGTGACTTCTTCCTATACCTGGAAGGAGTGGAAGGGATCAGATCACCATGCTGTTAATAGCAAACAGGGTGAGCGTGCGGAGGAGTACCACAGGCCAGAGAAATCAGTTCTGACTGAAAAGAGCGAAGAGAAATTGGATTCCCATGGCCCCGAGTCTGATAAACACAAGTCCAAAGAGAGAAAGTTTAGCTCTCCTCCCTGGGAAAATCCCAGCTGCTTGTTTCCAGATAAGTTTGCCAATTCTCCTGTGGAGTTCACTGCAAAGAAAACATTCATCATTGATGATGATGAGGACATGAATTTAACTTCCAGGAACCAAAGTTCACAAGTTGTGATTGACAAGGTGCAGCCTGTGCATGCAGTTGGTGTGGACCAAAAATTGGAAGTTAATTTTGCTTCCAGGCTGTCCATAAAGGCCAATGATGGGCTATTACAGAAGAAGGTGGTCACAAAAGAGCAGTTCTCAGAGGTGACTCTGGAAGGTGACTGGAGCAAAAACGTAACGAGGAGCTCTGTAATAAAGGACAGAGATGATGTGAGTAAGGTGACCTGTGCCAACGAGTCTTCCAGTGTGAAAAGCAAAGCAAAAGATTGGAAGAGCTATACATCTGGCTTAGGAAGTGCACCCGCAGATCTGAGACGTTCCTATTCAGAAAAGAGCCGCCCAGGAAAAGATGGTCTAGCACTCATGCAAGAAGTGAGAGGGAGAAAGGACCTGTACCGCTCCAGGCAGAGCTTCCCACCAGAGGGTGTGGATAATGAGTGGAAAACCAAGGTCTCATCTCAGTCGGAATCTTTCTTCCACGAGGATAAGAAGGTATTGCCAAACAGTACTTAACTGCTTCCTGTGACTGGAAATGAAAGCCAGGAAAAGATTTTGTTGTGTCTCAGTGGGGCTTCTGGGTGACACGCACACACTTTTCAATAGACTCAATTTCCTTCTGGTGTATTTTCTCATGGCATCTGTGTTGTACCAGACTTTGTGTTTCAAGTGCATGAGTATTAATTGGTATCTTTACAGACAAGTCTTTGGAAAGTGTGCGTGTGTTGTTCAAGCTTTGAACACGAGGGGGGTTACATTGCTGACTCTGCAGCTTTGTTTTTGTACCTATCAGGTGACTGAATTCCCCTCATTTATCCCTGAAACTTCAGTGCTGGCACTGATGTTAGTGAAATGCAGGTGTTTCCCTGGTGCAGGTGACAGGTTAATGCATGAATGCACAGCCAGTTGGGTGTTGATGGGTGCAATCTTTTGAAAGTACAACATGGGAAAAGGCATTTTGTGTACGCCTCTGTATGTATTCTTAGTGATGCCTATGCCTTTATTTTAACAGGCTCCTAGGAAAGAGTGGACCAAGCAGAGTTCAGAAAAAACAGGTGGAAGAGAATTTTCCTTTGTTTCTACTCAGAGAAGAAGTCACAGCTTTTTTTATAAGGACAGAAGGGCGGAGAGCATAACGGTATGTTATTTTGGAGGAGGTGCTTGGGTGAAGGAAGAGATAAGGGAGGTGCGGCCTGGCTTGCTTCATTCAGAGCTGTTTTCCCTGTTTTTCAAATAGTTGTGAAGGAGTGTATGTGCCTTGTGAGCAGGAGGAGCACATGTTCTTCCTGTGCAGTTGAACTAGTAGGGAGTGCTTTCACCACGCTGGTCTGTGCCAGGTCTCCTAACATAACACATTAACTGTACAGCTTGTTTATGTTTCTTTCTAAACAAAGATTTTTCATCCTGAACTCTTAAGGCGTGGGACTGGGTCATTGTGCTGCTTGTTTTTCCTCAGCTTAGATCATGGAAGTTGGTCATTGCGATCTCTTTGGAAAACCGTGTGGACAAATGGAACTGGATCATAGTCTGAAAAATTATGAGTTTAATTTTCTTTCTGTAGGCAAATAGACAACTAATTACAGGAATAATCACAGCTTACTTTTCTCAGCAGTCTGATTTTTCTCTTAGTGGGGTAAATTCCCTCTTCAGATGTTGGGAGACATTGTACTAGCTTGCAGGATGGCCTCCTATGTCAGCCCACACGTACGCTTGATTTTAGGAAACAGTTAACATCCTCTCTCCTGAAACGCAGGGTAAAGATCTGAATCTTTCCAAAGCTGCAAAACAAATGAAATATCAGTGTGTTCTGTGGAAAATCAAGCATTTAAATAGCGTATCAACAACACAGAACTCTGATTTTGTGGGAGGTGATGATGCTCCCAATGAAATCCTTCCTTACTGGAAGGACTGGCTCTGATTCATTACAAGTGCTGTGCTTTTTTGGTTTGTTTTTTTTTTTAAGCCTTGTGCATGAACCCAGTTTTGGCACAGTAGAACAATCCTGCGGTGACTTCAGAGCACATTTTGTAATTCTATATGCACATATTTGTAGTTCTAGAGATCTGACTGTCCTGCATCTTCTCAAAATCATTCTATTTTTGTAGAGAAGATGACAGAAGGATGTCACTGTTCTTCCCTGTCCCAAGGTCAAGTCTCATCCCTTCTCTTGGACTGCTAGCACACTCGTGTGGTGATGGGATGCATAGCTCTCTACAGAGCCTCTTTTTGTACACACTGCTGCTGTTGCTGCAGCTGAGGAGAGGAAGTGTTGGCAGGTTTGTGTTGTGTACTACTGAAGAAAAAGAAAATTCAATACAGTGACTTTTGACAGTCTGTATTGGCTTTGTAAACAAGTTTCTCAACAAAAGCTTTGGAAACAAACTCATACTGTTATGATTCCGGTCCTAAAACTTCATGGGAGGTACAGAGGGCTGTTTTCACCTTGCCTTTCCATTCTTAGCGTGGGATTCTGCTTGACTGACCACTAGTGGGAAGTCTGGACTGCTTATAGACTTGGTGGTTATCATCCAGTCCCCCAGAGTTACTGTATGTCACCTGTTTGTAGTGCAAGTATGCAAAGATAGCTGTTGACAGCCTTGTGTAGAATGTGTGGGAGAAGACTGCTGTCAGTAGTAGTTTTGGGGTAATAGAACTCACCATGTCTCCATGTGGCCCAGGGCCCCACATGGATGTCACAGGAAGCTGTAGAGCAGAGCCATTGCTGGCACTGAGGTCAGTAGTGCCTTGTGCTCATCTTAAAGACGACAACTTTTGGCTGTTTGTACGTTGTAATGCTTCCCTCTGGTGGAGGAATGGAATCCTGGAGTCACTGTGCTGGAAAATCAAGGTTCAGACTCAAGTGGAAGCATTGAGCTTACTTCCTGAGTGTTGTCACCAGGTCATGTCCCTTAGTGCCACGTCCATGCGCCCCTGTGCAAATGGCTTTTCCTGTTTCTTGAGGATTAGAACATAATCATTAAGATTGGAAAAGACCTTTAAGATCACCAAGTCCAACCTATCCTCATTCATAGAAGCATAGAGTCATCAGAGGAGGTATTCTCCAACAAGGTCATCCAGTCCAACCATCAGCCCACCCCCAGCATGCTCACTAACCTGTCCCTCAGGGCCACGTCTCCATGTTCCTTGAGCACCTCCAGGGGCAATGACCCCACCGTCTCCCTGGGCAGCCTGTGCCAGTGTCTGACTGCTCTTTGGGAGAATAAAATTTCCCTAATGGAATTTGTTAGTGGAGGCTTTGGGTCACAACACTCGTCCTTTTTGTCAACCCAAAGCCTTGTGCTGCCTGCTTTCCTGCAGCAGAGAAAGCAGCACTTTCTCGCTGATTTATTCATTAGGAATAGACTTGAGACCTTAGTTTCTGCTATAAAATCAGTGCAGGAAGAAATATTGAAATCCTAGCATTTAAAGCCCTACATTGTATTTCATCTCTCTCCATTTTCCCCACTGTGAAATCAGTGGTTTGGTCAACATGCTCTCTTAGTTAACCTTGATTAGAATCTTTGCTGCTACTGTTTTTTTTTGTTAATCCAGTGACTGAATGTGTTATAAATATTTAAGTGCTAAGGTACAATTACTAAAGGTATTCCAACACAGAATCATAGAATGGTTTGAGCTGGATGGCCAAAAAGGCCATTTGGTCCCGCTCCCCTGCAATGCATGGGGGCACCCACAGCTTGATCCTGGAGCTGCAGTGTGCTGTGGTGAGCCACGTGAATCATGGAAGGCGTTTTCAAGCGGTGTCTTTCACCAGTTGTTCCATCTCAGCTGACACAGGTCTCTAATTCTGACGTTGGGTCACAAACCTCAATGTCTGATTCAGTCATCAGAGCTGATAGGAAGTAAAAAGTGCGGGATGTGCCACGTGGGTCATCCCTGGGCAGGAGGAGGTGTGGGGAACCTGTGCCACTGTCTGAGCTGTAAGAAGGAAGGGGCCAAACTCTTGAGCACGGTGTGTGTGATAAGACAAGGGGAAATGGTTTCAAACTGAAAGGGAGGAGATTTAGATTGGATATAAGGAAGAAGTTTTGACACTGAGGACAGTGAGGCACTGCACAGGGTGCCCAGAGAGCTGGTGCTGCCCCATCCCTGCACACAGCCACGCTCAGGGCACGGGGCTGTGAGCACTGCTGGAGCTGTGGGTGTCCCTGTGCACTGCAGGCACTGGGAACAGACGGCCTTTGGGGGTCCTTTCCACCTCAAACACTTCTATGATGATGAAGTGACAACCTGGGTTGCAGCTGTGACTTGCAACCAACACATATATGGTTAAAAGCAAAGTGCTTTTACTTTTAAAAGATACTGGAACTGGGGTGAGCGTGGTCCCTTCCAAAGCCTCTGGTTCTTTGTTTGATTTGTTGTTTTTTTCATCTTCATGTTTACTTTGGTGAGACAGTCTGGTATCCATAGTGCAGTGATACATAAACACAGTTATTGAGGCTGATGCGCGGGTGGGAACGCTTTAACAAAATCATGAGCTGATTTTTAAAACTGAACTGCTAGAGAAGGTAAATATTCTATGAGCATGCATGGATGAAGGGTGGTGGGACCCATCCCAGCTCCCCAGTGCTCTCCAGTCTGCCCCCAGCAGCCCCATTGTGCCCAGCAAAAAGCAAGCTCTCTTGTCTTCTGATGGCGTAAAGCCTCTGATATTACATCTTCTCTCCAGATGGAAGCTTGAAACCGGACGTGTGCATATTGTTCTGCTAGCCTAAAAACTGACTCAGTCTGGAATTAAAAGCTGAAGGCATGGCTCACACAAAGCAGAAGCAGCTTGCGGTGCTGTGTCTGCAGTGGTGCTCCCCACCAGGCCCCAGCAGCCCAGCTTCCTATTCCAGCAGCCCTAGGGATGACGGGTGCTGGGTGGCAGCCTCACTTCTCCAGGCTTTTTCCTTTTTTGGTCATATTGCTTTCTTGGGAGCACTCCAGTCCCATATACATAAAAAAAAAAAAGGACACTTGTTGTGTCTATTTCTTCTTGTCCACGGGAGGCAGTTTTATATTAGAAGCAGCTTTTCTTTCGCGTGTCTCCTTGTTTTTTTCCTTGCACACGAGAGAACAAATAAGGTCAGCTCGCAATCTAGACCACGGATTAACGAGGCAGGCGAACTGCGAGCGGCGAGATGCTCAATCACAAGTGGGGAAGTCACATGGGAGCTCAGCGCTGCCCATAAGTAGCCCCAGCATCTGTTAAAGGCGCAGAGCTCAGCTGGCGATGCGGGTGCAGATAGCATCGCTCGTGAGGCGCGCTGCCTTTAAGTGTGTGGGTGTGCTCCTGGCTGCTGCCGGAGGAGGGGAGCGCGGGCGGCCCGGCCCGAAGGACGATGGTTCGGCGTCAGCTTTGCGCTGCAGGAGAATGGAGTATTACTACTGCCCGCGTTTGCTGAAGTTCTTGCAGTATTTGTGGGTAAGTGCCTCCTTTGCTGCCGTCGCGCTGAAGAGTTTGGGTGTTTCGAGCTGTTCTTGACTCATAGGGCAGCTTGTAGGCAGCGGTGGTGCTGCTTTGCAGTTCCTTCGTGCTCTCTCTGATCTTGGGATGTATTTGATGCAACAGGTTCTCTTGTCTTTAATGCCAGCTTATAGCGAGGAGACTGCGGACTGCTTAGAGATGCCTCTGAAAACCCTTTGGCTGAAATTTCTTCCTTGTTTATATCTAAGAGTTGTGGTTCTACATGCTGCGCTCTTGCAACATCCTTCCCCGCTGGTTCAGGAGCAACCTTTGGGCTCCGCTTCCCAAAACTTTCCTTCTCCTGCTGCAGCCAGGGCTGCTGCCAGCTGTGTGAGCAGAAGAGCCAGCACTACCAGCATTGGAATTGTGTGTTTTCACCATTTCTAACGTGAGTGTTTTGCTAGGTTTCTCCTTCTCAGCGTGCACTTCCTCTTCAGACGGCTCTGAGGCCCCTCTTCAATGATAAGCTCCTTTAAGCGTGCTGCTTTCCCTGCCAGCTGCTCAGAGGCTTCTGTTTGTCACATAGAGCCACATTTGAAGGGATAAGATTAATTTCTGTAAGCTTTCATGAATGGACACTAGATTCAATGTCATGCTTTAATTTCTTCAGTTTTTTTACAAGCCTTGCTGTGTATGTGCTTTGCTTTACAGCAGAGAATCTCATCTCGCTGCCAAGTTTGGGAAACTGTAGTATTGTAAAACATGGAACTCTTTGGACATTTCGGAGCAGATTTGCTGTGTATATGGTCTTTTAAGAGACCTGGAAATATTCCATAAGCGTTAGTGTATATCTTCTCACACTGCTGCAAGAGACAACTGGAGAATAAGTATGACATTCATAGAATTATATAAACTTATTTACATAAATATTAAGAAGCTTTAAGGGAAGAGCACAGCAGTCACTTTATTTTTGTGTGTGTGTTGGCGTTACGTCTGAAGGCTGCTAAGGAAATAATTATCAGTTCTCTCTGTATCAGGAGTAACCAGAGATATCAGGGTTAGTTGTCAAGCTCTGCATTATTTAATCCATCTTGGGCAGCTAAGATATTCATTAGGTAGACCTGGAGAAGAATACAACTCTTAATTAAAAAACATTATCATGAAAATGCACTTTAAAGCCTCTGCTGGGAGTTATTGGTAGGTTACATCTCTTCTGCCATGCATATTGCTTTCTTGCACTGTTGTGGTGTTGGACATCACTGGATTCTCTCAGTGCCAACCACTGACTAACTGCGTGCTGTTGCCTCTCCTAGCCTTTAAATAGGGCACTTATTGTTGTGACGTGTAGGAAAGTTTCTAAATAACATCTTGGTGGTGGTGGTGGGTTTTTTTTTGAGCACCAGAATGTCTGTGGTCAGCCTGAGCGCATGGGAAGCGGTCAGTGGTCAGCGAGACGTCAGCGTGTGCTCAGAGTTTGTGAGAAGCTGTCTGTGCTGGGGGCAGAATGGCTTGTTGGGTTGCAGCGTTTGGTCCATTAATTCAATGAGAGCTGTGATAACGAGGAGAAAAGCAAGCCTATCAAACCTGGACCGTTTACAGCATTGCTGAGGCTTGCTGCAGCAGTCTGAGATACTGCAGCTCTTCCCTTTAGGTTTGTGTCCCCTTCACATGATGCTTAACATTGAAATGCGGTGCTGAGAAGCCAGGATCCTGGGGAGGAGCGAATGTTGAGTTTCTTGAAGGCAGCAGATGGACTAACAGAAGCTTCTGAGAGCTATTCCTTCAACTGTACCTGCTAGGTGAAAGTGAATAAAGGGGGAGAAAAGCTAAGAGTGTTGATAGAGCCTCGCAGATGGCTACATAAGGCTTCATGAATCTTTGGAATGGCAGTTCAGGAATGCAGAGGCTCCTGGCTGATGATGTAAGAGTCTGGTTTGGTCGGATGAAGCGGTGCCTCTCGGAGCAGGGGAGGAGCAGGACTTCCTCACCAGCACGCTGCCATGGTCTGTACCTCAGCAGCTGAAGTGCAGAGGCTGAGTCACAGATCTCAGTATTCACCACCTCGTCATTTCCTTCTCTGTTCTGTCATATACCTTCTTCCTAGCACCGATCTGTTCATCATCTTTAATTGGCTGTTTATTGAAATCATGTGTTCATATGCCAGTCATTTGCTGACCCGAGCTATATTGATCATAGTTGAGTGTTTTCCAGGGTACATGGTGTATTCATCCTCATTTTTACAGCTGGTGAGGAGCTTTGCTGCAGCTGATACAAGATATCTTTGGATCTCACTTGCCTAGGCAGCCCTTGCAGTGCTGCTCAGTGGTCTGTTGGCCTGTGCTGCTGGTGGAGTGCTCTCAGGTGGTTCTGTTCCTGTCTATAACCACCTTGGTTATCAGCAATTCTTGCTCTGCCCCAGGGTTTTTTTTGCAGAATGTTGCAACATCGTGATGCAATCTCTTTTTAATGTAGCTGTAGGAGCACATTGATAAACAATTAATCAGGTGCATTAGAACCAGGTAATTTAAGCCAGCTTTGAAAACAGAGGGCAAGCTCCTTGCAGTGGGGGCAGAGCTGGAAAGAGAGGAAAACTCTGGATTAGCTCCAGAAGAGATGGGTTCCTGTGCTGAGCAGCAGCTCTGCTGGGTGCTCAGTGAGAGTCTGGCTCAGCTGTGCACAGGGCCCTGGGGTCTCCATCTGTGCTGCTGCTGGGGTGTCTGAGGCAATAAGCAGCCAAAATCTGGGGGCTCGATGAGAGCTGTGTGAGCATCGGTCATTCTGGATGGGACAGAGCTGGCAAAGCTGGGAGCAGCTGCTGGAGAGCACCGTGCTGCTGTGAGAAGTGAGGGGTTGGCTTCTTGTGGATACCCCATGTAGGAAGAGATAGTTACATCCTAGCATCTCATCCAATGTGTATTTTGTTAATTTCAACTAGGGGTGGCAGGAAAGACGTCTGGGGCAGGGGAGTGGTGGGAGATGCTGAGAACTCGATAAAATACAGAGATGCTGCAAGGATGGCCGTGGCTCTACTGTAAAACAAGTTCACTTTTATTCCCAGAAGCCTGTGGGACACCACTGTTCCTTTTACCTCTTTTTCTTGTTTAATGGGAAGGGGCAATAGCAAGTAAGCTTATGGTACATTCATAGAATCACAGACTCATAGAATGGTTGGAGTCGGAAAGCGCCCCCAAAGGCCGTCTGCTCCCAGTGCCTGCAGTGCACAGGGACACCCACAGCTCCAGCAGTGCTCACAGCCTTGTCCCCTGAGCGTGGCTGTGTGCAGGGATGGGGCAGCACCAGCTCTCTGGGCACCCTGTGCAGTGCCTCACCGCCCTCAGTGTCAAAACTTCTTTCTTATATCCAATCTGAATCTCCTCCCTTTCAGTTTGAAACCATTTCCCCTAGTCCTATCCCAACAGACCCTACTCCAGAGCCTGTCCCCTTCTTTCCTATTTTGGGTACTGATTCAGACACCTCAGTCAGTGAAGATGGTGTTTGATTAACCTGCAGGATGATGAACTTCAAAAATATCCTAGCTGCGTGGTCAAAATGTGGGTTAGAAGAACGCTGTGTTTCTTTCTGCTCAGCATACTTTGTTCCTCTATTTCTAACTCAGGACAATTTTCCAGCTCTAGTTGTAGAGACTGCTAAAACCCTGCTGGGATTATTGCTAGTCATTGAATGGTAATTACAAAATTGCAAGCGATTTGGGTTATTGAAGCTAGAAATCTAGATCCAAAGATTGTTTTGACAAGGTCTCAGCTGCTTTGCCCTTGCAGAGCAGCTTGCTGCTTCCCCGGTGTGCTGGAGCTCGCTGCCACTGTGTGTCACTGCAGCTGCATCCCATCTCACACTGGGGAAACGCACAGCATCCTCATCCGTCTGCTATGATAGCAAAGGGATTAAGTTCAATTTACCATGAAATGCTTTGAGGAAGTAACGCGCTCTTGGTTCACGTCTGGGAGGGCTGAGCCATGCTGTGCTGGGAGCAGTGGGACGGGCTGCTGGTGGGGGGCCGTGCCACAGCTGGACCTACAGCCCAGGGGCAACCTCACAGCCAACATGTTGCTGTGAAGTTGGTTTGACTCAATTCCTGCTTTCCCATGCTGTTGTCCACGCTGCTACCGCTGGGCGACGGCCAAGTTCCCACTATTGTTTCTGTTCTTTCAGCAGTTGCAACTTGTCAATACGGCAGTGCGTGTTTACTGTACTGAGAGGAAATGGCATTTAGGGGAGAGCAGCTTGAGCACGGTGAAAGTAGCTCTTTGTGGGGGATTTTCCTCGAGGATTGCGTGCTGCGGTGCGGGGATTCTCTTAAAAATTAACTCCAGGTTAATCTTAAACACGAACGCAGGTCAGAAAAATGTAGTATTTGGTTTGGTGATTCATGGCTGGGGCTGGTGAGCACACGCTGCGTGACAGAGGCAGTGTGGGTTATTTGCTCACTGCATACCTGGCAAGTTGTGGTCGCCGAGTTGGAGGTTGCAGGTGTCAGATGTGAGTGGATGTTCAATGGCATTTGATGTGCTGAGCAGGAGTGCAGCAGATGTGGCTGAGAAGCAGAAGGAATTGCAGAGCCCTGGTGGGGAAACAGTGCCCTTCATCTCCATTGTGTTTGTATGGGCCCCACCTGGGCAGGGAACCCAATCCAGTTGGACAGAGCCCTGCAACCTGAAGAGTGCTTTCCCTTTGAGTGTTTTCTGAATTCCCAAAGTCAGATTTATAGCTTCAGTAGCTCTAGTTGGTTCTCATCTTCCATGAGAAAGAAAAAATTATGCCAAGTTTCTCTAGCCAGACAGCAATGAAAGCTGCTGCCAGGCAAGGAAGGAAGATGCTTTGGGTGTCTCTTGGTTTTGTAAAGCCAATTCTCATTTGCATGTAAAAGTGGCCAACTGGTGGGATCTAACTGGTGTGCAACGTTCAGTCCGTGCTGGAGGTATAGTAATATTTATTAACGATCACACAACAGCTGAGGTTGGAGGGAGGCTCAAAGATCACCCAGCCCCAACCCCTGCTGAGGGCTGGCTGCTCCCCACCAGCTCAGGCTGCCCAGTGCACGTCCATGGCCTTGGCCACCTCCAGGGATGGGGCAACAAAAGCCTTTCATAACAGTAGGGTTTTTTTTATTGGTATAAATGGAGGGAGGGAAAACCAACCCAACAACCATTATTTATCCATGTTTTGCTTGGCTTGATCCTCTTGACATAGGTAAATGTAAAGAAAATGTTTTCAGTACTTTCCAGAAGAGCTGTGCTGTAGGAGTTTCCTGTTTCTGCTTTGTTTTTCAGCCTTTCCTCCTCAGCTGAGATAGAAGGGAAGTGCTGAATGATTGTGGACGCGAGCCTTCAAACATCATTATGTATTTTTAGCACATTCCCTAAGCTTTAGCATCGATAGCTTTTGTTTCACGCTGAAACAATTCAAGGTCCAACAGCAGTGCATGGTCAGGATGTTTAGCTGCGCCTTGCTTCGTGGGGGACAAAAGGATTGATGTCCTCACCTCTTTATATCATCTGACTGCAATTCATTAAATTGTTGCATGTATAGATTGCTGTTTAAGTACCTACTTCAGTATGGCTTCTCTTAAAGGAGAGCAGAAGGTACAGAGCTTTGTCTTGCGGAGCTGATAGCGCTCTGGTTTCTTATGTTAGGAAGTCGTGGAGTGTTGCCTGTGCTCTACAGGAACAGTCAGGTGCTTTCCCTGAGCAGCTCAGACTTGAAACAATGGGCTGAAATCGTGAAGTGCGTGAGGAAGGGCGGTGGTGGCAGGAGGGGAATGCAGATTGGAGCTCAGCACAGCACGCAGGGAGCTCAGGGCTGGGTGACGCTGTGTTTAAAGCCTAAAGAGGGCAAGGTATTGCAGTGATAGGTCTTTGCTGCCGCTCTCCCCCCTCATCCTGCACAGCTGTGAACTCTGGGGGCTTTTAAATAGCCAAACATTGGAAAGCATGGGCTGAGAGGCCAATTTCTGTCTCCTCGTAGTTAGGTATGCGTATGAGGGAAGTGGCTTTAACGTCAGGTTCTGATGCCATAACAATCATTCTGAATAAGCACAAATTAAAACTGCACGTGAACTTAAATTACACTGTTGCAGATTGAAACGAGTATAAGAGAGGAAACCAAACATTAGGTCAAGCTTTGAGCACCTGATGGAGCTGTGGGTGTCCCTGTGCATTGCAGGCAGTGGAACCAGATGGCCTTTGGGGGTCCCTTCCAACTCAAAGCATTCTGTGACTATATTCAGTGTAAATATTAACAAAGTACTTGTTTCAGCTTACGCAAGAGTTTTCACTGCTAATAGACACTGTTCAAAGTTCTCATGCTAAAATACTCCTTTTAATCAATACTTATTTTTTTCTTCTTGACCAGAGACTGCTGGTGGCTGTTGCAGCAAGTAGAGCAGTATAGACATCTATGTGAATTATGTTGGTTGGCAAAATAGACAATTTGTGGGCAAAAATAAGGAAATTATTCAGGTGCCATTTTGTAGTGTCTGATGAACACAAGGAGTATCATAGAACCATGAAGGTTGGAAAAGACCTCTAAAAATCACCCAGTCCAACCATCCACCAACTACCAGTATTGCTTACTAACCATGTCCCGAAGTTCTACATCCACCATTTCCTTAAGCACCTCCAGGGAAGGTTGACCTTGGCAGACCCCATCTCTAGCATGGGAACTCGTAAAAACACGGTGTAGAGGTCAGCCTATGAAGCTTTTGTGGGGAAAAATAAAAAAGTGGAATAAGTGTTCCAGCCTTTGCTGGGTCTATTGCAGCCTGTTCTTAGGATGCTTTTTCCGCAGCATTGATATGGAGGTGCATATCAGTGAGGCAACGTTCCTCTAAAATCCCCTTCTTCCATACCTTGCTTATTTTTCTGGGTGGTCCAGGGGGAGCTGAGTTCAGCCCTATCTGTTGGCCTTGGCCAGCTTGGGTGCAGAGCTCGGGAGCCTGTGCTGTGGGGGGGATGCAGGATCTCCATCACTTAACAGAGACAGAATAATGTGTTAAATATCTTTTTCCTGTTACTTTAAAAAATAAGAAGAGCCTTGCTCTAAGGTCACCCGATCGGGGAGATCTCCTTCTGTTGGCTGGATTCCTTTGCAGCACGGAGGGTTTCTATTTGACTGCTAATTTGAGAATGTTCGAAACAAATGGAAGGTGTTCTGGGGTAAGAAACGGGGTATGGTGCGCTCTGTGAGGAGTTCCAGGCTGAGAGTTCAGCTCTTTAAAGGGAAGAAACTCCATTTCCTCCAAGCTCATAGGCATGGTTCCAGGCAGCACTCCTGATACAGCGAAACCCTAAACTGGCACCATTTCATGCCATATTGCTTAAAAATTATTCATTCTGTTAAATCTGCTACCCCAGAAAGGGGTAGCGTATGGGAGAGGGGAGAATGATGCAATGCATCGAAACAAAAAGAAGCCCTGATCACAGCCTGCAGCTCTGCTTTGTGGGGTGAGAAAGGCACACAAAGTATTGCCCCCAGCACCTCTGGGCTAGGCAAATCTCCATGGCTGGCGTGCTGCAGGTCGTGGTGTCACCATGCCCGGGTGACACGTGGGACATGGCTGACCCCGGGTTAATCGTTGACAGGCGCTGATTTGGATCTCAGTGTTGCTTGGTGAACGCGTAAGGAAGGGGCTGCGCCTCCCCATCCCTACCTGCGCCTTGCGGGAGCTTGGCCTGGCCCCCAGCCCCTCCGTGCCCGCCTGGCTGCAGGCAGAGAGATGCTGTTCCGCGTCGCCATGGCAACGCTGCCTGCACAGGGCCCAGCCCAGCTCCTTCCCGTTGCTGCGGCTGTGTCACCCCGCGCATTGTTCCAGGCAGGCCGCCCTGCTTGGGAGCAGCTCGCAGGAGCCGGGCGGGCGGCCAAGAGCTGGCAGCAGCCAGCGGTGCTCCGGAGCGCTCAGCCTGGGGAGCGCAGAGCTCCGCGCCGGTCAGCACGCTGCCCCGCAGCTCTCCTGCACGCACGGCCTCGGGTCTGTCAGTGGGGCTGGCTGCGACCATGGCACCGTGGGCAGCGGGCGGTGGGAGCTGCTGACGCCGTGCCCAGAGCCCCTGGATGGGGAGCAGCCCGGCGGCCGCATGGATCGCAGGGGAGGGACGCTCCGTGGTGTGCTGAACTGCTGCCCTGCCGGGAGGATGCTGCCCTTCTGATACTGGCTGCAGCGTGCAAAGTTGGCTTCTGAAAGGGGATGCTTATCCAGCTCCGGAATGAGAAAGTAAGACTGGATTTCCAGGACTGAGACCTTCATTTCTCTCCCTAACATGGCTGAATGAAGCATTATTTTGAGCAAACGTGATTGTAAGTAGGAAAACCTTTTGTTTTTTTTCCTACTTGACGAATGTCCATCTCCAGCTTCACGTCTCCATTTAAATACAGAAGCACGCCGGCAGTGCTAGCCTAGTGCTATTTACGTGCACAGGAAATATTGTACAAACGGAGTCCTTCTTGCAGAATCCGATCGGGGCTGCCACGGAGAATTACATTCCTGAATATCCATCTGGGGAAAAAAATATATATATAACATAAAGATGGATTACCTGGGAGACAAGCTGACCGTGGCCCAAACTCACATGACCCAGTGGATGGGCACGGTGCGTCGATCCCTGCAGGAAGCGCTCAACCTGGTGACGGCGGCAGTGGCCCACGAGCGGGCTGCCGGCCCCCGAGCCCCCCTGAAGCGGACCTCCTCCTTCAGGCACTTCGCCTCCCGCAGCCGGGAGTCCTTCCGGCGCTTCTCGGTGCGCAGCCAGCAGCGCTTCTCCTCGCTGAGGAAGAGGCAGAGCAGCGCGGAGCCGCCTGACCTTGTAAGCCGTGCGCCGTGGGAGGCTTGGGGGTGGATGACCCACGTGCAATCTTAGCTTTGTGTGGTGTTTTTTGGTCTGCTTTTGGGTTAGGAATGATCCGGAGCGGTGACAGGTAAAGATAGCTGCTCCCAGCTGGCTGGAGCACGGATGGAAACCTTTGGCAGTGAGGGAAGTGTTGGTGTCACAGGTCGGCGTGACTCTGCCTGCCCCTGTTTGCTGTGCCTGAAGTTGCACTTGAAAAGAGCTGAGTGCCCTTACCCTGCAGTCAGTGGTGAGCAGTGTGTTATCCCCAGCTGATTTTTCTGAGCACCGTTGCTACTTTGTCATGGGATAGAAGCTGAGAGACCCAGGTGAATGGGGAGGGCTCCAATTTTGTTTACTCACTGTAAGCTGCACAGACTAGAAGCCCCAGTGTGAGGGCAGTGAGGCCCTGGCAGTGCTGCCCAGAGCTGTGGTGCCCCATCCCTGGAGGTGCCAGAGGCCATGCATGGGCAGCCTGAGCTGGGGGCAGCCAGCACACGGCAGGGCTGGAGGATCTCTGAGCTCCCCTCCAACCTCAGCCATTCTGTGCCATGGGCTCAGGGAGGGCTGTTCATCGGGGATCCGAGGCAAAGCCACATTCCTGGGGCAGGTGTGGCATCAGGCAATGGGGCCGTTTCCAGCATTGCTTTTATCAGCTCTGCTGCTTTTTTGGCCCAGCTTTCTGCTAATCTCCTTTTTGGCTGCGCTGGAATATTGTCAGGTGAGCACAAAAGAACGAGGAGGAAAATATTTGGTAACCATTGTTACACTGTTAGCATGGTGACATTTGTATTGAAGTTGATACATTGGATTTATTAGAACCACCCGAATGCAAAACTTGTTTAAACAAGTGAAATGGATGGGACTGCAAAATGGGAATGGGGAACCTGCAGAGGGCAACTGTGCTTCTTGCTCTGCAGAGCAGGGAGCCCTGGGGTGTGGGGTCACCTTTCCAGCAAACTTGCTGAAGGCAGCAGCGGAGCTGCCATTCTTTTGGCACATGCTTGGCTTTGTGCATGCATTTAGCTCAGCTTGTGAGCAGCTCCTGTGCTCCAACTTAAGGTCACTTAGCCCTTGTATGAGTGGGGAGTTGGTGCTGTTGTGCTCTTCAATGTGCCACTGCAGTGGGATTGAAACTGGGTGATGTTTGAGGCCCCTTCCAACTCAAACCATTCTGTGATTCTAAGTTCTTAAATGAGGGCAAGCTGGCAAGTAGGCTCCTTATTTAATATTATGTCGCTCCTGCAAGCTTTGCATCTGGGAAAGGGCTTGTGGATAAATCACCACCATGCTTCTGGGCTGTGCAGGAGGCTCTTGGGCACTGAGAGAACTGTCAGCGCTGGAAAGGAGTTGGTGTAGTTGGTTATTTCCTTGCTGGAGGTCATAAAAGTTGAACACTTCAGAAGCCTGGGGATTACATCATTGATGTGCCATCATATAAAACCTGTGGTTAATACTCTCAGTTCCTTAGCTATGCCTTTATGCTGCTGTAAAAGTATGGCAATTTTTTTCTTTTGTATTCTGGAGAGCATTCATCTGCACCAAGCACTTTGGTTTTACCCGAGGTCCTGTGCCCTGAGTATCTTTTGCTGAAGCAAAAGAACCAAATGCATGCTGGCATTCTTGTTCTGAGCTCTACTGTTTTGCTACAGACCTATTTGGCCTCAGTATTCCCTGGAAACCCAACAAATCGTTCTCAAAAATACTTTGTGTCCTGTCCATTTATTGTTCAATTTGCAGACAGCTATTGTGGCAGCGAGAAGGAAGTTGTAGGAAGTGGGCTTTCAGAAAGGAGTGTTTGTGTAGCTTGGGGCTCGGGGGAGGAGGAGAGCTGTTCTGTTTAATTAACGAAGATACGAGGGCCAGCTCATGCTTTTTCATTCTTAATAACTTCTCTTCAGTTTAATGGGCCATGAATGTGGCTGGCAGTGCAAATGAGGGCCATGCAACCACAGCGGTGGGTGCTGAGCTGAGTGCCTCGGTTGTTCCCGACTTGTTTTGACAGTAATAATCACTTCAGCTCAGCTCTCTGGTGTTCCTCAGGCTTGTTGCAAGGAGATGATGCAAGCAGCTTCTAGGTTGTATGGAATTTTTGTTCAAACGAGCGGTGCACCATTTCCAGATATTCATTTGCTGGCAGGAAATCCCACTGCTCTGTGTGCATCTTAAATCCTAGACTTCAAACTGGGGAGCCCTATTTCCCAAGATTGTTTGTTTGAGGTTTAAAATTGCGTCTTGCTTGGAAAAGCCTTAACTGTGCAGCAGAGCTGTGAGATAACAGCATTCCAAGTGGGAGGTGTTGATTTCAAGCATGCAGCTTGTCAAAAAAAAGCAAATAGATTCACTTCCTACCATAACAGCATCAAATCAGTGTGCTCCGGCTCGTCCCTTGCAGTGCTGGAGCCTTGTGCAGAGACCACGTGGTGGGTGGTGGTGAGTTCACAGCGAGTCCCAGCAGCTCTATTTTCAGGGCACAGAGCATGACAAACTCCAAATCGCCTTTGGAATCCTCAGTGGAAGGAGTGATGGATTGCAGCTGTGCAGAAGCTGTGGCTGGAAATCGTTGCGCAGGGTCACAGGGGTCCTTTGCAAAGCTCTGGATGGGGGCCATGGAAAGCTGGGACTGCCCTGTGCAGGGATGCAAAGACTCTGAGATGGATTCATCCCATTACTTCTGTCAATACTCCAGTGTTTCTTTGAGGATTTTCCATTGCTTCGCAGCGTTTGGGGCTGAGGAGGGCAGCTCTGCGTATCCATGCACGCGGGTGGAGTTGGAGCTCCTTCAGCTTCTCGGAGAGAAAGCTGCAGTTCCTGGAACTGCTATCTGTGACCACAGGGCCGGGTGGGGCGGGCGGCAGCGGGTGCTGCTCCATGGGACCCAGTGCCCCACGGCACCGAGCCTGGTCCCAGCCATGACCTTCTCCCTGTGGGCAGCGCTCATCCGCCGGATAGTAAGTAGCCATGGCATCCCTCTGCACTGCTGCTCCGGTGCTTTGGAAGTGAAAATATCCAGGTTGCAGAATTGCAGGATGGCTTAAGTTGCAGGGGAGCTTAGAGATCACCCAGTCCAACCTCCTGCTTTGGCTTGGGTGCCAACCACCAGCTCACGCTGCCCCCATCCCATCCCCCCTTCCCCCACTCCTATCCTATCCAATATTGCATAGTTTCTAAGGCCAACCAGTGCTTTTATTTTGTTTTCTTTTAATGTATTTTATCAGTGTGTGTCTGTATGTGTGTATAAATATACACCCAAAAAAACCTTTCAAGAGGCTGGCAAAACTGTGAATTTTGTGCTGGTAGAGCGGATGGTCCAAACTCCATTCCTTTGTGCAGTTATCTATTCAGATCCACTCTTCCAGTAGAGTTTAGCTTCTCCTGTTTGAACGTCAAGCTGCAGGGTGTCATTTGGCTGTCTGATGTCTCAGTCTCTATAGCAAACAAAGATTATTTTTGAAGCTGTCTGTGCAGATTCTACCTTGTGAGATCTCTGTCAACTGCTGCTCCTCGTGCGCCAAGTCTTTATTTCACAGCAGTGCAGAAGAGTTCTTCACATAAATATATGCGTTCGTTCTCAGTTATGGTAAATTTTTGCACTGGCAGGAGCAATATTGTGTGCACATCATTTTCAGGAACTGGAAATTGCAGGAATAATCAATCCTGGATTATTGCCAAAGCAGCTTAATTCCAAGAGAGTCCTGAAAGAGCTTTAATCATAACTTCTGCTTGTAGATGGAGTAGAGCGAGTTGTGAGTCAGTGTCCGACTCTGCTGTTCTGCTCCATCTGAAAATTGCGTTGTGTTTATCATGGCTACTGTTGGTGGAATGATTAAATTGATCCAATCGTGGGGAATTACTGCATTTGAGTACTGGATGGAGAGTGGTGTTTGATTGGGGCCACCTTCCGTGTGTGCTTTCTGTGACGGTAAGTAAGGGAATTCTTCACTTGGGTTTATGTTGTGTGTGAAGAAGAGGCCAGAGCCCTTTTTTAATTGCCTTTTCCTTTTGAAATGCCTCTTTTTGTGGATGATGCTCTGTTTCTTGAGGTCCTTTTAGTGTCTGGCTCTGGTTGTGCACGCTTCGACCTTTTGAGCTTGTTCTGTTCTGAGGGATAAAACAAAGAAGGAACGGGCCACCTGCACAACTTCATCACGTTAATAATTATCTCACATGAAAAACAAACCAACCCTGTCCAGCACAGGTTTGTTCTGCTGTGTCTGTGTGAGTGAATGGCACGGGGCACTGCGAGCTGTGTGATGGACTGGGCTGGTGGCAGACCCAAAGAGCATCACTTGTGCATCCAGGACTGCTGTGTTATGTTCCCTACGCTGTCGTGTTTTAAAGCTTTTGGTGCTGTTTCCATTCATGCTCTTTGTCAGGAGCGCTGAGCTGTTCCAGGGGAAATGGTAATGCCAGCAGAAGCAAATGTATCTGTATGATCTAATTTGGAATCACTCCTGTCTAAAAGCATTTCAGCCATGAACCAATACACACGTAGAGCTCTGAGAGAACCTTCAGTTGAGCAGCATTCTGTCTGAATGCCTTTCCTGCTGCTGCTGGGATGGTGCTATTATCTGGGCTGTGCATGTTTTCTCCTTACAGCCACCATTTTAGTGATAACACAGTGGTTTTTATAAACAGTGGGCAATGTGTGCCCTGAGGGCTCATGTCTGTTAAGGGAGTGTTGGTTCTGTCCCACACAGGGCCTGCAAGGAGAGTTTGTAGGAACCCAACCACGTGCCCGTGCCAAGGGAGAGGAAACACTGTGTGGTTTCTAAGAGCAACAAGGCAATTTCTTCTGCCAGACATCTGAGTGCCAGGGGAAGCACCTTGCTGCAGGTGGGGATGGATGGAAAAGTGGAGGAGTTCAGCTTGCATCTGTCCATCCATGGGCATATGGAGAAATGGAGGTTAAGAATTACATCCAATGAGCTACGAGACGTGGGGACATCTGAAAGCAAGGAATTTTGTGTAACTCCCCAAATGGGCACCTTGAGTTTTGCAGGCTGAGAATTGTCTGGCAATGGTGCTTTTTAATATTGGAACAAGTAGCTGAGCCTTTTATTGCCTTATTTCACTTGGTGTTAAAACAGACCACTTTGTCAGCAGCAAATAGCAGCAGTAGGACTAGAAAATGGCAATTGCTGATGGTACACTTGAGGGAATAAGGAAAAAAAAAAAGATGCAGGCATTTGCTCCCAAAGATGCAAGCATTACAGAACTTCTTGAGTAGCTCCTGCCTGTGCTGCTTAGCTATCCTGAATCGTCAGCCTCAGAGCAGCATTCTTCAGATCCACAGAAGTGATGGCACAAGAAACCACACGGCTGGTATGGCACCAAGAGCTGTGTTTGTGTCCATGCAGGGCAACGGATGTGTTTGGGTAACTCTACTTCAGTGCTCCTCTCCATGCAGATGCAAAGCGAAAGGTACAGCACTGCTACGTTTTGGTGCACAGGAACATCAGTCTGCTGCAAATCGAAGGTGCCAGCAGCAGCAGCTGGCCCACTTCTGTCCCCAAAAGGGAATGGTCCTCGGATGCACTGATCCCCTTTTTATTTCATGCATCTCCTGCCTTCATCAGATAATTCCTTCAGGTATGAAAGGTCAAAGTAGAATGCAGCGAAGGAAAAACGACCCACCAACTTTGCAATCTGCCCTACTTTCTGTGCTGTATTTAAACTTTCCAGTAACAACCATCCATTTGCCAAGGGCTTTCTAGTGTCTGGCCTTCTGCTTATTTATTTATTGATGGTTTTTATTTTGAAGGTCTTCCAAAGGAAGTGTTCGAAAATGAAAGCGCTTTTTAAAGCTAGCAAGCTTTAAACATCAATGGAGCTGACGTTTCCCCTGTGTGCTTGGGGGGCTCTGTGCAGAACTCCTGTTGTTGCATGGGTGAGATAAGAGTTGCTAAAACAAACTAGCTGGTTTCTACCTTTAGAATGGGTTGTTTGGCCAGGAGATCGGTGCTCATGTTGTAGAGAGCTGTGGTTTGGAGCTCACAGCCTTTTTTCTACCTTCAAGTGGAATCAATCGATTCGAAACCACAGCGGGAAATAAAACCGAAGCCGTTCATCCCAGGGATGAAGGAATAATGGTGGGTTTCATTTGCTCTGTTGCAGGACCAGCTGAAGCAATGCTTCACAAGACAGCCCCCTGAAGCCAAGGACACAGACACGTTGGTGCAGGAGCCCGACAGCCAGTATGGCACCTGGAGCGAGCAGCGGCGCAGCGGGGACAGGTGAGCACCATCGTCCTGCCTGGGCTGCTTCATGAGAAGCACCCATCCTTCTGGTTTTTGCTGCAAGCACTCAAGTGTGCTTGTGCACATGTATGGTTTTCTAAAGTTGCACGCTCCTGTTGCAGTGGGTGTAAGGTTTCTTTAGTCTATAGGTGAAGAAATATTTCGCAGGTGTCCGCCAGCAGCAATGAATTTAAGTGCCACCCCCAGGGAGAAAGCAGTAGCACCACTTTTATAGGCAATGGCAAAAACAGCTTCGACTGGAATAGATCTAACAAGTCTGCTGGTGCATGAAACACACAAGCAGAATGGTATTTTCTAGTGCTGAAATGATAGAAGATATGGGAAAAGTTATTTTCTCGATGATCGGCTTTAACTAAGGTAGCGTAGTTTTACATTGCATTTGTTTCTTTAATTGCAATTAGAAATGTATAGTTGCATGTTTAGAATGTGATTACCTACTTGTGTGATATGTGGGTCTGATGGGTAGAGCTGGGGATGGGCAGAGGTTCTGCTGTAACTGTCCACTTTTTTCCCATCAGGTAGGTAAGGATGTGGTCTGACCATGGTTGGGCAGGCTGTGTGAGCAGTTTTGGGCTTTGGTGGGGGCAACCAGCCTATGGCAGGGATTGGGGGAGCTCAGAGGTCCCTTCCAACTCAGCCATGCTGTGATTCCATGATTCTGTGATCTTTAAGGCCCCTTATAACCCAACCATGCTGTGATTCCGTGACTCTGATCTTTAAGGCCCCTTCCAACCCAGCCATTCTGTGATTCTGTCCTGCTCAAGCCAATGTCTCCTCTGCTCAAGATAATGTGGAAATAGCGTTTTTCCTGCTCTTTTTTGATGCTGTTTCGTTGAACTCTTACAGCAGGTATTAATTCTACTTTGTGTATTTTACACTTGAGAACTCTGAGTTATAAATATATATATATATATATATAAATATTATCGCATATGAAGTCAAGGGGAGCTTTCAGCTGACAGAGTGACATGCCAGCATCCAGCTTTTCTGTAAAATGAACTGTGATTTTAGTACCTTGTAGGTGTTTTTGGAAATCAGTTTCTTAACCAAGGTGCTTCTCTCAGCTCCTGAAGAGACAGCTATTTCACACTTGAAGGATTAGAAAAGCAGCAGAGAAAATGCTTGGTTTATTAAAGTATTGAACTCTCCATCCTCACATCCTGGCATTTTGTTTCCTCTGTAGCAAATGTTTAGTTTTTAATTCCTGTACCGTGTAACGATGCCTACAGCTCTGCTTGAAGCTTCCACCTTCTGGCATTTTCCAGTCCTGGAGCCACGAAGGGGATCATTTTATCCCCCTTAGGAGCATTTCATTGATGCATCTGCATATGAACTCATTTTCTCTGAGAGGAAGGGAATTTCAAAATAAACCATGACTACATGGCAACAGGATATACATGGCCCTGCTGCTCAATGAGCTGCTTGGAGGGGGAGGAAGGATCATTGTCACCCAGGGCTGAGTCACTGTGGAGCAGGCATTGGGGCTGCTCTGGGCTCGCTGCAAAAAGCTGCTTGGAATGGAGGGGCATGGTTGGACTTGGAGGCAGGAATTGGGTTCCTGATTAGCCTATCTACAAGATAGTGCTATTTTCTCAAGCAGTCGAGTGAGCATTTCCAAACTGATGTCATAGAAAATCCTCGGTTACAGATTGAAACAGACTTCATAAGGAAAAACAATTAACTTTTATGGGAAGTGGCTTTTTAGATCGCACGCGAAAGATTTTCATAGAGCGAGTATTTGCAAGTGTTGGTAATGTACTCAAAGCAATATATCTGGGTATATTCATAAAATGTGAAATCTTAATCAAGCAGTAGAAAAAGATACGTAATGCCTCTCCGTAATGAGAGCTGGAAGCATTCTTTACATTACAGTATTTGACCATTGTTCCAAAGGAAGTTTTTCCCCTAATTTGCTAATCAGCTGGAGGAGCCCGCTGTGCAGAACTGATGGTGCTGTTTCTCCTTGCTGTGCTGCAGTGTGTGATGGAGCTGTGCAAAGAGAGCCCATAGGAGAGGGGATGAATTAGAAACCACCAAGCAGTGCAGGTTCAGTGAGAGGAGCTGTGTTTCTCCTTGCATTCTCCCATGGATTTTCAGGGTGAGCTCTGCACTGAGTTGCACCAGCTGAAGTGCTGGGCTGCCAAAGGGGAGAGGCTTTGTGGAGGTGTGAGATCAGGGAGGGTCCTTTAACACAGCTCTCATGCATTTCTGTGAGAGGTGTTATGCCTCCGGATTGCATCTCCTTTTCTCTACATTATTCTGTATTTCGGTGGATATTTAGATCCACTAATGCTGCAGATAGCAAATACCATTTCAGGTAAAGAATGCCAGACCAAGCTTTCCCCTGGAGCTCATTAGTACCGTTCCTTAATTATCTCAGGGCCCACTGCTGGAGGAGGGAAGCGGCATTCACCACCCACGAGCTGGAACGCTCTGTGCAGCATTCCCTGTGCCAGGCTGGAAATTATCTCACGTCCCAGTGGTTGGTGGTGGTGGCTGTTCAGCAGCGGGCTCCTGAGTGCTTCCCTTCCAGGATTTCCATGGCCTCGGTTGGTCTCACACACTGAGGTCTATTGTTCAAAAAGTGTGTTTGGATTCCTGTGTGTTAGGTTACCTCGTGACTGTTAATGTGTGATGCAGAGTGTCCTTGCGTGTGTTTGTCCACCCTGAAGTCTCATAGATTTCATTTTCTTCACCCACAGCTTTGTGCCTGAATCTCCTTCATCAGAAAATGATGTCATTTCCACGAGAAAGCAGCCACCAAACAGCCAGCCGTCATCCCTGTCCTCTCAAACAGAGCCCACCTCCCTGGCTGACCGCTGTGACTTCTCTAAAGACCAAAGGAGCACAAGTCTGGACCGATCCAGCACTGACATAGACTCTACGGATGGGACTGAGTTACCTCCTCCAGGAGATGCCTATCCTGATGGAAAGACCACTGACTTCTCCTTCATTGATGTAAGCTATTGTGAGGAAAAGGCAAGCTCTCCTTCTCCGTTAGCTGTACTGCTGCCAGCACCAGCCACCACAAAGCGTTCCCTTCTGCAGACTTTGCCCTCTGTCTTCTGCCTTTTCTTTATCGTAATGAATTTTTCCAGCTAACTTCTCATTTGGAAAAGGCTAAGGGTGAAGGCTATAGCTAAAGATGTTTATTAATAACTTTCTTATGGATTGAGGAGGTAATGCTTTTTTTCAATGCCATGCTGCTTCACTTGTGGTCTACTTGTTGCTGGTAAGGTGGCGTGGAATTTCAACGGATGGCAATCTGTCATCATGTTAAATTAAATTACAGCCCTCTGCTACACCAGGACTTAGTCTAGTTGTCCTTTTTAGATCCCAGTCTCCCTCTTGGCCATCAGCTGTTACTAGCTAGCAAGGCCCGCATTCATAAAACACTTCAGCAACCCAAATGCCGTTTATTAATTCATTTAGTGAACCTAATTCATGCAGATCAGATGTCCACAGCCAAGAGAGATCAAAGGCCCAGCGTTGCACCCAGTTAGCCACAATGCAGCATCTCCTCATCATTAATTCTCTTTAATATAGCTTCATGCAAGAAGAATAATGATCAGGCAAATATATATCATTTAGTTGAACTGTAGGGTTTGGTGCAAATGGGGTGGGGAGCCGTTATGCAGGGGGTGGCTTTTATTTTCAGTCTGGTTTGTTTCTCTTTATAGCAAACCACTGTTCTGGACTCCAGTGCCCTGAAGAACCGCGTGCAGCTCAGCAAGAAGAGACGCCATCGGGCTCCTCTTTCCCACTCTCTGAGGAGAAGCAGAGGGCTGGAGTATGAAAACAGATTTTCACTGACGGAAGAATCGGGCAGTGCGTGGATGTTTAAAGATTCCACAGGTATCCCTCAGCTGTCTGAAATAATGAGGTGTAATCAACTTGGTTGCAAGGGCAGCAGTTTCTCAATGTTGGAATGCACCCGGAGTTGCACTGTAGTCTAGCAGTAGCTTCTTCCTGCCACCTCTGGGCCATCCTCTGAATTGAGCCTTCCCCTCCGTTCCTTGGAGCCTGGAGGGAGCTCTGATGCCATGAGCTACCGAAGACTGAAGTGGAGGAGAGCTTCCATCTCTGTTAGTTGTGGCAGCTGGCATAAGACAAGCTTGTTTGTGGAGAAAATAATGAGTGAAGGGGTTGTGGAGCCATTAGAGTCCGAAGGGACCCCCAAAGGCCGTCTGTTCCCACTGCCTGCAGTGCACAGGGACACCCACAGCTCCAGCAGTGCTCACAGCCCTGTGCCCTGAGCGTGGCTGTGTGCAGGGATGGGGCAGCACCAGCTCTCTGGGCACCCTGTGCAGTGCCTCACTGCCCTCAGTGTCAAAACTTCTTCCTTATATCCTTCTCAAATCTCCCCTCTTTAAGTCTGAAACCATTTCCCCTTGTCCTTTCACAACAGATCCTCTTTAGAGTCCATCCCCTTCTTTCTCACAGCCCCTTTAGATACTGAAGGGCCACTCTCAGGTCTCCACAAAGCGACATTCATTAACTTAGGAGTACCTTTGGTTCCCTTCTGTCAGCCAGCAAGAAATCTTTCTGTTGCTGAGTGTTCAGGGTGATTGTTGCTCCATTGGAGCACTGAACTCATTACAGTGGTGCATTACTATTATTCTTAATACATTTTTGAACAGAAGCAGAGTTCTAGAACAACTTAGAGGTGGAAAGCTTGCTGAACATATATATTTTCTTTTAAACAATTGATTAGAAGAGAAGAAACCTATGCAACAAGAGGATTCTGATGAGGAAGAAAAGACACTGCGTTCTGGGAGACTGTCTGCTATGCAAGGTCAGAGGCTTCCCATATTTCCAGGAATGGACCACTCTGTTCTCAAGGTGAGTGAAGGCACAGTTTGTTGGATCATTTGTTTATAAATGTGTGATGGGTTTTGCATTGCACAGCCTTCCTGCTGCCTTAAGAAGGACCCCTGTTCTTTATTTTCACTTTTTAGGCCCAGCTGCGGAAAAGACACGAATCTGAGAGTCCTGGTGAGCCAAGTTCTGCTCAGCCGTTCAAATCCCCTAAACCACAGCTTGGAACTGGTAGCAGAATACTGCCCTCCAGTGTAGAGAAGGAGGAAAGGTGAGAGACTTCCACCAGAGTCAAAAAGATGCAAGGAGGGCTCCTGAGGCTGGAGAAAATTGTGTAATTCTTTTTTTTTTTGGTTTGTTTCATTGGTGAATTTTCATTATTAAAGAGTGTGTTTTTATATCCTAGGTCAGAGGAAAAATCTCCTCAGTGGCTTAAGGAGCTGAAATCAAAGAAGAGACAGAGCCATTATGAGAATCAGGTTTGATAAAGGTATCTTCTGATGCTGAAAGTGGGGCTTTGCTAAATGAAAGCATGCAAAGACAAGAGAGATATGGAAAATATTTCCTTACCGTGTCAGTATAGCAGCTGTGTAAGTGTAAATATTAAAGTAGACTGCATTCCTGGACACATTTATTTACACTCGTTCTCTGCAGTCGGTTTTGCTTTGACACCTCTCAGCCCATTTGTGCTGCCATTCCCTGGTGCTTCTATTGACCAGCAGCAAGGCAGCCACTGGGCTGGATGACCTTAGAGGTCTTTTCCAACCTTTATGATTCCATGATTATGATTGTATGAAGTGAGACTTGTACACAATATGAGCATGCTGATTTTCAGCAGCATTCTGGGCAGCTCTTGGATGTTCAGTGCGTTGAATAGGACAAGACCACGATGACACTGCGCCAGTAAACAGACATTTGTGGGTCTTTGCTACTGCAGATGCTAAAAAGTGCTTCACTGCTGTTGTGGTTGGACCAGATGATCTTAGTGGTCTTTTCCAACCTATATTCCATGATATTCCTTGACCATTCATTCATTTACTTCAACAATTTCTGTGTTGTTTTTTCCTTTTCAGATAGCGATTCTAGCTAGAAGAAGATAAAGAAGTTTAACAGAAGCCTTAACTCATCTGAACTTAAAATTCACACGTCATGTTGCTGCTGTTTGCTTCCTGCCTCAACTGCTATGTGCATGGTGCCTTCCTGTTTTGTGGAGAAAGCTGCTTAATATTCATAGTCAAATACAAAGCTGTATCTTTCTGGATGTGGGAGGATGGTCACTTTAGAGCTACCTGGAAGAAGAACCAGTGGTTCATAGCACTGACTTTCAGAAAGATTGTCGTGTTTGGTGTAGGAGTGCTGTGCACTGGAGAAGTCCCCTCGCTGTAGAACAAAGACTTCATTCCTACCCGGATGCTCAGCACCTGAAAAGTCCGACTTGTGGTAGATGGGTGTGAGGCTGGGCTTTGTGTTTGTTTATGAACATCAGGATTTTAATCACATTTATCTTTTTTGGGGGGGTTAGAAAAAAAAATAATAGCTCCTATTGAGAAGGAAGTTTGTGGAATGTGAGAGTGGAAGAACAAATGATGTTTACTGCCATACTGAAAAAGGAAACTTGATGATTTTTTTTGTACAATGTATTTTTGATTGGCTTCTACTTCCGTGTGCTCTGCTGATCCGGCAGATGGATCTCTTTCTTTTTCTTTTCTTTTCTTTTTTTTAGATGAACAAATTGTTAATTTTGGGTCACCCTTGAAGTGGTGCATTCAGTGTTTTGTCAGCATGTGGGATAATTGCTTCATCGGAATGTCTTTCCTACAAAAAAGGATCAAGCAATAACGTCAACCAGTTCTCTTTAAAAAGATATATATACATATATACATATATATATATAAAAAAAGAATGTAAATACTGTTTTTTTATAACAAAAAAAAAAGGAAGACAAGAGGGAGGATGTTCTACTCATATCAGGGTTCCAGTCGATTGTCGAACGTCACTTTCACAGCAGTTTGGATGATCCCACTTCATGTTTTTATCCGTTGATCTGTAAATACCCGTTTTAAGTTCTGTTTTTATGCCGACTGTGTGGGACGGCCTGACTGTGAGCTGCGGGCTCAGATGATTTCCTTGTCCTTCTTTTGCTAAGGCTGAGGTTCCGGCAGCCGCGCCGATGGCCTCAGGCGTAACGCGGCTCTCAGGCTGCCGCTGGGTCTCCGTGTTTTGAAGGCAGGTTTGGCTGTCAGGCACGATGGCCCTTCGGGGCACACCTGATCCTTTCCCCCATCAAGTGCTCTTTTCAGCAGCCCGTAGGAGGAGCCGCCTGTTGCTCCAGCCCCGCTGCCGGGCGCCCTTCGCTCCTGCAGACGCAGCCACCAGCACTGAACTTTTCCTCCTTTTCTCCTCCACCATCCCAGCTCCTCAGAAGGCTTCCATTCCAGCAGGGCTCCCACAGCAGTGCTGCTGCCTGCCGAGCCCCTCGCTGCCAAACCCGTGTGCCACTGCTCCTCCTGGAGGAGCCGCCCTGCTCATGGGCACGGCAGCACGCAGGGCCCATCTGCACATCTGCCCAGCTCCGCTTGCAGTAGCGGCTCCTCGCACTTCATCAGCACGGCTCTCTAATTAAAACCCTTCCTTGCTGCCATGCCCCATTGCACACCGTTGCCCCCGTCCCATCTGAAGCCTCTTCCACCTCCCAACTCGCCGCCTGACCTTCCAGCCCCGAGCCATGGATGTCTGCTCAAATGGGGTCAATCACAAGAGCTGCCCGGAGCCGATTCTCAACAAATTGCACGTTTTCTTCCCTTCTCGTTACATCGTGGTGGAAAAGGCAGATCTGAGGTCAGCTTTGTGCGCACGTCTGTTGGAATTTTTCAGGCAGCGTTCACCAGCTCAGTCCCACTTTAAAAAGGATCTAGAAATCAGGTAAATTCCCCCTGCTTACCAGATACTTAGGCAGGCTTAATTCAGCAGGCTGACGGCGTTGCGTTAGCGCTCATTGGAGAGCTGGCTGCTCCACGGTCTGACAGATGAAGGCAGAGATTCTTTGCCCACAGCCTTGGTTCTGTGTTTGGGGAACAAATGCGTATGCATTTCCACGTCTGCTTGGACAATGCACTGAAACTGACTGTATTTAGTAGTTCAACCTACTACTGAGAAATGTTTAATGCTTACATGTCTAATTAAAAAGCATCTTTAGAATGGTGTTGAATGGGAAAGTGTCTTTTCTGCTCTATTTCTTTACATTGTATAAGAGTTGAATATCCCTACTTCCTTCTCTGCAGGTTCTCACTGTAATAAAAGATCTATGAACATGTTCCTATGTGATAAATGGCAGAACAGACTGTAATACACTTTACATACACGTTTCTTTTCTTCACACGCTTCTGTTGCCACGCGCTGTTTGCTGTTCAGGTGAGGTGGGAACGTGCCCTTAAAGCGGTGCGTTCATCAGCTCTGTGTTAATTAGAGACACCTAATGAGTCAGTTGGGCTGTGGTGTGATCCCAGGGCAGGCTCCCACAGCCCATCGTGGTCCCATTGGGGGTGAGCCAGTCTCTGCCTTGGGAGGGAACCATGGTGTGCGTCCCGCTCTGCCCCAGCTGAGCACAAGTGTTGGGAAGGAGGAGCAAGTGGTTTCTCTCATGGATTTGACCTCTTTGAGCAGGAGCAAGTCAGCAGTGGTCGCTTTTTCTTCATCCACATGAATTACAGAGGGGGGAAAAGGTGGGCTTTGAGGGAGGACATGGCTTTGGGGGCAGGAACAAGGCTGTAAGATGGGTTTGGGGATCTGCGCGCCTTCGCCCTTGCCTCCATGCTGTGAGCAGCCCCCAGCAGCTTCAGTGCCCTGCACGGTGCTTGCTTGTGCTCTGCCCCAGCCCTGCCTTTTGCTGCTGAGGGGAGAGTTTTCCAGAGCTCCTGGCAAGAAGCTCCGTGAACGTGCTGACGCTGATTTCGACGTTAATCTGCGGCACATTTTTAAGGGGCGGCCGGGAGAAATCCCAACGCTGCTCCCATGCAGCGCCGCGCGCCCGCCCTATTGAGATGAAATCTCACGGATGGAATCAAGCGGACGCGGCTGCTGCATCAGCATCCGAGCAAAGTGCTGCCCTGGGCAGACGCAGCCCATAAATAGCGCGGCCGCAGCTGAGCATCGCCGCGGGACACAGCAGGAGAGGTGTGCGGCGCAGCCGGGCCGGGGCGAGGAGCGGCGCTGCGGGGTGTCATTAACCGCAATTAACCAGAACGGCACGCGTGGGGCTTTGCTTGGATCCCGCTCCTATTAACCCTGTAGCAGTGGGGAGGGTCAGGTGCCTCACCTGAAGCCGATGCTGCGTTAACGGCCGCGATTTGGGTTTTCCAGGCACGATGACCGAGCAGCAGAGTCCCCCCGAGCAGATGGTGACTGGGGAGGGCGCTGGTGAGCGCGGTGGCAATTATAAGGTATGCGGGGATGGTGGTGACACGCTGCCTGTGCGTGTGCTTGGTCACTGTGGTGTCACCAGCACCCGAGTGCTACGTGGTGAAGCCCCTGGCTGCGCCGGTGCCATCAGAGCCACCAGCAGCAGCTGTGTCCCGGTGTGTTTGTCACCTCCCCGTGATTTTTCCTCTTGGGCTGCAGTGTGTGCAGCTCCAGGAGATGGAGCACTGCTGCGGCTCTCTGCTCGGGCGGTGATGAACTGCTGTTTGTGGGTTTGGGCTGAGAGCTGTGGGTGTCACCTCTATCCTGCGTGCCACCCCGTGACCCAGACTGGGGCTTGCAGCTGGGACCCCCCCAGGGTGGGGATCTGCCTCAGCGCTGCATGGCAGTCTGTGTGAGGCAATGGGGCTTGAGGTGAAAATACCCAAATATGAGCTCTTTCTCAGGGCTGGATCATGCCTGGGATGTGGTGGGACTGGTGGGAGCCAGCACTGGGCCACGGATCTACCATCGGTGGAGCGCTGTCCCTGGCATGGGGATGTGATGCTAACATCCGTGTGGGTCTGGCGGGCTCCAAGACTGAGTGCTCAGCTCAGCTCTGTGCTGGCACAGGATGCGCAGCCACCCACAGCAGCTGGTGCTGTTTCTGCACCCCCAGATCACCATCTATGAGCTGGAGAACTTCCAGGGCCGCAGGTGTGAGTTGAGCGAGGAGCTCCCCAACGTGGTCGAGAAAGCTCTGGAGAAGGTGGGCTCCATCCAGGTGGAGTCCGGCCCGTAAGTTGGGGGGTGGGACTGGGATACAGCTACCCTGGGCCATGTCCCCCTGCGGGGAGTGCTGACGTGCTGCCCTGCAGATGGCTGGGCTTTGAGCGGCAGGCCTTTGCCGGGGAGCAGTTTGTGCTGGAGAAGGGTGACTACCCGCGCTGGGACTCCTGGTCCAACAGCCACAACAGCGACAGCCTCATGTCCCTCCGCCCCCTCCAGATCGTGAGTAGTGGCAGTGGGGGGCACAGAGGGCTGGAGGGGGTCGTGGGGTTATCCCTAACCCATGTCCCTCTTAGGACAGCCCTGACCACAAGATCCACCTCTTTGAGAATGCTGGCTACACCGGGCGCAAGATGGAGATCGTGGATGACGACGTGCCCAGCCTGTGGGCCCACGGCTTCCAGGACCGGGTGGCCAGCGTCCGGGCCCTGAACGGAACGTAAGGGTGACAGCGGTGGGACGGGGCAGCTCTCCTGTCCTGGGGACAGCAAATTGTCCCCACGGCCCCACTGAGCGCTGCTTCCATGCGCAGGTGGGTGGGCTATGAGTACCCGGGATACCGGGGCCGCCAGCACGTCTTTGAGAAGGGCGAGTACCGGCACTGGAACGAGTGGGATGCCAACCAGCCCCTGATGCAGTCGGTGCGCCGCGTGCGGGACCAGCAGTGGCACCAGCGTGGCTGCTTCGAGAACAGCTGAGCGTCGTGCCGGCCCTGCGATGGGCGGTGGTGATGCTACCGCCGGTGCCATCGGTTTGGTGTTCTTTGTGCAAAAACCTCAATAAAGCTCTGAGCTGAGGCTGTGGCGCTGCGTGCTCAGGGTGGGAAGCGGGCGCAGCCGGGGCGCACGGAGCGGGTGCAGTGTTACATAAAGGCTGCGGCCGTCCAAAACCAACAGCCCCGGGGCTGTGTCTCGGGGCGCTTGCCAAGGGTTTGTTCCCTTCTCAAAGCCTGGGCCGTGGGAGCGATGCCCCTGAGCACAGTGGGACCAAGGCTGGAGCACGGCTGGGCATGTGGGCAGCTCATACGCTGTGCAGCACCCAGAGTGGGGCTGACCCACAGCTGGACTGTGCCCCATGTATAACCCCCAGCGCCTCGCACAGCCCTCAGCCTCCTGTGCATCCTTCATCCCTGGGGCTGCTCCTGCACCACACACTGCAGCACTGTGTCACATCCAGAGCTGTTGCTTCCCAGGCTGATCTCCCCAACACTTCCCTGCAGCCCCTTTCGTTGCAAATGCATTCTGTGCCATGTGCCATGCTGTGAGCTCAGTGCTGGTGCAGCCACCAGGGATGCCAGGCATGGCATGACCTTGGCTGTGCATGTGGCCCTGGTGCCAACCAGGTGCATTGGGCATCTCCTGTACCCTGTCCTGCTGGTCCCACTGTGTTGGGATGAGGCTGTCCCGGATGGGGCATGCAGCAGGGCAGAGCCTTGGGGCCAACTGCTGGATCCTGCTGTGAGCCCCAGAATTAGAGGAGGACCCATCCTGGCACTTGTGCCCAGGTGGTGGTACTGTGAGCAGCTGCATGGGGTGTGGAAGTAGTGGTGATGTCTGGGACTGGAAACAGGGATGAGGGATGGGTCACAGCTACCTGAGCACCCCACGTGTGTGGTTGTCTGGGACACATGGGGACATGCTAGTGGGCATGGTGGGGGTGGGTTTGGGTTGGACTGGATAAGGTCTTTACCTACTTTTATGATTCTCTGCTCGGTGCTGCGCCATGTGCCCTCACCCTGGGCTTGGGGGACCCTCGTGGGGGATGGTGATGGCAGCTGGGCACCTGACCACCCTTCACACTGTGTGCCTCTGTCCCTAGCATTGGGGATGGAGAAGGATCCTGCTCTGGGTCTGTTGTATCAATGGATCACACACCAGAGCTGCCAAAAGCCATCCCTGGTGTGAAGCAGTTTCCTGCAGTCACAGCTCCGTGTGGCCCCATGAGGGTGCTTGTGCTTCCTGAGCCGTATGCTATGCTCTGATTGTGTGCTGCCGTCCTGTGTGCATCAGGGCGAGTGCTGATGGACATACCGGGGCAGAAGAGCCCCAGGGTCCTCCCATGATGTTGGGGCAGGAGGAGCTGCAGGTGGGGGGCGCAGGCCCTGCAGAACGCTCTGGGAGTGCTGCTCTCCTCTGTGCTAATGCTGTGCACCACATGGGGCAATGGAGGGGTGTGCTGCTGAGAGGGGCTCAGAACCGTGAGTCACCAAGGAAAACGGCTTGGTCACAGGTGGGATCCTGCCAGCGCCGTGCAGGTGCAGAGCTGCAGGATGCGGCCCAGTGGCGATCCAATGGTGTCCTTGTCCCCGTGTGCTGATGGAACCCACGCCGAGTCACTGCTGGGGCCCCAAAAAGGGTTGGGGCTACAGGAGGACCCCCAGCGCTCACCCCGCTTGGCACAGGGCTGGGGATCCCCTGGCTGGGGATGGGTGCCTCAGGTGCTCGCCGCTCCAGCTCTCCAGTTGGCACTGAGCGAGGAAAGTGCTGACGGCAGCGGTTCGGCGGTTTGTCGGGGGGATCAATTCCCTGGCTCCAAAACTCCTGAAGCAGGGCTGCCGGGCCTTTGTTCGCAAGGGCCGCTCTGGGTCTTGGCATGCGTTCGGCTGATGCATGCAAACTCCAAATCTCCTTGCCAACAAACCCAACAAAGCGGGTGAGGCGAATGTGAAAGCTAATGAAATAACTTCGACTTGGGGTTTCGGGAGACAATGGCCCGGCGGGTCAGCTGACCCAGGTTTTCATTGGGGTTTAATCCAGCATTCTCGCTTTGAATCATGCTCTAGCTATTTGGTAAATAGTCTGGGCATCGTTCTGCTGCGAGGCGGTATAAATTCCACCCCTCGGTCCCAGACCTCCACTGGCTCAGGCGGTACTGGTCTCACTGGTAAGGATTCTCTCTTTTTGTCCTCTCCTTTCTGGGTTTGTTTCCAGCCTGTCTTGCAGCTTCTCACCCGGAGCCACGGACCGGGCAACCCAGGGGCAGTGCTGCCCGAAGCTGGGCACTAAGTCAGTCATACAATTTTTGACCAGAACCGCCCCACTTTGTGGCTGTTTGGTGCACAGGGCCCATCCCAGCTCCGCGCTGGGACCCTCACCCCATGGGGAACGGGGCTTTGACCCCCGAGCAGCACAGTGGGGACACAGTCAGGATGGGGCTCAGCGTGGTTCAGCACTGGGTATGGGGTGTGGATGTGGGCATGGAGCGGGGGCCACAAGCACAGTGTGGCAGCCGCTAATGCTGAGCTTCCCCCCGAAGAAGCAGCACGCCCAGCTGAGCATGGCTTCCGAACACCAGATGCCGGCCTCCAAGCAGCAGCCCGCCAGCTCCAAGGTCAGTCTGCGGGGCCAGGACACCCCAAATCCCCTCTGGGCATTCCAACTGCAGATCCAGTGCTGGGGTGACCATGCGGCTGCTCTGCCCTTTGGGGTCCTCTCTGTGATCAAGGCATTCTAGGGACCCAGGATCAGCTCCCAGTCCCCTGCCATCCCCACAGATGTGATGCACACTCTCCTGCCGCCCCACTGAACCATGAAATCAGTGCTGAGCTGGCGGCTCATGGGGATGCGCCCTGTTGGCTGTGCCGTGAGGGTGGGGGCTCTATGGTCAGTGCTTATTTTGGGGTCAGTGTGGGCCATGCCCTGCTCTCATGGCCTCATTCTCCTGCAGATTGCGATCTTCGAGCAGGAGAACTTCCAGGGCCGCTGCCATGAGCTCAGTGGTGTCTGCCCCAACCTGAAGGATGCCGGTGTGGACAAAGTGGGCTCCATCCTCGTGCACTCCGGACCGTACGTTGGTGGGGGAGGGGGGTCCTGGGAGAGGGGTACCTGTGTTTGCCTTAGATGGAGGCTGCTCCCCCTGCACCGCAGTGCTCGTTGTGTTTCGTAGCATGGAGAAGAGGGGGCATGGCAGGGGGCTCATCCCAGCCCCCCCTTGAAGCCCACCCCTCTGCTCCCTTCCAGCTGGGTGGGCTACGAGCAGGCAAGCTGCAAGGGTGAGCAGTTTGTGTTTGAGAAGGGGGAGTACCCCCGCTGGGACTCCTGGACCAACAGCCGGAGAAGCGACAGCATCACCTCCCTGAGACCCATCAAAGTGGTGAGAGCACCCCGACAGCCACTACCCACCCGCCAGACCAAGGTCTGCAGCCCGATGGCTTCCCCCGCCTTCCCCCGCCCTCCCCGGCCCCACAGGCGGAGGGGCAGCCCTCAGGGACCCCCGGGGGGTGGTTGGGATGGGGAGTGGTGCCCTGAGAGCGGAGGGCGGCTGCTGGGGGGTGCGGCGGGGAGACCCCTTGCCTCAGTTTCCCCACGGCCCCAAGCTTTGCCCCTTTCCCAGCCCTGGGGCTGGTGGTGCTGATCCCCACCTCCGCTCTCCCCGCTGCAGGACAGCCAGGAGCACAAGATTGTGCTGTATGAAAACCCCAGCTTCACCGGCAAGAAAATTGAGATCATTGACGACGATGTGCCCAGCTTCCATGCGCATGGCTACCAGGAGAAGGTCTCCTCCGTGCGGGTGCAGAGTGGCACGTGAGTAGGGGGTGAGGGGAGTGGACGATGCGCCCACGTGGCACTGCGCCATGGCCATCCTGTGGCCATTGGTTGTGTTGTGGCCATCGGGTCGTGTTGTGGCCATTGGTTGTGTTGTGGCCATTGGGTTGGGTTATGGCCAGTGGGTCATGCTGTGGCCATTGGGTCGTGTTGTGGCCACTGGGCCATGCTGTGGCCATTGAGTCACACCTCGTGCTTGCCCGCAGGTGGGTGGGCTATCAGTACCCTGGCTACCGAGGCTACCAGTACCTGTTTGAGAAGGGTGACTACAAAGACAGCTCCGAGTTTGGCGCCCAGCACCCCCAGATCCAGTCGGTGCGGCGCATTCGGGACATGCAGTGGCACCAGCGCGGCGCTTACCACCCCTCCAACTGAAGCCCTTGCACTGCCGGGCACAGGGGGCCGAGCGCTGCCCCCATCTGCCGCTGCCCCCAAGGCCTCACCTCCCATCTCCCTCCGTGTGAGTCACACCGCAACCGAATAAAGCTTGGAGTTGCAAAGTCGCTGGTCTGGGCCCTTCCTTGGTGGGCACCCAGTGCTCACCTCCCTGCATGTGGGCCGTGGGCATGGAGACGCTCACATCACCATGGGGTCTGCAGGGTGCATGGCTATGGGTGGGTGTCCAGCCTGCACAGCTGTTTAATAAAGCAGTTATTAAGCACTGTTGATGCTTAATAGCATTTCTTAATAACTGCTTTAACCCGTAATAAGCCTCTAATTTAGCATTAACAAAACTAAATAACGGTTTAATCATTTGCACTCTGAGTTGAGCAAATGCAGCTGCTGAGTGCCGGCTCCACTGCTTGGTTCCTCCCTGCAGCATCACCGTGGCTCTGTGTTGCCCTGGGAGCAAGAGGTGCAGGATACAAGGGTGGGTGGCACCGCTGGGTTGAGTGCATCACTTGTACCCAAACATGTGCACCAATGGGGTCTGCTGGAGGCACAGGCACTGCAGCCACATCCCTGTGCATGGGGATGCACTGCTGCAGGTTTGGCACCAATGCAGCCAAATGGTGGCACCGGGGGCTGTCGGCCTTACAAGTGGGGCTTTGCACCCCTGTGCCCCGCTTCACTACCGGCTCTGGCACGGCTCCACACTGTGCAGCATTAATCATCCACCAAATGCTGCTCGGAAATGTCAGCCCCGCTGTGCATCGTGCTTGGCAGCGCCTCGCTGCGTCGCCTCGGCAGAACCGGCTGCCTGCAGATATCTGTGCCAAGGGAAAAACATCAGAACGATCCCAGCCCTGTGAGTTTCTGCTGGGAGAAATGGGGGGTTTGATGAGCGCATGGATGCCGCCCATGTGCTGCTGCCACCGCCGCATCCCGGCAGCGGGGTTGGGGCTGTCAGCAGGAAACTGCAGCATCCGGGGGGGGGGGGGGGAAACGGCACGGTGAGAATGGGGTGAGGAGACACAGGGGGTCTCAAGGGAAGGCAACAACAGCAAGAGGGGAAAATGTGAGTGGGTTGGAGGAGGCACCTCCGTGACCTGACCTGCTGGGGGATTTCCCTTTCACTGCGCTCAGATGGGGCCGGAGGTGACTCAGATGTGGCTGAGGTTGGGTTTTCCACTGTCCTCTGCTCTCATGCCCCCAAGGGTGAAAATAGCACTGTTACACACATCTCAGTGCCGCATGCTGGACCACAGCATGCTGTGAGAGCTGCTTTTCTCTGGCCCTGGCAGGATGGAGAGTACCAATGGGTCCAGCAACATGGGGACCTGTCTCCCCCAAAGGTTGTCCCTGGGGCTTTGTGGCCTGAAGAGATGCAGCACCACAGCGCAGGCAGGAGCAGGATTGGCCCTGGCTGGGCGCTTTCTCCATGGAGGTGGGCTGCACCCCGCCTGCTGCAGGGCCCATGTGGGAGGAGATGTGATTTCCTGGCTGAGTGCAACACGCTGAGCAAGTGCTTCTGTTATTTTGCACTTGCTCCTGTTCTGACTCACCATTGCTCATCGGTAACCCTGGCCCCATCACCTGCAACTGCCAAGGGAAGGTGCATCCCAGTGCATCTCACTATATCCCATCGCATTCCATTGCATTCCATCTCATTGCATTCCATCCCATCCCATCCCATCCCATCCCACCCCACCCCACCCCATCCCATCCCATCCCATCCCATCCCATCCCATCCCACCCCACCC
This sequence comes from Lagopus muta, assembly GCF_023343835.1. Classification (NCBI taxonomy): domain Eukaryota; kingdom Metazoa; phylum Chordata; class Aves; order Galliformes; family Phasianidae; genus Lagopus; species Lagopus muta. The sequence goes on along the minus strand of NC_064449.1, from coordinate 5,708,498 downwards.
CATCCCACCCCATCCCATCCCATCCCATCCCATCCCATCCCATCCCATCCCATCCCATCCCATCCCATCCCATCCCACCATCAGTTGATGTGAGCAATAAGTGCTGCTTTTGAAATGTGATGGTGGTTCCTCTTTGCAGCACCCACCTTTGGCTGCTGCAGGGTTTGCCACCATAGAAACTCCCCCATGGAGCCCAGTGCTCCTCCAGAGCAGTGTTCAAGCATGTGGCTGTGCAGGATGTGCCAGGTAGGACGTGGCACTGCTGCTCGCTTTGATTTTTAATTGCATTGTATGGAGAAGCATAAGGTGGCTGCCATCCCACAATGGCCCCAGGTGCCACTGGGGCTGTCCCTGATGGTGTCCCCAAGACATGCTGCTCAGTGGCACTGCTGCTGTGCTGGTGGCTGTGCAGCTCTCCCTGCCTGTGGGTGGTTCTGCTGCCGTGCCAATAGACTGCAGCTAAAGCTGTTCTCTGGGCTGTCAAACTCAGCTTTATTTTTCCTCACCAGGTGAACAGCGGGGCAATGGCAGAGCCTGCACCCACCGTCCCTTGGGAGGCCACGTCTGCGTCCTGCTGCTGCTCCATGCAGTGCTCAGCACCATTTGCTTCCTTTGTGCCCTTTAATTCCCAACACCAGTGCAAATGGGGAGAAAAAGGAAGACGGGAGAGCTTCGCAGCTTCCTGGGTTTCCTCGGGCAAATGAACCTCCCTCCCATCCAGCTAAAATGCTAATTAAGAAACATCACATCTTCCAAGGCCAGAAATGGAAACAGCCACATGGAGACATAATGGGATTAACATGTATCAGGGGATTAGAGCAGCGGTGGGGATTTGGTGGCTCCTGCCCCGTGCCCTGCAGCAGTGTTTTTCTCAAAGCTCCCTTACAAGACAGCACAGAAACAAACGGTGAATAACACCAAGGGCTGAAGGTGCACAGCGGCGCGGAGGCACAGCTGGGTATGGTTACATGGTGAGCACAGGTGCCTGGAACGGTCCCAGTTGGCACCGGGAGGTGGGAACACTGAGCTCAAATTCAGAAGGCTGCATGGGGTTGGGGCTGTGCCTGGGCTCCTCGCTGGGAAAGCACTGCTTGCTCTTTGTCCCAAACCCAGGAGCAGCCCTGCAGCTCCCTGGGCTGAGTTCTTCACCTCCAATAGCTTCACTTAAGGCATCTGTAAGCAGACAGCATCACGGCTGCCCGGAGACAGCAGCACGGTGCCAGCACTACTGCTTGAGTCCAGCTGGAGGTGGGTAACTGCAGTGGGAGCCGCCGCTGCCATTATGCAACATGGGGCTGTAAAAGCCGTGGCGGGGTCTCGCTTTCAATGTCAACACGAAAGGCAAAGAAACTCTTTTCAGTGATGTCAACTCCTGGGCAGTGGAATTGGCAATTAGGGAACATCTGTTCCCCATAGGCCGAGCGGGCTGCGAGCCGCCGCATGGCAACGTAATGGGATTAAAATGTATCACCGGATTATGGCGGTGCTGCAGAGATCAGCTGCTGGGAGAGCTCTTAGGAAATCAGGGGAGAAACGAACTGCATTTCCCCCTGTTTCTCTACATTCCTCTTCAGGATTGTCCTTTCTTCATTTGTCACTGACGTAAGGCACAAGAGCTGCTCCAAATGGGGACGCACCGTGTGGCCCCATTGGTGCCGCGTTGGGCTCTGAGTGATGTCTGTGCTATGGGGCCACAGGCTGTGCTGGGGCTCCTGGCTGTGCTGAGTGCCATGGGCTCACTGGGCACACTGGGCATACTGGGTGCCATGGGTGCCAAGGGCTCCTGGGAGCCATAAGCTCACTGGGTGCCCAGGGTGCCATGGATGCACGGGGAGCCGTGGGCTCACTGGGTGCCATGGGCACATTGGGTGCAGTGACTGCACACTTGCAGCAGGACCACAGAAGGGAAGGAAAGGACGGCTGCATCACATGAGGGGGAGCGTCCGCCTTGGCTCCCTTTGAGATTTCCGGATGATAAGCAATTAAGAGAGAGAGATTTACAGAAGATTAAGTCCGAAGGCAAAGATCATTATCTGCTGAGGCACAGGGCCGTGCTGTAGGGCAAGCAGGGAGCTCTGCGTCCTGCCGTGTGTGGTTTACAGGCATGCAGCCCTTCCCTGCTCTACTCAAGCAGAAAGGAGCACACTGCTTTTAGTGTTTAATTGCAATCATTTCCAGTTCTCGTTCGCTCTGAATGCGGTGCGTGGCGATGCCAGCTCATTTGGAGGGTAACCCAAAGAGCCCCGCAGCAAAGATGCTCTCAGCAGTGCCAGAGCTTGGGAGATGAGAGGTGCTACATCTGTGCTCCCAGCATCAATCCCAACCCTGTGGGCATGGTGACCGCTCTGGAACCGCGCTTCCTCAGCTGTGAAATGAAGATAACCCACTGGTGTGCTTTACAAGGGCGCCGAGAGGGCAGGAGAACTGTTTGGCAGATGGCGACGTTCCTGCAAAGCCTGTGCTGGGCTCAGTGCATCCTGCAGCCATCAGCACTGGTGGGGTTTGCTGTGAGGTGGGGAGGTGTTGGGGTTTGCATCACCCACGCCAGGCGCTCTCTGGGAATGAAGGCTCTGAGCTGCTCCGCTCCGGTGCCACCGATGCGGAGCGGTTATCGCTGCCATCTCTTCCCAGACTGGAGAAGGCAGGAATCAGGGTTGCTGAGCACACATTTCTGCCCAAATTACCTCATTTATTCAGAGCATCAGATGCCGCAGTCTTTCATGGCTCCTTGCAAGGCTGGGATCTGGTGGGATGCGGGGCTATTAATAGGAACCAATCTTTCCCCTTCTCCTCCAGGCTACAGACAGAAGGATTCAGACAAGGGCCCCTTTGATGTGGGGGAAGCACAAACAGTGCTGCTCGGGTCCCTCTGCTGCACAAGTGCTTCCCTGGGGTTTGCCCACAGAGGGCTCAGAGCCACAGCACCTGGATGGGCACCTCGGGGCACAGCTCTCAACTTTGGCTGAAACAAAGCAAAGCAGCCCAGGAGGGAAAGCAGCAGTGTGACAGCAGCATGGTGTGGCTCTGAGCTCCAGTGCTGGAGCGAGCTTCCTTTGTCCCCCACTTGTGGGCTGTGATGGTGGGGCAGGGTGGGGGCATTCCCTCCCAGCTGGACAGGGGATGGGGACAGGGGGTGGTGGCGATGCCATGGACTTGGCTCCCGCTGCTGTTTGCCTTGCTGCTAATGTCGGCATCGCGGCTGGACCGGGGACCAGGTGTGGGATATTGAATTCGGGTGAATGATCAGCCAAGGCAGCCAGTGCCAAGTTCTGTGCAAACAGACAGCGAGCATGAAGAGTCCGGAAAGAGGACTGAGCGGGGAGCGCTTCACGTGGCATTCCCATTATTTCCATGGGGCTTTCTGCAAAGGTTTTCCAGTGTGCTGGCTGGGAGCAGGTGGGCTCTCTGTGACCTCCAAGACCAACAAACCCAACCCATGCCCACTGACCACATCCCTCAGTGCCACATCCCCAGATTCCTCAAGCCCTTCCAGGGACGGTAACCCCACCACCTCCCCGGGCATCATATCTCAGTGCTTGTCCAGCATCTGGGAGAAGAAATTTTTCTTAGAGGCCAACCAGTCCAACACAGAAGGGCCCAACTGGCAGAACAAGGTGGGTGGTGGGATCCTGTTTGCTGTGTGCTCGCAGAGGGGCACAGCCCGGAGCTCAGCCCCATTGCCCATGGAGCACAGAGCTGCCCCGCAATGCGCTCCGATGCTCGGGGCTGTCACGGCGGCTCGCAGCAACGTGTGCCTTCCTCGGCTCTAATCAGATCATTAGCTTTCAGAAAGCTGTAGGAAGGAGGAGTGGCAGCACTTGAAAAGAGCTCAAAACAAGCTGAGTTGGAACCTTCAGACTTGTCATTGACTTTGCCTTTCATTCAGCCAATTATTTGTGACATATTTGAAGAAATTCAGGAGAGAGAGGAGCGAAAATCTGCATATACGCCGGCTGCCACGCAGACAGGGCTGAGCGCGGCGCGGGGCTGCACGTGGGGATGGGGACGGGGACGGGGACGGGGACAGAGCCGCAGGGTTCATAGAAGCGTGGAATCCAAATGAGGGTTGGAAGAGCCCACTAAGATCACGGGCGCAGCCCAGCAGCGCGTCGGCTCGCCCCCCCTCCCATCCCCTCTCCCGCTCCGTCGATCCAGGTCCGCGTTTTCGCCGCAGCCCCTCGCACCGCAGCCCCATGGCCGCCGCCGGCAGCCCGGGGCCGAGCGCCCGCGGGAGGCGGCGCGGGGCGGGGGGCGCTGCGGGGCGGCCCGGCTGAGGCGGCTGCGCCGCGGGGGGGTTTCCCGCCCGCCCGGCGCGGCGGCCGCGGGCTGAGGGCCGGCGGAGAGCCCCGGGAGCGGAGATAGAAGGGGGGGGGGGGGGAGAAAGAGACGGAGGGAGGGAGGGCGGGGAGCGGCCCCGCCGCGCCGCACGCACGCAGCCGCCGCGCGGCACCGAGGCACGCGGGAGGCGCTCGGCCGAGCCCCGCCGCCGCCCCGTCCGTTCCGCCGTTCCCCGCCTCGGGGGCGGCTGCCCCCGGCCGAGCCTCCATCTGCAGCCCGGCGGCGGGAGCGGGAACATGGCGGACCTGGAGGCGGTGCTGGCCGATGTCAGCTACCTGATGGCGATGGAGAAGAGCAAGAGCACGCCGGCGGCCCGGGCCAGCAAGAAGATCACGCTGCCCGAGCCCAGGTACCGCCGGCTAACGGTCCGCAGCGGAGGGCACCGAGGGCGGTGGCGGTGGGGGGGTGGGCAGCGCAGCCCGGCTCCTTCAGGGCGGCCGGGGGGGGTTGGTGGGAGCGGGGATGCGGGATCCCGAGAGCAGCGCCGTGACCCGGAGCTCCCGGCGGAGCGGTGGTCTGAGCGCGGCCGGCCGATGGATGGAGCCCGGCGAGGCGCCGTGCCGGCTAGCGGGACGAGCCGGCGGGACGGCAAATCCCGCATAGTACGTGCCGCAGAAGGGGCGGGCGGCCGTCGGCCCGGCGCTGCCCTTGCAGCCCTCGCCCTGCGCTCCCGCGAGCGCAGCCGGAGATGAGCGCTTCGCTTCTGCTCGCCCCGTTGCCGCGCCGGGCGGCGGTTGTCGCTCTCTGGGCTGCGCGCCGTGCCAGCCGCCCGCTGTGCCCAGGGCACGAGCCGCCCGCGGGCTGCAGCCCCAGCAGGTGCGCCAGCGCCGTGCCGCGCTCCGTGCCCGTTTGCGTGGCGCGGGGTTCAGGGCGCCGTGCGGGGCTGTGAGCGGCGGGGAGGTGATGCGGCCGAAGCGCCGTACGGGCAGGGCTGACTGTGCAAGGACGCGTCTGCAAACAGCGCTGATGATCGAAGGAGATACTGGCAGCTCCGGTGCTCGGAGGAAGGTGGGAAGCGGTTTGCAGCCGTTGCTGGCACGGGAAGCGGCGGCTTGCCTGGGGCCAGGGGGCCTGGCAATGGGCGCAGCTTGGCCCAGAGCAGGGATTTCCTCACGCAGGAGGAAGCAGCGACTGTTGCTCTGGTGTCAGATGTCTTCGTACTGGTTTCTGGTCGTTTTTTTGATGGTGTATTTTTTTTTTCCTCCCCCCCCCCTCTCAACCTCCTTCGTTAGAACCACCACGATGCGTTGGGCATACTTAAATACTGTGTGCTAGTGGCAGATGGATCCGTGTACAATTATATAATACAAATCAACTGCTTGCATGCAGGTTGGTATAGTAACAGCAAAAACCCACCGTCGTGCACAGAAAGTCTGTGTTCCTCTCTGGGTCTGCAGTTGAGCCCTTTCCCCAAGGAGATTTTGGCTTTCTCTGTGTGCAGAGCCAGGCCCTGCAGCACCACAGCCATGCTGCATAGCCAGGAGCAGGCGATGGCAGGGATGTGCTGCAGCTCCAGCACCGTCTGCTCCAGGAATGCTGCAAAGATCTCCTTGCTCTTTGCAGGTCGTGCTCTTGCTGGAGCCTGGTGCACCTGTTGGCACCATTTTGTGTCTCTGGGTTAAGTGATGCAAAGCAAAAGGGATGGGTTTGCTGCAATGCCTGTTTGCGAGGCAAGAGCTGTAGGGCAGAGCAGATTCCAAGGCTGCAGGCCAAGGCTCAGCAGCAACCAAGCTGTGAGGGTGAAGTTTGTTGGCTGAGGGGCTGCTGGTTGCTGGGCTCGTGTGGAGCATCCTCAGATTGTTTGTGCGCCTGAACTGTTAAATGTCACAGCTCGGGAAGAACGAGGGCAGAACGTGCCAATGGGACACGTGTGCCTAGGGAAGAGGCTGGGCTGGTGATTTTAAGCACCAAACCCAAACAACCCTCTGTGTGTTCTCTGTCGTCTGCTTTTCCTTCCTTTCAGCATTTCCTCCGTTCATTCCCAGGAGCTGGGAGAGCTGCAGCATCTCTTCATTGCGTGTCCTGAAAGGGCCATCCTGCAGGTGGGTGGGCAGAAGGGCCTGCAGGATTGGGAGCTCAGTGGGAGAGAGGGCATGCACACTGAAATGTCAGCCTTGATATTTAACTCTAGGGTTGGGAGGAGAGGAGCCAGTGAACTGCACTCAATTTTTAGGGTTTTCATGGGGCTTCTGAAGTCTTTCACTTTTAGATATCAATTTTAGGTTCCCCTTATTTTGGTCACTGGGAGTGGAAGAGAACTAAGTTATAGTTCTTCCGATTTGCTGGCCCCTTCTGTTCTGAGATGAAGATTTGCATATTGGGAAGTGCAGACGAGTGGTGCAGGAAATAGGGGCAGGAAATAGCAGGTTGGAGCCGGGGTGGGTGCGGGGCTCACTCTTGGTGTATGGGAACAGAGCAGAGCAGGCGTCCATCGGGCTTCTCTTCTGCTGCCATGGTTGTAGAAGTTTCTCATCATCTCTTCTAACCTGCACGTTCACTAGTTAGCTCTCTGTGACGTTAATTCTGTGATTGATTCTTCCAGGTCTCTTTGGTCTCCAGCCTTCCCCTCATCCTACCCTCCCAGGGGAAAACCAAACCATGTTGCAGACACTTAAAAATCATTCTCCAGCTGTGATGATTTGTTTTTGGTTATCCCATCCTTGTTGTATCTCCAGAGGTGTTCCCAGGCCACCCCTGGGCTCTGATCAGCCTGCAATACACTTTTCCTCCTCACCTGGCATTCCAGTATCAGTGAAGTTCTGGCTGAGCTTCACAGGATGCATGGAGGTCAATTTTCCTTTCCCAACTCCGTCCTGGGCCATTTGTGATCTCTCCTGTATTACTCCTGCTTTTGCAGTTCTGTTCTCTTGGCATTGTGGCATTCTTTCTCTGAATCTTAGCTGTGTCTTTGGACATCCCTGAGTTCTTGCACCTCTTCAAACATCAGCAGCGCTCCAGGTTAGAGGGCAGAGCGCCTCGCTGTCCCTGTGCTGTCAGTCCTGGTTCCTTTGACATTGTTTCCTCTGGTTTTGTCTAACGCCTCCTTCTTGTGCTCTTTCATTTACAATGCTGTCTCTTAAGAAAATTTTCCTGAAAATTGTTTATTGCCATTTTTGCATTTGTTGCAATTACGCCACTTGTGCTCACGCCTCGCTCTGTGCTGCTCTGCACTGCTCTGCACCTGCAGCCCCGTGCTGTGTGCTGGGCCCTGCAGCAGCATGGCACTGAGCAGCTGCCACCAGCACCCCTGTTCCCACTGGATGCCCCATCCCTGCAGACAGACACGGGCAGGGGATGGGGCTGTGAGCACTGATGGAGCTGAGGATGTCCCTGTGCACTGCAGGGAATGGGAACAGATGGCCTTCGGGGGTCCCTTCTGACTCAAACAGCATAAGAATACTTGAACTGCTCAGGATCACAGCAGAAGCTCATAGCACAGCAGAGGTGCTGCTGAAGGGCTTTGCCCAGGCAGAAGGCAGAGCCTTGGAGCAGGGCAACACTGCTGTCTAAAGCACACAGAGTTGGGGCTAAGCCTGTTAAGAAATCAGCAACACGTGGGAGGTGCAATGGGTTTTAATCACGGGCCTTCCCTTGGGTGCTGATACTGTAATTAAGCAAAAGGTAAATGAGGGCAACTGGGGAAGAGGTTCAGCTTTCTGCTACCATGCTCCGTACCGAGGGATGCTTTGGGGGAAGCTCCCATTACTGACCATGCAGCGTGGGTGCCTGGCACTGCAGGATGGCCGTGGGGAGCTGGAGGGCTGGTGGACCTCCCAGCTGTCCCTTGTGCTCTGGGTACCACTCAGGGTGCTGCACTGCAGTGCCAGGGAAGGGCTGAGCACAGTGCTGAGCAATGTCAGGTCACACAGAAGGGTCTGTGTTAAGCTTCTTATCTATAGGGAGGTATTTATCTATTGAGGGTAATTAATGCAATTAGAAGAAAGCCTATCAGAACCTGTCAGGTGTAGGTGCATACGTAGTTTAATTGAATTAAATGGGCAGAACAGCAGGCCATTGGGTTCCAGCAAGCACTGGGTTAGCAGGACACAGCTCCACGTCAAGGAGGTGATTTTCCTCTCTGAGCCTTTCATCTGCTGTTCCTTCTAAAAACCCCAGCCTGGCTTCCCCACATCTTCATACTCTGTTTTTGTATCAGAGCTGTTCTGCACCTCTCTGTGTCAGTTCTTCATTTTGTTACCCACGTTTTCCTTTTCATCCAGCCATCGGTTTCTCCGTTGGCATCTCCCTTCTTTTCGGGGCCTAAGAATAACTGCAAGTCAAAAGCCCACCGTGAAGTGCAGAAAATCAACAGAGACAATTTTACACTTCCTTGCTTTGTTTTGCTGCAGGAGGATCTTTGTGGCGTGCTTGGGATGTGTGGCTCTGAGAGATGCTTGTTTGTTTAAAGAGGATTGTTTCTTCCGGAGGAGAAAAAACATAGGAACGTTTTTGCCAGGTTTAACTTGTTTAAGAAGTTCTCAGTAGATCTCTTTTACAGGCTGAGCCTTCCTTGGCTTGTTTCACTTTTGGTAAAGCTTGCATTGCTGAACCCTTTGCTTGTATGAAAGAATATGTTGTCTGTAATGACTGCGGGCCGTTCTGTCCTTGTCTTAAGGTGTATTTGCTGACCATCGTGGGAGGCCTTTGGGGCAGATCCACGAGCAGTGTAGGCTGGGTTTGGGTGGTGCAGAGAGGCGCTGAGGGCTCTGAAATCACATCCTGTGGCTGTAGATGAGTCAATCACAGCCAGGTGTGGTGCATCCCAGCCAGCGTGGGCCGCATGTTGTTCTCAGTTGCTTATAGCCTTTACATCTGCACACTATTGTTAAAGAAAGCCTAAAGCATAGGTGCAGACAGATCAAATAAATAATAGGCACGTTGCACTTAATTTCGTGTTTGTATTAAAGAAACCCAGCACGTTGTGATTGACAGATGGCTTAATGGCATTTGGAGTGAGGAGATGTGATGTTGTTCCCATTTCTCCTCCTTGCAGTTTCTCAGTGGTGGAAGGGCACGTCCTTGACATTACAATTCAGTGCAATTATTCCTGAAAAATTCATGTGCTTAGAAGCTTTTGTATTAGTTTCAGGTTTCAGCAGTGGTAATGCAGGCAGTCCTCAAGAAACACAAGGGTAGTGTCTATGCTGAACTCACAGCTCCGTGCTCTTGCTTTAGGCTTTAAGTTGTAAGCTTTCTCCATTAATATTCGTTGCAGATGTGGATCTGCCTGGGCAGGAAACTAGTGATCACCCCTAGCAATTGTAGGAGCTGCTGAATGGTTTGGAAGTGGGAATGGAATGGTTTGGAGAGTTTGGAATGGAAGAGAGTGTGCTGAGATGGGAAATGGGGTAGAAATGGGTGCAGTTGGGATGGAAGATGGCAGGGCCTGGTCCTGCTCTGGGGTTTGGTGTGTTGGTCCATCCTATGGTGGGCAGAAAGTGCAGCTTTGGGGTATGGGACGTGTGGGGATGTGCTGTGCATGGAGAGGGATCAGAGCGTTCCCTTGCACTGATCAGTGCTCCATTCATCGGCTGATGGGATGAGGAATTGAATGAGCATGTGCGCTAATTAATTTAGTACCAATGATTGCTTTGATTTCTCCATTAAAATAATTAAGTCAATTGAATATGGCATCGCTGCCAGGGTTATTCTAGTAATATTATAGGGTGCTAGGAAGTAGAAGAATCAAAGGCACATATGTTTTCCATGTTATTTCATTGTTGTCCAAAAATGTCTCCTAATGATTTGTTTCCTCTTCCAATCGGGCAAATCACAAATGGGAGATAAGTAGATCAGATTAGATGGGCCAGTGGGCCTTTATATGCTGGGAATTCACTTTGCCTGCTGGACTGGAAGAGCAGTGTGTAAAATGTGCTTTGTGATACCTGAGAACAGAATCACTTGGAGCCTGTAATGAACTCTGAAGTGGGTACAAGTCTGAGAGGAAGCAAAGTGAAGTGGATGGAAGGCGTGCAGTGCATCCCTGTGCTCTGCCTGCCTGTCTTTTCCCTGTTTCGCCTTATAGGTGAACGTATCAGTGCCTGCAGGTGCATTAAGCTGGGTGGGTTTGATGATTATTTTTCAAGCTTTAGTGGGCATCTGTACAATAGGCAGCATTCCACCAATCAGAACTTGTACTGATTTACAAGAAAAAGCAGCATGCTTTTATGTTAAATGATAAAAAGCTCCTCTAAGACCCCATGGTAAGAAGGTCAGCAGTAAGTAGCTTCTTGATGTTGTTCCAATAGGGAGAGTATGCATGTGCACACATAGCATTGCACTGCTCCTCAGCCTTCCATTTCCGAGGCGTGAGATGCTTTCAGAACAACTCCTGCATTATTCAGTAGGATGAACCCACAGGGATGGAGTCCGTGCATCTCTGAAATTAATAGCAGAACTTTTAGGAAGTATCAAAACGAACGCTGCTCGTTTCCCTCTGCTGCAGCTCCTGGTTTCTCCCTGCACCTGCTGTGGCAGTGCTTACAGCTGGCAGGAAGCTGCCTGGAAGATGGCATCATGCTGTATGGCTGCAAGGCATCCACAAACCCGTCAGAAGATGGATTTCTTTCGGCAAATTTGGTGACACTGGGGTCACGGGTTGCTGCTGAGGGGTCACAGCCAGGGCTGCTTTCCATGCCCTGCTGCTCCTCCAGTGCTCAGGGCAGGGCAGGGCTGCAGATGTGCACTCCTCACACCCTACCCACGTTCTTTTCCATTAGAAAGCCCATCGTTCATTTTGGTTTTTTTTCCCCCCTTATTTTTTCAGATGTGTTTTCAGATGGGTGTTGTGTGCCTGTACCTTGGTGCTGCGATCTGTGTCCTGTCAGCTCACCTTCCTGCATGCTCATGGGCAGCAAGAGCTCTGTACTGATGGAAGGCCCCCGAACCACCAAGGCTGCTGCTCAGCAGATGCCTTTGATCAGCTCTGATGGGCTGTGCTGCTGCGGTGAGCTCAGCTCCCAGTGCAGCCTGCAGCCCTGCTGCCCGGGTTGGGCTGAACTGTTCCTTTCCAGCTCACAGACTGGGGACTGCAGGTGGGCACCTGCCTGCCTGGTGGGGATGGGACAGCAGGGAACGGCTCTAAATGAAAAGAGGAGAGATGGAGGTTGGGTGTGAGGAAGCAATTCCTCACTCAGAGGGCAGTGAGGCCCTGGCAGTGCTGCCCAGAGCTGTGGTGCCCCATCCCTGGAGGTGCCCGAGGCCATGGATGGGCAGCCTGAGCTGGGGGCAGCCAGCACATGGCAGGGGGATGGAACAGAGGATCTTTAAGGTCCCTTCCAACCAAAGCTACTCTATAGCCTAGGCTTTTAATGTTAAGTCTGATTGTCTAATTGTAAGTCTGCCTTTTGATTTCTGCCCTGTGTATTTGCCCCGTCAGCTCAGCACACTCGTGGCGTGCGGACAGCAAGCTGAGCATCCCCGAGTTTTTTGTTGCTTGCTGTTTTCTTCCCTTATGAAGTAAAAAAAAATATATACAGACAAAAGGTTTTTCTCCAGCGTGGTCGGATGTGCTTTTGTTTCTGGAGTCTCCCTGGGTTTTGTTTTCAGGCAGCTTTTGTTTTGCTTGTTCTGAGTATTGCCATCGAGGTGGGTCGTGCTGTGAACCGAGCTGACCCGCAGGAAGGCCACAGCTCCCATTAGTGCTGAGAGCACATTTGGGCAGGGAGAGCCTTTGAGGAACGGCCGCTTCTCTGCAAAATGTGGCTTTTAGTGGCGGATTGCTGGCCTGCAGGGCAGCTAATGGGTCGGCGTCAGGAGCCGAGGAGCCTTCCTTCCTGCCTGTGGCATGGGCTGGGCTGTGCTGCGGATTGTTCCATCCAGCTGAAGGATGTGTGGACTCTGCTTTGCTTCTTGCCAACCCGGTAAAATTTTCACCTCCAACCTGTGGGTGAGAGTCAGACAGGCGGGCACAGGAGCAGTACAGGCAGCAGGGACAGGAGCAGCCCTGCCGAGCAGATCTGTTCATTACAGAGTGTTTCCCAGGGCATTTCACTCACACGTTATGTTGCTCATTTTCTCCTCCCGTTGTCTAGACTCAGATTTATGTGATCTCTCGCAGCACACTTGCTGTGGCAGAGCAGAGCCTTCTCAGCACCCTTGTTATGAGAAGGGCTCATTCTGTTAGTGCTGGTCTGCTGCTCGCATGGGAACTGGAGCTGGGACCAGGGCAGGACAGAGCTGCAGAGATCATCCTCATGTAGGCAAGGGGCTGAGAGTCCTGGTGCCAAACAAGCCAAGCCACCTGATTTTCCTTCTCCAGGAAGCGTTAGGGTTAGGCTGTGAGAGCCAGCCTGCCCTGCTGCATTTCAGAGCTAGTTTGTTCCTTTCCTTTCCCTACTACACGGTGTGGAGCCTGCGTCTCGCAGGGATCAGGTGCTCAGCCGTGCTTTTGAAGAGCGCGAGTGATTTTGACAGCCTTATTTAGGGCAAGAATACATCGTGTGGGTTATTTGTGGCTATTTTTATAAAAATACCGAGTGTGCACGAAAATACCAGTTTTAAAATTGGAAACAGAACAAAAAAGAAAAGGAATTTTGGCTGAATGCTGCCATGGCACAGTTGGATCATGGCACAGCACCGCCGTGCTGCATTGATTTTAGAATTTATGTACTTGTATTGTTTCCCATATGAAATTTTTATAGCATTATATTAAAAAGAATATTGATGTTACTTGACAAATAAAGAAAATCTTCGTTAATGTGGTTTCGATGAGTGGTTGTGACATTATAAATTAGCCAAAGGAGATGTTAAGTGCACCACAGCCAAGCTGGGCTCCTAATGGAGCCAACACTGGCTAATTCTCCTAATGATGTGTGGCAATGGCTGTGTGAATGGCCTGATGCTGACTCGATTGACTTGTGCTTTTGTTTGCATGGTGCTGGCTAAGACCCAACACGGGGCCAAAGAGGCAGCAGTGCCCAGTATGGAGATAGGGCTGAGCTGTGGTGTCTGCACTGGCCTTTGCATGGGTGTTTCATTGCAGCCATCCTTTTCTCCCAGGTGTGTGAAGAGTTTTGTTAAAAGAAACAGCTTCAACTACCTCTTTTTTTTCCTCTTTTTCCCTTTCAGCATCCGCAGCGTCATGCAGAAATACCTCGAGGAAAGGGGTGAATTAACCTTTGACAAGATCTTCCATCAGAGAATCGGTGAGTCGTTCTGCAATGAAATGCTGTTCTTGTGAATCTTTTAAGGCTGTCTTTTGTGCCACCTCTCTGATGGGCTGCACAGAATCCACGTGGTGAGTGGCCTGGAGAATGCTGTAGTGTGGACAGGACGTTGTGAAACAAAGGCCTTTGGTAGAATGAAATGTAGAAGGGTAGAAGGTGAAGCAAGGCAATCTGTCAGCTTAACTTCATGTTCTGGAAAACTACTGGAAAAGTAATTGAATTACTTGGAAACATGTAGGAGAAAATTGTATTACTTGGTATGGGCTTGTCAACAATATAATGTGTCACATCAGTTCAAGTTGTTTTTTTTTTTTTTCCTGCAGGATAATAAGCCTTGGTCAGGGAGCAGTTGTACAAAAATACCATGCTTGTCATCCTGTCTGTCTGCTGGGTGTTCCCATAGCAGCACAGGCAAGGGTGCCTGGGTGACTTTGGCAGGTGCTGGGTGAACTGCTGGGAGAAGTGATCTGAGAAGAGCTCCAGTGGCTCATGCAGGGTGGGGATGGATGGATGCAGCCAACGAGCTTGCACGAATGTCAGCATTTGGTTATCAGTGGGAATGCTGGGATGAAGAACCTCAGAGAAAGGCCGTAAATGCGCTGAGAGCAGGGTACCAAAGAGCTCCATAAACAGGAGGTATGAGCGCCTGTGCTGGAGAATGGCACAGATAGAGGTTGGAAAGCTGCAAATCAGGCAGCATTTTAGCAGAGCCGGGTGTTACAGTGAGCCTCAAGCTGTGACGTCTCGGCTCGATCACACAACTAAATATAACCATGGGATCACAGCCTGCGAGGCACGGCAAGTAATCCTGCTTTGGCAGAGCGCTGCGTCCCGTCCTGGCACCGGGCTGCAGAACGAACGTGGACCTGCTGGGGGGAAGCCAGGAAGGAGCAGAGGCAGCAAACAGACCTTACTTAGCATCTGCTGAGAGCGACCTACGTGGAAGTACTGCAGTAGGGCACGATGCACGCTGTGAGAGAGAGAGAGAGAAGTGAGGGTGGGCAGTCTTAAGAAAGAGAGAAAGGTGGTTGCAGAGGTGGTGAGGACAGTTGGATTTCCAGAGGCTTAATGTGATTAAAATATGTGTTGGTTTTTGATAATTAACGGGTGTAGAGCAGTGCAATGGATGTAATGAGCAGCTTGTGATGTCTTTGTCAAGTGGATTTTAGGAGCGGGTTGCAGTAAGTCTGCAGTGATGGCACAACAGCTCTTGTCTTGCAAAATGGGGACAAGACCATAAGATGGGCTGGGAAGGAGAGGAGCTCAGTGCATCTCTTCCTGCCTGAAGGAGAGAAGCTGATGAGCAGGTGCTGGGAGCAAGGGGCTGCTGTTCCCCATTTCCTAATGGTACTGGTGTCCGTGGTGTTGCACCTATGTGGTGCATGCAGGGATTTCTCATTTGCTTGTGCTGACATCTTTCAGCATGTGCGGTCTCTGCTGAAGCACTGATGTCTTGCTATAGCCTCGCAGTTGCAAAATAAGTGGAATTTTAAGTAACCTCATAAGCGTTGGCTCAAACTGTTTGTTTCTCATTGTTGGCAATGAAATGAAGAAGTCTTTTTAAAAATAAAATAAAAAATGAATTTGAGTGGAACGGCTTGTATGTAATGGATATTTGTATTTATGTAATTGAATACTTTTCATTAACAGTTGATTCCAGAGGATAGAGAAGACGGTTGCAGTTATTCTGATAAGTCACAGCAATTACAGTTAGGTAACTGACCCTGGAAGAAATGAAAGATTTTATCTCCTTATTTTCCCCACTCTGGTAGCTGCCAGAAGTGGAACTGTGGAGCCCGAGCTGTCGTTAGGGATTAGCTTTTCCCATTACTGGAGATGCACAGCTTGCAGATGTGCAGAGCTCTCCTCCTCTCTGTGGTGCAGTCCCAGATACGAAGGCCAGCTGTGCACATGGGGCTGGAGCTTGGAGGTGGCTCCTTTGGAGGGAAGGTTTAGGAGGGAAGGAGGAAAGATGGAATAGGACTGTTTTTAACAGAAGACTTTGCATTGCACTTGAAAACGTTGTATTCCTGTACCGTGGTGGCTCATTTAAATTTTATTGCGTTTTCTAGCTTGTTCTTTGCCGTTAAATCTGTACTGTTTCCATGCATTAGCATAATAACTTGTGGTGAAGCACCCTCAGTTGTAGGCAGGCATTATGCACAGTGCTGTAAGATCAGTAGGGTGTGGTGATGGGAAGCTCGATCACCTTGCCCTGGCATTGCTGCTGTGAGGTGTGCGGGCAGCTTGGTTGGGTCAGACCCAGCCTGCAGGGAGCATCACTGATAGACTTGCTGCTTCATGCCTCATCTGAGAGCCTGCTGCTCTAGAATGCTTTCCTT
This sequence comes from Lagopus muta, assembly GCF_023343835.1. NCBI lineage: Eukaryota > Metazoa > Chordata > Aves > Galliformes > Phasianidae > Lagopus > Lagopus muta. Next base: position 5,692,651 of record NC_064449.1, on the reverse strand, counting down.
TATGCACTCATTGTAAAGCTTCATCCAGCGACCTCCCTTTGCTTTGGCAGGCAGTGCAGATGAGGACCGTTCCGTTTTCTTTTCTTTTTTTCCCCAGACCACAGCTCTTTCTTACAGCTCCAGTTCCCAGTTTGTTCCGTTTTTCAGTATCCTCCTTTCCAATGGAAAAGGAGCAGAGCGTTGATCACTTGTCTGCTGTCGCTGTGTGCATGGAGTCCCAGCCAGCGATGCTTTCCTGCCTTGAGGTGGCACTGGCCTTACCAGCTGCATGTGCTGCTGATCTCTGATGGCCGTTTGCAGGAGGGCTCCTCCAGAACGGTCATGAACTCTCTAAGAATTACAGAATGAGTCAGAGGCAAAGTGCTGCCCTGCAGCCCCACAGCCGACTGCTCCTGCAGAAGCTGCTTCCTCCACAGCAGAAGCTTCTTGGGGAAGTACAGCATGTCTCGGAGCACAGTACATAACCACCTTAGCTAATTTTTTTTTTTTTCTACCACATCCTGTTTGCTACAACACCAGATTATGGGTTTACTTTGGAGAGAGGGGGGGAGGGAGCCATTTATTTATTTATTTACTTACTATCCCAATATGTGTAATTAACACGTGGAATCCACTCTGCTTCTTGACTGTGTTAAAACTGTACATGAAATCGTTCCAGGTGCTGAGCTGCAGGGCAGGCGTGCTGAAAGCAAACTGCTTGCAGAGGACAGTTTGGAAATGAGCAGCAATGGGTGTAGCTGGTGGGAGAGTCAGGGTCTGCTGCAACACGTGTGGCTGCTGGGCATTGAAGACAGAAGTTGGGTCATAGTATTGCTTTAGAAAGGGATTACTGGGGTTATTAAGGTGCATTTGCTTGGACCAGTTTTATTTTTTTGTTCACTGTTTGATTGTGGGATTTTGTACAGCTTGCATCTACCTGGTAGGTGAGAAACAGAGCTGAACAGAGGCATGAAGCATCATAGAATGGCCTGGGTTGAAAAGGACCACAGTGATCATTTAGTTTCAACCCCCTGCTATGTGCAGGGTTGCAAACCAGCAGACCAGGCTGCCCAGAGCCACATCCAGCCTGGCCTTGAATGCCTGCAGGGATGGGGCATCCACAGCCTCCTTGGGCAACCTGTTCCAGTGCCTCACCACCCTCTGAGTGAAAAACTTCCTCCTAATATCTAACCTAAACCTCCTCTGTCTCAGTTTATAACCATTCCCCCTTGTCCTGCATCCTGCAGTTCCAGTTCAGCTTAGCCAGGGGTTTCTGGCCTGGTTTGCAGGCTGGTGGGATGTGGGAGTTTGCCTGCAGCCACCTCAGTTGTCACCTGCACAGAGCTGGTGGGTTTGGGTTGGTGAGAAGTGAGAACCAAATGTATTCTAGCAGTTCCAGCAGCTGCTAATACTGCAGTATGAGTGAGTGTAAACTTCCTTTAATTTCTGTTCTGTGCTCTCCAACCAGCTAGCTGCAGCAGGAGGTGTCCCAGCCCAGGTGAGCACTGCCATCCACACCAGAGCTGCTTCCTGCACATGCAGCTCCTGCTTGGTGCCCTGTGCATTCAGCTGCTCCCTCCCGCTGCTGCATCTCTCTGTGTCTTTGGGTCTCTTTGCAGCTGAGCATTCAGGCCAGATGAGCATTCAGTCCATTTCAGAGTTCCTTCTGCACAGCCCAACCTGCAGCAGCAGGGAGGGGACTTTCTGGAGTGAGAGAGAAGCGCTGTGCTGACCTTCTGCTCTGTGTTTCCTGCAGCTCTCTCACTGACAGCTCTGTTGAGAAATAATAAAAAAGAAATAGGGTCAGAACAGCCAAAGCACCGTGGTTTTTGTTTGTGTGTGTTTTTTGGTGCAAGGAATCACGCTTTCTGTCCCTTGTTTCTCTGGTTAGGGACCCATTGTTTGCATTACTTCAGAATTTCGGTGCTGCTGATGAGATGGATCTGGAGTTAAAACGTGTTGAGAAAAACATCCTTGCTCTTCCTCTTTCTGTGGTGCAGTGTGGCAGCTCAGCACACTGCGCTCCCTGATGCCTAAAAATAACAGGCTTGGAGAAGCACCTCCCCGAAGCGTTATTGAAGCTATTGTTTAATTTAAGTGTAAGATCTATGTGTCATTGGCATTTTCAACTAATGAAACAGTCCTCCGAGGAAATAACAATGAAAGCAATAAAGCTTGGTTGGGAGTAGAGAAAGTCAGCGAAGCTTTGAGCTGCTGGATGGGCACGGATGGTAAGGTTAGGGCAGGGCTGGGTGCGTGGAGCAGCACCAGCGATGGGTGGGCATGAGAAGGGGGCTGGGGACTGGAAAACGCTGTGTGCACAGCAAGGCTTTCTGCAGGAGCAAGGAGGCAGGCTGTGTATGAAAGCAGTTTGTTTTATTTTTTGGGACGTTCCGTTTCTGACCCAGAGAAGCCCAGCCGCCATGCAGAAGTGGGCACCATCAAAATGGGGAAGTGAGCGGCTGAACGAGAGATGGTGTTTGAAATGCTCTTCTAAGAGGGATCTTCTATTCTTGTGTCTCCTTGTTCTCAGTTCAAGTGCAGGCTAAAACCTGGATCGTGGATGGTGTGCAGGATTCCCGTTTGGGTTTGGTGAGCGCGTGCTTTCCTTGCGCAGTGCCTCCAGTGGGTTCAAAACAACGCCAAGAGCAAACCACAAGGAAATGTCAGAAGCTGTGTGACTGCAAACTGAAACAGAAACTGCAAGGCTCTTTGCACTGAGCTGTTCCCTTACAGCGTTTCTCCTCTTGTGTGTGGGGTGTGAGTGCTGGAGGAGAGAAAATGCACGCTCAGAGCCTTCCTGCAAGCTCAGCCTGCTCTGCTGTGTGCATTTTTTTTTCTTAGAGTTAGCCTTGAGTTTGAGGTCTGGTTATCATCTGATAATTGAAGCATTGCTGGAGGCTACGTCTCTCTTGGCATACGTTTTATTTTGTTGTGAAATAAACATGATACTTGCATGAATTATATTGAGAGTGATGCTGATGAAGCTTCCTGCTGGAGAGATGTGCGTGTTTTGCCTGTAGGCAGTTGTAAGGAGATGTCTGTCTTGTGTGTCAGGGACAGACAGCATCCAAAGTCACTATTAAAAATGCATGCATTTATTATTATTTTTTTTTTCCTTCTGATCATGAATAATTGAGCATTTCTTTGTTGGGATACAGCCTGATAAGCTCCCATGGCTTTCTTCTTAGAAGTGTCAGAGACGCTCGGTTGTGTGATTTCCCAGAGGAGCCATAGATTAAATCTGAGCTTTAAAATAGAAGAAATTTATATATATATATGATGAGGATATATATATATATATAATCCTGTGGAACATCACATAATGGATAATGTGTACATGCTGATATATATTAACACTTATATACAGTACAGGTCTTGGAAAATTTGAATCATGGGGAAAAATAGTCTTCATCTCAGCAATGCAGTGTAATTACACAGCTTTTGGGTTGGGTTACAGCTGGAGTGGAGAAAGAAAAAGAGAACAAGATGGGCCACAAATATAATACATAGGTAGGTACAGGTGACAGATTACCAGTTTTCTGAATGAATTTTCACTTGAATATTTCGAGTTGGAACTGGGTGGTCTTTTAGGTCCCCTCCACCCTAAGCCATTCTATGATTGTGTGTTACAAACACAACCTCGCATGTTGCTCAGCCACTTCCCTACCAAAAATACAGCTTTCTACCTATGTTTTTTCCATCTGCTGTTGTTCACTTAAGCTTTCTTAGCCCGTTTCTGGTGGAACATCTCACTTGTGCTCTGTCACTGCTCCGTGCACAGCCTTGGTTTCCCTCCCTTTGCAGTCAGAGGCATTGCACTTCCATGGAGGTTTCATCCATGTGTCCTCAAACAATTCACAGACTAATTAAGGCTCAGAACCCTACTGTGAAATAGGTAAATATTAGTTTTCCATGTCTCTAACGTGGCATAATAACAGCGTTAATGGGATTTACCTGTATGGCTCTGTAGCAATAACAAAGCAAGTTGTCTGGCCCTGTCAGTGCTGCTCACTCTTCTCAGTGGGATAACTCATTAGTAACCAGAAAAAAACTCCAGTACCAAGGGTACAGTAAGTAGAGCATAAATTGCTGAAGCTGTGAAGTCTTGTGGCTTTCAGCAATAGTCAAAGAGTTGCAGCAGACACACCAGAGAGCTCTGGCCATCAGTTCCATTATGAATTCATTGCAGGTCAGGGAACAGGCAGAGTTCCTAAGTCCCTGAATGCTGTCCTGGTTCCTTACAAGCAATGCTCTGTTCAGGAGGGTGCAGAGCAACCAGCAGTGTCTGTGTTGGGAAGGGAGCTGCAGATACGCAGGACGGTTTCCGAGTGAGCTGAGATGCTTCTATCAATAATTTCTTCCATTAGAAGGGGAAGCCAGGAGAGAATGAGAACCATCTGTTGCCGAATCTTCAGCTCTCAGCAGCTTTCCTCTCTCTGAGTGCACAGGAAGGCTTTGAGATTCACGTGGGAGAGTTCTGTGCCCTGCCGCTATCGGGGCGGTTTTGCTCCTCCTCACCAAGTGCTGTGGGTACGTACTGCCTGATGGTGCTACCCGCAGTGTAGCAGCCTGCTGCTGTTGCTGTGAGCAGTTTGGTTCCTCGTTTGGCTCATTAGAGTGGTTGAGGTCCCTCACGCTGCTTGCTGAGGGCATCGGGGGCTGGGCAGTACCGTCCTGTTATGGCTTGGAATGCTGCACAGGAGCAGTGCGTGGTCAGGATCAGGGGGTGCAGACCTGCATTGTCAGGATCATTCTTAATGATCGTTTCACCAAACAATATCGATCCAGGAGGAGTCTGTCACGTCCTTCCCAGGGACTGAGAGTTCTTGTGACGTAGGGAAAGAGCTGATGAGTTCTAAACAACAACGGTGACATTTAAAGCTGCTAATACTTGTTAGCTCGCTAATAGCTTGCTGGTAGCTGCTAATGCCACTTACTTGTAAATCTAAGGAACTCCCACCACTTCCACAAGTGGAAAAAGAACAGAACTCAGGCGCTCTGTTCTTCTTGGTGAGCTTTAGTGGAGGAATTCAGGCACATTCTTTGCAGCTGATTGAGACAAAATGCCTCAGTGCTGTACTTAGTTGTCACGTTAGACATTGGAATATTTCTACATATCTTTGTATATACCCCTTTTCTTGGAAATCCTTATGTTGTTGGCCACCATTAGCTTAGTGCACGAGCTCTGCCTTGTAAGCTGGTGCTGTCAGAGGTGTGACAGTGCTGGGGATATCCTTGTGCTGTGCTCAGGCAGGACTGAGGCTGTTGGGAAGCATAGAACCACAGAAGGATTTGAGTTGGAAGGGACCCTTGCAGGTCATCTTGTGCAGCTCCCCTGCAGTGGGCATGCCTGAAGTAAGGATTTTCTTTAAAGACACTTGAACTGATGCAAAATTTATTTTCATGTAATGATTTATGGAGGTTATTAAACCAGCTACCTGGCAACTTGCAGACTCATTTGGGCTCAGTTTGCTTCTGTTCTTGAGAAACTGTTCTGTGCTCATCACCAGTGTATGCAAGTGCTGTCTTGTAAAATCTAATTTGTTCTTTTATCCTGCCTTTTATGTGCAGAGTTATGTTCTAATTTGTTATGATCTATTATTTTTAACGACGGGTGGACGTACATCAGGCTCTGTTAGAAGAAGTAGGCTAAAGGCAAATAGCTCACAGAGGTAGGGAAAGCCACAGTGCCTTTGGGGCTGCAAGGTGGGCACAGCTCTGTGATGCTGAACCCGGCTCCCTGCGTGGGTCGGCTCTCCTGGCACTTCAGGTCTCTTTGTGCCTGAATGAGGAATCATTGCTTGTCTCCATTCTGGTGCTTTTAGGGGGTCTCGCTTATCCTACGCTACGGCAACTGAGCGTGTTTACCTTGCAGAGAGAGACTTTGAACCTGGCTGGGTATTCTGGGACAATGCAGGCTGGTTAGAGGTGCTTACATGGTTTAATCATAGACCTCTGTCCCTGACTTTTGGTGTCTGAAACCCAGACCTGTGACTCAGATTGAAGCACAAGGTGGTTTCCCAGCAGTTCTGCAGGATGGCTTTGCTGGAGGCGGGGTGGCCGTCCCTCTGCTTACCTTCCTCTGGGTTCTGTTGGGAGAAAGCAGCCAAATAGCAGAGATGGGGAGAGATCTGAGAGGGACTCGGGGGAGAGACCTTGATTTAAAGTGCCCACCGTGGGTGTTGTGGAGCTCTGGGGACGCAGCAATAGGACCCAACCATCCAACTGCACACAGGTGTCCCCACGGGCTCCGGTCACCTTCTGTTTATTTGCAGCACGCTTAGTAAGGATTTGGAAGCAGCTTGACATTTTTGTTTTCTATTTTGCTTACTGGAAGGAGTCGACATCGGCATGTTGGACCACGTTCAGGTCTGCTGCAAATAGAGGCAGCCTCCTTTCAGTCTGTGGCACTGCGAATCCCTGCACCAGGGCTCAGCTGCCTATTTTTAGCTCTGCTGACTTACCTGGCTGCTTCTGTTTGCTTTAATAAGATTTTTATTTACTCCCGTTCAAAGGAAATTTGAATCGGATACTAATAAAGTTCCAGCTCAGATTCGATAAGTAGTTTGATCCGAGGCTGTTTTATTATGGAGTCCCTCATTAGTTTTATGGTGCTTATTCTGCTCTCTGTATGAATTGAGGACGGGGACGTGGTGTGATGAATGCAGGGTGACCTTTAGACTGTGAGCGTGAGCGCTGTGTCGGTGATGGGGCTTACTGCAAATAATGGCATTTGGCACACTGTGCCGTGCAGGATCATCCATAAGAAAGGAGTGAGAAAAAAGCAGTGCTCAGAGGCTGGGAAGCCATGGCCTGCAGTGAGGTACCCTCTTGTTCTCTCACGCGTCTGCATTATTAATCCCATCCATCACTTTGTTCGTTACCAGTTTCTTTTTCCTTAGCAGCCACTGATCTGGTGGTTGCAGCAATTACATAGCCTAGAAGGAGAAATCTTGAAAGCAAAAAGCTGTCAACATCTTTGTTTCATAAATAATTGCTGGTTCCTTTTAGCAGTTACTTAATGCTATCATTTCTTTAATTCCTGCTTTCTGCTCTGGGTCCCACTTGCAGCGCGCAGCTAACGGTGCTCATTGTGCTCTGCGTCAGCTCTGCCCGAGCTCCTTAGAACTGCTGTCACCACTCCAGCACTGCTCCTGTCAATTAGTTGTGCTATTATCTGAAAGCTGTGCTTCCTGGCTAATAATTTTTCGCTCAATCTCAGAACATCAGTAGGAAAAAAGAGATCTCCTTTATGCTGCGGTGGAAGTGCAGCTGGCTGATGGAGCAGTGCGTGTTGCGGGCTGGTGGTGCCTCGTCCTTCTCGTGCTTTGGTCATAGCATAACTTCTGAAAAGAGGCATAAACGGAAACCTTCTTTTGTAGGGAGATCGGTTCTGGAAGCAGTGTGTGTTCTGCTGCTGGTGGCCCTGAAAGAACAGCAGTGGTGGGATTGGCATGAGGTGAAATGCAGCATCCCTTGTTAATGAGAAGCGTGTCTCAGAAATGCTTCTTAATGACTGTATAACGTGTATGAGTGCAGTATGTCTTAGCAGACACACATAAATGCTCTGACCAGTGTTTTTTTCAAAGGAAGAGAGAGAGAGATCTATTTTTACATCGACCCAAGTAGCATTTCTGAACCGGGAACGAATCGACTTCTTTCCCCTCCAAAGAAAATGGTGGAGAGCTGATAGATGAACGAGCTGTCAAAGTTCCCAACTTCTTTGGGATGTGTCTTTTTTTTTTCCCTTCACCATTGCAGTGCAATTAAAGACAAAAGCATCTCGGTGAGAAGCTGTGAGCAGTGCAGCAGGCTGTCATTGCTCCTCGTCCCCTGCCCATCACACAGGGCTGCAGTGTGGGCAGCAGCATTGCTGAGGGGTTGTGCTGCTGTGTTTTCACACCCCTCCCACAGTTGCCTTTGTGGGTTTGTTTTGTTTGTGGGTTTCGTTGGTGAGCAGCCAGCGTCTGGGAACACGCCAGGGATTTTTCTTTCACTGCATTCATTGCTGTTTGTGCCGCTCTTTGGTCTCTTAATTACACAGCTGCAATCTCCTTTGGTTCGTTGTCCAAATAGAAGTCCGGTCTATTTAGCGTTGTTTTGCTGTGATGTTTCGATCATGTGTTAAAGAAGAGTTAATGAGTGAGCTTTATTTCCATGAGTGCCATTTGTGGGGATCCAGAAATGCGCCGTTTTTTGTCCTCAGGTTTGCTCCAGATGGGGTTGATGGGATGTTTCCTGTGCAGACAGTGGGCTGCAGGGTAATCTGTGCTTTGGGACTGCGTTTGCCATGCGTGTGATGCTGCTCTGGGTGGTGATTGCAAATGGCTTTCAGGGAAATGGCAAACTCCTTCTGTTTTCATAAAAAAGAAAGTCAGCAGCAAACCCAATTGGCTATAAAGTAGTTCAAGACTGATTCTTTTTTGGTGAGAATAATTGGAAAGTTTAGAGATTCTCAGAAGATAATTTCTTAATTAGATTTCTGGCCTTATTTAGAGAACAAAACCCGGTTTGTATGATCATCCAAATATCATCCTAATCAGCCAAGTGAGTCAGGGAAAGCACTGCATCTGTCTGGTCATCATCCCTTCTTTGGTGTCTGTTTATGGCTGCACCAAGGGGTGCCCAGGAGAACAAGCTCTGCTAATAGGAAATTTAGCTTGGGATCCAGAAGTAAGCAAGGAGCTTTTGGTTGTGCATCAGCGTGGCCTTCTGTTGTCTGCTCAGTGTTGGTTTTCATAGAATCATAGAATGGCTTGGGTTGGAAGGGACCTCAAGGGTCATCAAGCTCCAACCGCCCTGCCGCAAATTCAGGGCCACCTGTAAGTTTAAATGACAATGATGCTTAATAAAAATAAAATAGAGCAGAGTGGTGCGTAGCTGGGTAAGTTGAAAACGAGCCCTTTATGCCCTGGTGTATGTGGATGTGTTTATCTACTGAGTGATGCTTTGAAATACCAGTGTCAGGCACAGGGTTTGGATGATCGGTGCCCACACTGCCTGTGTGGGGCAGAGCTTAAAGCACTCGTAATGGAAAAGGCTCCTCAGCGGGCTGCAGGGGCCGTGCTTTAAATCACTTGCAAAGGAACTATAAAGGCTCTGATGTAATTCATGGCACTGTAAAATCCATTAGTGGTAACATTAACCAGCAATTGTAAAGTCAAAATGTTGAAGGAGTTGGTTTTTCATCGCTAAAGCATGGAACTCCAGTACCAAGAAGCAAAATGCTTGAATAATATCTGGTTTTTACTGTGAAAAACACCTCAGAGATCAGACAGGGAAGAGGAATGGAATATTTCGGTGTGTTGTATAAACATCTCCTAAGTTCCTCAGCAGGTATTGGGATGTGCTTTACGTGCCCCTGGGAGATGAATGAGTTGTATGGTGGTTTTCTACTCAGAATGCTGTGAAGTTGCTGGAGTATCGGCATGGCTCAGTTGTGGCAATTAGGGATACTTACACAGGTGTATGCAGCCCATGGGGCTCCCAGGCCTTGTCTGATAGCAATATTAGAGCAAGTTGTAGCAATGATACATTTTTTTCTGATTTTTCTTTTTTTCCCCCCCCAGGATTTTTGCTCTTTAAAGACTATTGCATGAATGAAATCGATGAAGCCGTCCCTCAGCTGAAGTTCTATGAAGAGGTAAGCTGCACCCTGCAGACACTGCCAGCACAGCACATGGATTGACTTGATGGGTCAACAGTTGGACAGTGGGTTGATGGTTGGAGTGGATGATCATAGTGGTCTTTTCCAACCCTAATGATTCTATGGTGGTGGAGAGGAGGAGGATGCTAACGGAGATCGAAGTATCTTTGGGTTTATTGCTATTTTCCATTGTGAGTTGCCTGCTTTTACTGTGGGTCACCTGAACTGTTGCTAAGAGCTCAGTTGTCAACTGGGTTCACCTCGGCTTGTAAAGGATCTCTGATAGCTGAGAGTTAAGCCAGACCCGTTTTTGAGCAGTGGAGTAAACTTTTGATCTCTGCTGGTGAAGATGATGATAAATCTGAGTTCTTCTACAAACAGAGATGAGGCGAAAGTAAATAACGTCTGCCAGCTCCCAGTGGAACGAGAGCAGTAGATTCCTGCTCTCGGAAAGATCTGAAAGCAAAAGCAGAACTTGTTACTACAGCTGACGTGGGACGTGAATTCATATCCACTGCATGTAGGGAAGGATTTCTCTGCCTCTGCAAGGGACGCCCGCGTGCTCCTGCTGCGTTCTGCCCCTGCCTGTTGCTAAGTATAGCAGTGAGGTTTGGGTGCCTTTACAGTGCAGCCTGTGTTGCTCTGTGCTAATTAGAAGTGCTGCCTGAGATAACCCTGTGTCTGGAGTGCTGTCAGGCTGATGAGTTACAGTTGTTCTTGCTCGTGGGCTAACAGCACAAACAGGGGAAGAGGGATCGGCGTGGAGACAAATCACGAGCGATCCGCTGCTCCCCCACTCAGCGAGGCATTGCTTTCAAGGAAGAGGGATCTTTTTTTCCCATCATTTCCATCTTTTTCTATGCTGAAGATATTGCTGTCAGAAGTAATCAGGAAGGCGAGTTGCAGCCGATTGTTTAGCAAGATATTTTTAGCCGCCTCTTTATCTGTGAAACAATGTGAAATTGTATTTTTAGGTTATTAGCAAAGTGTTGCTTAAAAAGATGTTAAATGCTTCGTCATGCACTTTTGGAAAAATCCTATTGAAGATATTTAAAGAGGTTCATTACATCTTCTCCTGTGATGTGCTGGATTCTTGAGCTTTTCTTCCTGATATATTTGATTTACTTGCCGCACTTATTACATGTGGAATAATTTGAGTGCATTGCCACATTAAAAATCGCTCGATGCAGAAAGGCTCCGTACTCCAGGGATCACACACTGCTGCAGCTTAAGTCACGATCGAGCATTTAAGTGGATGAGTGATTCATCCGGATCAGTTTCAAACAAAAAAACACAAGGAAAAAGAAGGAAAAAAGAACGTCAGGGTGCTTGAAAGCTAATGGCAGTTCTTGAAAGCTTCTTTATCAGCTGCTGTGTGAAGGTGAACTGGGGTTGGCAGGGGTGTCCCTGCAGCTTTGGGGTGCTGTGTCCGTGGGTTATGCTGTCTGTGGTGCCCATGAGAATGAGGCTGAGCTCAGGTGATGCACAGTGGGGCTCCTCTGCTGCTTCTAATTGTTTTGAGGCATGGCATTAATTAAAAACAACGTAGCAAAGATGTTTTGTATCACTGTAATTATAAAATGGTCCCAAGGGGGAAGAGGTCAGAGGTGGCAGTAGAACTGCTGCCTAATGGCAGGCAGCGAACACCAGGGCTGGGCTGGGGGTTTTTCCTTGGCTTCATTCTGGGCTCCTCAGTTCCACCTGTGCATAGAGCAGCTCCTGAGTGATGCTAAAACAAAAGCGAAACTGAGCTGAGGGAAACGCACTGCAGTCACACAGCTGTAGGAAATGGAGCTTTGTGGGAATTTCAGGCAAACAAGAAAAGAATGAGGAGGGAAACCTCACATCACGTGTAATTGTGGTTCTACGTGTCTTAACTAAGAAAAAAAATGAAGATAAGCAAAGCTTTAGCCGAAGCAAAGTCCTTCATTTGCCAAAGACCTGAACAGTATTAAAGATGTGCTCATGTGATGGGCCCTTCCTCTGGCATTGCAGATCAAAGAGTACGAGAAGCTGGACTCCGAGGAGGAGCGCCTGAGCAGGAGCCGCCAGATCTACGACACGTACATCATGAAGGAGCTGCTCTCCTGCTCCCACGTGCGTAGCCCTCCGTGCCGAGAGCGATCCCAACCCGTGCCAAAGTGCCAGCAGAGCCAGCACAGGGCCACATCTCCTCCAAACAAAGCTGTTGCTCAGTGAATGCTTAGATGTTGCGCTGGGAGATGTGGTTTAGTGGGAAATATTGGTGGTGGGTGCACGGTTGGACTGGATGGTCTTAGAGGTCTTTTCCAACCTTGGTGATTCTATGAACCCCTTGGCGTGCTCTCAACTAAAAGAAAAGTTGGGAGCATGATTTACATTGCATTATGTGCATTTTTTCTTATGTTTAGAAGGACGGCAGCTCTGTGACCTTAAAGGAAACATTTCCAACTGTTTGAAATCTTTCTCTGTCTTCTTTTCCCAAAGCCTTTCTCCAAACAAGCTGTAGATCACGTACAAACACATTTATCCAAGAAGCAAGTGCCAGCCAGCCTTTTCCAGGTGAGCTTCAGTCTGTTGACATTTCTTTCACTTATTTGACAGTAAGAGACGTTGTGCATGGAGACAAATGTGTTCTTACAGAGACAGAATCCAAAGGTACTGCTGAATGTTCTCTGTGATAGCAATACCAGAATGTTTCTCTCAGCTGAACAAAAATTATAAATTACTGTTCTTTCCTCCATTTGAATATAGAAAAAAGTGCTATTCTGGCCCACTTTCTGAGTTATTAATCTCCAGTGGTTTTATTTAGTTTAGAAAATAAAGGAGTGAGACGTGAAATACTTTTTGTATTGTTGCACTGCAATCCAGATCGACAAAAAACAAGAAATTCAGATTTGTGCTCATTTTTGTAGCTAAGTTCACAGTTTGTTTGTGCAGATAATAAACCTCACCCATCATGGGAGTGTTCACAAGCTCACACTTCTTTGATGTCAATCTTTGTGAATATTGCCCCTGCCTGGTTGTTTTTACTGCTCAGTGAACTGTTTTTAACGTGGCAATTAGGTGAAGTGACAAACTGATACCTACATTGCTTGAGTTACAGCTCCCTGCTAATTGGGTTGGGATTTGAGATCTCTGTGTGCTGGCACACAATGTGAGGAAGCACTTCTGCTTGGACGAAGTCATTTGGGAGCTGAAGGTGCTTCCATACTCAGGAGAGAAGGGCAGAGGATGGGCCCAGCAGCTCTGGGCAGTGCAGAGCAGGGAGGAGATCTGTGCTGTGATGGCTTTGCACTTGTTAGCCATTTATAGGGGCTGCATGCAGGGATCGTTCAGCTCTCCCCAAGGGGAACACAGTGTTTTCTAGCTGGTGACAATATTTTGTGTTTCACTTCAGGGCACCTGTTCAGGTTCCTAAAGTTCAATGAAGCTGAAATGCTTGCCTCAGCTTTATCCAGGGAAAACATAGGAAGTGCTGCTGCTGCACAGGGCTGTGTGCAGTGGGTGCAGAGAGCTCTTCATCTGTCTGGGATTAGGGTTGCTGAGATTGGTGAGAGCTGCAGGGAGCCAGCTCCAAACCTCAGTGTGCCAGCTGTGTGTGAGAGGTGGTGATGCATGCCCAGCTCATCATATGCTTACATTTATGTGTGCCTCTTCATCCTTTGTAGCCATATATAGAAGAGATCTGCGATAGCCTCCGAGGGAAAATATTCCAAAAATTTATGGAAAGGTATGGACATGAGCTCTATTATGTGAACTTTCCATCTGCCATAGTAGAAGTTCAGATCCCTTAAGTGTTGCTGCAAAATAAGCTGAATGTGCTTAGTAACCTTCATTTAATCGTTAGTTAGCACACCTTACAAACGACTCCATAGAACTGTTATTCCTTATTTTGAAAATAAAGACTAAATTATTTATGTGGAAATGGGAGACTGCTTTTTGGCAGCAGCTTGTGCTGCTTATTTATGTTTTTCCTACGTTAAGTTAAAAATGAGTTGAAAACGTTCCTTGGGGGGATGCAGAGGTTCATTAACATAAATTGAGCTGCCTCTTTTTGCTTTTAATTACATTTCCCTTTATGCCATTTGATTGTTGGTTAGTTCCAAAGTTAGTCTCGTTGTTTCCAAAAATGAACATTGACATCTGCAGCGATGCTCTGAGCTGATCGCTTTCTCTTACAGGGATGTAGGAGATGAGAGATGCACTGCCCAGTAGTGGTTTTTGTGGAGGGGGTGGGATTATGGTTGCCTAAAAGCAGGCCTGTGTTGGTGAATGTCACAGCACACCGCATTGCACATCTCCTTTTCAGTATCAGAGTCTCAATGCTTTCTATGATACTTTACACAGGAGTCTCAGATAACTTTTAAACTTCTTTTCTACAGTGACAAGTTTACTAGATTCTGTCAATGGAAAAATGTAGAGCTAAATATTCATGTAAGTACTTACACATATATTTATCTTGTCAAAGGCTGACGCGGGGAAGAGAATGTTCAGTTTTGAATCCTGCTTCTCAAAAGGCCTTATCAAGTACAGGGAGTGTTACTGATACGCTGCTCTATTCTTAGGCATGCAGCCCTTGCAGTTCCGTTTGGACATCCCTTCTGCCTGCCCTGAGCTGACAGCTTTGGGATTGCTGTGAGAGCTGCAAGAAGCTGAGCTGCTCCAATTGTTTCCCCCTCTGAGTCCCACTGCAGCTGCAGCACTGTCCCAGCACTGCCCTCAGCCTTTCTTTGGCCTCAACCATTGTCCCTCCGCAGTGCTCCTTTGTGGCTGTGTAGGAGCAGCATCCTCTGCTGCAGCTCTGTATGAGTGAGGCCATCAGCCTTTAGCCAGTGCAGGCTCAGGGCTCCTGTAGTACTTAACACAGTGATGCCTGCAAGTACACTAAAATGCAAAGAATAAAGAGCTCCTTTTCCCAAAACAGTAAATGCAATCTGAATGACAACAGTTAAGCCTCTTGCTGAAATAATAAAGTCTTCCTTTTTTTTTTTTTCCTCCTGCTTACAGCTGACCATGAATGACTTTAGTGTACATAGAATAATTGGAAGAGGGGGATTTGGTGAAGTGTACGGTTGCAGAAAAGCAGACACTGGAAAAATGTGAGTATATGCACATGCTTTAAAGATAGCTGTGAACTCTGATCTGTGCAAGGAAATCCTTCTGGTTACTTCACACAGAATCACTGCAAAGCAGCATTGCATGGCTACGTATTTCCTTCTAATTAAATTTGATCCCCAGAGGTTCTGATTCCTGGATCATCGTTCAGCTTCGTTTGCTGTTTGATCCTGCTGTGTGCCATGCAGCAGGGCTCCAGGCTAGCACCACTCGTAAGCATATCCCTCATTTAAATGTTCCTGTCAAAATCAACGGAGGCTGCACACGTGTTTAAAATTAAGTGTGTGCTTAAATGATTTCCTGGCCCAGCACCTCACAGTGCCAAATGATGTTTGTATGAAGACATGGTGATGGTGTGAGGTGTTACCCCCCATCTGCTGAAGGTCCTGGTACCTCATTGGTGCTCACGGAGCACTGGAGGATGGCAGAGGAACACGGACCACAGCACTGCTCTCAATCTGCAGGGTCATCCCTGGGCAGAGGCTGCATGTGCTATTCTACATTTGTGTAATTGCATAAGTTTCTGCCCTGATGGGTCCATGTTTCCCTGGGAAAAGCAGTGATGCTTGCATTTGGAAGAATGCAGTTCAGGGTCGGATTTTGTTTAACAGAGCTCTCAGTGGGAACTGCAAGATCTTTTTCTGGTCCCACCATTCATATGCTTGTCCTAATCAACAGATTTCAGTTTCCAGGCATAAGCGTCCCATAATGCCCTGCTTTGAATGTCTGGGCATTGATTTAACAAACTGTTCTCAATATGTTTTTTTTTTTCCCCTTTCCATCTTGCTCTTAACAAATTGCTCCTAACAATTATAGCCCAGGGACCATCTTTACATGTTTCTATCCTACCCAAGCATGGTATGTTTGGAGTGCCACGTCCGCAGTTACTGCTGGCTTCACTGGTGTGTGTGTGTTCTGCATCTCAATAATAATAAAGTTCTGAGCTATTAACCAGTGGAAGGCATCTTACTGTTACCATCGCGCTCAGTATTTTTGCAGTGACCTCCAGTACTGATATTAATACTGCTACTAACTATACTGTCTTTATTCTTGCTTTGGTACCTTTTTTTTGTCCTTATACAATCCATTAATTTGTCCATGTACAAAAATGTATGTTTTATTCAACTTGAGCCACACTGAGTAGGCATCTGCCCAGACAGGTCGTTCTCCCATTCCCAGCCATGTTCACATCCAGGTTTTGCTATGGCTGGAGGTAGGCAAGCCTCAGGACTAGCAGGGGAAGCAAAGGCCAGCTTTCTCAGGTCTAAATAGTGCAGAAAGGCCAAGTGCGGGGAAGCCAGGCTCTCCCAGATTCGAAGCTAGATGAGGTTCAGCTTCTGGGTAGAGGTTTGGTTTAGTTCTTTCTTAATCCAAACCTGTTTGCCCGTCCCCAATCCAGATCCCGACCACTCTAGATGGCTGCCTCTGCTGCGCTTACTGCCTGCAAGGAGCTTGGGAAGCCAGCCCACAAGGTAAACGCCATCGGTGTTCACTAACCCACAGACACACCTGAGGCTTTTTCACGTCACCTCCTTCTAGGGCGTGTAGCTAGGGGCCAGATCCAGCTGAAGGAGCAGCTGGAAGGAGAGGGAGAGCAGACGCTGGGGTGAGGATGAGAGGAGGATTCCAGCCGTCCGCATGGAGCTCAGCGAAGGGCAGCGTGTGAGGCGTTATTTATAGGCAGCGCCTGCCTGCTCAGCAGGAGCACGTGCTGCAAATGCGTTCCCCGTTTTAGAAACCCAGATGCCAGCCTGCTTGCTCGCACTCTCCCCACTCACACACAACACGTGCATGGCGATCATGGCCTGCGATGCGAGATCCGAGCCTGGCTTACACACAGTGGCCTCATCCTAAAACCCACAGCAGCCCAGCGCTAGGGGTCTCCTGTGGAAGAACACTCCTGTCCTCCTCCACTGTCAGACTTTGGGCCCAGAGCATCGCAGCCTCCTCCTGTTTGGCAGTTGTGAGGGTAACGTGCTTTTTGCAGCAAAGCATCACTCATTTTTATAGCACAGGTTGCAGAAGGTGATTAAAAAGCTTTCCTATACATTCCTTTGGAGTAGAGAACACATTTTAAGCATACATATCTGTGAAACTCTGTGTGCACTCAAGATACTGTTTTTCTGGTGGAATTTAAACTGCCAGGATCACATGGAACCGTGAGAGGGTCTCTGTAACTTAATTCATACTGCAAATCCTTGCTTGTAGCTATCGCTAACTGGATATGTGATATGTAATGCCTGTGGTTGTTTGGCACAGAATTGTCTGTTGAAGCACGTTTGTCTGTTAGGAGGCTTCTGTTGGAAACGTTTTAATTCTGTGAGATTTCAGAGCTGTTTTTGTTTGGCCATGACGCTTGGTACTGATGCTTTTAGTACTGGGTTGAAGTGTTTGAATTAAAGAGCCTGCTTGCAGGATACATTAACGAAGCATTGTGTAACTGCAAGTTAATCATACTGAATATAGGAGGAAATCTTTTCTGGTTCTTGTTCTGAATGGTTATTATTTTCAGGTATGCAATGAAATGTTTAGATAAGAAGAGAATCAAGATGAAGCAAGGAGAAACATTAGCCTTAAATGAAAGAATTATGCTGTCTCTCGTCAGTACGGGAGTAAGTATCATTATTCCTTTTTATTTTTGCATTATGACTGCTACGTGTAAAACATGTTCCAGCAGTTTATCTTTGTGAGATGTGAGAGTTAACCTACCCTCACCCTGAGCCCTCCCCACTAATTCCAGCAGTGTGGCTGAAGTCAGAATGGATTTACTTGCTTGCTGCTCAGGTACTCAAGGAGGTTCCCATTGCTCTGCTAATTCTCTCTCTCACTTAATCCTCTCAGCGTATCAATACTCATCTTTCACGTATTTGTACTTGAAATATTCCCAGCACGTTATTCTGCCTTGTAAACAACATTTCCTTTTCTGCTGTGGTTGCAGAATGGAGAACACGAGATGCTCTTTCAGAGACAAAACTTCATTTATAGTTCTCCCTCCTTTCCCTGTGGCTCCAGTGTTATCCAACAAGTTCAATATCCAATGTCCATTTAATTGTTTTATTTACATGAGCTGTGTTGCTGTAGAGGTGTAAAACTAAGCCTGCCCATCTAGCTACGAGCCTGTCTAAAATGAACTGTGCTGAGAGCAGGCTTCAGGGTGCCAGAACCTTCCAGCATGCTGTCCTCGTTAAGCAGAATTGCAATCAGCTTGTGTCACCATGGTTACGTGTGATGTTGGTAAAAAGGTTAATTTTCCTCATAACGGTTGCGTATGAATTCAGTGTTTGGTTCTCAGTTCAGTGCAAATACAGCCCCTTGTTGCAGCCTGCTTGAAGGAAGGAATGAGGAGGAACTGCATGCGATTCCCTTGTGGACTTGCAGGACAGCAGGTGTGCAAACACCGTGGTGCCTGCAGTGCAAGGCTGCTGCTTGAGCTCGCAAGACAGCGCAGAGGAAATGCTCTGAGATGAGATCTGCGTTTTGTGGAGATTATTTAAATCCTGATTTAGGCTCTGCATTATCCAGAAGGATTAGCAAATGCTGATCCCTCCCTTTTTTTTTTTTTTGAAATTTCACTTGTGGTGCACTAAGCATTGTTTAATGCAAGCCCAGTGTCCTTGCTGTCCTCTACCAGCCCCAGGAGCCTCCAGGTGGGTGTATCCCTGAATTCTTGTGCATGTAGTTGGGTAAGTGCTCCAGGACAGAAGCCTGCCAGCCAGAGCTCTTCTGCTGTCAGGTGATGAATCCAGGGATGAATTGCAGCTTGTACAGCAGTGTCAGGAGTCCAAGAAGGTGGAATTCTGCTGTGGAGGCTAGATAAGAAACCTAGGCAAATTAGTAATCACTGTCTTACTGACCTCAATTTGTGACTCGTTTGGTCCGGTGCTGAATGTGAATTTTTGTGTCTGAAGATTGAAACAGAAGAGGCTGCTGGTGCTGCAGCTCGTTGGCTGATGTGATGCCTCGCTAGTCACATAGCAGCAGCAGAGCAAGAAGAACCATTTGTTGTTCTGTTAGGGCTCATCAGCTCATTAGTGGGACTTCTGCATTCTGCAAGAGCTTGAAAAGAGAGGCTTCAGACAAAATGTCATCCATTCAGGTTAGCTACACCTGCTGACGCAAGAAATGCTGGAGCAGTTTGAATATGCAGGATGGAATAGCTTTGAAAATGGCAGAATGAGGTGATTCATTCTGTGTCTGGCTGCAGGCTGCTGGGTTTGATGGCGCCTGCCTTCCCCGTGGCAGCTCTGTGCTTCATCTTGGCACAATTAGTCATATAATGGGGAATCCAGATGTCTGCAGAACACACAGTAACAGCTGTGCAGATTACACAGATGTCTGTGTAATCATTTTAGTGAGCCCACCTCAGATTTTGGCACTCACAGTTCCTTCTTGAACAGAGAGCTCCCCAGTCCAATGCATCGGGACAGCTTTGTGCTTTGCAGGGCACGGGAGCTGCCTGGTGAACGTTGCAGGGCAGGAATGTTCTTCCTTGGGTTTGTGTGTACTGATGGCTTTAGGAGCCTTGGTTATGCTCAAAATGGAGTCTGCCCCAAAGCTTATTGGGACCCCTGTGGGGTTCTGGGGTTTCCACCAAACCATGGGCAGTTCCTTTTGTGTGAGGAATGTCTGTAATGGCACTTGTACCAATGTTTCTCTCTGTTAAACAATGAGAGGAGAGCCGTTAAATGAGGAATACTTACACCACAATGAGTGATGCACTGCGTTTACACTCGCAGATTTAATGTATTCCATTAAAATCTGGGCATGTTGTCTGCTGGGATAGAAACACCCTTGGTGTGTGTTATGGCATTTAGATGTTGCCACTAAATCCTCTTGGATGGTTTGATTGCTGCAAGACTTTAAGCCTGTTTGGGTGCGTGTTTGAATGATCACAGTGGCTCAGAAAACTCAAGCTTTTGTTCCAAAACTTCGTTTGTAGCTGCAGTAGTGCAGTTTGGGGGAATATGGTGCTTAGAAGAAGTCATGCCTATTAGCTGCCACATTGCCTTGCAGCCCAAGGCCACCATGTAGTGCTGCTGCTGAACTGGGAAGCAGAAAGCTTCTGTGAAAGAGTGCTAGAGCTTTCACTATCAGTGCTGCAGTCATTAGCACATGTCAAAGTTATATTAGGTCATGCTGGTGCTTCCTGCATGGTGCTGTGTCTTCCTGCCAGCGTCTGGGCTTTGGGCCTTCAGATGTTGGATTTATGGCCCAGTCCATGTGTTTGGAGAGCACAGCCCCCTGTAGGGTTTGTTGTAGGATACAGATCTGGCTTTGTATGGCCTTAGGGAACGCCAACGAACTAACAGCCATCCTATAAACGAGCTGCTTGCACCATTGCCTTAATGAACAGGGGAGGGTTTCAGCTTTCTGCCCTGGTTCTTTAGCGTGTGCATTTGTACAGGTGACTGACAGTAAGATGTTGATCCAGCTATACTGCTTATAGCTGCACGTGTTAAACATCAATGGGGAAGTGCTGAAAAGCATCAGGAAGTGGGATGCAGCCCACTGTCCCTCCCTGCACCTGGCTGAACCCATGCCCTGTGAACCTGACTGCAGGGCTGTGCGTGGTGCTGAGCTTGCTGTTCTTGCTTCCCCTGCGTTACATACGAGACAAGAGTTGTGATTTCCTTCCTGGTGTATTTCTGTTCCTTTTACTCATCTGCTGCAAACGCTGCCAGGAGCTGAAGGGCTCGGTGGGTGTCAGGGCTCAGTGCTGTGCAGGCTGCACCAGTGCATGGGTGAGGACATGGTTCCCTTTCCTTTGGGATTCTGACTGCTGGGAGTCCTTGAAATCGTGGGAATGGGAAATGGTGTGCAGCCTTTAACTTCGTGGGAACAGCATTACCTTCCCTTTACTTTAATGTGTATTTCATGTTAATTGAGCACAAACTGGGGGAAATGCTTCTAGAATACCTCTGCCTTCTGTGGCTGGAAGTGTTTGGAAGATGGTAATGCCAGCTGCATTTTGTCATTCTTTGGCTCCTAGCAGCTTTTTAACTTTCATATTGAAATGAGAGAGCAAAAGCTTAAGATCTCTAAACCTTGAGCAAAGCATCACAGTACCCAGATTAGTAAACAAATTGCTTTAGAAAATCATGATGACTATTGGCAAATATCACAGGAGAGCATCACGTTTACTTGTGGCTTCTGTGATTAGTAATGTGTTCATCACCTGATGTGAACCCTTTGCTCCTTTCCTTCTAGGACTGCCCTTTCATAGTGTGTATGACCTATGCCTTCCACACCCCTGACAAACTTTGTTTCATTCTGGACCTGATGAATGGTAAGCAAGGCTAAATGGAGATGGTGATGGTATTACAGAAATGTTGGCAGGAGGAGTGGCTGAGATCACGAGGAGAATGAGGGGAAAATACACTGAGCTGCAAAACATCAGCCTGTGAGCAGGAGGGGTCAGCAGACCTGGAGCAGGAAATGCAGAACGCAGGTTGAAAAATCTCCTTTGCTCTGTAACATTAACAGATTTAAACAGATATCATGGAAACTGGTAGGCTGAAAGGCTGGAAAGTGAGCAGAGCTCAGGTCCTGCAAGGGATACAGACTGGTTTTGGTGTTTTCTGTGAGGATTCTCATGAAAATCACAGCGATGTGTCAAACTCGAGGTGATTCAAATCTGTGGTGTGTTCAGAAAGAGTTTTCTGGGGAGGTTGGGTGTGTTGGTGGTGTGCAGTCGCTCACCCAGTGACGTTGCATTGTGGCTGTTCTTTGATGAGGAAGGTGTGAAGACATCCCAGCATGAATGTGCTTAGGCTAATTAGTTCAGTTCACCACTGAACTGCATATACAACTGCATTTCTCTGGCTCTGGTAATCCCTTGCACTAAGACTCAGTTGCTGGATTAGCTGAAAGCAGATGTGAATACACAGCTTCTGAAATGGAGCTTCAGATGAATCCCTTTTATTTACTGACTCTCTGAGGTATTTTGGGGTCTGGTCCCTTTGTGTTCCTCAGCGTATTAGAATCCACAGAGTGCCCCCCGTATCACAGTCTGCCAGTGAGACCAGGTTTGACAGCTCTCAATTCTCCCACTTTCAGGAGGAGATTTGCACTACCACCTCTCCCAGCACGGAGTGTTTTCTGAAAAAGAAATGAGGTTTTATGCTACTGAAATCATCCTGGGCTTAGAACACATGCACAATCGCTTCGTTGTATACCGAGACCTAAAGGTAATGGTTGACACAGGGACTGCACTCACACAGGGGTTGCTACATAGCAGCAAACAGAGTGCAGAGAAGGATCTTATCTGAAATCTCTTCTTGAGAAGGATATAAATTGTTTATGGCTGGCTAAATTTTCTCATAATGCTTCAGCAAACTGCACTCTCATCCTGCTTAGCAGGCCTCGGGGATGCTTCCTTGGTGCCAGAATGAATCCCGTGCAGTGTTATTCATCTCACGTCTTAATGATGCTATTAATTCAAGGAGTGTACTCGATGTCTGAGAGCCCTGATAGAGGAGCGTGTGTGACGGGAGCCTTGTCTGTTTTATTCTCTTCTGTTATGCTTCAGCACTTTGTAACGTCCCAGTGAAGGTGATGGTAGTGCTCTGCTGGGATGTGGGTTTTATCTGGGAAGTGTCAGTTGCATTCAGTTTGTAATTCCATCAGCTGAGAAATACCAAGCAGTAACCTTTCTGTGTTCATGCGTTTGTAGCCTGCAAATATCTTGCTGGATGAACACGGGCACGTGAGGATATCAGATCTGGGGCTGGCCTGTGATTTCTCCAAAAAGAAGCCACACGCAAGTGTGTAAGTATTACATATGGGAGCTCTTCTGCACAGTCATTGCTAAATAAACTCTTTGTGTGTCTTCAGTATTTAATGTTGCCTAAAAGGAAAAAATAACACTTGCGTGGCACGGGCTCCATACCACAGCTGAGATGGGGACTCTTAATGGGGCTTTCAGGCTCTTCTTCTGCACAGTTGTAGCAGCTGCTGTGTAGGCATGGCTGGAAGATGACACATCATTTCAGGATGATTCATTGTTCAGAGAAGATAAGAAACTGAGTTGAAGTACAGGATTGTTTTAATTGTCCTGAGTGGACAATTAAATATTCTGAAGCTGATGGAAAAACAGGGTTTGTTCTGCCTGTTTTTTGGGTTTTTGTTAGAACTGAAGGCAGGCTGTGTTTCTGCTCCTTGGCATCAGGTTGTAACTGGGGCCTGAATTTCTTGTGTTGCCTTGGATTACCTGGAGTATTTTGTTTGTAGGTCCCTCATTTGCCCCAGTTTAGCCTCAGAAATTATGCAGAAAAGGAAAAGTTCATCCTGTCGTATCTCAAAAGATGTGCAGCTCAGTAGCTTCTTTAAAAAGCTCTTATTTTCCTGTTGGCAGAGGGTGAGAGCATGCATAAGAATGTACAGCCAAAGTAAAACAAACAAATAAATAAATGAAAACACATTTAAAATTAGGCCATCCTACTGAAAAAAAGACAGTCTTTTTGCTGGCTTGGTTGCAATCAGCATCTTGTTTCCTTCTGCTCCACAGAGGTACCCATGGATACATGGCTCCAGAGGTGCTGCAGAAGGGAACGGCGTACGACAGCAGTGCGGACTGGTTCTCATTAGGCTGCATGCTCTTCAAACTTCTGAGAGGGTGAGTGAAGTTTCAAGTCACGTATGCTTATTTCTTTTAGCATGGGCCTTGTTGCCTGTTCTTTATATTACTAGCATCTTTTAGCTAAAATAACTTGCATTATGCTGAAGCTGGAGAGCCCATTCTTGAGTCAGTGGCAACGGCATTACTTTTACCTGTTCCCAAGCCAACTTGCCATCCTTGCAAATGAGAACACATCTGCACCTGAGATTAAAATAGGGGTTTTTTTGCTTCTAAACTAAGCGAAACTCCAACCCTGCTTCCTGTAATAGATACAGGTTTGGGGCAGTGAGAAAGGTAGGAGCTCCCATCTGCTTTTTTGATCTCTACTGATAGACCGTTTGCTCAACTGTTGGCCATGGTATTTTGGATGGTAAGTTACTCGTTGCTGAAATGTACCAACTGCTTTGTCAAATTAGGGAGTTCGCTGTGTGCTTAAGGTCTTCTGTTAAGGTGAATATTTTTCACCTATGATGCTCGGTCCTTCCTCTTGTTTCTAGATAAGTTGTATTTCAGCTTCCCTTTCGAGCGGCGTGGGCACGGGGCTCAGGACATCCGCTGGCTCTGGTGTGGTTCCTCTTGCATGTAACTCGAGGTGGTTGATGAGAGAACCAGCACCAGAACCAGCACTCCCTCTCACCACAGGCACTGGGCTGGAAAGTGGGGAGAGCTCAGTGCTGTGATTGCTCCTGGAGGTGGTCAGCCAGAAGCCAGAGTGTTTCGTGCTACAATCTATCCTTCTTAATCTGTTCTGAAGCCAATTAAGCAACTCACATCCCAAAACAAGGCTTGGGCATGTGATACTGTTTCTTGGGGGTTTAAGAAGTTTAATCTGGCAGAAAATCCTGCCCACAAATCCACAGTGAATCATTTGTTTCCCTGATCTGCTCCGAACCTCATCCAAGCAAGCAGGGCTATCTGTTACTCATTTTCTCATGCCTTGTTACCTATCACGACTGAAAACAAAACCGAGGTGTGCCGTGTCCATCAGGTCACTCATCAGAAATGAGAGGTAATGCTTGAGTAGCTGGTGCCCGGCTGAACCAGTTTGCCATGCTGCAGCACAGCGCTTTGTGACAGTTAACTGAGGTATTGATGGGTAAATGACATTTTAGTCCTGAAAAACAGCATTCCCACCCATTGGAGACAGCTAAGGAATCAGGAATATATATCCTAAATCCAATGAAAACATCTCAGTCTGAGAATGCTCTGCTTTCTTTCATGTTGCTATTTAAGTACTGCATGCTAAATCTGTAATAGTCGGAGGGCTAAAAGGAAAAAGGCAAATTCAAAACCAGAATGCTAAAGCAGGAAATGGATAAAGCTGGTAATTTACCACACGCCATCAAATGCCTTCCCAGTCACTACTGTTATGGTGATTATCTTCTGTTTTGTCTACTTTAAGATCTTGCTTCATTTTTTCCCAAGTAGATCAGCGGTGAGTTCTGTAGGTCGTGCAGATCAGTGTGTTTAGATAGTGCTGTGGCAATAGCTTTGCTCTGGTTAGATGGAGCAGTTCTTTATTTTGGGAAGCACAGATGTGATCGGAAAGGAGGGGTTTGAAACAGCATCTTTGAAATGGATTTGTTGGATTGTTCTGCAGGCCAGGATTGGTGAGGTGGAGGAATGGGACTGAAAAGGATGCTACGCTCTTTCCTGGGGTGGCCACAGCTGCAATAAGCTGATATGTTACGGCTTTGCATTCATGAGTGCTTTTTCTTATTTCTACAGTCACAGTCCTTTCAGACAGCACAAAACCAAAGATAAGCACGAGATCGACCGGATGACGCTCACCGTGGTAAGGGTCCTGGTGACAGATGCAGTTACATTCCTCTTGTTTTCTAAACACCCATTTCCTCTAAAAGAGGAGCTGTACAGCCTCCTTTCTGAGAAAGCGTTTACACATGGAAGAGCTGTTTACAAACACTGACAAAGCAAGCTGCTCTCCTGTGTGCCGCAAGCAGAGCGCAGCCCTCCTGTAACCAAATGTGTCTTTCCGTGTCATAGAATGTGGAGTTGCCAGATTCCTTTTCTCCTGAACTAAAATCCCTTTTGGAGGGGCTCCTGCAGCGGGACGTTAGCAAGAGGCTTGGATGCCAGGGGAGAAGGTAGGTGTGGAGTTCTTGTACCACAGCCATTTCAGTTTCCTTTGGTTCGGTCAGTTTGGTTTTGGGTAATTTCCATCATTAAAGACTTTTTTCCCTCCCCCCAAGTTCTCTGCAGTCATACTTATGTTGGCTTATCAAAAGCAGCTGCTTACTTTGCCATAAAGTTAGTATAATATTTACTGGAGTGGAGTAAGTTGTTATTTAGAAGTGATGTATGTGATCTGACATTAGAAGAGAATTGTTTGCTGTTCAGAATCGTGGAATACTATAGAAGAACCAGGTTGATGGTTTGCCAGAGCTACAGCACTGTTGCCAATGTTTCCACATCAAAGTCTGTTGTTTGTATAGGGACACTTTTTTTCTTTTTTGAAAGAGAAAGCATTTTGCTGCTTATTTCAACTAGTGGAAATGCTTGACCTTTGAAGGCTTTGGATTTCTCAACTCCTTTTGATTTGAAAGCCCCTTCATTTTATTGACTGGAGTTATTTTTATTTTGCAGTGCACAAGAAGTAAAAGAACATCCTTTCTTCAAAGGGATTGATTGGCAGCAAGTATATTTACAAAAGGTAAAGGGCTGAGAAACTGTAAGTTATTTGTTAAAGCAGTAAACATGCCATGTGCCTGAACGGTCAATGCATAGAACACTCAGTATTGCTGTCCCCAGAACAGGTACTTGCTTGCACAAGTGCATGCATTTAAATAACATCCATTAATTGGTCTTGACATTATGCTGCTTTTTCTTTCTAGTATCCTCCCCCATTGATTCCTCCCCGAGGAGAAGTAAATGCAGCAGATGCTTTCGATATTGGGTCGTTTGATGAAGAGGACACTAAAGGCATTAAGGTATACAGCTTTAAAGGATAGGTGAAGAATGGCACTTTGTTCTCCTATCCTTCTTATGTGTGCATGCTTCTCAATGTACAAGGGACTGTCTTCAAGTTTTAAAGGTAATCCATGCTCCTATCAAGTGGTAGCATGGGCTGGTTGGCTGTGGGTTTTCATTCTAATTTGCCAAGTCCTTGTGTTGTAAATGCAGCTTGGCTGAGGTCTGCTTTCCTGCTTGAAGCTTTACTGTGATGAAGCAGGTAGTCCAAATGGGCTGACAGCTTTTGGGAATCAGTCAGTTTTGCAAGGATATGTAATAGTTTTAAGCTTTAGAAAAGTGGTAGAAGAGATCAGAAGAGAAGAGGTAGAAGAGATTCAGCTTCTGATACTGTTCAAAATCTAATGGAAATAACACCAAAGGAAAAACCTGCAGCAAAAGCTGCTGTGCCCTCTCCTCTCATAGCTCCCTTGGGGCTGTCCCTCATGGGCTTTGCCATGTGTTCCCCAGCAGCCCAAACGTTGTTCTTATTATTGCAGAAGTGAGTCAGGAGAGAAACAAACCTGATAAGCAAAAAAGCCACATGAGCTGCTCACTGCCTAAAAACAGATCCTGCCCGTCAGTGTCACCTGCTGCGATTGCAGGAGTTGGCACAGAAGTGATTTTACGTGTTTCAAGAGAAATGCAGAGCTCTGGGATGTTTCCTGCAATTCTGGAATGCTGTCATTCCTTCTACTGGGGTTTTTGTGTGTGTGAGGAGGAAGATTTTAATGCAGTGAGGCTTTTCGTTAACAGCAATTCACCGTTAAGAGAATACACCATTTGCATTTACACGATGATTGAATGTAAATATATGCCATGCACATCGAATGTAAATATAATGGGGCAGGTGAGTAGAGCTTTCAGTGAGAGCAAACCAAGCAAGCTTGGAGCAGGTGGCCTATTCTCACTATATAATGTAAAATCAAGTTAGTATCCATGCTTTCTCTTGTTGGCAGCTGCTTGTGCTGGGAGGTCAGGGATCAAAACACCTGAAAGCTGTGAACTGTTGGGGATAAGAATGGTAGAGCTGACTAAAATGTTGATTTCTTTTGTGTCGTTTTTCTCTTGCAAGTTGCTCGATAGTGACCAGGAGTTATATAAGAACTTCCCACTGGTAATATCGGAGCGTTGGCAGCAAGAAGTAGCAGAAACTGTTTATGATGCAGTGAATGCAGACACAGATAAAATTGAGGCCAGAAAAAGGGCTAAAAATAAGCAGCTTGGCCACGAGGAAGGTAATCTATCAAATACACTTCTCTACATCTTTTACTGCTAGATAGTAATTCATGTGTTTGAGTTCCACACAACAGACTCCTATATTACTGTCACTCACCAGGCATTGTTAGTATTCATGTAGTCAGTATCATATTCTTCAGACATTCCTTCATGTTTTGAAATGCTCTATGATGACATAATGTTTTGGAAAGCCTTTCTTAATATCTTTTAAAAATGATCATCTGCAGCCTTTCATCATTTTGTTTCGTGGTGCTTGCTCAGAAAGGGGTTGATTTCCTGACAGAGAAGTGGGGGAATAAAGCAGGAGGTCCTCCCAGCAAGAGGGAAGTGCACCACAAGGCTCTGAACTGTGGGTGGCAACGCGTAAATCTTTTAATAATAAGTCAGAGAGCTTTTTAAGGACCAGATTCAGTTCTTGGTTACCCCACTGCAATCTCATCAGCTTACGTAATTAAGTCAGAATTGGCTCCATGCGTGTGGAAAGCAAATTGAGTCACCGCGCTCGGGGCTTTCATCGACGCAGCACATGTGTAGGGTGGCTTTGTTTTGCCTCCTGACGTTTCCTCTTTCGATAGATTACGCCCTTGGGAAGGACTGCATTATGCACGGGTACATGCTGAAGCTGGGGAACCCATTCTTGACTCAGTGGCAGCGGCGTTACTTTTACCTCTTCCCAAACCGACTTGAATGGCGGGGAGAAGGAGAGTCACGGGTGAGTGGGGGCACATGGGGGGGCAGCAGCTCCCTGGGTATGGAGGCACGTGGGAGCTGGGGCAGATGGAGAGCTCACACTCACACCTGCATCCCTGGAAGGAGAGTTTTGTCCGAGCGGATTTCAGCTCAGGATGACTTCCCTTGAGTTTCAGTTCAGTCAACAGGTAGTTGCAGTGCATTGAGGAAACATCAAGTTGACTCGAGAGCCCTGTTTGCTTTGTTTTGTGATGTTTTTAAGGAATTTGGTAGTTCACGGTGTTGTTTCTCATTTAGGTCCTCTGGACTATTTATACAAAAAAACATAGACTGGTAAGGCCATGACTGCTATAGCATTTTGTTTCAAAGAAAATGCTATAGTAACCTTAGCTTAGTCCAGCTGTGACCGTGTGGTAGGCAGATCATCTGTATGTGTAGTGAAGTAGGGGATTAGAACTTGGGGATGTTCTCATCTTACGGTCTATGGGGAGAGCTTTGCTGCAAACTGCCCTGTGTTTGCTTCTTTCTAAGTATACGTGGTGCTTCAGTATTCCCTCTCAGGTTTTTGATGTAGTCAATAAAGTTGCCTTCTTTCTTTTCTTTTAAACAGCAGTAATACTTGGAAAAATATGTAAAATGATTTGCAACTCTCTGGAGAGAAAACAGTGAATATTTTGTTTGTAGACCCACCTATTTGTAAATTCTTATTTCATGCTGTCATTACTGGCTTTTTGAGCTCGCATTTTGTTGTCTCTGTTTAAGCAACCAAACCCCCTTGCTAAACCTTTCTCTCACCTTGCAACCTATTTTTAATCCATGACTCAGCCTTCAGAAGTAAAGGATGTTTGGTATGACAATGCTGTTATGTTAGTAAATGGCTGTTAGTGTTCATAACTTCATTCATGGATATAGGCCGGAAAAATTGACCGTTGGCTTTATTTGATGGGCAGTGGTTTTCTTCAAATAATCTCCTGCTTTATTTTTGCAAACACTACAGCAAAACCTCCTGACAATGGAACAAATAGTGTCTGTTGAAGAAACGCAGATTAAAGATAAGAAATGCATCCTGCTGAGAATTAAAGGAGGAAAGCAGTTTGTCCTGCAGTGTGAGGTGAGTCTCGTGTTTTTCGGTAGCTGTTAATCAGGTGGCTTACATGGGATAGAATGACTGAACATTTTTTCACGTCCTCCTGTTGTCCGTTGCTTAAGTGTAGTTTTTTGTAGCAAACCTCATCCTAAAGGAACTAGCAAGTTGTAGATTGGAAAGTAGGAAACCTGCAGCTGTACTAGCGTGCATCAGTGGATTTCAGTGCAACTTGGGCCAGAAAGAGCTGAGTTTCGTAAGTAAAAGCTTCAGAACTTCTCAACCCCTCTGGGGCAATGGAGGAGCAAAGGGCTGCGTGTTTTCAGTATCCAGAGTTACTCATTGCTTCAGAAAATCGGAGTAAGCTGCTCTAAGCGTTGCCTAAAAGAGAAGACGGTGTTGGCAGGTTTACTACCAAGTGCCAAACGAGTTCTGTATCTCTTTCAGAGCGACCCAGAATTTGTTCAGTGGAAGAAAGAGCTGACAGAAGCTTTCACTGAGGCTCAGAGGTTGCTGCGCCGGGCGCCCAAGTTCCTCAATAAATCTCGCTCCACAGTCGTAGAGCTCTCCAAGCCGCCGCTCAGCCACAGGAATAGCAATGGTCTGTAGGAGGGGGAGAGAACAAATCTCGCTTAGGGAAAGCGCTGCGTGAACATGTTGAGTTTCACAGAATCCTTATGAATTACTTTGTGCAGCCCTGGAAGTGGGATGTGCTCAGAAGAGGAAGAATTAGATGTTTACAGCATGGGGTAATGTCAGAACTCTGACTCTGGAGGTGGTGAAGTCTGGAACAACGGCAAGTGAATTCATGCTCCTAGCAGAGGTGGAAACCCTCAAACGTAGAGGCTGCATTTTGCTCCCATGCATTCCTGCGCCCTGGCGGTGCCCGGAATGGTCCGTTACGCTGGAACTACTGATGGAAGGAAGCTGTTGTCCCTGCAATACCCTTGTTTGGTGCATACCAAGCCTGGAAACTGCAATGGTTACTGCTAGCTAGGGTTACACGTGTGTGTAACACCGAAGAACCCCTCAACTTTGGAAGGAGCTGCAGACTTGCCCTGTTGGATCACCTTTAATCTGTCGTGTTGCCATGTCCTTCCCAGCCATTACTGCTGACTCTATAATAACCTTTCTCCATACTGCTGATGATCAACAGTGTGACTCTTATGCACTTCAGAGTACTGAATTCTAACTGTCCTGTGGTTTAAATGTTATTGCTACTTCATGGAAACGTTGAACTCAGATTATTCACTTGGTTTGTTGTACTCACTAAATAGTAGCTACCACCATTTTGCTTCTTCTACGTATATGCAGTACTATAACTGACACAATAGAGTAATAATTGGTGAAGAGGAATTTATGGTAGCTTCATCTAGTGCTCTGTTGTATAAACTGACTGTTTTAGCACAGTTTTTAAAGAGCAGATTCCTTTTGACAAGTTTACAGCGAACATAAAGACAGTTCTTTTCCATTTCAGGTCAACTGCACTTTTTAAAAATTAAAAAAAAAAAAAAGAAAAAAAAAAAAGAAATTATTCAAATCCAATGCATTCTAGTGCATGTACTGGGTGAAAAGGCCTGGGGACCTCGGTACGTATTCCGGATGGCTCTTCACTTATGGGACGTGTGGATCTTCTCTGTTGTGCACCACACATGGCAGGTGTGTGCTTGTAGCATAGCTAGCCCAGGTGCTCCCTGCAGCCGAGCTCAGGAGGTCCGTGTGTGCAGCACACGGCTCGGATGGCAACTGGATTTTTACTTTTCTTTCCTAGAGAAATCAAAACGTCCACGTTGAAAACAGTCTGGGAAAGCTGAGGATGGAACGTAGCAAATGAGCTGATCAAATGGCAGATCCGCCCGAACGCTGCTCGAGACATCGGTCGTGTCATGTGGAAACTCTTAACTTGACAAAATGAAGATAGAATCTCTAATTGTTAGGCAACTCGAAGCGTATGGTGGCCGCCTCTCCCTGGTCGCTGTGGTGTCGCGGCTGAGTTTGAGCTTTTTTTCCTCTTTTCTTGCCATAGAAATCACTTTCTGCCCTGTCACAGCTCTCACAGTACCTGCAGGTGGTGGGAAATGCCTCTGTAAGGGAGGCTCCTGTGCCCTTGCATGAGAGGGAGCCCCTCACTGCTGCCATGTTCCCATGGAAGGAGTGGTGCCCTTGGGAGGGGATCCCTGAGAGCCAGGCGGTCTCTTGGTGCGTGTTTTTTCCCATTTATTTTTTGAGTTACCCTGTGAAAGGAGTACAGAATTCACCAAGCTTGCTGGTAAGAGATGCTTAACATCTCGGCATCCTCAGGAAGGAGCAATGCTGGTATTTACCCATGGTTGGGATGGAGAATTCCCATCATGCTGGCACTAACAGCACACTGGGTATCACGACGTTCTTCCCCCAGTGCCATGCATGTTTCTTATTGGGTTGGAAAGAAAACTCCAAACAAGATCAACTCTACTCTCAGCTTTCCCATAGCTCATTCGTATTGCCTCAGTTCATCACGGGTCCCATTCAGCTCCTCTGGGCACTTCCCAGACGCAGTGCAGCAGAGCTGTGCCAGCAGGGGAGCGCTGCCCCAGCACCACTTTGGCACCCACTGACACCACAGCTGTCAGCAGGAGTGCTTGGCATTGATGTCTGTGGGCGTTTGCACAGAGCATGGCGTTGCTCACTGAGGACGTGAGGAGCAGTGCTGCTTTGTATGCATGGTGACCACGGTATGGCTCATTTCCTTTTGTTTTTTTTCAAGTTCAGGGAAGTAAAGATAAAAGAAACCAGAGCTTCGGGCATCAGCAGAGCGAGGCGAATGATTAAGCACAGGTTTTTTTTAACAATTAGTCTGACAGTCCCTTTAAAAAATGATCCAGACTTAGGAGGACTTAGGCACGCAGGGAATAGCTGCTTACATTGCAGCACTGAGAGATGCTAGATAAACCACGGCGGGCGCTCGCTGACGTACCCACATGCCTCCAGCACCGCAGGGGTCGTCTGTCGTTCTCTGGCTCTGATTGTGTGAGCTGATAGCATGGAGGCATTGGGCTGTGAGGTGGCTGCAGGGTTTGGATGTGTGCTTGCTGCAGGTTTGGACTCAGGGGCTTTGATGGCAGACTGTCGGTGTGTCCCAGTGCTGCTGGCATAAGATGGGCAGTTCTCTCCAAACGGAGTGGGTATTTTGTGCATGCATGGGACTGCTGAAGGGACTGCCCCACATCACCAAGTGTGGGTGCAGGAGGGGCTGTCATGCAGTGTACAGTGGGAAGTAAATAGTTGTCGCCGTGTCTATTGATGTAAGGAAGGAGATTCCTGTTCTGCACATGGGAAACCTGAAAAACGTATTTTGAAAAAGCATAGTATTAATTTTAATATTGTAAAAAAAAAAAAAGAAAAAAAGAAAAAAAAGAAAAGAAATAAATAAGGAAAATATCTAAAATATACGGAGAACATATGTATATCCAAACATCTGAGGAATTCCGAGATGATCTACTTTTGTTTCCTGTTGATTTCTATTATCCGTGGTGTACATATCGTGTGGATCGAATACTGTTGTTAAATTGTATTTTTATTTTGTGTTAAACGAATCACCACAGACTCAGCTTTATTTTGTTTATGTAAAGGTCGCTCTGCTCTGTCGGTATAAAACCAAGAAGTCTATTTTAACAAAAAAAAAAAAGAAAAAAAAAGAAAAGAAAGAAAGAAAGCATTTTATATTATTTATTAAATACGCGTTCCTCCAACTTCTGACATTCCACAGCACTGCTCCGTGTGCACGGCTGGCTGCAGAGCAGCAGGGCCCTGTAGGCAGGAGCTGTCAGCTTTATTCTGTTTTTCACATCCAGGTCTGACTGCTTTCAGTGCCACCACCCTGCATGGCGTTGTCTCTGAGCGCAACGACTGCAGAACATCTCAGATATCCTTTCCAACCACACTGGTAGCTGTAATTCCCCCTTTTATCTCTCTGTTAATCTCTGCTGGGTTGAACCAGAACTGATGGCCCGAGAAGAGGCTGTTCGGATGGCGAAAAGGCTTATTAATTGCAAGGTTTAATGAGGGAGCCCGGAGAGACTGTAGGGTACTGGGGAAGGGGAGGTGAGCATCAGCTCAGAGCTGTTTGTGCTGTGCTGGGTCGGTGTTGGCGCAGAGCAGCGGAGCAGATCCTCAGTGCTGTTGGTGGCTGGGATGGGCAGCGGGCCGTGTGCTGGGAGCAGTGCTTTGGGACGGGGCTGAGAGCTGCATTTCTGTCTGTAGCAGAGCCGTCCTGCCCTGGTGAGGTACAGAAATAGCATCAGATAGCTCACCAACCAAAAATAAGCCCGGTTCCCATCGTGGGCTCCGCAGTTGGAGGAAGACGTTGAGGTGTTACAGTACGTGCTTTAGATTTCCACCCTGCGGTCATGCAGCTGTTTGGGGTTAAAAATGCCATCCTGGGGGTGATGTGTCGTTTTGGTGGGCAGCGTCGGGCCCCTGGACCCATTGCCTGCCGCGGCACGGAGCCAGGAGCTGTGCTGGGGCATCAGAGCCCGGCGTGGGGAGCTGGGCACGTGCTGGAGCCGGGTGCTGTGGGGCTGCAGCTGTCAGCTCCCGGCTGCAAGGGGCGGCTGTTGGAAGGGGAGGGAGCTGGGAGCACAAGTGAGAGGGCAGCGAGTCTGAAAAACAGAATAAAGTGAGAGCGTCCTCCGAGAGGCGTTTCCATCAGCACTGTTCCAGTGCCTAAATTCAGTCCTTCCAACAAAGGAGCAGATGCACAGCGATAGCTACTAAAGAAATCCATTGAAGAGAACCCGTTTTCAATGTGTAATTTAATGGTGGGAAAAGCCAGTATCTGTAAATAACTTTAGATATTGTAACTATGAGGATCACGATTTGTTTTATGTACTTGGCTCTTTCATATTTATTGTGCAGAGGAGGTTCCCCCCCCCCCCCCCCCCCGGCCGTGTGCTCCGTGCCACGCTGCACTCGGTCCGTCCCGCCAGTATTTTTATTGAAGGATCATTTGGGGACAGCTAAGCTGCTTCTGTGTTTTGGTCAACTGCTCTCATACAACGAGAACCCCAATAAAAAACAAACGTCATTGGAGTGCGTGTGCCGCGTGGTCCTTTCCTGTCCCGCAGCTCGCTGCGCTTCTCCCCAACGAGCGGCGTTGGGAAACCAATGGGCTTTGGAAGCACCCCCAGCAGATGGGATCACAGGGTCAGTTTCAGCTCTTGTTGGGGCCGGGGCTCTCTGTGCCACGGGGCACGGTGCTGGGCGCTGAGATGTGGGGATGCTTGGGGCACTGAGGTGGGTGGCGGGCTGTGGGGCTGCAGGCTGGGGAGCAGCAGGGCTCGGTGCAGCCCCGCAGGGTATTTTTAGCAGGGCCATGTGTCACCTCAGCTGCCACCGCAGTTGGGGGCGGAGGGGGAGGCGCAGGCAGCCCCACACCGCGCCGCCGCTGCCTCCTGCGCTCTCGGCTCGCTGGGGTCCCGGCGTGGGCCCGCTGCCCCCCGGCACCGAACGCAGGTACGGGTGATCCGTGGGGGTCTTTGGGGGTGTGGGGTTGGGCCGGGGGTCCATTGAAACCTTTGGGCTGTGCTGCAGCCCGGGCTGGGCCCCTCGGCTATTTTTAGGTGGGAATGAAGAGCGATAGCGGCAGCACCGCTCCAGGGGTGGCTTCCAGCAGCGCTCCGGGCTGGAGGCTGTGGGGAAATGGGGAAGGGGCTCCTGCCAGGCCCTCCGAGGGGGCAGTGGGACAGGACCCCCCCGCCCCTCCTTGGCAGCCCCAGTGTGGGGAATGGAGCCACACGGCTGTGGCCCAAGTGGGGCTCTGTGCTGCTCCCATCTTGGATGGCTGAGGTGCTGAGGGTGATCCCGACCCTTCTTTGTGCTCTGCTCTGTGCCGTGGATTCCCCACGGGTCCACCTTGGCTGTGGGCGTGGGGTGGGCTGAGGGCTCTCTGTCTGTGGGGCCGCACTGTAGGTCCACGCTCCGGGCTGGTGTGGGGTCAGTTCTGGTTCCCCATGGTCTCTGGGGCAGGCGGCAGACAGGGCACGTGGCGCCCGGGGCCATTGCCCAAGAAGGCAAGTGGCATTCCTCCACCGGGCTCCCGCACTCCTGCCCTTTACTGTACAAGGCGATAGGGCCCCAGGGCTGCGGTCTGCACGGTGCGTGAATGATCCCAACAGGTGAGGCTGGGTTCAGCCCCAAGCGGGGCCAGGCACGGTTGCGCCCGGTGCCACCGACGCCGCTGTGACGCTGCCACCGGGGCTGCACGTGGCCGTGCCCTCCGATGCTGTAAAACGACACGGCCCCTCCGTGGCCGCTCCTGCCCCGGTGCCAGCTGGGCTATGGGGTTCCTATAGGGTTCCTGTAGGGCCCCCGGTGGCGGCTGCTCCTCACTAACTCTCTCCTCTCTCTCCCCCTCACCCTCCGCTCTCAGTAAAGCTCCATCCCGGTTCCATCATGGCCATCTCCTCGCGCCTCGCGCTCTGGGAGCAGAAGGGAAGTGTTGGTCCTCGTGTCCCCATGTCCCCGTGCTGCACGTCCCCGCGCTTGCCTTGTCCCCAGGCCTTCCGAATGGGCATCACTTCTCAGCCTGAATTTACTGCTCTGAGCAATGTCTGTTGTTCGGTCTCCCTGCAGGGTTGCTGCACAGGGCTGGGGCAACACAGGGCTCTGCATGCTGCAAACAGCTCCATGCCCCGCAGTGCTGGAGCTGCCATGCCCTCAGCAGCACGTGGGGCTGTTCTTGCTGCTTGTCCTGCTGCTCTGCGCAGCCCCTCACCCGGTGCCAACCTGTTGCCCATGGCCTCGCTGCACGCTAAGTGATGCCCAAAAAACAAAGCTTGGCTCAGCTGTTGCACACAGCCGTGCTGCCAACATCCCTGCAGTGCTGCTGGGCTGCGCTGGGCTGTGCATTCCCATAATCCAACTTCTGCTTCTAACAGATCCGGGAGGAGGACCGGGGCCCGCCGCCATCCGCTCCCCCTCTACTCCTCTCCGTCATTCCTGGTGGGTTCATCAAGCAGCTCGTCCGTGAGACTGAGAAGGAGTCCAAGGAGGCGAGGCTGAAGAAGGCGGCCAAGGCCAGTGGGAAGGAGGAGGTGAGCAGCCATTGCACTGCACTGCAGGCGGCCAGGGCTGGCTGGGGCACTGCGTGTCCCACCTTGGCCTCGGGTCAGAGCATTCTCCTTCTCTTGGCAGCCTGTGGTGGAGGACAGTCCAGCCCAGAGCAGGGATTCCCCAGCTGCCAAAGGAACCGTGGTCAGTGTGGGGAAGTCCTTGCAGAACGGGCAGCAGGCAGGTGGGCAGGGGGGCAAGGGGACACCAACACACACAGCGCTGCCCCCCGGGACGGCTGCGCCTAGCTCCGATCCCAGCAAAGCTCCCACGGTGGCACAGAGCCCTCGGTCAGAGGGTCCTCAGGCAGTAAAGCCACAGAGCCCTGAGAAGAAAAAAGGAGGAGAGGAGAAGAGCCCCAAGGCTGCCTGCCCTGGGGGGAGCCCCCCATCTACAGCCCCAGCGATCAGTAAGGGCCCCCAGCACTGTAGCAAAGTGAAGGAGGGGGACGTGCCCAAGGGGAAGGGTCCAGAGGGCACCAAGAAGGAGAAGGGAGCAGCCCTGAGTGGCCAACAGTCCTCCAGCACAGCAAGCACCAAGAGGGAGCTGGGGCTGGGCAAGAAGGAGCTGGAGAAGATGAAGAAAGATGTTGGAGGTGGGAAGAAGGAGCCGAAGGAAATGAAAGAGCCTGCAAAAAGCACAAACAAGTCAGAGGGGGCCAAGAGGGAAGCAGGAGGCACTCGAGAAAAGCCTGAAGGTGCGGCAAAAGGAGTCGGGAAGGCAAAGGGAGAGCCTCGAGAAGGAAAAGAGGCACCGCAAAGAGGTGAAGAGGCACTGGCAGAGAGCAAAGCAGCACATGGGGAGAGTAAAGAGGAGACAGGAGAGAGCGCAGACCAGGAGCAGGTAATGCCTGCAGCTGTCGCCCTGTGCACAGTGCTGTCCTGGTGTCATGCAGCTCTCCTGCCCTTGTGGCTGTGGCTGCAGGCAGTCCTTGTGGCTGTGGTGCTCCAATCCAGCTCCCTGCAGTGCTGCTCTCTCCTCCTGCAGGCTCCCAAGGATGTGTGGTACGAAGCGGATAAAGTGTGGCTCGTGCAGCAGGATGGCTTCGTGCTTGGTAAGCCCTCAACTCACAGCACTGAGGGCCGGAGGGGCCTTTGGTGTGCCATGGCACGGCACTGTGTCAGTGGCTTATGGTTGCCATGTTGCAGCCACGCAGCTGAAACCTGATGTGGGGACACCAGAGCTGCCAGCGGGCAGAGTGCGGGTGCGCCGGGATGCAGATGGCAGCATCACTGAGGTGGATGAGGACAGCGTGCAGCGGGTGAGCCCACCTGGGGCTGGCTCTGGGTTACGGGGTGTACTTGGTGGGACACGGCCCAGGGTGGCTGTGGACGTGGTGCTGGCAGAAAGAGGGTGATGGCACTGTGCTCTGCCCCACGGCTGCTCCCTGACAGCACCCATTGCCTCCTACAGACCAACCCTCCCCACCTGGACCTGGCTGAGGACCTGGCCATGCTCCTCAACCTCAATGAGTGCAGTGCCCTGAACACACTGCAGCATCGCTACCACTCCCATCTCCCCTATACCTACGCTGGGCCCAGCCTGGTGGCCATCCGGCCCGGCCCTGATGCCGGCACCCATGCGGGGAAGGTAAGGGGTTGGGAGTGGGACCCTTCGTGGTACCCTGGGGTGAGGGGGTTCTGTGCTGGGAGGCGGACACCGAACCACCAAACCCACAGCGGGACATTGCGCAGGAGCTGGGAACTGCAGGCCGGCAGGTGGCACCGTGGGACCGCCGCAGTGGTCTGCGTGATGCTCGGGGCTGGGGATGCTATGCGTAATGCTCGGAGCTGGCGGTGCTGTTGGTTGATGCTTGGGATCAGGGATGCAGGAGGATGCTCGGGGCTGGGCGTGCTGCTGGGTGATGCTCAGGAATGGCGATGCTCGCAGGTGGGCGCTGCTCCCAACCAAGTAGTTTTCCCGATTTCTGGGAGAAAATCACTGTATTGCTGTACCTGCCATGGGGGTGTTGGTGCTGGGGCAGGAGCGGGCTGGGGAACAGTGCCTGAGGTGCACTAGCATTCTCAGGGGTTTTCTGCAGCATTCCCACACCGTGAAACATCTCCAGTCTCTTTCCACGAGAACCCCTCTGATCACTCTTTGGGACTCCCCCCCGGCCCACAGGTGTCCAAGGGGAGGCGGGACAGCACAGCACCACACATCTGCTCGGTGGCACAGAGAGCCTACAGGACCCTGCTGGCCCAGAGGCGGGACCAGGCCATCGTGCCCATGGGGCGCAGCGATGCAGGGAAGACCACGAGCTGCCAGTTGGCCCTGGAGCACCTGGTTGGCATGGCAGGCAGCGTGGACGGCCGAGTCTCAGGTATGGGTTGGGTCTCAGGTAAGAGTTGGGGCTCAGGTAGGCTGTTGAGCAATCAGCAGCGCGAAGGCAGGTCTGGGTTTGGAGCTGTTGCATGGAGAGCGGAGGTGAGGGCAGGAGTGAGGCTTCCCAATGTACTGCTCAGGGGTTGCCCATGTTGGTTTTGCAGTGGAGAAGATCCAGGCAATGTTCACAGTGCTGGGAGCCTTTGGGGCAGTGAGCACTGAGCAGAACAGCAGCTCCACACGCTTCTCCATGATCCTCTCTCTGGATTTCAGTGCCGCTGGGCGCATCACCGGTGCTCACCTCCAGGTACCCCAAGGGCACTGCTACCTACTGAGCTCAGGGTCCCTGGGACCAACGCCATCCAAGTCCCTGCAGGGAGATCCCAGTCCCTCCCCAGCTCCTGGTGGTATCTCCCCATCTGTGGGTGCTGCTGTCTACTCCCCGTGTGCCCACACCATGCCCTGTGTGCTGGGGAATGGGGGCTGCCACTGATGCCCATCTCTGCTCTCTGCAGACCATGCTGCTGGAGAGGGGCCGTGTCGCCCAGCAGCCCCCTGGGGAGAGCAACTTTAACGTCTTTCCTATGATGCTGGCAGGCCTGGATGTGGCACAGAGGTGAGCAGTGTGCTGCTGCGGGGCCACTGGGGGCTGTGCAGGACCTCCCAGATGCCTTCCTCATTGTGGAGCTCTGCATGGGGAAGTTGGGAAGTGGCGTGGTCTGCATGGCACAGAGCAGGGCTCAGATCTTGCCTTCCCAAACTCCTTGTAGGACCACGTTGCACTTGCACCATGTGGCTGAGAGCAACGCCTTTGGAATCAAGCCCTTCTCAAAGGTAAGGAGCACTGATGGAGCCCTGTGCCTCTCCAACCTGTGGCTGAGCCCTGATATTGCACCATGGCAGTGGCTCTGGGGCTGAGTGTTTCCTTTGGAGAGTGCAGAATGCAATTTTAGAGGCTAAAAGCACCGCATTTGATATCCGGCAGCAGCTCCCTATTAGTCTGAGCCCTTCACAAAGGTTAGGCAGATCGCCAGTGAGCCCAAGTGCTGGGATGAATCGCAGCAATTTGCAGTTACATCACCAGTGGGTGAATTCAGTATTCAATCTTCATTAAGGAGCTCCAGTGCCAGTCTGGAGCCGCACAAGTCGGCTGCTGCAGCGTTGAGGGCACGGCAAGGCCTCGAGCTCCACTGGTGCCACAGATTTGAGCTGAGTTGTGATATTCTGTGTCAGAAGAACCAGGCTCTCCATGCAGAGATGCTCCCGTTGTTCCATGTCTCTTTCTGTGTCCCCTCATCGTCCCCTCCTGCCTGCCCAGCTGCACATCCCCATCCTTTTGGGTGCCCCATATATCCCCCCTCTCTTCCTGCAGCCTGAGGAGAAGCAGAAGGCGAGCGCAGCGTTTGCAAAGCTGCAAGCAGCCATGGGTGTGCTGGGCATCACAGCAGAGGAGCAGGCGGCTGTGTGGAGAGTGCTGGCTGGCATCCACCACCTGGGAGCTGCGGGGGCCTGCCGAGGTAAGGGCTGTTCCCTCCTTCCTCCATAGCCACTGGCAGTGCAGTGGGCAGGGCTGGGTGCTGCTCTCTGGAGGTGAGCTGCCATGGGACCTCGTGGCACCAGTCATGGTGTCATCACTTGAGTGCCTCATACAGTGCTTGAGCTACACGAGAACGGTTCCAGATGAGAACTGTAGTTATGAAGGCTTTGTTAATACAAGCATACAGAGATTGCCATATCCCTTGTAAATTATGTTAAGCGGTGTGCTAACCCGTCTGGGAGAGAGCCCCATTGATTTACACCCTTCAATTTATGAGGGCTGCATAAGGCTGCTATAAACTCAGCACAGACATCCATAAACGTCTCCGCAACGTGTCATAACACATCTCGTGGTAATTTAAGCCATTAATCATCTATTAATTATTTTAAAAGGATAAATGCTGTCGTCACTTAGAGAGCATTCTCCTTCCCCTTCCCTCTGGCGCTCGTCTCCCCATTTCCCTTCTCCCCTTTTATATGGTAGAGTGTCACAAAGAAGCTTTTGGTAAAACCAAAGCCCTTCTGCTTTAAGAGCTTCCAGGACAGCAGGATTTGGAGATGTGTCTCCTTCCTGGTGCCGTGCCATCAGCTGGACCTGAATGCTTTGTTAGCATTTTCAATCCATTCTTGTAATTACCTGAGCTGATTTGCTCTGACTTACATTGGGACTGCCTGCATGTCACTCGGGAGTCAGGCGAGGGCTGCATTCACAAAGCCTTGGAGCACTTCTCGTGGTGTGAAGAGGAATGTGAAGTGTTGTGCTGGGGCTCCGGAGCTGTATATGGGATTAGCAATCAGAGCATGTCTCAGCAGCACTCGCTCCGCTATCGATTCCCCCATCGTGTGTCAACCAAAGGGGAGAAATGAAAGGAAATACGGATAAAAAATGGATCAAAGCCGGATGGAGCAAAAGTCTCGGCGGGGGCGATGACTCTTTTAATGTGGTTAA
The DNA here is from genome assembly GCF_023343835.1 of Lagopus muta. Classification (NCBI taxonomy): domain Eukaryota; kingdom Metazoa; phylum Chordata; class Aves; order Galliformes; family Phasianidae; genus Lagopus; species Lagopus muta. Next base: position 5,651,430 of record NC_064449.1, on the reverse strand, counting down.
ACCTGTCTCCTGATCGCCATCTCTTCCCTTCCCTCTCATGCCCTTTGAAGATCTGCGCTCAGCATCCTCTCACCGAGGGCAGCCCCTCCTCCGCACGGTGCATTCCGAGCCCCTTCCCTGCGCTTTGCTCCCTCTGCTGATTGCCGTCGTCTCGTCACAAAGCTTCTTGCCCAGGAATGAAGCAGGAGGGAACAGCACCATCTCCCTCTGGCTGGGAGCGGAAAATGCATTTGTGGCGAGAAAAACACCGAGAAGAAAAGGCTGAATTTCAAAGCCAAGGTGTCAGCAATTCCCCTTTGCTTTTGAAATGCGTCGAAGCGGCTTTTTTATGAGAAACAAGCCGACATCCAGAGGCCGGCAGGGCACCTTAGGTACCCATTCACCTAAAAGAGCTTTCGGTCCCCTTTGTGCGCCGCGGATCGCGGTGTGTTTTCATTTCTTCATTAGCTCTCTAACCGGGAAGGAGGGCTCGGGCACAGCCGGGGTCGGCGCTCAGCTCCCTCTCCAGTGCTGCTTTGGATGGAGCTGCAGTGCTGCAGGAGGAGGATGGCATTGCCAGGGTTCTGCTCTTCCTTGTGGTTTTGGTTTCCTTCAGGATGCAGATTAGAAACACAGGTGCAGGGTATCTGTGCAATGTGGGGTCTGCCTTGTGCAGCAGGACCCAGGGCTCTGCACAGTGCTCTGGATCCCCTGTCCTGGTGGCTGAGAGCAGAGCAGGGACGTCTGGTTTTGTTACACCAGCTCTGCTGCTTCGCCCTGCCGGGAAGGGAAGAGCTGCTCTGCTGCCTGGTGTCGTTCATCACAATGATCCCTGGAAAAGATTGCATTAGGGCTGGCCTCTGCATCCTGCCCATTTTTCTCTCTGTTAAAGCCTTCTGCTCTTCAGCACTCAGGTTTCCTGCTGCAGGGAGAAGCACCTGGGGAATGTTTTCAGGATTTTGTCCTTTTTTTCCTTCTCTTTCCTGCTCCAAGCAGGCTGTCTCTGTGCCCCCCGAGTTATGGCACTATCTGTTCAGTGCTCTGACATCTTTATTACAAACAGCTGGGGAAACGCAGCCAGAGTGGCAGATTTCTTTAATCATGCTATTACACAGCTCTCCCCTTTGTTATATATAGACTTCAACATGTCATACATCAGCCAGCCGGTCAGCAGAGAATAGACCGGAGGATTTAGAGCAGGACAAATAGATTACCCCATCCAGCCGGGAGGATCCTCCTCTCCCCCTCAGGTGGTAATCCCATCAGCACCCCACTGGGCTGCTTGCTGCCGTGTTTGCTGGTTGCAAGGCATTCAGCCCAGCTGCAATCTGCCCTAAACTGCCCAGCCCTCCCTGGCCAGAGCAGTGGGGAATCCACTGTGATGTGTTGGTCTGAGATGTTTCATTCCCAACCAAGAATTATGCCAAGTGATGACCCAAATGGGTCACATCGATCCAGGGAAGGGAGGAAAAGCTTTTCAGATTTGTTGGAGATGTTACAGAGGCAGGGAGTGAGGGAAGCACCCGACCACGTCCACCGTAATTGAAAATTAAAGCAGCAGCCTATAGAGAAGGGCATAAAGCTGAGCACCATGGCAATGAAAGGAATTGGAAAGCAGCTCTCTGCTGGCTTGCAGAGCACGTGGGGCTGCAACACCCGAGAGCATCGGCTGCAAAACCCCTCCAAGCTCAGCAGTGCTCTTCATGCTCCTACTGCAGAGCCGGTGCTGGGGGCTGCAGTGCTGTGCAGGATGCCCTTGATGGAATCCCTGCTGCAGGACTGCCACCTGCCTCCATCCCATGTGCTGTCTCTGTGTGTGTTTGATGCCCTGCCTCCCTTTGCAGTGGGCCGCAAGCAGTTCATGCACTTTGAGTGGGCGACGAATGCTGCTGAGGTGCTGGGCTGTGAGCTGGAGGAGCTCAGCACCGCCGTCTTCAAGCACCACCTGAAGCAGATCCTGGCACAGGCGGCTGCACGGGGCGGCGGGAGGCCCTCTGAAGAGGAGGGACCCTCAGGTACCCAGCACTCCCTTCTCCCTTTCCTCATGGAGTTCCTATTTCCACGTGGGATATTTCTATTTCCATGTGGGAATGCGATAGAGCCCTGATTACCACCTGGAAAAGAGACCTGGGCATGAAGGAGTGCAGGTGATGCCTCTGGAAGATCAGTGATGGGGCCCTCCCTAGAAATGGGGAGGGAAAGAAGAAAGAAATGCTATGGGGGCAGCAGGGTGGGCTTCTGCTGTGCCCCATAGCCTAACCTGGGGCACGTGCACAAAGCATGGGGCGCTGGAGGGGCTGCAGGCACACAGGTGGCTGTGCACAGGCAGGGAGCATTACTTTGCTCCTCTCTCTGCAGGGCAGAAGATGACAGGTGTGGAGTGTGTGGAGGGAATGGCTTCAGGTCTCTACGAAGAGCTTTTTGCTGCACTCGTCTCCATGATCAACAGGTATATGGGCAGCACTGCATCCTGCAGAGCTCAGTGATGGGTGAGATATCGCAGGCTGGAGCTGGGGTTAGCAGTGTGCAGGGAGCCCACAGGGAGCCATGCAGCTGCTGTATGGTCACAAGTGGGGATCAAAATGTTGCGAAGCATCCTCCTCTGCTCACCTCCGTCTGGAAAGCTGGGAGGGAGGGGCATCCCTTGTACTGAAATGACCCATTCAGTTAAACGGAATGCTTGACACGGGGCTGAGGATCGGACCCCAAACAATTCACTTTTCTCAATTCAGATGTGCAGCCCAATTCGTACAAGTCAGCATCCACATGAAACCCAGTGCTCAGAAACATTCTGTGTTGTTCCAGCAGGTCTATTTTTACCTGCGGCTGAATATTTTCATTTTAATTCCTAGCAACCGCATTCCAAAGTGAAATTGGTGATGGTACTCTAAGACCTTGCAGAAGATTCTCTTGAATAGCAGCACTAAATCATGCTGTACCCTACTCCTTTTAAAGCTAGCGTTGCTTTGCTTGACTTTATTCCCCACACCGACCCATCACCACCTATCAAAGCTTTGCAATGGTGGCTGGAGAGAAATGTCATGCTGCTGTGCAGTCCATGTGCCGGTAGCGATGGCGATGGCTCTAAACACACAGGGTGCCAGGAAGGGACGCAGGCAGGGGGAGGCTGGAAGCTAGCAGACGGTCGGTGTCACCCCACGCTGTGTGCCCGTCCCCAGGTCCTTCTCATCCCAGCACCTCTCCATTGCCTCCATTGCGGTGGTGGACACCCCTGGCTTCCACAACCCACGGCACCAGGGTGGGCAGCGGGCAGCCACGTTTGAGGAGCTGTGTCACAACTACGTGCATGAGCGGCTGCAGGGGCTCTTCTACGAGAGAACCTTTGTCTCGGAGATGGAGAGGTACAAAGAGGTGAGCGTGGGTGCATGGGGCCGCCTTGGGCACGTGCAGTGCCTGTGAGCTGCTGCGGTGAAAGGGACGGCGCTTCGGGGCTGTGATGGAGGAGTGCTGCAGGAACACAGGGTCTGCAGGCCCTTCCTCCTTCTGCCCCCAGCAGTGTTCCTTGTGGGCATTTGTGAGGCCATGGGGTGACCATTGGGTCACCATCATGGGAACATGGAGGGACATTTGAATGACCATGGAGGGGTTGTGGGGAGGAGGTGGTGTGGCCATGGAGCGCTCATGTCTTGACCTTGAGAAGATCACAGAGGGGAAATGGGTTGACTGTAAGGTGACCATAAGGGGATCACATTTGGAAACCATGAGGCAACCGTGAAGGGACCAAAGTGAGAACATTGAATGACCATAAAAGGATCGTGGTCATGGTGTGACCATGAGGTGATTGTGGAGATACCACAGGGTAAAACGGGGGGATGCAGTGAGTAATAGGCATCGAAGAAGTGAGTATGGGGCAGCCATTCTAGGGCCACGTGCTGACCACCTGATGAATGTGGGAAAACCATGTTGTGACCATGGGGTGACTACGAAGGAACCACGGTGTGAACAAGGAATCACGCGTGAAGGGATCACGGGGTGGACAACTGACTGGCAGTGAAGTCAGTATGAAGGGATTATTGGGTAACCATGAATGGACCACAGGGAGAATGTGAGGGGCCAAAGGCTGAACCATGCAGGGGCCATAGAGTAACCATGTGAGAACGTGGGTGACCACGACGTTGAGGATACTTGGCAATAAATTCAGAGCCTTCAGCAGTTAATTGCAAGCAGATATTCTGATTAGGGAAGGCTGTTTCTCCTAGTTGAACAGGACATCTGTTGCCCAAAAGCAGGCTCTCAGCATTCCTTTGGGGAGGTACCATGTACCCTGCTATGGTTGATAATAGTCACCACAAAAGTTAAAAATTCCTGGTTCTAATTCCTAATCAAAAACTTAATCAACGGCCATGTTTTCTGTAAATAAGTTCTTAACCAACCATAAGGCCTGGCCTACTTAACATATGATATACTTCCAAAGCCACGGATAGGGTCCTGGGAAGCCTGATGTGTTGGGGGGCAACCAACCCACGGCAGGGGGTTGGAACTGGTTGGGCTTTAAGATCTCCTCCAATGGAAGCCATTCTATGATTTGTGAGGCATCTCCTCCCAGCTGAGGTGCTCTGCACCCTTATGGTGGTGCAGTTGGGCTTTTCCTAAATTAGCTCAGGTGTTGAATAATGGAGAACAGAAAGGAAAATGATAAATTATCACAGAAATAAACTGCTGGAAAATCTACTGGCAAAAATGAACTTATTAAGCTTGCAGAAGTAACTTTAATACCTTCAGCTCTGGAAAAATGGTTGAATTCCCACGGCTTAATATTCACACAGCGCTTGTCTCCAGTAAGTATAGATGTGCCCTTCAGTAGTGATGAATATGCAGCTACCAGCCGAGCATGAAATGAAGGAGCTTGGTGGGATCACCATGCCTTGTGCCAGTGCTGCCCTGCCCCAAACACGGGGCTTTCTGCTGCCACCCCCTGAGCCCCAGAAACACCACAGGGTGCTGGAAACACGAGACCTGCTGGCCCCGCCAACCTGAAATAGAAAGGGAACGCGAATGGCGGCTCTGCCCGCCAGCTGCACGTTAATAATTGATTGTTTCCTCGGTGCTCTCTTGTTCGGTCCTGTTATTATCATATCCATCATTTATGCAGCTTGTCTGACACTCACCGAGTGCTGTGGAGCCCTTGGAGCGTGCTGCTCTGCGCCCACAGAAGTGTCCCTGGTGGCAGCTCCGCTCCATCGCCCTCCCCGTGTGCACACACCTGCGGTCAGAATCCTGACTGAAGTGAGCTTTTAAATAATGTTTTCCAGGAAAATGTTGAGGTGTCTTTTGATCTTCCAGAGCGCTCTCCACTGGTCACGCTGTCCATCGTTGACCTGAACCCCTCGCAGGTAACCAGGCCCTGTGGCCACTGGGGGAATTGGTCGCTCTGCCTGGAGCATCTTTCCTCTGCTCGGAGGGTTGCAGAGGCCGTGCTGCCTCGTTGTGTGCAGTGCATGTGGCATGAGTTACCAGGGGCACACAGCTGGGCAGAGGTTTCCTTTCTTCTCAGCTTAGAGCAAAGATGCTGGGAAGTGGGGCATGCTGGCTGCAGCTCCTGGCCACCCCCTGTCCCGTTCCTGGTGACCCAAGAGACACCTCCACTCTTTGACAGCCACAGGTGCTGCCCAGCAGCCTGGGGGCCGACCGCAGGGGGCTGCTGTGGATCCTGGATGAGGAGGTGCTGATCCCAGGCTCTGGAGATGGTGCTGCTTTTGACCGCCTCTGCTCTTACTTTGCCCCAAAAGGATCTGACCAGGATGGTGAGTTGGGCATCTCCCCACACTCCAGCTGCATTGCTTCTGGAATCACCATTTAACTATGACAATTAAGGAAACCCCCCAGAAAATTAACTATTTCACTTTCCTTCTTGGGCAATCCTCTTCTGCTAAGAAACGCGGAGCTGGGTTCTCTCCTATCAGTGAAAGCAGTGTGGGTTCCCCATGCACCATCACTGTACTGTGCCTGGAGAGCATGGTCTGAAATGCTCTGCTAGGTGCACGCCATCTCCTGGCCCTGCTGGCAGTGGTAGCCCCATGGGAACCTGATGGTGACCCCCTTGGGGTGCAGTTGACCCCCTCATGGCACTGTTGCTGTTGCAGGGGCCGGCTGTGTGCGCAAGTGTGAGCAGGCACTGCACTTTGAGATCCCACACCAGCTAGGCACCGACCCCGTGCGCTATGACCTGGCAGGCTGGGTGAGCAAGGCCAAGCTCAACCTGTCTGCAGAGAACGCCAGTCAGCTGCTGCAGCAATCTCAGCTGTGAGTATGGGGCATGTGCTTGTGGCTGCTCCATGGGAGAGGGATGAGATGGGGAAGGAAGCAAGGAAAAAGCCAGGAAAAAAGCTGCTTTTGGTCCAGCTTTGTTGGAATATTTAGAATTTAGTAAGGTAGGGGAGCAAAGCCAAGTGATTTGATGTATAGCCACCCAGCCCCAGCTGATGAGCAGCTAGATGTGCATGGTTTGATTATGGTGGATGCGCAACAGGGAGCTGGTGAATAATGCCATCCCATCCAAGCCATCCCATAATGCTCCCCATCAAAATTACCTGAAGCAGTAGAGCTGTGTCTAATCCTAACCCTAACCCAATGCAAAGAAATTCAGTGGAATGCAACACAATAAAATGCAGTGGAATTCAATGCAATCCAGTGATGTGAAATGAAATCAAATACAGTGCAACGTCATGTCATCCTAAGCCTAACTGTAACCCTGCTGCAGGGGAGGCAATGTGGGGAGAATGCTGGGTGCTGCTGTCCCACAGGTAGAAGGGCCCTGCAGTGTCCTTGGCTCTGCAGCATCGCAGTGCAGAGGCAGTGAGGCACCCATGTAGCAGCACTTCTCTTTCCCCTGCTGCATCCAGCAACCTTGTAAACTACTGGAGCTGAAACACAAACACGCTGGTACAGATGCCTCCGCACACGCCATGATTTTAACCTTCTGCTTAAACCCTGCCGGCTCATTTTGTTCTGGGCTTTGGTTCAGGGAAGTTCTAATAGCGACAAGCAGCGGGGTTCTCGATGCAGAGAGAAGCCAGGAGCTGTGGGGCAGCACTGCATGAGCACCAGTGCTGGATTTGGCACTGACCTCGGGCTGCAGGTTGCTGGCAGCAAAGTGCCCCCGTGCTGCTCCCGCTGCGTACCCAGCACCTCACTCTTTTCTCGCCCACAGGAATGCACTGCAGGAGCTGGCAATGCTGCGCCGCGGGGTGCCGCGGGTCTGCCGTGCTGTGGCGGGGCTGGAAGGGTGCTCACAGGCGGCCCTGCAGCGCAATGCCTGCATCAGGAAGGTCTTCGCCAGCAGCTTGGCAGCAGTCAGGAGGAGATCGGTGTGCGCCCAGCTCAAGCTGCAGGCGGTGAGTGCAGAGACAGGAGCAGGGCTGTGCGTGGCTCCTCCCGGCTGGGGATGCTGCGCTGCTGCTCAGGGAGAGCATCGCAAGGAAACAAGTCGCAAAGCAGATTACATGCACACCTTGCTGTGCTGCTGGTTAATCCTCTTAAGCATGCTGGCCCTCCGCGCTGGCTGTGCGCCAGCCTCCTGTTGCTCACGCTGTAATGGGGTGCTTGGGCTCCCAGCAGACCCAGCAGCCAGCTTCGTGCATGTTCTGGCTCCCCCCAGCCCAGTGGAATCATAGAACCACAGAATTTTTTGAGATAGAAGTGACCTTTAAAGGCCACCTGGCCCCTCTCCCCTACAAGGAACATCTACAACTCGACTAGGTGCTCAGAGCCCTGTTTCTGGAAACAGGAAACATTGAGTGATGCATTTGGGAACAGAAAACCTGGGGCTTTGGGAGAAAGTCTTGCTTGGTTACCTCCAGTCCCGCTGACCTCTTCTTTCCCCTAGGACGCTCTCACCAGCCTCCTGCGGCGCTCCCAGCTGCACTTTGTGCACTCCCTGGTTCCTGGGACAGCGGTGGAGAAGGCAGACCCGCCGCTGCTGGATGTGCCTGCCCTGCGAGCCCAGCTGGGGGGCAGCCAGCTCCTGGATGCCCTGCGCCTGCACCGCATTGGTATGCACTGCCCCCTGCAGCCCCTGCTCAGCCCTCCACGCTTTGCTCATGTCCTGCCTCTCTCTGGACCTGCTTCACCACATTGCCACTGCCTTTAGGGATTTTTGAGAGGTCTCTTCACTGCTGGTGGCTCAGCTTGAGCACAATGAGTGCAGTGCCCCGTGCTCCCTTTGCAGACCCATGCATGACTTTGTTCCTGCACCCTGTGGGGCCACAAAAGGCCCGAGCAGGGGGCTGGGGACATTTCCTGCATTGCACAGTGTGCCCCCTTATCCAACCACCTCGAGCGCACCTTTCGTTCCCTTCCTGCTGCTTCTGTTTTGCCATCATTTTGCTCAGCTCCCCCAGCCCCCCCACCTGCATCCCACTTTGCTGCATGCCCCAGCAGTCCCTGCACTGCTCCCTCCCTCCCTCCCCAGCAATACAAACCTCACTGCCAGCTCATGCATCCTGCCCAGAGGTGTCTGTTGTCCCCAGGGTACGCGGACCACCTGCTCCTGACCCACTTCCGACGGCGCTTCCAGGTGCTGGCTCCAGCTGTCATGAAGAAGTGCACATCTGCCTACGAGGTGCCGGATGAGAGCAAGGTATGTCCTGACTGAGAGCACCACCTTGGGCTCTGCCCGTGCCCATGCTCAGCACAGTCAGGGCTCTCTCTGCAATTAGGAGCTACTACCGGAGCTCTTCAAAGGAGCTCTTGGTCTTGCCCTGGGGCAGGGGGCAGCTCCTTCCGGGCTCAGCCGTTCAATACATTCAGCGCTCTTATTGTCATGGCTGCCCCTGGGGCTGTGGGGTCAATGCCTAAAGCTCTGCTGAGCCTCTCCCGGCAGCAGTGGGTGATGTGCTCTGCTCTCAGCCCCGGAGTTTCTCCCCCTTAAGGCTGTGTTTTTGCAAAGGCTGTAATCACTCCTAGCGTGGGCTGCATTTTCCAGGGTTATTGCACCATGGAGAGGACTTGGAGAAACCAGCCTGGAAATGCTTATTACTGCTTCTTTTTAATGCTTAAGAGTGAAGAGCTTTGGAAACCCTGCTAGGTTAGGGCTGGGGGTGTCCCAAAATATGTGAAGCTGAGGACAAAGCAGAATCACACCCCAGGGACCCAATGTAGCTCAAAGAGCATGAAGTTCCCAGGGCTGGGCATCACCTGGGCTGGCACCAAAGGAACGAAGGCCAGGATCTCCCAGTTGAACAGGTTTTATAATAAATCAGTAGCAAGGCTGGGGAGTCACCCACATGCCTGGAATGAGATGTGGGTAAGCCAGAGAGCTGAGGGGAGATCAATCAAAGATGGACATATGCTCTGTTGTGCAAACTGCCAGAGTGCATGCACGTTCAGTAAAGACCTCGGGATTTAATGAGACAAGTCTGACAGTCAGAAAAGGTCAACATTGTCATTAAAGAAGGCAGAGGGGACTCACAGCAGCGCATGAGCTGGGAGCTGCAATGCATTCCCTCCCTGCAGGCAATCGAGGAGCTCTTCCACGCGCTGGATCTGGAGAAGAAAAGTGTGGCCATAGGACGCAGCCAGGTACAAAGGCATCACCCTGGGTTACAGTGTGCCTCGTCCTGAAACCCAACCCAGCCACCTCCCACGTCCCATAGAAGCAATGGGGCTCAGGGAGCTTGGTCTCTTTGAGTAGGGGTGAAACCTGCCAGACTGGGCAGCAGTTGTTCCAGCAACAGAATTTGAATTTAAAGTTGATAATCTCAAAGGAAAATTAATTTCATATGCATGCTTGCCTTCAGCTCTCAGAGTCTATAAAGAAAGAATTCATGAAATGGTTCTGTGGAGTGAAATAACTTTCTTTTATCCCGCGCAGTGCAGTTTGCAATTATCTCTTCTATGAAACCCTTGTACTTAATCAATAGTGCGATAGCAGCTGCAGTCACATCTTGTTATATGGCACTTGGTTTTGCCATCACTTTGAGTATTGATTTTGCACTAGCTTCTAAAACTCGCTGGCTTGTGAAGTTAATACAGACCTTAATGAGACAATCAAGTAGGTGGAGGAGCAATCATAACATTATCTCAAGAAAGCGATCTTCCCTGGGATTGTTCTTTCATTCAGTTTGGCTTCTTTGAAATGCAACTCTTGGGGTGTACCTGTGGGTTCAGGAGTGTCATTCATTATTACTGAAGCTGCATTATGCAGACTGTGCATGTGGTTTGGAAGTGACTGGGGCAGCTCTGGGCTCAGAGCCAGGGTTGTTCTGCTCCCGGGGTGCACATCGCTCTCTCCTTGCATAGGTGTTCCTGAAGGCAGGTGTTCTCACCAGGCTGGAGAAGCAGCGTGACAAGCTGATAGCTCAGAAACTGATCCTCCTCCAGGCAGCCTGTAAGGGTTTCCTCAGCCGTCAGAAGTTCAAGAGGCTGAAGGTACCCATCCCATGGGTCGGGATGCCCTGAGTCCACCAAGATATGTGCTTGGGCTGCTGCACAGGGTCAGGGCTGCTGTGATACCTGCAGGTACAACGCCTTGCTGTCCGCTGCATCCAGAAGAACGTGGTGGTCTTCCAGGCGGTCCGGCACTGGCCCTGGTGGCAGCTGCTGAGCCGTGTGCGGCCCTTGCTCAGCATTAACCTGGCAGAGGAACAACTGCGAGTAAAAGAGGTAAATTCCATGGGATGGGATGGGATGGGATGGGATGGGATGGGATGGGATGGGATGGGATGGGATGGGATGGGATGGGATGAGTTGGGACAGGATGGGCTGGGACATGATGAGATGGGATGCTTTGGGAGCTCTGCCTTGTCCTCCCTGAGAGGTTGTTGGTGCTAGACCTGCTGAGCTGAGCCTCTTGGGATGATGGGTGAGCTGAGCACCCAAACAGCCTTGTTGCAGGGAATTTTTCTCTGTGCTGTTGCCAGAGCTGTGCTTCCATCCAGGCCAGAACTGATGATGTGAGCCTCCCACGGGTATTTACTGGCCTGGGAATGTCACATTTCACCCAACCCCTTGGAGCTGGAACTAGGTGATCTTTAAGGTCCCTTCCAACCTAATCCGTTCTTTGATTTGTCACGCTATGAGACCTCTGTTAAATTGTTAGTGCGTATTCCCCAACATCCCATTCGTGTTTTTGCCTTAGGGATGTCCTAACAAGATGTTTCCAGGCTGGCTCAGATAAAACAAACACTGCCCAATCTCCATTCCGTCATTCCTTTTGAGACTGCCTCTGTACGTATGAGGATGTGCTCTGTACATAGACCAAAGCTGACATTCCCTCCAATGGAATTCATGTCAGGAGCTGGAGTCCCAGCAATTTGCAGTGAGCAGCCTTCAAAGCTGTCTGCTAGATTTTCTTAATAAGGCAGCTGTGTCTCTCCCACTTATTTTTAAAAGAAAACAAGACCATCATAAGCAAACTGAGGATGCCAGAGCTCTCACTGTGTGTTTTCCTGCAATCTTACCTAGAAGGAGCTGGCGGCACTCAGAAAGAAGCTGGAGAGATCGGAGCAGTCGTGCAGTGAGCTCAGGCAGAACACCGAGAAGCTGGAGAGCAAGGTAGGGCCTGAAAGAGCCCTCTGCTCACTCATGTCAAAGTTATGCCCTATCAGGATAAGCGTGGCCACAGAGGAAAGGTGTTGGATGCTGTGCACTGGTGGCCTTTGGGACTGATGTCACCACACTGACAGGGTGACCGTGTGGATGCTGTCCCTTCTGCTGGCAAAAGGCGATTATTAGAACAGGAAATGGCACATAGTTGTTTCATGTTCCCACTATGCTCTCCAAGCAGCTGTCTTGGTGACTTCTGCAAGCACCTTGAGTGGCTTTGTTTAATGGGACCAATGCTAATAATGAGGGAAAGAGCATGGCAGGATCATCCCGCTCACTGCTGCGGCTCAGCCTTGATCCGCTTTGGATTTGCTCATTTCTCTGACCTTAGGTGCAACACTCTGCTTAGCTGTGCCAGTACCCTCACCGAGCACCCTCTTCTTCAGGGGGAAGTGACTGCTGATTATTTTGCTGTAGCTCTGCACTTTAGAAATGCAATTGTGCTCCTGAGGCTGGGGACCGCCACGAGAGGCTAATGCTTTATGACAGACCTAGAAAACACCAGCTCCCCAGGGGAAGTAAGCCTATTGTGCTTACTTACCCAAATTAAAGTTGCTGGACCTCTGGAGAGCTTTTATAGCATGTCTGCGGATTGAAGTGCCTTAAAATTCTGCTGGATGCAGGAACAGGAGTATTTGAAGCCTGCGTGCTGCCTGTTGGCCTGGCTAAAGCTGCCCCTCGTAAGGATAGTCCTGCAGAACTGGATTTACAGGGCAGGCTGTGTTTGCATTTGTAGAAAGTGCAATTAATCTAACAGATTAATAACACTCTTTTATTCATGTGCTTTTTTTGCTTCAAAGGAAATTTCACCCCTAATCAGCTAGAAAAGTGCAGGAATCTGGTGAGCCCTGCAGGCAGTGCAATGCAGGCAGTGCAGTGCAAACAGCACTTCGCTGCAGGGAGACATGTGAGCACATGCAGGGCAGTGTACATGCTCCCTACCAAAGGGCAGGCAGCAGCCAGCTGGGAGACAATGGGTCTGTGTGTGCTCACATGCCTGGCAGTGCCCAGCCTGACACTGCATTGCCCCCAGATCATCGACCTGACGATGGAGCTGTCAGATGAGAGGCACAGAGGTGACGTTGCCTGCCAGGTGCTGGATGGGGAGAGGGCAGAGAGGCTGCGGGGCACTCGGGAGCTGCAGGAGCTGCAGGTAGGAGAGCCCGGACAGAGTCTCACTGTGCCTGAGTGCCCCAGCAGTAGGGTCATCTGTTCCCTCCTTCCCTTTCTTCCCCAGAGCAAGCACGACGAAGTGCAGAAGAAACTAGAGTCAGTGCAGAAGCAGCTGGAGGAGGCCCAGCAGTTGGTTCAGCTGCGTGAGATGAAGATAAGTGGCTCTGAAGGAGGTAGGGCAGCCCTTTGGACACAGTGCATGCTTCAGGTGTCCAACCAATGGGTCCCCTGTGCAACCCTGCTCCCTTGGCCCCTGGCCACCCCTCTGCATTCTTAGCATGCTGTCATTCTGCACTGCTTGCTCAGTGGTGGCTGGAAGCTCTTTCTCTTGCATGTTGAAGGCCAGGTTGGATGTGATCATGGGCAACCTGATCTAGTGCCTGATTTAGCGGTTGGCAACCCTGCTCATGGCAGTGGCGTTGGAGCTTGATGATCTTTGAAAGTCCTTTCCAACACGATCTGTTCTATGGTTCTACATATCTTGTTTGTGGGTTGGATGGGAAGACAGCAGGCTTTCTGCCCCAGGGGGCTGCTGGTGCTCACCCAGCGCTCCCAGCAGCTCAGCACGTGCTTAAAGCGATGGGGAAGCTGAGGAGTGATGGGACGTGTGCATGCTTTGCCTAGGGCAGGAGCCATGTACAGCCTTGGGTGTACAAAGCAGAGCTGTGCTCCGTGCCCCATGGGAGCCACGATACCCAGCTCTGGCCCATTTGCAGAGGACGCATGGCAGGTGCGGTTCGACTGCGCGCAGACGGAGATCGCCTTCCTCCAGAAGAGGCTGGCACAGCTGGAGGAGCGGCTGAGCGCCGAGCTCAGCACCAGAACAGGGCTTGAGCAAAAGGCAAGAACTGGGGAGGGGGCTGCTGGATCCGGGGCTCTGGAAGCCATTCCCAAGCTTGCACTCCCAAAACTGATGGTCCTTGCCCAGCAATGGTGCTGGTGGAGCTTTCTGGGGCTCCATCAGAAAAGCAGATGCTTGCTGCTGGGGAAATTGTCTGATTTTTGCTGGCTTGAGAATAAGTACCCCAAAGTTTCTTTTAGCTCAAAAAGTCCCTTTTGCAGATCAAGTTCAGCTTTGGCCAGGTGTGAGTGTGAGCACAGGGTGGAAAGCTGAGAGGGGTGTGGAGTGGCTCAACGATGGGCCTGGGAGACTGAGAGGGGTGCTGGCATAATCTGCCATGCTAAGAGCTGGTCATGTAAAGATATAGCTGTTCCCAAGCCTTGGACAGGAGACACAAAGCTGTTGTGCTTCTTGGAGAGTGCTGGGTACCAGGTCACTTCTCATAAGCATAAAGAAAAGAGATGGGTGTTATTCATGCTACATTAAAAAGTAATAAGAGAAACAAACCAGGCTTAAGAGCTTGAGTAAAGCAAAACATCCCATTTGCTTTCAGGCAGCTCATTTGGAATTACAGGCTTCATTAGTGCAAGATTTTGCTTATTTAAAGTCATTCCTTAACGACTCCGTTCCCCAGAGGGCGAGAGCTCTATGTGCTGCCATGCCCTGCATGATGCAAAACTTTGGGAAAGCAAATCCTCTGTGCAGAGCAGCATTGCTCTTGGAGGGGTTGCTCTGGGACGGTGGGGGTCTGGCTGGTGGCAGTGCCAGCCCCATGCCATTCCCCATCTTGTCCCACAGCTGGGTGAGGTGCAGGTGGCGTGCCAGGCGGCACGGGCAACAGCCCAGCAGCTACGGCGGCGGTGCAGACGGCTGACCTGTGAGCTGGAGGATGCACGGGTACTCGCTGAGAGCCAGCAGAGCCGCAGCCATGAGCTGGAGAAGCGACAGAAGAAGTAAGGCCAGGAGTGGGCCAGGGGTACTGGGGAGGGAAGTGCAGGGTTGAAGATGCTCAGCTTTCCTCACTGTGCCACATCCCTTGCTTGCTCTGTTGGGTGAGATGCCCTTCCCTCTGGGATCAGCCCTGGTGCATTGAAGCCACCGCATTGGTGGTGAAGCCACCTTTGGTGCTGGAAGGGTGGGTACTGCCATCTCCTTGGGCTGCTGGACCTGTTCTGGGGTGGTTTGGGCCAGGGGTGGCTGCTGCAGCAGATCTCAGCTCTTGGCCATTTCTGCCTGCAGCCAGCGTGCCAAGAAGTTTGGGATTCACACAGTGACAACAGCACTTTGCAGAGCACAGGCATCTTGTCATCACAAAAGTGCTTGGCAGGACCAGGCTGAGATGCAGCCCTGTGTCTCTTTTGTCCAGCCATGCTGGCAGCAGCACCATGCATTTTCCTCCAGGTTTGACCTGCAGCTGGCCCAGGCCCTGGGAGAGTCTGCCTTTGAGAGGAGTCTTCGTGAGAAGGTGGTCCAGGAGAATTCCTCCCTGCAGTGGGAGATGGGCAAACTGCAGCAGAACCTGGAGGTGAGAGGGAAGTGCTTCGCTCCTCAGCTTTGCATCCTGCGAACAGTGCACAGAGCAAAGCCATTGTCTGTGTAATCACAGAGTCAATCCGATGCAAAGCCAGCATAGTGATTCTGATTGATTACGTTTGGCACCATTCTAGGGGGTGCCTGATGTATTCCCATAGCATGACCCTCTGTCAGAACGAGATCACATTTTGCAAGTTAAGCCCCATCCCTTTGGTTGGCTGGTGTTCTGACTTGTGGTCTTCTTCACGCCTCCACCCTCAATCCTCCCCCTGCAAGAAACTTCCAGGCTGTGCCCCCAGAGCAGGACTGTAGTGATGTTGGGGCCAGAATCCATGCTGGGAAATACAAACACAACTCTGTTCAAAATCACGTGTGATGGGGGACACTGCACCGTGTTTCACAGCTTCCCCTGTGCCCATGCTTTCATGGGGTGGAGCACAATGATGCTGTGGTTTGGCAGGTGTCAGAGCGTGGCAGCAGCGTGGTGGGCTGGGGGCTGCCAGAGCACTCTGGATGAGGTAACTGTGGTCCAGAGCAACAGAGGGGAAGGATTGCTCCGAAAGATGGGCTGGTGTTGGCCATAGAACTGCACAGCTTCCTGGTGCTGTGGTTGGAAGCAGCCCATGCTTTGGGCGCAGTGTGCTGACCTTACTCTGTCCCCTCCCGAGCAGCAGCAGCAGGCGGAGGGGGCCAGCCTGGCACAGAAGGTTTCACAGCTGGCTGGCCGTGTGCAGGAGCTCAGTGCTCCCGGTGCCCTGGACTCCTGCTCCGTGCCTGTGCTCAAGCAGCAGCTCTGGGATCTGGAGGCCAGCAGCGCTGAGCAGCGCAAGGAGCTGGAGCGGCAGACAGCCAACGTGGATCACCTGGAGCAGGTAGGGCAGCCCTGTGCGCGGGGGGATCCTGCAGTGCGAGGTGTGAGTGAGGGTGCATTTGCCTTCGGGTCTTTCAGTTGCACCAGAGGCTGGAGCTGGAGATTGAGCGGATGAAGCAGATCCACCAAAAGGAGCTCGAGGACAAGGATGAGGAGCTGGAGGATGCACGGCAGTCCTGCCAGAGGAGGGTAGGTCAGGCTGGGGGATGAGGGGATGAGGCAGCAGCCCAGGGCATAGTAGTTGAATTTTGCTTTTGCTGTTTCAGGAAGGTGGGGGAGGGGGAGTGGGAGGCAGATGGGAAGAACTCTGCTCCCGTGAGCATGTCAGTGCCATACTGCTTTGGCCGCTCGTGCTGACAGCATGTCATTCATCCTTCTCTCCCTCACTCTGCATGTCCTGTGCTCTTACTGTGTTCTTATTACAGCTCCGGCAGCTGGAGATGCAGCTAGAGCAGGAGCACGAGGAGAAGCAGACAGCTTTGCGCGAGAAGCAGGACCTGGAGGGGCTCGTGGGCACGCTGTGTGAGCAGGTGAGCATGGGGCAGGGCTGGCTGCTCCACTCAACCAGCTCCAAATGCTGCACATGCAGACAGGATGATGGAGCACATGTGAACAGGGTGATGACGCGGCCAACTCCCCCGGCGCAGTCATTGATTCTTTGTACAGCATCACTGGGAAGGTCCATCCATAGAGGGAGGTATCTGCTTGTTTCACAAGAGACAAACAGAACACGACTAACTCTGCAGCAGCTCCATCTGTCCAGAAAAACAGTTTATCAATTGCAATTTGTGGAGGAATTCTGTCCCAGACACATTTGCTGAACAAATCCTTTTTCACTCTCTAACGTGTCTGTGGCAGTGATGGAAGCACATGTAATGGGGAAAGCACACCCAGCTGCTCTGTGTTCAATTAGAAGGCAAGGAATGGAGGCAGCTCCACTGAACAGCATTTAGCAGCTTGGTCATCGCTGCAGCTCTCATGCCCCAGTTCCTGCAGTGACAGTGAAGGGACACGTAGCACCAGGGGTAGGACAGGGTCAGCTCAGTGCCTGGCTTTGTGCTGATGCCTCCTTCCTGACCAAATCCACCGTCTGCTAGGGCAGACGTTGAGCCACGCAGGAAACAGTGCTGAACAGCGTCCAAGATAAGGTCTGTAGGGATGGTGGGGATAACAGCAAGTCGGCTCTGCTGTAGGGTTGTTATGAATACCGCCTGACATACAGTGGGCAGCATGCTTCAGAACAGTTTATAAAAAAAGGGGAAAAAAGCCAACTCAGAAAACTAATTAAGGCAATGGAGATGCCAGCGATTGTGGGATTCAGCAAATACCAGCCTGCTTGGAAGGAGGTTACGAGGTCAAACCTGCACTATTAATTTTAGCCGGGGAACAGAAAATAAGAGAGCGGGGCTGAAACAAGAGATGCTGAGGAAAAGAGATGGAATGGAAAATGCTCCCAGTCTTCAATTAGCCTGAAACCACATCCTGGCTGCGTGGTGCTTTCCTCATTCTTTCATATGCGTAACCATGGTTGCTTTCTGTTGGAAGGAGCACAGAGGGTGGTTTTTTTTTGGAGGTGCTTCCTCCTTCCCTTCCTTAAATGGCTGCAGACAATGCTGAGCAGTGTTGGGCACAGTGCAGTGGTGATCTGCTGCTGGAGGTCCTCGTGCATCAGCCTCAGTCCCACAGCTGCGGGGCTGATGGAGGTTCCCAAAGCCTTGTGTCAGTGATGTGTTAATAGCTCCCAAGGATGCTTTCCTCATCAGTGCTTCACGGTTTATCTCTTTCCCCTTTGGGCTCGCTTCCTCACGCCTTTGTTCCTCTCCTTACCATTTATCCCCAGGTTTTTCTGGCTGTCTCCATCACCCAAAGGATTTCATGTTTCCTCTGCTGCAGCTCCCAGCATACTTTAGGGTCTTTCCCCTCCAAATTTGAGGCCACTGGTGCCTCAAATCTGGGAAGAGTGGGAGGCATGACCCTGGATCTGCCAGCACAGCCACAGTCTGGGCCATGTGAGGAGCCCCAGTGACAGTTCTTGAAGTGCCCTGGGAACAGATGGATGGGACCCTAGGAACACTTGGAGAACAGGGCAGGCAAATGCCTTGCAGGGAACCAACGTCCCAGTGGGGAAAAAATGCAGCATTTTACTGCAGCCTGTTACTTTTGATGCATGATGTGTGCTCAGCTCCCTGCTCTCCCTCCCAGATTGGCCACCGTGACCTGGATGTGGAGAAGAGGCTGCGGAGGGACCTGCGCCGGACACGTGCACTGCTGGCTGATGCACAGCTGCTGCTGGCTGCCCCCACAGAGCCCGGAGCCACTGGCGCTGCCGAGCTGCAGCGGCTGCAAAAGCAGGTGGGCACCAGGGCTGGGGAAAAGGCAGCAGGATGGGCACAACCTCACTGTACTGCTGGTGATGCTGTCTGTGTGAGGACATGACTGCTTCTCCAGGGGTGCCACTCGTGCGCCCTGTTGCAGGCACCATGGGAAGGACTTTGTGGATCACCATGTAGGTGAGCAGTGCTGTGCTCACGCCATGCAGTGTGTGGTGCTGGTGAGGGTCGTCTTGCAGGAAGCACTGCTCTGTAATTACGCCAACAGCAGTTAAGTGTTTTTTTTCCTTTTTTAGGCAGCCCTGTTAATTACCTTCTGTTCAGTGTGCTTTCTGCCTTCTAATAATGCAATCCAGAGGCCTTGTTTTCAGGCGTGTTGCCATAGAAATGGCTGCACACAAGGCACAAACTGCCAGAGCAGGGACCACAGCTCGTGTGCTGCAGACTGAGCGCAGACGCCCCGAGTGCCACGCACCGGTGTTGGGGTGAGCGTGTGGGCACCGCTGTGCAATTCAGGGGCACAGGCAGACACAGAGCCATGGTGTAGCCCAGCCTGAGGCTGGCACACAGGTCACTGTGCCCTCAAGTTGGTGATAGGTACCGCTGCTGCAGCATGTGCAGAGCACCAACTGGGCGGTTGACGCCAGTCCTCTGAAACCACGCAGTAATTAATCTCCATTGTGCATTTTCCCTGAAAACAAACTAATCGGGAGGCATGAGCAATTCCAACAACATACAAATATAATTGAGATAATAGTTCTGCATAAATAACAGCTGTGAGCAGCAGCTGTTCCCACCTGCACAGGAGAGAAGGGGAAGGTGAGCTCTGCAGCGGGGCCACTGGTGTGCTCATGTCCATGCCCATTCCCATGCCCGTTTCCATGCTGCAGATCTGGGCAGCTGGATCAGTGGATGACCATGACCAGAGGGCAGCAGGAGCTCCACTTGCTTGAAGTGATCTCAGACACTGTGAATTGTTTTGCTCTCTTTACCACCACACTTAACAATTTCCTGAGTCCCGCTCCAGGGCTGGAAGTGATGCACAGCCGTGCTGCATTGTGCTATGAGAAGGACAGAGGAAATATTGGGAATATTGCGTTTCTATTATGCTGCCAACGCTGAGATTCTGCATGCATTAAAAATGCCTCATTGTTATGTCGTCCCTTAAATTGAAATGATTCCTAATGGCATCCATGATGAGGTTTTTCGGATCCCGATCCGTCCTACCGCCAGCCCACAAATCTCCACGAGAATAAAAACATCGCTCAAACGCCACCATTTCCGTTAATCAAAATCCATATGGTCTGAAAGAGTAGCATTGTTTCTTAATAAGTCTGAAGCATCCATTTCGTGCAGGTATTTAACAGATGGCGCAGCGCAGCAAACGAATGTTGTTCATCCATTCATACATTATGCATTTCTGGGGGTATTTCAATCTATTCTTCCCAAGTGGGAAAATTCCATTGCGTAAATTGAGAGGAAAGTGTTTAATGAGAGGTTCTGGAGATGAGTTTCTCTCTGGTTAAACTATATGGGGTTTTGGTATGATTGTTCAGGGAGGAGCTGGGAAGAGGTGGGAAAATGGCATGTGCCACTGCAAGATGGGCTCTGTGGGTATGGGAATAGATTGCCCAGGCAATTCATCGAAACAGGACGAGGCTGGATGCAGGAATGCAATTTTAAACACTGTTCTGTGGGATCCCTGCTGCTCAAAGCCAGGCCATCACAATTCAGGTGCTTCAGGCCCCTTGTCTGTGTATTGCAACTGTTCAGAGACCTTGACGATGCTGCCAAGACAGGGAGAGTCATTGGCCTTGAGGAAAAAATGACTTCAATTTCCTCTGTGTTAAGCACTAGGGGAGCAAATTACCTACTGAACTTCTCTGAGCACATCTCACTCACCACAAACAGTTGAGGAAATGGAGTGAGGATTGCTCCAGAGCTTCCTAAGACCACTTTTTATTGAAGGAGGGAGTGAAAAAAGGCAGTGAAACATCCCCACTGAAAATGGGCAGAAATGCCTAAAGGCTGGCAGTGGGGATAGCCCTGTCCTCGCCAGCGTGAGCCCTGCATTGCCCCCAGTACATAGAGAATGGACACAGGAAGCATGTAGCAGGTGAGGGGTTTGCTTTCCTTTTTGATAAACAAAAGAAACCTGAGCTCTGCAGAGAAGGAACTGCACGTTCAGGTACAGCCCACGTATGTTCCTCCATCTCAGCGGTGAGGACTTTGGGGATGATGCTGCATCTTCCGGGTGTTTGCAGCCCATTTAAGATTATTGTTGTTTTAATGGCTGAGCTATAAAAACCGAGAGCAAATTAGCATTTATAAATGTGGTATTTCATGTGTATTTGCAAATGCAATTTATGCGACGTGAAAAGCCCATTTGAAAACTCCAAGTCGTGAATTGCTCTAATCAGGAATTACATGTAATTCACATAATTTTGCAAATTAATGATCCCAGCTCTATCTCAATCAAGGCAGTGGGCGCATGATGTGGGGTGCATGCTTCAGCCCCAGCGGGACACGGATGGGTGTTGGCAGCACAGCCGCTGCAAAGGGAAATGTTCTGGTTGAAGCACAGCAGCAAAAGGTCATAGGAGCAGTGCAGAATTTAAAAGGCTGAGTTTTGGTGTGTGAGCAGGGGAAATGCTCTGGGAGTGCAGTGCAAATAGACGAGGCTGTGCAGCAGGGAAGCAGCGTGTGTGTTGTTAGCATCTCCCTCCATCTCTTGCAGCTGGAAGAGAGCGAGGCGAGGTGCACCGAGGCCCAGCGGTCCCAGCAGGCAGCAGCCCAGGAGCTCGAGAACCTGCATGTGGAGATGGAGATGCTGAGCAGGAACAAGACCCTGGTGCGCTCCTGGGGCAGCGTGGTGCTTGGTGCAGGGATCAGCCTGTTTACTGAGTCACCTGCCCTGGCGGCTCAATGGATAGGAAGACTGAAAGCACGCAGCATCCCTTAACCCCCCTCCAGAGTTCCTTTTCCTCCCCCTGGTGTGAGATCCCAGCCTAGCAAAGCTGGGTGCCATACTGGATCCTGTCTTGATGCACGCCTTCTGCCCTCAGGCGGATGAGCAGCTCAGCCAGATGCAGCACGAGAGAGCCGAACTCCTGCGGCGTGTCAGCGAGGACCAGGAGGACCTGAATGAGCTGATGGCCAAGCACAAGGCTCTGATTGCACAGGTAGGAGCTGGGCAGTGCTAGCTCTGCAGTTTTCCCTGCCTGGAGGTTGCTTGGAAAACCCAAGCTCCAGGCAAATGGCCTAGTAGGGCTGCACAGCAGGTCCATTGGGCAGCAAATGCTGTTTAGAGAGGAAGACACAGCCCCAACATCCCTATCTGCATCCTTATCTATCAGTACTTTCCAGAGTGTTTTGTCACTCAGAACTTTCAGAGCACTGACAGAGAGTGCTGTGGCTTTCTGTGTAGCACCCAAAGCAGGACAAGCTCTCCCAAGAGAGGGAACCCACTGCTCCCTGTGGAGCAGCCATCGGCAGAGGGCTGGGCTGCATGAGAACTCCCAGTCTGTTCCTTAGTGGTGATGGTACAGAGCTGGGAATTGGCATTTGGAAGCACTTTGGGGAAATGAGCTTGACCATGAGGTCTGAAAGTATTTGCTTTTAAAATTAGGGAAGTTGCATTCAGGCAGCAGAATGAAGCTTGCTGTGCAGTGTGCAATGCCCCTGCCTGGGAGCATTTGGGTGCTACTGTGGTCCCAGGGTCTGCTTCCATTGCTGGCTCTCTGTTCCCCAGTCTGCAACAGATATCGCTCAGATCCAGGAGCTGCAGACACAGGTGGAGGAAGTGAAGAAGGAGAAGCAGAGCCTCCAGGAGAAGGTACTTTCTGCCCTGCTGCACTGCACAGAGGTCAGCAGTGAGAACCTTTGTTGTTCTCACGCCTGGTGAACCACGTGAGAGCAGGCAGCAGGATGCCATCTTCCTGTTGGAAGTCAAGCACTGAGGAGCTGCAAAGCAATCTCTTCTCCTGTAAAACAGCTGGGTTCTATAATTCACCTGCAAATATCCCATACACGCCCCTGGTAGCTGGGAGGCACAGAACCTGCTGCCCTCTGGTAGGGGTAGAGATGGGATGGGGGTGAGAATGGGATGGAGGTGAGGATGGGATGGAGGTGAGGATGGGATGGAGGTGAGGATGGGATGGAGGTGAGGATGGGCATGGACATGGTGATGGGGATGGGATGATCTGCCTGCACTGGGAGCTGGAGGGCTCTTCCAGCAATAGCCTGAGGTTAAGCAAGGTTTTTCCCTGCATGGCTCTTGAGAATGAAGGAGAAGCAGGGTTGTGGGCCTGGGGCAGCACAGCCTCATTGCTGTGGCTGCTCCGCTGCCCTAGAGTGCATGCCTTTAATTTTAAACACATGAGTAATCCCATTAACTTAAGTGCTTTATTGGAGCGTGGCTAAGCTGCCCAAGATTTGGAGATAGCACTCACTCACTCTGAGATGGAGTGAGCGCTTTTGTAGAGATAGGCCAGATAAAAGATGACAAATTCCCCTAGTTCTAGGTCAAATATAAATCTGAACTAAGCTTGTGCCAGGATTGCTAAAAGGGCAGTTTGCTTTGGAGATCCCGGTAACAGCTGAAGAAAAGGCTCAGTGCAGCAGCCTTTTCAGCAGAGGTGAATTGTGAATTTTTATGCCTACTGTCCTCAAAGAATGTGCTGAGAAGAGAAAAGCAAAAGAAACCCAAATGAGTGCTGTCCTGCTGCAACATTTTCCTTTCAAAAATCCATGCTACTGTCATGAATTTATTGCACAGTGTGAACAGAAGGGCATCCTTAAGGGAGCTCTGGGCAATATTTTCCCATTGTGCCTGGCAGCTCACAGCAGGTCCCATGCTTTCCTTTTGTCTTTAGACTAAAGAGAGAGTTTGCTCGCCCTGGGGCCTTACTGTGGCCGCAGAGATCATCTCATGGTGGGGAAGGGATGTGATGGGCACGCTGTTGGCAGCTCTGTGACATCTCTTTCCCCAGCTACTGGTGGCACAGGCAAGTGTGGCACGCCTGGAGCAGCGCCCTGCTGAGCGCGCCGTCATCAGCCGACAGGAAGCCCGCATCCGTGACTTGGAGAGCCAGCTGGACTTCCAGGCTGTGCAGATGAAGCGCTTTGAGGTATGGCTGTGTTTCACCATGCAGGGTGGGCACAGGGCTCCTGGCAAGAGGTAGGTGCAGGGTGCTTGGCACCTGGGGAGAATGCTCTCTTGGTGAGCTTTCTGACTCCTCATCCCATCTTGCTGCCTCCCCAGGTGCTGGTGCTGCGCTTGCGAGACAGCATCATCAAAATGGGCGAGGAGCTGGAGAAGGCAGCTGAGTCAGAAGCGCGGGAGAAAGAAAGCACCAAATACTACCAGCGGAGGATGGAGGAGATGAAGGCAGACATGGATGAGCTGGTGCAACGGGAGCTGGAGTCCAGCCGCCGGCGTGTGGAGCTGGTAAGAGGTCCGGGGGTTCTGCTGTTCACAGCTCCATGGTGCTGCCCATGGAACCAAAGCCATTGCTGCCACACCTTGCGTTCATTGCTCTGCAGCTGGGCTGGCAGGCCCTCTACTTTTCCACATGCTGAGCTGCAGGGCGAGCACCCAGCACAGGGCAGTGCCCATGGGGTGCCAGCCCACTGGGCAGAGACATGTAGTTCAGTCCCCACAGCGTGCCCAACTGTGGCCATGCCTCCTCTGTGCCACAAATCAGTCCCAGTCAATGTCAGCAAACAGTTAACCTGCTCTGTGTGCTCAAAGCCCCGAGCAGATTGGGAGTGCGGCAAAAATAGCTTCACCTTCATCGCACAGTCCTCTCCTGCATCTCTTTTCATGTTGTGTTTTTTCAGTAAACAAAAGGAAAGTCTTGCTTCCAAGCAGTAATTGAAAGATATTGCATTTCTTCTAGCAAGACAGCCGCATTAGAAGCAGTTATTTTATCAATAATCTTTTATTTAACAATCAAGGAGAATTCACCATTTCTTTCACCCCGAGGCTGCCAGCCTTTCTGAAGGAAGCGGTGCTTCAGCACGAATTATTCCTCAGTCGCTGTGCATGCTGCAAACAGGCTTTGTCCTTGCTCCTCCAGCCTGCGTGCTGCCTCGTGGCACTGGCTGCTGTATTTGCACAGAATGTAAGACATCTCCTGGGCACATGGCACAAAAGCCCGAGAACAAACTTGTGGCAGATGTGGGGGCTGGAGCAGCCTGGAAATTTGAGGTTACCCATCAGCTGCAGGAGGGTGGAGGGGGGGTACCGGGGACCCCCATGGAATTGCTCTGATTGCACTTCCCCAGGCATCACGGGAGAGCTGCGCTCAGGCACGCTGAGCAGCAGGCATCAATAGTTAACAGAGAGCTATTACAGCTCTGCTCCCACTAAATCCCCCATCTATTATAGATACTGCATGAATTATTCACTTAACATTACTTAAGTCATGGTCTGCACCTAACGGTTTTTTTTATTTAAATAAACAGTTGCGAGGCTGTGCACTCACCAGGCTCTGTTGGGGTTAAAGCAGCTCACAATGGGAGATGATCGTTGCTCAGCTGGGATTGGGAATGGGTCTTGTTTTCCGGGGTCCTGACAACTACTACCTCTACATCAGGCTTTCCTCCTTACACCTCTGTCCTTACATCGTGTAACCCCGTCCCCATCCCTGCCGCTCCCAGGGCGGCTGTGCGTCCCTCGCTCGTTCTGAGCCCAATGGGGGCAGCTGGGAGGCAGGCGCTGTCCGTGGTGCTGGCGCCGACCTGCAGGCACGGGGGTGCAGCACCCAGCTGGTGCGTGGCGCCCAACCCGCAGCAGGGGGATGGAATTAAATGGTCTTTAAGGTCCCCTCTAGCCTAAGCCGTTCTATGACTCTGTGACGGGAGCTGAGGAGCTGCCTGCCAGGCAGATGGCTCTGCCTTATGAATTTTGTAGGAAGAATGAGTTCTGAAAGCATTCCAGGCCCCGCACCGTCGCATAGAGGGACGCAAGTTTTCTAACGGAGGGCACAGTTCTTGGCCCTGACTATCTCTGCCTCTTTTTCAGTTTCATGTCCTGAATTTCCCCCAAGAAGCTGCAGCTCCTCTTGCTTCACAGCAGAACCCGAGCTGTGGCATGCAGTGATGGGTGGATTTCAAAGCTAGAGTCGGTCCTGGGGAGTGTGAAACCAAGCCTGGGTCTCTTTGCTCATTACTATCCTCATGCATTTATGCTCATCCCAACACATGAGCCCTTGCCTTGGCAGGGCAGGGAAGGATGTAGGGCTCTGAGCCACACTGCTGCGCCACAACGTCTTGTAAATTCGGCTGCCTTTATTGAAACTGTGAAATTAATCAGTGTAATAATTAACTACTTCCACAGAAAATCAAAGTACAGATGCTAAAATATTCTTCACATGGATATTTGTGGAGTTTTTTGAAGGTGAGAGTCGCAGTGTAAATAACCATGTTTAAGGTTCCTTTGATGGAAGATAGCCTTTGTACTTGCAGCCCTGTTATTACCAAGCAGTCTAGAAAGGTGCAGTGTATCATAGCCTGGTATTTATTATTATTATTTTTTATTTGCAACCTTTAAGGTTGGGTTTATTTGGGCAATTCTAGTGAAGCTGCAAAGGGTAATAGGAGAGGTTTGTGCTAATGGCCACCAGCCCAGCCCTCAGACCACCTCATAGCTGCCCTGCAGCCCTTCCTCTGGGCCCTGCAGCATTGTTCTTTCCCTTAAATGCCAGTGGTTTAGGCTGAGAACAATGACAAGGTCACCCAATGGAGCGACCCTTTGAGGTGAGCCTGGGTGATGGGAACTGGTGGGTGATGCTCCACTGTACACGCTGATTAGCTGTGCTGTACAGTGGGCACGTGATTTCTGCTTTTCCATTGGAGCAGCAAATTGCCCAGGAAATCATCAGCACTTAACGGCTGCTAACAACACTGCAGTGCTGCTGGTGTCGGGGCCCCATCCCACTTGAGACTGCAGCCGTGGAAATGTTGTCACTTCAAACTTTGCGACAACCCGAAAGCTAATTACTTAATTAAAAAAAAATAAGGATTGATGAATACTGCAGGTGTGTGCTAAGTTATTCAGATAGCAGCAATCCAAATTGGGCTAATTAGATTACACTTCACCTCGGGTGGATAAGAATGCGGCAGTTGTGTTGTGACAGCAGAGCCACAAACATGGAGCAGAGATGCGGCGCTTGGCATTCTGCACATCCCAGTAACTGCTTTGCTGCTGCTTTTGCTTATCCCTTCCTAACTTATCTTCTAAGAAGTTTGGGGTTTGGGTGCTGTGTGCTGAGTCGGTTCATGTGCTGTTGTGTGTCCGTGGGGAAACCTAGTATGGGATTGTCTGCAAAAACAGGCAGAAGATATATTTTATTTATTGATGATAAAATATAGATTAAGCAGACGTTTCTGAGCCAGGTGGGCTGGTTTCTGCTGCATCTGAAGGGTTGGTTAGGTTGGTGGAGGGCTCAGCTCTGCATGCTGGGAGCAGGGTTCAGCTATTGGAAACTCCTAGCGTCACAGAACAGTAGGGGTTGGAAGAGACCTCTGGGGATCTTCCACTTCTCTTACCCCAGGTCCAGCAGTGCCTGGCCCAAGCAGTTCCACCTCTGCAGGCAGTGCCAGGCTGTGATTTTTCTCAGTAGATGCGTTCAGCCTTTTTTGCTTTTCCCTTTTCAGCAACGCTTGGAAGCTCTGCCCGTGTGCAGATGTTGCCACTCAGACCCATTGCTGTACTAACAACGAAACGCTCTGTGCATTTATATTTCGATTGAAGCAACATGTGTCAGAGGTGTCTGATATTTTCCTGAGACAGCAGTGGGCTGACATTGGGATGTTTGTTGTCAGCTTGCATCATGAAGATAATTTTTTGCATTCAAAATCTAATTATATTGACATAATTATTCCCTTCCATGAGACAGTTGTAGGGCACACTATGTTGTGAATTGCTCTCAGCTCTGCATGGCACTGCGCTTTGTGTTTGATCAACTCGGTACCTGTGGCAATGGCCAAAGTGCCACTGCTGGAAGGAGCTTGTTGTAGCAGTACCACTGTGCCTCAGCACTGCACTCTCCTTTAGGATCAGGAATTCTCAGCTTCCAGGTCAGCCCTAAGGCTAGCAATCTGGGGGTTTTGCTCCCTGTCAAGGATCCACATCAGCGCCTGCTGTTAGCAGCAGAAGAACAGGGAAGAGGAATTAAATGCAGGCAGCAAACTACATACTTCATTAGCACGGTATCCTGGAGCCAAGGATTTAGCTCAATAGAGAGGCTCTTATCAGTCTTACCAAGGCTCGGGAGTGCTGAATTTTGGGAAGCTTTTTGGCAGTGCTCAGGGTGTTACCAGTATTGGCACCTATCCAGAAGCAATGGCAGTACAGTGCAAACCTAGCTGGGCTTTGCATGTTTTTATGAACTGGAATGCTCTTCCCCTGGGGTCCGGCCGCCCTGTGATCCCAGAGCTCCTGTTATTTGCTCTGACAGCCCACTGGCTCCCGCACTGTGGCCTGTCGCAGCCCACGCTGCAAATCATCTCTCACCTTGTCACCACCGAGATGGCAATTTTACAGCTGGCAGCCTCAATCACGTTGAATTTGCAGCTTGCGCTTCCTCTCCTTTTCTCTCTATCGTGTGATGATTTAGAAAACTGCACAAAGAGTTCTTTTTGGGTTCACCCTGAGAAGAGCTGACATCAGATGAGGATGGGTCAGGCATCCCTGGTGCTGTGCGTGCTGCCAGGCCTGCAGTGCTTGTTGTGTTGTGCCGCTTGCCAGGGTTTTCCTCCCTGCAATTTAAATTATAAATTAAACTTCTGGCTTTCTTATAAGCAGGTGGTATCTCTGGAAAGTGCTTTGTTTCTAAGCAGGTGTGCTTAGAACTCACAATGTGTGAGTGGCCCCAGCAGCCTCCCATAGTATCCAGCCCCACGCTGTCCATGGGAGCTTTGGAGCTCAGTGCTCCCAGACCCAGTTCTTTGGGATGTGCCATGCAGGGAGAGATGCTCATGCATGGTATCATGCTCAGACATTTGTTATGCTGGGTGTCACATTGTGATTTAGCAGTGAAGCAGCAATGCTCCAAAATCACTGCATAAGTGCAGTGCAGCTATTGTGGTGTGCACCTGAACCGTTGCAGTCATTGCATGCCCCCCTGCACAGTGATGGGCAGCCCCACTTTGTAGGAAGGGATGCATGGCTTGGAGCCCATGGCTCTCTTCAAATTTCCTTCTATTTCTTGTCCAGGTTTTATGCTCTGTGTTGGGCTGCGCACACACATGCTGATCTGGCACTCAAGAAGATGTCACTTGTTACTAATTAGCCATCTGCAAACCCCGACTATGCACTGCTACAGCCATGCATCTCATGGAATCATAGAATGGTTTAAGTCAGAAGAGACTCCAGAGGCCATCTGGTCCCACTGCCTGCAGTGCACAGGGACACCCACAGCTCCATCAGTGCTCAGAGCCTCATCCCCTGACCTTGGGTATCCGCAGGGGTGAGGGACTACCACCTCTCTGGGCAACCTGTGCCAGTGTTTTGGTGCTCTTAGTGTAAAGAACTGGTTCCTTACATGCAACCAAAGCAAAGGTTCTTCATTCTGGAGACACACTCATCTTTCTGCATAGCAATTTTTGGTTTCTCCTTATATTCTGCCCTGAACTCGTTACCGTTTGCTCATTGCTATCAGTCTCCTCCCACTGAGGGGTGCTGGTCAGCGATGCAGTGAGACACCCCACTGCAGGAGTGTTGCTCCAGCACTGTTTGCTCATTACATAGGATAGGGCATGCATTACACGGTGGGTTTGCAGGTGGTGGGTTGGGAACTGATGCAGCGTGGTCCTGCAGGAGCAGCAGTTGGCCGAGGCGGCGGCGGCACGGCAAGGGCTGCAGGCAGACCTGGGCACGGCCATCCGACGCATCGCTGACCTGCAGCTGGCCCTGGAGGAGCTGCGCGCCAGCGATGACAGCGATGCTGAGAGGTGAGGGGGGAAGGGTGAGCTAGAATCCACAAGCTCAGAAATTCACTCCTTCATAGTAAGCGATTTCCAATACAATTGGCACATTACAGTGAGGTGAGAAGTGCTTCCCGGCAGTGGTGTCCTCAGCTGCCACGCTTGGCAGCAGCACAGTTCTCTGCTCCATATCCTTCCCCAGTGCCCGGTGGTGCTGCAGTCCTTGTGCCCTGGGCTGGGATCTGAGGAAGCAGGAAGCAGGGTGGGGGTTCATAGCCATGCAGTGTGCTGGGAATGGCCCGATTAGGGTCGTTAGGATAGGGAGGCTGTGCTGCTGCTGACTCTGTTCTCTGCTGTTTGCAGCGTGCAGACGGCGCGGGACACACTGTGCTCCGGGAGAGAGACGTGAGTGAGCTCTGTGCGGGGCTGAAGGAAAATCCCAAAGGATCTCATCCAGCCTGAAACTGGAGCAGGGCTGCTGGGGGTCACTGTTCCTAATGAGCTGCAGGATACAGAGGGTTCTGCTCCCAAATTCCCAACCTGACACTAACAGGGCTCTGCTCTCCCCACAGGGATGCCTGCTCCAGCGTTGGCTCTGTGCTGAGCCTGGAGCCTGCAGAAAGCCTCTACTCCTGGCCAGGCTCATCTATAGGTTGGTCATCCCCAACTGGTGGCAGCGTGGCTGGTAGCATCTCAGCGCTGTCCGTTGGCAGCCGCAGCACCCAGGGCCTGAGGTAAGGGACTGCCTGTGGGGATTGCACCACTGTTTTTTTGTTCCAGATGAGATATCTTCCAGGATTTGAGGAAAAAATGTCAGTTTGTGAAAACCACTCACAGATCAGCCCAAACACTTTAACAAGAACCTTCAGTTATCAGATTGTTAATTCTTAGCAATGAGGAATACATCCCACCTCCTGTTTTGCACAGCACATTGTGTTTGGGGTGGTTTAGCTAAGGAAAGATATTGATTGGCTTAGAGCCTGCAAGGCTCCATGCCTGACATTTGCAAGAATTTTGCAAAGCTGAGTACTTTGCAAGTGGAAAGTAGTACAGGAGACCCCAGGGCAGGCACAGGGGTGACCAGAGCACGACACAGACCTGTGGCATCACTTACCACTTGAGTAGTGTATATGTGAGCATGTGTTGGGGTGGAGTGTCTCACCCAGTGTGGACAAGGAGTGGGGGAACTGAGGGAGCTGAGGTTGCAGCATCCAACTGGGGGAGGCCAGATGAAAGCCACTACATCAAAACCATGCTTCAAGCGGTGTAATATCCCTTGATGTATTCTCCAGAGATAATTTAAAGAGGCGATGCAGCCTATTTGAGGATTTGTATGCCATATGCTCGCTTTTTGCTTCTGAAGAAACAGTATGCATTTATACAGTTTTAATATGAAATATGTTAATTTCTGACAGCAGTGCTGCCGGGCTGGAAGCAAGCTGGAGGGTGGCCCAAGTGCTCGTGTGGCTGAACTGCTCGGCTCCGTGCCATGCGGCACGGGGATGTGCAGTGACATCCGCTGTGCACTGTGGCCAGCACTGCGCGCATCCTTGACAAACCCCTTCTTGGTGTTGCATGTGTGTAGCAGGTGAAGGGGATGAATTTTGCAGTATGCCAAGTTTGGGAAGCTCCATCTCAGAAAGGTGGTGGTAGGTGCAGAGAGGGCACCTGGCTTGCGTGGCGCTGGGGAGACTCTGCTCAGCAGCTCCGCATCCTGTGCTGGTGCAGCATGGGCTGAAGCAGCTCCAGAGCGTGAGCCCTGAGTAAGGAAGGTGCTTCCCCTATTTTTCATGCATGGATGTGCCAAATGATAGCTTTATAACAAACGGAAGAAACGTTTTTTATGTGTCATGTGCTCTTGGCGTCGGTTGCTTCTGGATGTTGCAGCCAGCAGTGTGAGCAGATGGAAGGATGAGCAAGGTCATGCAGGGCTGGGGGTTGCTGCCTGCAGCACAGGGCTTGGGTGCCTCTCCTGTGGTTGCCTTGGGGATGGTGTACAGGGACAGGCAGCACAGGAATGGGAGCTCTGGGAGCAGTTGCTGGGCTCATCCCCCTCAGCACCACTTGACATCCTTTGCTCCAGCTGATCTAGCTGTGGTCCTAAGTGCATGGCAGTAAATCAG
Organism: Lagopus muta; assembly: GCF_023343835.1. Classification (NCBI taxonomy): domain Eukaryota; kingdom Metazoa; phylum Chordata; class Aves; order Galliformes; family Phasianidae; genus Lagopus; species Lagopus muta. Next base: position 5,620,083 of record NC_064449.1, on the reverse strand, counting down.
AAGTTATGGCTTATATTGTGTTTGTGAGATGAAGTATAGTGGAATTATAATATAAAAAAAAAAAAAAAGGCAGATATGTAGGCTTGAGAATTAATAAAAATAACTTACTGGACTGACCATGGCCACAGTGAAAGGAAATTTGCACCCAGATCTGGATATAATGTGGCAGCTGGGGTTTGTGAGAAGGCCAATTTTAAATTCAGTGTGGTGGCTTTGCTTGGCTGCAGCTAATCTGTGGTGGAAACATTAGAGAGGAGTCAATCTGAAACGCAACAAGCAGAATAGGAGAGGCAAGGTAATAAAGATGAGATCAGCACAATGAGCTCTTCCGTATCAAGATTCCTTTGTCTTACACAAGCACCCACAATGACAAATGAATCTGCCTAGCGCTCACTTCTCAGCCGTACACATGGGATGTTTCCTGAACAAACAGCTGTCAAAAGCCAGGGGAAGGAATATAAGGCTATTACTGTCAAGGTAGTGCACAGACAGGAGAGACTTGATTAACGCATTCTTTAATTCTCTACTATTTAAATGCTTGTACAAAATGTTGGACAGCAGGGCTAAGCCTCGCTAAGCACGACACATTGCGGAGTTGGAATAAGCCTTCCGTTTTTCATTAGGAAGCAAATTCCAAACTCAGTGGGCTGATCCTGCCGCTTGCTGCAGAACATCCCTGCAGAGCTGCTGACCCCGAGGTGCAGGCAGGGACACCCCAGGGCCAGGCACAAGGCTGGGCTCTGCCACGCTGATTTTAATTGCGCGGAAAGCAAATCATTGCACTGAATGCTGGGAGCTGCTGTAGATGATGGTGTGGTGAGAAAATCCTTTTCTGACGGAAATGAGGCCAATTTCTTCTCTCTCCCTGGAATGGAGTTATCTTGGCTCTATTTATGAGTTACCAGGAAAAGCATCCGAGACGCACTTTTATGCCTGGTCATGTGTTGCAGTGCATGCGTGGATTTTATTGTACAAATTATTTCAACTACCATAATTGTAATCATGTTAATTGCTGTGTAATCTTCACTAATTATTGTTGTATGTCATTTGCTTTGGTGTGAATGGCATATTACAGAGTCCCGTTTGGCTCACAGATGCCTCAGAGTTCTGCATGAGGCCCTATTTTTGCTCTTGACTTAGGGAAATCTCTGACACCTGGCGACCAGCAGTGCTTTGCTGGGTGGTTGCAGCGTGGTTGAAGCATGGACAGAGGAGGACTGCTGCAGGACAAGGCTGTCTTGCATTTGTGCCTGGCTTTTTCAGAGTGTAATTAATAGAAAATGAGGTGTAACTCCAGTGCCTTTGTGGCACCAAGGCGTGCAGCAGCAGGGGATGAAGTGCTGGTGGCTGGTGGCAGCCAGGAGCCTTGGGGATCTCCATGGAGCACAAAGCTGAGAGCTGCTGCAGAAAGGCACGTCAGCCTCATTCGTATTCTTCCCTAGAGAAACACACAGTGTGATATTTTGATCTCAGATATGGATCTTTGTGGTGGTACCTCCAGGTTTTGGCAACATTGCTTCCTTTGAGGAGAAGCGCTAACAGCTTTTGTTGGAAGGACTCAAGTGTTTTAGGTGCTGGAAAGAAAGAGGAAAAGTGTCAGATGCTGAGCAATCCCTGCAGTGATTTCCTATGGCACGGCACACAGCTGCCTGCACGGAGTGGCTGAGTGCACAGCAGAGTTGCCCCTTCTGCTGTGGGGCAGGGATGGGTGAGCGTGGGGCAGACACAACGCTTTGCCACCCCCTGGCATCAGGTTGGAGCTGGGGGCAAACACTGTGCTTGCTGTCGCCACTTTGCTTCAGGCTGTAAAGATTTTTATAAAAATAGTAACTGTCCATCTTGCTGAGCAGGGCGATAAATAGCAGAGTGCAGACTGGTTGTGTTACAGCCCATTAGGGTTTCTTACCTCTTCAGTTCCCTTTTATCTCGGTCTTAAAAACCAAAGCAACACATTGAAGCTGACTGTTTAATTTATGAAAGTCGGTCATGCAGCAGTCAGTTTACACTATTATTTAGAAACGCAGAGAATGATTGGAACAATTTCCGTACAAATTCTCTCTGAAGGATTACACTAGCTATTTAGGTAAGATGCAATTTAGGATCCTAAAACCCAGCATTACCAAAAGGTCTGAAGCCATTAATCAGCTGGACGCTGGATGCAGCGGCGCTGGTGAGTCCTGGAGGTTGCTGCGTTCCACGAGATTAAAACTGTGGTTAATTCCCTTTGCATTGGATAATCAATGCCCACTGATGAGCTGAGGGCACTGGGGGCTGGGGGAACATAGAGTGCCTCTGTTCCATTGCTCCTGCAGTTGCTTCCCTTCCCTGGCCATGGAGTTTGTCTTCAGTCCCATGTAAATTATTTCACGGGTCAGCACAGCCTGCTCTGCGCTCGTCCGGTGTTGTCACCAGGATTATCCACTGTCACCCTGTTCCCATGGCAACCCGAGCTTTCCCTGGGCAGGATGCTTTATTACTGCCGATGGAAAACCTGATGGTTGCTCCTACACTCCTGCTGGGCTCACCAAGGTTTGTTTGTATTTGGGTTCTGTCGCTTTACTTTGCCCTTTTCTCTCTCTTTTCCTCTTTTTGGTACCAGACAAGCTTAGACCCAGGCAGCCTTCTCATTGCAGCTGGTTTCAGAGTCCCCTTGGTGCTTTCTAACCCTTTTGATGGGGATACTTATGGGGTCCCTGTGCCCAACACCAACCACAGTGCTTGTGTGTGTCCAACTTCCTGGTCTTACCAGCACATGGCTGGGAGTGAGCAACCTATAGATAGTAACTGGCTATCACTGTGCTAAAATTACACTGCACACAGCTCTACAGAGATGCTTCTTTGTTTCAGATGTGCCCTGACAGCGTGGTCCTTCTCCTTTCCCTGCAGTGGCACAGGCAGAAAATACATTTTTTCAGCCCTTCAACTGAAAGATGAAGGGGTGAGGGTGCAAAGTGTCACACCTGGGGTTTAGTGACATCAAAGCCACAGGGATTGCAGCCCCTCCCAAGCTCTGTGAGGAGGACAGGAACAGGTTTGATGCAGAAAGCCCTTTTGCAGTGTGCACCAAGACCTGGCCCCTTGAGATGAGAGGGCTTTTGCTGTGGGAACACTCCCCAGCTCCTGTGGCAGAAGAGCTACTCAGTGCCATTGGACACTTTGGTGAGGGACCAGTAGTGCCCAGGGGAAGGAGGGAGCGCCCTTGTTTCCTCCATCCAGCCACTCTATCTCCATCCCTGTCACGTGAGGCTGGGAGCAGTGTCACTTCTGTAGTGCCAAGGAGCAGGGCTGGTGGCAGGACCAAGGCTGGTCTTGGCCGTGGACCCGCTGAGGTCAATGTGGAGAGACGAGCCATGTTGTGATGTTGGTGATCGCTGTTGTTGTTGTTGCCCTTTCTGCTGTTCCATGTCTGCACTCTGTAAAAGCTGCAATCCTGGTAGCAAGAGCCATCTGTGCTGAGCTGATGCCATTCCCTGGGTAGCACCATGCAGAAGGCTCCGTGAGCCCATTGGGGTGAGGGCTGCGTATTTCTGGGTCAGAGTCCTGTTAATGCCAGTGGGTGGTGGGGCTCACCCTTGATGAGCACACGGTGCCCACACCAGAGCGTTTGCATTACGGCTGCTTGCAGGGTGAGCTCCCTCCCCACACAATCACTCTCACTTCTACTCACGTCTGACAGCTGCTCTTCAACAAGCAGATTTTTCCCCACTTTGCATTCGCTTAAGGGGTGAAAACATGTGCTGTGGGCAGAGGGCAGTCCCAGTGCTGCCTGGCAGGGTGATGTGCTGCTGTCCTGCTGTCCTCAGAGCCCCTCTGCAGGGCAGATCCCGCGTGGAAGCATCTCATCCCAGCTCTGCTGTTGTGCCCTGCCCAGGGCCGGCCTTTGTGCTGCTGTCACACTTCCCTGTGGTTTTTGCTATCTGGAGGAGCGCCCTGCAGTAATGTTAAGAAGCATTTGGTTTGTTCAATGAGTTGGTTTCATAAAATGTGAGCATAAATTTGGCTTAGGCAGAAAGAAAACAAATCCTATATATTGCTATAATATGATGAGAAGAAAGGACATTTGGAGGTGTGTGTTGCTTTGGCAGAGCTAAAGCGGATGATGCCATACACTGTATGCCACAGTTAGCTGGTTTTGTTTTACTCAGAGTTATTTAAAGACAAAATCTTGGGGCACTGCTGAACTTTTTGTTGCTGCAATGAGTTTTTTTCTGAGATTACCATGCAAATTGCCCCTGCTGGATGGGATTACGGCAGCTTAAACTAATGGCACTCTGTTGTGCAGGGGGAGCAGAGACACCACAGAGCCCGCAGCCACCCGGCTGGGCTCCTCCTTGAGCACCACGAGATCTGTTGATGCCGCAGACACCGGGAAGGCTGTGAGCCCTCTGCTCAGCGCGAGAAGACGGGAATATGGAAAGCCTCCCTCAGACAGCACGGAGCTGACGAGCCCGCTGGACAAACCCGCAGCCAGGTCCCCTCTGCCCAGCGCCTCGGCCGCGCTCTCTGACTACGTGGGGGAGCTGCGCAGGAGGAGGGCGGCGGAGAAGGAGCAGGGCCCGCTGCTGGAGGACGCTGCAGCCCTCCCCATCTACCGCACCACCGGAGCCGCGGCCCTGCGGCGCACCAGGCCTCGCCTGGGGGATGCGGGCACCGAGCTGCCCGGGGTGAGCGACGGAACCGACGGCGGCCTGCGCGGCCTGGCCCAGCAGCCGGGGCAGCCCACGCTCTCCCCGGTGCTGAAAAGAGCCTCCAAATTCGGTTCCTGCGATTCCCTCCTGCTGTCCCTCGGCGGCCCAGAGCTGCTCGGGCCGAGGCCGTGGAGGAGCCGCCTGGAGCCGTCAGCCGAGGAGGACGGGCAGGCTGCAGACTGGGCCTCACCCGGCACCGGGTTGGGAGAGGGGCTGGGGGGAGACCCCCGTGCCTGGAAGATCCCCACCCTCGACTTTGAGAGGAGAGCCAGCACCGAGGAATTCCTGCCAGCCATTCGCAAATCCCGCTCCACCAGCAGCCTGGCCAAGCCCGGCAGGGACAGGAAGGACGGCCACCGGGCCCTGACCGTCCGCTTCCAAGACGAGGCAGTGGTGGGCGATTCGGCATCCTCCAGGAGCAGGAGTGTGGCACAGCCCGGCCTGGCCCCCGGTGGGGACCGATCCGACTCCTCCTCTTCCTCGGGCTCCATCCTCTCCTCCAGGAGTGCCGACAGCATCAAGCAACGGCCGTGGAGGTCGGACGGAGAGGGCTGCAGTGGGAAGGGCAGCACTGAGAGCAGCGGGGAGAGCCACCGGGCAGAGGCAGAGGGGAAGGAGGATGACGTGAGCAGCATCATGAGGAAGTACCTGGGAAAAGAATGAGGTAACAGCATCGAGCCGCGAGCCCCGGGTGCTCTGAGCTCACAGCAGTGATGGCAGCTTTATCACCAAGCTGCTGCCTGGGCCCGCTCTGTACCCCTGGAGCTGTGTCCTCGGGGTCCTGCCACGCATCCCATAGACAGCCCTCAGCCCTGTGTCCGCTGGGCTTCCTGCCTGGACACCAAAGGTGACCCCTCTGCAGCTCCAGCTCCCAGTCAGGCTGCGTCCTGTAGTTAGCAATTGCCTCTGACAACCACTTGGATCCAATTTTCGGATTACAACTGACACTTCAAGAATTAGGATTTATTACTGCAATCCAGGTTTGAAAGCAAAGTCCCTAATGAATGCGCCACAACTGTAATTAAGTGTTTAAAATAGATTAGGAAAACATTTTGTAAAACCATTGCCTTTAGACGAACTTATTGGGTGTCAAGCTGTGACCAAATTGACTAAGCCAACAAAAGAAGGGAGCGCGTGTTAATAAAACATTTCTTTCCAGGAAGCAAAATTTGCATAATGCAATGTCCCACTTTCCCCAGACTTTGTCACTATAACAGCAGCAACTGGACTCTGTGCTGTGCACAAGTGAGGAGCCGCCAGCAGGCAGAATCCCATCCCTCTTTTGGAAGGGCACCTGTTAAGAAGTATGCCATTCAAACAGGGGCTGAAAGAGGCTCCCCAAAAGTCATGAGTTTTACAGCTGATGAGACTTTTTGGCTATAGTCATACCACAGTTCCTGCACGCTCCTGCTCTGTTCTGTATCACCGTGGGGGTTCTCAGGGTCAGCACTTTCTCCTGCAGTCTCCTTGCTGCCGAAGGTGCCTTGTTCCATTGTAGCACTGCCCAGAATTAAGCAACACAGCTGAAGGATGTTTTTGGGTCTTGGTGTGAAATGCAGTAACCGGAGTGAAGTGTGAGGGCCAGTCAAGCTGAGCTGCACGTTGAAGAGCACACAGTACAAGCTCTCACTACATATGCTTTTCTTCTATTTTTAGTTTTCCAGAAGCTGAGTCTTCATCTGAAGTTTTATAATTCCATTCACAACGAAGCCGGACACATCTGCAGTTTCATGGCCACACCTCACTGCCATGAAGGACAGCATACAGTACCTGGTGCAATGGGAGGCTGTATTCCCATGTCTGCTTGGTTTTTACACAATAAAATTTTTGCTTCTTCACCCCAAGCCTCCCCTTGCCTTGCATTTCCATGCAGTGTCACTGAATATGTGGAAAGGCATGGGGTGCTCCCAGCTCTACTTCTCAGAGTACACCCGTAGGCAGGGACCTCCCACCATACCCTCTGTTTGCTCCTGACCAACTCTTCTTATGGTCACAATGCTATTCCCTAGAAGAAACCCCACATTTACTCATCTGTGGGGTGTTTGTGGCACAACTATATAGGTGCATGCAGCACTCTGCTTCCCATCAGTGCTTGGCTGGAAGGCTCTCACCGGGTTGCACAGCCCCCTGTGACCTTTGGAAAGGCAAATTGGGCAGTATTCAGCATTCAGTCATGCTTTTTGGATTCCTCCCATTCATTTCTAATTTAAACCAAACCATGGCAGCAAGTAACATTTTCCTTGTCACAGATGAATGCAAAACCTTCGTCTCTGGGTTCCCGTCAGCAGTTTGCTCAGCCCCGTGTGCTCTGTAAGCAGTTTCTCACTCCCAGCAGTGCTGCAATGCCAGCAGCACACACTGATGCACCACTGCATCCCAGGCACAAGGTGACAATCCCCATGCACAGGCATTCCTGGCCACTCACGAGCTCTCAGGGTAGCAGGTATGTGTGCCATTCCAGTTACTTCAGATGTTTACCCAGCCTCGCGCTGTGCTTTGGGAAGCGAGGGTCCTGCTTTTGGCACTGAAGTACATTCACAGCAGTCCCTGCAGAGCACCCATAAAACATGTTTTCTGCGAGCATGTTGAAATCTCTCAGAGCTCAGTGCAACCCTGTTCAGAAACAAGTGTACGGCTGTTGTTTTTAATCCTTTCTTCCCTTGAAACTGGCACGCTGAACTGCAGCACACTGTGTAATCATTACAGTCCCTGCAAGTTCACAGATTAAGTGAAAGACATCTCTTCTCCAGTCTTCTCTGCATAAAGCAGGCAACTCAAAGAGGAGAAAAATAATTTACAGAAATCCTGTGCTCCCTTCTGTGCTTTCAAATGCAAAAAGAAAAAGCACAGATTGTGCAGTTTGGAAGAGAAATCTCTGCAGTCTGCCCTTCCATCTTGTAAGAACATTTCTTTAATACTATGCTCGAACAAAAACTTATGGGAAAAATCTGACTAAGCTGCAGTGGCCTAGCTTGGCAGGGATGAGAACTTAGGATCGTGAAGGTTGGACAAGACCTCCAAGATCGTCACGTCCAAATTCTCCCTGATGAGCCTCTTGGTCTGAGTGCTGCTCTGAGTGCTGTCCCCAGGTTTGCTCTCTAAAGTCTGACCCACAGACATGGGATGGGTGAGGTGTCAGCTTGCAGCTCATTCTTAAGCTAATATCACTGCACATAAATAAGTCAATGTGCTCAAAGAGTTGCATAAACTGCTCATTATTGGGTGGAGGCAGCAGAGATGATTCTTTTGACACTGAGCTTTGTATCTGGAATTACTACACCATGCTGCTGCGGTGTTTGCTGAACATTAAGCTGTTGCTATTTAAACCTGCAGAAGGAAAGCAGATTTGTGTGTAATAATATACAGGGCTCGCTTTTTTTCTTCTTTCTGCTTTTGCTTTGCAGGACACAAAGGAAATTGCTCTGTCACTTGAAATGGCTCTGCACATCCTTTAGCAGGAAAAAACAGCACTTGGACTGGAGATTTTCAGCCTGAGTCCAGAGAATTGTTTGCCCTTGAAACCCTCTGTGCAGCGGAGATCTGTTCTCACGGGCAGTGAGAGAGAGCGATCTGTCAGCTCTGGCCTGCAATAAATCCACGGCTGCACAGCGCGGGGTGCAAAGTGCCTGTGAGCTGCACCATCCCTATTGCACACAGACACGTAACCAATGGGCAGAGCAGCAGGTCTCGGCATGGGGTAGTTTATAGCCTACAGTGGGACAACAAGAGTTATTCTTTTTGCCCCCGTATTTCAGCTGCCTTTATCCCGGAGCCGCTGCTTTGTTTTTTGTACTGCCTGCTTGTGGTGCTGCCAGATCAGCTCGGGGCTCCTGCGGGCTCCAGGAACCCCTGGCTTGGGGACATCCCCATGTGTCACTGTTGGAGGTGGGTAGCCACATCACCCCATGTGCTGTGGGGGGGAACAGAGAGAGCCAGTGCTTCCAGTGGGGCTGATGCATGGCAGGGAGGTGCCTGCAGATCAGACAAAGGAGCGCCAAGCGACAGAGGCTGCCAAGTTTCTAATTAACATAATTAAAACGTGCTCTTTTCTTCCAATGGATGTGCCTTCTGCAAGCATCCATCAGAGAAATGAGCTCTGTAAAGAGCTCCTTCCTTTGCAAGATGCCCATAATTCAGGACTGACAGTGTCCACATCCATCCTGTTGCTGACTGCGACATTAATGGATTCTGGCCTGGCTGTTCCTGTACTGTCAGAGGCTCCTGCCTTGACATGTCCCTTCCCTAATGGATGGAGAACTGCAAGCTGTGAGCTCGTGCTTCCCTACATGAGTCACCAGGACGGGGATGTTCAATCCCATGGTTGGCACTGGGACTGGCTCCCAGGTCCCCATCCTCCCCCCTGTGCAGAAGAAGCAACAGGCTCTGATAGCAGGGGAGTTGTGGTCCCCTTCTTCACTCTCAGGGAAGTCAGGGAAACACATTTATAATGCTTCCTAGTTATGAACAGGGCATGTAAGATTCTTTCCAAACAAATAACCTGCTTTCCCCCCTGTGCCTCCATCCCAGTTGCCTCTGGAAATGCTCTGCTTTGATACTTCACTCTTCTTAAAGTGTGCTTCACTCTTCTGCAGAGGTGCAGAGGGGCAGCTCCTTACTCTGCACAGCTGCTGCAGCCTAGCAGAAGGATGCATGGAGCTGCTGGGCCCATCCATTGCTGGTGGACCTGAGAAGACAGAGGATGGGGGCATTTTCCACGCTCACGCTGCTACCAGCTCACCCAGCGCCGCCGGATTCAATTTCATGCCTATTGGATGCACCGAGATAATACCGAACTGCTGCCGTGCACAGAGCTTCTCTACCAGCTAAACGTGTCCCATCCCCTGCAGGTAACCATCAAACGGGTGTGGGGATGTGCTCTGCAGCAACAGGGAGCTCTGTGAGGCTGTGTGAGGACGCGCTGCCGCATGGCACAGCAGAGCGCAGCCCAGCACGGCCGCGGCTCTCGTGGAGCAGAGTTGTTTCTCCCTGACTCGCTGTCAAGCTGCTCGTCTGACTTGAAAGTGATGTATTTCTTTGAATCGCAGCCCTGAAAGAACAGCCAGAGCTTAATTACAGCAAAAGGGCCTTGTGCTTGTGCGGCACATCACAAAGCAGCTGGTGAGAAAGTTTCCACAATAGGAACCCTTCCAGAGTGACGTCCTGGCGTCAGGGGGTCCTGGAAAAGATGGAGAATTTAAAGGGAAGAAGAAAAAGAGCAGAAGAAAATAACCACACCGAGCTTCATTTGCATTCCTATTGCAGAGCTTCAGCCTTGCAATACACCCAGGGCATCGCATTGCCATTCCCAGGCGGTGGGGCAGCAGTGCTGAGCTCTGCAGCCCCGCATCCAGCCCTTCCCTGCACTGGGGCTGAGCTCCGCACCCCTCAAACCCTTCTACTCAATCATCACTGATCACAGTTCGGAGCCCCAAACAGCTCACAAATTAAATTATTTATTCATATAAAATGTGCTTACAATCGCAAAAGGGATTCACTTAATTGAAAGTGCAGCCAGCATTTTAATAAAACCATAAAAGGGTGAAACGTGCATAAATGCAGGAAAAGTGTTTAATCTCAGAGAGATTGCTTGATGTTAGAGAGCGCATTCCGCTCCCAATATAGCTAAGCAAATAATATTGAGATCCCACGAGCAAAGAGATATTTTTATCTTTTCGCTCAAGCCCTGGGTTTAAATTTGACATTATAATTGTGAATTATGCTAGTTCATTACCATAGCTACAGAAGGCTTTGGCCAGCCCGCAGATCACATTGCTGGTGACTGTTGGTGTGCTGTGCCTCCATCCTGGAGCTGGGGACTCCCTGCTGCAGCTGTGCCATGCGCTGTGGGCACACCATGCACGCATGAAGGGTCAGCGTGGGAAACTGCCTGTGCTTGGGTTGTAATCACTCGGATCGTAGCTGTGGGATGAACTTAGCTAATGAAGGGAACACCTGGCTGACGTGCAGCACCCTGCTGCCTTGGCAGCTCCTGGGGCAGCGCTGGGTGAGGGCAAATGTGGCCTCGTGTTCGGCCCTACACCACGTCCCAGGGGCTGCACATCTTCCTTGAGGGCCATGAGAGCTCCCAACAGCCCATTAATCCTTTTTCTTGTTAATACCACAGAGCAGCTTGTCAGGGCTGCCTGCTTTCTGATGAATAATACAGTGCAGCGGGGAGGCTGCGGGGAATTATGTAGCAGATTTAATTAGCATGGAAGTGAGGGACATGGAGAAGATGGAGTGGGTTGAGGATGTGGGGATGCTGCAGGGTGTGCTGGACGCACCACGCTTCTGGAGAACTCACTGCCCTATGCAGCCCCTGAGCCTCTGACACAAGTCTGTCCCTATTATGGTAGGGTCATGGCCATGGGAAATCTCAGTAGGACAGATCCCTGCTCCTGATGGATCCCACTTGGTGCACAGTGCCCTGGGAGCTGCTGCTGCCGCAACCCCAGTCTAATTTTGTGACCGGCACTAACACAGTGAATTACTGTGGGGAGCGTGAGGACAGGTTCTGGCTCTCACTTTTATAGGGATTAACCAAGAAGCATGCACAGAAATCCCCCAACAGCATGGCCTCGTGCCCTCAGTACAGAGTGGTATCGCTGCTGGGCCGCAGCGGTGCAATGCTCAGCGATTGCTGGAACGTAGGGCAGCAGCATGGAGGTGTGCTGGCATGGATCCATGATGGGGTGTGCGTTGTGGGGGTTGGGGGGTGCCCCCACCCCATGGGCCTCGCTTAGGCTCTGCCCAGCCTGCAAATCCCTGGGGATTTGGCAGCGATTAGGGGCATTAGCGGCGGCCTCACAGGGGTGACCACTTTGACTTTGCAGGTGCAGAGCCTCCTGCTGCTGGCGAGGTCCTGGAGGAATTGCTCCAGCACTGCCTTTGGCTCCTTTGGCTGCGGGGCTCACCCCAAATCCGTGAGCTGGAGGGGAGGAACTTGCAAAGGGCAAAGCGTCTTCAACCTCTTTATTAAGCAGCAGAGCACAGCTCAGCGCTCGGCTGGCATCCACTGATAAAAAAGAGATGGACAACTTTGGAAATCAGTGCAGCTCACAGCTGAAATTCCACACTCCTCTGTTGGCAAAGCTCGCAGCTGAATTGCAAAACCCTCAGACTCTCTGAAGCAGCGTGTGCCATCACAGCCCTGAGGAGCTCACCTTGCAGCATCAGAGGGTGGGCAGCAGCACAGCACCAGGAAACTCCTCTCCAGAGTCTTCTCCCGGGCAAGAAAGCCATTATTTAAAGCCATTATTTGTTGCGTGGGCTCTCCTGCATTAAAGCAGGGGTGCGGAGGTGGGAAGGAATTACTTTTGTATTTAATCACGCAGTAATTACAGGAGCGTGATTGACTTTGCTGCCTCGTCTCTGGTAGCAGGGGCAGCCAAATGGAGGAGCTCAGGCCTCAGCGTTTCAGCCACCCTCACCCAAATGCTGCTCCTAAGGCTGCGGGGTGCTGCAGGGCTGGGGCTGACCACTCAACACGGGCTCCCTTTGCTGCTGCCAGGCTTAGCCCAACAAATTGCTCCCAGCACAGGGCACACGTGTGCAGCGTGACTGCTGCTTGTTCTTTACCAACCCAGGAGCCGAAATGAATTGCAGCTATACAATGAAGAGTCACTTTATTGCTAAGGCATTAGGCAAAGCTAATGTAATCTGAACTGATATTGAATACAAATCCTTGGCTGTGAGTCACCCTGCTCTTACATTGTGTTCTGTCGCGGAGGAGTGGCGTGCCAATAGAATGCCAGGCATTAAAACAACAAGGTGGAAACGAGCTTTTCTTTCTCCCCATGAAAGACAGCCATAATGACAGCCAAATCACCCAATCATTGCATTAATTAATAAGTATTTGCAACCTCCTGAGATTGATTTGATCATTGTAACACCAAGTGAAGCCTGAAGAAGAATTCCTGGGGGAAGACCATTCTGATTTCATGTTCATTTTGGTTCTCGCTCACGTGCAAGAAAAGCAGCTTCAAGCCAATGAAGTGCAGGAACCCACAGAAGGTACAGTCCTGCATCTTTCTCATGTTACCCATTCCTGCAAGCAACAGGAATGCAAGACTTTTCAACAGCCCTTCCCAGCCCAGTCCCAGGCACTGGGTACCCAATATACACAGGAGGTGCTGCCAGGAAAGATGATTACAGATGCCACATTTGTGCACAATGCAAAATTAACAACCATAGTAGCGTTTTGTACTGATGGAGCATCATTCATCTCTGGGTAAGAATGCATTCTCACAGACATTGATTAATCTCCCTCCATAAACACTCCTGCAAGACAGGTGCTATTGATGCACAGTGCTAGGCACGACTTAGAATCAAGCATGGGCTTGTGCTGAGTGTGGAAATTTCTGCTGCTCACCGTACCTGAGGTCAATGCTAATGCAGTCCTCGATCCAGCAGCCAGCTGGAGCCACAGAGTCCTCCTTCCAACACATAGGGATGGAGAGGATAGGAGCAGTGCAGGCACCTGTCCCTGCAAACTTGGGACAGACCCTGTGAGAACCAAATAAAGGCCAAATCAGCAGCTAGGCACCGGTGTTCCTACGGCAGTAACCCTTTGTGCTTTGTGGGTGCGCACATTGCCCATCCCCGCCACCACCAGGAGTGACCCTGCTGCCCCTGGAGCACCAGCACACCCACCAGTGCACTCCAGGGCCACTGGGCACAGGGCTGGCAGCCCCCTCCTTCCAATCCCCTGTGTAATAGCATGCTGCCACACTTGACAGCTTCCCTTATCTGCTGCCAAGCTGATCAGTTCTGGCTGTAATTTCATGCTGTTATAGGCAATCACACTTGTAAAGCAAAAACCATGTCTGTATTTCATAGCCAACAACGTGAAGTCAGGTTTAAAGCACTGAGGAAGCCAGGCTGGCAGCTCCTTCTGTGTCCCATAGGACTGGAGGGGACGTACTCCACAAGGCTGCTCAGCCCTGCACGGGATCAGAGCCCCGGTGCTGCAGTGATGCAGGATGGCTACAGAGAGCTCCTGGTGCCTTCTGCTGCGCACTCACAGCCATGTCCAGGCACCAGGTGCCACGTGCAGAAAGAAGAAAGGCAGATAGCTGCCTGCCAAGGGGAGGGGTGGGGGAAAGGAGCTCAGATGCTTGCGCTCAGCGCTGGGCAGACACGGTGCTAGGCAGAGCATGTGCCGTGTGATTTGGGGAGGAAACAAAGCTCCTTCTGGTGCTCTCCATCTGGGCTGTAAGGTTGCCTGGGAAGAGAGGAAGGCCAAGTGCACCCAGAGTCCTCCTGGTGCCAATGAGCCCCGTGCCACCGCCTGCCGCATCCCCATGCCCCTGCTGCTCCAACCTGCAGCTCTCCCAGCCAGGACTGGCTGCAAATCCTGCACCGGAACCCAAGCTCTGACACCCTGCAGTGGAGGATCCCAACTGCACCTATTTCACTTTGCTTTTCACACTTTGCATTTTTGAAGAACGGGAAATGCAACGATGTAAAATCCTCTGTCATGTCACTCAACACAGGGCCCCTACGGAAGAAGGATGAAGTAAGAAGCCCTGCAGGCTTGACAGCCCCTCGACTGGCTCCAGGGAACCCGGGGATCCCTGATCCATCTCAATCCAGCTGCCTCCTGCTTGCAGAGCTGTGCTTTTAATTACTGCCAGGGTGAGGGATGGGGTTGCCACGGTGACAGAGCTAGCAGCTTCCTCGCCTCCGGAGCCCTCCAGCCCTGGGGAGCATCCTGGGGAGCATCCCTTACCTCCCTGTACCCTCCTTTCTATGTGTACCCCCATCCCCTCCATCAGGGCTGCCTGAACATCATTGGGGTGTCAGGGGGTGAACGTTGCAGCTTTGGTGATGGCTTTCCCTCAGCACCCAAACAAACCAGCCCAGGAAGCTCTCTATCCGCAGCAATAATTGATGCGAGCGCATGTTTTCAGGCAGGAGAACACCCCACCTCTGTTCCCACACACTCCGAGGGGAATTGCTGCTTTCAATCTTATTCATATTTATAACTCTTCACTTGGGCCCAGCCGGGCTCCTTGTTAAGAGATTTACAGCCCCTGCTAGCGCTCCTTCCAGGGCTCCTCTGAGCTGCAGGAGTTGATGCCATGCCCAAAGCTTTCCTGCAAGGATCCTCCCAAAGCCAAGCATCCCAGAGCACACCCCCCTGCAGGGACCTTGTGCTGGGGTGGGGGGCTGTGGCTGCTTCTGCTGTTTGCTGTCCCCCAGCCCTGCCCCCCGCCCTCTCCCCACATCTCAGGGGATGGTTATCGATCTGGTGGCACCCCGTGCTGAGCCTACAGCCTGCTGCAAAGCTTAATGAATTGATCAGTGAGCACTCTGAGATCCCCAGATGGAAAAGCCGTGTAATTACCAAGCAGCATCCAGTGGTACTCAGGGTAATTGCAGTAACGACTGCAACGACTCCCCTCCCCAGCAGGCAGAGCACAGGGGTTAATGGGGAACTTTGCACAGCAAACTAGGCAGAAAGATTTGCATTTCTTGGAGAGAGAGTGTGAGCTTTCCCCGGCTAGTTGGTTTGTGTTTGCAGTACATTAGCTAATCTCATTTCAGCTTGCACAACATCTCCCATCGTGCGAATGCACACGCACAGCCGTGATGCTGAAGCCCTGCCAGGGCCCCGCACTCGTTGCCTGTGTTCTGCCAGATCCCACACGCAGCACGGGGCAACCAGCACAGGGCCTTGCAGCCTCGGCAGATCCCTGTTTGCAGGGCTCTAAGCAGGCGCTGGCATGCTAAACGCTGTGCTTTTGGAGGAGACATTTATATAGCAGCACTTAGTGACTGCTGGTGAGCTTAGTGCCAACCCCTCATCATACTGACACGCTGAGCAGTGTCACGTTAGAGCGAGGCTTGATAATAGCTCTGCACGAGTGAAAGGTTATGATTTTGCTAAGATCCTGGTAAGTAATAGACCTGTGCTGGTGTCACGTGTTGGACATGCATCGCAATCACACGGCAGAAGTGTGGTGGGACCAGCATCCATATGGGGCCGACCTGCTGCCTGCGTGGGCATGGTGCATTTGGGGCTTTTGTGCAAAGGCAATGAGGAACATCCTGCCCTTGGTGGGCAGAGGGAGGAGCTGGGGGGCAGCGAATGCCTTCCAACCATGGGAGCTGCAGCCGTGCTATCAGCAAGGAGCTGGTGTGCTGCCAAGCACTTACAAACCAATCAATTAAACCATCAAAGCTTGGGAGAGCAAAGTGAAACGGTATGGATTCTTCCTTATGTGAGAAGAGCTTTGGAACCAATCCCCTTCCCCAAAATGAGAACAACCACCCCCAGTGCTGCCACCCTGCTCCCCTTGGAGCTCTGCACTTCTCCCACCATCCATCCCCTGCTCCCAGCACACAACCAGGCTGGTTGCAATCATTTACCCTTCAGGTTAACCTGCTCACAGAGTGCAGCCCGAGCTGACTGCCCTGCTAATCCCCTACTTGTGAGCGCAATCACCGGATATTTTACATGTACCTGCAGATGATAAGCGAAAATGTGAAGCAGTGACAGAGCTAAGCACTGGTTCTTAAAGGATTCATTAATAATTCCTCCATTTGAAGATGATTCCTCACTGCTGTTTTTGGAGATCTGTGAACGAGCCCGTTCTTAACTCTCTTCAGATGCACCGCTCTGATATGGATCATGCTGCTTTTCATGAGAATTCTGCTTGATGCCACATCAAATGCATTGCGACAACCTGCAGTAGCTCCGCAGACACCTTCCCCCCTCCCAAATCTGTAATCTCTTCAAAGACCACAATCAGCTGTTGGACAAGAACCCGGTTTTCTTAACACCGCCATTGCTGTGCTCACTGTCAGCCATTCTTTCCCTCTTTTCCATTTCCCTTTGCCATTCCTCTGCCTTTGCCCACCGCCCGACTGCATTGTCGAGATGCATCCGGTGGCATTCATCCCCAGCCCACATCTCAGGGACATACAGACCCAATCCACATCCCACAGAGACACTGATTGCAGAGCATGTTTTGGGGAAATCATTTGCCGTTGAGAAGAGTGTCCTCTGCTCAGTGCTGAGGCCGAGGCTGAGCCCATTACATCCTGAGAACAAGAAAATGGTAAGTGCAGCACGTGCAGATAATGCAGAAACAATGCATCGCTGCCCTCTTGCAGGCAGACAAGGCTGAGGAGCTGCAGAGCTTTGCCTCACTGCAGAAAACTTCCAACAAAACTTCTTTTTATTTCTTAAGGAGAAATTGCTAGATAGGACAACATCAATTCTGTGCACTCATGAATTTACAAATTCAGCTTTCTGTGTCAGGAACAGTATCTGGTGCAGAGTAACTTATCTTGCAATTTATATGGGAAGCAATGAGCAAATACCAGCAGCATTCTGGTGTGAATACCAATTTTGAACAAATACAGGGAATGGAGGCCCTGGTAAAAAAGCCTTCTCTGAGCAGGGCTCTGCTGGGCAATGCAGAAGGCAGCTTGCTCTGCACAATCCTGGAGAGGGTCTGTCAGGAAAGAGAACTCTTGCAATGCTGCCCTATCACAGACCCAGCCCTGCAGCCCAACCTGGTGGTGTGGTGAAAGGCTTTGTCGTGCCAGGGGAGGAACTGTGCACAGCCACTCAACTGAGCATCTTGGTTGGGGAATAATGGTGGTAACAAGGCTGGCAGGGTTCAGCACTTTGTGAGCTGCCGTTAACTAAGTTTTGAGTGATGCATGTGGGATAAAACAGTGCCAGTACCCTGTGTTAGGGCTGTGGAACAGAGATGCCGGGGCTCAGGTGGGCGCTGCAGCCCCACTGCATGGCCAAAGCCTTTGCATGGCTGATGGGATGGCCCTTGGGGGTGCGCCTCTGCCAACCCGTGCAGCAACCCGGGGGGGCTGTGCACCGCTGTGGGGCTGATGCTGCAGACACAGAGCCCTCCAGTTCCGCTGCCCCATCCCTGCAGCGGCTTTGTTTCCCCTCCAAATCCCAACAGGCAACAGAGAGTCTATTTTTGAGCCGGGCAAAGTCTTCTCCTGTCGCCAAGGAACAAGGGCTTCCCTCCTGAAAGGCCCCCAGCTGTGTCTGCGGGCACGCGCTAAAAGGGGCTGGAAACGCGCCTGGCCTCAGCTCAAACCCCCATTCAGTGTCCGTGTTTGTGAGGCAGAGCAGGGCTGCAGAAGCCAAGGGCTGGAGTGGCTCCGCCATTCTGAGGGACAAAGGCCTTTTTTTGCCCCAAGACAATATTGCCACTCAGCAGAGATGTCCCCCAGTCAGCAGAGACGCCGATCGTTCCCCAGAACTGTGATTCAGCGCCGGTGCAGGAGGCATCAGCAGTCAGCCCCAACCCCGTGCTGGGCTACAGGAACCTGGCTGCGAGGCAGGAGCATCCATGAGCGATGCCCAAGCCCAAAGGAGCAAGGCCTCCCCTTGGTCAGCACTGCTGCTGCCCTGCGAGGCTGCAATCAATGAATGTGACTGCAGAGCCAACGCAGCATTGCTGGGCTGCTGCATCCCCACCATAGAAATAAATGAGAGATTTATTTTCCCAGCGGTCTGGAATCTACATTGCTCCCACTGATCTCACCCAGTGGCATTGCCAAAACGGTGGGGCTGAGCTCCTCCAGGCCACCACATGTCCTCCAGCAACCACCATGCAGGCAATCCGGCAATCCTTTCCCTGTGTTGTTGGGGACAGAGCAGCAAAACCACTGGCTGGGTGAGCTGGGCTTCAGGAGCAGCTCAGAGAGCTGAGCAATGCCTCTATCTCCGCTTCAGAGCCCAGAGCTTGTGGGCTCAGCACAGCCCCACGCAGCTGCAGAACAACCCCAGAGCCAGGGAGCGGCACCGCTGCCCTTCTCAGAGCGCCTTATCTTCAAGCTGCTCTTGCTAAGTCACATCTGACTTAATTATGGTAATTAAGATTGACATGAAGACACGATTGAAATGTGAAATTTGAATTAGCTGTGAAACTTATCTGAATTTTTAGCGCGCTCATTGATTTTCTTCCCTATTAATCAAAGGTCCAAGGTAGCCACCGATGAACATGGGGTTAATTAAAGCGATGCCCACTAAAATGGCCTCAGGAGATGCTCCTCTTGATTTCCTTTCAAATTCCCTGAGCACTGCCCAGGGAGCAATATCCATTTCTCATTTCTCCTTTCCTTGCACAGAGTTCTGGGGCTGCTTCTCCTGCAGGGCAGCGCCCATCACCATGCACTGCCCACCCGAAACTGTGCACACAGGCTGAGATTCGGGCTCTGTTCCTCTCTCTCCCCCCCATCACCAACTTCTGCCACTTAGAGGGCATTTTTGCCTTACAAATTCCCCCTATCTTCCTTTTATTATTATTTTTTTTTTCTCCTCCCTGTTACCATGGCACTGATGTTATTATCTGGCTATCTTTGGAGTTTACTACGATGCAAATGAACACAATCAAAATCACTCAAGGAAAACTGCTGAACGAGAGACAACTTTTATCTGTGATAAGTGCAGGTCGGGAGGGAGGGCGGGGATGGAGCAGGGGGAGCAGAGCACACATACTGCCACAGATAGCTTTGTTATCCCAAATGAAACCTCTGGGCAAGCAAATCCCACTTTGGATATGTAGCATTTGTAGTGATAGCAGGTTTGGGTTATTGTTGCTGAGGTAACCAAATAGATGTCTAAAAGGTAGTAGGGTCTGATCTGCACTATCAACAAAGGAGATATTATGGGGAAGTGCTGGCCTTGGTCTTGTGATATTTGGCTCTTGTGCCACGCTTGGTGACACCACTCTGGCTATTGGATATGACAGGCAGAGGGGACCAGGCAGCTCTCACCAGGAGCTGATTTACAGTAAACAACTCAGGGTCAGATTTGTGATTTTGAGAGCAAGAAGCCTCGGTTTCTGTTCTTATCCAAGTCAGTGTAACAGCACTGGTAGCTCTGGCAGCTCAGCCACAGCCCGCTGTGTAGTGAGCCCATCTCACTGTATTGGTGGTGATTCAGGGGGACCAGAGTGGGCTGGGATCCTAGGAGCTGTGTGTCCCTGGTCACCATGAGCAGGGAGATCACAGAGATCTGTAGCTTTCTGAGGGTTGTCCATGGGGATGCCAGTGTCCTCACCCACAGTCAGAATACCAGCCTTGGCTTCCCTGGCTCCAGCAGCAGGACCAGTCCCTGGAGTTCCTGTGATCCCAAGGGGGGCACTGGGCCTGTATCAGCCCCTCCCAGAGCACCACTGCCCTCTCCACGGCCGGCATTTGGGCAGCCCGAGGGAGGAAAGGGGGCAAGACAGGGATGGAACGGGGAGCAGAGAGGGACCTGGGGAGCCGGTGGG
Source organism: Lagopus muta (assembly GCF_023343835.1). NCBI lineage: Eukaryota > Metazoa > Chordata > Aves > Galliformes > Phasianidae > Lagopus > Lagopus muta. Next base: position 5,600,132 of record NC_064449.1, on the reverse strand, counting down.
GGTCTGGGGACGAGGAGCAGCGAAGCCGGGCTGCAGCCTACGGGTTGAAGGAGGGGGGAGATTCCTGGGGAAGAGGGAGTCGCAGGGGGCTGCGGGGAGCCGGGTAGAACCGGGGAGAGCCGGGCAGAGCTGGAGGGAGGCCGGGGGGGGCCGGGGAGCTGCGGGCGGGGCCGCAGCGCACGGCGCAGCGCGGGGGCCGGGGCGGCCGCCGTTGCCCTCCCCCGCCGCTCGGCTCCGCTCGGCTCCGCTCCCCTCCTCTCCTCCCTCCGCCGCGCCGCTCCCCCGCGCCGGCTCCGGCTCCGGCGGCAGCCCCAACCCCAGCCCCCGCCCCCGGCCCGGCCCCGCTCGCTTCGCCTCCGCTCGCTTCGTAGCATCTCGGAGGCTCCGCCGCGCCCGCCGCCGCCGCACGATGCTGGGGCCCCGCGGGTTCTGCCTGCTCGCCCTTCTGCTGCTGGGCAGCCCCGCCGCCCCGCGCCCAGGTAAGCGGGGCGGAGCGGGGCGGAGCGGGGCCGTGGCCCCGGGGCCCTGCGCATCCCGGGGGTCGGGTGGGCAGGATGGGGTTTGGAGGGTAGGGGGAGGGGGAGGAGGAAACAGCCGGCCCGGGAGGGGCTGATGGAACCGGACGGGCCCCCCCCCACCCTCCGTGCACGGGGTCTCCGGGCCGGGCTGAAACTTCGGGCATTGCGGGCAGAGCACGGCCCGGCGGGACGGCGGCGGTTCAGCACCGCGGGACGGGCAGCTCCCGGCCGGGCGGAGGGGCGGCGGGGCGGCGGGCTGTGTGCGATCCGGCCGTGATAACGGCAGCGCTGTCCTGTCGGGATGTGTGGCATCGGAACCGTGTCCGACCGGAGCTGTGACAATGGCAGCACTGTCATAGCGGTGCTGCGTCCGCCCGGGGAGCGGGGAGTTACCGGCAGCTGTGTGCTAACGGGGGCCGTGTCCTTTTGGGGAGTCAGACTGTGCCTTGTCGGGGTCTGTGTGCTACCGAGGCCGTGTGCTAATTGATGGCGGTTTCCTCTGGAAAGCTTTGTCCGAGTGCTACCGGGCTGTATCCCACAAGGGAGCCATGTGCGGATGCTGTGCTTGGGCAGGGATATGTGTGCTGCTGGGATGATGTACATGGGAGCAGTGCCCCTCCAGGGAGCCATGCCCCAGCTGGGGGGGCTGCATGTTCATTCCACGTGTTTCACATTCCCGCACAAACCTGCTCCCTTCTTCCTTTTCCTATCGCTGTGATGACAGACCTAAGAATAGGCTTCGGGACCCATTTGCAGGTGACTTGACAAAGTCACTGCAAACTCGCGTGGTGCTTAGAGATTGCTAAACCGGTGGCTGCTCCTGATCTCTGGTAGCTGGATTAGGCAGTCGGCTCTGTGCAGTGCTAGCTCCATCACTGATGCGCATTGGGCAGAGAGAGGACTGGAGAGGCCAGTGCCTGCCTGTGCTGCAGCGTTTGTGCAGGGCCTGGGAGACTGACCCCTAGGGCTGGCAGTTGGTTTTAGCAGAGATTAACAGCTCCTGGTGTCAGGAGTGCTGTGCAATGTTTCCTGCCTTGCTTTCGCTTCTGTTCTTGTGTCCAGATCGCATTAAAAGAGTTTGACTTTGTACACAATCTATCCTTATTTCTGAGTAACAAAATAGATTGTGCTGTTTACTCTCTCACCTGTGTGTGTGTTCTGCACGTGACCGTAACAGTGTACATAACAAGGAGTCAGATCTGAAGTCTATTTGCAGTTGATGGCCTCCTGTTACAGAACTGGAACAAACAGACCGTTCCTCTGTTGTGCTGCAGACGCTGCCATACAGGCAGTGCTGAGCTGCACTGGGAGATGTGCCTGGGGGGGTCTGGGGGCAGAGCACCCACTGCGAGCAGCAGCCCAGCTTCTCCCAATAGGATTTGGCCCTGATGGCAAGCACGATCCGTCATTAATCTCAGGGCGGGAGAACACATTGTACCGAACTCCTCTCATGTTGGCTGAGTGGAAGCTGACAAATAGTTGACCCTTTGCGAGGTTTGGCGAATTAGTGCTGCAAAATCCCCGTCTGCTGGCAGCAATGCTGGGGAAAAGGGCTGCGTGGCAGCTCTGCCCGTGCCAGAGGGACCTTTGTCCTTCGTGTGCAGGAGGTGACAGCCAGAGCTCAGATCCGCAGTCCCTTCTGCTCTCAGCCTGGGAGGGGAGCGGGCTCAGACCCTGCAGGAAGATGGCTTGTTGTGCTCCATCTGCCTGATCTTCCAGCTCATTCCTTCAAGGAACAATCCGTGCTGCGTGACGCGCACCAATCACTTGCTCTGCCGGTGGCTTTTTGGCGCTTTGCACTTGTGGAGTCATTTAGATCAACAGAGAGGAGGTGTGAAAGCCTCTCCGCAGGCACCGCTCTGCTCCCACCCACCAGCACGGGGAGCAGCAGCAGTGCAGGCAGCGAGGCACGGCCCTGCGGGGTGTGAGGGCAGCGAGCAGCGTGCTGGGGGCATCGCGGGCTGTGTGCTGTTGCTGTGCTGGGAACATCGCGGGCTGTGTTCCACAGTCACGCTAGGGACATCGCCAGTTGTGTTCCAGCGCCGTGCTGGGCACACTGCGGGCTCGCACGTCAGTGCCCCGTCGGGAACCTCGCCTGCCGTCATTCGGATCGGGCTCCGCGTTCTGGGCTCGGAGCTCTGTGCCCGGTCCTCGTTCCGGCTGCCGGCCGCTAGGGGTGGTGCCGAGACCGGCAAATCCTCCGCAGGCTCCGAACTGGCCGAGCCCCGGGCATGGCCGACAGCAGCACCCTCGCTTGCGCTCTGCCTTGTTTTCTCCTGCTGGCTTCTATTGGCTCGTTGTGACTCACCTGGCCACGCGAAGAGCGCAGCGTCAGAATCCTTCCAGAAAATCAAGTTTGTCCTGCAGGAAGAGAGACCGAGCAGAGCCAGAGAGAGGTCTGCAACAAATGGACAGCATGCACGCTGCCTTCAGCATCACCCCGAGTGGTGCCATCCCAAGGAATGAGATAACGGCGCCCATTTGGTGCTGGAGATAACAGGAATGGAGTTTGTCTGATCAGGAGCTATCAGCGGCCATAAGACAGAACTCTGTTCTCCTCTCTGCTCCTTCAATGAAAGAACAAGTCCAGTCGGGATCAGTAGCAATAAAATCAAATTGACGTCTGAGCCCCCTGCTTCTCCTGTATTTTTGCCAGCTTGCTTATATAGAGATGCTGTGTCAAATGTGCATTCTGTGGATTTTACAGTATCACCCATGGTCATATACCTGCACACTGTTTAGGGCCATGAGGAGCTGTTGCTGCTTCTCAGAAAAGCTATGGATGCACCATCCCTGGAAGTACCAAAGCCAGGCTGGTTGGGATCCCAAGCTGAGCTCTGTGTCACTTCTTCATCCCACAAAAAGATTTCCTTTCTTTCTTTTTAAAATTGAAATGTTCTCTGTATGCTCAGACACCACACGGCTTTTGGTCTACAAGCAGCCTTACAGATCAGCGCGTTTTACACCCTCTGTCACAGTGATGAGTACTGCCAGTTCCAGTGGGGCTCTGAAAAATAAGAATAACCTACCAGGAACCATCCAGAAGTTATTTGCTTGATGGGATTTTATTTTTCCGATGTTTGAAAGCGATTACCGAACAGTAAAACACGCTCCAAGGAAACCCTGTTACAAAACACAGGCTATATTTTAATTAGCATAACGTACAGCTACATGGCTGCAACAGGAGCCTGCCAATAAACGCATCTTGCTGGAGTTCAGATAGATGCCTACAGAAAATATAACATGAGCAGCGCCTTCCCAATTTTCCAGTCCATCAGGATGCATTTACACTCTTGTCGAGAGCATGAAATCGCTGAATGCGGTGCCGAGCAGCTCTGTGGCTGCAAGCACTGGAAGCAGCAGGGCAGGGCTTTGGGGACACTGGGGGCACATCCCTGCTGCCACCCCAGGGCTGCAGAGGAGCCAGCAGGCAGGCGCTGCCGCAGGTCCTTCCCCTGGTGTGATGCTCAGGGCAAAATCCAACGGCAGCGGCGCTGGGCTGCTCGGGAACAGGAACCCCAGCGTGCAGCAGTGCCACCTGCGGGGATGTGGCAGTGGAAAGCAATGCACAGCCCAGCCTATGCACAGAGAACTGCTGGCTGCGTGTCCCAGAGCTCGACACGAGTGGAGCTGGGCACTGAGGGGTCCTTGCAGAGCGTTCTGCTGGTGGCACTGGGAGTTTGGGTTGTTTGCTGCACCCAAAGGGCAGAGGTGATGAAAAGGAAGGAGCTGAGGGATGGGCAGCCCTAAAAAGGCTGCACCGGGGCAAGGAGGGATTTTTTGTTCTCCTGACCCAGGTTCCTGCAGCTCAGCTGCTGCTATAGCCATCTCACATGGCTTTCCACAGCCCTTCCCAAAAGGGCCTCCTCTCCAGGCTGACCATGAGCACATGGTGATGTGCAGATTGGGTGAACTGAGGGGACACGTGTGATGCAGGTCCTCCACCACATGTCTGCATCAGCCAGGATGAGAGGAGGGAGAAATGCTTCCCAGCAAGCACTGCTGGGGGGGCAAAGAAGAGAAATAAATCAACTCCTTACTCACTGCAAAGTGACCCCTTTGCAAGCCAGCTCTGCTTCCACACTGCCTTCATCCATCAGGATTCCAGAAATGGGAGGAGTTCTGGGAGCTGGGACCTGCTGTGGAACCGTCAGGTGCAGGAAGGGGGGCTCCTGCTCCTCCCAGACAGTGCTATTTCTGCCCAGCATCTCTCTTAGCTGACACGGACATGGAATAGCAACTCCTTTGATGCATGTTGCTGTGAATTAGCATCACACCGTTGAAGCCAGCGGAGTTGCACTGATTCGTAAAAGCAAGGAGCTCACCGTGTGGCCCAGATCTGCTCTGCAGCAGGGAAAGGGGAGGGGGAGGAAGCCATCAAGGAGCAGGGACTTGGCCTCATAGTCACTGCTTCGACAACCCGGTGACATAGGGGTGTCCAGATCCCAACACACCATGAAAGAGGTCAGTCTGCTCCCCTTCAGAGATAGGTTTTCCCCTCTGTTCCTACTTTGCCGTGCTGAAATCCTTTCTGCCATGCCTCTGATGCCGTGACTCGGTGTGCATGGGACAGAGCAGAGCACAGATGTAGCAAATGGCTTTTTCTATTCTTTTTTTTCCTTGTTCTTTCACTGGAGATGGGCCATAGGAGCAGCTGAGGCAGAGGACCCGAGTGCTGCCTGAGCCTGGAGCAGTTGTGATTCAAAGCAAGGACACGCTGCCCAGAGCCAGGGACAAGCACAGGTTTGCACAGATGCTTCTCCAATTCCTTGACCTCATTCTCCCATCACTGCAGTAGGATGGGTCTGACTGAAAGGCATCCAGCCGAAAAGCAGGAGGAAGGGATCTCAGCAAGCAGAGGGTTGGGGGCTCAGCTGTGGGTCCTGTCTGACAGAGCAAGGAGAGCAGGAAGGAAAAGGGCAGGATGGAGCCGGGACAGATGGCTGCAGCAGGCAGCTTCCACTGAGCCCATGCTGGCAGCGGGAGGCAGCACACAGCCTGGCCAGGACAGCCGGCACCGGAGGTGTGATTCCAAATGCAAAGCTTTCGTCTAGAAAGAAAATTCGGTGCCAAATGCAGAAGCATCTCCCTCCCCTCCCCCCAACCCCCCCCCCCCAAAAAAATCAAACTGTGACAGAAGTAAAAAAATGTATATATTTATATATATATATACATATATAAATGGCAGGGCTGATCCTGCAGCAGTGCAATCCACTCTGGGCAGGAAGGATGGGGGTGGTGGGACTCATTGCAGACACTGTCAGGGTCATCCTCCAAGCAGTGCGATAGCTGTTGAAGACATGAAATCAGCTGTAGCATCCAGACACCAGCAAGCAGCAATAACGTGGAGGGAGTGAAGGAATGTTCAGGAAATTGGGCAATTCAGGGCGATTTTGGAGCCAGGCAGAATGACTGAAAATACTTAAAATTCAAGGGAGAATCTCCATCTGACTTTTTAGGGTGGATTAATGGAGCGTGTCAGCATTTGGTGGATGAGATCCTTCATCTCCAGTAGATTGGTGGCTGGAGGACAATACAGGAGAAAAATCACTCCTGATGTCCCTTCCTCCGTGCTCCTGAAGCCCTACAGCCCCATCCCACCGATGGGACTCCATGATGATACGCAGGGACTCAGTTTTCATTTTCTGATGATGATTTAAAGGCAATCTCAGTTAAAATCAGGCCATTCCTGACAGCTATAAGCTTCTATCTGCCAAGTTGTCCAGTCCCTAAATGAGAAGGCTGCCCTCAAAGGAGAAGCAAGGTCTGCATCGCTACTGGGACCAGGCACAGTCCCATATCCCAACCCATCCCAGGATTTGTTCCCTTTGCCCCTCATCACCCACCCACGTTATTCACACAGCGCTCCTAAAATTGCTGTCGGATGCTATTTACATAACCACGAGAGCCAGCAAGGTCCAAAACCCCGACGTGGCTCTAAATTGGTGCATTAAGTTGTGGAAAGAGGATTTGATCAATTTACCGAGCGCACAAATCAACAGAGCAGAATTTACAAACCCATCAAAAAAGCGAGGTGACAGTTCAGAATTAATCCCCTGCCCGAGGCACACGATGTACCTCCGCAAACATCTCACGGCATAAATATAGTTGAGAAATAGTGGAGGAAAATGTAACTCCTGATGCCTTTGTACACCGCTGGCTGAATGGCTGAGGCATCATCGGGAGATGAATGGGGCTAATGCTGCTGGAAAGGTGCTGTCGCATCCCACTTCATTTTTATCCAGGACTCAGCCCAAGTTGTTACGGGGAAATATTGCATTTTCACTTTGTGCTTGAATTCAGAGCTGTCCCCAAATAATATTTCCCTGGTCATTTTTCATCTTCATTCCTTCTTTCAAAAAGGAAGGGAACTTTGTTTACTCACGCCTGCCTGGAGTAGGCAGATGGGATGCAAAGAGCACTGGAGCTAGTCCCTCAGGGGCATGAGCTGCCATGGGGTCAGATGGGGCCAGTGGTATGCTGCATAGGTGGCTGCAGTCTGGGAACAGGGCTGGCACAGCTGTGCAGTGATAAATGTGGGGCACGGGACACCATTGGATGCTGCAGCATCCCCAGCCCCAGTGCCCAGCCCTATGCAGCATGCTACAGAGCCATGCTTTGTTACAGACAGGGCTGATTGCTGACGTGTTCAATGGGCTCTTTGCTAGGACTTCCAGGGGAGCTCTGCGCCCATTGAAGCATCGCTCCACCGACGCAGCTGGAAGGTAGAGCCCTAGTTCTGGGTATCTGGGTATCCCCAGTGTTGGGAAAACTCAATAGTTTTCTCTCCCCATGCAATGAGCAGAGCACCTTTCAGCTCCCAAAGCAAGCCCAGCACCTTAATGGCACAGGGACTGCTGCTTCTCCTGGGTGCTTTGAAGTGTTCCTCCTGTGAGATGCAGTGCAGGATACACACAGCCAACTCAATGAGAAGCAGCTCTCACTGGAGCCTTATGGTTGGTGCTCAGATGAAACCGCTGAGGCAATTTCAATTAAAAGCAAATTTTTCAAGCTATCTAATCAAAAAAATATAAAAGGCTTCCTTTCAGCTTTTGTCTCCAGCACACAGAGGAGCCCGTGCCTGCAGCGGTGAAAAGGCTCTTTATTGTGTAGATGGCTGTGAAGGACAGAGTGCAGTGCTTCCCATTCAAGGATGTATTGAAGCTTTCTTGGAATCCATTAGAAAAGGTGGGGAGGGAAGAGTGCAAGAAACCCTCTCCAGCTGCAGCCTAGCGCTCTCCTGGCAGGGACACAAGAGAATTAGCCAGTTCCCTTGGAGGCACATCTTAGATTTTCCCAGTGCAAAATGTCTTCTACAACTCCTACCTTTAAAAGCATTCCCGTGCCTTTAGCTGATGCTTATTCAGTGCTTCTGCAGCACCAATAATACAGCAGCTCATAGAATCATAGAATGACTTGGGTTGAAAAGGACCTCAAAGATCAGCTAGTTTCAACCCCCCCCTGCCATGGGCAGGATTGCCAACCACCAGGCCAGGCTGCCCTGAGCTCGCTCTTCTGCACCGCTGTCAGAAGCCCCCATATCTCCTTGCAAGGACCTCTCTGGCATGGCTGGGTGGCTCTGGGGAACGTCACCACCTGCTAGCCCTGTTTGGGCTCTGGTCTACCCCAAGAAGCACTGGAGCAGAGGCTCTGGGCTCACTGTGCTGCTTCCTGCAACACGGACACATCCCTGCAGGCGCGGTGCAAGGCAGAGGGCTGCAGTTCATCACAGCACACCGGTGTGTTGTCACCCAGCCGCACAAATTGAATTGAGTCATGGCAAATAACATCTCCTCAAGTGACGCAAATTATCCGAGCTGCCTTCCATGGGCAAGGGCTGTATTTTTCCACGTTGCTGCACCGCATGCATCAAACCGGCCTCGCAAGAAAAGGCATTCTTAAGTTATACAGCATCGCCTCTTTGATCGAAACAAAGAGCCTGAAAGAACAGCAAAGGCAACAGCCTGCTTGAGTTCAGGATTACGAGCCCAGAGTTGGAGTCAACACTGAGAAAGGCATTCAGCTGTGAAAAATTCCCTCCTAAACCCCTCTGGCACCATTCCCAGCTACAGTCCGGAGTGTTTGGTGATGGAAAACATGAGTTAAAAGTTGTTTTGAACCTGGTGCTGCTCCTACTGCTGCTCCATGAAATCAGCTGTTGGGTTTCACATGCACCAAATGCATCAGCCCCACTGCACTGTTGGCTTTGCCCAGCTGCAGCTCATTGCCCACTGCTCCGGGCTACCTGTCCCTAATTGGCACAGGATGGGGCTGCCACTGGGGAATGGAGGTCCTGAGCAGAAGCAGCCATTGTGTTCGATGAGGCCGGGACCCAGGGAACACGTGGGGAGAGCCCGAACACATTTCAGCAGCTGCTGGCCATTCCTAGAGCATTTACAGTTGCGTGCCAAAGAAACTCATTTCGCAGATGTGTCCATCTTAATCACATCACACAGAATCACAGAATCACAGAATCACCCGGGTTGGAAGGGACCCCAAGGATCATGTAGTTCCAACCCCCCTGCCTAGCAGGGCCACCAACATACATATTCAGATCAGGTTGCCCAGGACCCCGTCCAACCTGGCCTTAAACACGTCCAAGGACGGGGCATCCACAACCTCCCTGGGCAGCCCGTTCCAGGGCCTAACCACTCTCCTAGTAAAGAACTTCCCCCTAACATCTAACCTAAATCTTCCCTCCTTCAACTTAAAACCATTTCCCCTAGTCCTGCTGTTGTCAGCCCTTTTGAAGAGTTTACTCCCCTCCTGGGTGTAGGTTCCCTTCAGGTATTGATAGGCTGCAATGAGGTCACCCCGCAGCCTTCTCTTCTCCAGGCTGAACAAGCCCAACTCCCTCAGCCTGTCCTCATAGGGGAGGTGCTCCAGCCCCCTGATCATCTTAGTCGCCCTCCTCTGGACCCTTTCCAAAATGCCAACACTGCAATTTCCAACACTGCCACCAGAAGTACACAAAATATGACTGTTACCCCATAGGAACATAAACAATAGCAGTAGGAGGAGGAGAACTGACTTGGGTTGGACCACATGCTGCTTTTTAATAATTTGCTGGTTCTCTCCTTGCTGGGAAGAACAGAGTCGGGTAGTTTCTCTTTGTGTTTCCCAATCAGCAGGATGCATCAGAAATAACGATAGAGACAGAAAACATGCACAGGCACCAGCAACATGACACACGTGTTGTACAAGAATATATGAGGAACATCTGACAAAGGCCCCTCTCTGCACGTTGACTCAGATATCAAAGCATTTGTGCATAGGCTCACTCAGTAATGTTCTTTCCCAGAGCAGTAAAGCAAATGCTGTGTCAGGTACCTGCCAGAGTCTCCTTTCAGTGGGGAAAGAAAAGCTGCAGGCCAGAAGGCTGCAATCCTGTAAAAGCACCCCCACCCCTCTTATACAGTCAGGATCTAGAGCAGAACTGAGCCTCCAGGCTGGAATATAAGGGCTTTCTCACTTAAATTGATCCAGCTGTGCTTAATGATCCATTCTGCCCACCTAGGCACCCACCTGGGGTGGGAATGCATGGGCACCCAGCAAAGCAGAGCTGGCACATAGAGCAGAGCTCTGCCGTTTGCTTTTCCTGGTTGAGATGCTTCTAGCCCCCTGGATCTCCACCCAGAGGGAACATGGAGGTTTTCTGTGGGTTCACGTAGGCGGCAACACCGTGAGCAGAGGATCAGGTCCTGATGTGTGCATGGGACTGTCAAGCTTCAGGAGACTCATTAGCAGGGAGGAAGCTCATCACAGCGCCAGGGTAATGTCTGTCTGATGGGTCGTGTCACCAGGCTGGTGGAAAGCTCTCTGCCTGCTCACTGTCATATGGATAGGGGCGTGCATGGGTGCATGTGGATATGAGCTGCCATGCAGAAGACCCTGCTTCTTGGCTGGCACCACTTATGGAAACCACCATGGAAATATGGTGCTTATGGAAATATCTTTGCTATCTGTATTAATTAAAACAAAGTGCGATGGTTCATCATTAGGCTCCGTGGGAAAAACCACACATAGGTTATCATCATCCTGCAGGACATAGAGCAGAAATGGAATTCATTCTGTTTAAAACACAACTCACTGATGGCTGATATAGTAATGATTAATTATATACAATACAGTGCCATTGAAGTGAAGGGAGGTGCTAGAGCTGCCTGGCATGCGGGTCCAGAATGCAGGGCAGGGCAGAGCTCCCTGGAGTGGCTGCAATGCCTCCAGCAGGATGAATCCATTTTTATGGGTGGAAAATAGCCAGGTAGGAAGATTGAACCTTGTATTTCTCTGGCCAGATCTTTCCTAAAGACATTCTGGGAGATGGAGATCTGTTGGGGCAGCCTTTCTGAGAGGCTGCACGGATGCTGCAGGAGCTCTGGGCTCTTCCCTGCTTGCAGGCAGCCTCCGGAGCAGCGACCGTCCCGTAATCGATGCAGCCCAATAACTGCAATAACCACAGCCATCAGTAACCCGGCGCTCGCCCTGCCTTCCCGATTGCGAGCAGCGGGACTGTTTGCGAGCTGTCAGCAGTCATTAGGCGCTGGAGCGACATTGTTTCACAGGAGTATCACAGGGGTCTTTTCAAGGGCAGCGGCAGGCAGCAGGCGGGGAGGTTCTGCACGGCCTCTGCGAGGGGAGAAAATGCAAAGGAAGGGATTTCTTGGGACAAGTTCCCCAGCAGAAGCGGGAGATCTCAGCTGACCCCACAGCTGTGCGCAGCTGGGCGATGGTGGGCACGTGGCAATCCCCAAAGGGTTAACAGCACGTGCTTCCTGAGATCTGCTACAGTGCTTCTTAATAGAGATGGAAGATTAATTATTTTAGTCCCAGATAGATGACTAGAATGGGCTTTTTGTGTCTAAATATACTCTCTCTTCAGGAACCCATTTAATTTTATACCCAGATATAGATGACTGAGCTGGATGATTAGTTGAGAAAGAAGCGCTTCTCTTCCCCCAGTCCAATTTTTAGCCTGAAATGCTAGAGTGCTCTCTGAGGGCTGATGCTGGGGTGAAGCATGGCAGCATGGCATGGTGTGGGCAGCCCCGTGGGGCTGGGATCCTGTCCTGCTGGGGCTGGAGGGGAGGGAGGAGGTTCATCTGATCAGGGTAACTCTATGGGGAGGTTTGGTGTACACCCCAAGTGTCAGTGCTGGCATTGCAGGGATGTGGGGAGCATGAACACGGAGCTGGCATGGCCAAAACTGATGCCTGCAAGTGAAGGGCGCGTTGATTCCAGCTCCATGTAGCAGCACTGGGGAGGAAAATCCATTTTCCTCATAGCTCGGAGAAGTGTATAATTTCCAGGCATCTGTCAGGCGGCTGCGGATCGTTAGAGCAGTTACGAGCTTCTCTGGAGCATGGCGAGGATGTTTGCAAGTGTAATTCCCATATTTGTGGCAGTGAAGCAAACCAGGCACGAGCAGCTTGGATCCTCTGTTAGGGTGGTTTTCGGAGGCCAAAATGCTCCCCCACCCTGGAGCAATCTCTACCTGAGTCCAGGGCCAGCCCTGAGCTGAGCCAAGCATATTTGGAAAGGGATTTCTTCCAGCCTGCAGGCACGGCAGGAGCCAGCACCTCGGCCAGCCCTGCTGTGCCTGTGTGCAGATGGTGACATGCGTCTGGGTTCCCTTTAGGACAACCAGGAGACCACCAGGGGACCCCATCCCTGGGATGCAGGGCAGTGCCCAGGCAGCATCCCACCAGGCTCAGGGCTGTGCTCCTCCCAGGGTGCAGACAGACAGAGGGACAGCGTGGGTGAGGCAGTGCCATGTCCCAGTGCCCTCCTTGCCCACCGCGCTCCTCCATCGCCAGCATCCTCCGCCAGTAATGAGGCGTTTCCATGGCAACCTTATTTGAGCGTTGCCGGTGACACAGATGTAAATTTTAAAATCAAATATTCCGACCGCAGCCCTTGGAGCACAGAGCAGCCCTGGAGCACAAGAAACCCGGACCCATCCCAGAGCCATCCCCTCCCATTGCCCCGCTGCAGGTGGGCTGCGATGCAGACCCCAGGGGCAGCTCCTCCTCCGGCCGCGCTTATCTGCGCACCCACGCGGGTGACTCACTGTGATTAGATGGCTCCTCTTTTATTTGCTTACGGGTCAGACTGTCAGGATGTGCTTAGGGAAACTTTTTCTTCTTTTTTATTTCCAATGGGAAAAGTTAATTTGCTAAAATAGTAACCGCGGGATGCATGTTTCCTGTTGGGAGGCACGTGGAGATCCAGGCAGCGTTGCTCTGTTTTGACACTTTGGAAATGAAAGATTGTTTTGATTCAGGCCTTTTTTTTTTTTTTTTTCCTTCTCTGCTCTTCAAGATTTAAGGCAAAAAATTGTTTTAAAATTTGAAACCAAACCAAACCATTTCCCAACCATCGCGCCAGTGTGTTTGGATGGACCCAACCTGCTTTTTCCTCAGATCCCTGCTTCACACTCAAGCTGTCTTTTCCCCTCTCCATGGCTGCGAAACCCTCGTGGTGCTGCATGGGATGTGTTCCTGCTCCTTCCCTTGCAGGCTGCAGGGCCGCCCAGCACAGGGAACCACTGCAACAGCTTCAGCACCAATCAACCTGCTGGAGCCCAGCACCAGAATGAGCAACACCGTTAATAGCATCCCTGTAAGCTCTTTAAGGCTCGGCTATAATCAGCTCACTAAAGCCTTTAGGACAGAGATATGAGCCCTAGCAATCAATCCACAGTGCTCTGGTTCCTGGGCAGCGATAGCATCGTCTTAGCACTGGGAAGCCAGCAATGCAGCCACTCACAGCTCGGCTCGTTCAGGAGCGCCGCAGCAAAATGAGTGCCTGATGATTATTTCAGCATCCTTTTATCAAGCGCTTGCAGCTCCCTAATTCTGCTAAGCCCCTCCAGCTGAGGTGCTGGCAGCAATCAGATCTCCTTGCTCCCTGCAGCAGCACATGGGCACGTGCCATCACTGGCCAAGTGACACAGACCCATCACTGTGGGGACTGCCGTGACCTTGGAGTGCTGAGAAACCCATTTCACTGTTATGGAGAACAGGAGCTGATAGTGAATGGAACTGTGATGAAGGGCAGAGCTTCAGCTTGCATTTAATTGGTTTGTTTTGTGTCGCGTGGCCGTGCAGCCTTGTTCACTGCTTTGCTCGGTACGCAACATTTTGCACTGCTGGTGCATCTGGGTCATTGTAGCAAACCCCAAACCACAGCAGGGAGACTGCACTGCACACATGCAGTTCATGGGCAATGAGCAGATCTGTTTCTGAGCAGCAGGAAAACAGAAGCCTTCAAAACTGCAGTAAAACCCAACAGCCCCTAAATGGGTTGGTGGACTGTGTCCTACATGCACATGGGGTGGCTCTGCTACCCCAAAGCCCCACTCCCTCTGGAGCTGCCCTGCCACCTCCCCAGCCCCAGCCCTGCAGAGAGCGCTTCCTACTGCGGCTAATATGAAGCACGGGGGAGTGGAGGCATCCTCTGAGCCGAGCTCCTTCCTCTCTCACATAGCGGATCCCAGAATAGCCCGGGGAGGAGCTGCCGCTTTGCATCAGGTCCCTTTTGCTCCACACTTTCCTGGACATTTGGTGCAGCAGAGTCTCAGCACTCTGTAGAGCATCCTGCTGGCACCCCAGCCCCAGCACTGCAAACACAGCCGCTGCCCCAGCAGATCTCTTGCAGCCTGCAGGCAGCCGCAACGCATTCAAGATAAAGCGACAGGATAAATCCCTTGTATGCTGCGATAGTGCTCCTTTCTCCAGAGCTGGTTTAGCAGATTAGATCAAGGTCAAACACGATCATGTCTCTCCCGGCAGCTCAGTATCTCCGGATCGATTGTGTGGAGCAGAAGGGATTTGCAGTCGGGCAGGGTCCTGCTGCTCCTCCCTCCTGGCTGGCAGGAGGCTCCTGCAGTATTTTCTTTCCCTCAAATATTTGCCTGTATACATCATCTGAAAGGCCATATGTAGTGCAGAGGTGAAACCACCACGAGGCCTTACAAGGGCAATAGGGATTTGCTGCCAAGCAGGCAGCCATCAGCCTATCCAGCCTGGGGCAGAGCTCATTCCTGCACCTGGGGACACACAGGGCTGGTTTGGCCATGGCAGTCTGAGTTAACATCACTGGTCACTTCTTGCAGCTCTCACTACCCTGCCCCAGCCCGGCCATCATTCGCTTCCTTGAAATACACATTTGCCCTTTACAAACTGAAGCATGTTAAGTACCTCATTACGGGGCCATGCTACAGAGTGTTTTATTTCATGCTTTGTTAAGGATAGAACCATTTAAATGCTTCCTGGCAAAGGATCTAATAAGAAATTAGTCAACTTTCCGAAAGCATAAAATACGACTTAACAGCAACATCCATTATGAATATGAATTCACATGGCAAATAACCCAGGGCTGATTTTTGCTGTTTCTGTTAATGCTGTGACTTCAGGGGTGTGGGTCCCTGCAGGAGCCTCTGCTGTGTTACTGTGCCCCCCGCTTGGTGCAGGGAGCAGCAGGATGGGATGCTCAGGGACCGAGCCCAGTGCCACTGTATGTCCCTTTTCACAGGTCTACAGAATGTTTAGGGTTGGAAAAGACCTCTAAGATAGCCAAGTCCAACTGCACCCCACCACCAGTATGTAAACATAACCACATCCCTCAGTGCCACATCCACACATTCCTTGAACACCTCACAGGACGATGACCCCTGGGCAGCCTGTGTCAGTCCATCACTGCTCTCTGGGAGAAGAAATTGTTCCTAATACCCAACCTGAGCCTCCTCTGGTGCAACATGAGGCCATTTCTCCCTGATGTGTGCGCTGGGGGAGGCTGCACCCAGCTGCGGTAGGACCACACGTAGGACCCTGCAGCAGGTCCTATAGGAGCCCAGCACACCCCGCACGTTGAGCTCCTTTCCTGGCGACTGCTGTTTCCATGGAAAACGTCGACTCTCTGCTTTGTGCAGCACTTTACAGAGCTGCGGTGCTGCTCGGGGCTTATTGTACACGGCGGGCTGCAGCCCAATCAGAGCCGGTGGTGGTGAATACATCTGTGCTTCTCACAATTACTCGGTGGTAGCGGGGCTTTGGGGACTCTTTGTCTCCTGCAGGCTGCCCTGCTTGGAGCAGAAGGTCGGGGCTGCCTAGGGAGAGGCTTTTCAATCCTGAGTTGTGCGCTGATGCCAGGCAGCGGGGCAGCTGCTCTCCATCAGGCAGCAGCGGGGAAGACAATGGGGGATGGCATGGCCTAATCAGGCTCTTTGAAATGACAGTATTTACTGATGACAATTGCACAAATAAAGGCTTTTCATAGAGGCCAAGCCAGAGAACAAACTCGGCACGAGCAAGCAGACCTTTCTGAGCAGCTGACCTCGAGATAAAGAGACCAAACAGCAGCTCTGAGACTGCGCAATGATGTTCCAGCAGAAACCCAACTTTCAGGGAATCAGCGCAGGTTCATTATTGCTTCTCCACAATTAGCAGACAGCGGGTTCTCCACCAGCTGCAGCTCCCAGAGGGCTGATTCCATGCCATAGCACAGCCTGATCTCATGCCCAGCATCACTCAGTCCAGCTTTCCCTGTTCTTTTTGCAGATGGCCGCCCCAAGTCAACGCCTCTCCCCACCAGCCCTCATCCACTGCCTGTGGATGAAGCAAGTATGGGGGGACCCAGACAGAGTGCAGCCTTCAACCTGCTGCCTGCTGCTGAGGACAGCCCCAAGCCAGCAGTGGAGGGACCATCACTGCATGCACAGAGCCATATCTTGCCAGCACCCACCACAGACCCCAGGGCTGACACCAAGCAGACTTTCCCTGCTAAGAAAAAGCCGCCTGCCCTAAAGCACAGTAACACAGCGAGGAAGCAGCTGAAGGCCAAGCCCACGTTGCCAGGGCTCTCCAGGGCTGTGAGCACACGGAGCTCCGTGCTCTCCATGTCCTCCCAAGAGCTGCCCATGCCAACAGAGACAGCGGACGGGCAGAGGCAGAGCCCCCCCGAGCTGCTCGGATGGGGTCCCACCAGCCGCCCTGTGCTGCAGATCTCCCCTTCCACCCCACCGCCATCAACTGCTCAGCCCTTCCCTGATGGCCCTGGTGACATGGGCATGGGTCCCACGGCATCTCCTAGTGGCACCATTAACCAGATGGACAGCGCTGAGAGCGAGATGAATGGCTCTGCCTCAGAGGAGAGCCAAGAAACCACCACCTCCACCATCATCACCACCACCGTCATCACCACGGAGCCCACCCCGGGTAAGGGAACACGGGGATGCGGTGCCACCAGGGAGTGGGATGTGGGGTGGGGATATGGCAGTGGTGAGATGCAGATCTGCCTTCTGGAGCTGCCAAAATCCTTAGTGATTGCAGCAAGGGGTGCTTGAGGAGGGTTTCACCACCCCAGGGACCTCTGGAGAGGAGGGTCGCTCCCTTAGCCACAGTTTTTCACCCAAACTGGAAGTGAAGCGGTACGTGCTTCTGGGGGGGGGGAGGGGGTGAGCTGTGCCCTGGGCAGCCACTGATGTGCATCCCCCAGTGCGCTGCAGTGTGAGCTTCTACGACCCTGAGGGCTACATCGACTCCACGGATTATCCCCCGCTGCCCCGGCACAGCTTCCTGGAGTGTACCTACAACGTCACTGTTTACACCGGCTATGGCGTGGAGCTGCAGGTGAGAAGTGTGTCGGGGAATCACCTTGGCTCTGCCCCTATGCTCATGCTGCAGTACCCCTCCCCACTTCCCCAGAGCTCTGGGTTTCATTTTGCTGCTGTTTATGAAATGAAATCACAGAAGCAATATCCTACCCTGCTTTTGCTGACTCTGGGCAGGGCCTGGGCCATCCCGTGTGCCAGGGCACATGCACGGGGAGAGTGGGAGCCCCCACATCTGCCTCATTTTCCCCCCTTGGGGTCTAAGGGAGTCTCTCAGTGCCACCCCCATCCCCTGCACTTTGGGAGTAATCGGCACAGGCAGGCAGCAGTGCTGGCTGTGCCTCTCTGGAGAGCTGTTTTGAGGCTGGGGGCAGTGGTGGGTGCTGCTGCTTGTCCCTGGCTGAGGGGCAGTGCCATCATGGGGAAGTGGCCCCATGCCCCTGAGCCCCCCCTTGCCTTGCCAGGTGCTGGCAGGTTTTCCTCCATCACTTTTTAATTATTTCACATGTACCAGCAGTGCGAACCAGTGGCACTGCAGCTAATTACATTGGGCAGGTGCTGAAGTAACAGAGTGCAACTTCCTCAGCTCTCACACAGTGATGGGGATAATTGGATAATGTTTAAGTGATTTTGATTTAATTCCCAGCTCCTGTAATGGAGACAAGCGGGGACACCTCGCTGGGCGGGGAGAGGATAGGCAGTGAGCTCAGAGCTCCACTTTCCCCTGGGTTTGCCAGGATGCAGCATGGGGAGGGCTGAGCAACTCCAAACACAGAGATCCTCTGCTTCCCAAAGGGCTGATCCTGATTCTTGCTGAGTCAGGTTCTTGCTTGGCTTGCTGCAGGATGTCCCACCAGGGTTGGGGGTCCCCAGCCCCCCCAGCATCCCCGTTGTGCTCACAGCATCCTGTGGCAGCCCCAGCACACTCTGTCCCTTGTCCCTGTGCTTTTTTTGCAGCAGTTTGAGAGCAGAGCAGCCAGCGCTGAGAACGTTTGACAAAATTGTCATTGTTTTTGAGAACTTGAATTTTCTTGGCAGGCAATAGAATTTCCCTAAAGAGATTTTGTAGTGGGTGAGCAAGCCTGGCAGCCTGAACCAAGGATCCCTCCTGCATCCCCGGCAGGCTCTGCAGGAGCTGACATGGGTTCTGGCTCTGCTCACAGCAGAACCTATGATCCGCAGCCCCTGGCAGGGCACCATCAGCAGTGATTCTGCAAAATAAAGCATAAGCTTCTGGATACAAGTCCCCATGCTGCACCCCAGCTGGCTTTGACCTTTCTCGGCCCCTCCTGCAGCACCGAATGCAGCCAGGCTGCGGGATGAGGATGCAGCTGCTCCTGGTGCCATGTGCTGAGGGGCTGCTAGGGCAGAGGGGGATGCTATGTGACAGTCTTAGGGCTGTCCCAACCAGGAAGCCCCTCTCCTTGCAGAGCACAGCAAATGGCCCTGCAGCTCCCCAGCACTGGGCTCCCATGGGCTCTGCACATCTGTGCTCCATGCAGCAGGGCGGGGAGATGGGCATGCTGTGACAACAGCAACAAACCCTCCCCGTCACAACACCGTCGAGAGGGTTTGCAATTACAGGCTGTGGCTGTGCTAAATATAGATCCCCAGTCCTCGTGCACTTAAGGAAACAAATGATCTGATGAGCATCTTTCTGCTGAAATATGAGCCCGTTTATTGAGCTAAATGGACACGAAATGCAAATGTGAGGTTACTTCACAGCTATTTCCAAATAATAATTAAAGCCTGTTGGGACTGCTCATTAGGAGCGTTTGCTGGGACTCCCCATCCGAGATGGGGATGGGGAGGGATGGTGGTGCACTGGGTGTGCAGTGAGCCATGAGCCCTACACGAGCGCTGTGATGGGTGGGTGCTCTGCATGCCTGGGGGTGGGGGTGACCCCCATATGGCCCTAGGATGCTGCCCTGCTGCCCCATGGCTCTCCTCCCACCCAGGTGAAGAACGTCAACCTGTCAGACGGGGAGGTGCTTTCCATCCGTGGCGTGGATGACAACACACTGGTGGTGCTGGCTAACCAGACGCTGCTGGTGGAGGGCCAGGTCATCCGCAGCCCCACCAACACCATCTCCGTCTACTTCCGCACCTTCCAGGACGAGGCAGTGGGGACCTTCCAGCTGCACTACCAGGGTGGGTGCCCCGGCCCCATGGGTGCCCCAAGTGCTGCGTGCAGGGTGGGAGCAAATGGGAGCACCTGTCCTGCTGGGGTGCTGGGTCTGATAGCCACACATCTGCTCCTCACCCATTCCTGTCCCCATTCTGCAGCTCTTCCTGCACAGGCTCTCGCTAAATTATCTATTTCTTTTTCCTTGAGAAGCTATAAAAAATGGATGAGTTCGAGGAAATTCTTTCTAAAATAGAAACTGGGTCTGGTCAAAAGAAGTGAGAGGTGGGAGGCAGCGCTGTGTGCATGCAGATTGCCCCACAGCAAGCTCTGAGTGTGGCGTGGGACATGTAGCATGGCTGGGAGCAGGCAGCCCTCAGCTCTGCACTCTGTGCTCGTTGCAGTGTTTATGCTGAGCTGCAGCTTCCCACGAAGACCCGACTTTGGAGATGTCACCGTGATGGACCTGCACTCGGGCGGCATCGCTCACTTCCACTGCCATCTGGGCTACGAGCTGCAGGGCCCCCATATGCTCACCTGCATCAATGCATCCCGGCCCCACTGGAGCAGCCCCGAGCCCATCTGCTCAGGTGTGGGCACGCAAACAGCACAGGTGCAGGGGGAAACCCCAAAGCAAAAATGATGTGGGTGCTTTGTGCTGCTTGTCGAATGCAGTCCTGACAGCGATGCCAAGCTGTGCGACTCCAGGTGTTCTGTGGCAGCAGCATGTGTCCCCCGTTGAGGCGGGTGAGGGGGGACGTGAGGGCTGTGCCCCTTGTTGCCCCTTACCTGCCCCACTCTGCCCGGCAGCGCCCTGTGGAGGCACCGTGCACAATGCCACCATCGGCCGTGTCCTCTCGCCCAGCACCGCGGGCAACCAGTCGGGCAGCATGTACTGCGTGTGGGCCATCACAGCACCCCCGGGCCAGAAGCTGCACCTGCACTTCGAGAAGCTGCTGCTGGCCGAGAGGGACAGGTGAGGGGTTGGTGGCACTTGGCTCTGGTTGGGATGGGACCAAGAGGAAGAGAGGGCGTGGGACACCAGTTCCTAATGGGGTGTCCAAGAGCAGAAAGGGACACCTCGTGCTGCACATCCAGGCTATCAGCATTCACATAAGCAAACACACCTCGTGTTTAGAAAGCATTGGAATTCAGCCCGGTAACAGGCAGCGTGCCAGGCTTACGGGCCATAGTAAAATCAAAGTGTAAAAATCCAGCTTAATATATGGGTAAAAGAAACTGATCCGGTTGGTGAATTTTCACTGGCACCGTCTCTTCCAATTGCTGGATTTTGGGAGCACACAGGGAAGGGCTGGGGCGCCTCACGCATCCCCGAGGCGCTGCATCCCTCCTCCCCGACTCCTCCCTCTGGGGGCCGACCCCCGGCTCCCTGCACAGGATGGTGGTGTACAGCGGGGACAGCAACCGCTCGGCCGTGCTCTACGACTCGCTGCGTGCTGACAGCGTGCCCTTCGAGGGGGTGATCAGCGACGACTCCTCCATCCGCATCGACTTCCTCGCCGAGGAGCCAGCCGCCTCCACTGCCTTCAATATCCGCTTCGAAGGTGATGCTCTGCTGTGGGCTGGGGGGCTGCAGGAAGGGGGTCGGCCACAACGCTCGTCATGCTGCTGTCCCCGTGGTGCTGCCAGCATGCATGGCAAGCTGAACCTCCCTATTGCTGCAGAAGCTTCAGGGTGTGCATTTCCCGAGCAAGAAAAAGAGCAGGCTTGATGACAGGTGGTAATCCCAGGAAAGATTGCTTGGTAAATACAGCAGTAACAACACAGAGAGTGCATTACTGATGCTGTCACACAAAGGAAGAAGTGGGGTTTGGTTAAGCCTGCATGGCTCAGGACAGATAAATGGTTGTTAATCCTAATTGCCTGTAATGAACACCGTTTGTGTGGTGGGGACTGTGCATGGCAGGGATGGAGGCACGGGCTCCAGGTGGGGTGGTGGCGCAGCCCTGGGGCTCCTCCTGCAGAGCTCAAAGCTGGAGGCAGGTGAGGCATCGGGGATGGGGCTGTGCTGCTCCCCAGCCCCCATGTGCACACCGCTAATGGGGTTTTTTCCTGCAGCCTTTGAGCGGGGCCACTGCTACGAACCCTACATCCAGAATGGGAACTTTACCACCTCCGACCCCACCTACAACCTGGGCACCACCGTGGAGTTCACGTGTGACCCCGGGCATTCCTTGGAGCAGGGCCCTGCTGTCATCGAGTGTGTCAACATGCGGGACCCGTACTGGAACGACACAGAGCCACTGTGCCGAGGTCAGTGCCAGCACCATGGGGCCTTGCCATGCTCTGGTACACGAGGGCTGAGCCCTGCCTCTCTGCTGCAGCCACGTGCGGGGGGGAGCTGACAGCCATGGCCGGGGTGATCCTGTCCCCCAACTGGCCAGAGCCCTACACGGAGGGAGAGGATTGTATCTGGAGAGTCCACGTGGGTGAGGAGAAGCGGCTGTTTCTGGACATCCAACTGTGAGTTGCTCTCGGACATCTGCACATATCACGTCCCTGGCCCTGCTCAGCCCAGTTCCCTGCAGCATCCCCCTCCCAGGAACCAGCTCTGTGTCTGTTGTGCCCCTTCTGCCCTTCTCTCATCCCCTGCAATGTGCTCAGTACCCATTGCATTGCAGCATCCACTGCATTACAACATTCATCACTTTGCAGCATTCGTTGCATTGCAGCACTTGCATTACAGCATCCATCACTTTGCAGCACCCATCACATTACAGCACTCATTGCATTGCAGCACTTGCATTACAGCATCCATCACTTTCAAGCACCCATCACATTACAGCACTCATTGCATTGCAGCATCCTTTCCCTTACAGCACCCATCGCATTGCAGCACCCACTCCTCACTGCATCTGGGGGTAACTCAAAGGGGAATGGGTTTTATCTCCAGGCAGGGAGCCTTGGGCATGGTAATGCTTCTTATGCAAAGGGAATCTCCTCAGTGCTATTTTGGGTTTTCAAGAGGAGGGCATGTCTCAAGTAGGGGCTTAGAGTCAAAAAGGCTTTAAAGCTTTCTGTAAAAATCACAAGTCAGAGCTCCCCGTGAGGCTCTGCTGGATTTGTGGGCGCTCGGGCTGAGCAGGACTGGAGACCAGGCGATTTGAAGTCATCAGGCATAAATGTCACCGAGAAAATCGTGTTTGACAGAAAGCAGAGATTTACTACAAATGTCAGCCTGCCATGGGGATTAACTGGGCGCCTTCCAAGAACATTCTTAATAAAATGTTTGGGGATCGGCTCAGGCATCTCCAAACAAGGCTGAGTCAGATGGGTGGATGTGTGGGGTGGGGGTCCCATGTGCCTGAGCACAACCCCGGCCCAGGATGCTGAGCAGCATAGTGGGATTGATCCTGCCCAGCACAGGGCTGGGTGTTCTGGCTCAACTGGGCACAGAACAGCACTGGGCTCAGCCCCAGGGCTTTACAAGGACATTTGCTTGGGCTGTTGCATGGGACATTGCACAGGCCACTGCACTGGACATTGCGTGGGCCGTTGCATGGATTTTGCATTGGACATTGCACAGGACATTGCATGAGATACGGCATGAGACATTGCACAGGACATTGCGTGGGACTTTGCATGGGATGTTACATGGGACATGGCATCGGATGTTGCATGGGACTCTGCATGGGATATCCAGAGCCCGGGCTCGGAGCGGAGGGTTGCTGCCGCCTCAGACCTGGTGCAGACTTCTCCTGCGGGCTGCTCTCCATCCGCGGGGCAGCACTGCTCTCTGCTGGCGGCGGGGACGCGGGGCGGGCGGCTGCCAAAGCGAATCGGTTCTGGCACCGAGAAGAGCTTTGCTGGGTTTGGCGCTGCTGCCCAGAACTGCAGCGCTGCGGCCACCGCGGGTGTCACCGCTTGTCTCTTGGGGCCGGTGTCGCTCCCCGCGGGGATCTCGGCTGAAATCTGTAAGCTGTGTTCTGCGGGTGTCCTTGGGAGTCCTATGCAGCTCCAAACCTATGGGGAGCCTGGGGTAGCAGGGGAAAGCCTCGGCTCCTTCTCATTGTCTGCACCAGGGAGAGTGGTCTGGGGCTGATGATGGGGCTGCAGACGGTGATGGAGCCAGGGCTGAAGGAGCAGCACTGCTGCTCTGTTCAGAACAGGCATCCCCACAGAACTTCCCAAGCCACTGGGGACAGGACAAGCACACAGACAGGATGCATGCAGTGTCAGGCAGAAGGTCACCTCACTGCCCCATCATTCCACACCCAGCATCCTGCTGGCTCCTTGCTAGGCTGACCGAGCTCTTCTTTCCAGCCTGAACCTCACCAACAGTGACATCCTCACCATTTATGATGGGGACGAGCTCTCTGCCCGCATCCTGGGGCAGTACATCGGCAGCAGCGGCCCCCAGAAGCTCTACTCCTCCAGTCCTGACCTCACCATCCGGTTCCACTCAGACCCTGCTGGGCTCATCTTTGGGAAGGGCCAAGGATTCATCATGAACTACATAGGTAGGGAGAGAGTGGGGTGCTGGGCTCATCCCCAGCCCTGACAGCACAGTGGGACAACAAGCAGTTGGAGCAGGGTCTGCAGGGGACAGTTTTGCAATTGGGGATGATTGCTGGGCCACAGCTCCTCTCCAGCCCCAGCAAACTCCCCGCAGAACCCACAGCTTGCTGCAGGGCTCTGGCTTGGTTATTTATGGGGTGACTTCCAAAGGGGCCTCGTTATCCCTGATGCCATCTGCAGACCAGCAGGGCTGCTCACAGAGCCGTGGTGCTCAGGGTGGGATGCACACCCCGCAAGGAGCCTTGTGCACGGGGTGACAGTCAGCACTTGTCCCACAGAGGTGTCTCGCAACGACTCCTGCTCCGACCTCCCTGAGATCCAGAATGGCTGGAAGACCACATCCCACACCGAGCTGGTGAGAGGGGCCAAGATCACCTACCAGTGTGACCCAGGTTATGACATCGTGGGGAGTGACACGCTCACCTGCCAGTGGGACCTGAGCTGGAGCAGCGACCCTCCTTTCTGTGAAAAGAGTGAGTGCCCCAGTGCCCCACTCTGCCCTGAGCAATGTGCTCCGTGCCCCCAGGACCCACCCCACATCCCCTCTTCTCCCCAGTTATGTACTGCACAGACCCAGGAGAGGTGGAGCACTCGACTCGCCTCATCTCCGACCCCGTGCTGCTGGTGGGCACCACCATCCAGTACACCTGCAACCCTGGCTTCGTGCTGGAGGGCAGCTCACTGCTGACCTGCTACAGCCGTGAGACTGGGACGCCCATCTGGACCTCACGGCTCCCACATTGTGTCTGTGAGTGCTGCAGCCCTCCCCTACAGCTCAATGACAGCTCAGGAGCTGAACTTCCAGCCTCCTTCCCTTCAGCCCTTGTCTCACCCTGCAATGTGCTCCTTTCCAGCGGAGGAGTCTCTGGCCTGTGACAATCCAGGGCTGCCAGAAAATGGCTACCAAATCCTCTACAAACGCCTCTACCTGCCTGGCGAGTCTCTGACCTTCATGTGCTATGAGGGCTTCGAGCTCATGGGGGAGGTGACCATCAAGTGCATACTGGGACAGCCATCGCACTGGAGTGGGCCACTGCCCATCTGCAAAGGTAGTGCATAGCAGGGCAGGCAGCACCCATTGGGATGGAGAACACTCATTTGGACGGGCAGCATCCATCGGGATGGGCAGCACCTACTGGGGTGGGGAGCACCCATTGGGATGGGCAGCATCCACCACCTCTGGCTGGTGCCACCACTCCAGGCAGAGACATCCTACACATTTTCTTGCCCAGTCTGCTCAGCCTCTGTGTGAGCACTTAAAAAGAACAAATGATCATGAAGTGCTGAAAGTGTGCAGCGCATTTGGTGACCAAATGGGATGTGGAAAGCCTGGCACAGATACCTATGGTAGCCTCAGTATGGCTATGTGAATCCCCCTGCATGCGAAGCTGTAGCACCCAGTGCACACCCAGCCACCTCCCAATAACTCTCCATTTCTCTTCCAGTCAATCAGGACAGCTTTGAACACGCTCTGGAAGGTGAGTGACACATTTGCTGGATCAGCCCCTTGCACAACTCCCTGGGGCCAAGCCCCACCTCACCACCACCCCTAAGCTCTAGCCCAGCACCCCCCAGCCCAAAGCCCACAGCACTGCAGAGACATTGGGACTGAGGCAGGTGCATGCTGCAGGAGCCAATAGAACCAGCCCACTGCCCCGAGTACCCCACGTCCCATGTGAGGGACTGGAGGAGCGGAGGCAGAGGGGCAGCAGAATGTGCTGAGAAAAAAGCCAGCATAAGAGGTCATGTCCTTTTAGTAGCAGAAGCTGCTGCAGAGACATCGTTGGAGGGGGGAAATATGGCCTTGGCCATCTTCATCCCAGTGCTGATCATCTCCTTGCTGCTGGGAGGAGCCTACATCTACATCACCAGGTAGGTGGGGTGGCAGAGTTCCAGGGAGCATCACCACGTCCTGCTGGGCTCCAAAGCCCGGCACAGGGCACCCCCTGCTGCCCCCAGCCCCAGGCTGATGGGGGGCACACGGAGGGTCTCGCATTGCTGCAGGGCTGTGCATCTGAGTGACTCTTGCCTTGTCCCCAGGTGCCGGTACTACTCCAGCCTCCGCCTGCCCCTCATGTACTCCCACCCCTACAGCCAGATCACGGTAGAAACGGAGTTTGACAACCCGATTTATGAGACAGGGGTGAGTGCTGCTGTGCCTTCCCTCCCCAGGTGGCCCCCAGGGTGTCTCTCACCAGTAGAATCATAGAACCATAGAATATCCCAAGTTGGAAGGGATCCATAAGGATCACCTAGTCCAACTACGGGCTCCACAAATCCAACAGGGTGATCATCCCAAATCGCAGCTGCTGCCCTAAAATGGCTTTTCCTTCTTTCCAGGAAACAAGAGAATACGAAGTTTCGATATAAAGGCAAGAGAGTCTCCAGCTGCAAACTTAATGTGCTCTCATAGAACTTCCTCAGTAACTAATCCAGAGACTATGTGGAGTTTGGTTGGACCCCTGGACCTGCTGTTGTCTTTCCTTTTGCCTCCTTATTGAAGATTTTACTGTTTTCTTCACTGTATTTATTCTATTTAAACTGCGCTAGGTGTGCTGCAGAGCCGCGGGGTCTGCGCCCGGACCCCGGGGGGGGGCAGCAGTGGCACACGGGGACAGAGCTCCATCTCCCCGTCCCCCGGCCACGCACCCACAAGAGGGGTTTTGCAGTTCTTCTGTTGTTAAAAATTAAAAGCGCCTCCATTGAAAGAGCCTGCAATTGATTGCTCAGAGCTGACGTAGGCGAGGGTTTGCTGCAGCCACGGCTCTACCCACGGCACGGGTGGCACGGCTGGGGTGAGGGGACTGCTGCTCTCTGCTCCTCTTCAGCGCCATCATCAGCACCAGGGCAGCCCAAGCACTGCTGCAGGCTGCTGTGCCCCTTCACCCCGCGGTAGTATCTCAGGGTAAGCATGGTCTGGGCCCTGTGGGGGCTGCCGCCTGCCTTGGGGTGCTGGGCCACGTGTCCCCAAGCCACTGGAGCCCTCAAGGTTTGCACTTTGCTCACGGGCAAAGCCCACCCAGGCGATGACAAGGAGAGGGGGTGAAGGTGGAGATTTGTTCGGCAGCAGGGCCAGGCTCCAGCATGGAAATGGGAAGCAGAAGGGCAGAATCAGCCCTCAGCACTGCTCTGACGGAGGCAGACCCTGCAGCAGCTTCATTTTGGGCCTCAGCATCCCCCGTGCTCCTTCACTTTGGGTGCATTCCCCAGAGCTGGACGGCGGGCTGTGGGTGGGCAGCGATGCCCCACCACGTCCCGGGCAGCTGCTGTCTTCTTTTGTCCTTGTAAAATGGCAACGTAACCACGACAGTGTTGGGGAGTCTGTTTTAGTTTCGGGATGGTTAGTGCATCTCTGCAGTGTACAGCTGAGATTTAGATCGGTTTTGGTTGTTTTTTTTTTGGTTCATTTTGGTTTTCTTTTCCTTTAAAAACAACGAATGTGTGTTTGTAATTTGTAAAGGTTAAAGGAAAAAAAAAAAGACAAAAAAAAAGACAAAAAAAAAAAAAAAAAAAGTGCCAAAAAATGTACTAAGCATTTCATTTCCCTTCATACATGTCTGTTTTTATAAGAATAATGTGAAAATTGCTGGGATTAAATATTTTTGAACATGATCAAGTACTTCCGTGGGAAGCTGTAGTGTTCGGTGTAACCTTAATACAACTTGTGCTGTGTTTTTAAATGCCTGGAGTCACTCTGCAGCGCTCGGAGCTGCCGAAAGGCAGTGGCATGGCCTCGTTGTGCTGTAGCAATGGGAGTGGGTTGGGGCTGGGCACAGCGCTCACCTTGTTGCCTGGTGATGATGCCCCAGGGGCCAGATCCTGCCCTGGTGCAGCCCTGCATTGTCACCAACAGCCTGTGTCCAAGGGACAGAGCAGTGATGGCTCCCTGTAGGGACAAGCTCTGAGCCATAAGCCCACGTGTGGCCACTCTGTCACAGCCTCGTTGGCTGGCAGCACCCCTGGGACCTTCTGAAACCTCTGCCTTGGGACTCCTGGAACCCTTCTGAAACTCTCTTTGGACCTCTTGGGAATCGTGGGACCTTGCTGAGACCCTTCCTCAGATCCCAATGGGACCTCTGGGAAAGTTAAGACCCCCCCGGGACCCTTCCTTGAGACTTCTGCTACCCTGCAGGAACCTTCCTTGGACTACCAGGACCCTTCAGACCTTGCTGAGACCCTTCCTGGGATCCCTGTGGGACCTCTGGTAATGCTGGGACCTTCCTTGGACCCCTTCTGGGACCCCAGGAACCCTGCTGGGATCTTCCTTGGACTACCAGGACCCCTGGGGCCCCTTCTGGGATCCCACTGGCACATCTGAGAAAGCCGGGACTCCCCTGGAACCCTTCCTTGAGACTCCTGGAACCCTGCAGGGACCTTCCTTGGTCTTCAAGGACCTCTGAGCCCTTGCTGAGACCCCCTCTGGGAGCCTGCTGAGTCCTCTAGGAATGCTCCCCATGGGATCCTGCTGGGCGTTGTGCAGAAGGGCAGGAGGAGCCGCTGCCTGGGTTCTCTTGCAGGGGAGGGGGACGGAGACACACAGCCCCACGAGCAATGCCCTGTGCTGAGGGATACGAGCCCTCCCATGCATCTGTGCAGCTCCACACGCAGTCAAATGACATCACCACATGCTCTGAAAAACACGCTTTTAAAAAAGGTGATGATGTGGCACGAGCTAATAGCTTCATTTAGTAGCTGTCAGGCTAATGCACGGGAGGGTGAAGGAGCCAAAGCTCTGATGCGGAGCGCTCCCCGGGGTGGAAGCTTGGGTTATTTTTGGACAGAGATGGCAAGAGAATGAAAATGAAGAGGGGAAAAAAAAAAAGAAAAAGAAAAAAAAAAGAAAAAGAACCTCGATGCTGCTGCTTCTCCCCGATGACGTAAAGCAGGAGCCAATCTCTGGCCTTCCGCTGTGTGCCACGGCTCGAGCTCCGTCTGGGTGCAGCAGCTGTGCCCTCCCCAGCATCCCTCTGCACAAAGGATGCTCGTAGAGCAGGGAGGGTTCCACGTGGCCATCCCGTGGTCCGGGCCCTTCCCAGAGCACTGGGTATGTTCTCAGCAGGAGCTGAGAGGGTTGGGGCAGCAGGACATCCTCTCCTCTCCCCCCTCTCAGCTGGGGGAAATCTCCCTCGCAAACTGGTTGCAGCACGAAGAGGAGCTAGGGAGGAAAAGGGCAAGTAAGCAGGAAGAAGAAAGTCTGAAGACAAATTGTTTCTCCCCCAACACTTAAGAGTCAGTAAGAGACACCTCCGATGTCCTCTTCTACAGCCGACCCACTGTACATATGTACATATGTACATATGTACAGTCTCTTCCACAGGGCTAAAGTGTGGAAGCATTCAAGTTCCGTTTAGGAAAGGAACTTTTGGAGAGGAGCTGCGCTGGATGGAGCAGCTGAAAGGCGTGCTCTGCTGGGCAGCGGTCCCGTTGTCACTTACTGACCGAGGGACCTCCTAACTGTGGGGGCAGAGCTGGCTGCGGGCCCCGGGGACCGCGCACCCCCCGGGCCCCGTGTCCCCACTGGTGCCCAGAACCCAGCACCCCCTGCACCCCAGGCTGCCCGCATCCCGGTCACCCACACCCTCGGGGAGCAGCGGCTCCTGCAGCCCGCCTGCCGCCTCCCCAGCGTCCTGTATCCCTGCAGGCGGCATTCCCTACTCCCGAGATGCTCACATCCCTGGAGCTTCACACCGTCACATCTCCGAGCGCCTGCCCTTCTGCTGTGCATGGCACGACCCCTGGGGCCGGGACCCCCATCCCGCCCCCCGCATCCTGACTGCCGCAGCCCCGTCCCCTCGGAACGGCCCCATCCCCTGCCTGCCGCAGCCCCGCCGCTCCCGGTGGCGCGGTGCGGGGGTTGCGGTGCGGGAGCGCGGGGGAGCGGCGAAGAGCGGGGGCGGCCGCAGCGGAGGGCGGGGCCGGGCGGGCGGTGCGTGGCCCGGGGCTTGCAGGCTGTGCCGCCCGGCGCGGTGCCGGCGGGGGCGGCGCGGGCCCCTCCTGCCCGGGCTGCTGGGAGTTGTGGTCCGAGGAGGCGGCGAACGAAGCGGAGCGGCGGCCCCGCACGTCCTCGCACGGCAGCAGCAGCAGGTCGGTGCCGCCGCATCCGGCGCGGGGCGGGCGGGGCCGGGCGCTGCGGGGTCGGGATGCGGGGCCGTTCGGCGCGGGGGATGCAGCCGTGCCCGGGGCTCCACGGCGGGTGACACCGCGGGGACGGGTGCCGCCGATGTGACACGGGCGTGCCGCAGCGGGCGATGCCAATTGGGGTGACACCGTCGCAGCGAGCGGCACCGTTGGGGTGGCACCGAGCTGCCTGGCCGCGCTCCAGCTCCGTAGTAGCAGCCCACGGCCGGCCTCGCCCCGGCACTCGCGTGCCCGCAGAGCAGAGCGCGATGCCGCCGAGCAGAGGCCATCCCCGCCGTTCAGCCTGGCTGCTGGGGCACGCGGTGTGGGGATCCCGGCCCACAGCCGCCTCTTTCCGGAGCTGCCGGTGCCCTGCGAAGCTGTCAGGATGTAACTTGGTGCTGCATCGGAGCCTCTCTGCTTCATTACGTAACGCCGCTGCTGCCTGGCACGGAGCTCGCATCCACGTCCTGCACAACTTCGGGGCACCGGGGAATTGATGGGCGCTATTCGGGACCGACTGCCGTTTGTTATCAGCTGACGATGCGTGGATCTCAGCTGCGTGCAGTGGAGCTGCGTGCTAAAGCTGCGTGCAGTGGAGCAGGGCATCTCCTGCATCCTGGGTGCCCCTTGGGTTGGGGCACTGCTCTGCCACACACCAGCACAGCAGTGGGGCTGCCTGTGTCAGCACGGGAGTGAGCTGCCGGGCTGCATCCAACCCCATTTCCCAGCCTTTTCCTGGGGAGTCGGGATGGGTGCTAGGTGCTTTTGGTCTCTCATTGTCTTGATGGCTGCCCCATGTGAAGTTCTGCCTGCAGCCCTGGGCTGGCAGAGGGGCTGTGCCTATGGTGGAGGCTCCCAAGACTGTCAGACCCCTCTAGGCAGCCTCAGAAGGTCCCTAATGCCAGTCTCCCTGCTTTGTTCCAGAGCTGGATTGCTGCTTTGAATGCCACTGGCATTATGGGGTCGTGCCACGCTGGGGAACACCCCTGGCATTGGCCCATGGTGATGCTTGGGAAGGAGGGGTGTGCTGGAGAAGCTGGAGGGACTCCAGCCACTGGGGATGGAGGGAAGCTGCCTTGAAATTTCCAGGCAGCTCCAACGTGCCACGTGGACTGCAGGGCCCAGGCAGAGGGTGTGGGGAGGTGTGCATGTCTCTCCCATCTGAGCAGAGCTGTCCCTGCCTTTGGGCTGCAGCTGCAGGAAGGCTCCTGCCACTGCTCCACCAGCTGAACCACGTCCCCCTTGCCATCTGTGGGGAAATGCGCATAGATTAAGAAGCTGCAGGACCTCAGCAGAGAAAGAAGGGAAAGGCTGGAGATCTTTCTTACCTGATAAACCCATCCTGCACCTTCAGGTTGGTGCTCCTACAAAGAGACAGAGAAGTGGTGGGGATGGAATTTGGACTGGGCACAGGCATCCCATGCATAGCTGCAGAGAGCAGGAGTGTCACCTCATCCCACTCCTGCCCTAAAAGCTCCACCAGCCTGGAGCCTTGCTGGCATCTCTGCTTTGTTCTGCACTTTAGTGAAGCCTGCAGCGATGGGATGTTACGCTGCAATGGGCGCGAGCCCATGGGGCTGTCAAAGGGAGCCTGTGGAGGGTGCTGGCTTCAGTGCTGATTGCAACCCCACTGTCTGCAGGGACAGAGTCCTTTAGAAGGAGAGTTGTTTCAGAGCATTTAGATCAAGATGATAAATTGATGAGTAGTGAGATAGGGCTGTTAAGATCTTGGCCCGTGGCTGCCTTATCAGCTGGATTTCAGGCACGATAAGGGACTGACAGAGAGGAGAAATTTGGGGGAAGAGCAAAGCAGGAGGTGGGGCAGTGGGAGCGAGGTGGGGGGATGGCTCTGCTGCTTCCCTTGTGGCTGGCATTGAAATCCCTATGGGCGATGCTGCTGGGAGTGAGTGTGGACTTCTTGTGGAACCACCCCAGGCTGCTGGGCCACTGTCCTCTGCCAGCACCCCCATAACACCTCTGGGTTTGTCTCTTCAAAGCCCCCCCAGCACTGCATTTCAGGATGAGGTGGGCACGGTGCTGCTGACCCCCGACTCCCGGGAACATGCCGAGCTGGGCCCGGCCGCGGCCCCGCACCCCCATGGCAGTGCTGCATGGAGTGGGTGCCCCTTCAGAGCACCAGGACTGAGCTCCGGGCCCCCCCTGCGCCCTCCACCACCCCACCATGCCTCTGGTGTGGCTGCCGGACTGGAGCTGCTCCCTGGACGGGCTGAGGGATTTCATCGCCGCCGGCATCCAGTCGTTCCGGGACTGCGACGGCGGCGCGCTGCTGGCCGTGGGCTGCCTGCTGCTGCTCTTTGTCTGGTACTGCTACCACGTGGGCCGCGAGCAGCCCCGCGCCTACCCCCCCGTCAACGCGTTGATGCAGGGCGCCGAGGCCAACGGCGTGCAGAACGGCTTCGTCTATTGCCACGCGCCCGAGTGCGCGCGCTGCTCGCCCCACGATGGCCTCAACCAGAAGCTCTACCACAACCTGCAGGAGTACGCCAAGCGCTACTCGTGGTCCGGCATGGGCAGGATCCACAAGGGCATCCGTGAGCAGGGCCGCTACCTCAACAGCCGGCCCTCCATCCAGAAGCCGGAGGTGTTCTTCCTGCCCGACCTGCCCACCACCCCCTACTTCTCGCGGGACGCTCAGAAGCACGACGTAGAGGTGCTGGAACGCAACTTCCAGACCATCCTGTGCGAGTTTGAGAGCCTCTACAAAGCGTTCTCAAACTGCAGCCTCCCGCAAGGATGGAAAATGAACAGCACGCCCAGCGGGGAGTGGTTCACCTTCTACCTGGTGAACCAGGGCATGTGCGTGCCCAGGAACTGCAGGAGATGCCCACGGACGTACCGCTTGCTCGGCAGCCTTCGCACCTGCATTGGCAACAATGTCTTTGGGAACGCTTGCATCTCCGTGCTGAGCCCGGGCACCGTCATCGCCGAGCACTACGGCCCCACCAACATCCGCATCCGCTGCCACCTGGGTGAGTGCCTGGCAGGTGGGCTTTCTGTGGGCTATCCCTGCTCCAGGGCAGCATGGAGTGTATCCAAGCTGCTCCCGTCCACCCTGGGGTCGATTCTCACCCCACTGGATGTTGCTGTGCACCCAGAGCGGGGCCGGGTGCCACCCTGATGCCAGACTCAGGGTAGGGACAGGGCCGTGTACCGGTGGCTCTGGGTGTCCCCTCGGTGCTCCCAGCCCCACGGGTGCTGGGAAGAGCCCGTGCAGCACAGATGGAGGCGGGGGAGGCACCGCACGGGCGCTGCTGGCAAACAGTGAGCGTGGCTGCTCTGCCAGCTCCCTTTGGGTGAGCGCCGGCGGTGGCTGCCTTTGCTTAGAAGCAGGAGATGGTCTCAGAGCTGATCGGAGGGTGCTTCAGAGCAGCCAGGGCAGATGCACTCTGTGGAGGGGCAGAGCACAGAGCAGGCAGAGCTCAGCCAGGTCCTAGCTGTAGGTGCAGGCAATGTGGGTCCCTCCTTTGTCCTGCTCTCCCCTACATCTCACTCCACCTGCTTCTGGCTGCTACCCTGCAGCCAGGCTGCAGTACTCCCACAGACATCCCCACCTGTTCCAGCTCCTGCTGTGCCCACAGAGTGGTTGCATTTGAGCCAAGTCCCTTCCAGGTCAGTTGCTCTGCAAAGCAGGACAGCACTCTGCTTAGATGAATCTTTCCAGGTGTTTCCCCAGAATCCAGGGGCCACATATATCATCACCAGTCCTGCTTCCCCAGGGTTGCCTGCCTGCATCCAGACCCATCCAGCTGGAGCTACTGCATAGGGAAATGCATTTGGTTTTTGTAGTCTTTGAAACATACATTAGAAACACCCAGCAGCTTTTGTGCTTCTGGCTCTCCTGGGCAGCTGCAGTCCTTGCTATGCTTGCTTGGATTTGGCACAGAACTCCGCTCTGCTCATTTGCAGCATTTTTACCATTTGCAGGTCATGGGAGCGCTGCTCCTTTCTGCACCTCAGCTGCATCCTCAGGGCAGGTGACTGCTCCAGCTCCAGCTCCAGCTCCAGCTGCTCAAAGGCTGCCATGGGTGACATTGCTGCTGCACAAGATGGTGTTAACAGCACCCAGGGGCCTCTGCCCTGTGCTGAGCTCAGCATCTGCTGCTCCTGCTCCCTGCGGGGAAGCAGCCCCTTGACACCCCTCAGTCTCTTCTTTGCCCACAGTAAGCAACATGGAACTCACTGCTCATGTTTTGGGACTGCTCCCTGCAGGAACTGACCCACCTCTGTCCTCTGTTTGTGCCCAAAGGTCTGAAGACCCCCAGCAACTGCGAGCTGGTGGTGGGGGGTGAGCCGCAGTGCTGGGCTGAGGGTCGCTGCCTGCTCTTTGATGACTCCTTCCTGCACACCGCCTTTCATGAAGGTAAGCATGGGGCTGAGGGCTGCAGTCCCCTCCTCCCCCAGTTCTACCCCAGCTTCCTCCCTGTTTCCTGGGACTCCAGCCCCAGACCTGCAGGGGCTGCCCCCCCAGCAGACAACTTGCGCATCCTGTGGCAGCATAGTGCTGCAAGAGGGTGTAGGGTTGGCTTTGCTGCCTTGGTGCCTGCTGGAGGCTGTTCTGCTTTGCCTCTCCTGCCTTAGCCAGTATTAGTTGCCGATGGCATGGAAGAACGAAGCAGAGCTGCTTCATGCAAAGAAGCAGGTGGGAGAACAAAAGCTGTTGCTCCCACATATTCCCTGCTATGGAATTAGGAAACGCAGCTTATTTCGGAGCCACGGGGATGGGCAAGGGCAGAATAGCGCAGCAGCAGCTCTGAGCCACAGCTGCAAGGATGGCACTCAGCACCACACCTGCTGCCCTGCTGTGTGTGACTGCAAAAAAGCAGCACAGGGGCCCTGCAGGGAGCACCCTGCCCTGTGAGCAGGAGGCATAAGGCAGCAATGTACAGGCGGTGCTCAGTGGAGGTGCACTGTGCTGGGCTGCACGCAGCAACCTCACCAAGCACCTCAGTGCTGCCAGCAGGGCACGGAGCAGTGCCTCACCCTCTACCTCATCCCACCCAGGTCCACCAGAGGAGGGTCCCCGTGTGGTCTTCATGGTGGACCTGTGGCATCCCAACGTGGCAGCTGCCGAGCGCCAGGCACTGGATTTCATCTTTGCCCCAGGACGCTGAGATCACCGCCGCGCTGTCAGGGTGAGGGCACCACAGCTCCAGCACCGCCTGTGGACGCTGCCCAGGGCAGAGGCTTCCTCACAGTGCCGGGGTCTCCTCCTGTGGGTCTTGTAAATGGAACCTTCGACGTGTATCTGCGGCATCTCTCTCCTTCCATCAAGGCTTCAGGGATTACTTTCCACCATGGCGGTGCATTGCCTTCTCTCCGTGGTTAGATGCAGTCCCACTCCCATCCGTGTTATGTTGCTCGTGTTTTGCAGTGTTCAGAAGTAGAGTTACAAGGGTGTTTGTTTGAATGTAATAATGTAAAGTTTCCTGTGGTCACTAAAAGGACAACGCTCACATGCCCAAGACAGCAAAGCGGGGCGAAGTGCTGCGCTCAGCCTGCCCCTGCCCAGCTTGCAGCCCCCATGCTGACAGATGGATGGACAGACAGAGGGCAGAGGGCTGCAGTGGCACCACAATGGGACAGCACCCCATGGGATGGTACCGTGATGCCCGCTGGCTTGGCTTCCCATTGCCCAGGCAGCACACCCACCCTGCTGAAGGGACGGTGCACGGCCAGCCCTGCTCTGTAACCTCACCTGAGGTGTTACCAATGCCTAAGTGTCCTCCCTGCTTTACCTGCAACCCTTGGTTCTCACAAGTCGAAGCCAGGATGCCCGCAGGGGCAGGTGGCAGTTCAGAGGGACTCTGGTTTGCCGCAGAGAGGGCAGAGAGGAGTGGCAGCCAGCCCTCCTGCTGCTGCTCATCCCTATCCCACAGCCAGGGCTGGGATGCAGTGCCCACGCAGCTGAGAGCACAGCAAAGGTTTCCAGGCTCAGCATCACCCTCCTCCCAGCCCTTCCTAGGGACACAACTGCACTCGAGAACGATTTCTTTACAGATTTTTCAGATTGCAAGATAAGGCAGAGATTTCAAATACATCCGAGATATTTTTTACACCTGTCTTGTTACAGAATATCTGAAGTGCATGATTTCTACACGCATTGATTATTTGGAAAGAGGCTCTGAGGAAGCAGGCTGGCTTGGTAACTGTCTGACAGTTTGGTAGCATTCCTACAGTGGATAAGTAAAGATTATCAATAAACCGTTGTGCTGAAAACAGACCAGACTCTGGCTGCTTGTGTAACTGTTCCAGGGTAAAGCAAAACACAGAGGATCTGGATCTTTTCCTGAGCTGGCCCCAGCAGCTCAGCTCGCTGTAAGGAACAAAGCATTGGAAATAACAGGAGCTGCAGAGTGGGAGGAGGTGATGGGCTGAGGCTGAACTGACATGCAGCGAGTGAGAGCACAGCCCCAGCCCCCTGCCCGTGCTATTAGGAAGCACGATGGGCAGCTGCCTGGCAGCTCCCTGCATTGATCCCAGCCCTCAGGTCCCTGCTGCCCTGTGAAGCTGGACAGCTGACCCCCACCTGCCATCAGCACTGCCCCTGCCAAATGAGCACCAGGAAACCACCACAGAGATCCAGCGCTCTTCAGGTTTGACAGAAGGGCTTTCCAAAAGGAGAGAAAAATAAATACATTCCCCAATCCACATTTTGGAAAACATTTGCAGCTGCCTGCAGTGACACATCAAGGGCAGCAAGCAGCCTCCACAGGAGCAGCTATAGGATGCTGTGCTGCCTTTCACATAACATTTGCTGTCCTTCTGCACAAAAGCCAGTACCCAATACAACCCCTCCAGCCCCAGGGCAGCTTGGCACTGCTCAGCAACAGCCCTGACCCCGTTAGAAAGACATGGCCAGGGCAGCAGCTGCTCCTCATCATTGCACTTTAACATGACCCTTCTAAACATCCCCTCTCCCATGCAATCGTTAAGCCTAGAACACTTTACTATCCTACCATAAAGACCATGTTCCTCTTAAGCAAAGCCCTGGAGGGGATCCTGGAGGCCAGATGCAGCTCAAGCAGTGGAACACAACGGAACCAGCCCAGCTGTTCACTGCTAACAGACGGCACAGCAGATTGCAGCAGAAGATTCCTGAAGGCATCTATGCTGTGCTTTGCTGCTGTGCCAGAACTCCCTCCTGTCCCTCTCAGGCTTTTCCTTCAGCTCCATGCCTCCTGATGGAGCACAGAGCATTGCAGGAGCTCAGCCAGGAGGGAGCTGACAGCACCGTTCAGGTCACCCAATCCCAACAAGAGCCACAAACAAGGCAGAATGAGCAGGACTCTGGGTGCCAACATAGAGCTCTTGGATGAGTCTCAGACTTTTATTTTCACAGTGATGTGCATGTACGTAGCAGCAGCAGCCTCAGAACACAGCACAGTCATGGCAGGATTCATCACTCAGGGCTAGCAGCCACCACTGCCTGTCCCACCCCAGCAAGTCACTGACCAGGGGACAACAAGCAGAAAGACAGCAAGTGCCAAGGAGCTACAAAGCCTCTTTGGTCTCATCAGCTTAAGGGTCTGGCCCCTACCTTCTCAGCCAATGGAGTGCAAACAAACAGAAAGCCAGGAGGTGAAGCATGGTATTCCAACAGGAGGGGAAGGACATGGCTGGCTGAGGAGCAGAGGGTTGTAGTGCATCCAGAGGTTTGCAGCACCTTTCTGCTTCCTGGCGGGCAGCTTGGAGGGAACACTGAGCAGGCATGGGCAGAGGGACAAGGATTTGCCAAATGCAGCTACAGAATAAAACCTACTGACAGCTACTGGAGGGGAGTAAGGAATTTTGCAGCACTTGTTCTATTCCAGTTAGTCAGCTGGCAAGCTATTAATCAAGATAAGGCACTATGTTGCAGTAGGGAATCATTTCTGTAGATAAAGAGGTATAAAAAAAGTCCCAGTCTTACCAGGACAAACACAGTAACAGAACTCAAGGCGAGTGCAGGGTTTGAAAGCAAGCACTGCCCAGTAATTCACTGTCCTGGGTAGCTTA
This sequence comes from Lagopus muta, assembly GCF_023343835.1. Taxonomy (NCBI): domain Eukaryota; kingdom Metazoa; phylum Chordata; class Aves; order Galliformes; family Phasianidae; genus Lagopus; species Lagopus muta. The sequence goes on along the minus strand of NC_064449.1, from coordinate 5,562,202 downwards.
CTGGGTAGCTTAGAGCAAGGAGAGGTTCTACTTTTGGTCAAGGCACTTTGTGAGCCTGTCTGTAGTGGCAGAGCACCACAAGGAGTCCTACAAGTCAACGTAAACTGAACACCCCAACACAGCTATTTTCTATCTTCAGTCTTTGGTAAGTGCTAACATCAATGACATCATGCACCACGTGCTGCAGGAGCAGGGCAATAAGAGTGCTCCTTCATCAGGGCAGGCTGGAGACCACAGTTAGCACAGAGCATGGTGCTTACAGAACAAACGGCTTTGAGAATTTGGTTCCTCATTATTGCTGAGATACGCTGCCTCGGTGCATCAGTTCAAAGTAGGTTCACTCCATGCTTCAGCAGCTTTTGCTTGGCCTTGTTTGGCAAACTGAAAGCATTGTCCTGAGGGTTGGGAGCACCCGAGTTGCGGAGCGGAGCACCCAGCTGCTGGAAGTAGGTCTCCTGGACGGGGTTCCGGCAGGCATACACTGCTGTGGAGGCATTCCTGGTGAGACAGGAGAGAAAGCAGAAGTCAGGACTTACAGTTTTGTGATCACAGTGCTGGGCACTGGACTCCCACCTAGTTAGGACTTCAAGATCCATCTAAACCCTGCAAAGTATTGCCAGAAGGCCACAGGGAATCAGACCCTCCTTCTGAAAGGACTAGATCCTAAAAGGAAGGGTCATATATCCCTCATGGCCTGTGATCAGCTCAGCAGCACTAACACCTAACTCACTGCTGCTGTCCATAAGCACATCACCCTGCAGCAGGAACAACACGAGGTTATTTAGTCACATGTGTGATGAAACCAAGACTCTGATCAGATACTGTAACCAAACAGGCTCAAGTCATTGAGTAAAAAGCCAGCACTCAGTGTTTACCTGTGAGAGAGCTCAGAGGAAGCAAAGCAAAGAACTCTGCATTCCTCCTTGACAGCGGAAAGCAGCAACTGATGTGTTTGCTGACACCCTCCTGTGACAACTCTCCATAAGAGAAAGCAGTTTTAGTCATCTTGTTACTCAGTCTGATTCACACACACAGTTGCTTTTTTTGGGGCAACACAGAATGCGCCAGCTTACCCAGTATCAGATTTAAGGAGCCAGTCAATCTAATGCTAAACAAGGAATCTCCAGCACTGGAGTATGATTCACGTTCCCTTGGCAAGCATCATAAAAAGTGAAGCAGAAATTCCCAGAAGCATCTTTATTTCATCACGTTTTGGACAAACAAGCATGACCAAGCAAGCAGAATCTCTGCTCACACAACATAACCACCTTCCTTGAGGATGCAGGAGCACAGAGTGCTGCAGCACAGAAGCAGCCTCAGCTGTGGCTGCGTGGAGAGGCTCTGACTGTGATAAGACCATCTTGCTTGGCGCATCACAATCGAGTTTGCCACGCACATTACTGTGTGTTTCCAACTCAACAAGCCGTACAAGAAAACAAAATCTAGGTTGCCAATTCTGTGCGCCTTTGGCTCGCAGCCGAGACAAATTTATTAGGAACAGCTATATTTAAAACTGTCTCTTAGAACCTTATGGTGCCAGGATCTGATAATATTCTAGTATTATATCTTAATCCAAACCCATGGCACAACTCAGCTGTGCCTTCAGCTCACTCACATCAGTGCCATTTTAGCTTACTAGCACCCAGATCACACTACAGGCAGAATATGAAGCACCCTGCATCTGAAGAGCAGAGTGCTTAATAAGAGAGAATGAGGGAATAAAGTGACACGACTAACCACTGGTTAGAGACTCCACTGTGATGACTGCACTTGCCAGACCTCAGCCAGCCGTGCCAGAGAACACTGATGCAGCACTTACCTACTTTATACGCTACACAGCGGCTCTGTGCCTAGAAGAGGGGGGAGTAATGAACACACCTTACCTTACAATCACTTCTGAAACAGTTGGAAGCTGATTGAAGTCGGAATGGATCAGCGTGGCAGCCCTCAGGAAGTGCCGATCCAGTGGGCCAGGTGGATGGGGCACGTTGGCTGCAGGACACAAGCAGAGGGGTGTTAGAAGCCTGTGCTATGAAGAAGGGTGCTCCTATTTTCCAAGCAGGAAAATGCTGTGGATTTCTTCTACATTCCCTGTGTATCAGCAGAGCAGAGTGGATGACACCCTAAGTGCCAGTGTGACCTCAACATCCAGTAGCTGCATATTGCTCAGCCACACACAAAGCCTGGGGTGCTGGGTGCCCCTCTGCCTCTGCCCACGTGTACCCAGATTGTAGGGGCGCAAGGAAGACCTGAGGAGTGGTCACCTGCAATCACTGGGGTTTCTCTCATTCCCTAGGGTGATTCTTCTAAGCTGCAGAGAGCCAGCCTGCTGTCTGGGAGGCTGCCAGGAAAAGGGAAATATGAGAATGAACAGGAGCAGTTTGTGCATGAGGCTTCCTGCATGCACATGGTCTGCCATCAGCCCAGGACAGCATTCTTTCAACTGCTTGCTACCAACAGCTCCCAGATCTTGCTCCTCCCAGCTAGAAATGACTTAACACTGCTGTACCATCACTTGGGGCCATTTCTTAAGTGTCAGCTGCACCAACTTAGCAAGCAACGTGTCTGAGAAGCCACTTGAAATATGAGGAAAGGTTACCACAAACCCCAAACAGTCCATCAAGTGCAGGCTTACCTGTGAGCACATTCTGGATGCAGTCATAGTGAGTGAAGCTGTAAGTTGCCTTGGCTGAGGACAGAAAGTCTTTGGGCAAAGTCTCCCTCAGATGAACCTCGAGGCCATTCAGAGAAGCCAGACTGCTGTGGTACTGTATACAGGGTAAAAGGCATATGTTAGAGCAGACGTGTAAGGAGGCAGCGTAGGGAGCATGGTGACTGATGCCCATGTCACAGGGATCAGAGCCTTCCTGCTGCTGTCCTGGCTCCCACCAGAACTGTGGTAACATGGGCAGAAGGAAGCAGTGAGACGGGGACTCAGAAAAGGGCACCCCAGCCTGGAAACAAGCCATTAAATCCCCTGATGCTATCTGCAACAGGAAGACACCGTTAATTTTATCATCAAACATTACCCATCCGGGGCTCATTTTTATATCCTGCCCATGACTTTCTGCAGCACAGAACATTGCTCTGCTGTTCAGCTTTATACCAGAAAGATACAACCCAGACGTGTACATCTGCATGTCGTGATGGATTTAGGTGCCTGCAGGGTTTCCTGCAGCACTCTCTCTGTACCCCAGATATATACTCCCAATGCCCTCTGCCTGGGCATGGAGGCTGCCAGCAGGCACTGGATTATCAGTAGAAGGGAAAAAGCAAATAAATGCATAATTTACCTGAAGGCAGTGACAGCCCAGCAGGGAGCTACAGACCTGAGTGAGACACATGCACACATCAATGCAGTAGCACACAAGGCAGGGGATGGGAGCAGGGCAGCTCTGTGAGGGCCTGGTGCTCCCCACAAGGCTCTGGGCCAGCAGTAGGACTGCAGCCTTGGTGCAGCGGGCAGATTAACTCCGTTATCTCCCTAATCCTCCACCTCGCTCCCTCCCCAGCTATGTAGAGGATCAGGCCTCCACTCGGCACAACACAGGGCCTGCCCTTGACCCCAGGTTGCAGGACAGATCTGCTTTTCTATGCAATGAAGAAAAGGGATAACAGCCTAGAGCCTACACAGCCACACACCAGGACAAGGCTCCTGCCTGCTCTGCAGCGAAGGTCTGCGCTAGGAGCCACTCCCTGGGGTCTGGTCTCTGCTGCCTGCTGCTTGCAGCTGCACAAGTAGCATATTTTACCCTTCTTTGGTGTCATTCAGGGACCTCAAAGCACTCGACAAATTAACTACAACTAAGCTTTGACAACCCTGTGAGCTGAGGTTCATTTTTAATCCACAGATAAACAAAGGAACAGAGAGGCTGAGGTGGTGCCTCATGCCCAAGCACGATGCCAGCAGCAGCCTGCAAGGTCCCAGCTCTGTGACCTGGAGCAACGCGCTGTTCCTCCTGAGACAGCAGGACTGGCAGCACATCTCCTCCAGAAAGCAGCACTTGAACGAGCTGAGTGACAAATTGAGCCAGGGTGGGCCCACTGTGCTCACTGCCAGTCGTTCTCAGGTTTTGATGGGGAAAAAGACATGCAATGCATGCCTGTCACCAACAGTACTAACCCAATCTGCACCAGGAAGGACCTCCAGCTCTCAAGCCAGCAGTCCCTACCTGCTCACAAATCGCAGCCTCCTCCCTTCACCAGAGCAGGCACAGCACAGCAGGAGCTTTGCAGCCCTGTTCCAAACAAGCAGAATGGAGACAGGGCAACCTGACACAGGTGCTGCAGGAGGCTGGCCCCTGCAGTAATCCTTCCTCTAGCAAGGCAACCCCTCTGTGCCGTGCACCCCTCTGCATACAGGGGTAACAGATACGGCCCCCGGGTCTCAGAGCTCAGAAGCAAAGAGTAACCTTGAGGCTCTGCCAATGCTGGGAGGCAGCATTAGTCTGAGCTCTCCTCCACCTTCCAGTCTGACAACTAAAGAAATGAGGTTGTTCCTATGGCAACTGGCATATCAAACAGGCCTCTGCAGCTTTGACTCAGCTTCCTGGCTGAGGCAGAGGCAGGGCATCGCTCTGCAGACGAATACTTCACAGGGAAACGCCAGGAGCAGGCACATCCTTCCCCCGCACCCGTGAGCAGCTCATTAACTGCACTGCACTGCTCAGCAGGGAGCTGCACACAGCAGTGGAGGCATCCTGGATCGCTCCAGTCCTCACCTACATTGATGCGTGCTCTAGTGGCACCCATCACTCCTGCTGCAGGTCCCTGGGTAGGGGGAAGTGGAAGCGAGGGGAGGTGAGGAATGATCAGGCAGGTGGGGAGGGGTCCAAGCAGGCTGGGAGGGGATTCTAGCCAAGCAAACTCATCTAGAGAGGAAGCACTACTTGGAGCTGCTGCCAGATACATCTTGCTGGTGCCTCCAGACAGAAGCTGCGGCACACAATGTGGAAGTTAAACAGAGAACATACCTTGCTTTCCAAAAAGCACTACAGAACTGTCAGGGTTTCCAGCAAATCCCAAAAGCAGCATGGCCCCTTGGCAGCCAGCAGGGCTGTCTCACGCTTGCACTGACACGTTCTGCTCAGGAGTGTTGCACGGGTGCTAACACACAATAACAGCTCCGGGTGCCACCCGTGACAGCACTGCCACCTCTCAGGCTGGCTCCTCACGCTCACTAACAGATCTGAGTTCTCTCTGCTTGTGGTGACTGCTCAGCTAAGTGACTTTGCCTTTCACGCCACAAAGGGTGTAAGAGATCCCACCCTACCACAAGCCCAGCAGCTGTGAGATCTGCAGGTGCAGAGGATGTTTCCTACTTACCACATCCTCAATTGAGCTCTGGTCATCTCGGAGGCGATCTTCAGCTAGCAGAGTGAGCACGAGCCCCTTGATGCTGTGGACATACAAGCTCATCTGAATGAACTTGCAGTTCTTGTCTGACTCCGTGCCCTGAGCTGCCAGGCTGCCTGCCTGAGGCCAGTCCTGCTCCCCACTCTGAGTACAGCCTGTGTTCTCTGCTGGGGCACTGGGCAGCCCCTCCTGAACATCCACAGCCACTGACTGATTCTTGCTTCCGAGCTCTGACTGTGAAACAGGGGTTGGGCAATCCAAATTCCAACTACCACTGGCTGCATCACTTTCTGCACAGATGCTATTTTGGCTCAGAGTCCCTCGTTCGTCTTGTTCACTCGACTTCCTTCTGCTCAGCTCTTGGGCAGCAGAGCAGGAAGTTGAACCGGCACTGTCTGCAAGACAGCTCTGAAAACTGTGTTGTTCAACATGAACAAGAGATTCCTGAGTGCTCTGACTCTCCTGTTCCTTGGCATATGGGTTTGGAAAGGAAAAACCTTCCAGATACGAATCTGTAGTTTGAGCATACTGAGCAGTATGGAGATTGGAAGGGCTCAGCAGCTCTTTCTTGTGTCCATCTGACGAGAAGGATGCTTTTCTACTGAGCTCTGACCTTTTGTTGCCTGGGTTGCTCAGTTCTGCTGTTGGAGAACTCTTTTTCCTGGCTTCCATTTTGGGGGAGCCCTTCAAAGGAATTGTGTCTGCAAAGCTGCCTGATTGCACGACATCTTCTGGTGTGGCCGTGCTTAAAGCTTGCTCAGGGAGCACACAGATATCATTCAGGCCTTGGTTTATGTGAATTCCTGTTGATTCTGAAATTGCTGGGGAGCTGAGAGCGTTCTTCTCTCCTCTAGGGCTTGCTGGGGCCATGGTAGATCTAGCAGGAGATGACAAATTGATTAAACTACTGCACTACTCTGTTTGGACTTGTTACATACCTAATAATTTTTATCACTTGCAGCTACAAAAGAACATCTACCTTGGTAAAGGACAAGGTATGTTCTAACACAGGTGAAAAGCATGGGGCTCTTCCATTGCAAACTCCCAGGAATGTTACTCCCTTATTCACAACACACAAAGTCTTAAAGAACAGCACTGTGAATTGAGAAACAACAGAACGGTTGGTCTTGGAAAACAGTTTTGCCTTAGGCTGCTTCACAGCAGACATATGGATACCTGAAATCCTATCCAGCCTCAAAGGCCTCAGGCAACTTCAAAACACAGATGCTACAGCCTGAATTAAACGTTTTAGAAAACAACAGCAATGGCTGTGAAGATACGGCGCCACACGTCGCCCCTTGCCCTAAAAGCCTCTCTATGATCACACTGCTCTCCTACCCATTCATCCACTCCACTCGGAGCACTGAGATCTCATCTTCTGTCAGGAACACCGGGACGATTCGGACACCCTGCGGCAGCGGAGAACCTGCAAGGGCAACAGAGGTCTGAGAATTACATTAGCATGCCCTGTCATACAGAACAGAAGCTCGACTCCACCCTGCGTTCTGGGGCATCACAAGATGACTGGGTCTGACTAGACTGTAATTTCCCATTCTCTTCATCTACTTAGTATCTAAAATGACACATTTTTCCCTTTTTCTTTTTTTTTTTCTCCCCTCTCCAACTGTCCTGGCACAATATCTATTAACCGATGCTCAAAAGCAACAACTGAAGGCTTGGACTGAAAGCATCAGCCATCTGTTTTCAGGGTTCTATCGGTGGCCAAGTAGACACATGGGTAACTGGAATAAAAGCAGGCATGTTGGGCATCTGCAGAACTCACAATTAAACTCAAAAGAGCAAACCTCCTTTGTTTAGCTGAAGGATCTAGTTCTGATTACACAACGCCCACTGGCACATGCTGACTAGCAGCAGCAGCACCCCTAGGGATACACTCATGCATTCAGCAAGAGCTTTGACACAAATCCCAGCAAACTGCCTCATACTCTCACTGCAGGGAACACAGCCCAGAGGGTTGCCATACTCTGCTGCTGGGCGCTTGACTATCAGCACTCCGCAGCTGGATGCTCACCAGGCTCCTGCTGCTCCTCACCTCCAGGCTCACTCTGAAAGAAAAGTCAAGAATCAGCCCTAGGACAGCCCTTTCAGTCTCCTCACAGAACAACAGAGTGCCCTGTTTGTGACTACAGCAGACCTTAAACCACCCCCTTCAGCAAATGCAGTCGTCAGTTTACCAGGCTTGACAATGGTTTGCTCTTTAAGTAGTTCTCAAAGTCAAAGAGACTTCCCAAGAAACAAAATACAGCTGGGAAAAATACCATAATCTCCCATTATTGCCTATTGGAGAGCATAAAATCTTGGTTCTCTCAACCTGAATGAGGAGAGAGGGCTTCCTCATGCTCAGTCTTGATATTTTTGGAGATCTTGAGCCCCATAATTACCAGTGATAAAGGCAATGAGAAGGGATCTATTTGTCAGTTTCAGATACTCATTTTGGATACTGAGCACTAAATTCCCAAATTTGGGTAAAACATTAATCAAAAAATCACATAGATGAGAATTCATAAACTCAGATTGAAAGAAAAATTCCTAGTGCCATGAAACCTTACTCAACCTTAATTAATAAAAGCTCTAATCATCAGCATCAATATGTTCTTCTCCATAACTCCACATGAAAATCTGTGTGACGAGCTCCAAGTTTATCTACATGAGCATAAATGTTGGCAGAGAATGCTCAGCAACATACCTGGCCTGAAGACTCACTGCCTTGGAGGAGAACTTTAGCAGTGAGAGGAGGTGGCAACTGGGTGCTCACAATCCTAGAAGAGCCAAACAAAGTCATACATGAGCAGAGTCATACTTGCATCTTGCTGAGATCCATGTTCTGCAGATCCTCCAAAAGGCCCTGAAGGAGGGGAAGTTTCACTCCAGCACAAAGCCCTCTGCAGCACTGCAGCAAGGCTCAGAGAACACTGACAACGTTTGCTTATAAAACAACGAATTAAATCCCATGCAAACAGAACAGCAGCACAGCATGATGCACTCTGGGAACACAGTCCTGAGAAAGCATGGATGGAATATGCAGACTTAACATGCAGGTTAACTCTCTGAGTCACACCTGGTTACTTACAAGCCTTTGTAGATAATGCAGCCTGCCAAGACGTGGGGAGACCGCTGGCAAGTCTGCAAGATGAGAGCTGCTTTCAGTAAAAGCAGTGGGTCCACCTAGACACAGAGAACCAGAAGTCATGCCAGAAAGCTCTTGGAAATACTCCAAATAGAAAAAAACCAACAAACAAACAAACCAACCAGAAATACTAGCACTAAGGCACTGATAGAGCTGTGCACTGCAGAGGACAGGCTTTACCTTGGTTTTGTCCAGATTCCAGAGAGAATTGAAAATCTTGTGGAGGTCATTGGTGCTTTTTTGGATATACTCAATGTATTTGTCCCACAGCCTGTTAAGCTCCTCCTGAGAGAACTCCTATGGACAACAAAAATCCACATGGCTATCAGTTCATTATCCTCACTGCGCTCAAATGGCTACATGTGATCAATCTGGGACAGCATCTACAAATGGCAAAGCTTATGAGCATCAGGAGGAAAACAACAAATATCTAGTAAACATCTTGCAAACATTTACACAGCCTTAGTGGAATAGGAGGATGGGCCTGCACATATCCAAGGATTATGATGTGAAAAGTGTGAGCTTAGTCTGATCCTTACAAGTAGGAAGACTGTAAGGGAACACAACAGAATGTCCGTACGAGGACAGAGCTTAGCCAATATAGAAAGGGTCAGAGATCTCCTCCTAGCCACAAACATCACAGCTACTGATCCTTAGTTACCATGTAAGCCTGGTGCACAGATCCATTGTAGAATGTGAAGAGGCTGATCAACTGCTCCAGAAACCGTCTACAGCTGATATCAGGGAGATCGACAGCACAGCCCAGCACCTTTAATGCAGAAAGCATTGAATGATGAGCATTCTCTGGGAAAACCCACAGACAACAGATGAGAATAACTTATACTTCTCTCAAGTGAGTATCAAAGGTACACAAGCAGTTTTGTAGCAGGCAAACAATCCCCAGGTCCACAAGTCAAATGAAAAGTAAATCCAAAAATACCCATGGAAGAGCTCTGGCACAGACAAGGTGAGTGAAAGAAGCTGGCAGAGCAGTGTTTTTACACACCCTCCCTTTCCATCACATGTCAGATGACCTCGCTCACTGCTAAGTAAGCTGAATGGCACTGCCAGTTAAACAGGTTCAACTGGCCTTAGTCCAGTTTCCCAGGGATGGCTTAGAGCACTTTTGTCATGGCTTTACTGCACACAGCTCTTTACACACTAAACATCTGTTAACGCTGACAAAGCCTTGCAGCAGGAATGCTGAGGGTTAAAAGGTCAAAGAGCAACACTTCTACACGGGGAGACCAAGTCCTTTTTACGAGCTCTGGCACACAGGCTTCTGTCCAGTCGTTGCCAATAGCCCATAGATGTAACTACAAAATATAAACTACAAAAGCCTCTAGTTTTGATTGACGCTGCCAGGCGCATATTAAGAACGCACGTTGGTTGTGAACACACAGATGAGGTACATGAAGCTTTTTAAGAACAGCTGACGTGATCGCCCTTACACGTGCTTACACGCTGTGGTAAACAAAACCTAAGTTACCTTGCAATGAAAAGTTGTGCATTGCAAGTTCACACCCTAGCTCTCCCCAGGTCTATCTGTGAGCAGGCCCATACCCTGAAAAGAAAAAAAAACCCTCTTAGTTTCATACAGCAGTTCAGTCCTCCTCCCTGCTTTAGTTCTGTAGTGCCTCCAGACCCCAGGACTCACCCAGAGATAGTCTCCATCCGCTATAACTGCAAACTTGAGCTTTCTCAAGCGAATAAGGCTTGGAGGAACTCCTGAAATCTCAGTCATGCAGTGTACCACTCCAGCAATCTGTCCACACAGCAGCTCCTGCTGGTCAGGGAGAGTCTAAAGGGAGGCAACAACAATTTATTGTCTTCCTTTTTAAAAGGGACTGGGAAGGAAAAAAAATCACAACTACATTCATAAATTCAATATCAGATGCAGTAGCAGAAGCAAATCTCAGCACTGCTGGCAGCTGCAGCTGTGGAAGCAGTGTGGGTACTCAGTAGTGCCGTGGGCAGCTCTGAGCTCCAGGCTGCACTGCCCTCTCACCCAGCTCCAGCCCCAGGAGGTTTTTGAGAGCTTTTACAAACACCGAATGAGAACTAAGCCAAAATTCCACCTGGAAATCCCGAATCAGAATTATCAGCGTGTTTTCACAGAGGCACCCACGTACAGGAGCCAAAACAAACGCAGCCCTTACCTGAGAAGGATAAAAATAACAAATCCCAGCGCTCGTAGGATCTCCCTCCTCCTTAACCTTGGAGCCATCATAAAGGAAGAAGTAATTCCACCTAGAAAACAAAGCATTGGCAGAGATGATTGAAACGCTTGGAAAGCACCACGTTTCTTCCCCCATCGCCTCAGGTACAGCACAGGCTGTTACGTGAGGCTGTTACTCCTCACAGAAACACCGAGGTGGGAAAGCAGCACAGAACAGTGCCACGTTATTAAAAAGGTCCCCGCAGGGCAGGGCATTCCCCGGATGAAGAAGATTCGGCCCGCCCGCGGGTGCCGCCCTGCGTGGGGGCAGCGGGCAGCTCCCCCTCCGTTCCCGCACTCCCTCTCCGTTCCCGCACTCCCCCTGGACCGCCTGCGCAGCGCTCACCACGGGGCCGGGCCGTCCTGAGGCCGAGCCATGAGCGCTGCGGCCTGGGGCACAGCACCGCCAATCATATGACCGCACCACGTGACCTCAAAACTACGGCAGGCCGAGAGGGGCAGCGTGATCACGTGAGCGCGCCCCTACGGTGGCCGGGAGGGGCCGCATGGCGGCGGCGGCGGCGGGCGGGTGGCGCGCGGCCAGCGGGCGGCGGCGGCGGAGGAGGGAGAAAGAGAAAGAGGAAGAGGATAGCGGTACCGCGGTGCTGAGGCGGCTGCGGGACGCGCGGTGAGTGCGGGGCGCGCGGCTCTTCCCCCTGCTGAGCCCCACTGACGGTCGCGTTTTCCCCCGCAGGGACGAGCTGCTCAGCTCCGGCTTCTGGGCGGCGAGCGCCGGTGTGTGCAGGGCGGCGGCGGGAGGAGGAGGAGGAGGAGGAGGAGGAGGAGGAGGAGGGCGGGAGCCGTTGGGCTCGGGGCCGGCTTGGCGCTGCGTGTGCTACGGCCTGGGGCGGTTCGCTGCCTGCCCCACCGCCCGGCTGCAGCTCGCCTTCCTGCTGCTGCTGCTCGAGATGCTGGCGGTAAGCGGCCACCGTGCGTGTACCGCCCGCGTCTCGTCCCACGTGCCGCTGTCCGCGCGTGTCCCTGTCCCACGCACGTCTGTGCCCCTCAGGTGCCACCCAGCAGCTGCTTCCTCTTCGACCCGGCCTTCTCAGAGCTGGAGCTGGCAGCGCTGGAGGCACTGGGGCTGCGTCTGCTCCCAGAGAATGAGGTAAGGACCCCATCCCAGCCCCGTGTGCCTGAGCTGTGTCCGCACCGTGACCACACCACCCCCAGGAGGGCAAGCACAGCGTAAATGGATCGCCGACGCTGTTCTACATGGTGCACTGCGGCAAGGCACTGTACAACAACCTGCTCTGGAGGAACTGGTCTGTCCATGCTCTGTCCAACATGGTCATCATTGGCAACAGCTTTAAGGGAATCGAGGAGAGGTAGGTACAGCAGGTACAGCCCTACGACCTGCCTCCAGCATTGTTTTCCACTCCTTGCTTTCTTAAAACACTTCTTTCTAATGCTTCCACGAGGGACTTCCACGTGGTCTTCAAAGTTTTGCCCAGTTTCAGCTTGCTGTCACAGTTGCAGTCATCAGCAGTTTTTTCTTACCTTTTCTTCTTTTCATGGGCACGTTGTGATTCTAATGCTAGTTTACCTCTTTTTTTATTAATAGGTTGTTATCAAGAATACTGGAGAGAGATTACTCTTACATTGCAAAGGTAGGAAGCACGAAAGCTTTTTAAACACAGCAATATGTTTTGCATTGACTTTTTAACAAGAAGGAACATTAAATATAACCTCAAAGATGAAGGTGGTTGTTTTTAAAGTCCGGGATCATTTTATTATCTGCAGAACACACTGCAAAGAGGGCTACAGTTAACACAGCACTCCCATCCTCACATAAGCTTGCACAAAAGTTCTTTTGCTTTGTATGTGTTTTCCCAACTGCTCTTAGATTTTAAAAGGGGTGGAGGAAGTTGCCCTCCCTGCTCACCCTCGGTACTCGGATACCTTCAATGACACCTCCATCCACTGGTTCCCTGCTCACAAACTGGAGAGACTCTCTGCTGAAGTTTGGGAGTTCGTGGAGGAGCCGACTTACGAGGAGTGTGACGACTTGGAGATCATCAGGAAGGGGGAGGAAGGGAGCCAGCACGACCCTGCCCCAGTGCAGCCCTAACTGCTGTCTCTTCCCTCAGTCATCCTGCACAGCTGAGGTGATGCTCAAGCACTGACAGTGCCCTCGCCATCTGCCCTAAGAGGCAGCACCTGAACACTGAGCTTGAAGGGACATTTTTGTATCATAGTGATTTTTTAATAAAAGTGAAAGCTCTGCTTTGACTTACGCTCACTGAACTGCAGCAAATTCAACTAAAAACTGCCTTTTAAACCATCCATACTGCATAACATTTGCTCTTTTGATTTCTTTCCTTTCCTGAGTGATTCAAAGCCCACGCCTATGCTGTGCACATTTTGAAGCACCCAGAAGGGCAAGAGAGTTGTGGGATGTGTAGCTGAAAGCTTTAGAAGCTAGTTCCTAACACAGACTTACAAAAGCTTTTTCACAGGCAGGGGACTTCAGCTGTTCAGTGCTACTAAAAAAGCTCTTCAGCCATTCCTCTGTGAAGAATCAGGCCGTTTCCCTCTAGGAAAAAAAAAGCCTCAGTCACCATTCTTCCCTACCATCCCTTGAGCTACTGAGTTCCCACGGCAGATTTTAATGTGCTGGAAAGAATTTCCCTTCCACCTCTGGTTGGATAGGGCTGAGAGGCGGGCCAAGTCCTGGTGGCATTCGGTAGAGAAGGGGCTGCTGTGTGCAGGACACCATTGAGACAGTAATTACCACTGCCAGGGCAGTGCAGCTGTCAAGGAGAGAATCTGTTGGTGGAGCCTTTGAGGCTGATCTGTGTTGGCCCTGCTTTGAGCAAAGAACAAGTGCCAGCAGTCCCTTCTAGCCCTCATTTGTCTAGTGGTTTGAAACAATTATTGCTGAGTCTGTACCACAAGTGGCAATTACACAAGCATCAGAACTGCTTGTTCCTCCCTTTGCACCAGCTTCCATGTATTATTTCACCTCCTGACACTGTTGGAACAGCCAAGAAAACAATCCTGGCACACAGCTGAAGTTCCACTATTTACAAATCTGCAACGTCTTTATTCTAAGACAGTAACACTAAAAATATGAGTAAGATCACCTTCACAGTTCCAAGCAGGAGCCTCACTTGGCCATATCAATGAGACTCTGGAGAGAGGTTGGCACCCAGGTCTTTTCTCCTTGTACAAATACAACACCTCTGTCAATGTAAATCACAATCCGTCCAAACGTGTATAACTGCTTCCCTTCGTGCCGCTTTCCAATCACAGGCATGAAAACAATGTTGTGTTCCTCTGCTTTTGTCTGAATTAGGTCCTTAAAATTCATTGGCACAGAGCTGGCAGCCACCCCTATGCCTCGCTGAGCCATGTTCTCAGCCTCTCGCCGCTCCTGCATGGCTTCGTACTGGAAGTCTTTCCTCCTCTCTGTGTGAGTGAGGTATGCAATGTTCTCCCGGGCACCTGGCTGCATGTAGCCACCTGTTGGGGAGAAAAGAAGTGTGAAAACCACATGCAAAGTCCATGGGGAAACTCCAGTCCAAGATGCATAAAGTATTAAATGCAGGGAGGCTGAGCCACAGTGTTCTGAATCATCCTTCACACGTTTTTATTGCTTGCATTTACAGTGTTCATACAAAGTTCATACAAAGACTACCTAGATGAATCAGAAAACTGTAGCTACAGCTACAGGATCGAATAGGTCCCAAACTGAATCTCAGCACGCACAGGAAAGGATGCTGCACTGCTGCTGACAAAGGATGAAAGCAAATACGCCACAAATAAGCCACCTACCAACACTGGAAGAGACAGCCCGGTTCATGATATCAAGAGCTTCATTAAATTTGTCTTTGATTGATGGATGTGCCAACACTTGGTCTGAGAACATGGACTTCCAGCCCAAGTACCACTTTGTGATCTCCTCGTAATTGGGGCTATTACTAAGCCAAGAGCACAGCACCTGCAAAACAACAGGAACAAATTCAGCAGGGTAGGTATATTTGTGGAAGCCCTTATTATTAGCTTGTTCATGACTCAGCTTTCACTTATAAAAATAAAAAATGACCACAGCAGTCTTAGAAAGAAGCCTGGTCTGATGCATATGCAACTCTGATGAAAACTACTCCATTTAGCAGTTAAACCATTTCAGCAGTAGAACAACAATTATTAGGTCAGAGTCACTGAAACACTTTGCTTTGAATCACATCTGTCAGAAATTACTCAGCCTTGTTCCTCACCTGCAGCCATTTTGGGAAGAAGTGTTTCTCCAGCAGCCCAACAAGACTGGAAACAGAAATCATTCCCTCCCAGTCAATCACCCAGTAGAAGGCATCCATGTGCTGCTGATGAGGGTTAATTATAAGTTCATTCAAACACATCCCTGGAAAAAGGGCAAGAACAGTTACAGGAGTACCTGACTTACCAGTGCCCTGACCTATCTCATAATGATGTAAATGTGAGGAGCAACTGTATTGCACTGCATTACCTCCAGGATCTTTCAAATGTTTGGCTGATCCCTGCCACCAAAACAATACAATTCCATTTCCCTCAATTACAATCTACAGCCAAAACTGAGAAACTTCAAACATTCAGCTTTTTTCTTTGGACCAGACTGCAGAGCTGAATGAGGAATTGCAAATCTCACAGTGAAACCTTCAGCACAGGCAAAGAATTAAAACGCCTCTCCCTTGTCTCACCGAGTTTAGGCACAATGTTCTTCACCATGAAAGCCTCCCATGACCCGGGTGTGAACACATCCTTCCAGGGCTGAAGGATAAGTTTGGCTGAGGAGTCACTGGGATGCCATTTCTGCAGTGCGTTTGCCAGCTTGTTTCTGATGGGAGAATAAAGAGGCTCCAGTCGTGCCTGCATCAGGGGAAGCCAGGGGTGGATCCAGGAATGGATTGGGACTGTGTCTGTCAGAGGATTCCAGTTTTCAACCTTAAGGCAAAACACAGAAGAGATTTAATTTCCTACTGGCACAAAGACTTCCCAGATGCAAATAACCCCCTAACTCCAAAATACATTGACAAGGGCAACAAACTGGTATTGTGAAGCTGCAGTTGACTACAATTCCAATAGTGGTTCAAAATAAGGTTTCATTCTAGTACAGCTCTCTTCACTGACCTCTTTCTGTAGCTTGGGGAAGATGAGCTGATCCAGAATGTTATCCAGTATCCACACAGGAATGATGTGTACCCAGCTATCCAGGAAATCCACCATTGACCCACAGTTCCTTGGCTGCCACTGTGCCACTATGTTTCTGACATATGGCATCCAGATTTCCCACATCAATCTGGAAAAAATAAAGAAATCAAAATTAAGCTTAGAGCTCATCAAGCCTCAGGCCTACAGAAACTGAATGGATAACTTATTTAAAAGCCTCTTCCTTTTATATAGCTGGCAGCTGGATTTTAAGAGACACCTGAAGAGAATCATCTGGGAAGTACGCTTTTAACTGTTCTTCACCATCATGGGGGAAGCAGCATTTAAAGATACTAAACAAAATACAATTCATTTGTTGTTTACCTGTGAAAAGCATCCGTTGAAAGGTCCTGCCCCCCGTGTGATAAGAGCTGGTCGTTTTCCAAAAGGCTCTTCCACTTGGCTATAATCTCAGTGCCGTACGTACAGTCCTGGAAATGATGAGGTTAAATGATACGTGGACTTAATTGGCTTTTCACTCATTTCAGCTGATATCCACAAGGAGCAGGGCTGACTGCATGCTCTGCTACAGGCAGCTTTCTCACATGTTTCTCTCACTATTGGCACGAACACAGGGTTCTATCAGGAGCCTTCTTTTCTGCTCTCACGTGTGAGGAAAGGTGGCTTTTTTCACTTCCTCTCCCAGCTAATCAGGGAATTTGGGCAAGGAGAGGGGAAGGCAAGACAACGAAACAACTTAAAACCACGAAAAGGGAACTGCAGATAAATCACACTAATATTCACCTTGAGGGGATCCCAGTTCTTGAAGTAATCTTTCATGAGAGGATAGACTATTGCTACTGCCAAGTCTACCCTGTCAGACATTCTGTACTCTTCATAGTACTTGTCTTGAAGCGTCTCAAAGATCTTGGCACACTCATCCAAGGTCAAAGGATTTTCACAGCTGGGTTGCATCCGTCTCTCACACTCCTCCACCATGTCCAGGACTTTGCTGAGGTTGCTGATGGCCGTCTCCTCGTGTGAGAGAATCTCAGACATCTTCTGTATCTCATGGCTTAGGTTGACCACCATGTCCCTCTCATACTGCAGCTGACGGTCGCTCTGGATGATCTCCTGCTCCGTGATGTCAATGAGAAGCTGTAAGTTGTGCTCCAGCTCAGGCAGGGCAAATCCCTGGGGCTTCGAGTCCTTGCCCAGCAGCTGCTGAGGATTGTCATCGGGGATGTTGTGTTTGTGGCTAATTTGACTGTAGCTGTAATAAACCTTTTGCTCCCGGCCCGTCATATCTATAACCTTCCAACAAACAAGAAGAAAAGTCGTCTTAAGAAGTGCAATTTGTGTTTAAAAAGAGGAAATACCTTGTTTCAAATTGAAAATTGGAGACTGCCAATTACTCCAGCAGGCTGATGTGAAGATCTAGAGTAAATGAAGAACAGTTGGAGGTCGGAGCTCAAAGATTCTACCTCTGATCTCAGTTTTGCCATTTTGCTGAGTTAATCTAAGAACAGCAATTACTCACAACTAATTACTTAGGTAATTTTAGACTTTTTTATGGACTTCTCAATTTAAATGAGTAACTTCATTAAGAGCATTAAAGACAAGTTCCTTGCAGTCTGAAAGCTTTTCTACCTAAAAAGTACTGTGTGTTTAGTTGCACAGTCCCAATAAGGACAGATGTGCTTACAGAACTGGGTGAGCTATGACAAATGAGAAACAGTTAACTTACAAAAGCAAACAAACAAGAAAACTGATCTGTATTTTCTCAAGATCAAGATGTTCCTCAAGGACAAGTCCAATGTTGCAGGCTATGTTGTGGTCTATTAAATGATTCAGTAATGGATCTGAAGCCTTGATTTGCATGAGGCTATGGACAACAGAACTAGCTTCTGTTAAGGTTACCACTTGCCTAAAAGCACTCAACACCAATGCAAACAAACTGAATTGCTTCCCAGAGATGCCATCGCTTGGTTTAATCAGCCTTACCTTGACTTGAGAGAGCTCCTTCTGAGGGGTTGAAAGCTGTTTATTAATCCTACCCTTGGCTTTCAGTTCTTCTACTGTCTTATAGCTGTATTTGGGCTTTTTCTTGCCTCCATTAGGATCCTTCCGCCACTGACTGAGTTCTTTTTGAAATTCCTAAATAAAAACAAGAAGAAATTGCAATTGCTGTTCTCAGTCACGCCTCAGATTTGCCTGTTTTCTATGAAAAAGCAATCATCAGATCAATGAAGAATGCCATGCAGCAGAACAGAAGGGAAAGTGACAAAGCAGAGCAAAAACTGGCTCAAATGCTGAGGTCCAGTCAAAAAGCCTTTTCTCACCATTATCACTACCAGTACGTTTCTCATCTTTCTTTTTTTATACACAAGACAAATTATTTATCTGGGGGAAACTGAGGATGGGATTCTAGCGATGCTACTGGAATAAAGTGAGACAGAATCAACATAAAGGACATTACAGTAACACGAAAATACGTCTAAATTAAATTCATGCTTTGTGTTCTTAGTTTCTTATCTAAAAGGAGATCAATTTCCTCTAACACAAAAGCTGATAGTAGAACTGAATTTTGCTTGCACAACACAACCAGGTAAATGGATGTACCAGGAATCATACAAATACCTCCTCAGCTTCTTCTTCCGAGTCAACAACAGGGAAGTCTTGCAAAGACTGGCTGGTTCTTTCAGAGCCATATGCTCCCACAGCTCCTTTGCCTTTTCTTTGCTTGGCCTCAATTGGATTAATAATACCTAACAAGAGACCAGTTAGATCAGAAGGAAGAAATTCAAACGAGAGAGAGCACTTGGCAAGAGAAGCAAGAGTTTATCTATAAGCCACTTCAAGTTGCTAGTTCTTAAACAATGCAGTCTCTTCTTCAAAGTATTAGTTATTAAAAAAAGAACCAAATACAGGATCACAGTACCTTGAGCATTCTTCCCAAGACCTCTTCCAGGGACATAACCCATCTTCTGGAGAAGTTTTTGCCCAATTCCCTTAGTGTGTCTCTCCCAGCTGCCAAAATCCGTGAAAGATTTTGTGCCCCCTACAAAGCCTTTCTGACTGGGCTTGAAATTTCCACCCTATTAAAACAGAAACACAGAAGATTTTTAAGGTGCTGTGGAACTTCGCTCTGACACAAGGTACTTCCTCAAAGCAATTCAGCTGTCAACACACTGCACTGTTTCCTATGTCAGAAAGCCACTTTCGTGCCCATGGGAGTTCCCTGCCATTGAAGAACTTTCCAAGTGAGATGTCAATTTTTAGGCTCTATCAAGAACTTTACTGAAGCTGCTTCCCAATTGTTTTTGTGCTTGACAACTGGAAACAAGCCCACAGCGGAGTGCCATTCCTAAAGATACACAACAACACATCCAGATATCCATGAAAAGGAAGAGCAAACACATCCCTCAGCTTCACGCTGTACCCCACGTGCTACACCAATGTTAACTGTTCCTCCCTTTCCTTAGTGCTCTAGTTGGAAGCACTGTTGGAACTGACTTTTTCTTGGAGGTGCTGGTGGGTTGGTTGGGGATTATTTCCAGAACTCAGACTGCTCTCTGAGCTCCACAAACACATTACAATGAAAACGTTCTGGATCACTCACTGTTTTCAACTTCTTTGGCACAAATTCTTTAGGGATCTCCTCCTGTTTAACGGGCTTCTCATCTTCATCAGAGTCCTCATCTGACACATCCTCAGCTGCTGACTTTTTCAGCCCTGCACTGATGAAGTTCACGGGGGCTGAGTAATCCCTAGAGCTGAACCAAAACAGGACCTGTAAGTCTTACAAACCGCCGGGCGGCACGGAAGTAAAAACATTACTGCTCACTCGGCAAGAAACATCGATTCTTCCTCCCGGTGACCGTCCGTACCCCCAACAAGCGCTGCTGGCGGGGCTTTGGGGCTGCGGGACGAGCCCCCGCCCCACCCCCGCTCGGCCCGGCCCCATCCCCGCTCTGCCCGGCCCCATCCCCGCTCTGCCCGGCCCCTCCCCGCCGCCCGCACCGCTTGCCGCCGAAGCTGGGCCGCTCCTCGTCCGAGTCTCGCTCGGCCCACACGCCGTAAGTGGCCTCCTCCTTGGTCTGCCGGTGCCGATGCCGGTGCGGGTTGAACTCGTTCTGAAGGTCCCAGTCCGACACCTCGAAGCTCTCCATCTCCACGCCATCCTCCCCGTCCGTGCCGTACAGGTGAGACATGGACATGGCACCTCCGAGCGCCACCCGCCCCGCTCCAATCTACCGCTACTACCGCTCCGCGGCGGCCCGGAAGCGAACCTCGCAACTTCCGGTGACGTACGCATACGCCATTTCAGCCCCACCCCCAACCATAGAGACGCTGGCTAGAAGGAACGGCTCCGCTGGCGCCCCCTGTCGGGGAGCGGCGCTTCGGGCGGCGCAGCGCTCCGCGGCACCCTGTCGGGGCAGCAGGGGGAGGGGCTGCGGCATTAAAGCACCGCTCTAGTCGTGGGAAACGAGTAAGTGCAGCCAAGAGTGAAACGAATGACCTCATATATTAATTCTTAAATAGAATCTGTCAATGACAAGTGATTGAAGAGGGAGTCCCGGATTGTCACCTGTACAACAAATGCTCTACACGGTTATGACACCTATTCTGATCTGCACGTTAAGGAACAGCATTACGAGACACTGAAATACGGCTCTAAAATGTTCTCCGGGAATTGAATAGAAAATCTCTTTCCAATGCACTTTGAAGGTTCAGTCGATCTTCACTTCCACAGATTTTTCACCACGGAGCATCCAGCAAAGGGAGACGAGTGGTATCGAAGTGTACAACGTTTGGCCTTTGCAAATAAATGCAAATACATTCCTCGCACGGCAGTCATTTTGGCAATATTAGCAAGCAATATGCTTGGATAACAGATCTCCACCGGTGCAACTGCAAACTCTTCTTTGCAGGGCCACTCAGGGCCGTTCGCAGCAGCCTGCAAAGGAAGAAACAGTCTGGGCAGTCAGGCAGTCCCAACAGCCACATGCCAGCAACTTTAAAGCCACTGAGATACAGCAACTGTTGGATACTGAGTTCCAACTCAGGCATGATGGGCAACAGCACCTGTTCCTGCTCAAAGCCTTTGACACGCTAACAGCTGCTACTGCAGAAGTCAAGGAGAGCAGGTCTGTTTTCCCAAGCTGGCAGCAAACACAACCATCCCCCTTCTGAAATGCACACAGGGCACATCCTTGCAGCTGTCGGGACTCAGCACACATACACGTCCCCCCCTGCCCTTTCCACATCCAGTAATAACACCCCCAAGTGGCTGACTGTGATTTTGCTGAAGTAATCCCGTTCCCAAAGCTCAGGAAAAAAAAAAGAGATTTGACAAATCGTCTCACGTAACAGTATTGCTCTGAAAACCTAAAGCAACTGTGAAGGAGATCATTCACATAATGAGTGTGCCTGGAGCAGCCGGGGCAATCCACAAGCAGACGAAATTATACAAGCAAAATGCTAATCCTGCAGCAATGCCAGGCAGATTTGTGTGGATCCCAAATTAAAGTACAAGATCTTACCTGGAAATCATTAATTAGTGAGAAGATGATGTGTTCTGAGTCACCTAGAATAACCAAGAAACAGAAGGATCAGTTTTAAGTCACCTGCAATTCAAAGCATTCCCAGTGTGTTCCCAGAAGCAAGAAAAAAGGGAAATGGTCAGGACAGAAAGTGTTACAACAGCAGAGAACAGGCAGCCAAGAGACCAAGCCATGAGTCTCTCACTTCCCTACCTCATGTGCAGTGTCAGCTACTCAGGAACTGCAAGTGACACCTCTTGCAGGGAATACATGTGTGTGCTTGCTGCACTAGCAGCCTCGCTTCCTCATTCTGGGATTTGCTATGCGTGTTTTCACATGCTGGCAATGCAGTCCCCGTGTTGGACAGGTAAAACCAGACACCTTTGATCAAAACATTGCTGATAATCAATGCTAATCTACTGCATCTCTTATTCAGGCAGGTGGCCTTATCTGAAGAGTCAATAAAATAACATTTAAGTCTGTATAAATGATGGCTGTTTGGCTGCTCTGTGTTGTACAAGATGGAAATCCCTTGCTTTCAAACAGTGCTATTTAGGAAGGGAAGTGAGAGCAGATGGCCTTTAAAGGTCCCTTCCCATTCAAATGATTCTGTGAATAACCACACAGGGCAAAGCACTCAGACATGACATCAAATTCTTACCTGCAGATGGCCTTTCAAGTTGGCTGGCGTTTTATAATCCCCCTTTAAAACCTATGGAAAAAAGAAAAATAGTGATCCCTTCTTGGACAGTGACTGTACGAACATCAGCAAGTGCACATCATTAACTGCAGCATATGTTCCAGGATACGTGAGCCAGCAAAGACCTGAGGAGCAGCTGTTCTAGCTCATGCTGGGATACTGGGACAACAGCAGGAGGTCTCTCCCTCAGTGACTGCTCACCCAAATCATCTGTGTCCTGAAATGGCTCAGCAAGCAGAGACAACAAGGAAGAACTGCAAGAGCCCAGAGCGCCCAGACTGTGACCAGCTCCAGGGTAGCTCCTCTGATCTGCCAGGTTTGTGCTGCAGCTCTCCACTCTGCACAGACAACAGGGAACAGCATTTTCCGCTCCCAGAAGTGTGGCAAAGGGCACTGTGTCCAAGGGCACTGCCACAGGGTCTGCACACAGGGAATCCGACCTCAGTTTGGGGAGAACTGGTCCATCCCAAAGCATGAAAAATTCCCTCTGTCTGGTAACTGCTGCCTGTGGCTCTGCAGCTTCAGACACTTGAGTCAATATTCTAAAAAAAATTCTTCTGGTTTTGCCCGTATGCATTACAAGCATCCAGTCACATCCCTCGTGGGACTCTGGGAGTGGCTGCTGAGCAGCACACAGACTCAGCACTGCCTAAGATTTTCCTGAGGTCAGACTGGAGTTTCTAGTGCCAACGACTTTGCAACCAGATAACATCACAACCAGTAACTCCCATGTCTGGGTTCAAGAATGGGGCTGGTCAGGGAGGGAGGGACAGGTCAGTATCTGCCACAACAGAAGAAACGAACACTGCCACAAAATCACAGGGAGCAGAATCAATCTGAGCCACACCAGACTCAAACTACTGCACGTAACTGTTGGGAAATCATCTCAGTGGAACTGAACACCCATCGTTCACAGTTTCCCAGAAGGAAGAGAGCTTTTGTTTCCCTGCTGCTTCTTTCTAACCCCGGCCAGAGCCCCTCCTGCTCTGGGGATGGCTGTGACACCCACCCTGTGCGTGTTGTTGACAACAAGTGGATCTGGGTGGCCATAGTTGGGTGGATTGGCATACGGGTCATAGCCGAGCCTGGCAAGCATGGGTGCTATGTGGGCCATGTCCTTCAGTACATCCCCTGGAATGTGTCCAATCCATTTAGATAATGCCTCCATGTTCACTGGCTTGATAACCTGGTCCGTTGATCTTTCTATCCTGGAGAAAAAAAGAAATCAAAGAAAAAAGCAAAACAAGTTGCTGTCATCTGGTTTCACAAATACACTGGGCTCAGATAGAAGTTGTCTTCAGCTAGCTTAGCTGCCACCTGAACATTTTGCTTTCAATGCCTGAGACAAGCACACAGCACACACATTGCTCCATACCCTCTGTGCACGCAGGCACAGCTGCCAGGGCATGGCGGTGCTGCTGCTGTGTGAGGTCCCTGCAGCCCTGGGCTCAGGTCTCTGTGTGACTGCAAGGACACAGCACTGGGATCCATCCTGTGCTAGGGTGGCTGCTACCAGCCACAACCGACTACATTTTGTTAAGTCGGTCGGTCCTAAGCCTCTCTTAGAAAAGAAACAGCATGGGAAGACCAGGAGAAGGTGGGAGAAGCCAAGCACCTCCTGGAGCACTAAAACAGACTGCCAAGAGGGAGTGCTCAGGTGTGTCTCCATGGGAGAAAGCACTCCTTTTATTCTGCAACACCAGCACCAACTTTGGCAGGAATTACTGCCCACCCCTGAAAGTGATTCATCAGCAGCAAAATTGCAGAAAGGAGATCTGAGGATGGGTGGAGAAAAGAAGCATTAAAGAGCTCACGTTTCTGAGCAAGCAGTTCTTTTCAAATTAAAGATCCGAGCCACTTCTGCGCTATCAAGAGAGATGAAATAAGAGTCACTTGCTTCCTGCCTGTCAGGCTGCTCTATTGCATACACCAGCTTGCTAATATTCAAGCCCTCATTTACTCAGAAACACAAAACTGACTGCAGTAAAGCTGAGTGTGCTGCTACTTCTACCTCTGAAAAGCACCCGCTGACACAAGCAAGGAACTCCTGCCCCCCAGCACACACTCACTTGGAAAGAGACACTCCGCCAGGCTTCCCTATGAGCTCCTCATGGTGCAGCACGGTGTCACTCCAGGAGATACCCAGGAACTTCATGATGGCATGCATGGACTGCTCAGGGTGCAGCACCAGCTGCTCGTAGTAGACAGGCAGGCAGCGAGAGCGCCCGATCTCCAGGCATTGGGAGTACATCACCTCGATGGCCTTGTTCCACTTGGTCAGGCAGTCCCGATAGCTGTTCAGGTCAAAGCCTGCGATTGTCACCTTCCGTGTGATCATGGAGTGGACCGAAGCACGGCCGTCTCGAACCATCAGGAGGAACTTGGAATTGGGAAACAGCCTGGACAGGTAGACAGAGGACTTCAAGGTGAATGGGTCCTTGTTGCACAGATACCTGGCCGGCTCGCCGTGCTTGGCGATCACCTCCAGGATGAAGGCTTGCATGGCAGCATCCAACACCTGGTCCGTCACCCCGGCCTCGTCCAGCCGCATCTTCTCTCGCCCCGACTTGGACCAGGCCTGCCGCATGGCCAGCACGCGGGGGATGATGCGGGTCTCCTCCCCGCAGCGCACCTCTGGGTGAGCATCCAGCATGGCCCTCATGAGCGTGGTGCCGCTGCGGGGGACTCCGCCGATGAAGATGAGGGGCATCTCCTTGCTGTAACGGTACTCCACGTGGTTGGAGTCCACCATGACCAGCTCCTCATTCTCGGGTCTCATCAGCCTGTGCCTCCTCTTGCTCAGCACCTGCTGGCACTCCAGGACCTGCTGGCCGAGGTGCAGCGTCACCATCAGGGCCACCACCGAGCCCACCGCCAGCAGCACCCGCCGCATGGTGACCCGCATCCTGTCCTGCTGTGCAAGGACTGCACACCACGTCACCACGCTTCGGTTTTCAGCCAGAGTGCGTTCAACCCAGCGGGCATCTGCAAGACAGAGAGCAGCTCTGTGAGCAGGGCCGCCTGCAGCCTGGCCCCAGCAGCTCCCGCAGACGCCCACACCGTGCCGGGCTGTCGTCATCCCTTCTACCTATCAGCAGATTTCAGGCTAGGTGCCTTCTGCCCAGAATGTAATTAAAGCCTGCCTCAGAGCACACCCAAAGAGATTAGTTCTTGGCTGTTTCTGTCCCCAGAATCTCAGGTTTGTGGCCGGAGCAAAGCTCGGTGGAGTTTTCGGAGAGGAGGGGTCCTGCTCACTCAATCACTGCACCGTGCAATTTCGCCTTCTTCCATTTACTCCTTTGGATCGAGTGTGTATTAGGCAAGGAGAAAAAAAAGAAACAACAGCTTTCTTTTCACCCAGTAAGGAGTCTCTGGGGTTTGCTCCGTCCTGGACGAAGCCCAGCCTCCCAGGGCAGCTCCTGTGCTCGGCACGCTGCCCTCCTCCCCTCCTGCCAACCACCTGCCCCCCTCCCACATCTTCTTCAGTTTTACATACGCTGCCGTAGGGGAGGGTGGAAACTGAAATAAACAGAAAAACAAAAGCAGCTCACGCACTCCTCAAGGCCTAAGTCAGAAAGAAGCAATTACCCATTAGAATGAAACAAGCTGAGAAATTATAAGGGTAACACATCAATAATAGCAATGTGTGTTGTGTTTAACACCTTTCTCCCCCAGCCTGACCTTACACAAAGCCCCCCCAGCACTGAGGCAGCGTCTGCTTGCAGGACGCGTCTGCTTGCAGGACACGGCTGCAGAAGTGCTGTTGTGCAGTGCTGTGCTGCTGCCTGCACGGCTCCCAGGAGAGCTGGCACTGCTCCCACTCCTCCTCCCCTTCCCCCGGGTTTGTGAGTGCAGGTTTGGCAATCCTACCCCAGGGTCACAGCGGGATTTCAAGTTCTTTGTGATTACAGGGCTCGGGTGAGTGGAAGGAACGAGATGTCCGTGCACTTTATTTCACTGACAATCAAAGAACTGCTTCAGAAAAGCTCCTTTTCCTCTCCACTCTTTTCATCAAAGAGCTCATTTAGCCAAGCGCCTTCAAGTGGGGAGCAGCCAGCAGGGCCTGCCCGGTGCCAGCCCCACGGCATACAGCCCTCCCCATTACCAGCCCATGCCAGGGCCCTTCCCACCCCAAGGTGACATGGCCACCAGCACTCTCCCTGCAGCACACAGCCCCATGGCTAACTCCCCGACCAGCTGCTCTGTCATCCCACCAGGATCCAACGGTTTCAAATGCACGTCCACATGCTGTGTACGAGCCAAGAAGTCAAATGGTGATCTGTTTGTTTCGACCGGACGCCACACGGAACAACAAACAGCACCCTGGCATTTGTCCAGCCCCAAGTCAGGCCCATTAAAAAGATGAGCGCTGTCCGCTCCACCCTTCCATCTCCATCTGTCTCACTCATGTAAATGTATTCAAATGTTCACCCTAAAAATAACTGCTAACGGCCACGCAGACCCATTGCAGCATGGCGCAGTCAGAGCGCTCAGCACGTCAGGGCAATTGGAACCACTGCAGCCGTGCAGGAAGAAGAGAGGTTGGTGGGGAAGTGACAACAAAGCAGTGACAAACAAGGACACCAAAGTTCCTGCAGGCAGAGGGCCTTCCGTATTTACGTGCTGACAGGACCTCCACAGCGACAGGGCTGCAAGCTGGGGAAGTGCAGTATTAACAGAGCACCAGCAAAGTGTGGACAGATGGATGAAACATCCATCAATGGACTCTGGGTGCCATGGGGGAACCAGGTGCTGGGAGCTCCAGGCATGCCTTACCTGCCCCTTGCAGCTCATGGTGCTGCCAGCCAAGCTTCGTGCTGAGATGCAGATGGCCGTGAGAACACCTAGCAGGGAAGAAAAATCACAGGGTTGATTTGTTTGCTGATCACAGGCAGCCCCCACCCAGGTGGTGGGGCAAAGCTCAGCCCCACAGCAATGTGGCTGAGATCCTCCTGGTGCTGGTTCAGGGGCAAAATCCAGCTCCAGCGCTGCAAGCACCCACTGTCACAGCAGTTACCATCTCCATGCAGCCACAGCACTGAACCCTGAACTGCCAGCACCCATCAGATCAGCTCTGCACTGCATTAAGCAAACCTACATGCATGGAGCAACCCAGGCACCACACTCACTGCAGGGCTCCTGCCAGTGCCCTGGTGAGGCCACAGCTGTGTCCCTGTGTGCACAGTGCTGTTCCTGCACGCATGGCCCTGTCCCAGCCCTGGAGGATGTTTTTGAGAACATTTCAAGTACAGACACTAATTGTTATTCCAGCCACCCCAGATCCTCCTCCTCTCCTGCCCAACCAGACGTCACGCAGCCCCTCTGCTTCAGCACTAATGGGAAACCAGAGGGAAACTCCACCCAGCACCAACGCTGCAATGGAGCAGAGCTCATCTGCAGCACATGCATCGCCTTTCATCCTCACAACACTTCCTGCTCCTTTTCTTCAGCCACAAGATCTACCCTGGACAAGGCTGCAGGGCGCTGAGCAGCACCCACACACATCTCAGAGCTGTGCAGTGGTTTAACAGCTGCCTTGCTCCGGAAACTCCTCCAGCTCTCACCCTCACAAACACAATGTGCACACACACACACACACACACACATACAGACTTGCAGACTTCCTTCCTGCTGCAGCACAGGGCCGTGCTGTGCCATCGCCTGGTCACAGCAGTGTCTGGCCACAGGCAGCACCCAGTCTGCAACACAGCACTGCCTCCAGCCCATTCTTCAAAGCAGAGAAGCATTGCAAACTATTGCAAACAAGCGACAGAACCAGTAAGAAGCATGATGCGATGCTAAATTAATTTTGCTTTACACCATTCCCAGAAATAGATGCTAGTGACTTCCTGAAATGACAGAGGTGTGGCATGGAAAGTTTTAGCTCAGATCCTTGGGCTTAATGAGGGATGAGGAAATGTGAACATCTTCACGGAGGAACAGCAGTAACTGTGGCCAGCAAGATGCCGATGGACCTCATATGCATCTTTCTACAGCAGCAATGCTTATCCTGCAGCACTTGGGGCTGCAGTACCTGGCAGCACCCAGCAGCACGCAGCAGCACCCAGGGGTGCAGCCCCAGGACAGCACTGCAGGAGGGGAGCAGGGAGCCAGGGGTAGAGCAGGGCCCACATCATGAAACTGTTCTGCTCAAGGGCACCAATGGCATTCAGAGGAAAACACAAACAGTCGCTTTCAGGGCCCCACGTGACAAGAGCAGCACCACACAGAGCGGAGCATTTTTGCTGATTCAAACTAAAGATGTGATGTGGGCCACAAAGCCAGACACAGTAACAGGAACCAGAAGCCAACCCTGGTACAAACACATGGATTTTAGACTACTTGTGGGTCACGAGGGCCTTTGAAAATCCCCAAATAGACCAAGCAGCGCTGTGGTTCACATTTGCAGCAGCAGCACCACCCGAAGTGACAGAGCCACTGAAAGGCAGCACCAACGCCAGCAACCTGCAGCCAGCTTGTCCAGGAGGAGGAAAGGCCCTGATGTGCCATATGCTACCCTTTTGCCTCTGTTCCCCTGTCCTGGTGGCAGCCCTCTGCGTGCCTATGCACAAATGGAGCAGAACAAAAGACTCACCACGAGCGTGGGTGGTCAGAGCGTGCCATGCAACAGGGAGAAAAAAAACATCAAAGGTACTGCTAGAAAAAACACTCTCCATCTTCAAAACAGTATTTCCAAATCCACATGCCAAAGCATAAGTGTTAATGAGCTCCATTCCCGCATGCACAAAGATCATGGCTTTGCAAAGTAAAGGTTGTTTCTGCAAGAGAAACCCCAAAACCTCAAATTTGCTTAGGAAACATAATCAAAATATTTTATTTCCCAGTGATGCAACACTAGAGATATTCCTGCCCCAAAGGCACTGCTGAGCACAGGCTCAGGGCATGGCGGTGGCACCATAAAGCAGCAGGGCATGGGAGTTCACTCACACAGACAAGCTCTTTGGCAGATGCTCCAACCTCCTGGGATGGGCACACAGCAGCCTGCTGTCTGCAATGCACAGGGATGGGAGGGTGAGAGCAGGTACCCTAAGAGTGCCCTGGGGGAAAGCAGGGGCAGAGCAGCGTGCCTCTGGGCAGGGAGCAAAAACCTACATGGAGTGCCCTGCACTGAGAATCATGCACTGCCTCGTGCACACTGCAGCACTGCATGCACTGAGCGCCCTGCACCGAGCACCCTGCACCGCCGCCTTGTGCACACTGCTCACTGAGCATCCTGCACTAAGCAGCCTGCACTGAGCATCCTGTGCTGAGCATCCTGTGCTGAGTGCAATGCACTGAGCATCCTGTGCTGAGTGCCACATCAGACTGCCCTGCAATGGGTGCCTGAGCACCCCGCACTGAGCGCCATGCACCGAGTGCCCTGCACCACCACCTCGTTCACGCTGCTCACCGAGTGCCACATCCTGAACACCTCGCACTGAGCACCCTGTACCGAGTGCCCTGCACTGAGCACCGCGCACTGTGCGCCCGGCACCACCCCGTGCACCCTGCACCGAGCACCGTGCACCGCGCTCTATGCACTGAGCATCCTGCACCGTGTGCCCCCGCATCACCCCGAGCACACCGCTCACCGTGCATCCCGCACCGAGTGCCATACACTGAGCACCGCGCTCTGAGCGCCACGCACCACCCCTCGCACGCCGCTCACTGCGCGCACTGTGCACAGCTGTGCACAGCGCTCCCCGCACCGCCCGTCCCCGCTCCCACCTGCGGCTGCCGCTGCGGTTCCGGTGCCGCCGCTCGGACCGGGCCGGGCCGCGCTCCCCGGGTCCGCCGCCGGCGCGGAACGGAGCGGCGCTGAGATACGGCGACGTCACGCGCAGAGGGGCCGGGATCCCCGCGCCGCCCGCCGCCCCACCGCGCATGCGCCCCCTGGCGTGCACGCGTGTGGCCGCCTTGCGCGTGCACGGTGCGAGCGACTGGACGTGCGCGCGGGTTGTGCAAACGGCACTCGGGGAACGGCGCGTGCATGCTGCCGAGGCCACGGCTGCAGCGCTGCACTGGTTGCGCGCCCGTCCCGTCCGTGTGCTGCGTGCACAAATCTTGCGGTCAGGGTAGTGTTGCATGCACGGCTCCAGGCAGTGCTGCGTGCACGGTGCCCAACACGGGGGTGGGAGAACGCAGGGGCTGCCCCTGGGGGGGAAGGGGGTCTCGCTTTGAGGTTTGCAAGGAGGGAATGGAAGACGAGCCCGAGCGGAATGGGAGCAAAGGGAAACGAGGCGACGGAGCGCGCTCTGGAACGCACGCAGCAGGCAGCTCCATCGTCTGATTTTTTTTTTAATTTGCCTCACAACGTCGAGTACACGCGGCGGCGGCGGTGGCGCGGTCGGTAGACACGGATAGTGCAGGGGGAGCGCGGGGCGGGCGCGGGGCCGCGCTCAGTTGGAGGGCGCCTCGGGGGTGACAAAGGTGCCCTTCTGGTCCCACTGCATGTCCCGGATGCGGCGGATGGACTGGATCTGGGGCTGGAAGGCGCACCACTCGTTCCAGTGCCTGAAGTCCCCGGTCTCAAAGAGGTACTGGTAGCCGCGGTACCCGGGGTACTGATACCCGACCCAGCTGCGGGGAGAGCAGACGGAGCACTCAGTGCCGTGCCCAAACCCCCTTTCTCCCTCCCCGGCGCCCCCCGCTGCAGCCCCAGCTTACGTTCCGCTGGGCACCTTCACGCTGCCCACACGGTCGCAAAAGCCATAAGCCCAGAGGCTGGGCACGTCGTCCTCCTGGATGTCCATCTTGTTGCCCTTGAAGTCAGCAGACTCGTACAGGGAGATCTTGTGGTCCTCGGCCTCCTGGGGGGGACAGCGGCGTTGGGATGGGCGGATGGTGCCCGCAGCACGTGGGGTGCTGAGCACTCACCATTCGGATGGGACGCATGGACATGAAGCAGTCGCTGCGGTAGCTGCTGGACCAGGTGTCCCAACGTGGGTACTCGCCCTTCTCCAGGATGAACATCTCCCCGCGCATGTTGGCTTGTTCATAGGCCACCCAGCTGGGGATGGGCAGGGTATGGCACATCAGGAGCCCTGCAGCACTACAGGCACTGCCTGAAGTGCAGCTCTGCTGCAAGGCCCCGTGCTGGCACGCTGTGTGCCGCGCTCATCCCTGTGCTCCCAGTGCGTTTGTTCCACTTTACACCATGGAGCACAGGACCAATGTTCCCAAACAACCCACTGCACTGTGCAGCTCCAGTGTCACCCAAGCTCAGGGCTCAGTGCTCACACAGTGGCAATGCCACCTTTTTGGCCACCTTGTGGCAGCCAGCACCAGAGGATTCCCACATTCACTGCCGGATGTTTTCTTCCAACATGGAGCTATTGCTGCAGGGATTTTCCTGATGGCAGGAGACAGGTCAGAGTACTGTGGGCACTCCAACCTTACACTTGGCTGATTTTACTTTTGTCTTTCCCTGAGCAAAAGCTTTGGGTGCAGTTCCACCAGTGGCTGTCCAGCAGACCCTGAGGGTTTGGGACCTGTCCCCCGTTGACCTTGTGTTCCCAAGTTTCTACCCTTACTAATGCTTCCCAGGCCTCATCCCACCTCCCCAGTGCTGCTTTGGCCCCATTCCCTGCCTGGCTCTGGCCCAGGGTTGCTGGGTCCCCACTGGATCCCCACTGTGTCACTCACGGTCCAGAGCTGACGATGACACTGCGCACTCTGTCGAACCCGCAGTCTGCCAGGTTCAGGCACTCACTGGTGAACTCCATCTGCCTGCCCTGGAAATTCTCCTGCTCGAAGATGACAATCTGTGAGAGAGCAAAGGAATCAGGCTGTGAACTGCTGCTGTCCCTCTCCCTGACACTTTGTCTTTCCGCTTGGGGACACGTAGGCTTACCCTGAAAGCTTCCGTGGAGGGCTCTTCCCCTTTGCTGTTGGTGACAGGAGTGGGGTCGGAGGATGGAGCTGGTGCCGGGGCCGCCTTCTCCTTGTCCTCTGCAGCCTGGCCAGGAGCAGTGGTTTTTGTGGTCTCAGACATCGCGGTGGTCAGCTCGGGTCTGGAGACAGAGGTGCGGGGGGGCTCAGTGGGGACAAGGTCCCAGCTATTGGGGTAGGGGTGAGGAGCTTCCCACGGCGCACAGGACATGGGTCCTGCCTTGGCCACAAGAGGTGCCAGCTGCCCACAATCCCCAGGAGAGCCCTGAGCGTGGCCCCATCACTGGGGGTACCCGGAGCTCCCTGAGGCCATCCCACACAGGCGTGCCTGGGAGCACAGCAGGCAGCGGTACAGCCCTGGGGCCACCGATGGGTGGTGGGGTGGGAGGAGACAGCCCTGCTTTGGCTTGACCTGCAGTGGGCACCCCACTGGTGGCACCACAATAGGGGATCCCAGGGGGAGTGGGACCCTCCTTGCACCCCCCAGTACCGTGCTGGTTCAGGGTGCTCCAGGAATGGTGGGCACAGCGTGGGCACAGCCAAAAACCCGCGTTTTCCTCTCCCCCCCTTGGGACTGGCTGGAGCAAGTGCCACCGCCCGGGGACTTTCTCCTCTTACCTGGGCAGCTGCTGCTTCTTGTTGGAGGGAGCAGGCTTGTGTTTCGGGGTGCAGCGGGGCCCCCACTTTATAGCCTGGCAAGGGCAGAGCGCAGGCGGGTACACAATGGAAGTGCCAGCTCATCAGTGTCTGTGCGGCCGCCCAGTCATCACATCCTGCAAAGCTCTGGGCGAGCTGGAAGCCTCTCCCCGGCCCTGTGCCCAGCCGCTGAACCCAGCACTTTCCTTTATCCAGCGGCACAACAGAAGACCTGACCGCGCCACTTTGCCACACGCCGACACCACGGCCCCGCACAGAGCATATATACCCCTGGAGCCCACCAGCACCTGGCTCCAGCACTGCTGCTGCTGCTGGGCATGGTACTCCAGCCCTGTGGCTGCCCCCAAGCCCAGCCCATGGGACCAAGCAGGGCTCCCAGCCCCATCTCTCTGGCCCTGCAGGTTTCTGTCCCGGCACCTTGGGCATAACCAGCTGTGCACTGAGCAGCCTGACCCTCTGCTTCCTCATTTTCCCCCTGAGCACTACATGTCTTGCTTTAAACATCCCTCCATACCTACGCAGACCATCTATGGCCTTGGGCAGCTCCAAGGAAGCAAGTTGCGAGAATGCAAGACTGTAAAAAAGAATGCAAGATTGTGAAATGCTGAGTATTGCTTTTGTGTTTGCTTTTTAATTTTTTTTTCCCCAAGTGATGTGTGGTCAAAGCAGGCATTTTATGGTATGTCTTAGTCCATAAAAGCAGCATTCTCCTCTAAGGATGCCACAGCTGGCAGCCCCTGCTCTCTGTGCCCACTGTGTCCATCTCCACTCGACAGCCAGTTTTCAGCACATTGAACACGTGCTATGCTCATTTGTACCATTCCTTGTTCTCCTCTAAATGAGCTGCATGGGAGCAAATCCCACCTCAGTGCAGCAGTGCTGTGTCAGCTGCTGGGAGGCAGGCAGAGGGGGCGAGGGGGGGGCACCTGGGGGCACTCTGCCAGCAGCTGCTCTTCTGTGCCTGCTGGGAGCTTGCAGCCCCATCAAACACTCAGCAGCATCAGCTTGGGCTTTCCAGCACGGACAAAATAAATCACCCATAGCCCTCATTC
The DNA here is from genome assembly GCF_023343835.1 of Lagopus muta. NCBI lineage: Eukaryota > Metazoa > Chordata > Aves > Galliformes > Phasianidae > Lagopus > Lagopus muta. The sequence goes on along the minus strand of NC_064449.1, from coordinate 5,528,508 downwards.
AGAAGCTGCTGCTTTCGTTCCCCTCGAGGGCAAAGTGTTAATTCATAGTGGTGCAATTTCAGCAGCACCACCCGGGATGTTTCCCGAAATACCAAACAAAAAGCACTCATCGATCTCTTCTCTCCTTATCGACCATGCTGTCCCCCGTGGCACTGCTGGGTGTGTTGCATTGCCGCTGCTCTGAGCTCACCCCAGGGTCCACTTCCTTACTGTCATGGTGGGCAGTTTTCATGACTCTTGGTTTTCAATTTGCATTCATTTTTGTGGTTGAAAGACACCTTTCTATTTTAAGCTGCATTTCTTCCTCTTAGAGCCAGGTGTTTTCTTAACCACGCCGCTGTGCTGGTGGCTCCTGAGTGCTGATATCCAGCCTCCACCACCCCGCAGATTCAACTCCTTTTGTCCTTCTGGTTTCCTTCCCAACTTGCAGCCATAGGGGTGCTCCTGCAGCTGTAGGGGTGTTCTCTCCCCACTGCTGCCCCAGGATTATGCAGTAGGAGGGGGGTCACTATGAGCAAAAGCAGAAAGTATTTAGGTACAGTGTAGATTCTGTGGGCTCTTCCCAGGTCCCTGAGCACAGAGATAGAATCCATAAATCTTCATCTGCACCACTAGGCCCCTATAATGCCTTTGCAAATCAGCCCCTGGCTTTGCCATGCTACTGTTCCCTGCTCTGTGCTCTGTGCATGGGGCAGGTGGAGGGCACAGCTGGGGGACATGCACAGACCCTGGGTCATGTCACAGCCCGTGCCTGGTGTGCTGGGAGCAGAGCTGTGGTGTCACCGAGCCCATTGCTCCCCCACGGCATTGCCTTTGTTCTGCCAGTCCCTCCTCCTGCCATGTGCTGAGTTAGGGCTTTCTGTAATGCTCTCCTGCCCTGTCTCTATCTGGAGGCTATAAAAGCTCTGCCGGAGAGCTGTTGGCCACGCCACCTCCGGGCTCAGCACTCGTCCCCAGTAAGCACAGAAGGAGAGCAGTGCGGACCCCCAGCCTCCCCCTGTCCACCAGGGCACAGTTCCTGTCCTCCTGTCCTCCTACGCAGAGCCGTGATGATCCAGCGCCGCAGGCCGTCCTCCGGCCTCTGGAAGGTGCAGGAAGCAAAGGAAGGCTGGGAATGTAGCCCTGGCCCCACAGACAGCTGGCAGCAGGGCACCCACGGAGCCCTGATCCATCCCTGCTCCCCAGATCGTGGTGTGGGATGAGCCCTTCTTCCAGGGCAAGCGGCACGAGTTCACCACCGAATGCTACAGCACGCCGGAGCGCGGCTTCAGCACCGTGCGCTCCTTCAGGATCGAGAGTGGGGCGTGAGTGAGGGGCTGGGGGATCCCGTGGGGCTGGGGGTCCCAAGGCACTCACCCTTGGCTCCCGCAGCTGGGTGGGCTTCGAGCACTGCGGCTTCCAGGGACAGCAGTTCGTGTTGGAGCGTGGTGAGTATCCGTGCTGGGAGGCGTGGAGTGGCAGCAACGCCTACCACGTGGACAGGATGAGCTCCTTCCGCCCCATCATCTGTGCTGTGAGTAGCACTCAGTGCAGTGACATGCCCGGATCCCGTGCTGTCCCCAACCACGGTGATGCGTAGCCGTGCCAATGCTGTGCATCTCGGTGCAGGAGCACGGGCGCAGCCAGCTGCTGCTGTTCGAGCAGGAGAACTTCCAGGGCAGGAGGGGGGAGCTGAGCGACGACTGCCCCTCGCTGCCCGAGCTGGGCTGGGACGGCAGTGCCGTGGGCTCCTTCCTCGTCTGCTCCGGCGCGTGAGTAGTGAGGCAGGGCTGGTGGCACTCTGCTGGGACCTCTGGCAGTGCCACCACCCTGAGACGTGCTCCTTCTGCTCCGTTTGTGGCCAGGTGGGTCTGCTCACAGTACCCCGGGTACAGGGGCTTCCAGTACCTCCTGGAGAGCGACAGCCATGCCGGCGAGTACAAGCACGTTCGGGAGTGGGGCTCCCATGCACAGACGGGCCAGGTGCAGTCCATCCGCAGGGTCCAGCAGTGACTGCCAGCTCCGCACTTGCAGGCACCTCCCAGACTGTGCTGCGAAGGTGGCAAAGCTCAATAAAAGCTCCATTGTCCAACATGGTGTCTTTACACTTGGAGGGGTATGTGGGCAGGGAGCGGCAATGGGGTGCCTCAGGGGTGCCCATGTCCCCACCACTGCCAGGAGACTTGAACCAGCACCGTGGCTCCAACCAGGCAGGAAAGGATACCGTGCTGCCTGAGCCCTGCTCAGGAGGAATTAGGAGCTGCAAGGTCTGGCAGGCCACAGCTGCGAGCTCTGCCCCCATCTTCATGCCTATACACAACTCGTCACCCATGCACACCTTCCTCCACACCTTTGCACGTATGCAAACATCCACGCACACACCTGTGCACTCATGTCTGCATCCCCACACCTGTGTATGCGCCCCTATAGCCATGGCAAAACCCTGCACCACCTGTGCACTCGTGCCTGTGCCCATACACACTCCTCTGCATTAATGCACCACCCCTGCGGCCATGTGCAGTGTGCAGCCCTGCAGCATGGCAGTGAGTGCCCAGAGAGGAGCCACAGGGCAGGGCTTCTCCTGCTGGCCCTGCTCAGCGCTGCAGGAGATGGAGGAAGCAGGTTGCTGGTGGGGGCTGCTGAGACAACATCTTCTTTGTCTTGTGGGAAAACAGCAGTGAGCTGAAGCTGGCAATGTGATGGGGAAAAAATAATGGTTCAGAAATATTTCTCATTTCAGAAGAGCTCTGGAGAAAATAAGGTTTGATGGCATTAAGATGTCCCTTCTCTGGCATTTGCAAGAGAAAGACCACAGTGGAGACAATGCTTCCCTGGGAAGGGATCCTCCTCAAAGGACATAATAATTAAAAATACTGAATAGAAGGAGAAGCAGACAGTGTGGGAAGGGCTGAGCGAAATCCTCCTGCTGCCCCAGAACAGCTGCGGCAGCACAGCCTCCACAGCTCCCATCCGATGTGCATGGAGCTGGGCAGTGCACCTACATGTGGAGTGATGCCACTGGGGACAGTGGGATGGCCGGGCACTGCCCTTGGGTGCCTGCACATGATGCACTGTGGCACGGTGACACCCCAACAGCACCCACAGCTGTTACGCTCTCCCCAAGCAGCAGCCATTGCTCTTAGCCCCCTCCTGCTCCAACCCCCACCCATCACTTGGGGCCAACGGGAGGGGGGGAGGGAGAGATGTTGCCTGGGCCGCATCTCCAACATTAACATTTCATGGGCGCTGCAGCATCCTCCTGCATGTAGGTAGGGCTGCGGGGCCGGCAGGGGCTGCGGGGGAGGAGTTTGCATGGCAATATCTTGCACAGGGAATCTCTCTGGAAAGCTCCAGCACAAAGGAGCTGTACAGCGGCCAAGAGAGCACGCAGACCACGGTCCCCAAGCCGGCTGCCAACTGGAAGCCAGGTAATGCTGCCCTTCCTTTTCCCTCTGCTGTTTCCTAATGGGAACGTGGCTTTTCTCCAGGCCCAGGGTTTTGGGGCTTTGGGTGCAGCCCTGGGAGCCCCCCGGTTCCATGCCCACAGCCCCGCACTGAGTACCAGCACCAATACTGATGGATGCACCGCTTGTTCGTGTTGTTTTTCAGAATCCTCATCAAGAATAGGGCTCGAGACAGGTAAATGGATTCTTGCCTCATTTTCAGTGCTCCTGGAAAGGAAGCAGGCAAAATGCTGGTTTGCTTCTTTGTCTTGAAACCACCATTTTCCTCCAGGCCTGGTGGTGTTAGGTGGGGGTTTTAGAGGAGAGAGGCTGAGGGTAGCTCTTCCCTCTGCAAAGAGTTAATGTGACAGCTGCCGCCGGGCTCCTTTTGGGGAGCCATTTTCTCTCCCTCATTGTTCCACCGCCTTTGTGTGCGCGTCCATCTCATCCGGGGAGCCAGGAAGAATGAGACCCCAACGCCCTGGGGACCCCTCCCCATTACAGCTCTGCTTCAGAAAGCAGCGGCAGAGCGGTGCGGGCACAGAGGGTGGCAGTGGGGGTGGGGGACAGCAGTGGGGTGGGAGGGGTGGAAGGGTGCTGGAGGGGGAGGGTTAGACTGGAGCCACTGCTGCGGGCGGAGGGAGGAGGGATCATCCCAGCGAGCAGCAACAATGAACCTCGGGCAGCAAACGGCAGCTGCTCGGCAGCTGAAGTGCGCAGTCATCGCAGAGCGGCCCCGCTGGGGTTTGGGGCCATTGTTGCTTTTCCCACATTGGCCCCATGCTGCTTGTTCCCAGCGGGACGCAGCCAGGTGGGGATGTCTGCCTCTGCTACAGCCCATGAGCAGAGAGGTGCGGGCACAGCAGTGGGTCTGAGGGCACTGCAGGGCCCTCACTGCATGGCAGTGCCATGCTCCGCTGAGGCAGTGCTGCAATGGGGACCTCGATGCTGATCCGACAGCATGGTGCTGCTCCTTGCTCTCTTGCTGCGTTGCTTGCTTTCTTTTGCAGCTGCTAATGACTGACCTGAGGTCTGTTCACACACAGTCCCCTGCGCAGCCCTCGCAGAGGAACAGCCGGACGGGATGGGGGACGCTGCACGGTGCCCACGTAGCCAGATTGCACAGGTAGGACCCCTGTGGGTCAGGTGGGCACCCCTTGGTATTACCCAGCCCTGTGCTCGCCCCGTAGTCTGAGAGCTGGCACAGGTCTGTGCAGCCAGGTTGTGCTGCCTGCACTCGGGGCTGCTCCTTCTGCACCTGGAGCAAAGCTGCTCTCCCTGGGGTCCATGGGTCACACCATAAGGCTGCGTGACCAGGGGCTGCTCCAAGAGGTGTGTGGCAGTGAGATGGGGTCTGCTCATAGGTGCTCACAGCATCTCTGCTTCCCAGAACCACCAGCCCCATGGCTCTGCCACAGCTCTCACCCGAGGGCACCGGGGCGCAGGGACGTGACAGCCACCTGCACATGGACACTGGAGCTGCTGGCCCCAGCGAAGCCACCTGATGCCAGCCCGGCTGCTGTGGGAACAAGGCTGAAGAGATGGTGGTGGCAGTGCCTGAGGACATGGGACTGCCTTCACATGGTTCTTCCAGGTGCTGGGGTCCTCTTCTTCCTGCAAGCACTCTGGCACCGATGAGGCTGTCCCCTCCTTGGAGTCCATTTCTCATCCTCATGGTGCCAGGGCTGCACATTGCAGGGCATACTCAGGCTCTGTGTGCCTTACCAGCACGGTGACAGCAGCAGATCCCCACCAAGCATTTCATCTGGAGGGCTGCATTGCGCTGACCCATCCCCTGACACCTTCCCATATCCCATAACCCAGTGGCAAAGCCCAAAAAGGTCTCCTGCTCTCCAAAGCCATGCTGCCTTGCGCGGGGACTAACCATGCCCAGCTGTGCATGCGTGTGCTCTGCTCCTCTCCAGCACTAACCAGGTCCCCCAGGCACCGTGTGCCCCTTGTGATCACTAACCCACTAACACACCCTCGCATGCCCTACTAACAGCCCTGCTCTAACAGCCCACAGGCCTTAAAGGGGAACGGAAAAGCTGGGTAAGTACGGGGCTGTGCGGGGCAGTATGGGGCTGGAGAAGCCAGGCAGCATGTGGGGCAGGCAGGACAGGATGGGCAGCTCCTCTGTATGCCCCCTGCATGGGGCTGGTCTCTGCAGCAGTGGGGCTGCGATGCCAAGAGTGCTGCATATGGTTCTGCTGCTGACTGGGAGCCCAAAATGGTTTTATCAGCAGAAGCTTTTCAGTTCCTTTTTAAGCCAGTGGATCTCTCTGTTACTAACACATTCCTGAACTGAATTAAACAAACTAATGGTTGCTACTTTTCTCTTCATTTCTCTTCTAGTGTATATGTTCTCTAAGTGTGACTGACGATGCCATGCTTCTCTTTACTAACAGCCTACATTAACCTCTCTTTACTTGTTTCTCTATTGCCTCTAACAGTTCTTTGCACTTCAACTTTCCAGTGCTGTTGGCCATGACAGATGAGCAGTGGTCCCTACACACCCAGTGACCCACAGCTGCTGACCCCACACTGCCAGTGGGTGCAGCACAAAGGGAGAGGCTCAGGCCAGGGCTGCTTTCAAAATTTCCCTATTGGCCTGTTGTTTGCTAAGAAATTTCACGTGGTTCAATGAGGAAAAGATACTGAGTGGAATGAGGACAATGCCAAAACCATGAGCAACAGCTGGCAATTGCCACAATAAACCAGCAAAGCTGCCCAGAAAGCAGCACGATGGCCACAAGCCCCCCACCCCAGTTCACCTGTCATGGAAACAGCCTCTCCGCATCACACGCGGGGCAGCTGCAGATTCTGCTGGCTCTTTGCTCCCTTTTTCTCTCTGCAGTGATCTCGTGACCCCAATGCATGCAGAAAGGGGGTGCCAGCAGCGTGCTCCTAACTAACCACGAGGCTCTGAGGGCTGAGGTTGCCCATGGGTTGGTACTCACAGTGTCCTGCCAGCCACTGACGGTGACAGTGACAGTGATGGTGATGAGCTGGCCGGAGGCACTCTGCCTGGCAGAGTCAGTGTGCTGCTAATGCTGGGGCTGGGCTGCAGCCCTTGCTTTGCTTTCCATAGGTCTGAAATCAGGTAAAACTCCCCTGCATTTGCATGGGGTTGAGGCTTCAGGATCCGGCCATCTGCCCAGGTTTGGCATGCAGTATGTAGGGCATTGCCAGCATGCACAGAGCACAGCTCGCCCTGCATCCAGCAGACCACGGTTGTCTTTGTGCTGCCTTCGATCCCTGGGACAGGGGCCTGACTCCTGGATCTGCAGCCAAGGAGCTCCAAGCTGGCTGCCCCCTGCATCCCAGCCATGACTGGGGAATCAGCAGCTGAAGAACCCACTGGCAAGCAGCTCCCCATCTCCTCCACATTAACCTCTAACAATCCACTCCATGTCCTCAGCCAGGCTGTGATCAGGAGGAGTTTTTGGGCTGATGCTCATGTGTTTGATCGAGGAGGGTGCCTGCTTCTTCCTGATGGGGGAGCAGAGACATTGGCACATAGGAGCAGAATGGGGAAGGGAGCAGGAGGAAGAGGAGGATGGCAGGACGGGCCAGATCCAGGGCAGGGCAGGGATCCCCTTGGGCAGTAGGTTCAGGGCCTGGGGAGAAACCTGCAGCAATGAATACTGCTCCATCCCTACACCATGAGCACAGGGCTGTGTGCTCCAAGCCCTGCCTGCCTGGAGCTACAGAGATGCATCCTCCTTTAATCTACCCCTGCCACCTCAGCACTCCCGATCCCAGCCCTGCGTTTCCCTTGGCTGGGAGACAGTCTGTCTGTCTATTCCCATCTGAGACCTGCCTGGAGATAGGTGGTGGTAAAGAGGGATGTGGGACCCCCAGCAATGTTGTGGGCAGAGGTCCAGACAGCACCTGGCCCTGGGACACCCCATCCTGCCCAGGACACCTTGTACCAGGGCATAAGAATCTCACTGTGTGTCACCTTTCTCCTGCCCTAAACGTGCCTTGAAGGTCTTTGGGAGGGAGGGCATCAGAGCCAGACACAGGGGTGCTGAGTCAGTCAGGCATGTCCCCCAACAGCCCACTCAATCTCTGGTGTTCCTGCAATCCTGCAGTGCTGCTGGGTGCAGGGCTCAGTGCTGGCATGGGGTAAGGATGCTCTGGGGAAGAGGATGTGGGGCCAAGGATGTCCTTACTGCCTGTAATGTCTGCTGTGAACATGGCAAGTGTGCAAACACCTGTGTGCAGTGTCTTTGTGGGTCATGGGGGGCCAGGGATGCCGGGAGAGTGGTCTGGCCTGTGGGTCCAGGTCCTGGGGAGCAGGTGCAGACATTGACTCCTCTGCAGCTGCAGGCCTCATTCTGCTGGATGCTGAGCCCCTATGCAGGAGCAGAGCCTGGGACTGCTGAGTCTCCAACTCCTGGCATTGCAGCCAGTGGTTCCTCTGCCCCATTGGGAGGCAAAGGGGGCTGATGGACTTACACTGGAGGGCAGTTCCTGGTGAGGGGCAGTTCCCTTGCATGCCATTACATGAAGTACATGGGACCAGGATGGATGATTCTCTCCCCACCCACCCCCCAGCAGGATGCAGGGGCTGGGGCAAGAGAGTATGTGTGCAGGATGGGGAGGGGTGGTGCATCCCAATGCAGCTGGGGCAGGGCATGAGTGATGCCCCTTGCCCAAGCACCGATGGAGGATGAAACTGAAGTAGAGAGACCCGTGGCACACCCAGCATGCCTGGGCAGCACTGCATGGGGGACAATACCAGAGCTGGCAGCACGACAGCCCCCAACTCCAGCTGATAGCAGGGTGCTCACAGCCGGTGCACACCCACTGCATGGGTTTGGGGCCGAAGAACTGTGGGCAACTGGGAGGGCTGCAGGCACGGAGCTGCGGTACCGGCCGAGCCCGATGGCAGCAGATGGAGCTCGTGCTCCGCTAACCGACAGCAGCCCGCCGTATGCAGCTCTGTGCTGCCGCGCCGTTGCGGTGACGGTCCCGCAAAGGGCTGTGCGCGTCCTCGCAGGGCTCAGCCCGGACCCCCGAGCAGCAGCGGAGGCACTGCGCAGGGACACCGCCCGCAGAGCGGATGCTTTGGGGAGCACCCATAGGCGCGGCCCCTGTTCGGGTGTCGGTGAGCACGGCCTGGCTGCTGTCCCCATGGCTTTTGGGCAGGACAGCCCCATCTGCAGACCCTCTCCCTTCCAGGCAGCTCGAAGGGGAGCAGCCAACACGCTGCGTTTATTTCCCCCCCCACTAAGCAGCATTTTGACACGTCGCTGTGAGTCTCTCAAACACGTGTTGACAGAAAATGCGTACAAGCAAGAGAATGAACAACCTTTGCATCCAATTGCAATGTGATTCTCTGAAACTGAGATGTGGCGTTTCTGCCCGCGGCTGCAGGTAATGCAGGTTCCTCCAGCACTGCCAGCCAGGAGCCAGTGAGGGTTCCCAGAGGTTCCACCAGTGGGGCCCTGAGTGCATCCCACGTCCCAGAGAACCCCGGTGCCAACCACAGAGCTGCCACTGTGCTGGGGCAGGCAGACAGAGCACTGACCCTGAGCTGCTCCCCAGCCCCAGGGCCCCTCTCCCTCCTGCCCAACCCCATGGGCACAGTTGGAGGTCTCTGGGGATGCCCACATGTCCCTTTGGGTGCCCCTGTGCCTCACAGGGCTGCTATGGGCAGTCTCTGCTTGGCCCAGTGCAGATTGAAGTACAACAGCACAGGCAGCCCCTTGACCTGACCTCATTAGAAAGGTGGAAGTAATGCTAATTAAAATTATGAAGTCCCAAACTGCACTTCTCTCCCGGTATGATTTATTTCTGGCCACTTCTCATTCTCACAACTAATGCTCCACTGAGTTAATACCCTGAAAATGTTAAGAAGATGAACTGCGCAAAATGGAACATTATCAGGGCTTGGGCCTTATAACAGCACTTACACCCAGGGCTGTGCTGGTGCCAGACCAGGAAAAACATCTCCATCAGCTCATGCTCTGCTCCCTGCAATGCAATGCTCCATTTCTGGGCAAAGCCTGCAGCAAGCACTGGGAGCAGTGTGGCACCTACACTCCAGCAAACCAGGTGGTGGGAGGGGAAATGGAAAGGCCCAACACTCATTATGTGGGGAACCCACTGCTGACCCTGAGCATCACGGCCACCATGGTGCGTGCAGTGCTGGCAGTTTTAAGGCTGCTGGTGTGCAGTGGGGGCAGCACCCATTTGGGCAAGAACCCCATTCCTACCCACTCAGTGCACACCGGTGGCCCTGGAGGGCTGCTGGCACATCAGGAAGGGCTGCAGGGGATCCCCTGGCCCCCAGTGTCCCCTCGGCCCACATGTTCTCATTAATACGTGGGACTGGGAGGTGATCCATAATGAGATGCTAACTGAGTTTTCTCTAAGTTGGGTGAGGGAAGGTCAGGAAGGTAGAACTGGAGTCAGCTTATTGTTATTATCAATCAATAACCTATTTATTTTCCAACATTCCTATTAACCTCTGCGAGCCACTCGCTGTTTCCATCTGGAAGGGCTGTGCAGCTCGCTTTGCTGAGTGGACAACTCTGATTGAAAATGTAACAGTGACCCGACCCCAAAGGCAGAATCCAATTAAAATCATTTTCATTTGTAGATGAATATTTTTTAGCATGTTCTACATTCCTTGCTTCAGCATTTCACACCGGAACTGCCACCTCGTTACACGAGCAGCTCATATCATAGTGTCATACGAAAATAATTACAATTAATTAGGCTCAGAGACAATGGGATCATCCCCTTATGGGGAGCGAGGGCTGTGTTACCTGTGACGTGCCACTGAGCAGCAGGGATTGGGGCGCTCAGCTCCCCATTGCACTCACAAGCAGCCAATGGCTTCCACAAGGGATGGCAATGGGTGAGGGCATCCGTGGGACACCACGAGCCCAAGGGATGCTTTGGGCACCCCAAATAGCCCCATCCAAGGGTCACCATGGGCTCCCGGTGATGGGCACATCATATGGTGGCTGGCTCTGACCTGGTGCTGAGCAGGGCTGGGCACTGCCCTAATGGGCTGATGAAGCCAGGTCTTCATGTAGAGTCTATTATTAATAATAACGTGACTTTGATAATAAAAAGATTAAAATTAAGTTTATGGTTTGCTGACTGCCCTTTCCACACTGTAATCATCTCTCATTCATATTCATGAAGCACTCATTAGTAACCGCTGCTTACAAGCGGGCTCAGCAGCCAAACCGTTTGGCAGCCACCAGCTCCTTAACTGCTTAACTTGCTCACTGATTACCAACATCAAATTAACTCTGCAGAACGGATCTAATAAGCTTCCCGGTGGCTTCAAACCTCCTTGAAAATTGCTCTGATGTCTCCATGGGGCCCTATTAAAAAAAATTCTTCCCCTGTGAATATTGCACTTCTGTGGGCGGTGCTTTGGGGCCGCAGCTCCGCAGCACATGGAGCAGCCTTGGGTCCTGTGCCCCTTGCTGAGTGCCATGCAGCACAGCTCCTGCTATGATCGAGGCCACACATCCCACTCCCAGCCCTCATTAAACACTTTGGAGCTTTAATTTGACTATCTGGTCGCTTGGGGCTTGCGTCATGAAAGAATAAATAAGGACGACCTTTCCGTTTAATTACTTTTTTCAGATGGGGAAGGTACCTCAGCGGTGTGGCAGAGCACTGCAGGGAGGTTTTGGTGGCAGTTGGGAAGAGCACGAGGACCTGCTCCACACCTGGGGGCTCTGGGAACACTGGGGGACATGAGGACTGCTGTGATGGCATGGTGCTGGGAGCTGCCAGGCTCAGTGTGGAGGATGGGAATGGCTTGCTTGCAATTAGCTCTGATTAATATTAATATTCCATCGTTGGTCTGGCCACGGTCGTGCCCACGTGAAGGGATGGATGCTCAGCGCAGAGCATGGTGGGAGCAAAGCCAAACCTTTCAGTCTTATTGCCATGGCAACCGGAGGGAGCAGGCTGCCCTGGGGCTGCGGGTGCTGGGGATGCTGTGATCCCTTGGAACAATCCAGAGCTGTCTGAATCCCCATGGATGGATAGGTTGTCCCTGGCAGGATGCTGCTGCCACACACTCTTTGCAGACCCACTGCGTGCACCCAGGTGGAATGCAGGGAGCTCACCCCCTGCAGAGGGGGTCAACCTTATGGGAGTGTGCAAGGCCAGGGTGCACACTTCCCTCTCCCCACACTGCCCCGTTTGCCCCAGCACCCACCACTATCCCATGAGTGAGGGGAGTGGCTGCAGAACCCCACAGCTGGCAGAGATGCTCTGCATGCTGGTGAGCGCGCCTTGCAGCAGGTTGGAGACAGGTGAGATTTAGTAGGCAGGATGCAGAGAATTTGTGGATCGAGCTCCTGCCTTATGGCAGAGTCTGAGAGCTGGAGGGAGGCAGCAGCCTGCATGGCACTACAGCCAGTGCCCTGAGCCAGGGCGCCTGCTGCCTGGTCCTGAGCCATGCACCCCACATCTCCAGGGCTCACACTGTGCTGTGCCCAGGGGCAGCTGCATCCCCTGAGTGCACAGAGCAGTCACCAACCACCTCCTGCCCCAGGGTGGGAAATGAGCATGCATCCCCACTCCACCCTACCCCATGTACCCATCACAACCCCACTTGCCCATGGAAGAGGCGCAGGCCATGTGGTCCCTGGAAACCCCAGCATCCCTGCACTGCAGAGCAGGAGGGATGTGGCCAGGCATGCACACCACAGAGGGCATTTCCACCGGATTTTGAGCAGACAAGAAGGCGTACAGATGCACAGCATTTTCACAGCCCCAGGAGACCTTTCATGGTCCAACCCCACCACTGCTCAGGTGTGAGTGACACCGGGCAGGCAGAAGCTGGTCTGCTCCTTGAGCCCTTACCTTTGCTCTCACACAACCCCTTGTTCTCATTCCTTGCATATTCTTCCCATATTCCTCTTGGAGCTGATATTAACGATAGCTTATTTCAAGTTTTCAACCCACTTTCTCCCCAAAAATATTTATACTGGGCTCTGCTTTCCATTTCTTTTCAATTACCGCCGTGCCTGATCACTTCCCCACAACTCTCCTCTTTAGCCATAAACACAAATCCTATTACCTTTTCTCTTTCTGTGTATTTGCCCTTTGATTTAAGCCGCATTTTCTCCCGTTTTCATCAGTTCTGGCCCTCTCCTGCTGTATATCTCCCGCTTTATCTACTTTCCAAAGGCCCCCTCCTATTTCTCAGGCCCTGATCAATACGGCTGCGGAGCCTCTGGCAGCTCCTCTCCTCACCGCCTGCAGTTTTTCTTGGGGGACTTGTCCACTATTTCTTGTTAAGCTTCTGTCTCGGCTTGTTCCATTTCTCATTAGGTTTTAGCACTGGCATTGTAGTATTTCTTGTATTTCCACGCTGCCCAGTGGATCTCTTGTAATTCTTAACAGCGAGGCTTAAAGTCTCTCTCTCTAGTGGCCTCCGGAGCCCGTTCTGCCCGGATTTGAAGTGGCAAGTGCTGTGACACTTTTATTTCCAGGTGGAGAAAAGCATGTCTCTGCTTCCAATCCAGGCCATGATTTTTTCTAGCAGAAGGGGCAGCGGGGATTACTGGCGCTTTACAGCCTCATTGCAAGGGATGTATTTACCGGGTGGCGGGGGGGCACAGGCAGGGACACCACGAGGGCTGGCCAGCACCCAGCCATCCTGGAGGCTTTTTCCTTCTCCTCCATCTCCAAATGATCCTTCGGAGAGATACTGGGTTTAAAATACACCCCGGCTTCCCAGCTGTCAGGAGCCAGCAAACGTATTGCTCTCCGTGGCTGCATTTCTGAGCATTACACATGACGCGCAGCAGCCGCTGCACAATATTTCCTCAGATGCCACTGCACCGCAGGAGCCAAACAGTGTCCTTTAAAATAAAACCAATTTTTCCTGTCTCCTCCACAGAATAGCCTTATTTATATGCGCTCAAACAGCTGTTACTGCAGGTTAACCAAAGGTTGTAAAAACATTTTTCAAATGCCCTTAACTTCGCTTGGTTTGCTATTGAAATTGTTTATCTCAGGGTTAGCTCCTTCCCTGTCACACTGGTGCAAAATAGGCAAAAAGGAGCCCTCCCCTGGCTGTGCAGGGCTCCCATGGCACCTCCTGTACCACTGCACATTGCAGACTCCCAGTGTGTGCATGCACACAGCTCTGCTGCAGCTGTGCCAGGCCCTGTGGCAGCTGAGGATACTCTGGTTTTTGCTGTTGAGGCTTTCCTGACCTTGCAAAACTCTCCTGGTTACGTCAACATCTTCTGCTGCCTTGATTCTCCTCCAGACCGGTGCAAACAGGTTTTGCAGCAATTAGAGCTACTTTTAGCATAGTTCCAATTAATACTGCTTTAATACCTGAGATGCGCTTACAGCTTAATTGATCTCATCAGATCACCTCGTCTGCAGGAAGCAAACTGAGCGGGTGCAACAGCGTGCAAACATCACTACTTCCCTGGTGGGCAGGGTGCAGAGCAAGGCTGCTTTTCTGCCCCTCCCGCAGTGCTGTGCAACTGGATCCAGTGCTGTGCAATGCTGTGCAATCTGATCCAGTCCTGTGCAGTGCTGTGCAAACTGATCCAGAACTGTGCACGGCTGTCCTGTGCAACTTGATCCAGCATTGTGCAGTGCTGTGCAATTTGATCCAGTGCTGTGCAACCTGATGCTGCGCTGTGCAACCTGATCCAGTGCAGTGCTGTGCAAATGCTGCCCAATGGCGTGCAGTGCAACGCAGCGCTGGGCAATGCGATCCTGTGCAATGCAATCTAATCCAATCCAATCAACTCTTCCCTCAGGTGGCCTCTTTTCCTCCCCCAGTCCCAGAGCTCAGGCTGCTGCCAAGCATCCCCTGCCCCCTCCACAGCCCCCACTACTACCAGAGCTGCCCACACCCCCCATTCCCATTCCACCACCAGGTTCCATGCCCCCCAGCCACCCCCACCTCACCTTGGGCTGCACAGCAGTTGGGTGTCACAGCAAATCGTGCCCAATCCAACAGCTGACAGAGATGTATTTTTAGGCACTGCGGCACGATTAAGTCTTCTTGTTAGTCTCAGGAGGAGAAAAAGGTTGTTGGTTTACTTGCAAATGCTTGAGGTAATTCTCTAATGGCTCCCCCACCATTACGCAGACACTGTTTTCAATCTCTTATCATATGTAATCCCTAATGATTTCTCTGTTATGTCCTGTTTTATTAAAGCGCCATTGAACTATAGCCTATTGATTTAGATTTCACAGACAATTGAAATTTAAATTGACTCCAAATTGAATGTCTCCATGCAATCTGTGTTCTGTACTAAAGATAGATAAAATGCTTCTATTTTTGATAACAACTTCCAGCGCAGGCACATTTTAATTTCAAAAAGTGTGGAAGGGAACCGTGATTGCCGTGGCAATGTCAGCAGCAGCAGCCCCTGACCCATGTGGGCATCACCATTGGCCCAGGGAGGGGAGAAGGTGGGCACAGTCGTGGGGTGAGCACCCCACTGGGTCCCAAAAGTGGGCTGGGTTTGTATGGGCCACTGGGTGAGCACGGCCACCCCACCTCCATCCCTAGGAGTACAGCTGTGTTGGTATAAATAATAAAGAGTTACAGGCTGCTATCTGCCATGGTCTGCACTCCTATGCCTCCTGCCAGTAATAATGTCCACCTTACAGCCGACCTTAAAGCCAGCAAAGATAATTCTTCCAGCATAATGAACTGTTTATTAGCTGATGGATGCAGCACGGACACGCAAGGCAATCCACACTGGCACGCAGCAGAGCCACCACGGCCAGAGCATGCTATGCCAAAGAAGAGTGAAGGCCTGTGGAGTAGGGCCAGGGAGCTCCGAGAGCCACTGCAAGGAGATGCACATCCTTGCTGTGCCACATCCCTGTGCCCTCATTCCCAAAGAGCTGCAGGGCTGAGCGCTGCCTTGGGCTTCAAACAGCCCCCATGTTTGCATGCATGGTGATGTGTGTGGCAGGACGGTGGCTGATGATGTGTGCTGCATTCAGGGCTTTTAGAGACATCTATGTTTAATCTCCAATTTAACATTTCTAGTGGGAATACTTCATAGCCAAAGAATGTTTTCCCTGAGCCTTGATCATCATTTCTGACATTCCACCTGTCATATTACACGCTTTTTAGAGGAGCAAAATGGCAGCTTACCTCCTTAGAAACAATGGACACACTGTTTGTAAACAAGTTGAGCTCCAGGAGCAGTCCTGCGCTCATGTAGAAATGAAACTCACCTCAAATGAAGGTTTCAGCAAATGAGGTGCCTTGCTGCTTCTTCCCAGCTGCAACCATGGGCAGTGTCCACTTGGGGGGGGGCACCAGAGCTGTAAGGATGACAGTCATAGAACCATAGAACAGCCTGTGTTGAAAAGGCCCACAATGCTCATCCAGTTCCAACCCCCTGCTATGTGCAGGTCACCAACCAGCAGACCAGAGCCACATCCAACCTGGCCTTGAATGCCTCCAGGGATGGAGCATCCACAGCCTCCTTGGGCAACCTGCTCCAGTGAAGGGTGAGGATGAAGACGAGCATGAGGACGATGTTGAGGATGAAGATGAAAACAAGGACTAGGATAAGAATGAAGATGAGGTTGAGGATGACACCAAGAATGAAGATGAGGGTGAGGCTGAGGATGAATTCTGGCCAGTGAGTTGCACCATGTATCCCTGGGCACAGTGCTGGTGCCAGGACATGGCCATGCAGCTCACCTCACCCTACTTGGTGCTGGGAAGGACTGCCCATCTCAACACCTTTGGTTAAAGAAAAAAAGAAACAACTCATTTCTTTAAAGCCCACCTAAACTCCTACAGCCAGAGCTGTCACCTAATTTATCAGGTTACTGCGGTTTTCTAAGAATGATAGACAGTAATTAAAACTAAGCTAATAACCTCCTCACTCTTGACATTTCTACAGGGGTTTTGTTCACCATTATCTACATATAGATTAAAAATTGTAATTGGACCAGAGATGGGGTTAGAAAAATCAACCACCTTCCAACTGATAGTTTGCTGGTGAGTGACACTTCGAAATTTTATTTAATCTGAGAAAATTGAGTTGGACTCAAGCAAAGTTGAGTTATCGTGAAGTACCTGTGCTGGTTAGGAAATGCACTTCATTGCCCCACCAAAGCACCCAGAGCTGCTCCAGCCCTCCTGCAGCCAAATGCAGAGCTGTCCCTGTGTTATTTACAGACATTTTTATCCCAATCCGTGGCAATTCGTGATCACTATAGACACTTAATTATTGCTGCAATAATTATTATAACATGGTATTAGTAATGGAGTAATGACAGCATTTATTTTAAACCGTGACATATTAACTAAGCGGGGCAGTATTAATTGCGACGGTGAATTATCCTCATAGACACTATTTCAATTATTGTTTTGTCACTATTACGTTTATGACAGTAATAATTACATATCTAATATACTCATTATTGTTAGATATACAGAATAAGTCTGAATAAATGCAGCAATTAAGGGATAATGTTCCTGGTGGGGAGTTGAGGAGCAATAAACGACTTCCGTGGCTTCTGTTAGAGCTGGAGCAAAGCATGGACCCTCCTGGCTGCAGAGGACACAGTGGTTGCTGCTAGGTGCCCCCAGCACCCGGGTCCCTGCAGCCCCACAGCCATGCTGGGTCCATGCTGCTCCTCAGATCCAGGCCTCACTCAGCACTGCTGCTGCTTCCCTCTTTGCTGCTTTTCTCTTCCTCATCTAGGCTCTTCTAATTTTGTCTCCAAGGAAGTGAGATGAGCTCCAGCAGCACAGCATCCCCAGCCAGTTTCAGCAAGCACCCCAGGAGCAGGAATCACCAGCACCAGTGCCTCCAGAGGGTGTTCCTCTTTTTAAAGCCTGACTCTTGCCCAGGGGAAAGGAAATAAGCGGTTTGTTAATGGAAAGCTTTGCTTAATACTCAATATTTAAGATGCTATAACTGCATTCCTTCTTTTCTGTGCCTCTAACAAAAAGCCTGATGAGATTTTTAATGTCGATTATTACCAGGGGACTGAGCCAGCACAAACTCTGGTGTTTGAACCCTTTTTGCCAAGCACTCACACACTGGTGGCTGCAGCCCAGGACACCCCTCCCTCCATGAGCCCTTCATAGAGCTGCTGCCCCAGAACCTCCCCCCCCGCCATGCCCACCGCTACAGCGCTGTCAGAGCACACGGTGCACGGGGAGCAGCACGCAGCACAGCGGCACGAAGTGTTGCAGCCTGCACACACAACATCAAAGCACACAACGCTGCATCCGTGCCGCGTAAGGCGTTGCAGCACGCACTGTCGCAGCATGCAGCCTTGCAGCCCGGCGCACAGCAGCGGCAGTGTCCCCCACACGGTGTCCCTCTTCCCCCGCTGCATGCCGCCTCCCGCCCTGCCTGTATCACCGCCATCCATCACCGCCGCCCGCTGCTCCTCTCGCAGACAATGAGGGAAAATCGGCCCTTTCAGGAGAGCCACTTTGTTGTTTATACAAAGGAGTTTGGCTGTTAACACATGTAAGGTAATGGGATCCCCCACCGGCTGCTTCCAGGGCCTTGCGCAGGGTCTGCCTGATGGATTACCCACACCATTCATCTAAATTATGTCACAGGCAATAAGCAACTTGCTTAATCTGTCTAAATGAAGGGCCCGGTTGGCTGCCGCCGCCACGTGCTTGGTGCTCCCTTCCTTACGCCTCCACGCCTGGCCCCATGGCACTGCAGGATGCGGCCCCTGTGCTGCTCCCAACACCAACACAAGCCACAGAAAAGGGATGACAGGGGCTGCCAGGAGGCAGCGACGCAACCACTGAGCAGGGTCTGTTTCTATTTGCTCTCAATCTTCTTTTGTGTTTGTCAGGATTTGAAAGGAATGCAAGCTTACAATGAACAAGATCCATAGAATGTTTTCAAAGTTTTAGAACACGGTAAATGTCAAACGGGGGCTCTTAGGGCCAAATTACTCATCCCAGTAACTGGGATGCTCCCAAATGCTGATCACAGAATGACTCAGGTTGGAGGGGACCTTAAAAATCATCTGGTTCCAACTCCTTGCCATATGCTGGCTGCCCTGGGCTCATCCATGGCCTTGGGCTCTTCCAGGGATGAGGCACCCAGTTCCACTGCCTCAATACCCTCTTGTGTAAAATATCACAGAGGACACTGTTCTGTTGCAGCAGCTTATACTGCCTCCTTGCCTTGCTGCTAAAATGCATCTCTGGTCCAGCTAATGAGATGCTGAGGTGCAGAACAGAGCTGGGCACTGGTGGCCATTGCCCCTGAGCCCCCCCCCAAAGCCCCCAGTGGTCACAAGACCAGGGGTAACAGAGACCTTGGGGAGATGGAGAAATAAGGAAAACAAAGGAGAGAAGCAGCTTCTCCCCTTCTTTGGTACCAAGGTGGCAGACTGATAGCCAACATGACCCCATGGTAGTTGGCTATTAGAAGGAATTTCTTCTTCTAAGGAATGGTCAGGAAGTGGCACAAGCTGCCTAGGGAGTGGTGGAGTGACTGCTCCTGGGGGGGTTTAAGGTAAGGGTAGGTGTAGTACTTAAAAGCACAGTTAGTGAGCAATATTGGAAGTGGGTGGGTGGCTGGGCTGGGTGATATCTGAGATCTTTTCCAGCCTTCATGATTCTATGATTCCATGGTGATTAACTTTCTGATCAGTGACAATGGATGAACTCTTTTACAGCCATCTATGGGTGAGTAGCTCTGGGTGATCACCCAATCAAACATTCAAACTATGGCAAAGTAAATTGCCTAATAAAGCAAGGGACTTGCTAAATGATTTGTCTTTTAGCTAACGCAATGGTGCAACACAATGGAAAGTGCAACAGTGACAGCAGAGCATCAAAGAACCAGGCTGCAGCAAGTGAGGACTTGCTCAAATGCAACAGCCACTAGAAATGAAATAAAGGAAAGAACTTGCTTGCCTTCAGAAAGCCTCAGGTAGGCAGGCATCTCCAACAAAACACTTTCACTACAACTGCCAACCCTTAAATGAAGGGTCTGGGAAGGGCTGGATCCTGGGTCCTCCCCTTTCAGTCACTCAGGTACATTGCATGCACCTGAGTTCCCCTGGGTTGGCCCTGCCTTCCCACCAGGTGCTC
Source organism: Lagopus muta (assembly GCF_023343835.1). Lineage (NCBI taxonomy): Eukaryota > Metazoa > Chordata > Aves > Galliformes > Phasianidae > Lagopus > Lagopus muta. Next base: position 5,509,005 of record NC_064449.1, on the reverse strand, counting down.
AATCACTGCTTCAGGCCATAACTTAGCATCTCTGCTACAATTAGATTTTTTTTTTAAACATTGCTTTATGTTGGAATGCAGAAATTATTACAAGTAATTAGAACCATTTCGATTCAAATCTCTGCTTGGGCTTGACATATTTTGCATACTTTTAGTGCGCATAGCAAGTCAGCTCATCAAAATGCAGCAGCTCACGAGCTCAGGCGGGAGTGGAGGTTGTCTAAAGCAGCATAAAACTGCTTTGCTTTAGCACGAGGAGGGGAGATCTGACACCACATGCATTGATTTTGTCTCATTAGGGAGAGGTGAGGAGGGAGGCTCTGTGCTGCACGGGGCCTGGCTGTCCAGCTTGGTACCAATGGTGAAAGAGCATTTTGCATTGTAACCTCAATCCTTGGCCATCCTGTGGGTGTGTGCAGCCACTGGTGGCCTCGAAACATGTGCTTTCCCACCCCATCTCCAGTGCAGGTGTGTTTCAGCAGAAAGTGCCCAACGATGCTGGCTGCCTGCTCCTGGGGACGCCCGCCCTGTGCACAGCCCTGTACAGAGGATGTGCTGAGCAAGAGCTGGGCAAACCCATCCCACTGACGCAGGGATGGTTGGGCTGCAGAATGGGGCAGTGCCACAGATCTGCCGCTGACAATCAGCTGGGATCTTGTACCGCTGCTTCGTGCATCGCGCCCCGTATGCAGCATCTCAATACCAGATCTTATTCTTTCTATTTGTCTTGTTTGAAAGCCCCTGTGTAAGAGAGACAATTTTTTAACTGTAAGATGGATTGCCTGGAGCTGTGCGACAGCAGGGCAGGGAGACAGGGGATGATGGATAACGTACAAATGATCGGAGGACAGGCCGCACAAATTCCAATGGAGGAAAAAATGCTCCCAGAAGTGCAATAACGCCCTTCTGTGCTCAGTGCTGTGCAAGCAGGTGGCTGCTGGGCTCCAGGAGGAGGTGGGGATGGACATGGACTTGTGCCACTGTGGTGCCAACAGGTCTGAAAAGGATTGGGAGCAGCAGGAAATCACTGTACCGAGGTGGGGAACCCCTTGTGCTGCTGCATCCCCCATGCTAGCCTCCATGTGCCCACACTGAGGACACAGGGCTGGCACTCACCCGAGTCAAAACGACTGCAATTCCAGCACTGTGAGCTGCCTGCAGAGCTGCACTGGGCTCTGGGCTTCCTCCACCGTCTCATTAATCCTGATTTACAGAAAAAGGCAGCGGGCTGGGGATGCTTAGCAGGCTGGCCAGGCCGCTGATCTGCCTTTGCTGGAGCCAACGGTGCCCCCGAGACGAGGCCACACTGAATTATTCAAACCAGCATCAAGGAAGGGAAGCGGCAGGCAGCAGCATGGCAGCGCGGCCGCACGGTGCTGTTGCTCCTGGCTGAACCACGGCCGGTGTTCGACCCAGGGACGGGCACTTCCCATCTATCTGCACACCGAATACAGATGTTAACACCTTATTACACCTCTGTTCAGCTATTTTTCAACTTAAAGGGCTAATAATGCCTTAGTAAAACTGTTTAATTACAGGAAATGTCTTTTATTAAACATAATTACCATATGGTTGCGAAGTACTTATGGCCACATTCATTATACAGGGAAGGAAAGCTTCGCTGGTGACACTGGCGGTGTCGCTTGTGTGGCTGCAATGCCATTATTTCTTGAAAAGAAAAGGAATGTGATGGCAGGGGGCACCCAGGCTGCCATCCCATGCAGCGGTGGCACAGCTGACCCTGTGGTGGCACAGCTGTCCCTGCTTGCTCCCTATTGCCAGCAGGCAGTTGGATGGCAGCGGGTGCTGGATGTGATGCCAGGTCCCTGTGCAAGGGGGAACAGCAGTGGCAGAGCCCCCTCCCAGGATCCTGTTGCACACTGGTCAGCAGCGGCCAATTAATCTATTACCTAGAGATACATTTTCCATTAGCTGCCGAATCACTGACTTCAAAGCAATTAGCACAAGTAATGAACTTCAGCGCAGCAGCAGTGAAGGGAGCCGTTAACTCCTTCTCCTCCGGATGAGGCAACCAGAGGTGGGGCTGATGGAGACCCCTGGACCTGGATCCCGACCCCCTTGGAGGCAACTGTGAGGCCCCTCATGCACAACATGGGCATCGCCCTGCGGTACCCAAGCAAGGCTGCCCGCTGGGCTCAGCAGTGCTGGGGCTGCTTTGCCCTTTATGTCCTCAGCGAGGCTAGCTGCAAACCTGGAGGAGAATGAACAGCGCTCATTTTTCAGCCATCGCAATTTAACCTGTAATTAAGTTTATTAATTGTGTATGTCAGTGATGAAATGGAGACACACGACCGCCAAAGGCCGCCTCGGCCAGCATCCTTCTCCCATCCCTCCTGACCCACGCATGGGGCAGCTCCCTACTACCAGGGGGAGCAGCTCCTGTATGCCACCATGTCATCGTGTCACAGGCCCCACTGCCATCTCCCTGTGCTGGGCAGCACACTGGGCCCAAGGGACGTTTTCCTGACCCTGACCAAATCACAGACAGAATTCCTTTGGGAGAAGTCCTCAGCAACAGCAAGTCAGATGGGGACAGGGACCGCCGGACCCACATCTCTCCGTCTGCCACATCCTGCATGGCTGGGGAGCTTCGCTGCTCTGCTTTGGTGCTCCCAGGTTCTCTTTCCGTTTGGAGCTGCGCTAATTGCTCCTGTTTGTGCTTTACCCCCCGGCAGCTGTTTCCGATACCATTCATCAGACACAACATCATAATCCATTTGTGCTAACGAACCGCTCCGCGAGGCGCTGCTCTGCTCCGGGAGCAATGAACCCGGATGGTCTGAGGAGGAGAGGGGCGGTGCGAGCGCGGGTGGGTGGGAGACAGCTTGTAGCACCCACAGAAAAGCCAAACACGATTATTATTCATCATAAATAGACAAAGCCTGTTAATTGCAGCATTAACCTTGCAGAGCTGAATAGTCCCCCGGCCCGGTTTGCAACTCGGCTAATTAACAGCCTGGTCCCTCTCCCCACCGCTGTCATTGCAGGGCTCTGGTTGGGGATCCGGGGCTGTGGGCACACAGCAGCACTGCTGACAGTTTCTCCTCCTGCCTCTCACCGAGGTTCAGCCCTATTAGCGGTTTGCTGATCTTCATGGCCCTGGGTGAAGCCAGAGGCTGAAAAGTCCTCATTTAACCGGCGCCAGGATCCCTGCACACAGTGATTAGCCCTCCATGCAGAGTGCTGCCTGTTGGTTAGATGCTGCCTTGGCCTTTTGTTCTGACTGGGTTTAGTTTTTTGCCACTAAAAAAAAAAAACAACCAGACAAGAGACAAAAGTGTAAAAGCAAAGATGCTCAGGGGCTTGCTGCATAATTTGCACTAACTGGCTCCCGGCCCCCTCGGCACAGGGGCTGCTGCCACAGCTTTCCAACAGCCTCCGGCTCTGCGGGCACACAGCTGGGTGCAGGAGGATGCCTACACGTGCTGTTTTGCTCGCTGCAGTCAGGGCTGCAGTGGCAATGATGGTCTGCAGGAAGCCCTCCAGACCCCAGTGGGCATCTGCATTGCACTCTTCACCCTGCTGCTATTTCTGCAGTGCACACCGGGCGCTGGGCATGGGCTCTGTTGGCAGAGGCAGCTTTGCAGAGCACATCACCGTTGGTTTTGGTGAGCACCCCAGCAGTGCTGCAGAGCCGCACCTCAGAGATGCGGGGCCGATCCCAGCCCGGGGAGCTCACTCATTCTTTCCGTGACGTGCAATTTGTGAACATCTGGTTAACATTTTCTAAACGAAAAGAGTTCTTCTTTGTTAAAAAATGGCTTTTTCTTTTTTCTTTTTCTTTTTCTCCCAAAATTGCTGGGATAAGGGAAAAATCGTGTGGTTTTTTTTCTTTTTTTTTCCTCCGAATTGCACTCTGCTTAACCTGCTTTCCCCAAGGAACCTGCTTAATCAACCATAAACCACTTGTTAGAGTTCCCCCACAAAATCCTTTCCTATGCAGCACCCACTCCTGTGGACATGGCCCTGATGGAGGCTGGGCTGGAGGAGCAACAGCTGCCCCTTAACCTTGGCTGTTGGGTTGGGTGGGGTGCAGGACATGGATTATGGGTTGGGTGGGTCAAGAGGTGGGCGATGGGTTGGGTGCAGGACATAGGTATTGGGTTGGGTGAGTGCAGAAGGTGGGTGATGGGTGAGTAGAGCACAAGGGTGATGGGTTGGGTGGGTGCAGGAGGTGAGCGATGAGTTGCGTAGGGCTATGGGTACCCCCCACCAAGACTGTGCCCACGGGGTCCCTTCCATGCGGCCAGGGCCAAGGTGGCTCCACAGGTCCTGTGGCACACAGGAACAAGTGTGTGGCCACCTGCACTACAGGGATGGCTCCGCTTGCCCAGAGCCCTCCTTCCCACAGAGGAAGCCAGGCCGGTTGCTGGCTGCCCTCAATAATGGGATTCAGGAGGTGTCTATGGGGGGGAGAGTTTGCATTTTTTCCCTTCAAATTTCCATACCTTGGATTTGATCGGGCCCTCTGGGGACCGCAATGCCGTTTGATCTCATTTTGTGTTCCATTTCTGATGTTACACCTTGTCATGGCGTATTAAGTGCCATCAAGCTCCGTAATGCAGTGACACGAGAACCTGATGCTACATGATCGACAAAAATATGCCGGTCCCCTGAGAGATGCTGACAGTGTCATATCTGCTGCCTCTTCCCGCCATGTGCAGGAGGCACAGACCCGCTTTCATGGCAGTTCCGCGCTTCTGCCTGTACATCTGAGTGGGGAAAGTTGAATTTCGTTAAATCTGATGTCCTGGAGCCTGACACCTGCATAAAATGAGGCCCCCAATTAGAGGCAGGAGCTGCGCTCACCAGGTGCTCAACCCAGCCCAGCGGTGAGGAGCAGAGCTCCGGGCCATGGATGCTCCCAATGCTGCCACCAGGACAGCACCGCAGTGCTGCAAACTCTGCAAAAAAACAGATGAGGCAAATGCACAGCACAGAAAGCAGCAGGGCTTCCTCCCCAGGACATTCCCCAGCAGCATCCCTGCTTCTGCACAGCCAGGAGAAGTGATGCGGGTGGCACTGAGAGCTGGATGCAACTCCCGACCCCGCCGGGCTCGCGTCTGCCATCATCGCCCCTATTTCACTTTGCAGGGATTTCTTGACAATCGCAAATGTGCATGCTGCCTGATTTTCATGGTGATATGCTAAACAAGTGCCTCTCTCCGCAGCGATTCCCGGCTCATCCGGAGCCCCCATCAGGCACGGTGCACAATGCTCCGATGCGGTGAATGCGGCGTGCCAAAGTAATTCCGAGTGAGATCCCCAGGGATTTATGTCAAGGACAAAATAGTGTATCCCATGGGTAAATATAGTTAGCACAGCTGCAAAACAGAATTTATTTCTTGTTTGCGATATCATTTTTAAAGTATGGCGTAGGGAAAGCTTTAAAAATGAAATTATAGCATGCAATAAAAAAAGCTCATAGGCACTGTATTCAAATTATGCAACAGTAATATGTCGAGTTCATAAATAAACATCTCTTATTAACCCTTCTCGTAGCAAAATGGTATTTTTCCCTCAGAACAAACAGTCAGAAAGACGGGGAAAACATCAGCCAAGGATGGCTGTGAAGGGTTGGCTTCCTGGCATGGCCCTGCTTGGTACCCACCCCAGGACCTGGGCACCTGGGTATCACCTTGCCCAGCATCCGCCAGCCCCATAGGAGCTCATGTGGTGGTGGCTGCTGTCCCATAGCAGCCCCATACCTTCCCACAACCCTCCCTGAGCTATTAGGTGAAGCTCAGCTAATCAATTTTGTTTGCATATGCGAGCAAAGGCACTGTCATTTCATTAGCTCAAGTAAAGGACTCAGCACACTTTGTGCGGCTTCAATAATTCTCTTTAAAGTTATTGAGAAATGTATGCTTAATTATATTTGCATATGAAAAATAGGGTCTAATTAGTTTGATTGATTATTATTTTAACCTTAATGACATTTTGAGTATCTGTCCCAACTAATAGCAAATGTATCTCTAATAAATCACGAATTTTTATAGCGTGGTCTTTCGAGTTTCCTTTTGAAATATATTATATTAATACACCAGAATGTATTGAAACTGAAACAAGTCAAACAACTGCTCATTTATTAAACTGTTTAAATGTCAGTTTTATACAAGAGTAATACTACAGGAAATACGTTCCTCTGAAAGACATCTGTAGGCCAGGGATACTCAAAATATTAGTTATTTCAGCGAAATATATTAAGGAAATAAAAATTCAATTATGTCATTTATTGCACTAAATAAATTTATATCGACTAGCATAAATGTTTTGAATTAGCAGATGTGCTTTCCTGCAAACTCTCGGATTTCCCGCGGCCGATCGGCGGCGGCGTAGGAGCAGATGTGGGTTCTGTTGGAGCCAGGAGCTGCCTGGGGTGCTGCACACACTCCGGTCTCAGCCCCGTGCCCCCAAGTTGTAGGGTGTGCCCCCCAACCTGCAGGATGTGCCCCCAGCACCGAGGCGCCCCTGGCCCCATAGCGAGGTCTGCCGGGCTGCAATCCGTATGCTGCGGTGGTGGCCCTGCCATCAGCTCCTTAATTAGAAATTAGGATAGTCACATTGGCATAAATTAAATCAGACTAAAGATGATTAACAAAGTAATGCAAGAAATCATTAAATTAAACCACGGTGCCAAGTCCACTGCTGATCTATCACAAATTTGGGCTGCTAATGAGGTCTTAATTAGTAAGTTAGGTCGAAATAATTCATGTCATTCAATTTAGAGAAGACACATTATTTTCCAAGGCTCGATGCAAACGCATTAACTAATGGGCTCATAAATAAATAAATAAACAAGCAGCATCCCCGTGCTATCCAAACTTGGGTACATCAAATTGGCAACTATTCGTGTGCAGCAGAGCCGCTCAGCGCTGCCAATGCGCGAGGAAGGGAAGCGAGCAGAACCTGAGCACAGCTTGAAGTAAAAAGCTGGGGTGGTCTGTATGGTAAGAAGCAACACTAGCCTCGATGGGTTTGGGAAGTGCAGAAAGTAATGAGGGTGTAGCTAGGAAGGTAACATGCTGCAGCTCCTGGTAGCTGGGTGCAGCTGGGCAGCACCTACACTTGCAGCCAGAGCCTGAGCCCCTTTGTACCAAGCTGGCAGAGAAGAGCCCTGGTCTCTTTGTTGTGCCCCTGATCCAGCTGGCTTGCCCTAATCCCACTGCCTTTCATCCCAGTCCCATTGCCTTTCCCCCTGTCCTGCTGTCCTGCCCTTGTCCTATGGCTTTGACTCAGTCCTACAGCCTTGCCCTTGTCCTGCTGCAACGCTCCCAGTCCCATTGCCATGCCCCAGCCCCACAGCTTCACCCTCTGTCCTGCCACCACCTCGGGGTCTTCCACTGCCATTCCCTCCATGGTCGTCTCCCCATTGCATCCCCATTTCCAGCGACTGCAGAGGACAGGGACGTCACCAAACCCTGACGTTCTGATACAAGTGAAGTACTCTGCAGTCCAGGAGCAGCAGTGACAAGGAATGATCAGAAAGAGCCAAGGCAGGTGACCTGAAAACCTTGTCTGTGTGCATTCAGCTCTGCTGTCTTGCCTACAGTGTGGGATGTGTTTGGGGAATTAAGCAAAGCACATCACTTTTTTTGCATAATTGAATTCTCTGCATATTTTTTTCTTTCTGTGCATAATCTTCCTTTCATGTTGTTCATGTACTTCCTAGATAATTCAGAGGTTACTTTCCTTGAAAAGAAAATACTGAAAGAACCTATGGCACTATATCCTTAAGTATTCCACTTGTTGTGAACTCCCCGAGGAATCTTACAGACACTAAACATCAGTGAAAAAATATTCAATACATTTTCAGAACAGCTCTTTGTACTTGAAACACTCTGGTTTATATTAAAATATTCTCATCTCCCGATAATTTATAAGAACTCACAGAAGTAAGAGGGCTCTCCTTCTCTCAAACCTTATCCAGAAGTGCCCATTCTGGAGATGCTCGGGGGGCAGGTTAGGGGTAGGGGTAGGTGTAGAGTTAGGGTTATGGTTATGGTCTGGATTAGGACCCACATGCTGTTGGATGTGTGGGGCCCCATGCAGGACACAGCTCCAGAGCTGCAATGTAGGGCGCTGGAAGCGAAGGGCCAGCAGAGCCCATTCCATTTTGCGTGCGAAAAGGGAATTTTCCATTCCTTATATGGGCCCGAGTGGAGGCTTCAGAAGGAAAAAAGCAGCCAGGACGATGCGATCGCTTC